>NC_091622.1:55456629-60756629 GCF_027580195.1 Bos mutus | reverse complement strand
GGTAATGGATGGATATGAAGATTTGCCGATATTATTGTCTGTCATTCAATCTAACAAAGTGAACATTTATTGCATATATATTAAAAATTATCCCGGAATCGAGTGGCGCCGGCTTGCATTTATTGGAGTCTTCCCAGGGGTGAAGTCCCCTCGGATGAGGGCTCGTGGGGAAGAGAAAAGTGCGAGAGCGCGCATCCCAAATCTCTTTAAGCCTCTGCACCCGTCTCTGCCCCCTCCCCGCGGCGTCCCGCCCCCCAGCCTTTGCCCTCCTGGGGGGTGGGCGCGGGGACGGGGTGGGCGGGGGGTGGCGGGGAACGTGCCCGCTGCCGCCTGCTGCGCGGCCAAGGGCAGCCGAGCCGCTGTCAAAACAGAGGCCAGGAGCGGCGACCACTCGCAAAAGCATCGGCCCGAGGAAATTTGGGGTGTGATTGAAGAGAAAGAAACGGGAGGGGGGGACAGCTTCTCTTTGTCTTCTGTCTGGTTACATCATTTTCTAATTAGGCATAAAATTGTCTTCATACACTGGTATTGCGGCCTTCATAAACATAGCCATTATGGTTCATAAGGACGCCATTGTGGGGAGGCCTTCCCAAAATAGAAAGAACTGGGGAGGGAGAGGCCTGGAGTCAGGGAGGCCCGGCTTTGTCCTCCCCTGGGAGAAGATGGATGGCCAATGTCACGCAGATGATGACTTGGGACTATTAAATTGTCCGAGGGGGAAGAATCTTTACCACCCCCCAGCAGGATCCGGAGGCTTTGGGGTAGGAAGGGAGGGCCAGGTGGCCGGCTTAGCCGGGCAGGTTGGAGGACGAAGCGGGTGAGTGCCAGGCGGGAGCGGAGTGGAGGGTGGTCGGGCGCCAAGGCTCCGGTCTTCTCTCAGCCAGGCCCTGCGCTCTGCGCTCGGGGCACACCGGATCTCGAGCTGCCCTCTCACTCCAACCGCATCGCCAAGGCTGGGGGGCAGGTGGGGCCAGAGAATGGACAGCGACAGCAAGCCCCGAGCAGTTCTGGGTAGTGCCAGGCGGGGAGACAATTCTTCCCATTATTCGAAGCGGAGACCCAAGGCGGGCCTCCCACCCGGCGGGGGGCACGTCGCTAACTGGCTAGAGATGGATGGAGGCTCCTGGAGCCCCCGGCGTCGTGTCAGACCCCGGGCAATTACTGTCCCGCCAGGATGGACACGCTGCCCGCCACCCTGACCCCGGCGCGCAGGCCTACTGGCTGCCTGAGTCGCCTCGGCGGTCCGCTCTCTCGCCTTTACAATAACCCGACTTGACATAAATAACTCCCATGCGCTTGTCTACATCTGCTTGACCTCCTGAACCCGCGGAGAATCTTTGCTGCATTTACCCAAGTTACATTCTTCTTTAGAATAAAAAAAAAAAAAAAAAAAAAAAACTTTAAAAACTGTAAATTCTAGTCCCCTGTCTTGCTCCAGCTAATTCGAATTCTGGTGTGTCTTGCTATTCACATTGCTGCCAAACACACCAGTTCGCTTCTGGAGGACCGGGTCCTGCCTGCTTGTGCCTCAGGCATTGGCTGCGCTGTTGCAGGCACCCCTGAGCTTTCCAAGGTGACCTGAAGGCGCCCTGAGGTGGTCCCGCCTCCGAAATCTCCTCCCCTGGCCAGACCTTGAGTGAGGGAGAAGGAAGAGTGGGTGCTGATCACCGGCTTGGTCCTGGGTTGTCTGAGGTCGCAGCTGGGGCCAGGCCAGCTAGCCAGAGCAGCCTGGCGCCTGGCGTGTGCTCCCGGTGACCTGATCCGGCAGGGGTGCGGGGGCGGCCCCGGAAGTGCCCGTGCTGGCGCCACGCGCTGCGGTCACCAGGCGCCAAGACTGGAGGGCTCGGATAGTGAAGGGGGGCAGTGGGGATGAGACCGAAGATTGCAGGGAATCGTCTGGTCAGGCTTGTGTCCAGCGTGGATCCCTAGCTGGAGCTGGCCTGAAGATGCCAGAGCCTTGCTCTGCGAGGCTTCCTCTGGGTGGGCGCTGGGGGACGGCGTGCCACTGACTTCCTGTCAGTCATCTCCGGTCTATTTAGGCCCAGCTGGCCGTGAGTCAGAGGATCTAGACAGCATCTCAGAACTTTCAGGATGGAAGAGCTCTTAGAGGTCTGGTGGTCAGAGTGACTTCTTGATGTGAAGGTCTCATCTACCCCTATCTGGGTGCGGCCTCCTGACCTCCTCTGACTTCCCCACCTGCGCAGGGATATCTGGGGAGCCAAGGCTGGGCTCAGGGGTGGTGGGAAGTTGCAATTGCAGCAACAAGATCCTGCGTTTGCAGCTGTTACTAAGGCAAAAGGGAACATAACAGTGATCTTCAGATTCTGAAGCTCTAAGACCAGTTTTCCTCATAACAGCTTTCTTTCCATTAAAAAGGGGTCATTTAAATGTCCCTATTTCTGGAGTATGGTTTTTTATGCTGTCACTGTTAATGTCATTGGAGGTAGGCCCAAGCTGGTGTCTCTTTGATTAGGGTTCCTAATCCCATCCATTCACTTACTAGCCATTAGTCATTCTTTAATTAATTCTACAAACACTTTGTAAGGGGATGTTCCACATGAGATACAAGAGAAACAGAAAACACTGCACCCAAGGAACTTGCAGTTTCCTTGGAAGAAATATCACATGTTGTGGATACTGAAGGGTTCTGATGTAGCCTGGTTATAGAACCTCAGGACTCAGGTTGAGCCTAGATTTGTCGCTTCCTGACTCTAGGACCCGAGTTGGATACTGAAAGCCTCTGAGCTTCTATTTCTCATGTGTAGAGTGAACCTGTTGAGATATACGCTCTGGGAAAGTGAAAGTCACTCAGCCGTGTCCGACTGTTTGTGACTCCATGGACTGTAGCCCTCCAGGCTCCTCTGTCCATGGAATTCTCCAAGCAAGAATACTGGAGTGGGTTGCCATTTCCTTCTCCAGGGGATCTTCTCGAGTCCAGGTCTCCCGCATTGCAGGCAGACTCTTTTAACGACTGAGCCATCAAGGAATCCCCTAAATGTTCTGGGAGTCCCCCTAAATTCTCTGGGTGCTCTAACACATAAGTAATAGCTACAGTCCAGATAGAAATGAGCATCAAAGCACCTGCACGGGCTTGAGGAAGACCTCAGTTTCTCTCTGTGCCTCTGAATTTTGCATTCCAAATAGTGGAGGACAAAGTACAAGGAAGGTGTGGAATGCATACTAGACTAGGAATCTTGACTGTGAGAAATAAATTGGCTTGTTTAATCTTTCTGTGTCCTCACCAAACAGTGGGGATTTCTACCTTATTTACTCCGCAAAGTAGTTGTAAGGATCAACTCTTACTAGGTATGTAAATGTGTTTTGAAAACTAACAGGCATCTTGGGATAGCAGAGAGCCGTAGCTCCCTCTGTAGAAGGGAGGTGAGGTGGGTGGATATGTGGCTGGTGGGGATGGGGTGAGGTGGGTGGACCAGTGATGACTGCTAGAAGGTGGGCTTGTCTTCTGGCTCTGCGGGAATGGGAGGATGCTGAGTCTTAGGCAGCAGCTGTCCACTACTGGAATGACTTACCTTTTCAGCATCTACCTGTGGATAAATGAGATAAAGAGAAGGGCTTTTCCTACATAGGCAAGGCCCTAGAGCTCTAGCACAGACAGCCGAAGTACTTGATTCAGGAAGCTTCACTGAATTTTCAAGGCTCTGCTGCCGGAAGTTTCTTTGAAAATGAGATTTGTTATTGATTGGGGAAAAAAGTGAGCAAAGTGAGATATTCTTTTGAAGCTTTGTGATTACCCATCCCTTCTGAAGAAATACACACTTTCATTCTTAGCAGGAAAAAAATGAGCCTGCTCATTTTGACTCCAAAACCAAACCATTCTTTTCATTCTATGCTCTTTGCTAAGAACTTTGCTAGCTCACTCAGGGAGGTGAGGTGCATTTTAAAAGAAACTTTACCTCCTGGCTGAACCGGGAGAAGGACAGTCACAGTGGGTTCTGAGAAAAAGGACTTTAACTCTAGAGAGAGTAAGCGCCTTTGAGATGGAAGCCTTGAGGAAGGGGAGAAGTGAGGTGGGAGTGAACCTCCAAGAAGCTGGTCCACGTTTCCCTTGATGGTCAGAACGTTGATAAGGCAGCTAGTTAGCAACGTCTTCATCCCTGGTGGCATGTGGAAATCTTCCAGCAGGTTCTCAATTAAGGGAACTGCCTTTCCTTTCTTTCGCTTCACTTTTGTGTTAAATGTTAACAACCTGATGCTATCTATTATGCTGCCATTATCCCAGAATGTTGACTGAACTGGTTCTTTTATCTGTATTATGGGGCTGCCTCACTTGCAGATTTATGCATTTTTGATATTAAATTCTTTCTCTTGTTAAGCCTAAGCTCTTGTTGACTTTCATTGACCCCCTGCCCTGGTCCCCAGTACTTTTCCATATTTAATATTGAAACATTTTTTCTCAATGCCCCTCCTGGCTTTGTTGCCATCCGCTTGACGGCTGTCCCTAATGGCCTGTGCTGTTTGCTCTGTTCTTGAACTTGGTGGGGTCACACAGTCTTTAACAGTGATGTCCTCTGAATGTCCACCCTTGCTGTCCGGCTAAGTTGCCCTGTGTCACAAGCTCTGCCCTTTTACCCGCCCCTAACTCCCAACTGCTCCTAATCACTTAAACAAACACCTTGCCTCCTGACGCCCCAGGCCCCCTGAACCTTTTGGGTTTTGTTTAGTTGAGCTGCTAATGCTCAGCCCGGCCCACAGGCGGCTTGGCCTCCCTGACCTGATACATCGCAGCTCTTCTCCTTGGAGCGCCTGCCTTGTCCAGCGCCCCCTGGGCCAAAGGCCAGGGTCCGGGCAGGGTTGACCAGCTGCTTGAGGTGGCCACAAAAGACACCAAAAGACAACCTCAGCTAGGAGCAGGCAAATGAACGTATTCATTTATCTTTCTCCCCCCTCACCCCAAACCTACCCACAAACTCAATCGACTGCCGACTGCCGGGCTTGAAACAAGACAAAGAGAAAATATTGGGAAGTTGTGTGGGGGTGGGGTGGGGTGGGGTTTGTGGGAGAGGCCCCTCTCACACCAGGAATCTTAGCTCCTTCTTGGGGGCCGTCTGTTCAGTTTCACAACACTTACAGACCAATTTCCAGAATTGAAGTTGCCTGGTGTTTTGATTCTTCCTTTGCCTGTGCATTTGTGCCCTGAAGGTCCCTTCCAAATGGATACTAATTGTGGGGGCTGCACGCTGCTGGCTGCTCCAATGCCCCAGGGCCTCAGAGGACCTGCTTCTCAAAGCCTTAATTGACAAGGACCTGTCTGTATTTAGGAGCAGCTGGTCCAGAGCCTTGGCACATCAGTGCAATCTTAACGCAGCATCCCTAGCCCCGAGGAGGATGAGGGTAAATGTGGTTAAAATGAAGGAAGATTTATAGCTGGCCCCCTTGGGTAATAGGACAGAAGACAGCTCCTAAGATTTTCCCCTACGAGGGGGTTCATTCATCAGCTCCCGGGCCTGGTAACCCGGTAGGAGGCGCGCTCCAGCTATTATTACTAATGGGGGAGGGGAGGAGGGCAGCTTCGAACAATTAGGCAGGTGACAATATTCGACTACAATACATCGTCCCCCAAACCGGACCGACTGACACTGCTCTGCCTCCTGCTTCCGCGGGCCTCGGCGCCGGTGCCTCCGCCTGGCTCTAGCTCTGGCTCTGGATTAATAAGTGGCGCCGCCGGAGGGCTGGGGAGACAGCGCTGAGGACGCCGGGCTGGCCTGCCCGGGAACACGGAGTGGCCGCTGGGACTCCTCGTTTGGGTGTCTTAAAGTCCCAAGCGGCCGGTAGCAAGGGCGATTGCGTAGACTAGTTGCTCCTTCCTGCGTCCCGGCAGGCGCGCCGGGCTCCGCGGCTTCCCAGCTTCCCGTTGCACGCTGTCCTTCTGAGAGCCTTTCTGAAACCAGCTCGCCCCGTAGATACAGCCATTCAGCGGGTCACAAAGGGGTTGATTGGTTCACTGGGAACCCGGTTTTGTTGCGATGTGTGGGAAATACTTTGATGTGCGCCCAGTTCGCACGTGTGAACAGGGATAATGGGTTTGGGGATCTTCATTGAAACTTGAAGTTTTAAAGTTTTTAACTTTTGCCTGTTTTTCTCAACTTTTTCTTTTTTCTTTTTCTTTTTTTTACTCCTTCAGGAACAATGCCAACATTGAAGCCCGCGGTTGGAGTCTGCACAGTTGGAGATCTTTGGTGCCATTTTAGACATCTTTGGATTTCATCAATCAAACTGACTGCAATTTTCCATAAAAACCCTGAATTTGGGTCAGAAAGTGGGCAAAGTAGATAAAGATCATTCGAGCTGTCTTATGAGATGATAAATAGATATCCTTTCAGGCAACAATGGCAAAGTGCAGTTTTGTGATTCTCTTCCATGGGTTCTGAATGCAGTGAGTCGAAACGATTTATCCATGTTTTCCCATGGTTTAGGAGGTGTCTATACTTACTTGTCTCTAGTAGTCTGACCTTTCCCCGACTGAGTTGTTAAGTGTGCTGCTTTGAGTATTTCGTTTCCTTCGTGTGTGTATGTGTGTTTTCCCAAAAACACACAAGAAAAGTTGTTTTTTTTCTTCATTGCTCAAATCAATAGAATATGGGTCTGATCTAGATAATTCTCTGCCAGTAGAGAGGTTGCAGGCCCCTGAGTTGGTGTGGAAATTCCATTTGCTTGGTGGTTGCTCACAGGGCACTTGAGATACCATTTTAGATACCATGCTGGGTTGTAAACCCATTTTCCTAATAATAACAACCACAGCAACACCCACTGGCACTGTGTCCTTCCTATTCTTGAACTTGACGAATGGCCTTTTATAGAAGGTGAATAAAAGGAAACACTAAAAGAAACAAGAGAGAAACTCCCAAAGAGTATTTAGACCACTACCTCCAGAGACCTATCAAAGTGTTAGCTGAAATAATTTCTAAGTGAAGAAGAACACTTTACATTTTTCTCTTCATTATGAAGAAAATTATGTTTACTCAGCATACACATCACAGACTAATCATCGCTGATCACTGAGGTTTAAATCCCCTTCCTTTTAAATTTTCTTGATCCTTCCCTTGAAAATGTTTTCATTTTGATAATCCCTTCACCCAATGTTTTTAGTTAACCAACTATCTTAAAAAATTCTTGAAGGATAGTACTGGCTCTTCATTGAGAAATCATGTTTGACATTCTTAGTTGTTCATGAATTAATTATCTGGTATGTCCTCATGAGCTCCTAGATCTTGTGGAGGTATACTTGATTATGCAACCAATGTTTATAGTTTTTGATGTAAGATTTCCTCCTATACTCATAGGAATATCATCTTTTTGTGCTTTGCTTTTTCATATTCCCCAACTTTTTCTGATATCTCAGCTGGTAAAAGAATCCGCCTGCAATACGGGAGACCTGGGTTCAATCCCTGGGTTGGGAAGATCCCCTGGAGAAGGGACCGGCCACCCACTCCAGTATTCTGGCCTGGAGAATTCCATGGACTGTATAGTCATGGGGTCACAAAGAGTCGGACACAAGAGGACTGAGCAACTTTCACTTTCATTCACCAACTAAAATATCAACTGTATGCTACGAAGCATCTAGAGAAGAGACTACGGTACAGCGGGAGTTAATTATTGTTATTAACTTACTGGCTTTATTAATTTTGAATGAAGCACATAGCTGCAGCTACAGTTATTTAAGTACTCTTTATTAGCTAAAATAATTAGCAATTTTTGGATACACTCTCACTATATAAAATTTAAAATGGCAATTGGAGATTCAGAAAAAATTCCCTCCTCTCATTTGTCTTTAATAAATCTTACTGTCAAGTAGTAAACATTTTAACTTAATGTATAGCTATTTGAATGACCCTTTATCTTACTTTTTCAATTTTACATTTTAAAAGGTTGAGAACATATCTACTAAATCTAATATCAAATGATATTTTAAATTTAAAAGTATTTTCTGGAATTCAGAAAAACTGCTTCAAATCATAAATTTATGAAGGGCAGCATAATTATCTTGTTTAATATTTTCTCTAATGCCCTGTCATTCTCTTTTGCTCTTAATGTTTTAGATATATCCATGATATGTATGAGATCTACTTAGTTACTTATCTTTTTGGTTACTTCCAATCAGGATATCACAAAATCATATCTGAAATTATCATATGTATAAATGGAATGATAGAATTTTGTTCACAGTTGTAGTCTGTTTTACATATCTTCTTTCAGTAATCCACCTACCATACCAAACAGTCACTGATAAAATTTTTAGTTGGAATTTTGCCATGCTCTGTAATACAATGAAAGCACTTGATTATTGTCATTGTTGATGACAGCAGAAGCCTTATTGATGAACAGAAAAATTTCAAGCAGTCCTATCTGGTGCACTATGCTTTTTTAAAAAAAATTATTTTATAAAGTTCAGACCAAAAGACAAATGTTGAAGCATAAACTTAAAGTTTCAGACATGAAGATGCATTCTGGAAACATTATGACCAGGCAGGAAGTCATTTGGACTTTGTCAGGAACTGGATTTCCTAAGACCAGAACTGTAAACCAGAGAGGGAATATCTGTATCAATTTAACTTCCCATTTTTAGATGAGAAAACTGAGGCTGGGTGGATAAAATGGTGGTCACAGTGTTCATTCATGGTAGGACTGTAAGAGCAACTAAGCTTTCTTTCCACTGTCTCTCTCTGGCCCCTTACTAAATCAGGGACACATTTCTCCATTATTTTTTTTCCATGTTCATAAACAAGAAATAAATAAAAAAGGCATCTACATCCAGTTCTTTAAAGATCCTTCTCCCACTTGCAGCTTACCTTTAATAAGTTAATTTCTGCACAAGGGCAGCTGAGTCAATGCCAACAGCCCTCTTGGGGAGCTGGGCTGCAGTTCTCCTTTCATGGAAGATTTTTCTTCTTTAAAATTATTATTAGAGTTCCCTCAGTATTCCCATTTCTGTTTCTCTACTTGCAATAAAATGAAGGAAATGAAATTGCTTCAAATAGGAAAAAAGGAAGAAAGAGAAAAAGGCTATCCCTATACATACAAAGAGGAAAAATGTCCCCAGAGGAGTGAAAAAGAGGTATTTGGATCCACAGTTGTCCAGTCTGCCTGTTTTCAAATCCTGAATTTACTGTATGATTCATTTCATCCTTCACTTCTCTAAGAAACTACTCCACATCTTAAGTAACTGAGTAACTTCCACATCTCAATCATATAGAATGTACTTACTTTCCTAATACACATAATATTTTAAATCCATCATTTGACACAAATCCATAATCTGACAATGATCAATCATGTTTTTCAAAGATCTTTTAATGCTATGTTAACATGCACAATAAGCAGGGGTAGCATTCTTATTTTCAATAATGACATTCATTAACTTGCTATCATCTCCTCTTCTATAAGGATGATTATTTTGGTAGTTTTTTGGCAAATTTCACAATTTCTGAAAATCATGCGGTTTACTGACACATTTTTAGGGATTGAAAAGGCCCTATCAAGTAAATAATTTAAACCACCTCTATTTTCCCTCTCTTTTAGTTGGGTAATTTGAAGAGTAGGTGTCATGAATTTGAGTGGACCTTCTGATTGTAGCCTATTATGTACGTGACTTTAAAAATTGTCAAAACTGGCATTTTATCACTTCTTCACAAATATGTGATACAATTTTACCTTAGAACATTTTCAAGTTTTAATAAGAATTTAATAATCTCTGATTTAGAGGCAGAGCAAAGCTGTTGAATTTACTGGAGGCTAACATATGGGAAGGTTTTTAAAGAGCCATTCACATCACACCCCCAAAATGGTTTCAATCAGCAGGTATCCCGGTGTTTATTTAATGAAGAAATGTATGAACAGCTGCTGTCTCCCAATTTTAGAGGTAGTTATCTTTCATTGTGCTGCAACAAATCAGGAAGAAGAAGAGATTTTAGCTGCAATTTGGGATCATTCTATTAGATATGCAGGACTCCAACAGTAAATTCATACAAGAATAGGGAGGCTAGTTTATGGAAGAAAATCAAATATAACAACTCTGGGGATGGGATCTGTGGGCCCTGTTTTCAGATCTATTGCTAGGTCATAAGTTTCTAGGTCATAAGAAATTGTCAAGTTTAGATTAAGCCCTAAAAGACCTTTGTGAAGAAAAATTAAACTCCAGTCTGACACTGATTCTTGACTGACTGTGTGTTATTACTGCAGATGGACACATGGAGCACATTTTTGTTGCCCAGTGCATGGTGGGCATTGACAATATCATGGTATCTCTCTATGCCAAATGGACAACTGAGGCTGTGCTATGGTCCAGAGGGTTTATAGGTTGATAACTCCCAGAACAGACAGTTTTACAGCAGGAATGTCTAGTTGTGAATGCATTTTTTATTTTACCCCTATTTATAGCAAGAGATTTGGGACTAGACATGTATTTATTTCTTTGGTACATGTCTGCCTTCTGAACAAATATGAATTGAGGGGACATATATTGACTGCTCTCTCTCAGTATCAGCAGGACCTCCTAAAAATGAATAAAGGTGCTATTTAGCAGCTTTAATAGGACTTACTTTAGAGAGCAATTATGAGAACATTTTGATAACTTTGGTCTTGGGGATAGGATTAACTATAGCCTTACAAGTTTTACCTAGTATTTCTTGTGAAGAGTTCCAAGGTTTGGCAGAATGAATCTTTTAGGAAAGGTAGCCCTGAATCTGCTATAAAGGGGCCTACTGTAATGTGGATTAAGGTTATTAAATTTTCCACCCAGGGCCATTCAAGTGATGAGTTTATTTGGGAAGTTCCTTGAGAATGCAAGTTTTTCTTTTCCCCCATCTTTTTTCCCTCCCTCATCCCCTCAGTTTCACCATGATACATGTTCATTAATTTTTAATGTGTTTTTTGGCGACTAAGGTAAAGTATTTGTCTGATTAAAAGTTTCAGAGGCCCCTTATAAGTATTTCATGCAAACTCCTACAGTGAGCCTGTAACAGACAAAAGAGAGGTAATACACAGGAGTGAGCTCTAATGACTGAGTGTAGGTGAGGACCAGGAGTTTGGATCAATCTGTAACTGACCTGTATTATCTGTTACTCATCTGGCAAGTGGGTTTGCTCGCAAACTGCTTAGGCCGAACACAGAGCCAACATCAGGAAAAGTAGCTATTAGTTAAATAAAAAGCGAGGACTCCGGGATCCGGGTCTGAATCTGGGTCCTCCCACTTCCCAGCTGTGTGACCCTGGGCAAACAACTTAACCTCTCTGCGCTCCTTTTCCTCCCTGGGTTGTTAGGCAGATTAAATGATTACTACTTGCTAAATGCTTAAAACAAAATCGTTCGAACCACACTCGTTAGAGTGAGGAGGCTTCCGCTCCATCTTCCTGCCTTCACTTAAAAGCCCTTCACACCCAGAGTCCCCTCGCTTCCAGAGCTCTGCAAAAGCGGCCTCCGCGGAGTCAGAAGACGGTTTTGCCCCTTGACTGCTTCCTGGATCCGCTCACACCTTAACACCTTGACCTTCGCTAAGCTTCCTGGATCCGCTCACACCTTAACACCTTGACCTTCGCTAAGCCTGGCTGGCCACAGGTCTGTCGGCCCAGAGCTGGAGTGTGAGCCCGGATGAGGCCAGGGACCTCGCACCCAGGCGGATGGCAGAGACCCCGAGGGGCACAGAAAGGCCCTGGAAGCGGGCGGGAGCTGGCGGGGCGCACTCGGGGTGCATGTTAATGAGCCGCGCTGGCAGCGCCCGCCGCCGCCTGCGCGCTCGCAGCGCAGGAACCTCGCCCCGGCCGGGGCACGCGGTGCCACTCAGGCCGGCGGGGGGCGCGCAGCTCGCAGCAGCCGAGCGCCCGGGCCTCTCAAAGCCCCTTTCAGCAGCTCTGCGGGCTCCTCACCGGAGGAGTCTGGAGCGACATAAAAGCGCATTATGAAAATTATAATATCAGCCACAGAGCATGTCCAAGAAGGCAGCTCTGCACCTTTGAGGCATTGAGGCTCGTTCAGCTGGACCGAGGGGGGAAAATATCCATTTGAATTCGGCTCCTGAATGGGGGCAGCGGCGGCGGCCACGGCAACAGTGCCTCCTTTATCCATCCGGCCACTTCTCCTGCTTGCTCATTCCCGGGCTGTTGCACCTTGTCTCCTTATGGGCAAGGGTGTGGAGCGGGAGGGGTACGGAGAGGACAAGGGCGCAGAAGCGGGTGTGGGGGGGTGCAATTCACAGCCGGGCTAGGACAAGGAGCGTTGTCATTTGGGTCCCCGCGAGAATGATAAATGAGACGTTCTGGGGCCCGAGGAAATTTCTGTTCTGCTGGGGACAGGAGGACCAGGGGTCAAGGGCTGGGTGCATTTACCGGAGTCTGGAAGGGAGTGGATGCAGGTTCATGTCCCATTTTCCTTTGTGCCAAGCCGAAGCAGCCATGATCAGGGCGTTTTCCCATTAGAGCTCGGATTCTGGTATCTGGAATAACGGGATGGGCAGGGGTGAACACCTTTAGGATCCGGGGATCCGGGTTCAGCCCTCTGGTCTCTGGGTGGGGACCGCACACATCCCGGGACTCCAGTGGGGAGCGAACACCTGCAAGGCCATCAGAGACGAAGCTGAGGTCAGAGTGTCTAGTCCCAGCCTGCAGGGCGCGCCATTTCGGCCGTCTGACTCCCCGTCCGGCCTTATCAAGGCAGCTTTCCCTTCGATTCCCTCGGACTTCTTCGGATCCTGGGGCGGAATTCGCACGCTGGGACCCCCGAGGCGGATTTGATCTATTATGGCAGCTGAGTTGCGCCACCATTCAGAGCACTGTCCATTGTCTTGTTAATCACCTTTCATTATGGACTGCTCAGGACCATCATAAAGCTTTTAATATTAATAAGGCCCAGCGCACCAGCCCCCGCGCCGCGGTGCTGAGCGACCCAGCAGACAGCGCAGGTGTCGCACTGCAACCTGTTTAGCTAGCCTGGGCGGGAGTGTCTCGGGGTTAGCGCGCCGCGCGCGTGCTGGGGGAGGCAGGTGGCGCCGGGTTCCAAAACGAGACTGGGAAGAGAAAACAAATCAAACCAAACCCCTCGACCAAACAAAGGGATTTGCTTGGCTCCAAATTGTGTGCCCGAAGAGTTTAAAACTCTAGGGGAGAGGGGAGGTGAGAGCTGGAGGTGGATAACGAAAGGGTCCGCTTGGGCTGGGATGTGACATTTCCTGTGGTGAAGCCTGTATTGGCTGCTAATAGAGATCTAATTGATGGGTGAAGTCCCATTTCCGCGCGCTCTCCTTTATTGCTCCATCCAGTCTGTTGCAAAATATAACCTTAATTTGATTTAGCAATTCCTCCAGGATTCGGCGCGAGCTTCCAGCCCAGGGGTGGGGGGGAAATCGTTATTAAAAAAGTTAAAGTACAGACTTGGATTCGGTGCGATGCCTTTTAAAAATCTTGCCCCAGCTCCTGACATTTAGCACCTTCTCTCTTTTGTAATCGCCTAGTCTTTTATGATTATTAATATTCGCAGTGCTCTGGGATGCGCGCAGTGCGCGGTTATTGGGGATGCAAATTGGCGTGTAGGCGCAAAGGCCAGTGGGTGCGTGGGCTGCGGGCTGAACTACAGGCCGCCGGGATTCGCTAGGCCAGCATAGTTTAGGGTTTCCGTAATCCCATTCCTAGCCCAGGATTCCTAAAGAGGCCGCCCAGGGACTGCGAATCTTGGAGCAGGAGTTGTCTGGTGCCAGGTGGTGGCGCGCTGGTTAGGGTTAGGGTTAGATGCTCATCCTTAGATTCTCCACAAAATCCAAAAGTAAAATAGCAGGGGGGTACAGGTGCCTGGTCGGTAAAATAGCTGTTTGGGTGCGTGAAGTGGTTCAGAGGCTTTGACCCCTGGTGCTGTACGGAGATGAAACTTGGCTCTTGTTTGTAATACAAATTGGATGTTAAAAGGCCATTCTAAGGTAATGGCTTCCTTCCTCTCTCCCGACCTCAGTCCCCAGCCTCCACCCCACTCCTGCATCTCTCTTCTGTAAGTCAAATGCATATCCTTCTCAACTCCTGGTTGCTTCTAAGAGACAGCTTTTTACCAGAGCAATAACATGTCTGTGTTTTTCTTTACTTCTTCCTACTCTTCTTTCTCGAATAGGCTGAGGAAGTCTTTCAGGGAAGTCCACTTGTATCCAGACATCTGAGGTCACCTCACAGACCTTGTTAGAAAAGTTACACACAAACAATAGCACCTTCCAGAATGTCTCTTTACCATGTTAACAAAGTTGTGTAAGAGAAATGATAGGGTTTAAACCTAGTTCCAGCCACGTGATCCTGGTTAAATTCAATCTCTTTGCCTTGGCTTTTTCACTTTTAAAATAGCATTGAAAATAAAACATCTCCAAAGGTGGTTTTGAAAGAGTGTGTGAGAAAACCCCTTGTAATGTGTTTATAAAAATAAAATAACCAGCCATAACCAGAAATTTCTATTTTCTAAAAAGAGAAATCTGAGTCATAAGTAGTATAGAACTTTGGAAAACTGTCGAAATTTCTACACATTTCTGCAATTTCCCCAAATTTAGCACCGGGTTTTGTCTAGGTTACGTGAATGGTGCTCATGATTCACTTTGCTAGAAGACCCTAAGTTTAGAGTCAGTGTTCCCTCTGGAACTTGGATCCCTCGGACTTTTTTTTTATTTTATTATTGGCTGTGTTGGGTCCTTATTGCTGCCTGTGGGGTTTCTCAAGTTGCTGTATTTGGGCTTCTCTTTGCAGTGGCTTCTCTTGTGAAGCACAGGCTGTAGGGTGCATGGGCTTCAGTAGTTGTGGTCCATGGGTTTAGTTACTCTGAGGCATGTGGGATCTTCCCAGATCAGGGATGAAACCCATGTCTCCTGCATTGACAGGAAGATTCTTTACCACTGAGTCACCAAGGAAGCCCTAGACTTTTTTTTTTATAACCGGCATTTGCATCTCTTGCCTTAAAACACTTCATTTTCTATGAAGCAGTGGTCTCCAAACTCCCCAGCAAATAAATGAATTCTTTAAAAACGGATCATCAAATTTCCCAGGTCCAACTCCAAGAAGTCTCCCAGAGCAGCAGGTCAGGTGAGGCCTGAACGTCTAGTGGCTTTATAAGTCATCCTGTGCACCCTCTCCCCCACGAGAGCAGGGCCTCTTCACCCCTGAGATGTGGGGCAGTGGGAAGAGTGCTCAGGCATTCCCTGGCCCCACTGCCCCTCCCCAGAGCGCTTGATGGGTTTAATGAGGCGGAACACCATGAAGGGGATGTGAACTGGTCCAAATGATTGATGAAGCCAGGGGCAAAGCCCAGGCATTTCCAGATAAAGCCCCATACAGCCCGTGATAAAGGCAGGATAGTGGCAGGGCTGGGCTCCTTCAAAAGCAGTGGCCCAAATGCATTGAGAGGAAACAGGGAGGGAAGGTGCTCTGTTGTTACCTAATCAGTTCAGGCACTAAGCCACCAGCCGCAGAGAGCAGAGGAGGGCTGCAGAGGAAGTGGGGAGGGTGGAAGGCAGATCTCCGTGCTGGTTCCCTCTCTCTCTCTCTCTCTCTCTCTCTCTCTCACACACACACACACACACACACACACTCTGTCTCCTCTGACTTAGTCAAGACCAAATCAGTCTCAGCCTCCACAGATATCCGGGTACTCAGTATGGGACCTGGGTATTCCCTTCCCTGGGTCACAGAGAGAGAGAGCGAAGGTCCCAGAAGAGCACCAGTGGCTTGGCAGGCCTACTCAGTGTTCGGGCACCTTCCTGCCTAGGTATTAGAAAGTGATGATTGAAACAAAAGATTCTAGTCTGTGAAGGTTTGGGGGTGGAGGGATTCCCAAATCTACTCAGGTATGTCAATGAAAAAAAATTTTTCTATTAAAAACAACTAAAATAAAACAAGATTTATTAGCTTAGGGTGAAAAAACCCCTAATTTTCTCTCTCTCTCTCTCTATATATATATATATAATTTTTTGAAAGGATAGTTACTATAGTTCTTACAACAAATAAAGAAAGTAGCAGTCATTTAGCCAGAAATAGTTTTGGAATTAGACAGCTCAATGACCAGGGAAGCAGAAATTGCCAAATGAACATAAATACACTTATAGCAGCTGACACCCTGCAGTTAAGGGGTTTCTGTTCCCTAATAAATTGAATGAGAATAAGGTGAAATTTTGGGCTTCCCTGGTGGCTCAGACAGTAAGGAATCTGCCTGCAATGTGGAAGATCTGGGTTGGGAAGATCCCCTGGAGGAGGGCATGGCATCCCACTGCAGTATTCTTGCCTGGAGAATCCCCATAGACAGAGGAGCCTGGTGGGCTACAGTCCATGGGTTTGCAAAGAGTTGGACACTACTGAACGACTAAGCACAGCACAAGGTGAAATTTTACCGTTTTTTCCTCCTGGGCCTCAGGGCCTGGTGGGCAAACACAGTCCCTTTTTTCCCACAATCCAATGTCAATTGATAAGCACTTACTTATAGGTACAGAAGGATTAAGGATTAAGGAACATTTCCATCCATAGAATAGAAGTTCTGGGTTTTAGTAGGGGCATACTTTTGACACAGTTCATTATATACAACTCCTTACCTGTAAGTTTCAGTCACTGACTAGAACTTGTCTTCAATTTCTTTTTTATGAATGTAGAAGCTATATCTTGTTATATGTTTCAGTGGACAAATATGATAATGTTGCTGGTACCCATGGAGATTTGAGAGCCCTGTAGGTGAATGAAGTGGTAGAAACCCTCCCCTGCACCTGCAAATTCTGCTTTTTCAAAAGGAACTTGTCTGGACATCAGCTGGCTTCTCTATCAAACAGCATTTGTACAATGTAGTGACTTACTCTGTTCATTTTTACTGTTCACACCTATCAACTGCAGCTTGTTCTTCTTTCGTCCCTGAGTTTTTAACTCAGAGGGCATGCTTCTGGGGTATAGGTTTCCTGTCTATTAAATGGTGGTGTATTGTATTACAAGCAAGTAGAACTTAATAAATCATATGAACTTATCATTTAAAAGAGAAAAGGTAGAAAATTATGGTCTTGCACCTTTGGATGAGAAGTATTTTAAAAATAATCTTTATCTCTGATTGCAAAGCAATATATATTATTTAAGAAGGTTTTTGAATATGTTATTTTAGGATTCTTTAGAGAAAGAAACGTTTATGATCACATTTCTTAACAATATTCCTTTGAAAACATTCCTCAATTTACTGTATAAAAGTGAATCCTGTTCTTTTTTTCTGGAGCTCCTAAATATTATATGTTTACAGAAATCTTTACAGGAACAAGATGAGACCAGACCCGAAAATTTCATCTTGAATACAACTAGGGGCTTGTCTGAGATTCGAGGGAAGTCATCATCTTTTAAAAGCAACAATTAACTGCAGTCAGTATCATCTACATAAAACCTTTCTGGCCACATCATTTACCAAATTGGGCTGTAGAATTGAGATAATTTGGCTGAATGGATATTTGGTAAATGTAAAAACTTTTCCCTAAAAGTATTTTTATTATAACTAGATATTTTAAAGTATATATCTCCATGCACATTACTGAGAGAAAAAAAGAAAGAGATTTTGATCTCAAACTCTCCTATTTATTCAAGTAAATTGATTTTGTTGGTTTAATAACCACTTAGCGCTCAATTTCTTGTCTGTGAACAAAATAAACTGCAACCTTTTTGGGAGAAAAAGGCTGCTTTGTGTCTCTGGATCCCTAATATTAAGTAGAAGTATCTAGCATTGTTACTTTAAAGAGAGAGCAAATCCATTTTCCCAAAGTGAAAGTGAAAAGTGTTAGCTGTTCAGTTGGGTCTGACTCTTGGTGACTCCATAGACTCAGTGGTATCCGACGCTTCGTGCCTCTGTAGACTGTAGCCCGCCAGGCTTCCCTGTCCATGGGGATCTTTTGAACCCAGGGATCAAACCTGGGTCTCCTGCATTGTAGGAAAATGCTTTACCATCTGAGCCACCGGAGAAGCCCCAAAGTTGGCCTAAATTTCTGACTGAGATTCTAAAGGAACTTCTACAGCTGTATGGGAACCCTGCAAGCGGTGTGCTTATAGGAAGTACTCAAGACAAGGCACAGTTAACTTTTCGTGCAATTATTTTCTAGGAAGTGTTGGAGATGAATGTGCCTACAAGGTGTACTTTAATTAGCTGCTGTATAGGGAAAGCTTTTATTGTCTTTTTTATAGTTCTGAGCTCCTATTGTTTAACTGGATTTTAAGAAAAATTATAAAGGAGGTTTATGCAGATGAATGAGTCAGCACTTTTGTACCTTAAACATTGAAAAGTGAAATGATTTTATATGAAAAATATATAAAATATTTTATATACTTAAGTATATATGATTATCTGGACCTAGGGAATATTTTTTTAATCATAACAAAAATGTTCATTATGAGAAAAATTTCCTGAAAGTGAGTTTAAAAAAAATCCCTCTACTTGACACTGTAAAATATCTCTTTCTATTCCCTCTCCTCTCCCAAGTTAATTCAAGTTTTGTTTTCTCATTAAAAAAGAAAATAGTTGATTATTACCTCCTCGTTTACTTTCTTTTAAGGAAGGTCAAGGAAATGAGTCTAAAATTGCATTTAAATTTTGCAGGGGCTGAATTTTTACTTAATTTTCTTTTCATGATAAATATTATTTTATTAGCTTATCCAAGTACTGTTACTAAGGCTATGCCCATATTTGCATAGCTATTTCTTTATGCTTCTAATTTTTCAGAAATATTTGTTTAAAAGTGCAGGGTGAAAAATTTTGCTTTTCCTCTGAAAACTGGCTGGTTGTAGAATAAAAATGATGAAACTTTTTATGTGCTTAGGCCTCACTGGATCTCTAGGGAAATCTGGGAAGAAATGACAAAATAACTAGCTATAGTGACTGAAAAATTGCATTTGTTCAAGTGTAGGATGGAATTTCATAAACATTGGGATTTACATAACTATTTGTATGACTACAGAATTTCATAAGCAGGAAGTATTGATGTTTGATATTTACATGGCTATAGTTTTAGTACATTTGTTTGATAGTGATGCAGGTAGATTTTGTTTGTGTATTTAAATAAGGCTGTAGATAGCGGCATTCGTATTCTTTTTATTTTTACTTCTTCTATCCTTTATGGTCAAAGCAAATCAAAACAAACTTCATGGCCTTAACTCAAGCCTAGATTCCCTGGACTTTTTTTTTTTTTTTCCTTTTTAATAAAGCTTTAAGGTCACGAAGTTAAGCACAAGCAAAATATACAAGTTTGGCTCTTAGAGTCAAATGTCTTTATCCATATTATGAATAACAAACTATCTTTCCCGCTTTTAAAATGTATTCTCAAATAAATTTATAAAAGAGGTTGGTTATTAGTAATGATTCACAAAGACCATAGCTATGTAATTGTGTAAATATATCATATTCAAACTTGTAAACTTAATGTTCATGTGATAGATTTTCCTTTGCACATATAGAACATACCCAGTATTTTCAAAGACCATCCACCCATTTATTGTTTTGAAAATAAATGTTACTCACAGTCTAGCTTCCAAACATTCTAGACACACATTTTTTGAGACTTTTTTTTATTATATAATTTCCCAACAGGTCTTTATAAGAAACACTATTTACCTCATTTTTTCCATAAACTACATTTTCTAAGTAGGTCCTACTCTATCAACAAAAAATGTTTTCTTTGTATATTCTCAGTCTTTCCTGTGATTTTCATAATATATTCTGGTTTAGAAATGTCTCTTTAAATTTTTTGAATGGTTATTTAAGAAAAAAAATTTCAAACAGTTATTTAAGAAAAAAAAAAAAGCATCCACTGAAAGTGGATAAAATGAACAACAATGATTATCTGGGAAGTGTTCACTGTGCCTTGTTTGCCTTGCTTTCTTCGCAAGCCACTCCTGTCAGTGGTCAGTTATAATAAAGAAAGAACAAAGTTCCTTGATGTATAACTGAAAAAAAAAAAGCTGCCTGCAGTTCCTTTCAATTGCTCTGTTGCCCAGGCAGGCCGGCCTCCAGCCAGAAGCCAGCAGGCAAAATTTACCAGCCACGCTTCAAAATGTTAGTAGCAAGTATCAATGCATCCATAACTCTTAGCCCTCTAGATATGGGGTCATCTTTCAATACTACCCCACTGTCATATACAACATTTGTCTTGTCCTGCATTCAACGGATTGTGGCAGACTGTGGAGGGACTCTATAATACACATATACAATAGCACAATGAAAGCAATAGTCTCCAACCCAGCTTCTTTATTTATTTGAGTGCTATTACAAAGTTTCCTGCAGCAAGGAGAAGCTGGGGAGGCTGTGACGTGTTCCAGCCCCACAGTGGATCTTAGAGGAGTCTGGGCTCCGAAGGGCTGAAGTTGCTTTGGTATTATGCAAGAATCTAGCTTTTCCATTAGTTTGATAAGCCACTTTGTTTTCCTAAATTTTGGTGATCACTACTTATAGTATGTAGAATTTATTTTCTTTTTTACTTAAAAAAAGTATATTATGCTAATGTTTATGGATGCTGGCTAGCAAAATAATAGGTTATTTACTCACCTTGATGTGTCAGAACTACAGATTCTTCAACCCAAACACATCTTATATGGAAAAGTACATCTTGTTTTCTTGTAACTGAATCGGATTTTCAAAATCATAGTGAGAGTTTAGAGGTATACTTGCCTTAGAGCTTTTTCAAGTTGTTTTATCCATGTATCAAAGCCTTCAAGAAAATAAAAGTTGGCTTTGGAGAATGATTGCATTTTCCTTTTGAATCTATACCTGTTATAAGGACTGAAATGTCAACAAGTCAATGGAGAACATTTAATTATTTAGTCATTGGAAAGGTTGACGAGGCATTTAGATAGAAGCCTGTATGACTGGGTAAAATAATATTGAGAAGTACTACACTCAATTTAGAAATATTACCTTTAGCAGAGATTGATTAGGCTAAACAATAGGAACCATTTAAAAGCTGTGATACAAACACTCTTATAATTAGGATTTGTATAAAACTAGTTAATTTCTGTAGGCAATTATTTAATTGTGTGATTATATTGCAGTGTTTCTGAGCCATAGAGCCCACTTTTGCTACGGCAATGTAATGAGAAAAATGACAAAGAAAGGAATGATTTTCAGGAGAGTGATGTTTTTTCAGCAATCAGAAGAAATGCCTTGTTCAAGAATATATGTCAGGATAGGATTAATAGGCAAATGACCATCAAAAATCAAATTGCGTGGGGAGGGAGAACGGGATCCTAACCCAGGTGTGACAAATAATTTGTAGTTCTCATCCATCACAGAGCAGAGAAAGAGTCACTGAGAGCAGAGTCAGCTCCTTCCAAGGACCTTCACAAAGAAAAAGAATCTTGTAAATATCTTCGCAAAAGTCAATTCTCTTTCAACAGTCACACAATGCTCTTGGTTACATAGCTGCAAAGGACGTGGGGTTTTCCGCCACACGGTAATATTTTTATAGCCCCGCAGTCACCATCTATTCCATATACACAAACATCCGCGTACCCAGAAAATAATTGTGGATAATTCAATGTTCAGATTCGATAATGGATGCTCAAATAAATATGAGAATTCCAAGCAAATTTGTGCAAATGAAAAAAGATTTCCTCTGACATAATGGCATGGTGCAAGGCTGTGTGTAATGAGCTGTAATTTGTCTGGTAGAGCATTTTAAAGGGGTTGATCCATCCACTGGAAGGCCAGCAGCCGCTCCGAGTCTTGCAGCAGTGAGCTGGCCTGCCTCGTCTCAGAGGAAATTACACCACAAGCAGGCCAAATTTCTGACAACTTCCATAAATTATTTCAGATTTTCATATTTCAAATTTCATCTGCATTCATCATGTGAGTTTGACTGGGGAAAAACGTCTAGGAGGGGTTCTGCTAGCATTCAGTGCAGCAGTCCCAGGAGCCTGCCCTGGGACTAGATAATTTAATTTCGTTTTGATTAGATTATTCTTGCTGCAGTCTACTGCCAATCTGAAGTATTGTGCCTTCTCTTCTACTTAACCTTCCTGCCCCATGCCTGCTCCAGCCTGCATGCAGCTCTCTGTATTGCAGAATATATTTGAACAATCAAAGTTAGGAGTTATTATTTTGCTTTCCATTGTCCATCCTTATAAAAGTACACATCTTTCACTGGGCTCCCTCTTCCCAGAAATCAGATTACTCCTTTTTTTTTAGTTTGTAATATTGTTTACCATTTTCAGTGGAAAGTGCCCTGTAATTTAGGTGGAAAATCTAAAATCATTACTAAATCTCAGGATGATGCAATAGACCAGAAATGAGGATCATCTTTAAAACAACTATAATCATCACTAGACTGATACACAAGAGACTGGAAACAGGTAAATAATGAATACACCCATCCATTAAAGTAAAAATCTATTGTAAACCAAAGTTATTTTTCAACCCTTTACCTAATGGTCAATGAAGAAAACCCTCTGTAATCGGTCTTCAAAAGCAGGACATTATAGATTCAGAGTACAAACTCTTATAAACATGCAAAGCATAAACATGATTTAACTTACAAAAAATACTGGCACAATAGCAAAATAATATGGGAAACAGACTCAGTAAGGTTTTAAAATATTCTCTTAAATTAAATTTGAATACATGAAATGATGATTAACAGTAAGTACGGACCATGGGTACCTCAAAATTCATAATCACAATTTTTTTCTCTAGTTTTAGAAAATGACTGGTACTTATACGGGATTCAATAACCAAGAAACACCAAAACTATTTGTTGCTTACTAAGTTAGAGGCAAGATTATTAGAAACATAGATAAATAAACAAAGCTAATGTTGTTCTTTAAGTAATATCTATCACTTCCTCCTTATTGAGTTATTTCTTTAAACAATATAAGTTTTTTTGATGCTATGTGTCTGAACTGAGGACTTTCGGTTCTTTATTGTTCTCCATTTTGATGAAAAAAATTGAATTGGGGTCTGTTATATTGGATTTTGTTCAGTAAATATACTGAAATCATATTTTTGTTAGAAACTATCAATAAATCCAGTATAAGAAAAGTAATAAGATACAAATATGAACAGGACCTTTGCAAAGGAAATATTGCAAAGAGAGTGCTCCCAGAAAACATATTAGGGAATGTGTTTTTTCCCTTGTGCGAGGAGAAATACAGAAGGAAGGACATGAAGCTGTGTTGTTTTTAATACAGATTCCGTGCTTGAAATAAAACCAATTCTAACCACTATTTCACATGGTTCAATAAAATCATTTTTCCAGCATTGAAGTTAAAAAAATTAATTAGAAACATACCTAAGTCTTTTTTGCTACATCAAGATAACTTGCTAAAAAGGCATCACACTTGATAAATAATTGACTTCCCAGATTATGAAAATTCTGAACCTTGTGCTGTCCATGTTCCAATAGAGGTTATGTAACAGTCTTTGTTCTTAAAATCAATTTCAGTGGCTTATGTGGCTAAATCATCTATATTTAGAACCCCCATTATATTCTATCAGTAATATCCTAGGAAAAGAGGTACAAGGACTTAACATCTACTATATTATGGATACATGTTTTGAAGCAGAAAATCATGTTTATTTCCTCTAGTTTTGGAGATGTTGGGGATCAAGAGAAAAAAAAATGAAACATGTTGAATGTTATTTTTTCCCTTACTTGTCATTTCCTCTGGGAAAGGAATGACATTGTAAACTACACTGGCTTGAGGCAACTTCATTCTGTGAAGAGTCATAATTTGCTTAGTGACCCCTTACTCTGTCATATGAATTCAGACACTGGGTGCTGGTCAGTTGAGGTGCTAAAAGCTTCTGTGGTATTTTCACTTTTATGTATCATAATGGGAACAAGCACCTTAAATCCAGGAAACTTTAATGACATTCCCTATTAGTTGAGTTCTTTGAACAGTTATCTATCCACTTGGATATAGTGGCAGTTGTTAAATAACTTTCCAATAAATGAAATATGAAAAGGAAAAAATTGTAGCTCAGTATTTGCAGCTTGTCTTAAGGTTCTAAAACTTGTTCTAATAAAATTAAATGGATGCACTTTTAAAGTCCTATCTAATTACTCTCTTGAAAATCTCTATGACTTAATGTTGGAGCCACTGTGCCGTTTGGCTTGGAGGACTGGCAATTAAGCTTTTTGTACCCAGTATTCAAATTTGAGAATGTCACTTTATTACTTTGATTTTTAATTATGGACCATGTCAGCAGAAAAACTTCCATTGAGAGCAGCAAAAGAAAAAAGAAAAACCCTTTCCTGGAAATGGCAGTCAATGAAAAGAAAAGCAGCATTCCTAGAAGTGTATAATTTATGATTGTAGCAATAGGCTCCTGTGGGCTATCAAACCAGTTTGGAGACTTGCGGGCATGTCCATATGGCTGGTACCTTTGGCAGCAGAGTTTTGGCTTCTAGTGCTGGGGAGTAGCCTAACTACTTCAAACTTTGTAAGTGAGCTCCAGAAGAAATGCAGTTAGTTATGTGTCAACATGGTGGAAGGGCTAACTCATCTTTTCAGTAGAGCAGTAATTTTGTTGCTCTTAAGAAGAAAAATTAAAGCCTTGTTAAGGTGGGCTGTTTTCCCAAGGTAAAAGCATTCGAGCTTTCAGTTGAAAAATTTAATCTCCTGGTCCCATAATTTAGAGGCTGCTATGTTGCCCGCATTGCTTAAATCCAGGCGTGCCACTCACATTATATACTATGGCTTTTGGGGGTCATTGTCATCAAATATAGTGGGAATAGCGCCCCCTAGTGTTGTGGAATATGGAATAACAGACTGGTTCCAAATAGGAAAACGAGTACGTCACCCTGCTTTATTTAACTTCTATGCAGAGTACATCATGAGAAACACTTGGCTGGAGGAAGCACAAGCTGGAATCAAGATTGCTGGGAGAAATATCAATAACCTCAGATATGCAGATGACACCACCCTTATGGCAGAAAGTGAAGAGGAACTAAAGAGCCTCTTGATGAAAGTGAAAGAGGAGAGTGAAAAAGTTGGCTTAAAGCTCAACATTCAGAAAATTAAGATCATGGCATCCGGTCCCATCACTTCATCGCAAATAGATGGGGAAACAGTGGAAACAGTGGCTGACTTTACTTTTCTGGGCTCCAAAATCACTGCAGATGGTGACTGCAGCCATGAAATTAAAAGACCCTTACACCTTGGAAGGAAAGTTATGACCAACCTAGACAGCATATTAAAAAGCAGAGACATTACTTTGCCAACAAAGGTCCATTTCGTCAAGGCTCTGGTTTTTCCAGTGGTCATGTATGGATGTGAGAGTTGGACTATAAAGAAAGCTGAGCCCCAAAGAATTGATGCTTTTGAACTGTGGTGTTGGAGAAGACTCTTGAGAGTCCCTTGGACTGCAAGGAGATCCAACCAGTCCATCCTAAAGGAGATCAGTCCTGGGTGTTCATTGGGAGGACTGATGTTGAAGCTGAAACTCCAGTACTTTGGCCACCTGATGCAAAGAGCTGACTCATTAGAAAATACCCTGATGCTGGGAAAGATTGAGGGCAGGAGGAGAAGCGGACGACAGAGGATGAGATGGTTGGATGGCATCACCGACTCAATGGACATGAGTTTGGGTGGACTCCAGGAGTTGGTGATGGACAGGGAGGCCTGGCGTGCTGCGGTTCATGGGGTCTCAAAGAGTTGGACACGACTGAGCGACTGAACTGAACTGAGTGTTGTGGAACTCAGAGGCTCCTGTGAAAGCTGTTGTGGAATAGTCTCTGTTAGCTTTCTGCAAAGGAGAGAAGACAGAAATGGGAAGAGAGGGAAGACCACTGGGTTCCATTCCCCTGCCCCCTCAATGCAAGCACAGTTCCTAATTTTCTTTCCACTCCTTGTGGACTTTTCCAAACCACTATGAAGAGGAACTTGTTACAGGTCCCGTCTGCCTATATGAAGGAATGGGAGAAGAGAGCTTAGGCTGGCTGCATCCTGGAGTTCCCTCTTATTCTGACCTCTTTCAGGTAGTCAGAGAACCTTAGGTTGCTAAATCAGACAGACATCTCTCTGTGAATCTGAGTGGCAGTACTGC
This sequence comes from Bos mutus, assembly GCF_027580195.1. Lineage (NCBI taxonomy): Eukaryota > Metazoa > Chordata > Mammalia > Artiodactyla > Bovidae > Bos > Bos mutus. Next base: position 60,730,619 of record NC_091622.1, on the reverse strand, counting down.
ATTAGAATTGAAACCTAGAAACCAAATGGACCCAAATGTATTCTCTCAAGGGGATTCTTGGGGTGTCAAATGTAGGCTTTCTTACTCTCAGACATATTCAGGCCAGGAAAATCTGGTCCTTATCATGTAGATTTGGACTGTTGGTAGAATTATTTCATTATTTGGAAATATTACTGGTTAAGGAAATGTGACAGCTGGCTTAAACCCCAAATCCGTTATGTTTAAATCTTTGGTTGAGAAGAGCCCACAGGGCAAGGAGCGTAGGAGGCAGATCAGAAGAATCTACCTTCTTGGGCTTCACTTTCCTCATCTGTAAAATGGAATGACTGGATTAGATCAGTTGTGAAATGTGTTGTAAGTAATCAGAAATGAATAATGTATAGACCTTTGTGAATTTTAATTTTATCTTAAACATAAATTAGAACAATTTTGCATCCACCTAATTTCAACTATGATTTTTTGAGTAGGGGAAACATAGTGCTATTTACAGTCAGTATCCTGGGACTGGGAGGGTGTCAGCTGTGAGAGTCATCTGCTCAGACCGAGTTAACTGCTGCAGCAGGAGACCTAAAAGGCAGCTGCCATCTGTGACAATTAGGGATCATGGGCCTGTTCCTGAGTGGACTTCCTGGTGGCTCAGATGGTAAGGAATCCACCTGCAATGCAGAAAACCCAGGTTCGATCCCTGGGTCGGTAAGATCCCCTAGAGAAGGGAATGGGAACACACTCCAATATTCTTGCCTGGAAGATTCCATGGACAGAGGAGCCTGTTGAGCTACAATCCCTGACATCATAGACACACCTGTAAATTAGGTAAATTCATCTTTGGTATCTGTCTACTCTTTGCTTTTTTAATATTTCATTACTCTTTTCACATTATCCCCATGCTCTCTCTTCTGTCTCTGCCCTCAGCCCTCACCTTGTCCTTGCCTTTTTCTTCCCTCAAAATGAAATTGACCACTTCCTAGTGGTCTAGTCCAGCCCAGTTTTGTAAGACATAGTTCATGTAAACCCTTGAATAGTGTTCAAGATTATTTTGGATCGTATCCACATAAATCTTTATGGTGTAATAGTTAAGTATGTATTTTGAGTGGTATTAGAAACATAATTTGTACATCACCAACTATGGTTCTGGGATATTATTGCTTAGAGCTAGGCTAAGGTAGGAACATGCATTTTTCTCAAAACAAGTCAATTTAAATAAAATACTGAGTATATAATAGTATAATGGTACCACAATATGGAAGAAATCGTGAAAGGTGGTCCATCAACGACTGAAATTAGGAAGCTTTGGATAGATTAATTTTTGCTAAAGAAACAGAAAATCATTTAGTGAGATTTCCTCCCATTCCAAGTAACTGAAAATCCCAAAAATAACAGTGGCCTTAAGTGTTAGAAAAGGAAACTATTTGCTACGAAAACTCCGATGATATTAAGAATATTCTATTTATCTTTGTGTGGCGGTTCTCATGCCGCTGTCCATTGTTTCTGCCGGCTTTTGCTCACGGTGTCTTCATTTCTTGTGCGTTCTGTGATTTTTAAAAAAATTAACCACATGCTCTTGCTCTTTGGGTAATTCTTCGGGAGTTTCTTTGAGATACGGTTTGAAGGATAATTATTTTTTCTGTTCTAGGTTCCTTGGGTGAACTACGCATTCAGAACTACTTTAAATTCTGGGCTTGAGGGTTTTTAGACCTCTGGTGACATGAATTTGAGTTACAAACCTGTGCGCAGGCCAGCTTTTGGTTATGAATTATCAGGGTGAATTTCTCTTTTCCCTCTCCCACTCCATGCCAAGGTTCAAGAAAGGCAATTGTTTTGTTCTCTGCCTCAGGAAGAAGTTTATTTCTGGTTTACTGTTACTTGGGTGTTTCGTCTCTCATCCCTCATGTCCCTTGAGGCCATACATTTTCCAAGCCCCAAATCTTATGTGCTCAACAAATGTTTCCTGGGGGAGGTTAACTTCAAGGCCCTAAGTACTTCTCTGGATTTCTGCTTAATTTTTGGCCTCTGAATATTTCTTATTTTACTTACTTATTGATATGTTAAAAAATACTTGATACAAGAACTCTCATAGATGGTTTGGAGAATGAAAATTTGTATAACCACTTTGGAAAACTGTTTGACAATATATACTAAGGTTAAACCTATATGTAACTTATCTATGACCCAATAATAGTTTTCTTAGCCATATAACCAATAGAAATACATATACAAATTCTCCAAAAGACACTTACAGGAATGTTTATAGAAGCCTGTTCACAATGGCCTTTTACAGAAATCTATATCAGCAGAATGACTATATAAATTGTGGCATATTTATGTCACGCATAGAATTTACACTACTGTAGACAGGCTGGGAATGGACAAATGGCAATTATATGCTATAATATGAATGAATCTCACAAGCATAACTAAAGAATATAGACACAAAAGAAAATATTATGTGAATACTTTTATATAAATTAATTAAAATCTGTAAACCAATCTGTGTTGTTAGAAGTTGAGGTGACACTGTTGGTGGGAACGTAAATTGTTGTAGTCACTATGGAAAACAGTATGGAGATTCTTCAAACACTAAAAACAGAGTTGCCATATGACCTAGCCATTCCACTCCTGGGCACGTATCTGAACAAAACTGTAATTCAAAATGGTACCCGCACCCTAGTGTTCATGGTAGCACTATTTGCAATAGCCAAGACATGAAAACGACCTAACTGTCCACTGACAGATGAGTGGATAAAGAAGACGTGGCACATATGCACAATGGAATACCACTCAGCCGTAAGAAAGAATGCAATAATGCCATTTGTGGCAACAAGGATGAACCCAGAGATTACCATACTAAGTGAAGTAAGTCAGAGAAAGACAAATAAGGTACGATATCACGTGCATGTGGAATGAAATAAGACAATGAACACATCTATGAAATAGAAAGATTCACAGCTATGAGAACAAACTTGTGGTTGCCAAGAGAGGGTAAGGGAGAGAAGGGTAGGAGTTTGGGATTAGAGATGCCAATTATTATGTATAGAACAGATTAAACAACAGAGTTATACTGTTTAGCACAGGAATTATATTCAATATTCTGTGATAGATCATAATGGAAAACAGTATGAAAAAGAATATCTATATAGACACAACTGAATCACTTGCTGTACAGCAGAAATTAACATAACATTGTAAATCAACCATACTTCAACAAAATTTTTTGAAAAAAATAGAAGCAGCAGGTGTGGCGATTACTCTGGGAAGATTAGCAACTGGAAGGAAGCACAGGGAGACCTCTATGGAGCTGATAATTTGTTACTTCTTATTCTGGGTAGGGTTACACAGGTCTGTTCAATATGTAGAAATTTGTAGATCTGTACACCCACAACATATGCATTTTCCAAATATATACTTTTCTAAAAAAGGAAACAATACTTCGTGCATCCTTTTGGATTCTTTCTTGTGAGGAGTGGTCCGAGTAGGTGGCTTGCCATGCTGCAGGAAAGGAAAGGCGGCAGTGCCCGTTTGATTTGCCATTACATCTCCAGCGTCTAGCCCAGTATTTGGTCCAGAGTCAGGGCTCAATAAATACTTAGAATTTAATTTTTAAAAAACACACCATTACCAGTTGGCCAATTTTCGTCAATAAAAAATCAACCAACCAATTATACAAGCCAGGAAATAACCGATATATACCTTTAGAAATACAGTCCACCTTACTCTAAAAAATGCAGGCTGAACAGATTATACTACTTAATTCACTCTCAGAAAGTTATCAGTGAGGGAGGCTCAAAATGTGTCTCAATTTAAAGGAGGGCAGAGTGCATCTAGGATTCATATATGGATCAAGGGAATTCTTAAGTAACTTCTTTTTATTTTAGATGCTTTGCCCTTTGAGATATCAATTCCTTGAACAAAGAGTAAAAGTAATTTCCCTAATGGGAAGTAACGGAAAAAAGTCTTTAGAAAAGTTTAAATTATATTTAAGACATGAAGGACGTTTTACTTGAGGAAGTTAAAGCTTATAACAGAAAATTGCTGTCGACTCAGTAAGTTGCGGTGTAACCTTGACCAAGCCTACCATCCTTCTCTGTTTCCAGTTTTCTCATTTGCAGAATAGGAACAAGCACTAGGTTTTTTTTCAAAACTAAAATTCTGTAACTGTGCAATTTCATCTAATGATAGAAAACATTGGCTTGAATCACTTTAAACATACGGATTATAAATCATTAAAAAGGAAAGGTGGTCTTATTTAAAGTAACAAAATACAGTATAATTTAGGATAAATTTCATTTCGTTTAGTGGAGATCTTTTAATAGGGCTTGATTAAGGATTAAAAAGGATTTGAAGTTAGAATATTCTTTGTTTAGAATTGTCTGTGCTAACCACTGTGGCTGGACTGAGCCTGTTTCGTCGTCTTCCTGGGCACATAGCTAGACTCTAGTTTCTTCCTTCATAGTAAACTGTGGTCATGTGTTCTGGCTGATGGAGCATTAGCAGAAGTGATACATGCCACTTTCAGACATGGCCCAGTAACACCTCCGACCCAGGATCGTCCCATTCATATTATAGAAGATGGCAGGGCCATAACGTGAAAGGATTCTGGCCTGATTTATCACTCAGAGGAGAGCTGCTAATAATCAGGTATGCCTGTTTTGGTCTTTCCATGAACAGGAAATAAATATCTGTAGTGAAAAGTGAAAGTATAAGTCACTCAGTTATATCCAACTCTTCGTGATCCCATGGGCTGTAGCCGACCAGGCTCCTCTGTCCATGGAGTTCTTCAGGCAAGAATACTGAAGTGGGTAGCCATTCCTTTCTCCAGGGTGATCTTTCTGATGCAGGGAAGAGGGCCCCGGTCTCCTAAATTGCAGGCATGGTTTGAGTTTACAACTACTAATGCATATTTAACTAAACAAACCCTCACAAAATGTGTCTTCAGAAGAGAAACTGCAGATTGAAGAGAATGCTAATTCTCAGTGTGTGAAAATTCATTGAACTGTACACTTAAAGATACCTGCATTTTTCTGAATGTGTACTAAACCTTTTCTAAAAAGCAAAAAGACTTTAACTTTCTGACTTTTGCAAGCAAAGCAAATAAGAAAATCAGATGTTCTTATTTCTTATATACAATTTATCATGTTGCTTTTCTCCTACTAATATATTCTTTATAAAAAAGTTTTGCTAACAAGATAAAGTGTGGCCCTCCCAATATTCTCTAGGAACTGGGCCACTCACTGCAATATTGACATTTGGAAGGCACCAGGGCATGGTAGAGATTGGATTCAGTTAGGTTGAGCTCAAATCCACTCAGTGCCTCATTTTTCTAATCTATAAAGTGGAGCTAATAATATGTATCTGCTTAGGCCATTAAATGTAGAACAGAGTGGCTCAAAGCACGAAGTTGGGATCAGGCTGCTCTGCCATCACTGTCTTGGGTGAGATACTTAAATTCTCTGTGCTCTGTTTCTTCAACTGAAAAGTGGGGATAATGGTACATATTTTGGAGAATTAAGATGGGAATGAAGGGAGTTGAGACATGCAGAGTGCTTAGAACAACGCCTGTCACCAAGGTGTATGCAAATGTTTGTTTTATTGCTATTGTTGCGAGGATTCGCTAGAATCTGGACAAAGATTCACCCATATTGTAGACACTCATTAAATGGCAGTAGTGTAGTATTCAAAGGTGTTTGGGAATACTTGTTTGTACACAAAAAGGACAGAATCTTAGTTTGACACTTTCTGTATACACAATACTCTATTGTCCAGAAATTTCATTCTAACCCATTTTGGTTAGGTCCATACCACACTTGTGTATTATAGTGGTATATATTAAGAGTACATAAATAGGTATACTCATATATATGAATACTAAGCAGATGCCATTTGTAAGTGAACATACTGTACTTATTTTGAAAGCACGTGCTTTAAAATTTTTTGCTGATAACACAATCAGAAAGGAAAGTTTGTCCTAGCTGAAAGACGATTCCATCAATTTTCTCAGGTAAAGGGATAAGTACATCTTAGAGTGCTTAATTCTCCAAGCCAGGCTTCAACACTGCATGAACCAAGAACTTCTAGAGGTGTTCAAGCTGGATTTAGAAAAGGCTGAGGAACCAGGGATCAAATTGCCAACATCTGTTGGATCATCGAAAAAGCAAGACAATTCCAGAAAAACATCTACTTCTGCCCAAAGCCTTTGTGTGGATCACAACAAACTGTGGAAAATTCTTCAAGAGATGGGAAGACCAGACCACCTTACCTGCCTTCTGAGAAACCTGTATGCAGGTCAAGAAGCAACAGTTTGCACCGGACATGGAACAATGGACTGGCTCCAAATTGGGAAAGGAGTACATCAAGGCTATCTATTGTCACCCTGCTTATTGAACTTATGCACAGAGTACATCATGCAAAATGCTGGGCTGGAAGAAGCACAAGCTGGAATCAGGATTGCCGGGAGAAATATCAATAACTTCAGATATGCAGATGACACCACCCTTATGGCAGAAAGTGAAGAGGAACTGAAGAGCCTCTTGAGGAAAGTGAAAGCAGTGAAAAAGCTTGCTTGAAACCCAACATTCAAAAAACAAAGATCATGGCATCCAATCCCATCACTTCATGGGAAATAGATGGGGAAACAGTGGAAACAGTGACAGACTGTATTTTTGGGGGCTCCAAAATCACTGCAGATGGCGACTGCAGCCATGAAATTAAAAGACGCTTGCTCTTTGGAAGAAAAGCTATGACAACCCTGCTGCTGCTGCTAAATCGCTTCAGTAGTGTCCGACTCTGTGCGACCCCATAGATGGAAGCCCACCAGGCTTCCCCATCCCTGGGATTCTCCAGGCGAGAACACTGGAGTAGGTTGCCATTTCCTTCTCCAATGCATGAAAGTGAAACGTCAAAGTGAAGTTGCTTAGTCCTGTCCAACTCTAGCGACCCCATGGACTGAAGCCTACCAGGCTCCTCCGTCCATGGGATTTTCCAGGCAAAAGTACTGGAGTGGGGTGCCATTGCCTTCTCCGATGACAACCCTAGACAGCATATTAAAAGCAGAGACATTACTTTGCCAACAAAGGTCCATCTAGCCAAAGCCATGGTTTTTCCAGGAGTCATGTATAGATGTGAGAGTTGGATCATAAGGAATGCTGAGCATCGAAGAATTGATGTTTTTGAACTGTTGTGTTGAAGAAGGCTATTAAGAGTCCCTTGGACTACAAGGAGATCCAACCAGTCAATCCTAAAGGAAATCAGTCCTGAATATTCATTGGTAGGACTGATGCTAAAGCTGAAGGGCCAATATTTTGGCTACCTGATTCACAGAATCGATTCATTGGAAAAGACTGTGATGCTGGGAAAGATTGAAGGCAGGAGAAGAAGGGGATGACAGAGAATGAGATGGTTGGATGGCATCACCAACTCAATGGACATGAGTTTGAGCAAGCTCTGGGAGTTGGTGAAGGACAGGGATGCCTGCCTTGCTGCAGTCCACAGGGTCGCAAAAAGTTGGACATGACTAAGAGACTGAACAACAATATATATCACTATAATACACAAGAGCAAACATTTTAGCATAGTGGAATAAAGGAAATTACCTATAGTTTAAAATGTATTACTAACTGTGATGACTTAATGTGATCATTAGCCAATATCTCAAGGCTTAATATATACTTGGGGTGAGTTTTCTTGTTAATGAGTGTGCATGTTAACCTATTTTAAACAAGATAATTTCTTGACAATTTCGAAATTATTTATCTGACTTATGTCAGATCTGATTAGATCATCTTAAAAAATCTCATTATAGCTGATGATATCTTTCTAGAAGTATAAATTCTGCTGTTTTCATGTTGTTTGTGTTTGCTTTGTTAGAATAACCTTCAGTTCAGTTTCTCCTTTTAAGCTGCTTTTCTATTTGGGCTTCCCTGGTGGCTCAGTTGGTAAAGAATCCACCTGCAATGCAAGAGACCCAGGTTCAATCCCTGGGTGGGGATACCTTGGAGAAGGAAATGGCAACCTACTCCAGGATTCTTGCCTGGAAAATCCCATGGACAGAGGAGCTTGGTGGGCTACAGTCCATGGGGTCGCAAAGAGTCATACTCAGCAGCTAAACCACCATTATACTGATGAGTCTTTCCAGAAGGATAAATTTTTCTGTTTTCAAGTTGTTTGTGCTTGCTTTATTAGAATGATCTTCAGTTCACAGTTTCTCCTGTTAAACTACATTTCTGCTTTCCTAGTTTAATTAAAACGAGAAAATCTAACTCTCAATCTATGAAACTGGGCACACTCTAAATTGTAAGATGTTTCACTATGCCACTGGCAAAAGTTTACATTAAGAACCCTAAAGGTGCTCCTTCCCTTCTCTGGGAGAGACTGTTGGACACATGAATCTCTGTTGGAGGGACTGGATGAAGGCAGGAATGTCCTTACCTATTTCACATGTTATTTAAGTTACATTTCTGACTTTTAAAGATAAAATCATAAATACAAGCGGAAGTCATAATGTTTTTTCCTACATATACAAAGGGTCTTCTGAGGCCCTCTTCTCACTTCTCACTTCTGTCTGCATGTGGTTTGTGTGTGTGTGTGAGTCATTCAGTCGTGTCTGATTCTTGATGACCCCATGGACTATAGCCTGCCAGGCTCCTCTGTCCATGGAATTCTCCAGGCAAGAACGCTGGAGTGGGTAGCCATTCCCTTCTCCAGGGGAACTTCCCAATTTAGGGATTGAATCCGGATTTTCTGCATTATAGGCAGATTCTTTATTGTCTGCCACCAGGGTGTAGGCTGCCCTAATTCATTCTCTTCTAGTTGAAAATTTTTATTACATGCCAGAGAATACTACCCTTCCATCTCAGTCAGATCTGAAGATTTCTGTCTTAATGGGAAAAAGAAATTTGCCTTCTGTAATATAGTAAGTACTTGTAATTGAAACCTCAGTTATAGAGCAAGAGAAAACTGAACAGCAGGTGTAAAGCCTGCCCTCGGGAGGAGGCTGGTTAGCTCAGGGGCACAGAACTTGGCCTTGGGCATCAGTCACACCTTGATCTGAGTCCTGGTTCTACTGCTTACTATTAATAATTGTGTGAACTTGACGTAAGTGAATCAATCTGGACTTCAATTTTCCCATCTGAAAAGGAGTGATAAGAGCTGCTGCATTAGGTAGGAAACATGTTAGGCTGCTGTAAAGAAAAACATAGGAGGGGACATAGGAGGAGTAGCTCAAAATACACTGGCTTACGAAGATGTCTGACTCAATGGACAGGAATCTGAGCAAACCTGGGAGATCATGAAGGGCAGGGGTGCTTGGCGTGCTGCAGTCCAGGGGGTTGCAAAGAGTCACACGGGACTTAGTGACTGAACAACAACAACACAAAGATACAATTTTACTTTTACATGTAAAGTTCATGCACACTGGGCTCCTGTCTCATGATCAAATGCATCTTTCAGTTATTGCTCTTATGTCTGATTGCAGCAAGAAGGAAAGAGGAATAGGAAAGGTAAGATTCACTACTTTTCTTTTCAGATCCTGACTGGGAAGTCTTTTAAATCCCATTGGCCACGCCTTAGGCGCGTGGCTGGAGCTAACCGCAAAGGATCATGGAAAGCGTAGTATTTCCTGGTGGCCAGGTACCTAGCTCCAGGTTTCTATTACTATAGGAAAACAGGAATAGGATAGAGATTAAATGACATCTTTAGCACAGAACTGGGCCCATGACTAAACTACAGAACTAAAGATCACTATTATCATTATTCAATCTCTAAGTCTTTTGCTTCCTCTTAAGCAAAATGAGTATTGATTGACTGCTTCATTCAGTAAACAGGTATCGAGTACTGATCTTGTGGAAGGAGTGTCCTGCCTATCTCACCAGGTGAAAGTGAAGTCGCTCAGTCCTGTCCGACTCTTTGCGACCCCGTGGACTGCAGCACGCCAAGCACCCCTGCTCTTCATTATCTCCCAGGCTCCCGTAGCCCACCAGGCTCCTCCGCCCATGGGATTCTCCAGGCAAGAATACTGGAGTGGGTTGCCATTTCCTTCTCCAGGGGATCTTCCTGACCCAGGGATTGAACCCAGGTCTTCTGCATTGCAGGCAGACGCTTTAACCTCTGAGCCACCAGGGAAGCATCTCACCAGGTAGTAGGTATCAAAACAATAGTAACAGAAGTGGATGGGTTTTGAAAATCTTATCATCTATCTAACATCTATTGTCTATATATGTATCTTTCACTTGCAAGGGATCATTCTTACTTTCATGTTGACATCTTCTGAGGGCCTTGGATCACAGCTAGAAAAAAGGATAGAAAATTTCTACTATTTTTACTGAGAATATGAAAAAGAAAAATACTAGGAAAAATGGGCTGATGGGGGAATCGCCTTGAAAGATTGGAGGTGAGAAGCAATAGAGCAAAGTGGAGAAGACCTGGACTGTGGATTGACACGACCTCATGTATCAGACAACGTAGGCTGTCTAATAACCGCCCAAATCAGTGTTTGACAGCAGTATTTTCTCCCAGATCTAAGGCTTGGCAATAGCTTTGCTTGCTTTTGCCAGACTCTTCTTAGATTTGCTCCATCTTTTCATTCTGGTTCTTCTAGGTAGGGCAAGTTTTTGTGGCAGGTGGCAGGTGGCAGGAGCATAAGAAGTCAAGCTACATCATGAAAGTGCTTTTAGAGCCTCTATTTTTTTCTACCAGCCTTATTGAGATACAATTGACACTTAACATTGTGTAAGTTAAGGTGTGCAAATGTGATGGTTTGCTCCACTTACATACTATCTAATGATTCCAACCTTAACACCAGCTACTGGCTCCATCCTGTCACATAGTTATCATTTCTTTAAAAAAAAATACTAGATATTTATGAATTTACTATCAATACTGGGTCTTCCTTGCTGCACAGGGGTTACTTTCTAGTGGTGGTGCTTGGGCTCCTCACCATGGTGGCTTCTCGTGTTTCGGAGCCTGGACCCTAGGGCTCTCGGGCTTCCGGAGTTGTGTTGTGGGGGCTCAGGAGTTTGACTCCTGGACTGTAGAGTGTGGGCTCAGTAGTTGTGGCGCACGGGTTTAGTTTCCCTGCGGCATGTGGGCCCAGGGAGCCAACCCGTGTTCTCTGCATTGGCAGGCAGATTCTTAACCACTTGACCACTAGGGAATTCCAACCATTTCTTTTTGTGATGAGAACATTTAAGATATATTCCCCTAGCAACACTCAAGTATATGTTACAGTGTTATAGCTATAATCACCATGTTGTGCATTAGATCCCCAAATCTGCTAATCTTATAACTGGAATTTGTACCCTTTGACAATATTTCATTTCTCCCACCTCCAGCGCGCCCCAACTCTATGTTCGTCTCTTCTATGTTTCTCTGAGTTTGACTTTTTAGATCCCAAATATGTGATATCATATAGTATTTGTCTTTGTCTGATTTACTTCATTGAGCATAATGCCCTCAAGGTTCATCCAGGTTGTCAGAAATGGCAGGACTTCATTCTTTCTCATGTCTAAATAATATTACATTGTACATGTATATGTGCTGCATCTTCTTTATCTATTCATCCATTGGTAGACACAGGTTGTTTCCATATCTTAACTAATTGTGAGTAATGCTGCAATGAATATGAGAGTTCAGATATCTCTATGAGGTTGAAGCCTCCGTTTAGATATGGCATCTCCATTCACGCTTCATTGACTGAAACACATCACATGGCCAAGACCAGTCATTAGAATGGAGAAGTATTTTCCATCTTACAAGTGAGCACTGCAAGGCAGAAAAGGAATATATAATCATGAACAAATAATATAGTCTAAAACCTCCTGAGTTTGAATTCCCAACCAGCTGTGTGATCAGGTGCAAGGCTCTTAACTTTCCTGAGCTGCATTTATTTAATATAAATAGGAATTAAAAAAAAACCCTAGGTGGTCAGTTGCTCAGTCATGTCAAACTCTTTGCGACGCCATGGACTGTAGCCCTTTAGGCTCCTCTGTCCACAGGATTTTCCAGGCAAGAATACTGGAGTGGGTTGCCATTTCTTCCTCCAGGGGATCTTCCCTCCCCAGGAATCGAACTTGCATCTCTCGCATCTCCTGCATTGGCAGGCAGATTCTTTACCACTACTGCCACTTCGGAAGCCCAAGAGCCCATAAGATTGTACTTATTAGATGATATAACCCCTTTAAAGCAGAATTTCCTAGTGGCATGCCACAAATGGATTAAGAATGTGGCATAAAAGAGTATTTTTCAGTCCATAGACCAGTTGGGTAAGAGAAGCTCACCCAGTGGCCTCCTGCCACGAACAACCATGCCTGTATGTTGGCTGCACAGATAGAATCATTTTCTTCGTGCCTTGATATGAAAAATAATGAAAGGCACTGAGAATGAAAGTACCTAGATGATGCCTGACACTTAGTAAGCTTTAAACCAGAAGCAGCTGTCGTGACTGATGCGTGGAACAGAGATTGAGGCGGCAGTTGGATGGCAATGAGGCATCAGTAGGAACCACTGACAGGAGAATTCTTTCTCCACCCCCAACCCCCACTCCCAGCAGTTTCAAGAAAACTCTACTTGATGCTTTGCTGTTTTCCTCTCTGTGACCCTATGGGGGTCATGACCTCTCTCCACCCCCACCCCCCAGCAATTTGAGAAATCCTGGGAAAGAGGATGCGGAAGACAATGTCCAGAGCCTATGCTCTGTGTGACCAGAGTTGAAAGTTGAATCTAAAAATATGTCTTACTATAGAACACCAATTGTGGCTGTTTCTATAGTCATTCCGGAGCTTATTACAAATCTTCCCCAAAAGAAATTCCTGGAATTGTGCTCGTCTGTGAATTACTGGGAAGACACAGTACCATTCTTGGTCTGGCATGTGATCGAGGCTGACTTGTAATGGTCTGATTTGGAGCTTCTCACCGTCTGAGAGGGGGAAGCCAATGCTCTGGGTCTCTTTAAATCAGAATCACTCCTGGATGCTGAGACAGTCTTCTCTTACTACCACAAAGATGAGTGTCTTCAGTATAGACCAAAAACTGAAGGCAACACCCTAAGTCATTGGAATATGCTGCTCATCTTTAGGCTAGTTGTACTGGTAGGCAAACATGTCTGTGCACAGAGATGTCTTCCTATTATTTTACTCTTGTGTTTTCTCAGTACCTAGCACAGGTGCAGTCAGGGCCTAGTGTCCTAAGACAAATATAACAGTGCAGAAGATTAACTTGAGAACTGAAGTTTTAAAAATAAAGCTGGAGCCAATTTTTAGGTGTTTTGGAAACTCAGCTTTATCCAAAGTGATTTCCATGGCATGACTGTCGGTTTGTTTGACACCGATTTAAACTTTATTCATTACTTCAACAGAAATGTATGTATTTTTTAAATTATTTACTTATTTATGGCTGTGTTAGATCTTCACTGCAGTGCAGGCTTTTCTCTAGCTGCGGTGAGTGGGGGCTTCTCTTTCTTGGAGCATGCAGGCTTCTCACTGCGGTGGCTTGTCTTGTTGCAGGGCACAGGCTCTAGGGCGTGCGGGCTTCAGTTATTGTGGCACTTGGGCTCAGTGGTTGTGGCACATGGGATTTCTTGTCTCACAGCTTGTCAATCCTCCTGGACCAGGGATCAAACCCATGTCCCCTGCATTGGCAGGTGGACTTTTAACCACCGGACCACCAGGGAAGTCCAGCAGACATTTATTAAAAGCCTTTTATGTGTGAGGTTCTGGAAATACAATGATTAGTAATACATAGTTTCTGGCCTCAAGGAGCTTCCATAGTGAGAACAAGAGCATTAATGGAAATAAACACTATTTTGAAATTTCATCACAGTGTTAATTAACTACGACTTCTAATATCTTGAAGAGGAAAAAAAAAACTGCATGAAAATTCTCTGGTAATTAAACAGTACTTTAGAACACATTAAAAGTGTTGTTAACAAAGTAAATCCCTCTTTCCAAATTTATGTGTCATAATGAGAGTCTCCCATTATCTTTCTGTGGAGGGAAAAACCCACTTAGTCAGCAGTGTTGCTAAGGGAACAGAGAAATGGCCATGGCCATGAACTGCTGATAGCACTGAGAGGGGTCTGAAATGGTTCATGCTTTCAGGAATGGCAATCTGGCAATATGCAAATGCCTTGCAATGGGAGGGAGAGTCTTTAAATCAATTATGGAACATTGCACAAGGGAATACTATGTGAACCATAAAAATGATGCTCAGATGAATATGGAATATGTCTTTGAGCAAGAAAAATACAAGACAGTGGACACAGTATGGTTCCAAGTACGTGTGTGTGTGCCTGTGGGTACGGGTGTGTGTGGGTGTGTGTACATGCATAAATAAAACTTGGCAAAAGATAATGCTGATATGTTAAAAGTGGTTATTTCTGAGTCTTGAGAGTCCAAGTGAGTTTTAACTTGAGTGCTTTTCAGCACTTTTTGAATTTTCTACAAAGAATACTTATTACTATCATAATCAGAGTGGGTTGGGGGAGGGTTTGGTACTTTTGTTTGTTGTGTTTTTGATTTATTTTATTTTTGACTGCAGTGGGTCTTTGTTGCTGCACTCAGGCTTTCTCCAGTTGCAGGGGCAGAGGGCTGCTCTTTGCTGAGGCGCACAGGCTTCTCACTGCGGTGGCTTCTCTCGCTGCAGAGCGCGGGCTCAGGAGTTGCGGCCCATGGGCTTAGTGGCTCTGCAGCATGTGGAATCTTCCCCGACCAGGAATCAAACCTGTGTCCCCTGCGTTGGCAGGTAGATTTTTATCCACTGCGCCACCAGGGAAGTCCTGTTTGTCGTGTGTTTTAAGAAACAAAAAAGTCTGGGTTGGGTCATGTCAGCTCCAGGAGAAAAATGATCCCAAGTAAAAACATTTACCTTGTGTGGCAAAATTAAAGACATGAGCTTGGGTAGCTGGTGGGGTTTAGACTGATGCAGAATTTTCCAGCTAGGCCTGTTGAAGAGGTAACTGGTTTTTTTGTTTGTTTTGTTTTTGTGTTTGTGTGTAAGCAAGAAATTCATGGAAATTTAGCACTCTTACAGGAAGAAGATGTAGCAGTTCTCTTAGACAAATCATGCCATCTTTGTGGCTTTTCAGTGAAAATTTGGGAAAAAAGACAACCAGGAGGACTGCTTGCTGGAACCCTAGCCAGAGGTAAGCCTGAGTAAGGATTGGTGTTAGAGTTACCTCATGTCACCCCTCACTTGCTGCTGCTGCTGCTGCTAAGTCGCTTCAGTCGTGTCCGACTCTGTGCGACCCCTGAGACGGCAGCCCACCAGGCTCCTCTGTCCCTGGGATTCTCCAGGCAAGAACACAGGAGTGGGCGGCCATTTCCTTCTCCAATGCACGAAAGTGAAAAGTGAAAGTGAAGTTGCTCAGTCGTGTCCGTCTTTTCGCGACCTCATGGACTGCAGCCTACCAGGCTCTTCCATCCATGGGATTTTCCAGGCAAGAGTACTGGAGTGGGGTGCCATTGCCTTCTCCCACTCAATTAGGTTGTTGAATGTATAGAGCCTAAGAGAGCTGATCTCTAATTTCAAGTTTCTAAGTAAAAGTTGATTCTTTTAAGCTACCATATGATCCAGTGATTTCATCCTGGGCATGTATCTAGAGAAAAACTCTAATTTGAAAAGATACATCCACCCCAAAACTCGTAGCAGCACTATTTACAGTCGTTAAGACATGGAAGCAACCTTGTGTCCATTAACAAATGAATGTCTAAAGATGTGGTACATATATGTGATGGACTCGGCCATAATAAGAATGTAATAATGTCATTTGCAGCAGCATGGATGGATCTAGAGATTATCATACTAAGTGAAGTAAGCCAGATAGAGAAAGGCAAATATATACGACATTATTTATATATGGAATCTAAAGAAGTGATACAAAAGATTTTAACTTACAAAACAGAAACAGACATAGAAAACAAACTTATGGTTACCAAAGGAAAAAAGCTAGGGCTGAGGGCGAGGTGATAAATTAAGAGTTCAGGATTAGCAGATATAAGCTATTAATACTATATATGGTTGGTTGTTTTTGTTTTAAGTGTTTATAGTAGTAACTCAGGAGAAGGCAATGGCACCCCACTCCAGTACTTTTGCCTGGAAAATCCCATGGATGGAAGAGCTTAGTGGGCTGCAGTCCATGGGGTCGAGAAGAGTCAGACACGACTGAGCAACTTCACTTTCACTTTTATGCACTGGAGAAGGAAATGGCAACCCACTCCAGTGTTCTTGCCTAGAGAATCCCAGGGACGGGGGAGCCTGGTGGGCTGCCTTCCTGGGGTCGCACAGAGTCGGACACGACTGAAGCGACTTAGCAGCAGCAGCAGCATAAAATAAATAACGTCTTACTGTATACCACAGGGAACTATACTCAATAACAATATTCAGTATCTTATAATAAACTACAATGGAAAAAAGTTGATTCTTTTATTTTAAACACTGCATTAAAATTTCTACGTATTTTAAACATTCTTGAAAAAATAGAAAATTATAGAAAAGAACACAGTTTTAAAAATTGCCTTATTGTCTTCAGATTTTTCTCTTCCCATACCAATATAAATATTATAAATAAAACTGAAGCCATCTCTGAATCCTCTCCCCAATCCCATTTTCCTACTTTCCTCCTTAGAGTTAACCACAATAATTATTTCAGCAGTCATCATTTCTCTGTACATCTTAATAATTTCTCTCTATATTTTGTATCAATAAACATCTAAACTTTTTTCCCTAAACTTTTTGGGGATATTTTTCCTAGACTCCTCAAACTTGCTTATTTTGGTTGTTTTTGTTCTTAGATTTATCTGTGTTGATAGATGTCACTCTGATTTATTCATTTTGACTTCTGTGTAGTAATCCCTTGTAGACATATGAGACAACATATTTAGCCATTCTTCCATCAATGGACATTTAGGTTGTTTACAATTTTGTTTTGTTTTTACTATTTCCAGCAATGCAACAGTGAACATTTGTGAACTTGTGTCCCTCTCTAGCATGCAAACCTGCAGGTGGGATTATTGAGTCATAGGCCAAGTGTAACTTTTGTCTAACTACGCATAGCAAATTGCTCCTCCAGGTGATTATACCAGTTACAGTCCCACCATAAGTATATGAAGGTTCTTGCCCATCTTTGGAACTGCTGTTATTTAAATGTTTGCCAATTTGAAGCCTGTGGAATGATTTCTCGTTGTCATTTGGTTTCCCTTATTAATTTTGACGCTGACCTTCCTTCCTTACTTTGTTGGCCATCGGTTTTTCTTTCTTTTTAGCAACATTCTATGTCCTTTGATCACTTAAAAAATATTCTTTTCCATTATGGTTTATCACAAGATATTAAATCTAGTTCCCTGTGCTCTACAGTAGGGCCTTGTTGTTGTCTATTCTGCATGTAATAGTTTGCATCTGCTAATCCCAAACTCCCAATCCGTCCCTCCTCCATCCCACCTCCCCCTGGCAACCACAGGTCTGTTCTCTATGTCTGTTGATCACTTTCTTAATGGGTTTTTAGCCTTTTCCTGTTTGGTTTATTCTCATTTTAGCTTTTAAAAAACAAGAAAAAGAAATCCATCTACCCATCCATTAAACACTTTTTTAAAAAGTGAAAATTGGCTGTTAGGTGCTATGAGATGAATAAGAAAAAAGTTGTCTCTCACATGAAAATATTCAGTTTATACTATTTTTGATGGTAAGAAGAGGAAGCTCTTCTTTCATATATTATTTATATTGTATTAGGACTAATCTTCATTTTGTTCTTAAGGCTTACTTCAGACTATTCCTGATAAAAATACAAAATGATGTAGTTACAATGATTACTGTATTGCCCTTAATTGTCCAAATAAAGCATCCATTCTAGACTTTAGAATCAGAAAATAAAGAAAGATGGCCATGCTCCCCCAAGGTTATCTTGCCCTCATTATGCAGCCGCACATGTGGGATGGTCAGGGGTACACAGAGAATGACTAATGCATTAATAAGGCTTACATGTACCTCTCACCCCCCTATAATTGCATTCCTTTCATTAGCTTTTACCCAGCTGGTCTGAGTTGCACAAACAAAATATTGTATAAGATCGGCCCATTGATGGTAAATTCAGAACAATTTTTGTAAAACTCTTGCCAAGTTACATACTGACCCCAGGGTCTTTAAACCAGCCAAAAAATGTTGAGCAAAAACTGAATTAAATCTATTATCACAAATTTGTGCCCCATAATCTGATGAGACTTCCAGATGTCCAGCCCAAGACCATCTGCTGAATGTCTGTGGGCGCGCACTCCCAAAACATGTGCCTGGATAAGAGTAACAGACCAACAGCCTGCAGCTCTGAAACTCTGAGTGGTTCCTGCTTAGACATAAAAGCAGACAAACAGAAAACAAGTGAGTGAGGGTTTTTTGAGGGATTTTTTTAAAGCATAATTTGCTTTCTGTTTAACTGACCAGTTGCTTTGTTCTTGTAGTCAAAGGGCTCATCTCTCTCAAAAACAACAGACTGTGATTTCAAATATTTTAAAAAGCAATGAATTCTAAAACCTTTGGAAGTTAGTTGCATACACTGACTTACACTTGGTAATAATTCTGAGTAGTATGATTTGTTGATTATAGTATCTTCGTCTTATGGCAAGATTCCGAGAAAACAGAGAACGAACTGTGTGGGCAGGAGGTTATTGGAGGGTGCTCTTGGGAACAATTTTAGTGAGAGACTGAGGGAAGTAGAATTGTGCAGAAGGAGAAGTTGGATGGAGAGGCAGTGACAACTGAGGCCACACCCATTCCTATGAGGAGCTTTAGAGCTCAGATGGTGTGACAATTTTATGTGTTAACTTGGCCAGGCTGTGGTGCCTGTTTGTTTGGTCAAACACCAGGCTAGATGTTGTTGTGAAGGTTTGTTGCTGTTGTTGTTTCTTAGATGTAAATTTAAATCAGTACACTTTCAGGGAAGCAGGTTACCCTCATAATGTGGGTGGGCTTCATACAATCAGTTGAAGACCTTAAGAGGTTACTTTCTTTCTTCTTTCCTTTTTTTAAATTAATGAGAGTATTTATTAATGTATAAAATACAGTGTAAAGTTGTTTGTAAATCAAGTTATAACAAATTAAAATGTAACCATTAATACATTAAATTGAATTAACAGCTGTTTACCTTACTTGATTTGTACTTAAAAATAATGATTATAACTTTAAACTCATATTCTAAGCATTTGTAATAATAAATCCCACTTATTCAGTCATTCAGATTATTAAACAGTTACATTTTTTAGACTCTGTAGTTGGTACTAAGACTATATCAATTAATAATAATGATGATGATGGTACCAATGAAAGATCAAGTGGAAAAAATGGCCTTCTTTTACAAAAGACCACTTTTATTAGATCCAACAAGTCCTAATTGGGCAATTCTTCTACTATTAGAGGAATATGTCTTCTAAGTTACTTTTGTTTCAAAGAGCCAAGATTGGGGTTTCTTGAAGGAGAAAGGATTCTCCTTAAGACTGCAACATAAAAACACTGCCTGAGTTTCCAGTGCTGGAAATTCAACCCCAAAATTGATGTATATTAATTTTCATCCATATTTCAGCTATGACTGTCCCCACATGTATGTGAGTCAACTCCTTAGCCTAGGGGTTAGATCCCCTGGGTCTATGTTATGGCACTTTTTTTAGGGTTTACCATAAATGGCATATGACATCCGTTCCCATCAGTGTCAAGAACGGGGAAGGGTCTGAGATTTTTATTTTACTTGCAAACTAACATGTTGGCTTGCCACAGTTTCTTGGATGCTGGTAGAGCCCCATATATGAGGCTACTGGGTCAGAGATGAAGAATGGTTTATAACTCAAAGCTATAGACACAGCCAGAGTTTAAGCATTTTATGTTGGTTGCCTGAGCCCCGATTTCCATAAGGTGATACAAGAAGGATCACATCACATCTGCATCCACAGTGGACTGTATTATACTAGAGGGATTCTGAGTTTAGGGAA
This sequence comes from Bos mutus, assembly GCF_027580195.1. Taxonomy (NCBI): domain Eukaryota; kingdom Metazoa; phylum Chordata; class Mammalia; order Artiodactyla; family Bovidae; genus Bos; species Bos mutus. The sequence goes on along the minus strand of NC_091622.1, from coordinate 60,710,667 downwards.
CCCAAATCTTTTATAATGGGCAGTAAGTATGCATGTCCTTTGCTCCAGAAGGAGTTATATCTCTATCTTCCATGTCTGTAAGAAAACTTAAGCTCTGGAGGAAGACGCTAGCTCTTCCAAGGCTATTCACTATACAAACTTCCTTGAATGGTAATCCAGACCAAAGGCAGCCAGTGCCTCAATAGGATTTGCAAAAATGCAAGAACCTGTGGAGAGCTGTCTCTCAACACAAAATACTTCTAGCATATAGTCTGCCAAGTTATATGATCCAGTGCTTTTAAGATGTTGCTTTTTAATGAAAATCTGAGAATTTGGTCTCTAGCTTTATGTTAGATTGTTCTGTCTTTATTTGGCAGCTTTTCACCAGTAGATTAAGAGTCAGACTGCCTGGGTTTGATCCTGCCTCTGTCACACATTTGCTGTGTGACCCTGGGCAAATCATTTAATCTACTGTGTCTTCAAGTTTTATCTGTATCATAATGATAATAAAAGTACCTTCCAGATAGGGTTGTTATGAAGATTAAAAAATTAATAAGGGTAAAGAATTTAGAACAGTGCCTGGCACACAGCCTGTGTTTTCATTTGATGCTGTTGATGTTTGTACTTAAGGAAACCATTTGCCTCTTCCTCTTCTACTCCAGGGAGAAGGCAATGGCACCCCACTCCAATACTCTTGCCTGGCAAATCCCATGGATGGAGGAGCCTGGTAGGCTGCAGTCCATGGGGTTGCTGAGGGTCGGACATGACTGAACGACTTCACTTTCACTTTTCACTTTCATGCATTGGAGAAGGAAATGGCAACCCACTCAAGTGTTCTTGCCTGGAGAATCCCAGGGACGGGGGAGCCTGGTGGGCTGCTGTCTCTGGGGTCGCACAGAGTCAGATACGACTGAAGCGACTTAGCAGTAGCAGCTTCGACTCCAGACTGGTATATTGAGGCTACATGAAAGGATCAATTCATTTCCCTTTACAACCTCTATTGCAGAATGTATGCTAATGTGTCAGATATTGCTATTGCCTAAGCTGATATCCACTCACCCTCATTTCCTTAGTGCTAGACCTTGAATTCCAGGGGTAGAAAAAAGACTAAATTTCCAAGTCTCTCTCACAGCTTGGTATAGCTTTATGACTGCATTTTAGATGATGTTTCCAAGCTGCTAAACAGAAGCAGCCCCATCTTATAGGGAGCTCCCTTTTTGTCCTTCTACCTTCTTATCTTCTAGACTTCAGTTTGGATGTGATGGTGGCAACTCTAGCAGCCATCCTAAATCGTGAAGGTACAAGCCACACTCTGTGCATAGCTTCAGAAAGACAGGAGCCTGTGTCTCTGAAGACATCACAGAACTGCTATCTGTAACAACCTCATAACATTTGACTCTGGAATTCTTTAATATGAGGGTAAAATCAATGTTTTCTTGGTTAAGCAACCCTAATTTTGCTTATTCAATACCAGCTGTTGGCAGTCAACCTCTCCTGACTCATAACTGCTACTTTCTGTATTCATTCATTCATTCATTGATTCTTTATTGATTCATGTATTTATTGAGTCCTACTCTGTGGACCCTGAAGTGTTAAAACAATGTCTTGGTATATTTCCTTCTCCAGGTTACTGGGTCTCATGGAGATGAGTTGTAGCTCCAATAAACCCGAATGGAAAATTATACAAAATAATTGTGTTTGTATTAGAATATCTTCCTGTTTTTGAAAATGGAGCTGTTTAATGATCTGCAAATTCATGCAAGTTCAGAGGAAAGAATGAAGCTGCACTAAAGAGGCCTTGGTGACTGGGGGATTCAGAGAGTTCTGGTAACTTGCTTTGATTTTGCTTCCTGCTCCTGTGCTCTTCCCTGCATCCATCTTTGGTTAGAAATGACATCATCTCTCACTCTCACCAGTCTGAAATGAGTTGTCCTTTATCTTTTTAACTATGAAGTTTCCTGTGACGTCTTCTATTTTTAAGACACAGGGGAAACAGATACGAAAGTATATGAGGGAATTGTGATCACAATAACCGTACACTCTCCATCTTTAAAGTAAAAATTTCCAAACATTCAGCTAAGCACATAAATCCTTTAGTTATCTCCTGACGGGTCAGACATATTTAGCCTTGGTCTATCTATGAAAAAGGAAACTGTGTGTTGAAGTTCTAAAGCTTCAGGTACTCATTTAAGAAATATTCATGAATATTAACTACAGACTTGGCACCAGAGATAGGGGTAAGCAGCAAAATCAGAATGATCCTTGCCCTCTTGCTTCTTAGAGTTTTCAACAGCTGTCTTCCTTTCCCTGACAAAAATTATTCAAAGTCTCACCCATCTTTACTTCAAACATGCATATATTGTGTTGAATTGGTTCCTTCAAACTGGAGTCATGTGTAAAACTGCCTCAATTTAACCTTTGACCCAATGTAGACTCATTCAGATTTCTTTTTTCCAAAAAAATACCCCCCACCCCTATTTTACATGAGTATATGTCTTCATAAGGTAATATGGCATACATATGATCTGAGCTGCCCTAGCAGAGAGCTATAAAATTAACATTTATTTACCTCTCCAGGAAACTACCCCCTCTTCCCATACAAATTAAACCTAATGTGCAAATATTCAGTAGTCCTTTTTCTTTCCCTTACCTTCAGCGCATCTTCGCCTACTCAGTATAAATCATATTTACAAGGTAGGTTTTGTTGATTATTTTGTTTTTCAACATCTGGAGTATAATTGAGATAAAATGTAGGTCACTGAATAAAAGGCCCAGGACTTGTGTTTTTCCTTCAACAAGCAGCCCTTTTGATCTATTTCAATTCATCAATAATATATTAAGCACATTACCATTTTATGTATTTTCCACAACCCCAAATTGGTTTGAAACTTGTGTGTTTGTATGTCTTTTGCATAGTATGAACTTGACAGACTGGCACTGCTTTAGAATTCTGATATTGTGGAAATTGTGTTTAATTAATGTGATAAAAGCAAGGGGAAGTAATATAGACTTGAATAGCCAAAGGAAAAGGGTTGGCTTTTTTTTTTTTTGAAGCAAAGAAGTCTGGAAGTTAGATCAACAGTTGCATTTTTTTCAGTTCACTTTGTTTTCATTCTCCCTCCCTGACTCCAATCTAATTTATTTTTGCATTAAATAATTCAGCTCCTTTCCTTTTGTAACGGGTTGGATTTGGGGAGATGAAGACAAACAGCTTAGACCTTGAAAAACACATGGGCTCCTCGGGTAGATGGCATCTGGGAGGACTCAGAACTGCCTCCACATTCTATAGGGAAAAAACAGAGCCAGGTGCATTTCTTCCCAAATCAAATTAGCCGCGAGATGCCACATCCAATTGTGGCAAATTGATGTGAGAGTTTGTGATGTCTGCACCAGCTCTTCCAGCAAAGGTCACCACGGAAAGACACAGGCACCAGGCAGGGGGGTGCGGCAACTCTTGCTAGAGCCGCTCCAACAAGAGCAGGGAAGATGTAAAATGCAATCAGCTTTTGGAAAATTGCAGGAGAATCCAGTGGTAAGTATGTATTCTAATTGGATTTACTGTGCCATCATTTACCTCTTTAAGGATGTTAACATAACATTATGTTTAATTGAAAAAATGGGTAGTTAACTGTTCAGAAGAGATTCTCCAGCCCCCTGTATAAGCCACAGTCTAATCAGGCACAAAATATAGGATGCCTTAATCGCATCGCCGCACAGTTTTCACATTTCTTAAATAAAATTCGCTTACTTACTCCGAAAATTAACTCAAAATGTTGACATGTGACAAATTTGCCTATCTTGATAGTTGTTTTTAAAGATCTCCCTTGACATTAACAAGTTTACATCATGCTTTATGACATTTAATTAGTCATATTTTATTTAATTAGCATGGTAAGACATCTAAAGCAATCCAAATGTTTTCTGAAAAGCCCAAGCAGAAGGCAGTAGTTCCATACATTGTGAGAGACCAGGAAAATGTCTCTTCAGACCTATTACCAGGCAGTTTGCATTTTTGGCTACCTCTAGTAGGCTGTTCTTGCTGAGAAATGGGAAGATTTTAAGATTTTGATCGACCATTTCAGGACCCCTCCCCCAAAATCTGTCTATAAAGGGAATATACTTCTTCACACTAACTTAACCCAAGACATGTCTCTGCTTGAAGGTAAAAATTAAGCTGTGTACCTAGTAGGCTCATGATCTAACTGTATTTACTAAATAATGAATGGATAAGTAAGTATCTCATCTTGGAGGAGATTGTTTTATACAATTGAAAACCTTTCTTCTCATAGTTTTTTTTTGTGTGACTTCTCACATATTTTCTTCATACAACTATTGGTGAGCTTCAGGGTGCCAAGACTCTGCTATAAATGTAAGTCTTGAATATTTCGAACCTTGATTATTTTTAAAAATTTTATATGCTTATTTTTGGCTGTGCTGCATGGGCTTTTCTTTAGTTGCGGAGAGCAAGGGTTACTCTCTAGTTGCTGTGTGAGGGCTTCTCATTGTGACAGCTTCTCCTGTTGTGGAGCATGGTCTCTAGAGCACAGACTCAATAACCATGGCACACCAGCTTAGTTGTTCCTAGGAATGTGGGATCTTCGAGGATCAGGAATGGAACCTGAGTCTCCTGCATTGGCAGGTGAATTCTTTACCACTGAGCCACCAGGGAAGCCCTTGACTGTTTATTGAGTATTATGTGCCAAGCAACACGACAATCACTCTCATGCATTTACTCCTTCCCCAGATATTGGGAGGTAGATGCCATTATCATTACCATACATCAGGAGATGAAAAGGAGGTGTAGAGATGGTTTCTGACAGCTAAGTAACAAAGTTAAGGGTCAAGCCTAGAGCTTCTCAGAGTAGGTCAGGGCTCCTGCAAAAATCACCCTGCCCCTCAGAGGACAGACTCTTCAGGCCTGTTCAAATCCAGCCTGCTCTATTCTGAATCCAAAGCCAGAGCACATAACCTGTCTATGTGGCAGCCTAACTCTTTCACAGCTAGTGGTGGCTGGTCCTATTCTTTATATAAACATATATAAAACTCAAAACAGTTATGGACTATCCATAATAAAGTACCAAAAAACAATGATGGAAACTTAATTTCTAATTCTAGAATGTAAATTCTGCTCCCCTCATACTGTAGCCGAGTAATAAAGCTGAGTCACCTACCCTGCCTGAGTTCTCCTAGTTATGATTTCATTTTAAATGCTACATTAAATCCATATGCTGCCTCCAGACTTAATATTTTTTCTGTGCAGACATGAGTTAGTTCAACTTTTTAAACAGCAATAAGGCAAAGAACAACCTTTGTTCCATGCAGGTGAGTCAATGAAGATGTCCAATGTGAGGAGGCAGTGATAGGAGAGGACTCAGAAATCTGCTGTCTTCACCTTGATGATATAAAAAACCTGGGGGAGAGTTTTAAAAACACCCATGCAAATCTGTTTTAGATTTGGCTTGTTTGTATTTGAAAGTGAGATAAGTGTAACTTTAAAGTATTTACTTAAATATTCCAATGGATATGACCCCCCCCAATATCTGTGGTTATTCCAACCACTTCCAAATTCCCCCCTCCCCCACATAGAGAATGCAGATGTAGGTTTTATGCTAAAATAGCAGAGCTCTAAGTGCATTAAGAAAATCATTTCAATAGAGCTTTTACTAATGCAGACGATTTTTTAAATGAAACAAGGCAGATACAGTAGCAGAGGCGCCACAGATTGAATAAATATCACTTAACCAATTACCAATTATCCATGCTAATGAAGGATGAGACAGAGCTCTGATAAATTAAAACCCCAAATAGACTGAATGTTGGTTTAACCAATGACTCTCCCCCTTTTGCAAGAGTGTCTAAGGGACAGCTATGAAATGACTGATCTGAATTTTACTTCCTCGCCCTTCCTCCACCTGCCCACCCTGTGACTGTGGCTCTGATGGGCGGGAAAACGGTCAAAGGGCAGACAGCTGGAGGGAACTCAAAGGGAGTAGGGGGGACCCACAGAGTGGAGAAGCTGCCCCTGGATAATTGGAAGTTGATTGGATGCACAATGGCCTCCTTTTGTCCACTTCTCATTTTGGATGAGGGGCCATAGCCAAGCCTGGTAAGTAGCTCTTTCCTGGACCGTCCTCTCCTGGGCCAGTGGTGAGCATTCATGGGTGACAGCTGTGTCTGGCATATTTCTTGCTTTGCTTCTCTCCCCTCTGAGTAATCAGGGATTGAGCTAGAAAACTCTAGCCGTACCGAAAGTCTGCTTCTTGTCATTTTGCAGAACCTCAGCGTGGCTCAAAGACCAGAAAGGACCGAAGGGGCTCCAGAAAAACATCTTCAGTGATGTGTCTGACATCAATGGTACGATGCCTGGAGCTTCAGGCTACAGTATTCATGAGCCTCAATTTCTGCGCCCCCACCAGACTTTCTCAAAACCTTCCTTCCTTCCACTACTCTCACCCTGCTTTCCCTCATCTGTACCCCTTCCCTCACTCCTCTAATACTTTGTGTTCCATCTGGCCACCCTAGTCCCTCACCTTATCTCTACTTGGTTAGTGGCCTCACCCCCTTCAGTGCCACACATCCTGCGTATGGTGGGATAATAGCTGTCTTCCTGATGCTCCGTGGGCACCTTGCCCAGGACTAACATAAAGTCACGTGAAACTGTAAGGTCATAGCCTTGGCCAAAATGTCTGAGCCTGTACAGTGCATCTCTGCTGATCTGGCCTTTTCAGCCCAAACCTTGGGACTGCCCTCCCACCTTTCCATATTTCAGCAACCAAACAGTTAAAGCTGGGCACAGCAGGGTATTTTCTTGACTTCCATTCTATTCAGGAGGTGCTCTTGCTCTGCAGTGCCCTTCAAAAGACACTCCACCTCATCATCCCACAGCTCAGGTGCATTCATGGTACTCCCAGGAATCTACAAGGCCAAGTGTTTATACACAGTAGTAGGAGAATAAGTATAAAATGATAAATATTTAGTCATTTGCAGACCCGAAGTTGCTTTTGGGTCTTACGAGCAGAGCTTGGACTGATCTATGGCTACATATGTAGCACCTATGGTAATTTAGGAGAAAGATTTCTGCTTGTTTTAGAATTCCAAAAATGGTTCACGGTTCCACACTTTTGTGTATACTCTTTACTCTACCTGGAATGGCCTCCCCAGCTGTGCTCACAAACTGCCACTGATCTTCTAAGACTGCTCATGAGTCTCCTCTTTTATGCAGTTCCAATGACCCTTTGTCTGTTTAAGCAGTCACAAGCTTCCCTGTTTCTGCAGAGGTTTGTACCATTCTGCATCTAATGCCTTATGTTGAAGCTATTTGTCAACCCATTTTCAACCCATTGTCTTTGTTCAACTAGACCAGTGTTGGTCAGCCTTGACAGCACATTGGAAGTCTTACCGTCAGAGATTCTGATTTAATTGTGAATGGGGAGACCTGAGGACTGAGAGATTTAATCCTCCCCAGTGACTCTCACATGCAGCCACGGCCTTAGACTGTGAGGCAAGGGAGTTATTGTATCTCATTCATCTTTATTACCTCTTCCCCTGGTGCAGTGCATGGCATACAGTAGGTGCTCATTGAATAAATGTGCATCTGCATTAGTTGTCCTGGTCTAGGCAGTCAAGGGCCCGTGGCAGAGACTGCCAACTTTCCACCAATGTTCATTCTCCACTCCATAGGAGAGCTGTGGAATTTCAGCCGCAGGTACAGAGATGCTTAGGAGAAAGGTCAAGTTTTCCAGCTTCACTTGTGGCTAGGAGAGGCCAAGAAAGTCATTCTGGTCCATGGGATGTGAGCAGAAATAGTGGGTGCAATTGCTAGGTTAGCCCTTAGAAGGAATGGTCATCCCTTTCTGTGCCCTCTTTCCTCCTCGCCTGCTGGCTACAGTGCCAACATGGTGGTGGTGGTGGGCCATCTTGGACTTGGGAAGAAGAGAAACATAATGAAGGGGACCTGATCCCTGACTTATGAAGCCATCTTGCTGACCCTAGAGAAAGATGTAAACTGAGGTCACTCTTATTCTGGGTCTCTGTTATAGCACCCAAGTGGTTGTGCCTAACTAATTTGGAACACCATTTTTTTTTTTTTAAATTCATTTTATGTGAATTCTAAAAAGTAATTAATTAGACTGCCTTGAGTCTTAGTTGAGGCCCGTGGGATCTTTTGTTGCAGCTTACAGAATTTCTAGTTGCAGCGCTTGGGCCTACCTGCTCTGCAGCATGTGGGATCTTGGTCCCGTGACCAGGGATCAAACCTGTACCCTCTGCATTGCAGGGCAGATTCTTTACCACTGGACCACCAAGGAAGCTGTGGAAAAACATTTATATTGTTCTGTCACCAAGCCTGATACTTGAGCTTGATAGCACTAGCAAAACTCTTGTTGCTTATTAGGGACAACACTACTTGGGTTTCTGATGGCTCCCCACCACTCAGGCTAAAGACCAGAATCCATGTCATGGACCACAGGTTCTTGCCCCTCCAGGTCCTGTCTGCCTCTCCAACATCATCCTGTCCTCTGCTCCCCTTGGTCTCCCAACCCCCATCTCACTGACCTGCTTTTGATTCCTTAACTGTGCTGCATTCTCTTCCAGCACAGGGTCAGTGTACGGGCTGCTCCTCCTGCCTGGAATGATCTTCCCCATGCTTTTACCCGGTTAACCCTAACTCATCCTACTGCCCTTCAGGTCTCAACTTGGTTGTCACTTCCTCAGGTCTCCCCTGATCTCTCTGACTAGGTAACCCCCATATGATACATCTTGAAACTCTAAATTTATCTGAGTGGTGATTTTTGTCTTTATAGGGAGTGATTATTTAATTAGCAATTGTCTACATCACAAGACTTTTAGCTCCACTAGAGAAAGGCCTATGGCTGCCTTTGCTCACCACGGACTCCCCCGTGCCCAGCAGAGTCAAGCATGTAGTAGATGTTGTTGTTACTGAGTCGCTTGACACAACTAAGCGACACAACACACTCTTTTGAGACCCCATGGACTGAAACCCACCAACTCCTCTGTCCATGGGATTTCCCAGGCAAGAATATTGGAGTGGGTTGCCATTTCCTTCTCCAGGGGATCTTCCTGATCCAGGGATTGAACCTGCGTCTCCTGCATTGGAAGGCAGATTCTTTACCACTGAGCCACCAGGGAAGCCCCATGTAGCAGATGCTCAGTGAATATTTACTAAATGAACATTGTGAATAAATGAGTGAACCCAAGAGGGTAGTCTTTCCTTTCCATTGCAGAACCAGGTAGAGGCAGGGAAGATTGAAAGCACATGGTGAAGAGGGACTTTATTTCTTAGCTCTCTTGCCAGAAAGCATCAGCCAACCATAGCCTGGCTAGAGGAAAGTTAGCCAAGTGTGATCTCACTAGCCTCAGTCTCAAATTAAGTTGTTCTTGGCACTGTAGCTACCCGATCACAAAGAAGTGGGTCGCCTCAGCTCCGGGGTACAGCGTTTCCTCCTTGAGCTGTGATGAACAGAGAGCACTGGTACTTGACTCTTCCCTCTCCTGTTCGCAGGCTCATCTGCCTGAAAGTTCCTGGTCTGAGCTTCCCTAAAGAGTCACGATCTCTTATCCAACCTGGCCCCTCTTGTCTGAATCGCCTCTCCCTGTCTGCTTCCAAAGTACCCAAGTCCTGCCTCTCTTCAAAGCCTGAGTTTTTTCTGTCTCCTTCAGGAAGCCGTGATGAGCTACACCAACCCCTCCCCTGCCCTCAAACCTCAGGAGTTTTGTTAGGAGCATTCAGTAGGCCTTTGTGATGACTTGCCTAGCAACAGTATTTCTTTTCATGTTACTGTACTATCTCCCCAAACAAAATATGAATTCTTTGAGGGCAGGAATATGATCTTTTTTCTTAGTGCCCAGTGAGTGTTTCCTAGTAAGCAGTTAGTGAAGCACGAAGTGTTTTTTAGGACAGTGATGATGGTGGTGGTGATGATGATGATACGTAAGGAAGTATATATCTTCTCCCCGAAGACTGTGCCTAACCTGTAATCCTGTGCCTTCGATTTAGGCCAGGAATGGAGTGCACATGGGTCATGAGAAAATATTTCACTCCAGGATTAAAAGTCAAGTCCCTTCTAGCATAGCACACCACGAGGGCTCTAATTTACTCAGGCCAGAGTGAAATAGCTGAGATCTGAATCTCAAAATTGCCCAAGGCAATGAAAACTCTGAGTGAATTGAGGAAGTCTCTTTTAACTTTGGTTATAGTGAAAGAAGAAAAAAAAAAATGACCAAGTTAGGTTAAAAGGGCATTAATCCTGGATGCTAATCCTGTGTTTTGTTAGATTTACCTGGTGCCTCAAAGCCACCCACATCTGACTACCCGATTTATTCACAGAAACTTATGGTTTCTTTTCTGAGAAACTGCCAAACTATTTTTTCAAGACATGAATTGGTGTGTTTGCTTTTGTCTGTCTGTTCATCCATCCACTGTTCCTTCCTTTTAGCCAGCCAGCAACAATATATTGAGAGTTGCCTAAATGTTAGGCACTATGCTAGGCAAGTGATATAAGAACAGGTATTTATTAGTAAGAATAGCAACCAAAATGTGATGAGGGTTTTGTTGAGTGTTTACCGTGTGATAGATACACACATTGTTGTACTTAATCCTTCCAACAACCTCTAATGTGCAGGACCATAGTATGCCTTACCTTGTCTTTTCCTGACTTTTCCATTTTTTTTTTAAGATTTATTTATTTTATTTTTGGCTGTGCTGGGTCTTCGTTGCTCCACAAGTGCTTTCTCTCGTTGCAGTGAGCAGGGGGTACTCTTTGTTATGGTGCCCGGGCTTCTCATTGTGGTGGCTTGTCTTGTTGCTGATCACTGGCTCTAGGTGCTTGGGCTTTAGTAGTTGCAGTGCGTGCAAGGGCTCAGTAGTTGTGGCCCACGAGCTTAGTTGCTCTGCGGCATGAGGGATCTTCCCAGACCAGGGATTGAACCAGTGTCCCTTGTGTTGGCAGGAGGATTTTTAATCACTGGACCACTAGGGAAGCCCTTGCCTCTTTTTAAGCCCAGCTGTTTGCCATGACAACCAGTTTCCTAGAGGTATGACCTGGCAGAACCTTGTTTCAGCTACACCACTGACCTCTCACTTTCTGCCCTGGAGCTTCCGTGCAGCTGCCAAGAACTGTATGTGCAGAACCGCTCAGCCAGTCTGATGTGAGCTCAGAGATGAGAATATGAGGGGGTTGCCATGTGGATGAGTGCTCCTTCTTCTGTCTCTCAAAAGGACAGTTCTGAGGTCTACACGGTTCCTCAGAGGGTCCCAGCAGGACCCAGTGGCCACACTGACCAGCTCACTAATGTGTGCTTATACTGATTTTCCCTCCTGCGTGGTTTCAATCTTCCTAGTTCCCCCTCTTGTTTCCTGAGAGAACTTCCCCCCAAATAACTACTTGCATAAGTCTTTGGTCTCAGCTCTGCTTTCCAGGGGGGAAATCAGATGAAAACAATTAGTATTTACATTTCAATAACTGAGGGATGTATTGGTGATCCTCAAAGATGCTAAATCCCAGTCCCTGGAACCTGTAAACATTCTCTTATTTGGGAAAAGGGTCTTTGCAGTTGTGATTAAGTTAAGGGTCTTTAGATGGGAGATTATCCTGCATTATCAGATGAGCCCTACATGCCCTCATATTTGTCTTCAGATGTTATTATTCATGGGATAAGGTAGAGAGAGAGAGCTGATGCATACAGAATAGGAGGACGTAATATGACCACAGTGGCAGAGTGGAGTGATGTGATCACTAATCAGGAAATTCCCTCTGGCTCAGTGGCTCGGTGGTAAACAATCTGCCAGCCAATGCAGGAGACAAGATTCGATCTCTGGGTCGGGAAGATCTTACATGTTGAGGTGCAACTAAGCCTGTGTGCCACAACTATTGAGGCTGTGCTCTGGAGCCCGGGAACTGCAGTTACGAAGTCCGCATGCCCTAGAGCCTCTGATCCGCAACAAGAGGATCCGCATCACATCGTAATGTGAAGCCAGTGCCCCACAGCTAGAGAATAGTCCTCACTTGCAGCAACTAGAGAAAAGCTCACACAGCAACGAAGACTCAGCACAGCCAAAAACAATCTAAATAAATAAGCAAAAAAAAAATTTTTTTTTAAGAAATTCCCCTAGCACCAGAGGCTGGAAGAGGAGAGGAGAACATTTTCCATGGTACCTCAGAGGGAGCGTGGCCTACTGACACCGCGGTTTCAGCCTACAGACACTGGTTTCCAGCTTCTGCCCTCCAGGACTGAGAGAGTGAATGTTTGTTGTCCCAAGCCATCAAGTTTGTGGTGGCTGTCTGTCACAACATCCACGGGAAACAAATACAAGGAAACCGAGGTTCACAAAGCTCAAACAATTTGCCACAGGTCCTAGTCAGTAACTGGCAGAGCCAGGGTTCAAACTCAGCTCTGTCCGATGCTGGTGCCCAAGTTCTCAGCACTGTTTCCTCTCCAACCAGAGAGCGCAGGGCTCCTGCTCTGGACAGCAGGCAGACAGTGAAATAGGGAGTCGCGCTGGTCTGGTGAGGCTATCACGGAAGGAGGTGGGTGTCTGGAAACTTCAGGGAGAGGAAGGCTTCCCTTGGCAGAAGGGCAAGGGTTGTGGCAACCAGGAAACCCCTTGTGAGATGGGACCACACCGCAGGACACATCTGATAGGGTTCTGTCTGCCCATTTCAACCCACTGCTGTGCTATGCGTGCGTGTGCTCAGTCACGTCGGATTCTTTGCTTCCTCATGCACTGTAGCCTTCCAGGCTCCTCTGTTCTTGGGATTTTTTCCAGGGCAAGAATACTGGAGTGGGTAGCCATTCTCTCCTCCAGAGGATCTTCCCCACCTAGGGATCGAACCTGTGTCTTTTGCATTTCCTGCATGAGCAAGTGAGTTCTTTACCAGGTGAGTCACCGAGGAAGCCCTTGATGCTGGCTGAAAGCCAAATCCCTACCCAGTCCGTTCAAAATATTTGTTTTGATTCTTCCACGCTGATGCTCAGGGTGGACTGAGATGGATTCTCCACAGGAAGGCTTCTCTGTATTCCGGAGAACTTTCTGGTTTCAAACTAAAGTATGACATTCTGTCTCTGAAACTCAGGGAGTGAATTTACTGTGGACTCAAAGGATCACTGAAGGCATGCCTTACCTCACACTATGGGGTTCACCAAATGGGGTGAGACCCACTAGAAATATGTTACTTCACTCTGGAGAGGCAGATAAAGGGACAACAGGAAGTGGAACGTGCACAGACACAGGCGAGGGACTCTGCAGGGCTTGTTAGATGGTGGGTGTTAACTCCTTAACTATGACTTTTCTAATATGGCCATTAATTTATAATAAAGCCATAAAAATTCTAACCATTACCACTTGACTTTAAATGTCTCACTCCTTCAATACTTCAGGGGCCATTAATTCCTTTCATCCAAGAGTTTAACCCTGAAAACGTTCTTTGGGTAAGATTATGAGATGGCCTTGTTGGATCCTTCTCAGGGTACGGGGCTGGCATGTCTGCTGCTCTTAGGAACTTTCTCCCAAACGCTGGGCAAAGTTCTGGGGTTACGAAGATGATGTAATCACTGACCTCAGGGAGCACACACTCTAGGTGGTAGGACAGATGAGTATACAGCACTTACCAAATAATCTTACAGGCTAGGTATGCAGTAGGAGGGAAGAAGAGAAGAGGCATGCCTAGCTTAGCATGGGAAACCAGGGATGGCCACTTGTAACAGGAGACACTGCACTGAGTCTTACAGGAAGTGGCCGGAGTTTCCCAGGTGGGAAAGGAAGGGGGCGGGCTTATTTGAGGGAAGGCAGAGGGAAGTGTGTTTTAGTCCAACTGCCTGCCATAAAAAACATTATTGATTAGGTGTCTTAAGCAAACCACATTTATGGTTCTAGAGGTTAGAAGTCCAAGATGAAGGTGCTGCCTGATTCAGTGTCTTCCGGGTTTGCACATAGCTGCTGTCTTACTGAATCCTTATGAGGTGGAGAGAGAGAGAGGTCTCCAGTCTTTCCTCTTCTTATAAGGGCACGAACATCATCATCTAACTCTAGTTACCTCTCAAACACCATGACTTTGGGGATTAGGGCTTCAACACATGAATCTGAGGGAGACACAAGCATTCAGTGCAGAGGTATGTATAAAGGTAAAGATGTGAGAGCAATAATAAGAGAGTGAGAGAGAGTGAGAAAGAGTGACAGAAAGGACCAGGGAACTGGTAGGCACTTGGTAGTGTTGGATGGAGTCCAGGGTGCACGTGCACCAGCTGGAGAGGTAAGCACGAAAGCCTTGCCTGCCATGTTGAAGTTAGACTTCATTATGAATGTAATGGGGAGTCATTGAAGGATTTCAGTCAGGAGTGACATGATCAGATTTACTTTTAAAATGATCACTGTGACATCAGTGTGCAGAATATATTGGAGCAAGGCCTGACTGGAGACAGAGAGGCCAGTTGGGGGACTATGGCAGTGATCCAGGTGAGGGATGATGAAACGGGGATGACAATAGGGGACAGATGCAAGAGCAATTTAGGATACAGAATCAGCAGAAGGAGTTGGGCATAGATAAGCACTGGAAGCTCAAGGAGAACTTGAGGCTGACTTCTCAATTTTCAGCTTGTGTGAGTTTGTAAATGAGTAAAAAATTTGGGGAAGAGGGGAAATAAGGAGTGGAGGATATTCCAAATTTGAGAATATTCCCCATCACCCCAAGTGAAAATGCTTGACAGGCAGTTTATTCAGAAAGGAGTTCTTGGGATTTCCCTGGTGGTCTAGTGATTAAGAATCTACCTGCCAGGGCAGAGGACATGGGTTCCACTCTTGGTCCAGGAAGATCCCACATGCTGAGGAGCCACAAAGCCTGTGTGCTACAGCTACTGAGCCTGTGCTCTAAAGCTCACAAGCCACAACTACTGAGCCCACAAGCCACAGCTACTGAAGCTCGCAAGCCCTAGAGCCTGTGCTCCAACGTAAGCGAAGCCATCACAATGAGAAACCCTTGCGTCACGAGTAGCCCCCACTTGCTGCAACTAGAGAAAGCTTGAGTGCAGCAACAAAGACCCAGTACAGTCAAAAGTAAATAAATAAATAAGAACTTAAAAATAATTAGTTCTCATCCCAAGCAATAATACTCTGTCCTTGAGTAGTCTTATACACTCATACACACCAGCTGCTGTCTAACTGCTGAGAGCTCTCAAGACTTTAAATTCTGCTGGGACCTGTCTTTTGAGCTCCTATTTTCTGGATCCAACCACCAATTAGGTATTTCCTCTTGGATAGCCCATCACAAAGGTTAAGTGACTGCATCCCATTACCAGGGTAATCTGTTGAAAGCTGTGCTGTCTAATTCAGTATAGTAACCATTAGGACTATGGAGTACTATTACTACTGTTATCCAAAACATATAGAGAACACTTAAAACTCAACAGTAAGGACATGAACAACTCAAAAAATGAGCAAAAGACTTAAACAGACACCTCACCAAGGGATATACAGAGACAAATAAGCATATGAAAAGTTGCTTAACATCATATATCATTTACGAGATGCCACCACACACCGATTAAAATGGCTGAAATTCAAAACACTGACACCAAATGCTGATGAGGATGCGGAGCAACAGGAGCTCTCATTCATTACTGGTGGGAATGAAAACTGGTATAGACACTTTGGGAAGACAGTTTGATTGTTTCTTTCAAAATAAGACCATATTATCTAGCAATTGTGCTTCTTTCAAAAGAGTTGAAAGCTTATGTACACACAAAAACCTGTACAAATGTTTGTATCAGCTTTATTCATAATTTCCCAAATGTGAAAGAAACCAATATGTCCTTCATTAGGTAAATGGATAAATAAACTGTGTTATGTCCAGACAATGAAAAATTATTCAGTGCTAAAAAGAAAAATGAACTATTAAGCCATGAAAAGACGTGGAAGAAACTTAAATGCATACTATTAAGTGAAAAAGTCAATCTGAAAAGGCTCCATTCTGTATGATTCCAACCATATGACATTCTGGGAAAGGCAAAATTATGGAGATAGTAAATGGATCAGTGGTTGCCAGGGGTTAGCAGGGAGGGAGGGATGAATATGCAGAGCACAGAGGATTTTTAAGGTTGTGAAACCATTCTGTATGATACCATAATGGTGGGTGTATTACATATTTGTCAGAACCAATAGAACATATAACACCAAGAGTGAACCTCCACGTGGACTACGGACTTTGGATGATAGTGATATATCATTGTAGGTTCATCAGATCTAACAAATGTACCTCTCTGCTGAGGAATGTTGATAGTAGGGGAGGCTGTGTGTGGAGAGGGAGAGGTAAGAGTTACATGAGAAATCTCTGTACCTTCTGCTTGATTTTGCTGGGAACCCAAAACTACTCTAAAAAAATACAGTCTATTTTTTAAAACTGTGATTAGTCCAAATTGAAATGTACTGTGACTACAAAACAGACTCCAAATTACAAAGAGTTGCATGAATAAAAGGAGGAAATATCTTAATAATTTTATTGATTACTTGATAGAAAGGCAATATTTAGGATATATTAAGTAAAAAATACAAAAATGTATTTACTTTTTTTTTTTTACTTAAAAATGTGGCTACTAGAATTTTTTTTGGAAAATTTTAAGTAGTATGTGGCTTGCATTCTAAATATTTCTATTGGGCAGTGCTGGCTTAAACTATACTCAAGCCAGATCTAGAAACTAGGACTCTTGGCTTCTATTCCAGGATGCGTCATTCATTCAACCAACATATTTCAAGTACATACTCTGTGATGAATAAGATAGAGGTGATCCCTGCCTTTGGGAAGCTTACAGTCTTTTTCTGGCTTATAGAGCTCAGTAAAAGAAACAGTTTTGAAGAGCACAAAACACCTTAACAATACAAAGAATAACATGAATATAACTTCCAGGTGGAAAGATGACATGCTCTGATTTCCAGGTGAGGGTTAGAGATGTTAAGAATCCTTGTATAAGTAGAAATCCTTGTATAAGTACAAAGTCTGTGTATAAGTAGAAAACCATGCAATCCATCCAATAATTATGATGAATTAAGAGAAGTGAAAGGCAAAGGAGAAAAGCAAAGATATACCCATCTGAATGCAGAGTTCCAAAGAATAGCAAGGAAAGATAAGAAAGCCTTCCTCAGAGATTAATGTAAAGAAATAGAGGAAAATAATAGAATGGAAAAGACTAGAGATCTCTTCAAGAAAATTAGAGATACCAAGGGAACATTTCATGAAAATATGGGCACAATAAAGGACAAAAATGGTATGGACCTAACAGAAGTAGAAGACATTAAGAAGAGGTGGCAAGAATACACAAAATGATACAAAAAAGGTCTTCATGACTCAGATAATCACGATGGTGTGATCACTCACGTAGAGCCAGACATCCTGGAACGTGAAGTCAAGTGGGCCTTAGGAAGCATTATTACGAACAAAGCTAGTGGAGGTGACGGAATTCCACTTGACCTATTTCAAATCCTAAAAGATGATGTTGTGAAAGTGCTGCACTCAATATGCCAGCAAATTTGGAAAACTCAACAGTGGCCACAGGACTGGAAAAGGTCAGTTTTAATTCCAATCCCAAAGAAAGGCAATGCCAACGAATGCTCAAACTACCACACAATTGCACTCATCACACACACTAGCAAAGTAATGCTCAAAATTCTCCAAGCCAGGCTTCAACAGTACATGAACTCTGAAATTCCAGATGTTCAAGCTGGATTTAGAAAAGGCCGAGGAACCAGAGACCAAATTGCCAACATCCATTGGATCATCAAAAAGCTAAAGAGTTCCAGAAAACATCTACTTCTGCTTTATTGACTATGCCAAAGCCTTTGACTTGTGGATCACAACAAACTGTGGAAAATTCTGAAAGAGATGGGAATACCAGACCACCTGACCTGCCTCCTGAGAAATCTGTATGCAGGTCAAGAAGCAACAGTTAGAACTGGACATGGAACAACAGACTGGTTCCAAATTGGGAAAGGAGTATGTCAAGGCTCTAAATTGCCACTGTGCTTATTGAACTTATATGCAGAGTACATAATGAGAAACACTGGGCTGGATGAAGCACAAGCTAGAATCAAGATTGCTGGGAGAAATATCAAGAACCTCAGATATGCAGATGACACCACCCTTATGGCAGAAAGTGAAGAAGAACTAAAGAGCTTCTTGATGAAAATGAAAGAGGAGAGTGAAAAAGTTGGCTTAAAGCTCAACATTCAGAAAACTAAGATCATGGTATCTGGTCCCATCACTTCATGGCAAATAGATGGGGAAACAATGGAAACAGTGACAAACTTTATTTTGGGGGGCTCCAAAATCACTGTAGATGGTGACTGCAGCCATGAAAATTAAAAGATGCTTGATCCTTGGAAGAAAAGTTACAACCAACCTAAACAACATATTAAAAAGCAGAGGCATTACTTTACCAACAAAGGTCCGTCTAGTCAAAGCTGTGGTTTTTCCAGTAGTCATGTATGGATGTAAGAGTTGGACTATAAAGAAAGCTGAGCCTCAAAGAATTGATGCTGTTTAACTGTGGTGTTGGGGAAGACTCTTGAGAGTCCCTTGGACTGCAAGGAGATCCAACCAGTCCATTCTAAAGGAAATCAGTCCTGAATATTCATTGGAAGCACTGATGCTGAAGCTGAAGCTCCAATACTTTGGCCACCTGATGCAAAGAACTGACTCACTGGAAAAGACCCTGATGCTGGGAAAGATTGAGGGCAGGAGGAGAAGGGGACGACAGAGGATGAGATGGTTGGATGGCATTACCGCCTCAATGGACATGAGTTTGAGTAAGCTCTGGGAGTTGGTGATGGACAGGGAAGCCTGGCATGCTGCAGTTCATGCAGTCACAAAGAGTCAGACATGACTGAGCGACTGAACTGAACTTAAATGTAATTGAGGTTATACCAGAGGATAAAAAGAAAAGCTATGAGGTCTATAGGGACTTCCTTGTGGCTCAATGGTAAAGAATCTGCCTGCCAATGCAGGGAGACATGGGTTTAATCCCTGGGATGGAAAGATATCCTGGAGAAGGAAATGGCAACTCCCTCCAGTATTCTTGCCTGGGAAATTCCATGGACAGAAGAACCTGGTGGGCTACAGTCCATGGGGTCACAAAGAGTCAGACACTAATGACTAAAGAATAAAAGCAACAAATGAGGTCCATACAAATTTAATTTCTGGCAAAAGAAGTTCAGTTTGGGACTCCCTGAAATGTACATAACCAAAGGACCTCTGCAGAGAGATTTGCACATCAGATGGTCTTTGCCTTGGTAGTAACAAGAGAGGTTAGGTTTTAGTCAGCTTTTCCTCACTCAGTGCTGTTGGGAGATCATAGCAGGAAGAGGCAAAAGCTTAAATCCATCCCAGTTGGCAAGAAATGGTGGCAGTAGGGATGACCTTGCAGGGGCAGCCATGTCTTGAAGAGCAGCTAAATTTGAACCAAACCTTTGGGAAGCCAAGAAGCTAAATGGCAGGTGACCAGCTGCCCCATCTCTGCATGGATAGAGGGGTGGAGAAAGTGGAGGCCTGGACCAAGTTTTGTGGTGTGCTTGGCAAATGTTCACCTCCGGGTCAGGGACCAGGGAGGGAGGCCTTCAAGACCAGGCCTCTCATTTTATGGATAAAAGGGAGTGAGGAGCGGGAGGGAAGAGCAGGCACTGGTTGAGATCCTGCTTTGTCAGGATCTGGGCTACCCCAGGGGAGCCCACAGGGAATAACACTGTCCCTCCTTCCAGGGAGCAATTTCCAACTGGAAGGAGATTCCATTTATTTGGCAGAGTTTCTCCCACACTGGAAGCTGTCTGTAAAATGATTAGTTTTAAAAAGTACATTGTACTATTTTAAAGCCAATTTTGATAAAATATTCCAAACTTCTTTGCATGATTCTGTAAAACTGGGATGGTTAGAAGAATTAATTATGAGAGAACATTTGGTACTTCAAAACAAAACCGAAAAAAAAAACCCAACAAGAACAACAACAGGGATCTAAAGGAAAAATCCCATTTTGCTGCAGTGGGAATGGTTCTTTGTAATTTGCAAATCTTCCCTATTCAGGCAGGAGCTGGAGCTGGTGCTTGCATAGTGATAAAGCACCTAAGACAAGACTTAGAGTCCTGGGCCTGGGTTCGGACTCCATTCCCATAACTTGCTAGCTGTGTGCCTTGGAGCAAGTTACTTTACTTCCTAAGGCCTTGACTTCGTGTGTAAAATGAGTCAATGGTCCCTACCATAAAAACCTGTAAATAGGATTGAATTAAATCATTGATTTTGCTGAAACTTAAAATATATTGGCAGGAAGCTAGTAATATTCAGTGAAAGGTAGCAACTATTATTGTTGTTGTTATTGTTCATGTCTTAACAAGCCTAAAATCTGGATTTTCCAAAAATCTCCCTCACTTTCTTGCTTGTGCTCATGCACACATACTTATATGGTGAATTTAAGTGTCAGAACCAGAACTGGGACTGGAAAGCCTAAGACTAGGGTCAGTTCTCTCTGTCTTTCTTTTCATGTTGTTGTTGCTGTTGTTTAGTCACCAAGTCAAGTCCAACTCTTCGCAACCCCATGGACTGCAACAGCCAGGCTTCCCTGTCCCTCACCATCTTTCATTGAATCTTTTCATGTTATTCTCTGACAAAGGTCAGATCCTATTATTGAGAACTCCAAGAGACTTAAATACTTTTTTATCTTGAAATCATCGCTATGAATGTTACTTTGATGTAGGGATGTCAGTTTAACTGGCTAGAAACATTTTATTTCATTTATTGGACAAATATTTCCTAAGCAGTGGCTATGTGTCAGGCACAGATCTGGGCCTTGAGGATTCAGTTTTGAAGAACCAGATCCTTGCTCTGAGGATCTTCCATTCTAAGCATATAAGCATGATGCATGATGCATGATGTCAGATGTTCTGAGAAACAAATAGAACAGGGACTAGAGAACGACAGGGCCAGGCTGTTTTCAAAACACAATCTGGAAAGGCCTCTTTGGAAAATTATAATTGAAAAATAAGGTTCATGAGCATTAGGGAATGATGAAGGAATCCATGAAGACATCTCAAGTAATCAGCAGACGTGGTGGTGGGTGGTTCTTGACAGTGACTCCATTCACTGAAGTGAAATTTGCCTCTGTGAACATGACTGTATATACTCCTTAGTGAATTTCCCATGTTCATGGGGCTTTCAATAAAAGTAGAAATTTGGAGGATAGTTGGTGAAAGCTGGGGGAAGAGTCTGGAGAGTGAGGGGAAGGCTTAAGGGAATGATGAGGTGAGATCTTTAAATGGCCCTATACCTCACTGTTTCCATTCTTAGGGTGTGTCTACATCAGCATTTCTTAATCTTGGCACTGTTGGCACAGATCATTCATTGTTAAGGGTGGGTGGAGGGAAGCTGTGCAGGGTACTGTAAAATGTTTAGGAAAACCCTTGGTCTTTACCCACTTGGTTTCAGCAATATTTCCCATTTGTAGCAATCCAAAATGTTTCCAGATATTGTCAAATGTCCTCTGGGAGCAAAATTACTCTCAGTTGAGAACCACTGGTGTATACATTGGTGGAACAAGTGTTCAAAGTTTCATCAAGGGAAAGAAGTTTAATCAACAATGCAAATTTGATTGGGAGGTTAGCTGCAAGCATCAAGCAGCCATATGTCAAGTACTCTTCATATGCTAGCTTATTTCATCTTCACAATGCTCTGATGAAGGAAGTATCATTAGCACTGCTTTATATATGAGGCAACTGGGGCTTCTGGAGATTGAGTGCCTTGTCCAAGGTCTTACAACTAGTGAACAGCAGAACCAGGATTCAAATCCAGGTTTTTTGGACTCCAAAGACCTTCTTTTACTCTAGATTTGCACTGTCCAACATGGTAGATACTAACCATATAGGGCTATTTAAATGAAATTAAATTAAAAATTCAGTTGCACTGGTTGCATTTCAACTGTTCAACAGCAGCATGTGATTAGTGACTACCATGCATTCATGCTCAGTCACTTCAGTCGTGTCCGACTCTTTGTGACCCTATGAACTGTAGCCCGCCAGGATTCTCTGCCCATGGGATTCTCCAGGCAAGAATACTGGAGTGGTTGCCACAGCCTCCTCTAGGGGATCTTCCCGACCCAGGGATGGAATCCAAGTCTCCTATTGGCAGGTAGGTTCTTTACCCCTAGCACCACCTGGGAAGCCCGAGAACATACCCCATCCTAAAAAGGGGGAATAGCTCATAGTTGTTACTACTTATCTCATTGAGATCAATTTCTGAAGACAAGAGCAGACTCACATTTTGTTGTTGTGTTTTTGGCCACATGCGTGCAGGTTGCTGGATCTTAGTTTCCTGACCAGAGATGGAACCAATGCCCTTGGCAGTGAAAGCATGGAGTCCTAACCACTGGGCAGCCAGGGAATTCCTCAGACTTTCATTTTGGAAGCATGATTCCTCAGGTGTTTCTACCTTTGGCTACTAACATTCAAGACATATTATTGAGTGTCTCCTTCGTGCTAGACACTGTTCTAGCACTGGGTTTATAGCAGTGAACAAAACAAACAGATACACTCGCCCATATGGAGCTTGCCTGTTAGTGGGAGAGACAGATGCAAAAGAAAATAAGTGAGATATATATGACGACGGACGGGATTAGTGCTGTGAAGGAAAATACAGTATGGAAGAGCGTTAAGGAGTGCGAGTGAGGTGAGAAAGTGGCAATTTGAAATAGAGTGGTCAGGGATGGTTTTAATAATTAAAAACCTAAGGAAAGTAAGATAAAGAGCGAGTTGGATATCTGGGAGGATCTGCAGTCCAGGGAGAGAAACAACAATGCAAAGGCCCAAGGAGGTAGCAGGAGCAGCGAGGAGACAGGAGGGACTAGAGAGGAGAGAATGATGTGGAGAGGGGAGGAGGTGTGAGCAGAGAGGGTGCAGGCTCGCTAGCGCTCATATGACTGAGGCCTCTGTAAGGATTTGACTGCTTCCCTGGTGGCTCAGATGGTAAAGAATCTACTCGTAGTGTGGGAGACCCGGGTTCGATCCCTGGATTGGAGAGGTCCCCTGGAGAAGGGAAAGGCAACTCACTCCAGTATTCTTGCCTGGAAAAACTCCATAGACAAAGGAGCCTGGCAGAGTATACAGTCCATGGGGTTGCAAAGAGTCAGACGCGACTGAGAGAATAATACAATTAACTGAGTGGAATGAGAAGCCACTGGGCAGAGAAATGACATCAATGATCACTCTGACTCCTGAGAAAAAAATGATAGGGGAGTGTGAGGGCTTTAAAATTTGTGTCCATGGATGCTTTAATGCTTCTGTCTTCAAAGAGTAGAGCCTGGTTTCCTCTCCTTGAGTGTGGACTGCACTCAGGACTTACTTCTCACAATGGAAATGATGGAGGTGGGGTCTAGGAGGGGAGATTAAGCATAAGGAGCAATGCAGCTTCCTGTTCTTTCCTCTCTCTTCTCTCACTCTCTCGGGCCACTTGCTTTGGGAGAAGCCAGCTGTCACAAGGACACTCAAGCAGCCTTTGAACAGCCCATGCGGTGAGGAACTGAGAACTCCTGCCAGTAGCCCGAGAGGAACTGAGGTCCTGTGTGGACTGCCTGCTGGGAAACCATCCTAGAGGTGGATCCTCTGAAGCCCTCCGAGGACTGGGTGCTCATGTCATGAGAGACGCTGACCCAGAACCACCCGGCTAAGCCTCTCCTGGATTCCTGACACACAGAAACGGTGAAGTAATAAATACTTACTTCACACTGCTAACGTTGGGGATAATTTGCTCTGCAGCAATAGGTAATTAATACATGGAGCAAGGGCATAAGCCAAGAGTCCAGTTATGAGGCTGTTTCAGGAATCCACGTGACTCGGCGAAAAATAGTCTTGCTATCAGGATATGGTGTGTGAGAGAAGAAGAATCAGGTTTTTATCTTGTAAAATAGGAAGGACAACTCCCACTTGAACTCTAAAATTATTCAACACATTCAGTCACTCCCACCTTAGAAGAATATTTTTTTCCCCTGGCTTCCACGCCAGCACACCCTGATTCTGGTTTTCCTTCTATTACCAACTGATCCTTTTTATTCTTTGGGGACACATCCTCTCCTCAAGCCCCTGATGTTGGAGTAACCCAGGGCTAGATTTTTGGCTTTATCCTCTTTTTCATTTACAGTTTCTCACTAGGAATTCTCATCTTTTGTAAAGACTTTAAATACCATCCATAGGGATCCAACGATTCCTAATCCTCCAGTCACGTCCTTTCTACTGAAGCCCAGACTCAAAAATCCCCTTGCTTTTAAAAAAAAAATTTATGTATTTTTGACTGTGCTGGGTCTTCATTGCTGCATGAGCTTTTCGCTAATGAGGCACAGGCTCTAGAGCATGCAGACTTCAGTATTTGAGGCATATGGACTCAATAGTTGCAGCCTCTGGGCTCTAGAGCACAGGTTCAGTGGTTGTGCTGCACAGGCTTAGTTCTTCTGAGGCATGTGGGATCTTCCTGGATCAGAGAACAAACCTGTGTCTCCTGCATTGAGAGGCGAATCCTTTACCACTGAGCCACCAGGGAAGCCCTCCCCTTGCTTTTTGACATTTCCATATCTCTATCTAATGAGTTCTGAATTTTACCATGACCAAAACAGAACTCTTGATTTCCTGCCACCAGTCTTACTCCCATGACAGCGGTCTCCAACTCGATGAGTGGAACCACCATCACCCCAGCTGTTCAAGCCAAAAGTAGAGGGGTCATTCTCAATTTCTCTCTTTCCTGAAACCCCCACCTTCAGCCTCTTGAAAAGTCTGACTGATTCTAGGTTCAGAACATTCTAAACATGTCTACTTCCTGCCCTTGACGCAGATACCACCCTACTTGGAGCTATCATCATTTTTCACTTGTTCTCTCTCTCCCCCATGGCAGCCAGTGTGATATTCAAAGCATACAAATCAGATTGAGAAGCTCTTATTCTTAAAACCCTTCAGTGACTTTCCATCTCAGTCAAAATCAGATCCAGACTTGTCAGGGCTAACAAGTTTCTACATGAAGTTGGCCCCTGTCTATCTCTGACTTCATCTGATACTACTTGGCCTGCTTTATTTTCCCTCAGCCACTCTGACCTTCTCTCTGCTTCTTGACGATGCTAAATTCATTCCTGGATTAAGACATTTGCATTTGTTGTTCCCTCTGCCTGGAATACTCCTTTTCAGACATCTGTGTGGCTATAACCTTCTTGTCATTGTGGTCTCATACAAATGTCATTTTCTCGGAGAGCCCTTCCCCGAGTTCTAAATCTGAATCTCCTTCCGGTCACATCTTGTCATTTCATTCTTTTTGGTTTTCTTCAGAGCACTTACCTTCTGAAAGTATCCAGTCCGTTTATTCATTTACTTATTTATTTTCAGTCTTCTTATCCCTGGACACCCTGACCTTAACCTTAATCCTAACCCTCATCTCTCTTATTCATTACCATATGTATCCTCAGCTCCTATCACATCAGGCACATTGCAGGTATTTGCTAAATAACTGTTGAATGTATGTATGCATGAATAAATAAATGATCGGACAAAGAAAAATATACCCATTGACTTTTCCATCACCGTCTGAACTCGAGGTGGGACAGGTAAAGGGGACCTTCTCAGCTTTACCCGTCTTCACTTGCCTCTCAGCCTTTGCACCTTGACTTCACATACTTGGCTCCCTCCTTCCCTCAGATGTCTGCTCAGATGTCATCTTAAAAGGGAGGCCTACCCTGACCTCTCTTAATCAAATAGATCCCTCTGACATTAATTTCTAGAGATTTGGGGAAATAATTCATCTCCATTTTCCCCTCCAATTAAAATATTGGAATGGTTTTTCACTAAGTTGATGAAAATGTTAACTATGGTGATAACTCTTTAAACTTTGGGCTTCTCAGGTGGTGCTAGTGCTAGAGAACCCACCAGCCAATGCAGGAGATGAGAGAAGGTGGGGAAGATCCCCGCAGGAGGACTTGGCAACCCTCTCCAGTATTCTTGCCTGGAGAATCCCATGGACAGAGGAGCCTGGCGGATTACAGTCATGGGGTTGCAAATAGTCAGACATGACTCAAGTGACTTAGGACTCTTTTAAACTTAGTGCTTGAGTGAGCTTTTATTGCTTTAAAACAAAGAGCCCCGAAACATAGTGGTTTAAAACAGCAATTTATTTTCTCCTGACTCTATGGTTTGGGCCGAATGCTATGAAGTCTCCCCCAAGGGGCGGCCGTGAGCTTGATTATAAGCTGGGAGCTCAGCTGGGGCTATAAGCATGCCTTAGTTCCCCTCCACTGGCCTCTTCATGTGGTTCAGATTTTTCATAGTTCGGCAGCTGGGTTTTTAAAGGAAATAAACGAAGAAACTGCAGGTTGCTTGAGACCTAGCTTAGGAAGCTGTACTGTATCACCTGAAGTCAGTCACAGAGGCACACCTGAATCAAAGGGGATAGCAGTAGACTCTGCCTCTCAGTGGAGGAGCAGGAAAGAATTTATGATCTTCAAGCCATCATCTTTAGTCAACTCAGAAAGGCAATCATTTTTATTTCAATGTTTGTTGATGAAAATGTTTCTAAAATATATTAGTTCTGCAAGTAGATTATAATGGACATAGTCTCCTCAATGATTAAAAGTCTTTCAGAAACTCAGGGTCACTGTTCTTCATTTCCATTATTATCAAGTTTGGGTCCTAGCCCCAGCTCTGTCACAAGCTAACTAGTTTTGTTATCTTGGGGAAATCATAGAGGATTTTGGTGTTGGTTTTCTCATCCACAAAATGATGGAATAGAGTTATGGCTTCTATTTTCATTTCCACCTCTGAGACACTATGACTTTATAGTTTCATTTAAGAAGTACAGGAGGTTAGACTACATCTATAACAAATTCAATTCATATCCATTATACATAAATTTCTTGTATGAACTTGTGTTTGCTTGTGGTTATGCTGTTTCTTTTCTTTTTCTAAGAAGATATAATCCATAATTCCACCACTGAGAGTTTACCTCCCTTAACTCCCAAATTTTGGGGCCTTTATATTTGAGGTCAGCTCAAATATGGATATTTGTGTGTGGCTTTTGGACAACATTTGCATTGCCCTCTCATTTCTGAGCTTTTATAGGTGGAAAGACTAACCAACTAAAGATCAGCTAGTTAGTCAATCTTCCATGTTTAGAGAAGGGCGGGAAACCAGAGACAGAGGATGGAAGAGAAAATCCAGAGACAGAGGATGGAAGGAGAAAATCCAGAGACAGAGGATGGAAGAAAAAATCCAGAGACAGAGGATGGAGGAGAAAATCCAGAGACAGAGGATGGAAGAGAAAATCCAGAGACAGAGGATGGAGGAGAAAATCCAGAGACAGAAAAGAAAATCAGAGACAGAGGATGGAAGAGAAAATCCAGAGACAGAGGATGGAGGAGAAAATCCAGAGAGAGGATGGAAGAGAAAATCCAGAGACAGAGGATGGAAGAAAAAATCCAGAGACAGAGGATGGAAGAGAAAATCCAGAGACAGAGGATGGAAGAGAAAATCCAGAGACAGAGGATGGAAGAGAAAATCCAGAGACAGAGGATGGAGGAGAAAATCCAGAGACAGAGGATGGAAGAGAAAATCCACCTCCTTGATGTCTTTTTCCTTCACCTCAACATGCTAATTTCCCCTCATTCTTCACCTTCGAAATTTACCTTAACTCAAACTTCATCCTTCCCCTCCCTCTTCCTCAGGACACTTCCATCTTCCCTATGGGCATAGAAGAAGAGCAATAAGAACCATCCCAAGAGCTAGTATTCACTGAGATAACTTAATTCTCTCAATGATATTGAGTATTGCAATTAGCCCATATGTCAGATGAAGAAGCTGAAGTACAGAGAGTTAGTAACTTGGCCAAGATCTCTCAGATAGGAAATGGTTAGATCTTGGATATGAGTCTAGACTCTGTAATTCCAGAGTCTTGATCCAAACACTATGCCATCTGACCATGTAACTAACCAGAAAACAAAGTTCTGGATCCTACTGACTAGGTTTGTGCTGAAGCAGAGCCTGCATATACCAAAAGTATGAAAATCATAAGTATATAGATAGCTTAATGAATTATCCAAAGGGAACACACCTGATAAGCAGAACATACGAGGAATAGACCATTTCAGGATCCCTGTCACGTATCCGTTCCAAATCATTGCCCTCTCTTCCCAAAGAGTAACAATCCTTCTAACTTCTGAATTAGTTTTGCTTATTTTTAAACTTTCTATAAATTGAATCATATAGAAAGTACTCTTTTTTAAAAAAAAGTTTATTCTTTTTTAAATTGAGGTATAATTGACATATAATGTTTTCTTAGTTTCAGGTGTACAACATAATGATTTGATAGTGGCATAGTTTGTGGAATGACTATTTTAATCCTTATGGAATGAAGGAATAGAATATTTGTTAGATAGTTGAAGGAAGGTGCTTGTTAAATTCAGCTAATCAATTTATGGCAGAGACCTCTAGGTGTTCTCCAAAGCCCCTTTTCTCATCTTCCTAGAAAATAAAACTGTATTTTCCCAGCCTCCCTTGGAATTCACTGTTGCCTTGAGACTGTGCTGTCACTAACCAGCGGAAAAGTACTGTATATCCCTTTCTCCTTTCAGTAGCCTGGGTGGAGACAGCCTGCAGAGTGACTGGAAATCCCTTCTTAAAGATAGCGGAGCCTCCATCAGCATGAGTCCCTGGGTGACTGTTCACCCTATAATAAATGAACTTCACTGTGTTTGAGTCATTTTATATATATATATATATATATATATATACACACACACACACACACACACACATACATACATATATATTATTATATATAATGTAGTTGCATATAATTATATATTGGCTAGTCTATTTACTGTGTTTTTCAAGATGCTTCAAACTAGTTTAATGCCATTCTATTAGCTATAGAAAACAACTAAGTTCTTTTCTGTTGAAACATCTTCAACATTAAGAGGATATCTGCAGTATCTTATGTGTCTGGTCCTAACCTGTCCCCAGAGTCTACCTGGATGGTTCTCTTTATATCTATCCTCGTCTTTGCCCTTAGACTTCCCATCAGCCTTCAGTTATTAATTAAACAAATATCACTTTGGGCATCAGTTATGTACCACCAGTGTCATAGGTATCACTGGAAGGCAATGTACAAGATGGAGCAAGCCCTGCCTTCACACAGCTGGGAGGAGTTAGTGGCCTCCGGAAGTCCCTAGGTCAGCCACGGTAACTCAGTGCAGGCCAGAACCTCCCATGGACAATAAACTTGTGATAACTGAGTTTACTGTATAATGGAGAAGTCCCACTGAAAGTTAAGAAAATTATTTCTCAAACGGCCTACAATGCTCCATCTTTTTCTAGACTCACAGTACAGAACACAGTTTTACCTTGTTATCATTATAACTGCATTATGTGGTCATGCAGCAGTAAGCCAAGAGCCAATGAAGTGTAGAGAACGACTTGCTGTACTCAACATGGCTTCAGGTTGTTATGCCTTTGGAATTCTCACGTTTACCTTCGATAGTTTTTCTATTTCCTTCATCCCAGATGGCTTGTTTTTACTCACCACCAGAATCCATTTTCACCTTGCAGTTTGCTCCTTGTAGCTAAGAGAACTGAGAACTCGAATTTTCTCAAACAGAGTTCTAATGAGAGGGATGAAATGAGAGGGCACACAGCCACTGGAACCTTGCTTTTGCAGTGCTATTTTGGCTGCTTAGAAACTTGACTGATCATTTGTTGCTTCCTTGCTGAGTTGTAGGTAGCTGAGGTAGATGGACATTTGATTTTTGTACCTGAGCCAAAACTTTCCCTGATGTTTCCTTCATAATTCTATTTTCATCCTTTTGTAGAAATGTTCACACTTTGGGAAAAGGGAAATAAAGAGATTAATTGCGAGAAACTCTGTTAGACCTTGGGCTTTTAATAAAAACAGATTTTGGACATATTTGGAGAGGTTTTATTGTGGGGAAAGAATAAGAGTTCTGTGCACCATGAAAGCTGGTGATCAGGGAGCTGGCCTGGGAAAGGAGGTTTAGCGGGAGAAGCCCTGGGGCTCACACAGAAGGGTTCAGGGAGTGAGTCTCAGTTGACTCTGAGGAGGGCAGTTTCGCCTTGGATTTCTTTAAATTTAATTTTTATTGGAGTATAGCTGCTTTATCGGAGAAGGTAATGGCACCCCACTCCAGTACTCTTGCCTGGAAAATCCCATGGACGGAGGAGCCTGGTGGGCTGCAATCCATGGGGTCGCTAAGAGTCGGGCACGACTGAATGACTTCACTTTCACTTTTCACTTTCATGCATTGGAGAAGGAAATGGCAACCCACTCCAGTGTTCTTGCCTGGAGAATCCCAGGGATGGGGGAGCCTGGTGGGCTGCTGTCTATGGGGTCGCACAGAGTCGGACACAACTGAAGTGACTTAGCAGCATAGCTGCTTTACAATGTTGTAAAGTTTCTACTGTTTCTAGTTTGCTGGTTTCTACTGTACTAGCAAAGTGAATCAGATATATATATATATATATATATATATATATATATATATCCACTTTTTTTGGATTTCCTTCCCATTTATTGCCTTGGAACTTTAAGTGGGCTTGAAGTCCAGACAGAAAGGATTTTGCTTTCTCCAAGAAACTGTGATAAATAACCATGGAATTGACTTAGGTGGACATTAGTAGTTGAACTAGAAAGTGGAACTGCAGTTGACTCTAAAAATCTAATTTATGGATTTACTGGTACCCAGTCAAAATAACTAATAATTCTGGAACTCTAATTACCCACCTGTAGACTTTCTATTTTTTGCTCCAACTCTCTACTTTTCTGTATTTTACAAATGTTTAATAATGAGCACACATTCCTTTTATAATAAAAAATCCAATTAACTTAATTAGAAAAAAATTACCCACCAGGTGATGGGAGATTTCTCATTAATTTATCATTGGGCATCAGAGTCTGCCTTCAAGATCTTTGCTCGCTGAGGAACAGTTACTCTTGCGCTCTCAATGGCTGATTCCAGGGGTGTAGGAGAGAAGGGAGGTGATAGGAAGAGTGAAGAGAAAGACTATTTCCGAGACAGACCGTTCTGGGAAGAGAGAGCCAGGGCAGCTCCCTCTGAGTAGGAGCAGCACACATCAGTGCGTGGCTTTGGTAGTTTCAAAAGGAGGGGAGAGGGATGGAAGCAGAGGTTCCAATGAGGGTGGGAAGACCTCTCTGAGTGTCTGACTTTGTTATACTATGTCCACCATCACTGATGATGTTACATTTGGAAATCTCGGTTTGGTCCAAAGGGGGCCTAGAAGAGAAATCTGCCTCTAGGCTGAGTGGTTCTTGCAAGGGACCAGGGATGGAGTAGCCAGCTAGCCTCCCTCCTACTTGGAGCCACGACCTAGCTCCCGCTGACGCGCTGGTTAGGTAGGCTTGTTGAGTGCCTCTGCATTTATACTGCCTGAAAGGTTATAAAATCATCAGCGTTTCTCTAGGTTAGATCTGAGGCTGGTGTTTGGGTGACCTATTCAGGAAACTTGGGAAGACCTGAAGTGATTTACTCAACGTAAATGGAACCATTAATTTCACTTTTATCTGAGAGAGTCAACATCATCTAATGAGCAGTCACTCTAAGCTCATTAAGGAAATAAAGGATGCAATCCTCGCTAGCTCAGGCTCCAAACTGAAGAATCTTCATTTCTCTGAAGTGCAGTGCCACCCAGAGATTCCAACATCATCATCCCCAACCCAGTCCCACTTGTGGGGAAAGCAGGAATTTAGTCACAGTTTGCAACAAGGTTCAGAGGACTGCAAACGAGAATTAAGAGCACAATAGAAAATGAAAATGTGTCATCACGAAAGAAAAAAAAAGTGCATTTGGAATTGCAAAGGATGTTTATACTCTGAAAGAAGCACTCAAGCAGTAGGTATAGTTAATGCATGACAGCTTTGTAATAATCATTCCATTATCAATTAACTTCATATTGTTCTGCTGTTACTTAATTGCAGCCTTTTCCTGTTTTTGGCTCTGGTGTTTAAAGGCAAAATAGGCTCTTTGTTACACTCTCAGAAGAACTATTTACACATTTTGATTTGGCAAAGAACAGCTCATTTTTTCTGGTCCCTTCTGGCTGTTTTATTCCACATGGAATATGCAAGCAAAACTGGCTGAACTTTCAAACATCAGCTAAATCCTAATAATCACT
This sequence comes from Bos mutus, assembly GCF_027580195.1. NCBI lineage: Eukaryota > Metazoa > Chordata > Mammalia > Artiodactyla > Bovidae > Bos > Bos mutus. The sequence continues at coordinate 60,678,482 of NC_091622.1, read as the reverse complement.
AGAGTGTTCCTTGCCTTGCTCTCCTCAGATGGCTATATTTATTATAAACCAAGTCAACATTCTGCAGCAGAAAGGTCAGTCTAACGGGCCCATCTGTCTCCTGTGCTAATACTTCCAGAGCCAGAGGCCCTGTGACACTGCTCGTTCAGCTTTGCAGGCAGCCTCATCTGGAATGTGGTTCTCTCCCCAGGGAGGGGTCCCGTGGCACCATGTGGGGGAGGGGAGGTTGTAAGCATAGTCCTCAGCCCCTTGGAAGACGTCCTGACCTCCCTGGGACTGAACTTTCAACCTCTTGAGCTGACAGTTAGTGGTGGATGCACAAATTTTGTTTGCGACTAATTGCAGCTTATAAATGGAGCATTGTGGTCCTGGAAAAGAGTCTCTCTCCCCAGGGTCACCCAAGTGGAATCTGGACACAAGAAAGCCTGTCCCTTAATAGGCCTCCTCTCCGAGCCCTTCACAACCTCTTGGGCTCTGGTCTTGTCCCCTTCATCAAGTTGAGAGCTAGAGGGCACAGCAGGAGACTCCTCTGCAAAACTTCTCTTCCAAATGCCAGGCTATTCATAGCAACTTGCAGCTCCCTCAGGAATTCCCACAGGAATAGTAGCTGACTATTGTCTTCCCACCCAGCAGCAGCGAGGCCTCTCAAAGACCCAAGGACATACACGCCATCTCAAAGCACGTAATGCTTTGCTAACCATCCATTGGGGTTTGCCAAGGAAACTCCTGGAAGTTGAGAGGAGGCAGAAGCAAGTTGGGAGGGTAGAGGGTAGATAAGATTTTCCAGCAGATTGACTGCTTCTTGTTAGTTTCACAAGGCCGATGCAGTTTGTAAGGGACGCGAAAGTGATGGCGTGGTTTGGAACAAGAAGCCACATTTCCGTCTATTGGAGGCGGCACTAGGGATGTGCCCAGCCTCTCTCTGATAGCGCAGCTGGCTGCACGTGTGAATCACAAGCCTCATTCACCGAAACCTTCGGCCAGAAGACAAAAGGGGTAGCCAAGGGTGACGCTCTTTGTTTTCTCTGAGGGTCTCATTGGACTGAAGAAATAGCTAATATCATCCTGTATCCTTAGACCATGAAAAGAACATAAGGGACTCTGTGAAAGTGTAGACCGAGCTTCCTAGGCCAGCATCATATTGTTCTCAGTTAATCAAATTTGTCAAATTGTTCCCAGTGCCTTAGAGCTAAAGGGTGATACTTAGGACTATGGTAAACAAATCTCCAGCCATCTGCTCTGACAGCTGTTGGACCTTGAGCAAGAACTTGTACCCTTAGAGTCTTCTGAGAGCCCCAGGCATGGGGATGGACTAGAATGGTTCAATCATCAAGTGGCCAAAGGTTAAAACTACTAACGGCCCCTGGGATGTGTATACCCAGCTAGAGGTACTCCCAGGAAGGCCTCACAGGAGCAAAATTTCTCCTTTGCCCATCAACCTCCAAACACCCCAGTTTCTGTGTCCCCTGGATATTTTCTCAATACCTTTAGCCTAGCCTTAAAAATCAATGCAGTTAGTGAACTGCTTAGCTGAAACTGAACACATCTATTGATGCTGAAACAAGAGCTGTGCACTTCCAGCCAATTTAAGGAAATCTGCTCGGATGATCTGTTCGATTCTGTGGCTTTCAAGTGTGAGGGCTCAGAGAATTAGCTTGCAGTTACAGTAAATTATTTCTATGAAGGTTGCTTGTTTCTAACAAGTTAGTTTTCCTGTGCCAATTTCATTAGGCCAATTGGGTTTCATAAACGATGTTAGAATAGGATGACTAACCATCCCAGTTATTCTGAGACTTCCTTATTTTAAAACTGAAATCCCCACATCCCTGGGGGAAAATATCCCTCATTCCTGGACAAACTGGGATGGTTTGTCGTTGTACCAAGTCCTTTGCTTTCCAAGAAGTCAAGATGTCCTGCTGAGTCTGACAGTGAGGCAGTGTCATTAATGCTGAGTTTCTGTGTTTAAAATCTTAATGGGGTAACATTGGCCGGGGGGCTTCTGAAAGTGGGAGGGGCTTCTCTCCTGGAGGACTGTTTACTTTGTAATTATCCAAGAGCTAGGGGACTCTGTGACATCTGGCAAGGGGGGAGTTCAACATCCGGGCATGCCACCCTGAATTACCACATGCGGACATTTATAGGGCTGGCCAAAAAGTCGTTTTTCTGGAAAAACCCCAATGAAATTTTTGGCCAACCAATGTTGTCTAGTGTTTTAATCTTTCTTCTGCATCCTTAGTTTCTGATAAGGAAACAAAAATACATACAGATTTTTATGAATGTTTTCTTGGAACATTTTATATTTCCATTTGTATACCTTGAAGACTTGCATGAAAAAGATAGGAACAAATGTTTAAACCTCAAAAACAAGTGGTGTAAACCTTACTTTTACTGCATTCTTAGAAGATAAAGGACTTCTCTGGTGGCTCAGACAGTAAAGAATCTGCCTTCAACGCAGGAAACTCGGGTTCAATCCCTGGGTTGGGAAGATCCCTTGGAGAAAGAAATGGCTCCAGCATTCTTGCCTGGAAAATTCCATGGACAGGGGAGCTTGGCAGACTACAGTCCATGGGGTCTCAAAGACTCGGACACTACTGAGCAACTTTCACTTCACTAGGAGATCAAATTAATTTTGTGTGTTATTATCTATCCATATCTAAACTTTTATGCTTGACTTTTATTCATTCCATTAGATTTGACCTAAGTCAGTGCTTTTATTTAATTATTTAAAATTTTTACTTTTTATACAATTTTATAAAATTTTAAAAGGTTACTTTCCATTTATAGTTATTGGAAAATATTGGCTGTGTTCCCAGTGTTGTACAATATCTATCTTACACCGAATACTTTGTACTTCGCAGTCTTCCACCCCTATATTGCCCTTCCCTCCCAGTTGGTAACCATTAGTTTGTTCTCTCTTTACCTGTGAGTCTGCTTCTTTTTATTATATTCACTAGTTTGTCGCTATTTTTCAGATTCCACACGTAAGTGGATATCATCCAGTGTTTGTCTTTTTCTAAGTCAGTGCTTTTTAAACTTGAATGTGCCCACACATCTCCTTGGGGGTGCTGTTAAAAACGCAGGTTGTGGTTCAGTAGTTCTGGGATGGAGCCCAGGATTCTGCATTTCTAACAAGCTCCAGAGGTTGCTGGTGGTCTGAGGCCCCATTTTAAGCAGCAAGATCTCAGGGAACTGTACCTAAGCTTTCTTTACCTTTAGGACATTTCTAAAGAGAGAGAGGAAAGTATATTTTAAAGCGAGTAGTGGAAGAAAATTGCACTTTATACCCTCAAAAATAATGTCTGTTGAGAAAGAATCCTGTGTGCTTTAGTGTGCAACACAAATGCAATTAGAATTGAACCAAAACATCGGCGTACCTAGGAGAGGAAAGCAGATGGGAGGAAGGAGAAGGAAACAAGGAGGGGTGGCAATTACATTGTCTGTGGCTGGAGGGAAGCCACTCTTCTTCAAAGTACAAACACTTGCCTTTTTCTCCATCACTCCCTTTCCCGAATGTCAGGCCTTTCCCTTCCAAAGGTTGCCTCAAGTGGAAGCAGTACTTTGGGTGCAAGGCAAGGAAATGTTTTAGTCTCTTTTGATTGGTTGCAAGAACCCTACAAATAGACCCACTACAGATGAAAATTGAAATATGTTCTGAAAAATGCACCAATCTTTTCCTGTTGGTTATCGTTTATTGTGTTTCTGAAGACACAAAAACAGATAATGAAATGCATAAGTAAGTAGAAGAGGAAATATCATTAAGTCAAATGCCTGACAGAAAATGGATTATAATAAATCACATACAGTTCCGATATTGTTTTACAATAACAATTGTTAATGCAATTCAATGAAATGCTATTGCTCACACAGTCCTGGTTAATTGAGATGACACATTTAGGGGCAGAAAAGGAATTCTGGGATGAAAAGTTTTAATTATTTAAGAACAAAATCTATGTGCCTCAGATATGGATAGGATGTTTTTGCTTCCCAAACTGCATCAGCTATGACCTCGGGAGTGTTAACATCCCTTTCTCTGAAGAGGAGCATCAAACGTGGCTGACTGAACTGTCACTAAGCACCAAAAAAGTCCCCCAGTGTAGGTTTATGTTCCATGAAAAATGTGCTCCATCCAGTGTGACTTTTACTTACTGCTCTTTCAGGGGCTTTGGAATCAAACAGAAAACGCTTTTTTTTTTTTCTTTAAAGAACATCAAAGTAGAAGTGGCTCAAATTATGCTCCATACTTCTTTACATTTCCACAAAGGAGGAGGATGGAACTGGAATAAATAGATTTCATTTTCCCTCACCTAGGAGTCTGCCTCTGTTCAATTGTCTCCGGTGTTTTTGTTTTGAACAGCCAGCTGCTCATAAATGTTCCTTCTGATCTGATGTCCTCAGATGCCCTTTCAGACTGTGCCATCCTGGTGCGTGAGGCTGCCTACTGGCTGATCACCAACCCAGGTGGTTTCTCAGTCCAGGGCACAGTTCCAGTTCTTTAGAGAACGCTGGTGCTGCTCCTTTGGCTTCACATGGTTGAAGATATCTCTGTTCCTTTTCCTTGATATGGGTGTGTGTGGGGGTTGGTGGGGTGAGGGACAGAAGAGGGATAATGAAGGAGGACCAATCGTATTCTGCTTCTGCAGCCCTTCATGTCCAGGAACACAGCCTCTGCTGGGACCCATGCACAAACCCCTGGAATGTCATCCCAGTTCCTCGGGTCTCCACACCTCGGACTCTTGCCAGCGGCAAGTCACAGCTCGCAGGCAATGGTCTGTTTAAAATGTCCTTCCTTGCCTCCTTTTCTTTAATTTGCTCAGTCACTAGCACAGAGTTACACAATCATTCCATTTATATACAGTTTTGGCATTTAATCTTATAACTCTCTCTCTCTCCTGATATATATATATATATATAGAGAGAGAGAGAGAGAGTTTAGTCATTAAGTTGTGTCCGACTGTTTGCGACCCTGTGGACTGTAGCCCACTAGGCTCCTCTGTCCATGGTATTTCCCAGGCACAAATACTGGAATGGGTTGCCATTTCCTTCACCAGAGGATCTTCCCCACTCAAGGATTGAAACTGCGTCTCTCCTGCATTGGCAGGTAGATTCTTTACCACTGAGACACCAGGGAAGCTATCAGATTCACAGAGGGTTTCGGAGCCCACTGTAGAGGCTTTGTCTTTTACTTGAGTGGAAACAGGAAGTAGGCAGAAGGTTTTGAACTGAGGAGTGATGTGACTTGATTTACATATTTCAAGAGTCACTCTGAAATGTGGAGGTTTGATATTGGGGACAAGAGCACCAGATGACAATAATGAGATTACTGCAATTCACCAGGTAAAAGAAGATGGTGGTTTGACCCAAGGTGGTGGAAGTGGAAGTGGTAGAGAATATTCATTCTGGATATGTTTTTGGAAGAAGCCTTTCATTCACATGTTATTCCTGAGATCCACTGACTTCTTACACATTGTGATGAGACTCCTTTTCTTGCACACCAGGTCTATTTCACCAGTCAATATTTTACAAAAGGTTGGGCACCCTTGGAGTTGGAAGGGTTCTTAGAGGCAGGCCGGCTAGTGGAGAAAGAATGAGAACAGAGACATTTGCCTTAGTCTTCAAGCTGGTGGGCTCTTGGATTTTGATGGAGGTGGGTTAAAATGAGATTGATGCCTCATAATAAATTGATTCATTTCCCAGTGGCCCCCACTAGTGAACTGAAGGTGGAGGCTGGATCCTACTGTAGGAAAGCACAAGATCTGAAATCTCCCAGTCTCACTGAATTTTCTTCTGAGGCTGTCTATTCTAACCTCTTTCACACAATGCAAAGACTCTTAGCTCAGAATTCCAAAGCATGTAAACCTGGCTATGTCTATACTTCCTGGCACAGTGCTTATTATTTAAAGGTGATTCACCATGCTGTGGGACATCCCCAAGGTTCTGGAAGTTTTTTCTTGTATGAGGCTGAAACCCTTCTCTTTTCTACCCTTCTGCCCTTTGAATTTATGCTGGCCAGGAAAGACAATCAGCTGTATTGGTTAAGAGCCAGGCTCTGGAGCCAGACAGTCTAGGTTAGAATCTAGGTGCTTTGTAAACTTGAGCAAGCTACCTAACCCATCTGTGTCCCAGTTTCTGTCAACAAGGTATCACATCTAAAGCACTTATAAGAGGACATGTTACAGACGCCTTATTGCCAAATTCAGACTTAAGTTGAAGAAAGTAGGGAAAACCACTAGACCATTCAGGTATGTCTTAAATAAAATCCCTTATGATTATACAGTGGAAGTGACAAATAGATCCAAGGGATTAGATCTGATAGAGAGACTGCCTAAAGAACTATGGACGGAGGTTCGTGACATTGTACAGGAGGCAGTGATCAAGACCATCCCCAAGAAAAAGAAATGCAAAAAGGCAAAATGGTTGTCTGAGGAGGCTTTACAAATTACTGAGAAAAGAAAAGAAGCTAAAGCAAAGGAGAAAAGGAAAGATATACCCTTTTGAATGCAGAGTTCTAAGGAGACATAAGAAAACTTTCCTCAGTGATCAATGCAAAGAAATAGAGGAAAACGATAGAATGGGAAAAACCAGAGATCTCTTCAAGAAAATTAGAGATACCAAGGGAACATTTCATGCAAAGATGGGCTCAATAAAGGACAAAAATGGTATGGACCTAACAGAAGTAGAAGACATTAAGAAGAGATGGCAAGAATACACAGAAGAACTGTACAAAAAAGATTTTCATGACCCAGATAATCACAATGGTGTGATCACTCACCTAGAGCCAGACATCCTGGAATGTGAAGTCAAGTGAGTCTTAGGAAGCATCACTACGAACAAAGCTACTAGAGGTGATGGAATTCCAGTTGAGCTATTCCAAATCCTGAAAGATGATGCTGTGAAAGTGCTGCACTCAATATGCCAGCAAATTTGGAAAACTCAGCAGTGGCCACAGGACTGGAAAAGGTCAGTTTTCATTCTAATCCCAAAGAAGGGCAATACCAAAGAATGTTCAAACTACTCTCTAGCAAAGTAATGCTCAAAATTCTCCAAGCCAGGCTTCAACAGTATGTGAACCATGAACTTCCTGATGTTCAAGCTGGATTTAGAAGAGGCAGAGGAACCAGAGATCAAATTGTCAACATTCGTTGGATCATGGAAAAAGCAAGAGAGTTCCAGGAAAACATCTACTTCTGTTTTATTGATTACACCAAAGTCTTTGACTGTGTAGATCACAACAAACTGTGGAAAATTCTGAAAGAGACAAAAATTCCAGACCACCTGACCTGCTTCCTGAGAAATCTGTATGCAGGTCAAGAAGCAACAATTAGTACTGGACATGAAACAACAGACTGGTTCCAAAGTGGGAAAGGAACGTCAAGTTCCTTCAAGTGAGAAAGTACGTCAAGGCTGTGTATTGTCATCCTGGGTGTTTAACTTATATGCAGAGTACATCATGCAAAATGCTGGGCTGGATGAAGCACAAGCTAGAATCAAGATTGTCAGGAGAAATATCAATAACCTCAGATATGCAAATGACAACACCCTGATGGCAGAAAGTGAAGAGGAACTAAAGAACCTCTTGATGAAAGTGAAACAGGAGAGTGAAACAGCTGGCTTAAAACTCAACATTCAAAAAACAAAAATCATGGCATTGGCCCCATCACTTCATGGCAAATAGATGGGGAAACAATGGAAACAGTGACAGACTTTATTTTTTGGGCTCCAAAATCACTGTTGATGGTGACTGCAGCCATGAAATTAAAAGACGCTTATTCCTTGGAAGAAAAACTATGACCAACCTGGACTGCATATTAAAAAGCAGAGACATTACTTTGCCAACAAAGGTCCGTCTAGTCAAAGCTATGGTTTTTCCAGTAGTCATGTATGGATATGAAAGTTGGACTATGGAGAAAGCTGCTGTTGCTGCTGCTAAGTCACTTCAGTCGTGTCCAACTCTGTGCGACGCCATAGACAGCAGCCCACCAGGCTCCACCGTGCCTGGGATTCTCCAGGCAAGAACACTGGAGTGGGTTGCCATTTCCTTCTCCAATGCATGCAAGTGAGAAGTGAAAGTGAAGTCGCTCAGTCGTGTCTGACTCTTAGCGACCCCATGGACTGCAGCCTACCAGGCTCCTGCATCCATGGGATTTTCCAGGCAAGAGTACTGGAGTGGGTGCCATTGCCTTCTCCAGAGAAAGCTGAGCACCGAAGAATCAATGCTTTTGAACTGTGGTGTTGGAGAAGACTCTTGAGAGTCTCTTGGACTGCAAGGAGATCAAACAAGTCAATCCTAAAGGAAATCAGTCCTGAATATTCATTGGAAGAACTGATGCTGAAGCTGAAACTCCAATACTTTGGCCACCTGATGCAGAGAACTGACTCATTGGAAAAGACCCTGATGCTAGGAAAGATTGAAGGCAGGAGAAGGGGACGACAGAGGATGAGATGGTTGGATGGCATCATCGACTCGATGGACGTGAGTTTAAGCAAGCTCCGGGAGTTGGTGATGGACAGGGAAGCCTGGCGTGCTGTAGTCCACGGGGTCGGAAAGAGTCGGACACAACTCAGCAACTGAATTGAACTAATACAGACTATGTGCTCAAAAATACGATTTTTTTTTTGGCATATTGATATGAACGTGAGAAACTGTTCCATATTTGAACATAGATCTCAAGAAGCTGTAGTCCCCTGTTATTTACCAATTCTCATTAAGTTTTGTAACTCCACATGATTCCTGGTAGCAATTATCAATGTAGTCTTATAAAAGCAAAGGGTCTGGGTTTGCCTGGGGCAGCGAGGAAAGGGGACTTACTCATTACTGGTTTGAAGTTCAAGTAGCAAGAAATGTATTATTGGTTCTCCAGCATTTAGAAGTTGACTCCAACTCAAATATTGATTCCCAAACCCCATTTCACTTGGGAAGCAGTTTTTCAGGATGTGATATAGTGGTGTGGAAGAAAACCCAGGTTTTGGACTCTAATTTTTGGCATTTGAATCTGGCTCCGTTACTTCTTATTCTATAATCACGGACAACTTATTTAATGAGAATGCAAGTGAAAGTGTTACCGTTCACTCGTTCGATTCTTTGCGACACCACACGGACTGTGGTCTGCTAGGTTTCTCTGTCCATGGAATTCTCCAGGCAAGAATACTGGAGTGGGTTGCCATTCTCTTCTCCAGGGATCTTCTCGACCCAGGAATCAAACACAGGTCTCCTGCATTGCAGGCAGATTATTTACAGTCTTAGCCACCAATAATACTGCTTTACATTCCTCAGGTTTGTTGTGAAGATTAAAAGAGACATTGCATACAAAGTGCTTAGAACAATGTAGCTGATCCAGAGATGCTAGCAATAATTTTATTTATTTTTTGCTAGTAATAATTTTAAATTCTAGAAATGAATTTCTGAAATCAAGGTGCTTCTTAAAAATGACCCTGTTTGAAACTAATTTAGTGCAATTTATGTAGAGGAAGATGGGAAAAACCAAGACTTGTTCCTACCTGCCTGCCAAGTGTAGGCTCCCAGGGCTCAAGGAGGTTCCTGGTTGGAACCATATGGAGCTGAGCTCACAGTCAAAGAAATGCAGGAAATGTTGAAGCCAACTGTCTACAGCCATACCACCCTGAACCCGCACGATTTCATCTGAAGCCAACTTACCCAATACCCACCCAGCAACTGAAAATTCGAAATTTGCTTGAATTGGTTACTTGGTAGAGGGTAGTTTTTGATAGTAGGATATATATAAGTAAGTAAGGTTGCTCAGTCGTGCCCGACTCTTTGCGACCCCATGGACTGTAGTCCACCAGGCTCCTCTGTCCATGGGATTCTCCAGGCAAGAGTACTGGAGTGGGTTGCAGTTTCCTTCTCCAGGATATATATATATGCTGCTAAGTCGCTTCAGTCGTGTCCGACTCTGTATGACCCCATAGACGGCAGCCCACCAGGCTCCCCAGTCCCTGGGATTCTCCAGGCAAGAACACTGGAGTGGGTTGCCATTTCCTTCTCCAATGCATGAAAGTGAAAAGTGAAAGTGAAGTCGCTCAGTCGTGTCTGACTCTTCGAGACCCCATGGACTGCAGCCTACCAGGCTCCTCCATCCATGGGATTTTCCAGGCAAGAGTACTGGAGTGGGGTCCCATTTCCTTCTCTGATATATATATATATATATATAACTATATAACTATATATATAATAACTGAGGTACCATTGATTTATAATATTGTATTAGTTTCAGATGTGTAACATAGAAGTTAAAAATTTGTGATTACATTCCATTTATAGTTATTATAAAATATTGGCTGTATTCCTGTGCTTTATAATATATTCTTGCAGCTTATTTATTTTTTAGTTTTTAATTATTATTATTTTAATTGAAGTATAGTTGATTTACAATGTGGTATTAGTTTCAAGTGTATAGCAAAGTGATTCAGTTATATATACATACAGACACATACACACAAATATATGCACACACATATATATATTCTTTCTCAGGTTCTTTTCCATTTTAATTTATGCCAAGATATTGAATATATGTCCCTGAGTTATACAGTAGGACCTTGTTGTTTATCTAGCTTATTTATTTTATGCATAGTATTTAATATCTTTTAATCCCCTGCCCCTATTTTGCCCCTCCCCTCTCCTCACTGGTAAACACTAATTTATTCTCTATATCTGTGAATCTGTTTCTTTTTTGTTACATTCTCTATTTGGTTTTTAGATTTAGCAGGTAGATTTTTAATAACATTTCCCCCCCCAAAAAACAATACAAATTTGTAGTAGAAACATAGGAAAGCATAGAATAACCTGAAGAAGCAAAAAAAATATTTATTTCCACTGCTCAGAAGTTGCACCTTACAAGGTTTTCTGCACAGCACAGAAGGTGAGTGAGCGGCAAAAGGCAGGGCAAGTCTGACTGATCCACTTCCAAGACCTTCACAGGTAGAGTGCCTGGTACAGAAGAGTCCTAGGTAAAGGGTTGTCAGATGAATGACATATAATCTGGTGTATAGATATGTTTTGGTCCCCACTGGGGATCATAATTGTCATGTAGATTTCTTTTCATGTTTCTTCCACTCAATTGGGCCCTCTAAAATAATGAATTTAAAGCCAACAGTCCAGGTTCAGTGCACGATGCTGGATGCTTGGGGCTGGTGCACTGGGACGACCCAGAGGGATGGTATGGGGAGGGAGGAGGGAGGAGGGTTTAGGATGGGGAACAAATTTTGAAATTATTTATTAAAAATCAAAAAAAAAAAAAAAAAAAAAAAAAAAATAAAGCCAACAGTGACTATAAGTGGATCCTGAATGTGTCAAGCGGAGAAGGCAATGGCACTCCACTCCAGTACTCTTGCCTGGAAAATCCCATGGATGGAGGAGCCTGGTAGGCTGTAGTCCATGGGGTCGCTAAGAGTCGGACACGACTGAGCGACTTCCCTTTCATTTTTCACTTTCATGCATTGGAGAAGGAAATGGCAACCCACTCCAGTGTTCTTGCCTGGAGAATCCCAGGGACAGGGGAGCCTGGTGGGCTTCCGTCTATGGGGTCGCACAGAGTCGGACATGACTGAAGCGACTTAGCAGCAGCAGCAGCAAATGTGTCAAGAATCATAGGCTCCTGTTTTGTCCATCTGTTGATGCACAGCCCAAGAAGTGCTCATATGAATGGATCCTAAGGCTGAGTTGGCTGATCCCAAGTGAGTAAACCCTGCCCAGGCTTCTCTTCTCTAGGCTCCAAGGGTCAGTGGGTCCCTTAGCTTGGTCCCACTCAGAAATCAATCTTCCTAAGCTTTTTCAAATTGCACTTTCAGTTATTTGGAGAACTTTGTAAACATTTTACAGGATTTCCTTCCACATCTCAATTCAACATTTCTGCTAATTACAATAGGTACCATATATTAAATGCTTACAACAGGCATGGTTCTATGCTAAGCCTCAAACAGGTGTTATCTCATTTAATCTTTAGAACAATTCTTTGTGTTGGTTATCACCACTGTTATTTTATAGCTGAAAGAATTAGAGGCTTAGGAAGGTGAAATGACTTCCCCCAAATCACACAGCTTATAAGTGGAAGATTCTAGTCAAGGTCTGTCTGACTCTGAATTCCATGCTTCAGCTACCTTGATTGTTATCATCTGAGTTTATGTGTAATTTTGCATTTTGTCCCCTATACTTAGTTTTGTTTGAAGAGCATTTACCCAAATTATTCTACTACCTTCAGCAGCACCATTTGAAATGTCAAAATAATTTTCTGAGTAGATTGTCAGAGCAGAGGTGTCCAACATTGGAAATTCAGAGAATCTGGAAGAGCATCCTGTTGTGGACCCCCAAGGAGTGAGATGGGAGCAAAACAAAAGCCTGCAAGCAGAAAGGGGTTGGGTGCTAGGAGACCCTCAGCTTGGCAGGACCCAACGTTAGACTCTCAGGAAATGATAGGAACACTGAACAAAGGGGCCGCAGAAGGGCAAAAGGAAGGTTCTAGACTTCACATGTAGCTCTATTTTTCACTGGGCTGAATTCTCATTACCCAGATTACATGAGATATTATGGGGTTTGGGGGCGGCAGGATGGGCGTAGGTGGGAAATACGCTCGAATTCTGATCTGCTGCTATGATCTCTCATTCGAGGAATCTGGAGGACGACCAGCAAAGTAAAAAATAGGCTCCTCTTCCTCTCTCCCCGCCCCTCCCGGGGCTGAGTCCTTCTGCCCTCGGAAACCTCGGCGGGCGGCGCTGTCAGTGATTGTTAGCGAGGCTCTGCTGGCGGCTTCAGACACTGCCCGGGGGCAGACCGCTGCCCCACCTCCCCACCCCCCGCAGCCCAGCCCTGCTTCCCCGCACAATGAGGACTCTTCAGCTTCTCCCCCAGCTGTCTCGGGGCCACCCCTGGTGGGGTGGTGGTGGGCGATCAAGAGAAAGAGGTGGAAGGGCACGGTTAAAATCAGTTTTTTCAAACTTTGGGTTAAAATCCCAGTTCTGCCATTAATCTGTGTGACTTCGATTTGTGTTACTTCACCTCGCGGAACCTCGGTTTTCCTGTCTATAAAATGGTGATGATGGTCCCTATCTTACAGAATTGCTGAAAGTATTAAATAAAATGGAAGAATTATGCTTGCGGACCCATACACGTTCACTGGTTGTGATGCTGTCAGCCTTAGCAGCACAAGGAACTATATTCTTCTATTTTTAAAGCACTCCTATTTTGGTGACATCTTCTACTTAGTTAAATTGTTCATTTATGCCTGGATGAATTAATTTACTAACCTTCCCTTCCCTCCCCCAAAGTTTTTGTTCTTCTAGGTTCAAGGCTTGGAGAAAGGGGGTATCAGGTCCTTTTTGTTTTGGAGGATACTGGGGCCTGAGGTGACCCTCAGGTGACCTTCTAATCTCGTCAGAGAATCTAGCTGGGAGTGGAGTGTGGCATGTGGGCGGCACAGAAACCATTTGTGATTTTTGGTTCAAGAGTATTTAAAGGCATGTGTTATACTTTGTAGGGTGTATACAGAAGTTATCCTAACATTTGTAGGTAAGATAGTAAAATACTCCTTTCTCTGGAAAAGAAATTCTGTTGATGTTATCTTTTTCCCATAATTAAAAAAATATTATTTATGTATTTTTTGAATATATTTTTTAAATTGGAGGATAATTGCCTTACAATATTGTGTTGGTATTTGCCATATATCAACATGAATCAGCCGTAAGTATACCTATGTCCCCTCCCTCTTGAAGCTCCCTCCCATCTCCCACCCCATCCCACTCCTCTAGGTAATTGTTTTTTAGCCTTGGGAACCCAGAGGAAGAAAGTGTGTGACCCTGGGAGAAAAGTGTGAGTAGCAGTTCCTGATCGGAATCAGCAGTACTCCGTGATCTGTGTGTTTGCCATTTGTAATACATTATGATTGCAGAGAGTTTAGAACAATGAGATGAAAGAAAAAAGGAAGAAAGAGAAAGAAAAGGAAGGAGGAAAGCAGTGTCTTGTCTTTCAAGAAAACATGTTATTATGGAAGAAAAAAATTTATTTTGCAAAAATAGGAAGGGATTTTAGAGTTAAATGGTGCCTGTTTACTAAGTATCTGCATCATCTTTATATTCCTTTAAGAAGTTCCTTAATTCCTAGGCACTTCTCTGTATTTCTTCCTTCAAGGGTAAACATTGTCATTTTTCCAGTGACTATAGCAAGTCATCATTTCTTCTTCTAAAATGTGGGTTTAGAAAACAATAATTGTTAACAATTCTGCCAGAGAATCTTAGCACAAAACTGAAAAAAAAAAACCCAAAAACTAAAATAATGATTATTTCTAGAAACTATTTGATTTAGGGGATTTTAATTACCAGTAATAGTCACAGTTAATTATTCTAGAAGCCACTGTATTTACCCAAATCTCAAAATTAACTGTGTGTGCTGTTTGCTTGATTGATATGTTGCTGTTGTTTACCACAAATAATCCCTCAAATTGCAGGATCTATTTTTAACTTTTCCCCCAAATTAGAATTTAGCTTTTGAACAAAACTTGTTTATAGTTACTTAAAATTCCATGTAAATATATGAACTCCAACTTGCTCTTATTTCATTTCTCTGCCATTTTCATAGGCAATTTTTATATGAAAATCATGTCATCCTTAACAACCTAGACTTATTTTCTCATTTCCCTTTAATGATTCTGTGTTCTGAGTTTAAGAATGGATTGCTTACATTTCACTTACAAATCTCCCTTCTAATCACTGTTATTAATATCACAATTTTGTTGTAATATCTATAAAAGCACAAACTGTGTCTTCTTAAAGATGCATTTACCAACCCCTGAATTGCATACATTTCAATTACAACACTCTCCCATAATTATTATTATTAATATCACAATTACCATTGTAATATCCATAAGACTGCAGAAGGTGTCCTGTCATGGGTGCCTTTACAAACAGCTTTTCCAGTTTCCTCTTAAGAAAAATGTGCCAGATTTTATCTAAATTCAACTTCCCCCTGTAATTTACATTAGACAACACACTCCATCAATAAAACCATCAAAATGATCTACTGCATTGTAGACAAAAGTTATTGTGTCAAGTTGACACTAATCAGTTAATTCCAGCAAACCTTCAGATAAACAAAAGCTTGTTGTCTATTACTGATGTGTGTGATGGGCTCCTTGTATGTCCTATGGTTCTGCCCAACTATAGAGATGTATCTGGCAGACACTTGCCCTGAGGCATCTATATGGAAACCGAGACAAGATCTATAGTTAATGATGTTGACCCTGACTCCCCCAACAGAGATTGAATTCAAGTCCTCATAATATCTCAACAGCTGATATGTATACTGTGCTAATAATATTAACAATTACTCTGCCACTGGGATTCCCCAGGCTCTGACTTTAAAAAGCAACTTTAAAGCTTCTTCCCTTATATAAACTGATTTCCCTGTTTATACCCACCATCAGCATGGTCTCCCCTTAAGATAAGGATGGGTTTCTGAATAAAGAAAGGCTTTTATTAATGTAGGTGTCCTATATTTCTAAGAAATTCTGTGGGAGTTAACTTCTGGATAAACTGATGGTAGGAGTGATGGTCTCAGGAAATGTTTTTAGTCACTATTTCCTTGGCAGGCTGGGCCAGTAGGGACTGGGGAGAGAGCCAGCTTCACATTGCTACTGTTGACGTGGTTCAGAAAGCATTCCGAATCTCCTCTGCTGTGACCCCTCCTTTGGACATGAAAGGGCAGCCTGCCAATCCCTGCTTGGTGTGGCCGGGGGGTTGAGGAGTCAGAAATCACCCTTAGGTCTCTTCAACTGACGCTGAGACTTGGAGGAAAGTGAAGGAGCTGAACCAGACCTCTCTTCCTGACCTGTTCTCTCCTTTCCTTCCTGCTTCTCTTTCTTCTGCAAAGACTGAGTGGGAAAGGCTACTGCTGGCTCCCAGGCCACAGAGAAGCTGAGGATGAATTGTTGACAGGGGGCACTGTTAGAAATTAAATTCTGCCCTATTTTGTGTACCATTCTTGTGAGTCACATTCGTGAATAGTAGCGAGAGATTTAATGATCGCATATTTTTTATCTTATTTCCCTTCGGTCGATGGCAATTTTTTTCTGTTAATGTCAACTTAGAGCTCAAAGTAATTTAGTAATTGATTCTAAGCACAGCAGTTCGCCAATGGCAGCTCTCCATTTGTGGGGAATATCTTTGCTAATTTTATCCATCAGAATGAGATTACCATGCTAATCTCTCCTATCCTTATCTCTTGGTCATTTGGGACATGCTGATGCAAATGACTTATTAGACACGGGCCTTCGTCCATCCCCGGGATCAGGGGAAGATGAAAGGGAGCCAAGATAAGGATGTTATAATACCCTAACACACACACAGATGCTACACATATCTAATACTAAAATGATAAGACCTTAAACTGGAAACTGGTGTAAAAACTGGTTTTAACAAATGAAAAATACAATGCATCACAATATATTAAATACATTGAAAAAAAAGAAAAGAAAGAAGGCAGAACAAATACATCTGGAGATACATAATTGGAAACCTAAACATTCATTGGCTCAGGGAAACCTAGAAAGTCGTAAGTCAGGTGGAAGGAGGGGGGCGCCCTTAATGAGATTAAGTGGAGAAAACCAAAATGGCTGTGTTAACAAAAAGATTGAGGCTATATCTACAGACACAATCTGTCTGACTGTTTTCAGTGAATGGTTACTGACTAAGTTAGTGATTGGTTGTTGGTCTGATTTAATTAAAATGCTCAAACCAGTGTGAGCGTGTGTGGTAAAAATAGCCTGAGACTAGTTTGGGTTACACACACACAATAGGGTATTGTATCATACAATGGGCTGAAAGGGCTTCCAGAGACATTTCTAGTAAATGGACACATTCTAAAATGCTGTGCTTTATGAAACAGCAAAATACTTAGAGGGAGTTCGGAAAAGATCTGTTTAAATAATTCAGGTAAAAGGGAATTTCAGGAAAGAAAAATTAGCTAATATAGTAGCTGGGCGAGGGTTTATGAAGGCAGAAAACCCCCCAGAGAGAGAAAAGATATTTAGCATTTAAGATGCCTGATGTGAGATCAAAAGAGGAAAATCTAGATATTAAGCAAATAAATAAATCCTGTCTTTATTTTCCTCAACAGAAGAGAGGAGAAACTGACATTATGGTCATTTTTATCTTCAAAAAGCCAAAACCTTATTACCAAAATAACAAAAATATATCATGAAAATCTAAAACAAAATGATTTCCAAGTTCCAATCATTGGCCCAATTATTTCAAATGTTTTGTGCTCTAATGCTGCTACACAACAATGTCAGTAGCCTAACAACAGGACAAAACAACTCCAGCGCTCTCTTGGCTGTCACATACCCCTAACCACGATCCCTCCCAAACCAGGATATTCTCTTGACTTCCCCATCCTGACTAAAAAGGCACAGTTCTAAAACTTCAGGGTTATCTTTAACTCCTCTAACCTATGGTGTTGTCTTAGGGTCTTTGCCCTGTTCTTCTCACAATGTAGTCAGTCGCTGAGTCATATAGACTCTAACTCTGAAAATAGTCTCACCATGTTTTCTATCTTCACTCCCAATTCCCTCATTTGGGTCTTGATTTTTATTTAAGAGATAAAGCAAATGTTTTCATCTTGGTTACTTGTAGCAGTGGATATAGCCCAGGAATTGAAACTGGGCCTCCTGCAGTAGAATCCTGGAGTCCCAACCACTGGATTACCAGGGAATTCCCATTTAATGGAGTATTTTTTTTTTAATCAAATTAATACCAAAGAAATCCAGGAGGAGCAAAATATCAAAATTTAAAATTAAGAACAGGATTCAACCCTGTACTTGCATAACCCTGTGTCCTGTGCTGTGCTTAGTTGCGTCCGACTCTTTGTGACCCTGTGGACTGTTAGCCCTCCAGGCTCCTCTGTCCATAGGGATTTTCCAGGCAAGAATACTGGAGTGGGTTGCCATGCCCTTCTCCATGGGATTGTCTCATTCCAGGGATCAAACCTAGGTCTCCCACATTGTAGGTGTATTCTTTACCTATTGAGCCACTGGGGAAGCCAGCTGCTGCTGCTGGTAAGTCGCTTCAGTCGTGTCCAACTCTGTGCGACCCCATAGACAGCAGCCCACCAGGCTCCACCGTCCCTGGGATTCTCCAGGCAAGAACAGTGGAGTGGGTTGCCATTTCCTTCTCCAATGCATGAAAGTGAAAAGTGAAAGTGAAGTCGCTCAGTCGTGTCCAACTCTTCGCCACCCCATGGACTGCAGCCCACCAGGCTCCTCCGTCCATGGGATTTTCCAGGCAAAAGCACTGGAGTGGGGTGCCATTGCCTTCTCCGGGGGAAGCCAGTGAGCTAGCCAGTCCTAAATATAACCAGAAACAAATTCTGGCTCTGATGCTCACAAGCTGTAGCCTGCTTGGGTAAGTGACTTCATCCTTTGGCCTCTTACTCTCCTCCTCTGTAAATGAGGATTAAATACTGTTTACAGAAGACATCCTATTTTCCAGGCTTACCAATCCACTGCTGCAAAAATGCACAGTTCTTTACAAAGTGTTTTGTGTAATACATTTTCTGACTTAAGTCTAATAATAACCATGTTAGTGAGCTTCCCTGATAGCTCAGTTGGTAAAGAATCCACCTGCAATGCAGGGTTCCTGGGTCAGGAAGATCCGCTGGAAGAGGTATAGGCTACCCACTCCAGTATTCTTGGACTTCCTTTGTGGCTCAGCTGGTAAAGAATCTGCTTGCAATGCAGGAGACCTGGGTTCAATCCCTGGGTTGGGAAGATCCCCTGGAGAAGGGAAAGGCTACCCACTCCAGTATTCTGGCCTGGAGAATTCCGCAGACTTTAAAGTCCATGGGGTCCCAAAAAGTGGGACGCAGCTGAGCAACTTTCACTTTCACTTCAGGGAGACTTGATGCTGCTTCCTCCAATTGAATCTCCTTCCCCATCAACTCTGCAGTTAAAAACCACAGCCCTGTAGCCAACTTTCAAAGCCAGCTTCTAAATGATCACTTGCACGAATACTTTCTAAGTCCTGCAACTGTGCAACCATAACAAACACAAATTGAGGGCCTCTGATGTGGCAGTCGTTCGGGATCAGTGCTGAATATGACAGAGATAAAGCCCATCTTCATGGAGCTGGAATCTAATGAAAATGGACAAATAAACTACCAAACAAAAAATAAATAATTTTAATAAATAAATGCACTTATCATTATAACTAATAAAATCAATGATTATTTTAAATTAAATTAAAGCAATTAAATTAATTCTAATATACTTAAAAATAATTCCAGGCAGAGGAAATAGCGATGCAAAGGTCCTGAGCCACAAGCACTCGGTTTTTGTGTTGAAAGTGCTTGAAGAACTGGAAGAAGGTTAATCCAAGCTGAAGGAGGATGGCAAGATTCAATTTTCTATAAACATTCAGGTAACTTTTAATGTATATTTCCTATAACTATTATCTCTCCCCACTTTATGTTCTGGTCAACTGTACTCTCGTATGGTTCCAGTATGTGAGAGAGTTAAAAGAGCGTGGATTTAACTAGATTGTCTGGCTTAAATCATGGCTCAATTGCTTATTAGTTGGAAGACCATGGACAAGTTTTAGTCATTCTAAACACTGTTTTCCTGATTTGTAAAATGGGAGTGGTAGTCATAGGCTTGTTGTGAGGACTGCATTCATGGAAAGCATTTAGAACACTGGTACATAGCAAGTACCATGTAGGGGTTAGTTTCTGCGATTACCTTAACTAGTCTGTAAACTCCATTAGGATTTCTTGTCTTTACATTATGCAGCAATGTTGCACACTGCTTTGCAAATATCTCAGAATATGTGTATTGAATCTAGTCATAGAGGGAAAAATGTTAATATACTGATAATTTTTTTATAAACACAAATGATGAGATGATTATAAATTGAGGCATAGATTCTTTATTTGGTATCTTCTTTTCTGTGCTTTGACTTCTTACTGACTGAAAGAAACCATCAGTCCATAAGGAGTACTCAGGCTGACACAGCATTTAGGAAGGGCCATTAGCATACCGGCTTCTAATATGTACCCAAAACCAACACTGCTCAACTTTTGCATCATTCTTTCTTTCTTCAACAGGGACTGGTTTAGAATTTAGGTTATGTCAAGTGATGAGTTTTCAAAAATTCTATGTTCAATAACACTGCTGATGAATCTGGACTGAGCTTTTTATATTCATTTCCTCTAGGAGGCTGTAAAAATTTCCCACCATCAGGAGTGGTTTTTTCTTGGCCAGGAGGGTTAATTGTTGTAGAGCAGCTCTTACCATGGCCATTGGTATAGGCATGTCGGTATATGTGATGCACTGTAGATTAAGTAGACTTGGTCAACTTCTCAGATAATTTGGGATCTTATAGAATATACCTTCAAGGGTTTTGAAATTCCTTTTATAAATAAAACTCCAATAATCGTCTAAAATTTATCCTGAAATGCTCATCCAAACTCACTTTAAGGGTATTAATGACTCCTCAGGGAGGGGGCTTGGTGGAGTGGATGGAGTACAGAGCAGGACTCAAACCCCAGTTCTGCTGTATAATTGCTGTGTGATTTCAATCTGTGTTTGTAACCTCTTTAAGCTTCTCTTCCTTCATCTGTAAACATAAAATATTTCATATTATTAGTGTGAGGAACAAAGAACACACACACACACACCTTACACAGGGCATGATACATGAATTAGTTTCTTAGGTCTGCTGTAAAAAATTACCACAAACTTGGCGTCTTGAAAAAACAGAAATTCATTCTCTCACAGTTCTGGAGGTCAGAGGTTGGGAACCATTATCATTGGGCCAAAATCAAGGTGACAGCAGAGTTGCACCCTTTCTAGGGGCTTCAGAGGAGACAGTTCCTTGCCTTTTCCAGCTCCTGGCGGCTGTTAGTGTTCTTTCTGGCTTGTGGCTGAATTATGCTAGTCTCTGCCTCCATGGTCATGTTGCCTTCTCTTCTGCCTAATTTCCCCTGCCTCTCTCCTACAGGAGTCTCTGGGACTCAGACAGAGAGAGGAAACTAGTGGTTACCAGTAGGGACAAGGAAGAGGGGAGGGGGGCGATGGAGGAGTCAGGGCTTAAGGGGCACAAATGATTAGGTATCAAGTAAGCTATATGGATATATTGTACAACATGGAGAATATAGCAAATATTGTGCAATAACTATAAATGGAGTATAACTTCTAAAAACTGTGAATCACTATATTGTACTCTTGTAACATATATATTGTACACCAACATCAAGACTCTTATCTAATCATATTTTCAAAGATACCTTTTCCATATAAATTGTTGCAGAGATTAAGATCTGATATCTTCAAAGGAAATTATTATTTTATTTTTAAAATAATTTTATTGGTATATAGTTTATTTATAATGTGTTCATTTCAGGTGTATAGCAAAGCGAATCAGTTACATATACACACACGTGTGTGTGTGTGTGTGTGTGTGTGTGTGCATGTGCGCTCAGTCATGTCTGACTCTTCGTGACCCTATGGACTGTAGCCAGGTGCCTCTGTCCATAGAATTTTAGGCAAGAATACTGGAGTGGATTACCATTTCCTTGTCCACTGTTTTTCAGATTCTTTTCCCATATAGCAAAAGCCATTTTTTTTAGACTACTTTAGTACACAGTGTATATTTAATAAATTGCCTATTATTGTGCTAATTATTAATGAATCTTTAATTTTTAAAAATAAGAATTTGATAAAAAATATATTAGTGGCACAAAATAAAAATATAAATATATTTAGAATTTCTTTTTAATCTCAAAAGGTGACCAATAGGCGAATTAAAATATTTTACTCTGCTTTGTGCAGTAAAATGTGACACCCTTAGTGACTAAACAACAGCCTAGTAAAATGTAATAGTGAGGTACTAGGCTATTAAATGCCCCCTTCCCATATGACTTTGGGATATTATATAGTCTTTCTGAGTCTCAGCTTCTTGTTTTGTTAACAAAGGACAACCAAGGCATAGAGCTGTCACAAGGATTAAATGAAGTAAGCCTGGCAAAAGGAAATACTCTCCAAATGGTAGGTTTCATCGATTCCAAAAATAAACGTACAAGCAAAAGTCTGGCCCCATCTCTCTCACTTTTCCCTGTGTCACTATGAAGATGTATTACAAGACGTAAATGTCCCCTGCCTGAGGAATCATTTCAGTTTGCATCTATATTGACCTCATTTTTAATCTCGGTTTGACCAAATTTCTCTCAGAGTTAAAATCTCAGATCCTGTTTTTAATTTGCTTGAAGACCACTGAGCTTTCAGGAGTGGAAGTGCAGCTTCCTCTTTATATGAACTATTTCAGCTTCAAACCCTTAAGGGGCTGAGTATGCTCTCAGTTCTTATAGCAAAGTGGACATCAGTTGAATGTTGGACTCTGTAATTAACTTCTGCATCCACCTGATGATGAAATAATCAGCCAATTCAAAATCAGATTGCAAAATGTTGCAACAAGAAGTCTTGGGGATCATGTGTGTGTAGATGTTCTAAGTTTCGCATTGTTAGAAGTCTTCCTGAACCAATTCATGTCTTACAAAGGAGAACTATTAGAAATGGCTGGTCCAGGGCATGCAGCTTATTGGGGGTACCCTTGTTGGGGGTACTTTAAGAATGGGGCATTTTCTACCCTCCAGGGAGCTGCCTCTAATACTTTTCTTTTTTTTTTTGTCCTTATATCATCTTTCTTTGTCGGCTCCTGGCCGTGAGCCAGATGGGTCTATGGCCTCAGCAGCCAGGTGATGGGAAAATGAATTCTCCCTACGCTGTGTCATCATATACCCAATATACAAAAGAGGGAAAGTGGGAACAAAGCAGGGTTTGAGTAGTTAATTATATAGACATCTCTTGGGTTTAGTAATATTGTTTGTACAGAGCATTCCATGTGGTATGACTACACGGAATGCTCTGTACAAACAATATTTTTTTCTCCTTTTATAAAATACTATTATTGGGTTGAATTTTTGTTCAGTCCTGATCCAGTGCATATAAAAGGACTCCTAAAGACATCCAAGAGGGAATAAATCTTCAAATAGCATTCTAAAGAGAATGGAATGGACTGATTTTATATCATGCCATACTGGTGATAAAATTTCAAAAATTCTTGGAGTGAGATTTTGGAGAATATTACAACAATAAAATGTAGCAATAAGTAATCTACAATATAAGTGTGCAAACATGTTTGTGCATGCATTTAATTTAATCTACAAGATTTCATTCTATTTATGATTTTACCCACTAACATCCTCTGAGAAGGGGCTTAAAATCAAAACAACAAATAGCTACTATTTATTAAGCACCTATCATATGCTAAGGCCTTGATTTTGTTGACTCTCACAATAATCTATGAGGCTATTTCTTTATTTTTAATAAACTTTTAGCTCCTTTTTGCAGGTGAAGAAACTGAGGCTTTGAGAGATGAAGCAACGCACTAAAAGTCCTGGTGGAACTGGAGTTCGAACCTGAGTTTGGCTTTAAAACCTGTGTTCTTGACACTGCACAGGCCACCATCCCCTGGTGGCCCCCCAAAACCAGTGTTGTTGACTCTCTCTGTTAGCCATACTTGAGTCATTCAATGTTCATTGACGTAGGCATTGGATTTTTTTAAATTTATCTCTTTATTTGCTTGTTTATTTATTTGCTGTGCTGGGTCTTCGTTGCTTCACCTGGACTTTTTCTAGTTGTGATGCAAGGGCTTCTCATCGCAGTGGCTCCTCTTGAGGAGCATGGGCTCTAGGCATGTGGGCCCAGTAGTTGTGGCAAATGGGCTTAGTTGCTCCTCGGCATGTGGGATCTTCCTGGGCCAGGGCTCGAGCCCGTGTCCTCTGCATTGGCAGGCAGATTCTTAACCACTGGACCACCAAGGAAGTCCCCAGGCACTTCTAATATACCTTCTCCAAAGTGTGTAGTGAAAACACAGCATGAGTTTCATGATGTCATGACCAAGCATTATATCAGAAGGCAAGTGGTCAAGGGCCCAGGGCAGAAGAGCAGTTCTGTTTCCTTGCACACAGGGCACTTAAGGCCTTTTCTGCTTCTGACTGGCCAGACCACATCTGCTATCATCAACTTGCCACCCTGCATAGTTCTTTCATTAAGTCTTAAAGAGCTGAGAAATCAGGGAAATTACTGATAAATATAGAAGAGGGCAGGAGGACATTTTTATTGTTATTTTAAAATGCTTTATTGAGTTCATACCAACAGAGGAATATTTTATTTATGAATTTAATATAAATGTCATGAAATATATGCAAAAATACATGAAACCTATGAACAAAACATTAACACTACTCAAGTTTAATTTTACCAATATCCCCTGGGTTCCATGGGAAGAATTTCAGCATAACCTAATTATTTTCCGCTCAATGCAAAAAAATATTGACTGAGCTTCGACTATGTGCTAGCACTGAATCTACAAGCATTCAGGAGGCTGATGCTTGCCCTCTTCTTTCTCTGAATACACATGATATGGTCCTTACTAATCTTTCTAATATGGATTGAAAGGTAGTTCTATATTTTAATAACTTTCCAGCCCAAAGTTAAGTGAAAGAGCTTTCTAAGTAACCTTGTGTACTAGATTTTATTATAGAAGAACTCAAGGGTGTAAAGGCATTCCTAATGAACATGGCACTAATTCTTGAAGGGTTAAGACTTAGCCTCAGAATCCTTCTTAACACAGCACTCCAAGTCATCACTACTGGACTTGGCATGTGAACTGCCATCCCTCTTCTAAGATTTTTCACTAAATATGTGAAAAGCCATCCATTTTGTGTTGTTACTACTGAATCTTTTCTAACATTCAACATTCATTCCACAAAGATTTATTGAGGAATATAATAGCTAATATAATAGTTAATGTTATGGAGCTCTTGCAATGTGCCAGGCACTGGGCCAGGTGCTCTCCTTGCATTATTATTTAATTCTCATAAAAACTCAATGAGGTAGAAGTAGATGTTGTTATCCACTGTAGCAGACAGTTATAGATTAGTTGTGTTTTATTTTTAGTCTTGCCTGTACTTACAGTCCCTTCATCTACAAGCAGCAACTCAATTTTTCTTCTAAGAACCGTCTAAGAACTATCTCCATCTGTGTAGTCAGGTGAGATTGATCCCACCCTCAACTCCAGCAGTAGGTTTATGACCCAAGCCTTGCTAAAGAAAACAAGCATTTTCCTGGCCACAGCGATTGGTTTAAAGATGGGCTTGGACCCAAGCTGGGCAAATCAAAGGCAATAACAGCCACTCTGGAACTATACATTGGAGGACTGATGCTGAAGCTGAAACTCCAATACTTTGGCCACCTGATGCAAAGAGCTGACTCATTGGAAAAGACCCTGATGCTGGGAAAGATTGAAGGCAGGAGGAGAAGGGAATGACAGAGGATGAGATGGTTGGATGGCATCACCAATGCGATGGACATGAGTTTGAGTCGACTCATGGAGTTGGTGATCGACAGGGAAGCCTGGTGCGCTGGTGCTGCAGTCCATGGGGTCACAAAGAGTTGGAAACAACTGAGCGACTGAACTGAACTGAACTGGGACTTCGGCTGGGACTCTTGGCAAAGAGGCATTTCCTTTACTGGATTTGTTAAAGCTGTTTCAATGGAAACTGGGAGCTATTGTGGCCATCTTACCCTTTCTATGAAGATCTTGGCTGAGAATATGGCCAACACAGAAGAAAGCAGTACTCAGATGTGGAGAAAAAGTCCCTATGCCAGAATTTGAGAACCTCAGTTGGCCACATTTGAAACAAGCTCTTCAGTTTTCTGCTTCTGCGGTTATGCTGTTATGGTCACTAATAAATCCAGTGTGTGGACATGTGTGTGTTTAATAAGCCAGCTTGATTTCCGTTTTATGTTTCTTACAATCAAAAGACTAACACCATCTCATTTTATACATGAAAATTCTTAAACTTATGGAAGCTACACAATTTGTCCATGGTTACATAACTAGTTAGTGAGGAAGTGGCCTTGGGGTCAGACTTCAAAATTGGTTCTTTAAACTGGCGTACTCTACTATTCATTCCGGTGCTAACATTGAATTCTCTGTTAGTACTCAAGACCAAAGAATAAGGCATCAAAGTGTACTGCTGGTATTGAACATGATAGCTGGTGCTGGATTTGAGGACTTATTTCTGGACAGGGCTCAGATGGTAAAGAATCTGCGTCCAATGCAGGAGACGCACGTTTGATCCAGGGGTCAGGAAGATCCCTTGGAGGAGAGAATGGCTATCCACTCCAGTATTCTTGCCTGGAGAATTCTATGGACAGAGGAGCCTAGTGGGCTACAGTCCCCTGGGTCACAAAGAGTCAGACACGACTGAGTGATTAACACTTTCACTTTCCAGACAGTAAAGGTTTAGCTGTAACTTTCAAAATTGACCATAGTGAGTGGGAATGGGGGCTGGAAAGAGATGGTCCCTGAATATCCAGGGTTTAGACAAAGATCTCTGTCATGCTAAAGGAGAGAAGGTACGTACTACCATCTTGGATGGTGGAAAAACTGTGAAAACAGAAGTGCTTTGCCTTTTTTGTGGCTTTTGGGCCAGAGCTTAATTTATAGACTATCAAAGAAGGAATTATATTGTAAGTTTCAGAGCCTGTGGAGAGCCCTCCAAAAGATCATTTTCTTATTTTGAGAGTTCTTGATAACCCAGGAACTATGATTTTAAAAAATCTCATAAAACCAAATTTCAAAGACATCATCTGACATTTGACTTTTTCGCATAAGTCATTTAATTTTAAGAGTAAGAAAATATTCAATACTACATAAATGTTTGATCATCCTAGTAATTTTCCAGGTAAGTATTAGCTAACTTATATAGTCTATTTGCATGTGTGTTCTTAGTCGTTCTGACTCTTTACAACCCCATGGACTGTAGCTCACCAGTCACTGTCCATGGAATTTTCCAGGCAAAAATAGTGGAGCGGGTGACCATTTCCTACTCCAGGGGATCTTCCCGACCCAGGGATCAAACCCTTGTCTCTTGCGTCTCCTTCACTGACAGGCAGATTTTTACCACTGTACCACCTGGGAAGACCCCTTAAACAGTCTATTCAGTTCAGTTCAGTCGCTCAGTCATGTCCAACTCTTTGCGACCCCATGGACTGCAGCACACTGGCCTCCCCGTCCATCACCAACTCCCAGAGTTTACTCAAACTCATGTCCATTGAGTTGGTGATGCCATCCAACCTTCTCCTCCAGACTTCAATCTTTCCCAGCATCAGGGTCTTCTCAAATAAGTCAGTTCTTCACATCAGGTGGCCAAAGTATTGGAGTTTCAGCTTCAGCATCAGTTCTTCCAATGAATATTCAGGACTGATTTCCTTTAGGATGGACTGGTTGGATCTCCTTGCAGTCCAAGGGACTCTCAAGAGTCTTCTCCAACCCCACAGTGCAAAAGCATCAATTCTTTGGCGCTCAGCTTTCTTTATAGTCCAGCTCTCACATTCATATATTACTACTGGAAAAACCATAGCCTTGACTAGACAGACCTTTGTTGGCAAACTAATGTCTCTGCTTTTTAATATGCTGTCTAGGCTGGTCATAACTTTCCTGCCAAGGAGTAAGTGTCTTTTAATTTCATGGTTGCAGTCACCATCTGCAGTGAGTTTGGAGCCCCCAAAATAAAGTCTGCCACTGTTTCCACTGTTCCCAATCTATTTGCCATGAAGTGATGGGACCAGATGCCATGATCTTAATTTTCTGAATGTTGAGCTTTAAGCCAACTTTTTCACTCTCCTGTTTCACTTTCATCAAGAGGCTCCTTAGTCCTTCTTTGCTTTCTGCCATAAGGGTGGTGTCATCTGCATATCTGAGGTTATTGATATTTCTCCCAGCAATCTTGATTCCAGCATGTGCTTCATCCAGCCCAGCATTTCTCATGATGTACATTGCATATAAGTTAAATAAGCAGGGTAACAATATACAGCTTGACGTACTCCTTTTCCTATTTGGAACCAGTCTGTTGTTCCATGTCCAGTGCTAACTGTTGCTTCTTGACCTGCATTACAGATTCCCATCTCTTTCAGAATTTTCCACAGTTTGTGGTGATCCACACAGTCAAAGGCTTTGGCATAGTCAATAAAGCAGAAGTAGATGTTTTTCTGGAACTCTTGCTCTTTTGATGATCCAACAGATTTGGCAATTTGATCTCTGGTTCCTCTGCCTTTTCTAAATGCAGCTTGAACATCTGAAAGTTCATGGTTCAGGTGCTGTTGAAGCCTGGCTTGGAGAATTTTGAGCATTACTTTGCTAGCGTGTGAGATGAGTGCAATTGTGTGGTAGTTTGAGCATTCTTTGGCATTGCCTTTCTTTGGGATTGGAGTGAAAACAGACTTTTTCCAGTCCTGTGGCCACTACTGAGTTTTCCAAATTTGCTGGCATATTGAGTGCAGCACTTTCACAGCATCATCTTTTAGGATTTGAAATAGCTCAACTGGAACTCCATCACCTCCACTACCTTTGTTCGTAGTGATGCTTCCTAAAGTCCACTTGACCTCACATTGCAGGATGTCTGGCTCTAGGTGAGTGATCACACCATTGTGATTTTCTGGGTCGTGATTTTTGTACAGTTCTTCTGTGTATTCTTGCCACTTCTTAATATCATCTGCTTCTGTTGGGTCCATACCATTTCTGTCCTTTATTGTGCTCATCTTTGCATGAAATGTTCCCTTGGTATCTCCAATTTTCTTGAAGAGATCTCTAGTCTTTCCCATTTTGTTGTTTTCCTCTATTTCTTTGCACTGACCACTGAGGAAGGCTTTCTTATCTCTCCTTGCTATTCTTTGGAACTCTGCATTCAAACAGGTATATCTTTCCATTCCTCCTTTGCTTTTTGCTTCTCTTCTTTTCACAGCTATTTGTAAGGCCTCCTCAGATAGCCATTTTGCTTTTTTGCATTTCTTTTTCTTGGGGATTGTCTTGATATCTGTCTCCTGTACAGTGTCATGAACCTCCATCCATAGTTCATAAGGCACTCCGTCTATCAGATCTAGTCCCTTAAATCTATTTCTCACTTCCACTATTATATAATTGTAAAGGATTTGATTTAGGTCATACCTGAATGGTCTAGTGATTTTCCCTACTTTCTTCAATTTAAGTCTGAATTTGACAATAAGGAGTTCATGATCTGAGCCACAGTCCACTCCCAGTCTTGTTTTTGCTGACTGTATAGAGCTTCTCCATCTTTGGCTGCAAAGAATATAAATATAATCAATCTAATTTCGGTGTTGGCCATCTGGTGATGTCCATGTGTAAAGTCTTCTCTTGTGTTGTTGGAAGAGGGTGTTTGCTATGATCAGTGTGTTCTCTTGGCAAAACTCTATTAGCCTTTGCCCTGCTTTATCCTGTACACCAAGGCCAAATTTGCCTGTTACTCCAGGTGTTTCTTGACTTCCTACTTTTGCATTCCAGTCCCCTATAATGAAATGGACATCTTTTGGGGGTGTTAGTTCTAGAAGGTCTTGTAGGTCTTCATAGAACTGTTCAACTTCAGCTTCTACAGCATTACTGGTCAGGGCATGGACTTGGATTACCATGATATGGAATGGTTTGCCTTTCTGTTGTTTTTGAGATTGCATCCAAGTACTGCATTTCAGACTGTTTTGTTGACTATGATGGCTACTCCTTTTCTTCTAAGGGATTCTTGCCCACAGTAGTAGATATAATGGCCATCTGAGTTAAATTCACCCATTCCAGTCTATTTTAGTTCACTGATTCCTAAAATGTTGACATTCACTCTTTCCGTCTCCTGTTTGACCCCTTTCTACTTGCCTTGATTCATGGACCTAACATTCCAGGTTCCTATGCAATATTGCTCTTTACAGCATCAGGCTTTGCTTCCATCACCAGTCACATCCACAACTGGGTGTTGTTTTTGCTTTGGCTCTGTCTCTTCATTCTTTCTGGAGTTATTTCTCCACTGATCTCCAGTAGCATATTGGGCACCTACCAACCTGGGGAGTTCATCTTTTAGTGTCCTATCTTTTCACCTTTTCATACTGTTCATGGGGTTCTCAAGGCAAGAATACTGAAGTGGTTTGCCATTCCCTTCTCCAGTGGACCAGATTTTGTCAGAACTCTCCACCATGACCTGTCTGTCTTGGGTGGCCCCACAGAGCATGGCTCATAGTTTCACTGAGTTAGACAAGGCGGTGGTCCATGTGATTAGAATGGTTAGTTTTCTGTGATTGTGGTTTTCAGTCTGTCTGCCCTCTGATGGAGAAGAATTCAGTCTATACAGCTTTTCAAATCCCCAAACTTTTAAATGCATCAAAACATATTTGACTTCTACTGGAACTAGATGGAAAATGTTCAATTAATCATTTATTATAACTTGGTTGTTATCAATATATACAAATAAAATCCTTTAACCCAGCCCTCAAATAACTCAAATCAAATTCAATACGTACAGACTCAGTAGGTCTTACATGTAAAATATATTCATTGCCTCATTTATAGAAAAAAGGAGATCCATTAAATATTTTCCTTTGAACAAACTTGTACAGTATCTTGATCTTTTTTAATGTTTTCTGAAATAACTTGAATTAACTGACATTTTCTTTTCTGGACTAGGATATCTGAAAAAAAAATATAAAGGAGGTAGGTAGAAGTAATCCAATGTAGAACATATTTTTTGATGTTATTTCTGCTGAGACTTGATCAGATGATAAAGCATGCCTGGAGGCAGAGGGGTGGGTTTGATGCCTTCTTGGAGTCCTTGGCAACTGAGTATGTCTAGGATTATGATTATGTTTATTTATTAACATTTATACTGGGCCATTTTAGTTGATTAGCAGAATGCAATTACTAAAAATCTTCAGCTAAAAGTTCTGGGAAATGTCTACATTGCTAGGAAAGTCTAGATATGATATCATTCCTGATTTTCAATAATTTAATTAAATAAACAAGCATATTACCTCCATGTTACAGCAGTCTCTCAGCATAGTTTCCAATATGATGAAGAACTCAGTCTAATTGCTTAATGTGAGGGCAATGAGAGTTACTAATCTTAAATTCTTTGCTAATTACTCATAGAACCCTTCTCTGTCCATAAAACAAGAAACAGTCTTAAAAGAGAAGAAGCCATGGATGACCCAAACATGATTGTATACTTGCTCTCCTCTTGTCTCTGATAGATCTAGTCTTGTGGCCACGGCTTCTCCCTATCCAGGGCCAGACTCTATGGAGGCTGAGAGGGCAGAGTCCTGTGAAGTGGACAAGAACAGGGAGCCCTTAAGCAAAGACCTCTATGTTTTTGAAATGCTGCCACTAGAGATTGATTCTTCTGAGGAAGACTTCCTTCCTTGTTAAAATACAAATTACTTGAAAAATCTGAACCTGTTAAGAATTATCAGCTACAAGTAAATGAACATGGGGATTAATTTTGTACATCATTTCCTTAGAGCAGTGTTTCCCCAACATTCATTTGGTGTGTGTTGGGGTGGGTCTGTGAGGTCAAAACTATTCCCATAGAAATACTAATACATGGTCCACCTCAGGCAGGCTCATTTTCTCCCAAGTATGCAGTGAAATTTTCTAGAGGTTAAATAACATGTGATATTGCAACATCTCAGTGCCAAAGCAAATGTGAGAAACCCAGGTTGTCTTCTATAAAGCTAGGTATAAAAAAAATTTGCAAAAATGTCAAACAATGCCACTCTTTCAGTAATTTTTTTGTTTTGAAAAATATTTCATCAAAAGTATTTTGCTTGTGTTAATATTTAGTAGATTTTTTAAACATGTTTTTTATTGTGGTACAAGTCAGATAATATAAAACATACTATTTTAACCATATTTAATAGTTCAGTGGGCTTCCCAGGTGGCCCTACTAGTAAAGAACCCATCTGCCAATGCAGGAGACATAAGAGATGTGGGTTCGATCCTTGGGTTGGGAAGATCCCCTGGAGGAGGGCATGGCAACCCACTCCAGTTGTTTTGCCTGGAGAATCCCATGGACAGGGAGCCTGGCAGTCAATAGGGTCAAAGAGTCAGCACGACTAAAGCAATTTAACACACACCCAATAGTTCATTGGCACGAAGTACATTCACATTGCTGAGCAACTCTTAACCATCGTCCACCTCCTAAATTTTTCACCTTCCTAAACTGAAAGTCTGTCCCCATTAAACACTAACTCCCCATTCCTCCTCCTCATCCGCCCACCTTCCCAGCCCCTTGAAACTACCAATGTGTTTTCTGATTTTGTGAATTCGACTATTGTTGGTATCTCATATAAGTGGAATCAAACAGTATTTGTCTGCACCTAATGTATATTGAAATGCACTTTTAAGATGAATAAATTAGGCTTTTATTATTTTTGCATAAAATAATAAGTAAATATTTTGCAATTTCTCAGCTTTAATTTCCAATGTGATGAATATCAATAGGTATAACCCACATACATGAAAGTTCTTTGGGATCCTCAATGATTTTAAAGAGTGTAAAGAGTATGTCAACGATATCTCAATAAAGCTGGAAGAAAAATAAATAAAATAAGTGGTTATTAAAAACTGGGTAAAGGCATGCTGGGACCACAAAGGTTAGCTGTTGACAGTGTCAAAGTGGAAGAGGACCTTAGAAAGTATTAGGTTCTTTCACTCCATTTACACATTGAAAATTGACTTCCAAAGAATTAGGATGACTTTTAAGATATTCTGGTTACCTACTGCTGTGCTATACACCATGCCAAAGCTTAGTGTCTGAAAATATAATAATTATTCCTTTTTTCTGGAATATGAAATTTGGACTGGACTTGGAGGGATGGCATCTCTGCCCCACCTGATGTCTAAGGCTTCAACTGGGGTGGTTCCAGCATCAGAGGGCTGCAGCAACTGGGCTTGCTGGACATCTCTCTCTCTCTCTCTCCCCCTGGCCTTCCCTAGTGACAACTGGGGCTTCCTTACAGACTGAGCATTCCAAGAAGCTGGGTAACAACAGCAAGGCTTCCTGTGACCTAGCCTCAGAAGCTCCACAGTTCCCACCACATTCTATCAGTTAAGCAAGTCACTGAGACCGGCCCAAGTTCAAGTGGAGAGGAGTTGGACTCCATCTCTCAGTGGGGGAACATCAAAGACTTTTTGGTCATCTTTAACCTACCACACCTGAGGTCCTGGAATTAGCATGAGAAGAACTAAGACTAGAACCCATCTCTCCTGAGTCTTTGTGCCATACGGTGACATCTCCAGTGGTACCTTGGAGGAGGATGAAAAGATAAGACCAAAGTGTGGGGGCACCCTGTGAATGAAGAACATTTCAGGGAGGAGTCTAAGCAGCCATGTCAGCAGCATGCGCAGTTGGGAGCCTGAAAGGGACGCTGCTAAGGATAACAGGGCTCATGGATTCTCTGATATAGAAGAGAACTCAATTCCTTCTTAAGATGACTGATTTTCCTCAATGACTTCCCTGCTAATTATCTCTGTCTTTATAATGGTAGGTTTGATTTGAGGGGCAGCCTATTCTGCTTCTGAGAACTCTATTATAACGTTTTCCACAGAGCCTACATCTGTTTCCCTCTGACTTCTGCCCAATGGTTCCAGTTGTATACTTACATTGTTTTAGGGTAATAGAGCGAAAAGCTTCTCCATGCAGCTCTATGCCTATTAGAGCACTTGTAGTCCCTGTGAATTCCTTGACTCCAGGTTTCTGACACTTCATTATAATGTTTAAAATTCCTCTACCAATTGAGACACTCTGGTATAAGCTCCCCGAGTTGGCCAATGGCTCTTTCTAAGTACTCTCCAATAGGGAGCTGGGTAGCCCACTGTCAACAGGACATATACTGTGTACCCTGCTGTTATCCACACACGCTAATGATACGTGAGGCAGATCCAAATCCTTACATCTTTTCCATGTACGATCTACTAACCATGCTTCTTCCAGGAGGTTGTGTGCATGTGTGTGTCTGTGTGTGCCTATTTTGTGTGTGTGTTGTTTACTCAGCTGTGGAAATTTACATTCATCATCAGAAATTTTATCTCAATAGATCCAACCTGAGGATATATTTTTGAATTAGACTCAATCACTAAGACTACTCATTATCTCCTATAGCTCCCTATAACCTGCAGATCTGTTATGTAGTTTTTCTATTACTTTTATTTAAATCATTGATAAATCATGTTGAACTAGATTGAGCCCTATGTCACTCCGTTAGAGACCGTCCTCTATGCTGATGTCAATCCACTAATCAGCATCCTTTGGGTTCATTTATTCACCTAACTGCTGTTACTTCACCTCACCCTCCTATCAGTTAGTCTGTATTTCTCCATCTTGTCCACAATAATATCATGAGAGGCCTGGATACATGCCCTGCTGAAGTCCACACACATGTCGAATGCAGTTGGCTTCTCCCTCCATCCACTATCCCTGTCAGAGGAGATGAAGCAAATCTGACTCTTCTTCAAACACGCCATGCACTTTGTTGATTGCAGGGCTTTGCTCCTGTTCTTTTCTCTGTCCAAGTCTTCCATCCCACCTCAGCTGCCTGCCTATTCCCATTGCTCAGATATCACCTCCTCACTGTAGCTTTATTCCTTAACTCCAAGCGTAATTATTTCCCCAAAGCTCTTTATACACAGTATCATGCTCCAGTTGTTTGTTTAGGACTGTTCTCCCCTCTCTCATCTAGAATGTGCGTGTGTACGTGCTAAGTCACTTCAGTCATGTCCGACTCTTTGTGACCCCATGGACTGTAGCCCTCCAGGCTCCTCTATCCATGGGATTCTCCAGGCAAGAATACTGGAGTGGGTTGTCATGGCCTCCTCAGGGGGATCTTCCCAACCCAGGGATCAAATCCTTGTCCCTCATCTGTCTCCTGCATTGTCAGGCGGGGTTCTTGACCACTAGCGCCACCTGGGAAACGAGCTATGCCTTATTTAATAGATGTGTGACGACTTTAAGTTTACTAGACCATGGTGTCTAGTGATTATCACTTCCTTTCCAAAATACTCATAAATCACTCATGCCAGAATCCAATCTAAGAGTCTCAATACCAATTCCAATTCTCTAAATACCAATTCCCACTAAAAAGAACCATGGGTCCTTGGAAAAATAGTTGACTCCAGGTCTAGGTAAAAAGTATAAAAGAGGAGTCTGGGCTTTCTTGTTGTACCAGCTACAAGGACAATTAGGGTCCTAATCAGAAGAACTGAGAAGCCAAATGGATGAGGCTTTCATTGGTCTAATTTTGGATAATTTGAGCATAAATAAGAATAAATACTGCAATAAAAGAAAATACACAAAATATATTTACCCATGAGTTCATAACGCTGCAAAACAAAACAAACCCACAAAACAAAACACAAAAATCCACTGATGGTCTCTGAAGGACACCATGGAACAAACTCATTCTTCTGAAAACTGGTAAACAAAGAGAAAGAACTCAGCATTTTCCTTGTCACACCTCACCATACTTTAGATACCTAATAATTGATAGACGAAGTCTTTTTTCTCTTTATAGAAATATTCTAGCTAAAAAACTAACAAAAATGATGTAATTAGAATATTATCATTTGAAACCCCTAAATGAATAAAATCTTATAATCTAGGCAATGCTAATCAGAGTTTCCTGAAATCATTAGGTAAAAAGCTCATGGGGAACTTTTTAATGGATGGTTCCAGCCGATAATACCTCAACCCCGCAGATCATATCTGACATTGTAAGGAGAGAGACAGGCGGTGGTGCAACAGGAAGTACACAGACCACCTCTGATAGATCCTCGCTGGAAATAGAGCCTAAACCTGATGAAGCCTCGAAATTCAACTCCCACTTTACAGAAATAAAAAGGGTTAGGATTAAATAACATCATAGGGAGGCTATAAGCTAAATCCAGAATATGGGTACTTCTACAGTACATATGATCCATTTTCCTCTAAAATAAATTGTAAGGAGGAAAAAAAAGGTCAGGAGTTGGGGAATGGACTTGTAGAGCAGAAGAGACTTTGGAGACATGAAAACCAAATGCAAAGGGCAGAACTTGCTTGGATTCTGAGTCAAACAAAACAACCTAACAAATACTTTTTGTGAGACAATCAGGGAAAATGGAACACCAGTTATTTGAAGATATTAAGAAATTATAGTTGATATTTTGGCAGTGTGGTTAGGTATTTTTAGAGGGGAAAGTTCTTATCTATTAGGGATAATATTGAAATATTTAGGGAGGAAATTATATGATGTGTTGCTGCTGCTGCTGCTTCTAAGTCGCTTCAGTCGTGTCCGACTCTGTGCGACCCCATAGACGGAAGCCCACCAGGCTCCCCTGTCCCTGGGATTCTCCAGGCAAGAACACTGGAGTGGGTTGCCATTTCCTTCTCCAATGCATGAAAGTGAAAAGTGAAAGTGAAGTCGCTCAGTTGTAGCGACCCCATGGACTGCAGCCCACCAGGCTCCCCCGTCCCTGGGATTTTCCAGGCAAGAGGACTGGAGTGGGTTTGGGTTACCTCAAAATCACCTAGTCAGGGAGTCAGTGGTGACCAGAATGGTGGGGTTGGGGATGAGTTGGGGATGGAAAAACAAGGTTGTCCATGAGTGGGTACTTGCGTCTAGATGAGAGGTTCACGGTGCTTGATTTTTTTATTTTTAAAAGTTTTGGCCTCACCCCATGGCATGTGGGACCTTACTTCCTGACCAGGAATTGAATCTGTGTCCCCTGCTTTGGAAGGCAGAGTCTTAACTCCTGGACCACAGGGGAAAATGCCTATGATGGTTTCTTTATATTGTTCTCTTTCCTTCACACGTGGGGAATTTTCATAATACTGTTAAAATCCAACCTAGAATTTTATCTGAAATGGTTGTTGAGTTCACCCGTCTGTTACTTTCAGAACCTGCATTCCTTCTTTTGGTTAATATTTACGGGTTTGCCAGAAGAGCAGTCTTTTCATTCCTCTTTCATCCTTCATGATTCCACGGAAACCACCAACCACCCTTTGGTGATGCCCTCAGGACAGAGACCTTGCAGAATTCATTAAAGTGGGCAAGACCCCTCACAGTCACTCAAACCATGTGGGGCTCTGGTCCCAGTCACTAACGTTCATGCTAATCCTTTCTGTTCTGAAGCGCATTCTCTTTGACAGAAAAGATACAAATAAAAGTGGAGTTTTATTCAATTTTCTTTATAGTTTCTCAACATTAATATAAACCTAAGGGCTTCTCTGGTGGCTCAGGGGTAAAGAATCCACCTACCAATGCAGAAAACACTGGTTTGATCGCTGATCGGGGAAGATCCCACATGCCCGTACACCACAGCTATTGAACCTGTGCTCTAGAGCCCAGGAGCAGCAACTTCTGAAGCCCGTGTACCCTAGAGCCTGTGCTCCGCAGCAAGAGAAGCCACTGCAATAAGTCCAAACACAGCAACTAAGAGTAACTCCCACTGGCGGTAACTAGAGAAAAGCCCGTGAAGCAGTGAAGATAGAGCACAGCCATAAATAAATAATAAACATTAAAAACAAACAAACAAACAACTTATTCCCAAGTAGGGAATTTACCCTTTAAAAAAAATCATCTAGTTCTTTGTCATCATTAGAGTTTTATTTTTTTAAATAAAGCTAGACTTTGGCATTTTGACTCTATTCTTACAGGTCCCTATTATCCTTAAAAATGACCTCTCTCTGCTTGCCTTCTTTTGCACACAAAACAGCACAGTAAGAAAAGCGTAGGCAAAACTTTTTTTCCCCTGGGACTCCACAGCGCTGGTAAGGATTGGAAAGCAGATACTAACATATTTTGCCCTGAAAATATAAACCAATACTACCTTCCTGGAAGACACTTTTGCAATATGTGTTGAAGGCGTTCTAAATAATCTGTACTTTTTGATCCAGAAATTCCACTTTCAGGGTTTAATTCTAAGCAAGTCATGTGGATATGCACAGAGATTTAGCTACTAGAGTGTCTGGAGCAGTCCTTTTAATATAGTTTTAATAATTAGAAGCAAACTAAACATCCAGCAGGACAGAGCTGACTAAATCTATGACTTCTCATGCAGTATAGTACCACACAGCCAAAAAAATGTTAGAATGTTTCATGAAATGGGAAGGTGTTCATGATACTTAATTTACAGGGAAAAGGAAATTAAAAAGCAGTCCATAGAGAGTGCTTCTTACTTAAAAATATTTATGTTTACAGATGGGAAAAAAAAAAGACTGAAAAGTTATATTAAAAAGTTAAATTTTTTTCTCATCTTAAGAAATATATGCCATATCATTTTCTATAATGGATACTAGGTACTTTGGAATAAAAAAAAAGTCCTTAACAATAAAAAGAAGAAGAGAGCACCCAGGGCCAGCTCTGGCCACTCTGCATCCCTCTGAGGGGTGCAGTCAGCTCTGGTCTGACCATTGCCTGCGAACAGGCATGAACCTCCCTTGAAGGGTTTTTGCTGTCCCCTCCCGATGCACAGAGATGAGGGGGCAGAATCAATGACTCCCCTGGATAAAAGGTGAGAGGCTTGCTGTCCAATAACTACTAAACAAGGAATCTGCCCCAGAAACCCGGGCCTGGCCAAGGCAAGGCCAAGGAGCCCCATCTGGCCTCAGCTCGGTCTCTGGAAGGGCACGGGCTGGCCCCACCCCGGGGCTGTTCGGAGCGTTGTGGCTCACCTCTCAGCGGTTAGCACTGTTCATTCAAGAGGTTTCCCTGGGGTCTGGGTTAAAGCTGTTGGCCTCTGCTGTGTAGTCTCTTGTGTAGACTCACTGTGCTGTTTTGTCCATTATTATGTACCAGTTCCCTCCTAGCAGCCTCCCTGCCTCTTCTTTAAAATGTCTCTTCCTCCTCTTTTTCCTCAAGTCCAGTCTCAAATGGGGAAGGTTTATGAATAAGCAACTGAGTTAGCAGTCAGCTTGTGATTACAGCCCTCAGCTCCCCCACTGTAACTGAGCCCAGTAAACAAGGGAGAGAGAGAAACAATGTTGTGTGTTTTAAGAGAAAATTAATATTCTCCATTATATCTAACTGGGGAAATACTACTAACATGCATCACTTTAACCATTTTACTGTCTTCTGGCTCCTGCGGTCTAGGACACGTGGTGCCTGTCCCTGACGACTGGATTGCATTTGCTTCTAAATTCTGAATCAGCTGAAACTCACATTAAAATGTATGATGCTGCAGCATATTACTGGCAAACTCCACAAACTTTCCTAAATAAAACAAAATCACATAAACAAACAACAATAGGATCCTTGGAAAACCCACAAAGGGAAATATTTTTAGAAGTTTTAGGATTCTCAAGCATTTTTATATTTATTTCAAGGCTGAGCAGTTTAAGATAGAGAATGACTCCAGAGTTCCTGCCATGGCTCTCACGTGGCTCCCTGGATTGACTCAGGTGAAGAGTATATTGTTGACCCTAATTCTGTGTATGGCAGAGGCAGCATAGAGCCCTTTACTACCAAGTGCTAGGCAAGCTTCTTTGCGGGTGGAGGATCCGGATACCCACTAGGAGTGATAACAGTCACAGAGGGAAACGCTGCCTAAAAGAGCTGCCCCCACTTCTAGAATGCTTATTATTCCACCGTCAGTGCTTCTTTCCTCTGTGATACCTTGTTCTTGGCATCTTTATTTGAAAATACCACCAGGAGTCAACTCTTAGGAAAATACCTTGGTGCTGGGAAAGATTGAGATCGGGAGGAGAAGGGGGCAACAGAGGATGAGATGGTTGGATGACATCACTGACTCAGTGGACATAAGTTTGAACAAACTCTGGCAGATAGTGAAGGACAGGGAAGACTGGCGTGCTGCAGTCCATGGGATCACAGAGTCAGACACGACTTAGCAACCGAACTACCATCACCAGGAGAGAAACACAAAATCCTACGACCTTAACATAAAGGATGAGGAATGGAGGACAACCACTCTCCTCTCTCTCCACACTGCACCTTCACTCCACTGGGGTCTCCACCTTCACTCCACTGCCTCCACCACCACTCAGAAACTCGCAAACCTTGGGTCTGCTCCATCTTAAAAGTCTGCTTTTCAGACAATGTCGGAACCACTTCTACTCTAAAGTGCTGATTTCTACAACATAGTAGACATTTGATAAATATGGGTTGAACGAGTGAATGAGTGAATGGTTGACAGTACCACATGTTACAAAACCCAGAGAAGTAATGAGGGATTTTAGGCCTGAGTTACAGAAGTGAAGATCTTGCCAGCAGATATGGGAGAGAGGTTTTGTTCTGAGGTATGCTCTTGGACCCTCTAAAATCCTGGCATTGGGCAGAATAGTATATTCTGCCTGCCCTAAGGCTCCATGTCAGTAACCTCTCTTGAGGTCCTTTATTTCTCCTTATCCTACACTGCTATTCTCTCGGCTTAGGAAGTCATCGTTTCTTGCCTTGAAAGGAGACACAGCCTCCTAATTTATCTCTAAGCTTCCCTGTTCCTTCATTCCTTCCATCTCAAATCACACTTCACTGCATCCCTAGTGCTGCAGGACCTGATTCCAGCCTTTCTTTCCTACTTCCTCTCGTCATACCTTTCTTTGTGTGCACCCCCCTCCACCTCTCCTCTCCTAACAGAAAACTGAACTGAACTATTTCTAGATTCCCAAGCACACCATGCTCTCTCTGGCTTTGGAGTCTGACCAGCACTGATTCCTTTGCCTGCAACTGCCTCCTTTTTCACATTACTGTCATCCTCTTTACTTCCTCCTAGTCACCCTTTAGTAGCCAGCACAGAGGAATCACCTCTTCCAGAATCCTTCTCTGAGGCTTTGAGAAACTACATGTTTCCTATGTGGGTCTTCTGGGACCTCTCCTCCATGCATCCTCACCAGAACTCAGGCTGACCAAGCAGCCACCATCTGAAGCCCTGTCAGCTTCCATTAAACAGGGCAAAAGGGAGAAGGTAGAGATGTGAACACCAGCTTTTACGGCTCAGCCAGAAGTCACACTTTACACTTCCATTCAAACATTTATAGAATGGCTGTATCTAATTTCTAGGGGGCAAGGAAGTGAAGTCTTAACTATGTGCGTAGAGGTGGGGAGAATTGGAAATTTTTATTAAACAGCCTTAGCAACTAAAATATTCAAAAAAGATAAAGCTAAGAAAATACTCAGTGGATATGGTGATCTTAATAAGAAATATTCAAATTGTGTGAAGGTGATGGAAGCCAAATTAGAGGAAGCTAAGGAGTGATTGAGAAGTAATGGAATAAAGACAGTAAGAAGAGATAACTTCCTTCAAGATCTCTGGCTGTAAGGACATGGAAGCAACCTATATGTCCATCAGCAGACAAATGGATAAGAAAGCTGTGATACATATACACAATGGAGTATTACTCAGCCATTACAAAGAATACATTTGAATCAGTTCTAACGAGGTGGATGAAACTGGAGCCTATTATATAAAGTGAAATAAGCCAGAAAGAAAAACACCAATACAGTATACTAACGCATATAAATGGAATTTAGAAAGATGGTAACGATAACCCTGTATGCAAGACAGCAAAAGAGACACAGATGTATAGAACAGTCTTACGGACTCCGTGGGAGAAGGCGAAGGTGGGATGGTTTGGGAGAATGGCATTGAAACATGTATATTATCATATGTGAAACGAAACACCAGTCCAGGTTCGATGCATGAGACAGGGTGCTCAGGGCTGGTGCACTGGGATGACCCAGAGGGATGGGATGGGGAGGGAGGTGGGAGTGGGGTTCAGGATGGGGAGCACATGTACACCCATGGCGGATTCATGTCAATGTATGGCAAAACCAATACAATATTGTAAAGTAATTAGCCTCCAAAAAATTAATTAGTTAATTAAAAAGTTATAATACAGTCATTAAAAAAAAGATCTCTGGCTGTAAAGCGGAGAAGAAAGTGAAGTGGTGGTGGTAGGAAGCATAGGCAAGAAAAAAAATAGTGTTCATTGGTTGGTTATTATTATGAATGTAGTTTGAGCATGTTTAGATGACAAGGAAATGTATCCAGATGAGCATGAGAGTTTGAAGATCCAAGACAGGAAGAACTGGGTAAGGTCCTGAGCCAGCAGAAGAGATAGGACTCCAAAGCACTGTGGAGGGATTGGCTTTAGATCAGAATGGGCCTTCCTCTTGCATGCAGCAGGGACAAGAGAGGCGCAAGTGTATACAGATGTCAACTCATTTATAGACAGAGAAGTAGAAAGTTGAGGTAATCTTGTCCAGTGGTTTCTGTTATCACTGTGGAATCAATTTACATAGAGCTATTGAAATCTGTTTCACTTGGAGAAATTTAGGAGATCATTACTGGGGGGGATGCCCCTTTGTATCACTTGTGGTTTATAGGTACAGTGGTTGGGAGGGTGTGGAGTACGTTTTTTCTATACCACTCTCCTCTTCTGATTGAGTCCTATTTCAAGCGTGTATGTTTTAACGGCCAAATACAATCCTTTAAGCCCAGTAAAAAGTGGCTCATTCTTAGTTGTTGGCAGTAGTTTTAACACAGCTATCAAATGAAAATCTATTTCTCTCCAAACTTACCATGAAATATTCTGCACTATTATCAACCCAAGAGGTTTCATCCTTATCTTCTTCCTGTCTTCAACATGAAAATGATTTCTCAACCTATACTATACTCAAACAGGTCAAGACATTCTCAGCTGAAAAGGACAATCTTACCTGACTGTTTTTCTTCGGAGCATAAAAAGGTGTCTATAAGGTCTAA
Organism: Bos mutus; assembly: GCF_027580195.1. Lineage (NCBI taxonomy): Eukaryota > Metazoa > Chordata > Mammalia > Artiodactyla > Bovidae > Bos > Bos mutus. Next base: position 60,635,834 of record NC_091622.1, on the reverse strand, counting down.
GGACACTGCTCCCTTAGGATGTTGCTGCTCCAGTTACTCTGACAGCTGCTGGTCCTAAAACTCATGATCCTCTCGGTAAGTGCTCTTCTGCACCCTGCAAGCCTGGTTAGGGCTCATGATTATTTTTTCCCTCCTTTTCAAATAGGTTTTTTTTTTTTTTCTTTCTTTTTTTGGTTCACAGAGGCCTCTCTGCCTAATTTAATTTTGCTTCTCCTTTCTTTGTTGCAAGCAGATGTCACTTTTACATCTGTGACTCTGATCAAATACCCCATGTCTCCTCCACCACCAGTCCAGCAGATGTTACCACTATTAGCTAAACTCCAGCCAAAAAAAAAAAAAAAAAAAAGGTAACAGGCAGCCCCTTCTGCTAATCATAGTATGGGAGGAGGTGGAGGAGAGGAGAAGAGCTGGGCTCTTCCATGATGATGTCCTTAAAAGGATGGGTGCTGGGGATCTGTATAGAGGTAATACAGAGGGATCTGTATATAGTTACCCCATCATCTATATAGAGGACAGCACTTACACGTGGAGTGTCTCCAAAGTTAATTCAAATACAGAAACACCATCTATGAATTATTCTAACCCAAACTCACAATATTTACATACAAGAGTAAAGCACCACCTTAATCATGCACAATTAGTGTGCATAATGTAAAACAAAACACAGAATTAACTTAAATACATACATGCCTCCTGGTGAATTCCTAAAAGATGGAAGGTTTCTACCTTGTTGCCTTATTTTCTCCTATTTGATATACTAGAGCATGCTCTGTGATTTGTCCACTTTCTTCCACATACATTATAAATATACAATAGAAAAGACATTGTCCATGCACCACCTAAATCCCAAAGTCATGAATTCAATATGAAGTTCAAGGAAACTCTATCACCATCAGCATCGCAATACTGGTGGGTGACATTCATTGGATTCTTTCCAGGTGCCAGGCATTGTGTTAACTGCTTTGCACACAAGTGTTGTTAATCAGTTAATAATTGTCTTACAGTGCTAGGAGGTTAGTTACCAGAAATACAAAGAGGTTCTGTTATGAAACATGTATACTATGGCTGCTAGGCACATGGAAAATGTGGTAAAATTTCTAAAATGCTAGCAGAATATCGGTGGAGCTTCATGCTTGGGGATGCTGTGGCTGGTTTCTTTCTATATTCTGAGGAAGTAAATCCTGTCTAGGTGCAGGTGAGTGGGAAAGAATGCTGCCTGCAGAACTCTTCTTGGAGAAATCCAAAGACAAATTGGTCCTTCTATTCTCTGATTGAGAGAAGTGTTGGTTCTGAGTTGAGCCTTCGGCAGCCTCCCTGTGCTGGAATCATTTGGATGCAGCATCAAATAAAGCAATCAAAAAGAAAATTCCTCTGAAACTCTCACTGGTATTTAATATTTTATTCATCCCCATGTTATTGTGCTTCGCCTGTGGTAAAACAGCCTCCAAACAGCCTCCTAGGAGTGAAGTGTTAGAGGCTGACAAGCGTTTTCCCATGAATCGCTCCTACAATACAATGGCATTTTGTTTGCTGTTTTGTTTCCTTGTCTTCTAACATTCTTTCTGACTTTCAAGGAAAAAAAAGAAACCCTCCTATGAATGGCAAAGAAAAGGAAAGAAAAGTTCCTTTTAAACTTTCAACCTTTTTTCATTTGGCACTGGGTAGCATGTAAACATTTTTTTCTCATGGTATATATGCTCGTAGTCTCTTCCCTTTTTTGTGCTTTAAATAGCCTTTCTCCCCCCTTTTACCACATAGCATTGCCTTTCCATTATTGATTCAGAAAATCAGCAGGGGAAAAAAAAATCAACCGTGTACACATATTAAGAAAGAGAAGTCAGAGGAAGATGGATCAAACCATCCATCTATCCATGTGGCCATTTATCTATCAATCTATCTCGCTACCCACCGCCTCTATTGAAATAAATAGCGGGCACTGTACACATTGCTGGTTGGCTGAAGTTGTGATCTGGACAAAAGGTCTGTTTGGGAAAAGGATGCTGAAGCTCTAATTCTATTTGTGCCGGTTGAAAATCAGGAGGGGTTTTTCTACACTTCACTTTTATTAGATTATTTCTTATAGATGGTTTCTTTTTTCCTCCCAGACGCGTGGTGGAGGCTGCTGAAGCAGTTGGTCTATAGTTGGAATAATTAAATTAACCATTTGGTACAACTTTTAGGGGAGAGCTCGCGTGTAGAAAGCACAACTCGAACAAAACAGGGCGCTGGGGCTGGGGCTCTGGCCTGGCCCAGCCCCGAATGCCTTTCATCTTCGGAGCAGAAGCAGGGCCCCCGGGCCACAAAAGACCCGCAGAGGGGACGATGGGCCAGGGATGGTGGGGGTGGGGTGAAGAGAGGGACGGCGACACTAAACAAAATAAACCTACAAGGCCTACAAAGGGGAAAATGAAGTCAAGCGCGTTTGTTCACCGGACCGTGCGGTGCTGGCGCAGAAAGGTCTCCTGGTGTAGAGGAGGCGCACAGCTTCCCTACCCGGCGAGGCGGGCACCAGGGGGCGCCCGGAGAGAGGCCGGGGCTGGGGCCCGCACCTGGGAGAGGGCTGGCGCGGTGGGTCTGAAGAGGCGGGGAGTCGAGGCCGGTGGGAGCCTCGAACCTCAGGGCGGGGAGTGACCGGACCCGGGGCGGGCCGTGGGGCCGCGTGGAGCGCGAGCCCGTGCCCTGCTTTGGCAGCGGCTGGGCCTGGCCCTCCGCGGCTCCCTTGCGCGCCCCCCGCGGCCTCGCACGTCCCTCGCCCTCGCCCTCGTCCCTTGGCAGGGTCCTCCCCTCCCGCTCCTCGGCTTCCTCCCGGGTCACCCTCCGACTCCTCGTCAACACCCAGCTCCCCCGAGCTGCACACCGCTCTTCCCACGCCAACATCCGCGGCGCCCAGGAACTGCTTCCAGGCACCGACTAGATCCCAGAGTTCTACGTTTTCGCCGAAGAGTCATTCTCCAAAGCCGCCGAAACAACCCTGCTCCTCCCAGCTCCTCGCACACCAGGATCGCGGTTTGCCTCGGCCCCCAGTGGGGCCTGGGGCTGTCTGCAAATTAGGACCGAGGAATTGCCGGGCTTTCGGGTCAGGCGTAGGGCCGGGCCCGGGCGCGAAGCGGCGGCGTGGGGCTCGGCTGGAGCTCCCTGCTCCGAGCGCGCGCGCACTAGAGCCAGCGGAGACAAAACCCCGAGTGCACCCAGGCCCGGGTGCCAAGACGGATGTGAGCCTGGTTATTGCCAAACGTGGACTTTGGAGCCAAAAAGTATCCCCTCACGGACGCCTCATGTCACTTTCATCCACAGAAGTGCTTAAAACCCCATATAAGCGGGCTAGCTGGGTGCCACGCAGGTCTGAGCTCCCCGCATCCGCACCCCCAGAGCGTGGGCCCGGGGCGGCGGTGTGGCGTTGGGAGTGCCAGGAAGCTCCCCTGAGAAGTCCAAGGGACTCGAGAAACTTGGACAATTGCAGCCTTGTGTTTGACAACCTATCCCCCGCCTCGGAGAGGGGGTTAGTAAGTTAGGGTGGGGAAAGTCTGTGTGTAGGGTCCAAAGGCGGGTGAGCACAGCCACCTCCCGGTCCAAATGTAGATTCATATTCATGAGAGCGGGATAAATAAAGACAAATCCCCACTGTAATAACACTTGGATTCGCATCCGTCTTTGCTGGCCTTTAGGTTTAGGGGACTGGAGACAGATGTTTGCATCTCTTTTCTCCTCTTGTCTGGTGACCATAAAGGAAAACCATTTAGAGCATTGCAATTTGTTTCCCGCCGCAGTAAAACCTTGTACACATTTATTTTCATTTCACCTCCGTGCACAAAAAAGTGCACAGTGGTCACCAAGGACCCTTCTTTATCAAATACGCATTGTACAACATACAACTGCAATAAAACTATCAGCCCTCCCCATAAAACTATCACCAGGCTACTCGGCGGGTCCCGCTGCCTGCACTCTCGAGAGACTTTAGTGATTCCTCACGTCCAGAGGACGCGCCATCACCTGAAACCAGCCTGAAACTCACCCAGCGGAGAAGCAGGAGGCTGGGGGACCGCTGTCCCTGTTTAATCCATTACGGCGTCCGCTGCAGTTTAGTGCGCAATAAAACACAGTGGCAGTGGAGAGCGGGCGCCCATCCACTCCCCGGCACTAGCATCGAATTAAACCACTTAGTTTGGCAAACACTGAACGCCTAAATGCCCCTATAAAGACTTTATGAGTTTGTTACTTTAATTACTGACTTGTTACAGAGCACATAAAGGGGGTAATGAATGCAATAAAACTAATTATCTACACATTTAATTCATATAAAATATCCAGGGTTTGTTTACACCACACGGCGATTCAACTAAGCATTCCTCCTCTTGTCCACCAAGAGGAAGGATTTAATGAAATAGTTTCCCTTATTCTGCTAGAGCCTAACAAACCAAATGAAAATTACCCTCCACTTAAATCATGGGGCCACCGAGGTCCACAAATCATGGCTCATTTCTTTGTCTGTGCCTCGCTGCCAGCACCCAAGAGCCTGGGGAGCTGGACAAGAAAAGTCCCCGACCTGGAGCCTGGGCATTTTAAGAGCAAGGATTTCGTTCACTGCAATCGGCAAACCTAAAGGCCAAGCAGATAGCAATCATTTTTTGGAAGCTTCCGGTCTCTAGGGAATTGTGGGCACCTGAAAAAAGTGGAGGTGGGGAGGGGGGAAGAGGCAGAGGGAGAAGACCCAAGAGGGATGGAAGAGGAGGCACATTTGGGGACACTTCATGCCCACTTGCCAGTTACACAGCGTAATGAAAACCAACAACAACACAGACCAGCAAAATGCAAACCTCACACTACTGCAGAAACACCCAGAAGTGAGCGCAAAGAAGCCATCAGTTGAGAATCCAGATGTTTCACATTCAAGAGCTTTACTCGGATGTTCTTTTGTTTTTTAAATGGCTGTGTAAGCAGAGTCTCTAGAAAAGCACATTAAACCGCGACAAGAAATGCAATTTATAAGATGCTTTCCCCCCCTTTACCAGGTGTATTTTAAAGAAATCCACTTAGCGTTCACAGAAACCCCCTTGGCCCACTTACTCTATGTTACAGGGCGCCTGAGTCTTGCCAATGTCCCAGTCTTTTATAACATTTCATGCACTTCAGGGGGTAGACTTGTTGTTAAATTGAGCGTGTAACGCTCTTACAAAACAGGTTTTCTATGACATCAAGGTTTCTTCTCCCTAACTGAGAAAGAGAGACAGAGAGAGGGAGAAGGAAGGGGGAAAACACACACACTATCTCAATTTATGCCTAAGGTATATGATCAGTTAAAAAGGCTTAAAAGCTCGGGGAAATTGGATCAGGGAGAATCGTCACCCAACTTTCATTATTTCCAAGTAGTGTGATTGAATTAAAGGGCAGGGAGCTGGTTAGAAGGGAGGATCAGGGGCTCAGTGCGTAATGGTGTGGTATTAAATTCTAATTAGAGATGCAGGAATCAATGATAGGGAGGTTGGACAGCTCAGTTCCCCAGTGCCAGCCCAATAGACGGATGAGTTATTGTCATGTAAAAAGCGCCAGCAATAAGACCAACCGCTTTGCTATTGTCCAAGTGGAAAGAGCCAAGTTTATTATGAGGACTATATGCTCTAGAGACCTCAGACAAGGCATCTCATAGGAGGCTTTTTCATAAAACTAGGCTCTGCTGGTAGTAAGGAGGCCAGTTTGGAGGCAGGCGTTGAGCTGTGCACATCTCCCCACTCCAGCCACCTTCTCCATACCCATCTTTTATTTCATTTTTCCACTTGGCTGAGCCATCCAGAGCCTTTTCAATGTATAAAATGGAATATTCTTACCTCAATTCCTCTGCCTACGAGTCCTGTATGGCCGGGATGGACACCTCGAGCTTGGCTTCAGCCTATGCTGACTTCAGTTCCTGCAGCCAGGCCAGTGGCTTCCAGTATAACCCGATAAGGACCACTTTTGGGGCCACGTCCGGCTGCCCGTCCCTCACGCCGGGATCCTGCAGCCTGGGCACCCTCAGGGACCACCAGAGCAGTCCGTACGCCGCAGGTAAGGACCGCCAGCTTTCTCCGCGGAGGAAGCTGCCTTTCCGCTTGTATATAGGAAGCCTTGATTGCATTTGAAAATGGAAATGTGTTTAGTATTTACCAAACGAAATTTGCTTACACAAATGAAAGAATTTATCACGTTAGAAGCGATTGCAGGGAGGGGTAATTCACTTACAGGGTTACACTATCCTAGTCACACCCGAACCGCCAACAAAATTATCTTAAGCTGCCAAAATGATAGGCATAATTTATTTACTTTGCGATGAGACGTAAAGCTTAGAAAATAATTAAATAACAAAGAGTAAAGCTCATTACTGGCAGTGTCTCTCTCTCTTTTTTAAAGAACCGACAGCGGCTCACACCTCTTTGCTGGTCATTTTTCTGATGATTTCTTTAATTCATTATTATTATTATTATTATTTTGCAGCGCTTTCCCCCAACTTTTGGGCCGGGTCAACTTTTGAGAATTAAAAAGTTTCCACAGTGGGAGTGTTTGGTAACTTCATCCCTGGCTTCCTAGTATTCCGATGGATGTTTTCGGAACTTTTTGCTCTCTAGCTTTCCCTCATCACAGTATTTCCCCGTCCCCGGACCTCAGCCGTCTCCAGCGCTCTATGGCAACCCACCCAAAGGCCGCTTGTGCGCGGGGGGACCCCACCTAAGCCTGGAGTTTGTGCCCCTGTTTTGGTGTATAACTAATTTGTTCGGGTCATCTCGCCAGCTCCTCTCGGCCACTCTCCCGCCCCGGTGTCGGCGGCGGCACCAGTGCCACCTGACCTTGGAGTCCCCACATTCCGACTCCAGGGTCCGCACATTCCAGACCTTTTTGCTTATACTCTGTCCCTTTTGGTGTCCTCCAGTTCCTTACAAACTCTTCACGGACCACGGCGGCCTCAACGAGAAGCGCAAGCAGCGGCGCATCCGCACCACTTTCACGAGTGCGCAGCTCAAAGAGCTGGAGAGGGTCTTCGCGGAGACGCATTACCCTGACATCTACACCCGGGAGGAGCTAGCGCTGAAGATCGACCTCACCGAGGCGCGAGTCCAGGTACGCGCTCCCGGAAACCCACCCGGCTCTGCAGCACCGCGCGGGGCAGGGGTGCAGTGCGGGAGTGTGGGCGATCCTATTGAAGGCTTGCGTTCCCGGGCCTCCTCCGAGAGGCCAAGTTCGGAGGGTCTGTGTGCGCGAGGAAGGGCTAGGGAGCGCGTTCTTGGCTATAAATTCACGGCGTCAAAGTGTTTCTCACCCCATCTAGGGCTGTACCGGCATTCAGGAGCTATGGGAGAGGCATTTCGGGGGGTAGGAAGTGCCTTGGGGGAGGAATGCAGACTTGGCTCCGTATTATAAGTATTCCGCCCCCTTCCCCCCAAATACCTCCGAACTCAAGAGCTTTTAACGGAGAGCTGTTGGCGCATAGGTATAAATTTTCCTGTGAACTGTGATTGCAGAAGATCCGCAAAGGGACTGGGATTCCATATAGTTTAAGATCCGCGCCTTACTCTAACCTTTCAGGGACGCAGGTGCACCCAAGAGCCGGCCGTGGTGCCTCTCCTGGTGAACCTACCTCCGCCCCCGCCACGTTAGCACCTCCAGGCTCAAAGGCCAGGATGGACAGCAGGCGCCAAACCCAGAGACCCCCTCACCTGTCTACCAATCAGAGTTTAACTTGAGACCTGAGGCCTAGAGGTGATGGCGAATTTGGGATGGCTCAGAAAGTAGACTGAGCAAGGGTACTTTGCCAAAATAAGGTACCATCAAAATAAGGGCTTCTATTATAGGGCCTTTCGCGGACGTGCATCCTCTTTACCCCTCCTACAAGCTACTATTTCCAGGAAGTGCCCAAGTGGTCCTAAGAGTTTCTCGAAAGATGCACCAGTCAACCAGAGGGACAGCTTCAGTGGGCTGGATGTGCGCGGGAGTATCCACGGCGCGTGCAGTTTAAAACAATCTAGAATGGAACGTGGGCTGCCTTAACTGCTTTTCTTTTCTTCTTTTTCCCCCTGTTTCACTGTCTGTCTTCTCTTCTCGGGCCAGGTGTGGTTCCAGAACCGCCGCGCCAAGTTCCGCAAGCAAGAGCGCGCGGCAGCGGCGGCAGCGGCCGCGGCCAAGAACGGCTCTTCAGGAAAGAAGTCTGACTCTTCCCGGGACGACGAGAGCAAAGAGGCCAAGAGCACCGATCCGGACAGCACTGGGGGCCCAGGCCCCAACCCCAACCCCACTCCCAGCTGCGGGGCGAGTGGCGGCGGCGGCGGCGGCGGGCCCAGCCCCGCCGGAGCCCCGGGGGCGGCGGGACCAGGGGGTCCCGGAGGCGAGCCGGGCAAGAGCGGTGCGGCGGCGGCGGCAGCGGCAGCGGCGGCGGCGGCAGCGGCGGCGGCGGCGGCAGCGGCCGGAGGCCTGGCTGCGGCCGGGGGCCCTGGACAAGGCTGGGCTCCGGGCCCCGGCCCCATCACCTCCATCCCGGATTCGCTCGGGGGTCCCTTCGCCAGCGTCCTGTCTTCGCTCCAAAGACCCAACGGTGCCAAAGCCGCCTTAGTGAAGAGCAGTATGTTCTGATCTGGGATCTGCAGCGGCGGCGGCGGCGGGAGAGCCGGGTCCCCGCGGGCGAGTGGGTGAGCTGGGTAGGCCCAAGGCTATTGTCGCTGCTGCCGTGGCTTTTCCTTTGAGAGCCTAAAGTAATCTCGATAAAAATAAAGAGAAAACGGCGTCGCCCCCATTTCAAGCCCACTCCTACTCCCTTCCTTCACCCCCAAACAAAACGAAACACCTCCCTGGCTTCGCACCTGCCTCGGGGCTGCGCGCACGGACCAGGGGCCCCGCTTGCTGCCCGGGAGGTGTGAGCGACGCGGCTTGGACTCGGGGAGGTGGGTGGAATCTCAGGGGGCTATGTCTGCGTGTCGGTGTGTGTCCGTCTCGGGGAGTGTGTGTCTGTGGCCCGAGCAGGTGACAGGGAGAAAGACGGCTGGGAGGCCACAACCAACTCAGTGGCTTGCTTAGGGAAAGAGAAAAGTGAACAGAATTCCCCCAAATTAAAAAAAGAACGAAACAGGGAGGCAGTGACAATTAAAACAAAAACAAAAAAACCGAAAGGCTTTAAAATCCAAGGGAAAGAATACAAGGGGGAAAAGGGAAGCGGCAGCTGGCCCCATCTGAGGGCTCTGTCTCCTGAATTCCTAAATTCATCCGCACCCTCTGGACAGCACTGACTCCCCTGGGGCTCCTCTTCAGGGAGAGTAGGAAGGCCTTCCAGTCGACCCGTTTCCCCTCTTGTCCTTGGGTTCGGGCCGCTGCGGTGACGACTCGTGCAGACTGTTCCCGCGGCCAAGGTGACTGCCTCGCGCCCGCTTGCCTGCCCCAACCTCGTCAAACACCATCCCGCCAACTGCGCATCTGAACCCCTCAGCGTTCCAGTTCTCCTGAGTCTCTGCAGCCTCTCGGCCCTGAAAGATGCCCTATCCATGAAATGCCTTTTCATCCGCGAACTCCGCAAACTTTGTCACGTATCTTTCAACTCTTCCCTTTTTTTCTCTCCTGACACCCCCGCCGGCATTTTCTTCCACCAGCTTTTACTGAACTTTTTGGCACTGCTTTGGATTGGAGTCAATTGCAGTCCACTCAGTTGGCTGCAGAGAAATCTACCCAGCAAGGAAAAGAGGCGCACACAAGTTTGCAGAAGTGTCTCTGCATTTCTGTTTGATCCGAAATGGACTCACATCCTGTATGGTGGATGGACTGTATATTGATGATTCCATTCTTCGCGCAGTTTAGACATCTCTGTTGGGATTTTTAGTTTATTTTTTAAATTTTATTTTAAAAGGCACAAACTATAGATATTAGTTGAATGTTGAGGCTTTAACTTTTTTGGTGTCTTTCTACAACTGTGTTCTGTGACTCAATTGTATCGTGTTAATATCAGTACAGCCCGTCTCCTCTATGTGACCGTATAATGTTTTTCTCTTCTTGTAGTCTCTATGGTGTGTCTTTATTGAATAATAAGGTTCTCACGGGTTCAATTCCTTTGTGTTTAGAGAGACCACGGTTCAGCCAATGGTATATATTTTTGTTATCAGGTGCATGTCTGTCTGATTTCTTTTTTCTTCTTGTTGGACTATGTTTGTGAACATAAGCGTCATAAGTTATGTTTCAGATTTTCAAATTTATTTATATGTGTTATAATGAATGCTTCTATTTAAAAGGGAAATATTTCTACATGTGCATATAGTTTTCCAAGAGTGTACCATTAACTTGATTGTTGATAATAAAAACAAAAAGCAAGTCTAGCAATTGAACTATTCTGACTTCTTCTTGATTCATTTTTGTTTGTGTTTAATTAATTTAAAATTATATTATAATGATAAGGGAGGGCAGATGAAATTGTAGAAAATATCTAGAAGCCTCTGCAGCTCTGGAAACCTAGGTAGGTTGGAGAATCTAAATTCATATGGCTAAATTCAGCCATTATAAAATTTAGTGCTTGGGATAGCAGGCAGGATTCTCCTGGTCCATTTTTCTTTCTTTCCCAGCCACAGAGCACAACAGAACAGGAGGGCATTGATAGAAGTATTCAGATTAGCGCCTGGACTGATATTCTGCGGACTCTGGTAGCAGAGAAGGCAGGGCTAAGCAGGATTCTGATTCTCAACTTTGAGAAGGACTTGAAAGCGCACTGCGCAGGCGCCTTCAGGACCAGTGGCATCTGGGGAGGGCCAGGTGGTCCCCAGGTGGCCCAGCCACCTTAAGCCCTGAAAACCAAACCACTGGCAACCAGGAATACCAGAGGGTCTTTGTGTGAGCGGGGAGAGCAGCTCTGCAATGTTAGTGTGTTTGGGGAATCTACAACAACTGGAATTAGCGAGCACTTGCCTGTACCAGATTGTGTTTTCTATGTGTTATCTCACCTACCTCTCAAAATAATATCAGGAAGCAGGTGTAACTCCTATCCTTAGTTTCTTTTAGACAGGCGAGGAAGCTGAGGTGACAGAAAGGTTAACTTGCTCACGTGGTCCTAGTATACGAGTGATGGGGCCGGTCTTTGAACCCAGGATATCTGATTCCAGAGCCTGTCCATTAAACTACACCAGTGGTTCCCAAAGTGTGGTCCCTGGACCAGCAGACTCAGCATCACCTGGGAATTTATCAGATACACAAATTCTTAGATCCTATCTGAGACCTACAGAATCAGAAACCCAGCCATCTGTATTTTACAAGCCCTATAGAGAATGTGAGAACAACTGAACTACAGTATAATAAATCCAAATGGGAAGTTTCTAGAATCAGAACTACATTGGAAACAGGCCTGTTTGTGTGTAGACACTTCAATGACTCCCTTTTGGAAGGATATAATCGTCATCACAGATTCCAGATAGAATCTTGTCTCCTCTTTGGACTGTTTGGCTGGGCCGCCTTCTTCAAGTAGATGCTTGTGTGGATTTCTGGCAATTACCTTTCTGGCTGGACTTTATCAATAGATGAGTCAGCTCCCCCACATTTGATGGGAGGCCACAGTCTGCCTTCTCTGAGGATTAGCAGCTGATCTGGTTTGAATTTATCAGGGCCTCTCACCTCAGGCATCTAAATATGGTTTGCATCAGATCAGGCAGGTTTCACTTAAAAATTTGAAACCTTTGGGTCTTACTGCACTTCTAACAGTTTTTCTAAAAGACTTTTGAATAGTCCTTTTTTTAAAATTTGAATCTTAATGACCTTCAGTAAATTCTCCTAGACATCATTACATAAACAGTGGCATTAATTTTGATGGTCTAAAATGCCAGCATTTGCCAGACGCCTTAAATCCCAGTCTTTGATTGTAAATACACCTTAGAAGTTCTGGGAGAGGCCAAAAGAAGGGCCAAAATATGCTGACAAAAACCATATTTGAGACCCAGGTAACACAGTTCTGGACTTGGCCAGAGGAAAATTGGCCTTCCTCTGGCATTGAGGGACAGCAGGTGAGCCTCTGTGAGCTGATGGGCAGATCAGTGGGACAGGCATTCTGCAGCAAGACCAGGAGGGAGGAAGAAAACAAGCAGCAGAGAGAAGAAAGAAGAGAGATAGGGAAACAAGAGAAATAACAAATAACCAAATAAGATATTTTGGAAACCCCAGGGAGGGTCCTGGAAACCATTTCAGCTTTGAATAAACTTGGTAAATTTCCCCAAATTCCCTTCTCCTGGCCTTGACCTGCTTTAAGCACCGTATGTCAAGGACCAGGGAAACTTTGGAAAATGGCGAGGAGAACACGCTTCCATCTCTCCACCCCTACTCCGCACCAGTTTCCCAGAAGATTGTATTTTAAGTGTCCGGAGGCACCCAGCTTTTAGTATTTAAGATATCAGCTTCTTTTTTACTTTGGGTCACCTCTGCCTCTGGTCAAAGAAGCAGACTGTTGGGAGGCAAGTTTGTGATCAAATGCAGAATAATGCTCCTGTAATATGAAGGAGTCCAGTGGCAGGACACCGTGTCTCTTGCATTGTGTCATTTCCTTGAAGCCATGCACAGTGTGAACAAGCTCACTCTCACTTTTCCTCTCCTAAGGAATTTGCATTTTGGCTCATCAAGGCATCCTTTTTCCTGGCAACTCTGGGACCACATGTGACTTCACAAAACCTGCGTGAACCACTGCCAGACGGCCACCTCTGTGCCAAGTCTCCTTCACCATGGCCAAGTACTGGCAACCAGAGAGTGGTTTCAGAGGGGAGCCAATAACCCAGCAAAAAGTAGCTATTACCCAGATGCTTCTCTATGGCCACCTCTTGTCCTTAGGAAGATGGCCTCTGGGTAGATAGAGATGGTTCTCAATTCAGGAATTGAGGAACTCTGTGATCTTGGATAGCAAATAATTAATCCCTCTGAGTCTGATTCCTCAATCAGAAGTGTGAATAATAGTACAGATTTGTGAAGTTGTTGGGGGATTAAATAAGATAACCAATAAGTGTCTGGCATAACAGGAAGTTTTCAGTAAATGTTAGGCATTATTTTTAAAATTATTTTATTATGTAACTCCTAGATTCTGTCTTGATCTCCCTAGCTCAGGCCTTAGCAGACTAAAAAGCATTCTCTGCTGTCTCTTAATTCAATGGCCCAGAATGCGAGAGAATATGCAAAGATTGGAATTGGAGAACTTTGCTGAGGGTGACAGTTAACAGCCTAGAATCAGCCAAAGGCTGACAAGTAATAACTACTAATATTTATTGAGTGCTTATTATATGCCAGGCACTTTTAAGTTTTAAAGCACTCACTCCTCATATTCGATCCTACTGGAAAAGTGCTATTTCCATTTTTTTTCCTTAGGAGGAAACTGAGGCAAAGAGGGGTGAGGTAACATGCCCAGGTCACACAGCTGGTAGTAGCACAGCAGGAGTTCAGCCCCTCCTGAACCTTTGCAGGCTCTGCAAGGGGAAGAATTCATTTTAGCCCCAAGGTCCTATACCGCTGGAGCCAGAAGGTGATCGCCTCTTGCAAAAGACTCCAAAGGGTAGATGAGAGTTAGAAAGGACATCAGGGGGAGCAGGATTGGGAGGAGAATCCCAACCAGATTCAGAATGAAGTCCAGGGCCTAAAAGGGAGCAGGCTTTAGGATCCCCAGGAGGAGAGAGAATGTTTTCTGCAAGGCAGAATAGCTTATAGTCCCTTTCTGGTAAGTAAATAAGGCAAGGAGTGGCCAGAGGCATGGCATATGAAAGGGGAAAGAACAGTTATATTGATGAACTGGGGAATTGTTGGTCAATGGATAGAATGGATGTCAGGAATAAATGTCAACCTCTAGGCTTATTTATCACCACCATGACAGACGGATGGTAAAAGTGGTAAAAGCCCACCTGAATCCTTGATTTTTGGAAAGCAAGTACAGTGTGAAGACCTGTGACTTCCTCAGGCCAAAGGCAGGTTAGCTGAAAATAGTCTGTGACCATGTCCCCATCACCACAGTAGACATTTTGGATCATGCTGGTCTTGGCTTAACTCAGGAGTTCTTAACCTTAGGTTCATGGATAGAATTCAAGGAAGATGAGAAAGGAATACATTTATATTTTCACTAATCTCTACCTGAAATTTATCATTTTTTTGATGATGAATGTAGGCAACAAAGCCACAGTATTATCAGTAATGGTACCTATGACTGCCACCAGTGAAATCACAGGTACTTTCATTTTGCATTAGACTTTTGGAGACTATCTCAATATGTCATTTGCATTCATCATTAATTTGAAATTATGGTAATTATTAAACCAACACCTAAAACTTTGTTATTTAATGTATTAATGAAGACACACATACATGCTTATACATTTTCATAATTTTATTTTAATTGGCTTCTTTGGTAATCCTATGCATTCTATTTTTTTTTTTTTTGCATTTAAAAATGCTATCTTGAGAGGGGTTCATGGGCATCATCAGCTGCCAAGGGTTTTATGGCAAGTGCACACACATGTACACGTGCACACACATGTACACTTACACACACACAAGCCAGAAGTTCCTGGCTAATTACTGACAGCAGGGTGTCCCATCCCTCTGCAAAACTCTGACTTTAAGAACCTCTTCTCAAGACCACACTGATCATAGCACACACCCTCTTCCAACAACACAGAGATGACTCTGCAAATGGACATCACCAGATGGTCAATATCAAAACCAGATTGATTATATTCTTTGCAGCTAAAAATGGAGAAGCTCTATACAGTCAGCAAAAACATGACATGGAGGTGACTGTGACTCAGATCATGAGTTCCTTGTTGCAAAATTCAGGCTTAAATTGAAGAAAGTAGGAAGAAGAAAACACTTGACCATTTAGTTATGACCTAAATTAAATCCCTTATGATTATACAGTGGAGGTGATTAACAGATTCAAGGGATTAGATCTGGTAGACAGAGTGCCTGAAGAACTATGGACGGAAGTTCATAACATTGTACAGGAGGCAGTGACCAAAACCATCCCCAAGGAAAAGAAATGCAAGAAGGCAAAGTGGTTGTCTGAGGAGGGCTTACAAAGAGCTGAGAAAAGAAGAGAAGTAAAAGGCAAAGGAGAAAGGGAAAGACACACTCAACTGAATGCAGAATTCCAGAGAATAGCAAGGAGAGATAAGAAAGCCTTCTTAAATGAACAGTGCAAAGAAATAGAGGAAAAGAATAGAATGGGAAAGACTAGAGATCTCTTCAAGAAAATTAGAGAGACCAAGGGAACATTCATGCAAAGATGGGCACAATAAAGGACAGAAATAGCAAGGACCTAACAGAAGCAGAAGAGATTAAGAAGAGATGGCAAGACTACACAGAAAGACTGTACAAAACAGGTCTTAATGACCCGGATAACTATGGTGGTCTGGTCACTCACCTAGAGCCAGGCATTCTGGAGTGTGAAGTCAAGAGGGCCTTAGGAAGCATTACTACGAACAAAGCTAGTGGAGGTGATAGAATTCCCAATGAGCTCCTTCAAATCCTAAAAGATGATGCTGTTAGGAAAATTCAGCAGTGGCCTGAATTGGCCTAGAGGTCTAGAAAAGGTGAGTTTTCACTCCAATCTCAAAGAAAGGAAATGACAAAGAATGTTCAAGCTACCCTACAATTGGGCTTATTCCATATGCTGGCAAAGTAATGCTCAAATACCTACCAGCTAGCCTTCAACAGTGTGTGAACCAAGAGCTTCCAGATATACAAGCTGAATTTAGAAATGGCAGAGGAACCAGAGATCAAATTGCCAACATCTGTTGGATCATAGAAAAAGCAAGGAAATTCTAGAAGAAAATCTATTTCTGTTTCATTGACTATGCTAAAGCTTTTATCTGTGCGGATCACAGCAAACTCTGGAAAATTCTTAAGGAGATGGGAATAACAGACCAGCTTACCTGCCTCCTGAGAAACCTGTATGCAGGTCAAGAAGAAACAGAACTGGACATGGAACAATGGACTGGTTCAAAATTGGGAAAGGAGTATGTCAAGGCTGTATATTGTCACCCTGCTTATTTAACTTATATGCAGAGTACATCATGCAAAATGCTGGGCTGGGTGAATCTCAAGCTGGAATCAAGACTTCCAGGAGAAATATCAATAACTTCAGATATGCAGATGATGGCAGGGCTTCCCTGATGGCTCTGATGGTAAAGAATCTGCCTGCAATGCAGCATACCTGGGTTCAATCCCTAGGTCGGGAAGATCTCCTGGAGAAGGGCATGGCAACCCACTCCAGTATTCTTGCCTGGAGAATTCCATGGATAGAGGAGCCTGGCGGGCTCTAGTCCATTGGGTCACAAACAGGTGGGCATGACTGAGCAACTAAGCAGTGGCGAGCCGATGACACCACCCTTACGGCAGAAAGCGAAGAGGAACTGAAGAGCCTCTTGATGAGGGCAAAAGAGGAGAGTGAAAAAGCTGGCTTAAAACTCAACATCAAAAAATAAGATTATGGCCTCCAGTCCCATCGTGTCATGGTGAATAGATGGGATAAAAGTGAAAACTGTGGCAGATTTTATTTTCTTAGGCTCCAAAATCACTGCGGGAGCTGACTGCAGCCTTGAAATTAAAAGATGCTTGCTTCCTGGAAGGAAAGCTATGACAAACCTAGACAGCATATTGAAAAGCAGAGACATCACTTTACTAACAAAAGTCCATATAGTCCAGGCTATGGTTTTTCCAGTAGTCATGTACAGATGAGACAGTTGGATCATAAAGAAAGCTGAGAGCTTCCAATAATTGATGCTTTTGAATTGTGGTGCTGGAGAAGACTGTTGAGAATCCCTTGGACAGCAAGGAGACCAAACCAGTTATTCCTAAAGGAAATCAATCCTAAATATTCATTGGAAGGCATTGATGCTGAAGCTGAAGCTCCAATACTTTGGCCACCTGATGCGAAGAGACCCTGATGCTGGGAAAGACTGAAGGCAGGAGGAGGAAGGGCTGACAGAGGATGAAATGGTTGGATGGCATCATCGACTCGATGGACATGAGTTTGAGCAAACTCCAGGACCAGTGAAGGACAGGGATGCCTGGTATGCTGCAGCCCATGGGGTCTCAAAGAGTCAGACATGACTTAGCGGCTGAACAATAACAACCTCAAGACCAGAGCATCAGATGCCCCTTCAAGGGACAAAATAGAATAAAACAAGCCCCCAGAGCTGAACAAAGAAAGTTCCAGAATTTTACCAACCGCTGCTGGATGGGTGTGGCGGCATGAGAGAGTAGGAGGTGATTCAAAGTTTTCAGCAGGACCTGAATATCCTCATAATATGTACTATCTGCATGGGCCAGGTACTGTTCTGAGTACACCACAGAGCAGCCACCATTTTAAAAATGGTGCTTTCCTTCCATTACACTATTGAAATCCAAAGCCATTTGGTCACATGTTCAAGTCACTGGTGGCTCAGATGGTAAAGTGTCTGCCTGCAATGCAGGAGACCTGGGTTCAGTCCCTGGGTTGGGAAGATCCCCTGCAGAAGGAAATGGCAACCCACTCCAGTACTCTTGCCTGGAAAATCCCATGGACAGAGGAGCCTGGTAGGCTACAGTCCATGGGGTCACAAAGAGTGGGACACGACTAAGAGACTCCACTTTCACTTTCGCTTTCAAGTCACACTACTAATAATGGTAGAATCAGGATTCAACCCACAGACCTATCTCTTAGCCAATATGCTAAAAAAAACTCTTTAAAAAATGAGAAAAGGAATTCTTCATTTGCCCAGTTATCACTCACTGCATCTTATGTCTGAACCTGAAGCTATTTAGTTTGTTAAAATACCCCAAGGCCAAGTGATTGAACAAGGATGTTACTTTAGCCTCATGTTTTATGTCAAAGACCTCCCTCTGGGGAAAGTCAGACATCAAGGGGGAAATAAAGGTTTCTTACCTGGACATAATTTCATTAGGGAACTGGATCCTGGATGGCTGTTTGCTATTTGTTCTCCAATGATTTAAGCGGCGATTCTCAGAACAGGAAGAGCCTGAGTGTAAAACTTAATTTCTTTAAGGCCCTAGTGGCATGGCCACCTCGGGCAAAAGTGTAGTGTAAACCTGGTTTGTCTGAGACAGATGATATTGTGCTTTTGGAGTATTTAGTACGTGCTAGATATTTGGCTGTTTTGCATTTACTATGTGTTACAGTCTTTCAAAATTCCTAAGCTAGATATTATTATTCTCATTTTATAGGTAAAAAAATCCAAGTAACAGAGAGGCCAAGCAACTTGCTTAGGACCTCAGAGCTGGTAAGTGCCAGACCTGAGCTCTAAATCCATGTCTCTGATCCCAAAGCCCCAGTCTATCTCTAAGAGGTCCCAGAGTCCAGAAAAGTCACTGAGGCAACAGCCTAGAACGCAGCACTGCCCTTAGCCTGCCTGCTGACAGCCTAAGCCAATCTTAAGGATAGAGGGGGTTATGAAAATATTCTGGAATTTATAGTGGTGAGGGCTCTAGAAATTTGTGAATATACTAAACGCCACCAAATTGTATACTTTAAAAGAGTGAATTTTATATGAATCATATCTCAATTTTTTACTGAATAGATTTGACATGTAGCATTGCATTAATTTAAGGTATACAGCTGTGTTACTTTGATGCATTTATATATTGTACTATAATTGCTGATGCAGCAAAATTTATTGCTTTCTATAATTACAGTACATTATTATCTATATCCATTATACGATGCATTAGATCTCTATGACTCATTTACTATTCTTTACAAGTTTGTACACTTAAATAGTATGACTCTTATCTGCCCCCATTCCCTTGTAACCACCATTTCACTCTGTTTTTAACAGCTTTTACTTTTTTAGATTCCATATACAACACTGGAGTGGGTTGCCATTTCCTTCTCCAATGCATGAAAGTGAGAAGTGAAAGTGAAGTCGTGTCCGACTCTTAGCGACCCCATGGACTGCAGCCCACCAGGCTCCTCCGTCCATGGGATTTTCTGTTTTTTCTGTACTGGAGTGGGATGCCATTGCCTTCTCTGTGGTATCACACAGTACTTGTCTTTTTCTGTCTGACTTGTTTTGCTTAGCACAAAGTACTTAAGGTCCATCCATGTTGTCACAAATGGGGGGATATACTCTTTTCTCATAGCTGAATAATCTGTTGCATGTATGTCCCACATCTTTTTTGTACATTTACCCATTGATGGACATTTGGGTTTTTTCTTTATCATAGCTATTGTGAATAATGCTGCAATAAACATAAGAGTGCATCAGTCAGTCAGTTCAGTTGCTCAGTCGTGTCCGACTCTTTGGGACCCCATGAATCGCAGTACACCAGGCCTCCCTGTCCATCACCAACTCCCGGAGTTCACTCAAACTCACATCCATCGAGTCGGTGATGCCATCCAGCCATCTCATCCTCTGTCGTCCCCTTCTCCTCCTGCCCCCAATCTCTTCCAGCATCAGGGTCTTTTCCAATGAGTCAACTCTTCACATGAGGTGGCCAAAGTATTGGAGTTTCAGCTTCAACATCAGTCCTTCCAATGAACACCCAGGACTGATCTCCTTTAGGATGGAATGGTTGGATCTCCTTGTAGTCCAAGGGACTCTCAAGAGTCTTCTCCAGCACCACAGTTCAAAAGCATCAATTCTTTGGCGCTCAGCTTTCTTCACAGTCCAACTCTCACATCCATACATGACCACTGGAAAAACCAGAGCCTTGACTAGACGGACCTTTGTTGGCAAAGTAATGTCTCTGCTTTTTAGGAGTGCATATGTCTGGTCAAAATTCTGTTTTAATTTCTTGGGTGTATGCCTAGAAGTATAACTTCTAGATCATATGGTAGACCTATTTTTAATTTTTGAGACCCCTCCATATTTTCAATGCGTCCCCACTGAACATTTTCCTTTTCACCGCATCTTTGCTAGCACTTGCTGTCTCATGTCTTCTTAATGATAGCCATTCTAACAGTATGAGGTAATATCTCATGGTGGTTTTGATTTGCATTTCTCTGATGTTTGGAGATCTTGAGCATCTTTTCACATATCTATTGTCTATTTTGATGTCTTCTTTGGGAAAAAGAAAGCATTTTTAGTTATTCTGCCCTTAGTAAAATCAGATTGTTTGGAGTTTTTTGTTTATTTGTTATTAAGTTGACTGAGTTCTTTATGTATTTTAGATAATAACCCTTTATCTGATATATGATTTACAAAAAAATTTTCCCAGTCTATTGATTGTGTTTTCATTCTGTTAACTGTTTCCTTTGCTGTGTGGAAGATTCTGAGTTTGACGTAGTCCCATTTTTTTGACTTTTGCTTTAGTTGCTTGTGCTCTGGCCATCAGGTTCACCAAAACCAGTATGGGTGAGTTTCTTTCCTACATTTTCTTCTAGGAGTTTTGTGGTATCAGGCCTTATGCTAAAGTCCTTGATCCATTTGAGTTAAGGTTTGTGAATGGTGTGAGAAAGGGATCCAGTTTCATTGTTCTGCATGTGTTTCTCCAATTTCCCCAGCACAGTTTGTTGAAGAGACTACTCTCTCTCTCAGGCATTCCTGGCTCCCTTGTCAAATATTAGTGGATTGTATATGTTGAGACTTAATTCTGGTTGATGTGTCTACTTTTGTGTTGGTACCAAACTGTTTTTATTATTATGGTTTTGTAGTGTAGTTTGAAATCCTGAAGCATGATACCTCTGGCTTTTTCTTTCCTCAAAAAAAATTTTTTTTAAGCAGAGAGTAATACAGGAAACCCATGTCATGTCTCCCTCTATGATGTCCTTGATTTTTTGCAGGTATAATTCGTATACATCTTTATCATAGTATACATCATAGTCTTAAACCACATCTTTATCATAGTATACATCATAGTCTTAAACCACAGCAACATAAATTAACAGAAGAGGGGAGAGAGTGAAAAATATTGCCATTTTCTTAAGCAATTATCCTTTTTCTAGGCTAATGAATGTATGTTCTCCAATACTGATTTTAAAACAAAGTGGACAAAAGATCCTTAAGGTGAAGCTTTACATTGTAATATTTTAAAAATTGTAATTAAATTAACTTGTTATTTATTTTTGGCTGTGCTGGGTCTTTGTTGCTGAGCATGGGCTTTCTCTGGTTGCAGCAGCGGGGGCTGCTCTTCATGTGGCAGTGCACAGGCTCCAGGTGTGGGGGCTCAGTAGTTGCAGCACGAAGCTTAGTGTCCCACCACATGTGGAATTTTCCCACAACAGGAATCGAACCTGTGTCCCCTGCATTGCAGGCAACCATCCCTATATTTAACTGTTTATTCAAAAAATCATGCATGGAAAGTTCTTTCTAGGGGCACTCTTGCCTGCTATTGAAGGAAAAGAAGTCAAATATAGAGGATATTTGAAAATGTCTGAGGGCATTCATTCACTTATGCTGAGATTTTCTTCAAGTTCATGGAAACACTTTAAACAAGTAATTTCTTGAAAATTCTCAAAAGCCCAAATTTTAGGTATACATTTATTAGCAGAAGTCAGGGTAGTTCGCCTAGAAAGTTGTTTCACGTTTTGTTGTAACATCTTTTGAGAAGTATTGACAATGCTAATGTATGAGTTTGCAAGAAGACATAAGTTGCATTTTGAGGGCTTGATTTTCTGGTTTTAAGACATTTGGGTCTTTTTGTCAACCCAGGATTCTCCTGCTCAGAAAGTGTCTACTTAAAACGAAAGAACCAAATCTAGATGATAGTCTTGTAGTTACTTTTTTTTTTTTTGGTGGGACTTCCTACAGCACTGTTAAGACTAGGATTGTCTAGGACTGGTTTCCATGTCATTCACACCTACTTGTTGAGAAAGTAGTCTGTGATAAGTAATAGAACCATATCTGAATAATTCAGTGATCTCAAAGTTTTAAAAAATTTCACAAGTAATACAACACGCACAAGGTAGAAAATCAGATGAGTTAAGCCTTAGTCAATGAAAAGTTTATCTTCTTCCTACCTCTGTCCCCTCAAAGTAACCAAACTTAGTAGTTTAATTTGTATCTTTCTTAAGAAGGTCAATATCCATAAGCACACAAAAGCTATTCCATTATACTTAATTTGTGTACTTTTTTTAAACTTAAGGTATATCCTGAAGGTCGTTCCCTATCAAACCTGTTGATCTGCTCTATTTTTAATGGCTTCATAGTATTTGATTTCCAAAAAGGAATGCAACATGGTTCCTACACTCCTAATGTCACCTTGAATGGAAAGAAAGAATGTGACAATAGACTGCTAATGGCTGCTCATAAACATTTTTCTCTTCTTCCAGTTAATGAAAGAATCCCCTTGACTTTTTGACTGGCTGGGACATGGTCATTCAGATTGAAACTCCATTTTCCAGCCCTCTTGAACTTTGGCATGGCCATATACCTAAGTTCTAGTCAATGAGATGAGATTAGAAGGGATCTGTGCCAAAGCTGCTTGCTCTCAACTTCTTTCCCTTTTGCTGTGGGGATAGAACGTAGATATGGTGGAGAAACAGAAGGTGCCTGAGCCCAAGGACCACTTCTTAGAGTAGAACCCATCCTATCATCCTCTACCAACTCTTACAGAGAAACTATTCCACCAGCTATTGTTTGATCTGTGTTAAACAACTGAACCACTCTCTTGACAAATACGAGTTGTCCTTGAAGAGTTGCTATTTTGTGCTAAATGTTGAGTAGTATAATGTAGTGTAGTGTTAGTTGCTCAGTCGTGTCCGACTCTGCGGCCCCACGGACTATAGCCCACCAAGCTCCTCTGTCCATGGGATTTCCCAGGTAAGAATACTGGAATGGGTTGCCATTCCCTTCTCCAGGGAATCTTCCAGACCCAGGGATCAAACCCAGGTCTCTTGCATAGGAGGCAGATTCTTTACCGTCTGAGCCAATAGGGAAGCCAGGATTCACCAAATGGACTGTGGTGTGAGAATGGCATTCCAGGCTGTTACATGTACAAGGTTGGAGAAATATATGCTTTTTAAAAAGAGCCAGGAAATGGCAGATGGATTAGGTAATCCAGGTTTGCTGTCATCAAAGTCCATAATTGTTTCATAGTACCATTAGTATGATATTCATTTAAGGTTTTTATCCTCCTGGAAACTGTTGATGGACTTGGGTATTATCCACATGTGTTGCCTAATTTGTCATTTGCAGGGAAGTCCAAGAACAGGTTTTTCCAATGGAATGACATGAAAACCAATCGTAACCAATCCTAGTGCTAATCGTGCTGAAGGACAGTCCTCTAAAGGGAAAGTAACCACAGGGCTATTATCTAGGTATGGTTCCCTCCTTCTATGTAGAAACATTTTGAGCAAAACGTCCTGAATTGTTTTAAGGCTAAAAATCAGTTCCTCAAAATGCAACTCGTGTCTTCTTGCAAAAACATATATACAAGCATCATCTATACATCTCAAAACATCTTACATGGAAACATGAAACTACCTTCCCAAGAACTTGATTAGGTACCCAGTAAATAACCTCCTTGCAGCAGGTCTAGAAACATGCTTTACCTTCATGAAAAAGGAACCCTACTACTAACAGCCAATAATAATAATAGTAATAATAAAACAGCTTCTATTCAGGGCTTATCATATGCAGGAAACTGTGCTAAGCACTTTACATGCATTATCTCATTTATCTTGACAATAACCTCATGAGATGAGTACTATGATTATCCACATTTTAGAGATAAGGAAACCAGGACTCAAAAGAGGTTAAATATCTTGCTCAAGTTCCCACAGCTGGTAAGCAGCAGAACTGGAATTTGATTCAAGGAAGATCCCCTGGAGAAGGAAATGACAACTCACTCCATTTGTCTTGCCTGGGAAATTTCACGGACAGAGGAGCTGGTGGGCTATAGTCCATGGGGTTGCAAAAGATTTGGACACAATTTAGCGACTAAACAACAAAATAACAGGTCAGCCTGACTCCAGAGACCACTCTGCTTTACTGCACTGGATTATGCGCAGCACGCTTGTGTTCACTCATGCAGTAGAGCATAAAAGATTCCTCTCAAAGGACCCTCCTTCTGTAACGGTCTTAGCTGGACACAAGTCTGTATTTGTGCAGTTTTCTGTGTGATTAAATATTCGAGAGCATTTTTGTCCTGTGTATTCTAAACTACATCCTTCTGCCAGCTACTGTTTACTGAGTGCTGACCTCTGCCAGGGGCCTACTGGACCCAAGGAGCTGGAGGAGGAAGGCTTCCATGATGCTCTGGAAGTGGACAAGAGCCCATGGGGTCTGCCTCGGATGCTCCTCTCCTTGACCATCACTTCTCTTTCAGGCAGCCTTCCTCAGAGTCCAATTCACAAGAGCATCACCAGAAGCAGCCATTTGAGTTTAGGAGGTGGCCCCCAAAAGACAAAGATTGCATCATTAGGTCTTCCTTTATGACTTTCTTCTAGGAGTAGAGGGTCAGTGCCTCTTCCCCAGCTCAGTGCCCGTCTTGTCATTTCATTTTGCTAAATATGCAGTGGGTTGACTCAGGGTTGCGAGTACTCTAATCTGAGCCTGAGGATGTGTTGCAGTTGATAAAGGGATTGTATTTAACCAAAGCCCAACAGTGTCCCAAGAAACTAAATGATGCCAGAATCTGCTGTTCTGCCCAATTGCATCAGAGAATGGGTTATTTCATTTAGTTCTCACAGCAACCTTAGCATGAGTGCTAAGTTGCTTCACTTGGGTCCCACTCTTTGTGACCCTATGAACTGTAGCCTGCCAGGCTCCTTTGTCCATGGGATTCTCCAGGCAAGAACACTGGAGTGGGTTGCCATGCCCTCCTCCAGGGGACCTTCTTGACCTAGGGATCGAACCAGCATCTCTTAACAGCTCCTGGATCGACAGGTCGGCTCTTACCACTAGCACCACCTTGCTGTTATTGCTCAGTTGCTCAGTCGTGTCTGACTTTGCGACCCCAGGACTCCATGCAGCACACCAGGCTTCCCTGTCCTTCACTGTTTCCTGGAGTTTGCTCAGACTCATGTCCACTGAGTCGATGATGCTGTCCAATCATTTCATCCTCTGTCAACTCTCTTCTCCTCATGTGCTCAATCTTTCCCAGCATCAGGATCTTTTCCAATGAGTCAGCTCTTTGCATCAGGTGGCCAAAGCATTGGAGCTTCAGTTTCAGCATCAGTGCTTCCACTGAATATTCTGGGTTGATTTCCTTTAGGATTGCCACTTGGGGAGCCTTATAGACAGGTTTTATTACTTCCATTTTCCAGATGTATAAACACAGGCTTGGAGGGGCATGCAAATTCTGCAGAAGATTGCTTCAGGAACAAGTGGTGAAAACTTAGCATTCAAAACCCCATGCCCTTTATTCAGTGTTTCTGCTGCCTCCATTGAACCTAGGTTACTGGAGGAATATACGACATTCTTTGCCCCACTCCCTTTGACTATTTTAAGGAAAAGTGAAACTGAAAGTTGCTTAGTCCTGTCCGACTCTTTGCGACCCCGTGGACTACACAGTCCATGGAATTCTCCAGGCCAGAATACTGGAGTGGGTAGCCTTTCCTTTCTCCAGGGGATCTTCCCAACCCAGCGACTGAACCCAGGTCTCCTGCATTGCAGGTGGATTCTTTCCCAGCTGAGCCACCAGGGAAGCCCATTTTAAGGAAGGAAAACATGAAAATACCCTTGGCCTCCAGCCCCAGGTACTGCTGGGTGCAGAAACACATTCTGAGACTGGTTGTTACTGCTTGTTGCTGAACAAGAGCCCTGCAGGAGTTAAACTTCAGCTTGGAGGCTGCTCAGACCTGGAGGAGCCAGGCCAGACCCCAGAGTGTCAGAACGATCGGCCTTTTCTCTGCAGCAGGATCATTTCCAACCACAGTCAGGGGCGGCCCGGCCGAGGCATTAGCAAGCCTGCAACATCAGAATGGCCAGATCAATTCGCAGAAGCACTTCTAAGAGAAACAAATCAATAAGTTCCTTCCCCTAAAGATTGATAACATCATCAGGAAGCAACAGATGCATTTTAGGGCACAATACATGGTGCAGGGGAGGTGAGCTCCCTGTGCTACCCTTCTGTCTCTACAAGAGCAATTGTAAATCAGCAGCTGAACATCAGTGCCCGCGGCACCTGTCACAACAATAAAAGCTGACGGTCTCAATGCACTTGGCAGGTTTCAAGGTGCCATCACATGCTTTGTCTCTTTCGATTAAGACCCTATAAGGGAAATGTTACCGTCTCCATTTCACGGATGACATTCAGTAAAACTAAACTGCCTAACCGGCTTAGAACTGAGTATTTATGACCAAGCCAAGACTTGAAGAATCTTCTGCCTTGCAACCTCATGTTCTGCATATTTGCCTAATGTTCTCCAAACTTCAATCACTTTTTACCACTTTCATGATGTTTTGAAACATCAGAGAACCTCCTGTGTAATTTTTCTGTGTCTTTTCACTAACCTAGTTTTCTTTATCTAAATAAACTTATAGTAAAAGGAAATTTCCTATCACTATTTTAAATAATAACAGTATGACTTACTAGAAATAGAAATCATTAAAAACTGCAAGATTTTTAAAGGAAAAAAACCACAACTGCTTGTGTCTCAGCTTCACCAGTGGCACACAGACCTTACTTTGAGAATACACTATTATGCTTTAGACTTTTATGAGAAATATGCAGGGAATAATTTTAAGTTTGAAGGTCCTATAACATGAACTCTATTCAGATGAGCTGTGTTATTTTTTTGTCAAAATTGATAGAATAAAGTTCACTTTATCTCTAGAGTGATAAAAGATTTGAGGTTTTAGGGCAAAGAAAAGTTTTGTCTCCTCTTTCGCTTCCAGAGGGCTTACCCCTGGTCACTGACCAGGGGAATGGAGGTGTCAAAAAGGGTAAATAAACCAAGGTGGGTTTCCTGAAGCCAGAAGAATAGAGATGAAAAATTCCAAATAATACTACGTAAAGAAGTAAAAATCAGGTCAGTGTTTCAGTGTTCTGCGTATACAAAAGAGGAATTAACTAACCTTCCAATTAAAGTATCAAGAAAAGAGCAAGAATTAAATGGAAAACTATCTAACTTCTCCCCAGATATTACCCTATCATTTAAATTTGTTTAAGATCCATTTAAATCCTATTGTCTGTCCTGACTCCTAAGTGCTCTCCCCTACCTGTCCTCAGAAATGTATTAATTCCCACCCCTCGCACTATCTGGACCTGCCTTTAATTTAAAGGACCTGGCTTTAATCCTCACTGAAGTGGTTTGAGGCTCATTACCCTCCCCCAAGACCCCAGTGATGACCTGAGCCACCTAATTTGGTGCCTCCCTTCCAGGCTGGGCTTCCCTGGTGGCTCAGATGGTAAAGAATCTACCTGTAATGCGGGAGACCCAGATTTGAATCCTAGGTTTGAATCCTAGGTCAGGGAGACCCCCTGGAGAAGGGAAGGGTGACACAGTCCAGTGTGCTTACCTGGAGAATTCCATGGACAGAGGAGCCTGGAGGGCTACAGTCCATGGAGTTGTAAAGAGTTGGATATGACTCTCTTTTCCCCTAATCTTCTAAATGTTACTCCCCAAAACATCTAATTTAAGAGGACATGTTTTATTTGTAACATTAGAACTTAACACTTGATTACATCCCTCCTTTTTCTCTAATGATTTCTTTCCACCACATTAGACTTCTCTGACAAAGTCCAGAAGACACTCAATGAACACTTGCTGATGGATCTGTAGAGTAGAGGGATATTTTGCACCTCTGAGCAATACTAAAGAAATGCAGAAAAATTGTTTGCTGATTCATGAATTATGTATGGATTTCTACTTCTCTTCTGAAAGGTAATTCTTCAAAAACAAAGCTTACTCATCGATTACTTCCTTTTAGTAAGTGAGAATGTTGACTGAAATTTGGTTCTTGGTGTGAAACACAAGACTTTAGAAATTCAAATATACATTTAGGAAAGCATATATTTTCATCTATTAGCTGACAATGACTAAAGCAGAAGGCTCTTCTTAGAGCAATTACCAGTTTTGAAGAGTTTAAACTTCAGCATAATTCATGAGCAGGTTCATTTTTCTTCAAACATCAGTCTGGTTTTGGTATGAAATCAGCCCACACATGCCTTAAGTACATTCTACTTTACACTGCCTTTGCCTCACAAAGTCCGTATTTCATTGCAAATCCACTCTTTTACTCCACAAATGCTAAGTGTCGCTGACTCCACGACTCGGGGCCAGGCATATTCTGAAAGACTGGGTCATTCGACACAAATGGTTGGCATCTCCAGTATCACAGATCTTTGCTTTAATTCAGGCATAATCTGAAATGTTTAGTGTAGATGATTTTGTAAATTATATTACAGAATCTATGCAATATGCATCAAAAATTATGTACATCTGTCAGCTTTTGTTCCTCTTGACTTCAAATAGCAGTCCTCCACATCTGTATCTTGCTTCACATTAATAATTTCTTTCATGCAAGAAATCCTGCTGAATTCCTGCTTTTCGTGTGGAAAGCTGATTTGTGTATATATATATATATATATATATATATTTACAAAATCACTGCAGATGGTGACTGCAGCCATGAAATTAAAAGACGCTTGCTCCTTGGAAGAAAAGCTGTGACCAACCTAGACAGCATACTAAAAAGAAGAGACATTACTTGACCAACAAAGGTCCATCTAGTCAAAGCTATGATTTTTCCAGTAGTCATGTATGGATGTGAAAGTGACTATGAAGAAAGCTGAGTGCCAAAGAATTGATGCTTTTGAACTGTGGTGTTGGAGAAGACTCTTGAGAGTCCCTTGGACTGCAAGGAGATCAAACCAGTCCACCCTAAAGGAAATCAGTCCTGAATATTCATTGGAAGGACTGATGCTGAAGCTGAAACTCCAATACTTTGGCCACCTGATAAAAAGAACTGACTCGTTTGGAAAGACCCTGATACTGGGAAAGATCGAAGGCGGAAGCAGAAGGGGATGACAGAGGATGAGATGGTTGGATGGCATCATCAACTCAATGGACATGAGTTTGAGTAAGTTCTGGGAGCTGGTGATGGACAGGGAGGCCTGGCATGCTGCAGTCCATGGGGTTGCAAATAGTCGGACATGACTGAGCGACTGAATTGAAATGAACTGTATATTAATATAACCTGATGGTGGTCCCACTACAAATTCCTGTGCAAGTGAGTACAGGGTTGGGGAGATGACTAGGTATAGAAGCATGGTGAAGATAGAGAACAAGAGGAGAAGAAATGAAAGAAACATGGGGACTTCCCTAATGGTGCAGTTCCTAAGACTCCACACTCCAAAGACAGAAGGCCCGGGTTTGATCCCTGGTCAGGGAACTAGTCCCACATGCTGCAACTAAAGTTCTCGAATGCCACAACTGAAAAAAAATCCCACATGTTTCACAAAGATCAAAGATCCCGCATGCTGCAATGAAGACCCAGTGCAGCCAAATAAATAAATAAATTTTTTTTTAATTAAAAAAGAAACATGAATTTGCTTTTCTTCATGCCTGCTGCATGCCTGGCATCCAGCATACCCTAGTTCACTCACCCCTCATAGTACTTTGTGGTAAATATTACCTCTCATTTTACAGCTGTGGAGATGGACTATACAGATTGTAATAAGGGAAGCAGTTTACAAACCTGTTTTTCCCACTATTCCAAGCGAGTACCAGGACCTTCTGGCCCCAAATCCAGTGTTCGTCCCACTCTTTCATACCTGTAACCCATCAGGAAAAAGGATTTGATGGTTGGAAGATGTCTTTGGGTGGGCTGTCAATTAGATGAATTCTGGCTTTTCCAGTTCTTGGTTTCTTAAAGTCTTGTCTGCATTGTTTAGGACACATAACTTGGGCCTGTCTTCCCATGAGCTCAGATTCTTTCTCCTCTGGCAAAATGATCATCGCCCACAGGAGTCATATTCACTCATATTATGGGTCATGGAAATCTGACTCAACCTCAGGTTTTCTGTCCCTAAAGCAAGATTTCCAAAGTAAAATAAAGATGAGGTTCAGTAACCTCTGTCTATTGCAGAGGTTTTTATTTTGGAGTGGATTCAGTGACTGAAAAAGGCCACTGGATGTTAGACTTCTGGTCAGGGGTAATATTCAAATTATCAACAATCAGCCTCGGTTAAATGGGTTATCCAACAGACAGGGTCCCAACACTTCATGGCAAACAAATGGAGAAAAAGTGGAAACAGTGACAGATTTTCTTTTCTTGGGCTCTAAAATCACTGCGGACAGTGACTGTAGCCATGAAAATAAAAGACGCTTGCTCCTTGGAAGAAAAGTTATGACCAACCTAGACAGCGTATTAAAAGGCAGAGATATCACTTTGCTGACAAAGGTCCATATAGTCAAAGTTACGGTTTTTCCAGCAGTCGTGTACAGATGTGAAAGTTGGACGACAGAGAAGGCTGAGTGCCAAAGAACTGTTGCTTTCAAATTGTGATGCTAAAGAAGACTCTTGGGAGTCCCATTGGACAAGAAGGAGATCAAACCAGTGAAGCCTCAAGGAATTCAACCCTGAATATGCACTGGAAGGACTGATGCTGAAGCTGAAGCTCCAGTATTTTGGCCACCTGATGCAAAAAGCCAATTCATTGGAAAATACCCTGATACTGGGAAAGACTGAAGGCAGGATGAGAAGGGGGTGACAGAGGTTGAGATGGTTGGTGACATCACGACTCAATGGACATGAGTTTGAGCAAACTCTGGGAGATAGTGTAGGACAGGGAAGCCTGGCGTGCTGCAGTCCATTGGATCATGAACAGTCAGACATGACTTAGGACTAAACAACAAAAAAAGCAGATAGAGTCTCATCTCTTGGGTCCCTCTCTGTGCCAGACATTAATCCTTTAGCTGCTGGATCATGGAAGAAGTCCGAGGGTCCCAGAAGAGGAGTTGGGATGGCCATATATGCAGGCAGGCATATAGGAGATCTTAGAGGACTGATTCTTTGCCAAATTGTACAGCTATATTTTGATACTTTAATAACCAGTGCAGACATATTGGTGCTTACTGAGTAATGGCCCTGCTTCTGGCCCTTGTCCCCACCTCAGAACTCCTGATCCCACTTCCCTCAGCAAATGACTTCACAGTACTGGGTTGGTGTTGCTTCTGAATAGAGAGAAAGAAGGGATTACATATAATCTTGAAAAGTTGTCCAGTTTTTTTAGTCAGGTATATGTCTGCCAGCTACACACTACATTTCCCATAATTCCTTGAATCTTGGTGCACTCATTTGTATTTTCTAGCCAATGGGATTGCCCCACTTCCCAGCTGTAACTTTAGAAGAAATGAGTGAGCTGTCTTTGCCCCTTTGCTCTTTCTGATGACTGCAATACATGCAAAAGAGAAAACAGCCAGAGAGGAGCTCCGGTTGAAGATGGCCGATCTGCTCTGCTAGCCTGGGCTCTTTACCTCCGGATCATTACATGGGCAAGAAATGTCAAGTCCTTCTTGTTTTAGCTTGTCAGACTCTGCCCTAACAAATTCTGCTTGTTGGTTGTATCATAAGTTGATTGCGTTTGTATAACTTGCCACGTTTGAAAACAGAGGAGGGGGAGAGTGGGTACAAGAGACACAGCTTATACAAAGGCTGTAAGGTTTAAAAAAAAAAACCCACAAAATGCAAATCACCTTAAGAGAACTGAAAGACACTCTGTGGCTAAAGGATGGATTGTACCAGGAAACTGCTAAAAGAAGAGGCTGCAGACATCAGCCTGAGAGGCCATGTTCAGTAACTTTATTTTGAGTCCAGGCAGACTCACTGATGTTTTAAGTAAGAGGGTAATTTCTATTTTAGAAAGATTACCCTGGAGAGTTGAGAATGATTAGAGTTGTGAAGTTGGCAATGGGGAGGCAGAATTAGAGCTTGGAACACCAGGTCTGGGGCTGTGGTGGTAAACTATGTGAAAAATAATGATGGTCTAAATGAAACAAGAGACAAGTAGACCAAAGGAGAGGCATTAGGAAGTGAAATCCTTAAGATTAGAGGTAAATGATGGGGTGGGTTGGTAAGGGAGAGGAGTTTAGGATGATACCTGGTTTTCAGTCTGAGTGGTAGGTCTGAGGTGTTCAGAAGAGGGCATCCTGGCAAGCAATAGAAATGGATAAAGCTATTTTAGAAATGGAGACACCTGCAGTGTCTCCCTCATCCCTTTCCATTTATCTTATACCCTCTCCCCTTCAGTCACTTCTCCCCCATGCTCTTGGCTGTGGATCCTATCTATTTCTGCTCTTTTCCAGTCATGCCTTTCAAAAGTCGTTTTCCAGTTTTTCACTAAGGACTCCTTTGAGTCAATTCCATCTGTACCTCCCATTTGGACATACTTTTTTCTTAGAAAAAAGAGAATATCTGTTATTTGTGTCCGTCAATTTAAACCCACTTCCAAGGACAATTGTAAACCAAATACCACTATTATTTCAGAAACTGCAGCTATCAGATGAGGCTGTTTGTATTGCCCACCACCTTCAGAAATGTCCTGGTTGCTCAAAAGCCAAGGAGAGCTTTTGATTCACAATATCATCCCAATAGTTGATACAATTCAAGTGAAAAAGGGGAAGGTGACATCTTGGATAGTCTGTGTCACTGGAAGTCAGATATATGTGGGATTCTGCTGAGAGTTTTGAAATAGTAAACATTAGAGAGTGTTCATTACTAACTTTTTTACTCCTAGGACTGTGCTTTGCCATGGATTCTCAACTTTTTCCCCCCTCTCCAGTAAGGAATAAGAGTTTTAGGTCTCTTTTAACTCAAGTAATATTTTCCTTTTCCTTTGTGAAAATTCTTATTCTACCTCGTGGCATTCTGCTGGGGTTTTCATCATGGCATCCTTCTCCAGCCACAGGGTCAAACACAAAGTCCCAGACTGAACCAACTCTAGTGCCCCTTCATCTTGACAGCAGTGGTTGGTCCAAGGAGTAGGGATGTGACTCTTTGAGCCACTCATAGTTTTTCCTGGAATTGGATGCTAGATGAAAGAAGGAATCTCTCTTTTGTTGGTGTTGGTAAACTAGGATAATGCAAGTGTAGTCCTGTCCATATGGAGAAAGCTCATCTTCAGTAATAGAATATTATATCAACACCCAGAGAGAAATAGAATTGGGAGAAGGACTGAGTGAATTCTGGTGCTGTTTGAGTGGTTGGTTCCAGACCTCATGGTCTTATTCCTGAAGCTCTCCCCTGAATCCCGTCAGTTCAGTTCAGTCACTCAGTTGTGTTCAACTCTTTGTGACCCCATGGACTGCAGCATGCCAGGCATCCCTGTCCATCACCAACTCCCGGAGCCTACTCAAATCATGTCCATCGAGTAGGTGATGCCATCCAACCATCTCATCCTCTGCTGTCCCCTTCTCCTCCTGCCTTCAATCTTTCCCAGCATCAGGGTCTTTTCACATGAGTCAGTGGCCAAAGTATTGGAGTTTCAGGTTCAGCATCAGTCCTTCCAGTGAATATTCGGACTGATTTCCTTTAGGATGGATTGGTTGGATCTCCTTGCCGTCCAAGGGACTCTCAAAAGTCTTCTCCAACACCACAGTTCAAAAGCATCAATTCTTCGGCACTCAGCTTTCTTTATAGTCCAACTCTCACATCCATACATGACCAGGGGAAAAAATCATAGCTTTGACTAGATGGACCCTTGTCGGTAATGTCTCTGCTTTTTAATATGCTGTCTAGGTTGGTCATAGCTTTTCTTCCAAGGAGCAAGCATCTTTTAATTTCATCTGCAGTGATTTTGGAGCCCACCAAAATAAAATCTGTCACTGTTTCCATTGTTTCCTCATCTATTTGCCATGAAGTGATGGGACTGGAGGCCATGATTTTAGTTTTCTGAATCCCGTGGACCACCTCAGATTCCTTCTCAGCTCTGTGAACCAATGAGTTCCTTATTTGCTTAACCTAGTTTGAATTGAGCTTTTGTTACTGGCAGGGTTCTAATAATACATGGTCAGTTCCTGAAGCTTATTTACAACAAAATTACTACTTAATATACAAGCACTCACAGATTCACATGAATTATTATTAATATGCTCCTCATCTGGTTTCACATTTGCATTTAACCAAGGGCCTTCTAGAACTAATACTTTCTTGCCAAGGAGTCTTTTCTGAGGAGGGAACAAGTTTTAGGCAGTTTAGCAAGCCAAAGGGAGAGAGATTTGCTGAGGGCACCTGGGCTGTCTGTATAGTCTCAAGTCATCTGAGACCGTGAGGCAGTATTCTTCACCTGCAGCCTCTATGCCCTCTCTAGATCCACTCTGAGGTAACTGGGGGGCAGGGATTGAAGCTAATGGATGTCAAAAGTTTATTTTAGTGAGCTCTCTTCTGGGCCCTGGTCCTACCATGCCGGTCCTCCCACCATTCGTCTGCAACAAGATGTGGGTTGGTTGTCTAGTAGGCAATTCACCACCAAATAACAATTGCCACCAATATGGCCACGCTTAGGGGAAGGACAGTTTGCAACTAATTACTTCCCATAAAAATACCAAACATAATTTTGCTCATTATTAAAATTTTCCAATAATAGATTTATCTTCCCTATTAAGTAATACAGTATTCTCCTACAAAGTACAGCAAACTAGAATTACTAGGCACTGCTTATATTAAATTGTTGGTTAATAAATTAAAACTCCTATGGTTATGAATAAACTGGGTCATCTGCACATTTTGTAAATTAGTAGTTTCTTGTAGTTATTCTCTCCTGGTCAAAACCTAAAAGAGGGGGAGAGGAAAAATGATTATCATTATTACTTTATTGTTCTCAAGCAAACAACTTCTCTTTGCACTGTGGTTTAAAATAAACTGCTCAATCTAATACAGTAGAATCAATGCTGTTGAGTATCCATCAATAAGAATGGATTTTAAAGGCTATGGTCTGTAAATGTTTAAAGTCACTTTAGAAGCTATATATACCAGATATAAGACCTGATGAATATCCAACCTCAGATAATATGTGAAGATTCTTGATGCAACAGGCACTGTCCAAAGTGATTTCAATTACTGGACAAAATGTTTTCCCATTTCAATTTTTGGGTGGGTTGAGAGGTTTTTCTTTCTGATTTCACAATGTCAACTTCTCTGACATCTTTTCAATTTGAGATGATTAATAGAAATTTTCCATAATCATATCCAAAATGGTTAACACTATTAAAGAATCAGCTACAAAGACTCCTCAAGTTGTAAAATCCATACTTACAGGATTGTTTACAGCAGATAGATTGCAATTTCCTTAGCCGCTCAAAGGTTCACGAGAGACAGCAACCAAGCCATATTAAGACAATTGCTCCACCTTCTGGCTCAACTGTGGAATTGTTTGAACCTATGGGTCACCCAATCATGTTTCTTTTTTTTTTTTAATTGGAGGCTAATTACTTTACAATATTGTGGTGGTTTCTGCCATACATTCACATGAATCAGCCATGGGTGTACATGTGTTCCCCATCCTGACCCTCCCTCCCACCTCCCTCCCCATCCCATCCCTCAGGGTCATCCCAGTGCACCAGCCCTGAGCACCCTGCCTCATGCATTGAACCTGGACTGGCGATCTATTTCACATATGATAATATACATGTTTCAGTGCTATTCTCTCAAATAATCCCACCCTCACCTTCTCGCACAGAATCCAACAGTCTGTTCTTTACATCTGTGTCTCTTTTGCTGTCTTGCATATAGGGTCATTGTTACCATCTTTCTAAATTCCACATATACTGTATTGGTGTTTTTATTTCTGACTTACTTTGCTCTGTATAATAGGCTCCAGTTTCATCCACCTCATTAAAACTGATTCAAATGCATTCTTTTTAATAGCTGAGTAATATTCCATTGTATATATGTACCACAGCTTTCTTATCCATTTGTCTGCCGATGGACATCTAGGTTGCTTCCATGTCCAGCTATTGTTAACAGTGCTGTGATCAACATTGGGGTACATGTGTCTCTTTCAATTCTGGTTTCCTCAATGTGTATGCCCAGCAGTGGGATTGCTGGATCATATAGCAGTCCTATTTCCAGTTTTTTAAGGCCAACCATGTTTCTTAATAATGTGAAATTAAAAGATGCTTGCTCTTTGGAAGAAAAGTTATGACCAACCTAGACAGCATATTAAAAAGGAGAGACATTACTTTGCCAACAAAGGTCCATCTAGTCAAAGCTATGGTTTTTCCAGTGGTCATGTATGGATGTGAGAGTTGGACTATAAAGAAAGCTGAGCCCCAAAGAATTGATGCTTTAGAACTGTGGTGTTGGGGAAGACTCTTGAGAGTCCTTTGGACTGCAAGGAGATACAACCAGTCCATCCTAAAGGAAATCAGTCCTGAATATTCATTGGAGGGACTGATGCTGAAGCTGAAACTCCAATACTTTGGCCACCTCATGTGAAGAGCTGACTCATTGGAAAAGACCCTGACGCTGGGAAAGATTGAAGGCGGGAGGAGAAGGGGACAACAGAGGATGAGATGGTTGGATGGCATCACTGACGCAATGGACGTGAGTTTGAGTAAACTCTGTAAGTTGGCGATGGACAGGGAAGCCTGGTGTGCTGCAGTCCATGGGGTCTCAAAGAGTTGGACACAACTGAGCGACTGAACTGAACTGAGCTGAACATAATGTACTGGGTCTGCATTGCCTCCTAATTCTTGTTTTTCTACAGCTATGGCTCAGTTATTTCTGTTGGGCTAATTTCCCCACTCAGATCTATAGACATATTCTTTATGCACATTCCTCTTTTTTGTCTCTTAAACTATTGCCAGTTACTAGGAAAATCTCTTCCCCAAGTGATTCCCACCTGCTCTTCTACATAACTTTCTCTGCTTCCTCTCTCTTTTTCTGGCAAAAAACCCCACAAAAAAACCAAAAGCTTTATCTTAACATATGTAAGAATAGTGCTGGTAGTAATAAGGAAAACTCAAGTCAAATGTTGGAACCATACATAACATAAGGAGGAATCATTGTCACCAGGCGCTTTGCTACACCAACTTCCTTCAGAATCACCACAGTAAATCCTAGGCTTCTCCACTTCTAATTATGCCACTTAAAGTTATACTTACTTCACATCCAATTTTTTTTTCCCTTGAAACATAATTTTTAAAATGAATATTTTCTTCTCTATTTAGTTCTCAATATATGTTTCTTGTCACCGTTTTAGTCGCTAAGTCATGTCTGACACTTTGCGACCCCACGGGCTGTAGCCCCTAGGCTCCTCTGTCGGTGGGAGTTCCCAGGCAAGAATACTAGAGTGGGTTGCTATTTCTTTCTCCAGGGGGCCTTCCTGACCCAGGGATCGAACTCGTATCTCCTGCATTGGCAGGAGGATTCTTTACTGCTGAGCCACCAGGGAAGACCATATGGCAGTTCAGCTATGTTAAAATAGGTTATCATTATTTCTGCGTATGCTGTGGGTTATAAACAGCTAACTTTTAGTCACAACGTTTAGGAAGTTAAAGCCATCTTGTATTGAAAAAATTTGTTTTTCTTATTTATTTATACTGAGACACAATTGGTATATAACATAGTGTACAATGCATTGATTTGATACATTTTTATATTGCGATATGATTACCGTTAGAGTGTTAGCTAACCCTTCTATCATGTCACATAATTGTCACTTCTTTTTTGTGGTGGGAACAGTTAGGATCTAGTCTCTTAGCAACTTTGAAGTTTATAATACGATATCATTGACTATGATCACTATGCTGTGCATTAGAGCTCCAGGACTTATTAATCGAATGGTTTCAAGTTTAGTTTGTCTTTCAGAGATACTTCTTCGCTGTTCCCCTGGCCTCAACTACCATGGTTAAGTATCTTTATTTAAGAAAATTAAGTGCTTAAGCCATTACCAAGGTAGTAATTCTATTCATAAGGAAAACACAAAACAATAATAAAATGAGTAAAATAAAAAAATGAAAGTCGCATCCTTTGCACCCTTGGCCATCTCTCATCAGAAATAGTCAAGAGTGTGAAGTATTCCCTTTAGGAATCTTTTTTCTTTTTTTTCTTTTCTGAGATTTATCTGTGTATGGCTGTGATGGGTCTTTATTGCTCACGTGTGCTTTCTCTAGTGGCAGTGCACAGGCTTCTCATTGCAGTGGTTCCTCTTGTTGCAGAGCACAGACTCTAGGCAAGTGGGCTCAGTAGTTGCAGCTCACCGGCTCTAGAGTGCTGGCTCCGTAATTGTGGTGCATGGGCTCGGTTGCTCCATGGCATGTGCGATCTTCCTGGACCAGGGATTGAAACTGTGTCCTCTGCATTGGCAGGTGGATTCTTTACAACTGAGCTGCCAGGGGAGCCCCCAGGAATCTTTTTTCTATGCAGTCACAAACGTGTTTCTCTTTTTTGGAGAGAGGGAATCGATCTATCTTTTATCTATCTATACATCAATCATCTATTTAGTAACTTTTCCCCCTACTCATTTTGGCCATCTTTTGGTGTATAGAGACAACAAAAAGTTTAGAAATCTTTCCATCATGTTAACTACTTAAACAATTACTACTGCTAAAAAAAAATTAGAAGGTATATATAATGCCAGTCCCTCTGAGATCAGAAAGTGGGAGGGTAGATGAAAGTTCATTTACCTCTGCAGGCAAGAATTCACTTGTCTAGAGCAGAAGAAAGAAGCAGAAGAAAGTACTTTTCATCGTGGTTCAAAGAATTCTCTGAAGTTGGAAGGTAGGTTTCACTAAACATTAAAGGAATAACATCTTCTTTTAAAAAGTACTTCTTTTTAACAGAAACAGACTCACGGTTTTACAGAACAGACTTGTGGTTGCCAGAGGGGGTGGGAGTGGGGTGGATTGGGAGTTTGGGATTAGCAGATGCAAACTGTTTTATATATATATATATATAGAATGGATGAACAACAAGGTCCTACTATATAGCATAGGGAACAGTATTCAATATCCTA
Organism: Bos mutus; assembly: GCF_027580195.1. Taxonomy (NCBI): domain Eukaryota; kingdom Metazoa; phylum Chordata; class Mammalia; order Artiodactyla; family Bovidae; genus Bos; species Bos mutus. The sequence goes on along the minus strand of NC_091622.1, from coordinate 60,597,044 downwards.
TGATAAACCAAATGGAAAAGAATATATATGTATATACACACACATATATATAACTGAAACACTTTGCTTTACAGTAGAAGTGAATCAGATCAGATCAGATCAGTTGCTCAGTCATGTCTGACTCTTTGCGACCCCATGAATCGCAGCATGCCAGGCCTCCCTGTCCATCACCAACTCCTGGAGTTCACTCAGACTCACGTCCATCGACTCAGTGATGCCATCCAGCCATCTCATCCTCTGTCGTCCCCTTCTCCTCCTGCCCTCAATCCCTCCCAGCATCAGAGTCTTTTCCAATGAGTCAACTCTTCGCATGAGGTGGCCAAAGTACTGGACTTTCAGCTTTAGCATCATTCCTTCCAAAGAAATCCCAGGGTTTGATCTCCTTTAGAATGGACTGGTTGGATCTCCTTGCAGTCCAAGGGACTCTCAAGAGCCTTCTCCAACACCACAGTTCAAAAGCATCAATTCTTCGGCGCTCAGCCTTCTTCACAGTCCAACTCTCACATCCATACATGACCACAGGAAAAACCATAGCCTTGACTAGACGAACCTTTGTTGGCAAAGTAATGTCTCTGCTTTTGAATATGCTATCTAGGTTGGTCATAACTTTCCTTCCAAGGAGTAAGCGTCTTTTAATTTCATGGCTGCAGTCACCATCTGTAGTGATTTTGGAGCCCAGAAAAATAAAGTCTGCCACTGTTTCCACTGTTTCCCCATCTATTTCCCATGAAGTGGTGGGACCGGATGCCATGATCTTTGTTTTCTGAATGTTGAGCTTTAAGCCAACTTTTTCACTCTCCTCTTTCACTTTCATTAAGAGGCTTTTTAGTTCCTCTTCACTTTCTGCCATAAGGGTGGTGTCATCCGCATATCTGAGGTTATTGATATTTCTCCCCGCACTCTTGATTCCAGCTTGTGCTTCTTCCAGTCCAGCATTTCTCATGATGTTAAATGTTAAATGTTAACTTATATGAGCATTTCTCATATAAGTTAAATAAGCAGGGTGACAATATACAGCCTTGACGTACTCCTTTTCCTATTTGGAACCAGTCTGTTGTTCCATGTCCAGTTCTAATTGTTGCTTCCTGACCTGCATACAGATTTCTCAAGAGGCAGATCAGGTGGTCTGGTATTCCCATCTCTTTCAGAATTTTCCACAGTTTATTGTGATCCACACAGTCAAAGGCTTTGGCATAGTCAATAAAGCAGAAATAGATGTTTTTCTGGAACTCTCTTGCTTTTTCCATGATCCAGCGGATGTTGGCAATTTGATCTCTGGTTCCTCTGCCTTTTCTAAAACCAGCTTGAACATCAGGAAGTTCACAGTTCACATATTGCTGAAGCCTGGCTTGGAGAATTTTGAGCATTACTTTACTAGCGTGTGAGATGAGTGCAATTGTGCGGTAGTTTGAGCATTCTTTGGCATTTCCTTTCTTTGGGATTGGAATGAAAACTGACGTTTTCCAGTCCTGTGGCCACTGCTGAGTTTTCCAAATTTGCTGGCATATTGAGTGCAGCACTTTCACAGCATCATCTTTCAGGATTTGGAATAGCTCAACAGAAATGCCATCACCTCCCCTAGCTTTGTTCGTAGTGATGCTTTCTAAGGCCCACTTGCCTTCACATTGCAGGATGTCTGGCTCTAGGTCAGTGATCACACCATCGTGATTATCTGGGTCATGAAGATCTTTTTTATACAGTTCTTCTGTGTATTCTTGCCATCTCTTCTTAATATGTTCTGCTTCTGTTAGGTCCATACCATTTCTGTCCTTTATCGAGCTCATCTTTGCATGAAATGTTCCTTTGGTATCTCTGATTTTCTTGAAGAGATCCCTAGTCTTTCCCATTCTGTTGTTTTCCTCTATTTCTTTGCATTGATCGCTGAAGAAGGCTTTCTTATCTCTTCTTGCTATTCTTTGGAACTCTGCATTCAGATGTTTATATCTTTCCTTTTCTCCTTTGCTTTTCGGAAATCGACTATACTTCAATAAAATAAAATTTTAAAAAGCACTTCCTTTTTTAAAGAACATAGTCAACCATGTTCATAAAATAAATAATATATGCACATTTTCATGTATACTGTGGCTTATCCTTTTGAATCCTCTGATATATTTTCACATTTTGCAAACCTACCCTCTTGAACCTCTGTCAAAGAAAGACCAAAGCAGAGGTCACAGTTGACTGTTTTCCTAAGTCAACCACTCATAGCCTTCTAACCAAAATTTAAACTCTTCTGGTTTTCCTCAAATGCTGATTCTGACCTTAAAACAAAATTTAAGCTTTCTTCCAGTTAGTGTGATCTTGCAGCTTCCTAATTAATCAGCTCAAACAAGTAGGCTCAGGTGGTGCTGTTACCCCCATGAGGAAGGTAAGTTTCTAGTAATCAATCACAGATTTTTAAAAATGAACTTTCTCATTCTTGTTTATTATCTGAGCTGACACTGCTGAAAGCCACTTGTGATTTTGAAGTCTCCCTGATCATAGTTTGTTTCTTGCAAACAAAATATTCATATCAACTAGAACTCTCTGAATTTTATTTTGACATCAGTTTATGTTAAATGTTATTCATGGGGTCTAGAAACAATGGAGACTATAGATAACTAAAGGTAGCTTTCTTGGTCATTCATACAGTCTTTTTTATGCATAAATAACAAAAGACAAATGCATTTTTCTTTTCTTTTTTTTTAAGATTTCATTGGAAGCCAAGTAAACACAATGTTGAAGAAAACCTACGTAGGACTTCCCTGGTGGCCCAGTAGTTAAGAATCTGCCTACTGATTCAGGGGACACGGGCTCGATCCCTGGTCCGGGAGGATTCCACATGCCACAGGGCAGCTAAGCCCATGCACCACAGATGATGAACCCAGCACCCTAGAGCTTGTGCTCTGTAACAAAGATGCCACCACAAGGAGAAGCCTGCCCACCGCAACCAGAGAGTAGTCGTTGCTTGCTGCAACTACAGAAAGCCTGTGCACAGCAACGATGACCCAGCGCAGCCCAAAATAAAGAAATAAATATTTTTAAAATGCTTCTAAAAAAAGACAGCCATGACTGAGTTTATTTTCCTCAAACTGAGGGAGCTGAGTTGTGGCCTGACTTTTTTGTGACATTTCTAATCATCCACCTTATCACAGAAACTGACAGTGTAAGCATGATTTTGTCAATCAGAAGAGACTCAAAAAAAAAAAAAAAAAAGTGACTCAAAACTCCAACGTACTTGTTTAGTCACCCCACCTTTGCAGATCTCTATTATACCACCAATGTCATTCTTAAGATGCTGATACATTTCTTATCCAAGAGAAAACCATTTCCTTCGTTGGTTGTTTTTTACAATTCCACTTTTATATTGCCCCAGTAATCACAAATTATGATATGCTTACAGTGATGGTTTATGACCACCAGCCGGACATCTGCAAGCCCTTTTTTTGTGGTAGCAGAGTGTCTGGATGTACCTGCCTCTCCTTGTATGCCGCTCCATATACATATATATATATATTTGCAAATAGTATGCACAGAGCATTCTGATGTTGTGTCTGTCTCTCTACAGACCCGATGAGATCCGCACAGTTTTACTGTGCGGACACTTCTCCCTTAGTTCTCATTTGCTCAGATATCTATGTCAAAGAAATTGTCATGTTTGTGAAACCATACTGTCTTTCTAAATGGGAATATATTTTCCGTGGCATTAAACAAAAATATTGGAATTGTAAGCTTTTAACTCATGTTTCTTCCTTGGAGATATGTAATGAAGGCAGCAGAAGGCATTATCCTGTTAGTGGCAATAAGTCTTAGTTACAACTATGAGGAATATGTCCTGTGAAAAGTTTCTCTGCATCGTATGCTCCTATTACTTGAACATTATCATTTTTCTAACTTAGATTGATTTTTGCCAGAGGGAGAACTGAACTGTAATTTGAAGGCATCTTTTACTCTCCACGTTAATATTTTTAAAATAATTGATTCTTTCCCATAATTAGGGGAAACGGTGCTACAAGAAAATGTGATGTTTACCCACCACCCTAAAATAGTTTTCTTGGGCTGGTTTTCTCCAGGCCTCTTTCTTTTTCATTTACTGATTATTAAAATTCTTCCTCCCTGGTGAAGGGGGTGGTTTCACCCTCGGTGCTAACTGATCATTTCTCTTTGTTGGAAACAGAATATTCTTTCTTGTTCATCACTACCTCACCTTGTTAGTTTCATGGGCTTGCCCTGTGGCTCAGGGGCTTTCCTGGTGCTTCAGATGGTAAAGAATCCACCTGCAATGTGGGAGACCTGGGTTCTGTCCCTGGGTTGGGAAGATCCCCCGGAGGAAGGCACGGCAACCCACTCCAGTATTCTTGCCTGGAGAATCCCCATGGACAGAGGAGCCTGGTGGGCTACAGTCCATAGTGTCGCAAAGAGTCGGACACCACTGAGTGACTAAGCACAGCACATCGGTGTCTCAGAGGTAAAGAATCTGCCAGCAGTGCAGGAGACACAAGAGACACTGGTTAGATCCCTGGGTCAGGAAGATCCTCTGGAGGAAGGCATGGCAACCGGCTCCAGAATTCTTGCCTGGAGAATCCCATGGACAGAGGAGCCTGGCAGGCTACAATCCATAGGGTCGCACCAGAGTTGGACTTGACTGAAGCAACTGAGCATGCAAGGAGGAGAGCTGATTTTAAAAGGAGATTTTTCTGAACATTGGCAAACCAACATTCTCAGAACTACTCCCTGAAAAACTCCAAAGTGGGATTTTCATGGAACATTTAGTCCCTCCCAATTGGCCTCTTCCTTGTGACTAAAGTTGACTCTGAAATCTGAAAAACAGCTCCTTTTTGACCACTTTCTCCAATAATTCATGTATTTTTAATAATACCACAGTCTTGCAATGCCAAGCAGCCAGTGAATGTTGAAGGGAAATAATTATCTTATAATGCAGACTGGTAGGAAACAGTCATTTCTAATTACTTGTCATAAGAGAAGACAATGCGATTAAAGATTCTGGCTTAGACTAGAGCATCCACATAGACACTGTCTCTGCTGATTCATATTTTTGACTGTCTGAAGAGAAAAGTCAGACAGATGGACCATACACTCATCCAAATTGGCTTTTACCATGATGGAAGACACCTTACAGATGTTTCATATTTTTGGTAGACTGGAAGAGCTAAGTATTGAAAGACAGGGTCTAGAAGAGTTATTAGAGATTATTTCAGAATGAGTTTGAGCACATTTAAACATGCAGTGGGTGCTTAAACATCTCAATAAACATCTTTTTTGAAGACTCATTATAGTGAGTTGGGCTTCCCTGGTGGCTCAGACGATAAAGAATCTGCCTGCAATGAGGGAGACCAGGGTTTGATCCCAGAATCAGGACTATCCCCTGGAGAAGGGCATGGCTACCCACTCAGTATTCTTGCCTGGAGAATTCCATGGACAGAGGAGCCTGGCTGGTTAGGCCCATGGGATCGCAAAGAGTGGGACACCACCGAGTGACTAACACTTTCACTTTCACTACGGTGAGTTACTTAGGGCACAAACATAATTCTGTTAGTTTATTCAAGACGCTTTTTTGTTCTCACCCTTCTTGATCTTTGCGGCAAAAACTGTATTATGCATTCACTGGATTCTATGTTATTTTCTTCTTCTTGGATGCATTTTCTTTCTTTTTAAAAAAAGTTTTATTTTTTATAATACAAATATTTGTTGACTTTTAAAAAGAATTAACTCTTACTTTTGGCTTTGCTGGGTCTTCATTGCTGCACACCGGCTTTCTCTAGTTGCGGCGAGCAGGGGCTACTCTGCAGACGCTGTGCATGGGCTTCTCATTGTGATGGCTTGTCTTGCAGAGCACAGGCTCTACGGCGTGAGGGCTTCAGTAGTTGTGGCACACAGGCTTAATTGTCCTGAGGCGTGTGGCAGTTCCCTGATCAGGTATCAGACCCATGTCCCCTGCATTGGCAGGCAGATTCTTTACCACTGGACCGCCAGGGCAGTCTCTTCTTGCATTTTCCAGTCTCCACTATAGTAAGTTTGAAACCTACCTCTGGCCAAAAGCTCTTCAGGAGACTGATGTGAGCTCTTCATGCTCTCACTCTGTTTTGACTTAACTTCAGGTGGCAGAGACTCAGGATGGAGCCAGGCTGGACCCTTGGGTCACTTCTGAGGGTGAGCTTCCTCCAAGTTCTGCAGCAGACTGAGTGTGAGGAGGCAATAAACTGATAGTGTAAAGCCTCTGTGATATGGGGGGTTAGCTTGTTACTGCAGCATCCCCTAGCTTATTCTGATAGCCTCTTTGAAGGCATCCAACTCCACCAATCTTCCTTGGATTATACCACTCATCTCTCCTGATTTTCTTGCTACACCTTTGACTTCACCTTCTCAGTCTGACTTTAAGGTTCTTCTACACAGTCCCAGTCTTTAAATGTTGAAGTTTCTTAGTTTCCTAACCTGGGGTCTCTTGTCCTGTCAATGGTCTCAGTCTTCTTGCCTTAATTACCATACGATGAGGACTCTCAAATTTATATCTGTAGCACAGTCTTCCATCCTAAGTTATAGATTCTTATAAGTGTCTACTGACCTACTGGATATCTTAAATGCATCTCAAGCTCAGTTTACCCAAAATTCAACTTAAAAGCTCCCCTTCCCTCAAAGATATTCCTTCTCTAGTTTTTCTATCCTTAGCTAATGGTATCGGCATGTTATAGCTGTTTACCAAAGACAGCCCACTAAACCATAGCTTTTCATATTCATACTTGTATTTAGACCCTCCTACGTTGAATCTGCCTGGCTCAGTGACCCAGTGTAACCAGTAGAATATGGCAGAAGTGAGACACGACACTGGCAGCTTCCACCTTTGCACTTTTGGGAGCCTTGAACTAGGACCTAAGATATCCAGCTACCCTTCTGTAGAGTCCTTATGAGTCTACATGGAAAGAAGAGAGATGCCCAGCTGTCCCAACATTTCAACTGAGCCAGTTTCCCAGTCGTTTGCACCAAGGTCCTAGACATGTTCTTTTTTTTTATTTTTATTTATTTATTTTTAGACATGTTCTTGAAGACGTGTTCTTAGATGGCCTAACTCCAGCTGACTGCAAACATGTGAAAGAGCACAAGCAAGATCAGCAGAAGGACCACCGAATGGAACACCATCTACTGACAAAATCATGAGAAATAAGAAAGCAGTCATTTGTTTAGCCACTAAATGATAAGTGGTTTGCTATACCATGATGTAGATAACTAAAACATCACATCCCCAGAAACCTGAAGATGATCTTTCATTTCTCTGCCTTTTCCTCCATGTCTAGTTCCCAGTCTCTTTGACTATACCTCCTAAATATTTCTGGAAGTGAAGTGAAGTGAAGTGAAGTCGCTTAGTCGTGTCTGACTCTTTGTGACCCCGTGGACTGTAGCCTACCAGGCTCCTCCGTCCATGGGATTGTCCAGGTAAGAGTACTGGAGTGGGGTGCCATTGCCTTCTCCAATATTTCTGGAAGAGTGCCTTTATTTTCCTACATGCCATTTTCCAGTCCAGACCACTATCATTCCTTCCTCTATTATTAGATCCCTCCTGTAGCAAGAATGATCATCCAAATGCAAATTTGGTTATAATCTTGGTCAACCACCTAAAACTCTCCATGGGTCTCTGTTGTGTTTAAGATAAAATTCAATCTTCTTGACATTGCTTCCAAATCCGTGCAAGCTCTGGTCCTTGCTTATTTTCTAGACTTATCTTATGTGACTCTACATTTCAATCATCCTAGCTTTGTTTCAATTTCTCCAGGGTGGCACATTGTCTTTTTAACTCCTGCTTTTTAATTTGCTCTTCCTTCTACTTAAAATTTTTGCCTTTCATACTGTTCATGGGGTCCTCAAGGCAAGAATACTGAAGTGGTTTGCCATTCCCTTCTCCAGTTGGAAGGACTGATGCTGAAGCTGAAGCTCCAATACTTTGGCCACCTGGTGTGAAGAACTGACTCACTGGAAAAGACCCCGATGCTGGGAAAGATTGAAGGCAGGAGGAGAAGGGGATGACAGAGGATGAGATGGTTGGATGGCATCACCGACTCAATGGACTTGAGTTTGAGCAAGCTCCGGGAGTTGGTGATGGACAGGGAAGCCTGGTGTGCTGCAGTCCATGGGGTCTCAAAGAGTCAGACATGACTGAGTGACTGAACTGAACTGAATTACTTAAAATACTTTCTCCTGTGGCCATCCCTTCTCTCTCTCCATTTTAAAATTTCTACTCATTCTTCAGGTCTCAGTTTGGATATAATTTCTTCCTTGAAGGCTTCTCTGATCCTCCAAGCCTGAATTAGTTATCCTGGTCAAGCGCTCCCATGCAACTCTTTAATTCTTTCATTCATCAAAATTTTAGTGAGCTTATACTATGAGTTCATAGACTGTGTTACACTTCCCTATAATAACCTCATCACACTCTTCTGTAATTATATTTTGTCTAGCTCTGTTCCTAGCCTGTAGGCTCTTCAAGGAAGAAGGCTATGTTTACTAATTTCACTTTGGATCTCCAGTGTTTAGCATATGATAGATGTGCCAGCAACTTTGATTCTGGAGGAGGAAATGGCAACCCATGCCAGTATTCTTGCCTGGAGAATCCCATGGACAGAGGCAGGCTACAGTCCTTGGGGTTGCAAAGAGTCGGAGATGACTAACTTAGCACTTAGCACCTTTGATTCTGAACAGTTGCACACATCAGGTTAAAGAAGAAAGTGTGGCTCAGTGGTAGAGAATCCATCTGCAATGCAGGAGACAAGAGTTTGATCCCTAGGTGGGGAAGATCCCCTGGAGAAGGAAATGGCAGCCCACTCCAGTATTCTTCACTGGAAATCCCGTGGACAGAGGAGCCTGGTGGGCTACAGTCCATAGGGTCACAAAAGAGATGGACACGACTTAGTGACTAAACAAAAACAACACCTCAAAGTCACTACATCATTTATTTCACAGAGAGTGCTAGTAGTGTGTGAGTACTCTGAAAAGAGCTTGAATATATTTGTTTCACGGAGACACGGTGCTACGAATAACCTCATCTATTCAGGAAGACCTAATATGCCTCAAAGGTGAGTGGTTTCCAAGGTGCTCAGACCTTGTAATTGTGGTCACCTCCAGCAATGACTGCCCCTGGTTGACTGCAATAGGAAGCCTTGAAAATGGTAGGTAGATCAGTTTCCTCAAATAACTTATCATCTTCAAAGCTTTCAAATAACTGCCCCTGATTCTTGGTCCCATTTTAGGGAAATTTCTTCAAGAAACTTGGAGTGACCACCAAAGGACATAGAGGCAGACAAACAGGCAAAGTTCTGCTCTCTTGAAATACATACTGGGGATCATCCTCAGCTATTTTTTTTTAAATTATTTTTGGCTATGCTGGGTCTTCATTGCCTTGTGGGCTTTTCTCTAGTTGTGGCAAGTAGGGGCTGCTTTCCAGCTGCGGTGCACAAGCTTCTCATTGAGGTGGCATGTCTGCACGGGCCCTAGATAGAGCCCAGGCCCAAGAGTTGTGTCACATGTGCTTAGCTGCTCTGAGGCATGTAGGATCTTCCCAGACCAGGGCTTGAACCTGTGTCTTCTGCACTGGCAGGTGGATTCTTTACCACTGAGCCACCAAGGAAGCCTCTTCAGCCATTCTTGTTAGCATCCTTATATTTGGGCAAAGAGGTCCTTGTATTCATTACATAGCCCTACAACATTTAGCCTAGTATCGGTAGTCTTTTTGAATATTAGGAATTTCTGGGAAGCCACCTCAAATGCTTTTAAAAAATATGTTGAATGCAAATAAACATTTCACGCATTAGCTGTTTATTGAATTAAGATTCAGGCTATATTCCAAAGAGTGGTTTCTCTGGGAGCTGGAAATATGTGTGAACATTTTTTAAGATTTCTGATTTTTTTAATTGAGAATATTATTTTACAATAAGAAATTACATTATAATAATTAATAGGTTACAGAAGTAGAAGAGTCCTTCATAGTTATTTTGTCTAGGCCTCTCATCATACACTTGAGGAAGATACCACCCAGAGAAGACATGCTTTACTTGATATCTGAGGATATATGCAAACATTCACCACTGGTGAGGTTTTGTTCAGTATTTTCAATTAAATGTCAATGATAGCTTTATTCTCAAGAATAGAGGAGAACTTTGGCTCTCTGGCCATACTGTTTTTATCTCTTTCCTCTTCCCTAAACATGACAGATGTTTAGCTCATCACTAAAGATAAACATATCTGCCATCAGTATCTGGATGGAGTATTCATGGTTCTATTGGAGTATTTGAATGCAAGAGTTTGGGTTAGTGTAGTAATTTGCTAGGGCTGTCATAGCAAACTAGGTGGCTCAAAAAACAGAAATTTATTGTCTCACAGTTTTGGTGCCTAGGAGTCTGGGATCAAGATGGTTGGTTACATCCACTGGTTTTGAGAGAAAATCTGTTTCATACCTTTCCCCTAACTTCTGGTGGTTTGCTGACAATCTTTGGTGAAAACTTTGGCTTGTGAAAGCACCCCAGTCTCTGCCTTCATTTTCCCAAGGTGTTCTCTCTGTGTGCCTATGTCTGTGTCCAAAATTTCCCTTTTATGAGGACTTCCGGAGAAGGTGATGGCACCCCACTCCAGTGTTCTTGCCTGGAGAATCCCATGGATGGAAGAGCCTGGTAGGCTGCGGTCCATGGGATCTTGAAGAGTCGGACACGACTGAGCGACTTCACTTTCACTTTTCACTTTCATGCATTGGAGAAGGCAATGGCACCCCACTCCAGTGTTCTTGCCTGGAGAATCCCAGGGACGGGGGAGCCTGCTGGGCTGCCATCTATGGGGTCACACAGAGTCGGACACGACGGAAGCAACTTAGTAGCAGCAGCAGCAGCATGAGGACTTCAGTCATATTGGATTGAGAGTCCGACCTACTGAAATATGACCTCATGTTAACTAACTACATCTGCCATCACCTTATTTCCAAAGACATGTACTGGGCATTAGGAATTCAACATACAAATTTGGGAGGACACAATTCAACCTATAAAAGTTAGTATTACAGAAAATGTCATGGGATAAATGGATTGCAAAAACTGTTAGTGGCTGATCTATTTTGAGGGATGAGATCTGGATCAAGATAGCTGTGAGGAGTTTGCTTGAAGTTTAGACCTAGTTCTCAGGACGCCTGGGGATCAGTTCCTACTAGAGCATCCCCAAACCTGGGCCAGTGTCTGCCTATGCATGTGTGCTCAGTCGGGTCCGACTCTGTGACCCCATGGACTGCAGCTCACCAGGCTCTTCTGTCCATGGGAATTCTCCAGGAAAGAATCCTGGAGGGGGTTACCATTTCCTCCTCTGGGGGACGTCTGTCTACGACCTCCTGGCAATTTTGTGGCCGCCATGCCTCAAGTCCAGACTACATTATTTGGGCGTCTCAAGTGAAGCACAGTATATCTGATCCCTTTAGTTTGTAAGAGGTAGATCGTGGTCATTGGTGTGCTATTTTAGGGCACCAGAATGATGAATGAATTCATATTTTATTTTGACTAATTGGAAAAGTCTAAGGGCATCACTGACTCAATGGACGTGAGTCTCAGTGAACTCCGGGAGTTGGTGATGGACACGGAGGCCTGGCGTGCTGCGATTCATGGGGTCGCAAAGAGTCGGACACGACTGAGCGACTGATCTGATCTGATCTGATCATGTCTAGAAATTTAAAAAGTAAAATGACTATTATGACAAAATGTTAATTAGTCGCAAAACTCCAAATAGCAAAATTCAAGAATATTCCTCTCCCCTGAGTCCTCTTATTTCTAGAGAACAGGTCACCCTTCAAGACTGTGGCTGTGAAACTATTCAGAATAAGGAGAAAAATGAGCTATAGAGCTTAGCCTCAAAGTTTTCTAAATGCACAAAGCAAGAGAAGTAAATGAACACTTGTGTGCTAGAATTTGCTGAAATTTCCTGTTTTTCTATATTGCACCATTCATCACTCTTATTTTATAGACAAATATGAACTACCTGTAGTCAACATTGGAGACATGTACTTCCCATAAATAGATGCATAAATAAGTCTTTAAAAATGTTGTTACGAAGTTTTAAATGTTTTAGTGAATGCCTTTGAAATATTGAGATATATTTTTCCTGGCTGATTGAATATTATTCAGCTGGGAGTCATTCCTCCAACCAGATGGCTTGTGCTCCAGCCTAGCGCTAACTTGGAGATGGTGACTTCAGGCACCAACTAAGAATCTGAAACATCACATCATGTAAGAGAAATTTTTCTCAGCGTGCCTTCAAAAGAGGAAACTAAGCAGACAGCCTTGTTAATTTAGCATATAGACTTGGAATACAGTACAACATCTATCATCTCATCAAAATTCAATTAAAACGTGGCTTACTGGCCAAAGAGAAGGAGCCAGTTTTCTCTCTCTCTTTCTGGGGAAGAGTTTTTGGAACAGCACTCATCCCTTAATGGTTCTTTTATTATGGGAGCCAATTTGAAAAAATACTTTAAGTGTTTGAATGACTTCTTACATTAAAAATTAGAATTGTGCAGTTATATAATTGCTATTAATTTAAAGCATGCTGGTGTTAGCAACGGTGGGCAGGTAAGAAGGTTATTTTGAGGTTTTCTTTTTTAAAGCACTTCTAATCAATTTTAAAACTTTTTCGATCCTACAGGATCTTCTCTTATTTAGAGGGAATGTGTAGCTGTGATTATCCACTTAGCCCAGATCCATTCTATGATTTTTTTTTTTTTTAAGGTATTTGCTAATACATACCAGACTTCACACAAGCAAACGGTAAGCCCACAGGTCAGGTAACAAGATTTGCTGTGTTAAATGCAATTGGGTCTCAAATTTTAAGCAGTTAAATTTCTTAATTTGTTCTTTTCTTCCTACCATAATATAATGAGGATAAACTTTGACACACCACAGCTCTGCAAAGACAAGATTTCTCCTTGTTCATTGTTTCTCAAACCAATCTTCTTTCCTGAAATTTGATTTCCAAAGTGCCTTACAGTCCTTAAGCCAGGTGGTTGCAGTGAGTCCTCTTGGAACATCCATAATCATCTGAAATGAAAGTACTCTCTAGAAGACAGACGCACTTAAGACAATCAAATGGGGCTAGTCACCAAGCGGAAGTAACTCTTTTAACTTTGCATTAACTCTGCCCTTTAGTCTACCCACCAACTGCACCCCAGGTTGCTGAAGGGAATCACCTTGGTTCGGAACTTAATAGTATGAATATCCTCTGGGTTAAGTACTTAATGTGTCCTCTTACACACACCATTCATTTTTCTGGTGCTTGGTTCACATGTTTTCAGCTGGAGGTTTGCCTTGTGACTTAAATAGGGAAAACTGCAGTGTGCTTTCCAAAGGACCCTTGAGAAACCTGTCTATAGAGGCCTCTCAACCCCAGGCTTTAAGATTTGAGTATTAAATATTGTAATCTTTTCCCATGGCAATTAGCCTTCCATCTCCAGGGAAGGGCAACTGAGGAGGTGATGTAGTTTTTAGAACATCAAAGGAATGCAGTGTTAGATTTGGGGAGAAGGCCATGGATTTGGATTTGACTGCATCTGGCCATCCATTGGATCTTAGAAAAAACAAGGGAATTCCAGAAAAACATCTACTTCTGCTTCACTGACTATGCTAAAGCCTTTGTGTGGATCACAACAAACTACAAAAATTCTTAAAGAGATGGGAATAACAGACTACCTTACATGTCTCCTGAGAAATCTGTATGCAGGTCAAGAAGCAATAGTTAGAATCAGACATGGAACAATGGACTGTTTCTAACCTGGGAAAGGAGTATGTCAAGGCTGTATATTGTCGCCTTGCTTATTTAACTTACATCCAGAGTACATCATGCAAAATACTGGGCTAGATGAATCATAAGCTGGAGTAAAGATTACCAGGAGAATATCAACAACCTCAGATATACGGATGATACCATTCTAACGGCAGAAAGCTAAGAGGAACTAAAGAGCCTCTTGATGAAGGTGAAAGAGGAGTGTGAAAAAGCTGGCTTAAAGCACTCAAAAAGCCAAGATTATAGCATCTGGTCCCATCAGTTCATGACAAAAAGATGGAGAAAAAGTGGAATCACTTTTCTCCAGAATCACTCTGGACGGTGACCACAGCCATGAAATTAAAGGACACATGCTCCTTGGAAGAAACACTATGACAAACCTAGACAGCATATTAAAAAGCAGAGACATCACCTTGCTGACAAAGGTCTGTATAGTCAAAGCTATAGTTTTCCCAGTAGACACGTACAAATGTGAGAGTTGGACCATAAAGAAGGCTGAGTGCTGAAGAATTGATGGTTTCGAACTGCGGTGCTGGAGAAGGCTCTTGACAAATAGCAATGCTTTCCCTTGGACTGCAAGGAAATCAAACCAGTCAATCCTGAAGGAAATCAACCCTGAATATTCATTGGAAGGTCTGATGCAGAAGCTCCAAAACTTTGGCCATCTGATGCAAATAGCCCACTCATTGGAAAAGACCCTGATGCTGAGAAAGATTGAGGGCATGAGGAGAAGGGGATGATAGAGGATTAGATGGTTGGATGGCATCACTGACTCAATGGACATGGGTTTGGGCAGACTCCGGGAGTTGGTGATGGACAGGGAGGCCTGGCGTGCTGCAGTCCATGCAGTCTCAAAGAGTTGGACCCAACTTAGTGACTGAAAAACAACACCACCTGGTCACTTTGTGTTTATTTGATTATTTTTAAACAAAATTGTGTTAGGACACGTTTTTCCCTTAATTTGGTTAACATGACTGGACTTCATTGTGCGTGTGGTCCCTTCTTATAAGGTGGCTCAGTGGTAAAGAATCTGCTTGCCAATCCAGGAGACACAGGAGATGCGGGTTTAATTCTGAATTGGAAAGATCCCTGGAGAAAGAAATGACAACCTGCTCCAGTATTCTTGTCTGGGAAACCCCATGACAGAGAAGCCTGGTGGGCTACAGTCCATGGGGTCGCAAAGAGTTGGACACGGCTCAGTGACTGAGCATGAACTGATGGGTCTCTTACAAACAGGTGAGCTGCCAACCCCTGTGAATTAAGCCAAATTTCTAGAATTTCTATGAGATGATAATAACTTCATTGACTTAAAAAGAGATTCAAACTTCTTCTGCTTGTATTTGTTGTCCCCTAAGTGGGAAAGTCAGGAGATTGGTGTTGAAGAAAAATAAATAAAAAGGAAGGCAAATCAACAATATTAAAGTCAAGGAAGCTGTTACTAGGAAAAATTGTGGAATCTTTTAAAATTTTGATCTTAAAATAAGTCTCATAAAAAAGTTTTTCAACCCCAAATACTACCAGGGATAGAATTGTAAGCACCCAGACTGTGAAGAAAGCTGAGTGCCGAAGAATTGATGCTTTTGAACTGTGGTGTTGGAGAAGACTCTTGAGAGTCCCTTGGACTGCAAGGACATCCAATCAGTCCATTCTAAAGGAGATCAGTCCTGGGTGTTCTTTGGAAGGAATGATACTAAAGCTGAAACTCCAGTACTTTGGCCACCTCGTGCAAAGAGTTGACTCATTGGAAAAGACTCTGATGCTGGGAGGGATTGGGGGCAGGAGGAGAAGGGGACGACAGTGGATGAGATGGCTGGATGGCATCACCGACTTGATGGACTTGAGTTTGAGTGAACTTTGGGAGTTGGTGATGGACAAGGAGGCCTGGTGTGCTGCGGTTCATGGGGTCGCAAATAGTCGGACATGACTGAGCAACTGAACTGATGTTCATTTTAATGTGATTTTATTGCTATGTCATAGCCTAATATATCTGCCTATATTAGGAAGCTTTCCATTCCAAGAAACCTAAAAGTCAGCTACTACTGGATTATATAATAAGGAAATCTATAGGCCTTGTGAAAAGGTGGTGGAGTGAGTTTCAGAACTGGTTCATCTAGGGCTCACTGTGGACTCTGTTTCTTCTGATGTTTTTTTTCTCTACATTTGCTGTTTACCATGTGGGCTTCACCACGAGGCTGGGCCCCTTGATATTGTAAGAGAGCTGTCAGTATAATTAGGTTCACATGTTTCCTCTTTCTTATCCATAAAAAGATAGAGTCTTTCCTTAACTATCTAACAAAAGTTCTGAGATTCCTGCTGTTTGAACCATTCATTGGTTCAAACCTAGGTCACTTGAACAATATCTATGGTGAGGGAGTGGGTTATCCTGATCAATTATAACAGTAAGACTATCCTTGAAGCTGATGGAGGGGTTCACCCCAACTTAAAAACATGGCTGCTGTGGAATCCATGTTGGGAAGGAGACAGATATTTTGTTACAGATACTCTGGGAAACAGTGAATTCAAAGTGCCCATCCTTGAACTGTCTATTATGATAGGCAGTGAAGGACACAACAGGAAGTTTATTTTTTTTCTTTATAATTTTCTGTATTTTTATTTTTGGCTTCACTGGTCTTTGTTGCTGCAGGGGCTACTCTCTGGTGGCTGTGCACAGGCTTCTCACTGGAGTGGCTTCTCTCGTTGGAGAGCTGGGGCTCTAGGGCATGTGGACTTCAGTGGTTGTGGCACGTGGGCTCCAGAGCACAGGCTCAAGAGTTGTGGCACACAGGCTTAGTTGTTCCTTGGCGTGTGGGATCTTCCTGGATCAGGGACTGAACCTGAGTCTCCTGCACTGGCTGGCAGATTCTTTAACACTGAGCCACCAGGGAAGCCCACAGCAGTGAATTGAAAGCTTGATGTTTTTTAATGAGGCCTATTTCTGAGAGATAATAGAGTGAGATTGTGAGGTTGCTCTACCGAGTCTCGTCATTTTTGTTACTCTTGCTTTCCTTCTATGAATCACTGATTCACACACTGGTTCAGGTCAAAGAGAATTCTTCAATTCTACACCAGAGGATGTAGATCAATGACACTGAAGCTGGGAACTTCCATAAGTGTTTTTCACAAACTACAAAAATGTTGTATTAAGTGATTTATTAAAGCAAAAGATACTTCCCTGTCTTACTTTTTTTTTTTTCCTTTTTACAAAGATAAACTAAGTTAGACAAGGGCATGTTTATCCCACTCAAAAGATTCCCCAAACAGAAAAAAACAATGGCATATGTTGAGTACTCTTGAATTTCCAAACGAGGTCATCTTTGGGTACAGAAGAAAATCTGGTTTAGTTGGTCAAATAGACAACTGATATCAGAATTTACAAGCGTTCTTTTACCAGCTTTCTGAAAGGTGGTACATTCTTTTTTTTTTTTTAATATTTATTTATTTGGCTGCATTGGGTCTTAGTTGCTGCATTTGGGGTCTTTTTGGGCAGCACTCAAACTCTCTAGCTGTGGCTTGTAGTCTTAGTTCCTCCACGTCATGTGGGATCTTAGTTCTTTGACCAGAGATTAAGCCATGTTCCCTGCATTGGCAGGTGAGATTCTTAACCACTGACTACCGGGGAAGTCCCAAAGGCAGCAGCACAGTCTTTTTTGTTTGTTTTAATTATTTTTGGCTGTGCTGGCTCTTGGTTGCTTTGCGTGGGGCTTCCTCACCGTGCGGTGAGTGGGGTCTACTCTGCCTTGCAGTGCTTGGGCTTCCCATTGCGGTGACTTCTCTTGCTGCAGAGCATAAGCTCTAGGCACGCGGGCTCCTGTAGCTGCACCACAAAGGCTCAGTAGCTGTGGCTCGTGGGGCTAGGGCAAGGGTTCAGTGGTTTTGGTGCGTGGGCTTCGGTGCTCTGTGGCCTGTGGAATCTCTACAGACCAGGGATCGAACCCGTGTCCCCTGTATTGGCAAGGCAGGTTCTTATCCACTGCACCACCAGGGAAGTTTTGGCACATTCTTTATTTAGTCGATCAGAATAGGTTGTCTGATATGCTTTTTCAATACTAACTCGTATTAGTTGCCTAGTCTCATCAGCTTACGGTGATTATACACTTTCTAAGATTCCACCGGCCCTCTGAATGTGTGTTCATGGTGCAATGCTTCAGAACTTCGAATACTAGTTTTAGACCCTTTTTTTTTTTTTTGAAATACTAGTTTTAGAGTTTTAGAGCTTGATTGCTGGGAGACGGTAGGAGAAAGACATGGTAGATATGGACATTATTTTTCCTTTAGTATTCAACCTCTTGACACCCCACAAAATTTTAGTCTTGCCCTGAGAAATGAGTACCCCAACCATATTCTCCACAGGGCTCCTAATGACAGCATTAATTTCCATTAGACATTTCTTAGGAGGAACCTTGAATAAAGCGTGCTAATGAATTCCAGTTGTTTCCACAGTTGTCCTGGTTCTTATCTCACACAAGCCTCCACTTCGGACTCTCATAGCTCCAGGCGTTTCACACTTGGTTTTAGTGTTGTCATTCTTGTAGCTGCGTGTCATGAATTTTAAAATAGTCTAAGAATTAAAGAAAAATATCAGTATATTATCAAGATACTTGTGTGGTTTTCCAAATGTATTGCTTATTCAATCAATATTTTCCAAAGTGCCAGAGAATGTTCGGAAGAGTCTGGAATAACTTCTTGATAAAATATATTTAGGAAAATATGGGTTTTGTTGTTTGTTGTTCACTCGCTCTGTCCGAGTGAACATGTCCGACTCTTTGTGACCCCATGGACTGCAGCACGCCAGGCTTCCCTGTTCTTCACTATCTCCTGGAGTTTGCTCAAACTCATGTCCATTGAATCGACGATGCCATCCAATCAACTCATCCTCTGTCACCCACTTCTACTCCTGCCCTCAATCTTCCCAGCATCAGAGTCTTTTCCAATGAGTCAGCTCATCACATCAGGTTGCCAAAGTATTGGAGCTTCAGCTTCAGCATCAGTCCTACCAATGAATATTCAGGACTGATTTCCTTTAAGATTGACTGGTTTGATCTCCTTTCTCTCCAAGGGTGCCTCAAGAGTCTTCTCCAACACCACAATTTGAAAGCATCAATTCTTTGGTGCTCAGCCTTCTTATGGTCCAACTCTTACATCCATACATGACCACTGGAAAAGCCATAGCTTTGACCATACAGACCCTTGTCAGCAAGGTGATATCTCTGCTTTTTAATATGCTGTCTAGGTTTGTCATAACTTTTCTTCCAAGGAGCAAGTATCTTTTAATTTCGTGGCTGCAGTCACCATCCACAGTGATTTTGGAGCTCAATAAAATAAAGTCTGTCACTGTTTCCACTTTTTCTCCATCTATTTGCCATGAAGTGATGGGTTCAGTTCAGTTCAGTTCAGTTGCTAGTCGTGTCCAACTCTTGTGACCCCATGGACTGCAGCACGCCAGGCTTCCCTGTCCATCGCCAACTCCCAGAGTTCACCCAAACTCATGTCCATTCAGTCAGTGATGCCATCCAACCATCTTATCCTCTGTCATCCCCTTCTCCTCCCACCTTCAATCTTTCCCAGCCTCAGAGTCTTTTCAAATGAGTCAGCTCTTCGCATCAGGTGGCCAAAGTATTGGAGTTTCAGCCTCATCAGTTATTCCAATGAATATTCAGGATTGATTTCCTTTAGGATGGCCTGGTTGGATCTCCTTGCAGTCCAAGGGACTCTCAAGAGTCTTCTCCAACACCACAGTTCAAAAGCATCAATTCTTCGGCACTCAGCTTTCTTTATAGTCCAACTCTCACATCCATACATGACTACTGGAAAAACCATAGCCTTGACTAGATGGACCTTTGCTGGCAAAGTAATGTCTCTGCTTTTTAATATGCTGTCTGGGTTGGTCATAACTTTTCTTCCAAGGAGTAAGTGTCTTTTTATTTCATGGCTATAATCACCATCTGCAGTGATTTTGGAGCCCAGAAAAATAAAGTCTGCCACTGTTTCTCCATCTATTTGCCATGAAGCAATGGGACTGGATGCCATGATCTTTATTTTCTGAATGTTGAGCTTTAAGCCAACTTTTTCACTCTCCTGTTTCACTTTCATCAAGAGGCTCTTTAGTTCTTCTTCATTTTCTGCCATAAGGGTGGTGTCATCTGCATATCTGAGGTTATTGATATTTCTCCCTGCAATCTTGATTCCATCCTGAGGTTCATCTAGCCCAGTATTTTGCATGATGTACTCTGGATGTAAGTTAAATAAGCAGGGTGACAATATACAGCCTTGACATACTCCTTTCCCAACAAACCAGTTTGTTGTTCCATGTCCGGTTCTAACTGTTGCTTCTTGACCTGCATACAGGTTTCTCAGGAGACATGTCAAGTGAAAGAAAGAAAGAAAGTGAAGTTGCTCAGTCGTGTCTGACTCTTTGCGACCCTGTAGGCTGTAGCCCACCAGGCGCTTCTGTCCATGGGATTTTCCAGGCAAGAATACTGGAGTGGGTTGCCATTTCCTTCTCCAGGAGATCTTCCCGAGACAGGTCAGGTGGTCTGTTATTCCCATCTGTTGAAGAATTTTTCACAGTTTGTTGTGATCCACACAGTCAAAGGCTTTAGTGTAGTTGGTGAAGCAGAAGTAGATGTTTTTCTGGAATTCCCTTGTTTTTTTGATGATCCACTGCATGTTGGCAATTTGAAATATGGGTTTAGCAAATTCAGATGAACTACTGTGGAACTGTTCAGGTCTTTAATACGCATTCTTTATCTCCAAGAAAAGAATATTCAGTGCTTTCCACACATGTTTGACCGTGGAATCCTTTTCCTGAAGAATATTTCATATAACACATTTCACTTTGTGAAATGCTCATCTGTGTCGAGTTACCATGTTTTCTGAGAGTCTATTATCTGATTGCCTTTGCTGGTTTTTATTATTAGTCCCTAAGATTCTATTCTATGACAAAATCCAGTAAGGAAAGCTTTTTTTTATAGTGCTAAAATTATTCAATAAGCAGAGAAGGAGGTTAAGAAAGGATTAAGAAATTAAATAACACTATGTTCTAAAACTTTTTTCAACACCATATATTTGACATTTAAATAGAGAAAATTAGGGACAGGTTGGAAGGTCATTTAATTAAGAGATTTCAGGAATGCTCAGATATTTCTTCTTTTAAAATTTTTTGTTTATTTTTAATTGGAGGATAATTGCTTTACAACAGTAAGGAAAGCTTTGCTTTTTTTTTCCTCAAAGAGAAGTAGGATGGAAAAAGGCCCAAAAGCTATTTTTTCAAGGAGAGCTGATCTGATTCAAAATCAGGAGCCTCTGATTCATCTTAATTGTTGTATTACTGAGGGCAGAGGACATTTGCCATTAACCTCTAACTGGATCCTTTTTCCTGTCTTAAAGTACATGCTTCTATGTAAATACGAGGTCATAATAAACTTGGAAAGCAGCAACACAATGGTTTTAAACAACTGACGTAAGTTTTACCGAAGCAGTCTTGCAACCCAGTTTAAGGCAAGAGTGAACGCTGCACACACAAACTGCAAATGGTGATGAGGATCTCGTGTCAGCTACAAGCTCCTATTAAGACTGAGCCTGCCCCAGGGAAACAGAACTCTAATTATCTAGGTTAAGGTGCTACAGCTGAAAAGCTCACTGGCCAC
The DNA here is from genome assembly GCF_027580195.1 of Bos mutus. NCBI lineage: Eukaryota > Metazoa > Chordata > Mammalia > Artiodactyla > Bovidae > Bos > Bos mutus. The sequence continues at coordinate 60,575,610 of NC_091622.1, read as the reverse complement.
TCCCAGAGCAGCAACACAGTCACACAGGGGTAGCCAGGCCTTGCCAAGACGCAATACTCAGATGCATTCTCTCTGTATTCAAGCCTAGACTACATTTCATTGTAGAATTTTGGTAACTGAATAAATTCTAATGAACTGTCTTATTTGGTGTGGACGGTTTTCTTTGTACATTGTCTTATTTTTTTCACATTATAAAAACAATAGATGATCAGTGTTGGCAAAACACAGAAACGAGCAGGTAGAATAAAAACCATTCATAATCCCACTAATCAAAAATAACTATTGATATTTTGGTTTATGGGCTGCCCTTGTGGCTCAGCTGGTAAAGAATTCGCCTGCAGTACAGGAGACCCAGATTTGATCCCTGGATTGGGAAGATCCCCTGGAGAAGGGAACGGCTATCCACTCCAGTATTCTGGCCTGGAGAATTCCATGGACTGTATAGTCCATGGAGTAGCAAAGAGTCAGAGACGACTGAGTGAATTTATCTACTTCAATATTTTATTTCTTGAGTTGGTACATACTTCCCTTGCAGGGTGCTTTGAGGCTACTTCTGAACTCTTTGTGACTGTAATACTGTAGGCTGGACTTTATTTTGGGGGCAGACTCTTTATTCTAGGAAGAGCTATACTGGTGAGACTAGCCAAAGAAATACAAGTTTAAGAAGATTTTTTTTTCCTACTGTAACCTTGAATATTGTAGAGCAATAATTCCACTCCTACAACTTGTACTGTATTCCTCCTAACACATGGTAATCCCAGTGCTAATAGAAACTGCTAATTGAAAAGCAGAGACATTACTTTGCCAACAAAGGTCCGTCTAGTCAAGGCTACGGTTTTTCCAGTGGTCATGTATGGATGTGAGAGTTGGACTGTGAAGAAGGCTGAGCACTGAAGAATTGATGCTTTTGAACTGTGGTGTTGGAGAAGACTCTTGAGAGTCCCTTGGACTGCAAGGAGATCCAACCAGTCCATTCTGAAGGAGATCAGCCCTGGGATTTCTTTGGAGGGAGTGATGCTGAAGCTGAAAGTCCAGTACTTTGGCTACCTCACGCGAAGCGTTGACTCATTGGAAAAGACTCTGATGCTGGGAGGGATTGGGGGCAGGAGGAGAAGGGGACGATAGAGGATGAGATGGCTGGATGGCATCACTGACTTGATGGACGTGAGTCTGAGTGAACTCTGGGAGTTGGTGATGGACAGGGAGGCCTGGCATGCTGCGACTCATGGGGTCGCAAAAAGAGTTGGACACAACTGAGTGACTGAACTGAACTGAACTGAACATTTTCTATACATTAGAATATGTCCTATTATAAACACAGTATCCTATTTAATTGTCATAATAACACTATTTGTTATGTGCTATTATCATCCCTGTTGTGCAGGTAAGGAAACCAAGGCACAGAGAGGATAAACAACTTGCCCAAGATCACAAGTAGTAAGTGGTAGAGCTGGGATTTGAATGTTGTACCTCCAGAGTCTGTCTTCCTTTTTTAGACTGAGATGTGAACTGAGGTGTTTAGTGAGGGAAAGGCTGCCTTGACTGTGGACTGAGTGTAACCCTGAGAAATCATTGTGAAATTAGGTGGTTTGATCCTGATTCCTCTAGCACTTTGGGATACAATGGTGTACTCCAAGGAGAAGGAGTGGGGGTGAAGGGAGGTGAAAGCATGAGAGAATGAAAGAGCAAAGTAGTTGAGAGATTCATGGGGTCACAAAGAGTCAGACACGACTGAATGACTGAACTGAACTGACTGAAGCTTAAATTTATTAAAACATAGGTGTCTTCTGTTAGCTGGTCTCTGAAGAATGAAAGAATAATGGATTGTATTCATTCATTTGGGACTGAAGTATAGAAGAAATGATGAACCAGGCAAAAGTGGGTCGAAGAAGGCTGGGGCAGTAGTTGAGCATGGAAGGTGAAAAAGAAAAGCCAGGACACGCTGAAGGTCATCATAAATAAGTGAGGAGGGAGCCGGACTTCCTATAGTTCTGTAGGATGGGTCATGGATTTATATTTGGATATTATGGGACATCTCAATCCTGTAAGTGTCAAAAACTGGGGATATTTGAGTTACATGTACAATATAAAGCATTTGCTATATATTTTATTTATAAAACTTGAATCATAGTATATATAATTTGATATCAAGGCTTTTATATAGCATTTTATCCTGGATATTTTAATAATTTAAATTAAATGCTTTTGAAAATGCTATTTTTCAGTGGCAGAATGTCATTATAAGGATACTGTAATTTTCACAACTATTTCCCTGTTGTTAGACATGTAGGATATTTTGCAATTTTTTTTTTGCCTATAAAATAGCAGTGTGCAATAAGAATGCTCATTATCACCACTTACTAGACATCTTAATAGTAAATAAGACATGAAAAAATGAAGACATAATTGGAAAGAGACGAAATTATTTTGGTGGTAGATGATTAACTACACAGAAAATCAAAGAGAAATGATAAAGTATTATAACTAATAAGAGAGTGCAGGAAAACTGCTGGGCCCAAAATTAACATTAAAGAAAATCAGTGGTATTTCCGTATACTAACAATACCAATGAGAAAATTATAGTCTGTAAGTTCCATTTTGATTAAAATCCCAACAGGTATTTTACAGCTATTTCTAAAATTCATATGGAACAGTAAAGGTCCCAAAACAGCCCAAGACAATTTTGAGAGGGGAGGAGATTTTCCCTTTCAGATATCAAGGCTTGATATATAATAGTTAAAACAATGTGATATTGGTGTAGGGATAGACAAATAGACCAAAGAGATGAAGTAAATGCCCAGAAACAGACTCTGAGTACTGCAAGACGGTCTCTCACAGAAGTAACATTACAAATCAGCAGAAAAAGGATGAGATATCTGCTAAGTTTTGTTATTGTTGTTTGGTTGCTAAGTTGTGTCTGACTCTTGTGACCCCATGGACTGTAGCCCACCAGGTTCCTTTATCCATGGGGTTTCCCAGGCTGGAATACTGGAGTGGGTTGCCATTTCCTTCTGCAGGGAATCTTCCCAACCCAGGGATTGAACCCACATCTGCATTATAGGCAGATTCTTTACCACCAAGCCACCAGGGGGAAGCCCGTAGCTCACTTGATACAGATCTAACTGTGAAATTCAAAACTTTAAAAAAATTTGAGAGAGTATGTAGCAGAATACCTTTATAGAATTGGAGTAGAGAACGATTTCTTTTCTTTTTTACTTTTTGGCCATGCCATGCAGTACATGGTATCTTAATTCTGTGACCAGGGATGGGACCCACACCCCCTGAAGTGGTGGAGTAGTCTTAACCACTGGACTGCAAGGGAAGTCCCAGGGAAGGATTTCTTAAACAAGACTCCAGAAGCACAAAACATACACAAATGTTCATATACGTACTGTGATAAGATTAAAAACTGAGAGTTGAAAGACAAAGTTTAAAAGACAAGCCACAGATTGAGAGAAACATTTGCAATGCATGTGATTAACAAAGGATTTAGGATCTAGAATATTTACAAAATCCTTAAGAAGCAATAAAGACAAAAAAAAAAAAACAATTAACAAGGAAATTGGCAAAGGAAATGAACAGGTAATTCACGCAAGTGAAACTGGACTGTTCAATAAAGATAGGATAATATGCTCAACCTCTTCAGTAGTCTGCTGCTGCTGCTAAGTCGCTTCAGTCATGTCCGACTCTGTGCGACCCCATAGACGGCAGCCCACCAGTAGTCAGGGGGATGCAAATGAAGGCAATGAAATACTATCTCCCTTCCCTGGTGGCTCAGACAGTAAGGAATCTGCCTGCAACACAGTAGACTAAGGTTTGATCCCTGGGTCAGGAAGATCCCCTGGAGTAGGAAATGGCAACTCACTTCAGTATTTTTGCCTGGAGAATTCCATGGACTGAGAAGGCTGGCGGGCCACAGTCCATGGGGTCAAAAAGAGTCAGACACAGCAACTAACACTTCTCATTAGAAAAGTAAAAATTGACAAGTCTGACACAGAGAATTTTGGGTGTAATGGGGGAAATAGAATCTTCTATACACTGTTGTCAGGTTATTTGGAATAATCACCTAGGAAGCAGTTTAGGAAGAAGTAATATCTTGTAAGGCTGAAGGTACTTATAACAAAACAGAACTTATGAATAGATAATTAAAAATAAAAAGGCAATCAAGTTATTACTTCTAGTATGCCCTCCCTGACAGCATTCCCTTTTGACTCCAAATCTTGAGTTTTATTTATATTATTACTTTTCTTTCTTTTTTTTTAATCTTATGTACCTTCAGAGACTATAGTAGTAATATAGTCACTAAGTCGTGTCCAACTCTTGCAACCCCAGGGATTGTACCTGCCAGGCTCCTCTGTCCTTGGAATTTCCCAGGTGAGAATACAAGAGTGGGTTGCCGTGTCCTTCTCCAGGGGATTGAACCTAGGTCTCCTGCATTACAGGAGGTCTTCCTGCATGGCAGGCAGATTCTTTACTGGACTGAGCCACCAGGGAAGTCCCACAGAGACTATAGTCCTTAGTTGTTTTATTATCTCTGGGCTTCATAATGTACCATAATGTATGTAATCTTTGGTATCTTGCTATTTTAACTTAATGTTGTGTTTTCTCAGATTCATCCAAATACATACATGTACTCTGTGGCTTGCTTATTTTTCACTGCTAAAATGAAATACTATAATTTATACAAGCAGTGCTGTGAGGGATATCCTTGAACTTATCCCATGGACATCTGTGAGGGTTTCTTGAGCTTCTCAAGAGTTTAGGCTAAAGTGAAACTTTAAATCAATGTTCTAGGAGTGAAACTGCTACATCAATGAGCTTCATCAACTTCATTAGATAAAGCAGAATTGTTTACCAATATACATTATCATCAGCAACGTGAGTTCCCATTCCCCACATCCTCACTAATACTTGATACCATCAACGTTTAAATTTTAAATTTTTGTTAGTCTCACAGGTATACAGTGGCATCTCATAATGGTTTTAATTTGCATTTCTTTCTGAATAAAATTGAATATATTTTTGCTGTTTTTTTTCTTTGTTGTTATTCATGTTTCTTGTGAAAAGCCTATTCATGTCTTTGGTCCATTAAAAAGTTTTTTTGTTTTAATTTATTTTTAATTGAAATATAATTGCTTTACAGTATTGCATTGGATTCTACCAGTTGAATCAGTCTTATTTTGGAGTTCTTTATGTAGTTTGTATGCTAATTCTTTGTTGGTTGTATGTGTGACAAAAAACTCCCCTTGGTTTCTAGCTTCTTTTTAAATTATTTTCTCAATACAGAAGTTTTTAATTCTTAATACAATTGAGGATTTTATTTGGGGTGGGGCTAGGGAGAGCCTCATCTTTTAAAATTTGCATTTCTTTGATCACAAGGTTGAACTGTTTTTCATGTTTATTGGCCATTTGCGTTTATTTTTGGTCAGCTTTTTTATATCCTTTTGCCCATTTTCTATTGATTTGTAAATGACTTCAGATGTTAAGGATATTAATGCTTTGTCATATCTGTTGGGAATATTTTTCCTAGTTTCTTATTACTTATAGATTTTGCTTAAAATTCGCTGTCAGTCAGTTCAGTCACTCAGTCGTGTCCGACTCTTTGCGACCCCATGAATCGCAGCATGCCAGGCCTCCCTGTCCATCACCAACTCCCGGAGTTCACTCAGACTCACATCCATCGAGTCGGTGATGCCATCCAGCCATCTCATCCTCTGTCGTCCCCTTCTCTTCCTGCCCCCAAACCCTCCCAGCATCAGTCTTTTCCAATGAGTCAACTCTTTGCATGAGGTGGCCAAAGTACTGGAGTTTCAGCTTCAGCATCATTCCTTCCAAAGAGCACCCAGGACTGATCTCCTTTAGAGTGGACTGGTTGGATCGCCTCGCAGTCCAAGGGACTCTCAAGAGTCTTCTCCAACACCACAGTTCAAAAGCATCAATTCTTCGGTGCTCAGCCTTCTTTATAGTCCAACTCTCACATCCATACATGACCACAGGAAAAACCGTAGCCTTGACTAGACAGACCTTTGTTGGCAAAGTAATGTCTCTTTTGAATGATAGCTTTTGAATATGCTATCTAGGTTGGTCATAACTTTCCTTCCAAGGAGTAAGTGTTTTTTAATTTCATAGCTGCAATCACAATCTGTGGTGATATTGGAGCCCCCAAAAATAAAGTCTGCCACTGTTTCCCCATCTATTTCCCATGAAGTGATGGGACCAGAAGCCATGATCTTAGTTTTCTGAATGTTGAGCTTTAAGCCAACTTTTTCACTCTCATCTTTCACTTTCATCAAGCAAATTCTCTGTACTGAGTATATATTTAAATATATTTAAACCTATCATTCATCCTTTTCCTATTTTTCTTTGTTTTTCACACTTGACAAAAATTAATTCATCTGGAGTTAATTTTGTTATGAAGAGATGACAAAAATCAACTGTCTCTCCTTTTTCCACTGATTTGTGATATCAGTATTATGTACTAAAATTTTTACATTTATTTGGATCTGTTTCTGGGCCGTATACTTTACTATGTTAATTGCAATTAGTTTATCCATTATTGCCCAAGATACCTACTTTGTTTATTGTTCTCTTTCTAGTAAAGTTTACCATTTGGTAAGGCAAATTTGATCCTTGAATTATCTCAGAACAGGCATTCTCCATGTCTCTGATCAAATATTTTGCTTGTTTCCCAGAGTGTTAGCATACAAATAAGATGCAACTTCTGAATTTTCAAATTGTTAGAAAACATAAAATACTTTCATCACAACTTTTCATGGATTCAGGAAGAATGTTGAAGGCCCCAGGATCAGAGCTTGGGATGGTAATTAATGCTGAACTATTGAGAGTGATCAATGCAAAGAAATAGAGGAAAACAATAGAATGGGAAAGACTAGAGATCTCTTCAAGAATATTAGATACCAAGGGAACATTTCATGCAAAGATGAGCACAATAAAGGACAGAAATGGTATGGAACTAACAGAAGCAGAAGATATTAAGAAGAAGTGGCAAGAATACACAGAAGAACTGTACAAAAAAGATCTTCATGACCCAGATAACCGTGATGATGTGGTCACTCACCGAGAGCCAGACATCCTGGAATGTGAAGTCAAGTGGGCCTTAGGAAGCATCACTATGAACAAAGCTAGTGGAGGTGATGGAATTCCAGTTGAGCTATTTCAAATCCTAAAAGATGATGCTGTGAAAGTGCTACACTCAATATGCCAGCAAATCTGGAAAATGCAGCAGTGGCCACAGGACTGGAAAAGGTCAGTTTTCATTCCAGTCCCAAAGAAAGGCAATGCCAAAGAATGTACAAACTACTGCATAATTGCACTCATCTCACATTCTAGCAAAGTAATGCTCAGAATTCTCCAAGCCAGGTTTCAACAGTATGTGAACCATGAACTTCCTAATGTTCAAGTTGGATTTAGAAAAGGCAGAGGAACCAGAGGTCAAATTGCCAACATCTGCTGCGTCATACAAAAAGCAAGAGAGTTCCAGAAAAAATCTACTCTTGCTTTATTGACTATGCCAAAGCCTTCGACTGTGTGGATCACAACAAACTGTGGAAAATTCTGACAGAGATGGGAATATGAGACCACCTGACCTGCCTCCTGAGAAATCTGTATGCAGGTCAAGAAGCAACAGTTAGAACTGGACATGGAACAACAGACTGATTCCAAATTGGGAAAGGAGTATGTCAAGGCTGTATATTATCACCCTGCTTATTTAACTTACATGCAGAGTACATCATGTTAAATGCCAGGCTGGATGAAGCACAAGCCAGAATCAAGATGGCAGGGAGAAATATCAATAACCTCAGATATACAGATGATACCATACTTATGGCAGAAAGCAAAGAACTAGAGAGACTCTTGATGAAAGTGAAACAGAAGAGTGAAAAAGTTGGCTTAAAACTCAACATTCAAAAAATGAAGATCATGGCATCCAGTCCCATCACTTGTTGGCAAATAGATGGGAAAACAGTGGCTGACTTTATTTTTCTGGGCTCCAAAATCACTGCAGATGGTGACTGCAGCCATGAAATTAAAAGAGGCTTACTCCTTGGAAGGAAAGTTATGACCAACCTAGACAGCATATTAAAAAGCAGAGACATTACTTTGCCAGCAAAGGTCCATCTAGTCAAAGCTATGGTTTTTCCAGTAGTTATGTATGGATGTGAGAGTTGGACTACAAAAACAATTGAGCACCAAAGAATTGATGCTTTTGAACTGTAGTGTTGGAGAAGACAAGCATCAGAGTCTTTTCTAATAAGTCTATTCTAGAATATCCATCCTCTTAAGAAATCACATGTTAATGAATCAGCAAGCTTTAAAAAATTTTTTTTAAATGCATCACTTACCTATTAGCCACTTGCCCTAATAAAAGTTCAATGGAGTGCCTGGAGGCTGTAACAACAGGAGACAGAAACCAGAGTCTAGCAGCCGTGCACTGCAGACAATTCCAACGCCCCTTTCCACCTTAGCAAAGTGAGGTTGAAGGCAGCCAGCAAAGGCATGGAGCCTGATTCCTGTTGCCTGAGGGCTGTGGTAGCACCACTGACTTGGTTTCCCACCCCTCCTTCACCCAACATAAGGTCCGTGCCAGCAAGGACAGCCCCTCAGTCCTGGTAGTGGAAAGGTGTGAACAATGAAGATAAGCAAACTAGGGAGCTGCAGCTTCTGAAATCCACATCATGACTCAAAAAAAAAAAAAAAAAAAAACAGGGGGTGGGGACCTCTGCACAGTCAGAGGAACAGGAAACTCAGTCCTTACAGGAATTTTCACACACGGTTCTAAACGTAGAAAACAATATAAAGGATATGAGCCTACAATCCCACTCCTGGGCATCTACCTAGAGAAAAACATATTTGAAAAGATACGTGCATCCCCAGTGTTCACAGCAGTACTATTTATAACAGGCAAGACATGGAAACAGCCTAAGTGTCCATCGACAGAGGAGTGGACAAATAATATGTGTGTGCATGCATGTATATATGTACACACACACACACACACACATATACATACACATGGTGGACTATTAGTCAGTCATAAAAAAGAATGAAATAATGCCACTTCCAGCAACATGGACGGACCTAGAAATTATCATACTAAGTGAAGTAAGCCAAATAAGACATATACGATATATCACTGATATGCAGAATCTAAGCTTTCGAACTGTGGTGTTGGAGAAGACTCTTGAGAGTCCCTTGGACTGCAAGGAGATCCAACCAGTCCATCCTAAAGGAGATCAGTCCTGGGTGTTCATTGGAAGGACTGATACTGAAGCTGAAACTCCAATGCTTTGGCCACCTGATATGAAGACCTGACTCTTTTGAAAAGACCCTGATGCTGGGAAAGGTTGAGGGTGGGAGGAGAAGGGGACGACAGAGGATGAGATAGTTGAATGGCATCACCGACTCAATGGACATGAGTCTGAGTAAGCTCTGGGTGTTGGTGATGGACAGGGAAGCCTGACGTGTTGCAGTCCATGGGGTCGCAAAGAATCGGACACGACTGAGCAACTGAACTAAACTGATTGAGTGAGGGTATAATGCCTGGTGCCATGTTTAATAGGGGCTTCCTATAGTTTTACTTCACTCACTTTCAGCCAAGATATTTTCTTTTTTTCTTTCCTTCTTTTTGGTAGCACTTTGCAGCTTGCAGTATCTTAGTTCCCCAACCAGGATCAAACCCAGGCCCCCAGCAGTGAAACCCCCATGGCCGAACCACTGGACTGTGGGAGAATTCCTCAGCCAAGGTATTTTCTAAATCAACAGGGCCTGCTGTGATAATTCTCTCTCTCCTTGGTGGACAGTGAAGAAAACACGGACAATGTCACTATCCCTGCTGAAAAAATGAAGGCCTTGATTCATGTAGGAATGAATTTGTTTGTGGCGATAAAGGAATTAATGTGCTGGGCCCTCAGCATCTTCTCCCTATCAGAATGTTTAGAATGGGGCTTTTCTTTTGTTCAGGTCTTGGCTATTGGGTTTGAGAAAGTGGAAGTCCGGTTTCACAACACAAAAGTTGGGTTGGACAAACATGGTGGACAGCTTCCTGTCCAGCAAAGACTGAAGTGTCCAAGGGGACGTCAAAGGGACAGCTCTACTCTTTCACCCCAGAGTAAGAAGGCAAACTCCAAGGGTAAAAAATGGGATACTAAATCTATTTCAGTATTTTATAAGTGTAAGTTTACTATAAAAAGATAGTTCTAGTCTCTGAGTGCACATTGAACTCTGTGAAGTCTGGCTACGTTCAGGGGTCCTCCTGCTTTGTCTCATGTGGGTCCCAGACATGAGAGTCAGGCACAGTTGACTAGGAGCTTCCTCTAATCACTCCTGACTGGAGCCAGTTGGTGAAACACACAATTACGTAAAATCTTATATTCATCTACAATAACTCACTTATTCCTCTATATGTCTATTCCTTATCTATAAACGGGGAGGCATCCTTTCATCTTCTCACATGCCAGAATTTGCTTTTTGATAAGTAAAACAGTGCTTGCAAAAGTACAGTTGAGAAAATGGTGCTAAACAAGTTTTGAAAAAAATTCTACTTTGTATATTAGCACTCTTCTGTCCTTCTGAGTCATTCAGAAGGAAGGAAGGGCAGGGCATGGTTCTGCAAAATGCTGAACACGGGTCCTTGTAGCATAGCAGGCTTTGATGACAATACACGAATAATGCTGAAAGTGTCATGAATTGTAGCCATACCACCTGCTGATCAATGGATCTGTTAGCTTCTTTGAATGACTCAAGATACTCCAAAAGCAAAAACTCTGATGGCAAATCTTGATGTATAGGTCAAATGAAATGACTCACAGCAGATCAAGTTAGCAGCTGATAGAAAAGCAAAGGTTTTAGCTACATGTTGTGGACTGGTAAACTGAGAACAAAATTGAACTTGTGGGTACGGTTTGTGGAGCGACACAATTTTGGTTGGCACTGTGCTGGAAAATGTTTTGAATTGCTGTCAACATTTAAAAGGCTGGGGGTTTCACACAAAAACAATTGGGTAGAGCCCAATAACTGCTTTTTCCTTTAGACAGAACTGTTCTTTTTCCCCCACTGTGTACCAGTGCGAATGTTTATTATCATTATTTAAAAAAATTTTATTGAAGTATAGTTAATTTACAATGCTGTGTTAATTTCAGGTATACAGCAAAGTGACTCAGTGTCGGGAGCAGGAGCTCCGCCCATGGCAAAGGTCATGAGGAAGGGGGTTTGGCATACGCAAAGGCGGGATCGAGCTTCAGGAGTCCCCCTGGAAATTCTCGAGCATCTACCCCCAAAACCAGAGTCTGCCTACTTTCTGCTTTGTGCTGTCACCTACACCTCTGACTTTACGGGGGGCTGTCCCCCACTACCTCTCTCTGAAAAAAGAGTTAACTTACAGCTCCAGTTAATGATTCCTGGGTGTGACAGTGTTTCAACCTACAAACTCCTTTGGAAGTCCTCTAGCCTGCCTGAATAGGTTTTTCCGGCCACATGTGATTGTTCAGAGCCTCCCAACTGTGAGAGGCATGAGATGTTCTAAACTGTCTAAATACAGATTCCTTTGAGCAGTTAAAAGATTGATTAGAAATTATATTGGTGAAGGGTTTTTCACTTGTTGGGCCAATGTTTGTTGCTAAGTCTCCATATCCCTTACCTGCTGTGTCCCTGGCAGTGTATTGATTAATATAATTGGTGTAAGTAGTAGCTTTAATGTTTGTAACCTTGGACCCTTGAGTTAATTCTTTTTCTTGTTATAGCCCACCACATGTTTGCTCTGTAGGAATGCAACTTTATCTAATGCTTTTGGAGGGTGGCTCCTGACCAATCACCTTTAGAGAAAAATAAATTTTCTGAAGAAAGGGTCTTAAAATGTTAACAGGCCTCCAGGCCAGAAGATGATGCAAATCACCTAAACTTTTGCATATGATAAGTTTGCAGGAAGAAAGCCTGGCTTGCTGCATGACTCTACCCCTTCCCCCATTATCCTCTATGCATAACTTAAGGTATAAAAACTACTTTGGAAAATAAAGTGCGGGCCTTGTTCACTGAAGCTTGGTCTCCCCGTGTGGTTCTGTCACCTGGCTGAATTATTCAGCCTCTTTTCTCCACTAAATTTTCTCACTGAGCTATCCTTATTTAACCACTCTTTATATCTTTAATTAACATTTAGATAAGCTGTTGTTTCCTGATCTCCGATGCCGTCTCCCCTTCGAATTCCCTGGATCCACCGTGGCTGGACCCCGGCAACTCAGTTATACATATATTCTTTTTTGTATTATTTTCCATTATGGTTTATCACAGGATATTGAATCTAGTTCCCTATGCTATACAGTAGGACCTTGCTGTTCATCCACCTAATATATACTAGTTTGTATTTGCTAATCTCAGTTTCCAATTCTTCGCCCTCCCACCCCGTCCCCGCCACTGGCAACCACATATGTGTCCTCCAAGTCTGTGAGTCTGTTTCTGTTTGTAGATATGTTCATTTGTCAGACAGAACTGTGTATGTTTTCGGTTTGCCATAGTCTACACCACTCTTTCAATATCATCCTCTTCTGGTTCTCATTTACAATGCCTAACTGGTCCCTCCAGTCTAAGTAACCCCTGACTTAGATAATGCTGAAGGATGAGGAGAGATTCTCTGTGGTCCAGATTTGGACCCTAAAAAGAAGTCCTTAGGTCTTGAAGAAAGTCAATGAAAAAAAACCTAGTTCAATATTATCCTAGATAAAAATATTTTTATTTTAATAAAGACATTGCTCATAGATCATATGTTAGAATAACAGTCTTGAGAGCTTGTTTGGAGGTTCTAGCAGGGGAGCACAGCTACTCATATACCCTTGACCAAAGACCGGTCCTCCTCTATCGGGGATGGTCGGCCTCTTCGACCCAGCGCGCAGCTTCGGGAGGGATGCACATGGAGCGGTGAGGGAGGAAGGGGACACCCGCCTAGCCAGCCAGATCAGCCGAATCAACCCTGGTGATCAATGGGGTGACAGATGTCGCAACCAGATCGCCCTCATATCCAGAATAACAGTCTTTTGTCTTGAATTGCTTTATAGCTGAATAAGCTTTCACTTACGTAACAATGGATATATTAAACTACTCTGGTAGTTGCTAAACTTCTCTTCTAAAGGCAAAGAATTCACTTTTCTATGGAAAGAGCAGCAACTACTAATTCATATCCAACTTTGCCAAAAAAAAAAAAAAGGCAGAATACAACTTGCAATGACAATTAGAATACTGTATCTTAAAACGATGGAAACTTTCAAGGAATTTGATTGCTATTGTCACCACCTACAGATTTGAGACATAGGGCCAGCCAAGATACATGTATATTTTGGAAAGTTAACAGTATCAGCAGAATGCCACTGTTTCAAAGCATATTCCCTGATTCAACAATGGAAAGAAACGTCCTCTGTGAACAGACTGTATGTTTACAGTGAGAGCGAGCACTGCGACAGCGCTGGAAAAAGCAGCAGAATAGAGCAACTTCAAAGGGTTTTCTCTAGCCAGTACTGGAGGTTAACCATCATTTGGTTGTTCAGACAATTTCCACTGGCACTCACATGGCCTCTCCTGGTTATTGTTCATCTCTTCTCAAGGAGTTTGAATCCTTCAATGGAAGGCAATTCCTTAGTGACACCTACAATCAATCCCTGGGTTAGGAAGATCCCCTAGAGGAGGGAATGGCAACCCACTTCAGTATTATTGCCTGGAGAATCCCATGGACAGAGGAGCCTGGCAGGCTATAGTCCATAGGGTCACAAAGAGTCGGAACATGATGGAAGTGACTTAGCATGCACAGTCAGCTGGTAAGTTTGATTTGCCTTAAATAGCTGACCTCAAGATGCATCAATAAACATATGCAAATCTGCATCATTGCTATCATCTGACTGTGTAATTCTGGACCAAAAGCTGTAAAAGAGAGCTTGATTCTCTCTTCCCCAAGTAAGAAAATTGACTCCCCGCCCCTCAAAAAAAAAATCAGTGAAATACAAAATGAATTTGAGTATTTTATTTATAAATGTACATTTACTATAAAAGCTGTTGCGTTTTAGACAACTTTATTTTATTTTTTTTACTATTTCTCAGAGTCATTTTAGAATAAATATTTTAAATGAAGGTTAGTGTAACTGATACAGAATATTGGCCCACCCAGAATAGTAACATCTTTTGGACGGACTCACATATGAGGTGGATCATTTCAGCTTGTTAAGTCTTACATTGTGTATAGATAACTATAGTAGGTATTGCATTAATAACACTACACAGAAAGAATGAACACGTCATGAAAGTTTGCACGTGAAAAACAAAGAGTTACCCACTTTTTTTTTTTTCTTAAGAAAGAAGAGACTAGCTTTCGAAGTATAAGAAAAAAAAGATATACTTCCTCAGGAACAATAAATCACTCACTTGCCTCATCTGTTTTTTAAACAAACACATTTACATTGTAGCTCAACGGAGCACAGCATTTTTTTTCCTGGGGTCTCAGAGATTATTTGAAAAGAAATAGATCATACTCATTATGCTGCATTGGAAAAAACAAGATCTAGTCTGCCCGAGCTGCCATGTAACAGACTCCAAATGAAATATAAATCAAATATAAATAGAAACAGTTGGCAATTAGAATTTAGAAAATGTTGGAGATTATTCTGTGCTGGTGACTATTGTTCATTATGGAAAAGCACATTTCGCAGTTGGAGAATGGGGCTTTATTTTTCTTGACTTGATTCTAGCTTCAATACATGTACAATGAGTCTCACTAAGAAATATGTATAAATGGGTTTGTGAAACCAGAAGAGAATGTGCAATATTCATATAATCCTTACATAACAGATGGAGTTCCACATGTAAAAAGTATTCTATAAAAATCGGTTATGAATGATTCTATTGTACATGTTTTGTGCATTATTGGTGGTAAAGTACTCTTCTAATATCATGCAAAGTGCAAACATCCATATTATCAAAATACTTAATAAAACATGCAGGTGGTTAATCAAAATATTGGACTTAATCTGTACATTTTCAAAATGTTTTCAATTCTTCTTTTTCTTTTTTTTTTAAAACTTTTTCCCCCTGTAAAGCAGCCAACACCTCCATGAGAAGTCTTGAGAACTTGGAAGTGACTTCATCTCTCTTCAATGTACTGCATCCATAATTCATCACTATGTGCAACAGCTTTGCATTTTCTAAGGCACAATTTTTAATGAAATGATGTGTAAATTTCAATCTAACAACAGCTCGCCCAAATAACAAAATGGCCAAACTATCTCCAGTGGCTGAGGAAATTTCTGCACTTACATGGAACCCGCATGCAGAGAACTGTCTAGCATGTAAATAAATAATTGCTAGCCATACTCAATAAGACAGAGAAAAAAAAATTATTGCTTACATAACAGAAAAACATCTACTTGATCTCCTTTTATGACTACGTTAAGCTATTAGGAGTATATCCAGAGTCTACATTCACAAAACGTCATCTGTCATCTTCACTTATTTGCCATTATTTTAAGGCAGAATAAATAGTCCCCCTTTCCCCAGTCTTCAGGAAAACAGCCTGAAACTCTAAAATGGGATGCTTTTTAATAACTTGATTCCTTTTTGGCCAGATGAAACTCATCACACAGGGCAAAAAAATAAGCCAGCCCTTCACAAGAGTTCCTTGCTAAACTTCTCCATGATCAAGGTCCAGAATTCTGGGTTCTGGAGTTCCAGAAGTCGAGAGAGTTGGTGATGGATGGCGCGGAGGAGAGCAGGCAGGTATCCCGTGGGGTGGGCAGGGGACGATGTGAGCGGTAGGTGCTTGCTGATCACACACTAGTGGCTTCTCGCATTGTACGTCATTGGATTCTATTAGGATGGACTCAGTGCTTCTCTTTAGCCACCTGGGCTTCAGCCCCCAAGGAGAAGGTGCAGGCAAGGGTGAGCAGGGTCACACCTAGCAATGGACTGATCTCGACGACAGCTTCCATATGTCCCACACTGAGCCTTTTATTGAATCTAGAGCATGAAGAGAAGCAAGCCACAAAGCTCTCTTGGATATCACTGACCCACCACTCTTTGGAAGATTAAACGTCTTCACAGATTTTGGTAGTAACTTTGGAAATAATGACTGAATTATGTCCCTCTGGTTTCTTCCTACCCTTGGGCAATGTCCCAGAGTGTAAATCTAGCCAATATTACAAGGGTTCTTTCTATTCGATGGTTCAGCCTATATCAATGGCATAACTTCCAAAGGACACAGAATCTAATACTAACGGTGCAATAATTTATTGGTATGACTTCCACCTCAAAAGGTAAGTAACACAAATGTTTCAAGATTACAGTATATATTATCAGCCTAGTGACTTTGCAGTAAAAACAAGTTATAGCTCAGAGCTAGATGGTGTGATTTTTAGTTTCTGAAATGCATTAATTGTATGCTCCTGACTCAGAAGACCATGTGTCTCAAATTGGCATGTCCTGCATTTTCTGCAGCTCAATTCTGTAAACATAAAATGTTTAATTCCTAGAAATGCTAAAAAAAAAAAAAAAAAAAAAAACCCAAACAGGTTTATCGCATCATTCATCTCATTAACTCCCAAAAAAGAGAATAACATATTTTAAACCATAAGCCTGTTTGACCATGCTAAGACCTTTTCTTTTTGAACTATTCAGGATCATTACAATTCAATATTCTTTGTATATACTGTGCAAATGCCAAAAAAAAAAAAAAAAAGAAAGGAAACCAGGAAAAACACGAACACTGTGCTACAATAGAACAGATACCATCTTTTCAAACAGCCTTTCAGAAATCAGATGAATGCTGTGGAGCCCCTGAACTCGGGATTTCGTTAAACGCTGCCAGGGGACACCCTCAGTAAGGAAATGGTGAGTGATCTGGAAGCTGGGAAACCACGTCACAATGTTGTGGGCTGGCCAGCACCTGGCATGAAGAAAACAGAGCAACATTTGGTTACAGAAGTCAACCATTCTGGATTTAGATGTTTAAACACTTCTGAAATTAGTAATGACCATTGCCAACATCTCTTCCTTCTAGGGAGGGGAAATCTGTCCCGCCATGCCACTTGGAGTGTGGTCCAGGGACCGGCCACATTGGCGTCACCTGGAGCTTGTTAGAAATGCAGACTCTTGAGCACTATCCTGGAGCTGAACAAGGAGCCCAGGTGGTTCCTATGCCTTGTCAAGTTTGGTTGAAGTCCTCTGGATTTCACCCTGAACCAAATGACCTCCACCAAGTTTTCTTCCTTGTTTTCTGTGGCAAATAAGCAAGAAAATAATTTCTTTTCTCTCAGTTTCCTTAGCTTGTGATTTCTCTAAGAATAAATACATTGCAACAGGAGGAATCTGACATATGATCTAGAAACAAGACTGTCAGATTTAGCAAATAAAATATAGAACACCCAATAACATTTGAATTTTAGATAATAAATACATTTTTTTAGTATATATCCCATGGGATATTTGGGATACACTTGTGCTAAATCCTGAGCAGGAGATGTTTGGGACATACACGTACTAAAAATTAATTGTTTAGCTGAAACTCAAAAACATGTAACTGGGCATCTTGTATTTTATCTGGCAACTCTATCTAGGAAGGATGGTTTGGGTTCCCTATTTCCTGCTGAAACCTTCACAAAGTTTCTCCTTCATTTTAGGCACTAGAGTTATGATGAGGCAATTGCAACATTGGAAAAGACCCCGGGGATTTTGCATTAAATGCATTTCATGAAAGTGAATGATCAAACAGACACAAAGACATGGTCATCCAACACCCACACACAAATGGCACCAGTTAAACCATGTGACGGCTTGATTCATGACAGGTAATTGGCTTTGCACTTCTCTTCTATTTACATATGAATTTACAAACTGTTTACATTACTTTTAGGAATTGCATTTTAATATGCTGTTATGCTATTTTTCCCCCTCCAAGAAAAAAGTTTCATTTAAATGTGACCACTTACTTGAAGAAAATAGGATTACATATTCAGGTTTTATTATTCTACACAATGAAGTTATTTCATTTCACTAGGAATACCTATGATGTAAACCACCTCTCACATCTATCCATCTCCCTTCTTCTTAACTTCAGATCAAAATCAAGTAAAAAAAGAAAAAAATGATTTTTAGCCATTTTCCCCATTCTGACTCTTTTATTGCATCTGGGGTATAGTCAATCAATTCAAGTGGATTTATACTTCTCTAACCAACTATTAGCCTCTCCCCCTATTCACTCTGAAGGTACAGTTTTTCCTTATGACACAAAGAAAGAGATGAGCAGTAGTCTCAGATGTGGTGCTCATTCTCCCTGCCATTTGTTGACCGGATTAAAGTTTAGTCTAAAATGATATTAACAATTATCTGGAAAAATAAACATGAGATTTAGGAAAACTTGGAAAAAATAACTGGAGAGAAGGTAGCCAGTCTCTCTTTCAATACTGATGCATAATATGAACCTATATTAATTAAAACTGACACTAGAGAATAAACAGGTTAACACAACACGATAAAATATCCAGAAATAGACCCAAAATATATATGTGAACTTAGCTTAGGAGAAAGTTGCATTTCAGATTCATAAGAAAAAAATGGGATTTTTCAGTAAGTTATAGTCACACAATTGGCTAATTGGAAAACAAAATAAATCTAGTATCTATCTTATTTCTTACCCCCACATACATTTCTGATTATCACATGTTTATATGCCAAAAAGAAAACAAAAAACAATTCTAGGAGAAATCACAGCTAAATTTATTTATACTCTTGGATAGTCAGAGCTTTTCTAAGTAGAACACAAAACTCAGAATCCAAAAAGGAAAAATGAGAGATATGTTGAACTACCTAAATTGAAAATTTATTCTATGAAAAAAAATCATAAAGTGGAAAGACCAATGATAACCGCCCAAAGTAGCAAATATAAAATAAAGGGAAAATTTCCTTAATTTACAAAAAACTCATAAAAAGCAACTGATAATAGAATGATGGGAAAATGATACAGAAATATAAAAGGTTTTAATAGAAAAAGAAGTATAAATGGTGAACAAACAAATGAAAAGATGCTTAAACTCACTTATAGTTAGTTAAAGACTACAGATTAAAGCAAAGAGGTTTTATCCCCTCTGCCTAGCAGAGTGGAAATTTTAAAAATTTGATGATATCCAGAGCTGACAAAGGCATGGAGAAAGAAAGAGGCTCTCATATACATTGCTCTTTCGGGGAATATAATTAGGCAAATAGCCTGAAGATTTAAAAGGCATATGCTTTTTAACTCAGCAGTTCTACTTCCCCTGTGGCTCAGACAGTAAACTGCCTGCCTGCAGTGTGAGAGACCTGGGTTTGATCCCTGGGTTGGGAAGATCCCCTGGAGAAGGAAATGGCAACCCACTCCAGTACTCTTGTCTGGAAAATTCCATGGACTGAGGAGCCTGGTAGGCTACATACAGTCCATGGGGTCTCAAAGAGTTGGACATGACAGAGCGACTTCACTTTCCACTGCTCAGAATCTACCCTGTGGAGATGCTTTCAGAGGTTCATCAAGACATATATAAAAGCATGTTCACTGGAGCATTTAAAAAATAGTATTAAAAAAACTGGAATTAAAGGAACACTCATTCTTAGCACATTAGTTTTAAATTATGGTAAGTCCATACAGTGGGACTGTATACAGCTATAAAAGAGTCTTAAGAAGAATGAGGAGAAAGAACATGCTTTATGAAAAAATTGCCAGGATATATCATTAAGCTGGCTTCCGTGGTGGCTCAGATGGTAAAGAATCTGCCTGCAATGTGGGAGACCTGGGTTCAGTCCCTGGGTTGGGAAGATCCCCTGGAGGAGGGCATGGCAACCCACTCCAGTATTCTTGCCTGGAGAATCCCATGGACAGAGGAGCCTGGTGGGCAACAGTCCATGGAGTCGCAAAGTCAGACAGGAGTGAGTGACTGACACTTTCACTTTCATCATTAAGTTAAAAACAGCAGCAATGAAAACTAAGTACCGCTGTGGTTATGCTATTACCTTTGTGAAATAAAAACCAACACAGGTAGACGTGTCACACACACATGCATCTGTGTGTTTGTGCAAACACATGTGTATATACAAACATACATTCTGCCCCTGTCCCCAAGAAATTATTAGAAAGTGATTATGTGGTTAACTTTGAAGATTTTTTCATTTTTAATTTTTTTATCTTTCTAAAAAACCCATTTTTTCCTGAACTTTTATCATTTATACCTTCTATTTATTTCTTCTTTTGAATATAGATACTGGTTCTCTAGGCAAAGAGATAATGAACCTTTTTGCTTTTGTCTTAGTACATTTGTATTCTAAAAAATATCTAGTGAAATAGTGCATCAAAAATATTAAATAAAGAAAAAACAGTATCTTTAATCTACTTCCAATTACCTATTTTTCATCTTACAGGACAGTTGCAGGAATCCCATGGTTCTTGTCTTCAGATTTGGAATCAAAAGCACTTAACATCCTTTATATTTGTATACACAAGAGAAAAATTGCTGGCCTAGATCCTAAAAGCTAATTTCCAAAAGAAATGTCAATGAAACACCCAGCTTCTCAATTAAAATAAAAATCTGGATCAAAACAGGTCACTGTTATCCAGAAGTGGGTTCGGGTTTGTTCTCTGCTGGCATCCTTCAATCGCTTTAAATTATGAAAGAAATTCAGATTTACAGCACTTTCAAATCTGGCTGAACCATCCTTCAACCTAACAGCGCCCTCTTCTGGTTCCATGGCTCACACTCAACAGGTCATTGAGGTTGCAGAAAAACTCCAATTCGCGTAAATAATAGAAAAAAAATTACTTTGAATCCTGGGACAAAAGGGTTTAGTTTTCCTTTATAATGTACAAAAACAAAACAAACAAATACAAATATAGTTTAAATAAAATATAATTATATATTATATACATATATATGCATTTGTAGGTGTGTGCTCAGTCATTTCCGACTCGGCGGCCCCATGGACTGTAGCCTGCCAGGCTCCTCTGTCCATGGGATTTTCCAGGTAAGAATACTGGAGTGGGTTGCCATTTCCTGCTCCAGGGGATCTTCCTGACCCAGGGATTGAACCCTAGCTTCCTGCACTGCAAGCGGTCTCCTGCACTGCTGCTGCTGCTGCTGCTAAGTTGCTTCAGTCGTGTCCAACTCTGTGCAACCCCATAGACGGCAGCTCATCAGGCTTCACTGTCCCTGGGATTCTCCAGGCAAGAACACTGGAGCTGGTTGCCATTTCCTTCTCCAATGCATGAAAGTGAAAAGTGAAAGTGAAGTTGCTCAGTCATGTCCGACTCTTAGCGGCCCCATGGACTGCAGCCTACCAAGCTCCTCCATCCATGGGATTTTCTAGGCAAGAGTACTGGAGTGGGGTGCCATTGCCTTCTCCGCTCTTACACTGCAGGAAGAGTCTTTTCTAACTGAGTCACTAAAGAAGCCCTATCCAGCATAAGGACTATATTTATGATGGAGACTGAGGAAAGATTCAGAGGCTAGCCACCGGCTAGTTTCATATTTTCTAAACAGCAGCTGGGCAACAGCACCCCCTCGTGGCCCCCCAAATTTATTAATACATGACCTGCCTACGTCAGGAGACCTAGGCATAAGATGGGAGAGCAGGCTGCTCAAGGAAGCTTCAAGGCAGCACACACTGGTTAAGTGCTGATTAGTATGTACTCCGGCATTTTGGAGGAGAGTGGGGATTCACAGAGAAGTAGAACACACCAGTTTGTCTCTCAAAGAATTTTCAATTTAGTTGGGAACAAGCCCACATTATGCCATGAAACGTCTGAATGTAGGCATTGAGGAGCGGGTGCCTGATTTGATGAGCAGTGCAGAGTGACTCTTCACATGTGAGATACCCTCCACATGCTGCTGGAATTCTAAAGAGATACCTCAACAAATAAGTAGGGTTTTACAGACCTTATATCACCCCTGTATCTCACTGAAATCTCCATGGTGAGCTCAGGCAATGTCTCAAACTTGGTCTACATTTTCACCTGCTAGTGTATTAATGCCCTCTGGTTAAAAAGAATTACATTGTAGCAGTCATTCAAGTAAGAAACTAATAGTAAATAAGGGGTCACTTCATTATTGTTTCTTTTACCTGTGCTGTGCTTAGTCGCTCAGTCATGTCCAAATCTTTGTGTCCCCGTGGACTATAGCCCACCAGGCACCTCTGTCCATGGGGATTCTCCAGGCAAGAATACTGGAGTGGATTGCCATGCCCTCCTCCAGGGGATCTTTCCAATCCAGGGATTGAACCCAGGTCTCCCTCATTGCAGGCAGATTCTTTACCATCGTTAACACATCTTTCTTTTAGTGTAGGAGTGTCAACTGATAGGCAGAAATAGTTGAATTCCTAAACTGGTCCAGGAAAGGCATGTGTTTGCACCCGTACATCTCAAGGCATTTCCCCCCAGGACTTACTTCTGGATCGCATGTAGCAGTCATTACAGTTTAGAAGACCATTTCGAATCCTAACATCCGTCCCACTCACGGCGTCTCCAAGCTGACCTTTACAAATCCCACACTACAGGGAAGAAAGAGCAGAAGTTATAAGGCACACAAGGAACTGTTTCCCTACAACGCTTGCTTACTGTCCACAAGAGTAGCACAGTAATCACCTCTCTAACCTCCACATTTGTTGAGTATCTACTATGTATGAGATGCTGCTCTGTGAGTTGATTTCCAGAAATAATATACTTTTAGCATTTTATCCCAAGTCCTAACATTTTATGGAGAAGGACACTGGTTCAGAGAGCTTAGGACAAGAGGTGGCTTGTCCAAGGTTTAGAAGTTGGTGAGCGGTTATCAGGTTGAACCCCAAAGCCTATGCACGCTGATTCTCAAGATGGAAGACTGTTTTAAACAGATTAAATCTTAGTGGTTTTAAATAAACACATGGCCAACAAATTATATATCGAAACTTGTCTCTGAATAAGGCTTTTCAGTGTTGTTGGTAAGTTCTATTAATACCTGACTATAATCACTGCGGAATAGCACCCCCATCTTATGTTTCCATGTTAGAGGCAACGATACCAAGCTAGCCTGCATGTAGGAGATGGTAGGGTACACCGTACTGGCTGAATCAGAGAAGGAGGCAGTGGGGCGTGGTTCATGCCAGCCACTTGCAGGCAGATTATGACCGAGCCCAGGAATAGAGGGTGAGTTCCAGACTGATGTTCTAAGGTCACCTGGGGCACAGGGAGGGTTCCATTCAAATTATATTACAAGCTACACCTACACAGAAGGGTAAGGGATAAATCCATATGGTGATGTGCCTTAAAGCATCAAGTCAGCTCTTGGAAGTGAATGGTAAGAGAAAATAAAGGCCTTTACAGCTAAGAAGACAAGTCCCCTTTCTACTGAGAATCTGCAAAAACTCTTTGTTACCTTGATTATTTCGAGTTCTGGTAAAGTTTCTGAGAATAAACTGTGGTGTTAGAACATGTCATCTTGATATTACCATGAAATTCTTAAAAAAGTATACATTATGAGCCTCACAATACTCCTAGATAATTTAGGACATACCTTGTTTATGTTAATTTTACAACAACAATATTGATAAATTGAGTCTAAGTATCCGTACTGTGTTTTGTTCATTATAAGTTTTGCTTTCCAGTGATTACTGACATAATTAAGCTAATAATTTCAGAACGACGTCATTCACCTTCTCTTAGCATACAGGTAAAGTGAGAGTTATTTTAAACCTGTGCAAGTTTAGTTTATAGCTGAGTGGGGTACCAAAAAGAAACAGGACAAAACCCCAGGCCACAAGAAAGCATGGTAGCATGATGAAGGGAATGAAATTATTCTTTTCCAGAGCTAGAGGGTGTAGCTTCGAAAATCATATATTATTTGAAACATGCCCATGGGTGATGAAAGGAGATGCCGATATAGTCTGACATGTAAATTTTAAAAAATAAATCAGGCAAGCATAAGTGGTTAGCTCACCTGCTAATTGGCAGGAGATCTGAGACTAGAATTTAAGCCTTCTCGTTTTCAGTTATTCATTAATTCACTCCTCTAGAAATATTTACTGATGTCATCTCCACTAGGTATACAGAGGAAATAGTGGTGAGCTAGACAGACATGGTTCCTGCCCTTATGGAGCGTGTAGTTTATGAGAGGAGATGATAATTAAACAGTTCGATAGTGAGCAATAAGGAGCGTGAATGTTTCTCTAAGGACCTGTAACAAAGGCAGCCTGACTCAGTGTGCTGAGCAGGGCAGCTCTTGGAGGGAGTAATATTCCATCTGTGATCGCAGAACACTCATGTGGAGATCTACAACTTAGCAACTAGCTGTAACCACTTAATTGAGGGAAATCTCCCATCAGGTCAAAGACCAAAAACCTCTGACTTGGGTCACAAGAGTCTAAGAAGAAGCAAAGATGTTACATTCTAAATCCTTTAAAGATTCAGAAGTATCACTGTCCTCCTGGGTGGCTTTCTTAGCTTCCTGTTAGAGTATACACTCTTTAGCAACAACAACAAAAAAAAACAGTTTTACAAAGACACGTGGCACAAATATGTCTTGCTTCCTCAAACCTGACATCCCAGAGGGATGCGTGATAGAAGAATTTTATCCTCAAAGATGGACTCCATGCCCATTTCTGTACAACGTAGAGACGGGGGGCCTCACACACAAAGGCTGTTAGGATTTCCAGGAGGTACTTACTAAGCACAGGATGAGGCCAAAACACACGACGAGACTGTACTCAGGGAGAAGAGTGATGAATACATACCTTAAAGCACTGGATGTGAAAATAGAGATTGAGGGTCTCAATGATCATCGCAGCGCCTTTACCCAGTGGAAGCCCACACGAAGAGCACAGCTTCTTCCCACTTATAGACCTAGGTTGCAAAATATATGGCATAATAAAATGTGCTGTTTAGAATCCGGAGCCTCATGCAAAGATGAAATGGAATATGGAGCCTCACGAATATGGAGCCTCATGCAAAAAAAAAAAAATGAAAACATGGGTTTGTAAAACATTGATATCATGAATAAAATGACAAATACTGAAATGACAATGAGCAGGAATTAAGCATTAGCTATAAGATGGTAATAATTGAGAGATTACATACAGTAAGCCTCTACTGTGACACTGAACTCTGTATGCATGAATTATTTGTTATAAAAAGTTTGTGTTGTATTCTGTTCAGCCATGGTGATCAAATGCCTTGAAATGATTCAGTGTATTTATCATATATTTTCTTAAATCCTCAAAGACAATCAAGTTTAGTTTTACTAAGGTTTTAGTTGCGTGAAGTTTTTCTGTAATTGGTTCATTGGCCCACTGGAGCATTTCTTTTTATTTATTAAAAATTTTTTTTGTTGCTTAGAAGTAAAGAGGAAATCGTGATCCAGTCCAACAGGTACCAGGCATATACGGGATCCAATCTCTGCCCTGACACCAAGTTCTGTGATCTGGTGTGAAGAACTCACATCGGGTTTCCATTGCATTGGCTTAGACAGGATGGCTGGGCCCTAAGTCAGTTTTCCAGCAACTAAGGTCAGATTGCAATGATGCTGACTGTGAGGAAAACTCTCGGAATTACGTAAGAAACTTTAAAATACGCAGTATCATTTGGAAGCTAACAGTATACACAGGGACAGAAGAAACAGAAAGGAAGACAAGAGAAAGAAAGGAAGAGTTGCCCTTCACAAAACTCTATTTACTAGGATTTCCCTCTTATCCCGTAGTTAAATGAAATTTATGAATCAAAGAAAACCTTGCAGTACTTAGTAATTTGTTTCTCCAGGGAATGGGAGCTCAGGCAGCTTTTAGGAATATCATGGGGCCCAATTAATGTCCTGAAGCAATTATTAGAGAGCTTGAGTGAAGTAAGAGGGAAGATGAAGTTTCGCTTCTCAGCGCCTGCCTGGACCACTGTAAGAGCCAGCAGCGGATTCCGCCTAGAAGGACCGAGCCTCATTGTGGGGAAAGGCGCCGACTTAGAAGGCTGGCAATTGTCTGGTGGGTTTTCTTATTAGATTGCAGGTTCCACACAATGTAATTAAAGCTGATGGCCACAGTCGTGCCCACGTCACACACTTGGCTCTCTTATCGAGGGCTGATAAAACCTTCAGGTGGGTGGGGTGTGTTCCTCTGGCCTGCCTCTGTGTGTGTGCAGGAAGAGACATGGGTGGACAAATCCCCATGGTCCCCCGGCAAGCACTAATTCGGTGGTGACGGTGCCCAGCAGGCTCCAGTCAAAACAGAGCAGCCTCAGAAAGGCTTGCTGACCTCTTGTACCTGTTTGGTGACTGGCCAGGAGGGGTGGGGGAGCAGGGGGACAAGCGCCCAGCCTGGAAGTTCTCTCGAGGGCTTTTCCTGCAACATGGGAAAGAGCCAAACATTATAAGTAAACAGAAGCCCAGTCCCACGAGAAAAGACATTTTAGAAGGAGGAAAAAAAAAAAAAAAAGCCCTCTTCCTTGACAACCAAATAAAAGACCATAGCACATCCTGCTGCTGCTGCTGCTAAGTCACTTCAGTCGTGTCCCACTCTGTGTGACCCCATAGATGGCAGCTCACCAGGCTCCCCCGTCCCTGGGATTCTCCAGGCAAGAACACTGGAGTGGGTTGCCATTTCCTCCTCCAATGCATGAAAGTGAAAAGTCAAAGTGAAGTCGCTCAGTTGTGTCCGACTCCTAGCGACCCCATGGACTGCAGCCCACCAGGCTCCTCCGTCCATGGGATTTTCCAGCCAAGAGTACTGGAGTGGGGTGCCATTGCCTTCTCCAATAGCACATCCTAGCGGTAATTTTTTAATAAAGAGCAAAAAAAAAATTCCATCTAGCAGGTTTGTTCAGACACTGGCTGTATCATATCAAAACCAGGCTGGCACTGTTGAACGGAAAAGACAAAACAGTTTTCTACTCTTTATTTTTGCCAGGTTCTTTGCTAGTTAAAGTTGCACGCTGAGTTAGATATAAAAACTATGAATGGGATGGAAGGGAGAGATAAGTGGGGCTATAGGGAAAAGCTCTTCAAGAGAGCCCAGAAATAAAGAGCAGTGCTTAAAGGAAATATTTTTCAGTGAGGCGGCTTCCACCAGTA
Organism: Bos mutus; assembly: GCF_027580195.1. Taxonomy (NCBI): domain Eukaryota; kingdom Metazoa; phylum Chordata; class Mammalia; order Artiodactyla; family Bovidae; genus Bos; species Bos mutus. The sequence continues at coordinate 60,548,524 of NC_091622.1, read as the reverse complement.
TTCAGAAATTCATTACAGGTCCACGTGATTAGGGGTGATGTTCAAAACAACCAATAACCACTATGTCACGGGCATCTCCAAGGCAGAATGGTTCCCAGCCAGAAGCTCCCTCAAAGGTTTCACAGGTGCGGCTGGTTACACGTGAGCCCTGCCTGTGATCAAGCCGTTCGTTCTGGGCTTTCGCTTTCAAAAGTTAATTTCACTTGTAAAGAAAGGAATAGGACACAGAAAAGAACAAGGAAAAGAGAAATGCCAGCAAAGACGTCAATAGGCCGTGAGGCCATCTGTTTTGTAACTACTCTCAGAATAACTTCTTGAGCCCCTGACCTCCCCCCTCTCTGACTCCCTCCCTAGACAGAGCTTGTCTTCTTCAAAATATCAGTTTTTCATGGAATATCCTAAAGTATAAGAACCATTGCCTTGAAAAAAGGTTGAAAATCACCACAATAATCAATAACAATAATGACTCCTTCTACGTGATTTTACCTTCTATTATTGCTGCATATGTCATCTAGACACAGAGAAATGAAATTAGATAGACAGAAAAGGGGGAAATGGTTTAAACCTGTGTTGAGAAAAAAGTGTTAACAAGAAAAATCAGATAAAAAGATGAACTTATAAGACAAGTTATCATCATCATTATCACCGACACGACCGTTATCAACATCACTGCCGACAATGTGCAGTACTTACCATCTTCTGGGCACAGGGCCCTGTGAGGCAGGCGCTTCTATTATTCCCATTTTATACATGAGCAAACTAGGGCAGAGAAAGATTAGGTATCTTGCCCAAAGTTTTATGCAGGCAAAGTGACAGAGTCAAAAGTTTGAATCCAGGTGGTCTGGCTCCTGGTAGAATGATTAGTTAAAGCATAATGTATATTATCTTTTTAAAACTGATTACAAGGAAACCGTAGGTCAAATATGACATAGTGAAATTGTGGGTTCACTTTGAATCCCTTTACCTCTACTCATTCAGACAAGTACTTTGGGTAAGTTATTTAATTTCCCTGAGCCCCAGTTTCCTTATCTGTAAAATGGGAACAATAACTCAATCATGTAATTGGGTGAGTTCAGTGAGTTAATATATGAAAAGAAGAGGAGAGAGATATATGCAAACCCTTCAACACAGTGCCTGTTTCATTGACATGCTTCAAAAATGATCAGAACTATTTTTAGTGTAAAAAATATAATTGTTACAAAATTAGACTAAAGCCTGGGGTAGATATTTAAGGAAAGAGAATGGTAAGAAGAGGAAAAGATTTTTTTCCTTGAAAGAACATTTCTCCATAGGCTCTGAGACAATTAAACTTGCTTAAATAAATTGGTAATACAACATGCCAGAAAATTCTTTTCAATGTTTGGATTTGTCAGTGAAAAACATTACTTTGTCTCTTTTAAGTTGCTAAATTCAGAGTAAATATTTACTTGCCAGGAAGATCATCCCAAACTTCATAAGTATTTGTTACCTCGACAATAGCAGTGAATGGAGAGAAAGCACAAAAATGCTGCAAACCACCTGCCATCTCACACTTTTTCATTTTTTCCCCCTTCTTAATCAGTTTAAAAAACAAGAAATTCCATATAATTAAATCCCTTTGCTGTACACTTGAAACTAACATGACACTGTAATTTAAACTTCAATAAAAAAAATAAAATTAAAAAAAAGAAAAGAAATTCCACAATAATCTTATTTGGTTACTCACTTCCGCCTTTCACTCGGAGACTCAATCTGATGGTTAATGCTTTTGTCCAATGGAAGGGTTTTTGGCTTCACATCTTCTAAAATGTGCATTGGTGGGTTTGATACCTGCTGATTCTGGGATGGATCTGAGGCCAAAGAAAGAACATAACAGTTAGTGCTTAGTAATCACCTTTCTTTAAAGTACTAACGCCTGCAAAAGTCTCACAGTGATCTCATGGAACTTCCTGGTACACAGTGGTGGGAGTTTATTCACTGTGCTGTTTAGCATAGCAGCCAGCAGAGGCCATATCTGTCTGGACGATGGGGTGGGGAAGGGGTCTTACGATAACTGAAACATGCATGTGTGCTTGCTAAGTCGCTTCAGTTGTTTGACTCTTTGCAACCCCATGGATTCTAGCCTGCCAGTCTCCTCTGTCCATGGGATTCTCCAGGCAAGAATACTGGAGTGGGTTGCCATGCCCTTCTCTAGGGGTTATTTCCCACCCAGGGATCAAACACGCATTTCTTAAGTCTCCTGCATTGGTAGGCAAGATCTTTATCACTAGTGCCACCTGGGACGCCCAGTGAAACATGGGAGCTGGCCTTCTCCATTCTTACCCTGAGCTAGCTGTGGGTTTACCCCACACTGTGGGGCCCCAGCTTCTGTATCCAGCTGGTGGTAGATTCCTTCTGATGCCGGGTTCTCAGAATGAGTCAAGACCTCTTGAGTTAGGCTGCTAAAATAAACAAATATATTTCACAACAGGGATAAAAGCAACTGAAATGACTGATCTTATCCCTCAGGACAAGGAAGTACCAATTACAAAATGAAAAGAATGGGGATAACTAAATATTCTTTTTATTTTAAACTAGATTTAAAATGGATTTAGAATACTGTAAAATGCTTTGCATTTTCATTATCCACCAATTTAACAAATCATCATTTCTGACATTCTCTCTACCTCCTTGTCCACAAAACTCTTCATTCTAATAACTTTGAGGAATGAAAGAGCTAAGTATACTCTCCCAGATTTCCACAAGAGAGGCCTTACTGTAGAAAGCATTGAGGCCATATGGGGCTTTGGCAGCCTATGGTAATTCACTGGTCTTTTAGGAGCAAGTTGGACATGACTTAGTGACTAAAAAAAATAACAACAATGGCAAAGAAAGGAGAGATGGAGGAGACCTTTTTAAAGTTTCTGGTGACAACAGGGACTGTCTGGAGAAATAGCAATAATTCACATAAAATGTTTACCAGCATCCCTCAAATATTCTTGACTTGTGGATTTCAAAACTGGAAACTCTCTGTAAATAATTTTAACTGGAAACAGCTATGCTGTTTCAAGGGCTCTGCAGGCTCTAGACATGAGCCCCAAACTCCAATATCCTACAATTCAGGGAGTCTTCTAGCTGATAAACCCAGAAGAATTCTCAGAGCAAGTCCCACCAGAAGAGTTCAGCTCCCAAACAACCTTTCAAATTGGTCAGTATTTGAAAATAATACTTAGATAACCTGTTGTTTCTTTAGGTCCCTCTAGGGATGCTATGAGCGTGTACCCAAGTGTGTATGCACACACACGCATGCACACTTGTCAATATCTATCTGATATGTTGGAGCCCCAGGAGCAAACATTTGTATCATAAAGAACTTGCTGGTAGCAGAGCCAGCCTCCTGGGTGATCTACACAGTCTCTTCCTTGTTTAAAGAAGGTTTTACCTATTTAAAAACTAGACTATTTTTAATCAGTAGCATAAGGACACTGACTTCAGAGCTATTAGAATGTGTTCAAGCAATAATATATGGGTAATGTATTATTGGAAGATAATTTCAAAGCTGAATATGGTTTGCATTAGTGATGGAGTGAAGGGGCACAGCCCCGCTGCACACACATGGATGAACACCCTGGACCGGCTCATACCTGCCCTTCTCCTCCAGTGGATCACCTTCCCTAGTCTTCAGCAGTGAGTCACTGTTATCCTCCTGGAGTGGTCTCTTCTGTCTTGCCTCTTGTTCTTCTTCACAACAGTTTTCCAAGTCCATCTTATTCTAATGGGGAAATCAAGGATAATCTTGAATGTAATTTTTAAACATACTGGACAACACTCATGTCTGGCCATGGAATAGTTGAAACTTTTTTCAATCACTTTGTCTATAATTTAAAGAGTAGTTCCAATAATTTGAAATGAACATGTAATCTGGATCTCTCTTAAAAGTTATCACAAAAGGGATTTGGTTAGAAAATCTATCTTCCAAAATAAAACAAGATCATAGGACTGCTCATTTAGGGACAAGTGGCTTCAAGTGCCCATGGATTATTTTAAAATGTAGATTATGGAGTATAACCTTAAAAACTATACAAAAATTTTTAATTTTAAATTTTAAAAGTGTTTAAATTTCAAAAGTTTAAATAAAAAATTCAAAGTTCGGTATGTGTAAATGGCTGGCGCATATTGAAACGTTAGTTGTTGGACAGTGTAGAATTCCTTTGATTACGATTATAAACAACTTATTTTAAAGACTATACAGTGTTTCATAATTATTGCAATATATGAAAGCCTGGAGAATCCCAGGGACCGGGGAGCCTGGTGGGCTGCCATCTATGGGGTCGCACAGAGTCGGACATGACTGAAGCGACTAAGCAGCAGCATGAAAGAGATATGAAAGATTTGGCTTTTGTGATGATCTTTGTATACAACAGCAAAGATAAGCAATATTCTGAGCTTGGTGAGTAACTAGGCAATATCAAATGTAGTGACTTTCTTTTGTATAATCTGTATTAAGTTAAAATTGGACAATTAAAAAAAATAGTGTGTTGCAGCATACCTTAATTGACTACAGAAACAACAAATATGACATATACCCAACTGGTATTATGTTCATTGCAAAATGAGTGTATTCTGTTATTTATGTCACCAAAAACATCAAGTGCAGATTATGGACAAGCCAGGTCTTGCTATGACATTTGCCCACTACCTCCATGACCTTATTTAGGGGATATAGAGGTAGACTAGCCTTTCTGGACTCTCTCCAGCCCTTGAAGACACATATATATCTCATGTGGAATTTCAAGAGCTATTTAGAAGCAACTTTTGTGGAGCCTGGTGTGAGCATATTGTTGGCTTTGTTGGCATCATCCAGGGCAAAGAGATGAATGGTCTGGCAGAAACATGTCTGCTGAGTGAATGAATGATGGGCAGTGAGAAAGACATTCCAGCACATGGCATCGCTAACCAGGGTCGTGCCAACCAGTGCAGGGGCTTTGGTTGCCAGCCTGTGTGGGCAGAGCTGGCCTCAGTAATGTGTTTGCTGCTTCTTAGGGATCGACTCTAGGGTTTAGCCATGGCGGTGATGGTACCATGGGGTACAATGGCCATGTGGTAGCTGACATGATTCTATAGCAGTCCTGTATATAAACTGGTGGGAAACTTGGCCTTGTGGTCTTATATTTTTATTTTGGTTTACTTATTTCATGAATTGCTTTTAATCTATGGTCTTACCACCGTCCCACTGCCTTCTGTCACAGAGGAAGATGTAGAGAGCTGGTCTGCAGAGCTTGAAGAAACAGTAAATGGAACCACAGTGTCCTCAATTATTTTCCGCTCCTAGGGGAAGGACAGGAATTAATGAAAGGGAGAAAAAGGAAAAACAGTATTTGTCAAGAGAAAAGTGTCATTAAAGGATCTTGGGGAACACATCAGAATTACGTGCAAACAAGCAGTGCATAAAAAAAGGTATTTTAAAATCAGATAGCATTCTCTATGGGGAACGATTAAGAAATTAGCATTTAATTTAGAAAAACAGTCTTTGCAAGATAATGAGTTCATATGATTCAAGAAGCCTAATTAGAAATGCTATGGGGGAGGATTATGCATAAAAATTATTGTTGAAGATAAAATTCACAAGAATATTAATCATAAATTTTGGATAATATACATAAAGCATAGCTTCAAATTCTTGAATATGGTCTGGCTTGTTCATCAACAAAAATGAAACAAACAAAACCAAATTCTCCTCCCTTCCAAATCTCTTTAGTATTATGGTGAATGCAGTAGTAAGGATTCACTTAGCTTTGATATCAAAATTATCCTTGCAAAATTAGTATTAATTCTCTACTACCAAACACACAAATAATTCCCTAACAAACACACAAATAAACAAATTGATACTTTCATGCCTTGTAAGACAAATAAAAAATCTGACCTCTATGACTAAACAAGAGATATACTTCTATTCCTTCCCTTGACCATGACTCAACATACCCTCACCACAAACTAAATCTGGGAGAGCAGTGGTCTTTCACAGTCTACAGGACTCTTTTAAAAGGTTGATGGGGCTCCACTGTGAGTAAAGAGAATCAAAGATAGCCCCACACCCCAGGCAGAATGGACACACAAAGTTCTGAGAGATTTTGAGGAATTAAGGCTTCAGGGTTAAATTCCTACCAGGGAATTTCCTACCTCCTCATAGTATCTGCGTTCTTCTTCTTCCACCTCCTTTTGGGCCTTTTCCCACTCTTCTTTCAGCTTGTCCTGCTCCTTCTGGTATCTCTCCTGTTACGGAATTTCCATAGATTGTTCTGAATTGACCAGTGCACACAGCACTGGGACCTTCCCCCAATAAACCATCATGTACAATGTGTTGCAAAACTCCCTTCTTGTTGTAATGTTCTGAATCTAACCCATTCATGCACCCAAAGAGGAATACTATTTTGTGGTACTTCACCATGTTAAGGACATAAAAATCCAAAGGAGAACAATCTTTACTGCTGTGGGTATTTCATAGAATTGTTCCTCGGATATATGAGTAGACATTTGCTTATAAAAAGACTAAAATCTTCTTAACTTGCGTTTTAAGGGTTAGGCTAAACCAATAGTTTGCTGTTACTGGGCCCTTCAGAGATAAGTTTTGCCATTCCGCTAATAGAAATATGTTGCTGCTGGGAGAGTTTAAGAAAAGATTTTTTAAAAATCTCACAGGTTTACAATACAGAGAAAGGTCCAAAGTGGATGAGATGATAATTAGTTGAGTGGCCATTCTACCAAAATGGAGTCTTCCTGGCTTTAAGTCCTCCTGAATTAAGAGTAGCTTTTAAACAGCCCATTAGAAGGTGTCCATATCAGAACTGCTATTATTGTTTTGAAAAATATGAAACAATGTGACACTAGTCACCTCTCCTGGAGAACAAAGCAAAATACTCTGAATTTTGGAGAGCTTTAAAAATGTGACCGGAGTCCCTGACGCTTGACTAGAAGAAATGAATACACGGAAATGAAGACGAACGCTCGAGATGAGAACTGACGCCCCGGATGCCTTGGGAAGGGCATCCCTGGCGTGACAGAGACAAAGGACTCCTGGAGCACATCGTCCCCCACACAGTCAAATACTGTAGGCTGATTACTGTCCGCACTCTCTTGGAGGCTGACAAAGTCCGTGCTTTTGTCTTCTGAGGGAAGGCCCCGAGAATTCCTCCAGGTATTACTTGTTCTGTCATTACCTTAGGAGCGAAAGAACTTAACGGAATTGCCTGGAAACTAACGTTTGTATTCATGCTCTGGCAAAAACCACTGCTGGTCAACCCACGGCAGGCTTTTAATTCAGGTCAAAATTTTATCAAAACCTAATATTGTAAAGTTCTAGAGAGAGACTCCAGGGAGCTTCAGAATAGAGGAAACAGACCTTCAAACTTTATAAAAGCTGAAAAACAAGCAAAGATTCTTAGGTTTATTGGTTCTAGGAGTTGATGTCATGTCTCCTTCACCAAGAGGATGAGTTGATGATGTCTCCCTCACTCAGCAGTGAATTTTTTCTAGAATTGAAAATTAGGAGCATTTGCTCAAAGATGGAGCAAGTACTTCTACTTAATATATAAGACCCAGGTCAAATTTTATTTCACATGTATGACATCAAATAGCTTTCTGATTTTTTCCCACCCTTAGCTGGACTGGAATTTGACTGGCAGCTAAGGAGATGATGAATGGGTCGGTGGGCCCTTAATCAATACCTGAATTTTTTTCTGAGTGAATCTTTTTTTCCCCTTATGTTCATCAGTGTAACCTTCGGTGGGAGGAATTAGACATCGGGCATTTTGTCTCATGGACACAAAACGGATGAACTTAGACTCAACGACTTCTGAGAAGAAGCTGAGTCCATGCATCTCCTGTGCTAAACAACTATTTAACACAACAGAAATTAAGAGAGCATCCCTAAAAGAAGGGAAAAAAGCAGCAAACCTACCTGGAGCAAACGCTCCTGCTCCTGTTGCCATTTTTCCTGTCGTCTGCGCTCCTCTTCTGGGTCCCACGCCCAGAACTTAAACTGCTTAGAAAATAAAACCATGATCAAAATTCAGCCACATCCTCAAGGCCAGGCTGGGACAAGGGACACAATTAGCTCCCAGTCTGATACTCAGATGGACATGCAGAAGCAGAAGTCTTCCCATTTCTAAAGGTACTCTTTGTTGGCAGAACCTACTTTTTTTTTTTGGCTTTGCCACTTGGCATGCAGGATCTTAGTTCCTTGACTAGGGATTGAACTCATACCCTCTGCACTGGGAGCATGCAGTCTTAACTACTGGACTGCCAGGGAAGTTCCCCAGAAACCACTTTTTAGCCTTAGCCCGTCTTTGGTTTACTTCCAGAATGCTGGTATGATTCTGTGAACCTTTTTGGAGCTAACGAAAACACAAAGTAATTAGCCACTGGCATGGGAAGGCTTTTGCTTCGTTTCTCTTATCAGTGATTTCTTAAATGTATTCACGCTCCTGAGCATAAGATACTCATTCTGTATATTGATCCTGGGTTCAAGCAAATAGGCGTGCTTATCTCAGCAGAACTGCCCGTTCAAACAAAAAGACTTTTTTTTTGGTGGTCTTTTTTTCCCCCTATGTTATTTTATTTTTTTAATGAAGGATAATTGCTTTACAGAATTTTGTTGTTTTCTGCAAACCTCAACATGAATCAGCCATAGGTATACATATATCCCCTCCCTTTTGAACCTCCCTCCCCATCTCCTGCCGCATCTCACCCCTCTAGATTGATACAGAGCCCCTGTTTGAGTTTGTTTTGGTCTTTTAAATAGGTTTTTTTTTTGGTGTGTGTGAGTGTGATTTGGGGAATCAAGTGAGTGAATGGAAATAATGGGAGCAGGATGCATAAACCAAGGCGGGCACTGGGCCATGGAAGATGAATGAGATCGAGAGTCCAAGGGGGAAGAAAAATCAGAACTGGTCCCTAAAGTCAGCCAAAGTGGATGACTGCTGTATTTAAGGTTGGCCTCCCTTGTCACCCAGAATAGGTGCTGAGGAAAAGAAGTCTCCCCAGTAACTGCTTCTTCACTCCCCTATGTTCTGATGGGGTGGTTTTGGGAGCCCCATAGCACTGTCTCAGAATCCTGAGAAGGAGCAGGGTGAGGGTGAGGGAGTAGGGAGGAGGGGAAAGAGTCTGGGCTGGTGGGTGGCAAGCAGACTCCACCTGCTGCGGCTGCCTGTGGAGCAGGACAGAATCAATCTCATCCAAGGTTTCAAGGGGCCTAATGACTGCCCAAGATACCTGGGTCAGCCCACCTGCCATCCTCTGCCCCCAGTCGATCAGGTTACCACCCAGGAGCACAGTGGCTGGTCTGGTCATGAAGCATCTTCAGGCTGAGAATGTGAGCCAGGCCATGAGGATGGCTTGGTTTTTAACATTATAAAAATTCATAGCTTTAATGTACTTAGACATGTGAAATGTGGGCCTCAACCGATACTCATGCTTGTGGATCCTGCAAATGGTAGGGATGGCCACAAAAAGTCAAAAGAACATCAAATTTAGGTCAGCATTTTCAGGGAATTCACTTATATAGATCAGTAACTTGTCTCGTTCTTATTCTATTTTCTATACCTTAGAAATAAGAGTGTGTCTCTTTAGGACACCCTTTCTTTCCACCCCTCCCCACGGGGGGACAAGAACAATTTGACAGTGTTGTTCCTGTGTCATGAAAATGGAAATCAGTGAATTATGTGATACTGGGTGAGGCGACCCTTCTCCATCCTGCACAGGCACTTAGGAATTCCTAAGGTGAGACAATTTACCCACAGAGAAGAATCAATTTTGGCCACGGTGGGCCTCTTGGATCAGCCATTGGGAAGGATTCGTTCATGTATCAGGCACTATGCTAGAGGTTTGTGTGTAATTTTTTCAAATGAAGCTCATAACACCCTGGAAGGAAAGTATTACTACCTCATTGTGTGACCCAGGAAGACAAGTTTCAGAAAAGATATACAGCACCTTCAGGGTCATAGGGTTAGCAAGTCTGTAATCAAAGGTACACCAATGACTGTGTGGTGACACCTGGGTAGCTCAAGAAATGCCACCGTTGACCCATGGAGGAAGGCTCCAGATCCGATGGGAATTTCAGAGAGTGAGTAAGGGCGACAGGCCCAGCACCAGAAGCACTCAGCTCAGAGAAGGGTCAGGTCTACAGAGAGTGTTCAGGCATAATTTGGGAGCAGGGAATTTTTACAATGTCATGTGTCTTGACATTTTAATTAGCAAATGCTTTTTTTTATTTCATCAACATAAAAAATTGAAAACTAAATGTACAGTTAATATTATTCAAGATACTGACTGTGAGGAGTATAACTCAGACAGCTTGGGTCACCCAGACATGGTCCAGGCTGGGCCCTATATGCCAGTAGCACACTGTGTTAATGTACCGTCCCACTGAGAAAAAAAATTTTGGAAAAATAATTTTTTTTAATTAAAAAATTTAAAAATGATTTTTGAATGCCTACAGAAGTTACATATTTTATTACTTTTTACAAATCCATGTCTTTCTTCATGAGTCAACTGACAGCATTATACACGACTTACATGTATTCTTCTCGAATCAAAAGTTTGGAGCCCATTTTGGGTTGAATCCTAAGTGAATTAAATACCTTATAAATTCAAATCCACTAAATGCATGATCTTATTTCTTAACAGGAGTTACTTACAGGTGTAGTTACAGGTGACTTCTCACTACTTGGAGAATCCACTGTACAGAAAGAAAGGGAAAAAGATCACAAGGTGAGTGGCTTCTAATTGTCTTTCTCCTTTGATCCTCTTCAGTCAAGTGTGGGTCCTATGTCAGCTTCAAGCCAACTTTTCTTTGGTAAGCCAAGAGCACTAGATAATCATAATAAAGCAGGCCTCTGAAGCAGCTTGTACCCATCACCAAGAGACGTCACGACCAGTATAAAAGATTGATCACATCAATGAGCACCAGGCACTAGACTACAGGAAGCAGAATCTGTTCCTTGGAGTGCTGCTTTTAATGCACCTCGCACTCTGGCTTGACTGACAACCCCCCCATCTGACGTGGAGAAGGAGCGCGCAGAGGGGCCAGATGTCATCAGGAGGTAGAGAGGGTGACACAGTTAATAAGAGAACCATGACCAGTTCCTGCTAAGTGCTTCTAATTTTTATTAAAAAAAAAAGAGGACCATAAAGAAAGAGGTAAATATCATTTCTTTGGATTTTCAAAATCAAAATTCCATGAATTTTCCTCCTAATGTTAGTATTAACTGGTGCTGATACCAAAGAATTAACTCCGCTTAACTGTGTGCCCGAAACAAGATTCCCACGCCCCCTCTGGAGTCAGAAGTGAAGAAAAGTACCCGATAGCACTGGTTGCCCACAACACGGATTTTTGCACAGAAGAAACAGAGCTCCCCAGTACGCCTTTTACCTGACTGGGAGAAAAACTGGGAACGTCGCCAAGAGTTCTGAACTCTCAGCGGAATGCTGGCAGTGCCAGGCGACTCTAGATGAGATGGCAGAACAGAACAAACAGAAAACCGTGAAAACAGGGGTGAGACTTGCATAGAACCGCGCTCCCAAGTACTAACACAGGTCTGGCTGTTGTCAACACAAGGACTGAGGGTGAAAGAATCTAACACATCTTTATGTATCTGCAGACCCCAACCTTTTGGGCATCAAGGACGGATGCTATGGGAGACAATTCCTCCACAGACTGGGCGGGGTGGGGGTGGGTTCAGGATGATTCTCATAAGGAGTGCACAACCTAGGTCCCCCGCATGGGCAGTTCACAGTAGGGTTTGTGCTTCTATGAGAATCTAATACTGCTGCTGATCTGACAGGAGGCAGAGCTCAGGCAGTAACGCGGGCGGTGGGGAGCAGCTGGAAACACGTGAAGCTTCACCTGTTCGCCCGCTGTTCACTTCCTGCTGTGCAGCCCAGTCCCAGTTGGGGACCCCTGTTATAGATGTACTTTGTAAGTACCTGTATTTAAGAATCTATGTATCACAATAAAACAGACACAAAACCCAAAGATGTGGACAAAAGTCCATAGATGGGCAAGTTTATGCTATTGTCTTTGGTTCTGGTTTGGATTTTAGGGGCTCATACTTAAAGGTGACATTTAAGGTGCTGAATCTCAATATGGAGGGAGAATGTGCTATGCAAGGGCAAAATGCAGAGCTGACATTGCTTTTGGAGAGCACTAGAAAAAAGTATAAAAGACAGGAGAGATGAGTTCAATTATTTTTACACACTTTATAAAGGTTACTGTGGAAGTCTGTGGTGGCAGTCACATATGCGTGCAGCAAAACGATGTATATGTGTGTATCTCTAATGGGGTAGCAGCAAACAGACAGAAGCTCAAGGCAAGCATTTGCATCCTGAACGTTTGTGCTGGGCTCATCTGTCATCATTCTCGATGCAAATAAAGACATCAGTTTTTAAAATGTGCACATATTTCCCTGAAACATCCATTTGAGCTATTTTTCTACTGTTGGGAGACAGTTGAGAAAAGGAAATTGTCATCTTTAAATGCATTTTATGAATGTTTTTGGAGTATTTAAAGACTATTTATGCACTGTGTATGTTGGAGGGAAATCTGTGGAGCGCCACTAGGGCCTCCAGTAGATCTGTGGTAGCCCATCTGATCAGCCCAGAGACAGAGGACTGAGTGGTGATGGTGGTGACATCATCGTCCTGGGGACAGAATATCAGGTGTGGCTCCCAGATTCCTGATCCCAACCCGACAGGCTCCTCTGGACTTGATGTGCAGCCTCTGACTAGTCACTTAAATGTGCACTGACTTTTTATATCTGGGCAGAGCCCTATACTTGCCCCCAAATTAAAGACAAATCATGTCTTTTAAGAATACATTGATTAGAGGCCTTTTGCTTCTTGAAAGATACGAAGAAAGAACTTACCAAACAAGTATCACGTTACTTGTACATCTACCAGTGATGTCCTTGGTGCGCAACTGAAACACATACTTCAAGCCTGAGGTTTCCAGAGTATGTCTGTGGCATCAGCCTCAGCTTGGGGAACTTGTTAGAAATGCAAATAATGTGGCCCCAGGCCTGACCCGCTGCATCAGACATGGCAGGGGTGCAGCCCAGAGGTCTGTGTTTTAACCAGTCCTAGAGAGGACCCTGTCACACACTCGTGCTTGAAAATCACTGCTTAAGCTATATCTCTATAATACAAACACTGCTCTTTGAAGGAGAGCATTTGAGAAAGGTTTATTCCTGCCTGGCACCTTGCTTTACACTTCCACTCCTATTCAACTGTTCTGCAGCTCCTAGATTATATTATAGCGCTTATTCTGGGCCAGCTATTAAGCTAAATGCTTTTTATCTCTCTCTTTTTTTGTTTATCCTATCTAATTCTTCCAATGGCCCTATGAAGTTTGAACTACTATTTCCAGTTTACAGACGACAGAGATTAGAAAGAACTTAGTGGGGAAGATCACACAGATAAGAACCAGAAGAGACAGGATCTGAATGTGGGCCTTCTGTCTCCAGAGCCTGCAGCTGTACTTACAGTTCCATGAGCCAGACAAGAACTTGGAACACGTGTATGACAAATATAATCTCATCTTGAAGAATGATTTTGGAAATGCTCCAGTGCTACTGAATGTTATTTTTTAATCATTCACCTTAGATAAAGCATGAAGTCAAGTCCCTTAATTCAACAGCACATTTTATAAAACTGAAATGCCTTTCAACAGATAATGAGATGGAAAAATACATAAGACAGAAAAATTAATTAATACGGCTTAAAATGTCTATTTCCTCTTTATATTACTTATGTACAAAAAAGTGCTAGAGATAGGGCAGAATTAAAATCTAAATGTGAACAATTCCTGGCCCGGTTGGGAGAATTTATTTTTGTCCATTCCCTTCAGGACAGGAGGGCTGACAAATTTAAATCAAATGCTTTGAAGATAGTATTAAACTTGTTTCTACATTTAGAAGAAGTTAGGGATCATCAGTACTTGTGCCAATTAATTCCCTCCTGAGTACTTCCTATTATGCAGTTAGAGCCTAACTTATTTCCCAGCCATCAACAAAGACGAATGGAAGCCAGCGCAGGTTCTGCCCAATAGCTGCCCAGCGTGGAAAAGAAAAGTAACAAATCCCCAGTCACCACGACCTGTACAATCTCTCTTTGCCTGGATCGAGAAATCTATAAAATGTACTAGGGAAAGTACATTAAAAAAAACAAAACAAAACAAGAAATCTTACGGTTTTGCCTCCTGAAGTCTAGCCACTTTCACATCACACCGGTAAAGAGAAAGAACTCACAGCAGTAAAGCCAGTGGTCTTTCTCTTGTGAAGCAGTCCCTACAAATCACGGATCCTCAGGACCCATCCCTCCACTGTTCACATCCTTAAGGCTCCTTTCTAGTGGTGTGGGAACGTGCAGTCCTTACCAAGGTAAAGGGATTCAAGCTGGGCTTCTAAAAAGCAAAGGGGGTGAATTCACAAGTAAATAGGGCCTGAAACCCTGGGGAGTTTGCAGTAGTCACTGTCATTCTAACACCTTCATAGGTCCTAAACACCCAATATTTTTTGAGGCTACCACTCTCCACATTATATAAAATCAAAAGTATTCAAATGTACCAAACAAATGATTTATATTAAGATATATCCTCAGTCTATATATATATGTACAATAGGTATATATGTGTGTGTGTATATATATTCTTGGCATAAAGATTTTTGAAAAGATTAAAGTTTTGGTTATGAGTAACACATTTAATCTACGATCATGAATGATTTCTCAGTAATCATCATGCATATCCAGAAACTATTACGGAGTAAGGAAATCTGACTTCCTTCCAAAACCAGGGTCAAATCATTGTCAATTGTTGTCAAATTAAATGAGTATTTTTAAGAAGACTAGAGATTAATAATTAACAAATATTGAAGCTGACATGATAAAACTATTAACGTTATTGATTTTTTATCCTGTAATTTAAAAAACATTTTAGAGGCAACACAAACTATTTTCAGGTATTAAACACTTGTGTAGGCCCTACTGCGTCCCAGCAGCTGGGGTTCCTGGTTAAGCCAAACAGAGAATGCAGCCCCAGCTCTCATTCTGATGTTATTGATTAGGCCATCATGGACTCTGGGAAAACCCAATAGCTAAAGGTACATCAACATAAAAAAAGGAATCTGTCTTTATAATAAAGAGTATTTCACTACAAATGGGCCCAGCAGAACATGTAGAACTAAAACAAAACATTTCCTTCTTTTTACCTTGAGAATTGAGATTTGGCAAAGGTGACTGGTTGGTTTCAGGCATTTTGTCTAGAAATGGAAATGTCAGGGTTGCCTCTGGCTCGGGAGATTTTGGCTTTACCACCTGGAACACAGGCAACAGACACAAACATCACAGGTGCTGGCCATTAACACACACACAGGCGGAATAAAACTTAAAAGCCCAAACATCAAAAGCATAAATAGAAAATGTTGTCCCTTCTCCAAACCCCCTTCATGCTTTCTACCTTAATACAGAGTTCAGTTTCTCATAGAAGTCAAACTACAGCATAAAAATTTGATGATCACTTTGTTTCAAATTTGATGACCACTTTTCTTCAGACTCAGAAGACAACATTCTGTCTTTGAGATTATGCATCACTCTGTCTCATTTTCTCACTGGAATTCACCACAGTTTCGTGGTACTACATAATACTGAATTTGTAATGTCAGGAAGTAAGACGTTCCACATAAGATTTAAAAAATTTTTAAACTATGTTAGTGTTAAATATTAAAGTAGTATTACCTTCTAGTGGGCATTATTCTTGAGATGCTACATAACTTCCCACAAAGTTGTGCAAAGCGCATTAAAGACAGCATACTGTGCGTGTTGACAAAGAAGCATTATTGTAAATAACTGTTATATCAAACAGTGCCACAGGGACATTGCCCTTAAGGCATTTTTGAAGCAGTTTAGCCCACATAACCTTATGGTAAATAGTTTCAAAATTACAGGCTTAAAAAACTTTTATGTTTGATTTGTAAAAATAGATGTTTCTGGTTATTGCTATTGAATGGCCTTTGGTAGAACACCTCCTTCCGATTTGTTGCTTCTAATCAACTGATTGCTGACTGAACAGATAACCAAACTGACAACTAATATTAAGAGTCAGAGATCGGCATGAGAAGCGTGGCTGTGTCAGTTCATGTCCTTCCAGCTCTTACAGGACCTTCTCTGATTCATTGGCTGGTGGCCTTGAAGAGATTAATTTGATGGCCAGTGGGTCAATGAGGTTTTAGAGCACTTGTTTCATCATAAGCTTATCTCTTGTTTGGTCCTCAGGATGATTCAATGTCTAGAATTTCTTCTCAGTAGGATTTTATTTTTCTTGATGACTCTAATATATTCAACCCTAGTGGAATCCTGAGGAAAATACAGTGAGTCATTCTGTATTATTGGAGGTCAAGCAGGTGTCCAAATGAACTTCAGCGTTAAACATGCAGCAAAACTCAAGACCGAGACTTACCAAAGTTGACAACCCTCAAATCTTAACCTCATACCATTTTCCCCATAGTGGAGTCTTGACAGAAACCTGTGTCAGATAATGCCTGACTGTAAGTGAAACAGTTAACCATCAGCAGAAATGCTCAAAATAACCACTATGTAAAAGCTCAGCCTGTGTGCACTGATACTTGGATTTATAAAAGCAACACTCTCAAAGGAAGTCAGAAAATAAAAGCTGCTGCAACCACTGTCATCCTCTTGCCTTCTTTCTCTAAAAGATAACCATGCAATAGGGAAAGAAGAAATTCACATGGTGTGAAAAGCATTGGGTCCAAAGACCATTATGCCATTTGCTAATCAACTAGCTGAAATTCTTAAGCTGGGGTCCACAGAGAAGAATTCATGTGATTATATGTACTTTGTACCACTTGATACCAAGGAAAACTCGGTAATCCTGTTCATTTTATGGTTTAAACAATATTATTCTGAGAACACTGTTTGCAGATAGACAAAGGGTCCATGGTGCGTGTATGTACACACACACAGAGTTAAGAACCCTTGAAAACAATTTTTTCATAGTCCTTATAGAAGGGACTCGAGCGCTCCTTTGCGCCTTCTGCCAAGTGAGGACACAGCAAAAGGATGGCCGCCTATGAACCGGGAAGTGGATTCTTACCAGACACCAAATCCACGGGTGCCTTGGTCTCGGATCTCCCAGCTCTAGAACTGAGAGAAAAATTTCTGTTGTTTATAAGCCACCCAGACTATGGGTTTCTGTTATAGCAGCCCAAATGTCTATACAGACATCTTTCTACATACACTTATTTTTTTCCCCAATGAACATGTATTATATTTGCTTTAGGAAAGTATACATTTTAAAGATAGGAAAAAAGATCAGGAGAGAAATTAAACCTTCATTGTGAAGTGGTGCCGCGGCAGCAGCCGGCAGCTGCGTGAAGCCGCGAGAACTGCGGGCGTAACGACTTCAGTCCACCTCACCTTTTGTGACAGCACCAGCTCCACCTTCCCACTCATTTCATTTTCTGGCTTCTTCTGCTCTTTCTCTTCTGGCACCTCATTCTTCAGCTGAGGGCTGGGTGAAAGCTCCACAAAGGCCACGGTTGGGCTGGATCTGGTCACAGTTGTTGTAAAAAGCTGTGGCTCTGAAATGGAGTTACGTTCAGAAATGTAAAGGAGATTAAAGCTGCATAAAGGCTCGGTTCTGCCATACCACAAAGCACACTGAATACATGTCTTGTCCTGGGCAACCTGGAGTTGGATCACGGTGCGGTAAGAGGCACAGAAGAGCCTCGGATGCTGGGATTCTCTAGGCTTTTTCATGGTATTGTTCAAAAAGTCAAGCAACATATATCAAAGAATACCACTATGAAAATCTAAGTTCTGAATAAGAGTCCCAGTTTACATATGAATAACAATACATGAAACAAAATGCTGACACAGAATATTAAGAGGTGGGTTGGATGGGAGAACATTTACAGATAATTTCTATCTAAATTTCTATCCAAATGAATGGCAACCTGACTCCTCCTTTTGTATTTCAATACTCCTTTTTAACACCAAGTTTTCGTAACTGGAATGTGTTAAAGATTGTGCAGTTTATATAATGCAATGAAAATTGCGTTCTTGAATATATAAAGTGGGTGAAAAACTCACCATCTGAAGGGGCATATTGAAGTGTGGAGGTACAGTATAGTTTGCAAAAGTATATGCTAAAATGTTTAGTAATGACATTTCATTTAAGATGCTGTTTAAAAATAATTTGGTATTAAAGGAGGGTGAGAAGTTTTCATATTTTATCAAAAGAAAAATGTGTTTAAAATATTGAGAAATACTGCTTTAGGAAGAGTGAGTCTCTATTTGAACTTACGATTCATATTTGCCACCTTACTTTATTCTTTCAAATTATTCACCAGTTTTGCTGTTTCAGGATCTATTTTTATGATATATTTTAAATCTGTCGTATCTATTGCTATTACTGTGTTAAATATAACATTCAGTTTTTAGCATTACTTATTTTGAGAAATATAATCTCTTTGTAATGATGGAGATAAACTTTCAAAAATAAAATAAGGAAGCAAAGACACTCAAAGCCTTGCTTTTTTACAAGATAAATCATATGATCAGAATTTCCCCCAGGACGCCACTAGGTGACAGCACAACCACACCAGTTAGAGACTCGCCTCATTCATTGCCTTTCTTATTTTCAATATAGTTTAAGAGTTACGATTGATCTTTAAAACTAGTCTGTTATAGAAACAAACCTGATGGGGCAACTTCTGTATTCCCTTTTTCTGCTTCTTCACCATCATTTTCATCTTCTCGACTGTTCGCTTCAGTTTCTTCAGTGGTGGCCTAAAAGAAAGATTTTCCCACCTTGAATATCCCTTTGAAGGTTCTAAAACGTGAAGGATTCCTTTCTGTTTTTTCAAGTAGTAATTTTCAGGCCAACAAGGCAGGCTGCCTGTATGAATCCAGTCTCTTCTATTCCCAAGGCAGCTTCAGGTGAAAGGCTGGTTTTGTCAGGAGACATTCCGCAAAGGAGAAGAGCAGTGCTGAAGCAGCAGCACCTCGTGCAGGCGCACCCCCCCACTACTCCAGCCTCCTCTGACTGCCTCCAATGCACATCCCCACTTCTTCCTTCCTTTCACCACCGAATTCTCAAAATCGTGGATTCCACCCACTCGCTCCCAAATGCCTTTAAAGTTGGCTTAGGGTCATATCACCAGTGAAAAAAACATATTTCAAGGTTGCAATTAACCTCTCAGTAGCTTGCCTTCAGCACAGACACCAGTGGCACTTAGCATTGTGCATTTTATTCCCAGAGTCCTCTCCCTTCCTGGGCTCTCAACGACTCTCTGTTACCTAAGTTCTGATCCCCATTCTCTCTCCCCTTCCTTCTCTTCCTCCCTTCCTCCTCCTCTTTTACTGGTTATTCCTTTTCTTCTCATTCAAATATGGGTCATTCCTAAAAACTTCAACTATTTTTCTCCATCAGGATCACCTTCAAATGCATCCAATTTTCCCATGAATTCATCATGGCATTCTCTACCCATTTATGACTTGTACTTTTATCTCCAGTCCCGAGCGTCCAATAGAGCTTCAGTTCAGATGAGCTGACCATCAGCATCATGGTAAATGATGCTCCTCCTCCAAATCTGATACTTTCTGTTTATGGCATTTGTTTTCCCCAACATACAAACTAAACTTTGAAGTGTTTCTTGACTCATACCTCAGGAGGGTCCACCTTCTGTCAAGTCTAACACAACAGCCTTCATGTGCATCTCTTTCTGTTTCTACAACCAGGGCCCAAGGTTAGCCTTTCCTTCCTTGTTCTTCCACTAAGGTGACTCTGATTTGTTGTCTAACCACCTGGCACATCACCGTGATGCTCCTCTCCCTCATTAGTCCCTCAATTGTATCAGTTTTATGCTTGATGGAATTAATAACATTAAAAGAATGGGAAACAACCTAAATGACCAACAGTTGGCAAATGGTTGAATGAGTTACTGTATATCCGTAAAAGGAAACACCGTGTAGTTGTAAAAGTGCTGAGCAATAGTTAATGGTATGTGAAAACACTATCTAACGTTAAGTTAAAAAAGTGTGACGTGTACATATAGTATGGTGCCTACATATATAAGATTTTATATATGCTATGTGTATGTGCAAACATACTTGCTAATAAGCACATGAAAATTATATAAAAAGACAGTAAGGAAATACACTAAAATGTTAATAGTTATTATTTTTAATGTTCTTAAATTTTGGATGACTTTTTCTTCTTTTAAAATGTATTGTCTGTATTCCAAAGTGTTCCATGATTACTGTTATATACTGCTTCTGTAATGAGAAAACAAAATCAGTGTAACTTTAAAGTACCTTCAGTTGGAAGCCAGTTGACTCTAGAGTGAATTCCAAAATTCCCCCAGTGATATTACAATAAATGAAAAATAAATAAAAGTCTGAATTAAATGTGGGCTAGAATATCCGTCAATAACCAAAGAGAATAAGTTAAAGACTACGGTGCTTTGTAGTAACAGTGTCTTATTGTAAAGGGCTAAAGTTCATTTTTACAAATTTCAAGAGGTTTTTAAGATAAAGAATAAAACTGGTTTCAGAAAAGGCATTATTAAATACTTTGTAAAATACTGCTGTGGGTTCTCAAAAACCTATGAATTTATTGGTCTCTCACAAGTATACATATTTTACTCATAAATCAAAGTTTTTCTTTCAAGATACAAAAATGAAAGCCCTTTAAAGTTAATGCTTTGGTGGAAAGTGTTACTTAATTCTTTAAAAATAAAGAAAATTTATGCAAAGATGTAAGAATGGTTCAACATATGCAAGTTGATAAACGTGTATACCATGTTAATACAATGAAGATAAAAATCATATGATCATCTCAACAGAAAAAGCACTTGATAAAATTCAACATCCTTTCATGATAAAAACTCTCAACAAATTAGATATAGAAGAATACTGTTTAGTTGCTCAGTTTATGTCTGACTTTTATGACCCCATGGACTGTAGCCTGCCAGACTCTTCTGTCCATAGGATATTTCAGGTAAGAATACTAGAGTGTGTTGCCATTTCCTTCTCCAGAGGATCTTACAGACCCAGGGTTCAAACCTGCCTCTCTTGCACTGTAGGCAGATTCTTTACCACTGAGCCACCAGGGAAGCCGATAGAAGGATGTACCTCAACACAATAAAGGCCACAACTCACAAGCTCATAACTTACATCATACTTAATGGAAAAAAGCTGAAAGCTATGATCAGAGCAAGCCAAGGCTGCCCACTCTCACCACTTCTATTCAACACAGTACTGGAAGATCTAGCCAGAACAACTAGGCAAGAAAAAGAAATAAAAGGCATGCAAATTGGAAATGAAGAAGTAAAATTGTTCCTGTTTGCAGATGAAATGATCCTGTATACCAAACACCCTAAAGACTTCCCCGCTCCCTCAGAATGTTAAAACTAAAAATGAAGTCAATAAAGCTGCAGGACACAAAATCAATACAGAACTATACAAAAATTAAATTTTAAAAAATCCTACTTACAATAGCATCAAAAAAATAAAATATTTAGGAATAAACTTAACCAAAAGGTAGAAGATATGAGTGCTGAAAATGATAAAACATTGATAAAAGCAATTGAAGACACAAATAAATGGAAAATTTTCTTGTATTCATCAATTGGAAGAATAATTGTTAAAATATCCACATTACCCAAAGCAATCTATAGATTTAATGCCATCTCTATCAAAATTCTAACAGAGTTTCGCATTTCTGTATTTTTCACAGAAATAGGAAAAAACAACTATAAAATTCATATGGAAATATGAAGGACCCAAAATAGCTAAAGCAATCTTGAATAAGAAGAAGAAAGCTGGAAGCATCACACATCTTGATTTCAAACTATATTACCAAGCTACATCAATCAAAACAGTTTGGTACTGGCCCAAAAGCAGACACATAGATCAATGGAATAGAACAGAGAGCCCAGAAATCAACCCACTCTTTTACAGTCAACTCTTTTTTGACAGAGACACCAAGAAAACAAAATGGGTAAAGAACAGTCTTTTCAATAAATGGCTTTGGAAACACTGGATATTGACATGCCAAAGAATGAAATTTTACACCATACGCCAAAATCAATGTCTAAATGGATTAAAGACTTAAAAGTAAGACCTGAAGCCACAAAACTCCTAGAAGAAAACAGGGGCAAACCTCCCTGGAACTGGTGTTGGCAATGATTTTTTAGATTTGACACCAAAAGCTCAGGCAATAAAAGCAAAAATAAAAAGTGGGACTACATCAAACTAAAACATTTCTGCACAGCAAAGGAAAGAATAAAATGAAAGGTCAATCTATAGAATGGAAGAAAATATTTACTAATCTTACATCCAATAGAGGATTGATATCCAAAATATATATGGAACTCTAACAACTCAACAGCAACCCCCCAATAACCCAATTTAAGAAATAGGAAAAGGACCTGAATGACAGTTTTCCAAAGATATACAAATGGCCAACTGAAGTCAGGTATATGAAAAGATGCTCAACTTCACTAATCATCAAGTCCAAACCACAGTAAGACATCACCTCACACCTATTAGGGATCATTACTATCAAAAAAGTCAAAAGATGAAAAGTGTTGTTGAGAATGTGCAGTAAAGGGAACCACTGTGCACTGATGGTGGGCATGGAAATTGGTACAGCCATTATGGAAAACATTGGGGGGGGTGGTTTCAAAAGTAAAAACAGAACGATCCTATGATTCAGCAATTTTACTTCTGGGTAAAGTAAGGGTACCCAAAGGAAATGAAATCAGTATCTCAAAGATATATCCTATTCCCATGTTCACTGCAGCATTATTGACAATAATCAAGATATGGAAACAATCAAGTGTAGATGGATAAATAGATAAAGAAAGCATGAGTGTCTATATATATTATTCATATATTCAGATATATAAATATGAAATTATACACACATACAGTTTGTATATGTACACAAATACTAATATTATACACACATATATAGTGGGACATTATTGAGCCTTAAAAAAGAAGAAAATCCTGCCATTTGTGACAATATGGATGAACCTGGAGAACATTATGCTGAATGAAATAAGCCAGGCACAGAAAGACAAATATTGCATGATGTCAGTTATATGAGGAATCTAAAAAATTAGATGTATCTTACATCAATAAGACACATCCTGACTTAGAGATGCTCCAATGTGGCAAATATGCCCCTTGGAATCAATGAAATAAGATAATCCATGAAGACCTTTAGATACAATTTGTGATGCTATGATGCAAAGGAGACAAAGTCCTCAAGCACTTCTTCACTAAGGGTTATTTTACTAGCACACCTTACCCCAGTAATATTTTACTTATGCATGACTAACGCAGAACTTCGACTTTCAAGAATGCTTACGTGGGAATTCCCTGGTGATCCAGTGGCTAAGACTCTGCACTCCCAATGCAGGGGGCCCAGGTTCAACCCCTGGTCAGGGAACTAGATTCCACCCACATGCTGCAAATAAGAGTTCGCATGCTGCAGTGAAGATCAAACATCCTGCATGCCACAACTAAGACCCCATGCAGCCCAATAAATAAATAAATGTATAAAAAAGGATGCTCACATTTCTGGATGCAATTCTACGTGGCTTAACACTCAAATACTGAACTCTCAGATGACCCGGTTTATCTTCCCTTAAAATGGTGCTTTAAAGATTCCACACTTGTCACTGTAGCCACAATCAATATTTACTGGATTTTCCAGGTGTCAGCACTTGACATGGATTATCTTCTTTGGTCCTCAGAGCAAGCTTATAGAGGATCTACAAGTATGATTCCCTTTATACAGGTGAGGAAGCTAAGGCCCAGGAGGCAAAGTGACTTCCCTGGAGTCACTCAGCTAGTAGGCAGGGGAGGTGGGAACCCTGCCCTGTGCTGGCCACCTCGATTCTCCGTCATCTGGGCTTGGAGTCACACCCACATCCAAGTTGTCCCCAGTATTTAGCGGATTCAATCCCTAGGTCAGGAAGATCCCCTGGAGGAGGGCATGGCAGCCTACTCCAGTATTCTTGCCTGGAGAATCCCACGGACAGAGGAGCCTGGCGGGCTACAATCCATAGGGTCGCACAGTGTCAGACATAACTGAAGTGACTTCGCGCGCTTGCACATTAAAAGGTTTTGAGCCATAAGAAGCAATCCAGAACCTGAGAGTCTCAAGTTTATTGCTGAAATGATTCAAACTGCCTTTTCCACATCTTTTCCTTCTCATCCATCCTA
The DNA here is from genome assembly GCF_027580195.1 of Bos mutus. Lineage (NCBI taxonomy): Eukaryota > Metazoa > Chordata > Mammalia > Artiodactyla > Bovidae > Bos > Bos mutus. The sequence goes on along the minus strand of NC_091622.1, from coordinate 60,524,254 downwards.
CCTCGTTCTTTTCATTGTGCCTCTCGCCCATTTATTATGCAAAAGATGAGAACTCTCTGGAACCTCTCAGAAAAGGGGGCCAGTTTAGCCAACTCTCCACTTCCCAGGGTGGCTTGAGACTGAACCACTCCCAGCCATCACCTTGTCTCAGGGTTTTTCATTCAGTCCAGGTTCTGAGGGGGGCAGGGCCCAGCACAGTATCTGGCACAGAGCAGACATGCCATCCATGTCAGGGAAGCACATGTTAGATGCATTATTTATGGGATTTATACTCTCAAGCTTGGTTTAAATGCATATTAGTCATAAAAATCAGGCTGTTACTAACAAAATACTCAGGATAAATTAAGAGAAAAAGCAAACTGCAGCACATTTTGAACTATAAGCCCCACAAAATATTTTATATACACTGAGAAAAAGAGGAGAAAGACATATTTTTTGAAGAACCTTAATTTCGGAGTGGCTGGAGTAATAGGTAGTTTATATTTTCTTTACAGTTTTCCAAATTCTGCAATATATACGTTATATATATACACATGTAGACAGACTATAGGTACTCCAGATGGGTTAGTCGTTCAGTTGTGTCCGATTCTTTGTGAACACATGGACTGTAGCTCGCCAGGCTCCTCTGTCCATGGAATTCTCCAGGCAAGAATACTGAAGTGGGTTGCCATTTCCTTCTCCAGGGGATCTTCCTGATCCTGGGATCAAATCCGGGTCTCTTGCCTTACAGGCAGATTCTTTACGGCCTAAGCCACCAGGGAAGTCCTGGGTACTGAAGGGAGATCTCCAGAGCCAGTTTAACTCCTGCCAGGATACTCCATCCTAAAGGCTTGTTAATGTTGTACTCACATCATTACTTCAAAGGAAATGAGTTCAAAATTGACAGTTTTAACCAGTGCTGATAGACTCAGACTTGCCCGAAACACACCCGCCTCGCTGCAAACTGTGTTTTACGACCCACGCTTCCCTTTGGTTTCAGCTGAACAGAGGAGAAGCCTTCCCTTCTCCAATCGGTAAAACTGTCTCAAGGATGAAAACAAGTAAATAAAAACAGATTCCCTGGACACGAATGAATGAGAGCACAGAAAGGTTGCAGGAGCCTAAGCCAGGAGTTGGCTTCCCCTTGACTGAGAACACCATCCAAGCTGGCTCTGGTGTCAGACGGAGCCCTGCGGCCATGGGTGGGAGGTGGCAGTTTCCTGGCTTGAGAGGGACATGGTCTGGCCACAGATTTACCTGACATCAGACTGCTTGTTTTAACAAGAAGCTTACTGGGGGACCAGCCCAGACAGCGGCTCTGTGGAACGAACTGGAAATACAAAGCAGGGGAGGAAGGATGGTCCTGAAACCCAGGGCTTGCGTGGTCCTCCTCCTAGGACGGAAGAGGTGCCAGAGCTTGGAACAACCATGCATCCTCTCTGTGTCAGAAGACGCGATGTCCGAGGTGGTCCCTCCCTGAGCTACTATTCAGTGACTCTGATGGATTTCCCGGCTCCAGTCTTGAATAATTTATCTGGACATAAGCCTGGAAAACCAGTTTATTTATGTCTTGGCACCAGGGCCCAGGTGCCACATATGCCACGCACGTGTTTTCCCCTTTTGCTTTTATGTTACCAAAGATCTATTTTCCCTGGACTAAAGAAGATCTACATGGAGAATCAGCCTTTCCATTTGTTAAGCTTTTTCTTTTTGCTTTAAACATTCCAGACCAAAAATTATCCAGGTCAGATGGGCTAGGTTTGATTTTTTTTTTTTAATTTTCCCTAATGTATACTTTCTTGAAGCCTGGAAACACTTCTACACCCTAATAACTTTAATGACTTAAAAGGAGCATTAAATCTAATGCTCTTGCAACTACTTCTAGATGGAGAAAAACAGCTTCTGGAGAAATGTTTGTGACATTTGACATCTAAAAGGAATCTGCAGTTGGTCACAGTTTAAGGAAAACAGCACCTACTCAAATGCCTTCACCCTGCTCTCACTGCAAAATGAAACGTTTCAAGAAAGATCTGATTGTTTTCCTGGATCAGAAAACAGTAGTCAAGTACTGAATTTTCCAGAAGAAGGCCAAGAGCTTTGTCATGGTGGAAATAACAGATCTATCTCGTTTCTTAGTTTGAGAAACCCAGATGAAGTCGTTTAGATACCTGAGAGCTGAGGCTGGCAGTTGGTCCACGAGGCAGAACTGCCACAAATCTGGTGGGAGGGTGCCCGCCTGTGGGGAGGGTGTGCAGGACGTTGGTTGGGATGAGCTGTCAAGAGGGTGCTGACATGGTGGGAGTCCTGGGAGTCTCAGTGGCAGAGGAAGCCCGACTTGGGAAACAGTGAATAACAGGAGAAGCAAAAAAGAGCTGCAGGAAGAAGCCAGTGAACACCTGCCAGGGCAATCGTCTTTTGGAAAAAGCTATTCAGGTCTGCAAGTCTCCTAGAGAATTACAGCTGAAGCTACTGGCGGGCTGAGTTGGAAGCCGACAAGGAACTCGCCTCCTGTGTTTGAAATTCACATCTGTTTAAGATGGTGATTTTGATGACTTGACTTTAGCCTGAAAAACTTTGTACCTATCACCCTTCCAGGCTTATAAAAAATATATGGTAACTTTCTTTCTCCCGTTTGTTGAATGACAATGTTAAAACTAACTTAAGGGCACCTCTGTGAGTCATTGTGGCATCATGTTAAGTGCCCTATACACATGAATTCTCATCATAACCATCAGATGCCTGTACTATTACCATCCTTATTTTAAATACAAACTGAGGTTCAGGTGGGGTTTGAGCTTTGACTTAGTGCATGGGGTACTTAAGGTATTTTAAGAAAGGGTCATTTTTGGCACCATCAAGGCACGAAGAGGTTCAATTATAAGTATAATTCACAATGGATCAAGAAAACACTGAACTGTCTTTAAGGGAGACATAGAACATCTTTTGAGACATTTCTCTATAAGACCTTAGATTAGAAGATCTTCCAAATTCTTTTCCAGTCCTAGATTCTAAGAGTCTAGTATTCATGCTATGATATGATTTTCTTAGAGAAGCCAGCGTTTTTAAATTCAAAAAATAAAGTGAGAGTCAGATTTCCATTGGGAAATATCTCAGGGATAACTGGGAGGGCTCATGGGAGCCCCGACCTCTCTGGTTGCATGTACAGCACCTAGTCACTTTCATCAGCTCTTCGCCCTGTGATCCCTCTGTGGTCCTCTTATGGAGGACCATGCTGTCCATGCCTTTGCTTCTGCTTGTCCCAATATGGAGGACAGCTTGTTTCCCTCCTCAACTCCAATCCAAATCCCACCAATTTCAAAATCAAAGTCTCATATGAAACCTTCCCAGCTAGACTAACCCTGACCAATAATGATCTTACTTTTTCTCTGCCACCTTACATCCCTCTAGTCTTCTCTCCCTATTGTTGTTGTTGTATCCCTATCATCTAGCACTTCATTAAATATTATCTTCTATACTTTGGGGGCAGGAGGAGAAGGGGATGACAGAGGGTGAGATGGCTGGATAGCATCACTGACTCGATGGACGTGAGTCTGAGTGAACTCCGGGAGTTGGTGATAGACAGGGAGGCCTGGCGTGCCGCGGTTCATGGGGTCACAAAGAGGCGGACACGACTGAGCGACTGAACTGAGCTGAACTGAAACTTTCCCAGTTGCTTTATGTTAATTGCTTTCATGGTGAGTTTATGAGTTTCTTTTTCTATTTCAAAAGTTGGTCACAGGGATTTCCCTAGTGGCTCAGTGGTAAAGAATTCGCCTGCCAGTGCAGGAGACATGGATTCAATCTCTGATCTGGGAAGATCCCACATGCTGCAGAGCAATTAAGCCTGTGGACCACAATTACTGAGCCTACACTCTAGAGCCTGGTAGCCACGACGACTGAGCCCATGTGCTGCAATTACTGAAGCCCACATGACCTAGACCCTGTGCTCCGCAGTAAGAGAAGCCACCACAATGAGAAGCCTGTATCCCGCAACTAGAGAGTAGCCCCAGCTCTCTGCAACTCGAGAAAGCCCGAGCAACAACAAAGACCCAGGAGATCCAAAAATAAATAAATAAAAGTATTTTTTAAAAAGTTGGGCACAAAGCAGGTCATCCGTTCATTCATGCTTACCAGGTAACAGGCAGTCTCCGGCATGACAATGGCTATCGCAATTTCTTTACCTTAAAGGTGATTCAACTGAACGTGATCTGGAGTTTGTTGGCATCGACTGATATAACCAGAGTATTTAAAAATTAATAACAAGCCAAACTTAATTTAGGATCTATTTCTAAAGTAAGAGTCCATGGTCCTAAGAGTTTCAAACAAGAAAGATGAGGTGGAAGGAAACAGAAGAGACGACGTAATATACAAAGGTGGCCGTGCTGACCCAAGACGCACACTTGCACCCTGTCGCCCACTGGAGCCCAGCGGCCACCCTTCTCCACTGCTTGGCCTCCTGGCCTGAATTAATGCTCCTGCCTACTACTGCGATGCCCTTTGAACGGTTCCAGCTCGCCCTGAAGGAACTGTGGCATTTTAGTGGTGGGGGAGGCTACTCCTCTGTAAAGAGTGTATCTGTGGGGAATGCAGTTTTGGGAAGAAAGACACTATTTAAAAGGAAGAACACTATTCCTTTGACAGCCCCACGGAGCAGGGCAAATGAATTAGAAACAGCACATCAAGTCCAAGCTGGTAAAAAGCCCTGGGAGGCTGTGAAGTGCAGCCCCCTGTTTTAAGCTGGTCACCATATTTTTGTCATGACCAATGAATTCTACCATCTCAGAGGGAATATACTGGCTGAAACACAGTCAAGAAGTGCTTTTCTTGGAATATGGAGAAGGAAGGGAAATGAGGAGGAGGTTTACTGGAGAAGAGATTCTTTCAAAATACCTCTTAGGATAACATATGCTGAATGGAAAACTTTATGTGTCATAAATTATAAGTCAGTATGAAGTGTGTTTTAGCCAAAATTTCATGTAGGGCAGCTAACAACTTGGCTTGTAGCCTAATAGGTATATACATGGAGTTATCTACCCAGAAAATCATGCAATACCCCTGTCATAGCTAATTCAAGAGCTTAAGTACTAGGTGGTGGTTTGGCACTAAGTCGTGTCCGACTGTCGTGACCCCATGGACTGTAGCCCTCCAGGCTCCTCTGTCCATGGGATTTTCCATGCAAGAATACTGGAGTGGGTTGTCATTTCCTTCTCCAGGGGAATCAATCAAACTCAGGTCTTATGCACTGCAGACAGAATCTTTACCGACTGAGCCACCAGGAAATAAGGTAGATAAATGCTATAACCTCTTCAGAACCACTATGGTTTAATGAACTAGAGCTCACTCCTAACTGGGCAGTTTTTTCCTGAGTAAGAGGCTCTCAGGCTCTTCCATGAGTTGAGACCTTTATTCTGAGGCTTCCCAGGATCAGGATGGTTTTCAGAAAAAAGTCCACAAGGCCACATTTTGTTGGGTACTTTCCTGGTTATACTGTATAAACTCCTGAAATAACACGATTTCTTTCAGATCATCTAATTCTGCCTCTCTTGTAACAAGATACTTTTGGGACAATGTAACCAGTTGTGACATTGTTCAATCCATCTTCTCTTTGCCATTAGCAAGTGAAGCAGGATAACTACTATTAAAGTGGAAAATGCCTGGCAGTAAGAGGGAATAGGCTATTTTCTTTTTATGTTGCTCATTGTAAAAATAAGAAAATAAGTAATTACTGAGAACGAGTAATTTTTTGAGGGAGGTTTAGTAAAACCCCAAAACCAACAAACAAAACTCCCTTCTCTTCTGTTTATGATTCCATACAGGATGGGTAAAGCTTTCTTCCCCAAAGGGTTAGATGCTTTGAACAAGAGAGATTAGTTGGTATAGGAAGTTTAGGCCTTATACTATCTGGTTTCTTCCATTTTTCCTTTACCTTCTACTGGGAAAAAATCTATCCGGTCAAGGGCAGGGTGACCTGCCAAACTGACAACAAAATGGTCAGAGGGCAGAAGTGTAAAGGTAGAAAATGTACACATGCCTGACTGTAGAACCTTGGGATTTGTTCCTATAATTAATCTACTGTGCCTGACTAAGCCCTGTGTGCCTCTGTTACGGGATCAGCGTGGCTCCCACACTGTTGCTTCTCCAAAGAACAGGAACAGAGAGCTGTTCAACAGCATGTGCAAAGGGCCTGTGGCCTGACAGACACAGTAGCCAGAATGAGTCAGGGAAGGGCATTTATGAAGGGAACTGAGAAAACAGGCCTCCCACGTGGCTCAGTGGTAAAAAATCCACCTGCCAATGCAGGAGACGTGGGTTTAATCTCTGGTGCAGGAAGATCTCTCAGAGAAGGAAACAGAAGCCCACTCCAGTATTCCTGCCTGAGAAATCCCAAGGACAGAGGAGCCTAGCAGGGTACAGTCCATGGGGTCACAAAAGAGTTGGACACAAGTGAGTGACTGAGCACTTTTAGGAAACACTCACCATTAAAAGTGCGGCAAAAGAGAAACAAGAACAGAATTATTAACTGCCCCAGAAAAGCAATCCCACCACTGTAATGTCTAATTAATCTGGGGGAACTTCTCATTTAAATTTAAGAGCACAAAGTTCATGTTATATTCGGCCAGCAAAGTTCCCACACTCCTAGCAAAACTCAACATTCCCTCTCACGATAACTTGTAAGAACTCTTCAGAGGTGGTCACATTTATGCAAATGAAAGGTGAAAATAAATTCCAGGTGGAGGGATTCAGCCTCTGCCTGGATCACAAAACCTTGCTCCTAGAGACCAGCAAACATGTTGCCATGGTGAGGAAGTTATTTTGGTCTACTCTAATTTGAATCTCTTTCTAGGGCTTGAGCACTGCAGGGAAGAATTACATCCTCTCAACTCCTCTGAGAAAACATATTTTATTCTTCAAAAGACAAATCCTGGAGATAAGAAAAATAATATCTAGTCCTCCAGGTGGGTTTAGCTAGCTGGGTTATTTAATTTAGCCCTGAAACTGGAAGACAAGTTTCCCTCTGAACCAAACCTTTCCAGGTGCTGGGGGAAGAAATTTTGACAGTTGCCTACCCATCCAACCCCCGGCACCCCTCACCTTGATAATTCCAACCCAAACACTATAAATTAAAATCTCAGAAACCAGCCTCTGGTGAGGACAAATTGAGGTTGAATAGAGTCCATATTCTATCCCAAAAGCCAGGCCGCACCACGGTAGTGACAGTTTCCGTTTGATCAGCAAAACCAGCATGAACCCTGGTGAGAGAACTCAGCAGAAAAGCGTAATCTTCTTGATGTTTTATATTCCAAAGAGGCAAATCTACTGTTATTTTGAGTTCTCTCGTCTGCTATTCTTGAATTACCCTACATTTCTCAGCTCAACCATTTGTTAGTAATTACAATTACTCTGGATTTCAGGGGCTAAACCAAGAAAAAATTAATTTGATTTTTAATGAGTTTTTTAAAAAGCTAGTAAAAAAGACCCCTTTATGCATATTGTCAAGGATGGAAAGCCACATTCTGATGGCACCAGTAATTTTCAAATTACTTTAGGAAGCCTGATGAGGTTGAATAAACAGAAAAGAAGGTATTTCAGATATTTCCTTTTCTTGTTTCATGGCTGCATTGTGTGGCAAGTGTGTGGGATGCTAGTTACCTGACCAGGGATGGAAACTGTGCCCTTTGCATTACAAGCGTGGAGTCTTAACCATGGGCTGCCAGGACAGTCCTTAGAGATTTGTTTCTTTTTCTATAACTCTGGACACCAATCACGGAGGGACAAGACAAAGCCTGTCACTCATATGATACCTTCTGCTATCCTCCTGGGCTACGGCGTGACTGTTTGTATTAGTTGCTCAGTTGTGTCTGACTCTTTGTGACCCCATGGACTGTAGTCTGCCAGGCTCCTCTGCCCATGGAATTCTCCAGGCAAGAATACTGGAGTGGGTTGCCATTCCCTTCTCCAGGGAATCTTCCCAACACAGGGATTGAACCCACATCTCCTGCTGTAGCAGGAGGATTCTCTACTGTCTGAGCCATCATGGAAGCCCAGGGGCTGATCTGTGTCCTTCTTCAAATTTATACGTGGAAGTCCTCACCTCGAGTATCTCAGAATGTGACCTTATTGGACATAGGATTTTTGTAGATGTAGTTAAGATGAGATCACACTGAAGTGGCATGGCATGTGCCTGCCCAGTCGTGTCTGACTCTTTGCAACCATGTGGACTGTAGCCCACCAGGCTCCTCTGTCCATGGGATTTCCCAGGCAAGAGTACTGGAGTGGGTTACTATTTCCTTCCCCAGGGAATCTTCCTGACCCAGGGATCGAACCTGCCTCTCTTGCATTAGCAGGCGGATTCTTTACCACTTGAATCATGCTGGAGGGGAGCCCTAAACCAGTATGACCTGTGTCCTTATAAAAAGAGGGAGATCTGGACATTGACAACATACAGGGAGAACATGAACACAAAGGCAGAGATTGGGGTGGTACACCTCCAGGGCAAAGAATGGCAGAGACCGCCAGCAGGCCAGCAGACGCCAGGATCAGACTCTCCCTCGCAGACCCCAGAAGGAAGCTGCCTGGACAACACCTCAACTTTGGACTTCCAGCGGCAGGACTATGCTACAACTAGCCGTACCATGTGCTGTGTAGGCCACTTAGTTTGTGATACTTCGTTATGGCAGCCCTAGCAAATGAATATACTCACCTAGAAGGAAATGATCATGATCAGGACCTACTTATTTTTTTAAAAAATAAATTATTTCAAAAAGAGGGGGAAAAAAAAGGTTTGCTTCTTACTGTCAGCTCTTGGGGAAGAGAACTTGGCTTCTTTATGTTGATTTCAATGCTGTTGCTGTCTTGTTTCAGCTCCACGGGGGACCCATGCACTCTGGCCACACCTTCAAACATCTGGGATTTGGTCAACGAGGGGGCAAGTGCCACCGTGGGACACTCTCTTTCCTTCTCCTCCTCATCACCATGAGTCGTCTCTCCATTCATGGTGACTTTCCCATCGACCTGTAAAATCCAGAACGAACAAGAACATGCTATTCCTCAGTGAAAGATTATAACAACATGTTCAGAATCATCTTAAATCATTAGCACTTACCATTCACAGTCCAACAAAGAATAAGTTCTCTTATATGCTTCCGTCAGTCTAGAAAGCAGGGCTCCCTTAAATGCCATCTTTGAGGGCTTCTTTAAAAGGTGGTCAGGTTTCTTTAAAAGGTGGTCTGCCTTCTCAGGTCACTTCGTTTAGATTACATTTCATGCTCAACTTACTGGGGGTCTGCTTTTATTTTGTAGTATAGAAAATCAAGGGATCTTAGGTATAAATACATGTCGCATATTTGGATTCCAGTAATTTTTCCTGGAAGTTCTGTGACTGCTATTTCACAATTTTGAGATTTTTTTTCCCTAATAAACATATAAACTAGGTGGACCTCATCTTAGATCAGGAATATTTCACAGGTTATCCTGTTATGGTTGAGGAAAACGAATACTTTTTGCAAGCAAGCATGGAGGGCAGGGAACCTGGTGCGTTACTATGTTACAGTAAATCCCTGTGTGCGTGCGTGCTCAGTCACTTGTCATGTCTGACTCTTTGTGACCCCGTGGACTGTAGCCCACCAGGGCTACATGGGAATTCTCCAGGCAAGAATACTGGAGTGGGTTACCATACCCTCCTCCAGGGGATCTTCCAACCCAGGGATCGAACCCTCATCTCCTGCACTGAAGGTGGATTCCTTATCCAGAGCCACCTGGGGAGCCCCACAGTAAATTCCTGTTTCTAGTTAATTTGACCATCTCAGTTTTTTTTTCAAGAAAAAGAGGCCATGCACATTAAAATATCTCTGTTTTGCCCCCATGTCTAGGGATGGTGGTGGGAGCAAGAAAGGAGTGAGGGTGGTTAGTCTGACTTATTGAAGGTACCTGGAAATCTCTTTCAAGTCCGACAGTATATAGAGCGGTCATGAGAGGAAGCCCTGCAGTGAGGCAACCTGAGTTCTGGCTTCACCACTTAACAGCCATGTAATCTTCAACCTCAGTTTCCTCCTTTCTATGATAATCAGTCAGCTCAGTTCAGTTCAGTTGCTCAGTCGTGTCCGACTCTTTGCGACCCCATGAATCGCAGCACGCCAGGCCTCCCTGTCTATCACCAGCTTCTGGAGTTCACCCAGACTCACGTCCATCGAGTCAGTGACGCCATCCAGCCATCTCATCCTCTGTCGTCCCGTTCTCCTCCTGCCCCCAATCCCTCCCAGCATCAGAGTCTTTTCCAATGAGTCAACTCTTTGCATGAGGTGGCCAAAGTACTGGAGTTTCAGCTTTAGCATCATTCCTTCCAAAGAATACCCAGGGCTGATCTCCTTTAGAATGGACTGGTTGGATCTCCTTGCAGTCCAAGGGACTCTCAAGAGTCTTCTCCAACACCACAGTTCAAAAGCATCAATTCTTTGGCGCTCAGCTTTCTTAATAGTATCTCCTTAATGATGCTGTTATGGTATCATTTATGTATTAATATATGCACAGAACTTAGAACAGTATCTGGCATATTTATGTATATAAATGTTAGCTATTCTTATTACTAAACCTTCTAAGATCTTTTAAAAAGAATAATAGAAGGGCAGATACTAGTTATAGATTATTTACCTTAAGTCAGTGTTTTGTCTATTGTCTGTGATCCATAAAATTTAAATTACAACTGAGCACACCCACATAAAGATAACTGAAATGGAGTTTAACCATTAATATTTACCTTTTTCTATGTGATGCACTATACTGTTTTTAAACATTATATTCTAATATATATATATTATAATATATAATAATGTTTATTATTAATATATATATTAATATATCTAATTATATCTATTAGTACAATATATCTAATAATGTTTTTTTGAAAAAAGAATGCTGATTCCAAACCACTAAATTGATTTCATAACCTAGCAATAGGTGGCAACTCTCAGTTTGAAAACACTGCCTTAAACCATTTTACTGCTCCTTCATTTTATTGACACTTCTTTTACTCTTAAATCTGTTGTACTAAGAAACTGAGCCTGTATTCCCTGCCTCCCATGCCCACCTTCTCCCCACAGGAAAATACACACGCACACACACCTTAGCTCCAGTTCTAGTGTTACCTGGTAAAAACTGTCCATTTCCATGCTACCTTTGACCATGAGTGAGCTCACCCAGTCGATGGTGGGGCTGTGAACAGGGCTGACAGCCATCAGGACCTACGATGAGTTGAGGGCTCATTGGTGAGCTCCAGCTCTAAAAGGACCTCTATCCAAGTCCGTCATTCTACCTCCCCTGAAGCCTCCACACTGTCTTGCCACAGTGGTAGGAACTGGGTTTTCTCAGGGTCTCGCCATGAAGCCATCTATCCTAATTCTTTTGTTTAAACGATCACATTGTACTGTTTATATAAAGGAAAGCAAATGGACATCTAGACCAACAGATCACATTCCTTGGATACCAAGTTAAATGCATGTATTCCCTGTCCCTGTCCTGGGCCACCTCAATATCAAACCAACCTTTTCGAGAAGCTATCAGACAGTTGATGGCCATGGGCCCCGGGTGAAGAAGAGCTGCTACGGTACTTAGGCAGCCTGCCGAGCACATGTGATTGCGTGTGTATTTGTGTGTGCACCAGTCTGCATGATAAGTATCTCATCTTCTCAGGAAAAATGCATGTGCTTATTCAACAGACACTTGTTGAGTGCCTAGGCACAGACACCAGCCTCTTAGGACGAAGCTGTGGACAAACACACAGCGATTGCCCTTGGAGGGATAAACATCTCAATCCAACCTAGATGAGACGGAAAGGACATTTTTCTTTCGTTTGATCAAGGCCTAAGACACAGATTTTAAAGATACATTCAGAGTTAAGCTAAGAAAGATGCTAAAAAAGTTAGAAATATGGCTCGGCTCCCTCTGAAACTCAATAGGAAGATACACACACACAGTGCTCAGTTAGTTTAGCTTAGCAAACATCCTTTACAGTCACATGTCTGTGTCTGCCACTGATGAATTCCACCTCTGTCTTCTATTATAAACCCATGTGGCGTGCAGGGACAAGGGAAACTGACTTTTCTTTGTCGTCTCTCTTGAGACGAAGGATGAGTACTTCCTCCTGATGCAAGGAAAAATACTAGGATTTGAGGATGAAAAAAGATGTTTGGCTGCTATAGGTTCTTTGGTTCTGGAACACTATTTTACACGTTCATTGGCACCTCCCCCCACTTCCAAAATAATATAGATTCTTCCCACCTAAAATTTTTTTTAAAAAATCTCTCATTTGAATACCAAGTATATATCATGTATTTCTTATATTATCATTTTTTTCCCCCAGTGGTAGCATCTTTTCTGAAGAAGGTGATGGCAACCCACTCCAGTACTCTTGCTTGGAAAGTCCCATGGACAGAGGAGCCTGGTAGGCTGCAGTCCATGGGGTCGTGAAGAGTTAGACATGACTGAGCAACTTCACTTTCACTTTTCACTTTCATTCATTGGAGAAGGAAATGGCAACCAGCTCCAGTGTTCTTGCCTGGAGAATCCCAGGGACGGCGGAGCCTGGTGGGCTGCCGTCTATGGGGTTGCACAGAGTCAGACACGACTGATGTGACTTAGCAGCAGCAGCAGCAGCAGCTTTTCAGTTATGATGTTTAGAAGTGTATACAGAGGTAACTGCATATACCTCTATTTACACTAAAGGTCATTAAAAGTTTGTTTTGAGGCATTTTCAATACCCCTAGATAAATGGAGATACCTAGGGTGCTGCTAAATTGGGGTTTGTTACCATTGCTATGGAGATATCATACCATCATGCATGCATGCGTGTTCAGTCGCTCAGCACATCGAACTATGAAATAGACCTTGCTCATGGAGGTGACTCAACCACCAATCTCATTCAAGCCCATCAGTATTAAAAATAGGACTTGAGAAGAATCCTAAGTTATTTGATGGCTCAGATGGTAAAGCATCTGCCTACAATGTGGGAGATCTGGGTTCAATCCCTGGGTTGGAAAGATCCTCTGGAGAAGGAAATGGCAACCTGTTCCAGTACTCTTGCCTGGAAAATCCCATGGATGGAGAAGCATGATAGGCTACAGTCCGTGGGGTTGCAAAGAGTCAGACATGACTGAACGACTTCACTTAGAGAAGAATCATCAATCCCTGAATTATTTGCAAACCAAATCTCAGAGACACATAAACTTCATAACTGTACATGTTAATGCATTTGCTTTTGTTTGATAAAAACCACTGCATCTTCCTGAGATAAAATGCTTATTTTCCCCAGGGAGTTCAGTTTTGGTTCTGCCCTTAAAGGACTCATCTTACCTTGAAGGTCTTCAGGACCTCTTGAGAGTTTTTGGGCTGGGAGTAAGGCTTGGGTGTCAGCATAGGCACTGCTTTGGGAGAGACAGTTTTGCTCGGAGACCCACTGCCTGCTGACATGCTGGCATCCAGAACGCTGGGACGAGCGATGGTGGTTTCCACAGTGGCAGTGAACTTGGGTGGAGGCAGTGACTGTTGCCGCAGATATTTCATAGGGTTGGGGTCGCTGAGGAAGGGGGATAAGTTTGGCTCTGTTGAATGGCTTCTTTCCAGGATTTTTGGCATCTCCAAACGTTCAAGAACAGCTTCACTGATGGTGAATCTCTCGATGTACTGCTGAAGGATACCCTCTGCCTCCTCCTGGGTCCGTGCATTCTTGTATGCTTCATGCAACTCCCTTTCTCTCCGCTCTCTAAAGGGTAGACATGGGAGGGGAAGCAAGAACAAAGTCAACAGTCACAGGAATTGCAATGAGGACCTTGGTAGGACCCCAAGTAGAGCTGAAGAGACCAAACAGGGTGTGTAATATTACTGTCAGAGCCTTTGTGATGACTGACAATTTTTAGAAAAAGCACATCTAACTGTACATTAAACAACAACAGAAAGAACCCACTTTTCTTGGACGATTTCTCTGTAGGTTTTTATGCTTTTCCTTCGTTCCCTTGTCCCATCCTCTCCAGCCAGCAGCTTCTCCATCTTTTTCCTTTCTTCCTCTTTTCTGATTAAGTCCTGAGAAGCACTTCTTCTACGGCTCTTCCAACGAGCCAGGTCCTATGGGGGAGGGGGAGGGAGACAGAACACTCTTCTTCAGACTTGCATGTAATTCCATTTCTACACTTAAGGGTTTAGTGAGTGCTGACTGTGGGCCAGGCTAAGACATTCCTCTACAATCCAGTTTAAGTTTGGTTGGAACAGGAATATCTTGAAGGCAGGAAACCTTCAGATATTCTACATTATCCAGAGCAGGGCAGCACATTTTGTAAAACACGGCAACGTAAAACTTGCTATTGTATCCCGAGTCGGTTGCCATAAAGTACTGTCTCACAGGTATTGTAAGAAACTTCATTCCTTGCTATTTATGACCTCTGCATTGTGAATGGACTCGCTGACAATAGAATGGTAGGAATTAACCACAGACCTACACAAATTCCCTCAGGGAAGGAAGAAAAAGCAGAAAAACAATTGGTTTTGGGGTCTTGTAGAACCAATAGTTCTGTATGCCCTAAGTCATCTGATCATGTCCTAAGTCATCTGATCCTTATGACAACTTCACCACAAATCCTATAGGCAATTAGAGCCTAATGAGAAAGAGGTAGGAGTCTGGAGTTAGGTAGGCATGTGGCTGTGGGAAAGAATCCCAGCTCCATCTCTTCCATGCTTTGGAATCTCAAGCATGCTTCTTAGCCTCTCTGTACCTCAGTTTCCTCATCTCCAAAACAGAAATGATAATGATACCTACTCTTGCAAGCTTGTTGTGAGGGTGAAATGAGGTGTTGCACTTCAGGTGCCAGGCACATAGTAAGTGCTTGATATCTCATAGACATAATCGTGACCACAATTTATCGACTTTGAAAAAGTTCACCAGTTGACTAAAGGTAGAGTCAAATCTGCAGTGACTACCTCAGAGCGCTCTGTGAGGATGAGATGAAATAGTCCACTCTCTCTCTCATTTCATACAGATCTTCAAGTTCCTCTCCTGCCCTAGCTCTCTGCTCTCAGCTCACAGACAATCCCAAGGCCCCCATTAGGCCCTGGAGCCATCCTCGATCTCTTATTCACTAGCTGTGTGACTCTGGACAAGTTACTTCACTGCTCTGGGACTCCTCTGTTGGCTGAGGACAGTAATATCTACAGTTGCTAGTATACCGAGTTACTGAGAGGATTCAAGAACGATTAACTGCAAGGCACTCAGAACAGTACCTGTTACTGGCATGCTTTCAGTGTTGACAGTTATCATTGTGGTCACCATCATCATTATTATCAATTCCAAATACACAAACTCAGAAGCCAGTGCATCCTTGATATGGCATCGCATGCTAGTTGCCTCCCACCCGCTCCCCTCTGCTTTCTGGCCAAACTTCAGCAAGGGTACTTTCCTTAATTCCCACATGGGCGGTGTTCACTGTTTGAAGTCTTCTCCAGGCCCCCCTTTCTTCTGCATGGCTTTCCAGCCCGAGGCTCCCACCCAATCTGATTCTGATTCTCTGTTCCAAAGGGCCTCTTGCCCAGCGGGCAGCGCAGTCTCCCCACTGCCCACGGCCGTGGCCCCAGCACTCACATCCTGCCATTTGTCATCCTCTTCCCGCAGCTGGCTGTTTATCAGTTGCAGCTGCTCCTGGCGGGCCCTGCTGTGCGGCTGCACCGCGGCCTCTTCCTCACACCGCATGTCAAACATACTCGTGCTCCTGCGCGTGGAGAGAGCAGACAACGAGCCAGAGATGAGCACCCCTCCTACCTCTGCGCACTTGGGGCGTCCCGCCGCGTGGGGGCGCTACCGCGTATGGAAAACAGTCCCTTTCCCTCCGCAGCCTAAGGCAGCCACGGGGTCTGCAATCTGTTCCTCCCTCAGCCGGCAGCAGCGGGCATGCTAGGAGCCTCAGCTCTTCTTTTGAAGCAGAAGCCAAAATGTGACCATCTTTGTCTTCAGTGATGGCTGAATCGGTCAATTAATTTTACATGTTGGGGCCTAGATGTGTTTAAACTAAGAGGCTTGAAAAGGTATTTGAAACTCTGAGCTGGTCTCACTTATAAATGTATTAGAAAATAAAATTAAGAGCATTAACATGTATAACTTAGAGAGAATTTGTGGGGAAGGAGGATGGCGTCCCCTGAAGTGAAAATTTAATTGCAGTAAATGCTTCTTTGTGTAGGTCTGGCTTAAATGCTTTGTTCATTAACAGGCAATTTCTCCATTTAAAAAGTGATCATACAGCCTCAATCTAAGGCACCACTTTTTCATGTCATATTTTCTGAATTTTGAATGCATCCAAGAACTATGCACAAATGATACATATGTTTGTTGTGGTTTATTTTTATGTCCTGTAAAACTGTAAATCTGTAGTATGTTGATGGCATCTTGAAATCAAGAAAATAAGGTATTTTATGGTAAGGTTAAGGGCAAAATATAAAAATCAGCATATACTTTATATCCTAAAATTCTCACAAGGGTTTCACTTTATTTCTGACAGGATACCTCTGCATATACTCTTTTAAAAGCAAAAGGATTTGGAATCAAATTTTAAGAACCTTTAGGCTGTTCATATAATTGATATATTCTGCAGGAGCTTATTAAATGTTGGGTAAGACCATAGGGCCTTTTCTGCAATGCTTATTACAGACCTTTGTTACAGCGAAAGCTGAAGCAGAAAGATGAAAATAGAAATAAAAACCAAAGCAAAATCTTCCTTTTTTTTTTTCCTCTCAAAGAAATGACTAGCTCTGGGACCACGTGGGTTATAAAGCGCCCAACAAGTGGAGGCCCTTTAAGAACAGAAGACTGTGACAGTCCATTTTTGAAGCCAGCTTAACACAAAGAAAAAGAAGAGCCATGCACCAAGACACTAACTAATTCCAGACATCATCAGTGATGTCCAAAATAGTTATCCCCGTGGCCAGACAAAGCACAGCAGCAGCATCGCTGGATGCCAGGGGTTCCTTAGCAGGCGGCTCTCTGGAAGGAGAAGACAATCCCAAAGCAATGGCTACCCACGTTCATTTCAGTCTACTCAAATATGAATGTATGAGTGCCCCTCCCCTCTCTTTAGATGTTGGACAATTTGAGTCTTTGGAAACTGTGTGAAAAGAGAGTGAAAACTGAAGACTGTACTTTAACCTGTTTCTAATAATTCGGCTGCGTAGGACTTTCTTTGATCCAAGGCTTCTATTTGCATGGATATGACATGCTACTGTGTGGAGCTGTCCACAGATTCAGGGCACAGTGTTGCTTGTGGTAACTGTGTCTTCCTGGAAGATAAACTGTAGTCCTCTAAAGAGAGGAGGGACTGCGATGTGTTACCTATTTGATGCTACTTATTAATGTGGTTTAAGGAAAATTTAGAAATTTGCAGAGTTAGGTAGAAAAGTCTAATTCATGGGTTTTAAACTTCATGGATCATAATACCCTCAAACAACCCTTCCAGAAGGGGACCCGAACTCATCCCATCTTCCTTTCAGAGTTAAAAAAAAAACAACAACAACTTAACTCTAAATGTATAAAATTCAGCCTGTTTCTCTTTCAAGGCAATTTATAGGCTTTGTGAAGGTCTTAGAAGACATAAACCCCTCTCAGCTGGGACTCTATTGTAATCTACTAATAGCTGGCAGATTATGGGAGAGAAAGGAGGTCTTTTCCTTCAACTTTGCCATCTGTAATTTTTAAAGGGCAGAATTTTGGTTTAGGTCACACTGATGGCCATAGGGCAAAGTCTTCTGGGACCGCAGTAAGAAAATGGCAGGCTTCTCTAGGATTTCAGACTGCTTATCTCACTTGATTGGCATGGAGAGGGTGGGAACAAGGCCTTCAGAACTGCCTTCTTCTGTCCCAGTTTCCTATTTCTGTTTCTACCATGAAGTTCTAACTACCACAGCCCGAATATGGCCAAAAGCTGGTTAGTGAAATAAGAGAAACTCTTGTCTGCCTTCTCCTATACCAGGAAGTACTTTTTTTTTTTTTTTTGGTTAGAGCTTTTTTTTCTTTAAAAAGCAACACCAGCAAAAGAGAAATAATAAAACTATGAGCAATACCTTTAAGCCATTTCAAAAAAGGAAGCAAGCTGAGGACTGATAATAGTAGACAGAAAATGAGCTGAGTCACCATTCAGAAAATCTTCCCTCATTCAGAGATTGGACTCAGCCTCCAAAATGAAGAAGTGCATGTAGAGGGATGAGGTGGGAGGCCCTGGTGGTGCTAGTGGTAAAGAACTTGCCTGCCAATGCAGGGGACATAAAAGATGTGGGTTCAATCCCTAGGTCGGGAAGATTCCCTGGCGGAGGGCATGGCAACCCACTCCAGTATTCTTGCCTAGAAAATCCCATGGACAGAAGAGCCTGGTAGGCTATAGTCCATAGAGTCGAAAGAGTTGGACATGACTGAAGCGATTTAGTAGAGCACAGCACTTCAGGGAACCCTGGAGAAGTCTAGGTTCCACAATGTTAACAGGACTTGCACCAAATCTATGCTTCTCAGCACAACAGGCCATGCTCCTGGGCTGTTGGGAACAGGGCCCCTGGCTGTAGAGCCCAGGAGCCTCTCCCTGCAGTGGGTTGGCAGTTCTTAGGGCCAGGATTAAAGTACCTCCAGGGGAGCCTGGAAATTGTTTCTGGACCAAGTCTAAGGTAAGGGAATTAAGAGCAAAATGGCCTCTGGCTCTCACAGTTTCCAGGCTCCATGGTGGGGACCATTGGGAGAGGAGGTATGTGGAAGTGAAGAGAAGGGCAAGAAGGTGAAACTAAACCCATGGAAACATTCTTGGCTTGCCAGGAGGCGGAAATTTCTGTTTGCCTGTGTGGTAGGTCTGCCCCTGACCCGCATTCTCCTTAAAGGGCACATCTTTTTTTGATTGGGCTGCATTTTAAGAATGTGTCAATTATGAATAAATAGAGCCTGTGCCAATAGTGGTCTGTAAAGTTTTTGAAAAAGGGAGATAGTGAGAAAAGAAATGAAACATATTATAAATTTCTATTAAAAAAAAAAACTCCTGACATAACTTTTTTTTCTTACCCACTTGATCACTTGATTTCATATAAATTATGTCTATTCCAAGAAGGAAATTCAGCCCTTTAGATGTTCCCAGATAAGACCCCTGGACAAGAAGCTCCTTATACTCTTCCTGGATCACAAGCTGCTTGCCCTTTTTTTTTTGGTAAATTTAGAGGACTCTGCACCCCCACTTGATTTAAAAAATCATTTACTTTTCCTGTGGGTGAGGTTTCATATTCAGGTACAGGCAGCATTCAAAAGCTCTTTAATATAGCTCCTTTTCTTTCAGCTTTCAGGGTTTTTGAGAGATCTGTATTAGGCAAATTGCACAGCAGCTTTGCAATGATGAAGAGTAAATCCATTCTATCAAAATGTTTTTGCTAACCAAATCAAAGTAGTGTTTTGCCTATCAATCTTATATAATCCTCCTTTCAGTGAATGTTAAATACTGCCACTGTAGATTTTAAAAGCAATAACCAGGGCTCAGTTTTATAGACTACTTAACTCCATGCAGTCAGTCAAGCTCTGGCTGAATTTAGTTCTGAGATATGAATGTTCCGTGTGTCAGGCCACAAAGCAATCATACATCACACATCGGAAACTGATCTCCTTGGCACTCGAGTCAGACTGCTTAGAGCTAAAAGTCAGACTAAGCTGACATCTTGAACACAAACATGGAAAAAAAGCACAGTTCAAATACAGTAGATGTGTGGCCTGATTGCAGTTACTGGTGGAAATGATATTTGTTCTACACTGTTACTTGGATTCCTCACTCAGTGACTCGAAACTATGGCTCAGGCCAGGAAGACAGGCAGGGAGAATGTTGGGGTTCACTCTTAGAATGGCCTAGACTCCCACAAGGCCACAAAACACCTCTTCCAGAGGATAGACATCAGGCTTAGCGGGCCACTGGTGTTGCAGTGAGATATTGATCATGTTTCTTAAACCTGAGCAAGCCAGCCTTCTGCAAAGAAAACTTCTGATCTGGCTATCAGTTTCAGAATGCTCTGCCTATGGGGAATCTGTTTTTGAAATGGAGTCAATGCGGTCACAGATGGGAGAAAGTAGATTCATCTCAAATTCGTATGTGAGGCTGGGGATGGGCAATGTATCTCTGGGAGGAGCGGAGACCAAGGAGAGGCAACCCAAGTCATGTTGCACATCCTGACCGCTGGCTGTGCCATGGAACATGAACGAAACCCCAGCGTTCTGGGCTCAGGCATCCCACAGTTTATATTACTGCAACCTGGGAGGAACTTGGGCTTCTGAATCTATCATTAGTGATTTAGAATTTATTTTCTTAGCTTAAAAAAAATGTGTCTTTGAGAATAACTGCTGCACAGCTAAGCCTTCACCTATCAAGGATTCAATGCAAAGCGCAGAAGAGCCTTTTAACAATTCCATGGTTCAGAAGAGCTTCCAACTTCCAAACCCTAACAAGAACAACTTTCACATGCCCCATCTATGAAAAGCAAATGTTAAGTTTTAAGCAGCAGCTGCATATTAGAATCATGCTTAAGTGGCTTTTTCATTCATCTCTCCTGCACAGAACATATGTTTTGCATTCCAATTTCAAGGGCTTCTCTGAGGCTGCAGAGAAGAGTCAGTTAGCTCTTCAGTCCACTGTTACATTAACTGCGTTTCAATTAGTGGTGAGTACTGGAAGCATGCAGTTTAGGCTATAATTAATGTATTCCTATGAATACAAAACAACTTACTCTGCGTCGTCAGACACAGGAGTTCTCGGTCCGTATCTATAAGACCAAATCCAAAATTAGAGGATTGGCAAGACAGAAGGTTAACACTGTAACCAAGCTGGAAATAAAAACTACAAGTGAAATGTATACGTGCCAAACCTTTTTTGCTGACCATACTGGAAGAGAAGTGTCATTATACAATTAGCAATATTCACCAATGGCTAAAAATGAAAGCAAAGTCTTGACATTTCTGAAGAATGCGAAATTTGTAGGAAAACCCAAAGGGGAAATAAAAAATACCTCTCCATGTTACCCACAAAGAAAGAAATCGTTTCAATATAAACACAAAAAGGCTTAGGTGCAACCCACAATGTTTAGAGAAGACAGCTTTGAAAAAACCAAATGTGTATTACGGTCATTCACAAACGGTTGAACTGGTTTTTGCCTTTCTGTGTAGAGTAATGGGCTGTAATGGACACCCAGCATAGAAGCACACGCTTACTGACCCTTTCCCTGATGTGTTAATGCATTTGCACAAATAACATCAAAGAGTGTTTCTGAAGGTTTCTGAAAGCAAACCAGAACTCCAACCAGAACCCCAATCAGTGCCTTCCGCATGCATTTGACAAAAACCACAATTCCTAGAAAACTGGCAGCCTTAATCAAAACCAGACGTGGATAATATTCCATAACTTGAAAAAGCAAAGTTTTTTTTTTTTAAACAATCTTTTATATTCTTCTGATTATTTAGAGCTACAAAGTTGCACCTTCTTTAATATGGGCCTTTTAAGTTTTAATGTATCTGATAAAACAAAGAAAAAGGTCAAATTAGAAAAAAAAATTAGAATATTACAAGGGCATATTTAAGCACATTTGATAAAAGTAGCTCCCACTAGTGACTATTTCTGGAAAGGGAAATTTTAAGAGAAGGTTCTTACCTATGCCCTGAAAGGCAATTTATTCATGCATTCTGATGGTGGACAAAGACTTATTTGAGCAAAGAAAAAAAATTCCAGGCTTTCAGTCCGAAAAATTAAATTTGGGGGTTTTCAGCAAAAACTACCTGATCCTATGTTCAGTTTCATAACAATATAGGGGGAAGGGAGTAATTTCTAAAGGTCTCTTCCTATGATCTTAGAGAAAAAACCCCAAACACATTGGTGTACACACACAGACACCTTTCTCTCTGATGCCTCATTACCTTGTAACAGTTACGAATTCATTAATAACTATTTTCACGCACAGTGAGGGCAACCATACCAGTGAAAGACTAATAGGAGTTTCAGTTGAAATGGCCAAAAGCAAGAAAAGGAAAGCGTTTGTGGATGTTTTTCTTCCGGAAGTAAGACCCATTTTCTGCTTCTCTGGGGGATAGTTTTAGAAGGTGCTAAAGTTTGACTTAAGACATTTAGTTTTCCATAACCACCTCCACATGGAGGCAGATGAATTCCTTCACATCAAGAAAGAGGACAGAACAGTGTAAATTCCACCCAGAATTAACAGTGTTAATTCTGAAGCCTGGATAGATGTTTCCCAGTTCACTAGTAGGCCTACTGGAATAGACATTTGAATATATATTGTGTTTTCTAAATTATCTATGGAAATAAGCAGAGAAGTTATTCCTAATGGATGTTTAATCTAGAAATGTTCAATCGATAGTTGGTGTTTTTGTGTTGATTTGAATATTTTAATTAACGTTTTACTGAAGTAAACTATACGTACAGAAAGTGCACAGACCATACACACACACCTTGATGAGTCTTCACAAACCACAAATCAGCATTGAGCCTTGTGCTGTGTAAACAGAATCACATAGAATGTACTCTTCTGAGTCTGGCTTCCTTATTAGCACATTTCATTTATGAGGTTCAGCTGTGTTGCTGCATGCAGGATATATTAGAATTTAAATTGCTTCTACACAAAATACTCAGCAGCATTTCATGGAGACCTCTACCAACAAATGTTGATTAACCCTGCAATGCAAGGTCCATGAGAGTCGGGATTTTTTCTTTGGGGGTTCCCTGAATAGTGACCAGACCAGGCCCTCCATAAGTATTTACTAAATCCTTATTGGATACTCAGGAAATGGAAAAGACTAGTGCAGTCTCTGAAGATACCCTTCATTTATCTGTTTACTATATACTTGTGGCTTTAAGACATTTCCTCTCAGACAAATTTATTAGCTTTAAGAAGGAACCAATTTAATCAGAATTGCCTTTGCTGTTATGGAGAAGATAATTAGAGTTTGGGCTTCCAATGATTTTCTCAGTGGTTCTATGAAATATAGAAAAGAAAAGATGAGTTTTAAAAAATGACTAATAAAGAGATTTAAAAAAAAATGCAAAGTAGGTAAGTCAACAGACCTACAATACCGGCCAGACAAATCACAGTTGGTATAAGCATCCTACCAAAACCCAGCAATTAATAAAGTTCAATTGTGAGGGCAGGGGTATTTAGAAGGTAAAGAGAGTACTTTCTCCACCTGTTGATTGCATCTGTGTAGTTTTCAGCACAAATAAAGCACTTCAGGATAAATGCTCAGCAACGTTGTGAACTAGCGCGAACGCCATTTGAAGTGAGGAGGAGAAATGAGTTCACCTGTCATTTAAGACTATCCTCCAGCAGCACCCAGCACAGTATTTCACACATAGCAATTACTCAATAAACACTTGTTGAAAGGAAACACGAATTCCCAACGTGTGTGCCTGCTCCCTCACACAATTTTGTCACGCAGTTACTCTGAATATATCTCCTTATGCTCAAACCAGCCATTCCGTCCAGAGGGACAGAATACAAGTGAAAGGGAAGTCGTGAGACCTCCAGTCTCCTCTGGTAACTTGGTAGGTAATGCACTGGCATGGGATGGCAGCTCCCTCTTCAGACAGAGCTGGGTTTGGGTCTTGGATCTGTGATTGCCAGCTGTGTGGACCTGGGCTTTGGTTTCTTTCTTTTTTTTTTAATTGGAGGACAACTGCTTTACGATGTTGTGTTGGTTTCTGCCATACAACTTGGTTTCTTCCTGGAGAATACAGATACAACTTCTCACTCTCCAAGGTTGTGTGGGGAATAAATGGGCTGCCTAGAATGTATCCAGCAGGCAGCCTACAGGCCTCACTTCCTCCTCTCCTCTCTTGCTAACCGCTTCCCACCAGCCTGCTGATGCAGCGCCCATCACCACATCAGGGCATCTGGGGACTGAGTGAGTGTGCTGGGCCAGGCAGTACCTCGTCACCAGCCTGCCCTCCCAGCTGGGACCCAGGTGTAACTTCTCTACTGCAGGCTTCCCAGTTGTGAACTGGAGCCAACAGGCATTCACTTGTGAATTCCCAGGAGAAGGTGAGCTGGAGAGAGCAGAAGCACCTGGAAAGGGCGAGCACAGCTGCCACCCCTGCTCCCTGAAACCAGTGCTACAAGAAGGCTCTACTAGAAGCATTACGATTCAGAAGACTGCAAAATGTATGTTAAATCCAGGTGGTAATGACAGCTTGACTATTAACTTGAAATTTGGAGATTAAGACTCTCTCTGCTCCCCACCCTACCTTCTGTCTCACTACCACCAAAGGAAGCAGAATTCTATCACTTCCTGTCTTATAGGGGAGCTTTAATTATGCTAAACGCTTCTTGCTCCTCTGCTCTACATGGATCTGGCAGACCACACTTTTCACAAGTCTATTACTCTTTTGAAATAACAGCAGAAGCTTCAACATATAGGATTTTAAAGTAGACCATGAATCTCAGGATTATTCTTTACCTATTTTTGTTTTATTTTTTTATTTGTATTTTATATTAAAAGTATAGTTGATTTATAATATAGTGTTAGTTTCAGGTGTACCGCAGTGATTCAGTTATGCACATACATACGATCCATTTTTTTCACTCTTTTCCCATATTATTACAGAATATTGAGTAGAGTTCCCTGTACTATACTGTAGGTTCTTGTTGATTATCTTTTTTATATATTCCAGCATGTATGCTAAGTCACTTTAGTCATGTCCAACTCTTTGTGACCCTATAGACTGTAGCCCACCAGGCTCCTCTGTCCATGGGATTCTCCAGGCAAGAATACTGGAGTAGGCTGCCATGTCCTCCTCCATATATATTCCCTACTTTCATTTTAAATCAATAGAATGGAATGAAAATTCTACCTCTAGAAATCACTATTTGATAATGTTAAAATTAAATTAAATAAATTTTGTAAGTAATGTATATCTTCTTAGGACTGGAAGACCCTCCTGGAATCAGAATGAAATCAAGTAGGTCAGAAAGAAGTTCAACTCCTCTACCTGATGACTTCCGTGTGAGCTAGGAAGAAATAAGAGTTTCCCATTTAGGCTGCCCACAAGATGGTAGTCAGAAAGAATGTTTATAGGACAATCCACAACTTAACTGTTCTTTCCATACCTACTTACATGCAAGAGAGGAAAAAAAAACCTTGGTAAACTGGTCCAATCATTTAATCATTTTGTTTCTGCTAGCAATAGCAGGTAAGTGGCGCTGATAAACCGTAAAGCATTAATAACATATTCAAAGCATGTATCAAGGCTCAGACTGGAGAAACAAAGTCAAAACAGCTTGGGATAATCTTTTGACCTCTTATCTTTTATTGGCGGACCCTTGGCAGATTCCTCCCAAATATGTTGCTTTGCAAATGGAACTGGAAGGAACTGGTTTGTTGGATCCAATGTGACTACGAGACATCCCAGTTCTCCAGGTCATCATGTCATCTTTTTGTGAATTGTACAATTTTCTTTGGCCTTTCGGTCCACTGTGGCTCCAGACAGGAGCTGTCATCTTCTCTAATTTCTCTTCTCTCTCTGAAGCCTCCCATTCAGAGGTCACAGGATGTCAACTAGGGCACGTCAGTCCAGCCAGTCAAACGGCACTTACTGCTTAAGATATTTTCAGTAGCATCACTCGCTCGGCATTAACTCAAGACAGAAGAAGCCAATGTTCATGGAGGCAGCAGCTCACATAGCAACTGAGTATTAATACCAGGGACTTTCTTCATGCAACTGATACTTACACGGGAATGGGCTTCCCTTTTTGGTTTTCATGAATCCTGAGAATGAAATCTGGCCAGCACCCAACCGCGTGCAAAGGCTAAAAATCTCTACCCAGCGGGGGCGCTGAAAGCAGAACTCTGACCCTGGGGCGGGTGCATTCCTTTAAGGGACTCTGCTCCATGCCACACCACTCATCAAGTGCACGCTGTGGCTTAAGCTGTTTGGGGGGAGCCGTTTCGGGGAAGCCGGCAGCCGCACACAGCAGACGCAGCACACCCTGGAATGCAGGCAACGCTCACAGTGGCTGGCCGCCCTCCTCGGATCTTTCGGCCTTTGGCGCCATCTCAGAATCTCTTTGAGCAACTCCTTCAGGCTCTCCTTTGCGATCCTGTGGCTGCTGTTTGCGGGTAACTAAAGCCAGACAGGACAGCTTTACCACTGGGAAGGAATTCACACCAGAGGCCGTGGCCCCGTCTGTCATCTTCCACCTCCTCACCTTCCTCTGTCCTCCTGGGGCCCTCGCCCGCACTGAAGCTACGCTCCTCCTGGGACTCCGGCACGGGAGCCAGCTGAGAGACCCTTTTACAACAGTCATCTACATCAGAAGTCACTGTTCTGTTGGTGACAAGTAGCATTGGTGGCATGAGAGAAGAGGAAAAAGAGTTAGGAAAGGAGACAGTGAAAGTCTTTGAGATGGAAAGGTTAAGAGAGAAAGTTTGGTTGCTGTTCCAGAAGCTGGGTTAGTTAGGGTGACATCCTCAGAACAGGATAATAGAATATGAACCTAAGTAAGGCCCTGAGAAAGTCAAAGAAGGCTGGCCTGACTCACCATGGAGCTCAGTGACGACCCCTTAGTACTCAAGGACTCAAGGGTGCATTTCTTACTAATTTCTTACTTCCACCCCCTCCATGCCTGGTCCCCACTAGCCTCTGAATCTCCAGCAGTGACTTCTGGTGTACCCAGGTTATTTATATTTATGGTATCATCCACAAAGAAATCAAACCAAAGAAACTCCTCTGTATGTCACAGATGATCCACCATGTGCTCAAGGACAAAGCATGGAGGAGACTGTCCTGAGCATTTCCTCCTGCCATGAAGAGCTTTGCTTTGCTCCCGCCACACAGGTGGAGTGGAAGTTCCTGGGAGAATCCAGAATCTTTTTTTTTCCTAACAGAAACTCAAATTTTAATAATATGTCTACATGGAAGAAACCCAGGAAAACTGAGTGGCTTACTAAAATTGGTAAGATACCTTACCAATCTAAGGTACCTTAGATACCATCTTTAGCCAAAGACAAAAGAGGATGTGGGGACAGGGGTTTGGGACTTCAAATGGGAGGAAAGCAATTCACTTGGAGATGGCAGAGCAAATGTTTAGTAAATAAACGTTTGCTGGACCATGCAGAGACAGCGGGGTGCAGACTGGACTCTGATCTCTAAGTTACCCCTTCCTCACCTAGCATACAGAGAATCTAGAATCTTATAAATGCCCTGTGCTGTGCTTAGTCACTCAGTTGTGTCTGACTCTTTGTGACCTCATGGACTGTAGCCCATCAGGCTCCTCTGTCCATGGGGATTCTCCAGGCAAGAATACTGGAGTGGGTTGCCATGCCCTCCTCCAGGGGATCTTCCCAACCCAGGGATCGAACCCAGGTCTCCCGCATTGAGAGTGGAGTCTTTACCATCTAAGGCTATACCTGCTTAATGGAAGAAAGATCGGTCCATAGATAGAACCGAATCCCCCACAGAGGGCTTGGGAATTCACATCTGGAAGCCCTCCGGTAAGAATGAGGACTGGTGACAGGTCTACAAGGTCTTTTCCCAGTTGATCCCTCACAAATTTGAATGGTTACTCATCCAAGGAATCCTGACTCATAGGAACCCTCAAAGGAGTCTTTCCACTCGAGTTCTGTTGTATGTTTTTAAAAAGTAGAGGGGGAGGAGGTTTACTTTATTGTGTGTCTGCTTAGATATCTGAAATCTGAACTTACGATACTAATAACTATTTTTTCCTCCCTTAAGGGACAGGAAGGAGGGAGCATATAGGTAATCTAGATTTTTGTCAACATATTTTTAGGAAAAACACAAAGAGTATCATTAAAACATCCCATCTAGTCTGTTCAATGTTGCTGATGAATAAAATAGTGCTTAATGCGGCCGAGAGAAAAAGGGGCATTTGCCAAAATTATTGGCATTCCCAGGCAGTGATTCTGGTGACAACAGAATCAAAATGGATGTCTTTTAACTTCACACACACTTGCCCCCTGGGGTACTGACCTCCCTTCTCTGCCAACCAGCAAAAGAGCCTGTTAAAACTTTGTCATCTCTGGGGGTTCCTTTAACGTGAGTCAGCGAACCCTTTAAAAGCGGCAGTGATTCCCATGCAGACCTCCTTGCACGTGTAATGGTGAAAATACCTGCAGTCATTCTGTGGATTAAGCATGCGGTCTTCCTTTAAGCTGGACGTGGCCGCTGAGGCAGCAGACACAGCACATGTGTGAGTCTTGCTGTTGTGACTGATGCCTTCCTCTGCATCCTCCCTCGGCCCCGCCCTGCCAATGCTGAGCCGCTTCCACGTCTGCTGGTCTATCTCTGTCACTGGCCCAAAGTGCACGAACTTTTGCCTAGGGCTGCTGGAAGCTTTCTTATAGGCCCTTGCCTTGCGGCTGGCAAAGTCATCCCGGATGGCAGTTTCCGCTTTAATTTCTGGTGAAGGCTCAGGGGCACACGTGTGCTCCACATCTCCATCCCTAGTCAGAACCGGAAATAAGTTCCAAAGGTTTCTAAGGTGAGTACAGATCAAGGAAGAGTTTTTAAAATATAGTGGATGTATGAAAAATACTTGGATGGCTAAAGCAGAATTGCTTTTGCAGTAATTAATCAAATGAAGAAATGATCATTGCCTTGCCTGGGTAAATAGTGCTTTTCTACAGCTTTTAAAATATCACTTCCAATGCCATAAATGACAGCATAAGAAAATCTTAGGTACTATGAAATAATTAAAATGATTTACAAGTCAAGTTTAAATTCCTTACAAATAAACAAGCCTATTGAAATACGCATTCACAATAAGTCGGTTGAATTAAAAAGGATGTTTCCTTGTAATTTTTAGTATTATGAAGTTTTAACTCATGCAAAATATGCTCTGTGTTTTGAGAGGTATTTCTTTTTTTCTGGCCGTGAAAATAAAGAGTGATAGAAGGATAAGTGTTTGATTTGCTCAAAGTCAAATGATACCACTGTTAGGGGGAACCACGACACACCTCGTCTTTTCTGACACTTTCAGTCTCTCCCATGTCTCCAGGTCGGCTTCTGTTATACTGGCAACCGTGATAAAGCTTGGGGCCTCACGGTGAGGGCCGAGCCTGCCCTGAATTCTCCGCTGGGCCAGGTCATCCTTGTACAGATCCGGCACCTTCCTGAGTCCCGCTTCCGCAGGTTCACTTTCCTGGGCCCGCACAATACAGGTCACCCTTGACTTCACCTCTTCTGTCTGGCCTTGGTTTCTGTTGATTTGGTCCAGGCCCCCACATCATCAGAAAAATCAGGTTTCAGGAAGAGGAGCAGATAAACAGAATGTCAAGCACAGAAATTCAGAGGCTGAGCACAGAATGGAATGATGGAATGATGCAAGCACCTTTCCTCTCTCAAAAATATGGAATCAATTGTAGCCTGGATTACTATGCTACCCTTTTGACACTGTAACGAGACAGAGTTTTCCACCAGGTAACAGTCTCTAGCTTAGTTTAAGAAGAGAAGCCAGGGTTCGCCATAAGAATATTAGAGATGGGAATGAGATTTCAGTTTGACAGTAATGAAGCCCAATTCCCACACTATTCAAGTTACTATAATGAATTCAAGTTTTCTGATTGAATCCCTGAGCCCTCTTGGAATGTCTTTTATTGCAGCAGTAAAATGTTAGTAACACACTCTGCATGATCCAAATTCTAGGATTAGCGTGGAGATAGCTGGAACATTGCTCACATATTAAACATCTCAACCATAAACCTTCGTAGGTATGCCAGAAAGTATGATTAGGTCAATGCTTAACAGAAAGGTTCAATGTTCAAATTCAGTCTCTGACTTCCAATAGCATTCATTGCTGCTGCTGCTGCTGCTAAGTCGCTTCAGTCGTGTCTGACTCTGTGTGACCCCATAGACGTCAGCCCACCAGGCTCCCCCGTCCCTGGGATTCTCCAGGCAAGAATTCTGGAGTGGGTTGCCATTTCCTTCTCCAATTCATGAAAGTGAAAAGTGAAAGTGAAGTCGCTAAGTCGTATCTGACTCTTAGAGACCCCATGGACTGCAGCCCACCAGGCTCCTCCGTCCATGGGATTTTCCAGGCAAGAGTACTGGAGTGGGGTGCCACTGCCTTCTCTGATAGCATTAATTAGGTCTGGTTAATGTACACTTGACGAACAGAGAGCGTATCCTCTCTACTTGTATCCACAGGGGCAATACCCATTTGTTTCTTATGTCAATAACTGTTCACCTTCATTAATGATAAATCTGATACTTTCTCTTTTTTATATATAGAGATGTTTTAATCAACTATTTCTTTAAGCTTTCTGGCAAATTTTGTTTTATTTTTTAAACTTTTTTGGCCGCAGGGCAAAGTATGTGGGATCTTAATTCCCCAATCAGGGATCGAACCTGCGTTCCCTGCATTGGAAGGTAGATTCTTAACCTCTGGACCATGAGGGAAGTGGCCTGATATTTTCAATTGTTCCCATAAGAAATGAACATTAAATGGCTAATGTTGACAATATTATAATTTAAACTAAAACTGTGGCATCTACGTGCATAAACATTCCATCGCATTAAAAGTCAGTTTCTAACTAAATATGTTCCCTGAGATAGAAGTTTTTAGAAATGTACATAAATGGGGCTATTCATTTTTTCCAAACTAAATCACCTGGATGAGTTGGTGTATTTACAGAGTCTATGCAAATAGGAAGGTTACAGAATTTTCTATTCACTTTCAATTTGGGGAAGGGGAAAGAAGGGCACAGCAAAAAGTCACCAGGGGGCTCTCTCTTTTTTTTCAGCAGTTCTATGAAGCTCTCTAGAGAGATCATGGGCTGTGTCCCCATAAACAGACACAGGTGACAACAGACACACGGGGCTGGAAATGTCAGGAATTAAAATGGCATGCAGGAGAAGGGAAAAGAGGGAGGTACAAAAGCTACTCCCTTTCCTAACTCAAATTGCTGATCCCCATCAATATGTCTTGATGCTACTCAGCTATCTAGAAGTTTTTGTTCCACCAGCAGCAACTAAATCCCTCCCACAAGGCCCTCTGAGAATGGTGTGTTACAAGGCATGCCAACAAGAACTGCAAAGACCAAGAGCCTCCTGAAGCTAGAATGTGTCCTATGAAAACTGTGCCAGGTCTTCTGTGTTCTAATCCCTGTTTATGTCCAGATCTTTATATCTGGTGCTTCCTAAATAAAATACTAAAATACAATGGAAAACATGAACAACTGCACTGATCTCAATACTCTGCCCAAAGAACCACTTTAATTGTGTAAAATACAGTTGAAGTATTTATATTCTTCGTTCAATAGATTATAAACCTCTTAAGTGATAGGCAGAAATATGGCAATTAAATAACGATGTGAACTTTGATTCTGATATAAAGGAAAAGAATGATGAACTCTGCCCATGGAAATTTAGTAGGCTGAACTGATTTTGTATCCCTCTTGGGATAAAAATCACTGGTCAAATCCATTTCATTAAATTTTCCTTTCCTTTCCTTAATTATGAAGATGGAAGAAAAGCTGGGACAAGGAAACTCACTTAAAAATAATTTCCATGACAGAATGAATAGAAGTGCGTTATATATCTGAGGACTATTTTTTAATGAGAAGTCTCCATCATCAGATGTCTAGGTGATCACGTTGCTGTGAGGGAAGAATCAGCAAGGCTCCTTTCTTTCCCCTTCCAATATCTGAAAGGCACTAATGAGATAGAAGGGTTCATAGCTAAGGGATAACTGTGATTTCTGCCTGCTGAAGGATGGAGCCGCCTGGAGAGGTGGCTGTTCCCGCCCCGTGTCACAGAATACCAGTCTGTGAACCAGCACCCATGTGTGGTGTGGATATAGCACACCTGCACGCTTGGGCTCCAAGTTTATTCGGTGAATTCAGCCCTGTTTTGGACATGGTCATTCTGCTCCCTGCCATGTGAACTTAGAAGAGATCAGCTATCTGGAATTCCACTTCAAAATAAACCACCATTACTGATTACATGTAATCAAGGTAGGAATTAGAGGAATGGGGGCCAGGGTAGGGGCTATAATTCAAATCACCTTCACCTAATTATATTCTCTCCCTCTTTCACATACACACGCACACAGAGTGCACACCTTTTATGTTCTAGAGTTTTCTTTTCTGAGATTCCCTTTGAGTGTTGTTTGCTGCCATCTGATTTCTCTGCCTCTTTTTTTCGGTAAGGCCCATAGAGGAGTTGGTTCAATGGCACCATTGGCTTTGTCTGGTTCATCCTTGCTCTCCTGGCAGCAAAGTCATCTTTCTCAAGATCAGGCAGTCGACATGCAACTTCATCTTCTGATTCTGAATCTCTGCCGTGTTGGTGGACCAGGAAAGGGTTTTCTTTACGAAGGATAATATTTCGAACAGCTTCTTTCTCATCATTTAATTGCTTTTGACTGATAGAGCAAAATTAAATGGAACTCCACATGTGATCAGACCAAAACAGTTTTTAAATCCCCATTGTCAGGCAGACAACTGTCTTGTTAGTGAAAGGTCTTCTCAGTATCGTTAGTCCAGATGACATCTGTTTACTACTTTAATCCAGCGTTGCAGAGAGTTAGGGTGGGTTTCAAAAGCTGGAATTTAGCCAGCTACTAGCAATACTAAGCATTCATTTAACTTGCAGCGCCCCATCAGCATGAGAAAGACAGGATCCTAAATGGCTCTGAAAGTGACAATCCAAATTCTTTCATGAAATTGAGAAAAATAAGAAGCATTTAAAAAATATTTTTATGACTTTGTGGGTTTTTTTTTTTTTTTTGGTTGCTGTTGTTGGTTTTCTTTTTCTTTTTTCTCTTTGGCTGCACTGCACAGCATGTGGAATCTTAGTTCCCTGACCAGGGGTCAAATCCACACCCCCTGCATTGGAAGCACCCAGTTTAACCACTGGACCACTAGGGAAATCCCAAGAGGCATTTTTTTGTTATGTTTTTCTTTAGCACATTAGTAATGCACCCAATAGGTACTCAATTTATTTTGACTGACAGGGCAAAAATTTGAGCCACCAAGGAACTAATCTGGGGGAATGCTAATGAATGCAGCCATGCGGCAGCACGCCTAGGATGTGTACTGGGTTGCAATGTGTAAGGATGATCTTCCTGCAAAGCTGCGCTAGACTGAAACATCTGGGATAGTCCAGGACCATTCACAGAATGGACTCAGGCACAAAAGCTTATCTTGCCCTGCTCCCTCCCACCAGCAATCCTTTCTTCAGGCTTTTACCCTCACTGTTCTCCATCTTTCAGCTCTTCTTCTTTGTCATATGCTAGATGTCAAGTGAATTGTGTTAAGGCATTCTGTCAAAATGTTTACTTAGGACTATTTTCATTTTCAAAGAAATCTTGAAGGCCCCAAACGTTAAATTCTTGGAGAAATGCAGTTTAATGGTAGACTATTAGGACTTTTTTATGCTTTTTGCTTTTGTCGGGGGCAGGCAGGGTGAGAATACAGTTGATGGTGCCTTTCTGATATTCAGACAAACTCCTTCCCCTACTCATAAGATCAGCCTTGCTTCTAAATCATAATAAAATATTAAAACTTAAAAAATGATTATCTTTTCAGTTCATAGAGATGATAAGTAAATACAATATCTTGGTTTCTAAAGGAAGTTCACCTACTTTGTATCCAATTTCTGAGAGAGGATTAACAGTAAATTTTTCATGCTCATGGGACAGGTCAACTCAAAAATAAAGACAGGAGGAATTAGGTTGGCTAAGAGCAAGGAAATACTGTCTCCACTGGGCGACCAGGTAGCCCACTGTCTGCTGCAGAGGAGGCTGTCAGCTTAAGGTGACAGCAGGTCCTCACTCCACCTGACTTCTGGAGAATCAAAATCAAAGTCATGCCCAGAAAACTCTTTCTCCCTGCTGACCACTGTTCTCAACAGAATTTTAAATCATGGAATTTAGAGGTGATGGGTGATGCTCCTTGAATAAATTTATTTCTTTAAAAATTTTTTTAATTGAAATATAGTTGATTTACAATGTTGTGTTAGCTTCAGGTGTATAGCAAAGAGATACAGTTATATATACATATTGTATATATATACATATATATACATGTTTTATATATCAATATATATATACTTTTTAAGCTTCCTTTCCATTAAAATTACTATACTGAGTATCGTTCCCTGTGCTATACAGTAGGTCCTTGTTGTCTATTTTATACATAGTGATGTGTATCTATTAATCCCAAACTCCTAATCTATCCTTCCCTCTCTTTTTTATTTGATAACTATAAGTTTGTTTTCTATGTCTGTGAGTTTCTGTTTTGTAAATGCGTTCATGTTATCATTTTTTAGATTCCACATATACATAATATCATATGATATCACATATTTCTTTTTCTCTGTATGACTTGCTTCACTTAGTATGATAATCTCTAGGTCCATCCATGTGGCTGCAAATTAAATTTATTTCTTAATATATGCAATACTGCCCTTTGAGCACCCCTGCTCTTCATCTCCCGCCTGGCCCCTCTTGGACTGTGTTGACTCTCTTCCCTGCCTCCCTAGCCAACAAGTCTGGCAAGAACCAACTGGCATTGGCTGACTGTGGCCATAAAGAATGGTCAGTGGGAAATGAGAGGCCACTGAATCAATCTCTTCGAAAACTCATTATTCAAAAAGCACAGTGATGATGATAAAGAGAGTGGCTCATTCTTATGGAGCACCCACAATGCGCTAGAATTCTTTCTAGTGTTAATTCGTTTAACTCTAATATTAGCCTTGTAATGGCAGTGGGATTAGCACCCCCATATTATAGAGGGGAAACTGAGATTATGAGAAGAAATTTGCCCAAGGTCAAAGCGCCATTGCTTAAGTTACAATTCAAACCCAGGCAGTTTGGTTCCACAGGTCCTGTTCTTAACCACTCTACTATTCATTAAACAAAAGATAACTCCAGCAACAGTTTTGAAAGTGGAGCATCATGTAAAAAATAAGGCATTATCATTACTATGGAAGTAGGAGACAGGGTATTTTGGTTACTAAATAAAGGGATCCTGTGAGTTGTGCTCAGAATGGAGTTGTGATTGGCATTGCTAGTTGCAGATGGCAATGCTCAGTCAGGATTGACAATAGAATGCTAACTAATCATACCTTACAGTGCTTGCACGGCACTTTACAGTTTACAAAGCCCTTTCAAACTCATTATCTCATCTCATCCAGAGCAGACCCTGAGCTTGAAGCTCTCAAGTCCAAAAGCAACAGTCCTTCTATTTTCTGACCATAGTCCTGGGCTTCAATCTCTCCCAACTCAGGCAGAATTTTATGGGATAAAACATATGCATTTATGCAAACAGCCGTGCCAGTTTGAGCAAGGAGAATCTACTGCCTTATGCTTCACATGAATCCAGCTAGGCTACAAATTCCCTGGGGTGTTTCTTTTTAGGCTAAATGCCCAGTGTGGCAGGACTCATTTCAAATGATCTCAGTTTAGATACGCAGGCTTAAAAAGAGGGGGTGAATAAAGCTTTCCATATCATTGGCCACTTAAAGCCACTCCCTGCCCACTTGAAAAATGATCATAATGATATTCTGCTAATTGCTTGAATCCTGTAAATTCAGAGCTTCAAGGCAGACTCAGAAAGAGAAAAAATTTAATGACATAAATTCTGGGTTGGCACTGTTGGCTATGAAGTAATAAATAATGTATATAAGGCAAATATGAAGGCTTATGCTCACAGGTATCTGGTTAGCAAAACATTTAAAGGACTTTTTATAATGTGCCCTTCTTTTCTGAAGGTCAGTTTATTGTAAACCCTCAGTATACTCTACTTTGTTTTTTAATAATTACAATAGCTCTGAAGAGCTAGTATATTCCAGATACATTAACATTCAAGACAACCCTGTAAGACTGGAATTATGATGACCACTTTGCAGAGGGGAATGTTGAGGTTTCCAGTTATGGTCATCTGAATGTAGGTAAAGTAAGTACATTTAAGTGGCAGACTTCCGCTATCTGGCTTGATATTTGTGGGGGAGGTTTGGCACTATTTTTTCAGAGTTATTCATAGATGAGTTGTGTTGAAGAAGAGGTTCCTCAGTGGGCCCAGCTCATTGCTTTACTTAGGAGGAATACAGTCCAATGTGACATGAGAAATGCCAAGCCTTGCCTCCAACCTGGCAACTCTGTCCTGAAACAAGTAAGGCTATCTTTGTAGGAGAGACTGTGGGCCCTGAGCAGGTGAGGGGGAAGAAAAGCCCTTGTCTCAAAAATTCTGAGGCTTATATATTTCAAAGTGAGTGAGATAATGATTTCAACTGAGGAAGAGCTGGCATTTTCTTTCACTCCCTTTTACTTAGTGCACAACAACCAGCTCAGACTAGCAGTCAGTTTGTTCTATTGAAAGAAACCGGGTTCTCCAGAAAAGCCTGTTAGGCCTCCTGGGAGTGTCACGGGCAATACCAGAGACCTCCCTGGTTAACGCAGTGCCCAACCAGGGCAGTTACATCCAGAGTCACAGAGGTTCACACACATCCTGTGTCTGCCTGGTCCCTGATCCCCCGGAATCTGTTCAGTGACACACAGGCATCTGGTAAGGAGGAATATGTGTCTGGCACTTAGCTGCATCTGCTCTTCCTCCGAAGACTTCTAAAATGTCTATTGTTCCTTGGAGGGCTTTTCCCCCTCTCTGTGATTAATTACTATGTGCCTGAGAAGATCCACAGACTAGTAGAAAAGACTGAGTGCTGAAACATATGAAAACAATTAGAAAAGAAGTCCAATCACGTGAAACCTATAATTCAGTTCAAAAACAAGTTTACTTCTCCAATGGGAAACACCAAGTCGGAGAATTCAAATCTCCATGGCATTTTAATTCAGGGGAAGTGAATCTTAGTTCTTATTTTATCCTCTTAAACACAAAAATCTCAGCTTCTCTGGCAGAGTCTCATATTTGGGGGGTAATTAAGCTAACTACATCATAAACTAAAATCATAAACATGGAAGGAAAAGTAGTTTATGCATTTCTGACTTCAATGGCAGACATATTTAATAAGAAAGACCTACTCTGTCCCATGGTGCTAAGATACCTCCTAACATATTCTTTGACAGGAAGCCTGGGACTTCTCGACTAGAAAACTCATGCACTTTTGCTCATTTTTATATGGTATTAAAAATAATTCAAGGAGGTGTTTGAGAATACTTGTGACACAACCAAAAACTGGCCTACAAAAGTCAGGCCTTCTTCTCATCTACATGTCTCCTTCTTCGCCTGTACCTCATTCTCTCCCCAGCTCTGCAAACACAGACTTTCTCAGCTCAGAAATAGGCACAAGAAGTATCTGGTGCCTCTTGTTGGGTTCCAAGATGTGGTGGCCAGAATGCATTTGGATTGCAAAGACAGGAGACTGAAGTTAAAATGCCTTAAGAGACATCAGCATATTGAAATGTTTCATAGTCTTATTTTCCAGACACCAAGAATCCTTTCTTTCTTCATGATATGCATTTCATTCCAGTTAAGCTACTTTCTGCCACATTAAAAGCAGGATCCAAAATGTGGATAAATTTAGGATGGCCGTTGACTCTGTTGTGGGCTGCAAAAAGTAAGTGACAAAGACTCAGACAGGGCAGGCTGGTGGCATGGTATATATAAAACTTTTATGAGAGAGCTAGCAGCTGAAAAATCTATCTAACAAATGAATTCTGGGTGTTTGGAGCAGCTGTGTTGTGTTGCTATTGGGAACATTCTCTGGGAATATGCATGATTTTCCTGAACTCCACTTTAAATGCTAAGTCAGTAGCTCTAAAGTATGACATTAACTGACATCTGCAGACATTAACTGACCTGCAAATTTCTGCTTAATAGAGCTAACTTGGATAAAATATGGAAAAATTATGCCAGATCCCAGGAACATGGACAGGAGCAAATATTACGACACAAATATACTATTCTTCTTCAATTTTAGAATTCATGGTTATAGACTAACTACGATTCTAGGTCTGTGCACAGGATGGGAGCTGTCATAAAAGATTGCACTGTTTTATCAGAAAATAAACTTCCAGTTACTGAAGAGGCATAGGACACTCGTGGAATCCCCAGCCTTTGCCCACTCTCTTCTCTTCTCCACGTCACCACGATTCCAGGGTGTGCCGAGTTCTCTTCCAGTCTCTGCCTACTTGTCTCCCCCTTGCTCTTTTGGATACTCTAAAGATGACA
Organism: Bos mutus; assembly: GCF_027580195.1. Taxonomy (NCBI): domain Eukaryota; kingdom Metazoa; phylum Chordata; class Mammalia; order Artiodactyla; family Bovidae; genus Bos; species Bos mutus. Next base: position 60,486,099 of record NC_091622.1, on the reverse strand, counting down.
TGTCCATGGGACCTCAAAGAGTTGGACATGCCCCAGCGACTGAACAACAACTGTAACAACAAAGATGACATGGGGAGGCTCCTCAAAATGTGAAAATAGAACTAGATCTAGCAATCTCATTTCTGCGTATATATGCAAAAGAACTCAAACCAGGACTCCCAAAGGGATCTTAGCACTCCCACATCATTATTCATAATATGCAAGATGTGGGATGAACAAGGCTGTGTACATGCATACAATGGAATATTATTAAGCCTTAAACAAGAATTAAATTTTGTAATATGTGACAACATGGATGAACTTCGAGGACATTAAGTGAAATAAGCCAGTCATAAAAAGAAAAAAAATGGCATGATTCCACTTACATGAAGTAGTTAAAATGGTCAAATACAGAGAATCAAAGAATGGCACGGTGGTCACGAGGGATGGAGGGAGGGTGAAATAGGGATTGCTAATCAATAGGCATAAAGTTTCAGTTAAGCAAGCTGAATACATTCTGGGAATCTGGTGTACAACATTGTACCTATAGTTAACGACTCTGTATTGGGCAGTTAAAGATTTGTTCAGAGTGTAGGTCTCATACCAAGTGTTCTTACCCCAATAAAACATTTTTTTTAAAGCACAAAAGTAAATGACAGAAGATATGAGGGACTTTATCGGAAAAAAAACAACCTGAGTAGCCAATACACATGCTATAATAGTCAATAGCATTAGTAATCATGGAAAAAAATCGATTTTTTTAAAAACGAGATTTTAAAACTCAAACATTGGCAATTTTTGAAAATAACAAGAAAAATAATAAAAAAAGATGATGGTGTCTTTGGTAACTTTTAGTTGCAGACTTCGCAGATGTAATAAAAATGAAGGTATGTGTGTCAAGGAAATTAAGATTAAAGCGTTTTTTTTTTTTTTTTTTAATAAATCCACTCTCTTATCTGTATCACTTATTACTTATTTCCACAGTGCCCCAGGCTTGAAGACAGAAGCAGGAAAAGCTGAAAACCGGTAAGAGGATATACTCCATTTTGATATTCTCAGCACCTAGCCTGGTCTTTGATATACATAGATGCTCAAATGATGCTGAAACAGCATGTGTCTCAAAAGGTCTCTGAATTGCAATTTAAAGAATATCTGGATTTATTTCTAAGATGTTATGACATTACCCTTTATAGTTTTAGAAACCCCGAGAGTTTCTTGTGGCACAAGCACAGTTTTATGTCAGAGTTTTCTAGAAGCACATACACATTTAGGACAGACATGTTTATCTGTGGGATACCACAGACAGGAAGAATTATATCCTTGGTGTTTTATCAATACAAAGCTACTCTAAGATTAAATCCATATAAGCCAGTTCTGGAATTTTCAGTGAAGATCTAGACCACAGCATAACCACACACGGAGTTGTACAGAGGGATGGAAAACGTTCCGTCAAATGTGTGGGAGGCAGCGGGGATGCGGTGGTCAGAGAACATCTGAAAGTGGCCACCAGGTCAGCAGTAACTGGCTCAGAGGCTGTTAAGTAACTTACTTTCACTGATCCTCAGTTTATTCTGCTTGAAAAAAATGGGCATATCACCTACCTTTCAGGATTCAATGAAAGAGCAAGTGGCAAAGGAATTTCAATTGTCAAACTGTTATGAGTTACAATTTGTCCAATAAATTTTGGTCTCACTATCATTTGTTAGGATCTTCGTGGCTATTACATGACAAAAATTAATCAGCTTCTGCAAACACCACGTGAAACTGTACAACTATACTTCTCTGTGACTTCAGCTGCTGAAGGTCTCCATCTCTCTCGTAACTCAAGGCCACCAAGACTGTATACCAGTGCCTTTGTTACAATTAAGAGAAGTAATTACTCCATCCTTCGTTTTTGAATCAACAAGTTTTAGAAATGAGTCAAATAAACCTAATTGTACTTACTACTCCCTTGGGACAAAGAAAGTAAGCAGATTTTTGTCAGCCAGCCACTCTTCCTAAAGACAGTGCTTCCCATGCCAAAGGAACTATTTTCTAGTGATGTGTAAAGGAAGATAAGAGCCATTTAGGAGTAGTGTGAAAATTAACAAGCCATAAACAATTGAAAAATAAGATGTTATTGCCAGATATATCCTGTAGCCCACAAGTGACTGACCACACATACTTGACCAGAATAAGGTCTACTCAAGCAGCATGAAGCTCACTCTTTACCTCCATTTAAAGTAACCAAAAATTCAGCAGAGACAGGCCTGAAGGCAAAGATGATTAGCTATTTCTATTTGCTCCAAGTAGGAAATAATGATGCAACGGGTAAAGCAGGAAGTGGGAAAACAAGATGGAAACTCCACCACATCAGACAGATTCCAAAGCTCCGGGCATGCACAAAGCCAGCCAGGCCAGTCTTTGGCCTGCACAGCTAACCTGGCAAAGCGCTGTGCTGCGGGCATGACCTTGATTCCGGCTTGCTCCAGCCTTCTGCGCTTTTGCATTTCAGCAGCAGCTTTCTCTTCAGACTTGGGAGCTGGTGCCACCACAGCCCCCTCTGGAGGAGGCTGCTCCTTCCCACAACTGGTGGGTAGTTCTGACCCACCATCAGGAGGCTTCCCACTGGTGTCCATTTGGCTGACGGGGTCCTCTTCACAATGAGACCCCACTTCACCTTCCTCTTCCTCTATTGTTTCAGGATAGCTAGTGAGTTGGACAACACAATTGACCAAACTAACACACTAGGCTGGGGAGCAGATCATAGATCAGCTCCTGGTCATTCCGATATTACTTCCACTTGAAAAAAAAATCATAGTATGCAATACTATTCTGGTAATGTGAAGAAAATTAAATGTAGCCATTTGTTAATTAATACAACGCATCATAATCTCTATACTGATTGAAAGCTATTTCAAACTTGATAGGCAAAAACCTTTTCTGCCAGAAAGGCAAAATTCATGTTTTGTTCAATAACTACAACTTTTAATAAAATGTTTACTCAATGGAAAATCATAGATAATAAAGGTAGACTATAAGAAATAACCAAGCAATGATCAGGATGGTTTTGCTAAAAGGATTAGACCAGACTATAAGTTCGATATTTGGCAAAACTAAAACAATATTGTAAACTTTAAAAATAAAATAAAAGTTAAAAAAAAAAAAAGAAAAAAAATAAAAAAAAAAAAAAAAGTTTCTTTTATTAGACTGTAAAGTTCTTGAAGGCAAAGACTCTATCTTACCTTCTATTGGGTCCCCAAAGCCTAAAAGATCTACTACCTAGCACATGGTAGATGCTCAATAAATATATTCGTACTGAATAAATGAATGAAGAAGTACAAAAACATAATCAGAGATTAGGGGAAAGACTGCTTGCTTCCTTAAAGAGATGAGAAGTCCAATGCTTCTTCCATTTCATTATGACTGTTTGTTTCTACCTATGACTCAAGCATGTTCATGCATCCCTTATATAATGCTTGCGCTTATGTCCAGATAAACTTTGGTGTAGATAAAAGGTCTTATTATACCTGATCTAACAGGACTGGGAGTCAGACAGTTTCCCGAGAAGGATATGGACGACAGATCTGTTCTCAATGTCCTCATGACAGAGCTGGTTTCAAAAATCTACTCATTAGCCCAGTGTTGGTTGAATACCTACTGTGTGCCAGGCACAGTTGTAGGTGCCTTCATGAAGCTTCTATCCTATTGTGACAATCTGTCTCTGAAGGTCTGTTCTTCCCACCTCCATCTGTAATCTCACATCAATGGTCCACAGTGGCTCTTGGGGCTCATTCATATCCAGGGGCCCGTAGTTCCTATTATCACAAGCCAGGACAGGAGCAGCACAGCCCAGGTCTTACCTGAAGGGCCTCTCCCCACCCAGGGGGGAGGTGGCGGTACTCCAGCTCTTCCGATATTCCTCTCGCTCCGCCTTCTTCTTTCTCAGAGGTGCGGGGACGTAGGCTGTCTGGTTGCTCTTGTTGGGGAGGTACTGGTTAAAAGGCACTGCTGATTTCGGCTCACCGTGGGACGTCCGCCTCGCAGACATGTCATCCTTCTTCACATCAGGCAGCTTCCGATGGGGCAGGTCGGATTCAGAGTCGCTCCCCCTCCCTGGGGAGAGAGGACAGGGGCTGAGAGAGTGTGCCGGGCTAGCAATAAAATTCCAAATGGCAAATATACGGTATGGGGGATGTGGTTAAACAAATCTAGAGTATCAGTCGAAGTTAGCCCACTCTGGAAAAAGCTCTCAGTTCTAATCAGGAAAGAAAAAAAGTCAAAATTAAAAAAAAAAAAAAAGTAAGCTTAGCTGTGTCTGAGAGTTACAATTAACAACACATTTGCAATAGGACTATACGCCTGCTCAGATTCTGCAAGTCTCAGAAGAAAAAATAAATTTATGGAGTTTTTACACAGCACCTGTTGTTGCACATCTTACTCTGCACTAGATATTCTGACAAATAAGAATTATAAAAGATTTATAATCCTTTGTCTTTGAGGTATCTTTAACCAATTCATGAAACACCTGGAGAATATTAGTTATAATCAAGGAGCACAAACATATAAGAACTATAGGAATTCAGAAAAATGATCAGTATGGATTATACCAAGAGTTTGCCTTCCAGGAAATGGCTTGAGTTATAAGAAATGCATATTCCTCTATATCAGAGCCCTTTCTGGTACCCAGAGCTGGAGGCAGTTTTTTTCCTGTGAACACTACGGCCCGATGATCTGTTTTTCTTCTGGCACTTTATACTTTCTATTTTATATTTTGAGAACAGGGCTTGGTACCCTTCACAGTACTTATCACACGGTTTGTGCACACAGTGGATATACTCAAACGATCACACAAGTCAATGTATTGGTCTAGCTTAAAAAGCATTCTATACAACACAAAGGAATTCAACGTTACCAACATCAGTCTTTCACTGGGCAGTATCTAAATTATGCTGTATCCTTGCTTCCTGAGTCTCATCTCATCAGATTTCTAACATCCATTAGACTGAAACCGTCATTAAAACACGCCCTACTGTGACAGGCAGCCACCATCTGAATGCTGGTTGAAAACTCTTAATGAGTGCCGTATAAAAAGGTCCAACTCCACTGACAGCAAACAGAAATTGACCTCTTTACATCTGTGAAAAGAACCTTCAACTGAAGGTCGAGAGATGTGGCAGCCTAGCGAAGTGGGTAGCGCAGGTGGTTAAGTCAGATCCACTTCGTACTGAGCTCTGCCACTCACTAGCTATGTTATTTTGGCCTTGGTCACTGCACCACTCCAAGCCTCAGTTTTCCAGTCTATAATATAGTGAGGATAATAGTATCACCTACTTTGTAGCACTGTTGGGAGGATCAGATACGTGTGAAACGACTGCTCCTAAGTGCTTAACAAACACTGACTACTCTTGATGCTACAATAGCTTTGGATCTGTCACTGATGAGCTGTGGGCTCCCAGGCTTGTCTCTAATACACCTGCTCATCCTCTTCTGTAAAAATAGGAATGAAATAACTTGCCCTGGAGATTAAATGATTTAATGGCTTTTAAACAACGGTAAAAGTTAAAAGCATTGACCATAAACAAGTTGTTCATTGTTGCAGATGAAATGTTCCGTTTATGAATTATTCATGTCACTGGCTTTTAGCCTCCCTTCTGGAGTTTTGACCATTTCATGACTTGTTGGTTTTTGATACCTAACTTAGTTCCCTTCTCACCCCAAGTCTTTTATCACGTATATCTGTCTCAGTGTCATAATAAAATACTTGGAGCCCTCGGTGAATTGCTTTATACCAAACACTAACACTACCTTACCTTGCCAAGCACTTGGACTTGTTTCCCTATTTGATATTTTCCCCATGATACAGAGGTGAAAACAGAGGCTCAAAGAGACCCAAAGAGCCCCTTTTTCAAGGCTGGTAAGTAACAGCTCAAGACTCCAATTTCTGTTCTCCAGATTCCAGCCCAAGAAAGACCCCCGGTTGCTGAAAGGAGAGAAACACAGCCTTGGGGAAAGGAAAGATCAGAATTTGATAAAAGGATATCATCATCATCATCTGCACTATTGCAGTTTTCTAACTTTGGGCACAATGCCCTCTGCTTAAAGCATCCTGACGAGGGGAAAACCTGGACTTGGCTGAATAAATGAAGGAAATAAAAAGATTCTTCAGTCAACTATGAAGGCCTAGCACGGAATAGAGCTGCCTCTATTCACTCGGTTCTAAAACCCTATAATCTATGAAACTTATTTTGGTACAATATCTAAAAACATATTACCTATAATACACTGAGAGTCTCAAAATAGGTTGTTTAACACATAAACAGATCACCTTCCCCTTCTCTCCAATTACTCTTTGATAAATGTCTTCAACAGACACTTCAAAAAGAGTTAATTTACAAATGCCCAGAGGCAACGTGACTTAGTTGAAAGCAGTGTAACCTTCTGGACTTGGAGACCAGGGTCTAATTTCAGCTCCACCATCGCCCTGCCATGTGACTGGGGAATTTAAGCCCTCTGTTCCTCAGGGTCCTCACTGGAAATAAGGTGATAATACAGCTCTCATCAGTTGTCAGGATTACCTGAGATGTAAAGCACCCAAGTGTTAGAACTCTTCTTATCTCAGGCCAAGACTTCAAAAGATTTTGATTTAATCCCGAAAAGATGAAAATGTACTAGGGTCGCTTCTCCATCTATGCCCAACAGTGCACATGACCATGATGACATCCTTTTATCAAAGTCTGATCCTTCCTTTCTCCTGGGACTACATTTCTCTCCCTTCCAACAACTAGGAGTCTTTCATTTTTTAAATCTATGTTTACCATATATGGGCTTCCTTAGTGGCTCAGTTGGTAAAGAATCTGCCTGCTATGCAGGAGACCTGGGTTCGATCCCTTGGTAGGGATGATCGATCCCATGGAGAAGGAAATGGCAACCCACTCCAGTACTCTTGCCTAGAGAATTCCATGGACAGAGGAGCCGGGCAGGGATTGCCGAGAGTCAGACGTGACTGAGCGACTACCTTTCCCTTTTACTTTACCACATGCACCACCAACCCTTTGCTTTTTCATCTTCCTCCAGTACTTTGATTTCTCTCATTCCTTATGTCTCTCCCTTAACTAACCTTTTATATAAGAGATAAGAATATTCATTTAACAAAATGCATTATGTTTATAAAACATGTTCTTAATTTTAAAAGCACCCGAGTGGAAGATTTTGTATTTCCTCTTCAGTGGAGCTCGCCTCAGAAGGCATGTCAGTGAAAGCGAGGGAGGAACTGGGTACCTGTCAAGCAAGACAGAGTGGCTGAATTGACCCTGGTGACCCACAGCTTCCTTACCAGGTGGCTCTTGCGTCCAACCCACAGAATCACGGCACCTCTTACGTGTGTGGCTCTTGACTGTCCCTACTGAATGGGTCTGTGGGCCTCAGTAATAATAAAATGAAAACTCTCTCAACCCAATAAGGAGCTGGAAAATTTCATGGTAAGACTTTCCTTAGTTGATTATGAGTCCTAGGAAGTAAATTTTCAAGAATTAAAAAAAAAAAAGTTCTTCTAAATTTGAAAGTGTTTATTAGCACTAGCAATCTTCTTGATTACATCACTTAAAAAATATACCATAAACTCTAATGAAATACAACATCAATTTGGATAAAATTATACCACAGTTTTAAAGGCAGATAAAAAGTGTTGTTTTTCTTTAAAACCTCATTAGGTCTTGATTAGTTTACAAGAATATTAGCCTGAAGGTATCAGGCTGATCGGTGAAATCTGTGTGTTAAGATGCTCTTTCACGGACGGTGTTTTGTGAAGCTCAATTTCATGTTTTTCTCTACATGGGAAAAACTTATGAAAAGACTCTGGCTTATCAATCTTAATTGTTGCAAATGAAATTATGCCTCAGCACATATTAGTACAATATTAGTAATTACCATCTCAAATCCCTTCAAGATGTGGCCCATTATAAGCTCTGAATCCCTCAAAGCTGGTGACAGAATAAATAAAGGATCCACATTACCAGTTATTAGGAACCAGGATGAGACAATGATAATTCTTTAAAACAATCAAAATAATATGAATGCAATAGTTTAGTTATGATATGTTTCATAAAAGTAAATCTCCCTTTCAGTTATGTTAAAGTTCAATTAGATCATGCAGTTGGTATTGTAACTTCTAATACTGTGGGTGGGACTTACGATGTCATGTAAAATTGTGGAAATGTTTTTCAACCAGTTCACAATGCACCATGGAATTCTTTAGGAGTCACACACGATATGGCCCTGAGGCTAATCTATTTGCTGGCAAGTTTAAGTACTAAACAAAAGCATTAGTTCAGTCATGCTAGAATCTGAAAAATCTATTAAGCAAACAGAAAGATGTGTGAGTAAATTAAGCTTTAGGGTATAAGCTTTGGACTCACACTTCTCGAGGCTAACATTGTCACGCTACTTACAGTGATTGGGGGCACTTACAATGTTAGGATGGTTTCTTAACCTAAGATTCATCTGTAAAATATGGCTAAGGAGTGTTTCATAGCCCTGTGAGAGAACTAACTCACATACTGGGTATCTCATAATCTGTGCTAAGCATTAAATGAGATACCAGAGGTCGAGTAATGAACTCAGGACCTGGGCATATTAAATACCCAAGTACTTTGGTGACATAGAATTTTATAACTGGAAGGGGTCTTTTAGCTATAAAATAAAATTTTCATCTCAGACAGAAGACTTATAGTCTCTAGAAATATTAGCTTCAATCAGAAGCTAATTATTTCTTTTTCTAGTAAAAAGAAATAGACACAAATAAAAGAATTCCCCTGAGAGTCTTTCTCCAAGTTTATACATGCAGAGCCAAGCTATACAAGATCAGTAAGGTAAACAGCTTCTGAAAAAATATGCATTAAATTTACATCAGGTTGCATGACCATACATTTTTGTAAAGAAAAATGATCATTCCTTTCAGGTGATATAAAATCCAGGAGATTTAAATGAAACCCAGCCTCTGAAGAAACAAGCAGTCTGGGTTGTGTTCAATACATGAAGGACCACCTGCATCGCTCTAGTCAACGGTCAGGTATAAGCATCTAATATTGGCAAAACCATGCCAATTAAAGTTTCACAGTCCCAAGCTTCAGAGCTGTCATAAGTGTGTGCAGTGTGTTTCCAGTTTGCTGGAAGTTGATCCATTTTCACTTGTACAGTGTGGTACTCACTCAAGCATTTCCCTTCCTCGTACCTGAAACATATAAATCTCCAGCACACTTTATGAGCTAATGGTCTGTACAGCGTCTTGATTCACTGAGACCCAGGGAGGAATGATGTAACACATTTTCCAACAGAAGATATGCTCACTGAGGCAATGTTCAAACCAACTGCTGGCAAAGGCAAACCAAATTCTAAGGACCACCAAAAAACAACATTAAGAGATTTTTTTTTCCCTACCAGTTTAGAGTTACCGCAAGGTAAGTATGGAGTCCGCCTTCCCAGTGCCAATCTCTCGGCTGGGAACAAGGCAGCTTTTGTTAGTGTTTGATTCTAAGAAGTGCAGTTTATTAAGGCTCCAACCTACCATCACTGCTTCCCCTGAGGACTACATCTGGCGAAGGAGTCTGCCGGGAACGGGAGCCAAAGGAATCCAGGCTGTCGAAGGAATCATCTCTGCCGTGTCGAGGGGGAGAGAGGGAGTCGCTGCGCTCGGAGTCCCAGCAGTCGATGTAGCCACTGTCTCGAATACTACGTTTAGGGCTCTCAATGTCATCAGTCTCCTGTTCAAGAAGAAAACAAAAGGATTACAGACATTACTGCAACAGACATAGAGCCTATGGATATCAGGAAAATCAGTCCCCAGCAGTCTCCAAAAAATCCCGCATATAGAATCACTGTGGAAAGGCTACAGCAAGCAGTTATCACATTGATTATCATCTGCAAGTCAACATTTCATTCTTCAATCCTTCCCTGCTACAACTTTCTCAATCAGAAAATCACACATATTAAAAAAAAAATCCCCAGGCATCTCGTAGTCCACAATGTTAAAAAAAAAATTTCGAGAAATAAGAATAAAAGATCAAGTTTGGATTCACAAGAATACAATAAAAGATGAAAAGAAAAATGAAAACCTTAACCTTGACCCGTCTTTCGGGATCCATAACTGCATGTCTGTTCCGGGACCCAGCCCCAACTGCTTCTGTTTATGCTGTCTGGCTAAGGCACACAGCATTTGTTTTTGCAGCAGAATCAGTTTCATAAAATCCTGGAGCAGTATGCTCCATCTTCTGCTACCTTGAAGGGAAATTCCTGCTCTGAAAGGGAGCTGTCTTTTCTGGGGCAAAAAGTTAAAAAAAAAAAAAGCAGTGAAAAATATGCAAAATGCTTTTCCTGATGCTTCAGAAGAATCCAGGCATGCTCTCGCTCTCGGCCAGCTCTTGGCGCTGGGGGAGCTGAAAGCACTTGTGGCTGACCCACATGTTCAGAGCAGTGAAAACAATGGCTGTCTTTGACAGCCTGTGATTATAAATTCTTTCCAGCACAAGCAGCACATACTAAAACACTGAAACTCCAGCAGAAGAAAGGTCAGTCAAAGCCATCCTCACCCTCATATTATAATAAAAGCCTTGTTCCCGCCAGTGTCTTAGCATTAATTACAAGAGTCCAAGCTGACGAAAACAGAAATAACTCCGGTCACTCAAAGATAAACCTCAGTTTAATCTCTCCCAGACTGTTGCTTAAAATCAGGGCTGTGAATGACATCCACAAAGACTGGAAGGTCCCACTGCAGATTTCCTGGGATGCTCAGGCAGGTGCCCTCCACATTCCCCACAGAAAGGAAAAAAACAAATATACTCGATGTTAGCAATTTTTAAACACTGTTTACACTGACTTATATGCACACCACAGCCAGTGTCTTTGTAGGAACTGTGTCCAGCGGCTTCTATCAGTTATAACCTCTGACTCTGACTTTAGTTAGATCCTCTGAGTCTCCCCAGTGGAGGGCCCTCTGGGGGGACAGAGTGCCTGTCATTCACAAGGCACACACACATGTTGCATCAGGACTCAGAGTGAGCAAGAGCGGAAGGGGAAGTGTGGAGAGGGGCACTGCAGCCGCCACAGTGAGGACCTGAATATGGCCTGGGTGAGTTCAGCTGACACGACCCTCTGGAGGAAGGCAGAAATTCCAGTTATGGAAATGAAGGTAGTTTACTTGTAGGTCAAAAGTTAACCAGGACTTGTACAAAAGCCAGGCCTGACTTTTAGCAGGAAAAGGAAGAACTCATGACTAACTGAAAATTATATATCTAAATTGGATACGGTTTTGCATTTAATTTCTTTGGAAATGCAAGTAATTATCTTGGATTATTTATCCACTGAGAACAGGCCAAATGGCCAATGTTATTGAACACTTACTCTGTGCTTGATGCTTTTTGTAGGCTCTATTATTCAATCCACACAACCTACTCCCCAGTGATGTGGTTGGGGTTGTCCCCATTTTATAGAAAAGAATCAGAGAGTTCGAGTAACTTGACTGAGGTCACGCAGTAATCAGCCAAGTTGTGATTCTGACAAAGGACTCTGTCTCCAACTACCAAATGGCAAAAGCTGACGACAACATCTGATGAACTTCAGTAAGTGACAGCTGTCATCATCAGCATCACCTCTTCCAACTGCTGTATACTTACTGCCTGCTTACGCTGGCATGCTAAATCCCTTCAGTCGTGTCTGACTCTCTGCAACCCTATAGACTACAGACCACCAGACTCCTCTGTCCGTGGGATTCTCCCAGCAAGAATACTGGAGTGAGTTGCTGTGCCCTTCTCCAGGGGATCTTCCCAACCTCGGGATGGAACCTGTGTCTCTTATGTCTCCTGCATTGGCAGGCAGGTCTTTACCACTAGTGCCATCTGGGAAGACCCATGCTTATACTGGATGATGCTAACCTGGATAGTGCCCCTCACTAAATGCTGTTTATGCCTAGATTCCCAACCTATACCTGCTGCAAGAAACAGTTTAGAGTAGGTAAAAAGCATGGTCTTGGAAGCTCAGCTAACAGTTTAAATCCTGGCTCCACCCGTTGTCAGCTGTCTGACCTTGGGCTAGTTATTTGAACTTGGCCAATTTCAGTTTTCTCATCAGTAAAATGGAGCAAATAATATTTATCTCATAGGGTTGCTGGGAGGGTTAAATGTATTACTACATGGAAAGCATTCAGAAAAATGCCTGATGCTTAAGTGCTCAAAAAATGTTAGCTATGCATTCATTTGGCATGTAAATGTCAATATATAAATCATACACAATTTATAAGTGCAGTTAAGGACATAATCTTATATAAACTCTGATATTCTTCTATCTCCTTCTCCATTTATATCCCATAACTAGATGCCTTGGGCCCAATTTCCCATCAGGGAGGACAAACACTTAGGAAGCCCACATCTAGAAATGACACAAATTTTACAAGCTGCTTGGTACAGCATTACAAAACTGGATTTTCAAGAAAATAGTATCAGATTTTATTTTCTTGGGCTCCAAAATCACTGTGGGCAGTGACTGCAGCCATGAAATTTAAAAGACACTTGGTCTCTAGGAAAGCTATGACAAACCTAGACAGCGTATTAAAAAAGGAGACATCACATTGCCGACCAGGGTCCATATAGTCACAGCTATGGTTTTTCCAGTAGTCATGTGTGGATGTGAGAGCTGGACCATACAGGAGGCTGAGCGCCGAAGAACTGATGCTTTCAAACTGTGGTGCTGGAGAAGACTCTTGAGAGTCCCTTGGACTGCAAGGAGATCAAACCAGTCAATCCTAAAGGAAATCACCCTGAATATTCATTGGAAGGACTGATGCTGAAGCTGAAGCTCCAATACATTGGCTACCTGATGCGTAGAGCCGACTCATTGGAAAAGATTCTGATGCTGGGAAAGACTGAGGGCAGGAGGAGAAGGGGGCTACAGAGGATGAGATGGTTAGATAGCATCACTGACTCAATGGATATATTTTGAGCAAACTCGGAGATAGTGGAGGACAGAGAAGCCTGGTATGCTGTAGTGCCTGGGATCACAAAGAGTTGGACATGACTTAGTGACTGAACAACAACAAATATCAGGAAACCTTTCCCAGATACCCAAATGTCTCCCCTACCCTACCCTACAAACCACAGGAGAAAAGAAAGGAAAAAAAACCCAAAATTCAACATGCTTCTTGGAGCTTCAGTTGCTTTCTCACAGGTAGTTATGGGAAAGAAAAATAGAAAGGCCATTCTGTTCATGACTTCATAGAAAGCCAAGAGTAAAACCTTGGATCAAGTGAGAGCTGGAAGCTGAACGGCAGCTTGACAAATGTAAACCAGGCCACCTGTGGCCATCCTTGGCCATAGAAACCTCAGGGCGAAGCAAGAGATTGGAAACAAAGATGTGGATGTTAGCAGGATGAACAATTTTATTGGATTCCATCAAGTCACTCAAAGGCAAGCTTTGCGAGAGGGGTTAGAAGATATGAACAACACAAAGGCTTGCACAGTCTAAATGCTCCTTTCTTCACGTCTATTATGTTGTCTATGCTTCCCATCTAGCTGCCCAGTAGCTGCCTCCTGTCTTCTGCAGAGAGCACTCCAAGGAGAGGAGATAAGACTTAAGGCTCTCCAGTGTGCTAACTGTCGGTTGTTCCAGTAAAAGTGTGTTAATGAATGGGGTGGGAACTACTAGCTTCCACAATATTTTTGGATTATTTCACTCATCTGTCCTCTTCTTATCCTCCTTAGTCAGAGATAATGAGAACCAGCTAGGGTTGGTGAATGACTTACGCTTTCTGAGAAACTCCAGACACCTCTGTTTTACTACTCACCATTTTCTGCTTCTTTTGATTTATAAGGCGGTTAAATTCTATTCTGGAGTGTTTTAGGTTCTACTTTTTCAGCTGTCTCCACCCACCACACTCTGGTTGGGAAGTTATTCATTCCACAGATACTGACCAAGCATCTTCTATGTGCCAAGCACTGTCTCAGTTCTGGGGACATAATGTTATGCAAATTCGAGAAACACCCTGTCCATCTTGGGCCCTACACTCTAGCAGGGAAGAAAAAAAGCAAACAGAAACACCAATAAATGAAGACAAAGTTGGACTGTATGTATCATGAAAAAATAAAGCAGATTACGGGAAGAGAAGTTGATGGTGGCTGTCTTCTAGGGCGAGGTCTTATATTTGTTGGCTTATCTAGCTCCCCCCTCCATCCCCATGTTCTGCTAATACCCCTCACTGTCTGAAACAGGAGTAGTTTAGGCCAATCATGGTATACCTTGCTCCTGGTCACACTGACTAGCTCAGAAATAGCACCCACACTGGGCCAGAGTACACCCCAGGAATTTTCAGCCGGGGCCAGAGAGAAGAATTCCTTGCCTTTCTGGGCAAGGAGCTAGAAGCAGAGAATTCTGTTTTTGGCCATAGTCTCTGCTATGGCAGAATGTCTAACTATAGGAGGAAAGGATGAATTCAAAGACAGACAGGAAGAGATGAGGGAAAGAAAGAGAGAGAAAGAACCTAGAAGGTCAACATAGTTCCAGACCCTGAGATCTCTAGGGCCACCCTCATCCCCTCGGCTCTTCCTTTAATCTCACTATTCTTGTAGGTTTAGCTTAGGCATCCCCTCCTTTGGAAGACCTCTGACATATCCAGGCCCAGTGAAAGGCCATTATCACCATGCCTTCAGAGACCTTTACTGTCTAAGGCAATAACAACCTACTATGAACACCTATGTCCACATGTAATTAGTGCACTATAGAACAAGTTGTACCGTAATCATTTTTTGCACATTTCTCCTACTAGAAAAAAATGAATATGAAGTAAAGTTCATGAATACGAATTAAATGAATATGAAATAAATAGCGTTTGTGAACGGAGAAGGCAATGGCACCCCATTCCAGTACTCTTGCCTGGAAAATCCCATGGATGGAGGAGCCTGATAGGCTGCAGTCCATGGGGTCGCTAAGAGTCGGACACGACTGAGCGACTTCACTTTCACTTTTCACTTTCATGCATTGGAGGAGGAAATGGCAACCCACTCCAGTGCTCTTGCCTGGAGAATCCCAGGGACGGGGGAGCCTGGCGGGCTGCCCTCTATGGGGTCGCACAGAGTCGGACACTACTGAAGTGACTTAGCAGCAGCAGCAGCCTTTGTGAAAGAAAAGCTTTAAATTTCAAATCTACTTCAGCTTGAGTATGTGCAGAAGAGATTCCAGTTGTCTCTCAGTATCTGTTTCCCAGTTCTCTTCCAGTGAAAATACCCATAATCTGCTTTTTATTTTTTAGTGGGAGGCAGGACATTGTAATGTTTTATTTATTGGCTGTGCTGGATCTTTGTTGCTGCGTGAGCTTTTCTCTAGTTGTGGTGAGCAGGGGCTACTCTCCAGTTGCAATGCACAGGCTTCTCATCACAGTGGCTTCTCTTGTGTGGAGCATGGCTCTAGGGCATGCGGGCTTCAGTAGCCGTGACACCTAGGCTCAGTAGTTGTAGCTCCCAGGCTTCGCAACACGTGGGATTTTCCCAGATCAGGGATCGAGCCCATGTCTTCTGCATTGGCAGGCAAATTCTTTACCCCTGAGCCACCAGCGAAGTCCACATGCAGTTTTTAGATGAAATAAAATCTACTTTCCTCAAGTCTTTCCTTACAGCTAGCAACGGATATGTGACCAAGTTTAAGTCAACAGGATGTGAGCAGAAGTATAGTGCATGACTTCCCAGAAGTGTCTTGAAAGTAAGGCACAGAGCTTTCTTCTTCTTATCCCTGATTTTTCTTGGTTAAGAGGAGGACGTGCAGGCTAAAGCTTGCGTGGCTACCTTGGATCAAAAGGCTATGAGCTGAGGATCATGGAGTAAAAGGACAGTAGGCCCCAGCCAGTCACAGAACCTCCACACCAGTCCTGGACAGCTCATGTCCAGATCTTACTTACAGGAGTTTGATATAAGACTCTATTTAATCTAAGCCATTGGTAGAGTTTTCTGCATTTACCAGCCAAACTCTATCCTAATTGATAAAATGAGTAATACACAAAATGAGATAATACACACTATTGTTGTTTAGTCGCTAAATTGTATTCAACTCTTTGTGACCCCATGGACTGCAGCACACCAGGCTTCGCTGTCCTTCACTATCTCCCAGAGTTTTCTCAAACTCATGGGCATTGAGTCAGTGATGCTATCTAACCATCTCATCCTCTGTAGCCCTCTTCTCCTCCTGCCCTCAACTTTCCCAGCATCAGGATCTTTTCCAATGAGTCAGTTCTTCACATCAGGTGGCCAAAGGATTGGAGCTTCAGCTTCAGCATCAGTCCTTCCAATGAATATTCAGAGTTGATTTCCTTTAGGACTGACTGGTTTGATCTTGTTGTCCATGGGACTCTGAAGAGTCTTCTCCAGCACCACAGCCTGAAAGCATCAGTTCTTCTGTGTCAGCCTTCTTTACGGTCCAACTCTCACATCCATACATGACTACTGGAGAAACCAATCTAATATTTCCGGTTATCAAATAGACCAGTGAAGTTCAGGTGAGTTACTCTCTAGTTTACATAGAGATATGGGAGCATCACAGCTGGTTTTTTTTAGTTGTTACGCTTTGTCCAGTGATACTAACTACTCCCTTGTGTCCTGTGACATCTATGTTCATTAAAAAGGTAACAGCTGTTCACAATAGCAGGTCCTTTCAAGGAAGTTGTTAATAACTATCTCAAAAGAAACGGAAGTCAGGAGAGACTCTGCAGCTGCAGAGACCAATAGATGCTCAGACTTTTAAGGAGCCAGACTAGCAGTAAGAAATGTCAATAATGAGAAGAAATTATATTTCCAGAGAATCAAGCAGGGAAACTATGAGGCAGAGCTTTTAAATAGTTTAAAACAGATAATCCATCTATCATTATCCAAGTCCAAATTTAACAAAAAACAATAAACATTTAGATTTCACAAATCCAGACTAAAGCTTACCTTTGTACTTTGCCTAAGTAACTCTTTTGAGTGAGATGAAGATTAAAGGACAAATAAGAGTTAAGACTAAGAAACAATGTGTTTGAGCGGTGTGTTTATTTTTCAAGGAATTGAGCTTAAAGGACTTTGTTTATATGTGTTATGACCAATATGAAAGCTTTGTCCATTTAAACATTCATGAGCCAGCCTGTTTCTAGCCAAACACAAAGAACTGTCAGAACTATTTGCTTTAAGGAAAGAAGAATAAATTGTTAGAAAATTGCAGCAAATTCTTGCTTTCAGTATTAAAAGCAAAACTATAAAATACAGACTGTCTCTCACCGAGGTCTCATGAGTGCATTTAGTTTTCATGTTAGAGGAAAGAGGAGGAAGGCCTTAGTTATCTTGGCTGCACTACAGGTCTTATCCAAAACCCATGGGTGCTACTGATTCCAATGAGTCTTACCTACTCACTGAGGATGCTGGGTGGGGCTGCTCCCGGGTGATGCCATATCCTAGTACTTTGGGTGAGTTCTTATTTACTGCTGCATTTAACAGGCACACATAGGCAGCCACACACAAAACACACTACTTTTTCTTGGACAAATCCCTACCTTAGGTCAGTCTTTCTCATAATTAAATACACAAAGCTCTCACTATTACAATGTTTTCCCAATTTTCAGGTCATTCAAATGCAATGGTCATAAGATATACATCTTAGAAGAGTATGTTTCTAATTTTTCAGAGACCAAGGCAAGAATTTGGCCAACGTTACCTCACCCATACCAAGGCTCTGACAGGTAAGCAAAATGACCTTTAGGATCAAAGTGCAGAGCAAGTCTTCATTTTTGTGTAATACTGTGTTGTTTCATTCAGGCATTATTTCCCCAAGAAAGCAGGCACTGAGCTCTTTGGCACCCAGAGTCATATACTGACAGACTGAATTTGCTCTTTGGGAATTCAAGTTGGATAGAGATAAGCCCTCCCATTCTCAGAAGGGAATAAAATTTCAGGTAGGTGTGGGGTATAGGGGGCAAAACTGTCGTTGGTAAGACACATGACATCTTTGGCCTGTGAGATTTTATCATGCGGACCTGTAATGATCTTAAAAGCAAGCAAATGTGTTGCTTTCCCACCTTGTCTAAACCTCATGGGATGAGGAAGAAAAGCCAAGGTACCTTTCTCATCTGAGCCAGCAAGCCTTCAAACTCCTTCAGGTTCAGCGTAGTCCCACTGTACGAGGCACAGCTGTTCGCCGCTTTGCCTAGCCAGTAAATGGTCACTAGTACCTGTGATACAGAACCATGCACAAAGAATTACTTTTCAACCAAGAAGTCAGTAACGCTCCTTGAACAGGAAAGCAGGAAGAGAGAATGTGAAGCGCTAATTTACAAAAACCACCTTCCATGAGGTATCCATTCTAGGTAAAATTGTTTTACTAGGAACCCAATGCTGCGTCAGTCAACACAAACATGATTCAGTAGTGAAAATAAGACCCTAGTTTTAGGAAGAATTTGGTTGTGAGAATGTGAGCAGGAAGGAAAAATAAATCTTCCAAAACTATTTTCATGTCATGAAGGTTTCAAAACCAGGAAGCAAAAATTTTCAGAAACTCTGGAGTCTTTACCCAGACAAGCAATGAAACAGGTTGTCAATTCCTTTCAAGAGTGGTACTTTTAAAAGGCCCATAATTTCTACTTGCGGGCACAGAGGTTCTGCCAAGGCCATTAGTAAAAATTTTTCAAAGGAGTGAGAAAACATAATTAGTGGTTTCCAGAACAAGATGAACAAAATATATCTAATTAAAGTCAGAGGACAGCAATGTAATGAATACATTCTGCAGAGACCTAGCTCTGGGGTATAGTTAGTTAGATTCCTATTAATCTTAGATGGGAAATTTTGGGCTGGGCGAGACTACTGCCAATTAGCAATTGTTTGAATGTTTAAGAATGTCTATGAATATTCACTGGTCTGAAGCTTCAGTCCTAAGTTAATTCTGTCCTGTTTTTCCAAAGAAACTGTCCACAAAAGCGAATTCTCTTTACACTGATTTTCCCACAGAACCCCACAGGGGTCATCTGAAGATGAGCTCCATAAAGTTGAATGACCGGGATCTCAAGCCTATGGAAAAGCTAAGACTATGATTTTGTTTTCACATTTGGTCTTAATGCTCTAGCTAGGCTGGGAAGTATTTACTGTCCCTCCCTCTATTTGCTAGGCCAGAAAATGCTCTGGACAGCATGATATACGTACAAGCTTCCAGATGGCAACAGGCCCAAAATATGGTTATGTGCATCATTGCTAAGATGTGATTTGGTTTTCTACCTCTGTGGGAAAATGTTAGTTTAAGAATCCTTCAAAACTTCCAGAAATTCTTTTTTAAATGATTACTTACAAATAAATTTCTAGAGTACAGACAATTACAGATGTCAGGACATGAACTAGGCCCATAAAATAACTCATGTGTGCTAAGGGTATGAGGCTCTCTTGAAAAGTGTAATAGGAGAACAAAAGACAGGACTGTGTTGTGTTTTAGATTATGGGGTTTCTGTTTAAAATTGTATGATGAAAAATGCACATAACCGTGGTTTTACAGAGGAAGAAAAAGGAGGTAAGAATGAGAATGTCAGTCAAATATAATAGCACCCTGGAAATTTTTTTAAAAGTGGAGGGTCACAGCCAATTTTAAAATTTTATAGACAGAAGATCATTTCGTACACTCTTCAATTTAAACTTAAAAGAGCAGTAATGTACTTGCCCTTGGAAAATAAGATCTAACTAGAAAAAGATGATTTTGGAAAGTACTAATAAAAACCTCAAAAGATTAATAGCAAAAAAATACACAAAAGGTACAGGCCCACAATAGTCAACAGTATTTATATTATACTAATATTTTCCCAAAAACAACTTGCCCAACTGCTTAATTTAATAACCCCATCTGTGCTTACCCACGGCAAGGAAGTAATATTAGTGCTCAGACACATCATTCTGTGTTTAAGAAACCAAATTACAAATAGAGTGCAAGCTTTCATTTATTTCAGATGGAGCTCTTATCTAATTAAAGAGACATTCCCCCCAACCAGAAAAAAACTACCATTTTTATTTCTATCACTGACATTAATTTTTCTATCAGAGGCACATATACTTGTTTTCTAAGAATGATTCTTTCTAGCTAGGCATTCGAGAGGCACTGAACTTATGAGGTAAAATTTATGCCCGAACCACCAATGTTAGAAGGAGAAAAGCATTAGAAAGTGAAGCTAAAACACTTACATTTTTCAGCTTCCTACTATAGTCAAGACTCCTAATTAGGAAAAAGGGAAAGAAAATATGATCAGTTTCTTCACTGTGATCTTCATTTCAACATCTCTAAGATATATGTGAGAGCTAACAAATACAATGAAATCATCAGAATATATTATTTTTAAGGTCTACGATTAGTAATTTCAGGTACTAAATAAAATTACACAGAAAACAAAATAAGGAAGGATAAGATGGGATTAAAATTCCATAGTACACCATGGAAAGATGAATGTTTTGTAACATCTGGAAAATGAAGAATTCCATTTAAAACTAGGACTGTTTATATTTGTATACTCAAAGCTGAACTGTTCAAGTAAAATTTTGCCTAGGTTATATATCACTGTCAAACTGAAATCTGACTACACTTCCAAAATCTTCTTTATACAAGTACTTTTAACGAAGGTCTAAAACTACTTAATTAAATAGACCTGAAAAATATATGTAGAAGAGGCAATACTATCCAAATATTTGTTCTTTTCTGCTATGGACATAAATTAGTGTTGGGAATTAGCCATTAGCAGGAAAATATGCATGCTATGTTCAAATATACACACACGCATTCTTAAATATACAGAAACATTTATTCTCAAACTATAAACAAAAAAGCTACTTGGTGGTACTTTCTAAATATTCATACAGTGAAATATAAGAATTTCTTCTAAATTATTCTAAGTTTTCTTTAGCATGTCAACAAATAAACACTAGGAAAACAAATGCTACATTTCTTTTTTCCACAGAACTTCAGTTGGGGGTTGGGGAGGGGGAATGTAATTCTATTGAAAAAACTAGTCAAGAATTTCTTCAGATATTTAGATCACAATTACCTAACTGCTGCATATTCTGACCCAAAGTACAGATTAATGAACAGATGCCCAATTTTAAGCCAACTGAGATTGGAGGGAACGGAAAAAACATAGTCCAGATCCAGGATATAAACCATCAACAGACACTCACATTGCAAGAAGCAGTGGTCCAACCTGGATTGGATTAGGAGCATGTTTCATATTCCCCCCATTAACAGAAAGGATGATATGTCATTAACTGCTTAGGTGTTTGCTAGGATTTAAAAAAACTGAACAACAACAACAAAACTAGATGAAAGCAAACAAAAATCTATTAAAGATTTGAATTTTTGGTGAGAAACTTAAGAACAGGGAACATAAGACTTTCTCTGCACTGACAATGAACATTTTTTGACTAAAATTGTGACCCAGTTCTGAAAAAAAGTCACACTTGGCACACTCTAGGAGCTCACAAAACATTTGTTGAGTGACTCACACATAACAACCATGTGAAAACGCTTCTAAATTTTTCAGAGACGTCCTCGGGAGCAACCCAAAGGCTTCCTCCTTTGCATCCAGTTGCTGCAGTTCTCTAGAATGATATTTGCTGTAAGCCCTTTTGGATTATGCTTTCATTTCTCACCAAGGTTGTCTGGCACCCATTACAGGTAGAGTGCACAAAATTACACACCCAGTAATCATTTGCAGGTTCTCCCTCTTTCTTTGTCTACTCAAGTTACTTCTCAAAAAAAAAAAAAAAAAAAAAAAAAAAGAAAAAAATTACCTACAAAGAAAGCTAAAGAGTACTTTGAAAAAGACAATTTGAAAAAGTATCAAAATTATCTATGTACATGTTGGCCAATTTACTTTTCTGTACAGCAGAAATTGACGCAGCAGTGTAAAGCAACTATACTCCAATTTTTAAAAAAAGCATCAGAATTTTCTTCTTGGGATCCACCCCTCTACCTATTGCTTTCAGTACTAACTGGTGTCAACAGGGTGTTTTCCATCTCTGCGAATGCTTGGCTCAACTTTCAGAGGGGAAAGCAGAAAAATATAGCAGTTTCTACTTTCATTTACCAGAGCTATGAAATCCACATGTGTTACAAATGTCCCCAGACAGTACTAAGTTGAACCAGCATCACTTACAGAAAAGTTGTGAAGCAGATAGTTCATTCCATGCCCCAACCCTCCTTAATGCTACAGATTTTCTAAGTACCATAAATGAATTTATGGCATAATTTCAATATAAAGTTCTTTAGGTTCTAAATATTCATACAGTGAAATAAAAATTCTTTCTCTATAATTATTCCCAATTCAACCTCCTATAACGCCTGTGGACAACTCCTCAAACCACACTCATCCTTGCTCATTACCCTTCTACCACACTGGCTGGCCACTCTTCTTTCTCTTTCTAGACATCAAGTTTGCTTTTCTTTCCTGGCCTTTCTACCTACCCTTCCTCTGCCCTGAATACCATATAGATCTTTGCATGGCTGGCTCTTGCTTTCCTTTCATGCCTCAGTCCTCAGCTGAAATGCTATCCCTTCAGAGAGACTATTCTTGACACATTTTCTTTTTTATTACCCCTCAGTTTTGTTGAGCTATAATTGATATAAAACATTTTATAAGTTTAAGGTATGCAACACAATGATCTGATATATTGATATATATATATATATGTATATTGTAATTGTCACTATCTTTTACATCATTTATTTTATTACTATTTTCTCCTCAGCACTTACCACTCCCTGCAATTTTTAAAAATCTGCTTATTTACTTCTCATTTCTTGACACAGGGTATATAATTCCATGTGAACAGAAGGCCTATTCTCTAGTGACCAGAAAGGATCAGACATATAGGAGCTGCTCAATAAATCTGCTGAATGAATGAAAAATATCAGTCATAGGGGAAAGCGATGGGCAAGTGTTTCTTAACAAAATTAATAACCTCAAGTGAAGGAAAAACTTAAAAGGGAAGAAAATAAGAAGAAATACAAAATGGGAGATAAGTGGAAAGATATGATAAAGAAGGGAAGGGAGGCACTGGGAAGAGAAGGAGACGGAGAAAAGAAGCAAAAGCAAGAAAAGGACAGAGGAAAGAACAGGAGAAGGGGAAGATGGCCTAGTAACTGAGAAGTGAGTGTGTGCCACTGGTCTAAGAGACTTTTTTCCCTTTGGATTGCTTTCTGTGTCTTTGAATTAAAGTCTCTTTAGAAGGTGGTTGACCCACCTTCCCAGATCTGCACTGAGCAAGCTTTAGCTAGAATCATACCCATAAGAATATTCTGTCCAATTCCATTTTACATATGAAGACACAGAGCCCTACTGAAGCAAAGGCTCTTGGATTATAGACCTTTTACAGAAAAAGCAATAACGGGTTAGCATATATTTCTAAAGGCAGACCCTGGGTTTCTCTGATACCTTTAGGTGACTTTTACAGAAAAGCAACTGATGTATAGAACAGTCTTATGGACTGATGTGAGTTCTAAATTTCTAAAACTAATCAGTCTCAGAGTTCTCCTGGTTTAGGGAGGGAGGAGGAGGAGGAGGGTAACATACTGGTTTAGGGTCATTTGACTTAAAAAAAAAAAAAAAATAAAATGCAATTGCCAAAAAAAAAAAAAAAAAATGAACTTTTGTTAAGTGAACTTTCCTTCACCCTCTAAGCAATGTGTGTGTGACTAATGATTACCTACCATGCCACATAGTTACTATTGTTTCTGGTCACTTGCCACCCAGGTGAAACTACAAATATGAGATGAGGCAGAACCTGAAACAATTTCCTAAGCTGAATAATGATTTATACAGGCTGGATTTAGGTGCAGAACAAATGGAGCATGTGAGCACTAAAATGAGGTTTATGGTGCTCTCCATATTCAAATATCATAACTTTTATTCTGTTATTTTTGCCCCTAACTAAAGTTTTTCCATGAGAAATATTAAAGAGAGGTCAAAAGGTACAAACCTCTAGTTATAAAATAAATAAATAGTGGGGTTGTAATGTACAGCATGACAACTATAGCTAATAAAACAATATTGCTTATTTGAAAGTTGCTAAGAGAGAAGATCTTAGAAGTACACATTGCAAGAAAAATACATTTTATATAGTGATAGATGTTAACTAGACTTACTGTGGTAAACATTTTGCAATATACACAAATACTGAATTACTATGTTGTACATATGAAACTAATATCATAGTGTATGTCAATTATGTCCAACTCTGTGTGACCCTATGGACTGTAGCCTGCCAGGCTCCTCTGTCCATGGAATTTTCCAGGTAAGAATACTGAAGTGGGTTGCCATTTCCTTCTCCAGGGGATCTTCCTGAACTGTGGTCCTGGAGGAGACTCTTGAGAGTCCCTTGGACAGCAAGGAGATCAAACCAGTCTATCCTAAAGGAAATCAACCCTGAATATTCATTGGAAGGACTGATGCTGAAGCTGAAGCTGCAATACTTTGGCCACCTGATGCGGAGAGCTGACTCATTGGAAAAGACACTGATGCTGGGAAAGATTGAGGGCAGGAGGAGAAGGGGGCAACAGAGGATGAGATGGTTAGATGGCATCACCAACTCCATGGACATGAGGTTGAGTAAACTCTGGGAGATAGTGAAGGACCGGGAAGCCTGGTGTGCTGCAGTCCATGGGGTTGCAAAGTGTCGGATATGACTGAGCGACTGAACAACAACAACACATGTCAATTATATGTAAAAAGAAGGCACACTGACAACAGAGAAGTGATTTTTATATAGTCAATCATGGATGACTCTCCCTTATTCCTAGTCATAAATCATAAAATCCAATATAAACTCCAATTTGATTTCATTTAGTAGTTTCCATATTTTCCCCCATCATTAAAAAAAAAAGCCAGTATAAGCAGACAAATACTAAAAAATTTACAGTTCTGAATTTTGGTGTCTCTCTTTCTTCTGCCCTTCTATGGTAAAATGACCCAAAAGTAATCAAAAGGAGAAGTACATCCAACCCAAAGATGCTATGTATGTAACTAAGCTTATTATTAAAGCATATTAATGCCAAACACTGTTTGACTAACTTGGAAAATGTTTTATATGAATTTGGTAGAGTCTGAAGAACTTTTAAACTACAGAAAAGTTACCTCCACCATCTCAAAAGGACTCTTCATCTCATTACCCTGCTCACAGCTATTTCTTTACAGAGAAGCACACTTGCCTTTTCTTTTACTAAAACATTCTTTCCCAAGAATTCTTTGGCCCCAAACATGGCTCACTGAGTAGATACAGTCAACAACAGTCAAATGGCCAATGATCCATCTTCAGAGAACTTAATCACTGACACATATGAGAAAACAGTTACAAATGTAAATGGAGAAGAGATTTTTCCATAATCTATTGCCTTCTTTGCATAATAAACAGAGTTCAGAACTGTTTAGGAGTTTGCAGTCTTCCAAGAGCCTATTCATATGCCCAACTGGAGCCAATAAAAGCTTTTTGTCTAACCCAAATAGATTTTGTGCATACTTCTCCCTTGCCTCTCCCTCTGTTAAGTTTCACCTAAAAGTTTTCCTCCTTGTCTCTAAAATTCTAACTCTATATGTATGATTTTTGCATTTCAAAAAATTATGTTTGATCAGAATGAAAGTTAGGCACAAGGGAAGGCCAATGTGGCTTGTTCTGAAAGCTGGATTTTCACCTTCACATTTTTAATTTATTAGGCATGCCCAATTCTCTGCCTCTTAGACCTTACAACATCATCGCAAAACCGCAAATCAAACCGTAAATGGGTTTCCCTTGAACATAAATCGTGCAGGACTTACTTGACTGTGACTCTGTTGGACGTATCCTGCAGGTCACTCGGGTCAAAAAGCTGAGATTCTTTAAGGCCGAGCTCTTTACAACCTCTCAAGAATAATATGATATTGTCCTGGAAGAAAGAAAAGAAATCTAAGTCTACATTATTTAATATTATTTCATGAACCAATCTTTCCTCTTTAATAGTCCAAATCACTGGAGAGAAGACAATCCTTAGGGCAGTCAGAGTCAGATGTGAGTCATGGCTTGTTAGATAATAAAATCATACTTTGTTAGGAAATCCTGGAGTAAACAGACACTGCAAACTTTTGAACCCACAGCTATATCAAATTCATTGTTCTTCCCTTTACCTTTCACATTGGTGTAAAACTTTAAGTTAAATGCCACTGAAAAATAAAACTTAGGACTTCCCTGGTGGCCCAGTAGTTAAGAATCTACCTGCCAATACAAGGAACAAGGATTCGATCCCTGATCTGGGGAGATTCCACATCCTAAGAGGTAACTACTAAGCCTTCACTTTTATGCCTGTGTTCTGCAACGAGAGAGTATCCCTTGCTTGCCACAATTAGAGAAGGCCTGCTTGCAGTGCCAAAGACCCAACACAGCCAAAAATAAATAAATACATAAAAAAAATTTTTTTTTTTAAAGAAAAGTGTAACTTAAGTGATTTGAGGGGAGTAGTCCCAGGTGATAGTGATAAAGAACCTGCCTGCCAATGCAGGAGACACAGGAGACAGTGGTTTGATCTCTAGGTCAGCAAGATTCCCTGGAGGAGGGCATGGCAATCCACTCCAGTATTCTTGCCTGGAGAATCCCATGGATAGAGGAGCTTGGTGGGCTACAGTCCACAGGGTCACAAAGAGTTGGACACGACTGAAGCAACTTAATACACAGTACTTCTATTGCTTCAAAGTTTTGTCCATGTCTTATTGCCTAGAATCTGGTTCAACATTTAAAAAAAAAAAATAGGTTTTACTACCTAAGAGTCATCTTTGAGTTTTTCTTTTTAACTGATCTTCAAAAAGTACATCCTTCATCAGCGGGTTTTGATCAATAATACCTCTTTGTGGACTGTAAACTGAATTAAATTGGTGGGGGGAATCTAGACTTAACTGGAAGGGGAAAAAGAGGGGGCAAGGAAATCTTTTGGAAATAATATCAAAGACTTTCCTCATGGTGATGCATTTGTCTATCAGGTACAAGTTGACTTTGGCCCGGCAGAGTAGCAGACACATACAACAGCTGAGAAAGGCTCTGGTCTTCATCTGTTCGGAGTCATTAAGAATAAACAAATGGCTCTGGAAGGGATGGCAAATTGTGAGTCATCCTTTAGGAACTCTAGGACATTAGCTGCAGATTCATCAGTTATGTCTTCGTAAAAGACTTTGTAAAAGACGAGCTAACTGGTTCCATCAGGTAGTTCAAACTTCAGGAAAGGAATGATGAACACTGGTTTCAGGAGCTGGATCAATGTGAAATGAGAGTGAAATTTGCTCAGTCATGTCCAACGCTTTGTGACCCCATGGACTATACAGTCCGTGGAATTCTCCAGACCAGAATACTGGAGTGGGTAGCTATTCCCTTTTCCAGGGAATCTTCCCAACCCAGGGACTGAACCCAGGTCTCCCACATTGCAGGCGGATTCTTTACTGGCTGAGTCACCAGGGAAGCAAATGCTATCTAAATGCTCTAAGACAGATGCTACAAAAATCTGAAGTCATGGTGGTGGTAAATAAATCATATATTCAGAGTGCAATTTAACAAAGTGAACAAAAATCATTGTATTTCCCAATGACCAGTGTGTAGGCAGGATTCTGCTAATAAGATGGCCCCCAAGAATCTCACCCTCTGGGGGACACACTCTATACAATCTCCTTCCCTTGAGTGCCAGTGGAGCCTGTGCATATGGTAGATTACCACTTTGTGATTATGTCATTAACCACTTGGCTTTCAGTTGATCAAAAGAAAGATGGCCTGATTGTGCCTGACCTAATCATGGGAGCTTTACAAAGTAGGTGAAGTCAGAGTTTCTGCTGGCCATAGGTTCTATAGCTGCAAAGAGATGCATTCTGTCAACAACCACATGAGCTAGGAAGAGGCCTGGAAGAAGCTCAGCTTGGACTTCAGCCCCTGCCAACACCTCAATTTCAGCACTGTGAGACCCTGAGCAAAGAATTTAGTCACACCATGTCAATATTCTGATTATAGAAACTAAGACAGTCAGTGGATATTGACTGAAGATGCTAAGTTTATAGTAATTTTTATGCAGCAATAAAAATTAATACATCTAGGCTCAAAATAACAAGAGCAATAGCAATAAATTGCTAACCTTTATATAGCCTTTACTAACTGCCAAGCATACTTTTAAGAACTTTACATATGTTAGCTCACTTAATTCCTGCACAACCTTATGAGGTAGGTACGATGATCATCCTCATTTATAGATAAGCAGTGTGAGGCATGGAACAATTAAGCATCATTAAGGCTACCCTAATAGTTCAGTTGATAAAGAATCTGCCTGCAATGCAGGAGACCCTCGTTCTATTCTTGGGTCAGGAAGATCCCCTGGAGAAGGGATAGGCTACCCACCCCAGTACTCTTGTGCTTCCCTTGTGGCTCAGCTGGTAAAGAATTGGCCCACAACATGGGAGACCTGTGTTTGATCCCTGGGTTGGGAAGATCCCCTGGAGAAGGGAAAGGCTACCCGCTCCAGTATTCTGGCCTGGAGAATTCCATGGACTGTATAGACCGTGGGGTTGCAAAGAGTCAGACATGACCAGTGACTTTCACTTCACTCCAACCAGTGAGTGGTGAAGGAATGAAGGCTGCACAGCCAGGAAAGAATGGAGGTGCAAAAAAACATGGCAGACATGAGGAAATCAAGCATCAAATCTGAGGCTGGTACCAAAGGAAGAGGAGGCTTTGGAGTCAGGGGCTGATCAAAGGGGCCCTTGAAGGCCATGGAGGGCAGAGGGGTGGTAATGTGAGAAGTAAATGCCCAGGTCTGCAGCAGAAGTAGATTGTTGGGGGTAGGCCTTGGGGAGGAGGTGTGCAAAGGAAGGACTTAAGAGGAACAAGGCAGGAGACAGGGAAACCAACGAGGAGATACTCCAATCTCACTTCCCTCCAGCGGAGTCTGGCCCACCCCAGTATGTTGTCGCTCCTGTGTCCCCGGATTTTTTTCAGTGGGTAAGAAGTACCATCATTCATAAGACCTGTGTCATGCACAAGACATATTGTAGACTGA
The DNA here is from genome assembly GCF_027580195.1 of Bos mutus. Lineage (NCBI taxonomy): Eukaryota > Metazoa > Chordata > Mammalia > Artiodactyla > Bovidae > Bos > Bos mutus. The sequence continues at coordinate 60,457,071 of NC_091622.1, read as the reverse complement.
CAATGAGCTGGTTATAGTCTGAAGTTATCCATACCCTTCACAGTCTCTTCTCCAATCACTTTACATGTTTTAAAATTATCCAATTTCTCTTTGGAGTTTTTCTATTTTGCTTCCAGAGGTTTGTAGATGTTCAGGTGAGTCTTTTGCAGGGCATGCAACAATCTTTCTGGCCTATGAGCTCCGAGGGCTTCTAACCCAGAGGAAATTAAAGGATGGGTCTCAGGACTCTCTAGGAATCATCTGGGACCCCAATAATAGGAACAGACCAGTGACCCCCACGTGGTCCCATCAGAGGCGCATGACTGTGGCACATGAGATTTTCAAGGAAGGCGCGAAAGTGTTCTTCCCACGTGAACTAGCAGAAGTGCCCCTGAGCACTGCTCTATCTTCAGTACACAGACCGCAAACACAGAAGCGCTGTGTTGCCAGTTGGGCTGAACATTTTGGGCTGTGAGATTTAAATAATGGCAGGTCTCCTTCCAGTTTCGTGCTGCAACCTGATGATGCTGGAAGGGAGCCAGACCCCAGTCAGGAGAAAAGCCAGAAGGAAGAGCCCCCTCAGCCAAGAGCTAACAAGGGCAGCGACCAGAGCGGGCAGGGAGGGCTGTGCCTTTAATTACTTAAAATGCATCCCGCAAATTCCCATCTGCCTTGCTCTTCACGCTGAGTTTTTTCCACATTTACAACTCCAAGCAAAACTAACAACCTAGTGTCTTAGCTTCTGAAGCCAAGCAACACAACTGTGTCTCAATCCTGGGAAAGACATGGAGACACTGATTTACCGCAATGACTATTCTATTTAGCTCTTACTAGTATAGTATTGCAAACTCATTAGTTCTTAGGCTTCAAAAGAAGTTTTTAAAAATCTCTTCAAAAATGTCAATGTCATGATAAAAAAAAAAATTGGAGACTGAAGAGACATGATGACCAAATGTATCATATGACCTCTGGATCTTAGATCCAGAAAGGAAAAGTATAATAAAGACTATAAAAGTTCAATTTAAAAGTGGACTGTTGTTGGATAACATTATTGGATGAATGTTAATTTTCTTAGGCATGACGATGGTGTTGTGGTTATATGAAAGAATACCTTTATTTTTAGGCAAACATATGGATTTTTCAAGGACAAGTTATCATGTCTATAACATAATTTCAAATGGTTCAAGCAAATAAAATGTGTGTGTGTGCATGCATGGCTTTCCCAGTGATTTGGTGGTATAGAATCTGCCTGCAATGCAGGAGGCTCAGGAGATGCAGGTTCAATCCCTGTTCGGGAAGATCCCCTGGAGGAGGGCGTGGCAATCCGCTCCAGTATTCTTGCCTGGAGAATCCCATGGACAGGAAGAGCCTGGCAGGTTATGGTCCATAGGGTTGCACAGAGTCGGACACAGTTGAACTGACTTAGGATGTACACACGTGTATGGATAGGAGAGATGGAAATAGATAGGGAGAGAGAGGATGCTATCTGTCGATTATAGAGAAAGAGATAAAGCAAGTATGGCAAAAAACTAATAATTGGCAAATACAGATCTCAAAACTTGGCCTTTTTTTTTTTTTTTAAAGCCTGGTGGGCTATAGTCCAAAGGGTGGCAAAGATGTAAATGTGGCATTGTGGGCATATGGTGGTCTCTGTCAAAATGACTTAACTCTACCTTGCGTGCATGATTAGTTGCTCACTAATGTCTGACTCTTTGCGACCCCATGGACTGTAGCCTTCCAGGCTCCTCTGTCCATGGGATTTTCCAGGCAAGAATACTGGAGTGGGCTGCCATTTCTTTCTCCAGGGGATCTTCCTGACTCAGGGATCAAAACTTCATCTCCTGTGTCTCTGGCATTGCAAGCAGATTCTTTATCTGCTGAGCCATCGATGAAGCCCCAACTCTGTCACTGTAGCCAGACAAATACACAAACGAGTGGAAGTGTCAGCCTCCCCACACACTTCACTCGCACAAGCAGGCCTCGGGCTGGATTTGGCCCACAGGCTGTAGTCCACTGGCCTTGTTCTAGGTAACCAGTATTCCAGTACCGATTATGCCATCTATACATTTGAAAACTTGCCCAAAAAGTTTAGAGAAAAGGTTTTTAAATATGTAGAAATGTATTCAACTCCATAGGGTTGTGAGTTCACTGGCAAAACCAGTTTCCTATAACTGAAGGGAAAAATAACAGTTGCCTCGGAGACAACTGTTGCAAAGTCTCTGAGGTAAAGGCTCCAGCACTACTGATGGAAAGTTTTCTATTTCTGGCTAATGGGAAAGTGTAGTAACATGAGTCTCAATTCAACACAGATGCGGAACATAAAGTTCCTGAAAGAGGCCATTTTGTGCTCAACCAATAGTAATGTATAGGTTTATACCTCTGTTTACCTAAGGATTATGCATTCACTCCTGGTTCTTGGCCCAGGGGTTTCCCATGTCACTAATCTGTGGGCCTGGGTTGAGGCCTGAGCTTTCAGCCCTCCTCAAGGCCTCTTCTCTGAGGAAACCCTGATGCTTCTCTCCCTTCCCTTCTTGCTCCAAATTCAAGATAAAGGAAGGCCAGGATGGTCTCCACCTCCAGAGTTTCCCCAGCATATAGTAGGTACTTCCCCTGGTGGCTCAGAGGGTAAAGTGTCTGCCTACAATGCTGGAGACCCGAGTTCAATCCCTGGGTTGGGAAGATCCCCTGGAGAAGGAAATGGCAACCCACTCCAGTACTCTTGCTGGAAAATCCCATGGACGGAGGAGCCTGGTAGGCTATAATCCATAGGGTCACAAAGAGTTGGACACGAGTAAGCGACTTCACGTCACTAAATATTTAAAACAAATTAAGCACTACATTCTAGGTACTTAGAAGAATAAAAAAAAAAACCTACAAAATTCTGGTAGATGAAATGAGAAGGACTTAGAAGTATCTTATCTTTAGGATTAATTTTCATGATCTATCCTATAGCTGGATTTGTTCAAGATATACGTAAAGAGAGGTTTAAGAAAAATTGTCTCTTTAGACAATGGAAACGAGGGAACAAATGCACCATGGAACACAGCATACCAGTTTTGGGAGTCAGAAGGACTCCAGTTAGAATCCCAGCCTCATCCACATACTAGTTACATGGCCCTGGGCGTGGTCCCTAATATTTCTGATCTTTGGATTTCTAATCTGTGAAGTGGGGGATGCCATTAATCTTATACGGAGGACAGAATTATGAGAGTTGGACCGTAAAAAAAGGCTGAGTGCCAAAGAATTGATGCTTTCGAACTGTGGTGATGGACAAGACTCTTGAGAGTCCCTTGGACTGCAAGGAGATCAAGCCAGTCCATCCTAAAGGAGATCAGTGTGTTCATTGGAAGGACTGATGCTGAAGCTGAAGCTCCAATACTTTGGCCACCTGATGCAAAGAGCTGACGCACTGGAAAAGACCCTGATGCTGGGAAAGATTGAGGGCAGGAGGAGAAGGGGACGACAGAGGATGAGATGGTTGGATGGCATCACCAACTCAATGGACATGAGTCTGAGCAAGTTCAGGGAGTTGGTGATGGACAGGGAAGCCTTGGGTGCTCCAGTCAGTAGGGTTGCAGGGTAAGATGCAATTTGGTGACTGAACAACAACAAACATATTGAGAACATAGTCCATTGTCTCTAGTGTTTCCAGACACTCATTATATGGATGTTATGTATTATTATGGCTTTATTGTCAACTCAGGTTAAGAAGGGACCAGAGAAAGTGAGAAAACTCTATCCATCCACAAAAACCAGTATTTATAGCCCTTGCCGGTTACATGGGAGATTTTTTTTTTTTCTTTTTTAAAAGGGTAGTTGCAATTACTGTTTAGTTAGTTTTATAAATAGCCAACTTGACTTACACAGGCTGCCTTAAACCCAGGTGTAAGCTATGTACCAAAAGTCCATTTCTAAGAAGATGGCTTGTAGGTTATCATTTGTAATTAACTCACAGAATTAGTCTTTGCATGGTGGTTGCCAGTTCAGGCCAGAAAAACCTATTTAATCCAAAATGTAACTGAGGAGGGGTCTTAATTACACTATGGAACCTACGGGCTGAGTAGGACACTGTCTCAGTTGGAAAGCTTATTCAGAAAGGCCTGCCTGTGCTCTAGGCTGTAGTCAGATGGAAGAGTCCAAAGGCCATAGAAGAGGCTTCCATGGCCCAAGGAGGCACCTCAGGAGGGAGGGGCAAGAGTGAGAGGGAAGAAAGGCAAGCCTGCAATTCATTCCCGTGCACCCCTGAGACACATCACTGTCTCACCTAGGGTCTCCCTACTATCTTCAGAAGGCAGCAAGGACCTTGCTACCTTTCGCTTTCTCAGCTGTCATTTCCAACTGGCAAGGGGTTTCTCCTTTCCCTTGATCCATTGCGGAGCAACGTGTAGCCCTCTGGCTCTGAGGAAGGCACCAGCCCTTAGTGGATCTCTAGAGAAACCAGACAGGGATTGAGAAGCCTCCTGCTCTACCCAATCTCCTTGGCTTTATTTCCTTTATAGCCAACAGGGAAAGGGCAACATGATGATGGATTTGGAGTTCACAGAAAATGGATGTAACGCTCATTTGGGTTTCAAATGAACCCAGACGTCTATATTGCTAGGTATTTAAAATACAATATATATTTTCAGAACTGGATTAGAAGTTTCAAGCCTCAATTTTTTTTTAAAGATCAGTAAAATAAGCAGCTTTCTAGACTTTTAGCAGTAATACTAGATGCTACAATAAATCGAACTATGTCAAAGTTTTGAGTGAATATAAATTAGAAATCTAGCATTCTATTCATTCTAAGTCAAACAAGTGGAATCAAAATGTCATAAATATTTTAGCTAGGCAAAAATATTAAGTTTTCTAAAACATGTATTCTATTATACATACTGTATACAAAAGCTTTTCTGCTGTGCTTGATAAAGGCTTGGGAAAGAACTTTAAAAGAAAAAGAGAAAGAGAAATTGGAAAACAAACTAAATGGGAGCACTGAATATGAAACAGAAAAAGTGAAACAAGCTAGATAAAAGTAAAAGATCATCACATAGTCCAGTTTTTAAACATGGCTGCTCATTAGAATCACATCTGGAGCTCTGGAGAAAAAACAATACCTGGGCTTCTTAGATACACCTATCATTTAAAAGTGTACACTTAATTTCCAAATACATGGGGGTTTTAAAGTCTCTTTGATATTAATTTCTCACATAAATGCTTTCTTCTCTGCAATCATCCTCTGGTTTTTCAGTCTTGTAACCTTGAGGCTACAAGGTTAGAGAGAGTCAAAGATCTCTCTTGGTAAATGTCACACTGCACTTGAAAATGTGTGGATTATTTTCAAATATCTTTTCATATTGATTTCTGACATAATTCCACAGTAATAAGAGAACAGACTCTGTATGATTTCAATACTTTAAGCCATGAAATTTTTCACCTTGTTTTATGTCCCTGGATATGTTCCAGTGTCTCCTGGTTTATAATCTTTGGGAACTTGAATAGAATTTGTACCCTGCTGTTGTGTAAACATTGTATGCATCTTAATTATGTTGAGTTGATTCATAGGACTTTTCAGGTCTACTATATCCTTCTACTTTTCTGACTATTCATTCTATTAGTTTTTGAGAGTTTGATATTGAAACTCCAGCTAAAAATCTTAATTTATGTACTTGAAAAATAATTGTAATATACAGTGGAACTATATGTAACTTTGTTCTGTATTTTCCAAGTCGCTTATAGATGTGTTATGATATTTTCATAATTAAAAAATTTAAATGCTATATATATATAAAGCCTCTGTATAATTTTCCATTTCTATAAAGGAGAAGACTAGGCGGAGGGAGTACAATGTAAACTGACGTTACATCTGGTGAATTTATTATCTTAACCCATTTTCTATAGTAAATATTTGCTTCAAAAATCTTAATAAGGATTACGGTAGCTCAGAAAGATTTGCAAGCATATCAGAGAAGATCCAGACTTTTCTTGAAAATCAATAACTAATAGCAATGTTACTTTTCCATTCTATCTCTAAGGCTTTTTTTTTTTTTTAATGGTTTTTGCTAGGTTTCCTGCATTTGAAGCAAACAAATTCCCTCTAACAGAACTTAAGGAATACATTACCAAAATATCTGCAGGAACTTACCCCACAATTATTAGAATCTGGGGATTTCCTGTACCTGCCGTGAGTTCATGGTCACTCTCCTAACCTGCATGGGTTCCAGCCTGGCTCCATTAATTGGCAGATGTCCAGCCACAATCAGTACTCGCCAGACTTTCAACACACTTGAGTTTGCCAGGAGCACTTAATGAGGATACCAGGCCTTCCACTGAGAGGCAAAGGCAGCTCACTCTGCCTGGGGGAATTCTGGGGAAGTCTGACCCAGAAGGTGGCCGCTGGGTTGCTGCTTGCAGAAGAAGAAAAAATGTTATGGATGGGAAGTGAGCAGAAGCACAGTGAGTTGCAAGGAGAGAATGGGGAGGGGAAGAGAGCTCTGCAAGGTAAGCTTGGGAGAGTTCGTGAGAGCCTTGTGAAGGATTTGTGAAGGCTTGTGAAGCACTCTTCTCTAGGCACTGGGGAATCAAGTCCAGATAATAAGGACAGAAAGAGTCCTGTGATCGACCTCTATTTTAGGAGAATACGTTGGGTGGCAGCAGGAGAGAGCCCCTGGGTGGAGGAGAGGGTCCGTTCAAAACTATAAGAGCTCTGGGAAATGTGGAAAAGCCTGAACTCATTCCGAAGTACTGAGTTAGCCAAAAAATTCATTTGGGATTTTCCATAGGATGAAATGGAAAAACCCAAATGAACTTTTTGGCCAACCCAACAGTAAGGGCAGAAAAGGGGAAGAGTACAAGCACCCACGTTGGCTTGGCAGTTAAGTGGATTCAGGAATAGAGAGTGAGGAGCAGAAGAGGGGTTTGGAGTGATGAAGTTTTCAGCCATTAAGACCATCTTAAAAAATAGAGGAAGGGGGGAGATTTGTGAGAAACAGAAATCATAAATGAAGCTTGGAACATTCCATATTCCAAGAGCCACAGTTCATCAGGAGCTTGTATTTGGGTTGGCTACTCAGAGGCTGAACGACCTTGGGCAAGTTGCTTACATAATCTCTGCCTCAGCTTGCTCTTGAAAGCCCAGGTCCTTACAAAGACTTACCAGGCCCTACAGGAGCCGCGGCCCACTACCTCTCTGACCCACCCCCACCTTGCTCCCCTCCCCTGAAGCCAGGCATAGCTCCTCCCCTGCTGATCCTCAACCAACCAAGAAGATCCCTGCCAGGGCCTATGCACTGCTCCTTTTCTTACCTAGGTATTATCTAGAATGATCCTTTCTTTTTTTTTTTAAAACATAATTAAGATTTATACAATTTCCACATAACAGAAGGATACAAATTTCATTCAAGTTCCCATAGATTATAAACTAGGAGACACTGGAACATACCCAGGGACATAAAACAAGGTGCAGAAATTTCAGGGTCTAAAGGTATTGAAATCATACAGCATCTGTTATCACTGTGGATGTTAGAAATCAATATAGAATGATCTCTTATATACAAAAACTAAACAGTCAAGATATATGCATGGAATGAATGAATGACCATAATTGTGGGGATACATATAATGTCATAAAGATGTTGTGGAGTTAAATAAGAAAATATATGTAAAGTGCTTAAAATAGAACAATGCTCGACACAATAAATGTTTTCCATTGTGATATTTATTTCTATTATTAGAATAAAACCGTTAAGTAATCAATGAATGGAATTTCTGATTAGAAGGACATTACTGACATTGGGGACAACATCAATGGAATGAGAGAGTAAAAAGCAGATTGCAGGAAGTTAGGAAATTAGAATAAAAACAATAGAGAAAACACAAAGAGACACTTCTGGGAAGTTTAGCAGAGAAGAGATTAAGAAAAGGTATGATGGGTCAAAGGAAGGCTGGCTGATTGTTTATTTTAGGGAAGTGGCAGGTAAGGAGAGACATGGAACACTGCTTGCCCCAGACCTGCTTTGCCCTCCCAGACCACTGACGTTACCCTCCTCATGAGGAATCCTCGTTGAGAGTAAGGTCTGAGCCATCAGTTTTCGCTATAATGATCTTCCATCCTGCTCACCATTTCCATCAGTTGTGGGGAACTCTGGTCCTGTGTTGACTACAGTCAGCACTCTAGGTGACTTTACGTTCTACACAGCAACCTGTTTGACAGCCTGGCTTTGTAGTCTGGCTGCCTCAGTTCCAGTAGTTTTTACTCATACACTCTATTTTAGGATCCTAATTACCACCCACACCTGCCCGGTTGGAATCCCAATTTCCAATATCCTGCTCCTGGGCTGGAGTGCCTCTCCTCCCAGGTTTCTCATTCCTTCTCTCCCACACACCTGCTCTTTCATCTCTGCTGCTGCTGCTGCTAAGTCACTTCAGTCGTGTCCAGCTCTGTGCGACCCCATAGACAGCAGCCCACCAGGCTCCTCCGTCCCTGGGATTCTCCAGGCAAGAGTACTGGAGTGGGGTGCCATTGCCTTCTCCGCTCTTTCATCTCTAGACCCTGTCTTTTCCTTTCAGTTCATTTCCCTCTCCTCTCGTTCCCTTATTTCCTTCCTGATCCAGTCCAAACCAGGGTGACTATTCAGCTGCTCCACTGCCTGGACCTTCAACAGCCCCTGCTCTCCGCCTTTCCCCTCGGGAGCAATGACCAGGAAAAGGAAATGCAGAGGTGGGACAGTTCACCTTGGACATGAGCCTTGGAGGCTCAGCCAACCACCTTTGTCTCTGCTTGAGGCAGGGAACAGGTATGCCCACTCCTCATGTTTCTCCATGGAGGAAGAACACTCCTGGCCCCTCACTCTTCCTCCCCTAGGTTGGTTTGGGAGAAGGAATGGGAGGGCATGCTTGGTTCAGCTAGCTTGGGATTTCCTCTCTGTGGCAGACGGCCTGTCCATAGGACACATATGTCCTGTCTGTCTCTGCTGTGTGGGAAGGGGCCTCTCTCTGCGGGGTGAAGCCTGTGGTTGTCCAGCTGTGCTGGGAATGGGTGAATAAATTTGTTTAATTCAGGAGCAAGGATTAGCAAACCCACTTGGTTGCAGCTCTAAACCCACGCTCTCCTATTTGTTTCATAAGAAGTAAAGCTGATGTTTTCATCTCTATCTGACTCCTCGGTTTATGTCTCAGTTGGGAGGGAAAGAGAGGAGTGTTATTTACTGATCACCCTAAATCCCTAGCTCTCTGCTCCTGGTGCTACTGGAAATGATGGAGCTTTGCTGGGTCTGGAACTGCTACACCTTTCCAAGCTCCTGCCTCAGTGGGCCCACTTGGTCATCCTTCTGGGGCTCCTGGCCAGCCCTTCTCCCATCCTTGCAGAGGGTTTCACAAACCTCCTCTGCTTTCTAAAAGCTCTCTGCCATGACCTCACCTTCTTCTCCCATCAACAGATAGATGTCATTAGTTCCCAAGAGTTAAACCCTTTGCATCACCCTTCCCACATTCTGCATCTAAACACTTTAAAAAAAAGAATATAAAGTTGACAACTGCAGACATTTGCAAGCAATCTGTTAACATGTTTTCATCAATGAGAGTGAAATGCGGGTCAGTGTAAGAGTGAAGAGCAAATAGCCAGCAGTTAGGCTCTATTATCTTTAATTTTTATACTTATTCAAAAATATTAATTGCATACGTATAGTATGAAAGGGCTTCCTAGGTGGCTCAGTGCTAAAGAATCTGCCTGCCAAACAAGAGATGTGGGTTTGAGCCCTGGGTTGGGAATATCCCCTGAGGAGGAAATGGTAACCCACTCCAGTATTCTTGCCTGGAAAAGGAAACGTCAACCCATTCCAGTATTCTTGCGTATCTCCCATGGAAAGGAGCTTGGTGGGCTACAGTCCATGGGGTCGCAAAGAGTTGGACACAACTTAGCAACTAAACAACAACAAAAAGTATGAAAGGCAATGTGCTAAATGCTTTGGGCAGGAAAGGGTCTTGATGAGAACTGGGACTCTTATTCGTAAGTGAGAGAGGCCCAGATGGATGCAGGCTTTTATGGGATGCCCAGTGCATCCCAGCTACAAGGAGGTACAGGGGCAGCTGACTGTTGAAACAACAGGAAACCAGGGCTTCATCTATTGGGAACCTGGCATTGCTTCATCTCCCATCCACTTGCTCTGCACACTGGCTGGCTTGCTTTCACCACACACAGGTTTCCTTCACATGGATCCCCTAGTTTCCAATCTCATACATGAATATTGTCACCACCTGAGAGCACTGACTTTTTCATTTGCAGTTTGAAAAAATAGCAGGAAAAGGAAAAGACCCTTATTGGTGTGCCTGGGGTCAGGTCCCCTCCCACAGTGACGAATGGGACAAGTTAAAAGAGATCATGAATCATTTAAATCAATGGTGGGGAGGAAGAGGAGCCAGAACAGCTTCCCAAAGGAGACTGTGATCCCCTAGGAATGTGTGTCCCCTAGGAAGGGGACCTGGGGCAGACAAAACCAGCAACACTGGCTACCTTCACAAAAGCAGACCAGATGTGGATTTTTATCTCAGAGTTCTTATAGAGTAGAAGATGGAACTACCACTACCATCTTTCACAGTCCAAATATAACAGATCAAATTTAGTTTTTCTCTAAAGATGTTCTTTTCAAAGGGTCTCTGCACTAAGTCACCATGCTGCCTCAGTTTCCCAGAGGTAACAGGCTTGATGCCAAAGATGGCCAACCACAGAACGAGGCATGCTCATGTTGCTTAACTAACTCTGCTGGAAGAGTTTTTATAAGCACAATTCCTCATCAATACAGCAATTGGAGCCTAGCTCTTCTTGTGTCAGAACACTTAAGAAATAGAGTTCCCAAACCCAAAAGCTCCAGCACCTTGATTCTCTCTCTTTCTGGATTCTGACTGTCCACACGGCAGCTGGTTCTCCTTTCAAGGACTTAATATTCAAGCCTACTTAAGGGTCAATGTCACAGTGCTATCTCAGGAGAACTCAGATGCCAGCCTATCAAAGAAACTGTCCAGATTTCAAGGCTGTTTACCCACCAAAAAGTGACCAAACTCTCTCCAGACCAAAACCAACTTTATTATGTTCTACGGCCAGCTGGTTTTTCAGCATAATTTATGAATTGTATTTGGTAATTGAATAAAAAATAGTCTTAAGTTATGTAAGAATAAAACTGCTTAAATTATCTACCATACTTCATTAAGTAATACGCATGTATTTGACACGTAATGTAACTTCAGCATTTCTTACAGCAGTGATGGTCAAACAGTGATCTGTGGACCACCGTGTGCTTGGTACTGGTTCATGATGAGAAAAAGGAAGAACTGGAAAACAGCATTTAGAAACGTCTGTAACAACTTGGCATTCTAACCACATCCAAGTCTGTGACCCCTGGACACATCTCACTGAACAGAGTACACACCATTTTGGATGTTGTCCAACCTGAATATTGTGTGACCTGTGCAGTTAATGGCACTAGGATCACTGCTGCTGCTGCTGATCACACATCAGCCCAAACTGAATCACAAATTAAACACACAAAAACAAAACGCAAATAAAAACCACCATGAAATACCACCCTCCTGCAATGCGGGAGGCCCTGGTTCAATTCCTGGGTCGGGAAGATCCCCTGGAGAAGGGATAGGCTGCCCACTCCAGTATTCTTGGGCTTCCCTGGTGGCTCAGCTGGTAAAGAATCTGCCTGCAATGCGGGAGACCTGAGTTCGATCACTGGGTTGGGAAGATCCCCTGGAGAAGGGAAAGGCTACCTACTCCAATATTCTGGCCTGGAGAATTCCATGGATTGTATAGTCCATTGGGTCATAAAGAGTCGGACGCGACTTTCACTTTCACTTTTTTCAAGTTGACTATTAAAAAAAAAAAACCCACAGAAAATAACAAGTGTTGGCAAGAATGTGGAACAACTAGAACCCTTGTGCATTGCTGGTGGGAACGTAAAATAGTGTAGCTTCTATGGGAAACAGTTTGGCAGTTTCTCAGAAAGTTAAACACAAAGTTAGGCATGATCCAGCAATTCCACTTGTAGGTATATAAGTGAAAGAAGTGAAAACAGGGACTCAGGTATCCATACAGCAAAGCTCAAACTGTCTGTCCATAAACAAATGAATGGATAAACAAAATGTGGACTATGCGTATAATGGAACATTATCCAGCCTTAAAGAGGAAGGAAATTCTGACATGCAGTGCAACATGCATGAACCCTGAAGACATTATGCTAAGTGAAATTAGCGAGACACCAAAACACAAATACTATATGATTCCACTTATATGAGGTACCCGGAATAGGGAAATTCATAGAGACATAAAGACTCCCAGACTTCATAGAGACTCCCAGGCTAGGGGCTGGGAGTTCTGAGGCATGGAGAGATGTTCTTTAACAGGGACAGAATTATAGTTTGGGACGACGAAAAAATTCTGAAAATGGTTAGTGGTGATTTTGCACCAACAGTGTTAATGCACTTAATGCCACTAGATTGTACACCTGAAAAAGGTAAAAATGGTCAATTTAATGTATTCTATATTTTACTACAACAAAAAAACCCAACAATAATAAACCCTGTTCTTTAACACAATAGTATGAGAATCTTTGTCCTAGAGTGTATGTCCAAAGAGGTTCTGGATCAAATAAAACTTGGAAAATGCTACATAAAATAGCCCCAGTTGGAGTTCATAAAGCTCAGGCTAACAGTTGTGAGAAATTCCTCACTAAGAAACTTCTTTAATTTTAACTCAGCATTTCCAAAACATATGGACTTCAGAACCTTTTTGTCACCAGACATCTTTTAATATCTCACAAAACGTGGTTTAAGAAATGCTGAGCCAGATGAACTACCAAAACATGGTTTGTACTTTCAGATCACACACAAATAAGAGTGCAACAGCCATCACACTTAGGTTGTAGCCTGTAGTCCAAAATGATCAACCTTTGGTTAGACCCTCCCATCAGTACCTACATTGGCCATGTGAACCCCCCAGGCATGCCAGGCTAGCAAGACTCAAAGAGCCAGGGTCGGCTTCGTCTGTGTCCCCTTTAAGCTCCACAATAAGGATACATTTCACATTTGTCTTTATAGGGCTGCAAGTTAAGCAACGATTTACTAGTTAGGAGTGACCCGAAGAACAAAGTACTTCATAGACTAGGTCAGACATGTGGATGACATTAGAAAAAGAAACAGGCTTTTAGAGTGCAAATGAGTGTGCAAAGCAGGGGTTATACCAGTAGATACAAATACCATTCCCCCCTATCATATTTAAAGGTCACAACCTTTCTGCTGAGAAGGTGAAAAAGTCAGCAAGAAAGGAAATACCAAAAGGTAAAAAACTAAAAGCAACCTTTGCACTCATCAAAATATAGCATGTCCTAAAGGAGTTTTAGTATTTTTAATTCTTTGGCTGGGGAAAAGCTCACTTAAAATGTTCCACTGACATTAAAACATACGTGCAAAGGAAGAAGAGGTATGCAGAATAGGCTTTTGAAGCACAAAAGAGAAATCTGGTGAAAACATCACAGCCACTCTTTTTATTCTTTCAAGTTTATCAGGTTCTTAGCCCAAGTTGGAGCTGCCTGTACTATTCCAAATTTTGTCTCTGTAATTCAAAAAAGGTGTGGAGAAAAGATTGTCTTCGAATAACTCTAGATTCTTGACTTTATAATCATGCACAAGTGGAAACCACATTTCATCTTCAAGGAACATTTTTAAAAAAGGATATTCAAAATAATAAATTTTCCATGGATACTAGTTTCCTCTTTCCAAGTTAGTGTTGGGCTTAATTTATACAATAAATCTAATGGGCAAGTTATCTCTTGCAAACAGTACCTAGCACATTCTTGGCATCTGAAAAGAGTTAACATGTTGCATATGCTCTTAATGTTCACAAAACAAGGTACCTGAGGAAAAATAACACTGGGTGGGAGGGTGAGTATAGAAATGTGGAGACCACCAATCGGCTGCAAAGGACCCTCTTCTATGCACTTGGGTTTTGAAAGTGTATCAATGGGGCTAGAACTCCCCTGGTGGTCCAGTGGTTAAGACTTCACCTTTCAATGCAGGGGGTGCAGGTTTGATCCCTGGTTGTAGAGCTAAGATCCCACATGCCTCATAGCCAAAAGCTCAGAAAAACATAAAACAGAAAGAGTACTGAAATAAATTCAATAAAGACTTATTAAAAAAAAAAAAGTACTGAGGCCCTGTAAGGTGTCTGGGACTTTGAAATTTATAACATCTTTAATTCTAGCAACCTAGTTCTAAGTATGTCTACCTTAACAGATGTGGGGAAATACGATGTCTAAAATAAGTTCAGTTGAGTTCACTGTTTAAGTGGTATTTAATTTGGGGATATCAATGTTCTGGAGATGAATGGTGGTAATGATCGTGCAATAATGTGAATGTATTTAGTGCTATTGAATTGTACACTTAAAAATGGTTAAGATGGTAAATTTTGTGTCATGTGTATTTTGCCACAAGGAAACAAAAGGTAAGTGAGTGTGTCCATGACAAAGCTAAGAGGTAAATTGGTCTGATTCAAAGCCCATAGTCTTTCCTGATAGCTCTCAAAAATAACAATACAGATGATGGTGGTATTATAAATTAATTACAAACATCATCATTTCCATTCTCATTTTTATCATTGGCTTGATAAGTGCTTATTTTGTGCCAAACACTATTCTAAGCAATTTGTATGTATTCATATGCTTATTCGTCACAACAACCCTACAAGGGAGGTACTATTATTATTCCTATTTTCTAGATGAGAAAGTGAAGTACAGAGAGGTAACATAGCTTCCCCAAGGGCACACAGCTAATAAATCCAAGTAGTCAGAGCCTAGATCCTCTGTTCTTTACCTCTTATCGCATTGCCTCTTGGTATATAAAGACATGGCTTCCCAGGTGGCTCAGTGGTAAAGAATCCGCCTCCCAATGCAGAAGACTCAGGTTTGATCCCTGAGTCAGGAAGATCCTCTAGAAAAGGAAATGGCAACCACTCCAGTATTCTTGCCTGGGAAATCCCATGGACATAGGAGCCTGAAGGGCTACAGTTTATGGGGTCACAAAGAGTTGGACATGATTGAGCTACTGAGCATGCATATAAAGACATAAACCTCGTTAGTTTATGACGATTCACAAACCAAAAATGTCAATCAGTTATAAGTAATGTTTAGACAAGTTAAAATTCTAGTTCACGCCTAGTCTTTGAAGTTATCTATTTTAAAGATAGCTTAAATACCATCATTCGTTAAATTTTCCCCATGACTCTGGGCCACATTCCTTTGGCACTGCCTGGACCATGATGTTTGGCAACATGCACACTCCGCTGTGTATTACGGTCAGAGTCTACGACTTCCCCACTGTGTATGCCATGAGTTTTCACGCGTAAATTCACCCCCATGTGTAATCCACTATTTTAGGATTAGCACTGTGACTAGTACTCCTCATGTCTGCAGTAAATTTTCCTTAATTCACTTGGAATAGTTTAAATACTGTTACTATCTATTCTTTAAGCGTCAGCTCTGTAACCATCTGGTTTCTAGGGTTCTTATCAATGGTAGTTTTTAACTACCTTTCTAGTCCCTTTATGATAATCCAGTATCTTCAAGGTTTCCACTGCTCCCGGGGTCAATTTTGATCATTTGCATTTTGCTAAGAAATCATCCTTTTCCATTAGTTTTCACAGCTCTTACTAAACGGTTGTGTATACACATCTCAACATGATTGTAACTTTCCTTGGATTTATTGCTTTGTCATTTGTATTTATTTCATCTGTTTTTGCTATCATGTTTTTCCCTTAATTGGGCTTTTGAGGGGTTATCTGTTTCACTGATCTTTTCAAAGAATGAGCTTTTGGATTTATTCATCCATTATTCTCTCTCTTTAATTTCAGCTTTCATCTATTAATCCTCTCTTACAAATTTTTTAGGGTTTTTTGTTCCTTTTTATTTTGTAAGTAATAAGTTGAACTATTTTTCCTTTATTCTTTACAAAAGAATAAAACGTTTCCTCTGCATACAGTTTTTACTATGCTTAGAAGTTTTGATAAAGAAATATTCTTTTTTTTTTTTCATTTCTTTCCCAGTAACTTTAACTTCCTCATTGATTTCCTTCTGCTCCCAGGGTTATCAAAGAGTGTGTTTTATAATTTGCAAGTGGATAAGGTTTTTAAAATTATCTTCTTGCTTTTTCTTTCTGCTCTCACTACATCATAATCAAGAAGCATACCTTCATAAATCTCTCTCCTCTCTTTCAGTTTTTGAAGGCTTTCTTTGTGATCAAGTATGTGATTCAAGGGAATGAGATGGCATTAAATAATTCAAGGACATTTACCTATTTTTATCTATTTGACTATGATCTTTGAAAGCTGACATGAAATTTGTTCACTTAACAATTGTTCTACAGGACACCGATATGACATGATGAGAAAAGCAAGAGATTTGGAATTAAAAACTACTCTCTCCTTCTTTCATAGGACTGGGTCTCAGTTCAGTTCAGTCGCTCAGTCGCGTCCGACTCTTTGCGACCCCATGAATCGCAGCACGCCAGGCCTCCCTGTCCATCACCAACTCCCGGAGTTCACCCAGACTCACGTCCATCGAGTCAGTGATGCCATCCAGCCATCTCATCCTCTGTCGCCCCTTCTCCTCCTTCCCCCAATCCCTCCCAGCATCAGAGTCTTTTCCAATGAGTCAACTCTTCGCATCCAGTGGCCAAAGTACTGGAGTTTCAGCTTTAGCAGGGTCTCAGTTACCTGATCTGTAAAATATAAATCACACCTACCTGCTTTGCAGTGTTACCAGTGAGGAAATTAAATGAGCCTGGTGTGCTTTCCCTTCCTACACAATGCCTTCCTAAAAATGTCAGGTCGTTCATCAAATACTGCCCTTAAGAAGCAGCTCTCTGTAGCCCTACTAGATAAGAACATCCCAGTGAGATCTTGTTCCTTGGACCATACAGCGGTAAAGAAATGGACACATGGGGACTACCCTGGCAGTCCAGTGGTTAAGGCTCCAGATGTGGGTTCAATTTCTGTTTGGGGAATGAAGATCCCGCAAGCTATGTTGCATGGCTTTAAAGAAAGAAATGGACGTACTGCTGTGTGTACATTGCACAGGCTCTTGTGTGTTGCACAGAGAGGATCCTAGAGAAAGGCAGCCATCCCAGGCCATGTCTTTTGAAGTCAAGTGCTTTAATTCCCTTAAAACACTGTGAGTGTGTGCAATGGTGGTGGGGTGGGGGGTGGCAGTGGGGAGGAGAAGGGGGACTTAAAGCAACTTTGCTGTTCTGTTGAGCAGTTTTGAGAATATCTTTGCAACTAAAGACTGATTGAGAAAGACATCAAAAGAGTTTGATTTGTTTGATGTTTGGACATATATACATGATGCAGATAACTGCTGGATTAATGGTGACCGTCTGTACACCAGATGGACCGTGTGACTGTGTTGAGACATCTGACTCAGCGGCATTAGAAAATCAGATTAAGGTAAAACCATCCTAGCACAAAAGATTCTCCCACCCCATGTTTAAGGGCACAATGTTCTGTGGTTTGTTAAAAAAACTTCCGCAAAATATCACTGTGTAAGAACCAGAAGTGAACTATGATTATGTCTATCGCCTTCTGTAACTGGACAAGACTCCTACAGGACAGGTATCAGGATGTGGTGAACTGGTCTGGCACTGAGAAATGCATCACTGGGTGTAACAAAGTAGCTGCCTGTAGACTTACATAATCATTTTAGATTGGATATTTCTAAAAGCAGCGTTAACTCTAAGTAGCTGAATTAGCAAAAAGGAAAAAAAAATACAAAAATCCTATCCTTCCAGAGCATTCTCTTAAGGTTTTTGTCCCACTAAAAGAACTGTTTACTTTTCTTTTGTGAGTTTTACTTGTAAGAAATACAAAGGGCCAATATGTGGGGGAAATTTTAACCTAATTTTTTTAATGCATGTTAAAACAGCATAAAAGCCAATTTTACCCTAGGATTGTCCAAGAAGAATAGAAATGCTAAGATCTGGTGCAGGGGAAGGTAAGAAGGAACTGTCAGTCTCTTATTCAGCTGGCAAGAGTGTGAACCAGTTACCCGCTACCCGTCAGAAAGGCAATTTAGAAATAAGTGCCAAAAGCCTTAGGATTTTGCACTTCTCAGATTCAGCAAGCCACCTTTCAGGAATATGCTCTAAAGACATAAAGGTGAATCATTCACAAAAAACTTTGTAAAAGAAAGCTCACTGAAACACTGTTTAAAATGAAAAACGAAGCAACATAAATGTTCAACAACAGGGGACTGCTTCAATAGAACTGTGGTGTGTACTCATGCTGGAAACTGTCGTGGTATATGCTTATGGGAGGCATTTAAATGATTCAAAGAATCTAGGCAGTATAATGTTGAAGTCCACATTACACAGATATTTTAAAAGATGACAGAAAATGACTTGCAGGGGAACTACTCAGAATAAACATTGTTAGCATCAGGATGTGTGATTTCTGTAGAAATTTTCCTATAGAAATAGACACATAATATTTCCTCCCTTCTAAAATTCTTCTTCTGAGTGTTTTGAGTAGATGCTTTATTCACATGATTTAAAAATACACAAAAGGGTATGTAGTTTCCTACTTATTTCTGTCCTCCAGTCACCCAGATTTCCACTCCCAAGGCAACTGATATTCCAGTTTCTCATATATTTTTCCAGAAGTATTTTGTGTGTATACAAATCTATGCACATATGTTTTACATCCTCTCCCACCTTTTTGTTAACTCAAAGTAGGTGTGCTTTGGTTTTTAAAAATTATTATTAATTAATAGATGAAGAGTGTCATCCCTTTTTTTTATGACTACATGGTATTCCATGACATGAGCAAATTAGGATAAACATATAATTTGCTATCCAAATTAAGACACTTTTTTAAAAGGGATGCTATGAGAGTGGAACCACAGACATAAAGCAGGACTATCTCAGACAAACCTAGATGCAGGGTCATCCTAACCATAAATGACCACAACTTATTAACCAGTCCTTTTTGATGGAACTAAGGTTATTTCTAATCACTTCTGGGAACAAAAAATACTGCATTGAAAAACTTTATATATGTGTCATTTCACACAAGTGGGAGTGCATCTGTAGGCTATAATACTTAGGAGTGAAATTGCTTAGTCAAAGGAATCTGCATATTTTTATTTGATAGATATTTCCAGATTGTCATCCAGAAAGGTTGTAATTATTTTCCCTTTTTTTTTCTGAAAACAAAACCAAAAACAAAACAAAAAACCCAGGTATTGCTTTCACAGTAAGATGAAATAATAAGTTGATTTAAAATTAAAAGTAATATGAAAAATACAGATTTAGTAAGTTTAAAGCATTCTTAATCATAAAAACATACAGAAACGTGAGACTGGAAAGAATTAAGGTTGAGCATATTCAGATTATATGGAAGTTTCAGAAATACACATAAATCCCACCAGAACTGTTGTAAATGAATAGAGTATGCAGTCAGAACTAAAAAGCACTTTGTAAATACAATACTTATTAAAGTCAAGGTGCATCTCCTACCCTCCTTTGATTTTGTACCTTAATCATTCTCTTTTTGTCCAACTAGGCAAGTGAGTTTTCATTTAAAGTCAGTAAGTGACAACAAATGGCTGAAAGAAGCCTGTTTCCCTCCCCCCGCAATCCCCCCGTCAGAGAACAAACAGTTGCAGAAAGGCGGTCCTACTACTTAGGGGCAGCTATCGTAATATCAACAGTATCAGTTACAGTGGCTGGACCTGAAACCCAAAAGTTTAGTAGGGAAATCTCCTGTGAGGGCCAACAGCCTGGGAATATTTGCTAAAACTGGGCCATCTCATCACTGCAAGAAGCAAATATCCCCTACCTCCAAGATAGACTCATTCTTGATTCATGTATATAAACTCTGGGACAAAAGCCACAAATTATTTCACTTATGAAATGAAATCCACACTTGCCAAAATACGTTTAATAATCTCATATATTCAGGCCTTAACCTTAAACATCTTCCTGCTACTAACAAGACATCCCCAATATGAGCTTTGTATTTATCATATAAAGTTGCATGTCAAGAAATTATAAGACCAAGAATGTGGTGTTCTCAAATGCATAAGGCAGAATTTCATATCCATGTGATGAAACAACATTTGAAAATTATTTCCAAGAGACTATATGCCAAAATGAATACCCTTTAAAAATTCTGAACCTCTAATGAGTATGTGAAACCATGGCATAATGCTGGCATATAATAACTACTTCCTGATTAACTGAATTTGGAATGAGACAGATATTTACCTAGTAAATCCAATTTAATGACACAGTTTCAAGCTAACAGGCAAAACTTCACTTTTTCATCACGATGCCTTTAAAAATTAGAAATGTTAAAGAAACACTAATTTTGTTAGTGTCTTCACACTTAAAGCGGTAACAACAGCTACAGAATAGTCTTCTACTGGTGTTCATTTAGGCTGGTTCCAATCTTTTGCTACTTTAAAATATGCAGCAATAAATAATATATGTGATTTCACACATATGGGAGTGCATCTGCAAGATAAAAAAAAATTTAGAAGCAAAATTGTGCGAAGTATTTCAAGGATATTATTCTTATTCTCACTACAGCCCTACAAGGTGACTCATTTTTCTCCTAATTTACAGTCAAGGAAATTAAAGGTAAGACCCAGAATGGTGGAATGACTCCCCCACTGTCTTACAGCCACAGTGGTAGAGCTGGGACTCAAACCTCTTCGCAAATGCCCTTTTTCCTCCCTTATACAGTCTCACAGATATTTTCTCATAAAGCCCCAAGGAAATAGCATATTAGAGATCTAAAGCCACACTTGAAGTCTTGATAACTTAAATTCAATGAATTAAAGCAATGACAGTTCTTATGGATAAACAGATAGGATTATGGCTTGTACTATTCTCCCAGAGATGTACTACTCTACCTACAGTATGAATGTAGACCCTCACGGGTGAAAGTGAAAGTGTTAGTTACTCAGTTGTGTTTGACTCTTTGTGACCCCATAGACTGTAGCCTGCCAGGCTCCTCTGTCCATGGGATTCTCCAGGCAAGAATACTGGAGTGGGTAGCTATTCCCTTCTCCAAGGGATCTTCCCGACCCAGGGATTGAACCTGTGTGTCTCCTGCACTGCAGGCAAATACTTTGCTGTCTGAGCCACCAGGGAAGCCCAAACCCTCATGGGTACTACTGAAATCTAGATACGTCCCCTGACACAGTCTAAAAAATTTGCCTTTTTAAAATTTTCAGTCAATGGTCCTTGCCAGATCACACCTGATACTGTATTTAAGACCTGCCTGGAATAAAACTAGGTCAATGAAATGAAACCTATGTAATTCCTACCTCCTGGGTTTGCATTCTAAAAAGAGGTGTGTTTGTTTAATTTGGCACAAATCCCTCACAGATGGCACATAGGAGAGATTTGTCTTAATTATATTATGTATGGGAATTTATAGCAAAGGTCCAGGGCCTAAAAAATTTTAAGTCATTCTTAGCATTAATGACTGAATAGCCATCAGCCTTTGCAGGGGACTTGACAATATGTTTCCAAAATCTTAAAAAGTGGGTTTTCTTTGATCTAACAATTTTACTATTGGAATTTGTTCTTCAAAGAGGCCAGGAAAAAAGACATATACACTACTGTTCATCACAAGTTTATTTATAATAACTTACAAGTGGAATATGCCTGCCAATACAGGAGATGCAGGTTCGAACCCTGGGTGAGGAAGATCCCCTGGAGAAGGAAATGGCAACCTACTAAAGCATTCTAGGGCTGAAGAACTGATGCTTTTGAACTGTGGTGTTGGAGAAGACTCCCTTGGACAGTAAGGAGATCCAACCAGTCCATCCTAAAGGAAATCAGTCCTGAATGTTCATTGGAAGGACTGATGCTGAAGCTGAAACTCCAATACTTAGGCTACCTGATGCGAAGAACTGATTCATTGGAAAAGACCCTGATGCTGGGAAAGATTGAAGGCAGGAGGAAAAGGGGATGACAGAGGATGAGATGGTTGGATGTCATTACTGACTCAATGGACATGAGTTTGAGTAAGCTCCAGAAGTTGTTGATGGACAGGGAAGCCTGGCATGCTGCAATCCATGGGGTTACAAAAAGTCAGACACAACTGAGCAACTGAACTGAACTGAAAGCATTCTTGCCTGGGAAATCCCATGGACAGAGGAGCCTGACAGGTTATAGGCCATGAGGTCACAAAAGAGTCAGATATGACTTGGCAACTAAACAACAACAAAAATGGAAATAACCCAAATACACAACAAAGAGAGTATACTTAATTTGTTGTATATTCATATGGGGAAAAATATACAGCCATCATATACATATAAAAACATACATCAAAATGGTTTTCAAAGAACACTTAACAACATAGAAATCTTCATGATCAAGGACAAGGGAAAACACAGGATAGAAAATGGACGTGCAGTAATAACTTTAACTATATCACTTGTAGACAAACTCATGTACAGAGAAAAAAACAGAAGACTGTAACCCAGAACACTAAAGTCTCTGAGTGGACTATTATGTATAATTCGTATAATCTTCCATATATTTTTTTATTTTTATGTTCTTATAGTGATTATATATTATAGTTAAATCCAGAAAAAGATCACAAATAGTACTTTTTTAAAAAGATTCTTTAAATTGATTGTTGATGCTGTTGACTTTTCAGCAACGGGGTTTCTCCAGTTACAGCTGAGCCAATTCAACATGGGCTATTCCTCTTTTGCCGTCTGCAATCTGACCGATTCACTGGTTACTGGTATCACCACTGGCGTAGAAAGAGGGGATGCGATAGTGAAACTCAAAGCCATCTTTTTGTAGCAGAGACTGACTGCCATATATTTGTTTGGAGGAGATCTGAAAGCCCAGCACAGGCTAAAGTTACTTAGAGATTTCCTTTATCTGCACTACTGCTGATGTAGAAATTGTTCCGTTACTGTAGACAACCCTATCTTGGTCTGAGGGAAAAAGAACCTCTCAACTAAGACTTTCCATGATGTCAGTGAGTGGCAATAACCCATGTGAAGTGCCTGAATCCTACTATTTGAACACATGTCTGCCTCTTCCTTCAAGTTCCATGCTCCTGATGCCTCATGATTGCAAAGTCTTAACCAACCAAAGATTCATTAACTAGGTCCTTCCCCAGTTCTAAGCCAAAGCCCTATCCAACTGTCAAGATACTGAAATCAAAACACAAAATCTGTGTGGCAGTATTCTGATTATACACTGTCACAACTCTAACTTCAGTTCATTTCCATCTGACCTTGCATTATTTGTTTCTATGTTTTCTCTTTCTTGCCTATTAAAGAATCTGTTTCATGTTATTTTTCTTAACGGTGCTCATTTAAAATCTATTAAAAGTCTTGCCTTCTTTTGCCAGAATGTTTTATTCACAGACCCTCTTTTATTTACTTCTCTGTCAAGGTCTATATCATTCAAACTCCACTCCTATTTTCTCTCCAGGAATTAAGGTGTCTCATATTTTCCTTCTTTAAGTAAAAAAAAAATGGGATTGTAAAAAGTTGTGATTTTTAAGCTGGGGCATCGAGATGTAGTATAAAGCCAACTCCAGTGGTAATCTACTTGATCCAATGTATTGCTAAATGCCAAATCTTTGTTTCTTCGTGATTCTAAAACTGCATGCATTTCTATACTATTTATAGTAATTTGAGTGGGGCATTTGCAAGACCATATTCTTGCATCTGTGAGGATGTTGTCTATTGTGTTACATTTACAGATGGAAAAGGAAAAGTTTGAGGAAGCTGACTCAGTTCAGCAGCTAAAGTTTCTCTCTTTCTCTCACGGTCAGAGCTTACACTCATTCTCTCCACTTGCTCCTACCCATATCAGCAAACCAACCAATAAATATTTCTGAGAACTGTCCTGTTCATTTTTCATTCACGTTCCAGTAGAAATTATGCATTAAAATATTACCAGGCTCATTCTATTTTTGGCTTTATTATAAAGGCAGGTATAAAGCAGGTATATAGACATTCAGGCTTCTATAAATACTCAGGGTAAGGGTGAATGTTTGAGGTGATTTGGCTTTTCAACATCCTTGACATCAAACCACACAGGAGTCATCCACTTTGCCTTCCTGAAGGCCAGGCTCCACTTCAGAGATGTGAACTTTGTCATTATCTATGGTGATTATCTTGGAAAATCCAGTACCACATTCCATGGTCAAACACAGTATCCATCAAATTCTATTTTATATTCAGAATGCACTAGATCTTAGACCACATCACCAACTTCTCAGCCCTGAACACTTATTGAAACATGTTGGCTCTATTATAAATTCAGGATTCGCAAACTTATCAGAGTCCTCATTGAGATCAGTCCTTTTCCATTCCCCGCAACAACTGACTCAATCTCCCACTTCTCTCTCTGTGCTTTCTAAAACACTCCTCTCACTTGTTTTTAGATGTCTTTGCCTCCTGCTGCACCAAAATGACACCATCACACCCCATTCCTCATTTACACACCCATGCTCACCTCCTTTCCCCTGGTCTGGGGCCATGAGAGGTCTCTCCTTCCTTATCAAGGTCATCCCTTCCTATCTTCCAAGACTTCATCCTACCTATTGTATCCTCTCTTATTTCTTCTTTTTCTCGCTAATCTTCTCTTTGTAATATAAACAAGACAAAAAACTTTCCTACTCTACAGATAAATCCTGCAAGGACTTTGTGTCTCCCTCGGTTAACACTCATTCTCTCCCCTCCTTCTCAGTCTCACAAGAGTCAGCCCCAGTCGCAGTCTTAACTTCTCTTGTTTGATTCTCTTCATAATTGACTTCAATTCTCACCATCTGGTACAAATGTTCTTAAGATCAACAATCCTCCTCTGCTTTTTAATTCAAGAGAGACTTTCCAGTTCTTACAATGGGCTAC
The DNA here is from genome assembly GCF_027580195.1 of Bos mutus. NCBI lineage: Eukaryota > Metazoa > Chordata > Mammalia > Artiodactyla > Bovidae > Bos > Bos mutus. The sequence continues at coordinate 60,432,169 of NC_091622.1, read as the reverse complement.
TTCTCTCCCTGCATTTGACACAGCTCATCACCTTTTCTTCCTTGAGACATTTTCCTTCCCGTTGATGCTTATTATGTCCACTTTCCAATACTTCTCTGCTCTTTTTTCTCAGTCTTTTTTCTGAGTTCCTTTCTCTACCATTTATTTTATTTTTATTGAAGTCTTGGCTGTGCCACTCCACTTGTGGGATCTCAGTTCCCCCACCAGGGACTGAACCCAGGGCCACAGCAGTCAAAGAGCCAAGTACTAACTACTGGATCACCAGGGAACTTCCTCTCTACTATTTTTTAAATGACAGTTGATTAGTTTTCTGTCTATTCCTGGGCAATATCATTCATCATTTTGGCTTTAACCTTTGCCTAAACATTTGTGATCCTTGAACCTTTTAGATTGTTTAGAACTCCCTATAGGACATCTTTATGCTACAAGATGCCCAGAGAATGGACATGTTCTGGACAGTGCTAAGCGAAAATTCCTCCTTTCTGCGGTGCTTAGGTTCAAAATCATGACTCATTCTGTCTCCAGAACTATTGCCTCTGCCTAAATGCATGCATGAAACAGGAATTCAGTGGGTCTCTATCTGCTCCACTGCAACACTAATGCAAACCATATCACCTGAGAAGAGAAGAGAATGGGCTAAAGAGAATGAAAGCAAGGCTTAAATTTCAGATCAACAGCTTCAGTTAAAACTGTAGAATCTCTGCAGCAATTAAGCAGAGGCAAGTCTTTGAGAACATTTACCTAAACCCCTTGGGAGACAAAGTTCTGTTAGAGTTATATTCAGAATGCCTCAGGTAGGAGCTTCGCTTTAGGACTACCGTTTAAAGCACGCAATGGCTATAGAACTGAGTCCCAGGCAGGATTACCATTTTCCAGTGTTCAAGGTGATGTAGCTGAAACTAACATTTCCTGGAGGATCACAGAGTATGTTGTCAAGGATATGGCTGTGGTACTGAGACACTGGGACACCCACACGTGACATCCCACATGGGCACCGGACGCCACACCCACCATTGTGCATACAGAGGGGCTCACACTGTGCTCAGTCATGTGCTATGCCTGCTGCTTTTTCGTCTTCTCTTTTCCTCCTTGAGGAGAAATTCATTCACAAAAACCAGAGAAATGCTGGAGAGATTAAGTAGTGTAGGGACTTTTCTGCATAAAACCTTTCCTGGTGAGGAGGAAGAAGACTGCTCTCATCAACAGGTTCCTTCTCAGAGGTGACTCTGACGCACAGGCAGAATTGGGAATCTGCTTTTCAGTAGCATTTCTGGAGTCCTTCTCATGTAGCATTATCTCTGAAACTGTCCCCAGTATTGAATATGGCTCTGGACTTTATTACCATGACAACCCATCTCTAGTAATCTGGGTATGTAGGATACATTACTCATACTAGTAGATAAGCACAACATACTGGAGCTAATGTGTGCAGCCAGGGTTGAAAATAGAAGTTCTAGATTTTGGCTGCATCTCATTTCACAGTTTAACACTGATGGCAGACCTTTTATTCCTGTAGTTCAGGTTTTCAGGTCGGGGAAGCTCCATTAGACTAACACTCCTGGGCATTTACTGTCACCCTGCTTGTGAGTTATCGGAGTGCTGACTGTGGGAGAGACAGCATTTTCAGCCACGCCTTTTCCTGCAGGCAAGAAGCATGCTTTCTCTCCCACTCCACACTGTACGTTTTACAGGCACAGCTCCTACAGGGGGGATCTGCATTGCGAGTTCTGCCTGGGTGAGTTTAGCGTACTCAGTGCTGAAGCACACTTGCCAGCCCCAAGTCAGTCTTCAACTCAGCTCTTATCAGTAAGAAAGTGAGCCTGTGATCTTTATCTGTCTCACTCCTACGTTTCTCAAGCAGACTAAGAGGTGATATGGCATTATTATGAGAAACAAAACCAGCTATTAAACCAGCTATCTCCCTTGGACTGCAAGGAGATCAAACCAGTCAATCCTAAAGGAAATCAACCCTGAGTATTCATTGGAAGGACTGATGCTGAAGCTGAAGCTCCAATACTTTGGCCACCTTATGGCAAGAGCTGACTCATTAGAAAAGACCTTGAGGCTGCAAAAGATTGAGGGCAGGAGGAGAAGGGGAAGACAGAGGACGAGACAGTTGGAGGGCATCACTGACTCAATGCACATGACTTTGAGCAAGCTCCGATTGAGGGTAGGAGGAGAAGGGGAAGACAGAGGATGAGACAGTTGGAGGGCATCACTGACTCAATGCACATGACTTTGAGCAAGCTCGGAAGATGGTGAAGGACAGGGAAGCCTGGCATACTGCAGTCCACGCGGTCACAAAGTGTTGAACATGACTGAGCAACTGAACAACATGCTGGTTTGAGTTTAGACATTTACATAGTCAATTCTTCTCTCTTTCCCTGGGTGGATAATTCCTTTTTTAGTACAATGTTAAGAAGTACAATTTTCTGTTTTTAAAAAGCTACTTAGCACATTTCTCTATTACATTCAGTTTGTATTTCCATTATACCCTTATCTGTAAAGTTAACAGGATGAATAGCTGGAAATACAAACACAAATAGAGAAAAGAGAAGAAAAATTTAGTGAGATTGCCAGTGAGCAAAGACAAGCAAGGTAACCTGGCTAGGGAAGTAAATAACATGTCTCAAAGACCTAGAATTTGGGAAAATACTTTTAAATGCTTATTCCTGCAGTCAGTTTCAAAGTCAAGCATCCCTTTTCAACAGTTCTTGCTCTTCACCAGATACACCAACACCTAGCCTTGTAGCCTGGCTCTAATTTATGACAAAGAAGACAATTTACATTCAATCACAAATCCTACAACATCCAAAGGCATTTCATCAACATTTTGGCCCATTTTAGCAGCATCATATTTTTCTTAGTCTTTCTGAAGGAAAGCCAGAAGAACTAAACCATTTTAGGGTACTTTTCTAGCATTGGTCTTTGAAGAAATTTAGATCTAAAAATAAGTAGAACATTATGTCACCAGTTTTAAATACACAAACTCGAGTGTCCATATGGGTCGAATTCCATGACACCCCATTCCGTGGGACTGTGGAATTCTTCTTATCCTGCAATTCTGGTGTTTCAAATAGTGTGTAACATAAGCAGGCCAAGGCTGGGTCTTGATCATCTTTTAAAAAATTATTTTCAGATCACATGACATTGTACAGCAATAGAGAAGAATTCGTTGTGGTGAGTCTGTAATTTCACTGTCACTGTTAGTTATAAATATGGGAACCTATTGACCATTTATTCTCAAGTGCCATTTGACAGCCTGATGAGTAAATGTCAGAGTTGCAAATCTTAAAGGCATCATCTATGAAGTGAAACCAACCTGTAATCATTTCTGATGCCACTTAATTATGGAGCTTTTTTGAAGGGTTATTACTAATTCATTGGGGCAGAAATATATCCAAAGACAAATATAGAAAGACCTGGTTTCTCATCATGTCTTACTGGCTAACTGGTGATGCTGGGTGAGCTACACAACCTAAGTTCCAGGTTCCTCACCTGTAAAATGCAATCAAATGTACCTACCAGGTTTTCCTGAGGGGTAAATGAGATAATTTAGGTACAGTTCTTCAGCTAGCACCTAGCACCAAGTAAGGAGTTAAAAGTGTGGGCTCTGGAATTTAATTCTGGCTTATAATGTATAATTATTATTGCTGCTACTATTAAGCTTATTATGGTTACGACTGAATGAATGTTTCACTTATTTGGCAGAGAGCGAGTCAAAAGCATATCACCTTTATAAAACTAGCCATTAACACTGATGACCCAAAACATGCCAGGCACTGTTCTGTGGGCTTTAAATGTGTTAACTCATTAATCCTAAAAACACTTCTGTTTTAATATCATCCTATTTAAGGTATAATACATGAGGAAACCAAAGCACAGAGAGGTTTGGTAACCACCAGAACACAGTAGGTGGTTGAGCCAGGGTCCAAACCCAGGCCAGCTTCACCTTTCCCTTCCAGGTTCTGTCTTCGCCTCCCTGAGCACACCCGTCAGGCTTATACTGATTGTGCACAAAGGACCCTTTGGCAGAGACCCTGGTAGTTCCCTGAACTTGTTAAAAGGGAGAACAAGTTTAAAATCAGAGAAGTCTGAGAAGGTGGAAGGTTCTGCAACTATTCGGATGGGTACTTTGGGGGCACTTTGAAGAACATTCCTGGTGTCAAAGCAGTGTAGGAGTGGCAATGGTCGTATCCTCCCCAGGGAGCTGTCCAGCCCGCGTGTGAAAGGCTTCAGTGATGGGCGAGGGACTGAATTCGGATGCATTTCAGCCCATTGTGGGGGACTCTGTGATAGAAAACACTTATGCTGTACTAACATGCTGTTCCCAACCATTTCTCCTCATGGGTTCTAATTCTACCCCCATGAAACCGTCTACATCAAGCTCAGGGTGTCTTCCACACGACTGTCCTTCAGCATTGTGCTATTTCCTCACATCTCTGCTCAGTCTTCCCTTCCCCACTCAAAACCTCACAATTGCATCCATCCATATGGCATGACCTCAGTGCTCTCTTCCACCAGGGATCCCCACTTCAGTGGTTAAGAGTTCAGGGATGGGGTGAAACAGACATTGGTTGAGCCCTGGCTCCGTCCTACTAATGTTGTGACCTTAGACAAGTTTCCTTATCTGTGTAATAGGAATAAGAGTATCTACATATATTCTTGTGAGGATTAAATAGGAAATTCCCAAGAATACAGTGTTGTGCCTGGCACCCAGTAAATGTCCCCAAACAGAGTTCCTTGTAGCTGTTGTCATCCCCATCTCGGATGCTGTGACAGTATAGGGACACAAATGGGAATGTAACGCCTACTCTGGTCCAGATTCGGGACAGCACAGGCAGCGCTGGGAAGACGCTGAGTCCTAAGCTCCCCCTGCACGGGTCACAACTCCAGTCCCAGCAATGAGAGCCAAGAGGCTTGCTTCTCCCTTTCTCAACATTGCTTGTCTGGGATTTAGAGATTTAACTGTTTACCACTCTAGTGGTAACAGGTACATGGGCCTTCTAAAACATCACGGAATTCTTTTTAGTGAAAGATGTAAAGGCTAAGTGGTATTTTTCACTATGAGACAAGGGGAATTCTGAAAACCATAAGACTCTTTGGAACAATAAAAACTGACACAAGACAGATACCAGCTTGAAAAAAAAAATACTGAAGTAGCTAAATCTCTCCTGGGAGTTGTCACTTCCAATCTTCTTTCCTGCAATGTCAATCCCTGATGGAGAACAATCAAACCACCAGGCATAAATCAAGGAAATCTTGACTTAGATGGCTGATTCTCCCTGAGAACAGAATGGTGACAACTTGGAAACAAAATCATTGCAAACTCACGCGAGCTTTTAGGCACACTTCAGTTGCTTTCCCTAGAGAAGGGAATGGCAACCCACTCCAGTATTCTTGCCTGGGAAATCCCATGCAAGAGGAGCCTGGCGGGCTATAGTCCATAGGGTCACAAAGAGCTGGGCATAACTGAGCTCGCAGCCAGTTGCTTTCACCGTTTCCCCAAGATCTAATTTGACATTCTTTACTCACATATTATTCTTTATTCATTACTTATTCATATATTATTCTCTTATTTTTAAAATATTTACTAATTTGGCTGTACCAGGTATTAGTGGCAGCACACAGGATCTTCACTGGGGCACGTGGATATTTAATTGTGGCATGTAGGATCTAGTTCCTTGACCAGGGACTGAACCTGGGTCCCCTGCATTGGGAGCACGGAATCTTAGTCACTGGACCACCAGGGAAGTCCTGTTTTTCATAGAAACAATTTGCCTTTCAAGTTATTCAGATTTTTCTAAGGACTCAGTGGTTTACAGTGAAAACTGACATCAGTCATGCTAACTCTATTCAAGTAACTGTGAAGTTTCTGGAACAGAATATATTAATTTCTTTGAGGACAAAGCAGAAACCATCTGTCTCTTTGGTACACACAATCTAGCACAGACTTTTAATCAGATTATGTACTCAATAAACATTTTCTGAATAAATGCTCCTGAATTACAAAAAAGCAGACCTTTATATTTTATTGTAATGACCTTGAGCAACAAGACTTACGTGGGAACCAGGAGTCCTCTCTATAGAAACTGGAAATAGCCTTGATCTGAGTTCTCTCCCCAGATCTGGCAGCAGAACAGAAAAGTGAGAGAAGCCTCTGGAGTCAGCTGTCTGAGTTTTAACTTGAGGTCTACCATCTTGGAGAAGTTACCCACCTCTCTGTGCTTCTTTTCTCATCTGTAAAGTGGGGATAATGATCTTATCTGTAATATTATTAGAGATAATAGGCTTGTCATGGGGCTTCGCTGGTGGCTCAGATGGTAAAGAATCTGCCTGCAATGCGGGAGACCTGGGTTTCATCCCTGGGTTGGGAAGATCCCCTGGAAAAGGGAAAGGCTACCCATTCCAATATTCTGGAGAATTTCTAAGGACTATATAGTCCATGAGGTCACAAAGAGTTGGACACGACTGAGCGACTTTTACTTTCACTTTCAGGCTTGTCATGAGAAGTAAGTATAACATATAAAGTACTTAAGGCCAGTTTTTGGCCAGTGAATGATCACTCAGTACAATGTGAGCTTGTTGTTGTTCAGTCACTAAATCACATCCAACTGTTTGCGACCACATGGACTGCAGCACATTAGGCTTCTCTGTCCTTCATTATCTCCTGGAGCTTACTCAAACTCATGTCCATTGAGTTGGTGATGCCATCCAACCACTTCATCCTCAGTCGCCCCTTCTCCTCTTGCCTTCAATCCTTCCCAGCATTAGGGTCTTTTCCAATGAGTGAGTTCTTCACATTGGTGGCCAAAGTATTGGAGTTTTAGCTTCAACATCAGTCCTTCCAAGGAATATTCAGGGTTGATTTCCTTTAGGATTGACTGGTTTGATCTCCTTGCAGTTCAACGGACTCTCAAGAGTCTTCTCCAGCACCACAATTTGAAAGCATTGATTCTTTGGTGCTCAGCCTTTTTTATGGTCTAACCCTCACATCCATAATGTGAGCTATTGCTTTACTGTTTGCTAGTTGAAGGGCCTGGAGTAAGTTACTTAGTTGCCTTGCTCTACCATTTCCTCGTGTATAGAGCAAAGATTGTGAACACAGTCCCCAAGGTCCTCCTGTTCTTGAGTGAAGGGGATTGCCAAGGGGGTCCAGCACTCCTGACCTAGAGGGAATTGGCAAGAGTACCTTGATGAAAAAGTTTCTGATTGTTGGTTCAAGAATGAGGAAGGAGGCAAAACATGATGGTCCTCTGTTTCCATCTCCAACATAGATATCCTATGACTTAAGAAAGAAAACCTGATGATCCTGCTAGTGTGAGGAAAGCTGTTATGTATTAAACCTGACTTGGAGATGGGCGGTTTCTAGGGAGGGAAGTTGGAGCACAGCCATGTTCGGCATTCACAGGCAGTGTTCATGTATCTCTGCAGGATGGCAAGAAGGAGAAACTATTCTCCAAAGCATGGCTGATTTCAAGACATTGGCTCATTGGATTTGCCAGAATGTCCCCAGAATTTCTCAGTCATATTGATTCAGGACAATGGAGAGAAGAAATTAGCTCTGTTTCTTGATATCTATCACTAAGAGCAATTTAGTTCTGCCCCTCTGTATAGGAAAAATATTAAAATCCATCAAAAAACATCTGGGCTGGTGGTTTGCATTTGGAAGACGCTCCTCTCACTTTACAAGCTATTTGTAGGGCTCTGATTGTCTGTGCTCTGGGTTTATCTCTGGAGGAGGATAATATTCATGGAGAATGGATACCAGGATACCAAGGGCTTACTGTGTACCCACATGGCGCTGGTTACTTTATGTATGTCATCTTTTATTCACATAAGTGTCTGTTGAATATATGACCACTAAGTTTCACAGATCAAAGACACCAAGGGTTTAGCAAAGTATGTGACTTTCACCTTGTCACAGGTGACAGCCCTGGATTTGATCTTAAGTCTCTACAATCCATAGCTCATGCTAAGAACCTTCAACTTCAAAAGGCAGAAGATGAACCTTCCCAGTTGAAATACACTGAGCTTTACAAGACAGTCCTTCCCAGTGTTTCATTTGGAGAGGAAAATAATCCATCCTCGGTAGAACTGGTGATGCTCAATTTAGAAAACAATGCTACAATTGGGGAATTAAATCCTTTCACAATATTCTGCCAGTGTTTATCACAACCCATATCATTTTGAACATCTTTTCTAGAAAATGTCTATCAGTTCTGGTAAAAGGGAAAGAAAAAAACCCTCCCAGTGGCCCATTGAGAACAGTATTTTCTCCTTGGCTGTTGTTACTTAGTTGCTAAGTAGTGTCAGACTGTTTTTCGACTCCATGGACTGTAGCCCTCCTCTGTCTATGAAATTCCCAAGGCAAGAATACTGGAGTGGGGTGCCATTTCCTTCTTCAGGGGATCTTCCCAACCCAGGGATCAAACACACATCTCCTGCATTGGCAGACAGATTCTTCACCACTGAATGACCTGGAAAGCCCTTTCTCTGTGGTAGAGATATTCAAGCATGTATCTAATAATAAGTTCATTCTGTCAAACCCTTGGCCTCACAGAAGAGATCAACATATCTTTGCAGACTCTAGTCTGAACATTATCATTTAAAATGTTTCCACATCAAAAATCATGACTGTGGTTCAATACCCCTAGTCTAGATACTAAGGTAATAACCTTAAATTTTGCTGGAGATTTTGTTATCTGATTGCACAATTTATTTAACAGCTAAATTTATTTCTTTTAGGACAGAATGATTGACTCCATACTAATTTTCAAGGCAGGTCAAAAAATACTTTCTTTTTATTTAGACATTTCATCAAAACTGTCTTATTGACAATTTCTCTTTCCCTTTCACCTCTTGGTAGGAATTTTACTAATTGACATACTCTCTGACTTCTTTGAATGGGGACAGAGGATAGCTAAAATAACAACTCAGAAAGCCTGGCTCTCCTCACCATGTTGAGAAGCAGAAAACTTTCTGTACATGCTGACCACATGGTAAGATTAGAACACTTTTATTTATTTATCATTTTTTGGCCACGTTGTGCAGCATGCAGGACCTTAGTTCCCTGACCAGGGATTGAACCCGTGCCCCCTTCAGTGGAAGCATACAATCTTAACCACTGGAATGCCAGGGAGGTCCCAATAAGAACATTTTCAGAGGGAAGCAAAGCACTTGCAGAAAGTTGCAACCAAAAAGTGAGGAAGTGGTTTATTAATCACTATGCCAAGCGGAGAGGAGATCTGAGAGCCTATTTTTCAATAGACGTGAGGCTGGCCTCTGCCTTGCCCCGGGCCTGGACCCGGTGCTGACAGCACCTGGAAGAGGCAAGTTCACTCCAGTGACTTTTCAAGCTGTTCAGAGGCTCCCAACAGAAGCAAAAGAGAAGTAAAACCCCAAACCCACAGCAATTGTGACACTGCCTGTAAAAGCGAGTGAGACGTGCAGAAAGTGTTTTATCATCAGAATTTTTTCTAGACAGATGCTTTTTAGAGGCCTTCGGGGAGATTTCTGAGGATTCTCAAATACCCCATTTCAAGCAAATGTTTATTGAAGTGCATGCTCTTGTGACATCCTTCTGTTTCTTCACTGTATAATTAGGAGGCATCAAGGACAGAATTGTTGGGTACGTTTCCCAGCCTGCTATGGCTTCAGTCTCTTGTTGATCAAATTCCTGGTAGGAGTTTAGTTAGTCAATGTCAGTGCAATTTTTGAAGAGTATCCATTTCTCTTTCTTTTTCTCATGATGCTTGTTCCATATTTTAATGCTCAAAAATATGAATTGAAGATTAAGAGAGATTTAGAAAATGGTATAGAATAGCTCGGCACACAAGATAGGGCACACAAACTCCCACTTGAAAACCGTAAACAAGGCTTGAAAGCCCCATATTTATTTACAGGCTTCCTCTCAAAACCACACATACAAGTGCAGCGACTATACATCCTAATTAGTTTATCTGCATTCTGCTCATGCATCACCACGCTCAAAGAACTTTAAAATTTTCATCAACTTTGACGAACTAGCCCTGACTCACCAAGATTTACAAAGCAATCAGTGGCAAAGTTGATTGGAATCTAGACTTTCTAACACCTAATGAAAAATCCATGCAGTTATGAAAAATAGAAAATACAACCAAGGAAACAAGACTGGATTTCAGTATGGCATTTCTAAACCAGAGAGAGAGAGAGAGACAGGAAGAAAGAGTAATTTACAATGGATTTAACTCCATGAAATGTCAGTTACTCAGTCGTGTTCAAGTTTTTGTGACCCCATAGACTGTAGCCCAGCAGGCTTCTCTGTTCATGGGATTCTCCAGGCAAGAATACTGGAGTGGGTTGCCATTCCCTTCTCCAGGGGATCTTTCCAACCCAGGGATCGAACCTGGGTCTCCCACATTGCAGGTAGATTCTTTACCATCTAAGCCACACAGAAGCTATCTGTACTAAGACATTATTTATTTCCTTTTATCTTTAGGCTGGCTGGACTAAGCAATTTAGGGTCTGGAAGACCCTGACAAATTCTATAGATTCAGCTCACCACTTGGGTCTTCTCATGGATCTGAAATATCCTGGTCAGGAAAAGAATGCAAGTCGCTTTGTACCCAAACTCTTCTGTAACCAGCAAAGTCAGTAAAGAGGGGAGTAATGAGGATGAGGCTTAGGGAAAGGAACTAGATTTGAGGGAGGGGAAGCCTGAGGCTTTTGTTCATGTGTATATGCCTCAGAAGCCTGGACTTTTATCCTCAACAGAGTGTTGCCTTCACTTGTGCCCTTATAATTACACAAGATAAATTATAGTCAGACCCGTGTGGTCTTGGAAGCGTAAAGGAATTTAAGGAATTTGAAGTCTTTCAATGTTGTTCTGAAGGGGCAAGAGAGTAACATAATCCCCCTGTGTGACAGGAGCTTTGACAAAGGCCAGAAGGAATAGAAAGGAAGAGATGATGGATGTGAGAGAGAGAGGACTTGGGTGGTATGTGCAGGACCGTGGAATGATTGGATGTAGGGGTGAGTACTGGGAATGCCTTCAAGCAAAATGGATGAAAAGTTGGTGTTGCCAGAAAGGGAAATTGGTTATTAAGGGAAGAAAGGGATGCTGATGTGGAGACCAGTTATGTTTCCGATGGAATGAAAGTGAGGAACTGTCAGTAAAATAGGGGAAAAAGGAGACAAAGCCCTGGACAGAGGTTGGTACTGCCTATACTTGGGAGGCCCTGACACAGGAACTGTGTCCTCAGCACATAGACAATGGTTGAAATGAAGGGAGTAAGCAAGATTGTCAAGGGGAATGAGGTTGTGCATGCGTGCTCAGTCACTTCAGTTGTGTCTGACTCTGCTCCTCTGTTCATGGGATTCTCCAGGCAAGAATACTGGAGTGAGTTGCCTTGCCCTCCCCAGGGGATCTTCCCGACCCAGGGACTGAACCCGGTGGCTCCTGCACGGCAGGCAGATTCTTCACCGCTGAGCCAGGAGATGAATCACCTATATGTTTACATATATCTCCTCTGTTTTTGGATTTTCTTCCCATTTAGGTCACCACAGACCATTGAGTAGAGTTCCTGGTGCTATACAGTAGCTTCTCAACTGGTTATCTACATGTTTCAATTCCAATCTCGCACTTCATCCCATAAACCTCCCTTACCCCTTGGTGTCCATACATTTGTTCTCTACATCTGCATCAGAAAGGAAGGAAATGGAAGGTACTTCTGTAAGAGGACTTGAAGCTAGACTTGTGATTTATTTTCATTGTTTTAGTGGCAATGACACCTACTATTCTCAGAGTACTGTGTTTAACACAAATGTTTAAAACCCTACCTTCCAGAACATACTGCCATAACCGTCATAACTCTCTCCTTGCTCTGCAGAACTGCTAAACTAGACAAGATTTACCTCTCTTCAGCTACAAAATGATGGTGCTTTTAAGGGATAATATGAAATAAATCAACCAACCAAAATAACTATGTGCATTTGACAAACCTAATTTTCTGCATTAGTAAATCAATGTTTATCATAACTCTAGATGGTGAAGACATGTTTGTTGAAATGAAGGTTAACAATCAAAAATCAAGTAATTTTAATAAGGAAAGAAGTGCTGCTTGCATCAAGATGATATACAGGACACTGCTTCTTCACAGCATTTGTAACATTAATTCAATCATTCATGAGCTATAATTATGCCACACACTGAAGGAATTGATAAAAAACGGTGCCTAAATTTCATAGAATTTAGTGCCTCAAGGAGGAGAAATACAAACACAACTTTCCTAAATAGAACGTAGTTGACATTCTTGTGGGCTTCCCGAGTGGCTCAGATGGTAAAGAATCTGCATGCAATGCAGGAGACCCCAGTTCGACCCCCTAGGTTGGGAAGATTCCCTGCGGAAGGAAATAGCTATCCACTCCAGTATTCTGGCCTGGAGAATTCCATAAACAGAGGAGCCTGGTAGGCTACAGTCCATGGGGTCACAAAGAGTCAGACACAACTGAGCGACTAACACTTTCACTTTGAAGTTCTTGCAGAGAACTTGTGAACGTGGAAGGGGTGTGGACACTCGGAAGTGCCTAGCAGGGGCTTCAGAGAAGTGATGTGAGCTGGATTTCCAATGGGGGCTTCACACTTGCCTCTTCTCTGAAAAGAGAAGGGCACTGGATGGTAGGGGATCAGAACGAGGGGGGAGGAAATGGGTTGGGAAAAGACTGCGAAAGAGAATATGGACTGTATCTTGCTGGAACTGGAACCAGTACAAGAATTTGAACTGCAAAGGAACATAATCAGAAATCACTGCCTAATTTGTTGCAAGGCATTGACTTAGCCAAAGGCTCAGGCCCTCCCCCTCCTTTCTTTAGGAAATTCCCATAAGATGAAAGGAAGGACAATGCTGTCTCATTCCTGCCTTTACAACCCTGAGACATGAGTTTTGAAGTTCTGTTATCTTTTGAAAGTGAAAGTCACTCAGTTGTGTCCAACTTATTGCAACCCCATGGACTATACAGTCCATGGAATTCTCCAGGCCAGAATACTGGAGTGGGTAGCCTTTCCCTTCTCCAGGGGATCTTCCCAACCCAGGGATCGAACCCAGGTCTCCTGCATTGTAGGCAGATTTTGTACCAACTGAGCTATCAGGGAAGCCCTTTAAAATGTTTGTATTCATTTTCTATGACTCTTCAAAGAAGAGTGAAATGGTGTAAGAGTTGTCACCCAAGTGTCATAGTGCCCTTCATGCACGTACTGTTTCTGGATGGCTTTTTCTTTTTTTTTTTTTTGTTCATGTGTATATAGTAGCTAGGAGATCCAACCAGTCCATTCTGAAGGAGATCAGCCCTGGGATTTCTTTAGAAGGAATGATGCTAAAGCTGAAACTCCAGTACTTTGGCCACCTCATGCGAAGAGTTGACTCATTGGAAAAGATGCTGATGCTGGGAGGGATTGGGGGCAGGAGGAGAAGGGGATGACAGAGGATGAGATGGCTGGATGGCATCACTGAGTGTACTCTGGGAGTTGGTGATGGACAAGGAGGCCTGGTGTGCTGCGATTCATGGGGTTGCAAAGAGTCGGACACGACTGAGCAACTGAACTGATATAGTAGCTAATCTTAAAGCTTTAAATAAACTCGATGGCCTTGAGGTATCCTTAAGGAACTCAAACCACCAGGCTGCACATGTGGGCACCACAGTCAGGTTAAGTAAGAATCTGTAAGCTGAAAACCTATCATCTGTTGGACATCAATTTTTAGGAAAGGTTGAGTTCAGCACGGGGTGGGTTAGAAAAACAGAATATGTTGGTGCCAAGCAAGTTCAGCTCTTCCGTATTTCTATTCAGATCTTAAACTCACCATTGAAGCCCCCATAAAAGCCTCACACTGATGGACTCATCTTCTTTAGGGTATAGTTTAGAACCTCCCCTGGGGGTTTCATTTTGTCACACCACCTTCACCCAACAGGGCATACCCAAGGATCTCTTCCAATCACGTAGTGCCTGGAGAGAATTCCACTAAATCAAATTTTCCTCAACATTTTAAATTTATTTCCAGTAATGTTTCAGCACCTTAGTGACTAAATTGTACTGGTTCTGCCCAGTCAGTCACACCTTATTAAGGATTCAAACCATTATTTGATACACACAGAGCAGCTGTACTTTTTTTTTTTTAGGTACATGCTTTATTTAATGCCTCTGTCTGATTTAGGGCTACTTATTGAAAGAAAAAGCATCAGTTTAAGTTTCCTTGGATATCTTTTTAAAAAGAGATCTGAGTTTTCCAAATCACCTCTCCTTGGTATTCAGTCGCTCAGTCCTATCCAACTCTTTGCGACCCCATGGGCTGCAGCATGCCAGTCTTCCCTGTCCTTCACTATCTCCTAGAGTTTGCTCAAACTCATGTCCATTATAAATTCTAAATGTTATGAGAGAATGAAGCTGAACTTTTTTTTAATGTGCTACCTGTACACTGAATAGTACCTGGAACTCCTACATATAACCCTTTTTATAGGCTTGGAACATAATTTTACATTTATCCTTGCTTTTATGACATCATAGTTCATGGTGACTACTCAATGCCTAGTCCTTATAAAGGCAGGCAACTCCTTCACCCTCATATTGTTGCTATGGAAAAAATGAGCACCACTTCCCAACAGCCCACATGATGATACACTTGCAATATTAGAGCACAAGGAAGTTCTGTGTTTATTATGTGTCAAGCCATCACTAATCAGAGATAAACGCCAACTACCGTCACTAATGACAGTTAAGATAAACACAATTCCATGCGAGAGGGCTGCTTTAAAGTAAATAGGTTCTCCAAAGAGCTCTATTACCCTAGCTGGATAATCAGACCAAATACTTTTGTTGTTTAGGAGAAGTTTCCTAGAAAAAGTGGCTCCTAACTAAGGTAGATTTTGCACAGTGTGTGAATGATATGACTTTATCTCTCAGAAACCTGATCTCTCAGTTCCAAGGCCACTCCCCAAATTGCTTGACCTGAAGGGTAATTCCCCAGTCTATTCTCACCAAGGTCACATACATAAGGGAAACTGCAGGGCAAGAGGGGAAATGCTAGGGCTTTGGGAGTTAAGAGTTCAAAGTCATGTGAATTCAAATCCCATTTCAGCTGAGACTTAAGATCTGGGACTTCATTTAATTCATCTGAGTCTCTGATTCCTCACCTTTTAACAGGGATTGATAGCATAAACTACCTCCTAAGCAGATTCCCAACAATATATGTAAAGTATCCAAAGCTTGAGCAGATTGTGGGCACTCAAAAAGTGCCAGTGAACTTTATCAGCTAGCTGATAGAAGAGTTAGTGATTTAAAAAAAAAAAAAGACCCAGGAATTTGAATACTGGCTATGATCTTTGCATGTTATGATATTTTCCCAGTAGCTGCACAACTAACTTCTCATTTATTTCAAATCTTTGCTCAAATATTATCTTCTCAACAAGGCCTACCCTGACCACCCACTCTGTCTCACATGACAACCTACAGCCATTCCTCCCAATCTTTTATGGTCAATTAACATATACTATAATTTTCTTATTTATTAGTTTTATTAGTAGTAGCATTTGTTTACTCATTAGAACGTAAGATCATCAAGGGCAGGAGTTTTGTCTGTTTTGCCTACTAATGCATTCCTAGCATTTGGTGGACTCTTGATATTTGCTGAATGAATGAAAGAAGATGGCTTGTTTTGCATTTGAATACCGAGTCAGTTGAAAAGGGGCAATGCTTCCTCACAGTCCTTACAGATCAGCGTTAGAGTCAGGACAAGATAGAGGGCAAGAGTAACTGGGCACCCAGAACCATCGGAGGGTGTTTAATTGGCTCTGGCATAGGCATACCCAGCAGTGTGGGTGACAGGAGGCTCCTCTGAGATAGGCTTATGTATTCACAACACATTTCCTTGCCTAAAATTCTTCACACATTACGCCCATCAAGCGGCACAAGGGGAAGACGTTTGAGCTTTCCTTGAAAACAGTAGGGATCTCTTGCTAAATCAACATCACCATGCGTGTGATGTCGATCAAGTTCACAATGTCCAACAGAAACCTGCTCTTTGAAATTTGTGAACAGCTCCACATCCGCTAACTATTCATGCCTCGTTCAAGCAGATGTGTCAACATCTCACCAAAATATCAATCAAATGGCAGTCACTGGAATTTTAATCAACCACAGGAACTCTCAAATAGAAAGGAGATGCTTCCATAGCAAAAAAATGCTACGACGTTGATAAAGCTTGTTAATCCTGACTGCTAAATCTTCAGCCTCTGCCCTACCCTGCTGCCGTTACAGCATCAATTCCACAGGAGCAAGGACTATGGCACTGTCTTGTTCCCTGCACAGTGCCTGGCACCTCATAGGCACATGAGAAATATGTATTGAGTGAATGAATCAACTTAATTAATTCAATACATATTTCAAAGACCCTTTATGAACCTCAACTGACAGTTCAAGGACTGAAGATTTTGTTCAACAGGATGGATGAGACTTGGCAACAGTATATATGGAAAAAGATCTGAGAGGTTTGCTTTTTTTCAAGGCTGACATGAGATGACAGCCAACTGTGCAATTCTTCGGCCAAATAAGCTCATTCCATCTGAGCCCAAATGAACAATTAACAGAAGCAATATGTCTGGAGGATAAGTTACAATGATACCTCTGTATTTTCAGCTGGTCAAACCACATCTAAAAGAGAGTTGTCCAGATGTGGGTGTGCATTTTAAGAAAAATTCTGACATAATGGTGGATAGTCCAGAAACTTAAGTCTCAGAGGTAACAGAACGAACTAGGTAGCCTGAGTACATGCCTAGGATAGCTAACAGGAACGAGGAAGACAAGTGCAGCACCATCATCATCTTGGCTGACAGCCAGGCCACCCCCTCACATATAAGAGGGCCCCACCAACCTTGGCAAGCCCACCAAGTCCATCATCCCAGATGTGTGAGCAACAAATACTTGTTCTACACCCCTCAGGTTTTGTGCTTGTTTGTTACACAGCTTAATTGAAACAATAGCTAGCTGATACAAAGAGAACTGTGGAAAGTTGAAAGTGCTAGCTGCTTAGTCGTGTCTGACTCTTTGCAACTCCATGGACTGTAGCCTACCAGGCTCCTCTGGAGTTCTCCAGGCACGAATACTGGAGCAGGTTGCCATTCCCTTCTCCAGGGGATCTTCCTGACCCAGGGATCATACCTGGGTCTCCTGTGTTGCAGGAAAATTCTTTACCATCTGAGTTACCACAGAAGCCCTACAGGGAAATAGCGGAAGGTCTATCACTTATAAGAGGAAGCAAAATTGTTCTGTGTCCTTAGAAGATGAGAATAGAAGAGTCTATTTAAATCCTTAGAGTGTCTTTCAAGAAGAAAACTTTGGCTCTTAGAAAGTTAGAGTTTTCCAAAGATTGGAGCCATCCATCAAATGAGTGGGCTTTACTGAATGTGAGCTTGGAAGCTAGCAAAGTCAAGCACCCCATCAGTTTTACCAGGCTCAGGCTGCTGGATTGGGCCTGCCCTGGCTTAATACTAAAGAACTTGAGAATTCACTGAAGTCAGGGACCTTATCTGGTTCATTTTTTCATCCTTATACATTTGGATAATAACACAGGATCTAGCACATAGTAGGTATTCAATAAATATTTGTTAAACCAAAAATGAATGGAAGATGGCAAGGCTAGTACCTAGTCCCTGAATCCAAGAGAGCAACTTATTGAAACTGGGTCTATAAAGCCACACAGATCTAACCAAATATTTAGAGAAATATTTAGAAAAGCTGTTTTCCAAGTTCCTGGAAAAGGACCAGAAGTAATAAAGAACAGACTGAGGAGAAGTAGAACTGGGGAAATTTGAATATTTTATGCACAAAACTCTAAAATACTCATGTTTATAATTTTTATGAATTAGTGAGAAGCAGCCTAGGGGGATGAGAAGCAAAGAACAGGAAAAGGCACTGATTCCACAAGAACAAAACTGGTAAAGGCTTCAGGAGCAAGGGGATGCTGTTGATAAATATCCTTAAGCTCATGATTGCAGTCTTCTGGAACATTCTTCCTCTCAGGTGGATCCTGATGCACATGCAGAATTAGCAGATGCTATGTTCTGGGCTCTAAAATCACTACAGATGGTGACTGCAGCCATGAAATTAAAAGACACTTACTCCTTGGAAGGAAAGTTATGACCAACCTAGATAGCATATTCAAAAGCAGAGACATTACTTTGCCAACAAAGGTTCGTCTAATCAAGGCTATGGTTTTTCCTGTGGTCATGTATGGATGTGAGAGTTGGATTGTGAAGAAGGCTGAGCGCCGAAGAATTTATGCTTTTGAACTGTGGTGTTGGAGAAGACTCTTGAGAGTCCCTTGGACTGCAAGGAGATTCAACCAGTCCATTCTGAAGATCAGCCCTGGGATTTCTTTGGAAGGAATGATGCTAAAGCTGAAACTCCAGTACTTTGGCCACCTCATGCGAAGAGCTGATTCATTGGAAAAGACCCTGATGCTGGGAGGGATTGGGGACAGGAGGAGAAGGGAACAACAGAGGATGAGATGGCTGGGGTATCACTGACTCGATGGACGTGAGTCTCAGTGAACTTCGGGAGTTGGTGATGGACAGGGAGGCCTGGTGTGCTGCGATTCATGGGGTCGCAAAGAGTCGGACACAACTGAGCGACTGATCTGATCTGATCAGATGTCTTAAAGATCAATGCATGAGGACATAAGGGATGAACCACACAGACGCCCCTGGCCCTTAGAGAGGACAGCTCTTCTTCTTTCAGACTGTTAACACAGCTCATGAACACATGGAAGGTACTCCCTCCACCATAACAGGGGTCAGCAAACTTTTTATTAAAGTTGCATATTCTAGGCTTTGTGGACTTTGTAGACATAGATGTTATATAAATCAACAAGCATAGCTGTATTCCATTATACCTTTACTTATAGACACTGAAATTAGAATTTCGTTTAATTTTCATGTTACAAAATATTACTTTTTAAACATCTTTCAACCATGTTAAAGACATTAAAAAAACCATTCTTTGCTTGCAGGTATTCTATATCTATCCTAAAGGAAATCAACTCTGAATATCCACTGGTAGGACTGATGGTGAAGCTGAAGCTCTAATACTTTGGCCACCTTATGTGAACAGCTGACTTATTAGAAAAGACCCTAATGATGGAAAGATTGAGGGCAGGAGAAGAAGGACACAACAGAGGATTAGATGGCTGGATGGCATCACGGACTCA
The DNA here is from genome assembly GCF_027580195.1 of Bos mutus. NCBI lineage: Eukaryota > Metazoa > Chordata > Mammalia > Artiodactyla > Bovidae > Bos > Bos mutus. Next base: position 60,412,934 of record NC_091622.1, on the reverse strand, counting down.
AAGGATATGAATTTGAGCAAGCTCCGGGAGATGGTGAAGGACAGGGAAGCCTGGCATGCTACAGTCCATGGGGTTGCAAACAGTCAGATACGACTGAGCAACTGAAAGCAATAAAACAGTTAGCTAGTGGGCAGTTACTGTATAACATAGGGAGTTCAGCCCAGTGCTCTGTGACAACCTAGAGGGGTGGGATGGGGGGATGGGAAGGAGTTTCAGAGGGAGGGGATATATGTACACTTAAGGCTGATTCACGTTCTTATATTGCAGAAACCAACACAACAATGCAAAACAATTATCCTCCAACAAAAAAATAAATTAAAAAAAAAAGGCAGCAGGCTGCTGCTGGCTGATAGGCCATCATGTGCTGACCCCTGCTCCATATGAGCCCCCCAGTTTTTTCTCATATTTGTGTCCTCCTACTGCCCAGTGCTATCCAAACAGATTGTCCCTAGAAGATTCTCAGTTGTGATCATTTTGATTCGATAGGAGTAACTATTACTTTTATGATACAATTGCATAAAGAAAAGTATATCTTAAGTGTTTCAAGGAACCTCCATACTGTTCTTGTGGTTGTACCAATTTACATTCCCACCAACTCTGTAGGAGGGTTCTCTTTTATCCACACCTCTCCAGCATTTATTGTTTGTATACATTTTGATGATGGCCATCCTGACCAACGTGAGGTGACATCTCATTGCAGTTTTGCTTTTTTGTTTCTCTGATAATTAGTGATGTTAAGCATCTTTTCATGTGCCTTTTGGCCACCTGTATGTCTTCTTTGGAGAACTTATTTACAAAACATAAACAGAATTACAGATATCAGAAACAAATTTATGGTTACCAAAGGGGAAATGGGGGGTGGGTAGAGGTATAAATCAGGAGCTTGGGATGAACATATTGTAGTATGTAGCACATACTACAATATATGCTCACCAGGCTTTCCTGGTGATTCAGTAGTAAAGAATTTGCCTGCAATGTAGGATAAACAGGTTTGATCCCTGGGTCAGGAAGACTCCCCTGGAGGAGGAAATGGCAATCCACTCTAGTATGCTTGCTTGGGAATTCCCATGGACAGAGGAGCCTGGTGGGCTATAGTCCATGGGGTCACAAAAGTCAGACATCACGTGGCAACACAAACAACAACAATATATACATGATAGGTAACCAACAAGGATTTACTGTATAGCACAGAGAACTCTACTCAATATTCTGTGATAACCTATATGAGAAAAGAATCTAAAAAGGATGACCCTATGGATATGTATAACTGAATCACTTTGCTGTACACCTGAAACTAACACATTATATAACACAATGTCATATAAGCTAACACAACTAACTATAATCCAATAAAATTAAAATATTAAAAAAAAGAAAAGTAGATCTTACTAGGATGACTTTGTCCCAAATGATTCCTTTAGGAAATTTCAAGGATCAAGCACTGTTTTGCATGGTCTCTAATGAGCCTGGCAATGTAAGGGTGAGCTATTATATATACTCATGATTCAAGATACAACTAAACTCATGAACCCTACTAACAGTGCCAGAGAGATAAAAGACACACATCCCACCCCCACCAACCACAGATCTGTATTTTTATCTAATTATACAACTAACCCAACAAGGACTTTGAAAATTTGATTCTCATCTTGAAGGCTGTCAATTTCCTCTCATGTAGGTAGAAAGATAGGAGAAACACTCTTTTGGAAACAAAGAGTTATTAGTCTCCTACAGAAAGACTTGTAAAAAAGAATTTTATCTTCTAACCTTAGATGTGAAGAATAGGCTTTTTCCTCAAAATATATTATTTTGACTGTATTTCACAGAAGTGAAAACCTTATAATCACATTTTCCTTTTTACTGTGGCTGCCAGGAAACTCAGAGACAAGTTTGTGCCCCAGTTATAGAAATTAAATAAGATATTTATTCTTTGGTTATACTGATATTTTTTATACAGAGCTTTTATTTTTCCCCCAGTGATATCTTTATTTTCCCTCAGGAACAGAATAAATCATATTCTCAATACACTCATATCAAGATAAGCCAAATGAAGCATTTCTTTCAAATATCCTCTTTTTCAAAATAGGCTTCCACTTCTCCATATGTTTCTGTTCTTCATCTGGCTGTTAGTTTTTTGTTGCCATGGCACCTAATATTTATACAAACAATAAAAAGCAAAGCAACAATTCCTGCCCACTTCCTGTCAACTCCTAGTTAGAATTTCAGACCAAGTGGTGAGTGACTGATTCCAACTCAATGCACCCAGAGATAGTGAGATGAGAAAGCTTTGAGCCACTGACTCCAGGTCATTTAGAAAGTTAGTCATATTTTTTAATGCCTAGAAGAGTAAAATGAGGCAAGGGTATAAATTATTTTTCCTTATTGAGTCAGTCAACAGGCATTAATTGAGCTCTCACTATATGTCAGACATACAAAAAAAATTAACCAGATTCTATATCAATTTTTGGGTCTCATCCTCCTATAAACAGGAAATAGATGTTTAAGCAGCTAAGAAAGAATCGAGGACATAAGTAATCAGAGTTGCACTGAGGGTGTTGTGGGTGAAGTCTTCAATCTTCAGCAATTCGGGTACATGATGAGGTTTCATTAATTCAGATAGCATTATTTGGAATAAAGACAAATCAGACAGGAACTATATTAAACTAGCTAGTGCTAAGTCACTTCAGTTGTGTTTGACTCTTTGTGATCCTATGGACCATAGCCTGCCAGTTTCTTCTGTCCATGGGATTCTCCAGGCAAGAATACTGGAGGGGGTTGCCATTTCCTTCTCCAGGGGAATCTTCTCAACCCAGGGATCAAACCCACGTCTCTGAAGTCTCCTGCATCGGAAGGCAGGTTCTTTACCACTAGTTCCACCTGGGAAGATTAAACTAATATCTCACTAAATAAAAAGACTATTTGCAAATAAATAATGTGTTGATTACAAAGTGATTTATACCTACTCTTCAAGCAAGTCTGACCTCTCATGTGCTTAAAAGCCTCTATCTGATGTGCTTAAAAAAAGAAGTATTTTCCTTTCAAAAATGTATCATAACTTAGCTTTTCACTAATCTTGAAGATACCTGTGGGAATAGTGAGAAATCCACTAAGGCCATGGGATGTGGCGGTTAAGGGCTGGGCTTAGATTTGAATCCCAGTTCTGTCTAGCCAGCTAACTAGCTGGGTCACTTTGTCTAACCAGCTGTATACTTTGGTCAAATGTTTCACTTCCCTGAGCTTAGTTTCCTCATTTAATAAATAAGGGCACTATTCTATCCTTCCTTGCTTTGTTGTAGGAAGGAAAAGGGGGAGAAACTAATTGCTTAGGGATGTTGTGTAATAAAACAAGGTGTGGCAAGGGTGTGGTTGTGTAATAAAACAAGGTGTGGCAAGGGTGTGGCACCAGACTCTTGTATTCAAATACCAACCTGCCCCCTCATTCACCTAATCCATTATTTACCTGCTTCCTCATTCACTCTGAGCACATACCTAGCACCCCAGGATCTCAGTTTCCTTATCCATAAGAGGATACTAGCTGTATCTACTTTGTTGGGTTACTATGCGGCTAAGTCACTTCAGTCGTGTCCGACTCTGTGCGACCCCATAGACGGCAGCCCACCAGGCTCCCCTGTCCCTGGGATTCTCCAGGCAAGAATGCTGGAGTGGGTTGCCATTTCCTTCTCCAATGCATGAAAGTGAAAAGTGAAAGTAAGTCATTCAGTCGTGTCCGACTCTGCAGCCCCACGGATTGCAGACCACCAGGCTCCTCCGCCCATGGGATTTTCCAGGCAAGAGTACTGGAGTGGGGTGCCATTGCCTTCTCCATGGGCTACTATGGGGAGATGTAAAATTTTTAGATGTTATTTATAGATGTAAATTGCTTAGCACATAATAAGCACTCAATTAATGTTAACCTGTTAACGTCTGACATATTGTAAGTACTAAATAAGTGGTGGTTACGGTTAACAGTAATGAAAAAGATGATAGCCTTAATCATCAGGGAAATGCAAATCAAAACCCCAATGAGTTATCATCTCACACATTTTAGAATGACCACGATCAAAAAGACCACAGAGCACAAGGGTTGGTTTGGATATGGAGGAAACCAAGCCCTCACACACTATTGGTAGAATTGCAAAGCAGCGCAGCCACTATGGAAACCAGTACGGAGGTTGCTCAAAAAGAGAAAAGTAGAATTACCATATGACGTAACAATTCTACTTCTGGGTATTTAGCCAAAGAAAATGAAACACTAACTACAGATAAATGTACCCCTAGGTTCACTGTAGCATTATTTACAATGGCCAAGATACGGAAACAACTGAAGTGTCCATCAGTAGATGAATGATACAGCAAATGTGGCATATGTACACAATGGAATATTACTCAGCCATAAGGAGAGTGGAATCCTGCCGCCTGTGACATCCTGGATGGACCTTGAGGGCTCTCTGCTAAGCGAAAAAAATCAGGGCAAAATGGGTGAAGGGCACCAAAAGGGTCAAACCTACAGTTTCAAAATAAGTCATGGGGTTATCACGTACAACATGGTGACGACAGCTAATAACACTGTCTGGCATATTTGAAAGTTGCTAGAAGAGTAGATGTTAAAAGTTCTTATCACAAGAAAAAAAATCTATCACTATATGTGGTAACACACGTTAACTAGACATTGTGGTGATCACTTTGCAAAATATACACATATCAAAACATTATATTGTATACCTGAAACAAATATAATGCTGCATGGCAATTATACCTCAACAACAACAACAAAAATAAATACAAATAAAATAAGCCAAAAACAAACAAACATCCCAGTATGGGACAAAATGGGAAGGGATAGGGACCATAAATCTTCATAGGTAGAAAACTCTCAGGAACCATTCTGTCCTATCTATCAACACCGAGGACAAAAGCTACAGTAAGTATACTGTCCAAAGTCCCTCTGCTTTGGGGGCAGAGCCGAGACTGTAACCCAAGTCTTTGGGCTTCCAGTCTAATGCTCCTGGCCTGAAATCCCACAGCATACTTAGTCTTCCTGTCACAAGGATGATGAGATTGTAATGGAAACTAGTTTTTTTCAAGTCTATTCTTCAAATGGAAAAGAACTGGATGAGGATTTGGGAGCAGAGCAAAGTAAAAGCAGCTACTGGCAAAGAGACAAAATTGAACAATATTCTTCAATATGGGGTAGATCTGCAAGGCATCAGGATTTAATTTTTGTGAAACTGGACAAGGGTTTTTAGACTAAAACTATAACCATGAGAAATAAGATGGCTTTGGTGAATTATAGGCTGGTTAGTTACATTTTTGGAAGGGGCCAGTTGATGAAGTCATTAATCATATAAACAAAACAATCTGGGTTTTTAAGTGAGAGAAAATTTACTAAGGGACTAAGGAGATTAATTTAGTAAGGTCTTTCTTCAGTAGTAGAGGGCAAAGTTCTTTTGGATGAGTTTCTCATTAACAGGTATTTTCAAAATTGAGTGGAGTGATGAAGTGAACATTGCTAACATACTCTAAGGGAAGAAACTATTCAGAGCATTGAGTTTAACACTGTCATTTTACAACGAGAAACTGGAAACAGAGCAAATGAACTTGTTCAGAGTGACTTGGTTAGTTTAGTTTCAGGTCCTCGTGGATGGATTTATGGCTTAAAGTATAAGCCTTAAACAAAGAGCAGAGATAAACAGAAGTATAAGGAATGTACATTATTGCAGAAGTCTCCACCTCCACTCATTGAGAGTTTACAAGATGTCAGGCAAGACACAGACTTGATCCACATACTTCCTCACAAATCAATGAGTTAGGTGCCATTATTATGCCATTTTACAGATGAGAAAGTAGACGTTTAGGGAAGGTTGAGTGGCATTAGCACTTGCATCAGCACCACTACCACCAATACGTTTTTCTGAGCACACACCTACCTAGCATGCACCAGGTAAACGTTCTAATTTTACCTGCATACGTTCATTTAAGCCTTATAACAGTCTTAGGAGGTCAGTACTACAGTTAGTCCTCATTTTACCGATGAGAAAGCTGAGGCTTAGAAAAGATTAAATAACTGGCCCAAAGTTACCTACCTAGAAAGTGGCTGAACTAGGAGAAAAATCTGGGCCTCTCTAACACCTCTAAGAATAATAGGATTGGTGGTTGCCAGAGGAAAGGGGGTGGGGGTGGGCAAAATGAGTGAAGGGGTCAAAGGGCCCAAATTTCCAGCTATAAGAGACATAAGTCATGGGGATGTAATACACAGCATGGTGACTATAGTTAATGTAATATACAGCATGTATGGCATATTTAAAAATTGCTAAGATCTTAAAAGTACTCATCACAAGGAAAAAAAGTTCTGTAACTATGTGTGGCGATGGATGGTAACTAGACTTATTGTGGAGATCATTTCTCAATATATACAAGTGTTGAATCATTTTGCTGTATACCTGAAATGAATATAATGTTATATGTCAACTACCCCAAAAAAATTTTAAAAGAATATAATAGGAAGGAGAAAATGCAAACCAAAAAGGAGATATAAATAGGCCTTAAATAATTCCTATAGATGGGGGAAGGGGAAATCCTTGGTGTTTCTGTGGTTAACAGAACATGCTGTTGAGTAGAGGAAGAATGGGGCTGACCCAAGAGAGCAATTTTTGCTCCAGTTATACTAAAGCTCACTCCTATTTCAGTGCCATCATCTATCACAGTAGAAGCAGTTGTCCATTGCCTGGAATGCCAAGTGGTGGAACAGTGAATCAGGCACGGGAAGAGCACGCTGAAAGTGCCTGAAGACTCAGGAGTGAGGAAACTGAGAGGAGGGGAAGGGTTAGAGCAGGAAGCATGAAGCTGAAAATTAAAACCAACATGCTGATTTCATCCCATGGACAGAGAAGTGTAAGAGAACAGCATAAACAATCTCTCAAAGGCATTTTTAATTAAAAAAAATAGAGATGAGCAAGGACATCTTTCTACTCTACATAGCAGGCAGTCTTCTAAGCATTGATAACAATGTGTCACCATATATCTGCACAGAAATCTATTGACAAAGTCTGGGAAATCTTGGTGAATGAATAAAAAAGGTAAACCAAATAGTAATAATTCCTTATTTTTTGTAACACAGTCAGTCCATTGCTAATACTTTGTGTCAGCAAATTTGACCAAGATAACAGTTGGGTCACCTACACACTATGGTCAAAAAATTAAAACACCAAATAAGTATGAAATGAAATGGATATTCTTGACTAAATGGTTATTTTGTCTTCCAACTGATTATGTACACAAGCTCTGTGTGTTTACTTAACTTTTTGAAGAGTCAAACCTGTGACTTTTTAAATTAACATTTTCTGATCTTCCAGAAGAAACTATCAGCCACTCATTTATTGATCAAATAGCCACTTAATAAAACACAGCGTAGCTCTAATACCCTTCAACTCAAATTGCAACTATTTCTTTTCAGAAATATAGATGAGTAAAGGAGCCTTTGAACTGATCTGGGGAGGGAAAGTTAGAGCCATCAGTCAAGGCCAATGTCAAGTTTAGAGCCAGATGATACTGTAGCTCCCCAATCTCTCTGGCTATGATTCTCCCAGTAAAACTCTTTGTTTTCCTTTCCTGCTGACGATTGCCCCTCACTTTCCACAGTAACTCTCCTCTCATATTGACAAACAGGAAAAAACCACTCAAGTTCTTTCTTACATAATGGTTTGGGGTTTTTTGTTTTTGTTTTTCTAGTGGGAGACCCAGAACTCAAAGAGCCTTGATGCTTTTTATCAATTCCACTAACCGTCAAGGGCAGGAAATAAAAATATTTTTCTCTTCCGACTCAAATACAATACCCCTTTGTGAAGCTGTTAAGAAGCTAGAAATAGCAAATCTGGGGAAAATTTCAGGTGAGAGATATGCATCAAAATATTTCATTTTGCTAAAAATACCTCTGTGTTGGTTTCAGCATTCCAACTCATATCACGCTGCCATTCAGGATGACGACCAAAAAGTTTCGCCCTTATAGTGGCAATAACTCTGAGGTTATACAGAGAAGTAAAGTAAACTGTCCCCATAGGCATTTGCCATTTCAGAGAAGTTGCTGGCAGAATGGAAACAAGAAAGAAGAGGGAAGAAAGATCAGTGCAAATGACTGCATCTTCATCATCTGGTGACTAGAGTTTAGATCAAGAACCCAAGAGGTAACAGGCAAGTTGGGGAGTCCCACAAAGCTGAACCCATGAGAGCAAAGTGTGTGGGGTCCCATTTAGCTGGCCCAGCACATATAGACGAGGCTCCCTAGGAAGCAGCACAATCTCAAAGGCAGTAGGGCTCATCTAGTGTCTAGAGATGAATCTGGTGACTACAGGAGATGTGTGTGGTCCAGGGTAGGCCCCAGTGTTCCAGCCCCACAGCAATGGGGACGCATGAGAAAATAGAAAAGAAAAGAAAGATGCACTATTAGGGAGCAGGGTGAGTGCTGTGGAATAACTAGAACTAGGTAAGCCCTTGGCACCCAGCAAGCCCAGGGCTCCTCTCTCCTCTGTGGGCTTCTCCCTGTCACCCCAGAGTCTCTCAGCCCCAACCGCTCCCCTCAACAGGAGCAGAAAGTAGATGACAGCTGTTTTCTTCAAGTCCTGCCAAGAAAAACACTGCAAGGTTAAGAACAAAAAAGTCTTCAAATGTCTTGCTACTGAAGCTCTTTTCTTTTCTTTTTTAATAAATTTCAGTATCTATATACACAGAGAAGAAAATTCACTTTCAGTCAAAGGGTTCAAGAATGTTGACAATCTTTCAAGGAGTCACTATGTTCTTAAACTCTTTCAACAGCTCTATTTGTTCTAAAAAGGGTCATAGATTTATTTAATAGCTGTTTATCTTTCAGCTGGCCCGCTGCAAGCCGAAGCATAACAGAAAGCATCCAGCATAATCACAGGTTTGGAGCTGAGGGGGCTGGAAAGGCAAGGATGGGGAGTCAGAAGTACAGTATCAAGAGTTCATCGTGCTGTTTGTTGGAGGAAAGCATGCTCAAAGATGAAAAGACTGAATTTCAGATAAACATGCAGAAGTAAACGACTGGAGAAGGAATATTTCCTTGGCAGTCTTGTCACCACGTCCCCTCAATCCATCACCCATGCAAAAGAAAAACAATGAGGATCTGTGAAATGGTGGAGTAAGCATTCACTCAAGACACAGTAACATCTTTCTACCAAGGAATAAAAACCTATCATAAAACAAGTACACACCACATGCTCTCTGTAAAAATATGGCACAGAACTTCCTTTTTTTTTTTTTTTTTAAAAATCAGAAACCTAGCCGAGATGTCAGGACCTTACAGTATTAACACTGCTTTGGACTCAGAGGCCTGTCAAGGGAGCTGAGACCTCGAGAGAAGAGAAAACGGTAAGTTTCCTTTGTATGCCATCCTATGAATCGGGCTCATAAAGCAGACAGAATGACCATGAGGACACATTTCAGTTTACTGTCGAGTATGCCAACCTGATCCCTCGGCTCGGGAAAAAAAAGGAAAGCTTCAATTTGGGACAAAATAAATCTAGGGTTTAAGTGTCATATATAATAAACCTGACTTGTCATCTTGCTTGAGTAAATTTCATGAAAAATACAACTTTCTTAAATACTAGGATTTTTTAGGGATAAAACACTCCCTATGCAGTAGTTCAAAAATGTCCCTAATACTGCACTCAAATGTATTTCATGTGTTTTATGCCTTTATATTTCAATCTATTAAACAAACATAGGTTAACATATTTCTACTAAAATACACAATATGTATATTTATAGTAAAAACTAAATGCCTTTAGCCAAGTTAGACACTCTTTGCCTTGAAAGATACCACTTGTCTTAGGGACAAATACTCCTTGCTGGGGAAAGAGATGCTGAATCCACCTACAGAATTATCCCCAGAATCTCAGACACAGCTGCACAGGTTACGCTCTCCCTCACAAATCACAAACTTTCTGCCATTAGCTTTCTTTGAATCAATGTATTATTTGCCCAAAAGAGATAGTGAAGTTGCTCAGTTGTGTCTGACTCTTTGGGACTCCAAGGACTGTAGCCTACCAGGCTCCTCTGTCCATGGGATTTTTCAGGCAAGAATACTGGAGTGGGTTGCCATTTCCTTCTCCAGGGGATCTTCCTGAGCCAGGGATTGAACCCAGGTCTCCCGCATTGTAGGCAGACGCTTTACCGTCTGAGCCACTGGGGAAGTCGCCAGTTAATTATTTATTGAAGGTCAACTGACCCCTTGACCATTGTATTTAGTAACCAGTTTTGTTATCATCAAAATAGATAATCCTTTAAGCATGATTTGAGGAATATTTTATAATTTATTTAGTTCTTATTGTCAATGTGTTAATTCATATAAACACATTATAGTAAGTTTCTCTCCTAACTGTTGATACCTGCACTGATGGAAGACGCTCCTCTGACTTAAGACAGTATCTGTATCAGATTTGCTCACAGTGTAATGGAATGTATTAGATGGGATGGATTTCTGGATGCCACTGAAATACCAATGTGGCAATAAACTGTATAAATACTTGTTTTATGGCAATGGAAGAAGAGAGGAACAGGGAGAATAGGTCAACTTCAGGAAGCAGCACGTGCTATTTAAGGTAAAAGAGAGACAGAGTTGTAAATAAAGGGATGCTCAGTTGCTAGACAATCAGATTTCTCTTTCCTTCCTTCTTTTTGTCTTTTAACAAATCTACTTAAATCTGTTGTTCTCTTAGGACTTCTTTTTTTGTATGAGTTTTTACTGCTTAACTCACATATATAAATGTTTCTATCTTCAATTACTTTGGTTGAATAGTTTAAGAGCAAAACCCTCCTATCATTAGAACTTTATCAGGAAAAATAAATATATATACACATATTGACATCTGTAGAATATATATATCCATATTCATTTATATCAAATAATTGACTAAGCTTGTTCATATTCCTAAAAGCAGAATGTAGCAGCAACAGCCTGAATAAAATAAATAAATTGAGAATTTCAAGACTGGTTATTCTGGGAGTGAAGAACTGAAACAGAAATGACAAAGATGAAATGAGATTCTATCAAAAAGACTCCAACAGATTCAGGACTAGATTGAAAATCCCAAGATGTGTATTAAGAGGAGAGGGAAACTCAACACAGTTGGAGCTCCACTCGCCCACAGGGCAGCCGAGAAATAGACAGCAAACAGACCAGTCTCCCTACTGCTGCTCACAGCACAGTGAGGCTGGAGCAGCTCTAGGAAGGACAGGGGAGCATCAGTGACTTCTCAAGTTGTATCCTTTATGGTGTCTGTAGGGATCCAGCCAACAGCAGCCAGGGGGCTGTTTACCAAAGTCATTCTCTGGCACCACCCACAGAAAAACTGTGGAAATCCCTGCCAAAGCTGACATGGGAATCAAACAGAAGGAGCTGAATACAGCCATGTAAAACATACCCCAGTCATTTCGTAACCTCGGTTTCTTCACAGACGTCTGCTGTGGAAGAAATGACTGTGTCCAGAAGACAGAGACCCCAGGAATTAATCCAGCCACACAGATGAAAGCAGAATGAAAAATTACTTATCATCACATTCCACAATCCACACTGGTAACTCACTGGGTTTTGGCTGTAAGGCACCTAAGGTTAAAACTGCTCCTCAAAAATATATGTGACAATGGTGAATGAATGGTGTAAGGAAGGGGCAGGTCTCCAAACACTGTTGTTCTCCAAAGGGGAAAAAAAGGAGGGGTATCCACTAAATTAAAATATCAGAATATTCTACAGACCAGCAAAACCACATGCAGCTTAGTAGCTCACACACATCCTTGTATTTCCAAGACATGTGAAACTCCAGGTTCTGAAGATGACCAAACAGAAGCCCACCTGCCAGGTGCCGAAAAGAGAAGATACTCTCAAAGAAATCCAGTCTTCGTTCTACTTATGGCTCTTACCATTGTTATAACTGCTTTGGTTCTCTTACTGTTTTACCCCTTACCTGTGCTCCTTTATATTTTAGAGGTTGAGTGGCTCAGACAGTAAAGCGTCTGTCTGCAATGCAAGAGACGAGGGTTCGATTCCTGGGTTGGGAAGATACCCTGGAGAAAGGAATAGCTACCCACTCCAGTATTCTTGCCTGGAGAATCCCATGGACAGAGGAGCCTGGTAGGCTGTGGTCCATGGGGTCACAAAGAGTAGGACACGACTGAGCAACTTCACTTTCACTTTTCATACATACCACTACTTTGGATGTTGCTCCAGTTTCGTGGGTCAATCCAATGCCCATGCTACATATCTTGCCTATGTATCATGGGCATATATCTACCTTTATACTACCTTTGAGTTGGGCTCTGAACACCATTCCAAACACACACTGTGTGTGAGTGCTCAGTCATGTCCAACTCTTTGTGACTACATGGACTGTAGCACCCCATGGACTGTAGCCTACCAGGCCCCTTTGTCCATGGAATTTTCCAGGCAAGAATTCTGGAGTGGGTTGCCATTTCCCATTCCAGGAGATCTTCCTGACCCAGAGATTGAACCCGAGTCTCTGGTGTCTCCTGCATAGGCAGAAGGGTTTTTTACCACTAGCGCCACCTGGGAAGCCGCACATTACTCTCTGGCTACTTCCTCACCCTCACTCACTACTGGGAGCTAAGTTTGATGGTCCTTTTACATCTACTCAACATATCTTTTGAACAGAGAAAAAGAAACACAGCAGCTGAGTCAATAAGTTCATAATGCCCAAAAGAGCCTAGACTGTAGCATCCATGCGAGCAAGGACAGTGATGATTAGTTTCAACACTCGGTAATCCAACGTTTAGCACCTTGCACAGAGTAGGGGGAGCTCAATAACTATTTATTGAGAGATTGGAAGTAATGTTTTTTCTCTAAATTCCATTTTATTCTTATTCCCAAATTATTTTCTCTACTGAACAAAGGAAGGTTTATAAATCACTGGCATCATGATTTAAGGGAATGAATGAACCAAAAAGGGTCAAAATCTCAAAGATTCCCCAACTCATTCCAATAACCAATCCTCCTCAACCACCTCCTCCTGCTTTTTTTTTCCTCTTCACATCTTGAACCATCTTACAGGAAAAATTCTAGACTTTTATATTGGCTTATTTACTGAAAACCATATAAGGTAGTCGCTGTATTATTCCCATTTTACAGACAAGGAAACAAAGGCTTCAAATGACTGAGTAACCTGCCACAGAGCACAGCTAAGAAGTTGCAAATCTGGGAGTTGAATTTAGGCCATCTGCCTCCAGAACGCCAGTTCCTAATGACCACTCTGCACTGTCTCCTGAAGGACAGCTGTTAGGAAGGCTAAGGGCAAGGTTAAGGAAGCTGAGAAGGCTGTGAGGAATGGTATCCTTCCATTCACTCTGTAAAATATGCATTGAGTGCCTACTCTGCCAGATGCCAAAATCCCATCCCCATACAGCTACAAACACTGTTCATATAATAGTCGATTTCTAACCGCCCTTTGCCACTTCTTCCAAACAGTAAGCTGGCAGATTTAGTTAGACAAGGAAACTTAGTAAGAATCGGTTCTTTTCCTTCATCTTTGTCTTTTAAACTTCATTATTGTAAACAATCATCAATCTTCTTAGCATTACATGGGACTCTTGCAAGAGCCGGTGAAATGTGCAGCAACTTGAAATGGCATAGATAGAAACCTAAACCGAGACAGGGAAATGAGTAGAACGGTGTTTCCATTCTATTATTAGACTGAGGGTATTGACAACCTTTTCATGCTTGCTTCACAGCGTAAGGGCAAACCACATGGAGGTGCTGGGTTTCTGCCCTTCTTCCCAGCCTTGGAAAGGTCTTCTCAGCAAGAATTACGGGCACCCAATCACCCTCCGGGCTTCCCTGGGGGCTCAGATGGTAAACAATCTGTCTCCAAGGCGGGAGATCTGGGTTCGATTCCTGGGTCAGGAAGATCCCCTGAAGAAGGGCATGGCAACCCACTCTAGTACTCTTGCTTGGGAAATCCCATGGACAGAGGAGTCTGGTGGGCTACAGTCCGTGCGGTCACAAAGAGTGGAACACGACTGAGTGGCTAACAACCACCCTCCACACGACCTGACGCAAAAGGCAGGAGAGTGCAGTGGCGTGCACCCTGAGCCAAAGCGTGCGGCTCGGTGTGACCTGACCTTTACACGGCTCTGCACCCACCCACGCCACGCAGAACAACCTGCTTCTCCTCAGGCTGCTGAATCAGCCCGGCTGGGAAGAGCCCGAAGAGGAGCTCAGACTCCGACACATTTGGGCTATTCAGCACCATGAAGGAAATAGCAGGCATTCAGCGAGGGAATAAAATTAAGGAGTTGGCTGAATAAAGGTGATAAAAATAGATTTTCCAACTCCACGAAGATGAATCATTTTGCCATGGGGATTCGCCAGGCTCTGTTTCAGCTTTGTTTTCAACCCAGCCTCATAAATTTGACTGAGGAAAATTTCCTTCCCCTAGATAACCAGTGCCATGAAGCGTTTAGTATTCAGACAGTTCTGACAGGATTTTATTAGAGAATTGTCCAGAAATAACCTCCATCCCTTCTCTATCCTGCAGTAAATATTGACTCTGAAGGACAAGAGTGGGCTGGGCTGAAATGAGTAGCCTTTGACCCCAGACTCACCATCCTCTACTCCCCCCTCAATTTTCTCCTCAATTCTTTCCCTCCTCATTTTAAGAAATAGACATTTTCAGAAAGCAAAGAGGACAGTGGAAGAAAGCAGAATGTGAGGGGAACTCAGGTGAAACAACACCTCACAGGTATGCCATCACATCTTCCCCAGTTCACCGCGTGCTACTGAGGAACACATCTCTTAAGATGTAGCCGAGTTGCTTTTAATTCACAAAAATTCTTGAGAAATCCTCTTTATTTTGACTTTTTATCTATATGCCTTCCATGACACACCCCAAAAGGAAAAAATAATGCTTTCCTTAGACAGTAAGAAAACTTCATTAAAAGCAACAGGTGGTAAAAATATCAGGGGACAAGGTAAGCTCCATAGGAAAGCAATTCTGGTGTATTCTAGCCATATCATGAATGTATACAAAGGAACGTTTTTTAAAAAACTAAAAGTGATAAAATCTAAATAGCTTCCTTCCTTCACTCATGGACACCCATCGTCGTGTATTTTTCTCATAATGGATTTTACTTACCCCTCCACGGCCTCATAGTCCACATACAACTCCAGCATACCCACACTCGGGAGGCGGGTAGGACATCTGTCCTGGGTGCTCCAGTCAGCCCCCACACAGCAGCCAAAATGCCCTTACATCTCCTTTCTGAAAACAGTCCTCAGCGCAGCAAACCCTGCTCTGCCCCGAGCAGGCTGCTGCAGCTGAAATGCTGATGCAGTGAAAGAGAACTAACTGGAAGAGAGCATGATTGCCACACCTATTGGGGAGGGAGGCGGAGAGTTCTGCTCCCACTGAGGAAGGGGGACAGAATTCCCTAGACGTAGAGATGCCCCGGGCGATCCTGCAGGAGAGCTTTGTGGCAGCAGCTGCTGCAGAGTCAGCACTCAGCGCAATGGGTAAACCTGGATCTGCAGTAGGGCCCTAGGACCTGAGGGAGGGGAGTTCGTGTCCCAGCTCTGGAAGGAAGCAGCCTCACGACCCCAGGCAAGTCACTGCCCTCTGAATCTCAGTTTCCTCATTTGGAACAATATTCTGTGACAGCGGGGCTTCCCTGGTAGCTCTGATGGTAACGAACCTGCCTGCAATGCAAGAGATGCAGAGATTTGGGTTCGATCCCCGGATTGGGAAGATCCCTTCTAGAAGGGAATGGCTACCCATTCCAGTATTCTTGCCTGGAGAATTCCATGGCAGAGGGGCCTGGCAGGCAGGCTACAGTCCATGGGGTCACAAAGAATCCGACACGACTGAGTGGCTAACACTTTCACTTTCTGTGATAACTTATGTGACGAAAAGAGTCTAGAAAAGAATGAATATATGAATATGTATAAATGAAGCACCTTGCTGCGTATCTGAAACTAACACAACATTGTACTCCAACTATACTCCAATTAAAGTAAAATATAAGATAAAAAACTTAAAAAAGCCCTTTAAATAGCTTCTAGTTATGAAAATTTAAGGCTATCAGAAAAATCATGAATATAATAAATAATAAACACAGCTACAATATATTGAAAATAGACGAGGTACCATCCACCATGTTAGGCATTTTACATGTATCATCTTATTTAATCCCACCATCCTGAGATGAGATTTATCAATCCCATTTTATAGATGAGGACACTGGGGAACTCACGCCATGATTCCCCATGAAAATAAAGGATCATCATATCCATTCAGGGTTTTGAATTTAAATGGAAGCATTTCATCTTTGTGCCTGAAACTGAGATGACATCTGAGGATGGAATTTCTGTACTGTCGAGTGATTAATGTGTTTACAATCCTCTGCTGGGGTAATTCTCAGGTACTAGTATTTATGGTTACGGCCATTCATGCTACTGCAAAACCCATTTCCCACCTGTTGTTTTTTATTAAACCTCCCTAAAGGGCATGAAATATTTCTTTGTGCAGATTCTAAAAAACAGGAATCATGAAATATGTGAGCAGAAACATCGTGTGTGGATTTACTATTTGGAATTTTCAAACGCTATAAAACACTGTTTACAGCACATTCATCATTTATAAAAGTTTATTAGATTGATATGCCCACTGACTCACTGGTATCCTGCCATTTATTGATACCAATACATCAACTGGTGGGCTGACATTTAATATTTATTAATAACTTCTGTGTTTCATTGCCTGTTTTATAGAATCCTTGCATTATGTTTTATGTTTATCATCAATCAGTCTAGGTTTTCGGCAAACTTCTTACTTTAAAATAGTTTTTAGATTTACAGAAAATTGCAAAGATAGTCCATTGTAACTTGTGTTCTGGTATTTGCTATTACTCAACAGTGGTTAGTACCATTTATCGCAACTGATGAACAAACACTGGTACACTGCCACTAACTAAGCTTCAGGTTTTATTTGGGTTTCATCAGTTTTCCACTAATGTACTTCTTCTGTTCCAAGATCCATCAAAGGCACCATACTATAATCATCATTTCTCTTAAGCTTCTTCTGGACTTTCCTTGTTTCTCAGACTTTCCTTCACAGTTTTGAGAAGTGCTGGTCAAGGATTCTGCTCCTCCATTTGGGTTTGTCTGATATTTTTCTCACTGTTAGATTGGCATTACGGGTTTTGGGGAGGAAGACCGCTGAGATAAACACCATTGCCATAACACCATATCAATCATCCTCTTATTAAATATAGGGAAAATAAGTAAAATCAAAACTTTAAACTGAATAAAGTTAATTTTCAAAAATAAAAACAACAAATTATTTACTCAGAAAGACCATATTTTATTTTGTGGAGAGAATGACAGAGAGGGAAACTAATTTTTACATCCATTTTGAGATGAAGGCAGACCTAAGATTTTAGCAGGAAGCCAGCTAATTACAAAAGAGCTGTCCAGCAAGCTCTTTTGAGGTGCTTGCCAACACAAACTTCCTACAAAACAATCTCAGATGATGGCATATTTGAAGAGAATTTGTTTCAACCTAGCAGGATCTTACTCTACCATACAATACCTTCAGGTATTTCAAGTTTTTTTCCTGTTGTCAAACCACAGAATCCCTATGAATCTGGGTTTGAAGAATTTGCTTTAAATTAGTTCCACAGAAATTCCTTCTTTAGGAAAGTTATGACTATGAAAAAAAGAAGTAAGACTTAGGCTGAAATATGTATTTCCTGCTATTATGTATATTTTTTCCTCACAGTTCCTAATTGAAGGTCTGTTCCTCAAGGGAAAAAAAGTAAGGAACTGATGTAATGTCACAAACTTTGCTAAATGCTGTTCAATGAATGATAAGGGAGAATAAGTGGTTTCTTTTTTCAAAGAATGTGTCCCCCCAACCCCCGGATAGGAAGTGGGGGTGGGGGGGACAGGAAAAAAGAGTTTTACAGCACTTCTATATATAACCTTCCACCTCTGCAGAGACATAAAATAATTATGGAAACAAGTGTGGAAAAATAATTTGTGGTGTATAAAGGGATATTAGACTTCAACTAGCATGTCTAGGCATTCATAACCATGTGAATAAGAATTTCATTCCTTGACTGGCTCACTCACTGCTATGGATTAAACTGTGTCCCCTTTCTAAATTGATATGTTGAAGTCAGAACCCCCAGTAACTCAGAACTGTGACTGTATTTGGAGGTAGTGACTTCAAAGAAGGGATTATGTTCAATTGGGTCATTTAAAGCAGGCCCTAATCCAGTATGATTGGTGTCATTATTTTAAAAAATGAGATTAGGATACAAACTGCAGAGGAAGACCAAGTGAAGACCCATGGAGACGACCGCCATTTTCAAGCTAAGGAGAGAGGCAACCAACCCCGCCTCTGCTTGACTTCATTTCTCTCCTTTAAGGCACCCAATCTGCTATACTTTGTTATGGCGGCAAATTAATCTGCTTATCGAGCATTAAGAGTGAAGAATCAAGGGTATAAGAAAGGCTAGAGGGTATGAGACTGGTTGGATATTACATCTCAATAAACCATTAATTATGTGAAGATCTAAGTTACTATCGCTCATGATTTCCATATCTAAGTGCAACTGCTAATGACTCCTCCTGTGGTCTCAAACTTCTTTCATCATCCCAACCTCCCCCACCTCCCCTTCCAATGAAAGTCAAACACTACAAAGAGCAGACTATAATTTGTGTGTGTGGTGGGGGAGGGAAACTTCAAAGTTTGTGTTTATAGAAAAAGAAATAATGTGTCTTCATATATACTTCAGCATAAGGATTTAAATTTAAAATCAGCCATTCATTAACCTAGTCCAATTTCTTATACGTTTTTCCATGAGTTCCAAACCAACATTTTCCAACTGTCTGCCAGACATCTGTACATGAATATCTCTTAAAGGTAGCCAACTCAATACATCCAAAAGAGAATTCATCTTTTCTCTTGGAACCCATTTCTCATCCCCTGTTCCCATGATGTCTATTACTGGCATCACAATTCGCCAAGTTGCTGAAATCCAAAATGTAGATGTCATTTTCCTAAGATTATTTATTATATTTCATTAATTCCAAGTCGTACAATTTTTTTACCTCTAAAATAATGATGCATCTTTCCATTGCTGGTATGTTAACATTGTGTTATAATTTAATTAATGAATTTAAAAAATTAGTTATGTAATTTTTAAGTGGTATGTCTTAAAATTAAGGGCACGTTACTGTCAGTGCAAAACATAGAACCATACATCCTGTGTCCTCATGTCCACTCTCACTGCTTCTACTAAGGTTAAGTAGGAGACATTACCTCTTGTTTGGACTACTTGTCTCCTAACTGACTTTGGTTGCTGGTCTCTTCCCACAATCTACTTTCCACATGGCCACCAAAGTTATCTGGAACACAAGATTCCTTTGTTTGCAGTGGTTCTTACTGTAGATGAGCCCAAACACTTGCAGATAGCATTTCTGTCTCAACCTACTATTCCTGGTCCACTTTTCACAATATTGATTTCTTTCAGGGACCCTGGGCTCCAGCTGCAGCCACATACAAAAAGCCACTTGCAGACAAGACCCAGGTTCCTGTGCTCAAAGCCTTTCTCATTCCATCCTCTCAGGCCAGACCGTCCTTCTCCAACCCCAATGCTGGCTGCTGCTGCTAAATCGCTTCGGTAGTGTCCGACTCTGTGCGACCCCATAGACGGCAGCCCACCAGGCTCCCCTGTCCCTGGTCTTCTCTAATTGTAGATACATCTTTAGATCCCAGGCTTCCCAGGTGGTACTAGTGCCAAAGAACCTGCCTGCCAATGAAGGAGACATAAGAGATGTGGGTTCAATCCTTGGGTTGGGAAGATCTCTTGAGGAGGGCATGGCAACCCACTCTAGTATGCTTGCCTGGAGAATCCCATGGTCAGAGGAGCCTGGAGGGTTACCCTACAGTCCACAGGGTCGCACAGAGTCGGACGTGGCTGAAGCGACTTCACAGTATATTCAGAATCCATACCTCTCAAAGTTCTTACTCTCAAACAGAAACTTATTCCTTGTTCTTCCTTGCATATTAACATTCCATTACTATTTCATAGTCTCCCTCTAGTAGACCTTATTTGCCTCTAGAAGGGGATTCCCCCGGAAGGCTGGAATTATGGAATTATGTCTTGAGTCACGGTGGATGTTCACTTGGAAGGCAAGAGAGAACATACCATCTCTTTCTAGTGTATATGTGTAGATGAAAACTGGGAAACAGAGCTTAGATGTCATGTGAGGGAGGTGGTCCAAGGAAAACTGTATTATTGTTAAAGTACTATAACTATAAAGGATGCTTTTTCAGGAAAATAAGAAATCCATGCCCTCCATTTCTCAGCAGATTAGGACAATCATTTCATTCACTGTGGAGGCAGTTTTTAAATACCTCCGAGTGATCCCTTCTTCCTGTACACAGGTCTTTGTGCAGTCTCCTCCCCTTGAGTGTGGGCTAGACCTGGTGACTTGTTTTTGATCAATAGAATATGGCCAAGGTGAGGAAATGTGACTTCTAAGATTAGATTATACATAATTGTGATGTCCATCTTGTTTGTTCTCTCTCAGTATCTTTCTCTCTCTCTCTCTCTCTTTTTCTGGTTCTTCTTGCTTGCTTATTCTCATGAAGCAAGCTGTCACATTGTGAGTTGTTCTATGTAAATAGGCCATTATGGCAAAGAACTGAAGATGGTTTTGGCCAACATCCTGCAACAAAACAAATCTTGTTGCTATCCACCTGAGTGTGCTTAGAATCAGATCCTTCCCTAGTCAAGTCGTAAAATGACAGCAGTCAATACCTGATGGCAGCTTTGTGGGACATCCTAAAACTAACCCAACTAAGCCAAGCCCAGATTCTAGATCCACAGGAACTTTGGAATAGTAAATGTTTTGGACTACTAACTTCAGTTCAGTTGCTCAGTCATGTCTGACTCTTTGCAACCCATGGACTGCAGCACGACAGGCTTCCCTGTCCATCACCAAATCCCAGAGCCTGCTCAAACTCACGTTCATTGAGTCAGTGATGCCATCCAAACATCTCATCCTTTGTCATCTCCTTCTCCTTCTGCCTTCAATCTTTTCCAGCATCAAGGTCTTTTCAAATGAGTCAGTTCTTCACATCAGGTGGCCAAAATATTGGAGTTTCAACTTTAGCATCAGTCCTTCCAATGAATATTCAGGACTGATTTCCTTTAGGATTGACTGGTTTGATCTCTTTGCAGTCCAAGGGACTGTCAAGAGTCTTCTCCAACACAGTTCTAAAGCATAAATTCTTCATCACTCAGCTTGCTTTAGAGTCCAACTCTCACATCCATACATGACTACTGGAAAAACCATAGCTTTGACTAGACAGAACTTTGTTGGCAAAGTAACATCTCTGCTTTTTAATATGCTGTCAAGGTTGGTCACGGCTTTTCTTCCAAGGAGCAAGCGTCTTTTAATTTCATCACTGCAATCACCATCTGTAGTGATTTTGGAGCCCAGGAAAATAAAGTCTCTTATTGTTTCCAGTGTTTCCCCATCTATTTGCCATGAAGCGATAGGACCAGATGCCATGATCTTTGTTTTCTGAATGTTGAGGTTTAAGCCAGCTGTTTCACTCTCCTCTTTCACTACCATCTAGAGGCTCTTTAGTTCTGCTTTGCTTTCTGCCATGAGGGTGGTGTCTTCTGATATCTGAGGTTATTGATATTGCTTCTGGCAATCTTGATTTCAGCTTGTACTTCATTCAGCCTGGCATTTCACATGATATACTCTGCATATAAGTTAAATAAGCAAGGTGAAAATACACAGCCTTGATGTACCCTTTTCCCAATTTGGAACCAGTTCTTTGTTCCATGTCTGGTTCTAACCGTTGCTTCTTGACCTGTATACAGATTTCTCAGGAGGCAGGTCAGGTGGTCTGGTATTCCCATCTCTTTCAGAATTTTCCACTGTTTGTTGTGATCTACACAGTCAAAGGCGTTGGCATAGTCAATAAAGCAAAAGTAGATGTTTTTCTGGAACTGTCTTGCTTTTTTTATGATCCAAAGGATGTTGGCAATTTGATCTCTAGTTACTCTGCCTTTTCTAAATCCAGCTTGAACATCTGAAAGTTCTCAGTTCACATACTATTGAAGCCAACTTGGAGAATTTTGAGCATTACTTTGCTAGCGTGTGAGATGAATGCAATTGTGCAGTAGTTTGAACATTCTTTGGCATTGCCTTTCTTTGGGATTGGAATGAAAACTGATCTTTTTAGTCCTGTGGCCACTGCTGCATTTTCCAGATTTGCCGGCATATTGAGTGTAGCACTTTCACAGCATCATCTTTTAGGATTTGAAATAGCTCAACTGTAATTCCATCATCTCCACTAGCTTTGTTCCTAGTGATGCTTCCTAAGGTCCACTTCACTTCATATTCCAGGGTGTCTGGTTCAAGGTGAGTGGTCATTACCATCGTGATTATCTGACATTTCTGTGTATTCTTGTCACCTCTTCTTAATCTCTTCTGTGTCTGTTAGGTCCAAACTGTTTCTGTCCTTTGTTTTTGTGCCCATCTTTGCATGAAATGTCCCCTTGGATCTCTAATTTTCTTGAAGAGATGTCTAGTTTTTCCCATTCTACTGTTTCCTCTATTTTTTTTTTTTTTTGCATTGATCACTTGGGAAGGCTTTCTTACCTCTCCTTGCTATTTTTTGGAACTCTGCATTCAGATGGATATATCTTTCCTTTTCTCCTTTGCTTTTCTCGTCTCTTCTTTCCTCAGCTATTAGTAAGGCCTCCTTGGACAACCATTATATACTCATAAGGGATTTGATTTAGGTCATACCTGAATGGTCTAGTGGTTTTCCCTACTTTCTTCAATTTAAGTCTGAATATGGCAATAAGGAGTTCATGATCTGAGCCACAGTCAGCCCCCAGTTTTGTTTTTGCTGACTGTATAGAGCTTCTCCATCTTTGGCTGCAAAAAATATAATCAATCTGACTTTGGCATTGACCATTTGGTGATGTCCATGTGTAGAATCATCTCTTGTGTTGTTGGAAGAGGGTATTTGCTATGACCAGTGCATTCTCTTGGCAAAACTCTGTTAGCTTGCCCTGCTTCATTTTGTACTCCAAGGCCAATCTTGCCTATTACTCCAGAGATCTCTTGACTTCTTACTTTTGCATTCCAGTCCCCTATGATGAAAAGGACATCTTTTTTGGTGTTAGTTCTAGACCACTAAATTCAGATGTAGTTTGTTATACAGCATGTGTGTGTGCATGCTAAGTGGCTTCAGTCACATCTGACTCTTTGCAACCCTATGGATTGTAGGCCACCAGGCTCCTCTGTCAATGGAATTTTCCAAGCAAGAATACTGGAGTGGATATCTCCTACATTGGCAGGTGGGCTCTTCACAGCAGTGGATAACTGATATACACTCACCAAATAAGAAAATCAGAAAACAGATAATAAACACAGGATGAGTGGAAAGAACCAAAAACAAAAACAAAAAAACCTCTTACTGAGTCTTCCCAAGTACTCAAACAATATGGAAAAGGAGACTAACTTATTGGTCCAAGCACTCAGCAGATAACCACAAGCTAGCCTGTTCCAGTGGCCATCAGCATTCTCCTGGTCCAGCTCACTGTGGAGAATGGCTCTTACCAGCTGATACACTTTTATTTCTGTACTCACTGTGTGCCAAGTCTTTTGGTTTAGGTAGTAAGTTAACTGTAATCCTGGCTCCTAAGAGTGATAATACGTAGGGGGCAATATACCTAGAACATTCCTTTAGCTCAGGGAAAGCCATAAATGGCTTTCTGAGCTGTTTGAATTTTATTCCTTATATGCAGTGGGCAGCTATAGAAGGTTGTATGTGTGCATGCTCAGTCACTTAGTTGTGTCCAACTCTTTGTAACCTGTGGACTGTAGCCTGCCAGGCTCCACTGTCCACGGGATTTTCCAGGCATGAATACAGGGGTGGGTGTCTTTTCCAGGGGATCTTCCTGGCCCAGGGGTCAAACCCACATCTCCTGCATTGCAGGCAGATTCTTTACTACTGCAGCACCTGGGAAGCCCTTTTATAAAGTTATCTGACAAGTTATCTGAGAAACCTGTATGCAGGTCAGGAAGCAAGTTAGAACTGGACATGGAACAGCAGACTGGTTCCAAATAGGAAAAGGAGTATGTCAAGGCTACATATTGTCTCCCTGCTATTTAACTTCTATTCAGAGTACATCACGAGAAACTCTGAGCTGGATGAAGCACATGCTGGAATCAAGATTGCCGGGAGAAATATCAATAACAAAAGATATGCAGATGACACCACCTTTACGGCAGAAAGTGAAGAACTAAAGAGCCTCTTGGTGAAAGTTAAAGAGGAGGGTGAAAAAGTTGGCTTAAAGCTCAACATTCAGAAAACTAAGATTATGAATCTGGTCCCATCACTTCATGGCAAATAGATGGGGAAACAGCAGAAACAGTGGCTGACTTTATTGTGGGGGGCTCCAAAATCAACTGCAGATGGTGACTGTAGCCATGAAATTAAAAGACACTTACTCCTTGGAAAGAAAGTTATAACCAACCTAGACAGCATATTAAAAACCAGAGACATTACTTTGCCAACAAAGGTCTGTTTAGTCAAGGCTATGGTTTTTCCAGTGGTCATGTATGGGTGTGAGCCCAAGCAGGACTACAAAGCAAGCTGAGCACCAAAGAACTGATGCTTTTGAACTGTGGTGTTGGAGAAGACTCTTGAGAGCCCCTTGGACTGCAAGGAGATCCAACCAGTCCATTCTAAAGGAGATCAGTCCTGGGTGTTCATTGGAAGGACTGATTTTGAAGCTGAAACTACAATACTTTGGCCACCTGATGCGGAGAGCTGGCTCATTTGAAAAGACCCTGATGCTGGGAAAGATTGAGGGCAGGAGGAGAAGGGGACACCAGGGGATAAGATGGCTGGATGGCATCACAGATTCAATGGACATGAGTTTGGGTAGGCTCCGGGAGTTGGGGATGGACAGGGAGGCCTAGCGTGCTGCAGTTCATGGGGTCACAAAGAGTCGGACACAATTGAGCCACTGAACTGAACTGAACTGAAGGGACCTGAAACAATCAATACTTTTAGAAGGTACCTGTGGAAACTGTTACCCCTGGCAGCATACAAGCCATGCTGACTTGGGAGGCACTGAACAAAGAAAACCCCCCTAGGTTCACAGTCCACCATTTAACTGAATGCAGGATCAAGTGTACCAAAGAGCACATGGGTTTTATTGTTGTTTTCCCCTCCAGTTTGCACTTTTTTATGTCTAAAGCTACTAAAAGGCTAACCACCACTCTTGCTTGGGCTTGGTTTGGGCATCCAACCTGAGAGCAGCAAATTGAGCATTCCTTCTGTGTGTGGTGTGGGAACACAACTGAGGTTTCTCTTACTGTGCCAGGGATGAGGATAAAGGAACGTGTGTCATTAAATTCAATTTTGGCTGAGATTCTTTACAAGGTCTCTTCATTTCCCTCAGTGAAATGTACCTCCTATGTACAGAGCATCACTCAAACACCAGTTTCCACTTGGCTCCCAAGGAAGAGCAAGACCACCTCCAGAGACACCCTCCCCCCACCCCTCCCCACATCACACCATGCAACTGCCTTAGGAAAAACACACAGGGTGGGTGTGTTCCAAGTCTCTGGTCTCTGCCTGCCTATGAATGAGAACTGCATCTGCATCTTCCCGAACGTTTGTTGTCCTGAATCAGAATCATGATTCTGGGGAGGCATTGAAAGGTGCTGAGCCTAGCTGGATTGATTTGCACCTGAAAAGGCGGAGGGTAGTAGAGGCAGAGAAAAGGTTGAGTAGAGAGACAAGAGCCAGCAGAGTGTGAGTCTGGACAACCTCAGGTGGTTGGTATGGGAAAGATTTGTAGGAGGTGCTGGCAAGAATGAGAGGGGTGTGTGTGTGTGTGTGTGTGTGCACGCGCACGCACAGAAAGACAGTGAGAGGAGACCAAGAGGAGGGTATTTTAGCAGGTTTTATCGAATGTTAGAATGGAATCACCGACATTTTTTGGAAAGACCCTCAATGGACATGAATTTGAGGAAACCCTGGGAGATAACGAAGGACGGGGAAGCTTGCATGCTGCAGTCCACAGAGTTGCAAAGAGTCAGACACGACTTAGTGACTGAACAACAACAGTAAAGATGTCTAAAGATCGCCTATTAACATCAGTTGTTGAACTGGTGCTTCATTGACTATGATGCTGGAGGTGCAGCCACATGGAAATTGCTTTCATAGGATAGTGGAAATTTTACATTTACAGGGCTCTTTAAAACACGCCACTGCTTCAGTCTGATGAAATTAATAGATCTTAAATGAGAGGGATGAGAGGTGGTCTTCTGAAAACATGAGATCTCTTTAGAGACTTGCTTCCAAACAGATATTCAGGAATGCTGAGGTTTAGCGGACTATTGTAAGGCCTCATGGAGATAGTGTAACACAGTAGAAAAGACAGAGTCTAGAGCTGGATGAATCAGGGTCCAAATCTCCATATCACCTCTTTTTTTATTGGAAAGCTGGTAACCCACCTCTTAGCACCCTTGTCTCCTGAGATTATAGCTAAGGCATAGCAATAACTGCATCACAGGGCAACTGTAAAGATCAAGAAGGATACACCTTGCACTTTGTACACAGGTGGGTTTTAATATATTAATATGATGGTTATCATTATGGGGACTCACACCCCTGGCCTCCCTCTTTGCTTCTCTGCTTCCTTCCTGGCCTGAGACAATCATTTGACTGGAAGAGAAACAGAGGCAGAGATGAGAACCCTGGCCAGCTTCTTCTGGGGGGACCCATAATAAAACTGTTACAGGGATGGAAAACACGCTAGAATTTCTAAATGAAACTATAAAATTGAAACCTAAAATATAAGACATTGACAAGGATGAACTGAAACAGACAAGGGCTAATCTCCAGTCAGGATTTGCAGGAAACCACTTCTTGGCAGGTAGACACTCAAAACATCTGGGACTCAAATTTACTGCATTGTCATCTTCTGAAAATCATGAAGTTTGAATAAGGCCTTTCACTCAGACTACTCAGTTTTCAATAGCTTCCTATGTTTACCTTTGTCCAAAACAATACTTTTTTAATCTTCTCATAATGTGGAAATTGCCACTGCCTTTTCATCATTCCTCCTTTTCTGATCTCTCTCAAACAATGAAACATCAACTGCTCTGGTATCGCTTTCATAAAATAAAGCAGATATCTTATGAAAGCCTCCTAAAGTCCACAAAGTTTATGGGAACTTACATTTTTATCCATTTGAGAAAACTCAGCTCTAAGCATATTTGAAATCTTATCTTTTGATTAGAAAAAATACCTGTTTTTCCTAAAGAATAAATTTTTGAGTGGATCAGAGTAACTAAATGGTAGGATAATTCTACCAGTTACCTTCCTGCTAGAACCTACTGAGCTTCACTGAGTGCAAATTCCCAGCATTTATCAGGTGAAGTGAGCCCTTTCACAGAACTTGGAAAGATATTTTGAAGATGTTGGACAGCAGAAACCCCAAAAAAGAGATGAGCTGAAAAAGTGAGTCTTTGCTGTCTGTCCCGTCTTTCTCACAAGACGTAAAATAGTTGTCATTTACATGTGTCATTTACAAATACTCCCATTTTCAACTGGGAGAATTTGTGAGTAATATAACCACGGAGAAAGGTGGTCTGTGCTTCGGACTCATCTCAGCTTTTACTGTTGTGTGATCGTCCCCTCTATGGACCCCTGTTCCTCTATAAAACAAATATACCTAAGATGCCCTTCCTGCAGTAAAATTCTTTCTCTTCTCCGATTGCTTCTCTTGGATTCACATGCAAGATCAAGCAAATATTTCATGACAGCCCTAGGAGGGTTCAGCACCCAAGGGCGAATCCTCAAATACCTATTTCCAATTACACACACACACACCAACAACACACAAATACCTATTTCCAATTACATACACACACACCAACAACACACAAATACCTATTTCCAATTACACACACACACACACATACACCAACAACACACAAATACCTATTTCCAATTACACACACACACACACATACACCAACAACACACAAATACCTATTTCCAATTACACACACACACACACACACACACACTGGCTGTTACAACTAAAATCCGGGTGAGAAAAGACTTAATGTCCAAATTCCTATTGCAAGCAAGGATTTCATACATATATGTCTCCTGCACAAAGTCTGATGTTTCTGGATGAAACAGAATTTACCATGATCTCTAACCACCATTAAACTGAGTTTCAGGATGTGGCTTGATTACACAATACTGTCAAACTGGCTAAATAAAGGGCAGCGTTTTTAAAAGTTGTTGCTATGCCAAAGACCTAAATTTGAGGTCTTTCTCTCTGGCAACAGCTAACAGTGTCACTCACACCTAAAAAAGAATGCAAGCATCTGCAGGCAGTCACCATGCGGCCGTGCATGTCAGCGATCGCTACAGAAGAAACACAGACCCAGATCCAGGGTCTTTGCATTCTTGCCAGGAAATGATTTTCAGCTACTTTGTTTTAACACCTTCACCCCTGAATTCTTTGTAACCACAGCTCAACTCAGGGGATAAAATACACCTATTCATGCCTTTGTAAATCTACACATGTTTATAATTTGGGATTGCTATGTGAAAACACACTTTTCTATTTATCTTCAAGTCAAGCAGCTGGGCCATCTTAATGGATTTTTCTCAGCACCAGGCCATTAAGTCACACAGGCA
The DNA here is from genome assembly GCF_027580195.1 of Bos mutus. Lineage (NCBI taxonomy): Eukaryota > Metazoa > Chordata > Mammalia > Artiodactyla > Bovidae > Bos > Bos mutus. Next base: position 60,384,138 of record NC_091622.1, on the reverse strand, counting down.
TGGGTTCCAGGCATGGAGATCCCCCTGGCCATACTTCTTAGATCTCCATGGCCCCTGCTACTAAGGACTGATTAACGGGTAGATGGTCAGTGACCTGTCAACTCCCTGACAAAGTACAAACCAACCTAGAAGTCTGCAGATGCATTTGAGGAATGCTGTTTGTTCTTTCCCGAGTGTCACAAATATGGGTGGAAGAAATGTCATGTGAAGAATATATTCATACAAAAGGTTGCAGCTCTACACATCCAAGATAGTCTCTGCTACCTTCAAATCTACTGCTCACCTGCAGTCCCCTTTCCTTCTCCAAACAGGTAAGAGAATTAATGTTTCAATCTTCAATGTTTTATGTTGTAAATTTTCAAGCCTAACAAAATCCTGCAAGAAGGGTACCATGACAACTGCATATCCTTTATCTAGATACAAAATTTTACATTTCCCTCCTTCCCTGCCCCGCTTCCTGCCCCCCTCTCTCCCCCTTCCCTCCATCTCTCCATGTGTATATGTATATAAAATGATACATTATATGCACAAACCTCTTTTTGCTGAACATCTTGAGGATTAGTTGTACGTGTTGTGACATTTCATGTCTAAAGACTCTAGCTTTTGTTCATCTAACATTAAGAATATTCCCCTGTATCCACCACTGTCTTTGACAAGATAGTTAACATGTAAAAGAAATTCAACATTGGGGAAACACTGTTATCTAATATTCAATCTGCACTCAAATTTCCCCACTGTCCCAATATGTCTAATACAGTTGCTCATTCTCAATCAAGGATCAGACATGGCATTTGGCTGTCATATCTTCTTAGCCACCTTTCATCTGCAACAGTTGGGGGGCGGGCCACTGACAGAGTTAAGGAATGTACACCAGTTGTTTTATGGAATGTCCCTCAATTTGGACTGGTCTGATTTGTTTCCTCAGAATTGGATGTAGGCTAAAGATTTTGGTAAACACTTCCTCAGGGTGATGCTGTGACTTCTTTGTGCATCCCTAGGACACCTGTTATCCCTGCACCCATTATAGGCATTGGTAAGTAAGAGCATGGGCTTTGGATCCATCTTAGTTTTTACTCGGAGAAGGCAATGGCACCCCACTCCAGTACTCTTGCCTGGAAAATCCCATGGACGGAGGAGCCTGGTAGGCTGCAGTCCATGGGGTCGCGAAGAGTTGGACACGACTGAGCGACTTCACTTTCACTTTCATGCATTGGAGAAGGAAATGGCAACCCACTCCGGTGTTCTTGCCTGGAGAATCCCAGGGACGGGGGAGCCTGGTGGGCTGCCGTCTGTGGGGTCACACAGAGTCGGACACGACTGAGGTGACTTAGCAGCAGCAGCAGTTTTTACTGTTTGTGTGATCTTAAAGCTAGCTACAGTGCTTAAACATGAATACTAAATCATTTACACACCTTGAATTGCAAACTAGTAACAATAGTTATTCAAAAATCTTACTGCCCAGATCATATTTCAATACAGCTGTCTTTTTTGTCTCTATTAACTCATTTTCTCATAAACCAGGAGATGCTAACAGTATTCTATAAAAGAGATCATATGGACCATAAACACCAAAGGCTTCACAAAGGAGGTGATTTTGCACTGGCTCTTGATAAGTAAATAAGATTTAGTCAAGAAGAGCAGAGAGAGATATATTCATAAGAAGTGTCATGAGCAAAGGCTTCATACATAACAGTGAATAACATCTGAGGACCTATGAGTTGATGGTAATAATCTAGGTAAGAGATGAGGAAGACCTGCTCTAGGCCTTATCGAGTGGCCAATGAAATGCAAACAAGTAGACAGACTGAAGACAGTTGCCATATTCTAAAACCAATACAATATTGTAAAGTAAAAAATAATAATAATAAAGAAATGATAAATGGTTTAAAAAATAATTAAAAAAAGTAAAAAAAAAAAGAAAGTTGCCATATTCTTTAATAGCTCAACGAGGGCAACTGCATGTTTCTGATGCCTTCCTGACATCGGTGGGCAGCAGCAGTGGTCATTTAAGTCTAATTTGAATATGAACAGTGTGAGATGTTCAGTAGGACATCCAGACGGAGCTGTCCAATACACAGAACAAGAGACCTGGAGATCAGGAGAAAAAACCTGGTAAGAAGTGATGACTTGGGGCAATGCTACGAAGAGTTGAGGTCACGAAGACAGACAGGAACATCAGTGTAGAAAGGAAGCAGATGACAGATCTGAAGAGCAAACTCTGGAAGAACCTTAACAGGATGGGGAAAGGGCACAGAAGGGTAGCAGTTCTGTTTCTTGTTGGTACCCCAACTTGTGCACTGGTTTTTGGAGATGTTGATCTGGTGGTAATTGGAGAAGAGGAAAAAAAAAAAAGAGAGAGCTTGACCAGATTTGTAGATTAAGGAATCATGAGTGAATGGGCAGTAATTAATTATACATAAATAAGTATTTTTTTTGGACTAAAGATAACTCCGCTGTGTGTTTTTTCCAACACCAGCAAGCAATTAACTCAGTTCTGACACTCTTCACCTGGGGATAGTGTCAGATGTCCCAGGTCAAGGCTCAGTCCCATTAAGACTGTTCCCACAAAAAAATTAATAAAAAAAGGACTGCCCCATTTCAGATATCAGTCTCAAGTCCAGGTGGTCAGCTGGGCTTCTGAACAATGAGCTATAAACCACAGGTTCTCAAGATCTCCTTCTTGGGTTTGATTAATTTGCTAAAGTGGCTCAAAGAACACAAAGAAACACTTACTTAGGCCTATCAATTTATTACAAAGAATATTATAAAGGATTCAGAACAGCTAGATTAAGAAGTACATAGAGCAAGGCATGTGGGGAGGCACATAGAGCTTCCATGCCATCTGGGTATGCCACTCTCCTGGGATCTCCATGTGTTCACCAATCTGAAAACTCTCCGAATCACATGCTTTTGGTTTTTTATGGAGGCCTCATTACATAGGCAAGACTGATTAAATCACTGACATGGGTAACTCAACCAACCTCCAACCCCTCTCCCCTCTCTGGAAGTCAGTGGGGTGGGACTTTAAGTTCCAACTCTCTCATCATGAGGTTGGTTCCCCTGGCAACCAGCCCCCGTCTTTGGGACTTTCCAAAAGTTACCTCATTCAGGTGGGGCTGAAAGGAGCTTGTTATAAAGAACAAGATACTCCTTCACCTTTATAGAACTGGAGCCATTTCAGGAACTGATGACAGAAGACCGAGTATTATAACAAAAGATGTTTCCATTGTTCTCATGGCTTAGGAAATTCCAAGGGTTTTAGGTGCTCTGTGCCAGAAACAGACAAAGTCCAAATACATATTGCTTATTACAAATCACAGTATCACAATAACAAATCAGTCAAGAAAATATAAGTGATATAGGATGGGATAAAATGGAAAACCATTACTTGGAAAAGAGCAAGGAAACAGAAATGATGGAAAGGATAAAATGGAAAGGAAATTCAAATGAAAAAAAAGAAGAAGGACAAGTGAGGGGTGTAAAAAAGCAGCAGAGGTGCCCTGGTTCTCTCGAATCACACGGCCTGCCTGTTCCAAAGCAGAGGCAACAGGTAAAGAACAATGCTTGATCTGCTAGAAGAAACCAACATAAACATCAATGCATGTGTCTCAAACCCTTAATTTTGCTCCAATTATTTACGATTCAGTTTAAATTAATATTTATAAAACCCTTCTCTCCTTAGCTTCTGGACTGAGAGCTGCTTCCTGCAGCCATGTGGGTTTCACTGGTGCCTTCCTTGACTTCTTGCTATAAGTTTTGCTCCTATAATATTATATATTAGACTTCCAAGGTCTGGAGATGCCACATGCTTGGGGCCAAACAGATATCTGTCAGCTTCATTAAAGCAATGGCCTTAACATTTGAAAGAGATGGATTTAATAAAAAGTTTTAAAATAACTAATACATGTACACATAATGAATATATTAATGTGTGATTTGTAATAAGCAATATGTATTTGGACTTTGTTTCTGGCATATATTAATACATGTACACATTAATGCATAATATTAATATACATAATATACAGATTTTTAATTAGATTATTTAAATCCATTTCTTCCAAATTTAACTATCTATGTATTGACTTACTTGGCTACCTGATTCTGATGAATGAAATTAGAAAGATTTTTAATAACTAATTACCAATGTACTACTAACCAGAATGGGAAATAAAATGCACTGGCAGAAATAGCAATTCTTACAATTTAAAAAAATCCATTTCATTCAACTTGCTTAAACCATGTACCTAATTAATGACCCCCACAGTTCTCAAACATAATTTTGTTGGTGTTGTTGCATCAAATTTCAATTAGTCATTGTCATATGACTGTGAAGCAAATCATCAAGTCTAAGTAGGAGCCTGCTTAAATTCTTGACATTTTTCTAATTGTTTTTTGCAAGACCACAGGCACAGAAGGCACCACAATGAAAACAGTCGAAGCATTGTTACTAAGCCACACATACCCTCAGCTTCCTGTGCACACATGTACCTGTACACGTACACGTGTGTGTGTGAGGGCGCATGTGTGAGCCCAGACATATGCACCGTGTTGCTTCTAGAGCTAAGGTTTGTTCGTCCTTTTGACCTTTCACCTTCTTCTTATTAGCAAAAGGTAACAACAATTAAGCAATAAAAATTAGTTGCCAAGAATTATGAAACATATCAATGCATGAAGAAGAATCCTGCATCTGACTACATGTGAACATTTGAGTTTTACTGGTTTTAGCTGGGTAGGTTCAGAAGAACCAGGGGTTTGCTTAACAGTTCTCCAGACAATAGAATCACCTCAGTGACTGTTATGTCTTTAGAAAGTTGGTCTACAAATGTGGTACTTAAACGCAAGTAGATTTATAAGACTGAAAACAGCAATTTATCATGAAAATGCTGCTTGTTCATCATGAAATTCTTTTTCTCACTACCCTTTCTCTTCTTCATTCCAGGGGAATGCAGAGAACTGAAATGAGAAAACCATAATTACCATCGCATTCCTCCCCTCAGGTCAATTTAATTACCAGCTTCTCACCCCAAAACAAATTTAACTCCTTAAGAATGAACGTTATTCTTATCACTCATGGGAAAAACATAAAGATTAAAATGACATTTAGGCATAACTGCAATCTTTCATTTTTAAGTGACCTCACAGTTTAATGGCTTCAATGCATTCTCATTCATGTGGAATATATACTGCAGGAAAGAACTGTAATAAATGGCATTGTCATGACCCTTAGGTTAGAGCAAAGGAATATTGGAAGATAAATCTCAATTCTGGATACTCACCAATCCTGCAATGGGGGTAGGCAATCTATTGATCTTTTTAACAAGTCCTGGCTTTATAGCATTCAGCAACCTGTCATGAAAAAGACAGAAAGTTAAGCGAGACATAAAGCAAGATGGATCACACAAATCACCTTTATCCGGGGCTACAACTAAATTGCTGAATAGGAAAAGCAGTGAATTTAAAGCATGTAGTAAATCTCAATAATCTGTGAGCCTTTGTGCATCCCAGTGAAGAACTTTGCCAACATCAAGTTTGTCCATGGCAGGTGAAGTTTTAGAATTTGGAAATAATGAGAGAAAAGAAAGGATGGAAATTCAGGGGAAAAGACAAAGATGTGAGCTGGACTGAGCCTGGGAGGGAATTGTCTAGGATGGGAGCCAGGTACTGCTACACACCAAGGCTGCTTCCCAGTCTCCTGGCTAAGGCAGAGGTCTCTCCAGGGATGCACTGAGTTCAGAGACCAACATCTATCTTTGCAAATAATTTGCCAAGATTAATTCTTCCTCCAGACTTTCTTGGTCTTTGAAGAGAGTGGCTTGTTAAATGTGGTGAGCTTTGCTTAAGAGAGGAAAGAATATGTTTAGCAAGAGGTTAGCCAATTATATCCTGCAGATCTGAAACAACGCTGGCCACAATTCCCTAGGTATAAAAGATATGTGACCCAAACATTTTGGGGGTAAAGGTTGAAATCATGTAAAAATGGTAATACAAAGGAATGCAAGAGAAGCAACCATAACTGTTTATCTTCAGGAAATTTCAATTCAGAGTGAAAAGAAATAAGGAAGGCAACTTGTAAAACTAAAATAGGGTTGGCATCAGGGTAACGTGGTAGAATTGTAGCATTTGCCAACTAGGGTTATTCATAAGGGAATTAATGAAGGTATGGTACTGTAGAATGGAGGCATTTATTTTTACACTCAGGAATCAGAGGAGAGGCAATAAGGTAATTTATCTCAGGACACAGGGCAAAGAGAACGTTAGGACAGGGGTTTGTTTTCTACAATTCAGGGGTAAGCAAACTATAAATCATGGGCCAAATCTGGCCCAATGCCCTTTTTTGTAAACAAGTTTTACTGGAACACAGCCTTGCCCATTCATTTACGTTTTATTTACTCCTGCTTTTGTGCTGTGACAGCAGAGCTGAGTGGTTACAACAGAGAAGCTAGAGCCCATAAATCAAACAATTTTTACTATATGGCCCTTTACCAAAAACTTTTGCCAAACTCTGTTATCATTCATGCAGTCAAAGATTATAGTAAATTATGAAGAACCTATGCTTAATAGATTTCCACAAACCAGTAACAAAAGATGCTTTGAAAGAGTCCGATAATTAGTCTTGAATTCAGCCTCTGTTTGACCTTGACACCGCCATGCATTGACAGATGGAGAAATGTTGCTACAGTGGTTATGATAGGATATTCTGGTTTTACACCAAGAATTGCCTGTTCTTGGAAACTTTCACCCCAGTTCTTAAGCGTTGCCACCAAGAGGCAATGCCCAGAGCAGCCACAAAAGAGTAGTGCCTTTTGGCCCACTGAGAACCAAGATGGCACGCCTTTCATGAATGCACTTAATTTTAACCATGAATTTAATCTTCTTAAAAAGTGTGTTTTTTATTTTATAGCTTCAGTCAGTTCAGTTCAGTTCAGTCGCTCAGTCGTGTCCGACTCTTTGCGACCCTATGAATTGCAGCACGCTAGGCCTCCCTGTCCATCACCAACTCCCGGAATTCACTCTGACTCACATCCATCGAGGCGGTGATGCCATCCAGCCATCTCATCCTCTGTTGTCCCCTTCTCCTCCTGCCCCCAATCCCTCCCAGCATCAGAGTCTTGTCCAATGAGTCGACTCTTCGCATGAGGTGGCCAAAGTACTGGAGTTTCAGCTTTAGCATCATTCCTTCCAAAGAAATCCCAGGGCTCATCTCCTTCAGAATGGACTGGTTGGATCTCCTTGCAGTCCAAGGGACTCTCAAGAGTCTTCTCCAACACCACAGTTCAAAGCATCAATTCTTCGGCACTCAGCTTTCTTCACAGTCCAACTCTCACACCCATACATGACTACTGGAAAAACCATAGCCTTGACTAGACAGACCTTCGTTGGCAAAGTAATATCTCTGTTTTTTAATATGCTATCTAGGTTGGTCATAACTTTCCTTCCAAGGAGTGTCTTTTAATTTCATGGCTGCAGTCACCATCTGTAGTGATTTTGGAGCCCCCCAAAATAAAATCTGACACTGTTTCCACGTCTATTTGCCATGCAGTGATGGGACCAGATGCCATGATCTTCGTTTTCTGAATGTTGAGTTTTAAGCCAACTTTTTCACTCTCCTGTTTCACTTTTAACAAGAGGCTTTTTAGTTCCTCTTCACTTTCCACCATAAGGGTGGTGCCATCTGCATATCTGAGGTTATTGATATTTCTCCCGGCAATCTTGATTCCAGCTTGTGTTTCTTCCAGTCCAGCATTTCTCATGATGTATTCTGCATAGAAGTTAAATAAGCAGGGTGACAATATACAGCCTTGACATACTCCTTTTCCTATTTGGAACCAGTCTGTTGTTCCATGTCCAGTTCTAACTGTTGCTTCCTGACCTGCATACAAATTTCTCAAGAGGCAGATCAGATGGTCTGGTATTCCCATCTCTTTCAGAATTTTCCACAGTTGATTGTGATCCACACAGTCAAAGGCTTTGGCATAGTCAATAAAGCAGAAATAGATGTTTTTCTGGAACTCTCTTGCTTTTTCCATGATCCAGCGGATGTTGGCAATTTGGTCTCTGGTTCCTCTGCCTTTTCTAAAACCAGCTTGAACATCTGGAAGTTCACAGTTCACATATTGCTGAAGCCTGGCTTGGAGAATTTTGAGCATTACTTTACTAGTGTGTGAGATGAGTGCAATTGTGTGGGAGTTTGAGCATTCTTTGGCATTGCCTTTCTTTGGGATTGGAATAAAAACTGATGTTTTCCAGTCCTGTGGCCACTGCTGAGTTTTCCAAATTTGCTGGCATATTGAGTGCAGCACTTTCACAGCATCATCTTTCAGGATTTGAAATAGCTCAACTGGAATTCTATCACCTCCACTAGCTTTGTCTGTAGTGATGCTTTCTAAGGCCCACTTGACTTCACATTCCAGGATGTCTGGCTCTACTGGTTTTTCAAGTTGGAAGGCAACTTGTTCACTCTTCTCATGTTTCAGTTTAGAAAACTGAGGCCTGACAATGATGACCTGACTAAGTGGTACAGTCAGGCTTGGCATCTGAGTTCCCTGGATCAACACGTTCTCTTGGGTAGAGCTAACATCCCATAGCTTGTGATTCAAAATATACAGATAGGATGCCTGAAAAGCAGATTTCAAATGTACAAAATTCTTAAGATATATTAATTTTCTTACAGTTCGTAACACTGTCATTTTAAAATGGAGTTTTAAATAGTAGTCATATGCAGTTGTTGAAAAAGGTCATTGACTGGACATGAGTGTCGGCTAACCCAAGCTGGCCCCACCATTGGCCTGTATGTTCTGCCCACCATTCCCACAGTGGGAACCATCTTCCAGCACTCGGCCTTGAGATAAGAGCGTGTTACTGAGACTACCTGGACTGAATACGTGACTGAACCCAGTTAAAGCATCTATATAAACTCAAGATTCTGGCAAGGTTTTCCTCGTCTTTCAGCCGCCCAAGGCAAGCATCATATGTAAGTTCCTTGCTTATTAACCCTGCCACCTACAAGTCTGGTGCTACCTGCCTCTTGTGGGGGGCTCTCCTTGCCTTCTTTGTCAAGCAGACCAGGGGACCAGGTTTCAGTCTCACTTTGGGAAATCCCAAGGTTGCCAACCACCAACAGTGCTGCAATTCAAAAGGAACCCAAGGGATATCCAGTCAAACTTAAGTCTCATTGTCACTGGGATCCCACGGGGCCCCAGGCTAATCTCTGAAGTAACCTTAAAGACTTTCCAAAGAAAATATATAAAGACAGTTATAATTTTTCTAAAAAGACAGGTGTAGTATATAACATGCACCGTTCTCCACCTTATTTCTCCACTTAGCAACGTATATTGGAGGCTGAATAATTTACTCTGGAGAGCAGGCCTTGTCAATATGTTTGGACCTGTGTCCCATTTAATACCTGTGGACAGACTGATGCGGAGCAGTGGGGTGGGGCTGAAAGCCCTGGCCCTGAAGTCCAGCTGACTGACTCCAAAGTCTGGCTTGGTCACTCACTGGGGGTGTTACTATGGGCAAGCCCATGAACACCAGTTTCTTCAACTACTATAGAGAAACAACGGCAGCAGTTGCATAGGTGTCAGTGAGGCCTAAATGTGACAGAATATGTGAGAAGCTAGCACAGAGCCTTGTGCATAAGAAGCTCTCTATAAATGGTTCTCCACACTTGGCATGTAAGTATTTATTTATACTAATTCCATTCACAGCATTCTAGATCAACTACTTTCTCTAATACTTTAAAATTTTTCTAATGGAACAAAGTACCATTGTATCAGGTCCCATGTTCCTAATTAGTCAAAGTAGAAAAAAATAACAGATATCCTACCAAAAAAATCATAAATTACAAGTCCTTGTTTAACAAGGTACCCATTTTGTCTTCTATATCTAAGAGTTGTATTATTTTTAGTAATGATGGATCCACCAACTCCTCTTCTATACATGTTTAGAGTTTTAAAGTCTTAAATATTTTATTTATCCTTTGTAGAATTACACTTATTGGCAGAAATCTTTCCTGTTACATGAAGTTGTAAAAAAAAAAAAACAAAAAACAGCATTAAAATGACAGACCTTAATTAAAAGACCAAAAAACCTCCACTGTGATGTCTATCAAAATGTTTCACAGCAAATTAAAAAATAAAAAGCCACAGTGCTCTTAAATATTTGGGATATTTTCAAGATCAAGGCAGCTGTGGGTTTTTTTTTTTTTCATGTAAACATTGCCCCAGTTCCATACACAATTTACAGTACACAACAATAAAAGATAACATTGAATTCACATTGCAGAAATGCCCGTCACCTGCTTATCTTGTATTTTGCATTAAACTGAGGACATTTTCTGTATTTATTAGAATCAGATGAGAAGTTTAGCAAAACAGCTATGAGTCAAGCATATTATTCACTTGCAATTGTATTAAAAACCACTGTTGTCCCCCAACATATTAAATATAAGCATTTTTGGAAATATTTATTGATAACACGCTTTAAAGTTATGATGATGATATTTTATATTTATGAACCATCTGAGATATATTGTTCCCCAACTGTCGTGTTCTGCAGAGACAGGTCATGTATTCACTCCACCATTTTTACAGAAGAAAAGTCTGAGCCTCAAACAGGTGCGAAGGCTTCCCCAGAGATATGCACACAGAACGCAGCCAGAGGGCAAAGCCTACCACAATAAAGTTCAACTTCGGTATTTGTTATCAAAGCACAAAACAAAAACAACAAACCAAAAAAACACAAAAAACCCTCAGAGAAAACAAACAAAAACCAAAAACCCCAATAAACACTATCTAAATACAATGGGAGAATATCAACACGAGGTGGGAACACAAGGGAAAAAGAAGGGGGTATCTGCCGAGAGATGGTCAAGTGTAAGACACACGGGATCCAAGTTTCATTTACGCGTATATACAACATCCTCAGGAGCAACTGCAGAGAAAAGGAGGTGGTCATTTACTTGTGGCAACTCCCCATTCAGTGGAGTCCCACACAAGTTTCCCACCTGTGAGCCCCAAAAGCTGCAACTAGAACAGTCTGCCCTCTCTATCTGGTAACAGATTATCTTCGTACTCATCTAAAGACATTTCTGGGGCTGTGGCATAATTTTATATAACAAAAATTTAAACTTTGGTATTATTCCACATCTCCTGCATAAAATGTACCCACAACTACCATGGAGATGCAGACACAGAGAACAGACTTGCAGACACAGCGTGGGAGGGCAAAGGGAGGGCGAACTGAGAGAGTAAAGATGGAAACATATACACCACCGTATGTAAAACAGATGGCCAGTGGGGCTTTGGTGCATGACACAGAGAGCACAAACCAGTGCTCTGTGACAGCCTAGAGGGGTGGGATGGGGTGGGAGACGGGAGGGAGGTTCAAGAGGGAAGGGAAATATGTATACCTGCGGCTGATTCATGCTGATGGCAGAAACCAACACAATATTGTAAAGCAATTATCTTCCAGTAAAAAAAAATTAAAAAAAAAAATCACATCTGGAGATTTGGCGGAAAAAACAAAAAGATTAAAAAAACTGGAGATATGGGTGCTGACTAGGATGAACTAATATTCAGATATTTATTGATGCAGCAATTATTAATCAAGTGCTTGCCACGTGTGGCACACTGTTCTAGGCCCAGGGAAGGCAGGACTGGAGCAGACAGACAAAAGAATTTGCCCTTTAGAACTTCTCTTCTTGGAGCAAGTGAAGTGTGGGGGGAAGTAGGAAGAACATATTATAAACAAGTAAATAAATGAGAGGAAAATTTCAGATCACATAAGCCCTGGGAAGACAAGCATAGGAGTAACCCATGCAGGTAGCATTTAAATCAGCTGATCAGAAGGCTGCCTTGGGGAGGTAACACTGGGGAGAAAATGGGATGATAAATGTATGTTTTACCTGTTAAAACCTACAGCCAAAGAGGAACTGCAGACAAGAGTTTTAGGTGGACTGCACAGTAAGTAGCAAGGCCTGGAGGCAGGAGCGGGCTTAGTATATTCAAAGCCAGTGTGACAAGCAGAGTGAGTGGAAGGAGAAACACAGGGCCTGATAGCCAAGGTGTAAGCAACATTCAGGCCCAGGTAAGCTGTCTGAGTGTTCTCTGGAAGGAATGATGATAAAGCTGAAACTCCAGTACTTTGGCCACCTCATGTGAAGAGTTGACTCATTGGAAAAGACTCTGATGCTGGGAGGGATTGGGGGCAGGAGGAGAAGGGGACAACAAAGGATGAGATGGCTGGATGGCATTGCTGACTCTATGGACGTGAGTCTCAGTGAACTCTGGGAGTTGGTGATGGACAGGGAGGCCTGGCGTGCTGCGATTAATTCATGGGGTCGCAAAGAGTTGGACATGACTGAGCGACTGAACTGAACTGAAGCTGTCTGGATGTTTCCTAAGTGCAGTGTACTTAGAAGTATGTCACATTTTTTAGGTGAAGACTGAAATGATCTGATTTGTACTTTTAAAACATCACCATATGCAGGTAGTATTAAAATCAATTTATAACTATAGGTATATAGAAATCTTTTATTTCTTAAAAATCATGAGTATCAGATAGATGAATAAAACACTATAAAAAAACTTACAGCACTCAGCAGTGTTATCATGAGGAAAGTGCAATGAATTTGGAGGAAGCTGTCTAGGTTTTAACAGGTAAAACATACATTTAGCTATGAGCTCCTGGAAAGTCCCTTGATCACAGTCTCAGTTTTCCCCTTAATAAAATGGAGATCTTGAAAACCTGACGTTCCATCCAAGACTGGTGAGGAGCCAGAGGGACAACATGTGTTGCTAGAATTTGGTAAGTGGAAACTTGCATATTCACATTCATTTGGTATACTGAGCATGTCCCTTTCTGCTAAGTAAGTGCAAGTTACTCTAGTTTCAACTTTTCCATAAAGCCAGCTGCCAAAGACTAAAATAAGCTTTACTTCTTTTCTGGCCACCTCTGGACATAAACCTCACATAAAGAAATCAAGTCAACAGATGTGTACAGCTTGCCTAACATATATATATCTGGTAAGAAACAAATAAAAATAGGAAGAAAAGTTTTAATCTTGGATAATCCTCAATTACGAAAAAATGCAATGATATTGAAAGGAAAAGGAAAGTGAAGTCACTCAGTTGTGTCCAACTCTTTGCGACCCCATGGACTGTAGCCTTCCAGGCTCCTCCGTTCATGGGATTTTCCAGGCAAGGGTACTGGAATGGGTTGCCATTTCCTTCTTCATTGAAGGTAAGCAAAAATACATGTGTTTCTTATATGAAAGGAATGAATCGGTGTCTACTAAACTCTTACATTCTAAATCTAAAACACACTGTGACCTATTTCAAGTAAGGCTGCTCACGTGTTCTTTCACAGACTCAACAAATATTTATTGGGCGTGCATGATGTCCCACCCTGGAGCTGGGCACGGGGACGCAAAGACCCCAGGTCTTTCCCTCATGGGGTGTGCTCGCTAAGAGATTTAAAACCTACAGGAAGACCCGAACGAGGCACATACATGGTTCACTGTCACGCTACCTAATGCTTGGCCATCTTGAGTTCTTGAGAAGGTGAATTAAAGACATTCAGCACACATTCTGTGGAATCCAGTTCTTAAAAGATTAAAGACTATATTCCTTAAAGAAACACTGCTGAGACATCCAGGAATGATGCAAATGTTCTGATTCAAGATACAACCACAGGATGTGTTTTTATAACTCTTTGTAACACTATATCCAGCTTATGATAGCCTCTCAATGATGGGTTAATGGTTATAAAATACAAACTGAAGAAATCTGTGTATATCTGAAATTAAAAAAAAAAAACAAACTCAAATCCCAACTGTGGGACAGAGAGGTTCTGTTTCATACTGACACATCCAACAGCTGGTATAGTCACTCTTCAAGAGGCACAATACTGAGAATACTGCAACAAAGGGTATCAGATCATCCTAATGTCAGGAAATACACCAACGGGCAGTTTATTTTTTACTGGACTGTGATAAACATTAAAGGTAACATTTTTAAAGGGTTGCAAAATTCAGCTTACTCTATACGTCATTCAAGTCAGAAATTCAAGTCTAATAACTATCCTGGAGTTTGGGAGAGAGCAGAGATGCAGTCTAGACCTTCAACACAGGGTTGGAAAGTTCAGGTTTAATCTCATGGGAAATCACTTTATTCTTTGCAGCAAGAGATTACATCATCTCATGTAGCTGGGTTTGTACAGCTGCAACAGGCAACTATGGTCACAAAATTACCTACTTTGTGTCCCTTTTCATTTGGTTCTATAGTGTTTTTCTTTGTGGTTTCCTTGATCACTTTCTGGTTTGACTACATACCCTGGTTGAAGGTGTGTGCACTTTCATTTTATCTAACATGGCAACTGCTTTTGAACCTAAGCATGAGATCAATTTAACCTTGACTATAAACCTGTTACAGATGCCATTTTTAGAGATTTCTTCTTTGCCAAGAGTTGCCTTGGCAAAAGCAGGAAAGTTAATAAACCTTCTGAGGTCAAGAAAAATTGACTAAAATATGGGGTAAGGTGAAACCTGAACCAAAGGAGAGTTTCATATGAACAAAATAGTATTGGAATGCAAATTACTACCATTAGTATCTACCAAATTTTTTGGGGGGTGCTATACATCGTCAAGACTGTGTGAAGTATGAGTCTTTTTGATCATAAGAATTTTAGAAGGTCTTTGTTGACTTGAAATTCCAAGAAATTAGACCTAACTGTGAATTCTAGGGCAGGCTTTCCTGGTGGCTCAGCTGGTAAAGTGTCTGCCTGCAATGCAGGAGATCCAGGTTCAATCCCTGGGTTAGGAAGATCCCCTGGAGAAGGAAATGGCAACCCTGAATTCTAGGACTAAACAGTGCTATTACTATTCTGAAACAGCTGCTCCCCAAACTCATCTCCTTTCTCCCTAAGACACCCAGCTAGGCAACATCTCTCAGATGCCTTTGCAATTTTCTGTAGTAATATAACAGAATTCTGGCCAATGGAGTGTGGGCAGAGTAATATATGTCACACTCAAGCCTGCTCCCAAACCTCTCGGAAACAATTTTCCATTCTCCCTCTTGCCTCCCCCACTTACTAGTTAGATGTTTACACCAAGTAAGACCTTAGAAGTCATGTGTTGAGGACGGAGCTTCTGTGAGCTGGGGTCCCTGGACAACTACCTGACTCACTGTCATCTCCACCCTCCCCTGTTGCCAAACCTGGGCTACACAAGAGTGAGAAGGACATTTCTGTTGCATTAAACCACTGAGAGAGGAGTTTATTAGTTACAGCAGCCAGCAGTACTTTAACTATTACAGCTCTCCAGGAGGTCTTTTCTCAATAAATAGGGGCCTTACTTGGGCAAAGTGTATCCAAGAAATCCTGCAAAATTAAACACCTGGGCACGTCCTTTCCCCTGGGTCTCGTTGGGAGGCAGCAGGATAGAGAAGAGCTAAAATTGGGGCTACTCTAAACAAATGGACCTATTTTCCTACATTTGCTAGGGATAAAATGTCGTCTTGCCTATCACTTCTGCTCTCAATTCTAAAAACAAAAACCAGACAAACGTTAAAAAAAAACCCTACAGTAATGAAATAATCTATAAACATAGAAAGGAACCTCCAGCACTTATCTGAGTATCTTGTAGGTTCTGATTCATTTGCAATCTCTCTCACAATCTATCCTTTGCATAACCATTCTTGTTGTCTAGAAATTACAAAATTTTTGGATTAGAAAAGATCTAAAAATCATTGAAAAATCTAGGAATGGAAAGTGTCACCAGGCACTTATCTGAGGTCAGAGCTCCTAAGTGGTAGACTCAGGATTACAAACTCATGCTTGTCTGCTAAGTCGTTTCAGTTACATCCTACTCTGTGTGATCCTATGGACCGTAGCCCGCCCAGCTCTTCTGTCCGTGGGATTCTCCAGGCAAGAATACTGGACTGGGCTGCCACTCCTCCAGGGCATCTTCCCAACCCAGGGATCAAACCCTGGGTTTGATCTTACATCTCCTGCACTGGCAGGTGGTTTCTTTACCACAGGTGTCTACATTGAGAAGAGTGCTTTATTTCTTGCATTTCAACAACTAATCTCCAGGCACCAATCTCTGCCATCTTAATCTGCCCAATGTCTCCAAACCAATCTCATTTAAACCCTGACCTTGGCCACACTGCTTCCCTCCTCCAATGACTCCCAGGCTCCCGAGTGCCCACAGGATGCCCTCTTAATGCCTTCGCCTGGGAATCAAGCCCCTTCACAACCAAGCTGCCTTTGCCACTGTGCCTCCCATTGGCTCAGCGATAGAATCTGCCTGCAATGCAGAAGACCCGGGTTCGATCACTTAGTTGAGAAGATTCCCTGGAGGAGGGCATGGCAATCCATTCTAAGTACACTTGCCTAGAGAATCCCATGGACAGAGGAGCCTGGCAGGCTGCAGTCCACAGGGTCCCACAGAGTCAGATATAATAGCAGCTCCCATTCAAAATCCTCCCCACTTTTATGAGCTACAAGTTTAAGATGACATACGTGATCAATGAACCAGGAAAGCTGGCAATACATGAAGAGAATTTAGTGTAACCAAATAAAGTGGGAGACTGAAGTTACTCCAACACAGGCACTGATATGTGTAATCATCACTGCGCTATGTAGTAATTATGTATAAATGATTGTAATTAGTATTTCTTTTGCACAGCTAACACCCGGTATTGCTGGGTTTACTGTCAGGAGGGTGGGAGAAAACTTGGAATGTGAAAGTGCTGGAACATGGCTCTGAAAGCTTCGGTACCCAGGCTTGAGTGGGACAAGCAGCCAGCTCCTTGCTCTCCACACTTCTTCAGCAGGAAGAGCTCAAAATCAAGAGTTCCAGGATTGAGACCCATACAATTCCAACAGTAATAGGAGCCTCCGGAGACAGAAAGACCTGACGTTCAAATGGCAACTCACTATGCAAGTTATTTGGGCTTCCCTGGTGACTCAGATGGTAAAGAGTCTGCCTGCAGTGTGGGAGACCCAGGTTTGATCCCTGGGTCAGAAAGAACCCATAGTGAAGGAAATGGAAACCCACTCCAGTATCCTTGCATGGAAAATCCCATGCATGGAGGAGCCTGGCAGGCTACAGTCCATGGGGTCACAAAAAATCAGACATGACTGAGCAACTTCACTCACTCACAGGCAAATTATGTAAGTATTCAATATCGAGTCTCAGTCTCCTACTCTGCAAAATGGGCACAATAATACCTATTAGTCATGGCATGAGAGTGTGAAATACTGCATGTAATACATTTGGCACAGGCCTGGTGTACAGCGTGCACCTCACCAATGTTAGTTACTACCATCATCTCTTCCCTGCCCCCGCAACCCCTCTCCACCCTCAACCAGCTTACCAAGTAGGTTTGGATCCCAACCCTGCCTAAAGATGGAAATCTATGCACTAATTATTGGCTCACGTCTCCTCCCAAGCATCCTGCCTGTGGCTCACGCTAGGTTGGGAGTTGGGAGAGATGAAAGCACTGAGGTGAGGGAATGAGATAATGTTAGTCCTTTCAGAGGGCAGGATGGCAAGGGAGTGGTCGCTAACGCTGGGAGTGGGGAGGAAGGAAGGGTGGGAGCCAACAGAGCAAAGGCAGTAAGAAACCCAAGGACAATCTCGGCTGCACTGCAGCTGTGCGCACAGCTGCCTCTAGCCCTGCTTCCCCGCCAAGTCCTAGCTATGCTTTAACTCTTGCCAAGGCTCCTGGTCCCCATTCTCACTTGCCATCCTGAGAGTGATGGCAAAAAGCCAAGGTCCTTTGCTATCCTAGAAATGGAAGGTCAGCCCCTAATGTGGCTAGTTAGAATTCTGAATTGATTTCCTATTCATTCCATATGCTGTTATCAAATGCCCCATGCCAGGTGCCAAGTTAAGCCCAGACGACACCCTCCCCGACCAGACACTGGGTTCTACAGTGAGACTGACACTAACTCAGATGTGCCACGGGTCACGTAAGACTTTTCCCCCATTGGAACTAGTGTTCCAAGTTCTAAATTAATGACTTAGAAAAGAACTTCGGGAACATAAAATGTACATAGTAAGGTTATAAATTAAGGATGGACATAGCAAGACAAGTGTAGGATGTAGTTCTGCTTCTCTTTGGGAAGCATGACATTTTCCCCCAAATATTCGTGTTTGGTGAACAGCAGAAAGTAATTAAAAGTCTCTACTGCCAACAGATGTAATTTCCTAAAAAGCAACCTAATGTCATTGTTCCTCTGAACAGAGACTGTGCTGGCTGTCTACTGCTCACTGGATGCTGTTTAAAGTCCTTTTCTTGCTATTCACGGACCTGATACTGACCTTTCATCTCCAGCCTGTCCCATTTCTTTCTAAGTTCTGACCACAGTTTCACCCTTGGGCAAGCAATACCCCTTCATATTGCAGAGCATTTTCACATGCTTGCTGCTCCCTCTGTCTGACATGTCTTTCCCACAGGTCTCTGCTACCCTGCTTTGTGGGCCAGTAAACTCCTACTCATCCTTCAAAACCCAGATTAAATGTTACTTCTTCTTCAAATCATTTCCTCAGTAGAAACTGTATCTCCCACCTCTAGGTTCCAACACTCTCTGGCTATTAATCTATTTATCACACATCATAGAATCTGTCCAACCTCCCCACTAGGCAAAGGGTTATTCCTCATTGTAACTTTCAGCTCTACTATAAGGGTCAGTCATTGGTAAGGCCTCAATTTGTGTTTGGAGAAGGCAATGGCACCCCACTCCAGTACTCTTGCCTGGAAAATCCCATGGAAGGAGGAGCCTGGTGGGCTGCAGTCCATGGGGTTGAGAAGAGTCGGACATGACTGAGCACCTTCACTTTCACTTTTTACTTGCATGCGTTGGAGAAGGAAATGGCAACCCACTCCAGTGTTCTTGCCTGGAGAATCCCAGGGATGGGGGAGCCTGGTGGGCTGCCGTCTATGGGGCTGCACAGAGTCAGACATGACTGAAGCGACTTAGCAGCAGCAGCAGCATGGGATAATTATAACTATGTTAACAATTTTAAAATGCTATTTTTGCAATAATCCCTCCTCTTCCCATTTTCCCAAAACCTACTGCATTCTTGCCATGTGCCAGCATCATTATATATGGAAAGATGGGACATTATATATGTCAAGGAATTTATAATCTAATAGAAAGTTAACACATACAATCTCATGAGTAGTGCCATGTCTAAGACAAGTTACTTGCTCTAGGCAAAGCCAAAATACTTTTCAAACCAGAAACAAGAAAGAGATCACTTGAAATCAGAGTTTTCATCGCCACTACAGGATGTATGGTTGTCAACATAGCCACGGACTCTGAGTGAGAAGGGAATACAGAATTGAGGGCACAGCCAGGGGGACATCTTAATGGACAGAAAAGTGCATATTGTGTGGGTTTAGGAATTAAGGAGATAGACATGGACAGGCAAGTGAGTACCCCAAGTGGCTGGAATAAAATGCAGCCAAGGCATGGAGCTAGGGGAGCACAAAAAGAATCATGGGAATGATGGTAATTCTCTATGGCCAGTGCAAAGGGCTGATTAAGATTAGCCAAATAGAAAAACCATCCCCAGACAGTGAAGGACACCAGGTTTTAGGCAAAGGAACCTGAATTTCGTGCTGCCCTGCAGAAAGAAGTACTGGGCATGATGAAGCCATGCTTCGGAATGTCAGCCTCATGGCAGCGTTCATAGTGACAGAAGAAAACGGAGGCGCTGGAGCTAATCATTGCCTTAACTTTAACTTCCCATTTGTCCTTTCATTCACTCTTTCTTCTTCTCCTTAAAATACAGAGGAAAGTCCATTTCTGTATAGTTGACTTTACAAAGGAATCATTTATAAATTTGGTCCTTGGTGGGCTATTTAAGAAAAGGTCCTCTTCTGCGGGTAACCAAAGGAAACATTTAGAATGGCATGCTTCAGGCAGAAATTCTGCAAACTTCACTGTGGGAGGCCAGCCCACCCAGCCTGACAGGCCAGTAGAGACAATCAAAAAATGGATTATTAAGGAAATACAATTAGGGAGCTACTAAATCCTCTCAAATGCAAGTAAAGCCTAAACCAGCATGTAAGCCCACAGGCAGCCAATGGGAGAGGTCATTTTCTCCTCTACCACACAAGCAGCCCATATTTAAACCTACTGGTTTTATATATCTACATATATATATATTTTTAAGCCAATTAATCATTCCAATAAATATGCAATAAATTTGTTCACAAGGAAAGAGATTAAGCCTATGATTTCCATGAATGGAAGTTTGACATTTATCAAGGTACAGATTAATTGTTGTTTAGTCACTAAATCATTTCCAACTCTTTTGAGACCCTATGGACTGTAGCCCACTAGGTTCCTCTGTCCATGAGATTTCCCAGGCAAGAATACTGGAACAGGTTGCCATTTCCTCCTTCAAGGTATATTCCCGACCCAGGGATCAAACCCATGTCTCCTACATTGTCGGGCAGATTCTTTATCACTGAGCCACCAGAGAAGCCCAGGGTGAAGGAAGTCATATTTTGAGGGTAGTGGTTTCAGAATGATAATTATGCTAAAAGAAGTTTAAAATACATTTTCTGAAGCATGAAAATAAAATATACTTGCCCTATATATTAAGAGAAAAGAAGTTGTGACAAGGATTATATACTTTTAAATGGAAAAGCTATGTGCAAAGATGGATGAACTTGAGAACATTTCAGATGCACACAAAGAGTGCCCCCTTCCACTAGAAGACTCTTGTAATTGATGCTAAAGCATAATTTGGATGTGAACAGTTGAATTTCCCCCTACACACTGTGCAAAGAGCCCCTCTTTTAAATAGAAACCAAAGTCTGTTTATTTGGTGAGGATTCAAAGAGGAAAGAAAGGCAATACTGGGAGTCTGTTTTGCTCATCATGAATCCTACAAATTCGCCTTCCATGGCCTTCATCTGTTTTCATCTTTCCTAACAGAAGGCTGTCAGGGATACTCCGTTCTTGCCTAAGTCCCCACCTAAGCCAAGCCAATCTTCAAACAAAAAGCTGCTTTTCACTGGAGATCTTTACAAAAAGAGTGGGTTGAAATGTCCTTACTTGAACCTAAAAGCTTAATGGGTCTTGGTGCCAAAGGGCTGGAATCAGGCCAAGTCAATGAGGCCAACTGTGATTTGGCAGAAAGACAAGGGAGAACCCTACATAGGAGGCCTATCAAATTCTCACCAGTCTGCTAAAGTCAAAATCAGTTAGGGCAAAAGGACCCAAATTTGCTGAGATTGGAGTGAGTATCTGGTTTAGTGAAAGAGCTCCAGACAAAGATTGGGAGACGCACTGTCCTCTAGCACCCTGGGTCTTCATCTTGTCATCTGCAAAGGATGGTGGGACAATCTGATCCAGGCTGTTTACCTACCGTAGTCACTGAGAGGATAAAATAAGGGAAGGGTTCGTGAATACTGACCAAGGTAATGGTCACTGGAAGAGACCAGTCTGGAATGGCCAACCACTGGGGTGACCATGCACACACACATACACCTATGTACATACACACACATATTATATACAGACATACGTACCTATGTACTTGCCAAGGACAGTCCCAGGTTCCAGCAGCACAGCTGGTTAACACCCCTTTTCACTCTCAAAAGCATTTTGTCTGATATGTGGTCACTTCACTGCTAAGCCATTGAGTCAAGCTAATCTCATTTCCTTATCAAATAGTGGAGGAAAATACTGCATGTGAAGTTTATATTAGATATAAGGTCACTAACAATAATAGCCTGTTGAAATGATGCAAAAGCATGTGCAAGAGCTAAGACCATTAGGTGGAATCATGGTCAGTTGACTGGCAGTTCCCAGAGATGGCCATTAACTGACAAAGTTTCTAGTGCCTCCCTCTACCAGTGAGACCTCTGCCAGGGCCATGCAATGCAGGAGACCTCAGCTCCTTAGAAGTCTTCTTAGCTCCTCTGGATTCCATGACACCATGCTTGTGAGTTTCCTCTTGTCCCTCTGATAGCCTCTGTGTGAGTTTCTCTTTTTCTCATCCTGACCAGGGAGGAGGCGTCCTCAAACTGAGACCTTGCTCTGCTGCTCTTTCTTGAGGTGCTCTTTCCCTCAGAGAGACTGTCATATATCACAGCTTAACCCTAATGTCCAACAATGGCTGCCAAGTCCGATTTAAATCAGTTAAATCTATCATCTAACCACTAAGTTCTGCCCTTGTCCCCGATGGCCTACAGGACTCTCTGCCTGAGTGGATGGTCTGGACCCCAAACTCAGTCTGCCCAAACTGAAATTATGGCCTCTCCCACCAAACGGAGGACCCCTTCTAGCTCACACCAAAGGTCCACCCTGCTTGTCATTAACAACTGAAATGTTTAAGTGATTTTTCAGTCTTCTCTTTCATTCATCTATCCCTATACCCTACCAAGTCTTGTTGATCTCTCTCTTTTTAAAAAAATTTATTTATTTAATTTTGGCTGCATCGTGTCTTCATTGCGGCCCATGGGCTTCTCTCTAATAGTGGTGCACAGGTTCCAGAGCGTGTGGGCTCCGTAGTTGCAACATGTGGGCTTGGTGGCTTGGCAGCATGCGGGATCTTAGTTCCCCAACCAGGGAATCAAACCTGAGTTCCCATCAAATCGCACTAGAAGGCAATTCTTAACCCCTGGACTGCCAGGGAAGTTCCCTGTTGATCTCTTTTAAATTCCTCTCATTTCCACTGCTCTGGAAATCACACCCCAAAACTCCTCCTACAGTTTACAAAGGCCCCGTGCAATCTTGACCCTGCCTACTTTTCTTCACCCACCCTCCTCTCATATCATTATCCTCCCTGTTTTCTACCTTTTCGCCAAACTTCTTGCAACTCCTCTGATACATGGAGCTTCTATCTTAAGCATTGGTAAGATGATGTCTTAACATCTCAAACATGTTATTCTCTTGGGTTAAAACATGACTTCTCCCTACTTTCACCTCTCCTCTCTCTTTCCTGGCTAATTCTGCTCTTCATTTAGGACTCCACCTAAATGTCACTTCCTCTAGGAAACCTTAGGTTAACATCACACAAGAGACTAGGGTTCAGATTCTGGAGCTCATTTTGGCACTCGTTATATTATGTTATGGCTTAGTTTACTAGTCTCTATGGTAACTGGCCACACCTGTAAGCAGGTTCTTAAAAAGGTTAGTTGGATGAAGGAAGTCCCTCCAGGCAGACTTCCACTATTTGCTAAACACAGCATCCTCATTCCTGTCCCCAGACCTTTCCTCTGCTTCTGTTCCTGTGTCGTATGCCCTTGTCATTCCCTCACCTTTTCTCATCTTAAGTAAAAGGCACTTGGTATAACGTCTCCCAAACTCAACCATCTTCCCTTGTTTAACTTATTAAACCTGGTGGATTAAGTCTTAGTTACCTGTGCATTTACTCACATACTGGTTTACACAGTAACAACTGCTTTGTGTGTATGTCAATCTCCAAGCACATTATAAAACTCTTGAAGACCATGGATCGAGCCTTATACATCCTTTTTATGCACTTCAGTGCCTAATGTGGGACTGTACAGAACACGAGTCGATGTCCAGTAAGTCCTCCATATGACAAAATGGCTCCATGAAAAGCTACGCCATCAACTCCCCAACTGTCCTAGTATATGAGTCCATATTCTTGGCACCCCACAGTTTATGCTGAAATCAGGACAAGAATCAAAGACAAGTCCTTCTTCTCAGAATAAGTAGTTCATTCATCAGTTATGATATAAACAAGTATTTGCCAGCAGATTTCTTATCTTCAGAAAACTATTTTGGCAATATAAGAACTGAGACAAAAATCCACTAAGACATTTTTTTACTGGTAACTTATTTGCAGACCAACATACTTGGACTTTGCATTCCATCAAAATGTGTCTGTAGAACAAACCCCAGAAGTTTACCTCCGTGACTCCTAAGAAGACATGGAGAATCTTACAGGTAGAGTACAGACAGTTCCATCCTTTGAACTCCAAGTCCTCAGGGGTGGGTTCATTCTTTATATAAAACTGTATGTGTATGTGTGTAGGCAAGGGAGGAGTTGAGTGGGGAGGGAAAGAGAGAAGAGGAGAACGGAGATAATACTGATGATGACAGCAAAAACTGGGAGAAAGTTAATGATGATTAGATCTAATCTAATCATGACTAGATTGCCTACTACTGGACTCAATTTATCCAACAGCTGTTTGTAACAGATGTATTATGTACCAAACCAGTGTCCAAGGGGAAATCCAAAGATAAATAAAAGAGGTCTTCAGGAAGCTTTTAGTCTGGTACAGGAAGCAAACATGGGATAAAGAGGTCGAGCACTGTGATAAGGACTAGCAGGACTGTACAGGTAGACAGATGCCAGAGAAGAGCCCATCAGCTCTGCCTGGAGGGTCCTGGAATAGCTTCCGAGAGAAAGAAACCACAACAGACTGGAGGGAGCTGGAGGAAATGACGTCACCACAGAGGTCAAGGCCACTGTTTTCAAAACAATCGCTCTTGGCCTCGAGCTCTGCCAGCCAAAATTCATTATTCACAGATGATCAAGTTTGTAAGGGACCCAAATGTTCTTGCCTGGTTTGATCACAAGTTGAGCAAGAGAAACTAGGAAAGCAGGCCCCCCATTGGTCCTTCCTGTGGCTTGCTGACAGCCCAGGGAGAGAGCTGATGTGTGCACAGTGACACAGAGTTGCATTGGCTATGTCATATTTATAATTGACTTTGGGCCTATTTCCAACAATAATAATGGAAACGGCGAGTGATTCAGAGTGCCAGCCCAGGCCAGACACTGCCGAGCGCTTCATGCATTCTCTCACTGGAATCTCTCAGGGATCTGATGAGATAGGAATTTCCCCCATTTCATGGATGAGAGGAGAAAAGCTAACACTTAAGTGCCTGCTATGTTTCAAGCACGAAAGAGTTTTATATCCATTATCAAATCATTTACTTCTCTGAAAAACTCAATGAATTAGGTACAATTATGGCTGTTTTCGGAGAAGGCAATGGCACCCCACTCCAGTACTCTTGCCTGGAAAATCCCATGGATGGAGGAGCCTGGTAGGCTGCAGTCCATGGGGTCGCTAAGAGTCGGACACGACTGAGTGACTTCACTTTCACTTTTCACTTTCATGCACTGGAGAAGGAAATGGCAACCCACTCCAGTGTTCTTGCCTGGAGAATCCCAGGGACGGGGAAGCCTGGTGGGCTGCCGTCTCTGGGGTCACACAGAGTCGGACACAACTGAAGTGACTTAGCAGCAGCAGCAGTAGCATGGCTGTTTTTATAGATAAGGAAACTGGGGTTCAGGGAGGTGAGCTAACTTGCCTAAGCACACACAGGGGGTGAATCTAGGATCTGGACCATCCACTAGGTTGAAGCAAATGAAATTACATTATCTGCCTGATTGTGGTCTACGGATACAACAGTTTCACAGGATTCAGCCTAGGAGTTCCCAAATCCATTCACTTTTCACCATGCTCCCCATAAAAAGATATGAACTGGCTTTTGTTGAATATCTATCTTTGGATAGTAACTAAAAAGAAAGAAAAGTGTGAGGTGAGGATGAGAAAGCAAACCACAGAGAAGAGAGAAGAAACACACCCTGCAACTGCATGCCATTATTATCATCATTTTGCTGTGCTAGCTTTAGCTCTTTCTGTATATGCCTCTTGCTCCCTGAACTATTTGCATATAGTTGTAGGGCATATGGATAATCATTATGTTATTCTTCTAACTTTTCCATAAGTTAAAAAAATTTCAAAATAACAAGTTGTTGGGGGAACTTATAAAGAAACTCCTGAAAAACCCTTCTTTGAAAAGGCATTTGATTTACGCAAATAGCACTTTGCACTGAAAACTCAACTTTATGAAGGTAAGCAATTCACAACCAAAATTAAGTCCACAGTCCTCACAGACTGACAAACTTTCTGTAAAGGACCAGGTAGGAAACATTTTAGGCTCTGTGAGCTCCACACAAACTCTTGCTTTGTTTTGATTTGTCTTTTATTTACAACTCTTTCAAAATGTAAAAACCATTCTTAGCAAGCAGGAAGGCCTGCACAAAAACAGGCCGAGGGCCAGAATTTGCCAACTCCTGATATAGATGGAATTCCACAGTGTTAGCTGTTCAGTCATGTTCGGCTCCGCAACCCCACGAACTATATAACCCACCAGGCTCCTCTGTCCATGGAATTCTCTAGGCAAGAATACTGGAGTGGGTAGCCATTCCCTTCTCCAGGGGAATCTTCCCAGTTCTATTTAACAATAAAGTCTCAGGAAAACAAGTCAGAACCATTCCTTTCTGGAATATTTCATAATATGTCTGAGCTGCATGCAGGGAACTAGATGGCAGTCAAGAGTGGTTCTGTACTGGGAGCAGCTTCCTCAGGGAATGGTCT
Source organism: Bos mutus (assembly GCF_027580195.1). Taxonomy (NCBI): domain Eukaryota; kingdom Metazoa; phylum Chordata; class Mammalia; order Artiodactyla; family Bovidae; genus Bos; species Bos mutus. The sequence continues at coordinate 60,357,748 of NC_091622.1, read as the reverse complement.
TTGTAGCTTTCCTTTTAAAATCTCTGAAGTCCCCAAGGATACAATGTGGTATTCATTTAACATTTCTAACAGCATGACACTTGTCACACGTTTGCGGCTTTGTCACACTTTGACCCTAGGCCTTTTATATAACGCTCCGGGGAGAGCTCACATCATTGGAGTATTTAACCTCCAAACTTCAACGACACACTTGGCAAAAACAACAGAGAAAGTTAGAGCAAAAATACATCTACAGTACTATAATTCTATTTGGCACCTGCACTTTATTTTATTCTTGCTTTTACTGTAAGTTATACATTTATGCATAAGGATACTATATCTGGGGATACATATGCAAAGGCAAGTGTATTGCATTTCACAGGCAGAGTAAAAGAGCTCCTGGGGTGATTCTGAAGCTACTCAATTTCCATCTTATATGTTGCCTGTAGGTGCCAGTCTTTTCCCTCTCCCATCTCTGTGGTCTTCAGGATATGCCTGCAGTACAGGAGACCCTGATTCGATTCCTAGGTCTGGAAGATCCCCTGGAGAAGGGATAGGCTACCTGCTCCAGTATTCTTGGGCTTCCCTTGTGGCTCAGCTGGTAAAGAATCCACTTGCAATGTGGGAGACCTGGGTTTGATCCCTGAGAAGGGAAAGGCTACCCACTTGAGTTTTCTGGCGTGGAGAATTTCATGGACTGTACAGTCCATGGGGTTGCAAAGAATTGGACATGACAAAGTGACTTTGACTTCACTACACTGTCCACTGACCACAGCCTCAGCTCTCTCATGTCCTCCTTTTCACTGGACTGGACTTCTTATCTTAAGAGGGACCACCAGGCCCTTGATGCTTACATGTTTCCAAGACTACTAACCCCAAACAGTCCTTCTTCTTCTGTTCAGCTGAGACCCGCCAGGCATCCTCTGTAATGCCCTCTCCCCATATTCTGGGTTTTCTGGCACCAATTCCATTTCCCCCCGCCTCCGCCCCCAACCTCTTGCTTTTCTCTCTCATTAAAATCCCAGCTCTAGACACGGGACAGTGATTAAGAACAAAAGCAAAGGAATGAGACTTCTGAATTTAAATCTTTCTCATCTGGTATAACCGTGTGCCGTGCTTAGTCGCTTAGTCGTGTCTGACTCTTTGCAACCCCATGAACTGTTGTCTGCCAGGCTCCTCTGTCCATGGGATTTCCCAGAAAAGGATACTAGAGTGGGTTGCCATGCTCTCCTCTAGGGTGAAATCTTAGCCTAGTGATTTAGTCCACTGTGCCTCGGCTACCTGCTCTGTAAACTGGGTATCATAGTAGTTCTTGCGGGCCACAGGTAAATCTAGAACCAGGCTGGCAAGAGGAAAACCAGACCCAGGCCCCGAAGACACCTTTCCATTTGAGAAGAACTGTGAGGTTTAATTTTTCAGACTCACAAACCACCCACGAAATTTTTAGTGAACAGAGAGCATGGTGTCTCTCTATGTTAAAAGGTTTGGAGCCAGTCCACCTTAGAAGAGCTGAACTGCTGGCTTTCAAAATTTGAAATTACAGCAGGTTCTCATATTTTCAAGGGTTGCTACCTGGGTGGTAGTGGTACCAGCATCCCAAGAACTCTCTCTGGTTCTAGAGAGTGGCACAGTCATGGGTATCCTCATCTACTCTCCAAAGACAGGCTGTATAGATCTATTATCTGAGAACCCTCACTTTCCTGAGACTCTCTAAACTGAGCCCCCTGACTTTCAAGCCCTACCATCAACCAGCTCCATGCCTGGAACGGGGCAAGTCCCCCTCCTTGCCAGACTGGTCTCTGCATACAAGTCCCAGAAAAATACACTTGCTAATCTCAGTCTGCAGCAGCCCAACACTTCTATTCAGATCATACCTAACCATGCCCCCACCCCTGACCAACAAGGAGAGGGGGGCCTTCTTCCTCCATTGCTACCAACGGTTAGGACATCCAGCCCTGAGTCCTACTTCTGTCTCTCGTTGGTCCGTAGGCCCTGCACTTAGAACTTTGTCTGCATCCTGTGTGTCTGGCTACTGCCTCAGCTTTCTCTCCAAGGCTCTGGCTGGGGCTGCACTCATGGTTTTTAGACCGCCACTGCAGTTCATTCCACAATCACACACTCTGCTCCAGAGCTGCCAGATGGAGTCCCATGGGGAAGCCTGACCCTAATCGTCAGACTCCTTCAAATTTACCAGTGGGTCTAATCCCCTGTGGTCAGAGAAGTTAGACAATAACTCGCTTGTCTTGGGTTTTCATCCTACCTACCCAGAGAGAAACATTTGTCCACATTCTCCATGTTAGCCATTTCCCTCAGCTCACCCCATAGGCTGTCAGCACTCAAAACCCTTTATTTATTTAAAGATGTTCCTGGCCATAATCTGTGCCTCTATGCTGTCTAACCATACTCTTTCCCAACCATGGCTCAGATATAGTCTCCACCTCTCCACCTCTAAACAACCCTAACATTCATTAATGTGTTTGTAATGGGTCAACGGTTGGTGCCACTCCACACATGAGACTCCAACATCTAACTCAACATCTTCATCCAGGTAAGAAACAAAGTCCACGCATGCAGATGTCTCTGGGTCCAGAGTCTTGTCTTCAGGTGAGCCCAGCTAATCCAACGGCAGGCAAGAGACATCACTCCATGACAGACTCCCTCACATGGTGGAGAGGTGGATGCCTGTAGGAATCTTTGGAGCTGATGTTAGGCAAACAAAAGCTGGTTCCAAAGACCCACTTCAACAGACTTCAGAGAGCATGATGCACATAAATTAGACTGGATTCTGGTGAATCTGTTAACATCAGGAGAGGGTCAAGCCTAGACTCATTGGAGAAGCAGGTGCTAGAACACAAGGGAAGTGTTTGGAGCCTGTTTGAGCTTGTCTCTGTGAGATGCTGAACTAATTGTGGTTTACTTAACGGATGAGCTCTGATTTAGACTTTATAAAGAGAAAAACACGTGGTAATGCAAGTTAAGTGTGAGAAGAGGGAAGAGACTCCACAGGAAGGAAGGTATAGAAACAGCAATCAGAGGATATAAATTATTCTTCGAAGAAAGAAGAGCAGTGGAAGGCAGGAAATATCAACACCGACGTGAACTGTGTTGAAACCTACTGCATAATAAATCTACATTTGTATAGTAAATGTAATTTTTTAAAGCACTTTATCTACATTATCCTGTTGAAATTTACAAAAAGCTTATGAAACGTGCAAGAGCTGTAAAATTTTTACTACCCTTTTAAAGAGAAGCAAATGAGACGCAAGGAGATTAAATAATTTAAGGTGTGAAGAAAGGACTTGAATCTTTAATTCTCAGGCTCCAACACCCCTGCTCTGTTAACTGTATCACTGGGTCTCAAACAATATTCTCCAAGTCACCAAGAAAAACATTCTGTGTGATTCTATTTACATAAAGTTCAAGAGAAGGCAAGATAGATAATATGGTGATAGAAATCAGAACAGTGCTTTTGGCACCCCACTCCAGTACTCTTGCCTGGAAAATCCCATGGATGGAGGAGCCTGGTGGGCTGCAGTCCATGGGGTCGCTAAGAGTCGGATACAACTGAGCGACTTCACTTTCACTTTTCACTTTCATGCATTGGAGAAGGAAATGGCAACCCATTCCAGTGTTCTTGCCTAGAGAATTCTAGGGACAGGGGAGCCTGGTGGGCTGCCATCTATGGGGTCTCACAGAGTTGGACACGACTGAGGTGACTTAGCGGCATAGGTAGTCGAGATTGACTGGGAAGAGACATGAGAGAGCTTTCTGATCTATATTTTGATCAGGGTGTAGGTTACATGCATGTACATGTACACTGTTCCCAAAACCCATAAGATTGTATATTTAGGAGTTCTGCATTTCATGCATATACATTTCAACTCAATAAAATAAAAATAAATATCCTAATCACAGAACCTATTAAATCAATTCAAAACTCTGAAATCTTGATTTGATATTTATGTTCATCCATCTCTAAGTATTAAGGCTACAGTTAATTTCATGTTTAGAATCACTACACAGAAAGTTCTTGACTACATCATCACAAGAGCACTCTATAACAAAGCCCAAATGCAAAGCATAAAAACTGAACACCACAGTTATTTTGTCAACAGCATGAATTAAATATAGTCAAAATACCTCAGGGAAGTAGGTCTACAGAGGAACATCACCTGGCAAGTTTCAAGAGATTGTCAGTAAATAGAAGCACTGCCTTTATTTGGCACAAACTGTTCTTGTTTAGAGGGAATAAGGAGGAGAAAAGCTGCTACTGTTACCACAATTTGGTCTACATCCTTCCAATCACTTAGGCCCAAATTGCTACACTGTAGAAGTTGGTTGGAGCTGAGGAGCAGCTGTCAGATACTCCTTTATCTAGTCTGAAATTGTCATAGTCCCCACCACTCCCTATTACACCAATATGTTATATTTACTGCCTAAGAAGGCAATGGCACTCCACTCCAGTACTCTTGCCTGGAAAATCCCATGGACGGAGGAGCTTGGTAGGCTGCAGTCCATGGGGTCACTAAGAGTCGGACACGATTGAGTGACTTCACTTTCACTTTTCACTTTCATGCATTGGAGAAGGAAATGGCAACCCACTCCAGTGTTCTTGCCTGGAGAATCTCAGGGACGGGGGAGCCTGGTGAGCTGCCATCTATGGGGTCGCACAGAGTCGGACACAACTGAAGTGACTTAGCAGCAGCAGCAGCAGCAACCCACTTAAGTGATTTTTTTTCCAGATTCAAACTGTGAATGCATTCAAACCTATAGAAGTTTTGCAGATAAACTGAACAGCAATAATGATTTTTCTTGAATAAAACCAACTGAATATAGGCTGTACTTACTCGCAGAGAAGGATTCCATTTTCTAATCCTGTCCGAAAATCTTTATCACCAAAACTTCTGCCGGTTACTTGCTGGAAAAGAAAAGCAGAGAATAATTTTTTTTTTTTCTTTTTCAATCAGGAAGCTCAATGATTCTTTTTCAAGATATTTCAAGAGACTTTAAATAACTGGTGGCATTCCAGGAATGGGAAAAATCTGTTAGGTCTGAATTTCCTTTCCATGTGTAACTTTGCTTAGCTCAGCTAATCTTAAATAGACCATTTCTTTGAAGTTTTTTCTTATTCAAAACTTTAAAAATATCTGTTCTTCCTGATAAGGATATTACTTTGGCGGTTTGGCCATGATAAGTCAAGGTCACAGCCTCTTTCCTCTTCACCCAACCTACACTTTCAATAAAGCCTGCAGAAAGTACTACATAGGGCTAAAGAATCCATTTGTTAAAACATTAAGAGGCAGAGAGGAGGATCCAGAACTTCTAACCTTGAGAGACTAACATCAAGACAGTATGAAAAAAGCCAATATCCATGCTAACATGGTGTGAAAAAGCAAAATAAAAGCTGGGAAAGAGTGAACCGTGTTGAGTACTGATGGCTTTTCTTGATGCCTCTGACACTCAGTAGCCCTTTGGTCTGGGCACCAAGGCATTCATTTTTTTACTCAGTAAATATTTACTGAGCATCTACAATATGCCAGGGAAATATGCATGCTGTAAATCCTAAAGCAACCTCTAAAATAGCAAAAATTTTAAAACAAAGCTAATAAGTCAAGAAAGGAGATTAAATGGAATTATTTAAAAAAAAAATACCCTAACAATAATAAATAAAAAAGGGAAAGGGAATACAGAAAAGATGGAATAAATAGAAAACAAATATCAATATTATAGACTTAAACCTAACCATATCAATCAGAGCATTAAATGTAAATGGTATAAACACCCCCAAGTAAAAGAAAGATTGCATTAATAAAGCAAGACCCAACTATGTGATGCCTACAAGTAACACACTTGAAATAGAAAGATGTGAATAGGTTAAAAAAGGGATAGAATAAGATATACCATGCTAACACTAATCAAAAGAAAGCAATAGTGGTTATATCAACTTCTAAAACAAAGAATGGGCTTCCCTGGTGGCTCAGAGGTTAAAGAGTCCACCTGCCAATGCAGGAGATGCAGGTTCGATCCCTGGGTCTGGAAGATCCCCTAGGGAAGGAAATGGCAACCCACTCCAGTATTCTTGCCTGGGAAATCCAATGGACAGAGGAGCCTGGTGGACTCCAGTCCATGGGGTCACAAAGAGTCAGACACAACTTAGCAACTAAATAACAACAGAATAAAGAATAATACCAGAACAGAGAAAGTCATTTTATAGGGACAAAATGTTTAGGTCATCAGAGAGATAATTCTAAACATTTTTACACCAAATTAAAAATAAAAAAGCTTCAAGATAGACACAAACCAAATCAGATAGATCTACAAGGAGAAATAAATAAAGTCACAACTAGAGTCAGAGATTTAATATCTGTCTTCAATAATTGATAGAATAAGCAGACAGGAAATCAATAAGGATATAGAAGGCTTAAACAACACTATCAACCAAATTGACTTAATTGACATTTCTAAAATATTCCACCCTACAACAGCAGAATAAACATTATTCCTCTTAAGTTCACAATAAACATGTATTGAAGTAGACCAAATTTTGTGTCAGAAAACAATTCCCCACAAACTTAAAATGAATTAATTAGAAATTAATAACAAACATCTTTAACCCCAATATTTTAAACTAAGTAATACAATTCTAAACAACCTATTGTTCAAAGAAGAAATACAAAGAAATTAGAATGTATTTTGTAGTGAAAGAATATGGCAAAATAAAAAATGTATGGAAAGACTCCAAGGCAGTATATGGGGAAAATATATTTTAAAAAAGATCTCAAATCATTGACTTCTGCTCCTACCTCTTGAAAATTGAGCCCAAATTAAGTAGAAAAAAGGAAAAATTCTATCAAAGTTGAAATCAATCAAGTAGAAAACCAAAAAGTAATAGAGGAAAAAATCAGTGAAATAAAAAGTTGGTTATTTGAGATCAACAAAATTGATAAAACTTTAGCTAATAAAATTGATAACCTTTGGTATTTAGCCAAAAAAGAAAGACACAAATTACCAACATCAGAAATGACATGATATCATTACAGATTCTATAGACACTAAAAGGATAACTAAGAAATATTATAAATCTGTGCCAATAAGTTCACCAACTTAGATGAATTGGATAAATACATTCTTTGACACAAACAACCCTAGACCAGTCCAAAAAAAAATAAAATAAAATAACCCTCCCAAACAAAAATGCCAGGTCCAGAAGGCTTAACTGGTAAATTACAGCAAACACTTAAGAAAGAAGTAATGCAACTCTATATACACTCTTGGAGACAACTGAAAAGGAAATAATACTTTCCAATATGGGTGGCTCATAAACCATCTAAAAATTCCTATGTACTACTTAAAATTATTTTGCATGTGATGCACAGCCACTAAAAAATTTCAAGTAGAGTTGGTTTAATAGTCTAACGTCAGCCTGCTAATCAAGATGTAGTCTGAGTAAATTCAATTTCCTAGACTCCTAATTGTAAAAGAAAGAGTAGGCACCATGCATTTGGAGGAAGGTGCTCATTTCCACTTCTGTTCCTTCTCCTCTGCCTCCTTCCCCCATCTACTGTGTCCATTAGGTCCCCGTATAACTGTGACACTGCTCTCCACTGGTCCAAATGCCATCCATTCTTCCAAGTCCAGGTTATTTAGTGTAGAGGCACCTGGACCTTTGTTAGGAGGGTCAACAGCTGAATAGACTCCAGAAATTCAACAAGGTTGTGCCACTGAAAAGTCTGGTCCTGAGACCAGTAGGGACAGCAGCATCTTCATTTGGAATTACAGGCTCTCAGTTCTTCCCCTGTCTCCAAGACCTACTTAACAAGCATTTAAAAAACATCCCCATGTGACTCATATGTAAAGTAATTTTTACAAAGCCCTGACCTTGTATATTAAGTAAGTCTGAGGTTCATACTCAGAAATGGAGGACATCTCATTGGAATCAGGATTTTGGATGACCTGTCTCAATGACCCATCTTAGCAACATCTTTATGATGCATTTACAATGTCACACATTGCATATTTTAACAATAAAGACTACCAATTACCATTCTCTTTGTAATAGCATAAGCCATTGCTTTTTTTTTTTTTTTTTTCAAAAAAGCAAAATAACTACCAAGAATCAGCCACCAATACCAACAGACCATGAGCAGGGGAAATGAAAAGTGACTGCCAAACTCTTCACTAATCTCCCCACCTGGACCCTGACTGACAGGGGACTCTCAGTAACCTTGCAGACAAGGCACTGGCCAAGCCATCAGCCTGTGATCACTCTCCAAGGACACATAACAGTATGGGAAGATTAATAGAGCCCTTAAAAGATGGAGATCTGGGACATGTAGTGGGTGAGAAGAGAGCCCAGGTTCAGAAGCTTTCAGGGGCTAAGAGGGGAAAAGAAGCATGCAATGTCAACAGTACTTTCCCACCCCACCAAATCTTGCTCTTCACACCTTGCTGATCCTCACTGACCTACCAATTAGTCCTTGCAACTCTACCCTTGCAGTTGTTCAGCTTAGTCATACGTGACCCCAATCTTTCATACCCAATCATACCCAGTAGCAAACCCTGTTGATTCACCCTTCAGAATTTAGCCAGAATCCAACCATGTCTACCACCTTACTCTGAGTCATCATCATCTTACACCTCGATGAGAGTCTCAATTGGCTCACTGCTTCCATCCTTGCCTTCTTCCATCTATTCTCAACCCAGCAGCCAGAGTAATCCTGTCAAGTTAGGGCATGTCACTACTCCATTCAACCTCCACTCCATATTTTGCCATCTCACTCACAGTAAAAGCCAAAGTTTCTACAGTTTTCTCTGAAGGTATTCAACATGAAAACAAACAAAGGGGAGAAAAACCCTAAAAAGGGAGCATGGACGAAGCTATTGAACACTACCATTATTTTAAGGGTGGATATAATGAACTTGCATACATCTCCCTCATTCATGGGGGTCCTCAGAAGTACTTATGGTGACAATTACATCACCAACTAAGCCCAGTAAGCCTTTCAGTTCAGTTCAGTCGCTCAGTTGTGTCCAACTCTTTGCGACCCCATGAATCGCAGCACGCCAGGCCTCCCTGTCTATCACCAACTCCCGGAGTTCACTGAGACTCACGTCCATCGAGTCAGTGATACCATCCAGCCATCTCATCCTCTGTTGTCCCCTTCTCCTCCTGCCCCTAAACCCTCCCAGCATCAGAGTCTTTTCCAATGAGTCAACTCTTCACATGAGGTGGCCAAAGTACTGGAGTTTCAGCTTTAGCATCATTCCTTCCAAAGAAATCCCAGGGCTGATCTCCTTCAGAATGGACTGGTTGGATCTCCTTGCAGTCCAAGAGACTCTCAAGAGTCTTTTCAGGAGAACCCAATGCCAGATTTTTCCCTACTTTATGGTTTAGAATTAATTCACTTTCATCACTAACCAAAATATTTGTTGGATGGACATGCTTTGTCAGACTGAAATAGTCTATGAATGGATAACATACCAAAACCTTGATACTTTTAGAGGATAAGAATCACTTTCTTCTACCAAAAGCAGAAGCAAGAGGATTTCGTGACATATCAGCACACTATTTTATGCAAGTAATTATTGGTAATAAGCTCATCTGTATTCAATTTCCTTCCCATACAACTAAAAGGTAATTACATCTCTGAGTTTGTCCATGTCAATGCTCTAAACCATTCAAATAACTAAAATTTGGAGGAGTTCAAAATAAACAGTCTAATACAGAAAACCACATGATTTTATAGTAACATTTTTATGATGTGTTTATAATTTAACACACTATATGTCATAAAGCCATATTTTGTTAGTTACTTTGTTTCCATCATTATTAAGCAGTTGCCACAAACAATCAAAGACTGCCGAGAATCAGTCTTTCATCTTGATCATTACCATTTATACAAATTGTATTACTGAAATATTAAATATTCAGGATTTTTGAAAGCAATCTGGTGGACAAACTGTAGTCCACTAATAAATTGCAGGTCTGATTTTAAATAAATGCTGAAAACCCTATTATGGTAATCTTAAGAAGAGATTCTATTGGCTGGCAAAGTAATGGTGCCTGAATTAAAGAAATGGGAGAAAAATACAAAATTTACTATATTTGGACTTAATCTTTGGAAGACAGGGACATTTTATCTAAATTATTGTACAAGAACAGGTTTGATTTCCTCCTACTAATGGTAAATGAAAATCACATCTCTTTAATTCACTGGAGATTATTTGCAGTTCATTATGCTCACTTCCCTTCTGAGAATATTTGACATATTTAACAAAAAGAGTATCTCATTTTAAACCTAAAAAAACAAAGCAGAATAGAATTGCTCTTATTTTTCACATTTACTGAGAAATAAATCCACTGCTATTTCTGTTACCTTAATAGGGTTGCTAGAAAAATCAAATAAAAATCCTATGGAAACTCTTTGTAAACCTTCTCAAGTCATTCTTATCTCAGCCAGAATTAGCAATCAACTGACAATCATCTACCAAATACCTACCTCAGGCTAGATAATATAAGAGGTGTGAGTGAGATCAAAATAACAAGATTTGGACCCTATTCAGTAAGAAGCCACAGTCCACAAGGAAAGATAAAGCGTTACAAAACAGTAGCTGGTATTAGAGGGAAAATATGGGCAAGAGCATGGAGCAAGCAATTAACACGAACTGCACAACTAAAGAAAATTATTTATGAAGTTATGAATGCTAATAGTTCACACTCAAATAGCAATTTCCTTAGGCTCTCTCTGTTCTAAATGTGTGCCACATATGAATTTCTTTAATCCTTATAATAGCCCTATGAGGTAGATCTGATTATTATCACTTCCATCTTAAAGTCAAGGAAACCTAGACACAGAGGTTAAGTAACTTGGCCAAGGACACAAAATTAGTAACTAGCAGAGCCAAGATTTAACCTCAGATAGTGCCTGCAGAGTTCACACTCCTACACACAGCTGATTCTGTACAGAGTCTGAGCAAAGAGAGGAACTCTGTCTGCCTGAGACAGTCCAGGAAAGCCTTTTAGGAGCTGGCACATGAGAAGGTCCCAGCGCAGGAGAAAGGATCCCTCAGAGGAAGGAGATGAATAGGGCATCCCAGGCAAACACAAAGACCTGTACAAAGGTTTATTTGAACAAAGAGGAAAAGTCCTGAGGGCTGAGACCAGGGGCAGGAAGGTAGGGAGGGGAGGGTGGTACGAGATGAGGTGCCACAATAGACATAGCCCAGGTGGTAAAGGACCTGCATGTCAGAACTATGGGTTGAACTTGAACCTGAAACAACAAAGGCATCCGAGAAGATGTGGGGAGGGAAAGGTACTCTGGCAGTCAGTCTCCCTACTTCCCACTAGTTCCCCATTCCTAAGGAGACAGTACAAGAGTGACCTCCTTGTGGACTCTCCCACCTGCATTTTACAGTTTATGACCTTGTTTGTTGAATCACAGTGAGGTTAAGACCATCTAGCCAGACTTTCCTTTAGGACCACCACCCCTTACCGCCCCCCTCCACAACATTTCTTTATAGACCATATCTATTCATATCATTTCATCTTTTTCTGCCCTCTCAAAAGAAACAAATACACTTTCTCTTTCCTCTGTGAAAGATCTGAATCCCCTTTCTTCCTATCCGTAGGTGCTACCTTTACCCGTCAGTCCACAGCATCTTTCATCTCTGTGCTAATAGCATAATGATTTCCCACTTCTCCTAAAACACCTAATTTAATGCAGCTTCATTTTTCCCCTTCCTTTCACTGTCCAAACCCCTACATGAGTATCCTGTTCCTATTACTCTTGTCATCATAGCTCATCCACCTGTCCTCTCTGAATTCACTGAGAATTCTTAAAGGGTTAAGAGAGGAAATCTGCAAATTTAACTGAGCTCCACTAGTACAAGCTAAATCATAAGGAGATTAATGAACTTCCGCCAACCCTCAGCTTCCCTACCTACAAAGTGATAATTATACCTCCTCCAAATGCATGAAGAGTAAATGAATTACGTAAGAGTAGATAAATGAGTGTATGCCAAACCCTTCCCACAGTGCCTAATCCATAAAAAGAGTTCAAGAAACTTCATTGTCAATATTGGCCACAATATTGGAATCACCATAGATCTCATTTATGATTTCTCTCTTTCCAGTGCTTTTTTGCAGATCTTTCCTCCCTGATCTTAAATGATGCCATGCTTTACTGGTTCTCCTCTTAAATTCTAATATCACCATACTGTCTAATCCAACAGACATTGTCTCCTCTGATCTGAATCAAGGTCTCAGCATCATGGCAGTCAACCATTCCTTCCTTTTGAGATCACTTGCCTCTCCTAGGACTGCCCCACTACCAGATACTCCTGATTTTCCTCCTGACTCTTTCAATAAACATTCCTTTCTCTGTTGCCTTAAGTCATTCTACTTCATTCATTTACTAAGTGTAAAACATGGTTCTTTTTTTCCTTTCTTCACCTTTCCTTTGTTCTCTCTATAGCCACAAAAGCTTCTTTTCCCTGGGCAGCCCCAGGTCTTTAAATATCTCACATATGGTAACTCTTTCACTTTTATGAGCTTAAATATCTTGCCTCTAAGCATCTTGCATATGATAACACGTTTTTATGTGTAGCATTCACCCTTCTCCTCTAAAGCTCAGAATCAAACATCCAATTTCTTACTTAACATATCCACTTGGGTACGTAATAAATATTTCACACTTAACAAGACCAAAACAAAATTCATGACATCTGTCCTCTGATCCAACCTGTTCCACCTCTGGTTTCCTACATATCAATGAATGGCACCACTATTTCCCATCACCAGGAACTTACAGACACATTCAAACCATCAAGAAGAGCAATGTTTCTCTCTCCAAAATGCACTTGAGATCTATCCTTTACCCTCCATCTCTACACTACACACTAGCATAAGCCTCCATCACCTCTCAGCAAACAAACACCAGCTTCCTTTCTAGCCTTCCCACACAGCACCCAGAAATCTTCTTATAGATCAATCCCATGTGCCTTTTTTCTACACCAGAATAAGTCCAAGTTATATACATAAGCTCTTCATTTTAAAGATGAGAAAAAATAAAGTCCTGCAAATTAAATGACTTGCTCAAGGTCAGAAGCTAGCTATCAGTAAGGATGAAGCTAGAACCATACCTCCCTTCACCCAGGCCAGGGCTTCTCTACCCCACACCACTGCCTTCTGAAGGCATATATTCTAATGACAATGACATTGCTACACTCTCTTTAATAACAATAATGCCTGACATCTATTCAGCTTGGGTTGGCAACAAACCAGCACAGAAGTCCAGGCCTGAGGTTATTTAATCAACATTATCAGACTGTGATCCTCTCCAGCACTAGCTCTGAGTGTTTAATGTTGAGGATAATAAAATGCAATCTGCAGAATCCATTTATATTTTCATCATGTCATCAGAAACCCAGAAGGCACTGTTTATAGCCACAGATTGACAGACTCCACTAAAAAAATCTAATTAAGAATACAAGAAATGCTCCAAAGCACTCTGGGAGCATTAAATCCTCCGATCTCGCCATTGTGCGCTCTCAACACAGAAAATGGGTCAGTCCAGGAACATGTGAGTGGGTTAGGTAGTAAGTGTCTCTGCACATCCTCAGGCTGTTCTTACTGCAAAGAAAAACAAACAACCCAGGTGCTTTAACACAACAGAAAGGATTAGCAATCAAAATGAGAACAAAGAAAGAGTCCTGAAAACTATGGGCAAGTGGAGTGCTTCTGGGCTATCTGTGTTGTTTCCATTTCAAGGAGCAGAGACAAGCTTCAGCCACAGGGTGGTTTTTACCTGGGTATCAACATGCTCCTTAAATAAACACTTCAATTCTTGGCTAATTTTGACAGATCTGTATATGGAACTGCCATCTGGTCCTCAGCACAGGCAAATCTGTGTTTGGCAAGTATTGTATTAGTTGGTCAGTTGTGTCTGACTCTTTGTGACCCTGTGGAGTGTAGCCCACCAGGCTCCTCTGTCCATTGAATTCTCCAGGTAAAAATGCAGGCAGATTCTTCACTGTCTGAGCCACCGGGGAAGGTCTGGGTCTCAAACTCAGGTCTGACAGTTTGGAGCTATGTGACACTGGGCACATGGCTCCATTTCCCTGAGCTTGCTCCATCATCTTTAAACGACTGCTGTAGAAATCTGTTTTACACAGTTGTTAGAAATCATGATTAGAAACCGTCTAATAGGACATTTACTACTGACTGGAAGTTCTGGTACATTTGTTCCCCCTAAGTGATGAGAAAAAAATCCATGCTGGAGAGCATAAACCAGGTGGTTGCAATTTTTTTTCAGAAATCCTGCTCAAGAGAAAGTTGAGTATCGTTGAGGCAGACTTGCTGGTTCACAGATGGATCTGGGTTTGTGAGTGCTGGGTACAAAATCCCACAATGTGACCGATGCTTACAGACACCACTGGATTAAATGAGACCATGAGGAAACAACTGGGCAAATCCAGAAAAAATGACACATTAGATAAGAAAACCGACCCTCGAAAAGTCAACGTCTCGAAGAAGAGGGGAGAGTTGAGACTGAAGAAACATGACAACCAACTGTATGCATCTTAATGAAATTCTAGTTTAGAAAAAGATTTTTAGGTGATATTTTGGGCACAATTGGGGAAATCTGAGTATATATTAGTCATTTGACATTAGTCGTTTGGCATTATTTCACAGGATTAAGAGTGACAATGGCATGTTGGTTCTGTAGAACGCTCTTATACTTCGGAGAAGTGCACTAAAGGATTCAGAGGGAAAGGGGTCTGATGTCTACAATTTATTTTGAAAAGGCTGAAAAAATACTAGGAGGATGTATGAACTGTGTGTGTGTAAGAAGTAAATATAGGACCTCCCTGGTGGTCCACAGGTTAAGAATCCACCTGCCAATTCAGGGGTCACAGATGGGTTCCATCCCTGGTCCAGGAAGATCCTGCACGCTGCAGGGTAACTGAGCCCATGTGCCACATCTACTGAAGCCCACACACCCAAGAGCTCATGCTTTGTAACAAGAGAAACCACTGCAACGAGAAGCCTGCACCCCACAACTAGAGAGGAGCCCCTGCTCACCACAGCTAGAGAAAGCCCATGCAGTAACAAAGACCCAATGCAACCAAAAATAAATGAATAAATTACAAAATTATAAAAAAGGAGTAAATATAGAAAATGTTAACAATTACTGAAGCTGGGTAGTGGGTACATGGTCTCTTTAACCAAACAACTTTCCTTCCTTCCTTCTTTCCTTCCTTTCCCTCTCTCTCTCATGTTTCAAAATATTCATAATAAAATGTTATCTGGAGCTAGGGCTGAAAGCCATTCAGCAGTCCAAGGAAAGTACTCAAGTCAAAAACCTATCTGGTACCTCCTCGTTTGTTACTTGGAACACTTTTCCATATTTGTTTTCACTGATGACAGTCACTTATCAGTTCACTATCGTCACTTCATATCTGTCCAGTCCACTGCCTCACCTGCTCACTAACTCAGAAATGGTTCTTGCCAGTCTTCAAACCAACATGACGTTCGTACTGAGGATGGGAAGGAAGAGGGGTCAAGCCCCTGGGCTTCCTGATTTGGGGCAAAGAATGGAACTATAGGCTCTGCCAAGTACACACAGTCCTGTGACAGTTGTAGAGCTGTCTGAAGAACTGATCACTTTCACCACTTGATATTCTAATAACTGAATAATTTTTAGCTAAGAATCCAAAGTAACCACAAAGCTGTTGTGTTTCAACAGTACTTGGTATTTTAAAACACATCAAAGTCAAGTTAGCAAACTACTAGAATTCACCCAAACAAGTTATTCGATTACCAAAGGAAAATAAAACATGGTGAAATGCTCATTACGCAGACAGAATGATCACATTTCAAACAGCCTGTCCTTTTAAAAGTTGGCATGACCTGGGCAACACAACTGTTAAAAAAAAAAAAAAAGCAAGGAAGAATAAAATGAGAAAGTGACTTTCAGAAGGAAAGAAGGAATTACCAATGGGAGGGAGTCCAGGAGGGGCTTCCAGGGTGACAAAATTCTACTTCTTGATTTGGCTCTCCTTGATACAGTGATTCCAAGACTGTCCACTTCAATAACAAAGGAAGCCATGAATTCATGAGGTTTTCTGTAATTGTGTTATACTTTACAATTACAAAGATTTTAAAGGGAGGACTGGGGATAGAGGTGCTGACCTCCACAGTGGCTCAATCTCTCTTTCTTTTTTTTCTTTTGTTAGAAACAAAATCCACTTTCCATTTTGTTAAACTCAGAAAAGTCTCTGTAGTCAGAAAATGCCACTTGTAAAAGGTGGTATTTTCATTCAAATATAATAGAAATACACCTCTATTTAACACTATTCCTCAGGCCCACTTATTAAAATGGTGGCTGGCACCATGAAAACCAGCACAGAATTCCTGAAGAAAACAAAAAATCAAGTTACCATATGATCCAGCAATCCTACTCCTAGGCATATATCCAGAAAAGATGAACACTCCAACCTGAAGAGATATATGCACCCTAATGTTTACAGAAGCACCATTTACAACAGCCGAGACGTGGAAGCAAACTAAACGTTCATTGACAGAGGAATGGATAAGGAAGACGTCACACACACACACACACACACACACACTGGACTGTTACTCATCCATAAAAGAATGAAATTCTGCAACTAGGAGTAACATGGATGAACCTAGAGATTATTGACTGAGTGAAGTAAGCCAAATAGAGAAGAGACAAATATCATATGGTGTCATTTATACATGGAATCTAAAAAATAATGCAAATGGACTTATTTAAAAAACACAAACAGACTTGCAGAACTAGATAACAAACTTATGGTCACCAAAGGTGGTAAGGTGGAGAACGAATAAATTAGGAGTACAGGGTTAATGGCACCCCACTCCAGTACTCTTGCCTGGAAAATCCCATGGATGGAAGAGCCTGGTGGGCTGCAGTCCATGGGGTCGCTAAGAGTCGGACACGACTGAGCGATTTCATTTTCACTTTTCACTTTCATGCATTGGAGAAGGAAATGGCAACCCACTCCAGTGTTCTTGCCTGGAGAATCCCAGGGACGGGGGAGCCTGGTGGGCTGCTGTCTCTGGGGCCGCACAGAGTCGGCCACGACTGAAGCGACTTAGCAGCACAGGGTTAACAGACACACACCACTACATAAAAAATAGATGAACAAGGATTTACTGTATAGCACAGGGAACTGTACTCAACATCTTGTAATAACCTATAACGGAAAAGAATCAGAAAATGTAGATATGTATAACTGAATCACTTCGCTGTAAACCTGAGACTAACACAATGTTGTAAATAACTCTAGTTCAACAACAACAAAAAAAGTGGTGGCTGAGATCCACACATGCCTAACATAGCATATTTTAAAAACAAACATTTGAATATCAGACAAAGGAGTCAGTATACTATTGAGCTTTGGAAAATAAAGAATGCATCATCTTCTGAGATTTTACAATTTGAATAGTTCTAGGCAGACACGTGAGGCTAGGAACAGCCACACTGCCCCCGTCCCTATCTTCCATCAATAGTTCTACTATTTAAATCCCATGGTTGTCTAGAGACACCTAGTCAGGATTGGTAGGAGGCTGAAAGTCCAGACAACTGGGTTCTAGCCACAGCTCTTTAATAACTAAGGGCTTCCAGCGAATCTCCAAGTCTAAGATAAGTCTGCACAAATCTACAGATTCTCTGAACCCTCTTCCACCCTAACCACTCTACCTAGAAGTTTTGTTTGCTTGTTTGTTTTGGAGTATGATGCAGAATTCAACTTTATTATACATGTTACAGAATAAAACAGAAATGTGCAGGTATTTTTTACACTGAAATCATTTGTTACCTTAGATGTCCTTTAACATAAAAATATGAGGGTGATGTGTCATGATTATAAGATAAAACCCACATTTTAAAATCGTTACTGTGCCACCAATCATTCATTCACCTTTTGGCATTAATTTGGTAAATTTAATGCTTAATGCTAAGTGTGCAACTCCCTGCCACTGATATTCATGTATTTTTCGGTTTGGGGTGTTTTTTTTAATATATTTTTAAATTAATTTTATTAGATAGAGTTGCTTACAATGTTGTGTTAGTTTCTACCATACAGCAAAGTACATCAATTATAGATAGATATATATATATATGCACACACCTGTGTGTGTGTGTGTGTGTGTGGTGTGTGTGTGTGTATATACACACCTCCCCTCTTTTTTGGATTTCCTTTCCATTTAGGTCACCACAGAGCACTGAGTAGGGTTCCCTGAGCTATATAGTAGGTCCTCACCTTGAAGGTTTGATGATAATAGTAACAGCAGCTTTTATTGAACCTTAATTGACTCACTCACTTCTCAGTTCCCTGCTGTGGTTATAAGAGACACGGCGGCTGGTTTCACAGTTGTGCCCTGAACAAAGGTGCCCAGCTGAGGAGACAAGTTGGGGCTAAAAGCCAGCCTGAGTTCTCTCTGTCAAACTACACAAACTCTCGTCATGGAAAAGTCCTGTTTTCCTAATTCATATAAAGCCACTGTCTGTACTCAAGCTCAAAGAGTCCACCCATGATATCTTTTTGAGTTTATACAAAGGTGTTCAATGGGCTATCAGAGGCCCCAATAGAAGTATTATTATTAGCTCTGTTTTCCAGATGGAGAAATTCAAGTACAGACCATGAAGTAACTGGCCTAATTTCACATTGGTGGCGGAGCCAGGACTCTAAGCTGGGCAATCTGGTTCCCAACCCACGTTCCTAAACAGAAGGCTATGCTGCCCAAATATGCCTGTGTCCATTGAGCTATAAATAAAGATCTAACTTCCTACTGCCTATGCAATCTCTTCTCTTCAATGTGATTTTTCCTCAAAAAATGGAAAAAGAACATAAACCCTCAAAACCACAGAAATGCCCAAATGTCTCCCCACATATTGTTGATTCATTCGACACCATGGGGCGAAATCATAGAAATCTCTGTGATGTCACTGGACTTTAATCTCTGTATTTAAAAAATCATCACACATAGCCAAAGAATCCAACTGGAAAGAACCCTATATACAACTTGATCCTCTATGGGATAAAAAATAAACACCCACTGATGGGGAGTGAACGGGACTAGAAGGAAGACAAGATGCTTCATTTGAGACCATGAGGCATTTCAGAACAAAATATTTCCCTACCTATCTCCCTCTGGTTCTTTAAACTTACACATAATGTATTATGGCAGGAAATCTGTTCTTTTGGCTGCTTTGTGATGAAGACAGCAGGTGGTAATCCCAGCCAACTGAAGTATTGTTCATTGCTGGGCCTCACTGACACTTCAGTGTGGCGGCTGACCTCACTGAGGGAGCAGTGCCATATTGGTTTCTACTGGAGTGAATACAGCTCAGAATCTGTATTTAGCTCTCCTTACACAATTTTTCCTCCATAAACACTGCACATCAACAAAGAAGGAGTCCGGTCTTCCAGGTGTTACAAAGAGCACAAGAAAACAGTACACTGCCATATCACTCTAGGTAACTTACAGCAAAAACAAGGCTATTTGTTATACAGCTAGTAGGTGAGATCCACATTTAACCAAAAACAAAACCAAACAGAACCCTCTGCCCACACATCATCTTGAAAAACTTCACTAATCAAAAGTGAAGAAAGAGGGAAAAAAGGGAAAATGGCATACAAAAGTAACTGTGTGGTTGTTAGAACAGGCAATCTGCTCTAGGAAAGTCCTTAGTTATATTTTTCAAACTCCTTATAATTAAGTCGTCCTGCGAGATGGCCTAGAACCAATGGTATTCTACTAAATGCTTAACAACTGGTTCTCAGGAGATGGGGAGGAGAGAAGAGCTGATCCCCATGGTGTAAACATTCCCACCCTTGCGGATTTCCAGCTCAGTTGATGTTACTGAACACACAGTGAGGAGGAAATGGACACAGTCTTCTCTCTTGAGCCATATGAGCTGGCTCCTGAATACCACCATGAACTCACATTCTGCATCATATACACATCATGAGGCTAATTGCTAACTTAATTGTGGTATTTTACATGTATCACTATTTCTATGACATTGGAAAATTAACAAGTAACAATGGAAAGCAAAACATATAACTGTATCAATGTTCCTAAACTTTCTCACACCCTTGTTCATAAACAGTCAACATCTTACAGAAAGATACAACTATTCAATGCCAAGATGATATAAATCTATTGTCCTTTCAGAGAGCTGTTTCTGAGTTCTGGCTATAGGTAGGCAATCAGAAAGCAAAAGGAATTCACTGAATTCCCAAAAATTGGAGCAGTAATAATAATCCAAAGAATAGGCCTTTCCCAATTTAAAATGAAATATAAAAAGTTTACCTTTGCCCTAAATATGTCCTGGCTGTGGAACATACTCATGTTCCTGAAAGCCTGTATTCTCTCGAGTCCTGTATTTACAGACATACTTCCTTCCCCTACTTATCAGTGCTATGCTCAGTCGCTCAGTTGTGTCTGACTCTTTGCAACACCATGGACTGTAGCCCGCCAGGCTCCCCTGTCCATGGAATTTTCCAAGCAAGAAGACTGGAGCAGGTGGCCATTTCCTCCTCCAGGGGCTCTTCCTGACTCAGGGATCAAACCTGCGTCTCCTGCGTCTTCTGCATTGAAGGCAGATTCTTTACTGCTGAACCACCAGGGAAACCCCTCCACCCTTCTAAGAGGACCAACAATAATATTTAATAGTATAGCTAATAACTACCTCCAAGATACAATGTTTAATAAATTTGTGGACAGTTATCTAGATTGGAGCAACCCTTTAGAAGACAAAGGGGAAAATACACTCCACACTCTGCTTCTAATCTAAGGACACAAACTATCCAGACAGGAGTGTTGACCACACTGCTCTGGAGAACTAGCAAAGCAGACCCGCTGCCATTCAGCCACTGACTGACACAGAGAGCTGTTGTTTGTACAAGGAAGAGAGGGAGGACTGGTGCTGTTGGCCACAATCAACAGCTCTGTTCTTTCTTTTTTTAAATTGCTAGAACACCTGCTGCCTCACTCTCTTCAGCCTCATCCATTATGCAGCATGTTGATGGTGACGGGACCAGGACACGCCACTGCACACAATGACTGACCTGAGAAGGACACACCATGACAGCCCACACACCTCCTCTTCCCGCTCTCAATTTAAAACAAAAAGTCCACTTACACCACAAATTACTGACTTGTCATTTTACGGCAGTGGGAAGAATCAAAATGCAAAGACAATACTTGTTTCCCACACTGTGTGTTAGGGAGATTAAATTATTATTTCGTGGGGACTGACCTTCACATTTACTCTCTGGCCTACCTAAGAGAGGAAATACTTAAGCATTTCCCAAAGTATGTCCACCTAGTTCTGCAGGAAATTAAGAGTGTGTTTGGGGAATGCTGAGTTTTTGTTTTGTTTTCAACTTTGAGCTTCTCAGAGCCAATAACACGCTAATGGGCACTGAGATCCTCCAGTGGGAGATAAAATAGTGTTTCTTAAACTATTTATCAAGATATCAAGAGTTTATCAAGTTTACAAAGCTTATTAAGAATCTTTGTCAAGAAAAGTCTAGGAAGTGGAATTGGTGTTCTGTAGAATGTGTATCAGGAAACTGACTTTCCAGGGTACTGGGAAGGCATAGCGTGGTGGCACCAGTGAGTCCTTCACACAAGTTGTTTGTTCTTTACTATATTGGACACCTTGGTACTTTAGAAAGTTTGAATAAGCTACTAAAATTTAAAAGCAGAAGAGCTAATATTTTAGCACAACAACAAAGGTCTTTTTTCTTGCTTCTCTAGAAAAAAACAGTGGTGGGGGGAACTCACGAGGCACTCCTTGCCCACAGAGTTGCCTTTTCTGTGCAGATTATTTTAAACCATAAAGGAATTTTAAAAACAAAGTATAAAATGTACCCAGTTTATAGTGAGGTTAATGAAAGAAAAACAAGTGCACTGCATACAGGTGTTCAGAGAAGTGAAACAAAGGTTAAGTGAGAGTGAGGTATTGAAGAGGAAAGACTTCCCCCGAAAGTGGGGATGAGCTGAGACAGTAAGAAGAAAGGAGGGACGTGCACAGAGCTAAAGGAAATGTCAAGAACAAAAGCATAAGCCTAAAATCAGTAAGTCATAAAAAAAGCTCACAGACTCCTTCAAAATATAGATATGAAACACGTTTCACTTTAAATTTGTAATTTAACTGAGGAAAACAGTGGTCAAGAATTTTAACAATTAAATGGCTCTGAACCATAGATAGGGTCAAGTCAAGCCATTTGGCCATTAAGTCCAATCTCTAAGAGGATAAATACTAGATATTTCTTAGTTATATGACTAAGTAATTTCCAAAACAATCCCCATCAAATGCCAGGTGCAAAAGCAATTACATCAAATTCCTTGCCAGTTCCACAGACCTGGGACAGCGGGGCCTCCAAGAACCAGTGAACCAGTTTGAAAAAAATTCTGGAACCTCAGGGATCTTATTACTAAGAAGCAGAAATAGATTTTCAAGTGGTCACTTTGAAATATTAAGCATTGTTCCGCTCAGATCTTTCCGCCAAGGACTGCCCTAGAACATTTATTACAAAACCAGTGTGAAGTAAGTCAGCATCTAAAATAAAGCTGCACCTTGCTTGAAGTCATGGAGCATAACGGCGTAAGTTCACCGCAGCATGCCCGGCACAATCTAAACCAACAATAACAGCAACAACAAAAAGCTACAGAAACATTTTCATATTAAGAAGTTAGATCTAACACATGATAGAAGCTCAAAATGTACTTTTAAATCAGAGTTAAGATCTAACTGTTGCTGTTCTACAATTTCTGTTATTTTTTACATGACCCTTCCAAGATTTTTACTAACAACTCAAAACCCCAGCCTTCAGACTTGACTAGTTTTCAACCTTTATTTTCAAAACAATGTCTTGTTTTAGAAAGATTAGCAACCGCAGACACACGAAAAAGATCACCCTCCAAAATCTTGGGAGCTACCAGAATCTTCCGTAACCTTGGCACCTTTTTTTCCTACCTCTAAGCAATGAATTGCCTCTCTTGCTTTCTGAGCAAGTCCTTCCAACCGAGGCCCTTGTTCCCATTCCCTTTCCTCTGATTTCCTCTCCTCTTCTCAGCAAACCTCTCTGCATGTGGCAGTCTTGATTCAAATATTTCTAAGTGCTTCCTACTGCCTAAAGCTCAAGCACTAACTTCAATCTGCAACATACATCTATTCCTTGTGTGTATTCACCACACATATCCACGTCCCCCTGTATTTACTTCTGCCATGACCATGTCTGGAATGCCATATCTTTATTTAACTATATATAATCCCATGTTCAAATCTCAAGATACAAATACTCTAAAATTTCCCACTAACTCCCATATCCTTCAATAAACCAAATTTATCTCCAACTCCCAAAGCACCTACTGTCTTTTATACATGAAATAGGGCTTCCCTGGTAGCTCAGCTGGTAAAGAATCCACCTGCAATGCAGGAAATCCTGGTTCCATTCCTAGGTTAGGAGGATCCCTTGGAGAAGGAATAGGCTACCCACTCCAGTATTCATGGACTTCCCATGGCTCAGACAGTAAAGAATCTGCCCACAATGCAGGAGACCTGGGTTCAATCCCTGAGTTGGGAAGATCCCCTGGAAGAGGGCATGGCAACCCACTCCAGTATTCTTACCTGGAGAATCCCCAAGGACAGAGGAGCCGGGTGGGCTACAGTCCATGGTGTTGCAAAGAGTCAGACTAAGCAACTAAGCACAGCACAGCACATCCATGAAATAAGACAGGGTTTACAATCCCACCTCCACCAATCTAGCTATGTGATTTGGGGTGAATACATCTGCACTGTAGCTATTTCCTTAACTATAAAATAGGAAAATGACAACACTGATCTTACAAGTAAGGATTAAATGAGATTATGTGTATGAGAGCATGTGAATACCATTAATGAAAAAAATGTAGATTTTGAAATGTAATTTACCTTAAATTATCATTAATACTTGTATGTTTTGTCCCTGTGTTCCTGAGTAGGTTCATTCACTGAACAATTATTTACAGAGCACATCTTCTCTGCCTCAACTCTGGGGATGTGTTCCCTGAATTCATGGCATTGTTTAGTAGATAGAAGATAATATAGCATGTAATACAGTATCAGGTAATAGTATGAGCTAAGAAGAAAAACAAAGCAAAATAAAGGGATTAAAAAGCGGCCAAAAAATGGATTATTACTTGATTTATTTTAAAGTGAAAGGCAACACATAATCAGAGACTTTAAGATGGAGGCAGTGAGCAGTGCTCATTTCTGTGGGAAAAGCATCCAAAGGAGAGACATGTTAAGTTCAAGGCCCAAAGCTGGGTGTGAGCATCAAGTCCCTGGTAAAGAAAAAGTCAAGCTATTGCTAATTCTATTGCTAGAATGGAGGTAATAAGGTGGTGAAATGACAAGATGAGGACAGATAGGAAGCTAATAGCCTTACAGGCAACAATAAGGACCCTGGAACTTATTTCAGTGCTGTTCAAGTTCAGTTCAGTCATGCAGTCATGTCCTACTCTTTGCAACCCCATGGACTGCAGCATGCCAGGCCTCACTGTCCATCACCAACTCGAGGAGTTTATTCAAACTCATATCCATTGAGTCGGTAATGCCATCCATACATCTCATCCTCTGTTGTCCCCTTCTCCTCCTGCCTTCAATCTTTCCCAGCATCAGGGTCTCTTCCAATGAGTCCGTTTTTCACAGCAGGTGGCCTAAGTACTGAAATTTCAGGTTCAGCATCAGTCCTTCCAAAGAATATTCAGGATTGATTTCCTTTAGAATGGACTGGTTGGATCTCCTTGCAGTCCAAGGGACTCTCAACAGTCTTCTCCAACACCACAGTTCAAAGGCATCAATTCTTCGGCGCTCAGCTTTCTTCACAGTCCAACTCTCACATCCATACATGACTACTGGAAAAACCATAGCTTTGACTAGACGGACCTTTGTTGGCAAAGTAATGTCTCAGTTCGTCTAGTCAAGGCTATGGTTTTTCCAGTGGTCATGTATGGATGTGAGAGTTGGACTGTGAAGACGGCTGAGCGCCGAAGAATTGATGCCTTTGAACTGTGGTGTTGGAGAAGACTCTTGAGCGTCCCTTTGACTGCAAGGAGATCCAACCAGTCCATTCTGAAGGAGATCAGCCCTGGGATTTCTTTGAAAGGAATGATGCTAAAGCTGAAACTCCAGTACTTTGGCCACCTCATGCAAAGAGTTGACTCATTGGAAAAGACTCTGATGCTGGGAGGGATTGGGGGCAGGAGGAGAAGGGGACGACAGAGGATGAGATGGCTGGTTGGCATCACTGATTTGATGGATGTGAGTCTGGGTGAACTCTGGGAATTGGTGATGGACAGGGAGGCTTGGCGTGCTGCGATTCATGGGGTCACAAAGAGTCGGACACGACTGAGCGACTGAAATGAACTGAACTGAACTAGGTTGGTCATAGCTTTTCTTCCAAGAAGCAAGCATCATTTAATTTCATGGCTGCAGTCACCATCTGCAGTGATTTAGGAGCCCCCCCAAAATAAAGTCTGTCACTGTTTCCATTGTTTCCCCATCTATTTGACATGAAGTAATGGGAGCTTCCCTGGTGGCTCAGAGGGTAAAGCGTCTACTTGCAATGCGGAGACCTGGGTTCAATCCCTGGGTCGGGAAGATCCCCTGGAGAAGGAAATGGCAACCCACTCCAGTACTCTTGCCTGGAAAATCCCATGGACAGAGAAGCCTGGTAGGCTACAGTCCATGGGGTTGCAAAGAGGCGGACACGACTGAGCGACTTCACTTTACCTTTTTAACAGGATCAGATGCCATGATCTTAGTTTTCAGAATGTTGAGTTTTAAGCCAACTTTCCCACTCTCCTCTTTCACTTTCATTTTAATGGGATCAGATGCCATGATCTTAATTTTCTGAATGTTGAGTTTTAAGCCAACTTTTCACTCTCCTCTTTTACTTGCGTCAAGAGATTCTTTAGTTCTTCTTCGCTTTCTGCCATAAGGGTGGTGTCATCTGCATATATGAGATTATTGATATTTCTCCTGGCAATCTTGATTCCTGCTTGTGCTTTACCCAGCCTGGCATTTTGTATGATATACTCTGCATGGAAGTTAAGTAACCAGGGTGACAATGTACAGCCTTGACATATTCCTTTCCCGATTTGGAACCAGTCTGTTGTTCCATGTCCAATTCTAACTGTTGCTTCTTGACCTGCATACAGATTTCTCAAGAGGCATGGTCTGGTCTTTCCAGCTATTGAAGAATTTTCCACAGTTTGTTGTGATCCACAGTCAAGGGCTTTGGCATAGTACAAAAGTAAACAGGACTCCAAAAGGTAGCTGGCGTGTCAACACCAACTTTGATCTTCTCTGAAGGACAGAAAAAAAAATACCTGGCAGCACAGAGTAACACGTGTGCTCAGTCGCTCAGTCGCGTCTGACTCTTTGCGACCCCATGGCTACTCTGTCCCTGGAATTCTCCAGGCATGAATACTGGAGTGGGTTACCATTTCCTTCTCCAGAGGATCTTCCCAACCCAGAGAAAGAACCCATGTCTCTTGTATCTCCTGCATTGGCAGGCAGATTCTTTACCACTAAGCCACCAGGGAAGCTCCCAATTCAGTAGTATGTATACCAAATTTACCACTATTATTTGAGATATTGTTCTCATTTACATGGCTTTACCACAAGTTTTTTACTTTCCTTTTGTTAAAAGAAGCAAATTTAAGTTACTCAAGTGTTCAGAATATATGTGAACTAAAGGCAAAATTCAAGTGATAACCAGAAAATGTGTTGTACACCCCATCAGAAAATAAACCCACTTTTTATTATTTCAATATGTCATAATGAGAATCCTTGAAGAATGTGGTAGAAATTGCTGCAAACTCTTCCATCAGCAGCATGAGACTTTACCCAGTAGGATATGTTAAGACTGCAGGAATAAGGCAAAGAAATTCTCCACCAGGCGCAGTTTTTCAGGGTAGAAGAAGTTCCTTGTGAAATCCCAGCAGTGGAAGGAAATGAGGAACGATGGTTAATAACACTTTGATTCATGGCTGGGGGATCATAAATGGTGTCCTCTCTGAAATAGGATACGTCTGTTCCACTTGGGATCCCTCATATTTGAACATTCATCTTTCTTGTTCATAGAAGGCCCTTTTTCTTACTAGGTTTTTTTCTGGTGGCCATAGCAGTCTAGAGATGTTCCTGTTTCTTCCAAGGTCAGTATATTCAATTTTAAGCTGTCCTTGCAGGACCAGCAGTGGGAGAGTAGAACCACCAGTGTCATGAAACGTGCTTTGAAATCCATCCACCATGCTCTTAG
The DNA here is from genome assembly GCF_027580195.1 of Bos mutus. Lineage (NCBI taxonomy): Eukaryota > Metazoa > Chordata > Mammalia > Artiodactyla > Bovidae > Bos > Bos mutus. The sequence goes on along the minus strand of NC_091622.1, from coordinate 60,330,400 downwards.
AAAGTGCAAACCGGTCGATGTGAAAATATCATACGGAGTTGCTCAGCATCCATCAGCATCAACTGCTCAACTTGTGAGCAGACAAGCCTTCAGATGATCACAGACTCAGTCTTCAAGTCTTCCAGCTGAGGCCTCAGACAAACAAAACTAGGCTCAATCTAGGTGCCAAAGACCCCTGGCCCCACAACTCCTGCCTGAACCCCTGGGGGCGAGCGCCCTGCCATATATATATATATACATTACACTGTTATGTAACACTTTCAGGGGGTCTAGGGAAGTACCCTGTAATCAAACACAATATTTTTGTGGTGAAATGTTTGAATGGTCACATTAAAGGGAACAAATAAAAATAATGACTAGCCTGAAGTCATTTACCATCAAGTCAGAGTTCTGTTACTACATGAATTACAAAAGGAAGGAAGGGAGGGAAGAAGGGGGCAGGGAGGGATAGAAGAAGGGAAATTTTCAAAAACAAAAACAATGTTTTAAAGTAGCCTTCTCAACTTAGTTCTGGGTTGCCAGGAGTGTATTAGTCCAAAAGGAAAGTCTGAGATTTTAAACGCACAGAATATGTGCCCAACAGTAGAGAGGCATCCCAGGAAACACAGAGAGATGAGAGGCACCACCACTGCATGTTTCTACATTCTGCATGTAGACAGGTATGCTTCTGGCCACTGTGATTCAGGAATAGATCTACCCTGCAGAATATTCAGTGATTCAACAAGTACTGATGTGTATTACTAGAAGACAGTGTGCTGGATACAAGAAACAAAATGAGGTATGTAGAGGGGAGAAAGTCATTAAATTATACACATGCAAAAATATAACCGCTCTAGTTTCCAGAAAGGAAAAATACATGGAAGCCACACCACAATCAACCAGTAATGGTAGATTTCTACCAATTTAGAATGCCTCGGTCCTGGATTCAAGCTATTAAACATTTGTCACAGATTTACTGGCAAAGGTAAAACCATGAAGCATCTCTCATCTTCTGTTCTGTCTGAGCCCAAAAAACAGATAATAGAGCCTCTGCTCTAGGCCATGACTGATAACATAAATGGGGGGTTATTAAAAAAAGAAAAAGTGACCTTTAGGAAGTCAATTGTGCCTAGATCTTAAACAGCTGATACTTGGGTCATCCTCTCCAAGCTCTGAAGGGGGCCTTTGGGGTTGTAGAAAAGAAATTCATAGTTAAAAAAACACAAGAAATGTATTCAACTGGTTCTCTATATATATGTCTCTTTGAGACCTTCCTGGGAATAAATGATTATAGCAGCACAGAAGACAATATCTGGGTGATATAATATTTTGTTCAGTTTTCAGGTGGTTCAAGACCCTGGATCCACTCCAAGTAGCTTCATCCTGAGAATGGAGAGTTCTGCCATGTTGGTGCTAAAAATTGCTCTGGCCTTTCACATAATTTAAACTACACATGAGAGATCAATGTGTGCTATTAAACCTATGTTGACTGACTCATATGAAGATGGAATTCTAATATAAACTCTGAAAAAGTAAAAGGTCTATTTTAAATTTCCGGGCAATTACCCATGAGGCAAAATGTTGCCTTTTGCCAGCTGTTAGTTTTTTGGGGGGAAAGAACCAAACAGATTTTTCCTCTTTTATGTTTCATATCCAAGCCACAAGCCAGCAAACACTGGTATTTACTCCAATGTTAATAAAAGTAAATGACTTTGTGGTTTCGGGTCACTGATATAAAACTTGTGCTCTTTTTAGTTTACATTATGTACAATGGTTCAAAATTTCAAGATGCATCCAGAACTAACTGATGACTTACTTATGCTTGTCTATGGTAATTCAAAGCATTTTTTTCAGTTTATGTTTGAATTACTTCTGCTTTTCTATGCCAAATGCGCTCACGATTGTTGTGGGATTCTTTTTCTCTCTTCTATCTTGTTTTACCTTTATGATGCTAGAACTTTTTTTCTGCTTGAGCCATCTTCTTGCTATAATCTACTCAAGGAGGAAGTCAAACCCCCAAGGAGCTATATGACCAATGAAACTCTCGTCTTAAACTGTAAGTTACCAATAAAGATTTTTTTCCCAGAGAAATGGAATTTAATTAATCCTTTTTGCAGTTGCCTTTTTATTTCCTAAAGGATACAAGTCAACTGGGGCCAGTACAAACAACTCGAAAAAAACATTCTAGGACCTAATACACAGATGCCAAACATACTGCCTCCCTCCCGAATCCATCAGGTCCCCACACCAGATGTTGGGGCCGCATACACCCAAAGTTCAGCATGCTTTCAAGTCAGTCTTTCCATCGGCCAGATGCTCAAGTCGACAGTTTCCTTTATAACTATTTATCACACGAAGAGAATTGCACAGACCTGAAGCAGGAGCCCACCCCACCCCTGCCTCCTTGGCAACGCTGGCCAAAATGTTAAATAGATTTGTCTTCTGCATGCTGTCCAAAAACATGCTACTGATTTAGACAGATCTGCAGAACAATCAATCATGGTCTCAGCCCTGATGAACGGCCAGGGGCTGTACACGTTCATTTCATTAGGATCTTACTTAGGTCTGAGGACTACTCTGCTTTATGTTTTCAAACTATGGTAATCATTTCCATGCAAAGCAAAGGGACAGCCTGTGAGGGGGAAATGCCACTTGGGCTAGTGCTTTGCTGCTGGCTTTCATAAGTCCTCAAAAGAAAATATTCCAGATTATGTTGAGGGCCTCCCAGCCCTTCCGAAACTGCCAAGCTTTTCAGAACCTAACAGAAATCAGGCACCAGCCCCAAACGCAACCCTGCTAAGGTCTGCCTCCCCTTTCTGCTAGTTTTGTACTGCCTGTCATAGACATCCTAAGGGAATAAATATATAAGCTAAGACTATATGTTTGTCTCACGTGATTAGATAACAATATAATGAAATAGGACCACAGACCCTCAGATTCTTAAAAACCATCTGTAATTTTATGTTTTTTCTTCTCTTTTCCCCCATTTTTTAAAGCAAAAGACAGTGAAAATTGTGCAACTCACAATAGGACTATGCATCAGATGAGGTGAAATCTCTTTGGTCATTTTAAGCAGACAAAGAAATAAGTCCAAACTGCATCTCGCGTTGCTAGGCCCCAAGCGAGGGAAACGCAGTCAAGAGCATGGAAGCTGAAGTCAGACTGCCAGGGGCTGAAACCCTGTTCCTCCACTTCCCATCCACGAGCGAGTGATACTTCAACACTGTCTGCCTCCATTTCCTCGTTTGTGAGTTACAGATAACAACCGTGCCCAATTCATAATGATTTTTCCTGAAGAGTCGATGAATCTGTAAATGCTTAGGAAGCACTCGTGTTTAGGAGAGGGCCTGGCAGACAGTAATCACCATATAAATGTTCACCATTACTATTTCCACAAAATGATAAACAAACCAGATTACTGCATCTTGTTCATTAAACAAACAAAAAGAAATTAGGAACAAGAGGGCCATTCAGAAATGATTTGTTTGGAAGAAAAACAAAACAAAACCTAGCAATTTCCAAATAGCCAATGGCAGTGTCTGCTGCATCCAGGTCCTCAGGGAGCTCAGAAGAGCAGGAAGGTCATCTGGGCAGGCATTTCCTCACCACCCTGCGAGTCACTTTAGCTGTAAACATCAACTACACAAAGTGAAATAAAAAGCTTACCTACAAAGGAAAAGACCAAAGGACACACCTTCTCAGCCACTCACAACAGCACACAAGTGAACCAAGAGAGGGCCAACAGGCAGAAAAACTTGTGACCAAGGCACGTCACTCTTTTCAAAGACTGAGTTGAACTAGAGTGTATGGTGAGCAGTGCTCCAACAAAGCTGGGGCTCCCGGAAGCTGGCAGCTGCTCCAAGAAGCACAGAGCTTGCTGGGAATAGCTTTCACATCACCACAAATCTGAAGTGATAACCATCTAATGTTTTGAATGCCATGATCAAGTCACCTTAAGTCCACCCTGTAGACTGAAATATTTACCTTTACTAAACATTAACTCTAAGGTATAGATAGTCATTCTTGGACAGGTATCTAGAAAGAAACCTTGTTTGATAGTATACATGTACCCCAATATTCACTGCAGCACCATTTACAATAGCCAAGACATGGAAGTAGCCTACATATCCACTGACGGATGAATGGATAAAGAAGATGTGGTACATGTATACGATGGAATAGTATTCAGCAATGAAAAAGAATAAAATAATGCCATTTGCAGCAAGATGGATGGACTTCAAGATTATCATACTAAGTAAGACAGACAGAGAAAGAAAGACATATGCTATCACCTATATGTGTAATCCCCCCCAAAAATGATACACATCAGATCAGGTCAGATCAGTCGCTCAGTCGTGTCCGACTCTTTGCAACCCCATGAATCGCAGCACGCCAGGCCTCCCTGTCCATCACCAACTCCTGGAGTTCACTGAGACTCACGTCCATAGAGTCAGCGATGCCATCCAGCCATCCCATCCTCTGTCGTCCCCTTCTCCTCCTGCCCCCAATCCCTCCCAGCATCACAGTCTTGTCCAATGAGTCAACTCTTCGCATGAGGTGGCCAAAGTACTGGAGTTTCAGCTTTAGCATCATTCCTTCCAAAGAAATCCCAGGGCTGATCTCCTTCAGAATGCACTGGTTGGATCTCCTTGCAGTCCAAGGGACTCTCAAGAGTTTTCTCCAACACCACAGTTAAAAAGCATCAATTCTTTGGCACTCAGCCTTCTTCACAGGCCAACTCTCACATCCATATATGACTACTGGAAAAACCATAGCCTTGACTAGACGAACCTTTGTTGGCAAAGTAATGTCTCTGCTTTTGAACATGCTATCTAGGTTGGTCATAACTTTCCTTCCAAGGAGTAAGTGTCTTTTAATTTCATGGCTGCAGTCACCGTCTGCAGTGATTTTGGAGCCTAAAAAAATAAAGTCTGACACTGTTTCCACTGTTTCCCCATCTATTTCCCATGAAGTGATGGGACTGGATGCCATGATCTTCGTTTTCTGAATGTTGAGATTAGAGCCTACTTTTTCACTCTCCACTTTCACTTTCATCAAGAGGCTTTTGAGTTCCTCTTCACTTTCTGCCATAAGGGTGGTGTCATCTGCATATCTGAGGTTATTGATATTTCTCCCGGCAATCTCGATTCCAGCTTGTGTTTCTTCCAGTCCAGCATTTCTCATGATATACTCTGCATATAGGTTAAATAAACAGGGTGACAATATACAGCCTTGATGTACTCCTTTTCCTATTTGGAACCAGTCTGTTGTTCCATGTCCAGTTCTAACTGTTGCTTCCTGACCTGCATATAAATTTCTCAAGAGGCAGGTCAGGTGGTCTGGTATTCCCATCTCTTTCAGAATTTTCCACAGTTTATTGTGATCCACACAGTCAAAGGCTTTGGCATAGTCAATAAAACAGAAATAGATGTGTTTCTGGAACTCTCTTGCTTTTTCCATGATCCAGAGGATGTTGGCAATTTGATTTCTGGTTCCTTTGCCTTTTCTAAAACCAGCTTGAACATCAGGAAGTTCACGGTTCACATATTGCTGAAGCCTTGCTTGGAGAATTTTGAGCATTACTTTACTAGTGTCTGAGATGAGTGCAATTGTGCGGTAGTTTGAGCATTCTTTGGCATTGCCTTTCTTTGGGATTGGAATGAAAACTGACCTTTTCCAGTCCTGTGGCCACTGCTGAGTTTTCCAAATTTGCTGGCATATTGAGTGCAACACTTTCACATCATCATCTTTCAGGATTTGGAATAGCTCAACTGGAATTCTATCACCTCCACTAGCTTTGTTCATAGTGATGCTTTCTAAGGCCCACTTGACTTCACATTCCAGGATGTCTGGTTCTAGGTCAGTGATCACACCATCGTGATTATCTGGGTCATGAAGATCTTTTTTGTACAGTTCTTCTGTGTATTCTTGCCACCTCTTCTTAATATCTTCTGCTTCTGTTAGGTCCATACCATTTCTGTCCTATATCGAGCCCATCTTTGCATGAAATGTTCCTTTGGTATCTCTAATTTTCTTGAAGAGATCTCTAGTCTTTCCCATTCTGTTGTTTTCCTCTATTTCTTTGCATTGATCGCTGAAGAAGGCTTTCTTATCTCTTCTTGCTATTCTTTGGAACTCTGCATTCAGATGTTTATATCTTTCCTTTTCTCCTTTGCTTTTCACTTCTCTTCTTTTCACAGCTATTTGTAAGGCATCAACTTATCTACAAAATGGAAACAAACTCACAGACTTGGATAATGAACTCACAGGGAGGGGGAAGGTGGGGGTGAAGGACAGTCTGGGAATTTGGGGTTGACATATGTCAATGTCTAACTCTAGACACAATGCAAGTCATGTCTAACTCTCTGCAACCGGCATGGACTGCAGCATGCCAGGCTTCTCTGTCCCTCACCATCTCTCAGAGTTTGCCCAAGTTCATGTCCACTGAATCGGTGATGCCATCCAGCCATCTCATCTTCTGTCACCCTCTCCTCCTTCTGCCTTCAATTTTTCCCATCATCAGGGTCTTTTTCCAATGACCCAGTTGTTCATATCAGGTGGCCAAAGCATTAGAGCTTCAGCTTCAACATCAGTCCTTCCATGATTATTCAGGGTTGATTTCCTTTAAGACTGACTGGCTTGAACTCCTTGCTGTCCAAGGGACTCTCAAGAGTCTTCTCCAGCACCAAAGTTCGAAAGCATCAGTTTTTTGGCACTCTGCCGTCTTTATGGTCCTGCTCTCACAACTGTACATGACTACTGGAATGACCACAGCTTTGACTATACATATGTCAGTAAAGTGATGTCTTTGTTTTTCAACACACTGTCTAGGTTTGCATAACTTTCCTGCCAAGAAGAAGTTGTCTTCTGATTTCATAGCTGCAGTCACCATCCACAGTGATTTCAGAGCCCAAGAGGAGGAAATCTGTTACTGCTTCCACATTTTCCCTTCTATTTGCCATGAAGTGATGGGACCGGATGCCATGATCTTAGATTTTTTAATATTGAGTTTTAAGTCAGCTTTTTCAATCTCCTATTTCACCCTCATCACCCGTTTCTGTCATTAAAGTGGTATCATCTGCCATTATGAGGTTGTTAATATTTCTCCTGGCAATCTTGATTTCAGCTTGTAACTCATCCAGCCCAGCATTTCTCATGATGTGCTCTGCATATAAGTTAAATAAGCAGGGTGACAATATACAGCCTTGTCATACTCCCTTCTCAATCCTAAACCAGTCAGTTGTTCCATATAAGATTCTAAATGTTGCTTCTTGACCCACAAACAGGTTTCTCAGGAGACAGGTAAGATGGCCTGGTAGTCCCATCTCTTTAAGAGTTTTCCACAGTTTGTTATGATCCACACAGTCAAAGGCTTTAGCACAGTCAATGAAACAGAGGTAGGTGTTTTTTCTGGAATTCCCTTGCTTTCTCTATGATCCAGAAAATGTTGGCAATTTGATCTCCGGTTTCGCTGCCCTTTCTAAACCCAGCTTGAACATCTGGAATTTCTCAGTTCATGTAATGCTGAAGCCTAGGCTTGAAAGATTTCGAGCATAACCTTACTAGCATGGGAGATGAGCGTAACTGTCTGGTAATTTGAACATTCTTTAGCTCTTCTTGGGAACTGGGGTGAAGATTGACCTTTTCCAGTCCTGTGGCCACTGCTGAGTTTTCCAAATTTGCTGACAAACTGAGTGCAGCACTTTAATAGCATCATCTTTTAGGATTTTAAACAGCTCTGCTGGAATTCCATCACCTCCACTAGCTTTACTAGCAACAGTGCTTGACTTGGCTCACTTGACGTCACACTCAAGAATGTCTGGCTCTGGGTGACTGACCACACCAACATGGTTATCCGGGCCATTAAGACCTTTTTTGTATAGTTTGTCTGTGGATTCTTGTAACCTCTTTTTGATCTCTTTTGCTTTTGTTAGGTCTTTACCATTTCTGTCCTTTATTGTGCCCATCTTTGACAGTTCCTTTGAACATCCAAACATTTCTTTGATATTTACTTTGATATTTGAAATGTTCCTTTGATATTTCCAAGTTTCTTGAGGACATCTCTAGTCTTTCCCCTTCTGTCGTTTTCCTCTATTTCTTTGCATTGTTCATTGAAGAAGGCCTTCTTGTCTCTTCTTGCTATTCTCTGGGACTCTGCATTTAGTTGGGTGTACCTTTCCCTTTTCCCCTTGCTTTTTGCCTCTCTTCTTTCCTCAGCTATTTGTAGAGCTTCCTCAGAGTTTGGGATTGACTTGTACACACTACTATATTGAAAAGAAAACCAATAAGGACTACCTGTAATAAATTAATTAATTAAAACAAAATCTTACAGGTATGGATAGAAAAATTACTCACAGAATTTTAGGGCTGGATGGAGAAGACTCTTGAGAGTCCCTTGGACTGCAAGGAGATCCCTGGTGTCTCAGAGATTAAAGCGTTTGCCTCCAATGTGGGAGACCTGGGTTCAATCCCTGGGTTGGGAAGATCCCCTGGAGAAGGAAATGGCAACCCATTCCAGTATTCTTGCCTGGAGAATCCCATGGTCGGAGGAGCCTGGTAGGCTACAGTCCACAGGGTCACAAAGAGTTGGACATGACTGAGCACCTTCACTTCACTTCACTTCACTTCTCTTGAGAGTCCCTTGGACTGCAAGGAGATCAAACTAGTCTATTCTAAAGGAAATCAATCCTGAATATTCACTGGAAAGATTGATGCTGAAGCTGAAACTCCAATACTTTGGCCACCTGATGCGAACAGCTGACTCATTGGATAAGACCCTGATGCTGGGAAAGACTGAAGGCAAAAGAAGAGGGCAGCAGAGGATGAGACAGTTGGCTGGAATCACTGACTCAATGGACATGAATTTGAGCAGACTCCGGGAGACAGTGGAGGATAGAGGAAACTGGCGAGCTGCAGTCCATGGGGTCGCAAAGAGTCAGACATGACTGAGCAACTGAAATACAACAACCAAGCTCTGCAAACTCCTCCAGAAACAAAAGCCTGCCTCTCTGGCCTTCTTCCTGCCTCAATGTGGGTCAACAACCTGCCTTCTGTCTCTGTCCTACCTCTTTCTTGGAAGGCTTTGTGGCCTAGACCTGAGTTTGTGACAATCTTCCCTGCAGGACCAGAATCACCTCTGCTCTCTCAGTTCTGCTGCCTCACAGCCCACCCTCTATTTCCTCTGTCTCCAAACCCTGAATCTCTCAGACCCTCTAGGGGTAGACCCAGCACCAGCGTTTTAAACAAGATCCACCCCACCCCACCCCAAAGAGACTCTACTCTAGTTTAGACTATGCATGCCTTTAAGAGGCAGGGCTGGAACTGTCATTCGCTATGCCCAGTGCCTGCTGCAGGGCTGGTCACACAGCAGATGCTCAAAAATATTTATTTAATGAAAGAATCCATAGTAATTTCAACTTCAAAAAGGATGTAAGTCTTTAAATCTCTTCTTTTGCAAATGAGAGACTCCTCCATTCCATGTCTCCCTCACCTCAAACCTCATCTGCACCCCACCCTGGGTAGCATCTCCAAACAGATCCCTAACTCAGAATGTTTCCTAATGGCAGCATCTGCTCCCCTGCTTTCCATTTATCCTTGACACTACCTCCCACCTACTGGATCAACTTTTTGTTTCCGTTGAGATCTCCAATTGCCCTGTTCTCCTAACCCATCACTACTGTTTCAGCTTCGCTAACCTTTCTTTGCAGTCAGGTTGCATGATTGACAATTTTAGATGGAATCACCATCTCCTGATTTGCCAAGGCTTGGACCACAGGTACTCTGTCTGCACCTATACCCTTAAACAACTCCATTTAGTGGGTGGCTCTCTTCCCAAAACTTCAACCACCACTTCAATGAGAACAACTTTCAAATTTACATTACTAGTCCAGTCTCTAACAAGATCCCAATATGACACCTAGATAGCTTCACATACATAGCTTTCTGGATAGCAACAAGTTTAGTATCTCTCCTTCCAAAGCAGATCCTTCTCCTGGTTTTCCTGTCACTTCTAAAACTACTAGTAGTAGCTGTGCCACAGAGATAAATGTCAGTACCTGTCTTCTCTCTGCACCCCCCACCCCACCCCGGTTCATCATTCCATTATTTTATAAGTCTGTTCAATTTATTCCTTCACTGCCTCTCAAATCTAAATTTACCTTTCTATTTGCACTACCCTAATACATCCTGAACTCCGGGATTGGTGATGGACAGGGAGGCCTGGCATGCTGCGATTCATGGGGTCGCAAAGAGTCGGACACGACTGAGCGACTGATCTGATCTGATCTGATCTGAATACATCCTAATGACAGCTTATATACCAGCAATGCCCAATAGAGCCCTCTGCAATGATGGAGATATTCTATATTTGTACTGTCCAATATGGTAGCCACTAGCCCCATGTGACTATTAAGCACCTGAAATACAGCTAGTGCACCTAAGAACGGGAATTTTAAATCTCATTTCATGTAAACAGTTACATGTGGCTCGTGGCGACCATACTGGACACTGTTAATTACTCCCCATTGTCTCAGCATAGATATAGCCAATTATAATACCACATACGCCAGTCATTTGTTGCCTCTCAGATCCATTCCCTGCTGCCCAGCCCCATCTCTGTTTTACATCACAGGGGACTTCTAGTTCCCAGCTGCCTCTGACAACGGGCTTCCAGGCAAGTTGTCAGTGAGAGGCTTTGGTAAAGGTTGGGCAGGAGCAGGAGAAAAATCAGGGAGCTTCTCCATCCCTAGCGTTGCCTCGGGTGGCATTTCTAGCAGTAGTCCCCTCCCTTCCAGAGTCCCAGCTCTCACTGGCAGTCTTCATCACACTTCTATCTCCCACTGAGCAGCCTCACTCTCTGGGCTCAGGTCACCCTCTTTTCTCCCTGGATCCTTTCAGCTCTAGGAATAGTAGCACCTTCCTACCATTACTAATCTCTGGGTTGGCTCACTGTCAGTTTAGGCTTCTTAGCCCTTAAACCATTACCTATCCATCTATTAAATTCTCTTGTTAAAATATCCATTGGTTTTTGTTTTCCTTAGTAAAGACTGATACTCCATCCAAACGAGTCTCCTCTTTAATTTATCCTGATAATTGTTATCATGAAACCAGCCATAATCATCTTCACCATCAAAACAATATGTGATATGAAAGTACACCAGAAATCATCATTTAAACAGTGCTTATGTCAAGCATTGGGGTTTTGACATATCATAGTTCATTTTTTCCTTATAAAACCCTAGGAAGTCAATATTTTTATCCCCATTTTATAACTGAGTCCAGTGAGGCTTAGAGAGCGGCCTATACAGGTTAAATAGCAACTAAGTGACTCAGCATGTCTCAAGAGTGCATATCAGGTCACACAAATTCCTTCCTCTCTAGTACACTATTCAGACATTGTCAATTACTCCCCATTGTCTCAGGAAAAAGTTCAACTTCCTCAGCCTGCTCTTCAAAAGAGAGTCTCAGCCATCCAGCTTTAATCACCCTTCCAGTCACAGCTCTACTTTCTCCTTATTCATATCCAGACTGACAACATGCAGCTTTCCCTACATATGTGGTTAGTGTTTTCCCACCCCTATTCTATCCCTTAGGTACCTGTCAAGGCCTATTCAAAATTCAATTTGACTTCAGCATAATAATTATAATTATTGGTGCTTTGGAAACAGCATTATAATTCCATCTGTGCCAGTCATTTGTTACTCATTCCTTGTTACTCCATTCCTTGCTGCCCAAACCCCCTCTCTGTTTTACATCACAGAGAGGTGATGGCTACTGTTTCCAAAGCACCATCATCTCACCTTTCTCTGAAATTTCCCACTTAATAAATTCTATTTCTCCAATGTTTAGCTTATATTCTAGCCGTGTTCTTATCTTAATACTACCTTTATAAAATGGCAAAGTCTTCGGAGAGAAAAGATGATGTTTTAAAGATTTTTAAAAAAATCTCTTATCAGCATCTAAGAGTGACATTTACAAATGAACTTTTAGATGATCTGAAAAATATTTGTTTAGGTCATTTACACAAGCCTTCACAGATGCAGCATCACGTGATTTCTCAGGAAAAAATGAAGTCAAAGACCTAGGTTCTATCCAAATTCCTACCTTCACCACATTAGAGGCATAGACTCTACAGTCAAAGTGCCTATGTTTTAACTCAGCTGCAGCTCCTAACATCTGTATAATCTGGGACGAGCTACTTAATGAGCTTCCCTTGTGGCTCAGCTGGTAAAGAATCTGCCTGCAATGTGGGAGACCTGGATTCGATCCCTGGGTTGGGAAGGTCCCCTGGAGAAGGGAAAGGCTACCCACTCCAGTATTCTGGCCTGGAGAATTCCATGGACTGTATAGCCTATGGAGTCACAAAGAGTTGGACATTGACTGAGCGACTTGCACTTTTACTTAACTACTAAGGCTACTGTTTTCTCACCTTTAAAATGAAAATAATAAAACAACTTCATAGTTCTACCAGGAGAAATAAATGAGCTATTTATACCAAGTGCTTACTTATAATAGTGCCTGAAATATACTAAGTGCTCAATAAATGTTAGTTCTTACTAATATGACATCACCTCCCAAACCAGTGGTATGGTGGAGCTGGTTAAAATGCACCTAATTTCCGTAAGTCATGGAGGTAAAGATCTCAGATCCCATAATCTCCCTATAGGTTTTATCATGGCCTTCAGAAAACAGATAGTCTATACCTATAAAACAATAATCAAATTTATTATAAGTAGAATAATGTCAATGAGACTGTGAAAGCAAGATAAAATTGACTGTTGAAAAGCTAAAATATTTCAAAAAGCTTGTGTAAATTGAGTTATGTATCCAATAAATCCACTATATCTGATATAGCATGCCTCCTGTAGAGAAGACACATTTTCCCTGTAAATTCTGGATTTTTAGGTTTGCTGTGCCCAGTTTCCAAATGGTGTGTGCTCTAGCTCTGATGGTCTGAGCATCAGTGACAGAGTACTGGTTGGCATCTCCTTCTCACATAGTAACAGAACATTGTCCTGTCCTTGAAATCCAGCTCCCATATAGTGGGGAAGTCTAGGCCACACGGAGAGGCCACAACTAGGTACTATGGTGTTAGTCCTACCCAAGGTCTCATTGACCTCCAGCATCATCCACGAAGCATGTGAGTAAGCGAGCCACAGATCATTCCAGCCCCCAGGCCTTAAGCTGACCCAGCAGATGCTGAATGGAACAAAGACAAGCTACCCCTGCAGAACTCTGACCCAATTGCAGGTCTATCAGTGAAATAAAGTCTGTCATTGTTTTCAGCCACTACAGTTTGGGGTAATTAGTGAAGGAGGCACAGTAACTAGAGCAGATGGTATGTTATGTGGCAACAGCTAAGCGATAAAGGCAGTGTCTTCTACCTGCTCCTGCCTTAGTGTATCTTCCTCAAAACCGCCACATTGGTCAAGAAAGGTGGTCCAGGGCACAGTAGCATTTTCAATTTAAATCTGATCATTTTTCATTTGTTTAATTAGTTAAGACAACGTGTATTACTTGCTGCACCTGGGAAATTTGTGGTTACTCTTTTGGGCAAGAAAACATCATCCCTCTCTCCCCAAATCAAATGAATATAATAAGAGAAATTAGAAAAAATGCATCAGAGTGGTACAGATTTCTGAAAACTTCAAAAACAGAGAATCCAATTGGATTGTTCATTTTCTCTGTTAATAAAATGATATGGTATGAGCCCTAAAACAAACATTAATAATAAGCTGTATGAAAAATATAAACATAGTAATGTTCCATAATAATACCTGATAAAGCTATGCTGCTACTGAGTCATAAGTTTTATAACTCTGATGGATCAAATATTTTTATTGAAAAAATCATTACTGTAATAAAAGATACTGAGCTAGCTATTCCATCAATATCATAAAAACCCAAACTCATGCAGGCAAAAAAAAGACAGGTGTCTCAGATCCCAGAACTAAACAAAAACAGAAATAAAGGAATGTTTAAAAAACAAAAGGACGTACTGCATAGCACAGGGAACCCTGCTTAATATTATGTGGCAGCCTGGATGGGAGAGGAGTTTAGGGAAGAATGGATACATGTATATGTATGGCTGAATCCCCTTGCTGTCTACCTAAAACTATCACAACATTGTTAATTGACTATACTCCAATACAAAATAAAAAGTCTTTTAAAAAGTAATAAGTTTTGAATATTGGGAACATATTCAATATGCTATGATAAACCAGAATGGAAATGAATGTGAAAAATACACACACACACACACACACACACACGGTGGTGATTTAGTCGCTAAGTCACGTCCGACTCTTGCGACCCCATGGACTGTAGCCTGACAGGCTCCTCTGCCCATGGGATTCTCCAGACAAGAATACCGGAGTGGGTTGCCATTTCCTTCTCCAATATATATACATATATATGTATAATTGAGTCACTTTGCTGTATAGCAGAAATTAAACATAGCATTGTAAATCAAAATAAAAAGGAATGTTAAAATATGAACTCACCAACTGGATAAGTGATTATATTAATATTATATTAGTAGGTATAAATGAACAAGGACTTTCTAAATCTTTAGGGTCAAGTCAAAAACCACCACCATTGGATATGGTGTCTGAAGCCCGAGTCTGTCCTTAGGAACAGGTTAACGTAGCCAAAATGATCAATTAACAAAACTCTTGGCATTCTAGAGTAACCACAGCAGTTAACAATGTAGGGCTTAAATAATTCATCAAACTTGGAGCGTTAAATGTGTCTGTGTACTGAGTCAAAGCAACCAAATGCAGAAGTCCTCACCAGCATGTGTGCAGGATGGCTGTTTGCTTGCTTGCTAAAAATCATTTTGGGCAGGGTATGAAATAAATCTAAAAGAAGGCTACATAGACAATGCCAACCACCTGGAAATGCATGCGAGTTTAAGCTACTTTCTCAGAAGGTGATTTAAAATAATAACTAAAGACCACGTGCAGCTGACCTCGCACACAACTGGATTAAAGCCATGTCCTCCCCAAGTCCCCAGGCTCAGTTCTAAGGACCAATTCTAGCAGTCTCTCTCTCCAATCCACACAGTCCACTGGTTCCAACCTCCTCATTCCTGGCTCACCCCTCTCCTTTTAGGGTCAAAGGGGACACACCCAGATGTGGTCAACTAGAATTTGCTCACAATATTGTTTGTGAGCAACATTAAATAACAAGTCATCCTTTTTTCTAAAGCCATACTTTTAAACATTATAATTGATAGCAGCCTCCCCTTTGTTCATCTCAGAATAGTCAGCTATTGTTTGCCTTCAAAATTGGGAAAATTGTATTCTAGAAAAGCACGTAAATATTACAATAGTAAAGCCCACGGAGAAATACAGTACATTTAATGGCTATATCTATAGTATTCACGTCAAATAATCCCAAACTAACCAGTTAAAGGAATGCGTTTGCATTAAATTTGACAACGCCCTTGAATGTGCACTCATGCACACACATACACACTCATGCACAGGCACACACACAGCTGTAAAACCATCAGGAATAGGTTTTCTGTGCTATCAGAACATCTGATGCAGAATTAGAGAAGGTCAGGACTTCGATCTCCCATTTTCTCACCACTGAGCATAGAATTGCCCTTAAAGCACACCTACCATGTGTGAAAATAGCCTAATAATCAGATCAGATTCACAAACACTCCCTAGAAGATTGCCTGCTGGGAATGCGGACGTGCCTGGCATAGCTTACGTCTCGGCTTTATCTTTTAGAAATATCTGTAAAATGTGCCCTGCCACTAGACACACCACCTAGAGTCACACTCAGAGGGCTATTCAAATGCGACAGATTTCTGAGGAGCCTCCTGGGCAAACATGCCAGGAGGGGCGCGGCATGCTCAGCGCAGAGCGAACAGCTGGCCACGCCCACTCCCAGACACACGGCTGCTCTGCTTCCAGATGGACATTCTCTCCCTCCTGATCATTCGCCCATTGGAAAAAGCTTCATTTTTATTAGTTTCCATTTAGCAAACGTTTCCATTTTTTAAGAATGCAAGTGGAAGTCTTTAACAACTTCTCTACCATCTGATGAAATAGAAATTTAATTTTGGTTTAACTGAATAAAGGAGGGATTAAAGAGAACCAGTTAGCTGTTAAATGGACTCACTCTCTTATTTACCAAGCAGCTTCTGTCCCAGACCTTGAAGGGGTTTATATTGTAGTGGCGAATAAAAACATTAAGCGTGCATAAATTGCAAATAGCAGTCAGGCCATGAAGGGGGCATGAAGGCAATTATGGAAGAGGACAGTGGGGGAAGAGGGTGATTTCCATGAGCTGGGAGGACAGGACTGGACAAGCCTCTCCAAAGCAATGGTATTTAAACTTAGCTCTGAAGGATGAGTAGGAGATGACCAGGTTTAGAGTGTCAGAAGGGACTGGGGCAAGAAGAAAGTGGGTGACTATCAACAGTCATTGGTGACTCACGTAGCACTGAAGTGTTGTCCAGGGTCAGAAGGGATGGTTCAGAATGTGTCATACTATGATATTGTGATTAATAATAAAAAGTATATACTTGGGAAAAAGTACTCAACAATTACACAAATAAACCTAGAAAAAGGCATACAAACAATAAGACACTCTAAAAGAGAAAAGAACAAAGGACATGAACAGAAATCTTACAAAGGGAAAAAAAAATATATATATATATGCGCTAATATTCATAAGATGTCCAACTTAACTAATGTTCAAAGCAAATTAAAGCAAAGAGATACCATTTTCTCCGTTTTACTGCCAAAGATAAAGAGACTAGTAACCTCAGCACTGGGGCAGGTGTGGCGTGAGAAGTCCTCTTGTCTCTGCAGTCCTTCTAGAACACCACCTGGCCACCGATCAACAGCCCACAATGAGTGCATATCTTTTGTTGGCACCCCCAAACCCAATACAGTGAAGTAGGAAGGGTGTGAATGATTTCCCAGAACATAGCAGGCACTGAAGTACATGCACAAATATTTACCAAGCACCTAGAACATACAAGCAAGGCACAGGTACTGTGGATGCTGCAAAGATGAGGAAGATCTTCTCTATCCCCAAGAGCTAGTTTATCAATTAGGGGCAACAGAAAAGTACACATTTAGGTATAAGTCGGGTCAGACTATGCTAAACATAAAAGAGGTGCAAATAAAATGCTTCAGGCTCATCCCCAAAGAAGGAAGAGCCATCTTATTTTGAGGGCTCAAGGAAGACATGGCATGTAAAATCAGGCTTGTGGTACAAGAGAGGGATGAAGGAGTCGGATTTAGATAACTCCTGGGGGTGCGAGGGTGAACACACAGGTGCTGTCCCTGCCTCTTAAGAGTCTACAGTCTGGCAAGGACAAGTGTGATGAGAAGACAAAAGTTCAGGGAGCTATGAGAATATCATAAAGGCAAGCATTAAAAAAGACAACAGACTCCATCGTTAATGAAAATATACAGAACTGAAACTCACATTCAGTGCTGGTGGGAGAGTCAGTTGGCATAATCAGTCTGAGAAGCAACGAACTGATGAAAATCTAGAAAGCCTGGAGATAACACAGCTCACGTGACTCAACAATTACACAAACAAATCTAGAGAAACTTTGTACTGAGACATGTGCAAATTGTTCCCTCCAGTAAGACTGGCCACAGTGAAAAACTGACAAATCCTAAGTGTTTACTGGGCTTCCCTCGTAGCTCAGTCAGTAAAGAATCTGCCTGCAATGCAGGAGACCGGGTTCCAATCTCTGGGTCAGCAAGATCCCCTAGAGAAAGAAATAGCAATCCACTTCAGTATTCTTGCCTGGAGAATCCCCATGGACAGAGGAGCCTGGCGGGGTACAGTCCATAGGGTCGCAAAAGTCGAACATGACTTAGTGACTAAAGCAATACCACCAAGTGTTTATTGACAGATGGTATGAACAAACAATGCTTTTTTCATATGAGAAAACTCAGGAGCAAAAATGATGAATTAGAATTACACAAATAAATCTCAAGGCAAAGAAAACTGGTTACAGAATAATTCAATCAGTATGTTACTATTTCTATAAAGTTCAAAACCATGCAAAACAATATTATACATAGTTTATGGATACACATATACAGTAAACATATAAAAGTGTGCTTGGGAATGATAAAAAACCAAAATCAGGCTACTGGTTGCTTCCAAATATGCAAAGAGTATAATTGGGGAGAGGTATAGAATGGGCTTTAGATATATAAACTCCCTTCCCTGCTCTTGAAACCAGGACAACACCTATCATCTCTAAGCCCTCAGCATCTACACTATGCCCCACAACTTATCAGTCCTCAAAAGTCTGTTGAATGAGTCAGCAAATCAACATTTTATATGAGTGTTGCTTTCCTTCATGGCTTTGTTTGAGCACATCACTCCTTTCTACTACTGTCTCCTAACTGTGCAACAGATGCAAATGTTTATATACAATCCAGGGAGTCTAAATGGTTGGAAAACCCAGTGATAAGCTGACATAATGGCTGCCCTTAGAAAGGCAGTCTCAATATGAAAAAGCTACTGAAGTAGGAGATGGGTAAGGTTGAAATGGTATTCCCAAAACAGTAACTTTCCCAAACAACCCTGAAGATAGTAAAGTGAGAAATCTACTTGGGGCAAAACTTAGGAAAGGGATTCAGGAACCACATCACCTCAAAGACTTAAGGATTCTTGCTCAATGACCACCCAAGATTCCACCTCAAATTCCTAGTCACATCACTAGAAGCCATCTGTGTGCTCCCCTTCATTGCCTGTACTCGATTCTGTTTTCCCACGGTCTTCTGGACATCTCCATCCATACTAATGGTAGGAATTCAAGCAGTCCCTGAGAGCTGTTTGTAGGTCAACCATTGTTAGGAGGAGTAAGGAATTTTTGCCTTCACAATGGCCCAAAGTGAGCTACCATGTGTTAAGTCTGAACTCTGGAAGATAATACCCTATTTCAGATTCACAGCCAATTCATCATCCAAGACATATTTTCAAACTGAGAGTCAGCATAGCAAGCTGATGCACCACCTCACATGGAGGGACTTATAAGTCTGTCTATGAAATGCTCTAGAGGGCATTGGCAGGGGAAATATTCTAGGTTATCTGCAGTGAAGAAATCTATGCACCAAACAGCTATAGTAAAGGTTCTGAAAGGAAGCAAGAGAAGCCTTCAAATGAAGACTGGGAACAGTGAAGGCATTGAGCCCAGCTATTTGATAACTTGATGCAAATTAGCCTTCACAACAAGGAAATAACTTCAAAAAGGAGCTAAGAAGTAGCAGGCGGTGGTTGCCATGGCAGCAAAAGCACATTTTGCCTCTTTGCAGTTTTTTCTGTACTGAAGGGATGGGGGTTCTGTAGCTGAGATCTTGAGCCTAGAGGAGGAGCCAGGCAGGGGCTGGGTTGTCTGATGGTGAAAGTAAAAGACTTTGTCCAGAAAGCCTGTCCTAGGGCTTATGAGGAAGCATAGTGGAAGTGAAGACTCCCTCAAGGAACATGCCCTAAGCCAAAGGAAGAGGATGGGGTGGGTGGAGCTTAGCTCAAGAGATGAATCTTTGTGCATCATAAAAAGAAGACAGAAAAGCCAACAGTGTAATAATTGAATGTGTGGTGCCACCCAAAATGTAGAAGCTCGAACTGAGCACTGTCATAAGGTAGCCAATTTCAAGGCAATTCTTTGAAACCAGGAACTGCAGATCTGTGCCATGCAAAGGATTTTCAAGCTTTCAAAACTTAAAATATTTCTGCTTTCAGCTATAGGATTTGAGATGAAATGTGAAGTGTCACAAGCTGATACAATAGGCCAATCTTCAAATATTCCTGAACCAGCACTTGACTGGGAAGGGAAAGACCCAGGAGGGAGAAAAACTCCCAGGCCTTGGAAAGACAATAGGGTATAGAACAGGAAGTTTTCTTTTGACCATGAAAACAAATGTTCTAAAAATACCTTTTGAAACTATTTCTTTTTTCCCCATGTAATATAAATAATTTTCAGTTACCTGTACTTCTAAAGACTAACATGAGAAGGGAAAGGAGACCTTAAGTGGTAATGAGTTTATGCAAACTCTTTCCTCATAACAGTATTTCACCTCCTATACTATGATAAACTAGTATTCTACTAGTATACTACTAGCTTATTCTATGATAAACTATACATACAAAGTAAATTGCCTCATTTAAATCTCAGCCTATTCTGATAAAGGACAATTTTAGACTATTTCAAATATGTAAGTACCCCTAGATTATACAGCAACATTTCCCACAATTTTTACATTGCAAAATTAAATTTTCTGCCTTATGATTTTACTCCCTCCAGCAAATTTGTTCCATGGACATTTATGGAGTGCCAACATTATACAGCAACATTTCCCACAATTTTTACATTGCAAAATTAAATTTTCTGCCTTATGATTTTACTCCCTCCAGCAAATTTGTTCCATGGACATTTATGGAGTGCCAACAATCTGCTAGGTACCTCACTTCATTCTCATATCTACCTAATTTTCCTAACACAGTTCACCCAGTATTCGTATCCTGATGTTACTTCCCAAATACTGTAATTTTCTAAGTGCCTCAAGTCCAATAAATCTACAGAATGTAATTCATACAACATGTTAACAGGACTTTAATAAAAAGAGCAATACATCTTGTTCCTGATTAGAAAAATTCCAGTATTATAAATATATCACACTTCCCCAAACAAAATATAAATTCAATTTTGTATCAATGTATGAGCTGAACTGTGTTTCCCCTCTTTCTAATTCAAATGTTGAAATCCTAACCCCATAGAACCTCAGAATGTGACCTTATTCAGAAATAAGGTCATTACAGGTGTAATTAATTAAGCTGGGTCATCCTAGAGTACAGAGAACCCCCTAATCCAATTTGACTGCTGTCTCTACAAAAGGGGAAATTGGGGGGATTGTTTTGTTTTATTTTAACTTATTTTATATTGAAGTACAGTCAGTTAACAAGTGTTGTGATAGTTTCAGGTATACAGCGAAGTGGTTCACTTATACATACACATGTATCTATTCTTTCTCAAATTCTTTCCCCATTTAGGTTGCTACATAATATTGCGCAGAGTTCCCTGTGCTATATAGTAGGTCTCTGCTGGTTATCCATTTTAAGTACAGCAGTGTATGTATGTCAGTCCCAAATTCTCTCACTGTCCCTTCCTCCCACCAAAAGGGGACATTACAGACACAGGCACACATATGGGAGAATGCCATGAAGCAGCCCAGGAGAGAGGCCCAGAACAGACCTTTCTCTTGAAGTCCTCAAAAGGAACCAACCAGGCTAACACCCAGATGTTGGACTTCTTTCCTCCAGAGCCCTGAGACAATCACTTGTTTTTTAAGCCATCTGGTTGGTGACACTTTGTAACAGAAGCCTTAGCAAACTGGCATAGTAACATCCCCATAAACAAACTTTAATGCTTGAAATTACTTCAATCTGATATTCAAGCCACTCCACAATCTTGATCCCAACCTACTTTTCTGGATATTTTTTTAAGTATGATAAAAAAAAAATGACACGGACATTCTAGGAATCTAGCCTAAGGAGACAGGTGGAAATGTACAGACATTCATGTACAAGGGAAAATGTTCTTCACAACACTGTTTCTAATAGGACATGGACACGTATTGATGGACATGAGCCTGAGCAAGCTCCGGGAGTCAGTGATGGATAGGGAAGCCTGGCGTGCCGCAGTCCATGGGATCACAGTCGGACATGACTGTGCGACTGAACTGAACTGAAAAAAGAAAGCAATCTACAAGTTTATTCCTTGCCATCTAGCATGGGACGCCAACAAATACATTTATTCAGTTATAATAAATTGGTATGAATTGTTAAGGGAAGAGAGAGGTAGGAACACCTAACTGTGGTTAGGAGATTGAAGAAGACTAGCATAGGTGGTGAGCCTGGAATTCTCTTAGAGAACAGTCCTTCAGAAGGACGAGACAGAGAGCATTCCAGGCACAGGGAGCAGCTAAGAGACAGTGGGGGCAAAAAAAAACTTGGAATCTAAAAAAGCCGCCTGGAGTTTGTGAGAAGTGGGTTGGAGGGTGCAGGGGCAGGAAGAGAGACTAAGAGGTTTCAGGGCCCTAACTGAAGTGGGCTGTCTATGATACACCAAGGGCATTAAAAAAAAAAAAAAAAGAGGAGGAGGAGAGTGGGGTATACGAGATGACCACAGAGGAGTGTGGGGAAAATATGTTTCCCACTTCATCAGTCTGTGTTTGATAATACAATAATACATTAGCATACTGACATATATGGTTTATAAATGTATTTCTATCCAATAAACTGAGTCAACCTAGATATAGAAGCTCAGCTTGTTCCTCAAAGCTTTTGCTGAGTCAGGAACATCAACCCAAGAGAAGAAAGACTGGGGAACCCATGATAGCTAGAGGATACGGGGCTTCCTTTTGAGATGGTAAAAATGTTCCAAAATTGATTGTGGTGATGCTTGCACAACTCTGTGAATATCCTAAAGACACGATTTTCATACCTTAAGTGGGTGAATTATATGGTATTGTATATGAACTATTTCTCCAAAAAGCTATCCAAAAACTAAAAAGAAAAACGAACTAGAGAATTGTGCTTCTTTATACATGACAACTCCTGGAGTAGGAAATGGCGACCCACTCCAGTATTCTTGCCTGGAGAATCCCATTGACAGAGGGGCCTGGTGGGCTGCAGTCTATGGGGTCACAAGGAGTCGGACACAATTGAGCGACTGAACACACATACACACACACACACACACACACACACATACATGACAAACATATCTAGTTCCTGGGTCAGTGCAGGTCAAGGGGAGAGCAGGAAACACTTAGGAGCACTGTGACAAATGAAAGCATTTCTTCACCTGTGGGGGGACAGACAAGTGCAGGCAGCTGAACCTGCAGGTATAATGTAGCTTCCAAATAAGGGGTCAGAAAGCCGTGGTGGTGTGGAAGCCCTCTGAGTCAGACCCAGGACCCTACCCTGGACTAGTCAGCCTTACTTCTCCAAACAGTGGTAGGGTTTTCTGGCCTACCCAAGCCTAAAGCAGCCTCCAAAGCTGAGGCTCTAGAATACAGAAAAAACCTGTCTTCCATCATGACTACTTACACCTGGGTGGACACACGCATAGAGCTAATACAAGGTGTGCAGAACAGTACTGACCTTTCACTAGAGTCGACGTGCTGTGGTATTTTCTATTCCATTTCATCTTTTAAAATGCTAGTCACAACCCACTAGCTTGATTTGATTATCCTCGAAAGGGTCACAACCAGCAGTTTAGAAATCACTGTTCTGTGGGTAAGAGGTGAGACACACAGGCATCTGTCTCAATCTGCTCTTCTCCACTGTTCCACATTCCTGGGATCTAGAATTAATCCACTGGACAAGAATTTTCCCTCAGTTTAATAAAAGATGGAGTGATTAACATATGTTCCATATTATAAAAAACAGATTTTTAAGAACAGATGTACAAATCCTAACTCCATTACTTTATTTAAAAAAACATTTGGTTTTCCTTGAAGATTCCATGGATCATAGTCATCTAGTTTGGACTGACATCACGGCAATAATAATAAAAACAGCATTTTGCTGCCTAACAATCATATTACTTATTTCCAGACATAGATGCAAATGGTGATCTTGTTAAAGAAGCAAAAATCAGTATTTAGTCCTGCTTACCCAAAGCGCCTGAGCCTTCTCACACAACACTTGCTCCTCTTGTAATGAAATAGATTAATTTAACCTTCAAATTTGTCTCTGATGCTTCCATTACACTGATCCACATCAGAACCTTCAACTCAGAAACACACACTAACATCATTCTTCCTTTTCCTCTCACGCTAATTCAATTTCTGAAGTCATTTTCCATTTTAAAGACAGTTTGAGAGATCAAGGAAAACATTAGGGATTTTATCACTTCTCTTTAGATAAAGCATTACCAATTAGATTTACACACAGGCTTTTACTAGTTTAATCATAAACACATGGTTTATTCCTTTAAATTCCAGCTAATTGCCTTCGGGCTCATGTTGTCTTCCACCACTTACTCAGCACATCTCTCCATTTGTTCACCATTCCAGAAAGGTTAGAGGATGTGAGGCACATTAACTCATTAGCTGGTATGAAAATAAAGCAGTTGTCGGCATTCAAAACTCACTTTATTCCAGCTATTTCCATGCTGAGCTCTGAATACTGCACTTCTAAAAGTTATGGTTCCACTACCTTCTGTGTTTGTGAATCTCTTAGGATAATGTTCCCTTTCTGATTGGTTAGGGATCTAGTTGTTCATCTATTTTATAACATACACTTGTACGAGGCAGTCATAGACTCAGAGGTTTCAAAAGTGCAACAGGAATAGGATGGCTACTCTAAATGCCCTAGATCCTACTGCATACTCCACCCCACGCCATGCTGCCCGTAAATGCCCTAGATCCTACTGCATACTCCACCCCACGCCATGCTGCCCGTAAATGCCCTAGATCCTACTGCATACTCCACCCCACGCCATGCTGCCCGTAAATGCCCTAGATCCTACTGCATACTCCACCCCACGCCATGCTGCCCGTAAATGCCCTAGATCCTACTGCATACTCCACCCCACGCCATGCTGCCCGTAAATGCCCTAGATCCTACTGCATACTCCACCCCACGCCATGCTGCCCGTAAATGCCCTAGATCCTACTGCATACTCCACCCCACGCCATGCTGCCCGTAAATGCCCTAGATCCTACTGCATACTCCACCCCGCGCCATGCTGCCCGTAAATGCCCTAGATCCTACTGCATACTCCACCCCACGCCATGCTGCCCGTAAATGCCCTAGATCCTACTGCATACTCCACCCCACGCCATGCTGCCCGCATCTAATAGCTCCCATCTGCACTTCAAACAAGGGACGAGGGCCAGAATGGAGACTTTTCCCCCACTATGTTCCAACTGAACCTGCAGTTTACAACTGCTCCCCTCACCTTCAGCTTGGATATGAACCAGTAGCAACCCTCAAACCCTTTGACAAGAAGGACCTGTTTTAGAACAATCACTCAATGTACTGAGGCTTCAAACCGTAACCGTTTAGGGAAACTTCATTCTATCACACTTCAACTTCTCAGTTCTTTTCACAATGGCAATTCTCTAAGAATTCATTCATGGAGGGAAACAAAACCCACTTTAAGTTGACATATATTTATCTCAGCCACAAGGAACCAACGTTCTCCAAAGATTGCATTTGTTTTACTGAACCATTCTGGGAAAGTGCTGTGGAAGAGAAAGGTGCTACCAAGACCAACAGATAACAAAGCAAGATGTCAGTCAGTAGCTACCCCATCTCCAGAACAGACAGAAACTCAAGCTATCGTGCAAAATTAGTTTCCATTTTTAGGCTAAATAAACTCCATTTGAAAAGGACTGTGGAAAGATACAAGTCAGCAAACAGGTAACACTTCATTTATTTTTATGCTTTCTTTGAATATCTAATTGGAAGAACTAATTGTCACAGTCTACTCTGACTGTTTTTCTGGAAAATACTAAGAGTGCTTCAATTGCAACACTCATTGCTGAAAAACTTAAGGACGAAAATTCCACAGGTGCCTCTGATCCTTCCCACTTTATGGTTACTTTACATGGGCTCTCATTTCAGAGGGCTGCTGTCGTTCTCCACCTAAACTAACATTGAGGAACAGAGGACGGGTTGAGTTCACCTCTCACAGGCAATCAATGAACCAATCATCAATCAGAGGCTTAAGATCCTAATATGATTCCTACAGGTTAATAGAGAAAGGGGAAACAGTGAAGAGTCTCTTACTCTGTACCTACGAAAGCACATACTGGTTATTCAGCAAGACCATCTGAACCAGTAGAAGTTGGCAACATCACCAATAAATCACCCAGCACTGTGACCTCAGTCTGATGAGCTAGTCATTAAACAGAGACTGTGGATGCACAGATTTAGGCAAAATATAGTCCACAAGAAGATTTCTTTTATGAGTATGATATCCATAACCACTTGGGAAGGGAAGATTGTCCTAAGAGATATTCAAATCCCCAACGTTGAGCAAGAGTGAAAATCCCATTGCTCTGAGGGTCAACCCAGGGGTCTCTGAGGTTTCTAGGGATGGTCTTCCTTAGGGCAGATGGTACCTCATGTTGTTGTACTTGGCGAGGGTTGATGGTTGTGTCAGCGTCTCTGTTCCAGGGTTATTTGGGGAGGGAAGCACTGCTGTGATATGCTGACTGCCTAATGAGAGGTAGAGATGCCAGGCAAAGAGGCCACTGTGTTGAGCAATGAAGAGTCACCACAAACACAAATGATGTACTGGCCTGAAACCCACCAAACAGTTCCAGGACCAGTGACTTATCTTGAAGGTCAAGCTCGTGTATTGGTATGGATTTTTCCCCCAGAGTCTATAACTGTATAACATCCTTATCACTTCTAAAAAAACTACAAAAATAAACTAACGCTATGCCCTGAACAACAGAGAGAAAAAATACACACACATATGGCACTGAAAAGTTACCAAGTGACTGTTTAGGAGTATCAAAAATAGAATTTTGTACAAAGGAAACCTGCCAGATCTTAAACTCAAGCCAAACGAATGTCTTAAGTTTTGGGAACTATTCAGACTCAGGCAAACTGGAAGAGCTCTTCTGTTTGTGAGCCATTTCTACATGCATTTCAACTCCCTTCAGTCCCATTGACAATACCTACCCGGATTGAAACAGCTGCACGGTCATAGCTTTCTCTGAAGGATACATGCAGCCTTTTCTACCAATCACAGTTTTACATAGGTCTAGGTCAGCCTGCATTTCCTTGAGCCAATGGATTTTATGTGGGTACATCCTTCAAAACAAAGCCAGCAACACAGAAGGAAGTTTGCTGAGTTGCTTATATTAATAGTTCTCAACCCCTGAGGCCAGAGAGATCTGCTCATATCCTTTGCACGCTGGAACTGGAGACCCGGCAGCACCTGCTCCGTGAGTCTCTTTCCCAGCCAAGCTGCTCCCTTGGTTAACTGAGAACACTCCCTTTTATCTGGCAGGAGAGCTTTCCGTCACCAGGTGTATGTTTGAGGTTTTTAGAAAAGAGGTTAGGCATTGTTTACAAATACTGTTTATCCACAGAACTTGATTTCTCCTAGAAAATGGTGCTTTTGGATCACACGTGAGGTTTTGAAAAATACAGCTGCCCCGACTTCCTGTAATCTGGAAAGCTTTACAAGATGAAAGAATGGTTTCATTGGATAATAATCCATTTGCATTAAGAGTAAGGTCCATACTACTATTAAATGTGTTTATCCACTGATTCATCTGAATATTCCTTGATTTGCTTTAAATACTATAATCAACTGTTACTTAATTCAACATAGATTCAAGAAAGCAATTTGGAGTCTCACAGGTGGTCTGAACTCACAACATTGCTCACATTTGCTGCACTCCCAGAGCAGAAAAAAAAAGACACACAATATGATTTTTTTTCTCTCTCTTTACGTTGGAGCATGGAGACACAAAGCTTTTATGCAGGAACTCATTCCCCAAATTTGAGACTGATGCTTGCTAGCTTATGTTTCCATTTAAACAAATCTCTAACTAAGCGCACGTGAAAAACGATATGACCTTTCCTTCGATAAAAATCTAGCATCAAACATTGGCAGGCAAAATTTAAGTCACTTTCTGAATTGCTAAACAGTTACACAAAAAGAGGCACCAAAAACAACACATTCATACTTCTCCCTTCCATTTACATATCATTCCTCTCTCCAAATTAAAAACCATAGTTTCCCAGCAATTACTGTTTATTGTGGTTAAGCTACCGATGCCTAATAATGTAATTACATGTGATAAAAAGGAGTGAGGAGGGAGAGGAGACATGTGCCGCTGAAATGATTAAAACTCAACCTGTTATTATTTCCATATTGCATCACTGTAACACAAATGCTTTTGTGAGAAGCTGTGCTCGGACTTCTGAGCGTTAGAAAGTTTCTGCCTTCAACCAAGTCAACCAAAATGAGCACACACAGTTTGTTTTGAAAATACAGGTGATTTCAGCCCACAATGGAGACCCACACTAGTGAAGGTCTCATTATCGAAATCAATTATTCTGATTTCACCCATTGGCTCCACAAAAAAAGACTGAGAGCCGTGTATGCCAGGGGACACGCTAAACATTTGTACAACACTGAATCTATTTTAGACACGGCTCTAAATGGCCAAACTTGTGTCTTCTGTAAAATGCATTTTTGGTGGGCTGTTCTGGCCCACCTGTCCTCTTTAATTTTAAAATTAACGTCTAAGAGAAGAAATCACAACCCCTGTTTCCTGTGCCATCTCCAGCTTCCCACTAACCCAAGAGTTTAGGGGCAGAAAGAGACAAAGAAACAAACCTGATTCTAATCACTCTCTCTTTCCTTAGCAGAGGTCCACTCTCCAAAATGTAAAATTAATATATTTTTAGCCTGCACTATTGTTAGTTTATACCAGCAAAAGAGTTATGTGAGCAAAGTAGACATTTAAAATTAATTTTTTAATAAAAGATCTTTCATTTTGTAGGAAGTTAAAATAAAACTCAAGGAGAAAAAAATAGAGATTATTACATACCACTTAGCAACCTAAGATCCTAAACGAAATAGCACTATTCAGAAATCTGAACTCGTCACCATTAAGAAGAGCATTTTTTAAATATCTGTGAAAGATTCTCTTTCTAATTCATTTTCCAAATCCCATGCATATTTTAGATGTTGGGGGGGGACAAAAATTCCAAATATTTAATAGAAATTCCACTCCCACCTTCATTTTCCCTCATATTAAAACTAAAGTACAATGATGCCTTTACCAGAGAGAAAAAAAAATCACAAATTTGCGAAACATTCTAAGTATTGAAGTTTCTCTTTAGAAACTTAAAAACAGAGCAAGAGAGTATCAAGCCAACAAATCTAAAACAAATAGTATTTTTTAATACATATAAATTAGGTCTTTTGGATGGACTGGTTGGATCTCCTTGCAGTCCAAGGGACTCTCAACAGTCTTCTCCAACACCACAGTTCAAAAGCATCAATTCTTCAGTGCTCAGCTTTCTTTATAGTCCAACTCTCACATCCATAAATGACTACTGGAAAAAACACAGCTTTGACTAGACAGACCTTTGTTGGCAAATAATGTCTCTGCTTTTTAATATGCTGTCTAGGTTGGTCATAACTTTCCTTCCAAGGAGCAAGCATCTTTTAATTTCATGGCTGCAATCACCATCTGCAATGATTTTAGAGCCCCCAAAAGTAAAGTCTATCACTGTTTCCATTGTTTCCCCATCTATTTGCCATGAAGTGATGGGACCGTTTCTTAGTTTTCTGAGTGGTGAGTCTTAAGCCAACTTTTTCACTCTCCTCTTTCACTTTCATCAAGAGGCTCTTTAGTTCTTCTTTAGTTGTGCAAGGAGATCCAACTAAAGGAAATCAGTCCTGAATATTCATTGGAAGGACTGATGTTGAAACTGAAACTCTAATGCTTTGGCCACCTGATGTGAAGAACTGACTCACTGGAAAAGACCCTGATGCTGGGAAAGATTGAAGGCAGTAGGAGAAGAGGACAACAGAGGATGAGATGGTTGGATGGCATCACTTACTCAATGGAGATGAGTTTGAGTAAGCTCCGGGATGATGGACAGGGTGATGGACAGGGAAGCCTGGCATGCTGCAGTCCACAGGGTTGCAAAGAGTCAGACATGACTGAGCGACTGAAGTGAACTGAAATTAGGTCTTTACTCAAGTTATTACTAATAGATTTTATTTATAAAGAAGCTATTAGATTTTCATTTTTCATTAAAACTGAACTAAATTTTATTTTGCCGATCTCTATCATAAATTTTAGATATGCATTTTCATATTTTCTCCAAGTTATCTCCATGCAAGAGATGAAATGCAATGCAAGTTGAATCAAGAATCCCCAGCAATCCACGACATCCTTGGTAGGAAGAAAGATTGAAGTCACTGCCGCCTGTACATGTAGCACCAAGTGAAACGGACTCCAAGTGAGAGAGCACCAGATGGCATGTGCGTGCCTGCTACGTCACTTCAGTCATGTCCGACTCTCTGCCCGCCAGGCTCCTCTGTCCATGGGATTATCCGGCAAGAATACTGGAGAGGGTTGCCATGCCTCCTCCAGGGGATCGTCCCGACCCAGGGACAGAACCTGCGTCTCGTGTGTCTCCTGCATTGTCGGGCACTACCACGAGCACCACGTGGGAAGCCCAACAAGACTGCACGAACAGCACTAAATGCAATATTGAATGAGACAGGGGTGAAATCAAACATGGAGAATAGAATCTGTGAACAGTGGGAGTCTAAGACTTGAGATCTTTGACTTAAGATCTTCTTATTCTGCTACTTCATAACTGGAGTCATTGTAAAGACTTTTGAGAGTGTCACTAATCTTTTTTATATGTGGTCACCAAAGAATTAGGTCTGCCCATATTACCAGAAACAGACAGTGATATTTTGTTCTTCATTCTGTAGATCCTAAAATTCTAGAAGATTATTTATGCTATCTTGGGCCAATGAACCCAAATGGTACCATACCGCACCATTTAACCAGTACTGTCTCACATAATAAATTCTTCTGCTAACCACAGGCAGTTTTCACACTTCTTTCTGACACGTTTTATTCTTGAGAAAAGTGTTAAAGTAAAAGAACATTTCAGGAAGATCTGATTTTTCCTATAAAAACACTGTTCTAACTAAATGCTATTTCCCTGATTCAGTGTAGTTCAGTTGCTCAGTCGTGTCCAACTCTTTGCAACCCCATGGACTGCGGTATGCCAGGCTTCCCTGTCCATCACCAACACCCGGAGCTTTCTTACTCAAACTCATGTCCATTGAGTCAGTGATGCCACCCAACCATCTCATCCTCTGCTGTCCCATTCTCCTACCGCCTTCAATCTTTCCCAGCATCAGGGTCTTTTCCAGTAAGTCAGTTCTTTGGATCAGGTGGCCAAACTATTAGAGTTTCAGCTTCAACATCAGTCCCTCCCATGGATATTCAGGACTGATTTCCTTTAGGATGGACTGGGTGGATCTCCTTGCAGTCCAAGGGACTCTCAACAGTCTTCTCCAACACCACAGTTCAAAAGCATCAATTCTTCAGTGCTCAGCTTGCTTTATAGTCCAACTCTCACATCCATAAATGACTACTGGAAAAAAACATAGCTTTGACTAGACAGACCTTTGTTGGCAAATAATGTCTCTGCTTTTTAATATGCTGTCTAAGTTGGTCATAACTTTCCTTCCAAGGAGCAAGCGTCTTTTAATTTCATGGCTGTAATCACCATCTGCAGTGATGTTGGAGCCCCCCAAAATACAGTCTGTCACTGTTTCCATTGTTTCCCCATCTATTTGCCATGAAGTGATGGGCCGTTTCTTAGTTTTCTGAGTGGTGAGTCTTAAGCCAACTTTTTCACTCTCCTCTTTCATTTTCATCAAGAGGTGCTTTAGTTGTTCTTCGCTTTCTGCCACAAGGGTGGTATCATCTGCATATCTGAGGTTATTGATATTTTCCCCAGCAATCTTGATTCCAGCTTGTGCTTCATCCAGCCCGGAATTTCTCATGATGTACTCAACATATAAGTTAAATAAGCAGGGTGACAATATACAGCCTTGATGTACTATTTTCCTGATTTGGAAACAGTCTGTTGTTCCATGTCCAGTTCTAACTGTTGCTTCTTAACCTGCTAACAGATTTTTCAGGAGGCAGGTCAGGTGCTCTGGTATTCCCATCTCTTTCATAATTTTCCAGTTTGTTGTGACCCACACAGTCAAAGGCTTTGGCATAGTCAATAAAGCAGAAATAGATGTTTTTCTGGAACTCTCTTGCTTTTTCAATGATCCAACGGATGTTGGCAATTTGATCTCTGGTTCCTCTGCCTTTTCTAAATCCAGCTTGAACATCTGAAAGTTCACGATTCATGTACATTATTGAAGCCTGGCTTGGAGAATTTTGAGCATTACAGCATGTGAGATGAGTGCAACTGTGTAGTAGTTTGAACATTTTTTGGGAATGGAATGAAAATTGACCTTTTCCAGGCCTGTGGCCACTGCTGCATTTTCTAAATTTGCTGGCATATTGAGTGCAGCACTTTCACAGCATCATCTTTCAGGATTTGAAATAGCTCTACTGGAATTCCGTCATCTCCACTAGCTTTGTTTGTAGTGATGCTTCCTAAGGCACACTTGACTTTGCATTCCAGGATGTCTGGCTCTAGGTGAGTGATCACACCATTGTGGTTATCTGGGTCGTGAAGATCTTTTTTGTATAGTTTTTCTATGTATTCTTGCCACCTCTTAATATCTCCTGCTTCTGTTAGGTCCATACCATTTCTGTCCTTTATCGAGCCCATCTTTGCATGAAATGTTCCCTTGGTATCTCTCATTTTCCTGAAGAGATCTCTAGTCTTTCCTTATTCTATTATTTTCCTCTCTTTGCACTGATCACTGAAGAAGGCTTTCTTATCTTTCTTTGCTATTCTTTGGAATTCTGCATTCAAACGAGTATCTTTCCTTTTCTCCTTTGCCTTTAGCTTCTCTTCTTTTCTCAGCTATTTGTAAGGCCTCATTGTCCTGATTAATATCCTTTAAAAAATAAAATTACTACAAATACCATATTTAATCACATACAAAGGATGTAATTAAGCATTAAACATTTCTTAAAACTGTTACTTACAGAAGAGCAATTAATAACAAAACTAATTCTAAAGTTTATTTAATGATATTTTAAGTGTCTTCTTACTGCTTCCCTCCCTCCAGCAGCAGTAAACTGCAATGTGCATAAACACTACCTCAATCATGAAACGTCTACCAAGAGGCAAGTGTACAAGTGACGCTCAATACGTGAGTTGAACACATTTCCAAGTGATTAAAACGTACTTTGGGAAAAACAACGGCAAGACGGGTACTTTGTTACCCTCCCCTTTATGAATCTCCTTGCCCCTCATCCCCACGTCAATTTTTTTATAGGTGTTAGAAATCTCCTGGGGTTTCTCCTGCAGAGGGGGTTGCAATAGGTTCCCATCTGACTTGACAGCAATAACCTGGGTAGACAGGCTACAAACATAATCATCCAGAATTCAGGACTGTCCTGGCGAGAGTAGGAAAACCACATCTTCCAGCTGGAAGGGTCTATCTTCCACATATTCACCTTCACTCCCAATGTTTCCTCCTGAGTCAGAGTTTATCTTTTCCCATACATACAGCTCCCTTCAACCGCACACCCAAGGGGCACCACTCAAAGTGCCATCTGTGGGTCCATCCTTACCAGTCTATGATGTCACCATGGACTCGAAGATTAGCATCCAGAAACTTTCACAACAGTCTGGCACGACCACCCCACCCAAGCACGTACGTCATTAGAGGACCTGTCCTGATGAGTGGCATCTCAGCTGGTTTAGGTGCTGGCGAGGTGGCTGGGTTAGCTGCATGTGATGCAAGTTGGGTACTAATCACAACAAAATACTATGTGTACAGTATTAACAGTGGACTGGAAATTTTAGAGAGAAAACAAAAGCTTAGTCCATCCCCACCGATATCTGAGAAGCCCTGTGATAAAGAGCACAGGCACTGGAGTCCGACAGACCCAGCAGTGTGTCCTCTTGTTCCTGTGCCCTGAGCAAGTTACTTAACCTCTCTGAACCTCCATCCTCTTATTTGAGCAGATTAGGATGCAGGAGGCTGTGTCTCTGTTAAATAACCTACTTTCTCCCCATGTGATGGGTGACAATTTCAATATGTGTTCAATACAAGGGTCAATCGCACACTGAATGTGCTTCAGACATATGAACAAACTGATAGCTGTTTTGGGCAACAGCTTGCCTGCAATAATACAGTGAGTGTCTTAGCATCTTCCCATATCCCAGGTGGAAAATCTTTTGGCAACAAATTCCGTGTACAATGGGCTGCACAGGACTAGATCCTGTGGTCACTGCGGTGTTCAGACTTAACCACATGCGACAATTCACTTTGGGCCATTGTGAAAGTAAAAATTTCTCAACACCATCCAACAACAGCTGAAGACCTAAAAACAGCTTTCCAGATGCCTTTGATGACTTACAGTCATAAACATGGAAGAAGATGTCTGGGAGAACAAGAGGGAAAAAATGAATCTATGTGGAAAATAGAGGGAAATACAGAGACCTAACTGGCATGCATTAGGCCATTCTGATCACTCTGTAAACGAAAAACAAAAACAAAACCCTTTTCTCATTATTGCCAAGCCCATCTGCAACACCCCGAGCACAATATCTGGAAAGGCAGATAGCAAAGAAAGATTCCCCTTTGATCCTCCTCTGCTGTTCTTGCCTGTAAAATTGGGCTTTAATGCTTCCTTCCTTCATGTCAGTTAATTACATTACAGAGTTTCCTTTCTATTAGTTATAAATGCCATCTGGGTGGAAACCTCACAGCACATTAGTGACACTAGTCACACTGGTTCCAAAGCTTTTTCACCCTCAATCTGTAGGGCGATCAGCAATCGTCTTTAAGAGGCTCCAAACAGGAAAGCTCCATAATGCCAGGTCTGCTTTATAATAGCAGTCGTCAAGCTCTTTACACACTCTGGTTCCTGTTACACTAGTTGAGTGAGAGGTCTCTCGGGTCACATGGGATCTTACAAGGTTTCTGGGGAGAATAATAGTTTTTCTGTATCCCTTCCTTATGAAAAACAAGTGATCAGCACTACTGTCTAGACAGGCAAAGATATTTTTCATGAACACAAATTAGGTTTTGTGTGTGTGTGTTTTTTTAAGTGAAAAGCGGATTCACTTTTATTCTAAAGCATGCACACAGCTACAGTAGCCCTTCTGGAAATCCTTCTTAGAAGATTTTTGTGTCAGGGTCACGTTCAGAAATAACAAAGAGCGTAACTAAAGGGATCCGAGCTCCATGACAGTGTTTGACACGTTACCTAGGGGACTGTAGAGATGGATTTCATTTTTAAAGAATTCACCTTTCAGTAGGAGGTGTGGAAGAGCAGCTAGAAGCCACGTCTTTCTACCCCAGTGTGGCACTTTTTAATGCATCTCCTTAGTATATTTATTTCTACCAGTGCCACACTTCCAATACATACCTGGACATTCACCAAATCCACGTTTCCCATCCTTTGCAAACAAAGCAATGAAAAACATATTAAAGCTCCTTGGGTATGACCAAAGAGCATGCACAGAAAATTAGAAATGTCTGAATTCCATGCCCTGTCCTGACAGCATCTCTCACACAGGTTGCCCTGGTGCCATTGTTCAATTGCTTTACATGCTGCCTCCACAATCCTGATGATAAAATGGAAAAGCTGTTTTGCTGGAACTTGTGCTGCAAATAGCACAGTGACAATGTTAGGAAAAAATCTTCCACGGTATTAACTGGCTCACAAAGCTTATTCTTAACACAAGCTGTCCCCAACATATGGATATTATTTCTGAGTGACCCAGATTGGTGAGCAGGCCATGACTAAGCCTGTGTCCCAATCCTCCAATGGGGGCAAGAACCCACCTCCTGCAGGTCCGGACCACTCAAGGAGAAGTAACGCGGAGGTGAGCCCACTCACAATCCAGTGGTACCACAGTGATGGACAAGCACAAAGAAGGAAGGAGCCTGGTGTCCAGAAGCCTAGATGAAGATGAGGAAACAGGAGGTTCAACCCTCCCCCACCACCATTACCTCCAACAATAGAACAAGGACTCCTGGCATCCTAATGTAGAAATTGGAAGGATTTTTTTTAAATTAAAAAGCCAGAGGACTTTCCTGTGGTTCTGTGACCGTTCCCATCAAAAGTAACTAGAACTCAATTTTGTCAAAAACTGTAAACAACTGAAGGCTGCCTACACCATTTAAAGTAGAATATAGTACCTTGGTTATTTCTTAAGGAATTGAAATATTTGAAAGTCAGGATGTGTGGATCATTTAGTCATGTAGCGGCAATTGTTGTTATATTATTTCTAGGAAGCATCATGCCAGTAAGTTGCTACCACATAGAACTTTTTCTTTCTTTTTTTTGGCTACGTCAGGTCTTGGTTGTGGCATGTGGGCTCTTTATCACTACACGCGGGCTTCTCTCTAATTGTGGTGCGTGGGTTCCAGAGCATGGGCTCAGCTGCCTCATGGCACACAGGATTTTAATTCCCAGACCAGGGATTGAACCCAAGTCCTCTGTACTGAAAGGCAGATTCTTAACCACTGGACCCACCAGGGAAGTCCCTCAGTACAGGACTTGTAAGATAGGATTTTTGAGATCCTGAAAGTGTACTGTGTATATAGATTTCTACTTTGGCACAAGACCATGCTCTTGCATGATGTCCCCAGAGAGCTTCTCTGTGGTTCAGAAAGAACTGAGCTCTAGACCTGGCTCAATCATTAACCATTCAGTCTGGACAAAGCTACTGAACTTTACTCCCTACTCTTCAGTGTTCTTATTTATCAAATAGAAAAAATACCTTACTAGGAAAATGAATGTGGAAAAAAAATAAAGCTGATTCTAGCTCTGTTCTGCACCCAGATGAACAATAAAATTGTAGCTTCAGTGTTTCCAAGTGACTTTATTTAGTTTTCTACTGCTGCTGTAACAAACTGCCACATTAATTTTAGTTGATTGAAACAATACA
This sequence comes from Bos mutus, assembly GCF_027580195.1. Classification (NCBI taxonomy): domain Eukaryota; kingdom Metazoa; phylum Chordata; class Mammalia; order Artiodactyla; family Bovidae; genus Bos; species Bos mutus. Next base: position 60,293,803 of record NC_091622.1, on the reverse strand, counting down.
AATTTATCCTCTTACAGTTCTGAAGGTCAGAAGTCTCTTGCCAAGGTGCTGGCAGGGCTACTTTCCTTTTTAAAGCTTCAGAGGAGCTTTTCTTTTCCGGCTTCTAGAGGCTTCTGCGTTCCTTAGCTCATGGCCCCTTGCCCCATCTTCAGAGCATCAAGACATCACTCCAACATCTGGCTTGGTTGTCACGTCTCACTCTTCAAAGACTTCTGTGATTATACTGGGCCCACTCAGATAATCTAGGATAATCTTTTCATCGAATGATCCTTAATTTAATTGCAACTACAAAGTTTCTTTTGCCGTGTATGATAAGATACTCAGAGGTTACAAGGTTTAGGACATGAACATATTTGGGAGCCATCATTCCGACTACCAGAAGAAAAGAGACCTAATTATAGACAAATGTGGCAAATACTGAGTCCAATGCAATCAATTAAACAGTTCCATTAAGTTCAGTCTTTTTAGGCATCATGATCGGTTGCTCCAATTTCTTGCTTATCTCCAGGATAGTAACTAGGCGTATAGAGAGAAGGTGATGTATCTCCATTATTACAGTGACATGGGAGATGGGGAATGCAAATCAGATGGTATCCTCTGAATCCTGTCTAGCCCCTGCTGCCTTGCCTAGGGACCACAGAAGTGAGTTTGGCTCTCTCTCTCACCCTTGATATTCCATGGGCATCTGCTCCTGACATCCATGGACGGTAGTCAGGGCCTTGGGTACCACCAGCCAGCCTCCAGTAGGACTGCAGTCAGCCTGGGTCTCAGGCTCCACCCAGTTCCTGCCCGAAGCCCACCGTTTTTTAATTCCACGATCTTGTGAGTTCTCCTTTGAAGAAATGAGGAACTTCGGGTGCCTTCCGCCACCACACAGAAGCTGAGAAAGGACTGTGAGTGCAGCTGAGACCTCCTTCTACCTGACTTCACCACGGTGTCCTCCTCTTACACTGCTGTTCACTATGTTTCAGGTTGGCATAAGGATACTCCATGAAGCAGTCTCCACCCAGAACCCTACACAGGAAGTGGGACAAAATGTGTCTCTGCCTTTGGCATTTTCATCAGCCAGGATAAGGCTCTCTACCCTCAAGACTGCCTCTACCTGTCTAGTTTGGCCATCAATCCTTCCATCCCTTTAGGCACACACCTCTCCATCCATCAAGAGGTGGGGTCTATTCCCTTCCCCTTGAATCTAAACTCTAACTTTTTTGACCAGTAGGATATGGTGAAAGTATATGGTCTGGATGCTTTTGAACTTTGGGGTTGATGCTTTTGAACTGTGGTGTTGGGGGAGACTCTAGAGAGTCCCTTGAACTCCAAGTAGATCAAGCCAGTGAATTCTAAAGGAAATCAGTCCTGAATATTCACTGGAAGGACTGATGCTGAAGCTGAAGGTCCAATATTTTATTTAGCCACCTGATGTGAAGAACTGACTCACTGGAAAAGATCCTGATGCTGGGAAAGACTGAAGGTGGAAGGAGAAGGGGACAACAGAGGATGAGAAGGTTGGATGGCATCACCAACTCTTTGGACATGAGTTTGAGCAAGCTCAGGGAGTTGGTGATGGACAGGGAAGCCAGGGGTGCTGCAGTCTGTGGGGTTGCAAAGCGTCAGACACGATGGAGCAATTGGACTGAACTGAATATGGTCTGGAATTAGCCTTAAGAGGATGAACAGCTTCTGCTTTCTGTCTCTTGGAATCCAGCTACCTGAGGCAGTTCAACTGCCCGGAGATCACCATGTTATAAGAGGACACTGAGATACCAGACATGGGAGAGAAGACTTCTCTGACCTTTCAACCTGGCCTCTCAACACCAGCTGAATACAATGGCCTGCCAACATCACCTGGAAGAGGACCGCACAGCTGAGCGAGTCAACTCAGAAAATCTTGAGAAATAATAAACTGCTGTATTTTAAGCCAATAAGTTGGGACGGTTTCTTACCCAGCTAATAGGTAACTAAGACCAATCAGATAATAGAAAAATAAGATATAAATACAGTAAAGGGTTTCCTCAAAGGTAATCACAGCAGCACAGTAGTAAGACACAAAGTGATAAAAATGTGAGAAGCAGCCATTTCAACAGAATGCCCACTCATTTTCAAGACTTCAGTTGTGCTTTATTTTTTTTTTTAACTAAATGCACTCACACATTTAATTCACCTGTAGCCAAGGAACCACTTACACCACCTTTTTCCTTCCCCAATTAGCATGCAGGGATTTCCATCCAGATTAAGAGAATGTGATATGCAAAGTCAGAGGACCACTGTCTTGCATAACAAACCAGAATCTTTTGACATCAGTGAGAAAATTCCTCAAGAATGCAGAGGACATAATGCCAATTGTTAAGTGTGAAATTCCAGGGTATTAACCCTTTGAGAGAAGCTGTCACATTCAGTCTTATTTGAGGTTGATCAAAAGGACCATGAAACTAGATTGGAAAATTATGCACCAGCGCGCACTGTCAACTTAAAAAAACAAAATGTAATAGAAACTCGATCATTTTAAGAGCTCCCAAGTGTCCCACATTTTAGCCATCAGGTTTTCAGTCATGAGAGATTACTATCATTTAAGAATAGTGTCCAGCCAAGTAAGCCTCTTAACTCAAAGTAAAAGTCTCAATCAGTAGCTGTCCCCTAGGCCTTAACATTGATTTTAGGAAACATTTTTAAATGGAAAACTGACCACAAAACCATGCACAAATAATATTATTAAAAACAAGGACAGAGGGCCCCTGGATTGACTTACTAGGCCAATCTGTTTAGAAAGTTGTCAGAGGTGAGAGAAATGGGGGAGTCTTTCAGACAGGAAGGTATAGGCTGTTTGCTTTTTCAAATCTTCTCATTCCTAACCCATATAGATACGGACAAGAGGCCATGTGTACACAAAACATGAAATTACAAACGGAGAGTCACCCCCAAAACGGGATTCCAGGTCTCAAAAATCCCTCGGGGGCATCCAGAGCAGAGCCACACTTTATATTTTAAAGTCACTCAGACAAGCAAGTTTAGATTGTCCAGAAGGCAACAATACACCGTTATTTTTAGTTGCCATGATTAATCTACTCAAGCGGTGTTCACACAGCATTCATTAGCCAAGAACATAACCTCCCTATTTTGAACTCAAACTTGTCTGTACAATAGGGCTCAGAGGGGAAAAACAAGCTATTAATATTTTGAAGTCAAGGGGTCTGGATTCAAATTCCAGAAACAGCGCTTGTTAGCATTTACTAAGTATGTTGCCCAGGGCAGATTACTTAACGTCCTGGCCTGAATTTCTTCATCTGTGGCTCTTACAGGATTGAGGCAACAATGATTTTATATGAGAAAAGAAAACTCCAGTTACTAGCTAGACACAGACTCTATTACTGTTAGCTATTATCATTAAAATTATTGAAATTTCTGTTTTCTTTACCTATAGTATTGGTACCCAGTTCCTCAGCCCTTAATCACTATTCACTAAGGCGCACGTGTGCACGTGTGCTAAGCTGCTTCAGTAGTGTCTACCTCTTTGCAACTCCATGGATTGTAGCCCTCCAGGCTTCTCTGTCCATAGGATTCTCCAAGCAAGAATACTAGAGTGGGTTGTCATGCCCTCCTCTAGGGGATCTTCCTGACCCAGGGATTGAACCTGTGTCTCTTAAGTCTCCTGCATTGGCAAGCGGGTTCCTTACCACTAGCGCCACCTGAGAAGCCCTTACTAAGGTAATCACTCAAAACTCAAAAAAGTATCAGAAAAGATTTAGAAGTGAACAGATGTGCTTGGAGAGACTCCATGTATATGGAATCTAACACAATGATGAGTGAGAAGAAATGTGAATATAGGAGAAAAGAGAGACCCGTCATAATTAAATTGGAGCTTCACTAAGTCAGCTGTGATTGTAATGTCAAAAGAATTAGAAGTCTTTTTTTTATCTTTGTCAAATTAATGGAAATCCACTTCAATATGCCTTTTACCTCCTTGATTTATTCCTATGAGCTAAAATCTGACGAAACCCTTTGAAAACCAGTAAGTACCTTGACAATAGCGAATATTTCTTGGGTGCTTAGTACACATCAGACGTTGCTGGCATTTTATATAAACCATATACTGAACTCTCACAACAACATTCTGAAACAGTTATGTTCCTCATTTTACTGAGAAGGAAACTGAGACTTAAAGAAATTAAGCAGCTTGCCCAAGGTTGTCTAGGTAGCAGGAGGCCAGCCAAGACTTCCGCTTATGTCCATAAAACCCAAGCATCTGTTCTTTCTACCAAAAAGGAGGTGTATGTCTCCAAGATTTGAGACCTTCCTCTGAATTTTGCATGGACGAACAGGAAATGGATTACATAATCATTTTTCATTTCATGTCTAGACTCTAGGAAACAACCCATAACCAGCTAGGAAGCAGACAAGAATCATGAGGCTGTGAACCCAGGACTGAAATGCCTCCGAGGAGGATGAAGAAATAACAATCTGGACATTCAGCTGCAGTTTAGAAGGTCAGCACCAACTTCAGACAGATGTCTGATATTTTAAATGGCAAATTTGCTTGTATATTGTACAGAATTGCTACACTTTCAGTTGTGAAGCCATAATGCTGGTTTATTTCCAATTTCAGCGCTGAAGGACACATTGGAAAAAAATAGAAAACCAACTGGCTTTCAATGGAATTTTGTCTGAGTTTTCAGCCAGCCTGTAATAAAGAAGTTATTCTCCTTAGGCACATTCAATTTTTAGACTGCTAAAGCATGGCAAAAACACAAAAACTGTTTCATAATGATTCAAAAAGGGACCTAAAAATTATGTGAAATTAAGTAAAGCCAATTTTTCTTAACAAGATTTAAGTTCTGAAGATTATTTCATAGCTATTTGCAGCTCATGGAAAATAATTACAAAAACTGGAGAAATGGGATGATAAGGAAACGGTCCCCTTCTCTTAATAAAGAGATAATTTTTAAACCAACTTTGCTTCATCATTATTTTTGAAATTCCTATATAAAGCTTTTCCCCCAAAATTTAATTTCTCCAGGCCTAGGACATACTCTGTTCATTTTTGTGTCCACAGCATCCATTACAGTATCTGGCTTATGTAAAGCCTATGGTAGGTATTTAGTGCTATTTACTGAATATTTCTGATTCTCCTCCCTCCATAACATGATAAGATTGTGCTTTTCTGCCCATTTGAAGTTAAGTATGGCCATTTGACTTGCTTCAAGTTGCCTTTTATTTACTGAGCAGTAAAATGTGAGTAGAAATAACATAGGGAGAAGGCAATGGCACCCCACTCCAGTACTGTTGCCTGGAAAATCCCATAGATGGAGGAGCCTGGTAGGCTGCAGTCCATGGGGTCGCTAAGAGTCAGACATGACTGAGCGACTTCACTTCACTTTCCACTTTCATTCATTGGAGAAGGAAATGGCAACCCACTCCAGTGTTCTTGCCTGGAGAATCCCAGGGACGGAGGAGCCTGGTGGGCTGCCGTCTATGGGGTCGCACAGAGTCGGACATGACTGAAGCAACTTAGCAGCAGCAGCAGCAGCAGCAGAAATAATATCACCTCCAGAACAAATCCCATAATAGGTGGTGCATGATTCACCGGGTTTCTTTCCCTCCACCACGGTTACCAGGAACATTCCAGGTGAGGAAACGCCATCGGCCTACATGCCACCAGAAGCCAGCCCTCCACAGACGTGCAACATAAACAGAGGGACACAGGCTGGAAGCACAAGCTGGAATCAAGACTGTCGGGAGAGATGTCAATAACCTCAGATATGCAGATGACAATACCCTTATGGCAGAAAGAGAAGAGGAACTAAGGAGCCTCTTGATGAAGGTGAAAGAGGAGAGTGAAAAAGCTGGCTTACAGCTCAACATTCAGAAAACTAAGATCATGGCACCTGGTCCCATCACTTCATGGCAAATAGATGGGGAAACAGTGGAAACAGTGACAGACTTTTATTTTCTTGGGCTCCAAAATCACTGTGGACAGTGACTGCAGCCATGAAATTAAAAGACACTTGCTTCTTGGAAGAAAAGCTATGACAAACCTAGACAGCATATAAAAAGCAGAGACATCACTTTGCTGACTAAGGTCCGTTTACTCAAAGCCATGGTTTTTCCAGTGGTCATGTGCGAATGTGAGAGTTGAACCATAAAGAAGATTGAGTGGTAAAGAATTGATGCTTTTGAACTGTGGTGTTGGAGAAAACTCTTGAGAGTCCCTTGGACTGCAAGGAGATCAAACCAGTCAATCCTAAAGAAAATCAACCCTGAATATTCATTGGAAGGACTGATGCTGAAGCTGAAGCTCCAATAGCTTGGCCACCTGATGGGAAGAACCGACTCACTGGAAAAGACCCTGATGCTGGGAAAGATAGAAGGCAGGAGGAGAAGGGAACGACAGAGAACGAGATGGTTGGACAACATGATCCACTCATTGGACATGAGTTTGAACAACCAGGAGATGGTGAAGGACAGGGAAGCCTGGCGTGCTGCAGTCCATGGGGTCACAAAGAGTCAGACACAACTGAGTGACTGAAGAACAACAACATAAACAATAACAAAAACTCTGTTGTCTTAAGCAGCTGAGATTTGAGTGTTTTTTGTTACTATAGCATAACCTAGCACAACCTAATAAAAAATATTCCAAATGAAACTTCAATGAAGAAAAGCCAAGAAAGGAAAACCTGAAGTCTATAGGCAGACAACCACTGCCACTGAACTCACTGTTCTTTTTTCATAATTCCTTCCAGGTTCAAATCCAGGAACACTGTGCTTACCACAGCCTGATTCAAACATTAATATGACCAAGGTGAGTATTTGTTTATATCAGATTGCCAAAGACCCATGCAGTCAGCATCACCTCTCAAAGATACTAAAATTTGTGGAGACCCATCTGTTTGCATATCTTAAGCCAGAACAACAGGTTTGTTCCTCAGAAACAAGTACCCTTCACTCGGTAGCTAAACACAATAAACTTATATTCAAATAACCCAGAGTCAGAGCACTAGAAGCAAACAAAAACAAACAAACAAAAGCCAAATGCTGCTTCGTAAAACAGGAATATTTAAAGAGCCCAAGGGAAAAATGAGAACAATAAAGCAACTCAAAAAAAAATACACGTAAGAAAATGGCATGCAGATGGACTGTAATATCAAAAATATGCTATCAAGTTAGGCAGAAAGAATTCAGCCCAGCCAGTTAAGCATGTTCCCTGTGCCGGAACTCAACTGGAGTAATGGCACCTGCTCTTTATGCTGCTGCTGGAGTCTCAAGCACACTCTTCCTTCCTAAGGAGACAGATTTCAAACAATGAGTCCCTTTCACATGCAACTTAACAAGGGAAAAGGTCAAAAAATAAGAAATGCTTGAGAGGAGAAGAGGAAAATGCATTCAAGAAACCCATGAAAGTTTTATGGTGGTAGAGAGCCACTATCTTCATGAAGCAATCCAGCCCCGTACCTCCCAGCCTCAGCCTTGCCCCTCCTGATGCTCTTTTCTCATTCAAGCTCAGGAAATGGCTTCGATACCAGATGTGAATACTATCATCTTTCCTTAACCCTACCTGAAACAACAGTCCAGCTTCCGCTCCTAGCACATCCTTAAAAATGGAAGCTAGGTCCATGGATTTCTGGAGTTGGAACAGACCTAAAAGAACATCTAGCCAGCTGATTTGTAACTTGTGGGGAGGTTATGTGACTTGCTTAAGGTCACACATCTGAATAGTTAGAAGCCACATAATACCTTCAAATACTCACCTTATTGTCTATCTTTTGATCCTCACCTACTTGCTTTCTCTGCCATTTTTATGTCCACTGATTACCTCTTCTCGTTTGAAATCAATCTCTGCCCTTGGAGGGTTTTTGTTTTTGTTTTGAGACATTTGCCTCCTAAGAGAACTTTCTGTTGTTGTTATTTATTTTTATTGGAATATAGTTGCTTTACAATGTTGTGTTAGTTTCTTGCTGTACAGCAAAGTGAATCAGCTGTATGTATACAAACATTCTCTGGTTTTTTCGGTTTCCCTCCCATTTAGGTCACCACAGAGCACTGAGTAGAGTTTCCTGTGCAATACAGCAGGTTCTCATTAGTTATCTTGACACTAATCTCTCCTGTCATTTTCCCACCTCTTATTGTTGTTCAGTCACTAAGCACGTCTGACTCTTCGAGACCCCATGGACTGCAGCACGCCAGGCTTCTCTGACCTCCACTGTCTCCTAGAGTTTGCTCAAATTCATGTCCATTTAGTCAGTGATGCTATCTAACCATCTCATCCTCTGTCGCTCCCTTCTCCTCCTGCCCTCAATCTTTCCCAGCATCAGGGTCTTTTCCAATGAGTCGGCTCTTCTCATCAGGTGGCCAAAGTATTGAGGCTTCAGCTTTAGCATCAGTCCTTCCAGTGAATATTCAGGGGTGATTTCCTTTAGGATGGACTGGTTTGACCTCCTTGCTGTCCAGGGAACTCTCAAGAGTCTTCTCCAGCACCACAGTTTGAAAGCATCAGTTCTTTAGCACTCAGACTTCTTTATGGTCCAACTCTCACATCCATAGACGACTCCCAGAAAACCCATAGCTTTGACTAGACGGACCTTTGTTGGCAAAGTGTTGTCTCTGCTTTTTAATACCCACTACTAATTCTTTTTAATTCCCACCTCTAGTTCTTTTTAATTAATTTAACCAACAAGTGGCATTTACTAAGTGTCAGGCTCTGCTCTAAGTGCCTTAGGAATATTGAGTTCTTTAATCACTATAACATGGGGTAAGTACTATTCTCTCCATTATACAGGTAAGACCCAAAAAGGTTAAGTGACTGCCCATGGTCACTGCGAGGAAGAGGCAAGAGGCAGGATTCAAAACCAAGTAGCCTGGCCTCAGTTCTGCTCTTCACCACTCCTCCATGCTGTCTCTCTCCACGGCTGCATCCCCTTCTCTTCCAAACAAGAGGAAGTCAGCGCTCCCCCAGCCCCATCAAGAGGTCACCTTTGAGAATCTCAATTGCAGAGCAATCTAGCCATTGAGCTACTAAGACCACCCAAGGAAAATCACTTATTATTCCCCAGCACACACTTCGGAAAAAATTTTTTTTCTAATTGCTGAACACTTGGAGAGTGAAAAACAAAACAGCAAACGACTCTCTTTTTTTGTTTTTTTCCAAATACATTCACCATTTGGTGGGCAAACAAGGTGAGGAAACATAACTAAGCCCCAAGGACTAGACAAAGTGGTATGAGTTCAAGATAAAGCAAAACCTGCACTGAATTCATCAGGAATGATTGATTGAAACTTAACTGGGGAACTCATTTGTTCTAAAGAAGAAAGGAGTCCTGTTTTGGTAAGATAACCCTAAGTCTGGCTTCTGTTTTATTTTTGTTATGTATTTTTGTAACTTGGGGGTGGGGGTTGCATGAGCAGAAGTGCAAAGGTCTTCTGGCAAAAAGTTAACACTCAGAAAAACAAACAACCAACACTGATGTTTTAAAACAGCCCACAGCTGCCCTGCTTTCAAACATTTTACCTTCCACTTATTTAAGGAAATGAACATACAAAGGCTTCCAGAATTGTGCCTGACCTGGTGGAGGTCACTGTATGGACCCACTGATTTCTTGCGTAAGAAGGTAGCAGGGTAGGAGGGAGGAAATGGCCATGTGGACTGATAAATACAGATCTGCCCACTCTCTTGACCCTCAGGCAGAAGGAAAACCCGAATCTATCATTCGTGGGCTGTCAAAGGCAGCTTTACTTTGAGGACAAACTTCATGTGGGCCTGGAAACACATGACATGGCCTGCCCTTGAGTCAGCAGAAATGAAGAGTGCCTACAGGAAGACCCTCGACAGCTCATGGAAGGAAAAGGAAGAGAGTAGGAATAGCCATGGAAATTCTCCAAAAACTCAACAGTATCTCAAGACACCAGTTTGAAAACCTCTCTCTCCAAACTACCCAAGAAATGCTCTGATGTAAAATAATTTAGGTCTGGCCACTTTGTCTGATCATCAGGAGGCACCAATGATCATGCCTTCACTGATTCCCCCAGTGTGAACTGAACACCTCCTTCTGTGCCCAGGAATTGTGCAAGGCACAGAGGAAGGACAGAGACTAACACCCCACATCTTCATCTGCAGGGTTTTGCAAGTTAACTGGAATTTTGCAGAAAACATCAAGCAGGTGTGTTTTTATGTAACAAGAGTATAAATGAATGCTTTATTTACCTAGTATCTTACCTGTAATGATTATTTTAGATGAAAGGGAGCCAACAATAATTGCTCAATAACTGTGAAATGTAAATGTGAGGGCTGAAATCTTCCCTAATTTCAACAAGGCTAAAGAAATTTCTTTCCAAAGACCTGTCAAGCTGCACTAAAGAATGAGGTGGCTCTTTTAAGCAATAATATTCCATGTCAACCCTTAGTCTAAAGGGGACAGTCCCTGTTAAGAAATACATATCTGTGCAGAACCAGTTGTCATACATATTAGACTCTTTACATCCAGGGAACAACCCTTTCCAAACCTCTCCTCAAATGTGAAAGGCAGTAATATGCAGAGAACTTTCAAAAGACTGAGTTATCTGAATTACTCTAAGCCTACAATATTTCTAAAGTGAAATTTCCAGGATATGGTTATGACTCATAAATTTCACTTAAGTTTCTTACGAAACATCTATGTAGAATAAATCTTTCATCATTATAAAGAATATAGAAAAATTCTTCTTATATACACACCATGAAAAAAACGAAGACTCACCTGGAATTTTATAGGAATCTTTTCACTCTCTCAGATTTCATAGTTAGCCTCAGTTTCAGATCTAAAGTATTCACATGCATGTCAATAAATGTTTCTAAAAACAGCAGCACCTCAGACATTTAGCTCTCAGCTGTCCAGAAACCCCAGTTCCCTAAAACAGCCAGGAAACTAGACATTTAAGCGTCTGCATATCCTAGCAGAATCCCAGAAAAGCCTCTGACATGAACAGTGAATAACAGTCAGTGTGCTTATTAGGTAACTGTTTTCAGAGACTGGCAGTTGGTTGTCCAAGCCAGTGCCCACAGACACCCAGTGTGCAGAGATAAAGAACTGAGTCTTTATAACTGGTATGCAAAACAGCAGGTAACAAAAATAGAGATGGGGTGGTAGGAAAGAGATGCCCTGAGAGTACTGAGAAGTAAGGGTGGAAACTGTGCCAATGGGAAGGGAAATTAGGCAAAAACAGATGAGGCTGGAACCATTCATGGCATCCCAACTCTTTACAGACATGAAGCCATTAGAAGGTATTATCTTTCTGTATTAAAACAAGTGAATTACTCTTTACAGTCTGTTTAATGTTCAAAATCGTTTCAAGCGTTCAGAAGAACAGATACGCTTGTCTCGATTTAAGAATCCATGTATACTAGGCCAAACCAAGGTTGTTAACAAAAGCAGTGAACAACGTCATCGTATTCTTCAAGCAGGGACCAGCAGAGGGACTAAGAGACTTGGTGGCTGAGAGGAATGTTGGGATCACTGAGAAACAGAGTTAATCAGCATCCAGACAGATACCCAGAGGGAAGACCAAAGATGAATTTTCCTCTGATTCTCTTTGACTGTGGAGGATAAAAGAAACACAGATTTCCTGCAGGAAAGAGAGGACAAATGATATGGACAGCCACTCTGTCTGACCCAGAGGAACATGATTTTTTTAAAGGTGGACTGGACAACATCTAGCATCAGCATAAGCAGCGGTTGCAGAGAGCTGCTATGGTCCACAATGCCCTTATCCACAATTCTAAAATTCCAAAAGCTCTGAAAACCAAAAGTATGTAAGTTTGGTGAAAACTCTAGTTAGTGATAAAACCTGGCCTGAATTTACTTGAAATCCTGTATTATCTTTATTTATCCAATATAAACATTCATATAATCGTAATGCCTTTGACTACAGGGTGTTGCAACTGGAGATGTTACAAAATATGTGTGATATGCACTGTACTAACCCCTTGACATCAAAAAATTCTAAAATATGAATGTATTTGGCCCCAAGAATTTCCAAGTGTCTGTGGATCTTTACACGGGCAAGATTACTTGAGGTTGCAAACAAGAATTTATGAAACAGCTTTTAATTTTCACCTAGGTTCTTTCATTAAACCAACACTTTCAGTGCATTCACTATGTGCCTGAAATCCGGCTAGGTATTGGTGTGTTTATTTCTGAAAGGTCTCAGTTTTATTTTTGCCTTGTATGTAAAGCAAGATCAGGAATAAGAATCACTGTAGCTACAGAGATTAACAGAGAAGGGAAGGAGGGCTTTTGAACTTGCTCAGTGGTAAAGAACCCACCTGCCAATACAGGACTCGGGAGACGCGGGTTCCATCTCTGGGTCGGACAATCCCATGGAGAAGAGAGTGGCTACCCACTCTGGGAGAACTCCATGGACAGAGGAGACTGGCGGGCTACAGTCCATGGGGTCACAAAGAGCTGGACACGTCTTAGGGACTCAGCATGAGCACAAGAAGGGAAAGAAGGATGCAAGGAAAGAAGGGAGGGAGGGAGGAGAGAGAGGAAGGTACTCTGTCATATGCATAGGGCTGGATGTGAGTGGAGAAAAATTCATCAAAGTCTTAGTTGATCATATCAAAATGAGAGGGAGAGAAAGAGATAAAGAACAGAGCTATTGGCAGGATCTTATCTAATTTTTCTGAGGCTCAGAACATCACTCACTGGCAAAGAGTAATCCGCACAATGGTGCTACCCACTGGAAATACCACTGTGCTTCTCTAGTTTTTCCCCAGCCACCACCTTCTCTCCATCACATGCCTCCTTTCCCCTAAGTCCCTGCCTTCACTTCAGCTTAAACTTAACTTCTCAATTCTCAGCCTTCAACTAAGACTTCTCCTAGCCTGGGATGATCATAGCAAAGACCAGTATATATTAAAATATATCTGTTTATAAGACACACCCACACACAGAGGATGTAAGCTTTGAGAAGGTAGGAACTTTGGACCTATATGTCTAACATGGTGGGGCTTTTTAAAAATGTTGGTTAACTAAAAGTGCATAAACAAATGAACAGATAAAGAAGATGCAGTATAGATATATAATGGAATACTTACTACTCAACCATAAAAAGAATGAAACTGCCATTTGCAGCAATATGGACAGACCTAGAGAATATCACAGGAAGTGAAGTCAGACAAAAGCAAATGTCATACAGTATCAGTTACATGTGGAATCTTAATAAACAGAAATAGACTCACAGACATCAAAATCAAACTTATGGCTACCAAAGGGGAAAGTGAAAGGAGGGATAAAATGGGAATTAACAGATACACACTACTATACATAAAACAAATAAACAACAAGGACCTACTGAATAGCCCAGAGAACTATATTTGATACCTTATAATAACCTATAATGGAAAAGAATCTGAAAAAGCATAGATACAACTGAATCACTTTGCTGTACACCTTAAACACGGTAAATTATACTTCAATTTTAAAAACATTTTCATTAAAATACTAGTTGAATGAATAAGAGGAAAGTGAGATAGTATCCCAGCAAACTTGACTATTGCTCAACCAAGCATTGTTTTTATTTTATATTTAACAACTGTGTCCATATAAAATATCCTGAGTCCTGGTTCAAAGATTCTTATTGATTGTGTAAAGTAATCTTACCATGTAAAGATCCACACAGAGCCTTATTTGAAAGTCTTGGGGCCAGATACATTTTATGTGTTAGAATTCTCTAGATATTAGACAGTTAACACAGCATATATACCCTATCTTTTATAAATGAATATGCTGACCTGTTCTGAACAAGGGCTTCCCAGGTGGCACCAGCAGTAAAGAATCTGCCCGCCAATGAAGGAGACATAAGAGACACTGGTTCAATCCCTGGGTTGGAAAGATCCCCTGAAAGAGGGCATGGCAACCCACTCCAGTATTCTTGCCTGGAGAATCCCATGGACAGAGGAGTCCGCTGGGACATGACTGAAGTCACTTAGCATGCACACACACTCTTAACAAACAGTCTCCAATTCTGGTGGCTGATGGCAGAGAAAGGGGCATGCCTGGAGGGGGCGTGCTAGACCCACTGTCTCTGCCAAGGAAGAAATCAAACAGTGCGCTAAAACCCGACACTGAAAGCCTAGCCCATGAACCAACACAGAACCAATGATGTTGACAGTGCTAGGAATAAAACTGATAATCACCAACACTTCTTGAGCATATACAATGTGCCAGGCCCTGTGGTAAGAGCTTTATGTGTTTCAATTCACTGAAGGTTCAGACAATCCCATATATAGATGCCAGTCTTAATCCTATTTTATAGATGAGGAAACTGAGGTCCAGAAAGGTGAAATAACGTAAGCTTGTTCTGCTAAGATACAGCGGACCCAGAGCGTGATATTTGCTAATAGAATTAATGAATCTCCTATCCACTCATTTATATAACATAGGTTAATCAGAAAAAGTAAGTGCAATGGGAAGAATATGAACTTCTACATTCAGAAGGAATTCAGTTTGAATTCAGCCCCACCATGACGTGAATACGTGGCCATGAGGACAGGACTCAACTCTATGACTCTTTCGCTCCCCAGCATAGAGTGACTGCGACTTATCTCACTGAATGACGACAGTACTTCACATAACTTTTTTGTTATATTCACATATACTTATACGCCAGACACTATATATGTTTTGTTTCAGTCTCAGGAAATGTAGACACTATTATGAACATTATTTTTGACAAGAGGAAGCTGAAGCTTAGAGAGACTTATCCAAGGTCAGAGAAAGGCAGGCTTTCCTTTCCCTTTCCCAGCTAAGGCTTCGATCTAAACGAAAAAGGAAACTGCACGTGCTTCCTTTCCTGGGTGAAGGAATTCTCTTCTTGAACAGGTACCTGGAAGGGTCTTTTCAATGTAGATGTTTGCGTAACACTTTCCTGGCCTATATTCTTCATGACGATGTCAGCCTTGAAACAGAAACTTATTCTCATCTCAAACCAAGTTAAATCATCTCCCAATGCTTAAATTCCCTGAACACGATCATGCATTCACATAGTTGATGTTTGCAAAGATTACTGTCTCAGACTCAATTTAAAGTACAAGTGAAATAAGTTGTGAAAGTTAACACCCAGTGTCACAGCTGCAATTGGAAATCCTAGATTCAATCAGCTGTAAAACAAACATCTGGCTATTATACGTCTGATATAAAAGTTTTAGGAGAAAGAACAAGTGTCACGTTCCAAGACATTTGCTACATCCACAGTGCCATGCCTCAGGCGAATGAAGTGATCGCTTTCAGTGCTGAATGGCTGATGAAAAACCGTGGTTTTGTATGGGTTTTTCTGAAGCAGGGACGTGCCTGGGCTTATATTCTCTCATCTATAACTCCAAGCAGACACCAACTATGCGTGCCTGGTGCAATATGGTAATCATGACAAGTTGGTCTGGGGGCACGCTCGGGACATTCCCCCCTTGGCTAACTCTACATCCCCTCTCCTTCAGGAAATTTTCCAGAAGCCCACAATTTACCAATTTCTCTGCCTTTCCCAACAGATCACCATAATTTCTCACATCTCCTCCCACCTCCACTCCCAAATCAATACCCTTGTGCTCTCCTCGGAGATCTGAGGGATTCATTCTTACCCCAAGACAACAGACTTCTAGTTAATGAAAATCATTTTTCAACTCATTTGCAAAATTCATTTGAACATTTGGGTGTGCGTCCCACCCAAAACTCTCTCCCAGGCTTCATGAAATTCACATGTTTCCATTTGTCGATGGCTGTAATCAAAGCCAAAAGGCATTCCCTTAAGCAATAACCCTTGGAAAGAAAAGTAATGACTTCAACCCAGTTCATAAATTTACTGACTCTTCTTGACTTCTTCACATCACTGAAGGTTTCTGGCAATGTTTCTGAAGGACACTATGAATGCCGGCCTTCAGAGCTGTCTTCCAGGAGGGCATGCACTTCCTGCATTGAGGCAGCCATGGATGACAGAGGATGCCACTTGAAATCTTCCATCGATCTTCCGGAATCACATGGGAAAAGTCACAAGCTGCCACACCTTTGGCTTTTTAATCCCAAACTGATGACTCATCGACCATTTTCATGTGTTACTTTTGAACCCACTTTCTGTTTCTGAATAAACCTCAAGTGATTTTCTCCATATTTTTTTTTGTTTTACAACATGTGTCCTCAAATGTTTTATTTTTAAAAATTAATATTAAAATAATATAGTGCTGAGTTTTCAGGCCATTTCCAAGGAGAAAAATTCTGGTATATTTACAGAATGATGGTATCAGTAGAAAAAGTCTGTAACTTCATTTCAGAAGGGAAACTGTTCATTGTGATATATACATTTCTAGTTCATTTTTTTAAATTGTATTCTTTTATAGTTTTGTCTCAAGGGAAAGTTGATTTTAGTTAATACTGTAAATACCATTTTCAGTGTTAGGCTTTACACACATTATAAAATTACAAAGCAGATATACAAAGACCAGTGGCATGCTAAAAAAAAAAAAATCAACAAAGTAACATTATGAGTCATTTCAAAGTAACCACTATGAACCTTAGTTTCCCTGTATGTAAAGTAGCATTAATAGCACAAGTACTAATGTGCTATTTTATCACTATAATCTGCATTTACATTTTAAAATCATAACTAATAACTGTTCAGCACAAGAAAAAGTAGGATTACTAGATTTAGAATCAAGAGATTCATGTTGGGTCTCTGCTCTGGAAATGTGCTCACTCAAGCCAGCAATGTGACCTCTGGAGCTTCCATCTCCCCCCACATAAAGTCTTGGTTCAGACCCAGGCACTACTCGAAGGGGCTTACATATATTAACTCCATCCTCACATCTCTCCTCTGAGATAAGGACTGTGAGCCTCACTTTACCATGAGGAACCAAGTCACAGAGTAGTTAAATATCAACGAGTAGCTCACAACTAGTGGTCGAACCCAGGTTCAACCCCAGAAAGGCCAACATTACAGCATTCATAGCCTTATTGATATTCTGCCACACTACTGGCGAGGCCATTCCTGGGATGACCCTAACCACCACCAGGGTTGTTGGAAGGCACAAAGGTCAAGGTATAAATGTTATTCAGATGTGAGCATTAATTACTGTTATTGTATTACTTCAGTAAACCTTGAATATAGCTTGCGGAATAAAGTCTACAACAGTTACATATAGTAAAAGTCAAATTGGCCTACGCACAGTAAAACACGCTTTCTGCAGCATTCTTGCAATGAGGAATCTCTGTCCTCTAGTGCTTGGAAGCCACAAGTTAACACCTGCCATCAAATCTTCCCAAACCAATGCCAGCTCTTGAGGCTCTGCCCTGCAGAACTTGGGGATTTCAGCAGAGGACCTGCCAAGAGTTGAGCGCGCTCACGAGGCTCCTGAGGTCAGCGTGTTGGCCCTGCCTTCAGGGCTTCCTGCAGCTCAGCTCCTTGGGGAGCAGGAATCAAGTTAAGTGAATCTAAGGCATGGCTGACATGGTGAAGTCCTATGTCCAACTCTTCTATCAAATAACTCAGTTGTAGCCAACTCTTGAAATAAAGCTGGTAAATAACAGAAGAAAACGGACCCCTCTAGTGATATCAAGGAGTCTGGCTAGATCCTGACATCATCTTGTTCACTCCTACAATGTAAATCCAAAGCATAACTCCAGTAGACCTTCTGGCCTCTACTGCCAACAGATTTTTATATATTAATAGATGACATGATGACTAATTCAACTAAAGGACATACAAAATTGTGGTGGCAACAGTTTTTTTTAAAGCCCTTCTATTATTATAATTTAAGGCTTCTATATGACAAAGCATTATGGCAGGCAAGTTACTTTAGTTAATCCCAACCAATCTAGGAGATAGGTATCACTGTCCCACCCCATCTGCCACCATTTACACTGAGGAAAAATGATATTCCCAGGTTCTAGCCATGAGTCCATCCCATAATTTCTCATCATTCAGGTCTCAGCTGAAAGGTCAGTTCCACAAAGAATCATGACCAAAGCACACAACAGAAAGCAAGAAGAAAAAAAAAGGGGGTTTGAAATAAGGACCACAGACTGCTCAAATTGTTGGTTTAATAAAAAGAAATGGAATGAGAAAAAGAGAGAGCAACAATAAATCTCCCCCCTCCACTTCCCAGACCCCTCTCCCTCACATGATCTTGTTTAGTTTTACCCACACTGCTTAATACTATCTGAAATTCTTATTTATTTATTGTCTGTCCCCAGCAGAATGCCAGTTTCCGACAGCAAGGGAACTTGTCTGTCTAGTTCAAAGCTCCAGCACCAATAATAATGTCTGGTATAGTTCCAATGCCAGTAACAATGCCTGTCAAAGGACAGGCATGTAGGTATGAGAGGAAGGAAGGGAGGTGGGGGGAGGGAAGGACGGAGGGAGGAAATGTCTCCATAAGTCTTAGAGGGAGAAAGGCTTATTTTAGACATTGGAGAGAAAGAACTTTGTGGCTTAGAAATGATGTCAAATTCTGAGATGCATTACTAAAGGAAGCTGTAAATTGGCTGGAAATTCAGAGGTGAATTAAGCACTGTCTTTCTGGTGACGGAGGGGGGGAAGGTTAGTGCAATCCTTTTGAGATGTGACTTAAAATTCCAGGGCCATTTGACCCTATGGACAACTTCGTTTGCTCATTGCTAACATTCAAAACCTCTTGAGAAGCATATATGTTTGTTCTCTGGTTGGGAATTGCTGGTTGATTGCTTTTCATTACTGTCCCATCCCCAACACACCACACACACAGTCAGCCTTCTAAAAGCCTGAGTTAACAGAGATTCTCAGTCACAAGCAGTATTCTAAAATTGGAATTTGGCTGCCTGACCACACACACTAGCCCTGGAATTCAGCAAACATCTGGGCCAGTGAGTGTGAGAAAGTTCTGCGGTAACAAAAGTTCCTGAGGAAACAATGAGAGCTGGAATCCCACCGGCAGCAAGGCGCAGGTGCCAGTGAGGCTGGCCAACCAGACGACAGGGCTGCAGCCTCACTGCCTGGGTGTGGCTCGGGGCAGCCTGGCGACTTGGCTGGCACCTCGGCACTTACTGAGGGACTCCTCAAGCAGCCCCACAAGGTTCCATTGTCTGCATAAGCACGAGGGTGACCAGGGGATTCCTATGCCAGCTGCTCAATAGCAGCTTTCCCAGGTTGAGGACCTTCTCATACCTGGTGAATGGAGCAGGCAGATTTAATTAAGTTTTACAACTTCCCTGTCATCTACCATAGAGTCATTTGGCATATTAAATTTTTGGAAGTTAGAGACTTTGCTCCCTAATGGAAAAGAAGTGTCTGCTGGCTAGAAGGCTATACTCTTATTCACAGTCACTGAGGTTTCATACTATCTTATTCATTAGCTAAAGCTTCACTCACCCTCACATAGATGGCAAATGAGAATCAAATGCAAGTGAAGTGCTGGGGCCCAGGAGATGAAAAATGATGGGCAGAAAGAGAAAAAAGAAGAAATCTTGGGTATCTTTTGTTTTAAATATGAAAATAAATGTTTCTTTTCTTGAGAACTATCCTTTACTAGCTTTATTTTATTGACTATAAACTAATACTTGCTCACTGTAAAAAGAAAAAAAAATTTTTTTCAAACCTACACAGAGCAAAAGCTTCCTCATAAATCCAGTCCCCAGAGGCAACCACTATTCATTTTGGGTGGATGGCCTATCACAGGTGTTTCTTTTCTGTTTAATAAGTATATGCAACACTCTGCATGCTGCTCTCTGATCTGCTTTTTATCCATGTCCAAGATGTTCTGTATCTCTTTCGATGCTAGTCAATGTAGTTCTGCTTCATCTGTAAATTGAGGATAATGGCATCCAGATTTGACAGCAACATTGTAAGGGCTAAATATTTGTTAGATGCTTAGAACAGGACCTGGAACATGGCAAAAATACTAGTTAATATTCTCAGCTGCCCAGTATTAAATGTTATAATATCATAAGTTATTTAGCAAATGCCCCAGTGGTAGACATTTCCAATTCTCGCTATTATAAATTATATCACAATAAAAAGTATAGCTTAGGTTTCAATATTATGACTTTTCATTACCTTCTATTGCCCAGAATTTTGCAATGTACATAAACTATTCACATTCATTCATTCGAGCTCACGGGCAAATCAGGTGTGACACTCATTTGAGAGACAAAGAAACTGTGGGTTTAAAAAAAGTAAGTTGCTCAAGACCACCCAGCCAGGAAGCCTGAAGTTATGCTTTGATTCTGGCCATGCAATCATTTGACAAGTGTTTACTAAGTCGGTATTCAACACCAGGCTCTCTGCTGGGCACTGGAAATACAAAGATACATAAAACACCCTCAAAGAACTCTCAGTCTTGTGGGTAGGCAACTCCAATTTTTTAAATAACCATATGGTGTTCCAAGCGTAATAGCAGCATGTACACAAATAGCAATACCAGATGTAGACAAAGAAAGCAATGACTAACTAGAGCAACAGAAGTAGCAAAAAGCTGGTGATAATTCCAAAATCTGTCCTCTAAAGCTGAAGACAGATTCATGGGCAAGAGTGGTTTCAGACTCCTGACTTCCTGTCCTGTTCTTTTTCTACTGCAACATGCTATTTCATATACTCGAAGAATTTAGATCATTTATGTCTGCAAAAAAAAAAAAATCATACACACTTTATTCCACCCAAGCTCTCTTTAAGGCAGGAAGGGGACAAGAGAGAAGATGGAAAACTTAATGAACATTTCACTTTAATTGGATATTTTTAAAAAGTCACTATCACGTCATCAACCAATAATAAACCTTGGAGACACAGTATTGGTATTTCCACACTGTTTTAAAGGGCACTAAAGGAAAAAATAAATATGCATCCCAGGTGGCGCTAATGGTAAAGAACCCACCTGCCAATGCAGGAGACATAAGAGACTCAGGTTCGATCCCTGGATTGGGAAGATTCTCTGGAGGAGGGCATGGCAACCCACTCTAGTATTCTTGTCTGGAGAATCCCATGGACAGAGGAGGCTGGCAGGCTACAGCCCATAGGGTCACAAAGAGTTGTACACAACGAAGTGATTTAACATGCACATACAATATCAATAACAACAAAAGGCACGAATAGCTCTCCATATTGAAGAAGCTACTAAAAATCCAAAACGTTAAGAGTGGTAACTTTATTTCTATCATTACTATTAACTGTAGTTACCATTTCTTGAGTACTCACAATATGCTTAGTTAAAATCCTTACATCTGTTATCCCATCGACACAACATCTCTATGAAGCAGGTATCATTGTATACATGGGGGAAAATGAGGTTGAAAAAGATTAAAGGATTAGTAAGCACCAGGATCAAGCCTCAAACTAAGGTTTAATTTCAAATCCCATGCTCCTGATGCTAAAGCTGAAGTCCCAATACTCTGGCCACCTGATGCAAAGAGCTGACTCATTAGAAAAGACCCTGATGCTGGGAAAGATTAAAGGCAGGAGGAGAAGGGGACGACAGAGGATGAGATGGTTGGATGGCATCACCAACTCAATGGACAGGAGTTTGAGCAAGCTCTGGGAGATAGTGAAGGACAGGGAAGCTTGGCGTGCTGCAGTCCATGGGGTCACAAAGAGTTGTACATAACTTAGCGACTTCACAACAACCCACGCTCCTAATCATTGTATTATGCTTCTCATTCTAACAGTAACACTTGCTTTTTTGAATACTCTAAGTGCAATAATGTGCACGATACTTTAAAAGCATTGAATGATTTTATTCTTTTTATATTGAGAACCACCTATGAGACTTACATTGTTTTAAATCACAAATTTAGGAAACTTTATCATCGTAGCTGGCTGACATCTGAGTTGGAAACTGGCACCTTCTATTGCATTTCATTCTCCAAAATTAGACAATCAGGACCCATATCAAACAAAAGCTCCCATGATGATGAGCTGACACTGCAACACAAAGCACAAGTTTACATCAGGCGCCAGGTCTGACGTAGTTTATGTTCAAAACAAAAATGGCAGTCACCCAGTATCTGTCATGTGGAATTATGGGCTCAGCTATGGCCGAGTCAAAGCACATTCACCTAGTGTGTCTAAACATCTGACTCTAATCATTACAGCAGGGATCAAGTCAGGCATTGAGGCTTATAAGTGTATTTCTCCAGCTGTGGGAAGTTGAGAGGAAAACAGTTTTTAGGGAGGGGATGTTGGGGTGATTTAAGATCATCAACAGTCAGTAGAATGTGTTTTCTCTTTCTCCCCATCTCCTTTTCTCATGCTAAAGATCTGGCTGTGTCCAGTGTTGTCCAGCCAAGAAGGTCAGGCAGAAGACAGAGAAGATTCTGTGGGTGTCTGTCAGCCCTCATCTTATTCATTGTTCTATATCATCCACACACACACCCTCTTCCTGCCTCCTCCATCCTGTTAATATGAATAATAGAGGATTACTCAGCTTTTTATTCACTCCCAGATATTTGGGGGAATTAGTTATAATGCAATCTAGTCCTTTCTTCTGTAAACATAAAGAATCAAAGTTTCAACTAAATATATTTATTATCCTCTAATGATATTTCCCATTCTACCCGGCTCCAGGCTTCCAGGGAAGCATGGCCCCACCATCCTTACTCTTAAGGTCTGCATGGAAACCCTGCACCAGCTACCCATGGTCTATTAATCCTCAGTCATCAATCTATTCCCCAACAACTTCCTTTTTACAAACCACAGCAATCTCCACTAATCTTTTTTTTTTTTCTTTTCTTAACACATCTATCCTCCTCCTACTTGAGGTCAGCTTTCCATTATGTGGAGTTGATCTGGACATTAACCACTCCAGAACAGAAATCACAACCAGGCCAAATAAATATTCGCAGCCACAGGATAAATGGGATAAGATGAGAACGTCTCGCTGTTCCTCTTGGTGTTTATGTTACATCTTTGCTAGTTTTGTGAAAGTTAAATTAGAGACAGAATCTTCCTGGCCGCACAAAGTCTCAAACCGTGTGGCCAGATAACCTCCAGGAAGGTTTTGTATGTTTTAAACATACAAAAGCTCTGTTTTGTTTTACTTATTAAGTCTACATGCTAGCATATAATGGGGCTTCCCAGGTGGTGCTAGTGGTAAAGAACTCGCCTGCCAATGCAGGAGACATAAGAGATGCCGGTTTGATCCCTGGGTTGAGAAGATCCTCTGGAGGAGGGCAAGGCAACTCCAGTATTCTTGCCTGGAGAATTCCCATAGACAGAGAAGCCTGGTGGGCTACAGTCCACAGGGTCATAAAGACTTGGACACGACTGAAGCACCTGAGCACACATGCACACTGCATATAATAAAGTGGTTCTTTATGAGGTTTTATAAGACAAATCAGACTCATCAGAAAACAATGTCATAAGGAAAAATTTAGAAAACTTATAGATCAGTGTATAAAGGAAGGAGAAGGGAATGTCACATTTGTCAAGCACCAGATACTGTGATGTACATGATTTCAGTTAATCTCAGAATGGGTAGGTAAACTCAATCCCCCCAACACCTTTTGGGTTAGATATAAATAGGATCTTCCAACTTGAGGTCCCAGGTCTAGTAACGCACAGTTACAAATCTGATAAGCCCAGAACTGCACTAAACATTTTTTGTTAATATTTTATTCACTTATTTAGCTGCACTGGGTCTTAGTTGTGGCACACAGGCTCTTCATTGCATCAGGTGGAATCTTCACTGTGGCTCATGGACCCTCTAGTTGTGGTGTGTGGGTTCAGTCGCTGCAGCACAGGCTTAGTTGCTTCGCGCCATGTGGGTTCTTAGTTCCCTTACCAGGGATCGAACCTGCATCCCCTGTATTTCAAGATGGATTCTTAATCACTGGACCACCAAGGAAGTTTCAACCTTTTTTTTTTTTTTTAAATCCAGACTCAAGTATACCACATTAGTCCCCAAGATGAACACCTTGTCTTTCCATTTTTCTCTCTTGACATAGTAGATCCTTCTCACCATTTGTTTGGCCTGAAGGCAAAGCTCAAGTGTAGCTGAAGCCAGAATTGTGTGTTTCAATCCTGGCTCTGTCCTCACTCCCCAGAGCCTCTCGGTCGTCCCGTTTAACCTTCTAAGGCTCATTTGTCCTCTATGAAGCACTATTTAAATATGTGACAGTATTAGAATATAATGCAAAAAAAGTTTTCCTTTTTCCAATGCATGTGTCATTCTCATACACATTCATACATATATAAACTGACCCAATTACCATATTCTTTTTTTAAATACTGCCCTAAATATTAATATTGTAGAGCTTCCCATTTTACCTCTAGTTCCCCCTATGACTATAAAACCTCAAGTCACTTAGTATCCTTAAGTAACCTCTACAGATACTGGAATTATCTAAAAGTTTTCAGATCTGAAAAGTGAAGGAAAAAATATGAGTTGAGATATGCAATTCAGCACCTAAAACTCCAGCTGTCAGATATCTTCAATACATAACTGTATTTCACTTAATAATTTTATATTCTAATTTTCAACTGGACCCTTTCTTAGACACACTTAAAAATATTTGGCTGCAAGAGGCATGAGAAAACCAAGCTGCATATGAAATCTTCAATTTGTACCTAATAACTCACTGTTGAATTGCACCAACTCCAATGCATGATTCTAAGGATAAGAGTTGTAGATTGCAGCCTCAAGGAAGAAAACATTTTCTAAAAGAACTTAATTTAAATGAGACATAGTAGGACACAGCTAATAGCCTCTGCTAATGGAGCTGGTCTTTTACAATGTACATTCTCTGCAATCTTTTTGTTTATTTTTATTGTGTTTTGGGTTTTTTCTCTGCAGTCAATTTTAAACAGGCATTCTTGACCTGTGTCTAAGCTATCTTTTCTTTCTCTAGGAGCTGAGTTCATTGGCAAGTGACGGATCACAGAAGTGGGTGGTGAAAGCACCAACCAGGCAATGAATCACATTAGGGCCAAACCAGAGAGGAACCTGTGAGGTCTGAAGATCTCTTAAGCCTTCAGGGAAACTCACTGAGAAAACGCAAAACAGTCACACAGTCTTTTTGGCTGAAAAGTTTTGATAACTTTGGCCATGATGAGTTAGAAAACCATGTAAACAAAAGAATGGGTTATATTATTATATAAAGAAGTATGTGCAAATTCTTATCCCCATTTATCCCAAGTATAAAACTTAGTAATTTAAGAAAATAGGGTCTGGAGCCAAACTACCTGGGTTGAAATCTCAGCCTGAGTGTGTCCTAAATACATTTTATAATTTCAGAGCACTCCACCTCTATGCACTTCCATAATATTCTCTATCTCAGAGGAATGTCGGAGAAGGCAATGGCATCTCACTCCAGTACTCTTGCCTGGAAAATCCCATGGATGGAGGAGCCTGGTAGGCTGCAGTCCATGGGGTTGCTAAGAATCGGACACGACTGAGCGACTTCACTTTCACTTTTCACTTTCATGCATCGGAGAAGGACATGGCAACCCACTCCAGTGTTCTTGCCTGGAGAATTCCAGGGACGGTGGAGCCTGGTGGGCTGCCGTCTATGGGGTCGCACAGAGTTGGACACAACTGAAGTCACTTAGCAGTAGCAGAGGAATGTTCTGAGGATTAAGTGAATGAATATGTATAAAGTATATAGAAGACTTCCTGGTACACAGGGAAGTCTACATGCTGGTGCTATATTAACATTTCATGTCATCATCATCATCATTATCATGTAATATAAAATCTGTCCTGGGTACCAATCAAATTCACAGAATTTTAACTGACACCACAGTTAAACACACACACACACACACACACACACACACACACATTTCCTCAATGAATATCCAACTTGAGAAGATGAGAAACACACGTGTCAGACTGGCTATTTCCACATGTAGTGATAAACTGAAATAGTCAACAGAAGCAAAATACTGCAGAGGATCATGTAATTTCTAACCCTGGAGTGGCACAGAGCAAAGCAAAACAATTCCCATGTTCCTGGTTGTGTGGAACCCTCCATTTCCTCACACCCAACCTTCTTTCACCAAATCTTACAGTTCATATTTTTAGTCTCACAGCCTCTGGCTATCCCTGATCCCTAAGGTTAACTCGGTATTCATGCTGCATACTCACATGGCATTTCTCCACCATGTCCTATGTGTCTAGATCTATAACTGGCACCAAGTTGACTCTCAATAAATAATGGATAAATAGATGGATGGATGGACTAGATAATAATGCATATCCTTCTTGTCTCTTAAGACCAAGTGAGACATCTAGGTGAAAATGCACACCATAAAAATGCTTACAAATGTAGGCTATTATATCAGGATTGAGTTTGAGAGGACTGAGAATCTTAACATTCTAACAGAAAGGGAAAAAACAACCTGATGATGGTGAAGATTTTCTTGGGCTGTATAAACATCTACAAACACAATGCACAAGCCTACAGAATGGGGTTAGTTCACCAGATCCCAGGGTCAGGACTGCTGCAGCTAAGTTGCTTCAGTTGTGTCTGACTCTGTGCGATCCCATAGACGGCAGCCCACCAGGCTCCACCGTCCCTGGGATTCTCCAGGCAAGAACACTGGAGTGGGTTGCCATTTCCTTCTCCAATGCATGAAAGTGAAAAGTGAAAGTGAAGTCGCTCAGTCGTGTCCGATTCTTAGCAACCCCATGGACTGCAGCCTACCAGGCTCCTCCGTCCATGGGATTTTCCAGGCAAGAGTACTGGAGTGAGATGCCATTGCCTTCTCCGATATATTACTGTATCATAAATTTAATATTTTCACAATTTATTCCAACATAACTGGCTTCCTTTATAGTACCATGTATCTATATTATTTGATACATTTAAAACATTATTCTGAGAGAGGGTCCATAGGCTTGACCAGACAATCAAGGGGTCTATAGCACAAAAATAGGTTAAAAGCCCTTGGTTATAAGAAGGGTCCCAGAGAACAGAGAGAAATCAAGTGAGTTTTTAAAAATTCTTCTAATCCAACAAAAAGATACTAATAATTCTCTTCAGTTTTGCAATAAGTATGGGGAAAAATCAGAGGAACCACTCACTAATCCAATGTGAGCTGACTAACATGGCATTAGGCTAAATGAACCAATTATGTAGCAGAAACAGAAGTAGATAATGCAACCCACAAACGTCTGGGCCCCAAATACTTCTCACTGAATCTGAAGAACGAGGAAGGGGCTGCTGGCCGTGACTAACACGGGGAGAGAGCTGTCTGACAGGGAATGCAGGGAGTTCTATTTTTCATCACATGTTATTTACGTGCACCCAAGCAGGGCTATCACAACCAGGTCAAGAGGTAAAGTGCTTTGAAGGCAATAAGGACCACTGAAAAGCAACAGTAACGGCAACAGGAGGAAGCCTCTCTCTCTTGTAGCACCAACAGCACAGGCTCTGATGGAAGAGCAGAAGTGAACTGAGATGACTGCAAGGGTTAATCGAACCAAAAGAAACTGTAGTGAGAATGTGAAGACTGAGTTAACCAAGACAGGAGGGCAGAATCAAGTATTGCCTAAGAGCTACAGGCCCTAGGAACCCTAAGCACAGCCTCCCAGGAAAGTATAAGGTATCAATCAGGCCTTGAATCATGACCTCTTGTTTCTGGAAGGCAAGACAGTCAAAATGCATATATCCTCTGAGGCTACTTGGCTAAAATCATTCCTGACTTTTTCTCCCCTGTGTTTTCATTCCGAATCTGATGGGGTTTTTTCTTTTATTTGTTGGTTTGTTTTCCTGTCTACTCTAAAGGATTTTGGTAATGTAAGATATAAAGCTCTTCTATGACTCCATTTTCAGGACTTCCTAACACAACACTCATACTCTTTCTCTTAGCTATTCTAAAGCATATTAAAGAAACACCTTGGTTTTCTTTTTCATTCTTAAAGAATTTAAATAAAAATGCTTGTATTGGAGGAAAGGCTTTAATTAAAAGGACCGGAATTTCCAACTAAAAAAGAAATCAGTCACAGGAATGAAATTCACAGCATAAAGAATATATAGTAATAATCTTATAATAACTTTGTATGGTGACAGATGGTAACTAGACTTAATAGTAATCATTTTGTAATATATAAAAATATTGAATCACTATGCTGTACATCTGAAACTAATATAATGTTTTAAACCAAGTATACTTCAATTTTTAAAAAAATTAAAGTAAGTAAAATCCAAGATAAATCCTTGTTGAGTTCAGGACAAACAATTGTACACAAACTTTATAATGTTCAGAATAATAAAAAAAAACACTACCAGAGAAGAGTAAATAAAGTTGGCTATTACTCAGCTCAATCAACTTGTAACAAAAAAACTAATTTAGCATTAGCCCTCTTGCTTGGAATGAGTAAACAGGGCAATTTTCACATTGTTTCAAATTACACTGCAGCTGTAAAATCTGGCAACATTATTAGAGTAAAAGAGCCAAGAATGGACTTCTAAAGGATTAATACAGTCTTACTGTATTGTTACATCATTTATAGGAACCACCTATAAGTTAATTTCAACACAATTTCTGAATAAACTCCATGGCTTACAGCTCTCAAATCATTACCCTTCTTCACTTAGGTACATATGACAGCTTTTTAATTATAGCAAGGATATCTAAATTTTAAAAGATTAATCAAATCAGTTAATATTTACCCAATATCAAGCTACTACTGGTTATCACTGGATATATTTTTTGATCCACCTAAATGGTGTTTTGTTCAATGGAAATAGTCTATTAGTTGCATTAATCCCCTTGACCCTCTAGACCCAAAGGAGCCTCCAGGAATGTTGTTTGCTGAATATTTCCAAATGAACTGACTCAAAATTCAAGTTGCTGACTTCAGGTGCTCATGAGTAATAATGAGTCAAATGTCATCGCTAACAATGTTTTTATTTTTAATTTGGCATGAACAATAAGTCAAGCCCTGGTGTTACTACAGGAATAAGAGTCATATCACAGAATTGTAAGACAAGTTTACATAACCCAAGCACTGACCAAGACAGGGCTAGTACATGTCATAAAATACTTTTAATCGAGATACAGATGCCAACAAATTATTCTGGGTCATTGGTTCCTGCAGCTAAAGTGAAAAGCCTTAATTCCAAGACCAAATTGCTGATCATCCTTGGAATTTATCAGAAACATCAGAGCCAATTCAACTGCTAGAAGATTCCATGGCAATAACTGTTGGGACGAATAATTGTTCCATCTTGGAAGTTTACCTCAGTGAACTCCCAAATGTTCAAACCATCACAGATGTTTTTAAAAGGCCTAAACAAAGTGAAGATGTTATTTCAGGCAAAAGCAACACCTGCTGATTCAACAACTCTTTTTGATTCCATAAAATCACACAGGAAACAACCTTACTTAGTTCTTTCACCCATTCCCTACTTTTACTCAGGGCAAAAACGGTATATAGTTTGCTGCAGTAGGAAAAAACAATGGAAAACTCAACCATTTTAAGATGAAAACCAGTTATGAGAATCTGGACGAGTTCTTGACCATTCTGAGTTTCCCATTTTCTAAAACGAGATAGTAACAGATGCTGTGCAGCTTGCTGTAAGCATAAAAACACACACAGTAGTCACGTTATGGGCTTCCCTGGTGGCTCAGCTGGTAAAGAATCCACATGCAATGCGGGAGACCTGGGTTCGATCCCTGGGTTGGGAAGATCCCCTGCAGGAGGGCATGGCAACCCACTCCAGTATTCTTACCTGGAGAATCCCATGGACAGAGAGGAGCCTGGTGGGCTACAGTCCATAGGGTCACAAAGAGTCGCACAGGACTGAGCAACTAAACACAGCACAGCACAGTCATATTTGCATCAAATTAAAGAAATCCAACTACACAGATTCCACACAGGGAGTTCTCATGAGGATATCTTAGGATGAGCCTTTTACTGTACTGAGTGGGATGCTGGCATTAAAACCTATCTCCTTTTCACATAATTGGTCCCTCAATGCAAATCAACTATTAATTCATTCAACAAATATGTACTGATCACTCTTCCAGGTCCTATATGCAGCAGTGAAGGAAAGAAACAAAATCCTTGGAGTTAACATTCTAAAGCTCAGCTGAGGAAGAATTAAGAACATTTAGATATTTTAAGGATAATTTTCATACATATATTTTCTGAAAATTATATTTTCATACATATATTTTCTGAAAATTATATTTTCATACATTTAATTTTCATACATATATATATTTTAACCTGTGTAAAATAAGACTTGAAAATGAATTTAAAATATCATAGGTACTTAAGGATATCATTGATGCTTAACAAATATTAGCCAAAGTAATTATTTCTTATATGTTATCACTGACATTTGGTCAAGACCAATACATTAAATATTGTGACCAATGACCCCAGTTCTATGATGCCTTACAGTCTGCTGTTTTCATTCCAGTCTCTTATTTGCATATTCCAGCAATCTGAAGAGATATACAGTGTTTCTATTTTACTGTTGAAGATAAGGGCCAAGTGACTTATGTAGTAATGTTAAGTAGTAAATACTAAAACTCCAACCCCCAAAATCGCTCCAAGTATTTTTTTAAAGGGGATGGGGGATAGGAGAAATGGTGACTTTGACTAAAATGAAAGTAATACAGTGACTATCTGCCGTATTTTCACTGCAGAGTCTAACCAACCTGATGTGTGTGGGAGGAAGTCCAATTGACCTTGTAGCTCTAAGCACCTAGAGGATGGTTCATCTTAGACCACTGAGCTCCACTGCCCAGCTCTGCTGCCCACTATGGGTACCTGAATTTCCCCATCTGAAAAACAAGAGTAATACTAACCTAATGTGTTGCTGTGAGGATTAAACAAATTAATATGAATACTTGGAAAGCGCTGAGAATACTGTAGTAGTGTAAGTAGTAAATACTAAAACTAAAAAATTAAGCAGCACTTGATAAATCAGAAAGCGAAATTTTATATATGCACAGGCATACATATACACACAAGTGGTTAGCCACCTTCACATGTATTAATCATCCCAATTGCTAGCTAGCTGGCTAGCTAGCTAAGTCACTTCAGTCATGTCCGACTCTGTGCGACCCCACAGACGGCAGCCCACCAGGCTCCCCCGTCCCTGGGATTCTCCAGGCAAGAACACTGGAGTGAGTTGCCATTTCCTTCTTTGATGCATGAAAGTGAAAAGTGAAAGTGAAGTCGCTCAGTCATGTCCGACTCTTAGCAACCCCATGGACTGCAGCCTACCAGGCTCCTCCATCCATGGGATTTTCCAGGCAAGAGGACCGGAGTGGGGTGTCATTGACATGTACCAAAGGCCCAAAGACATATTATGGCCAGCGTAAGGTCATAGCCAATATGTGACAGAGCCTGGACAAGAGCCCAACTCTAACTCCAAACCTTGTCCTTTCCACGATCATTTCTGTGTTCTGAAGAACATTTCACAGACTGACAGCTTCAAGAAAGTGAGTCTTCTTTCTGTGCTGCAACCCAGCCATCTCTTCTCTGACTTCAACAGCCCAGAGAGCATTTTCTTTTCCTTAACTCCTTTAGGCACGCCCAGCCTACTCCCCTTACCCCTGCCCAATTACTTCATTCTCTGTATCAATAAACCTACCTGGTACTCATTCCTCATCCATTCAACCTGGTATTTTGAGCACCAATTACGGATGCTGCACTGAGCAAGGTGAAGCATGAAATAAGGCCAGGCCAATAACTTTATGTGGAAAATTCTGAAAGAGATGGGAACACCAAAGCACCTGACCTGCCTCTTGAGAAACCTATATGCAGGTCAGGAAGCAACAGTTAGAACTGGACATGGAACAACAGACTGGTTCCAAATAGGAAAAGGAGTACGTCAAGGCTGTATATTGTCACCCTGCTTATTTAACTTATATGCAGAGTACATCGTGGGAAATGCTGGGTTGGAAGAAGCACAAGCTGGAATCAAGATTGCCGGGAGAAATCTCAATAACCTCAGATATGCAGATGACACCACCCTTATGGCAGAAAGTAAAAAGGAACTCAAAAGCCTCTTGATGAAAGTGAAAGTGGAGAGTGAAGAGTTGGCTTAAAGCTCAACATTCAGAAAACGAAGATCATGGCATCTGGTCCCATCACTTCATGGGAAATAGATGGGGAAACAGTGGAAACAGTGTCAGACTTTATTTTTCTGGGCTCCAAAATCACTGCAGATGGTGACTGCAGCCATGAAATTTAAAGACGCTTACTCCTTGGAAAGAAAGTTATGACCAACCTAGATAGCATATTCAAAAGCAGAGACATTACTTTGCCAACAAAGGTTCGTCTAGTCAAGGCTATGGTTTTTCCTGTGGTCATGTATGGATGTGAGAGTTGGACTGTGAAGAAAGCTGAGCGCCGAAGAACTGATGCTTTTGAACTATGGTGTTGGAAAAGATTCTTGAGAGTCCCTTGGACTGCAAGGAGATCCAACCAGTCCATTCTGAAGGACATCAGCCCTGGGATTTCTTTGGAGGGAATCATGCTGAAGCTGAAACTCCAGTACTTTGGCCACTTCATGCGAAGAGTTGACTCACTGGAAAAGACTGTGATGCTGGGAGGGATTGGGGGCAGGAGGAGAAGGGGACAACAGAGGATGAGATGGCTGGATGGCGTCACTGACTCGATGGAGGTGAGTCTGAGTGAACTCCGGGAGTTGGTAATGGACAGGGAAGCCTGGCGTGCTGGGATTCATGGGGTCGCAAAGAGTCGGACACGACTAAGCGTCTGAACTGAACTGAACTGAATAACTATATATAAATGGTTTCTGGGTATATTGTTCCCAGGAACTCTTTTTAATAATACTCACAAAACTCAGTCCAGCGAAATGCACTTAGTAGGTCTCTTGAGCAACAAACTGAAACATCCGGAGCGCTTATAGCCTGGACTTTGAGTCACGAGAACCTGGGAATGTAGAGAGCTATAAGGAAAACAGCTTCAAGTGCTCAGATATTCAAGTCTAGACTTGGGATGTCTGGCTTTGTCTTGTTTATTTGTTTGCTTCTCTTACTCTTCCCCAGAGGGTACAGGCAGGCCAAGTGACAGCACCCATGCAGCTCACCAATGGACACTGACCGCTACCCCTAGGGCTCCTTTCAGGGAAGATGAAGATGAGGGGAAGACGCAGGGTGGAGTCTGGACTCACAAAGGAACAAGGATCAGCACAGAGCCTCTTTATTAGGAAACTGGAGACATCCACTGTCACGAAAGCAGGGCTGGGCTCCACTGAAGCGGCTGAAAGCCGTGAGGCACATGGACTTGAAGTGATGCAGCAGACCCTTAGAAAAGCTTAGAACACTCAGCGATGATAGTCAAGTATGCCTGGAAGGGTGGCGATCACACACAAACCAGTGTTCTCAAACTGCCAAGGATGCCTGTGGCTTGTGAACAAATGTCACCAACTCTTCATTACATTTCGTGAAGGATGGTGACTTTGGGAGAATCTTTTCTTTGAAACTTTAAATAGTATTCTTGTTGGGATCTTTTCTAATGAATATATACCCTGCCTCAGTTCACTTGAATAAAAATTATTATCATACACACTGAAGGAAGGTATGACTATCCAGTATTTTGTTGCAATTTTTTTTTATTTAATGAAAAAAAACTTGTTAAGTGTCTTTAGACACTGTAATCCATTGTTGGGCTCTTTTAGTGAAGGTCTTCAGAAAGTCCAGAGTCACAAAACAAAATCCTTGACATTTCAATATTCTTTGCTCAATAATATTCAAACCCTTGGTTCCCACAGAAAGAGGGAAATCAATTCATGTTAGCTCTCATCCCCAGTTACCTTCTCATGCACAGATGCTAAGCTTCCCCACTCACTGTGCAACAGATATTTCCCTGTGCTTCCACCTTCCAAGCAGAGAAGTAAAAGTCAAGCTTCTGATGACATCATACAGCTGTTTTAAATAATTTACTGAATAAAAATGAAAGCAATCAATTATAAGAGCTACCATAAAACATACCCAAATTCTGAAAGTAGGCTTTTCATAACTATATATCAAGTAATATTCTTTTCCCAGGGTCAGAACAGGCCTATAAAGTACCTTTAAAATGTCAGTTAATTATGTTTCTTCAAGGCAGAAACACTGGATTTTGTCCCAGAAGAATTTACTTCAACCACGCTCCTGAAAGGAAGATACTGAAGTTTCCAAGAAGAAAGGATAAGTGATTGATGGAGGCTTCACTGTGTCAGAAAGTTCACTTTTTTTTTCCCAACTTCAAGAACATTAATTGTATATAGGCCATGTGAAGCAAACTGTTCTCTTTGAAACACATGGAGACAATCTGAACAGGCTAGAATGCTCCACACAGAAAAACTTCAAGGTGGTCTCTCTGGTCCCATCTTCTCTCAGACTTAGCTTTACAACTGTCTTCTGTATTAAATAATTATGGTTGTGCTTTCAGCATTGCATGACTTCCAAAGTTCAACCACTCCATACAAGGAAAATCAAATCCGTTTAACAAGCTTATATTTAACAGCTGCTGTGTACAAGGTATTGTGTGAGGCTTGAGGGATGGTAGGCTACAAAGATAAGTTACGTACTTTCTGTGCTCACCAGTGCTGAGGAAGACAAAATTAGAGAACCATGTTACAAGTTCAACTGTGCACTGAAAATGCAGAAGACAAAGCAAAGATGAACCAAGGGTAGAGTGATTACTGAAAAGAAATGTTCAGTTGAACTCAAGAACCACACTATTTTTCAATGCTTAAATGATATCCCTCTCCTAGAACAATTTCACTCATTATTCAGAGGTCTTTTGAGTCACTTGAATGACATGTAATAGAGTCATTTGATCCTTCAAATAAAACTGCAAGGGAAAAATTAACTCAATGTTATATAGATGAAATTTTAAAATATTAAATAAAATTTTAATTAACTAAAGTTTTTAAACTGAAATTGCTTTACAGAAATATTAAGAAAAACACAACAAAAGCACTATGCTTACTCCTTGGTTATCAAATATTTAGCAAGAACACATCTGGATACTCCAGTAAAGAAAATAGGTCAGGCCCATAACCTGAAGGAAGTTAAAAATAATAGATTCAAAATAAACACACACACACACAAGACTGACAAAGCAATAAAAATGTGTTAAAAAAAAAAAACACCAAAGATTATGCAAGGAAAATAAAAATCAAGAAAATAAATGTCAAAGCTTACATTAGCTACTTGATATATGATAGTTCAATAAATATTTGTTGAAGGAATAAAGGAATGAAGAAAAGAATGAATAGACAAACATGCCCTGGGATCACTTATTTGGCCAATGCTTCCTTATGCCATTTTTGGTTTACTGAATTCTGTTCATAGATTTTTAAAAAGAAGACATTCTCAGAGAGATGGCACTGGACTCAAGGAGTTAGCCCTGCACCCACCTTAACCTTTATAGATACTGCTCTTTGCCTAGGAAAGACATGGAATAGCACTAGCTGCCATTGGTTTCTGGCTTTCCTGTTCAGACACAGGGTCGGATGGCTCTTATCTGTCCCCTCTATAGTCGGGCACCCTGTAGAACTTGCTCTGGCCAGCGAAGCACCTTCCAGCAAAAAGTTACTTTCCCTTCCCATTGCAAGAGTGACTGTGGGACTAGATATTACGAAGGACACCTCTGTTAGTCTGGGAACTAACCCGTACTGGATACATCACATGAATGAAAAAAAAAAAACCAAACCTGCCATTGTGCCAACCACTGAGATATTGGGTTGTTTGTTACTGATGCAAAATCTAGCCGCCCAGGCACAGAGTGTTAAACATATAAAACCACCTCTATCCCGTATCAAACACTCCTCAGTTGCCCCAGTACACTACATCTCAAATACTTGAAATCAATTTGTTTTTATAATTTTCTTTTAAAGCAAAGTATCTGGACAGAAAAAAAAGAGAAGGGGAGGAAGGTGGAGAGGAAGGAAGGAAAGGAAATAATGTCTCCACCATTCTATTTTTTCATCCAACAGAATCCATCTCAATTCCAAATTTTCTTCTTAGTACTTGATAAGAGCATGGAATTAATGAGATTAATGAAGCTTGCCATGGGAATTCAACATACAAGTAGGTCAACTGAAATATTTCAAGTTGAAAAATATACACGATCAATGAAGGAGCTAGGTGAGAATTAGTGGGTTACTAATGGAGAAGAGGGTTCCCAGGTGGCTGAGTGCTAAAGAATCTGCCTGCAATGCAGGAGACACAGGAGATGTGGGTTTGATCCCTCATCCAGAAAGATCCCTCAGAGAAGGAAATGGCAACCTACTCCAGTATTCGTGCCTGCAAAATCCCATGATCAGAGGAGTTTGGTGGGCTACACAGTCCATGGGGTCAGACAGGACTGAGCAACTGAACACACATACAGTGGAGGAGAAGCAAAAGAACTCTGGTGGGTTCCTTAAAATAGAAAGAGCAACACAGTTTCTTACAGCTTAAATTTCATGTTATAAATCAAGTAAGAAATTCCATTTCCCACCCTCACCCCAGGAGAAAGCTGAGTAATAAATTGTCTAATAGACAATTGGGACATTTTTATGGCATTCAGTCTCCTTTCCTAGATTTGATTCACTAGGCTTATTAATTTTTTGGACATGGAAAATATTAAGGCCATGATAACTACATAGAATTGTCAACATGAAATATTTCATCCTCATTGAATTCCTACTCATTTCACTTTCAGCATTTGGATAGGTCTTTTTTTTTTTTTTTTTAACAAAACAAGAAAAGCGGGCTCAAAGAACACTTATACATATTTAGTTTTGAAATTTGTTGCAAATTTCCAGGGCCTAAGTGTGAATTTTGGCTAATTTCTCACTTTCTCACTGAACTATGTCCTAGAATTAACATTCTAGGATCCAGCTGAGTGCTGAAGAATCGATGCTTTTGAACTGTAGTGTTGGAGAAGACTCTTGAGAATCCCTTGGACTGCAAGGAGATCCAACCAGTCCATCCTAAAGGAGATCAGTCCTGGGTGTTCATTGGAAGGACTGATGCTAAAGCTGAAACTCCAATACTTTGGCCACTTCATGCGAAGAGTTGACTCATTGGAAAAGACTCTGATGCTGGGAGGGATTAGGGGCAGGAGGAGAAGGGGACGACAGAGGATGAGACGGCTGGATGGCATCACCGACTCGATGGACGTGAGTTTGAGTGAATTCTGGGAGTTGGTAATGGACAGGGAGGCCTGGTGTGCTGCAATTCATGGGGTCCCAAAGAGTTGGACACAACTGAGTGACTGAACTTAACTGAAGGTTGTTTTATATTGATTTGTTTTAAGATCTATCTAGAAAACACCAAATAACATTTAAACCATATTCTAGAGCCCTTGGCATTACAGCATAATAATAATTTTAATTACTGTTGGCATTCTACACTTCCTAAATAAACTGCGTTAGAGATCTATTCTTCCAATTTTACATGTAATGAGATAGTACAAGATAGAAAATTTTCCTGTGTTTCAGTTTTACATTCAGTATGAACTACAAAGTATATGTAATTCTTCAAGCACGTGACAAGGTCCAATTTTAAATAGATATCTTCTCTGACATTTAATGAATAACAAGCTGGGGGGAAAATGACAGGATAGAATATGCATTTTATCCTTTTTGCAAAGTTTGAATGCAAGGGTGGAAATTCTTCGAAGGTGTCATATGACCAGTTACAAACGTTAAGACACTCTCCCTGGACTATAGCTTTCTCTTCTGTGACGTGACCTCTAAAGACCATTTAAACTATAAAATGCTGTGCTTCAGTTGCTACTGTTTAAAAAACAGTACAAAGTAATTTCATTTGTATATTTTATTTTATTTCCTCAAGTATTCAAACACAGTCTAGGATAGCCATTAGGGGCACAGCCTTGGTATAAATTCTAGTTTTATTATCAATTGAGGCTTTCGGAAGAAAAGTTAATCTCTCTAAGCTTCAATTCTCTCCTCAAAAGTAAAAAAAAAAAAAAATGGAAATGAAAATCACACCCACCTCATATGAGAGATAAAACTAAAATTAGTTGCTGCTACTGCTACTGCTAAGTCACTCCAGTCGTGTCCAACTCTGTGCAACCCCATAGATGGAAGCCCACCAGGCTCCCCCATCCCTGGGATTCTCCAGGCAAGAACACTGAAGTGGGTTGCCATTTTCTTCTCCAATGCATGAAAGTGAAAAGTGAAAGTGAAGTTGCTCAGTTGTGTGCGACTCTTAGTGACCCCATGGACTACAACCTACCAGGCTCCTCCATCCATGGGATTTTCCAGGCAAGAGTACTGGAGTGGGGTGCCATTGCCTTCTTCAAAATTAGTTGAATTACATGCA
This sequence comes from Bos mutus, assembly GCF_027580195.1. Taxonomy (NCBI): domain Eukaryota; kingdom Metazoa; phylum Chordata; class Mammalia; order Artiodactyla; family Bovidae; genus Bos; species Bos mutus. The sequence goes on along the minus strand of NC_091622.1, from coordinate 60,255,574 downwards.
AAAAGTCTTGGTTCCCACTAGTATGAGCACATACATTATGTTGTTGTTGTTGTTCAGTCACTAAGCCATATCCAACTCTTTGCGACCCCATGGACTGCAGTACTCCAGGCTTTCCTGTCCTTCACCATCTCCCAGAGCTTGCTCAACTTCATGTCCATTGAGTCTGTGATGCCATCCAACCATCTCATCCTCTGTCACCCCCTTCTCCTCCTACCCTCAATCTTTCCCAGCATCAGGGTCTTTTCCAATGAGTTGGCTCTTCACATCAGGTGGCCAAAGTACTGAGGCTTCAGCTTCAGCATCAGTCTTTCTAATGAATATTCAGGACTGATTTCCTTTAAGGTTGACTGGTTTGATCTGCTTGCAGTCCAAGGGACTCTCAAGAGTCTCCTCCAGCACCACAATTTGAAGGCATCAATTCTTTGGTACTCAGCCTTCTCTACAGTCCAACTCTCACATCCATACATGACTATTGGAAAAACCATAGCTTTGATGATATGGACCTTTGTCAGCAAATTGATGTCTCTGCTGTTTAATGCACTGTCTAGGTTTGTCATAGCTTTCCTTCTAAGGAGCAAGCACCTTTTTAATTTCATGACTGCAGTCACCATATGCAGTGATTTTGGAGCCCAAGAAAATAAAATTTGTCACTGCATACATACATATATGATGTATGTTATAATGTATAACATTATAAACATTCATAAACCATTAGCCAATGTTCTTATTATAATTAACGCTTCTCCTGAAAGGTACATCTATAACCTGCCATATTTCACCAGCTATATGCAAGATTTTGTCATAGGGAATCTTACTTCTCTCAGTCAAGAACTGCCCTCATTTATTTTAATTGAATGCAATCTCAACTCCCTCCATTGCCTCAGTTCCTGGCTTCCTTCAGGCAAATCATTTTATTTCTTCTCCCCCTCAGTTTCTTCCTCTCCCCGCACCCTCCTCATCCTTTCTAATTTTGCAGGATTTTTTTTTTCCATCTTATTTGTCCTACTGGGCAGTCTTATACAAGAAACAAGCAAATAAATAAAGAAATGTGTATTGTGTGAAACAGCAGATTTTCAGAATAAACAATGAGACAAAGGAATGAGGCTGATTTGTACTAAGCCTCACATGAAAATCAACCTCCTTACTTTATAATAACACCTCCTGTTCTGCTTTCCCCTTTAAGCAGGCAAGGAGACAAAGGCAAATTTTGATTTCTCTCTACAAAGCTTAAACAACACATCAGACAATGGCAGAGCAATGGGCACACTGTAAAAATATTAATTAGCTGAAATCTTTTCATAGAAATCTCCTTTTATGTTTCTAGACACCATAACACAAGGAGTTCCTAGATTTTACCAAAATAAAAAAAGAACTCTCTTCCTGCTAGACATCTGGGTTGTTTGCCTGTTGTTGTATTCAGGGGTGAAGCAGGCAAGAGAGATGACTATTTTTAAGTCTTTGTCAGTATTCTGCAGCGATGCGAGACTTAGGATGGGGGCACTTGGGAAGAGAATACTTATTTCACACTGTTTTGTCCACCTTTCCCTACACAATTTTGAATGAGAACAGAGTCCTTTGACATCGATTATCAGAGGCCTGTCAGGTAGCTCATGGCAGGCTCAACAATGAGAGAAATATGCACAGAGCTGCCTTGAGCAGAACCTCTGAACTGCTCAGATTTCAGGTCAGATGGAGAAAAGACTCTCACTGTTAGCATTTTCCCAGGGTCTTGGCCAAACTTTTCATTTTATCTGCTCACTTGCCTTTGAGAAGGTTCCACTGCAAACTTTATAACTACTAAGAGAGATATGTGGGTTAGGACAAAATGCCAAAAATATTATGTCAAATAAAGCAATAAGGTTCCTAATTCATTAAACTCTGCCAGATGATAAAAAAAAAAAAAAAGTACAGAAATTGATGAGACTCCAGTTCTGGCCTACTTGAAACCCTTGTATACTGGTGTCACCATTTGCTACTATCACCTGTGCTTACGTCTAGTGAATGAACAGGATATAAAGCAATAACCAAAAATCTTGAACAATTTTTTTAAGTTTTTGAAGTATCTGGGCATATGCAAGAGAAGTCTCAAAAAACTCAGGCATGTGGACACAGGTTTGTATCTTAAAATTTACCTTTTTTTCTACTATTGTCAGTTCAGATGTTGTTAAAGAGCAGAGTATGGTCATTCGAATCAATTAGTATTGTCTAAAGGGTCGTTCCAGCTCTTTAAACACACAAAATTATCAGTCACTTCACATACACAAAACTCTAGATATTATACAAGGCAATTTAATGTAACAACATTTCTATTTTAATCTTCTAAATCATTTCAGTAACTTGGGAGTCCATGAGGCTAAATATTACTAGAAAATACTAAATGTCAATCCATATAATGTATTCTGAGAAGAGCTGCAGGAAGGGAACTAACAAATCTCTGTCAATCAGGATCCTTTCAGCTATAAAGAAATAAACCAACTGGCTTTGAATAATACGGTTATGTATTATATATCTCACACCATAAAAGCCCATAGCAGTGGGCTCCTGAGCAGGATGACTCCACAGCTCAGAATGTACTGACTTCATCCTCAGGTTGGTAGCAAGATGGCTGCTGTGGTTCCAGGCATTACTTACAGACCCAGCAAGAGCAAAGGAAAAAAGACAACCTTCTCTTCCTGTGCTTTTTAGAAGCCAGAAACCCTTCACAGATGTTCCCGCCAACTTTGGCCATGACTGAGTTACCAGCCCATTTCTTATCCAATCCCTGGCTGCTGCTGCTAAGTTGCTTCAGTCGTGTCCGACTCTGTGCAACCCCATAGATGGCAGCCCACCAGGCCCCGCCGTCCCCTAGCTAGGATCCATGAAACCCATGACTAGCTCACTAGGAGGGGCTGGGCATAGGGTGTCAACCATAGTGACCATGGTGGGTGGCCTGGATGACCAGGAGTCAAACACGATCACCACTATTTAAAAAATATACCTGTCTTCTCAAAGCTTACCTTCTACAAATACCATGATGCAGGTAAACAGCAAAGCCAGACACACAACCAAAAAAAAACCACATGATGCAATCCTGAAACAATTTATCAACCTTCCTGGTAGCTCAGTTGGTAAAGAATCCACCTGCAATGCAGGAGACCCCAGTTCAATTCCTGGGTTGGGAAGATCCCCTGGAGAAGGGATAGGCTACCCACTCCAATATTTTTGGTCCCTGGTGGTTCAGATGGTAAAGAATCCACCTGCAGTGCAGGAGACCTGGGTTTGATCCCCAGGGGAGTGGGGGGTGGGAAGATCCCCTGGAGGAGGGCAGGGCAATTCACTTCAGTATTCTTGCCTGAAGAATCCTCATGGACAGGGGTGCCTGGCGGGCTACAGTCCATGGGGTGACAAAGAGTCAGACACAACTGAGTGACTAAGCACAGCATTCCTGCAGAGGGTTAAGTACATTCTGTTGGACGGGGAAGAGCACTGAGCTCAGAAAATGTAAATAGGTCAGGAGCAAGTGTTGCTTTCCCCAGCAAATGACACATATAAAGAAGAGTGTTTAAATAGAAAGAGATCCAGATTTCAATTGTTTGCACTCTGGGTTGTTTTCTGTTATTCTTTTTTTTAAACAACTGGGCATAGTATAGGAAGAAGATGAAAGCTGAGCAGAAGAGCTAAGTCACCTTAGAATACAACTCACACAGAAAAAAAAATATCAAAAATCTTTCCTTTGGCCTGCGAGATCCTACAGATCTGGTCCCATGGTCTTTTCGAGGGAATCTCCTATTTCTGTCCCTTCCTCTCCCTCCACTCCACCACTTCCTTCTCATTCCCACTGACAAAAGGGCTCTCTTCCCCAGTGTTCCTACAGCTTCCTCCCTTGTGCCTTTCAAGTCTCAGGTCAGACATCATCTTCCCAGGGAGACCACCTCTGACCACCTTATACACAGCATATTTCTCTCTCAAGTATTTCATTATCCTGCTTTATTTTTCTCCATAGCACTTATCACTACTTGATAGATATATATTTACCTTTTATGTCTTTACTCTCTAGAATATATGCTTCCTGAAGGCAGGGACCCCCACGAGCTAGAAAAGTTCCTAACACATAATAGGTGCTCAAAAAACATCTGCTGAATGAATGAATGGGGTAAGATGAAAGCACAACAGGAAAAAAATACACTTTTATAAATGTATAAATTGAAACCTAGCCTCCAAGAAGTATTTTCATAGTATAGTCTATTTTCTCTTCTTTCTTAAGTTCAAAAATAATTATGTCACCAATGAGTATATTCACTTCTACTAATCTAACTGATAAAATCCATTTTAAAAGTATAAAGTAGTGTATCAAATTACTCTTTCCCAAGGTAAGCTGCCAGGAATCAAACAAAATTATTTTGCTAAAATTAACATTTGATGTCCAACAATCATACAACAATAGGCAAACTTTTCCTCTTCCCTCTCCCCTTATGAGAAACTAGTTGAGCGACAAAGGTACTAGAACTGTAAAGAACGGAGTCCTGGTGCTCCCTGTTTTGGCTTCCCTGGTGGCCCAGTGGTAAAGAACCCGCTTGCGGGGAGGAGACATGGGTTGGATCACTGGGTCGGGAAGGTCCCCAGAGAAGGAAATGGCAGCCCACTCCAATATTCTTGCCTGAGAAATCCCATGGACAGAGGAGTCTGGTGGGCCACAGTCCATGGTGTCCCAGAAGAGTCAGACATGACTTAGCAACTAAACAACAACTCCCTGTCTTACTTACGCTGTCAGCATCAAATACTGTCTTTAAATGATGCGTAGTTCAGTTTCTCAGACATCCAGCAGCACATCTAGTCCTTCTGTCCAAGGTGGAAGTGAGGCTGTTCACTGAGATTTAATGACTACGCAGATTTTAAGGAGAACTCATGCCAGGTCCTTAGTTTCTGATCTGACCTGGATCCAGCAGTGCCTTGTCCTGAGCATGGCATATAAATGCCACAGTGTTCTGCCAGGTCTCCAGGCATGCAGACTCCTGCAGCCACAAAAGATGCTCTCTGAATCATCTGTGCTGCCCTAAATACTTCCCAATTACAGAATCAGGAGAAAGCTATTTAGGTGCTCTGCGACACATGTGATTTCCAGGGGAACATGAAGGTGACTCACAATAAAGAATCTGAATTAAAGGTCACAGAAGCCCTTGCAATCCCAGATCAAGAAGAGCAGTAATTTCCTCGGCATTTTCACTTCCACTCCCTTCCACTCCCAATCTCAGGAAATCCAAAGGTTTTAAATACCAAGACCAAGAGTGCAGCCGCCCAGCTTTCCCAGCTTGCAGAGAAGTATGATAGAGATTTTCAGATTAGGTTTAGTCTACAATAGGTCTTTATTCTGTACCTCCTATATGAAATTTAAGAATTTAACAGATTCTGAGCAAGTGAATATTTCATTCTTGTTTCATAGCATAATAAACAAAAAAAGTCCTTTTCATTGGGAGGGCTTAAATGTAACCCAAGAATCCAACTTCTGATTCTATCAGTCTGCCATTACCAGGGTCCTATTGAAAGCATTCATTTCTTAATGCACTCAGCAATCCTTTCCTGGCAGTGCAGATGTGCTCAATCACAAACTGTCAATAATACATAAAACAGGACAATTTTGGCATAGCACCCTTTGGAAATGGAGGGAAAATTCTTTATGTAGTTACTTTAAAATGACGTGAACTAAGTTTACACAGACAAAGAATTCAGTCCTCAAAGCAAGGTTAAAAATCTGCCCTCAGATATAAAGTTTCTACTTAAACCCATATACTTCAGACCTGGGGACATTTTCTGTTATTCCAAAACCCTTGTTATTTTTCCTAATGACACAGTAAAAATAGTTGCTGAGATAACTCAGCTGAAAGGGTTCCATTTTATACATCTCCTAAAAATGAAAAAGCCTGAGCCAGACAATAAAAATACATTTTAAAGAAAAGGAAAGTTTCTTTCTTTTTGTACAAGCATCTTCTGGTCTTTCCAATTTTACAGTTTATATTCATACCTACAAGTCCAGATGACTAAGAAAGAGGGCCATTTTTAGAGGCTGAAGAGGTCAAGTTGAGCGTCTTTTTCCTTTTGTTACATGGTTTTAAAGCTCTAAATGAAACTGTGGTTCTGTATTCCATAGGAGCAACTCTCATTTTCTTTTACACCCTACAGAGCCTTCAGCTGCTCAGCTTCTCTCATAGGACTATCTAGCTACAAATGAGTGAGTAACTAGAACACACATCTGTGTAACGGGCCCAGTCCTTCTCGCCAGGTATGTTTAAAGAGGCTGCCTTTTAGGGCCCTATAATAAAGGAATCTTTTATCAAAGCGCATGCCAAAGCCAGGTGCAACAGCCCCACATATTCTACAAATGCACACTTTATTGCCATGAGAGTGACATTCAGACAGCAGAGCATAATCACCCTAATTTACAACCTGCAGCAGCTGCCACATTCTCATCTTCAACCAAAGGGAATAAACGCAGAGCATTCTCCTCCTGCACTTCCCTCTGCAAGCTGGCAGGAGAGTGGGCACTAAATGGGGAAAGTCAGAGAAGAACGGCAGCCATCAAAGAGGAAGCCAGCCTTTTCTGGAAAGTCAGCCTTTTCCAATCACAAATGTACTACGGAGTCCCATCCAACTGGCCTTGAACAAATTCAATATAAACCATATGTGCTTGACCAAAAACAAAAAAAACAACATTTTGAATAGCATGGACATTTTATTGGAGAAGTGTATGGCACTGGATGAGATGGGACAAGGCTGCCCCTTCAATCAGGCTGAGTTCCTATATGCTGCTCATAGTATAAGCACCCCACGTTGAGTGTGATTCCAGGAGTTAAGGATACAGATTTTCTTATAACATAACCCCCAATGAAAACTATCTACTCTGAAACTCAAACAAGCACATAGGGAGAGGGTGGGATGATTTGGGAGAATGGCATTGAAACATGTATAATATCATATAAGAAACGAATCACCAGTCCAGGTTTGATGCAAGATACAGGATGCTTGGGGCTGGTGCACTGGGATGACCCAGAGGGATGGTACAGGGAAGGAGGGGGGAGGGGGGTTCAGGATGGGGAGCACGTGTACACCCGTGGCAGATTCATGTTGATGTATGGCAAAACCAATACAATATTGTAAAGTAATTAGCCTCCAATTAAAATAAATAAATTTAAATTAAAAAAAAAAAAAAACAAGTACAAGTATCCTAAGTATGCCAGTAAGGATGTCACCCCTTGTACATGCTGTTTACTCTGTCTGGGAGGCTTTCCCCAGAATAACTATATAGTCCACATGGCTCATTTCCTCACTCTCCTCATATATTTACATTAAAGTCACCTTCTCAGTGCAGTCTTCTTTGATCCTTCAATCTAAATGCTGACCAATCCTCCAACACTTTGTTTCTTCCTTCTCTGCTTTATTTTTCCCAATACCACTTCACACTATTTAACACACACTTGTGTTGTTATCTCCTCCTTCTAGAATGTAAGCTTCATCAGGGCAGAGGTTTTTTGTGTTTTTTTTTGTTTTGTTCACTGCTGTGTCACCAACTAGAACTCATGTTAAGTACCTATGGGAATAAAATCTGAAAAAGAGTGGCTATGGGATATCCCTGGTGGTCCGGTGGCTAAAACTGTACACCCCCAATGCAGGGGGCCTGGTCAGGGAACTAGGTCCCACATGATGCAATTAAGAGTTCCCATGCTACAACTAAAAAAAGAAAAAAGATCCTGCATGCCCCAACTAAGACGCTGTGCAGACAAACAATAAATGTTTTTTCAAAATAGAGTAGATATATGTATATATATAACTGATTTACTTTGCTGTAGAAACTAACACAACGTTGTAAAGCAACTATACTCCAGTAAAAATTAATTTAAAATATCTATTGGTAAAACTGTAATCTGCTCTAACACAGGGAGGAACACAGACACACTATTCTTCTTTCAAGGTAGCACATGGTTCTCATTCACAACATAGGACATTCTCAAGAGAATTTAGGAAGTACTTTCTAAAAAAAGAACCTTCAAAAAGTAACTTCACGTTTAAGAAGAGTTACAAAGAGTTCCCATGTGCCTTTCACCCAGCTTCCCCTAATGTAAACATACCTAACCACGTGCATTTCTTCAAACTAAGAAATTAACATTGACCTGATACTGTTAACTACAAAGTTTATTCAGATTTCTCCAGTTTTTCCACTAATGTCCTCATTGGGTTTCGTCTCCTCCAACCACTGACAGCTTCTTTATCTTCCCTTGATTTTCACGATCTTGACACTTTTGAAAAGTACTTGGTCGGATATTTTGTAGAATGTCCCTCAGTTTGGGTTTGTCTGATGCTTTCTCATGACTAGACTGGGGTATGGACTGTGGAGAAGAATAACAAAGGGATAAAGCACCCTTCTCATTGCACCATATCAGAAGGCAGATGAGGCTTATTATTGTTGTTATTATTGACATTAGCTTTGAATATTTGGGAAAGGTGGTACTGCCACATTCCTCCACTGTAAAGATACTGCTTTTCCATATTCTATTTGTTAGAAGTGAGTCACTGCATCAGCCCACACTCAGGAGTACTTTTAACTACACATGATATTTGCTTTGTGTGCTGACTTTAGAACATAATGCCTGCAAAGCTGCACCTCTACATGCACACAGTCACTAAGAGAAGATAATATAAGAGGTATATAAAATGTGGGTGCCTTGACAAATGTGGGATCAATACTCAGTCATATCATAGGATTACTTCCGTGGACTCAATCAACACAGACCCCTTCTTTTTTCAGTAGAGTCTGACCACAGTCAGTTCAGTCGCTCAGTCATGTCCAACTCTTTGAGACCCCATGGACTGCAGCATGCCAGGCTTCCCTGTCCATCAGGCACAACTCCCGAGCTTGCTCAAATTCATGTCCATGGAGTCAGTGATAACCATCCAACCATCTCATCCTCTGAGTTTGACCACATAAATGGAAAAAGTAGAGCATGGACATATTAAAATATTTTCCCAATATGACAGGATAAAACAACAAATGAGATGAGTCCCAGAATAATCCCCCTTGCTGTATCCTTGGTAACAAGCCAAACAATTTCTTGATTGTTGCAACTGGGTAATACCCTTTGTTTTATTAACTGTGTTTCAACAATAGCATTTATTTAACAGTACTGTTGAGAGAAAATAAAATGTGTAAAGACTATTAATTGTTCCAAAATTCTTCCCATATAATAGAACCTTCAATTTGTCGCTTAGACACTAAGTTACCCAGAATAAAAACTATATCCAAGCCACTCTGGGAGCTAGCTGGAGCCACAGGATTGAAGCCCAGACAATAAAATGTAAGCAGAAGTTCTAAACTCAGCATATAAGGCTACTCACCCTCATGACCTTAGAGTCCACTGAGGAGGAGGGGAGCCCATCTTACAGGTAATATTTACCTTAATTTTCAGATTGAGATGGTTGGATGGCATTATCAATTCAGTGGACAGGAGTCTGAGCAAACTCCGGAGATAATGAAGGACAGGGAAGTCTGGCATGCTGCAGTCCATGGGGTCACAAAGAGTCAGACATGACTAAGCAATTGAACAAGATTAAAAAAAAAAAAACAGGTTCAGAGATGTTATCTGTTGAATTCCTAACCAGTGCAGTGGAGAAGCCAAAAGTGAAGGCAGTTAGGTAAAAACTTCACAATTGCCCAATAAATTACAGGATACAAAATTAGATCTGAATTTTCAGACAAAGGGACATAGAGATGCTAAAACTGGTGTCATTTATTCAAAACTCAAATCTAACTGGGCACCACGTATTTTTGTGTCCTGTATCTTACAACCCTAGTCAGATGGCAAAGCCTAGACACCTTGATGCCATTTGATAATCCATGCGTGGTAACATCACACACCATACACAGCAGACCCTCCAACACATCACTACCTCTGAAGCTCTTGGATGACCCGCAAGGAACTAAGCAGGACATGAACGCAACCACCAGTCAACAGAAGGAAGAAAACTGCGGTCCTCAGAAATCCAGGGAGGCAGAGAGGCTCAGTTTGAAGAGCATCCCCTCTCTGGGAAAAACAGGTGGAACACGACTACATGGGGTCACCCAAGCTTTGGAAAGCACAAGAGGGAGAAGCATGGGGCAAAGAGTTGGCAGAATGGTCATAGAGAGAGGACACCCAGGATTTAGGGGAAAGAAGAACGTTGTTTGTTCTGTGGCTAATGCTTCTTTTCAGCTCTATATGGTGTTGATGCTTTCATGGTGTCAATTCCCCACGGTGAATGCAAAGAAGCACCAAGTCTAGCTTTAAATACAGGAAGAAAGGCTTCCATGAAGAAGGGAAACCATAAGGAGCTGGGGAAGGGGAGTTCTGACATTTAACACAGACTGGAAGGGAAGGTGAAACCTGCATTATTGACCACACAGGTCTTTGATTTTTAACAGTTCCAAATCTAAAGTCACAAAGCAGTGGGTTCCAACCCAGCTGGCCATGACAACCTCCTAGGAAAGTCACTGAAATCAGAGACCCCAAGGCTGTGGGCAGGCCCAGCACAATTTTTATTTTATATTGGAGTATCACTGATTAACAATGTAGTGCTGGTTTCAGGTATACAGCAAAATGATTCAGTTATACATATACATGTATCTGCTGCTGCTACTGCTAAGTCACTTCAGTCATGTCCGACTCCGTGCAATCCCATAGACGGCAGCCCACCAGGCTCCCCCGTCCCTGGGATTCTCCAGGCAAGAACATGGAGTGGGTTGCCATTTCCTTCTCCAGTGCATGAAAATGAAAAGTGAAAGTGCAATCGCTCAGTCGTGTCCAACTCCTAGCGACCCCATAGACTGCAGCCCACCAGGCTCCTCCGTCCATGGGACCTTCCAGGCAAGAGCACTGGAGTGGGGGTGCCATTGCCTTCTCCGATACATGTATCTATTCTTTTATAAATTCTTTTCGCATTTAGGTTATTAAAGAGTATTGAGCAGAGTTTCCTGTGCTATACAACAATAGGTCCTTGTTGGTCATCTATTTTAAATTTAGCAGTGTGTCTATGTTAATCCCGAACTCCCAATCAACTCCCAATCTATCCCCTCGCCCCCTTCCCCTGCAGTTAACCATAAATTCATTCTCTGTCTGTTTCTGTTTTGTAAATAAGTCCATTTGTATCATTTTTTTTAGATTCCACATATAAGTGATATTGATATTTGTCTTTCTCTGTCTGACTTACTTCATTTAGTATGACAAAGATTCTTTTTTTAAAATTTCCCAAATGATTCTGATGAGCAGACAGGTTGGAAAATTCTGCTGCAGATGTCTTATCAGTTTCCTTTTTCGTGTACTGACAATCAAGCACAGAGCATCAAGGTTTTTTTAAAATAGATTTATGGATGTGTGATTTACACACTATAAAATTTACCCATTGTAAATAACTAATTCAGTAATTTTTAGTAAATCTATAGAGTTGTGCAGCCATCACCACAAACCAGTTTTAGAACATTTCCATCACCTCAAAAAGCCTCCAGATGCCTGCCTCCAGAGTTCATGCCTGCTCTCACCTCCAGCCCCAATTGCCAATCTGATTTCTGTCTCTATAGATCTGCCTTTTGGGGACATTTCATATAAATGGAGTAATACGGTGCATGTCTTTGGCATTTGGTTTCCTTCATTTACATAATGTTCTTGAGGTTCATCCATGTTGTAGGATAGAGCAGTAATTCATTCCTTTATATTTCTAAGTAGCATCAGTTCAGTTCAGTTCAGTTCAGTCGCTCAGTCATGTCCAACTCTTTGCAACCCCATGAATCGCAGCACGCCAGGCCTCCCTGTCCATCACCAACTCCCAGCGTTTACTCAAACTCATGTCCATCGAGTCAGTGATGCCATCCAGCCATCTCATCCTCTGTCATCCCCTTCTCCTGCCCCCAATCCCTCCCAGTATCAGGGTCTTTTCCAATGAGTCAACTCTTATTCCATTATATGCATAGACCGCCTTTTGCAATACATTGTCCTGTTCATAGAGACTTGGGCTGATTCCACCTACTGGCTATTATGAATAATACTGCTATGAACCATCATGCACAAGTTTTTATATAAATATTAATACATGTTTTCAATTCTCTTATAGAAATACCTAGAAGTAGGATTGCTGTGACTATTGTAAGTTAAGTTTTTAAGAAACTGAATATCAAGTTTTAATTGGCAATTGTTGTGAAACAGTTGCCAAATGCAGATTTCTAAGGTAATTACCTACTGTTTCTTTGCTCATCACTCAGGTCCTCGCTGAATACTACTATAACTCCTGCATAAAACTGATATAGATTTTTCATCAAATGAAATACCTTTATCAAGAAATGTCCCCCACTGTGTACATCTGCAGAGAGTACCTGATTCTTTGGCTGTTAAATAATCTTTTAAATTAAAGAAATTTCATTGTTATGCACAGTTGGCAAGTGGCCAGTCCTGGTTAGTTAACAACAGATTTACAAAAATTGTAAAACCTTACATGTTGATTAGAGTAATGATTCAATACTTTTTTATTAGTCTATCTTTTAAACTAAGTTGCTCAATTATATATTCATTGTAAAGGAAATCTGTTTATATTTTAAAATAGGACTTCTATGATTCCCTTGTATATAAAAATGTGTTTATGTACCTAGATAATGTTCAGATGGTAGATTTCCAAGTGAAAGGATTTATGAACATCTTTCTTTGTACTTATATTTTCTGATTTGCTGTATTTTCTCTGATCTGTTGTATTTCCATATCTTTATAATAAGAAAATGAAAGAAAGGTTTGCTTAATTAAAAAAAATACAACATGCATGAGTATTTACTTAATTATTATCATCAATAAGAATTTGTGTCTAAGAAGTAAAACTGTTTCATTTTTTGCGCTTTCTGGTAGCCAATTCTTCATCACTCTTCAGAATGAGAAAAGGCTAGCCTAGATAATCAAAAAGACTTCTTTGGACCAAAAGCTGCAGCATCCACCACAGCATACAGGTATGAGGCTGCTTAACTAAAAACAAGAAACAAAAGAGAAGTATGCAATGTGTTTTCCTATATTTCATACCAGAAAAGTCACCCCTGAGTTTGGTGCACATCACAAACCCCCCCTTGAACTGATCTAATGGTTATCCAGGCTGCCCTTTTGATATACCTTTGCTAAAGAGCCGCACTTTCCTAAATGCTTCAGACTAGACTGTTTCGTCAGCTGTCTTCCAATATTGCACATGCTACCACATGATTGAAAAGTGAGTTTCAATCTCTCTCCTCCCTGTTTATATTTACCCCATTTTAATTCATCAAAACTAATTGCTTTTAAAAAAAAAAAAAAAGCAATTGCTAAAGCACAACAACAGAAAGTAACTGCTTGGCTGGTCATTTTGTCAACATCCAATTCAGAGAAAGTCGCAGCCAAAATAGCTTTGTTCATAGATTCTTGAATACCCAGAGTTAATAATTGGTGCTTTCTATGTTTCCGACATTTCTTTTATATATTACCTCATTTATTCCTCAAAACAGCTCTATGAGATAGGTGCTATTATGGTAATCATTTCATAGATAAGGAAATGGAAATTGGGAGAGATTAGGCAACCTTCCTAAGCTGCTAAAGGTGTAGCTGGAACTCCAACCTGGTCCGTTAGGTTCTATGCCTAAGCGCTCCCTCCCTCCCCTACTGAATACATGTAATGGTGTCCCTGTAAGTCTGATGGTGCTTCTCCAAGACGGGGCACAGAAGTTCTACCTTTTGGAGGTCAGACACTGAGTTCCAGATGACCACTTTGGTACTACAACTCGATGTCCTGTTGACAACTGGCTTGCCTGCCAGTCCGTCCACAAAAACGGTGGTGGATTTGATTCCACTTTTTAGTTCTTACTGATCAGTCCATCAATTCATTGACTATGTATTATATCTTTTTTGATATTTATCTTCCCCTTCTCAAAACTGTTATAATCAAGTCATTCCAGTAACACTATTCCAGTGGTCAAGATGATGTCTAATGGAACCTCAAGGGTCTTCCTCTACCAACTCTTATAGTTCGCCATTCATCCTTGCCCCTTTGCAAGTGTCTCTAAAAAGGTTCTACTACAAAGAAAAACTCAACAGGCTATTTGTTGGACCTTTTTAGAGCCTTTTTTCATGAGAAAAGGGAAATGAGATCATAAATAACACTGACCCACACAGGGCATCAAATCCATTCTTTTTTGAGTTCACTTCCTGGAAGCCAGCTACATGGTCTGCATTGCTCTTTTATACTTCATTATCTAGTTTTAGAATTTTCCTTTCAGAAAAACAAATGAGCACATTCTACCAAGTTTCCATGGTGATTTTTTTTTGCTCTCCTTTCTGGAACACTGTTTATAGGCAGAATAAAATGTGTTACAGCACTCTGACAATTTTGAACACCCATAGATTACTCTTGGGAGTCATTATCCACAAAATTATGTTTCCTTAATTTATCGCAACATTTAGGGAACCCATGACAATGATTTCTGCATCACCTGAAATATCAGTAAAAGATCTGAATTATCAATTTAATCCATATAAGGTGCTCTCAATCTAAAGTGGCTTTACATAAAACAGGACTTCCTTATCTGCATTAATTTCCTAGCAAAGAAGGCTAGCTGAAACAGTAGAACAGAAACAGATGTTCAATCCATATATGCAGATAAGAATTCTTCACTTGCCTTATCACTAACAGATGAAGGAAGTGCATTCATTAAGGAAACAAAGCCTGCCCAAGTGGAACACAGCCAGATCACAATTCTACATTGGTCCAGAATACAACCGAATTTTCCCAACTTCAAAGAACAGAGACATTAAATACATTGAAAGTCACATTTTCAACTTGAAAATACCATAACAGGAGTAGTCCTACCTGCTCATCCAAAGAAGATGTGTTCTCCCTTGCATCAATTCTAGTTCACTTACACCTAGGAAGATATTTTTTATTACTTTTATCTTAAATTCCTATATTTTTTATTGTTTTTTAATGTAAGTTCTATTACATTCCCCCAAGCTTATAAAGTTAAGGGAAAATCTAATTTTGGTTATCTGCCAAGTTAACCAATATCCCTGGTTGTATTTAAACTGGATTTTGAAGATAATGTTCTACTCACAGAATAATCAGAAAAAGAGCATCATAATTCAACACCTAAATCCACCATCCAAAATCCAAAATCCACCAACCTAAATCCAAAATCCCACCTAGGATCTACCCCTGGCACACCTAAAACACAAAACCCAACTCAGGCTGTTCTTCCTGCTTTGCTGCAAATCTCAACAAATGCCATTACCATGTGATCAATCAACCAAGCTAAAAATTTTGCATCACCTTAGCCCCTTCCTCCACCATTATCCATTCTTCCACCTATTTAAAATTATAGTGCAAAGGACTCCATGAGAACCAAGAAAGCAGAACCTAATGTGAAGGCCCTTTCACTGTCCACACTTTCTTACCTCCCTTTCACTGCTCACCCCCCGCAGTCTGGTTTCTACCCCACCACTCCACTGAACCGGCTCCAGCCAAGATCGCCAACAGCCTTCAGCAGCCAAAGCCAGTGGTCAGTTTTCAGTTCATTTTCTGCCTTCTTGGCAGCATTTGACAACGGTGTTCATCCCTTCCTTCTTGAAAACTTGTCTTCCATGAACACCCAAGACTCCAGCCTCTTAGCTGTCCACCAACATTCCTTACTTTCCTATCTGTTTTTTAGTAGGTTCCTTTTCTACTCATCTCTTAAATACTGCAGTTCTTCCCAGTTCCCTTTTTCCTTCTCACATACTCCCTAGTCAATTTCACCCACTGTCATAAGGCTCCAATGATGTAGATCATCAGACAGTGATGACCTACTGTTCTTTCATCTCCAGGCTAGTTGTTTCTCCTGAACTCCAGATTCTCATAACCAATTATCTAGTGGACAATGCTATGTGGAAGTTTTACTGAGCATCTCAAACTCAAATAAAGCTAAAAGCCTTATCTTCTTTATGAAACCTGTTCCTCCAACATTTCCTATATCAGTAAAACACACTACCTACGTCTCCATGATCATGCTAGAGGCCTGGGAGTCATCCTTGAACCAAACTCCTCCATCCCTCAACAACCAATCAATCTTAAGTTCTATTGGTTTAATTCCTCAATATTTCTTACTCTGTACATGTCTTCTTCAATCCCATTCACACCATTATTACCCGCCAAGATCCCTTGATACCTCCTTGTTTTCCCTGACCCAATCATGCCCTTCCTCCAGTCCTTTCTCTCTACTGTAGGCCTAGAGTAATCAAGGCTGCCCACATATCAGGGAGCTTTAAATATATATGCAGACACATATAAGCCACATACTCTGGTCATAATGATTCAGTGGTTTGGAGTAAGATTCAGGTACCCATGTTATTAAAAGTTCCATTAAGTGGTTCTCATCTACAGCCAGGGTTAAAAATCAATCAATGGTTCTGATGTACAGTTCAGTTCAGTTTAGTCGCTCAGTCGTGTCCGACTTTTTGCGACCCTATGAATCACAGCACGCCAGGCCTCCCAGCCCATCACCAACTCCCGGAGTTCACCCAGACTCACACCCATCGAGTCAGCGATGCCATCCAGCCATCTCATCCTCTGTCGTCCCCTTCTCCTCCTGCCCCCAATCCCTCCCAGCATCAGAGTCTTTTCCAATGAGTCCACTCTTCGCATGAGGTGGCCAAAGTACTGGAGTTTCAGCTTTAGCATCATTCCTTCCAAAGAAAGGGCTGATCTCCTTGAGATGGACTGGTTGGATCTCCTTGCAGTCCGAGGGACTCTCAAGAGTCTTCTCCAACACCACAGTTCAAAGGCATCAATTCTTTGGCGCTCAGCCTTCTTCACAGTCCAACTCTCACATCCATACATGACCACAGGAAAAACCGTAGCCTTGACTAGACGGACCTTTGTTGGCAAAGTAATGTCTCTGCTTTTCAATATGCTATCTAGGTTGGTCATAACTTTCCTTCCAAGGAGTAAGCATCTTTTAATTTCATGGCTGCAGTCACCATCTGCAGTGATTTTGGAGCCCCAAAAAATAAAGTCTGACACTGTTTCCACTGTTTCCCCATCTATTTCCCATGAAGTGATGGGACCAGATGCCATGATCTTCGTTTTCTGAATGTTGAGCTTTAAGCCAACTTTTTCACTCTCCACTTTCACTTTCATCAAGAGGCTTTTGAGTTCCTCTTTACTTTCTGCCATAAGGGTGGTATCATCTGCATATCTGAGGTTATTGATATTTCTCCTGGCAATCTTGATTCCAGCTTGTGTTTCTTCCAGTCCAGCGTTTCTCATGATGTACTCTGCATATAAGTTAAATAAGCAGGGTGACAATATACAGCCTTGACGTACTCCTTTTCCTATCTGGAACCAGTCTGTTGTTCCATGTCCAGTTCTAACTGTTGCTTCCTGACCTGCATATAAATTTCTCAAGAGGCAGGTCAGGTGGTCTGGGATTCCCATCTCTTTCAGAATTTTCCACAGTTTATTGTGATCCACACAGTCAAAGGCTTTGGCATAGTCAATAAAACAGAAATAGATGTTTTTCTGGAACTCTCTTGCTTTTTCCATGATCCAGTGGATATTGGCAATTTGATCTCTGGTTCCTCTGCCTTTTCTAAAACCAGCTTGAGCATCAGGAAGTTCACGGTTCACGTATTGCTGAAGCCTGGCTTGGAGAATTTTGAGCATTACTTTACTAGCGTGTGAGATAAGTGCAATTGTGAGGTAGTTTGAGCATTCTTTGGCACTGCCTTTCTTTGGGATTGGAATGAAAACGGACCTTTTCCAGTCCTGTGGCCACTGCTGAGTTTTCCAAATTTGCTGGCATATTGAGTGCAGCACTTTTATAGCATCATCTTTTAGGATTTGAAATAACTCAACTGGAATTCCATCACCTCCACTAGCTTTGTTCATAGTGATGCTTTCTAAGGCTCACTTGACTTCACATTCCAGGATGTCTGGCTCTAGGTCAGTGATCATACCATCGTGATTATCTGGGTAGTGAAGATCTTTTTTGTACAGTTCTTCTGTGTATTCTTGCCATCTCTTCTTAATATCTTCTGCTTCTGTTAGGTCCATACCATTTCTGTCCTTTATTGTGCCCATCTTTGCATGAAATGTTCCCTTGGTATCTCTAATTTTCTTGAAGAGATCTCTAGTCTTTCCCATTCTGTTGTTTTCCTCTATTTCTTTGCACTGATCGCTGAGGAAGGCTTTCTTATCTCTTCTTGCTATTCTTTGGAACTCTGCATTCAGATGCTTATATCTTTCCTTTGCTCCTTTGCTTTTCGCTTCTCTTCTTTTCACAGCTATTTGTAAGGCCTCCCCAGACAGCCATTTTGCTTTTTTGCATTTCTTTTCCCACGGAGATGGTCTTGATCCCTGTCTCCTGTAAAATGTCACGAACCTCATTCCATAGTTCATCAGGCACTCTATCTATCAGATCTAGGCCCTTAAATCTATTTCTCACTTCCACTATATAATCATAAGGGATTTGATTTAGGTCTGATGTACAGCCAGGGTTAAAAATCAATCAATGTCATTTTTGCCCAGCACATCTCTGATCATAACTGACAAGACCCTTCATGGTGAAGCTTTGCTGAGTTTTCTTCTGTTTCTCATATGTGCTATGTTTCCTCTCAACCTAGGGCTATAAAAACCACAGTTTTCTGGTTTAACTCTTCCTCTACCAAATTCTACCTCTTTGCCATTTCTTTCATCCAGGAGGCCTTCACTGGCACCCTTTGTTCCGTATTAAGTTCCCCCACACTCTTCCTTACTCCCCTCATCACAGCACATACTATGATTGCTTGTTCATCTGTGTATTGCTCCACTGGACAGACTATAAGCTCCAGGAAAGTATACACCTCTTGAATTCACAGCTGTCTCCCAAGATCCTACCACGGTGCCAAATAAAAAGCAGGTGCTTAATAAAGGAATTATTAAGGACTTCCCTGTAGCTCAAATGGTAAAGAATCTGCCTGCAAAGCAGGAGACCAGGGTCAATTCCTGGGTCGGGAAGATCCTCTGGAGAAGGGAATGGCAAGCCCCTCCAGTATTCTTACTGGAGAACCCCATGGACAGAGGAGGCTGGCGGGCTACAGTCTGTGGGGCTGCAAAGAGTTGGACACGACTGAGTAACTCACACACACACAATGAGGGAATTAGCAGTTGATAATATTCAAGAAACAGACTTACAACTACTTTGTTTGAAAGATGAAAAATTCAATGCTAAAAAGGTTAACACAGTCCTACGACGGGAAGGAAACAGTGGTAAAAGATAGAAAAGCACTACCTTCATGAAACATGGAAGATGTCACTAAAAAGACTTTCTTGCTGAATCCTGAATATTGAGTAGAGGATCCCCAGAGGAAAGGGGACATTTCACATGAAGGAAACCAAATGTGCAAAGGCAGCAATGTACTGGTTCCCAAACTGTATCAATTATGTCTCTGGCAACCATCCTTTTCAAACCTACAATTATTCCCTAATTCAGGCCTTCTATACCCATCATTGAACTACTGCAAAACCTTCCCTCCCACCTCCAATTCACTCTACCTATGACTGCCTAAAGTACAGACAAATTATTCTGTTCTCTTCATTCAGCATTATGAAAAAATAATGCTGCTCTTTAGTTACTAAGTCATGTCTGACTCTATAATCCCATGGACTATAGCCCACCAGGCTCCTCTGTCCATGGGATTTCCCAGGCAAGAATCCTGGAGTGGGTGGCCATTTCTCTATCCAGGGGATCTTCCCAACTCAGGGATCAAACCCAAGTTTCCCATATCTCCTGAATTAGCAGGTGGATTCTTTACCTCTGAGCCACCAGGGAAGCCCCAAAATAAATAATACATACATACATAAAACTCAATATGTCAGCAAATTTGGACTCAGCAGTGGCCATAGGACTGGAAAAGGTCAGTTTTCATTCCAATCGCAAAGAAGGGCAATGCCAAAGAATATTCAAACTACCACACAACTGCGCTCATTTCACATGCTAGCAAATTCATGCTCAAAATCGTCCAAGCTAGGTTTCAACAGCACGTGAATTGACAACTTCCAGCTGTACAAGCTGGATTTAGAAAAGGCAGAGGAAACAGAGATCAAATTGCCAACATCCACTGAATCACAGAAAAAGCAAGAGAATTCCAGAAAAACATCTACTTCTGCTTCACTGACTATGCTAAATAAAGCCTTTGACTTTGTGGATCACAACAAACTGGAAAATTCTTACAGAGATAGGAATACCAGACCACTTTACCTGCCTCCTGAGAAATCTGTATGCAGATCAAGAAGAAACAGTTAGAACTGGACATGGAATGACTGACTAGTTCAAAATTGGGAAACGAGCACATTAAGGCTGCATATTGTCACCCTGTTTATTTAACTTATATACAGAGTATATCATGAGAAATGCTAGCCTGGATGAAGCACGAGCTGGAATCAAGATTGAGGGAGAAATGTCAATAACCTCAGATATGCAGATGACACCACCCTTATGGCAGAAATAGAAGAGGAAGAGGAATTAAAGAGCCTCTTAATGAAGATGAAAGAGGACAGTGAAAAAGCTGGCTTAAAACTCAATATTCAAAAAACTAAGATCATGGCATCTGGTCCCATCACTTTATGGCATACAGATGGGGAAACAATGGAAACAGGGAAAGACTTTATTTTCTTGGGCTCCAAAATCACTATGAACAGTGACTGCAGCCAGGAAATTAAAAGACGCTTGCTCCTTGGAAGAAAAGCTATCACCAACCTAGTCAGCGTATTAAAAAGCAGAGACATTACTTTACCAACAAAGGTCTGTGTAGTCAAAGCTATGGTTTTTTCCAGTAGTCATGCATGGATGTGAGAGTTGGACCATAAAGAAGGCTGAGCACCAAAGAACTGATGCTTGTGAATCGTGGTGTTGGAGAAGACTATTGAAAGCTCCTTGGACTGCAAAGAAATCAAACCAGCCAATCCTAAAGGAAATTAATGCTGAATGTTCTTTGAAAGAACTGGTGCTAAAGCTGAAGCTCCAATACTTCGGCCATCTGATGGGAAGAGCCAATTCACTGGAAAAGACCCTGATCCTGAGAAAGATTGAAGGCAGGAGAAGGGGATGACAGAGGATGAGATGGTTGGATGGCATGACTGACTCAATGGACATGAGTTTGAGCAAGCTCCGGGAGTTGGTGAAGGACAGAGAAGCCTGGTGTGCTGCAGTTCATGGAGTCACAAAGAGCTGGACACGACTGAGCAACTGAACAACAACAACATAAAATTTCTCACAGCTCTTCCTTGCCCATGAATAATCATGTTCACATTTCACACCAAGGCGCCTAAAGTCTCCATGGATACAACCCCTAACCCAGGTTTTCAGTCTTGCATGTACCTCACACTAACCCATTCTACTACAAACCCATTCTTCATGCTTTCACCACTTTGGACTACTTGTTATTATCCAGTTCTACCTCCCATTTTCATGTTTCCATGTTTTCACTCATTGTATTAGCTACCTAGTTCACAATAATACTATATAACAACCACAAATCTCAGTGGCAAACAACAATAAGCATTTATTGCTCATGTACCTGGGGTCACCATCTAGGTAGTTCTGCAGATCTTGGACGGACACCCTCATAAGTCTAGGGCAGTGGTTCTCAATCAGGGGTAGTTTTCTCTCCTAGGGGGATACCTGGAACGTCTGGAGACATTTTTGCTTGTCACAACTGGAGGGAGGTGGGTGTTACCAGCATCTAGTGGGTAGAGGCCTGGCAAGATGTTAAACATCCTAAAATGGACATGCCCCGACAACAAAAAATTAGCTCCAAATGCCAACAGTGCCGCTGCTGAGGAACCCTGCTAGAGGTGCTGGCTGTTTGCTGACCGAGGATATAGCCACGTCTGGGACAACTGGGGCAACTTGGCTGTGTCTGTGGTCATTCATCTTCTTGCAGGCTGCCTCAGGCATCTAGTCACAGCAATGGCAGAGGAGCAAGAGCAAGTTGAGTTCCTCAAGGCATTTTACAGCTAAGCTTGGAACTGATACATCACTTCTGCCACATTCTAGTCCCCAAAGCAAGTCAAAGGCCTTCCCCAATCCACAGGGTAGGGAAATAGACTCCACCTCTTTAGTAAGAAGAAGCGCACTCACTTGGCAAAGGGTGCATACTGGACAGGATGAAGGTGGGTGCCACCAACCATACTCGTTCTCTTTCCTCTATGAGGGAAATCGCAATGTGGAATTATAAAAGTGTTCCATTCTCTCTGCTCCCTCTTGTTTGCATTTGTCTTTGGGTATTTAAAGTATTACAGGCTTCCCTAATGGCCTGGATGGTAAAGAATCTACCTGTACTGCAGGAGACTGAGGTTCGTTCCCTGGGTCGGGAAGATCCCCTGGAGAAGGGAATGGCTACCCACTCTAGCATTCTTGCCTGGAGAATTCCATGGCCAGAGAAGCCTGGAGGGCTACAGTCCATAGGGTTGCAGAGTCAGACATGATCAGGTGCCTTTCACTTTTATTTAAAATATTCTACTTTCTGTTACCTATATTCAGGGCAGCCAGGAGGCACTGAAGCAACGATCCGTGACCGGCATCACTGTAACTGGGCTGTACTGACTGGTTGGTGCTATGGTGTTTTAGAAACAGTTAACTTTTCTTACCTTTGTTTCCTCTTATTTGCAGACCTGCATATTTCCTACACTGAGAGGAAGAGTCACTCATTTGAAGTAAGAATCTATGTCTTATTCTTCCTTGGGCATTCAGTGCCTGGGAATACCTAGCACATTGTAGGTGCTCAAAATTTTTTATTAATGAATGTATTCACATAAAGAAGACTATAATATGAGCTTACACTCTCGGACATCTGTGCTTTGACGCAGAAAAAACAAAGATTCTCCTAAAAGAAACCGTTGTCAAATGTGCTCGGGTACCTGGAATTTCATACTCTTCCTTAGAGTCCATCATGAAATACTGATTATTTTATTCCATCACACGAACTAGGAATGATGTTGTTGGCAGAAACTATAACTATATTCCCCGGATGCACATCCCTTCACACACCCCCACAGAAATAATGATTAAAATATGCTTGAAATCTTACATCTGCCAATATTGCCCTGTGCAACCGACTCTTGCTTGTTTTGTCATCTGCTAGGTTCTCCACCCTGGCTGCACACTGGAGTTACTCGGGGGAAACTTTTATGAAATAACAGTGCCCAGGCCCTGATCCAGATTATTTTAAATCAAAAGCTCCCAAGTGATTCCAATGTGCAGCCAGAGCTGAGAACTGCTGAGTTCAAGCTCTCTGCTAACAGGGAGGCAGTAATTATTATTGCATGCTGATTAAAAAAAAAAAAACAATTTGAGAAAACCAAAAATCTCTGGAAGATTTTGTTGGAACAAAAAGCTTCAAATCAAGCAAAATTTTGAGCAACATGGGTTTAGGTATAAATGGTCCATATCATGAGTAATCATCTGTAAAAGGTGAGAGTCTTGGCTCAGAGGCTCCTTTATCCCTGTATTGTTTATTGTTGCTATTGTTTACACTTTTATAGTTTAAAAGACTTGATCCATTTTGGAAAATATATCTAGAGAGACCATCTTATACTCACTGTCTATCCAAATAGATTGGATTAGGTTAAATGATTATATGTCAGAATACCTCCTACTGAATTCCTTATATATAAATCATGATACATGATCAATTACAGTTGGAAGTACATGTCGATTCTATAACAACTTACGGTGGTTAAAAATTCTTTGATGCTCCTCCCTTCAAAAAGTGAAGCCTAATTCCCCTCCATTTGAGTGTGGGTTACACTTACTGACTCACTCCTAAGGAATACAATTTGGCAGATATGGAAACCTGTGAAGTCTATGGCCAGGTCACAATAGGATTATGGCATCATGCTGACTCTCTTAAATCGCTCACTCAGGGAGGATGTGAGGTGTCACAAGGACACTCAAGCGGCCCTACAGAGAGGCCTGCCTGGCAAGGAACTAAGACTTCCTGCCTACAGCCAGCAAAGACCTAAAGCTCCTGCTCACATAAATGGACTGTCTTAGAAGAGAATCTTTGGGGATCTCCTGGTGGTTAAGGTGGTTAATCCAGTGGTTAAGATTTCACTTTCCAATGCAGGGGGAGCAGGTTCAATCCCTGGTCAGGGAACTAAGGTCCCACATGCCCCAGGGTCAAAAAAAAAAACCATAAAAAAAAAACAGAAGCAATACTGTAGCAAACTCAATAAAGACCTAAAAAAAAGAAGAGGATCTTCTAGCCCCAGGCAAGCCTTCAGATGATTACACCCCAAGCCAACATCTGGTTTGTAACCTCAAAAGAGACTGTGAGACCACCCACCTGCTGCTGCTGCTAAGTCGCTTCAGTCGTGTCCAACTCTGTGCGACCCCAGAGACGGCAACCCACCAGGCTCCCCCGTCCCTGGGATTCTCCAGGCAAGTACACTGGAATGGGTTGCCATTTCCTTCTCCAATGAACCACCCACCTAACCTTCCTAAATTTCTGACTCACAGAAACTGGAGAAATGATAAATATTTGTTGACTTAAACTGTGAAGTTTGGAGTTAATTTGTTATGCAGCAATAAATAACTAATACATCATCACAAAACTTCGAACAGTTTTCTTGACAAGTATCTAGAAGTGTCTTTATCCTACCTACATCTCATCTAAATTTCCTTCCTTCTCAGGAATCTTGTTTTCTCAGTCATTCCTTCTCACTGTGATATAATCAATATCTCCCCTCCACCTCTCTCAAAGTCATTTAATATGTTCAAGTCTCTCCCATCCTCACATACAGAACAAAACAAATCCTACTAGAATCTTGTATGCCTCTCCCCCTGCTGTTTACAGCTGTCTCCTTTCTTCACCATCAAGCACCACAAAATTACCATCTACGCTCCCTCTCCCAGCTTTTATACTTCTCACTAAGCCTTAGATCACTGCAGTCACTTAAAATAATTCACACTATCCTCTTACAGCCAAAGAACACTGTTCCTTAAACATTCTTGACTATCTTATAGGCTCCTCCAATAACACATTAAAGCTTGAGCTCATCCTTTCTCCTCACATCTCTCTTCTTCCTGTGCTCCCTGTCTACCACACAGTTGATCAAGCCATAAATTTGGGAGTTGCTCTCAAGTTCTCCGTTTCTCTCATCTAATCTCATCCATGTTACATCCTTAATGTCTCTCATATTCACACCCACTTTGCTGCCATGATCACTTATCTGTATTCCTGCAACAACCCTCTGGATTCCCTGCTTTAGTACCAATCACCGTGATCATTCCCTTCCTTGCCACCAAACTTATCCTCCCACTCGCTCAGAACTATCTGACTCTTTTGCAACCCCATGAACTGTAGCCTGCCAGGCTCCTCTGTCCAGGAATTCTCCAGGAAAGAATACAAGAGTGGGGTGCCATTCCCTTTCCCACGTGATCTTTCCAACCCAGGGATCAAACCTGGGTCTCCTGCATTGCAGGCAGATTCTTTACCATCTGAGCCACCAGCTGTCTCTTCCTTACTTTTGGTTATTCCTCCTTGCTTACAGACAAAATCTAAACTCCACTTTAAAATACTAATAGCTGCCAACATCTATTAAGCACTCGATTAAATGCCAAGCACTTTTGCAGGTGCTTATGTGTTAACTTTTTAAGCCTAACAGTTCATGAGGCAGGCACTGAAAACAGTCTTTACCATTTTACAGATGATGAACTAAGGCCCAGAGATGCTAAGTAAGTTCCCCACAGTCACAGAGCTAGCAAAATGGAATGGCCAAGTGTTGAACTCAGGCTGTGATTCCAGAGTCCAGCCCTTTTAATTCCAACACCAAACCCTTAGGCATGGCACACAGGTCTTCATGGGTAGGACCCAGTATTTTCTCCCAGAAGTCCTTTCCAAATGCTGTTCTCTGGGGCCCTGCTGCTTCCTGGACATACCCTGCTCCTGCAAACCTCCATGCCTCTGCTCAAGCTGTTCTCGTGATCTAAACGACCCTTCTGCAGCCCTTGCTCTCATCTCTCCTCACCCTCACCTTCCCCATCCAGTTGACAACACAGGCTCACTTATCAAGACTCAACCCTATGCTCATCTTCTCAAAGAACTGATCCTGATCCAGGGAGAAATGTTCTCTTCTTCTTTTGCAGCTACCAGGAACCACAAACACTTCATGACCGACTGGAGTATTGCTTGAAGAATACTCCCTTCCCTCCCCTCCCTTCCTCTCCCCTCCCCTTGTGAGAAGAATGCCTTGCCCTGTCCCACTGCCTTGGCCACATCACTTGCTTTGGCAGGGGAATGTGAGTAGATGTGATGCAAGTGGAGACTTTAAATCTGCTGCATGATTTGGCTGCGCCCTGGTGCACCTGTCACTCACTTGCCATGGAGGCATCTCCCGGGTAGCCTCTGGGCCAAGGAGAACACACACACACGAAGCAGATCTGAACCCAATCCACAGGCTGGACTCAAGTGCAGTCAACCCAGAGCCTCAAGCAGAACTAATCCAGTACACCCTTGGGTCCATAAGCTGGAAAAAACAAAAACTACTGCTCTCTGCCTCTGTGAGTTTTGGTGGGTGATTCATGTGTCACACTGCACTATTGTACCAAGAGTAAACTAATATATACCTGAATTTCATGTGTCTTTTTACATGTCTTGAGGACTGGGAACATTATGAGCTCTTAACAGATTTAATATAAAACTCTCTCTTTTAATGTATGTATAATGTATAATTCAGAATTTTTTAGTATTTTCACTAAGTATTATAAATAAATGGGCAACCATCACCACCATCTAATTCTAGAATATTTCTACCACTCCCAAAAGATACTCATAGGCATTATTAGTCTCTTAGATTTTAAAATAATTATTAACTTAATAAATGATATGTAAGAAAATTCTTAGAACTCTTATTCCAAACTAGCATCATGATATAAACATTGCCAAAATTAAAAAAAAATTTTTTTTTTGGAAATATGTCTCTATTAGGTTATGAGATTATTTTTTATTTTTGAAATAGTTTATACTCACATTCTCCATATATTTTAAATATCAATATTTAATACTCATATATTGCATTACAAAATAATGCTCATTGGGGGATTTAATTTTCAATCTGTAGATCACAAAGAGATGCTTACATAAAAAAACAAAGCATTCAGGAGAGAAAAAAAATATCACACAGTTCAAAGCTATCAGTAACTGATGAAAATGTGACATAGAAACTGCTTCTGCACTTTAAAAAATCATCTTGGTCAAATGCCAAAAATAAAAAACTCAAAATTTCCACTAATGAGGACCAGAGCTTCAAAAATTAGCAAATCCACACTTTAAAATAGAAATGTCAAAATCCAAAAAAATGACAGGATTGAAAAATTATTCTCACTGAATAATTGACACCATACATAAAACACTTACTCTTCATAACAAAGAAAATCATGTGTAAAACAAAACCCTACATGACAAGCTCATTTCACTCAATTATCAAAGAGGGAAAGACAGAGGTCTTATTTCAGAGAGAAATTCCATAAAAGAGATGCCTTTGGAAATAAGGTTTATTAAAGACTTGAATGTGCTTAGTCACTCAATCATGCCCGACTCTTTGCGACCCCATGGACAATAGCCCGCCAGGCTCCTCTGTCCACGGAATTCTCCAGGCAAGAATACTGGAATGGGTTGCCATGCCCTCCTCCAGGGGATCTTCCTGACCCAGGAATCAAACCCATGTCTCCCACATCATGGGCAGATTCTTTACTGTCTGAGCCACCATGGAAGTGGAATAAATAAAAATCTCATGTTACAGGTAAGACATTCTAAACTCAAAAAATGTATTTTCTACATATAGAAAAAGCATCTTAGACTGTGTTTTGCTGTGCTATATGAAACTATTTTACTATTTAAGAAACCTAGAAAACCATCCCTGTGACCACTGCTATTCCTCAAAAAAAAAAAAAAAAAAATCTAACCAAGGTGGAGCAAAGTAACCAGTGAACTTCAAGCATCCTGACTCCACCTACACTGTCCAAGTGGTTTTTATTTTTACCCTCCTCTTTCCCGTACAGGCTCTGCCCAGGATCCAGTTGCGCTGTGCCAATCTGGGTCACTCAGCCAGAGGATCAGTGGGCGACAGCCGCCAGACCCGCTTTTAGAAGCCCACATGCCTGGGGAGTGCGTGCACAGGCACAGGCGAGCATTCTCCGGCAAGCAGCAACTGTGTGGTTTTGCTATTTCTAGGCTTCAGGCTCCACAGAATACAGCCTTACCTGAGGAATATGAAATTGAGATCAGCTTACGGTGTTGGATGATCTCATTTCTAAAATTTGTTAAAAGCGCCTCTTTTATATAATTCAGTAAAATAGTCAGTGTTTACTGAATGGAAAGGAGAACTGAAGGACCCAGGTTGGACCGTTTTATGTTATTTTTTTTCAGCTTTCTTAAGGCATAATTGACAAAATGACAAGATATTTTCAATGTCTGTCATGATGATCTCATACATATACATATTATAAGAGGATTCCATCTAGTTCATTAACACATTCTGTCACCTCATATATTTATATATATATATATTTTATGTATATTATATATATAGGATTTTTTTCTGGTGAGAACATTAAGTTCTCTCTTAGCAAATCTTAACAACACAGTGTTATCAACTACAGTCACTATGTCACACAGTAGACATTCATCTTACACCTGAAGGTTTGTGCCCTGTTACCAACCTCTCCATATTTCCCCCACCCTCAACCCCTGGCAACCACTTTTCTAGTCTCCATTGTTATCAGTTCAACTTTTTTTTAAGATGCCACATATAAGTTAGATCATACAAGATTTGTCTGTCTCTGACTTATTTCACTTGGCATAATACCTGCAAGTTTCCTTCATGGTTGTCACAAATGGAGAGATTTTCTTTTTTTATGGCTGATTAGAATTCGCTGTGTGTGTGTGTGTGCGTGTGTCTGTGTGTGTGTGTATAGATCACATCTTTTTTATTCATTCATCTCTTGACAGACACTTATTAATAGGTTGTTTCCATATCTTAGCTACTGTAAATAATGCTGTAATGCACATACAGGTGTATATATCTTTTTGAATCAGAGTTCTTATTTTCTTTGGAAAAGTACCCAGAAGTGGAATTGCTAAATCATATGGTATCTCTATGTTTAATTTTTTGAGGAACCTCCATACTGTTTTCCATAGCTGCTACACCAATGTACATGCCTGCCCACAGTGCGTAAGGGATCCCTTTTCCCTACGTCCTCACCAACACATTCTTTACCATCTTTTTGAGGACAGCCATCTAACAAGCATGAGGTGATGTCTCATGGTGGTTTTGACACATTTCCCTAACAGTGAGGGATGCTGAGCATCTTTGCATGTACTTGTTGGCCATCTCTATGTCCTCTTTAGAAAAATGGAAAAACGTCTATTCGGTTCCTCTGCCCATTTTTTAATCAGATTGTTTGTGGTTTTACTATTGAGTTGCATGAGTTACATTACTTTTTAATCAACACTTCAAAACCAGTGTTTCACTCAATCACATCTTTACACCGCATAGAACCAACTAGGTGCTGAGCTGGCCACCTGACAGTGATATCTCTAAAACTGACCCTAATCTAGTCTTCTAAACAATCTGTTAATGCCTTTTTTAACCAATGTAGATTATAATCCCAAGCTCAGCTCCAAGAAGGAGCCACTGTTCTGAGTGTTTTTTAACTATTTCCTTGCTTTTCTCTAGTCTTGCTCCCATGAATGCACTCCTATATACTACTGAATTTTAATTAAAATGTTGGTAACATTTGTCAGTTACCAAAATGTTGGTAACATTTGTTGGCTTCCCTGTCCTTCACTATCTCCCAGAGCTTGCTCAAACTCACATCTACCTTCTTATCATCTACTTCCCCCAGATTTTCCTTTAGGGAATTCACCACTTCAATGCTGGGTAGCAGCCAGTGGTGGGGATGGACATACCATCCCTTAGTAGGGATGGGCCAAGGTGGACCCTGATTGGCTTAAGCTAATCAATTTATCTATTCCCCAGGTGATTATGAAAGAGGGACGTGTCTCCGCTCTCTGCCCAGAGGGTGTAAATAGAACAGGAGGACTGGAATTGCTCTTGCCCAGCCAAGCCCGCAAGGAGAAAAACCTGGACTTTTTGGGATGGAGGAGAGCAGGCATAGATACTTACACAAAACCTGAGCATAAAGCCATGCAATGTACAGCACAGTTGAAAGCTGAGAGAATCCTTGTCCTTACTGATACCATAGAGCCACTGAATCAACCTCGTGTGAAGTAGGAATCTACCTCCAGGCTGTCAGTAGGTCAACAAACCATCTTTTTTTTCCCTAAAGCCACTTTAGGTTGAATTTCTGTTGGTTGCAACAGATAGTTAGTTTCATTTTACGAACTAAAACACAAAAGAATGAATGAAAAAAATTACTAAACACACTCATAAAAAGAACACATGAATAAGAAAAATTTTTGACACATTATACAATTCACAACTCCTGGTGGAAGTTAAGTCAGTGGTTTATCAGGGTCCGTCAGGCCACCTAGGAACCAAGACCACAAAAAAATGCATTAGAATGTAGGGTTGGGGAGATGCCTGAGGCCTCATCTGGATAAAATAACTCTCCCTTCCAGGTGGCAGCAACTATCAGGCAGTATATTAGATGAAGAGATTCACTTGGCAAGTTTCTTTAAAATTACTGAAAACATGTTCAAAGCCAACACAGGCCTCCAGCATTGAGTCATCATCCACACTCCCACTTGCCCCACCTCTTCACTACTGCCCCTAACCACCAGTATCCCTTAAGGTTGCCCTTGGTGAAGAGACTGGATCACAGCCCATTGCGTGGTGCTTACAAGCACAGATAAAGCAGTCAGACTGCCTGGGTTTGAAGATCAGCCCCACCATCTAATGAGTGTGTGATCTTCAACAATTTACTTATTTCTCTATAAAGTAAGAGGAAAAAGAGTTTGCACCTAGCTTACGGGATGGTTGAGAAGCTAAATGCTCAGAATAGGGCCAGTCAGCAGTAAGTATAAATTACTGTCATGAACTATGATAATTTGAGGATGTTTACAGAAAATCTGATCCCTGGCCTCCAAGAGAGAGGCAGCAGCCCTGAGGAGCCCACATTCTGTGCCAGGTTGAGCGGCCCTACCCCCACGGCCTTCATCCTGCACCTCCCGGCTCCCCATACTCCCGCCTCCCAGGGCTCTTTCTTTGGAGTCTTCTCCATCCCCCAGCCTCCACCTGGAACACAGTCTCCTGCACCTTGTTGTCTGGTCAGTCCCTACTCATCCTTTAGGTCTCAGCTTAGCAGCACTTCCTCACAGAAGCAGGCCGAGGTCCCATACACTGGAGGAGGCCCAGCCCTCTCTATGTCCACACGACCTCCTGTTCCTTTTCTGAACACACACACACACACACTCTCCAGGGGATCTTCTCGACTCAGGGATCGAACCCACATCTCCTGCATCTCCCACATTGGCAGGTGGATTCTTCACCAGTGAGCCACCTGGAAAGGCACCTGAAGTACTACGAACACACAAAATCTCAAAGAAAGAGCCTCAGGGGAAAAACTGCACTATTTCACCCCTTCTCCAAAAACAGGAGGAGCTTCTCTGGGGAATGTTGTCTAAGGTTGTCTGATGGTAGGTAGGAAATGTAAAACCCCTTTAAAAGTTTCCTTATGACCCAAGATTCTAAATTCCAGCATCAAGAATCGTCCAGCTGTTGTTTTACACATTTCTGTCTCTGATCTGAGCATGTGAGTAGAGAAAGTAAGACTGCACAAAACATTAAAATCCAAATATTTCCACTATAAAACAAAGTAATTCCTGAAAATGAATGAATAATGTCCCAAAGTAAGACAAACAACCAAAAACCTCATATATTGCAAAATCACACAGTAAAAAAATAACAAGGCTGATGGAAAATTTAGAGTTGGGGCAGAAGGCTCAAGTCCCATTCAACTTTGTAACCAGACTAACAAAAACAATAAGAAGCTGAGAATTACTAGCACATATAAAAAGATGTTTTCTACTTCCTGTTATAGAATAAATGTGGGACTTGTACCAGAAAGGAGGATGGGGTCAAGAGGCAGGATGGAAAGGGTGTGAGCAAAGACTGAAGCTACTGCATTATGAAGATAAGATAAAACACAGAAAGGTCTGGGAAAATCAAATGTTTTAATAAACGCAAAGCCAAATGGAGCCCAGAGAACAAGGTACCATTGCCTCCCTGGTTCACTTAACACTAGTCTTCTTTGCTTTCAATTACTGCTAACAGGTAATGCCAAATACTAAGGTGCTAGGAAAATCTCACATGAACCGTTGCAACCTGTATCTTGTAAGCATCGCTTCCTATTTCCCAACTGCATATGCAGTAATTCACACATATAAACTATAGCACAGCCAATTGTATTTGCTCAGAACACCAGGGCCCCATGCCGGGTAAGAGGGCTGAGAGTGGAGCTGCACCCAGGAAGTACCAAAAGGCTGAGCCAAGAGAAGTACCACTGCAACGGGCGTTGTTTGAGGGCCCTGGAGCCACATCAGATCAGCGTCCTGACCCATTCGCCTGCCAGCCTTAACACTAATGAAACATACTGGAAGAGTCACAGCAGACACCCTTGAACTGAGTCGGCGGGCAATGGCTATCTGTGTTACCCAAGGACTAAATACAATGACAAATATAGAATACCCAGCACAATGCCTGGCAGAGATACATACTAACCACACATGCTTTTCTTCCTCCTGTTAATAATAATTTCTGATCTAGGACCACTAAATATAGACAGGGAGCCAGATCTCAACCAAGGGAAAAGAGACTGGTAAAGAGAAAGGAAGTAAAAATAGTTCCACCCGTCGGACATGGTTTATTCTGCTCCTGTAATGGTTTTTCATCACAGTCCTAACCACTCTACTGCCAAAATTTATCTTTTTAAAAGCAATGAAAGGGCTCCAGTTTCACAGAATGCGCTTGGGAGTCACAGAGGTGGACCTGTTTCCTAGCAACCAACAGTATGATGCACACAGAAAATGCTCACTAAACAGCTGCTAAGGGAATGAGGAAGACAGGGGAGGGCAGGTCATCTGCTTGCTTAGATGGTTGGGATCTAAGCAAGCAGATGGTTGCTTTTACTTCTAAAGCACAGCAGTCACCAGCCCAAGCTCAAGCTCTGGAACAAAACTGCCTGGGCTCAAATCCCAGCTCTGCCACTTATTAACTATGTGACTTCAGGCAAGTCAGTAACATTCCTGTGTTCCAGTTTTCCTGTCATGTAAAATGGGCATAAAATGGTGCTTACCTGAGAAGCCCCTTATGTGCCAGGCACAGTGCTAGGTTATATGTTATATTATATTATGCTATATCATATTACATTATATATTATAACCCAAGCACCCAGACGAGCACTGCCCTATGATGTGCTGTACAAGTGTGTTATATTAACTATTATATTTATTTGGCACTGAACTATCTACTTTATCACTTTACATTATCATATTCCGTCAACTCTTGCAACATGATGAATCAGGCCTCTACTTGTCACCCACCCCTCCGATTTATGACATCTTGCAAGGTTCCTGAGGAAACAGGCGGCAACCACATCTGTTGGTTGATAACATTCAGCTCCACAAGCTCCTTTTTTCATTTTCTGTAGGAAAGGCAGAGAGGATGCCATTTCTCAGTGTTTCCATTGGGTCATGACAATGAATGCTCACAGTCATAGTCACTGATTAGTGTCAGCTGCTGGTCATTCGTTTCTGTGGGGGGCATGCTCCATTTAAAATACCTATCCAATAGGAACTTAACCAGATGACCACTATCATAAAATTCCTCCATGCTGTTTCTCTACCTAGATCCTACAACAGGGGAAAGAGAGGAGGCTGCCTGACTGGTTGAGGTGGGGACACGAGGAGGAGGTGAGAGTCCTGGGACAGAATGCTGGGAAGCAAGCATGTTTATTTCAAGAAAGGAGACAGCTGTTTGCTCTCCAGCCCCGCCGACAGGAATGCCAAGTGCAATGAGCACAGCCCTGCCCTGGTCCAACCTGAGGGGAAGGGTGGCCTCCTAAATAATTCCTTCAACTGATATCACCTACCCAAGAGCCAAGAGTGGAATCACTTTTCCAAGTGTCCAATCACTGACTGTCTCCAGGCAACTATTGGGTAAACGGCTTTTTTTAATCAGTCTTTTTTAAAAAAAACAACACTTTGCTTCCCATCAGGGCAGCAACAGCGTCTATTTTCTCTGCCACAGCAGAGTCCAAGTGCCAATCAGGCAATCATAGCTGGGCACAGACTCACTGAGAAATCTCTCGGGCAGTGGCGAATGTGGCTCTGGGGCCCTATCAGGGAGCAGAGCGGATAAACCAAGGAGGAATGGAATGGTCACCAGGACCCACACCATGGCCACAAGAGCTCTGGGGTTTAGCAAAGTAGGCAGACCCCAAGCAACAAGACATTTGTTATAATGAAATATGACAACGTTTCTAACAGAGGTGAATTCTAAATGTCAGGTATGCACAGAGGATTAGTGGGCTTAGAGGAATCAGGGAGTCTGTCTCAGAAGCAGTCATAGTTAAGCCCTGTCTTAGAAGGATTTGTCCCTGGAGAAGTGGAGAAGGGGCATTCCAGGGTACCCCTACCTGAACCACCATTCTCCCCTTTCTCCTGAGGAAGAGAACCCAGATTATTACCTGGGAATACCCACCTTCCCCAGCAATCAAGAGAGGACATATTACTGAAATCCCAGGCAATAAAATGGAAGTAGAAGTGTCGGAAAGAATTGTCGGAAAGGCACCTTATATGGGAAGGATGCGCTCTTCATTCTCCCTTTCTCCACCCTGCTTCCTGGAAAGGTGCTGTGATGGTGCATCTCCAGCAGCCAGGCTGGACCACATGGAAGGAGGAGGGGCAGGGTCTGGAGATGATGGGTTTGAGTGTTAAAAGAAATCTAAGTCACAGGGTTTACAACTACTGGGGCTCCCAGATGACATGCAACTTTATTAGTTTATAAAGCACCTTCTTTGAGAGGAATTTCGGGGACAAGTTCCCAAAACAGAGGACATCTGTGGGCCACCGCCCAAAGTCTCACGCAGAATTGCTCTGCTTACTCACTAAAAGTAGGCAGGTTTCCTCCAGTCCCTTCTCATCTCAGACCAGAGTGCAGGTTCTACAGACCCTATTCTGTGGAAGAATTTTAATCCCAGAGTCCACGTTCAAATGCAAATCCCAAAGTTCTCTCTGCCATTTCTTCTAGAAGAGGGTCTCCTGATTTACTGTGCCTTGATCCTAAGCGCTCCAGTCGACCATCATGCAAACCCTATTCTGAGTGGCCTGCAAGAATATTCAAGCACTTATGACTCAGCTCCCTTCTCCACCTGCTCTCCTGCACACAAGCCTTCAACACACTTGGAGAACTGTAAGAGCATAAAAGCATGTAAGCCCTTATCTCAATAAATTAGCATCAATCTAATTCCCCTCTAAGCATCCATCGATGGTCATAGCTTAAACATTACTTTCACTATGAGCCCTTGCCTGCTTAAAGTTATTTTCTCTTAAATCCCTCATTCTTTGCTGTCATAACAATTATCCCAATTTGTTGTTATGAATTTACTGTTAAGCTCAATGCCCACCACGTCTACTACAATGGGTATTTCCTGTGGACAGGAATCATGCTTACTTCGTCCACCATCTAACCTTGGTTCTCAGCATGACGCCTGGTGCATGGTTAAAGCTTAGCTAATACTTTTCAGGAAATGAATTTTAAAATCCGCTTAAAACACTTTCACACATTAATGCTTATCTTCACCATTAATGCTTATTTTTAGTATTCACACTGAAGCAAACTTACAAGTGAAGGGCTTCCCTGGTGACTCAGTGGTAAAGTATCCACCTGCCAATGCAGGGAATGGGGGTTGAATCCCTGGGTCGGGAGGATTCCCCTGGAGAAGGAAATGGCAACCCACTCCAGTATTCTTGCCTGGGAAATCCCATGGAGAGAGGAGCCTGGTGAGCTACAGTCCTTGAGGGGGGTCTCAACAAGTTGGACACGACTGAGCTCACACGCACCAACTTATGAGTGACCACCATGTATCCCAAATAATTATGTTCATATTTTAAACCATCTGACTGAACCTATCCCAGCCTTCATTCAAGTTTCCTATTAGAATAAAATAATTCTTTGAATACTATTTTTAAAAATACTTCTTAGGAGAGGAAAAGAGAGCCATCTACTCCACAATAAATAAATTCAATTCCTCACTTAGTGTCCCACTAGGTAAAAAATAAGGCTGAGGACTTTTTTATAACAGTATTGGGATGTAAAAATAAAAAAGCCACAAGCCCGTCTGCCCTTGACCTTTATTAAAAAGAAAAACAAGTGCAGGTCTATTCTTGCATGGTCTCCTAATGGGCTATTTAGGGATAGATGGGTGGGGTACATCCCTAACTGCTAAGGTTGACCAGGAGACTGAGTTGCCTCCGACAATGGCTGTAAATGTCACAGTCAGAATGCAGAGCCATGGAAACACGGAGCTTTCTCAGTCTAACCAATATTTTATCCTTAAGGTCCCAGCATAGATAAAAGGATACAGTTTTGTTGATAGTATAAGTTTAGTGTGAAAAGGTATCAGCCAAGATATTCCTTAGGTGCATGTTGTATGACTACTTCCCCTTGGTTTTTCCCCTTATGCCAAACATAATTCTCCAAGATTCTATGGCCACACCATCAGGGTTAGCTAGCTGCATGAGGACATCTCTTTGGGAGTGTTGTTTTCAACACTGCAAACATGGAATTTTACCACAGCAGAACTGAACTCCATGACATCATTCTGCCTTGCAGAGAGAGATATGACATCTCCCCGTGTCCAGGCAGAAGTCTTTCCAATGTTCCATTAATTTTTTTTTAAGGACTATTTTTTTTCCTGTATCATCTAGTAACCCTCTAATTGAGGCTATTTTTATATTTCTGAATTACTTAAAAACAAAGTTCTATTATCCCTTCCTCATTTGACTGCATTGAAGTCATCCTTTTTCCCTCTTATCCTCCCCCCACCAAAAGACCCTGATACCTTTCATTTGCTTCAAAAGTAAACACACACACACATCCTTAGGAACAGATGCGGGGAAGTACTATAAATTGTATTGCATGGTTTTCTAAATCACAAAAGAGTGAACTGACCTTGAAAAAAAAAAAATCTAAGTCCAATGAGAGTAGTTTAGTCAAAAATCAACCACTGTTAAGTGATCCAGTCCTCAATCAGGAAAATAAAGGCCAAAATGACCTGGGTTAAAATGGAATGTAGGTGACAAGCCAAGACGCCCAGAAGTCACAGAACTGCTTAGTCAGACCCTTCAGTTCTTGAGAATTGTCTGGGACAGCTGCAGGAGAGGTTGCCACGCTCCTCTCTTGGAAGCTCCTGCCTCTTGGCTGAACTCAACAACAAAACTGCTCCCAGGTGAGCTCCTGTCCAGATGGAAGAACTCTCAGGTGAGAGTGAAGGAGCCTGGTAAAGCCTCAGACAGACACGCCAATGGTGCTTCAACACATCAGCACGGTGAAGAGAGAGCCCTTTGTGCCCGTATTTGGAGCACAGAACAGATCCCATGAGTATCAGGTCTTTACTCCAACTCTCTGGGGAAGGGAAAGTATGGAATAATGCACCTGCTCACCTGCTCCATTAGAATACGCTAAAGCACACATGGACTATGCATTCATCGCCAGATGGAACAGCCATTGGAGGTAAAAACCGTAACAAGACAGCCATGGTCCCTAACATCATGTTACTGTTCAGTCACTCAGTCGTGTCCGACTCTCTGCAACCCCAGGGACTGCAGCACACCAGGCTTCCCCGTCCTTCACTATCTCCCAGAGTTTGCTCAAACTTATTTCCATCGAGTCAGTGGTGCCATCCAACCATCTCATCCCCTGTCGCCCCCTTCTCTTCTTGCTCTCAATCTTCCCCAGCATCAGGTCTTTTCCAATAAGTCTATTCTAGAATATCTATCCTCTTAAGAAATCACATGTTAATGAATCAGCAAGCTTTAAAAAAAAGAATTTAAATACATCACTTACCTATTAGCCACTTGCCCTAATAAAAGTTCAATGGAGTGCCTGGAGGCTGTAACAACAGGAGACAGAAACCAGAGTCTAGCAGCCGTGCACTGCAGACAATTCCAACGCCCCTTTCCACCTTAGCAAAGTGAGGTTGAAGGCAGCCAGCAAAGGCATGGAGCCTGATTCCTTTTGCCCGAGGGCTGTAGTAGCACCACCGACTTGGTTTCCCACCCCCTCCTTCACCCAACATAAGGTCCGAGCCAGCAAGGACAGCCCCTCAGTCCTGGTAGTGGAAAGGTGTGAACAATGAAGATAAGCAAACTAGGGAGCTGCAGCTTCTGAAATCCACATCATGACTCAAAAAAAAAAAAAAAATGACAGGGGTAGGGGGACCTCTGCACAGTCAGAGGAACAGGAAACTCAGTCCTTCCAGGAATTTTCACACATGGTCCTAAACGTAGAAAGCAATATAAAGGATATGAGCCTACAATCCCACTCCTGGGCATCTACCTAGAGAAAAACATATTTGAAAAGATACGTGCATCCCCAGTGTTCACAGCAGTACTATTTATAACAGGCAAGACATGGAAACAGCCTAAGTGTCCATCGATAGAGAAGACAAATAATATGTGTGCATGCATGTATATATGTATACACACACATACTTATATATACATACACATGGTGGACTATTAGTCAGTCATAAAAAGAATGAAATAATGCCACTTTTAGCAACATGGACGGACCCAGAAATTATCATACTAAGTGAAGTAAGCCAAATAAGACATATACCATATATCACTGATATGTAGAATCTAAGCTTTAGAACTGTGGTGTTGGAGAAGATGCTTGAGAATCCCTTGGACTGCAAGGAGATCCAACCAGTGCATCCTAAAGGAGACCAGTCCTGGGTGTTCATTGGAAGGACTGATGTTGAAACTCCAATACTTTGGCCACCTCATGTGAAGAGTTGACTCATTGAAAAAGACCCTGATGCTAGGAGGGATTAGGGGCAGGAGGAGAAGGGGATGACAGAGGATGAGATGCTTGGATGACATCACCGACTTGATGGACATGAGTTTAGGTAAACTCCAGGAGTCGGTGATGGACAGGGAGGCCTTGCATGCTGCGATTCATGGGGTCACAAAGAGTCGGACACGACTGAGTGACTGAACTGAACTGAACTGAAAGAAAGGATACAAATGAAATTATTTACTAAACAGAAATAGACTCACAGACACAGAAAACAAACTTACGGTTATCAAAGTGGGAGAGAAGGGTAAATTAGGAGTTTGGGATTAAAATATATACCTGCTACATATAAACTAGATAACCAACAAGGACCTGTACAGCACAGGCAACTATACTCAATATCTTGTAATAACCAATAATAGAAGAGAATGTAAAAAAAGAACATGCATATGTATAACTGAAACATGTTACTGTACAACTGAAACACATTGTAAATCAACCATATTTCAATTAAAAAATATTTTAGAAAGAGAATAAGGACTACAATGTCAGACAGCCTGAGTTTTGAATCCTAACTCTAACCAGAACTTCCTGAAGAGGTGAACCTAGGCAAGACAAGGCAATTCCTGGAAGCCTCAATGTCTTCAACTGCAGATTTTGGGTATCTGGGTGCATATACTTGTAGATATTAAAAAAAGATGCTTCAATTAAAGTTCTAGTTTGCCACTTACTTGTTACTTTGGGCAAGATATTTTCTCACCTTTAAGTGGGGATAATAACAGTACTTACTTAGAAGAGACTAATGCCTACCTTGACTTTTTTACCCTGTCCCTGACATAGAGTAAGCACTCAAAAAATATCAACTTTTATCATCATGAGCATCGGTTTCACCACCATCATTATCATGTTAGCCCTAGCTATGACATTTTTAAGTTTCAGAATAGTCCAAAGCAAAAAGAGAAGCTGCCAGGCCAATTTCCAGGGGCTGCCTGGCCCCACCTGGCACTGACTGCCACAGAATCACTGGCCAGATGTCTGCATCATGGTTCCATTGTCATACATCAGTAGAGAGCCGCAGGCCCAGAGAACCAGTTCCTGGGGACACAGGCCCCATCCTACCCCTTCTTGGTGGCCAGAGCTCAGTCTGCTCATTCGGAGCTTGCCTGATACAAACTTGGTTTCCAGGGAGATGCTGGGGCCAGAAAAGCCAGCTCCGCCTCCCACTCCACTTCCCCCTTCCCCAAATCTGTGGGACCTCACTGTTCCCCTGCCATGTGACAGCACTGTGTCATAGCAGCCCTTGTATACAAACAGGCCAGACTATTTAAATGTCATTGTGACAATGATGCTGCCTGCTCTCATTTCCATATCTATTCCAACCACTACTCTTTTCCTGATCTAGCCAGAAAAGTTTTCCTTCCTCTTACCTAGCTCTCCGGGCCAAGTAGAGAACCATATGCCATGTTAAATCTTTGTTGTAGTAAATGGATGTAAGAGTCATCAAGTCCCAACAGAGAAGGAGAATTAGAAGCACTGTATAACTTGTGACATATGTTCATTGGTCATCACATCCCAAATGTCATGTTGCTGCTGCTGCTAAGCTGCTAAGTCGCTTCAGTTGTGTCCGACTCTGTGCGACCCCATAGATGGCAGCCCACCAGGCTCCTCCGTCCCTGAGATTCTCCAGGCAAGAACACTGGAGTGGGTTGCCATTTCCTTTTCCAATGCATGAAAGTGAAAAGTGAAAGTGAAGTCGTTCAGTCGTGTCCGACTCTTAGCGACCCCAATGTCATGTTACTGGCTACCAAATGCTACATTCTCTCAAAGGCTACACATAAATTCTCCCACTGCCAAACAACACAACAGTTTTCAGTCTTGGAGAGCTAAGGTACCCTCAGTGCTTTTAATCTTCAAAATCAGGTCCCAGTTGAATCAGAAAACAATTCTATATCAGCAGGGGGAAATGACCCAAAATGAAGAACTGATCCCTTTCAGCCCTAGTTCCTACTTACGTGAAATATGGATTAGGTCACAAATGAGATTATATTCAGCACCAAGCCCCACAGGCATGTCATGATTAAAGTTAAAGGAGTCCAGAAACATCTCAAGTTAAGAAGTAAGGCTGAGTTGGGTTGAAATTACCCCTCCTTAAAGGCCTGGCAACTTGCTCCAGATCACAACTGAAACCAAGTTGAAGCGACATCTGTTTCTCCAGTAAGTATCTGGCATTGCAGAGAATAACTACAGATTATAACAGATAAATATTGTTGTGGGCAGAGAGGCAAAGGTCAGGAGGGGAACTAAGAAAATTCAAATCATCTACCTGCTAACAAAGCCCTGTAACTTAACAAATACCATCATGGGCGTTGGGGGTGGGGGGCAGTGGGAGAAAGAGGAAAAAGAAGTGAGGAAGCAGGAAGGAAAATAAATGGGGGACTTATTCTTTTTCTAGAGGGCGCTGACACAACTTCAATGAACAAAACACTGCTATACTGGAGATGACTATTCAGACAACTGCCATTTGCATAACGATTTAACGTTGGATTGTCTTCAAGAGGAGGAAAACTGAGCATCCTGCTTGGAGTCTAATAACAAAGACTTTAAAGGCATTAAACTTAAATAGTCAACATAATACTGAGGAATAACTTTCTAAGCCTCATTGGACTATCAGGGTCATCTTATCAGTAGATGTTACTGGTTCTCCTCTGAAGCCTCAATCTCTCTTAGCACAAGTTAGAATAACACACAGCACCTACTTAACTTTGAGACCAGGTATCTGGCGTTCATAAGGTAAGACAATAGAATGAGATGGGTAGATAACTGAATTCTATTTTTTACACTAAAAACTCAGGGTTCTGAAGATTTTCTTTCAAACTCACTTGCAGTTGTTGTTAACAATAGGAACAACAGTAACAGCAATAACAGTAGCATTAATAAAGGTAGCAGTGGTGATGGTAGTAGTATTCTCATAGTAATGATAGTACTGATATTAATAGCAGTAGTGATATCATGGCAATAATAATAATAACTTTTACTTATGCTGCTACTGCTACTGCTAAGTCGCTTCAGTCGTGTCCGACTCTGTGCGACCCCATAGACGGAAGCCCACCAGGCTCCCCCGTCCCTGGGATTCTCCAGGCAAGAACACTGGAGTGGGTTGCCATTTCCTTCTCCAATGCATGAAAGTGAAAAGTGAAAGGGAAGTCGCTCAGTCGTGTCCAACTCTTAGCGACCCCATGGACTACAGCCTACCAGGCTCCTCCATCCGTGGGATTTTC
Organism: Bos mutus; assembly: GCF_027580195.1. NCBI lineage: Eukaryota > Metazoa > Chordata > Mammalia > Artiodactyla > Bovidae > Bos > Bos mutus. The sequence continues at coordinate 60,213,245 of NC_091622.1, read as the reverse complement.
CAGGCAAGAGTACTGGAGTGGGGTGCCATTTACTTATGCAGCACTTCCTAAAAGCCGGGTACTAGTCTAAGCATCTTAAATGTTATTAACTTACTTCATTCTCACAGCACTCCTTTCAGATAGGTAATCTATTATTAGTATCCCTGTTTTACAGCCGCTTTCAACAATATGTCTGTTATTTTTCTAGAGCTAGCTTTCAAAGAAACGATTTAGAACCAAAAGGAGAGGAAACACAGCCTTGTCCAATGTCACACAGCTGGAAGGCAGTACACCCAGGATGCTAACCTAGGCTGCCCAGCCCCAGAGCCTGACCTCTGACCACTGTGCTGCATTTGCTGCCGCTTTGCTTAGGACGCTCTGCTAGAAAAGGAATGTGCAAGGAATTTAGACCCCTGCCTGCTGGTAGCCAGAGTTAATGCTTGAAGTTTGCTGTTTCCTTCAGGAGTCTCCCCATTGCCACATTAAGACACGTAGCCTGCTCCGACAGCTATAAAAAGTCACTGGAAGTGTTAGGGAACTATTCCCACTTCCCACCACCCCACCCCCACCCCACCCCACCCCACCCCACCCCTCCCCCGGGCCTATGACCTCCATCGAGGCCTTCACCTTTGCCAGCCAAGGCAGAGGCTAGGGGTGGGGTGAGGTTGGGGCATGGTTCCCAGGCCACCGTTTCCTGCCCAGTAACACAGCCCTCAAATAGCCAAGGCTGCAGGCCGAGAAATTCCTCACTAACAAGTTATCTCCTGGAGCTTGTTCCCTGAGCCTTTATTAAGAATGAACAGTTTTCAAGCCAATCCTTGACTTACGGAAGACCAGGGACTGAAGAGAAGAGACAAGCTGCAAAGTTTGTTTATTAACCTGCTACACCCAAGGGAACATTTTTTTGAAAAGGTGAAATTCCTGACTACTCAAAAGAAAAAAAAAAAAACCCTGTGGGAAATTTAATCACCAGCTGAACAAAAGTGAAAAACAAAGCCCTACCAATGAGGGTGTTGCCAAAGACAATGGGGCCCCTAAAGGAGATGCAATTGTCTCGAGATAACAGTCCCCCTGGGAATTCAGCTCACACTAAGTACTACATTATTGCTATATTAGCTGAGGAATCTTTGTTCACTGGGCAACTGGGCGCAGAACCATCTGTTACTGCCGCTGGGTTCCCCCAGCTTTGCAGACAGGGCATTTACATTTAAAGAGGAACCTCCGGGAAGGAAGAAGGGCGGTCTCTACCTCTCTGGAGCAAACACCTTTTTATACAGCCTGGGAGGGGAAGCTCTCCTTTCCTTGAAACCCAACTCCGCGATTGAAAGGAGATAGGCCACTTCAATAATGCACATGCACAGAGCCACGGCTGCTTCATCCTAAAGCCACGCACTGCCTGCTGTGGCTTTCACATTCTTGAGTTGGTAGATCTGGTAAAGCATCAAGAACAATGCCCAACTGTCTATAGGGCCCAATGGGGCTCAGCTTTCTTAAGGAAGCCCTTCTTTTTAAAAAATCTATGGAACCAGGACAAAAGCAGATATTCTGCACTGCATAATATTTAGCTTGAAATATACCACCACTTAAAAACAGACTGTGACCTGGACGGAAAATGTTTTAGATCATGACCTAGGTGAGGGGCTATAGTACTATATGGGCTTCCCTGGTGGCTCGGTGGTAAAGAATATTTGGCAAAACTAATACAATATTGTAAAGTTTAAAAATAAAATAAAATTGGAAAATAAAAAAATAAAAATAAAAAATAATAAATAAAATAAAATTTAAAAAATAATAAATAGTACTCTTTAAAAAAAAAAAAGAATCCACCTGCCGATGCAGCGCAGGTTCGATCCCTGGGTCAGGAAGATTTCCTGGAGAAGGAAATGACAACCCACTCCAGTATTCCTGCCTGGGAAATCCCATGGACAGAGGAGCCTGGTAGGCTAGAGTCCATGGGGTTGCAAAGAGATGGACATGACTGAGCAACTAAACAACAGCATAGTACTACTATATACCTAGGTCAAAATTCACGGAGGTGTGCACTTAAGAAGTATACACTCTCCTGTGTGTAACTATACCAAAATACATTTTTTTTTTCAAGTACAGTACGTCCGTGTTACAATCAAGGAAATTGGGCATAAACCACTTGCCTTCAAGTACTGTAAAGTGTTCTGCTCTTATCCTTCCCTTCATCACCATCCACATCAAAAATCTCTCCTGAGAATTTTAAAGTTCAAGAACAAGAAAAACACAATTCTCCAACTCTCAACCAAGCCCGTGACTACAAATGCTTCCTGGATGTCCTATGAATCCAAGTATGAAGCACAGAGAAAGCACCTGTCACAGGCCAAGCCGTGCCAGCCACATATCACAGACAAAAGTCACAGTCTTTTTCTCATCTGGTCATGAGCCATCAAATTATGAGAGACATGATTGGGGCTTATAGCAACAGAGCTTTGAGTTTATTCTTCTGTTTTTGTTTGTTTGTTTTAACCCTATTTTTAAATAGGTCTTTCTAAACTCTGACCGAAGCGACTTAGCAGCTGCAGCAGCAAACTCTGCCTAACACTCTTGCTTCCTTGAAGCAGGTTAACCTGGTAAGGTGCAGGCCTCTAGCTGGGGCATTAGAGCAGCATTAAGTGGTTTCCCCAGGCAGTTCAGCAGATTTCAATTTGTACAACAGCATCGAGACGTGCGTGCCACAGGGGGGGTGTCTCTAAGTGACCGTTTGAGTAATAACAGGCTTCACCATTACCGGATCATGACTTAGCGGTACAGTTCTTCCTTTGAACTACCAGGGAGGGTGAGCTGCCCGTCCCTGAGGAAAACAGGGTCAAATTAGCCTCCCACTAAGCTTCAAGAAAGGCTGCCTGCCGAAACAGAGGCTCACTGCATAGATCATAGGGGGTCACCTTTTCCCCCTCGCGCCCTCCAAGCGTCCTAAGCCCCGCAGACACGGCATTTCGGGAGCGCGGGGCCACCAAGCTGCGTCTACAGATAGACATCGAGAATCAGGATCGCCCAGCGAGCGCTTCCTGGACTGAGCCAGCCGAGAGCTCCAGTAATTTCCCTGGCCTGCCACCGAGACATTTAAGAAGTGAAATATGCCAACGGGGCCAGGAACCGGCACCTCTGGGATGGAGAGGGGACTGCCAATGAATGGGCAACGTCTATGCAAATGGTGCATTCGCAGGTGGGTCTTGCAGGCTCCCGGGCCCTCTGTGCTGTGCCAGCCTCACACCTGACCCGGTGCCAGGAATACAACCAGAGGCTCCGGTGGGTGTGCGATTCCGTGAGACATTAACAACTCCGCTCCGGAAGAACGGGGAGGGGGGCTCGGGGCGGATGTAGGACGCGGAGCAGGACTCCCGAAATGCGACGTCCACAAGGACTCCGGGGGCTCCCGCCTGCCGCGCCTCTGCGGCGCTTCTGCTCTCACTGCGCTTCCCCGGGCAGCGCCTGGAAGCGGCAGGAGCTGAGATTTGCGCGACAGGCGGGCAGGAGGGATGGAAGCGCAGGGCACCGCTTCCCGCCCCCGACACGCACAGCTAGACCGCAGTGTCCTCCCTACGCGCCCACCCTCGCCCGAGACTCCAGCGCCAAAGCGTCCGGGGGTCGCAGCTCGCTTGAGGCCCTGCCGGCTGACCGGGAGCAGCCGGCAAAAGAAAGCGAGGGGTGGGGGAGGCGACACCAGACCTGTCGTCCTGGCGTGTGCGGGTCGGCGGCTCCGGGCTGCCCATACCAGGCCGCCCGCCCGCCCGCCCCGGGGTACCTACCTCGATCCACTTCTGCGCCTCGGAGAAGGCGGGCTCGGGGGGCGGCTCGGGCTGCAGGGGCTGGAGGGCTTCCAGACCGAGAACGGGACAAGCCATTTGCGAAGCCCCGCGTCCACTCGAGCGCCGGGCCGCCGGGATGAGGACGGCCGCCGCCGCCGCCGCCGCCGCCGCCGCCGCCGCCGCAGGAGCGCGCTCCCCGCCCCTTCCCGCCCGCCCGCTCTCCTCCCCGGCCCGCCCCGCCCCCGCGCGGCGCAGGTCCCGGAGGAGTGCCGCGCTGCCGCCGACCACGCCGCCGCAGCTGTTCCCCGCGCCGCCCGGCTCGGCAGCGCTGTGTGTCCCCGCGAGAGCGAGCGCCCGGGTGCTGGGAGCTCCCTCTCCACCCCACCCCACCCCCACCTCTGCGGGCTCCGCACCACCCCCTCCCGGGCGGGGGTGTCAGCCACCGACTAAAAATAACCGAGAGTGAGCGCTGAGTATCTCCCTCCCCTGCCCGCAACGCGACCAGGAGAGAGATTCGGCCAGCCGCCCCGCACGTCCCCGCGCCCCGCCGGCTGCGGAGGGGCCAGCAAGTCGGGCGGCACCTGGCAGACGCGCGGGCAGCGCGGCGCACGCGTCCCCGGGGGAGCCCGCGCTGCCGCAGCCGGGCAGTGGCCGCCCGCACCTGCCGCACCCCGCGCCAACCCTAGCTACGGAAGTGGGGGGAAAGAGGGGCAGCCCTCTGACCCCGTGCCAGGGATGTTCAGTCGCCTGATCTTTCTGTAAGATAAAGAAGAATAACGACCCTTTATAAACCTTTGTCTCTCTAGGCGAGCTACCTATGTTGATTGATTTAACTCATCTTTATTGTGCACCTACTATGTGTCGGGACCACAAAGATGAAAAAAGAGAAGGGAAGGGAGGGGAGAGGTGGGGAGAGGAAGAACTGAGAAGTCTTGGCGCTCAAAATAATTACGTTCTACAGGAAATTGGATAAAAAAGAAGATAATGGTGGAGAGTAATACATGCTAAACAGATAGGAGAAGATAAACTATGACCTGGGAAGAGGATATTGCTAACTTCAGATTGCCTCTCCACCTTCACCTGGGAGGCTGACCTGTGGGTCCAGGCTCTGATAATGGGAGGGAGGGCAGGAGGTCAGCAGGCTGGAGGAGAGGGCCGTGGGGATGTTTTAGGTACCTCTTACTGCAGAAGGCTAGGGGATTGGCTGCTCTGCTCCACTCTGAGGAAGGTTGCAAGGCTGGGGCCCCTCCTTGAGTTCTCTGACAGTCCCCTGTCTCCTTTTGTTGCACCGCACTTCCCCAGGCCCACTCCCCATTTCATTCTGGTGTCTGGCCTGCCCGCTCCCTGATAATTGTCTCTTTTACTTATTTAGCTGAGTGGGGGTCTTAGTTCCAGCAGGCAAGATCTTCGATCTTCTTGGTTGGGGTCATGTGAGCTCTTTAGTTGCAGTATATGGGATCTAGTTCCCTGACCAGGGATGAAACCCTGGCCCCTTGCATTTGGAGCACGAAGTCTTAGCCACTGGACCACCAGGGAAGTCCCTGGTGGTCTCAATAAACTCTTCTCAGCCACCTTTGTTTGAGCATGCCTTCTGTTATGCAAGAGAACCCGACTGATGACCAAGGAAAGTTTTTCTGTCAAGATGACATGATGAGGTGACATGAATGAGAAAGATGTTAGCCATGCAAAAAACTGGAAAAACATTTCCAGATAGGTGCAAAGGCCTTCAGATAGAAATAAGTTTGGTGGAGGTCATAGGCCTACAGAAGACAGTGTGACTGGAGTGTGTTGAGGAAAGAATCAGGTGGAAAAAACAGCATGGGAGAGACGGGTGAGAAGCAGGGTGTCAGACCACAGTGGACAGAGCAAGAAGTCCATGGGTGTCTCAGCAGCTAAGTGTCTTCCCTGTTCAGAGTCCCAAGTTTCATCTTTGTCCAATTCTGCTGTTGTAATAGGGGGATGAAACAAAAAAGCAGGCCTGAAATTCCACTGTTACTGGCTTTGGAGTCAGACAGGCTTCAGTTTATTTACTTTTAGAACACTTATATGGTGCTTGAATTGTGCCAGGCACTGTTTTAAGTGCATTACAAATAATTGACTAATTCATTCCCTATTCCAACCCTGTGAGATAGACTATTACCATTCCTAGGAAAAAAACAGGGGACAGAGAGGGGTGCCGCACAGCTGGTGAGCAGTGAAGCCCTGATTCAAGCCCAGACAGCCTGGCGCCAGATCTACTCTTAACTGCACACCAAGCCGCCTTACCAGTCCCAGTCCAGGCTCTGCCGCTTACAATACGTGCCTCAGTTTCCTCATCTCAAATGAGGTTGACATGGCAACATTTCAGCAAATCATTGTGAGGAGCAAACAGGAGTTCTGAATGTGAAAGAACCAAAACCGTGCCTGGCATGTAATTAGTGCTCAGCACAAGCCAGCTAACCAGAAAGAATGAGAGGGAGGAGAAATTATAAAAAAGAGTGAAGATGGCAAGCAGAGGAAAAGGGTTAGTAAAATACAGTCAGAAGGTGACCTTGTCTCCATGAAGAAACATGGTGAAGTGAATAATTGAGAAAATGATCCAGCACATTGCTACGAAATGCCCCTTTAGGCAGTTGCCACTGCATGGAGTGACTAGGAGTTGGGAAAGCCCGATGACCCAAATGACGTAGCTGAATCCATGGAAAACAAGCATTAGGAGTAAACCCACCATATGTCTGAAGTATCTGCTATCACAATTGGTATTCAAACTAAAGCGTATTTTTTTTTCTTTCAGTGCAAATACTTTTTAAGTCTTTTAAGGTTTATAATCACAAAGTAACATTTGTTTTTCCTGAACTCTATTACCAAAAACAAAGTCACATAAGTTACCAAAGGACTTTAAGGACTTAAAACTATAATAGAATTCAAACCTAGTTCCATTATCAATAATACTTAAAAATCATTGCTAAGCACCTATTATGTGTAAGAGATTGTACTAGCATCAAATGAATCCACAAAGGGATTTCATTTCTGTATAGTCTATTTTTCATATATAAAAGTAATATGTTCCAGTCAAAAAAAAAATCTGAAAAATATAATGAAGAAAACTAATCTGGAAGAAACCCTACAATTCAGAAATCATTGCCACTATTTTGGGGATGTGAAGCAACATTTGATCATAAAAAAAACTGTAAGAAAATATACTGTATAATAAATGCCAAATTAGGGATATAAGGTATTTGAAGAGCATGGATTTTGATGGGGGAACAGATTTCTTAAAGTATCATTCACATACAATCCACCCACTTAGAGTGTATAGTTCAATGTTTTTTAGGTATATTCACAGAGTTGTGCAACCATCACCACATTAATTTTGGAGCATTTTAATCCCTCCAAAAAGAAACTGCATACCCTTTAGCAGTCATATCCCTAACCTCTCATGTTCCCAAGACATGGCAACCACTAATCCACTTTCTGTCCCTATAATATAGATTATTCTGGAAATTTCAAATAAATGGAATCATACATTATGTGGTCCTCTATGTGTGGCTTCTTTCACTTGGCAGAATGTTTTCAGGGTTCATCCATGTGGCAGCATGTATCAGTACTTCATTCCTTTATACGGACAAATATTAGGTTGATGAAAAAGTTGGGGTTTCAGACCATGAATTTTAAATCATTATAACTAGGCTAAAACACATCTTTATTAATCAAAATGGGAATGATTACAATCGACACATTTTTGCCAACAAGAAATAAGTTGTTTTATTCCCGTACCATAAAAAGTTCGTGTTTCAGGATTCCAGGAACTCTTGGAAAGCATTTTCTGCCTCCTGTTGGTTGTGGAAGCATTTTCCCTGCAAAAAGTTGCTGAGATGCTTGAAGTAGTAATAGTCAGTTAACAAGAAGCCAGGTGAATATGGCAGATGAGGCAAAACTTCATTGCCCAATTGGTTCAACTTTCGAAGCATTGGTTGTGCGACATGTGGTTAGTCGTTGTCACGGAAAAGAATAGAGCTCTTTCTGTTGACCAATGCTGGCTGCAAGCATTGCAGTTTTTGGTGTATCTTTTCAATTTGCTGAGCATACTTCTCAGATGTAATGGTTTCGCCAGGATTCAGAAAGCTGTAGAGGATCAGATGGGTACTAGACCACCAGCGACCTTGACCTTTTTTTGGTGCAAGTTCGGCTTTGGGAAGTGCTTTGGAGCTTCTTCTTGGTCCAACCGCTAAGCTGGTGGTCACCAGTTGTACAAAATACACTTTTTGTCACACTTCACAATCTAATGATGAAATGGTTTGTTGTTGTTGCATAGAATAAGAGAAGACGACACTTCAAAACTGTGATTTTTTTTGATTTGCAGTCAGCTCATGAGGCACCCACTTATCAAGCTTTTTCACCTTTCCAGTTTACCTCAAATGCCGAACAACCATGGAATGGTCAGTGTTGAGTTCTTTGACAACTTTTCATGTAGTTGCAAGAGGATCAGCTTGGATGATCAGCTCAATTAATTGGTCATTGTCAACTTCCCATGGCTGACCACTGCACTCCTCATCTTCAAGGCTCTCACCTCCTTGGCAAGACTTCTGGAACCACTGCTTGTTAACAGTTGCTGGGCCAAATGCGTTGTTGATGTTGCAAGTTGTATCTGCTGCTTTATGACCTATTTGGAAATTGAATAAAAAGATTACTCAAATTCGCTTTTTGTCTAACATCCTCTCCATAGTCTAAAATAAATATAAAATAAACAGCAAGTAATGTCATTAGCCAAAAAAAAAAAAAAAAAAACATAATGCAAGAAAGTGAAAGTTGCTCAGTCGTGTCTGACTCTTTGGGACCCCATGGACTATACAGTCCATGGAATTCTCCAGGCCAGAATACTGGAGTGGGTGGCCTTTCCCTTCTCCAGGGGATCTTCCCAAGGGATCTTCTCAGGGATCAAACTCAGGTCTTCCACATTGCAAGTGGATTCTTTACCACCTGAGCCACAAAGGAAGCCCATAATGCAAGAAATGCACATTAAAATTATGTATAACATAATCACATTTAGTCAAGAAGGTATTACAATGTCAAACGGCAAAGTTCAACAATGCAAAACTGCAATTACTTTTGCACCAACCTAATAATATGCCATTGTATGGCTATACCATATTTTGTATATCCATTCATCAGTTGATAGGCCCTTGGGTTGTTTCCATGTTTTGGTTATTATTAATAATGCTTCTATAAACATTCATGTACGAGTTTTTGTGTGGACATATGTTTTCATTTCTCTTGGGCATACGCCAGGAAGCAGAATTGCTGGGTTATTTGATAACTCTGTGTTTAAACTTTTTGGTAAACTACTGACTGTTTTCCAAAGTAGCTGCACCATTTTACATTCCCACCAGAAGTGTAAAAAAGGGTTGCACTTTTTCTACCTCCTTGCTAACACTTGTCATTTTCCAACTTTTTGATTACAGAGACTCTAGAGGGTGTGAAGTGGTATCTCACTGTGGTTTTAATTTGCATTTCCCTGATGACTAAATCACGACCAAGATAATCATGATGATGTAATCACTCACCTAGAGCCAGACATCCTGGAATGTGAAGTCAAGTGGGCCTTAGAAAGAATCACTATGAACAAAGCTAGTGGAGGTGATGGAATTCCAGTCGAGCTATTGCAAATCCTGGAAGATGATGCTGTGAAAGTGCTGCACTCAATATGCCAACAAATTTGGAAAACTCAGCAGTGGCCACAGGACTGGAAGAGGTCAGTTTTCATTCCAATCCCAAAGCAAGGCAATGCCAAAGAATGCTCAAACTACCACACAATTGCACTCATCTCACACACTAGTAAAGTAATGCTCAAAATTCTCCAAGCTAGGCTTCAGCCATACGTGAACCGTGAACTTCCAGATGTTCAAGCTGGTTTTAGAAAAGGCAGAGGAACCAGAGATCAAATTGCCAACATCCGCTGGATCATGGAAAAAGCAAGAGAATTCCAGAAAAACATCTATTTCTGCTTTATTGACTATGCCAAAGCCTTTGACTGTGTGGATCACAATAAACTGTGGACAATTTTCTGAAAGAGATGGGAATCCAGACCACCTGACCTACAATCTGTATGCAGGTCAGGAAGCAACAGTTAGAACTGGACATGGAACAACAGATGGTTCCAAATAGGAAAAGGAGTACATCAAGGCTGTATATTGTCACCCTGCTTATTTAACTTCTATTTGGAGTACATCATGAGAAACGCTGGACTGGAAGAAACACAAGCTGGAATCAAGATTGCCGGGAGAAATATCAATAACCTCAGATATGCAGATGACACCACCCTTATGGCAGAAAGTGAAGAGGAACTGAAAGCTTCTTGATGAAAGTGAAAAAGGAGAGTGAAAAAGTTGCCTTAAAGCTCAACATTCAGAAAACGAAGATCATGGCATCTGGTCCCATCACTTCATGGGAAATAGATGGGGAAACAGTGGAAACAGTGTCAGACTTTATTTTTTGGGGCTCCAAAATCACTGCAGATGGTGATAGCAGCCATGAAATTAAAAGACGCTTACGCCTTGGAAGGAAAGTTATGACCAACCTTGATAGCATATTAAAAAGCAGAGACATTACTTTGCCAACAAAGGTCCATCTAGTCAAGTCTATGGTTTTTCCAGTGGTCATGTATGGATGTGAGTGTTGGACTGTGAAGAAAGCTGAGTGCCGAAGATTGATGCTTTTGAACTGTGGTGTTGGAGAAGACTCTTGAGAGTCCCTTGGACTGCAAGGAGATCTAACCAGTCCATTCTGAAGGAGATCAGTCTTCAGTGTTCTTTGGAAGGACTGATGCTGAAGCTGAAACTCCTGTGCTTTGGCCACCTCATGTGAAGAGCTGACTCATTGGACAAGAGCCTGATGCTGGGAGGGATTGAGGGCAGGAGGAAAAGGGGACAGAGGATGAGATGGCTGGATGGCATCACCGACTCGATGAATGTGAGTTTGAGTGAACTCCAGGAGTTGGTGATAGACAGGGAGGCCTGGCATGCTGTGATTCATGGGGTCTGGCATGCTGTGATTCATGGGGTCTCGAAAAGTTGGACAGGACTGAGTGACTCAACTGAACTGATGACTAATGATGTTAAGCATCTTTTCTTGTACATAATGGCCATTTGGACATCTTCTCAGAAGAAATGTCTATTCAGATCTTTGTCCTTTTGTAAATTGAGTCATTTCTCTTTTTACTATTGAGTTATGAGCTCCTTATATATTTTAAGTAGGAGCCCCTTATTAGCCATATGATTTGCAAATATTTTCTTCCATTCTGTGTGTTAATATTTCACTTTCTTGAAGCTGTCCTTGAAAGCACAAAATTTTTTTAAATTTTGACAAAGGCCAATGCATCTATTTTTTCTCTTTGGTTGTTTGTGCTTTTAGTGTCATATCTAAGAAGCATTGCCTAATCCAAGGTCACAAAGATTTATGCCTGTGTTTTCTCCTAATAGTTTTATAGTCGTCATTCTTACATTTAGATACTTAATGCATTTTTAGTTATTCTTTGTAAGAGCATGGGTTTTGAGGTTGACCTTAGTATGACAGTCTGGGTCTTCTGAGAAGCAGACACTAAGATGGAATTAAAAGTACAAGAATTTTATTAGGGAAATGACTGTGAGAGAAAATGATAGAAAAGCAGTCAGAGCACAGTGCAAGTCTGACCTTAGAGAAGAGAGGGAAAGGAAGGTCAGGTAGAAGCATTGTCATAGCTGCCTTTCAGCGAGGCCATTGGAAGATTCATGAACCAAAGTCAGCTTCCAAAAGAGTCATGGGTGCCCCAGAACAAGCCTGCCTTAGAGTCCCAGCTGTATCCCTGCTGAATTTAGTAATTGGCTGGGGGCAGCCCAGTGGGACGTGCTGTTGAATGCTAATATGGCGGTAGACTTCAGAGCACAGCAACTGGGGCCCTTGGTCAGTTTAGCTCCCTGAAGGGCACATTTCATAGATGCCACATGTTATGTAGGTGAAAATGCTATTTCACTTCCTGGAGTCTCAGTTTTCTTGATAAAGCATCTGTTTCTTTGCTTAGCACTTAGTAACCAGGGGTTAATAATAGCTTTGATAATACTATGTATTAAAAAATATACCTATAAATATAAGCGCATTTGCATACTCAGTCACTTCAGCCATGTTCAACTCTTTGCAACCCTATGGACTGTAGCCTGCCAGACTCCTCTGTCCATGGGATCCTCCATGCAAGTATACTGGAGTGGGTTGCCATTTCCTATCCTTATTAATATATATAATATGATCAATCAATTGGACAAAGACTAACTCTAAATTTCATTGTGAATAATACTTTGAACTATGGTTGGTGGTAAATAAATGTACTAAACGTCTCATCCTCCAAGATCTGACTTAAGTGTCACCTTTTTGATGACTTTCTTAGCCACCACGTCAAAAACTAGTCATCTCTTCTTCTGTGTTCCCATAATGTAGTGATTCTCAATGTAATAAAATAGATATGAGAATCTTTATGAAGGGTTTTGAAAAATAGTCCAAATTCATCATAGTTTGATTTTGAAAGCCATTTAAAAATAATGTGAATAACAATTTTAATTTTTCAGACTATGACAGGCTAACTTTCTCGCTCATTACAAAACTCATATAAATGCCACACAAAATATTTTTTTAATTTTTTACATGAATGGTTGAGCTCAAAAGAAGTTCTCAGGGATGCAAAATGGAGAAGAAGCAGAAAACTAGAGCAGTGAGCTTGTGAATTAGCTCTCAACTGTTCTGTGGAGAGACCTAGTAACTGTGGTTTCCAGCGGTTGCTAGACTAGTCTAGTGGCTTGCTAGACTCAGAATCCTAGGGCTGGGGTTTTACTCCTATATTTCCAGGCCCTGGATCTATGCTATGTAAAAAAAAAAAAAAAAAAAAAAATGAAACTGAGTAGCAACACACACATTCTCACATACACACACACACACGTGAAATACTCCTGCAGAGGAAATACAGACCAGAAAATATTCCACTATCACCATCGCCATAGAAGGAGACAATAAGGAAGCTCCTTTGTCTTGACCTCGCCTCTGAGTGGGAGGTGGATGAACCTCCCCTGAGAATGTGTAAACAAAGACCTGATCCACTTTTTGGACAACTTACACATGATCTGTGACCTCCCATGCTTAGAAATTAACTGAGAATTAGGTCCAGGACCTTTTGGGTACCTAGAAGATGCAAATGTAAAATCCTTCCAGAAGATATGCCCTCCTTCCAAGGCTCACAGGATCCCCCAGACAAACTCTGCTGAAATGGAGCTTACCATCTAAAAGTACAAAATGCATGCAAAAACCATGCAATCTAAACGAAACTCAAGAGACTCAACAAAGAACTGATTAGGCTCCCCAGAACAACCAGAAAAATAAAGTTGTAAATGTAAAACTCAAAAGATGTGTTACAGTACAGATGAGACACAGTGAAAAGAGAATTTGTGAACTAGAATATGGATCTTTAGGGGAATTCCCTGGTGGTCCAGCAGTTTAGACTCTGTGCTTCGAATGCAGGGGACACAGATTCAGTCCCTGGTTGGGGAACTAAATCCCACATGCCTCGAGGCAGCTTAGCCAAAAAAAAAAAAAAAGTGTAGAAGAAGAATCTTTAGGAATTATACGGAACGAAACGTAGGAAAATAGGAAAAGGTGCTAAGAGAATATGAATATTCCATAAAACAGTTCCTAGAAGAACAGAATGGAGGAGAGCCAAAAGAGAATGGCTAGAATCCTATAGAAGTAATGAAGTATGTGAATCATCAGATCCAGAAAGTATAATGTGTCCAGGATAAAGTAGTATATTTCTTTTAAAAATACATTATTTAATAATGATGGAAAAACACTGAAATAGCTGCTTCTTTATACCTCTGCATAGCTCTACATATATAATGTTGTCCTGTGGTTAGATGTATTGTAGGAATCAGCTCTTTGAAACTGGCACTGTTGTGGCTTAGTATCAAGTGAGTGCTGAGTAAATGAATGAATGGCAATGGATAAATGTTATCTAGGACAAATAGTTTAAACCAATCCATAGTGAAGTCAAATACTTTTCTAACATATTCTTTTTTAATTTTTCAGGAGCACTTGTTTCACAAAATTCTAAGGGGATGTCATAAGAGAAATGTGAGTTAAAAAAAAAGTGCTAGTGACCTAGCACTTCTGAACTGTTGATTTTCTGGGTACTGGATAACTCTCCAAAATCTGGGGTCATGACATCCTTCTAATCTAAACTTTCTCATTTCTTTTAAAGTTTCTTCCCTTCCATTTTCTTCTTCGAGGACTTTTGTTGGAGTTGTTTCTCTTAGTGGTCCTCCATGTCTCATCTTTTCTCTTGTATTTTCCATCTCTTTGTCTTTGTGACTGATGTTCTGGGTGACTTCCTACCTTTTTTCTCATCTTTGTATTGAATTTTTAATTTTAGTAAAGATAATTTTATCGCTAAGAGTTTACTTGTGTTGAACATTGCTTTCTTTTAGCAAAATATTCTTGTTTGTAGCTATATTAATGTCTTAAACATGAATATATTAGAAATTAAATTTTTCTTTTGGGGTGATGGAAATGTTTTGCATCTTCATGGGTGGTGGTTATAAAGTTACCTAAACAGAAGTGAATGAGGTAAACACTTCAGATTTGTGCATTCTATTCTGTAAATTTTGCCTTTAAAAATAAAATGACTTAAATACTCTTCCAATTGACAGTTCTTATTAACAATTTTCCCATCAACATTCCTGTGGTAGCTATATATTGAGTTTTATATTACATTTGTCATCAGTATTTCATGTTAATTCAGCTGGAAATTTTAATCATAGAGATTCTGGTAATGCTATAATTGAAATGATAACCAAAAAGGACCTACTATATAACACATGGAACTCTTCTCAATGTTATGGGGCGGCCTGGATGGGATGGGAGTTTGGGGGGAAATAGATACATGTATATGTATGGCAGAGTCCCTTCACTGCTCACCTGAAATTATCACAACATTGTTAATCAGCTATACCCCAATACAAAATAAAAAAGTTTTTTTTTTTTTTTTTAAAGAATAAAGGTGTGGAAGTCTCTGTTCTCAAAAAAAAAAAAAAAAGAAGAAGAAGAAGAAAAATGTACCGTGTAGGGGCTTCCCAAGTGGCTCAGTGGTAAAGAATCCATCTGCCAATGCAGGAGTAATGGGTTTGATCCCCGATCCAGAAAAATCCCACATGGCAGGGAGCAACTAAGCCCAAGTGCCACAACTACTGAGCCTGTGCTCTAAAGCCCACAAGCCGAACTACTGAAGCCCATGCACCCTAGAGCCCATGCTCCACAGGAGAAGGCACGGCAATGAGAAGCCTGAGCACTGCAAGCAGAGAGTAGCCCCACTTGCTGCAACCAGATAAAGCCCACACAGCAACAAAGACCCAGCACAGCCAAAAATAAAAAATAACAACTCTAAAAAAATGTACAGTGTGTTTATAATTGTATATGCTGCATTAGCAAAACTACTTCTGATAGGTTAGAACATCCAGTTTGACTAGAAGTCATTGAGAACCAAATCCTCCATCTATAACTTTATGAGTCTGATGATGGAAAGAATTTTCCACAGACTAACTCCTAGCTCCGTTTCCATCTTGTTTCTCCCCTACACCCACATCCCAGGGTGGCAGGCACCACGGGACGTGTCATCTCTCTCTCAATCCCTTTGTATCACAATGCTGAGTAATTGGCAGAGTGGGCGGCAGAAATATTACTGGAAGTTGTCCCTATCCCAGAACAACTGCCCACCCACATAAACATATCCCACTAAATCCATATTTAGTGTACCCCCAACTCAACTGCTCTTTACCCAGATCCCCAAATACCTGCAGCCATTTCCTTAGCACTCAATGGAGGGGAAGTCTCCGTGGAAAGTGACACAAGCCCTAACTATTGCAGTTAAAATCTCTTTTATAAATGTTACAAAAATATATGACCATGTAAACATTCTGAAGGCTCATCTCAGGGTCTTGGAAGAGGCCAATGTGAAAGAGGGAACACAAAGCTTAAACTCCCTCAGCCTCCCAGTTAATCCACTTCTGGATGTGAGACAGACGGAAGTGAAATGAACTCTCTTCAGTCATTAATTCCAAAATGCATAGTACTCTCCAGAGTTACTTATTCCTCACATATTAATTGAGTGCCTGGAAGTTCAGACAAAATATGTATTAATGATATTTTGTGTCCCTAAAAGAAAACATTGACAGAAAAATCACATTGATTTGAACATCTATTCTTTATAGGAAATGAAGATGGAAACAGTGATTTCTGCTTGTGATGGGCTCACTTAGCAAAGAATATAGTTTTTGTGCTGGAGAATGCCAACGCTTTTAATGGTTTTCAGATTTCAGCAGTTAAATCCTTATACTGTCTTTCTCAGATCTGATACTCACAGACACTTAAGTGTATTTAAGCATGTACCTGAGTATCATTTATAATCCTGTTACTAACTAAAGTTAAAGCACTTTAGGAGGGAATACTAAACATCTCTGCAGAGAATGGTAGAATAGTACAGTCCTTTCTAAAACTGTGCTGATGGGGAGCCTGTTTCCTATTCAGCTCAAATGCCAGGCAGTATGGCTGCTTCCTCTGTTCCCATGGAAACCGCAGCCTTGCTGAAGTTCAAGTTAATTTCTTACTGCCATCTGCCTGTTGAGCTACAGGGCTTTCTCTAGCTAATATCATGCAGAGGCCTGTTAGGAGAATGAAGTTTACTTAGGAACTCCCTGGGCTGTTCCAACAGGAGGTCAAGATTGAAAACAGATCCAGCTGAACCTCCGTGCAGCGTTCGCTAAAGGATGAAAGGAGTTAAAATATACTGTATGAGGTTTTATTTTAAAATTAACCTATGTTTAATACCAATTGACTAGATGGGACATTAAAGAGTTCACTTTACATTGGACCAAGTTTGTGTCATGATTTTTCATCCCTTTAAACTCTAAAATTGCCACATTCCTATGTGTTTCTTAAAAATGTTGATGATATCTCAAATCAAAGGTTACAGACTGGTGACCAGTGATTCAGCTCTGGCCTGCAGACATGGTTTTTTGGCCCACACAGTGTTTTAAAACAATGCTTGAATTAGTTGCCAAATTCTAGAAATTAGGGAGACCCATGAGAGGGAAAAAAAAAAGTGCTCTGGATTTCCAACTTCTCTTTTAAAAACTTATAAGATGTGGCTGACTCTGCATTCCTGCATGGTCAAAGCCAAAGCGCAGTAATGGCTGCCCCTGGGAGGGGCGTGGCTCTCCCACTTGCCACAGTCCCTGTCACTCCTCCCCTTTCACACTTGCCTGCTTCATTCATTGGTAGTAGCTGTGTGGCCTCTACGACATTTGCATTCACAAGTCCTGCCTTAAATTCATGTAGTGCTCACTTCCTAACCCATCATGTACTGGTTCACAGAATACAGTATTTTTATCAGCCTAACACATAGCATGGGCTTCCCTGGAGGGTCAGTGATAAAAAATCTGCCTGTCAATGCAGGATACCCAGGTTCGATCCCTGGATCCAGAAGGTCCCTGTATTGGGAAGATCCCCTGAAGAAGGAAATGGCAACCATTCCAGCATTCTTGCCTGGGAAATTCCGTGGACAGAGGAACCTGGCAGGCTACAGTCCATGGGTCAGAAAGAGTCAGACATGACTCAGTGACTAAACAAGAACACGCAGGGTATCGAATAATCAATCCTTTTCACTCATCAATGATATCAGTCCCTTTTGTTTGCTTCTCTAGCTTAATTCTCTAGCAGAAATTACTTGATTTAAATAGTTTGCAATGCTGCCCATCAAGTATCAAGCAGAAGACTGTTCTCTACCAAAGAATGGTTATTAGTAAAAATCAGCTGTATTTGTTGTTTGCTTACTAAGTGGCATCACTGTACTTTATAGCAACTCCATACAGAGTCATCATAATGTTGTGTTTTACAGATGAGAGAACTGAGGTTTAGAAGGATCAATAATTTGCCAAAGTCATAACAGCTAATAGATAATAAATTCCAGCTTCACTCAGTTCTTTCTGATTCTAGAGTCTGCACATTAAACCACTATGGTTTATTTATCCTCATTTTAGGTAAGTGTATTCACCAAGAGTTTCAATTATTCCTGTATTTCTAAATCTGTTTTTAGAATATGTTCAGAATGGAAAAAAAAATTCTGTGACACAATCCTTTTCTTTTAGGAATATAGAATTTCAAAGAGAAGCATCATTGTTTTAGCAGGTTTCATTGCCTACACTCCTGGAGAAGGGCATGGCAGCCCACTCCAGTGTTCCTGTCTGGAGAATCCCCATGGACAGAAGAGCCTGGCAGGCCACAGTCCATGGGTCACAAAGAGTCAGACATGACTGAGCGACTAAGCACATTGCCTACACTGCCCACAAACAAATAAATATGCAATAATAAATGTTATTTATTATTATATGTTAAACATACAGCATATAAGTTTAACAGTGTATGTTAAACATACAGCATATAAGTTTAACAGTGTATGTTAAACATATAGCATATGTACAGTGTACATACATGTTAAACATGTGTACATGTATGTTAAACATATAGCATAATATATGTTTCTTAGAGGGAAATAGAAAGACCTATGATAATGCATATCACTGAAACAAGGAATAGCCAGAAGAAAAAGTATGCATGAAGAGACTTGGAAGTACATGAGAGTATGGTGCTTTGGGAAAGTTGAAAGGAATTGGCCTGAGCAAAGAATAAGAAGAGGCATTTCACAAAAGGATGAGTACAAATGGCCAATAACGTAAATGGATAACACTCTGAAATATTACCAGGTGTTTTTTAAATGTTTTTTATTTTATATTGGAGTATAGGCAATTAATAATGTTGTGAGAGTTTCCGATGGACAATAAAGGGACTCAGCCGTACTTAGTCATGTACCTATTCTCCCTCAAACTCCCCTCCCATCCAGGTTGCCACACAGCATTAAGCAGAGTTCCCTGAGCTGTACATTAGGTTCTTATTGATTATCCATTTTAAATATAGCAGTGCATACATGTCCATCTCAAACTCCCTAACTATCCCTTCCCTCATCTTTCTCCCCCTGGTAACCAAAAGTTCTTTCTCTAAGTCTGTGAGTCTGTTTCTGTTTTATAAATAAGTTAATTTGTTTCATTTCTTTTTAGATTCCCCATATAAGGGATAGCATATGATGTCTCGCTCTGTCTAGCAGGTGTTTTTAAATGGGCATTTTACTTCCTCCCTTTCCCCTTCCTTCCCAGCATCTCAACAGCTCAGAGTTCCATACTGACAGCTTCAAGGAAGTGGTGGTGTGACTAGGCAGGCAGGTGGAGCCTCCAACAGCCTCATGATCCCTCTCACATGCCAGTTTGTCACAGGGCAGCACAATGCCTGTGTCCCAAAGGGGGCCTCAGAAATGGCAGAGTGGGGTGTCAGAACTGAAATCTCCTCCTGCATGGGAGTAAGGGACACCTTGACATCTTTTTGTCTGATCCATAGGGACTGATGACCAAAGACTAAGTAAAAATATAGCAATCTCATCCCAACAGATACTAGAGAGAAGTGGCATCCCCAGTCAGCTGCTGCTGCTGCTGCTAAGTCGCTTCAGTCGTGTCCGACTCTGTGCGACCCCATAGATGGCAGCCCACCAGGCTCCCCAGTCCCTGGGATTCTCCAGGCAAGAACACTGGAGTGGGTTGCCATTTCCTTCTCCAATGCATGAAAGTGAAAAGTGAAAGCGAAGTTGCTCAGTTGTGTCCGACTCCTAGCGACCCCATGGACTGCAGCCTACCAGGCTCCTCCATCCATGGGATTTTCCAGGCAAGAGTACTGGAGTGGGGTGCCATCGCCTTCTCCATCCGTCAGCTAGATACCCCCAAAACTCACGCCAGTACTCATACCTAACATCTTCACAGTTAGTCTCCTGGAGTTCAACTGTGATCCCAAGGAAAAGTGTGTGGATTAAGTTTCCATCTGCCCGGTGGAATGAGGCCCCAGAGACTGAGAAAATAGGCTGAGCACAGAGAAATAAAGAAGCAGTGCCTTCTGCACACCTGAACTGAGAAACGAGGGTCATAACATTTTTTAGAAATCAGTAATAATCACAGAAATACATATTATAATAAAATTCCACTTGCTTTGCCTATCAGATTGACAAATGCTAAATAGATTGATAGTTACTTTTGTCAGATTGTAGGGGACAGACATTCTCCCTGGTGAGAGAGTAAAACCAATATAAACACTGTTGACATACCCATTTTAGCACCACGGAACCATTGTAAGGAAATCACTGGACAGGCACTCAGTGCATAAAGAAGACTCATTTCAGTGTTGCATGGGATAGTGAATAATTGTGACATATCCAATAAAAGTAGAGTTATTAAGTAAATTATAATAAATTATTAAAGTGGGACAACACATAGCCATTAACATAATTGAGATAGTTCTCTACTTACTGACATATCCGATGCTTATAATATATAGTTAGAGAGAAAAGCAAATTTTCAAATAATATGTATATTATGATCAAATTCTTGAAACTATAGACTTTTGCTTGCATAGAAAAAAATCTGTGAGGATATGCACCAATGTGTTAACAATGACAATCTTTGACTGATGTGATTGTGAGTCATTTACATTTTGTTTCCATTTGACTTCTCTGTGTCTTCTAATTGTTTTGAAATGGATGTGAATTACTCATATTACTATTTTCTTAATGCTATTTTAAAAAAGAAAGTAGCTGAGGATGATGATCACGGATTAAAGATAAGGGTGAGAAGTGGAAAAGCACCCAGGGATCAGATCAAGAGATCAAAAACTGGCATTTGTTCTGTGTTATACATCACATAGATATTTTTTTTTTCAACATCTCAGTAAACAACATAACTATAAAAATGGCTGAGCCATTTCTCTCAACAGGCACTGAGAAACCTTGATAATTAATACTAGAGCCAATATCTTAACAT
The DNA here is from genome assembly GCF_027580195.1 of Bos mutus. Taxonomy (NCBI): domain Eukaryota; kingdom Metazoa; phylum Chordata; class Mammalia; order Artiodactyla; family Bovidae; genus Bos; species Bos mutus. The sequence goes on along the minus strand of NC_091622.1, from coordinate 60,192,532 downwards.
TTTTATTATGGAAATGGTTGAATATAGATAATTTATTTTCCCTTGCCTACGTTGCCTAGGCAACAAAATATAGAGTGGCATGTCTTTAAGGTGATAATTATCTGCTCTCCATCCAGTACACCACAATTATTATTTGTACTTCTGATTCTCCTACTTTTATTCGGAGCCAGCCCAGTAGGGCCCCGTGGACTCCCAACGAAAAGGCAGTGATTTTTGAAGCAGCACCTGCTCCCCTGCTGGTCCTCTCCTCCCTGGAAAGAAGGTGCGTTACGCCTCCTCCAGGTGATTCAAATATGTCTCCTCCAGCTGCTGCGTCCAATCTGTACCCTTCTGTTGTAACTTGTCACATCCTTTTTCTTGGTTTAACATTTGCACTGGTTTCCTAGGGCTGCTGTAGCAAATTACCACAAATGTGGGGCCTTACAACAACGAGAATTTATTCTTTCACAATTCTGGAGGCCAGAAGCCCAAAATCAAGGTATCAGGAAGGCACTCTCCCTCTGAGGGCCTAGGCAAGACTCTGTTCTTGTCTCTACCTTCTTAGGGGTTCTTATTGTTCCTTGGTTGGTGACAGCACAACTGCAGCCTCTGCTTCATCTTCACTTGCCTTTCTCTCTCTCTCTCTCTCATTTATCTTAAATGAACATCTGTCAATGGATTTAAGACCCACCCTGAATCCAGCATGCTCTCACCAACACTTCACTGCCTCTGTGAATAACCTTTTTCCTAATAAGGCCATATTCACAGGTACTAAAGGGTAGGATTTGGACATACTTGGCAGGGGGGAGGGGGGCGCACAATGCAACATAGTGGGCTTCCAGATGGTGCTAGTGGTAAAAAAAAAAAACGTGCCAGCCAATGCAGAAGACGGAAGAGATGTGGGTTCGATTCCTGGGCCAGGAAGGTGCCCTGGAAGAGGGCATGGCAACCCACTCCAGTATTCTTGCCTGGAGAATCCCATTGTCAGAGGAGCCTGGTGGGCTACAGTCCATGGGGTCACAAACAGCTGGACATGGCTGTAGTGACTTAGCACACACATAGGCAATGCAATCCAGTACGATGTCACACCTATATATGCTCTTCTTTTTAGGTAAGGAGCTAACTATCATTACAGCTAACATTTATTGAGAACTTATTCAAGCATTATGCTTATCATTTTACCAGCATTATCTCAATTAAGTTACAAAAAAATTTTTCCCCCATCCCAATCCTCCAATCCCCATATACAACACAAACTCCAGTTTCCATTACTTTGCCTTCTGGTAAGGAGAGTTGCATTTCAAAATTCCTGCCAAGGAATAAAGCAACAGCTTTCACAGGTGAAAAAGAACGGCTGCTCCTGGACAATCGCCAGTGTGACCCGTTTGGCCACTTTCTGAAGCTGCGCAGCTAGACTTACACGTGATTCTAGTCCCAATGTGATCTGCAAAACTTAATACCTGATACTAGGCCGAAGAATTGGTGCTTTTGAACTGTGGTGTTGGAGAAGACTCTTGAGAGTCCCTTGGACTGCAAGGAGATCCAACCAGTCCATCCTAAAGAAATCAGTCCTGAATATTCTTTGGAAGGACTGATGCTGAACCTGAAACTCCAACACTTTGGTCACCTGATGCGAAGAGCTGACTGATTTCAAAAGACCCTGATGCTGGGAAAGATTTAGGGCAGGAGGAGAAGGGGACGACAGAGGATGAGGTGGCTGGATGGCATCACCAACTCAATGGACATGAATTTGAGTAAACTCCAGGAGTTGGTGATGGACAGGGAAGCCTGGTATGCTGCAGTCCATAGGGTCACAAAGAGAGGAACACGACTGAGTGATTGAACTGATTTGTTCACTTCTCTTGCAGGCAGTTCACTTCTCTTGTTCAACTGCAGGCAGTTCCGTCAAAAACAGTCAAAGGTAAGAGGTTAGCTGAGCATACCCAGTTTCTTCTTCCAGTGAACCAGTGAAGTTGCTCAGTTGAGTCCTACTCTTTGCGACCCATGGACTATAGCCTATCAGGCTTCTCCATCCACAGAATTTTTCAAGCAAGAATACTGGAATGGGTTGCCATTTGCTTCTCCAGGGGATCTTCCTGACCCAGGGATTGAACTCAGGTCTCCCGCATTACAGGCAGTCGCTTTACAGTCTGAGCCACCAGGGAAGCCCCAGTTTCTTCTTCCACACTGCCAATTAAACCAAGTCCTTCTTTTGCTGTGGGCAACAGTAAGAAGTGGCAAGAGAGGCCAAGGCTGTGATAGTAGGAATTTCTCTCCACAAGGAAACAGAAGGAATGGAAAATAAATTCCCTTACAAAGAGTGTGCTGAGTGATTTAGTGGATGGACATCTTCAGTAGCATCCAAATAATAAACACATCAGTCTTCCTCTTTTTTTACCTTCTTATTTTCCACAATGGCTCAGAGGTAAAGAATCTGCCTGCAATGCAGGAGATGCAGGTTTGATTCCTGTAGGGAAGATTCCCCTGGAGAAGGAAATGGCAACCCACTCCAGTATTCTTGCCTGTAGAATCCCATAGACAGAGGAGCCTGGAGGGCTCCATAATGTCCGTAAGGTTGCAAGAGTCGGACATGATTGAGTGACTAAGGACACACGCACCCAATAGCTGATTAACAATGTTGTGATAGTTTCTAGTGAACAGTGAAGGAATTCAGCTGTACATATACATGTATTCATTCTCCCCCAAACTCCCCTCCCATCCAGGCTGCCACATAACATTGAGTAGAGTTTCCTGTGCTATACAGTAGGTCCTTGTTGGTTATCCACTTTAAATATAACAGTGTGTACATTCCAAACTCCCTAACTATCCCTTCCTCCAACCCTGCCCTCCACAACCATAAGCTCTTTCTCTGTCTGTGAGCCTATTTCTGTTTTGTAAATAAGTTCATTGGTATCATTTCTTTTTAGGTTCCGAATATAAAGGATATATGATGTTTCTCTTTCTCAATACAACAGTCTTCTGGTGTTCCTAACCCTCATACCTTGCAGCAATTTGGACGTCAGTAACTCTAGTGTCTTCCATTTTTCCCAGTTCTCCTGTGACTACATCCATTTCTGTTTTTCTCCATTTTTATTTGCCTGTCACTCTCATTCCCTCACACTCCAAGAGCTCTCCAGACAAAGAGGTTTATGGCAGCCCATGGTGATGGACTTTACATCCCAAAAGAATCATTTATTTTTAGCTCCAAGCTAAAAAATTTCAGGAAAGGGCTGAAATTGGTCCAGATTGGATCACATGTCTATTTTGGACCAGACACTGGGGCCAAGAGGTTGTGTGTCAACCCCTGTGTTCAAAGGGATAAAGTCTACTACAGAACGAAGTTAAGGATGCTGGGCCTCACTAGAAACACAGAGGAATTCCAACATCCTAACTCTAATTTAACTCTTTTACCCCAGTGGCCACTCTGTCCATAAACTTTATTAAAAGCTGAAACTCCTGTGATGTTATAGTGAGAAAATCTCTTTAGCATTTTTCACATTGTGACTTTGGTAGGGGGGCAGTGATTGTTTTTAAGGATTTGTTTCAATTGAGTGATTAGTGAAAAATTAATATGCTTTCATATCAAAGAATATTAATCATTTTTATTCAGATCAATCTTGAAATTTTTTATTCTTAAAATTTTCATTGAGTAAAATTAAAAACTTTAGGGAAGAATTCAAATGTCTAAAGAACTTGGTATGAAGGGGAGAATAAACTGTTTAACCTCTGTTTAACCTTCTCTAGAATGTTTATTTAAACATTCTGCCAATGTTGATATGATTCACCCAAGAATGTAACTCAGGTTATGTACGGTTAGATATAATTTATTTACAGATCTGCAGAATTTTGGTTATATCTATAACAAACTTTCAGAAAATAAACTGAATGTGCAACTGCTTTAATCATATAGGGTCAACATGTAAAAGTAAGAACAAAACTGATACAATTCCAAACTCTTAACTTTATTTTTCAAGCTCAGAGATTTGACCAGTAGCCAAACAAAGAGATATCAGAACAAATAACACAAGCCTAGTGTCTCATATCAAAATCTCACCCATTTCTCTAACTTTAATATCAATAATCTATTCTATCAAAATCAAACCAACCAAAAAAAAATTTTTGGGGGTGGGGGGAGGGAGGCTCAAGAAAAAGAGGATATATACATACTTATGGCTTATTCATGTTGTTGTAGAGCAGAAACCAACACAACATTGTCAAGCAATTATCCTCCAATTTAAAAAAATTAATAAGTAATAAAATAAAACTTTCTCTTTCCCGAGGGGGAGATAAAACATTTTCTTTTGCAAAATCTACAATCTTCTTTTATGAAGTGTTAACAGAACTAAAATTTTAGGACTCCTTATCTTTCCCAGCATATGGGTTTTAAAACCTCAAATACTTTTTTGTACTTTTTTTTCCCAAAGTACAAGGACTCAGTCCCACAAGGAATTAGAACAGGTAAAAATGTACTCTAAAATTCAGTCAAAGAAAGAAATGAACTATCAAATGGCTCCCCTGTAAGATAGCTTCAGATGTTCAGTTTAGAGTTATTTCAGAGATGCTGAGTAAATGCTGATTTGATTCTAAACCAAACGCTGGGAGTTCCCTGGTAGTCAGTGGTTAAGAATTCATACTCCCACTGCAGTGAGCACGGGTTTGACCCCTGGTTGTCCCAGGGAACTAAGATCCCACGTGCCCCGCAGCACTTCCAATAAATAAATAAGTAAAAAAACAAAGTAAAATAATAGAAAATCCTTCTTTCTTTTTTTCAAAAAATGTGCTGGGGGCTCCCCAGTTGATCTCCAGAGTCCTCCATAGCACTCTAACTAGACCCTTTCTTGAACTCTTCCCATGCATGCTCTGCTCTCGCTTTGCAGGCCGCCTATCTGCCAGGGGAAACTCTGCCTATCAGTCTAAAAGGCCTGGGTGGGGTTTCACCACAACTGAGCTAGACTGCTTCTATGGGTCCTTCAGAAGAGAAGATAGATGAATCGAACAGTTGAAACATAACAGGAAAGCAGTTTCTCCAGGTTCCTGTACCAGGAAATAGCTTCTAGTGCCAGGACTCTAACTCCAATGCCAAGACCACAATCATATGGAGGTTGACATTCTGTATTTAATTCCACTGCTACTAAAGAAATAATGCTTTGCAAAAAGCCATGATGTCTACAGGGCATCCTGTTCGGCATAGAGCCTTGAGCAAACACAGAAACCTTTGTTCCTGCTTCTATCAAATGGTGGACAAAGACTACCAGTCTTAATTCTCTTCCCCTTCTCATCTTCTCAATAAATCCTTTTTTAAAAAATGGGAAATTAAAAGTAATACTTTAGAACATTGGAACCACTGCACCAGACTAGAGGGCAAGCCATTCAGGCCAATATTTTGGTTTTTTAAGAGTGAAGATTGACTATTTTAAGGAATAGTGTTGTTGCCTTTCACGATCTAAGCCCAAAAACTGTTGCTAGGTCTCAAATATCTCTAATTGCCCTTAATTATAGCCTACAAATTTTCGTAGACCTAATTCAGGCATATAACACTTACACGTTTGACCCAGACAGATTATCATGGATCACACATAGTCATCAGGCAGCATTCAAAGAGCTAACTCCTGAAGTTTCTGCTTCTTTTACTTCCTCCTCTTCAATTCTCCTTGAACATCCTTCAACTTTTTTTTTTTTTTTTGGCTTAACCTTTTCTTGGACTGATGATGGCCTCTTCTGGTTTCTAATCCAAAGTTCTATTTCTTGCTTCGGAAACACTTATGTCCCTCAGACAGTTCTTTATCACAAACTTGATGTTGGGAGCCATGTTATATATTTACATCACCACTTCACCCAGGCAAGTCACACAGAGTATGACTGCCTACCTTCAACACATACTCTTTGGTGGGTAAGGCATTCCCCATGGTAGGTGCCCCTCCCCTTTATACTGTAGCGCTTTTCCTTATTCACAGCAAACCAAGCATCTAAGCCTATAGTTTCCAATGTGCATATTAGAATCAAGGGAGACATTTTAAAGACCTACTTATACCTGTGTCTTACCCCCAGAGTCTAGCTTAATGAATGGAGGTTGCAACAGGGATTCTTCAAAGGTTCCAAAGTTGAGAATTCTTAGATTTGGAGCATACATATCAGTTCAAGGTAACTTAACCTTCTCCACATTTGTCTTTACTGACTGAAAAATTTAAATCTTTTTAGTATGACTTCTTACAGAATTCTTCTATCATCTGGATTATTTTAACTGCTGCTCTCAAGTCACTAAAGTTTGTGATGTTAATTTGGACAGGTGAAAAGAATAATTGATACCACCTGCAAGTCACAGCAGCTAGAAGCCAAGCGGATGGAAGCAATCATATTGTAAGCTTCTCAAAGAAAGGGACATGCCTTATCCATCTTTGTATTTCCACAGCATCCACCATGGTACTTTGATCAAAGTACAAGCCTAATACACATTTAGGAGGGAAAGCAGGATTACCTGTATGTAGGATCTGCTTCCAATTTTTGAAATATCTGTAATGTGTATGATGTGCGTGTAGTTGGAAAACACATCATTTGGTGGGGAGCAACCAGAATTTTTTCAACTGGCTCACTTTTTTAGCAGATATATTGGGGTATAAATCACATACCATACAACTGACCCTTTTAAAGTGTACAATTCAATGATTTCTTGTATATTCAGAAGGTTATGTAACTAACACCGCAATCAATTTTAAAACATTCATCACCTTCAAAACAAACCCCAGCCCTATTAGCAGCCATTCCCCTTTCCTCTCCAATCCCTTCCCCTCAGACCTAGGCAACCACTAATACACTTTATGTCTCTATAGATTTTCCTATTCTGGACATGCATATAAATGGAATCAGACAATACTTGGTTTTACATGTCAAGCTTTTTTCACTTCATATAATGCTTCCAAGTTTCATTCATGTTGCAGCATGTACCAGCACACCATTTATTTTTATTGCTACATAATATTCTGTTGTATGAATATGAAGTATTTTATTTATCCATTCATCAGCTGATGGCATTTTTATTTTCACTATTGGCTATTACGAATAATGCTGGTATGAACATTTATTTTTGTATGGACCTACATTTTTACTTCTCTTGGGTGCACACACAGGAGAATTGCTGGGTCACATGGTAACTCTACATTTAACCTTTTGAGAAACTGCAAAATTGTTTTTCAAATTGGCTGCACCATTTCACATGGCCACAGTCTATGTGTCCCTCCTCCTCCCCTCCATTCAAGCAGTTAGACCTTTCTTCTCCCATTGCTTCAGGGGAAGGATGTGACCAGCAGAAAGAAAAACCAAAGGAGTGTTCCTGACTTTCATTTGCAAAAGCATACACGCTTAGGGACCAGTAAAGACCAGCAGGGCAGAAAAAAGGATGAGACAGAGGACTTCCGTCACTCCACTCCACCCCATCCTCAACACGAAGAAGTTTCCTCCAGGATGACACCACCCTTATGGCAGAAAGAGGAACTAAAGAGCCTCTTGATGAAGGTGAGAGAGGAGAGTGAAAACGCTGGCTTAAAACTCAACTCAAAAAAATGAAGATCATGGCATCCGGTCCCATCACTTCATGGCTAATAGATGAGGAAACAATGGAAACAGTGACAAACTTTATTTTCTTGGGCTCCAGAATCACTGCAGATGGTGACTGCAGCCATGAAATTAAAAGACATTTGCTCCTTGGAAGAAAAGTTATGGCAAACCTAGACAGCATATTAAAAAGAAGAGACATTACTTTACCAACAAAGGTCCGTATAGTCAAAGCTGTGGTTTTTCCAGTAGTCATGTATGGATGTGAGAGTTAGACCATAAAGAAAACTGCTGCTGCTGCTGCTGCTAAGTCGCTTCAGTCGTGTCCGACTCTGTGCGACCCCATAGACGGCAGCCCACCAGGCTCCCCCGTCCCTGGGATTCTCCAGGCAAGAACCCTGGAGTGGGTTGCCATTTCCTTCTCCAATGCATGAAAGTGAAAAGTGAAAGTGAAGTTGCTCAGTCGTGTCCAACTCTTAGTGACCCCATGGACTGCAGCCCACCAGGCTCCTCCATCCATGGGATTTTCCAGGCAAGAAAGAAAACTGAGCACTTAAGAATTGATGCTTTTGAACTGTGGTATTGGAGAAGACTCTTGAGAGTCCCTTGGACAGCAAGGAGATCAAACCAGTAAATCCTGAAGGAAATCAGTCCTGAATATTCATTGGAAGGACTGATGCTGAAGCTGAAGCTCCAATACTTTGGCCACCTAATGAGAAGAGGTAACTCACTGGAAAAGACCCTGATGCTGGGAAAGATTGAGGGCAGGAGGAAAAGGGGACGACAGAGGATGAGATGGTTGGATGGCATGACCGACTCAATGAACATGAGTTTGAGCAAGCTCCAGGAGTTGGTGATGGACAGGGAAAATACCAGAGTCAGTTGCCGTTTCCTTCTCCAGGAGATCTTCCTGACCCAGGGATCAAACTCAGGTCTCCTGCATTGCAGGCAGATTCTTTACCATCTGATGAGAGAACCCCAAACTGAGCAAGACTCAGTTTCCAACAGTGTTGCAAAATACAAGTTCAAAGTTAAAATTCAGTTGAGTTTGGATAAAGTGAAGAAAATTGTGTTTTTTAGTTAAACACTGAGATGAGTGGGCTTCCCAGGTGGCACTAGTGGTAAAGAATCTGCCTGACAATGCAGGACATATAATAGATGTGGGTTTGACCCCTGGGTCAGGAAGATCCCCTGGACAGGGAATGGCAACCTACTCTAGTATTCTTGCCTGGAGAATCCCATGGACAAAAGAACCTGGCGGGCTATAGTCTATAAGGTCGCAGAGTCGGACACAACTGAAGTGACTTAGCACACACACACACTGAGATGAGTACCCACCACATAAGATTGAAAGAAAGATTGAAAAGTCAATGTCCAATAAATATATGAAACAACTCACTGCTGACAACAGCCTGTGCAGCCAGGGTGTGGAACAGAAGGAATTCCTCTGTTCTGCTGGTAATGATCAATGGGAACTACCACTCTGGAGAGCAGCTCAGCAGGAGTTAGTCAAATTGCACCCTGTAACCCAGCAATTGCTTTCCTCTGTTTGTAACCAAGAAATCTCTTGCAAAGGTGTGCCAAAAGAGATGAAAAAAAAAAAAACGCTCACCATAACATTGTAATGGCTAAAACAAAAATTTACAGACAGGCTAAAAGTCCATCAACAGGAGACTAGATGAATGAATCATGCCATGTGGACTCAAAGGAATACTATACAGTCCTTTTCCCCCAAATGTGATTCCTCACCAGTCTCACTGGCTCCACCTGAGAATTCCAGACCAACCCAACCAGTATCTGTATTTTAACAAGATCCCCTGGTGACTATTGTGCTTATTAAAGTGTGAGAAGTGCTGTTCTAGGCAGCTAAATGAATGAACTAGGGCTGTTTGTGCCAGCCTGGATAACTCTTCAAAACATAATATTCAGAGAAAAATATATGCAAGTTGCCAACATGTAGCATAGTATGATGCCATTTAAATGAACTATGAAAACATAAGTGGTAATGCTATATATTCATATATACTAGACATTAGGGCATGCAGAAAATTTTATAAACACCAAATCCTGGATGCTGGTTACCTCTGGAGGGAAAAGGAGAGGATCAGGAAGCTACAGAGGAGATGGCTTCAACTGCAATTATAATGATGACTTGTTCTTAAGCTCCTTGGCAAGTACCCTTGAGTTTCTTTCATCTATTTTTACAGGTCCCAAATTTTCATTTGAATAAGAAGCTTTATAAAGATAGTATTTATATCTGAGTGGGTCATCTTTATTTTTTTCCAAATATTTACAATGATTATGCATTGCTTATATGGTCTAAAAGTCTATATTGAAAGTAATGTTGAATTCTTTATTTTTTATGAACTAAGCATCTTTTTACTTCAAACATCAAGCGAATTGTCAGTCTTATTGCTTTCTAGCCACTTCCTCCAATCTCCTACATCACACCTTACTTTAAGACACAGATTGAGGTTCAGGAGTCCCTGATACCCAAAGATCTACCCATAGTGGTGGCTGACACATTGGGAGGGAAGGGGATTCTGAATTGGAACTCTGGTGGTGGTTCTGCCTTTGTCACCGAAGCAGTATGGAATCTGGAAAAACATTTCATTTCTCGGGGCCTTTCTTTTCTTTAAAGTGGAGAGAATAATCATGCCTGGTTTATCATACAGAAGAAAAAAGGAGCAGGAAAATAGTTTGGAGCTTTACAATGCTTTGGGAAAGTCAAGTTCTTCCTCAGCTCCTCAACTCCATGTATTAGTCACCAGTCTGGGACTGCCTGGAGATCACCATAGCAATTCCTTCCAAGAGGGCTTCTAGCCTTCATTCCATGCCTGGTTGGTGGGGTAGTCTATGGGCTTGCTCCCCAAATTTTCCTGGTTTCCCTCCTTTCTGGGCACGTGGTAGGACTGCACTTGCCTGCCTTCTTGGAATTGGATATGGTCACATGGCTTGGTGTCTCCAGTAAACTTGGAGCACAAGTGATATGTGTCCCTTCCAAGAAAAAAAACTTCAGAGTGGTTTGGAGGCTCACCATCTCACTTTCCAACTACAGGGTGATGTGGAAGCACCTCATGGTGTGGCCTCAGAGCTCCTGCACCTCTGACTGACTAAGATGAGCAGATATACACACACCTAGAGTAGATTTGTAGCATGGGTGAAAAATAAACTTGTAACGGTAGGGACCTGAGATTTGGAGACTAAGTTTAGCCTGACAGATGTGATAGCTAAGGGGAAGTGCTGAATAACACAGGGAACTCAACGCAGTACTCTGTGACAACCTGGAGGGCTGGGATGGGGTGGGAGAGTGGAAGGGGGTTCAAGAAGAAAGGGTCATATGCATTCTTGTAGCTGATTCATGTTGCTGTATGGCCAAAGTCAATAATATTGTAGAGCAATTATCCTCCAATCAAAAATAAATTTTTAAAAAAGAACCTAATAAATGGGAGAAAAAAAAAAAAAGAATGGATGACCATGATACAAGTCTTCATCAGAAATAGAAGTAACAGGGGTGTAACAGGATGTGGATTCATGATTCCCCTTCAGTTACTCCTTCTATGACTCAATAGAGCCTTTCTTTTGCATTTAAGACCAGGACAACAATTTTCAGGCTCTTTTCGACCCTTGCAAAGAAGTGCTCCCATCTCTTTCAGAGAGGGTTTTACACCCAGTAATAAATGGCCAGGTCAAGGATTGGTATGACAGCTATTAAAGCTGTTTGCCAAATATTTCTTGTTTTCTTTCCTTTCCAGGAATATGGTAAGATTGTACCTCTTATTCCTCTTGGCATTGGGTGGGGTCATGTAACTAATGTGGGGCAATGAGTTGTGACCAATTAGTTACCAGTGTAAAACCCTCCAGTTTTTCCCTCTGGTCTGGTGACCCACAGTGTTAGAGATGGCAGCTGCTCCATCAACAGGAGATTCTAGGTATGATGAGTCAAGCCCTCTTGCCCAGCCCAAATTGGACATTTAATATTACGTGAAAAGTTGTTTTAAGCCACTGAGATTGTGGACTTGTTTGTTCGAAAAGCGTAACCTAGCCTTTTCTGCTTGATACAGAGAGAAATCCTAAGATAAAGTTACTGCTTCCTTTGAAATGATCACAACCATCATGACTCGCAAATGAAGTTATGCATTCCTCTCCATAAACCAGTCAACTGAGCAAAAGACGAAACAGAAATGGAGCAAGTCCTCCGAAGCTTTATTAACGGAACTGTAGTCCTCTGAGGGTGGAACCCACCTCCCCACCCATGTTCCTTCTGCAAGCTTTAGGTCTCTTCCTCAGGTACCATCTCACCTGTGGCTTGATCACAGGGGCATCTCTGAAGCTGGGAAAACAGAGATCTAGAAAGGATGTTCCTCTTCCTCCAGCTTCCAGTTCCAAGGTTGAGTTCCCAGACGTGAGTTAGCAAGTGAATTTTTCTTATTATTTTATTATTATTATTGAGATAGAGTTGACATTTAGCATATTAGTTCCGGGTATATACAACATCATGATTTGATATGTGTGTTAATCTCTCAGTTGTTTCTGACTCTTTGCGACCCCATGGACTATAGCCCACCAGGCTCTTTGGTCCATAGAATTCTCCAGGCAAGAACATTGGAGTGGGTTGCCATTTCCTTCTGCAATGATTTGATATATGTATATACTATGAAGTGGTCACCATAATAAGTTCAATTAACATCTATTCCCAAGCATAGTTACAATTCTATGTGTGTGATAAAAACTTTTAAGACTTACTCTCTTAGCAACATGCAGTATAATATAGTCAACTGTAGCCATCATGCTGTATATTACATCCCCATGACTTACTTATTTTAACTTACTTATTTTATAACTGGCAGTTTTTACCTTTTGATGCCCTTCACCCATTTTGCTCACCCTTTATCCCTGACTGGCAACCACCTATCTGTTCTCTGTATCTATCAGGTGGGTTTTTTTTATATTTGTTATGTTTTTTTAGATTCTACATGTAAGACTATTCAGTATTTGTCTTTATCTGACTATTTAACTTAGCATATTGCCTTCAAGGTCCTTCCCTGTTGGATTCCCCTTTTTATGGCTGAATAAATATCCCTTGTCTATATCTACCACACCTTCTTTATTCATTCATCCTTTAATGGCCACTCGGGGTGTGTCCACGTCTTGGCTATTATAAACAATGCTTCAGTGAACACAGAGGTGGATATATCTTTTCGAGTTGGGTTTTTGTTTTCTTTGGATAAATACCTAGAAGTGGAATCGTTGGATCATACAGTTGTTCTATATTTAATTTTTTGAGGAATCACCGTACCGTTTTCCCTGGTGGCTATACCAATTTACATTCCCACAACAGTGCATAAGGGTTCCTCTTTCTCCACAGCAAATGAATATTTAAGGTCTGTTAGTGCTCATGAGCGGAGAAGGCAATGACAACCCACTCCAGTACTCTTGCCTGGAAAATCCCATGGATGGAGGAGCCTGGTAGGCTGCAGTCCCTGGGGTCACTAGGAGTCAGACACGACTGAGCGATTTCACTTTCACTTTTCACTTTCATGCATTGGAGAAGGAAATGGCAACCCACTCCAGTGTTCTTGCCTGGAGAATCACAGCGATGGGGGAGTCTGTTGGGCTTCCATCTATGGGGTCGCACAGAGTCGGACACGACTGAAGCGACTTAGCAGCAGCAGCAGCAGTGCTCATGAGCTTTTCTGATCTTTTTCAGAGTATTTACGACTTACTCATTATTCCATACTTACGTGTTTTCTTATAAAGGTGTTTGTTCTTCTGATAAAAAGGGAAAAAAAACGCCTAATGGAGTCAGGTGATCTGCTGCAGGTGAATAACTATTATAACTTTCACCTTGGAATCCCCTTAACAGACCTTTTTTTAGTTGCCTTGTGCAAAGTACTTTATTTCAAGTGCTTGGAAGAATACCTGAAGGATTACTCATCCCATCAACTAAGGCTTTCAACTCAACCTGAAACGCTTTTACCTCAGCCTTTATTTGGTTTTGTTTCTGAGACAACATCTCTGGAACTGTTGATTCATTGCCAAGCACATTCAAACTTTACTGATCCATGAATTTTTAAAAAATTTATTTATAAATGTTTTCATCTGATTAAGGAGATAAAGAATGTTAATCACCAAAGAATATCCATCTGTAGCAAGAGAAATATTCTGAAGTTGATGTTCAGATGTTGACACAAGAAGTAAAGGAAATGCTTTACAGATTTTTAGAAACATAACTGAATAGCTACATTGAGAGAAAAGAGGGGCCCCTCCAGATGAGGCTGTGGTGGGTACACTCAGTTGTCAGAAGAAGCTAGGCTACTGTAAAGTACTTGAGATCTGGAATTCAAGTAGATTCATGGTTCTTTCTTCTGCCTTCCCTCCCTCCTTCAGCAAGGTTACTCCACTCAACCTCCTAGTCCCCTGCTAAATGTTGTTCCCTCAGCAAACCAGCCCTGAATCCTAATAGGCAGGCCCTTCATACAGTCTCTTATAGAGCTCTGTATACATCCATCCTAACCACATAATGACCACTAAACAAGCATTCTATAACTGTTCATTAAGTCTCCTCCATTTCATTATAAGCTCTGTGACAGCAGTGATCACCTATGTATTGTTTGAAACTATTCCAGTACCAACTTAACAACTCAACAAATATTCATCAAGTGTCTTTCATGTGCCAGGTACTGTACTAGTTGCTTGAGATGCTTGGTGAACAAAACAAAGATTCCTGACCTGATGAAACTTACATTCAAGAGCAAGAAATCAAACAAAAGATGATTAACATAATAAAGTATATGATATATTAAAAGATGAAAAGCACCATAGAAAAAAGAGCAAGGTCAGGAAGGGAAGCTGCTTGCAGTGTTAAATAGGGTGGTCAGTCTATTGAGAAGGTGGGATTTGAGCAGGACTTGGAGGAGGGAAGGAAGTTGGCCAAGTGGATACCTGGTTAAGAGTGTTCCTGGCCCATTGTTGAGTAGAGTACATTCTTTAAGCAGGGTGGTGCCTGCTTTGTTCTAAGAACACCAAAAGGCCAGTGGGACTGGAATGGAGAAAGCAAAAGGGACTTTTGCTTGGTGGTCCAGTGGCTAAGACCCCAAGCTCCCCATGCAGGAGGCCCAGGTTTGATCCCTGGTCAGGGAACCAGATCCCACATGCCACAACTAAGATTTTGCATGCTGCATCTACAGATCTCTTGTGCCGCAAAAAGACCCAGCCAACCAAGACCCGATGCAGACAAATAAATAAAAGTAAACATTTATTTCTTTAAAAAAGAGAGAAAGCAAGAGAGCCAAAGGTAAGGCCAGAGATGCTCAGTAAATGTTTGTCAAGAAAATGAATGAAAAAGCAAACACTTGTTTTTAAAACGTGCTTCACAAGGTTTTCACGTGCTTTACAGGATTTTTACATGCTTTGCATATTTTCCTATAGGTGAGAAAAGTCTCTAGACTCATCGAGTCCACAAAATGTAATCTCACGTCTATGCAGACTCAAGAAGGCACCGTGTCCTTCTATTGCCAAAGAGGAAACATCTGGCTGTGTCAAGAGACGGCCCTGCATCCTCTCAACCTTAAGTCCCTGAGGCTGGATTCACACAGCAGAGTCTGAAGTTGAGCAGATAAAGTTGATTCTGTGGCTCCACTCAGAAGGATGTGGTGCTGACAGGCCACTCCACCTTCAAGGCTGACGTGATGGGAACCAAAGTGAGACAGAGAAACCACAAAGCATTCAAAGAGGCCGAGAAGTTTATCTCACTCAGCACGTTGAATAGATGGAGGTAGAAAGGAAAATGGGCTCTTTGTGAACAAATGGCTTCTCCTCACTGAATATCCCTCTCTGAAAAGGTTCTGAAATCCACATACATTAATGGGATATATCAGTGGTTTCCAAGCACTTCTGCAGGAACTGTTGTGGAGGAGCCTGACTCGCTCTCTCAGAATCTCCTGGGAAGTTTCATCACAGTATGGATCCTGGGAGACTATCTTTGGAAGATCTGAATCAGTGGGTCCAGGTGGAGTCAGGAATTACTACATTTAAGAGCTTCGTAAGATATTATCGTGGGCTTCCCAGGTTGCACTGGTGGTAAAGAATCCTCCTGCCAAGCAAGAGATGCAAGTTCGATCCCTGGGTCAGGAAGATTCCCTGAAGACGGAAATGGCAACCCACTCCAGTGTTCTTGCCTGGAGAATCCCAGGGATGGGGGAGCCTGGTGGGCTGCCATCTCTGGGGTTGCAGAGTCGGACATGACTGAAGCGACTTAGCAGCAGCAGCAGTAAGATATTATCGTGGGCTTCCCAGGTGGCACTGGTGGTAAAGAATCCTCCTGCCAAGCAGGAGATGCAGGTTCGATCCCTGGGTCAGGAAGATTCCCTGGAGAAGGAAATGGCAACCCACTCCAGTATTTTTGACTGGGAAATTCCATGGACAGAGGAGTCTGGTGGGTTACAGTTCATGGGGTCACAAAGAATTGGACACAACTGAGCACTTAGCAGCAAGAAATTATCATGAATAGCCATGACTGAGCAACACTGCTGTAGTGTTCTGATCATGGATCTTCATTTGGCCAGAAAACAACTCTTGCTAATGGTATAGGCATCTAGTGGTGGAATTGCAGGCATCTGTGATCAAAAGAAGTCATTATGTTGAGGTAATAGGCATGAGAAGGCTGCTAGAATTTCTGTAATCACAGGCCTGAAAGTCCATCTTCACTAAGCAAATGTCTCAAGGGACAGCAATGGCAGAATCCATCCTCTTCCCACGTGACTCCTCACCCCTGCCAACAAGTTTTCCAGTGAGGTTATGGGTTTAAAAGCAGTTGAAGATTTTTGTGCTTATTGATAAAATTTTAACAGGAGAAATGGGAAGTTTGGGAATCTTAGAATTTCTACAAATATTCTAGTAAGAGGTGGTGAGGAAGATGGGCCAGGGCACCAGTCACCAAGATGGCCCTCAAGGATTTGTAGCTGCTTGGGTAGTCTCATTTCCCTGTGCTAGGGTTAATCCATGGAGAAGGCAATGGCACCCCACTCCAGTACTCTTGCCTGGAGAATCCCATGGACGGAGGAGCCTGGTGGGCTGCTGTCTTATGGGATTGCACAGAGTCGGACACGACTGAGTGACTTCACTTTCACTTTTCACTTTCATGCGTTGGAGAAGGAAATGGCAACCCACTCCAGTGTTCTTGTCTGGAGAATCCCAGGGACGGGGGAGCCTGGTGGTCTGCCGTCTATGGGGTTGCACAGAGTCGGACACGACTGAATCGACTTAGCAGCAGCAGGGTTAATCCATGTGGACAATAACATACAGCAGCAGTGATGGTATATTACTTCTACACTTAGGTTATTTAAAAAAACAACCCTGTGGCTTTCATCTTGGACTCTCTTTCTCCCCAGCTCTCTCACTCTGGGGGAAGCCAGCTGCCATATTGTCAGGATACTCAGGCATCCTATGGAAAGGGCCATGTTATGAGGAACTGAGAGTCCAGCCAATAGCTGATGAGGAAGTGGGGCCTGCCGATGAGGTGAATGAAGGGAGAAGTGGATCCTCCAGCCCCTGTCAAGCTTTCGGGTGACTAAAGCCCCGGTCAACAGTTTGAGTGCAACCTCATGAATCACTCAGAGCCAGAACTACCCAGCTAACTCACCTCTGGCTTCTTGACCCTCAGAAACCATGTGAAATAATGTTTGTTGTTTTAAGCTACAAAGTTTTGGAATAATTGTTATATAGCAGTAGATAATATTATACAACAATGATTTTACAGCTCATCAGAAAATTATTCATGTAATCCCAACTTAGACTTTTTTCTAATTAAATCAATCATATAGCATTTCAATAAACTTTTATTGGAAGTATAATATATATATGTAAAAAAAAGTATACAAATCCTAAAAGAATGCATTCCTTTATGGAGATGCAGTTTTGATCCCTGGGTCAGGAAGATCCCCTGGAGGAGGGCATGGCAACCCACTCCAGTATTCTTGCCTGGAGAATCCCACAGACAGAGGAGCCTGGTGGACTATAATCCAGGAGGTCACAAAGAGTCAGACACGACTGAAGCGATTTAGCACAATGCATGCATATCAGAAAATAAAATATTACCAGACCCCAGAAGCCTCTTCAGACCCTCTTCCAGTTACATAGTCACCTTAAAGGTAACAGCATAGCACACGGAATAGTTTTGCCTGTTTTTGAACTTTATATGAATGAATTCATACAATATATACATTTTTGTCTGTCTTCTTGAGCTTACCATGTTAATGAGATTCATCCACGTTGTTTTGTGTATTGAAAGTATTTGTTGAATTGGCGTATTGATTCACAAGAGTTAGTTATATATTCTGGATACTAATCCTCTGTCAGATATATAAAATACAGGATGTCTTCTCTCATGTTATGGTTCTTACATTCTCTTAATGGGATCCTCTAATGAAAGAAGTTCTTAGATTGAAGTAGTCCAATTATCACACAATTTGTGGTTTGTGCTTTTTGTGCCTTGTCTGAGAAATACTTGCCTACACAAATACTTGCCTACATAATTTTCTTCTGTGTGAATATCCAGTTGATTCAGCACTCTTTATTAAAGACAATTCTTCCCTGGTGGCCCAGTTAGTAAAGAATCTGCCTGCAATCCAGGAGACCCAGGTTTGACCCCTGGGACAGGAAGATCCTCCAGTATTCTTGCCTGGGAAATCCTGTGGACAGAAAAGCCTGATGGGCTACAGTCCATGGAATCGAAAAAGGGTTGGACACGACTTAGCAACTAAACCTCCATAGGGCATTGGAAGAACAACAAAAAAGAAAACTTGTATTTTATTGTCCCTTTGGCATAAATCTAGTGACTTTATAAGGTCTGTTTCTAAACTGTCTATTCTGTTCCAGTCTCTGTCTACTCATATCATCACTGTCTTAGTGATGGTAAGTCTTGATACCTGGTACAATCTCCTTCAGGATTGCCTTGACCACCTTAGTTTTTTGTACTTCCATATAAATTAGAATCATCAATTTCCTAGACACAAAATCTGCAAAAATTTTGGGGGGATTACATCTAATCTATAGATCATTTTAGGGAAAATGGATGTTTGTCAAATACAAAGCCCATCAATTCACAAATATGGTGTGTTTCTCCATTTGTGTCAGTCTTATTTATTTTAGCAATAGTACTAGTTTCCAGTCACTAGCACTTTGTTAATTTTTTTCTTTTTATTTTGAAATAATTTTAGACTTATAAAAGTTACAAAGATAGCACAGAGCTCCCACACACCCATCACTCAGCTTTGTCTAATGTTAACATCATAGTATATTAATCAAAACTAAGAAAATTAACATTGCTAAATATTATTAACTTAAACTTCAGGCTTTACTTAGAGTCCCACCAGTTATCCCACTATCCTTTCTCTACTCCAAGATCCAATTCAAGTTACCACATAGCATTTCAGTGACCAGCATGTTTAGAGAGCAGATTCCTATCTATGGTCAGCATTGCTTATCTCCCTTCATTCCCAGGCACTCCCATCACCTTCACCTCTGGAGCTTCGACTCTTCTACAGGGCTTCCCCACATTCCCAGAGGCTATCTAGCAGAAGGATGGTGGGTCAGATAAAAGTTACAGCTGATGATACCCCATGGTGGTGAGAAAGTTTCTGCACAGAATTCTTCCAGAAAACTGCATACCTCACTCTGTCCCTCCATTTGGGTCTCTGTTCAAATATCCTTCCTCAAGGACATCTTCCTTTAGATATCTTCCTTGACCATTCCATCTAAAGCAGCACCCATCACTCTCTAACATCTGACATTGTTGTTTAGTCACTAAGCCATGTTAGACTCTTTGTGACTCCATGGACTGTAGCTCCTCTGTTCATGGGAATTCCCAGGCAATAATACTGGAGTAGGTTGCCATTTCCTTTTCCAGGGGATCTTCCCAACCCAGAGATGGAACTTGTGTCTCTTGCACTGCAGGACTCTACTGCTGAACCTCCAGGGAAGCCCTTTAATACCCTTGTGTGTGTTAGTCGCTCAGTCGTGTCCAACTCTTTGCAACCCCATAGACTGTAGCCTGCCAGGCTCCTCTGTCCATGGAATTCTCCAGGCAAGAATACTGGAATGGGTTACCATTCTCTTCTCCAGGAGATCTTCCCGATCCAGGGATTGAACCCTGGTCTCCTGTATTGCAGGCAGATTCTTTACTCTCTGAGCTACCAGGGAAGCCCTGTAATGCCCTTACCTGGCTGCATTTTTAGTTCATAGGGCTTATTACCTCCTGACATGACATATACATGTTTTCATGTTTATTGTCTGTCCTTCCCAGTCTCTGAGTGTAAGCTCTCTGAGGACTAGGAAAGCTATCTCTCTTGTTCTCTTTTGTATTCTCAGCATTTAAAACTAATCTCGGCATCTGGTAGGCACTCAATAATTTTTTCTTAAGTCACAGGATGAATGAATAAATGTGCAGCTTTATTTCCATGGAGAACCTTCAAAGAGGCTTCAGGGTTGGAAAAAGTGTTTGCAAAAGTACCTGTTGTAGATAGCCTTGTATTCTCCTGCAGAGGAAAGAACAAAGTATATGGAGTCCAAACTCACTTTATATCCTCTCACCAGCTTTTAGCTTTTTTTCTGGGTAAATTACTCTGAACTCAAATATTCTCACCTAGAAGATGGATCCAGGAATACCTACCCTGCAAGGTCGCTCTGAGAATTGAAGGCATTAATATACATGAACTGATGGTCACTTCTGCAAGCCTTAAAAAATTACTGGTGAAGCAGTCTGTGTGCATGGCTGTATCATGGTAAGGTTTGGGGACCACTTTGAGGTTAAATAACTGAAACAAGGCCAGTAACATGAAAACCAGGGGGTTCACATTTGCAAAGGGCTTTAATTGTTTGCATGAATGTCTCAAATGTGTAGCTCCATCCTCTGAATAGAGATTAAAAAAAAAAAAGAAGGGGGAAAATCATCAAAAACTCAATAGAAACAAGGGAGCAAGTAGAACAGAAGTGCTTGAGAATTGAGTGGCTGCGTGACAAGCTGGACACTGTACCAGCTGTCTCAAGGTGATTCTGTGGCAAGATCAGGGTAAGAATCCACGTGTTCTTCTCCCCTACCAGCCACTCTTTCTTCATTTCAGCGGACACCATCTTCTCTTCATTCATAGTGTGGTTAAGAAGCTGCAACCCTGCTGAAACGTCCATATAAACTCCTCAGATCCACTGCACATTTGACAAACAGAAAGTAGATGTCTGAGAATGATAAACCAAGTGGCTCATTGAGAAAAAAAATTCCATGTGTTTTACTTGGAGCTTTAACCTCTTCTGGTCAAAAATGGCAGGATTCAAACCAGCTTTAAAAAAAAAAGTACTAGTTCCTGTAGCTAAAGAGTCCAGGCACAGTTAGGAGCTCCTGCGATGAAGTCAGGACAAGTTTGTCTGTTTCTTAGCTTTGTTTCCTCTGTGTTGATCCCCTTTGATTTTGAGTTCACACCCCACCCCACCCCACACCCCCACCATCAAACAATGGCTTCCAGTAGCTCCTGGAGTTGCATACTTCCGATTCACAACCACAGGAAAAAAGCAGGAAACTCCTTCTCTGAGAACTCAAGGAAAAGCCATGAACTGAGTCTGATTGTCTCTGATTGGCCTGACTTGAGCTGTTTATCTGTGAGCCAATCTCTGACGCCAGGTTCTGATTAGTTCATATCCAGGCTGCATGCCCTCCACCGAATCAGAAATGCAGCCCCACCTGAAGACCAGGGCCTAAAGGTGGGAGGAGAGGGCTGGCCCCTTGGGAGGAATCAGGCTATTTGCCAGATGGTGATCAGATGCTGAAAAACGACAGAATAAAAAATTCCCTTGGGGCTCAGCTGGTAAAGAATCTGCCTGCCACTCGGGAGACCTGGGTTCAATCCCTAGGTTTGGAGGATCTCCTGGAGAAGGGAAAGACTACCCACTCCAGTATTCTGGCCTGGAGAATTCCATGGACTGTAAACACCACAGGGTCGCAGAGAGTCTGACAGGACTGAGAGACTTTAAGAAGACTGTGCCATGTCTTCAGACCCACAGTCTTTGTCCTTTTTCCACAGGACAGGCATTACTTTATAAGACTGAAGCCATTTTTTTTTTAATGTTAAGCCTACCTTGTTGGCTTTACTTCTGTAAAGCTCAAGTCTTTTGCAGGTAGATCTATTCAGTTTCACAGAATCATATAAGCATTCTTAAATAAATCTGTCCAGTTGTGCAAAAAAAAAAAATCTCTGAGAAGAAGGGAAACTATACAGGAGAAGACAGAAAGCAGAAAGAGAAACATAAATTGAAAATAGATGGAGAAAATGGCACAGGGAACAAAGCCCATCAGAAACTCCAAAGTCCATTTGAATATTTTCTCCCTGCTGCTTCTGTTGGGTTTCCTAGTAACCAACCCAGGAAATGCTCTCAAGAGAAGAGGAGCAAGGGAAACAGCAGGGCAGGGGGGACAGCTAAGCAAAGATGCATCTTTCTTGAGACTAGCCTGAGTCTGATCCCACAGGCAAACTCTAGAGCACGAACTGTACCATTTTACACCTGGAGGTCAGGAGCAGCCTCTCGCACGTGTGCCATTCAATCGTGTGGTGGGATAGAAGACAGCTCCTATTCAGCCAAGAGCAAGTTTCCAGAGAAAGCCAGCTGTGAGTTGTTATCAGTTGGCACTCACAGCAGCTAGGGGGATGGAGGATTGGCAGATCCTCCATCTGCCAATGGCAGAAAGAATTGGCAGAAAAGAATGGGGGAGGAAGTACCAACAGCATCCACTACACCTACAATCTGATTTTTACTACACTTTGCCTGCAACTCTCATCTGAGCTTTAATACAACATCCCATCATATGACTAATTCTTATGTTGGCTAAATATCTGCTTCTCTTCACTCACACAACTGCTAACTGAATTCGGCTTCTCATTGTCTCTTCCCTAATCTCTAAAAATAAGCTCCTGGTTTTGTGGCCCCCCCAAGAAACCATGCTCCCCCATAGTCACATCTTTGTGTTGTCTCCTCCTGCATGGCTTCGACCAGTCAACTGCGGTAGAAATGACATTATGCGACCTCCAAGGAAGGCCTTGAGAAGACTTGAAGCTTCAGGTTTGCCTTTTTGGAATGTTCGTACTTCTGTGTAAGAAAACATGGCCTAGACATTAAATGATAACCAATCACTCATGATTCAGGACAACAGCATTGAGACCACGTGGATAAAGAGGTCTGTCCAGACCTCTGCTGACCTACCAGCTGATGCTGCCACGTGAGTGAGCCCAGGTGAGACTAGCGGAAAAGCTACCCAACTGATTCATGAAATTATGAGAAATAGATCATCACTGTTCTATTTACCAAGTTTGGGGCCATTCATGATAAAGTGATTGATAGCTGGAACACTCACTTCTTGCTTTCATCCCCTCAAATCTGTCTTCCACAGAGATGAATCCCATGGTTATAGAGCCTATAACCATGTATCTTCCCTATTTGAGAAAACCCTGATGAACTTCATAGAATCAGGTCTCAACTCCTTAGCCTGCTGTGTGGCCTAGGCAGCCCTTCACAGTTCAGCCTCGCTTCCTGTTCCAGCCTAGTCTTCAAACACAGAACCTGCCCTCTGGCCACCATGGGCTTCTCCCCTTACTCTGGTCACATCATGCTGTCACATGCCATCCTTTCCACCCTCCTTCACCCCTCAACCCAGTTCCAAGGGTAAATTCTCCTTCAGCCCCCCTTAGCTCCTTCAGATAGAGTCCAGCACTCTGGTCTCTTTGTGCCTTCTTATTTCCTTTACGGTTCTTATCACATTTGGCTTGAGCCCACCTCCTGCTACTGACAAACCGCTTCGTTGTAGGAGCCATGTTGTATTAATTTGCAAATCCCCAAAACCTAATTCAATGCCTGCCATGTAGTTCAGCCATCAGTGGCGGCTGACTGGCTGTGGAGCATTGCCAACTACATGCTTCTTGAGAGCAGGTGTTACTGAAATAGGTTCGTTTTGCCCACTGCCCAACAAGCCAAAATGCTGAAAGGAAAGGTTTGCAGCAAAGAAAGGGTTTGCTTACAAGGCAACCAAGTAAGGAGCAGGGAGAACAAGTCTTAGATCTGCCTCCCCAGGCGAGGGGCTTGGGGTATTTATGGCATAAAGAACCAAGAAGCAGGGTGGTCTGGAGGTGTGGGGAGCATGGGGGAAAGTGATTGGAAAAGGTGTAGTAACTGCCTTTCTGCACAGGTGTAACTAGGCTACAAGCCACTGCATGTGAAAAAATGAAGGCACTTAGCATGATCTGAGGGTGGATTTTTCTGTCCTCTGGCACCAAAAGGTCATTGAGCAGACACTTACACATGCCTGGTTGGAGGGCCACTGGTCCTAGCCAGTCTTAACCAGGTCAGCTTGAACTAGACTCAGCTGACTCCAAGTTCCCGGAATACAAGTTGGGCAGACTTACTGTTTAGGTTATATGCTGCTTGGAGGACATGCCAGTTGGTTATAGCAACAATTAAAATGACCCTAATTAGTGAAGGTAAGTGAAATGAACTTGACTAATGATTACCCACGATTTCACAGGCACTAAGTCTTATTCATTTTATTGTGCTTGGTTCAGAGCCAGGAACATGATAGGTATTCACTGAGGATTTAATTGAATTGACTAATGGGAAATAGAAAAGTGAAGAACTGAGAAGACCAATGGATAGAAAACAACAAATTAGAAGGCAGCCAGGAGACAGTCTTCAGAAAGACAAAGTCAACAGAAGCTCTTAGGCGGGGAAGAGCTCTTACATTCGCTAAGCACTTTGATTCTTGTTGGTTCTCAGTTTATACCTCTATTTCTTTTTGAACCAAGTAGTAAGTTTTAATAGAGGGTGAAGAGCCCTGTGATGTAGTCTGAGGGCCGGTATCACTGACTTTTCTCAGACACTTCCCCACAGAGGCTCTGGCACAGACCCTGCTCAGAGATTGGTTTGAGTGAGGCGGTGCCAAGATAGAGTCCAGGACGGCAGGAACCCACCATTCACACTTATTTCCATATGTTGTCTAATCTGCCACTATAAACTGGAGCCACTTCAGACAGGTCTAGAGCACGCACCTTCCTTTCCTGTTGGCCCAGGGACAAGGAGATGAGAGATTTTCCCAGGAGTTTTGCACTGGGCTTTATTGTTCAGAAAGCTCCATTTTCTATCATTTAAATCAGGGGTGAGGCATGGGTCTGCACTAATTATAGATCAGAAGAGTCCAAAATTGTGTCATTAGTGAGGAGGAAAATTGAACACTTGGATATATATAAATAAGTCCCTGGACCAGTTGTTCTCAAACGTTAGAATCACCTGGAAGGCTTGTTAAAACAGATCACTGGGCTCGCCCCCAGAGTGTGATCATTTACCTTTCTAACAGGTTCCCAAGTGATGCTGAGCCCGCCAGCTCAAACACCACGCTTTGAGCGCTATTGCCCTGGACCATAAACTTCTTGTACAGAAGGAACTGACCTTTTATTTCTGGATGTGCAATTCCTAGCACGTAGGAGGTGCTCATGTATGCTTTTTTATTGGAATTACATAAAAGTTCATTACAATTGTTAGAAAAGTTATTCAAAAAGTCATTCTATCATGTGGGTGTAATGGCATTTTTTGTATCTCTGGATTAAGTAAAACAAATCTTCATAGAGCTTAGTTCTCCCATTTTATCTTCACCAGCAATTTCTAATGAGAAGAGTAACTCAGATAATAGTTTCTAGCAACCACAGTCTAGAGATACAGATCATTCAAGTAAGTGCAGGAAAAAGAACTTTGCCTGGTGGTGACCATAAGCTGCTCTTGATGTTGTATTTGCTTGGTTCCAAGTGATAGAAACACTTCTCTAAGCAACAGAGAGAGAAAGAAGAACTTACTGGTTTGCAGAACTCAAGAAGAGTTAAAACAACCAAACCCAGCAGGCATGTGGCTGAGCTCAAGACTGGAACCAGGGCCCTAAAACCAGCCAGTGGTCCTTTCTCTCTCTTGATCGCTCTTCTTAGTCTCCCCATTTTGGCTCTGTAGACTGGTTTTCTTCATATGACAATAACTTCCAGGAAGACACCCAGCTCAGCTTAGATTGGGGTGTGGGTTCACAGAAGAAAATGATGCCTCCCACAGGGGCTACGTGGGTGAGGAAGGGCACTGGTTCTCATAGGAGTGGGTACTGGAGCTGTCAGTCACTGACGTTTTGGCCAGTAAAAACCTATGTAAGTGTTGAGAGGTCTTTTAGTAAATAGTCTTCTAAACCTTTAGTACCAACCAGATGTAATAACAGTCAAACACAAATACTAACAGATCACTGGAGAGCAGCTGAAGCCTGCAGCCAAGAGAGAAGACCACCCTGGAATTGAGATGTACTTGAGACATACTCCAAACTACCAATGGGATATTGCATCTTGGTGCTTCTTTAAATCATACTCTCAAATGAGGGGATTATGAAATGCAAGGCAGAAGTTCTCTAATATATACCAGATCCTACTCACTAGCAAACCATGTTTTAAAGGATGTCAGCACAGCTTTCCTAGCTCTTTGCAAGAGAAGGTTCTTCTCTTCCATCTCCACATAGACCTGAAGACAAGACAAAATATTTCCTCTATCTTTGGCTAACCTGAACCTGCCTGAATTTTCCATATTGAAAAATCCTAGCACGTGAGGCAGATTCCCAAATAAAATGGCAGTCAATACGACCCATTGTCTTTTAGACATACATGAAAATCAGGTCATTCTTTCTACTCTGTTAGTTGTGAATGCTTCCTATTTTAAGTACAGTAATGTCAGTTTTAGTTTAGATGAAGGCCCAGGGACAGAGATTCTTTAGGAAAAAAACCTGAACGGTAGCAAACACTAGGATGCCGCTATTAAGCACATAAAACACAAGTTCAAGCTTACTTTGAAAATGAGTAAGTTTTTTTTTCCCCAAAGCGCTGACTCAGGTGCTAGATTGGAAGGATGCAACAGCGCAACGGCTATCTCTGCCAAAATAGGTCACCAGTGCTGAGTCCAGGGGACACCAACATTTTCAGCTGGGGACTGCTGTGGTAGCTTCCCATTGCACGTGGCAATCAGTCAGTCAAAAACCTCGGAGGTTTCCTATTGTGTTTTTAGGCTGAAATTTAATGTTTACTTTTCTCTGTGCTCCACCTTCATACTCTATTATTGTTGAAGACGGAAATCTCGCAGGTAGATCAAAATGAGTTGATCTGAAGAGAAATCAGACTATGAATAAATAAAATTCAACAAAAGAAAAATACGGGGGAAAACTTGACAATCACCAAAATAAAGTACATTATGAAACCATGAATTTTTTTCTAATAGCAAAATGGAGAGTAGAACCAAAAATAACAAAAGATTAATTAAGTCATGTGAAGCAGATCTTAATAATTAACAACAGGCGTAGAAGTAGAAAGTGTTTATTTGATGATGGCAAGACCACTGGAACATAATTTGCAGGATGCAGATATATACACATCAAAATGCCTTGATTATTATCTGTACAGCTGTTTATATTCCTCTTATAAATTTAGACTTACCATCATTTTGGTATTTCCAAAGAGACATGGTCTATTCCAATCATTAATTATATCAACAATTATAAATCTCCATTCTATGCCAAGCCCTTGAGGTAACTGCTGGAGATAAAATAATAAATAAAGCTCCTGTCTCCAGAAGTTCTCCATCTAGCCAGGAGACAGACACATAAATAAGGAATTTGAAGGGAGATTACTAATCCTTACAATATAATTGTCTCCTTCACAGCTAAGCACATTCACTAACCACTGAACTGTTGAACCCTACCTGACCACGGCACCAAGATTCTAGGGACCAGAACAGGTAAGCCATTAATACGTAGGTGGCACTGATGTGGGTTACTGCTTTGGCCGGACTTCTCTTTGTCTGGATCTGGAATGTATTTGATCTGAGGACTGCTCAAGGCACTGTGGGACAACAGGCCATGCCTGTGTCTCTTCCCTTCTACACATCCAACATTAGAGTATCCGGGGAATTCCCCGGCTGTCGGGTGGGTGGGATTTGGCACTTTCACTGCCATGGCCTGGGTTCAATCACTGGTCAGGACAACAGAATATTATTCAGCCTTAAAAAATAAGGAAATCCTCTCATTTGTGACAACATGACACAATCTGGAAGACATATGCCATGTGAAGTAAGCCAAACAAAGACAAATATAGCATGATATCACTTACATGAGGGGGAAAATGTCAAACTCCTAGAAACAGAGAGTAGAAAAGTGGTTGTCAGAGGCTCTGAGGTGGGGAAAACAGAGGGAGACTGGTTAAAAAAAAAATACAAATTTTTAGTTATGAGAAAAATAAGGTCTGAGGATCTAATGTATAACACAGTAATTATGTTTTTAACACTGTATGTGTAATTGAAATTTACTAAAAGAGTAAAACTTAAATGTTCTCTCCAAAAAAAAGGTAAATAGGTGAGATAATGGAGAAAATATGCTAATTAACTAGAGGGCAGGGGTCCTTTTACAATGCATACATATACCAAATCACCACATTGTACACTCTGAACACCTTGTAATTTTGTCAGTTATACCTCAATAAACTGGGAGAAGGGAGAAAATAGGGAAGTAGAAAGATGAAACAATGTCCGCAATAATAATTCATCCTGGTTATTCCTCATACACAGAGGTAGTACCTTAAAGGACAAAAAGCTGTCGATGTTTAGACCCTACCCCAGAATCGGCATCTTTGGGAATAGGGAATTTGATTCTTTTTTAAGCCTTCAGAGGTTTTGTAGAAGAGCCAACCAATATCAAGGACTGAACTAGAGAGTGCTTCTTAAATTTGCCTGCTTCAAAGAATCAGCTGAGTAGCTTAAACCTGATGAGTCCCATCTTTATTCTGGAGACTCTGGAGACTCTCTGGTGTTGGTTCCAGAATCGAGCTTAAGAGAGCCCCAAGAGTTTTTTTTGGATTGAGCAACTCTGGGAAGCACTAAACTAGACTGGATTTCCCAAACTTCTCTTGCAATAAGAATCACCTGGGGCTCTAGTTGGAAAGAAAATTTCTTTGCTCCCAATAAGATCAACAGAATGGAAATTTCTGGCTTAGCATTCTGGCAGGCTAATTATTTAATAAAGACCTCCACTGGACTCTTATTATCTCAGAAATTGTAATAAAGGCTCACTGATTCCCAACTTTGACTTGTCATTAAAATCACCTGGGAAGTGTTTGGGGGGGTGTGTGTGTGTGTGTGTGTGTGTCTGCACACGTCCAGACACAAGCATGTGGGTGATTGCACGTGTCTGTATTAAAATACACAAACATGAAATTTACACATAAGTGTCACATTTGTGACACTTAATACATTCACAATGTCATGCTATCATCACACTTAGCTCCAGAACATTTTCATCACTCATCTAGGGATTTAAAAAAAAAAACAGATGCCTAGTCTGTACCCCAATCAAATGAATCAGACTCCCCAGGGTGGGATTCAGGCTTCAGTGCTCTTTAAAGCATTCCAGCTGATTACAATGCGCAGTCAAGTCTGGCACCACTTGGGATTCCTACACTCCAAAAGCTTGTGTTAATTAGTCCCTCCAGGGTCTCTCATCCTGGTCCTCTGCTCTCTAAGTACATCCTCGCTTTGCTCTACGACATTCTCTTTTTAATACATTTGATTCTTGTGCCTCATCCAGACCCTTGAATTCTTACGTCCTTCTCAGAAATGATGACCAGGTTTCCTATTGCTCTTGTACCCCTCCTGGGGGCCTAGTCATGGGCATGATTTCAAAGATTCACATTCAGTCGAATGAGTTTATTTAGAATAACCTTATAATGATATTTATAGGAAGGAATTGTTTTGAACTAATTTGGTTAACATAGATGGAGAACCAATTATGTGCCAGGCATTGTGCTAGCCCAGGCCCCACTCTCACGGTGGGAACTGAGAAAAAAGGCAGATATAGGACAAGGTGGCCTAAACTGTGACATTCCATCACAGCAAGATGAAAATGGGAATACATCAACAGAGGTATCTACACCAGGATCCAGAGGCTTTTTCTGTCAAGGGCCAAGGATAGGTTTCTTTGCTTTTGGGGTCATATATAATAGTCACATCTATTCAGTCCTGCCATCACCACTTTGTACAAAAGCAGCCACAGACGATACATATGTGACTGGACGTGGCAATGCTACTAATCAAGTGGTGGGCTGGATCTGTCCTCAGGGCTGATATTTGCCATCTCCTGATCTTATGCATACTGGAAAGGGGGGAAGGTGTTTCAGGAAAACAGAACTGTTAAATGATAAATTGAGACATGTTAAATTTTTAAATTATTTACCTGAGTTAAAATCTATTTGAATTGGGCAGCATCAAACCTGATGTGGTTAGGAGTGCTCTGCAGACAGGAGATGGGGTTAGACTTTACAGAGAAGATGCAGAAGAAAAGCAAGGAGATGATTTGATTGGCTATAGCTTACCCAGTTGCCTTTTTTAAGGGACAGCCAAGTTTGCTGTTTGTGATTGGGTGCCCTTAGATGTTGGTTTGCCCTTGTGGTCTGCTAAGGCATAAGAACACTTAGTCTAATGACCTCCTTATTTAACTAACTTAACAATATCAGAAAAGTTGAAGTACTATTTGAAGTTTACTAGCAGAGATGGGGGAGAAAGATTCCAGGCAGAGAGAGACTGTCCTGCCAAATTTTCAGTTCACTGTAGCCAAGTCTGGGAATCTTGTGAAGAAGTGGGGGCGGATGAGGCTGGAGAAGACAGGGGCCAGATTATTAGGGCTATGTGTAGATTGCATGTGGAAGCACTAAAGAGAGATTTAAGTACTTGTGAATGGCACCCTGACCAGTGGAAGAGGATGGATTAGGTGGATCAAGGCAAAGCAAGTCTATCATTTAAGAGGTTGTAGTGTTGCTGGGAAAACTGGATATCCACACAGAAAAGGATAACACTGGACCCTTACCTAAACCATATATAAAACTGAATTAAAAATCGATCAAAAACTCAAAAGTCAGAGGTAAAGCCACACTCTTAGAAGAAAATATAGGGGGAAAGCCTCATGATAATTGAATTTGGTAATGATTTCTTGTATGTGACAGCTAAAGCACAGATGGCAAAACAAAAAGCAGATAATTGGGTAACATCAACAATTTTAAATTCTGGGACTTCCCTGAAAGTCCAATGGTTAGGACTCCACGCTTTCATTGCAGGGAGCGTGGGTTCGATCCCTGGTTAAGGAACTAAGATCTGCATGCTCATGCTGCAGCCAAAAAAAATTTAATTCTGCTCATAAAGGACACAATAGACAGAGTAAAAAGGCAAATCTCCACAACCCTCAGGGAGATTTTGATTGGGGAGAATAGGTAATTTTCAAGATGAAAGTAGAGAGTGAGAGTGATATGGGAGAAATGAAAGAGGACAATGTGGTGATGATGGTGATACCGGTCATCAAAGTGATAGCTGAGTTGTGTCTTAAATGATGAGGAAAAGTCTGTTTTTCAAAGATATGGAGGAAGAGTATATCAGATGGAGGCAACTTTATGCACAAGAACTGGAGGCATGGATGAGCTCAGTTGGTTTCAAGAATAGGAAAAACATAAACAAAAAAAAGCCAAAGGAGCTGCAGTCTTTGGACTTGTTATGTTTGAAGATTTTGATTAGCCATCTCTATTCAAATTTATCCTCAGAATGTCAGGGAGGCAGCTGGAGACATTAAAAAATGCATCATGGGGACAGAGGGAGGACTGGTGGATCACAGAGAATTTTTACAGCAATGAAACTACTCTGTGTGATACTATGATGGTAGATACACGTCATTATATGTTTGTGCGAACTCTTAGAATGTATGATATTGACTGAACTCTAATGTAAACTATGGATTTGAGGTGATTATGAATGTGTCAGTGTAGATCTCTCAATTATAACAAAGGTACCACTCTGGTGGCGGGGGTGTTGATAATGGAGGAGGCTGTGCATAGGGGCTGTGCATAGGGGGATATGAGAATCTGTATTTCCTTACAATTTTGCTGTGAACCTAAAACTGTTCTTTTTAAAATATAGTCCTTTTTAAAGTAGGTTGGTAAAAAGGGATTTAAGAGACATAATTTTTTAAGACAAAATGATAGCATCTAGAGACGCACACTTTGGTGACAAGAGGCAAGAATGTGATTATCTTCAAAGTTAGGATAACGGTTACTTTTTGGGGAAGGCAGAAAGCTGCGACTGAGATGGGGCACACAGCGGACTTTTGGGTGACTAGCAAAGTTCTATTTCTTCACCTGGCTGGTGATTTCAAATGTGCTTGCTTTATAATAATGCATCAATAATCACCCAAGTACCAATTCTACCTTCAGGGGCTTAGGACTTTTGGGACAATAAAAGATCCTGCTTTTTGATGGAGAGCTGAAAGCTGTGCAAGACATGGGTATCATCTGGCATTGCATTTAACAGAAAATCAAGGACTCTGATACTTGGTATCCCAAAATATCCATTTCAATGCAAACAAGAAGACGTTAAAAAATATTTGATCTGGTCAAGAGAGAAGAAGCAACCCCAGGTTCAGCAGCTACACAGCTGCCCTTTAGGAAGAAGCGTGGAAACAATCACATGTATGATGTTCTAAGGATGCCTGAACTTACTGTCCACCCCTGATGCCTAGAGAGTTATGGAACTTGATCACAGACCATCTCACTCACAGGTAACAATAAGGGAAGGACCGTGGGAAAGAAAAGAAAAGCCATCCAAAATACTTGGTACGTCTCAATTTTACCTTGAACCAGTGGTGAGCCAGGTAAATAACACGTTAGAAGGGCAGATTTGCTATTAGAAATAAAAGATTAGGAAACCACTCATTATTTACAAATATTTGTCATCAAGTTGGACCATTAGGTTATAGGTCTTTCTGTGTTATATACTATAATTTAAAAGGTTTAAACAATAAAATATATTTATTCTAATTTTTTAAGTGTATTACCAGCACTCTCTCCTTTAATCTTCATAACAACCCACTAGTTAAGTATTCTCCCATTTAGATAAAGATCCTGAGGCATTAAGTTGCTTGACCAAGGAAATGTATATACTTAATGTCAGAAACAAAATTCAAGTTCAAGTCTTCTGAATGCAAAGTTCTTACTGACCTACACTGTCTTTCACTGTAAATTCCAAATAAAAATAGAGAGCATTCTAAAATAGGGTCTTCTAGATTCCATATATATGTGTTAATATATGATATTTGTTTTTTCTCTTTCTGACATTCTCTGTATGATAATCTATAGGTCCACTTCAGTTCAGTCGCTCAGTTGTGTCCGACTCTTTGCGACCCCATGAATCACAGCACGCCAGGCCTCGTGTCCATCACCAATTCCCGAGTTCACTCAAACTCACATCCATTGAGTCAGTGATGCCATCCAGCCATCTCATCCTCTGTTACCCCCTTCTCCTCCTGCCCCCAATCCCTCCCAGCATCAGAGTCTTTTCCAATGAGTCAACTCTTCGCATGTGGTGGCCAAAGTACTGGAGTTTCAGCTTCAGCATCAGTCCTTCCAATGAACACCCAGGACTGGTCTCCTTTAGGATGGACTGGTTGGATCTCCTTGCAGTCCAAGGGACTCTCAAGAGTCTTCGCCAACACCACAGTTCAAAGGCATCAATTCTTCAGCCCTCAGCTTTCTTCACAGTCCAACTCTCACATCCATACATGACTACTGGAAAAACCATAGCCTTGACTAGACGGACCTTTGTTGGCAAAGTAATGTCTCTGCTTTTCAATATACTATCTAGGTTGGTCATAACCCTCCTTCCAAGGAGTAAGTGTCTTTCAATTTCATGGCTGTGATCACCATCTGCAGTGATTTTGGAGCCCAAAAAAATAAAGTCTGACACTGTTTCCACTGTTTCCCCATCTATTTCCCATGAAGTGATGGGACCAGATGCCATGATCGTTTTCTGAATGGTGAGCTTTAAGCCAACTTTTTCACTCTCCACTTTCACTTTCATCAAGAGGCTTTTTAGTCCCTCTTTACTTTCTGCCATAAGGGTGGTGTCATCTGCATATCTGAGGTTATTGATATTTCTCCCAGCAATCTTGATTCCAGTTGTGCTTCTTCCAGTCCAGCGTTTCTCATGATGTACTCTGCATATAAGTTAAATAAGCAGGGTGACAATATACAGCCTTGATGTACTCCTTTTCCTATTTGGAACCATCTGTTGTTCCATGTCCAGTTCTAACTGTTGCTTCCTGATCTGCATACAGGTTTCTCAAGAGGCAGGTCAGGTGGTCTGGTATTCCCATCTCTTTCAGAATTTTCCACAGTTTATTGTGATCCACACAGTCAAAGGCCTTGGCATAGTCAATAAAGCAGAAATAGGTCCACTTACATGTCTACAAATGATCCAATTTTGTTCCTTTTTATGGCTGAGTGATATTCTATCGTATGTATGTACCACATCCATTCTTCTACTGATGGATATTTAGGCTGCTTCCATGTCCTGGCTATTGTGAATAGCGCTGCAATGAACATTAGGGTGCATGTGTCTTTTGGCATTATGGTTTTCTCCGGGTATAGGTAACTAATGAGAGCCTACTGTATAGCTCAGGGGGCTCTATTCAATGCTGTCTGGTGACCTAAATGGGAAGGAAATCCAAAAAAGAGAGGATATATGTATACATAAGATCCCCTGGAGGAGGAAATGGCAACCCACTCCAGTATTCTTGCCTGGTAAATCCTATGGACAGAGGAGCCTGGAGGGCTACAGTCCTTGGGTTCACAAAGAGTCGGACACGAGTTGACTTGCAACTAAGCTCACATGCACTGCAGACTCAAGGCTGAGAATGTGGAGACTCTTACGCTCAGTGTCAGCCCTGGGGTGAGATTAGACCTGGGGTGGGGATGGGGTCTCAGGGCCGTGAACGAGCGCAGCTGTAAATACTGTATTGTCTGCCCACCAGAGAGAGACATGGATGATCCTCAGGCACCTAAGGCAGTAAGTACACCTCCCCACGACGCAGTCAACACAACATCCATGCCTTGTGCAGAGGCAAGGATGACTCTTCTATTAACATGGCTTTGGCCTTTCTACCCCTTTAAAAGATTTCTTACGTCTTGTTGTCTGTTTACTGAGCTTCAGGCATAATCCTTGGTGTTGGGAACACAGTATCAATACAGGGCTCTACTTGCTGCTCTGTCACAGACAGTCTAGCAAACAGAAGGCAAGAAATGTTGGCCTTGCCCTTTTGCAGCAATACAGAGTCTGCCGTTACTGCATGAAGGAGATTTACCTCTCTCTTGCCCTGCCGAGCCTGGCTTGCATTACTGGAGAAACCACCCAGCTGTAAACGCTCGCAGTAAAGGGCAGTGGCGCCAGTGCCCATTAAATGAATTTGATTCCAAGTCGCCCCTGATGGGAAAGGGGAGGGGCTGCCACCTCTGTGAGGATCACAGGTTCCATGGAAAACCATCTGGGCTCATTCCTCTGCTTAAAGCGCACAGCTCCCTTCTGCCTAGAGACAGAAGCAAAAGTCTTAAGCATGGCCTCCCAAACCCTGGCGTTCCCACTGCAGTGCCCTCCCCTGGGCCAGACCCCTGCGCAAGTGCCTGCAGTTTCTGAATCACAAGAGCACGACTTCCCTCTCCCCTGTGCCTGGGACTCCGCTCTGCCTGGCCCATCACCACTTTCTCCACTACCAGGTTTTACTGATATTCTTCTTCTCCTCAAGGCTTACCTCAGCCCCCAGGCACTTGTGAGGACCACTGCTCCCTTGGTCCCCACCCCCTCCCTTAACTCTCTCGTTACAAAGCACCCATTCCTGCCAGAGACCTGTGAGCCGTCGGGTCAAGTCACCACTGAGCTCTTACTTGCCTCTCTTTCCCTCCGTCTGTCTGTCTCTGTCTCTCTGTCTTTCTCTCTTTCAGGGACTGTGAGCTGCTATTTCTGTGTCTCCAGAATGAGCGTCATGTCCGTGCATGAAGATAAGAAAGTCAGAAAAAGGAGGGTGGGCTCCTGATCACAATCCCAACCACGCTACCACCCCTATCTACTGGGGTGTGTGTCTACTGGAATGTGTGCGTGTTGGGGTGCATCTGTGTGTTGGCAGAAGGTCAAAGAAAAGAAACAGATGTGAGAGGGAAGCTAGGCAATGCCAGTACTGTAACTTACCCACTCTCACATCATTCAAACCTGGATAGTATTCACTTTGTAACTCTATTCTATTTCTCTCTCATTTCTCTCTGGAGAAGGAAATGACAACCTGCTCCAGTATTCTTGGAGAATTCCATGGATAGAGGAATTCTTGGAGAATTCCATGGATAGAGGAGCCTGGTGGGCTACATACAGTCCATGGGGTCACAAAGAGTCGGACACGACTGAGTTGGACATTTCTCTGTAGTTCATTTTCCGCTGGGCAACCAGGGGGGTTGTTTCACAACAAGAGCGTACCATGTCACCTCTTAGCTTGAAATCCTGAAATGGCTTCCCAAGAATCACACAGAATAAAACCAAAGTCCTTACAGCGGCCCTCGAGGTCTCCTGTGACCTGCCCCTGCCCGTGACCTCTCTGCTCTGGCTCTCACATCTCTCCCCTCACTCACTAGTACCCTCTGGCCTCTCAGCACCAGCTCTTCCCTCAGTGCAGAATCTTCTTTCCCAGATGCTTTGGTTTTGCTCAGTCATTTTGTCAATGAGATTGACCTTGACTGCGTCAACTCAACACATTCAAAACTGACCTTGACCTTTCTATTCAACCACGTGCCTCTCCCCCACCTCCTTACCAAGCTCTGCTGTGTAATTTTCTCTTTTTTCCATACCTTTCATCACCTTCTGGGCTTCCCAGGTGGCGTTAGTGATAAAGAGTCCGCCTGCCAATGCAAGAGATGTAAGAGACTGAGGTTGGATCCCAGGATTGGGAAGATCCCCTGGAGGAGAGCATGGCAACCCACTCCAATATTCTTGCCTGGAGAATCCCATGGACACAGGAGCCTGGTGAGCTATAGTCCATGGAGTCGCAAAGAGTCGGACATGACTGAAGTGACTTAGCATGCTCACATTCAGCTTCTATCATACCAGATACTTTGCTGACTTGTTCATTGTTTACTGTCTCCTGCCTGCACCAACCGCCCCCCTCCAGATACTTTTGTCTATTTTGTGGTTATGTAGCTATTTGTTAAGTCTTTCCCCTAGTCAGTTACAGTGCTTCCTTTTTCACTATAATATTGTTAAGAATAATATTTTACTATATAAATCTTCACATAGACCTTTGATTATTTCTAAGAATTTGAGTCACTTGATCAGATGTTACATACTTATAAGACTTTTGATGCCTATTACAAACTTGATTTCCTGTCACGCTTTTTGTATAATATATGTTTGTTGAGAAGCAATGTTTTCCTGTTGCGGGCAGCCTATAAACTTAATTATGTGTCCCAGCAATTCCACTCTAGGAGTCTACCCACAAGACATGAAAACATATCCACACAAACACATGTATATGATTGTTCAGAGCAGCGTTCTTCATCATAGTCCCCAAATGGAAGTAACTGAGCTGCCTATGCAATGGTGAATGGATAAACGAGAGGAGGCATCTTCATACCATGAAATACTATTCAGCAGTAAAAAGGGCAGAACAATTGGTTCATGCTACCATAAGAATGTGCTTGTGCTAAGAGAAAGAAGCCAGATGCAAGCAACTACATTTGCATGCTTCCGTTTACAGAAAAAGCACATCTGAGGAGACAAAAAGCAGATAAGTCATTACCTTGGGCTGGGGTAGGAGCAGAGATTCATTGTAAACAGACACAAGAAACATTTGGGGATGGTGGAAATGCTCTAAAACTGGATTTGTGGGGATGGTTTTACAACTCTATACAAAAATAATAGAATTGCATACTTACAATGGGTTAATTTTATGGTACGTAAAACTACACCTTAATAAAGTCATTAAGGGAATTGGGAATAGATGTAATCAGAGGGAAAGATTAGGGAGAAAGTTCATATAAAATGCATGCTGTGATTTTAACAGTTTGAGAAAAAAAAAGTATAGCATAAGAGAAAGAAAGGAAGAAGGGGTGATGGGAGGAGAGAAAGAGAAGGAAAGGAAGAAGCGAGGAAAAGGGAGGGAGAGAAATATCGTGCATATACTACAGGTCCCCTTTTGTGGTGGCTCAAGACTATTAGAAGAGACCCCACAGAAAATCCATGAAGTGAGTCGACTTTGCACAAATAATAACGAACTTACAGCCTTTATACTGTCAGCAAGTGTCTTTAAAGAAGAGGTACATGGGCCCACAGTGTCCCACAGAAGCAAATAAAGTCACAGAAGTAAAAAAAAAAACAAACTAGGCCTGGTTTCCTAGCCACTAACTATTATTCTTTATTTCAAAGAATTTATGGGCCTTAAATGTTAAAATAATTATTATAAAGCTCTCAAAGGTAGCTTCCATGTTTTCAAAAGGAATTTTAAAAAGGGAGCCTTCTAGACCGATGTGGCTCTGTTGGTGGCATTTCTGAGCAGTATTGTGGGGGGCAAGAGTGGGAGGTGGGTGCAGAGAATTCCAGGAGGAGCTACAGACAAAATAGTCCCAGAGAGAAGCAAACAGCAGATCATACTGGAAGGCCTGGAATTCTTCATTACACACAAAATGAGAATTTTCAGGACCATGTTTTATTTCTGTGTTTTTTGGCTACAAGACACATGTTGCAGGATCTCAGTTCCCCAACCAGGGATTAAACCCATGGCACTGCAGTGAAAAAACTGAATTCTAACCACTAGACCACCCTGGAACTCCCAAGTACTATGCATTTTAAGGACATCATTTTTTAAAAATCATACTCATACAGTTTGGATTTTTGTGACCTTCTGTAGTGATGAGTAAGATGTGCAGGTCAGATTTCAGTAAGCGATTAAGGTTACACATCACCTTACCTGTTTGCATGAGTGCTCAATCATGTCTGACTCTTCGAGACCCCATCGACTGTAGCCCGGAAGGCTCTTCTGTCCACGGGGATCTTCAGGCAGGAATACTGGAGCAGGTTGTCAGTTCCTTCAGGGGATCTTCCCTTACCTCTTTATGTTTCACCAAACTGGTGCCTCCTGATGACAAGTACAGACAGAGCTAGCCGTGTGTTCCTGGGGCAAACTTGGGCTGCAGGCTGAGTCGGGGAACTGACTGACCATACACCCCCGGGGAGGATGCAGAATATAAGGGAGGGCTGTCAGTTCCTGGAACATCAGCAGATTCTTCACACCCTCGTGCTCAGAGATGTGAGGAGGGCAAGGAAATGAGAAGAACCAATGTGATTTCTTCCTGGGGGTGGGGCAGGCACAGGGGTCAGTGGTGGGGACCACAAAGGGGTGGTTTAGAGAGGACAATCAGGGCAGGCCAGAGGCTCGCAAATGTGTTGCATCGCTTTATTAAGTTATACCTAGGTTTCCTTCTGTTGGTCAGTCACTAAGTTGTGTCCGACCCTGCAACCCTATGAACTGCAGCACACCGGGCTTCCCTGTCCTTCACTATGTTCCAGAGTCTGCTCAAACTCATATCCTTTGAGTCGATTATGACAACCAACCATCTCATCCTTTGTCGCCCCCTTCTCCTTCTGCCCTCAATCTTTCCCAACATCAGGGTCTTCTCCAATGAGTCAGCTCCTCAAATCAGGTGGCCAAGGAGTTTCAGCATCAGTCCTTCCAATGAATTGGGTTGATTTCCTTTAGGATTGACAGCTTTGATCTCCTTGCTGTCCAAGGGACTTTCAAGAGTCTTCTCCAGCACCACAATTCAAAAGTATCCATTCTTCAGCACTCAACCTTCTTTATGGTCCAGCTCTCACACCCATACATGACTACTAGGAAAACCAGAATTTTGAGTATATGGACCTTTGTCAGCAAAGTGATGTCTCTGCTTTTTAATACACTGCCTAGGTTTGTCATAGCATTTCTTCCAAGGAGCAAGCATTTCCTTCTGCTGCATAACAAATTATACAAACTTAGATGCTTGAATCAACACCCATTTCTTATCTCAGAGTTCTATAAACCAGAAGTCCAGCGTGGCCTGGCTGGGTTGTCGTACAAGAGATCTTATAAGGCTGAAATGAAGGTAAGGTCTTACAAGGTCGGCTGTGTTTCTTTCTGGAAACTCTGGGAAAAAATCTGTATCCAGGCTCCTTCAGGCTGTAGAACTTAGACCCTCACTACCCTACTGCCAGCCTAGGGGCACTCCCACCTCCCAGAGACTGCCCACATTCCTTTGCCAGGAAAAGCCTAGTCCTTTTTAAGGACTAGGTCAGGCCAACTGAGGATAATCTATCTTAATGCCAATTAATTTGGGACCTTAATTACATCTGCAACTCCCCTCAAACAGCACCTAGATTAGTGTTTGATTGAATGCCCGGGAGAAGGTGTTTACACACCAGGGCCTGGGAGGCTTGGGGGCCACTCTAGGATTCTGCTTGCAGCAAGTTACTTAGGGAAGCTGGTCTGTGTAGTTAAGTGATCCTCAGAGCAGGTGGTACCAAGCCCTAATGAATCTTTTGGAAATTCCCATGCAAATATTTTGTTGCGGTAACAGGGGATAGGTTCCACCAGCATTTAGTGCTCGGGGCCAGGTGGTGAGAAGACAGCCTCACACAATGAGGAATTAGGCTGCATGTTACTCAGCTTTCAAATGTCCCTCTAGGCCTTCGTGCCAATGGAAAATCAGTACTATTGTCTGAACTTCAATTTTTTTTACACAGTGTGCTGAATTTTACATAAATACAGTAGTGGATGAGCCAGGGGAAGAATGTAAGTATTTTGTTTGGGGCTTTAACAAGATTTTCACCACTGGGGGAAAACTGCATGACCAATGACAAGGCTACTCAGGGAGCCTGAATTATCAACGTGCCACCCCTGCTCCATCTGCAGCTGTCACTGGCCCTGTCTTCAGGATTCTAAGTACCAGCCTTGTCTCACTTCACGTCTTCTCATGTGGCAATACCTGAGCACTCACGTGTTGAAGCATTTTCCTGAAATTGATTTCTTAAGATTGTGTGTGTTGGTAGGTTATATTAGTATGAACCCTTTCAGGACTGTAAAGGGGATATTTCAACCTAGTGGTTATGATAAGGGGCCATGAGTGTGAAGAGCTGAGAACTAAAGCTCTACTGCATGCACCTCCTGAAGCTGGGAATGGCCAACAGAGTGAATGGTGGGGCACGTGGGATGTAAGCTCTTAGAGGTGGAAGGGACTTCTGTGAACTCTGAGTCAATTTAATTACTTTATTTAAAAAAAGAGGAAACTAAGGTCGGAAAAGGGAATTAGTTAATGTCACCCAACTACTTAATGTTAATGCTGGCCCAGACCCAGCGAAGAGTTGACTCATTGGAAAAGACTCTGATGTTGGGAGGGATTGGGGGCAGGAGGAGAAGGGGACGACAGAGGA
Organism: Bos mutus; assembly: GCF_027580195.1. NCBI lineage: Eukaryota > Metazoa > Chordata > Mammalia > Artiodactyla > Bovidae > Bos > Bos mutus. The sequence continues at coordinate 60,151,606 of NC_091622.1, read as the reverse complement.
TGAGATGGCTGGATGGCATCACTGACTTGATGGACGTGAGTCTGAGTGAACTCCGGGAGTTGGTGATGGACAGGGAGGCCTGGCGTGCTGTGACTCATGGGGTCGCAAAGAGTCGGACACGACTGAGAGACTGAACTGAACTGAACTGAGACCCAGTTCTCTTAATGAAAAAGTCAAATCATCTACATGCCACTACTTGAAAGGGAATTCCCTGGTGGTCCAGTGGTTAGGACTTGGAGCTTTCACATCCAGGTTCAGTTCCTGGTTAGGGAACTAAGATTCCACAAGCTGTCCCACGTGGTTCCAAAAAAAAAAAGAGAGAGAGAAGCTACTTGAAAATAAAATTAACATTCCATAACTAAAGTATTGAGGAAAATATTTTCTTAAAGATCTGTTATAACAACTTAATATTATACAATTAAATCCACTATTTTCAGTTAAAATGTTGAAAGCCAGATTCTACTAGATGTAGAGTTGATTATAGAACTGATTATATCAAATCAATTGTATTTGGGATACTATCTAACTCAATATCAGCAAAGGAAGCATTTATTTATTTAATGAACTTGTGACTTGAAATTATTCCTGCTAATTTCTATTTACTTTCTGATACAGGTTGATTTTGGCCAATCTATACCAAGACTGGTTAGATGAGTTCAAAACACTGGGAAAAAATGAGGCCAAATCACTATCATACTTCATCTTTTCCAGAGGGCCAGTCACCAAAAGCAACTGGTTTTTCTTTCCCCAGTGGACAGCGCTGGACATTATACAAACCTACATAACTCAGTTGGTAAAGAATCTGCCTGCAATGCAGGAGACCTGGGTTCAATTCCTGGGTCAGGAAGATCCCCCTGGAAAAGGAAATGGCAACCCACTCCAGTGTTCTTGCCTGGAGAATCCCATGAACAGAGGAGCCTGGTGGAGTACAGTCCATGGGGTCACAAGGAGTCCGAGAGGACTGAGCAACTAGACCACCACCACCGCCACCACTTAGCTTTGAAGTTGCCATAAGCTTTCCTTTGCTGCCACCTACTGGATAAAATGAGCATAGTTTTAAATAAAGCTTTTCAGTTGAGTTCAGTTCACTCGTTCAGTCTTGTCTGACTCTTTGCGACCCCATGAATCGTAGCACGCCAGGCCTCCCTGTCCATCACCAACCCCCAGAGTTCACTCAGACTCACGTCCATCGAGTCAGTGATGCCATCCAGCCACCTCCTCCTCTGTCATCCCCTTCTCCTCCTGCCCCCAATCCCTCCCAACATCAGAGTCTTTTCCAATGAGTCAACTCTTTGCATGAGGTGGCCAAAGTACTGGAGTTTCAGCTTTAGCATCATCCTTCCAAAGAATACACAGTACTGGTCTCCTTTAGAATGGACTGATTGGATCTCCTTGCAGTCCAAGGGACTCTCAAGAGTCTTCTCCAACACCACACACAGTTCAAAAGCATCAATTCTTCAGCACTCAGCTTTCTTCACAGTCCAACTCTGGCATCCATACATGACCACTGGGAAAACCATAGCCTTGACTAGACGGACCTTTGTTGGCAAAGTAACGTCTCTGCTTTTCAATATGCTATCTAGGTTGGTCATAACTTTTCTTCCAAATAAAGCTTTTATCTTCCTTCTATTGTTTTAAGGGACTTTCCCAGTGGCTCAGAGGTAAAGAATCCATCTCCCAGAGCAGGAGACACAGAAGATATGGATTCAGTCTCTGGGTTGGGAAGATCCCCTGGAGGAGGGAACAACAACTCACTCCAGTATTCTTGCCAGGACAATCCCATGGCGGGTTACAGTCTGTGGGGTCACAAAGAGTCAGACATCACTGAAAACTATAAGGAATTCACGTATTGGCCACTCAATTTGAACTTAAATACTGAAACACTGGACATTTAAATGTTGTTTCTTGTAATGCCCAGAGATACTTAAATGCAACCATAGTAAATAAACCTATGAATCTTCATTTTCAAAACCCCTCTTCTGCCCTTAGAAAGTTATAGTTTAAATTTCAAATCATGCTTCCCTTCTTAAAAAGTCAGTGGCCTACAAAAGGGTACACTTGTATTACTCATGTCTTGATGTGAAATAGAATGTACCCCGCTCACTGCAAAGAATGAGGCAATAATGGATGGACATGTAGTTGTCCTGTCTCTCTAGGCAACTTGTGGCTGTGACTTATTAAACTAAAACCAATTACATTGATCCAGGTGCTACTAATTTAGCTCTGGCTCTTGACAATTCCCCTTGTCCATGGTCTCCTGGAGCTACTCCTGGCAGCACAGCTTGCGGTTGAGAGCTGAGGATTGTGCCATCAACTCCTAGCACATGACAATACTTGTGAAGTGCTGGAATACAGCAAGTGCTATGGTTTTAATTTGCATCACCACTTATCTTTGATCCATCTCTCCTTTTCCTCCAAGCTACCAAGTGTCCTTCATTTCCTGGGATAAGGCCCTACTTTCAAAGCATAAAATCTTCTTTGAAGTAAATAAAGACTCCTCGCTTCCACTGAAGAAGGGGTGTGTGGGTTTGATCCCTGGTAGGGGAAATAAAATCCTGCATGCCACATGGTGTGGCCAAAAATAACTTTTTTAAGTGGGGGGTGGGGATACTTAGCATCAGGTGGCTTTGCCTGTTGCCTGTTGAAAACACTACAAAGTCACTTTCATTACATTCTTGAACACCATATAAAAAAATAAACTCAAAATGGATTAAGGACTTAAATGCAAAACTGGATACTATAAATTCCAGAGGAAAACATAGGCAGAACATTCTTTGACATAAATCACAGAATTTTTTTTTTGGATCTGTCTCCTAAAGCAAAGGAAATAAAACCAAAATAAACAAATACGACCCAATTAAACTTTAGCACAGCAAAACAAAAAGACAACCTACTGAATGGGAGAAAAATATTTGCAGATGATATAGCTGTTAAGGGAGTAATATCCAACATATGTAGATAGCTCATACAACTCAACATAAAAACAATTCCAATTAAGAATTGAACAAAAGAACTAAAGACATTTTTCCTAAGGAAATGCACATGAAAAGATGCTTAACATCGCTTATCATCAGGGAAATCAAAACCACAATGAGATATCACTTCAAACCTGTCAGAATGACTGTCATCAAAAAGAACACAAATAGTAAGTGTTGGCAAGGATGGAGAGAAAGGCGAACCTTCATACTCGGCTGAGGGAAATGTAAATTGGTGCAGCCACTATGGAAAACAGTATGGAGGCTTCTCAAAAAATTAAGAATTCCACTCCCAGAGACACATACAGAAAAAAAAAAAAAACACTAATCCTAAAAGCTCAGAGCAGTATTATTGACAATTGCCAAGATGTGGAAGCAAGCTAAGTGTCCACGAACCAGATGAATGGATAAAGAAGATGTGGTGTGTGTGCATAAATATATGTGTGTGTGCTTGTGTATACACACACACATATATATATACACACACACTAAAATAGCCAATAAAAAAGTGAAATTTTGCCATTTGCGGCAACATGGAAGGACTTGGAAGGCATCATGCTGAGTGAAATAAGTCAGACAAAGAAAGTCAAGTATTTGTAACATCACTTATATGTGGAATCTAAAAAATACAGCAAACTAGTGACTAGAACAAAAAAGAATCAGACTCACAGAAAGAGGGGAGAGAGTGTAGAGGCAGGGGATTAAGAGGTGCAAACTATTCGGTATAAAATAAGCTACAAGGATACATTTACAACAAGAGGAATATAGTCAGTATTTTATAATAACTATAAATGGAGTATAACCTTTGAAAGCCATTCCCTTGTCCAGCATATTATACACCCTTAACTTATATAATATTATACAGCAACTATATACTTCAATTTAAAAAAAGACCAAAGTCACCTTCATTGCCAAAGATTAGTAACATTTTAAGGAATAAGCCAACTGGGCATAATCTCACTGAAGAAACAGAAGCTCTGAGTTGTACAACTCCAGGAGGTATTGCCCTTACAATAAGCTGATTGTACCTCCTGGGGTTACACATGGCTGAGGTCTCAGGGAGCACACTGGGGAAGATGCTGGTACTAGAGGAAAACTTCCAGAAGCCAGGCCCTTCCCAGACATTTTCACTCTGTGTTGTCCATTTTAACACGAAACAATTGAAAACATGGAGGACGGTAATTCCTTTGTCCAAAGTTACCAAAAGGCAGAGTGGCTGACTCCGAAATGAGGACAACTTCCTCTGGGGGTCATTCCACAGCCTAAGTCCTGATTTCCCCAGTAATTAGCAGTAAGAACTTGGGCACATAAACTAATCTCTGTGTTTCCTCAGTAAAAGTGAAATTTCTCTGCACCTTCAGGGTTGGAATCACCCACATATATCAGCTATTATATGACCCTCCATGGTGTGACTTGCTAAAAAGTGTGTTAGAGTTTGAGAGCATTTTAATAAATATGCTTCTCATGCATAAAGTCTTATAGCTACATTTAGTGGTATAATTTGTATTTCTAAGACCAAAAGCAGTATCTTCACCAGCTTCTGCTAGCGGAAAGGAGCCTTGTTCTGTTTCCTTTCTCCTAAGTCAATCTAAACAGTGACCATGAAATTCACACACCTTCTAAGACCAAAAACAGTATCTTCACCAGCTTCTGTTAGCAGAAAGGAGCCTTATTCTGTTTCCTTTCTCCTAAGTCAATCTAAACAGTGACCATGAAATTCATACACCAAGTCAGAACTGAAAATGCATCTCCCTGGTTTCAGCTCCAAGCACTTAAAATCACGTCAATGTGTATTTAGTTGTCTACATTAGAAGATTGTTAACAGTAGTGATCACTTTGCTCCTAGGAACCAAAATATCCTTTACTTAGAAGTTGGAATCAGAAGTATTATCACCATAGAATAGTTAGAGCTGAAAATTTTAAGGTAGCTGAGACCCAAGCCTCCTGGGCTTCTGAAACAGACAAGATAAAGTGCTTCTGTGAAGATCAGACTAAGGGGTGGTGGTCTGGGGTTTCTTCCCTGAGGTCCTGAATTCCTACAACTAGAGAGGAAGTGCTATATTCAAGTATCAATCATTGAAAACAAATGTCATTTATCATTAATCCAAGCTTATCTTACGTTAGTATGCCTTATCTACAAATTAGTTAAGGTTTAATAAATGGCAAATACATTAGTTTTTTAAAAAACTTCTGAAAAGAAATCATTAAAAAAAAAAAAAAAGCAAAAGCCTCATTGATTGAGGTATGTCAAAGGGACACAGGAGCCAACTGAAATAGCTCTCAATGCCCAAAGCTAAAAGTTACAACATGAGGTTACTAGATGATAACCCAGAGTATAAAATATCCAGGAGTTCATACTGATTACATAAATAGGTGAGGAGACAAAGCTCCCTTACAAAAGAATTCTGAATAATTTATATAGATACTCCACCTTCAAGGAGAAACAGAGCTTAATTCAACTCCCTGCTCCTATAGGGGGCGCTGTGCAGACCTCCTTCTACTATACAGTGGAGTGGGGGCAGGAGTAGCTTTACTATGCAGAAATGCAACCACTATCTAGCCAGGTGATCAAGGTGGTTATGTACTCTTGATACGACGTGACGAGACTAGCACTTTACCTGTGGTCTTCCGCCCCCAAAACTCATAACCTTAACTATGAGAACATTGGGCAAATCCCGAGTGGGGCATCCTACCAAATACTTGACCAGTACTCCTCAAAACTGTTACAAGTCTGAGAAACCGTCATAGCCAAGAGGAACCTAAAGAGTATTTTGGATGGGATCCTCAAAAGAAAAAAGACATTAGGTAAAAACAAAAGCAATTTGAATAAGGTGTGGACTTCAGTCAATAGTATTTTCAATGTGAAGTGAAAATCGCCAACTCTTTGGGACCCCACGGACAGTGCAGCCCACCAGGCTCCTCTGTCCATGGAATTCTGCAGGTAAGAATACTGGAGTGGGTAGCTGTTCCGTTCTCCAGGGGAATCTTCCCAAACCAAAGTCTCCCGTATCACAGGCAGATTCTTTACCAGCCGAGCTACCAGGGAAGCCCATATTATCAATCAGTTCATTAACTGTGACAAACGTATCATATTAATGTTAAGATGAAATGGGGGAAATGGATGAGGGGTGTTAGTTGCTCAGCTGTGTCCAACTCTTTGTGACCCCATGGACTGTAGCCCACCAGGCTCCTCTGTCCATGGAATTCTCCTTGCAAGAATACTGGAGCGAGTTGCCATTCCTTTCTCAAGGGGATCTTCTCCACCCAGGGAATGACCCAGGTCTTCTACATCACAGGCAGATGTTTTCGTGTTTGAGCCACCAATGGATGAGGGGTATATGAGAACTGTAACATCTTGTTTTTCTATAAAATTACTCTTACGGCATAAGAAACATGATCACTAACACTGCATTAACCTTGTAAGAGGACAGGTAGTTACTAGGCTTATCATGGTAATCATTTCATGATGTATTTAAACGTTGAATCACTATGTCGTAATCTGAAACTAACAATGTATTATCAACTTATTTAAATAACTGCTCCAAAAAAGTCTAATTTAAAAAAAAGCCTATAGGAACACACAGTAACGTATACATTTGGGAAACTCCAGGAGTTGGTGATGGACAGGGAGGCCTGGAGTGCTGCAGTTCATGGGGACACAGTCGGAGACGACTGAGCAACTGAACTGATAGGAAAAAATCTAGAAACACACTGAACTGATAATTTCATGATAATTTTCTTCCCAGTACTGTAGAAGTTCTTATATGGAAGGTATTTATGTAAATTGCTATGAAACTTTGGGATATATTGGAGGGAAGAAAAAACGAAAACCAGTTTAGGCTTATCTCTTATCAGCAGAAAACTTTTATTCAAGGACAAACCACATCCAAGGCCTTAACTTACAGACACAAACCAAAGAAGCCATTAAAGCATCAGATATTGAGGTACAAGACACAACGCGGGGAATGCTTCGCCATCACAGGCTGATGTCAAACTTGCTCCATCGACAGCTGAGCTCTGCCAGTGTGGGGGCGTGGTTGAGGGTAAGTGCTTATCTGCAGAACCGAAGGAGAACAGCTGTGCTCTACAAGTACTGAAGCATTTTATACCAGCATTGGGGGGGATATACTTTCACAATGAAGGGAAGAGGGGGAGAAGCAAAGTGCCCCCAACGGGACATTAGGCCGCCTTGCAGAGGGCCACAGCGGAGAAGCGCACCTCCCCCTGCTCACGCTCAGTGAATTCTCTGCAGACCTTGGCAGCGTCCTGAGGAAGAGGAAAGTTGTGAATTAAGTTCTAAACACCAAACAGCTCAAAATGAACACTTCAAGGGAAAATTATCATTGAGACCCGCAAAGTGCACCCTGACCAACTTTAAACTTCCCAACAAACTTGAAAACCAGGGCTTAAGACAAGAGGGAAAAAAAAAAAAATCAGGTGATGGGAAAGACAAGGACCCACATCACAGACAGGGCTTCAGAAGCCCTGATGGCCACTCGCAAATGCTCTGTGCTCCTGCCACCTTGTGCTGGCTTTGACAAGTACACCCTCTTCCCCTCAAATCCAGACAGAAAATTCACTTCTCTTCATTAGGGAAAAGTAAACATTCTGGTGGTGGTATCATGTCCCACTCTTGCGACACTATGGACTATAGCCTGCCAGGTTCCTCTGTCCATGAGATTCTCCAGGCAAAAATACTGACTGGAGTGGGTTGCCATTTCCTTCTCCAGGGGAAAGTAAACCTCCTACAAAATTTAAATATCTGGCATTCCAGGTACAGGTAAATAATTGCCTAGATATTTAGGGAATGCCATGAATTACTAATTCTAAAACCCAGATTACAAAGAATAAGGACAGAAAATTGATCCCAATGTTAGCTGCTGAATGCTAGGGTTTAAATGTATTGGGATCAGAATATTGATCATTGTTCAATTTGTAAAAAGTCCAGTAGAAAGAGTCCAACCAAAATATTAAATGTAAGACCTTTAAGAGGCTATTGAATGCTCTGACAGAAAACAATCACGGAACACTAGTTCCCAAGGTCTAAAATATCACCAACCTGATCAGTTTTGGCCCTTAGAAAGCATCAACCATACCCTGGTTTTCTTCGTACTTTGGAACCACTCAGAAAAACTGTAGGGGATCTAAAGTAACATTCTATCGGAATTTTTAATACATTGGTATTACAGACTGCCTTCCCCAAATCTACTTTCCTTTAGGACCCATGGTGTTCATTAACATTAAGGGTGTGCCTCTAAAGACAACAACCATCTGCTACACACACTAAGCAGTGACCTAATTCACTCAAATTTAAGATGCCTGGGTTAAGTCTATGTATTTTCTCACCAGTTTAGCAAGTTTATTTGGAGTATAACCTAGGGCCTCCCTGATAGCTCAGTTGGTAAAGAATCTGCCTGCAATGCAGGAGACCCCGGTTCGATTCCTGGGTCAGGAAGATCTGCTGTAAAAGGGAGAGGCTACCCACTCCAGTGTTCTTGGGCTTCCCTGGGGGCTCAAACAGTAAAGAATCTGCTTTCAATGTGGGAGACCCTGGGTTGGGAAGATCCCCTGGAGAAGGGAAAAGCTACCCACCACTCCAGTATTCTGGCCTAGAGAATTCCCTGGACTGTGTATAGTCCACGGGGTTGCAAAGAGTTGGACACGACTGAGTGACTTTCACTTTCACTTAGATAACCTAAAACATCTCTAACCATATAGGACCAGTCTTAGGAAAAGAATTCGCACTAAGATGCTGGCTGATTGTAATATAGTTTTGTGTTTTTTAACAAAAAGGTTTTTACCTTCCCCACACCTCATAAATTCTACTCACAGAAGTTTTAGGTACTCTATGAAGAGTACATTTTATGGTACAGGCATACCGCGTTTTATTGCACTTCACTTTACTGGGCTTTGAAGATACTGCATTTTTTTCTTTTTTACACAAATTGAAGCTTTGTAACAACCCTACACGGAGTAAGTCTACTGGCAGCACTTTCCCAGTGCATGTGCTCACTTTGTACGTGTGTCCCATTTTGGTAACTCTCATAGTATTTCAAACTTTCCATTAATATTAAATTTGTTATGGTTATCAGTGATCTTTGATGTTCCTATTGCAAAAATACTGACTCAATGAAGGCTCAGGGATAGTCAGCCAATTCTTAGCAATATTTTAAATTAAGCTATGTATATTTTTTTTTAGACATAATGCTATTGCACACTTAAACATGGTTTTTATATACACTGGGAAGCCAAAAAATTCAACTCTTATGATACCCAATTTATTGTGATGGTCTGGAACTGAACCCACAATGTGAGGCGTGCCTGTGTTAGCATAACCTTAGATAGGAGTTAAGTATGCACCTGGGAAACTTTATTAGAAGGACCAGAGCCTTCAATCCAAGTAGGATGCAACGAGAATTACTGCCCCTATTCTTTTTCTCCCCCATAAGTGAATCCTGACTCTCATGCAAACCCTCATCCTGTTTCTCTAGGTCTAGTTCTCATTCCGTATCACCATTCTCAGGTACCCCTGGTATATCCAAGAATTAGCTCTGACTGATCTCAGGTGTATATGAAAGCTGGCCAGAGAAAGGGACCCTCCCTCCAAGAATGGCATCACTTGGTCCACTAACACCTTGAGGTCACCAGGCCTATGGTGTTCCAAAGACAGGTCTATTATAAAGGCAGTATTGTAGAGTGGCTAAGAGCACAGACAGCCCAACTATCTGAAGCATGATTCTACAGTTTGTCATTGACCGTGGGCATCACTCACCTCTCCACTTCAGCTTCCTCACCTGTAAAATGAGAGTGACTACCTCACAGCATCATTGAAAGGACTGTGAAACAGGTAATTAACGTAGTACAGCATCTAGCCTGGAGTCGGCAAACTGCAATGTGTGGACCAAATCCAGCCTGCTGCCTATTTTTGTGAATAAAGTTTAAGTGGAACACAGCCATACACATTCATTTAGACACTGCCTATGGGCTTGCCTTGGAGCTGTCACAGAAGAACTGAATACATGCAACAGAGCCCATATGCCACAGGAAGCCTAAAATATTTCCTGGCTCGTCACAGAAAAAGTTTTTGCCAACTCCCTGTCTGCACATAAGCACACCAAAGAGTTTAGCTTTTATTACGACAAATGAAGAAGTTGTATCTTAACATCATGTTCAATTTTATTACAATTAAGTAATTTTCCTTTATAAAAGCAAACTGATTCAACTCTAGATTCATTTTTAGGGTGAAGCGGACTAGTCTGCCAGCTCTGTTTTAGAATTAAGAGCTATCTGCAGTCACTTGTACCAGGATGGTTACATAGTGACCCTGAATCTTAAAGTTCTTTTCAGGCATGTTGTGAATTTGCTTCTTTTGACCTGTTAACAGTGGAGTGGCCATGTGGGAAGAAAAAACTCAAAAGAGTTAACCACATAACCAGAATTCACAGGTCAAGACTGACCCACACTCAACTGTCAGAGATGGATTAGGCAAGGCTTGGGTTGCTGTTCCTTGAGTCTGAGTCAGTGGCTATCATGTAATCTGACAAAGGGACAATGGTCACCTTAATCCCACAGGGAGTAAGCAATAACTTTCAGGCTAATTCTAACTGTGGGCTAAAGACAGAACACAAGACAGATTAATCAGGGCTGCTCTAAAGCACCTTGTTTAAAACCCTTTGCATAAAATGAGGTAGATAGAATTACTCAGATGATCTTTAAGCCCTAAAGACTGCTCTTATCCCAAATGATCGATGCTGGCTGTACTGAAAAAAGTTTGCATTTCAGAACAGACAAACTGGCTAACACAATGTGGGCCCCAGTGGAAATGGATGCCACAGATTACCTGCAGCAGTGAGTCCTCTGAGCTGGTGCCATGGTTCACCGGAAAAGGCATCCGTCCATCTGAAACAGAAAAGCCAGGCATGTCGGTTCTCTCTCCATCTATGTTTTCTGGCCACTGTGCTTGTACCACTTAAAGGCAAGCTTTAGATTCTTCCAAATACAACTACCACTCCCACTGAGGGAAGGCTGCCTATAAACAGGCTGGAAATGAGGGTCAAGTTTTCCTAGTATCCATCCCAGGCATTCTAATCTACAAGCGCCAAGACCACACAAGCCCAATCCAGTGACCTAACAGCAGGGCTTGTGCCCATCTCTCGAGAAGGACCACAGCACAGAAGTTAGATGCAGTCTGTAGGTACACGAAGGTGGAGGCAAGACAAAGGGATCTTTGAGATTTCATGTGTCCCTCAACAACTGCTGACTGGCCCCAAGTTTTCCTTGCCCTTGCTTGCCCATAGGTAGTATCTTGGCTTGAGATAACACAGCTGCAAGTCTTTCCCCATTAATACAAAGGGGATGACTCCTAAAACAGAGATGGATGATCTTCCTCATTGCCTGTAAAACCAGCTAACAGGAATTACCCCCAACATATCTAAATTCTTTTTACACAGATAGGTCATGTTTAAGTATTTATTTCCTTCTAAAAGTATTCCTTGTCTGAAAAGGATGATGGTGGAGACTATACTGGTGATGCTACAGTAGAAGGTAGAAGACAGAATCTGAATGCGTATCTTGAACTGGCTGACCCATTCTCTTTACTGGTTTGTGACTAAATCCATTCATTCCACTGGTCAGCTGTCCGAGGGAGGTACTCTGGGCACGACAAGGGTTAAATGCCCCCGTAAGAGCTTAAAGATATACTAAGTGCAGCCATAAAGCCCCACACCAGTACTCTAAGAGGAACTGTGTGTGAGAGAATGCAGGCAGTTACATTAGACTCCAACAGTGAAACATACCAAGCTCATAGAGGTGGCCATCCACGTTGTTAAACAGAATAAAATGGAAGTTCACTTTGTCATCTACCTGAAGAGAATCAAGACATTTTTTTCGAAAATGAGAATTTTTACTGTATGATATACTGCATTTAAAAATAAAGCTGAAAGAAAAAACTAAGATATAAATGACATAACATTGAATAAGTTTAAGGTGTACAATCTGTTGATTTGATATCTGTATTTTGCAATATACAATAAGCAGGACCTAATTTGTTAAACTCCCTAAGTGGAATATGCTTGAACCAACTTGCCTATGTATTATTTTAAATGATTAGAGCTAATATCTATTTCCCATATATTAGGTTTTATTCTAAGACTATTAAAGTAGATATAAGTAACTATCAGAACTCTTAAGACTTGCTTTTTACTGAGGAAGAAACTAAGACTTCAGGAGGATAAGCATCTCACCCAAGGTCAAGACTAGATAGTGGCAGAGCCAACTAGGGTTGTATAAACTTAAATCTAACAGTTGACTCGAAGGCTCTGTTATTACTGGTATACCTAAGTCATCTAGAAACTGTTAGTCCTTGCTGGTCTAGCTTGCTCTCCAAGTGACTAAGAGTATCTAAAATGTTTATTACTAAGAAGGGTGTTACTTACTCTACTAGACCCATTTGAGTCTACATAAAACATTATCAGCCTGAATTTACTCAAGACTGTGTCAACTGCCAATTAGCTATTTTGAGGAGCCATTTTTATGAACAGGTCTGGTCAAGGCATTATTTTGGTAGAACTTTCTGGATTCCTCGGCCTTGAGTAGACACATGTGCTGGATCCTGCTGAGAGGTTTTTGCACAGGTTTCTGGGGAAACAGAGGACGCCTGGACCACCTGGCTTTAACTTGTATTTACCCGACATTGGCCTTCCTGGGCCACGGCATCGTGGGCTGCCTGAATGGCCTGTGGAAAACACAGGAGAGTTAGCACAGAAACCTCCAGAGTACTAAAAATCAATGTTCTAGCAGTTCTCTTCCTACCTCATTCTTTTCAAAGCACTTTGCTCTGTCTTCAGGGGACAACTTCTCTGTTTCAGAAAGAAACTGTTTCAGAACAGACCCATCCTCTGGGGGGAAAAAAACAAAAGCATCATTAGTACAGGTATAATGTGAATGGGTGCACATTTATTGGAGACAGCGCATCCTTGGTCATGTTTGGCAACCTGAAATTTTACCATGGCCTCAAAGGATGGGAATGAGCTGTCCCCTCCCCAGCCCCTTTCTCCAACCCCTCCCTTCTCACTGCATTCAAACCAGAGCTCTCTCCCTTCTTCTAGGGGGTTCAGGCTCCTCCTTACATCTCCCTGGCTCCCCAACCCCTTCATCTTCCACTTCACCCTTATCTCTTTGATCACATCTGTTACAGCACTGATCCAACTGCAGCACCAATCTGTGAGATTTTTGATGCCATAAAGGCAGAACTGTCTTGTCTAGTCCTGTCATCTACAGCAGCTACCCATGCATAATGAATGTTTACTGCATACGTGATGCAGCATTCAAATCTAGTAATGGTTCTCAAACCAAGACTTATTTCAGGGCAAAGAAAAGCAATCTTAGTAATACGGTTATCCAGACAGACATCAACCTAAAGACCTGAAATGCAAAGCACCTAACAGCTGGCCTAGAACAGCTGATTAGCCGACGGTTGGTGTCAACACTGTGTCATTGCTCAGTGAGTATGAAGCCAACAGCACCTCGAGTTTCTAAAGACCTCGATTTGAATTTTCAGCTCTAAACGTTTCAGATTTGCTAAATACACACCACTCAAAATTCGGAAGTTACAGGAAACGTTTCATAACTTTATGAGGAGAACTATGACTCAGATTAGGCCTGTGGCACCATCAGGACCATGTCTACAGAATTACAGTATCTGCAGTTGCAGGAATACAACATTCTAAAGAAAATGATACTTACTGCAGAAGAAATAAAAAGGACCAAGCTACAACTTTTTAATATGACTATGCTGCGTCAATTATTTGAAAAAGCAGCTTCTAGAAGATCTGGTCCCTTTATGGCTGGATAACCCCCTGCTTTTTAATTTCAAAATTATACAAAGAGTAGAGTCTGAACCACAATTCCTTTGTTAAAAAAGTTATCTGACCTGCTACAAGCGACAGCATGGACTCTTAGATGAAGTTATTCAGTTCTCAGCCACCCCCATCCACTGTCTAAATCAGGAGTTGGCAAACTACTGCTGCCTATCTTTGTAAATAAAGTTTTACTGGAACACAGCCACATCCACTGCTTTACATCTTGTCTAAGGCTGCTCTTACTTATAGCACTACAAGGGCAAAGAACATATGGCCCTCAAAGCCTAAAAGACTTACTCTTTGGCTTTTAAATGTGTTGACCCTTGGCCTAAATCATATATAATGCCATGTATTTTAGCATTGTTAGCACTGTTAATTGAGCTTCTGACAACTTCAGGGCTCAGACTCATCTCTTCTATGTCCTCCACAGCACCCGGTGGAGGCAGGCTAAAACCCCTGACCCAGCTTTGTTCAGAGATGGATCATTCAAAGTGCTGGGCTGTGGCTATGCCCCTGCAGGATCTCCTGCTGCTTTAGGCCATGTTAGTTCTCCTGTTGCTTATGAGACACTGCACCATTAAACAAAGGTCCTAAAGGCTGGTATGTTATGGCTTAACATCAACTCTAGCTCTTTAGAATTGTTGAGACTAGACCAGGAACACATGACAATCATGACAATTCTCTGTCTGCTCATGGGAGAGCCCAAGAGTCTGACTCTCCAGGTGGAGGAAGCCATACCACGCTTCTTGGAAAATGAGCTTCCCTTCCTCAAAAGAGAAAGAACAATGAGAATTCAGCTGCTGATCCTATATGCATGAGTAGGTTTTCAAAAAGATTTTAAGGCAATGGCTTTGCTGAACAGACCCTTGGGAATGTTGGAAGGAAGCACTGCAGTTAACTGAAGATCAACTAGAGGGTGACTGGCCTCAAAACCCACTCACCGAACTCCAGTTTGTCCTGATTATTGGCCACTGCATGAATGAGTCCGATGGTTCCACAGGAGTTGCCAATGGTCTGCTTCATGAAGTACACCTTGGGACTGACTTCTTGTCCCTTCAGCTCTTCAATTTGTTTTTTCCTGAAGTTCTCATGCTGTGAGTTCAAGAAGACATTTTTACATCTCAAAATGCAAATGCAAAGAACAGATGGCAGCACAGTGAGTTCTAGTGCCTAAACGGAGACACAAGTGGGATGTGTGACCAGGAGTCTTGGTCCTAGGTGCTGGCTGGCACCCAGAGAATGGCCCGTCTGCCTCCCATACCAAGTCAGCCAGTGGGGTTCTGAGAGGTGCAGACACTCCACCCTGCAGCTGCAGTGCAGTAGCGGTCTTGGATTGTAGCCCAAGTTTGTCTAGACACCACCGCCACCTTTTAGCTTGAGATGGATGGTGTGCTGAAGTCAGAAAAACAGACAAGTTCGTTCTTTCCTTCCTTTTAACACCAACAACTGTATCTTACACACGCACTCCAATCAAGCGATGGTCAACTGAATGCCCAAGAACACCAGCTAGTTTATACTTCTTTATTCTTTGAAGTTATTCTAGTCCAAGTACATGTCACTTCAAAAACAAAACTACAGAAAGGAACGATTTAAAGAAATTAACTACTCCCTCATGTTTTTAATAAAAAACTGCCTGCAATGCAAAGACACGGGTCTGATCCCTGGGTCAGGGAGATCCCCTGGAGAAGGAAATGGCAACCCATTCCAGTTATTCTTGCCTGAGAAATCCCATGGACAGAGGAGCCTGGTGGGTTACAGTCCATGGGGTTGCAAACAGTCAGACATGACTGAGCAACTGAACAACAACTTTTAGGGAGGAAAGACAACTGGTCTAGCGTGCTGGATTGTGAGTTCACAAAAATTTCTCCTGAAAGAAATAGGAGACACTTGTTTCTTTGCCAATTATACACTACAGAAATACTAATTTTTACAACCAGTATAAATCGTACAGAACCCCAGAAGTATGTATATTTCTAATTCTAGTAGCCTTGCATTATTTTACATGGAATTGAAGTTTCAGCTTTGTCTGCGGTACTATCAAAGGTATAAGCTCTCTTGTCACATAAGATCAACCCCAAGTAGTAGGACGTTCTAGCATCATCTACTGTACTTGAATTGAGCTTCCATCGACAGTTAAGGATTTTCACTTTTCTAAAAAAAGATTTAATTTTTCAAAACGGGGTAGCATCATCCTTTATGGCTGTCTGAACTCCTGCATGGCGACACTTCCGTAAGTATTTCATGATCACTTAAAATGTTTTAGAAGTAGTCCATTTAGGATTTCATAATATTCTTTGACAAAATTAGATGCTTTCTAAATTAACATTAGCTTTTTGGAAGTCCACCTATAAACCTCAACTTGCTTTGAATCTGCTTCAGTATTTAGCCCAGAAGGTGTTTTGTGTCGCAAAATAGGCATTCACTGAATCTGATAGACTTAACTAGAGCTAAAGGAAAAAGTATCGCGCTCTCTCAAGCACAAAATATTCAATCCAGAATGTTCTCTAACCAAGAGCTGCTTGATCCAGCAAAATGAGACCAGTGGGCTCTTGTAAGACAAATACACTTCTCCACTGCCTCCCAGAGGCCTTGCATTTTGAGTGCTGTAGCTCAAAAATGCCCGAGTCATCATGGTTCCTCTATTAAGAAACCTCTGTGAGAGGCTCAAATGAGAGAAAACTGCATTTGACTTGATCTACAGGGAACATACTCTGACTTGCAATTATTTGGGAACTCCATTTTCACCTAAGTGAAAATTCAGTAACAAACATGTCGGTGGGATTATCCTAATAGCTTTTAATAACTGTTTTTAACCCCCAATACTTGGCCCATTGGAGGAACACCTGAACTTTCCAAAGGCTTAATTTATACTGAGATGTTTCTAGAATTGTCGCCTTAGGATGCTGCGAGTTAAACTCACTGTTTGGAATGATGCCCCATAGGCTAATGCCCCTGGAGTTTCACTTAAGCAAAATTCAACCACTCCTAAATCAGGGATCGAGTGGCAGCACTTTAAGACAGACAAACCCATGCTCACAAGTGGGATTCCGTACAGCCAAGACAACCACCCTAGCCACGTTTTTATATCTGATACTCAGTCTTTGAGGTACATCCATGCATACTTGCAGGAGGAAGACCATCTAAAGAGAAATGAAAAAGCATTTCCAAGACAGGTCTAATGTCCACCTGTTCAATAAGCTACAAGGTCAGAGAGCTAGAAGGTGATTTCCACACCGGAACCAGGCACAGTGATTAAGCTTTAGAAAAACAAGTAAGAGAGACTAAAAAAAAAAACAAGTAAGTTGTAGGGCGTGGAGGTTTGGGAAGAAACCCCTGTATCCACTGAAGGCCCAGGCAGTAGAGGCGTAAAATTAAAGAACCTATTGTTTACTTCGGGTTTAGGCCCACGAGATCCCTCCATTTTACATCAAGGTGGGAGTCTGAGAGAGAACCAGGCAATAAAACGACAGATCACAGCCCTTAAAGGCAAACAATCGACCAGCCACTCCTTGGCGTGAAAAGCTCGGAAAAGCCTAGGGTCAACCTGACTCAAGAGTAGGATGAACAATCTTCCTGGATAATCAGGATGATGGAACCGAGATGCTGCTTCTCTTCCAAGTTTAAAGCAATGCTGATGGACGCGAGACAAAACAATAAACTCAATAAACAGGACCCCCAGGGAGTAAGGAACCACTAAAGTGTGAATACTCCCTCCATCCCCAACAAGGAAGAGGCAGTGTGCCAGGACTGGGCGGCCAGAACGGGAGGAGACCCTACACCGTCTTCAACGCCTCACTCGGGTTTGGGGGCAGCGCGCACAGCGCGGAGCCTGCGCACCCCGGGCCCCACGCCCTACCTGCGCCGTGAGCGGAAAGAGCAGCAGCAGCGCGCAGGCCGGCGCTGGCACCGAGCCCAGAGACTCCTCCTCCAGTCCCAGAACATCCTCGAAGCGCCACTGGCCGGCGACCCCCAGCCGGGTCAGCACCTGCGGAGAGGAAATAGAGCGGCCCGGTGCGGAGACCCAGAAGTGCGAACCCCCGCCGGGAGGCGGGCGGAGGCGGCAAGCTCGGGTTCCGCATCCTCGCGCCCCTACACGGGTCTGGGAGGAGCCTGGCCCAGCCCCGCCCCGCCCCCCACCCCAGCCGGGCGCAATGACACAGCACAAAGCGCGGCCCACACGTGGCTCCCGCGACGCCCGGGCATCTTAGCCCGCGCGCCCCGCGCCACGCCCTCGGGAGCTCGGCCTCGCGCTCGCATCTGGGCGCAGCCTCCTCCATCCCACCCACGACCGGTTTCGCAGAGTCACCGCTGCCCCCCATGCAGCAGCAGGGAGAGGGCGCCCGGGCCGCGCCCCAGCCCCCCCGCCTCTAGAGTGCGCAGGGGGCCGCTGGGTCTCCGCAAAACAGGCGAAGGCGCCTCGGTGCTCCCGGGGGGAGGAGGACAGAGGCAGCGCGAGACGTCACTCACTTTGTTCAGCATCTGAAAAGCAAATGCAAAAAAAAAAAAAAGCAAAGATAAAAGCAGTCAGTGATACGCTACCTAGCGAGGGCTGACCCTAGGCCCTGCGCTCCCCGCCACCCCCGGGCAACCATGCACCTGACGCTCACCTCGGGGTTAATCTCCATTGGTTTGAGCTGCATCTTCGCGGACGTCGAAACGAACACAACCCAGAGAAGCGAAAAAACAGCGAGCGGAGCCGCCCAGGCTGCAGCTATAAGGCGCCGGCCTGACGCATTGTGGGTGCCTGCGCAGGGGGAGCAAAGGCAAAACCAAGCGAGGGGAAACGGTCAGTCGCCGCCAAATAGGCACGAATCCCCCCATGCGCAGCGCGGAGTGGTACGGCCTAGCCCCCAAACCTTGCAGTCTCACTTGCTGGTGAGATAATCTGGTGGTTGTGAAGATGGGTTTTGTTGGTAGGTGTTTCTTGCATGTGTGGAGCAGTCCTTTTGATGCAGTCTAATTTTTTGCGAAGTTTCTGGAAAACCACGCTTTCGACCATCCCAATTACCTGAAAGCTTAGAGTCTCTGAAGCATTGAGAAAAAACCCAAATTCAACAGGTATATATTTAATATGAATATAAATGTCTTCCAAATCTAGCAGCAGTTTGCATTTGATCTTAAATAATTCATCCTCCATGTTAAATCAAACAAGCACCGAGATTCGTTTTTAATTGACCGCCTAGAATAAAGCATAGTCTGTAACATAGCATTTATTGCATTAGTAATGCTGATGTAATGTGATTCCCAGGGAGGAATTGGTTGATCTTGGGGAAGCGGTAGAGACAGGGGGGATGTGACTGTAATACAGGACACAGAGAAGGCAGGCTGTCGGAGACTTTAGAAAACAGATCCAGTGGATAGACAGGTATGATTTGAAGACAAGAGGCTGTAAAAGGAAAAGCTTTTTTTTTTTTTTCTTTCAAGGAATGTGAGACTTGAAAAATAAAATGTTAAGTTCATGATAGAATAGAAGAAGAAAGGTAACCGCAGCTAAAGAAACCACTGTTCTTTAATGATCTCAAGTGGGGTTTGGGTTTTTCTACCAGCATATTCAAAAGATGGAGACAACATATGCCTAAGGATGAATAAAAAGTGGAACAAAATTTGTAAGAATAGTGCAGGAAAGCTTAACCTCAGAATGAAGTAGGGCTTGCTGAATAGTAAGGAAACAAGAAGATTGGGTATTTTTTCATTTATGTTCAGAACAAAACAATGATAATGGTGAAAGAATAGACTTAACATTTAGGGGATTCAAGGTTAAAAGATGACAGAGAGAAGGGAGGGGATCTGCCTTTTTTTTTTTTTTTTTTTTTTTTTAGTTTTTTAACCTTTACAGATCAGATTTTTTGCATGTCATCTCACTTAACCTTTAGAGGAGACAGTGAAGAAACTCTTCTTAGTGCAGTTTTGCAGCTCAGAATCCATGGCTCAGGGAGGTTAATTTCCTTTAAGATAACAATTGAAAGGGCAGACTGAGAAGTAAACCCTGGTAAATTGGACTCAACGAGTCCATTCTCTATCCAAAACTCTACTACATCCCACTTCTATTTTCTTCCCATTTTTGCTATCAGAAAAAATTACCTTCACATGGAAAATAAGAGAGGAAATGATATTTGTAAGAAGAATTTAATGGATGAATGTTATAGTATGTAAATTATGCCTCAGTAAAGTTGCTTCTTAAAAAAAAAGAAAGTCAAGACAGATGAATAGTAGTACAAAAATAGTTGGCTACATTAAATTCATTCTTGCCTTTAAGACAGGACAAATTACATCCCAATTTACATCATTTTTTTCAGCAAGCACTGATTAAGCACCTAACCTACTGTGTGATGGGGATACATAGGTGACAGAGTAGCTTCTGACATGGAGTTCTTATCAGTTAATAAGAATGGTGTGGGAGGAAGTTGAGCTCGGGGCACTTAGCCTAGGGAATCAGGAGGGCTTCCCAAAGGAAGCGACATTTAACATAAGGCTGATAGACCCATAGAAGTTAGCAGATGACAGTTATTACCAAAGTAAATAGTAAAAGAAGTAATGATAACATTTTGAGGGATCGTTATTAAACGTAGTCATTCATTCATTAATTCATTCATTCAACAAATATATATATATATATATATATATACATATGTATCAGGGCCCTATTATGTGTCAGGAAGCATCAGAGCAATGAATAAAATAGCTCCCTGCCTACAAGAAGATGCCATAGACTGGACATGAACAAACTGTATTCTGATCTTTAAAAAACAAAAAGAGATGGTAAAGGGAGAATATATTTAGCTCTGGAGATTTAATATCAGTGGTTAGCCAAATTCTCAGACTCATAATTAATAAACTCTTAGGAAAAATAGAATGGTTGCATCTAGAACAAGTGATGTCTACCAGCACTTATCTCCTTTTCTTTTGGACTTGCTAGCCAGATGGACTGGTAGAACACTTCTCAGTGTGTTCTTTCTTCATACTGCCTGAGTTGCCATCCCTTGATATTGTAGTTGAAGTGGTTGTAGAGCTTATTTAAGTTATTTTCCCTTTAAAAAAGGAAGTACTGCTGAATGGAGTAATCTCAGCCTGCAGCCACCTGGCAGTAGTTCTGACCCCATCTTGTGCAGTTTTACTGGCGCTGAGAGTGCACGCATGCAAGCAAGAATAAGCAATCTAAATAGCAGAATTGTGCGGCTCAGAGAAATAAGTTAAAAGAAGATGGCGAAATTTGATAGATTTTTGGTTGTACAAAATGGTTGTACACCCCTATGAATATACCAAAAAACTTTCAATGGGTGAATATATCTTAGCAAAGCTGTTAAAATTGTAATAGGGATATGTATGAAGCTCTGTGCATTGGTCATCATTGTACAGTTCGCCTTTATAGTCACTTGGTTTTGATTCTGTGGTTTTGAAAGTATGTAATTGGAAAATATCAAGTGAAAAATAAGTCCACAACATTTTGTTTATAATCATGAAAAATTAATAGACAAAGATCAGAAGGAAAAATATGTTAAAAAATCAATTAAACGTGCAGCATAAACATGGAATAGACCTGTTATACGTGGAAAAATAAAATCAGTGAGTGGATAAGCTGTCCTTCATAACTAAAGAGGACATTTCTGATTCACCAGAAGTAGGATTTTTATCATAAGTGGTTTTTGTTTTTAGCAACAATAAAGATTTGGGACGGACCCTTTAAAAAATAACCTTGTTTTGATTCCAATCACTAATAAGACAGATATTCAAATGACCTTGGTAGAACAGTTCTAGAGTGTATGGAAGCAATCCTGAAGCCTCATCCCTAAGGCTAGTCCTTCAGCACTCCCAGTGGTTTTGTAAATAGGTATTTCCCTGTATTAAATCCCATTCTGTCTAAAATATCTAGAGGAGTTTTGGATTCCTGCATTGGTATAGTGCAGTCATGTTAATAGCGGTACATGACATGATTTTAGGTGAATCACAAACCTGGAACAGTTATTTGTTTTAATGCACATCATAAAAGCTGTATGTTCTTGTGAAAGTGAAATGGTTAGTCGAAAATGAAAGTCGTTAGTCTGACTCTTTGCACCCCTATGAACTGTGTAGCCCACCAGGTTCCTCTGTCCATGGGATTCTACAGGCAAGAATACTGGAGGGGGTTGCTGTTTTCCTCCTCCTGGGAATCTTCCCAACCCAGGGGTTGAACCTGTGTCTATTATATCTAACCTGCATTGGCAGGCAGGCTACCACTAGCACCACCTGGGAAGTTGAAGGGGTAGAGTACACATTGTCTTTATGAAGGCAAGTGACTTAAGCCCTGGAGCTGCTGCTGCTGCTAAGTCGCTTCAGTCGTGTCTGACTCTGTGCGACCCCATAGACGGCAGCCCACCAGGCTCCCCTGTCCCTGGGATTCTCCAGGCAAGAACACTGGAGTGGGTTGCCATTTCCTTCTCCAATGCCCTGGAGCAGTACTCCCCAAATATTTTGAGAAGTGGGTATTTCTGACTGAAGTCAGAAGTTACCCAAGAAGGGAGATGAAGATAGAAAGTGTACTAGCTTTATTTTTATTATACAAAGGACATTGTATTTGTCATCCCCATTGAATCCTCAGACCAACCCTCTGATGTTCATATTTCTACCTAGATTTTGCAGGTAAATAAACTGAGGGCTTGGAGAGGCTGTTTAAATTGCTAGAAGTCACACAACTACTAACTGTCTGACTCTGGGTTGCAACCCAATTTTATTTGGCTTAAAAACCTGTGCATGTTCAACTGTCCTGGCTACTTCCTTCTAAGGGCTAGCCTTACAGCCTTAGTCATAGTAAGCATGAAGATCAGCCTCTGAGAAGGAACTTAACTAATTTCCACGATGTCCAGGGCCAGAGCAAGTCACCCAACTCTTTGAAAAGCATGGCTCACTTTGAGGTCTAAGAGTTTAGTTTGAATTTATAATCAGCACATAAATTATTGACAGAGTACTGCCTCAACATTTTTTTTTAACTTTCTTGGCAATTCCTCTGTCAATAATGTTTCCCCTGAAGCAAGGTTCTGACATCCAGATATGTTAAAGTTAAAAATAACACAATAGAATTGTATATAATGCAAAGAAGTTACTGCAGTTAGTTCCTATGATAAAGTCAAGTTTCCTCCTGTTTCCTAAAGAGCAGGTCCTTAACTCTGTAATTACCGGTGTGTCCGAAGGGAAAGAAACATGAGGGAGGAGAATGCATGTCCTCACCAAATTATACCTTACTTCATAGAATCATATTCATTCAACACAGGGTTTTCTTGAGCACCTACTATGTGTCAGACACTATACTAGCCTTACCTGGGTTGGGGAGGAGGTTAGCAGATAACAGCCATAAGGCATAGACCATGTGTTCTGGGCTTTGAAACATCATCAATTTTAAGATAGATGATCAATTTAAGAGCTTCTTTGGAGAGGGAGGGGGGATCCGGTGCATCAAATGTATTGGTCAGTTGTCAGGCACCTCTCTTTTCAAAAATGTTTAAATATGAAAAACAAGTGTATCTTAGACACAAGGAAACACTAGTGTCTTTCCTTTCTTCTTTTTTTTATCAAGCTCTTCATGATCAGCTTGTGTTCAGGAGAGCTCGCAGCATGCACTGTCCACAGTGAAAAATAAATGCGTATGTTCTTAAGGTATAGAGGAAGGGCTTTAGTACATAGGAGTAATAAGACACAGCTAGCAACTGGTAGCAGAGAAGGCAATGGCAACCCACTCCAGTGTTCTTGCCTGGAGAATCCCAGGGACGGGGAGCCTGGTGGGCTGCCGTCTATGGGGTTGCACAGAGTCGGACACGACTGAAGCGACTTAGCAGCAGCAGCAGCAACTGGTAGCAGAGAACAAGAGGCACTCTCAGGACCAGTGAAATAGAGACCTTGCCCTGCTGTCCCTCAGTTACTGCTTCTTGTGGAGCTGTGAAATTGGAATCCGGTGACTTTGGTGGGCTTAGATCAGCCATCAAACATGTAAATAGTTTAATTACCTGTTTAACTTTTTTGCATCCCAGTTTCCTCAACAGTAAAATGAGCAAAAAAAAAAAAAAATCAGTAAAATTGCATGAACACTACGATTTCTCCCAATTCTAGCATTCCAAGGAACTCGAACAGCAGAAAATGAAAGATGTATAGTCCAGATTATATAAAGGTCTGGGTTAACTATAGTTTCATCTCTAATTCCTTAATTTTATTATTATTATATTTATTTTAGGCTGTACTGTGCCCTACTTGCTGCGCTGGCTTTTCTCTAGTTGTGGCGGCTGGGGCCACTCTAGTGGTGGTGCGCAGGCTTCCCGTTGCGTGGCTTCTCTTGTGGAGCATGGGCTCTAGGGTGCCGGCTTCAGCAGTTGCAGCTCCTGGGCTCTAGAGTGCAGGCTCAATAGTTACGGATCAGGGGCTTAGTTGCTCTGCAGCATGTGGGCTGTTCTCAGATCAGGGATCGAACCTGTGTCTCCTGCATTGACAGGCAGATTCTTTACCACTAGGCTCCAGGGAAGCCCCTAATTCCTTAACTTTGGCCATTAGGCCTGTGTTATGTGGTTGCTGCTGCTGCTGCTGCTAAGTCACTTCAGTCGTGTCTGACTCTGTGCAACCCCACAGATGGCAGCCCACCAGGCTCCCCCGTCCCTGGGATTCTCCAGGCAAGAACACTGGAGTAGGTTGCCATTTCCTTCTCCAGTGCATGAAAGTGAAAAGTGAAAGTGAAGTCGCTCAGTTGTGTCCGACTCTTATCGACCCCACAGACTGCAGCCTACCAGGCTCCTCCGTCCATAGGATTTTCCAGGCAAGCGTACTGGAGTAGGGTGCCATTGCCTTCTCCAGGATATAATAGATAAGATTTATCTGTTAAAATTGGTTTATGAAGGGTGCTTCAGAGCTGTTTGTTACATATACCCTTTTACATATATATGGATATATATATAAAGGATATATGTTACATATATCCTTTTACATATATCCTTGTTACATATATATGTTACATATGCTAATCCATGAGATTAGCATATGAGGGATATGCTAAGCAGAAAAAATTTATATCTATAAATATACCAGGAAGAAATACCTTCTCAAGAGTACTGCTGAGTTTTAAGACCTAACCAGGCATTTTTTTCAGAACCTTTTGAGTGAATAAATCAATATATAGATGTCTAGTGTCTTGGTTTCAGTGGCCTAAGAATATGAAGGAATTAAAACAAAAACCCTCAATTTGTACATAAATTCACTACTCTAAGAAATTTACGGTTTCATTTCTCCGTATATTCCTTCTGACACTCGGCCGTTTGTGTAGCAAACCCTGTTCCTACTGAAATTTATTCTCCTCTTCTTTCTAACCTGGATGCCCACTGTTTTGGCCCCAACTCCATACGGCTTTCTTAGACTCCAGCTCAAATCTATACTCTTCTGGGGAATGTTGAGGGCAAAGAGGAGGAAGGGAAGTTGTTCTTGGAGAACTGCTTTGCCTCTTATGAGATCAGCAGTATTTTGTATAGTGTTTCCTACGTAGAGTATCAGTAGACCTTCATTGGAAGGGCTTAGGTCAGCCATGATGCCAGAAGCATGTACTCTCTTTATTTCTTTTTATCAGCTGCCAAACTTTCATCAAGAGCCCCTACCTCTTGAAAATGGCCCTTGTGAAAACTGACCAAAACTGAACCTCACACCTATCAGTAAAAGCACCCCAATCACTTAAGGAGAGTGGGAAGCACACTATATCTCAAGAAGGAAAAGTAAAAAGAAATCCACATTGTATCTCAAGAAGGAACAAAGAGAAATTTTTAAATCACCCACAAAGAAAGCATAAATGAAAATGACATTAGTCTCTTCAACCAAGAAAACCAGGAAACAGTGAAATAATACATAACTCCAAAGTGTTGAGAGAGAATGACTGTCATCCTTGAACTTACTCAGCAAAACTGTTTTTCAAAAACAAAGGTGAAAAGTGAAAGTCACTCAGTCATGTCCAACTCTTTGCAACCCCGTGGACTATGCAGTTCATGGAATTCTCCAGGCCAGAATACTGGAGTGGATAGCCTTTTCCTTTTCCAGGGGATATTCCCAACCCTGGGATCGAACCCAGGTCTCCCATATTGCAGGCGGATTCTTTACTAGCTGAGCCACAAGGGAAGCCAAGGTGAAAAAAATGTATGTATTAACAGAAGCTGAGTTTACTACTTTGAGACTCGTACAAAATAAACTTCTAAAGGATGTAATAAAAGAAGAAAGAAAATGATCCAGTGGATGGCCTGAGATCATCAGTGGGGGACTTTCCTGATGGTTCAATGGTTGAGACTCTGAACTTTCAATTCAGGGGGTACAGGTTTGATCCCTGGTCTGGGAACTAAGATCCCACATGCCACACTATGTGACCAAAAATAAATAAAATCAGTCTTTCAAAAAAAGTATTAAAAAATAATAGCATACATGTAAATCTAAATATCAATAGATAGAATAGTGCTAACATTCTATTTTGCATAATTGTATGATGTGACAAATGCAGGGAGAATGAAAGTATTCAAAGCTTCTTTATTGTTCTGGCAGAGGTTAAGAAATTACTTGTTAGGCTTTGGTAAGTTATTTAGTCATGGTAAGTAACATCTCAAAGGAAATTAATAAAGAAAATTTTAAAAAGCACATAAATCCAAATAACTAGAGATAAATGAAAGAAAATGATCCAGTAGATGGTCTGAGAAAAGGGATTAAAATAATATGTTGCCCCCAACAAGCAACATATGAGGGACAAAAACGTGGAAAATCCAAGGCAAATAGGAATAAGAAGGTAAGATATAAAAATAGAAGAAAGCCCCAATTTAAAAATCGTATTAAATATAAATGGACAAAACTTAGATGTTTGATCAAATTAGGTTTTTAAAATCTAGATATGTGTCATTTTTAAGAGACATATCTAAAGCATAAGGATATGGCAAGATCAAAAGTAAAAGGAAGGGAAAGCTTTCCAGCAAAATTATTAACCAAAGAAACCTAGTGTAACTATATTAATAGCATAATGTATTGCTAAGTAGTAGCGTGATTAGAGATAAAGGGTATCATATATGATTATTTAATTCAGCAGGAAGATACAACAATTCTAAAGATGCACGCTCCTAATAAAGTGGCCTCAGATGTGTAAAACAAAAACTGATAAAACTGCAGGGGAAAGTAGATAAATCCATGATTACCATGTACTCCCCTTTCTCAGTTATTTATGTCCAGCTGACAATATGGTGAGGAGTGTGTGTGTGTGCTCCAGTGTGTCCAACCTTTGTAACCCCATGGGCTGTAGCCTGCCAGGTCCCTGTGTCAGTGGTATTTTCTAGGCAAGGATACTGAAGGGGGTTGCCATCTCCTACCCCAAGGGATCTTCCTACCCAGGGATCGCACCTGTGTGCCCTGTGTCTCCTGCCTTGTGGGTGGATTCTTTACCACTGAGCCACCTGGGAAGCTAGCGAAGAGTGAGGAGTATAGTATCTGGTTTGATTTTGCAGGTCTGACCACAGGCAGTTACCAAGGCTTCACCTGGCAGCTCTTGGGGAAGCATGCCATCCTACATCAGACTTGGGGCAAAGCCAATGTATTTATTGCAGCCTCTGAGAGGAGTCACAGTCAAGGACTTGGGCCCCTCTGGCCAATCACGTTCTTTCGCATATTTGCATTCCTACTTCTGAGCCTTTATTTCTAAGCCTTTATCTAAGCCTTGGGCAGAGATCTTTGGGTGCTGGGTTGAGGCCTCCTTATGGGGAGCAGAGGGCAACCCTCAAAGGCACTCTTGCTCAGGCTTACTCGGTAGTTTTCCATGTCACACCCTCCCCTCCTCCCTCAGCCCTGACTCCAGGGGCCATAAACCTATTGGAGGCTTCTGTTCCAGGACTCGATCAGCAGTGGGATGATCCCCACATCAGCACTGACCCAGCTGCCCTGGAGCAGAACCAGAGGAGACTGCACTTGGTCTCATTTAATCACTTGCTTGTACCAAAGCCTGAAGTGGTTAAAGGCTTACCTCTTGCATTTTTGGCTTGTTTTCACCAGTTATTCTGATGCCTAGCAGCTCTCTTCTCTCCCTTTCCCTCTCTCCCTGTCTCTCTCTGTCTGTGTCTCCCCCAGCTCACCGAACTGAGTTTGTGACATATAGAAGATTAAAAAGCAAAATTAAATGCTGCAATAAATAATCTTAATCTAATGGATGTATGTAAAACTCTACCCAACAATTTAAAAATGTGCATTCTTCTCAAGCATTTGTGGAACATTTACAAACATTGATTAAGTGCCAAGTCATAAAGCATGACTCAACAGATTTTCTAGAATCAGTATCATGCAGACCACGTTTTATAATTGCAATGCAATGAATTCAAATACAAATAATAAAATGACAAGTGAGAGTTTTAAAATTAACTTTGGAAATTAAATGCACACTCTAGTAAACCATGGGTCAAAGTCATCCTTGAAATTTGAAAATATTTAGAACTAAGCAATCATAAAAGTTTAATGTCAAAATTTAGGAGATACAGTGAAAGTAATGTTTGAGGGAAATTCATCACATTAAATGCTTATATTAGAAAAGAAGAAATGTGGAAAAGTAGTGAGCTAGGCATCCAACTGAAAAGTTAGAAAAAGAACAACAAAATAGCTTCAAGGCAAGTAGAAGAAAATAGGTAATAAGGAGCAGAAATAGATGATATAGGAAAATACAAGTACAAGTCATCAAAAACAAGTTTTTTTAAAAGAGTAATAAAATCATCTGGATTATGGAGGTCAAGAGATAAGGCAGAAAGAGACAATATTAAGGGTGTAGAGTGGGAATCACATATACATTATAAATTTAAAAGACAGGGTATAGTACTATGAACAATTTTATGCCAATAAATTTCAAAACAGAGAAAATTTTCAAATACCTAGGAAAATATAGAAAACTGTATTGTAAACCCAAATAAAACTGTCATTTTACATCTTTCCAAGAAGAAATACCCAGACTCCCAGGCTTAAATGCTTTTATGGTGAGTCTTACCAAATATTTGGGGGAAAGATCATTCTATTCTTACATTAATCATTCTTGAGAAAATAAAAGAGGGAATGCTAGCTGATATATCAGGGAAAATGACAGTGTAAGAATGTCTGAAATGTACCCGTTTATAAAAGTGATTCTCCACATCTTCACCAACACTTATTTCCATGTTGATTGCAGCCATCCTCAGATGTAAGGTGGTATATTTCATTGTCATTTTGATGTGTCTCCCTGAGACCAACTAGTGTTGAGCATCTTTTCATGTGCTTATTCTTCTTTGGAGAAACTTCTATTTACCATAACCTTTTGAATCCATTCCAATAGTAGTTTGGCTCACAACACTCCACCAAAATTGCCCTTGATACAGCCACTCCTTACTTCAAGAATGACTTTTTTTTCTCCTCTCCTCTTACTTGAATGACTAGCAGCATTCTCTCTTAAAAACATTGTGGACAACCAGCTCTCTGGGATTTCCTCTCTCCTCATTGCCACTCCTTTTCTGTCTCCTTTGCTGATTCCTCTTCAGCTCCATGATCTCTGACTCTAGATGGCTCCCATGACTCAGCGGTTGAACCTCTTCAGTTTATT
Organism: Bos mutus; assembly: GCF_027580195.1. Lineage (NCBI taxonomy): Eukaryota > Metazoa > Chordata > Mammalia > Artiodactyla > Bovidae > Bos > Bos mutus. Next base: position 60,122,201 of record NC_091622.1, on the reverse strand, counting down.
TATACTCATGCCCTTGAAGAACTCATTCAGCCCTGTAACCTTAAACCCCATTAGGAAAATTTTTATCTCCAACCAGACCTCCCCTCTGATCTTAAGTCCAACTATCATTCCACATCTCCATGTTGATATTTAATACCTAAATTGTCCAAAACTGAATTCCTCATCCTCTCCTCAAATCTGCCCTTTTCACACTCTTCCACATCCCAGAAACTTCACAGAACTTCTGGCTCATGCCAGAAACCTTGGTGTCATCTCTGAGTTCTCTTTCTCTCATGCCCCAACTCAATCTGTCAGCAAATCCTAGCCACTCTGTCTTCAAAATATATCCAGAATTCATACCACTGAAAAAAATTACAAGGCAGTCATTAAAAACAACATACAAGACATTTTACTATAAAACAGGGTGTGCAAAGTAGCATGCAAGTCTTATATCCAATGTGATTCCAACTATGAAAATATGCTTCTAATAAACGTTTGAAAGAAAGCCACAGAAATAATGTCCTTAAAAAATCACAGAGTTATTTTCATGTTGTCCCCTATTTTTCTTTGAAAATATTTATCTGACTACAAAACTTCTGGGAAGATTTCAGTGTTGATAGAACTGGTGGATGTTTATGGGGTACAGTACCATTTTAAATGGCCCTTTGACATCAGTGGGGAAGGGAACTCCTATTTCTGGAGACTTTTTCTTGTACCACATGCTGCGCTAATTGTTTTGTACATACTATCTCATTTAACCCTCTCACCCTTTTAAAAAACAGCTTTATTGAGGTATAATTGACAAACAGTAAATGTTCACAATGTTTAATGTATAACTCGATGTTCTGGCAGACATATCACTGGTGAAACCATCACCAAATCAAGATCACGGACAGGTCTGCCAGCTCAGAGTTTTCTCTGTTCCCCATCTTTCCCTGCTTCCCAGCTCCTCAAACAACCATTGATCTGCTTTCTGTCTCTGTAGATCAGTTGGCATTTTCTACAGCTTTATATAAATAGAATCATACATTATGTACTTTTTTTTTTGGTCAGGCTACTTCTGAACGATTTCTTTATGTCTTATTCACATCTTATGGCTGAAGAAATCAATTCATTGAAGTTATGTAACTTTCCTAAAACCACAGAGTAATGAGAGATGGACCTGGAATTTCACTCCATGTCTGCTTGTCACCTCAACATGTAAAAAGTGAAGCTCCAAATGGTTATATGAATTGCCAAGAGTTATAATACCAATGAGTGGTCAAAGTAGGACGGAAACCCACTATGCCACATGCCTCTTGATTTATGTGGCTATTGGAAAGAGCATTAAGTCTCCTTTTAGATTTCACTAAGACCGCATTTTTCAGAAGTCCTGGCCATTAACTTGACCTTGATGATGGCCTTGGACAGAAGATCCAATGTGGTATGTCTTGGCAAAAGCTTCCTTCAACACAGCATATTTCAACTTGTCAGAACAAAGAAATCTATTTCTCTAGAAACTGCCTTTGATTTCCCTTGAATTGCTGTCCTCTTTAGAAGATGCCTGAACTGAGATTAAAGGGAACCGCTTGTAGCTTGGGTCCTTCCCCTTTCATCCCTGCCTCCCTTCTCTGCTCCTTTTTCCTCCTTCCTTCCTTTTTTTTCCCCCCTCCAGTTTTATTCTTCAAAGTATTCATTTGCGGTGAATCTTCATCATCACTTTTGTTACCACTACTTTCTATTCTAAGAGGCCTAGATTGCCAGAGTAATGCGTGGAACTCCAGCCAAGATGCTTGATTGGTGATTATCTAAAACTGCCACATTGTTATAGCCTGGTTTCCAATTAATATATTTATATTTATTATTTATTTATATCTATTAGGCTTATGTGATGTCTTTGTATCTAAAAGATCACATAAGTGTTAGTATCTGCAAAGTTTAGTTAGTAGTTTAGGAGTTGTCTACATATCAAAAACAAGCTTAAAAACATGGAGAAGGATTTATATAATAAGCAATAAGATAATACCCTGAAAAATGTATTGAATTATTGAACGCTTGTCAGAAAGACCTTCATAGTGATGTTTTAAATTTTTGTTGCAGTATAATTGATTTATAATATCATGTAAGTTTCAGGTGTATATACGTGCTCAGTTGTGTCCGACTCTTTGCGACCCCATGGATTGTAGCCCACTGTGCTCCTGTGTTCATGGGATTTTCCAGGTGAAAACACTGGAATGGGTTGTCATTTTTTCCTCCAGGGACTCTTCCTAGAGATCAACCCTATGTCTCCTGCATCTCCTGCATTGTAGGCAGATTCTTTACTGCTGAGCCACTGAGGAAACCCAAGCTTCAAGTATACAGCGCAGCAATTCATATAAAGATATATTCTTTTCCATATTCTTTTCCTTTATAGATTATTACATAATACTGAGTATAGTTCCCTGAGCTAGGTCCTTGATGGTTATCTATTTTATACATAGTAGTGTATATATGTTAATCCTAGCCTCCTAATGTATCCCTTTCTTCACCCCCTTTTCCTTTTGGTAACTGTAAATTTGTATTCTGTGTTTGTGAGTCTCTTTCTGTTTTGGAAATAAGTTCATTTGTATCTTGTTTTCTTTTAGATTCTACATGTGAGCAATATCATACGATTTCTGTCCTTCTCTGTCTGACCTATTTCACTTGTATGATGGTTTCTAGGTTCATGCATGTTGCTGCAAATGACATTTTTCATTCTTTTTTTAACTTTTTATTTTGTCTTGGGGTGTACCCGATTAACAATTGTTGTGATAGTTTCAGGTGAACAGGAAAGGGACTCAGCCATACCATTCCATTGTGTATGTATACATATACAGATACACTTACATACTGTTCTTCATAGTGGCTATACCAGTTTACATTCCTACCAACAGTGTAAGAGCGTTCCCTTTTCTCCGCACACCCTCCAGCATTATCGTTTGTAGACTTTTTGACGATGGCTATTCTGACCCGTGTGAGGTGATACCTCATTATAGTTCTGATTTGCATTTCTCTAATAATTAGTAATGCTAAGCATCTTTTCATGTGCCTCCTGGCCATCTGTACTTCATAGTGTTTTAAATCATCTGTTTAAAATTGATTTTAAGTGTGTATAACTATTGTACTGTATGCATGTAAACTTAAATGTTAGAAACCATATGCTTTGAGAAAATTTCTGAGGATCTTGGCTAACTTACCTATGAAAAAATAATGTTCTGTATCCACCAGGGCAAATTATTTAAGGAGATACAAGAAACTGTGACAGCAGCTCCCATATCACAAAGGCAAGCTAGAATACTCTGGGGAAATATATCAATATGAACATTAATTGATACATGAGACTGACTTATAAAACTTCAAGCCGGAAAGGAATAGTAATCATCTTCGGAGTCTGGCTAGATATGCCTCATATTCCTGGATTTATGCCCAGCAACTCAGCAGAGTAGGAAGAAAGTACTGAACCATTTTTTTAAAATGATATTGATGAGAGAGGAATAAGTCAACCCTCCATCATTTCTCCTGTAAGATTTGAGGTTATAGATTTGAGATTGTATTTATGAGATCTGAAATAGCATTTAAATCTTTTTTTCACAGACAGATGAAAAGTATACACTGAACCTGGCAAATTTTTAAGAAAGAAATAAACAAAATATTACCTTTACGCAGAGATTCTTTATGACCTCTAGACTTGTGAAACCTGCGCATTCTTATCTCTAATATTTTCAAACTTATCTTTATTTTTACATAATATACCAGGCCTAAGAGGTTATATACAGGGCAAAATTGATGCAGATGATAAGAGAGAACTAAATACAGCATGGCAAGAGAAAGAAGTCAAAGTTTTTCATTTAAAATACCCAACTGAAAAATATAAAATTGAGAGAACAGAAATATCAAATGATCATTAGGGTAAAAGAGAGGAAATGAAATGTTCTAATTCAGGCAGGATTTCAGCCCTTTTTGAGTTCAGTGAGTGACATTTTATCCTGGAGATATCAAGTTCCTGGCTCTCTCTATTTTTATATGTCCCACATTTTCAGTACAAAGAGTGGAGAAGACACAGCATGTGGAGGTGGATGCCAAAACCCACATATTTTCCAATTCCCTTGGTGGTTATTTCACCTGACTGAATTTCCCTTTTCCCACATGTAAATTGAGGCTGCTCACAGTACCCACCTCACAGAGTGTTGCTGGGATTAAATGAGCTTATGCTTATAAAGTGCTGAGCAAATAAGTCCTCAAACCTGTTAGTCATTATAAAGGGAAGGAATAGAAACATTAAATTGGTTTGGTGGAACTCCAGCTTCTTTCCTTTTCTTGCCTTGGTCTGAGGATTGAAAGCTGTTTCCTTCTCTTGTGGAAAGTGAAAGTTGCTCAGTCATGTCCGACTCTTTGTGACCCCATGGACTATACAGTCCATGGAATTCAGGCCAGAATACTGGAGTGGGTAGCCTTTTCCTTCTCCAGGGGATCTTCCCAACCCAGGGATCGAACCCAGGTCTTCCACATTGCAGGCGGATTCTTTACCAGCTGAGCGGTAAGCGAAGCCCCTTGTTGAAAGTAACCATCACCAACTCTGTCTGCTCATCAAACTCTCCAACCTGGATCAAACTTTCCCACCTCAGCAGCCTCCATAGAGAAGGAACTTGAACATGGAGTTGGGGGGGCCTCATTGCCTGCTTCAGGAGTGACATGCCTATTAAGGTCATATATTACATCTAAAATTTTTGCCCATCTTGTACTCTACTTTATAATACACATGAAAGTGGAAATGTTAGTTGCTCATTCATGTCCGACTCTATGTGACCCACGGACCATAGCCTGCCAGGCTCCCCTGTCCATGGAATTCTCCAGGCAAGAATACTGGAGTGGGTTGCCATTCCTTTCTCCAGGGGATCTTCCTGACCCAGGGATCAAACCCAGGTCTCTTGTATTGCAGACAGATTCTTTACCATCTGAGCCACCAGGAAAGCCCTCATAATACATGTGCATAATGTAAAATATTTACCCCAAATTTTCTAGTGATATTTGTCACTCCAGGAGGATGGGGGTTTATCTATGATTATCAATAGCTCCTAGAATGTGGTTCTTTGTTCCCAGAGTATAAAAACCCAAGTAGAGAAACAGAGACTGACTCCCAGCCCTCAGGATTTGTTTAGTTAGAAAGAACTAATGAAAGCAGATCCTTTGTCAAGAGCAGGAATTCGGCCTCTTTAGTGGCCCGAGCAGGCATGGTTTCATTTCCTGAAGCTGCCTCTCTCAGGAGCATATTTTGATGGGGGTGGGGAGGTTGTCTTTTGTTGGGTTCTCAAAGAGCAGAGCCAGAAAAAAGAATTCAGTGCACCATGATTTGTTGATGGAAAAGCATTTCTCCAGGAAAAGCTTTTAAAGGAGGGAAGGAAGCAAGATAAAGGGGAAGAGGGACTTCCCTGGCAGTCCAGTGGTTAAGACTCCACGCTTCCGCTGCAGGGAGCATGGGTTCAATCCCTGGTTGGAGAACTAAGATCTCTCATGTCTCAAGAAAAAGAAAAAAGAAGGGGAAAGAGCCAGGCAGGAATGTGGTCTCAGGTAAAGTCTGATTTGGCCTGCTCCACAGAGGAAAAGCTGGGGAGCATGAACCACCCTGCAAAACTGTTCTTCCTCTGGGACAAGAGTGGTCTTTGCACCTCTCAGCTGTTGGCTGTGCTGTCTTGCTGGGCCCTGTGAATGCTCCACCAGGCCGTCAGCTTCAGGTCAGCTTCTGGGAGTGTGGCTGGAGCACAATCAGTGGGTCCCGCAGTTTTGACCTCACTCCCACATTTCCTGGGTCTCCGGGCCTGCTCTCCCCACGCCAGGAGAAATCAAACCACCCCTAAGTCCTCAGGTAGTGATGTTCAGTGGAGACTTGCCGGCATAAAATACCAAGCCATTCCAGTAATACATGTTTGTTCCTAATAACATGAACTCCTGGCACTCTCAGGATGGAAGGGGTTCAGTGTAGTCCATATTCTGCCACCATGTGACTGGTTGGTCTCCATTGGTAAAGGCACCATGTCACATGCTTATCAAGCTTGAAGCATGCCAACATCTTGTGGTCATCTGGCCTTGTCAACATAATATTGTCACCGTAATGGGTCAGTGTGATGTCCTCTGGGATGTGTACAAAGTCTTCCTAGATCTCTTCACTCTGTATTATGATGGAAGATGAGGAAGCATAGCCCTGGAGCTAAACCATAAGTATGTATGGTTGCTAGTTCTATGTGAGTGCAAGCTGTTTCTGCCCTTCTTTTTTGGACTAGAATAGAAAAATACATGTTTGTCAAATTAGTGACTGAGCACCATGTTCAGTTCAGTTCAGTTCAGTCGCTCAGTCGTGTCTGACTCCTTGCAACCCCATGAATCGCAGCACGCCTGGCCTCCCTGTCCATCACCAACTCCCGGAGTTTACCCAGACCCATGTCCATCGAGTCAGTGATGCCATCCAGTCATCTCATCCTCTGTCATCCCCTTCTCCTCCTGCCCCCAATCCCTCCCAGAATCAGAGTCTTTTCCAATGAGTCAACTCTTCACATGAGGTGGCCAAAGTACTGGAGTTTCAGCTTCAGCATCATTCCTTCCAAAGAAATCCCAGGGCTGATCTCCTTCAGAATGGACTGGTTGGATCTCCCTGCAGTCCAAGGGACTCTCAAGAGTCTTCTCCAACACCACAGTTCAAAAGCATCAATTCTTCAGCACTCAGCCTTCTTCACAGTCCAACTCTCACATCCATACATGACCACAGGAAAAACCATAGCCTTGACTAGATGAACCTTTGTTGGCAAAGTAATGTCTCTGCTTTTGAATATGCTATCTAGGTTGGTCATAACTTTCCTTCCAAGGAGTAAACGTCTTTTAATTTCATGTACCTGAGGCCATGTTAATTTGTTCTAGCCAAGATACCATACCTGACAGGCAGCTACATATACTTGTGGTCTTCCAGGATCCATCTGGTTTTAGCATGGGCCAGACCAGTGAACTGGAGATAGGATAGGGACTTCCACTTCTGCATTCTTTGAATCCTGAAAGTGTTAGTTGCTCAGTTGTGTCCAACTCTTTGTGACCTCATGAACTGTTGCCTGCCAGGCTCCTCTATCCATGAGATTTCCCAGACAAGAATACTGGAGTGGGTAGCCATTCCCTTCTCCAGGATATCTTCCCTACCTAAGGATCGAACCAGTGTCTTTTGCATTGCAGGCAGATTCTTTACCATCTGAGCCACCAGGGAAGCCCTTGAATCCCAAAGCATGGTGCTAGCCTCTACCATCCCCCTCTCCCAGGCTATGCTACTGTTTTTTATTTTTTATCTTAGCCAAAGATTATGGTTTCAGAACTCTTAGCCCACAGACCAAGGATTCAATGAGGGGATTGCATGAGCAGCCACATATATAAATTCCTATTTTGCATTTCAGAATCAGAAAACTGACCACTGGGGTAGGTTTGCAGACCTAGTAGACCCACTGTACACCAGGCCTTGGCCCAAACTCCTTTTATTACTTTAGCGGGGGCTGTGATAAGGTAGCAATTCAATTCAGACCCTGTGTCCAGTAGTCCTTGAAATGTCTGGATGTTACCTTTTCCCTAGTGTACATTTATGTATGTAAATATCCACAGGTCCCTTCTGTGAGGGACTTGGCTTATAATTCCCATGCATACTCACTATGGTGCTACAGGAGCCTCATTCCTGAGGCTGAGTCTAGGTCTGAAGACACTCTGACCATGGAAGCAGACAAGGAATTGTAATGTCTTATTGTACCCTCTCTTAGGCTCATGCTCTCCTATCCTTGATTGCTTTTACTAGTAAGCAGTGTCCTTGTCAATCATCCATCTATTTTGCTCCTAGGGACACTGTGTCCTATTGTCTCCATAAATCCCTGTGAGTCAGACTGTTTCTTTACTGCCAATCTGAACTTACTAGTGGGATTTTCCAGGCAAAAGTACTGGAGTGGGGTGCCATTGCCTTCTCTGATTATAATTGCAACCCCTGGCTATATACCTAAGAGTAGAATTGCTTAGTTAAATGGTAATTTTCTGTTTAACTTTTTGATCAACTGTCAGACTGTTTTCCAAAGTGGCTGCACTATTTTACTTTCCTACCAGCAGTGTTGGAGGATCTTAGTTTCTCCACATCCTCCACCAATACTTACCATTTTCTTTCTGGTTTTAACTATCCTAGTGGGTGTGAAGTGACGTCGCCTTGTGGTTTTGATTTGTATTTCCCTAATGGCTAATGATGTTAGTCACCTTTTCCTGTGTGTTTTGGCCATTTGTAAATCTATGAAAAAATGTCTGTTTGGATCCTTTGCCGATTTCAAAAATTGGGTTGTCTGTTTATGATTGAGTTGTAAGAGTTCTTTTTATATTTTAGATACAAGTCATGTATCAGATATTATTAACACATATATTCTCCCAACTTTGGGGTTATCTTTCTGCTCGGTCAACTAGCAGAGCCCTCACTTTAAAATCTGTTTGTAGAGCATCTGGTAAATGACTGAAACTATGCTAGATGTCAGGAATATGCAGGTCAAGAAGACATATTCCCTGCTCACAAGAAAAGTGGAATAACACAAAATCAGGAACCTGAGGTCAGTTTCCTGACTGTCCTTAGTCTTCTGGCCACTGTTCATCTTTTTAGCCCTTCCAACTGCCTCAGAGCTCAGTTCTGAACATTTTCATTTCCAACTACTCTCATTCCCTTAATGATCCTGTTTTTGGTGTGTAAGCTTAGTCACGTCTGACTCCATGGGCTGTAGTCTCCTCTGCCCATGGGATTTCCCAGGCAAGAATACTGGAGTGGGTTGCCATTTCCTACTCCAGGGGATCTTCCCAATCCAGGGATTAAACCTGTGTCTCCTGTGTCTCCTGCATTGGCAGGCGGATTCTTTACTACTTGGGAAGCTTAATGATCTTACCTACCTGTAAATGATCCCAAAATGTGTAACTCCACCTGAGTCTCTCCCCAAAATGCCTACTTGACATATTGCCCTACAGATCTAATAGAAATGGCAAAGTTAAATGACTAAATCTGAACTACTGATGTTACTCTCAAAATATATCTTACCTTTTGCTTTCTCTGTTTCATTAAATAGAGACCCCATTCTTTGTTGCCCAAGCCAAAAACCTTGGAGTTGTTTTTGACTCCTCTTTTTCCCTCACACCCAATATTCCATCTGATGGCAAATCTTAATATCTCTATATTCAAAATATATCTTGATTCTAACAACGTATCACCTCACTCCATGCCCACAGCTGGATTTGAGTCAGTAACATCTCTCATCTGGATTATCACATCAGCCATTTAATTCATCTTCCTGCCTCTGCCCTTATCTGCCTCCTACAGTCCGTTCTCAACATAGCAGCAAGAGTGAGCTCATTAAAAATAAGTCAGATCGTGTCGCTCTGCTTATAACCATGGCTCCCAATCTCAAGCAGAGAAAAAGCCAAATCGCCTCCAGTTATCTACAAGGCCCTACATGACCTTGCTGCTGTGGACAAAAAAATCTTGCCTGCCCTTTCAGTAAACAAAGTATGTTGCCTGCCATTCTGGTACACAATAAGTTATGCCTGCTGTCAAGCTGTTAGGCACTGCAGCCACCCCAACATTGTGCCCAGTGGGAACTGACGATGGAGAAAAACAGGGTCCTGGCCTTAGATAGTTAAGATGCATATCAAAGGAGTAATTTCAATGAGCCTGCATCTTCCCATACATACAAATGCATTCAAATTGTTACTAGAGATGTGTATGTTTTTTGTGATTAACAGTATTCTTTTGATGTTTGATTTTTGTTTTCAGCAAAAATTGCTGGAAAACAAAAACAAAAACAAAAGCTGCTGTATATCCTGGCTTCTCCCTGGGTTCTTTGGAACAGTTCCTCAGATCTATCTAAGAGGATATATTCCAGGTGATACAGTCCTCAGTAATGCCCCCAAATAAAACATAATTCTTAACTTTTAAGTCGTATATATTTTTTTCAGTAGACACTCTCTTCCCCTGACCTTTCTGATCTTATTTCCTCCTATTGTCATCCATGTACATGCTAGTTGCTCAGTTGTCCATGAACTGTAGTCCACCAGGCTTCTCTGTCCATGGGATTTCTCAGGCAAGAATACTACAGTGGGTTGCCATTCCCTTCTCCAGGAGATCTTCTAGACCCAGGGATCAAACCTGGGTCTCCTGCATTACAGGCAGATTCTCTACCATCTGAGCCACCAGGGGAGCCCCTCTCACTAATTCCACTAAGCCACACTACTTCTTCAGTCATGTTCATGCCTCAGGACCTTTGCACTTGCTGTTCCTTTTACCTGGAATGCTCTTTTCAAGGTAGCCTCATTACCACTCCCTTGCCTTCTTCAGGCCTTGGCTCAAGTATCTTGGAACTGTCAGGGTTTAGTCATGGGAGAAGAAACACTGTTAGTGTTGTGGGACAAAAGATTTGTTTTAGAAATTGGATCTTACACAGCTGTGGGATCAGCTCGGGAAGTGAAAGTCTGGAAGGGTGGATTCGGAGGATCAGGCAGTCACTAACCGGTTTCCTGAAGCCCTGGTGCAAGACAGAGCCTGAGGGGAATCTGAGAAGCCAGGAACATTCAGCCACTAAAGTGGACCACAGAGGGCGAGTTTGTGAGGAGATGGATGGGAATCTGTTTTTTTCTGTGTAGTTTACAGCCTCTGTGATTTTCCAGCCAAGGGTCTGGTGGTGGGCCTGGGGCCATTCCTGGCTGTTCTTCTAAGCACATTTAATTTTCACATAATGACAGCAGCAAGAACATGCATCTGTTTAACATAATGCAACTATTTCTCAAACAACTGAAAACAAAATTATACTTTATCCATATCATATCATTCTTCTTTCAACTGAGTCAAGCCCCTCTTTTATATTCTGTAACATAAATCCTGAGATTTACAGTTGACCATGATTAACAAGTTATATTTAACAATAGGAAAATGGGACAGAAAAAAAAAATACACACAAATATATTCTTACCAAGGTAAGGAAGAAATATTCATAACTACTACAGTCCTTGTGTCTGCAACTGATCATGTGATCAGTATTTGTATTTATGACTTCCTTCTTCTATTCTTACAGTCCAAAAGGACAGATTGAGAGACAGGAAGCATTAATGGCAAGAGTAGAAGCCATGGGATCTGGGTCACTTGCTCAGAGAACTTACTCATGCCTACAGGACCCACTAGAGGCCAGTCTTGACATAGCACTTAGACCTGATGATGGGGTGCTGCTGTGCGCATTGGTCTCTATGGCTTGATGGCACAGCAAATACCCAGAGCATGAAGGACAGCTCAGGTTGAGTAGTCCAGTCTTTTCTATGGTCCAATAGGAAGCCAGAAGCTGTTTCTCAAAGAATAGTTAGCTACAGAGGATGACATAGCTTTCCTCAAAGTCCTAAAGGTCTGAGTTGAGGAGCCAGCCAAAGACTTCATGGTGGTAGGGGTGGTGGAGGTTTAGTCGCTCAGTCATGTCTGACTCTTGCAACCCCGTGGTCTGTAGTGCACCAGGCTCCTCTGTCCATGGAATTTCCCAGGCAAGAATACTTCATACCTCATCCCTATCTGTCACAGACCCTTTGATCACCTTGCGATCTACTGGAGCATACAGCCCAAGTGGCCATTCAGCTTTCACAGCAGCCTGAGCCTGTTGGAAAGCCATGTCTTTGTCTGTACTCCACTCAAAAATGGGAAAGACCTTTTGGTTGTTGGAAACATGGGTCAGGTAGCAATCCTAAGTAAGTATATTGTGTCTAAAATACTCTAGGAGGCATTCTGTTTTTTCTCATTGATAAGGGGGCCATACCCAGCAACTTGTCCTTATCCTTGGATATCTTGATGTGGCCCACACCTCTGGACTCCTAGAAATTTCACTGAGATGATTGACTCCTGAATTTTTGTATTTTCTATCCACCATCTGGCCCCATGTGCCTTTCCAAGGTGTCTAGGATGGTTGATACTTTCCTACTTACCCAGAAGTCCAATCCATGTGAAATCACAATCATATTCCCACTGCAGATTCAGACAATATGAACTTCCTTCTCTTCCTGCACCACCCTCACAAACCCTAAGTTCTAAAAACACTGTACTTTTACCATTATCTAAAGATGCAATGCCCTTACAGGTTTCCAGATGCCAATAATACTCAAAATATTGGATGTATCCTCCTAGTAAATTTCTGCTCTTCGTCCAAGAAACAAAGGTAATATGTCTCCTCTGTGAAGCCCGTCTCTCACCCTCTTCCTCTGTGCTCCTATAATCCTCTTTTATTCCTTGATGGTGCATTTATCACACTGTAGGAGAATGACCTGCTTCCACGTGAGGGCTTAGTGGCAGAGTCTGCCTTACTGCTCTTCCTATTGTAACCAAGCAGGACCCTGTGGGGCCTTCCCTGGGACAGACCCCTCCCCTCTACATCCTCCACTTTAGCTCCTCTCTGAAGTACCTAGATAATAATTTCTGATGCATATTTCCTGAGCTTTTATGTGCTTTCAAATGGGAGAAATTAACTACTTGATGACGATGAGCACAAAGCCCTGGACCTTCTGGCACCTAAGAACTGATTGCCATCAACCAATCAGAGAACTGTGCATCACATACCCTGGGATGCCTCTCTGTCACCTTGGTTTTAAGAACGCTTTGCTGTAACCCTTCGGTGTGTTGGGGCTGGAGGGTTGAGCATGAGTCACCTGTTCTCTCTTCTCAGCCCTGTGATAATCCTTCTCTGCTCCAAACTCTGACGTTTCAGTGTGCTTGGCCTCACCGTGCGTCTTGTGTTTGGTAACACTATCTCCTCATCTTAGCATGCTTCAGTGCCCCAGTCGGAGCTCAATCAATGTGTGCTGAATTAATTAAGCTTCCTTCTTAGCCAGCTGTCTTCAAAGTGACTGTGATTAGTACAGAGCAGTGCGAGGGATCTTAATTAACCCTTATCTTGCATAATTAATATGCTCAATTTTCTTCTTCTCATACATTAATTGATAATTGCACTTATTACACATTTTACAGACAATTCCTGGGAATGAGATCCCCCTCATCTCTATTCCCACAAAGATTTCAAAATAAAATCTTGCCTTATATTTAAACAAGAAAAAAAGCCACACATAATGGATGTAATTCATCTTATGTTGGAAGAAGGCCAGATATTGTCCATAAACGTGAGAATGAGGAAGGAGTTTGCCTAAAACTTCAGTTTAGGTGACCAGCAGGTCAAAGGAAGGAGACAGGATTAGAATTTGATTGTGATTAATATGAGCCTGGTATTCTGATAAATTCAATCTGAGAAGCATGGCCTCGCATAGATCGTGAAACCCCCAAAGGCAGAAGCTGGCAGGACCTCTCTTAGCCCTGCCCGTGCTGACAGCCTGACCCCGAAACTGGAGTCCTCCAGGGCCTGCGGCAGGGGGCCCTTGCTGCCATCGCATACACACAGAGGCTGCTGGAACCTTAGGTCCTTCAGTTCTCATATCACACCACTCTAAACCTGTCTTCTGCTTCCACTAGAACTAACCAATGACCTTCTGGTTGTAATTTGGTTTCTAACGCTATGTCCTGGATGTGATAGTTGCAATTCTTACTATAGATTAAGTTATCTCCTAGTGTGGTAAATGTTGTTGTTTAGTTGTTAAGTCATGTCCGACTCTTTGCGACTGCAGCTCGCCAGGCCTCCCTGTCCCTCACTATCTCCTGGAGTTTGCCAAAGTTCATGTCCATTGAGTCAGTGATGCTATCCAGCCATCTCATCCTCTGCCACTCTCTTCTCCTTTTGCTTTCCATGTGTGGCAAATATGAAGTATTAATTATAAGTATATAATTAGTATATATTCTACTAAGACTCTGAGACTAACAGCTAAAACTCTGATCCAGGTTTGGCAGCCAGCCTGCTGCTACCCCTGGGAACATCACCTTCCCCTGAACCATCTCTCAAACCACTGCATGTTGGATGGTTTCCTAAGCCTTTGTTCTGTGCAGGCTCCCTTAAGACTCACATATTACATTGTTGTATTACTTTCTTTTTGAGTGTCCATCTTGTCTCCTCCTTTAGATCAGTGTGCTTTAAGTATTTTTGACTAGCATGGACTATAAACAATGTACCCACCCTCACACATTTTAAAATTGACATCCAAAATTTTTTTCTCAAGTTTAAATCGATATAAAGAATATAATTTCTGGTGCATTAAATTTATTTACAAAGTATTATTCTTTTAAATATATCCAACAGAATTACATACCACAGTGATCTGATACTCACTATCATGTATTTTTAAAATATGTAAGCTGGCTGTCCATTAGTAGTTGGAAATTTTACATTGTTCCTTTTTGCTCTTTATCTCATATTTCCATTCTGTTTCTCCCAGAAAATTTTATCCAAATATAATGTATTTTTGTGCCTAACAGTATTTCATTTATCATTCTAGCATAATTCTCTACAATATAGAAATTAAATTTTATTTTTATTTCCTATGACCTAAGTCTGTAAGTGTTTTAGAATATCTCCTAGTTTAAGTTACTATTACTACCAGCAGATGGTTAAAGTACTGTACACATGTTATAGATCTCATGGATAATTATTAAACATAAAAAATAAAAGGTTTTTAGAAGTATATCTCAATGAGATGAATGAAGCTCCATTTTTCAAAATTAGCTTTTGTATTTGGGGATGAATAAAGGTACTATAATTGTTAGAAGATTTAATAGTAATTATAATAAATCTTTTGCTTCTGCTATTGAGACAGGGCTTAACATCAATTCCATTCCTGTTTGTCAATGTTACAGATAAAGCTAGGAGAAATCTTGTTCACATGAAAAGAATACATGAAAATTGAAGGAATTTTGTTGTACCAATGCCACGACATTTTTTTGCATTTCATCTAAGTTGCATGCCAAAATCATATACAAATTACGTTCGGTCATCTGTTAGCTGATGTCTTCATTCCTTCTACCTTCAGTGTTGTTCATTGCAAAGAGTCAGAATCACCAGGCTTGTGCACCAATACGACCTTCATAGTCGTAGCTACCTCGGCACAGTTGGCAGCATGTTGAACTGTGCCTTTGCTTAGTTTTACAGCTGAGGCAAAGCATCAGAGGCAGAACCAGGCTGGGACAGAGATGTGCCTTCCAGAGATGTAAAAGGGAAAGTGGGAAGGAGGACCAGCCTGACACAGATGCTCTCCCAGGCCCATATAGGAAAGATCTTACTCTCACTGAAGTGGTTGTAAGGATGAGGAATGGAAGCACATCACAGAATTGCTAAGCTACTTTATGTGTTGATCCTGATTAAAAGAAGTAACCCACTTCAATTCTTTTCTTCTTTTTTTAACCTTTTGTTAATCTCTCCTAATTACTATTTGTGTTTTCTCTAGTCTAAGAGAATTGGACATATCTGTACATTAATATAACCAGCTAGGGAGACACTTAGTAGCTTGAGAATATAGAGGCTGTTTCTTCATGTTTAACAAATGTAATTAGCTGACATTACTTTTAGAGGATGTTCAATTGTTTCATGTTGTGGACAGCTGTTGTTTTAGCCTGCTGAGCATTCATTCCCATTTTATTAACAACACATCCTTTTTAGGGAGAGGAGAAAGACCCTCACTAGTTCCCAGGCTTTTGCTTTAGTGGGGCTGGACTCCCTCATTCCCCTGATGTTTCTGGCTTCGAGATGGGCAGGAGCCTTAAGCCAGGCTCTCAATTCTAGGACTTTGGCCAAAGCTGGTGGGGTTACTGGTCAGGAGAGTGGCCAGTGGAGTGGCTGGTGGCTGTGATGGGAAGAGGCCCCATGATGAATTAGAGGCTGATTCATCCAGACATAAGCAAGGAGGCAGGACATGGAGTTGGAGAAAGCCCCAGGTCTGATGATATCCTCAGAATCCACTGGTTCCAGTCATCACCAAGCTGGTCCCACTTGTCCACTGGTCCCACTGGTCCCAGTCGTCACCAATCTACACCAATCAGACTCTCTAGTTATATGTGCCAGGGCATTCTCTCTTTCCCCCAGTCTGCACTGGCCCTCTAACTTGAAGCACCCTGACTAACAGGCTTCCCGGGTGGCACAGTGGTAAAGAATCCACCTGTCAATGCAGGAGATGCAACAGATGCAGGTTCGATCTCTGGGCTGGGAAGATCCCTTGGAGTAGGAAGTGGCAACCCACTCCAGTATTCTTGCCTGGAAAATTCAGTGGACAGAGGAGCCTGGCAGGCTACAGTCCATGAGGTTGCGTAGAGTTGGGCATGACTGAGGGACTGAGCACACACATATGCGTGTGCACACACACACACACACAGCCTGACTAATGCAGTAGGCTGTCATCTTTAATGTCTTTCTACTTCCCAACACCAATGAAAAAGTGAGAGTTATTTTGTTAAGTATAGATTACTGTATTTATAGTATATATATACATTCTCAGATGCAGTGAAATAATATTATTTCTTATTTGTTTTCAGTGTACTTCCTTAAAAAAATTTTTTTAAACTGTAGTATAATACACATGACATGAACTTTTCCTTCTGAACTGTTTTAAGTGTACAGTTCAGTTGCATTAAATACGCTCACATTGTTGTACACTCATCACCACTGCCATCTCTAGAACTCTTTTCTTCTGGCAAAAATGAATCTCTGAAAACATAACTCCTTATTTCTCCCTCCTTCAAGCCCCTGGCTGCAGCTTTCATTATATTGTAGGTATCAAAGGCTGGGTGAGGCTAATACCGGAGGGCAATTGTACTCTAACTATGAGACATTTATTGTGCCTCTCTTGTTACTGCAGATGACACTGGGGGATCCATTTATCATATTTGCTGTTCATCCTACATATTGTTACAAAATCAATACCAAAATAAAATGGAGGTAAAATAACTCTGAGCACCTCTGGACCTAGAGAGGTGGCTTTTTTTTTGGTGTGTCATCAATGTGTCACCACATAAAATGACAATTGCAAACCCTTTTTAGGCTTTATTTTGTCTTTGATACCTTTGACAATCTCTAAAGTTTCAAGATAGTATTTTATGTTCATAAGAATGTTTCTATATGATGTTTATCTGTCTTGAAAGGTCTTTATTTGGAGTGGAAGGTGTTTTTTAGGGCCACCATAATAAAACACTATAAACTGAATGGATCAAATCAACGAAAATTCATTCCGTAACATCTGGAGGGTAGATGTCAGCGCGGCTGGTTCATGCTCAGCGGGGGTGGGGGCATGTGGAATCTGTTCTGTGCTTTTCTCCTAGCTCCTGGTGTCCGTGGCTTGTAGATGAGCCCCTCCAATCTTTGTCCTGTGTTGTTGTTGTTCAGTCGCTCAGTTGTGTCAGACTCTTTGTGACCCCATGGACTGCAGCATGCCAGGCTTCCCTGTCCTTCACCATCTCCTGGAGCTTGCTCAAACTCATGTGCATTGAGTTGGTGATACCATCCAACCATCTCATCCTCTGTCGTTCCCTCCTCCTGCCTTCTGTCTTTCCCAGCATCAGGGTCTTTTCCAATGAGTCGGCCCTTTGCATCAGGTGGCCAAAGTATAGCTTCAGCTTCAGTATCAGTCCTTCCAATGAATATTCAGGACTGATTTCCTTTAGGATTGACTAGTTTGATCTCCTTGTTGTCCAAGGGACTCTCAAGAGTCTTCTCCAACACAACAGTTCAAAAGCATCAATTCTTTGGCCCTCAGCCTTCTTTATAGTCCAGCTTTCACATGCATACGTGACTACTGGAAAAACCATAGCTTTGACTAGATGGACCTTTGTCAGCATTGTCTCTGCTTTTTAATACACTGTCTAGGTTGGTCATAACTTTTCTTCCAAAGAGCAAGCATCTTTTAATTTCATTGCTGCAGTCACCATCTGCAGTGATTTTGGAGCCCAAGAAAAAGTCTTTCACTGTTTCCATTGTTTCCCCATCTATATGCCATGAAATGATGGGAACAGATGCCATCCATAATCTTAGTTTTTGAATGTTGAGTTTTAAGCCAGCTTTTTCACTCTCCTCTTTCACTTTCATCAAGAGGCTCTTTAGTTCCTATTCACTTTCTGCCATAAGGTGGTTAGGACTCAGTGTTTCCACTGCCATGGGCCTGGGTTCTATCAAAGCTAGTGCAGGTGATGGAATTCCAGCTGAGCTATTTCAAATCCTAAAAGATGGTGCTGTTAAAGTGCTGCTGTTGTCATGTGTAGTTGTTTTTAAAACAGTTAAAACAGGAGCCAATGTGTTTGTTTTTTGATGACTATACTCCAACAGGAGCTTTACCGCTCTAACATGCTGCTGCTGCTGCTGCTGCTAAGTTGTTTCAGTCGTGTCCGACTCTGTGTGACCCCATAGACGGCAGCCCACCAGGCTCCCCCGTCCCTGGGATTCTCCAGGCAAGAATACTGGAGTGGGTTGCCATTTCCTTCTCTGATGCATGAAAGTGAAAAGTGAAAGTGAAGTCACTCAGTCGTGTCCGACTCCTAGCGACCCGACCCCATGGACTGCAGCCCACCAGGCCCCTCTGTCCATGGGATTTTCCAGGCAAGAGTACTGGAGTGGGTTGCCATTGCCTTCTCTGCCGCTCTAACATAGGTCATGTTTAATGTTGGTTTTCTTTGCCGTAAGCTCTGCTGACCTTTGGTAGTTTATGTTTCAGGTTAACTGACACAGTGAAGAAGAGTCTTCTTTTATTATTACTATTCATTTGTTTTCGGTTGCGTCGGGTCTTTGTTGTTTTGTGGGGTTTTTCTCTAGTTGTGGCGAGCAGGGGCTGCTCTCTAGCTGCAGTGTTCAGGCTTCTCATTGCAGTGGCTTCTCTTGTTGTGGAGCGTGGGCTCTAGGGCATGTGGGATTCGATAGTTGGCAGCACATGGGCTCGGTTGTTGCGACCTTCGGGCTCTAGTTGACCAACAGACTCAACTGTTGTGGCTCACGGGCTTAGTTGCTCCACGGCATGTGGGATCTTCCCGGATCAGGGATTGAACCCTTGTCTCCTGAATTGGCAGGCAGATTTTTTTACCACTGAGCCATCAGATCAGATCAGATCAGTCGCTCAGTCGTGTCCGACTCTTTGCGACCCCATGAATCGCAGCACGCCAGGCCTCCCTGTCCATCACCAACTCCCGGAGTTCACTCAAACTCACGTTCACAGAGTCGGTGATGCCATCCAGCCATCTCATCCTCTGTCGTCCCCTTCTCCTCCTGCCCCCAATCCCTCCCAGCATCAGAGTCTTTTCCAATGAGTCAACTCTTTGCATGAGGTGGCCAAAGTACTGGAGTTTCAGCTTTAGCATCATTCCCTCCAAAGAAATCCCAGGGCTGATCTCCTTCACAATGGACTGGTTGGATCTCCTTGCAGTCCAAGGGACTCTCAAGAGTCTTCTCCAACACCACAGTTCAAAAGCATCAATTCTTTGGCGCTCAGCCTTCTTCACAGTCCAACTCTCACATCCATACATGACCACTGGAAAAACCATAGCCTTGACTAGACGAACCTTTGTTGGCAAAGTAATGTCTCTGTTTTTGAATATGCTATCTAGGTTGGTCATAACTTTCCTTCCAAGGAGTAAGCGTCTTTAATTTCATGGCTGTAGTCACCATCTGTAGTGATTTTGGAGCCCCAAAAAATAAAGTCTGACACTGTTTCCACTGTTTACCCATCTATTTGCCATGAAGTGGTGGGACCGGATGCCATGATCTTCGTTTTCTGAATGTTGAGCTTTAAGCCAACTTTTTCACTCTCCACTTTCATTTTCATCAAGAGGCTTTTGAGTTCCTTTTCACTTTCTGCCATAAGGGTGGTGTCATCTGCATATCTGAGGTTATTGGTATTTCTCCTGGCAATCTTGATTCCAGTTTGTGTTTCTTCCAGTCCAGCGTTTCTCATGATGTACTCTGCATATAAGTTAAATAAACAGGGTGACAATATACAGCCTTGATGAACTCGTTTTCCTATTTGGAACCAGTCTGTTGTTCCATGTCCAGTTCTAACTGTTGCTTCCTGACCTGCATACAAATTTCTCAAGAGGCAGATCAGGTGGTCTGGTATTCCCATCTCCTTCAGAATTTTCCACAGTTTATTGTGATCCACACAGTCAAAGGCTTTGGCATAGTCAATAAAGCAAAAATAGATGTCTTTCTGGAACTCTCTTGCTTTTTCCATGATCCAGCGGATGTTGTGAATTTGATCTCTGGTTCCTCTGCCTTTTCGAAAACCAGCTTGAACATCAGGAAGTTCACGGTTCACATATTGCTGAAGCCTGGCGTGGAGAATTTTGAGCATTACTTTACTAGGGAAACCCAAAAAGAGTCTTAAAAGCTAACAAATCTCTTCAGTTCCAGGGATGCCAGTTTATAAGCTAAGTGCTAGCTGTAGGTACCTTTGGAAAACATAAACTAGTAATAGAGTTCAACAAAATGTTTACACCACCCGCCTAAGGTTTGTTTGTTTGTTTGTTTGTTTTGGCTGTTCCTTGGCAGGATCCTAGTTCCCTGACCAGGGATCAAACCCGGGCCCACAGCAGTGAAAGCACTGAGTCCTAACCATCGGACCACCAGGGAATTCCCAATAAAATGTTTTCTGCACTAATGTTTCATAGGTATCATAATTTTTAAATAAGGTTTTGAAACTGTGCATAATCATCCCAGAGAAAATGGATTATTTTGGGGTAATACCCCCAAAATCCCAGTGGCTTAAAACAGCAGCGGTTTACTAGCTGCTCACACCATATGTCCATAGAAGGTCAGGGAGAGGCCCTGCCCATAATAGTCCCTCAAGGATCTAGGCTGAGGTGGATATCACTTGGACATGAGCAAAAGGCATGTTGGTTCTTAAAGTTTCCACCTGGCATGGACACATCATTTCCACTCATATTTCATCAGACGAAGCAAGCCATACAGCCATACCTGATTTAAAGGGGCATGGGAAGTGCAGTTCCACCATACTTCTAGGAAAACAGCTGGAATATTTGTGGATGGGCCTAATGTCTACCACACCCTGAGTGGCAGATGGGTGTCTAAAAGCCAAAGCAATTCTGATTATTGGAAACATTCCAATTTAGTACTCTAGAAAAGGGACTTCAATGTCAGTTGGTCAGACTTTGGAGATGGGTAGTAGGTTCTCTCGGAGAAGGCAATGGCACCACACTCCAGTACTCTTTCCTGGAAAATCCCATGGATGGAGGAGCCTGGAAGGCTGAAGTCCATGGGGTCACTGAGGGTCGGACACAACTGAGCGACTTCACTTTCAGTTTTCAGTTTCATGCATTGGAGAAGGAAATGGCAACCCACTTCAGTATTCTTTTTTTTTTTTCTTCTTCTGTTAAAAAAAAAAATCTTTTTTTTTAAATTTTATTTTATTTTTAAACTTTACATAATTGTATTAGTTTTGCCAAATATCAAAATGAATCCGCCACAGGTATACATGTGTTCCCCATCCTGAACCCTCTTTCCTCCTCCCTCCCCATACCATCCCTCTGGGTCGTCCCAGTGCACCAGCCTCAAGCATCCAGTATCGTGCATCGAACCTGGACTGGCGACTCGTTTCATACATGATATTATACATGTTTCAATGCCATTCTCCCAAATCTCCCCACCCTCTCCCTCTCCCACAGAGTCCATAAGACTGATCAGTGTCTCTTTTGCTGTCTCGTACACAGGGTTATTGTTACCATCTTTCTAAATTCCATATATATGCGTTAGTATACTATATTGGTGTTTTTCTTTCTGGCTTACTTATACACAATGGAGTATTACTCAGCCATTAAAAAGAATACATTTGAATCAGTTCTAATGAGATGGATGAAAGTGGAACCCACTCCAGTATTCTTGCCTGGAGAATCCCAGGGACGGGGGAGCCTGGTGGGCTGCCGTCTACGGGGTTGCACAGAGTCGGACACGACTGAAGCGACGCAGCAGCAGCAGCAGAAGTTCTTTAATCTAGATTCTACCTTCACTTTTCATCTCTCTCCCCACATCTGAGACTTTTTATTTTTTTAAGGAACCCCCAGCTAGAGAATTGCATAGAGCTCATTTCTGCCACTCATTTGTGTGCATTTAGGTAAATTACTTAACCAACATTATCAAAGCTCAACTGCCTTACCCATAAAGTCAAATAATAATTGTTCTTACCTTCCAGTGTTTTGAGTATTAAATGATGTGACATTTATAAATTCTGCCTAATATCGATATTAGCTAAATCTTACAAAATGCTTATTAGATGCCAGCCCCTTAGTGATCCCTATATTATGACCCACTTAATTTTCATAACTGTAGGAGGTAAACATTACTTTTACCTCCATTTTATGGATGAGGAAACGGAGGCATAGAGAGTTTAGTAACTTGCCCAGTGGCACACAATCAGCAAGTGGTGAATTAGAAAGGCAACACCTGGCAGTCTGTGCCAGAGACCATTCTCTTGATCTCTGTGCTCAGTGGACTGCCTAGGACATGGTGAATGCTCAAAACATTTTGCTTATTTTTATTTTATGAATATTATTATCATTTATCTAAAATGAAGGCCTATAGTTTTCTCATGGAAAAAGGTTAAAGCCTCTTCTTTCTTGAAAAATGTGATATTTGATAAAAATGCATGACTTCTGCTAATATTATTTACAAAGAGATTAAAAATAAACCCCAGGAGACACCAGGGCATCTTGGTCTCTCTTACTCTCCCTCCCCACTTTCTCTTGGATCACTTGCTCTAGGAGAATCCATCAGCCATGTTGTGAAGATCCATCAGGCTACTCATGTGGGAGAGGAACAGAGGTCTCTGGTCAACAGCCAATAAGAAACTGAGGACTGCCAAAAATCATGTGAGCAAGTGTGGAAGCAGATTTCCCCCCAGCCCAGCCTTTAGATGACTGCAGTCTCAGCTAACAGCTTGACTGAGAACTCATGAGAGACCCGGGCTTCCAGACGCTTGCCCTGCAGAAATGGTGAGACAATACATGTTTGTGATTTTCAGCTGCAAGGGGTCATTTATTACAGAGCAATTCATAGCTAAAATAGATATTGGTACCTGGAAATGGGGTGATGCTATAATAAAAATAAACTTAAAATATTGGAGTGGCTTTTTAAAGAAATTAAGTCCTTTACCTTCCTATATAAATTTTAAAATTAGCTTGTCAATTACTTTATATAAGTATGCTAGGATTTTGGCTGAGATTTCACTGAATCTATAGAACAGCATAGGAGCCATTGCCACCATACCAATACTGATTCCTCCAATCCACAAACTTGGTAATATATCTCTTCATTTAACTAGGTTTTCTGTAACTTTTCTTACTAATATTTTGTAGTTTTAGGTATAAAGCTTTAACACATCTCTCATCATTTTTATTCCTGATATTTTTATGGTATTATATACATTTCTAAAAACCTATCATTATTGGTAAATGTAAGTAATTATTTTTTTGATACTACTGTAATTTAAAATTTTTTTCAATTGCTCATTGCTTGTAAATAGAGATGAAGAAGTTTTAGTGTGTGTGTTAGCCTTGATTCCTATGACCTTTTTACATATCCTTTTTAGTTCTAGTGGCTTTATCTATAATAAATTCAATTAGATTGGCTATATAAATTAGGTCATTTACAAATAAATACAAGTGTTATTTCTTTCTAATCTGAATTTTTTAATATGTTTAACACACATGCATACAAGCAGGTACAACAACATGTGTATGTGTAATTATAGTTGTATTCAATTTGCTAAAATTCTATTAAGAGATTTTATACCTATATTCTCTATTTGATATCAGAGTGATTCTGGCTTCATAAAATTAGTTAGAAAGTTTTTCTTCCTTTTCTATTTTATGAAAAATTTTGTTTAGAAGTTTTACTATTTCTTTTAAAGTTTTAAAAGCTTCACTAGTGGCTTGAAGTTTTCAATTTCTTTAACGTAGATAGGGCTTTTCAAGTTTTCCTTTTCCTTTTGGGTTGGTTTTGGCAATTTTTATCTTTTAAGGAATTCATCCATTTCACCCAGGACATCAAATTTAGTAGCATAAAGTTGTTAATATTCTTTTAATTAACTTGATATTGGTAATTTGTAAATTTTATTTTTCTTTGATCAGTCTAACTAGATGCTTAGAACCCTGGTCTCCTGCATTGTAGGCAGATTCTTTACCATCTGTTCAGTTCAGTTCAGTCACTCAGTCGTGTCTGACTATTTGTGACCCCATGGCCTGCAGCACACCAGGATTCTCTGCCCATCACCAACTCCCTGAGTTCTCAAACTCATGTCCATTGAGTCGGTGATGCCATCCAACCACCTCATCCTGTCATTCCCTTCTCCTCCCGGGTTCAATCTTTCCCAGCATCAGGGTCTTTTCAAATGAGTCAGCTCTTCACATCAGGTGGCCAAAGTATTGGAGTTTCAGCTACATCATCAGCCCTTCCAATGAACATTCAGGACTGATTTCCTTTAGGATGGACTGGTTGGATCTCTTTGCAGTCCAAGGGACTCTCAAGAGTCTCTTCCAACACTACAGTTTAAAGCATCAATTCTTTGGCGCTCAGCTTTCTTTATAGTCCAACTCTTGTATCCATTAATGACGAAAAAACTATAGCTTTGACTAGACGGACCTCTGTTGGCAAAGTAATGTCTCTGCTGTTTAATATCCTGTCCGGGTTGGTCGTAACTTTTCTTCGAAGGAGTAAGTGTCTTTTAATTTCATGGCTGCAGTCACCATCTGCAGTGATTTTGGAGCCCCCCACAATAAAGTCAGCCACTGTTTCCACAGTTTCCCCATCTATTTGCCACAAAGTGATGGGACCAGATGCCATGATCTTAGTTTTCTGAATGTTGAGTTTTAAGTCATCTTTTTCACTCTCCTCTTACACTTTTATGAAGAGGCTCTTTAGTTCTTCTTCGCTTTCTGCCATAAGGGTGGTATCATCTGCATATCTGAGGTTATTGATATTTCTCCCAGCAATCTTGATTCCAGCTTGTGCTTCATCCAGCCCAGCATTTCTCATGATGTACTCTGCATATAAGTTAAATAAGAGGGTGACAATATACAACCTTGACGTACTCCTTTCCCAATTTGGAACCAGTCTGTTGTTCCATGTCCAGTTCTAACTGTTGCTTCCTGACCTGCATATAGGTTTCTCAAGAGGCAGGTCAGGTGGTCTGGTATTCCCATCTCTTTCAGAATTTTCCACAGTTTTTGTGATTCACACAGTCAAAGGCTTTGGCATAGTCAATAAAGCAGAAGTAGATGTTTTTCTGGAGCTCTCTTTTTTGATGATCCAATGGATGTTAGCAATTTGATCTCTGGTTCCTCTGCCTTTTCTAAATCCAACTTGAACATCTGGAAGTTCACAGTTCAAGTACTGTTGAAGCCTGGCTTGGAGAATTTTGAGCATTACTTTGCTAGCATGTGAGATGACTGCAATTGTGCGGTAGTTTGAGCATTCTTTGGCATTGCCTTTCTTTGGGATTGGAATGAAAACTGACCTTTTCCAGTCCTGTGGCCACTGCTGAGTTTTCCAAATTTGCTGGCATATTGAGTGCAGCACTTTCACAGCATCATCTTTTAGGATTTGAAATAGCTCAACTGGAATTCTATCACCTCCACTAGCTTTGTTTGTACTGATGCTTCCTAAGGCCCACTTGACTTTGCATTCCAGGATGTCTGGCTCTAGGTGAGTGATCACACCATCTGAGCCAGCCCTTATTTCAAGGAACCAAGAGTTGTTTCCATTGATTTTTTTCTATTATTTTTTCACTTTCTATTTTATTAATTCTCTTATTTCCTTTCTTCTACTTACCTTGGGCTTAATTTGTTTTTGTTTTTGTTGTTTTATGTTCTGTTTTGTTTTAGCATAAAAGTTTAGATTATTGATGTGAGTCTGTTCCTTTAAAAAAAGTATTTAATGCTGTAAATATTCCTTTAAACACTTAACTGCATCCCATGAATTTTGATATTTTGTATTTGCATTCAAACTATTTTCTAATTTCTCCTAGAAATCACAGAGTATTCAGATCTTTTCTCTTCCTGCTGCTCCCCTAATCAGAAATGGCCAAGTCTTCACCTGTTCAAATCGTGCATTTTTTTCAGAACCGTGCTTCTCCTAGGAAGTCAGCCACTCATAGCCTGAACCCTTTATTTCATTCCCTGTGAGTTTCAGCATGTTCCCAACTCCATCATCCCTAGAGTGGCAGACTTTCCTCTGGGCTTCTGGTCATGTCTGTAATGATATTCTTCTGATCTCCTATAAGTAAGTCATTATTGTTTGCCCAGCTCCATTTAAGTTCTCATGCATAAGGACCATGTTTGAGTACCCTCTTCTATCCCCTGGTAGGGCTTCCCCGGTGGCTCAGATGGTAAAGAATCTGCCTGAATGCAGGAGACTAGAGTCTGATCTCTGGGTTGGGAAAATCCCCTGGAACAGGGAATGGCAATTCATTCCAGTATCCTTGACTGGAGAATTCCATAGACAGAGGAGCCTGGTGGGCTACAGTCCGTGGGGTCACAAACAGTCAGACACGGGTAAGCAACTAACACTTTCCATAGTAGATTTACAATGTTCTGTTAATTTCCAGATCTTTTATATCCTTGCTGATCTTTTGTCTGTTTGTTTTACCCCCAATGGAGAAAGGAGTGTTGAAGACTCCATGTATAATTGTGTATTTGTCTCTTTATCTTTTCACCTCTATCAACTTGTGCTTTGCATATTTTTGATCTTGGATTTTTAGGTAAACACACATCAAGGTTGTTCTATTACTGACAAATCCATCCATTTTTCATTATATAATGTCTTTGTTTAACCTTGGTGATTTTCCTTATTCTGAAGTCTGTGTGTGTGCCAAGTTGCTTCAGTCATGTCCGACTCTTTGTGCCCCTATTGACTATAGCCCACCAGGGGAGTTGGTTGCCACGCCTTCCTCCAGGGGTTTTCCTGACCCAGGGATTGAACCTGTGTCTCTTATGTCTCCCAAACTGGCAGGCAGGTTCTTTACCGCTAGTGCCACCTGGGAAGCCCATTCTGAAGTCTGCTTTATCTTACATAAAAAGTGACAAGTCTAGCTTCTTTTGATGTCATAGAGTAAACTGTGCCCCAAATCCCCCAAATTACATGCTGAAGCACTAACCCCAGTACCTCACAATGTGACTGTATTTTGGAGATAGTGTCTGTAAAGAGGCAATTAAATTTAAATGGAGTCATGTGGGTAGGCATCAATCTGATATGACTAGTGTCCTTATAAGAAGAGGAAGAGACACTGGGCAGGTAGTTACACAGAAGAAAGGTCAAGTGAGGACAGAGAGAGAAGGATGTGATCTATAAGCCAAGAATAAAGGCCTCATGAAGCCTGCTGATACCCTGATCCTGAACTTCCAGTCTCCACAGCTGTAAGGGAAATACATTTCTGTTGTTCAAGCCAACTAATCTTTGATATTTTGTTATGGCAGTGTTAGATAATGTAATAATAAAATAATGTTTGATTAGTGTTTTCATCGTATGTTTTTCCCATTCATTTATTTATATAGTTATCTTTAAATTGGCTTTCTTATATTTAAATAAGCTTCCCAGGTGGCTTAATTGATAAGGAATCTGCCTGCCAATGCAGGAGCCACAGGCTTGATCCCTGGGTTGGGAAGATCTTCTAGAGGAGGAAATGGCAATCCACTCCAGTATTCTTGCCAGGATTGGAGGCCCATGGACAGAGGAGCCTGGTGGGCTACATTCCATGGGATCGCAAAGAGTCAAACACAACAGAAGTGACTGAGCATTCATTCATTCTTGTAGATAACATATAACATATAACTATTTCTATAGCTAATCTGAGAGTAATTGTCTTTTAATTCGAGTCTTTAGAGAACTTATATTTAATATAATTATTCGCATGACTGGACAGGTCCACAATTTTATTATTTTTCCATTTTGGTTCCTTCACCATATTCTTTTGGATTATTTAAATACTTTAAGTATTCTATTTTACTGTATGTATTGTATTTTTAGCAATGTCTCCCTTTCTCTTTTAGTGGTTATTCTGGGAACTGTTAAATGTAAGCAGTGTAAACACACTGGTTAAAAGAAAGAAATTTGTTTATTTTTTCTTTGAGTCTCCCTTTGCAAATTTTAGGAGATTAATATAAATGAGGGACTGTCATCTTAAATGTTATTGGAATTGAGAGCAATAATCCTAACCACACTGGATTTATATAAAGACCAGTCACTTGACAAAGGCAATGTGCTTGACTGGCTTCCTTCATCTCACTGACTTTTTTCAAGATCAAATCCAGGAAAAATAAAGTGGGAACAATGAACTTCTGTACAGGAGTTTTGTCTCAGCTGAACTAGCATCAGGTTTAGGACACTGTAGACTGGGAGTTTGGGATTAGCAGATAGAAACTATTATATGTAAGATGGATAAACAACAGGGTCCTACTGTATAGCTTAGGGAACTATATGCAGTATCCTGTGATAAACCATAATGGAAAAGAATATATAGAAAAGAATGTCTATAGGTGTATAATAGAGTCACTTTGATGTACAGCAGAGGTTGACACAACATTGTAAATCAGCTATATTTCAAAAGCAAAAGTAAAATTAAAAATAGACAATATAAAAATCAAGTCCTCTTTCTAATGTCATTCTCAAATTTGAAAAGATGCATGGGTTTCATGGGCTTACAGTTTAGTAGCTTAGAGAGTAATTTGCTAAAATAAGGAAGTCTTAGAAGGAAATATAATGCATTTATGTATGGGATTATTCAATAAAGCAAAAATTTCAGTTCTCTTCAAATTAATCTATATGAAATATAATATTAATCAAAATTCTAAATGTACTTCATCAAAATGACTTATTTATTATAAATTTTATAAGGAAGGGATATTGTGAGTGAAGGGCTAAGGCAGATTTAATAAAGCAGAAGGAAGAAGAGAAGCCCATCTTGCCAAGTATCGAGATATATTACAATGGTAATAATGCTAAAATTGTGTAATATTAAGCATGGTAATAGAAATATTAACCACTAGGAGGAAATAGAGAGCCTAGGAACAGATCAATGAGATCTTGGTATGATAGAAGTGGCATAATAGACAAGGATTTTTCAAAATATTGCATTAGAACAGTTGGCTCTCTTCTTGTAAAATTATGTTTGTATCTTATACCACATTAGAAAAGAAATTGAAGATTTAAATATAAAAACACAAAACTTGAAATCTTCAGAATATAATAGGGAAAAATATATTTCTTGCCCAGGGATTAAAAAAAATTCTTAAGACTATTTTTGGCCAATCATGTTTTTATTCACAGAAAAAAAAAATAACATTTGAGGAGGCTGGTGGGCCGCAGTCCATGGGGTCGCTAAGAGGTGGACTCGACTGAGCGACTTCACTTTTACTTTTCACTTTCATGCATTGGAGAAGGAAATGGCAACCCACTCCAGTGTTCTTGCCTGGAGAATCCCAGGGATGGGGCAGCCTCATGGGCTGCCGTCTGTGGGGTCGCACAGAGTCGGACACGACTGAAGCGACTTAGCAGCAGCATCCAAGTATATAAGTAGAAATACTTTGAAAACCATAATGTATGTAAGGAGAAACAGGTATATCCCCTGTTTCACTTATTTCCCTTTTTTTCCCCAAGCAAAATGTTCTCTAAGAAAATTCAAAGAATTTAGGCAAAGTTTTTTCTAGTACTTTACTAATTTAGCTCTTTTCTTACAATAAGTTACATGTACATGATGATATAGTCCCCATATCCTCAAAAGTGTTATCTGATTCAATAATTCAAAATTTGATATAACTTCAATGAAACTAAATGTTTTCCTCTCAGTGATAACTTTCTAGATAGGATATGAACTAAAAAAAACAGGTGAAAACTAATAGAATATTAGCTTGCTCCACCTTTCCTGTTTTTGGACTCTATCCTATTCCTCTACTTCTTGAGAACTTTTTTTTTTAATTGAACTCCAGTTGATTTACAGTATTTCAAGTATGCAGCCAAGTGAGTCATATATATACATAATGGAAAGGAATCTGGAAAATAATACACACGTGTGTGTGTGTGCAGTTTGTCCCAGGTGTGTCTTTGCACTGCTTGGAAACTGCAGGGAAAGTTGCTTTTGTGAGCCTGGATATTGGGGCCTGATGGAAAAGTGTAATATACACGTATATATTCTTTTCCAGATTCTTTTTCATTATAGGTTATTGCAAGATATTGAATAAAGGTTCCTGTGCTATACAGCTATACCATGCGTCTTTGTTGTTTATTTTATATATAATAGTATATATCTGTTAATCCCAAATTCCTAATTTATTCTTTCCCCACTTGGGTATTTTATTCCAAGACTATTGCTAGTACACAGGAAGGAAATATATTGTATTTTATCATGTTTACTAGTGTTGTGACTGTGACTTTTTTCCTTTTAATTAAAATATAGCTGATATAAATATTATGTTAGTTTCAGGTGCCTGCAAATTTGATTTTTAACTTTTATAACAAAATAACAACTATTACTTGCAAAACCATTGTCTTAGAAACTATTTTCATGAGAAATCATAACTCATTTCCTTAAAACAAAGACAGAAAGTTCATCCTCAAAGAAAACTCATTTGTCTTCTAAGAATAGCATTTCAGAGGTTCAAAGAAATTAGAGGTGGAAAAATCAATTAGAGCTAATCTACCAGCTTGTCAGAAAGGATTGGTTTCTACAAAATATATTCTAGTTCTTTGTCCAGGTTAATTTTTAAGTGTCTCAAGGGATGGAGCACTTGTTATAGGCCTTTGAAGTCTTTCCTTTTATATAATTGACCTTCCCAAGAACTTTGTTTTTTTCTAATATCTAACCGCCACGTTAGTTATTATTTCTGTGCTATTGCTTTTAACTACCCTTCTTTTTCTTATAGTAATTCCTCTTCTCCCAAATTGCTTTTATACTCTCAGACATCAGTAAGAAGCTAGACTCCATTTAACTTAATGACATAAGTTTACTTATAATAAAAATCTCAAGTCAAACAGATCATTAGGTCTTTTTCTCCATTTTCCCTTATTGTCTGTCTGTCTCTGATACTCTACCCTCCCTGCCTCTTTCCTTCCCTCTCTCCTTTCCTTCCTTTCTTCATTTACTTTCTTTTTGTAGACTGGGCAATGGGGTGCTTAAAAGTGGAAAGTACTTGGCAGGAACAAGTAGAAAACAGAGGAAACAAATTTTTGATCCAGGAGACTATCAATTCCTTTGCAAATTAGCAATATAGTTCTTGTCTATCTCTGGTATGAGCGAAGCATTTTTTCTCTTGTGGTTCTTTTTAGTCTTTCAGCTATCTTTATTTCAGATTTCTTTCTTTCTATTTAATTATGTTTTTATAAATTTAAAATTGAGTATTTTTCCAGACTTGGATGGTATTATATATGTTGTTTCCTTTGAACATGAAGGTGATGGTTTTCCTCCATTTATAAGATTTAAATTCTTGCCTTTATCTGTGTAGACAGTTAGTGTTGAGACATCAGATACTTTGGTACTCTGGACTCAAATTTCTACTGTCTGAAGATAAGCAAAACAAGGATTTTAGAAGGGGTGAGAGGATATCATACAGCCAGTGAAGGAGATTGGCCTAAGAACATAAATTTTTTGTAGACAGAGCCAGTTTAACAAATGCCGGTGTCTGCAGGAACAACTCATGGTAATCTGGAAGAAAGGCAGAGATTAAAAAATGTGATGAATTTTATTGTGTGCTTATGTGCTCATAAATTGAGTTTCTAAGTAAATGAAGAAAGGAAGGAAGGAAGAGAGGGAGGGAAGGAAGGAGGGTGGAGTATCAGAGAGAGACAGACAGACAAAAAGGGAAAATGGAGAGAAAGACCTAATGATCTGTTTGACTTGAGATTTTTATTATAAGTAAACTTATGTCATTAATGTAAAGCCCATCCATTATCATTGTTCAAGAATCATAGAATAAGTGTTTATAAGATTTACTAAATAGTGAAAATTTACAAAGAAATTTAATCAGCTTTATCCTCTTACCAGGAAGCTGTCAGCACTTTAAAAACAAAAACAAAACTTGTAGTGGAATTCCCTAGAAAAAGGACCATGTACTACATTTCACAGAGTGATAACATTTCATTAGATAAGAGCCTAAGATCTGGAACAAGACTTGCAGTCTGGAACAAATTCTGCCTCTGTCTTTTAATAGCTGTGTGACCTTGGAAAAGTGACTTAACTCCCCTGTGTCTGTTTCCTTTGTCATAAAATAGTGATTCAGCCTGAGGGAAAACTGAGTTATAACTTGAGAATAAATGAGTTAAGATTGTAAGGTGCTTAGTTCAGCACCTTAATAAAAGCTAATTTTCCTTCATTCATTAAACAGATATTTATTGTCTTCTATGTGATAAGGCCAGAAATATAAGTTCACAGTATAACAACAAAGAATGATACAACATCTAATTCTATGTATGCATGGGTGTGTGATAAATCACTTCAGTCGTATCCGACTCTTTGTGACCCCATGGACTGTAGCTGGCCAGCCTCCTCTGTCCATGGGATTTTCCAGGCAAGAATACTGGAGTAGGTTGCCATTTCCTTCTCCAAACTGTATGTATGGGGTGCTACAAAAATATATGTCATGCTCTGCAGTCAAGAAGTGAGCAATTAACTATTACTGAAAGAAACTTGGGTCCACTCACCAGCTGCACAGCAAAGCCAATTTAGTGACATCTGGGCTATGGTAAAGGAAAGGATAGCATTTATTTGCAGGGAGCCAAGCAAGGAGTATGGGGGTGGCTCTTGCTCAAAGGATCCGAACTTCCTAGTAGCTTTCAGTGAGGGATTCTGAAAGGCAACATTTGGGGTGAGGGCTGCAGTGTGTGTGTGACTCTTTTCTAATTGGTTGGTGAGATAACAGGGTGATGTTTCCAGAATTGTAATCATCCACCTTCTGGTTCCACCCACCTGAGGGCCACATGCTTATAGTCACCATCCTCCACCTAGGATTTGGGGGAGTGGTCGTCGTTCCTGCAGAACAACTTCAAGATTGTCAGATTGTTATGTATATCCATATTCCTGGAGGAGGAATAGGACTGTTTTATTGCTGAATTATTGTCATTATATTTCTTGCTTAACTGCTTTTCCTTTGTTTCTTCATTCTCTCACTTATGTAATTAGTAACTGCTTGTACCTTTTCTTTGGAACTCATGGAAGGCCTAGGAGTCTGATGCATTTTTGTATAAACAAGAAACAAGGGACTTGGAGGAGCTTTTGTACTTGGGAGGGTCCTGTAGGGTCTTTCTCAGTTTCATCACTTACTGTGCAGTAGACTAAAAAAGAAATCTTGGCCTTTAAGGAAAGAGTATGATTTTGAAAAGTGGACAAGGTGGATGTGTAAAGCAGGGAGTGTAAAGTAATCAACATAAGGAAAGTCACAAAAACATGGAAGTACTGATGTTTGCCAATGAGTGATGAAGCATGAAGAAAGGGGATTCACCATTTTTGATGAATCCTCTATTGCATGAATTTGGTTGTGAGAGGGCCCCACCTCCAATAGGGAGTCTGGAGGGAGGCAAACATTCCCTCTCCCTGCCTTTTGGCTGCTGAGGCATAGGCATGTGACCTTGGATAGTTTCACCTATGAACGTGAATAGGGAGATGGTGATGCTAAGTTGCTGAGACCCTGGAATAGTGGCCACAGCAAGTGGCCAGTGCAGTGGGGCTGTTGGTGACAGAGTGTGCCATAGTCTGGTCTCTGTTACATGCTGCCAGCCTTACATAGATCCTGACCCTTTTCTGAACCAATTCTCCATCTATATGTTGATACAGTGGGCTGCTTGACAACCCTCCTATACTTTTTTTCTGGATAAATTAACTAGATAGAGTTCCTTTTGTTTGCAACCAAGAAGTGTCTTAAACAGTAGAGAATGTCTTTTTTTTTTTTTTATTTGTCATCAGTGTTACCTAAATTTTGTTCAATGAATATCAATTACTTTTGTAATAAAACATTTTTATTTAATGTAAAATCAAATATAAATGTGAAATATAAAAAATCTTGAAAGTAAAAAATTTAATTAGAACGTAAAAAGAGCCACATAATGATAACAGGATAAAATGGATAGATATTAATCATAATAGTAATAATTTTAAGGTAATAATATTGAATGCTTACCTCTGAGCCAGGTGCAACATTATGAGCTTTATCTGCATTATCTGAGTATAATGATAACATTAAGTTGTACATACTATGATTATCAACCTTTTCAGTTAAGAAACTGAGGTTGGGAGAGTGTAAGTCACTGTCCTCAAACCACCTGTGGCATTGTAGTGTAGCCAGGATGTAAACCTGGATAGCCTGAACACAGCATCTATTCTTCTTAACCTATGGCATCATGGATAAGCTAGTCACCAATTTTTCCTAGGAGAGTTGACTAAGCTTTTGTACTGGAGGTAATAAGAAAGATTTTGCCAGGTAAGGAATACATAATAGGGTCAGTTTAGCCTGAGAAGGGAGTGTGCAAGGGCAAAGACAAGAAAGGCCATTACCTGTCCCAGGAATGCCTCAAGGAGCATTGATTGTCAGTGTAGGGGCTGTAGTGGAGGGTGGGGTTTGGAGGTGGGGAAGGGGTGGCTGAAAGGGAGGTTGGTAAGAGGAGTCCAAATAAAGGTTTGAAATGGAATGGAGAGTGATCATGTGAGTCCTTAGGTTTAGTAGTTTTGATCCTGAAGCAACTGAAAGTCATTAGTAGTCTTTAAGAAAGGGAGTGACGTCATCAGCATCTTTTTTTAAGAAGGATCTCTCTGACAGCAGCACAGAGGAAGTACTTGGGATGGGAGTGATGAGTGTCACCAAGGTCAGTTGCAGGATACTGAAACAGTGCATGACAAGTCAATGAGAACAGTGGGAGTGAGACAGAGAGGAGAACCCAGATTTGAGAAAAGTCCCTAAGATGGAAGCAACAGGGTTTGATGACTAATTTGTTGCGGGTGGTTGAGGAGGAAGAATTAAAGATGACTGAGATCTAGTTTGGAAACCTGAGTAATTGGTGATGTTATTAACTGAAATAGGAATGGAAGGAAGGAAGTCTCTGTGAGGCCTACGAGTAGATTTACATGTGTTATTTCATTTAACCCTAAACAAACTGATGATGAAAAGATCAGGATGCTCATTTGCTAGATAGGAAAATAAAGATTCAATGAGGTTGAATAACTTGCCAAGGTCACACAGATGGCAAATAAAAAAGCTGGGATGTGAAATAGAATTTTACTTCAAAGTCATGTCTTTCCGTGTATTCCACACTCTGATAATAATTTTTAGTTTGGAAAAATAGGACTAAAGCTCAGGGGAAGGCTAGATAGAGCTAGAAACATGGTTTGTCTTAGAGTCGGAATGGTGAAGAATGAGGAGAGAGTAAACTCTCACACGATTGGGATAAAGGACTAGAGCAGTACTGTCCAATAACATTTTCTGCAGCGATGGAAATATTTCATGCACTGTCCAATACTGTAGCCATTAGCCCACACTGCTATCGAGCATTGGAAATGGGGCTAATATGACTAAGGAACTGAAATTTTAATTCTAATTTTAATTACTATAAATTAAAAAAGCATATGTGGTTAGTAATGACCATATTGTATAATTTAGGACTAGAGGAACCAGCTACACATGAAGGTAGTTCGTCAGAGGAGAGGCCGTGTTGGTAACACCCCCAAATCATTAGGTATTAGATTATCTGCTTTCTGTCTGTGAGGAAGATTGGTCCTGGGCTTCCCAGGTGGCACCAGTGGTAGAGAACCCACCTGCCAATGAAGGAGAGAAAAAGAGATTGGAGTTTGATCCCTGGGTTGGAAAGATCCCCTGGAGGGCAGGCATGGCAACCCACTCCAGTATTCTTGCCTGGGGAATCCCATGGACAGAGAAACCCGGTCAGCTACAGTCCATGGGGTTGCAGAGCCAGACACGACTGAGCGGCCAAGCACAGCACAGCACACAGCACGCAAGCACACAGGCTGGTCCTAAGACGGGGGACTATAACTCATTAATTAAGAAAGGGCTCCATCCTAACGCAGACCGGTTAATTTTACCAACTCATCTTTGAAAAGAGAGTAAGTGTAATAGTCCACCTCTTCTTTTGTTTCCCTTTTTTTGCTGTACCTCACAGCCTGTGGCTGTCTTAATACCCCTACCAGGGACTGAACCCCCCTTGGCAGTGAAAGTGCAGAGTCCTAACCAACGACTGAACTGGACTGCCAAGGAATTTCTCTTCTCCTGTATGAGACAAAAATCACAATCATTTTCTCTGTATTTACATTTTTCTGTATAGAGTGTTATTTAAGCTCAAGCTCTAGGCAAACACCTGGGTTCAAACTGAAATTCTGCCATTGAATTGATTTGTTGTGTCTTGTGTTAGTTACTTCACATTCTCAGACTTCATTTTTACTACCTGTAACACAAGGATAATAAGTACCTAACTCAGGGGGTAATTGTGAATTAAGTTATATAACCTATGTAAAACCCTTAGCTGTATCGGGCCCTGGTTTAGCACCCAGTTAAGGCTGGCTCTTCTGTAACTAGTACCTTATTGTGATGAGTTTGTACTTTGCACCTCTGTGTTTTGACATTTACTTGACTCTATTTTTGCATAAGTGAAGGTGTTTTCCCAGATCTCTAAATGTCAGAACATTCCAAAAAAGAAATACACATTCATCAAGATAAAAAGGTAGATATGGTTCTGAAAAATTCTTATTGTAGTGTATGAATTTTGCAACTATTTTTGTATTTCACTTTGATTTGTTTTGATAAAATATTTTAAATCAGTACAGTGGAAAATCTTAACTCTGATATTTTGTTGTGATCATTAAAATTCCCTTTGCTTAACCTCAATTTTTCATAAACCACATGATCAAGTGAAGCTACTAGAAGCTGTAAATGTTGACTCAAAAGATTTCTTGATGTTTGGAAGTTCTGAAGAATTTCATACCACTGTAATTGAAGTATTTAATGCCTAGTTATTTAACTTCTATGCAGAGTATATCATGAGAAACGCTGGGCTGGAAGAAGCACAAGCTGGAATCAAGATTGCCAGGAGAAATATCAATAACCTCAGATATGCAGATGACACCACCCTTATGGCAGAAAGGGAAGAGGAACTAAAAAGCCTCTTGATGAAAGTGAAAGAGAGTGAAAAGGTTGGCCTAAAGCTCAACATTCAGAAATCGAAGATCATGGCATCTGGTCCCATCACTTCATGAAAAATAGATGGGGAAACAATGGAAAGAGTGTCAGACTTTATTTTTTGGGGCTCCAAAATCACTACAGATGGTGACTGCAGCCATGAAATTAAGTAAGACGCTTACTCCTTGGAAGGAAAGTTGTGACCAACCTAGATAGCATATTGAAAAGCAGATATATTACTTTGCCAACAAAGGTCCGTCTAGTCAAGGCTATGGTTTTTCTGTGGTCATGTATGGATGTGAGAGTTGGACTGTGAAGAAAGCTAAGTGCCGAAGAATTGATGCTTTTGAACTGTGGTGTTGGAGAAGACTCTTGAGAGTCCCTTGGACTGCAAGGAGATCCAACCAGTCCATTCTAAAGGAGATCAGCCCTGGGTGTTCTTTGGAAGGATGATGCTGAAGCCGAAACTCCAGTACTTTGGCCACCTCATGCGAAGACTTGACTCATTGGAAAAGACCCTGATGCTGGGAGGGATTGGGGGCAGGAGGAGAAGGGGATGACAGAGGATGAGATGGCTGGATGGCATCACCGACTCGATGGACATGAGTTTGAGTGAACTCTGGGAGTTGGTGATGGACAGGGAGGCCTGGCCTGCTGCAATTCATGGGGTCACCAAGAGTCAGATACTACTGAGCGACTGAACTGAACTGAACTGAATGCCTAGTTTCTGGTTATCTTAAAAGTAGTTGGATAGATTGTACAGTGGTTGGATACATCAAGGACTATTTAAAGACCAATGACTTCAGAAGCAGGAATAAGTAATAGGATGTCTTTTGTTGCCACTGATTTTGTACTTTGTAACCTTAGTTCTGCTGAGTAGTTTGTTAAGTAAGGAAAAATCATTTACCTCTTTGGACCACAGAGAGGTCCTCTGTAACATCTAAAAATTGATCCTGACTTGATTCTAGAATGATCTAAGTATCCTTCCAACTAAAATTCCTTGTATCTGCCTTTTCTTCCCCCTTAAAGTCTTAAATGACTTACAGAGGTAATTTTTACTTCCATGCTTTTATAAACATGCTTTTGGAATACTTCATTTCCTTGAAAAACAATTCACTGGCGAGTCAGCATGAAGAAAAAAAAAAAAAAGTCCGCTCACAATAGATACCAAAATTGCACGAGGTGGTGAAACAAAAAATGATTTTCTTAGTAAACTGAAATGATGATACATAGAGAAACCAATTATTTACAAAATGCATGGTGGAAGGCTTTATGTAGCAGAGCTAACGTGCTGTTACACACCAAGTAAGATGGGGGTGGCAGGGCTGGCGGTCAGGGACTTCTCTCCTTATTGCCTGAAAACGGCTATTACTATAAACGTTCCTTTCCATGAGGGAGAAAGAAAATGTGTTGAGAGGCGGACGAAAGAAGCAACCAAGCAAGGTTAAAAGCTCCCCTCCACTTTTCCACCCCGCCTATCCTCTCTGGATATACACAATTAAGGGAATTTCCTCCTGCAGCTACGGAGCGAGCGTTCGGTGGCCGTTTCCACGTCACTATTAGGGCAGCCAGAGATTTTGCTTTTTCTGGCGGTGATTTCCCAACTTCTGCAGGTCCCCTGCGGGTCGCCGAATGTCGCCCTCTACCCGGGGCGAAGCCAAATGGCCAGGAGGCTCGGAAGCCGGGCCCGGGACACAGCGGCCGGGTGAGGGCGCAGGAGCGTTTCCTGCGCGAGCGTGGCCACTGGGCCGGTTTCCGGAAGGCTGATTGCATCAGGTGTGGAGCAGGGCGCCTCCTTGGCCCAACCTGGCGGCCACTGCGCCTGCGTGCGTCGCCCCGCCCCGCCCCGCCGCCGAGGGCTCCACCGCGGGTTTTCCTCTCGTTCTGGAGGAGATCGATCCCGGAGGGGTGGACGGAGATTACCGCTCTGGGATCCCCGAAAGAGGGGATGGCAGGGATGGGTATCCGGGGACCCGCGGGGAGCTGAGTCCGAGGGAATAGAGTACCTGCGGAAAGAGGATCTGCCTGGAAGGCTGATGGTGGTCCCCTGTTGATGGGCGGAGTGGTCTTGGGCTGATTTCCTCTCTTCCTTAGACCAGAAGGACGTAGACTCGAACTAGAGAGCTTTCCGCATTTTCCCAAAGTGGGTTACACCGCGACCGTCGACTACCTGTGTGGTGCACGAACTCCATAGGCAGAACGTGGGGGTTTCAGAGACAGCCCCGAGGATGAGCACGTCCATGGATTTATAGGGAATTCTTGGCGGCAATATTGTTTTTCTTTTGCGGAAGGAGTGACATTAATTGTTGGCCTCCAGATTGGTCTGAGGGAAAGTGTTTATGGGAGAGGTTTGGGGGCGCAAATGCCAGAAACTCCTATTCCGCAAGGCAGCTTTCCTCCACTACTCATTTCTCCCAACCCCATTCTAGACTGCATCAGGGTCCCATTATATACCCTTTACTACACACCTAGTAGATTTCCCTCCTAGCACTCTTCGGGTTTGAAATGACATTTTTGAGTAATTGTTTAATGGATTTCTGTCCACCTCGCTGGTCTAAGCTCTATGAAAGCAGGGGTCTGGGCTTTTTTATTCACGGCTATCCCTAAGCTAACTGTAAGATTTTGTGGGTCCTCAGTAAATTCATGATGTTGAAGGAAAAAAGTAATGCGGGCCCCAACCACATAGAGTCCTCTCATGAAGAATAGGGACCAGTGAGTTTGCTGTTTGAAGGACTGCATTGTGGAGGTTTAGGGAAGAGGATGACAGGAGCAGCCATTACCTTGTAGTTATTAGTCAATTACTTTTAGCATAGTCCTCCTGAGGGAGATAAGAAAGGAGGTAAGAAAGACTTTTGTGTATGTGTGGAGCAGTAGTTCCCAAAGCGTGGTCTTCAGACCAGCATCACCTCGGAAGCCGTTAAAGGTACAGAGGCTTGGGCGCACCACAGACCTACCCATTCCGAGATTCTGTTAAGTAATCTGAGTTTCCATAAACACTCAGGATATTCTGATGGAGGCTCAAGTCTGACAATCACTGCACTGTTGAAGAGCAATCCTAAAGATGCTTTGGGGATGTTATTCAGTGTCTGGGGGCAAAAAACTGATTGCTACTTGGTATTCTTTCTTATCAGGATCTTGCTCGTCTGAGTTTTAGTTAATATTCCTGGAGGGGAAAGGGAGATTATGCTTTCCCTCTCTTGCAGGTGTGTTCCTCCCTTGAGGTGCTCTTGCTGTGATTTTCACATGGAGAAATGGTGTGTGTGTGTTCACGCGCCATATGCCTGGGTTTCT
Source organism: Bos mutus (assembly GCF_027580195.1). Classification (NCBI taxonomy): domain Eukaryota; kingdom Metazoa; phylum Chordata; class Mammalia; order Artiodactyla; family Bovidae; genus Bos; species Bos mutus. Next base: position 60,081,856 of record NC_091622.1, on the reverse strand, counting down.
AGATAAGGAGGCAGAAGGAAGGAGAAGGTCTCGCCCACAAAGTTGCAGCTGGATGGGCGTGGGCAGCTCTCATCTGAGGACATTTTCCCGTTATAAGGGGATGCAGACGTGTGGGAGAAAAGACTAGCCAGGGATAAGGTTACCCAACTGCCTTTTGGTGCAGACAGACACCGAGCCACAAGGAGGGGATGCCGGGCTACCTCGCGTTGGGTCTCGACGTTCTGGCCCGCCTTGTCTCCTTGCCATCTTCTCGGATGATTAGGGGACTGTGAGTTCGAAAGGCCCCGAAGGCTCTGCCTGCAGGGGTCGCACTAGGAGCGCGGCCCGCCCCCTCCTCCTCGGCCCCCGCCCCCGGCCCCGCCTTTCTCGGGATCGGCCCCCGCCCGGTCAGGCCCCTCCAGCCTCTCCGCGCAGCCGCCGCCAAAGCCTGGAGAAGTGGAATCTCGCCGGCGCCGCTCCCTGCGCGGGACTGGCGGAGCGGCACTGGGCATGCTCAGTCGCCGGAGCCCGTCCTGGTCTCAAGTAGGAAGCTCGTGCGCTGCTCCCGCAGCTGATCCTGACGCTCCCGGCAGGGCGAGACTGGAGCAGAGCTGCCGGGCGCCGGAGCCGAGGCGAGCGCCGCGTACTGCCGGTGAGCACAGCTTTCTTCCTTGCTTTTACTCTGGATCCCGGGGCGGCCCGGGAGTGCTGGGGAGAGACTCGATCAGCCGCAGCGGCGTGGGGCTAGTGGCGGCGCGTAGCCCGGGCGGCTGCTCCTCTCCTCGCGGCCCCGAGGGCAGCGCGGCCACTGCCACTCGCCCAGCCGCAGCCACAGCTGCAGCAGCTGCCACAGCATCTGCAGCAGGCGTTCGCTGCGGAGTCTCGTGTGTCCCGCTCCCGTGCCGCAGGGCCGGGTGGCACGGCGATTGCGGGCTCACTCCTTGACTCCATCCCTTTGGCTTCTCGGCGCCCTCTTTCCCTCGGCAGCCGGGGCTTGGCAGGGCCTGAGGCGGGGGAGACAGGGTGGGAGGGGGTGCGCCGGGGGGGGGCTGCGGAGGGGAAAAAGCGAGGGTGGGAGCCGGCGGGGAAGAGCGCACACCCCCTTGCCTTGGCACCGGCCTCCGCTGTGCGGCTGGGCTCTCCCTCCACCAGCGGCAGCGCACTCCTGCCGGGAGTTGAAGACCGGGATGGATTCTAGGGGGTTCAGAGCCTAGCCGCTGGGAGATCAAAGGGGGAAAAGTTCATTTCCCTCTCGGAGGCAGGGAGCATTTTAACTAGAAAATGGCTGTGCGAAGGGGACCGAATCAGGAAGCTGATCCTGAAATCCACTTTGCTGCCCGCCGGACAGAATGGAGGGTTGAACCCTAGAAATGACATTTGTGTGTTGAACACATTGCTGGACGGAGGAGGGATGCGGAGTGCCATAGAAACAATCAAAGGTGATCTTGACATCGGCGAAGAGATCTAGAACTGAGGGGTCAGGGGCTAAGGGTCGAAGGACCGCAGGGCCTGAATTAAAAAAAAGCAAAAACCATTGAAGAAATCAGACAGAGTTGTGGCCGTTTTGTGGTCAAGTTCAGGGCAGTTTAGAGCCATGACTGTCCCAGACTGTTTTGGATGGATTGAGTGGTTGGGGAGGGCCAAACACTGAGAGGAGAATAAGGTCAGTGTCAGAAGCTCAGACAAGACTCGGCTCCGTTTTGATTAGAAGTCCCTCAGTCACTGGCTTTACATTGTGCCTGATGACTTAGGTAAAATACTCAAAGGATTCTCTTAAAATGATGCCAGCAATCATATCTGAATTCCAAGAAATGGGGAAACTTTGTGAGGTTGGCATTGGTTTGTTCTTTGTTTTAATGTTTCACTGATTTAAAAAGCAAACAGTGGCATCCTGATCTGTTGTTCTGGATTGGGGGCTCTTAAGTCTTTGGTTTATTTTTCTTGTCATGAATTTATTTTTCACATCTTGTCCTCAAATGGCCATGATAATTAAGAGTGCATTCGGGTAGCTGGGCGTTCAGGAAGGGGGGTTTCTTTATGAAGCCACATTGTGGTGTTTTCAGTTTGTAGCTTGGAAGCAATATTTGTTGAGCAGTTGTTTATGGTAACTTGCAGAGTCCTAGAAATGGCAGTTTTGAAAGGGTGACATTTGTTAAGAGGATGAGGAGCCTCAGGGTTGGGGTGGGGGGCGTCTGGAATGCTGAGAGAACACAGGTGGCGGTAGAGTGCAGTGGGCTGGCAGGCAGAGCACCTGGGGATAACAGATGCAGATCTCAGTAGCTGTCCTTTGGTCATTGGCTAATTATATGACCTCAAAAAATCACTCAGGGACTCCATTGGCTGGGGTCGGTCTAGATATTTGCTCAGAGCGTTTGAGAAGAAATTCTAAAGTTAAGATCCTTTTCCAGGGAACTGGAAAGGAAAGAAATGTTTCTTTCATTCTCTCTTCAAAAGGATGTTAATACAGTTAACTAAGTAATTCACCTGCATGGAGCCAGCACAGTCCCATTTTCTGAAACTTTTGTAAAGTGCTAGTGGAAAAACGCAGGAGCTGAAGTTGAAAAGACTGACTTCTTACAGTTAACTGGAGTAATAAAAATCCTGACTACAAAATCATTTAAGAAAAATCGGCTAAATCGTGGAAGAATCCGCATGTACAAAGATAAAATATTTTAAAACTGTTACTCTTTTTATGTCATGTTTCAAAGTTTGATGACTTTTTTTTTCCCTGCCACCAGAGAAACAACAAAAATCAATTTTTTTTTCTTTTTTTGTTACAGCAGGAATACTGGGAGGCTTGCCATTGTATTGGAACAGTATTATGTTGATTATCCTGATTTTAGGATATCTAAATTTGTCTCTTAAAAGAAATGGGATGTTGTCTGAATACCTTCTTCAGTTTTAAAATATTCAGCACCCTGATTTAGTATAGCCCCTTACACTTTTCATGGGCACAGGACAGACTTTTAGAAAAGTATTGTAAGAAGATATTACTGCTTATGAGGGCGATGCTTATTTTCCTCTCCCAAGTTAAGGAAAGTAGCATTTGTTCATTACTATGTGTCAAGTCTGATATTCAGACTCTTACACATCTTATACGTTGTTATCTCTGACATAAATGTCAGCTTCCCAAGAAAATCCCTCTGAGGAGGTGGACAGTTCATTGCTTGTAAAGCAGTAGAACTTCCGAGTTTTATTTTATATAAGACTGTGTTTAACTGCTTTTATTATTCAATAAGCATTCTCTTGTAAGACATATTTGATTTGTTATTTGGAATTAGATTTGATTGGAACAGCATGTCTTCAGAATGATTTGAATGTTTTTAAGAAGCTTCTATTCAGATTTAAAAACTTTTTTTATGTTCATTTATTTTCAAAAGAGTTGTACTACTAACAAATGAATGTAAGGAAGATATGCCCAGATTACCCATTTTAATTTTACATGTTATTAGCGCATATTCTGGGGCTTCCTGGGTAGCTTAGCTAGTAAAGAATCCTCCTGCAATGCAGGAGACCCTGGTTCGATTCCTGGGTGGGGAAGTTCCCCTGGAGAAGGAATAGGCTACCCACTCCATTATTCTTGGTCTTCCCTGGTAGCTCAGGTGGTAAAGAATCTGCCCACAATGCAAGAGACCTGGGTTTGATCCCTGGGTTAGGAAGATCCCCTGGAGGAGGGCATGGTAACCCACTCCAGTATTCTTGCCTGGAGAATCCCATGGACAGAGGAATCTGGAGGCCTACAGTCCATGGAGTCACAAAGAGTCAGACACAACTGAGTGACTAAGCACAATGCATACTCTGCATGTTGTTACGTGTTGATGGTGTGAAGTAGTTTGTCAGAGTGACAGATGCTCCATAGTAAATGTCTAGTGGCATTTCACAAAAAGACCACCAGCCAGGGAATCCCAAGACTTGCCTTCTGGGCCAGGGTTGTCTGCTACTTAAATTTACTGTGTGACCTTGGGAAACTCAGTTTTCCCATCTGTAAAATGATGGTGTTGCAGTAGAAGGCACCCTCATGGTGTCTTTTGAGCCTTCAGGTCCCAGTCCAGGGGCCTGTGATGCAACCATTTGAAAAGGAGGACTACAGGTGAAGCCTTAGATGAAGCTGATTTTGTTTCACTAAGTCTGGGCTGTCCTGCTTTATGGAATTGTTGTTCAGTTGCTAAGTTGTGTCCAACTTTTTGGGACCCCATGGACGGTAGCCTGTCGGGCTCCTCTGTCCATGAAATTCTCCAGGTAACTGTGGTGGGTAGCCATTCCCTTCTCCAGGGTATATTCCAAACCCAGGGATTGAACCCAGGTCCCCTGCATTGGCAGGAGGATTCTTTATCACTGAGCCACCAGGGAAGCCTACTGTGTGGAATGCCCTTCATTTTGTTGCCCATTTCTTACATCCCTTCTAGTTTTTGTTTGTCAAAGAATGATTGTCATAAAATTAACTCTGTTGGGCTGCAGTTGAGGTAGGAGAAAAGGTAATAATTAGATTTGGGTAGAGCACTTTAGGTATTTGAAATTGTTTTACAGCATCTTCTGAAGAGATTCTGCTCCAGGGCGTGCAGGTGGTCTAAGGAATAAGCCTCTTCAGGGGCTTTAGAGGAGACTATCCTGTGCCTTGGTTGCCAGGGCACCTATATGAACTTTGGGCAAACTTTTCCCATGTCCCTGCCTTGTCTCTTTAGCCTTTGATCAGAGTTGCAGCCCTCGGTCTCTGGAATAAACTGATCATTATCATTTCATGTTAGCACCATCACTGTACTGAGCAGATGCCCATGCTGTAGTACCAGGAATGATGGCTGTCCAAATGTACCTACATCAACTTTTTTTTTTTATAATCTGTGATGGGTCGAAGGAAACCTATCTAATTTGATGTTTGTAATGTACTTCGCTTTTAATATGCTCTCAAAACTCAGCCTCATTAACCTTTAAGTGAGGCAGGTGAAGGGAAGCCAGAGTTGTTGCTGCTGCTGTTGCTAAGTCACTTCAGTCGTGTCAGACTCTGTGTAACCCCATAGACGGCAGCCCACCAGGCTCCCCCGTCCCTGGATTCTCCAGGCAAGAACACTGGAGTGGGTTGTCATTGCCTTCTCCAATGCATGAAAGTGAAAAGTGAAAGTGAAGTCGCTCAGTCGTGTCCAACTCTTAGCAACCCCATGGACTGCAGCCTACCAGGCTCCTCCATCCATGGGATTTTCCAGGCAAGAGTACTGGAATGGGGTGCCATTGCCTTCTCCAGATTTAAATAAGTGATAATAAGTAGATGGTAGATCTAGTGCTTCTGATCATAACTAGGCTCCAGGGCTGCTGGGCCTGTGGTAGGAGTAGGGCAGGAACTGCAAACACCAGATGAGAGCTGGAAGAGAGGCAGTACGGGGGGGGGGCGGGGGGTAGAAAGTCAAGTCATCACAACTTGGCAAGAAGTAAGAAGCCTTGGTCTGTTTCAAGGTATGAGGGGGCATAGGGTGTAGAGTTACAGGAGACATTCCCTCTCAACATAATCTCTTTTTCATAATATTTTACCTGGTCCTCTAAATATTGAACAAATGCTAGGACAGGCATTATTTTTGTAATCAGGAAAAAGTCACAGCATATTATTTATTGGTATGTAAAATGTGTAGATTCATATGGACAGCCCTGGAAAGATAACATGGAAAAAATGAATGGTATGGAATATGAATTAAGGTTTTCCTTTATTGTTTGTTAATTATTTGGTAGTTGTTATAAATAAAGTGAACCATTCTGTCCTTTGCCGCTTGTGGAAGTCTTACAAAATTTTATCTGCTAGGTTATAACTAAAGTTTTTGAAGTGTAACTCTCTCGGAAAGTATGCTTCAGGAATGCTTGAAGTAGGAGGCAGAGCGGTTTTGTTTTGATTTTTCCTTTTCAAGTTGAGTAAAAAGAATGCACTTTTGGAACCGGGCTGGGAGAAGTATGCACTTAGGAGGATGAGGTTGGGGAGAACTTACAGAGCTCCATAGAGCGAAGGCAACGCTGTTGTTGAAGAAGGAAGCCTTGGCATGACTGGTGGTATGGAGTGTAGCGTTTCCCAAACTGCTGCCCTGTGAGTAAGAGTTTAGTTAGTGGAGTGTCTACCATATGCACGTCACAGCGCTAGGGCTGTTGTCTGTTGGTGAGGTTTCCACTCTCCTTATCCGAGTGATAATGATGACCATATAGTGAGTATTTTCCAAGTGTGTTCAACTGAGAAGATCTGTCCTTTTCTCTGAGATTATGCCATTCTGAACTGATGGGAATATTTTTATTTGGCAGCTTAATCATCCATGAAATTGATAAGTCTGGGAATCTGGGCCTGAGATGTAGGGAGCTCTGCCCTCAGGATCAAGTTGACTAGTGGAGGCCAAGACACACTGGAGCTTGTGGGTGAGCTGATGGGGCCTTCCAGGAATGTGGAATCATTGGTACAGACTCAAGGTCCTAGGAGCTGAGAAGAAGTTAATTTCGAAAGTGCTCTGGGAATCAGCAAGTATTTTTGAATTATAGCCCAAGAATGACAAGGAAAGTGCCAAGATGAAAGATGAGGTTCTGAGAGAGCAGAAAGGACAAGTGACTGAAATGTGAATTTTAGCAGGCAGGGCCTCAGAATGACAGATTGTGGTGTTTGTTTTTTTGCATGCAGACTTCTTTCTGCCCAAATGGCATGCTCTAACAATTCAGGATTGGTGATTCTAGGAAATGCTGTTGGAGTTACAGCCGTAGAACTGGAAGTGGTGTTATAGCCGGCTTGGTTTGCACCTCTTCAGTATCATGCCCTCCACGTGAGCCTCGATGAATCGCTGGAGAAGGTTTATGGATAATTTGCTCATGGAATTGGGATTGTTCACCTTTAGTGTGAGTAGCTGACAGGAGGGTGGGAGGTGAGGAAAAAAACACATATTACTTCTGAGTTTTAAATAGTGGCTTAAGAAAATAATTACTTTTCAGATAATACTTTAAAATCTGTACTTAGTAATATTTGGATCTCACTGGTCTTAATAATATATTATTGTGGAACTCTGTGCAAAGAGCTTGTTTTAGCTGTTACCCTATTTAATTCTTACAGAATACTGTAGTGCTGTTCCCATTTTAGAGATTAGGAAACTGAGGGCCTTTTCACTAAAGGCTGCATGTGTATACATGCATGTGTTTAGTTGTGTCTGACTCTTTTGAAACCCAATGGACTGTAGTCTACCAGCCTCTTCTGTCCATGGGATTCTGTAGACAGGAATACTGGAGTGGGTTGCCATGTCCTTCTCCAGGGGAAATTCCCGATACAGGAATTGAACCTGTGTCTCTTGTGTCTCCTGCATTGGCAGGTGGATTCTTTACCACTAGCACCAGCTGGGAAGCCCAAAGGCAACATAGTGAGCAGTAATGCTTGCCTTGCAACTGCTGTCACCCCAGAGGAGTGTGTGGGCTGCTGAGGAATGAGGAGGTGAAGAAGTAACATTCATCAAGGGTGAATTCTGCCTGGTGCTATATAGGAAACACTTCACTTTGTTTTTTGGGGTATCTTCTTTTTTCCCTTTTTATAGGTGAGTAAACCGGGTTCAGAAACTTTAAAGGACTTGCCCAGGCCCTAAACAAAGCCTGCATTATTTTTTCCACCACAACATGAAACTTTCCTAGATTCAGCCTTTGGGAAGAAGATGAAAATTTCACCTTTCATCCATTTATAGAATCCCGCTAACCTGAATCTGCATACTTAGTGATGGAGCCATTGCCTCCAGATGGTGGCCTCATGTGCGTTTCTTTCATCTGAACACACATTGAATAGTAGAAAAATCCAAATCTAATTTCTAAATATGTCTGAATCTAAGGGTTGCTGTGTTGAATCTCTCTGGGAAAACTCTGGTCAAGGATATTTCTGTTGTAAATAAAATGCCCCCGAATCTGATCAGTTGTCACATGTCAATCAGGGGCAGTGTTGGGGTGACAAGGCCTTTGATGACTGGAGGAACCTGAGGATTTCAGGGCCTTTCCAAGCAGCCCCAGGGCTGACTTGAGACTTCTGGCTGCTGGAGAGAGGGTGGTGGGTGTGCCTTCCTTCTTGGGAGCATCCTGCTTGCTGCTGGCTGATAGCTCTGTTCTTACCTTCTGATCTGCATCTGGTTTCCCAAGTAGACCTTTGTTTTGGGCAATAGAGTCAGTCAGTGGCCCTGCAGTAATGAGTATCTCTGTTTGCTTGGCAGACTGTGTATCAGCACAAGTTATAATATGAATAAGTAGAATTTCCTTAGTATGAGTTAGATTTCTTGAGTTCGTTCCCCAGTGAACAAATACAGCTGAAGTTCTGAACAGAACTGACGCATAGCCTGGACTTAAAGTGAACTGAGAGGGGTGTAGATACTTTGAAAAGCACTGATTCAACCTCAGATTTTGACCAGAACCTCTCATCCTCTCCGCTAACCAAACTTTATTTGTTTATACCTTTTCGAGATCCCTAGTGAAGACAGACATGCAATCATTTAGGGACACCCAGAAACCTTGGCTTCGTTTGTCCATGCCTTTGTTCAGCAAATGTTTATTGAATACAGACTTGGCGCCAGGTACAGTGCAAAGTGTTCAGGAAGACAGGAATGTCCTGGAGTGTCATTATAAGGTGCTTCAGTAGAGGCATTTGTGAGGCTCTGAGTGAGGGGAGAAGGGAGAACAGGAAGACCTTACAGGCTTTCTAGGAGCCATGGCAAAGGACTATAGTAAAACTCACTGCTATAGAAAGTCCTTCAGCTGTCTCCTTTTCCATTTTACGTTGGTTTAGTGGAAGTGTGGTAGCCTGCTTCTTCTATCCAACAGCTGGTGTTTGCTATTGCTTCTATAAAGGACCTAGAGATTTGGCCTTTCAAATCTCTATAGCTGTGGTTCTCGGTGGGGGCCGGGGCCGGGGGGGGGGACGTTGGCAATATTCCTGGAGACATTTTTGATTGTCATGATTGTCAAAGCTGTATGACTGGCATCAAGTGGGTGGAGGCCAAGGATGCTGGTAAGTATCCTGCAGTGCGTGCTCAGGAGAGCCCTGTGGGGAGGCAGTTGAGGTTTGGTGGTTTGACTCTCAGCATCCCAGTACTGCTCTACGGTTCCATAACCGTATAATCTTGGACAGCACAGTTGGACCACAGACTTACACAGTGCCTCAGCTTCCCCAGAACATGGTTGTTATGAGGGTTTCATGAATATAATAAGGGCTTACAACAATACTTGGGGGAGTTCCCTCGTGGTCTAAGAGTTAGGATTCGGCGCTTTCACTGCCATGCCTGGGTTCAGTCCTTGGTTGGGAAACTGAGATCCTGCAAGATGCATGCTGAGGTCAAAACAAAACAACCCCCCCAAAACCCAAACCAACCAAACAAGAAAACAGCACTCAGTCTCTAGTAAGACCTTATAGCTGAGCTTGTGTGCCACCTGTCAGTATGCATGGAGTAAGAACTGGCCATTGTTGTTGTTTCTCTGCTTCCTTTTTGTCTGTGAGTTTTATTTTCCACTGTTTCCACTTCTTGATGCTAGGACTTTGCCTTTCATCCATTTTTTTCCCCCAGGGACTTGAATTTCTGCCCTTCATGAACCTTCCCCCTAGAGGGCTGAGAAATATACTTACGACTTTCCTTAGCTCTGTCTATTCTGGGAATGGTGAGAAAACGGGAAGCAGGTCAAGGGAGAAGTTGCATTGCTTCTGATTGTCACAGCTCCCTTCTCTATAAAATTCTGTGCAGGATTCAGAGGCAGGCGGTACTGCCTGCTCAGTAACTCTTCCCGCTACGCCCACCAGCTCCACCCCCAAGTTAGGTGCCTGCTGTTTCCAAAATACCCTGTAATTGGGTCACAACATTATCTGCCTGCTGGAAATCATTTCTAAAAATCAAAGCAAACATTCAGTCTGTCTCAGCGGGCTTTGAAATGTCTCTGTCCTATACTTTGGGGCTTTGCAGAGTTATTCTGAAAACAAAGCAGACTTGTTGTCTCAATTAGGTGGCAGTCTGTCTGTGACCTGGAGCTTTGTCATATCAATATTTTCACTTGCAAGTGTGCTTCTGACTTCATGGTCGTTTCTGACTTTCGACAGGTAGGTGAGCTTGTGAACTCTGTGTGTGTGTGTTAGTTGCTCAGTCTTGTCTGACTCTTTGTGACCCCATGGACTGTAAGCCTACCAGGCTCCTCTGTCCATGGAATTCTCCAGGCAAGAATACTGGAGTGGGTAGCCTTCTCCAGGGGATCTTCCTAACCCAGGGATCTTCCTAACCCAGGTCTCCTGCATTGCAGGCAGATTCTTTATCATCTGAGCCACCAGGGAAGCCCTGTGGACTATGCAACAGATCAAAAACTGTTGAATTTTTATAAGGTGATTGACTTGTAAAGGTTTTCATTTAGTGTTTTGAATGGTATCAACAGACTAGAGAAAAATTAAGTTCAATTGATACAGCTTTCTAATTCCTTCCCCACGACACAGTCCTCTTTCCGCTGAGTAAGAGCAGTGGCCTCTCAGTGGCCTCCTGGCTTGTCCATTCATTCAGTTTGGCTTCTCAAGCACTGGGCGCTGTTCCAAATGATGCATGTGGAAACTGACCACGATGGCCACTGACTCTGACAGCTAAAGAATAGGTACATAAAATGTGATGTGTGCTCCTGGGAGAAGTGCTCAGTGCTTCCCTGACAAGCACCTGCTCTGCTGGGGTGTGGGGTGTGTGTCAGGCACCACCTCCCAGGAGAAGGGGTGCTCCATCTGTCCCACTGCACACCCGGTCCCTCCATCTGTGCAGCAGAGTAAGGCGTTCCTGATCCCCGGCTCCCACACAGAGCCTGCTGTTTCTGAGAGTGTGTGTTACCATTGCTAGTCACCTCTCACCTAGGAATCTGCAACTCCTCCTCTGGCACTCCTCCTTGTTCTCAACACTGCCTCCAAGGTGATCTTTTGAAGTCTGCAGGTCTGGGCATGTTCATTCTATTCCGCAGGGGCTCCTCGTGGCCCTCAGGGTGAAGCCCTGGCCCCTTGGTGCCACACCTGCTCCACTTCATGGTCTCCTGTGCTCTCCATCTCATGCTCTGAGCTCAAGCCTCATGGTTTTTTATAGATGCCAGGTTTTCTCTGGCCCTTTATCCTGTTCCCATCGCCTGCAACCATCCTTACCGTCTGTCTGTTCTTTACCTGCTTGACTTTTGTAACCCTTTCAGGAAGTAGTTTAATCATCGTGCACCTCAGTGCGAGTCAGTAGCCTGCGGGCATGTTACAGCGCACAGGGCCGGCCCCACGGCAGGGCTTCTGATCCCGCAGGCCTGTGGTGTAGCCTGATGAAAGTCTGTACTTCTAACAGCTTCCCAGGAGATGCTGATTCTGCTGGTCTGGGGCCCACACTTGGAAGACCACTGGTGTACCCAGGACAGGGCAACTGGCTTTTCTGGCTCCCACAGTGAGCTCCTCACCCCCACTTACAGCCCACCATTGTTACCACACAGAATTGTATCCATTTACTTCCCTGGATCCTCTTCTGGTCTTCAAGTCCTTGAGGGACAGCACTGTGACTTCTCCATTTTCGTGTTCCCGGTGTTTCAGAAGTCCTGGGTACTCAAGTAACATTTGTCAAAGAATGAGGATGTGAGTGAATAAGAGTGTTGTCATTGGTAAATATGCCCCAGGACATTTTCAGCAGCTAGTTGAGAGTTTATCCCCAGATATGATGGTATAGACTTACAGCATGATGTTAATGGGGTTGGTATGTGTTAATGTAAAAGCTGATTAACTTTTGTGATTTTTGTGTTTAAATTCTAGAGAGGTCTTGGGAAGGGGCTCAGTTTAAACTCATTGTTGTTTCTAGAATGACTCAAAAGTACATTGTTTTCTTATCGTGGCTCAGAATGAAAACATGTGTCCACAGGAAATGGAGATATATTTAATTTTGCAACCACAGCATAAGCGTGGCCTCTCTATTTGAACTAATAAATCATATTGAACTGAAATTAAATATAACCAGATGTTTCATCATTTCTCCAAGCCAGAGGGAGGGATAGCCAGAATACTTCACTTCCTCATTCATTCTGCAAATGTTTATTAAGCACTTACTGTGTGCCGGTGGGGCCTAAGGGTATGGCAATGATTAAAACATTCTCTGCTGCCTTTGCGGGGGGCTCTGTGAAATAATAGAGATGGGTAATGTGATGTAGAATCCTAGTGGGCTCCTTTTGATCAAGTGGCCCTAATGGGTGACTACTAAGTCATGGTCATGGCAGGATCATGAGTGAAAATCGCTCAGTCATGTCCGACTCTTTGCGACCCCATGGATTATACAGTCCATGGAATTCTCCAGGCCAGAATACTGGAGTGGGTAGCCTATCCCTTCTCCAGGGGATCTTCCCGACCCAGGAATTGAACCCAGGTCTCCCACATTGCAGGTGGATTCTGTACCAGCTGTGCCACCAGGGAAGCCCTCGAATACTGGAGTGAGTAATCTATCCCTTCTCCAGGGGATCTTCCCAACCCAGGAATTGAACCTGGGTCTCCTGCATGGCAGGCAGATTCTTCACCAACTGAGCTATCAGGGTCAGAATCATGGAGATGAGCAATTTCAGGCCAGGAGAATGGTGCAGAGAGCCTCACTTTAAAACATCTCTTTGGTGATGGAGGGTGGGGTGGGGAGGAGGAGAAGTAAGGAGTTCTGGATTAACAGAAAATAGATAAACAAAAACAATTTAGGAAACTATATTCAGTATCTTGTGATAACCTGCAGTGGAAAAGAATCTGAAAAAGAATACATATCTATGTAAACACTTTGCCATACACTTGAAACTAAATAAACCAATTAAAAAAAATAATCAAGGAATATATCCCCCCAACAATAAAAAGCTCTTCAAGGAGCCCTAATGCTCCTAACATCCAAAAACTATATTGATGTTGCCTTATTATTTTTTCTGCTCATTCAGGCCTCAGCTCTAGCTTGCCTTGGTTCCACAGCCTCTAAAGCAGTGTTTCTCAAAGTGATTGGAAACCTGAATCATTGGAATAAACCATAAATCATTGTGAATAAAGGCTTCTGTGTTAAATTCAGAAACTTGTATGTACCTACTCATCAGCATACTCGAGAATTCCTGCTGAAAAGAAATTTGTTAGCTTTCTTTAACCCAGCACTTGCCTGTGGGTACATTTGCACAGCCTCTTCTGAACAGGTGTTTCTTGGTGTGCACCTTAAACAGCCTGCTCTAAGGTTCTGCTTTGCATGCACCTGAAGGAATGTTTCATGTGAGGCAGATTTCTCTCTGCTTCCTTTCTACTCCCTGTTTCTCATCGCTCATCAACACTTTCTCATCCTTGTAGAGGACTACAGGATGGCTTAGTGGTAACAAATCCGCCTGCCAATGCACAAGTCATATGTGCATGGGGAAGATCCCCTGGAGAAGGGAAAGGCTACCCACGCCAGTATTCTGGCCTGGAGAATTTCATGGACTGTATAGTCCATGGGGTCACAAAGAGTTGGACAGGACTGAGCAACTTTCACGTTCATGCCAGTGCAGGAGACGCAGGAGACACGGGTTTGATCCCTGGGTCAGGAAGATCCCCTGAAGGAAGGGAAGTTAACCCACGCCAATGTTCTTACCTGGGAAATCTCATGAACAGAGAAGCATGGCTGGCTACAATTCATGAGGTCGCAGAGTTGGACATGATTGAGCACTCACATATGCAGGATCTTCAGTTGGGACAGGATTTCTTTTATTGATTTTCCTCATGCCTGATCAGTAGATCAGTCCCCCTGTCTTGGGTCCAGAGATAAATGGCATTTTGAGCCTGAGAGATTGTTGCTCGTTTGGTGCATTTAGGGGAGGAACTGGCTAATGGAGAGTGGTTTTTTACCTTCGTTGTTCAAATTACGACTTCATTCTGTTTTCTTTTGGGTATCGAGACGTTGTCCTAGAGGTCAGCTGACCTCAGGTGGAAGGAGAGAGAGGAGTGACCAGTTGGAGTTGCTAAGGCTGAGCATTTGGTATGAGAAAAAGAAATTTGGGGTCACGACTTGGTTAACCTTGACCTGGGTTTTTACTGACATGTTGGAATCTTAATTCCAACTTAAAAAAATACTGGCTTTTGGATTATTTTTCTGTTGAGGTATGTTTAGTTTTGGTCCTCCCTGAAGTCAGGGAAGATGGACTAGGTCCATCTTTTTGGAGAGTTTTATTCTCCAATCATGTTTATGGTTCTAGTTTGGCACAGAGGCCAGGAAAAGAACTAGGTGGGGCGAGCTCACTGAAAATTTTCATTAGAGGGAGAGCCCAGAGTGAGTCTTTTGAAAGGATATTAGTGTAGATAGCATAATTCAGAGTAAAAGAGCATTTGGTTCTGTTGCCAGGGGTGGGGAAAGGCCCCTGTCCCATGTTGCTGACTTTTCTATATTTGGGGAGACTCCCAGAGAGATGCAGTAATACTTCACTGAGAAGAGGGTTAAAAGAAGCTGCAGATGTAGATGAAAGAGCCCTTCCTCCCTCCAAGGAAAGGAGAAAGTTCCTTCCTCCCTCCAAGGAAGGAACCTCCTGGAACGTGAGGAGAATTAGGGCTGGGAGTCCCTGGGGATTCCTTTTAGTTCTGGGAATTGGTGCTTTTGGGTCCCCCGGGTCAGGGTGCTCTTTTCTTGGCACTGGTGCTTTCCCTAAACGGGATGGGAAATTGAGTGTGACCGGTCTCGTTGGATACCATTACTATGGTCAGGCTTCCCAGGTGGCGCTGGGAAGTGGTCAAGAATCCACCTGCCAATGTGGGAAAAGCAGGAGACGTAGGTTCGATCCTTGGGTCTGGAAGATCCCCTGGAGAAGGAAATGGCAATGTGCTCCAGTATTCTTGCCTGGAGAATCCCATGGACAGAGGAGCCTGGCAGGCTACAGTCCATGGAGTGGCAAAGAGCCAGACACCACTGAGCATCTGAGCACAATTTCTGTGGTCAGGATCTCCATGTCTTCAACCACCCATTATCCTAAAATTCAGGGAGAAGAAACTCCCACATTTGAATTAAATGGATTCCAATGCTTTGAGCAGAAAATGTATGAGCAGCGCTGCAACAGAAGTAAGGCTCACCACTCTTATTCATGAGACTCAGCAACTGGGTCAGTGTCATTTTCTAAAAATGTCTTTTTTTCCAGGACTTGAGGTTATTTGTACTAAAATAAATAAAGGAAGTCTTGCATTCCATCAACTTACGTATAATGGTCCCCCGATCAAAGCCATCTCCTGCTGACTTGAGTTTTATTTTAGCTTAAATCATTTTCCGTTACTGGTACTAGATCCTGCTGTTATGTATATATTTTACAAGCTGCAAGCAGAAATAAGCAAAAATAAGATGTGGCATTTTATTGAATTTTGTCTTTTTTTCCTCTTTTGTTCTAAGAACATGTGGCTTGCAAGAAAAACCAATAAAAATAGACAATAGGGGAAAGTGTTGATTTGTAGCATTATTATCTTTATTTCTTGTAAAGGAAACAAGATTTTCATTAGATGCTGTTGTGCTGTTTTCCATTGAGAGAGAGAACAGTGGGATGGATGGCTCATTCAGAGTTTATATATCTTTTTGCTTAACATTTAAATGATTTTTTTATGAACATTTATAAAGGTGTTGCTTTCTTTTTGCAGCACCAACTATTAAGCAGTGTGGTATTAGCATGCCCCAAACAGTTTCTTTCCATTGGAGAGCTTGGTGGATACATATTTTCATGAAATCACATTTGCTTTACCTTCAGTGTTGACCTTGAAAACTAGCTTTTGAAATGCTTAGAGATATATCTTTTTGATAGATGGTTAAATTAAAGATGGAGTATACCTAGTGTGATGCAGTTTTAAACATTTTATTTGCATAGAGTGAAAAATTTTGAGAGAATGAATAGAAACAAGTAGAGATTTCATAAAGTTGGGGATGGCTTTGCTGGCTTACTCTTAATTCTTCCCTAGCCATTCTTAGTGTTTTTATATCCTTTTGTTGTTGTTCAGTCACTAAGTAATCTCTGACCCTGGAACCCCATGGACTACAGCAAACAGGCTTTCCTGTCCTTCACCATCTCTTGGAGTTTGCTCAAACTCATGTGCATGGAGTTGGTGATGCCATCCAACCATCTCGTCCTCTGTTGCTGCCTTCTCCTCCTGCCCTCAATGTTTTCCAGCATCAGGGTCTTTTCCAATGAGTTGGCTCTTTGAATATATCCTTTTAACAATGAGTTAAAAGGGAAACGTAGTTCTTGTGTTCAGTTCAGTTCAGTTCAGTCGCTCAGTCATGTTCGATTCTTTGCGACCCCATGAATCGCAGCACGCCAGGCCTCCCTGTCCATCACCAACTCCCGGAGTTCACTCAAACTCACGTCCATTGAGTCGGTGATGCCATCCAGCCATCTCATCCTCTGTCGTCCCCTTTTCCTCCTGCCCCCAATCCCTCCCAGCATCAGAGTCTTTTCCAATGAGTCAACTCTTTGCATGAGGTGGCCAAAGTACTGGAGTTTCAGCTTTAGCATCATCCTTCCAAAGAATACACAGCACTGGTCTCCTTTAGAATGGACTGATTGGATCTCTTTGCAGTCCAAGGGACTCTCAAGAGTCTTCTCCAACACCACAGTTGAAAAGCAGCAATTCTTCAGTGTTCAGCTTTCTTCACAGTCCAACTCTCACATCCATACATGACCACTGGAAAAATCATAGCCTTGACTAGACAGACCTTTGTTGGCAAAGTAATGTCTCTGCTTTTCAATATGCTATCTAGGTTGGTCATAACTTTCCTTCCAAGGAGTAAGCGTCTTACTTAATTTCATGGCTGCAGTCACCATCTGCAGTGATTTTGGAGCCCAAAAAACTAAAGTCTGACACTGTTTCTACTGTTTCCACATCTATTTGCCATGAAGTGATGGGACCAGATGCCATGATCTTCGTTTTCTGAATGTTGAGCTTTAAGCCAACTTTTTCACTCTCTTCTTTCACTTTCATCAAGAGGCTTTTTAGTTCCTCTTCACTTTCTGCCATAAGGGTGGTGTCATCTGCATATCTGAGGTTATTGATATTTCTCCTGGCAATCTTGATTCTAGCTTGTGCTTCTTCCAACCCAATGTTTCTCATGATGTATTCTGCATATACGTTAAATAAGTAGGGTGACAATATACAGCCTTGATGTACTCCTTTTCCTATTTGGAACCAGTCTGTTGTTCCATGTCCAGTTCTAACTGTTGCTTCCTGACCTGCATACAGGTTTCTCAAGAGGCAGGTCAGGTGGTCTGGTATTCCCATCTCTTATTGTGTATTCACTTTTAATTCATCTAAAGAGTGTGAATTTCAAGGATGTTTCTTCAAGGAGACCAAATGGGAACAAAGAGAGAACTGGCATCATGCTTAGTGAAATAAACTAGTCCAAAAGGACAGGTATTGTATGAATGTCCTTATATGTGGTACCTAGAGAAGTCAGATTCATAGAGACAAAGTGGAAGGTGGTTGCCAGGGCGTGGAGGGAAGGGGTAATGGGGAGTTATTGTTGAACGGGTTCAGAGTATCAGGTGGGGAAGATGAAAAAGTTATGCAGATGCATGGTGGTGATGGTCACACAACAGTGTGAACATGCTTAGTTCCACAGAACTGTACCCTTAAAAATGGCTAAAATGATAAATCTTGTTATGTACATTTTACCAGAGTTAAAAAGTGTAACAAAAAAGCAAGAGAACTGGCCCCATACACTCACCAGCCCAGGATACTGTGACCTAAGGAATTTTGGCTTATTACCAGTTTGGAACCCGGGGGCCTGTTCTAGCGTCTGTGTATTATGCCACTGGGGCCGAGGCTTTGAGGGTTGGGAGGCAGTCAAGGACCCTGGCAGCTTGAGAGGGAATAGGTACCACTCACCTGAACCTCATCCCTAACTCCTGTGTTTTCAAAAGCTTTCTTCACTGTGAAACTAACGCTAACACAGACAGATTTGAAATAATCAGTTGGGTGTGCCTTACATGGATCAGGGCTTCCCAGGTGGCGCTAGGGGTAAAGAACCCACCTACCAATGCAGGAGACTAAGAGACACAGGTTCAGTCTCTGGGTCAGAAAGATCCCCTGGAGGAGGGCACGGCAACACATTCCAGTATTCTTACCTGGAGGCTTCCATGAACAGAGGAGCCTGGAGGACTATAGTCCATAGTGTCGCAAAGAGTTGGACACGACTGAAGCGACTTAGCATGCACACACGTTATTTGGGTCATGTTTTTGGCCATGTATATTACTGACTTCTACTTTGGAGATGAAATGATTTGATAAAAATTAATCTTCATTGGGGTGTCCTCAAAAACTGTGGTACCTTTCCCATTTATTTAATTGATTATGCCCTCATAGCCAAGTGACCAGCTGACCTAGCCCTTCTTTTGTCTTGACCATTTTGTTCTAAAGAGAGTGTGGAGTTTAGAGCTAGACAGAGCCAAGTTTCGATTTGGGCCCTGCCCTGGGGTTGCTGGATATAGGAGGTGCCCTGCCTGAGCCACAGTTTCTCTATCTATGAAATATCCAGAATGATAACTGCCTGGATGGGAGGGTTTACTGTGATCATGTGAAAATGTGTGCTATAAACTGATCAAGTTATTTACTTTCTTGATTTCCTCATGTTGAAATGGTTGGTAGGTGGACCAGGCATTTTAGATGAACTCCACATTTGTTACTATGCTATGGAAGATGGTCCTTAACCAAAAACTTACATACTGTTTAGGATTAAAATGTTTAAAAAATAATTCTTTAAAAAAAAGGCTGGTGGGGAGACATTCATAATTGGTAGTAGTAGGTTTTTAAAAATTTTAAGATTGTATTTAACTTCTTGGCTGCACTGGGTTTGACTGTGCTAGGTCCTCACTGCTTTGCATGGGCTACTCTTGCTTGTGGTGCTCAGGCTTCTCATTGGGTGGCTTCTCTGTTGCAGAGCATGGGCTCTAGGCACTCGGGCTCAGTAGTTGTGGCTCTTGGACTCTAGCGCACAGGCTTGATTGTTGTGGCTCATGGGCTTAATTGCTATGAGGCATGGGGAATCTTCCAGAATCAGGAATTGAACCCGTGTCTACTGCACTGGCAGGCCAGTTCTTATCCACTGCACCCCCAGGGAAGTCCTGTATTAATGCTTTGTGTTCAACTCCATGGTCTTGGTGTTGACTGTTATCTTCCCTGTCCCCTTTTAGTGTTTAAAGAGAATGTGGATGACAGTTCCCTAGTATGTTTGATGCCTTGTGTTATAGTTTGATAGATTTGGGAGACCTACAGATTGGCATTTGACCCTGGGTCAGTCTCTATCAGAAAAGTTTACATCCTTTTTCTTACAGAAAGAATCCTATAGAATTATAAGTGAAAGTGAGAGGGTTAGTTGCTCAGGTATGTCCAACTCTTTGCGACCCATGGACTGTAGCCTGCCAGGCTTCTCTGTACATGGAATTCTTCAGGCAAGATTACTAGAGTGGCTTGCCATTCCTTTCTCTCGGGGATCTTCCCAACCCTGGATTGAACCCAGACCTCCTGCACTGAAGGGTCATTCTATACCATCTGAACCACCAGGGAAGCCCAGAGATTAATTAGGGTTAATGTTTATTGAGCATTTCCTGTGAGACAGCTCATTTCCTGTGAGTCACTGTGATGTATGCCTTACGTGGAGATCACTTGGCCCTGCTTCTCTATGAGGCAGCTACTGTTGTCATCTGCAAATACAGGTGGGGAAGCTGAGGCTCACCCAGGTTGTTCCAGGGCACACAGCTGGAGCAGGTGCTGGGACTGGGCTGAATGTAGATTATGAGGACGGAATGTGGCATGGGGAAGGCACTCAGTAAATGTGAATGCAAATGCTTGCATACACACACACACACACATACACACACAGAACTTGGCATGGGGAAGGCCCTCAGTAAATGTGAATGCAGATGCAAATGCACACACACACACACACCCCCTTAAATGAATATTTCCCTGAGACACAAGAGCTACTAGATTGCAAAAATTAGGAAATTTCCCAGGAGAATGGAGAGAGTCTAAGGACCAACCAGTGTGAGAAAGCTTGTGTCAGAAACACAAACTGTTGTAATTGTAGCTGTTTTGCATTTTTTTTCTAATTGCTGTTTTAAACAAAGAAAAATGTCTATCCTCTCTGTAGGGTGATATATGCTTTTAAAGGATGTAACTGGGGTTGAGATGTTTTTCTTTAGGAAAAAAGTCAGTTATTTCTCTAATCACTGAGCATTCTGTCCTGAGAATGCACTCAGTATAATTAGAGAGGATAAGCTCCAGCCTCCAGGGGTGAGCAACTGGCCGTCTTGAAATGTTCTGTAAATATATTAGTCTGAAAATTGCATTTTAATGTGGTGTACTAGCAAAATTGAATTTTATTTGCCAAATTATTCCATGTTAATAGTGGTCTTTTTCTACAGGAAGTCTGTTACTTTGTTTTTAAAAAAATATAGGTCATTTGTTTCTTCCAAAATAATTGAACCATCCTCTGGAATAATCTATTACTACTTCCACTTCTGATTTGAGTTAGGATACTGATGGAATACAAAAAAGCAGATAGAATTTCACGTCAAGAATGTGACTTGAGAGAATATCATTTTGCCTGTGGTGTTTGCTTTGACTAACTTTGGCATCCTGTGCATGTGCATCCTGTTTTAAATGCTGTATTACTTTGCTAACAAAGGTTCGTCTAGTCAAGGCTATGGTTTTTCCTGTGGTCATGTATGGATGTGAGAGATGGACTGTGAAGAAGGCTGAGCGCCGAAGAATTGATGCTTTTGAACTGTGGTGTTGGAGAAGACTCTTGAGAGTCCCTTGGACTGCAAGGAGATCCAACCAGTCCATTCTGAAGATCAGCCCTGGGATTTCTTTGGAAGGAATGATGCTCAAGCTGAAACTCCAGTACTTTGGCCACCTCATGCAAAGAGTTGTCTCATTGGAAAAGACCCTGATGCTGGGAGGGATTGGGGGCAGGAGGAGAAGGGGACGACAGAGGATGAGATGGCTGGATGGCATCACTGACTCGATGGACGTGAGTCTGAGTGAACTCCGGGAGTTGGTGATGGACAGGGAGGCCTGGTGTGCTGCGATTCATGGGGTCACAAAGAGTCGGACACGACTGAGCGACTGATCTGATTGATATTTAAAATGAGTTAAGGCAGCTTTGTGGTCTTTTTGTCATCCAGGTGATGCTAGTAAAAATGTATTCATTTAATTAGTTATCAATGATGTCATCTAAGGAAACCATCTTGAAGAATAATTCTTGAGTGCTGAGCTGGTTAACAATTATTCTTGCCAGAGAATCTGTTTAAAGGACCAAAAAATTGTGAATTAGCCTGTTTTGGAAATTTCTAGTTGTTTCCTCAGCATACAGAGAAAATCAGGTTTCCACTGTGTGGTGATTAACAGATGAAGAAATCACAGTTGATGTAGGGTGAATGCTCAAGTTTGACACTAGACCTCGGAAGGATATAGGGAAATTGTCAAGGGGTTAAATTTGAAATACATCCATTTACTTGCAAAAATTTTGTACTTCATTTACATGTTTCCTTGACCACTAATTTTTGTTGATGAAAATTTGAAGGCTGCATGTAATCTTAAACTGTTAGCTGTGGACCCCAAAGAATCAAAAGAAATGGACACTTAGGGGTTTTAAAAGAAAGTATAAATGATTATAAGTCACTATTATAGTATATTGTTTGGTGATTATCCATTGTAAAAATTCGGAAGTATTGCTTTGAAGGAAGAAAGGGTGGTGTATAGTAAACTGAGAATGTGAAAGTAAGCAGACTATAAGTATTTTGCTTTGAATTTTTCTAGTATATTAACCGACTTCCATTCTAGGGAAATACTCTTGTATGATAAACAAAGTTTCTAATTTACTCAAAATATGTTTACATTTTGATTGTGTTCTGTTTATCTTGTATGTAAAGAAATCCTTGAATCTCAAACATTTAACCACTTCCTTCTGTATTCAGGGCTTCCCTGATAGCTCAGTTGGTAAAGAATCCACCTGCAATGCAGGAGACCCTGGGTTTGATTCCTGGGTCGGGAAGATCTGCTGGAGAAGGGAAAGGCTACCCACTCCAGTATTCTTGGGCTTCCCTTGTGGCTCAGGTGGTAAAGAATCTGCCTGCAATGTGGGAGACCTGGGTTCTATCCCTGGGTTAGGAAGATTCCCTGGAGAAGGGAAAGGCTACCCATTCCAGTATTCTGGCCTGGAGAGTTCCACGGACTGTATAGTCCATGGGGTCATGAAGAGTCGGATACTACTGAGTAACTTTCACTTTCATTTACTGTTATTCAGGGGTTTGCTGGTGGTAAAGAATCCACCTGCAATGCAGGATACCTGGGTTTGATCCCTGGGCATCTTCCTCTGGAGGAGGGCATGGCAACCCACTGCAGTATTCTTGGAGAATCCCAAGGACAGAGGAGCCTGGTGGGCTATAGTCCATAGGATCACAAAGACTCAGACACGACTGAAGTGACTCAGCATGCTCGCACTCTGTATTCATAAGTGATTTGAGAACTAATAAATCTTGTTCCAATCAAGAGAATTAACTGGCTGTAAAAACGGAGTCATTTCCTTGCATCTCTGGAGTCAGTTCCGTATAGTCTCTTTGCCTCCCACCTCCCAGCCAATAAGTCTTAAGCTCCGGTAGTTGTGAATGTGACCTTATTTGAAAAGTGGTCTTTGAAGGTGTCATTAAGATGAGGTCAGATTGGAGCAAGGTGGGCCCTTAATCCACTGTAACTGATGTTCTTATCAGAAGAGAAATTTGGACACAGAGAGGGAGACTATCACGTGAAGACAGAGATACACAGACACAGAAAAAAGAAGACTACGTGAAGATGAAGGCAGAGATTAGAGTTTCACTGGGACTACTGGAAGCTGGGGGGGCTTCCCCGGTGGCTCAATAGTAAAGAATCCACCTGTAATGCAGGAGACCTGGGTTTGATCCCTAGGTTGGGAAGATCCCCTGGAGAAGGGCATGGCAACCCACTCAAGTAGTCTTGCCTGGAGAATCCCATGGACAGAGCCTGATGGGTTACAGTCCATAGGGTCACAAAGAGTCAAACACAACTGAAGCAACTGAGTACTGGACGCTGGAGGAGGCTAGGAAGGATCCTTTCCTAGATGCTTAGGAGGGAGCACGGTCCTGCCAATATCTTGATAACAGAATTCAAGCCTCTGGAACTGTGAGAGAATATGTTTCTGTTAAGTCAAATAATTTGTGTTTGTTCCAGTATCCATAGGAAATGACAGGTCTTTAGAGTCAGACTGCTTGAGTTTGAATCCTGGTTTCACAGTCTAATGTGATCCTGAACCTCAAGTTATTGAAACTTGTCGTGCCTCAGTTTCCTCATCTGTAAAGTAGGGCTAAAAAGGATACCTTCCTCTTATAGTCATTAAAAAAAATATATATTTGTCTTCTTTTTGGTTGCGTTGAGTCTTCGTTGCTACCTGGGCTTCCTCTAGCTGTGGCGAGTGGGGGCGCTCTCCAGTTGTGGTGCTTGGTGCTTCTCCTTGTGGCGGCTTCTCTTGTCGTGGAGCTCAGGCTCTAGGGCGCGTGGGCTCAGTAGGTGTGGTGCATGGGCTTAGCTGATCTGTGGCATGTGGAATCTTCCTGGATCAGGGCTTGGCTTCGTGTTTCCTACATTGCGTGGATTCTTATCAATACAGGTGGATTCTTATCCACTGTACTACCAGGGAAGTCCTCACATAGCCATTTTGAAGATAAAATATGTGTTTAGTACTTTGACCAGTTCCTGGTGCTATTACATGTAAAAAATTCAGTCATTCTAAGGCGCTCAAACCAGTCAACTCTAAAGGAAATCAACCCTGAATATTCACTGGAAGGACTGATGCTGAAGCTGAAGTTCCAGTACACTGGCGACCTGATGCGAAGAGCTGACTCATTGCTAAAGACCCTGATGCTGGGAAAGATTGAGGGCAGGAGGAGAAGGGGGTGACAGAGAAAGAGATGGTTGGATAGCATCACCAACTCAATGGACATGAGTCTGAGCAAACCTCAGCAGATGGTGAAGGACAGGGAAGCCTGGCGTGCTGCCGTCCATGAGGTTGCAAAGAGTTGGACACGACTAAATGACTGAACAACAACAGTATTCATATATATATAGCAACTAAACAACAACAACAAAACTATATGGAAATGATTTTTTGACCATTCAACTAATATATACTGAGCTTTTTTAATAGCAAACTTCATTCGAGATAGTGTTCAGCCTGAACATAAATCCTTCAGGCGATCATTAATATGAAGAAGAGAAGTAGATTCTGTGTGGCATCTTTTTGGGCAAGAACTATCTCTGACCTTTCCTCTGGACCTTGGGGAGTCCAATACAGGACCTGTGTCCTGGGGAGGCAGTGAGCATGAAGCCACACTGCCTCGGGTCAAGTTCTGATTCTTACTAGCTTTGACCTTGGGCAGTAATAGAATCTTTAACATTGTTTCCAAAATGTTGACAGTAATTGTACGTTTGTCACTCGGGTTATGGTCAGAATTAAGTGGCTTCCCAGGTAGCGCGAGTGATAAAGAACCCACCTGCCCGTTCAGGAGATCTAAGAGATGCAGGTTCTATCCCTGGGTTGGGAAGATTCCCCGGAGGAGGGCATGGCAACCCACTCCCATTCCTGGAGAATCCCATGGACAGAGGAGCCTGGAGGGCTACAGTCTATACATAGGGTTGTAAAAGAGTCAAACATGACTGAAGCAACTTAGCATGCAAGGTTTAAGTGAATTAAAATACTCGAAGTGCCTGGAATAGTAAGCATGTAATAAATGTTGTTATGTTATTAAATAAACCTCGAAAGTTTTCAAATTTGTAAATTAATTCATTCTTTTGATATTAAGTGTGGAGAATTTAGATATGAATCAGATGCAACCCCTTTCCACTTAAGTGAATAGTTAAGTCAGGAAAGATTAATTCATTTACATTTTAATAAAATAGTATATAAATAAGGCAAAGGGTGATAGAAAGAGCACGATTAATTCTCAGGGTTTCAGGTTTTAGAGGTTGAATTGGAGTTTTCTAGGCAACAAACGGAGAAGGCAATGGCACCCCACTCCAGTACTCTTGCCTGGAAAATCCCATGGATGGAGGAGCCTGGTAGGCTGCAGTCCATGGGGTTGCTGAGGGTCGGACATGACTGAGCGACTTCACTTTCACGCATTGAAGAAGGAAATGGCAACCCACTCCAGCTGCTACTGCTAAGTCACTTTAGTCGTGTCTGACTCTGTGCGACCCCCATAGACGGCAGCCCACCAGGCTCCACCGTCCCTGGGATTCTCCAGGCAAGAACACTGGAGTGGGTTGCCAGCAGGCAACAAAGGAAAGAAATAACATTAGGGGAAATGGGAGTAGTATATCCAGAGGCATGGCATACAAGGAGATATCCCCAGGGATTACTCACAGAGGTACAAGAGTTCCTGTAGTACCTGACTTTGGTCCTAGAGCCAGGGTTTGAATTCTGCCACTTAACTGCTGTGTCTCCTTAAGGTAATTTCTTGACCTCTCTGTGCCTCTGTATTTTCATCTTTTAAATAGGGATGAAAGACTTTGGGAGGATTAAATAAGCATATTAACTTGAAGTGCTTAGACTGGTGCTTGTGTAAAGTAAGTACTGAACATAAAGCATTGGCTCTTGTTAATGTTGTTATTCTTCAATTTGCTAAAAGACTACAAGGGCTAAGAAGGTTCACTTAATATTAAGTTCAATGATTCCTGTGGGCTTGGATCAATGCTGTACCGTTGGGTCCATACAGTCTCTTGAAAATAGCGTTCACCATTTGAACATTTGGATTAGGAGGTGAAAAAAAAATTACATTGTTTAAATAGAGGAAAAAGTGATTAAAATAGGCTAGACATTGGCACAAAGCTTTGTGCAGATTGCTGATTAGGCAAAATAAAAAAAAAATAAACCCGCATGTTGAGCCAACATGGTTTTGTTTTTAAATCTGGTGAACCACCTGTATCTTTAAGTAATCAATTTAAAGATGGGTTTGTTAATTGTTTCCAAATTACCCAGTGACGTTGGTCTATGTTCTGAACCTGCGTAAGTTTAGAAAAACCACCACTGGAACGCAGCCCGTTGGTGCCCCTCTGTTGGCAGATGTTCAGAGGTGAAAGGAGGCGTGTGGCCTCAGGATTTCTTTGGCTACACTTCTCAGAGCTGTGATGGCAAGTGCATGAATTATTTCAGCTGTGGTCCAGTCTACTCTTATTTTTAGTTTTAAAGGGGGGAGTCATTTCCAATTGTGGTTTTCTTTCATCATGAGAATCATTCATTATGTATTCATTATGCAATGTATTCATTATGACAAGGCTTAGGCAGAAGGAAAATAAAAAATAAACATCATCAGATATGTCAGCATTTGGAGATAATAATTGTTAACACTTGGGATGGAGCCTTTTAAGTCTCCTCCCACTTGCAAAAAAATTAGGCCGCTCTCCACTGCAAGGGCAAGCTAGCATCAGACACAGGGCAGCCTGGTGAGGGAGACCCTTTGGGGAGATGTTTAATTAGAAAATTCAGGACAGGAACAACATAATGGTGAGCATGGAATTGTTTTACACTAAACTAGTTGAAAATGCTGGTGAGAATAAGTGGCTGAACAAAGGTTCTATTTACTCATTCACCATATTTATTGAGGGCCTGTGAGATGCTGGAGACAAAGCAGGGAACAAAGCAGATAGAAATCTGAGTCTTTGTGGAGCTTGCTTCCATTGTCAGGATTATAGACAGTAACTAAAGGAAATAAATAATCGACATTATAAGGTATAAGTACTGTGGAGCACTGAAGAATTGATGATTTTGAACTGTGGTGCTGGAGAAGACTTTTGAAAAGGAAGGGGATCAAACTAGTCAATCCTAAAGGAAATCAACCCTGAATACTCTTTGGAAGGACTGATGCTGAAGCTGAAGCTCCAATACTTAGGCCACCTGAATGTGAACGTCTGACTCTTTAGAAAAGACCCTGATGTTGAAAAAGATTGAGGGCAGAAGGTGAAGAGGGCGACAGGGGATGAGATGGTTGGGTGACATCACTGAGTCAATGGACATGAGTGTGAGCAAACTCCGGGAGATTGTGAAGGACAGGGAAGCCTGGTGTGCTGCAGTCCATGGGGTCACGAAGAGTCAGACTCGACTTGGCAACTGAAAAACAACAACTGGGAGAAAAATAAGTCAGGCTAGAGGGATGGTGGCGGGGATTAGGGGAGGGTAAGAGGAGGGGGATGTGATTTTAGTTTTTATCTTTTTAGTTGAAGTGTAGTTCATTTACAGTGTTGTGCCAGTCTCTGCTGTGCAGCAACAGTGACTCGGCTATATACATTCTTCGTTTATATTCTGAGTGGTTTCAACGGGGGTCAGTCAGGGGCGACATTAGAGAAGGTGTTTTGAGTCAGCACTTGAATGAGGTGAGGAAGGATGTGCTGTGCGTCCTCGGGGAAAGAGTGCTTCAGGCCGTGGTGTTGGTGGAGCAGGAGGACGACAGCGTGGCTGGAGTGAGGTGAGAGGAGTGGACGGGGGCAGACAGATAAAACGGTGGGGTGAAGGTGGTGAAGCATCCTGTAGGGCTGGTTGGGCCATTAAAACAGCCTTGACTTTAGAGCCAATTAAGACGCGAAGCCGCTGCGGGTTCCCAGCCAAGGGTCACTGTCTGACTTAGGTTTTACATAGGTCACCTGGTGGCTGTGTGAGAACAGACTTTAGGAGTGTTGGGTCGGACTCAGAGAAATGAGTCCAAAGGTGACTGTGGTAATCTGGTTTGAGAGATGATGGAGAGTTGGAAAAGGCCAGTAGCAGTGGAGGTGACTGGATTCTTAATATATTTTCAAAGTGGACCCAGAGGATTTATTGATGGGTTGAATGTGGGGTGTGATAGAAAGGGAGGAGTCAAGGATGATTCCAAAGATTTTAGTCTGAGCGGTTGGAAGTATGAGGCAGCTCTAATGGAGAAGACTGTGATTCGTGAAACAGGTTTGGGTGGGGGAGTGTCACGGACTGAATGTGCCCCGCCCCCCCAAATTCGTGTTACTCCCTGATGTGATGGCATTAGTATATGGGGGTCTTTGAGAGGTAATTAGGTTTAGATAAAGTCATGAGAGTGTACCCATCATGAATGGGATTAGTGCCCTTGTAAGTCATGAGAGAGCTGGCTAACCCTCTGCTCTCTGCCACGTGAAGATAGGAGAAGTTGGCAGTCCGCATCCTGGCAGAGTGTTCTCACTAGACACTGAATCTGCTGGTGCCTTGATGTTGGACTTCCAGCCTTCAGACCTTGAGAAATAAATTTCTGTTGTTTTTAAGCCATCAGTCTATGGTATTTTGTTATAGCAGTCTAAACGGGCAAAGACAGGGTGGATCCGGAGTTCAGCTTTGAATATGACAGTTTGAGGTGTTTAACAGACATTGATTGGAGATATGAACCCAGCAATTGGAACTTAGGGGAAAGACGTCTTTAGAGATTTGGAAGTACAGTAAGTCCCCTACATAAGAACCTTTAAGTTGCAAACTTTCAAAGATGTCAACATGCATTCCATCAACATCAGGCGTTAGTGAAATTACAGCTTGCCCTCTGTTTTAGTAGGCTAATTTTGTTGGACTTAAGAACATGCTCTTACAACGGGACTCATTTGTATATAGACTTACTGTATAAAGATCATCCAGGAAGGGGGTGAAGTTAGAGAAGACTTGCACTGACATGTTAGGGTTGGAGACGTAAGAAGCAGCATAGGAGACTTAGAAGGACTGGGCACTGATGGCAGGGTGTGCTGTGTTAGAAGCCAAATGAGGATATCTTTCAAGGGAGAGGTGTGATCTGCTGGGTCAAATGTAAAATTACATCTCCATGTAAAACTGTAGTAATTATTGAAAACTTATGTTTGTTCTTTAGGTTTTGTCTTACTACCTCTCTAGGTATACAGAATTAAGTATAAGTGCCCCATTCTTTCTTCCTGCTCCTTGTGTGGTAACATTGTTAACAGTCTGGGTAACCTTCCAGGTGTGTATAATTATATACGTCATATTGATATCTATGTTTCTATATCTATCTTTGGAGAAGGCAACAGCGACCCACTCCAGTACTCTTGCCTGGAAAATCCCATGGATGGAGGAGCCTGGTGGGCTGCAGTCGATGGGGTCGCTAAAAGTCGGGCACGACTGAGCGATTTCACTTTCACTTTTCACTTTCATGCATTGGAGAAGGAAATGGCAACCCACTCCAGTATTCTTGTCTGGAGAATCCCAGGGACAGAGGAGCCTAGTGGGCTGCTGTCTATGGGGTCGCACAGAGTCGGGCATGACTGAAGTGACTTAGCAGCAGCAGCGTATCTATCTTTAAAGTTTTGTTGTAACAAAATGTTTCAGATATTCAAATATCCCACCAAGTATTAGATCCTGATATACCGTATTAAGGAAATATGACCGCTTTTCTGTATGAATTAAAATTTATCTTTACTTCCGTTTTTTTTTTTTTTTTTTTTACAGTTCCACCATTCTTATTTTTCTGTGCACACATCCACCTTCTCGCTTGCGTGCATGCATGTGTGTGTTTTCTCTCTCTCTGTCCTCTCAGGCTCTTCTACCCTGCTCAAGGCTGTGCTGTATTTTTCAGACTGTTGCGGTAACAGCAGCAGTGGTGGGCCTGTTCCCAGCTGGGTTCTGGGGGAGCTGCAGAAGTACTGATGCAGAAAACGGCAGCCTCCGCAAGGAGCACGGGAAGCTTGCTGGTGGAAGTAGCCTTGGGGAGGCCCAGGATTCCATTTGGCGTGCTCAGGAATGCCAGTGGGAGGATCGTGGTCTAGGAAAGGTCTGAGGTGTCCTTCGTCTTTGCCTCAAACCCTAGCTCTGCTGCTAACTGGTCTTGGACACGTCACACCTCAGTTTTCTTCTACGGGCTGGAGAGATCAGTTTCTGCCTTAAAAGGCTGTGAGGTTTGTAGGCTGTGCCTAAGAGGGCCTATCAATCACATAGTATTAATGAGTACCAGTTACATTCATTCTTTCCCCCAGATGAGAATTCTTTCTCATCTTTTTCTTGTTTTACTGTTAAGGTAATTGGTGGATGAAAAAGGCTTGCTGGTTTATCATCTAAGTAAATATATTCTGGTTATCTAGAAAGGAATACAGAATTTAAAGAATTTTAATACATGAAGTAGTTGAACCAAGACTAGAATTCTACTAGTTTTTTGTTTTTATTTTTGTTTTTGTAAACCCAGGTTTCTTAACCAGTAAGCTTTTAAGTTTCACTGTGAACAGTTCACTGTCAAGCTCACTTTCAGAGGTTTGGAGGTCTCGAAAAAACTACCTCATAATCTGGTCTGTCTTACTACTACTGTGCCCTGCCTATGCTATTCTCCTGCCTCAGGGAAGAATAACACTTCAGAAGGCCCATCTCAGCATCGGATAGTGTGGTCTCCATTGTTAAAAACATCATTTGACTAATGCCACCAGCTATGCTTTGTGAAAACAGGTCCCTAATTTTGGTGGTGAAATGAAGGAGTTGAAAATGAAGAAGTGAGAAAAATAGTTTCATTTGTTTTGTCATTGAAGACAAGTAATCAGTCCTGCAGCGGCTTCCCAGGTGGCGCTAGCGATAAAGAACCCGCCTGCCAATGCAGGAGACTTAAGAGATGCGGGTTTGATCCCTGGGTGGGAAGATCCCCTGAGGAGGAAATGGAAAGCCACTCAAGTATTCTTGCCTGGATAATTCCATGGACAGAGAAGCCTGGTGGGCTACAGTCCATGGGGTCGAAAAGAGTCAGACATGACTAAAGTGACTTAGCATGCACAATGAGTCCTGCGAAGCCAAATATTCACTGTGATGCCTTGGCCACTGCAGTGGAGGGTGGCTGAGTCAGGGCTGCCCCGCACCCCAGAGGCATGGTCAGTGGTTGCCCACTTGTACTTCTCAGACTGGTCACCCCGCTTGGTGAGGGGTAAGAAACATTGGTTCTTGTATTCGTAAGAACCATCTTTTTTGACACTTGGGTATTCTAGGGAGGGTTGGGGGAAGAATAAAATGAATGCTTGGTAATAAACTTTGAAAAGAATTGAATAGCTATTGACATTTTCAGTGGACCCTGAGTTAAGCCGATGAATAGTCTGTTGCTGATGGTTTATAACCATGGTTTGATCATGGGAATCACACAGGCATTAGTAAGGCAGAGAGGAGGTTGCTCATTGGCCAAAGTGGGCTAAGTGTTTTCCATCTCCTGGTCCTTGGTCCCCCAACCTCTTGCTGCTTCTGTCCATCAGAAAGAGACCACCGGCTCCTTCCCCATTTCTCCAAAGCTCCTTAATCAGGAGTGGGAGATTAGTGTTCACTGGCTTCCTTTCAGTTCCTCTTAGAGAAAATTCTTACTTTTTATTGGTTCAACTGCTTTATGTTTCTTAGGAGGTGAATTTTTGTCACCTCCAGGAATGAAGCCATATGTTAATGGCCAACTGTATAAGACTAATATGAAATTGTCTCTGATGCGTAACCTGCACAACGAAACATTGCAAAACATAACACATCCAGTAGCCAAACCTGATTATATAAAGGAGGACTTGTATCCTTCTTTTCATGACTGGCATTTGCTTTTTTCTCACTTCTTCTGATGAGATGATCACAGACAGAACTTTAAGAAATAGCCTGTGTAGCAAAACATTTTTTGACATAAGTAGTAACAATATTTTTGTTTAGTACAGTCTCCCAAGGCAAAAAGAAATAAAAGCAAAAGTAAACAAATGGGACTTATTCAAACTTACAAGCTTTTGCACCACAAAGGAAATCATAAAAGGAAAAGGCAGCTTATGGAATAGGGGGAAATATTTGCAAATGATGTGACCAGCAAGAGCTTAATTTCCAAAATATACAAATAGCTTATGCAACTCAGCATCAAAAAAACCAAACAGCCACAAATCAAAAAATCGGCAGAAGACCTAAATAGACATTTCTCCAAAGAAGACGTACAGGTGGCCAACAGACACATGAAAAGGTGCTCAGCATAGCTAATTATTAGAGAAATGCAGATGAAAAACAAAATGAAATATCACCTCACACAGATCAGAATGGCCATCGTCAAAAAGTCGATAATAATAATAAATGCTAGAGAGGGTGTGTAGAGAAAGGAACTCTCCTACATTGCACCAATTTACATTGACCAGTCATTATGGAAAACAGTATGGAGGTTCCTTAAAAAACTAAAAATAGAATTACTGTATGATCTAGCAATCTCACGCCTGGGCATATATCCAGAAAAAACAAAACCTCTAATTTGAAAAGATACGTGCACTTCAATGTTCTCAGCAACACTATTTATAGTAGTCAAGATGTGGAAGCAACCTAATTGTCCACTGACAGATGAATGAATAAAGACGCGGGGTGTGTGTGTGTGTGTGTGTGTGTGTGTGTGTATGAATATTGTTGTTCAGTTGCTCAGTCGTGTCTGACTCTTTGCGACTCCATGGATTGCAGCATGCCAGGCTTCCCTGTCCTTCACCATCTCCCGGAGCTTGCTCAAACTTTGTCCATCGAGTTGGTGATGGCCTCCAACCATCTCGTTCTCTGTTGCCTCCTTCTCCTTCTGCTTCAGTTGTTCCCAGTATCAGGGTCTTTTCTAATGAGTCAGCTCTTTGCATCAGGTGGCCAAAGTATTGGAGA
Organism: Bos mutus; assembly: GCF_027580195.1. Lineage (NCBI taxonomy): Eukaryota > Metazoa > Chordata > Mammalia > Artiodactyla > Bovidae > Bos > Bos mutus. Next base: position 60,049,256 of record NC_091622.1, on the reverse strand, counting down.
TTTAGCTTCAGCATTAGTCCTTCTAATTAATATTAAGGATTGATTTCCTTTAGGATCATCTGGTTTGATTTCCTTGTAGTCCAAGGGACTCTCAAGAGTCTTCACCACCACCATATGAATATTACTCAGCCATAAAAAAGAATGAAATAATTCTATCTGTAGCAACATGGATGGACCTGGACATTATCATATTAAGTGAAGTAAGTCAGACAAACATATCACCTATATATGGAATCTAAAAGATAGTACAAATGAACCTATTTACAAAACAAATAGACTCACAACATAGAAAACAAACTTATGATTATCAAAGGGGAAGGTGGGGGAGGGATAAACTAGGAATATGGGATTAGCAGATACTTGCTACAATATATAACGTAGATAAACAAGGGCCTACTGTATAGCTGCTGCTGCTAAGTCTCTTCAGTCGTCTCCGACTGTGCGACCCCACAGACGGCAGCCCACCAGGCTCCCCCGTCCCTGGGATTCTCCAGGCAAGAACACTGGAGTGGGTTGCCATTTCCTCCTCCAATGCATGAAAGTGAAAAGTCAAAGTGAAGTCGCTCAGTCGTGTCCGACTCTTAGTGACCCCATGGACTGCAGCCTACCAGGCTCCTCCATCCATGGGATTTTCCAGGCAAGAGTACTGGAGTGGGGTGCCATTGCCTTCTCTGTACTGTATAGCACAAGAAACTATATTCAATGTTTTGTAATAGCCTATGGTGGAAAAGGGTAAAAAAGAAAGAATATATCTCTGAATCACTTTGCTATACACCTGAAACTAACAATATTATAAACCAGTTACACTTCAATAAAAATAGAAATAGCTTATGTAGGAAATTCTTTTGTTATGGTCTCCTTTAGAAAACAAAAATACTGCATGAAGTCAGGCTAAGCAATATGTGCCACTGTGGAGCATTTTTATTTCTTCAAGGATGATAATATTAGAGGATTAAATCAACTTTTTTATGGAAAAAAACGGTAGCAGGTGTAGGATTGCATCTACTTGGATAATTATAAGGGAAGATGTGACACTTGATCTTTAGTTGTGAACTTTTAAGGGAATTTTACTGAAGGTTTGTTGAATTATTCAAACAAAATCCAGTACCTGTTGCTCTGTGCTTAGGAGACAAGAGTGAGTGAGCCCCAGCTTGTCTCCCTGGGGCTCACAGATCATCAGTGCTGGCATAGAGATCCCTGTTCCTTCAACACAGAAAAGGGATCAATAAATTATGTCTGGGGAGGTTTTAGAAAAAGTAGGAGAGAGGGATGACATACTCTGTCAAGGCCATACAGTTCTACATCTGAAGAATCTGAGCCACATCCAGAACATTTCATTCATGACTTCCTCGGGAAAGCTCAATGATGGGGATTTGTTGTCTCTGTAAAGCTGCAGGGCTAGGAGAATTTAATTTACTCATGAAATGTAAAAATTAAGGTATTGGACTTCCCTTGTGGCTCAAACAGTAAAGAATCTGCCTGCCGATGTAGGAGATCTGAGTTCGATCCCTGGGTCAGGAAGATCCCCTGGAGGAGGGCATGGCAACCCAACCAGAGTTCTTGCCTGGAGAATCCCATGGACAGAGGAGCCTGGCAGCTATAGTCTGTAAGGTCGCAAAGAGTCGGACGTGACCGAGCGACTGACACTTTCTTTGTAGGGCAGTGCACAAACCTTCAGTGAACTGCTGGGTGAGCTTTTCCATTTGTGTGCACCTGTGTAGCCATTAGTCAGATTAAGATGGGAAATCTTCCATCCTTTCTGCCACTTCCCTCTTGTCCTCTTTCAGAGAAGACCCCTCCCATTGTACCTCTGTCACTGTGGCTGCGTTTTCTCTGTTTTGAACCTCACAAACATGGAGTCACACAGTATGTCCTCTTTCATATGGGTGGTCTAGTGCTCAGCCTCCCGTGTTGTTGTGAGTCGCAGTAGTTCATTCTTCTCCTCTGTGCGTGGTCTTCCATTGTGTGAATATACTTCTGCTTACTGACGTGACTGTTGACAGACATTCGGTTTCCCAGTTGTTGGCTGTCGAGAATAATGGTGCCGTGAGCATTCTTGTATACGGTTTTGACACGTACCGTGCATTTCTGCCACGTGTGTTCTTAGGCGTAGGATTGCTGGGTTGTCCAGCCTTCATGGAGTCTGTTAAAGTGGTTGTTCAGGTTTACATCCCTGCCAGCCGTGTGTGATGCCAGCACTTTTTAACCTTGTTAGGACTTGCTGTGTTCCCTGCCATGGTGAGCAGCACGACTGTCCCCACAGACACCAGAGCTGGAAACCTTCCTGCCTCTTTAAGATTCTTTTCTTTTGCGTTATCTAGGTAGATCATCAACAGGAATGGCCAGTCTTCTGAAATGTCCTAGGAATTTGTTTTCTTTTTTCAGTCCCCAGATGTCATGAAGTGGAGAGCTGAACTTCAGCAGCAGTAGTTACGAGGGTCTCATTAGGATTGCAAAGAATCTCCATTTTTTGTGTGTGCTTTGAATGTTGGCATAGTGATTGGGGATGGCACGTTGTATTTTGGAACTTCGCAGATTCTGCTTAATGGCCAGTAGGTAGCAGAGAACTGAAGCTTGTGGTTGCAAAATGAGTGTGCACATGTACACTGCCAAGTTAGGTGCATACCAGACGGATGAATAACATGCTAATTATTATTATTATTCTACCTTGGAGAAAGTCTGGTAGAGTTGTAGCTTCAGGCACTATGTAAGACTTAGCTTTTTAAGCTGGCAAAACATTGATTACTATTTTTGGTTCAACTTCTACCCTTAAAAAATTGGATAGTATATTCCTTGCTACTCCTGGATGGTTTTATGTATTTTAATTAATGTTATCTTATTGCATTTGTGCCCTGGGGCTGCTTCAGTGAAAGATGTAATTTCAGAAGGTTGATGAAATTAGATAGGTTTGACTGGGAGGACCCTGTTATTCATATTTATGGTTATAAAATATTTCTATGTATGGAATATTTATGTTTATCTATGTGTACATACAACTGTGTATGACGTTTCTGTGCTCTAAGCACAGTATTCTGAATCCATTTGTAATTCAGACCAGTAGAGTGATAGTAGCTCTAGTTTAGAGGTGATTTTGTTGTTAAACATGTCTTTACATTTTCCCCTTAGAATCCCATTATGCAATGATATGTAAAGAAATGGAAGTGACTCTATAAATCAAGCACACACAACCCTCTCAGCTTTGTTACTTTGTAGTCAAACCTCACATATTCCTGATTGAATTGGCATGAGGTACGTGACCAGGTGGAAATCAGCCTTATTTGGGTCCAAACAAGTAGCCAATTATGGAGCATGGAAAATATATTTTATGTCATTTGTCAGAGCTGAATGCAATTAGTTTTGCAATAACGTGAAAGGCAGTTCTCTGAGGGGAAAAAAAGTGTGTGTATATATATATAGAGAGAGAGAGAGAGAGAGAGAGAGTGAGGCCTGAAATAAGACACAGTCAATAAAGAGAAAGGCTATAATACACTGTTTATATCCATCAAATGCCAAGCAGAGTTTCTTGTTAGTGGGAGTTAAGAATTAACATATAAGATATCACAAAGCTATTGAACAGTAGTTACACAGTATTTTTCCTACCTGAAAGGTTTGGGTCCTGAAATCCTCTTGATGGTAGACCTTGAGGTTGCAAAATTTAAAATCCTAGGAGGAAGGGAGGAGTCAGGAGTATAAAGATACTAAGTGAATCTCAGAGACTTTGTACACAAAATTTTTTAAGTTTCTCTGAAATAAAACAGCCACGTGCACTTTGGAAACCTCATGCACAGTTTCATTGTAATTGTATGTATTCCTTTTGCTTTGTGACAGATAATGACCATCTTAAGATTTTATCCAGGGGCTAGTCTCCTATCCATGGAGAAGGCAATGGCAACCCACTCCAGTACTCTTGCCTGGAAAATCCCGTGGACGGAGGAGCCTGGTAGGCTGCAGTCCATGACTACTGAGCGACTTCACTTTCACTTTTCACTTTCATGCATTGGAGAAGGCAATGGCAACCCACTCCAGTGTTCTTGCCTGGAGAATCCCAGGGACGGGGGACCCTGGTGGGCTGCCGTCTATGGGGTCGCACAGAGTCTGACATGACTGAAGCGACTTAGCAGCAGCAGCAGCAGTCTCCTATCCGCAGAGTCAGTGCTCTCCCTCCTTCCCTCTCTCCCTCCTTTTCTTTTTTCCTCTCCTTTTCTTCCTTCCACCATCCCCATTCAGTTATTTCCTGTTCCTACTAGGTAGTGTTTTAGGCTTTGGGGACACATTGATACAAACTCTCTGCCCTCAATAAGATAATACTCAAGTGGCGGGAGGCAGGTAAGTGCTTCAGGGTTGGGTTTTCTTGAAGTAGGCGCTGATTTGGAGGTTGGGGAACAAGGTGTTGACTTGGGATCCACACAGTGAACAGAAGGGGGTGGAAACAGGATTGGACAGAGGATGAGGTTGAGCTGCGGTGCAGGTTTGACAGAGCCTCCACCAGCCTGCCTGAGAACCCTGGAGTGAGCATGGATTGCCTGACAAGCTGAGGCATCAGCGATGAGCTCGCTACCTTCAGGTGTGTTACCTGGTGTGGCTGCCCGGAAGGGGTGTGGCCTCCGGCAGGACGTTCTCTGGTCACCGAGGAGCTGGGCCCTGGAGTGCTTCTGCCTGCAGCTGCTCTGCAGCTCTTAGCAGTGGCTCTCCCAGTCTGTCACAGTAAGTAAGTTTCCGGAGGTGACACAATGGTGGAGAAAGACAAGACTTGGTGAGGGGAGTGAGAGTGTTGGAGGGAGGAGAAGGCCTTATGGAGGCATTGAGACAGACATCTAAAAGAATTGCTGGTACCGGAGCAGAGCAGAGAGGCTGCAGGAAGAGCCATCGCAGGGGCCCTGAGACATGCGCCTGGCCTATTGGGGGAACATCAAGGGGGCCAGGGTGTGAGTCGGGTACAGTCATGTGGGACCTTTGTGCCATCGCACGGAGTTCACCTTTTATGCTGCGTGAAATAGTGTATTAGTTTGCTCAGGCTGCTCTAATAGAGTTCCGCAAACTGGGTGGAAGAACAACAGAAATGTATTGGTTCATGGTTCTGGATGTCATGAGTCCATCAGGGTCCTGCAGGGTTGGTTCCTTCTGATGGTGGTGTGAGAGTCTGTGCTCCATCTCTCCCTCCTAGCTTTTGGTTGTTTGCTGGCAATATTTGGTGTTCCTTGGCTTGCAGGTCTCAACCCACACCTTCCTGTGGGGTTCTCCCTGTGTGTGTGTCTTTGTGTCCAAATTTCCCCTTCTTATGTGGACACCAGTCATATTGATTTAGGGTCCACCCTAATGACCTCATCTTAACTGATAAATCTGCAATGACCATCTTTCCAAATAAGGTATTGGGCGGTTAGGACGTCAACATGTGAATTCGTGAGGTAGGGTGGGGGAACACTTCAACCCATAGCAGGTGGGAAGCCCTTAGAGGGTTTTGAACAGGTTAATAATATAATAATCAAATTTATCTTTTACAAATGATCACTCTTTTGTGGAGATGAGAATGAAGAGAGGAAGCAGAAGCATTACTGTAATCAAGGCAGGAGATGCTGTTCACTGTGCCAGATGCTAGAGAGGGTGGTAGTGATTTGTGAGGTTTAAGATATACTAAGGTAGAGCTGTTACCGCAGTAGATTAGATGTGGTGAGGAGGAAGGAGAGAGAGAGAGAGGAAACAAATGAAGAGGCAAGGATGGCTCCTGAGCACCTGGAAGAAAGGAGTTGCCATTTGCTGAGATGGGCAGGGTTTTGCAAGGAGCCAGTGAGGTGGTAACAGTAGGAGTCTGATTTAGGACTTAAGTTTGTGATGCCTGTTAGACACTCATGTAGAGAGGTTGAGGAGGCAATTGGATGTATGAGAGATTCTGGAATCCAGAGTTCAAAGATGAAAGGGACCAGCAGAGAGAGCCCTGAAAAGAGGAGTCAGTGAGGTGGGAAGTGAACCCAAAGAAAGAGGGCAGAGGGGTTTCAGAAGGCATGTAATGAATGTGTTTCAAAAGTAATCATCCAATAGAGTAAGAAACGGGTTGACCTCTGGCTTTGGCAACATGGAGGCCATTGGTGACTTTGACAAGAGCAGTTCTGAGAATGACAGTGATGAAAGCCTGGTTAGAGTGAACTCGGAAGAGACAAAGTAGAGGCTAAACACAGGCAGCGTTTAATTTTATGAGTAGCTTGCTGGGAGGGCCCGTGTTGACAGCAGAGATGAAGAGTAACTAGGATGCTAGAAATGGAAAACCTTTGTGTGATCATCTTAGGATGGAGGTCAGGTATCGATACTTCTTAGGCTCCCTCCTCTTTTCTTTTACAGGGTTGTTTAGTCTTAGCTCTTCTCAGAAATAGCAACTTCATGGCAAAGTATGTAATGTTACTGCCTTTCAGACAAGTTTTAGCTCCTTTCCTCCTAACAGGATATGTAGTAATACTCAGTTCTTGAGGGTTGAGTAAGGCAGTGTTAGGGTTATATAGGCTTAGTCATGAATTTTTTCAAGAGAAGAAAAATTTGACCTAAAAGGAAATTTATCTGGAATTCATTTGCTTGAATAAAGAAAATGAAGAAATTATACATAATTAGTCTGCAGGATAATTTACCTCCAAAAACAATTTTAGTAGCATCGCAATTTTCTCCTTTGCATATCTTAAAATCAAGAATTAGGAGCAAAGTATAATTAACATACTTGAATTTTATCTCATCTTCCCAGTCTGCCAAGGTAAGGGAGCAGAAGACCTAAAAGGGCAACTCAGAGTGGAGTTAAACAGAAGGACCTTGGGTTTTACTCCAATTCCCTCAATGACTCAGTGAAACTATTAGGAAAAGCTCTATACACTTGCTGGGAATTGAATGTAGGTGAAGTGTGAACTTAAACTTTCAGGGAGTCTGGTACAATTTCAGAACCAAAGGAGACATTAAACGCTTTGTTTCTATAAGGCCAAATTAGGTCTGACTCTTTTAAACACAGATGAGAGAATTAAATTTGATCATTGATGTCTTCCCTCCTTTGAGGGGCACACCTATTAGCTATTAACTTATAGAATTTGCACATGTGATTATTTTGTGAGATAAAAGGGATTGTATTTCTTTCAAGGATTTATTCCCTTCTACTGAGTTCACAGAGGGAAAAAAAAAAGAGGGAAGTGGAATTAAACTGAGCTTCAGATATAATAAAAGGGAAGTTTTTCCTCATGAGGCTCCTCTCTAGAGGTTGGTCATGGCTTCTCTGCGGGATTTACTTATAAATCAACCGCATTGTAGATGGTCAAGGTGTGGGAAAGGCAGAGTGATCAAGAAACTTATGGGGGGAGGGGCGGTGTGCGGAGGCCACTTGATCTGTTGGAAGATAAAAGAAAACACCTGGGCAAGTTTCAGTCTACTTTTAAAGACCCTCAAACAAGAAAACCAGCACAACCCCACCGTTCTGCAGGCTTGCTTAGGCTTGTTCAAAACCTGTGGTACCATGGTGTTCGAAAGCAGTTGTGTCCTTAGGAGACAGTGAGGTGGAGACAGGCATGCAGCTTTATACAGATTCACGGACCCACACCTTTATCTTGAGACAAACAATATCTCAGGTTTTTGTCCTTTCCTCTTGTTACAGTGTTCTTGCAACTTTCTTTCTTATGTGAGATTGGACTCTTAAATTCAGCAATGAAATTTAGATGGGAAGGAAGGATTAGTTGGGTGGTGTTTCTATTAAATCCTGTAATGAGTTAACGCTATGGAATACTGTTTTGTCTTCTTTCCCTTGAGGCTGTAAAATATTGTCATTTCCAAGATAAGAAAAATTCACAGGCTGCTGTCTTTCCTTTTTCTGAATTCATATATAATTTCTCACTTTTAACCCTTTGGAGCTCTTTTGGATGCCAGTATATGTCTGCCATGGGAAATTTTAAATACAGCCAGCTGTGTTAAATATTCATAGAATCGATTTGCACTTGTTTAAAGTCTTTGGTGATTTATCTTCAGAGAGTGTTAATACGGCAGTAATTCTGCGTTACATTTCTTGCACCAACATTTAATTGATACTATATTTCACGAGGATTATTGTAGGTTTATTGCTGTAGTATTTAGAGTTGTGGTTCTGTGCTGTTAATTCAGAGGAATAGGATTCCTGCATCTCTTGTTTCCATTTTAATTGTGTGTGCTTTTGAGCTGATGAGTTTGAGAAGGACCGTTAACTGTGTAACAGACCTTATGGACAAAAACCATTTTGGTGGAGTAGACCTGGGGGTACTTGGCTTGTGGATGTCGTTGTATGAGTATTTTTCTTTAAAATGATGGTAAGTTAATTTAATCTGTATTCTTTTTCAAAATGGTATAGAAATTGATAAAATCTATTTAGTGGGAATTAGCAGTTACTTTCCTTATTAACTAAGGTACCTGGGATATCTCAGGTTGGGTGGCAGCTATTGTATGCTTTTTAAAGCATGTTGATTTACATTGTTATTCTCTTCTAGAAACTTCAGTGGTTTTTCTAACCACTAGGATAGGAGTGTCCTAACTGTGCAGTTCTCATTGGAATTTCACACAAACACTTAGTAGGTGCTCAGTATTATATTGAAATGTCCATACAATTGAAAAACATTTTGGTGAGTAAATACACGGGTGTCCATGCACTAGCAATGAAACATGTATGATACCTGAGGGAAGGTGGAGCATTTGCCCATCAATCACTGTTATTAATAAAGAATGAAAATCAGGAAAGGAGGCAGGAGACGTTTTAGATGGGTAGAAGGGAAGAGTAAAAACCATAGACGCTGAAAAGTACAAGGAGAGGTCAAAGCCTTAGTATGATTTATTGGATTTAACTCAGGAGAATGTTCTGGAAGGAACGTCAGACTAGGAGTTAGCACACTGAAAGTGACCTTCGGTGACTCTGAATTCTGGGGCCTCTGCCTTCCCTAAAGGCTTACTGTGAGACTCAGGTGAGAAAATTTATGTGAGGGTGTTTTGCAAACCGTGAAAGGTCGTACCAATGGGGTGTTTTGTGAGCCTGGATGGATGCTGAGGGTCATCCATCACGTACATAATGGCACTTACAGCGGGTCATGCCTGTGATGGACAGTGGTGGGTAAAATGCAGGCCTATGTCCTGGGCTGTCAGTCATTCTAGTGATAAGAAAGGCATTAACCAAACACTCAAGTATATAATTATAACCCATTACAAACTGGTGGATATTGTGAAGTACACGGTGCTAACGGCTCATTTAGTCTGGCTCTGGGGTTTACCCTGTACTGTGTGGAGTCATCGAGGTTCTTGGAGGGACTGACCTAAGCCCATTGCTTTCGGAAGTTTCATCTAGTGTAGGATGAATTGATGAAGGATTGGAGCCTGGGAAAATACTTAAGTGAAGGTACTGTCATATATAGCATACACCCATCATAGGACATGATATATGTCATTATATTCTTGGAGTTATTTTAATGTTTTAAGTGTTTAATGTTGATATTTTTATGTGAGGTTTTCTAGGGTCTTGATGTTTGTTTGGTTTTCATTTGGTGTGTTAGTGAGCATCTATTTTTGGTTAACCATGAAAAAGTCACCATAAAGTATTAGTGAACGCTTGTGTAGGTTCTTGTGTGAGCAGAAAAGCTGTGCTTAGCGCTGTATGTGTATTAACTCCTGTTCATGCCCAGCAACCGTGTGAGATGATGAGACCATGTTTTCCTCATTTTGCAGATGAGGAAACTGAAACTTACTCAAGGATGTACAGCTGGTAAGTGGGACTTGGATCCAGGCCACCTAGCTCTGAGTGTATGTTCCTAATTACTTCATTATCACCTTTTCGCTAAAAAAGAAAAAATTAATTTAATGTTCTGTATGAGCAGATAAAGATGCCAGTAAAGCAGTCTTTAAATAACCACTGTGAATCCCTAGTCTCAATATACTTCCTTCTTGTTATTTTAAAAATAAATTTTTGCTAATTACAAAATAGGGAAGAAAACCTATTTGAACGCGAACAAAAAAAATTTTTTTAGAAGTTATATTGTGGTTTTATTCATTTTCCCAGAAGGGATTATAAAAGTTTGGTTGTCCGGGAGACTGCTATCTGGGCTACATGTCTCCCCATGTTTTCCTTTTTTTCATAACCAAGGCGGCGAGTGTCCAGATCTGTCACTCTAGTGGATTTTATGTTTGCCTCTTGCCTTTCATTGCCCATAAGAGCGTCATTGCATTTCACTGGTGTGTTTAGTTCCACAGTAATAGAAGCTTAGCATGGGTAGCACCTGTGGTGCTGACTCCCTGAGATCGCAAATGGGGACCCCAAAATTAAGAGTCATGGTGCTAATTATTGGCAGAGCCACAGTTGGAGGGCAGGGCCTGGAACATGCACCTGGTGTCCACCCCCCATAGCCTGTGCTTTGTGTGTGGAGGGTAGTAGCATATGCAGCCCCGAATTTGACTGGAGGAGTTTAGGACGTGCCGCCTCTGAAGATGCCACTTTGATATATTGATTATTTTGAACTGTAGGCCCTTGAAAAGTGAAAGTCACTCAGTCATGTCTGACTCTGTGACCCCTGAACTGTACAGTCCATGGAATTCTCCAGGCCAGAATACTGGGGTTGGTAGCCTTTCTCTTCTCCAGGGCATCTTCACAACCCAGGGATTGAAGCCAGGTCTCCCGCAATACAGGCAGATTCTTTGCCAGCTGGGCCACAAGGGAAGCTCTGAGCCACATAAATGCAGGGGAAGGCTTTGTCTGCCTCATGTCCCAGTTGTCTTCTTATCTGCCTGAAAACAGATCCTCCAAAAGGAACTCAGTTGTCATAGAGCCCCACCCCAGGAGTTTCATCACCCAGAAGGGATTGACCCTTATCATGGGAAAGGAGACTAGGAGTCAACACCAGGCCCAGACAGACTTTGTCACAAACTATCATTCGTCCCTCCTCTTCTAAAGACCCATTCATTCTTCCGCTAAGATGCTAACTTCCCCCTCACCTTTCCCTATTATGATGGTATTTAAGTCTGAATTCTAAGCCACCTCTTCAAGTTATTCATTTTCCTCTGGATATCTCCCATGTATACAAAGTATATATGTTAATGAGTTTTTATTTGTTTTTTCTTTCTTGTTAATCTGTCTTTTATTACAAGAGTTTCAGCTAAGAATTCAGAAATGTGGAGGGAAAATTATTTTTTCCTCCCCTGCATTTATTCCATGGATAAGCTCCAAAAAGTTTGATTCAGAATTAAGCTAAACCTGTGGCCATGGATTAGTTTGGTGTATGTTTCAAAACAATTTTCTGTATTGATAGTGTCACGTGAGTGTACGTTCCTCGGTTCTTTGTCTCGTCACAATAAAGATTTGGAGCGACGGACATTAGCTCTTGGGTCTTGGACAAACCGTGTTATAGCTCTTAGGCAAATCAGTGTTACAGCTCTATTTTATTTAGAAGATAGCAGGAGAGTGAGAGAGAGAGAGAGAGCGAGCGTTTGGCTCCTCCTTTTATATGTGTTTTCCTCCACCTGGGCCTGCCCTATGCAAATTGGGCTTAGCCAGGAGTGCTGTTTGTTCTGCCTGAAGTCTTCACTCTGGTCCTCCGACCTTCCTTTGACCTTCCTTGTCTTAGCCACCGCCATTTTGGACTCCTTTTCCCTATTCTACCTACCTAACAATAGTAAGAGGAAAATGTTTTGCAGTATCTCATAAAGGAATTTTATATATTACTTTTTGATTCTGCATTTGTTTCTTGACCTTTCGAAAAAAGTCCCCCTAGGGCTCTGCTTTTATTTGGTTAATGCTGCTGCTGCTGCTAAGTCGCGTCAGTCGCGTCCAACTCTGTGCGACCCAATAGACGGCAGCCCACCAGGCTCCCCCGTCCCTGGGATTCTCCAGGCAAGAACACTGGAGTGGGTTGCCATTTCCTTCTCCAATGCATGAAAGTGAAAAGTGAAAGGGAAGTCGCTCACTCGTGTCCGACTCTTAGTGACCTCATGGACTGCAGCCTTCCAGGCTCCTCCATCCATGGGATTTTCCAGGCAAGGGTACTGGAATGGGGTGCCATTGCCTTCTCCTGGTTAATGCTGTTAACTGCTAAAAAGCACATTCTCTGCAGGAATGCAGTATGGATAAGAGTGTTACTAAAAAAGAGACATATGCTTTGCAATTTCACAAGTTGTTTCATTTTCTTTATGTGGTTAGAATCTCTCTTTGGACTCCTTATGCTTTTTGTGACTGGTGTGTCTTTCTATACATTGTATTTTGTCCCTGTTTTGTCATCTACCGGTCATGTCTCAGTAATAGAGCCAGGAGGTCAGAATCTCTTGAATATTCAGTGCAGAATTTTGTGTTTATAGGATAAGCTGTTTTATCTGGGGCTCTTATGACCAGCAGCTGCTCAGTCGAAGTGGAGAAGTGTAAAAAACATTACATTTATTTATATCTTATATTTTAAATTTAGACATATAAATGTACATCCATGTTGCTAATTTCTGAAGTAGGGCCTGATAAGTGGTTTCCATGTGTTTTTTGGCACATGGACCATAACCTGCAATGCCTAGTCTACCTGGTTTTCAGTTTGGCTTGCTTTAGAGTGTTAGGATGCTTGTGAGCTATGAGTTTAGAATTCTTCCAGGTTCTTCTGATTTGCCTCCGCATCCTTTGCCACTTTTTCATGCCTAATTTGACAGCAGTTATTTTAGTGTTACTCTTTCATTGAATTACTCCACAGTATTCAGATATGCAACTTCATTTTCATAGAAACATTTTTCTGAGCTCATATTTTATGTGTTTTTATACAGTTTATTATGTGTTTACATACAGTTGAACAACTAGCATAGACAGACGTGAACACATCTGACCCTAGAGAAAGGTACAGCTTTACTGGGGGGCTGACCTCTGCTTCTCAACCTATATGTGGTGAAGGTCTAGTCTTTTTATTTTCAATCTGTCATGGATTTGTTCTTTTATTAACAAAAAAAGGAGGAAAGAAATAAAAAAGTTATGCAAGCCTTAGGTTTTTTTTAAAATATTTTAGAAACAACATAAATAAAATTACATTTTGTTAAATATAAACACAGCAAATATAGGAAAGAAAATTACAAAATCTGTGCATCTCCTTCAAAAAAAAAGCATGAATATAGGTAATTCACATAACAACTCACTATAGCTTGTTAATTTGTTAATCCAGTTATAGCTGAACAGAAAATTATGACTAAAGTGATTCTCCTTATTAAATAACCCTGTAGCTCAGACGGTAAAGAGACCTGGGTTCAATCCCTGGGTTGGGAAGATCCCCTGGAGAAGGAAATGGCAACCCACTCCAGTACTCTTGCCTGGAAAATTCCATGGATGGAGGAGCCTGGTAGGCTACAGTCCATGGGATCGCAAAGAGTTGGACACGACTGAGCAACTTCACTGGTTCACTGGATGTAATCAGTGTTTTAAGATTTTTGATGTCATAGATGAACTTACTCTTGCTTGTTAACCTATTTGCTCTAGGCTGGGTTAGTGCTAGCTTGTCTCAGAGTTAATGAATAATGTATATATCAATTGATTATGATTTTGTTTTAGTAACACCCATGGTAGAGGAACTGGCCTTGTAGAGGGATGTTGATGAGGATGAAGAAAGACAAAGCAATTTCAGCAAGCTCAGGATCTTTATTTTTCACTTTTCTCCAAAATGAAGCAAGTGATGCTTGTGTCAAAATTCAACTTCAGTTTTTCCTCAGTAGCCAAATCCAACTTGTTCTTTAAATTTATGGTCAAATGTAAATGATCTTTCAATGAAAGAAGTGGGTTTCGATTTTAATATACTTACATTACCGTTGAGAAGGTAAACTTAAACTATCACTTGTGATCCCATGGTTCTACAGCACTTGACAACTTGCCTCACAAGGTCGTCATCACCAAAACTGGTCACTGAGATGAGTCTGCTATTCATGCACTTGGGTGTGGCAACTGTGTCTGAAGACTACCCACATTTCTATTGTAAATGCTCACTTTCCATTTCCTGGGTAGCTGATAACAGTTTGCAGACTGGTGTCTATCTCTGGACCATCCTTGGAGAAGCCCTGGGCTCTAGTAGCGCCTCCTACTAGCTGTGAGCTGCTGGTGTGCTGAAACATTAGTCATTGTGCTGTGGAGAGGGAGTGGGGTGTGCTGGTTAGTCTGGCAAGGGGATTAAATTAAGAGAGCTTTTTTTGCTTAAATATCACCACCACCACCACCCCCCCCCGCCCCCGCAACCCCCGCTAGCTTTCGTGAGATTCAAAGTATCAGATGCATGAGCAGTTTTGTATGTATTGTGTATGTATTATGTATCTGTTTATCCCATGACTGAGGATACCGATCATCTGAAGGAGTTCACCTACATGCCCCCCAAAATGTGCTACTTTGATATATTGATTGTTTTAACTAAAGGCACTTGAAAAACAGCAAATACAGAGAGAGGCTTTCTCTGAACTCCCCTTATCTACCTGAAGACAGATCCTCCAGAAGGAACTCGGTTGTCACAGATCCCCTCCCACGACTTTCATCAACCAGGGAAGGATTGCCTCTTCACATACACCACACCCAGACAGACTTCATAACAAACTATGATGTCTCCCATCTATTCTTCTAAGGGCTTATTCATCTTCTGAAAAATCGTTTGCTCTCTGCAGAGAGGCTGATATCCTTCCCTTTCCTTAAGATGGTGTATAAGCTGTCAAATCTCACTGCTTTTTGGGGGTACTCATTTTATTTTTCCTGTGATGTCTCCAATGTGTGTTATGTTAAAAATTAATACATTCGTGGACCTTTTCTCCTGTTAATCTGCCTGTTCTCAGTTTATTTCATAGACCTAGCTATCAAACCTAGGAGGGTAGAAGGAAAGTCTCCCCCGACTCCCATCTTTGTCCATCTTTGAATTACCCACTGGACCTTGCATGCAGCTGCTAGGTGATCGCTGCATAGAATATATAAATCTGGAATTTCAGTGGAGACATTTTCTTTAAAGTGTCGTTTACTTTTAAGGAAGTAACACACTCTTGAATTCTCATTTTTCTTCTGGTCAATAGGAATTTGTCTAGTTATCTCCTAAGAAATCTCAGTATTTGGACCCTGTTTCCTTTGCCTGAGCATACTATCTGGGCCCAGGAGAATTTCTCTGCTCTTACAATGAAACATATCTTGAAAAAAATGATCAGTTTGGGTGTTTCAGTCCCCTATTTTTATCTTTTCACTGACTTACCACTGTACATGATTCTAAATCCTATGAACAAGGACTGCTCAGGGTAACTGATTTATCCTACTTTCACGAGTTCATAGTTGAGGTAAGCACGCTTTTCATGTTTTTAAAGCAGGTGAAATTTTGGCCATAGTTTTAACTCCTTTTCATGAAAATTATTAGTAGAGTCTTTGAAAACGGAGTCAATGTCCTTGTAGTAATAACCAGAAGTTTGAAAGAGATGATGACGTTGAAGACTATAGAGGGAAGTAAAAATGAACTGATGATGAGTATAGATTTATCTCAGGGTAACAAAAATGTGTTAATTTTAGAAGTGTTTCCTTTCTTGATGATACCTTGCAATTTGAAGTTTTTCAGTAATCCTAAAATGAGCTGACTTGGCAGTCAAGAAATATCGAAAAAGTGACAACTTGGCATCTTTTGCTAGGCTGTTTTCCCCTCCATCAGGTGAAAGAAAAAGCAGTGGTAAATTTCAAGCATATTTGGAGCAAAGACCGTTTGGCGTAATTCTTATAGCTCTCATTGATGAGTGCTTACCATATCCATATGCTTGACATACAGTGCTTCATTTAATCCCTGAAAAAAGTTAAGGACTTGGGCAGGATCATCCACCTCTCTGTCCAAAGTGCAGAATGCTGTGCTGGACTTTAGGATGTGGTGGTCTGCAAACCAGACTTAATCCCTGCCCTCTAGGTGCTCCTAATCTAATAGGAGACCAAGAGCCTTTAAATATATAGTTAGAAATGGTGGTAGGTTCTATGAAGAGAAATCATAGGACCCCTGTTAATTCTCAAGATTGGTCAGTAAAAGCCACCCTGATTAAGTGATATTTCAACTGAAACCCGAATGATGTTGATGAGTGGATCGAAGTTAGCTAGGCTGGGCGTGTGTGAGTGTGTGGGTATGTCAGGGTGATGGGAGTGGGAAGACATTCTAGACAAAGAGCACAGTTTGCACTGAGTCTTTGGAATGAAGATCAAGACTGACTCAGGGCCTGGAGCATGCAAAGCAGAGGGACCTTGATGAAGAGCTGGAGTAGTGGGCAGGGCCCAGGACACTAGGCTACTACCAGGATTTTGTTTTTGTTTTAAATGCAATGGAAAACTATGTACGAGCTTTAGGTTGGGGAAAGACATGGGTAGGATTACCTTTTATAAGGATCATTCTGGGCCACTGTGGATATAGGTTCTAGGGGAGTCTTATAAAAGTGTTATTCAAACCAACGGTCTGCTAAACCTTAGCTGAGTTGTGTATGAGTTTGGCTCTTGATCTTTGACTATTTTGTCCTCCATAATCCTTTATTCAACAAGATTCAGAGTTGGCTTCTGACATCTTCTCTTGCTTTACAAGGTAACTGTACCTTGAGTACACATTCTTTTGTTGGGAGCTGCCTATTTTCTTTGCAGCAAAGTGTGGAACAGTAAGGAGCTTTTGGTGTAACGGTCTTGCAGAATGGTCATTGGGCAGCACACAGGGCAAGTAGCTGTTTATCACCAAAGTCTGGGGTCTGGCTTTTACCTTTAATAACCTGGAAAATCAGTTTTTTCTCAGTACACCTATAAAAGAATTGGACTCTGGGGAATGGGTTCTTGTTAGTTCAGATCACAAGAGCTTCATATGAAATAAAAATCAGTTGGTTAATGTTAAAGACTAGAACTAGAAAGGAGTCTGGACATGTGTTCTGGAGGGAAACCTACCTGAGAAGCCAAATAAGAGTCTGACATCTTGTGTCTGTTAGATCTCCATTAAGGCCATCTCTGTACAGGAGACGGGCCCCTTAGTCCATTGTATGTTAATAGACATTGCACAGGTTTCTGCTGTTTGGGATTTCTTTTTTGTTGTTTCATACCCTTCTTTGTCTCTTGAAAATTTTTTAGTGTTTTGAACTTTTTATTCTGAAATAATTTTAGGCTTTCAAAAAGCCTAAATTTTAAGTGTTAAAAATATAGTGAAAAATACAAAAAATTCCTTTACATTCTTCATCTAGATTTTCTAAATGTAACTATCTTACATAATCACTGTATAGTAATCAAAAATCAGGGACTAAACATTGGTCTAATATTACTGTCCAGGAACCTTATTTAAATATTGCCAGTTAATGCCTCATTAACGTTTCTTTTTCTGGTCTAGGATCCAATCCAGGATTACAAGTTATATTCGGTTGTCATAGTGCCTCAGTCATCTTAATATGGAACAAAGCCTCACCTTTTCTTTGTCTTTCATAACTTTGACACTCTGAAGGGTATTGACCAGTTATTTTGTAGAATGCCCCTCGTTTTGGGTTTGCTGGTTGATTCTTCATGTGTTACGCATTTTTGTTAAGAATATTATGGAAGTGGTATGAGTGCTTCTCAGGACCTCATATCATTCCTCTGTTTTAACTATAAAGTAATTTATTTGTTCTTTCTTCTAAAGGGATATGGTAGAATTAACTAGGCTCAAGTTCTTCAAACTTGAGAAAATGTGGACTTCTGAGACTATGTCTGGGAGCATGCATTGCAGCTTGAGAAATACTAACTGGAATTATATGCTAGCATTTTGAATGATCCTGGTATAGTGTGCTTATAAATACTATTGTAGGAATTGAGATTACTTGACTGTAAGAAGGTTGGGATGTGAATGGTTTAAAATATGCTTATATTATTATATATCTTAAAAACATCAAAAAAAGGGAAAAAAAAATCCCAGAATGTTTCTAAATCTCAGACTCCTGGGGAAAAATGTCCCCCAAATAATAATAATCTGAAACCCTTTTTCTAACTTTTCTACAAAGATACATACCTCCTTGTAGATTTAAAATTTTTTTCATTATTCCTTTATAGGGCTTTCCTGGTGGCTTAGATGGTGAAGAATCTGCCTGAAATACAGGAGATGTGGGTTCAGTCCCTGGGTTGGGAAGATCCCCTGGAGAGGGGAATGGCAACCCACTCCAGTATTCTTGCCTGGAGAATTCCATGGACAGAGGAGCCTGGCAGGCTATAGTCCATGGGTTCACAAAGAGTCAGACACGACTGAGTAGCTAACACTTAAACTTTCACTTTCATTCCTTTATAGATAAGGAAAAAAAAAATTGAAAGAAATTTCATTACTCTGCCATCATGGAATGTGTGTCAAATGATATGCTAAGTGGATAAGGTAGCAGTTTTGAGTAAAATACACCCAGTTCAACTCTAGCTCTGACGCTAATGGAGGACTCTTGGGTTAAGTGCTTAAGCTAACTCTCCAGTTATTTACTTCTAAAATGTAGACGACAAGATCTACTTTTAAGTTTGCCACCAAATAAAACAAGATCTAGGTAAAAATCTGCACATGTCATGGGACCTCAGGAAATGTCATTTGTTTTTCTCCTCTCTTTCATACCCTGTGCTTTCAGGATGAAAGAAAATGAAAATGTTGCTAAGTTATGTTCGATTCTGTAACCCCACAGACTGCAGCCCGCCAGGCTCCTCTGTCCATGGAATTCTCCAGGCAAGAATACTAGAGTGGGTTGCCATTCCCTTCTCCAGGGGATCTTCCTGGCCCAGGGATCAAACCTGGGTCTCCTTTATTGCAGGCAGATTCTTTACTGTCTGAGCCACCAGGGAAGACCATGTAAGCACAATATTTATAATATTACCTTGTGAAAAATAAATGATGATTTTCATTCAGACAAGAAAGATGTATTTTCAAAATAGATAAGTTTTTCTATGTAAGTGCAAATGGTCTATACTCATTGTCTGTGCAGTTTTGGCAAAAAGTGCCCATCCATTCACAATAAATATGTTGTGAAGATATATAGCTAAATAAATGGACCCCACAGTGAGGGAGGTTTTGGAGGAGGCTGTGACTCTCCCTTTCCTAACTGCCTTACTCATCAGAGACTGTACTATCCCATTAAGGGCATTAGGAGTTTCCTGGCCTTGAACTGATTATTTAGGGTGGGTACTAACTTGCCTCAATGGATGGGTAACCCCCACCCCATAACCTACTCACCTTACCTGTTATACATGGACTTTCTAACTTAGAATAACCTTGGGTTGTTTTAGATTAACAGAAGAAATAAAACTAGTCTAACATTTTCTTAACAAAGTTCTTTCTTTCCTAATTCCTTACATTTCTAGTATTATCTTTACTTTAGGTGGCTCAGATGTAAAGCATCTGCCAGCAATGCAGGAGACTTGGGTTTGATCCCTGGGTCCCAAAGATCCCATGGAGAAGGAAATGGCAACCCACTCCAGTGCTCTTGCCTGGAAAATTCCATGGACAGAGGAGCCTGGTAGGCTACAGTTCATGGGAGCCAAAGAGTAAGACACGACTGAGCAACTTCACTTAAAACCAACAGTAGTATTTTCTTTTCTTCCCCCCCCCCATTCATTTTTGGCTTTTCACCCTGGTAAAATACTACTAAAATAAATCGGCTAAATTTTAGCATAAATACAGTGAAAACCAGCAGTTGAAATGATTGCAACTTGGAAAATGTTAGATGGAGGCACTTCAAAAGAAAGATTTCTCCATATCACAGGCTGCTGCTTTGAAATAACTCATGTTTCTTTCCCACCTCTAAATTGTCATTTTTCCAGTTCTCCTTTTTTGGAAGCTTCAGTATGCAAAGCTTTGACAACAGTTTAGGAAAATGAACTCACTCCCTACTGTGTGACATTTGCTTGAGGATAATTTGTTTGGCTCAAAATTGGCAGTTGCTGAAATGAGTGAAACAGTGAGATGTTTTCATGGGTTCGTTGTTGAAAGAAAGGAAATCCTCCAAGGTGGCCATTTAATTTCACAGCTCTGAAACCTTTATCTGATTATACATCTTTGGGTATTTTCTTCTTCAGTTCAGTTCAGTTCAGTTCAGTCGCTCAGTCATGTCCGACTCTTTGCGACCTCATGAATCGCAGCATGCCAGGCCTCCCTGTCCATCACCAACTCCCGGAGTTCGCTCAAACTCACATCCATCAAGTCAGTGATGCCATCCAGCCATCTCATTCTCTGTCGTCCCCTTCTCCTCCTGCCCCCAATCCCTCCCAGTATCAGAGTCTTTTCCAATGAGTCAACTCTTCCCATGAGGTGGCCAAAGTACTGGAGTTTCAGCTTCAACATCAGTCCTTCCAAAGAACACCCAGGGATGATCTCCTTTAGAATGGACTGGTTGGATCTCCTTGCAGTCCAAGGGACTCTCAAGAGTCTTCTCCAACACCACAGTTCAAAAGCATCAATTCTTTGGCGCTCAGCTTTCATCACAGTCCAACTCTCACATCCATACATGACCACTGCAAAAACCATAGCCTTGCCTAGACGGACCTTTGCTGGCAAAGTAATGTCTCTGCTTTTTAATATGCTATCTAAGTTGGTCAAAACTTTCCTTCCAAGGAGTAAGCGTCTTTTAATTTCATGGCTGCAGTCACCATCTGCAGTGATTTTGGAGTCCACAAAAATAAAGTCTGACACTGTTTTACACTGTTTGCCCATCTATTTGCCATGAAGTGATGGGACCAGATGCCATGATCTTCGTTTTCTGAACGTTGAGCTTTAAGCCAACTTTTTCACTCTCCACTTTCACTTTCATCAAGAGGCTTTTGAGTTCCTCTTCACTTTCTGCCATAAGGGTGGTGTCATCTGCATATCTGAGGTTATTGATATTTCTCCCGGCAATCTTGATTCCAGCTTGTGTTTCTTCCAGCCCAGCGTTTCTCATGATGTACTCTGCATAGAAGTTAAATAAGCAGGGTGACAATATACAGCCTTGACGTACTCCTTTTCCTATTTGGAACCAGTCTGTTGTTCCATGTCCAGTTCTAACTGTTGCTTCCTGACCTGCATACAGATTTCTCAAGAGGCAGGTCAGGTGGTCTGGTATTCCCATCTCTTTCAGAATTTTCCACATTTTATTGTGATCCACACAGTCAAAGGCTTTGGCATAGTCAATAAAGCAGAAATAGATGTTTTTCTGGAACTCTCTTGCTTTTTGATGATCCAGCGGATGTTGGCAATTTGATCTCCAGTTCCTCTGCCTTTTCTAAAACCAGCTTGAACATCTGGAAGTTCACGGTTCATGTATTGCTGAAGCCTGGCTTGGAGAATTTTGAGCATTACTTTACTAGCGTGTGAGATGAGTGCAATTGTGCGGTAGTTTGAACATTCTTTGGTGTTGCCTTTCTTTGGGATTGGAATGAAAACTGACCTTTTCCAGTCTTGTGGCCACTGCTGAGTTTTCCAAATTTGCTGGCATATTGAATGCAGCACTTTCACAGCATCATCTTTCAGGATTTGAAATAGCTCAACTGGAATTCCATCACCTCCACTAGCTTTGTTCGTAGTGATGCTTTCTAAGGCCCACTTGACTTCACATTCCAGGATGTCTGGCTCTAGATGAGTGATCACACCATTGTGATTATCTTGGTCATAAAGATCTTTTTTGTACAGTTCTTCTGTGTATTCTTGCCACCTCTTCTTAATATCTTCTGGTTCTGTTAGGTCCATACCATTTCTGTCCTTTATCGAGCCCATCTTTGCATGAAATGTTCCCTTGGTATCTCTAATTTTCTTGAAGAGATCTCTAGTCTTTCCCATTCTGTTGTTTTCCTCTATTTCTTTGCAAAACGTTAGAGAATGTTTATATTGATGTGACTGTTAATACAAAGCTATGTGTGTGTGCTTAGTGTGTGTCTGACTCTTTACAATCCCATGGACTGAAGCCACCAGGCTCCTCTGTCTGTGGGGATTCTCCAGGCAAGAATACTGGAGTGGGTTGCCATTTCCTTCTCCAGGGGATCTTCCCAACCCAGGCATGAACCAGGTCTCCCACTTTCAGGCAGATTCTTGACCATCTGAATCACCAGGGAAGCCCTACAGAGCTATGAAAGCGTGTTACTTAAAGTGTTATGGAGATACTCGAGAACAATGTTTCTGTTTTCTCAAATCAGCGTTTCATATCTTCCACTTTTCCTGCCTTATGGTTCTGGGTATTCAAGTGACAAATCATGTCACTTCCTTTTCTTTTTGATTGGCTAGTTTGGGCTTCCCTGGTGGCTCAGACAGTAAAGAGTCTGCCCAGGGTTTGATACCTGAGTCAGAAAGACTCCTGAAGAAGGGAGAGGGAACCCACTCCAGTATTCTTGCCTGGAGAATTCCATGGACAAAGGAGCCTGGTGGGCTACAGTCCACTGGGTCGCAAAGAGTCAGACACAACAGAGGGACTAATACACAAACACTAATTGGCCTAGTTCAGGGCCCTGTTAACTGGATTATTGGAACCCACCCTGCATTCTGGCCTCTCATGCATTCTCAGTGCTGATGCTAATCCTGTCTAATAGGGATCTAGAGCTACTCCCCTCATTTGATGATTCTCAGATCCCCAGCAGATATTCAGAAACTTTTCTTACCAAACTCTTTTTCTGTAAAATATTTTCTCCACCAGCACTGCTGTCTGTTTAAAACTTGGCCAGAAACATTCCCACCTTACTAACATCACTCAGGTTATCCTCTGCATCATATTTTCCTTTGTTCTAAATGGACCCAAACCGTCTTTTGCAGTCTAACTTAGATCCCACCACATCTTTGAATTTCTTCTAGGGCCTTCTCTGATAGTTCTCATCTGTACCCCTTGAATTAACAAGATGGCCTTTATGCCCCTCATTGAACTGTGTCTTCTCAGAGATAAGGATCTTGTCTTATTCACCTTGGTCTTCCATCAGCCTTGCCTTACTGGCACTCAGTAGATAGTTATTGAGCTGAATCAACAATTAAATGGAATTTGCTGTTGTAAAACAGGGAGGAGGAGGGAGGAAGCGAATGACAATATAAAAATAAATTCAAATGCCTGTGGGTAAGCCCAGGCATACCCCTTTGTACAAGGTATAGTGCGGAGCATTGTGGGGAGATAAAAAGAAAGCTCAGCAAAATCCAGGCTATGGGAAACCCTACAGGACAATTGACCTGGTTTCTTCAATAAATAGATTGTTAAAAAAGAGAGAGAGATTAATAGAACTTACAAAATATATCAACCAGTTGCAATGTGTACACTTTATTTGCATTCTGATTCAAACAAACAGTAAAAAACATAATACAATTAGGGAAATTTGAGCAATGATCAGATAACTGGTGTTAAGAAATTATGGTTAATTTTCATAGACATGATATTAGTGTGTTTATGCTTTAGAGTAGCCTTATTTGTTAGAGATACATGTTGAAATATTTGTGGATGAAAGGATGTGGTGCCTGGGATTTACCTTCAGACAGCCTGGAATTGGCGAGCGTGGTGGAGGGGAAGGGAGAGTGTGGGTATGAAGAGCAAACTAGATTGGGCATGAGTTGATAATTGTTGAAGCTGGATCGTGGGTACAGAGGTTTTTCATTATTTCTGCTTTTTATGTGTTTGAAAGTTTCCATAATAAAAGGTATGAGATAAGGGACAAGACATGAAGCTTGTTTTTAAAGAATTAAAAGGGCATGAAATTGGCATCTGGGAGGCTCAGGTTCTAGCCCTGGCTTGCTCTGAGAGAAGCCATATGATCTGGAGTCACCCATTCAACACTTCTGGGCTTTACAGACTTTCCTGAGTTAGTGAGTTCACTGGATGGGTCCTCATGGCCACTGGTCACTTGGAATGCTGCTCTTCTGATAGAGACTTGGAGCCTGTGTTCAGGAGTCTGGCATCAAGGAGCTGTGTTTATGAGGGGCATGGTTGGTTTCACTCGAGCTGTGTATTTACCAGATTCTAGTTCTAGACTTGTCATCTCCTTTTCCCCAGGGAAGCTGGCAGCATTCTGTAGTATGTATTGTCAGTTTGAGTTGATAGAACTTCAGGCAAAGAACAAAGTAACATCCTGTCATTAGCTGAGAAGTCTTATTCATGAAGTTGATGCTGCCTGTATAGGGATTAAGATGAGCTCAGGCTCTGTGTTCCTTGGACAAGTGGCTTAACCTCCCTTCTTCAGAGGGTTGTTAGAATTAAATGAATCAGTACCTACTGTGTGTTTTGAGCGGTGCCTAGCCCATAATAATGGCTCAATAAATGGTGGATACTTCTATTGGCTCCAGGGTTAAGTGTTAGTCACTCAGTCGTGTTCGACTTTTTGTGACCCAATGGACTGTAGCCTGCCAAGCTCCTTTGTCCATGGAATTCTCCAGGCTAGAATACTGGAGTGGGTTGCCATTCCCTTTTCCAGGGGATTCCAGGGGATCTTCTCAAACCGGGGTTCAAGTCCACCTCTCCTGAATTGCAGTTAGATTCTTTACTGACTGTTATATTTTGTATTTCTAGTTCTCATAGGTTCATTGAGGCTTAAGTACATTCGTTATACTCAGATTCTTCCTTTTCTCCCTCTCTCCAATGGTAGAAGCACATTGGAGAACTCATGGCAGCCTATGGGACATAAGAGGGTAGTCTGGGAAGGGAGCTAGTGAGCACAACCGGCCTCTTAGAGGTTATCCTATCTGCCCTGCCCATCACTCGCCTGCTCATGGGCTGAGTTGCTGAGGAATTCGGCTGAGAGGGCAGAGATGGAATGTTCGTGGAATCCACTCTCTTGGCTGCTGGTTATTTCAGTGGCTGTGTTCAGCTTCCTCAGGTCTCTTTTGGTTCCTCATTGATGACTGGGTGGTGGTAGGGAGAGAGAAATTCTCCCTGTCTTTCTGATCTGTCTAGTGTTTTTTTAAAATCCCCTGTGTTGAGAAGGAAGTCTGGTAATGCCCTAGCATTCACAGGGCAGGGAGATCAGAGGAAGTGTGGTGTTCTCAGGCATGCTGACTAATTGCTTAAGCAGCAGGGATTCCGTCACTTCCTTTCTAAGGCCTGTTGATCTCAGACCCTTGTCCTCCCAGTCAAGGCCGGCAGCATCTGGGAGGCCCCTGCCGGTTCCTTACAGCCAGCTTGCCTGGGCCCTGGGTCACTGCCTCGCAGCTGTCGAAATCACATCCCCATCTTTGTTTTTTGTCCTTGATGTTTCCCAATAAATAACATTGTTTTCCAGCACCCACAAAGCAGCATCCTGTCTTTTTTTTTTTTTTTTTTGCCCTTAAGCCTATTGCTTTCCTCCTTAATGTTATTTCTTGATTGCCTTCATTTTCTTTGGATGCTTCTATTTATTTTGTGTTCATTAAGCTGAAAATAGGTTTACAAGCTTCCCTTGTTTATTCCTTGGATGAGATTCCAGTTTATAGATTATTCATATCCCTTTGCTTTTTCTGCAGTGTTGAGGCACTTAACAGCTCATGGAAATTTCCTAATGACAAGGGAAGTAATGTCTCTATAAAACCTGACAGATGTCAAAGCGAGTCCATAGAGAAAATAACATACTAGACTTAAGAGTTGAGAAGGCTAGATTTTATCCTGGTTTGAATTTCCATTCACAAATGTTGGGTCTTTGGACAAGTTATTTTTACCTTCCCCTACTTCAGTTTTCTCATTCCAAAAATGGAAATTTCTAGAGGTTGTTGGGAGATGATGTATTCTTGGTACTGATTAGATTTAATAAATACTAGCTAATATTACTGTGGATATTGTGATCTTATTGAGCTTCACAGTATAGTAAATTTTTTGAGGTAGATCAGGTCATTTTCTTTATTTTCATTAATGCATCTATTCCTTTGCCTTTGCTTAGAAAAAAGAGGGAGATAGAGAGGTAGAGAGTTCAGGCTCATACATTTCTTTCATATAGACGTAGCATGAAGGCTTGATGAGTTTGAGATCTGTCTAAAATCCTTTCCTCGAGGAAGAGTTGAGGTCTAAGTGGAGGACTCCTTTCTGCATCCTTGTACTCCAGCTTAGTCTGGGTTCAGTACCACCTGGGAAGACCTGGGGGTGGGGTGGGCTGTGTGTCTGGAGCTCCTCCTTCAGTCCACTTTCATTGTCCTTGATTTAGAACCATGTCCAGGCCTCCTGAGAGCAGGCAGTGGGCCAGGCGGCAGTGTGGTGCCATGGGCAGACCTGCCCGCTTTACTGCAGAACCTTCTTGGCTCTGCTACGAAAGCTCTCTGCCCCATAGTTCCCTCCTCCTCTACAGGAGCTGTGCCATGAGATGGTCTCAAGGAGCAGGACTCAGAAAGGGCCTGACCCACTGTAGGTGCCTACTCAAGGTTGGTTCCTTTCCCGATTTAGAATGTGTCTCTGAGTTGTGCAGGGGAAAGCTCCTGCTAAAGGAATTTCAGGCAGCAGCACTCAGGTTGTAGAGGCATTTTTGTGGGCAGTGGTAGCCTTGAAGCACCCTGAACCAATGCTGCCCTGCCAAGAAAGGCTGGTCTGATAGAGCTGGGACTTGATCTCAGCCAGTGTATCTCACCTCCGGGTGGGCCTGAGAGGGACATGGTTTTGTCACAATACACATTCTGGGCTCTAAACCAGACCTACTGTCCAGACACGTACCTTTTGGAAAAGCTTCCTAGGTGCTCCTGATGTCGACCTGGCTTTGAGCCATGGCTTGAGACAAACCAGAGTGACTGTTTATCCTCCCAGTTCTCACAGCAGCCCTCCGAGTTCTGTGCTGTTATTATGTCCTTCCGGCATGACATGTCCATGGTCACACGGCAAGGGTGGGACGGAGCCAGGTTTTGAGCCCCGGCCACCTGGCCTTGGAGTCAGTGCCTTTGCCCCTTCTCCTCCAGATAGAATTGCCTTGGGAATGGGCTTTGGAGTGTATAGCTCTTATCAAAGGGCTGGGGAAATTGGTCAGAACCAGCAGTTTCCTTCTTACTGACACTTTTATTTCTTGGTATGTCCTGGCTGGCTTCAGGTTTCAAGAGGACTCATACACTGGAGCCCTTGTGTGTCCTGTTAGGTAGGGATGAGGGCAGCAGAACACGTCTACAAGCCCTCCTCGCGTATTTGTTCCTTCCACTCTCCCACTTACTATTCAATAAGGGTTAGCTTGCTCCAGGGGTGAAAATTTTGGGGGTCATTTCTTTGGCTTCTTTCACTATAGCTAAAATGCTCTCCTGAGCGCCCTTTGAGGGTGCCAGGTCGTTTGAGAAAGCCTGAGGAGAGTGGCTTTCATTTCGTCTGTACTTGGGGAAAGCAGAACAGAGTTCCAAGGATCTGCAGTCTCTCGGCTTTAACAAGCCTGGCGTAGGATGGTTGTTTGAGAAGGGCTTTCGTGTGGGAGCTTTTTCAGCTTGGAACTGAGTGCTTGATAGTTTCGAGAATACTCACTTCAGACTGACCTGCCCAGACAGAAAATTGTGGAGCCTTCAGGCAAATGCAGCAGGAGTGAAAGAACAATAGAAACAGGCACTTGCTGTGTACCAGGAATGGTCCTTTAGGACACTGGCCCTCATCCCGTGCTATCCAGGAGGTACATGTGATGTGTATGCTCAGTTGTGTCCAACGCTTTGCAACCCCTGTGGACTATAGGCTGCTAGGCTCCTCTGCGCATGGCATTCTCCAGGCAATAATACTGGAGTGAGTTGTCATTTCCTTCTCGAGGGGATCTTCCTAAGCCAGGGATCAAACCTGCGTCTCCTGTGTCAGCAGGCAGATTCTTTAACACTGTACCACCCAGGAAGCCCAGATGTTATGGCCCCCATTTTATATAGGAGTGATCAGACTCAGGAAGTTAAATGATGAACCGGTCTCCAGGTCACACAGATAAATGAGCAATGCAGTTGGGACTGGAACCCATTTCTCTCAAGACTCGAAAGGCTATGAACTTTCCTAAAACTGTGTACTTGGCTTCACAGTGGAGATTAACTTGCAGATGAAAGTTTTCTTTCCTAATATAACATCAGGATTTACTTTTCGATAAAGTGAATAAAATTAACACTGCTAAATGTTTCGTGAAATGAAAAGAGGAAAAAGGAATGAATGAATGGGTGGATGGATTGGTGAAGCTGGACTGATGATGGATTTAGACAGCACAGGGATATTCAGTGTCCTCAGGAGCTCTGGTAATTTCCTTCAGAACAGTGTCTTTTGTGGATTTCTTCCCCACCATTTGTTAAAGTAACATAGAATCTGGGTGAGGAAGCATTTGTATTCTTCAGTTCAGTTGAGTTCAGACACTCAGTCGTGTCCGACTCTTGGTGACCCCGTGAATCACAGCACGCCAGGCCTCCCTGTCCATCACCAACTCCCGGAGTCATGTCCATCGAGTTGGTGATGCCATCCAGCCATCTTATCCTCTGCCGTCCCCCTCTCCTTCTGTCTCCAATCCCTCCTAGCATCAGGGTCCTTTCCAATGAGTCAACTCTTTGCATGAGGTGGCCAGAGTATTAGAGTTTCAGCTTCAACATCAGTCCTTCCAATGAACACCCAGGACTGATGTCCTTTAGGATGGACTGGTTGGATCTCCTTGCAGTCCAAGGGACTCTCAAGAGTCTCCTCCAACACCACAGTTCAAAAGCATCAATTCTTTGGCACTCAGCCTTCTTCACAGTCCAACTCTCACATCCATACATGACCACTGGAAAAACCATAGCCTTGACCAGACGGACCTTTGTTGGCAAAGTAATATCTCTGCTTTTGAATATGCTATCTAGGTTGGTCATAACTTTCCTTCCAAGGAGTAAGAGTCTTTTAATTTGTATTCTTAGCTATGTTTAATTCCCGACTTACTCTTGAATTTTCCTCCTCAATTAATTGTATTCCTATTCCTCCCTTTTTGTCTTCTTCCACTTGCCTTTCGGAGAAGGCAATGGCACCCCACTCCAGTACTCTTGCCTGGAAAATCCCATGGATGGAGGAGCCTGGTGGGCTGCAGTCCATGGGGTCGCTAGGAGTCGGACACAACTGAGCGACTTCACTTTCACTTTTCCCTTTCATGCATTGGAGAAGGAAATGGCAACCCACTCCAGTGTTCTTACCTGGAGAATCTCAGGGACGAGTGGGCTGCCGTCTATGCGGTCGCACAGAGTCAGACATGACTGAAGTGACTTAGCAGCAGCAGCAGCAACTTGTCCTTTCTAATAGATTTTACTTGCCAGTATTACTTGGTTTAAAGTGGATAATGTATGTAGGTTTTTTTTTTGGCTGTACCACACAACATGCAGGATCTTGTTCCCCAACCAGGAATCAAACCTGCGCCCCTGCATTGGAAGCATGGAGTCTTAAACCACTGGACTACCAGGGAATTCTCATAATGTGTGTAATTTTAATAATTCAGATTTCTCTGAAAAAGCCTGAGAAAAATTAATAGAGCCATACTGTAGTGTATGAGCTGTGAAATATAAGATAAGCTTTCCAACAAATGTTACTTTTATAACAATACTTATGATTCCATTTCCATGTCAGCCATTACAGATGCCCCAAGGAAACAAACACAGGGGGAAAATTAGATATGATCATATTAATTATGATTTCACTTCTGTGGTTAAATAGATTTCCAGTTAGAGCTGGAGTTGCTCCTTAATTAAACAAATATTTCTTCAATTCAGTTCAGTCGCTCAGTTGTGTCTGACTCTTTGTGACCCCATGAATTGCAGCATGCCAGGCCTCCCTGTCCATCACCAACTCCCGGAGTTCACTCAAATTCACGTCCATCGAGTCGGTGATGCCATCCTGCCATCTCATCCTCTGTCGTCCCCTTATCCTCCTGCCCCCAATCCCTCCCAGCATCAGCATCATTGTTTTCCAATGAGTCAACACTTCGCATGAGGTGGCCAAAGTACTGGAGTTTCAGCTTTAGCATCAGTCCTTCCAAAGAACACCCAGGACTGATCTCCTTTAGAATGGACAGATTGGATCTCCTTGCAGTCCAAGGGACTCTCAAGAGTCTTTTCCAACATCACAGTTCAAAAGCATCAATTCTTCGGCGCTCAGCTTTCATCACAGTCCAACTGTCACATCCATACATGACCACAGGAAAAACCATAGCCTTGACTAGATGGACCTTTGTTGGCAAAGTAATGTCTCTGCTTTTCAATATGCTATCTAGGTTGGTCATAACTTTCCTTCCAAGGAGTAAGTGTCTTTTAATTTCATGGCTGCAATCATCATCTGCAGTGGTTTTGGAGCCCAAAAAAATAAAGTCTGACACTGTTTCCACTGTTTCCCCATCTATTTTGCATGAAGTGATGGGACCGGATGCCATGATCTTCGTTTTCTGAATGTTGAGCTTTAAGCCAACTTTTTCACTCTCCTCTTTCACTTTCATCAAGAGGCTTTTTAGTTCCTCTTCACTTTCTGCCATAAGGGTGGTGTCATCTACATATCTGAGGTTATTGATATTTCTCCCGGCAATCTTGATTCCAGCTTGTGTTTCTTCCAGCCCAGCATTTCTCATGATGTACTCTGCATAGAAGTTAAATAAGCAGGGTGACAATATACAACCTTGACGTACTCCTTTTCCTATTTGGAACCAGTCTGTTGTTCCATGTCCAGTTCTAACTGTTGCTTCCTGACCTGCATACAGGTTTCTCAAGAGGCAGGTCAGGTGGTCTGGTATTCCCATCTCTTTCAGAATTTTCCACATTTTATTGTGATCCACACAGTCAAAGGCTTTGGCGTAGTCAATAAAGCAGAAAGAGATGTTTTTTCTGGAACTCTCTTGCTTTTTCCATGATCCAGCAGATGTTGGCAATTTGATCTCCAGTTCCTCTGCCTTTTCTAAAACCAGCTTGAACATCAGGAAGTTCACGGTTCACATATTGCTGAAGCCTGGCGTGGAGAATTTTGAGCATTACTTTACTAGTGTGTGAGATGAAGGCAATTGTGCGGTAGTTTGAACATTCTTTGGTGTTGCCTTGCTTTGGGATTGAAATGAAAACAGACCTTTTCCAGTCCTGTGAGCACTGCTGAGTTTTCCAAATGTGCTGGCATATTGAGTGCAGCACTTTCACAGCATCATCTTTCAGGATTTGAAATAGCTCAACTGGAATTCCATCACCTCCACTAGCTTTGTTTGTAGTGATGCTTTCTAAGGCCCACTTGACTTCACATTCCAGGATGTCTGGCTCTAGGTGAGTCATCACACCATCATGATTATCTGGGTCATGAAGATCTTTTTTGTACAGTTCTTCTGTGTATTCTTGTCACCTCTTCTTAATATCTTCTGGTTCTGTTAGGTCCATACCATTTCTGTCTTTTATGGAGCCCATCTTTGCATGAAATGTTCCCTTGGTATCTCTAATTTTCTTGAAGAGATCTCTAGTCTTTCCCATTCTGTTGTTTTCCTCTATTTCTTTGCATTGATCGCTGAGGAAGGCTTTCTTATCTCTTCTTGCTATTCTTTGGAACTCTGCATTCAGATGCTTATATCTTTCCTTTTCTCCTTTGCTTTTCGCTTCTCTTCTTTTCACAGCTATTTGTAAGGCCTCCCCAGACAGCCAGTTTGCTTTTTTCCAAACCCTATACTGGTCTGTGATTTCACCTATTCTTTGGGTAATAGCACCATTTATGCTTTGAGTTGGTTTTTTAAGTTCTTAGCAGCCACTCTCAACATAATTTATTAGGTCAGAGTTTAGGAATGTTATTCCATGAAAGCCCATTTCCCACATGCTTGAAGGGTAACACCATGTCTGTGTGTATGTCTGGCTGTATAGTATGTTTTTGCATTCTCTCTCGCTCTTCTTCCTTTCTCTTCCTCCTCCTCTTTGTCTTACTGTCTTGACTAAGTATAAGTAGTACCGACATTAGTTTTAATTAAAAAAAAAATTGAATAGATCAGTGTTTCCCTTTCAGACCATCAGCAATATAATACTTCTTGTTTAGAATGCATGTTCTTGTGCCCCACCCCAGATCTGAACTTGAGAACTGCTGAATTAGAGTTTCATGTGATCACTGATATTTTTAAACTATTAGTATAATGTTGTATTTCTCTCTTCAAATAAAGAGGTAATCTCATCCCCTCTGCTTCCCCCACCACCAAGTTAATATACTCTGATTAAAAATAAAAAACGAAAGCAGCCACTTTCAAATAAGAATCTTAGAATTCAGAATTTGAGAAACTTTCATTAGAACTTTATTGAAATATGAGCTGTTTCATACACTGTGAATATCCTTGAATTATTGCTAGTAAAATATCAAATTACTTGACTTAAAAAAAAGTTTAATGTTGACCAGAGGCATCAATGTGAAGTTCTAGTTCAAACTACTTACAATTTAAAATGAAGCAGATGACAGATGCACAGACATGGATCTTGGTGGCAAGACTGGGTAAAACCAGGTTCTGATCGCTGCATATCAGCCGTGTGTCCCTGGCTAAGCCTTTCGCCATTCTGGACTCCAGTGTGCTCCTCTGTCCAGTAACGCACTGCTATGACCTTGTTCTAACTGAGTCAAGCTCTGTGAGAAGAGAAATACGATGTTGACACATGCGCCAGTATGTTGGGGAGAGGGAGTTTTTTTCTCAGTAGGGGGACTTTTAAAATGAAATATTTAGAGATCAAAGGAACTACAGTCCATCAATCCATAAAGAATACAGAAGTTAAAAAGAAGTGATCAGGAGTTTCTTGTACTCATTCAGAACAACAGTGCTGTACTCAGCCCAATTCCTGGTTATTGAAACCCAACCAGGAAAGGGACTTCCTTAGGGCAAGGACTAGCCTTTGTTTGACACATTGCAGTTGGTACATTTATTATACTGCTGCCAGGTATGTTTGTGCCATTTTATACAGTCCGGTATAAAATGAGTGGAGGTAGGAAGTGGACTGAGCAGTGTGTTTGCATGTTAGAAGCGTATTTCTTACCTGTTAGAAACCACTACTGTTGGAGGAAAGAAACAAAGCGTGCTGCCTTAAAAGATTCATCAGTATTGAGCCATTTCAAACAGCTTGGAGACTTAGGGGAAGAAACTGTAGTTTAGTAAATGGTCTCTTGCTCGTGCTGTTGTATTCCACTTCTCTATTTATTAATGCAGAGAATGATGAATATATCAAAAGTGGCAAAGTATATAAAGACCAGTGTTCCTTAAATC
This sequence comes from Bos mutus, assembly GCF_027580195.1. Taxonomy (NCBI): domain Eukaryota; kingdom Metazoa; phylum Chordata; class Mammalia; order Artiodactyla; family Bovidae; genus Bos; species Bos mutus. The sequence goes on along the minus strand of NC_091622.1, from coordinate 60,016,249 downwards.
TCGTAATTTATGGACCTCTTCATTTAAAAGAAAAAAAATTACTCACAAACTCCCAGTACTGACATAAATATTTTTATTATGAAGTAGCTTAAATATGCCTGAACATAAAACTAGGTATAAACTCCTTATGCTTCCAGCTCTTATGTAACTGGAAAACAATGACAGATTTATTAATTTAAGCAAAATCAATAACACTCAAATTAACATTAATTTATCATGACAGATAATTTTTTGGACTAACATTAAACCTTTCGTTGGTAATGTGATCATGGTGCTGTCAGCCAAAGTCCCAGTTCATTTCTCCTTCCACTTCCCTGAATTCAGACCTTCCCTCATAATAAAGCACCTTTATTTGGATGGAATATATGGTTTTGGTTTTAATTTAGCTTCATTTAATTTGCTTCCTTGTCCTTCATGATTAAATTTATACTACTAGGTGCTGTGATGATTAGAAACATAAAGGCAGACAGACCCACTTTTGATCAAGCCAGAAGTTGGGACTTGGTGCCTCGTTTTATTGGGCTGGTGGAGGAAAGACTGGGGTCACTGGTCCCTGCTATACTGACTTTCAGATCTGCGTGAGAGTGAATGATGTCATTCAGCAAAATGTGGAAACGAAGGCAAAGTAGGCTTTGAGAGAAGATGATCAGTTTGAGGCTTAGGTTTCTAGCAGTGTAGCTAGAAATCAATCACGTTTCCCGACTAAAGCCTTGTAATCTTGATAAAACATTTTTTATGTACTTTTGGGATCATGGGAACTAAGACAACTCCAGAGTCTCAGCCAACCACCAGTTAGTAAGGTAAAACCCAAGCTGGGAGCTTTCTGTGTAGGCAAACACAAAAGGCGGTTGCCTTCGCCATCGGGGTTGAAGACTAAGCCTTGGGTGAGTGGCAGTGTTAGAAGAGCCTGTATCCCACTAGGACCTGTAAAAGAATCTAAAGTGGCCCAGGTAGATAGTGCCTTGGGGCTTTGGCAGAACCAAACAAAAATCTTTCTGGAGGAAGACATCCCTACTTTAGACCTTAGGATTGTCCTGACCAGTATCAACCAAATAAGAGTTCAGGATCAAAGACAGCTAACTCTTCTAGAAAACAAACCACCGGGGCCAGAGTCATCAGAAACAAATAAAGAATAGACTTTTCCCTGAAGACTTGAGATATTAAAATTATCTGATACAGAATATAAAATAACGATTTTGAAATACTTTAAGGAATAAAATACAATTACAAATAAATGAAAAGAGCGTGAGATAAAAATTGACTAGGTGGGGAGGAGTGAGGAGTTGGGAGCAGGATAAATTGGGAGAATGAAGTGCACACTGCTATATGTAAAATAAACAACAAGGGTTTACCATATAACACAGCTGACTATATTCAGCATCATGTATAAACAATCATGGAAAAGAACTGAAAAACAAAATATATGTATATCAGTTCAGTTCAGTCGCTCAGTTGTGTCTGACTCTTTGTGACCCCATGAATCGCAGCACACCAGGCCTCCCTGTCCATCACCAACTCCCGGAGTTCACTCAGACTCACGTCCATCAAATCAGTGATGCCATCCAGCCATCTCATCCTCTGTCATTCCCTTTTCCTCCTGCCCCCAATCCCTCCCAGCATCAGAGTCTTTGCACGAGGTGGCCAAAGTACTGGAGTTTCAGCTTTAGCATCATTCCTTCCAAAGAAAGGAATTCTTTGGGATTTCCAAAGAAATCCCAGGGCTGATCTCCCTCAGAATGGACTGGTTGGATCTCCTTGCAGTCCAAGGGACTCTCAAGAGTCTTCTCCAACACCACAGTTCAAAAGCATCAATTCTTCGGTGCTCAGCTTTCTTCACAGTCCAACTCTCACATCCATACATGACCACTGGAAAAGCCATAGCCTTGACTAGACGGACCTTTGTTGGCAAAGTAACGTCTCTGCTTTTCAATATGCTATCTAGGTTGGTCATAAGTTTTCTTCCAAGGAGTAAGCATCTTTTAATTTCATGGCTGCAGTCACCATCTGCAGTGATTTTGGAGCCCCCAAAAATAAAGTCTGACACGGTTTCCACTGTTTCCCCATCTATTTGCCATGAAGTGATGGGACCAGATGCTATGATTTTCGTCTTCTGAATGTTGAGCTTTAAGCCAACTTTTTCACTCTCCACTTGCACTTTCATCAACAGGCTTTTTAAGTTCCTCTTCACTTTCTGCCATAAGGGTGGTGTCATCTGCATATCTGAGGTTATTGATATTTCTCCCTGCAATCTTGATTCCAGCTTGTGCTTCTTCCAGCCCAGCATTTCTCATGATGCATAGAAGTTAAATAAGCAGGGTGACAATATACAGCCTTGACGTACTCCTTTTCCTATTTGGAACCAGTCTGTTGTTCCATGTCCAGTTCTAACTGTTGCTTCCTGACCTGCATATAGGTTTCTCAAGAGGCAGGTCAGGTGGTCTGTATTCCCATTTCTTTCAGAATTTTCCACAGTTTATTGTGATCTACACAGGCAAAGGCTTTGGCATAGTCAATAATTATAACTAAATCACTTTGCTGTATATCAGAAACTAGCACAATATTGTAAATTAATGATACTTCAATTAAAAAAAAATGATCAGGCATATTATTCAGCCATAAAAATGAAGGAAATTCTTCCATTTACAACAACATGAAGACATTATGCCAAGGGAATAAGTCAGAGAAAGAGCTCACTTATATGTGGAATCTAAAAAAAGAAACAAAACAAACGCCAAACTCTTAGAAACAAATTAGTTGCCAGAGGTCAGGGATGCAGGAAGTCGGTGAAGATGGTTAAGATACAAATTTCCAATTACAAAAAAAATAAGTTCTAGGTAGATAATGTACAGCATGGTGAGTATAATTAACCAAAATGTATCGTATATTTGAAAGTTGCTATGAAAGTACATCTTCAAAGTTCTCATCGTGAGAAAAAAATCTGTGACAATGTGAGGTAATTGATGTTAATGAAACTGATTATGGTGGTCATTTTGCAATATATACATGTATCAAATATTGTTGTATACCTTAAATTAATACAATGTTTGTCAATTATATCTCAATGTGGTTGTGGAGAGGAGTGTGCAGGAAGAGCAATATAAATGTAGGTGTTCTGTTTTTGTTGAAAAAATTTTGACCAGGCAGATTTGAGAAAAAAGAAATAAGAACAAAATGTGAGGGAAAAAATTACAACTGTTAAAAACTCAATAAACTAGACTATGAACAACTAGAGAAGCAATTAATGAACTAGAAAAAAAGATGTGAAGATATTAACCAGAATGTAACTTAGAAATAAGAAGAAAAACATTAAGGTGTAGTTGAAGGATATAAAAGCCATGATGAGATAGATCTGTTCAGAATTGCAGAGAGATAATGGACAAAATGGAAGGAAGTAATATTTGAAAATCTAGGGTACAAATAATTTCCAGAGAGAGTTCATGAAGTACATAAATGACCAGTGTTCCTTAAATCCAAGTAATTTCTGGACCAATAAAGGGAAACACAGCATAGGCCAATAAGGATAAATAAGTAGAAATTCATATCTAGACCTAAGGAACTTAAATATACCAAAATAAGGAAGGTGATCTTAAGAATACCCAGATAGGAAAAATAGATTGTTTATCAAGGGAATAATATACTGACAACTGACTTCTCAACAGCAGTATGGATGCTCGAAAAATATTTTCAGAATGCTGAAAGAAAATACTATTGATTGTATATCAGCAAAACTGTCATTCAAGAAAAAGGCAAAATATACTTTGCAAAAAAATTAAAACTTACTGTGGCAGATTTTACTAAGAAACTTAAAGGATGTACTTCATGAAGAAGAAAGTGATTCTAGAAGGAAAGTCTGAGATGCAAAAAGGAATGATAAGGAAATTGGTAAACATATAAAAATAAAAATTCAATGCCTTGGTCATACTAGTCACATTTCAACGCACATGTGGATAATGACTACTATATTGGACAACACAAATATGGCACATTTCCATCATCAAAGTTCTCTTGGACAGCACTGTTGTAGAATAATGGGAGGGAAATATACTAAGATAGTCTCTGGGGTTCATAGACTTTAAGATGCCACTGTTTATAAGAGCCACTGTTTTGGTATGTGTATAAGATGTAAGAAAATACTGCCAAAGGTGTTTAAGATGCCATTTTTGGTAAGATACATATCACTATTACCTGTGTGAAATTGGAAGAAATGTGCCTGTTCTGTAAGACACGTATCACTGTTACCTCCGTGAAACCGGAAGAAATGTGACTCTTAGAATGGATGCAATAGGGAGCAAGAACATAAATGAATCAGGAGTTGTGATCCTAGTGGGTTGGACAGAGTCAAGTGAGAGGTCTGACCTGGAAAGAACCCCTGGTGCATACTTGGCATAGAGTATGTCTCAATAAATGTTTGACGAATGAATGTATGATTTTATTGAATGGGTGAATGAGAGTCATCAGACTATCCAGGTAGCTGGACTTGGCAACATGGTTGAAGTCACCCAGAAAGTTTGTGTGAAGTTGTGAGGAGAGTCAGGATGAAGCCTTTGTGAACACCATTTAAAATATTCTAGTGGTCATATACAAAGGAGCCCAAGAAAGAACATTAGGAAAGATGGAGAAGAACCAGAAAGAGCTCAGGCCACCTGAGAACAAAGGGTGAAGGGGTGAGATGCTGCGAGGACTATGTTAAGATAAGGCATCAGTTCAGTTCAGTCGCTCAGTCGTGTCTGACTCTTTGTGACCCCACGAATCACAGCATGCCAGGCCTCCCTGTCCATCACCAACTCCCGGAGTTTACTCAAACTCATGTCCATTGAGTCGGTGATGCCATCCAGCCATCTCATCCTCTGTCGTCCCCTTCTCCTCCTGCCCCCAATCCCTCCCAGCATCAGGGTCTTTTCCAATAAGTCAACTCTTTGCATGAGGTGGCCAAAGTACTGGAGTTTCAGCTTCAGCATCAGTCCTTCCAATGAACACCCAGGACTAATCTCCTTTAGGATGGACTGGTTGGATCTCCTTGCAGTCCAAGGGACTCTCAAGAGTCTTCTCCAACACCACAGTTGAAAAGCATCAATTCTTCGGTGCTCAGCTTTCTTCACAGTCCAACTCTCACATCCATACATGACCACAGGAAAAACCATAGCCTTGACTATACAGACCTTTGTTGGCAAAGTAATATCTCTGCTTTTTAATATGCTGTCTAAGTTGGTCAAAACTTTCCTTCCAAGGAGTAAGCATCTTTTAATTTCATGGCTGCAGTCACCATCTGCAGTGATTTTGGAGCCCACAAAAATAAAATCTGACACTGTTTCCACTGTTTCCCCATCTATTTGCCATGAGGTGATGGGACCGGATGCCATGATCTTCATTTTCTGAATGTTGAGCTTTAAGCCAACTTTTTCACTCTCCTCTTTCATTTTCATCAAGAGGCTTTTGAGTTCCTCTTCACTTTCTGCCATAAGGGTGGTGTCATCTGCATATCTGAGGTTATTGATATTTCTCCCGGCCATCTTGATTCCAGCTTGTGCTTCTTCCAGCCCAGCATTTCTCATGATGTACTCTGCATAGAAGTTAAACAAGCAGGGTGACAATTTACAACCTTGACGTACTCCTTTTCCTATTTGGAACCAGTCTGTTGTTCCATGTCCAGTTCTAACTGTTGCTTCCTGACCTGCATATATGTTTCTCAAGAGGCAGGTCAGGTGGTCTGGTATTCCCATTTCTTCCAGAATTTTCCACAGTTTATTGTGATCTACACAGTCAAAGGCTTTGGCATAGTCAGTAAAGCAGAAATATGTTTTTTTGGAACTCTTGCTTTTTGATGATCCAGCGGATGTTGGCAATTTGATCTCTGGTTCCTCTGCCTTTTCTAAAACCAGCTTGAACATCTGGAAATTTATGGTTCATGTATTGCTGAAGCCTGGCTTGGAGAATTTTGAGCATTACTTTACTAGCATGTGAGATGAGTGCAATTGTGTGGTAGTTTGAACATTCTTTGGCGTTGCCTTTCTTTGGTATTGGAATGAAAACTGACCTTTTCCAGTCCTGTGAGCACTGCTGAGTTTTCCAAATGTGCTGGCATATTGAGTGCAGCACTTTCACAGCATCATCTTTCAGAATTTGAAATAGCTTAACTGTAATTCCATCACCTCCACTAGCTTTGTTCGTAGTGATGCTTTCTAAGGCCCACTTGACTTCACATTCCAGGATGTCTAGCTCTAGGTGAGATAAGGCATATGTATTCCTTGATAAACATCAGCCTGTCCTATGCGATAGGAGAAGCATTGAAGAGCGCAAATTTTCTTTTTCTTTTTTTTTAAATTTTATTTTATTTTTAGACTTTACAATATTGTATTGGTTTTGCCAAATATCGAAGTGAATCTGCCACAAGTATACATGTGTTCCCCATCCTGAACCCTCCTCCCTCCCCATTGCAAATTTTCAATGTTGTTATTTCTACCAGAGCATCTGAGAAGGCTTTATGAAGGAGGTAATATTTGGGCTGGGCCTCAAAGGACAAATAGCTGGCACATCACCAAAAAAAGCATGAAACTGTTGAGAAGGTGTGAAACTCTTGGCAGTAATTCCTAATGAGCCCGACTTTGCTGTGTCCAGCTTTTTTCTAGGAAAAAGTCTAATGTTGGTGAAGGAGCATATTTTCCCTAAGATCATAAGCATTCTTTTACTGATTTTAAGATGGGATGGAAGGTAATTAAAGTAACTACAGACCTGGCCAGGTACCTCCCTACTGCTCTGAATAGACCATGCTTTATGTATGATTTTCCTAGCACTCTCTAAGATTACACAGTTTATTACTGAATTTGGGGATTTAAGTTCTGTATTAATGCCTATGCTGCTGCTGCTAAGTCGTTTCAGTCGTGTCCGACTCTGGGCGACCCCATAGATGGCAGTCAACCAGGCTCCTCCGTCCCTGGGATTCTCCAGGCAAGAACACTGGAGTGTGTTGCCATTTCCTTCTCCAATGCATGAAAGTGAAAAGTGAAAGTGAAGTTGCTCAGTCGTATCCGACTCTTAGCGACCCCATGGACTGCAGCCTACCAGGCTCCTCCATCCATGGGATTTTCCAGGCAAGAGTACTGGAGTGGGGTGCCATTGCTTTCTCCGAATGCCTATAGTATATTATTAAGATGATTAGTTATATGACAACCTTAGACTAGAGAGTGGCAAGCAGATTTAGCTTGCTAAAGTTCACCAGATCAGAGTGCTAAGAAAATACAGGGCAGATAGGACTTGGCCAAAAATCCCAGGTTCTTGATTTAAAAGCTGTGTAACATTAGTTAAGTCATTTGACCTCTTCATGCCTCAAATTTCCCCATTTAAAAAGATAGGCATAGTAATAGTTCCTACTTCAGGATGAAAGAATAGTGGAAAGCACTTAGCAAAAGAATTATCTGTTATTATAATAAAAACGTTCCAGAACTTTTTTCAGTACAGAAATACAGTAAGTCAGTGGTTCCCAGCCATGGGACCGTTGTGAATCAGTATCGTTTGGGTCCAGTTAGAAAAGTGAAAATCCGTGGACACGTCCACAGACCTAGTACATCATCTGCACACCTGGGCTTTGGACTTTGTGTTTTTTGGTAGGAACCCCCAAATTTAGGAACCCTTGCTCTTGGGCTGAGTAGCATTTTGGTCTTTTTTTTTTTTTTTTTTTTAACCTCTTCTTTGCTATACAGTATTTTGAACACTGGCCGTTGGTATTTGTTGAGCCTGTGAACTCTTCAGGTTTTAATCCTAGAGATCATTGTGTAACTTTTCACTCCTGTGCCTTCCTTTCCTTTCTCTTTTTCCTCCTTTCCTCATCCCCCACACCTCCACCCTGTATTGAATTTTTAGACTTTTGGGTTAACTACCTTCTGGACAGCCTAGTTCTCATGCCCTCCCCTCCCCTTAAATAGATTTTTAAAGGAAACTTTGTGAAGGCAGACGTTTGGCATGTTCAGTTTAGTTTCTAAAAAAAAATAGAATTCAATTTTTTTTATCCTTTACAGAAATGACTACAGGAAATGATTCTAAAATAACTGATATTCCCCTTGTTAAAACTGAGGTTGTGTTTGGATGGATTCCAGCATATGTTCATTTTCCTTGGGTGAGGGTGGGGGGAGATATGGAGAGTGTTCTCCATGCCAAAAGACACAAATTGTAAACCCTCAGACCCAAGAGTGCCTTTCATATGGTGGCAGTTATTTGGCATATTGTAAAATGTAGCCTGGAGATTTAATATATAAAATGTTTACTGTATTTAGATCAATTAGAATATTCCTTTTAACTTTCGTTGTGTCCTTATTTTGGTGGAGAAAGAAACCATTATATTGCAGCAGAAGCATCCTTGCTGCTGAACTATGTTTAGTTCCTGTTTATTACATTTCATGTGGATGAGGAATATCAGCTAAATTAGGGCAGAAGTTTTGTTCAGTGCTAGATCTCCAGTATCTAGAATAGTGCCTGGCATGCTGTGAGTGTTCAGTAAAAATGTACTAAGAATGAGCTAACAATTAACCCGAACCAAAAACTGCATCTGCTGCTACCTTTACAAGCTCTTGCGAAACTTCCTCAAGAGCTTGTGAAGGTAAAAATATGTCATGTTTTTCTGATATTCAGATTGGAAGCCGCCTGCAGGTCCCATAACTCCCTGTGCTTCTTACAGATTTTACTGCATCCCATCACCAAGTCTTTGCAGGAATGGGCTGCGTCTCTTGTTTGTGGTTGAATCCACAGTGCTGTATCTGGCAGCTTTGTAGTTTCTTAGTAAATATTTGTTGAATGAATACACAGTGCTTTAAAAACTTACGTAATGCCTTCGTATTGGGTTTCATTGTTTGAGAGTCCCATGAAACTGGCCAGTAGTCTCATCCCAGTATTACAGATGATAAAACAAAAGGTAAAGAGTGTATGTTAGTTATCCCAGAAAGCCTCAGGTCATAAGTAGCAGAGCTGGGACCACAACCTCTACATCTGTTGATTTTTTCATCCCTTATTTTTCCCAGAACAGCTTTTGTTGTTGTTCAGTCACCAAGTCGTGTCCAGTTCTGTGTGACCCCATGGACTGCAGCACAGCAGGCTCTCTATCCTTCAGTATCTCCCAGAGTTTCCTCAAACTCATGTCCATTAATTGATGATGCCATACAACCATCTCATCCTCTGTCATCCCCTTCTCCTCCTGCCCTCAGTCTTTCACAGCATCAGAATCTTTTCCAGTGAGTCAGCTCTTTGCATCAGGTGGCCAGAGTATTGGAGCTTCAGCATCAGTCCTTCCAATGAATATTCAGGACTGATTTCCTTTAGGATGGACTGGTTGGATCTCCTTGCAGTCCAGGAGGCTCTCAAGAGTCTTCTCCAACACCACAGTTCAAAAGCATCAATTCTTCAGTGCTCAGCTTTCTTTATAGTCCAACTGTCACATCCATAGATGACCACTGGAAACATCAAAGCTTTCACTAGACGGACCTTTGTCATTAAAGCGATGTTCCTGCCTTTTAATACATTGTCTAGGTTGGTCATAGCTTTTCTTCCAAGGAGCAGGCGTCTTTTAATTTCACGGCTGCAGTCATTGTCCTCAGTGACTTTGGAACCCAAGAAAATAAAATCTGCCATTGCTTCCATTTTTTCCCCATCTATTTGCCATCTGGTGATGGGACTGGATGCTGTGATCTTAGTTTTTTGAATACTGAGTTTCAAGCCGTCTCCTTCACTCTTCTCTTTCACCCTCATCAACAGGCTCTTTAGTTCCTCTTCACTTTCTGCCATTAGAGTCGTTTCATTTGCATATTTGATGCTGTTGATATTTCTCCTGGCAGTCTTGATTCCAACTTGTGATTCATCCAGCCCGGCATTTTGCATGATGTACTCTTCATATAAGTTAAATAAGTAGGGTGATGATATACAGCCTTATCGTTTGTACTTTTTTTCCAATTTTGAACCAAGTTTACTTCCGAAGAACAGTTTTTAGAACATTAGAAAGCGTCAATTCCTCCCCTTCCAAAATGTTGCAACCCTCTTTACTTGAGAGCATGACAGGGGACATTACTGTATGAAACCTTTTTAAAATTGTCATGTCTCCACAGACTTCATTGGGTGCCAGTTTCGCTTATAGATTTCAGTTGCTGGTGATGTGTAACTTAAAACACAGCCCTCATTATTTCAAATGACTTATACTCTCCTCTCCCAAATATTTTAAGATGTGAAGTTATCAATACTCTCAATCTAAGTTTTTAAAATAAAATTTCCCACACCACGAAAGTAATGTTCTCTGACATATTCTTGCCTGGTACTCCTGATCATTTTGAGAGAGAAATTTCAGAAGTATTGAATTGGCTTGGCTAATACTTCTGGAATCAGGCTCAGGAAGGACAAACTTTCCCTGTGATATTAAAACGGGGGAAAAGTGCTGACCATACATTTAAGATTCTCAGATAGTGGCAGTATCTAGGGGCACATTTTGCCAAAGACACTGGGTGAAGATAAAGAACCAGGTAGCACACAGTCAGGGTTCCCAGTAAGAAAGGATTTCAAAATCAATGAATCTGATCTAATTTATGTTTAGTCTGTCATTGAGAAAGATAATTTTGTGATTTCAGCAAGACTGTGCCAAATTTGATTAGCAGGCCAGAGTTCATTCTACCAGACTGCTAAATTTAAACTTACTGTCATTACCTTACAAATGACTTTCCAAGAGTTCCTAGAACAACACTCACTACCAAGCTTTGATTTCATTGTGAAATAGCAACAAGAATCTGATTCCTTTTGCCCTCTGTGGACATTAACCTTTAGCATCAGAGCAGAGGCACGGAAGGGGATGAATAAACTGTCAATATTGTCTTTCCTCCAGGGTCCAGCCATGGAAATAGATAGTGGGGAAGGAGCAGTTTGGGGTGGAAAAAATATGCGTTTTTTCGGGCGCCTGACTCCTGAGATGAGGCGGGACGGGGCCATTGTGTTGGCCCCGGCCGCTTACAAAGCAGGCTCACATCGTCCTTGGATGCAGCGCTTTTTTAGCGGCTTCACAGTTCCTGCCTTTGTGGTCCGGCTGCAGAGTAGGCACGGGGTGACGGGAGGGAGCTCAGTGAAGGCTGTTCAGGGAGCGATTCTGAGTTCATCACTGCCATTGTCTTCTCCTCTTCCTTACTCATTGGGCTTTCACATCTGTGGGACTCCTAGGTTTCTGACTGGCGTGGTGTGGACGCTATAGGTGAATGCTGAGAAAGAAGTGAAGAGGAGCATTGTTCGTATACTTCACTTAGAGGAAGTGAGGAAAAGTCCTGCTTACCCCCACGCTTGTATCTGGCATAAGAGATGAAGCGTTAGGATTATTTTATTTTAGTTATCGGTGACTCTCTTCTTTCCTTTCCTTCCTTCCTTTCTTTTCAAGCAATGTTTTATTAAAGCATAATGGACCTACAACACTGTTAGTTCCAGGTACACAACATAAAGATTTGCTGTTTCTGTACTTCACAAAATGATCCCACTCTGTTTCTTAATTTTTGAAATCAATCATATCTCTTCCCTGAAACTTTTGGAAGGAGGAGGCTCAGACTTGATGTCTGATCATTTAGTAGATTATTTACCGCCAACAGTGGGGTGAGCACATGTCCCTCGTCTCACCCACAGGTGGCTCACAGGTGCCAGTGTTGTTTTCTCTTGTTGAAAACCTCTTGTCCTGCTTCGAGCACTGGAGCCGTGCTGTCATCAGCAGGACAAGTACTAGGACCAGAAAGCTTTTGGCATGACAGGCGGTTTCTGTTCAAGGCACCTGCTGCCTGCTCACACTGCAGCCATTGTTTCTCCGGCAGAGCGGGTTATGGGCAGAGCCTCATCTAGTTTAGCCCAGCTTTGAGTCTCTGCTTTTCTTTCCCTGCATGCATTTCATTTTTGACAGAATACATTTCTTGTCTTGTTCTAATCGTTTTGCTAATATGAATTTAACCTGTGGTGGAGTACGTGCTGAGATGTAGTGGTGGATAGAGCAGGTGGTCACAGTGGAGCTGGTGATCTGGACTTATCCCTGCCCCACCAGCTGTGTGGCCTTGGAAGAGACATTTGATCTCTCTGGGCCGCAGTGTCCTCATTTGTAAACTGAGGACGTTGTCTTCTTAGAGTGGTGGACCGCCAGGTACCCCAGTGTTAGTGAAAGTGCTAGTTGCTCAGTTGTGTCCGACTCTTCGTGACCCTACGGACTATAGCCCACCGGGCTCCTTTGACCGTGGAATTCCCCAGGCAAGAATACTGGAGTGGGTTGCCATTCCCTTGAGATTCCACCATTGTGTTTTGTGTTTTCTGAGATGCTGGAAATATCAGAAATGGCGTGTGGCAGTGTTTACCAAGGGCTCTGCTCCTGTGAAATCTTAAGTGACATCAGGACATTTTTAATAAGTGACAGTTGTATAGCGTGGCTAGTGATAGAGAAATTTAGATGCATTAGTTAAGGGAGAGGAATAACTATGTTCTTGTTTCTTTGTGACAGGTTTGCAAAATCAGTAAAAATTTCTTGTTCCTAGAAAAGTAGTTGTTCAACCCTGGGGGTGTTATTGGACACTTGGGTTTTGAACTTCTAAATGAAGAATTACAGAGTTCAGATAAATGAAGTCTTTTTAATTTTAGCTCTTATTCTTCAGATAAAAGGAAGCCCACAAATGAGGCTAATATATTGGTATTCCATTTCTGATTTGTGTTCCCATACTGTTTAGTAAGAAAAACCTTATTTAAAAACATTCTGATTCTAAAAATGATACATATTAATTGTATAAAACTTGGAAAAACACTAAGATGTAAACACAAATATGTCTAATTCCATGATCCAGAAATAGCCATTATTGTTCATGCTTTGAAATCTTTAGATTATATACACTCAATTTGTAGAACAAAACTGGGATTACACCACAGATAGATACCTTGATATCTTGCTTTTTTCCTGCTGTGTTCCTTTTGAAATTATTTTTGCCACAGAGGTTTCAAATGAAGATGGAGATTAATGTAATATTATGCTTGGCACACTTGTGTCAGGGTCTGTGACTTACAGAAATAGAATTGTGGACCTAGTATCTGAAAATAACATGTGTTTCGTTCTCTCTTGAATCAATATTTGATGTGTATTGATGCTGTCATAACTAGTACTATCACTAAGAAAGACTTTTTAATCTGTTCTTAATTGTTCACTAATTGCTTTTATAAGATTCCCTCATTTTTCTGTTTCTGAATTCAGTGAGCCTAAGTTATTTTAGCAGTTTTTCTGGATGCCTTGATTCTTCAAGCTGGAGCATAGTAGGTAGTGTGGGCCAGGGTGCAGGTTTGGCCTGAAGCAGGATAGTTAAGTGATTCCTTTTGCCTGAACATATTATACATTTGATAATATTTATGATTCACTTGAATATTGGTTTTCATACATCATTTTCCTCTATTAGGAAATGAAAGATGATTAGTTTCTCCTTTGGGTTATTTAGCCTGTGAACTTTTCTGCTACACTATTCACTTTGCATTGAAAATACATTCTAAATCCTATACCACACTGGAATTTTTTGTGACCTTTCCCTTGTGTGTCTTTCGGTGGTGCCCTTTGAAGTCCTGAAATGCTTTTGTATTTGACTGAGATTAAATCTGGGTTTCATTTTTCTTTTTTAAAACATATTGAGCAAGTTAATTTTCTGTTTGGGTTCCTAAGGGGAATGATCCCAGCCCTCTGTGTCCCAAGAATTCAGTCCGAGCCTTGCCAGAACATTCCTGTGGTTTTCCACAGGGCAGATCAGTGTGTTCATGAAATTTTAGTTGTAGCTTGTGTTTTCTGTGGTTAATTAAAACATCTGGCTTTTAAATTTTCCACAAACAGAGCATAAGCATTTGGCCAAACCTTTTTAGTAATAATTAAACACTTCAATCCTCCCCCTCAGAATAGCCCAAACTTGTAAGGTATCTTTAGGAGACCTTATAAACTGTTGTCTCTGTTCATTAATGATTTTAAACGTTTGGACGATGCTGGGAGTTCTCCTGCCAGACATACAGTTCTGAGAGAGAGCGTGTTTGTGACTGTGAATTCCTCTAATGGATTCCGGCCTTCGCCCCCTCCAGGTTGGAGCTGCTGTGGGTGAGCTGCTGCCGTCTGTAGCCAAGCATGCTGTGGTTGGATCTGCCCAGCCGGGGAACAGAAACGTTTGCTGGATGGAAAATCCATAAAAGAAAGCTCCTGTGAAAGCCTGAGACAGACGATAACTTAAGCAAGATCAGGTTGGTATAAGATCAGAGAGGCTGGGTAAAGTGGATTGGATCACATGGGGAAGGTGGTTTTGTTATTTCATGCAGTGTTTTTGAGACAACCCTAAATAATCATTCCCAGTTATTTGAGGGATTCCTGGCCGTTGTACAAATGGCAGATAGCCTGGTAAACTTCTGTATATGGTGTATAGTTATCCTCCTTTCTTTCTTTTCCTTTCCCCTCTCCTCTGTCCCATCCTCTCTCTCTCAGAGAAGAGAGGAAGGTCTTAAGGTTAGCAAATGTACAACAAACCATGACCAGAGGTCACCTGTAATCACTCCTTGATCTTGGCTTTATTTTGGGGAGAAAGCCTGGACTTGTCCTGAGACTCTCAGAGACTTTCCCTCATGTGTGTTTCCACACTAGGAAGGGTGGATTGTGGAGACCTGCCCCATTTTGAGGGAGGCGGGGTACTTCTGTGTGTGTTCCTTTGGTTTGCTTGGCAAATTTTTACCTACTCTTAAATCTCTCTCCAAACAAAAGCTAGCAACACACTCGTTTTCAACAGTGTGTGCACTTGGTGTTGAGATACCCAGGACAAAGGAGAAGAAATGTCCTGAAAACAATAGGAATGTAACTAAATGCAAGATAGCCTCACTGAGAAGCAGGGGAAGGAAACTGCATAGCCCGCCTCACAGGTGGCAGTAAGGTGGGAAAGAATTCATTCTGAGAAAGAATGTCATACAGGGACAGACACTGAAAACACTTTGTATTCAGTGTTCAGTGGTTACACCTAATAAGTAGAAGGGAATTACAAGTAATAAGCAGAAGGGTCTGAGTCAGCGGTCTTCAGAGCCTGTGAAGCAGGGAGTGTCTGTTGGCTTTGCCCACCCAGCATCTCTTTCCTCCTTTCAATAAATCATCCGGATTTCCCCTGAGCCATCAGTCACCCTTGCTTTGTTCTCAGCCCATGTAGTCAGAGGAGGCGATGACTCCATTGCCTCTGTCTTGGGCATGTGACATCAGCTTGGCTAGTCAGGGTCACAAGGATCCGTTGTGGAGGTATGGAATTATGGAACTGTTGCAGAGAGTTTTTTCCTGTCTGTGGGTTTGTTAAGCTGGAGCTGCTAGTGACCCTCTTTGATACCATGTAGGAAGACGCTTTCTGAGGATGAAGTCAACATACAGGAGATCCGAGTAGGCTGATGGCAGAAGGGGAATGGTGCTAGGGAGACACACGCACACAGATACCCACCTTACACCCACCATGGGTGGCCCCAGACCCAGCAGGCCCCAAAGCCAGCAACTCCAGTTTCCCTCTGCCAGAAGGTTAGCTAGGTAGTTTGAATTAGGGGTTGATCACTTATATCCCAAAACATCCTGATTGGCCATACCTTTCAGTGTGAAGTCTTCGCATGAAGTGACCGTGGCTCAGCCCCTGTCCTCAGGGGCTTGCAGTGATAGGCCAGATCAGATCAGCGTTAGGCTAGCTGACCCACAGAGTGAAAGTGTGTCACCAGAGGCAGCAAAATTCTGTGGGAGTCAAAGAGATGCGGAATTATTATTCTGCTGGCTTGGGAAGAGACTAGCAGAGAGAGCTGTTATTTCACAGAGGAGGAACAGGCACATATTTAGAACTATATTTAATTCAATTACTTGCTTTTTTGAGTCTGAAAGAAAGGGAGGCTTTCCAGAGCCTATAGTTAATTGCCGATAAGGAAGATAATTTCAGAGTTTCACCAGTAGTAGAATCTTGGTATTTACTGTAAACAATTGTTTCGGGAGCAGCCAAATGAGAGGTTTTCAAGAAGTTGTCCAGAGTTGAACACCAGAGGGGAACAGCTGCTTTTCTCACCAAAAACATGAGTTGGCTTTCTGGTGTAAGCAGAATTCCAAATGCATCATGAACTTTACTGATTTGTTTCCTCTTCTCAAGGTTGGGCTTTATGATTATTACTTTGTGTTTTTTATAATTGACCTTATTTGACTTTAAAAAAATTAATAGTCTTTGTTTGGAGGAAGCCGTTATAGGTTTCAGAAAAGCTGAGCAGAAAGTGGAGTTTCCCTACTCTTTGCCCTGTTGTTATTCAGTCTCTAGGTCACGTCCAGCTCTTTAGGACCCCATGGGCTGCAGCACGCCAGGCTTCCTTGTCCTTCACTATCTCCCAGAGTTTGCTCAAACTCATGTCGGTTGAGTCAGTGATGCCATCCAGGCATCTCATCTTCTGCCACTTCTTTCTCCTCTTGCCCTCAATCTTTCCCAGCATCAGGGTCTTTTCCAATGAGTCAGCTCTTCACATCAGGTAGCCAGAGTATTGAAGCTTCTGCATCAGTCCTTCTAATGAATATTCAGGGTTGCTTTCTTTTAGGACTGACTGTTTTGATCTCCTTGCTGTCCAGGGGACTCTGAAGAGTCTTCTCCAACACCACAATTCAAAAGCGTCAATTCTTTGGCACTCAGCCTTCTTTTTTGGTCCGACTCTCACATCCGTGCATGACTACTGGAAAAATCATAGCTTTGACTCTATGAACCTCTGTCGGCAAAGTAATGTCTCTGCTTTTAAATACGCTGTTTAGGTCTGTCATAGCTTTTAAGCAAGTGTCTTTTAACTTCGTGGCTGCAGTCAACACCATCCACAATGATTTTGGAACTGAAGAATATAAAACCGGCCACTATTTCCATTGTTTCCCCATCTATTTACCATGAAGTGATGGGACCAGATGCCATGATCTTAGTTTTTTGAATGCTGAGTTTTTACTCAGCTTTTTCACTCTCTTCTTTCACCTTCAAGAGGCTCTTTAGTTCCTCTTCATTTTCTGCCTTTAGAGTGGTATCATCTGTATATCCAAGGTTGTTGATATTTCTCCTGGCATTCTTGATTTCAGCTTATGAATCATCCAGCCGGGCATTTGGCAACATGTACCCTGCATATAAGTTAAATAAGCAGGGTGACAATATACAGCCTTGATGTACTCCTTTCCCAATTTTGAACCAGTCCATTGTTCTATGTCTGGTTCTAACTGTTGCTTAATGGCCTGCATACAGGTTTCTCAGGAACCAGGTAAGATTACATCTGTCTTAATCATTACCAATGATTACTGATTGAAGGATTTATATTTTTGGTATATTATTTCAAGAATTTAAAGTGTTTTCATTAATGATTATACGAATTGAGTCTTTACACAAAGAAAGATAAATTTTATAAAACGAGTATTTTACTAAATGAAAACTGTCAATTAAAATGTCTTGGGTTTGGGGATTATAGTATGGTTTTACGTTTTATGCAAATTGGACCTTTTTTGTAATATAAAGTGCTAGGTACACTTTTGTCCTTAAGTGTGCTGTTTTTGCCTTTTGTTGGTATGGTTCTCAATGGACTGCTTGCTGTGAAGACATTAATTATATTAGAAACATAAGGGCTGCAAATTTTTATCTCTTCTTTAGTTATGACTTTGTAAAAATTGTGAATGCATAAAGATCAGAAAAGGAAAAAAGTGCTTTATTGTGATGTTTGGATTCTAGTTGGCCATTTTATTTTGTTTTCTATTAAAGTTACAATTTTGACTTTTATTTTTAATGTGAAAAAATATTAATTGTGTGTTGGTGAGATTCAGAGACATTTCTCCTCCCTGTCATATAGCTAAAAGCAGACATCTGTTATTGGACTTTATCAGATTTTAAAATCACGATTAGATTTAGAACATGTTTTCTGCAATTCCATTAGTAGGTCAAGCCCTGCCTCCCGTTTTCCAGAGGGCTCAGTTCTCCAGGATGGCTTATCTGCTTCCTGCTCTTTCTTTGTAATCTTCTCATTTCCACCTGTGTGGAGCTGACGTGTTTGTTACCTGGCTCCTTTGCTTTCCTTGCAGTCCTTTGGTAGATAAGCTCACTTCATAAGAGGACATCCACGGAGCAACATGGAATTACTCTTTTTATTTTCATTTAAGAGAAAAAACAATAGGTAAGCTTTTGTTTATTTCTCTAGGACCTGGAAATGGGTATCACGAATTTTTTAGCCGAGTCACTCCTTTCAGTGTTTTCTCTTTGGTGTCCTTTTAAAAAATCCTTGTGACCTATGCACAGAATGATGAATGACCCTCTGAGGAGTGTAGTATAATATTCTAAGAGGCTGTGGCCTTGTTGGTCTTGCTTTTCTTGGGGAACTGAAACACAGTAGGGCTGAGTGAGGGTAACTTCTGAACTGCGCTTTAGTTTGAATGGAGCCTTCTGCAGTCTGAAGTTAGAGGGTTGAAGTGACTGAGCTGCTGCAGTTGGAGTTGTGGTGCAATTACATCTGTGAAGGTTCCTGCTTATTTATTATAATATGGTTGCAGATAAAGCCAAAATCAGGTCAGTGTGGTTACATTTGGTGAGGCTGGTGCAAGAATGAAGAGCATGTCTGGAACTGGCTTTCATTAGGAGAAACCACGTTCCTGTGAAACCTTTAATGAGGATGTTTATGGTAAATGTACATGTTAATAGAGTTTGGAATGTTGCATTTTTTTATTTTTTGCATGTCTTTATAATAAGGTACTAAGTTTCCTTTAAAGGTACCATACTCCGGTGACATGTAGTCAGTGGTCGTTTATTTTCGTATAATTACTGATACAAGAACAAGCAGTGGTTTCTCAGTCCCGTAATGATCTATAATGAAGGAAACATTTAATCTGATGACACTGTCCGAATATGACCTATATACATGATATGGTAACTGCTTAGAAATTCTCAAGTTTCTGAATTGATTATTACTGTTCAAAAAGAATTGATCTTCACTTATAAGCAAAAATAAGTCTGTTGGATGTTTTTGCATAGACAGTGTCCAAGCCAGTAATTTATTTTGAAAACGAATATCAACATCAGTCTAGCTTTCATTAGGAAATGCTCTATATAGTTTGCTAGTGTGTTCTTTTTAAGAATTAAAGGCAACAGTTTTTCTTACATTCTTCATGCTGCTGAGGCCTTTTGAGGACAGAATCCAGAGTCTTTGTAACTAGTCCATGCTTGGTTTCTTAAGGGTGGTTCTCTTGATGACTTTAGGTTGTAAATAGTTTGTGAGTGCTGTGACTCTTTTCTGGTGTCCGGTTCAAGTACAGTGGCAATGCCTGGGCAGGTAAGAGACAATTAGTGGCTTTACCAGAGACTAATCTCAGAAATAGAAAGTCTGGAGTGCCAACCGTGCCTTTAGGCCCTCGATGATTCTAAAGTTGGATGAAAAATGACCACTGATCTTGAGGGAGGCATTCATTTTTGAGTGCGAAGAGATGCTGAATTAATTTTACTTGGTTCAGTGCAGTTCAGTTAAATTCCAAATGAACTTGTTAACAGTATTAACAAAGTCAACTTTGATAGTTGCTGGAGGGAACAAAATGAAGTATCCTAGGGGAGAGATAGCCAGAATAGAAGCCCTTGTGGGCGAGCTAACATTTTATTGAGCTTGTCTAGTGTGCTGAGAACTTAAGCACTTTCTCGGCTCTTGGTGGGACTGGATGGAGTGGGGAGAATCCTCACAAGCATCCTACGACAGAGACAGTATTACCTGTTTTACAGATGAAGATGCTCTGGAGCTGAGAGATCGAATGGTTTTATCCAAGTCTCCCAGCTACTGATTTAAATTTGAATCTAAACTTGTTTCTCAAATTTCATGATATACCTGTATAAATAAAAAGCTTTGCACAGCTTACAAAGTGGTTGATCTGTACAAAACTCTGTATCTCTCTTTGTATATCTTCCATCGTTATTATAACTAATAAGGTAATAAAGGCCCAAAGTACTATATGAGTAGGATGCTTTGGAATTTCCAAGTAGAGAGTGGTTAACATGGATGTAGATTAATCTGGAGAAGTGGCATTTTGTTATTTTTGATAAATAAATAGGTAGGAGGTTGTCAGTGGATGGGGGTTTTTCAAGGCTTTTTTCCTGAGGAAAACACCTAATCAGACCCTCAGAGGCAGAAATAAAAATGTACAACTGTTTGGAGGTCTGTCCATGATTTTACAGCCAAGATATGTGGCCTAGCCACATGCTCAGTCAACCTGCTGTCAGCTACCTGGAGGTATCTGGTTGCTGAGGGAATCAGACACTCCCAAGCAGCTTACTTAGAAGGAAGGAAGAATGTCATCCTGGACCCCTTGACTATCCCCAACTATCCCTGACCCTGACTCTGCACTTCTTGTCTGGGGAGCTTCGAGCTTCTTGGCACTGTCTTATGGAGGCCCTGTATCAAGGTGTTCAACTTTATGATGGTTTCAGACTTCTAGTGTTTCCATCTGCTAGTATGGATAGTTGAGTACCGCTCCTGTCTCCATGGACTTTAGCCTGCAAGGCGCCTCTGTCCATGGAATTACCCTGGCAAGAATACTGGCGTGGGTTGCCATATCCTACTCCAGGGGATCTTTCAGACCCAGCACTTGAACCTGAGTCTCTAGCATTGCAGACGGATTCTTTTACTACTGAGTCACCGGGGAAGTCCAGATAAATGTGTCCCCTCCCCAAATTCACATGGTAAAATCCTAACCTCCAAAGATGATGGTATGAGGAGGTGGTGGCTTTGGGAGGTGCTTAAGTCATGAGGCTGGAGCCCTGATTACTGCCATATAAAAGAGGCTCCAGAGACGTCCTGGCTCCTTCTACCATTTGAGAATACCGTGGGAACTCCAGCAGTGAATCAGGAAGAGGGCCCTCACCAGACGGTGGCTGTGCTGGCACCTCGAGCTGGACATCCAGCCTCCAGAACTGTGAGAAAGAATACGTTCCTGTTGTCTGTAAGCCACCCGGTCTGTGGTGTTTCACCATAGCATCCCGTGTACACTAAGGTAAACCCCCAGGAGATGGTAATATCTCTGCCCCTACCCAGCCGTTCCTGCGGTTGTGTCTTAGACAAAGAATAGAGAAAAAAATAAAAGGTCAGCTGCATTGCACTCTTCGCGAAGCTGTGATTGCCAGCC
Source organism: Bos mutus (assembly GCF_027580195.1). Lineage (NCBI taxonomy): Eukaryota > Metazoa > Chordata > Mammalia > Artiodactyla > Bovidae > Bos > Bos mutus. Next base: position 59,995,101 of record NC_091622.1, on the reverse strand, counting down.
TCCAGCTTTGATCCATGATGCTGCTGGTTTCGTTTGTAGAATCTGTGTTGTCTGGAAGAGCGTGACTTGTTCTGTGATGGGTTGATTGTCTGGCAGTTCTGTGATGTGGTTTGAGGCAAAGCAGGTCAGTTGTAATACTTACATTATATGCAGAAAAGGGACTGCTGTTTGGATTATCTTATAAAGTAGATGCCACTGGAGGGCAATTTGGTAACATATTTCAAAATTTAAAATCACCAGCAATTTCATAAATAGGTTTTGTTAACTCTGTGCCAAGATATTTGTACAGGTTTTACTCTCATAGCTTATTTGTAAAGAATGAAGGAGCTCTATTGTGTGCCAATTTGGAATTATATCATTTATATATATACACACACATACACTTGTATATATACATATGTGCATTTATCTATATAAAATGAAAAAAATCTTTTCCAAATCATGTGAATACCATTTCCTTTTGTATAAATGTTTTAATGGTACTTATATCTTGTTCTCCGTGGAAAAATATGTACTGTTATTATACCGAAAAACTTTTCTTTCTTTTCTGTATTATTTGAGTTTTCTAGCCATTTTCACTTATTCATTTTCTTTCCTTTTAAACAAGAATAAAGAGCTAGCTGGGCAGTGTATGATCATGACCATAACCATTCATTATATTTTTTAATACAGTTTATAAAACCTTACTGAATGTTTTTAAAACACTGTAAATTTCCCCCTTTTTCTTGCCTCTTTACATGTAGAGGAGATAGGTAACTTTTATGGGCAGAGTGGTAAAGTACATGCTAAGCCAGCAAATGTTCCCTTGAAAGCTTTTTAGTTAAAACATTGAGCTGAGAATGAAAAAAGAGAAAGATATTTACCAAATGTGATTTGAAGGACAAAGAATCCCATCGAGCTGAAGTGTGTCTGAAAGTGTACTCTTATGCTCAGTTTGTTTGCTTTAAATATGAGCTTTGGACTGAATTGTATTTGCTTTTCAGACCACAAGGCTGGAGGTGGCCGTGGAAGTCTCCAAAATCTGATTGCTAAATCAGGAGAGCTGTTTGCTAAGAAAGGCCTGCCTGTTTGGACTAGAAGTAATGACTGATGCACAGATAAAGCCAGGGTGCCTTTTAAGTAACTTCTGACTTCTGTGTCTAGATCTTGCTTTCCTCTTAATTAAAATCCCCCAGACAGGAGTCATAGGTCAAAGGAGGTGACTCCCCTAAACTCTTCCAGTAACAGTAACTGCTGACTCTTCTGCTGTCGGTAAGGTGCTCTGGAAACCTTTGTATCCATTTCTTTATGGTGTGACTTACCCCGGAGAAGGGATAGGCTACCCATTCCAGTATTCTTAGGCTTCCCTTGTGGCTCAGCTGGTAAAGAATCCTCCTGCAATGCGGGAGAGCTGGCTTCGATCCCTGGGTTCAGAAGATCCCCTGGAGAAGGGAAAGGTTACCCATTCTAGTATTCTGGCCTGGAGAATCCCATGACTGTGTATTGCATGGGGTCACAAAGAGTTGGACATGACTAAGTGACTTTCACTTTACCTCCTGTGGTCTTAGTTTAGATGCTGAAATTTAATAATAGAAAGATAACAATTTTTCTTTAGCATGTAGGCAGTTGTGGTGTGGAGAACAAATCCATTGTAACATCCCTTAACTGTACATATTTCAGTCTCTTATCCTTGACGTTTTTATTTTTAAAAATCTATAAAACCATGGAAATTTTTCTAGTTTCCACAATAATTTTAGTAGCTTTTTTCCCCTAAAATGATTTGATAAACAGCTCATCAGTATTACTTATTTTTGCCTTGTCTTCCTTTCTTTATATATAGCTTCTGTATTGACATCTGACCCTCTTACACTTAGTTACCACAAGAATTATACCCTCCCCCCCCATAGTGGAAGGTATTTGAACCAGAGTGTAGAAATTGTAATCTGTTGGAAGGTTAATACAAAGTACATATGTGTATGTATTGGTGTATGTATAGAATTAATGTAATTTTTTTTAAATATAGAAAAGTCTAAACAAGTTTGTCACTGTATGAGTGAGAAAAACCGATACTACCTTCAGTTAATATTCAGTTCCCAAAAGAACTTGATATTTTAAAAATTCAGGGTAACCAGTGCCTGGTATGGGGATTGGAAACTCACCTGCCTACCAGGACCTGGCAGAAAAGTAAGCAAGTGAACTGGAGCATAAGCGGGGAAAAAGGGGGCACAGTTACCACTCAGCTATTCAGGAACAAGGGCCAGTGTTGCCTGGTCTTCCAGTGATCTTCTCATATTTTGAGAGAAGACGTACATTTGGATTTTTATGTGACTCCTTGCACTTTTCAGATGTTAACAGTACACTTAAAATAATTCAAACATTGTCCTCTTGGATTTTCCCCTGTGATGATCTTTGTCAGCAAGTGTTAGGATTGCTTCCTGGAGGGTAGGTGATGGGGGGAGGAGGGGCGGGCCTGAGAAGCTTGTGGCGTGGCTCTTGCCTTCTCAGAGCACACAGTGTAGATGGGCCAGAGTGATGTGGATGGTTGGTACAAGTGCTGAAGACCGCAGGAACCCTGAGGAGGTAGAAACCAACGTGAGCCATAGCATCCTGGGGAGAAGTCCTAGAGGAGCTGGGACCTGCAGTGAACCTGAGGGGGCAGCAAGGGCCTGAGGCCCAGGGCACTGCAGGGGGCCAGCGAGGGGGATGGAGGGCAGAGGCAGGTTGACAGAGAGGTTTGAGGCCTTGAGACGGGGCTGAGCATGGGAGGAGGCGGTGGAGGGCCTTGGAGCAGGTCTGTGCCCCAAAGGGGATGCACTGAGAGCAGGTGACGCTGTGATGGGGCAGCATCCTGAGCTCCGGTCCCCCCTGCCACTTGAAGGATGACGGGAGAGGCGGGACCTGAGCATGGGAGAACGAATCCTGACTTTCACAGCCGCCAAGGGGTAAGGAGCAGGGTCTCGCGTGGGGCTTTGTTCCTCTCAGTGAAGTTGACTGTTATTCTCAGGAAGAAATGGAGACACTTTTCCAAGGTCCATCCAGTCCGTCAGAAACCTTATTGACTCAGCGATCAGAACATAGCCGCATTGCTACCTTGACCCGAGCCGCCGTTCTGTTTTGCCTGAGTTCTTCCAGGGGCCTCCTCACTTCTTTCCTTGATTCTGTCCTCACTTCTGTCTCTCTCCATTCTCGGTAGAGTGATTCTGTTCAGACTCACGTCACTCTAGGACACCCTTCTGCTCAAAACTTGCAATGATTTCTTTGTCCTCACAGTAAAAGATACAAGTCCTTCCAGTTACCTGACCGACTCCGTAACAAGCCCCCTCCTTCCCTCTTGAACCTCATCACCTCCTGTTCTCCCCTGGGCTAAGTGCACTCCAGCCACACTGGCCTTTCAACACACTGAGCACATGTCTGCCTCAGGGCTTTCACGTTTGCTGTTTCTTCTTCCTGTATCCTTTCCCCCAGGCACCCACATGGTGAACTTTCTCTCTTATGTAAACCTTTGCTCAGATGTTACCGTCCAGTGAAACCTACCTGCCTACCCTGATGGTATTGAATATTGCAAACTTTCCTGCCCCTCCTCCCCAAATCCCTCTTATCCTTCTTAATTTTTTTGCTATAGAGCTTATTCTTTTATAACACATTGGCTACTTACATTTTAAATGATTATCTTCCTATCTCACTCTAACAAAAATTTGTACGGTAGGAATTTGTTTAAATATAAATTGCAGAAGGCAGGGATTTGAGGGTTTGTATTCACTTATATATCCCCATCATCTAGAATAGTTGCTTGGAGGGGAGTGGGTGCTTGATAATCACTTGTTGCACGGATGAATAAGCAGCTTTCAAGAGGCACACAACGTCTACTGGCCTCTCACGTTTGTCACTGAGAATTAAAAAAAATAAGAAGCCCTGCCCTCAGAGCACGTGGTCTAGTGGGGAGACGGCCAGGAATACAAAATATTGAGTTAATACAGTGTATCCAAAGTTCTGTGCAAACACAAGTAACAGTGCAGATAAAAGGGGAGCAGATCACTTGTCCTGCTTTACAGGTTTCATCTTCTAGAGAGGATGTGATGTACATTGAGAAGAAGAATGACCAGGATTGTGGTGATGGAGTGGAGAGGTTAGAAGTGACTGGGGAGGGATCCCAGCGGTGGGAATAACAGGATTTGGTGAATGACGAGGAGCACAGGGCTGATGGCCAGGGCTTGTAGGTGGTAATATTGTCTGTATTAAGAAAGGCTGGAAGTGGCCCCTGGAGACCCCAGGAGGGATGTGATGGAGAATGAGAAATGTAAGATAGCTCCAAGGTTTTGTATTTGGGGAGTTAGGAGGCTGCAGATACCCATGTCCTAATCAGGGAAGTTGGGAAGGAAAATGTGTTTGCAGAACAGTAGGGCAAGTGATGTGTGTATCTTATCAGACTCAGTTCCACGAGGGCGGGGATCTGGTTTAGTGACCTATCTCTAGCACCTCGAATGGTGCCTGCTAAATAGTACAGTCTCAGTAAATGTTTATGGAATTGATAAATAACATAGTTAAATATGGAGGAGGTAAACAGTTATAAGGTCAGAAATTGTTGAGGCTTAAATTGATATTAAACACCTTTAAATGATACTGGTTTTGGTATTTCTTTTAAAAAGAGCTTTGGTAATCATTTTATGGCTTACCAAATTTGGTGGACAGGCTCTTCTGTCCATGGGATTTTCCAGGCAAGAAGACTGGAGTGGGTTTCCATTCATTTCCTTCTCCAGGGGATCTTTCCCACCCAGGGATCAAACCTGGGTCTCCTGCATTGCAGGTGGATTCTTTACCAAGTAGCTCAGTTGGTAATCAGTTAGATACAGGATTTTTAAATGTTACATTTCACTGATGATATTCCTGGCCACACACTTCATTTGAATAGAAGTCTTGATTTCAGTATGTGTCTGTGCGTGTGTGTTTTATTGAAGTCTAAGTTGTCTTACAATATTAAATTAGCTTTAGGTATACAACACTTAGTGTTATTTTTTTAAACCCATTTGATATCCAGAGTTGGCAGCACAGATGAACACAGCAGTAAGTAATCCTTCATGCAAAGATACGAATGTCTGCATGAAAAGGTATACATGAAATAAGTGAGAATGTATTTTTTCACACTTGCCTTCCACTATGATAAATGTCAACTGAGTGTCCTCATGTTTTCTTGTGGTGATCTTTGTTGCAGTGCAAATTGCTTTAAAGAAAAAATAAAAATAAAAAAAAGCAGCTGAGGCTTAGTGTGCCCCATTGCCAATGACTTTTTTTGTGATTGTATTTGGTATGTGACAAAGTATTTAATAAAGGCAGTGAAAATTATATACTATAAAGAAAGTTAGTTAATTTTCAGAATAGCGAGAATTGAGTTATCAGTTTATTGTCAAGCCTCTGGCACTGGTCAGAATGAATGGAAGCAGAGCCCTGCCATAGCAGTGGTTCCAGCAGGGCAAGGGCTGACTTGTGTCCCCCCCAAGATTCCTATGTTGAAGGCCTAATCCTCAGTACTTTGGAATGTGATTGTATGTTTGGAGATAGGGTCTTTGGAGAAGCAGTTAAGTTAAAATGAGGTCATGGAGGTAGACTTTAATTTGTTATGACTGGTGTTCTTACAAGACAAGGAAATCTGGACACAGACACGTGTAGTGAGAAGCCCAGGGCAGAAAACAGCAGGAAGGCAGCGTCTAAGCCGAGGAGAGCGGCCTTAGAACAGAGCAGCCTTGTCAACACCTGGATAGTGACACCTTGATCTTGGACTTGGAGATCTCAGTCGTGTAAGCTGTGGTGGCTAGTTAGGGCAGCCCTAGCCTGGAGAATCCCAGGGACAGAGGAGCCTAGCGGGCTGCCGTCTATGGGATCGCAGAGTCGGACACGACTGAAGCAACTTAGCAGCAGCAGCAGACTAATACAGGCAGCAGCCAGGCTTGTTTAGGGAAGTGTCCTCACCATCACTTCATCCATCACCTGGTTTCAGCATCACAGTCTGGGTGTCTGGAAGAGGGTGATTCCCCGGGGCCCTGGTTATTCCCCAACAGAATGTGTCGATCTAAATGCCCATGGGATTTGCCAGGCAGCTACAGTGGTGATTCCTTGGTGTATTTATTCACTTCTGATTATTTTTGCTGGAAGCTGCCTGCCTCATCTGCGTTGCCATTTCCCTCAGAAACTCAATGAAGAGTGTGAGATGAGGCCGAGGCGCTTATCTTACAACTTTCCGTGATTTGATGTCTCATCTTCATTGATGTGTGTATTCCAAGCTTTGCAGAATGGAGGAGAGGTCTGGGAAGACGGGGAGGCTTTGTGGACGGCCGTCTTTGCTGTGAATTGGACCCTGTGTGTGAGACACCGGGGTTTCAAGCCAAGTCCGCTTTCTCAGGAGATCGTCTCTGGCATCTTGAAATTCAAGCGAAGCTTAATTTAATCTGTGGTTTTCACAGTCAGTATGTAGGCTGCGTTGCTTACAGTAGGAGTTGGAAAACCATTGGCTTCCTTTGGCCTGATTATTTGAATTTGATTTACTGGGAAATTTGAGAAGCAGAGCACCAGAGGCATTGCAGAAAACTGAAAAAAATTTCACTTCACATTCCAGTAGATCTGCTTGCACAATGAGTAGGGCAAGTGGAGTATGTGATCAATTAGGTTAAAATAAATTTGAGTTTTGTTCCATGTCTCCTGTGCTCAGAGAACACAGGGGGTGGGGACTTTCCTCTTGAATTCTTTCTTGATTGGGTTGAGAGCATCCGAAGGGCTACTGTGAAGCGTTCCCATCCTCTATAGGGTGTCCATGGTCCAGTAGGCATGTCCGATGTTAATCCACCTCTTCCCTGTGTTGGCCGGCATTTCTGAAAGATACCATAAAGAGTGCTTCTTCAAATTCCTCATTTTCATATATTTCTATTATGTAAGAGAGATGAGGCTATCATTATAAATGAGAGGAATTGAAAATCTTCTGCTTTAAGTTATGAAATAACATGTTTTGGCTATGTTAGTGCCAGCCTGGCATTTTCAGTAAATTTTTATGGCTCATGGGGACAGGTGACCCTGAGTGCTAGTAGCACCTGCAGTCTAAATAGTTCTCATTCCAGGGCCCACACAACAGAGGGTGTTTGAGAGTACTTGGAAGCAAAGTTTGAGCAACACATTGTACACTTAATCAGGAAACATTGTACTGGAATCCACCTTGCCTCAAATCCTTGGGAAGCCACTCTCCCCTCTGTCCTAAGATTTTGTTACAGTTCCCCTCTCTGTAAAGGAAGAAAGAGCAGATTGAAATTTCTTAAACAGGCTGAAAAATGAAAATACTTAGATAAGGGAAAAGATGGTGACAGAGCTAGCATTTGAAGATGACCAAAATCTGTGTAGAAAGACAGCCACGAAAGGGTGCATTAGTAATGTTTATTCACCTAAATAAACTGCTTCTCCAGCTTATTACTCTTTAACAAAAGCAGTTATTCCATGCTTAATTAATTGTAGACTATATATCCAAGAGATTCATGGGGCAGAATGTATTTCGTTTGTAGAAAAAAACAAAACAAAAACCACCCTTAGAAAGGATGTAAATTGGGAAACTTATAGCACAGAGGTCAAATCTTGGTCCACAGCCTGTTTTTATATGGTTTACAACTCTAGAATGGTTTTCACATTTTTAAGTGTTTGAAAAAAATTAAAAGAATAATAATATCTTGTGACATGTGAAAGTTATACATAGTTCAGTGTTTATCAATAAAGTTTTATTGGCACATAACTGTGCTTATTCACTGATGTATTGTTTCTGGCTCTTAACATCCTGCGGCAGCAGAGTTGAGTAATTGTGACTGGGGTTCTGTGGCTTGCAGAGTGAAACTTGCTTGTTCTGGTGCTTTACATAAAACCTTTGCCACTCAGGTTTAAACAGTTAGGTTTATTCATTTTTAAAAAATTATTATTATTTACTGTGTACTCTGCTGGCTTGATGTGCAGTGTAGAAAATCCTCATGTAGACTCATCTTTTAATTTACAGAATTCCTTCCATAGCATCTCTAAAGATGGCCATTGAAGATCTTGGTCACTGGAAATTTAGTTGCAGTCATTAGGAAAGCAGACCAGCAGTTCTTTTTATTTTTCCCTAACCAAATATTTATTCAACAAAAATTTAGTGAGTGCAGACTGTGCACTACCCATTTTTCAAACAGTAGGCATAAAGTGAAGTTGCTCATTTGTGTCTGACTCTTTGCAACCCCATGGACTGTAGCTCACCAGGCTCCTCCATCCATGAGAATCTCCAGGCAAGAATACTGGAGTAGGTTGCCATTTCCTTCTCCAGGGGATCTTCCTGACGCAGGGATTGAACGCTCATGGGAGCATGCATTCTCACGGGAGGAGATGGCCATAAATAGATAAATATATAGTATATCAGGATAATAAGCACGGTGTAGGAAAGTTAAGGGAAAGGAGAGAGCTAGAGGCAAGAGAAGGCTGCATAAGGTATTATTTTTGTTTTTGTTCAGTTGCTCAGTCATGTCCGACTCTTTGTGACCCCATGGACTGCAGCACAACAGACTTACCTGTCCTTCACCATCTCCTAGAGCTTGCTCAAACTCATGTCCATTGATGCTATCAACTATCTCATCCTCTGTCGTCCCCTTTTCTTCCTGCTTGCAATCTTGCCCAGCATCAGGGTCTTTTCCAATGAGTCAGTTCTTTGCATCAGATGGCCAAAATATTGGAGTTTCAGCCTCAGCATCAGTCCTTCTAATGAATATTCAGGACTGATGTCCTTTAGGATAGACTGGTTGGATCTCCTTGCTGTCCAAGGGACTCTGAAGAGTCTTCTCCAACACCACAGTTCAGAAGTATCAATTTTTCAGCGCTCAGCTTTCTTTATGGTCCAACTCTCATATCCATACATGCCTATTGGGAAAATCCATCGTTGTGACCATATGCACCTTAGTTGGCAAAGTAATGTCTCTGCTTTTTAATACATTGTCTAGGTTTGTCGTAGCTTTTCTTTCAAGGAGCAAGCATCTTTTAATTTCATGGCTGCAGTCACCATCCACAATGATTTTAGAGCCCCCAAAATAAAGTCTCTCACTGTTTCCATTGTTTCCCGGTCTATTTGCCATGAAGTGATGGGACTGGATGCTATGATCTTCATTTTTTGAATGTTGAGTTTTAAGCCATCTTTTTCACGCTCCTCTTTCACCTTCATCAAGAGGCTCTTTAGTTCTTCACTTTCTGCCATAAGGGTGGTGTCATCTGCATATCTGAGGTTATTGATATTTCTCCCAGCAATCTTGATTCCAGCATGTGCTTCATCCAGCCTGGCATTTCACATGATGTACTCTGCATATAAGTTAAATAAGCAGAGTGACAACATACAGGCTTGAAATTCTCCTTTCCCAATTTTGAACTAGAGGTGGTGAAGGTCTAAGGCCAACTCATACATGAAAATGTGATCACCATCACTAATGACCAGGGGGATACAAACCAAAATCACAGTGAGATACTCACCTCACATCTGTAAGAACGGCTGTTATCAAAAAGACAGGCACCAGCAGGTGCTGGTGAGGATGTGGAACAAAGGAAACCCCGAGCACTGTTGGTTGGCATGTAAATTGGTACAGCCACTGTACAAAACGGTATGACATTTCCTCAAAAAATTAGAACTATCATATGATCCAGCAATCCCACTTCTAGGTATATATCCCAAGGAAATTGAAACAGGGCCTTGAAGAGATTTCTACATTCCCATGTTCATTGCAGTATTATTCACAGTAGCCAAGATATGGAATAACCTAAATGTACATCAACAGATGAATAGCTAAAGATGAGAAGATATTTTACATGGACTACACATATATACACATATACACGTATACATGCGTATACACGTACACACATATACATACACACTGTGGAGGAGTATTCAGCCTCGAGTAAGACGGAAATCCTACCATTTGTGACAATCTGGATGGACCTTGAGGGTATTATGCTAAGTAAAATAAGTCAGACAAAGAAAGACAAATACTCTATGGGATCACATAAATGTGGAATCAAAAATAGAAAATTAGACTCAGAGAGTAGAACAGGGGCTGCAGGGGTGAGGTTTATTTCTGGGCTCACTATTCTGTTTCATTTATCCTGGTGTCTGTTTTTATGCCAGTACTCTGCTGTTCTGATTACTGTAGCTCTGTAATATAGTCTAAAGTCTGGGAGGAGTATGCTTTCAGCTTTGTTCTTTTTCATCAGTATTGCTTTGAGGAAGCATGTTGTCAGCTTCCTGGAGCAAAGAACAGAGTGGAAAAGTGGAGGGGCAAGTCGAATTTTAGATCTTAGGAGACACCTATGACACTTTTTAAGAGTGCCAGCTTTGTTGCTTGCCTTCCTCTACTCTAATTCCACCCACAGATATGTTGTGGCTCAGTGCTTGGCATGCACACACACACACACCTCCCTTAGTTCCCTCTGGTATTCCCTGGTCACTTTTCTCATGAATGCAGAAGAGCAAGCCTATAATATATGCCATTGGACACACAAGAAAGGGTTTGGAGAGACCCACAATCCTATCTTTCATTTCTGAACAATTCAAAGCATATTATTATTGATGGTAAGATTGAACATTTTATTAGTTTTTTTAAAAGTCTCTTGTATAGTTGGACACAGAAGGAAAATTACAGTGAGACAGAAATTTAATACTTTGGTGAACTATATTCAGTTTTGGTTATTCTGGTTAAAAACAAACAAAGGAAGCATTGACTTTTTTTTTTTTTAGCCTCTTTGATCCAAATGGTTTTAGTTTTCCACTGTTAGATATTAAAACTTTGAAGACACAGAAGTACTATTCAGTAAACTGCTTCTTTCAGCAACTTCTGTGATATCCTGGGGCACTGGAAGCCTTTGGTTTCCTTTCAAGGCAGGAACAGTTAACTCTGAATCAGTCCCTTTCTGTGCAAAGTCAGAACCTTTATATTATGTACCAGGGGAGCAAAGAAGAGTCTTTTTTTAATGATATAATATTTTAAAAATATTTGACTTTTCATTCAACTTAGAGGATCCAAGGTTCTAATAACAGAATGGTCAATTTGGCCAACAAAGCTATAGAAAGAAGAATGCGCACAAGCCCGTTTTAGGTGTTATTTTGTAGAGGGTGGTTCCTGGAGGAGGAACTCAAACTATATTGCTGGTAAAACTCATTTTCCTCTGCTCTTTTTCTGGAATCTGGATGGAAACCAAGACCTGTGGCACATTCCCTGAATGTTCATAGCCCCCAGTTGGAGGCCTAGCTGAGGACTCATGGGGAAAACAACACCCTCTCTTTTCTATTTATGGTTATCAGCCATGTTGTAAAACTTAATTTATTTAAGGTCAATGAAAAACAGTTGTCTTGAACTTTTAGTTTTCAAGCACCAGAACAGGGTATGTTTTTGTTCCATGGCTTTTGCTCATGGATAAGCTTTGCAACTCAGGATCATTTATGTGGTCACGGGCCACTGGGCCTAGGGAGCACCCAGAGTGGGAGGCATTGTGTCAACACAGGGCAGGTGATGGGTGAGTGAGGCAGGGCCCTAGTCCTGAGTCAGTTTATGTAATTCTCCTCAGGAGATTGGATGCATGAACAGACGTGGCCTGCACAGAAAGAGCGCCTCCAGAGATGAGGCCAGCACTGTGGACAAGTTCAGCAAGGGGCCCTGGCTTTCTGACTGAAGAGAGCAGTAGTACAGTTGGCTTTGAGCCAGGCCATGGAGAATCCCAGTGGAACAAAGTCACGCAGTGGTGTCTTTGAATGAATTCTCACTTCAACTGTAAGCGTCAATTTTCCTCATTTATAAAATGGTGCCACTTTTTTTGACTGCACCATATGGTGTATCGGATCTTAGTTCCTTGACCAGGGATGGAACCTGCGCCCCCTGCAGTGGAAGGCGGAGTCTTAACCAGCCAGGGAAGTCCCTGGTGATGGTATCTTTACCACCCATATTGAGTGCAGCACTTTCATAACATCATCTTTTAGGATTTGAAATAGTTCAACAGGAATTCCATCACCTCCACTGGCTTTGTTCATAGTGATGCTTCCTAAGGCCCACTTGACTTCACATTCCAGGATGTCTGGCTCTAGGTCAGTGATCACACCATCGTGATTATCTGGGTTGTGAAGATCTTTTTTGTACAGTTCTTCTGTGTATTCTTGCCACCTCTTCGTAATATCTTCTGCGTCTGTTAGGTCCATACCATTTCTGTCCTTTTTTGTGCCCATCTTTGCATGGAATATTCCCTTGGTATCTCTAATTTTCTTGAAGAGATCTCTAGTCTTTCCCATTCTATTGTTTTCCTCTATTTGTTTGCATTGATCGCTGAGGAAGGCTTTCTTATCTCTCCTCGCTATTCCTTGGGACTCTGCATTCAAATGGATATATCTTTCCTTTTCTCCTTTGCCTTTCCCTTCTCTTCTTTTCACAGCTATCTGTAAGGCCTCCTCAGACAACCATTTTGCCTTTTTGCATTTCTTTTTCTTGGGGATGGTCTTGATCACTTCCTCCTGTACAGTGTCACGAACCTCCATCCATAGTTCTCAGGCACTCTGTCTATCAGATCTAACCCCTTGAATCTGTTTGTCACTTCCACTGTATTATCATAAGAGATTTGATTTAGGTCATATCTGAATGGTCTAGTGGTTTTCCCTACTGTCTTCAATTGAAATCTACATTTGGCAATAAGGAGTTCGTGATGTGAGCCACAGTCAGCTCCCAGTCTTGTTTTTGCTGACTGAATAGAGCTTCTCATCTTTTGCTGCAAAGAATATAATCAATCTGATTTTGGTATTGACCATCTGGTGATGTCCATGTGTAGAGTCTTCTCTTGTATTGTTGGAAGAGGGTGTTTGCTATGACCAGTCTGTTCTCTTGGCAAAACTCTATTAGCCTTTGTCCTGCTTCATTCTGTACTCCAAAGCCAAGTTTGCCTGTTTCTCCAGGTGTTTCTTGACTTCCTGCTTTTGCATTGCAGTCCCCTAAAAAGGACATCTTTTTTGGGTGTGTGTTCTAGAAGGTCTTGTACGTCTTCATAGAACCATTCAATTTCAGCTTCTTAAGCATTACTGGTCAGGGCATAGACTTGGATTACTGTGATATTGAATGGTTTGCCCTGGAAATGAACAGAGATCATTCTGTCGTTTTTGAGATTGCATCCAAGTACTGCATTTTGGACTCTTTTGTTGACTATGATGGCTACTCCATTTCTTCTAAGGGATTCTTGCCCACAGTAGTAGATATAATGGTCATCTGAGTTAAATTCACCCATTCCAGTCTATTTTAGTTTGCTTATTGCTAAAAGGTTGATGTTCACAACTTTACCCCATCGCATAGGCCAGATGTCTCTGAATAATAGTGGCTTTTCAATGATTATTGGTTGAGTGAATAAATAAATAATATGATCTACCTGCCCTTAAATTGTTATTAGGGAAGGATCAGGCCACGTTGCTGATGACATGCACACGAATGCTTAAGAGTTTGAATGCAAATGGGCTGTGTTTGAATGAAGCCTGGCACTGCTGCTTACTAACCCTGTGAATAAGTCACCCAGCCTCTCATATCTCTTTTCTCACCTGTGGAAAGAGAATAATGACAATTCCTACCTCAGTGGGGTAGGAAAGAAACGAAGAGAGGAAAGAATGCACGTGAGGTCATGTGACCACAGCCTCACGTGTGGGAAGCACTCAGTAAAGGTCAGAGTCAGTGTTTATCTTGCAGGATGGAATGTGATAAGTGTGATGAGAGGTACAAAGTGTCATAGGCAGTCAGAAAAGGGGAGATGCATCAAGTTGGGCAGAGGTTAGGAAAGAGGAGGTAGCATTTGAGATTGACCTGAAAGAATAAATTAGCCTTCCCCAGAGGCAAAGTGACTAGAGGGAGAAAATTGAGAGCATGTAATACGCAAAGTTACAGAGGTGGAAGATGTGAGAGAGGTCTTCTGGAGAAAAGACTGTGGTCTAATATGGCAAGACAGGGTAGATAAAACTATTAGGGCCATATGTGTTTTTGATATAAATTTAAACTTCTAAAAATTTTCAAATAGAAAAACAGTGTAAAAAATACTGCAATGAACACCCATTGAACCCCTATCTAATTTCAGTGATTATTAACATTTTTCCTATTTACTTCATGTGTCTAAATTTACATATATTATTTTTTGCTGAACCACTTAAAAATAAATTTTAGAATTCATGGCATTTTACCCCTAAATACTTTAGCATGCATTTCCAAAAAATACAGACGCTACCTTACATAAAGGCAGTACTATTATGATGACCAGCAAAATAAATAATAATACCCAAATATCATTTATTATCAATCCATAGTCAAACTTCCCAAAGACTTAGTCTTCTAAGTCTTTAGCATTAAAAACATTTTTAAAAACCAGAATAGAAGCTAAAGACCACATATTGCATTTTATTTGTCATGCTTCCTAAGTCTCTTTAAATCTAAAATTCCAACTAAGATATTAGGACTTGTAGGCTTTGGATCACTAAGAAGATTATGGTGCTTTCTCCCTTGCCATCTACAATTCCTGTAATTCAAAATAAAAACAATTTGAATTTCAATAAAAGAAGTGTAAGGAAGTCCAAGTAGATTTCAGATTTTTTTTCCTCCCATCAAGACGATGACTTTGACATTACTTTTGAAATCTCACATGATCACATTTTTAGAAACCTCAGCATATGTTTATTTGCCTTGAGTGGTCCAGCTCTAGACTCACAGGATTCAGCAAAGAAACAGTGACTCACTGTTTTCAGTTGAGCTGAATGTCTAGCATGTCTAAACTTTACAGATATGAAACCACATTCTTAATAGACAAACAGAAGTGGTTCAGTCCTAGTGTATATATAAGCCTTCCAGGCACTAAGTTCCCGTCCTTTCAGGTAATTTCACAGTGAATTTCACAATATTTCTTTACAGAAAAAGGTCTTTTAGAACTGTGGGTTGAAAAACAGAGAATGCAGAACCTTGTCCATCCTGCTTTAACCAGGAACACTGGTTCCAGAGGAGCGGTACTTGGACGCCTCCTTTGTTTCTGTCACTTCACAGACACCTAGGGCCTGGGCAAGTGTCTGGAATAGCTGCAGGTACGGAGTGGTTATGAGGGGCCTGCCTGCCAGGGCTGCGACTTCTACAGCTGATAGACTAAACCTGGCATCCTTTGGAACTCCATGGAAGAGAAGGAGTCAGGTATTTGGGGAGTGCTTTCCTGCAAAGATGCAGCCTCTAATTGCCTTTTCCTAATGATCTCCCCTTGTTACACTTTGGAAGGGAGCTCCTCTGAGGACCATTTCTTTCCACCTCACTTGCAGGTGCCTGGATAGTGCCGCTCTAATTTATTCCACTTAGCCTTGTCGGGGAACCCAGCCCACCCTGCTTCTGCTGGGAGAATGCGTTCCCGCCGTTTCAACTTCATGAGGCTCTGTTGACCCACTTGGACGAGGTTCAGTGTAGCGCCTGCTTGGTTTTTCTCCTGTCCTTAATTTGGTGTGCCTTTTATTGTCTTCTACCTGAATGAATTCTTTCTCTTTCTTGTAAGGGAAAGGAACCTGAGAAAAACAATGCTTGTGGTGGTGACTGCTTGTTAAGGGTAATTACTATTTTATGCTAATCTACATGTTAAAATGAGCAGACAGAGAATTGCTAAATTCACCATCTTGTTATTTCCCAAGTCTGGTCCTTTTAAGTATATTTGTTGCTTAAACAAAGATGTAGTCGAGCAGAGTAGAAGTGTCCAAATGGAGAGTTTTTTATGTGTGTGTATATATAGAATTTAAAATTTTTATTTCCATCAGCAAGAGTCATTATAGAATACTTGGAAATTATAGAAAAGTGGAAAGAAGAAACCCAGAGATAACTAGCATTAACACTGTGAATTCATGTCTGGTCATTTAGCCTACATGCTATTTCTCTTTTAAGAGAAATGGGAACAGCTTCACTATTACAGTCTAGGACTTTTGCTCCTCAAAAGTGTGGTCCATAGATCAGCAGCACAGACATCTCTTGGGAGCTTGTTAGAAATACAGAATCTTGGTTAGCCTCTTGTTTGCATCCTTTATCCTCCCCCCCACCCCCAAAAAAGAAATACAGAATTTCAGACTGTACTACAACATGCTGTGTGCATGCTAAGTCGCTTCAGATCAGATCAGATCAAATCAGTCGCTCAGTCGTGTCCAACTCTTTGTGACCCCATGAATCGCAGCACGCCAGGCCTCCCTGTCCATCACCAACTCCCAGAGTTCACTCAGACTCACGTCCATCAAGTCAGTGATGCCATCCAGCCATCTCATCCTCTGTCGTCCCCTTCTCCTCTTGTCCCCAATCCCTCCCAGCATCAGAGTCTTTTTCAATGAGTCAACTCTTCGCATGAGGTGGCCAAAGTAGTCGTGCCCAACTCTGTGTTGGTCTACACGGACTGAAGCCCACCAGGCTCCTCTGTCCGTGGGATTCCTCAGGCAATAATACAGGAGTGGGCTGCTGTGCCCTCCTCCTGGGGATCTTCCCAACCTAGGGATCAAACCTCCATCTCTTACGTCTCCTGCAGTGGCAGGCGGGTTCTTTACCACTAGTGCCACCTGGGAAGCCCTATGATATACTGAGTTGTAATTTGTATTGAGTGATATTTTATATATGTTAAAATTCAGAAGCACTTCTCCAGAACACAGTGTACCTGGGACAGCAGATGAAGTGAGTAGGACCCGAAGACCAAGACTGTTTATCTCCATTTTCCCACTGTCACTCTCTCTTAAAATAATTTCCTCAGTATGTGATAATGATAAAAGTGGAGATCAATTTTCTAGCGAGACATAGCAGCCTTGATAAGGAACCCAGCTGTCTCATGCATAAACATTTCATTTGGTGAACATTCATTAAGTGCCTACTGTGTTTCGGGGCACAAACGCCGCAGTTAGGGCGTGCCTATACTGCAGTAGAAGCGTTCGGAGGGCAAGGAGGAGGGTCACAAGAGGAGGCTGGAAGTCAGAAAGAAAAATGGTTTCTGAGCTGAGTCTTGAAATATAATTCCGTGAACATGAGTTATGAGTGTTGCTAGACTCTGGAGAGAACGCAGAGCCAGATAAAATGATCCCTTTCTTGAAGGAGTCTGTGCTTGATTTAAGGACAGGGGACAGGGTTTAAAATTATAAATAAAACCTGAAGCACCTTGGTATTAGGGTAGATCAACTTTGTGACCTCATACAAGTTACTTCACCTGACTATCCATGCTGTAAATAGCAAAATAATAAAGTACTTCACAGAATTGCAGTGGTTTTTTTTTTTTTTTAATGAGGTGACATAATAAAGCTCTTACCTACAGTGAGTGCAGAATCGGTTCTGTGTGGCAAAAATATTGTAAAAGTGCCAAGTAAGTGCCATAGATAAAAATACTGAGGAGAAACAGAGAAAAGAGAAGCTGTTTCTGCCTGGACCGCGAGAGGCCTCATGGCTAATATGGCCCTGAGTATGTGAACGAGGAAGACAGGGCAGGTGGGAACTGAAGTAAAAGATGAAACTGCGCTTTTGAGACTGGATGGACCAAAAAGTGGAGAAGGAAACGGCAGCCCACTCCAGTATTCTGGCCTGGAAAATCCCATGGGCAGAGGAGCCTAGCAGGCTACAGCCCTTGGGGTCGCAAAGAGTGGGACACGACTTAGTGACTGAACAACAACAGACTAAGAAGAAAGGTGATGAAAACACAGGGTCGGGTTTGGTGGCGGAGAACACTGTTTCCAACACATTCGGTTTGAGGAGGTGCTATAAGTGGCAAGCTGGGATGCTAGTGTGCTCAGACGGATGGTTATTCAGATGCATGGCCCTCTGTTCTAGGCTTGGCCAGGGCTGAGCGTGACATGAAATGCTCAGCTTCCCTGGTTCTGGTGTTTAGTTAGTTTCCATCTTGCAGTGGGACTCTTTCTCACTCATTGGAAAGGTTTACATCTACCCAGGGTCATCAGGATGGAAAACAGGGCATAATTTTTTAAACCTTGGAACTTAACCTCTTCTTCAAAAGAAGAGGTGTGGAAAAGAACTGAACTGTGCCTAATTTTTATCCGTTGTCATCCTCTTCCTTAGGTTTCTTCTCTTTCTAAATCTTCCTTCCACCTAATGACTATTAACTGTTACAGAAGAAAACTGAATTGGAGAAAGTTTGTGTTTTTTTGGTATAGACTAAATGCTGTAGTTTTTGTGTTAGGAAAATTAATCTTTTTGTGTCAGTTTCAACCATAAGCTCCTGTATTATTTCTTTTTATATGGAGTAGACCTAACCTATAAGTAACCATCAGATCAGATCAGATCAGTCGCTCAGTCGTGTCTAACTCTTTGCGACCCCATGAATTGCAGCACGCCAGGCCTCCCTGTCCATCACCAACTCCTGGAGTTCACTCAGACTCATGTCCTTCGAGTCAGTAATGCCATCCAGCCATCTCATCCTCTGTTGTCCCCTTCTCCTCCTGCCCCCAATCCCTCCCAGCATCAGAGTCTTTTCCACTGAGTCAGCTCGTCGCATGAGATGGCCAAAGTACTGGAGTTTCAGCTTTAGCATCATTCCTTCCAAAGAAATCCCAGGGCTGATCTCCTTCAGAATGGACTGGTTGGATCTCCTTGCAGTCCAAGGGACTCTCAGAAGTCTTCACCAACACCACAGTTCAAAAGCATCAATTCTTCGGCTCTTACTGGCTTTTATAGGTTATAGCCTGCCATATAAATGCTTACATTTTGCCAAATTTGTTTTCTGTCTTATTTCTTTCTGTCTCTGAATACATATACTTTAAAAATACTTTTGCTGAACTATTTAATTAATTATAGAGGTCATGCTTGACCCTGTACCCCAATTACTTCACATGTTATTTCACAAGCACAAGAGTGTTTTCCCACACAGCCCGTAATACCGATTCAGATTTCCCCAGTTATTCCAGTAATGTCTTTTATAACCCTTCTCCTCATCCAAAGTTTACCAACAATCATTCATTGCATTTTGTTTCTTTTCCTTTCATCCAGAACAGTCACCCTGTTTTCATTTGTTTTTGTCATTCGTGGCACTGATATCTTGGAAAATTCCAAGATAATTTTCTTATAGAAAGTACTGCAATCTGGACTTGATTGTTAATTTATGGTAAGATACAGATTAAGCATTTTGACAGACACGTCACATAGTGGAGACATGTGGCGTCCAGTTACCCTCTGATTGATTATACCAGCCATCGCTTGGGTAAGGTGGTCTGCCAGAGCTCTCCATTATAAGGATACCTTTTCCCCTAGGTAAGTGATAAGTAATCCGAAGGGTGATGCTCTGAGACTGTGTGAGTATCCTGTTCCACAGCAACCCTTCCCCTAATGGTCTTCGTTGTCTATTAATGAGCCTCGACTGAATCAATCATTGCGTCAGTGGTTGCAGAGTGGGATTTTCTGTTTCTGCTGTTCCTTTGGTGTTTGTTAGCTGGCTGTCTTTGTAAAGAGCATTCCAGTATCCTCCTTTGCATGAAGATCTGTGGATTTATGGTTCCTTTTTTTAAGTTGAACGTGTTACAGTTTATTCATATCATTCTTTTCCTTGTTCAGACTGTACCACATGGGCCTAGTGGGAGCCCCTTTCAGGCAGCTCCTTTGTCCTGTGTCATGTCTGCATTAATATTTGAGCACTTCTTGCTTTCTGGCATAGTGAGAGGTTCTAGGTTTATATTGTACTTTCCTTACCCTCCAGGCCTGGATTCAACTATTTCTCCAATGAGTTACAGTGTTGAGAAAGGCAGGATCTGGGTATTCAAGCTTTTCTCTAAAAATGCATATAATCCAGAGAAAGTTAAAATTCATGAATCATTTGTTTAAACTTCCTCAATGCCCAGCTTTGCTGAAATATTCACATGGAGTCATCAGGAGTCTAGAAGTTGGAAGGGAAGAACCAGTGAAAGGAAGAGGCCATGGATATTGAAGGTCACTGGGCTTTGGACCAGAGGTGGCTCAGTGATGCAAAAGGGGGAGTGAGATGGTGCCAAGACCAATTTAGATTATGTTGGAATTCTGCCCAGGGAGTGACTAGAGAGCCTGAGAAAATAATTTCTGCTTATTTTCCAGGTAGACTCTGAAAATTGGTTGCCCTTTTTTATATCCAGTTATGCTGAGAGAGTGTATGCCCCTGAGATACACGTATGCTAATTCTTAGAGCAGTTTAAGAAATATGGTTTCCATACTGAGAATCCCTTAGTGTGAGGTGTGTATAGGTAAATGCATATTTCAGCATGTTTTCTTGTAAAAATTAAAACTCATAGTTTTTATTTTCAACACTCCTAATTGAAAACAATATTTGAATTTACTTGTTGATTATAATATTTGGTTGCAAATTATTAAAGGCACATATGTGCAGCATTTTAGGCTGCAACTTATAAAACATAGAAGCCAAGAATTTCTAAGTTATTTTCTAAAGTAATCAACATGCATTTAATAAAATGAAGCCTTTGCTCTTGAATTTGAACCGACTGATTTTTCTGGAACTCAGTATCACCTCTGTGATCTCTCTTTGTAGATAGCGTAATTAAAATGTTCAATTTGCCTTTTCTATGAAACAAAACAAAACATGAAGCCAGGAGTTAATTGTTTCCATATGATGGAGAACTTTCGAAAATGCTTAAAAATACAAAAGCAAATTTGAAACAGAAGGGTTTTGTTTTTGTTTGTTTTTCATTGAAGTCAACATTTTTGGAAGTTAAAAAAAAGAACAGACTAGTACATCTATGTACAATAGGACAATGGTTATTATTCAGATGTATACATTACATGTTACAGATGCTTTGTAATTTTGTGAAACAGCACCCCTCCCGCCCCTGATTTTTAACCCTCAGTGCATTCTTGAGAATGGAGAGTGGTACTAAAGCAATTCCTCTACACCAAATGGTTACTTGGTATTTGATAAGCTAGCAAGGTTACACTGAAAATGAAAAGGGGCACATCGTTTAAATGTGCTGCTGGCCAGCATAAGTAAGTGAACTCAAGTGTGTGGTGGCCAAATTGCCCCACATTAGCCCTTGACTCCTGAGTACTTTCTCCATTCAGGTCTTATGGGATTTCAGTGCACGGGATTAAACTAAGCAGACTGATGACTAAGGAATCACCATTTTTGGCAAATGAGTCATTTTCAAAGCCCAGTTTTATGGTTATCGGGAAAATTGTAATATAGCTGACTTCTTTCGGAGGTCATAAAGATCCAGCTCTCTTTTCTTACTTTCTGTTGAAAACTCCCCTTAGTGAGGCATTCATCCCCATAACCAAAGCCATTGCTTCTTGTATTTCTTTAATCTTGATCTTGTTTGAAAGGAGTTATATCCAGGGCACAGTTTCTTCATCCATAACTAAATTTCTTTCGGACATTAAGACAGCTTGTATGTAATTATGTAATTAAAAATCTTCCTTAATCTGGATTTTACTAAATCTATAACTGTTTTAGCCAGTAAAAGCAAATTATATTTTGGCTTTTATAACTGATCTATATACTTTGAACATCTCTTTTGGGACTGTATTTGCCTTTGAATTATGAGATAGAAATTACTTTCTGTGACTGTTAATGCTTGTGGAAGTAGCATCTGGTGTCCTTGTTCTTGGGCTGGTGTTCATTTTACTGGCTGGATTCACATTTGAAATTAAAGTGGGATAAAAAGAGTTATTTCCCACCAGATGCCTTCGTCCTATTTTTATATAGCATATTGTTATTTCTAACTGTAAAAGTAGACATGATTATTGTGGAAAATTTGGATACCACAGAAAAATGCAAAGAAAGTAAAAATTATTCTACTCTCTTTTTGTTATCTTTAATTAGCAACTTTTCAAATATTGACTTGTTTTCAGTCTTTTTTTCTAGATAGAGATACTTTTAAAAAATTGGGATCACATTGAACGTATCATCCATCCTATAGCCAGCACTCCCCAGTGAACACTGCTTAGAAACATTTTCTCATTTTGTTAAGTATCTTACATATTTAAAAAAACTGTTTATCCGTTGCCAAACATTTGTTTTAAAATTGCTTAATATGTTATTGTAATGGAAAACTTTTTGTACATATCTTTATGTACATCTTGGACTTTTTTAAAGGATAAATTCAATCTTTTAAAGATGTATTCGTTTCAAGGAATGACAAGTAATTCAGTTTGTCCTCTCTCGCAATTCCAGATAAGTCCTCCTCTGCAAGAATCTGTCTTTATAACACCATCATGTTGGTCTCTCCAGAATGGTACAGTAACACGTTATTTATTAACAAGACCATCAGGGAACTTCTAATTAATAAATTTTTCACGTAACTGAAACACCCTTAAAAGTGTTCATACTAGGTTACTGTAAAACCTAAAATGTGAGTGAGAGTCTTTCTAAAATTGTATGACATATATTTGGAGAAGGAAATGGCAACCCACTCCAGTAGTCTTGCCTGGAGAATCCCACGGACAAAGGAGCCTGGTGGGCTACAGTCCATGGGGTTGCAAAGAGTCAGACATGACTGAGCGACTAACACACACACGTGACATATATTGCTATTGTCTTAAACATAATGAAAATATATGAAAATCATAATTTAACTCCTCTGATTTAAATCACAAGCAGCCTTATAAACAGTGGTTATTATACAGTCGGTTCTGCTAAAGTGCAATACATGTGTTTCTAAAAACTGCCACGCTATGCAGAATCATGACACACTGCCTCGCTGCCCTGCCCCCGCCGCCCAACCAGTGCTTAAGGGATAGTGGGATTAGGGACATACACTCAAAAACCTTTCTCAGTGACATGTTAAAAAAAAAAATAGAATGGAAACTGGATAAAAATCGGAGCACAATTTTACACATATGTGTTGGGTTAAGAAATAAATAGATAAAAGTATAATACAGCACTTTACCTTGAGAAAACCCTGACGCTTCCTGTGGACTGAGGCCCTGGAAGGGTTACAGCTTGTGAGCCATTGTGAGGTGATGGCAGTGGGGGTAACCTGAAATCAGAAGCAAAGTTGGGACACCCGGTGTGGAGGACCGTGGCTTGGCACCCTTGTGGGGAGCTGAGATCGCTGGCAGGTATTCGAGGTGTGGCTCTGTGCATTCTGTGTAACCTTAGGCAGCGGGGTTCCTCCCCGTGCAGTCTTCTGCTGTTACCCTGTGTTTCTTGCAGTGTGAAATCGTGCCTAAACAAATGTGAAATCCGAGTTATGCTCAGGTTGTTCCCTGTGATATCAGACACGAGAGTTAGAGGAGAACAGAGTGTACCATGTGGTACTGCACTGATGTCTCAGGGATATTCGTGTAAAAACAGAAAAACTTGGCTTAAGAGTCCAACTATTAGCAAGGTGAAAAGACAGCCTTCAGAATGGGAGAAAATAATAGCAAATGAAGCAACCGACAAACAACTAATCTCAAAAATATACAAGCAACTCCTACAGCTCAACTCCAGAAAAATAAACAACCCAATCAAAAAATGGGCCAAAGAACTAAATAGACATTTCTCCAAAGAAGACATACAGATGGCTAACAAACACATGAAAAGATGCTCAACATCACTCATTATCAGAGAAATGCAAATCAAAACCACTATGAGGTACCATTTCACACCAGTCAGAATGGCTGCGATCCAAAAGTCTACAAATAATAAATGCTGGAGAGGGTGTGGAGAAAAGGGAACCCTCTTACACTGTTGGTGGGAATGCAAACTAGTACAGCCACTCTGGAGAACAGTGTGGAGATTCCTTAAAAAACTGGAAATAGAACTGCCTTATGATCCAGCAACCCCACTGCTGGGCATACACACTGAGGAAACCAGAAGGGAAAGAGACACGTGTACCCCAATGTTCATCGCAGCACTGTTTATAATAGCCAAGACATGGAAGCAACCTAGACGTCCATCAGCAGATGAATGGATAAGACAGCTGTGGTACATATACACAATGGAGTATTACTCAGCCATTAAAAAGAATACATTTGAATCAGTTCTAATGAGGTGGATGAAACTGGAGCCTATTATACAGAGTGAAGTAAGCCAGAAGGAAAAACATAAATACAGTATACTAATGCATATATATGGAATTTAGAAAGAGGGTAACAATAACCCTGTGTACGAGACAGCAAAAGAGACACTGATGTATAGAACAGTCTTATGGACTCTGTGGGAGAGGGAGAGGGTGGGAAGATTTGGGAGAATGGCATTGAAACATGTAAAATATCATGTAGAAAACGAGTTGCCAGTCCAGGTTTGATGCACGATGCTGGATGCTTGGGGCTGGTGCACTAGGACGGCCCAGAGGGATGGTATGGGGAGGGAGGAGGGAGGAGGGTTCGGGATGGGGAACACATGTATACCTGTGGCGGATTCATTTTGATATTTGGCAAAACTAATACAATTATGTAAAGTTTAAAAAAAAAAAAAAAAGAACCCCCCCCAAAAAAAAAGAGTCCACACTGTGTAATGTAACAATAACAGCAGAACAGTAACAGTACTCTAAAGCGTAACAGTGACAGTAATAATAATGGTGCCCATTGATGTTTGTGGGTTTCTGACTGCCTGTGGTGACAGTACTTTCTGCCTCCTCCTAATGGACCTATTTCTCAATCTCTCATGGCTTTTAAACAAGTTTATCACACTTAGAATAACATCTTGTGTGCAGCCCTGGCACTGCGGGAGAGCCTGACAGGTTTAGACTTCAAATTATGATTTACCTGTGGCGTCTGTTACACCTAGTGAAACTCGTTTATCTTATGAATGAGTTACTACCTATGTATTCATTTGCAAGATTGTGAGAGGAAGTAACTGATGTTTTAAGTGAGAGCATCATCACACAGAATTTTCAGATTTTCTGTTTCATTAGAAAAAAGTTAACAAGACTCTTCTCATTCCCACATGCAAAAGTGAAGTGCGCTTAAGTGGGTACACCTGACGGGCATTTATAAGTTGCTGCTGAATTTCTTAAGTTGTTATTGTTCACGTCTATTTACAACCCGCTTCTGTGTTTGTGAGATGAGCTCATCTTTGGAAGGTGGGGCAGGCAAGTGTGATTTCAGAAGACCTTCCCTCCCAAGTTGCAGTATAATTAGAAGTCCAGATCCTCCCTCAGTTGCTTTTTATGACTCCCTGAGAAGGACATTTTTACCGTGAATGGTTGCCAAGATGCCTTGCTGGCTCGTGCTTCAGTAACTTTAATAAGGTGACAAGTCAAAACACCATCTAGATTTAGCAAGTCTCGTTAGTGTTGTTCTGAAAGAAAAGTAGATATCACAGTTCATCATTTAGATATTCCAGTGAAATCTGTATTTTAATTATGCATAGAGACTCTGAATAGCAATGTGGTATTTTGATTTTTAATTTCTAATCTGACTTTGTTAACTTTTTGTCTCTACACAATTTCTAGATATATTTGGGCTGCCTGACCTCACTGAGTCATTGCTAGTAATTAACAGGACTTTGTGGGAAAAGGGAACTTGCCTTCTGAGCTTTGTACCAAAGACCTGGGAAAAGTAAGTGTTTTTCTAACTTGCTTTAAAAAAAAATTCTGTTTAATTTGTCTCAGAAAGTTAATAATGTGTCTGTCACTTTTCTACTTCCTTTCTTTCCTGGCTTTATAAGTTTTATATGCGCTTATGGGCTTGAAACGTGGAAAGGGACTCAGGAACCTTAAAAAAAAAAGAAAACCTTCCAAGATATTAGGATGACTTTCTGCATTGTGCCATTTCTTTGGGATTTCATAAGCTGAGTCCTCAAGGTTGTGATAAAATCTTTTACCAGGTGCTCAGAAGATAAATTCTAAAGGTAAGAGTGTAATATGGTATGATAGAAACCTGAGTTCAGTTTTCTGAGCTTCAGGCATTTTAGACTTTTAAATAAGCTCTTTGGTTCTGAATTCTTTAGGATAAGAATGAAATCCATTTGGTTCTTTTCTTGTCTGGAAAGGAAAATAAAATTGAAAATCATGTGTTCAATAAGTCCCTCATGTAGCTTGGCCTTAGAAGAATTGATGCACCTATCAGTTCTATTATTTTACAACTTAGAGAAACTTGAAGATAGTTTGAGACACCTGTAGGAAGGCCTTGACAGAAAAACTTATTTGGTGCCATAAAGTTCAGTCTTATTCCCTGATCTTTTTGAAAAGAAAGGTAAAACGGGCCCTAAAAATAATAAAATCAGTCTGCTTTCTTGTCGATATTACTTGGAAATATGAGTGGCCCCTAAGAATGTAAACAAAATAGCACACACACACTCATGCACACTCACACGTGCTCACCCACACCTCCTTTCTGGTGTGTTCCAAAAGCAATATCATTGGCAATAGGAGCTGTTTGCTCATTAAATCACTACATAGTTTCCTAAACTTTGTATTTCTTGTGTATTCTAACTCCTCTACATTTCTGACAGTACAAATGAGATAGTTGAAACATTCCTAAAACAAAACAAGATAAAAGAACCTTACTCTAGAAGGTTCACAGAAGCATTAAACAGTAAGATCAGATTTTATCATTATGTTGTTTGTCATGTAAATTTATTTATAACAAAATTGTTTGTTATATGGAAATAATTATAGTAAGGTAAGTTATGACTCTTTTGAAGTTAAGTAAGATAGTCATACTGAAAAAATATTATACACACCACAGAATATACACACACACTGCGAAAACACTTTCTGAGAGCTATGAAGTCTCTGCTAAAATATAAATCCACTGAAAGCAAGGACTTTGAAAATTTTCTCCAAAAACACTTTTCTGTTTATAGTGAAATATGGGCAGTAGTGATATACTGTGGTATTAAAAAAAAAAAGTCAGTGGAATTTTTAAAAAATAATAGCAATATGTTTATTAATAGCTGAGTTTTTTAGTTTGTATTCACATATTGACCTTAAAATAATGGAAATCCTATGTGGTCTAATTGTTATTCCATCCTGGAAGGATATTTGAAAGAGGATTATGTTGAAAGTCACCAATCTGTTCACAGAAGTGGAACGAAAAGAGCAAAAGATTAATTCTCTGGGCTTTAGGATCTCAATATTTGCAGTAGTGTTTGGGTTGGAAATATAACAGTCCCAGAAAGTGAGCTACTTGGACTGCCTTTCAAATGATTTAGCATTTCTTTAAAATTTTATATAGTCCCTGGTGAAATATTTGCCTTCTGTTACACCAAAATATTCCCTTTGTGACATTGCTGTAAAAGTTACTTTTCCATTTTGTAGAAGCGAGGCCTTGGTAAGACCTTTGATCACCATAATAAACTAAAAACAGTCCCTGTGGTACCAGAGGGACCACGGCAGAAGAAGCGTACTAAAACTGAGGTCATAGGTGAAAATTTGTATGCACGAAGGATGTTCACAGGTGACTCTAAAGTTTAAAAAGGTGATTATAATGTGGATGCTACGCATAAATCTAGTCGTGAAGAACTAGTTGTATGGAAGTAAACAAGGGAGAGGGCAGGGCAGGGGGAGATAGAGGCAAGTCCCTTCTGAAATTTACAGAAGTCACGGGTGAATGTTTCTAATAGCACTTGGAGAGCTGTACGTGCGTGCTGAGTTGCTTCAGTTGTGTCCGACTCTGTGCGACTCTATGAACTGTAGCCGGCCAGGCCTCTGTCCATGGGATTCTTCAGGCAAGCATACTGTTGTGGGTTGCCAAGCCCTCCTCCAGGGGATCTTCCCAACCCTGGGGTCAAACCCACGTCTCTTCAGTCTCCTGCATTGGTAGGCAGGTTCTTTACCACTAGTACCACCTGAGAAGC
The DNA here is from genome assembly GCF_027580195.1 of Bos mutus. NCBI lineage: Eukaryota > Metazoa > Chordata > Mammalia > Artiodactyla > Bovidae > Bos > Bos mutus. Next base: position 59,967,384 of record NC_091622.1, on the reverse strand, counting down.
CCTTATAAGAGGTACTTAAATGAATTAGTGACTTATTTTGGGGGAGGTAAATGCACAGTTTTACGGGAAATTCAGAACCCTAAACAACCACCATACTTCCTTTGAACTCCCACTTGTCCTGTGCTTTTATTTTTTTCCTAATCACAAACATGTTTTCAAAGTCTTCCTTGTTTCAAGTATGAAATTATTTGAAGTAGGTTTCTGAAAACTTGAGTCTATGACAAGATTAGATGCACTTTTGAAAAATTAGGCATGGATTATTTAAAAAAAGTAGAAAGTAGCTTCTATTTTATTATTGTCTTTAATGCATATGTGTTTCTTTTTATGTTAATACTGCCAGTGTAGAATATGCTATGAATTATTTGGTACCTTGCCTTTTCCACTTAATAAGTCATGAATTCCCATGCTAATAAATGTTTGTTCACAATATCATTTTTAGTGGAAGAGAAACAAGTGGATCTTAGCCTTTTGTTTAATTTGAGGTGATCCTGGCTTTCAGTTAGAAGGGAGTAAAAATATGTGAAGTATATGGTGAGAGTTTTTCATCTGCAAACAGATAATAGACTAGAATTCACCTTCTACAATCTCTATAGAGCGTTTACTGTAAAAAGACATGTTCTGAATAGGAGGCTTATGGGACTAGATATGTGTTCACAATGGTGAATGTCACCGTTTGACAGGCACTGTGTGTAAAACTTTGCGCCTTCTTTGGTCCCTTTGTTATATTACGGGAGCGCAGGTGACATGTTCCTCCTGCTTAGCTGTCTTCATCAATATTTCTGTGCCTAAGAAAGGATTCTATCTATGTTATTTCTCCCTCCCAAGAAGTTCTAAATATCTCAGATAAGGTGATGGGTACAGAAGGAACATTTCATAGGCTTTGGGATATAATTTCTTGGAACAGATTGAAATCCACATCAGTTGGAGATGCGAAATGTATTACAGATCTTTTATGCCTTCTCAGTTTTAGGTTCATTTATTAAACCAATATTTTTTGCACAACTACTGTGTGCTGGGCACCGTGTTCAGAGCTCAGTGTTCAAAGATGAATGAGATATGCTCTTGCTTTCAAAGAACTTAATTTGAGTTTCAAATTCAGATTCAAATTACATTTATTCAGTGTGTACTATGTGACGAACAGTCAGCTGGATATTCTTAAATGAGGTGTTTGACCACTAACATTCACTAACGATATTCATTGATCTATCTCTTCCAAAATAAATCATGAGTAGAATTTTCTCATCTTTAAGTTTTTTTATTATTTTTTCCTAAACTTTTGGTATCTGCTACTACTTGTTAAGTTAAATTAGCAAATGGAAACAAAGTTAGTAAACAACAAGCATTTAATTGATCAATTTAGAACAGTGATTTAAAAAACGTGTATATATATCTATAGACATATGAGCATGCACGCACACACACAAACACGTAATAGTTGGGAACCAGTATGCATATATATGGGGCTTCCTTCATGGCTCAGTGGTAAAGAGTCTGCCTCCCAATTCCGGAGACATGAGTTCAATCCCTGGGTTGGGAAGATGCTCTGGAGAAGGACATGGCAACCTACTCCAGTGTTCTTGCCAGAAGAACCCCATGGACAGAGGAGTCTAGTGGGCTATATAGTCCATGGGGTTGCAAAGAGTTGTCAACTAAACATCACCAATAAAACAACAATGCATATAAGGTAGTTGTAATTTCTCCTAGTAGGATAGTTCATAGTTCACATGGTACAATTAAATATACTAATTCTGATATTCTGCCCTTAGACTGGTTCCACTGTCTGAATGAATGTGGAAATCAAAGTATTGAGTCACTGGATTGTCACAGTAATTCTTAGGGTAGAGATTATTGAAACTCAGGGGAAAGGAACTTGCCAACATTCACACAGCTAAAAAATGTTTGACTTAGGATTCTAACTGTAATGCATCTAACTTCAAAGCCCATGCAGGACCCATCCAACTCTGGAGAGCTGGTAGAGAAGACAGACTCACAAATGTTACGAGCCCGTGGAGGAAGGGCAGTCATTTCCCAAGGAATCAGGGATCTAATGTCACATTAGACAAGTTAGCTTCCCTTGTGGCTCAGCTGGTAAAGAATCTGCCTGCAATGTGGGAGACCTGGGTTTGATCCCTGGGTTGAGAAGATCCCCTGGAGAAGGGAAAGGCTACCCACTCCAGTATTCTGGCCTGGAGAATTCCATGGACTGTATAGTCTGTGCGATTGCAAAGAGTCGGACATGACTGAGCAACTTTCAGTTCACTCACAATGTCACATAGCTGGGAAGTGGAGTGGTCAAGACTAAAGCCCAGTTCTCCTTGACTCTCATGTTTATGCTCTTAATCACCATGCTATGCTTAGAAGTAATCTTTTCTATGTTTCAAAACTCCCTTAATACCCTACTCAAATCTCTCTGATAATATGTTCTGATTTTATCTTTTATAGTTTTTAACTTGGGTATAGTTAATTACATAATGTTTAATAAACTGTAGTCTTGAGGGGGACTTCCCAGGTGGCACAGGGGTAAACAGTCTGCCTACCAGGCGGGAGATGTAAGTTTGATCCCTGGGTCGGGAAGATCCCCTGGAGGAGGAAATGGCAACCCACTCTATTATTCTTGCCTGGAAAATTCCATGGTCAGAAGAGCCTGGCGGGCTACAGTCCGTGGGGTTGCAAAGAGTCAGACACCACTGAGCACTGAGAGTGTGTGTATGCACACACACCCACACACACACACACACACACACACACACAAGGTCTTGAGCACTGGGATCCAGTTTCATTCACGTTTTTTGTATGTTTTTCATAACTCTTTGCTCAGTAAATTTTGCATTGGTAAAGTGAATAATTTCTAAGATATTTTGTCTCCTAAAATTCAGTATTTTAAAATTATATATGTAAAGCTTCTGTTGCAGTTATATCAAGTGTAACTTAAAAGGGGGGGGGGTCATTGGATTTAGTGTGATATTTATTTATTTACCTACTTATTTAATAGTTTGATATCTAGATTGATCTCGAAAGTTTCAGGAAATTCCTGATGCCATTTTATCTAAAAATTTATGACTTGCTGTCCAAAACTAGACTAAGTTTGGAAGCTGAGACTAAAACACACTTCTAGTACCTTTTGGAAACTGTAAAGCTGTCTTGATGCTCCTTTGCCATGGTAGGTATGAAACTGTCTTAAATAATATTTTTGACTCCATAAAAATATACTACCCTATCATTCATGTAGGTGAGGACCTCAGTTTCTAAAAATATGTGGAGCCCTTGTGTTGATGGTCACTACCGTTGAGTGACTTGTCTAATGTCACATAGCTGGGGAGTGGCTGGACTCAGATTAGACAACAAACGGAAGTACTTTTCTGGTTCAGGGTAGATTATGGGAGATCCCTGGAGTCAGGCACCCTAGTTTCTTGGCTTACGAACTCTGTGACTTATGGCAAGAAAACATCTGTAACACGAGAGTGGATAAGAAAACAGGTTATGAAAGTAGGTTCGTGTACCTGGTTCATTGGGAATTTGGGGAAAAAATGCCTGTATTCAGATGGGAACCACTTTTGCTCAGATATTCTTTAAAGGCTAGAATTGTGAACTTGTAAGACAGAATGTGATGGTTCAGTATTATAGCACATATTTATCCCACGATGACCCTTGGGTGTCTTTAAGCCAGAGTTCACCTTCTCTTGTAACTATTGTGTTTACTTCTATGTGCTCCAAGGAGGTAGTTTAGACTGTGCTTCATGTTCCCTATGCTGGAGGAGAGTAGGAAAGAAAATGGAAAATGTTACTTGAGATCAACATTGCCACTGGGCTTTGAAAAACTCTGGGGTTTCTTTCATCTTCCAGGCGAGTAGCACAAGTGAGCAGTGAGGGAGGAAGGCAAGCCCTGGGGAAGGTTCATAGCTTCTCTGCCTCTGTTAGTGGAAAAGAGGAAGGTGAGGGCCCGTAAATAGCTCTCATGGCAGGTCCAGGTATGTGAGAGCACAGGGAGCCGCTTATTCCCCTGGCTGCTGCTCAGCCTGACGGGAAGGAGACCACAGGAGAATGGATCTCAGAGCCTGGCTCTACAGCAGAAACAAATGCGTCCTGGCCATCACAGGCATGCATTTCATAGATTTCAAAGATTTGTGATGTTACTCTCTCTTGAGGTTTAATATCTTAGATTGCTAGAAGAGTGAACAAATTGGATAAAAATATTCTTTGGTCTCAGTCTGATTCTTGCACTTTTTGACTGCTTAGTTTTGCCCTTCGAAGGAAGGGCAGACTTGGCCTGTACATTCTTGATCATGAAAGCAGGAGCTGTCAGTAAATACTGAATTTAAAAACCACTGCCAGGGTTACGTCCCCCAACTATGTGACCTTGCAAAAAAGCTTTAGTCTGCTGTAACCCTTAATACATGGATACCCTGGCAGGGAAAATAAAATCCCGTCCTATCCCTTTCCCTTTTACTTGTGAACTAATTGTTGTTTTCCTGCATTTAAAAGCAGATGTTAAACTCTCCCTTTGATGTTCCACAGCGGACAGACTCCAGTTGTGTGTTACAACTCCAAATGCTTATCTGTGGTTAAATGAAGACCAGCTTTGGCAAATTACATTTTGATGGTTATGTTTTGATCTGGAGCCAGAGAACAGAATGGCAATTTATTCTTTCATCTGACACACATTTATTGGGTTCCTGCCTGGCCCTTTACATAAAGTGTTTTCAGATCTCACAAATACAACAGAAAGCTTGCAAACGTGATAGTGCTATCTCTATTTTATAGATAAGGAAAATAAGGTGTAGAAAATGATGAGAAAACTTGCTCACGGTTGCATTGCTATTAAGTGAATGGGATTTGATCTTGGGTTTTTGTCTGACTCCTTAGAAAAGACCCTGATGTTGGGAAATATTGAGGGTAGGGGGAGGAGGGGACGACAGAGAATGAGATGGTTGGAGGGCATCACCGACTTGATGGACATGAGTTTGAGCAAGCTCCGGGAGTTGGTGATGGACAGGGAAGCCTCGCGTGCTGCAGTCCATGGGGTCGCAAAGAGTCAGACACGACTGAGCGACTGAACTGAAAGCTGTTACTATGGTGGGGAGAGGGAGTTGTTGGGATAGGGAGATGGGACTGACTTTTCAGTGGAAATGATCGATGGAGCAAAGATCTTGATGATTGGAATATAAAACAGTTGATAAATCATGAGCCCCTGACTCATTCATTTATTCAGCAGATATTTATTGAGTATCTGTTTTGTGCTGGACACGCTCTGCGAGGTGCTGGAAATTCAGTGGTGGGCAGGTCATAATCCTTCACCAGCTTCAAGGAGGAACTAGAAATTCAAGAAAGAGTGTTTGTTGCCCCCCAAAACTTCAGTGTCTTGGGTGGGAGAGTAGAATAGGTTTTATAAAGTTTTTTAAGATGTGGAAATTTTGATGCCTTAACCAAAGTTGTAGAGTTTATTCTTCTTTTCATCAGTATGAAAAGAAAATTATCCACAAATAAACAGAGGGGTGGCTTCACTAGGAAGCTTGTGTAGGAAGCATCTGTACACCTTGGTTGGGCTGCTTAGGACATGCAGAAATGGAGGCTGGAGTGAAACTATATTGAGTTTTAAACAGTGTGGTGAACAAAAATTTGAGCAATTAGCTTTCAAGGACTGAATCTAATTCACCTTTGGAATCCCTTTTTTATGTAGGAGGACTGTGCTAAGTCCCCAGTAACTCTGGTTTATTGGTTCAGTGATGGGACATAAAATAAGGAAGAGAGGGGAAAGAAACTCATATGCTTGGTGGGTAGGAGGGTTAAGATAAGGTGATATCAAGGAGGAGTGGGACGGTAGCAGTGAAATAAACCGATAAATAAAGAGAGCACATGCCATAAGACAGACTTGATTCATATGTACAAACTATATTAATACCTGAGGAGGGGAGGAGTTGTGTTTAGGGAACCTGGAAATGCCGTTGGGTGTGAATACTTGAGAGAGACTTCAGCTTTCTTTTCACCTTCTAACTGGACTCTTCTGACTTTCTGTTCACATGTGAACCCACTGTTGTCCCCTTTCCCATCATGAACTTTATTCTACCTTTTTGAGACTTTGAGCCTCTAAGTGTGGTGAAAAGTGAAAGTAAAGTCGCTCAGTCGTGTCTGGCTCTGCGACCCCATGGACTGGAGCCCACCAAGCTCCTCCATCTGTGGGATTCTCCAGGCAAGAATACTGGAGTGGGTTGCCATTTCCTTCTCTAGGGGATCTTCCCGACCCAGGGATCGAACCCAGGTCTCCTGCATTGCAGGCAGACGCTTTAACCTCTGAGCCACCAGGGAAGCCAAGTGTGGAGGTGGCTCTTGAATAAGTAGGGTGGCCCATAGGTGTCAGTTTGCTGGGGCAGTCCTGACTGTGCCTGCTGCCTGGTATTGTTTTTGATGATGCCCCCTTTCAATAACAAATGTTCTGGTTTGGATGATAAATGGCCACCCTACTGATAAGGGAATTTGGTGGCATTCTGTATCTTTAAAAAAAAAAAAAATCTTTATAGTGTTCAGACTACTTTGATGAATTAATGTGGATGTAGTACTCATAAAATTATGTATTAGATTACTGTCTGATCTCTCATAAATAGAAAGAAGAGAAAATTAGCAGTACCTGAAAAGATTCAGATGTAGAGAAGTATAAGCCAATTTCAACAAAAAGAACTTTAATTACAGCTAATGTTTGGCATATGCTTAGTCAGTCAGTCAAGTTGTGTCTAACTGTTTACGACCCCATGAACTGCAGCTCGCTAGGCTCCTCTGTTCATGGGGATTCTCCAAGCCAAAATACTGGAGTGGGTAGGCATTCCCTCATCCAGGGGATCTTCCCAACTGAGGGATCAAGCCCAGGTCTCCCACATTGCAGATGGATTCTTTACTGACTGAGTCACCAGGGAAGCCCAAGAATACTGGAGTGTGTAGCCTATCCCTTCTCCAGGGGATCTTCCCAACCCAGGAGTCAAACAGTGGTCTCCTGCATTGCAGGTGGATTCTTTACCAGCTGAGCTACCCAGGAAGCACCAGTGGCTGGCATAGCCATATGAAAAAGGACATTTAAAGGTTGTCCTGAAGATGAATGGTGTTGAGGTAGTCTAGCATCCTTTGAGAAAATTTTGTCATGTTTATTTAGAGTTTCAGTGTTTCCACAACAGTGGTAATTTAATTTAGATGCATTTTCATTTGTTTTCCAAGTAGATAGTAGAAATAATTTCTTAGAGGTTTTGTCAGAGATTTAAATAAATGAGTAGAGGGGAAATTGTTGAATTCAGGTTTGTTTCTTAAGTCTGTTGAGTTGCGTCTTTTGTTGAAAATCAAATGAGGCATTCACACAGGGACTCAGAGCATACTAATAGAATATATGTTGGGATTTTTCTCCTAATAAATAGGATTAAATTGGTTTTATAGTTCATATACATAGATTTGCAGACACGAACTAGTATTTTGTCACACAGATATACGTAAAAGTTTTTTAAGTGTTCAGGAAATGCTTGACAATAGTTGCAGTATGGTTGGATAGGATTAAAATCATGCTTATTAGGATCAGTCTCTTCCATATTTTATGAGATAGTGATGGATTTACCTTCAAGTCCCATAGTTTCTTTTTCCCTCCAGGGTTATCTTTCATGCTAGTCAAGCTCATTTATGGCCTACTCTTTGCAGCCCCATGGACTCCTTTCCATGGGGTCGCAAATGGGGGACTCTGCTTTCCCATTTTACACTGCATCTCTAGCTTGGAAACATGTCCTTAATTCCCTGTGGTAGATAGAAGTTGAGTTTATGATTTTTAACAAAACCCTGAGAGTCCCATAAAATTGGCTACTAGATGTGGCAGAATGAGACCAACCCTCACGAGGCTGCCTCTCTGGCTTAGACATCGCCCCCTCCAAAAGTGATTGTCAGCATATTTGGTTGCAGAGACCAGGCATCCAATAGATTAAGGCTCTGGAAGAGTGAGGGTTTCCCTCTTCCTTCTGCCAGCTCTTTCCTTTCTCATATTAATTTCTTAGTGCTGCCTCTTCCCAGGATAATTGACAATGGCAAGTCCACCTCTCACAGGGCTGATCCTAACTACTTTTGCCAGGAATGGGATGACAGTGTTGGAGAAGGAAATGGCAGCCCACTCCAGTATTCTTGCCTAGAAAATCCCATGGATAGAGGTGTCTGGTGGGCTGCAGTCCATTGGGTTACCAAGAGTCAGACGTGACTGAGTGACTGAGCACACACAGGATGACAGCCACCACAGCTACCAGAAAGTCCAGAGTCAATACAAAGTCTTCCATAGAATCCTAGGAGGTTCCTTTCCTAAGGCAGGGCTGAGTTGGTTTAATCATATTGGGCATATACTGATGTGGTCAAGAATCTTAAAGAAAATGTTTTGTGATCACTTCATACCTGTTAGAATGACTGTCATTAAAAATACAAGAGATATTGACTTCCCTGGTGGTACAGTAGATAAGAATCCACCTGCCAATGTAGAGGACATGGGTTTGATCCCTGGTGGGGGAAGATCACACATGCCTCAGAGCAACTAAACCTGTGCGTCACAACTATGGAGCCGTGCTCTAGAGCCTGTGAGCTGCAACTGCAGAGCCTGTGTGCCACCACTGCTGAACCCTGCATGCTCTGGGGCCCGTGAGCAACAACTGTTGAGCCTGCCTCCCACATCTACTGAAGCCTGCACAACCTCAAGCCCTATGCTGCAACTTCTGAAGCCCATGCGCCTTAGAATCTGTGCTTCATAAAAAGAGAAGCCACCACAATGAGAAGCCCGTGTACCACGATGAAAAGTAGTCCCCCCACTCAGTGTAGTACAGAAAGCCTGCATGCAGAATGAAAACCCAGCACAACCAAAAATAAACAGATTGTTAAGAAAAATGCAAGAGATAAAAGTGTTGGTGAGGATGTGGAGAAAAGGGGCTTTTGTGCACTGCTGATGGGATTGTAAAATCATGTAGCCACTATGGAAAACAGTATGGAGGTCTTCAAAAAATTGAAAATGGAACCACCATAAGATGCAGCAATTCCATTTGCTGAGTATATGTCCAGAAGAAATGAAATCACTATGTGGGAGAGATATTTGCACCCACATGTTCATTGCAGCATTGTTTACAATAGTTAAGACATGCAAGTGTCCATCAACAGCTGAATGGATGGGTAAAGAAGCTGTGATATATATATCCAGTCGACTGTTTTTTCAGACATCAAGAAAAAAGAAAATCTTTCTACTTATAACAGAATGGATGGACCTTGACAGCATTATGCTAAGTGAAATAAGTCATACAGGGAAAGACACATTCTGTATGATCTCACTTATATGTAGAATCTAAAAAAAATCCTGAACTTAGAGAAGCAGAGAATAGATTGGTGATTGTCTGAGGTGAGGGGTTTAGGGGTAGGGAGAAGTAATTAAAAGGTACAAACTTCAGTTATAAGATAAATAAGTCATGGGAATGTAATCTGCAGCATGTGACTGTAGTTAACAATACTGTATTATGTATTTGAAAGCTGCTAAGAGATACTAAAGTTCTCATCCCAAGAGAAAAAAATTTTAACCTTTTTATTTTGTACTGGGGAATAGCCAATTAACTAACTTACTGCGGTGATCATTTTGAAAACTGATCAAGTAAATCATTTTGTGTGGAGACTTTTTCTGCCAGCAAACTAAAGTGGTACTCCCAACCTTAAAGAGTTTTATTAGGAAAGATGGAGGAATACAGGAAACAAAAGTTCTAGTCCTGGTTTTGCTAACTGCTAGTTGTGTGACTTTGTATTATATAAGCATTCCTTCCAGGGGTCATCATTTGCTTCTCCTTAAAATGATTTTCACATGCAATATGATTGTAAAGGTCCCTGTCAATCAGGAATTCTGTGCATCTATAATACCTCCTAAAAATATACAGTACAATTTTTGAACAAATTGAGCGTCTCTTACCTTTCTAGACACCACCCTGGTTTGTGACTCTAGCTGTTCTGTGGAGACCCAGGCATTGATCTTGCTGGAAAAAACCATTCCACCCATTATCTGATACTATACTATTCTGTTGGTATGCTTTTCACATGCAATGGCAAATAGGCTTTCCAAGTATCCCCAGTGATCGTCTCATGCAAAAAGTTGTGAATTTGGTCCATTATCAGCCTGAATGTTCAGAGAAGGCAATGGCACCCCACTCCAGTACTCTTGCCTGGAAAATCCCATGAACAGAGGAGCCTGGTTCTGCAGTCCCTGGGGTCGCTGCGAGTGGGACACGGCTGAGCAGCTTCGCTTTCACTTTTCACTTTCATCGTTGGGGAAGGAAATGGCAACCCACTCCAATGTTCTTGTCTGAGAATCCCAGGGATGGGGAGCCTGGTGGGCTGCTGTCTATGGGGTCGCACAGAGTTGGACACGACTGAAGTGACTTAGCAGCAGCAGAGGCAGCCTGAATGTTAGTGATGATGCCATTGTATTTTAAATGTTGGATCTTCTATGTAGCTGAATGGTGGCTTTGAATTTGCAGTGCTCAATATGTTACTTTATAGGTTTATTATTTTATTATTATTGTTTGTTGGTAATTTGGAGCAGTTCACTGCTGAAATGTTTTAAAAAAGAGAATAGGTACAAATTTCACAATTTCTGGAAAGAAATATCTTTGAAGCTTTGATAAAGATTCCATTGAATCTGTATATCACTTTGGGTAGTATTGACATTAAATATTAAGTTTTCTGATCTAGGAATATGGGATATCTTTTCATTTATTTGACTTGAATTTCTTTCAGACATTTTTTTGTAGTTTTAAGAATATAAGCCTTTTGCCTCTTCAAGATTATTCCTAAATATTTTGTTCTTTTTTGATTCTGTTATAAATAAAATTGTCTTTAATGTTCATTTTGGATTGTTTATCATTAGTGTATAGAAATGTAACTGATTTTGGTGTGTTGGTTTATATTCTATAACTTTGTTGAATTTGTTTATTTTACCATTTTTTTCCCTGAAATTGTTAGTGTTTTTTACATCTGTGATGGGTTTTAATGTTGTCTGTGAACAGAGATAATTTTACTTCTTCCTTTCCAATTTAGATGCTCTCACCCCGCCTCCTGCCCTGACTTTTTTCTCAATTGCTCTGGCTAGGACTTCCAGTATCATATTGAACAGAAGTGACAAGAAAAAAAAGTGCTAAGAGTGGGCATTCTTGCCTTGTTCTTGATCTTAACAGAAAAGCCTTCAGCTTTTCACCACTGGGTATATTGTTAGTTGTGATCTTTTCATATAAAGCTTTTATTTTGTTGAAGTAGTTTTCTTCTGTTCTTAATTTGTTGAGTGTTTTTATCATGAAATAGTGTTGAATTTTCTCAGATTTATTTTCTGCTTCAATTGAGATGATCATGTGATTTTTTTTTTTTTTTTTCCGCGTTCAGTGTGGTGTATTACACTGATTGATTTTCATATGTTGAACCATCTTTGCATTCCACCAATAAATCCCACTTCTAATATTCTGTTGAGTTGTTTACCAGTATTTTGTTAAGGCTTTTTCCATCAATATTCATAAAGAGTAATGGTCTGTAGGATTTTTTTTCTTTTAAAAAACACTGTCTTTGGTGTCAGTATAATACTGGTTTCATAGAATGAGTTTGGAAGCGTCTTTATTTTTTTTTTAGGAGGACTTGGGAAGGATTGATGTTAATTCTTCTTTAAATGTTTGATAGAATTTGCCAGTGAAGCCATTGGTCCTAGGCTTTTCTTTCTGAGATTACTGACCAATCTTGTTATAGGTCTGATTTTCTTTCTTCATAATTCCATCTTGGTAGGTGTAATTAGAAAGATACCTATTTTGTGATATCTAGGTTATCAAATTTGTTACCATACAATTGATCATAGTACTCTTTTATAATTGTCTTTAAATTCTCTTTTATAATTTCTTTAAAATTGGTAGTAATTTCTTTTTCATTTCTGATTTTATTTGAATCTTCTGTATTGTTTTTTAATCTAAAGTTTTGTCAGTTCTGTTGGACTGTTAAAGAGCCAACTTTTGGCTTTGTTGATTTTTCTGAGGTTGGCTTTTATGACTTTTATTCATTCTTACACTACTAACCAAATGGATATTTATATTAGTTCAATATTAGACTTCTGTATTTTGTTTTTGTCATTTTGGCAGTGAATAAGACCCCTTTACCTTATACATGTAGGTGTATGAAGGGTTTAAATAATTATTGCTTTTGAAATAATGAACTTGACTCTCTTTTTCTTCTTGGGTGATATTTTTCTTTCACAGCTTATTGTACGTTTGTTCTTAAAATTTGTTGCATTGTTGTGGTTACTGTCTCAGGGACAGTTTAAGTACTGTCCCATGATTTGGTTTCCAACTATGAAGTTCCTTATATTTTCTTCATGCCAAACTGATAGAAGTTCAGATGAGATTAGTTTTCATTATTTTAAATAAAAAAGCCAATTATTTATGAAATGGATGAACCTAGGGAGGAAAACTTAGAGGGCTAGTAGGTGAAAAGCTAAAAATTTTAATTCTGCTTTTGTGAACCTTGACATTTCATTCACTGATGTCAACTTACTGCCTCTTCCCATCTTACTCCCTCATGCATAAATTTGAGATTACCAAAATTCAATCAGTTGCCCTCTCTGTGATTATAAACCAATAGAAAGTTTCAGCATTACTTTCAAGGGAATGCCACTCAAAGCCAATCATTTCATAGCCCCCATTCCAAGCTAGAAAATCTTGTCTAGGCCTGTTGGTTTCTTAATTACTTCTTGATAATCCATTTACTCAAGTCAAGGCTATGGTCTTTCCAGTGGTCATGTACAGTTTTGAGAAATGGACTGTAAAGAAGGCGAAGTGCCAAAGGATTAATACCTTTGAACTGTGGTGCTGGAGAAGACTCCTGAAAGTCCCTTAGATAGGAAGAAGATCAAACCAGCCAATCTCAAGGGAAGTCAACCCTGAATGCTCATTGGAAGGATTGATGCTGAAGCTGAAACTCCAGTATTTTGATCATCTGATGTGAACAGCCGACTCATTGGAAAAGTCCCTGATGCTGGGAAAGATTGAGGGCAGAAGAAGCAGAGGGTGTCAGAGGATGAGATGGCTGGATAGCATCACCGATGCAATGGACATGAACTTGGGCAAACTTTGGGAGATGGTGAGGGACAGGGAACCTGGCGTGCTGCAGTCCATGTGGTCGCAAAGAGTTGGACACAACTGGGTGACTGAGCAACAATAATCCATTTCCATTTGGACCACAGATATTTGATCTCAGAGGTACAATGAAGACTTGACTCCTGTTGTATGATGTCCTTGTTCCTTTTATTATCCTAGTCTCTATATAGACTTATTTGTGACTCAAATAATTTACTTTGTTAAGAGATTTCTATCAATTTCCTCATAGATTTGTTAGTTTCTTGCCTAATTTTGATTTTACAGTCGCTTTATTCTGTTTATTCTGTATTTTTTCATTGATTCTAAGACATAGATCTTTCACATCTTAACATTCTTGATATTTGATGTATCTTGCAGTTGCTGACCATCTACAACTATTATTGGCAGCACTTTTGTTTTATTCTTAGTACATAAAATAGTAGTATATCTTCCAGTAGCAGTTAGATTGATTAACTAAGTCGCTATTAATAATCATTATAACAATTACCATTGGACACAATGTTAAAATGCTACAAGAATTTGTAAATGGCAGGATAGTTTTACAATAGGATTATAAATGATGATATAAATATTAAGTATTACAAAATGTTTAGAGTGGAAAAATCACCTATAAACTCCAAGTCTAAGTACTTAAGTGTTTTTATGTGCATTTCTGTCCACTTTTCTTTTACATATATATACATTTTTATTTGTTCATAGTTGTAGTATACATCTTATTTTGACCTTTTATATTTTATTATTGTTATGTCTTAATTTTCCTCTGATACAGGCCCATGTTTGACCATAATAAAACAGCACATTGCCCAATTGATGAAGACTTAGAATATTGCCATTTTTCCTATGATAAACAATGCTTCAGTGAATGCCTCTTTTGTGTATTTTTTGATTCTTAATTTTGACCATTTTCTTAATGAAATATAGCTTTGTAGAAACCTCCTGAACTTTTGTTTTATTGTCAAGAATCAATCTTTGTATTCAGGAAAATCACCAAATAAATATCTACTATTGTAGTACTTACCATTCATTCATCCATTCATCGTTAATATATTGGTTGTTTTGTGTTCAGTTGTGTAGAGCTAAGTATTAAAAAAGTTCTGTAGGGTGTACCTCTGACCTGTATTGTCTCATACTCCAGTGGGAGACTCAGACTGGTCAAAAGTAAATACAGCAATTTAATGAGTGAGGTCAGAAAGATATGGTACAGAAGATGTGGTAAAGTTGCTTAGTTGCATGAAGTTACTTTGACAGTATTGTTGACTCCTATCCTTTCATATAAGAAGAGTGGATATAGTCATGTCACGTAAGATTTTTTAAAGTGTGTATACTAGGCTTAATAATATGGCAGAGATGGGTCCCCTTTGACCCGTCCAACCTCTTGTCCTTCATGTGAAGTCTCTCTGGGGGCCTGTGGCCCAGTGTTCATCAGTGCTCCACGGGTCGTGTGTCTGCAGTCTGTTGAGTCCCTGCTGGTAGCAGGTGTGTCACATGCCTCATTCCTCGTCCATGTCTACTACAGACTGCTGTGTTTGTAGTAAATGTTGGAGGATTGGTTTTCATTTGACTTGCTTTCAGTTACAGTTTTTCCAAATGAGCAACAGTGTTTCACCATTTTATACTTTCTTTAGAATGTCACTGGTTTAGTTTACACTGTGTGATATTGATTTATTCAATGCCATTTTAATTATATCTTGCCATATTTGTTGTTGGGACTTCCCTGTAGCTCAGACGGTAAAGAATTTGCCTGCAGTGCAGGAGATCTGGGTTCGATCCCTGGATCGGGAAGATCCTGTGGAGGAGGGCATGGCAACTCATTACAATATTCTTGCCTGAAGAATCCCATTGACCAGAGGAGCCTGGCAGACTACATACAGTCTGTGGGGTCGCAAAGAGTTGGACATGACTGAGCGACTAACACGACCACATTTGTTAAAAAATTTAGATTAAGAAGGTATTTGAGAGATTATATAATCATAGAGAGATCTTTTTTAAAAAAAGTATATTTATTTTCAGCTCTGCTGGGCCTTTGTTGCTGCATGGGCTTTCCTCTAGTTGCAGTGAGCAGGGGCTACTTTCTAATTGCGGTGCACGGGCTTCTCACTGCGGTGGCTTCTCTTATTGCAAATCATGGGTTCCAGGTGAAGAGCTTCAGTAATTGAGGTACCTGGGTTCCTCACTTGCAGTCTCCAGGCTCTAGAGCAAAGGCTCGGTAGTAGTGGCACAAGGGCCTAATTGCTGCACAGCATGTCGGGGTCTTCCCAGGCCAGGAATTGAACCATGTCTGCTGCCTTGGCAGGCGAATTCCTATCCACTGTACCACCAGGGAAGCTCTATATAGAGATTCTTACAGTAAAAGTTAAAAAAAAAAAAAATGTGCTACTTAATGATGGTTGAAAGCATAACCTACACAGGATGAAATAGAACCCCTCATTTCTGGATGGTCTCTTAAGCCATTGGAGAAGGGGAAGAACAAAGAAACACTTCTGTATACCTAAATATTAATTCAGGGTTTGGACACGGTGGGTTTTGGAAATAGCAGAGTTTCACCGTTTTGAAATTCATTAGCTAGCTATTAATTTGCCTCCTTTATATTATGCATCAGAAGCTGACCCTTATTTCAAATTTTCTCAAAAAAGTAGTCGTGGAAAAAGCTTTTGAGACTGGTTTCTTGGAATCCCGCTGCCTTTCTCTTTTGATTTCTGAAACTGAAGGAGCAGGATTGTGCTTTGTTCTGTACAGAGCTGTGGTGATTAGATTGCATATTTACTCTGATACATACACATGTTGCCGTGTGGCATCACTGTCCATTGTAATCCCAAAGAAAAACAGGGAGTGGGGGGACAGCGAGGCGGTTGATCTGGGATTGACTAAAATAAATTTATCTCAGCTTTTCAAAACACTGCATGAGCACAATATAATTCACTTGGACAACTGTGGAATGAAACTCTTGTTTTAGCAGCCATTAGATATTTCATGGGAACTGACGGCACAGGAGAAGAATTTATGGTAAAGATGCTTTGGCAGTTGAGAGAATTTGAGGTAGCATTTACATCACCAACTGAAATACAGTTAATTTTTTTCCAAGGTGACCTTATATCCTAACTTCTGTGACTGAGGAATTGATCTCTTGGCAAGTCTTTGTGAAATAACACCACAGAAAGGAGTTATGTGCGTACATCAGGCTTTGCATTTATTTTGTAAGCTTTCTTTACAGGGTGGGTATAATCTTGTTCTGTACAATTAACAAAAACTGTAGCTATACTTTGTCTTGAAGCACTTCCTCATCTTCCAAAAACAATGCCCACCACACAAAGAGGCTTTCTTTCTTTGCATCCACATTTCTGTTAATGTCATCAATGCATTTGACTCTCTTATGAGGCCCTTTTGGTCAGATCAACAGTTCGTTCCAATCTATCTATCTTAACTTCTAGCTTCATCTGCAAAATTTGTGTGGTTAGCCCGACACACATGCAGATAAATTGCCTAGGGTTCAGCCTTCTCAGTCTTGGGACTAAATATGCTGCAGCAGGCTGAGCTGATGGATGTAGCTTTTCAGCAATATTGATGTTTCTACCGTTGAGTATAAATCTTTGCATGCCTTGGTTTGCATTTTCATATTCATGTGCAGTTCTTGACCACTGGTTTTCAAACGGCTTCATCTCTCAGAAAGCTCTGTGTTGAGTAGAAAGACAAAGAAAATTGTTCTACCTCACCCACTGCTCTTCTGCCCACTCACAACAACAAAAATCATGAGCACAAGTCTTTTGCCAAATGTGAGTAGTGACAATTCACAAACTGATTACATTCTCATGGCTTAATGTAAAGTCAGCTTGTGATTTTGTACTTGGAGTGTGTTTTCTAGTGGGAGAAAACAAAGAATAGATGAGCCCATTGAAACTTTTAACCCATAACATTCCAGCAGTACAGTTTTATTTGTAACTTAAAGCTTAACCTTCCCCCATGTTTCCCCGTGGAAAAATGTCCCTAATTCTGCTTTAGTATCATAAGGAACATAAATGTTTCATTCTTAACTTCAGTAGATGGTTACCTATCTCCACCTGTGTATTCTGGGGCAGTGTATCAGGCAGGGTTCTTAGATAGATGCAGTAGAGACTGGCTGAAGGGTTTACACAGGCAAGTAATTTGTTGAGAAGATAGTGGGCAGTTTCTCGAACTGCTGGAAGTTGGGAACAGGATGGAGAAATTAGACACTACACAGCCAGATTCATACCCAAGGTCATATGCTATGATTAGTTCAATGCAGGGTGGACTCTATCACAGATCCTGAACACAGGCTCATGCTAGTTTACACTGACCACACCACTGGGGCCAGACTTTTGCTACCGGATCTGTCGCCTTACCTGCCTCTGGGCACTAGATGTTGTTGCTGTTGCCCTCACCCGTGATAATTTACTCCTGCCTCTGGGTCCAGCTCTCAATGCAGAGCTGGCCAAAACTAGGTCCCATGCCTTAGCTGCAAGGGAGTCCAGGAAGGTCTAGCCATTTTTGTCTCTATGTTGAAAGGTGTGTCTCTTCAATACTCATATGATGAGAAATTTCTCAAATATAGGAAGAGAGTTCTGATGTTGAACATTCTCCATCCTTCTTCCCTCTGTAAGGACAAATCTTCACTATAAGAAAGCACAGTCTCTGGTAGATAAGGAGTGGACAACCTGTTTATCCACTTGCAATTGTGGTTAATGACTCTATGATCACAAAGATGGAGGAGCCCCCCTTGTGCCCTGGTATCCAGGGAGCTTTCACCACGTGTTGACAATCTATGTGTAATTGATCTTTCATGCAGTGCTCCTTACTAGTTCAAGGTGAAATGCACTCAATTGAATTTTTTAACAATTTGATTAACTAGGAGGAGACTAAGATTATCTGTTTTTTTTAAAATTTATAGTATAAAGTGAAACTTCACATCATCAATTTGTCTTTGATTAGGTGGTTTATATATTTTATTCATAACTTTATACCCTTTTAAAAATGTATTTTTTGTGTGAAGTAATATTGGGTTGGCCAAAAAGTTCATTTGGGTTTTCTGTTAGATCATATAGGAAAACCTGAACTAACTTTTTGATAATCCTGGTACATGTATATAGGTTACAAGTTCCTGCTTGTGTATTTGCTCTATCATTTCCTGTTTCTCAGAAGCAACTGCTTTCAATTCAGTTAGCATTTCTTCTGATATTTACTTCCATGTAGCTAATATCTTTATATTGATATTTCTTGATTTTTTTTCATTTTTAGACATTAAATATTGAGTTTCTATTAAGGAAGAGAAGGAGTTAGCTTTCTTTTATACTCCTTCCCTTAAATACCTGCTTCTCACTCTGAGATAGTTGTATCTCCATCAATATTTTCCATAGCTGAGTTATGCAGTAGCTTTGTTTTCTTTTTTGTACAGTATGTTTAAAAAAATCTTTGGTTTTGGTTTTTTTTTTGGCTTTCCATTCTATTTATGTGCTACTTATTCATCCCCAAATTCTCAAATAAGGTCAAACGCAACGGCTTGGCTCTCACTTCTTGTGTGTGTGTGTGACGTTTTTCCGGGAGCCTTCTGTTTGCCTGCTCCCTTCTGGACTGTTTGCTCTTGAGGCCTTATGCACAGCTGTTGACCTGGAATTTTCCTTTACTACCATGTTGGGAATTCTTGATTGACCTGTTTACTGAATAGCATCTCTCCTGGTTTCCTTTTTCTTTGGGGGGAGGCACATTGCCCACTTGCTTCTTGAGAGAGAAGAGTGTATATGATGTAATTTTTTTGCGATCTGGCATGTGTGAAGATATCACTTAGTCTCTCCTCACATATGATTGATACAGAATTTAAAGTTGGAAATTATTTTCCCCGAGACTTTTGGAGTCCTTGCTTCATTTTCTTCTACTTCCAAATTTGCTCTTGAATTGTTGGATGCTTTTCTGAGTCTGGTTATTTTATATGTGACTTTTTTTTTGATGTAGGGGGTAGCTTGTAGAGTCTTTTACGTTTAGTCTCCTAATGTTTCATATAACATGCCTTGGTGTGTAACTTTTTTCATCCATGGTGATCATTTTTGCGGGAGGTAGTGGATGGTAATTTTCTTACCACTGTTTTCTGTATTCTCTTTTCTGAAACTTACTTGTCAGACACACTGGAACTTTTGTATTTTCCCTCCAACTTCCTTATTGTTTAAAAAAAAAATTCCTGACCTCTATCCTTCTCTGATTTTTTTTGTTGTTGTTGTTCTACTCTTGGGGCACACTTATCTCTATTATCTTCTATCCCCTATAATTTTTAATTTCTGTGATCATAATATTAATTTCCAGTAACTCTTTCTTGTTCTCACAATATTTCTGTTTTATAGCATCTTATTTTTTTTATTTATGGGTGCAAATATCTTTTTAATAATGGATATGAAGTGTTTTCCTGCTCCCAGAATTGACCCTCTTTCCTCCTGAAGCTCCTGTCTGTCATGTTAGACTCTTCATCACATGTCCAGTGATCATTTGCTGTCATTTTTATTTATGTGAAGGCTCTGTATGCATGAAGAAGTGGGCAGGCTTCCTCTCACGTCACCTTGGAACCTTACTTACCATAGGATGATTTTCTGTTTTCAGAAGCCCCCTTTCTCTCTGATTTTGGTAACTGTAGATCTCTTCTTGGGCTGGTTAGAAATCCAGCAAAGAAAGTTATTTCCATTTGGAGTGTATGCTTTTGCTCAGTCCTGTATTTCAGAATGGTACCTCCACTCAGTCACTCTTCCTTGTGGTCCTGAGTCCCGACCTTCTCAGGTAGAAGGAGAGAGAGCTGGCAAGTTTCATGGCTCAGGATGGATCTGGAGGTTTGCTCCTTAAGATGTCCTACAAGCGGTTCTCCAGTTGTCACTGCTACCTCCACGCTGCCTTCTCCATTCATGCCCCCACTTTATTATTATTTTTTTTTTTGATTTTTGGATCTTTTGTTATTTCAACTTTATTGAGGTATATTTCATATACAGTTATAAGATTTTAAAAGTGTACATCTTGGTATTTTGATACACATTTACATTTTGAAAGGATTTCCCTGACGTAGTTAATTAACACATCCATTACTTCACATATTTTTCTTTTTTCTTTTTTTTTCGGTGAGAACATTTAAGTTTTGTTCTCTTAGCAAATTTCAGTTATACAATACAGTGTTTTCAACTCTAGTCACCATGTAATTCATTTTATAACTGAAAATTTGCACTCTTTTACCAACTTCTCCCCATTTCTCCTATCTCCAGCTTTTGACAACCTGATTTCTAATCTATGAGTTTGACTTCTTTTTTTTAGATTTTACATATAATGATACCTGTAGTATTTGTCTTTTGCTTGTTTTTTTTGTTTTTTTTTTTTTTAAAAAAATTTTTTTAATTTTATTTTATTTTTAAACTTTACAATATTGTATTAGTTTTGCCAAACATTGAAATGAATCCACCACAGGTATACCCGTGCTCCCCATCCTGAACCCTCCTCCCTCCTCCCTCCCCTACCCTCCCTCCGGGTCGTCCCAGTGCACCAGCCCCAAGCATCCAGTATTGTGCATCGAACCTGGACTGGCGACTCGTTTCATACATGATATTATACATGTTTCAATGCCATTCTCCCAAATCTTCCTACCCTCTCCCTCTCCCACAGAGTCCATAAGACTGATCTATACATCAGTGTCTCTTTTGCTGTCTCGTACACAGGGTTATTGTTACCATCTTTCTAAATTCCATATATATGCGTTAGTATACTGTATTGGTATTTTTCTTTCTGGCTTACTTCACTCTGTATAATAGGTTCCAGTTTCATCCACCTCATTAGAACTGATTCAAATGTATTCTTTTTAACGGCTGAGTAATACTCCATTGTGTATATGTACCACAGCTTTCTTATCCATTCATCTGCTGATGGGCATCTAGGTTGCTTCCATGTCCTGGCTATTATAAACAGTGCTGCGATGAACATTGGGGTACACGTGTCTCTTTCCCTTCTGGTTTCCTCAGTGTGTATGCCCAGCAGTGGGATTGCTGGATCATAAGGCAGTTCTATTTCCAGTTTTTTAAGGAATCTCCACACTGTTCTCCATAGTGACTGTACTAGTTTGCATTCCCACCAACAGTGTAAGAGGGTTCCCTTTTCTCCACACCCTCTCCAGCATTTATTGCTTGTAGACTTTTGGATTGCACCCATTCTGCCTGGCGTGAAATGGTACCTCATAGTGGTTTTGATTTGCATTTCTCTGATAATGAGTGATGTTGAGCATCTTTTCATGTGTTTGTTAGCCATCTGTATGTCTTCTTTGGAGAAATGCCTGTTTAGTTCTTTGGCCCATTTTTTGATTGGGTCATTTATTTTTCTGGAGTTGAGCTGTAGGAGTTGCTTGTATATTTTTGAGATTAGTTGTTTGTCCGTTGCTTCATTTGCTATTATTTTCTCCCATTCTGAAGGCTGCCTTTTCACCTTGCTAATGGTTTCCTTTGTTGTGCAGAAGCTTTTAAGTTTAATTAGGTCCCATTTGTTTGTTTTTGCTTTTATTTCCAATATTCTGGGAGGTGGGTCATAGAGGATCCTGCTGTGATGTATGTCGGAGAGTGTTTTGCCTATGTTCTCCTCTAGGAGTTTTATAGTTTCTGGTCTTATGTTTAGATCTTTAATCCATTTTGAGTTTATTTTTGTGTATGGTGTTAGAAAGTGTTCTAGTTTCATTCTTTTACAAGTGGTTGACCAGTTTTCCCAGCACCACTTGTTAAAGAGATTGTCTTTTCTCCATTGTGTATTCTTGCCTCCTTTGTCAAAGATAAGGTGTCCATATGTGCGTGGATTTATCTCTGGGCTTTCTATTTTGTTCCATTGATGAATATTTCTGTCTTTGTGCCAGTACCATACTGTCTTGATAACTGTGCATGCCCCCACTTTAGATGTAACTGTGCCTGGACTAGTACTTTTCTGGGGGTCTGTGCCCCACATTGGCTGGCTTCTTCCTGTCAGTTCTACCAGTACACATTTAGTTTTGTCTGTCCCTCTTTGAAAATTCACTCATCATTAGCTCGTCTGCTTTCCATTTTCCAAAAAATTTTTCCATCAATTTTCCCCTCTTCCATTCTCCTGTGAGTCTATCCCTGACTCTTATTTAGTGGAATCTGGAGGGAAGGTAGTTAAGAACATAATTGTAATCCACCACTCAATCCTGAAAATCCCTAATCATTAACTTCTCAAGTTTGGTTTTTCTACCTGGATACATGGTTGTCCAGTCCATTAAAGAAGAGTTAATTTGGTTATTCTAGGATGGATTCCATTTACTATATGTTTGTTTCATTCAAGGATTGTTACACTGTCAAAATTGAAATAAGTGTCATCCTTTCTTGATTTGAGTACATACTAGGAGAAAGGGTCAGCTATTTCTTAGGTATAATTCCAAGTCAGACCTCAAACCTGTTCATAAGAATAGCATACAATTTACAGTATTTCAAAGAAATGACTTTCATCCCCTTGGGCTTTCCACGGCCATAATCCCAGTTGGGTCACACTTTCTTAAATCCCCTACTAGTTTGACTTGAGTCATGTCCAAGCTGGCAAAAACCTCTTTTCTCAGGAGCATTTTATGCAGCGGTCCCAGGTATATTTTATGGGCTTCCAGGTGGCTCAAGTGGTAAAGAATCCACCTGCTGCTGCTAGAGACACAGGTTCTATCCCTGTGTTGTGGAGATGCCCTGGAGGAGGAAATGGCAACTCACTCCAGTATTCTTGCCTGGGGAATCCCAAGGACAAAGGAGCCTGGTGGGCTACAGTCCATGGGGTCGCAAAGAGTTGGACATGCACTCATGTGTGCATGGGTATGCACGCACACACAAACACACACATACACACAGAGAGACAGGTATATTCTGTAGGATACTGAGTTTTCATGAAACGTATCTATAGATTTTATAGATGATTGTCAGACCATGATATCCTTCTTTATTCTTAGGATAAAATCTCAGAATATCCCTTGCAAAATGTAGAAGATTTCATAATGTGCAAAGGCTTATGTTATTGACCTTGTAAACACCACAGCAGAATCAGGGCCAAATGTGACCTCTCTTTCAACTTTTTCCTCATATTTTATTAGTTCCCCAGTTTTAAAACATTAAACATTTTTTTTAAAGTTGTTAATATATTAATGTATGTCAAGAATTATTGTAAGATTACTATGGACCTTATTGAACCATTGTTAAGCCAAGAGGAAGCCAATTCAAACTTTAAAGGTTTTTGTATCCTGTAGGGTTTGAATGAAGATAGGGGAATCTGATCTGATTCCCAACCTAGAGTTTGCCAAATCCTTTTTTTTTTTTTTTTAAGAAAAATGTTGTTTACCTTCACTTGGTAGAATTAATGCTTTTCTGTTTCAGACACCTCATGTTCTTTGTTGACAAATCAAGATTGAGAGTATGCAGAGCTTCTGAGAGGAAACATTCCTAGTTGAAGGTTCCTGTTTTCATCATGATCAGTAAAGAGTGCCAGGCATCTGCTTTGTGCTAAAGCTTACTAGAAGTGTTGCTGCCTCCGGAGCAACAGGCAGGAAGTACTTCTGCCCTTAAAACCAAAAATAGATGCTCTTTCTCATTATCATAGCTTAAAAGATCATCTTTTTTAATGAGATGGGTGCATCCCTTGTGGTTTTCACAGATTTAATGATCAGATTATTTAATGCAGAGCTTGGAGAAAAATAGGTCTGGTGAGACAGACAATGGAAATTTTCCTGAAAGTTAAAGCAACATCAACTTTGTTCTTTTTCTTTCCATAAATCTTTTTACTATTTCTTTTCTCTTTTATTTTTTATTTACTATTTTTCATGGTACTTAAAGAAATTTTCCTGTCTTATGTTAACATGTTAGTACATTTACATAATTTTCACTCTACGTTAACTTCAAAAGATCATCACTAAGGAAAAAAATTTATTTGCAAGAAGATTTAGATGTGTCACTATTTAAGTATACTGTATATAGTCTAAGTTGCTGTAGACAACTCTATTGTATGTTAATGTGTTGGCAGTCAGAAGGAGAGAAATGGCTTCTTTACTGATTTTATGAAGTTCTGTTTGTGTTTTGAAAAGTGGAGCAAGGGGAAATAAAGAGAAGAAAGAATAAGGGAAACAAAGATAATGTATATGAAAGTGCCTTGTAAATTGCTAAATAACATAAAGATGGTAGTTACTATTATTGCAGTGACATAACTTCCAGTGAGAAAGCAAAGATTTAATAAAGAAAAATGGGAAAGGGGGAAAAGAAATCATTTGAATTAAGAAAAAGTTAAGAAAAAAAGTGGGAATATCATAATGCTGGGGGGGCAGAGTTTTATAATCTGTTTTTTTTAACCTGAAAATTCAATAATACTTGTACTTCCTGTTTAAACAATAATGTTGAAAACATTTTATTAACAGGGGCTTCCCTATAGCTCAGAGGGTAAAGAATCTGACTGCAACGCAGGAGACGCAAGTTAGATCCCTGGGTCAGGAAGATCCCCTGGAGAAGGAAATGGCAACCCACTCCAGTATTCTTGCCTGGAGAATTCCATGGACAGAGGAGCCTGGCCGGCTACAGTCTATGGGATTGCAAAGAGTCAGACATGACTAAGCGACTAACACATACAAAGAAAGGTTGTTGAAAATAATTTGAGAAGAAGATCTTATCATATGAGGTGGTGAGAGCTGGATAGAAACCACCAGGCAGATGACTTTCTCAGCTCTAAATAAGGATCTATGTGTCATAGGGCATTAGGTACTGTGTTTCCATTTAATTAAGGTTTAATTTACATTTGCTTATACTGTCTAAGCCTTTCATTTGTTGTTCCTCATACCTTTGCAAGATAGGTATCATTAACCCATTTTACAAATGGGTGTAGAAGGCTAATTGACTTGCCTGCAGCTACTTATCTAGTGGCAAAGCCCTCTCTTCTCCAGGTTTTGAGTTTATTTACACATTTCCACAGATACTTCACATCAGAGCAGTTGATTTAGTTGTGTTCCTGGATATTCAGCTTACTAAATGTCTCTAAAGGAAGTCCTTGTTAAATAACCGTGTGTGTGTGTGTGTGTGTGTGTTACTTAGTCGCTAAGTCGTGTCCGACTCTTTGCGACCTTATGGACTGTAGCCCACCAGGCTCCTCTGTCCACGGAATTCTCCAGGCAAGAATACTGGAGTAGGTTGCCATTCCCTTCTCCAAGGGATCTACCCAACTCAGGGATTGAACCCAGGTGTTCTGCATTGCAGGCAGATTCTTTATTACCGAGCCACCTGAGAAGCGTCATAGCAACTATAGGAGGTAAATATTACTATTATTTCCATCTTATAATATCCATCTTATGGATGAGCAAACTGAGGCATGGTCACTTACTAATAACACCCCAGGGCACATTTTGGGTTTGGCTATGTTTGTACTAAATGACTTCCTGCGAGTCTTAAGGAATAGGAGTTGAATTCTATAAGAACCAAGGAATAAACAAAAAAGACATCTTGGCTGCCCAAGTATGGGTTCAGAATGTGAACTGTGTCCTTCAGAGTTTATGTGAAACTTGGTATTTTAAGTTTTAGTTCTCTGAGGCTTTTAAATTTTATTTGGTTTCCAAACTCAGCCGACTTGAGGAAGGGAAAGATTGATACTTGAACAGTAATGAAACTCACCTCCTGATAGCAGGGGAGAGGAGATAACCAAACTTGGCAGGCAAAACATCTCCCAGAATGTTGCATTTGTGACCTTTGAGGGGAGGAGCAGACATCCCTCTGTGCCTGGAAAGGCGGTTTTGCCACTGGCCAGACCCCTGACCACTGGCACTGGTCAGTGGGTTACCAGCAGCACCCACATAGAGCCAGCCTTTCATCCTGTCCCTTTGTCCCATCCATTCATCTTCCACTCAGCCTGACTCCACTTAGCCCTAGACCTGGATCTGTGACTCAGATTTCACCTTTGGGTCTCCTTTTCCTTGGTGTTTGAATTTCAGCAGCCTCTTCCTTTTGGTTCCCAGAACGTCCTGTTGCTTTGGTAGGAACTCCCCATCCAGTTCATGCTGGTAGAAATTGAACATCTGCTTAGTATCCACAGGGCTCCTGTCTTTTCCTCAGTCAATATTTCTCATGTTCTAATAGAGCAAGATAATTGATAGTCATATTGATGATTCTGTGCCACCAGAGACTAATCATTTTCTGGACTCTCTGAGAAGGCATTATCTTTTAGGGAAAAAAAAAAAAAATCCAATATGATTGAAATGAAACCCGTTTTATTACTTAGATGGGTCGCCCTTTAGCTATTATGAAAATCTTCATCATAATCATGTCTTACTCCTTGAGGTTTCTAAAAAGCAGAAATTATACAGTATTATAATGCAGGGTGATACCAGAGAATTATGAGTTACAGAATTTAGCATAAGCAACTTTCTAGTAGCTTGAACCCGCTTTCATAGCAAAAAAGATGTTACATTGAACAAAGCCCTTTAGGAAAATATTTCGCTTACAAATTTGTCTTTTAGGGCAATAGCAGCAAGTACTTAAGTAGAGTGATTATGTTATCATAAAATAGTTAGAAAGGGAGATAGCAGAACAAGTGCTTGTTGACATAGAATGTTTATTTTGGAGAGAATTCTTGGCATTTTTGCCACATGTCAGCATAATAAGAATTTGGGGGAGAGAAGGGAAGCGTTAATGTATTTGTTGAGGATTAATGTCCCTGTAGAGAGCATTTGTGTTAGTGAATATATTATGGATAGTATCATAAATATAGTAATTAAAAAGTTGCACACTAAACACTTTGTGTACTGGCATAAATATTCCTTTCCTCTCCTTGGTGGCTTGCATTCAAGTGAATAGTGTATTGTTCATCTTGGTCTCCTGGATTCTTTTTTCTCTTTTTGAATAATTAATGTATTTTGGGCTGTGCATGCTTTTCTGTAGTTGCTGTGAGCAGGGGCGACTCTCTAGTTGCGGTGCTCTGGTTTCTCATTGCGGTGGCTTCTTGTTGCAGGCTCTAGGGTACTCAGACTTCAGTAGTTGCAGCGCAAGGGCTCAGTAATTGTGGCTTGTGGGCTCCAGAGCACAGGCTCTTTCGTTGTGGTCATGGGTTTAGTTGCTCCACAGCATGTGGGGTCTTCCTGGAACAGGGATCGAACCCATGTCTCCTGCATTGACAGGTGGATTCTTCACCACTGACCCACCAGGGAAGCCCTGGTCTCCTAGATCCTTAATCAAGAATAGAAAAAAGATGGTAATGTTCTAGATCTGTTTCCTTCTCTATATATTGCTATTCAGATGGGCAGAAACAGTCAGTGTTCCAGGACCGAGTTACTGAGTGATTTTTTAACAGTTCAGAAGCACAGAGTGCGTACTAACAGACAAAACAACCACCTACAATTCCTTCCTTTGGGGAACTTTGTCCTTAAAGTTGTCTCCAGACAATACTACAGTGTGCTTCTTGTCATGTGTGAAATGTGTTCACTGTGATCAGTGATACCTCAGAGCTTATGTGCCGTAAAAGAAGTGAGATGATGAATAATAAAAATCCATGTCAGGATCAGAATTTTTAAGGAAGCGAGACTTGATTATCTCATTAGGATCTGTTGCCCCAGTGGGTTGAAGCTGAGCGGGTGGCTTGTGTGAGTGAGCAGTAGGAGGAGAGGCACCCTGCTGTTAAGAGTAATGATGTTCTGTCTTTCTCACTGAAGGATAACAAAGAAGGCAGATGTAAAGTGGGCAATTTCTATTTCTTTGTGTGCACAAAATGTTTGCACCTACTTATTTTCCCTTTTAAGAGGCATATTGTTTTTCATGATTTCTGATCTCTCTTACTTACACAATATTTATTTATGAGTTCATAAAGAGTTTCTTCTATGGAAAGGAAAGTGAGTGCGATTGAAAGCGATTTGCAGCTTGGCTCTGACATCAGGGTGGGAAAAGAAGGAATAGAAAGAGTAATTCTGTCCTCACCATTTAATTGGCCTCTTTATCTCCTGGTTGTGAGAACTCTTCACTTATATATTGGTTTATCGATTGATTCCATATTTATGGACTGCTTGCTATATCCCCTGTGCCCCAGGGATGCAGAGATGAATGACACAGTCCATAGGCATCTCATGGCTCCGTAACCTTCTCTGTTCTGGCTGACTTTAAGGATAATCATGTGTTTATCTACAATTCTGATATTCTGTCATCCTCCAACGATGGCCGGTAGATATGGTCACGTAACCAAAACGGACTAGTTCCCGAGCAGCCTTGGGGTTTGTGAGATCACAAAGGTTGCTTGGAGAACAGAAAAGCTACTTTATAAGGTGTTTTCCATCGCATTAGACTTTCTAATGAACCTTGCTACACTTGGCATTGTTGGAGCTCTTTTCAAGAGCCAAGCTACTCCACCCACTTCCAGACTTGCCAGAAGCTGAGGTGGGAGCGTGGGCAAGAGACTGGAGCAGGGTGACATCTTAAGGGACATTTCACTAGGAAATCACGGGCAGGTGCCACTGCCAGCGCCAGCCTCCTCCTCTTGCCTTTTCTTTCAGATGCCATGACTTCATTCTCATTAGATTAGTCTGAATGGGAGCATCTTAAGAAGCCTGTAAGATCGTGGGTCGTGGTTTCACTTAATGAAACTATGTGTAAATCTTTGGAAAGCTTGGCGCTGAGATCAAAAATCATTTTAAGAGGTGAATTCATCTGAATCTTTTGCTCGTGTGCTGTTTCTTTTAGTACTAATAGGTTCTGCTGTGGGTGTGCTGATCTTGCAAATGCCCCTTCCTGTCTTGATTCGTACTGGCTATGTTTATTTACCTTAAAACAGGGTTAGGCTACTTTAATTTTAGAGGATAGCCCAATATCAAGATTTTCAGGATCTGTGGCATCAAACCATTTGTGTCAACTTATTCTTCGCAAAGAGACATGGCAACTATTTTGTCTACAATGTTGATGTCATTTGGTCCATTGCCTCTAATATCCCACCAATGCTGTTACCTTCAAACTTACCATAACCAGATTTGTTTTATTCTTTTAGTTCTACTATTCTTCTAATGTCAGAGAGTTGTAGATTCCGCTTCCTCTTAAGGTCAGCTCTTTCATTTGTCATCCTAACCCTTTTACCCGCCTTCTTTGGGTCATTATCCTGTTCTTATCTCTCCCTCTTGAACGCTCACCCTTTCTCTCTCTACTGATTCCTTCAGCTAATCAGTCGACTT
This sequence comes from Bos mutus, assembly GCF_027580195.1. Lineage (NCBI taxonomy): Eukaryota > Metazoa > Chordata > Mammalia > Artiodactyla > Bovidae > Bos > Bos mutus. The sequence goes on along the minus strand of NC_091622.1, from coordinate 59,938,053 downwards.
CCATTAGCACCAGTCTCTTCCAACAACTGCTCATTCTCCTTTCTCTTCTCTTACTTGCTCTGTTATCTCTGCCTCCACCACCTCAATGAAACCACCTTCAATCAAGGTGGCCCATGGCTGCTGAAGTGTCAAATCCAAAGCTGTATTTTTCATTTCTTGTCTTTAATCATCTCATTGTCTTCCGTGGTACCTCTCTGACTGTCTTCTTTGGTCTTTTTCACAAGGTCTTTTTCCTCTCCCTATCATTGTGTTCTCTAGGCTTCTGCTTTTAGCACTAAGCCTCCAGTTGTCTCCCTCTACCCATATTCCCTCAGTGATCTCACCTGCTAATCTAATTTCTGCTGCTTTCTATGTAATAACCACTTTTATGTTCTGCTCAGGTTTCTTTGCCAACCTTCACACTCAAGAATATCTGGAAGTCCTCACCCAAATCTTCTACATCTCAGTTTCTAACGCACCAAACTAAACCCACTGTCTTCCTTATTAAACTCGTTCATTCACTAGTATTCTTTACCTCTATTGTCGCTGTCATCCACCCACATGGAGTCAAGTACCATGTTGTTCTGCTTTTAGTATCTGGATGTTTCAAGTACTAACTCTTCTCCCCTTTTTCCTTCACCACCTACCTCCATGCCCTAATCTTACCCGTTCCTCTCCTACCTGACAACCAAACTGTCCCTACTGGTCTCCTTGCCTCTGCTCTGCCCTCGGTGAATCCATCCAGAAAGTAATGGATCTGAAACTCAGATCTGATCCCTCAGTGGCTCTCTGCAGCCAGTTCAAAGGTTTTGAATTTGTATACAAGGGTGCGGTCTGGCTCCAGCTTCTTTCCTGGCTTCACCCTGGAGAGTCTAGCAACACTGAGTTATGCTATGCAGTTTCTTACTTCTGCCTTTTCCGTTGTCCGGTCTCCCACTCCCAGCTTGGCTGAGTCCTACTCAGCCTGAGGACATGCTAGGCTCCCTTGTATTTGAAAGTCTTCCCTGCTTCTCTATTTCTGGGCTGCTTGCCATGAATCTGAGTCACTGTGTGCATCCCACTGCCCTTTGGGGATCATTTGTGTGTGTTTCTCGGTCCCAATAGACTTTGCTTTCCTTAAAGACAGAGACAGTGTCTTATCTCTGTAGCTCTCGAGCCTGGCACAGTGCTTCACATATAGGAGGTGTCCAATGAATGATTTTTAAGTGAAAAATTGATAAGGACATTGAATCAATTTGTCTACAAAACTGGGCAAAAGTAATCCATGCAGAGTAGTACCTTTACAAGGGGGCACGAAGTGGGGCTTCTGGGGTGCTGCTAATGTTTTGGGTTTTGATCTGGTGTTCAGTTTAAGAAAATTCATTGAGCTGTCCGTGTGTGGTATGTGTCATTTTCTATATGTTTTACTTCAATGAAAAGTTTTTAAAAATTGGATTTTTTTTTTTTTGCTCAATACAGAAAATCTCATGTCTCCTTTCAAGCTTTTCAAGTTTTTATAGGGTATGAGTTTAGATGTCACAACAAAGAGCCAGGCTAGTGCTATTCCTTGATGTGAAGGAAGAGTGAGATGAGAAAGCGTCAGTGTGGGTGGGGTCATCTCGTTTTCTCAAGAGGGCCAGTGAGGGCCAGCACTGATGGACAGACTTGTGGTCACCTGTACTTCTGTCACACTCAGTAGAGGGCCCAATGCTAATTATCAGCATGCTCTGGGCCTTCCGGCAGTGGCAGGGAGACTTCATCTTGGATGTGACCATGAATAATTCATCAACCTGGTTATCTGGAAATTTGTGGTCATCATTAGCATTTTAATGAAAAAAAAAAATGCAATCATTATCCTAAATCTTTTTTTTTTTTTTTTTTTTTTTTCTTTTTGTCTCCCTCCTATAACAGCTTAACCATCTCAGTCTTTCCTGAGTACTTGGAAACTGCCGGGGTCCCTGACAATGTGCTGACTGGTCGTCGCTATGGGCAGACGGTACCCAGAGGCTCACTGTCATCCAGGCAGCTCATGTACGTATGGGATTTGTCTCTCTCTTTTTTTAACCCCCTTTAATTTTCCGTGTAGAATATAGCAGGGTACTGAACTGGTGAAGGTTTATAAGATATACATGAGAGTATTCAGAAATGCAGGAGAATGGATTGCTCTAGGGTAAGTTTTTAATATTGAATGATGGAAAATGTTACCTAAATTAGGATTTTTATGAATCAGTGGCCCTATAAGACAGACCAGAAGTGTGTATCAGCAGTTTCTCTTTTCTGTTTCAGTATATCCACTTACACATAGGTTTTGTTTTTTTTCCTGCTTGTTTGTTGAAGCTTTCCTTTTTCATTGCAATATATAACATTTGAAACAATAGCAATGCCGTAAATTAGAAATACTTCCCAGTGACTTAAAAAATACCTTTGAAATAAAAAAATTCATGGACCTGGAAGAGGTCCTCAGGGTATGTCACTGTTGAATACATGTTGGCGAGAGAGTTCCCAACTTTAATATCTTACCGTTCTCCACAGGAGGAAAGTGTTGATTCCCCCAGTGATGACTTACTGTGTCTCACAACAGTTCCCTTTTTCCAGTATTAGTCTTTTGGGAATGTCCACAAATGCAGCCTTTTCCTGTTTGATCCCACTCTGATTAACTTAGTAGAAACATGGTCGTTGCGCATTTAATGATCTCTTATTTCTATAAAGTATAGTCTGTCTCAGACTTATTTTTTGCCCCCTTTAGTCTCTAAACCTTAGGCCAGCTCTTTAGGTATTTACTTTTTTTTTTTTTTTTTGCATCCTTTGGACCTCTGGAGTTTTGGCTTCAAATCAGGGATGTGTTTTGGGCAATTCCTTGGAGTGCTTGTGCTCCCCATCCTGTAGTTATGTTTATTCATAGTCACCCTTAAGCCCCATTTCCTTGTACATTTCCTTTTTTTTGCCTTCATAGAAAAGTTAGAACCACCCTCAACCCTTCCCCCAGACAATTGCTTCTAAAATAAGCCAGGTCATTAGAAGAAGTAGCGGAAGGGAGAGCTGACAGCAGAGTTGGGGCTCAGACCAAGCACACCAGCGTTAAAGCCACTGGTGGGAGCAATGGCCTTTACACATCCACTTCCGTATCCTTCAAGGGCATCACTCTATTACCCTAAAATTAGCGATTTTCATAGTGAACATAATCAGAAAAAGTTCACCCTTGTGATACTGTAAAACGGAGATTGGCAAAGGGTGGCCCTTGAGTCAAATCCAGCCCATTCCTGTTTTTGTAGGGACTAACAAGGGTTTTTATATCTTTGAATGGCTACCTGCCTAATCTCTGTTTTTGCTTCTTGGCCCTCAGAGCCTAAAATATCTACAATTTGACCTGTTAAGAAAAAATGTTGCCTATGTCTGCCATAGAAATATTTTGAAGGCGTGTACTACTGTTGAACCATATGAAATTGTTAATATTCAGCTGTTTTTGACCTACAAAAATGCTGATTGCTTATGTGATGGTTTAGTCGCCACATCATATCTGACTCTGTGACCCCACGGATTATAGCCCACCAGGCTCCTCTGGCCATGGAATTCTCCAGGCAAGAATACTGAAGTAGGTAACCATCCCGTTTTCCAGAGGATCTTCCCCACCCAGGGACTGAACCTGGGTCTCCTGCACTGCAGGCAGATTCTTTACCAACTGAGCCACGAGGGAAGCCTATGATTGCTTATGGTTCAGTCTGATATATTTCGAGGAAATTCTTCCTTTAAAATGGTTAAAATTTTAAAATGTGGGTTCTTGGGGCAGAAGAAGTGAATTACCTTAGGAAATTCACAAGTGTTGACCTGCTCATTTGGGCCAAGCCCAAGAGGGTGTGAGCAAGGCCTCGAGGGCCATCAGTGTGCTGGGCCCCGGACTGCTTGCCTGCCCTGGCTCTCTTGCCCTCCCTTCTCTCCCACTCACAGTTGTGGACACTTCCTCCCTTTCTTAAGGAATTGCCATTTAAAAAGTTTCAACAGTATGAGGCACATACGATTATTTCTTTTGACCTTCTCTCCTTGACTTCCTCTGTTCTCAGCAATGAAAGACGTGGATTTTGTTTGTTCTTCTACTCTGTGCCACTCGCTGCGTCGTGAAATTGCTAGAAATTCTTTGCTTCAAGGGGGATATGCTTTGGAAAGTTCATATTATCATCCTCACTTCACAGATGAGAAAACTGAGGCTTGAAGCAACAGAGTAACTCGACAGGGCATAGTTGCAGTTTGAGCCCAGATTTACTGCCTTCTGCTTGTGTTCTTTCCTCCCGCCAGACTTTCTAGTGACCTGGTCATCACTTGGGTGATCACTTATTTAGATATTGTCCACTTATCTGTTCTCCACGCCATATCTTTCAATAATATGGTCTTAGAAGCCTAAAAGATTCAGCATCAAATGATGCTGATATCTGTCTCAAATCTCCTTTTTTTATCCATTATTTGAACCCAGTAACTACAGGTAATCTGAAGGCCCTAAGAGAGAACTTCAGATAGAAAGAGTATAATAATATAGAAACAGCGCTTTAAAAATCATGCAAGTAATATATGTTTAATATAGAAATTTTTAATTTAATTTTTATTTTATATTGGAAGATAGTTGTTCTACAGTGTTGTGTTAGATTCTGGTATACAGCAAAGTGAATCAGTTATACATATACATAAATCCATTCTTTTTCAGATTCTTTTCCCATGTAGGTAATTATAGAACATTGCATAGAGTTCCCTGTGCTCTACAGTATTATCTATTTTATATATAGCAGCATGTTCGACTGAAGCAATTTAGCAGCAGCAGCAGCAGCATGTTTGTATTGATTATTTTATATATAGTAGTGTGTATGTGTTCCAGTACTCTTGCCTGGAAAATCCCATGGATGGAGGAGCCTGGTGGGCTGCAGTCCATGGGGTCACTAAGAGTCGGACATGACTGAGTGACTTCACTTTCACTTTTCACTTTCATGCGTCGGAGAAGGAAATGGCAACCCACTCCAGTGTTCTTGCCTGGAGAATCCCAGGGACGGGGGAGCCTGGTGGGCTGCCGTCTATGGGGTCGCACAGAGTCGGACACGACTGAAGCGACTTAGCAGCAGCAGCAGTATGTATGTGTTAATCCCAAATTCCTAATTTATCCCTCCCCTGCATCTTTCCCCTTTGGTAACTATAAGTTTGTTTTCTAAGTCTGTGAGTCTGTTCAGTTCAGTCACTCAGTCGTGTCTGACTCTTTGCGACCCCATGAATTGCAGCACTGTTTTGTAAATAAGTCATTTGTACCAAATTTTTAGGTTCCACATATAAGTGATATATGATGTTTGTCTTTGTCTGACTAACTTCACTTAGCATGATAGGTTCATCCATGTTGTTGCAAATGGCATTATTTCATTCTTTTTTTTTATAGCTGAGTAATGCATGGGTGCTTAGTTGTGTCCAAATCTTTGTGACCCTGTGAATTGCAGTCCACCAGACTCCTCTGTCCATGGAAGTTTCCAGACAAGAATACTGGAGTAGGTTGCCATTTCCTTCTCCAGGGGATCCTCTCAACCCAGGGATCGAACCCCTACCTCTTGCAACTCCTGCATTGGTAGGCAGATTCTTTGCCATTTCGCCAGCTCATGGCTGAGTAATATTCCATTGTATATACGCATCATGTCTTCTTTAGCCATTCCTGTGCTGATGGACATTTTTGTTTCCATGTCTTGGCTATTGTAAATAGTTCTGCAGTGAACTTTGGGGTGCATGTATCTTTTAGAATTAGGGTTTTCTCTAGATACATGCCCTGAAGTGGGATTGCTGGATCATATAGTAACTCTGCTGCTGTTGCTACTGCTGCTAAGTCGCTTCGGTCGTGTCCGACTCTGTGCAACCCCATAGACGGCAGCCCACCAGGCTCCCCCGTCCCTGGGATTCTCCAGGCAAGAACACTGGAGTGGGTTGCCATTGCCTTCTCCGATAGTGACTCTAGTAGCCTTTAAGTCTTCAAAGCTTCAGCTTTCTCCACTGACTCTGATTTCCATTTTCAGTTCTGGCCCAGGGATTTATTTCTCATGATTTTGACTTGTTTTCTTTGTACTTAAAAAGTTGTTAGATCTTATTCAGTTTTTTCATGTATTTGAAATAGGCAGTCTTTTTTTTTTTGTCATCTTTGCTTACCATATTGACTATAAACTTTACCGCTGCAGTCTGATTAAAGGATTTTTAAGCCTTTTGAATCATCTGATTATAATCCCTATTTCCTTAGAACTTTAAATAGAAGTAGGAGTTAAATAAATATTACTTCGGCGGATGGGTGTTCTGCAGATCCTTTTACTGAGTTGCCTTGTACCTGAGTAACCACACTTGTGTAGTTTAGTGAGCTGCAGTCTCAATGATGGACACCTCATTCTTCGTGGAATACCACTTTCCGTGCACAGCTCGAAATCAGTAGGTCAGGCTGTAGATTGTCAGATGTTATGTGAACCGAAGCTGTGAAGTTGTTTTATGAGGCCTGTATCCTAGCAGTATTTTTAGGTTATTTATAAATATGGAAACATATTTCATGTCCTAGTAAGTAAGGGTCTATCTTGACTTTACGAGTAATAAAGAAAGGTTACTTCTATATATTTATCTTACTCTGAAGAAGAATTGTCCAAAGTTCAGTCGTCCAAGTTAAAAATCCCTTCTTTGTAGGTATTTTTCTTTTTTAAAAATCCTTCTCTAATCTGTTTCTTCCAAGCTAGAGATTTGAGGTCTTATTTTGTTGTCATAAAAAAAAAGTTCTCCTTTCACAAGGATGCTGTGGATCTAGTGCTTTCCTCTGCAGGAACAGGGAGAAGGGAATGAAGTAGCCTCATGTCAGGTCTTCAGTGGTAGGAGTCAACATCCTGGAAGGAAGCCCGCTTGGCGTCTGTGTTGGTTGCAGAAGGAGACTCTGAAAAACATGGCAGAATAGTTCTTGGAGAGCTGAGTGTGCGTCCCATTTCTCTTTCCAAACACTAGCTTTCTTGCAGCAAGGGGAACCTGTTGGTAGAGTGTAGTGAGTACCTGCATGTCTAGGATAACTGTAGGGGTTCTGAGCAGCCTTTTCCTCACACCCCATGTGAAGAGGATTGGGTTGGTGGGGATGGATAGCCTTCTGGCTACGTGGGCAGGCTTTGACTCAGGGAGAGATAAGAAGGGTGTGTTATCCTTGGGGAGGTGGCCACAGCACTCTGCTAGGGGAGTAACTGGGTGAAAATGTCCCAGCCAGACTGGGGCATTAAGACCCATCTTATGGGAGCTTTTGGAAAGGAAAGAAGAGAAATAAGCAACTTTATGGGGCAATTTTGAAGCCAAAGAAAATAGAATTGTTTTTCCAGGTTTCTTGGACATTTGCTCATTTGTGCAAATTTGACATTGTTCTTTGGGGAAGTGAACTTGGGTGAACTGAATGACGGTCATGAAAACCAGTGCATAATGAAACCCATAGAATTCTGAAAGGAATGACTTGGTATATATCAGACTCACAAGATAGGTCAGACTCACAAGTGTGTTGTTAGCATCTGTACCTTCTAGACCTTCCTTGTATGAGAATGTGGGTGGATGGATGGATAGATAATAGAGTATATAGAAATAGAAACTAGCAAGCTATTTGAATAGTCTGTTAAGAATGTTTTGTTAAAGCTATGTTTAGACTTTTTAGTCATTTTCTCTCTCTCAGTTTTATGGAAAATACTTCAATCCATGGGCTTACTCTTGATTTCTCCTTTGAGTTCTTTCTTGGGACTGTCCAATTATGAGAAGAAAAACAGTTGATCCCCGTCTCTTAGAGTACAAGAACATTCCTCAAAAAGCTTAAGTTACATATTGCTCATTTGGAGTTTGATACCAATAAATCCACCATGACTTGGCTAAATCATGCATATCTGCTACCATCTTATCCTTGTGACTGGGGCTTGGTTAGGGGTAAAGAGGGTTTCCTGAACATCAGCAGATAGAAGAGTTTTTTGTTTTTTAAGTCACTGTTTTTCACACTGAAGGGTCCAATTTAAGCAAAACTTTAGTCACTCAGTTGTGTCCAACTCTTTGCAGCCCCATGGACTGCAGCCCCCTAGGTTCCTTTGGCCATGGGATTCATTATCCAGGTATACTGGAGTGGGTAGCCATTTACTTCTCCAGGGACTCTTCCAGACCCAAGGATGGAACCTGGGTCTCCCGTGTTATAGGCAGATTCTTTAGCATCTGAGTCACCAAAGTAGACTTCTCTTTTTTTTTTCCTGGTTGAGTGACAGAGTGGAGTTAAGACTGGACAGGTGATCAGAGCCAGTCAACAGATGCACTGATGCTACACCTGCTGTACTCATAAATGCTGTGCTGGCTTTTCTGGAGGGTTGAGAAGAGTTACATATGGTCCTTAAAGAGTTGATGTTTTCATAGGTAGACATGACTAAAGGTAGTAACTGCATCAGGTAGACTCAAATTGTGTGATGTAGCAATTTAGAGGAGAGGAAGGCTAGTAAAGATATGTGTAATCAGTGAAGTTCAAGATCTAAAAATCAAATGTAGAGAACATCTTTCTCCGATCAGACACAAAGGTTTGGGAATAGGTCTGATTCTGATCATGTAGATGGCAGAGCAGCTATGGGATTGCAGGTGCCATGGGTGGCATTTGAAGGGCATGTGAAATGGGATATCGTCACACAGTACAGGTCCATTGGAGTGCATAGCCTGGTGAGAACAAAGCACGTTCATAATAATGCCTATTTTTGTTACTATTGATGACTGACACTTAAATAGCCAGACACTATTCTGAGCACTTCAGGTGTGTTCTTGTAATCCTCCAACAAGTCTCTGTGACATAGATGCTACTGTTATCACTCAGTTACAGACAAGGACACTGAGGCACAGATGAGATAAGTAACTTATTTAAGGTTACATAGTAAGTGGTATAGTTGGGATTTGAACCCCAGAGTCAGGCTCCTGGGTGTGTGCTCTTAACCACTGTGCTGCCTGCTCCGGTCAATGTGAGAGTAGGAAAGTGTTACAAGCAAGAGATGTTATTGGTGAGAGAGAGAATTCCAGAGTCCAGATTGCAGAGGAGCAGGTTCTGAGGATGCCATGTCTGTTTGGTGGCCACATGGAGGTGTTGGGCTTCCCTGGTGGCTCAGTGGTAAAGAATCCACCTGCTAAAGCAGGAGATGCGTTTGATCCCTGGGTCAGGAAGATCCCCTGGAGAAGGGAATGGCAACCCACTCCAGTACTGGAAAATCCCATGAACAGAGGAGCTTGTGAGGCTACAGTCCATGGGGTTGCAAAGGGTCAGACATGACTGAGTGATTAAACCACCAGCTGGAGTGTTAGCGATGCAGACGGGAGTTAGAGGTCAGCCGCATCAGCCCGTCCTGGAAGCAGGGGCAGAGGAAGCGGTCTGGAGCACTTGCTGGATGCTGGGCTCTGAGGCTACAGCCCTGAATAAGGTGGATAAGGTCACCGTTCCCTGGGAACTTCCATTCATCCTGGTGATGGAGACAGAGAGTGGAGAAGCTACCTGACAGGGAACATAATTATGGACTGTGGGACATACTGTGGAGGAGTCAGTAGCATGATGGAGAGTTAGTGAGCAGGGCCCACGTGACATGGAGTGACATAGGGAAAGATGTTCCTGAAGAAGTGGCATTTGATCTGTGATCTGAAGGAGGGGACGAGCCTAGCCACGTGGATAATGAGAAAAGCCCAGTGCAGGCTGTGGGAGTACAGACAGTTCAAGGGGTGGAAAGGGAGTCTGCGTGGGCCCGGCATAGGGTCGTGGTGGGCTTGGTGGGGTATGAGGATGGGGAAGGAGGCGGGGCTAAAGCAGACTCTAGGGCCTTGGTGAGGGGTTTAGATCATTTCCTCAGAGCATTGGGAACCCACTGAACATTAAATTGATGGGTGGCCTGGTCCCATGGGAGATCCAGGGGGGTAAACAGATGCACCTGTTTGAGCAGGCAGGGGAAGGGGGGAGGCTGAGAGCAGAGGAGAAGTAAGGTGGGGAAAGAACATTTAGAATGCTTTTCCCTCATCTAGTACCTTGAACATTTGAGCTGCAGCTAATATGGCTTTTCTGGCTAGGGGAAGATGAACCCCACCTGAGATAAAGCTTTTTAGTGTTTGGGTTGTGATCAGGCTTCACAACAGCAAGACTTGATGGCTACATTTTAGCCTTTTCACTGCCAATTTATACCTGCTTACATATAGGGAGAAATTCCAAAGCATACAAACCTAAAGATGAGACAGTTTTTGTTTGTTTGCTTTTATATAGGCCTTGAATTTATAAAATTCAAATTTACTTTATATGTAGTAGACGCTTTTGGTGTGGGGAGCAGAAGACACTTTGGAAATATTGTAATTAATTACCTTCTCTAGTCCATGAATGACTTTCTTGTTTCTGGGATGGAGACTCAAAATGGAGATGCAATTAATTGCTCACTCACTCAGTACCTGTATCCTGCTCCATTTTCACTGTTAGAATCTGGATTTAATTCAGGGTGGTGTGGTGATCAGCCTCAGACACATGCCAGTTCTGACTCCTGACTTCTAAGCATTCCTTGTAGCCAATGTGGCCGTGTGACCTAGTCCTGGTCAATGGGACCTGAGAATTATTCCACAGGGATGGGGATGAGATTTTTGAGAAAGACTTACTGTTCTGCTGAAACCTGACAAATGAGCCTGTCCGTACCATCCCTTGCTTTCCTCTGCTTTCTGCCTCAAGTGCTGATAAGACGTGTGAGTGCACAGCAACCCTTATGTCGCCACAAGGTAACAAGCAGAAAGGAAAAGCCAAGAGCTTCACAAAGATACCTGCTCTGACATTGTTCTTGTCGAACCAACACTAGCAGCCCTGAGCCTTCCCACCACTTCCAGTGTGTTGAATCCAATGTTTGTTAGGTTTCTGATACTTGAAGGTGAACTCAGTGCTAACTGAAGCAAATATGAAGATGTGGTGTTATCAGCTTTGTCCAGTGCACTGTGACAGCTGTATAACTCCCCTTGATATTCAGTATGACCTTTAGCCTATGGGAAAACAGTTTCTGAAAAGGAAATTTTAACTTCTATTAAAAGTTTGAAAGTGATGAGTTGTGGCCTTAGAAATATAATTTTCAAAATAAATGAACTTGTCTGTGTGAGCCTGCTGCAGCAGGTATCACGGAGCCATACTTCATGGCCAGTATCTTCCTTATGGTCTTTTTTATGATGCTCTTAGTCAGTGTTCTGGTGAACTACATTGTGTGTATTTATGGCTTTGTAGGAAACTATAATAGTACTAGAGGTAATAGCATAAATAGTCTGATTTCTTAAAAATGTGAAGCTCCAACAGGCTTTATTGGATTTCAGGGTAATGGTCTTATTAAATTCTCTGCTGCTTTTCAAACTTTTTTATGGCTAAGTTCCACCCTGGTGGTTTCAAGAAATTTGGGGGCTGTTCTGTATTTATATGGGGAAAAAAAAAAAAAACACTTCCTCTGGAATTTTTGATTGCTGAATTGAAGGATAGGGGAAATAATTTGGATTTTATTTTTAACTGTCTTGGCCTTTGGGTGTAGCACATTGTTTTCCATGGGGAAAATAGAAATGGCTCTCTGGTATGCATCATGGAGAATAATATAAAGTATAAAATGAAATTGTATTCTAAGCAGTTAGGAAAAAAAGGGACTGTAAGTCATAGGGTCGTCAAATTATAACCGGAAAGGAATTTTAGACATCATCTAATAAAATCCCACTCTTTTCATAACCTTAGAACTTGACCTATAACAATTAGTCATTCATTTAAAAAATAATAATACATGTGGTTACCCTGTGCACCCTCTTCTTTAATGAAAGATTTCCCCAAAGAAACAAGGAAACAGTGTTTGTGTAATCCAAGGGCCTTCAGAAGAAGGGTTTTTAAGCCATCTGTTCTGACTTCTTCATTTTACAGATAGGAAACTGAAGCCCAGAGAGGACGAAGGTTGTTTCTTTCAGGTGGACTAGAAAGGATTAATAACTCTTGGGCAGGTAGGATCAGGACCATGAAACTTTCTAGACTCTAACATCTTCAGTGCTGTATGTTGGAATCCAGATGGCAGATAGATGACCTTGGGTGAGTTTGCTTTTGGGCTCATCCTTAAGGGCTGGTGAGGGCTTGACAGGCACTGGTGGGAGGCAGGGAGTCCCAAGCAGAGCACTGGTAGGAGCCTGGGGGTGGATGATTTCAGGCAGTTTAGGAAAGAGTGCAGAGCCCAGTCTGGCAGCCCTTTGGGGCCAGGCGGTAGAGGAGATCAGGGACAAGTTCAGGCCAGTTTGGGCCAGTGCATGGAGTACCTCGAGAGCCCATCAGTGGAGTGGGGATTGTATTTGGGAGCCAGTGGGGTGCTCTTAAAATAATACTGATGATGATAATAGCTAACACTGACATAGCCCTGACTCTACCACCAGCATTCTGAGTACTTCACCTGCCCTCGCCTGTTTAATTCCCACTAGAAGCCTTTGATATAGGCACTCTCATCTCCATTTTACACTTGAGGAAACTGAGGCACTGGGAGGTTAGATGACTTAACCCAAAGAGACACTGATGGGAGGACGTGATGGAGACAGGATTCAAACCCATGTCTGGCCCTAGAGTCCTACTTTTAATCGCTGGGAATGTGGTCTGGTGGTGATAAAGGGGATGAATTCTCTTCAGAAGATGGATCGGTAGCAGGGGGCAGGAGGACTGGAATGAGGGCAGAAGGGCGATCAGGGGATGATTGAAGGCTTCCAGGAGAGTAATAAAAGCTTGGTGTGGAAATGAAAGGAGGAGAATTCCAGGAGCTTCTGAGATGGATCAGTGGTGCCAGGTCCCCAATTGCATACGGGGGCTGGGGAGGGACAGAGTCACAGATGACTGAGATATTGCTTGGCTGTCTGCCTAACTGGATCAGGGAGATTGAGAAGGAGATTTGATGGGAAGGTGATGATTTATTTGTGCAGAGCCCTCTTTTCTCACTGGTAAAACTGTCTGGGGAAAAAGATCCCTAAAATGTTAGTGTGTCCAAACAAATGTCAGAGTTTATGTACCCTCCCGAGCTCATCGGTATTAGCCTGGTTTTGGGTTCACAGTAGGTCTAAGCGGTTATTTTTAATTCACTTTGTGACCTTCACAGTTCTGAGGCTGCTTGTCCTCTTCCCAGTGTAATAATATTGGGTGGGAGAACAGGAGAGATGATGGGTGGGGGTCACCTTTGTTTCAGCTTCTCTGGAAGTGATCTTTGCCTTCCGCTTTCCTGTCTGCCCTTAGGTTTTGATGGGAGGGTGGGTCACGGCTGGAGATGGAGGAGGCGGTGGTGTTCCTTTGTGAATGGGCATCCGGAGTTGGGAGGAACGCCCTGTTCTGGTCTCCGTCCACGGGTCAGGGCTGAGAGCAGTGTTCTTTCCTCCTCCTTTCTGAGAAAGGCCATCGTGGCCAGGCAGGTCTTCTCTGAGACCTCTAACTGCAGGTCCCAGCTGAAGGCCCCAGTGCCCCCTTCTGGGGACAGCAGCTGTTGAAAGATCGGTTGCTGATACCCTTGTAGGAAAAAAAAAAAAATCCTAAAGTGGATGAAAGAACATGGCAGTTGCCATTTGGCTTTCTGTTTCATCACCGTTTCTGCAGTTTGGGGCGTTTTCTTCTCCTTTTCTTCATCTCCTCCCTCCCTCTCTTCCTCCTCCTTTCCTTCCCTCTATCATTCCTTCATCCTTCTTTCCCCTTCTAATCAGAGGAGTTGCTAATTGTGCTGGGTCAGTAAGTGTGATTGGCATCTATTGTATTTGATTTTGGTTTTCCATCTTGATTTCCCAGGGAAAGGTAACCCTGGCAAGTCAGATAAGCATTGGGTGTTTGTGGAATTTATACAGTGTGCACTGTTCAGGGTCTGGCTGTAAGGGGAAGATGAAGGGACCAGAAGACTGGGCTGTCCCTGTCCTCAAGCCCCTTAAAAACCTTACAAAGGCAGGATGCATATGTGAGTTCCAAGTCCAGTCTAGTCATTCATGAAAAGTCCATGCACAGGTTCTCTTGTCTCTCATCTGTAAAATGGGTGTATCAAAAGGGTGTTGTATCAAAAGGGTGTTGTGATGCACAAATGGAACAGCATTTCTGAATACTGAGCTCTTCTCTTATCTCTCTGTTCTCATCCAATTAAAGTTTTCTGGATTGTACCTTAGAATGATCCCAAAAATGCTGGAGGGAGACGAGGGAATCTAAGTATTATGTTAAACTGCTTCGTGCATGTTTATTTCACTTCTGTCTGGTAACCACATTTTTACTGTTCATATTTTCAAGATGAGCGAGCTGAAGGTCAGAGAGGTTATAAAACAAAGCAGCATCACTGCTGGCTTCAGATGTGACCTGGAGCACTTACTCAGTACTTTGCTGCCTGTTACCTCATCTATGGGCTTCCCAGGTGGCACTAGTGGTAAAGAACCCACCTGCCAGTTCAGGAAACACAAGAGACATAGGTTCAGTCCCTCAGTGGGGAGGATCCCCTCGAGGAGGGCCCGGCAACCCACTCCAGTATTTCTGCCTGGAGAACCCCATGGACAGAGGAGCCTGGTGGGCTACAGTCCATAGCGTCGCAAAGAATTGGACACGATTGAAGCAGCTTAGCACACACGCATGCTCCTCATCTGTAAAACGGGGCTGATAACAATTTCCTCCTCACTGTGTGGTTTTAAGGATTTAAGTGGTTAATATATTTGTCTTAAAACAATGCCTGGTAAATAGTCAGTGTGATAAAAGTACTAGAAATTACTCAGTTTCCAAATCTCTTCTAAGCCACTCAATGGTGAAATCAAGATTGACTCATATGCATTATGTGTTGAAATGGGATTAAATTACAGTTTTTGAAATGTAGAGCAGATTTGGTTTTCATGGGGAGAGATTGGGGAAGTGATGCTAGAACCATCAGGAAAAGTCCAAAGGAGAGACGGGGAAGGATTTCAAGAATTTAGGGAGAAAGAGAGCTCCAGAGATTATGAGGAGACAGGTCAGGAGGAAAGCTCTATGTTGCTTTTGTTTGGCGGGGGGAAAGGAGCCATTTCTTAATGGTTTGGTTAAGACATTCACCTTATCCTGGAACCAGCAGGTGAGCAATCAATAAACTCTGTAAATGGGACCTTTGGAGTCGCTGCTTCACCAGCTTCTTCTTTTCACTTTCTGGAAGAGGCAGTAAGTAGACTATTAAGCTAAGGATTCTACAATCAGTAGATCAGGCTTGGAGCCTGAGCTCTGTAGCTTATTAGCTACATGGTGTTTTGCAAGTTTTCTAACCTTGATGTAGCTCCATGTCCTTTCAAAAAGAGAATACTGGTATTTCTACCTCCTAGGGCTTGTGAGTCTGAGAACAGTAGGGCATGGTATGTATGTGTAGCTCAGAGGAGACCTTCAACAATTGCTGGTTACTTAATGTTACCCAGTGCTTAATATTATTCTTGGAGCTTTGGTTAGAAATTCAGGCTCATTAGGCAAACCATACATGGTGACATTTAGGGGCACAGCCTGTTCTGGATGAACCCCAGCCAAAACCATAAAAGACCTTGGCTCTTATCACTCTCAGTCAAGAATATGACATGGAATCTTGAGTTGCCTTTGGGGTATACTTTTATCTGCCTCTCCTTCCCCTCAAAAAAGTGTGTTAGAGCTTAGAAGAGAACAGAAATGGACATAGTCTCTTCTTCTACTGAGTTCAAAATACCTGAACCCTCATTTCCCTTCTGCTGATTTTGGTGTGTGTGTTGTTGTTGCGTGGGGTCTTTGCTACTGCAAAAGCTGCGGCAGGTGGGGGCTGCGCTGGTCGCAGCGCGTGGGCCCCTCCCTGTGGGGGCTTCTCTCGTTCTGGATCACGGGCTCTAGGGCTCAGGGGCTCAGTAGTTGCAGCTCTCAGGCTCTAGCGCACACGCTCAGTAGTTGTGGCGTATGGGCTTAGTTGCTCCACAGCCTGTCAAATCTTCCCAGACCAGGGATCAAACCCATGTCCCCTGCATTGCCAGGTGGATTCCCATCCTCTGTACCATCAGGGAAGCCCCTTTCCTCTGATTTTTAATTCGCAACAATACCCTACAGTGGGACTTTGATGTTTAGCAGTTGAGACAAAATCTCATTATAAACTGATAATTTTGCGCTATAGTCTTTGTTAAACAGATTTTCCTCGTTACTTCCTTTGTTCTCACTACTATGAATAATGGGCTTCTCTAAAAAATAAAATAACAGGTGACAAAGTGAACTAGATTCCTCAGAATCACAAGTCAAGATGTCAAATCCCATGTGTCCTGACTCCCTATTCCAGGGTTCTTTCAACAAGGTCACAGTCCCCCTCCAGCCTCGCTCTTGCCTCTGTTAATAGGGCTGCCAGGGTGTTCCACACTGTCTAGAAGGCAGTTAGCCTTGGAATGGCTTCCCTTTCTGATGTAGGCATTACCAAATGACCTGAGTCAGCTCTGTCAGGAAACTTGAAATCCTTTCTTCCAAAACTCACTCATTCTGTTTCAGATGAAATCATTTTCCTTGGCCAATTTAACAAGATCCTTGCTCTTTCGTTTCCTTTAATTATCTTGTTTAAAAAAAAAAAAGAAAAAGAACTGGAGAAGACCATCTGCTTTATGAGGCAGTTCATCTCTTATGTTTTCTCTAATAGATATATGAAGGCCCAGTTAAGCAAATTACGTCTCCATCTCATTCTTGTTTGGGATTGTCCCGTTTGGTGCTTTGCTGTCTCTGCCATCGGCATTTCTCGGGTGCATATTTGGCATGGCTTGGAGTGTGGATTTATGAAAAGATGTTATCTTTGTTCCGTGAACTGCAGGCGCTGTGAGCCATTTCTGTATAGTGCCAAACTATCACAACAGGGTTCTTTGCTTTTTTAATCCCTTCCTCTCACCACGAGAAGTTCTATTAACATGTTTTCTGAGATGCAGAGTAAAATCTGTCAAATATAGCATGGAAAGCAGATGGGTGGTGGCTGTCTTCCTTTTCACAAACTCTAAACTTGTCTTCCTTAGTAAAACTTAGCCTTATCACCGTTTACCCCAGAGCCTTCGTTTATGAATAGGAGACATAGGTAGTGCAGGTAGGGGGCTGGGCTGGGCTGCTGCTGCTTTACATATTTATTTTTAAATGTATATGATATGTGAGTGGTCAGTGGTAAAGAGTCTGCCCACCAAGCAAGAGACACAAGAGGCGTGAGTTCAATCCCTGGATTAGGAAGATCCCCTGGAGTAGGAACTCACTCCAGTATTCTTGCCTGGAAAATTCAGTGGACAGAGGAGCCTGGAGGGTTATAGTCCAGTCCATAGGGTCAACAAAGAGTTGGACACAACTGAGCGACTGAGCACACTCATATATCTTCGTGTACACACTTTATTTCTTTCAAATTGAAGATAACTCTTTTGCTCTGAATATGAAAATGCTTCATACTCATCATAAAAAAATTTACACAAATCAGCAACATATGAAACAGGAGAAGACACTTTCCTAAATCCTGCCACCCAGAGATTACTGCTGTTAACATTTTGATGAACTTGTCTAATCATTCCTTGATGAACTACTTATTAACTTTGCCAGTCTTCTGTACTTACATGAAATTTTATAAAACATTAAGAAGATTAAGTCCTATACAGACTTAACATTAAAAAAAAGGAACACAGTGAACACAGTAATATCTTATAGATTATGAGAAGGTGCCAAAATGGTATGCTTAAAAAAATAAAACTAATACATTATTTCAGAGTAAAAGAGATTATTAAAAAATGATATAAAACATGACAGAACAGCAATTGAATTAGAAAAATCCCAGACAAAATGACAGAGCTCAAAGAATTTGAAATTTTAAAAAATCACTTTAGGAATAAATTCTAAGTTAGGACACAAAATCAAGTAAATACCACAAGTACTGACCTAAGAGAAATCAAAGGTGAGAATTCTAGGGTGAAAAGGAGAAAGAAGTTAAAAATTGAAAGGAAATGAACAAAGAAATAAAATTTGGAAAAAGGTGACAAATATTAAAAATAGGAAAAGAAGATTGACTATACCATAATAGGAAAAGAAAACTGAAGTGAGGGAAAAAATACTGAGTTTCAAGAAAATTTTCCCGAAAAAAGATTTTAAACCACATTTTTAAAAAAGCAAATCATGTATTTTAGGATATCAACCTAGAACAACCAATGCCAAGATATTTTAGTAAAATTACTGGATTAAAATGAAGAGCAAGAAAAGTCCTTTTGACATCTAGAAAAAAAGAGGAAAACAGCAACAGAAAACTAGCTTGTTCTCAGACTTTTTGACCGAAACTCTTCATGTTGGAAGAAAATGGCATAACATTTTAAGGTCTTCTAAGAAAAGACGAAAGCCTGTACTTTAAAAAAAAACACACAAACATTTATCTATTTATTTATTTATTTGGCAGCACCAGGGCTTAGTTGCAGCCTGTGAACTCTGTAACTGTGGCATGTGAGATCTAGTTCCCTGACCAGGAATGAAAACCGGGCCCCCTGTGTCAGCAATGAGGAGTCTTAGTCACTGGACCACCAGGAAGTCCTGTGAGCCTATACTTTTTAAGTTTATCAAAATTGACTTGCACATGTAAAGAACACTGACATTACTTTCAGGCGCAACAAGTGAGAAGAGGAAATAATTGTTCCTATGAACTCTTCCTAAGGAATCTCCTGAAGAGTTAATCTCCTGAATAACTGGTGAGATATAACATGAGCCTGAACATCTCAAGATAATAGCTATCAAGGACATTATCAAAGATTATTAGGACCATGTCAAAAGGTCTCAGAAGCCAACTTGAAGAGGCTTCTACTGGCATGGGGCAATTAGAGCTTCAGGAATAAGAATTGCAAATATATTTAAATCTGTGAGGGTCGGTGATAAGAAAAAAAAATTACTGGTTACCTGAGGTTAATGGGACACCTATTCATTGTCTGAAAAGTAGTCAAGAACCAAATGTGTACTCTGCCTTTCTTATATGAACAGATCACTGGATAACCACAGAATAGGTGAGGGGAAAGTGAAAGTGAAGTTGCTTAGTCGTATCTTTGTGACTCCATGGACAGTAGCCTACCGGGCTCCGTGGTCCATGGGACTTTCCAGGCAAGAATACTGGAGTGGGCTGCCATTTCTTTCTCCAGGGGATCTCCCCAACCCAGGGATCAAACCTGGGTCTCCTGCATTGCAGACAGACACTTTACCATCTGAGCCACTAGGGAAACCCAGGTGAGGGGAGGCATTTCCTAAATTTTTGTCCACCAGCAAATGCCCCGTCAGTTTAACAGATTTGGGCACTGAGCGACAATGGCTTCTAACGTTAGAAAATCAGATATCGTGTGTTTCCTAATGAAAGATCATACAACCAAATGGATTGAATCTCAGTTTTTTTCAAGCCTTTGAATCCAGCTGCCAATTTGCAGGAAATTCAGAGGGTTAAGGACATGTTCACCTGCACCATAGATATGCAGCCATCAGAATTCATACTGTGGAAACGCCATAGCTCAAATGCCCAGATTCTCTAAGGATAAATTATAAGATAAAGATGATGGGGGACATAGACTATAACCCACCAGGTTCCTCTGTCCATGGAATTCTCCAGGTGAGAATACTGAAGTAGGTTGCCATTCTCTTCTCCCGGGGATCTTCCCAACACAGGGATTAAATCTAGGTCTCCTACATCGCAAGAGAATTCTTTAAAATCTGAGTCACCAGAAAAGCCCTGATGGGGGATATAGAATCACTTAAAATTACTTAAAATACATGTCACATTTTTTTTAAAAATGGATAAGAATTAACTGTATTGACCAGGGTTGTAACCTTGGGTAATGACATCATTAAAAAAAACACAAGAAAGTGGATATAATAAATTCAAGATAGTTTATTTAGTTTTAGAGGAAAGGAAGAAATTCATGGAATACATTTTGAGTTAGCTAGAAAAGTCTTATTTCTTGATCTGGGTGATAATTATGAGCTTTTTTATTTATCATACACTATTTGTTTTCTGTGATTTTCTAAATCTGTTTTTTTTTTTTTTTACCATAGAAGTATTTTTAAAAATTTATGAGTGAATGGCACTGTACATCATGCCTTTTTGCAACTTTTTGTTATAATTTCAAACATACAGAAAAGTTGAAAGCACGGTGTGTGAAATGCCAATATACTCATCATATGTTTTATTGTTAGTTTTTCATTCAGTGTTTAGTAGAGATCTTTCTATAAAACTAAATCTAGAAATATCCTCACTTTTAAATAACTGATGCGTAGTATTCCATTGTATTAATTAAATCAGTCTCCTATTGATGGACCTTTAACTTGTTCCTAGTAGAAATCTTGATGCTTATACATCCTTATGACAAATTCCTAGAATTTGCTGTCACAGAATATTCTGATGTGCAGTGTGTAAATGGTTTTGTGATGTGACCAGACAGCTGTGGAAACCAAAGATACAGCCTATATTGATCAAGACAGCCCTGTGTAACTGACAGAGGGCATAAATCTCCACGAAAGAACTTGATTCCCTGAAGCAGGATCCTCAGATAACATCATGCCTCCCCTGGATCAATTCAGGTTTAATCCCAGTGGCTTTTCTGTTATCTCACTTTGGTTGTTGTTGGTATAGTTAGTGTTATCTCTTGTCTGTGAACCACCCCAAAATTCAGTAGCTTAAACAATAGCCATTAGTTTGTACAGAATGGATGAGTCATTCTTACAGCCTCTACTGGGTTCACTCAGGGGCTCACAGTCAGCTGAAGGTATAATTGCAGAGCTCTGCTGGGCTCTCCCACCAGTCTCATGGGTCAGTGGGCTCAGACTGATCTCAGTGGCCTGGCCTAGAGGACTCAGCTATTCTACCCAAGTCTCCAACATCCTTCCGTCCGGCCAGCCTGGGTGCAGTCTCATGGCAGTGGTTCAGCTCATATCTTTCTCAGAGGGCTGGAAATGGGCCGTGCCTTGTGAATTTCTGTGCCACCCCACTTGCTAACCTGCCATTGACCAAAGCAAGGGACAGAGCCAGGCCAGAGTCAGTGAGGAGGGACTGCACAGCGATAGAACAGAGGGTGAGCATGCAGAGAAGTTGTTGACTGAGGCCATTAATGCCGTCATCAGCATATTTTAGGTTGGCACTTCTTAGAAGCCTTCAACATCGCTCTTATTTCTAAACTGCAAATGTTATGCCTTTGAAATATGAAAAATGGGGATCAAGTGTGTCTGTGGAAGAAGCATAAAAATTTTCTTGTTTAGAGTAGTCAAGGTAACATGTAAATGGAAAAACCTACATTTATTGTTTTGTCTTGAAAATATTTCTCTTCTAGTTGTTGATGTTTTCCCCTGGGATATAGTTCAGGAAACAGGGTTTTCCCTGTTTGTGTTTATTTTTCTTTATTCTTGGAGTTGGGTTTGAAATCTGGCTTTGAGAACATTTATTGACTCAAGTAAGATTGAAAAGCTAAAATCACAAATCAGCCTCTTTGTTTTTGCTTAAGATATAGACATGAGAGATATAATTAGTCCTTACACCTTTATTGCTGCATTTCCCCCCTTGTTTTAAGTTGCAGAAGTGATAAATTTAGGCTCTTCCATAACAGTGATTTTTAGCAGTAGATATCCTGCACCCAGGTGTGCAGATGGCAAGAAATTATTACCAGTAATTATATCTCAGATTTAAAAGAAAAATCAAATTAAGTTTATTTCCATAGTTTGCAGTATTATATGTCACACCTCTCTTCTCTGTGGAAAAACAAAATGCTGCAATAAAATTTACATATACATATTATATTAATATATTAGTAGTATTAGAGTTTTATTAAATATTCTTTATTGTGTATGCATCATAAAATTGCACACACTAGTTGTTCAAACTAGAGGGAGCGGCTGGGGTCTTTTTTTGAGAGGCCTTTTGTTTTCTGTTTACCTGTATATCAGAAAGCTGGACATAAACTTCAAAAGAATAATAATGCGGCATGAATTATCTTGCAGAATTAACTAATTCAGACAATTCGAATCAACTTCAAGAGAGAGAGTCCTGAGAAACGTGGCTTAGTGGTCATGAGCCTGGTCTTTGGATGCAAACAGATGTGGGTCCTGATAACAGCTCTGTCACTTGCCTCCCGTGTGACCTTGGGTGGGTTACCTAACCCTCCTTGCCTGTTTCCTCATCAGAAAATTGATGTAATAATAGTTCCTTTCTCATATGATTGTTGGAAGTGCTAAATGAGAGAATCTTTAAAAGTACCCCCTTAGCACAATGCTCGGAGAAGGCAGTGGCACCCCACTCCAGTACTCTTGCCTGGCAAATCCCATGGACAGAGGAGCCTGGTAGGCTGTAGTCCATGGGGTCGCTAGGAGTCGGACTCGACTGAGCAACTTCACTTTCACCTTTCACTTTCATGCATTGGAGAAGGAAATGGCAACCCACTCCAGTGTTCTTGCCTGGGAATCCCAGGGACGGGGGAGCCTGGTGGGCTGCCGTCTGTGGGGTCACAGAGTCAGACACAACTGAAGCGACTTAGCAGCAGCAGCAGCACAATGCTGGGCACATAGTAAGTGATGGGTGGATGTGTACTTAGTGTTGGAACTGGAAGGAGCCCTGGGTATCTGGTGCAGCTCCTCCACTGTATAGACTGGGAAATAGAGATTACATTCTTTAGGGGGAAATATTTAAAACCTTTAAGACTGAATCCGTGTGAATTTGGAGACTAATCCTCAAATGCAGTACCTATTTCATGTAAGTATTTATCAATGAGGGACTTCCCTGGGGGTCCAATGGCTCAAACTCCACACTCCCAGGCAGGGGGCCCGGATTTGATCCCTGATCAGGGGATTAGATTCCACATGCCACAACTGAAGATCCTGCATGCCACAGCTAAGACCCAGCACAGCCAAAATAAATAAATAAATACTAAAAATAAAAAGTATCTATCAACAAATATAAGCCTGTAGATTTTCAACAGCAAGGCTGAGATGACAGTTTTTTGACAGCCCTTCCTGTGCTCAGCAGGTTACAGAAAAGATTTCAGTAATGGCAGAAAAAAGTTTCCATTGTAACTACAGGGCTTTGCTTCATTCTTGGACTCAGTTTATTCATTATTTGTGGACATCTTCACAACAAGGCAAGATGGGGCAGGAAGAGAAGGCAGAGGCTGTGGACCACTAAGGTTTATTGAGTATTTATGGTGAATGTGCAAAGATCTCCAAGACACTTTGCTGTTCTTCAGAAAGCTTACAACCTCGTTGAGAAAAATAGGTCCTATGTGTCCTAAAGTAATAGATCAGTTAGCATTTACTGAATGTTTCGCATCTGCCAGGCACTAAGCAAAGCAAGCAGGCAACCTATCATATGTCATTTGATCCTCATAGCAACTTTCAGATAGATGTTAACTGCAATTTGCAGTTGAATAAGACACAGTTCAGGTATTAAGTATGGCTCAGAATCATATAGGACCGAGGTATTGAGTGAGTTAAGAAGAGAGAACTCTGTGCTGAGCTTATAATTTTCAAAGTTGGAGGTTGGCCAGTATCTAGAGCACCCCTTAGGAAAAGGGCCCCCTACTTGTACTTTTGGAGTGGAGACCAGGGATGAAAAATGTCTTGCAGTACCCAGCAACCCTGTACATTAAACAGTGTCTTAACTCTGCAAAGCTTACAAGTACCCTTACCAGATTTTAATGTAGGTGAACAGCTTGCTTGTAGTGATCTGAGCCAGAAATTCTAGGTATAAAGTATTCTTTATGGCTTTAATGTATACTGTATACTCTAGAAGTGTAAACTCCTAATTGAAAGATAATTGTATTAATATTTGTTTGAATTTTCTTAGAATTGTTCAACCTTTTGAAATTGGCATCAGTAACAGAAGTACATGGGGAAGGCAATGGCAGCCCACTCCAGTACTCTTGCCTGGAAAGTCCCATGGAGGGAGGAGGAGCCTGGTGGGCTACAGTCCAAGGGGTCACGAAGAGTCGGCCACAACTGAGCGACTTCCCTTTCACTTTTCACTTTCATGCATTGGAGAAGGAAATGGCAACCCACTCCAGTGTTCTTGCCTGGAGAATCCCAGGGACGGGGGAGCCTGATGGGCTGCCATCTATGGGGTCGCACAGAGTCGGACACGACTGAAGTGACTTAGCAGCAGCAGCAGCAACAGAAGTACATACAGGTTGTATCCAGGATGTCAGCACAAAATCACACTTCTGTCTCAGTTTGCATGTGGTGCTGTTGTGCTCACAGTGATTCTTCCCGTAGATTTGAGCATTCCATGACTGGTATTTTTTTTTTTTTTTTTTTTTTTGACCTCCTGTGTTGTCAGGCCTGAGATTTTGCTTACTGGCACGTGTCTCTCTCCCTTTATTTCTCCTTTTCTGGAATTTATCTGTGTAAATAGGTTATATTATATATGAATTGCACTTTAAGATAGCAAAGGGGACTTCATAGAATACTTGTTATAGCAAGAGAATGTTAGAGCAAGGATTGCGTTGGGCCAGAGTTTCAGGCGGAGAAGGCAGTGGCACCCCACTCCAGTATTCTTGCCTGGAAAATCCCAGGGACGGGGGAGCCTGGTGGGCTGCAGTCCATGGGGTCTCGAAGAGTCAGACACGACTAAGTGGCTTCACTTTCACTTTTCACTTTCATGCATTGGAGAAGGAAATGGCAACCCACTCCAGTCTTCTTGCCTGGAGAATCCCAGGGACGGGGGAGCATGATGGGCTGCCATCTATGGGGTGGTACAGAGTTGGACACAACTGAAGCGACTTAGCAGCGGCAGCAGCAGCAGCAGCAGAGTTTCAGGAACGTAGCTGTTTGAAGTTACTGAAGAATTTGAGTAAGTGAGAGGTTCTAGAATCAACTGTGTATGAATGTCAGTGGCTGAAAGAACTTGTTTCTGGAGGCCTTTGAATCAGGAGTGATTGTGAACAGAGCAGTGTTTATCTGGCTCTGTGCAGCAGGGGTGGATTTGGGCGGCGGGGGGTTGGGGTGGTATTAGGAGGGATTAGACTGAGGCCAGGACAGGATTCATGAAACCAGGTGAAGTACTAGGGGTCTAAAGAGTGAGTGGACAGGACAAGAGAGCAAAGTATGTTGAAAGGAATTTGTCAGATTTTTTTTTTTAATTCTGTTTGGGGACAACAGAGTGAAATTCTTTGTCTTTATTTTTTCTTTTTCTTTGGCATCCTTTAAAGTGCACAGAAAGTTCTCATCACAAGATAAAAATAAGTTTTGTAACTGTGATGGTGATTGTTGTTAACTGTACTTTGTGGTGATCATTTTACAATATATAAAAACATGAAATCATTGTTATGTACCTATAAACATATAGTTTTATAAACTATATAAAACTATAAAAATATAGTTTTATATCAACTATCAGATCAGATCAGTCGCTCAGTCATGTCCGACTCTTCGAGACCCCATGAATTGCAGCATGCCAGGCCTCCCTGTCCATCACCAACTCCCAGAGTTCACTCAGACTCACGTCCATCAAGTCAGTGATCCCATCAGCCATTTCATCCTCTGTCGTCTCCTTCTCCTCTTGCCCCCAATCCCTCCCAGCATCAGAGTCTTTTCCAATGAGTCAACTCTTCACATCAGGTGGCCAAAGTACTGGAGTTTCAGCTTTAGCATCATTCCTTCCAAAGAAATCCCAGGGCTGATCTTCAGAATGGACTGGTTGGACTCTTTGCAGTCCAAGGGACTCTCAAGAGTCTTCTCCAACACCACAGTTCAAAAGCATCAATTCTTTGGCGCTCAGCCTTCTTCACAGTCCAACTCTCATATTCATACATGACGACAGGGAAAACCATAGCCTTGACTAGACGAACCTTTGTTGGCAAAGTAATGTCTCTGCTTTTGAATATGCTATCTAGGTTGGTCATAACTTTCCTTCCAAGGAGTAAGCGTTTTTTAATTTCATGGCTGCAGTCACCATCTGTAGTGATTTTGGAGCCCAGAAAAATAAAGTCTGACACTGTTTCCACTGTTTCCCCATCTATTGCCCATGAAGTGATGGGACCAGATGCCATGATCTTCGTTTTCTGAATGTTGAGCTTTAAGCCAACTTTTTCACTCTCCACTTTCACTCTCATCAAGAGGCTTTTTAGTTCCTCTTCACTTTCTGCCATAAGGGTGGTGTCATCTGCATATCTGAGGTTATTGATATTTCTCCCGGCAATCTTGATTCCAGCTTGTGTTTCTTCCAGTCCAGTGTTTCTCATGATGTACTCTGCATAGAAGTTAAATAAACAGGGTGACAATATACAGCCTTGACGAACTCCTTTTCCTATTTGGAACCAGTCTGTTGTTCCATGTCCAGTTCTAACTGTTGCTTCCTGACCTGCATACACATTTCTCAAGAGGCAGATCAGGTGGTCTGGTATTCCCATCTCTTTCAGAATTTTCCACATTTATTGAGATCCACACAGTCAAAGGCTTTGGCATAGTCAACAAAGCAGAAATAGATGTTTTTCTGGAACTCTCTTGCTTTTTCCATGATCCAGCAGATGTTGGCAATTTGATCTCTGGTTCCTCTGCCTTTCCTAAAACCAGCTTGAATATCTGGAAGTTCACGGTTCACATATTGCTGAAGCCTGTCTTGGAGAATTTTGAGCATTACTTTACTAGCGTGTGAGATGAGTGCAATTGTGTGGTAGTTTGAGCATTCTTTGGCATTGCCTTTCTTTGGGATTGGAATGAAAACGGACCTTTTCAGTCCTGTGGCCACTGCTGAGCTTTCCAAATTTGCTGGCATATTGAGTGCAGCACTTTCACAGCATCATCTTTTCAGGATTTGGAATAGCTCAACTGGAATTCCATCACCTCCACTAGCTTTGTTTGTAGTGATGCTTTCTAAGGCCCACTTGACTTCACATTCCAGGATGTCTGGCTCTAGGTCAGTGATCACACCATCGTGATTATCTGGGTCATGAAGATCTTTTTTGTACAGTTCTTCTATGTATTCTTGCCATCTCTTCTTAATATCTTCTGCTTCTGTTAGGTCCATACCATTTCTGTCCTTTATTGAGCCCATCTTTGCATGAAATGTTCCTTTGGTATCTCTGATTTTCTTGAAGAGATCCCTAGTCTTTCCCATTCTGTTGTTTTCCTCTATTTCTTTGCATTGATTGCTGAGGAAGGCTTTCTTATCTCTTCTTGCTATTCTTTGGAACTCTGCATTCAGATGTTTATATCTTTCCTTTTCTCCTTTGCTTTTTGCTTCTCTTCTTTTCACAGCTATTTGTAAGGCCTCCCCAGCCATTTTGCTTTTTGCATTTCTTTTCCATGGGGATGGTCTTGATCCCTGTCTCCTGTACAATGTCACGAACCTCATTCCATAGTTCATCAGGCACTCTGTCTATCAGGTCTAGGCCCTTAAATCTATTTCTCACTTCCACTGTGTAATCACAAGGAATTTGATTTAGGTCATACCTGAATGGTCTAGTGGTTTTCCCTACTTTCTTCAACTTCAGTCTGAATTTGGCAATAAGGAGTTCATGGTCTGAGCCACAGTCAGCTCCTGGTCTTGTTTTTGCTGACTGTATAGAGCTTCTTCATCTTTGGCTGCAAAGAATATAATCAATCTGATTTCGGTGTTGGCCATATGGTGATGTCCATGTTAGAGTCTTCTCTTGTGTTGTTGGAAAAGGGTGTTTGTTATGACCAGTGAATTTTCTTGGCAAAACTCTATTAGTCTTTGCCCTGCTTCATTCCATATTCCAAGGCCAAATTTGCCTGTTACTTCAGGTGTTTCTCGACTTCCTACCTTTGCACTCCAGTCGCCTGTAATGAATAGGACATCTTTTTTGGGTGTTCTAAAAGGTCTTGCAGGTCTTCATAGAACCATTTGAGTTCAGCTTCTTCAGCGTTACTGGTTGGGGCATAGACTTGGATTACTGTGATATTGAATGATTTGCCTTGGAAACGAACAGAGATCATTCTGTCGTTTTTGAGATTGCATCCAAGTACTGCATTTCGGACTCTTGTGTTGACCATGATGGCTACTCCATTTCTTCTGAGGGATTCCTGCCCGCAGTAGTAGATATAATGGTCATCTGAGTTAAATTCACCCATTCCAGTCCATTTCAGTTCGCTGATTCCTAGAATGTCGACATTCACTCTTGCCATCTCTTGTTTGACCACTTCCAATTTGCCTTGATTCATGGACCTGACATTCCAGGTTCCTATGCAATATTGCTCTTTACAGCATCGGACCTTGCTTCTATCACCAGTCACATCCACAGCTAGGTATTGTTTTTGCTTTGGCTCCATCCCTTCATTCTTTCTGGAGTTATTTCTCCACTGATCTCCAGTAGCATATTGGGCCCCTACTGACTGGGGAGTTTCTCTTTCAGTATCCTATCATTTTGCCTTTTCATACTGTTCATGGGGTTCTCAAGACAAGAATACTAAAGTGGTTTGCCATTCCCTTCTCCAGTGGACCACATTCTGTCAGATCTCTCCACCATGACCCGCCCATCTTGGGTTGCCCCACGGGCATGGCTTAGTTTCATTGAGTTAGACAAGGCTGTTGTCCTAGTGTGATTAGATTGACTAGTTTTCTGTGAGTATGGTTTCAGTGTGTTTGCCCTCTGATGCCCTCTTGCAACACTTACCGTCTTACTTGGGTTTCTCTTACCTTGGGCGTGAGGTATCTCTTCACGGCTGCTTCAGCAAAGCGCAGCCATTGCTCCTTACCTTGGACGAGGGGTATCTCCTCACCGCTGCCCTTCCTGACCTTCAACGTGGGATAGCTCCTCTTGGCCCTCCTGCGCCCCAGGCAGCCATAGCTCCTTGGACGTGGGGTTGGTCCTCCCGGCCACCACCCCTGACCTGGGGCGTGGAGTTGCTCCTCCTGGCCGCCGCCCTTAGCCTCGGGCCTGGGGCGTGAGATAACTTTTCTCGTTGCCGCCCCTGACCTCGGACGCGGGGTAGCTCCTCTTGGCCGCGCTTAGCGCGCCCGTCGCAGCCGCCTCCGTGTTCCTCACCATCTCCCGGAGTTTGCCCAAGTTCATGTCCATTGCATCAGTGATGCCATCCAACCATCTCATCCTCTGTCGCCCTCTCTTCCTTCTGTCTTCAATCTTGCCCAGCATCAGGGTCTTTTCCAATGAGCTGGCTCTTCACATCAGGTGGCCAAAGTAGTAGAGCTTCAGCTTCAGTATCAGACCTTCCAATGAGTATTCAGGGTTGATTTCCTTTACGATTCACTGGTTTGATCTCCTTGCTGTCTAAGGGACTCTCAAGAGTCTTCTCCAGCACTCTTCAAATTATTTACCCTCTTTAGGGGAAAAAGATAAAAATAAAAATTAAATGTCATGTGTTAAATGTAATAATAGAAGTTTGTAGAAAGTTTAGTGGTGGGGTAATAGTAATGAAACAAGTAGATAATTCAAAAGACATATTATTAAGGATGTAATACTTGAGCTGGATCTAAGTGGATAAGCACTTGTGAGTTTTCTTTTCAGTTCAGTCACTCAGTCATGTCCGACTCTTTGTGACCCCATGGACTACAGCACTCCAGGCCTCCCTGTCCATCACCAACTCCCGGAGTTTACTCAAAACTCATGTCCATTGAGTTGGTGATGCCATCCAACCATCTCATCCTGTGTCGTCCCCTTCTCCTCCTGCCTTCAATCTTTCCCAGCATCAGGGTCTTTTCAAATGAGTTAGTTCTTCGAATCAGTTTTCATTTATTCCTTGGTAAAAGAGGAGTTAACATACAACTTTAGCTTACTAAAGAATAATTTCTCATTCTTGTAGTCAGAGGATTAGGCTGTGAGGCAGCGGTTTTGTACCAGACTGCTGAATGCTGGTGTGGACCTCAAAGAAGGTGGTGGTGGTAGGCAGTATCCACCCTACACACAGCTCTCTCTTCCTTCAGACTAGGGGTGGCAACTTGCTCTTATAAGCCCTGGCGTCTGTATTATCCCTTATGGTTTTCCTACCCTGTCAACTTTTTTTTTTTAATAGTCCCTTAATTAAATCCTCAAAATACTCGATTTGAATGTTCTCTGTTTCCAATTTGAAACCTGTTGGGGACAATGTGAAATTACATATTGAAAAAAGATAAAACACACAATAAAAATAAGGAGAAAAGTCTTTTTATTCTAAATTGCAAACACAATATTACAAATAAAATAGTAAGGCAAATGGAACACATAAGGACCTGATTATAGTGAGGTAATTTACTGTAGCATTCTTGGTCAGGGGTATCATACTGGCAAAAATAAAGGCCTTGAGGATTGAATTGTTATCATATAAAACCTTGAATTAACATATGTGTATAATTCTGAATTCTTACACTTACGTCCAGTGGATAGGGGAAGTACTTAGCATCTTATACTGAACCACAGTTCCAGGGGACATTTAATTTACTAGTTCACTTCTTTGTTTACTAGTGCTTTCATGATTTCCACTTTGGCTGCTTCTCTGTGGTCCTCTTGGAGATTTATTGAGCTCCAATGGCATTGTCACAGGCACGTGAGCATTATTATTGGTGGGGTAATAGTGATGAATTAATGGTACACATTAAATGCTGCTGGAAAGAAAACTTGTTGCTAGATTGATTCTAGTTGCTAGTTTTAGTTATGTATTATCCTTAAAATATTCCTTTTGCCCCAACACAGGGGAATATTTTAAGGAAAATACACAGTAAAATATGCAAATTTTCAGTTTCTGTTCAAGTCTTTTCAGGATACTTCTGTAAATAAGCCTTTTCTTAGCTTCCTTTTTACTTTATGGACGTTCATTATCTTGATGGTTATCACCTCACATCTGCTTTGCTTATATCTGAAGGTATATTGAAGACAAAAACTAAAAAAAGGAAAAGTGAATTGTGAAATACTTTTAAAAGAGAAAGATATAGGGCAGAAGCAAAGGTGCGTGGAGGAAACATCTCTTGCTGTTTCAGGACAGTTTAAATTAAGCCCACCCTTTTAATTATACCAGAGTAATGAGCCTTACCCGTGATATGTGAAAATATAATTTAAAAATGTATGGTGGGCTGGTAAACCAGGTTGTCAGGTCATTATCTGAATCATAAAGTTGGAAGGTAGTGCCTATTAGAGGTTACTAGTTTGGAAAGGTTAGATTAGAATTTAGTCTTTGCAAATATAGTTTTTCAACTTGAATAATGCTATAGAAAACCACTAACATTTGACTCATTTTTTTTTAACATTTTATGGAAGAGTGGTAAGCATACAGAAATGTGCACATAAGGGTACATCTTGATAAATTTTCACATCCCTATCAAGAAAGTATATCACCATTGCAGCGTCCTAGGGCTACTTTTTTGCTTCTTCCCCTTTCCTGCCCTCCAGGGCAAACTACTATCTTGACATAGAAACGCTTTTCCTGTTTTTGTACTTTATATAAATGAAATCATGCAGTATCCATATTTGAATATCCACATCCACTAATATAATGGATTATTATTCTAATTGACATTCCTGATACCAACTCACTGAAAACAAGGTCTGTTTTCAGTTTTCCTTATTGTGTATCTAATTTGGTAAACTGGCAGTTTACCAGTGTGTCTAGTTCTTCATTATTCCTTTAAGACATTTTCTATGTAAATACAAGTATGTATGTGTGTGTGTGTGCATGTATCTATGTAAACGCAAGTATGTACATGTGTGTATACACACATGTATGTATATATATGTTTTTAAAATTTTTATTCAAATTCAATCATGCATATTATTTACTTCTTTGTGATATGTCTTAAGGCCCTTTTTGTATCATCTGACGTAGATTCAATTCATTCTATTTAGAGGGGGTAGGAACGGCAGCACAGTATTCCACTGAATGGCTGTATCATAATTTAATGAGGAAGTTATCCACTGATGAACAGCTAGGTTGTTACTGATCCTTTCCATTTAGAATAATAACGTCTATGTAAGTTTATTTGTAAAATAAATTCTTAGGAAAAGAATTGCTGGGCAAGAAGGCCCATGCATTTTAAATTTGCTCACGTATTTCTAAAAGGCCCTCCATAGAGTTTTGCCAGTTTTTACTCCCACCAGCAGGAACTGAAAATTCCCATTTTCAATGTCCTTGCCTTAGATTATTTGTTATCGAGCCTGTTAATTTTTGCAGTCTGCTATAGGAAAAGTAGTAACTCATTTACATTTGCATTTTCTTCAGTTTTAATTGATGTTAGTTATTTATATTTACTGGACATTTGGTTTCTCTTAAGATTTGTTTCTGTCCTTTTCCCATTTTCCTTCAGATCTGTTTATATTTTTCTTAATAATTTCAAAGAATTCTTTCTATATAAAGAAAATTTACCTTTTTATGTCATCTATAGTGTGAGCTCTTTTTTAAATTGAGGTATAGTTGATTTACAATGTTGAGTTTCAGGTATACAGCAAAGTAAAGTGATTCAGATATATATATATATTCTTCAGATTCTTTTCCATTATAATTTCAAGATATTGAGTATAGTTCTCTGTGTTACATAGTAGGTGTTGTTGGTTATCTTTTATACATAGTACTGTGTATCTGTTAATCCCAAACTCCTAATTTATATAGTACTGTGTGTCTTTTAATCCCAAACTCCTAATTTATATAGTACTATGTGTCTTTTAATCCCACACTTGCTGACCTTCCCACTTTGGTAACCATAAGTTTGTTTTCCTTGTCAGAGAATCTGATTCTGTTTTGTAAATAAATTCATTTGTAATGTTTTTTTTCAGGTTTTTTTTTTTCTTTGTTGTGTTTATAGCCATTTTTACCCCTTTAACAGAAGGTTTAAATTTTTATGTGGTGAAATTTGCCAGTTTTTCTTTATTGGCTTCTGAATTGTGTGTTCTTAATGAGAAAAATCATTGGAAACTTGAGAAAGATAACTTAAACCTGGCATGGAAAAACAAATCTCAAGAAATGTTTGTGGTTTCTCAAGAAATAAATGTGGTTAAGCAGGAATTCAAATTTTAGTCAAAAGTGGTTTAGCCAACTATAAGTAAACCAAATCTGGACGTTGTCTGTTAAGATTTGTTTAACATTTTTAACAGCTTTTAGAAGAATTTTCAATGCTACGTTTTTTTCCTTTAATTCTTTGTTATTTGGGGTTTTAATTTCTCAAATGATCCTTCTTTTCAGATTTCAAATTATAACCTATTTCCTGCACCATTGCTGACGTCCAGAGACCCATGTCAGAAGTACTTCCAGGTCAGATACTTTCACATGTTTCAATGCATTGTACTAGTTGAATATTAAAACTTTAGCATATATATATACTAGATAATTGTTCTGACGTTAAACTTATGATTTGCTACAATACATGTTTTCTGCTTTTTATTGTTTTTCACTAATGTACTAGAAAAGTGGATCTTTACAATAAGATAGAAGAATTAATTGCACTTAACTGCATTCATCTATTATTTGCATGATCCTACTAATACTGTACTGTGAAAGATTTTAATCGACTATAACAGAAAATTAAAACTGTCACATTTTGCCATCTACTGTTGCACATTATAGCCTGTTAAGTGTTAAATATGAACAAAGGAGATATTGATGGTGAGTCTCCATAAATAGCCTCTTAGGCATTGTGGGATTTGCCTATAATAGGCTCCCAATTCAGTATTCTAATGCTGATTAATTTCAGGCCTTAAGAATACCAACCTAATTTTATTGTATGCTCCTTTCTTTGTGTCATAATGGATGCTAGTCTACATACAATGTGATATGAATTTACTTCTTAGCTTCACAGTAATAATAAAAATAGCAATTGCAGTGACATTTTGAATTAAATGTAATATAGAATTGCAAGTGGCAGATCTGGGTAGATTCTTTGTTAGGACACCTACCACTCAGCAGGTTGCTTTTAAGTAAGTGTCCCTGAATTCAAAAGTTAAACTCAGCAAGTATGTCCAAGTCCTTTTCTCCTTTACATAACAGTGCATGTTACATCTTCACAGAGAGATAAAATAAAACACAATAAAATAAACACTAAGCTCAGCAGAGGTAGATGAGGGACAGGAAATATCCTTTTATTAAAAACACCTAAAAACAAGATGACTAACCTAAATTCATACAAGAAAATCAGGAACTTAGAGGCAATTTTCAGAGGCCAATTTAGGGACAGAGTGTAGATTTTCTTTGTAAATGCATATTTGAATAAGTATGTTAATTTTGCAGAATCAAAACAAATACATATGTCCTTTAGAAAAATGCATGTTAAGTATTGAGATGAATTCCTTCTAGGAATTCTTTAGTATTTAAAATCTTTTATTACACTGTAAGATACACTCAATATGGAAATGTAAGAATAAAGCTGGCAAATAATATATAAATGATGTGTTTTCTGATTTCCTCTGAGTAGAGGTAAGCTAATCAAATAACTTATAGAAATTTCTTATGTCACTATATTTTGTTATACCAATTATGTACATTTCCTGTTGTTAGATTGCTTTATTCGTTGGTAGTTACATAAGAGATAATGAAACCATTATCCAGCATGGATTTTAATAACAGCTACTGCTGTCATGCATTTGGTGTAGGACATAACACATTTTATAAGGAGAACAGTATTTTTGTTTCAGTGGAGTATCATTCCAGCCATTTTTTACCTGAAAATACAATAGCAGCTAGTGGAGAGCATGGGATAAGGCTTGATTTCAGTCTTGTTTTCCAACTCTGAGGAGCTGTGACTACAGAGAGCCTTAAAAACAAAACATACCAGAATATATACCTTATATGCCTAGAAAATTCCTGCTGAACCTTCAACATTCGGCACAGAAGTCCCTTGTGAGGAGTTCTCAGCCTGTGGCATAGTCGAGTCATTACCCTATTCCAAGGATTCTGCCATTATTTAATGTTTTTTTCTCTCTTGGGATTGACTTGTCAGTTGCTCAAGAAAACCTGTGTCCTTATTTTAGCTTACCTTGTTTTCTTCCATCTACACCAGCTTGACCACTGATTATATTCATCAAACTCCACCGTATAACTCTAAGCTATATTTTTAAAAATACAGTCATCTTCAGAAAAAAACATTATTTAAAGAAGATGAAATGATGAGAAGAGGTTAGAAATTGAGCAATGAAAATGTGCTTGGTACAAGCATATCATTTCCCAAGGTGACAACATCTGCCAGGCTTGATGCTGGAATGCCTGGGTTTCCCCTGCTTGGAGTGCCTTTCTTTTCCTTGTCACTGGGGGACTCCTACTTACGTATCCTTCAAGACCCAACTCAGCTGTTACTTTTATGAAAGTCTTCCCTGCACCTCTCTCCGCATCCCTAATACCTTTTGCTTGTAAGCCCCTCTGCCTGCTCTAACCACTGGGAGGTGGGTTAATAACTTCTCCTTCCTACTGCCCTGTCTGACCAAGTTTCTTAAGGGAAAGCTTTTGGTACATCTCTCTTGGCTTTTCTCAGGTTCACTTGGGCTGTTGAACAGAGTGAGCCCTCAGGCAGTTTAGTTGAATAGGGCGGGTCAGAGCTGCAGGTTGAAATCACCCCTTTATCTCAGTGCCTGGGGAAGGTGCCCCGTGAACCAACTGTGTGAGGTTGTCCTCCCAGTTTAAAAATGTCCAGGGTTCTAATCCTGTGACCTCTCTGACCAAGGAACCCTAGCTGCTTCCCAATAACCTTTGCCTTCTTTGTTCATAGAGAACTTCTTATCATTTTTGCCACATTGAGAGTTTACTTTCATGAGTAATTTCAGGAACCAGCTTTATTTTGCCTCTCCTTCCTAAAAGGAAAAAAAAAAATCTGAGTTTACTTCATTTCCTTAATACTTTGAGGTCTAGTTCAAAAGGCAACATTCCTCAGCATAGAAGTTTTGCTGTTAACCCCTCAGTGGAAATAAAATTGTATAGCAGAAAACAAAAATGAAGAAGATGTGAAGTCTCATTTAGAAGTTGGGCAGACATTGGGCTTCCCCGGGCCCATTTGTCAATTTCCAATTTTGTAAGCATGTGACAGGAGCAGGGGAAGAGCAGTAGGTTATTGAAGAGATGCATTTCCTGCCATTACTGACAAGTTTTCTTCGACAGGAGGCTAGAGGTCTCAGCAAAGAGAAGCGGGAAGGGTGAGTATAACTATGGGCTCCAGCACAGGTTTATATTAGGATGTCATCTGAGTTACAGGGGTTGCATCTCAATGCTGAGATCTTTGTGACTCAGGGTTTGAGGAAAGCTTTGTTAGCCATGAAATTAAAGTGACCCTGGCTTACCTAGTTTTGGTTAGGCTTCATAAAAAATACTTTGTGCATTACATTAACTTAAGCTGAAAATCTTTTACTCTAAAAGAGAAAAGAGCATGCTTCTCTTCTGATTATTCCAGAAAAAGTCTTAGGATTCTTGTTCAGTTGCTCAGTCGTGTCCAACTCTTTGTAACTCCGTGGACTGCAGCACGCCAGGCTTCCCTGTCCTTCACTACCTTCCGGAGTTTGCTCAGATTTATGTCCATTGAGCCGATGATGCCATCCAACCATCTCATCCTCTGTCGCCCCCTTCTCCTCTTGCCTTCAGTCTTTCCAAGCATCCAGGTCTTTTCCAGTGAGTTGGCTCTTCGCATCCTGTGGCCAAAGTATTGGAGTTTCAGCTACAGCATCAGTTCTTAATAAATATTCAGGGTTGATTTCCTTTAGGATTGACTGGTTTGACCTCCTTGCTGTCCAAGGGACTCTCAAGAGTCTTCTCCAGCATTCCAGTTCAAAGGCATGCTTTTCCTTGAATCAGTCACCATAGCCATGGGGATTTGCTACTCTGATTGGCTGGGCTTGGGCCAGGGACCTCATGAATCAAGGGTAGGGTCATCTCTGCCTGAACATGGGGGCTGGATCTCTAGAATGTAAGCTCCATGAGACCAGATATTTTTGTCAGTTTTGTTTACTTCTGTCTCCTCAACAGTTAGAATGGTGTCTGTGACTAGTGCATGAAAAAATACCTGTCAAATGAATGAATGAGCATGGAGGACGGCTGATTCTTAAGAAAAAATGTGAAACTTT
Organism: Bos mutus; assembly: GCF_027580195.1. Taxonomy (NCBI): domain Eukaryota; kingdom Metazoa; phylum Chordata; class Mammalia; order Artiodactyla; family Bovidae; genus Bos; species Bos mutus. The sequence continues at coordinate 59,901,168 of NC_091622.1, read as the reverse complement.
TATTAGAAAAGGAGGAAGTATTTGCCAGGCCGTAGTAGTTTGTCCATCATGCATGCAGGAGGGTGACAGCAGTGGTGATATGAGCGCTTTTCACACTCTTAGTTCTGAACATATACCTGGCTCTGCTATAGGTATCCATCCTCTTGAATTGATGTTGAATCTTTGTGAGTTACGCTCAAAACAGCATGATGAATAGATGTGGAAGTGATGGCAGTATCATGGGTCCCATTCACCTTCCCCCGGGTTCGATCCCTGGATCGGGAAGATCCCTGGAGAAGGAAATGGCAACCCACTCCAATATTCTTGCCTGGAAAACCTCATGGACAGAGGAGTCTGGCAGGTTCCAGGCCATAGGGTCACGAAGAGTCGGACACGACTGAGCAACTAACACTAACACACACATTCACCTTCCAGACTAATTGAATCAGATATCTGGAGTGTCTTTAGGGGTGGGCCTAGGCTTCTGTACTTTTTAAAAGCTCCCCAGAGTGTGCGTGCAGCTAGGATTGGAGCGGCTCCTTGTTCCTGTCACGCCTATTGCCTTATCTGTCAGGGACCTCTGACCCCTTAGCCTTTTCCCCCCAGCTCTTCACCCTCCTCCTGGCTCCATCTCCTGCCCCCACCCCAGACCAGATCCTGGAGTGCATTCCTCACTGTTCACATGTGACACCTTAATCATGTCCCTCTCTGCGCCTATTTCTTTCCTATTTAAAAATCCCATTCCATAGGTTGCCTTTTCATTTGCTTGATTAATTTTTTTTTTTTTTCTGAGCAAAACCTTTTCTGATGTAGTCCCACTTGTTCATTTTTGCTTTTGGTGTCAAACGCAAAATACCGTTGTCAAGATCTGTGTCAAGGGGCTCACCCCGCTATAGTTTCTTTGATGACTTTTATGACTCCAGGCCTCAATTTCACGTCTGTAGTCCATTTTGAGTTAATTTTTGTGTATCATATAAGATAGTATTCTAGTTTCATTCTTTCACATGTAGCTGTCCAGTTTTCCCCAGCTCCTTTATTGAAGAGACTGTCCTTCCCCACTGTATATTATTGGTTTCTTTGTCATAGGTTAGTTGACTGTATATGTGTGGACTTGTTTCTAGGCTCTCTATTCTGTTCCACTGAGCTATGTGTCTGTTTTTATGCTGCCAGCCTTCTTTTATTTGTGTATTTATTTTGAAATTGCTTATTCTGTTTTTCTCTGTTGTGACTATTTCGAAACTTTGTCCCTCTCCTCATGTTCCCCCTAGACTGCTTCCCCCAGGGAAAGACTTCATCTTTATGGAGAAACTGAGGTTCTCAGTTTTGCTTTTGTGTCACCACAGTGACGTATGTGCCTGACCCAGTCCTGGCTCCCGCTCCCCCCTCCTCACGTCTTGGACGAGGCTGACATTTCCACATCCGTTCTGCGGGTCCCCCCAGCGTGGTCTGTCCTTCTGTTGTGTTTCTTCTTTTCCCCTCTGTGCCAGCTTCAGCTTTCCCGGCCTATAAAAAAAAGGAAACGTGGCTTGGACTCTCAGTTTAAAGAACAAAAGTTCCTTGCCATATCCCCAGATCACCCTCCAGCCGTTCTTCTTTCTCCTCCTGCTTGTTTTCTGGTGAAGTTCCTTAAAGGTCACTCCCTGCCCAACTCTGCCATCCTCCTGAAGCTGATATAACAGGAGACGCCACTGTCCTTATGATCACTCAGTGCACCTGGCTCTTTTCAGTCCCTATCTCTAAATCCGGGTGGCTCATGGAGACCTCACTGTACACCCTGGTCAAGAGATGAGTGACCAGAGCTGGCCCTATAGCTGTGTGAGTACCTCCCTATACCCACTTTGTCCTCTCCCTACTGTCTCTTTTTTTCATATTGGAATATAGTTGTTTTTAATGTTGTGTTACTTTCTGCTGTACAGCAAAGTGACTCAGTTATACATACATCCACTCTTTTTTAGATTTCCTCCCCATGTAAGTCACCACAAATCACTGAGAAGCGTCCCCTGTGCCGTACAGATTGACCCGTGTACTCTCCCTGCTGTCTTGACTGGACTGTTCCAGTAGCCTTCCAGCGAGTCTCCTTGCTGAGGCTTTGTTCTCCTCAGGTAAATAGTAGAGTCAGTATCTAACACCAGATAGAACATGAAGATGGAGCCAGCCTCCCTCTCTAGTTAGAGAGACACCCTCTGTCTACCTTATTATGCTCTTTCCCTGACAATCATTGATGTTTTAATGCCAAATTTTCATTGCTTCTCTATTGCCTTTTATCAGAGTCATCTCCATCTTGGAGAATATGTTTGAGGAAAGAAAAGAACACAACCTTTGCACACACACATTTGAGCCTCATTCATTTTTCTTGCAGCTGTTGAAGTGCTTGATATTCTTCTCTGCCTCAGGGTCAAGTCCATCTCTTGGAGCAGGTCTTCCAGGACTCTCTGCCCAATCCCTCCTCCTCTCTCTCTACCACCTCTCCTCTCACGTCTTGATTTGCTCAGATTCCCCAGATGGTAATCCACACTCTCTTGTCTGCAGCTCCTCTCCAGTGTGAAGTGGGAAGATCACTTACCCCTTTGTACCCTGATTGCTGTCACTTTGTGTGTGTCTGAGGCTGAGAGCGCTTCGCAGGCGGGACCTTATTTGTCTTGGTTTCCGCATTCCCAGCCACAGCACCAGGCAAGAGCGTGCTCAGTACATGATGGCCGGAGGTGTGGTGGCCAGAGACAGAAGAGTGCAGCACGGGAGGGAGCTGTGAGATGATAGTCATCCCTGGTGTGTGTTGAGCTCTTACAGTACGTCAGGCCTTAGGTTCAGTGCTTGACAGCTGTCTCTCTCAGTCCTCAGCAAAGCTCAGTGATGTATAGATACTATTAAGCATTATCCTGGTAAAGAAATGAAGAGTTTAAGCAACTTTTCTGTTATGTCAAGGAGATTGGACTTAATTCATAGGCTTTTTTGACCGTAAAGAAAATAACTAAATTTTAGAAGATTTAAAAAGATATTATAAAATTTTCTTTCTTTTAAAAAAAAGAATCACATACCTCTTTTCTCTTAAATCTGAGGATTTTCTTCTGTAATTAAACTCCTGTAGACTCGGCTTCTTTACCTCTTCTTGTTAGTCTGTTTGCTCCCTGTGTCTCTGCAGCAAGACCATTTTTGTACAACTCAGATCAAATGCCTGATTAATCTAGGGGCCTGACAGCAGGCAGCTTTGTGCTCTGTCACTTGGATTAAAAGGCTGAAGATCACTTGTATTTATTGTTTATGCACTGTGCTAACCTCCTAGTGCCATTTCGCATTTTAATCCTTACAGCAGCCAAGTACTATTATCGTCCCCATTTTTCAGACAAGGAGACTGAGAGCCTGATGTCCTGGATCACTTAACCAGGAATTAGCATGGAGCAGGCTTGTGCCTCGTGTCTTTGACCTGAGTTCTGTGCAGTCATCCTCATGGGCACTGCCTCCTCACTTTTGGGAGCCTCCCTTCTGCTGCCTTGGCCTTTCTAGGAAGTTGCTCATCTCTACCTGCTTCAGGACCCTGTGAGCCCAAAACACTTGCTGGCTGATGTATTAACATCTAGGGACAACTGTGTACTTCATAGGATTAACTGACTGTCTTCGTTCTAGATCTGAACCTTTTATTTTGCTTCCAGATGATACTATCATTTACTATTTAAAACACACACCTGAATTGTGTTCAGGCTTTGATCTATAAAAACAGCGTCTGCAGAGCTATTTTTGGTCCTGTTGTTCTAACTTAACCCTCCCAAATTTTGCGTTTGTGATTTCTAGCAAGCAGAAGAGTTGCAGTGGACTAGAAGGGGTGGTAGGATCCAAAGGCTGGTGAAAACACGGCTCAAAGGTTTTACCTGTCAAGTAAAACCAAGATATAAAAGCTACTTCAGTATTAAATCACCTAAAATTTTTGATGGTATTCTTTGTGAAAGTGTTTATGGCTATAAACAAAGTAAATAAAAATTTCTCCCTAATAACATTGCTAGAATATAGTATCTAATGTCATAAAACAGCCTCATAAAAAAATTTTTTTGTCACACCTTCTTAAAAGCCAGCAGATTGCCAGCTTTCTCATAATAATGTCACTCCAAATACCCGAGTCTAAATATAATTTTCTCTCCTGTCCTATGTTACGGGTATTATGTCTCAGGGAAAACTTCATGTGGGTTCACAGTGGACCCTTTTCATACCAAATGCTGCTCTGAAGTGAGGTTGAATTATATATTAAAACATGTTTCCTGTAAAACGGTAGTACTAGCCAAAGCAGTATAAAGAATTTTTTAAAAATTCGGTTGTCAGTATTGTTTAAAAGATCCTAGACCCTAGATCCTCAGTGAAGCCCAAGTGCTGAGACAGGTGTGGGTAAGCAGGAATCCTTTGGGCTCCAGCCCTCGCTATCTCTGTGGGCCACATGGTCATTCTGCTGTAAATATGGACAAGGCTTGGAGGGTACAGATGTTGCGTAGCTTCAGAGAAGCACACAAGGCTCTAGTGGTGACTCTTTTAAAATATCCCATCCTGAGTGTTGGACGATGGACAGAGATGTTGCTAAGCTCCCAAACTGGAGAACATTCTTACCTTCCTCCCCTGCAGAGGCCTCTGTTTTGCTCTATGGAGAAGGAGGGGGTTGTCACAGTACAATTTCAGGAATGTTAGGAGCTGTGCTTTGGTTCATCTACTCCTGATATAGAGGAGGAGCCCTTGGAAGTCTCTGGAGGGCAAGGGATCAGATAAGAAAGAAGTCATTCGTCATAGGCTGAGAAATCTGAAACTTTAGGAATTCCCCCTAATGAAGTTTGTTCCTTTCTAGTTTGAGGAATCTTTCTCTCTTCCTAGCAAGAGACACATGGAACAAATCACTGATGGTGTGAACAATATTTGAGATAAATGCAACTGCCAGACAGTTTTCCAGGAGTTCTGCAAGGGCACGTGGTGCCTGCAAACTGCTGAGTGTGTGTTTTAATTCAGTGGAATATATTCAGACTCCTTTGGGGGCTCTAACATGTCTGTAGCCTCGGGCTCAATGCTGCATTATTATAAATTGTTTTATGTGTATGTTCTTGAGTAATTAAGCCATTTCTCCAAAATTTATGGTTAGTGCACACAGTAAGCCCAGGTCAGAAATGTTCACAAGACAGTATCAAACTGTAATGGAGGTTTGGTTTTTCCTGGCATTCAGAACACGATTTCTAAATATGGTGAAGAAGAATTACCTTGGATACGTGGTACCTTACTGAACAGTGACCTTTCAGGTTAATTAAGAATACTGGAGCCCCAGAGGCTTTCTGAGCAACCTTTTTTGTTGCCTGAGGTAACGACAAAATAGAAATGTAGTGTAAATGTTTAGAAAGCAGATGATTTTCGAGGTTGTGAAAAAATGAAGACCCGCTGTGGGAAGAAAGTGCTTTTATATGAATTCAAAAGAGAGATACATTTTTATTCTAAGTAAAATTTGAAACCTCAGACCACCACGCTTTTCTATAAACTGGCTTTTGTGTATCCACATTAAGCCTTTTATTTGCTCCTGGTTAATGTATGAGCACACGGTGAAAAGAGAGAGGAAGATGGGTCAGTTCTACAAAACTGCAATGGAAGCATTGATTCTTTCAATTTTCCGTATGGAAATATTTGCTCACTCTGTGTGCTAAGTCATTTGATCATGCCGGGCATCCAATGACCGGTTTTATTCTTCTTTTTTTCCAGCTGACTCAGGTGTAGACACTTTGGCAGTGTTTATGGCCAGCAGCGGAACCACGGACGTCACGAATCGGAACAGCCCAGTCACACCACCAAACACCCTCAATCTCCGGTCCTCCCACAATGAACTATTGAACGCCGAAATAAAACACACAGAAACCAAGAATAGCACACCCCCTAAATGCAGGAAAAAATATGCACTAACTAATATCCAGGCGGCCATGGGCCTCTCGGATCCAGCCGCACAGCCCCTGCTGGGAAATGGCTCTGCCAACATCAAGCTGGTGAAAAACGGGGAGAATCAGCTCCGGAAGGCCGCAGAACAAGGGCAGCAGGACCCCAACAGGAACGTCAGCCCCACCGCGGTCATCAACATCACTTCTGAGAAGTTAGAGGGTAAAGAGCCCCACCCTCGGGACTCCCCGGACTGTGAGATTTTACCCTCCCAGCCCCGGAGAACCAAGAGCTTCCTGAACTACTATGCAGACCTGGAGACCTCCACCAGGGATCTCGAGCAGAACGTGGGCCACCAGCTTGGGGCTGTGGGAGAGAAGGCCCAGCCAGGCCAGGCCTCCCCCACTGTCGGGAACGGTGATGTGCTGCTGCAGAAACCAAACAAGCCCCAATCTAGCCCCGAGGAGGGCCACATAGCCACCGTATCATCCAGCCCAGAGACCAAGAAGGATCATCCTAAAACAGGGGCCAAAACCGATTGTGCACTCCACCGGATCCAGAACCTGGCACCAAGCGATGAGGAGTCCAGCTGGACCACTCTGTCCCAAGACAGCGCCTCCCCCAGCTCCCCGGACGAGACAGGTACCCGAGAGAAGTGTAGCCTGCGGTGGCACTTTCCCTTCTTGATGGAATTAATCTCTGCAATGACCCCCCTCCCCCAAAATTTTCATTTGCAGGTGGAGAAGAACTTGAGCCTCTTAGGGAAAAATTGGGCAATTTATGTGAAAAGTACTCAGCATTTTCATTTTGATTCAAACAAGTTGTTTGTCCTGGGAAGCATTTTTGTAAAAGAAATAAGTCCCTGGTGTTAAATACAGTAAAACATCACTTATTTGGAAATTATACTGCCACTGGTTAGGTGAACCGTTTCTACTATCTCGAAACACTGGGTTTTGTAAGGAAAATAATAAGGCAGTTGCCAGGGGTGGATGCAACCTGAGAAAGAGAACAACTATTTTTAAAGTTCTCAGAAAAACGTGTTTATGCTCAAGCTAATGAAAAGTTTAAAGTTTAAGAAGTTGAAAGTCTATTCATTAAAGACATGTCCTTTTTGACCTTTACTGGGAAATATGTTGTTAGCCTTGTGCAAGTGATATTTGAAAGTGAGAAAGTGGTGTTTCTTTTAATATATTTTCAGAAGTTTTGGATTTTAACTAGTCTAGTTGAGACCAGTCTTTCTTGACTTTTGTCTATATTTGTAACATCTTTGGATTTTTCACAGAACTGAAAATTGTCACAGAAATGAGCAGGGTCCTAAAACTGAGCTACTTTTTATCTCATCTTCTCATAGTCCCCTTTTTACTGATCATAAGGTTAAAAGATTGGAGAACTGAATTGTATCTGAATTCACTGTAAACAAGCACTCACAAAGGCTTCTTTCTTTACCCTAACCCTGCATCTAGTGGTTCCCAAGGCTGTGTTAATGTGATACAGATGTTACAGATAGAACCACCAGGGAAGGAAATGACATTTTCCCAACCTATAAGGCAGAGAAGTTATAAGGACTACAGATAGGAAAAGAGAAGGAGAAAATAAGACATTACCTTGTTGAAAAAAAGAAAAAAAGGCTTTTTGAAGTGCCCTTTAAAATCAGAGTGCTTTACATGATTTCATCAGCTTCCTGTTGCTGGATATGTGGCAGTAGGGAGGCTGAGATGAGCCCATTTCATCTCATAAACGTCTGGGCCTGCACATTATTGGAATTATAATTATGTTTAGTAATGTCACTGAGTTCACAGCTCTCTATTACTTTTTACATTTAGAGAATTCATATCCTGTAGCCGATGGAAACTGTCACCTGCCAGTGTCTGAATCTATATAAACGACTCCTTGAGTATCTCACGTTCAAACTTGCTCTCGTGTGTTCAGCGCCCTCCGCTGAGGCCGCGCTGCCTTCCTCAGGTCATGGCAGCCTTTCTGCTGCTCTTCTGAGCACAGCGCTCCTGTTGTAGTGACACTTTAAATCTTACTGAAATGTATTAGGTAAAGTCTCCCCTGTTCCTCACTCTCTTTGCCTTTTTTCCAATGAAAACCACTACTTTTTTTTTTTTTTAAGCATTTTTTTTTTCAGGAGCCATTTTAGGCATATACCCACATTTATAATAAACTTTAAAATTTCCCCCTATTTCATAATATTTTTAAAGAGTCTTTACCTTTTCGAGATACATACTAGAATATGGTAGAATAATATATAGTGTAATATATTCTTATTGAAATAATACGTGTATGCCTTTTGTCCATAAGCTAATCTTTGTTAAAGGTAGGTACATAAAGCTTTATTACTATGTTCTCTCTACTTTTGTGTGCTTAAATTTTTCCATGGTAAAAAAATTTTTTAAATGAGTGACATTATTTTATGAATGCTTCACTTTTTCCACTGAAGTATGTATTTTGCAGATCAGTTCATAACAGGACATAGCGGTGTTCTACCTCAGGCTAAGTTTAAATGTTAAGCATGCTGTTCCACCCTCTTAAAGCTCCGTGGTTTAACAATTCCCCTGATGCTGAGTGTTTAGGGTAGTTCTATCCGCAACCCCTTGCTTATTGAATGCTGGTATCAGTAAGGGCTGGCAGAGAGTACAGAGCTTAAACTGACCCCATGCACGGGCTCGGTTCATCTCTCCAGGGTCTCCTCAGCTCACTACTCATTTGCTCAGTGTCCCGGGGTAACTTGCTGCTGAGTTTCTCTACAGAACCCATTAGAGTGCTTGGCATGTGATATGTATTGGATTAGAGTTTTCTGACTTGTTGAGGGGTTAGGTTCATTTTTCATTCTTCAAGTCACTTTTGAAGACCTTGAGGTTTAGAGTAAGGATGACAGTATGGTGATGGTCCATAATAGGTCGCTAAGGATAGACATTTTGATTTAGATGTGCTTGGAAAAATGTGTTAGCTGTGACTCAACTCCAAAGCTGTGAGATTGAGGGGTTTTTTAAACAAATTTAGAAGCCATCCCTTCAAAATGAATGTTTGGGAATTCTTTTGGAATTTCTTCAGAGCCCCTTGTGAACTCCCATTGAAAAAACACCTCTTGGGACTTCCCAGGTGGTCCAGTGATTAGGACTGCACTCTCACTGCTGTGGGCCTGGGTTCAATCCCTGGTCAGGGAACTAAGATCCCACAGACCACGCAGTGTGGCCATGAAAAAAAAGAAAGAAACTTGATGATTTTTCATAGGGGCTTAATAAAATGGAAGATATAGAGTATGAAACTGACGGTATCCTATAGAATGGCCGTTTTCAAAATTTGGTTCATTACTAATGTGTACAAAGGCAGGCTATACACAGAGAAAACCAAATCAGATGGTGTGATAGTGGGCCTAATGCTTCATTAACTTAGCATTGAGAGGACAGGCTCTTGGGTCAACTGCTTGAGTTTAGGTCTCCGCTGGGTTCTGCGTAGGCAGTTCGCATAGCCTCTCAACTGTAAAGTGGGGGTGCTAGTAATGTTTTAGCATAGATCTGGTGTGAAGATTAAGTGAAGACATCTTTGAAGAGCCCTTAGAACAGTGTCTGGCATATAGCAAGAACTTAATAAATGAGTGCTTATTTTTATTAGTGATAATCATTATCAGTATAGCAGTGGGATATATAAGTTTACTTCTCTCTTAATTATGAGTTACTTATATTTTGGTCTCTGATTTTAGTTAGGACTTTCTGTACCCTAAGAGAAAGGATTGGTGATTTGTCTTCATCTTTGTGCTGTCATGACATGCCTGAAATATAGCAGGTGAACTTGTAAGTAAATAATGATTAATTGAATAAAAATGGAGGTCATCTACATATCCCCAAATGGCCCTGATGTAGTGAGTAAATCATTTGATGTTATATTTTAATCAATGTCTGATTTTTATATCAGGTACTTATTTTATTTGATATTGGGGTACTTACTGAACATGGCCTCGCCCATCAGAACAAGACCCAGTTTCCCCCTCAGTCAGTCTTTCCCATCAGGAAGCTTACATAAGCCTCTTATCCTTCTCCATCAGAGGGAAGACAGACTGAAAACCACAATCACAGAAAACTAACCAATCTAATCACATGGACCACAGCCTTGTCTAACTCAGTGAAACGATGAGCCATGTTGTGTAGGGCCACCCAAGACGGACAGGTCGTGGTGGAGAGATCTGACAAAACATGGTCTACTGGAGAAGGGAATGGCAAACCACTTCAGTATTCTTGCCTTGAGAACCCCATGAACAGTATGAAAAGGAGAAAAGATAGGACACTGAAAGATGAACTCCCCAGGTCAGTAGGTACCCTATATGCTACTGGAGATCAGTGGAGAAATAATTCCAGAAAGAATGAAGAGACAGAGCCAAAACAAAACCAACACCCAGTTGTGGATGTGACTGGTGATAGAAGTAAAGTCCAATGCTGTAAAGAGCAATATTGCATAGGAACCTGGAATGTTAGGTCCATGAATCAAGGAAAATTAAAAGTGGTCAAACAGGAGATGGCAAGAGTAAACATCAACATTTTAGGAATTGGTGAACTAAAATGGACTGAAATGGGTGAATTTAATTCAGATGACCATTACATCTACTACTGTGGGCAAGAATCCCTTAGAAGAAATGGAGTAGCCCTCATAGTTAACAAGAGAGTCTGAAATGCAGTACTTGGATGCAATCTCAAAAACAACAGAATGGTCTATCTCTGTTCGTTTCCAATGCAAACCATTCAGTATCACAGTAATCCAAGTCTCTGTCCTGATCAATAATGCTGAAGAAGCTGAACAGTTCTATGAAGACCTATAGAAAAAAAAAAAAAGCAAGAGAGTTCCAGAAAAACATCTACTTCTGCTTTACTGACTATGCCAAAGCCTTTGACTATGTGGATCACAACAAATTGTGGAAAATTCTTTAAGAGGTGGGAATACCAGACCACCTTACCTTCCTCCTCAGAAATCTCTATGCAGGTCAAGAAGCAACAGTTAGAACCAGACATGGAACAACAGACTGGTTCCAAATCGGGAAACGAGTACGTCAAGGCTGTATAGTGTCACCTTGCTTATTTAACTTACATGCAGAGAACAGCATGAGAAATGCTGGGCTGGAAGAAGCACAGGCTGGAATCAAGATTGCCGGGAGAAATATCAGTAACCTCAGATATGCAGATTGACACCACCCTTATGGCAGAAAGTGAAGAAGAACTAAAGAGCCTCTTGATGAAAGTGAAAGAGGAGAGTGAAGAGTTGGCTTAAAGCTCAACATTCAGAAAACTAAGGTCATGGCATCTGGTTCCATCAGATCAGATCAGTCGCTCAGTCATGTCCGACTCTTCGCGACCCCATGAATTGCAGCACGCCAGGCCTCCCTGTCCATCACCAACTCCCGGAGTTCACTCAGACTCAAGTCCATCGAGTCAGTGATGCCATCCAGCCATCATCCTCTGTCGTCCCCTTCTCCTCTTGCCCCCAATCCCTCCCAGCATCAGAGTCTTTTCCAACGAGTCAACTCTTCACATGAGGTTCATGGCAAATCGATGGGGAAACAGTGGAAACAGTGGCAGACTATTTTTTTGGGCTCCAGAATCACTGCAGATGGTGGCTGCAGCCATGAAATTAACACGCTTGCTCCTTGGAAGAAAAGTTATGACCAACCTAGATAGCATATTAAAAAACAGAGACATTACTTTGCCAACCAAGGTCCATCTAATCAAGGCTATGGTTTTTCCAGTAGTCATGTATGGATGTGAGAGTTGAACTACAAAGAAAGCTGAGCGCCAAAGAATTGATGCTTTTGAACTGTGGTGTTGGAGAAGACTCGAGAGTCCCTTGGACAGCAAGGAGATCCAACTAGTCCATCCTAAAGGAAATCAGTCCTGAATATTCATTGGAAGGACTGATGCTAAAGCTGAAACTCCAATATTTTGGCCATCTGATGCAAAGAACTGACTCATTGGAAAAGCCCCTGATGCTGGGAAAAATTGAAGGCAGGAGGAGAAGGGGATGACAGAGCATGAGGTGATTGGATGGCATCACCGATGCAATGGACATGGGTTTGAGTAAACTCCGGGAGTTGGTGATGAACAGGGAGGCCTGACATGCTGCAGTCTATGGGGTCACAAAGAGTCGGACACGACTGAGCAACTGAACTGAACTGAACTTATTTTATAACTTAGCTGAAAATGTTGCTTCATAATGGGGGGATACTGATTAATCAGTTATTGTGGAAGGCACAGTGAAATTCTGGGTTCCAGATCTTTTGGGGGGACTTTATCACACTCAGGCGACCATGCTGGGATGTGAACCAAGGTCTCTAGACACAGCATCCAACATTTTCCCACTGTATCATAGTTTAGAGACCTTGCCTTGTGGCACCAGTGGCTGAATAATCAGACTTTATACACTTCAACCAGCGTATCTTTATAATCTAAAAGATGGAAAATTATATTTTAGAGAATCTTTTCATTCTTATAAGCAGTTGAGTTTCAGCTCAACTCTTAGCTCCTCTGTGAAATCTTTCCAGGCCCTCTGAGCTGTTGAAAGTCCTTTTTCTGTACCTCAAGGCAATATTTCCAAGTCTCGGGTTATCACATTCCTCTCAGAAGTTTGTAACCTTACTGAAAGGTTTTTGTTTGGACTTGGAGCTCTATGAAAGCAGGGGCGAAGTCTTTATCATGTGTGGATATGAACCTTTTCTCACAGTAGGTAACACATAATCACAAGCTCCATAAACCTTATCTGTTTGCTGGTTGGGTAGATGGAGCTGGACCACAAATATGCATACTGTCTGCTATTTGCTACGTAAGTCTAGCTATAAAAACAGAAAAAGTAAGGGATTTTCCTGGTGGTCCAGCAGTTAAGACCCTATACTTCCACTGGAGTAGGAAGTGGAAACCCATTCCAGTATTCTTGCCTGGGAAATCCCATGGATAGATGAGCCTGGCAGGCTATGTATAATCCATGGGGTTGCAAAGTCAGACATGACTGAGTATGCGTGCACTTGAGCGCCATAGACACACACGTGCTTCCACTCCAGAAGTCATGGGTTTAATCTCTGCTTATGAAGGCAGTGGCACCCCACTCCAGTACTCTTGCCTGGAAAATCCCATGGATGGAGGAGCTTGGTGGGCTGCAGTCCATGGGGTCACTAAGAGTCGGACATGACTGAACGACTTCACTTTCACTTTTCACTTTCATGCATTGAAGAAGGAAATGGCAACCCACTCCAGTGTTCTTGCCTGGAGAATCCCAGGGACAGGGAGCCTGGTGGGCTGCGGTCTCTGGGGTCGCACAGAGTTGGACACGACTGAAGCGACTTAGCAGCAGCAGCATGCTGCTTGGTGCAGCCAAAAAAAGAAAAAGTAAGCACAACTTATATAAAATAGCTGTTCAGAACACTTGGATAGGGTGATTATTATTTTATTCTAGTCTCCAGGGAAAGACGAAGAGTTGGGGTCAGCATTTCAATCCATCACAAACATTCTTTGTATTAGATGTCTCCATGCTGCATTCAGTCAGTCGTGTCCAACTCTTTGCGACGCCATGAACTGTAGCTCATCAGGCTCCCAATTTTCCAGGCAAGAAGACTGGAGTGGGTTGCTGTGGCCTCCTCCGGGAATCTTCCCAATCCAGGGATCCAACCCAGGTCTCCCGCATTGTGGGCAGATTTTTTACTGTCTGAGCCACCAGGGAAGCCCATGAATACTGGAGTGGGTAGCCTATCCCATCTCCAGAGGATCCTCCCCACCCAGGAATTAAACAGGGATCTCCTGCATTGTAGGCAAATTCTTTACACAGCTGAGCTACCATAAGTCTACAATTCAGAGCAGCCAGAGAAAAGAACCATTTCGTTTTCACTTACCTGCATACTTTGTGAGTTGATTTCATTGCTAATTGATCTGTACTGCTTAAGAGTTTAAATCCTTTGATGTCTTAAATTGATTGGTTTCCAGTCTTAAGGCAAGCAAAGTAGAACTCTTGCAAGTTGGATAAGCTGCTGAGGGCAAAAGCCAAGGCACGAACCTAATTATGTCAACACAGTTGGCTGCACTAATTATTTCTGGCCTTTGCTAGCTTAAGAGTGTTAGAGGTTTGGACAAGTTGATATTATTAACACTTTCTAGAAATTTTTAAATTTTATGTCAATAGATTTTGGCAATTTCAAACATAAAGTATTTTTTAATTGCTTTTTGAAAGCTCCCATCCCTTAAAGGAAAAAAGAAAAAAATCCAGATATAGAAAGGGCCCAGTGTTCAGTTGGTTTGTCCTGCTGCATTCATTTTAATCTTTTAAACACTCAGTAGTGATTCACTCGCCTTTCTGTCTTATCGTCTCAATTGAGAGTTCCCTGATGTGACAGGAGGAATTGAAGAAGACACATGTGAAATGTTTCCAAAATAGCTCGGACGGATTGTGTTCCGGGTGGATGGTGTGATTTCCAAATTAGATTTTAGTACCTCGGGGCTCAGATGGATAAAAAGACTTTTTTATCTCATTCCATGAACTTAAGGAAGAAAATTATTTTGCTCAATTAATTATTTTTGGAAAGTTCCAGAAAATATATATATATTCAGTTGAATGATAAGATAGATTTTGGTTGCTTTCCATTATGAAGTATTAGAGGAGGTACTTCAGGGCACATGCTAAAAATAGATGCAATAAAATGAGTGGCCACAAAAGTCCTAACAGTCTAGTCATGAATACAAGACTGTTGGTATATTCAAGACGGAACCAGGAAGGAGCTATGAAATGCTGGCGTGCTGTGGGATAGAGGGAGCTTAGAGGAGAAAGAAACTTTAATTGTTTGGGATATGGAAGTTCAGGCATTAAGTTGTCTGTGCTGAAGACTGAATAGGTTCTTGACAGATGAAGACCAGCAGGAGACCATTGCTCTTCAGAGCTGATAGAAAGTAAGGAATCCTTTTCTCTCTTTAAATTAATCACTGTGTGTGTGTGCTTAGTCAATCAGTCATGTCCAGCTGTTTGTGACTCCCATGGACTATATAGGCCACCAGATTCCTCTGTCCTGGGTTTCTCACCCAGGCAAAAATACTAGGGTGAGTTGCTCTTCCTCCTCCAGGGGATCTTCCTGACCCAGGGATCAAATCTGCATCTCCTGCATTGGCAAGCAGAGTCTTAACCTCTGAGCCACCTGGGAAGCCCATTGAAGAAGTGTAATTCATGATTTCCCCCCCTTCTCATGTCTGCTTTAATGGCATGTTGAAAATCAAAATTTTAGAACCCAGCTTCACAAGTTGCTTAGCATCTGGGGAGAGGATGTGGGCAGAGACAGAGAGTGGCTGCTTAGGAAATGACTGGATGGAGTCCTCTAGTAGTCCTGTGTGATGGGCTCCCAGAAATGCCAGGTGATGCTACTGGCCACTTTCAGAAGCTTTCTGGTCAAATTTCATCATGAACATTCTCTCCTAACCTATTGTTCTCACAAAGAACCTAAAGTTAATAAACACAGAGAGATTTATGGTGAGTATGTTCACCATTGCTTTGTTTTAATTAATTTTTTCATTAATTCATATATACAAACACAGAGAAGTTATTTTTTAAAAGTCTACTCTGTGGACTGTGCTAGGTACCTGAGACATAGAATTAAATTAGAACCAGCCTGTAACCTCAGATAGCCCACACACAGTTTCTTGTCTCCCTGGAGGAAGCACCCCCCCTCACACACGCACGCGCACACACACACACACACACACACACATGAAGTTACCTTCTGAGATGTGCCCCTGGGTTCTTTGTCACATTTCACATGTCTGAAATGTGAAAGTATGAAAAGATAAAGCCCATCCTCAGATCCCAGGCACTGTAAGTTTTCACGCGAAGAAGGGGAGATGTTTACGTGTTTTATCAGTTTCTCAGGGCTGCTGCAACAAATTGCCTTACACTTGATTGCTTAAACAAAGATATTTATTCTCTCACAGTTCTGGATGCTAGAAGTTTGAAATCAAAGTATCAGTCGAGTCATGCTCCTCTGAAGGCTTTTTGCTTGCCTCTTCCAGGCTTCTGGTGGGTCCTGGCAGTGCTCGGTATGTCTTGTAGTTGCATCACTGCAGTGTCTGCCTGTGTCTTCCCACAGCAGTCATTGGTTTTAGGGCCCACCCTAGTCCAATATGGACTCACTTTTAACTGATTATATCTGTAAAGACCGTATTTCCAAATAAGATCACATCCTGAGATTCTGAGTGGATATGAATTTTAGGGGAATTCTGTCCAACCCAGTATGGATATCTTTGTAGGTAATTTCTTAATCTATGCAACACAGAGGAGCTGTGAAAGGATGTTTCCAGGAATTATTGTATTCAAGTTTTTCAGGAAGGAAAATTAATACTTGCAGATCTTGTCAGAATGGATAAGTGAGTAGAGTATGCTACAAAGGACCTCAAGATCATTTGGGATAGCTTTCGTCCAAATTCTTCAATGAAGGAACTTAAGTGTGGAACTGATACTGGTGAATCTGAAACCACAAACCCAACCAAGATGGGTGGGTGGGTATGGAAAGGGCAGGGAAGACAAAACGATAAAGACATAGTATAGCTTCACATTCAGCAGTTTTGCTTGGTTATGAACAGGATAGTTCAGGGAATGTGGCTATATGGAGATGGTGTTATTCCTTCGGGTCCAAACTTAAAATCAGAGACACAGGGATGTCAGTAGCAACCATGCTTCTCTTCCTTTTTTTAAATTGGGGTATCGTTGTAGCCATGCGTTCTTACCTCCGTTTAAGAGACACTGCTTACCAAACATACAGTGTGTTCTTAGGAGCTGTGCAGAGTATAAAAGGAAAACTGTGACCCTAACTTTGAGACCACGCAAAGACAATATGATGCCATGAAAGTTTCAGAGATGACAAATGGGTAGTGCTGGGGAGTGCACAGGAAACCCACAGACAGGTTTTGTCTACCAGATGATGTTTTGAATTAGATGCCAATGCTTAGAAATTAGTAGCTTTTACATAAAAATAGGAGTTTCCCATTCCTTAGTCCAGATATCTCTCAATGCTGGACTCAAATGCCATGGAGTCCCCAGTCAGCGGCAGCCTTTAGATGGGTCCTGTCTTCTGGGGCTTAAGGCATTAGGCCTGTGGACCCCTGCTCTAAGTGTTGGTGGACTCAGCCATAAACACTCAAATGAAACTGTTATAGTAGAAAGAACTTGGCTGCCGTTGGTCTTGCCTGTTAGCTGCATGCATGTAGTGCTGTAGTAGTGGCGGCCTGCACCTACAGACTTCTTTTAATCATAGTCATCCTAGTCACAGTCCCATGCCTTCTGGTGGAATTATAAAGTGTGACATGAACTGTTAAGCAAAACATGCTTAAAATTTCCAAAGACATCTTTAGATGACTTCTCAGAGTTCTCCATCTGTTAATCTGGTGAGCGGAGGGAAAACATTAGCTTTTCAAAAGCTAGGATGTGGGTGGTTCATAAATTTTTTGTGCTTCAAGTCTGGCTCAGTTAAACACCCAGTTTGCTTTCATAAATGTGAGTGTAGTTACCAACTACTCTTTTAATTTTTATATTGTGTTTCCCTCTGAGATCCCTTGGGTTCAAAGCAGTTAAGTAAAAGCTTCCTATTCAAACAGATTTGACTGGAAGATTGAATCATTTAACTATTAGAAAATCATATGTAGTCAACATTCCATGTGTAAGGGTCAGAAAGTGAGAGAATGGGACTCTAAAACATTATTGTCAGTATCTACGAAGGGAGGTGATATTTATTAGTACATTCTGCTGCTGCTGCTAAGTTGCTTCAGTCGTTAGGACATGAGTTTTGCCTTTTTTTTTTTTCATTTTGTTTTGCCATCTGTAGATTTACTCTTGAATATGATTGAGTTTAATCTTTGCAAAGACTCTTCTTTAATATCGTTAAGGACATTGTTAAGCAATTGTTTCTCTTCATCAGCATAATTTGAAGAATTCTTCATATAACACTGTACTCAATTGGTACATCTAGGATATTCTAAAGCTGGATCTCTATCTTGTAAATGGCTTGCTTAGGAAGCTGATGTTGGTCTGTTATTTGTTTGTTACCAGAATACTTTTTTCTTACACAGGCTAGTGTGTGTGATGGCTGGGTATACAAGATGACTGGCTCATGAGAGCCTTCTTAATCCCTAACTGATGTGTGGAATGGTGTTAATAGAACGACAGAACCTTTCCTCAGGGTATTCCAGAAGAAAAGATGGTTGCAGTTCCATGTAACATTCTCAGAAAGTAAGAGAATAGAGATGACCTCAACTCCAAACCACTGGGAAAGGGCTTTTGGGAAGTGCAGCAAAGGAAGTTCAAGGGCTGAGAGGAGTGAGATAACCTGATATCAGAAGCCTGCAGGGACACTTCTCTGTAATGGGCTAACTCCTTTAGTTTCTGCTCCAGGGATGTGTTTTTGGGGGGACCTTTGACCGACATTTTCTTTCATCCTTTGCTCACTATGGACAAGAAAGACATTCTGTGACCTCCTGCTCTTCTTTCTTGCCCCAGAATAAGCATCAGCTTCTTCCAGGATTCCTGAGTGGCTTTTAGTTGTTGCCTTGTCCTTCTGTCTCCTGTTTATTTTTCCTCTACATGCTGTAATTGAGAATGGACTCTTTGTATCAAGTATCAGAGAGAAGCATTTTCAACCTCAGGTCCACTGTATCTTCAGTGTACTTAAGGATTATTGGATTGGTAAAATCTAGACTGTTTATTTTTAGGATAGTGTTTAGTAAGGGTGATAGGTTAACCTTAATGTACCTTTAGTAAGGATGGTAGGTTAACCTTAATACTTCCAGTTGATGAATGTCTGCTGAGTTCCTAACATGTACAGGAACCGAGCTAGTTCTCTAGGTGGTTCCAAGATTGAGGCATAATCTTGCCTTCAAGGAACGCACAGGCTCCTTCCTCAAGATTCTTTTAAATCTTTAAGTACCTTACAGCATTCACCTTTTTCTTGGTTTGACAGTCAAACATCCTGTTTCATCCCAGTTCCATCACTTTGTTAACCTCTGGGTGCCAAGTTTCTTTTCTCTAAAGTAGGAATAGTAATAGAATTGACCTTATAAAATTGTTACTTAAAACCCTTGGCACAATACCTGGCTCACAGAACATTTTTTTGAAATGTTAGTTATCATTGTAATTATTGTCTTGTCTTTGCTTTGAAATTGAAACCTTCCTCTCATAGCAAAGATAAGACAATAATTGTAATGATAGCTAACTTTTCCAAAAATGCTTGCTATGAGATGGAGGGCTTCCTTGGGCTTCCCAGGTGGCACAATGGTAAAGAATCTGCCTGCCAATGCAGGAGATGCAGGTTTGATCCCTGAGTCAGGAAGATCCGCTGGAGGAGGAAATAGCAACCTACTCCAGTATTCTTGCTTGGAAAATCCCATGGATGGAGGAGCCTGGTGGTCTACAGTCCATGGGGTTGCAGAGAGTCAGACACAACTTAGCTACTGAGCACGGGCACATCTGAAACTTTTCTTGGTGATAAAAGCTGTTTTGCCTTTGTTGTTGTCTTTAATCCCCAGAAATACAATGGGTACTCATGTTTGAATGAATGATTAGTGTAATTGGTAAACTGTATTATTTCTCTTTGCAATTACGTAGACTGTAGCCTGTCAGGATCCTCTGTCCATGGAATTCTCCAGGCAAGAGTACTGGTGGGTTGCTGTTTCCTTCTCCAGGGGGTCTTCCTGACCCAGGGACTGAACCTGGGTCTCCTGCATTGCAGGCAAATTCTTTTCCACTTGAGCCACCAGGGAAGCCCCTTCATACTAGCAGTGCAACAAATTAAAGATGTAATAGTTTACATCTAAGAAGTTCACAGTAATTAGGAGGATGAGTAAATCTTCTGCTTCTCAAAGTTAATGTACAGGAAAATCTCCTAGGGATTGTATTGAAATGCAGATTGTGATTCAGTAGGTTTGGGCTAAGGCCTGAGATTCTGCATTAAAAATTTAAAAACAATTTTTTTTTCAATGTTGGAAATTCTGCCCTTTTAGTAAGCTTTCTCCTAACTCTGGTTGACCACACAGAGTGGTAACATCACTGGACTGTAAGCTGCAGGAGGAAGGGATCCAGTCTGTTTTATTCACTGCTATATCCTGAGCATACAGGATAAACAATCCCTGGGATATGCTTGTGTTAAAAAAAAAATGACGTGGAACAAATACACTGACCTCAAAACGTATGTTGTTGATACCAGGTAGATTTTTGCCAAGCATGTAGAACAGATCAGGGTCATGAAGTTCCAGATGAGGTATTTCTTGACCTGAAGGGCTCTTGTGACACAAGAAGAGGACAAAATTGAAAGGTAGGAGCTTAGAGAAGTAAAGAAGTAGTGGACACACAGAAAAACTTGAAAGAAATCAAAAGAAATGTTGGTTCTAAGGTGCTGTTCTCCCAGTTTTGGTCTTGAGGACCTCATTACACTTTGAAAAATTGTAAGAACCCCAAAGGTCTTTTGTTTATGTGGATTATATCTATCAATATTTCTTATATTAGAAACTAAAGCTGAGCTATTTTGAAAAGTTACTCATTTTAAAAAAGAATTAAGAAACCCTTTAATGTTAACAAAATAGGATGTTTTATGAAGCACAAGCATTTTCCCCAAAAAACCAACAAGAATTTATGAGAGTGGTGATATTGTTTTATTTATTTGAAAATCTCTTTAATGTGTGGCTTAACTAAAGGCATTTGGGTTCTCTTATCTGCTTCTACTTTTTAGCATTATCTTAGTAAATTGTTTTGGTTGAAGGGGATAAATAAAATCCTGCTGGCCTATTACAGATATATAGGTAGAAATAACCTTTTCGGGCAATTACGGATTTTTTTTTGGGGGGGGTACTACATCAAAGCTTGATAATTGGTAATTTCAATGTAGAATCTGAAACCATAATAAACTTTTTGTACTCTGTTTTATTAAAATGCATTGGTCTGTCACACATAATTTTTGTAACCATGTGTTGGTGGCTTAGAAACTGTTGATTCAAGTTATGAAGATCTTCCAAATGTTGACACATTTCTTTATACAATGTAAACCCTTATATTTGTTCATCTCACCACCTATCTCATCAGAAAAGTCCTTAATTATTGAGAAGCTGTCAAGCTCTCAGTGGTGCTTATGAGTTTTTCCAAAATTCTGACTTTTGCTTGAAAGCTCATATGTTATCATTGGCAACAAATACTGTCAGTTGTTTTCCTTGAAGTTACAGGCTCACCTCATTTGTTTTGAGAACATGTCTGCCGGTACTCAAGTTCGAATAACCATAGTTTGTCTGTCAGTGGTTCTGTTAATTTAAAGTGTGTTCTGTGTGCTTTTTCTTGAAATAACAATCATACTTCTTTGTGCAGCAGGAGTGCCTTATGAATAATTACATTAAAGAAATGTATAGAGGGGTTGAGATTTAATAAAATTCATTACCTTTACTCCTTCAAGGACATTCTTAGGTGAAGCTGGCATTGTTTTCAGTAGGAATATGTATACTATTATTGGAAATATGGTAATTTCTAGTACAGTCTGTGCCATTTTCTTGCTTCATGCTGAGATGCCACCAATTTCATCCATATTTTTTGCATGCTCTCAGTTACATGTCAACATAGTGAAAAAGACTATAAATAGCATCTTAATATTATGAAAATAATTCTGACCTCAGAAGTCCCCTGGAATCCCTTTTGGGAACTTTTGCACTCCATGTGAGGGTTAGTGCTTGCAGCAAATTTGATGGAGAGGAGAGTCTCTGAAGGGTTAATTGTGAGAGACGTCAGGTGGGTAGGTGGTGGCCATATTGGAGGATGCTAAAACATATGCAGAGTACATCATGAGAAACGCTGGGCTGGAAGAAGCACAAGCTGGAACCAAGATTGCCGGGAGAAATATCAATAACCTCAGATATGCAGATGACACCACCCTTATGGCAGAAAGTGAAGAGGAACTAAAAAGCCTCTTGATGAAAGTGAAAGAGGAGAGTGAAAAAGTTGGCTTGAAGCTCAACATTCAGAAAACTAAGATCATAGCATCTGGTCCCATCAGTTCATGGGAAATAGATGGGGAAACAGTGGAAACAGTGGCTGACTTTATTTTGGGGGGCTCCAAAATCACTGCAGACGGTGATTTGAAATTAAAAGATGCTTACTCCTTGGAAGGAAAGTTATGACCAACCTAGATAGCATATTCAAAAGCAGAGACATTACTTTGCCAACAAAGGTCCATCTAGTCAAGGCTATGGTTTTTCCAGTAGTCATGTATGGATATGAGAGTTGGACTGTGAAGAAAGCTGAGCGCCGAAGAATTGATGCTTTTGAACTGTGGTGTTGCAGAAGACTCTTGAGAGTCCCTTAGACTGCAAGGAGATCCAACTGGTCCATCCTAAAGGAGATCAGTCCTGAGTGTTCATTGGAAGGACTGATGCTGAAGCTGAAACTCCAATACTTTGGCCACCTCATGCGAAGAGTTGACTCATTGGAAAAGACCCTGATGCTGGGAGGGATTGGGGGCAGGAGGAGAAGGGGATGACAGAGGATGAGATGGCTGGATGGCATCACCGACTCGATGGACATGAGTTTGAGTGAACTCTGGGAGTCGGTGATGGACGGGGAGGCCTGGCATGCTGCGATTCGTGGGGTTGCAAAGAGTTGGACACGACTGAGCGACTGAACTGAACTGAACTGAATGCTTAATTCTGAACTTGCTTTTTGTTAGTGAAAAAAATTGATAGTTATTTGAAAGGAGTGTGATTTGCAAGGTGGAGTTTAAAGAAGGTACATCAGACATTGGTGCTTAGAATATGTCAGAAGGCAAAGGAGGTGGGCAGTTATGAGAGTTTCACAGTCATAAATTAGAGACCATAAGGAATGGACACTAGTAGCTTTAAAATAGAACAGAGGTAGAAGAAAGGAATCTCTAGGGTTTAGTGATTTTGTGGATATGGGTGATGAAGGAGAGAGTAGCATCACAGTCAGATTTTCAGTTTGAAGACTAAGAAGATACTGGTTTTCAGAAATAGTGAGGCTGGGTGGAGGAAATTGGTTTTTGGAGAAAGATGCTGTTTTTTATTTTATGTGTGTGAGTTTGTGACATTGTAGCAATAGTCAGAGGGTAATGTTCTGAAGTTAGAGTTCTGACACTACTTGGACACAATTCTTCCACTAGGTCTGGGACTTTTCTTTTGCTGTGTGTTTTACCCATACTTAGATTTACATGGAGGAGTGGGAACATGGTGTCTTAACCAGATTGGATGGTGTTAGAGGACTGCCCTCCCAAACACAACAGTGAAATATTTATGATGCTTTGAACCAGTCTGCTCTTTTTCCCATTTTAAATATTAAACCTGATTTTGCCACACTTCTGGAATAGTGGCTAGATATCACATTTGCCAACGATTGAGCTGTTAAACACAGGGATGATCCATTCCATTTCTTATTTTACAGTAAAGTGAAGGGGCCACATGTACAAAGACAAGCATTCTTTTCTACTGACAAGTTAACATTGAGAGTCTATGCCAGCAGTCCTTAGTTCAGTTCAGTCGCTCAGTCGTGTCTGACTCTTTGTGACCCCATGGACTGCAGCACGACAGGCCTCCCTGTCCCTGTCTCCCAGAGTTTATTCAAACTCATGTCCATTTGTCGGTGATGCCATCCAGCCATCTCATCCTCTGTCGTCCCCTTCTCTCGCCTTCAATCTTTCCCAGCATCAGGGTCTTCTCAAATGAGTCAGTTCTTCGTGTCAGGTGGCCAAGGTATTGGAGCTTCAGCTTCAGCATCAGTCCTTCCAATGAATCTTCAGGACTGATTTCCTTTAGGATGGATTGGTTGGATCTCCTTGCAGTCCAAGGGACTCTCAAGAGTCTTCTCCAACACCACAGTTCAAAAGATCAATTCTTCACTGTTCATCAAACAGTCCTTAACCAAGTGGCATTTTTGACCCATCTAGCTGACAGGCTCTAAAAGCAGATCTGTCTCTTAGGGATGGCATTCATGAAACTACTCCAGCAAAAATATCAATTTACTAATTTCTAATAAGAATGGTTATTTTTCCATTAACTGAATTTCTTGACATTATACAGTCAGTGCACACTCTTAGTGCCAGTGTTTTATTTCCTAATTAGAAATAATAAGATGATCTGATTTGCCCTAAATAACACAACTAGGCACCACCGTCTCAGTAGACATGAATATGAGCAAACTCCAGGAGATAGTGAAGGACGGACGCCTGGTGTGCTGTAGTCCATGGGGTCGAAAAGGGTCAGACATGACTTAGCAAATGAACAACAGGACTAGGCATTCTTTCCCTCCTGGCAACCTTTCAGGAAACCCAGACCGAAGTAGAAAGTTGCTTGGGGAACGTGTCTTAGGTGAAGCAGAATCAGATAAATGTTATGTTTAAATGGTATCAAACCAGAATAGTCTGCCATATCCTGCTTTTCCCCTTGGGTTGATGCTTCAAGGTACCTAAAATCCTTGAAATGCCTAAGATTCTCCTTTGAAATTTGAGTCCATGCTTTTTCGAAGCTACGTAAGTTTCTGACACAGAATCTGCTTTAGTCTGGGTTTGCACTTGTGTTTAAAATGCCATGTACCTCTTAGAGTTAGTACTGATCTGCCAGAATTTAACAAGAATTATAATTCTAGTGAAAAGCGTGTGTAAAAATACATTTCCTTTTAAAAACAGTGCTTTGTTTTTGGTAGACGCAAGAGGTGTTCTTAATTACTGTAGGCTCCAGAAATTAAGCCACTGGAAGTCTTTTCTCTGGTTCTTGACCCTGAAATGGGTCTGTGACACAAACTTTGATGCTGCATACAGGTTGAATATTTAAAATCCCAACTGTGTCCTTATTTAATGGATGATTGTTGCTGAAGCACTTAGCATTATGTATTTCTCCTTCCGTGAAATGGGGTTAATAGCGGTGCCTGCCTCCTTGGTGGCTGGAAGGATTAAATGGAGTCAGGCATGTGGAGCACGCAGCACAGCACTGGATGTGCCGTAAGAGGGACTAGGATTGTATACACAAACACAAACTAAATGCGTAGACAAGATACAGTTTAATAAAGTCCTGGCAAATTGAAGGCTGGCCTGCTTTCCTTCAAGGCCCTGTAGAGTTTGGCTTGTCAGTCTTTGCCTGTGAGAACCAGCCTTAATTGGAAAGATGGGACAGAGGAGTGCATCCTGGGGGTGGTGAAGTCACCTGGCTCTGGGCATCAGGAATCTGGGTTCTGCCCTTGACTCCCCCAGCCACACACCAGGGTCACTTGCCTAGAGTCCCGGTGTTTTTACCCAGCCATCATCCTATGCTCCTAATTGAAACAACTTTCCAAGTGTCAGTCTGCTCTTACTCTCACTGCATTGTGTGCTTAGTCGCTCAGTCATGTCTGACTCTTTACGACCCCATGGACTGTAGCCCGCCAGGCTCCTCTGTCCATGGGGATTCTCCAGGCAAGAATACTGGAGTGGGTTGCCATGCCCTCCTCCAGGGGATCTTCCCAACCCAGGGATTGAACCTGGATCTCCGCATTGCAGGCAGATTGTTTACCATCTGAGCCACCAGGGAAGCCCAAGAGTACTGGAGTGGGTAGCCTTTCCCTTCTCCAGGGGATCTTCCCAACCTAAAAATCGAACTGGGATCTCTTGCATTGCAGGTGGATTCTTTACCAGCTGAGCTACTAGGGAAGCCCCTTATTATTCTCATTATGTATTGATATTTACGAGTCATCCAAGAGTACTACACAGGAGATATTGAAGATGTTGTTGAATTGTATCAGGAGTCTGTAGTTGCTAAAATGAACTAAAATCTGTGTTGATAACCAGTCAGATGAAGTCTCATGCTTTTCATTTGCAAAAAGGTGTTCTGAATATTAGCTAGGTTAGCAAAGGTGCTTTATTTTTGATATTTTTTTTTTACCTTAATTGACAGTTCTCACACCATTACTTTCAGTATGAATTTATGGTATGTGCTGTGTCAGAGAGGGACAGAAGTAGAGAGAGTCGGGATTAAAACAAATGTTCTCCTGGTTGTAGAGTTCTATCACCTGCTAGGGTTTATAACTTTCGGATTCAGACTATCCTGAACATTCTCAAAGAAGATTCTTAAGAGAAGCCTCAGTCCACCTTATGAAAGACTGAAATGAGTAGAATCCTCAGCTGAAAAATACTTTCTGTTGTTCTGAAGATTCTAAAAGAAACCTGGAAAACCAAGGGATAAGCTATAATTCAGGAAAGAGAATTTTCAAAGCTGTAGATTAAAAAGTGCGTCTATCTTGGAAAGAGAAGTTAAAAAGTCTAGAGCTTTTCTGTGCGTTTTGCTTTTTTTCTCCCCTCATTTACCAAAACTGAACAAACAAAATCATATCACTTCAGACTCAATACCAAGAAGCAGGAGAAAATTACTATAGTTAGAACTCCATGTACATTTTTTTCCTGTGTTCTTGGCATATGTTTTTAAAAAAATAATCAGGATCATTCATTGTAAGTTACTCTGGCCTACTATAATTTCATTTAAAGTGTTTTGTAGGTTGTATTCTTACACTTAAGAAAGAACTGGTTAATGTTAATAGGGGTATGAACATTTCAGAGTGCAAGACATTCTCCAGAGGACTCTATCAATACAAGGAAGCCAAATAAATCTAAAAATCAGAACCTGATTTAAAATTACCGGAAATCTGTTTATAGTCAGCCAACTAAACCCTCCACCCTCCCCTCACTATTCAGAATTTCTTCTTGCTTATCTTTTCCTCCACTTGTCTTCATAGAGCATATAAACCCTACTTGAAGCTTTATGAGCTGAATCTCAGAGTCTTTGCTTTCCTTGGCAGAAGTGGCAGAGAAGATGCCATATACAGTTTGGAATAACATGGTGAAACATAGTTTTGAAATGATGGATGTAGTTTGGGCTAGAATAAATCACTGTTTAACCGGCCTTACTTTGCCCACATGGATGCCTTTGGACCCACCACGCATTTCCTGCGTGATGGCATGTTTGGTCTGGATTCTGTCTAGCCAAAGCATTTCTCCCAAGAGCTTGCGTAGTTCTGTCAAGAGCCTTTTGGGAGTCTGGAAGGTTTGAAATGGTAAGCAAATGAAATGCTGAGCTGTTTGCTAAGTTCTTTTTCCTTTTCTTTTTGGTATAAAATGGTATGGCACAAGCTTTCATGAGTAATTACCAACTTTGGGTGAATTTCACTACTCATCCTTGGCACTTTTGTAAAATGAACTCTTGTCTCAGGTTAGACACCTAATACAGCTAGAATGTTTCTGTGATGCTGAGTAACAATCTAGTCAAAGTCTGTCATTTTAGGTTAAGTATTATTTTGTGAGACAATTTTTACAGTTGGATAAATGCATGTATAGCCACTGGATTATGATGAGAAAATGCATTTCTTACTCTCACCACATTCTGATCATGTAGCGGGAAAAAAAGTGGTATTTAGAGTCAAACATGGGCTTCCCAGGTGGCGCCCATAAAGAACCCCACCTTCCAATGCAGGAGACATAAGAGAAGTGGGTTTGATCCCTGGCTCAGTAAGATCCCCTGAGGAGGGCATGACAACCCACTCCAGTATTCTTGCCTGGAGAATCCCATGGACAGAGGAGCCTGGTGGCTACAGTCTATGGGGTCACAAAGAGTTGGACACAATTGAAGCAACTTAGCGTGGCCACACACAAGACTTTCGTTTCTTCATTTATAAAGTGAGTTCATGTCACCTTCCTTGTGAAATTCCTGTGATGATTGATTGAGCTAATAATATGTGGAACATGTATGTGCTAAAATCCATGCAAATTGTGTATATATGTAAAGTATATTCCTGGCACATGGTAGGAATCAATAAGTACCTAGTTTCCTAAAAATTTAGTAATGCTTATTGGTGGTGCCTTTGACTTGGTATTAACATTGGCCTAAGTTATTATTTTATAACCAGCAGAGTGGAACTTACACTAAAATAGATTTTATGGACCGGAAATCCAGTGTTTGCCCTGTCCCACGCGTGTCTTAGGTTGCTCAGGTAGCTTGTGTGCTGTAAGGCCGTCTTCCTTCCACACCTGCCCTCCTCTAGCCTGTAAACTTCACTGTTTCAGGCCAGCCTTCTAAGGTGCCACTGGGATTCACATTTCTTCCTAGGGAATCAAGTATTTTCCAAACTTTTTTCATTGTCCTCTCTGATATTTGAATACACACTGTGATCATATGTGTGTGTTTTTATAAACCCCACAGATTCTCAACATACTAATATGCTCTATGCATAGATTCAGCATGACCCTGAGGGATGGGATGGGGAGGGAGGTGGGAGGGAGGGTCAGGGTGGGGAACACATGTACACCCATGGCTGATTCATGTGAATGTATGGCAAAAACCACCGCAATATTGTAAAGTAATTAGCCTCCAATTAAAATTTTAAAAACTATACAGTGCAGTTAAGTATAAATAGAAGATATATTTTCTTTATAATCCCAGTAGAGTATCTTGCACAACTCCCACTTTAAAAAAAAAATTGTGATAAAATACATATAACACAAAGTATGCCATCTTAATCATTTTTAAATTTATAGGTCAGTTATATTAAGTACACTCTTATTTTTGTGACTGTCACTGCCACCCATCCCTGGAACTCTTGTAAAACTGAAACTCTGTATTCATTAAATAGTAACCCCCTTAACTTCTTCCCCCAGCCCCTGACGACTGCCATTCTACTTGCTGTCTCTATGATTTTGACTCCCCTGGTTGCCCCATGTAACTGGAAACACAGTGTTGGTCTTTTATGACTAGTTTATTTCCCTTGGCATAGTGTCCTCAGGGTTGAATCATGTCTAGCAAGTGTCAGAATGTCCTTACTTTGTAAGGCTGAGTCACATTCCATCTCGTGTGTGTCCCCCATCTTTTTTATCCGGTCATCTGTTGGTGGATACTTGGGTTGCTTCCATATTGTACCACTCCCACTCTTGAGACTATTGGTGTAGCAGGTGTAGCAAAGACGTATGATAGATAAGCACAGGATGACTAGAAGAAAAGATGTGGAGCTGTGCTTGCTAAGGATTCAACTCTGTGATTCTCACTCTGGCCTACAATATAATCTCTTATCTTTAAGAATTATTTATGCTGGGGCATTCCCACCATGGACTCTGATTTCATTGGTCTGTGAACAGTACTTATTTAAAGCTCTGGTATCAATACTTTTTAAAGCTCTCCAGATAATTCCATCATGCAGACAAGGTTGAGAGTCATTGATTACCTTTTAGGAATTTACTCTGTTCGTTTATGAAACACCATTGACAATCCTCACTTTATGGAACTGGTCAGTTCAGTAGCTCAGTCGTGTCTGACTCTTTGCGACCCCATGAATCGCAGCATGCGAGGCCTCCCTATTCATCACCAACTCCCAGAGTTTACCCAAACTCATGTCCATTGAGTTGGTGATGCCATCCAACCATCTCATCCTCTGTCGTCCCCCTCTCCTCCTGCCCTCAATCTTTCCCAGCATCAGGGTCTTCTCAGATGAGTCAGCTCTTCACATCAGGTAGCCAAACTATTGGAGTTTCAGCTTCAACATCAGTCCTTCCAATAAACACCCAGGACTGATCTCCTTTAGGATGGACTGGTTGGATCTCCTTGCAGTCCAAGGGACTCTCAAGAGTCTTCTCCAACACCACAGTTTAAAAGCATGAATTCTTCAGTGCTGAGCTTTCTTTATAGTCCAACTCTCACATCCATACATGACCACTGAAAAAACCATAGCCTTGACCAGACGGACCTTTGTTGACAAAATAACGTCTCTGCTTTTTAATATGCTGTCTAGGTTGGTCATAACTTTCCTTCCAAGGAGTAAGCGTCTTTTAATTTCATGGCTGCAGTCACCGTCTGCAGTGATATTGGAGCCCAGAAAAATAAAGTTTCTCACTGTTTCCATTGTTTCCCCATCTATTTGCCATGAAGTGATGGGACCGGATGCCATTGATCTGTTTTCTGAGTGTTGAGCTTAAAGCCAACTTTTTCACTCTCCTCTTTCACTTTCATCAAGAGGCTCTTTAATTCTTCTTCATTTTCTGCCATAAGGGTGGTGGTATCTGCATATCTGAGGTTATTGATATTTCTCCTGGCAATCTTGATTCCAGCTTGTGCCTCTCCCAGACCAGCGTTTCTCATGATGTACTCTGCATATAAGTTAAATAAGCAGGGTGACAATATACAGCCTTGACATATTCCTTTTCCTATTTGGAACCAGTCTGTTGTTCCATGTCCAGTTCTAACTATAACCTGCATTCCTGACCTGCATACAGATTTCTGAGGAGACAGGTCATGTGGTCTGGTATTCCCATCTCTTAAAGAATTTTCCACAGTTTATTGTGATCCACACAGTCAAAGGCTTTGGCATAGTCGAAATCGATGTTTTTCTGGAGTGTCAATTGCCACCATTTCTTGAATACCTACTGTGTGTTAGTCTCTATCCCTCAAGCTTGAGGGAATTTAATTTTTACCATAATACTACAGGGAAGACCTCCCTCCCTTCTTCCTTCCTTCCAATGAAGCTCAGAAAGCTGTATGAAATATGACTAAAATTACATAGTTGGGCAGCTGGAACAATGAGGATTCACACCAGATCTGTCTTTTCGAAGTACATGTTCCTTTTTTTATTTTTCATTTTTCCTGAAAATGTGGTTGAAAGTCAGATATTTGAGCAGGGAACACTAAGGGGGATGGGGTCTGTTTCTGGAGCACTAATTTCTCAGGTCCATCTTTTGGACCTCTTCTTTTATAATTGACATCATTTTAGCATGTTGTATGTATAAACTACCGCACAATTGCACTCACCTCACATGCTAGCAAAGTAATGCTCAAAATTTTCCAAGTCAGACTTAAACAGTATGTGAACCATGAACTTCCAGGTGTTCAAGTTGGATTTAGAAAACGCAGAGGAACCAGAGATCAAATTGCCAACATCTGCTGGATCATCGAAAAAGCGAGAGAGTTCCGGAAAAACATCTGCTTTATTGACTATGCCAAAGCCTTTGACTGTAGATCACAGCAAACTGTGGAAAATTCTTCAAGAGATGGAAATACCAGACCACCTGACCTGCCTCTTCAGAAATCTGTATGCAGGTCAAGAAGCAACAGTTAGAACTGGACATGGAACAACAGACTGGTTCCAAACTGGGAAAGGAGTACATCAAGGCTGTGTGTTGTCACCCTGCTTATTTAGCTTATATACAGAGTACCTCATGAGAAATGCTGGTCTGGAAGAGGCACAAGCTGGAATCAAGATTGCCAGGAGAAATATCAATAACCTCAGATATGCGGATGATATCACCCTGATGGCAGAAGGCAAAGAACTAAAGAGCCTCTTGATGAAAGTGAAAGAGGAGAGTGAAGAGTTGGCTTAAAATTTGGCATTCAGAAAACTAAGATCATGGAATCTGGTCCCATTACCCCATGGCAAATAGATGGGGAAACAATGGAAACAGTGAGAAACTTTATTTTCTTGGGCTCCAAAATCACTGCAGATGGTGATTGCAGCCATGGAATTAAAAGACGCTTGTTCCTTGGAAGAAAATCTATTACCAACCTAGCCAGCATATTAAAAAGCAAAGACTTTACCAACAAAGGTCTCTCTAGTCAAAGCTATGGTTTTTCCAGTAGTCATGTATGGATGTGAGAGTTGGACTATAAAGAAAGCTGAGCGTTGAAGAATTGATGCTTTTGAACTGTGGTGTTGAGAGTCCCTTGGACTGCAAGGAGATCCATCCAGTTCATCCTGAAGGAAATCAGTCCTGAATATTCATTGGAAGGACTGATGCTGAAGCTCTAATACTCTGGCCACCTGATGCAAAGAACTGACCCTTTGGAAAAGACCCTGATACTGGGAAAGATTGAAAGTACAAGGAGGATGGAACGACAGGGGATGAGATGGTCGGATGACATCACCGACTGGATGGACATGACTTTGAGTAAGCTCTGGGAGTTGGTGATGGACAGGGAAGCCTGGTGTGCTGCAGTCCACGGGGTCGCAAAGAGTCAGACATGGCTGAGTGACTGAACTGAACTGAATGTGTCCTTTCATTTTCTTCTTTTCTTTTCTACTTGAGCGGACAATGCACTGAAGATCTCTTTGAGGCCAGGATTTGCTCTTCCTGAATACCCAGTGATTGTTACCTTTGTTGCCATTGGATTAGAAAGTGCGATGGCATGCTATTTCTTCTGTGAATGTGGCGTCTGTGACAGCACCCCCAGACCCCCCGAGAGCAGATGCATCCCCCTTCAGATGAAGCCCTTGTGACACAGTGATCACTACAGCTCAGCATAGCAGAGACCAGGATTCAGTGGGAGGTTTCATAATGTCTGTGTGATGCAGGCACTTCTGTGAGTTACTCTAAATCATTTACTAGAGTAATGAGAGGATAAATAAACAAACAGGCATATTAGCAAACAAAGTAAATATGTAGCTAGTTTGAAAATCCAACACACTTGGGATGGCTTAGGGAAAAATTGTACTTTATAGTCGACTCAAGGGAAATTAAAAACTCTTTCATTTTATTGATTTCCATTAAGCTCATCTGCACATTGTTTTTTTTTTTATAAAAGCTAAATAATAAAAGGAAAGCCATAATTTTTAGAAGCATAGATTTTAGATTGCAGAGATTTTGGTTTTGCTTTCTGGAAATGAACCCTTTCTGCAGAGAAAAATACACCTCTGGAAGGTATCTTTCATATCCATTCTGGCGTGCTTCTGTGAAGAGGTGAGGAGAGGAAGCATCTTGTCTGAGCTGAGTGTAACTTTCCTTCTGCCCCAGAGCCCTGGAAAATACAGGGAAAGGCAAGGCATCATGGGATAGCTACCTCCTTTGAAAATCCAAGTGGGTAATAATGATCACATGACTGTTAATCCTGTGCAGCGGTAAATGAGGTAGAAAAGGTGGCTTCATTATCAACCCGCTCTCTCTTTTCTGTATTACTGAAAAATCCACTTGTTTCTCATCTGCTATATAAACATTGACAAACCTAGGAAAAGATTTTGGACAGGAGAAGAAAACTTCATTTATTTAGCATTCTTTACAGTAATGTTAATTGTATCGTACCATGTCTGACATTTACAAACCAAAAAAATGTATTGTTGGGAGGAATTAAGCTTCAATCATTTGCATTTGAATATAGTGGGTATTGAAATATAAGGGCTTTCAGGCTTCCCTGGTAGTCCATTCGCTACGACTCTGCTTCTGCTGCTGCAGAGGGCACAGGTTCAGTCACTGGTTGGGGAACTGAATTCCCAAGGGGAAAGGAAAAGAAATAAGGGTTTTCAGCACAAATGCAATAGGAATATCACCCTTGGGTCAGGTCTGGTTCTGCAACTGTTGGATTGTGTGTGTAGCTATGACACTGCTTTGAAATTCTTGTCAGAATTGGCTTTGAATCATCCTGGGGCACAGTCACTTAGTCATGGTGACCATTTGTTTCTCGCCCACTATATGAACAGTGTGTTCACATCCAGTATCTCATTCAGCTTACAAAATATTCCTGGGTATAATAGTTTCCATTTTTTTCAGACATGGAAATTGAAGTTTGGAGAGAGTCACTTTGTCTGCTGAATGCTAATGTCTGAATGTAAAGTCTCATTTTACTGTAGTGAAAGACCGTAGAACTTGGAATTTGAAGGGACTTTAGATTTTATCCACTCTAATTCCATTCTGTTCCATCCATTCATCTCCATCCAGAGAGATAGTCATTAAGCACATGCTTAGGATGAATCCACTAGGTTCTTGCAGAAATGCTGTATGGCTCACAGAATCACTCTTTTTTCTTCTGTTTTTTCTTAAATTGAAGTATGGTTGATTTACCATGTTATGTTAGTTTCTGGTGTACAGCAAAGTGGATCTGTTTTGTATTTGTGTGTGTGTGTGTGTATCTTTTTTCAGATTCTTTTTTGGTTATACGTTATTACAAGATATGGAATATAGTTCCCCCATACTATACAATAGATCCTTGTTTATCTATTTTTAATAAACTAAAGTGTTACACATTAATCCCAAATTGCTAATTTGTCTGCTTCCCCTTTGATAACTATCAGTTTGTTTTCTATGTCTGTTGGTTTTGTAAATATATTTGTGCTGAAATCATTTTTTTAGATTCCACATGGAGGTGATGTCATATGATACTTGACTTTCTCTGATTTACTTGTAATCTCTAGGTCCATCCGTGTTGCTGCAGTCAGCATTGTTTCCTTCTTTCTAATGGCTGAGTGATATTCCATTATATATGTTGATATAGATAGGTAGATACACACACACACACAGCTTCTTTATCCATTCCTCTGTTGATGAACATATGGTTGTTTCCTTGGCTTGGCTTTTGTAAATAATGCTGCTGTGAACATTGGGGCACGTGTGTCTTTTTGAAATAGAGTTTTCATCTTTTCCAGATATATGCCCAAGAGTAGGATTACTGTATCATAGGGTAACTGTATTTTTAGTTTTTTAAAGAACCTCCATATTCTTTTTCATTGTGGCCGCACCAATTTACATTCCCACCAACAGTGTAAGAAGGTTCCTTTTTCTCCACACCCTCTCCAACCTTTATTATTTGTAGGCTTTTGAATTGATGGTCATTCTAACTGGTGTGAGATGATGTCTCATTGTAAGTTTCGATTTGTGTATCTCTAATAATTAGGTTATCTTTTAATTTTGTTTATGGTTTCCTTTGCTGTGCAAAAGCTTATAAGTTTAATTGGGTCCCATTTGTTTGTTTTTGCTTTTACTTCATCTTGGGAGGCTCACAGAATCATTCTTAATAAAGAGTTCTAGAACCAGGGGCAGTCACAAACGTGGTGGTACATATCTACTTGCCAAAGTTCAACTTCTTCCATTTTGTGATCACCAGCCAGAAACACCATGAGAATTCTCATGCCCTAGTTACAAATTGTACGCAGTATGTTCAATCCTTCATTTTGAGAAGTGATGACTATCCTAATTTTAAATATGTTTCAAAGAATTAGTCATTAGAATGGAATGTCAGATCTAAAAAAAAAAAAGGCCTGTGAAATATTAAATAGACCTTCTTATCCCTTAGGGTACAAATCATTACCTAAAGAAAACAAGGAACAGTAAAATAAAGAACTGATTCAAGGTAATTTGTAATCAAACCATCAGAGCTTCCTGCTGATTATTTTATAACTTTAAGAAATTTGCTGAACTGAGGAAGGAAACAGCTTTTTATAATTACATGGCCAAGTTCTGAAGTATGTTTTGTCCCTATCAAATTCCAAATCAACCGTTTAAACTTTGACAGTAAATCAAATGTCCAAGTAATAAAAAAGATAAATTGATTATTCTTTTGATCCATATACTTGGTATCTTATTATTTAGCACCTGATACATATACTTGATATCTTATTATTACTAAACTTTTCAAGTTAGTATATTGGCACACTGAAAAAGAGTTAATATTTTTACCTAATAATTCTCTGAAGAGTAGTAATTTCTTAACAGATACTAATTTAATTTTATTCCTACATTGTGCACAAAAAAGTTTTCTTGGTCATTTTGGCTGACGTGATTCTTGGCTTTGCTTTAAATTATTGATTATGGTTAAAAAGGGGAGGGACTTTCTGATGAGAACAGCACTCTCTTTAATAGCATTTCACAAAAATCAATTTCTACCATTCCTGTTTTGCTCCTGTGAAGTACTGAAGTTTAAGAACCCTGGAAAGAATTGTGTCTCCTAAATTTGTCTTTATTATTTTTCATTTTTTCTTCCCTTTCTCTCCTCCATGTTTAGCCAGACGATTTGCAGTGAAGATCTTCTTTTTGAATGGCTTCTTTTGCTCCAAGAGGAATGTGTATGTGAGGAGTTTTTGCTGTTTGGGTGGCTACTTAGTATCAATCATGGGTGATGGATTAATATAATAGATTCATAATCCAAATGCCCTGGTTCTTGATTTCTTCTCTTAAAGGAATAAGTGAGATCATTCATCAGTGTCTTTCAAGCTGGAAGCAGCTCAGTGGTGAATGCACTTTTCCTAGCTGCTGTGTTCCCAGCCCATACAGACAGGGAGGCATTGATGCCATTTCATGTGGGGCTTCAGCAGTGTGATGTCCAGGCCAGGTGCATGGGAGAGGTGATGTCATTCTTCCCTACAAAATGGATTCTGCTTGAGCTAATTAACTAAATCCTTATTTATACACAAAACTGTTTGCCTTACTTGAAATGAGCTGATTTGGAGGCATGAGAAGGGTAGGAAGCTGCTGAGAAATGTAGCTCAAAAACCTAAAGGATGCTGGTTACAGATCAGCTGAGAGTGGATTGCATTGTCCCAGCAAGAGGTTGTAAGTAATCTCTTATTACCTACGGTATGTTTTTGGTTAAAGCTTGCTTCTGGATTGTTTTGAAACTCTATTTTTTACCTTATTATTTTGTTGGGCTGGCAGTGAGGGAATCATAAAAAAAGGAAATGAGCGATTTTGAATTGATGGAGTAGCTTTAAGAGTGGTCTCAAAATAAAGTTCTTAGCTTTCCTATGGTCTGAGTGGTGAGGCTTGGAAATTGTGATCCATGGAGCCTGAAGTCTTTCAAACAGAACTAGAGTCTTTTAGAAAACTTCTTTTTTCTCCTTCATGTGTCACTAATTTCTTCTCTGGGACAGCCTATTAAATTATCCAAGTAGAAAAAGTCTGTACTAAAGATAATATGAATCAGCAAGTTCATTCCAGCCAGACCCACTAGTGTAGGGCCAAGTAACTTTTTGCCATAATGAAATATCAAATGGATCTGAGATCATCATTACCCATGATCCATCTCTCAGTTTGACATGTATCTATAAATGCTACTTTGCTCAACTTGCCAGAAATTATTAATGTTCATCATTTTACCCAGCTTCACTCTATCTCAAATTAATTAATCGTATCTTTTTATTGTTTTAATACTTAGAGATATAATGGGGTTAAATTGTAGCAGGATGAAAAAAAATATTACTGTAATTTCAGTATATCTGGTAAGAAATCTGCCTTTCATAGTAACAGAAATTGCCATGATTTTTATCTTTTTTTTTATTGTGGTTTGTAGAGTAGTAAATATGTTGAATATGAAATTAACTAAAGTGGATTTTACAAGGTAATGAAATCAATACTAACCTGAAAAGACCTGTCCTGATATTAGTTATCTTACCATGGACACTGTGCTGACTGTCAGGTGTATATTTAGATTCTATAGTCCTTTATGTACCCTCTTGAAAAGTTTTGCTTATCTCCTAAGATAAATCTTGCTGATATGGATCCTAGTTAATTAAACATAGCTTACTACCTGTGGGTTGTTTAATTATTTTAAAAAAATAATTAAGCAGATAGTTTGAAATTTTAAAAATTTATTAGCTGCATAAGTGTTCATTGAAGACAAGGCTAGATAGGGAGACACAAAGTAGACATAAATGTACAATTTAAAATCTTTTCCAACTCTGCTACCCAGACGTAAGGACTATTATGTATTTTATGACTGTCCTTTCAGACTTTGTCCTGTGGCACTATCTTTTCATATGTTTATGTATCTGTTTTATCCCTTCTTAATAAAGATGAAATTGCTGAGCAATTGCTTGGTAGCTTGCCCCTTACAATTATTATTACCTTAAATATTAGATATATTGATAAATTTTCATGTCAGCAAATATACTTCTACTACATTATTTTTAAAGGCTGCCTACTAACTTGGGTTGTGTAATGCCATCACCTATTTAAATACTTTCATCATTGTTTATTTAGGTTGTTTTTTTTCTGCCACTCATTCATTTGATGAATATTAATTGATTTTCTAGCAATGATCTTCAGTAAAATAGAGCCAAAGCACTCATGGTTCCTGTCTTGTGAAACTGATCTCTTCACAGAGAAGAGTAGATTATACTAACTGTGAAAAGTGCCATGGGGAGAAACTTCTGGTAGCCCTGAATGCAGAGCCAAGGGAAAGGGTGGCCTTGGGGTCCTGGGACGGCCTTACTGAGGAGACGTTTAAGGAAGGTCTGAAGATTGGAAAGGGTTAGCTGTGTCAACAGGTGGAGGCAGTAGATAGGGATGAGTGGGCAGAGAAGCAAAGTCCCTGGGGCGGGTGCTGCTGCTACTGCTGCTAAGTCGCTTCAGTCGTGTCCAACTCTGTGCGACCCCAAAGACGGTAGCCCACCAGGCTCCGCCGTCCCTGGGATTCTTCAGGCAAGAACACTGGAGTGGGTTGCCATTTCCTTCTCCAGTGCATGAAAGTGAAAACTGAAAGGGAAGTCGCTCAGTCGTGTCCAACTCTAGCGACCCCATGGGCTGCAGCCTACCAGGCTCCTCCATCCATGGGATTTTCCAGGCAAGAGTACTGGAGTGGGGTGCCATTGCCTTCTCCGCCTGGGGCGGGTGGAGGATGGCAAACCTGAATTGCCTGACGGCAGCTAGTGTGGCCGCAGCCTAGGCAGCAAGGGGTCGATGCCAGGTGAGGTCAGAGAGGTAGGGAGGGGCCCAATGACTGAGTAGTTTTTATTAGCAAGAGAGTGGGAGCCCAGGTGATGGTGACGTTGACACCGTGAAGGCGATATAAGCTTTGTGTTTTGAGAGAATAATTTTGACCATGGTGCGCAAATTAGCTATCAGGAGTTCTTGACTTTTATTGTGCTATTGATGGCTTAGGCTGTTTGGTGATGCTCAAGGAAAACTCTAATGCTTTATGTTATAACATAAAACACAAAGGGTTACAAAAGAGACCAACTGTATTGAAATATAATTGTCAAAAAGTTAAATACACATGTGATGTCATGGTGTATGTGCTGCTTAATGCATTATATAGTCAGATTTAGTGGGGAGTCTAATAGCTACCAGTTTCAAAGTAATAATGACAGTAAACAATATATCTAACATTTGTCGTGTTATACAAAAATACCTGATTTCTTTTGTTGGCAAAATCACAGCAGTATTTGGAATATTGGTGTTCTCCCAATACTATTTAATATCAGCATTCTGCGAATACTAATACTAGCATGGTTTGTTGCTAATGTTCGTGACTCACTGAAATGCTAAATTTCAGTCTGAGATGAATGAAAATAAAAATGTAATATTTCTGGAGTCCATGGACCCTGCCTGGTTAAGAACCTCTGAGAGGAAGGGTAAAATCTAGAATGCAGTTAGGAGGCAATCACAGTCCCAGGTGAGAGACTGTTTTAGCCTGAAGAAGGTAGCGATTGAGATTTGGAGGGCGGGAAGGAGGTGGCTGAAAAGCGGGTAGAGTAATCCACTGTGAAGAAGAGGGATTTGTCCGGAGGAGCCCTGAGTATGTGGCTTCCATAACGGGAGGGATGAGATAGGAAAGGATGGAAGCTGGAGGATTAGGCCTCAACACGGTAACTCGTTCAAAATATCCAAACGGCGATGCCCAGTGGGCAGCTCAGGAAGGATCTGGAGTGGGGGCGTAAGTGTGAGAGAAATGTCCCTAGATATCATAACAGGAGCCCTGGGTACTGAGGAGGCTGCCTGCAAGTTGACTCAAGAGTACAGAGAAAGGGCCCATGCATCAGCCTTCAAGGCCCAAGGCCACTGTGGAGGGCAGGAGAAAGTCGAGAAGACTGGGGATATGGGAGCAGAGCAGGACAGAAAGCTGTGGTTTCCTGGAAGCCACTCTTTTAAAAGAGTGTTGAAAGACATAAAGAAGTGGAATAAAATGAGAATTGAAAAATGCATTTTCCTTTTACCAGTAAGAGGTTATTAATGACTAGAGGAGAGTAATTTTGGAGATGTGATATGAGCAGAATGCAGTTTGATGTAGCATTAGGAGTGAGTAGGAGGTAAGAACTTGGAGAAAGCCCATGTAGATGATTCAGGTTCCAAAAGATTCAGACAGTTCTGAAGGCTAGACTTGTAAGTCAGAATTTCCTCACACCCATTCCTATTCCCCCATCTCTCTTCCCTGGAGGGGAGGTGTGTGTGTGTGTGTGTGTGTGTGTGTGTGTGTGTGTGGGGGGTGGAAGGAGAGCAGGGGGACAGAGGAGAGCTGTGTTGTGGCTTATTGGTTTTATTTTGTATAAATGAGACAATCTGTAAGTGTTTTTCTCCCCTGCATTCCCCTTCAACACACAACATGTATTGGGGAATAGTGCAACTAAAAACTAACACTGAGTGGCCCTTACTCTATGTCAGCCAGTGTTCTAAGCACTTTACTTATAAACCTCCCATGAGCCCTATAAGAAGACCACTATTATTATTTGCATTTTACAGTATGAGGAGATTGAGTCTTAGAGAGGTTACAGAATTTTCCTAAGGTCATGTAGCCGGTCTCTTAAACAGGGAAACAGCGATCCATGGACCACTGCTTGTTACGGCCTTGTTCATGGTTGTAAACCTTGTAAGAGGCATCTGTGGAGCTGGGATTAGAATACAGGAAGTCTAGTTCAAGACTCCACGTTCAGTACAAAGACCTCCTCATTCTGCTGCATAATAGTCTCAAATTTAGGTGCATTGCATTTATTTTATTGTTCCTTATTGCCAGGCCTTAGGTTTGTTCTTGTTTTCCTCATAACAAACTAGTCTTCTATGAATACTCTTACGCATCTCATGAATATGTGCAAGTATTTTCCTAGAGGAGTTATTCAGATAAAGAATTTTTGACAGATACTGCTGCCAAGAAAGTTTGCTGTTGTAAACAAAGCTGTGACAAACAGTGGGTTCCCGAGTCTGTTTCCTTGTGTGTGAGTCTCAGCAAGAATATTAAATATGGTATTCATCACGATGGTAGTGTCTGTTAAAAAAATCTATTAAAATGCATTTTATTATTAATTTCTTATATTCCCCATAATGTGAATGCTGCAGTATGTTAACATGTCTACTAGAAACTATTCCTTCTACCAAAAAAAAAGGACGAAGGAGCAGCAACACTCAATTCCCAGCTTCCTCTGGGCAGATTTTCTCTGCCTCTTTGCTACTTGTTAGCTGTCATTTCCTAGAGAATGCCAGGGATGGGGGAGCGTGGTGAGCTGCCGTCTATGGGGTCACACAGAGTCAGACACGACTGAAGCGACTTAGCAGCAGCAGTAGCAGCAGCAGCTGTCATTTCATCTCTTCAGGCTCCAGGAGACTGGACAGTATAGAACCCATCACTCACTCTGCAGTGACCCACATGGACATATATCCTGCAGTGTTAGAACAGAACGAGATGCCCTTGAGTAGGGATGTCAGGAAACACTACCTCCTTGACCCCTACCTGTTGCTCAGTCCTCGACTTCCTTGGTGGAACAGTTCATTTGACCAGTGACCATATACCCTCTTCCAAAACCCTTAATTCCATGCTTAATTCTACCTAGTCTATTTTGCCCTCCATTCTGTCATCTTAAAGTAGGCCTTTAAGATCCCTGAAAAGAAAAGACAGCTCTGAACTCACCCAAAGATACCTGATTCTAGGCTCAGTGACGTGAAGTTTTACTTTTTTTACTTTTTGGCCACACCACACAGCATATGGGATCTTAGGTCCCCAACCAGGGATCGAACCTAGGCCCTTGGCAGTGAAAGCACCAAGTCCTAACCTCTGTACCACCAGGGAATTCCCTGAACTTTTATTTTTGTTGTTGTTTGTTGCTCAGTCATGTCTTACTCTTTGCGACCCCACGGACTGCAGCGTGCCAGGCATCCCTGTCCTTCACTATCTCCTGGAGCTTGCTCAAACTCATGTCCATTGAGTCAGTGATGCCATCCAACCATCTCATCCTCTGTGGTCCCTTTCTCTTCCTGC
Organism: Bos mutus; assembly: GCF_027580195.1. Classification (NCBI taxonomy): domain Eukaryota; kingdom Metazoa; phylum Chordata; class Mammalia; order Artiodactyla; family Bovidae; genus Bos; species Bos mutus. The sequence goes on along the minus strand of NC_091622.1, from coordinate 59,859,604 downwards.
TTTAGTCTTTCCCAGCATCAGGGTCTTTTCTAAAGAGTCGGCTCTACTCATCTGGTGGCCAGAGTATTGGAGCTTCAGCATCAGTCCTTCCAATGAATATTCAGGATTGATTTCCTTTAGGATTGACTGATTTGATCTCCTTGCCATCCAAGGGACTCTCAAGAGTCTTCTCCAACACCACAGTTCAAAAGCATCAATTCTTGGGCACTCAGTCTTCTTGATGGTCCAACTCTGACCATCTTGAGATGGGCAGGCTTCCCAGGTGGTCGGCCCCGCTGTGGGTTTCCTGCTTGATCACTGTCCTAGCACGGCTGGGAAAGCCCTCCTGTATGTGTGATTTATGGAGACTGACAAGCCATCAGTTTTCCAGCCTCACCCAGTGATCCCTTACACTGGTCGTTCTGCATTGTTGCCTTCTTTTGCCTCTAAGGATCAAGAGCAAGTTATGAATCTGTGGACTAGTCCACCCCCAGCATATTAACCAGATGCTTGTCGAGCCAGGGTTTTCTTTGGATCATTTCATTAACCGGTGAATTCACCAGCGGTGTTGCAAAATAAGAATGCCTTTTTCCCCCTTTTCTTACAAGAGACCTCATGATTCAGGGATCACAACATCAACGGTATACAGGATTCTGGATTTGGACTCTGACTTAGTGACATTGTACTAAGTCAGCTGTAGCTGCTCTGTTTATTACTGAGACAAATAACATTTACCTACCTCCTAGAATAGGAAGAGAGTATTTGCAAAATGTTTATTAGTTCCTGAAGATTTACAGAAGTGTGAGTTTCAGTCTCTTTTTGGCTTAAACAACAGAAATGAATTTTCTCACAGTTCTGCGGGCTGAGAGTCCCAGGTCAAGATGGCGGGAGAGTTGGTCTCCTCTGAGGTCTGTCTCCTTCGCTGTAAATAGCCACCCTCTTGCTTCCTTCTCATACAGTCTTTCCGCTGTCCATGCACCCCTGGTATCCTCCTTCTCATAAGGACACCAGTCCTATTGGGTTAGGGCTCACCCTGACACCCTCATATAACCTTAATTACTTCTTTGAAGGCTCCATCTCTATATCCAGTCACATTCTAAGGAACTGGGGGTTAGGATTTTAAGGTAATATTGAAGTGCTATCCTAATGAAGGAATACATACAAATCCACAACAATAGCTTGTGGTTAGTTGGTGATTGAGTGAGCTTGGGGGTTATCTTAAGGCTCTACTTTTCTGCATGCTGTGCACCTAAGGAAGGGCAGTCCCAAGCCCGAACATGACTGCTGCAGTGGAAGCACCACAGGGACCACACCTGGAGAGAGCAGGGACAGCTTGCGCACATCATCATGGTAGACTCGTTGTCTGCAGGGAGCAGACGCCACGCCTAAAACCAGAATGGACACTCATTGTTTGGAGCTAATGGGTGGTTGGAAGGTAAGGTTCAATGAAGAACCTTCCTCCCAAACCATTCCAATGATAACTCACTCAATGTACTGTCAAATTTTGCACCAGCCATACCATGCTAACTAATCACAGATCTTGGTGAAATGAAATTTTTCCCCTAATGTGTTTACATATTTCTGTCACTACAGAGTCATTTTATCTTCAATGCTTAATTATCTCTACTAATTGGGGAGAATATTAATGTGGAAAACACAGGGACATTGATTCATTTCCAGCTTCCTGGTCTGTGTTAGTAGATTTTACATTCTCGATTTTAATTTTAGCTCGCCTCCTTGCTAACCACGTCTCTGTAAACAAGTTGCTTGCGCTTGTGTTCGTCGTCTATAAATGGATGGAATTAACCATCCATTAGATCCAAGTTAGATTGCTGGCTTGCAGAATGACTGTGCAAGACTCAGCATGTTGAAATACATGTTCCCGGGGTCCTTCCCCATAGAGATTCCAGTTCTTGGCTCTTTGGGGCCCAGGAGTCTCCATGTTGGCAGGTATCCTGAAATGAGTCTGACACAGGTGGTTCTCCCATCCCACTTCAGGAAGCTGAGATTTCTCCTAGTCGAGAAAAAAGACTGGGAGCTGGAATAGACTTGAGAAAAAGTCTGAGTTTAAGAAATAGTAAATTTTGGATACTTCTTGCTGCCTTTTTGGTCCTTATCCCAAAGCGGCACAATTTAAAGTTTTATTCTGTGCCCATATGCAGCTATCAAGCTATGAGACTGTAAATACTGTCTACTAGATTGCACAAAGTGGAGAAGGGATCTAACTTTAGGACTATAATTTCTACAGATTTTGAAACTATACCAAACCTTCCCCTCTGCAGTGTCACGTGTCTTTGAACTGAATGGTCATACTTGATTGGACACTCACTGGCTCTGCTGTATCCCTTTGTGGGCCACATGCGGACCTTCTTCCTTTTATCTCATGTCCACAGTGGAGTGGCCACTGCTCTTTCAGGCCAAGGTTATACAAGACTCAATGAATCCAAAATGGATTCAGAAGAAAAAAGTCGTGAGGAAGCAGACAGTGCTTTCCAGGCAAATGTGAACTGGAAAACCCTGGAAAAGGTCCACTTGGTGGTAACATGGAGAAACAGCCCCTGGTTTTGTTCCCAAAGTCTAGTGAAAGTTGGTCATTTGTGTCTGACTCTTTGCAACCCCACGGACAGTAATCCATGGAATTCTCCAGGCCAGAATACTGGAGTGGGTAGCCTTTCCCTTCTCCAGGGGATCCTCCCAACCCAGGGATCAAACCCAGGTTTCCCGCATTGCAGGTGGATTCTTTATCAGCTGAGCCACAAGGGAAGCCCAAGAATACTGGAGTGGATAGCCTATCCCTTCTCCAGCAGATCTTCCAGACCCAGGAATTGCACCAGGATCTCCTGCATTGCAGGCAGATTCTTTACCAACTGAGCTAACAGGGAAGCCCTCCTCAAAGTCTAAGTGTCCTATGTTAGTTTTCTGTTGCTGACTAACAGATGCTCACAAGCATCTGTAGGTCCTGTGGGTCTGGATTATGAGTGTGGGTTAGCTGGGTCTTCTGCTAAGAGCCTCACAGGCTGAAGCCAAGGTGTCAACCAGGGGTGCAGTCTTGTCTGAGGCTCAGGGTCCTTTTCTAAGCTCACTGATTGCTGACAGAGTTCATTCCCTTGTAGCTGTATGACCAACATCTTTGTTTTCTTGCCAGCTCTTGGCCAGGACCGCTCTCAGCTCTGGAGACTGTACTTAGGTCCTTGCCATGTGGTCCCCTCCTTTTATACATGGCAGCTTGCTTTTTCAAGGCTGGTCTGCTGCTGCTTGTCTCCTTTAAGGGCTCACCTGGTTAGGTAAGACCCATCCCGGATAATCTCCCTTTCAAAGAGTGAAAAAGCTGTCTTGAAACTCAACATGAAAAAAACTAAGATCATGTCATCTAGTCCCATCACTTCATGGCAAATAGAAGGGGGGAAAATGGAAGCAGTGATAGATTTTATTTTCTTGGGCTCCAAAATCATTGTGGATAGTGACTGTAGCCACGAAATTAAAAGACTCTTTCTCCTTAGAAGGAAAGCTATGACAAACCTAGAACAGCATAATAGAAAGCAAAGACGTCACTTTGCCGACAAAGGTCCATATTGTCAGAGCCATGGCTTTTCCATTAGTCATATACAAATATGAGAGTTGGACCAAAAAGAAGGCTGAGCACTGAAGAATTGATGCTTTCAAATAGGGGTGCTGGAGAGGGCTCTTGAGAGTCCCTTGGACAGCAAGGAGATCAAACCAGTGAGTCCTAAAGGAAATCAACCCTGAATATTCATTGGAAGGACTGATGCTAAAGCTCCAATACTTTGGCCACTTGATACGGAGAAGAGCCGACTCATTGGAAAAAAACCCTGATGCAGGGAAAGATTGAAGGCAAAAAGAGAAGGGGGCAGCAGAGGATGAGATGGTTAGATAGCATCACTGACACCATGGTCATGAATTTGAGCAAACTACAGGAGATGGTGGAGGACAGAGGAGCCTGACCTGCTGCAGTTCATGGAGTTGCAAAGTGTCAGACATGACTGAGCAACAAAGTTGACTGATGAAGGATCTTAATTAAATCTGCAGAATCCTTCACCTTACAATGTATCCTAATCACAGAAGTGATAACCTGTCGTATTTCTCAGTCTTGCCCATTCTCAGGGGAGGGATCTGTCCAAAGCATGTATTTCAGGAGGCAGGAATCTTGGAACCATCCTAGAAATCTGCCTACCGCATGTCCAAAGATTGTTTATTGTATGTTGGGCACCAAATCTTGACTATTAATTGGCTAGAAACTCTGTAACAGTATTAATTTCTAGAAATCTCTAGGCATATAGATTCTGATGTGCAACTTTTGGGGAAATGTTAAGCAGAATAAAATATCTAGCCTTTCCTTTCCAAATTTAAAATCAGAGAGTGTTAGAAAACCTTGGAGCTCACTCATCTAGTTATCTGAACTCCTTGTTCAGATGAGAAAACAGTCTCCGTGGAAACAGCTTGCCAAGGTCATAGAGTAGAGGAAAGAGGGGCGTCTGCTGGCTCTTTTTGTCTTTTCTTTTCAGGTGTGTCTCTGAATTTTTCTAAAGGATAAGCTTCAAGTACTCTTTTAGTCAGGAATGCATTGACTTTAATAAACAGTTTTCCTTGTCCCCCATTATTATCTTGAATTAGAACGTTTTTCTTCTAATGTGTTTATGAATTAGTTACTAAATGAAAGAGAATCTTGGATAAAATGAGCTTTTGGTTGGTTGTTTGTATTTGTGTCATCTTCATAATTTTCATGATGACTCATACAGTCAAGGAATTATAGAGCTGAGGCTGGGGAGAGGAACCAGAGAAAGCTTTTATGAGTCAACTGCCTCACCAAAAAACCCTTCAACTGTGATGGACAGTTGGATTGATACGCATTAAGTCATTTTCCATGCTTTTTCCCCATATTTAGTGGTACTAGTTTTAAAAAAATCTATTTAAATATAAAGATGTTTGAATGTTTTCTCCATTTCTTCTTCTGTAGTAGACTCTTACCACTGACAAGGCAGTGTTTCTGTGTAGTGGTTTGTATTCAAGCTTCCTTTCCAGACTGTCCACTGCTAAGTAACCTCACAGGTGGATAGACTCACAATTAGCTTGAAAAGTAACTGTTACCAAATCAGCTGGGTTTTGTCCCAGCACCGAGATGGTGGATGTGCTGACAAGAAGCAGAATGTCCTTCCCTAGCGGGTAAGGCTTAGCCCAGCCTCAGAGCTGCCTGATTTGGGATGAAGCATTGGACTAATTGCCACTTTGGGTCGAAGCATACACTGTTGGCTGTTGTCACGGAATATTGGTGGGCAAAATCTCCCAAACAGAGAAAACAGGGCAACCACAGGCTATTTCTGAGTCCCGTCTCTTGCGTCTTCACATGTATCAGCACTTGGTTATGAGCACGCACAAGGACATCTGTAACCTTCACATGAGAACTGTTGAATCGTTTTATCAAAGCTTCTCCTGTGAAGCCTCGTATCCTTGGCCACACCCTGCTGGGCCTGGGTTTGTTTCACTCTCCACCTTATGTGAAACCTTAGCCTTGAGATTTGTTAAATCTCCACTTGCAAGAAGGTTCCTTGAGGTCAGGGACAGTGTCTCCAGTGTCTTCCTGGCAGTCATCTTTCTGTCTGTCACAGACTGTAGTAATTCCTAGTCTGTGGGCCTCAGACCTCTGAGAACAAGAAGATATTTCAGAGGCTCCGTTTCCATGTGTACCGAGTATATATTTATATATGTGGGACTCGTTTTCAAGTGTATTTAGATGCTCTTGAGACAAATAAAGCACAAATTTCATTAAAGGTGCACTGACTTCATTATAATTTGGGTCTTTTCCCAATGAGTACTTAGTAAGAATACAAGACACCCTCCTGCTGGCATGTGAAGAGCCACTGCCTTTCAGCATCTAGCACGGTGCTTTGCGTTTTGAGATACTTGGGATATTTTTCTGTTGTAAGTCTTCTGGCATGTTTCATCTGTGAGGTGTGTAAAGAAAACTTACAGAGGTTCTCCTTTGTAGCACAAATAAAATGTGCAGTTCTTTAATTCTTTGATGAATATCTGATTAATATTAATCCCCACACTTAGACTTGAAAGCATGTGATGCCCTGCCTGTGTCTCTCTATGACCCACTGCCTAGCAGAATGACCCTCACATGGTAGGATCAATACATATGTTAGTGGCCAAAGGCTTTGTGACCACAACTGGTAAGTGGTTTTAGGACCACTCTTTAATATGGGAATGCTTTGGGAATTCCTGTAGTAAGTAAAGTGGTCCTCAAAGATATGCAGTCTCTGAATCAAAGGATTTAGAGAAATACCTATTGAAATAGCTAATTTTAATGTTAAAATGTCTGCCACCTGGTGTCAGATGAAGAATTAGCATCTTGGTTAATTCTCATACCTAGTGAGTCCCATCGGAGAAGGCAATGGCACCCCACTCCAGTACTGTTGCCTGGAAAATCCCATGGACTGAGGGGCCTGGTAGGTTGCAGTCCGTGGGGTCGCTAGGAGTCGGACACGACTGAGCGACTTCACTTTCACTTTTCACTTTCATGCATTGGAAAAGGAAATGGCGACCCACTCCAGTGTTCTTGCCTGGAGAATCCCAGGGATGGAGAGCCTGGTGGGCTGCCGTGTATGGGGTCGCACAGAGTCGGACACGACGGAAGCGACTTAGCAGCAGCAGCAGCAGTGAGTCCCATTAATGTTATCATTTCATTATTACAGTAAATTATACATTTCACATAAAATAAGCACCATTCTGAAGTTCTGTCTAATTTGCTACTGTGAAGCTGGAATTTTTGAATTTGTGTTCAACATTGTTGACTTTCAGATGTAAAAAATAATTTGGAATTAAAGTCTAAATGTAGTAAATTTTCTGTATACTGTTAACTCTGTAGCACTGAATTTTATAGAAGAGAGAAAACAACAACATCTATGTGAAGCAAAATTAGCCTAAACATTGTTAATATTTCATGACTTTGCATAGACCTTATTACTACTGATAATTTTCCTAATTTGTCCAGAAGAAGGTATAAAAATTCATAAAAAATAAAGACCCCAAAATTAAAATCTTGGAGTAACTTAAATTTACTGTGTGTGCTTAGTCAGTCAGTTATGTCTGACTCTTTGCGACCCCATGGACTGTAGCCCATCAGGCACCTCTGTCCATGGGGATTCTCTAGGCAAGAATACTGGAGTGGGTTGCCATACCCTCCTCCAGGGGATCTTTGCAACCCAGGGGTCGAACCCAGGTCTCCTCCTTTGCAGGCGGATTTGTTACTGTCTGAGCCACCAGGGAAGCCCAGACAGAAGAGAATCCACCTGTGACTTAAATTTACTTATTTGGATTAAACAGGAAAGCAGATATTTATCAGATTCCCTTGAATAAGTAAAGAATGTCTCTGTTTGGTAAAGAATGAGGTTTATATAGGGGAAAGTAGGGGTTCTTTATTTTCTTACTGCATTCAAACCTCTTGTTGACCTGAAAGTTGTTTCTGTGCACTACACAAGACACCTTACGGCATAGTGCCCTTCCTTAGAGGCCAGCCATAAGATCATATGAGATAAAGTGAGTGGTGCCTGGGGTAGTAGTAGTTGTTGTTTAGTCACTAAATTCTGACTCTTTTGAGACCCCATGGACCAAAGTCTGCCAGGCTTCTCTGTCCGTGGGGTTTCCCCAGCAAGAATACTAGAGTGGGTTGCCAGTTCCTTCTCCAGGGGATCTTCCTGTCCTAGAGATCTAACCCGTGTCTCCTGCTTGGCTGATAGATTCTTTACCACTGAGCCACCAGGGAAGCCTGAAGTAGCAAGAAGTCATAAATGTTAGAATATGAATATACTTATTAACAGCGTGTAGTGTATACCAAATACTGTACAAGATGCCAAAGATACGCCATTAGATCTATCTACTCCATTTATAGCCTCAAGGAGCTGAAATTCCATTGCACGAATCAGACAATAATAAAACCATGTAATTAGATAGAATTAGTTGTGATTACTGCTCCTTGTAGAAAACCACCCTAGTGGAGGGGTATAGGGGGCTGGACTACATCAATGATGAGAAGCTGAAACAAGGGCAGAGCCTGTTGAGAAGTCACAAATAGAGGCTCCATCGTCTCTATACTGAACCACTTTCATTTCACTTATTAAGAATATCCAGGTGCTTTCTCCAAGCCTATTTACTCTAATTTAGACACATTTCTCACGTGGCTTTGTAGTAGACAAGGGGTTAGATTTAATGGGTTAGAAGGGAGCTGGGAGGTGGAAAGAAGGATCAAGGAGAAAAAGAAGCTGATAGAGCCACACCTTCCAGTATTAGCAAGGTGATAGCTCAGCACTGGGGCTGGTTGGGGAAGTGGGAACCCAGAACAGATCTTAAGTGCTCACAGAGCATGTTGAATAGCAGGGATGCAGGTAAAATGTTTAGTGCCTCTAATTGTAGTAGGTGACATTTGGAGTAATGGCCTTGAGTCACCAAAAAACAGGTATAAGTATGCTTGGGTACAAGAAGGAAGCAGAGAAGTGTGCAGTGAGCACGACAGCCTCGGCACTGCTGTATGAGGTTGTTTTGGCTTCACTGAGCTCCTAGAAGGCAGTGGCCATGGCTCATTCATATCTGTTTTGTTAGAATTTATCTTAGGGTCCAGCCCAATGGCATGAGTTGTTCAATAGATGTTCCCTGATTGTATTAAAGAGGGTTACTTCTCTAGACAGATCTTCGTGGAGATGTTAGAATTAAGTATGTCTAAAACTAGATGTTGTAATCCATATAAAAGCTTTAGCGTAGTCAAGAAGCAGAATTAATTCTCTTGCTTTTTCTATCATCCAGTGGATGTTGGCAATTTGATCTCTGATTCCTCTGCCTTTTCTAAATCTAGCTTGAACATCTGGGAGTTCTTGGTTCACATACTGTTGAAGCCTGGCTTGGGGAATTTTGAGCATTACTTTGCTAGCCTATGAAATGAATGTAATTGTGTGGTAGTTTAAGCATTCTTTGGCACTGCCCTTCTTTGGGATTGGAATGAAAACTGACCTTTCAGACCACCTTACCTGCCTCCTGCGAAACCTGTATGCAGGTCAAGAAGCAACAGTTAGAACCGGACATGGAATGGAACAGTTAGAACGGACTGGTTCAAAATTGGGAAAGGAGTACATCAAAGCTGTATATTGTCATCCTGCTTATTTAACTTATATGCAGAGTACATCATGAGAAATGCCAGGCTGGATGAAGCACAGCTGGAGTCAAGATTGCCAGAAGAAGTATCAGTAACCTCAGATATGCAGATGACACCACCCTTATGGCAGAAAGTGAAGCAGAACTAAAGAGCCTCTTGTTGAAGGTGAAAGAGGAGAGTGAAAAAGATGGCTTAAAACTCAACATTCAGAAAATTAAGATCATGGCATCCGGTCCCATCACTTCATGGCAAATAGATGGGGAAACAGTGACAGACTTTATTTTGGGGGGCTCCAAAATCACTGCAGATGGTAACTGCAGCCATGAAATTAAAAGATGTATGCTTCTTGGAAGAAAAACTATGACCAACCTGGACAGCATATTAAAAAGCAGAGACATCACTTTGCCAACAAATATCCGTCTAGTCAAGGCTGTGGTTTTTTCAGTGGTCATGTTTGGATGTGAGAATTGGACTATAAAGAAGGCTGAATGCCAAAGAATTGATACTTTTGAACTGTGGTGTTGGAGAAGAGTCTTGCAAGTCCCTTGAACTGCAAGGAGATCAAATTAGTCAATCCTAAAGGAAATCAGTCCTGAATCTTCATTGGAAGGGCTGATGTTGAAGCTCCAATACTTTGACCACCTGATGCGAAGAGCCGACTCATTGGAAAAGACACTGTTGCTGGGAAAGATTGAAGGCAGGAGAAGGGAATGACAGGGGATGAGATAGTTGGATGGCATCACTGACTCAATGTACATGAGTTTGAGCAAGCTCCAGCAGATGGTAAAGGACAGGGAAGCCTGGCATGCTGCAGTCCATGGGTCTCAAAGAGTCAGACATCACTGAGCGACTGAACAACAACAGCAAAACTAGGTGTACAGGCAAACTGTAAGCTCAGCATCCCTCCCTAGAATGCTCTAATGGAGAGGAAGTAGTTATGCAACTCTTAGGCTCTGTTAACATGATGTTTTTAGCTATAATAAAACCACAGTTCTGTTTTTAAATAGCTCTTACATGCCGTTCATTTACCAGTTTACTGTTTTGCCGGGTCTGTGAAAGCACACAGTGCTTGCACCTTCTGTGGGCACAGCCCTGGGCTAGGTCCTGGGGAGCAGACGGATGAAGATTTCTTCCTGCCCTCCAACAATTCTGGGTATGGAAGATACTGCTAATACATTATATATTGTTGAGGGTTGAATTGTGTCCTCCAAAGAGATATGTTGAAATCCTAACACTTTGTACATTTGAGTATGATTCTGTTTGGGAATAGGGTCCTTGCAGAGGTCATCAAATCTGCCCTTCTAGGAAGAGGGGAATTTGGACAGAGACACCCAAGGAGAAGACCACGTGGAGACCCATACACATAGACACAGAAAGAAGATGGCCTTATGAGGATGGAGGCAGAGATTGGAGTGATGCTGCTGCGAACCAAGGAACATCTGCGGCTGGTAGAAGCTGGATGAAGTTGGTCAAGATTCTCCCCTAGAGGCTTGGGAGCATGGCTCCCTCAATACCTTGATTTTTGAATTTCGAGACTCCAGGACTGTAAAACAAATTTCTGTTGTCATAAGTCATTCACCTTATGGTACTTTGTTATAGCACCCCTAGGAAAAGAGTACAATTATAATCATTTCTCTGTGAATCAGGGTTCTAGATGGAAACAGGTGATCTCTTCAGTGGAGTAACTGAGGAAAGTTTAAAAGGAGGCACTGTTTACAGAAGTTTGGGCAAGATTAAGAAGAATTTCTAAGGGTTGGGGAAGCCTTCTGAAGTCGGCAGCCAGGTTCTCATCAGCATATCCAGGTTGAAAAGGCCAAGTGGAAGGAAGGTCCTTGAAATCCAGGCAGAGCTACATTTGCAGCTCTGAGCATAGGAGAGTGGTGGCGTTAAAACTGCACAACTCAGGTGGACTTGAAGCCACAGGCCAGGACTCAGATCTGGCCAAAACCCAGATTGGGGACTTGAACCCACTGTCTTTTAATTGAGATGATACACCTGGTCTCAGGACTTAATGAAGCTCAGCTTCTTTATGTTTTGTCACAGAAAGAATTTAATGAGAGACAAAATGATGGGTGAGAAGTGGATTTATTTAGAGAGGTATGCAGTCTCAGAAGGCGAGAGTGGCCCCAGGGTATGGGGTCCTCCCAGAAAGTGAGAATGGCTGTGGAAGGAACGCACTTCATAGAGTGTGGGCTGTCTCAGAAGGTGAAAAGCCCTAAAATATGGAATGGTTAGTTTTTATGGGCTGGGTAATTCCACGTACCAACGAGTGGGAGGATTTGGGGGAAGGGGTAGTGATTTCTAGGAATTGGGCCACTACCCGCTTTTTGACCTTTCATAGTTGGCTTTGGAGCTGTCGTGGCCCCTGTGGGGGTGTGTGTGCTGATGTGTTACAGTGAGCATATGATGAGGCTTGACATCTACTGAGAGTCAAATCTTCCACCATCTTAAGACAGAGTTGGTGTCCAAGATGTCTTTGTCACAAAAAGAATTTAATGAGAGACAAAATGATAGGTAAGAAGTGGATTTATTTCGAGAGGTACTCATTCCATAGACAGAATGCAGTCTCAGGAGGCGAGAGTGGCCCCAGGGTATGGGATCCTCTCAGAAAGTGAGAATGGCTATGGGAGGAATTTTTTTTTTTTAAATCATACCCTTAATGGCTGTGTCATCGTTTTAAAGGTTGTGCCCTGCCCTCCTTCCTCCTGTTTCAGCCTGACTGCTCTTGCAGAGACGGAGCTGGGGAACTCATACTCAGACCTCTTTGGCCTCCCACACTCCTATCAGCTGCTAGGCCTTTCATTGCCAAATCTACAAAGGGTCTATCTAGCTCTTAGTGCCCAGGGCAGGGTAGAAAGAGTGGCTAGTAGATCTAGCAGGGGAACTAGAGACTATCTCACACGTTTGGGATAAGGGGTATGTGTCATTCAAAGGTATCTGTTCTCTGTGAGAAAGAAGAATTTAATGTCTAAGACAGTAGGTGCATATCACTGGTTCTCAACAAACATGGCTATTTCCAGTATAGACTACCCAGAATTGTTTATTTTGGAGTATAATGTTTAAGGTGGTGGAATTCATTCAACAAATTCTTATCAAGCACCTAAGATAGTGTGGGATACTAGATAGCTCTGGGGATAAGCATTGAGCAAATTAGACTCTGTCCTTACCCTTAAAGAACTTAATCTTACTAGTAGGCCAACTATATTAATAAGGGTTAAAACTCCCATACACCTCTACTTTTCTTATAATACTCAGTGTAATTTGAAAATGCAAACTAGATGCCACTCTTTCCCTGTGGACTGCAAGCTTTGTGAGGCCAGTCATGAATGTTTACTGCTAGGTCCCAACACCCAGCCCACAGCCTGGCTCCTGGCAAGTGTTCACTGAATGAACTAGTGAGTGAATGGCACAGTGCCTTGTATTTGCCACCATGGGAAACCTTTTCCTCTGCCCTCTTAGAGTCAGTGACTGCAGCCTGCAAATTAAACTGACCTCAGACAGATTAGCCAGAGAAAAAAGATATAATTACACACTTACTTAGGAGAGTTCACAAAGAAATGTGACTTAAAGAAGCTGTTAGAATTTGGGGCTTATATACAGTCTTAGTAGAGGATGGGGAGGAGCAGAGGGTACTTCTGGGGGAAAAAATGACTTTAGAAGAGGGGAGAAAGGGAACTCTGGAAAAACAAATAATCTTTGAAAAATACGTTGGTTCTTAGACTGGACAGGAGATACAATAGTCTGATGACAGTTTGGGTGTGGATTTCTCATCTCCCAGAAGAGATTAAAATTGCTCCCAGGGAAGGGATTTATGTCTACTGAGTTCTTTTGGGAGGCTCTGCTTTTAGGCAGATAAAGGATTTCAAAAACTAAAATGCCTTCAGCTCAAAATTATTTCTATGCCACTTCAGCTTATGCTAGACCCTTTCATTTCACTATTTAGGAGTTTTTGAAAATTAGTGGGTGGCTTAAAATATACAAAATTAAGCAAGATAATTGCATTAGGAGATATTTGAAAGGATTATTTGAATAGATCATTTACAAAGCAAATGTGCTGAAAGAAAGCAGTCTACAATTTAATAGCTCTGGTTTTTGAAAGTTTTATTTTTTGTTGAGAGTGCTTTTGTTCATTTTTAGAGATTGAAATCAAGTGTTTTCTTTTTATTTTCTTTGGTCACTGTTCTCATAAACTGATTGGTCCATAAGAATATAGTTGTTGTTTAATCATGTTGCTAAATTGTGTCTGACTCTATTGTGACTTCAGGGACTGTAGCCCACCAGGCTCCTCTGTCCATGGGATTTCCCTGGCAGGAATACTGAAATGGGTTGCCGTTTCCTTCTCCAGGGGATCTTCCTGAACCTGGAGATCAAACCTGTGTCTCCTGCATTGCAGCTGGATTCTTTACCACTGAACCACCAGGGAAGCCCAATAAGAATATTAACTGAAATTAAAGGAGATCTTCAGGACTTCCCTCGTGGCGCAGTGGATAGGAATCCACCTGCCAACACAGGGGACACGGGTTTGATCATCAGCCTAGGAAGCCTGCGCATGCTGTGGAGCAACTAAGCCCATGCACTACTACTGAGCCTGTGCTCCCCAAGACGAGAAAGCAACGTGAGAAGCCCCGCTCGCTGCAACTAGGGAAAGCTCGGGTGCAGCAATGAAGAGCCAGTGCAACCAAAAATAAATAAATAAAAAGCTGGAATGTGAATATGAAAGACTACGTCGAGGGCATGGCAACCCACTCCAGTATTCTTGTCTGGAGAATCCCCATGGACAAAACCTGGCAGCTATAGTCCACGGGGTCACAGAGTCAGACACCACTGAGTGACTAAACATAGCAAAGCATACCGATGGTTTAAATCTAGACCAAGAATTTGGAGGAATGTTACCAAAAAAAAATGGGTTTGCCTATTGATTGGTATCAAGCCAAAAGACACACAGCCAAGCCACAGATGAAGAGAAGGAAGGATTTATTACTTGCAGCAAGTAAGAAGAACACTGGGGATCTTTCCCAAAGCCATATCTCCCCAACAGCAAAACTGGGGAAGTTTTAAGCTAAGGGTACATGCATATTCCTGAAGGGGCTTGAGCAGAGGAGAATTCAGCATAGTCTTGGAACAAAGGTTAACAGAGTCCAGGCTTTACTTGATTGAAGTCATGAGGGTCAGAAAAAGCACCCCTAAATGGGAAGGAAATCTAAAAAAAGAGTAGATGGATGCATACGCACAACTGATTAATTCACTTTGTTGTTTAGCAGAAACTAATACAAGATTGTAAAGCAACTATACTCTAGTAAATTTTTTTTTTTTTTAAAAGAAAGCATACACAAACATCATTCCATCCTCCACCTGAATAGGGCTGATATTTCCTGCAGAACTCAAAGATAGGTATCAGATTGTTTTGTATTTTCCCTTGAGGAGGAACTAGGACTCTGGTTTATGCTGAATTGTTGTGTCTTGCTTGGTTTTCCTTTGTTCCTGTGTTCCCTCATTTTGCTCAAGATCACTAATTTCTGAGACCTGTTCAAGGGCAAGTGTTGTGGCCAGGCTTAGAGCACAAGATGGCTTAGGCCAATAATGGCTTCTCTTGTGTCAAGAGAGCCATGCCTGGTTCTGTTTCTTTGGGGACCCCCTACCCTATCTGCTTACACAAATACCTTTACTAATTTTAATGCAAAATATCTGCCACCTGGTATCAGATTAGAGCACCAAAAGATGTCAAGGGGAGCAGTTATGTGATAAACTTTCTTTCCCTGCTACTGAAACATTTTTGGTATTAAATTAGGGGTATTAACTCCTTTGGGCCTCCAGAGGAGCATTACTAAACAGAAAGCAGCACTCCTCTGATTACCATATAAGGAAAACATTTCTAGGAAAAATATCGTAGAATCCTTGAGCAGCTATGCTATCTAATAGCCTCAGGATGAGGAAATTTAAAGAGAATGAAAAGTGGCTGACTTAACCATTTTCCCACAGCGAGTGTCTGCTATTTCTGCATAAAGATGTATAATGTTATCCCTAGAGATTCTCACTCCATTATTGAGTCCTTTATTCGAATGAGTAAGTACAGAGTCTAGTTCTTATAGTTGTCAGTAGTATAAAAGGTTCTCGATTTAAAAGTAATTGAGGAAATTACTTGTAAAAAAAATTAATGAAGGAAACCAAAGATAAGAAGCAGGTTCAAAAACCCACTGGTCTGTTTCTCAATATGTTGTTTGAGTTTTAGGTTTAAAATGTTACCTTCCTCCTGAGTTTGAGTCTCCTAAGGAAGAATTGTGCTCCCCTTTGTTAGGTTTCGCTGGAGTTTCTCAGTCAATAGAAACATGCCAAACAATAAAAAGACATTTCATAGCCTTGACATAGGAATTATTCTCAGAAATGCTGGCTTGAAGGTTCACCCTTGTGAGGAACTAGTGAGTTGTAGAACCACAGAGAATTCCTGGAGGACAGAGAGGTCAGTGTATACTTACTGTCCTTGAGAGAGGAAGCTCTCCATTGTTCAGCAAGGACAGTCCTTTATTTGTGCTGGATTTAAGGTGATGGTTTGCCTGGGACTGGGCAGATTCCCAGGCTTCAGGACTTCTGGTACTAAAGTGAGGAGAGTTCCAGGAAAGCCAGGGCAGTTGGTTACCCTTGCTAGACTGACCTACCTCCTCTTTGCAGAACATTCAGCATCTCTGACTCCCCCCACCCGCTGTGAGAACCCCAGACGCTCCCATGTATTTCCAAGTGTCCCTTAGAGATTAGAGACCACTCTGAGTCTAACCCATGGTGCTGACAGACTCTGGTGCTCTTGGTAAGATCATTGCTGAAGTGAGGTGGATGCCAGAGACCACGTTCAAACTTCAAACCAGCAAGGATCCAAATGCCTTTGGCTCAAGACAAGATTGTGGGAGGTGGGAGGTGGCAATGTTCTGTTTTGTTTTTAATTTCAAGATTAAGATTTATTGACCTCAACAGATTTTCTAATAGACAATGTGAAGCCAAAATCCAGTGCGTGTTAAAAATCAAGAAAATCGATTCTGTTTATAAACTTTTAGTCAAGGTTTTGTCATTTGTGGTTCTTACTCACAAATACTGGTTCACACAGAATTTTCAAATTAATGTATGTAGTTGTGCAAGGTGGTCCAACATTTAGATAGTTTGGAAGCATAGAAGAGATAATGGACCGCCACCATCACCCCTATCCTGTCTCCTTGGAATCAGAGAGTCAGCGTCTAAGGAGAGTACATCCTTCAAAAGGGATGAGACAGAAGAAAGGTGACATCTGACTTGGAACGATGTAGGATAACATCAGTAAATGTAAGGACAGAATATGTTTTGAAAAATTCCTAATTACAGGGCTAGTGTGTGGAATTTCAGTGCATGTTATTATTATATGTAAAGAATGTAGGTGCTAAAGCATGGTTTTATTGATTGAAAACTCACGGCCTGGTTCCATTATTAATGGGATTTAAAGAGATAATATTGTATTGGGTAACCTTGGTTGAAACATTTCAAAATTGGTCAGTTTATTCTTTATGTAACCTGATTGATCCTCATCCTCTCCCTTTAAACATAAGCTTGTTCACAGAGATACAGCAAGCAGGCATGTTGTCATGACAACACTTACACGCTGGGAAGAAAGACTCTTTCAGATGGCCAATGGCTGCTTTTTTAATCACTGATTTATACTGATAGCAGAATTAAATAGGGATGGAGAACTGGTAATTATATGTTCTTTTGGCTCAATATTTTCACCTCTGTTACTGACATGTAATTTTTGAACATGTGTTATAATACATAAATTTTATACCAATACATATAATGATATATCTCATCTATTTTCTGCCTTGTCAATAATAATATTCTTGAAATATATGGAGTCTCCTGCTCAAAATTTGTGATAGCATTTTGTTGCCTATATAATGAATTCTGAACTTAAGAATGCGGTTGTGTAGGGGGTTCTGTGAAAAGTAGCTTCCACCTCACATTCAATGCTCTCTCTCAACTGCAGCCATTGTAGATCCCACACATGTGTGATCCTTGACTCCAGTCTTCAGGAGCTAGGGGAGAAGACCGGGGTGTCACACTGGAAGCTATAATATTAACATCGAATGAAAGAAAACCCACAGTGTCAAGAGCTGTGAGTTGAATTCTATTCAGGGTCTTACTGAAGAATAGCCCATGAGACAGCCTCTCAGATAGCTCTGAGCAGAGGGGGGCAGAGGGCGGCCAGCGTGGATACAGTTTGGGCCGGGGAATACGTGCAGTCAGGTATACGTCTCAGTGGGAGCTATGGGGATCCGAGAGCTCAGTTCATGCTTTTAGTGCTCTTCTGTGTATGGGAAGATGCAAGAATCTGGGTTCATTAGAAGAATTATTTGGGGCCAACTTGCTTGGTGGTCCAGTGGTTAGGACTCAGGCCTTTCGCTGCCTTTGCCCCAGTTTCAATCCCTGTTGGGGAACTAAGATCTTGCAAGTCTCACGATGTGGCTATGTTTTTTGTTTTTTTCCCCTGAGATATCTCCAACCATCTTAGGGGCCTGTTTTTCCAAAGTACAAAGTGCCTTATCCTGTTTTTTCTGTCTTGAATTCCTTACAGGGTATACTGTTTCTGGCAGCAGCTGTAGTGCTTAATGACTTGATCCTTGGAAAACTGGATGGTGGGCAATGTTCTTTGTTTTACACTAAGTAGAAAATTGCCCTAAATAATTTTGTCACTAAAGGGAGGTAGTAGTACAGGGAGGAACTGGTTAATTAAAAAAAAAAAAATGGATGATTAGGAAGAATTCCATGGAGAAGGATGACCAGGTTCTAGTTCTGAGGCTGTAGAAAAGGAGGAGATTCCAGTCCAGGAGACCAACACACACAAAGGCACAGGGGTGCAGAAATGCACGGGATGTTGAGAGACCACTGAGTATGCAACTGGCTGGACTGGAAGAGGCAGAAGGGAACGAGAGGACAAAGAGGGCATTGCAGAGGGATGCAGTGGTGTGCTCAGAGAGGTCACTTTCTTTTGTGCAGGAAAAGGGACAGAGAGTGGTTGAAGTGAGTGTTCTCTGGGAAATTGCCAGCTGGGGTATGATCAGCAGCAGTGTAATCAACAGAAACGGATCATGAACCGTTTTCAAATCCCGGTGAGACTCTTGAGAGCTTGGACTGATGCAGTGCTGTGGGGTTGGAATGCAAGCCATGAGAATAAGAGCACTGTATTCCTCCCAACACATTTCCTGAAATACATAATTTTGTGTATTGGCCAACAGGTGCTTGGGAGCATGGGTTCAGATGTGGGACTGCCTGCCTTGAATCCCAGCTCTGCCATTACTAGTTCTGGGACCAAGGGTCAGTCAGTTACGGGGTGTGTGTGTGTGTGTGTGTGTGTGTGTGTACTCGGTTGCTCATTTGTGTCCGGCCCCATGGACTGTAGCCTGCCAGGCTCTTCTGTCCATGAGATATTGGGGATCTGTCTAACCCAGGGATTGAACCCATGTCTCTTGCATCTCCTGCATTGGCAGGTGGATTCTTTATCACTAGCACCACCCAGTAAGCCCAATTACCCTCTCTAAGCATCCCCTATAAAATGGGGATAACACCAACCTTAAAAGTTTCTTATAAGGAGTAAATGAACAGGTAATTGTAGAGTGCTTCGAGCAGTGCTTGACACATGGTAAGCACTTCAGTAAACATTAATGTGAATGCTGGTGTTAATGAGGAAACATTGCTGAGTGTTTCTTACTTTTTTATAATTTTATTAAGCAAAATAAGTTATCTGACTATTTCTCTCTCAGCATCTCAGTCTTCCCCTCTCGAAACATTCCAGGTGGTTTGATGGGTAGTTATTGACCATCCATTATGTGCTGAGCATTGTGCTCAGTGCCAGGGATACAAAGGTAAAAATGCAAGGGTCTTGTGAAGGAGCCTGGAGGCCTTTAATAGGTGGCCAATGACCCATACAGAAGAGTGCAGGGGAAATATTAATAGTCCATGTGCAACAAAGGACCATGTCAGAGAGAGAGCATGGGAGAGAGGGGGATTACTGAATGTGTTATCTCTAAATTGTTACCAGGTCATTTTCATTTTATTTGTAAGTAATGTGTGTGTGTGGGGGGCTGCACCTCGAGGCTTGCAGCTTTAGTTCTCTGATGAGGGATCAAACCCCAGCCCCCTGAAGTGGACATCCAGAGTCCTAACCATTGGACTGCCAGGGAAGTCACTCATTTTGATTTTTGAAAAGCACCTCAGGGCTTCCCTGGTGGTTAAGAATCTACCTGCCAATGGAGGAGACACGAGTTTGATCCCTGGTCTGGGAGGATCCCGTATGCCACAGAACAACCAAGCCCATTCTCCACAACAAGAGAAGCCTGTGCTCACTGCAACTAGAGAGAGAAGTATGTGCAGCAACAAAGACCCAGCACAGCCCAAACTAAGATGAATAAAAATAAAATTATTATTTTTAAAAAAGCACCTCCCAGGAGTGGATGGTTAAATCTTATATTTGTGCAACTGTATTGATAAATTATACCATGCTTTTACAACTGTATTTTAGTATTCTAAATCACAGCTTTGGGATAAGTTGTAGTAGAATTTTTTCTATAGTCTAGTTTCAAGGACTGGGTTTGAAATTCTGAAGAGCTGCATTAATCCTAGAAAAGTTTTAAAACGAGAGCAATGGAAGGTTGTGAGTGGTTCAAAAATGTTGGCAGTTTCTGATTTATAATTTTAATATTTAATCTTGAACTGGTTTTATATCCTTCTAGTTTCGTAGACAGAATGCCTGAAGAACTATGGTCAGAGATTTGTAGCATTGTACAGTAAACAGTGATCAAAACCATCCCAAAGAGGAAAAAAAAAATGCAAGAAGTAAAGTGTGTGTCTGAGGAGACTTTACAAATAGCTGAGAAAGAAAGAGAAGTGAAAGGCAAGGGAGAAAGGGCAGTATATACCCAGCTGAAAGCAGAGTTCCAGAGAATAGCAAGGAGAGATAAGAAAGCCTTCTTTAGTGAACAATGCAAAGAAAAAAACAATAGAATGGGAAAGACTAGAGATCTATTCTAGAAAATTGGAGATATCAAGGGAACATTTCTTGGGCATGGATAGCACGATAAGGACAGAAACAGTAAGGACCTAACAGAAGCAGAAGGGATTAAGAAGAGGTGGCAAGAATATACAGAACAACTGTACAAAAATGGTCTTAATGACCCAGATAACCACGATAACTCACCTAGAACCAGACATCCTAGAGTGTGAAGTCAAGTGGGCCTTAGGAACCATTACTATGAACAAAACCAGTAGAGGTGATGGAATTCCAGGTGAGCTATTTCAAATCTTTAAAGATGGTGCTGTTAAAGTGCTGCACTCAGTATGTCAGGAAATTTGGAACACTCAACAGTGGCCATAAGACTGGAAGAGGTCAGTTTTCATTCCATTCCCAAAGAAGGGCAATAATAAAGAATGTTCAAACTACCATACAATTTTGCTCATTTCACATACTAGCAAGGTTGGAGAAGGCAATGGCAACCCACTCCAGTACTCTTGCCTGGAAAATCCATGGATGAAGGAGCCTGGTAGGCTGCGGTCCATAGGGTTGTGAAGAGTCAGACACGACTGAGTGACTTCACTTTCACTTTTCACTTTCATGCATTGGAGAAGGAAATGGCAACCCACTCCAGTGTTCTTGCCTGGAGAATCCCAGGGACGGGGGAGCCTGGTGGGCTGCCATCTATGTGGTCACACAGAGTCAGACACGACTGAAGCGACTTAGCAGCAGCAGCAGCAGCAGCAAGGTAATGCTCAAAATCCTTCAAGCTAGGCTTCAGCAATATCTGAACCAAGAACTTCCAGATTTATAAGCTGGATTAGAAAAGGTAGAGGAACCAGAGATCAAGTTACCAACACTTGTTGGATTATAGAGAAAACAAGGGAATTCCTAAAAAACATTTACTTCTGCTTAATTGACTACACTAAAGCCTTTGACTGTGTGGATCACAACAAACTGTGGGAAATTCTTAAAGAGACAGAAATATCAGATCACCTTACCTGTTCTCCTGAGAAAGCTGTATGTAGGTCAAGAAGCAATAGTTAGAACTGGACATGGAACAATGGACTGGTTCAAAATTGAGAAAGGAGTATATCAAGGCTATATATTGTCACCCTGCTTAGTTAACTTATTTCAGAGTATGTCATGTGCAATGCCAGCTGGATAAATCACAGGCTGAAATCAAGAGTGCCAGGAGAAATATCAATAACCTCAGATATGCAGATGACACCACTCAAATGGCAGAAAGCAAAGAGGAACTAAAGAACCTGTTGATGAAAGTCAAAGAGGAGAGGGACAAAGTTGGCTTAAAGCCCAACATTCAAAAAACTAAGATCATGGCATTTGGTCCCATCACTTCATGGCAAATAGATGAGGAAAAAGTGGAAGCAGTGATAGATTTATTTTCTTGGGCTCCAGAATCACTGTGGATGTTGACTGCAGCCATAAAATTAAAAGACACTTGTTCCTGGAAAGGAAAACTATGACCGACCTAAACAGCATATTAAAAAGCAGAGACATCACTTTGCCAACAAAGGTCTGTACAGTCAAAGCTATGGTTTTTCCAGTAGTCATGTAAGGATGTGAGAGTTAAACTATAAAGCTGAGCCCCCCAAAATTGATGCTTTCTAATTATGGTGCTGGAGAAGACTCTTGAGAGTCCCTTGGACTGTAAGGAGATCAAACCAGTCAATCCTAAAGGAGATCAATCCTGAATAATCCTTGGAGGGACTGATGCTGAAGCTCCAATACTTTGACCACCTGATGCTGAGAGCCGACTCATTGAAAAAGACCCTGATGCAGGGAAAGATTGAGGGCAGGAGAAGGGGATGACAGAGGATGAGATGTTTGGATGGCATCATTGACTCAATGGACATGAGTTTGAGCAAGCTCCAGAAGATGGTGAAGGCCAGGGAATCCTAGCATGCTGCAGTCCATGGGGTTTCAAAGAGTTGGACACAACTTAACAACTCAACAACAACAAGTCATTTCATCAGTACCTTCTAATTTGAGGCTCCAGAGAATTTTTATGGATAGAAGCCCTCTTGTACCCCTGGCTTATTGGAAGCCTCTGACCAGTGCCATCCACTAGAAATACAATGTGAGCCACATATGTAATAAACAATATTTTGAATAGCCACATTACAAGAAGTTCTTTAAAAGGTAAAATGCATTGCTGTTTTTAGTATGTGTGTGTGTGTTCTTAATTTATTTAGAGTAATTTTCCCCCATGTCCTGTGTTTTAAAGCTCTGTCTGTGAGGCTGGGCGACATTTAATGCATTGTTTCTAAATGCTGACTGCATGGCACTCTGGGGTTCCCCTTTCTCCTTGTAGAACAATGGACTCCCAGGGCGCCCCTGTTCCCAGCCCTGCACGTAATCTCACAGGGAGCGCCTCCTCCAGGGTGACAATGTGAGGAGGTGTATGAGCTCTATACTTAGTATTGCTGGCTCTAAAATACATATTATTTACTTGTTTTGAAAAAAAAAAGATATCTTTATCTTATTGATAGATATACTTTAATTGTGTTCAGTGAAAATAGAGCATTGCAATTGTTTGTTGAGTCAGATCCTTTTGACGGTGTGTGTGTTAGTCACTCAGTCGTGTCCCACTCTCTGCGACCCCGTGGACTATAGCCCAGTAGGCTCCTCTGTCCACAGAATTCTCCAGGCAAGCATACTGGAATGGGTTGCTGTTTTCTACTCCAAATTATGGCTTTTTTTTTTTTTTTCAAGTCGTCGCTAACCAATTCAGTTCTTGTAAATGTGTTTCTCAGACAGACCCAATGGCCATGAAAAGAGGTCAGCTTTCCCAGGGTGACCAGTTAGAATTTAGGCCAAGTGCAAGTAACCTTGATTTGCAATAAGAAAATTTAACAATTCTTGCTTTATCAGAGTAGAATATATTTTTTGAAAATGAGTCAGTCATCAAAGCAGCGAGTGGAAGAAAAATATTATTACCCTTATGGAAGAAAACCCATGGAAAATTTACACTGAAAACATACTCTTGCTTTCAAAAGTAATTAATACTCTTTGTTTCTCCAAAGAGAACTAAACAGAACCAAACAAAAATACAGTGTGTTCTTTTACTCAGCTCCTTTCCGCTCGTGGCTCAAGGTTTGGTACCTCCACTATAATATTTTCTTAAGGGAGGAGTATATGCTCTTAGTTCATTCATCAAAGCGCATCTGTGACCTGCAAAGACACACACAGTTTGTTTCTACAAGGAAGGAAGCACAGCAACTGTTTAGGGTGACATTCTCCACATAGTCATACACTTGTCCCTGCTGATCTGTGCCTATTTGCCTCCAACAAGGAAGACGTTGACACAGCATCCAATTCATTTGCTTCCAAAGAATGTTCTTCTGTACCCACTTCTGATATCTAAGGATTACTTGTGTGTGACGAGCAGAGTCTTCTCTCAAAAGGCCCGAAGGTTATAGCAATTTCTTTCAGAGAGGAAGTAGTGGGACAGAGTTGAGGAGGAAGATACTTATTAGAGCATACCAGAAATCAAGAACAGATAGACTCTCATTTACAAGTGGACACTTAACTACCAGTAGATCTAGAAAGAAGGAAACGGAGCTAACCCAGAACAAAAACTGTTTGAACCAGAGTTTTCACAAGTGAGCGGCTTAGATTTTGAGACTAGGAAAAAGAAACCTATTTCTGTAGCATAATAATCTGGACTCCTTCCCAGACACCCTGCAAGCAAGAAACCTCTAATGCTTTGGGAGCATTTTTCTAGTAAGAAGATAATTTTAGCATATTGCCTGGGATTTGAGACCTTGTGGGTTAACCAGTACATTTGTGGGTGAATAAAAACTAGCAAACTGTAATTCTACTTTGTTTTTGGATGTCAGTGTAGAGCAGGACTCAACTCAGGAGGCTGGCGGCTTAGTGGTACAGGCTACACCTTCATATTCCCTCCCTCCCTTTCTTTCTCCCCCCTTTCCCTCTTTGTCTTCTCCTTTCCTATAGATCTCATTCATATAGTTGTTATTTCAGCAGCCTCTGGGGTGTCAGAAGATAAATTCCTGTTGCTATGTTGTGTCCGACTTTTTTCCGACCCTGTGGGCTGTAGCCTGCCAGGCTCCTCTGTCTATGGGACTTCCCAGGTAAGAATACTGGAGTGGGTTGCCGTTTCTTTCTCCAAGGGATCTTTCCAACCCAGGGATCAACCCTGTGTCTCCTGCTGCAGGTAGATTCTTTACCTACTGAGTCATCAGGGAAGTCCTTCAGAGGATAAGATACGGAAAAGGGGAGCCACTCCTAGCTACATCCACTTACCTTCAGAAAACTAACACTGCATACCTACTGTGTGTATGACATGTTTGTGGTACACTGGTTGATTAAAAAAAAGAGGCGCAAGCTCGATCTTGACTTTAAGGAACTTTGATCTATTGTGATAAACAGCATCTCTAGACACTTTTTCTAAACTTTTTACTACTGAGGACCCACAACTTAACACCAAACAGTTCCACATCCTATTCTCTAAAGAAGTCCTTCTAAACTGTGGGCAATAATTTATTGTTTGAAGTTTCTGAGAATAATTTTTGTGTTTGCTTGTCCTTTCCTGGAATTTTGGCCCAAATATCTAATATTGTCTTATGCTACATTCTATTTTGAGAAGAGTAAAAAAAATGACACTCTCTACACGTGCATCTCTGGCAGATGGGATCCACAAATACCCCTGCCTGTTTTCTGCCAGTAGCCTCAGCATCTCTGAGAAACTCGGAGCTCTGTGTACCATTCTTTCATTTGTTGGAAAAGAAAAACCAAGCTGTTGCACAGGTGTGCATCAGCTAATTGGTTTTGTCATTTTGTTTTTCCCTGGAGAATCTTTGCTTTTCTCTCCTGACCTAGAATTCGAAAAAGTAGGGGAGGAGGATGGTACAAATCAAAGCATCAAAAGCCTTGGATCAAATGGATGGCTGAATGTTGCTTGTGGTTGGTTGAATCCTGATAGACACTTGTTTTGAGGTTTGTGATAAATTAGACCCAATATAGAGTCTGCCTTTGGTATTTTTACAAGAGTTGGAAATGCGGTTAAGATGCTTACTTGTACTGGTGGTGGTGAAGATGAATGAATGATGACCAACGAAGTTATATTCCAACAGTAGACGGTTTGGGAAATGTTGAAGAAGTTGGGAGTCAGGATCCTAGGTTTCTAAACTCAACTTTATAATTTATATGCCTGTAAATTTGGTATTGAATATGGGGTTGCAAAGCTAATCCTTGGTACTAGTTTCTTTCCTAGGTACTAGGTCTGGAATCCACTCTCCTGCCATTAAATGGATAAGTTAGGATCAACTTCAGCTGTTAGTAATGTAAAACTCTAAAATAACAGTGGCTTATTTACAATAGAAATGTACTTCCCTTTCACATAGAAGCCTGGTAGTAGCAGTCCACTGATGTGGTGGCTCTGTTCCACACAAAGACCGCAGGAACCCAGGTTCCTTGGCCTTACCATCCCTAGGGGGTAGCCAGTGTACTGATGGTCTCAGAAGGCTTGTCTGTTCCAGACAGCAAGAAGAAATGTGCCTGCAAACTATTTTATGAAGAAGGTTCTTAAAAGCTGCTATACAGTCTTTGAACTTACATCCCAATATTAGAATGTAACCTGCATAGCCATAGCTAGCTACATGGGAGGCTGGGAAATGTATTCTGGATGGCCAAGTGTCCAATAAGAAGGAAAACACTCAGAACTGATTTAACAGTTTGCAGTGTCTGCTACCTTATTTGGGAGACCCAGACACCAGGCTTTCATGGACTAAAGGAAGATACAGAATAGTTTGCCCACTTTACTATTTTAAAAAATTTACACGTAATTACCTATTATATACTGTGATTATAATTTATAACAAGATGAGAAAATAAAACCACCTGGATGCAATGTGAAGCCAAATCATTTACTGCTTTTCTACTTCCAGTGCTGTTTACCACATGCTAAGTTCCTTTTAGATTTGATGCTTGGGGGAAAGTTTCCTTTTCGGTAAACTTCTTTTATTAGATAACTAAAACTTTGTAAATTTTAGGGGCAAGAAATTAAATTTCCTCTCAACTCCATGGCTCTTATTTTCTCATATTATTTTACTGTTTCAAATATATTTCTATCTTTTCTATAAGCTGCCTCAAATTCTCTTTTAACTTAGATGGAGAACAAATATCTCAGAGGAGTCATAAAAGAACAGCTTTTACCCTGATCCTTTACGATGTGTATTTTAAAAGTTAAGCTCCAAAAAACATTTCTCTCTTAACTCCCCCACCCAATCCATAGCCTAAAAATCCTGTTTTACATTTTACATCAAATATGAAAGCTTGTCCACTAACCACTCAGGCATACTGAACAGATTATTTCAGTTATGCTGATTTTTTTAAAGGACACAACCTTTAAAAATACTTGTGTAAAAATACACAACCTTTAAATTCTAACAAATAGAATGGTTCGCAAACCAAAAAAATGCACTGAGATTTCTCCACTGTCGATGACAACCAGATTCTCTGCCTTTGCTAAAATCTGTTTTTTCACCTGTAAAATGGGAATAGTGTGTCTCCTGTACCTGTCTTCTCAGATTGTGTGGGATCAAATGAGGTTAAGTTAGTTACAGGACTTTGAAAATTCTGGAGTGTTCTAGAAGTGCTTGCTTTTGTTTTTATATCAGAAACAAAATATACACATTTTAATCTATGGGAGCATAGTTCTGTGTGCTCCCACACATAGATTTTGATTTTAGAAAAGATGGCAGCCACTTCAGCATGCTTTACAAAATATATATATATATATATATTAATTTAGGCTGTGCTGGGTCACTTCATGGCTGCATGCAGGCTTTGTCTAGTGGTGGTGGGCAGGGACTGCTCTCAATTTGCAGTGTGACGACTCCTCATCGCAGTGGCCTCTCTTGTTGCAGAGCACAGGCTCTAGGGTGCACAGGCTTCAATAGTTGTGGAACAAGGGCTCAGTTGCTCCATGGCATGTGGGATCTTCCCAGACCAGAGATCAAACCCATGGACCCTGTATTGGCAGGGAGATTTTTTTTAAATTAATTAATTAATTTTAATTGGAAGCTAATTACGTTATACTATGGTGGTGGTTTTTGCCATACATTGACATGAATCAGCCACGGATGTACACGCGTCTCCCATCCTGAACCCATCCCATCGCTCTGGGTTGTCCCAGTGCACCAGTTTTGAGTGCCCTGTTTCATGCCTCGAACTTGGACTGGTCATCTGCTTCACATATGGTAATATACATGTTTCAATGCTATTCTCTCAAATCATCCCACCCTCACCTTCTCCCACAGAGTCCAAAAGCCTGTTCTTTATATCTGTGTCTCTTTTGCTGGCATGGACCACCAGATTCTTAACCATGGGCCACTAGGGAAGTCCTCAGTTTGCCTTTTTAATCTGCGGGCAAAAGACCAGATTATAGTTTGTTGTCAAATACTCTGTCAATTTCGTAGCTTCTCCCTAATCATTTTTTGTCCTAGTACTTAATG
Organism: Bos mutus; assembly: GCF_027580195.1. Taxonomy (NCBI): domain Eukaryota; kingdom Metazoa; phylum Chordata; class Mammalia; order Artiodactyla; family Bovidae; genus Bos; species Bos mutus. The sequence goes on along the minus strand of NC_091622.1, from coordinate 59,831,940 downwards.
TAGAAAGTCAAGTCCTTGCATGCCACCATTTAGAGTAACAGTGACCTTGAAGTTGGTCTAGGCAGCCTCTGGAATAGCTTCCACCTTGTCATCAGTGCTCTTGTCATCAGCCTAAAGAGGACCACAGCTCTAAGGGAAAAGTGTATTGAAGACCCTGCCAGAATAGTGGAGGGCTGGAAAATGGGCTTTATTTAATGCACTTTCAGACCTGTCTACCTTGAAAGAGTATGGTGCTGGTCGTCATTGCGTCTGTCTCATTGAATGGAAGCCAAAGAAAGATTGCCACCAGAGGTGGATGTTTGTCTTCTCCTCTGCAGCTGCTCACTGTGAAATAATAATCAAATAAGGAAGGTGTGTGGTTGGATCGACTGCTGGCATGGCAGCTGGACACGTTCTCTGAACGTTGTTGCACCGTTGCTTAATCATTTGACCATAGATATCCCTATTACACTGTATTTAGGCACTAAATGCCCAAACTTGAAAGCAAAGAATGTTAGGGCTGACTTGTTGATCGTCCTGCCAAACCTGAATAATCCCACCTGCTGTTGAACCGGAGGCACTGCTGCCATTCAGTGCACAAGTGGTCAGACAGTGGGAGGAGAAAGCGATAAACCTGCCTGGCAATTTTATGTATGCTGTAACCTTTACTTTTAAAATCACCCAACAAGTTGCTGATTCAAGAGCATGCCCACCCACATACATTCTCCATTTTGTATTGTCATTAAACTTTTAAATTTTGAAGATTGCATTGGTTTCTTCACCGGTGTTTCCCAGTGCTTCTTAGAAAAACAAAATTGAGGTTATCACAATGGCCTGTAGCTTTCTTAAAATATAAACCAATAAGTAAAGTTATAAATACATTTATATAAATATAAATTAAAATTCAAGTTTTAATGTTTTATTTTTACTTTTTTGGAGAGGGCTGGGGACTTTAAGGCTGGGGCTTCTCAGTAGTGATTATAAATTATGCTACTTTGTACTTTGTGCACACTGTAAAAGGAAGTATAGTGTTCTTAGATTATATTTCATTTCTTAAAATTTTAATACCCCTTTTTATAATTTGTAAGAAATGCACATTTTATTGTGTAAGTGTGTCGAATGAGACCTTCTTATGATATTTTAAGTATTCTGTAGCCAGGTCATATGATTAACTTCAATCATATGTATTGTATAGGTGTGAATGGATGAATTCGTGTTTACAAATACCAGTTTTCCCTCTGGATAATTTTTAGTGACTTACATCTCATGCCCTTTCATCTTTAAATTTGTCTTTGCAGAGTCCCCTTGACTGTTTTGATTTTGGTTAACAGTCTGTGAACAGGGCGGCATAATTTCCCTTTTATTTTCCACCATCATGAGATCAGTTCCTTTTGCATACCTTCTTGAGGACCTGAGGCAGAGCAGTCTCTAAAGAAGGGTGCCTGAAATAATACTTAGACTTGATAAGCTATTTTGTTCTCATTTCATTTCACTTCTTTAATGGCCTAGCTGCATGGCATAAAGCAGCCACACGCTGTTTAAAGAGATGCCACAAACTCAATCCAGTGTGTCCTTATGTGATGCTCTGCTTCTGAATGGACATGTGAGTGGCCAACGCTCTCATCTACTTTTCTTGATCTAAATAAAAACTACCTTTTTAGTAAAAAAAAAAAAAAAACACATTTGGTAGATGCAGATTCTTGGGAATCTTAGTTTTTCAGTGAAGTACACTGTGGTTGATGCCACTTCAAAATGTGTTTTTTCCAGAGTCTTTTCCCCCAAAGCCACATTTGAATGAAGTAATTAATAGCGACTAGTAACCGAGACTTACTGAGTGGTTATTACGTGCCTGGTTTTGTGCTGAGCACCGTGTCCCACATCAACTGTATGGGGTAGAAGCTGTCATCAGTTCTGTTGTAGTAAGCAGACAGGCCATTAGAATTAAGCCATTTATTTGTCTGAGATGACACGGCTAGCCAGCGTTGGAGCTGACATTCAAGGCTATTGACTGACTCCAGAGCTCTTGTCTGTAATAGTAATACAGCCTTGAAACAAATGTAGTCGAGTAAGCCTAGCAAAGACTTATGTCCCTAGTGAGTTTAAATTAAGAAATATTGTGTTGAGCTTATGCCAAAATACTTGTTAAAAATACACAAAGTATGTAGTATTACAAGGCCCAAATTTAAGAACTGTTTAAACTGTGAGTTCTTGGAACATTTACTCAAGAATCTTTAACAGGAAAATCCTCAGTTACAAAGAACTCCCTATTTCAAAAACATTAAAAAATCTTAACTTTTTTAAAGGAAAATATAGGAGAAAGAGTTAGAAAATCAACACTCTCAAAACTGTCAGCGTTTTATTAGAGCTGTCAGAAGACTGCAACCATGGGAAAGCTCAATGGAATAAAATGTGTAATTTTTGTGAGGCTGTGATAGACGCTTCAGAGTCCTAGATAGGCCCTGCAAATAAATATAAGAAAGAACAGAAGCACTGAGACTGTTTGGAGCAAGCTTTCCTCCCTTCTGTCCAGCAGGCCAGCAGGTCAGAATTCTGAGAATTCGCAGATTTGGGGCATTTGGGGCTCATCCCCTTGTCTCCATAGTCATCATTTTTGCCAGTTCCTTTGACTTAGGACAGTTTCATACCGTCTTCTAAGCAGCCTCCGTGTGCTGCCTGGAACCCTCAGCAAACCTATAATAAATGATCCTGACCTGGAGTCCTGGCTCTGTGCTCTTGTCGCCAGAAGTCAATGATGAAGCTGGAGGGGATGAAGAGCCTTCTTGCTCTTTCCTGACAACAAAGTTTTAGGTCCAGAAAAAATAAAGGGGCTAAGTAGTGAGTTAGAGAAGAAGAGAGCGAGAGAGGGGCAGTGGAAGCAGACCACTGGTGAGCAGAGGAACGGTTTTAACGCTAAATTCATATACAGCAGTTTGGACCTAGGAGCCTGGCTCCTTTGGGAATAACATTGCTCAGAAAGAGTAGCCAGCAGCAGCTGCAGCTGAGACTTCAGAAGAGAGAGGTTTTTCTTCTCCAAGAATGGGAGCATTGTGCAGATTGGTCTTCTGATTTTGAAAACACAGACCGCACGAGAACTTCACGAGTTTTCCTTCGCATAGAGGGTGAATTCTTAGCTCTTATGGAGTTAAGTCTTATTCTGGACCACTCATCTCTCATTCACGTGACCTTCTGTTGTCATGACATGACAGCCTCTTTCCTGCCACTGGGACTTTGCACTTGAGGTTCCCTCTTCCAGGAATGCTGTTCCCAAGGCCAGTCCCTTCTGTTTGGGGGTGACATTGTTCTTTCTTTAGACTATCCTACCAAATAGCCCATCACCAGACAACTGATCCCATTATCCCTAAATTGCCTCTTTTATTCATTGCTGTATTCTCAGCTTCTAGAATAGTGCTTGGTATGTAGTAGAGTCCCTCTGTACAAGAGAATGCATGAATAGTGGGTGAATGAAAGAATGATGAAGTATAATTCACATTTTCTGTTTTCTGAGGCCAGCAGTCAGATGGGATTTGGTAGATAAAAATGATTACCTTTTGTTTTCCCAGACCAGTCATTCTTAAAAAGTCTGGTTCCCAAAGCCAACAGCGTGAAATCAGTAGCACCTAGGAACTGTTAGAGATGCAGATTCTCAGGCCCCACCTCAGAGAGACCGAGTCAGAAGCTTGGGGTGGGGGTGGAGGGTGGGAGGCTGGCACCCCACGATCTGTGTTCTAGCAGGTTCTCCAGGTGACTGATGCTTGAGAACCCAGGTCTCGGATGCAGGGTCTGGCTAGGTCTATCCGATGACCTCTGTGCCCCCAGCCCTGGAGCAATGCCTGTACAGAGTAAGCAGGAAATGTTTGTGGAAGGAGTTCATCTGTCTCCTCTGTTCGCAAGGCCCTCACCCCCTGCCTTGCACACTGAGGCACTGGGCACACAGCAGCTGTCGAGGAAGGGAGTGAGGGCCATTCAGAGGACCAGAGGGAGACTTCTGTGCTCTGTGCTGTAGACGTTACCAAATTTAGAATCCCGACTCACCCATCCCTCCTTCCTGTGGCCTCCCGAGCAGAAAGGGAAATTTCCAGCTGCTGCTAGATGCTCATTTGTTTCCATTTGACCCTTCGGTTCCTCTAGTGAGCCCAAGGGAGAGGGTGAGGAGAGGCTGGCTTGCCTCATTCACAGACCCAACTGCGGAGGAGAGCCCAGTCGCAGGGGTGGAGCCAGGCCAGCGCACTGGCGCCCCAAGGCGGCTCGAGGGGCGGGTCCTTGCTGCTCACAGACAGGCCCCTTGTTCCTATGCCAAGTATCGCTCTTGGCCCAAGAGATTACCAGCACAAGAGGGCCTTTCTTGGGGCTCTCAGCCTTGCTATTTTTACACTCGGACTTGCAGGCCCTGCTTCTGGGACAGAACTGCACACAGTGAAGTGGGCCACTTGGAAAGGACACCTGCACCTTTCCACACCTACCACTGAACCTCGTCTCCTTGAAGCACCTTCAGTAAGAGGCAGGGATGCAGTGATGACAGGACAGAAGACCATAGAGCTTCTTAGGTGTGAGATCCTGTAGGGAAGGGCGGAGGGCGAAACAGGTGGGATCTCAGCCTCCGCCGTGTGTCTGGGAGTGGAATTTGAAGCTCAGGCTTCTAACTGGAGAGGCTGCAGATGCACAGACCAGCTGAGGTGGCCTGAGTTTACTGGTTGCAGATTTAATGAGGGAGTAAAGGAGGGAAACTCCTATGCAAAGTCTGCAATGGCAGTGTCCTGGCATTGATGTACCCAGGCTCCAGGGTGGGTCTTGGGGGGCTCAGTTACCAGCTCTGTAACCCTGGTCAGGTCTGCAGGCCTCAGACTCGAAGCCATTGTGTTCTTTCTTTTGTCCCATCCCTATTTACTCACGTTCTGAATTCCCCCAAGCTGACTATAACTGATCTTACTCAGGTCTCTGAAAAAATAGCAGCCATTTCTACATTGGGACCTAGTTTACCCCTTGGCCTTAAACCAAACTGCTGTCCTCGCTGGCCTTAGATAGGGGGTAACAATAGTGTATCCTTCATAAGGCCACAGGGGACACTCCATGAACTCCTGCAGTAAAGGAGCTGGGTAAGTCAGCCCACAGACTATGTCAGCGTGCCTGTTACTTTTTACTCTTATTAACAGTGCTGTCATTACCAGCCCCTGAGAACCTCATGGCAGCATTAAGAGAACTTGGGTTTAAGCCTTAAAGCCTGGCTTCCTATCTTGGCTGCATCGTCCTTGCCTTCTGGTGGGATTGATGTGAGCTTTAACTGATCCCTGTTTTTTCAAGGAAAATCATACAAACAAGACCAATATTTAAAAGAGATAAAAATGGTGCTGCTATGGTCAAAAGGGGCTTCCCGGGTGGCGCTAGTGGTAAAGAACCTGCCTGCCAATGCAGGAGACATAAGAGATGTAGGTTCAGTCCTTGGGTCGGGAAGATCCCCTGGAGAAGGAGATGGCAACCCACTGCAGTATTCTTGCCTGGAGAATCCCATGGACAGAGGAGCCTGGTGGGCTACAGTCCGTGGGGTCACAAAGAGTCGGACACGACTAAAATGACTTCGTGTGCACGGTCAAAAGACTCTGGACAGGCCTGGAGTTCCACCTGCCAGCAACACTGTCCCTCCTCCTAATTTAATAACATTTGGAAACCACTGACCTATTGAATAAGGTCCAGGGTACTTACTTAAATGTGCACATAGTTTTATATAGGAGAACTAAGCAAATTGGAGCTTTGAAGATTAAACAAAATAAAGTGTAATAGCACTGAGGCGCCTCAGAAGGCGCATTTCTTACTATTCCTTTGGAACCTATCAATGAAAAAAGAAACAAAATCTCAACTCCAGCCCAGAACTCTTCCCAGTTTATCATATCTTATTTCTTTTTGTCCACAAGAACATTCATATACACCATCAAAGGAAGTAGACCTTGCCCTTAACTAGAAGCTAGTTTTCTGGAGTACTCTGTGAAGTTGCTCAGTGTTATGAAATTGCACAGAAATGATTTCTTCAGAATTCCTCTTTTGCCAAGTGCCAAGTTCAATTCCCATCATTCGGGACTTTATTCACTTATTTCTCCCTCCTTCTCTCTTCGTTCTTCTTTCCTATCTTCCTTTCTTCTGTCTACCCCATCTGTCTATCCATCCATCTGCCATCTCTCCACCATTCATCCGGCTCATTGTTATTGAACACCTGCCATGCTAGGTGTTCGGAATAGGATGGTGAACATGACAGGGATGATGTCTGCCTGCCCTCACGGGACTTACATTCCATACAACCAGTATAGGGTGATGTGGAGCGGATTCTATAAATGGTTCTGAGCTGCTAACTGCTAATTGTATTGTAAATGTTCCCACCTCACTTCCTCCATCATCATCTCATCATCAATTTTTAGCAATGAAATAACCCTCTTTTAGTTTTTATTCACCTGATGCGAAGACCTGACTCATTTGAAAAGACTCTGATGCTGGGAAAGATTGGGGGCAGGAGGAGAAGGGGACGACAGAGGATGAGATGGCTGGATGGCATCACCGACTCAATGGACATGGGTTTGGGTGGACTCTGGGAATTGGTGATAGACAGGGAGGCCTGGCGTGCTGCGGTTCATGAGGTTGCAAAGAGTCGGACACGACTGAGTGACTGAACCGAACTGAATTTTTATTCCAACAAAATGTCAGCAGAAACTCAGCATTTAACCAAATATAAGTGACTAGGTCTGATTGAAGACAGAACAGCCCAATTCCTGCCCTGTAGCCCCAGGCCCCTCTCCATCACCCCAGACAGCCAAACTCAAAGGCTGCTGACCGTGGTCTCTCTCCCTGGTCTGACATGATATCGCGTTCTTGTTGTTCATCGTGGTATGCAGCTATTCTACAAGCATGCTAGTGTCCCAGCTGCAGAGACAGCTAGGACATGTGTAAATTCAGGCCCTTGGACCTTAAAAACCACAGAAATGCTTACGAACACCCTCCTTTTGTTCTTTTATTAGTTTCCATCTTGAGCCTGTTGTCTGTGAGCTGCTAGAATTTGACAAGGGGACACCCTTGGTAGGGTTTTCTCCAACTGAATCCCAAGACCTGTGTATTTTTTCCCATCCTCGTTGAAATACTGACAATAAAACAACAGCAGAAACAACCCTCCCACCCAGCCCCTAACAAGGAGACAAGACAGAGGAGTGTATGCACATATTTGTTTCGAATGGTTTGTGAAAGATTTGGGTAACTTGAAATTATTTAATCATGTTTAATTTCCTGTAGGGGGAGGGGAAGTTTCCATCATAATTTGAGACAAGCGGCAGTTTTGCCTCTGACAGATTTAAATGAGAAAAGCAAATGCTGGGATGCCAAACACCCTCATGAATGCACATCTGTGCCGTCGTCTTAATCAGCTTCTTTGTTTGGCTTCTTTTTTTCATCTTGCGACGGTAGCAGTCTCAGTGACATGATGTGGTGACATTTGCACAGGGCAAGGCCAGCCTACTTTCTTTGAATTGCTGTTCTGGCTCCAGCCTCTTATGAATGACCACGTAGGAAAGGGCCTTTCCTTAGAATAAAGTGATCCCCAAACATAGAGTGCAAACTGATTATGTTTTCCTACCTATGTATGTTCATCCAGCTGCTTGCAATTTCTCCATCATGCCTCTCACTCTATGGATTTCTTACTCTGCTTCCTCTTCTCTCCTCTCTTCTCTAGTACTTTAGCCCATTTTATAAGAAAGCCCAAAATGAGATATTTAAAAGCAAATAATTATGCAGTAAACTAATAAAATATTGATATGGTCCAGAGATGGCAGAAATTGCCCAGTAGATGTATTTTATTTGTCCCACCCCACCCCCCCACACACACATACATATACACAGTGCCTAAAGAATTATTTTTTGAATTTAAAGGCCTTTGGACTTTGTACATGCTTACTGGTTTGCCTCATAGCTCAGTTGGTAAAGAATCCACCTGCAATGCAGGAGACCCCGTTCGATTCCTGGGTTGGGAAGATCCACTGGAGAAGGAATAGGCTACCCCCTCTAGTATTCTTGGGCTTCTCTTGTGGCTCAACTGGTAAAGAATCTGCCTGCAATGTGGGAGACCTGGGTTCTATCCCTGGGTTGGGCAGATCACCTGGAGAAGGGAAAGGCTATCCATTCCAATATTCTGGCCTGGAGAATTCCATGGACTGTGTAGTCCATGGGGTTGCAAGGAGTTGGACATGACTGAGCAGCTTTCACTTTCACCCGTTTGCCGCAGTCCCTGCCATTCTCTGTTGTGTTCCACACTACGCTCATTCCTGTATTTACATTACTGGTCTGTTTTTAGAGTTCCTTTTTGAATTCCGAGGCCTTATCAGTCTGTCTTCTTTGGGAAGCTTCTGTGTGCAGTTTGGAATTCCAGAGTGTTACAAAAGACATGCTGCTTTAGATGTTTACCATCAAGTGGCAGGAGTTATTAAAGCAAAGTGCAGTACTCATAAATCCAGCAACTCATCCAGAAAGCAAAGAAAATAAGAATTGTATTCATTGCTGGATGTGTAATCCCAAACAGTAAATCTTACTAATTTACAAAGGGTTTCAGTAGATTTTGTGTGTAATCTTGCAAATTTTGTTTGAGTAGTTGATTCTGACTAATGGAGCGTTAGCCTGTTCATAGGGTCCTTGGAACTATAAAATGATGATAATGGGTCCTTTTACATCCATGTTATCAAGCGTCAACCTTCCAGTTCTTTCTTCCTTTCTGTATTACCCCTCTTAGCATACTTGGTGTTTGTAGGATGGCTTTAGTTCTCATTTGGGCTATGGACACATCTGCCCATGGAATTCTGCTGACTATTGGAACTAAAACCAGAAGACGGTAGTTGTTTCTTCTTTTAATAAAACCCCTCTCTCTCTCTTTTTTTTTCTTCCATTTTCCAGCAGATATATGGAGTGACCACTCCTTTCAGACTGATCCAGATTTGCCACCTGGCTGGAAGAGAATCAGCGACATCGCTGGGACCTATTACTGGCACATACCAACAGGGACGACTCAGTGGGAACGCCCTGTCTCCATCCCAGCAGATCTTCAGGGTTCTAGGAAAGGGTCCCTTAGTTCTGTAACGTCATCTCCCACCCCAGAGAATGAGGTAAAATGGAGTATCTTTTTAATGGCTTAGTAGAGTGGATGTAACTTGTGATTTCTCTTTAGACTCATTGTTTCTGCCCCAACAGGTCATCAAGGTAAGCTTTCCAATTTTTACGCATGTTGCATTTGAAACCTCTGAAATGCTTCCTTTTCGTGAATAGTGTTAATATCATCTTTCAGGGATCTTTTTATTTTTTAATGGCTTTTGGTCTCTTTAAATACCATTTCAGGTACAGAAAGTAAGAGAGGCTGATTAATGAGAAGTGGTTAAGATTCCCTGGGGCTCATTGAGGCAGTACTTCACTCTGTAGGTGCCGCTTCACAGTGCTGGTTCCATAAAATATTTACACACGGAAGAACGTCTCTTGGCCTGACGTGTTATAATTACCGCACATCTTATTAATATCCTTGGGCTCATTTGATTGCAAGGAGAGAATGTCTGCAGGAATAACCCTTGAGAACCCTTAAATGCTTAATTTCTAATAAGAAATAAAAAAAGAGAATCTGTTTATTTAGCAGAAGTGACATTATTTTAGAAATAATTAGCAGCATAAATTTGTTCTATCCCTGAGGAAGAAATCTGATGTTTAAACAAAGAATTGAGGCATTAAAAAAATTCCATCATGATAGTTGTTAATACAGAAACTCCTGCAGTGAACCTTTGTGAATCCTGATAACAAAATATTCAAGAGAATTACAGTGGGAAAAGGTCACAGTTAAGTAATGGCTTTTTTTTTTTTTTTTTTTTTTGAAAAAGAGGTTTGATTCCTGACACACAGGCATTTCTGCCTTTTCTCTGACCACAATCTTTTGTTCTTTAAACAACATATTTTCTTTTACTTTGAGGACATGGAAGGAATTTGAGCTGCATCTCTTACCCAAAAGCCTCTCTACATATTTGCTGCTATTATTGCCCTTCCTATTATTGCCCTATTATTGTCTTTAAAAGTAAACAACATCTTCCATTATTTACTTACTTTTCTCTAAGAGGCAGGAAGACCTACATTCCAACCACATTCTTGCTGTTACTGGGCTTCAGCATCTTACTCACTCCACCTGGGCCTTAAACTCTCCATCTTTCAAGTAACGGTTAGGGCGAGCTATAACCCTCTGTTAATAGACTGGGGCTTCAGTTTGTTGGTGCGGGGCCCTGATGATCAGACACCCGCTTCAGTTCCACTGAGCTACTTAGGATTTCATTGCTTATCACTGGGCAATTTGGGTAATTTTTTTATTAGCATAATATTCCTACTCCCAGAGCAAATTCCATTCAGTCTTTTATTCACCTTGTGTGAAGTGTGCTGGGAGGTGGAGAGGAACCAACTCAGCCTACCAGGAAGTGGAGTCCTCCTCCATGCCAGCCCAGGTGTCTCTTGGCATTTCTCCCTGGACCTCAGCGCGGCTCCCAGGAACTGAGTGGGCCAGGACACCCTTGGGCCCTCAGTGAGACGCAGAGGCCCTCTTTCATCTTCACCTGGCCTGCTTGGCATCTCTGTTAGAGTCTCTCCAGCCCAGGACTTCACTCTCCTACTGCATCCCTTTGCCATCCTCACCTCCAGGGAGAGCCCTGCAAGCTGAGAATGCCAGGGTGGGAAGGGGGCATCTGGCACCAGTGTCCAGCCATCACAGACAGGGAAGCCGAGGCACAGAGAGGCCAGTGACCAGAAGCCACACTGGGTCTAGAACTCAGGGTTCCCAAATCCTCCTCAATTCCAGGCCAGAGTTCTCCTCACTTGGCTTCCCTGGCTCTGAGATTTCAGCCCACCTGCTTTCTCTTTGTCCAGAGGTGGGATGATCAGACTGACTTTGAGATACTGCTTTCTGTTCAGTGAGCCTCTCGTCTTCCGTATATGGAAGAAATGAAGTTTGTCTTGAAGCCCGCATCCTGAGGCTGAGGCATTGGTGGGGTGAGGCCCAAGGTGGGCATCTCGGGGTTTAAGTGCCTCAGATTTTTTACCTCTTTGATGAACATGGAAGACTTTTGTTTTCATACTTTCTGCATAGAAGAACGCAGCACAGGTGGGCTGCTGACCCTGGGGAAGATGATCAGGAGGCAGAGTCCACATTCGCATCCCTGAGCCTCCTTCTGACATCCACTGTCACCTGCTCTGGCCCCGTCCTTGCCTGCTTCCCTCCCTTCCCCCTCACTGCCCAACCCCCTTTCCAGCTCAAACTGTGTCCCCCCACCCAGTTCCTCTCCTGGAATTCAGTATTTCCTTCACATCTCCACTGCTCAGCCTCCCAGCGGCTGTTCATGACTTATTGTAGCTTTCAGGATATTTTCATAAATGTCACTTCATTTGTTCCCTTCAAGACTCTTCATGTGGCAGAGAAGACGGCTATTCTGTTTCCCACTTAAGAGGTAACTGGGTCAGGCTGGGCAGATGCCCAGTTCTCAATTCCAGATCCTGTGATCTGCCCCAGCACTGGGTGAATTTCCACCTTGAAGTTGGTTATGTTCTACTCTTCTGTTGCCATCATGTTGGATAAAGTCTTATCCCTCCAAGACACATGTTAACAGATGTGTAGCTTTTTGACATTTCAGAGACAGGCTCATACCCAGCACTTTAATAGACCAGTGGGATGGATGTTCTTCAGATCAACCTTTTGGTTGTTAGCTCCATACACATTTTTCCCTGTGCATAAGGCTATCCACAGAGTCAAAGAACCAAGCAGATATAAAAGGCAGTACATTGAAATCCTAGGGGCAGAGGGATAAGCAGGTAGCAGAGAGGAGAGGTTGGGGAAGACCCAGCCTTCCACGTTCCAAGGTCCTGCAGGTGCTGACAAGGATATTAAAGCAGAGGCGCTAAGGGAGGTCGAGTATATACAGCACCAGCTTCACGGCTTATCTCCTAAAACCCTATGCATCTGTACGGTAGTTGTCGTTCCTTTTTTATATTTGACAACCCACATGGAGAGGCGAGGGAGCTTACCCAGAATCACACACCTACTCCCTGGTGGAGTCAAGCCTGAGTGGAGGTGTGCTGGCCCCTGCCCTCACCCCAGGCTTCACTCTGTGTTTATCAGGGGCTTTGGAGAGCCTTGGATGTCTTCATCTCCCTCCAGGGGAGGGTGGTGACATATGCAGAGCCTTCTAGAAAATGACTGCTTTTCATAACAGTCATAACAACAACAGTGTTGTTGTTCAGTTGCTCAGTCGTGTCTGACTCTTTGCGACCCCATGAACTGCAGCATGCTAGGCTTCCTCGTCCTTCACTATCTCCTGGAGTCGGCTCAAATTCACGTCCATTGAGTCGGTGATGCCACCCAACCATCTCATCCTCTGTCATCCGCTTCTGCTCCTGCCTTATGTCTTTCCCAACCTCAGGGTCTTTTCCAGTGAGTCGGCTCTTCGAATCAGGTGGCCAAAGTATTAGAGCTTCAGTTTCAGCGTCAGTCCTTCCAGTGAATATTCAGGGTTGATTTCCTTTAGGATTGACTGGTGTGATTGCCCTGCTGTGTGAGGGACTCTCAAGAGCCTTCTCCAACACCACAGTTCAAAGGCATCAATTCTTTGGTACTCAGCCGCAGGTGTTAATAACAGTTGAGAAAAAAGTGATTATTTCTCTAATGCCATTTCTTTGATCCCTAAATAGAATCTATTTTGACTAATTTGGAAACATGAGAGAAAGCAAAACGTTAAGGGCGAGAAGAAACTTGTAATACGTCGTGTTAGAAACGCATATTTTTATACAGCTTTTTCCTGAGCTGGCTTTAAAAAAAAAGTAAGTGCCAAATCTGTTGACTAAGCTTCACAAAAGTCTAGGACTGAAGGCTTCCTTGCAGTTTGAAAATTGTACATTTCACATTCCAAAGTTCACCAGGGAAGTGTTGAGCGCAACGCATAGTGTTTCCTCTGCAGACGCCAGCAGTATTTTTGCAAGTTTATAAACTGGACGGGAAGCACTTGCCGCTGAAATTTGGCCCAGAGACAGTCTCCCCCTAATCCATCAGTTTGTTCCAAATTACTTAGATGTTGCGTCTTAGAGAGAAGAGGGAGCTCCACAAAATATTTTAACGAGTAACTGTTGGCCCGTGAGCAAGTCTTGCTTAGAATCTTCCCAGATGAAGGAGTTTCCCAGTTCCTTAAGAATAAGGGCAAGGAGGGAAAAAGTGGCTCCAAAGCAAGGGGAGGTCTAGTTGTTTCTCAGGACTGTGATCTGTTTGTGATCATAGTTTACTCTGTTCTTGCTGCATCGCTCCTGGAGTCTGGGAGGGGCCTGTGCAGCTAAGTCCCTAGGAGAACACTTTCCGAGCATTGCATTAGAACCTGAGGATTTTCATGTACATTGAGAAATAAGACAGCAACATTAAGGGGCCGGTCTGTCATCATTTTCCTGAACCAAGTTCTTGACCTGCTCACGGAGTCTTAATATTTCAGAACTGGCAGGAACCTCCGAAAAGGGACTAGTGAATGCTACAGCAGTATTTCTCAGCCCACTGAACCAAGGATTGTGGCCAGGGTAACCTCTGGGCTTGCAGAACATGCTGATTCCTTGTTCTTACCCTAGGCTACTGAGCTAGACTCTGTAAGGGTGAGGCCTGAGAGTCTGCCTTTATCATATGCTTTTGCCCCACCCCCAAAACGAGGGGTGCTTCCCTGGTGGCTCAGATGGTAAAGAATCTGCCTGTAATGCAGGAGACCCAGGTTCGATCCCTGGGTTGGGAAGATCCCCCGGAGAAGGGAATGGTTCCATTATTCTTGTCTGGAGAATTCCATGGACAGAGGAACCTGGCAAGCTATAGTCCGTGGGGTTTCAAAGAGTTAAACACAACTGAACAACTTGCACTTTTCCAAAAAAGGAAAAAAAAAAAAATCATATGCTTTCCAGGAAATTATATGCCGAGGGATTACAAAAGCCAGTCTTCTAGCGAATCTAGTCTGTTTTTATTTATGTGTCACTTCTGCTTAAATACTTTGGCCTTGTCTTAGCATCTCCTGGGAATCATTGCTCTCATTTGCCTGCTTTCTGAGCCCTTTGATCTTCATTGCATTGTGTCTCTTTGTAGTATTCTTACTTGAGGCACGTCAGCCTCCCTTTTTGGGGGATTGGGACCTGCCCCCCTCGTCATGCATCCTCAGCACTTGGCACAGTGCCTGGTATGTGGCAACGTTCATTAAATATTTGCTGAATGAAGGAATAAACTGGCTTCATACCGGGAGGGAGCTCTTCGCTGACTTACTGTAGCCACAGAGCCGGCACTAGAGCCTCAGCTCTCCTGGTTTTTCCCTAGTTTATAGTTTCTAAATTGTGCTGCTGCTCACACAGACTAATTTAATTCCACAAGCATTTGTCAATCTGTTTTCTAGTTAGATTTTTTTAAAAACCGCTTTGTATTATGTTTGCATGACAAACCATAACTGTTCTTTTGATAGTGTTGCATCCAACAAAACATAGAAAGCAGTTTTAAAAGAAGGAAAAAATAAACCCATGTACATGGACTCAGTGCTCATTAACGCTGTCTGGCCTATTCAGAATTCCAGAAGTCCAGGTGCTCTGCCATTTATGGTCAAGGCCATGGCTCAAATCTTGACAGAAGAGGATTATAAAGCATAATTGATAAAGCTCTGTAGTCCCTGGGCTCTCAAACATTTTATTCTTACAAATGCCTTTATTTATTTTCTCCGTGGCAAGAGTAGAGGACAGTGCTGTTTCCTGGGCAGCTTCGGGCAGCCAGCCCCTGAGCCAAGGGCTCACATTCTTGACCTCATGGCATCCACACGCCGGTGGGAAGTGTCTCTAGCCCTGTCTGATATGCAGGGCACTGAGTTCACAGAGCAGTGAGGGCAGAGGCAGGGTTTGAACTCGAGCTTCCCAGACGGCTGTGTTGACTTCATAGCTTCCGAAGAGCATGCAGCAGCGATGTGATCGTGGCTTCGTCAAGACCACTGTGGGATGTTCATGTGCTTCCCTGTCTGTCCAGCTGTCAGCGGGCTCAGCCCTTCACTCTTGCTCTCCAGTTTGCGCGTTGATACCACTTCATAGAGACATTCATAGCACCTCCAGGGACTTTCTCATCCCCTTGGACCCCATCCTCAGGAGAACTCTGTTGACGTTGTCAAAGGACCAACTCTTAGTTTTCTTCCAGCAGAAGGACAGTGCATCATCTTTGTTTGATTTGAGGAACTGTTTTCTAAGATCCCAGAAGAGAAATCTAGAAGAAGAAAACTCTCAGTAGTCGAAGTTATACAGTCAGATTCCCTTAAGAGGTCATGAAGGGCACCATGCTGAAAGGTCTTGAAGGGTCACAGCAGGTGCCATGCCCCAGGTGCTGGGTGAGTCCCCCAGAGCTAGGATTTTGGGGCTCTCTCAGACCTGAGCATGATCACCATAATCAGGATAAGGGCTGCTGCAGCCTGGCCAGGGTCACGGCAAGCACCAGGAGAGTATGTGCCCACCGTAATACTGACACCAGCATCTCTCAGCTGTGCAAGGCTTTTTAGCTGCATTTCCTGAGAGATGATCCATTAGAGGCTGTTGCTCACCGACGATGGTCTCTGTTCTCCCTTTATCTCTATCCTGTGTCTGTCTTCCTAGGTTACTCCACCTGCCTTTTCCTCTTCTTTGTCTTTCTCTTTTCTTTCATCCCTCACTCCTATCACCCAAACTACAGATTTTCTGTAGAACCCAAGCATCTCTGTTGGTTTCTTTTTTCTTTACACTACTAGCTAAAATGTTGTATTCTCTCTTAATTAACAAAATAGATGAATAGACGATATCATTCTTAAAATTTAAGACAAGTTGTTTTTGTCCTTCATTGCCCTTGATTTTAAAAAAGAAAAATTACAATCACTTATGTGAAGGAGAACATTTCTCATCTTCATTGTCAGTGAAAATTTTAAATTTAGGAGGGAAAAAAAGACTCTGTCTTGTTCGTGGTAAATAACACTAGTTTCCATTTTTCTTTGCTTGAGTTCTGTGCTAAAGGGTTTATTTAGGAATACTTATATGTTATTTTAAGATTTTGCAAAATCACTGTATATCACCTTTGTTTATTTAAATCTATGAAATGTGATTGTTGGAAGTTTGCCCACTGACTCATGTCTCCGTAGCATGAGAGCTGAATTCATACAGTCTTAGAAGCATAAACAACTTTTACTTTACAGGGACTCCTGCATCCAAAGAGTAAATATATATATATAAAAATTTAAACACACACGTACTGAGAAATGTTTGATTAAATGCCAGAGCCTTTTCTGAATACTTGTTTTTAAAAATGCTCTTCTTTCACTCTCTATAATCCCAACACAGTGTTTTTTGAATATGATTTCTGATTTCAGATTACTTTTGTCAGACACACGCCTTTTTAAAAAATTTCTTCACAAGCATGCAGTTATGGAGGACACAAAACCCCACATCCATTTTAGGGGGTTCACAGTACTCTTGCCTGGAAAATCCCATGGACGGAGGAGCATGGTGGGCTGCAGTCCATGAAGTCGCTAAGAGTCTGACACGACTGAGCGACTTCACTTTCACTTTTCACTTTCATGCATTGGAGAAGGAAATGGCAACCCACTCCAGTGTTCTTGCCTGGAGAATCCCAGGGACGGAGGACTGCCATCCCTGGTGGGCTGCCATCTGTGGGGTCGCACAGAGTCGGACACGACTGAAGTGACTTAGCAGCAGCAGCAGGTCCCCCCAGCTGACAGGTTGAAGATTTTCCTGTAATATTTTCTCCTTAGTGAAAACCGAATACTTTTTGGAGGATGGAGGGAGGAAAGAGGTGAGGGGCTGGACAACTTTCCTGTTCTGTGCTCGGTAAAAGAGATCATTTTAAAAAATAAATAGACCCAGTGGTCTAAGTTTGAAAAACT
This sequence comes from Bos mutus, assembly GCF_027580195.1. Classification (NCBI taxonomy): domain Eukaryota; kingdom Metazoa; phylum Chordata; class Mammalia; order Artiodactyla; family Bovidae; genus Bos; species Bos mutus. Next base: position 59,815,021 of record NC_091622.1, on the reverse strand, counting down.
GCAGGTCAGCTGCCTAATCCAGAAAGGAAAGCAGCAGTGACGCCAGCTGTGCAGTGATGATAGATCCAAATTTGCAATGATTTTGCCCTCAGAGAGGCCTTCAGAGCCAGATAAATGCATTTGTCAACACCTGGGACGTTTGAACTCAGCCACTTCTGTTCTGAGTGGCTTTGAAACTTGTATTCATTGTGTGCCGAAGCTATGGGTCAATATTACCATCTCACTTTCAAAGAACTTTAGTTGAAAAGTAACTTAGTGGAAGAGTTCCTCCTGTTGACTTTCAAGAAAAGAGATCTGCCTGACAAATCAATGGAACAAGTTCGTGAGAGTGTACCTGGGTGTCTTATTAGTATCATTTAATTCCCCAAACGTCACATAAAAAATATTTGAATATTCAGTTAATGGAGTAGAAAGAAAAAAGATGGTCCCATGTTATCCGAGGTGAATAAAAGAAGGAGTTGTTTAGATTCTAGGTCTATTACAAGAGGTTTGCCAGCAAGGAAAGGCTTCACACTTTGTCCTGTAACTATGCTTGCTGCTGCTGCTGCTAAGTCGTTTCAGTTGTGTACGACTCTGTGCAACCCCATAGACGGCAGCCTACCAGGCTCCCCTGTCCCTGGGATTCTCCAGGCAAGAACACTGGAGTGGGTTGCCATTACCTTCTCGAATGCATTAAAGTGCAAAGTGAAAGGGAAGTCGCTCAGTCATGTCAGACTCTTTGCGACCCCATGGACTGCAGCCCACCAGCCTCCTCCGTCCATGGTATTTTCCAGGCAAGAGTACTGGAGTGGGGTGCCATTGCCTTCTCCAATAACTATGCTTCAGAAAGCATTTTGTGACTGAATATTAATTTGCGAAGAGACTTGGGTGCCAAGGAAGTAGACCTTTGTATGAGTGAGGGGAATTTACATTAGATTGTCTAGACTCTTTTTTATTAGATTAAATCTCAGCGAGATGAGGTCAGGCAGGGTGCCTTACCCTCCTTTATTATTGTTTTTTTCTGAAGTGGAGATAATTTGGCCCCTAGTTTTGTTATGCCCCTAGCGATGGACACTCCCCAGTTTTCAACCAGCTCATTGACCAGCATACCTCAAGAAAACAGTTCTTTTGGTTAATAGGAGAGAAAAACTTCTTATGGAATTAGGTGTGCTAGGCCTTTAATACTTGGATGCATATTGTGTGCTTTTAAGACCACATGTAGATAGTAACTTCCCTGTCTGGTAATAACGTTCAGCCATTTGTCTTGGTAAGTAATTAAAGCACCCTCCTGCCCTCCTACCCTGGGCCTCTAGTGACGATGTGGATCTAGGGAGAGCAAGCTACATGTTGCTGTTAGAGTGAATTTGTTCCCTAACCCATCCCCGTGAATATCAATGCTAACAACAGTGTCTTGTGTGTGTGTGTTCTTTTCTTTCCTTTTCTTCCCTTTTATTATTTTCTTTTCTTTTTTTTTTTTAAATCAATGTGCTTTTTCCTATGTGAATAATTGTATGTCTAGAAACAGCCATGGAGTGATTTTGCTGTTCTGAATGGGGGAAAGATTAATAGTGACATTTGGAAGGCAAGTATATTGTCAGATTTTAGCTCATTCAATATTTTGTCCTTTTTGCATGGCTGTGGCTGCATCTTCTTTGTGAACATCATGCATTCTGCAGGGACGGACTGAGGGGCTTCTGGCTCAGGCGGTGGGGCTCACACATGTCGCTTTTTTTGATGTCTCCCATTGTGAATGACTTCAGGCTGGTCGCCCCAGGCTCCTGTTGTCTCGTAAGAACCGGCATTTGCACCGAGCCAGCATCAGCAGCCCACGCATGCCTTTTTTTCTGCCTGAGCTCACGTACACTCTCTGCCTCGCGCTGGGAGGATTTCTCTCCCCTCTAATATCTGAGGCCGTGTCCTAGGTCTCTGCCTTTGTGCATTAACAGGGATCTCATTTCCTCTAGGATTTGCACGCGGCCACAGTCAACCCGGACCCCAGTTTAAAAGAGTTTGAAGGAGCCACCCTGCGCTATGCATCCTTGAAACTCAGGTAGGGCATTGGATGTACCTGCCAGAAGCTGTAGCTTTGTGCAGCTGGAGATTGCAATAGAATCCTAAGTCCCATTTTCTGTTTTTCTTTCTAGAAATGCTCCACATGCCGATGATGATGATTCTTGTAGTATCAACAGTGACCCAGAAGCTAAGGTTTGTAAGAAATGTGCTTTTAGTGACCAGGTTATAGTCTTGCATCAGAATAATGACTTTGGATAATGGCCCAGTTTTTACAAACTATCAACCCAGACCCACTTAATAAGCAATTATCCCTGAGTCCTCTCTCATTGCTAATCTCCCTAACACTTAAAGTAAATCCTTTCAGCCAAGTTGGGTTTGGGAGGGTTTCTGTAATCATCACAACTCTGCTTGTATCTCACTCCATCAGTTCTTTGTGCAACACGATAAAATTATTGTTTGAACAGGTGGGCTTCAGAAGCCTTTGAAGAAAAGCCAGGCTCTACCCTGTAATGCAGTGGAAGGGGAATTGAACAGGTGCTGTGGACCCCTCACACCCATCTCCTCCAGGGCAGCTCATACGTGTGCACAGTGAAAGCTCCTTGCCATCCCTGTCGTAAAAACTGGACTGTTTTATGGTGGAAAGTGAGAGTGAACTTTTGCTCTGGACTTCTGGTGCTGGGTATGAGCTGTTACAGTTGTACATTGATCCCTGAGAATCAGGGCCCTGTATTTCTCTGTGCAGTTGCTCACTTGATGTTCTTAAAGCTTTTATCTTTGCCTTTGTGTTCTCTAAGCAAAGTCCAGTGAGGCGGTGGAGAGTGCACTGGGGGGCTTGGAGCCTTGGCTTATGCACAGTCCTGCCACCTCCCTACCTCTGCTTCTCGGTTCCCTGTTCCCCTTTTCTTGGTACCTCAGGCTCTGCCAACCTCCCTATCCCTGCCCCTACCCACTGCTTGCTGTTGCCTTCAAGCCCGGTATGGGGCTGGGTGTGAGCCTGGGGAGGGTTGTGTTAGGCACGCAGTCTCCATGGTGTCTTAGGAAGGAGCAAAGTAGTGACCTGCCCAACCCGGGAAGACAGCATAGCGGTGTGTTCAGTGGGTGACACAGTGGGGGCCCGCCCACTCCCAGTCCAGGTACCTCGCATCCCCTGACACAGGTGCTGTAATAGACTGGAGGGTCGTCTGTTTACTCTGAGCTAGGGTGGTGGGTCCATGGGAAGGGGGATTCCTGGCTCAGTTTCCCCACTCTTGGCCAGGGCGTGGTACATCATCCCAGCAGCTGATGGTCTGTGGGGTGAGCAGCACCCCACAAAGGTGAGCAGCAGCATCATTTAGCTTTACCCGGAAGGGCTGGGCCAGCGATGTCTGTAAAGCTGAGTGTGAAACTGACGAGAGTAGACCGGGAGGGTGATGCACAGAAAGCAGATCCAATTAGTAACAGGAATGGGTGGCCTGGTTGAGCTGTTACCTAAGATGACACTTTCTCTTTTCCCTCCCAGTTTATTGCTCACTGAATTCTCGATCTTCCCCCGTTCTGTGGCCAGCATGTCTATTCTAGCACCTATTAGAAATCTGTGTGAATAAGGAGGCTCGGCTTTCTCATAAGTAACTAAAGTTGTACTTAGTTCAAAACAAAAAGTTTATGTATTGTATTATTTATTTTATACCCTTCTTTGTTCCATAGAAGATCTGAGGAGACTTATAAGAACACTTAGAAGCCACAGAAAACATAATGGAATAATCAGTGCATCTGTCTGTACTGGGACAGTAGATGGCGTTAGGACAGATCAGACTGGGGAGAAGGAAAAAGCGTGGTTTTCAGCATATAGGACTTGGCACAGTTATGAACATTGACCTTTGGGTTCATCTTTGTGCTTCCTGGTGTTTATTTACATTGAGGATTCTTACAGTAAATGGTATGAATTCCTGTAGGGGCATCTCAGAATCTTGTAAGAACTTCTGCAAACAATGCATGCTTCTAACTCCCCCACCCCTCCCCTAGGTCTAGGGGACCTAGATTCTGAAGGTCCCCCTGCTATAGAAAGTCCCTGGCACTCTTGGGGACCCCAAGCCTGTTGGGAGGAGAGAAGGGTTTCAGACCCCTGCCCTCCATGCCTGCACTGTGCATGAGGTAGAAGCATCTCAGGTCTTGATGGAATAGAATGGTTTTTCCAGGGCTCTATTATAAAATAATTGCAATAATGAATATTTATTGAGTACTAACTTTTTGCCAGACATAATCCTAAAGACTTCATTGCTGTTAACTCTCATCCTCACAAAAATTCAAGGGATTCAGTATCATTATTGCAGATAAGAAAACTGAAGCATAGGAAGTTAAGCAGCTAGTTAAATAGCAGAGTCAGGATTTGGCTCCAGAGCCCATGCTCACTAGATTGTCCCCCAAAAAGTCTCAATTGGAGCTTCTCTTAGGGGCCACCATCAATTAATGTAATATACTCCAAATATATATATGTATATTTGGAGTATGTATATAGATATACACACACACACACATCTACGTACACAGAGAGAGGGAGAGAGAAATTTGAATTTTGCTCATTGGAAGCAAAGGGCAAACCCATTTCAAGTAAACTGGTGGAGAATTATGACAGTGTGGACCAGCTTTCTGGTCTGACTTGAGTCAGAGATGAAGCCTAGAAGTGAAATGGATGGGCCACAGGTTTTTTCAGACCATCCCTCAGTGGTGTCATTTCAACCAGGCTTTTGATAAAAGTTGGGCCAAAACAGGAGGAAGGATGGGGTCGGGCGGTGGGCAGCGGTGGCTGGAGTGGGGCTCATCGAGTGGCTGGCAGTTGGCAGAGCCACACACTTTGGATGCCCCACGCACCTGGAGCCCCTTTGGGGAAATTGAGGAGTCTCGCTGTGCTTCTCTGGATGCAGGGTCTCGCCACCCTGCGATGGAAGTGGGCCGGGGGAGACCCTGCACGGAAGGCTCAGATAATCCTTCAGTGCTGTTTCCAGCAACACTAAATGAAATTATTTTTTACAAATTGGGAATAAGTCCGTTGGTTTAGAACTGACATTGATGAGGCCACTTTGGAGGGGTTCCCCATCGCCACCACCCCCTGGCCTGTCCTATCTGCCTCTTGGTTTCTCCTCGCCTGTTTATGCTGCTGGGGCACCTAAGGAGGCGAAGTGGCAAGATTTAGGTTCCCAGATGTTCAAGCTTTCCATAGATCTAAAGATATCTAAAGGGTATCTTTAGTTAACGCTTTCCATTCTTTTTCATTTGCCAGCAACCCAGGAACTGAGTGCCCCATAAACAAGCAGAAGGTGTCCTTTCTTTAGGGGAAAAAAAAATTAATTTCATGTATGATGGAATTCTAAATACAGTCTCTGGAGAATAAATAGATTGTTAGAGAAAGTGTCTTCCTTACTCCCTCAGTGAAACCTAGTTGCTGGAAAAACAAAAGTTGTTTTAGGCCATCAGGATGTAAATACTTCAAAATTCCCTCCAGCCACTCTGAGTCTAAACATCCTAATAATCAGTTGTTCAGTGAAAATCTAAGTACCAGTGTAAATGATCTCTTTTCCCTATATCACCTCCCTCTTCCCGCAAGAGCAAAGTATTTTTATAACTCTGACAGTGTTTTATGAGCTGACCTACTTTTTTATGCAGTGAATGTGTTTTTTAGTTGATTGCCGTGTATGCATAAGTTTGTATATAATTCTGAGCTCTTTAACTTTTTCTTTTAAGATAATTATATATTTATACAAAAGTCACCAAGACTGAGTTCCCATATTACCTTCCACCTATCTTCCCATAATAACATCTTCATAATCATGGACAATTATCCAAAGTAAGAAAATAATATTGAGACCATATACTAACTAAAATAGGCTTTGTTCATTCCCATTTTCCAGTGTTTCCCACCGAGACCCTTTTTTTGTTCTAGGACCTAATCCAGGATACTAAATTGCATGTACTGAGCTCTTAAAAAATTATTTTAGCTGTTCCTTTCCACAGTTCTCAGATTTATTATTCTTAATTCTATTAATAATATTCCATTTAATTAATTGCACCATAATCTGTCTAGACACCCAGTAGTCATACAATTTCCAGTACTACAGAGCAGAGCTACAACTTCATAAAAATAGGTGGCTTTTTTTCCCTGTAAATCATTGCTTTGGTACGGATTGCTGAAACCAGTATTACCAGGTCAAAGGCTATCGGCTTATGGCTTCTGTCACTTATTGCAAAATTGTTTTTCAGAGAGGCTGCAGCAGCACGTAATTCCATCTGTAATACCCCAGAAGACACTTTTGTCCACTGCCCACTGTTCTCTAGGCTTTGTCATTTTTATTTATTCACATTATTAGTTGTATCACATGTGAGCTACTACTCCTTCTTTAAATTTCCCCCTCTTAAGTTATCAACTAGGACATTTGTTTTGACATTTACAAAACCCTGCGTTTATTGTGGAACTCCATGTTGCTGTCCTTTCTTGGGAGTTTTTTCCTCTTGCTTTTCTATCCATTTTTAAAATGAAAACTTTAGTTTGGGATAACTTGAGATATACAGAAAAGTGGCAAAGATAGTGCAGAGAGTTCCTATATTCCCATCACCCAGCTTCCCTTTCTTTTACTTAACCGTAGTGCCCTTGTCAAAACGGAATAACAAAACTATTAACTAAAATCTATTCTGATTTTACCAGTCATTCTTCTAGGTCTTTCTTTGGTTTCAGGACAGCACAGCGTGTTTAATCTCTCTGCATTTTTAAATTCAAAACTTGGTTTGTAATCTCATTATTTTTTCTTTGTCTATTTTGTGTCACTTTTCCATGTGAAAATGCTTTTCTTAAACTTTTCATTTTATATTGGAGTATCATTGATTAACAGTGCTGTGTGAGTTTCAGGTATACAGCGAAGTGACTCAATAGTTATACATGTATCTATTCTTTTTCAGATTCTTTATGTGAAAATGTTTTTTAAATGTTTGTATATCCAAACATTTTGTAGATAACTGCCTTTTGTGCTTCATTTGTCAAGAAGGCAGTTTCTTGTCATATTTGGGTGGCCAGCTCGCTTGCACTTATAAATTTCCATAATTCCGCAGTCTACCCCTGTGCTCATCCTCCTTTCATACCTTAAAATCCTAATTTAGCCCTTTGAAACTTTCCTTTTCTCATGGCATATGGCTTATTGCTGGCCAAATGCTTGACTAGAATGAGTAACACTAAGATAAATCCAGTTATAATTAAACTGTTGAAAACTGAATGCTTTGAAAAATACGTACTAATTCCTTAGAATTTCTTCCCTTTGTGTCCCTATGCTGGACTTCTGTAAAGGAAGTGTTCTGCCATCTTGTGGACAGTATTAAAAATTACATCTGTAGAGAAACTGGCATTTCATTTGGACTGAATTGCTTGTAGCTTGTTGTCGGGTCGCTCAGTCGTGTCCGACTCTTTGCGACCCCATGGACTGCAGCATGCCAAGCTTCCCTGTCCTTCACCATCTCCTGGAGCTTGCTCGAATTCATGTCCATTGAGTCAGTGATGCTTGTAGCTAGAAATGACATTAAAGATGATCTGATGGGCCTCCTTTACAGGTGAAAAGGTAAGCTCCAGAAATTTTTAGTACATAACTTTACTAGGGTCACACAATCAGTGGTGGAGATGGTATTCGAAGGCGGTCTCCTGGGCCTCTGATCACCCCATCCTGCTGTCTTCTCTGAGTGTATAACAGATCATTTTCAGGATATTTGTGAGGAGAAGTAATTAGATCTGCATTTAAAACACTGCTCTTTGGCATCCACGACAAAGGAACTGGGTAAGGAAGATGGTATTGTCCCAAGCATTAAATTATCTGGGTTTCAGCTTCCTTGGCTGTAAAATGAATGTGTTATTAAGTCACTTCTGGTTCTGAGGAATGAAGTCTGGTTCTGAGATCTGAGCAGTCCTGATCTCTGGCATCTGGAGATGAAATAGTTCCGTCTGTTCTGTCTCCAGGTCCAGAGAGAGGGCTGGGTTGGAGGGTTGGAGGCAGGGCTGGCTCCCTTTTCTGACCTCACTCTCCTCCTGCGCCCTGCACTAACATGCAATGTTCCTGCAAATGCAAGGCACCATGGTTATTTCCTGTGTATTACAGGTGAGAAATTCATGCTTCAAACAGGTTAAATAATTCTTTTATCACAGCCAGTAACCTGTGGAACTGGGACTCAAGGTTTGTTGCATTTGACTCCACAAAGTCTGAGTTGGTGTCTGCCCACTCCCAGTGACCATTTCTGTCAGCTTTACGGTCACTGGCTGTGTGACATTTGGAACGGAGGTAGCAGGAATATTGGAGGTGAGGCAGGGTAGAGGGACTGGAGGGTCACTGCTTCAGGACAGACCCCCTCCCTTCCTTTCCACCGTCCCCCACACTCACGTGGTCCAGTCCTTTTCAGCGCTTTCAAATTTTTCTGCCCACGTTGGCAAATTCGAATTCAGTTGTCCTGTGGCCAGACTGCAAGGTACTGCAATTCTGCTAAGCTCTAGTGTGCTGCTGATGCTGCTGGTCTGTACACAACATGCTGTCAAGTAGCAACAGTAAAAAGTTTGAAATCTGATCAACAAGGCTTTATGTTCATGCATCCTCTGCAGTCTTTGTATCCAGGACCTCCCAGTTCAGTCATGGCCACTTGCAGCCAGTTCTCAGTGTATCAGGGGTGTTTTTCCCAGGCATTGCTTTTTGTGAAAGCTTTGCTTGTCTCCTTCCTCTTTTGTTATACCCTGGCCCAGATGGAGACAAAGAGGGAAGAGATGATAACAGATCAGTAGGTCTGGTAGAGATACTTTCAGAAATGAACGGTGAATGAACTTGAGATGCCAGTATTTGTATGTGAGCTTTATTTATCTGTGTCCTCCCTTGGTTCCTATTAGAATAGATTTTCCCGAAGTAATTATATTAGTGGCTACTGACTAGATTAGCACTAATAGATAAACAGGAAGGGTAGGGAGTATCTTTCCTCATTCAGGTTTATTTTTGGTCTTTGTAGCAAATTCGTTATCATTACTTAGCATTTATATGGGATTTTTTATGTCTGCGTATAGTTCTTAGAATTGATTTTTGTTCACATGGCACTGGTTTTTTTCTTTCAGAAATCCTCATCTGTGTGAGAAGCTTGGGTTTGATTTCTGTTGTTGACTCATTAATTGAGTCAAAAACATTTATTGAATCCTGAATATTAAAGGAGAAGTAGTGTGTTATAATGGCCAAGAGCATGGACTTGGGACCCCAGCTATTTGGGTTCAAAGCCAAACTCTGCTGCTTACTTAGCTGGGTAACGTTGGGCAAGGTACTTAGCCTCTCTGTGCCTCAGTTTCCTTATCTGGAGGGTGGGAGTGATAATAGTGCCTACCCCACAAAGCTATGGCAAACATTAAGTGAACTGATACCAACATAAGATAATATGTCAAGTGGTTAGAACTATCTCAGTCATACTTTCTGCATTAGCCATTGTGACTGAGCTCTTACAAGGAGGAGTGGCTATGACCCCTGCCTTCAAGGGGCAGACAGCAAACAGGCAAAGTCAGTGCTGAGCTCTAGTGCCATGGATGGATGCTCTGCCAGGGACATCTACCCTGGCTGGTAGTAAGAATGGCTTATGTGGCTTTCCAGAAGGAAATGAGGCCTAAACCAATGAGTGTACTTGGATTGCAATGGGATTTGCTGATTCTCTCCCCAGATTTATTGATTTATTTATGGCCACACTGGGTCTTTGTTGCTGCATGAGGGCTCTCTTTAGTTGCAGCAAGCAGGGGCTACTCTAGTTGTCCATGGGCTTCTCCTTGCAATGGCTTTTCCTTCTGTTGACGCGGAGCGTGGGCCTCAGCAGTTGCAGCATGCGAGCTCAGTAGACCAGGGATCGAACCCATGACCCCTGCATTGGCAGGTGGATTTTCTTAACCACTGGACCACTAGGAAAATCCTCCAAAATTTAAATGTAAATGCAGAAGATTAAAAAATAATTTCATGTGTAATTTTGTGTTGATTTTCAGCAAATGCTTCTAGGAACAGGTCTTAAAATGAGACCATCTATATTTGTCCAGTACTGCAGATAACAATTGTTTCTGCTATATTTTCCTATGTACATGTGTAATCAGATCAGATCCGTCGCTCAGTCGTGTCTGACTCTTTGCGACCCCATGCAGCACGCCATGCCTCCCTGTCCATCACCAACTCCCAGAGTTCACTCAGACTCACGTCCATCGAGTCAGTGATGCCATCCAGCCATCTCATCCTCTGTCGTTCCCTTCTCTTGCCCCCAATCCCTCCCAACATCATCAGAGTCTTTTCCAATGAGTCAACTCTTCCCATGAGGTGGCCAAAGTACTGGAGTTTCAGCTTTAGCATCATTCCTTCCAAAGAAATCCCAGGGCTGATCTCCTTCAGAATGGACTGGTTTGATCTCCTTGCAGCCCAAGGGACTCTCAAGAGTCTTCTCCAACACCACAGTTCAAAAGCATCAATTCTTCGGTGCTCAGCTTTCTTCACAGTCGAACTCTCACATCCATACATGACCACAGGAAAAACCGTAGCCTTGACTAGATGAACCTTTGTTGGCAAAGTAATGTCTCTGTTTTTTGAATATGCTATCTAGGTTGGTCATAACTTTCCTTCCAAGGAGTAAGCGTCTTTTAATTTCATGGCTGCAGTCACCATCTGCAGTGATTTTGAAGCCCAGAAAAATAAAGTCTGACACTGTTTCCATTGTTTCCCCATCTATTTCCCATGAAGTGATGGGACCAGATGCCATGATCTTCGTTCTCTGAATGTTGAGCTTTAAGCCAACTTTTTCACTCTCCACTTTCACTCTCATCAACAGGCTTTTTAGTTCCTCTTCACTTTCTGCCATAAGGGTGGTGTCATCTGCATATCTGAGGTTATTGATATTTCTCCCAGCAATCTTGATTCCAGCTTGTGTTTCCTCCAGTCCAGCGTTTCTCATGATGTACTCTGCATAGAAGTTAAAAAAACAGGGTGACAATATATAGCCTTGACGTACTCCTTTTCCTATTTGGAACCAGTCTGTTGTTCCATGTCCAGTTTTAACTGTTGCTTCCTGACCTGCATACAGATTTCTCAAGAGGCAGATCAGGTGGTCTGGTATTCCCATCTCTTTCAGAATTTTCCACAGTTTATTGTGATCCACACAGTCAAAGGCTTTGGCATAGTCAATAAAGCAGAAATAGATGTTTTTCTGGAACTCTCTTGCTTTTTCCATGATCCAGCGCATGTTGGCAATTTGATCTCTGGTTCCTCTGCCTTTTCTAAAACCAGCTTGAACATCAGGAAGCTCAAGGTTCACATATTGCTGAAACCTGGCTTGGAGAATTTTGAGCATGACTTTACTAGCGTGTGAGATGAGTGCAATTGTGCAGTAGTTTGAGCATTCTTTGGCATTGCCTTTCTTTGGGATTGGAATGAAAACGGACCTTTTCCAGTCCTGTGGCCACTGCTGAGTTTTCCAAATTTGCTGGCATATTGAATGCAGCACTTTCACAGCATCATCTTTCAGGATTTGGAATAGCTCAACTGGAATTCCATCACCTCCACTAGCTTTGTTCGTAGTGATGCTTTCTAAGGCCCATTTGACTTCACATTCCAGGATGTCTGGCTCTAGGTGAGTGATCACACCATCGTGATTATCTGGGTCATGAAGATCTTTTTTGTACAGTTCTTCTGTGTATTCTTGCCATCTCTTCTTAATGCTTCTGTTATGTCCATACCATTTCTGTCCTTTATCGAGCCCATCTTTGCATGAAATATTCCTTTGTTATCTCTGATTTTCTTGAAGAGATCTCTAGTCTTTCCCATTCTGTTGTTTTCCTCTATTTCTTTGCATTGATCTCTGAATAAGGCTTTCTTATCTCTTCTTGCTATTCTTTGGAACTCTGCATTCAGATGTTTATATCTTTTCTTTTCTCCTTTGCTTTTCGCTTCTCTTCTTTTCACAGCTATTTGTAAGGCCTCCTCAGACAGCCATTTTGCTTTTTTGCATTTCTTTTCCATGGGGATGGTCTTGATCCCTGTCTCCTGTACAATGTCACGAACCTCAGTCCATAGTTCATCAGGCACTCTATCTATCAGATCTAGGCCCTTAAATCTATTTCTCACTTCCACTGTATAATCATAAGGGATTTGATTTAGGTCATACCTGAATGGTCTAGTGGTTTTCCCTACTTTCTTCAATTTAAATCTGAATTTGGCAATAAGGAGTTCATGGTCTGAGCCACAGTCAGCTCCTGGTCTTGTTTTTGCTGACTGTATAGAGCTTCTCCATCTTTGGCTGCAAAGAATATAATCAGTCTGATTTCGGTGTTGACCACCTGGTGATGTCCATGTATAGAGTCTTCTCTTATGTTGTTGGAAGAGGGTGTTTGTTATGACCAGTGCATTTTCTTGGCAAAACTCTATTATGTGTAATAAACTATACCAAAACATGGTAGCTTAAGACAACTACTTCGCTCATGAAACAAATTTGGTGGATTCAGGAATTTGGGAAGGGCTCAGTGGTGCAGTTCCTTTTTAACCCACATGGAGGCATCTGGGAGCAGGTGAGACTGGAGAATCCACTTCCAAGATGGCTTCTTCACTCACGTGCCTGGTAGCTCAGTGTTTCTAGGCTGCTGTCTTTCTTCATGTGGCATCTCATCCTCCAGAGCCTCTCCATGGGGCTTGGAGTTCTCACAAAGTGGTGGTCTTTGGGTAGGCAGGTATACTTCTCATGTGGTGTCTGGCTTCCAAGGAGTAGGAAGCTGAAGCCAGCAGGTGAGATGAGGCTGTTTCAGGAAACAGCCCCATATCACTTCCACCGTACTCTGTGGATCAGAGCAGTCACAGCCCAGACCCAGTGGTGGAAACACGGACTCCACCTCTTCAGGGAGAATGTCATGGTCACACTGCTAAGAGCATGTGGGACGGGGGAGCTTTATCATTGACATCTTTGGGAAATACAGTCTATGACAGATGTCATTCTCATGTTTTAGTCATTCGGTGAAAATGCCCTGAGTGAAGGGTATGGCTGTCAACACAGTTGAATCAAGAAACCAAGGCACAGAGCCAATGATGAACATACCAAGTCCTGGCCAAATGAAATGGCTTTCAAGTTGACATTCACAAAGAGAAAACAAGGACCATCTCATTAAGCCTTAGGAGAGGTGGACGGAGCACAGAGAGGCCATGTCATCTGCCCAGGAGTGTGTAGCTGGCCTGGGGAGAGCAGGACTCAAGCCAGGCTCCTGACTGTGGACCAGCATGATTTTCTGCTGAGCAGAGCGACACTTGCTGCCTCTTGGACACTGAGCCAGTGGCCTTCAGTACTCATTTTGTCTCCCAGCCCAGAGGACAGCTTTTGTGTTTCTACAACTGTTTTCCTCCCTTTATTTGCCAACATGACCACGCATAATGCTGTGTTTCCAGCAGAACCACGGCTCCTTTTCCCTTATTAACTTCTGGTCACTTCACTTGCCTGAATGAGCAGTCGAGGAATTGGCAGCCATGTGAACCCTGGGTTTTGAAAGGCGCTGTTGAAACGAACTGCATTGTTATCCCACTGCTGGCAGCTGCGCCCTGCAGTGGGCAGGTGCCTGGAAGGCTAATTAAGGAGAGGCAGACTTCCTCTTCTTCCTGAAGGAAGGAGGCAAGTGAGCTGATGGGTGGCCCCCAGCAGCAGTGGCAGAGGTGGGCGTCCTGGCCCCGTGAGATCCTGGTCAAGAATTCTGGGTTGCGGGTGGTCACAGAGCTGAACAGCCTCCAGCAGAAAGAGCAGCAGCAGCAGCACTGCCTTCGTCCAGCAGGGCCTTCCAGGGAGAGCCAGCTGCTCAGGACCTAGGGGTCCTGAAGCTAGCATTCCAAGCAACAGGTACTGGGCATTATCTTCCCAGGACTTAATGCTGGTGCCAGTATTGATGGAGTACTGCGGCCATTTCTTATTTATTTTCAGTTAATGAAATTGACAAAGAAACAGTGGTTCCTCCTAGAGCACTGTTAGAATGATTCAGACACTGAGGCGTTTTAACTAAGCCACACTGTTCTCTCAGTCTCTTTCCTCCTATTTAAAATCTCATCAGAGTATGAAGCCACAAGAATCAAAGACTGAGATCTTTCTCTGCTCCAGGTTCTGGTGCTTTTAAGGAAATGGTTTTAATAGTCAGGCTCGGTATTTTCGGTCTCTTAAATTGACACCAACGGTGACAACCCTCAAATTGTCTGCAACCAAGTCATCCATCCAGTCGTTCTGTATACGCTATACTTAGTCAACAACTGTGCTGTGCAAGATGATATAGTCAATCAGATCGAGGAGGGGAGCAAAAGAAGATAATAGCAGAGACAGTGGTAGTCTCATTTAAGAATGACAGTTGCGATGTTACTGAACTTAAAGAAGGGAGAGATAATTTGCAGCTATAAGTGGAATTTCAGTTGCTTTGTGTTGAAGGAGACATTTGAGATCAGTTCGCTAAGCATAATCCGTAAATAGTTTAACAGCGTTATGTGTCCATCAGCAGATGGATGAAGAAGATGTAGTATATCTATGCAACGGAATAGTATTCAGCTTGTCACTTGTGACAATGTGAGTGGGCCTTAAGGGTGTTACACTAAGAGAAAGACAAATACTGTATGACGTCTCTTCTATGTGGAATCTAAAAAAGCTGAGCTCATAGAAACCGAGTAGCCCCTGGTGGTTGCCAGGGGCTGGAGAAGAGGGAAATGGGAGATGTTTACCTGCAGCTGGGAGGTAAATAAATCCTGGAGCTCCAATACAGTGTCGCGATTATAGTCAACAATACTGTATGGAAAATGTCAAAGTTGCTAAGAGACTAGGTCTTGGTTGTTCCACCAGAAAAGAGAAATGATAAAAATGGGATGTGATAGAGGGGTTAGTGAACACTACGGTGGTGATCTTACTCAAGTATACTAATGTATCAGCATGCTGTTCCTTAAGCTTACATAAGGTTATATATCAATTATAGCTCAATTTTTGACTATTTAAAAATAATTCGATTTGACCTTAAGAAATCCTCAGACTGAGAATCACTTCAGTAAAACTGAACCAGCACGTTCTTAACCCAGATCTCTAGCCAGACAATGCTACAGCCCACCTCCTGTGGGCACAGAGCAGAAAGGTGTCCCTTCGGGTTCCTTCAGAGTCGCTCATTCTCTCAGCAGACCTGCTGCTCAAGAAGGGGACACAGGGCCCCACCTGAGGCCCACTTTTCTGCTCCAGCCACATTCCCAGTGGTCGGTTTCACCAGCATACTACCCCTGTCTCTAACAAAGCTGAAATGTTGGCCTATTGTAAATGACACACAACCCCTAGAAGCCAGAATATATGATTTCTCAAAAAGCCTTTCTGAGAGCTGTGATTTTGTCAGAGCTGTGAGTTCAAATGAGAGCGATAGCAACCTAGAGCTTGTTTTATAGAAAATGTCAGTTTTTCCTCTTCACCTAATGCTATGAGGCAATGCCACTTAGTAAATAAAATACCCTATAAAGAAGACCTCTCTCCTGCTGCAGGTATTCTAGTCCATGTCTGGCACGTTTTGGTTGAGCTGTGGAAACAATGAAACGAATGGATACCCAAGGTAGACTTTGATCTTTTGGCAACGGTAGAGGGTGGGAGGAGAAGGTAGCTGACAGCTCTGGCTCCAGCCCTGTGCTGGGCACACTGCTGGGCACTTTACTTGCGGCAGGCCATCTGATTCTCGGAGCAGCCCTGCAAAGGAGGGTGACATTGTTCCTCCCATCTTATGGATGAGCAAATTGAGATTCAGAGACCCCAGGTCACTTTCCTAAAATGACGAATCTATTCTGTGGATGAATTTGAACCTGATTGAAGCTGACTCTAAAGTCTGTGTTCTGATAATACCAGTGATGGTTGCTGATGTTCATTGATCATTTAGTGTGTATCAGTTCAGTTCAGTCGCTCAGTCCTGTCCTTCTCTTTGCAACCCCATGGACTGCAGCACACCAGGCTTCTCTGTCGATCACCAACTCCCAGAGCTTGCTCAAATTCATGCTTAGTGTCTATGGGGTACACATATACCAAGGTGGTTTGGGGCTAAAGTCAGAAAAAGCTCGTTTCCTGTCTTTCAGGCTCATCTAGCTCCTCTGTGAAAGGCAGTTGCGACACCCACATCCTGCTTCCAGAGCCTGCTTCCCGCAAGCCCTATGAGCTGTGTTCCATTTCTCCTATATTTAGTTGAAACTGAGGCACAGAATCCTGCCCACAGTTCCACAGCTGATAAATGGCAGAGCTGAGATGTGAACCTGGGCAGCCTGGCTTCAGAGACCAAGCTTTTCACTTCTGGGCTGTGCTTCCTCTCATGCAGGTGGGCCTTCCCGTGGCCTTGCAAGCATGCCATTGGAAGATTGAGAGGAAAAAAATTATTGTGTGTGTGTGTGTGTGTGCGTTTTAGTGGATTGTCGAAGCACCTGACTCCCAGTGAATGACCGAAGAGGAAAGAACAGCCATAGCCTTTGTCCCTAATGTAGGGCCATGTGCCAAGGGGAAAGGGTATGAAATGGGAGCGAGAATACCCGGGTTCTGGCCCCAATACTATTGTGTGACTTTGTTAACCTCTCTGGACATCACTTATCTCATATGTAAAATGGGATGGCGCTAATGCCTAGTCTGGGAAACTCATAGTGTTACTATGAAGACCAAGTAAGATGTTATAGAAATGCTTTGATGTATATGACATGTGATTTTGGTCTTCCAAGAGTTTCTTTAGAAAATTCTGGTGTAATGGTTCCCACAGACCCATCAGTCATGGTGAATTACTCGTTTTTGCTGCTGGGTAGGTCCCGTCAGCTAGAGGCAGTGAGGGGCTGAGCCCAGTCCCAAGCATGCCATCTTTAGGCCACCCCCCCTCCCTCTCTAATCCGACTGGTTTGGGAATCATTTTAGCAAATGGCATATTATAGCGTGTCGTAGCTTAAGTGAAGCAGGATTACTTTCGTTTTTTCAGACTTTAGAAAATAAAACAAATAATGTCTGGTAACACACTGGTTATTAATGAAAATGCAGACAGTACCAGCTTATACAAGTTATATGAGGGATTTTTTAATCTAATTTTCAGAAAGGAGACAGTGACAATAGGAATAAAGAATTTCCTCTGTGTCAAGGTTGAGTGTGTGGTGCCTCATTTAATAGACAAATCCTGAAACAGTTTTTTAACTGGTTATAGTTGTGTGTGTATGTGTGTGATTTCTCACTTTACACACAGCATATTACTCTCCCCTTCTTCTGTATGTTAAGGCACATTTATGTAAATTCTGCATCAATTCAGAATCCCTCAGCGGTTCAGCCCAGATGGCAGTGACTTGAGTTCAGTGATGAGAGTCTTCTCTTGGCAATGCCCAGGGAGAAGCCAAGCCTGAGGTTGGTCTCAGACCTCTGAGTTCTGGTTGAAAAGCTCTGGGCTTCAGCCACCAGGAGCTTTAGATTAGCTTTAAAACAAAGCAGAAACAAAAATTCCAAGGTTCTCTGTATTATTGACATCAGAGTTGCCCTCCTTTTACAGGAAACTCTAGATTGTTCCTTCCGTGGTTGCTACTTCTCCCCAGTGTTGGCAGTGATTTCAGAATTTACAAAGACTGCCAAAAAGTGGGGGATTGCAGCAGAGTCTGGCCTGGAGTCTGGCCTGCTGCCGTTAACAGCATTAAAGCACTTATATTGTCCACAAGATAAGTGTAGATAAATAATGTAGCACCTATAAAACATTTTCCCCAAAATCTTTTTTTAAACTTATTAAACACATGGGGGGCAGGGGTGGGGGTGGGAATTGACACAGGAAGCTCAGAAATTCACCATTGGCCCATAGTTTTTTTTTTTTTTTGCATCACATTTATGCAGAATCTCCGTGTTCCTCTGGAGTTCTTTGCAGACCTCTCTCTGTGGAAGGTTCACGTCTGCCGAGATGAGCGCGTACCAGCGCTCACTTCGTACTGGCGGGGTGGGGGTGTGCTAGGTGAAGCTGGTCCCCGTTTTCCCCAGAGGAAGCTGTGTAGAGTTAAAGTAATGTGATTTTGCCAGCACTGGGGCCCTCCACATTGTTAATAAGTGAAGAGATTCTCAAGAGAGAAATAAACATTTTATTTTGTGTCCTCTTTTATGTGCTTAAGTGGAACTACCTTCTTCTCCTTCAAGATGTAAAGACTCTTCCCAAAGCAATTTGAGAAGTGGGACAGTTGAGGTTCTCATGTATTGTTGGGAATAAGTTTCAAAGAGGTTGCATTTTGCATGCAGAATCATAACTTAGATAGCACCTCTAAGGTGGTCATCTCTGTTGAAACAGGAACATCACTCGGGACAGTTAATCCAACATCCTGCTTTTAAAACTTTGCCCCGGGGGTGAAGAGCCCACAACCTCCTTGGTAGAGTTTCCTTGTTTTATCCCTTTATGTTGAGAAGTTCATCTACCTCGTTACAACTCACTCAAATGTGTTCCTTTTTATGGCTGAGTAATATTCCACTGTGTATATATATACGTACCACGACTTCTGTATCCATTTATCTGTCGATAGGCATCTAGGTTGCTTCCATATCCTAGCTATTATAAATAGTGCTGCAGTGAACATTGGGGTACATGTATCTTTTTCAGTTATGGTTTCCTCAGGGTATGTGCCCAGTAGTGGGATTGTTGGTTCATACAGTAATGTGTTTTCTTTCCTTCTTTTTGGCTGCACTGGGTCTTTGCTGCTGCCCGTGGGCCTCCTCTAGTTGTGGTGAACAGGGGCTACCCTCTAATTGCAGCAGGCAGACTTCTCGGTGTGGTGGCTTCTCTCGTTGCAGAGCAGGCTCTAGGGCGTGTGGGCTCAGTAGCTGTGATGCACAGGCTTATTTGCTCCATGGCATATGAGATCTTCTGGGATCAGGGATCAAACCCATGTCCTCTGTGTTGGAAGGTGGATTCTTAACCGCTTGACCACCCGGGAAGCTCCATATGGTAGTTTCATTCCTACTTTTTCTAAGAAATCTCCATACTGTTCTCCATAGTGGCTGTATCAATTTATATTCCCACCAGAAATGCAAGAGGGTTTCCTTTTCTCCACGCCCTATTATACAGAGTGAAATAAGTCAGAAAGAGAAAAACAAATATCATGTATTAACACTTATATATGGAATCTAGAAAGATGGTACTGATAAACTGTTTGTACAGCAGCAGTGGAGATGCAGAAATAAAGAACAGACTGTGGACACAGTGGGGAAAGGAGAAAAAAGCGAAAGTGAAAGTTGCTCAGTCACATCTGACTCTTTGTGACCCCATGGATTCTCCAGGTCAGAATACCGGAGTGGGTAGCCATCCCCTTCTCCAGGAGATCTTCCCAACCCAGGGATCAAACCCAGGTCTCCCACACTGCAGGAGATTCTTTACCAGCTGAGCCACAAGCAAAGCCTGGGGGAAGGAGAGGGTGGGATGAATTGAGAGAGTAGCATCAAACATATATGTTACCATATGTAAAATAGATAGCCAGTGGGAATTTGCTATATGATGCAGGGAGCTCAAATCAGGTGCTCTGTGACCTAGAGGGGTGGGAGGGAGGTGCAAGAGGGAGGGGACGTATGTATACCTATGGCTGATTCATGTTGATGTATGGCAGAAACCAACACAGTATTGTAAAGCAATTATCCTCCAATTAAAAATAAATTTATTTTTTTAAAAAGCACAATCACAAACTATAGAATTTAAAAAAAAAAAGTTCATCATTCCCTCTCTCCAAATTCTTGTCATTCCAGAGCACCTGCTCATTACTTGATGCCCTATGTAGAAGGAGGACTTTGGGTTGCATCTTCCCCAACACTTTTCCAGCTACTTCTCCATAGCTTTTCTCATTCTTCTCTTAAAAAATTAATGCAGACTTCCTTCGCCTTTCTTTATAATTTATATTGCTTTAGTTAGTTTTAGTGACTTTTTTTAGGAGACCCTGCATCTTCTCATTAGAAGAAAAAAATGAATCAACAGATATTAAGTGCTGCTGATGTGTGTGGCACTTACCTAGGCATTGTGGGAGACGAGAAAAAGCACACACAGGGGTCTCATCTCAGGTGGCTCCTGGGGGAGGTGGCAAGGGGGAGAATCAGAAGACCCCATTGCCTACCCATACCTGCCACTCATGGGCTGGGAGACCCTGGGTGAGTCACTACCCCTTGATGGGCCTCATCCATCAAGCAAAAGGGACAAGCAGAGTTTTCAGTTTGGCTCTGAAAACAAGGCTCAGAGGCTACTGGGGCATTAAATCAAAGAACAGCAGAGCATTAAGAGATGAGCTACTGTTTCTACAGTGGAAACCCGGAAACCCAGGAAAGAGGGAGCTGAGTTTGTTGATGAGTCTTCTCCTTGAACTTGGACCAGCAGTCTCTGGCCCAAATCACTGGACCTCCACCCCAGGTCCATTCAGGGGGCACAGCTGCGCTGTCACACAGATGGCATAATAAGCTTTGGGCAACATCAGGAGCTGTGGAGACCTGGGGTCCCCAGACCCCGAGGCTGGGTCCCTGAATAATGCGAAGTTCTCTCTCCCTCCTCCTGTCCTTTCCTACCAGGAACTCCTCTCTGCTCCTATCTGTGAGTCTCTGTCATCTTTCTTACTACCATCTCAAAGCTTTGTGACAGCATCCAGTCTGCAGAGTCACGTCTCCTCTTAGAATTTTGGGGATCCATTGCCTCGCAGCATTCTCTGGGCCCCTCCATGGTTATTTTGTGTGATCACCAGGGTGAATCCTAGAGTGGTTTCCAGTTTCTGAAGTTACAGGGCTCCTTAAGGCCCCCTCTTCCCTTGTTTCCCCACACTCACAGGACACAGTCTGAGTTACTTGAGACACTGGAGTGTTACCCGCTTGTGAGGAGGGGCCACAAGAAGTCCTTTTGGTCTGTCCATCTTGGCTGTAGTCCTAGATACATCTGTTCCTCAGATATGTTGTCATCTCTGGGAGTAGGTTTTCAGCCTTTAAAAGCCTACTTTGGTTTTTGCTGGTCTTTGCTGGAAATTTGCTCCATTTTAATTTTTCAGCTCTGTGTACATACATTCCTACCCTATGAATTCAATAGAGCTAATTTTAAGCAAAGCCTTTAAAACAACTACTTAGAACTCTTTTTTCTTCTTGAATTGCTGTAAATGACTTGGAAGAGCATCTGCTCACACTCCTTTCATCTTTGCATCGCACTCTGGTGCCAGTTGGTCAGGGACCATCTCAGCAAATGGTCGTGACTAAGGGAAACTTTGACGAACGACCTTCCATGCCCACTACTCCCCCCACAAGGCAGAAGCTCATTCTTGTCAGCAGCAGCTCTGCAGCACTCTCGGACTCGAGTTTACTTGTTTGTAAAATGAGGTGGCTGGGTTCCAGGTCCCCAGGGCCCTTATGCGCTAGGCTCTATGCTGTGGGTAAAGGCTCTTCCCGTGTGCATGCTGTGTAGACTTCTAGGAGTCAGCTTTGTGAGCGAGGATCTGCTAAATCTCCCGTTAGGGTTGATCAAACCAACAGCTTTGCTTCTAACTGCGGTCTTTGTAGGTCTTCACACTCTATGAGTTCACTGTGTTCATCTCAGACCCTTTGTAAAAAGTTGCAGATATTTTGTTTCTTGGTGAGCAGTGCAGTTTAAAAAAAATCTTTCTTATAAGCCAACAATAAAAACTACAATCAGTCCCAATAATGATGATGAGTATAGCTTTTGTGTGCATGCTAAGTTGCTTCAGTCGTGTCTGACTCTTTGCATCCCCATGGACTGCAGCCCGCCAGGCTCCTCTATCCATGGGATTCTCCAGGCAGGTATACTGGAGTGGGTTGCCATGCCCTCCAGAGGATCTTCCTAACCCAAGGATCAAACCTGCCTCTCTTGTGTCTCCTGCATTGCAGACAGATTCTCTACCACTGAGCCACCAGGGAAGCTGGAGTATAGCTTTTACCAAACACCAAATACCGTGCAAAGCCTATATGACACGTATGGACTCATTTAACCCTCATAGTAATCATATTCTGTGCTTGGGGCAGAGAAGACTGCAGAGCAAGCCTCTGCCTTCTTGTAATTTGTGTTACAGTGTGGAGAGAGAGAGAAATAGCAAAAGACAGCAGTGTCCCAGCCCTGCCAACCCCAGGTCTCCAACTCTCAGCCTGGAGGGTGCAGCCTGTCTCCTGACCTCAGGTTCTCTGAACTTTCTGTTGGATCAGCAACCCCTCTAGAGTTCACATAGTCATCTTGCTTTCCCTGCAAGATAAAATAGCCAACTTTACATGTAGAACTTGGGTATTCCTTATGGTTTTACTCTATGCTTACTCTGCAAATAAGGCTTCTCAACTCTGCAGCAGCAGAAATGAAATCAATAGTGTAAATCAACCATGTGGACCATACAACTCGCCTCTCGATCTTTTCCAAGACTCCCATAGGGGAAAACTAAAATATCATTCACGCTTCTGGGGAAGAAGAATAGTTTCCCAGGAGTGAGGACATCTGCCACTTCCCTGCAGAAATAGGAACGGCTCCTGCCAGCCTCGCTGCTGGGCCTGGCTGGGCGTGGGCTCTGACTCAGGCTCTAAGAGTGTGGGCCGTGAGCCGATGTTTACTGCTGCAGACTCAGCTTCTGTTGGCATTCGAATGTCTCCAGCGGCAGAAGTTCCCTTTTGTCCCACTCTCCCACGAGGAGAAGTTTCTGTGGTTACTGTCAGATCAAGGTTCTTGGAGATGTTTCATGGTGACTCTGAGGTCTCCCAGGCCTTGGGCTGCAGCAGGCTGGGCCATCTGCGGGAGGCTGTTACTGAGTGTTTGGCTGGTGAGATTTGAAGGTGCTCCAGCTGGAAGGGTCAGGCATCAGGTTTAAGAAGTGCCCCCTTCTGCCCATATCCCACCTCCCTTTGTAAGAAATCCACCATTTCATAGCATATTAGAAATCATCTTCTGTGGAAGCTTTTGAATTTTTGAGTGATTGAAGTATTGAATTTTTGTCCAGTGTTGCTTGGATGAGTGTAGGAATGGTCCAAGTCTTACTCTCCAAAGACTCAGCAGGCCTGCTCCATGTCCAGAGGGACCCATCTAATGAGCCCATCCTTGTAGGATCTCAGTGGTCTTCAGCTCAGAGTCAGGATTGGGACAGAGGGCCCGCATGACAAGGAGGTGTCCAGATCCCACTGACGCCTAGAGGGGACATGAGCACCACATGCTGCTCTGGGACAGGACTCCCAGACCTGCTGGGAGCCCGTGTGTCAATCAGGAAGCAACTGGAAGCCCGGAGAGAAGGGCTGCAAACACAGCCAGGACTCGGGTTTTTCCTCGGTCATGTGTCCCAGAACCCTTGAATATGGGCTGCTGTCTGCAGGGCTGTGTGAAGGCCCCGCCAGGTAGTGAAGATGGGACTCCTATTAGACCAATAAGGATGGATTGGACACTGGGCATGGATTAGCCTATGGAAGGATTGGCCCTCTGGTCTCAGAATGGAAGCACTTGGAGGCAAGTGATATCTGACCCTAGCTCACCTTACTGGCTAAATGGATATTTTTATATGACTTTTATGTCGGTGTTGGTGGCTTAGTTGCTAAGTCATGTCCAACTCTTGTGACCCTATGGACTGTGGCCTGCCAGACTCCTCTGGGAATTCCCAGGCAAGAATACTGGAGTGGGTCACCCTTTCCTTCTCCAGGGGATCTTCCCGACCCAGGGAACAAACCTGGGTCTCCTGCATTGCGGGTGGATTCTTTACTGACTGCGCCACCAAGGAAGCCCTTATGTCACCAGGCATGGCCCAGATCAGATTGGCTGAAAATTCAGAGATAATCATAATAATAATAATAATAGCCAACACATCGAAGACTTACCAAGTGCCATTCTAAGCACGTTAGAGGTATCGCACCATTTATTGCTCCCGACATTCCTTAGGTCATAAGACTGTCCTTGTCTCCATTTTGCAGGTGAGAAAGCTGCCTCACTCAAGACTTAAGTGGGGAGCTAGAATTCAGACATAGGTGCTCAGGCTTCAGAGTCCAGGCTCCGTGCACTTGCCATAGTCCAGGCTCCACTTGCTCTGTGCTAGGCTCTCTGCCTATTAAGGCGGAATTCTCACCAGCGCCTGTGGAGTTAGCCCTCCACAGAGGCAGACACTTAGATCAATTAGCTAGCCAAGGGAGCAGCCAGAGAATAGCGGTCCAGGCAGTTCCATTGCTCTCTGGCCACCGTACTCCAGTCTGTCTCCAGCTCCAGTGTCTTCATTTGACAAATGTTTATTGAGTGTGTAGCACATGTCAGGCCCTCTTTGGGGTGGTGGGCGTTCAGAGGTCCACAGAAGAGGCTTGTTCTTGGAGACCCTCCTATGGATGGAGTGCTCTGTTTCCAGAACAGGTAATGCTGACAGCGGGGAGGTCCAGCCGGTCCCCAGATGTGTCCCTTTGCTGAACTTCACTGAGCTGGTTTCCTCTTCTCTAAAGTCAAGACAACACAGCAGTCTGCCTTGAGAACTACGCCTCAGATCACGTTGTGGCTGCTGCTTATTTACCGTGTGGCCCGGGGTGATTCTGCTTGGTTCTCCAGACTCGATTTCTCACGTGTAAAATAAAGAACTGCTGCTCTATAGGATTGTGAACTCGTGTTGTGCTACCTGTCGTATGCTGTGAAGCATTGCGAAAGTGATCTGTAAATGTCAGGGCTGCCTTGCTTTCCCTGACAAGCCCAGGCTCTTAATTTTATATATGAATACAAAATACTCAGCCCAGAGAAAGCACTGGCTAAATGGTGACTGCTAGAGAGACGATGACGACTGCGTATAAATTTGTTGGATGCACTGTACTTGCAGGTATGTTTAAACATGCATGTACATCTAATTTGTTCTGTGAAGTTGTGGAAACACTGGGCCAAATCTTCTGGTTGAACCCACCTCCACTCAACTTTTCCATTGATAAAAATAGGCCTCCAAATGCCAGGCTGGCTCCTGTGCAGGAAATGACTAATACAATCCACTGTTTACGTATTTTATCGCATCCCGGAGGCCTGTGTCTCGCACTCGCTATCAGTCTCCAAGTATCCTAGCCCCTAAGATGTTGAGGCAGGCTCCTCTGCTTGCCTCTCTACTCAGCCTGCGGTCAATGGGTGGTCAGAACTGAGTGGATTTCCTCCAGAGGATGAATCTTCTTGTGAGCCAGGCTGAGCAACCAGTGAGATAGATGTACACTTTTCTCTGTAAATGAGTAAATTGGCATTATGGTGTTTGTTTTTAAACGTATTTAAATGCCTCATAATGTCGTAAGTCACCCTGTTCAGTAATAGATGAGCGACCGTCACTGTGGACATCACCAGGAGATGCTGGCCTGTCTTCAACGGAAGGAACCTTTCATGTGAGAGAAAGAGCAGGACCCTGGCTGAGGGGCCCAGAGGCCTCAGCCCCACACTGGCTGCCCCTTGGTCCCTCCCACAGGTTGTTGCTGAGTCTGACCACCCTAGCACTTCCTAGAACACAGTGTGAGCGGTCGGAGAAGGCAATGGCACCCAACTCCAGTACTCTTGCCTGGAAAATCCCTTGGACGGAGGGGTCTGGTGGGCTGCAGTCCATGGGGTCGCTAGAGTCGGACATGACTGAGCGACTTCACTTTCACGCATTGGAGAAGGAAATGGCAACCCACTCCAGTGTTCTTGCCTGGAGAATCCCAGGGACGGGGGAGCCTGGTGGGCTGCCGTCTATGGGGTCGTACGGAGTCGGACACAACTGAAGCGACTTAGCAGCAGCGTGAGCAGCAGTACAATGGCCTAGAGGGATGAGAGCGCAGTCATCAGGCAGTTGATTAATTTTTTTTTTTTTTTTTGCTTTACCTTGGTGGAGACTTCTTACCCCCAGGGATCGGAGTTGGGGGTTGGGAGGGAGAAGTGTGACTGCGCCCCCTGGTGGACAATGTGAGCAAAAGCTCCTGGACCACCTCTGGACTTGTGGTGGGGTCTCCCCTAGACCTCTGACCATCAGAAGCAAAGCCAGCTGGAAGCCATAAATAGAGGCCTAAGGGGGCTTGAAACCCTCATTCCCTGTTCAAGCAGATTTTCCTTCTTCTCCACATGTTCCCACCCTTGAATTATCTTGGGCCTGTCAGAGTAGGACCAGGCCTCCTGACCTCTGGTATCAGCCTCCTCTGGCTGACCTAAGAAGGAGGGGGAGGGGCTGTGCACAGGCACACGCCTGTTGGGTTGAGGGAGGGGTTGGTTGTAGGCCCTCTCTGAGGTCTCTGGGTGTAGAGTGAGGTTTGCCTGCCCCCCTCCCTGTCCCCACTTTAGGAAAACCAACGTTGTTGCCGCTCCTAGGAGACAGCCTGGTGTGGTGATAGGAATTTGTAGGTACATAAACTGATGCTGAAGCTAAGACTCTAATACTTTGGTCACCTGTTACAAAGAACTGACTTATTTGAAAAGACCCTGATTCTGGGAAAGACTGAAGGTGGGAGAAGAAGGGGACAACAGAGGATGAGATGGTTGGATGGCATCACCGACTCAATGGACATGAGTTTGAGTAAAGTCTGGGAGTTGGTGATGGACAGGGAGGCCTGGCTGCAGTCCATGGGGTTGCAAAGAGTCGGACACGACTGAGTGACTGATCGGAAACAGGTTTGAATACCAGCTTCATTATATGCTAGCTGGTCGCCTGAACTTTATATACCACTGTATGAATCTACTCCCATAATGAAATACCACACAGATCGAGTGGCTTAAACAACAGAAACTAATTTTCTCACACTCTGCAGGCTGGAAGTCCAGCGTCGAGGTGCTGGCAGATTTCACTTCTCCCAGAGCCTCCTCTTGGTTTGCAGACGTCGGCCTTCTCTCTGTGTCCCCACTTGGCCTTCTCTGTGTGCCCACTTTCCTGGCGTCTCTTTCCTTTTATAAGGACACTAGTCCTGCTGCATTAAGCCTACTTTATGACCTCATTTAATCTTACTTCGGAGAAGGCAATGGCACCCCACTCCAGTACTCTTGCCTGGAAAATCCCATGGATGGAGGAGCCTGGTAGGCTGCAGTCCATGGGGTCGCTAAGAGTTGGACACGACTCAGCGACTTCACTTTCACTTTTCACTTTCATGCATTGGAGAAGGAAATGGCAACCCACTCCAGTGTTCTTGCCTGGAGAATCCCAGGGACGGGGGAGCCTGATGGGCTGTCATCTGTGGGGCCTCACAGAGTCGGACACGACTGAAGTGACTTAGCAACAGCAGCAGCAGCAATCTTACTTACCTCTTTAACTGTCCTGTGTCCATATACAACCACATTGGGCCTGAGAGCTTCAATATATGAATTCTCAGTTCAGTTCAGTTGCTCATATCAGGTATGACACTCAGTTCAGTTCAGTTCAGATGCTCAATCATATCCGACTCTCTGAGACCCCATGGACTGTAGCACGCTGGGCATCCCTGCCCATCACCAACTCCCGGAGCTTACTGAAACCCATGTCCATTGTGTCGGTGATGCCATCCAACCATCTCATCCTCTGTCGTCCCCTTCTCCTCCTGCCTTCAATCTTTTCCAGCATCAGGGTCTTTTCTAAGGAATCAGTTCTTCGCATCAGGAGGCCAAAGTATTGGAGCTTCAGCATCAGTCCTTGTAATGAATATTCAGGACTGATTTCCCTTTAGGATTGACTGGTTTCATCTCCTTGCAGTCCAAGGGACTCTCAAGAGTCTGCTCCAACACTACAGTTCAAAAGTATCAATTCTTCAGCGTTCATTTTTCTTTATGGTCCAGCTCTCACATCCATACATGACCACTGGAAAAACCATAGCTTTGGAAAATTCAGTCCATAACAGCCACTCTGTGCCTTAGTTTCCCCATCTGTAAAATAGGAAAAGTAATAACATCTGTCTCATATGTGGCCATGAGTTGATTAAATATTGTAAAAGAAAGTGCCCCCCACCCCCTGTCCCCACCCCACACACACATCTAACCCTGGTTCCTGACACAGAGTTCCTAAATCCTTTTCAGTTTCCTAGATGATAGTAATGTCTTTTGTTCTAATGATGTGACTCTAGGTAGGCTCCAGAAAGACCAAGCCATGATTAGAAGCTTAGAAGATGAGATAGAAAGGAAGTTAATGAACAGTCATGCCTATTGGATGACATGGCTATAAAAACCCCTAAAGTGCAAGGCTTAGAGAGGTTCTGAGCTAGTCAACATGTGGAGGCGCTGGCACAGTGGCCTGATCCAGAGAGAGCCTGGGAACTCCACGCCCTCTCACATACCTTGTCTTCGTCTCTCTGCATGCTCCTGAGTTATAGTCTTTAATAATAAACAGGTAATCTAGTAAGTAAACTTCCCCCAAGTTCTGTGAACCTCTCCAGCAAGTTAAACCTGATGAGGGGTCGGGGGTCTCCAGTTAATAACTGCTTGGTCAGAAGCACAGTTGACAACCTGGACTTGGTGATTTGGTGTCTGAGGGGTAGGGGTTGGGGCAAGCAGCCTTGTGGGTCTGAGACCTTAACCTGTGGGATCTGACTGTCTCTCTAAGTAGAGTGTGTCAGGCTTGAGTTAAATCATAGCACACCCCTCTGGTGTTGCAGAGACTTGCTTGGGTGCAGAAGAGCTCCTGCACATTTGATGACTAGATAGGTCAGAAGTGATGTGTTCTGTGTGAGGAGTAA
Organism: Bos mutus; assembly: GCF_027580195.1. Classification (NCBI taxonomy): domain Eukaryota; kingdom Metazoa; phylum Chordata; class Mammalia; order Artiodactyla; family Bovidae; genus Bos; species Bos mutus. The sequence continues at coordinate 59,786,431 of NC_091622.1, read as the reverse complement.
AAGAGAAGTGGAATTTTCCGACCCAATATGTACACACAGGCACTCATAATAAATGTTGCGTGTGACACTCCTGTCCTCCACCTCAGTCCCCCGCATCGCAATCCCCTCCTCACCACCACTTCACAAGTGTTAGCATTATGTGTGATGACCAGAGTAAGACTTTGCAAAACGTTTTATGTAACCTTAGACTTGCCAGGGTTCCTTTGGGAATTTCAGTCAGTTCAGTCGCTCAGTTGTGTCCAACTCTTTGCGACCCCATGAATTGCAGCACGCCAGGCCTCCCTGTCCATCACCAACTCCCGCAGTTCACTCAAACTCATGTCCATCGAGTCGGTGATGCTATCCAGCCATCTCATCCTCTGTTGTCCCCTTTTCCTCCTGCCCCCAATCCCTCCCAGCATCAGAGTCTTTTCCAATGAGTCAACTCTTTGCATGAGGTGGCCAAAGCATTGGAGTTTCAGCTTTAGCATCAGTCCTTCCAATGAATACCTGGGACTGATCTCCTTTAGAATGGACTGGTTAGATCTCCTTGCAGTCCAAGGGACTCTCAAGAGTCTTCTCCAACACCACAGTTCAAAAGCATCAATTCTTCGGCGCTCAGCCTTCTTCACAGTCCAACTCTCACACCCATACATGACTACTGGAAAAACCATAGCCTTGACTAGACAGACCTTTGCTGGCAAAGTAGTATCTCTGCTTTTGAATATGCTATCTAGGTTGGTCATAACTTTCCTTCCAAGGAGTAAGTGTCTTTTAATTTCATGGCTGCAGTCACCATCTGCAGTGATTTTGGACCCCAAAAAATAAAGTCTGACCCTGTTTCCACTGTTTCCCCATCTATTTCCCATGAAGTGATGGGACCAGATGCCATAATCTTCGTTTTCTGAATGTTGAGCTTTAAGCCAACCTTTTCACTCTCCTCTTTCACTTTCATCAAGAGGCTTTTGAGTTCCTCTTCACTTTCTGCCATAAGGATGGTGTCATCTGCATATCTGAGGTTATTGATATTTCTCCCGGCAATCTCGATTCCAGCTTGTGCTTCTTCCAGCCCAGCGTTTCTCATGATGTACTCCGAATAGAAGTTAAATAAGGAGGGTGACAATATACAGCCTTGACGTACTCCTTTTCCTATTTGGAACCAGTCTGTTGTTCCATGTCCAGTTCTAACTGTTGCTTCCTGACCTGCATATAGGTTTCTCAAGAGGCAGGTCAGGTGGTCTGGTATTCCCATCTCTTTCAGAATTGTCCACAGTTTATTGTGATCCACACAGTCAAAGCCTTTGGCATAGTCAATAAAGCAGAAATAGATGCTTTTCTGGAACTCTCTTGCTTTTTCCATGATCCAGAGGATGTTGGCAATTTGATCTCTGGTTCCTCTGCCTTTTCTAAAACCAGCTTGAACATCTGGAAGTTCACGGTTCACATATTGCTAAAGCCTGGCCTGGAGAATTTTGAGCATTACTTTACTAGCGTGTGAGATGAGTGCAATTGTGCAGTAGTTTGAGCATTCTCTGGCATTGCCTTTCTTTGGGATTGGAATGAAAACTGACCTTTTCCAGTCCTGTGGCCACTGCTGAGTTTTCCAAATTTGCTGACATATTGAATGCAGCACTTTCACAGCATCATCTTTCAGGATTTGGAATAGCTCAACTGGAATTCCATCACCTCCACTTGCTTTGTTCATAGTGATGCTTCCTAAGGCCCACTTGACTTCACATTCCAGGATGTCTGGCTCTAGGTGAGTGACTACACCATCGTGATTATCTGGGTCGTGAAGATCTTTTTTGTACAGTTCTTCTGTGTATTCTTGCCACCTGTTCTTAATATCTTCTGCTTCTGTTAGGTCCATACCATTTCTGGAGTTTATTTCTTCTCAAAAACGGGTGGAATAACTCATTTACTTGGTTGTGAGAATTAAACCAAATTGAATTAGATAACTAATAAAAAGTCTCTAATATAGGAGTGCAATAAATGGGAATTCCCTCCCTCGCTCTGAAATCCCATTTAAGCACTAGTGAGAATATTGCTCTTCAACATAATCATGCTTAGAAATATGTTAAAAGCATATGGATGTCATGATTTCACTGCTGTGTAAAAGTGCATATCTTATGTGTTAAATTAAAAGCAAGATACATTGGTTTCATGATTTCAGTGCTGCTCACACGTGTTTTAAGTTAAAAGTCGGAATCCAGCACAATAGCACTGTCCCATTCTCCAGCATGAATCCTCCCCCACCCCCACTTTAGGGGACAGGAGGAGGCCAGGCTACAGCTCTGCCCATCTGAACTGGCTCATCTCTAGAGACCACTTGGTAAGGAAGAATGGGGAGATTTTGCTTCCCCTGAGTAAAAGTGAGGAAGCAAAGACACCTCAGCAATGATTGAATATTCAAAGTATTATGTGCAGAGTCAGATCTCAGCCCTACCCCCCACCCCAAGTGTGACCTCCCCTTGAGCCTGCTGTTCAGCACGTCAGTGGTTCAGATCTGCTGCTGCTGCTGCTAAGTCACTTCAGTCGTGTCCAACTCTGTGTGACCCCATAGACGGCAGCCCACCAGGCTACCCCGTCCCTGGGATTCTCCAGGCAAGAACACTGGAATGGGTTGCCATTTCCTTCTCCAATGCATGAAAGTGAAAAGTGAAAGTGAAGTCGCTGAGTCGTGTCCAACTCTTAGCGACCCCATGGACTGCACCCTACCAGGCTCCTCCATCCATGGGATTTTCCAGACAAGAGTACTGGAGTGGGGTGCCATTGCCTTCTCCGGTTCAAACCTGGGTTCCCTTAAATCTCAGAACAATTGCTTTCTCCATGTGGTAGAGCGGTGCCAGTCAGCAAGCACTTTTTATAAAGCCGAGGGAGCAGTTGCAGAAGAGTCATCGCCTGCTGCAATGGCACAGAGAGAGGGTGAAATCAAGGCGCAGGGCTTTGAAAGAACCCTTACATTTTCATTTAAGGATTTAAAGTTACCGAAGCCTTAAATCTCAGAAACCTGCATGACCCCACGCTGTACATGAGAGACGACTTAAAGGCACCACCTCTAAACTGTGACACATCTTTCCCCACTTCCATTAGATAACTTAGCTCTGACTCCATCACTGTGCATGCGCTGAGCATTTCCCAACTATAGGGAATGTGGTTGGTATTTCTGACCCTGACCTTGGAGGTCTGTAGAGTGTTTACTAGGGACGGAGCCTGTTATTTACTAGAGACAGAGATGACCTGGGCTGGGAACCCCACTCCATGAACTGACCACCAGTAAGGGGTGGTGAGCAGGCAGGCAGGCAGAGAGGTGGGCATTGTAGACGAGATTTCAATTACAGGTCAGTTGTTGGTGCCTGGCACGCTGTCAGCACCAGATGCGTGTTAGTCATTATGATGAGTGTCCACGTTGACAGCATAAGCTGTCAGCATAGGATATTAGCAGAGGACGAATTTTTCCAGTAGAGTGATCTTGCCCTGAAAAGTAGGAAAGAGGGAGCGTTAAGTAAGCGGGACTAGCGGCCCGCGGCCCCAGAGGGCGGGTATCTTGTTTTCTGCTTGGTTGCTCACCACGTTGCAGACAGTCTGGGGAGAAACAGCAGGAGCAGCTGACGTGCTCATTGGGGTCAGTGTAGAAATGCTCTTTGGGTCCTCCTGGCTGGCCAGGTTGTTGCCAGGCTGAATAATTAATCAGGCTGATTCCTTGCTTCAGCCGGATGGAGAACTAGGTCAGGCTCCACTCCAGAGTCCCCAGGCACCTCTCTGGTGGAGCCCACCGAGATACTGAATTTAGAAAGCATTTCAGTGTTTCCAGGAAAACCAGTGGCAGGTGAAGCCTAATTTTGTTTCAAACTGTGTCCATAATGACAGTGATCTACATTCCTATATATCATGACCACAAGCTCTGATTTGCTGAAGACTTCCCTGTGTGTTCTGGAAACCACAATCTAAGGAAGATATTTGGAACCCTGAAAAGCCTGTGCATTTTTAGACAACGCTGTGAAAGTCATTTGAGGTCACAGCCCTGTGTTTATTACTGGCTGCCTTATTTCTCAGCAAAATCTGGACAGTCCTGTAGGCAAAAATCAGGTCCGTGCTGTCTCTGATGCAGTAACTGGGGAGGGGACAGGCAGAGGACAGTTCCAGATTCTTAGAGAGACATCCCAGGATATAGGCTCTCAAACGTGATGACTATATCCTAGATGGTTACCTTACGGCAGCCATCAGTATGAAGTAAAAACAGATTCTCTCTCAGTTTCTCTGCAGGCTGTATGATTGTTCAAAAGGTCCTTCCTCATAGTCACATACAACAAGAATACATATATTTTTTCCCACCTGACCCCAAGAACACAGATATAAACAGCCTCTGTAGAGCAGCTCTGTGTAGCTCAGGCAGCAGCGGGATCTCTATGTTCTTAGGATGCAGGAGAGACAGGCTTGAGTCCCTGTCTCACATCCTGCAGAGTTCATGGGTCCACCCTCACCCCGGCACCCCCGCCAGTTCTGCCAGTTACCGGGCTTATATTTCTCTTGTGTTGACTCCCAGTGCTCCACTCTGAGGCTTTTGCCACTACTCTCCTCTGCCAAGCATTTACCCAGGGCAGGAGTCCACCCTTCTCTTCATTCCTGATGATGTCAGCCATCTCTCTATCAGGCTTTTGCTGGAGCATCAGGGGTAATATAGAGGGGGTTTATGTTGCATCGGAAGTTAGTCACTGGTTTTCAAAACCGGATGTTGGACTTCCTTCACCTTTATAAGTCATTCAGGCCCTACCTGCCATTTCAAAACTTCCTCAGAGGCTCTGCAGCCCTTTCTCACTGCTCCTCTCATTTCCCTTTCTTCCTTATGTAGAGCCAGCTAACCATTTTCCTCATCCACTTCTCAAAAAAGAACTCAAATGCCTGCTACTCAGCTTTTCCTACCTTGAACGCATGTTACCTTAATTGATGTTTTGATGAGTTGAGTACTCTGATTTCCAAACTCCTTGGGATTCTTTTAAAGTGTTTTATATTCCCAGAACCTTTGGACAGCTTTGGATCCTCTTTCCATTACATGTAAACACACATAATTTTGGATATATTTGTAAGAGATTTAGAACTTCCTGAAGCCCATCAGTGGATCTCCAGGGTCCTTGGACTCCTAGGTGGGCTCATGAGATGATGGAGCCTGGGGGCTTTCTTCCCCTCTTCTCCCCAGGCCTCAGGCCTCTCCCCATCCCCAGCCACCCAAGGTATAGCCGTAGTAATGTTTGATCATAAGTTGGAAAAATGAAACAGAATTGACTGACTGACTCTTGGTGGAATTCCCTAGTCCTGAAGCTTTTGACTGGGCTTCCCAGGTGGATCACTGGTCAAGAATCCACTTGCCATTGCAGAAGCTGAAGGAGACACGGGTTCGATCTCTGGGTCAGGAAGATCCCCGGGAGGAAGAAATGGCAACCCACTGCAGTCTTCTTACCTGAAAAATCCTATGGGCAGAGGAGTCTGGAGGGCTACAGTCCATGCAGGGCTACCATCCATGGGGTCTCAAAGAGTCAGACACAACTGAGTGACTCTGCACGCGTGCATGACACTTTTGAAAGGGATCAGTGTGCCTTTCTGTTCAGTGGCTCTGTCTTGTCCGACTCTGCGACCCTTTGGACTATAGCCCACCAGGATCTTCCCAACCCAGGGATTGAATCTGCATCTTCTGTGTCTCCGGCGTTGCAAGTGGATTCTTTACCCCATGAGCCAGAGACCTTGTGAAAATACCAGCCACCTTTTCTTGAGCATCCTCTTTGGGCCAGGTCCTGTTCTTACCATCAGGCTTCCCATTAATCATGCCAGTACCCCCAGGTGGTCCATACCACCAACCTCACTGCAACAGGTGAAGAGACTGACGAGTACCAAGATTTAGTAACTTGGCCCCAATCACACCGCTTATAGTAGCCAACGCGGGATTTGCTCCCATGTCAGTGACTTGAAAACCTAGGCCCTAAACCACTGTCTTACGTCCCCTCCCCCACGTACCACTGTACCTTACTCGTGGTTTGTGTCAACAGAGCTGTGCGACCTCTGGTGTCACAGCCAAATGAATACGCCCTTCCAGTTTTTTGAAATACTACTCAGAGCAGAGCGTTTGGCTTCTCAGGTTCACTGATGTGCCTCCAGTACTTGGCATATCACAGTTGTCAGTAAATCTTTGTTAACTGAATAAACCCATCCATCCTACAAGGCTCAGCTCAATACCATATCCTTCAGTGAGCTGTCCATGATTCCCTCTCTCTGAGTTTAAAGACTCCCAACACACACGTGTGCCTCTCTGTCCCCGAATTTCTCATCGCCTCTACATCCTGCTCATTTCCCTAAGTCTACAGGAACCAACAGGCACTCAGTAAATGTTTACTGACTTCTATACACAGTTGTTATTGTGCTGCAGAGTAATCTAGCTTAGTGGTAAGCAATTCCAATAAATGAGTTGGGATCAGGATTACACTTGCAGTGTAAACTAAATTGTAGCTTTTCTCTTGGATGTTCTTAGTTTTTTTAACATCTATAATTTAGTGTTGCTATCAATTCTGGTATCATTTGCTTTTTTGTCACCATCCTTCAGTACTTATGTAGAGCGTTAACTGTGTTCTGGGCATCGAAGGTGCTGCTTCGTGGATTGCGCTGGTCTGAGCAGCAGCATCTCTGATGCCATGCACAGAGCTGGCTCACCTGGCTGGAGGCAAGGCTTGTGTCTGATTGTAACTCCATCAGCTCCAATTCCCCTTGTCTCTCCCCTCCCCCAGTTTTCAGCCAGAAGGCGCTCTCATCTTGCTTGTCCTTGTTAAAACTCAGGAGAAGGAGGAGAAGAAAGCCTGTGGGAGAATGAAGAAAGGACATGAGAGGGTCTCCTGGAGCCAGAGAGAAGAGAGTGAGCATTTGCTGAGGGCCTGCAGCGCCCCTTCCCTGAGCTTTCTGGTTCACTTTGGCTCTCCTGGTGCTCTGAGCCTAGTGTTACTGTCATCTTGCAACTGAGCAAGCTTAGGTTCCTGGAGGCTGAGCCACAATGATGGGACTAGAGGAATGCGGACACAGGACTGACAGGCCCCAGAAACCAAGGCTTGGCACTGTGTTCTACCCCTCAACATGTGTCTCAGAAAAAGGTTCTCCGCAGGCATCCGTCTCTATTAATAGAGGACTCAAACGGAAGTTGAAACGGGATGTGTGTTTCCAACCAAGATACGACCATTGGTTCCAGTGCAGGGGAGAGAGAACAGGTGGGAGAGAAAGAAGCCCCAACCAAGAGCCCATCCCTCCTGATTCAGCCGTGACCTTGGTTCCCTAAATGCCCATAATAACTGATGGCAGCAACAGGCACAGCAGCAAACTCTGCCCAGTTCATCCTCACAATATGCACAGGTTATTGTGAGACAGGGACTTCAGTGTCCTTGTTTTACAGGTGAGGAAACTGAGGCACAGAATGGTTAATGAACATGCCCAATATCACACATAGCAAGTGGCAGTCCTGAGATTTGAACCTAGATCTGCCTTTTAGGATCAGTGGTCCCCAGACCTGCAACTTCAGCATCACCTGGGAGACTATTACAAATCCAGGTTTGAGGGCCCTACCCCGGCCCACGGAATCAGAAACTGTGGGGATGGTGTCCGGTTTTCTGTGTTTTAATAGAGCCTTCTGAGTGTTTTAGTTGTGGCTGGTATCAGTTAAACTAGAGAAATCTTTAAAATCCACACATAAAAGTTAAAATTTATCAAGAACATGATAAATGTTTATTGGGTTCTTATTATATGCCAGATATGCTATCTCAATCTAACAACAGTACTAGAAGGTATAAGTGAATGAAGTCACTCAGTCGTGTCCGACTCTTTGTGACCCCATGGACTGTAGCCTATCAGGCTCCTCCATCCATGGTATTTTCCAGGCAAGAGTGCTGGAGTGGATTGCCATTTCCTTCCCCAGGGGATTTTCCCTACCCAGGAATCAAACCCAGGTCCCCCACATTGCAGGCAGACGCTTTACCATCTGAGCCACAAGGTACTATTATTATCCCCATGTTACAGATAAAAAAACTAAGTCTTAGAGACCAGTGATTTCCCCAAAGTCACTAGCTGGTAGGTACAAAGTCGTGACTTGAATCTAGATCCGCCTGATGACACAGACCCCTGAACAATTCATTACTCATTTTTACCCTTTTGGTAAAGAGCTATTGAAGAATGAGCATCAGAGTACAAATGTTGATTTTTTTTTTCATTCAAAGTTTTAAAAAAGTGTTTAAACAGTCATATTGATTAGATATTTGATTACATATTTGGATTGAATATTTTGAGTTCCTTCTATTCTATGAGTGTTTATTCGGAAAGCTGATTGTATATTAGTAATTTCCTGACTTTAAGGAAAAGTGGTGGCTATAAACCTTCCTGGCCACACGGGGGCAGCACCAAGTAGCACAGGTTGCTCTTTGCTGCTTGGTTCTTTGGGAGCAAATAGAGCTGGCTTCTTAGTGGGGCTTCTCCCACACACATCCATTTCCTCTTACTGTGGCCGTAGGGACCAGTGGTGAAGTTTTTCAGATCAGAAACTAAATTACAGCAGTATTGAATACATACAGAAAATTAATTGTATTGTGAGGACTATTGTTTTTTGAAATCCATGCACTCAAAGACAAAAACCAGCCAGTATTCTTTTTCACCTGCCTTAATGTTAGTAAATTCTTTGAGTATTCACAGACTATAGAATTCTGTAATAGGCTGTATAAAAAGTGGAGAAATGTGTTCCTGGCTTCTAGTTTTAGAGCATAGCACCATCCCACAGTAATGCTGGTGTCTTAGGGTATTCCCTGTTCACCGCCCCCCGCCACACACACACACACACACACACACACACACACACTCATACTCATACACACACACACCCTGCCATGCTGAACCCATTTCCACCTGGGCATATCTCATGCATATGATACATTCAAACCTCAGTCTCTGTGCCAGAGGGTGAATTCACTGGAATTTTGACTACAGTGACTATAATTTATTGTGCAAACTAGGACACTTTTGAGAATAAAAGGAGCTGCTCTTAATGATTTTGCCAGAAAACAAACATAAACCAAAACCATCCTGGGGATAGTTGGAACATGGGGATCACGCTAACTACAAATCTCCTAATCTCCTCTCATTTTCCCCCTTGGCTGACTCCCTCTAAGGTGTGTGTGGCTCTGTAAGCATTTACACTCTCACTCAGCAGTGCTCATGGTGTGTTTGCTACCTGTATTATGTTGTTTTCTCCTTGTGAGAACCCTCTGAGGTAAGTATTACTGTTATTCCCATTTTTGCAAATAAATGAGATTTTGTAAGTTACACAGCCAAGATCACATACCTATAAGTTAGAGCTAAAATGGTGATTTAGGCTGTCCCTGCTCTTGCTGGGCTTCCTTGGTGACTCAGATGGTAAAAGAATCTGCCAATGCAGGAGATGCGGTTCCATCCCTGGGTCAGGAAGATCCCCTGGAGGAGGAAATCACTACCCACTCCAGTATGCTTGCCTGGAGAAGTCCATGGATAGAGGAGCCTGGCAGGCTGTGGGCCATAGGGTTGCAAAGAGTCGGACACGGCGGGAGGACACATGCTCTTGGGCCAGACACGCTCGACTGTACTGACCTTGCTGACTGTGTTCCTGCGCCTCTTGTGGGCCCAGCCCAGACGGACTCTGCCCCTCCAGCAACATCTCAGGCATAGGGCAGAGCAGTAAGAGGCCCAGAGGTCAGACTGCCTGGGCTGGAAACCCGGGTCCACCGTTTATCAGCCTCTGCTTCCCTCTTCTTCCTCTTCCGTAAAATGGACACAGTAACTTAGTATCAACCTGGTAGGGTTGAGGTGAGGAATAAATGAGTAAATACCTATCAGATGACTTCTAGAACTCACCTAAGGATGGGACCTGGTTGCCAGTAGAACCCACTGGGTTCTAGGGGCTGGAAACTTTCAGTCCCATGCCCATCCCCAAGGAAGGGAGAGGAGCTGGAGATTGAGTTCAGTCACCAGTGGCCTGTGATTTAACCAATCATGCCTCCGTAAAACCCAGAGGACAGGATTCAGAGAGTTTCCAGGCTGATGCACAAGTGGAGGCTGGGGAGAGTGGTCCCTGGGAAGCGCATGAGAGCTCTGCACACTTCCTCTGCACCTTATCCTGTGCATCTCTTCCTTCTGGCTGTTCTTGAGTTGTATCCTTTTATCATCAACCTCCGGGAGATAGTGGAGGACAGAGGAGCCTGGCGTGCTACCGTCCATGGCGTCGCAAAGACACAACTTAGTGACCAAACAACTGCATCAGCGATCTAGTACATAAAATGTTTCTCTGCGTTCTGCTGGCCACTCTAGCGAATAAAGCGAACCCAGTGAGGAAGGTCCATTAGAACATTTAAGCTGTAGCTGGTTGGCTAGAAGCTCAGGTGATAACAGGTTTGCAGTTGGCAACTGAAGTTGGCAGGGGTGTGAGGGAGAGGGGGTCTTGTACGGCTGAGCCCTAAACCTGTGGGATCTGATGCTTTCTCCAGGTAGCTAGTGTCAGAATTGAGCTGAACTTTCAGACACCCTGCTGGTGACTGAGAACTGCTCTTTGGCATATTGGAAAACCTCCACACATTTGGTGAAGGTGGAAGAGATGAGATTTTCCATTATAAGCTGGTGCATAGCAAGATCAAAATGGCAGATGGAAGCAGGGAGATTGTGGCGTTGTGATTTTACTCACCAGGGACTACGTTCGGAACCAACAAAGAAAAGTTACTGAGCTGCACAGCGCCCCCTGCAGGAAGCAGAAAATGAGTACTTGAAGGCATGGCCCTTGAAGTTGTGGGTCTTAATGAAATGTGGGGAGACGCGCTATGGTGTCCTCCTGCGGCATTTCTGACACGCCCACTTGCGGGAGTAGTTTGGTCTCAGGATAAAGGGAGCAGAGCCTCAGAGGGAGCAGCCCTGGCTCCTGTGGCATCTTCCTCCTGGGCAGTGTCTCTCCAACAGATGCACGCTCGCACATGAACTGTGAGGACCTCTCCCAGAACCTTTCCCCAGGACCTAGGGTCCTGAGTAGCTTTTGCGGTTTTTGTAGCGATGACCTTCTCTTTTTGGTATTTCTGTAAGAGGCCTCATGGGCACCATCAGTGTGTGGGAGCTGTCCCATTCCACATGGGGTCTGCACCGGGTCCTAGGTACCTCGGTCCTTCCCCTCTAGGACCTGGGGATCCACATTCTGTTACCGTTTTCAGTATTTTGGTGGGATATTTTTTTGAGAAAGTGACTAACAATTCAGGAAGGACGCACCCCGTCTGGGTATAGGGGCTGAGACACAAGGAAGGTAAAACTAGACTGAATGTGGTCCCTCTGGGAAACTTTGCTGCATTTCTTCATTTTGTTATGAAGTGCAGTTATGGGAACTTTAGAAGATGCTGAGAGTCAGCCTGTTGGCTCCACAGGAGTGTGGTGCCTTGTTTGCCCCTCCTGTCCTGGGAACCTGGTCCCTTCAATTGATGTGCAGCTCAGGAGGAGACCTGCATCATAGGTTGCCATGGGAGACTGCAGTTCCAGCCACCTGGTAACCCTGGCAGTTAACCGCTAGGTAGATGCTGTATCCAAATTGCCCTCATATGTCCCATGAACTTCTTTATAAATTTTTGGATTTTTTATTTGTTGCAACATGCATATGATACTTTCCACATTAAAAAAAAATTGAATACCTGAACTTTTAAAAAGAAGATGAGTATAATCTCAAATTGAATATCTCTAAATGATAAAAGAATAAATTAAATTTGTGCTCTAAGTTTTCTTACAGGTTCATTATTCTGTAGACTTTTCAGGATTTGGTGCTAATAACAAACACTGAGATTTGTTATGATGAATGCACACCCCCACCCTCTGTTTTCCTTCATTTCTGGATATTAGAGAAAACATTTTGCCCCATTGCTATTAGAAACAAGTGCCAAACATGTATTTAATTCCTTCTCCCTTCTATTTTCTTTTCCTAGGTGCTTAACAAGTAACAAATCTCAGAGAGGTTACTCTTTGTGAGAACCCTCTGAGGTTCTTAATATTGAAAAATCCTGCCTGATACTAGATAAAAGATACTGATACTGCCAGATTCTAGAAAAAAGAGCTTACAAATGTTTAAACCCATTAGCCCTATCATTCTACTTCTAATAATTGGTTCTAAGAAAAAAACTGAACACACACACACACACAGAAAAGTAGGCAAGAATATAGTTATTACTACATTTTTTAGTGGTGAAATATAGCCACAATTAAATTTTTCAACAATCGAGAATTAGTTATTAAATTAGATGCTTGAACACTTTATAGTCATTGAAGACACATTATGCACATTTTGTAGAGGATCTTAGGCTACCTGGGGCCAGTAGGTAATCTCCGGTTCTCTGATTTTCTCCTAGTGTTTCGCTGTGCGCTCTCTGGGGTGGGTGGAAATGGCAGAGGAGGACCTCGCTCCTGGCAAGAGTAGTGTTGCCGTCAACAACTGCATCAGGCAGCTTTCCTACTGCAAAAACGACATCCGAGATACAGTTGGCATTTGGGGAGAGGTAAGTTACAGGTGAAAATAATTAATGTCAGACTTGCTTGCAGTCCCGCTGTGCCTCATGAAACCCCAGAGCCCCCAGAGCCGAGAGACACAGTGCTGAGGAGCGCTGAAGGTTTTTATTGGGTACCAGGGGTGTTCCACAGTCGGCAGTGGTCCCTGGTTGAGTCCTGTGATACGGAGATTGTTGGTAGGATTGACTGATGAAGATGGCTTTGTTGCCTTTGTGAGGACCTGAATCTATCCCAAGGAAATGCTGTGTGTGTGTGTGTGTGTGTGTGTGTGTGTACCTGAATCTATCCCAAGGAAATGCTGTGTGTGTGTGTGTGTGTGTGTGTGAGGACCTGAATCTATCCCAAGGAAATGCTGTGTGTGTGTGTGTGTGTGTGTGTGGGACCTGAATCTATCCCAAGGAAATGCTGTGTGTGTGTGTGTGTGTGTGTGTGTGTGTGTGTGGCGGGGAGGGGCGGGGTGGATTTGATCTCCCAGTGGGTGGAAATTACGCTGGGGGCCACTCCCCACTGGGTCTGGCTGCAGATTTCTTTGAGGTTACGGCTAATGACCCAGTTCCTGGTGGGAAAGAACAGAGAGAGGGAAAAGGCACCAAAAATTCCCAGTCAGCTCTCAGTTATCCCAAAGCAGGTCACCTGGTTGGCCCCCGGGGGCCGTAGGACCTGCCCTGCTCACGGGGCCCCAGCTCCTCAGGACTCTCTGATCACGCAGCTCCTGAGCACGTGGCAGCCCTCAGCTGAAAGCGGGAAGAAGGGAGCCTGGCCTTCACTGGGGGGACAGGCTGGGGAACTGCAACCCTCCCCCATAGCTTGGCTCATTCTCCTGGCTCTGCCAACCATTGCTTAGCTGCTCACCAGCTACCCAGCCTCCATGAGGTGCTGGGAGACAGAATCTCTCCAGGACCTGCACCTCAATCATGATTAATCTACAGATTTGTTAATTAGCAGCTAGCTCTTTACTCAGGGTCTGGACACGACTGTGACTTGACGTGTCCATAGAAAAAACCCTGCCCACAGCAAGCCTTGTGAGCTGCAGTTCCCAACAGAGACACTGGGAGGCGCTTCAGGTCTGAGGCGGCCTGCTGTCTGTTGCTCCAGGCTGTGTAGGGTCTCTACAACAGCCTGCACAAGTTTTGTTTTCTGCCAGTGCTCTTGCCTGGAAGTGGCTCTCTTCCCGTTTCGGGAGATTTCAAATCATCCTGGATCTCAGTTGTAGATGCTTGACGAGCAGAGGCATTGCAACACCCATGTCTGCCACCTCAGCAGCAGAGCTTATGTTCACTCTGAGAACTTGTGATGGGGTATCATTCTTAAAACCCAGACCGAGGAGCAGTTTATCTGTCCCGCTTTGGAATTTGAAGATCGGCCAAGAAGCCTCACCATTCTGCCCTGCTAGACCATCCTGGTGGAGAAGAAAATGGTAACCCACTCCAGGATTCTTGCCTGGAGAATCCCCATGGACAGAGGAGCCTGGCAGGCTACAGTCCAGGGGGTCACAAAGAGTTGGACACGACTGAAACGACTTAGCATCGCATAGCGAAGCATAGACCTCCCTGGCATCCACACCACAGCATCTGGGCTGACTGTGACCTTCAGTGGACACAGCCTTTCCATCAGACAGCAAACATTTAATAATTTCTTGAAATGCCTGAGGGTTTGCGAGGAGAATGAAGTTGGATAGGCTAGCGTTCCTGCCCTCAAAGAGCCGTTAATATGTGGGGAGACAGGAGACCAGAGCCTGAACAGTGATGCTGGAAACCTCTTCCTCCCCAGTATTGGTCTTATTGCAGCACCCCCCCGCCCCGTGGCTAAAGGCATCTCGGCCTCTGTGTCAGATCATGAGCAAGTCACTTAACCCGTAGGCCTCAGTTTCCCCATCTGCTAATTGGAGATAATAACAAACCAAGCTCTGAGGCAAGTGAGCCCATTCACAAGCCAAGGAGCCTGAAGAGTGTGCTGTAATATCTGAGATGTCATAAAGGCACATCAGCATTAGCTACTGAAGCACCGAGAAGTGGCACACAGCTGTGCCTGCTATTTACCGGGCAAATCACACAGATCAGAGGTGGTGTACAAACCGAGAAGAGACAGCCCTTGTTGTGCGTCCAGGAAGGCCATCACAGGGATGGCTGGTAGGGTCTGGGCAGAAGGCAAGGAATGGGGACAGAGGGGTTACGAGAGGCTGGCCAACCTGGAGTTAGTAAGAGACCAGATTCTCCAGGGAACCTGCCATTAGCCTTTTTTCTTAGAGTAAAGATTCAAAGTGTAAATAATTAAAAATAAGAGCCAGCTCGAAAGCAGGCTAGGGACACATTTCAGAGGATTTGGAGAAGGAGAGAGAATTTGGGCATGTGAGGGGAAGATGAAGGATTTATAAATATTTTAATCAGGAGAGGATGTTTCTCCCTTAAAAAACAAAGTTCAGACCCAGGGGGCGATATTTTGATCATTGAAGCGACATCCCTGGGTAGCCACAAATGTCCTGAGGATGCATAGTTTTGTGCAGAAGGTAAGCGGTCTTCTCATTGAATCCCAGGGGAAGGACATGTACCTGGTCCTGGAGAACGACACGCTGAGCCTGGTGGACCCCATGGACCGCAGCGTGCTCCACGCTCAGCCCATCGTCAGCATCCGCGTGTGGGGCGTGGGCCGCGACAACGGCCGGTGAGTGCCCCACGTGTCCTCTGTCACCGCGCCAGGTGGCCCAGTTTTAGCTTAGTGCCAAGGTGGAGCCTTGCTGTTACTGCATGTCACTGACTATGAAACTGGACAGTGAACTCTCTGCAGAAATGTAAAAAATGAAAGCACATCTCTATCCCAGCCTCATAAACCAAGCTACTTCCGTTTCCGGTTTCTGTCCCTCAGACCTTTTTCAGCCCTGGACCCTGCCTCTGGTTCTGCATGTTTCTCCACCCACCCATCCCATATAAGTTCCTAGCTCATCCAGACTCTCGGAACTCTCACCTTTTTTTTTGCCTCTTCTCTGCAGTCTGTTTTAGAGTAGAGTCTCAGCTATTTCAGATGCTCTGCTATTGGTATTTTCTTTGTAGAGGGCTTGTTGGAAGGGAGGGGTTGAACAGCCTCTAATCACAAGCTTTATTTTTTTTAATTATTTTATTGAAGTATGGTTGATTTATAATGATGTGTTAATTTCTGCTATACAGCAGAGTGATTCAGTTACACGTGTGTGTGTATATATATATATTCTTTTTCATATTCGTTTCCACTATGATTTATCACAGGATATCAAATATAGCTATACAGTAGAACCTTGTTGATCACGAGCTTTAGGTCATTAACCCATGCTCATCAGGAACTTCTGGAGTTTGAAGTTGGCTGAACATTTTTAACATTTGAAATGTCAGGTCCTACCAACATTCCATTCAGTGTGTATTTTTCGAAATTCTACTGAATGTCATTTCCAGCAAGTACTTCTTACTTAGATGTGTTGTGAATCTTTTTGGTCTCCAGAGTGACTGGAAACAGGGAAGTTCTGGTTTTCAAGTACATGTTCTAAGTAATAAAGTGGCAGGTATCACAGACATCAGAATTTGATACTTTTTTAAGTAATCGGGCTGCATGAAATGCATCTAACTCTTGAATTATAATTAATCTTTGGCAACTCTCAAGGTGCCCAAAGATCTCCTAGCATTTAGGGACGAGCTGTAGTATGATTTATTACTTTGTTGAAAATGGACAAGAGCATTGCGGAAGCTGGTGAAATCCCAGATGACAGAGATGGCTCTCTCGAGCCTGTGACTCCATTCCTGGGTTTTCTGGTTTATTGGGTTGTGTGGTCCTCTAGGGGGTTCAGCCTTGGCTTCACCCAGCCTCGGGCAGTAGCAAATTCAATAGTGTTTTGATTCAGTTCCAAATGCTAAGCCTGAAAGGAAAATGGATAAGCATTCATCAAAGAACAAGCATTTTTGCTGGAACCAGACGTAGAAATGGTTGCAAAAGAGAGAGGTGGAGTGTCCTTTGATGGCTGATTGGATAAACCTCCCTGGGAGCACAGCTGTATCTCTGAGCTTTTGTAACAGTGATGAACAGTGACAGCTGTACCAGGTGCTTTGAAGGGAGTAAGTAGCTAGCTTATGCATCTGCACCTGTCATTCACTTGCGTGGGAGAGCTGGAGCGCTGAAATTAAAGGAAAAGACATGATGATGTCTGTACATATTTTAAAACATTTAGCCTTGATGGAAGAGTGTAAGATGCTTGATCCTTCCCTCCTTCCTATCCTCCATGTTTGTTTTTAAGACGGGAGCCGAGGTGAAGATCAGTATATGCATGTCCAACTGGATGGGGTTGTGTTTTCTTAAGGTTAGCTTGTGAGTGGATTTCATCAATGAGGTTTTCAGGTCACCCCAGTTCTTTAAAGTAAGGCCAAATGCTCTCCATTCAGGGTGAAAAATATGATTCAAATTCCAGTGGACAAAATTATTCAAGCCCTGAGCTCAGTTTCCCTTATGTGTGAAATGGGGATGATAACAAGGACCACGAAGCATGTGTATGTTTATGCCTGTGTGTATGTATAGTAATTGGCAGGGTGATGGGGATATAGAAAATGCTTAATGCATGTTAGCTTTGATTTGTTAAAGCAACATCCACTTGGAGAGACAGCTAATTACATGGTTTCCTTTCAAACAGAGGATGAGGGAGGGATCAGACCTCAGGGAGGTTTTGAGTACAGTTTATCATTTGGTAACAGAGGACCAGAGGCCGTTCTAGAGGCTGTGTTCAGTTGTCCTACAGAGTGGAAAGAACTACCCACCCCTCCACTGCACCCCACTTAGCAGCCACTGCACCCAATGATATCAGTATAAGTCAGGTTACCTTGCCTTGGTTATGTTTCTGAAATGTGCACTGGGTTACTTGTGTTTTTTAAACCCCTTCTTGTTCTTACTCAATGTTAGCAGGTAAGTGTAATTTAGAAATACACGGAGGGTTCCACATTAGCTTTCAGGACCTCAGGAAGCTCCTGCATTGGCTGGGGGCCCTTGAGCTGGGCTGCTTCTGGAAGCAGTAAATTAAAAATGTCTGTCAGTGAAAGTTTCAGTTTCTCCCCAGTGCAGTTTTCATTCTCTGAAAGAAGGGACCTTTGTATTCCTGATTTTTTTTTTTTTAAAGATACTTGGTTTTGCTTTTGATTCCTTTTTTCTTTTTTTCCTTTACAGCAATTTACAAGAGCAAATTCAATTTGTAATGCTGCGAAGGGACTTACACTTTGCATGAATAAAACATAAAAGTGTTTCATTTTGCTTGCAAAAACAAGTCCATTTCGAATTCTCTTTTGTAACTTCCCTTGCTGAGAAAATGGAATCTCTTAGGGGATTTCTTGATGTGGTTAAAATGAATATGAAAAGTATGTATACCAGAGGCATGAAGGGCAGATTCTCGTGAAATTCTGAGTGCTTCACTGAGCCATGTAATTTCAGAATTTATAAAGTTATTTGGGGTTTAGCATTTTCTTAAGGTTTTCAAGTGGGTTTGGTTTGTTCTGCAGAAATTCCTTATGGAGGAAGTTTACTTTGGATAGGGAGGTGATCCAGCTGTGACACCCCCTACTAATCCCCCAGGTTGATTCAGAGAAGCCTCTTATTATGATTAGCTAAGAAGTCTCCTTGGCGCCAGAGGCTGATTCCCTGTGGGGTGTCAGTGGTTGCTGGACAGAACTGAAGTTTTTGTCTTGTTCTTGAGACTCAACGCCAGCCTTAATTATGGTGCTTCTTAGAGTCCATTTGCATTATGCTGCCGTATGCTCACTCAGTCATGTCCAATTCTTTGCTACCCCATGGACTATAGCCCACCAGACTCCTTTGTCCATGGTATTTCCCAGGCAAGAATACTGGAGTGGGTTGCCATTTCCTTCTCCAGGGGATCTTCCTGACCCAGGGATTGAACCCATACCTCTTTATATCTCCTGTATTGGCAGGCAGATTCTTTGCCACTGGTATCACCCGGGAAGCATGATTACTAGGCAAAGGGAGGCCACCCTCCTCTTTCTTGACTGTTCTGTACTTTTCGTTCTTTTTGATCACAGTGAAGTAAATGTTAAGGCTCCCAGAGGCGCAGAGTGGGGAAAGGGGTTTCGTAAAGAGCCCTGCATTTCCAATCAGAATTGGAACTGCAGCCCCAGGGAGCACTCAGATTGACCCACTCCTGTGGGAGGCTGTCGTGTGTGCCGGTGGCACTGAGTTGTAGAGCTGGCATTTTGCCTCCAGGGACTGGAGCAGGCGACCACAGTGGCACCTCGCATCTTGTTTCTGTGGACCTACAGGCTTCTCTTCCAAGGATGGGTTGGGAGGGACTTTACAACAATTTCAGGGGCTCTGCCAATCCTGGCCACAGCTCTCTTGTTTACTCACTGGGCCCTGGGAGAAAGCACGCTCCTCATTCTTGTAAAGAGGTATCAGCAGCAAGGAGACACGACTTCTGAACACAGGAGACTTGAGAGAGGGACTCTCTCTGCCTCTTGTGGCAGGTCTAGGAAGGGGCGCACAGATCCTCTGGGTGTTGCCAATAGTCTGCTATTCCGGTTTGTTTCCCATGAGAAAGGAAAGTGGTATAGTTGCAGGGTTTCAGACCCCATAAGTGGGATTTTCCAGGTCAGTGTAGCATGGAGCACTAATCAGGTCAGATGCTCATAGACTTCCCTTAAAATGAGGGGGGAAAAGAAGCTCTAGGGTCAGTTGGAAGAGTGTGTTAAACCAAGTGTAACAAGCCCCTTTGCTCCGGACCCTCTCACAGGTTCTCCTGTGCTGATGTGGACTAGAACTCTTTTCTTCATGTAAATGTGATCACATGGAACACACTTTAGGAAATACTGCTCTGGTCAATAAACTTGTTAATTTAAATTAGTGGCAATACTAGGTTGCTATTTTGTCTTTAGAAAGAATTGGAATTCCTTGTAATAAATAACCATTATAAGTGGAGACCCCCACTGGGCCTGCTCTAAGGAAATAAAATTCCTTCCTAATTAACAGCAACCCTCACAGCCATTGTGCACAAGTACTTTTTAAAAGCGCTTTCTTCTGCAGGTTGAATCTTGGCCCTGAGATACTGTTTGTGCTTATAGTTTGTATAGCAGAGCGTCTCTTCTGAGAACGTGTTTTATGCATCTCTTTTTCTCTTTTTGATGAACAATTTTTACCTTGTGATAGATTATTCATAAGTTTTCAAATGTTTATCTTGGGCTTAACTGATTTAGTTAAGATCTCGGGGAACTTTTATCTAAATAACATAGTAAGTCTCAAGTGCACTGAGTAATTTTTTTTTTTCTCATTTTCTCTTCTCTTGGGATATTCCCAACTGGTTTTATCCACCAAGCTCCTGGTTTACGTTCCTTTAGAAGTCTCACCACACAGAGTTCATGCTTTTGTTTTCCTGCCAGTGTTGTTTTGTGTTGATTCTTGTGAAAAATGCTACTTAATTTCGGGACTTGGGATGGGGGCTGATGCATAGGGCATCCTGACTGTAAACTAGTTAAAATATGTCAAACTGTAACTTACAGGCTTTTAAATGTAAAAGATGGCTGAGTAGCCAATGTCTCTAAACCCTTTTATTTCAGGGATTAGCTGAGGTCAGAGAGTGTGATTTGCCTTAAGTGACCCAGCTAACTAGGCAAAGACAGGCTCCTGGGAACTGTCCTCTGTCCAAGGAGAGCTCCTCCCTTAATCCTGACAAGACATATGGACGGGCCAAAGTAACCTGGGGTCAGCAGGGAGACCAAGAACTCCACAATCTAGGCCTGGTCCCTTTCCTTAATGAGATAAAACCAGGGGTGTGAATTAACAGTAGAGGCCCCCGAGCTAAAAGTGTCTTTCCATCTTTAACGGATTATTTTAAAAAGGAAAGGTTAAAAAACAATATGAGACGCAAATGCGGTGGCCCAATATGGCCTGGTTCTTTACAGAAAGAGTGTTGAAGGTAATAATGCATTCATCATTATTGAATCAGGCAGTCATTGTGACTTCTGAAGGAAGTCTGTGGAAACAGGAAGTCCTGTTCTGCTGTCCGGTGTCTTCCTAGTCTGACTGGCCAAGGGACTTGTCTCTTAAGTTGACGGCGACCTGGAACCCTCGCACATCGTGTTACGCCCACATTCTCGTCACATCCCTTTGGCCCCATGCCACTACAAAGGATTCTGGGAAATGGAGTCCCTAGCTGGGCCAACAGTTGCCAAGTCAATACCACTATCACCAAAGAAGAGGTGAAACAAGCGGGCTTCTGACAGTCTGGAAACGAATCACCTCCGTGTTCCCAGCCTGTGACCTATTGCTTCCTATGCCAGTTATTGGGCCGCTGTCCCTGAGCTCCAAACCCACTGTTCTCTGCTTGCTTTGTGAGGCTGGAGCCAGGACTCTGCAGACCACACTTCTGCTTCTCTGGTTTGCTGCTGTTACGTTAGGTTCAGACTTGACGGGACTGTGTGGCTGGAGGGAGGGAGGGACTTACTTCCTGCGGTGAGCTTCATCCTGGAACAGGATTTTTATCTCTGTGCATCAGTTATGACACAGTTTTCCCAATACAGAAATGCAGAACCACCAGCACAACTGGCTTAGGCACCCCCTTTAAAGGTCCGGGTCCCTGGTCCTGCTTCAAGTCTAGAGACACCAGCCCAGCATACCACCTCCTCCGTGTCAGAGGTTTTGCTCCATGGGGCTTCTCCAAACTTGTGGGTTTTACTAGTTCCAACCTCTGCCCTCTGCTCTCTCCACCCTCCAGGTCACAGCCCCCTCTTGCAGTGGCTGCCTTCATGATAGCTTCTTCCTATTCCCCTTTCATTTTGTAGTTACCATTCTTTATATGATCTTCTCTCTCTGTTCCAATAACTGACATGGTTCCGGTCTCCTGCCTCTACTCTCTGTTGTTGACCCTTAAATTGAATTAGCCCTGACTGCAGGAGGCGGTGTGGAAGGCGTGTCTGCCAAGAAGAGGGCTTTCAGGCGACCAAGTTGAGTGCAGCTATTCTTTCTGTCCAGCCTTGCACACTGTGGGTGCCAAGGAAACATCCTTTCTAAATTGGTAGAAGTTGTCAGTGATAAAGGGCAGTTCTGTTTTAGGATTTTAGAAATAATGGGCCTCTTGGTTTCTGAGCTAATCAGAAAGTTACCTCTATTTTCACTTTGCCATTGTTTCTTTTCCTAGGGGTGATGGAGGGAGGCGGGTCCTCACGGGGAGGATGGAAAGCCTCCTAATGACAAGTAGTCAGAGGGTTCTCTGAGCCAGCCCGTAATGAAAGATTGATGGAATTGCAAGATCTGCTGATAAAAGTTTAATCTAAGGTATATGCTGTCTTGCCTCAGGGAGAAAAGTCTTCAGGGAGACAGCAGTAATTCTCTCCCTTTGCTCCAGTATTATCTTGACCTCTAGAGTTAATTTCTTTTTAATGCAGACACAGAGTAAGCAGAGGCATCGGGATTTACTTGACCATTCTGCCGACTTACACCTTGGTTGTATTTTATCTCTATGAAAGTGGCCTCCTTGCCTTCTATTAATCATGCCAGGATGCTAGCTAATACTTTCAGTCTAGAATAACCTTTACGGAAAGACACAGTAAGTGATTGTCTAAGAGGTCCCTCAGAGGAGTATGTGGAGGGTGTTTGCAAGCCGACCCATCTTGGTGTTGCTGTCCCTGTTGGTGGATGTATGAAAGACAACAATTTCTTCTGAGAAATGCATCTTCTGTTTTGATAACTGGTCCACTGTTTCTCATAAGCATGTTTCAGCACCAGGCAGTGAAATGTAGGGGCTTGAGGCTGTCATGTCAAAAGGAAGCAAAAAATTGTGATGATGATCCCTGAGCAACTTCCATCTCTCACACTTCCCCTGACTCCCAAGTCAGATGAGGGATGGCCGTTTCTGGATGCAGCAGAGGGGTGATCCGTTATGCTAGGCTCCAGTGATTCACTGTCAGTCTGCAAAGTGCCACAATCTTCTTGGAACACTGGAGCCTTCCAAAACCAGAAGGCAGTATAGTATCAGTGATGACGTAGCCTAACGACCCACACCAACCTGGATTCACGTCTTAGCAGGAAACGTAACTGTTGTAACCCAGAGTGTCACTCAGTTATTGGACTGTTGTATGTACTTAAAAAATGATTGTTTGATAAGCCGCTAAAAGCCTTATGTTACCACAGATGAATAAGCAGTCACTGCTTTCATACACAAATCATCACCTCAAACTCTTACACTTAAATGTAATCATCTCAGATTTTGGGCTTCACGGTGGATACAATGATTGAGGGTATAATGCAACTCCTTTATTTTCTTGGGCTCCAAAATCACTGCAGCCATAAAATTAAGACACTTGCTCCTTGGAAGAAAAGCTATGACAAACCTAGACAGAATATTACAAAAGCAGAGACATTACTTCACCAATGACGGTCTGTATAGTCAAAGCTATCGTTTTTCCAGTAGTCATGTATGGATATGAGAGTTGGACCATAAAGAAGGCTGAACACCAAAGAATTGATGCTTATGAACTGTTGTGTTGGAGAAGAGTCTTGAGAGTCCCTTGGACTATAAGGAAATCCAACCAGTCAATCCTGAATTCATCAATCAATCAAGGAAATCACTCCTGCATATTCATTAGAAGGACTTGATGCTGAAACAGAAGCTCCAATACTTTGGCTGCCTGATGCAAAGAGCTGACTCATTAGAAAAGACCTTGAAACTGGGAAAGACTGAAGGCAGGAGGAGAAGGGGACGACAGAGGACGAGATGGTTGGATGACATCGCTGACTCAATGGACATGAGTTTAAGTAAGCGCCAGGAGATGGTGAAGGACAGGGAAGCCTGGTGTGCTCAGTCCATGGGGTTGCAAAGTCAGATACGACTGGGCAACTGAACAACAACAAATGATTCATTTCTACTCACAGAATCACTTCTGACAGCAAACGTGTCCGTGTTCCACACCAAACAACTCTCCAGGTCTCTGCCAACAGTAACTAAGTGTCCTGCAATGTAACTCAATTCCAACACTATCAGGAGTTAGCCCAGACCCCCAGGCTGAAGGCTCAGTCCCCACAAGACTGCCCCCACTTCAGTCACAAGTCCAGGCCACCCCCACATCTGCCAGAGCAGCTGTAAATCAGAGGCTCCCAGGGAGGTTTCTCCATTGGTTCAGTGATTTGTTAGAATAGTTTACAGAACTCAGGAAAACATTTTACTTACTGTTACCATTTTCCTATAATGGATACAAATAAACAGCCAGAAGAAGTATATAGGGTGAGATTCAAAAGGGTTATGGGCTTCTGTCCCCATGGAGTTTGTGGGTATATCACTGTCCTGGCACCTGGATGTGTTCACCCCCAACCCCCAAAATTATCCCGACCCGATTGTTCAGGAGTTTTATGGAGGTTGCCTTACTCAGGCTGATTGATGAAATCATGGGCTTTTGGTGATTAGCTCGATCTCCAGGCCCTCTCACCTCCCTGGAAGTTGGGGTAAAACTGTAAATCTCTACCCTTTAATCACAGTGTGGTTTTTCTGGGACCAGCCTCCATCCTGAAGCTATGTAGGGGACCTCCAGACATCTCATTCGTGTACAGAAAGATCTGCTTGTCACTCTGCATGTTTCAAGGGTTTTACAAGCTCTTGTGTCAGAAACCAGGGACTAAGACCAACTATTATTACAAAAGGCACTCCTACCACTCAGGAAATTACAAGGGTTTTAGGAGTTTTGTGGCAGGACAAAAACTAATATATATTTCTTATTATATTATAATATCACAGTGTATAGTTGGTCACTGGAGAAGACAAATTTGAGGACATTAGGTGGAATTCAAAAGTGTCTCACTGTATATAATTATGTCAAGATTTTGAGAGCTAAGGTGATCAAGAGAAGGAATACTGGAGTAGGAATCCCACTGTTTGCAATTTCATAATAATCATGTTCTTCCCTCGCACTGGTACTGGGGGCACTTAGCATCCTAGCCTGTCCATCTGCAGTGGGGATCATTGCTGGAATGGCAGAGATGTGGAGGTGCCTTCATAGGACTGCCAGGCATTGTCCCCAGGGGCAGTACTTTTACTGAGGATGTAATATTTTCCAGTAGTCATGTACAGATGTGAGAGTTGGACCATAAAGAAGATTGAGTGCCAAAGAATTGATGCTTTGGAATTGTAGTGCAGGAGAAGACTCTTGAGAGTCCCTTGAACAGCAAGGAGATCAAACCAATGAATCCTAAAGGAAATCAACTCTGAATACTCATTGGAAGGACCGATGCTGAAGCTGAAGCTCCAATATTTTGGCCACTTGATGCAAAGAACCAACTCACTGGAAAATACCCTGATGCTGGGAAAGATTGAGGACAGAAGGAAAAGGGGGTGACAGAGAATGAGATGGTTGGATGGCATCACCAACTCAATGGACATGAGTTTGAGCAAGCTCTGGGGGATGCTAAAGGACAGGGAGACCTGGCCTGCAACAGTCCATTGGGTCATAAAGAGTCAGACATGACTTAGCAACTGAATAACAATATTTCCTTAAAGTATTACCCTGGGTCAATCATAACAGATTATAAAAATCAGTAGAAACTTCAAAACATAGGATGTTGGCATGATTTTGTCTTTGACTTTAAATATCTAAAACTCTTCTGTTATTGGTTCCTTGTGAGTCTTGACTTGATGAGATGATGACTCTTCAAGGGCTAATACTAATGTTTAGAATCTCCTGGCCCTCTGCCACAACCAAGTGGCTTAGTGTGTCCCTAACCCTCTTATTAAACTAGACTTGATGCTTACATATCACAGCTGTGAATTAAAGCCTGGCAATGAATTGCATATGTGAGAGTTATTTTTTTAATAGAGAAAGGTGAGAATTTGTAAAAATTATCTTGTAATGAAAGTTCAGTCCAGTCACTTGGTCTCCATGACTTCCACCCTTCCTTCTGGCATGAAGGCATGTTCATGCCTGGGTTGGCATGAGTCATACCAGCTGCCACTGGGGTCCATGCTTCTCTTCTCCAGTTTGCTTGCCTCTCTCCTTCGGCAAGAGGACAACCGAGTTATGCTCCCTTCTTTATTAATATGTTTGCTGCTTTTCCTCTTAGCAGCACCTGTGGGCTCCAGCACTGCGTCTCCTGTTGCTTTATTATACCTTCAACTGGGAGTCTTCTTTTCCAGGCAGTTCCCAAAGAGTGCTCTTGGAACTACTCTTTAGAAAAAGGAAGAGAAGGAAGGAAATAAAAAATAAGAATTAAGAAATTGAAGTCAGGGTCCTCAAACAAGGACTCGTTTCTGAAGATAAAGTCCTGGGAGCAGAGTCAGGCAGGCATGGTTTCAGTGGTCAGAGATTAGAAGTACCAGATTAGAAAGTGAAAGTGAAGTCGCTCAGTTGTGTCCGACTCTTTGCAACCCCATGGACTGTAGCCTACCAGGCTCCTCCGTCCATGGGATTTTCCAGGCAAGAGTACTGGAGTGGGGTGCCATTGCCTTCTCCAGATTAGACTTGGGCCAAATAAAAATACATGAGCCAAAGAGTTCATTTTTAGTGGAAAGGGTAAATCTTGAGAAACCCAGGAAGAATCATTTGGATTATAAATAAAGGAACACAGAGGCAGTGACAGGTTCATCTGGCACCATTCACATATCCAGCAAAGTTGAGTGGAATGGGGAGGGAGTGGGGAGTAAGAAAAAGAAAACCTAGGAAAGTCTGTTATTTTGCCTGGTATTTCACACCAGAAACATGCCAAAGGGGAAGAAGGGTCTGAAAATACTGGGGTGGAATAGGTGGGGTAGGGGTGCAAAATTACAGCCTCTGCAGGAGCCCAGGGTTGCAGGAGGCTGAGTTCAGGGCTTGCTGGCAAACAGAGCAGTCAGGTACTGGGGCAGGGGACTGGCCATGCACAGAAGGCCACCATTCTCTGAAGGCAGTGCCTTGCGCTTATAGTTGCTTCTCTAGGCCCTGTCTTGCCAAGTCTGCCTCTTTGGATGAGTGGCTCCAGCTGCATTTTCAAGGGCTCCTCTTTTCATGCACAGAGCACCCTGGCCCATTAGAGATCCACATTCGGGCAGGACTCAGGCACCCAGGCCCCGGATCCTGGACCACCCAGCTAAGAGCAGGGCAGGTCATGGTAGAGTGGAGGGTCCCTTTGTGGCTGGAAAATTGTGGCCCCTGCCTCTTTATCCCTAAATCTTTTCTTGGCACCCCCCTAAGGGAGTACTCCTATGTATAAATTTATTGGAAACAAAGCCAGAAAAATCTAAGTCTCAGTTATTAGCCCAGTAGAACCAAATGTTTCTACAAAGGCACTGAAAGCAGGTGAGTCCCAGGAGACAGACTGCATAGGGAATGACAGCCTGTGGGGCGGGGTCAGCTGTGCAGGAATTTTACAGACGGCACCAGTTGTTTGATTACCAAAGCTGTGCAATAGGTATTTGGCTCAGACTGAAAGTATCTGATTCTCCCTGGCCCTGATCCGTCAGCAGCCCTCCCACCCTTCAGTGTTTGAACACAACTGGAATGGGGATTGGGATAATGATGAGAGAGCACCAGTCATTCCTAAATCTGTAAGCATCTGTCTGAGTTCTAGTGAATTCATCCACCTTATGAAAGAAGCTTCTCTCCTTCCTGCAAACCATGAGGCTGTAGATAGCGGTGTGTGCATAGCGCCTCCTTGGCCAACCTATAGCCAGGTCACGTTTGCCCTCAGTCCACTGTGGTTCATGGCTCTGCTGTCTAATCAGCTGCACAGCCAACAACTTACTGCCCCCACCAACATGTAGGGAGTGGTCAGGCGCTAAGGATTCTGTCCCTCCCCCTGGCATGGTGGCCAAGTGCACAGGTCCAGCTACGCTGAATTGTGCCCTCGCCCTGCACTTCCCTTCCCTTATCTGCTGTCCTTTCCCGCTTGCCCACTTTCTCCTCATGTAGCCTTTATGTTTCCTTGGATTGAACCGGCCATTCCCTCCTCCAGGGCATAACCCAACCCAATGGGAACTTAAATCCCAGCATCTCTGAAGGGAGCCTTATTTAACTTGATGATTATGTCTGTGTGTGTTCACTCACATGAAAATAAATTTTGCAAGGAGAATTAGATTTTTTTTTATTTGCTGTGTGAGCCCCCACATTCTTTGTAGCCATCTGTTTTTTGTGTCATTGGCTTTCAAGCTATTTTGTCCTAACCCGTAAGAAACATAGTTTATGACACGATCTAGTTTTTCCCCTCCCTGCCTTCCCTTTATTCACACAAAAATTGCACACAACAATACTTATCTTTGCAGTGTGTTCTGTTCCTTGATTTTTTTTTTTCTTTGCTACACTCTATTTAACTTTTTGAATGCTGCTTTTACCCTAATTGATTATGGTCTGAATTACACTGATCTTTGGTTACCTTTTCCAAAAAGTCCTTGAACTGACCACTCTACCAGCCTAATACCTGGTGTTTAAATTTAAAAAGATTGCATAAACAAATAATTTGGGGAAACATCTTATTCTCAGAGAGCCCAGAATACACAGCTTACCTGTTTAAGGCTCTAAGCTCTCCTCTGTGCATGCTCAGTTATGTCTGACTCTTTATGACCCCATGAGCTGTAGCCCACCAGGCTCCTCTGTCCATGGGATTCTCTAGGCAAGAATACTGGAGTAGGTTGCCATTTCCTTCTCCAGATCTTCCCCATGTCTCCTGCATGTCCTGCATTGGTAGACAGATTCTTTACCATTGAACCATTGGGCTTCCCAAGCTGTCCTGAGCTTAACACTCTGTGAGCGTAAAACACATTATTTGCTTCCTACCAACGAACTTCAGGGAATCAGTGGCATTTCTGGGGCCCACCAGATTAGAAAACACTGCAGTGCACTGATTGAGAGACTCTGAATGATGACTCTCTATCACAGTCTGTCATCACAGATCTCTGTTTTAGATTTTCATTTGCCTAGCACTCTACTCCCCATGCCTGCACTGAGAAGTGTGGTATTGTCAGAAGCACAGCTTTTGGTGCAGTCAGTGGATTCTCCTTAAAGAATTTAGTTAACCAGGGCACTCAAAGCCGGTGCACTGGGACAACCCAGAGGGATGGGATGGGGAGGGAGGTGGGAGGGGGGTTCGGGATGGGGGACACATGTACACCTGTGGCTGATTCATGTCAGTGTATGGCAAAAACCACCACAATATTGTAACGTAATTAGCCTCCAATTAAATAAATTTTAAAAGAATTTGGTTTATGGTGCAAATTGCATAATTTGTCATGTTTCTCTCTTTGCCAGGAAGTTTCAAGTTAAAGCAAACTCTCAGTTGCAGTAATATTACACTGAACCATATGACTGCCTTTTTCGAGGATCTGAGATGGTTGGATGTAGTTCAAATTAATATTTAGCCTAACGATTTATAGAATCACTTCCTTCTTCCATTTGGTTTTAAATCTTATTCTAATTTAAGAGCCTGCTAGAATATGTGTCTTCTGTTGTAAACCACTTTATTCTTTTGGAAAGCAAATGGATATAAATTTTAATAAGTAAATAGAGTCCAGCTGTAATGTCCCATTAACCAATAGAGTGTTTAAAATACAGATTTTTTCCTGATTTCCCTATTATTCAGTAGTTGGTAAATGCTGTGGATTCTGCAATGAGGAGTATTTTGAGGGAAATTTTTTTCCCCCTGTACAATCCCTGGGTGGCTATGAGAACAACAAATTAAAAAATATATCTTTGTAGACAATGAATATTTATTGACCAGTCCAAATGATACTTGCTTTCTGCATGAATTAGAGAATAATAGTGTCACAGAAGCCACCTCAGCCCTCAAGGTACTTGCTCACAAGGCTAGTTTTCTCCACCAGGGATCTGATTACAAAGATAAGCAGCAGTTACTAAAAACATTACATCTAATGGATGGTGTGGAATTTCTTAATATATTTCCTCCATAGAGTCGGTGGCCTAGAGTAATGGGTGAGCCCCTTTATTGTCTAGAGGAAATATTTTGATTTATCTCTGTATAGCTTCCAGCTTAAGAGTTGCTTTGGGTTTGTTTTTTTTTTTTTTTAACTTAGAAGAAACTGTAGAAGATATTTATTAAAAAAGATAAAACCTAATCCTATTCATTAAATTCGTTAAGTCAAAGGTTGAAATAAAAGGGAGGGAAATTTTTTTAAATAAAAGATAAGGTTTTAATATGTCTATACTGAACAAATTAGAGTGCCTCTCTTTTAAAAAAAGAGGTGTATATCTTAAGTCTTTGAATCTTGAGTCACTTTTAATCATCATGTTGTTAATCATTGCCATAGGCCTTGGACTCATACTATTAGAATAGATTATAGCAAAGAAGTATGTTAACCAGGGCAGGAGGAGAGTTTGTCATCATCCAGAAGGGGCACCGAGTTTTGTTTTTTTAACTTTGTAATTTAACCATAATTGTACCTGTGCATCTTTAAATGATCTGTCAGGGTGGCTTGCTTTATGCCCAAGGCCACATCGTCCTTGTGCCCGCCTTGAAGTTGCAGACTGTGGGATATCTTTTCTCCCTCCTTCTTCCTCTCCTGTGTGGTCCCATCTACCTCTCTGGGAACTTATTAGACACCCATATATTAAGTCCCCAATATGTGTCAGCCACTGTGCTTGGCACCAACGATATAACTATGAACAAGTGCTTCATGGTTCCTGCTTTCATGCGTGATACTAAATGGAATAGTAATAGCAAGTAATTAGATGAGTTCTTCAGTCCCATGAAGCACTTTGTAGTAGAGCTATCAAGATAGCAAACTATCATATACTAAGTATATGGCACGTCCAGGTCCCACCTCTTCTGTTAGTCTTTTTGTCACCATTTGTATCAGTCAGCACTGTCTAGGTTATACTTCAGTAACAATCAAGACCAGTGGCTTAGGACAGTCCTCATTCTACTAAATGTCCGTGCCATGTTGGCTGGAGGTACTGCTCCTTGTAGTACCTCCTTATTCTGTGTCCAAGGCAGAAGGGAGTGCCACGGTTTAGAGTTTTGCCAGCCATAGTGTTAGGAGGAAAAAATGCACTGACTCTTAAAACTTCTGCCTAGGAACAACACTTAACACTTTTTCTCACACTTCTCTGGCCAAAGCAAGTTACATGTCCAAGTGTGACTTCAGGAGATGGGGAGATTTACTTCCCTAGGAAAGGGACTGGATATATTCATATCACTGCAGTGCCCTATGATCTCTTTGATCTCTCTAGTCATGTAGATCTTAAATGACACTTCATCTTTCAACCCTGTGTAGTTACTTAATGTAAATGTGTGCCCCTCCCCAGTTAGATTATAAATTCCCAGATAACTAGCACATGTTTTAGTCTTCCTTATGTGTAACTCAGCATGATGCTGGCCTTATGTTAGGTTCTTAAAAATGATCATAAATTGTATGAAGGCGAGAAGAGAGAATAATCAGAACTCTCTCCATGTTTTAATATAATGCTTGATAGTCTACTGAGGATCTGTGTACACTATCTCCTTTAATCTTTTCAAGGACCAAAGGACATAATATTATGCCTTTAACAGATGAGAAAAGTGAGACCCAGACCTTGTACATGACTTGCTTACTATTGCACCAAAAAAAAAAAAAGTGATTGAGCTATATCTGAAACCATGAATTCTAAATCCTGGGCCAGTGGTTTTTCCTACTCCTGTAGTTGTTAATGTGAACACTCCGATTTTTAACTTCTGCTGAGAATCACACAGGGGAAGGGAGAAGGAAACTTCAGAAAGAATTGAAAGCCCAAGATGTAGCTCCTGGCATTTGGGTGATAGCAGAGCTGAGGGGGACACACAGCAGAACTCTCGGCTTGAATTCAGCAGGCCAGTGTATTAGTTTATCTGTAGCTCCTGTAACAAATTATCATGAACTTGCTGGTTGAAAACAATATAAATTTGTTCTCTCAGAGTCTGAAAACCAGAAGTTCAACATCAGTTTCATGAAGCCCAAATCAAGATGTTTGTAGGTTCACTGTCTCCAGAGCTCCTGGGGAAGAATCCATTCCTTGCCTCCTCTTCCAGCTGCTGGTGGCTGCTGGTGGTGTTTGGCTGTGCCATCACTCCTGTCTCCACATCCTCTTTCTGTAGGCTTCTCTTCTAAGTTTGTGATCTCCCTCTGACTCTCCCTGGTAGGGATGTGTGTGATTAGATTTAGAACCCACCCAGATAATCCAGGAAAATATCCCCATGTCAAGATCATCAGCTCTGCTCTATGTCACATGGCAGCCTGGACGGGAGGGGAGTGTGGGGGAAAATGGATACATGCGTATGTATAGTTGAGTCCCTTTGGTCTCCACCTGAAACCATCACAACATTGTTAATTGACTATACTCCAAAATAAAATCAGTTTTTAAAAAGAGATCATCAATTTAATCATTTCTGCAAAGATCCCTTTTCCATATTAGGTAACAACAGGTTCCAGAGATGAGGGTCTGATATTGATATCTTTGGGACCATTAGGGTGGTGGGAACCTCTTCTGCTACTCCACTTTTCTCCCCTGCTCTGCCCCTCTTTTATCCTCACCCATTTCTGTCTCCCCTCTGAGTGGTACAGAATGGTATATTGAAAGGATATACCATATATTATATGGTATATTGAAAGGATCTCTGGAGTCTGATACACATCCAGTTAATTCCTGGATCTGCCTCTTCTTGGCTGTGTGACTTTGGCGAGTGAATTACTTACCCTGAGCCTCAGTGTCCTCCTGTGTAGAGACAGAGGCCTTGGAACCTGTTTGCAGCTTGGTGTGGGATGATAAATGAGAGAGGGCCTGGCAGGGCCTGCCCCAGTGGGCACCTGCCCGAGTGCCCCGCCCCCGCTCTGCACTGTCCCTCATTTAGGCTCCCCATCCTCTGCACCCACAGGGCTGGGCCTGGTGGGCTGCAGGTAGAGATGCTGCCCACGGACATTCCTGGAGCACCTCCTCCCGTTTATTTTTCTTAGTGACTCTAAAAATACACAATGTTTATTAAATAATTAATCATCCTTTCCTAGAAGAGTTATTTCATTTCACGGGTGAACAGTTTATTGCCAGAGAAACTATGTCTTCCTCCAAAATGATGTATAACATGATTTGGTATCTGCATTTTTAGACACTTGAATGTTTTCTTTCTCTCTGCCAGTTAAACTTGAAGGTAATGTAGTATGCATTCATTTGCACTTTTTTTATTTTCTAGAGATATAGATGTGCATAGTAGAGCAACCTCATATTTTTCCATTTCTAAAATAGTATGTAAAACCTGATATGTTAGTGTGTACAAATGCAATAAGTTTTAGTATTTAGTAAATATTGAGTAGTAATAAATACCATAGGTAGCAAGCCTTTATAATATTAAGCCTATGAAGAAAATTAAACAGTTATGTAATTGGCAAGGAAATGAATGCCAACGTAAAAAGAAAAATATATGAAAGCCATTTTTTCTCAAACCCATTTTTGCGGTTTTACATACTTGTCTGCCTTTAGAATCTAAAATGCTAGGCTAGTTCATAAAGCAGTCCCTTTAGACATTTGCCTTATTTTTAGGAAATGTTGATCCTAATGCTAGGTTAGTAAATAGGGATTATTTGCCCTCTTGTCTCTGATGACATAAGGGGTCTGAAATGCTGTGTGGAGAAGAACCAGGAAACCAAAACCAGCTGAGGGGTTCCACCAGCTGAGGGGTTCCTTGACCTGTTAGTCATGTCTGCGGTGGAGCAAAACATGGGCGTGGCACAGCGTGACTAAAGCACAGGTAATTATTGGAACGTACTCCATCTAGGCCGTCACACAGTTAGCTTGACCCAGGGTCATTGGTTAGCATTAACTTTTACACAGGAAAGGCAAAAAATGGCGGGGGGAAGAGAGTGGTCAAATATTGAATACTCTCAATACGTATCCATTATATCTGAAACTTGATGATTTCTTGATAAATATCGAGGGAAGAAAGGAGGCAGAGACTTGCTCTAGAGTACTGTGACCGTGTGTGCCGTGGGAAAACTTGGTTTCAGAATTTAGGGCTGAGTTTGTAGTGGCTCCCAGCACAGAGAGGTCCACAGAGTTCAGAACGACCAAGAACATCCTGTAACTTCATTTGTGGATAAACAGCATACATGCAGTGTTCGAATATTAAATCCTTAAAGCATTTGCATTGCCTCTCAACAGATGCGCAGTGCTGGCAACAATGTGGTCTTTTGTTTTTGGTTGCCACACCCCTGGAAGGGGGAAGATGGACTTTAAGATGTGAATCCCCTCTGTGGGAGAGGGAGAGGGTGGGAAGATTTGGGAGAATGGCATTGAAACATGTAAAATATCATGTAAGAAATGAGATGCCAGTCCAGGTTCGATGCACGATACTGGATGCTTGGGGCTAGTGCACTGGGACGACCCAGAGGGATGGTATGGGGAGGGAGGAGGGAGGAGGGTTCAGGACGGGGAACACATGTATACCTGTGATGGATTCATTTTGATATTTGGCAAAACTAATACACTTATGTAAAGTTTAAAAATTAAAAAAATTTTTAAAAAAAGATGTGAATCCCAGCCCTGCCACCAACTGTTAAGGTCTTCTTGTGCAAGTTATATAACCTCTTCACTGACATCCATTTCCTCATCAGAGAATAACATTGTGTCCCACCTAGGAGGAACACTTTTTTTTTAATCTGTTGTTTTAAAATTATTTTTTAATTGAAGATAATTGAATTACAATGCTTTGTTAATTACTGCTGTACAGCAAAGTGACTCAGTTATACATATATACGCATTCTTTTCATATTCTTAGATTCACTTTTTTTTTTATTGGAATATAATTGCTGAGCTTTTGGTAAGAGTTGAGAACAGTGTCTGGCACATCCATAGTAAGAACCCCAGTCCTTTGGCTCTCAGTTCCATTCCTCGCCTCCCCTGCTGACCTCTGACCCTGCAGGCGGTTTCTAGCCTTCACCTGGGTTTGGCCACTGGAAGCAGTGAAGGCTGGGGGAAGGGAGACCATGGTTCTTTTCCCGGCTGTTTGCCTCCAGGCTGTGCCTCCTCATGGCTCCAGCCACCCCTGCCCGGGCTGGCAAGGCTGTGGTTCTGCTGGGAGCCTCTACCACCTCCTGCGTGGGCCCTTCAGCCTGGAGGTGGTAGGTCGCTTCGTGCTATTGCTAATTCCGAGTGCTGCTCTGTCTCCTGTCTGCTTTTCAGCTCTTCCACCACCCGTCTGTTTCAAATACTAAGAGCAGTTTTTGTTTTCCTTGCTGTGCCCTTAATAATAGACTGTAAACATTTACTGTCGCTGTTGTTGTTCCTGTTGTCATCATTGTCTCATGCTTCAGAGGAAACTCTGGAGTAACCCTGAGGCTCAGGAAGTGAAATGAGTTAACCGGGATCCCATAGCTGGTGGGTGACAGACGCCAGCATAAAACCCTTTCACTCCATCTCTCCTACCAGCCTTTGGATGGGCTAGTATCCTTGACTCTTAATTAGTCTGAACATACAATGTATGTCTTGCCTAGGGGCCCACTTCCTTTTTGACTCCCACATACTGGAGTGACATATGCGGACGAACAGCCATCCTCACCACCAGCGATTGCTTTTGGGATCACACATCACCAAGTCACAACTGACCTCAGTCTTCATGGGAGGGTGCAGGTTCCATCACTGTAGAGAATGGGGGGTTACTAAAGATCGTTGATTACAAGCAACAGAAAACAAATCGCGTGATCTTAAGCAAAAGACACAGCTTCCCAGGTGGTGCAGTGGTAAAGAATCCACCTGCCGATGCAGGAGACACAGGTTCAATCCCTGGGTCGGGAAGATCCCCTGGAGGAGGAAATGGCTACCCACTCCCATCTTCTTGCCTGGGAAATCCCACAGACAGGGGAGCCTGAAGAGCTGCAGACCATGGGTCGCAAAGAGTCAGAAGTGACTTTGTGATGAGTGCACACACACGCAAGCAAAAGACAGTTTGGTTGTCTTCTGAAACTCTGAGGCAGGGAGATGACCAAGATGAGAGAGAAGGGTCTGAAGAAGTGTCAGGATCATATCTATCTTTCATCTCGATTCTTGGCTTTGTCCTCTCTTCTTAATTCTTATGGTAGAAATGACCCTGCTCTCTACGCCAGCCCTTCAAGATGCCGAAGGGAAAGAAGGCCAAG
Source organism: Bos mutus (assembly GCF_027580195.1). Lineage (NCBI taxonomy): Eukaryota > Metazoa > Chordata > Mammalia > Artiodactyla > Bovidae > Bos > Bos mutus. The sequence goes on along the minus strand of NC_091622.1, from coordinate 59,750,826 downwards.
GGGAAGAAGGTGGCCCCAGCCCCGGCCATGGTGAAGAAGCAGGAGACCAAGAAGGTGGTCAACCCCCTGTTCGAGAAGTGGCCCAAGAATTTTGGCTTCAGACAGGACATCCAACCCAAGAGGGACCTCACCCGCTTTGTCAAATGGCCCCGCTACATCCGGCTGCAGCAGCAAAGGGCTATTCTATATAAGCGGCTGAAAGTGCCTCCTGCAATTAACCAGTTCACCCAGGCCTTAGACCCACAAATAGCTACTCAACTGCTTAAGCTGGCCCACAAGTACAGACCGGAGACAAAGCAAGAGAAGAAGCAGAGGCTGCTGGCCCGAGCTGAGAAGAAAGCCGCCGGCAAAGGCGATGTCCCCACCAAGAGGCCACCTGTCCTTCGAGCAGGGGTCGACACTGTCTCCACCCTGGTGGAGAGCAAGAAGGCTCAGCTGGTGGTGATCACTCATGATGTGGATCCCATCGAGCTCGTGGTCTTCCTGCCTGCCCTGTGCCGCAAGATGGGGGTTCCCTACTGCATCATCAAGGGCAAGGCCCGGCTGGGGCGCCTGGTCTACAGGAAGACGTGCACCACTGTAGCCTTCACACAAGTCAACTCGGAGGACAAGAGTGCCCTGGCTAAGCTGGTGGAAGCCATCAGGACCAATTACAACGACAGATACGATGAGATCCGTCGTCACTGGGGAGGCAGCGTCCTGGGGCTGAAGTCAGTGGCTTGCATCACCAAGCTGGAAAAGGCGAAGGCCGAAGAGCTGGCCACCAAGCTGGGCTGAGTGTGCACTATGGAGTTGTCTGTGCATAAAAGTAATAAAAAAGATTCTCCTTCAAAAAAAAAAAAATGACCCTGCACAATACTTTTCCAGCCAGTGTGAGTGCAGTGTCTCAGTTACAAATTCCTAAGGGAAGAGACTCATACTCAGCATAGACCAGGCATAGACCATCCTGGTCAGACTGGCCAGGTCACTTCATACAAGATGTCAGCCAGGGGCCTGCTGCTGCCACATAGGTTGGGGCGGTGTGGTGTTTCCCAGAAAAGGGGATCACAAGTGTGCACTAGAGAGCTCACTTCAAGATTCTAACAGTCTACTTCACAATCACAGGAAGCCACATTTGGGTGCCCACCATCTGCCAGAAACAGTGGTAATCACATTATATCTTGTTTTGTGGGTTTTTTAATTTTAATTCTCAATAACAGCATTAGGAGGCAGATTTTATTCTTTGCATTTTGTGGCTGGGGAGAGGACAAAGGGAAAATTATGCATTTGTGCAGTATAAGCTGCACAGGGCAACTGAAATGGTAAGGGACTTTGCTTCTAGAAGGAATTAAAATACATTAATTCAGAGTGGCAACACTGGTTTGCTCATGCTGATCAGAAGTTATGATTAGTGGCTAAGTATAACTTTGATTAACAGAGAAAAGTGGCATGGGGACAAATCAAAGTAGCTCGTATTTGTGTGAGAAATGTGTGTTAAAAGATCTTAGGTGGTTAAAATTATAAAACAGTATGTTGGACCAATTTGGTCCAACTCCCACTCTTTGAAAATAAGAAATTTTGCTTGAGGTAAGTAATTTAGCTGTTTTGTGGGAAGTTTCTTCAGCTTCTAAGATGATTCAGAGCTTGGAATTACTGACTTAGCCTTCTGACTATATCAGGAGTGTTTAAATATATTTTCCACTCAGTTAATAACTCATGAATTCGTTTAAATTTATCATCAGTGCACTCAGAAGTCATCAAAGTAGACTCTGAGCTGTGAACATTTGGCTGTCTCCTTCTGGTTAATCCTGACACATCTCACATGTCATAGTTTTCCAAAACTCTAAAAATGAGATTACTCCCTATTAAAATTGATCATTAGATTATTGTGTTCTTGAAGGTAAAATTTTAACTTGCTTAAATGATATAGTCTCCCCTCTTTTCCTCAAAAAATGTTTTATATGAGTGGAGAAGGTGGAATCTGTAGCCTCATAGACTAGTGATGCTCAAACCTGAACACATATCAGAATCAGCTGTAGATCTTTATGAATACAAAGAAAGTTGAATCCCTAGACTTCTCTGATGGTCCAGTGGTTAAGAATTCACCTGCCAGAGCAAGGGACATGTGTTTGATCCGTGGTCCAGGAAGATTCCACGTGCTGCAGAGCGACTTAGCCCACGTGGCACAACAGCTGAAACCTGCGTGCCTAGAGCCCACGCTCAGCAACAAAAGAAGCCACCACAGTGAGAGGGCTGCACGCCACTACTGCAGAGTAGCCTCCACTCACCACAACTAGAGAAAGCCCATGCAGCAACAAAGACCCAACACAACCAAAAAAAAAAGAAAGCTGAGTCCATCCTCAAAAGTCTCTGATACAGTAGGTCTGGGGTGGGACCTGAGATCTTACATTTCTAAAGAGTTCCCAAGTGAGGCTAACTTTAGCTACAGACCGCTCTTGGAAAACAGTGCTCTAGGCTGGAGAAAGAATTTGCTGAGAATAACGCTTGCAGTTTTGTAGCTTTAAGAGAAAGTGTTGGGGGTGGCAGGTTTAAATAATTAGTCTCTATAGTCACTGCTACTGCTGCTGCTAAGTCCCTTCAGTCGTGGCCGATTCTGTGCGACCCCATAGACGGCAGCCCACCAGGCTCCCCCGCCCCTGGGATTCTCCAGGCAAGAACACTGCAGTGGGTTGCCATTTCCTTCTCCAATGCATGAAAGTGAAAAGTGAAAGTGAAGTCACTCAGTTGTGTCCAACTCTTAGCGACCCCATGGACTGCGGCCCACCAGGCTCCTCCATCCATGGGATTTTCCAGGCAAGAGTTCTGGAGTTGGGTACCATTGCCTTCTCCTCCAGCTTTTTGTAAGGAACTCAATTTGGAATCTATGATTTTCCTTTCTTTAGGGGGAAAGATAAAAAGTAGAGGAGGATTTACTATTATGATAGTGAACCTTAAAATTTAGGGCCCCTTTCAAGGCTCTGGGGAGGGGGCTTAGGGATGAGTTCACATGGTGTTTATAAAACTTGCAAAAGGAAGATATTTTTGTATTCATTTTCTTAAAGATGTCCCCAGAAATTGTCTCAGCTTTAGGTCCCATAAAACCTGAATCAACTCTGATAATTAATTAATATAATTAACTAACAATGTATAAAAGGAACATAGTTTGTAACAAAGAGCAGGTTTTGAACCCGGGTCTCCCGCATTGCAGGCAGACGCTTTACCGTCTGAGCCACCAGGGAAGCCCTTTAAATAGGTTGCTGCTGCTGCTGCTAAGTCGCTTCAGTCGTGTCCGACTCTGTGCGACCCTATAGACGGCAGCCCACCAGGTTAGGCAATTTCTAAATGTGTCAGAAATAATGGTAAGTGGATAATCATCTCAGAGGACATGTGAACTTTGTGTGGAACTTACTTTAATTGTAGGAGTTAGATGGAACATTAAGTAGATGAAAATCCAGTTGGCCTTAGCTTGTGGACTGTCTAATCAGCTTGTATGTGCTATATTTTATTTATTGCATGTGTGCATGTTAGTCATATCCAACTCTTTGTGACCCCATGGACTGTAGCTTACCAGGCTTCTCGTCCATGGGATTTTTCAGGCAAGAATACTGGAATGGGTTGCCATTTCCTACTCCAGGGTATCTTCCCAACCCAGGGATGAACCCGCGTCTCCTGCATTGGGAGGCGGATTCTTTACCACTTACATGGGAAGTCCATATTTTATTACATTTTATTTATTTGTGATGAGAGCAGAAATTTTGGAGAAATGAGTTAGGTCCCAGTCTGGCTTCACCTCTTGTAAATAAATTCATCCATTCTTTTTGAGCCTGTTTTATCTGTAATGGAAGATGTTAATAATAATAGTTGTCTTAATAGGGATAATTGGATTCTGTAATGAAATGATAGATATGAACAGACATTTGTTTAGATCTGAAGATGTAAAATGCTGCACAAATGTTAGTGACCAGTAGCTGTACAGTGCATCAAACCCAGGCCTCCCGCGTTGCAGGCAGATGCTTTATGTCAGCTTTACCGTCTGAGCCATCAGGGAAGCCCGATGCTACACCAGCAGTACACTAATGAGTGAAGTCGCTTAGTCGTGTCCGACTCTTTGCAAGCCCATGGGCTGTAGCCTAACTAGGTTCCTCCGTCCATGGGGTTTTCCAGGCAAGAATACTGGAGTGGGGTGCCATTTCCTTCTCCAGGAGATCTTCCTGACCCAGGGATTGAACCCAGGTCTCCCGCATTGTAGGCAGACGCTTTACCGTCTGAGCCACCAGGACTAAACGGCCATTCTGCTGGATCAAGATTCGGCAAACTTTTTCTATAAAAGGCCGGACTATAAATACGTTAGGTTGTATGGATCATTCTGTCTCTGTCTCAACTACTTAACTCTGCCCCTGTTAGGCAGAAATAACTATAGAGAAGATATAAATGAATGGGTGTGGCTATGTTCCAATAAAGCTTTATTTTTTATTTGTAAAAACAAGGGCAGCTATGCTAGATGATGTACCAAAATTGACCCAAAATGCCACAGTTCTTCCCAGTTAGGAACTTCCAGTTGAGCAGAAGGTAAAACAAATAAGAGCGATTATAAGTGATGTTTTTATTTAAACTCAATTTTGGAAGATCGAAATGCTGGCACATTTTATCTGCTTTACTTTCCATAGTTCCCTGATGTAGCTGATATCTCTTTGAGGGGTGAGCAAAGTGGGGTGAAGGAAGGAGTCAAGGTTAAGAAGTTAGGGGTCAGAATGCCACCTTCTTCCTCATTCTGCTTCCTGGCTCTGGAAGTGGTAATAATAGGGTGAGCTCCTGTTTGATCCCTTCTCTGGGATTCAGACTCAACAGCAAGTGCCTAAGCATAGAGGTTTTTAACCACCAAGAAATTAGATTGTTCTGTTTTTTAATCTCTTAATTATTTTTAAAGATCATTGAGATGCACAGATCTGTGAACTTTGGAAAACCGAAATAAAGGAATTTTCAGTTCAGTTCAGTCGCTCCTTCTCTAAAGAAAACATATAAATGCCCAGCAAGTGCATGAAAAGATGTTCAACATTACTAATCATCAGGGAAATACAAATCAAAACCACAATGAGATATCACTTCATACCTGTCAGAGTGGCTGTTATCAAAAAGACAACAAATAACAAGTGTTGGCGACAATGTGGAGAAAAGGGAACCATTGTGCACTGTTGCTGAGGATGTAAGCTGATGTGGCAGCTATGGAAAACAGTATGGAGATTGCTAAAGAAATTAAAAATAGGACTAACCTATGATTTAGCAGTTCCATTCCTGGGTATTTATCTGAAGAAAACAAAAACACTAGTCAGAAGAGATACAGGCCCTCCTGTGTTTATTGCAGCATTGTTTACAATAGTCAAGATATGAAAGCAACATAAGTATCCGTAGATGCATGGATTAATAAGATGTGTGCATATATGTGCATACAATGGAATATTAGTCATGAAAAAGAAATGAAATCTTGCCATTATATGACAACATGGATGTATGTAGAAGGTTTATGCTAAGTGAAATAAGTCAAAGACAAATACTGTATGATTTCACTTAAATGTGGAATCTAAAAAAATGAAACAAACATAACAAAACAGAAAGAGTTATAGATCAGATCAGATCAGTCGCTCAGTCGTGTCCGACTCTTTGCGACCCCATGAATCGCAGCACGCCAGGCCTCCCTGTCCATCACCAACTCCCGGAGTTCACTGAGACTCACGTCCATCCAGTCAGTGATGCCATCCAGCCATCTCATCCTCTGTCGTCCCCTTCTCCTCCTGCGCCCAATCCCTCCCAGCATCAGAGTCTTTTGAGTTATAGATACAGAGAGCAAACAAGTGGTTGCCAGAGGTAAGAGTTGGGTGGGAAAGAAGTAGGTGCAGGAGATTAAGAGGTACAAATTTCCAGTTGCAAAATAAATGAATCAGGGGTATGAAATGTACTGTGTGGGGATAATTGGTCAATAACTATGTAATATCTTTGTATGGTGACATAGTATAACTAGACTTATCCTGGTGATCATTTTGAAATACATGGAAATATCCAATCGCCTATGTTGTGTAACAGGTACTAATGTAGTTTGAAGGGGCAATTATATTAATACTTCAGAAATAAACAGACTCAAAGAGATCAGAGGTGGGGGAGTGCGGAGAGGGGAATTAGATGAAGGCAGTCAAAAGGTACAAGCTCCCAGTTATAAGAATAATATGTCCTAGGAATGTGATGTATGGCATGATAACTATAATTAACATTGCTGTATGTTATGTATGACAGTTGTTAAGGGAGTAAATCCTAAGAATCATTAGCACAGGAAAAAAATTTTCTGTCTTTAATTTTGTATCTATATGAAATGATGGATATTCAGTAAACTTGTGGTGATCATTTCATGATGCATGTAAGTCAAATCACTATACTCTACACTTTAAACTTATATAGTGATATATGTCAATTATACCTCAATAAAACTGGAAGTAAAAATTTTTTAGAGAAAAGAGGTTGGGTCTTATAATAAAATTTATCCTCCTCCCCCAAAATTATGCTAAGTGAGAAAAGCAAGATTCACAGACTATATATGATATGATTCCATCTATACAATATTTTAAAAGACAAAACTGTAGAGATGTAAACCAGACCAGTGGTGGGCTCAAGGAGAAGGAAAATGTCATTTCTTTCAAGAACTTCTTTTGGCTTCCCTCCACCAGCCCCTAACCTCTTACCCCTGCCCCCATCTTCCCTGTCAAGGATTTAATATCAATTTAAGGTAGAGTTTATATTGCAAAACACAAACGTGATTTTTCTCTAGTTTTAATCATGGAAATTGCCAGAGAGCAGGCGTTCCCCTTGGCCCCTCCAGGGTCCCTGCTGAGTGAGCCTGAGGGCAGCCTGGCTGTGTCTTCACCCCGCTGTCAGCATCCCTGCATCGCCTTGCAGTTCTGTGTCCCAGAGGGCAAGCCAGAGCGGGGTTCAGAAGGGAGATAGTGAGCAGATGCCTTTGAAGAATTGAGTGTTGTGCTGGTTCTATTAGGATCCTGAATCATCAAGGTAACAATTTATGCGTAGCTCCCACCCCTAGCTGGGAACATGAGGACTGTTGGGTAAGGTCGGGGGAAGAGGGATAAGTCAAGTCTCTTTATAATCCACTGAGTGCCAGGAAGTTGCCCACTGTCTTCAGTCTAGAGGGAGATTCTGTCTGCTGAATATTGCATGAAGAAAATGGGCTATGCTCCCTACCTAGGGCTTGGGAATGTCTTCCTCTTACAAAGATTTTTATTGTACACATTTATTATAAATAGCCTTTGCATTTTATAGAGCAGGACAAGAAGGTTCCAGGCCATTGAACATGATTTTTTTCCCCCAATATTTTCTTTCTGTGTATCTGATGTTTCATACAGCAGTGGAGGTTTTCTTTTACAAATGCACATTATAGTTTCTTCCAAGAGCAGCCATCAAGTACCCTGTCCTTTAAAATAAGTTGGGAAATATTACTCTTGGTTCGCCACTCTCTGGTTTTCATTGCCTGGGTTCATTGTAGATCTGAAGTTGCATTCTTTTTTGCTGTTTCTTTGTCATTGTGGCCTTGTTTGGCTCATTTATCTCTGGGTTCTTGCCACTCAAAGTGGAGTCTTTGGACTAGAGCATTAGAATCACCTGGGAGGGTTTTTTTTAGACATGCAGGCTCCACCCCAAACCTACTGAATCAGAATTGGCATTTTAACAGATCCTCAGAGATGCATTTGCACATTGAAGTTTGAAAGGCCTCAATCCTGCCCAAATCTCCCACCTGCTCTGTTGATAACCTTGTTAGGACCACGTGTGACCCTCAGACGTGCACCCCTGGTTCATTATCTTGATATCCGTACAGGTGTGAGTGTGGGTGCATGCACTTTGCTATGAACTTAATTTAGTCAGTGCTCAAAGACACAAAACCACACAGGCACAGTTGAGCTCCCAGGAGCTTGGAGTCTAGTGGGGGACAGAGTCTAGTGCTCTAGCACCGCGTTGCGGTGTCATCTGACTCCCTTCACCCACAGAGTTCCTGCCCGCTTCTCTGAAAACAGTTTCTCAGTGTATAGTCCACAGGCCACCCGCCTCCCAGTCCTTGGGGTTCTGTGAAAAGAGCACGGGGTCACTCCAGACCTTCCAGATCATGCCCTTGGAGTGAGCCCAGGTATCTTCATTTTAAAAATTATTATGCACATTATAATTTGAGGGCCACTGACACAGGTACAGCTTTGATATCCTCGATGATTACACATTTTGATAGGAAGGGATGTTTATATATAATCTCAAATGTTCAAGGACTCATTCAGAGCTTTCCTCTCCTAAGTTCAGGGGGAGTTTCACATGGCCTCCAAACTCAAAGCTGCTTTTATCTTTGGGTGAGGCAACGTCAGGATCTTGTGGATAGTATTTAAAGATTGTTCAGATCATATGTTTATATTTTCTAGCAGCGTGTTTTCCAGGAGCAAATTAAAATCCTTTGCTCTATAATGAGTTAACAGTGTGAACATTGTTATGACAATCCCGTGACTTTCTTGTTTAATGTTTATACTCATCTAATCAAACAAATTGAAATTGGATTATGGCTGTTGCACATTATAGCAGTTATTATCCAGTTTAAATGCAGGTCTGAAGGAAATAAAGTTGATTTTTCTATGGTACTTGAAGACACTGTAGGTTATTGGTGTGCTGTTTGAATTTCCAATTAGGTTTGTACAGAGGAGAATAAGATTAGTGCTTGGACTTTTTTAAAACTTTCTTAATGTATTATGTAAATAAAGTGATATTTCATTCTAATTATGGAGGTAGATGACTTTAAAAAGTTTGGTGATCTGCTTTCATATTTTTATTTAAAGCATGTCAGATTTTAACATGGATAATAATTTTGAGGAACATTTTTATTTTTAGAAAGAAAAGAAAATAATAGAGTAGAACACCATAATAATACTCAGTTACTACAGTAACAGCTACCCTATTTTTCAGGGAATGAGCTGTAACATGTACCAGAATTTCACAGATAACTGAACCTATCTTTCAATAAACCAAACCCTTGTTTTTGAAAAGCTGCCTTTATTTTGCAAACACCTTTTGTATATCTGTTCAGTGTAAGCACCATGCCCAATGCTAGGGGCTCAGAGTCATCCAACACAGGTCCTTCACAACAAAGATGTGCCCGACCACTGACTGCTCTGAAAGCGGAGCTGTGGGCCAGAAAACACAGAAGCAAAAACGGCAAGCCCTGGAGAGTGGGGAAAGGCTTCAGGGAAGAGGTGACTTTGGGTCTGGACCTCAATTCAGAAGTAGGAGTTACATGGATATTTAAGTAGTAATACAATTTATTCCTTAAATCATAAAGGCATCACATGCTGATTATGTGCTTGTTTTAAAAGTACCCATAAAAAGATTAAGTTCTATCATTATTAAATGTATTATTAAGCACTTTGTGTCAGGAAATGTGCTTGCTTCTGAAAATACAATGGAGAACAGTCCACAAATCCGCTCTTAGGTTTGGTAGTCTGCTATAGTGAGTCACAGAACTCACTCACAGCTAAAAGCTACAGTTAAACTCAGCCAGGGAGAGAGGCGCACAGGACGAGTCCCGAAGAGGCCCACACGTGGAGCTTCCATGGCCTTCTCCCTGCAGAGTCATGGACAGCATAGCTTTCCCAGCGTTGATGTGTGACATTGTCCATGGAGCATTGCCAACTGGGGAAGTTCATCCAAGCCTTGGTGTCCTCAGTTTTTATGGGGGGGTCCCATCATGTGGGTGTGGTTGACCATACACGTGACTAAGCCAGAGGTGGAACCAATGCTCAGTGACCCAAAGCCCTGACCCTAAACCACATTGTTAGACTATCTAGTGTGACCCAAGACCCCTGGGAAAACAAAAACACTCATATCAGCTATGACATTCAGTTCAGTCGCTCAGTCACATCTGACTCTTTGAAACCCCATGGACTGCAGCACGCTAGGCTTCCCTGTCTATCACCAACTCCCAGAGCCTATTCAAACCCATGTCCATCGAGTTGGTGATGCCATCCAACCATCTCATCCTCTGTCATCCCCTTCTCCTCCCACTTTCAATCCTTTCCAGCATCAGGGTCTTTTCCAGTGGGTTGGTTCTTCACATCAGGTGGCCAAAGTATTGGAATTTCAGCTTCAGCATCAGTCCTCCCAATGAATATTCAGGACTGATTTCCCTTAGGATTGACTGGTTGGATCTCCTTGCAGTCCAAGGGACTCTCAAGCATCTTCTCCAACACCACAGTTCAAAAGTATCAGTTCTTCAGCGCTCAGCTTTCTTTGTAGTCCAACACTCATATCCATACATGACTACCGGCAAAACCATAGCTTTGACTAGATGGACCTTTGTCAGCAAAGTAATGTCTCTGCTTTTTAATATACTGTCCCGTGCTCTTAAAAATTACCTCCCAGAAGCCGAGGGCAAAGTCCAGACCTCTCTTTGGCCAAGGCTGAATTCTTTACTGTAGAGGAACAAAACCAGACGCTACTATAAGTTTACAGAACTCACAATAAAGTGAAGATCATAAAGTGAAGAAGGTGAAGACTGTGCAGGAAGAGTCTGGATGCTTAGAGTTGTGCGGTGGATGGTACTGTCAGTTAAGAGTTCACAAGGAAGTAGACAGAGGTCTGAAGGGTGAGAGGGATTTCAGTTTCAGTTCAGTCACTAAGTCGTGTCCAACTCTTTGTGACCCCATGGACTGCAGCACACCAGGCTTCCCTGTCCATCACCAACTCCCAGAGTTTACTCAAACTCATGTCCATTGAGTTGGTGATGCCATCCAACCATCTCATCCTCTGTCGTCCCCTTCTCCTCCCGCCTTCAATCTTTCCTAGCACCAGGATCTTTTCCAATGAGTCAGTTCTTTGCATCAGGTGGCCAAAGTATTGGAGATTCAGCTAAGCATCAGTCCTTCCAATGAATATTCAGAACTAATTTCCTTTAGGATGGACTGGTTGGATCTCCTTGCTGTCCAAGGGACTCTCAAGAGTCTTCTCCAACACCACAGTTCAAAAGCATCAATTCTTTGGTGCTTAGCTTTCTTATAGTCTAACTCTCATATAGCCAGGTGAGTAGTGCAGCAAAGAGCATTTCAAGAGGAAGGGGTGGTTGGTGCAAAAACCCTGAAGTGGGAAGTAGCTGAGCATGTTCCGGAAACTGGAAGAAGAGGAGACCAGAGCAGACAGGAGGAGGAAAGAATGTGGTTGCAGCACTGACTAGAGAGGAAGTAGGGACCAGATTCCAAGTAGCCTCAGAGACCCTGAAAATGATTATGGACCTTATTTCCAATCACTGGAAAGCCACTGTAAAGTTTAAAAGCAGGAGCATGGATGCTCAGATGTGTGACTTGTCTATTTAAAGGCTCAGGTGTGTGGCTGCCGTGAGAATGGCCAATTTGGTACAGAGTGAAAACAGGGGGACTCAAGACTATTGTGACCATCCCAACAGGAGGAATCAGCGGCTGGCACCAAGGGGTGGCCGTAAAGTAGGAGAGAGGAGGAGAGGTTGAGGCAGTAGTAGGAGGTAGAGATGGCAGGTCTTGGTAAGCAAGCAGACCCTTGGCTGTGACCCTGTGCTGTCACCGTTGGCACCTGGCAGTCCTGTCTGATTTGTGGCTTCCGTTTGGCAGTGAGCAGAGAAGCAGATAACCAGACTGACCAGCATTATGTGTACGGCAGGAAGGGCACCCTCTGACAGAGTAACAGGTGCAGTCCTGTGCAGTCGGTTCATGTTTCTAGACTTGGTGGTACCTGTTCTGACTGCTGAACCCCAAGACTCAAACCCACCCCCTCAACTTCTAAAATGGGCCGTGTTCCAAACCGTTGTGTTTGCCAGAAGTTCATTGTAAACAGTTCTTTATAACTGAGGTATTACTGGTCATAGATTGAATACACCATGAATTAAATCATGTCCCCCTTGGGAGACAACTGCTAACCAGAAAAGCCTAGTATATGGTTGTCAGCGCAAAGCATGACACTTTTTAGGAAGAGCTTAATAAATGCTGAATGAGTGAGATGTTTACTCCTCTTTTAAAACAGGAACATTAAAGAGTTTCTAGTATATCTGTCGTGTGTTTTACTAAACCCAGACAAGCCCTTTCAGTTACGTACTCCCTTGATTTTCCATGTTTATTTTGTATTTTCTGTTCCCTATAAAAGGAGTGTATTGAACTTTGAATTTGGCAGAAACCATGGCTGATGTTCCCTGCCTGTTTCATTTTGTAATCGCTCAATCAGATAACTTATTCTTGCCCAGAAATAGAGAGAGGAAATACTTTAGGCACATATAGAACACACTCAGTAAAAGACCTTGGATTTTCCTTTCAAAACTAGGATTTTGGCCAGCAGCTGGCAAGCACTCTTATTTAAAATACTGTTATCTAGCCAAGGGGACACTTTTCTGCTTCCATATGTGTAGGGGGAGGGGAGCTCTCAGTTAAAGATGACAGTACTCGGGTACCTTGGAGAAGGAAATGGCAACCCACTCCAGTACTCTTGCCTGGAGAATTCCATGGACAGAGGAGCCTGGTGGGCTGCCGTCTATGGGGTCGCACAGAGTCGGACACAACTGAAGCAACCTTGCATGCATGCATGCATTGGAGAAGGCAATGGCAACCCACTCCAGTATTCTTGCCTGGAGAATCCCAGGGATAGACGAGCCTGGTGGGCTGCCGTCTATGGGGTCACACAGAGTCGGACATGACTGAAGCGACTTAGCAGCAGCAGCAGCATTGGGGTACCAGTGTCATCTTGGCTTTTAATCAGCAGTGAACAAACGGCATCTTAAGAGAGGCAGGAACAAAAGGTGCCTTAAGAGAGGCACCACGGGATGAGGACGATGTGGGAGGGTGAACCACTGTTAGTGCTTCGTGTAAATTGGCAGGGAATCTGTTTTTAAAAACAAACCAACCTACCTTTTCAGCTCAGTTCAAAACTTGCTGCCTGATGGATCGGTTGTTTCTGCTTAGTTGTGCTATTGCAGAGGCTTTCTGACTGTGGGTTCATTATGGCCCCTCTCCCTGGCATCTATCAGGCAGATCTATGAAAAAATCGGAAACCCAGGCCCGGGATGTCAACTCTCCAAAGAGGTGGGATTAGGAGGAATTTTCCGAGTCCTGGAAGTCCCAAAAGAGAAACATCCAGCATAGAATGGGGCTGTGTTGGCTGGGGGACTCCGCCCCTCTCTGGGGACTGACGCCGGAGGCTGAGAGCACCTGGCTGGAGGCACCTGCCAGCGGGGTGCGGGGTGGGCGGGGGCGACGGCCCACGTGCCTGCCGAGGAGCCAATGGGTGGCGGCGGCGGGCGGGCCGGGCTCTGGGAGGCGCGGACCGCACTCGCTTCAACTTGAGACAGAAGGAATCGCGCCGCTGCTGGTTTCAGTGACCGCCCCAGGGTGGCTGGTGCCCGCAGCCTGGTCTTGTCCCCTGCATTGGGGGCAGCATCCTCGCCCAGTCCCAGGGCCGCCCCGGAGGCCAAGGTGAGGGATGTGAGCACGGGGCGGCGTGCCTTTGTCTGCAGGTAATCGGCGGGGTGGGCGCCGAGCTTGCGGAGACCCGACCCGCGGGACAAAGGCTGCATGCTCCCATCCCTAGAGTCAGTGCTTAGCGAGGTCGAGGGCGGCCGGGAGGGGTGAGGAGGTGTCTCTCTGTCTTGCTGGAGGGAAGGATGAGAATTGTATGAAATGAGGGGAAGGTGGAGGAGTCTTTTGATGCAGTTTACGAGCGTGGCAGGAAGCTGTTCAGGGGCGGGCTGTTGAGATGATCTGCTTTGGGGCTTTCTGTTGTGCCCAGTGTTATGACTGAATAAATGAGTGCATTCATCTCGCATGACCTCTGAATCCACGTTTATGTACTCTTGTTTGTATTAGGAGTGAAAAATACTCAGGATCTTGGTGGTCCGATTTTTGAATTGAAAGCAGTATCTTTGGGTGTAGAAAGACTATGCAGTTTCAAATAATTTTAGTTGTGTGACTTACAATATTGTTGGACTTCCGTGTGGGAAAATGTCTCAAATTCCCAAAATGTGGAAAGACAGCCAACTTATCACGTGCTTGTTTTGGCACTGAAAAGAAGTAGATTTTTGTTTGTTTAAGAAAAATGTGATTTAAATGTTGCACACAACACTTAATTGGATTCTCAGGGAATCTGTGTCTTTTCTATCTGTTATCTATTTCCCTGTACCAATATTGGATCCAGGCACGCCTATTGATTCCCCAATTAATGTGTTAGCTGTGAATCTTCATTACTGCTTTGGATGGGAGATGGCCGGGGAGAAGGCAATCCCATTAGTCTTTTTCTTTTTATAACTGCAGCTGCAGCCTAGCTTTGACTAGCGTCAAGAATGGTGGGTTCCGCCTGCCTTCCTCATGTTATTCTCTTTCTGGTTTTCTCAGGTCATGGAGCAGTCAGCTCCTCCTCCAGCCTTACCCTGACACAAAAGCAGTTTGTAAGTTTTCACCCTAAAGTTCCCAATCTTTGTTACTGCCTTTGAGTTGTTATTTGCTTTATGAAGCCTTTCAGGACAAAAGTGTCCTGAGGCCTTTCACAAGAAGTTAGACACACAGTGCACTATAAGGGGAACAGCCCTAAATCTCTCTTTGTAAATTTCGTCTGTAATTTTTCTAAGTTATCAGTGGCTGTGTTGTCCAAAGTGAGATGTGTGTAACAAGCTTAATAGGGGAAAGACTTTCTACAAGGGATCAGCCATTATTGTTGTAGAAGATGCTATTGGACTTGGCTCAGAGTGACGGCATGGGCTTTGGGCTGGTTTGGTCAGGAACCCCATCTTTCTGACAGCTGCTGTTTCATTTATGAGTTTTTCTGTCATTCTAGCAAGCCCTGGCTTTTGAACAACAGGGACAGTTATTTAACAAGTATTTATCAAACACTTGCTGTGTGCTTCGCTTTGGCACTAATGGTGAAATGGTAAATGCATCAAGCACCTTCTTGCTTTTTTGGAGCTCGTACTGTGCCAGCATAGGGCCCATTTCGGGCTTCTGAATTGGAGCATCCCTGGGAGGTATTGTGGACAGACTGACCCTGATGTGAACCAAGAAGATGTTGCTACTGGCTGCTGCCCTGGAGGTTAGCTGAGCCCAGGATGTAGATATGCACAGGTGGGACCAAAGTCACCTCTGCTCCAAGGGTGAAGGTATTAATCATACAGTGGGTCGTAGGCTCTGGAATCTGTCTTCTTGAACCTGTTTGCCATGATCCTGGATATCTTTCAGAGGAGCCTGGGACTGCAAGGTGGGCCAGAGCTGAGTTCTCAAAGAGTTTGAACAGTGGCATTGTTTAAGATGTGGTAATTCCAGTCTGTTTCAAAAACTACTGTTCATGCAGTCTCCTAGTCTCACCTCAACAGCTTTCATCTTGAACAGCTCCTTGGGGAAATGAATTTCCTTCTGTACCACTGACTGAACAAAGCTTTCTATCTGTCCCCAGCCTCCCAGGTGTTGAGGTGACTCCTAGGCTTAGAGACCTAGAGCGTGGTTGGAAAACACCTGTCAAGCTCACTCTACTTTTTGTAGATTTGCGATAGTGTTTCCTGATAATATGTACTTTCTTACTTGTCTGTCTTTTCACCTTTTCCACAAATCCCTAGGATCATGTGAAAACATAGTAAATAGTCGTATAACTTGTTCTTTTCAAGTGCCTGTTTTAAACACAAATATTTTTTAGAAAGTCTTAGCCCTTTGGATTTCTCTGCCCTTAACATAGTGCCTAGGATAGGATGCGCTCCATAAATAATTGAATTGTTTTTTAAGATTTAACTATGATCATCACATGTACTTGATAGATATAAGTAAGATCTATAGATTAGTTTGCCCTTCAACAGATGTGGAACGTCTGTATGCCAGGTGTCTTGAGAGGTACATGAAGGGATGAGACAGACATGCTTCAAACAGGCAGGACATAAGCTGGAAAAACAATTCAGGAAGCAAGATGACACGGATCATGATAAGTGCAGTGAAATCAGCAGCACAGTGGGACAGAGAGAGTATCTCGATGGGGAAAGGGGGCCCAGTGGGCAGCCCATCCTAGCAGGCGACCTTTGAGCTCAGCCAAAAGCTGGGAAGAAGCCAGGCACGTGGGGGGCGCTGGAGGAAGAACAAGCGGTGCTCAACATGTTCATGGATACAAGAGAGTCCAGTGTGGCTGGAGTGGGAAGGCCAGCGATACATGCTGGATGAAAGAGATGGTTGGGAGCAGGGGACAAGATCACACAGGGCTTTTGGGTTATAGTTGAAGGTTTCAATTTTCTTTTCTTTTTTAAAAAGTATTTTTAAAATGTATTTTGGCTGTGCCAGGTCTTGGTTGTGATATGCGAGATCTTTTCGTTGTGGCACACAGACTCTTAGTTGTGGCATGTGGGATCTAGTTTCCGGACCAGGAATTGAACCTGGGCCCCTACATTGGGAGTGCAGCGTTTTAGTCACTGGGCCACCAGGGAAGTCCCTGAATTTTCTTTCTGATTCCGTGAGAAACCTCTGAAAGGTGGTAACTGGGAGAGTGCCATTATCTATTTTGTTTCATAAAGAAAGATACCAGTGAATGCTGTTAAGGGGTATGGATGTTGGTAGCGGAGGTGGAAGTTGAAGGTTCAGGCAGCAAGTCCTGGTCCAGGAAACATCAACGTGGTGGCGAGGGGATGAAGAGAAGCAGGCTGTGGAGATTGAGCTGGCACGGTTGACAGAGGAAGACGCAGGAAGAGGGGTCATCTAGGACCGAGCTGGATTTTTAGATTCATTGTTTTTTGTGTTTGTTTTTTTCCTGTTGGAAAATAATGACTGTATAAAGACAATTAAGCAATAAGCAACTCACTTTCAGTTTCTATTATTCCAAGACCTTGACTTATTTTGTCTTTTTCTCCAGTATGGATGAGCAGCCCTGCCTATTGGTGTACTGTGCATTTGGCCATTTTTGTCCAGGACATTTTACCCTTCAGTGGCCTATCAGACCTTGGAGCATTTTCTTTGCTGTGTCATAAAAATAAAGGATCCAAGTAAGAAAGAAGGCAGGTTTCAGCTTTAATCCATATGGAATTACTCTGCCTGGGCTTCCAGATTTATAAGATACCGTTGATAATTACATTTGAAGTTGTTAATTTCATATCCAATATCCTCTGACTTTCCAACAACAGATACTCAGTTGTAAATAAGCCTAGTTCTGTATCTATTTACAGTCAGCAGGAGTAAAATTCTTTAATAACACAGGAAATTCACTGTTCATTTCAAGAGCTAGAAAGCCATTTCCTTGTATCTGAAAAGTAGAGAAATGCAATATTTGGTCTCTGATGGGATTTTTTTTTTTTTGGCCCCTCTTTCTAGCTACAGATTTGTGAACATGAAATCTTACAATGTCTTTGTCAGTTAACTTTGGTTTTGAAGCCAGCTTTGGTTTGGGTTTGCAAAATTTTGATACAGAAAATACTCCTTCTGCAGTCAGAATTTTAGGCAGATGAAAAGGAGCAGAAGTGATGGAGACCACCACCCCTTCTGCTCTAGAAGCCTGGACTGGTTACCCTAGAACATGTAAGCATGTCTGGGGATGAATAAATTATGACAGTTGAAATAATTATGATAGAGGGAAAGCCGCTGCGGAGAACACAGTTGACAATTGGGACTGATTTGACCTGATTCTGTCATATGAAAGCATGCATCTGTTTGCCAGGTTACATGAAAATGCTGTTTCCAAAGAGTCTAGTGTGTTTTGTTTATCTACCCCACCCCAACCCCCCCAAAAATGGAAAAACATTCTAAGCAGAGTCATAGCCTGCTAGTGATTCTTTCAAAATAAAGTGGCTGGAGCAGAGACCCATGTTGATTCTGATTCTCATTCTGAGCATCCATGTAAGATTTTAGTTGAGCAAAAGGCATTCTGGCTCTCAAGCTACAAATTGAAAGAGTTCTTAGTCCTGCTTCAGAGTGGAATAGTTTCCAGCTGGCCCTGGAGTTTATCACCTGTAACAAGGATTATTCCAGCGTCTCAGCCATCTTAGTCCTGCTTCAGAGTGGAATAGTTTCCAGCTGGCCCTGGAGTTTATCACCTGTAACAAGGATTATTCCAGCGTCTCAGCCAGTTGCACAGGTTTAACACACACTTCGTGTACTGCTCTGCTGTTAGAATCTTGAGATTCATAATATTTCTCATGCAGGCAGAGCTTTGCGTTTTCGTTTTGCACTGGGCTCTGCAAGCTATTGAACTGGTCCTAATCTCACTGTTTGTCCATGTTGTACGCTGCACCCCTGAATCAGGCTGACATCTAAAGTGGGGTCCCTGACTTGTTCTGTGAAAGATATTAAATATGGGGGGTCTGTGGTTTCTGTTGCAGCCCCTCAGCTCTGTCACGGTGGCTCTGAAGCAGCCACTGACAACTGAAGTGAAGGAGTGCAGTTGTGTTCAGTGACACTCTGTTCGTAAGAGCAGGCAGGGAACGATGGACTGTGATCCTCAAGCCATCATTTGCCACCCCTGACTGAAATAGGGACCTTGTCCTTTGGAAACAAGAAGGCTTGGTCACCTTTGGACAGCTTTATGGTATTCTGAAAACCAGTCTCCAGAGCATTCCTGAACAGGTCTGGCTGGTAGGAGTACCTCTGTGACAGACCATCATTCAAACATCCCCCAGCCCGCACTCGAGCTTCTTCTCCATGAAGGCATGTTAATTCTATTTGTCAAGTATAAAGACATATGGATAATAAAAGGAAGGTAAACTCACAGTAAAAATAGGATGCCACCGTGATGGGATTGTGGTTTTGTTTTTGTAAAGACTTACCATATTTGAGGGAAAAGAAAAAAGATGCTAGCTGTAAGGAGGCTAGCTGTGTATAAAAAGTAACCTTACCAAATAGGAAAGGTGTGTCTTCTTTGAAAGTGTATCAAGAAGTTAACTCCTGCTCTGTGTGTGTGTGTGTGTGTGTGTGTGTGTGTAGCCCAGCTCTACATACTTCTTCTGCCTCAGCATGCATGGAAATACCTTGTCCTGGGGTCTTTTCTGTAAATGATAAACAAAAGTTTATTTCTCAAAGAATACAAATATGAAGACAATTATCTGGGGAGTCAGTAAATCTTGATAGAAATCAACGTACAAGGGAAATTTATATATTGATTTCCTTAGGAGCAGAGGAGCCGTGGTTCATTTAGACAAATGTTCCGAAGAAAGAATCTAGTTAGGGGCTCTGGAAACACTTTGTGTGGAGATGATCAGGGTATAGATTTGCTTTGCTTTCATATTCAGTCACAAGAGATTATAATCTTCTCAGAACTCGCCTTCTGCCCATTCAGATAAAATATATGTTTTATTAACGTTTCAGATGACATGAGAACTGAATGTGAACTAAAGTCATTTTTAAAGTGCTGACTGTAATAATAGCAGGAGAAAAATCCAGCCAAGTCCCCATTATTCACAGCATTATTCCCGTAGCAACGTGATCAGGAATAAGGGGTAAAGACCTTTGTTTACACTACTTATTTATTCAGAAATATTTGACTACTTGTTATGTGCCAGGCAGTGGTGAGTGAACACTTACCCAGGTGGTGAGTGAACAAGGCAGGTTCCACGTTAACACAGAGTTTCCTTTTTTTGTGGGGGAGAAGGAAGGACAGACAGTAAACAAATAAGCAGGGTAGTTTTAGATGCTTTGAGAGTTGGCGGTGACTGGGTGGTCTGGAGGGGTCTTCTACGGGTGATGACGATAAGAGGAAGTCCTTGGTGGGAGATTTAGGGGACTGAATATCCAGGCAGCACCAACAGTGAGCACAGAGGCTCCAAAGTCCGGTGTGTTTGTGAACAGGGTGAAGCCAGAGCCCAGCAGGTATGGAAGAGGCAGGAAGTGAGGTCAGAGAGAGAGATGGGGTGGGGTGGGGGGTGGGGAAGAGCAGGGAAGCAACAGGACAAGTGTCTGGTGTGTAAAGAAGGAAACTCTCAGCCTTTGCCCTGGAAAGTTATTTAGACCAAGCACAGCACTTAATTTTTGTTACCAGGTCCAGTTGAAAGCGGAACCAAAGCTCCAACAGGGTTGGAGCCAGGATCGGAGAACTGAGGCCGTCTTTGTTCATCAAGGGGTGGGTCCTGGGGAGAGCCCATTCATTGGGAGGGAGGCAGGCTCAGGTGCCAGGCGCCTCACCCCCACCCCCGCCAAAACACAGAGCAAAGATGAGGCTGGCCAGGCCAACCTGTCCTCCAATCCGCCACTTTTTTTAGCTGTGTGGGTTTTGAACCTTAGAGTCTCTTATAAAGTGAGAGACGTGAGGCTCCCCTGAAGGGTTATTGTGTGGCCTGGTGATAATGTGCACCAAAAACAGAGCCTGGCTGGGTGGCAGGTTGAATAAGGTGGGAACCACTCGTGTTATTTGCTTTTAGCAATCAGTCACCCTAGTGTTGATATCTATTTTTATGTAGGTATTATTGAGTTTACAGTGTATCAGGGATATTTGTATCTACAGTAAGTTTCCAAAATTCAAATGACGGCAGAACGTCTTGGCTTTTTGTGTGATCTATAGTAGTGTTCCAACAGAGGAGCCCGCCTGGTTACAGTCCATGGGGTCTCAAAGAGTCGGACATAACTGAGCAGACAGACACACTCGTATTCCTTGTCTCTGCACAAAGGAATTGGGATTGTCTATGTAAGTATAGATGGTAAAGAATCCGCCTGCAATGCAGGAGACCCAGGTTTGGTCCCTGAGTTGGGAAGATTCCCTTGGAGAATGAAATAGCAACCCACTCCAGTATTCTTGCCTGAGAAGTCCCATGGACAGAGGAGCCTGGCAGGCTACAGTCTACGGGGTTGCAAAGAGTTGAACATGACTGAGCAACTAACACTTTCACTAAAACCTCTTGAAAGTTTAGAAACAGGTTTAAGAATGTACCTTCCTCACAAGAGGCTTTCGATGAGGCTGGGTGCGTGGAATTGAAAGGAATTCACCCACAGGCTCACTGTGGTTCATTTTTGGGCTTGTGTGTGTGTGTGTGTGTGTTGGCCACGCCTTGCGGCTCTGTGGTATCCTAATTACCGGACAAGTGATGGAACCCCAAAGTGAAAGTGTGGAGTCCTCACCACTGGGCTGCCAGGGAAGTCCCTCGTCGTGGTTTTAACTCAGAGCCTGATCTGTACCAGCCAGTGATAGGTCCCCTCATGGCACTTTTTGCATGAAAACCTCTTGCCTGGTATAGGGAGCTGTCATCTTCCCCAGAGGTTCCCTTGTTCTTGAACCTTGTCAGATAGGGTCTTTCTGGGTTTTGTTTTGTTTCAAAAAACAAAAGCAACCATTTTCTTTTTGTTTACCATCTCTCCTTTCAGGAAGGAAGACACCTCATGGTTTTACAATTCATGTATATTTTACATTAGTTTTATCCTTTGATTGTGCCCTAAACTTTATATCTTGAACATGGCATGAATTATCTCTTACTTGAGAACTAAACATAAATTATGTGTATTCTCTATTTGCTCAGATATTCAGAGAAGCAAGGTGGTTGTGTTTTTTATTTTTTAATTGTAATACAGCACAGATGCAAGCAGATGCTCATTAATTCTTGCTCTCTTCAAAGATGGACTTTAAAAAATTTCTCATTTCCTGGTTGCTCTCAAATATCCTTTTTTGCCTCATTAGTAAGCTGACTGGTAACTATTGTGTCTTCTCTCTAGTGGCATGAGAAAGTCCTTTGTTTAGAAAAATGTGCCTTGAATTTCAATACTCTTAAACCACTTTAGATCCTCAGCTTCACACTTCCAGTTGGAGCGTTAGCTCCTGTGTGTGCCAGTCAACAGTTAACAGGCTGCGTGGTGCTGGGAAGGGGGCGCAGGAGCAGGGAGGTGGGAAGGCAGCTCATTTTGCAAAGGAAGGTACACTTGTCGGAGGTGTTCCTGTTGTCGTTTGGTCTTGGGAAGGAGAGAACCTTTCCTTAAGCTGAATTGTCTGAAACTTAGTAGACACCAGATGGTGAATTTGCATAAATTCAGAATTCAGTTCAGGGATCTTTCACCTGCAGCATGTGGATTCTAAAGGGGTCTATGCATGAGTTTCTGGGGTTATTGAACTTTCTCCCCCACCCCCCTGCAATGGTGTGTCAAAGTGTGGGTCTGTAGACATTTCTTTCTGGGATGTTTTCATCAGAGTTCAAAGATTTCATGATCCAACACAGGTTTAGAAACCTTCCTCTTCGCAGACCTTCCTCCCCTACTCCCCCTCAACTGGTAACCACACCGTGCAGTGTATACGTCAGGTCTACACTGCAGGCCTTCCCACCGTCGAGTCTGACACTGATTAACAAGTGCCATCCCTCCAGCACTAATGTCTTAGGAGGTGAGTTACCAGTATTTCTCCCATTTCACAGATGAGAAAACTGAAGAACAAAGAAGCTAAGGGCCTTGGCTGAGGGCAAGTAGTGAATAAATATCAGGAACAAGAAATCTGAAGCTGGAGGAAAAGAGAAACTGTCAGGTTCAGGCGTTGGTACTAGAGTTCTCATGATATGAAGTTTTATGTCTTTACTTCATTGCCATGTGGATAATGCTGGTCTGTGCTGGCGCTCAGATGGCTCAAAAGACTCTCAGTGATGAAAGACAAGCATCAAAAACTAGCGCGAAGCAGCGAGTTCTGCAAACATGGAGCGAGAAGTACCCTGGCAAGTCTTTGCTGTACGTACTCAGTTTGTGAAGCATGGGCAGTGTGCACTGCATAAGAAGTAGGTGGCTGTGCTGGGGAGATATGTCTTCTTCCAAGAGCTAGAATCGACATGTGATTCTGGTATGCTTTTTTTTTTTTTTTTTTAGGAATTTTCTATTCATTTGAATGCCCAGTTAAACCCCATGCCAAGTAGTTCTGCTATTTCCGGCTTTTTTTTTTTTTTTTTAATGAAAACCTTGCCAATTACTTACTCCATTCATTTTCCCAAGAAATAGTCGCCAAGAGCATGCTGATCAGGCAGCATTCGCCTGTGTGACTGGTGTGGATTTCATCCTGGGGTTGAATTCTTCCCACTGGCATATTGTACTGTGAGAAGGGGGAGTGAGCTTACGCCTGACTCTAAATTTAGCCTTCCCCGCTTTCAGAATGGCACGTCTCACACAGAAGCCCAACTTTGGGCTGATGTTTCTTCCCCAGCACATTACAAGGTGTGGAGTTGGTGAAGCAGCTGCCACCAGGACTCTTCTGCATTTTTTGCATGACATTTCAAAGATCGCTCTGAAGTGTCCCCAGTTATGGCTGGTTTTCTCTTCAACACTTAAATCAAGCAGTGTCTATTAACCTCAAATAAACAGACCTTGTTAAAAGTTCACAGTGTCATTTTTCTGAGTCCTGCCTTCAGGGAAAAACGTAGTAGCTACATATAGATGTTATTTCATTAAATGAACCACTAATAATAATTCTAATTTCAAATAGCCAAGGCACCAATAATATACACAAAAGAAACAGCTTACATCCTCAGGTGTCTTGACTTAAGGTTATTTAAGCATAATCCATATACTTAGGTATAAACTTTTTATCAAGAACCAAAAGCACCTGGCGTAAATAAAAAGTTAGTCAAGGAAATGCTGCCCATGCATCTTTGTAGTAAGAATCAAAGCATTTGAATCCTAAAAATCTGAATATTAGGAAATTTCAAATTTTCTTGTCCCTGGTATTTGTTCACTGTTTGCCCTTGGGTCAAGGCCCTTAGCCTCTTTGCTCTTCAGTGTCCTTGTCTGTCTTAGATGAAAAACCCAGGATTCAGATTAAGTGACTTGCAGAGTGTTTACTCAAACCGGGACTGGAAACTAGACCTTTGGATCCTTTGCTGATGAGCTAAGTTGCCTCCAAACATTGGCGTTGATGGGGGCAGTGCAGAGGAGCACGGGAGGTAACCTCATGCTACGGTAAGTGGTGCCCAGCAGATCCGAGGAGAGACCACAAATTACCCCCAGGCAACCTCCCTGCCATGGAAGATGTTTTGTCTCAGTCGCTGCCCAGCCCCACCCAGCTGGGACATGACACCATCTGATAACCGTAGCGATGCAGTCTGTTCCACTTGCGACATAGCAGACATTCTTTGCACACGCCATCCCATTTAACTGGGTTCTCGTGATTACCCTGAGCGAGGGGGCCTTGTCCCTTTTTCACTGACTAGAAAGCAGGTTCTGAGGGTCACAGAGAGGGAGCCCAGGAAAAAGAGAAGGTAAGTAACCAGCAGGATTTGAACACAGCTCTGACCACTTACTTAGCTAAAGGGCTTCTCTTGGGAATTTTCAATGCCTTCTCTCCCTGCAAAAGTTCACAGGCCACAAGGTGGCGGGGGAGGGTGGGCGGGGGCGTGCTCCTCTGTTTACCTAAAAGCCCAGTTGCAAACCATTTGCCCCATTTTGAACACCTGTGCATAGTAACCTGCTGGTTCATTCGGGAGACAGACCGTGAGGTGGTTCTGCAGGACTGTGAAGAAGCGTGGGGTCCATGTCTTAGGTGCATTCCCAGGAGACCAGAATTAGAGTCCTACAGGCCCACAATCAAATGCTGACTTCAGGCACTGCTGTGTGACCTTGGTCAAGCCCCTCCACTCTCTCTCAACTTGTTTCCCTTTCTATCGCTGAGAACATAGTATTTACCTTGTCAGGTTGCTGCTAGGGTGGCACAGAGCCAGCACTCAGTAAAAGGTAGTCTGGTAGTTGCTATTGACTGGGAGTGTGACTGATCACACACACTGCAGCATGGTTACTTGAGCCTTAGAGTATGCATATCACAATGCTTTTCTCAAGTGTTGAGGCAGATACTTACATATTTGTATTACAAAAGTTATGTGTTCTTATTGCATAATATTCAAATGACTATATTAAATACATTCCTCTGTTATTCCATCGCCAGATAAGAGGTTTGGATGTTAAGCTGTTCCAGATATTTTGCCATGCATATATTGAAATTCACACTCAAACTTTTTTGGTGGTTTTTCCTGTAAGACCGTATATCTGTGACTTGGATTGTTTGCTTTTCCCCCATTGAATAAGATGTCACAGTCACTGTTCAGTAGCAAGTGGACAGCCCTGCGTTTCTGCCCAGTGATTGTACTCCGCTGTCTCTCACATTCTGATTGCAGCTCTCATCCCCTCAGGGTCCCGCTGGCCGCTCCATGACCCTGGCCACAGGGCCCCTGCGGAGACAGGTTTCTGGCTTTCCTCCTCTTTATCTGTTATCCAGCCTCTTCAGTTTGGTCAAGTGTGAACCTGCCTGTGACTGACTTGGGGCTCTGCCCTCAGGCCCCTTCAAATTGGCTGTGCCCAAACCAGACAGGTGGTGAGCACTCTGGGTCGGGAGGTTAAGTGGCTTCACTAGGGTCCCCCTGGAAGCTCAGAGCAGCTCCAGGGGTGGAACTCAAAGCATTCAGCCCCAAACCCCAAACTGCTGCCGGCCTCTCTCCACATGCCGTTCCTCTCTTCCCTGGTACAAATCTGTTTTCTCACCCTTGAGCTCATTTCCTGGCCAGGCCTCAGCCCACCTCTGCCCTTGGCCTGCTGCTCGGCCTTCACCTCTCCTGCTTCGTCCCCCTCTCCGGGTGCAGTCCTGGGAGAATCCCTGGATTGTAACACTGTAGCTCTATTAATAAAATGTTGGAAGTGCTAGTAAAGCAGGTAAGGCTGTTGCCATGTCTTTGTTTCCATATGTTTTTTATTGGGAGCAGGTGGAGCTGGAAAACGAAGATAAGTACTCTGCTGCTGTTCTCTGCAAACCGTTTCCCGTATTTCACTGTGATATTTTAGGCTTGATTACCTCCCACGGTTGATACGATCCTCTGTAAACTCAGCTGGCATCTTTTGGCTCCATCGTAAAGTGGCTCAAAATACACGCTTCTGTGTGAGGGAGTTCAGCTAAAATAAGCACCGAAAGGCTATTAATTACAGCCAAGTTGGGAAATAAGATGGGATGTCAGCGCTTAGCGTCGATGTTAATGGGACTGCGGTAAATAGCAGGTACCGTGTGAATGCTAACGTGTTGTTTCTGCTCTGTTCCCTCATGCCTTCCCGGATTCAGAGAGAGGTAACCGGCCGATTTTCTCTTCTCCCCATCTTTGTGCTGTCTTCAGTGTCTAGCAAAGTTCATTTGCTTTCTTCATGCCCCTGTCACCTTCATCACAGCCATCGCTGTCTTTACAAGGCGGAACTTTGTTTTAACTTTTTCTCATCATCATTGTTACATGTCCTGCGTTCAAAACACTGTGGCCGTGCCTCTGGGGCCGTGGTCCTCTGCTGCTTGACCCTGTCTGGGGAAGGTGATGGGCAGAGCCATGACTTGGTCCTTCTCACTGCTGGCTGAGCACAGTCTAGTCAGCGTGCTGGGGAGAAGACATGATAGAAATATCAGGTTAGGTACCAGGTTGTGTAAGGAGGCTTTCCGTGCTTTGTGAAGAACTAATTTGGCCACCTCATGCGAAGAGTTGACTCATCGAAAAGACTCTGATGCTGGGAGGGATTGGGGGCAGGAGGAGAAGGGGACGACAGAGGATGAGATGACTGGATGGCATCACCGAGTCGATGGACGTGAGTCTGAGTGAACTCCGGGAGTTGGTGATGGACAGGGAGGCCTGGCGTGCTGCGATTCATGGGGTCGCAAAGAGTCCGACATGACTGAGCGACTGATCTGATCTGATCTGATCTGAATACTAGGACTGGCTTGTTAGGACTTCTCCAAAGAGCTTTGTTGGTAAGGTTTGACTCTAGGATGACAGCCAGAGGGACTGACTCAATTTCAGTCTGGATTATTAGCTAAAATATATGGAATTCTTCTCCTCTCCTCACATCTAGAAGAACATACCGATAGAAAGGCTGCACCTCCAAAATGAAAGGTATTTGTACCTCAGATGCGTGTATTTTCGGTACTCTGAATGTCAGCCTGACCGTAGGCTGATTGGGGGCTTTTAAGCTCCACGATTCCTCAGCTCTGTCACTTCATAAAAGCTCCATTTTTGATGGAAGGAGAACCTTTGGGAATTTTTCCTGTTGAAAGAACGATTGTCAGTACTGCTTGGCAAAGTGAAGAGACACCAAGGACGGCACCTTTGCTCTTTGTGCTGGAGTCTGACCCAGGAGCTCCCTCAGGGGAAGAGGGGAGGAGGGGAGGAGGGGCTGAGCTCCAACAAGGGCCACTTCCTCCTTTAGGATGAGCTGCAGTCATCACTCAGTGGCCCGAGGGAAGGGAGACTGCACAGGCTGTGTGGTGACACTTCCACGGTCAGTCTCCCAGAGGGCATGCTTAGGAGATTTGGGGAGCCTGATTGATTCTCTCACTCCTTCTGAGGAGGCCCTGGCCCCTGGAGGTGGTGGAAGTTTCTGGAGGATGAGGGCAGTGGGTTTGGACACCAGCTCCCTGGTCTGAAGTCCCCACTAAGTCTTGTGGGAGCCAATGGTGAGAATGTGTTCACATGTTTGGTAGGTCCTGCTGCTGCTAAGTCGCTTCAGTCGTGTGCGACTCTGTGCGACCCCATAGACGGCAGCCCACCAGGCTCCCCCGTCCCTGGGATTCTCAGGCAAGAACACTGGAGTGGGTTGCCATTTCCTTCTCTAATGCATGAAAGTGAAAACTGAAAGTGAACTCACTCAGTCGTGTCTGACTCTTAGCGACCCCGTGGACTGCAGCCTACCAGGCTCCTCCGTCCATGGGATTTTCCAGGCAAGAGTACTGGAGTGGGGTGCCATTGCCTTGGTAGGTCCTACCATCCGAGTTCATTCAGGGCTCCTCTCTGGGACCCGTTGCTCTGAATATTAGCAGCAAAGGCCATTCTAGAGAGGCTACAAACGCTGATTTGCCCACTGCACCTGTAGTGTTTATTTGCAGGTAGTCGCTTTTCAGATTTGCTGTGTACGCAGTCTGTCTCGTGAAAGCACCTGGTAAACAAAGGATTCCCTGTGGAAAAGGTGTGTTTACGCAGGTGATGAGTTGCTAGAATGCCCCTTTCAGAGTTTACAAACTGAGCATCTTCTTAAGTTTGCAAAGAAAGTTGAGTTTACCAAATCGGAGCCTGAGCTTTGTGAAATTAGTAATGCCTGCATATGGTGTGTGTGCCGCTGGGTGAAATAAGAAAAATCAAAATGGCTCGTACGTGTATGTAGCCAGTATGTATGTGTAACCTTCTGGATTAATTAGCCATTTAGGAGGAAGGCATTTCTCATCCCCTTTCCCTCTCTTCCTTTCCCCAAGCCCCCAAAACAATAGTTTCAAAGTGTAATAAGAAAATAAGAGCCGTTAGGCAAAGAAGAGCAGGCAGCCTTGAAAACAGGACTCCTCCTTTTAGGCCCTTTGCAGGTGAGATGAAAAGAGAAAGCCCCTTATCATAAAGGGCTGGATTTGGAATGTTTGGACCAAATCTCCTTGCTGCTCTTTTCTCCTTGTCTGCAGGTGGGACCTGTCCTCTGCAGTGGTAACAACTCTGTTCGCTTATCACCTCCACAGAAAGATAACCTGGGAGGAAAGGGTCTTGGGAACATTTCATTAAGTGTTATTATATTCGTACCTCTGCAAAGATTTATTAAAATGTCCTTTGTGGATAAGGAGACAGTAGGAGACAGTATTTCAAAGTGGACCTTTTTTTTTCTTTTTACTTCTTTTTCCTCATGTATAATAACAACAAATGTTAATCAGTTTCCTCCATGTGCCAGCGTGTGTCAGACATAACGTGTATTTGACCTGAGCAAACATAAAAGACTTTACTAAAAAGACTTTACATAAAAGACTTTACTAAATTGTGGAGACTTCGTCAGGAGCGCTAACAGAAAAGATTTAGCGAGAGACTGAATGGCAGGGAATCTAACAGAAAAGAAAGTATGAGCTACTGCCACACACATCTGGGCTGTCGTGTGTGGGACTAGGGCAGTTCCAGAAAGCAGAGCCCAGTCCCATAGGCACACGTTGTGGGGAGGCAAGTTTTCATTCATCATTAAGAGAAAATGTGTTGGTTTGTGGGAGTGTCCCAGTAGTGGAGCTCCTCCTGATCTGTTAACTAAGGTTTTATACCACTGATACCTTCTAAGTACCACCCGTCTGGCTTGCTATAGAAGGAGGGAAGAAACGTTAGCCTGGGTAACCACTACGAGGTCTGTCAGTTCAGTCGCTCAGTCGTGTCCAACTCTTTGCCACCCCATGAATCGCAGCACGCCAGGCCTCCCTGTCCATCACCAACTCCCGGAGTTCACCCAGACTCACGTCCATCGAGTCGGTGATGCCATCCAGCCATCTCATCCTCCGTCGTCCCCTTCTCCTCCTGCCCCCAATCCCTCCCAGCATCAGAGTCTTTTCCAATGAGTCAACTCTTCGCATGAGGTGGCCAAAGTACTGGAGTTTCAGCTTTAGCATCATTCCTTCCAAAGAACACCCAGGACTGATCTCCTTTAGAATGGACTGGTTGGATCTCCTTGCAGTCCAAAATCAGATTGATTATATTCTTTGCAGCCAAAGATGGAGAAGCTCTATACAGTCAGCAAAAACAAGACCGGGAGCTGACTGTGGCTCAGATCATGACTTAAATTCAGACTTAAATTGAAGAAAGTAGGGAAAACCACTAGACCATTCAGGTATGACCTAAATCACATCTCTTATACAATATCCAATTATACAGTGGAAGTGAGAAATAGATTTAAGGGGCTAGATCTGATAGATAGAGTGCCTGATGAACTATGGACGGAGGTTTGTGACATTGTACAGGAGACAGATCAAGACCATCCCCATGGAAAAGAAATGCAAAAAAAGCAAAATGGCTGTCTGGGGAGACCTTACAAATAGCTGTGAAATGAAGAGAAGCGAAAAGCAAAGGAGAAAAGGAAAGATATAAGCATCTGAATGCAGCGTTCCAAAGAATAGCAAGAAAAGATAAGAAAGCCTTCCTCAGCGATCAGTGCAAAGAAATAAAGGAAAACAACAGAATGGGAAAGACTAGAGATCTCTTCAAGAAAATTAGAGATACCAAGGGAACATTTCATGCAAAGATGGGCTCAATAAAGGACAGAAATGGTATGGACCTAACAGAAGCAGAAGATAGTAAGAAGAGGTGGCAAGAATACACAGAAGAGGTCTGTAGATGCCTCTTAAATTCCTTTTGAAGAGGGATAAGATCACAAGCAAGTTTTCATTTATGGAAGAGTTGCAAGGGGAGGGATTTAGGGAAAGAGTGAGCAGTTCTGTCTTGGCAGCTTTTTAATGGAACCCATTTGAATAAAGAATCATTGATTCATTCATTCTATACAGATGGATTAAGCCCCTGCAGGGCGATTAAAATGCTGTCAGCTGAGAACAATAAAAGCACTCTTTTGTCTTTTCCCTTTGCCATTAAGAAATTTGAGGCTGTTGTGTAAGATGTCTTAGCACTGACATTTTTCCCTGACAGAACTTACCGCTGGTCCGCTGGGGGAGTAATTACTGGGGAGAAGAGCAAAAGAATAGGAACAAAAAGAGCTGGAATCACAAGGGTTTCCAACTAACGGTGAAAGTAGCTGATTCCTGGTACGCCCTTCTGCTACAGTTTAAGGGGGAGACACAGCTGTGAACCTTCCACTTCCTGGTTGATGGAGGAAATGCAGTGATCCCCTGACTGCAGGAAATGGGTGAGGTGAAACTCCAGAGGGGACTAGCTCCTCTCTAGCAGACATTTCCTCGCTCCAGGAGAAAGCTGCAGCAAAGAACAGAAGTGGTGCTGGCTGCTCAGTGTCACACACAGTGTCTCGGATAGACGGGCATCTTGGAGAATGTGTCAGAAAAGACAGGAGCCTGTTCTGACTGGACCTCGGGGGTCATCTGAGACAGATTTGTGGCTTTATTGGTGACCATGCCAAGGCCCTGGAGGAGGCATGACCCAGGGGTGGGGCAGGGAGCAGAGGGACATAGAAGTCCATCCGAGCCTGTCTCAGCTCTGAGATGCAACACTCTCGGGGCTGTGAACACCAGTGCTGCTGGTGGCTCTGAGACGCAAAGTCGGGGACAGGAGAGACAGTGAAGGCCCGCAGGGGAAGAAGCAGCTCCTGCAGGGTGCTACAGCAGGCTGACCGCACCCTCACAGTGTCACAGCCCCTGCGGGCCCTGTTCAGCTGGGTGACAGCCACCAGCTCCGGGTGCTCTTCCCTCCCCATCCCCATCCGTGGTGCTGGGCTGATTGATAGAAATACTGTAGCCATGGAGGCTGGTAATTAAAGCAATTTCTTGTCCCCTCAGGATATAGGCGGAGAAAGCAATGGCACCCACTCCAGTACTCTTGCCTGGAAAATCCCATGGATGGAGGAGCCTGGTAGGCTGCAGTCCATGGGGTCACTGAGGGTCAGACACGACTGAGTGACTTCACTTTGACTTTTCACTTTCATGCATTGGAGAAGGAAATGGCAACCCACTCTAGTATTCTTGCCTGGAGAATCCCAGAGACGGGGAGCCTGGTGGGCTGCCGTCTCTGGGGTCGCACAGTCAGACACGACTGAAGCGACTTAGCAGCAGCAGCAGGATACAGGAGAAGCTCTAGAAAATGTTAAGGTGCTGTTACATATGGGCATAAGGACTTTTAGGATCATAGCACTGATCAGAAAAAAAGTCTGAAAGGCTGAGTTAGGCCATGTCTTAGTCAGCGTGAAACTGGGTGTACGTCATTGACTGTCCTCTCTGCTTTAATGTATATTTGAGGAGCCCCAGAGTGAGAAGTTTAAGAAGGGAGAAGGAAAGGCAATGCACTGTGGTCTCTCAACTGCTTCACTCTGAAGCTGGGACCCAGACACCGTTCTCCAGGGGATGGCCCGAGAGGCCGAGGTCATCCCAGACCTCCGTGGCACTGAGACTGAGTGGCCTGTCTCCTGCTGTTCAGCCTCTGTGGTCCTGGGTTCTTCAGAAGCCCCTTCCTTTGTGTCTTTGGAGCCAGCCTGTCCTGGGCTTTCCTCCTTCCCAGAAGTCTTTCTTCATCCTTTCATTGGGCCCTTGGCCTCAGATAGGCCTTCAAATGCCTTTCCTCCTGAGATCCAGGCCTTGTTTTGTGTTTTCTCGCTCCCTACCCTTTCATCTGCTTCTCTGTCTTCAGCTGCCCGCACCCCCCACTCCACCCGCCCAGCTCCAGACCTGGCCTCAGCTCAGGGACTGAGTGTCCACCTGATCAGTGGGCCCGCAAACACCTCACACATCTTGTCCAACCTGGAGCTCACCAGCCTCCTTCACCAGATCCTTCCCTCTCCCATCCCCAGTGTGAGGGCGCTTAGTTTTCCCAGCAGGGACTCCAGAGCTATTCCGGATTCTGCCTCTCATCTCCCACACCCATGAGTCCTGCAGACATCCGTCTGATACCTCTTACCCATCTGTCTCCTCCACCTTCCCTTGACCCACTTTGTTCTACCAGAAGCAACTTTTTAAAACACATGTCAGAGGGGGTCATGTGTCATATGACAGACTTGATGGCTCAGAGTAAGAGCCAGATTCCTGCCAGGACATGGTGCAACCTCCCTGCAGCCATGGACCCTCACCACAGTGCCAGGGCTCATGCCTAGGACTAGGAGTTCTTCCAAACCCTCTGTGGGCTTGCTTACCTCTGTGCCTTTGCTCAAGCTCCTCTGAGTGTTCCTTGAACCATCGCTGCCCTCTCACCCTGGGGAGTTCCTGGTACTTAGAGAAGCAGCTTAGATCTCACTGAGCATCTCTGTCATTGAACAGCTGGCTGCCTAGGCTGGCGCCTTGTCTGTTTGTGTTGGCATCTCTGGTGTGTCGTAGTGGCTCAGAAGGTGTTTGTGGAAGTGAATTGAATATTACTTTTAAATGTAAGTTCTTATACCATATCGTAATTTGGTTAGAATGTGAAGCCTACTGGCAAGTGTATTAGTTTTATATTGCTGCTATAATAAATTACCACAAACTTAGTGGCTTAAAGTCACACAGATTTATTCTCTTATAGTTCTGGAGATCAGAAATCTGGTCTTAGAGGCGAAAAATCATGGTGTCAGCAGGGCAGTGTTCCCACTAGAGAAGCCTTCCCACTTTTCCAGTCTTTAGAGGCTGCCTGCCTGCCTGCCTTGGCTTGTAGCCCTTGCGCCTGTTCTTTTATTGATAAGTCCCTTTGTAAGGCGAGTGCTTCCTCTTTCCCCTGTAAGATAATCCAGGGTCACAGCCTCAACTCAGAATCCTTCACTCAGTCCCACCTGC
This sequence comes from Bos mutus, assembly GCF_027580195.1. NCBI lineage: Eukaryota > Metazoa > Chordata > Mammalia > Artiodactyla > Bovidae > Bos > Bos mutus. The sequence continues at coordinate 59,717,700 of NC_091622.1, read as the reverse complement.
AGAGTCCTCTTTGTAAGGTCACCTATTCACAGACTCTGGGAGTTAGGACAGGAATGTCTTGGGAGGGTCGTTATTTTGTCTATAGCTGCAGCCATTTTCAGAAATCAGGTGCTGAAAAGGCAGGATTTTACAACCACCAGTTAATAGGTATTTGGATTTCATTCTGAATATTGATGAGATTAGCTCAGCCATATATTTCTCTCACAAGAAGGAAGTTGTTCGACTTGTCTGTGCTCCAGGCCTGAAAGTGAATTCTTACAAATCCTCATTCTTGGGACTTTTTGCTCCTTTAGAGTGATTTGGGATATGTTTCATGGCAATTAAATAGAGACATGCAAATCTCCTGACCCCCCTCCACAGGGAAGAGACGAGGGAACTTGTTTTCTCTTGGGAGGTTAAATTACCAACAGATTTCTGCCCCCCTGATCTATTAGCCTGGTACCTAGGAGGGAACAGGAAAAAACAAAGCTGTTTAAAAAAAAAAAAAAAAAAGTATCAGAATGCCCCAAACAGAGCCTGCGCTGCTAAGCTGCCTGTTTGGGAAAATGTGGATCAGATGGTCGCCTTAGGCCTTAATCGCTTTCTCCTGAGCCAGAAGAAGATGAAGATTAATAATAATAATTTAAAAAAATTACCCCTATGGGGTTGCATCTGAAGCGTGATGGGAGTGATCCATTGCTTATCGATCAGGGCCTGCTTGGCCCTCCCTGATGGTGGCCTTATTACACTTGTAGGCCAGCCAGCAGTCACAGAGAGCAGGATGGATCTTGGATGCTTACATCATAGATTATCAGAGCCGGAAAGGAGCCCTGGAGAATTCTATCTTTTTTTGACTTCATGTCCAAGACTGTATAGCTCAGTGGAATCAGGAATGGGATTAGAAGTTGGGGTGCCTGGGTTCTGACCCGTTGCCCTCTGGCTGTCCCTTCCTCTCTCAGAGAGGACAGATGCTGGTGAGGTCTCTACTAAAGGTGGGGTACAACGAGCTATAATCCTTTGTGGTCCAGAACGCAGATCCTTTCAGCATTGAGACACAAGCAAGGTGCTGGGGCCCAGAGGGCCAGAGGGCTTTCGAACTGGGCCACGCGGAGTAGACGGTGTAGTGAGCTGCAGAGTGTGCCGGATGGTCAGCGCACACCTGGCCGGGCAGGGGGAGGTGCTGTGAGTGGACACGGAGACCCAGCTTTCGGGGGCAGAGGGGAGAGCTGCTTAGCTGGACTAAGGATGCTGGAAGAGTTGGTGGGACAAACTTTGGAACTCCAGAAATCCAGACAAAATTTTTTGGACTTTCCATGGGTGACCACAAGAACTTCAAAGACTTAGCATCAGAAAAATGCTGACTGAAAGTGGAATTTTGAAGAAGAAGAGCAGTGTGTGGCGAGACTCTGCGTGTTATCACTTTAGGAACTGTCCAGAAAAGAGAAGTCGCCAGGAGGAGGCAGGCCTGAAATGACTTCCCTCGAGCATGGTCTCCAACACAAGTGATGCCTTCTCACCGTTTCTCAAGTCCTGTGCTGTCCGATGGGGGCTGGGGCTCGGGAAGGCCTCGGGAGCACAGTGTGGAGCAAGGCGTGCTGTCCGATGGGGGCTGGGGCTCGGGAAGGCCTCGGGAGCACAGTGTGGAGCAAGGCGTGCTGTCCGATGGGGGCTGGGGCTCGGGAAGGCCTCGGGAGCACAGTGTGGAGCAAGGCGTGCTGTCTCGATGGGGGCTGGGGCTCGGGAAGGCCTCGGGAGCACAGTGTGGGCAAGGCGTGCTGTCCGATGGGGCTGGGGCTCGGGAAGGCCTCGGGAGCACAGTGTGGAGCAAGGCGTGCTGTCCGATGGGGCTGGGGCTCGGGAAGGCCTCGGGGCACAGTGTGGAGCAAGGCGTGCTGTCCGATGGGGGCTGGGGCTCGGGAAGGCCTCGGGAGCACAGTGTGGAGCAAGGCGTGCTGTCCGATGGGGGCTGGGGCTCGGGAAGGCCTCGGGAGCACAGTGTGGAGCAAGGCGTGCTGTCCGATGGGGCTGGGGCTCGGGAAGGCCTCGGGAGCACAGTGTGGAGCAAGGCGTGCTGTCCGATGGGGGCTGGGGCTCGGGAAGGCCTCGGGAGCACAGTGTGGAGCAAGGCGTGCTGTCCGATGGGGGCTGGGGCTCGGGAAGGCCTCGGGAGCACAGTGTGGAGCAAGGCGTGCTGTCTCGATGGGGGCTGGGGCTCGGGAAGGCCTCGGGAGCACAGTGTGGAGCAAGGCTGGCGGTTCAGTCGCTCAGTCGTGTGCGGCCCCATGGACTGCAGCACGCCAGGCTTCCCTGTCCATCACCAACTCCTGGAGCCTACTCAGACTCGTGTCCATCAGGGTGGTGATGCCATCCAGCCATCTCATCCCTTGTCATCCCCTTCTCCTCCTGCCTTCAGTCTTTCCCAGCATCAGGATCTTTTCCAGTGAGTCAATGCTTTGCATCAGGAGGCCAAAGTATTGGAGTTTCAGCAAGGCTGTGCTTACCCCCAAAGTCTGGGCCCAGCTTCTCACCCAGACCCACCCTCAGCCCACTATCAGAGCAGCCATTCATACCTCTGACCACAGGCCAACTTTCTCAGTGGATAATAGGGTGCATGCTGCTTGCCCTGTGCTTGAGGGGGGGGGCACTCAGTACCAATTAAAGCCAGGCCCAGAGACTGGGTATTGAGGGTGAATAAGGCACAAAAGGAGAAGGCAATGGCACCCCACTCCAGTACTCTTGCCTGGAAAATCCCATGGACGGAGGAGCCTGGTGGGCTGCAGTCCATGGGGTCACTAAGAGTCGGACACGACTGAGCGACTTCATTTTCACTTCACTTTCATGCATTGGAAAAGGAAATGGCAACCCACTCCAGTGTTCCTGCCTGGAGAATCCCAGGGATGGGGGAGCCTGGTGGGCTGCCGTCTATGGGCTCACACAGAGTCGGACACGACTGAAGTGACTTAGCAGCAGCAGCAGCAAGGCACAAAATCATCTTCACAGAGCTTCAAAGGAGGTGTGGGGAAGACAGAACTCACAAGCAGACACTCGTGGTACTCAGTGGTGGGTGTTGTGTATGCAAGGAGCACGCCAGCACTGGACAGGGTGCTTACCCAGCTTCAACTGGGTCTTCAGCTGTGGCCAGAGCCTGGAGACAGTGTGAGCAAAGGCAGGGAGGCGAGACCTGCCTAGAAATCCTGAGCGCTGGCAGGGCTGGCAATGAAGGGGTGGATTCAAGACTCTGTCAGGAGGAAAATAGGCTGAATGCAGGGGTTGGGTACGGAGTGCGGGGCTAGGAATGGCGGGGCGGGAGTCAGGACGGGCCCTGGTTGTAGTATGGAGGGTACCAACTGCGATGGAAGGTGAGAACATGGGAAGGTGGAGCAGAGCAGGTCCGTGGGCAGGTGTGCACAGGTGGAGATTCAAGTGCCTGTGGGTGGCCAGGAGCCGCTGCAAGGTGGCCTGGGGCACAGCAAGGTGATGAGACAGGCTTTTCTGGCCAGGCCTTCACAGTGGCCAGTTACCTTCAGCAGATAGATTCCTGTTCCTTCCCAAAGAAGCCAAATCGTTGTTGGGGAAAATCTGTTCTAGACTACAAGAACATCACCAGCTCTTACACTGAGAAGTGATTAATAAATTCATCTGTGGTTATGCCTACAAACAGGGATCCAAGCTTGGCAGCACCTGCCAGGAAATCATTGTGATCCATTGCCAGATGGGGAAGTATGAGCGTTTATTTTTCATAAACCTCTGATCTTTTTAACTGCTGTCCTCAGTAATAGTGAGAAATGTAGTTGTGTGGCGTGGTTCTTTGAAGCCAGGTCAGGTCACAGGCACTGTCCTTTCCATCAGTAAAGGAGATGCTGAAATCCAGGGCCAGCTGCAGGCTCACCGCAGAGTCTGAGCTGACAGTTTTGGGGTGATGCTGCCGTGGCCGCCCCAAGCCCTGGAGTGAGAGGCGTGATTAGCAGAATCGAGTGCCTCTGACGGGACTTCGGTCTGTGGCGTCCTTCCGTGTCCCCGTGACTGCCTCTCAGCCTGCTCTGCAGCTGTGGGTCGGATCCAGTCTCTGGGCACGTGTTTACACGTCAGAGCCTGTTTTGCTTCTGCTACATCATGGTGTGTGTCGCAGTATCGCGCGTACAGATTCATGCTCCTCTCAAGCCTGTGTTCTGTTTTGTGATCATAATATTTATAACCCTGACATTTGTTGTTACTAGATAGAAGGTTCCCATAAAGTTCAATTTTCATTATGTGCTGTTCATTAAGATTCCAGAAGCTCAACAGACAGAGTCTGGGGAACATTGTAGTTATTTTAGTCAGAAATGAATTCCTCACATCCACGCAACTGTTCCTCTATTTGAGGTGGCTGTTGACATTTATTTATGTTTTTTAACCACTGCATACTCTGTTTACCTCTGACACGCTGGCTCCTAGCTCAGTTAACATAACTAGAATGTGTGTTGTAAAGGTTCCTCATTCTAATGGACTGATAAACTTTGTTTGCACAGAGATTTTGCTTATGTAGCAAGAGACAAAGATACAAGAATTTTGAAATGTCATGTATTTCGATGTGACACACCAGCAAAAGCCATTGCCACAAGTCTCCACGAAATCTGTTCCAAGGTAAGGTGGGTCAGGGCAGAGGAGTTCAACCCTCTTTTTTTCCCTCACTGCTGAGCAAGGAAAGGGGTGTGGAAGGACAGGAGCTGACACGTTCAGGTCAAGCTCTGGGCGAAGCACGCCGACCGCCAGTCCTACCAGCGTAGTTCATACCCTTTCTGATGTCGGCTGTTGCTCTAAGTGGTGCTTCACCTACAAAGGGAACATGGCCGTGGTCCCTCCCACAGTCCAGTTGGTCTAATAAGTCCAGAAGTGGCCACGTGCCAGCAGCAGGGGGTTACCACTTGCTCTGTGTTCCACTGACAGCTGTGGGCCCGGAGGTCTACAAAAGGCCAGGGTTATTGTGGGTGTTGTTACGTTAGAAATGGAAGAGGCATACATTCTGAACAATCAGGAGAATGTCATTTCCTCTGAGGTACCGTCACTCACTTTTCCCCCCAGAGAAAAGGGCACAGTTCTCAAAGTGTGCAGCTCGGAGATGGGGTTGGGGGTCCGGCAGTAGACTAAAGCCGGTTTAACTTGAAAATGAAGCAGACACTCCACTGCCTGGAACAGCTGAGGACACGGGGTCCCTAACCACGAGCCAAAGCTACGTTTTCTCTTCATCAGATTATGGCCGAACGGAAGAATGCCAAGGCCCTGGCCTGCAGCTCCTTACAGGAAAGGACCCACGGGAACCTCGACGTCCCCCTGCAAGGTACGTCCGCGCCCCACCACCTTGGTGCTGGCACTCCACGTCTGAGTCACCAAACACAGGGTCTTAGACATGTCGAGTGTCCCTCAGAACCACGCTGGACCCGCCAGACCCAGGCCGAGCCTGCACTCGGGGCCTTGAGTGTGGCTTAGAGCTGACTTTGTGTCAACAGGGTTAGGTACTAAGAACCAGGATGAGTTTTGTTGTTGGAAAAAATTAAAGACAATTACTTTTAGTGGCTTTGTAACTCATGTACAGCCTGGGGTAAGGACCAGCTAGTTTAAAAGTGTGTGGGTTGATATTTTGGGGAGCTCTGTTTAGTCATTTTTCCTGTCTCTGATTGCACCCCTTTGTAATTAAATTTCCTCCGGCATCAACCTCCCCTAATAAACCAAACACCTGAAGCTGCTACTTAGCACACTTCCAAGAGACCGTCACAGCGTAACACATAGATTCCAGCTCCTTCTTTCAAATGCTTGCCTACCTAGAAATGAAAGGTGACTGGGGTTCTTTCAAGCTCTTTACTTTCTATTGTATTTAGCCGATTTTTCTATTGTATTTAGCCAATTGACAGTGTTGTGAACGTTTCCGGTGCACAGCAAAGCGACCCAGCCACACACACACGTGTATCCATGAAAGGTGGAGGGGATTTTGATTGATGGCCCCAGTGTCTGGCAGAAGAAGCGGCTGTTCTTACAGAATGATTGTCACAGTCACCTCTAGAAACGCAGGATGTTATGTGTATGTGGGAACCTTTGAGAAAGATGTGTTGTTTTCTTCCCTGTAGTAGATTTTCCAACACCAAAGACTGAGCTGGTCCAGAAGTTCCACGTGCAGTATTTGGGCATGCTACCAGTGGACAGACCGGTCGGTATGTGAAACCTTCACTGTCTTTCCACCTGGCAAGTGTTTGGTGTTCAGCCTCCCATGAGGGTGGCGTCTGCTGTTTCACTCCTTTGCCTTGTCTTGAACCACACTCTCACACCGTCCCCAGCTAGAGCACACAACAGTCCTGGTCAAAAGAGCAGCACAGGGCTTTCCTGGTGGCTCAGTGGTAAAGAATTCACCTGCCAGTGCTGGAGACACAGGTTTGATCCCTGGTCCAGGAAGATCCCACATGCTGCAGAGCAAAATAAAATTATAACAAAAGAACAGGACAGACTAAACTCCTTCGACTCATGGTCCCAGAATATAGGGACTTGAATGAAGAGGACCTGATTTCTCATTCACCCAGCAGTTCAGAGATGCATAAGCCAGGGCTGTGGAAGGGCCCCGTGCTTCTGAATCAGAGCATCTGTCTCAGGCTGGGGCATCTGCTTCAGTCCTTGTCAAGTGCTGGGCAGGGACGGGGGCTGAGGGAGCCCTCATGCTTTCCCATCAAGGTGTGTCCCAGAAGTACACCCAGCATCAGCAGTCAGCTGCATTTCATAGGTGGGATTTAGTTGCTTAGCCATACCAAGCTGGAAGGAATCTGGGAGATGTCACCTTTTTCTGGATAACAAAGGCTATGGAGAAATCAGGACCCTCACGTACTGCTGGGGTGAATGTAGAATGGCGTGGCTGCCCTAGAAATCAGTCTGGCAACTCCTCAGAAGTTAAATGTAGTAGTATCATTTGACCCAGCAGTTTTTACTCCTGGACATATAACCAAGTGAAATGAAAACATCTGTCCACATGAAATGCCTCGTACAGGAGTGTTCACAGCAGCATCATTCATAATAGTCAAAAAGTAGAAACAGCCCAGATGTCCATCAGCTGAAGAATGAATAAAAACCACTTTTATACAGTGGTGATTATTTGGCAATAAAAGGAATGAAGTATTAGACTTGTTGCAGCATGGCTGAACCTTGAAGACATCATGCTAAATGAAAGAAGCCAATTATAAAAGACTGTACCCTTTATAATTCCATTTATATGAAATGTGTCCAGAGCAGGCAGATCTCTAAAGATAGGACTGAAAGGCTGGAGGCAATGAAGGGTGACTCCTGAAAGGTGTGGGGTTTCTTTTAGGGAATGATAAAAATGTTCTAAAACTATGGTGATGGTTGCACAATTCTGAATATATTAGACACCACTGAAGTTTGTACTTTACATGAGTAAATTGTATGGTATGTGAATTAGATCGCAATGAAGTTGTTATACCACCCACCAAAAATAGCTGTGGGAACACTCAGCCAGAGGGCCCCATTGAGCAACACATACTCTTCATATCCAGGGGCCATCTGAACTTGGCCTTACTTAAGTAACAAGGCACAATAAAAGATGATCAGGGTAATCTGGCAGAGGCTGGCTTCTGTTGGACCCCCCCACCCCCTCCCGCCTTTTCAAGGTTCCTTACTTAGAAAAAAGGTAGCAGCATTTGAGTAATGTTTCTACACTTGGAGCTGGGAATCTTGGGAGAGACAGTCTGGTTAGACAGGACATCACACACTACATCTCTGGAAGTTCTCATGACCCTTTTTTCTATTGAAAACACTTGCATTTCTTTTCTTTTGAGCCGTGAAATGCTCAAATGAAACGTCTGGGGCTACAAAAAAAATGTCTGGGCATAGCTGCTACTGGGTGATTTGGATCCATATTTGAGAGTCAGGAATAGCTTTAGGGCCTTTTTCAATTATCCCTTCCATCCACAGGAATGGACACCCTGAACAATGCCATAGAAAGTCTTATGACCTCCTCTAGCAAGGAGGAGTGGCCGTCAGTGAACATGAACGTGGCCGATGCTACTGTGACTGTCATCAGTGAGAAGGTGAGAAGGGTGGCAGATACAGTTGGCCTGTCTGGGATACAGTGCAGTTTCGCATACGATAAGCTTCTGTGAAACTCAGGCACATGCCAAGGCTTGGCCTCTCGGGAGCTGTGCTTGCTTGTGATTAAAATAACTTACATGAAAAAAAAAGAAAACTGCCCTTTGTGTCTGTATCTATGCACACACCTCAGAGGATTCTGTTCTGGTGCTCCTCATTCTTCCTTTGCCCAGGAGATTGGAATCATTTGCTAGAGGTGACTGTATGATGTTAGCAGTAACTCGCTAATGGGGCTTGGTTTTCTGACCACTCTCCAGGCTCCAGTATTGACTGGGCTCTGTTACCTGGGGCTGGGGTGCAGTAGGTGCGTCTGCTGTAGAAAGGTCCTGTGGTAGCAGGGGTCACTGGTCATCTGGAGAGAGGCCAGCATTAACCTCAGACACAAATTATCTCAACTTTGTGGTTGAGAAAACTGAGGCACAGAGAGGTTAAGCAACTGCCACCAGGCACACAGCTATGTTGGGGTCCTTTAATGGACCGGGACCTGGTGCTCCGGAGGTGACGATAAGAAAGTGAGAGAGAGAAAGAGGCGGATATTCCCTGGTTTACGCAGAGAACCAATAAAGTCCTTGACACAGGACTTGCGTCTCTCACGGAGGCACAGGGCACCTTCTCGAGAGAGTCTTAGAAGCCCAGGCAGGAGAGTGAGCAAGATGGGTCTCTGCGCTCCAGAGAATCAGCTGAGGATGGAGAGAAAGAAAGAAAGACACGGGCACCCAAGCTCTGATGGAGCAAAGGTGCTTTAATGATTTCTCTGTGAGTATATAAAGGCTGTGGTACAAGAAGTTTCTTTCGCCAATGATAAAGATCAGAAAACCAAATGTACAGCAGCTGTTACCAAGGGAACAAGGGATTAATGGTCACAAGGTCAGGAGACAATCCATATCTCAAGAAAGGGGATCAAGACTAAGCAGTTTTGTCGTAAAGAGAATGTTTACTAAAGGAGACTCAAGCCTGTCTCACACAACGACCTCAGTTCCTGGGAGCAGCGTGCTGTTCTGCTTAAAAAGAAACAAAGGACTTGTGAGAAACAGCACGTAGGAGTCCTCCTGTTAAACATTCCCTGACACAGCTAGAAGCAGCAGGGTCAGTTTTCCATTCTGCCTCTGTGAGGCACCTGTCATGGAAAGACCATAAGTCCTTGTCTGCTCTTGCTTCGTCCACTGGCAGCTCGCCTTCACACCCAGTTCAGTTTCTGAAGATGCTCACTGAGCCTGCAGGCCTGCCCCGCTGGGTATTCTTCAAGTCTGCAACACGGGGTGCCTTTTCCTACCCCAGCACCTTACAGGCGCCGCTCCCTTTGGCCTACCCAGATCTCAACATAAATGTCTTTCTTCCAAGAAAGCTTCCCACCTCTCAGACCAGCTTAGTTTGCCTGTTAAGCAGTCCCACAGCACCTGAGTGAATATTTCATAAGTCCAGATGTTCATGAGCCAAAAGTCAACATTCTGGATGTATTTACTAATTTTCACAAATTACAAATGGCTGTTGCAGAGGATATAGTGTTCATTAGAATGAGTTCCGAACATTTCTTAACTCAGCATCATATGGATATCAGTTTGTGAAAAAGAAAAAAAAGGCATTTGGTAACTTTTTGTTTTACATAGTTTTAGACAGAAATACGATTCAGTGGTTCCCTGGTGGCTCAGATGGTAAAGAATCTACCTTCGATGCAGGAGACCAGGGTTCAGTCCCTAGATCAGGAAGATCACTTGGAGAAAGGAAAGGCCACCCACTCCAGTATTCCTGCCTGGAGAATTCTGTGGACAGAGGAGCCTGGCGGGCTACAGTCAGTGGGGTTGCAAAGAGTCAGACACGACTGAGCAGCTAACACTTATGATTCAATGTGCTGTTGAGTTGGGGAAGACCTGGGTGGAAAGAGATCCCGTGAATCCTTTCCTCTTGGTGCTCTGGGGTTTCTAGTGGGTTTGCCAGGGCAAGTGGATTCTGAGCCACTGTATGGGCAGTACATAAAAAGTGTACATGGCATTGTTCCTACCCATAGTGAAGTCACAGGCTTGGAGTGGACTGGACAGAGACCAAAACACTCATACCTGGTTGCCGCGTGGTTCAGAGTAGACTCAATGTCAGAATGAGGCACCCACAGCAGTGAGGCCTCTCCAGACACATTTAGAAACTTCCCTTGCTAGAAAAATACAAGTCCTTTCTAAATTCAGGCTGGCTGTATATTTTTAAAGACCATTTCCTCTGTGCAGCCACTGTAAGCCAATTCTATGACTTATGGTCCAAATGTGTCTGTGACTGTGGCTGGGCTACTGAACAGGGTCTCTTGCAGAATGAAGAGGAGATCCTGGTGGAGTGTCGGGTGCGATTCCTGTCCTTCATGGGCGTCGGGAAGGACGTGCACACGTTTGCCTTCATCATGGATACTGGGAACCAGCACTTCGAGTGCCACGTTTTCTGGTGTGAGCCTAATGCCGGTAACGTGTCGGAGGCGGTGCAGGCTGCCTGCATGGTGAGTAAGCCCACTGTGGGGGTTCCACCCTCAGGCCCTTGCTTTTGTCTGATATGCCATAAATTAGAGTAGAATTTCTGACTTAAAAGAAGCTGAGTCTAAGCTCTCAAGTAAGGCCTTGCTGTGTGACACCCTCATTCCTGTAGACGGAATCAATCGTGATAAGCAGTTTGCTGTCTTAAGAGGGCAGGACACCCGGAAGCAGCAGGAGTGGCTGGAGCCAAGTTCTTCTTAGAGACTCCAGGAACACTGAAAACGATGACCTTCAAAGCCATAAATCTGAGGATTCTCAGTTCTTGATCCCTAATTTCAGTGTGTGATCAGGAGATGCTGGTCATGTGTGAATTGGTGCCATTTTTGGAACCAAATGCACCAGGGAATTCCTTCGTGGCTCAGACGGTAAAAGCATCTGCCTGCAGTGCGGGAGACCTGGGTTCGATCCCTGGGTCAGGAAGATCCCCTGGAGAAGGAAATGGCAACCCACTCCAGTACTCTTGCCTTGAAAATTCCATGAATGGAGCAGCCTGGTGGGCTACAGTTCATGGAGTCTCAAAGAATCAGACACGACTGAGCTCCTTCACTTTCTTTCTTTCTTTTCTTGGAACCAAATCTAATTTTTTTTAATTCAGTGTATCAAATGGTCTTTATTTTAGGTAGTTGGTCTAAGTGCATTGTTCTTGTTTATATCTGTGAACTCTATTCTCACCACAGCCCTGTTAGGTAGTTCTTTTATTTATAACAAAATTGAGGCTCAGAGGACAGCACGCTACTGGGGTGCTTGCTTATTTGTTTGGGATGGGGGCAGGCCCCAGGACAGACTTGTTAAGTGACAGAGCCTGTGTTTGCCCCCAAGTCTGGATGGAGGAGTGACCCAGAGGAAGAAGAGGGCCCTGAAAATAGCTCGCTCCTAAAGTTTAAAGTGAAGGAGTAGCTGGAAGCATGCCGTTGGGGCACTTGGTCATTTGGAAAAGGGCCAGCCCCAGGGCAGCATTGGTAAGTGACAAAGCCTGTGTTCACCCCCAGGTCTCCAGGCAATAAAGCCAGTGCTTCTTTACCACATATATGATTTCAAATGATCCAATCCACAAATATCGTTTGAGCTCCTGTTACTCCAGCCACTGGAAAAGTTCTAGTAAGGAGGAGGGAACTGTTTGAAGGAGGCATCCAAACCTAGGCTGCATGGTGTATTCTGCAGCAGCAGGTGGGGTAGGTGGAAGGAGGTGTGGTCCATGTCACGAAGGGCCTGGGATCTCATGCCAGGGTGTTACTTTCAGCAGAGTTTGTTAAGCAGGAGAGTGAATAGACCATCCTCCAAAAGAGAGAAGAAAACAAAGTGGAGGAGGGTTAAAAGGATGCGGCTGAGGTGGGGAGATCACCAGGGGGCCAGGGGAGAGTTGCATCTAAACCAGGAGTGGCAGTGGGACAAGACAGAAGCAGGTGACGGAGAATCACCTGGCTGGCAACAAGGAATGCGGAATCTGAAGCACCTGCCCAGAGTCAGTGGTGCCCCACTCCAGCACTCTTGCCTGGAAAATCCCACGGACGGAGGAGCCTGGTGGGCTGCAGTCCATGGGGTTGCACAGAGTCGGACACGACTGATCAACTTCCCTTTCACTTTTCACTTTCCTGCATTGGAGAAGGAAATGGCAACCCACTCCAGTGTTCTTGCCTGGAGAATCCCAGGGACGGGGGAGCCTGGTGGGCTGCCATCTATGGGGTCGCACAGAGTCAGACACGACTGAAGCGACTTAGCAGCAGCAGCAGCACTTCCCTTAACTCAGTCCACCGTTTGTGGGCTGCACTCTGGGAAGTTCAAGTAGGACTAAGATGTGATCCTTGTACTGTGGAGTTTGGGACTGTGGGGAGATGCAAAAACCGACTTTCTGTTATGGTGTAGAAAGTGCTCTAAGGGTAAGACTGCACTGGATGGAGGAGTGACCTGGAGGAGGAAAGGGGCCCTGAAGAAAGGTTGCTCGTCAAGTCTGAGGTGAAGGAGTAGCTGGAAGTACGCCGTCGGGGCTCTCACTCATTTGTTTGGGATGGGGGAGAGCCACACGGTTTTGAGGCTGAGGGAAATGAGCCAGCAAAGAGCCAGCAAAGCCGGATTGAAACGGGTGTCATATTTGTTGTTGGGCCAAGGTCTTGGTGGAAGTTGAAGATCCTGGAGCTGGGCTTAGCCTGCCGATTGGGTTAAAGTGACTTTGAGACCTGCCGGAAGATGCCAGGAGTCCAGGAACAGGTGGAGCTGGCTGGGGGCAGTGGAGGGCGTTCTCTGTTTCTTTACAGACAAGCACGTTGCTAGGTTAAGAAGGGGAAAGGAAGGGGTGGCTGGACAGAGAGGCAGAGGTGGACGCCTCTGAAAACAGAGGGCAGGAGGGGAAGGCGCTCTGCGCTGTGCACTTGTTATGTGGCTTCATCCCCACCACGGTCCTTTGTCAGAGAACAGTTTCCCCTCGTGTTCTGTGGGGCCAGGATTCTACCTCAAATCCACCTGCATATAAAGAACCAGGGCCCAGTGGAGGGGGCCGGGGCAGTAGAGGAGTTGAGATGAACCTCCTGACTGGACATAGGGAGCTGAGATGGGATGAAGGGACTGTGTGGAGAAAACAGAAAATGGGAGAATCCAGCTAAGCAAAAATGGATGGTAACTCTTGTGTGTGTGTGTGAAATTATAAACAAATCGTAACAGATGATTTTAGTCATAAAATGAATGGCTTTTAGCCTTAATTATACATTTTCAATGCTGATGACAATTAAATAATTAGCTTTATCACTGGTTATAGTTTGTTCTGATTCCAAGACTCATTGTCTCTTCTCTAGAAATAATTTCTACTCATTTACTATTTTAATTGTATGAGGGCCACCAGCTAAAGTGACTCAGCCAATCTAGTGTAAGACATTAGGGATAAACCTTTCTTTATACTCTGTATCCAGCATTTCTAACTTGGTCTCTTTCCTCTTGATTCAAATCTTCATGGTTCCCCATCTGAAATATCTATGTGTGAATGCATGCAATCTGAAATGTCTCTGGCATTAACACATTCTGAATTTACTTTTTTGCAGCTGAGTGGTAGATGGAGGCCCAGTTGAAAATACTTTGATGAGAGGGAGAGGGGTCCTCTTAATGAAATGCATCAGGCATAACTTTGACTCTTCACTGGATATAACATAACACTAGAAACTCCCCATCCAGTGTCCCATGTTGCCATACCTGCCGTTTATAAAACTGTGCTTTGAAGTGTGTACTTCTGATTGTGATGCAAACCTAGAAACTTACTTTACACACAGGAGACGTGATAAATTGTTTTTCATATGACTGGGTTGAAAGGGGCTAATTTTGTAGCCTGCGGGCTATGACAGAGCATTGTGACAAGAGTCTCGCTGTAGGAAAGTTCATGCTCCTCAGAAACATCAACCTGTTGCACAGTTGTTCTGAGGAGCCTATTAATATTTAAGTAGATTTTTAAGAATCACCTTAAAGTGCTTGGATTTTAAAGTGCTGGGATTAGAGGGGGAAAATTGATACATTTTAACCTTCTAATCTAATTTTGAAGAACTAGTTATCTTTTCATTGATTCAAAAACAGGTCGATTGTGTTTTTATATTTCTGAAGGATAGACCCTGTCCTTGGTACCAGTGCTAAGGTATTTTTAAAAATTAATCTATTAAGGTTAATGTATCCTGAAATCTTAATACATAATTTTTTTAAGTTAAAGCAGGAAACAGGAATGGGAACAAACATTTATGAATGCCTTCTGTTTTGCTAGGCCTCTTTTAAAAGGCATTCTGCAAGTATGTCTTAATTGTAATACTGTCTTTTAAGGTCCCCATTCTTCGCCCATTTAACAAATGAAGAAAAGGAGGCTCAGCGAGATTTAATAACTTGCCTGGGGCCATACAGTTCACGCATGGTAGCACCAGATTCGAACCCTGCCCTTTCTACTACTCTGCTTCTCAATTAGCATGAGCACCCCTTCATTACCTGCCTGAGGAAACCGTTCATACTCTCCCAATCCTTCTTCTTTTTCATCAACTCATTCTTTGACTAGGAGGTGTATTAATCACAGCCTATCAATACAGAGAACTTAAAGAATTTAAAACACTCTACATTAAGGAAAAAACTAATAAACTTTTGGATTCATGTTTAGGAGCTAGGTTGTGAACCTTTGGGAGTAAATATATTGACGAATTAAAATCACATTAAACAAGAAGGAATGATACATTATTAACCACCATAAAACTTTTTTTGTTTTCAGTTACGATACCAGAAGTGCTTGGTAGCCAGGCCACCTTCACAGAAAGTTCGACCGCCTCCCCCGCCAGCAGACTCTGTGACCAGAAGAGTCACAACCAATGTAAAACGAGGGGTCTTATCCCTCATTGACACTTTGAAACAGAAACGCCCTGTCACAGAAACGCCATAGCTGCATATGCGAAAGGACTCTGTACCATTTGCTGAAGGTTGAATAGCTACACTAAAGAAGAGGAGCTGATCTCTGGCCTTCCATTCAGTTGCTGATGCTTTGTCTTCAGAGAATTTATCCTTAACCAAACAGTGTTAGACAAGCATGTTCTCTCGTCTTGCCACCATCGTGTGATATGAAAAGAAGCATGACTAATTTTTTTTGCTGTTGGTAAGTTACATCATGAGCAGTGGAAGGTCCCTTTCTTATTGTAAATATCGTAAACATTACGTAATTTCACACACACACACACACACACACACACACACACGGGGAAGAACGTGGCCACATCCCTCCCAGTGAAGATGCTGAATCCTTGGAGTGAATGACACCTGAGTTAGTTTCACTGTCTTCTTGACTGGATCTGTCACAAGCAACTTTTAAGTCCTACAGCACTTTGCTCTGTTTTCAGCATTGGATTAGACACTGCATACTGGATACCATTGAATTGCTATAAAAATTGGATGACGAATTTTTGTTTTAGTTTTTCATAAAATCGAACCTTTGGTTGACAAAACTGGCTGTTGGCATCAGAATAGAAACCAACTGGCAGCTTTCCTTGACGAGCTTCTTGACACATGGACACCATTTCATGTCTACAGCTGTTTGTGGGATATTGGGGGGAAAAAGTGAAGCTTCACAATTGAAAAGCTAAATTTCAGAAATTAAAATCGAACAAAAATAGCCTTTCTGTTTAGGTGGTTTTCAAACTGATTAAGAAAAAGAAAGAGATTTGCAAAATCAGGATGCATTTTGGGTGGGACATTATTTCAAACTTCTGCCTTATATTGTACAATGCAGCTATAGAATTACAGTTCACTATGGCCATTCTCTACATAAACAACATTAAAACGAAATAGTCCTCGTAAGCCTTTCATCCTTAATTTGATAATTAGCCAATATGCAATTTGGAGTTGAGGAAATACCATTTTCTATTTTAGATCTCCACCACCATGTCATGTTGTAGTCCCCATTCTAGGTAAACGTTCTGCTAGGATTCTACATCTAGCTCAGTCTTACCCTAATGCTTTTTGCCCAGAAAGCTGTCTGTCCATCATGTATTGTCCATGGCAACAAACTGCATTAAATTGAACCTTTCTGCATTTATGTGTTTAATATTAAAATTTGTTGAACTTTAGATATATTTTCACATTTATATTTTTTCCATTTATCTTCAAGATTTAAGAATTTCTTATCAGAGCAAAATATACATAGGAACAATGTACTATTTAACAGGTTTCCCAAAAATAGCACTTTCCTCTTTCTTTATCAATAGACAAGAGACTTAGATGTAAAGATACACAGATTTAGACTCTTGTTGATACTGTTTAAAAGAAGTCACTAAGAAGCTAAATCTAAACATGTTTTGTTTACTCTTCAGTGATAAAAATGATCATTTTATAGCATCATCCAGTTATAAAAGCAATGCTTTATGTTTATCTACTGCTATGTACTTGTCAGAATGGTTTCCACATTTTTATCATCACATTTGAGCCTTATGAGGTAGAGAAGGTAATAAACACATTTGAGAAATAAAAAAATATGAATTACAGGGGCTCAACCACCTAGCCTAAGACCTCAGGAAAGTGAGTGAGAAAGCCAGGACTAAAACTCATCACGCATCTCAACTCCCAGTTATTAAAGTTACGCTGCTTCCACGCAAGTCAGGAGGAGTCTTTTCAAACTTACTCTGAGCATATCCAGTTATTGTTGAGCAATCTTAAGATTCCCTGTATAAGCAGGGAAGTATGGCCAAATTACTTGTGCAGTAGAATTAAGTATAAAGCCAATGCCCTCTCTCAGTCCAGGACTGTTTTCCTGCATTGTGCCTCAGATGTGTTGTAAAGACAGGATTCTATGTGCAGCACAACCTGTTCAACCCACAGACTATCCAGAGATGATGTTACGTGTGGTACAAATATTCCTAATTCATGATACTTAGCCACCAGAGAACATGATGGAATGAGTAGGTGGCCTCCTGCCTCTGTTCTGTCTCAGAACTCTGGAGTTGTTTGCTAGCACCCTAGAGTTATGGCAAAAAAGATGCCACTCTAGAAATGAATTATACTTCTCACCAGCCTATATACTATTCTATGGAAGTTATCAATAACATCCTAAGAAATTACTTCATTAAAGAAATCCTTACTGTGCCCTTCAGAATTCAATCATGATGATTTTTCATCTTGACCTCCACAGTGAAACATTTTAGTGTGATAAACTTCAAAATTCTTAACTAGTGAGCCACTTTTATATTGGAAATCTCTACCAGAACCGCATTCATTTTTAAGGCATACGTTTGTTTTCAGGATCAAGAATACTGAGCTAGCTTTAAATAGCAAACTGATTTATATATGCAATTATAGGATGCATTAAGATGAATGATAGCCTTTACATACTGAAAACTTTACTGCAGATATTTTGTTTTAAAAATAGCTTTGCATAGTAAATGCAATTACTTTTGTAAAACTAATTATGTTAAGCCGTATGTTCAGACACTTTCTGCCATGGCCAAAAAGTATGTATGAGAGTGTGTGTGTATTTTCTGTGAAAGGATGCCAGTGTTTTACCTGATATTGTAGTGACACTTCAGTTATCTATGCATTCTTTGTATCTGTGATTCGGTAAACAGGCAGCCATGTTCACTATGCCTTGTATGTCTTATCATTTTTTTAATTAACCTGTTAAATACAGCTTAAAATATTTTTATTTTATTTATTCTATTTTTACTGAAATATACTGCATTATTGTGTTTAATGTATTATTATCTTTACTGGATATTATCTCTCAGTGTATCCAGGTCTAAGTAATCTCAGTGAACTATACATTGCCTCAAAGGTGGTTTTGTAATGATTTGTAGTCACATTTTTATTGGAATATGTAGAAGAAACGGCAAAATACTTACAAGTTTCTTTTTATTTTTTAAAAGCAGCTAGATAGACGCATACTTGCCACCTCATACGTGTGCTCCTTGGCCACATCAAGGGCAATAGCCAACATGCCTATGGCTAAAAACTTTACTTTGCAAACTTAAAGCACTGCTCGGTGCTTCATTTTTATATCCTTCACAACACGTGTGAACTCATCCAGAGACACACACATGTCCTCATGCCCTTTGTTTCCACCTGAATATATGATCAGCCATAGCTAATTGGGACCATTGTCTTTTGTTTATGTCTGTCTTACTGCATGAAGCAACACTAGACCCATTCTCATTAAAATAAGTTCTTGGTGATAAACTGTTGGCACTGCTACTTTTTAAAAAATGCCGCTTTTATGATTTTATGATGAACATTTGTACAAGTCGACACAAGGTCATTTACTAGAAGCCCTAAGTCTTTCCTCCTCTTCTTAGATGACACGCTCACTTCATAAGCATTGCAACACAAATTAAAGATTTCATTAACAATGTGAAAAACATTTCCCTAACTGATATTAGCACCACTTAACTAGTAAAAGCATTAGCTCTCTAGTTTGCCAGACTTCCTCTACCCAATACACAGCTAACATGTGTTACACAGCCTGTAAAATGAAGTTTAATTTATTTTAGCTTCAGAGAAAAGATACTGCACACATTTATCAATGAGAGCACTCCCTGCCATCCAGAGCAGCTTGTTTATCCCAAAAGAACATTTGGTTTTGCTTTTGGCCCCTTCTGCTGTTGACCACTTTTACACATTTTAAATGTAATATGTTGTGAGAATAAACTTAGCTGCGTAAAATGTTTGGCTCATTTATCTGACATCAGTTATACATATCCAGGCATAGCGATAAAAATCTCACGCCAGTCATTTTATTTTCAAATTATTCTTAAATTTAAAACCATTTTAGTAATGTAAGATTTTGCTTTGATTAGCTGTTGTATATTTCTACCTGGTAAGAACTAGAAAGTAACTTTAAATTTTGAATAACTCATCACACTGTCCTTATTTGTTACTCAGGAAGGACATCTGGCATTTTGGACTTGGAGGCCTAGTCACCAACTTGATGCTCGTGTATGCACTCTTTCTAGTATTAAGAGAGTCCATTTTTATTTTAAGACCCTGATGTCAAAGAATGAAAGAGTTGTACAGGCACTAAATCCAAAATGAAAAGTAACTGGAAAAACAGTATTTGAATCTGGTTTAACTGTTAGGCATATAGAAGAAGATAAATGGAATATAAAGTGTATAGCCATTTTTTTTGTTCATCTTGCATTTCCTTATCTTTTTATCTCAAAGGTAGTTATTCTTCAAAGAGCAAAATTTCAATTGGTTTCAGCTATTATACAGAGGTAAATAATTACAGGTTAAAAATCAATTTGCTATTGGGATATCTAAATACCAGTAATTTCATTATTTTAGTTTTTGCAGCATTTTTCTCTTAAGCTGAAGAAAGAAAAATGTCAGTGTAATCAGTGTTTTTCACTAGAATTCTAGCATATTGTTTTTATCCTAAGTATTTTTCCTTTTTTACTCTACCAAAATATTTAAACAATTGATCACGTCCTTCTAAGAAGATTCTAAAAGAAGAAAACCACAGGCTTAATGAAAGAATGGTTTAATACAGAATCTCCATATACTTATAAAGAGAAAAATAATTTATAACAAGATTCATGTTATGGGATACTGAAGTGAAGTGGCTGAAGTTATGACATGAATTATACACTGCTATAAAGATCAGAAAAATATCCTGACCTACTCCATAATAGGGTGAGTTCTCTTCTTATAACTTATCACAGAAAGTAAAAATCTTGGACCTGCTACTTCTGGACAGTGGAGTGCTCTTCAGCCTGGGGCAGAGGGGTGAGGGCAGGAAAGAGAAGATTCCCGGGATAAAATATCAGGTCTTTACTGAACAAAGTTCAGTTCAGCTGCACTTGCCTCCTGGAGGCATGGAAGGCTCTGAGTCAGTGGTAGTAAGAGGAAACCATACTCTGATACCAAGCAAAGATTATATAGTTTTTGATTTTTGAAATTAGTAAAATAAGCTGAGCATTTAAAACATTTCCATAGTTTTTAAGTCATAGTTAACATGAAAATTCTTTGGGGATTTAAAAATAATATGTCTGGTTCAAGTATAAAAAGTCATGTTTCATTGACATGCATTACTGATAATGCTTCAGCTAAAAAAATTTATTACTACTAAATGAAATCTACCATTTTTATCCTCACTTCAAGTGAGGAAATTAGAGCTGAAATGAATACTAGAGCTGAAACAGACCTAAATATTCATCTTGAAGAAGATAATATTCTCCTAAAATCATGACATCTGAATTGAAATTTAGGAATTTATGTAACACTATTCAACACAACTGGATTCTGAAAATAGAACGTTAAATTCAAACGTTATAAATGTGTCTGTGAACATGTTCTTAAACAGCAGGATTTATAGTTGTAACTTACTTGATTTAATATCAATTTCTGTTGCCATGATGAAAAAAAGTCAATAGACCCAGAAATAATAACCATAACCAATTCTTGGAAGGCAATTGATAATACAGTCAAGATGAACTGACTTTTAATATAATTAAAATAGTGCTACAATATATTTTAATTGAGCATCAGAAATGATTTACCAGGGCTTCACTGCTATGTGCCATTTGAAAGAACCGTTTTCACCTGATCTTTGAATAGACCCAGAAATTTGTATACATTTCTTGAACAACAGGTGTGTCACTTACATTCAACAGTTTGACCTTGTCCACAGAATTACTACTTAGATGGAAATTTGCTTATAGTCATTTTGTTGTTGTTTTTTTAACAACAGTATTTGGCCTAAATAGCCAGAAGGGAGAGCTTATGTTCACTGTGCTTAGGATCCTGGAAGCTCTTCCAGTGAGAACGTTTTCACTCTGAATGGACATATGAACTAGAACATTGGACCTTTCTGGTTTTCCTATTTCTACTCAACCTCAATCACATTACAGAAGATCAACCTCGATAGTGATTGAAATGTTTAAACTACAGCTGACTTGGTACTGAAGAGTGATCTTCAGTGCAAGATCATCTTTTCCATACTTATGCTTGCTAATAAATGCCTCACAAATTAACTTGGAAAACAAGTCTGTTACAAGGCACACAGTTTCCCTTGTGGAAAAATTGTTGAAGCTTTAAAACCAGTGTCCTAAGTCCAGACTGAAAGTTACCAAGAGTGAAACCAGTTCTAACAGCTGTCTAACCTGCAGACTCTGGGGAAAAAAAAAAAATCTACTCCTGACCCTGTAGAAAAAATTGCAAGACACTCACATCTATGGTCGAGGATGCCTGGGTAGAGAGGAAGGTAAGTTTTCTTTAGGTTTTTCCCCTCTTCTGAGTATTGATGGTGTGGAAAGATAGCCAGGCAAGACAGTCTTGGGCCCAACCCAACGATAGTAAAAATGTGGAGTTGGTAAGTGAGATCTGATCCCTTGCGGACTGGGAAACGGCAGTATGACTGGAGGCAAGGCAATCTCTATGGGTTTCAGTGGAATCATTCTGTCTTCTGGCCGAGATCTCACAAAGTTTGTTGGCCGTTCATGTGGTCTGGCAGATGTATTCTTCATAATTGTAGGCACTAAAGGATTGGTGGTGGGCTTGCTGGGTTTTCTGACCTGTGAGGAAGAACTCACTTGATTTGTATTTTTCTGTGGAAGAGATGTTTTTGTTGTTAATGTCTCCGGCTGATTAGCACTCACATTAGTTTCTCGACTCAGGAACTCAGCAATTTTCATTTGGATGCCGCTGTTATCAGCAATGGAAGATTTTGGCAATGACATTTTCTGTTTCTTCTTCTTCTTCTCCCGTTTTGAAGATTTACCCAACTCAATCCCCTCCAGTAGACCCTTTGCTGCTGCACGGGCCAAAACATCTTTCACAGACACTGTCTCAGATGGGTCCCGCTATAATTAAAGAAGCAGTTAGTAAATGTGGGAGTTAACTGTTACCATGTATATCACAAATAGTTATCAGTGTTTCAGTAAAGATAAAAGAGTATCATTATTATACTAAAAGAAATAGTTTTTAGGCTTCAGTCCCTACTATATCCCATAAGCTTCCGGAAATTACTTTCATTGTACTCAAACCTCCCCATCTGTGAACCTGATAGAAAAAAAAAAACAAACAGAATTACAGAGCTTATTTCTTGTCTGTGAGCTAAAATGAACTAGATGTTGACAAGTGCTTAGAGAGGTGGGGGTAGAGAGGAAGCAAGGGAAGAACACTCAGGAGAAGCATAAAGATAAAAATAGGGATTTTGGCCAGACAGTAATAATTCTTTTTCATGCCCTTTAGGTATTTATGAAATAAGCATACCATTATGAAATGTTCACAAAGTTCCTAGGTTCTTTGTATGAGGCTTTGTTGTTTCTTAATCCCTAAGTATGAAATAGATTGGGATTTTATCCTTACCTCCCTTGTTAGAACAGAAATAAAACAACCATTGGTAATTTCAGATGGTTCCATTCTAAAAAATTTGTCAGTAGACAAATGTATTTCCTTTAAGGAGCACAGTGGAAGGACAGGGGGACTAAGCCTGCAATAGATAACAGCAAATAATTAATAGTTAGAATGTTTTATTTGCCAATCAAGGGAGACAGTAAATTGCAACAAAGCACACACGCATCCACCAATTGTTAAACAAAAATTCCAAATAAGAATAAAATGTCAAGGGGAGCAATCAAAATGGCAGAGTACAGCATGACGTGAGCCAACCTCCTCTCACAACTATGCAAAAAAAAAATCTACATATGGAACGATTCTCACAGAATATCTACTGAACACTGGCAGAAGACCTCAGACATCTGAAAGGGCAATAAAATCTCCACATAACCAGGGAGGACAGAGGAAAAATGAGGGAGAAAAGGATCAAAATGGAAGCTGTGCCCCTGGGAGGGAACTATGTAAGAGGAAAGGTTCCAGCACCCTGTGAAGTCCCTTCACCAGTAAGGAGAGGCGCTTCCTCAGAGGAGAGCGCAGAACCTGTCTGCAGCAGGCAGAATAGAGAGACCTGTACAGACAGTCAGTGCCTCAGCTGTGCACTCCCCAGCCTGAGACACGCATCCACTGGTGCAAGTAGGGGCTGGGCGCTGAAGCTCGGGCTTCAGAGGGCCAATCTGGGGAGAGGACCAGGGTTGGCTGTGCAGAAACAGCCTGAAGGGGCTGGATTCTGGTGCGACTGCAGCCAACAGTGTATGCAGAGAAAGCCTGAACCCACCATAGTGGTGATGTACCATTGTTGAGGGCATGTGAAGGGAGGGGCGGAACCTGCCATAGCAGCCTCTTTCCCTGCACACGCACTCCAAGACAATAGGACACAGGCTACATGAGTTCCAGGAGCAAGCACCAATCACTGCGTGTGAGCTCCAGGAACTGGCATGAGCCACTGACAGTATCACAAGTTCCAGGGGCATGAGCAAGCTGCCTCTGAGAGCTCTGGGAGTGGGCACTAGGTGTTACTCTGAGAGAGAATGCCAGCAACTGCATCTGCACACACTCTGTCAATGGGATAATGGATAGCACACAATGAGGAAAGAGGCAGCAGGCACTCATACTGAAAACAACCCTCACACAAAAAATAACCCACACAAGCTACACAGGGCTGGTCCCACACATAAACAGCCCTCTAAGGCCACAGAAGATAATTCCTAAAAGGGAAAAATATGCAACCTAGAATACTATACCCAGCAAGATTATCCTTTAGAACAGAAGAAGAGAGAAAGAATTTCTCAGACAAGCAAAAACTAAAAGAATACAGTAATACTAAGCCTATCCTAAAAGTAATATTGAAAGGTCTTCTCTAAATAGGATAGGAGCAAGAATTTATAAAAAAGAGAAAATCATAACTGGAAAGTAAGTAATGTAAGCCAGCAAAAGGATTAACATGAAGATGTAAAAGAGACATCAAAATCATAAAATGTTGGGGAGGCAAGAAAATGTAGATTTTTTTGAGAATGTGTTTGAGCCTGTATTACTATCACTCTAAAGCAAGTTGACACAGAAAGGGGTAAACACACTTGAAAAACAGAATAACAAGTCAAAAACATACAACAGATTTACAAAAGCCAAAAGAAGAGAACACAAACATAAAAGGAAATCATCAAATCACACACACAAAAAAAGGAAAAAGTAACAAGAAATACAGAATCAACTGGAAAACAAGGTTTAAAATGGTAATAAATATATATCAATAATTACCTCTCAATGGCCTAATTGCTCCAAACGAAAGACAGAGTGGCAGACTGGATTTTTTTTTAAAAAAGAGCCTACAATATGCTTCCTTCAAGAGCCCCACTTTAAGACAGACAACACACAGGTTCAAAATGAGAGGATGGAAAAAGATTCAATGCAAACAGAAATGACAAGTGGGGGTTGCAATAACCAAATAAGACAAAATAAACTTGAAAAAAAAGGCCAAAAAGAGATATATAATAATAAAAGAATCAATATAAGAAGAGGTTTTTACATTCATCAACATACATGTACCTAATATTATAATTATTGTTCAGTTGCTAAGTTGCATCCAACTCTTTTGTGACCCCCATGGACTGTAGCCCGTCATGCTCCTCTGTCCATGAGGTTTCCAAGGCAAGAATACTGGAGTGGGTTGCCATTTCCTTCTCCAAGGGATCTTCCTGACCCAAGGATTAAACCCACATCTCCTGCATTGGCAGGCAGATTGTTCACCACTGAGCCACTAGGGAAGCCCTGCACATAATATAGGAGCACCCAAATATATAAAACAAATACTAACAGATATAAAAGGAGAAATTGAGAATACAATAATAGTAGGAGACTTAACGTCCCACTCACATCAGTGGACATATCTTCTGGACAGAAAATCAATAAAGTAACAGATCCTAAATGATAAAAGCACAAAATGCACAGCCAACATTCTCTAGGGATGATCACATACTGGGGCACAAAACAAGTCTCAATGAATTTAAGAGTATAGAAATTATCTCAAGCATCTTTTCTGACCATAATGGCATGAAGCTAGAAATCAACCACAGAAAAAGAAATGAGGAAAAAAATGACCACATGGAGATAAAATATGTTATCTTAAAAATCAGTGGGTGAATGATGAAATTAAAGAGGAAATTTTAAAATACCTTGAGACAAATGACAATGAAATCACAACAAAATTTATGGGATGCAGCAAAAGCAGTTCTTAGAGGGAAGTTCATAGTGATAAAAGTCTTCCTCAAGAAACATCTAAAACAACTTAACCTACTACCTAAAAGAATTAGAAAAAGAAGAACAAATAAAACCTAACATCAGCAGAAGGAAGGAAATAATAATCACAGTGGAAGTAAATAGAGATGGCAGTTCCTTAAAAAACTAAAAATAGAGCTACCATATAATCCAGCAATTCCACTCCTGGGTATATATCTTGAAAAAGATGAAAACTCTAATTCAAAAAGATACATGTACCCCAATGTCCATAACATCACTATTTACAATAGACAAGACATGGATACAACCCAAGTGCACATCAACAGATAATTGGCTTAAGAAGATGTGATGCTATATACATATATATTGGAATATTAGCCATAAAAAGAATGAAATATTGCCATTGCAGCAACATGGGTAGACCTACTAAAGAATATTATACTTGGTGAAGTCAGAGAAAGGCAAATACTATATGATATAACTTAAACGTAGAACCTAAAAATAATACAAATGAATCTATATACCAAATAGAAAGACTCACAGACATAGAAAACAAACTTATGGTTACCAATGGGAAAAGGGAGAGGAGGAAGGGATAAATCAGGAATATGAGATTAACAGATCTAAACTATAATACATAAAAATAGATAAGCAACAGGATTTACTGTATAGTAAGTACAGGGAGCTGTATTCAATATCTTGTAACAATAGAAATGTGTATATATATATATATATAAATAAATATAATGGAAAATAATCTGAAAATATATATATTCACTTATATATACACCTGTGAGCTTCCCAGGTGATCACATGGTAAAGAATCCACCTGCAATGCAGGAGACCCAGAGTCAATCCCTGGGTCTAGAAGACTCCCTTGGAGAAGAAAATGGCAACCCACTCCAGTATTTTTGCCTGGAGAATTCCATGGACAGAGGAGCCTGGCGGGCTACAGTCCATGGTGTCACAAAGAGTCAGACAGGACTGAGTGACTAAGCATGCATATATATACATAAATATATTTCAGTTATATATAACTGAATGATGTTATGATATACCTGAAATTAATATAATATTGTAAACCAACTATACTTCAACTTAAAAATGAAAAAATCTAATGAAATACAATACATACAGATTTTCCTCTATTTTTGCCATATTACATTCTTAGAAACATCATTCCTGACAGACAAATCAAATCACTCACACTGGTGAATTTGGTTATATTGTGCAATAATTCTGTTTGCTACTAGATGGTGATTTAGTTTGTGCTGTGTTAAGAAGCTGGCAGAAATAAGGTTGGCTGTTAACTACCAACAAGAATTATTAAGGAAGTAAAGAAAGAAGGGAAATACAGATGTGGTTAACATGTCCATCTGTGAATTGGCAAAGGAAAAACATCAAATTAAAAGGAGGGAGCAAACCATATGCCTATTAAGATCCTACTATAAGAATTACAGGGACATCCCTGGTAGTCCAGTGGTTAAGAATCTGTCTTGGAGTGCAGGGGATGCAGGTTCAATCCCTGGTTGGGGAAGTAAGATCCCACATGCCTTGGAGCAACTAAGCCCACACCACAACTACTGAGTCCAACACAGCCAAAGAAATAAATAATTAAAAAAAAAAAAGAATTACAGGAAAAGTTCAGAACAAGGGAAATAAGTTAAAAATTGGAGACATTTTAAAATACCTTATTAATTGTCACAGTCTTGAAGAACTAACTGGTGTCATATATCATTAATAGACATACTCCTTATCTTGATGTCCAGAGTTTGGATGGAGTATTACAGTTTTTCTTCTCTGCTGCTGCTGCTGCTAAGTCACTTCAGTCGTGTCCGACTCTGTGCGACCCCATAGACGGCAGCCCACCAGGCTCCCCATCCCTGGGATTCTCCAGGCAAGAACACTGGAGTGGGTTGCCATTTCCTTCTCCAATGAATGAAAGGGAAAAGTGAAAGTGAAGTCGCTCAGTCGTGTCCGACTCTTAGCGACCCCATGGTCTGCAGCCTACCAGGCTCCTCCGTCCGTGGGATTTTCCAGGCAAGAGTGCTGGAGTGGGGTGCCATTGCCTTCTACCCCTAGTTTAATATATCATTTTACCCAAAAGCTATTATGGTTATTCAGGCTATTTTTATTTCAATCCTTGTGGGTGCCAAAGGCTAAACAGGTCTAAGAAACATATATTTTCAGATAATAAATATCCAATTTTCTTGCTACTTTCTAAGGTTATTTTATACTTTCCTTTTATTGAAGCATGTATCTAAGACTCAGGATACAAAGTTTATATTCAATTTACCCAGAAATCAATCAAGTCGAAGCCCAAATGCCTTTAACCTTATTTAGCAATAATAATAACAACAACAAAACAAATCTTTTAGTGTACAATACAATTCACATACCAAGCCATTGCAAAGCTTTTACAGAATCTACTTTAAAGTTGTAAAAAGTTAGGGTATTTGGTCATATTAAAGTCCAATAAAAAAGAAATGAAATGCCTTCTAACTTAGAAAATTGTAATTTTTCACTTTCAAAGATATTTAGTTGAGTTGTTTAGAATTCTTTCTTTCTTTCTTACCTATAAGGTTGTACTTTAATCTCGTGGTCTTGAAATTCCAGTGCTTTCTTAACAACAGCTTCATTTTCCTCTGGATAAACTGAACATGTGCAGTAAACAATAGCTTGAGCTCTGGTAACTATATTTAAAGAAGACGGAATATAATGACTCCATTAACAATCGTGAACAAATCTCTTGTGTTTTCAGTGGTGGTGTGGTTCAGTCACTAAACTGTGTCCAACTTTTGCGACCTCATTGCAACCTGCCAGGCTCCTCTGTCCATAGAACTCTCTCTGGGCAAGAATACTGGAGTGGGTTGCCATTTCCTCTCCAGGGGATTTTCCTGACCCAGGGATCAAACTTGGGTCTCCTGCGTTGCAGGCAGATTCTTTACCAACTGAGGTACAAGGGAAGCCCAGATGTCTGTACTAATACCACACGGTTCTGATGGGAATGATGTCTACAGATGATTGCATGGCTCCCCTTTAAAGCATGTATTAGTAATATAGTCTGGCCAATAAATGAAGTAAATATAACTGAATCATATAGAAATTGAAAATCCAATCCATGTGACCAACCTTATTACAAACACAAGCAAATAAATACTGCAGATTACCACAGCTTGACACTTCCAGCCATTCTTCCAAAAGCCATATCGCATAACTAGTTAAAAGGACTCTAGAGACAGACTTAAGTGTGAATCCCAATTCTGTTATTTACTGATTTATGAACCTGAGAAAGTTACTTACCTCTCCAATTCCTCAACTCTAAAGTGAGGTAATATTACTACCAGCAACTCACTCATGTTCACATTTACCAAGCACGTACTACATGCTAAGCACTGTTCTTACTATTCAATACATACACACAAAAACCCCTGCCCCAGGGAGCTTATTTTCTATGTTTCATTGACATAAGACATAAACAGGGCTTCCCTGGTGACTCAGTGGTGAAGAATCCACCTGCCAATGCAGGAGACATGGGTTCCATCCCTGGTCCAGGAAGATCTCACATGCCGTGGGGCAACTAAGCCCATGAGTCTAACCTGAGCTCTAAAGCCCGTGGGTTACAGCTACTGAACCCACAAGCTGCAACTGCTGAAGCCCACGTACCTAGGCCCCTACTTCACAAGAGAATCCACTGCAATGAGAAGTCTGTGCACCACAATTAGAGAGTAGCTCCTGCTCTCTGCAACTAGAGAAAAGCCTGCACAGCAATGGAGACCCAGCCCAGTCAAAAATAATAAATAATTTTGAAAAAACATAAATAAATAGATTTTGGAATTCCCGGCTGGTCCAGTGGTTAGGACATAGCAGTCTCGCTGCCAGGGGCCCAGGTTCTTAGTTCCCATTAGGGAACTAAGATCCTGCAAGCTGCGTAGTGAGACCCCACCTAAAACTAAAGCATTGGGCGGTGACAAATGCTATAGAGAAAATCAAAGCAGATATGGAGGATGGTTAGTTTCAAGAGATTATCTTGCAATTTCAAATAGAGCAATCATAGAAAGAATTTTTAAAATGTATTATTTATCAGCTCCCTAATCTTCCAACCAACTCATTTCATTGATCATATACATACTATCATATTCAAAATAGTGTTCATTAATAGCATCAGTTAAAAGGACAGAACCCCTCCATGTTTTTCTATTTTGCCTAATTTCTACTTCATATATGCTATATCTTTATATATTAAATCATCTATACCCTATACTAACCTTTGAGCCTTTGGAGGTCAGGATTTATCCAAACTCATATTCTTAACAACTGGCTTAATACCTGACTCAGAATAGACATCTGATAAACATGCACTAAGTTAATAAAAGTTAATGTAATTTCACAGAGTCTTCTAGATTTCCATATCTAAGTGTGAAAGGGCATTGGTACTCAAAATCTAAATGTAGGGATTGAAGCAATAATATAAATACTTAAATGACCTTGTTACTCAGACTTTAAGAGATCTAGGCTTTATCCTTAATTCATCTATTTTCTTTTTAGTATTAAACAAATTAAGAGTTTAACTAAAGTTGGAATTATAGAAGAGTTGTTAGGGCGATACAAAACAGAAAAATTACATTGAAAAGCCAAAGAAGAGAAACAGAGAAGATGAAATTATACAACAACTGATGTACATAATTATTTCATTTCACCATTAAGAAGCTGATAATTCTTCTTGCTAACCTATATTTAAAATGATAGTAAAGCATATATTTTAGAGACTTAGATTGGTAAAAATAAATATTTTGTTATTTTAAGGAACTATGACTAAGGGTTCTGGGAAATCCACTTATGGTTCACACATCATTGCCTGAATATGATAAATGAAGTATTAGTGTTTCTAAGATTTACAACATATTTTCAGTTTGTGCTGATAACAAACTTACATTTCATGGCATGTGCTAGCTGTTCATATTGCTGTTGAGCAAGAACATGAAGTTTATCTTCTGATGGGCCTCCTTGAGAGAAATCCTTAAGTAAATCTGTATCTAAAAACAAATATATGCTTTAAAATATATCACTATTAGATTTTTCATATATTGCTGTGATCACATTATTTAATATTTTAATCATTTTCCCTATTAATGAGTTTTCATAGAAAATATTTTTTAAAAATACAGTACTATAAAAATGCTGACTTAAAATTTTAAAATCTGAATTGATAATTTTGCTTAGTTTTAATATTACTTTTCCTTTATTCTCCAAATTCTTATCATAGAGTTATCTAACCAGCCAAAAAATAAGTCATTCAAGCACAAAAGATAGGATGCAGTCAGCCTGAGTATGAATAAAGAGAAAAAAGATCTATTTTCCAAGGCAGAAACTGATGGGCTACAGTCAGATATGAGAAAGAAAGAATACAGTTAAAAACATTAGCTTACTAAAAGAAATCTTGGAAGAAAAAACTCCAGGGAAGCAACTGTATGTCTTCATAATAGATAAAAAAACAACAGATCAAGAAATTCTTACAGTAATTTTTTAAATTTCTAAAACTATTTTTAACATATTTCTTGCTAATATTAACTAAGATATATTGACTACTACTCTATATAGATTATTTTATTCAACAACCCCTTGAAGCATTATTATCCCTCTTAACACTGAGAAAATTGTTCAAGCATACATTAAATAACTTGTCTAAGGTCATACAGCTACTAGATCAAAACCAGGTTCTAGCCTGGCAATCAGACCAAACTTCTAAGCCCTGTTTTATTCTGCCTCTCAGTAACTCCCTGGAATATGTGCTAAGTCACTTCAGTCATGCCCGACTCTCTGCTACCGCCAGGCTCCTCTGTCCATGGGATTCTCCAGGCAAGAAAACTGGAGTGGGTTGCCATGCCCTCCTCCAGGGGATCATCCTGACCCAGGGATCGAACCTATGTCTCTTATGTCTCCTGCATTGGCAGGTGAGTTCTTTACCACTGAGCCACCAGGGAAGCCCCCTGGGAATATAAGAGGCAATTATTTATACCATATATTGGGCTGGTCCCCATTCCAGTAATATTACTAAAGGTTAATTAAACTTCATTTCTTTCCAATTTAGTTTTACACTTCACATTTTTCTAAGTCTTTAATCACTTTTTAAAGGACTATTTATACATTATTATACTCTA
Organism: Bos mutus; assembly: GCF_027580195.1. NCBI lineage: Eukaryota > Metazoa > Chordata > Mammalia > Artiodactyla > Bovidae > Bos > Bos mutus. The sequence continues at coordinate 59,686,373 of NC_091622.1, read as the reverse complement.
AAACCATATCAACTTACCTTTTTCACCCCATTTTAAAATAATTTCAAGTGGTTAACAAAGATCAATTTTATATATTCCTCAAATAAAGGAATTTTTTTAACCATTCTAAAAATGGTTGTAATGTTTTTCAATATTAAAGTGTTTTTCAAACTAATTCATGATTTCTCATGAATCTAAGTTTATGATCACTAAATTTATGACTAATATTTTTACCATAATCACTAGGTCAGCAGCTCCTTATCTGCTCTGGCTATTACCTCCTCAAAGTAGTTTCCTTCAATACCTTCCTTTTTTCCAAGCTTGCCAAAGACCACTTCTTGGCTTAGCTGGTCACCTTGTCAAGGATTTCAAAATATTACCAATATCTAGGAAACTTTATTTTCCCTTTTTGTCATTTGTGGTTCCCTTTGGTCTTTTCTCCCCTAGACTCTAGATTATTTTTACCAATGGTTTATTTTGTTCTGCTTTCCCACTTCAAGATGGCTCAGGATAAAGCCAGTCTCACAGGAGTTCTAAGCTCGAGTTCTTTTGACTGCAGTGCTTATTGCAGCTGCTGCTATTACTTCCTCTCTTCTTTCAAAATTTAATTATTCTCTGATCATTTTCCAAAGTGAGTGTAGGAATTTTCTCAGTCTACCACACTCCCCTCTGAGCTGGTTATTCTTCTGTTTAACTCTCATGGAAAGAAATTTTCTGTAGCAAGACAGAATTCCATATGGTTCAGTATAAGCAAGACAGAATTCCATATGGTTCAGTATAAAAATTGTGTGGTATAGTGGAATTCTTTCTATAGTGTAGTATAGTGGAACATGCTAACTAAGCTGAATTTGAATTCCAGCTTTGAATCTAGCTACATGACCTCAGGCAACTTGCTAAATTTGTCTGAATCTTTGTTTTTTTGTCCCCTTTTATAAAACAGAGATAATTACATAACACTATCCTCACAAAGTTATTGTGAATGAATATTAAGTTATAATGCATGAACACTTCCTGGAATATCGATTGGGGCATAGCTGTACTCCATAAATATTACTTTCCCTCAATTTCTTTTCCTTCATTTTAAATTCTTTCCTTGCTAGAAATAGCAAATAGTTACTCAACATATTCTGAATGTTAGTGGAATGTCTTCTCTGTTTAATATCCAGTTAACCTTATCTATGCCTTTCACTATAAACAAGGGATTAAAGTGAGAATCAATTTCAGTTAACATACTGTGATTAACAGCATGATTCAAAGGGCTGGAGTCAGAGCAGTAGTGTTTGAATCCAGGCTCTGACACTTACTAGTCAAAACACCAAGAGGCTTCAACCTCTCTGAGGCTTGTATTCCGTATTTGTAAAAGAGAAATAATAAGAGTTAACCACTTCACAGTGTTCTTGTAAGGACTCGATGAAATAATCCAAGCAAAGTGTTCAGTTCAGTGCCTTATATGTAACTGCTCAATAAATGTTAGTGTTAAAAATATTTCTTAGTTTATTAAAGCAAATAAAATACTCTCAGAATTAACATTTGAGAAAAATCATAAAACATACATGCTGCAGGTTAAAGAAGTCTTGACTTTGAAAGTTTATTTACAATTTGATTAGAATCATCTTAGGGCACAGCCTCTAGAGTTCAGTTCAGTTCAGTTCAGTCGCTCAGTCGTGTCCGACTCTTTGTGACCCCATGAATCGCAGCACGCCACGCCTCCCTGTCCATCACCAACTCCCGGAGTTCACTCAGACTCACGTCCATCGAGTCAGTGATGCCATCCATCCATCTTATCCTCTGTCATCCCCTTCTCCTCCTGCCCCCAATCCCTACCAGCATCAGAGTCTTTTCCAATGAGTCAACTCTTTGCATGAGGTGGCCAAAGTACTGGAGTTTCAGCTTCAGCATCATTCCCTCCAAAGAAATCCCAGGGCTGATCTCCTTCAGAATGGACTGGCTGGATCTCCTTGCAGTCCAAGGGACTCTTAAGAGTCTTCTCGAACACCACAGTTCAAAAGCATCAATTCTTCGGCGCTCAGCATACATGACCACAGGAAAAACCATAGCCTTGACTAGACGGACCTTTGTTGGCAAAGTAATGTCTCTGCTTTTGAATATGCTATCTAGGTTGGTCATAACTTTCCTTCCAAGAAGTAAGCGTCTTTTAATTTCATGGCTGCAGTCACCATCTGCAGTGATTTTGGAGCCCCCAAAAAATAAAGTCTGACACTGCCTCTAGAGTTAGGCAGATCTAAATCTTAATCCTGACTCTGTCACCAACTAGTTATATAACCTTATAAAAATGAATCAATCTCTCTCAGTCTCAGTTTTATTTATAAAATTCTCATACATTTTAATGCCAATATCTTGAGCTCTGGTATATACCAAAATAGTATACTGGCCAGCATCTGTTCTGATTGCCTACATCGCTCTAATTACTAAATATTTTGAATATCCCCCTTGTCCATATTTCACAGAACTGGTGTAAAAATTAAATGGTATAATGGTTGTAAAATACTTTCTATATAAGTGCCTTATATATGGTAACTATTCACTGATCAGATGTATCTATCATTTTAATGATTTTAAAAATAATGATTTTAAGTAACTTAATTTAAAAAATATTAACAAATTTAAATAATTTAGAAATTAAAAGTTAAAGCAAGTACCTTCATGCTCATTTAAAATAAATTCTACTGGATTACTAACACCAAGTCCTGAACAACGAGGTAGCAGCAGAATCACTTTAACTTTCTGTAATCGATGATCCTTTAATTCGAGTTTCATAAATGTCTCATGAAGTATCTCAATATCTGGGAGAAAAAACACAGAAAATGTATGCAAAATATTAATTAAAAAATCTTATGCAGTATGTAGTTATATCTATTTATCACTATTCATTTTTAAATCCTCAACCACACAAAATGTCATTTTAATGCAACCAGAAAAGAGGATTATTTTCTGATAACATCCTTAAGTTAACACATGAATTCTCTTAATAGAGTCCTTCCTCCTTCACTTGAATGATTTTGAAGGTTAAATATCTTCTACATAAAATGTAATTTAAATTTTTCCATCCTGAACTTCAGATTCCATGTAAAGCAGTATGCTGTAGTGAACTTCCCTGGTGGTTCAGTGGTAAAGAATCCACCTGCATTGCAGGAGTCACAGAAGACGCAGGTTCCATCCCTAGGTCAGGGAGATCCCCTGGAGGAGGGCCTGACAACCCATTCCAATATTCTTGCCTGGAGAATTCCATGGACAGAGGAGGCTGGTGGGCTAGAGTCCATAGAGTCGCACAGTCAGACACAAGTGAAGCGACTTAGCATGCACGCCCAGTGTAGTGGAGGGAACAGAGTTTTAGAGGCAGAAATACCCAAGTTTGAGTCCCAAATTCACTATTTACCTGTGTGACAAGCCTCTTTTTCCTTATTTGTAAAATGGGATATTATTGTCCACACCTCATTTAACTGTAGTGAGGATTGAGATAAAGTAGTTAGGCTTAGCATTGTGCCTAGTATACAATAAATGCTCAGTACTGGTTACTTCCCTTTCCCATTTTTTTAATCCCCTTTTATATTCTATTTTCCCTGGAAAAAATTTTATTAGCATTTTTTTTTTTTTTAGCATTTTATAATTTTTACTTAAGCACAGTCTAAAGGCCCTTAGGGACCCTATAATTTAGGACAGTCTGCCTTCCCTCAGGTTGTAATTGTCTGTGACCCTAATATTAGGGCAACTCCCCCAGTCCTACAATGGCTCTCATTCTCCTCATCTGCTGAGGAGTCACTCTTGAAATTGCGATACCCTACCCCTTTCTTTTGTCTGATCAATCTTCTATTATGTCTCTTTTGAAAAAAAATTTTTTAATCAAGTGTACCTTTCTCTTTTTTCCCCCTATTTTTAACTCTTCATTGCAAAAGTTCAAACATTATGTCAAAAACCCCATAATATATAGTGATTTTTCAAATGTTCATGATATTGCTTCAACAGTGAAACATTCATGCCCAATCATGTTTCATCTATATCTGCACACACTTCCACCCCTATATTATTTTGAAACTATGAAATATTTCACCATTTATCTAAAAGATAAGAACTTCTTTAAAAATAATCCCATACATTTTAAAAAGTAATTCCTTATTGTCATCAAATTATAATAGCATCCAATCATGGCTCAAATTTTCCAAGTCTCACACATCAAAATTTTTTTTAGTTTGTTTAAATCAGGAGTTACATAGTACACACATTGCAATGAGTCAATGTCTTACTTTAAATTTTTTTTGTTGACAGGTACCCTTTCCATTTTTTCTTAGCATTTATTTCTTAATATAACATGGTTACTTGTACTACTAGTTTCCCAGAGCCTGGATTTTGTTCTTTGCTTTCCTAGAGAGTAGTTTAACATGTTGTTGTCTTCTGTATTTCCTATAAATTAGTAGTTGGATCTTTAGAGCTTAATTTAGTTTCGAGTTCTTTTTTTTTTCCCTTGGGAGGTAGAGGGCACAAAACTAATTCACAAGTGATGTCATATTCATTCATTAAATTGCCTTTATGGTATGAGCAAAGGTGCTGCAAAATAGTCATATTCTAATTCCGTCTTCTTTTTTTCATTTATCAGTTGGAATGCTTCTAAAATGAGACACTTTCGTTCTTCTACTACTTGGTTACCCAGTGGTTCCCATTCTCTCTACTTAAATAGGTAAAAATTCATAAGGGTAATAAAACCAGAAGTAGGAAAATCCCATGGACGGAAGAGCCTGTTAGGCTGCAGTCCATGGGGTCGCACAGAGTCGGACACGACTGAGCGACTTCACTTTCACTTTTTCACTTTCATGCATTGGAGAAGGAAATGGCAACCCACTCCAGTGTTCTTGCCTGGAGAATCCCAGGGACGGAGGAGCCTGTTGGGCTGCCGTCTATGGGGTCACACAGAGTCGGACACAACTGAAGTGACTTAGCAGCAGCAGCAGCAGGCATGTATATTTTCAATTTTAGTGATCAATGCTAGTTTTCCAAAGTCACTGTACAAATTTATAATCCAACTAGCAGTGCTTGAGCATTCCTAATGTTCCATACCTTGCCAGCACATGGTATGACCATCTTTGAAAAATGAAAGTTTTCATTTAGATGAAGTTCAATTTATCTTTTCCTTTGTTGTGCTTTTGGTGTTTAAACAACCACTGCCAAATTCAAGGTCTGAAAGTTTTACCCTTGTGTTTTCTTCTAAAAGTTTGATAGTTTTACCTCTTATAAATAGGTTTTTTACCCAGTTTATGTGTATGATATGAAGTAGGGGGTCCCAACTTTATTCTTTCACATGTGGATATCCACTTATCCCAGCACCATTTGTTGAAAAGACTATTCTTTCTTTGTTGAATGGTTTTGGTACACTTGTTGAAAATCAGTTGACCATAAATGTAATTAGGGCTTTACATTTGGATTCTCAATTCTATTCCATTGATCAATGTTTATCTTTGCATGAAATATTCCCTTGGTATCTCTAATTTTCTTGAAGAGATCTCTAGTCTTTCCCATTCTGTTGTTTTCCTCTATTTCTTTGCATTGATAAAGGACAGAAACGGTATGGACCTAACAGAAGCAGAAGATATTAAGAACAGGTGGCAAGAATACACAGAAGAACTATACAAAAAAGATCTTCACAACCCAGATAATCACGATGGTGTGATCACTCACCTAGAGCCAGACATCCTGGAATGTGAAGTCAAGTGGGCCTTAGAAAGCATCACTATGAACAAAGCTAGTGGAGGTGATGGAATTCCAGTTGAGCTATTCCAAATCCTGAAAGATGATGCTGTGCAAGTGCCGCACTCAATATGCCAGCAAATTTGGAAAACTCAGCAGTGGCCACAGGACTGGAAAAGGTCAGTTTTCATTCCAATCCCAAGGAAAGGCAATGCCAAAGAATGCTCAAAGTACCACACAATTGCACTCATCTCACACGCTAGTAAAGTAATGCTCAAAATTCTCCAAGCCATACTTCAGCAATACGTGAACCGTGAATTTCCTGATGTTCAAGCTGGTTTTAGAAAAGGCAGAGGAACCAGAGACCAAATTGCCAACATCCGCTGGATCATGGAAAAAGCAAGAGAGTTCCAGAAAAACATCTATTTCTGCTTTATTGACTATGCCAAAGCCTTTGACTGTGTGGATCACAATAAACTGTGGAAAATTCTGAAAGAGATGGGAATAACAGACCACCTGACCTGCCTCTTGAGAAACCTATATGCAAGTCAGGAAGCAACAGTCAGACCTGGACATGGAACAACAGACTGGTTCCAAATAGGAAAAGGAGTACGAGGAGGCTGTATATTGTCACCCTGCTTATTTAACTTCTATGCAGAGTACATCATGAGAAACGCTGGGCTGGAAGAAGCACAAGCTGGAATCAAGATTGCTGGGAGGAATATCAGTAACCTCAGATATGCAGATGACACCACCCTTATAGCAGAAAGTGAAGAGGAACTATAAAGCCTCTTGATGAAAGTGAAAGAAAAGAGTGAAAAAGTTGGCTAAAGCTCAACATTCAGAAAACGAAGATCATGGCATCTGGTCCCATCACTTCATGGCAAATAGATGGGGAAACAGTGGAAACAGTGTTAGACTTTATTTTGGGGGGCTCCAAAATCACTGCAGATGATGATTTCAGCCATGAAATTAAAAGATGCTTACTCTTTGAAAGGAAAGTTATGTCCAACCTAGATAGCATATTCAAAAGCAGAGACATTACTTTGCCAATAAAGGTCCGTCTAGTCAAGGCTATGGTTTTTCCAGTGGTCATGTATAGATGTGAGAGTTGCACTGTGAAGAAGGCTGAGCGCCAAAGAATTGATGCTTTTGAACTGTGGTATTGGAGAAGACTCTTGAGAGTCCCTTGGACTGCAAGGAGATCCAACCAGTCCATTCTAAAGGACATCAGTCCTGGGTGTTCTTTGGAAGGACTGATGCTAAAGCTGATACTCCAGTACTTTGGCCACCTCATGCAAAGAGCTGACTCACTGGAAAAGACTCTGATGTTGGGAGGAATTGGGGGCAGGAGGAGAAGGGGACCACAGAGGATGAGATGGCTGGATGGCATCACCAACTCGATGGACATGAGTTTGAGTGAACTCCGGGAGTTGGTAATGGACAGGGAGGCCTGGCGTGCTGCAATTCATGAGGTTGCAGAGAGTCAGACACGACTGAGCAACTGAACTGAACTAAATTGATGTTTATCTTTATGCCAGTACCACATTGCCTTGATTACTAAAGCTGGGTAGTGAGTTTTAATATCAAGGAGTATGAGTCCTACAACTTTGTTCTTTTTCAAAGCTATTCCATGTCCCTTTGATTTCCATGTGAATTTTAAGACAATTCGAATGTCAATTTCTGAAAAACACCACCTAGGTTTTTTTAATAGGGATTACATTAACTTTGCATTTTTTTCATAGATTCCTTAGAATTTTCTATATACAGAGCATTTTATCTGCTGATTCTAGATAACATGGCTTTATATATTTTGAGACTGTATTAGTCTTCTTTAGTACTGTATATTTACCTGATGAATTAAACATGTTCTAACTGTATTTCTAGTAATTTTTCTTGACTTAGCACTGCTTTCCTGTATCTCTTTTTGTTAGTATGTTTACTGGATATCTTTTTCTGTCCAATTTTTAATACGCTTTTATGTTAGGGGTATCTCTTACAAACAGCATTTTACAGTTGATCTTTAAAACCATATGATTATCTCAATAGATGCTAAGAAAGCCTTTGACAAAATTCAACATCTATTTATGATAAAAACCCTCCAGAAAGCAGGAATAGACGGAACATACCTCAACATAATGAAACCCACAAACCCATAGCAAATATTATCCTCAATGGTGAAAAATTGAAAGCATTTCCCCTAAAGTCAGGAACAAGACAAGGGTGCCCACTCTCACCACTACTATTCAACATAGTTTTGGAAGTTTTGGCCACAGCAATCAGAGCAGAAAAAGAAATAAAAGGAATCCAAATTGGAAAAGAAGAAGTAAAACTCTCACTGTTTGCAGATGACATGATCCTCTACATAGAAAACCCTAAGGACACCACCAGAAAATTACTAGAACTAATCAATGAATATAGTGAAGTTGCATGATATAAAATCAACACACAGAAATCCCTTGCATTCCTATACACTAACAATGAGAAAATAGAAAGAGAAATTAAGGAAACAATTCCGTTCACTATTGCAACGAAAAGAATAAAATACTTAGGAATATATCTACCTAAAGAAACAAAAGACCTATATATAGAAAACTATAAAACACTGGTGAAAGAAATCCAAGAGGACACTAATAGATGGAGAACTATACCGTGTTCATGGATCGGAAGAATCAATATAGTGAAAATGAGTATACTACCCAAAGCAATCTATAGATTCAATACAATCACTATCAAGCTACCAACAGCATTTTTCACAGAACTAGAACAAACAATTTCACAATTTGTATGGAAATACAAAAAACCTTGAATAGCCAAAGCAATCTTGAGAAAGTAGAATGGAACTGGAGGAATCAACCTGCCTGACTTCAGGCTCTACTACAAAGCCACAGTCATCAAGACGGTATGGTACTGGCACAAAGACAGAAATATAGATCAATGGAACAAAATAGAAAGCCCAGAGATAAATCCACACACCTATGGACACCTTAACTTTGACAAAGGAGGCAAGAATACACAATGGAGAAAAGACAATCTCTTTAACAAGTGGTGCTGGGAAAACTGGTCAACCACTTGTAAAAGAATGAAACTAGAACACTTTCTAACACCATACACAAAAATAAACTCAAAATGGATTAAAGATCTAAATGTAAGACCAGAAAATATAAAACTCCTAGAGGAGAACATAAGCAAAACACTCTCTGACATACATCACAGCAGGATCCTCTATGACCCACCTCCCAGAATATTGGAAATAAAAGCAAAAATAAACAAATGGGACCTAATTAAACTTAAAGCTTCTGCACAACAAAGGACACTATAAGCAAGGTGAAAAGACAGCCTTCAGAATGGGAGAAAATAATAGCAAATGAAGCAACTGACAAAGAATCTCAAAAATATACAAGCAACTCCTGCAGCTCAATTCCAGAAAAATAAACAACCCAATCAAAAAATGGGCCAAAGAATTAAACAGACATTCTCCAAAGAAGACATACAGATGGCTAACAAACACATGAAAAGATGTTCAACATCACTCATTATCAGAGAAATGCAAATCAAAACCACAATGAGGTACCATTTCACACCAGTCAGAATGGCTGCTATCCAAAAGTCTACAAGCAATAAATGCTGGAGAGGGTGTGGAGAAAAGGGAACCCTCTTACACTGTTGGTGGGAATGCAAACTAGTACAGCCACTATGGAGAACAGTGTGGAGATTCTTTAAAAAACTGGAAATAGAACTGCCATATGACCCAGCAATCCCACTGCTGGGCATACACACTGAGGAAACCAGAATTGAAAGGAACATGTGTACTCCAATGTTCATCACAGCACTGTTTATAATAGCCAGGACATGGAAGCAACCTAGATGTCCATCAGCAGATGAATAGGTAAGAAAGCTGTAGTACATATACACAATGGAGTATTACTCAGCCATTAAAAAGAATGCATTTGAATCAGTTCTAATGAGGTATATGAAACTGGAGCCTATTATACAGAGTGAAGTAAGCCAGAAAGAAAAACACCAATACAATATAATAACACATATATATGGAATTTAGAAAGATGATAACGATAATCCTGTATGTGAGACAGCAAAAGAGACACAGATGTATAGAACAGTCTTTTGGACTCTGTGGGAGAGGGCAAGGGTGGGATGATTTGGGAGAAAGGCATTGAAGCATGTATATTATCATATGTGAAACGAATCGCCAGTCCAGGTTCGATGCATGATACAGGATGCTTGGGGCTGGTGCACTGGGATGACCCAGAGGGATGGGATGGGGAGGAAGGTGGGAGGGGATTTCAGGATGGGGAACACATGTACACCCATGGCAGATTCATGTCAATGTATGGCAAAACCAAAACAATGTTGTAAAGTAATTAGCTTCCAATTAAAATAAATAAATGTATATTTAAATACATAAATAAATAAATAAAAATCCAGTATTGATGCTGTCTTGTAATTTAAGTATTAGTCATGCATATTTAATGTTTACTTGATTTATATATTCATATTTTAAGTTTAATTTACATACTTATTTTCTATTTATTTTGCCTTGTATATGTTAGTATGGTGTTTCCAATTCCATATTCCACATCTCCCCCTTAGCTATTAGTTTTACATTCTTTATTTATTGATTGCCTCCAATATTATAACACATTCATTGTTTTAGTCACTAAGTTGTGTCTGAATCTTTTGCAACCCAATGATATAATACCTTTATCATATCTTAGACAAAGCAAGGATGAGAGAACACATTAATTCTTTTCCTTCTCTAAATTATATACCATTATTTTAATTACATATGACACATATTTTTAGCTCCACAAGACATTAGTTTACAATCCCACAAGATACTAGACTACAACTATTTAGATTTACCTATGTACTAACCTTTTCCATTGCTCCTTTCTTCTAGCACCTATAACTTTCTGTATGAGATAATATTCCTTCTACTCAAAAAATAATCTGTAGTATTTCATTTATTGTATCTGCTGGTGACAAACTCAGGTTTTCTTTTCTGAGAATATATTTCACGTCAAAGGAAATTTCTGCTAAGTAAATAAACCTAACCTGGCAGTTTCTTTCTGCACTGAAGACACTGTCTCTGGCCTCAGCTGTCTTTGTTGAAGTAGCTAATTTTTATTTTTATTCCTATTTCATTAAAGGTAATATGTATTCTCTCTCTCATTGCTTTGAACATGGTTCTCTATCTTTGGTTTTCAGCAGTTATGCTATGATGTGCCTAGCATGTTTTTTTACACATTTATTTTTGCTGGAGTTCATAGGGCTTCTTGAATCTGTGACTTTCATCAATTTTTAAAACCCCTCCACCTGAATTTCACATATTGATTCTTCTCAACTCCTTTTCTCCTCTTTTTCTGGGTTCCTAATCACAACATACATGAGATCACTCGATCACTGAGTGTCATGTGTATTTTATGATCTCTTCCATATTATTCATCCTTTTCTCTCTCCAGATGTTTCAGTCTGGATAGTTTCTTCTGACTCATCAGTTCACTGATTCCTTCTTTTAGTTCTAATTTACTGTTAAAATCTATTTCTTAATTTCACATATTGTATTTTCAGTTCTAGATTTTTCTTCTGGCTTTTTAAAAATCCTAAAAGTTTTTAAAAGTTCTAAAAGTTTTTTAAAGTTCTGGCTTTTTAAAAGTTTCTAGTTCTTTGCTGAAATTCTACAACTTGTCATTTAGTCTTTTAAGAATATTAATCATAAAGTTCACATCTGGTATCTCCACTGGACCTTCTGTGGGTTTTCTTCTACTGCAGTATTTTTCTTTTTATTTCACCCACATCTTTCTTCTTCTTTTTTTTTTTTTTTTTTTTTTTTTTTTGAGTGCCAGACACTGTATTTGAAAAAATTTAGGAGACAATATGAGATTCAGGATATTGTTTCTTTCTTCCAAAGAGAATTTACTTTTACCTCTGGTACACAGTGAAGCCTGGGCACTAGCAATGTTACATCACCGTAATTCAATTGGGAACTGAGATGACTGGAATTTGGGCTTTAGTTCATCAAAGGACTGATCACTACCCAGAGTGTACTTCTGTGCTCCAATGAAATCCTGGGAATTTACAGTCTACCTCTCCATGTTAAGCCCTGAATTCTACTTATTGTCTCTCTGACCCTGTGAATCTGTCAAAAGATTAGTTTTCCAGCTCCACTGAACCTATAATAAAATGTTATCTTTTGTCACAGCTTGATCCAGTGGAAACATTTTTTAAAAATAAGAAGCCTAAGGACTTAGAATCTGGTCCTAGATATTAGCTTTGTCCCTTAAGTGCTCCTGTGATTGTGTTCTTATGTATTAAGAGATGACAATTTCTACCACTTACTTTAATTATTGTTTGAACCTCAAATTATGTAGTAGTTGAACGTTAAGCAATATACCAAAGTGCTAATATATTCATTAATTTAAACTGCAGTTGTTTAACCAATATTAAGCAACAGTAGTCTGATATAGTGGGGATTTTAGGAGTATATTTCATATACAGAGTTTTGCATTACAAAAAAAAAAATTCAAATATTTTTAACATTTCTAAGTCTTACAGAACATAACACAAAGCAAATAAATATATGTACATACTTTTACATCCCATTTTTGTGAAAAGGTTCTTCAGGTCAGGATCCTTAGCTTGTGACTGCACTCCACACACAAATATTTTTGAGGTATTATTATTTGTTAAGACTGACATATGGGCAACTGTGTACCAGGAACCTGTATTGACCATTAAGATATCATCATCCATATTTAATAAAGCCTTTACGGAATGGACAGCGAGACTTCGAGATTTGTCCTACAAAATAAGAGTATGATTAGAATTTCAAAGGGTTTAGGTAAAACAAGGTATTGGCAGAAATCTTGAGGTTACCTAGCCCATTTTGAGTTTAAAACACCTTAAATATATGTCACAATATAAAGTTAGCAGTTCATATTTATAAACTTTATAAATTTATATGTATATATGTTTATGTTTATAAAGTTAACAAACAAAATTGGTTTAGCTTAAATTATGACTGTTATCATTTAACTGTTACATAGTGATAGAACAACAGACTGGTTCCAAATCGGAAAAAGAGTACGTCAAGGCTGTATATTGTCACCCTGCTGATTTAACTTATATGCAGAGTACACCATGCAAAATGCCAGGCTGGATGAAGCACAAGCTGGAATGAAGATTGCTGGGAGAAATATCAGTAACCTCAGATATGCAGATGACACTACCCTTATGGCAGAAAGTGAAGAACTAAAGAGCCTCTTGATGAAAGTGAAAGAGGAGAATGAAAAAGTTGGCTTAAAACTCAACATTTGGAAAACTAAGATCATGGCATCTGGCCCCATCACTTCAAGGCAAATAGATGGGAAAACAATGGAAACTGACAGACTTTATTTCTGGGGGCTCCAAAATCACTGTAGATGGTGACTGCAGCCATGAAATTAAAAGATACTTGCTCCTTGCAAGATAAGCTATGACCAACCTAGACAGCATATTAAGAAGCAGAGATATTACTTTACCAATAAAGGTCCGTCTAGTCAAAGCTATGGTTTTTCCAGTCACGTATGGATGTGAGAGTTGGACTACAAGGAAAGCTGAGCGCTGAAGAATTGATGCTTTTGAACTGTGGTGTTGGAGAAGACTCTTGAGAGTCCCCTGGACTGCAAGGAGATCCAACCAGTCCATCCTAAAGGAAATCAGTCCTGAATAGTCACTGGAAGGACTGATGGTGAAACTCCAATACTTTGGCCTCCTAATGTGAAGAACTGACTCACTGGAAAAAACTCTGATGCTGGGAAAGATTGAAGGCAGGAGGAGAAGGGGATGACAGAGGATGAAATGGTTGGATGGCATCACCAACGCGATGGACACGAGTTTGAGTAGGCTCCGGGAGCTACTGATGGACAGAGAACCCTGGTGTGCTGCAGTCCATGAGGTCTCAAAGAGTCAGACACAACTGAGCAACTGAACTGAACTGAACTGATAGTAATAAGGCAATTCCAAACCCCCCAAATGTGATTAATAGATTACTGGTGTCCTGCCTTAGCTCCCATTCTTAAACTTTCATGAAAATGTACTCATCTGCCACTGCCATTCTTTCTTCCCCATCACACTGTCATCTAACTGGCTGCTAGCTCACAGAGATTAAAAGTAAGATGGTTGACAAGTTTAAAAAGGGCGCTAAGCAGATGAGTTTATACAACTGGTCTCAGTGCTCAATAGGATGTCACCACAAGATAAGGCCAAGAGACACTACCCAAGAATGCAGGTACTGTGAAGGGATAAACCTTACAAGATCAAAGTGATTCTGAGGCAAGAATTGGAATCTAAGGACATAAAAATTAATTTAACTCAATTTCTTGAACCTTTTATTTTTCATTCTATTGAAATACCATTATAACTCACGTTCTCTTCCTGTATTGATAGCCATTATACATATCTTACAAATCAAAGCTGTAAGACTATAGTAAAGAGATAATGGGAACATATTACACATTGCATTTTCAAATGCAGGATGGCACTAGCATCTTCCTCAGAAACAAAAAAAGAAAAAGGAATCACCATGCCTTCTCTTGAATCCTCCCTTGGGACAGAAAAATACAGCTTTTCAGCTATAAGCAATACAAGTTCCCCCATCTATGGTGTCTTGGAAGGAGAATATGTTCCTTACAATATGCCCACTTCACATGGGGCAAAGATGCCAAAGTACAACAGGAAAACTGATGTAGCAGTGTTAATTTTATACTTCTATGTGGAAATTAGGCCTTATAAACCTCCTTGATAACCTATACAAAATATAATCAATTTCTTAGGTTTTAAGTAGAGAAATTCTTTGGGTAAGCAGGATTATTGAGAGAATCACAATATTGAGAACCACAGTGAAAGTAAAAATTTGTTTACCTGAAATATAAGTTTATAATCTTTAAAAAGATCTATATTTAGAAGATCACTTTTAAGATGAGATGGAAAAATTAAGACATCATAGCAATGTTGATCCACAGCAAAGACTTTATTATCAATATGCAATACAGATTTGACTTTATTATAACCATTTTTCTTCAAAGTATAATAAACTTCTTCAGGGCTGTAAATACATAATATTAGGTTATAATTACAAATATAATACATAAAAATGTATTTAATATCAGCATCTTTTTCCTACAATAAATAAAAGTATCATTGCATATACTGCATTAATGGAACTTATAATTTAAGCCATCAGTAAGTAAAAAAAAATTTAGGGATAAAAAAGTTAACATATTTATTAAATTACTTTTGGTAATCTGGTGATAAAATCCTGAACGAAACTATAATTCCCACTCACTCCCTCAGATGAGCCCCTCATCCATTAAAAAGGTAATACTTTTATCACATTATTTTGAAAGGCAAGTGACTTGAGTAAAGAATTTGATTAGAACTCTTACCTGATTTTACAAGTATTTATCCAAGCATAAAGCGGCAAAGTGGAGGCCCTTAATTCTTGGTTCCTAACTGTTTCTGGAAGAATGTGGTAAATTGAAAGGGCATCATGTTTGATTCGACATCTTGCCAATGCTGCAGCCAATTTTGTCTTAAAACTAGAGACAGAAAATCCATTCTTGGTAACTACTGCATTGAAGACAAGACTATCAATTTTCCACTTGAAAAATTAACAATTAGATTTAGAATTATAATACTCTATAATTCTATTTCAAATTTTTGAAGTCTAAAGTTAAAATTTGCCATATTTAAAAATGGGAATCCCCCCAAATTTTTAAAAATGGAAACCCAATAATTCTGCTTCTTGTTTTTCAGGTTTTGCTATCTCCATATAGTTGTATATCTTAATCGTTTATAACAACAGCTGGTTGAAAGACAAATTTTATGTAGTAAAGGTGAAGGGCTTAGAGTCAGACAAATTTGAAGTTAAATTAAGGCTCTGTCACTTACTAGCTGTGTGACCTCAGGTATGATGCTGACTCTCACCAGCCTCAGTTTTCTCATCTGTAGAACGTGATCAGCTTACCTTGCTATTACTGTGGGGATTAGTATCATGGGGCTTCCCTGGTGGCTTAGCTGGTGAAGAATCCGTTGCAATGTGGGAGATCTGGGTTCAAACCCTGGATTGGGACAATCCCCTGGAGAAGGGAAAGGCTACCCACTCCAGTATTCTGGACTGGAAAATTCCAGGGACTGTATAGTCCACAGGGTCGCAAAGAGTTGGACACAACTGAGTGAATTTCACTTAGTACCATGGGTGTCACCAAGCACCGTGCCTGGCAGGCACTCACTATTAGGTCAGTCTGTGTTATCAGAGATGGCAAGAGTGTAATCTTGACAAGATTAAGGAGCTTACATGAATTGGTATCAAGTCCTTCCCAGTTCTGATTATCTCATATCTCATAGTTACAAATAACAGGAAAGAAAAACAAGAACTTGTTAGCATAAAATGAAAACCCAATGATTCTTTTTTAATCTTATGGCCTAAATCACTGGGAGGTATTGCGTACTGACTCTGTCTCCTTGACCACAGGTAATCAGCAGAAGGTGGGCACTTGACCCAAACCAGTCAAGTGAATTTTTTTGTGTAGTAACAGAGAGCCAAGTCAGTCTTTCTGGGTTTTGGTGCTGTACAATATAAAGCTCCTGAGTTGACAGCAGCCAAGTTTCCCATTCTACAAACAGAAAAAGAAGATGTAACAATGAAGCTAAAGCACACAAAGAGGCAGAGACCAGTGTGGAAGAGAGTCCTGAGCATACCTGAGTCACAGGATTGTCAGGAAGCATTTAATAGGAGGCTTCCTGTGTGCTATTTTGGATCTGTCATGAATCCTCTGTCCCTTATTAATTCCTGAGTATTCAGGAATTAAGTGGAGTAGCACACTGCTCCCGGGGGCTTAGGAATGCATGCATTTCCTTCGTTAGTTTTTCCATACAGTGATAAGTAACTATTTATGACCCTCTTCCTTTTTATGAACCATATGGTAAAAGTGATTATTTACAACCCTCCCTCTTTCATATGGATGACCTCATGTTTCCTTGATAACTTGTAAGTTTTGATTTTATCTCTGCTGAAAATAGCTACCTTGTAAGACAGTATAAATACTCACACAATGTTGAATAAAACACCTTTGCTCCATCAGAGCTTTGGTCCCCGTGTCTTTCTTTTCTTTCTCTCTCTCTCTCTCAGGCTACTTCTCTGGAGCACAGAGACCCGTCATGCTCATTCTCCTGACCAGGTTTCTAAGACCCTCTCAACAAGGCGCACTGTGCCTTCGCCCCCCTCGAGAGGGCGCCAGGTGGCTTCGTGAGCAATGCAAGCCCTGTGTCTAAGGACTTTATCGGTTTTCTGCGTTAACCAAGGAATATCATCCTCTTTCTCTCTCCCTTTTACTTTCTTATCATCAACTCCGGACCACCAGGTTCCAGTCCATTAAAGGACCTCAACACAGGATGTAGTTAGCAGAAGCAGAAGCACATCAACATCCTTCCTGCAAGTCTCACTGTGCAATTCTTTGATGAGATACTTTATAATAAAATTTTTCTTTTGCCTAATCTAGTTTGAGTTGGACTCCTGTCTGGTTGTCAAAAAGGAATCCTACCTAGTACACCATTTTCTCTAAGTTTATTTTTTAAAAGAAATGGGTTTTATTCCTTTTTAGCTTAAAATTGTCAGAAATTTTATATACAAAGAACAAATGATCTCAAGGGGATTTTTGTTTTGTTTTTTGTTGGTGGTGGTGGTGGGTTTTGTCTTTGTTTTTTTGCTGTGCCACATGGCTTGTGGGATTTTAGTTCCCCAACCAGGAACTGAACTCAGGCCTTCCACAGTAAAAGCACTGAGTCCTAACCACTAGACCACCAGGGAATTCTCAAAATATCTCAAGTTTTGAAGTGCCATTAGTAATGCCTAACACAAAAGAAATGTGGCTCTCTTTAAATACAAATTATATTCTTAATGCCAAAAGATAATCTTCAGTGAACTGCTTGAATTTCCTATAGAAATAAAAAAAAATCAGACATTATACTGAGCACTGTTTCACAATATTCACTAAGTAAGTCAAATGGGCTAAGAGTTTCTAAAGAAGGGGTGGAAAGAATATAAGAGATAGAACCGCATGAACAAGTGTTCAGAAGCATTTTGGCAAATGAAAAACTCTAAAGCATTATGTGAATGAGAAAATTGGGAATAGAAGAAAAGGAGTATCTAAGCAAATGTGATTTATCCCCCAAATCCATGAATGTTAAAAATGGTTTTAAAATTCATGAATCATTCCAGGTAAATAACCTTACCACATTAATAAAATCAAGAAGAAAAATGATCATATCCAAACCCTGGTCTCTGTTTTCTTAATTTTAGTAAGACTACAGTTTTCTCTATAGATCATCCTTCCTGCACTGCAGTTGGAAGGTACCTGTAAGCATAAAGCCAGGACTATTCTAGGGCTCACCTCATTTGTTTTCATTTTCTCAAGGATTAAATTTCTGTGCTGCTTTTTGTCTAATGTCCAAAATCTTTGTCTCATATATTTTGTCCATCTAGTTATTTATAGGGGCTTCCCAGGTGGCCGCTAGTGGTAAAGAACATGCCTGCCAATGCAGGAGATGTCAGAGATGTGGGTTCAACCCCTGGGTCTGGAAGATCCTCTGGAGAAGGAAATGGCAACCCGCTCCAGTATTCTTGCCTGGAGAATGCCATGGACAGAGGAGCCTGACAGGCTACAGTCCATAGGGTTGCAAAGAGTTGGATACAACTGAAGCAACTTAGCATGCACAGTTAGTTATTTATAGGAGGAATGAATAAGTTTGATCCAAGACACTCTGTGATTAAAGTGATTTTTAAAAGATCACTTTATTTATGGAAGAGATTGTGAAAAAGGAAGAGTTACAGGCAGGGAATGAAGAAGCTATTGCAGTAGTCCAAGTGACAGATTATAAATGGCTTGGGTTTGGATAGTAGGAGTGGAAATGGAAACAAGTAGACACATTCAGCATATGGCTTCCAACTGGAGTTACAGAACTTAATGTAATAGGTATGGCAGAGGCACTGGGGAGGGCAGGAAAGAAGAATCAAGGATAATATCTAAGAAGCTAGTGGTGCCTTGACTGTAACAGGATAGTTTTGGGTGATTTGGGAGGAAGGGCTACTCAGTTTTTCCTCTCCTGTTGCTTCTCCAATCTATCACTGCCCATTTTCTAATTTCACTGTGCCTTTTCTAGTTTTGCCTCACCAAAGTCCAACAAATTATTTGGCAGAATCAGATTCTTGGGCTAGTATGAGGCATGCAGAGAAAGAAAGGAAGAAGCTGTGGTCTCTTTTATTTAATCCGGTCTCACTGTTTCAAAGATAGTTGCATTTGTACAAGAAATGAGTTCTTAAAGCCCTTGCATATATCAAAAAGATAGGGCTTCCTTGGTAGCTCAGCAGTAAAGAACCTGCCTGCCAATGCAGGAGACACAGGTTCATCCCTGAACTGGGAAGATCCCACATGCCACAGGACAACTAAACCCACATACCACAACTGTTGAGCCTGTGCTCTAGAGCTCAAGAACTGCAATTACTGAGCCCATGAGCCACAACTACTGAAGCCTGAGCACCCTAGAGCCTGTGCTCCACAACAAGAGAAGCCACCACGATAAGCCATCAACATGAGAAGCCCACGAACGGCAACTGAAGAGTAGCCCACACAGCAACAAAGACCCAGTGCAGCCAAAAATAATAAACAAATGAATGATAATAGGTTCACCTTGGATTCTATCCCTAGAGCCACGAACAAATGAAAAAAAAAAGATACCAGTTGGTATACAGAGTGATAAAACACAAGGATCTCTGGTAGAGACAACAACAAAGATCAAACACAATTTTTATAAGGAGAAAATGATTCTCATTCAGTTTCTTGTTAAATAACTGCTTCTTTTTCTATCACCTCTTAAAATTAGTCTTCATCGTCTTGGTAGAAACATACTAAGGTATACTTTAAGCTTAACATGATTCTACTGCCCTGGGGACAATACTGCCCAGCCCCAAGGCCCAGATGATCTATAGAGGTTGGCCTCCAACATTCTGAGTTCAGAATTCTACTCCATTAGCTATGGAGGACTGGCCCAAGGGAATGCACTTGACCCACGAGGAGCCAATCAAATTCCCTGGAAGGGGGTAGAATTTAGAACTGGGTGTAGAGATAATAAATTAATCTAAGTGAAGAAACTAACATACAAGTGTAACAAGTAAGCTTAAGACCTGGGGTGCAGCAGTAAGGCTTTTTCCTTGTAGGCTAGAAACAGAGAAGGCAGATCAGGAGAGAAAAGGAGAATGAAGCAGATATTAAGAGAGAAGCAGAAATAAAAAGGTAAAGAGACAAAGAAAATCCTGACATCTTTCCAGTTCCTGATTTCATCCTCTTCCTGAGTCTTTGAATTGCATGAGATATTCCAGGATCTATTTAAGAACATTTTCCATTTTTGCTCACGCTAACTGAAAATAGCTTCTATTACTTGAAAGCTGCGATTATTGATTAGAACCTTCTAGGTTATCTTTATACATGTATTTTCTTAGCATTATCTTTCTCATTGTACATGGATTTTCTCAATGTTATCCTTATACCAGTATATTACACTACTATTCTCTTCAATTTAACCACTAAATACACTCACTTATCCTATAACATATTATGAACTGAGCATAGCATGAATTGGATATAAAATAACTTATTAATGTGGGAGTAAGATCTGTATTATATGAAGCCCGATTGGTTCGGGTAGTTTCTGTTGCACTGACAGGAATGTAACCAGATAACCTCCTCCAGGCAAGAGGCAGCACAGTATATATTACAGGGAAAAGTAAAAATCTGAGGAATCAGGAACCTTAGACAATAATATCTTCTGGCTCTTCTGGCCTCGTGAGCCATGGTCTTTGCTTGTCCTATTTCCTACCTGCCTCGCTAGCATTCTCAGCTAAGAATCTGCTGCTGCTGAAACCGCAGTCTGGTCTTTCTTACTTGGTTAGAGCTCTGT
Organism: Bos mutus; assembly: GCF_027580195.1. Classification (NCBI taxonomy): domain Eukaryota; kingdom Metazoa; phylum Chordata; class Mammalia; order Artiodactyla; family Bovidae; genus Bos; species Bos mutus. The sequence continues at coordinate 59,665,682 of NC_091622.1, read as the reverse complement.
GGCTTTCCTGGCTGCTTTAGCCTAACCTCAGCTCTCATTACGCACACTAAGTTGAGATTTCCATGAAAATCTCCTTAGTCCTAAGTCAAATGGAAACTGAAAGCAGTTCAGGAAAGCTGAAACTCAGAGCTTGTCCCAAAGCACATTGCCCCACCACTTTTTCTCCAATGTATCTGCACCCATCCTGGGTACCCATCCTCAGAGGCAGGTTGCCTAGTAGTGGTATGGGGAGGTGAAGTGGTTGCCCAGGAACCTATGTAGTAAACAGGAGCAAGATCCTTGCTTATCTAAGGTACATACATTCAATTGCTTTTGCTTTTCTGCATCCCCAAATTTCTCATGGCTACAACTGACATAGTACTATGTCATATCTGTCATCGTCTAGCATATTTTACCCAAGATTCACTATCTTAAGTAGAAGGAAAAGTAGCATATAAATGGTTAAATCTTGAGCCCTGAAGTGAAAGTGAAAGAGTTAGTCACTCAGTCATGCCTGACTCTTTGGGACCCTGTGGACTGTAGCCCACCAGGCTCCTCTGTCCTTGGGATTCTCCAGACAAGAATACTAGAGTGGACTGCCATTCCCTTCTCCAGAGGATCTTCCTGACCCATGGATTGAACCTGGGTCTCCTGCACTGCAGGCAGATTCTTTACTGTTTGAGCTATAGGGAAGTTCTCTAGAGTTAGCCTTCCTGAATTTGAATTCTGGCACTTCTCTTTCTAGCTCTATGACATTAGACAGGTTACTTTAACATGTCTGTGCTTCAGTTTTCCTCTGTGTAAAAATACAGGTTGATAACAATATTCACTTCGAAGAATTGTTATGTAAAGAGCTTCTTGTAATAGTGATTGATACATATTAAGTGCTCCTCAATAAAGGTAAGTTATTACTATAACTCCATTCAGTGACTCTTTTGGTCTCAACCTTCAAAATGAAACTGAGTTTTCCATAACAATATAAAATGAGATATGACAACTGTTTCAGATTATTCACCAGGGAAATGTGTTCCTACAGGATTGCTGTTGTTTGCTATGTTGTGCTTTCTATTAAGGCTTAAGAGTATAGAGGACTTCCCTGCTGGTCCAGTGAAGACACTGCGTTTCCACAGTAGGGGGCATGGGTTCCATCCCTGGTTGGGGAACTAGGATCCTGCAGCCCTAACAATGGTAGCATTTAATGAATGACCATCTACTATCATCTACTATGCGCCTGGCTCCTAGCTCAGCATTTTACACACATTACTCTAATTAGTTCTCCCAACCACCTTTTTAGGTAGGTGCTATTACTGTTCTCATGCTAGGCTTCTGCTGATACTTAGGGTAAAAGGAAAACAAATTTTAAATATGTTAGTTTTCCTCTTAACTACTGACATTAAGTTGTAAAAGCTGTAGATTCTTTTTTCAATTTGGCTAAGTGGTGGTTTCTTATCTAATTGGAGTTTTCTTGTTTGATACATGTTAGTTTAAGAGCTGTAAACAAAGCCAAGTAAATAAATAATAGCTGTTTCAAATGAAGTGTAAATTATGTATGTGCTAAAAATTGTCAGGAATTTTTCATGATTTTCCAAATACTTACAAATTGGATCTTACAATTCAAGCTTTCAAAACAACTTGAATTTAAGTAATATATTTACTTTGTTCAAGATCTTTTTTTAAAGGAACTCAAGAAACTTATGAACTTTTATATTTTTTCTCTATAAAATTTTAACACTTATCCACACATTATATTGTATACTATTTCACCAGTGAAACACTAATAATGAATTCATATAAAACATCCTTTTAACCTTTATAGTTACCTGTTAAGAAGGTTCTCCACTTCTAGAACTTCTGCTATAGACTCTTCATTACCAGAAAGAAGACGAGCTTGAAATTTTCTGTCTTGGAAATCATATAGCATCACAATGATAAGACTGTTCAAATGATCTGGCTATCAAGGGGAAACACAGAGAAGGAATAGCATACAAATAACATCTAACAGCAATATTTCCCATTCCATTATTTTTCAAGCGAGCAGGAGTATGACTATTTTCACATCATCTGATTAAACTGGGAGATAGAAAAGGACTGCAAACTAGAAAAAAAATTCAGTAAAAAATAAAACTTTCAAAAAGGACAATTTCTGGCATGTTCATCAAAATGAAAGGAGTACAATCTATATTAGAAACTTGGAAGTAGGAAAGAGTTAAGGCTGTGTTTTGAAGAGGTCTTAGCATTAAACAAACTAGGTATTTAAATCCCAAGGCTTATTTTTAGTGCTTTCTAAATAACACTCACATGACAGCTAATTATATAAAAGTTATACACTTACTATTGTGGTACTTGGGAAGATACAGCTGTCTATTAATATAGTTTCCAAAATATCTTGATCTGTAAAACAAAGAAAATGTCTGTTATGAAAACACCAAAGCTGAAAATCAAAACTTTGGAATCAAAATACACTTTAGCCAATACTGCAAAATACTTTTACTTTCAAAATATACCTTAATTCTTGATAAAGACCCAAATTACAATGGCATAATGAAATATTTGTAACCTTTATGAATCCTAGACCCCTGTAACCCAGGCTCCACATGGTGGTGGTGTTGTTTATTGTCTACTTGCTAAGTTGTGTCTGACTCTTTGCAACCCCATAGACCGTAGCCCACCAGGCTCCTTGGTCCATGGGATTTCCCTGGGCAAGAATACTGGAGTGGGTTGGCATGCCCTCCTCCAGAGGATCTCCCAGATGAGGGATCGAACTCACATCTCCTACATTGGTAAGTAGATTCTCTACCACTGAGCCACCAGGAAAGCCCAGGCTCCACATGGAATCATCATGGAAGTCAAAGGAGCATTATCTGAATAGCTGAGGTAGTAATAAAGGAATTTCAATCTTTAATTTATATCCTTGAAAAACATTAAAGAAGATCTAATTAATAATGTCTTATCCTTTTACATACTGTTGAATTCAATTTGCTAACATTTTATTTAGGATTTTTGTTCTATGTTTATGTTCATGTAGGATATTGGTCTATTATTTTCTCTTCATAATATCTTTGTCAATGTTGGTATCCGGGTTATGTTGGCCTTATAAAATTTGTGGGAAATATCCCCTCTTCTTCTAGTCTCTGGAATAATTTGCACTAAATTGGTGTTATTTCTTATTTAAATATTTGATAAAACTCACTAGTGAAGACACTGATAAGATGACACTTAATCTAAGACCCAAATGACAAGGAGTTACCCATGTAAAGATCCAGGATGAGACAGCAACCTGGTCACAGGGATAATTACAAAGGTAATAAGTAAAAACATATGGACATATTTTGAAACCTCCACAGGGCAGATGAGTGCTCCATTTGTTATAATGACTTAACTATATATACACATCATATAACAAATGCTTTAATCAGTTAACAGAAAGCTAGGATAGCTTCAATTCATCAACATTTGTGGAACACCTCCTACATACACAGTACACACTGAATTTCAGTTTTTATCTAGGGGATGGGAAAACTAATAAGAAGCGACAAACTTGGGAGAACAGACTCCAATTTTCACAGGAAATCTTTCAGGTATCATTATCCATGTTTTAGTCACCAATTATGGCTGTATTGTACAAGGCAATATCCCCATTTCGCTTATAAGGAAAATGAAGTTTATAGTTTCACACTCTTAGTACTTGCAAACCAAATCCTATCTAATTCATAGTTTTTCATCATGAGTCCCAATTTTTGTCATAGAAAATACAGTCATCATAAAAATGAAGGCCTGCTAAGACAGGAGACCTGCATAGGCTTTAGAACTTTGAGCAGTGGAGTTATTGGACTCCTAAAAAATATGAGAGGCAGAATGAAGGAAAAGCAGACAGAACATTCGATTTTGCCAACACTGCATTTTTTCCTTAGAGCTCTTGTCAGTTGCGCAGAATGCACTGCCTTTATGTATCTACAGTTTAAATAATTTTCTCACACAGCAATATGAACATTAATTATGTATACTCTTTGTGTGGGCCGTGCATGTGGCATCTTAGTTCCCTGACCAGGGATCAAACAGATGCCCCCTGTATTGGAAGCATAGAATCTTAAACACTGGATCACCAGGTAAGTCCCTAATAATGTGTATTTTAGATAGTGCTTTCTATGTGATACACATTGTTCTAAAATGCTTTCTATATATTAATTCATTTAACCCTCTCAAACAATCCATGAATTAGGTACCATCATTATCCCCGTTTTATAGATTAGGAAATGAGGCACAGGATGGTCAAGTAACATGTTCAGGGTCACACAGCAAGCGGCAGATCAGAGTCAAACCCAGGCAGTCTGATACCCAAATGCATTCTCTTCACATTATGCTGCCTTTCCTGTACTTACTCTTACAACACACCACACTGGCTAAATAAAACACACTGCTAACAACTGAGTTATCAGGACTTTTTGAAGATTGCAAAATTTACCTATCCTAGTTCAGCACAATAGCTCCAATTATCCCTCATCTCCCACAATTCGAAACTCTTCTCTTTAGTCTCTTGAAGGAAACTCAATCCTCATCCTCATGTTTCCAATGTAGAAGGCCTTCCCTAGAGAAACACTCCTAGATTTTCTCCCTACCTACTCATCACTCTACATGAAACAAAAATTGAGTTTATTTAGTGAGTGAAATTGGAAGAAAGAATGGGGCATATCTTACTCCCTACCCCTTCCACTCTTTGTCTGCCAGTGTTTCTGCAGAACGTGGGCATGCATTCCAGACTGCTCTCTGCCATGTGCCTTGTGAGTTGGGTGGAGGGACTTGCATTTCTTCAGCTGTGTCTGGATTAGATGGAAAGTTCTAGTTCTACTTCTAAAGTATTTCACAAGCCTGCCTTGACTGACGATCTAAAGCCATGTCCCTGAACATTTTTTTTCTCTCTACTGGTTACAAACTCAGGTGTAAGAAAGTACAAGCTAGTTGCTCAATCATGTCCAACTCTTGGCAATCCTATAGACTGTAGCCCACCAGGCTCCTCTGTCCATGGAATTCTCCAGGCAAGAGTCCTAGAGTGGGTTGCCATTTCCTTCTGCAGGGAATCTTCCCGACCCAGGGACTGAACCCAGGTCTCTTGAATTGCAGGCAGGTTCTTTACCATTTGAGCCACCAGGGAAGCCCCAGGTGTAAGAGGGGTGCTATTTATAGGACCCCTAAAACTCACACAGTCTGTCTGATCATCCCTCCCATCCTGGAAGAAAGATGGAAGATGTTTCTTCTTTTGACTTTCCCCTAGGTTCTCCTTCTCTATTTTTATTATGTGTTCATAGTGTTTCCTTCAGTGATCCACTTTATATAATTCACTTCTAAAACTTACATTTCAAGAATGCCAAGGCTGAAAGGGAATAAGATGGTAGAGTAGAAAGATGTGGAGCTCACCTCTCCCCATAAACACACTGAAATAACTTCTATATGTGGAACAATTCTCACAGAAAACTAACTGGAAACTGGCAGAAGAACTGCTATACAACCAAGTTAGCAAGAAAGAGCTCTACGTAAGTGACTTGGAAGACAGAATAATGGAAATCACTAAATGAGAAGAGCAGACAGAAAAACAATGAAAGAACAAATGCAACATATGAGATCTATGAGATGATTTCAGACATGACAACTGACACATAATAGGTGTTACAGAAAGAAAAGAGAACAAGAATTGAAAGTGTATTTGAAGAAGCTATGGATGAAAACTTCCAAAACCTAAAGAAGAAAACAGATACCAAGTACAAGAAGGACAGAAGGTCCCAAACAAGATGAACCCAAAGATACCCATACCAAGACATACCATAATTAAAATGATGAATTTATTTTATCTTATTTGGCCATGCCACACAGCTTGCATGATCTCAGTTCCCCAACCAGAGATCAAACCCAGGCCACAGCAGTAAAAGTGCCAAGTCCTAAAAACTCAACTGCCAGGGAATTCCCTAAAACGACAAATTTAAAGATAAAGAAAGGATTCTAAAGGTGACAAGAGGAAAACAAAGAGTAAGTTATAAGGGAACCCCATTATCACTATCAGTAGATTTCTCTGCAGAAAACTCTGAAGGTCAGAAATGAGTGGCATGATACATTCAAATTGCTGAAAGGGAAAAACCTGCAAGCTAGGATACTCTACCCAGCAAGATTATAATTTAAAATAAAAGAGAAAAAGTTTCTCACAAGCAAAAACTAAAAGAATTCAGCAATATTAAACCTACCCACATTTAGAAAACTTAGATCATGGCATCTGGTCCCATTACTTCATGGGAAATAGATGAGGAAACAGTGTAAACAGTGTCAGACTTTATTTTTGGGGGCTCCAAAATCACTGCAGATGGTGATTGCAGCCATGAAGTTAAAAGACGCTTACTCCTTGGAAGGAAAGTTATGATGAACCTAGATAGCATATTCAAAAACAGAGACATTACTTTGCCAACAAAGGTCCATCTAGTCAAGGCTATGGTTTTTCCAGTAGTCATGTATGGATGTGAGGGTTGGACTGTGAAGAAAGCTGAGCACCAAAGAATTGATGCTTTTGAACTGTGGTGTTGGAGAAGACTCTTGAGAGTCCCTTGGACTGCAAGGAGATCCAACCAGTCCATTCTGAAGGAGATCAGCCCTGGGATTTCTTTGGAAGGAATGATGCTAAAGCTGAAACTTTAGTACTTTGGCCACCTCATGCGAAGGGTTGACTTATTGGAAAAGACTCTGATGCTGGTAGGGATTGGGGGCAGGAGGAGAAGGGGACGACAGAGGATGAGATGGCTGGATGGCATCATGAGTTTGAGTGAACTCTGGGAGTTGGTAATGGACAGGGAGGCCTGGCGTGCTTCAATTCATGGGGTTGCAAAGAGTCGGACACAACTGAGCGACTGAACTGAACTGAACTGAAAAGAAATACTGAAGGATATTCTCTAAGAAAAGAAACAAAGTATTTATAGGACAAGGAAAATCACAATAGGAAAGGCAAATACATAAAAGGATTGATGATCACTTCAGTTCAGTTGCTTTGTCATGTCCAACTCTTTGCGACCTCATGGATTGCAGCACACCAGGCTTCCCTGTCCATCACCAACTCCCAAAGCCTACTCAAACTCGTGCCCTCATGTTGGTGATGCCATCCAACCATCTCACCCTCTGTTGTCCCCTTCCCCTCCCGCCTTCAATCTTTCCCAGTATCAGGGTCTTTTCCAATGAGTCAGTTCTTCACATGAGGTGGCCAAAGTATTGGAGTTTCAGCTTCAGCATCAGTCCTTCCAATGAACACCCAGGACTGATCTCCTTTAAGATGGACTGGTTGGATCTCCTTGCAGTCCAAGGGACTCTCAAGAATCTTCTCCAACACCACAGTTCAAAAGCATCAACTCTTCAGTGCTCAGCTTTCTTTGTAGTCCAACTCTCACATCCATACATGACTACTGGAAAAACCATAGCTTTGACTAGACCTTTGTTGGTAAAGTAATGTCTCTGCTTTTTAATATGCTGTCTAGGTTGGTCAAAGCTTTTCTCCCAAGGAGCAAGCATCTTTTAATTTCATGGCTGCAGTCACCATCTGCAGTGATTTTGGAGAATACATAGATTAAAACAGAATCAAAAAATTGTAAAAAAAAAAAAAAGGTATAACTACAATTAACAGTAAAAGGATATGCATAACGATGTAAAATAGGACATCAAAATCACAAAATGTGGGTAATGGCAGTATATAGATCTTTTATAGTGTGTTTGAAATTGGATGACTATCATCTTAAAGCCAGGAGATATAGTTTTGAGTTAACATACTTGAGCTCCATGATAACCACAAATCAGAAATATACAACAGTTTATTTTGAAAAGAATATAAAGGAAATCAAGCATACCACAAAAGAAAATTATCAAACCACAAAAGGAAAAAGAAACAAACAAACAAAAGAAACAGAACTATAAGAACTGAAAAGCAAGGATTATATGGCAATTAGTACATACCTATCCATAATTACCTCAAATGTCAATGGACTAATGCTCCAATCAAAAGACACACAGTGGCAGATTGAATGGAAAAACAAAACAAAACCAAGAACCTGCAATATGCTGCCTATATGAGACTCACTTCAGGGTGAAAGACATACACAGACCAAAAGGGAAAAGATAAAAAATAGACAGCTCAAGAAAATGCAAACAATAAGAAAGCAGGGGTAGCCATATTCACATCAGACAAAATAGATTTTAAAACAAAGCCCATAAAGAAAAGCAAAGAAGGGCATTATATAATGATAAAGGGATCAATGCAAGAAGATAACATGCTTGTTAACATAAATGCCTCCAATAGAGAAGCACCTAAATATACATTAAAAAGAAATACTAACAGACATAAAGGGAGAAACTAACAATAATACAATAATAATAGGCCTTAACACTCCATGATGATAATACAATAATAAAGGACCTTAACACCCCACTGACATCAATAGACAGATTATTCAGAGAAAAAACTCAATAAGGCAACAGAGGTTCTAAATGACACAATCATTTGAACTTAACTGATATCTACAAAACACTACATCAAAAAAATCCAGAAGACAGATTCTTTTCAAGGGCACATGGAACATTATCTAGAATAGATCACATACTAAGTCATAAAACAAGACTCAACTAATTTAAAAGGGTAGAAACTATTTCAAGCAGCTTTTCTGACCAAAATTCTATGAAACCAGAAATCAATCACAGGAATAAAAATTGGAAAAAAATGAACATATGGAAACTAAACAACATGCTACTAAAAACCCAATGAGTTCAACAATGAAATCAAGACTTCCCTGATGGTCCAGTTGTTGAGAATCTGCTTCTAGTGCAGGGGGCGTGGGTTCAACCCTTGGTCAGGGAACTAAGATCCCACATGCCATGGAGCAACTAAGGTTTTGAGCCACAACTAGAGAGTCTGTGTGCCACACAAAAGTCCCCCATGATGCAATGAAGATCCCACATGCTGCAACAAAGACCCAACACAGCCAAATAAACAAATCAAAATGTATTCAAATTGGAAGGGAAGCAGTAAAACTGTCACTATTTAGATATACTATGATACTCTACATGGAGAACCCTAAAGTCTTCACACAAAAACTATTACAATTAATCAATGAATTCAGCAAGATAGCCAAATACATAAATCTATTGTAGTTCTTCAGAGAAGGCAATGGCACCCCACTCCAGTACTTTTGCCTGGAAAATCCCATGGACGGAGGAGCCTGGTGGGCTGCAGTCCATGGAGTCGATAGAGTCAGACACGACTGAGCGACTTCACTTTCACTTTTCACTTATATACACACACACACACACACACAACAGAATATTACTGTCATAAAAAAGAATGAATGTTACTGCCATTTGCACCAACATGGATGGAACTATAGAACACTACACTTAGTGAGGTCAGATAAAGAAATGCAAATAAGCTATCACTTATATGTAGAATTTAAAAATAATGCAAATGAATCTATATACAAAACTGAAACAGAATCACAGACATAGAAAACAAACTTATGGTTACTAAAGGGCAAAGAAAGGAAAGGAGGGGCAAGTTAGGAATATGGGAGTAACAGGGATTACTACTATAAATAAAATAGATAAGTTACAAAATTCATTGTATAGCATAGGAAACTATATTCAATATCTTGTAATAACCTCTAATTGAATATAATCTGAAAAAATAAGTAACTGAGTAATTTAGCTGTAACCTGAAACTAACAGGATATTGTAAACCAACTATACTTCAATTTTAAAAAGAATAATTATAAATATAGGCACATGGGGTTTTTGTATCTGTGGAAGCAGGGAAATTTGACAACCTTCATTCATGTTGTCAAACATTGTTGCTAGGAGAATTAAGTACTGTCCCTAAGACTTCTTTGAGAAAGGACAATAGAAAGCTTGTACCTGGTCTCTTCTGAACTTTGTCCTGTGTACATTTTTCCAGTGCTGACCTTAATCTTAATCCTTTCACTGTAATAAACTGTAACTATGAATATAACAGCTTTGCTGGGTTCTGTGAGTACTTCTAGTGAATCATTGAACCTGAGGGTGGTCTTAGGGATCCGTGACTACAGTTAGTGATTCCCAAAGCCATAACTCAACCATACATTAAATGTTTGCCAGGTTTTTCACTGACAGGTTACATATTCTGAAATGACCAGATTACTGACATAACCAGTTCCTTGGACTGAGAGGTCACCAATTAGTATATACACCTGAGGAAGCTGGAGAAAGAATTAAGCCAGAAACAAGATCAACAACATTCGGAAAACTAAGATCATGGCAAATAGATGTGAAACAGTGGAAACAGTGGCTGACTTTATTTTGGGGGGCTCCAAAATCACTGCAGATGGTGACTTCAGCCATGAAATTAAGACACTTACTCCTTAGAAGGAATGTTATGACCAACCTAGACAGCATATTAAAAAGCAGAGACATTACTTTGTCAACAAAGGTCCATCTAATCAAGGCTATGGTTTTTCCAGTAATCATGTATGGATGTAAGAGTTGGACTATAAAGAAAGCTGAGGGCAGAATTGATGCTTTTGAACTGTGGTGTTGGAGAAGACTCTTGAGAGTCCCTTGGACTGCAAGGAGATCCAACCAGTCCATCCTAAAGGATGGAAAAGTCCTGGGTGTTCATTGGAAGGACTGATGTTGAAGCTGAAACTCCAATACTTTAGCCACCTGATGTGAAGAGCTGACTCATTTGATAAGACCCTGATGCTGGGAAAAACTGAGGGCAAGAGGAGAAGGGGACGACAGAGGATGAGATGGTTGGATGACATCACGGACTCAATGGACATGAGTTTGGGTAAACTCTGGGAGTTGGTGATGGACAGAGAGGCCTGGAGTGCTGTGGTTCATTGGGTCACAAAGAGTCAGACACAACTGAGCAACTGAACTGAACTTATGATCAATAATTTCAGGAATACCTTCTTCCTCAATTTTTTTTCTTAATGGGTTGTTCATTAATTTATTTTTTAAGAAATCATTTTGCCAGTTTTTCTTCTGTTTTAATATTTGGTAGTTCTTGAAACATCCAGAGATTCTTTGAAAAATAAATTAGCTGCTAATACTCTACTTCTCTGACATAAGTCAAACTTAATAGGAATAAGTTACTCTTCATTACCTTCTTTAGTAGAAAACTGACCTTGCATCTTATTTAGCGGAGTAAGAATAGGGGTTATCATTTCAAAAATCATTATTCTGAACCCTTTAAACAATTAATCAGAAAAACACACTCTCTGCTTTGAAAGAGCTTATACACAAAGGACATCAACAAAAGGGCAAATAATAAAACTGGAAATCATAAAAAGTAAAAAAGATGATCATTACCCAAGCTCTCTTTAGTTTGTGCATTAACCTTTTCAGCTTTACTGCTCCTATAAAACCTTAGGGAAGAAATCCTGAGTTTTCTTTTCTGAACCATGATTCTCTGAACTGTGATTCCTTGAACCTATGCTATATAAGCCAGATGTTGAGTTTATAAAATATTACATGTGAAAATATTGAAAGAACACTGATAATACATAAGACAAAAGTGAAATATATAAAAACCTCCAATATTTTAAAGCAAAATATCAGGCTCTTAATTACCTTGGAAATCCACTACATTTAGGAATTCTAGCTTTATTCCATATGAACATTTGGAAATTATTCAGATGATAATTTAAAGCAAGGTATTATTATCATTAAAAAGAAAATAACAGCTGTACCAAGTAAACAACCAAAACCATCCCATCTTAGAATTTGAACTTATAAAAATGAACATTTCAAGAAAAGTAGGTTTATAAAGGCCTGTGATGACAATGAAAGAGAGTGAAAAAGCTGGCTTAAAATTCAACATTCAAAAAACCAAAATCATGGCATCCGGTCCCATCACTTCATGGCAAACAGATGGGGAAACAATGGAAACAGTGACAGGCTTTTTCTTGCGCTCAAAAATCACTGCAGATGGTGACTGCAGTCATGAAATTAAAAGATGCTTGCTCCTTGGAAGAAAAGCTATGACCAACCTAGACAGCATATTAAAAAGCAGAGACATTACTTTGCCAACAAAGGTCCGTCTAGTCAAAACTATGGTTTTTCCAGTAGTCATGTAGGGATGTGAGAGTTGGACCATAAAGAAGGACGAGTGCCGAAGAATTGATGCTTTTGAAGTGTGGTGTTGGAGAAGACTCTTGAGAGCTCCTTGGACTGCAAGGAGATCAAACCAGTCAATCGTAAAAGAAATCAGTCCTGAATACTCACTAGAAGCATTCATGCTAAAGCTAAAGCTCCAATATTTTGGCCACCTGATGTGAAGAACTGACTCACTGGAAAAGACCCTGATGCTGGGAAAGACTGAAGCCAGGAGGAGAAGGGGACAACAGAAGTCAAGATGGTTGGATGGCATCACCGACTCAATGGACATGAGTTTGAGCAGACTCCGGGAGATAGTGAAGGACAGGGAAGCCTGGCATACTGAAGTCCAAGGGGCCGCAAAGAGTCAGACACAACTGAGCGATTGAACAACAACAAATGACAGTAATTTATCTAAATGGGATCTGGGTTATTAAAAAATGCCAGTCACAAGACACTTTCATAAAAAGAAATAAAGATTGAGAGAAAAAAAATGATAATCTACCATACACATTACTACAACATGACCATCTAATCAATGGATTAATTTTACAAAGAATAATCTCAGGCTTTTATTATTGATTTCTAAAGGCAATCCACTCCAGTATTCTCGCCTGAAAAATCCCTTGGACAGAGGAGCCTGGCGGGCTATAGACCACAGGGTTACAAAGAGTTGGACACGACTGAACAATTAAGCACACACAGCACACACAAAGGTAAGATTCAATACTCTATCAGGAAAAAATTGTCTATAATAGAGTTTGGGCATTAATATTAAATATCAATTAATTGACACAGATGCCTAATGTGCATCTCACTGTTGCAAGGAGAAAATCTTCAAATGTTAATTTGACTCGTGATTTAAAGTACCAACACTCTGGTTGGTCTTTAAATCTAAGTTTTAAAAAAGAAGAGGAGGGAAGGGATGAAATAGAATCTGAAAGTTTAAACTGGAGGAGGGAAAAATGGCTAAGACAGATTTAAAAAAAAAAAAGATCACAAGCAGAAAGTAAAGAAATGAAACAGGGAGAAGCTGCTTCTGAACATCACACAAATTTTTCTCTGTGATGACAAATTCCTGGCTTCAGAACTGAGCTACATCATGTCTGTAGACAACCAAAAACACACATTTATAGCTGAGTAATTAATGGGACCTTTTAATTCAGCTGAACAATTGTTAACCAACTCTCAGCAAGGATGTGCAAGGCCCAATAAGTATTAACAGTAAGTAAATGATACATGTAGTGCCCTTTCTAGGTGTCTCTTTAGGAAGTTTTATCATTTTAGCCATGCTGGTAATACTCCAAACATTTCTGGAACTTCTTTGGAACTTCTTTTCAGTCAGTATACCAATCAGTACAAACTTTACAGTTTATATTGTATTATAGTTGATGGTTAGTACTAAAACCTGTCTCCAGGCCCTTTGACTGCTCTTATAGTAAAAATATTTGGTTTTGTCCTGGAATCAACTCCATACTCGGAAGTTGATAATTACCCACCATCGAGGAAATCTGAAATATTAACACCTCAAATCCTGGAGGCAGATTAAAAGGGATTTCTACAAAAATTTGGAAGAATAAATTTACAAGCTTCCAAAAGTAAACAAAGAAAATGGCAGTGAATAGGATCATCTTAATTTTGACCCACCTAAGCACAGGGAAATCTACAGTGGAAAACATATCTGACTGAAAGAGATTGTTTTCCTGGAAACTCTCCTTAAAGCCTTGACATCCGCAACTGACCAAAGATATTCAGAAGCCTAAAAACAAAACCTGGGGTATGTGTGTGAGGGTGCGAGGAGGAGGTTCGATGCACCTCAGAAATTCTCTCATTATTCTCTTTTAGTGCTGACTGTCAGAACTGGTACTACTCACACTTAAGTGCACTGAAAGCCAACTCATAGGACAAACGCTGAAAGGATTCATCCTCGGATTCGGTTGAGGATGGCAAGGGCTCATTCCCATACTTTATTAAGGCTTTCTCTGGTGACTTTTCGAGTCTAGTGCCCTGAAAAATGTTCGCTGCCAGAATGTAAACGGAGTCCGGATAGCCAGTTTTTTCGGGTGAACCAGCTGAGCTGTTTTCGCTGCATGCTGGGTCACCTGACAGCGCCAGCGAAGAGAGTTGGGAGATTTCCGCGGTTGTTTCTTCCAAAAACTCCAGTTCATTTGCGGAGTTAAACATGTTTGCCCCCGTGACTGTCCTAGGTAACTCAAGCTTGAATTACAATTCAGATGTTCCGGGAAATGGTTTTCCTTGTTCAAGCATCGTCTCTGTGAAAATAAAAGATTATCCCGGTTAAACCACTATTTCCGCAGGACTACACTTGGTGACCCACCTCGTGTGGCCCTAGAGACCCAGCGGTGGCATTCCCTGGCCGCCCCGAGCATCCCTTACTTGGAGCCGGGAAACCTCCACACACAAAGGGAGAGGGGTGGAGACGGCTCCGAATGGCCTCCGAATTACGAGACCTTAACCGAGGCCCGTTTGGGTGCAGAGCTCCCCCAAGAGCCGCACCTGCGGCCCCTCGGGCGCTCCTTTCACTGGCTCCCGTGAGTCCTCCCTTACCCCAGAGGGCGGATGTTCCCCGGGGCTTTGGGAACAGAGACGCGGCCGCAGCACTTCGGGCACCGGTGCCTGGTATCTTACACAGCGCCCTCGGGGGCCCCGGGACTGCTGGGCTGCCGCGGTGGTCCGCGCAGGCAGTTTGGTTCAAATGAGCTTCTCCCACCCGCCGGGGTCGGGGCAGGGGGGTCGCGACCCCCGGCTCTCGCTTCGCTCGGGTTCCTGAGGGAGGATGCTCCTCAGGGCTTCGCCCGCCCGCACGGTTGTCTTCACGAACGCGGCAGCTGAGCGGGGTAGAGCACGAGGCTGGTGGGCCCGCCGGCTCCGGCCGCGAAAAGGTAGGCCTCCCCTGTCTGCGGCAGTCAGCCTGCCCAGGACCCGGGTCTCCGTGGCAACCAAGGGTGCGACGAGGGGGGAGGGAACGCTGTCAGAGGGCAGTTCCCGCGGGATTTGGCCAGTGCTTCCTTTCTTGAGTTGCTCCTCCTCTCAGCCCGGACACCTGTGCCAGCCCCTCCTCAGGTTGAAGGCCCCTCCATAATTGGACTGCGCAGCCCTGAAGATCCTCGACTTCCCCAGAGTCACAAGTGACCCTTCTTCTCCAACTTGTCCCCTGTGATCTCCTTGAAAGCAAGAATTTTGTATTGCTGACAACACCCAGTTTAGAGGATTAGCGGGCACGCAGGAAATGTTAAAACAACTCAGTGTAGAACTATTGAAGAAGAAAAAAAACAAGGTAAAAAAAAGACGAATCGACTATTTCCACGCTTTTTGGAACAATAGGTACCACAGATATCACATTAGATAGACCCTTCCAGGACTGACTGTGCTGCGCTTAGTCGTGGTGGACTCTGTGACCCCATGGACTGTAGCCTCCCAGGCTCCTCTGTCCATGGAATTTTCCAGGCTAGAATACTGTACCAGAGTGAGTTGCCATTTCCTTCTCCAGGAGATCTTCCCAATCCAGGGATGGAACCCCTGCCCCGTCTTCCGTTTTCCTAAATTAATTGCAAGCAGATTCTTTACCCTCTGAGCCACGGGTGAAGCCTTCCAGGGCAAGTTGTGTAAAGATCTTTGCCAGCCTCCTTCCCAGGAGCTGCCTGCAAAGAAAGATGTTGCTGAAATGGGCCTACAAACAAGCAAATTCACACCCTTCAAAGTATAGAATGGAACTGGGGATATATATAAACTTCCCCCAAAGGGTTTTAATATGGCTACTTTAATTTTTGAGTGTCCTGGAGAGAAGTCTGCATCCTAACTCATCAAAGAAAAACAAACTGTGCTCAAGTATTACAGGTAGTGGGAAAATACTTTAATTTCTAGAATAAAAACCAGATGACTGAGATTTAAGTTTATGTGCATCTTAAGCTTTTTATTGATTGCCTGTTAACCTATCTCCAAAGTGCATGTTCTAAAACTGGAGAAAAAGAAAAGGTTGCTTTTTTCTCTACTGTATACCATTTGTGTTGCTGCTTTGAAACTTCCCCAACAGACTTCAATAGGTCTAATTTTTGAGAGCTTCAATAGCTCTCAAATTTTTCTTACAGTACGATTCAATGAACAAATGCCAATATGAATATATAAAGATCATGTGAAGAATAACATGTATGTACTTCACATTTCTTGCCTGGTTGAAAAAAATCCTAGGTTTTAAAACAAATGGGCATTGGATTGCGCAACTTGACAAATTACGTTTCAAGTTTTAAGTGAAAAAAAATCATGAAATCATTTTAAATATAAGATTTTATTTTATTGAAAATAAAATAGATGCTAATATCTACTTAAAAGAAAGAAAAATCTGCTAGATACTTGGTCTCCATTTTCTGTATGAAGCAAAAACCAAAGCCTACAAGTTGAATGAAGTTCTTCATTTTGGACTGAGATCAAAGTCATAGGAAAATCTTGCAAGTGCAAGCCCCAAATTCTGCAAGATGTATGGTAAATATACTTGAGTAAATACCTTATTTGCTGCTGGTTGGGAATCTCAAATTTTGTTCATCTTCTTTGTAGAAGTGGTTCAATCTGGAAAAGAAACGTAATTTATGTAACTAAGATCAGTATGGGAGAAGGCAATGGCACCCCTCTCCAGCACTCTTGCCTGAAAAATCCCATGGATGGAGGAGCCTGGTAGGCTACAGTCCATGGGGTCACTAAGAGTCGGACACGACTGAGCGACTTCCGTTTCACTTTTCACTTTCCTGCATTGGAGAAGGCAATGGCAACCCACTCCAGTGTTCTTGCCTGGAGAATCCCAGGGACAGGGGAGCCTGGTGGGCTGCCATCTATGGGGTCCCACAGAGTCGGACACAACTGAAGCGACTTAGCAGCAGCAGCAGCAGCAAGATCAATATGGTCACTCAAGAGATTCTAAATTGTGTTCGCTGGTTCTTTCTCCGTGTGTTAAACAGGAAGGGCTAGACTTTGGCATTTGGTTTATTATCTGTGTAACCTTAGGCAAGTCCTTACATCTCTCAGCTTCAGTTTCTAGACCTATAAGGCAGACTGAATAATAATGCTGCCTTTGAGGAGGTTTGTGAGTATTTAGTGGAATGATGTATGTCAAGATTGTCTGGAAAGTAGTAGCTCAATAGTTAGTTCCTCCTTTCCCCCTCTATTGTTAAGAAGGGGAGAATGGATATTGGGGAACTATTAGTAGCAATTTGCTACAAATTGGTTTGCCCTGACCCCATCACCCACCAGTTATTCTCAATGCACCACTCCCATTATTCTCAATGTGGAGTCTCCCCTACTTAATGTTCCCATAATATTTTGTGCATGCATGTATGTGTTCATTCATTCATTTATCAGATATATATTAAATTCTTACCGTGTGCCTCACACTTTCCTCAGTCCTAAAGGTTAAAAAAAAATGTATAGAATGATCAGGGACCTTATTCTCAGGAAATTAATGGATATGTATACTTGTATTTTGAGACACTTTATTTTTTATTGTATATATTTATGTATATCTCTGTATTCCCCACTTCTGCCATCCTTACTTGCATAACCCGGACAATACACACACTCTATAAAATAGTTTTATTGTGTCTTTTAAGTTTTGTTATATCTTTTTATTCCCAGAAAGAGCAAAATATCAGTCTTTCACATGCACAGATTATAAATATGAAGGTGTCTTTAGGGGTCATGGTATATTTTATTATGCATCACACAGTACACAGTATGATCTGTGGAAAATGTGAGATAAAAAGCTAGCTATAAACTTTAAAATACTATTGTCTTTCAAAATATAGTTTGAGTAGCTCTTGTTTGTTTGTTTTTAAATGATATATCAATATGACAACTCACTGTATTGAAAACAAGATTTAATGAGAGTCTTTATCCCCAAAGTAAAGCTTAGGCCAACAGTTGTGGGTTAGTGAATTCGTGGTTACTATTTACTCTAATCCTCCCTCCTTACCTTTCCTGGTTTATGGGCTCATTGTGGACTTAAAGTATTGGAGGGGAGGACTAGAGGGAAGCATATCAAATCTCAGTGAGCACTACAAAAGTTACCGGAGAGATAGGTATGTGGATTCAGCTGTTGTGAAAGCACGTATGAAAAAATATAGTCCTTGTTTAAATTGCACTCTGTAATATGATCAGAACATTAAGTCAGAGATGATGTAGGAAATTAAGGGTTAGTTACCTGGAGCTTTCTGCAGAAGGAACTTAAAGGAGTGATTTTCTTTCCCCAGAGGGTAGAGTATTTTAAATATTTGTAAATTAACATTCCTTGTATTTGAATCAGAGTAGCTCCTGTATGTTAGTCAAGTCGGTATTCAAAAAACATTTGTTCTATGTCTGCATCTCCTTTGCTGCCCTGCAAATAAATAGGTTCGTCAGTACCATCTTTCTAGATTCCATATATATGCGTTAATATACGATAATTACCCATGGTTGATTCATGTTGATGTATGGCAGAAATCAACACAATATTGTAAAGCAATTATCCTTCAGTTAAAATAAGTAAACTAAAAAACAAAACAAAAACACATTTGCTCATTTGCTTCAGTTTGATCTGGGCATAAAAAGTTGTGCTTAGTTCCAGTGCAACTTGTTATAGAAATGTAAAAAGTGTATGAAACAAAGAATTTTAACTTATGTTCTTAAACATCACAGCACAATTTATCATTATGGCTACTGAGAAATAGTACTACTGATTTTTGTGTGTGTGTGTACAATAATTCTTTCCCTTACTCTTTTTTATTTGACATAGCTATCTAGTGTTCCAGCCTGGACCTAAGCTTTTCCCAACTCTGAACTTTAGAGCTGATAGATATTGAAATAACCCATTCCGGAGGAGGGAGGAGGGATTGATAACCCAAGAAGGCAGGAAACTCACTCTGAGGTAAAGAGCATCAGTCCTCTGATGCTGTGTGAGTGTTGATGTGAAGGAATACTTTGCATTATTCAAGTGTTTCCTATCCTAGTCCTTATGGAAACTTATTTCAAGCAACTTGAAAAGGAAATGCAAAGATTCCTTTGGGCAAATCAAAATATGATTGTGGGTTCTTTACTACAAGACAGTCAAAGATTAACCAGAAGAGCCATAACCGTTTGCAGAGCAGGGGTAGAAATCTTCCTTAATTTGGAAACAGCAGGAGACTGAGATGGAGCAGAGTATTTTGAAGGGTAGCCAAGTGAAAAAGAACAGAAGTCCAATTGAGCAAAAGTGCCATTAGGAATAACTTTGAGATTTAGAATCCAAAAATGACAACAGCAACTAAGGAGGAGTTTGTTACCTAAGACGCAAGAGGAAAAGAAGATTCGGGAGACTTGTAACCCTAGCCCTTGATTGTTCTTGTGGCCCAAGAGAATCAAGGGTTACAACAGACAGCCATTGTAATAAATTTCCGCCATACAGTAGTTTCCCAGAGTTAGTCATTCAAACACCACATTCATGAATTATTTTTACATATTCATATACTACCAATTATATTACTCAGTGTTTTATTTTAACTCAGAATCATGGCTTTTCTTAAATAGAAAACTTGTACATGGAAAATCATAATCATTTGCCATAAATGAAAATAACCACAACAAAAGCAAAATAACACTATTAAATTCTAGTTAGAAATGGTTGTACCAAAGCTCCAGGCTTGAGGTTGACTGTTCTTGATTAAAAAGGAAAACTGGCTGGGCTTCTTGATGGCTCAGTGGTAAAGAATTTTTCTGCCAATGCAGGAGACAGGGGTTCAATCTCTGATCCAGAAGGATCCCACATGCCACAGAGCAACTAAGCCTATGTGCCTTAATAGAAAGAAAGAGGAGAAAAAGGAAGATGGGCAATGTTAGCAAGGTGTTAAACACCAGTATAAATGACACTTTTCTCCTTGACAGAGGGAATAGAAGAGAATTGGATAAAGCAACTTTCTCATTGTATGTTTGTTTTTCAACACTAGGTTGGCATACCACTTCAAATCATTTCCCATACTTGGGGAAATACCATATGAAGAGATTTGAGTTCAAGAATTAGAGAAACAATGCTGTCTGAAATAAGAGGAAGAAAATGCAAGTAATTTGAAATTGATCAAAAAAGAATTAGAAGGATCTAATGGCACAGTGGAAGGTTAAAGCGTCTGCGTGCAATGCAGGAGACCTGGGTTCGATCCCTGGGTCGGGAAGATCCCCTGGAGAAGGAAATGGCAACCCACTCCAGTATTCTTGCCTGGAGAATCCCATGGACGGAGGAGCCTCGTGGGCTACAGTCCACGGGGTCGCAAAGAGTCAGACACGACTGAGCAACTTCACTCACTCACTCACAATGGCACAGTGGAAATAGTGTCAGATTTTATTTTTGGGGGCTCCAAAATCACTGCAGATGGTGATTGCAGCCATGAAATTAAAAGACGCTTACTCCTTGGAAGGAAAGTTATGACCAACCTAGATGGCATATTGAAAAGCAGAGACATTACTTTGCCAACAAAGGTCCATCTAGTCAAGGCTATGGTTTTTCCAGTGGTCATGTATGGATGTGAGAGTTGGACTGTGAAGAAAGCTGAGCGCTGAAGAATTGATGCTTTTGAACTGTGGTGTTGGAGAAGACTCTTGAGAGTCCCTTGGACTGCAAGGAGATCCAACCAGTCCATCCTAAAGGAGATCAATCCTGGGTGTTCACTGGAAGGACTGATGTTGAAGCTGAAACTCCAACACTTTGGCCACCTCATTGGAAAAGACTCTGATGCTAGGAGGGATTGGGGAAGGAGGAGAAGGGGATAACAGGGGATGAGATGGCTGGATGGCATCACCGACTCGATGGACGTGAGTTTGAGTGAACTCCGGGAGTTGGTGATGGACAGAGAGGCCTGGCATGCTGTGATTCATGGGGTCACAAAGAGTCGGACACGACTGAGCGACTGAACTGAACTGAATGGCACAGTTGTAGTGGGACTTTGAAACCAGAGTCAGAAGACCTGATTTTTAGTCTTAATGTGTGTGTGTGTTCAGTCACTCAGTCGTGTCCAACTCCTTGCAACCCTATGGACTGTAGCCCTCCAGACTCCTCTGTCCATGGGATTTTCCAGGCCAAAAATTCTGGAGTGAGTTGCCATTTAGTTGTATGCTGCTACTGCTAAGTCGCTTCAGCTGTGTCCAACTCTGTGCGACCCCATAGATGGCAGCCCACCAGGCTCCCCCGTCCCTGGGATTCTCAGGCAAGAACACTGGAGTGGGTTGCCATTTCCTTCTCCAGTGCATGAAAGTGAAAAGTGAAAGG
Organism: Bos mutus; assembly: GCF_027580195.1. NCBI lineage: Eukaryota > Metazoa > Chordata > Mammalia > Artiodactyla > Bovidae > Bos > Bos mutus. The sequence goes on along the minus strand of NC_091622.1, from coordinate 59,644,285 downwards.
GAGGTCGCTCAGTCGTGTCCGACTCTTAGCGACCCCATGGACTGCTGCCTACCAGGCTCATCCATCCGTGGGATTTTCCAAGCAAGATTACTGGAGTGGGTTGCCATTGCCTGGGCAAATCTCTTCTTTCTGTATGTTCTTTGACATATTCAAATCAAGCTTCCCTGGTGGCTAAGCGGTAAAGAATCTGCCTGCAGGAGCCACAGGAGACACAGGTTCAATCCCTGGGTTGGGAAGATCCCCTGGAGAAGGGCATGGAACCCACTCCAGTATTCTTGCCGGGAGAATCCCATGGCCAGAGGAGCCTGGTGGGCTGCAGTCCATGGGGCCACAAAGAGTTGGACATGACTGAAGCAACTTGGAATGCTTGTATGCTCAAGTCTGTGATTTATTTACTAAGAAAAAAGTGAGTGGGAAAGGATTTAATGAGCCTGAAAAGATTGGCAGTTTATAGGGGAAAAATATTAAATATCTATTTTAATATTTACCTAATATCTATTAAAATATCCATTTAAAAGTTTATTTTGACAAAAAATGCAGAAATGGAAGGATAAAAAAACAAAGATATACAACATATAGAAAACAAATAGAAAAATGGTTGATACAAATTCTACCTAATCTGTATTTACATTAAATATAAAGGGGTTAGTAAGATGGATTTAAAAGTCCCAAATAATGGATTGAAAGTGAAAGGATGGGAAACTATAGCCTTGCACAATAGAACCAAGAGAGTCTTCAGAGACTGGCTATACTGTTATCAAACAAAATAGACTTTAAAATAACAGTTGTTTCTATAATATGTTTTTCTTAGAAAACATACCTGAATATATCAGTACACTCTGGCATTTGCAAAATGTTAGTAAATTTGTGGCATGTCAAAAAATTCCATTGAATCAGTGATTTCATTGGGAGCATTGGATATGTATTTTGGGTCACAGTACAGCATGTATGAAGTGGTATCAACTAATACATATAAACTACAAGGATATATTATACAACATGGAAAATATAATTAACATTTTATGATAATTATAAATGGAATATTCTTCCCTGATAGCTCAGTTGGTAAAGAATCCACCTGGAATGCAGGAGACCCTGGTTTGATTCCTGGGTCGGGAAGATCCATTGGAGAAGGGATATGCTACCCACTCCAGTATTCCTGAGCTTTCCTTGTGGCTCAGCTGGTAAAGAATCTGTCTGCAATGAGGGAGACCTGGGTTCAATCCCTGGGTTGGGAAGATCCCCTGGAGAAGGGAAAGGCTATCCACTCCAATATTCTGACCTGAAGAATTCCATTAATTGTATAGTCCATGGGGTTGCAAGTTGAACCCGGCTGAGCAATTTTCATTAAGTGGAATACAACCTTTTAAAATTGTGAATCACTACATTGTACGCATGTAACTTATATATCAACTGTACTTTAATATTTTTTTTTAAGTATAAATAAATTTAAAAAACAGAGCTCTTGCCTCAGTGCTAATCCATGGACTGTGGCCCACCAGGCTCCTCTCAGTTCAGTTCAGTTGTTCAGTCGTGTCTGACTCTTTGTAACTCCGTGGACTGCAGCACGCCAGGCTTCCCTGTCCATCACCAACTCCCAGAGCCTACTCAAACTCATGTCCATTGCGTCGGTGATGCCATCTAACCATCTCATCCTCTGTCACCCTCTTCTCCTCCTGCCTTCAGTCTTTCCCAGCATCAGGGTCTTTACCAATGAGTTTGTTCTTCATATCAGGTGGCCAAAGTATTGGAGTTTCAGCTTCAACATCAGTCCTTCCAATGAATATTCAGGACTGATTTCCATTAGGATGGACTGGTTGGATCTTCCTTGCAGTCCAAGGAACTCTCAAGAGTCTTCTTCAACACCACAGTTCAAAAGCATCAATTCTTTGGCTCTCAGCTTTCTTTATCCATGGGTTCCTCTATCCATGGGATTTTCCAGGCAAGAATACTGGAGTGTGTTGCCATTTTCTTCACCAGGGCATCTTCCTGATGCAGAGATTGAATCCACGGTTCCTCTATCCATGGGATTTTCCGGGCAAGAATACTGGAGTGTGTTGCCATTTTCTTCTCCAGGGGATCTTCCTGATGCTCTGCATCAGGATTGAATCCACATCTCCTACACTGCAGGTGGATTCTTTACCGCTGAACCATGGAGGAATCCAGAGAGACTCAATGCTAGAATATTCTAGCAAATCAGACTGCATGAAAGAGGTAAAAGTTTAGTTTTCATAGAGATCTTTGCCCTAAAGTTCAGGATACATAATTTAATTGGTATGAAATTCTTTTGTGAAATGTCAGAGTCACTTTACACTGAAATTGTATATGTCGCCTTAGCGTTTAAATGCTTGAGCAAATATAAAAAAAGATATTAAAAATGATTTTTTTTCATTTTAATTCTAAAGTTAAGGATTACAAAGAATCATATCAAATGGCTGGAAGGGATATTTTATGTTTTCATATAACTAAGTAAAAATTCCCATCTCCCCACCCCTCAACAAATTAACCCACCCACAACAGACCAATCAAATGAGTAAATACTCATAACAACAAAAACCCTGAAACAATGACTCCTCACTAGGTTTGAGTGTACTATTTTAAACTAGATTTAGGGAGCCATCTGCTGGTAAATTGATGAGCTGTCTGACTTTTTTTAAAGAATAGAGTTGCCAGATAATTTACAAAATGTTCAGTTCAATTTGAGAATTCCATGGACTATATAGTCCATGGGGTCGCAAGGAGTCGGACTTCTACTTTCTTTTACTGAGTGACTTTTACTTTCTTTCACTTCAGTTAAATTTGAATTTCAGATAAACTACAAATAATTATTTTAGCATAAATATATCAGGGCAGTACTTGCTTCATATTCCAACACTACTTTAAGTTTATAATTATACTCTTTTAAGTGATTCAGAAAAGTTTGTCTTGAAATCCAGATAGTATGATTATTGAGGAATGTGTGTGTGTGTGTGTGTGTTAGTTGCTCAGTCGTGTCTGACTGTTTGCAACGCCACAGACTATAGCCCGACAAGCTCCTCTGTCCATGGAATTCTCCAGTCAAGAATACTGGAGTGGGTTGCCGTTCCCTTCTCCAGGGGATCTTCCCGACCCAGGGATCAAACCTGAATATGGCAGATAGATTCTTTACTGTCTGAGCCAATGTATTCATTGCTATATTCACATGCTCCAGCATGATGTGTTTGTCTTCCTCTGTTGTATTTTTATCTGTCTCTGTTATTTTTCACTTGAGTTTTCCTAGTCTGTGTATTTCTTTCCTGCTGCTACAGTCTCATATTAAAGAATCTAGAGGACTTCCCTGGTGGTCTAATGGTTAAGACTCCACACTCCCAATGCAGGGACATGGGTTCAATCCCTGGTTGGGGAACTAAAATGTGGCATAGTGTGGCTTAAAATTTTTTTAATTTCTCAGAAAAGGAATCTGGGTCAATTACAGCTTAAAAATGGAAAACCAAAAGAGAATTCATCTTATTTTCTATAGTACCTCAGTTTCAGATTCCACTTATCTTTTAAAAAGTAAAAGGGTATACATGTATATTTTATTTTTGACCTTTAACATTTTAATTTGTGTTTAATTGGTAATTTATTCACATGGTTTTAATTTAAAAAAAAATACAAGAGAATATTCAGTGAAGAATCTCTCTCACTCCTGTCTTTGACATAGAGATAACCAATATATCTTACGTGATCCTTAGTCATCTTAACAAAGGTCATTTATTTTAAAGTAAAAGAAGGCAATAGGGTTGTCTCTCAAGGGGAAAAAAAGTATTGTAGGTGACAATAAAAGACATTTCTTTCTTCATAAACTATAGTTTTTAATTGAATTGCTCAATTTTACTTTGCCTATGGGGCAAATATCCAGAAAATGTATTCTCTTAAATCTTGGTAGCATACGAATAATTGCCTATAGCTGCAAAATTCAAATTACTAAAAACCCATGTTATAAAATATCACAAGAGGGAGATATCGCTTCATAAAAATAGTTAAAGAGGGGGAAAAGTCTTTTGTCTGTTTTGGACACATTTTTCCCTCACTATCTTGTCTTCAGTCATTTGAGATAGTGACAAGCATTCAAACGGCCTATATTCAAATCCCTGTTTTGTCTCATTCTGTTTGTAGTTCTGAATTAAATTGACCTTTAGGAGTCTTAAGATCATCTGTAAATTCAGGCTTATGCTCTTGTTTTGAACATTACATTAAATAATATATTTGAAATGGTGATGCCCTCCAGCCAAAGCTAGGAACACACCTGCAGTTGGACAAGTTGGGTTTATCACTCATTGCAGTAAGGCAGAATGCACGCCATGGGTGGAGGGAGGCCTCTCAGTAGGAGGAAAGGACCTATTATAGGAGTTGGGCTGTGGTTGGACGATTTGTGGGAGGATCTGACGAAACAGGGTTTCCTCTAGATTGAGTGCTGTTAGAATGCAGGGACAATTAATGACTGGATAACTTGAAATTTATTTATAAGGGAGGGTGTGTGCTGTGTGCTTAGTCACTCAGTCATGTCCAGCTCTTGCCAACCCATGGACTGTGGCCTGCCCACCAGGCTCCTTTGTCCATGAGGATTCTCCAGGCATAATACTAAAGTGGGTTGCCACACCCTCCTCCAGGGGATCTTCCCAACCCAGGGATCAAATCCAGGTCTCCCACATTGCTGGTGGGTTCTTTACCATCTGAGCCACCAGGGAAGCCCCATAAGGGAGGGTAGAGTGAGGCTAAATTCTTATGGTAAAGAAGCAGTACTGAGTCCTGTGAGTGGGAAAACAGCTAATTGGTATTTTGTGTGTTGTAGAGTGACTTTGTGTTTGTCCATGCTTAGACAAAATTATGGAGAAGGCAATGGCACCCCACTCCAGTACTCTTGCCTGGAAAATACCATGGACGGAGGAGCCTGGTAGGCTGCAGTCAGTGGGGTTGCTAAGAGTCAGACATGACTGAGCGACTTCACTTTCACTTTTCACTTTCATGCGTTGGAGAAGGAAATGGCAACCCACTCCAGTATTCTTGCCTGGAGAATCCCAGGGACGGGGGAGCCTGGTGGGCTGCCGTCTATGGGGTCCCAAAGGGTCAGACCTGACTGAAGCGACTTAGCAGCAGCAGTAGCAGCAGACAAAATTAAGAAGTTGTCTTGTTTTGTCTCACTTGCTCATGGTCCCAGAGAGACCTTGACTGATGTGGGTGTTTTGTGAAGTGGTATATGTCCAAAGGAGAATAACTTGACCTAGCAATGAACTCCAGGCCAGCTTCTGAGCACATGCAAGTCTAGCTATAAGTTAAAGATCAATTGTTGGGTGTCAGGGGTTGCTTTTTTTCGTTCTTAGAAATCATCTGGCACTTAGCTGATGCTCAGTAAAACTTGATTAGACCTAGATTGTATTCAAATTATTTGATGATATATTCTTCTCACCTGTCACTGGACAATGAGCTTCAACAGGACAGAGGTAATGCTTCGTTCAACCTCTCTCTTTCACATGAAACAGGTATTAATTCTACTGATACAATAAGTGTCTTCACAGCTTTGCTCTTGGTATCACTACTCCTCTCTCCCTCCCTTCTGTGTTCTCCCTTCCCTTTTACTCTCTTAATCAGCTGCAGTAAACAAGTATATGTAAGGTTGATAAAGCAGTGATTTCTGTAGCACAATCATAGAATGATATTGTTTTAAAGAAGTCAGCCAAAATAGAAATTGTCTCTGTTCTCCCAACCATTTAAGGGGGTCTATAGTAGCTCATTTAAATTTGTCACTATTTTTTAAAAGTATAGATAAATCAATAATCCTCATTAGTTAGAATTCTCTTGCATCCAGAGGCTTCTAGGAGCCTCTCATCTTCCCTCACCACAATTCCATACACTCGCTTTGTGGTCTGTGGTCCCCTCACTTCTCACCTTTCTGCTCTTCACAGTACCACACAACACACTTGGAAGGACCTGCTGCTTTTCACAGACTCTGTTTGGTTTCCTCTGGTTCTGTTTCCTTCTTAAAGAGTTTGGGTGGGTGTGGGTGAATTTTCATTTCCTGTAATGGTGGGCAAGGTTTTTCAGATCTGTGTTCTCATAGGAAAAACAAAATTTCTGGAAAAATATGAAAACAGTAACTGGATGCTTCAAATTAGTCAAGAATCCAAAGACTAAAGCTAAAGCTAACACAAGAACCAATAAAAGTGATCAGAATACAGAATCTGCTTTTACTCTGAGAGCATTTGTTGATCCCAGCAAATCTGAAACTTCATTGAGATGGCTTTGACTGGTGAGGAGGTCAGAAATGAAAGCACTGGGTCTACAGAAGACGCAAAGTCTAGCAAGAGACTGTTCCCACAGTAGGCTGAGAGGGTTACAAAGGGTTACACCCTTAGAGTCAGGCTGAACCAGAAGTAAATGAGACTTCAAGCAGACTTCCTGTGTGAGTTGGGCAAGTCTTGGACCCACAGGTCTCATGTTGGCTGTGCCCCCAGGGACCTGTAAAAAATAAATGCCCTAGAAGATTCCTCAAAATCTTCTTTTGAGGAAGGGACCTTTCATCTAGGCCTCAAATCATTCCTACAAATAATATAAGATGCATGTTTCCTTTACATTAATGTTTATTATATTTTCACTATTATTTTTCATTACATATTTCTGAAAATAAAACCTCTAAAACAGTTCTTAAAAGACAGGCTTTAAGTGTGAACAGTAAAACATTGTATGTACAACAAGTTTTAAAATAGTTAACTCATAGGGATCCAAGTTTCATGAGATCAGAGTGGAAGAAACTCATGTTTATAGAACAGAGAGGACTCTAGGCAGAAGGCAGGGACCTAAGGAGCAGCCATGGCAGAAGAAGGGGTTTTTGAAACAATGAGAGGTTTCACTTCTGGGAGCAGAAACCAACATTGTGAAAATTCTATAAATTGATCGAAGAAGTAGATGAGAAACTGAACAATGCATACTTCATTAAAAACTGTTGGTCATTTTATGACCTGCCTTCTTACATAAGTAGGCATCCTTTCCAAGTTAAGGAAAATAAAACACAAGAATGTTTAATAATTTGCCATTAATCACTATCTTAATATTCTTACTTTAAAAGTTAGTAGCTAGGGACCTTCCCTGGTGGTCCAGAGGTTAAGAATCTGCCTTGCAATGCAGGGGTTGGGGGGTTGATCCCTGGTCGGGTGACTCAGATTCCACATGCGTTGGGCCAACTAAGCTCAGGCACCTCTGCTCCTAGAGAGGCCCTCAGACTATGACTAAGACTTGCCGGAGCCTAATTAATTGATTAATCTTTTTAAAAAGTCTCCCTAAACATCTACCTTTTTTAAAAGTTAGGTCCAGGTTCAATATTTGTCACTGTGAACTTGCTGAGAGAGATGAATCTCATAGAGAAAGAAAGCAGGTCACTGTTTGCCAGGGGCTGGGGTGGGGAGTGGATAAGGAGTGACTGTTAATGAATATGAGGTTTTATGATTAAAATCAATGGGATGGTAATGGGAATAGACACAGTTCTTGCCCTCATGGAGATTTATTTATGAAGGAGATAGACAAGTAAAACAATCATTGCAGTACAGTGTGTTAAATGAAATAGTGGGAGTAGTGGAGGAAGCAGAGTCAGTAGCATTTATTCAGGAAATAACTTCTAATAATGAGTAAGAGTTAGTCAGAGGCAGAAGGATGGGAGGCAGCAGGAAGTAAGTTATGGTGTTCCGAGCAAAATAAGTATTCAAAGGCTCAGAGATGAAACACCTCATGGCATGTAAGGAATCTGAAAAAATTATATCAATGGGAATAGGGGAAGCAGAGAGAGACCTTGGATGGGATTCAGAACAACTACACAGGGACTCATAGGTCATATCAGGGAGTGTCAACTCTATCCCCTTGGAGAACCATCACAAGTTTTAAAGGAGGCAACTGACATGATCTGATTTGAGTTTTTGAGAGATGGAAAAAGGTATTACAGAAGGCAGAAGACATTCACTTCAGATAGGAGCAAAGGACAGACAGCTCTTTCATTGTAACTGAGAGGGAAGGAGAGGGTATTTTGGATGCATTTAAGTTTCTGAGCTTCAAGCAGTGTGTGCTGAAGCCAGCTTCTACTAGCTATCAGGAGCCAGTTGTTAAATTTTCAGGAATTTTGAGATCTGGTTAACTTATGCTAATAGCTTTGATTCAGCCATAATGGGAATATTTATCCCATGGAAGTTGGCAACATTACAAATCAGAACTCCTCCACATCGCACCCTGCAGACGATCAGTTATTAGGCATCTACCATCACATCCCTGGAGGGCAGGAAAGACAAAGAACTCCCATCTAAACACCGTCTTCTCTGTTGGAAAAGAAGACAGATTTCATGCTAATATCAGAGCTTTGAGGAAAGTGAATAGAAGTTGAATCCTATGAAGCATGGCAGACAGACAGAGCCACCTAGGAAATATGAAATGACTACCAGGCTGTATTGAGGGACCAACTCAGGTTGGAGACCGTTAGTCTTCAGTGGAATCAATCCATGTAGTTGTATGATTTCTCCTGCAAGCTAAGCCACCTGGGGAGCTCAGCAGAGATGGGGATGAGTGGTTTGATCCAGAGCCAGTCTTTTGCCTGGCAGTTATGATGGAAGAACTAATGCAGAAAGGATGACAAAGCTGTTTACAAGAAAGTAGCTGCAGAAATGGGCCATGGAGCCTAAATGGTGAAGGGAAAGGGAAAGTGTAAAGTCGCTTAGTCATGTCCGACTCTGCGACCCCGTGCATTATAGCCCACCAGGCTCCTCTGTCGATGGGATTCTCCAGGCAAGAATATTGGAGTGGGTAGCCATACCCTTCTCCAGGGGATCTTCCCAACCGAGAAATTAAACCCTGCATCTCCTGCATTGCAGGCAGATTCTTTACCATTTGAGCCACCAGGGAGAGAGGTGGAAATAGAAGGTGATAGGTAAGAAGAAGGTGGAGGAGTTGTATTTTCCTGGTATTACATGCTTTGAGACCTCTTCCTGTAGCCTGGTCTCACCTTTGTAACTTGGTCCTCCCATTTGACAATGCCACTTTTAGAATGTGAATCCAGATCCAGGTCCCTCAACCTTATATGAAACTCTAGCTTCATCTAACCACCAAATGTTGTATTTGTGTCCTTATTTTGGGCTTCACTTGTGGCACTAGTGGTAAAGAACTTGCTTGCCAATGCAGGAGACACCAGAGACACCAGTTCGATCCCTGGGTCAGAAAGATCCCCTGGAGGAGGGCATGGCAACCCACTCCAGTATTCTTGCCTGGAAAGTCCCATGGACAGAGGAGCCTGGTTGGCTATGATCCATAGGGGTGCAAAGAGCTGAACTTGACTGAAGCAACTTAGCTCACACACACACACACACACACACACATCCCTATTTTAGACATCATATTTTAAAGATTGCAGTGCCCAGTGTCACTGGAACAGCCTAACAGCATTATTAACCACACAGGATAAATAAACTGAAGCAGGGATAGGCAGATTTTTACCATTTTAGGGGTGATGATCAGATATTTGGGAATCTTTGCTCATCATGTTGATGCACATCACCAGTGAACAATGACTGATATCCTGTCCTATATACAATCACTCTAGATGAGCAATAATCATGAGGACATCATTTTGCAGGTTATTAGAACATAAAAGTATTAAGTAACATGGGAGAAGTTCAGAGAGTTAATGTGAAATTTCTAAATAACCTTCAAATAAGCTTATTTTCTTACAATAATTTAACCACAAGCAGGAAAATCCTTTCCAGATTATTGTTTATGGGATATGACCAGAAGCTGACTTAGTGATGGGACTGTTAACTGGCAGAACCTCAAAAAAGAACAATCCGGCTGTCATAAGACAAGACTCAGGGCATATGAAATATAAATTTAATATCAAATGACAATGGGTTTTCCTAGCTGACACCTGTTTATATCTTCCAAACATGCTAAAGAGTATAACTGTCTAGATTCAAACCAAGTGACCTTGACTGAGTGGTGAGAATTTCCTGTATTTGTATGTTTTGTCACTTAGATGTCACCAGGACTCAGGCAGATGCAGGGCAGCCCACTCTGTATTGGGGAGAAGGGGTTGCGGGGAGCAGGCCCTTCCTGGGATGTCCCTCACTCTGGAAGACTGTTGGGCTCTGGGTCACGTTCGTACGTGTGACAGACAGGAGGGCCCTATGGGTCAGGCACCTGCTCACCTCTGACCTCAGAAAAATAAATTTTAAAGAAAAAAATAAAAAGAGTATAACTATCAAAAATCTATGTACTTGGTGACTACATTTGCCATGCCACCTTTCCTTAAGATTGAATACATTGAGTGTAGTGCAATGTTATTTCTCAATACGTATATGTTACAGGAATTTTCTGTCTGAATTAAAAATGTGTTTTCAATGAGATAACTGAATTCATGGTACTCTTGTGTTTGTGATTCATCATGATTAGTGCCAGATTCAATAAATATAATTCATTTTCACCCACTACCTTGAGATTAGCTGGATGTTATGGCTTTGAAAAAGCTAGACTCCCTGGTGCTATAGATATAAATCCTGTCCAACGTAACTTATGTTCTTTTTTATGAGATAAATGAGGGTGAGTGGCATGCAGTTTTCATACCGAGGGAGGCACTTCCTTCTCCTTCAAAGTGATTACGTCACTGCATTTCCCACTGGGATAGCTGACCCCTCAAAAACATAGCAAACAGAACTATTGATTTTAATCCCCTCATACTAGATTTTTTTTCTTACCTTTTTTTCCCCACCTGACCTTTTTATCTTTTCTAACCTTGAGGTATTTGGATACACAATAAGAGGAAGAAATATCTGGGAGAGCAGGAAGTATATGACGATTTTCTTTCTCTTGTCACTCTCCACATTGGCCAGCAAGGGGAGTTATAGGAACAATTTCAGGGATTTGAGCTGAGACGCTTGCTTCCCACAGTTGATTACTAGTCACCATGTCTCTTGCACTGGACTTTCTTGTGTAACTCAGCAAGAATTGTTTTCTACTTCTGTGTACCTGTATAGTTTTTCTTTCATCTAATAGGTTGCTGATGAAAAATTGTGAACTTCAAAGTAAAAAAATCTAACAGAATGGTGGGACACTGGAAATGAAGTGAGTTTCTATGCCCAGGTGGCATAAAAATCTAATTGTAGCCGGGAGCAGCCCAAGCCCCCTTAATGCGGATAAGGCAGCATTCAACTGGCTTCAATAAAAAGGGACTTAAATGGAAGGGAGGTGGCCTTGAGGAGAGCCGCCCCGGCTGCCAGGACTGAGAAGGTCATTGTTCTGAGTTCTCCTGGGGCTTATGGAGATTGAAGAAGCACCTGCTGCCTTCCAGAGCTGAATGTTTCAGGCCAGTCCTGAAACCACCCAGGGCTGGAACACTCCCCCGGTCTCTGGCCCCCAGCCAGTCAGGCGATAGAGATTCAAAGACATGGGGAGAAGGTGTGGGAAGAGCCCTCAGGAGGGATCTAGAGAGACAGTTGCCACTCTCTGAGCAACCCAGGAGAGCTCTCTCCCCTTTAAATCACATTTCATGCTTCTTGAATGACAGTATGAATCTGTGCTCAGTTGTGTCCAATTCTTTGTGACCCCATGGACTGTAGTCCACCAGGCTTCTCTGTCGATGAAATTTTCCAAGCCAGAATACTGGAGTGGGTTGCCATTTCTTCCTCCAAGGAATCTTCCCAACCCAGGGACTGAACCTGCATCACTTGCATCTCCTACATTAGCAGGCAGATTCTTTACCAACTGCACCATTAGCTCCAACCAAGCCTTTCTGTGGTCTTCAGTGGAATCCCTCTACTAATAACATTTTAATATCTGACCACTCTCACAGATAATGGTTCACTTCATTTGCTTATTTTGGGACCAGAATCAATGATCATGTACCCTCCTTAATGTCTTGATTCTGCTTCCCCAAGCCCCATCGTGACTACAGAAAACACTTTGCTGTTAGTGGCAAAATACACTAAAACTCATAATCACTAGTTTTCTCTATGTGAAGGTCAAATTCTAATTTAAATTATTTTAGGTATATATCTTGAATAAATTATGATCCCATACTTTGTTAATGAACAAACATTGCATAGTATGGAGAAAAGAATCTGGTCCTGAGAGGAGGAGATGTAGATTTTAGTTTTGACTCTGCCATTTAATAGCTCTACAGTCTTAGACAAATCACATGATTTGAGGGAATTTAAGTATTCTCACTACAAAAATAAGGAGGGTGGGCAAACTCAGTGGACAAGATTCCAGACTTGAGAGTCAGGCTGAGCAGGATTTTAATCCTGGTTATTTCATGTATTAGCTAGATGTCTTTAAGCAAGTGACTATTAGCATTGTTTTAAGGCTTTAATGAGATAATGTACATGAAATCCTTAGCCTCCTTCTTAGAATGTAATAAGCACTCAACAAAGAATAGTTATGATAATAACCATGATAATGATCTTAAGTATTAAGGTTTTATTAGGGCATTTTTAAAACACTCTGAAAGGCAATGACTTGACCCAAATGGTATGAGCAATTGCTCTGAATGCACCTGTTTATGTGATTCTGTGCTTCTTCAGAGAATTTGTTAAGAAATAGACTGAAAGTATAGAGAACTTTGTAAAGGGTTAGATTTTGTTATGTAGTATTGCAGTCACATATTCTGCAAATAGCAAACAATGAGATTATAGGCATTGTGATAAATACAGTCTTGGGCTGATTTCCTTTTTTTATGTCATAGTGTAACACCTACTAGAAAATCTGAAAAGGTTAAACTCTATTTTTAATAGTAGTGCAGTGAGTGAAATAAGAAAGGAATTGGTTCTTTTTAATTTTAAAACTGACAGTTTTCTTTCAGTCTACAAATTTTGAAAATGTTCTGTCTGTAATGTTCAGGTTTAATTTAAAATTATTCTCAGATAATAATAATTACTGGAAATGAGCTGTATTTACCAGCTCCATAATGAGAATGGCAAATAGATAGAACTTAATGAATTGGTATCTACTGAATGTCCATTATGTTTCAGGCACTGCTCTAGGTGTTAGGATATAGTAGTGAATAAAACAGACCAAAGTCCCACCCTTGTGAAACTGACCTTCACAGTTGAGGTTTGCCCTTTGTCCGGATGCCAAATCTAATGGAGGGCCTGACTGTCAGGCTCTGGTGACAAGAATCAGGAGACCAGACCAGGGCTCACTGAAAAAGGACGCTGTGGCTGTCAGGTGACTTCCATCGGGGGTGAGTGTGGCAGCGTCCTGGACTGTGCTGTGCTTACCATCCTCACTGGAGAGCAGCACTGTCCAGTCAGGTAGCCACTTGCCACATGTGATTATTGAGCTGTTGAACTGTGGCTAGTCTAAATTGAGGTATACTATGAGTATAAAATACACAGTAGATTTCAAAGACCTAGTAAGAAAACAAGAATAATAATTTCAAAATAATCATTTCATATTGATGACATTAAAATAATATTGTAGATATATCAGGTTAAATGAAATATGTTATTAATTTTGTATTTTACTTTTTTAAAATGCGGCTACTAGAACATTTTAATATTATACATGTGTGAAAATCTCTCAGTCATGTCCAACTCTTTGCCACCCCACGGACTACACAGTCCATGGAATTCTCCAGTCCAGAATACTGAAGTGGGTAGCCATTCCCTTCTCCAGGGGATCTTCCTAACCCAGGGATCAAACCCAGGTCTCCCACATTGCAGGCGGATTCTTTACCAGCTGAGCCACCAGGGAAGCCCTTATTATTATGCATGTGGCTCTCATTGTATTTTTGCATAGCAGCGCTTGTGCAGTGTTACGTCCTGATTCGAGTGCATGTTACACCACAAACTTCTTAACCAGCACAGGCAGGAGGCAACACTATGAAAAAGCAAAAATGTGCTGGCTTCTTCTTTTACTGTTTCTTCTTTTAAGTACTGTCTTATCCCTTAGTATTTGGCCTATAACTCCTCCTCTCAGATACTTTTCATGGAGCTATTTCCAGGCAGTTTTCCATACTTCAAAGCTGTCCTATCCTATAAGAACTTTACTGCTCAGAGTCCCTTTTCTGTGAGATATTTAGCTTTCTAAGACGTTAATAGATTCTGATAGTTTAGGATATCATCTTTTAAAATGTGTCCATTAAACACATATACTCTGTAATTTAAAAAAATGGGCTACCCTGGTGGCTCAGTGGTAAAGAATCTGCCTGCCACTGTAGGAGATGTGGGTTTGATCCCTGGGTTGGGAAGATCCCCTCGAAAAGGAAACAACAACCCACTCCAGTATTCTTGCCTGAGAAATTCCATGAACAGAGGAGCTTGGCGGGCTATAGTCCATGAGGTCGCACAAGAGTTCGGCATGACTTAGCGACTAAACAACAACAATCCTTTAATAAAATACCTCAGCTGAGAAAAATCAATTTCAAGTAGTGGTGACTTTGTGCTAAGTAATAAAGCTGGAGCACTTTTTCTTGCTGGCACAGAAACATAGAGACTATAACCACACCTTGTCCACAACTGTCCATTGTGATCAAGACCAGCCAGGTCTCCCCTACACATCCTGCCTCCCTAGTATTTGGGCATCATTTCACAGTTCACTAAGTGTCTGCACAGGTTTCTTATTTTCACCTCCAACTAGTCCATGAAATAAATAAGGATGGACCTATCAGCTGATTTAAATGGGAGATTTTTAAACATGAGGCCGGGTGCAATAGGTCTTCTGGTTATTGGGGCCTGTGGAGAAAGGGTGGAGGAGGAGTCCCAGCTGATCCAGGGGGATGTGGGGAATATTAGAAAAGGAAAGTGAGTAGAACTATCCTAAAGGTCTTAGCTATGGGTTGGAGAGGGCTTCATGTTGGCATAATGGGGCACTAGGGCTGGATTAGAACACTGTAGTGAGAGTTATACTGTATCTCAGAAGGCAACTTATTTTTCAAGTAATATTAAAAACATATGTTCAGATATAGAGGAAAGGGAAAAGGATGGAATGAGAGAAAATATAGAAGATATGCGAAATTAATGAAGGGGATGATGGAAAGCATATTAACTTGTTGAAATGAGCAAATATAGAGGATAAAGAGAGAGAACCAAAATCTAAACCAAATCAATCAGTATTGTGTAAGATGAGAACATTAGATGTGATAAGCTAAACATAACCTTTAAAAAACAGAAACTGTCAGTTGTGGCAGAAAAGCAAAGTTCAGTCATGTAGTAGCTACAAGGAACATGCTTAACAAAGTATCAAAAAAAGCATATGCATCCAGACAAGATGATAATTCAAAAATATACATGCGCCCCATGTTCATAGCAGCACTATTCACAATAACAAGATACAGAAACAACCTAAATGAATGGATAAAGAAGATGTGTTATGTATATATACAATGGAATACTACTCGGCCATAAGAAGGACAACATAGTGCCATTTGCAGCAACACGGTTGCAAATAGAGATTATCATATTAAGTGATGTAAATCAGAAAGAGAGAGACTAATGCCATATGATATCACTTATATGTGGAATCTAAAATATGACACAAATGAATCTATGAAACAGAAACACAATCACAAACTGAGAGAACAGACTGGGGTTGCCAAGGAGGAAGGGGCTGGGGGAGGGATGGAGTGGGAAGTTGGGGTTAGCAGATGTAAGCTTTTATATACAGAATGGATAAAAAATAAGATCTTACTATATAGCACAGAGAACTGCATTCAACATCCAATGATAAATCATAGTGTGAGAATATTTTTTTAAATGTATTTATATGTATAACAGAATCACTTTGCTGTACAGGAGTAATCAACACAGCATTGAAAATCAACTATGTTTCAATTATAAAAAAGAAATAATATTCAAAGAAAAAGGCTGATAACGTTTATATCAAACTGATAAAATTAAGATTGACAGCACCAAACAAGATGAAGAACACTGTGTAAGCACATAGAACAAGGTAAATAAATTTATAAGTTTTAAAATCTGTGATGACCCAGAGGGGTAGGATAGAGGGAAGGGAGGGAGGTCAAGAGGGAGGTGATATATGTCTAATTATGGCTGATTTGCATTGTTGTATGGCAGAAACCAACACAACATTATAAAGCAATTTTACTCCAATTAATAAATAAAATGAAAAACAAAAAAGTTATTTATACAATGAAAGATAACAAAAGTTTATTATGGACATAATCATTATTAGAAAATGAATATTAAAGGAACTGCTGCTGCTACTGCTAAGTCACTTCAGTCGTGTCCAACTCTGTGCGACCTCGTAGACGGCAGCCCACCAGGCTCCCCCGTCCCTGGGATTCTCCAGGCAAGAACACTGGAGTGGGTTGCCATTTCCTTCTCCAATGCAGGAAAGTGAAAAGTGAAAGTGAAGTCGCTCAGTCATGTCCGATTCTTCGTGACCCCATGGACTGCAGCCTACCAGGCTCCTCCATCCGAGGGATTTTCCAGGCAAGAGTACTGGAGTGGGGTGCTATTGCCTTCTCCGTTAAAGGAACTAGGAGTCTATTTTAAGAAATTAGCAATGAGAAAAAGGAAAACAAAATAACCAGAGAAATAAGGAAGAGTTATTAAGGCTAACAGCCAAAACCGATTAAACAAAAGACAAAAATGATAGAGAAGACAAATAAATCTGGCAATCTGGTGCTTTGAAGGACTTCTCTGGTGGTCCAGTGGTTATGACTCCACACTTTCACAGCAGGGGGCATTGGTTTGATCCCTGGTTCGGGAATAAGATCCTACATGCCGTGCGGCATGGCCAAAAAAATAAATAAATAGAATTTTTTTTTTTTTTAATATGGTGCTTTGAAAAGATTAGTGAAATAGATGTTTTCTCTTTTCCCTTTTCCCTCCTCCTACGTTGCAAGGAGCAGAAATTCACAAAACAAAAAATGAGAAAGAAATCCTAATTCCCAGATATAGGAGAGGTTAGAGGACTATTTACAGAGATTACTTCATGCAATTTTATGGCAGCAGTCTGAAATTTTAGACAAAATTAATGATCTCCTGGTAAAAACCAATACAGTAAAATTAGCCACTAGGGAAGTAGAAAATGTGAATAGACCAATTACTATAGAGGAGATTGAAATGATGATTCAAAGTCTTCTATCCAAAAAGGCCACTGAAATCATATGGCTTCCCTGCTCAGTTTATCTAACTTTAAAAGAGGAGGTAATTACCAAGTTGTTTATCATTCCAGATGAAAGTCTTTTCAATCATAGTATAAAACAGCAAACTTTAATATTAAAACCTGAAAAATACATTCAATAGTATAGTCAAGTACAGACCAATCTCATTTATGAATGTAGATGCAAAAATTCAAAATGAAATATTAGCAAACAAATCTAATCATGTAGCAAAACAATAATATACTTTGGCCAAACAGGATTTATTCAAGAATATGAAAATGCAAATTAGCAAATAATCTACTAGCAAATTAGCAAATAATCTACTATATAATCTATTACATCAATAAAGGAGAAAAAATAAGCATATCAATAAGTACTAAAAACATATTCAATAGCATTCAGCAACCATTCCTGAAAAAAATTTTAGAAATATAAATAGAAAGAAACTATTTACATATATTTAAGATTAACAAAACTCAGCAAGCAAATATGCAGTGGCAATTCACAAAAATCACTTCTATCAAAAATAGGATAGCTATGATCCCCAATATTATTTACATTGCCTTATAGATTTTGACAAGCAAAGAAGTAAAATAACTGCCATCTATCTCAGAAAAAATGAAAAAGGAACTCCACTATACACTAATATTAAATATATCCTTGGAAGATTAAAAGCTTAAAATTAAGATTAAAGATTAAAAAAGTAAAAATATAACTCAGTGAAGATTTCACACAAAGAAATCTAGGTTATTACTTATGTTCAACCTAAAAGGTGAAGGAATATCTCTTTCTAACCATGGCTGAAAAGTTCTGAAGCTCTAAAAGAGAAGATAGATATACTTGACTATCTGTGACAGAAGACAAACAAAGCAATAAACAAGCAGTGGAGCTGGTAACATAGTTTGATCCTTTGTTTTGTCCTAGATACATTATTTACACATTCAGAAAAAAAATAGAAAAAGACCATTTTCTCTGTGGAAAACAAATCTGATAAGAACTAGAGAATCTCTGAGGAAACAGCACGAACACATACAGTACCAGGGTCTGCTTACACCGCACTCACTCACACTATTCCATGTGTCCTAAATTAAAAATAGGCCCAAACCTTGAATTGATATTCCTCCAAAGAAGATATGAAAATGGCCAACAGAATGGACTTCCCTGGCGGTCCAGTGGTTAAGACTCCGTGCTTCCAATGCAGGGGCGAAGGTTCGATCTCTGGCTAGGGATCTAAGATCCCACATGCCATGCAGTGTGGCAAAAAAGAAAGAAGATGGCCAACAGCATATGAAAAAAATATTCAGCATCATTAATTATCAGGAAAATGAAAATTAAAACCACATGAAATATCACCTCACACCCATGACGGTGGTTATATAGAAGTTAAAACAGAATATAACATGTTTTGGTAAGGATTTGGAGAATCTGGAATGCTTGTGAACTATTGGTAAAAATTTGGTATAGGGGCTGTGGAAAACAGGTTTCTCAAAAATTTTTAAATAGCATTATCATATGATCCAGCAATTCCATTTCTAAATATATACCAAAAGAATGGGTTTCCCTTGGGGCTCAGCTGGTAAAGAATCCACCTGCAATGTGGGAGACCTGGGTTCAATCTCTGGGTTGGGAAGATCCCCTGGAGAAAGGAAAGACTACCCACTCCAGTATTATGGCCTAGAGAATTCCATGCACTGTATAGTCCATGGGGTTGCAAACAGTCAGACATGACTGAGCAACTTTCACTTCACTTCACTTCAGTTCACCAAGAGAATTGAAAGTAGGATCTCAAAGAGATCTTAGTACATCCATGTTTGTAGCAGGATCATTCACAACAACCAGGAGGTGGAAGCAACCCAAGAATCCTGCACAAATGAATGGATAAACAAAATGTGGTACATGCATAAGATAGAATATTATTCAGCCTTAAAAAGGAAGGAAATTCTGGCACATGCTGCACCATGGATGAGCCTTGAAGACATTATGCTCAGTTAAATATGTGTGTGTGAGCTCAGTCGCTCAGTCATTTCTGACTCTTCATGACCCAGCGGACTGTAGCGTGCCAAGCTCCTCTGTTGATGGGATCTTTCAGGCAAGAATACTGGAGTGGGTTGCCATTTCCTCCTCCACAGGAATCTTTCTGACCCAAGGATCGAACCACGTCTCCTGCATTTTTGGAATTGGCAGGTGGATTCTTTACCACTGAGACACCTGGGAATCCTTTTATGTTAAATAAACAATCACAAAAAGACAAATATTTATATAAGGTATCTACTGTAGTTAAAATTCATAGAAACAGAAAGTAGAATTGGTGGTTTCCAGGAACTGGGAAAAAGGGGAAATGAGGAGTGTTTGTCTAATGGTAATGAAGATGCAATGTTGCAAGATGAAAAAATTTTTGAAACTGGTCACACAATAATGTGAATATACTGAGCATTACTGACCAATATCCTGTATTTTTTAATGGTTAAGATGGTAAATTTTATGTTATGTGTATTTTGCCACAATTATAAAAAAAATCCCTGCCTTACATATTTTCTACACATAGTTTTACTTAATAGGCAAATACAAATGACCTCCAGATTTGTAACTTCTGGTACAGAATTTTCCCCTGAAGTGATGGTTTGGACTTCTCTTACTGGATTATATTTCACTGGCTTTTTAAACTCAGCATGTCTGAAACTATTTTACCCACAAACCTGGTTCTCCTATTTTGGATTCTATGCCTGTGAATGGATGAATAAGTGAATAAATAAATTAATGAATGAACTTGGATTTTTTTTCATCAGAACCTAATACTTTGTCTGATAGCAAGATCATTTGAGTCATTTGAGTCCTGTTATATTCTTTGTAAAAATTTATTAACATATAATTCACCTACCAAACAATTCACCCATTTAAAGTATACAATTCATGACTTTCAGTATATTCACACAGTTATGCAATGTTAACCATAATCAATTTTAGAATACTTTCATCACGTCCTTCCAAAAAACCCTTCACTTTTTAGCTATCACACCACAATCTTCCCAGCTTCTCCAGTTCTAAGCAACCACTAATCTACTTTCTATCTTTGTAGATTTACCTATTTTGGATATTTTAAGTAAATGGAATCACATGATATGTGCTCTTTTGTAACTGTCTTCTTTCACTGAGCATAATGTTTTCAAGATTTACCCATGCTGTAGCATGTGTCAGTACTCTGGCCTGGAAAATCCCATGGACAGAGGAGCCTGGTGGGCTTCAGTCCATGGGGTCGCTAAGAGTTGGACACGACTGAAGTGACTTAGCAGCAGCAGCAGCATGTGTCAGTAGTTTGTTACTTTTTTTCTGAACAAATAATTTTGCATTCTATGGATAAATTAAATTTTATTTATCCCTTCATTAGTCAATGGACACTTGGGTTGTTTCTACTTTTAGGCTATTATGTACGCATAATGCTTCTATAAATATTCATCTCTAAGTTTTTGTGTGGACATATGTTTTCATTTCTCTGATGCGTATTTCTAAAAGTAAGTGAATTAATAGGTCAAATGGCAACTATGTATTTAACTTTTTTAGGAACTGCCTAACTAGTTTTCATAGTGGCTGCACAATCTTGTATTCCCACCAGCAACTGATATGGGTTCTGATTTTTTTACATCCTCATCAACACTGGCTATTTTCCATTTTTCAGGGTTTTTTTTTTTTTGGCCACACCACACGGCATGTGGGATCTTAGTTCTTCAACCAGGGATCTAACCCAGGCCCCTTGCAATGGAAGTGCAGAGTCTGAACCACTGGACCACCAATGAAGTCTCTGGTTTTATTTTGCTTTATTATTCTAGACCATCCTAGTAGGTATAAGGTGGTATCTTATTGTGGTTTTGATTTGCATTTCATTGGTGACCAATGGTGTTAAGCATATTTTCATGTGCTTATTGGCCATTTGTATATTCTTTTCTAAGAAATGTCCATTTGGAGATCCTTTGCCCATTTTTTAAAAAAGTATTTATTTACTTATTTGGCTGCACTAGGTTTCAGTTGCAGCATATGGGGTCTAGTTCCCTGACTAGGGGTTGAACCCAGGCGCTCTACACTGGGAACAGAGTCTTAGCCACTGGACCACCAGGGAAGTCCTTGCTGTGTGCATTTTTAAGTTGGGGTTTTTTTGTTGTTGTTGTTACAGAGTTCTTTATGAACTCTAGACACAAGTCCTTTATCAGTTATAAGATTTGAAAATATTTTCTTCTATCCTGTGGGTTATCTTTTCACTGTCTTGATAGTATCCTTTGTATTATTAGTGTTCATTTTTGATGATGTATATTTAAACTTTCAATGAAGTCCAATTTATCTATTTTTGTCTTTTGTTGCTTGTGCTTTTGGTGTCATATTTAAGAAATTTACCTAATCTAATGTCACAGGTTTACTCCTGTATTTTCTTCTAAGAGTATTATGGTTCTGGCTCTTACATTTAGGTCTTTGATCCATTTTGCATTTTTACATATGGTTTGATATAAGATTTGATTCTTTTTTTGTTTTTTGCATTGGTTACCTAATTGTCCCAGAGTTATTTGTTAAAAAACAAGACCATCCTTTCCTGTTGAATGGTCTTGATACCTTTGTCAAAAACCAATTGACCATAAATCATACGAGTTTACTTCTGGACTCTCAATTCTATTTCATTGATCGACATATTTACCTTATGCCAGTACCACACTATCTTAAATACTGTTACTTTGTAGTAAGTTTTGAAATCGAGAAAGGTGAGTCCTCCAATTATGTTCATTTCTTTTCAGGATTATTTTAGCTATCCTCTGTCCCCTGAGTTTACATGTGACTTTTTAGGATAATCTTATCAATATCCACAAATAAACAACATAGGATTTTTATAAGGACTGTTGAATCTGTAAATCAATTTGGAGAGCATTACCATTTAAGAATAGTACTCTTGCCTGGAAAATCCCATGAACGCAGGAGCCTGGTAGGCTGTAGTTCATGGGGTCGCTAAGAGTCGGACATGACTGAGCGACTTCCCTTTCAATTTTCACTTTCATGCATTGGAGAAGGAAATGGCAACCCACTCCAGTGTTCTTGCCTGGAGAATCCCAGGGACGGGGGAGCCTGGTGGGCTGCCGTCTATGGGGTCGCACAGAGTCGGACACAACTGAAGTGACTTAGCAGCAGCAGCAGCAATTATGAATGTGGGATTTCTTTCCTTCTTAATCTTCTTTAATTTTTTCTTTCAACACTGTTTTATAATTTTCACACTGTACATTTTTGCTTCTTTTATGTAAATATTCCTAGGTGTCTTATTCTTTTTGATGCTGTTATAAGTGGAATAATTTCTCTATTTCATTGTAGTTTGTGTATTGCCAAGTATATAAAAATAACTGATTTTTTATATTGATCTTGTACTCTGCAACCTTGCTGTACTTATTCATCACATTATGTTTTGCTTCCTTATATTTGAACCAGGAAATTACAAACCAAAAGGGTTTATAATTGTTGCCAATGTTACCATCTGAAGCAGAGGGCATAGAGGAATCAATTTCCAATTAATACAACGTTTTATTAACGAACGTGGCTTTCACACCAAGTTTTTTGTTCTGCCACAGTTTTCAGGGAAATTTATTGTTTTTTCAATAAATTAATTGAAAGCAAGAGAATATAAAAACAGTGCTAGAAAGCAAACTGTAATTTGTAAAATTTATTTTGCCATAATTTCAAATTAAATTAACAGTTTTGCACTTAACTAACAAGTTTACTTATCTAACAAACAGTTTTTTAATGGTTTGGTTTGTCAGGAACCTTGTAAATATTTGGTAACTCATTTGCTTATGATTCTGGATGGCTATAGATAGAATTCAGATTGTCCCAGTCTAAATGTCAAGGTTTATATCAAGCACAGCGTTTTATAGTTTCTTTAACTCTTTAAATTAATCAAGATATTAGTTTCAAAGAACAAGGCCCCAGTTTACATCAGTACATTAAAAATAAATGAAGATTTATTTCAATGGAGGATAATTATTGTGAAAGTTTTTTTGATATGTGCACACTTTATATTTATACTTTGCTTCAGAATAAAGCAGTTTTTGTCTCCCTAAGCTATTGGGTTCTTGAAAGCTTTTAAAATCATTTACACATTTTTTTGTGGCATTATAACACTCATATATAAATGTCACTTTGCTAGTAGTACTAACTAGACTGATCATTTATTAAAGTTGTTATACATTATAGTTTCAAATTACTATTTCTTTTGACCAGCATATTGTAGCACCTCTTTTAAAATCAGGAATATGAATGAAATCATGTTTCTTCACTTATTAAAGGATAGTTTTAAACTTATTTTGACAAAAGAATCACTGTCTACGTTTAGGACTTAAAAGCTCTTCTTGCTAATATTTTCACCGTTTGACGATAGTGGCTCAACTGATGTTTTTAATACTGCTATTACATCTGGAGTTAAAAACAGTTGTCTTTACCTGTTCCCTGTTATCAATAATAACTGTCTTTAATAATGGTTGTCACTTTGTTTCATTTCTGCTAATAAAATATATTAAAAATTAATATTAAAGATGATTCCAAAATTGTAATCCTCAGGACTTTTACCTTGGCCCAATCTTAATCCCCCAAAGTTAGGCTTTTCTAGAATACTGTCTATTGACCTTTAATTGTAGGTTCATCAAAAAAGTATTTGGCTGGGGTACAAATGGCTCTTTTCCACAACTAAAGAGCTGAAAGCAAAATATTGGTGGTGTCAGATCAGTAAGGTAAGTGTCCAGCATTTCCTAAGTTTTCAAGGACATTTTGTAGTAAATTACCTGAATCATCGTCTTTGTGTGGCGTGTCTCCTAGAGATGTATTCTGAGGGTGCTTTCTAATGCTTAGAAACACCAGTGCATACTTGAAACCCACAGCAGCGGATAATTGGGAGACAGAGTAGGTAGGAATAATTTTTCACTGGGTAACTAGGACTGAGATTTGCAAGTAAAATGGTTGGAAAAGAAAGACTATCCCCAAGTGTCCACCACTGGCTGAATGAATAATGAAGATGAAATATATAAATGTGTGTAAAGGAATATCATTCAACCTTAAAAAAAAGAATGAAATCTTGCCATTTGCAACAAGTCAGAGGAAAACAAATACTGCATGGTATGACTTACATGTGGAATGTGGAAAACAGGAAAAGCAAACACAGCAAAACAGAAACAGACTCGTCAATACAGAAAACAAACTGGTGATTGTCAGAGGGGAGGAGGGTCGGGGGATGAGTGACATAGGGGAAGGGGACTCAGATGTACAAGCTTCCAGTTACGAAATAAGTCCTGGGGATGTGATGAACAGCATTGGAAATAGAGTCAATAATATTGTAATAACTTTATATGATGACAGATGGTAACTAGGCTTGTGGTGGTGATCATTTTATAGTGCAAAAGTGTCAAATCAATATGTTGTGCACCTGAAACATATAATACCATAGGTCAATTATAGTTCAGTAAAAATGAAAGTAAAGAGAAGGAGCATCTCCAGCCTGAAAATTTTTTCATCAGAGTGACTGGGCCTGTAACTCACTTAGTTGGGTTTTTATTTGCTTTCAAACAATTGAGGACTGTTAGCTAACAATCCATTGATACGATTCAAGGTGATCTTAGATGAAAAAATTGAATTTTGTTTTCACTAACCCCTAAATAAAAGTTGGCATTTCCTTCAATAATGAATGTAGGTAACATATGACATTAGTATTAGCAGTAGCTGTGACTTTTCATTAAAAGAAACCACAGATACTTTCATATCATATTCAGTTATTACAGATATCATGGAAATATTGTGTAAGCTACTTCAAATTTATGGTAGTTATGAGAACCCAGATTTTTTTCTTTTCCAGTATG
Organism: Bos mutus; assembly: GCF_027580195.1. Classification (NCBI taxonomy): domain Eukaryota; kingdom Metazoa; phylum Chordata; class Mammalia; order Artiodactyla; family Bovidae; genus Bos; species Bos mutus. Next base: position 59,619,307 of record NC_091622.1, on the reverse strand, counting down.
GTTTATTACAGTATATTGAATATAGTTCCTTCTGCTGTAGAGTAAGACATTGTTGTTTATCTACTTTATATATAATACTTTGCTAATCCCACACTCCTAATTTATCTCTCCTCCCCTCTACCCCACTATCCCTTTTGCTAACCATAAGTTTGTTTTCTGTGTCTGTGAATCTGTATCTGTTTTGTAAATACATTCATTTGTATATTTTAGATTATAAGTGATATCATATGATATTTGTTTTTTTCTTTCTAACTTATTTCACTTAGTATGATAATCTCTAGGGTCATCCATGTTGCTGCAAGTGGCATTATTTCATTCTTTTTTTGGCTCTATAATATTACATTGTTTTTATATACTACATCTTTATCCATTCATCTATTGAAGGAAATTTAAGTTGCTTCCATATCTTGGCTATTGTAAATAGTGCAAATTAGAATTTTCTCTGGATATATATCCAGGAATGGGATTGCTGGATCATATTGGAGAAGGAAATGGCAACCCACTCCAGTATTCTTGCCTGAAAAATCCCATAGACAGAGGAGCCTGGTGAGCTATAGTCCATAAGATTGCAAAGAGTCGAACATGACTCAGTGGCTAAACCACTACCACCATGGCAATTCTATTTTTAGTTTTTTGATTGCACTGGGTCTTTGTTGCTGCAAGCAGGCTTTCTCTAGTTGTGATGAGCAGGGTCTACTGTTCATTGCAGTGGGCAGGCTTGTCATTGCAGTGGCTGCTCTTGTTACGGAGCATGGTCTCTAGGCTCAAGGGCTTTAGTAGTTGCAGCACACATGCTCAGTAGTTGTGGTGTGTGTTGTGTGGCTCTAGCACACACGGGCTTCAGAAGTTATGGCACACGGGCTCAGTAGTTGTGGCACATGAACTTAGTTCCTCCTCGCTATGTGAAATCTTCCTGGACTAGGGGTCAAATCTGTGTCCACTGCATTGGCAGGCAGATTCTTATGCACTGAGCCACCAGGGAAGTCCTATTTTTAGTTTTTTAAGGACACTCCATGTTGTTTGAGTAGTGGCTGCACGGCACTAATTTATATTCCCACCAACAATGTAAGAAGGTTCCCTTTTCTCCATACCTTCTCCAGCACTTACTATTTGTAGACTTTTTAATTGTGGCCATTTGACTGAAGTGAGGTAATACTCTTTGTAGTTTTGATTTGCATTAGAACCCAAATCTTATCTAATGTGTTAATAAGGAAGCACATACATTATTATATAAAAAATCATAACAGTATTTCAATATATTTTAATCATATATATTTTATTCATTTAAAAACATTTCTCTTAGAACAAGTAAAGAAATCTACAGTGCAAAAAAAGATTAAGAACTCAGCAAATACAGGTTTAGGTACAGTGGGACTTGCAGCATGTGCTGGGAGAGAGGGCTACTTATGTGTGGTCACTGAACATGCCCCATCCATTCACTCCCTGTTTTTGAATGGGACTATGCCAATTTCCATATCCAGCAGAACACCAGGTCCTGGATAGCCCCAGTCCAGAAGCTGAGATGACAGGAGAATTCCTTGTGCTGACCTGTGACCAACTTGAAAATTTACTTGAAGCTCTTCTCTGGATCTGCCAAAACTAGATTCAAACTGAGAGTGACCTTTAGCCAGCCCTACATGGAACAACAGACTGGTTCCAAATAGGAAAAGGAGTACGTCAAGGCTGTATATTGTCACCCTGCTTATTTAACTTCTATGCAGAGTACATCATGAGAAACACTGGACTGGAAGAAGCACAAGCTGGAATCAAGATTGCCGGGAGAAATATCAATAACCTCAGATATGCAGATGACACCACCCTTATGGCAGAAAATGAAGAGGAACTAAAAAGCCTCTTGATGAAAGTGAAAGAAGAGAGTGAAAAAGTTGGCTTAAAGCTCAACATTCAGAAAACGAAGATCATGGCATCTGGTCCCATCACTTCATGGGAAATAGATGGGGAAACAGTGGAAACAGTGTCAGACTTTATTTTTCTGGGCTCCAAAAGCACTGCAGATGGTGACTGCAGCCATGAAATTAAAAGACGCTTACTCCTTGGAAGGCAAGTTATGACCGACCTAGACAGCTTATTAAAAAGCAGAGACATTACTTTGCCAACAAAGGTCTGTCTAGTCAAGGCTATGGTTTTTCCTTTGGTCATGTATGGATGTGAGAGTTGGACTGCGAAGAAGGCTGAGCACTGAAGAATTGATGCTTTTGAACTGTGGTGTTGGAGAAGACTCTTGAGAGTCCCTTGGACTGCAAGGAGATCCAAGAAGGAGATCAGCCCTGGGATTTCTTTGGAAGGAATGATGCTAAAGCTGAAACTCCAGTACTTCGGCCACCTCATGCGAAGAGTTGACTCATTGGAAAAGACTCTGATGCTGGGAGGGATTGGGGGCAGTAGGAGAAGGGGAGAACAGAGGATGAGATGGCTGGATGGCATCACTGACTCGATGGACGTGAGTCTGGGTGAACTGCAGGAGTTGGTGATGGACAGGGAGGCCTGGCGTGCTGCGATTCATGGGGTCGCAAAGAGTCAGACACGACTGAGCAACTGAACTGAACTGAACTGGATTGTCTTCTTTTTTTTTTTAAATTATTTGTTTATTTTTGGCTGCACTAGGTCTTCTTTGCTGCATGCAGGATTTCTCTAGTTGCAGTGAGTGGGGATTACTCCTCTTCGGCACACAGACTTCTCATTGCAGTGGCTTCTCCTTTTGCAGAGCACAGGCTCTAGGAGCACAAGCTTCATAGTTGCAGAATACAGGCTCAATAGTTGGGGCATGTGGACTCTAGTTGGTCTGTGGCAAGTGGGATCACCTGGACAAGGGGTCAAAACCGTGTCACCTGCTTTGGAGACAGACTCTTATCAATTGTACCACCAGGGAAGTCCAGCTTTGGATCATCTTGATTTCAGATTTTCATCCTTGAACCAAGCTCTGGTATTGTGAGATGGGTTAGCACATACTGAACGGAGTTCGCCCATCACCAGTGCCATCACTGCATTTATGCCTTAATTTTCCATTAAATACCTTGGAAAGTATCAGATAATAGCCGTCCCAAACCCTAAGCAGAAGTAGAACAATACTGATGAAGCCATGAGTTTTACAAGCCATGTCATTTCAGTGGTTGGACCAGGAGTACTGGCAAGACAAAAAGATAATTTGCTCAAGGAAAAGTCAGCCATCTAATACAGTGGTTTAGTCAAACCATCACATTTCAGTTATAGCTGTTTGTTGCACATTGAAAGTGATCTTGCAGGCAAAAGGTTAACTTACTATGTGTTAATTACCTCCAGGTCCATCTGGTATTTCTAGTTTTTTATGTTCATGGAATGAGAGTGAAAAGGAAAAAAGATTCCTTGTTTTCACTCAGCTTAAACTGTGTGTGACAAACAGAATTTGCTATACAGCTGGAGCTGCCTTTCTGATTAATATTTTACTTATATTTTTAGTATAGTGTATAATGGGTAAAGGAAGAGTCTTAAAAACAGAAACTCAAGGTTCTAACCCTGATACTTCCGCCACTTATGTTGCGACTTATGTTGTTATATGAGTCCTTGTATTTTGCTATGCTTGAATTTCCTCGAACTATTGACATTGAGATTGTGAGAGGAATGAAGGAAGTGGGAGAGAGAGAAAATTGGTATGAAGTTCTTTTGCATTTACTGAAAAGTTGAGCAGACATATAATTTCTACTAGTTATAGTTTGCCTTGCAAATAGCAAGTGAACGTTTATTGATTTGAATTCATCTGGAGTTGGTATCGTTCCTCATGCTTCAAAGTACCTTGTAATAAATAATGAACTAATCAAATAACTGTTATTGGTGGGTCTTATTTTTTTTTGTTGATTGCCATATAAAAAGCAAAGTGGTAGCTCACGTTTGTCAATGTGAAGAACTTTATATTGTACATTCCGCTGAAAGAGGTGTAAGAGGATTTGTTCACTGCAGTTGGGCTTCCCAGGTGGCACTAGTGGTAAAAAACCTGCCTGCCAGTGCAGGAAACATGAGAGACACAGGTTCAGTCCCTGGGTTAGGAAGATCCCCTGCAGGAGGGCATGACAATCCACTCCAGTATTCTTGCCTGAAGAATCCCATGCACAGAGGAGCCTGGCAGGCTATGGTCCATAGAATAGCAAAGAGTCAGACACGACTGAAGTGACTTAGCATGCACGCACAGACATGCACTCAGAGCCTAGAATATTTTCTGGAACATGGGCTACCTTCAATAAATGTTAAATGATATAAAAGCCCAATCATCACCTCTTCAAAGTAATGCTATATTAATTAGATATAAATTATACATAAATTTTCATTAATGGAGAAGATTAGAGCAAATCTTTCTTTTAAATCCACTAATTCCAAGATGGGACAACAAGTATTATAATGTAAAAATTTAACCTGGTGCTTTCCTCTCCCAATGGACATGAATTGGGCAAACTCCGGGAGATAGGGAAAGGGAGGCCTGGCATGCTGCCGTCCATGGGGTTGCAAAGGGTCGGGCATGACTTAGCGACTGAACAACAACAATTCCTCCCCTATGACTCTTTAGCTTAATATTTGCAGAGTTTGCGGTTAGTAATGGTATACAATTTTGTGGCAGAGGGAAGAGAACATTACTAATAGAAAGAGTGTATTGTATTATAGATAAGGCATGTGGAGTAATAATGCCAGGCATTCTGACTTGGCTTTAATTAAGAATGTTTCATAGCAGCCATGGCTCTTGGCTTTAAAATGCCCCTTTCCCACATATAATTAAATTACCTCCTTGTAGCTTTCATTATTTTCATTTCTTTACGTTAGGGTACAACCCATGAAGTTGAGTAAGCAGGAAAAAGTAGAGCACAGTCCTGGTTCTTCCATATTCTTTTTTTTTTTTTTTTTTGGTCTTCCTTTTTTTTCTTCCATATCCTTAAACTTAAGTTTCTTCATTTCTGCAGGTTTTGATTTTAGGCTCTAGAGTAGGGGTTGGCAAACTATGGATCACAAGCCAAACTGAACCTATCACCTTATTTTTTTTTTAAGGCTTACCTAGCACTATTTTTTTTTTCCTTTTGAACTTTTATTTTGCACTGGGGTATGGCCGATTAACAATGCGGTGAGAGGTTCAGGTGATCAGCCAAGGGACTCAGTCGTACATATACACATATCCATTCTCCGTCAAACCCCCCTCCCACCCAGGCTGCCACATAACACTGAGCAGAGGTCCATGTGCTATACAGTAGGTCCTGTTGGTTATCCATTTTAAATTATCACCTTATTTTTATGCAACCCGTGAGCTAAGAGTAGTTTCTTTCTGTTCTTTTTTAAAATTAATTAATTTTCATTGGAGGCTAATTACTTTACAATATTGTGGTGGGTTTTGCCATACATCGACATGAATCAGCCACAGATGTACATGTGTCCCCCCTGTCCTGAACCCCCCTACCAGCTCCCTCCCCATCCCATCCCTCTGGATTGATCCAGTGCACTGGCTTTGAGTGCCCTGTTCCATGCGTTGAACTTAGACTGATCATCTGTTTCACATATGGTAATATACATGTTTCAATGCTACTCTCTCAAATCATCCCACCCTCGCCTTCTCCCACAGAGTCCAAAAGTCTGTTCTTTACATCTGTGTCTCTTTTGCTGACTTACATATAGGGTCATCATTACCATCTTTCTAAATTCCATACATATGTGTTCATATACTGTATTGGTGTTTTTCTTTCTGACTTATTTCCCTCTGCATAATAGGCTCCAGTTTCATCCACCTCTTTAGAACTGACTCAAATGTGTTCTTTTTAATAGCCGAGTAATATTCCATTGTGTATATGTACCACATCTTTCTTATCCATTTGTCTGCCGATGGACATCTAAATTGCTTCCATGTCCTAGCTATTGTAAACAGAGATGCAATGAACATTGGGGTACACATGTCTCTTTCAATTCTGATTTCCTTGTTGTGTATGCCCAGCAGTGGGATTACTGGGTCGTATGGCAGTTCTATTTCCAGTTTTTTAAGGAATCTCCACACTGTTCTCCATAGTGGCTGTACTAGTTTGCATTCCCACCAATAGTGTAAGAGAGTTCCCTTTTCTCCACACCCTCTCCAGCATTTATTGTTTGTAAACTTTTTGATGGCAGCCATTCTGACCTGCATGAGATGGTACCTCATTGTGATTTTGATTTGTATTTCTCTGATAATGAGTGGTATTGAGTAGTTTTTATATTTACAAATGGTTAGAAAAAAATCAAAAGAATATTTCATGGTGTACAAAATTTTAAAATTCACATTTCAGAGTCCATAAATGCAGTGTTACTGGCACATAGCCAAGCTAATTTGTTTATGTATTTTCTCTAGCTGTTTTAACACCAACAATGGCAGAATTGAGTAGCTGTGACAGAGCTCTCAAAATCTACAGCATGTAGTAACTGGCCCTTTACAGAAGAGGTTTGCTAACCTCTCTTTAGGCTGTTTAATGGATAAAAGAACTTGATTAAACTATATGAAATTAAAATATATGCAGGCTTTTAAGTAAATTAAAAACAGTTTTAGATGTTTCCCACGGATTGAGGGATAATCTTTAAAATGAATTTGGTTAAGATAAAAGAATATTCTGAATGAAAAGCTAAGCCTGATTTTGCATCAAAAATGTCCTGGCTGCTTCCTTCAAGTACTTTCAGTTCATTTATGTGTGTGTGTATGTATATATGTATGCATTTTTCTTTCTTTCAGTTTAAACTGATGCTCTGATATGTTCTAATATTCTAGTTTTCTTAGAGCTTTAACCCCAAAATCAAGGAAAGTTGAGTCAGAGTCAGTTCCGCCTGATGGAATTCTTAAGTTGATAAGATCAGGTTTCAGTTTTGGTTCCACCTCTTGTTACCCAGGAAATACTGTATTTAACATCTTGCCATCTCAGTTTTCCCATCTGTTTAAGTGACAGTAACCACATTTACCTCTAAGGCCAGACCAGGCATGAGGGCACCACAGATATTAATTTAGTGCAGTGCCTTTCCTTCAAACCTTATTCTTTACTTATTTACTAGTCGTTAGTGGGAGTAAAGAGAAATTGATTTTCTATTGACAATAATAAGTTGCCCTATTTTTTTATGTTCAAAATAAGGAATTTCATACACTAACCTATTTGCAATCACATTTCGCTTTGCAGCTGTTTTGTCACTGACAACTGTGTCTATTACTCTCAGCCACCAGGTATTAAGCTAATTTATATGGATATATTTATTAAGTATCATCCAAAATACATTTTAAAAGTCTCTTTTTTTTCTGTCTTGCAAAATATCTCCCAGCTTTTCTCCATTTGTGTATCTGTGTAGTCACACGTGTGAATTGTGTATATAATTTTTTAAAGCAGGCCATTTCTTGAGGAACATATTAAAAGTTTTATAACTTAGATGATAAAGGACCAATTGATCTTTCTCAGTAAGGAACCAATTTACATTTACTTATGATTAAGGATTTGAAGCTATGGGATGGAGGTTCATGACATTGTACAGGTGGTGGTGACAGAACCATCCCAAAGAAAAATAAATGCAAGAAGTCAAAGTGGTTGTCTGAGAAGGCCTTACCAATAGTGAGAAAAGAAGAGAAGTGAAAGGCAAAAGATAAAAGGAAAGACACACACAACTGAATGCAGAGTTTCAGAGAATAGCCAACATCCACTGGATCAGAGAAAAAGCAAGGGAATTCCCAAAAAACATCTGCTTAATTGACGATGCTAAGACTTTGACTGTGAAAATCACAACAAACTGGAAAATTCTTACAGAGATGGGAATACCAGACCACCTTACTTGCCTCCTGAGAAACCTGTATGCAGGTCAAGAAACAACAGTTAGAACCAGATATGGAACAATGGACTGGTTCAAAATTGGGAAAGGAGTACATCAAGGCAGTATATTGTCATCTTGCTTACTTAACTTATATGCAGCATACATCATGTGAAATGCTGGACTGGATGAGTCACAAACTGGAATCAAGATTGCCAGGAGAAATATTACTGACCTCAGATATGCAGATGATACAACCCTGATGGCAGAAAGCAAAGAGGAACTAAAGAGTCTCTTGATGAGGGTGAAAGAGGAGAGTGAAAAACTGGCTTAAAACCAAGATCATGGCATTTGGTCCCATATATCTTCATGGCAAATAGATGGGGGAAAAGTGGAAACAGAGACAGATTTTATTTTCTTGGGCTCCAGAATCACTGTGGACAGTGACTGCAGCCATGAAATTAAAAGATTCTCACTCTTGGAAAGAAAGCTATGACAAACCTAGACTAGGTATTAAAAAGTAGAGACCTCACTTTGCCAACAAAGGTTCATATAGTCAAAGCTGAAATTTTTCCAGTAGTCATGTATGGCTATGAGAATTGGACCATAAAGAAGGCTGAGCACCAAAGAATAGGTGCTTTTGAATTGTGGTGCTGGAGAAAACTCTTGAAAGTCCCTTGGACAGCAAGAAGATCAAAGCAATCAATCCTAAAGGAAATAAACCCTGAATATTCATTGGAAGGACTGTGGCTGAAGCTGAAGCTCCAATACTTTGGCCACATGGTGCGAAGAGCCAATTCATTGGAAAAGATCCTAATTGAGGGCAGGAGGAGAAGAGAGTAATAGAGGATGAGATAATTGGATGGCTTTAATGACTCAATGGATGTGAGTCTGAGCAACCTCTGAGAGGTAGTGAAGGACAAGGAAGCCCAACATGCTGCAATACGTGGGGTCACAAAGAGTCAGACACAACTTAGCGACTGAACAACAGCAACAACAACAAGGATTTAAATATGGAAACCTGGGTTAATGGGCATCGACTTTCCAATGTATTACAGTGATATTATAAAATAGCCTCCTCGAGCTGGCTCATGGTTTTATCCTAATTAGGAATAAATAAGATTATATATCAGTTCAGTTCAGTGGCTCAGTCGTGTCCGACTCTTTGCGACCCCATGAATTGCAGCATGCCAGGCCTCCCTGTCCATCACCAACTCCCGGAGTTCATACATATATAATAAACACACACATACATACATATATGTATGTATAGACACATACACACACATATATATATACACCACTCTACTACCACACTGCTTGGGAAAAAGTAGGCACTGAAAGTAAAGCAATAGATATATTAATAATATATATATATATATATATATTATAATATATATATAATATATATATATATAATAATCAAAACACTATGGAGCAAATTCCCTGGCCATCCAGTGGTTAGGATTCTGTCTTTCACTGCTTTGAGCTTAAATTCAATCCCTGGTCAGGGAACTAAGACCCCACAAGACCCACAGTGCAACAACAACAACAAAAAAATGGAGATGGGAAAGGTAGGCTCTAGAACAATGTTGTCCAGTAGAACTTTCTGTAATGATAAAAAATGTCCATTATAGTATCTGGGCTATCCAATATCATAGCCACTAACCACATGTGAACCTGGGAATGGATTTTTTTTTAATTTTAAATAACTTAAAATTTAAAGTCAAATTAAACATCATGACTCCAGAATTTTTAAATGTATCAACAACAGCTCAGACAAAATAATATAGCATTGGTAACAAAGAAGATTGAATTCCTATTAAGATACAAAAATGGGATGATCCATAATAGATAAAGAGCTACATCATATTTGTGATAAACAACCTTTATTTGACAAGATTGTAATTGATCATGCTGCAATGATGAGGGAAGGTGAATTTGAATTATAACATCTAAGAAAGGCATTCCAAAGGGTAATCATATAATTTATTAATATCACATATATTTATTCCAAAATATATTCTGTGCTGTGCTCAGTCATGTCTGACTCTTTGTAACTCTAAGGACTGTAGCCCTTCAGGCTCCTCTGTCCATGGGATTTTTTTTTTTTTTTCATACAAGAATACTGGAGCAGTTTGTATTTCCTACTCCAGGGGATCTTCCTGACCCAGGGATTGAACTCACGTCTCTTGTGTCTTCTGCTTGGCAGGCGGATTCCCTACCACTGCACCACCTGGGAAGTCCCAAAATATTCACAGAATTTTAAACAATACTGAATGGAATTTCAGGTTGGTGAAATCTGAGCGTTCTTCCAAAATAGAAATAACTCCAAATAGTCAATTCACTGATGACTTCATTTTATGTACCACATTCAACTGATAAATTATCTAATTCAACAAATCCCTGGAGCCTTTGGACTTAAGGTATGCAAGGAAGAACCAAACAGACATTTCAGGAAGTAGAAATGACCTGGGAGAAGGCCTTGTACTACAACGAACTGAAATAAAAGCAATGTGGCTGGAGGAAAGATACAGATGGAGGGGAGTAGTAAGAGCAAGGTGGACAAGGGCTAAATCTTACAGAACCTTTTTGGCCAGAGAATGGAATTTGAACTTTCACCTAAGAGCAAGTGGAAATCATTTGAAAAATTTTAAGTTGGGGAATGAAAGGGGTTGATGACAAGATCAGACTATTTCTAAAAATCTGGTGATTGGAAATAAAACAAATGGATGGAAACCTGTCTAGGAAGAAGCGTAGGAACCAGTCTGGGAAATATGAGGGCACATACACAAAATCTTTCAAGAATAAAGTAGATTTTTATTGCATTTCATGACACAACCCCAAAATGTTTTCTAACACCGGAGCCAGACAGATACTTTAAAAAGTCAGATCCTGTCACTTCCCTGCTCAAAACCCTCCAATGGGCCCCCATCTCACTCAAGCCTAACACTGGCCTATAGGGCCCTGTGTGATCTGTGCCCCACAATCTCTTCAACCTCATGCCACACCAACACCACTGTTGGCATCCCCTAGCTGTTCCTTAACTATGCCAAGCTCTCTCCATAGCACAGTCTTTGTACTTGCTGTCCCTTCTGCCTGGAATTGTCTTCCCCAGATATCCCCATGGCTTCTCGTTTTCTTGAGTCTCTGTTTAATTGTCATTATCAGTGGGCAATACCTTATTAGCCCTAAACAACATACATAAGATAGTACCTCGCACCTCCCAAGAATCCTTTTTCCTCTTATCCTGTTCTCCACAGCACTTACTGGGGCTTCCCAGGGGGCACAGTGGTAATGAATCTGCCTTCTAAGCAGAATCTTACAAGAGAAGTGTAGGGAAGAAATGGCAACCCCCTCCAGTATTTCTTGCCTGGAAAATTCAATGGACAGAAGAGCCTGGTGGGCTACAGGCCATGGGGTCGCAAAGAGTTAGACACAACTGAATGACTGAGCACACATGCACAGCACTTATAACGAGCAGATATGCTATTTATTTATTTGCTTGCTGTTTCTCCCCAGCTAAAATGTAAGCTCCGTGAGGGCAGGGACTTTGTTTCCTTCTGTATCCTCGGCATTGTGCATACACGGGTGCTCAGTTTTGTCTGACTCTTTGCCACCGCATGGACTGTAGCCCGCCAGGCTTCTCTGTCCCTGGGATTCTCCAAGCAAGAATACTAGAGTGGGTTGCCATTTCCTCCTCCAAGGGATCTCTTCCTGACCCAGGTTTGAACTCACGTTTCCTGTGACTTCTGCATTGCAGGCAGATTCTTTACCACTTGAGCTATTGGGAAAGCCCCAGCACTGTAGGTGTTCAATAATTATTTGTTGAATGAATGAGGGATGGACTTGATGAACTCTCCAATTCTTCCCCAGCTCACTGACCATAGCTTAGAGAGCCATGACCAACACGTCACATTCTGCTCCTTTGTGGGGAAGCTTCCTGCCACCACCCCCTACCCTTTGGGGGAAGGTCTAAAAATTGTGGCCAATCTCTCCCATCTTCTCTTCTTTCCCCAGCTCAGTTATCTACGAGGAACTGTGCCAACCCTTCACCCAGTACCAACTCTTGCCAGTGCCAACTACCATCTCCCTGACTCCTGCACTTTACCAGAGGATGAGGGAGCAGTTCAGAATGGCTGAACTGGGGGGGACATTTGATGTCGTGGCCCAATTGCAGAGCTTTGGATCCCTCCAAGGACACACACAGGGCAGCTGCTGCTAGACTATAAACTTGTTTCCCATACACCACATAGAACCCTTCCTGGCGGTACAATACCTAGACACCAGTCCATGGAGGAGAGACTCCACGTTGGTTGTGGCACAGACGTTCCACGTGTGTTGAACTTACCTGGTGAGCTCTTTATTGTCTTTAGATTTTACAGGAGGAACCAAACAAATGGGATTTTTGGTCTGTCTCAAAAGCACCAGTAATTTTTATTTTATAGAAGCATAAAGTAGAGAAAACAAGGTGGATGAAGCTTCAGAAGATCTGGGTTTGAATCCCAACTTGTGTCTTGGTTTGTGCTGTAGCCTTGGGTGATATGATATGATAGTTGCTTAGTTGTGTCCGACTGTTTGTGACCCCACAAACTGTAGCCCTCCAGGCTCCTCTATCCATGGAATTCTCCAGGCGAGAATAGTGGAGTGGGTTGCCATTCCCTTTTCCAGGGGAATCTTCTTAACCCGAGGATCGAACTAGGGTCTCCTGCCTTGAAGACAGATTCTTTACCATCTGAGCTATAATACTTGTCTATGATCCTGTAACTAAACCTCTCCTGGCTACAGTTCCCATCTGTCAATAGGAATAACTATACCTACTCTACCCAACCTCTCAGGGATGTTGTGGGGATCGTGAGATTATAGTTGGGTGTATATTAGGTGAACTGTACAATATTCTTCATACACAGAGATTCTCATGAACAGAAATATAATGGTAGCCTCGCTCAATTGCCCAGTAAAGAGAATGATCATTCTTCATCCAGTAATGAGCAGAAAGATTCCCCAGAAAGAGTCTTGATGCATTTTGGGCTTTGCATTTCCATGGAACCATCAGCACACTACCTATTGTCTGTAGGAAGATAATAAATTGTACATGTGTCTTTATGGCATAGACAAATGGACTACCTTTAGTTATTTAAGTTCCCTTAACCAAAAAAATATGGTTTCGCAGAGTCATGATGACTAGTTGAAATTATGGCTCTCAGAAAGAATTTACTTCTTTAAAAATAGTTGCTTTGACTGTACGTGTGTGTGTGTGTGTGTGTGTGTGTGTGTATGCTTAGTTTAAATAAGTCTGCATGCAGAAGTGCTTTTAAAATATACTCCACATAATTTTAACCTAAGCACAATAGATTAATTAAGATTGACAGGCAAAGTACAATGTTATGAAAGAAAATGTCATCATCTTTGTTAAGAGCATGAAAGCGGCTTTAACATAGTATTTACCTGTCATTTGCCAGTGTGAGGTTACTGTGTTAATCTAGAGAAGTGGTCAGACTGGTCTACTGTTTCTGGGAAAAAAGAGTAGGTGGGCACAGGTGGAATCACAAATGAAAACTCTATAGCAAGTAGAACTAAGTGATCTATATGTCTCTTACCACACACCAGAGAAGACTTGAGACATATCAAAGAGAAAAATCTAAAATTGCCTTGGGTGGTTGATTCTGAGAATGAGGCAAGCCTCCTGTTCTGTGTAAACCTAACATGAGGTCCCAATGTTCAGTTTCCTGAGGGTCATCACCCCATAAGGGACCGAGTCATGGCCCCAGCATCTATCCACAGGCATTTCCTGACTCAGTAATTTCTCTGCAGGATGGGGAACAGGGCAGACTCCTGCCTGCAGTGTAGACCTTGGTCACAGCTGTGCCGTGGTGACAAGAAGAGTAAAACTAAACTGCCGAGAGAAGGGCTTGAGTTTATCTGTGAGTTTCAAGCGTCTGTGGAACTTGAACGTGTCTCTCATCTCCTGAAGCTGGCACATTTGCAAGGCTTCTGAGCAATGAGATGCACTATAGGTTTCCCATTTTGCTGGGTAATGTTTGCTCTGGTTGGGAGGGGATTGGTGTGTATCTGGTGGTTCAGCCTGTGTTACTTGAGGTCATTCTGTCCCCTGTTGAGCTGAAAACCCCACTCTTCAAACCTTCCCCTTGATTCCAGGTTTTTCATATGTTTACAAGCCTACTGATCCCTTTGTCTTCCATGCATGTCTTAATCATGCAATACATGAAGCTTGTGAAATGATATATCCATATTATATAAATTGCAATAATCAGCTCTTGACAGATTTCTACAAAAATCTATGTCGGTAACTTCCTTCATGTCCTGAGACATTTTACAAAGAATCACTGTCAGTGTTTCAGAGAGAAAGAAAAAATGAGATACTTATCTATACTATTTCTTCATTCTAGTATTGCATGTGCCTGGAAGCCAACCAGATTTCTAACAGGGTTTAAAATATCAGCCAGAATGTACTAAATATATAGTAAAGGCTATGATTAAATTTCCTTTGGTTTACTTAGATAAACTGGGCTTGGGGTTAGTTTAGGGGGAGGGAAGGGATCACTGGTCTAATAATACTAATATAATTTATTGCCCTTTAATAAATCTTCTCTTGCTTTCCCCTTCAATTAGTGCCTTTCAGTGATTTTTATCATATCCAGAGAGTTAGGCAGTATTCAAGTCAATTAAAAGTCATCTTGTTTGAAAATGTCTAAAAAAATTATCATGATAAAAAATTAGTCATCAAATCACACACATTTCTCTATACCATGAGAAAATATAAATGAAGCAGTTCAAACCATTCCCCTACATTCTCCCTAAATTGAATAAATATATGGGGTTTCCCAATGAAAATGAATTTACTTTTATCAGTCCCAAACAGCATTACTTTGTCTGAAAATCAAGTAGATGAGGATGTTTTCTGTTTGATGAAAACCAATTTCTGCTCTTAAGTTTCAAACAAATCTGCCAAGTTCCCATGTCACTCCTGGACCCATTTGAGTATTCCGGGAAGTGCTCCAGATTCAGCCCAGCGTAGCAAGAAGCACAGGCTTCTGGGACATTTCTTGGGCCTCATCTATGGCTGAAAGAGCTCTTTAGAGTGCTCTGCACCTGTCTCCCTGCTGACATTGTCAGAAGCAGAGCCATTATTGCTGAGGTGCTACAACTCTTTTAAAAAATTATTTATTTTAAATGAAACAAAGATGAATATTTTTAATAATAAAAGGTACAATTCACCAAAAAGACACCTAACAACAAAGAAACAAAGATACATAAAGCAAAAATCAAAAGAAATATAAAGGAAAGGAAAAAAATATATAACCATAGTGAGACAGATTAACATATTTCTGAGAACATTTTATCAAGTGCAGAAAAAATAAGAATAGGAGCATCTTAAATGAGTTCATTAATAATTTAAACATAATAGATTTACACATATTAATCTTATATCCTATACATGCTCAGTCATGTCCAACTCTTTGCAACCCAGTGGACCATATCCCTCCAATCTCCTCTGTCCGTGGGATTCTCCAGGCAAGAATACTGGAGTGGGTTGCCATGCCCTTCTCATATCCTACACAAATATATTTAAAATTTTGTATCTCATAATGTTGTTATTAGATTTCCATAGGATATTTTTAAAAACTAGCAAAAAGGTAAACATTACTAAATTTCAAAAAGTAGAATTCTTTTCTTTTTGTGATTCAGTTATACATATACATATTATTTTTGAAATTATTTTCCATTATAAGTTATTACAAAATATTGACTTCAGTTCCCTATACTATACAGTAAACCTTTGTTGCTTGTTGCATACCTATTTTTTTAAAATTAGAAATCTAGCATTCTATTCATACTAAGTCAAATAAGTGGAATCAAAATGTCACAAAATTTTTAGTAGGGCAAAAATTCATAAGTTTTCTAAAATATATATTATATTCTACAACTCTTAAAAAAAAAATAAGGCTGCTGGCAATATCCAAGCTCCTTCTCTTCTGCCACATTCCTTCTCTTTCTTTCCTAGCCTCTGCCTAGACTCCAGGATTGAAGTCCTGCCATCAAGGAGTTCATGTTTCCTTGGCTCAGGGTAGAGAATCACCATGATGCCATGCTTTAACTCCATGAATTCCAACTACCTTCTTATATACATGGCTTAATTATAGGGACGAATTTTATATGTGACTGAGGTGCCATGACTTCACCATCATACTTTGAACCTAGACGATTATAGTTTACTATTTAATTCATGAGAATAAAACTATCTAAGTTTTCCTGATTATAGACATATGGACCTGGGTGGGGTACTCAGAGTAAGTCCCCTTGCCTCAAACCAGAAATGGACATTAGCTGTCTTTCAAAGATGATGTTTGTTTGTCTTGACCTCAAAAATATAAAATATAAACAAACAAAAAGCTGGACACATTTCTAAAGAAGAGAGACTGTCTTATCCTTATCCTATTACTTCTCCTTGGGGAAAAGAGGAGGCCGTGACATAAATCTTATCAGCATTCCTTCTCTTGGTGAGAGACTTCCCTTAAAGATAATTTAGTCTGATTCCTCTATCCAACAGATGAAGAAGGAAAGCCCAGAAAGTTTCAAGGAATTCTAGGTGTCTGATAAGGAACTGTGCTGGCACCTCAGACTCCCGATGTCTAATAGCACTTTCAGCATTGTGTCGCCGTGTCTCTGGGTCATTAAACCACCTTGGGAACATGGGCAACATTTTAGATGCCACGTTTTCAGCTACTCCATACAGGCCTCTGGAGTGCTGTCCTTGTGCTAAAATAACATCTGTGTTTTCTACTCTTTGCACAAGGCCAGTATGTGTAGATAGGCCACACTCCCCTAAGGCTGCAGAATATCTCTGTACTTTGAGGAAGGCTGTGGCCAGGAGAGAGGTGGCGTAGCACAATGGTTTTCAAGTCGTTTAGCCATACTAAGAAATACATTTTATATTGTGATCCAAATCCCAGGTAACTTGACTATGAAGATGCAAGTATATGTATACAATGTAACTGAAATAAATCCCATAGAAAAACACTCACCTTTATTATTTCAATGAATTTAGCTCTATTTTATACACATATAAACACACACACACGCACACGTAGTTTGTGACCTACTGAATTGATTATATGTCCCTTTAATGAAAGGAATATCAGCCTGAGGCTTTACTCAGTGGGAATGTGTCTGGCTTTCCTCATCATGCTATTCCTGTCCCAAATACAACCAAGCATATTTATTTCTTAATGTGGATCCAGCCATACCCTATAAAACATTTCACTGGGAGCCATTTTGGTTGGTACTCAGCATGATCAAAGGGCTTTCCTGTGGGCATGGGTGTGTCCTAGGAGAGCAGATGCTCTTTGAGGACTGGGCTTGTAGCTCCTCTTTCAAGCTGCTGAACTGTCTTTTGGGTCTCCTCTCCATCTCCCTTACCAAATAGGAGTAAATCAATAAATGGTTGCAGACCAACCTATTCTACTCTATGCTGTGACCTTGAGCAAGTCATTTAAACTCTTTGATCGTCAGTCCCCTGATCTATAAAATGAAAACTCTCATTCCACCTCACAAAGCTGTTATGAGAGGCAAAAAAAAAAAAAAAAAAGTTAAATGAAAAACTGCCTTCTCAACTTTAAAGTAAATGTTACATATAATTATAATTTTACCTATAACACTGTAGGGCATGACACATTAAATGCACAATGACAAAGAGAACTGAAGCTCTGAGAGGGTTCCTAATGCTTCTGCAGTTCTCTGGCATTTAATAAACTCTCAATACATTAATATATTCTAAAAGCAGATTACTAAATCTATCAGTGTCTATATAAAGTTATAAGTTGCTGCCTAACAAACTGCCTTAAAGCATAATGATTTAAATTCATAGAGAAAGAAAGTAAAACAGTGGTTACCAGGGGCTGGAAAGAAGGAAGAGTGAGCAGTTAGTGTTTAACGGGAATAGAGTTTCAGTTTGAGATGATAAAAAAAGTTCTGGAGAGGTACCATGGTGATGGATGCACAGTGTGAATGCCACAGAGCTCTATACACTTAGAAAATGGTTAAAATGGTGAATTTTGTTATGCATGTTTCATAATAGAAAAGAAACACTTAATGACTTAAAACCACCACCCTTTTAGAGTCAGGATTAGGGGCAATGCTCAGCAGGTGTGGGTCACCTTTGCCCTTTGTGATGTCTCAGTGGACAGTTCAGATAGCTGCACTGACCACTATGAGGCTGGCCCTTAGATGAGGTGCCTCTGTTTTCCATGTGGCTCTCAACCTCCAAAGCTTCTCATTACCTGCGGCCTCTCTCTACAGCTGGATAGCCTGGACTTCTTTACAAGGCTTTACAAGGATTCTGAGAGAAAAAGCAGAAGCTCCGGATCTCTCAGGGCTTCCCAGGTGGCACTCGTGGTAAAGAACCTACCTACCAAGGCAGGAAACCTAAGAGATGCAGGTTTGATCCTTGTCAGAAAGGTCCCCCTGAAGGAGGGCATGGCAACCCACTCCAGTACTCTTGCCTGGAGAATCCCATGGACAGAGGAGCCTGCCAGGCTACAGTCCATGGGGTGGCAAAGAGTCGGACACAATTGAAGTGACTTAGTGTGCACATGTCAGATCTCTCATGGGCTTGAAGTCCCAGAAAGTTACTTCCATCCTATGCTGTTGGCCAAGCAAGCCATTATGCTGGCACAGATTCAGTGTGGAAGGGGACTGCACAGGGCATGAATTTGGGGAGGCATGGTTCACGGAGGGCATTTTCTAACAATGTACCACAACCTCCACGCCACTTTGGTAGCATCTCTTCCCTGCTCTGCTTATCTTGAATTCTGTTCTAGTGCAGGTTCTACAGATGAGCAGGGTAGGGTGGTAGGTAAGAGGGCAGGCTTTTGCAGGAGGCTTCAAATGTTGGCTCTGCCATTTGTTGGTTGTGTGACCTTTGGCAAGTTACTCACCATCTCTGGGTCTCAGGGTTTTTTGTTTGTTTTTTATCTGTAAACTGGAGATGGCAATAGTATTTATCGCATTGTGCTGTTCTGAGTACTAAAGGAATGAATCTGAGTAGAAAACAATAACAGTGCCTGGTACAAAGGAAGAACTATATGAGCATTTGCTATTGTTATTGTTGTCCTTTTTGTTATGAAACAAATAAGGGTGATATGGTGGGAAAGGGAATATTTAGGGCGTACTAAGGCAGAAGTCTAGAAACTTACTTACACAGGACCTCCCTGCCTCAGAGTTCTCACTTACATCTAAATCCCCTGCTGACATTTAAGCCTCTTCCCTTTTGTTCTGCCCACAGGAGACATGGAGAACAACTGATCAACATCTCATAATAATCCCCTGAACACCTGAAGACAGCTGTGAGCGCTTAAAGATTTGCTGAGGCTAATCTGAACACAGGTAATTGATGATATGTTCAAAGGTGCATAAACCTGTATTCGGCACATGTGTTGTGTATTAATGGGCACTTCACAACTTCTCTTCACCCCTTAGAAACTGGAGCGCTGGGTCTTGTCTGCACACAGGGAGTGAGTCTCTTTTTTCTGAGCAGAAAGCTGAGGAGGAGGACAATACAGGCAGGGCCTGAGAGACATGTGCATGGCAGCCTGCTGGTTCACACAAAGAGCTAAACTCAGGAAGTGATAATGTGAGCAGTTAATTAGCACCTACTGTCAAGCTCAACAGTGGCCCTCACTCCTAATCCAATTGACACTTTTCAATCCTCAGCTTCCTAGAGGGCCTTGTCACATTTGTAACCCTCTCCTGTTTTGGAGTGAGGCAGGACATTGTGGTTTTTTGCAAGTATTGGAGCCAGAATGCCTGGATTAGAATCCTGGCTCTGCCACTTACCAACTGCATGACCTGCTGCAAGTTACCTGGCTGGTGAGTTTCATCTTCATCTATAAAACGGATTTGATAATAGTGCTAAATTATTGGGTTGCTTGAAATATTAAAAAAAAATTTTTTTTTTCTTAGCACAATGGGGAGACATAGTAAGAATTCAAAATATTTTTAAACTCTTTTCCACTGACTTTCGGGACAGTGGCTCTTCTTCTGCCTGTTAGACTACGCCTTCTGTACCTCTTTTGTCAACCCTTTCCTTTCACCCATCCATGAAAAATCAGCAGTTTCCCCAAGGTTCTACCTCAGATCCTCTACTCTTCTCATTTTGTGTTACCTCCTATATGATTTATGTTCGCAGTCTCAATTACTATCTATACACTGATGTTTTGTAAACCTGTCTCTAGGCTATCTTTACATTGTAGAATATCTCTATCTGGATAGTCCAAAGTTCCTTAAATTCAAAAGGTCTAAAATTAGGATATCTACCCTTGACTATGATGAAGTAGAAACTAGTACCAGATGAGCCATCCCACCACTTAAAAAAAAAATCACTAAACTGAGCAAAATATTTGAGTCAACTGTTTCAGACAGTACAAGTCTGTGGTCCCTAAGAGAAACTAAAGAGGTGAGGCCCAGAATCACTCTGGCTTTTTATATGGGGAATATATCCCAACTAAGAAACAGTGAACTGAGGAACTGGCTGAGCTGAGCAGGCAGAGATTGGAGTTTGGGGCAACTGAGCAGTTAAAATTTGCGAGGTGGGGCATTGAGAGAAGGGAGCTTTGCAGAGGGAAGTCTCTAAAAATCCCATGTGAATCCCCTGTTGGTGCCTAACTAAAAGCTGGTTTGACATGTGTAAGGTGAGACTATCCTAGGATTACCAAATACCAGCTACTGTGGGGTTGAAAGCCGAGCAGGGTTATTAGAATTCAAGCAGTGATAAGGTCATAGAAGTTTGGGTGCAGCCTAAGTGGAGAGCCCCATTAACACTATATTAATAACACCTCAGGCATCCAGCTGCGACGCCAGATGGAACACATTTTAAAAGTAAGGATCATGGGAGCTCCCCTTGTGGTTCAGTGGTAAAGAATATGCTTGCAGTGCAGGAGACATAGGTTCAATCCCTGATCTCGGAAGATCCCACATGCCATGGAGCATCTAAGCCCATGCTCCACAACTGTTGAACCTGTGCTCTAGAGCCTGAAAACCACAACTACTGAAGCCCACAAGGCCTAGAGCCTGTTCTCTGAGAAAAAAAAAAGAAAATAAGGATCATGTTCTAAAGCGGTATTTCTCAGTTGGTCATTCCCAACTTGAAGCATTAGCATCAAGTTCACGGGCTTGAAGCATTAGCATCACCTGGAAATTTGTTATAGACATACAGTTGGAAATACTAATTCTAGAGTCCCACCTCAGATCTACTCAATCAGACTCAAGGGGAAAAGCCTAGAAATCTGTTTTTAACAAACACTTCAGATGATTCTGATACATGCTAAAGTTCGAGAACAACTGCCCTAAAGGAAGGCCTATGACTAGAACTGCCCTAACAACAAGCTTGGAGAAGGCAATGGCACCCCACTCCAGAACTCTTGCCTGGAAAATCCCATGGATGGAGGAGCCTGGTGGGCTGCAGTCCATGGGGTCGCTAAGAGTCTGACACGACTGAGCGACTTCACTTTCACTTTTCACTTTCATGCATTGGAGAAGGAAATGGCAACCGACTCCAGTGTTCTTGCCTGGAGAGTCCCAGGGACGGGGGAGCCTGGTGGGCTGCCGTCTATGGGGTCGCACACTGCTGAAGTGACTTAGCAGCAGCCGCAACAAGCTTGGTGAGATCACAGGGGAAACGGCCAAGGCTGAGCACACTGTCAGAGGGCTTGGGAAGACAGATTGGACTTCCCAAAGATCTACCCTAAAAAACAAAAGAAAAAAAAACTCCCAAATCAAAAACTAAACAAATGCCTACACAAATTCAAAGTGGTCAAACAATAATTGAACTACCTACTAGAACAAAAATCAAAACTTTTCAGAGAAAAATAAGACTACAGAATCCACAATTTCTACAGTGCATCATCTGTAGCCTTGAGTATGACAATAAAAAATTACTGCACAGACACAGGAAAACATAGAAAATAGAAATTGACCTTAAGATTACTCAGATATTTTACTTAGTAGACAGACATTAAGATAGCTATTATAAAAATATTCAAAGAATTAAAGGCAAAAATGTTCAAAATAAAGAAAAAAAAGATCTGGATGAGTAAATAAGTAGGAAATAGGGAATCTTGATGATGAAAACTATGAAAAAGAAGCAGTGTAAGCTCTAGAACTTTTTTAAAGTGAAATAAGTACACAGTTCAGTTCAGTCGCTCAGTCATGTCTGACTCTGTGACCCCATGGACTGTGGCACACCAGGCCTCCCTGTCCATCACCAACTCCCAGAGTCCATTCAAACCCACGTCCATCGAGTCAGTGATGTTCATTAGCGGCTTAACAGCAGGTGGAAGATGAGTCAGTAAACCTCAAGATTAACCAATAGAAATTATCTGATTTGAAGAACAGAAAAAAATTTGGAGAAAAATGAGTAGCTCCTCTGAGACCTTTGGGACAATATCAGACATATGTATAATTGGTGTCTCAAAAAGAGACAGTGAAATTGGGACAGAAATATAATCGAAAGAAAAATTTTCCCAAAGTTGTTGAAACAGTCAACTTAAACCCCCATAGCTCAGCAAACTCCAGGCAATATAATTAGAAAGAAAAACTATACCTAGATACATCATTGTCAGATTGCCAAAAAACACAAAAATAAAAATTTGAAAGCTGCCAGAGAAGAATAATGCGTTATATATAGAACAACAAGCACATGGAGAGGGCCAGCTTCTTGTCAGAAACTGAGAAAACAGAAGACAATGAATGACAGTTTCAAAGTGCTGAAAGAGTCCTTCACCAAGTTCATTACCTTCCCCACCCTTCGATTTGCTCATCATTCTCAAATCTCTATTTGAATTCCTGGTCACTGTTTATTTGACTTTCCAAGTCAGAAAACTGGGAATCATTCTAGATACCTGTTTGTCCTCTATCCTTACATAATTGCCCAGCAGATCTTTTGATCCTGCTTTTAAAATGTCACTAAACTAGTCCCACCTGTTCATCCCAATTTCCATTGCTTTAGGTCAGGCTCTTCCTACCTAATCTTCAGAAGTCAGATTGCCTGAGTTTGAATTTTGCCTTATTAGGTGTAACTTTGGGAATATTCTTAGACTTTTCTGAGTCTCAGTTTTCAGATCTATAAAATGGGAATTCATTATCATCATCATCACTATCATCATAAACCTATCTGTGATTTTAAGATCGCACAAAAATTTTCTGTCTCCTCCATAACAATCCAGGTGAACTGGGTTATGCTCCAACTACAAATATTCTTCAAATCTCAATGACTTACAACTGTGACTAACTCCACATGCCTGCTGGAAGTCAATGGGAGCTCTGCTGTCAGTTCTCACTCTGGAACCGGGGCTGAAGGAGAAGCCACTATGTGGAATATTGCCAGGCCATGGCAGAGAGAAAGCAAGAGCCAAACAAATTTTGTTCTAGTTCTTAGTTCTTAAAGGCTCCTAGTTCTCAAAGTTTCCTCTATTTCTTTGACTGAACTGGGTCACACAGCCAGCCACATCCAACTTCAGAAGCAGGTCAGAAAGTAGTTTTATTCTATGCTCTGAACAGGATGTGGTAGTAATTAGTGCTGGTGTCTAAGTATTTCTGGTTCTCCTTTTGGGCTCATGGTAGGGTTGTACTTCCCTGCCTTCCTGGAGTTGGTTGTGGCCATGTGAAACTGGGGCAGAAGCTTTGAGAGTCTATAGGCAATGAACCACACTCCTAGCCTACTATTGGGATGGTGACACCCACCCCCCGCCTCCCTCCTGTGAGGTATATATTGAGATGAAGTCTCCATTATTCCAGGATTCTATGTGACTATGAGAAGAATTGCTCCCTGGCCAACCTGCACGTGACATATGGTAGGAGCAAAGAATTATTTTGGTTGTTTTATGCCAATGAGATTTTGAGGTTATTTCTTGTCACAGCATAACCTAACCTGTCCTGACTAGTATAGTAGCTTAAAGAATAATTGTGAGGATTAAATGAGATAATTTTTGTCAAAGCCTTGGCACATGATTAGCACTCAGTGTATGTTCGTAATTACCATTCTTGCTTAAACTCTTGTACTAACCTCCTAACCACTGATGTCTGACCCTGTCCAATTTTCTCCATCCACTCCATTGTCTCCAGAGACATCTTCCTAAAACACTAAACTAATCGTTTACTTCCTTCAGATGAAATTGAAATCTTCAGTTTTCTCCTGACTTCGATAAACCTTAAATTCCCTTGTAGGGATCAAGACCTTCCATGGCCTGCACTCTGCCTGCCTCTCCAGTCTCATTTCGCACGCGCCCCTCAATTCTCCTGGGATCAGCCATATGGGGCAGCCAGTTCTTGTTACGCTCTTCATATATTCATATCATTGCAAATGCTGTTCCTTCTGCCTGGAATGCTCTTCCTTCATTCCAAGGGAACTTGCCCTCAAGGCAAACCGCTTATCATTCTTCAAGACAGCTCAAGGATCACCTCCTCTATGTATTTACTCTGATACACTTGGTAGGAGTTAGCTATAGTCCTCTATTATGCCCTAATTGTTTGTTTGCTTGTCTATTTTCATTATACTGTGGCCCTCAATGGCAAAGATCCTGCCCACTTCATTTCTGTACCCCCAGTGCCTAGTACTATGCCTTCCATGAGCCAAATATGTGCTTGTGTGTTAGTCGCTCAGCTGTGTCTGACTCTGACTCCAGGGACTGTAGCCCGCCAGGCTTCTTCTCTGTCCATGAGATTTCCCAGGCAAGACTGGATGGGGTAGCCATTTCCTTCTCCAGGGGATCTCCTGACCCAGGGATTGAACCCACATCTCCCACATTGGCAGGCGAGTTCTTTACCACTGACCCACAAGGGAAGCCCTAAATTGAAAGAGTGAATAAATGAATATTTATTGAAATACTGTTTCTAATACAAGTCATTAATTAGGGCACACCACTGTGGGCAAAATTTCCAACTTTTCTTCTTAGACATGACAAAACCTAAAAATAGAAAATATTTTCAAAATAAGAGCAAAGCAAACTAAGGTAATTTGTAATTACATATTTTTTTATTCTGAAGAGTCCAGTACTCATCTCCAAATTCAATACCATGCTGGTCACATAAGTGGCAGGGTAATGTAATAGGTAGAGGTGGTAACTGTTACATATAATGCTTATTTTTTGACATTTTTGGCTACCTGAGATACTTTATATGATAATATTTTTGACATAGTGAAAAAACAAACCATCAATAGATAAAGCATGTCAGGAATATGTGTCTAATTAGTATTCTATGGGTGCATTTTCTTTTCAAATTGTGGTTTTAATAGCCTTGAACATCTGCAGTCACTTTTCTGGTAGGATTGCTACGCTTTCAATAGCAGATATTTACTTTGCTTTAATCTGCAACTTCCTTGAGAGTTCTTTCTTGTCTCTCTTGTTAAGAATGGTAGCCTTTTTCTGTCAAGGTTTCAGAACTTTTAAAAAATAATTTATTAACTTATGGCTGTGCTGAGTCTTCACTGCTGCTCAGGTTTTTTTCTCTAGTTGAATCTAGTGGAGTCTACTCTCAAATTGCAGTGCTCAGGTGTCTCACTATGGTGGCTTCTCTTGTGGAACACAGGCTCTAGGAGCTCCAGCTTCAGTCGCTGCAGCATGTGGGCTCAGGAGTTGTGGCTCCTGAGCCCTAGAGCCCAGGCTCAGGAGTTGTGGCGCACGGGCTTAGTTGCTCTGAGGCATATGAGATCTTCTCGGCCTAGGAATTGAACCCATGTGACCTGCATTGGCAGGCAACTACTTTACCACTGAGCCACCAGGGAAACCCTGAGTTTCCAGAACTTTTAACCTCCACTTTCACCATAAAATTCATAACCATTATAAAGGGAATTATTTGAGATTTTTCCAACAAAACTTTATGTTCATTGAGTCCATGATTTGATTTCTATGGACCATAATAAGCTCCAGAATGCTTATATTGCTTCCCTGGCAGCTCAGTCGGTAAAGAATCTGCCAGCAGTGCAGGAGACCCGGATTCGATCCCTGGGTTGGGAAGATGCCCTGGAGAAGGAAATGGCAAATCACTCCAGTATCCTTGTCTGGAAAATCCCATGGACAGGAGAGCCTGGTGAGCTGCAGTCCATGGGGTCACAAAGAGCTGGGCACAATGAGTGACTAACAGTTTCACTTTCCATATTGCCCATTACTATCAAACTATCTTGGTTTTGCAAGACTGAGGGAGACCAATAGCAAAATTCTTAAATAAGAGAACTCTAAAAAACCTAAGAAATATATCTCAAAGATTTATGAAGATCAGATGGAGCAGAAGTTGAGGTGAGGACGGCATGCGATAATCAGTAAGAAAAGGAATCTTGAAACCTGAGTATAAATCAACCTATGTGTGGGACTTCCCTGGTGACTCAGTGGTTAAGATTTCGAGCTTCTAATGCACGGGACACAGGTTTAATACCTGGTCGGGAAACTAAGATCCCACATACTGCATGGTACAGCCAAAAAATAAAATCATTAAAAAAAAAAAGAAATTATGATAGGTAACACAGAGTCGGACACAACTGAAGTGACTTAGCATAGCACAGCAAACTCTGCAGAGGAACAAGGATGCCCAGGAGAAGGGGAGGAGCAAGGATGGCCAGGAGAGGGGGCTGGGTGAGCACTGAGAGGGTGGGGACTCCTGGACAAGGAGCAATCTCAACAAATTAAGCAGCGGACTTAAATGGCAACAGACCCTGATGCTGGGAAAGATTGAAGGCAGGAGGAGAAGGGGGCAACAGAGGATGTGATGGTTGGTTGGCATCACTGACTCAATTGACATGAGTTTGAGCAAAGTCTGGGAGCTAGTGAAGGACAGGAAAGCCTGGTGTGCTGTAGTCTATGGGGTTGAAAAGAGTCAGACACGACTGAGCAACTGAACAACAGCAACAAAATCAGCCAGCATGTGGTGTACAGTACAGGGACCCAGGGTGACTTGGAGAAGGTATTCATGTAGGAAATTGCCTCTGCAGGTTAGATCTTCAGAGAAAAGAAAACATGGTTAATGATGAGATAAGTATAGCTCCCAGTTAAGAAAAGGCATGTTAAAAGAACTTTAACACTTCTGAGAAAAAATCGTGGTGCCACCCACATGGGCTTGTCTTTAGATTTGGAAGCTGGGGTAACTGCGCTTAGGAGAGAGGAGGAAAGAGAAGAGCAGAAACACAGTTCTGGGGCGAGAAAAGGACACCTCCAAAAATACTCATCTCTTCTCATACACCAAGGACAGAGGTGTTTTGACCTGCCAAAGACAAAAATTACTTCAGCCGTAGTCAGTGATTTCAAAAGTAAGTTCCATGAAAAGAAAGAGGTGGAGCAATGGCACAGCCATGTCAGCATTGGTGGAGAAACGTGTTGTGTCATGTGACTGCACTGACATTTTAGGTTCCGATAATCTGTGGAATTATCAAGGGGACCCATCCAGCATTTAGCATATT
The DNA here is from genome assembly GCF_027580195.1 of Bos mutus. Taxonomy (NCBI): domain Eukaryota; kingdom Metazoa; phylum Chordata; class Mammalia; order Artiodactyla; family Bovidae; genus Bos; species Bos mutus. The sequence continues at coordinate 59,592,069 of NC_091622.1, read as the reverse complement.
GTGTCTGCAAGAAAACATGTTCTTGATTGAAAACAAGACTGGAGTATAGGCTATTTTTCATGTGTGGCACCTTGTATCCAAGTAGCCACTTCTTTCAAGTGTATAACATCTTTAACAGAATATGACCAGTCACACAGTACAGAGGAACTGGCAAATTAAACATTTAATGGTCACTGAATGGAAATATCTATTTTTATTTGTATAAAGAAACTAACTGCCTAGATACAAGGAACAATGAAAGGAACATAGTTATGAAATCAGTTCTTTCTTGGATTGGCTCTGAAACACTTTGAACATATGAATTGTTTATTGTTACTAATGAAATGTGTTTAGAGAGAGGTCACGTCAGATCACAAAGCAAAATTAAATCTAAGTAGCCAGGAGTTCCCAACATTGATCAATCCAGATTGTGATACTGTAGGTTTTGGACTTCCATTTCCTAAACTTGCTTCAGGTATAGTTCAGTAGGGAATCTGATCGTTTTTGTTATTTCAGTTAGAATCAATAAATAAAAGTAGAAGTGATGGGTTCTGTGAAATTATTTGCTGGTATTAAATCAGAGTTCCAAGGATAGGAACATGTCTACTCCCTGTGTGGGGCATCTGTTGGCTCTGTGGTAGCTTGGAAGGCAACTCAAATATTACTCTGATCAAGACATATATTTCTCCAAGTGAAAAGAATGTCTGAAACACCAAAGCTGGAGCCACTGGATTAGCTTGGGATTCAGGAATTTACTGTGACAGAAAATTAGGCCAAGTTGAAAATTTTTTTGCAAGAAGACCAGAGATTAAGGAAGTCTATTTTCAAAATACACTTGAGAAGCCTTAAGAGCATGCCATTGTAAGAAGTCAGCAAATTGGTGAGATTGAGGATTAACAGCTATGCATGATGATTGTTTGTAATGCCCCTAAATTCAGAGGGTGTTTACTTCTCTGACTTATGTGGGTCAACAAGAGTGCAGTGTAGGAGTAAGGTGGGGGAAGGGGTGATGGCATGTAGTTGATACTACCATACTCCAAAATTATTATTGATTTTATATAATTTTAATGACTGTGCATAATTTATCTTAAAATTTCAAGTAATCTTAAAGCAGGAGATGTAATCTTTATATTGATTAAATAAATATGTTGGTTAGATGCACCACATGTTGCATGAGGACCACTGAGGGCCCCCTCATTAGACTCCTTTTTGCAAAGAGTTTATGGTAGATCTTTCAAATAGATCGGCCATGATTCACAATACTTATAATCATTTAAACTATAGTCTCCAGAGCAACAATAAAGTCAATATCTTTCTATCTAACTAGTGTCTCAAGTTTTACTCTGCAAGGATTTCTGCCCTTTCTTCAACGTATCTATCTTTATTAAGGGTGAAAGGGACATAGCCAATGTCCCAGTGGTCCTTTTCCACAGGAAGGTGAAGTCTATCTGCTTTCAAAGTACCAGCTGCCTCTACCCACCACACACAGTATCTATGTTCAAAAGGAAGAGTATACTAGGAGCAAGCTTCCAGAATACACAGTGCCTCATAAAACATGTTCAGCTGGAGCACAGACCCTTTCAAGTACATTGCCTAACCCCACAATGACTTACCTGAATGCTTCCTCAGAGCTCTTTCTGAAGGACAGGGTCAGATTGAGGCTGTGAAGTGGTACACGTGTGCTTCTAGGCGTCTTCATCCAGAACTTCCACTGAGCCAGGCAGTTGGTCTGGTTAGATCACTAGTCTTTGGGTGGGTATCATGACTTCCTGCCCTAAATGCAAGCCCATCAACCTTTTAGGTTTCATTGCCATTACCTCACAAAAGAAGCCAGAAAACTCTAGATCAGTGGTTTCCAACCTGCTTCTTTATCAGAATTTCCTTATTAGCATCACCACATTGCTATTTATTTGGACTTTTTTATTGAGTGAGAAAACTCCATAACTGCAAAAAAAAAAAAAAAAACCAGTTACTATCAACCTGAGATTGAGATTAGCTTGTTAATCAACTTCCATAGGTATTTTTAAAAATAATGGTTATATATGAAACATAGTCAATCTCCAGACGTGACTTGAAGACCCATTTTACTTAAGGCTCTTTTGGTTGCAAATAACAGAAACAAACTCTGGCCAGAATAGATTAAAAGGCTCCAAGGAAGAGATGCACACCAAGCCTTGGGAAGGCAGTTCATGGCTTTATTCTATTTGTCTAGTTGACAGCAAGAGTCAGCTCATTCCAAAGAGTTACATCCTTCTACATGGGAAAGATCTTCAAAAACTCACTCAAATTCTATAGTTTTTTTTTTTTTTCCCCTGAAAATCACACAGAATTAGTTGGCTAGGGATGCCATAACAAAATCACACAATCTGGGTTGCTTAATGGAATTCTGGAAGATGGAAATCCAGGATCAAGGTGCCAGCAGGATTGGTTGCCCCGGCTGGCAGATCATCACCTTCTCACTGTGTCTCCACATGGCATTCTCTCTGTGTGCATAGCCCTGGTGTCTCTTCCCCTTTTCATAAGAACAGTAGCCATATTAGATTGGGGTCACCCTTATAATCTCATTTAACCTTAATTAATTCTTTAAAGGTCCAATCTCCAAATACTGTCACACTAGGGAGTAAGGCTCCAACATATGAACCTTGAAGGGACACAAGTTAGTCTGTAATAGATATTGTATCTGTCTTTTTCTCTGTAGATTCTATAAATTGCTATTGGCTGAAAGCACAAGAATCCCACCAAGCTGAGCACCTTCTAAAGTAGGTACGATTATATAATTTAGATAACTCAGAATTGAAAGCCAAGTAAGCATTGACCCCAGGATATCACACTTTACAGGAACATCTCCTGGCAAATTTAAGTATTACTACTTCACTAGCTACTCATTTTGAAGTCCCCGTCAGCAAGGAATTCCATGAGTTTCAAGACGTCTGTATGGAAATTTTTTTTTTAATATCTGTGAATTCTTATAAAATGTGTTGTTGTCCAGTTGTTAAGTCATGGCCTACTCTTTGCAACCCTGTAAATTGCAGTACACTAGGCGTCCCTGTCCTACATTATTTCCCAGAATTTGCTCAAACTCATGTCCATTGAGTCAGTGATGTCATCCAACCATCTTATTCTCTGTCGCCCCCTTCTCCCTTGCCCTCAACCTTTCCCAATATCAGGGTCTTTTCCAATGAGTCAGCTCTTCCCATCAGGTGGCCAAAGTATTGAAGCTTCAGCTTCAGCATTAGTACTTACCAATTAATATTCAGGACTGAATCCCTTTAGGGTTGAGAAGTTTGATCTCCATGCTGTCCAAGGGACTCTCAAGTCTTCTCCAGAACCACAATTTAAAAGCATCAATTGGCATCAATAGCATATAAAATATATTCAAGACCAAGTTGAGATAGTTCATTCATCTGTTTTTTGACTTACAAATTAGGGAAAAGCAAGGGAACACTACATGCATGGCTGGTTTCAACTAAATTCTTTCTTTAAATGACATAATATCAGTCCTTATAGGTTTGGATGCCACTGTCATGGGGAAAAGATGAGGGAGGTAGGGAAAAGCTATATGTTATTTAGTGAAAACTGAACAAAATCTTATCTAGGAAAGAAAGAAAAAACATTGAGACTTAGAATTTTACCAAACTTCTAACCAACTTGGACTAAGATTTAAAAAAAATACAGTTTACCTATAAATAACTCATGGATTAGGAGTGTCAAACTTCCATTCAGGTGAAAAATCTGTGTGTAATTGGCCCTCCAGATCCCTGGTTCCTGGTTTCTCCCTATATGTCGTTCCTCCACATGTGCAATCTGGTATCTGTGGATTCAGCCAACCTCATAGTTGTGTGTGAGTGTATTACCATCATATTTACTATTGAAGAAAATCTGCTGTAAGTGGACTGCACAGTTCACAACTGTGTTGTTCAAGGGTCTGCTGTATATGAACTCCCAAGTCAAAGACAAATATTCAAAAACTGAAAAGGCTTTACCAAACGAGGCTAAGGTATAAGAGAATCTAAACTACAGCTATATGTAATTCCAATATATAGTACCTATAATTCAAACCTTACTACTTTAGAAAGGTATAGATTTTTATCTGGTCTTACAGCTTCTGTCCACACTAGGTGCGAAAATAAAGTTTTTCACATTTTGGTACATAAAATCATTTTTAGGGTATTGCCTGCTGTTAATTACCACATGAATAATATCATAAAGTATAATATTACCAGAAATGAGTAGTTTTAAGTATTAGCTCAAAGAAGGAAACTTCTTTCACTCGCTAAATACCTTGGCACGCACTGGCTCCTCCCAGGCACAGGGACTGCTGCTTCTCAGCAAGAAATAGTCCCAGATACACCATATTGATGAATGCAAACAATCATCGACTCCAGCATTTTCCTGATTGACTCTTCCTTGTTAATTGGCTTGAAGTTTAATGTTTTTGCTGCACTGGTTTCTGAATTCAAAGAGCTCTATTGTACCTATTGAAAGCCCATTTTCAGAATAAAACAGCCCAAAGTCCATGTTCCAGATTAGCAAGTGCGGTGCCATTTATATGTCCCCATGGTATATAAACCTTAGGGGATCTACATTAAACAAAGTAGAATATATCTTATTTGCTTATGGAAGATTGTTTTGGTTTTAGAGGAATCTCTGTCCTCATCAAGTCTTTGCAGTATTTTTTTTTTTTAATTTTAAAAAATTTTATTGAGATATAGTCGATTTACAATGTTATATGCCAAAGTGATTCAGATATATTATATATATGAATATATAATATATCTGAAGATATATTTATCTTCTCTTTAAAAAATATTTATTTGGCTGCACTGAATCTTAGTTGCAGCACAGGGAATCTTCAATCTTTGTTGTGGCATGCGGGATGCAGGATCTTTAGTGGCAGCATGCAGACTGTTAGCTGCAGCATTTGGTTCACTGAAAGGAGTTCCCTGACCAGGGATCAAACTTGGGCCCCCAGCATTAAGAGCACAGTGTCTTAGACACTGGACCACCAGGGAAGTCCCTATTTATCTTCTCTTTTAGATTCTTTTTCCATTATAGGTTATTGTAGGTCCTTCTTGTTTATATGTGAGTCTTCACACTCTTGCATTGACAGTTTTCCTACATAGAATGAGATAGAAGCCACATTTAGCTAACCATGCCTTAAAGGATCCTGATTTCCAGAGGTCAATTTGTCTGCACAATCATGACTAAGAGCATTCCTATTTATTTCCACTGTCACTCTTGCTAGTATGAATGACCATATTGATATCAGAAGGTCGAAGTCAGACTTACAGCAAAGATAAAAACTTTGAAATAATCAACAATTTTGGTGAAGGGGTGGGAAAATAGGCACTATTACTTTGCCAACAAAGGTCCGTCTGGTCAAGGCTATGGTTTTCCCTGTGGTCATGTATGGATGTGAGAGTTGGACTGTGAAGAAAGCTGAGCGCTGAAGAATTGATGCTTTTGAACTGTGGTGTTGGAGAAGACTCTTGAGAGTCCCTTGGACTGCAAGGAGATCCAACCAGTCCATTCTGAAGGAGATCAGCCCTGGGATTTCTTTGGAAGGAATGATGCTAAAGCTGAAACTCCAGTACTTTGGCCACCTCATGCAAAGAGTTGACTCATTGGAAAAGACTCTGATGCTGGGAGGGATTGGGGGCAGGAGGAAAAGAGGACGACAGAGGATGAGATGGCTGGATGGCATCACTGACTCGATGGACATTAGTTTGAGTGAACTCCAGGAGTTGGTGATGGACAGGGAGGCCTGGCGTGCTGCAATTCATGGGGTCGCAAAGAGTTGGACATGACTGAGCGACTGAACTGACTGAACTGATATGGTAGAGAGAGTGTAAATTGATACAACCTCCTTGTAAGACAATTTAGTAATAGGTGTCAATACTATACATATTTTTTGGCTGAGCAATTCCACTTCTAGAAATTTATCCTGCAGATATACTCACAGACATGGAAAAGAATACATGTTCAAGGGTAATCATATTATTGATTGTAATAGAAAAACTTGAAAACTAAATATGTATCAGTAATAAATATGATAGACACATTCAGTAAAATACTCCATCAACATCAAAAAGAATGAGGCAGTTCTCAATGTGCTAATGCAAAAGGATCTCCAATAAACAGCAAGGTAGAGAACAGAATACCATGGCCTCATCTGTGTTAAAAACATATCTGTGAAAATGGTTTACATGATATATTATCACAGCAAAATCCATACTATTGTCTATGTACAGTCGGTCTTAGGGAGATGTACAAGAGTAATCAGTGATTACTTCTGGGAGACCAGTGTGTGGATGCCTTGGGTGGAAGAAAAGCTTAGTTTTTATTGGTCATCTTTTTGTTCCCTTTTAAATGTTGTAGGATGTTAAGTTTTGGAAAAATCCATGCCACTGTCTAATAAGAGGGTAGACTGGGCTGGGGAAGGAGAGAAGCCTTAAGCGACTCACTTTTGCTACTTCTAGTTGACTCATTGGAAAAGACTATGATGCTAGGAGGGATTGGGGGCAGGAGGAAAAGGGGACGACAGAGGATGAGATGGCTGGATGGCATCACTGACTCGATGGACGTGATTCTGAGTGAACTCTGGGAGTTGGTGATGGACAGGGAGGTCTGGCGTGCTGTGGTTCATGGGGTCGCAAAGAGTCAGACACGACTCAGCGACTGAACTGAACTGAACTAAACTGAGCAGCTCTGCTGATAGTTGATGAAGGAAATATATTTAACAAGCACTTGTATAGTACTTCTCAATGCCAGGCCCTATTATAAACATTTTATAAATATTTGATTCAATCCTCACAGCAATCCTATGAAAAAGATGCTCTACAAATGAGAAAACTAAGGACAGAGGTTAAATAACTACTTGCCCAAGACCACATTGAAAGAAAGTGGCAGGAGCAAGACTTGAACCCTAGCAGCGAGTCTAGAGTTTATGTTCTTATGGATGCTATGTTGTGTATCATGATGTCATGACATGAAAACTGCATGATCTCATGAATGTGGAAACTATGGCCTTGATCATGTTTAACACAGTCAATCCCAGTATCCTGAAATTAACTCAGAACCCTGGTTGGGGAACTAAGATCCTACAAGCTGTGCAACCAAAAAATAAAAACATCTAGTGACTGTGGTAAGAACAGGATTTGGCTTAGGCCTGACTTCCCAGTCAGCTCACCTTTCTCCCTCACTGCCACACCGCCCACAGTGAGGGAGCAGACAGACCTGTCCACCCACTGCTGAGTAACCTTAACCAAGCCGGAGCCAAAGGGGTAAAAGGAATAAAGTTCTCTCTCTGACTGAAAGGATGACTCAGGTTCTTATTTTTAGAAACCAACATGAAACTATCGGCTGAACAATAGCTAGGTTTTCTACTGAGACCTTGGGCTGTAAGGGTGGCCCTATCTGCTCTGTGGAAATGTATTGGTCTCCTTTTTTAGCTCCAAGCACTAGATGACTGATTTCCAAACAAGTGGAGCTGAAAGGATTTAAACAGATTAACATTCTAACAACAAGAAATGGAAGAAAAGCGAATCCTGTGGCGTTTGTTAACATATTGAAACACATTCAATAAAACCCCCCTCCCCAAGGCCTAGCTTTGCAAATATTTGCTTGATAAAGATGTGTCAGTTTAAAAGGAAAGAGCAGTTGCCACTAGGATCTGGTCCCATGTCCCTGTGTGACCTTTCTTCCTCCTTCCGGCTTCCTCCTCTCCAACTACAGGGCCCCTGGGCATTCCCCAGAACACGCCAAGCCCTATGCTGCCTCAGGGCCCTTGCGCTTCTGTTTCCCTTGGCCTGGGACATTTTTCCTCTAGTGTCTGCCCTGAATTCACTCAGATCACTACTCAAGTGGCATCTTGCTGAAGTGTCTTGCCCCAACCATCTTATTTAAAGCAGCTGTGCTCCTTGTCTGTCACTCTCTCCTTATTCTGCTTTATTTTTCTTGATAGCACTTTGATCACCTTGTTATCTTCTGTCGCCCACAAAAAAATGTAAGCTCTAGGAGGGCAGAGGATTTCTTTGTTTTATTCTTTACTATCTATCCAGTATGCAGAACAATTCATGGTAAATAGCAGAGACTCAGATAATTGTTGAATGAATTAATAAATCAGGAACAAAAGCATTGCATCTGTGTAAAGGCTTCCCTGGTGGCTCAGTAGTAAAGAATCTGCCTGCCAATGCAGGAGATGCAGGTTTGATCCCTGGCCTGGGAAGATCCCCTGGAGAAGGAAATGGCAACCCACTCCAGTATTCTTGCCTGGGAAGTCCCACAGACAAAGAAGCCTGGAGGGCTACAGTCCATAGGGTCTCAAAAGACTCGGACATGACTTAGCAACTAAAAACACACACAAAAAACCAACTTGTCACTCCTGAGGTATCTTTGCATCCACTTTGTTTTCTCTTTTTTAAATCATTTGTTAACCTACTCAATGCGGAAAAGATACTTGATCATGTGATTGTACAAAGTCCAGAATTAAAAAAGATAATAAAACCAGAAACCAGCTAAGAATGAAGTTTTTCCTTGCCTTTCAATAGCTGTGTGACCTTAGAAAAGTCATTCATTTTTCTTGGCTCCAGATGTCTTATCTTTTAAATAGAGATTAGAGTCTTTTTTCATTTTTTTAAATTGAAATATAGTTGATTACAGTTATTACTTAAGTTACAAGGTACAGCATAGTGATTCACAACTTTTAAAGGTTATATTCCAAACTAACACAACACTATAAAGCAACTATACACCAATAAAAATTAATTAAATAAAGGTTATATTCCATTTATTGTTACTACAGAATACTGGCTATATTCCTTGTGTTATAGCTTGCAAACTATAGAGTCTTCTTTGAAAAATCAAAGCAAATGGGATCTAGAGGTTTCTTCCTACACTAAGATCCTTTGAAATTTAAATTCATGCAGGAAATATCGGTTTTACCTTTCCCAATGTTAAATGCAAACTGAGTATGTAACCCTGGGCAAGTCCTTTAACCTCTCTAGGCCTTCAGAGAAACCAACATTTGTTTTTGAGGTTCTTATGAGGTCAGGTCATTGTCACCAGTAGGGGTGGGAATGGTGAGGAGCTAGGTCAACCAGATCTTCTGCTGTTTGTAAGACCTTGATCTCTGTCTCTACAGGGCACGGGTCCAGTTGTTGGGTTGGGGTGAGGCTCAAGACTAAAATGCTGGTTCAATAAATATTTTCTGAGCACTTGCCATATGCTGTGTGCTGGAGGATACCACAGGGAACACTGCCAACAAGGTTCTTGCCCTCTTACATTCTAATGGTAGGAAATGGATGATAAATAGGTAAAATGATAAATGAATCAAGACAAATAAGTTCTAGGATGGAAGCAAAAGAATGCTATAATAGACTATAGCAGATTGGACCTGTTGAGGTAACCTGAATCAGGGAAGGCCTTTCTGGAGCTTTCAAGGATGAGAAAAATCCAGCTACAGGAAGAGCATTCCAGATCAAGGGGAAGGAGGGCCTAATTATCTAGGCCTTGAGAATGAAAAGTGACATTCTAGGACCTGACAAAGGCCAGTGTGCAAAGGGTATAGTGACTGAGGGGACAGCGCATGAGATGAGGCCCTGAGGCAGGGAGGAGCCACTCCACGTGCTTAATGTGATCAGTCACCCCTATTGTCCAGAACTGGGAAGTTTTTGAGAATGTGAGACTTTCAGTACTTAGACCAGGAAAGTCCTGGGTAAGACGAGGGACGAGTTGGTAGAGGGTTGTACTTTATCCTGTCTGCAATAGGCGGTCACTGAACGGTTTTAAGTAGGGAAACGATATGTTTTGATCTCTCTTTTTCAAAGGTCACTCTTGGGTTTTGTGTGGCAAATGCATTGGAAAGGAGAAAAAGATGGAAAAAGAGAAGGCCAACTAGCCAATTGTTGCAATGTTCCATGCAAGAGAGGATAGTGGGTTGAAGTAGATTGGTGGCATTGAAGATGGAGAGATGGGGATGGATATAAGATACATTTTGGAGGTAGAATGAATAGGACTCAGTAATGTATGTTAGTGAAGGGAAAGGAGTTAAAAATGACTTTAACTCTTGAACTTCTGATTTTAATAGCTAGGTAATTTTCTTTTTCAACAGAGGGAAATCTGAGAAGGACTAGGGGTAGAATTTGGGATAGGAGGGGAATGGAGGTATCTAGAGTTCCATTGCGAGGAAATGTGATACTTGGAATGAAGACACTCTTATTGTTAATGTTCAAAGTATTTTGTAAGCAGAAACTAATTAGTTCTCATAACAGTTGTTCTGGGTTGTTAATTACCCGAACCCCATTTTACAGGCTCTGGAGAAGAGCAAGTCAGTAACTTGCCTAAGGCTAGAGTAAATTAAAGAAATAACAGCAGCATCAATTAATTCCTGGTAGTCTTATGCTCTGCCAGTCTTTTAAAAGAGCAAGTCTTTGGGGTAGGATGAGTAAATCAAATGGTATTTTGGAAGAATAGGGCATGGATTTTGAGGTTTATAGACCTGGAGTCATCTTTTGGCTTTGCCCTTTGTTACTGATGTGATATGGATGCATATGTAATAATAATATACTGGAGCCTTCAGGTTCCTATGAAATAATACTTATAGAGTCAAATACTAGACATGTCCTTATTTCTGCTGTATCCCCTGCCTAGAAACATATTTTTCCCCAGAAAACCAACTGTCACCCTATTACAGAGAGCTTCTCTGATCACCCTATAATAAATTAACAGCCCCTCACCCCCATTCAACAGCATTCTCTACCCACTTTAGCCTGGTTTGATTTTGCTATAGCATTTATTACCACATGGTCTGTTATATATCCACTTCCATAAGAGCAGGGATTTTTCTCTGTTTTGTTCCCTGTTATGTCTAGAATGATGCCTGGCACAAGAGAGGGCTCAATCGTTGTTGAAGTGAGTGCATAAACTAAATAAAACTTTACATATAGTAAAACTCTTTGCTTGATATCTGCCATGGTAGGAACTCAATAATAGTTATCAGAATAAAAATTGAGAAACACACTCAAGTTTATATATTCCTTGTCTAAGAAACTGTTTTAGCACTATTTTTTGTATATTATAAAAAAGATAAATATTTAGATTATACTTGAAAACGTACCTACCAATTTTGTGCTTCATTTGATTAATGTACAGAAAGACAGTCTTTGCTGTTCTGTGGTCATTCTCATTGTCATTTGGTGGTTTGCAGTTACGTGGTCATAAGAACAACCCACTTCATGCACTGACTCACAAACAGTATACGCATGAACAAACAAAGCTGAAGGTTCAAAAGTATGCTACCACCACCACTTTGGGGTGGAAATGGTATTTTTAAGCAATTGAAAGGAAAATTAAGTTATAGATGCTTTGTCATCTCCCAGACCTCCCAGGGAAGAATGGGAAAGCTACAAGTTACTTTTCCTCTGTAAAAGTACTCAACTACTCAGTAGTCATTTTCTTGTATAACATTCACTCTTAACTTCTCTATTCTGGTAATATAGGTCTTTCTATTCTTATTATTTTCTTTCTTTTAACCTCATCTCCTTTAAATAATTGCTCAAATGCCACGCTATAGGTAAAATCTATTCTGACCACACCCCTTCCAGCCCTGACCCCTCCTAGTCTCCCTTACACTGCTCTACAACTTTTGCCACCTTAATGCTATTATATAATTATTTATTGTGTTTATTGTCTGTATCCCTCCAATTAAAACATAAGCTTCATGAGGATAGAAATTTTTATCTATTTTGTTCACTTCTATCTTCCTAAGGCCCAGAGAATAGTTTATCCCATCACAGTGAATGAAACTGAGACTCCAAGATTAGACAAAATCTAAGTTTGTTGGAGTTTAGGGAGACAGGATGGAAACTGCAATCTCTGGTCTCCAGTCACACCAGATGGATGTAGTAGCATAATCTCTGCATGAGCCCAGTGTGACTTCCAACCAAGACATCAGCCAAGGCAGTCACTGTCTTTTCTGCCTCTCCCCTGCACTCCCAGCATTCATCTCTATTTGGTCACTAACTCTCAGCTCAGTTATTTTTCTGGCCACTTCCATGTTATTTACTGTCTCTTTCTGCATCTTTCTGGTTTTTTTTTAATCTTCACTCCTTCATCAAAAAGCCACCAGGGCTTCCCTGGTGGCTCAGTGGTAAACAGTCCACCTGCCAAAGCAGGAGACACAGGTTTGATCCCTGGTCTGAGAAGATCCCACATGCTGCGGAGCAAATAAGCCCAGGCACCACAACTATTGAGCCTGTGCTCTGGAGCCGAAGACCCACAGTGCTGCAACTGAGCCCATGTGCTGCAACTACTGAAGCTCGCACACCCTAGGGCCTGTGCTCTGCAACAAGTGAAGCCATCACAATGAGAAGCCTGAGCACTGCAACTAGAGAGAAGCCTCTACTCTCCACAAGTAGAGAAAAGCCAGAGCAGCAACCAAGACCCAGCACAGCCAAAAAAAAAACAAAACTAAACAAATGAAGCATCAATCAATGAAGCAGTCAACAAGCATTTATTGAGTATCTGCCATGTATTTAGCACCAGCCAGCATGTAGCATATCCTAATGGTCAAGTCAGCAATTTAGGGGTTGGACATGCTTTGGTTGAAATCTTGGATTTGCCCTTCACTAGCTGGCTGACTCGGAGAAGGCAATGGCAACCCACTCCAGTACTCTTGCCTGGAAAATCCCATGGACGGAGGAGCCTGGTAGGCTGCAGTCCATGGGGTCGTGAAGAGTCAGACACGACTGAGTGACTTCCTTTCACTTTTCACTTTCCTGCATTGGATAAGGAAATGGCAACCCACTCCAGTGTTCTTGCCTGGAGAATCCCAGGGATGGAGGCGCCTGGTGGGCTGCCGTCTGTGGGGTCACACAGAGTCGGACATGACTGAAGTGACTTAGCAGCAGCAGCAGCAGCAGCTGGCTGACTAGGGATAGTCCCTTAACTTTAGTTTCCCCACATGTGAAATGAGGGTAATAATGACGTGTGCCTCAGAGGCAGTTCTGAGGAATGAGAGTATGACTATGACAAACTTAGACTATTGCCAGACAAATGAGGTGATCCATAAACATTAGCTCTTATGATCACCTCTGTCCTAGTGTCCAGTGAGGAATGGGCTGTACATCCAGGACTTAATCCTTGTCTCCATAGAACTTCCCAACTCATAAGCCAGTTAGAAAACAATCCAGGCCTGGATATATGGTGGAGTACTCATTTCTGTGGTTTAGAGTGTATAGAGATGCAGCGGTGTTGAAAGGAGTAAAAAGGGAAAAAATGCAAATGCCAGAAATACTGATTTGTCACATATTGAAGAGGCAGAATATATATGTATTATTCAATTTGTGGTATATTAAAAATTTTATATACAGTATATTTAAAATATATAACTAGCTATGACCAACCTAGACAGCATATTAAAAAGCAGAGACATTAGTTTACCAACAAAAGTCCATCTAGTCAAAAGCTATGGTTTTTCCAGTAGTCATGTATGGATGTGAGAGTTGGACCATAAAGAAGCTGAACACTGAAGAACTGATGCTTTTGAACTGTGGTGTTGGAGAAGACTCTTGAGAGTCCCTTGGACTGCAAGGAGATCAAACCAGCCAATCCTATAGGAAATCAGTCCTGAATATTCATTGGAAGGACTGATGCTGAAGCTGAAGCTCCAATACTTTGGCTACCTGATGTGAAGACCTGACTCATTTGAAAAGACCCTGATGCTGGGAAAGACTGAAGGCAATAGAAGGGGTTGACAGAAGAAGAGATGGTTGGATGGCATCACTGACTTGATGGACATGAGTTTGAGCAAGCTCCAGGAATTGGCGATGGACAGGGAAGCCTGGTGTGCTACAGTCCATTGCAAAGAGTTGGATATAACTGAGTGACTGAACTGAACTGATAACTTAAACACATATACTGGATACATAGTATTAGAAGAAGAAAATTGTATGAATCTCAAAGGTTATTAGCCTTTTGAGGTACCATGCTTTGTGGCAGACAAGAACTTTAGTATCCTAGAGCAACCTTGAATGTTCAAATTCCAATTTGTCACTTAACTAGCTGTGTGATGTTGTTCAAGGTATCTAGGTTCTCTGTCAGAGAAGGCAATGGCACCCCACTCCAGTACTCTTGCCTGGAAAATCCCATGGACAGTGGAGCCTGGTGGGCTGCAGTCCATGGGGTCACTAGGAGTCGGACACGACTGAGCGACTTCACTTTCACTTTTCACTTTCATGCACTAGAGAAGGAAATGGCAACCCATTCCAGTGTTCTTGCCTGGAGAATCCCAGGGACGGGGGAGCCTGGTGGGCTGCCGTCTATGGGGTCGCACAGAGTCGGACACGACTGAAGCGACTTAGCAGCAGCAGCAGCAGGTTCTCTGTACTTGTTTCTTCATGTGTAAAGTGGAGGTGATGAAAAGGTAAACATACTATAGAATTGTTATGAAAATTAGATTAATTAACACTTGCAGTTAGTGAATGTGCCTAGCATATGGCAAGCACCCAAGTGTTAGCTAGTATCACCCCACATTTATTCTTTCTTTCTCTCCTAAGTCTTCACTAGAGAACAATAGCTTAAAATACCATAATTTGATTTTTTTCATTATTTACTCCTAATATAAAGTATGTGCTTACCTGAAGCTACATATAATCTATTGGTAGAAAACAAGCAAAGGTAATACAGTTCTCCTTAAGAGTAACCTCCTGGTGGCTCAGATGATAAAGAGTTTGTCTGCAATTCAGGAGACCCGGGTTCCATCCCTACATTGGGAAGATCTCCTGGAGAAGAGAATGGCAACCTACTCCAGTATTATTGCCTGGGAAATCTCATGGATAGAGGAGCCTGGCAGGCTACAGTTCATGGGGTCTCATAGAGTTGGACACAACCGAGTGACTAACATTTTCACTTTCTAATGCAATGATGTCAGGTTAGCCTCCTGCTGTCTTCTGAGAGGACTAGCTCTTGAAGTCTGAAAATGAACTATACTGTGTGTGAAGATGATATGGGCTTGATTATGTATATTATGTTATATATTGCCACATATGCCCAGAATATCAAGCTCTGACATTTTGCATTTACAGTATTACCCTTCCTCCATATGGATTTCCAGCCTCTTTCACTGGCTTAATTTTTTTCCACCCAAAGACTTACTTACATTTAATGACTATACATGGCACATACCTAATACATAGGCCTCACTGTTTGTTTTTTTCCCTTTGTCTCACGTGTTCATTACAGTGCAAATTTTCCTTTATACATGTTAAGTTTACAATATTGTTCCATTGGTCTGTTATTCCATGATAAAGCTTTTAGACCCAGTTCCAATGAGCATTGCATAGAAGTAACCAAAATTATTTTTCATTTGAGCTGTTACTCAGATTATAAGGTAGTTCTGTCTATTTTACTTTCAAATAATAAAGCACATTGAAATATTGGGTAATATGTATAAAATCTTTCATAGAGCAGGATGCAAATGTAAAGTTTGTTATAGAAGCTCTGGCATGCCAAAAAAATTTTTTTTTCCTTTATTCTAAGGTTGCTAACAATATCTTCTATTCTAGAAAACAGTGTATAACTTTGCAGTGACGAAACCTTAACCAAGTAATCAGAATTAATATCACCATTAATAAAGACATATTAACCTCCACTTCCCCCTAGATGATACGGCAGTGAAAGTGAAAGTCGCTCAGTCGTGTCTGACTTTTTGCGACCCCATGAACTATATATACACTCCATGGAATTCTCCAGGCCAGAATACTGGAGTGGGTAACCATTCCCTCCTCCAGGGGATCTTCCCAACCCAGGGATCAAACCCAGGTCTCCCACATTATAGGCGGCTTCTTTACCAGCTGAGCCACAAGGGAAGCCCAAGAATACTGGAGTGGGCAGCCTATCCTTTCTCCAGTGGATCTTCCTGACCCAGGAATCAAACCGGGGTTTCCTGCATTGCGGGCGGATTCTTTACCAACTGAGCTATCTGGGAAAGCCTGATACAACAAGGACACATCATTTCTGTGGGCTTCCCACCAGAAGGTCAAGCTTTAATCTAATTGCGAGTAAATATCCAATGAACCCAAACTCTGAGACATTATATAAAATACTTTTTAGCCGATCAGGATAGAAATGCAAAGTCTGAGCAACTGCTATGGACTGGAGAATACTAAGAAGACACAACAATTAAATGCAATGTAAAATCTTGTGTTGGATTCTGGGCTTTGATGGAAAACTGCTGAAATTTGAATAAGATTTATAGTTTAGAGACTTCCCTGGCAGTTCAGTGGTTAAGACTCCACACTTCCACTGCAGGGGGCATGGGTTCAATCCTTGACTGTGAAACTAGGTTTTCTCTGTGCCCCCCCAAAAAGATTTACTTAATTATGTTCAGTTGGTTCACAGTGCTTTTCAGATATACTATCCTTCAATTTTCTGTCCATTCTATTAATATTTGAGAGCTTGATATTCAAACTCCAACTAAAAAATCTTAATTCATCTACTTATAAAAGTAACTATGATATATAGTGGAACTATATGTAACTATGTTCTGTATTTTCCAAGTCTCCTGTAAATGTGTTATCATACTTTCATCATTTAAAAAATAAAAAAACAAAAGAAGAAAAAAAGATTTATAATTTAGTTAACAGACTTGTTTCTACATTTGTTAACTGGCTTTAATAATTGTACTATAGTTATGAAAGATGTTAACACCAGGGTAAGCTGGATAAAGGGTAGTTGTGAATCCTATATATTTGCAACTTTTCTGTAAGTCCACAATTATTTAAAAATAAAAAGTAAACAAAAAGCCAAAAGAATTCTCTGTGTCTGACTTTAAAGCCCTGACTCCTAACCACCAGAATGTACTTTGAATTCCAGGCCCAGGCTACATAAGGACTGGTTGATGATTTGCTTCTGGAACTGCACTGCAAGTCACCTGCCTAGTGTCTCAGAGTGAAATCATATGTTTAAGGTATTTGGAAGTAAATAAGAAAAATAATAAGGAAAAATTTGCCTTCAATTAACCTATTAACAAATTTTCAATCCAAAAACAATTAGAAAGCATGTCAGTGTTCTAGTTATAACTAGCATTTATATGGCACTTACTATGTACGAAGCCCCTCTCTAAGCATGTTACAAATTTTAAGGTATTTAATCTTCACACCAACCCTATGAGGGTAGTTTATTCCTTTTTTACAGATGATGAAACCGAGACACAGATTTTAATTGACTGGCCCCAGGTCACAAAACTGATAAATGGGAAAGCTGTAACTCAGACCCAAGCAGTCTGGCTCTAGTCATGGATATGTGCTTATCCAAAATTCTACATTGCCTTCCACTGTTATCGGAACACTTATTTTGAATCAGCTGTAGCTGATACAGTTTAGGGAGCACCAGTGTTGGTCAACATTTCGGGTCTTGACGCCTGTACATTTTAGGCCCTAACATATGTCCAGGCATGGCCTGGTAAGCAGCTCAAACCCACCCTGCAATGTCCTGGGTCCACAGAAAAGGAAGCACTGAAACCTCCAACAGGTTGGCTCACTGATCGAATTTTGCCCCAGAAACCTGGAGAGAAAAGATTCCCTTTCTGAGCCCAGGTCTCAGTTCTCTATCTTGGGAGTGGGTTTTCTCTACACAAAAACAAAATCAAATTTATGCTATGTAATCAGTGAGTTTGCAAAGTAAGGATTTCATTTCTCAGTGATAGTATCAAAACTGAACATGTGAACCAACAGGCTCCTACAACTATCGGTGAGTCAATTCAACTAGAAAAACAGAAAATATGCTAACTGGCTTGGCTGTGCCAGAGTGGGCGGAGGAAGGCTACATTTCTATTCACAAAGTCTGATTCATTTAGGAAAAGAAAAAGTCACATGCCATCAGATTGGGATTTGTGTTCACTGCACTGAGGAGAAGTACAGGGCCTTCATACTCTCAGGGGTGACTAAGCCATTATTTCACTTGGAACACAAAGCACTGTTGCTTTGCACACCCCTCACTGTAATTAGCTCTTGTAAGCAAGGGATGAAGAATCGAACACGAGAGCTCCTTGGCTGTGGGCCAGACACTCAGAATTATTTATTTTATTTTGCTTAAGGAGACAGGAGAAGAGGGCCACGTCTAATAGTCTGTTTCTTCATGTGTCCCTGAGTTACATGCAGTCAGATGATAACTATGCTCTTCTGTCTGAGAGCAATAGTTGGTCCTTTCAAGAGAGTCCAAATGCATATGTTGGTTCAAGCCAGGGGTGCACTGGTAAATGTTTAACAACCAGCCTTGGGAGAGGTTGAAGACTGATTTGTTGTGTTTGCGGATATCTACAGTGTTAAATACTCCTACCTTGACAGATGTCAGGCTACTCAGCTGACATCACTGAACGAGGACTTGGGAAAAGATGAATGCACAGTAGCACAGCTGTTCTTTACCCTTCCCACCATTCAGATGCAGTTGATGTAAATAACTTAAAAAACAGAGATAATGGCCAAAGTAAAGAAATCATTAGGAAATGATGTGTTGAGTATTTGTCACTTCATTTTAAATGGAATTTATTGAATTGTAAGTTCACGTCATGCAATTTCCCTGGTGGCTTCCCTGTTGGCTCAGATGGGAAAGAATCCGCCTGCAGTGCAGGAGACCCAGGTTCAATCCCTGGGTCAGAAAGGTCTCTTGGAGGGGGAGATGGCCACCCACGCCAGTCTTCTTGCCTGGAGAATTCCATGGACAGAGGAGCTTGGCAGGCCACAGTCCATGGGGTCACAAAGAGTCAGACATGGCTGAGAACTGTCATAGCATACATAGCTGCCATGGAATTTTAATAGTGGCTGTTAAACAACTTGTTGTTGTCTAGTCACTAAGTCGTGTCCAACTCTTTGCAACCTCATGGACAGTAGCCCACCAGGCTCCTCTGTTCATGGAATTTCCCAGGCAAGAATACTGGACTGGGTTCCCATTTCCTTCTCCAGGGGTTCTTCCTGACCCAGGGATCGAACTCATGGCTCCTACCACATATCCTGCATTGCAGGCAGATTCTTTACCACTGAGCCACCAGGGAGGCCCTTGAAAGTTTAACAACTGGCTCAGCAGTTATGAGAGCCAGGACAAGGCAACTCCAGCACCACTGATCATGTGGCCCCAGGCACAGAAGAACTCATAAGCCTGTTACTTCAAAACGAAGCCCACACATCGTCGCCCAGGCTTCTACTTTCTCATTCTGTGAGAACAGTCATTCTAGAATGTCCTGCCTTGCTTTACTCACCTACAGAACAGAGAGAAGACCATCCCTATTCCTGTTATAGTCTGCGGATTATCTAATTCAAGCCTCTGGTTTACCTGGCTTCCCAGGTGGCTCAGTGGTAGAGAATCTGCCTGCAATGTAAGACATGAAGGTTCAGTCCCTGGGCTGGGAAGATCCCCTGGAAAAGGAAATGGTGACCCACTCTGGTATTCTTGCCTGGGAAATCCCATGGACAGAGGAGCCTGGTGGGCTACAGTCCGTGGGGTCGCAGAAGAGTCAGAAAAAACTTAGCAACTAAACAACAGTTTTACCGAAGAGGAAAATAAGTCTCAGAAGAGTCAAATAATAGTTAAAATAATAGCTGACATTGATTAAACTCCTACTATAGGCCAGCTGCCCCAGCATGTCATAAGAATGTCATGGTTCAACAAAAAGCAGCTCCTTTTTTTTTTTTTTTTTTTGTCCTTGCTATGCGGTTTGTGGATCTTAGTTCCCCAACCAGGGATTGAACCTGGGCCCTTGGCGTGAGAACACAGAGTCTTAACCCCACTGGATCTCTAAGGAATTACCAGCTCCTTCTCTTGACTTTGTGTTTTCATTAACCAAGCTGCCTCCCAGTTATTCTTTGAGAATGAAAACTATGGCTTTATTATTTTTATATACCCTGATATAACTTGCATAGAACCTTAGATATAACAGGTGACAATAAATGTTTACTGAGTTATAATAAGATGCTTAGGTTCCAGACCTAAATATGCTTCTTGTAGTCTTGGAAAACACTGCCCCAGTATTCTCTGTCACTCTGCCAAAAGGCCTTTAGAACCTTTTTTGGGGGTAAAATATATATATTATAAAATGTACCGTTTTAACCATTTTAAAATGTACAATTGAGTGGCATCAGGTTGGGTTTTGGTTTAGTCACTCAGTCGTATTCGACTCTTATGACTCCATGGACTGTAGCCTGCCAAGTTCCTTTGTTCATGGAATTTTCTAGGCAAGAATACTAGACTGGGTTGCCATTTCCTTCTCCAGGGGATCTTCCCAGCCCAGGGACCGAACCCTGGTCTCCTGCATTGCGGGCGGATTCTTTATCAACTGACCTACAAGGGAAGCCCATTTACAATACTGTGCAACCGTTCAGTTCAGTTCAGTAGCTCAGTCGTATAAGACTTTTTGCATGGACTGCAGCACGCCAGGCCTCCCTGTCCATCACCAACTTCCGGAGCTTGCTCAAATTCATGTCTGTGTAGGGATAATAGTAGTAGCTACCTCCAGGGTTATTGTAAGGATTAATGCATTCATATGTATAAAGTGCATAAAGGAAGTGCTGTCCACTTCCTGTGAATAACACTCTGGGATTATTATCTTCCTGGAGACCTTAGTGCATACGTGAGTGATATTTGAGTGTGTACGTGTCACAGGCAGTGTGGGAGCACTGAAGGATGAGGGATGGCTGAGGCAGCAGCAGATACTGGGAAAACACCGTCTGGAAAGCTGAAGATCGGTGATCTTCTGGTGTTGCTGACATGCTTTGGGGCCTTCAGGTGTTACCTCTCTGAGCCTTTGTTTTCTCACCTGTGAAATGAGAATATTTGACCAGATGAAATCTAAGGTCTGCTTCACATTTAACATTCTATATCTGTCTCTAACAGGTTTGAAAGGTGCCAGGATTTTTAAAGGGAACTGAAGAAATCAAATTAGCAGGTAGGGAGGAGGGTTCCTCAGACAGACATTGACACTTGAGTGGAAACGAGACTCTTAGGTCAACCGTGCCACCTGCTTGAGTCATCTGGTTTCCCACATCCTCTTTTAAAGGAGCTATGCACCATTCCTCTGCACTAAGGTTCAATTTCAAGCTCACACGGTCCAGTTCTAAAAGGCCAGAGAGAGTCTTTGTTGGCCTTGATGACTCATAGGGACAGTTTGCCACCTATTTTATTGATGACAGTCCGGGATTACAGCACTGATAGATAGTACTGAGTCTTTTGCTTGTTTTTTTTTAAAGGTAAAATTTACCAGCTGGTGATCTCTGGTTATTTTCTGATCTGCTTGGCCAGATGGCACTTTCAGTGATAAAACTGCACAACACAAAGAGGTTTCACTTTGCTCTGTATCTTCTCTGCTCCATTTCTCAAATAACATGTCTACTCTGCAGATTTTTTTCTGAACCCAGAAGCTTAGGCATTCAGTGATGAAACCTGATGAGGGAAGCTCTTAGAGTCTGATTAACTTGGAGACATCATCTAGTTGCTGTTTAATTACATTCAAATAAAATCATACGCATTCCTATTGGATACTCACTTTGATTACGAACATTTAAAAATTCACTGATATTATTGTTCTTACTATTGCATTATCATTGTTGTATTGATAATGACTATTGTGTAGAATACTTCTACACGACTGACTCATTGGAAAAGATACTGATGCTGGGAAAGATTGAGGGCCAGAGGAAAAGAGGGTGACAGAGGATGAGATGGTTGGATGGCATCATTGACTCACTGGACATAAGTTTGAGCAAACTCTGAGAGAGAGTGAAGGACAGGGAAGCCTGGCATGCTGCAGTCCATTGGGGTCACAAAGAGTTGGACAGGACTGAGTGACTGACAACAACAAGAATACTTCCACATTTCCATTCACAAAGTATCTTTTAAAATAGTAATTTATTTGATATATGTTATTGTCCTTCGGGGAAGTGTAGGACTGTAGATAAGAGAATAAGCTTCAGAGTTTTACTAAATTGGGTCAGAATCCCAGCTTTGCCCTTAGATTCGGTTAGTCCCGATGTCCTTACCTATAAAATGGTGATAATAATACCCAATTTATACAGTTGTGGGTGGATTTGGAGATATAATACAAAGAGCCTAGTTCAGTACTTGATACATAAAATATCCAATAAATAGTGGCTATTACTACTATTGTTATCATTATTCTCCTTTTCTACATGAGGAAATTGAGGCTCAAAGAAATAAGAGATTTACTCAGGGTTGTTTAAGCCATAAGTGATAAAGCTATGACTCAAATGTAGGGCTTTGGATTCAGAACTTGTCTGTGTTCTTTCCACAGACTGACATTGCCAGTCAAAAAACAGCTTTAGTCTAGTAAAAGTGCCTAGCTTCGTCATTCAACTCGTTAAAAATGTACTTGTTGTTTTTTATTTGTTATTTTACTTTTTTCCTCTTTACCTCTTTTTTTTCCCCCCCTTGTTTTTGGCCATGGGGCTTCTGGGATCTTAGTTCCCCAACCAGGGATTGAACCCTGGCCCTCAGCAGTTAAAACACAAAGTCCTAAACACTGAGTTGCTAGGAACTCCTCCCTTTACCTCTTCATAGTTCTCCTCCCTTTCTCTCTCCCCTCTATTTCTCTGTCTCTCCCTCCCTCCTTTTCTGTCTGTCTTATTTAGTAGAACCCAAATTAGGGAATCTGAAGTAAAGAGCAATAAAAATAGTCCCTGGATTTGTTTCTGACTCATAGCCAAATAGCTCCAAATTACACTCAGATGCCTACCATCTTTCAACATCTCCAAATGTTCCCTTAGATCTTTGGAGCTAGAAGCTGTCTTCCACGTCATCTAGCACAGCTCCTTGATGAAAGCAGAGAAAAGTCAGTTAGCACAGGAAGTTCAAACCAGCGAAGGAGCGAGAGCTAGAAGCCACAGGTCAGGATCCCAGTCCTGGTTTCTTTCTTCTTCTCTTTGCTCTTCAATGAGTATTATCTCTCCTCTACTCTTTTACTAAAACTAATGTACATTATCTTCATAATCCTATGTACTTGGTTTGATGATCATTTAAAATATCAGCTAGTTACACAATTGTGACACTCGAGACATCACAGTCATAAAATCAGCACAGCTTCTTTGGAAATCATGCTGTCAGGACTGGAGTCTCCTCCCAGCGCTTTTGTTCTGGTCTTAGGGTGGTAACAAGAGGCTTTCTCGTGACTTACCTAAGCCTTCCTGCTTTGGGCAGAATTGAAAGTAGGGCAGTACTTGCCAATCCCGTGGTATTTCAGTGTGTCCCTATGGTCATAACCAACATTAGGAAGTATGAAAATTTAAATTCTATGCTTGCAGCCTCTCTCCCTCTTTCTCCCTCCCTCCCTCCCTCCCCTCCTTTCTCCCTTCCTTCCTATCCAAGCCAAATATATTGCTAAACCCAAATTTGGAGATGTTCCAGGAGTGAGGCCTCTTTAAACTTGATCCTCTAAAGATCCTTTCCTCCTCCTTTCTCCCACAGTCACAGTGCCTACCCTCACAGGGCACCCAAAGGCAGTGAATGAATAAATGCACAGAGGAGAAAAAAACATACGCCCAGTTTTGAATTTTGAGTCCTGAGCATATCACATAAAGAGTGATGGTCATCTTGTGTTTTGAACTTGGTTTGAATTCTTTTCAAACTCATCTTGTCACTTGAACCTAAATTTCATCCCTTACCCCTTGGGTGAATCATTTGACCTCTCTGGGATTCTATGTTTTCCATTTGTTCATGGCTGTTCATGGCTCTAAGGGCCAGGAGAAGAAATAAATAAGTGCTACTTGTCTGGCTTCCCTGGTTGCTCAGCAGTAAGGAATCCACCTGCAATGTGGGAGACTCGAGTTTGATCCCCGGGTTGGAAAGATCCCCTGGAGAAGGAAATGGCAACTCACTCCAGTATTCTTGCCTAGGAAATCCTGTAGACAGAGGAGCCTGGCAGGCTATAGTCGATGGGGCCACAAAGAGTCGGACATGACTGAGCTATTGAAAAGCAAACAAAACTTGCCTGGCACATAACAGCCCTTAAATAATGCTCATATTCTTTCTTCCCTTGCCTCCTCAGGGCCTTACTGCCCCTCTTCAAATCCTCCTTGGTTCGCTCCTGAGTTCCACTAGCAACATGGTAGAACTTGGGGTCATTTTCCTGTGCCAACTCCCATTTCTTACACTGCAAGCGGCTTAGTTCATTTCCATTTCTACTCAGCAGGGAAGACCAACTTTCCTTCTCATGGATCTGGAATTTGTGTTCCTCTTTGTTTGTTTGAAGTTGAACACTGTGGGGTATCAGCCCGCACCTTCGATCTAATCCCTGCTAGTCCAGAGGGACAGGTCTTCCTTGGCAGTGAGATTTTAAAATAACACTGCAGGCCAAGGATTGCTGAAATTCAGCTGAAACCAGCCTTCCCTAAAGACCAGCTGCCTGCTCAATCAAAAGTCTTGGATTCCTCTGCAAGATTACATCTTCTTCTGGGCTATTTACTCAGCCCACAGCTTACTACAAAGCTGGTTTTCACCCCGTGGTAAAAACTACAAAGATAGCCCGCTTGCTTAAAGATGGATGGCATCTTTGAGTTGCCTCAGGCTTATCTGCAGCCATTTTCCTATGGCCATTCCACCAGCCCTCAGGTCTCTGCTCACTGGTTTTTCACACTTTTGGAATTTATTCCTTGGATTCCTAATGACTGGGTAAGTCTGCTTGGTGACTTGCCCTGAAGTGGAAGACTCTATTATTATTATTACTATTATTTTTGCAATAAGATCACAATCAGAGTCAGTCCCACAAGAAGGGCAAGGAAAGTTTTCCTAACCACCTCTCGAGACGTGGAAGAGTTCCTCTTGGTCCAGAAGTGCAGGTCAGGAACATGGCTTCCAGCTTCTTCCTGTGTACCCGGGAATTATAACCAGGAAGCCACAGCAGAAGGTTCACGTATTCTTCCATCAAATATGTATTGGGCATCTACTCCATACCAGGCACTCTGCTAGGGCCTGAGTTGACAAGATGGGTAAGTTATAGTCCCTAGTGGGCAAAGGCAGATACACCTAAACGTAGTTACCGCCATGTTGCAGCACATTGTAAGAGAAGTCTGTATAAAGGGCCAAGGACCTCAGGGGAAAGAGGCCCTCACGCTGGATGGTGGAGTGTGGTAGATGAAAGGGCATCACAGAGTTGACTGTCTGACAGAACTTCAAGAAAGAGGAGCTCAACCAACTGGAGACATGTGGCATAAGGGCCAAAGTGGAGAAGAAAGGAGAGATTGTGTGGTTTGGATCCCTGCAGAAGTAGGTTCCGAGACAGTGACTTGAATGCAATAGTTAGTTTGGGAGATGACCCCAGAAAACAGCTGTAGAAGAATGGGGGATGCAGCCGGAATGGAAGGAGGGTGTGTTATCGAGACAGTTACCATTGTGGGTAATTGGAGTTCAACTCCTTTGGACAGCCCTGGGAGTCAGTGTAACACAATGTGTGGCTCAGAATTATCTCAACTAAAGAGCAAAGAAGCTGGAGTAGGAGGAGCTGTTTCCAGGAACACTTCTACTTCTGGCTTGCCCTGCCTAGGGTGCTCCCACAGCCAAAGAAGAGCCACAGAACTAGAGGTACAGGTGTTTGCAGCAATTTTCAGTGTGGACAGGTACATGTCCCCTGAGACATGAAAGGCATTGAGACATGAAAATCTCAGTGGTCCATGAATTATGGACCATTAGTGAAGGGGCAAGAGGTAGAGTTGAAAAAGAAAGTGGGAGTCAGGACTTGTGTGCGCCCTAGGGCCCACGCTCCACAAGAGCAGCCACCGCAATGGGAAGCCCTGCACTACAGCGAGAGTGTAGCCCCCGGTCACTGTAACTGGAGAAAAGCCCATGCAGTGTCGAAGAGCCTATGCACCACGGTGGAGACCAAGAGCAAACAGAAAGAAAGATAGAAGAAAAGAAAGAGAATGCCTTGCTAAGGGGTTGGATCTTTACTCAACAGGGGATGGGAGTCACTGAGGGAGGTGGGGAGCCGAGTGCTATGGTCAGATGAGCCAAGTGCCACAGAAGCAGGAGAGGTTGTGAGATGGGAAGGCAAAGCAGCACCCAGATCCTGGACCTGCCATCAGACCGGATGGACAAGTCGGCAGCACTCACAGGGTCGAATTCATTGCTCTTGAAGGCAATGAAGGGCAGGGCCTAAGGCAAGGCAGGGCCCTTGTGCTATTATAATTGTGCATGCTTACTTAACCAGACCATCTGTCTGTGGTCTCTGATTTCATGCACCATGCTGAGGCCAATGCCTAGTGCAGGGTCCCGCACATAGCAGGTACTCAGGAAGTGTTTGATGGATGGAGCGTAGGTTGGTTTATACTCATAGCTCTACCCAGAGCTATTAACTGCACTTACAGCCGGATTATCCTTGTTTCCAAAGGGCACTAGATTATTTTGTGTATGCATGTTGAAACTGGACTGCAAAGGTGGTACTGGCAGGACACTGAAGTATTTGGGGTCTCCTCTAAAAGCCCAGAGAAGGTCCCAGAAGATGCCCCCTCCCCCTGGGCTGCTCTAGCAAGGCCTTGGTGGAACTTTGCTTAATCGTCACTTGCATGGAGACATTTGCCACAGTCTCTATGTCATCACCAGAGGCTGGACTTTCCCTCTGGCCTTGGCCAACTAAGTGTCCTAACCCTTTCTTTCTGCCTAAATCAGACAGCGGTCGCTTCTGGTTGCCAACCAGAGAAAGAGGCTATCATTGTCATTCAACAAGAGGATGGTTTTCTGAGGTGGCTGTGTGACCTTTTTAGAAAATCCCCATGGAAAGGGGAAATATTCTGATGGTAAACAAGAGGAAAATAGAAACAATTCAGTAGCTAAATTGTTTCTGGAAGGGGCTCCATGCCCAGTAATTCTGACCCAGATCTCAAAGGAGAGGAGAGTTAATAGGATCCCACCACCCAGAATCCAAAGAGAACTCTAGAGGTTATGCAATCCATGGCTCTGCCGAGGGCGCAACCAAACTGAACCCATTAGTCAGTGATACTTCAAACATTTTAGGAAGGAGATTCTTTATCCTTTTCCATTAGAGATCAAGAAATTTTATGGTTAAGAAGCCCTTCAAGGAAATAACAGAACTTACGACCTGGAAACTCATTTCATAGCTGAGGAAACTGAAGCCAAGCTTCAGTTCAAGCCAGTATTAAAACAGTGTCCCTTGACCTCCTGTTTAGAAACTTCCTTCCATCACTCATCAAGCATTCCTTGAGTGCCCACCATGTGGACCTCTAGTTGGAATAGGGGAAAAACATAGCTCAACAAGATAGTTTCTGCACTCGCAGGACGGGCTCATAAGCCAGTTGAACAGAGATATTTGCATTTAATTAACTATAACCAAATGTCACCAATGCTACAATAAAAGCATATTCAAATGTGTCTTGAAATCTTAACGAGAGTCTTTTTTGTTTTTAAAAAAATAGGTGCTAATCTTTACAACAGATTGCAAACGTTTCTACTTCTACCTCCTCCAATCCTCATGTCCAATTTCATTAGGTACACACTTAATGACAATTTTGTAAATACCAGAATTTTATTATAAAATCAGAAAGCACATGCTCCCATCTCAAGTTGCAGTGTCAGGTTATTATTTGTCCAAAGAGTTAAGGAAGCTGAACTGAGATTTGTTTACCTTCCTACTGCCCACAACCTTAGGAACATGGTCACTGTACTGATAATAAATGGAATTAGATGCTAAAAAAAAAAAAAAAAAGTAAATAAGAATAAAGAAAAAGGAACACTTACTACTTGTCCATGTTTACTATAACCTCCACAGTGAAACAATATCTTTTTTTAAATATTTTTTCACACTTTAAACTTTTTATTTTGTGTTGGGATATAGCCAATTAACAATGTTGTGATGGTTTCAGGTGAACAGCAAAGGGACTCAGCCATACATATATATGTATCCATTCTCTTCCTAAACCCCTATCTCACCCAGGCTGACATATAACATTGAGTAGAGTTCCATGTGCTATACAGTAAGTCCTTGTTGGTCATCCGTTTTGTGAAACACTATTTTTGAGAGGAGGAGTCATATGACGAGTCACTAGCCCACAGACAGGTTGTCATCACGAAAGCAATAGGCTGAAATTAAAATGTCATTTTATTTGAGCACCACTGTGTCACTTAGGGCCTGAAAGAAACATGCTGCTAGACTAGCATCTTATTCTAAAAAGAAAAAAAAAACGCACTATTGTAACCAAAGTTAAAAAAAGGAGATACTATCAGAATGATAGCTTTCTGAATAGTAAGATATGAGGGGGGAAATGTCCCTGGGAACAGACAGGTAAGTGTGTATAAATTTCACTAACTCTGCCATTGTTCGGAGAAGGCAATGGCACCCCACTCCAGTACTCTTGCCTGGAAAGCCCCATGGACTGAGGAGACTGGTGGGCTGCAGTCCATGGGGTCACTAAGAGTCGGACACGACTGAGCGACTTCACTTTCACTTTTCACTGTCATGCATTGGAGAAGGAAATGGCAACCCACTCCAGTGTTCTTGCCTGGAGAATCCCAGGGATGGGGGAGCTTGGTGGGCTTCCGTCTATGGGGTCGCACAGAGTCGGACACAACTGAAGTGACTTAGCAGCAGCAGCAGCTGCCATTGTTATTTCATTTGACTCTTCCATTCAATAATTGAACTGGAAAGTGTAAGTCAATGATGCATCACAATAAAAACTTACTTTCTGGAACCAAGTCTCCTTCTGCTCCCCTATTAGTCAGTAATGACCTAGCTTCAACTGCCTGCCCCACAGCTAGATGCTGCAGAGAACTGGTTCCTGACAACTCATGAGATGCCCCACTCTCCTATCCACAAGTCTCCAGTTCTCTCTGTGAATCCCTATTTTGATGGATGGCCACAAGAAGCTAGAAACCTTGGAAGCAGTTGCCTCCTCTCTTTTTCTCACTACCACCCCCATCCTTCTTCCTTTCTGCATTCAGTTGACATCAAATTCTCTCGGTTCTATTTACTCAACAAATCAGGGAGTGTTCAACTGCAGTAAATAGAAATCATTCACGCTGGTAGCCATTCCCTTCTCCAGGGTATCTTCCTGACCCAGGGATGGAACCTGGATCTCCTGCGTTGCAGGCAGATTTTTACTGTCTAAGCCACCAGGGAAGCCCTTTAATATATGCAATCAAGTCCTTATACGGTGATTGGAAGAGCAGGCATCCCACTGGACCTGGAGGTCAGCCTTCCACAGTAACACTGCCAGAACCAGCCTGTCAGGGGAGCTGCTGCATTGCCACAATCAGGAAGGTGAGGAGTCAGAAAACTACCACTAGAACTACTGAGTTCTGGGACACACCACTTTCTGGGATCAGAAAGCTGTTCCGCCATGTTCGCAACAAAGGCATGTTTTGTCTGCTAGATCCACACCAGCAAAAATAGTGCCTGTGCCTGTGCCCTGTGCTCTACCCACAAGGCTAGCAGCCCATGGGGTGATGCCACAGGAACATGTGTTTATGACTGTGCTGGCTGGAAGAAACAGCAGAAGCAGCCAGAAACCTGCCCCTTCCTCAGTTTTAACAAATCTTCCACAAAATGGATGTTTGTCAGAACTCACATTGCATTTGGAACTTTAACTGCAAGGGGTCTGGGAAATGAGGGTTTTAGCTTTTCAGCCTTTCAAGAAGGTACACTGGAAGGAGAGTGGAATGAGATAATTCACAGTATTTACCGCATGCATCATCTCTTAAACTGCCACTGCCCTATGGACCTTGTTGTCTCTTACCTGAACCATTGCAATATCTTCACACCCAGTTTCTCTGATCCCAAATTCTTCCCTCTTCAATCCATCCTCTGTGTTGTGCTTAAAACACACCTGTAATCATGTCATTTTCCTGCTCAATATCTTGTCACCCATAAGCATAAGGACCATTTTTCCATTTAAGTCTCTGAACCATCTGGCCCCAACTCACCTCACCATCTGCAGATTTTGCTACTTCACCACCCCCTAGGCTTTGGTCACACGGGGGGTTAAATGCTTTCACCACCTCTTCCCATCTTGCTGTTGTTTGTGACCTTCTCCTGACTAGAATGCCTACTACCCTTCATTTTTTAATTTTTAATTCCACCTCTGAGAAGTTTCCTTCACTTTCCCCCTCTTTCCACACAGGCAGAATTAATGGGTTTCTCCTGGCGTTTTACATCTCTCTCTATTGCCTTCCTTACTTTGTACTGTATATAGTTATATATGTATCTGTCTTGCCAGTGAGGAAATGGACTGTGTGTTCTATTCATCTGTGTATATCCCGTGCTTAACTCCTGGCGTGCTGCAGTCCATGGGGTCGCGAAGAGTCGGACACAACTGAGAAACTGAACAACAAGTCCTCAATAAATATTTGTTGAGCAAATGAATGAATGAATGACTTGTCCTGTGTGTCTAGGATACCCAGTCCCATCTGACTAGTTTTTGTCTTCAGCTTATAGATATTCTGAGACCTTTCTCCTCTCAAAAAGCAAGTTTTCCTTTGATCCTCTGGCTATTATCCTATCCCTGTTCTTCATTTCAAGACCAGTTATCTGAGAGGGTTATCCACACCTGCTATCTACACTCCTTTACCACCCAGCTTTACCACTCCACTGAAAGCACCCTTGTCAAGGTCACCAGTTATCTCCTGGTTGCCAAACAAAATGATAGTTTTCCATCATTATTTCATTTAACCCTTGCCTCACTTGACTTCATGAACATGCCTTCTTTCTTGAATCTCATTTTTTCCTGGGCAGACACTTTCTCCTTGGCCTTCTCCATGGACTCTTCTCCCTCGGTTGGGATAGAGATCCTGTCTCTTGTCCTCCTCTTGTCCTCTCAACACTCTGGGAGGTCTCGTGGCCCCATTATATTCCTAACTCATTTCCTATCATTTCCTCCTTCCATCTCTCCATTCCAGCTGTACCAGCCCTCCAGATGTTCTCAAATTGATCCACATTCTGGCTCAATTGGTAAAGAATCCGTCTGCAATGCAGGAGACCCAGGTTTGATCCTCGGGTAGGAAGATCCCCCGGAGAAGGAAACAACAACCCACTCAGTATTCTTGCCTGGAAAATCCCATGGTCAGAGGAGCCTGGAAGGCTACAGTCCATGGGGTCACAAAGAGTCGGAGGTGTCTGAGTGACTAAACCACCACTGGCTCTTGCTCTGCCTGGAGTACACTGCCTCTGGGCATTTCAGTTGCTCTGTCCCTCACCATCTTCATCCCTCTCAATGTCACCGTTTCAGAGAGGCCTTCTCTGACCACCTTTGAAATATTGCAACCTACCTCAGCTTTATATTCCTTTCTTGCTTTACTCTTCTATTCCTTTCCCTGCTTTCCTGCTTTATTTTTCCTCATAGTACTTACCATCATTAAACCTGCTGTATATTTTTATTTATTTTCATATTTATTTTTGTCTGTCTCTCCCGGTGAGAATGTAAACTCCATGAGGACAATATTTGGTTGTGCCTGTTTGGTTCACTGCTGCTTTCCCAAGTTCTAGAACAGTGTTTGGCACATGGTAGATGTTCAACAAATGTTTCTGGAATGAGTGAGTGTCTCTACTCCAAACCTTTTTGTGTCTCCTATTTCATCCTCAATATCTGATCAGTCACTAAGCCCCATGACTCTTACCTTCTAAATATATCCTTAATCCCCTCTTCTCCATCTACTTTGCCTCTACTATGGCCTCTCACAGGTTTGCCAATCTGATCTCTGCACCCCCTATTCAAAGCCCTTCTGAAACTCCTTAGCATATCAGATGATTCTCAGGAACTGCTCTGTCTCTCAATTTCATCTTACACTACTGCCATCTAACCCTCTAGCTATAGAGAGCTCCTTGTCTCACATCCCTGAATCCACCATCTCTCTTGTTCTGGGGAAACAGAAATATACCTCTCCGCCTTCTTTACCTGGCCAGCTCCTAAGCAAACTTCAGACTTCTCAGTTCTGACATCATCTCTCCTAGGTGGACTCTTTAAGGTAAAGTTAAACTGCCATGAACTTCTTGGGCTCATATACTGTAAGGCCATTGGATGTCTCTTACCTGTTGCCATAGAACCCAAATTCCTTGAAAATAGGGACTGTATCTCATTTATTTTTCTATATTTAGCATGATGTACAGAACCTGACACATGGTAGATGTTCGATAAATATTGGTTCAGTTTAGTTGCTCAGTCGTGTCCAACTCTGCAACCCCATGGATTGCAGCACGCCAGGCCTCCCTGTCCATCAGCAACTCCCAGAGATAACGCAAACTCATGTCCACTGAGACTGTGATGCCATCCAACCATCTCATCCTCTGTCGACACCTCGTCCCACCTTCAGTCTTTCCCAGTATCAGGGTCTTTTCAAATGAGTCAATTCTTCGCATCAGGTGGCCAAAGTATTGGAGCTTCAGCTTCAGCGTCAGTCCTTCCAATGAATATTCAGGACTGATTTCTTTAGGATAGACTGGCTGGATCTCCTTGCAGTCCAAGGGACTCTCAAGAGTCTTCTCCAACACCACAGTTCAAAAGCATCAATTCTTTGGCGCTCAGCTTTCTTTATAGTCCAACTCTCACATCCATACATGACTACTGGAAAAACCAGAGCTTTGACTAGATGGAGCTTTGTTGGTAAACTAGTCTCTGCTTTTTAATATGCTGTCTAGGTTGGTCATTGCAACCTAATCACTGGTCTGCAGTGATTTTGGAGCCCCCCAAAATAAAGTCAGCCACTGTTTCCACTGTTTCCCCATCTATTTGCCATACAGTGATGGGACAGGATGTCATGATCTTAGTTTTCTGAATGTTGAGTGTTAAGCCAACTTTTTCACTCCTCTTTCACTTTCATCAAGAGGCTCTTTGGTTCTTCTTTGCTTTCTGCCATAAGGGTGGTGTCGTCTGCATATCTGAGGTTATTGATATTTCTCCCAGCAATCTTAATTGCAGCTTGTGCTTCATCCAGCCCGGCATTTTACATGATGTACTCATGATAAGTTAAATAGCAGGGTGACAATATACAGCCTTGACGTACTCCTTTCCTGTTGAACCAGTCTGTTGTTCCATGTCCAGTTCTAAGTGTTGCTTCCTGACCTGCATACAGATTTCTCAAGAGGCAGGTCAGGTGGTCTGGTATTCACATCTCTTTCAGAATTTTCCAGTTGTTGTGATCTACACAGTCAAAGGCTTTGGCATAGTCAATAAAGTAAAAATAGATGTTTTTCTGGAACTCTCTTGCTTTTTCAATGATCCAGCAGATGTTGGCAATTTGATCTCTGGTTCCTCATTGCCTTTCTTTGGGCTTAGAATGAAAACTGACCTTTTCCAGTCCTGTGGCCACTGCTGCGTTTTCCAGATTTGCTGTCATATTGACTGCAGCACTTTCACAGAATCATCTTTTAGGATTTGAAATAGCTCAACTGGAATTCCATCACCTCCACTAGCTTTATTTGTAATGATGCTTCCTAAGGCCCACTTGACTTAGCATTCCAGAATGTCTGACTCTAGGTGAGTGATCACACCATTGTGGTTATCTGGATCATGAAGATCTTTTTTATATAGTTCTTCTGTATATTCTTGCCACCTCTTCTTAATATCTTCTGCTTCTGTTAGGTCCATACCATTTCTGTCGTTTATTGTGCTCATCTTTGTATAAAATGTTCCCTTGATATCTCTAATTTTCTTGAAGAGATCTCTAGTCTTTCTCATTCTATTGTTTTCCTCTATTTCTCTGCATTGATCACTGAGGAAGGCTCTCTTATCTGTCCTTGCTATTCTTTGGAACTCTGCATTCAAATGGGTATATCTATCTTTTCTTTTCTTTTTTGCCTTTAGCTTCTCTTTTCTCAGCTGTTTGTGAGGCCTCCTCAGACAACCATTTTGTCTTTTTGCATTTCTTTTTATTAAGGATGGTCTTGATCACTGCCTCCTGTACAATGTCATGAACCTCTGTCCATAGTTCTTCAGGCACTTTATCAGATCTAATCCCTTGAATCTATTTTTCTCTTCTACTGTATAATCGTAAGGGATTTGATTTAGGTCATACCTGAATGGTCTAGTGGTTTTCTCTACTTTCTTCAATTTAAGTCTGAATTTGGCATAAGGAGTTCATGATCTGAGCCACAGTCAACTCCCTGTGTTGTTTTTGCTGACTGTATAGAGCTTCTCCATCTTTGGCTGCAAAGAATATAATCAATCTGATTTTGGTGTTGGCCATCTGGTGACATCCATGTACACAGAGTACAAGAGACATCCATCTACAGAGTTGTCTCTTGTGTTGTCAGAAGAGGGTGTTTGCTATGACCAGTGTGGTCTCTTGGCAAAACTCTGTTAGCCTTTGACTTACTTCATTTTGTACTCCAAGGCCAAATTTGCCTGTTACTCCAGTTATCTCTTGACTTTCTACTTTTGCATTGCAGTCCCCTGTAATGAAGAGGACATCTTTTTTGGGTGTTAGTTCTAGAAGGTCTTATAGGTCTTCATAGAACCATTCAACTTCAGCTTCTTCAGCATTACTGGTCAGGGCATAGACTTGGATTACTGTGATATTGAATGATTTGCCTTGGAAACAAACAGAGATCATTCTGTCATTTTTGAGACTGCATCCAAGCACTGCATTTTTAAAACAAAAAGTAGACAGTTGGATGATGAATCCTAACAGGAAATACCTACATTGGGCTTATAATGTTCTAGTGGTCTTCCCAGGACCCTATTTGTAGTAGCACATGGAAAATTCCCAATAATCCTAATGCTGAGGGTACTGGTAAGATGCCTAAAGGCCCTAGATGGTTATTTGACCACAGTTACACAGTTGGTAAGCAGGAGAGACAAGATTCAGACTTAGGTATCTGGCTCCACATATTTGTAACTACTATGCTTAAACCAGTGTTGGATGGATAGAAGGTGTATACAAGGATCTTCTAAGTAGAGAAACAATAGAAGCAAAGCACATATTATTTTATGTGCTTTTTATGATCAGTAAATTTGACTAAACCTGAAATGAATTCTGTCCTGTAAAATACTCATCTTGTACAATGTGTCAAATTAAAACCTTATTTTGTGTTCAATCTCCAGTGTGACTCTAAGCTCAGATCCTCGCTGAGCTAAACCCTATCTTCCTTGACACCCACTTCTACAAACTGATATCACAATATTCAAATGTATATCCACATTCACTTATTCATTTAACAAACATTTTCTGAGTGCCTACTGTGTGCCGGGCCCTGTCTTTACACTGGTACTACTGCTAATAGATATATACACTTATATATAATGTAATTGTAGACAATACAGAATCTTTTTTGAGACCGTAGAGTATAGTGGTTAGGATCACAGGCTCAGGAGCCAGACTGCCTGGGTTAAAACTCAGTTCTGATGCTTTCTATTTGTGGGACCTCAGCATTGTCACCTGTCCAGTGCATTGGTCTCTTCAGCTATAAAATGGGTATAAAAACATTCTATCCTATCTCCTGGGGTTGTTGTGAGGATTAAATAGTTAATATGTGTGACGTGCTTAACACAGCTTCTAGCAAAAACTCTGGGAAGCACTTAATAAATGTTAGTAATTTTATGTTGACAATCATTTTTAATTAGTTATTGCTAAACAATTGAGCTTCTTATGTGAGGCTGTTTTCCACTATAAAATAAAAATAAATCTGGAGACCTTCTCTGGTGGGGCATAAGCCTTAAAGGGATATAAAGGAATTAACAGCATTTGTTGCTCTAACAAAACCATGTTTTGGTCTTGAGTGGGCCTTTAAGGGCCTGTAATTTCCATCAGGGTTCCTTCCATCCCAGCAGGCGGGTGAGTCGGGGAAAGCCTGCAGTCTAAGCAGACGGGCTTTGGCAGAGCTATTTGTGCAGGAAGTACGGAGGTCAAGGGACTCCTTGTATTGAAGGCCTTTCTCAAAATGAAGGATTTGGCTTCTGAGATTAATGTTCGAAGTGAACCCCTGCTATACTTAATTCCCTTTTCTGTGAACTCAGTGCATTTTTAAAATTCAGTTAGGGGCCCTCCTATGGTGTGGCATGGAAACCACAAACCCAGACGCCCTTTTGACGGAATTCACACTGCCCTCCCTCATCCCTTGACCCAATGGACTGCTGACTGCATTCTAGGATTAATCACTGCGCTGAATTCTTTGGGTTAAAGTGTGCCCAGAAATAACATGTCTTAAATTTGCACATATTAGGTCCAGTGGGGATTTAATATAAACATTTAAAAATAAAAGATTCATTAAAAAAGGCTTCTATGAGTAGCTAGGGCTTCCCTGGTGGCTCAGACGGTAAAGAATCCGCCTGGAATGCAAGAGACCTGGGTTTGATCCCTGGGTTGGAAAGATCCCCTGGAGAAGGGCATGGCAACCCACTCCAGTATTCTTGCCTGGAGAATCCCCATGGACAGAGGAGCCTGGCAGGCTGCAATCCCAGGGGTCGCATAGAGTTGGACACAACTGAGTAGCTAGTGGCCACCATATGAGGAAATGAGAAACTGGAAATGAGGGGTGAGAGGTCTCTCTGGGTTGAGTTGCATGTTCTAAGTTACCAGAGGGTTGATAATTTAGAACCCTCCTGTGTTGCAGGCGGATTCTTTACCAACTGATCTATGAGGGAAGCCACATCAGAGGGTTACTTTTTAAAATAATTTCTGTTGGGCAAAATATCCAATCAAGCTCAACAGTAAATTTGATTGGTGATTTTATCCCATCTACTAATACATTTTTTATTTCAGGTAAAATTAAGTGGAACAAGGGAAACTGGTAGAAAGTAAGTCCATTGAGAAGATATTTGCTTTTTTCACTTTATGATCTCAGCTCCCATAAGAAATAAACATTAGAGGCTCCCTCCCCATAAAAGTCAACTGCTTGAGGACTTCTCTGGTGGTCCAGTGACTAAGACTCCAGTCTCTGTTTGGGGAACTAGATTCCACATGCCTCAGCTAAGACCTGGTGCAACAGAAAAAAAAAAAAAAAAAATATATATATATATATATAGAGAGAGAGAGAGAGAGAGAGAGAGACAGAGAGACAGACAGAGAGAGTCAACTGCTTATCATATAACCACTGTTACAAAGAGTTGTTATATAGGGAAATAATTATAACAGTAATAACAGCAAACAGTTATATAGCAATTACTGGGCTATAATCTTCTGGGCATCATTCTAAGCTCTTTGCATTTATTACATGCCTGATTTAGGCCTAACATGTACCATTTTAGTGCATGGTCTTTGGTCTTTAAAAAAAACAACTAATGTGTTGAAAACTTTGACTGTGTCCAGCACTATGCTTTTTTTTTTTTTTTAATTTTTGGACACACTTCATGGCATGTGGGATCTTAGTTCCCTGACCAGGAATTGAGCCTGCACCCTCTTCAGTGGAATTTAGGAGTTATAACCCTGGACTGCTAGGGAAGTCCCGAGCACTGTGTTTTTATGTGTATTGCCTCTTTTAATCCTCATGATGACTCCACAGTTAGGCGTTGCCATCAACCATAAACTGAGGCTCAGAGAGTTGGGTAACTTGTTCCCCACAATTGCCAAGATGCAAAGTTTGGTCTTATTGACATCAAGCCCGAGCTCTTTATCTTGCTGCTCTTCTATCTCTCATAGAATTGGAAGCTATTGCATAGACTCAGCATGCCTCACTCTCATAGGGGTCTTTGATGGGGTTCTTTGTGGGTTTCCATGCCTCCAAGGTGAGAAGTGTCCTGAAACTCTGGCTAGAATTTCCTAGATTTCTCCCCACAAGTGGGAGATAAAATAATTGTTTGGAACTCCTTGATCTTGTTCCTTAACTGGATACAGAAATAGAGTAATCATAGTTCTAGCTATAGGAAATAGTGAAAAGAAGTTTTAAAAAGAAACCCAAAGCAAAAAACCTTGACTCTGCTACTTACTAGCACCTGGAACAACTCTTGATAACCTCAGTTTCCTAATCTGAGCAATGGAGTGATGCAAATTATTTGTGCTTTACTCGGCACCCCACTCCAGTACTCTTGCCTGGAAAATCCCATGGATGGAGGAGCCTGGTCGGCTGCAGTCCATGGGGTCGCTAAGAGTCAGATACGACTGAGCGACTTCACTTTCACTTTCCACTTTCACCCATTGGAGAAGGAAATGGCAACCCACTCACCTGGAGAATCCCAGGGACGGGGGAGCCTGGTGGGCTGCTGTCTACGCGGTCGCACAGAGTAGGACACGACTGAAGCCACTTAGCAGCAGCAGCAGCAGCATACATACCTTATACAGTTTTCATGACCAAAGATGACATCACTGTTGGAAAGTGTATGTTAGATTCGTTGTTACTATTATACTGTGATTTAAAAAAAATTTTTTTTATTTATTTATTTTTGGTTGTGCTGGGTCTTCCTTGATGTTTGGGCTTTCTCTAATTGCAGCTAGCAGAGGCTACTCTTTGTTGTGAGAAGGTGAGGCTACTCAGGCTTCTCATGGCAGTGGCCCTTGTTGCAGAGCAAAAGCTCTAGGCATATGGGCTTCAGTAGTTGCAGCTCGCAGGTTTAGTTGCTCCAAGGCAAATGGAATCTTCCTGGACCACGGATGGAACCTGTGTCCACTACATTAGCAGGTGGATTCCTATCCACTGTACCACCAGGGAAGTCCTATACTGTGGTTCTTTACAAATGTAGGAGGATTGCTCCTATTAATGAGGGTGTCTTGGGAATAGTGTTATTTTATCTTAAACATATGAAAGACAATTCTTTGTGAGCCATGGAGTAGGTTTTTTCCAGGTACCAAAGGCAATACCACTTCTGGGAGTATCTACTATGTGCCAGTAATCATAATGAGACTTCACCTTTCATTTAACTCTTATACAAATCCAGAGAGGGAGGGGTTATTATTTTATAAATGAAGTAACTGAAGCTCTCCATGGAGTTGCAGAGTCAGACATGACTTAGTGACTAAACAACCACCACAAACTGAAGCTCAAGAGCAGCTAAGCAATTTACCCAGCAGCACATAACTAAGAGGTAAAATTGAGATTCAAACTTAGAACTATGGGGAAACAATTTCCATGCTATTGGCATTCATTCTAGCCCTCTGCCTTTTAGGCAGAAGGAAAAGGAGAAAACAGAAAGCAAAAGGCAAGGGTCTACAGAATTCAAATGCCCCAAGATCATGGGATTTGCCTGAGAATTAAAATGATGATGATGATAATGATAATAATAGTAAAGATGAGGAACAGACATCAAGGTCAGCCACAAAGAAGTAGTAACAAACATTCATATTTCTTTTGCCATAGACTGTCACTTAAAATGTTTTATTTTCTCTATGTTCCTAGGGACAGCACTGGGAAGTAGTTAGGAATAGGAATAATATCCACTTAATAGATGGCAATGTACAAAAGTGAGAAAGAAGGAGCAGTGCCAGGCTTCGTTTGAGAGAAAGTGAACCACTGAGGGCTGTCATAAGGACTTGCTTCCGGGGAGCTGGGCTTCCTCAAGGGCCATCTTCCCTAATTCCAGCTCCAGTTCACCTGCAGTCACTGACCTCCACACTTTCAAACTTACTTGATTATTCCTAGCCATTATTCCCCTGGTTTGGCCCATTGCTTCCTATGGAAAAGCCTGGAAAAAGAGGTGGGAAAATCTGTGAGCCTGAGAATGTCCCCTCTTGAATTCTTTAACTCAGAAGGTCCCTGACACTGTGAGGCTCTCAAGGTAACAATTCTCATACTTACGGAAAAGAAAAATCTGAGCTATGTGGAGTCACAGTTTTTAAGTTGTCTTGAGGCTGTGGAACGCTTGTCTGTATCCGGCATCTTAGATATGGTGAGGGAACCCTGAAGGGGTCACAGTGCTGGATCTTCATATAGTAATAAGGAATGAATCTAAAACTCAGAAAACATTTAGTTGATCTGTTAAGTCTTGCACCACAGGGAAGATAAAAAATCAAAGAGATTTAAAATGTTTCAGAATTCTTGGCTGGTTTGAAGGAATCATTTTTCCAAAAGGTGGCAAACTATGCTTTTAGATTTAACTGGAGCTGAGAACTATCTCGGCCTCATCACTCAGGGAAAACGTGCTCTAGCTGACCTCAGTGCCTTCAATCTGCAAAACAGGAATGAAGTGCTGCATAGGATGGTGCTGTAGGGCAAAACGAGGTGGGTTAAGGTGCACCGCAAAGTACTAAAGGCCTCATTTGGGTAAACGGGCTATGATTTCCTTAAGAGTGAAGTTAAGTGGAGAAAAAAGGGCATCAGCACTGCACATGCTTACTGTCAATAATTACTTTCAAATATTTATGAAGAGCTTAAAAATTATTTCCCCCAGTTTCACACTGATATTCAAATGGTAATAACCATTATTTGTCCAGCATTGGATAGGATAAGTAACTCTCCCGGTGTCAGACAGCAAATTAGGTGCCTAAATCCGAATTCGAATGAAGCACACATCTGTGGTAGATGGCTAGATCCTGAGTTTCCTCGCTGTCAGAGAACTTCATGGAGTGTACAGGTCAACTTATTTTCATGTATCTTGTCCATCTGGCAACTTTTAAGTGAGATGGAGATCACTTAAACACTATTTTTACAGGACCTTTATTTTCATTATATTCAATGAATGTAAACTGCAGAAATTTCACTGTTAGAATTTTCCGGATAGGGACCCTGGGAGAGGTTTAAAAAAAAAAGGAAAAAAGAAAGAAACTGGCTCATGGCTTTACAACTAGAGAGTGGCAGTGTTGGCTCAAGAGCCCACTTCTCTGATCACGACCCCACCTCTTCAGGAAAAAAGCTATAGTACAAATAATAATAATTTTAAAAAACAGTGGCATTAGTGGCAACTAACACAGTGTACCAAGCACTGTTGTAACCTTTTTGTATGTATTAACTCATTTAACCCGCAAATAAAAAAAAAAGATTTTAACTATCTCTTCACTAAAGCAGCCCAATGAGAAGTAGCACTTTTTTTTCCTCCCCTCAGTTGAATGACACTGCAACCCGAAATCACAACTCCGTTTTAGGTTCCTGGTGGTGCCTGCTTCCTCTTCTAGTTTGTTTAGTCACAGAATTCGATTCCTGTTGGCCGATTACGCGCCTACAAACAGGCTTAGCGCTCTATTGAAATGCGTGAGGCTCCTTAACTCTTGTATAAACAGGTAATGCGAAGGGGTGGGGCACAGATTGCGGATTTCTTGGGGATGGGGCTGGGATGGGGGTTAGAACCGGCTCCCCAGAGGATCGGGCCGAGGTTAAGGGAGGGCTTGGCTGCTGTTTTAAAATGCAGTGGTTTTTTTTTTGTACCCTTTCTAGAAACCAGCTGTAACTTTAGGTCACAGCGTATTAAAATGAGCCACTTCTGAACCAGCAGCGCCCAGGCCCCAGGCCCTGCTGTGAAGGCCCCGGCAAAGGTCAGGGCTTGGTCCGCGTGACGCTCCTTCCCGTGCCCGTCCGAGCTGTTCTGCCTCAGGTAAGGACACTCTCGGGAGGTCCCCCCCTTCCTCCAGGCCCGCCGCCGAGCTCGCTGTGATCCTACCTGGTTACACGACTTCTTTACTGGGCGGGGGGTGGGGTGGGGGGAGGACGGGGGTGGGGTGTACCGACCGGCTCGTGATTCAACAGCTGGTTCCTTATTCCTCAAACGTGGTTCTGCTTGGTTTCCCTCAACCGCCCAAAGCGGGGGGCCAGACGTCTGATTTCGGGCAGATGTCCTCAGGTGGAGCAGGTGCCACTGCTGGGGCTATTTCTTGGCTGTCTAAAATGGATGTGACTTTTTGAGCGGGGAGCGACAAGTCTGTGTGGTGAAGTCCCCACGTCTCTTCCCCATCAAGGCAGATTTGTTTTGTTTTTATCCCCAACCTTCAGCAAAGGTATCTGCGCTCCTAAAACAACAGGAATGTTGCACTGGCCTTCAGCCAGCGGAGGCTCAGCGAGCAGGATAAAATTTCAGAGCAGATTTACGGGAAGTTGCCGGTGTTGGGAGTAAAAATCTGGTTTGGTGAGTTTAAGGGAAGGGAGTAGACGAGAGACAACCTTGCTACTGTGAGGCGAACGGCCTCGGATGGGGGAGGGCAGAAGCGGGAGGAGGGAACAGGGAAGAGCCGGAGCCGAGGCTCGAGCGCTCCCCGCGCGCAGCGCCGGACGCACGCAGGGCTCCCGGGGCCGCCGGTCTCCCCCGGGTGCGGGTCCGGCGCCGCTCTGCCAGGGGAACT
This sequence comes from Bos mutus, assembly GCF_027580195.1. NCBI lineage: Eukaryota > Metazoa > Chordata > Mammalia > Artiodactyla > Bovidae > Bos > Bos mutus. The sequence goes on along the minus strand of NC_091622.1, from coordinate 59,549,958 downwards.
CGCCGCGCTTTCGAATTCTCGCTCCCGCCAGGAATTTAGCCCCGAGAGAACTGCCTTCTGGTTATCGCGCCGGCTTCTCACTTTGGAATGTGCAGTTTGGGACAGTGAGAAGTTGGGGCTCGGGGAGTTGTCCTCGGAGAGAGTTTCTCTCCTGCGGGTTTCCAAGGTTAAGAGATTCTGATAAACTGGAATTCCCAGAGCCTGGGAGTGAAGCCTGAAACGATCTGTGGCTTTAAGCGGCGCGGTAGGGAGTCGCTGGACACTCCTTATTTTGGTTTTACATTAAAAAGAGGGAGGCCGAGAAGATGTTGTAGGTTACTTCCTAGCTGTGTCAGTCGCTACCGCGCTCTGAATGGTGTTAATTTCAGAAGTGGGCGACTGCAAATACATCACAAAGGTAAGGTCGTTTTTGGCAATCTTTCTAACTACTGTCCCTTAATCTTACCTGTGGGTCCAGATTTTGAAATTTTGTTTTGCTCTCTTTCGACCTTATCTCCCCTTATTCTACCGTCCGCCTTCGGACTCTGGGATATTTAATGGGAAAGAAATAGTTTATAATAAGATTTTAAAAGCATCAGCTTCTGGAAAAGCAGAAAATTATATACAGTCAGCCCCATCGTTTCCTCTGGTGATGAAACCTCTTCCATACAATAAGCAATTTTCTCCCCCGCTCTTGAAAGCATATGATTGGGCTGTCCAGAGGCACAGGTGACTTTTTAGACTCAGATTATTAAAGTGTGATTGAGAAAACTTTTATGACAGGCATCTCACAGTGAGTGGTAAGGAGGGGAGGGTTACTGGGGGATGTGTGTTGGGGGAGGATATGAGGGGAATATCTTCTTGGAGTCATTTACCTCCCAAGGTAACACTGAGCACAGGCTTAGATGTTTAAAGTTAAAAATTCAATCTGTATAAAAGTCTAGGGCTGATGAACTATGACAGCTGACAAATCCGCCACTGGATATTTAAGAAATCAGATAAAATAAATGAAGTGGAATTTTTCAAATAGTGATTCATTTTTTATTAAGGTAAAAGTTCATCTACTCTTGGGTACTGTCCCAAAGCATTTGGGGATGTGTCTTCTTTCTTGCGGCTTATCTGAGATTGTGTCCTCGAGGTACTTTACTCATAGGCCATGCTGATTTTTGCCATGCTGATTTGTACTGTTACTGATGTAGCACATTCTAATGGCTCACCCAGTGTTCTTTAGTATGAATATAGATTAGAAATCTTGTTCTTTAAAACTTGTTATGGTAGAGTCACAAGAATTTTTTAGGGCAGAGAAAAGCATAAATGTGAAGAGGTTGCCACAGATTTAAGCACAGTTGCAATTTAGATCAAGTGCATTTGAGAGTTGTAGGTGCCTATTCTAAAAGTAAAAGGTTTTCAACAGCGTAAAACACAATCTCTAGACAAAGCCAAGTACCCAATCAAGGCGATGAGATAGCGTTTTGCAGGATTTTGTATTGCTGTTCAGCATGGCTCAGATGGTAGAGTCTGTCTGCAGTGCAGGAGACCCAGGTTCAATTACTGGGTCAGAAAGATCCCCTAGAGAAGAGAATGGCTACCCACTCCAGTACTCTTGCCTGGAGAATTCAGTGGTCAGAGGAGCCTGGATTATTAAACAATATTATTATTGTTTTTATAATAATTAAACAATAATTATTATTACAATAATATTATTATTAAACAATAATCCTTGTCAGATTGATGATCTGAAATCTTGGAGGGAAACAGAACTAACCCAGTCCAAAATGGAAACAGGAGGAAGGAAAGAAAGGAATTTGGGTTTTCATATCCTTTCTTGTCTACCTTACCCTTCACCTTGTTCTGATAAACCATTTTGGCCTCTTTGACTTAATTACTGCACAGAGGGAGAATGAGAAATCTGCCCAGTGTTATTATTTCAATATTTGTTAAAGGAAGAAATAAACTGACAAAAACCAAGCTCCTAAGTCTGACTCTGTCACGCTTCTTTACCTGACAAGGCTACGCTTAAATTCATCTGCTCAAGAGTGTTTTGTGAACAGATGCCAAAAATGAATCAAGTTTTGAAGATTCTTCATCTTTTTCTTGGTTTTTGAGTTTTCAGAAGCTTGTAAGATTGAAAATTTGGCATCATCACTTTACTCCAATCTCTGTAGTTTTAATTGTCAGCGTATTTTTGATTCCCACCTGTGCTGCTGTACACTAAATTTTGCCCAAAACAGCTGGTGACACTGAGGATGAAATCAAGATAGAAAGCAAAGAAACTATGTGCTTCAGGACATGTGTCCTCATACTTGCTCTGACTGGTGTTTAGGATGACTCTCATTTTTTTTTTTCCCCCTCACATGATAAGAGCATTCAGATTAGACTGTTCTCTGATTTACTAGTAACAGAACCTGTTCTCAGTAATTTAAACAAAGATTAGAAGATTGAAGCCGATAAAATAATTTTCTTACAAAATGAACTTGCTTTCCAAATTCTACTCTTGATCTGACGATTAAAAAATCTATCACGTCCCAATTGATTGAGCTTTGACTGCTAGAGGGAAGTATTTGCCTATTTCAGACAGGTTTCCACCTCTACATTTCAAGTCCCTTCTGATTTTTCAGCACTGGATACAGGAGTGCAAGTGGGGGGAGGGAGATCTCCTCAAAGTTGGCCTGAGGTTCAAGTGAAACTCTGATTTGGTTTTCCCAGAGGATGCATAATCCTAGAAAAAAACTTGCTCTGAAGAGGGCTTAAGTGTGGGATTCATACGACTTAGCTAAAGGATAGATTTTGTAAGAACCTAGGGTTTGTGTGCCAAACGTTTTTGAAGTTACATTGAATACATAAATACAGTTTAAAAAAATGTTTGTCAGAATGATTCCAAGTTAAAGATTATATTGGAACGCTTCAGCTATTGGCCCGATTAAAAGATGTATTTTTCCTCTTGGGAGCAGTCTCTGTGTCTTATGATGATGTTGATTTTCTGATTTAATATTGTGAGACGTGTGTGTTAGTCCAGACAGCCACTTGCCAGGGTCATTGCCTCAAAGAACAACTAGAAAAGGATTGTCAATAATGGCAATGCAGGGATGACTTGGGTTATGAGATAGAAGGCTTTTAGAAACTCCCGAGAAGAATAGCATAGCAATGATAATATGCGATTGTTCAACTGCCACCTCAAGCTGTTAGAAACCTCTCATACTGGGATTTAGGGGGAAATGGCACCCTGCCACTTGTGTGTGGTCCTGAATCATCTTGTCAGTAAAAGACTCCTGGAATGGTCTGAGCTTGCGTTCTGATGGTTTCTGCCTCTTTATAGTTGCTTCTCCTTTTGCTCTGCCAGCATCTGTATGGGGAGAGGACTCAGAGGGAAAGGGTGTCTTTCCCTTCAAGTCAGTGTACCCCCCTCTTTCCAGAACCTCTCTTTTTGCCCTGAGAAGTGGGCGAGGAAGGAATTTTCCAGCGGAAGTAGAAGGGTACAGAGTGTCTGGAGGAATAAATGGCCAGACACAAGTGAGCTCCAAACCCCTAAAATAATGTGGGATTTAATGCCCTCCAACTATTGCAGGTGAACTGGCAACTGGAGGAATCTGAGGCTCACCCCCCACCCCACTTTTGTAATTCAAATGCCCTAGTGCACTGCACTAGATGGCTCATTTGAATGAGTTCAAGATGTTGTCTCTAGGTACAGCCCAAAGTAAACTGATTACAAAAGACACAGGCCCTTCAACCACACTCCATTCTGGCTTTCATCTACTTTCTGCAGTGGTTTAAAGGACACCTGAAAAGAAAAAACAAAAACCCACAGCTTAGTTTATGTAACTTAGGTGTATAATATGAGCATTCTTTTTCACTGTGAATGTGGAGATTTTGTCATCTTAGGCAGTTAGTTTATGCCGAAGTGATTTGTGGGAGTGTTTAGATATAAACAGTTTATACATCTGTAAAATACAAAACAACAAAACTGAGACTATAGTAGAAATGCTTGACTGTAGTTTATAGTTTCTCTTTTCGGTAAACCCTACCAGGTTTTAAAGAGTGGGATCGTTTTAGAAATCAAAAGAACAATCTCTACCTTTCTGAAGGCCGCTTAAGAGAGATGACACCGGAAGACAAAGCGCTGGCATAGGCCTGAAAACGCTTTGTGATTTTGAGGAGATATCAGTCCTTTGGTCTCAGCAGATTCCTGGCAGTGCAAAAATGTATGCTTATATATTACAGCCATTTACATTAGTCAAGAAAACAATCGCTGGCCTCAAATCATGATATTTGTCTCTGGGAATATTATATGTTTGTAGCTCTTGAGAACATAACGTCCCAGTGCCAAGACCATAGTTGGTGGGTGTATGTTGATGAAAGGGGATTTGCTGACAGTGTTTGCTTCCTGATTGTGCTTTGCTTTGGCTAATAGTCAATTTTGGTCATATTCCTTGAGTTTCCAGGGAAAAAAAACCAACCGGATTGTAGAAGCAATGGATAATCCACACGTGGACAAGCAAGGGTTAATTATACATACCAATGGGCAATGGGTGGATGTACAATGAATGTGGGGCATTGTGTAGCTGAAACAGAAACAAGACACCTCTACCTGACCAAGGAAATGCCAACCTATACAAATTATAATAAAAAGTATTCACCTTTCGGAGCACTGAGTCTTCACTCAATCATTTTTGTAAAGCATTACATATCATGCCAAAAGAAAACAAAAGAAGTACTTAGGAAAGTGAGGAAGATTTTTTTTCAGGTGTTAGTTTCTTAGATCAGTTTGATTGCCATCCTGAAAATGTGTATTTGGGCCTTTTGAGGTCAGGTAAAATATTCATGTGTCCGAAAGTGGGGTTCCATGTCCATGATGATGATAGATAGCACTGTGCCTTTTGAAAAGACAGCTTAAATAATATTTCTCTTTGTTTGCTGTCATTTATTTTCAAAAATAATAACATGGTTCTCGGTACACCAAGCCCTTGCCAAGATTAGGCCCATCTTCTTAGTAGCTATCTCAAGACAAAGTTGCCTTTGTGTAACTACAACTGGGAGAATTTGGTGACATGGAAAACTCAGTAGGGCACTGCAGCTTATTATTAACAGAAAATTCAATGGCCTGATGGGTTTTTTGTTGTTATTGTGGTTGTTTTTATTCTTCCAGCTAATAATCATGATATATTTCTATGTGCAGATGATTTTACTATTTTCCCAGGGAAGAATGCAGCGGTTGAGAATTTACCTTGGAATTTAGTTAGATTATAAAAGGCAAAAGCTGCAACATGATGATGCAGAGAAGATCTCAGCTCCGTGGGCTAGTTTGTTCTCAGGGTGTGTGCTCAGTTGCTCAGTCATGTCTGACTCTTTGTGACCCTATGGACCGTAGCCCACCATGATCCTTTGTCCATGGGATTCTCCAGGCAAGAATACTATAGTGAGTTGCCATGCCCTCCTCCAGGGGATATTCCTGACCCAGGGATCCAACTCAGATCTCCCTCATTGCAGGCAGATTCTTTACCATCTGAACCAAATTTGGTCATGTGTGGAGAAAAAGAAGGAGTGGTTAGCCCACATGAAAATGACAATCTGTGGGGAAAGGATGACCATTCACATTAAATTCAAACTCCATGGAGAAGTAGCTAAGAATACAGTCTACCTTGGTTCAAATCCTAGCTTGGCCACTTACAGACTACCTGATCTCTCCATGACTCAGTTTCCTCAGCTGTAAAATGCCTATCTCACAGAGTTGTTACAAGGATTAAATAAATCAATCTGTTTTATAAAGAGGGCTCAGAATAGTACCTGGCATGCAGTCAGTCTGATATGGTACATTGTTCACTTGTTATATATCATTTTAGGATTTCTTTCTGTGTTTGAATTCTTCTCATCTCACTACTCACTCCTTTTGTGACTTATTCTGGTGATGGTAATCTAGGATTCTCTTCTTAAGATCACTCCTTTTGACCAAATGCCATTGCCATTATAGGCAGGCACTATTTTTTGCAAGTTTCTTTTGATCTTTGTAACTTAGTTGTAGAAAGAAGCTAACTTAGAATCATTAACATGCCTTTTTCTTTCCTCTCTGTATATGATCATCAACTGTATGATGTTTTATCAGAAGCAAAAAGAATGATGCTATCATATCTGTTAAGTGAGAGACTGCCAAATGTTCTGCTGAAAACAGTATAGATCTGGAAATGGCTAATGCAAAGTAGAAATACTCTATGTGGAAGACCTTAATACAGCAAACTTAAGTAGTTCCTATTATGACTTCTGCTGGTTAGTGTTCACGGGTCATATTCATAATCAGAGTATGAGACTTTCTCAGAACTGCCAGTGTCTTATCTGTGCACTTCTCATGGCATTTTATATCATTTGATACTTTTTGTACATATACTGTTTTCCCCTGCCAAACAGACATTAAGTTCTTTGGAGGCAGGATTTGTGTCTAAATAATATTTGCATCCCTCAATGTCCCTAGTTATAGTTAAGTGCTCAATGAATAAGAATTTCTTTGCCAAAATTCATTACCATCTAAAATGACAGCTTTTTTTTTTTTTCATTTCATGGGCATGTATTATGAGTCATATTTATTTGGATGACCTCTATTTTTCCATAAGCGTTTTAGCAAAAATTGTTGGATAGAGAAAATATGATGGAGAAATAGTGAACTCAGAAAGCAACCAGGATGGAAGCTATATCCACAGCCAAGCTTCTGAAAGCAGTCTGGATGGGGAAGGGAGGGGCTGAATTGTTGCACAGCTTAGGTGCCCATCACACTGGCAAACACTTAAATGTTTGTACCTCTTTTTTTTTCTGCTCTTTAACAGACTTTAGAAGGCCCAGACTTGTTACTAGGTAACAATGAGAAGGGGAAAATGTATTTTATCAAATTACAAGGAATTTATTAGATAATTATCAGGGAAAAGTGCATTTTCTCAAAATTAGGGAGAGTGAACAGAGATCCACCGAGGAAGAACAATATCGAGGGAGTGCACAGCTCTGTGAGCCCCGGTGGTTGGTGTTTCTGGTATGGCTGTTGGTGTACTCTCAGCTAAGCGGAAGGAGGGCAAGTGGTGAAGACTTGTGTTCAGAGAATTGCCTCCAGTGGAATCCTATTTGTAGGGCAAAGGGAATCCAATAACAAGCTAGCTGGTGCAAACAATAGTTTGTCCCAGGTACCTCCTTTGCTCTTTGCCCTATATTGTGGGTTGCAGGATCCACCTCAAGTTATTTGTAGATTCGCCAGTGTAAGCAGAAACTGCTTACTACTATGGAGCCCTGGAATTTGTGCCTTGTTTCTGCGTGGCTCCATATTCACAGTCACTCCCAGTGGCTGAGACCAACACTGGGAAGGCAGGAATCTTCCCAGAGTGGGACCTAGGAGTCACTCCCCCAGTGGGAAGTGTATGAGCCACACAGACCCTGAACCAAATGGTGACACCTGTGTTCTCACACATCCTACTACGGTGTGAAGGGTCTTGTCCTTTCCCCATCGGCTAAAGTTAATCAATGAAATTGTCAGTGGAATGGCAGAATCTGTTTTTCTCTTCTCCTTGCTTCTACCTTTGCCCTGATCCCATATGCTTCGTATTTGACACAGTATCCAGAGTGACTCATAAAACAGTCAGATCATGTTATTTCCCTACTGAAAACTTTCCAGAGCTTCTCCATCTCCCTCAAAAGCCAACGAGGCACTGTATTTCTAGTCCCACTACCTTTTTTTCTTTTGGCCACACTGCAGAGCATGTGGGATCTTCTTTCCCTGACCAGGGACTGAACCCGTGCCTCTTGCATTGGAAGCATGGAGTCTTAACCACTGGAATGTCAGGAAAGTCTGCATTACCTCTTAAATCTCATCTCCTATCAGTCACCCCATTATCGCTTTGCTTTAGCCATAGTTTCATGCTTCCATGGCCTTTGCACTCACTACTCTCTCTCTCTGAACTGTCTTCCCCAAATACATCCAAGCTCTACTTTTCCATCTCTTCCACGTCTTTACTCTTCCTCCCTTTGTGGAAGGGCAGCAATTCCTCCTTCCTGTTGGCACTCTCTCTCCCTACCCTGCTCTATTTTTAATACTGTACTTTTTAGCATATTTTATGATTGTGTGGCTTACTGTTTGTCTGTTCTCTAGTAGAACATCTGTATCATTTATTGATGTTTGTCAAGCATCTTAGAACAGAATCTGCCACAGACTGTGTGCGTGCTCAGTTGTACCCGACTCTTTGCAACCGCATGGACTGTAGCCCGTCAAGTTCCTCTGGCCATGGGAGTATCCAGGCAAGAATACTAGAGTGGGTTGCCATTTCCTCCTCCAGGAGATCTTCCTGATCCAGGGATTGAACCCTTGTCTCCTGCATCTCCTGCATTGGCAGGTGGATTCTTTGCCACTGAGTCACCTGGGAAGCCCCTGCCACAGAGTAGGTAATCCATAAATATTTGTCAAATAAGTGAATAAAGCACAGACTCTTACACAGCACAAGTACAATGGAAAGTGTAGTACTTACTCGTGTGTTCTACTCAAAATATAACTACAAGCACGTCTTTCTACATAAGCATGATTTTTTTTCCCCAGACCTCTCCTATTAAGCTACCATATCTTCTCTGGTTTCTCTGGTTTCATTATTTTCTGTGCCACCATGAGTCCTTGATGGAGGCAGTGACTAAGTAACAAGCAAGGCAGAGCTAAGTGTGGGAATGGCGCAATCATTTCAGCACTTCTGTTTCCAAATCATAGCCTAGTCTTTGGCAATCTTTTTTGATTTCCATCTAAATCATACAGCTCTGTTTTGAACCAGTCTTGTGAATTGCTTGCCCTACAGATAATTACACTTAACTAACTCATGTTACTATTTTGGTTATCACTTTTTCTATTGTCATTTAATTATAATTAATGATTGCTCTGAAAGTAACTGTCAAGACAACTTGCACTTTTTTTTTTTTTTTAGCTGTCTCTTCAGACCTTTGAGATTTTGCCAAATGTCAACTGTGGCTACAGGATTCCATCTCCATTCTTTTCTCAATTGCAGGGCTCAGTTAAGTATTTCCCCTTGACCTGGCATGAAATGAGTGCTAGTGTCGTTGTCTGAGTTGTTAATATCTCTGCAGAACCTTTTACAAAATTCTGGTCTTGCGTTTACTGAGTGGCACAACACTCTCCGATCTGTCATACTGGTTTGCTAGTCCCTGCCTTATTCCCTCCCTCTGCACAATTTTCCTTGGTTAAATAAAACTGCATTTCTTGGTGCTTGCAGGTGCGGCTTCCTCTGTGTGTCCTCCTGTTAGTTTTAGATCTATAACTCTGTAAAGAACTTCCCCGATGGCTGGTGGGATCCTGTGGCTACTGGGCTTGGGGACCCTAGAAGGGTTTTTGTTGTTGTTGTTGTGCCAGGTGGCATGTGGGAGCTTAGTTTCTTGATCAGGGATTGAACCCATGTCCCCTGAATTGGAAGCACAGTCTTATCTGCTGGATCACCAGGTTAGGTGCCTAGAAGTGGTCTTGAAGGTGAGTGTATACTCCTGGAAGGTTCTTTGCAGTTAAAAAACAGAAATTCCTTGGTGGTCTAGTGGTTAGGGTCCCAGTGCTTCCACTGCAGGGGGCCTGGATTCCATCCCTAATCAGGGAACTAAGATCCCACAAGCGGCATGGCACAACCAAAAACAAACAAACAAAAAAACAGTATGTAAATTCTGCTGAAGGTGCGTGAAGATCGTGGATGTAGTTGTTTTTGACTGTTGTTGATCATGGCTTGTGGCTGATTTACAATTATCCGGATATTTTTCATTTCTAAGTTGATTTGGAAACTGTCATCATAATTGATAGTAAAATGGACAATGCAAGAAATTTTTAAAAACCCTGAATATACCTAATAATCAGCTAATATTTGTAGTACTTTCTGCAAATCATTGTATTACTTATCATATGTACTGAATGGGACATTAAGAATGAGTAGCATGTAAATGTTCAGTTAGATCTGTGTTTAAGAATATACTGGGCCTCTCTGGTGGCTCACATGGTAAAGAATCTGCCTGCAATGCAGAAGGCCTGGGTTTGATCCCTGAATTGGGAAGATCCCCTGGAGAAGGGAATGGCTACTCTCTCCAGTATTCTTGCCTGGAGAAATCCATGGACAGAGGAGGCTAGTGGGTTACAGTCCATGGGGTCACAAAGAGTTGGACACGACTGAGCAACTTTTTTTTTAAACAATATACTATGTAGGTGGAAGTGAAGTGAAGTCGCTCAGTCATGCCCAACTCTTTGCAACCCCATGGACAGTAGCCTGCACCAAGCTCCTCCATCCATGGGATTTTTTTAGGTGGAGCTAGTGGTAATTCTTTATGAATTAGAAAAATTTATCAAAATATAGACCTAGTTAATAGGTATACTTGAAAAAAAAAAAAGATGAATATGGAATACTTGGCAGGCAGATTCTTTACCACTGAGCCATCAGGGAAGCTGAATGTGGATTAAACGGGTTTAAAGCAGACTTTGAAAAAACCTATTTTCCTTATGTAGACACAGACTCAGCTGTTATTTATTGAGTAGCTGCTATGTGCCAGATGCCGGGTACTAGGTGTGCAGCGGAGAGCAAAAGTTCTCTGTCCTCTTGGGGCTTTCTTTAGGGGTGGAGATGGGGTTCAGTGCTCTGAAGGAACTGAGGGGTACTGGACAACAGAAGATGGGACTCTTAGCCGGAGTGGCCTGGGATGTGATGCCCCTGGGATGTGATGTGGTGCTGAAGGTATAGCATTTATGCAGTTCCTAAGACTGGAGGAAGCTGGGCATGCTGAAGGACTTAAAAGGGGCCAGTGTTGCCCCCGTGCTGGGGGCAAGGAGCAGGGAGGCACAGGTAAGGTTGTGGGACTAACTGAGTCCTAGAGCATGTGGCCCTTCAGCCTCAGAAGAGTTTGTCACCCCCATTTCAATGGAAAGCCATGAAAAAAGGACTTACTTGTTAAATAATAACTCTTAGGTAAAGACTGAATTGGAGGGAGGCTGTCATGGCAGACAGATATGATTCCTTTTTGGAAGGGGGCAGTGGAAGTGGAGTCATGATGGTCAGCTGGGCGCCATTTCTTCTGTGCGCTCTCCTACCTGTTTTTACAGCCTCAGTTCAGCTGCGGTAGGGGTTTCGCCAGTGACTTGAAGAAATAGCAAGACTTACTGATGGCCTGGATGTAGGGGTGAGGGAAAGAATGAGGATTCTAGCTAAAGTTACTGGGTTCGATGTAAGGGACTGAAGGAGAACAGGTTCAAGGGGAGCTGGGGAAACCAGAAGCTCAGTTTGGGGAATGTTTACTGAGATGTCCGTTAAACACCCCAAGGAGATGTTTCCCTTTTGTATCCAGCACTTGTAGCAAGAGTGAGAGGCATTTATTTTAGACAACTATTTTGGATTTCATTATTTCTTTTTATCACTGTGTCCAAATTAGCAAATATAGATAAAGTGTGTAACCTTTATATCACACATGACTAAACAGTATTCTAACAATAAATGAGCCTTCCACAGTGTATAAGACACTGTAATGTGGGCATGGGTTAGGGTGTGTTAATGTTGAAAAATTTTAAGTATAGTTTCAGCCATTAAGAATTATCTAATTCAAATTAATCCTATATATATTTAATATTTCAGTATTATATGTTTAATATTTGCATTATATAAACATATTGATATGCTGCTGCTGCTGCTACTGCTAAGTCACTTCAGTCATGTCCAACTCTGTGCAACCCTATGGACAGCAGCCCACCAGGCTCCTCTGTCCACGGGACAAGAATTCTCTAGGCAAGAATACTGGAGTGGGTTGCCATTTCCTCCTCCAATTGATATGCTGCTCCTGCTGCTGCTAAGTTGCTTCAGTCGTGTCTGACTCTTAGCAACCCCATGGACTGCAGCCTACCAGGCTCCTCTGTCCATGGGATTTTCCAGGCAAGAGTACTGGAGTGGGTTGCCATTGCTGATATGTTACTATATGTTACTATAAATATGAATATGCTAAGAATTAAATTAATATATTTAGTGTAGAAGATATATTTGCTATATATTGAATTTATATTAAATAGCATATTTAATCAGAGAAGGCAATGGCACCCCACTCCAGTACTATTGCCTGGAAAATGCCATGGACGGAGGACCCTGGTAGGCTGCAGTCCATGAGGTCGCTAAGAGTCGGACACGACTGAGCGACTTCACTTTCACTTTTCACTTTCATGCATTGGAGAAGGAAATGGCAACCCACTCCAGTGTTCTTGCCTGGAGAATCCCAGAGACGGGGGAGCCTGGTGGGCTGCCGTCTGTGGGGTCACACAGAGTCGGACGCGACTGAAGTGACTTAGCAGCAGCAGCAGCAACAGCATATTTAATATTGAAAAGTAAGTGTATATCATGCATGAACAAAGACTCATTCCATAGTATAAAAGATGAAAATATTACAACATGAAGTACAGTGGATTTCCTTGTGAGGTACAACCTCTTTTAGAGGCATGCAAATTCGTGCTGTAAATATTGGCACATACAAATGGATCCATTTAGGACATGCAAATGTATTTCTTGTCTCTTCCTTACCTAACCTGATGAGGGGTCTGTAGCACTTCTGCCTAGTAAGTGAGTGAAAACTGGAAGCCAACATGGACACACTTTAAACTACATTGTGAAAGGCTGATTTGCATCTCTAGCAAATCCATATTTTAAGCTTCTCGAGCAAGCGCTTGGGAATCCGATGACAAATAAGACATGAGGCTTTGGAGCTCGGAGGGCTGGAAGCTTTATCTGTACCACCACTGTAAGCCCTCCTCCCCTACCAGTGGTTCTTCTAAAAATAAGAAGATTGAGCTTATATTTCCAAATTTGTAGAAATAAAACTCTATTGTCTGAAGCAATAGAAAACTCTAGTCCAAAAAGTAATGTTTTAGAAAGTCATAAACCATTACATTTGGGTGGAGGTAGGAGAGGAGGTTACAATGGATAATGTTTTGCAATCACGGCTATAGAAACTGTCAACGGCTGCAGCTTTTCATTCTGGTTTGTCAACACCAGTGGTGCCCATGAGGTGTAATAAAATTTATTGTTGCTTAATTGGGACAAATGGTGTGGTTTTTGGTTTTGCATAAGATGGGTCACTGCTCAAAAGGATATGTAGTATCTGAAGATTTCACATTTATTTCAGTTTTGTTTTTAATAAGGAAAATACTTCGATGACAAATTATATATGTGTGTACCTACAGTAATCAATGATAGAAAAGGAGAGTCTTGTACTTGAGTAGTTGCTTAACAGCTATCTGTAACTAAATATTTGAAGTTGAAAGTTAAAAACAGAAAATAATAATGGCTAACAATAATAGCTGACATTAAGGAGTGCCTACTGTAATGCCAGGCTTGACTTTATGTAATCAACAGAATCAACTGTAAGAAGTAGGTCCTACTATTATCCTCATCTGGGCTTCCCTGGTGGCTCAGATGGTAAAGAATCTACCTGCAGTGTGAGAGATCTGGGTTCAATGCCTGGGTTGGGAAGATTCCCTGGAGGAGGGCATGGCAACCCACTCCAATATTCTTGCCTGGAGACTCCCCTGGACAGAGGAGCCTGGTAAGCTACAGTCCACGGGGTCACAAAGAGTTGGATATGACTGCATGACTAAGCACACATACATTATCCTCATCCAGCAGATATGGAAATGAAGGACTAACAGATCAAGCAGTGTGCCCAAGGTAAATAGTGGTCAGGATGTAGATTCTCATAAGGCTTCCTGAAGGAGGTTGGGTTTGGGAAAAATCCCTAGACCAGGTCCAGTCTTCTTACCAAGATCAGCCCTTGGTTAACAGACTAGGGACTTTGGACATGGCATTTTATTTTATTGGCTTTCAACTTCTTTGCCTTTAAAATTGGCTAGAAGGCAGGGGGGATTTGAGACATGTTTTGCACAGCCCCAAATTTCTCTTAAGTTTTTTTACTTTTATGGTTCAAATCTATAAAAGATCGCTATTCATAGGATTTCTAAAGAGAAGATCAAGATGGTGGGAGTAAATGAGGATGAGGGGTAGGGATGGTTTAGAAGGGCAGTCACCCTGACATTAAGTCACAGAAAGAAAACAGCTAGGTTATATGGCCTGTACAACAAATCTTACAAAGTTCTTAGAGGCTTGATTCTTCATTTCTGAATCCCATTTGAGGAATTGAATATTACTGATATATATTCCCTGGTAGCTCAGCTGGTAAAGAATCCATCTGCAATGCAGGAGATTCCAGTTTGATTCCTGGGTCAGGAAGATCCTCTGGAGAAGGGATAGGCTACCTACTCCAGTATTCTTGGGCTCCTGGTGGTTCAGATGGTAAAGAATCCGCTTGTAATGCGGGAGACCTGGGTCCAATCCCTGGTTTGGGAAGATCCTCTGGAGGAGGGCATGGCAACCCACTCCAGCATTCTTGCCTGGAGAATCTCCATGGACAGAGGAGCCTGGCGGTCTACAGTTCATAGGGTCACAAAGAGTCGGACACAAGTGAGCAACTAAGTGGGCAAGGTGGTTCTAGACCAGTGGTTCTCCACTGCAGGAGACTGTTGTCCAGAGGACACTTGGCAAATGTCTGGAGACATTATTGGTTGCCACAGTCTGGGAGGGGCGGAACACTACTGGCATCTCTGGAAGAGGCCAAAGATGCGTCTAAACGTCCTGAAGCGCACCGGAGAGCCCCTTACAATAAAGAATTATCTGACCCAAAAGTCAGTAGTGCCAAGATTAGGAAACCCTGTTCTAGGTGAGTCTTTACAACCATTACAGTCTGTACAACAAATAGTGTTCTTGCCTTTATTATTATTTTTTTAATTTTTATTTATTTATATTTATGGCTATGCTGGGTCTATGTTGCTGTGCAAGGGCTTTCTCGAGTTATGGCTTTCTCTAGTTACTCTAGTTGCAGCGTGCTGGGTTCTCCATGCAGTGGCTTCTCTTGTTGCAGAGCACGGGCTCTAGGCTCCCACGCTTCAGTAGCTGTGGCTCTCAGGCTCTAGAGCTTGGTGCCAGTAGTTGCGGTGCGTGAGTCGCCCCGAGGCACGTGGGATTCTCTCAGACCAGGGATCGAACCCGTGTCCCCTGTATTGGCAGGCGGATTCTCTACCATTGGACCACCAGGGAAGTTCCTCATGTATTTTGCTGACATTTTCCTCTGAAGAAACTTTTTGGTTAGTATGTGATGTCCTATAGATTTAGGGGAAAAGGATAAATGCATTTAGGTTTACAGTTGTTCCTGGCCGAAGGAAGCTTAGTTTTTAACTAGTTTCCATAAGAAATTAATTACAATCAAAGAACACCTTTTTGTGTTATGCTAAGTCAGGTCATTTAAGGTCCCAAAAGCTCTACAAATACCCTGTTAGATCAGAGCCTTTGTTCCTGCCTCTAGCAGACTTCGTAGGATATATTTTGTATAGTGTAATTCATGAATTTCTAATTACACTCTTTGAATGTCAGATTCAAACCCTAGATACCATTATCCAACACTCCACATATTATGGATTCATCATCAATGAATTCTCTCAAATTCCAGGGACTTTATCTCCATTTCCCTCCTTTTACCCTTAAGATCAACTGGCTCAACCATTCCCTTCTCCAAGGGATCTTCCTGACCCAGGGATCAAACCTAGGTCTCCTGTATTGCAGGCAGATTCTTTACCATCTGAGCCACCAGGGAAGCCCCTACAATTTACTATGTCTTGTTAAAGAAGTACTTACTTTTCTTCCCTCTAAAGCTAACTTTCAGGCTTCTCAAGGTAGCGGATTTACCTGCACGTGGCTCTCTTGACCCTTCATGCTTTTGACATGAGTCCTTTTCTTTCTCGGTCTTAATCTTTCTGTTCTGAAGAGGCTTGTGCCCTATCAGTTCAGTTCAGTTCAGTCTCTCAGTCGTATCCGACTCTTTGCGACCCCATGGACTGCAGCACGCCAGGCCTCCCTGTCCATCACCAACTCCCGGAGTTTACTCAAACTCATTCCATTGAGTCGGTGATGCCATCCAGCCATCTCATCCTCTGTCTTCCCCTTCTCCTCCCACCTTCAGTCTTTCCCAGCATCAGGGTCCTTTCAAATGAGTCAGTTCTTCACATCAGGTGGCCAGAGTATTGGAGTTTCAGCTTCAGCATCAATCCTTCCAATGAATATTCAGGACTGATTTCCTTTAGGATAGACTTGGTTGGATCTCCTTGCAGTCCAAGGGACTCTCAAGAGTCTTTTCCAACACCACAGTTCAAAAGCATCAATTCTTCCGCGCTTAGCTTTCTTTGTAGTCCGACTCTCACATCCATACATGACTACTGGGAAAATCATAGCTTTGACTAGACAGACCTTTGTTGGTACAGTAATGCTTCTTAATATGCTGTCTAGGTTGGTCATAACTTTTCTTCCAAGGAACAAGCATCTTTTAATTTCATGGCTGTAGTCATAATCTGCAGCGATTTTGGAGCCCCCCAAAATAAAGTATCTCACTGTTTCCATTGTTTTGCCATCTATTTGCCATGAAGTGATGTGACTGGATGCCGCGATCTTAGTTTTCTGAATGCTTGATTATTTTCATTGTTCCTCTCGTGGCACTGGAAATGTAGATATATACATCTATGATATTTTTGTTATGATGGAAAGTTGTCCCGATTAACCTAAGATGATCTGTGGTTTTGCCCAAGAATCAACACTTTCAAGTTTGCTTCCAAAACTCTTCTTCAAAATTCTGTGTGATTTGCTGGCCTTTCTAGTAGTAATAACTTCAGCCATTTATTCATGGAGTAAAAGGTTCTATGTCAGACATTGGAGATACAAAATGGATAAGAAAAACTCTCAGTCCTCTCAGTCCTTTTATTGTTACTCATTTGGTTGTGCCGGATCTTAGTTGTTGCATTTGGGATCTTTCAGTCTTCACTGCGGTGTGCAGGATCTTTCAGCTGCAGCATGTGGGATCTAGTTCCCTGACCAGGGATCAAATCTGGTTCCCCCACTTTTGTGATAGACGTATTTATTTATTCGTCCAGTGATTCACTGAAAACCATTTGTTTTGTGTACATTTATTGTGTCTATTATATTTGTGTCAAATACATTTATCTTCTAGAAATAAAAACAGATATGATTTAAAGGAGCTTATAGGCTAGTACAGACAGACTGACAACATTAAAAATGAGTGCCGTGAAATCTTCTAGATGCTGTTAGGGATCAGTAGCATCTGTTTAACCTGAGGAGGCGTATGCAGGGAAGAGGGAACCTTAGGAAACTCCTCTCCTCATAAACGTGAGACCTTTAATATACCTAACATTTACATAGCGTGTGTTAAGTGCCTGCTCCTATCTTAAGCACTTTACAAAGATGAACTCATTTAATTCACATAAAAACACTATGAGGTACATACAAGTATTATCTGCGTTTTACACACTGGAAGACTGAGCTTCAGAGAGATCCAGTAACGTGGCTAGGGTTACATTGCTTGGTAAGGGCAGAACCAGATTTCAAAGCCTAGCAGTTTGGCTCTGAAGTTAGCTGTGATTCCTTTGTTTTGTTTTGTTTTAGTTTATTTATTTTTAATCGAAGAATAATTGCTTTACAATTTTGTGTTGGTATATGCCATACTTCAACATGAATCAGCCACAGGTATACATATGTCCCCTCCCTCTTAAACCTTCCTCCCACTTCCCACCTCATTCCACCCCTCTAGGTAGATATGATTCTTGAGTCTTGAAAGAGACTTAGAGATATGAAAAACAGGTAGTTGCCAGTTGGAGGGAGAATCCCTAACCCCAGAAAGAGATGAAGTGGGGAGAAACTTTAGAAATAGAACTACATCTCATAGGCAAAACATGTAATTTATAGAAAATAAATAAAAGTGGAAACTGAAAAAGAAGGAAAAATCACCTGGGTTCCTACTTGTTAAACTTTTTGTACCTTTGAATAATGTGCTTGTGCTTTTTCACTAGTTGTCCTTGAACCATAAAAGAAAGTCTGTATTACTTTCCTTCATATTAGCTCACTTAATCCTTGTACTGTCCCTGTAATTTCGGGGTCTCCATTTTACAGAGGTGGACATTGAGGCTCACATGGAACAGTTCACATGGAACCCACAGTCTAACTCAGGCCTTCTAAATTGATCTTCTGATTTTTTTTTTTTTTTTCTATTTCACACCTACCTTCTGAAACAAAGGTGGGTATAAGAAGAGGTGTGGAAATGTATCCATACACTGCAGATAATTCACATGTTTCATGTCATCTTGTTTTTTCAACTCAGCGATGACAGCGGGATTAGCAGACTAACTCTAAGGAATGTTCATGTAAGACACTCGACTTCATCACCGCTGTCCTGCTTGCAGGGTTTCTGCTACTTGTGTTTACTTCATAACATGGATTCACCCAGAGTGTGGCTTCCTTGCCAGGATCTTAGAATTGTACCTGCCTTTACTAACAGCGGCTTTGGCAGGTCAATGGTTATCAGAGCAGAGATTGTCATTGCTCCAACAATCTCTAAGTTCAGGATTTGCATGTTTGCTGGGCACAAACAAGCCTAGTTGACAGGAGAGAAAAAGAAATCCAAGTCTAAGCTTGTTTCAATCTCGATGGCAAAAGAAAGGGCTTTTTATGCTGTTTTGTACACAGTCTTAATACTCAACAGGGGTTGGGCCCCCGCGTTGGGGCATAAGATCTTCGGTCACTAGGTTGGTACTTTAGAGCCTGGACACTTGGGGACATTAAGTATTCTCCGAGTCTGCTCTTCCCGCAAATGGTAAGGTTCTACTTACTGTATCAGCAGGCATGGACTGGAGCAACTAGTGGGTACTGGTCATTCTGATAAATTCTGAGGAGTTGTAGGTGAATCACCTACCCTCCCTGCCTTTCAGGCTGCTTACACTCCAGTGGGGACAGCTGATGTCTTCCAGTTCAGTTCAGTCGCTCAGTTGTGTCCGACTCTTTGCAACCCCATGGACTGCAGCACACTAGGCCTCCCTGTCCGTCACCAGCTCCCACAGCTTGCTCAAACTCATGTCCATTGAGTCGGTGATGCCATCCAATCATCTCATCCTCTGTGGTCCCCTCTTCCTCCTGCCTTCAGTCTTTCCCAGCATCAGGGTCTTTTCCACAACCTCTCCCAACTTACTATAATATAACAGGGCACACGGTCTGGACAAGAGCTCCAGAGGAGGGGGTGCTCAGGAAGGAACAGGGTCTTTTACCTGAATTTTTTAAAAAATATTTTCTTTTTATTTATTTATTTTGCTGTACCGGGCCTTAGCTGCAGCAGGCGGGATCTTTAGTTGTGGCATGCAAACTCCCAGTTGTGGCATATGGGATCTAGTTCCCCAATCATGGATGGAACCCAGGCCCCATTGGGAATCTTAGTCTGTGGACTACCAGGCAGATACCTTAGCTGAATTTTGTAGTTGTTTTTGGAGATGTGATTCACATACCATAAATGTCACCATTTTTTTAAAAGATATTTTTAACACAGACCATTTTAAAAGTCTATTGAATTTGTCACAACATTGCTTTTTTTTTATATATTGGTTTTTGGCCATGAAGCATGTAAAATCTTAGCTCCCCGCCCAGGATCAAACCTATACCCACTGTACTGGAACGCAAAGTCTCTACCACTGGACCGCCAGGGAAGTCCCTAAATGTCACCATTTTTAGATTCAGTGGTTTTTAGTGTATTTCACAAAGTTGTGCAATCTAATCCCACCATCTAATTCCAGAACATTCTCATTATCCAAAAAAGAAATCCTGTGCCTCTCAAGTAGTCATTCCTTGTTTCCCTTTCCCCCACACACTGTCAACCACTAATCTACCTTCTGTCTTCCACATATTTACCTGTTCTGGACATTTCATATAAACAGAATTATATAATATGTGACCTTTGTGTCTGGCTTGTTTCACTTAGCCTGTATGTTTTCAAGGTTCATCTATGTTGTAGCATATATCAATGTTTCATTCCTTTTTATAACTGAAAATATTCCATTGTATTAACATATTTTGTTTATCCATTCATCAGTTGATGGACATTTGGTTTCAGCTGAAGTTTGAATAAATGGACAAGGGTTTGCAAGGCATAGAAAGGAGGGTGTATTTTATGGCAGATAAAACCCATCATATAAATTAACACATATGTATGTGCTGTAGTACCCGTTGAATGCCAGGCACATTTCACATCCTCATTACAACCCAGTGAGGTGGCAAATAAAGCAGAAATACAATTTGCCCAGGTTACCAGCCTGCTGTCAGCCAGGTTACCAGGTAGAGAGCTGGGGACCAAATCCAGGCAGCCAGGCTTTGGAGTTCACTGTTCAACCACCTAGATTTGCTGTGAAGCTAGGGTCGTGGGACAAGACAAGCCTGTTCTGAAGAACTGTCTATGGCAAGAGGGATGCAGGAGAGTGAGATAAATGAGGCCAGAGACTGAGTATCCTGTACTCAACAATTGTCTTTGTGAAAGACACATCTGACTGCATCATTCCCCTATTTTAAAACTGCCTCTAGTTCTATGTTAGTTTCCCAATGCCAGTCATTGCTTACTGCCTTTATAATTTTCCCCCTATGTTTTACCCGTATAAGTGTTTAATTTTTTCTTTAAATCAGCTCACTTTTGTTTTTGCTTAGGCACATTTATTTAAAGTGGAACTTTATCTCCCTACATTAACCGGAAAACTAGTATTTTTCTAATGCATGTTTAAATTCGCCAAACCATTAGAGATTGAAGTGCCTCCACTTATTACCACCTAAAAGCAGCTTGCACACCAGTATGATGTGTCATATTTATTGAGAAATTGAGGCTTGCAGGGTAAGGTTTGGACACTGTATAGGCCCTTCAGAACCCTGCTCCAGTCCATGCTCCAGCCGCATGTGTGCCTTGTTACCACAGTACCCCGTGGAGTTGTCACATCAAACATGCTTCCCTTCTCCTTGAACTCATGCTTTTTCATTACAATTTGTTGTTCTTTTGACTGTCTTTCCTCTTCTCTCTCCATTCTTTCTTATCACCAGCTCATAAAATTCCTCCCTTCTTAAGTCTTCCCATATCCTCTGGGTTCTCCAGAACTTGGCTCTAATATGTCTTACTTTGCTGTTACTTTTTTAGTGTGTCCCTGTCAGATTTGAGGTGCTTCAAGGCTGGGAACTTTACTTGTTAAATGAGTAAATGATTGATGAAGGCCAAAGAGGAAAGACCTTGATTGTGACAGTGTTATGAATGACATTTCCAAATCACAGAATGTTTTGAAACAAACATGATCGATTCTGTTTTTAACAAAACTAAGTGGGGTTTGTTGTATGAGATCAAATGAAAGAGTAAGATCCTGGAAGCGGGGAGAGGAGATATAAAATAAGCACTGATTAAAATGCCAGGTGTCTAAAAGAGGACCCACTAAACCTGAAAGTATCTATGCTTTATGAGCCAGCAGTTTCACTCCCAGGTATGTTCCCAGCAGAAATCTGTTACATATGTTCATCAAAAGGTAAGTTTCACAATGCCCTTAGAAGCATCATTAAAAATATCCCCAAACTGGAAGCAACCGAGATATCCATCAATAGTGGAATGAATTTAAAAAAAATAGAATACTATATACAGTGAGAATGAGCAGCTATTACTGCATGTAAAAATGTGTTCACAGTTCACAAACCTGATTTTTAGTGAAAGAACCCTGGCTTAATAAAATATATGAGTCCCTTTTACCTAAAGTTCAAAAAGAGACATGTCTATGGAATTAGAAGTCAGAATAGCTGTCAGCCTTGGCTGAATGATGACTAGAAGGGGACGTAAGAGGGACCGCTAGGGTTCTGGTGACACGTGTTCGGTTTGTGAAATTCATTGAGAAATACTCTTTTAATCTGTGCATTTTCTGTACATATGAAATGCTTCAATAAAGTTTATATTTTAAAACATACGAAGAAAATAAAAGCAATTAACAAAAAGGATTTTTAATTTTTTAAATTATTTTTGGCTGTGCTGGGTTTTCGTTGATGCATGGGCTTTTCTCTAGAGGCGAAGAGTGGGGACGACTCTTCATTGCAGTGTGCGGGCTTATTGCAGTAGCTTCTCTTGTTGCAGAGCACAAGCTCTACCACGCGGGTTTCGGGAGCTGTGGCTTGTGGGCTCAGTGGTTGTGGTTCCTGGGCGCTAGAACACAGGCTCAGTAGTTGTGCTGCACAGGCTTAGTTGCTCTGAGGCGTGTGGGATCTTCCCAGACCAGGGATCGAACTCATGTCTCCTGCATTGGCAGGCTGATTCTTCATCACTGAGCCACCAAGGAAGCCCCCAAAGAGAATTTTTTAAATTAAAACGTCTTGTTCCAGAAAGAAATAAACAGCAAACTATGAAAACTAAGAAGAGAAACTAATGGTGAATCTAAGACCCTGAGCTGCTTCTCTCCGTTTTCATTTGGCTTCATTGTCTTGGAATTTATTACCTGCCATGATTTTTCTGTAAAAGTAATAACTACTAAGAAAAAGGCATTTTGTTTTACAACATATGAACCATATGGAGTCATTATTCTATTTCATCTTTAGAACATCTCTATGAGGGTTCATTATTATCCCTATTCTCCAGATGAGGAAGCTGAGGCCCAGAGAGATTTCTTAATGTGCCCCAAGTCACAGGACTAGTAAGTGCCTGAACTGAAACTATTCCTCTAAGTCCTGTCTATGACTCAGGGCCATCTGGGAATGGCACTTGTACTTGAACTTTGGGTCTCCAGGAAGAGAGAGGAACAGAGGAAGCTGGCACTAAGGGAGAGAGAATGGTGCGCCATCTACATGATAAATCCACCATGGAGCTTTGTAACTCGTTGTGTCAAGTCAACCAACAAGTAAAGCAGAACTTTTTTGACACGCGAGCTAAATTAATTGTTCTTTTCTGTCTAAATAATTAAGGGCTTATGTACAAATTAAATGACCTCAAGTTAATAGAGAATGCCATTGACTTGATTGAGTTGTAATTGAAAATGTTTTTGGCTGCTTCCAGTTAGCTTTCAGTAAGCAAAATTGTCCATGGGTGGACATCTAGCATTTTTCAGCTGGACAGGACCACAGGGGCTTTCTGGTTCGACATTCCATCCAATGTAGGAATGCTTTTGCAGCATTAGTGATAATCATGCTCTGATAACATGTGCACTGAGAGCACGCAAGGGACCAGGTGCTCATTACAGCTGCCAGAGTTGCTATTGTTAATATTCCTATTTTACCGATGAGCAAGTAGACATCGAGAGGTTAAGCAGCTTTCTCTAGAACACAGAGGTAATTATAGCCAAACAGATCTAGACACAGGTCTTTCTGACTCCAAACTTGCAGGGTTTTGTTGCTGTGCTTCCTGTTTCCATCTTGGCCTTGAATTCTTACAGTGGTGGGTGCATCGTCATGATACCTCATCCATGAGACACTTCAGGCTAAGAATGGAGAGTCCTACTAGGAACCCCTTATATCTAGCTAGAATCTTTCTTCTCTATGCAGGAATGGAAAACTGAAAATGATATAATAGGATAAGAGAATAAATTAGCCTATTCATAAAAACTTTCATCTATATAGGGCCTAGTTTTGCTCTCAAGAGTAATACTGCTTAAGATTCCTTGTTTTGGGTGAAAGTCACCTCTCCAGAATTTTTTTTTTTAAGTTAATCAATTAAGTAATTTTTACCACACTGTGCAGCTTGTGGAATCTTAGTTCCCTGACCAGTGATCAAATCTGAGCCCTAGGAAGTGAAAGTGCAGAGTCCTAACCACTGGACCACCAGAGAATTTGGTCTCCAGAAATTTTAAGTGAGGGGTTACATTAGTCTGTAATTTTCAGAATGATGCAAGGGCTTCAATTATCTCTTTTTTTTTAATTAAAAAAATTTACTGAAGGATAATTATAATATCGTGTTGATTTCTGCCATACATCAACATGGATCAGCCGTAGGTTCAATTGTCTCTTGGTGTACATTAAACTATTCTGATTTCCTAGTAGATCAAGCAACCACCAATGAATACCTGTCATCTCTCATGATTCGGGCATTGCTCAGCAGGGACATTCTTCATGTGGATATATACATCAAAAAGAACTTGTTGGTGTTGATCAATTTGTGGCTTGTCTGGTCCAAGAATCCAAGACGGCTTCTCTCACATGTCTGGCACCTTGGCAGGGATAATCTCAAACCTCTTCATAAGGTCTCTCCTACAGGGTAGTTGAACTTCTTCATGTCAGCCAGGCACTCCAAGGGTGAGTGTGCCCAGAGAGGACATTAGAGCTGCCAGTCTCTGCAGACCTGGGCCTGGAACCTCACATAGGGTCACTTTCAGGTCAAAGCAGGCACAGAGCCTACCCAAATTCAAATGGAGGAAAACACACTCCACCATTCAGTGGGAGGAGTGTAACAAAGGCTCTGTGGTAATTTTTAATCTTCTGTACTAAGGATCAGCCTAACTTAATCCCCATTTTCCTGGGTTGGAGGTGGTACTTCCTGTTTGGGTTCTGAAGTTCTCCTGCTGAATTTATTGCTTTCTCTTTTGGGGGGTATCAGAACTTTAGGAATATCTTTTTCTAATAATTATTTTAGTTATAGAGCACAATCTTTGCCAGTTCTAATTATTTGCTGAAGTTAAAGATGATGAACTTATTGGTATCAGAGCCCTATAAGGATAGATTCTCCTTCTGACTGACAGACAGAAGACATGCTGATATAATACATTTGCAGGTAAAGCACAGAACAGAAGTATGCTGGAGAGTGGGTAGAAAAAGAATATAGAAACCCTAAGTCAAAAGGTTTTTAGAAATAGTTTAATTTATTGCCTTATCCTATTACATCATTTTCAGCTTTTCATTCCTGCAGAGCATTTGTGATGTTTTGATTCTTTAAAACAGCATTTTAAAAGTTCTGTAATTTTGGTCAATGATGCTTGTTTTCCAGTATAAATTGAGGCAAAATTCAATGGTTATTCTGCTACTTATATTAGTAGAAGGAGTTAATTGAAATTATTTCTAATCTTTTGATCCCTGTCACACTACTCTGCTATGCAATAATACACAAAAGAATTTTCAGAAAGCAACTGTTGGGGACCTAGCATAGCTCTCTGCCTTAAAAATGTGCCATTTTGTGAAGTTGTATTAGCAATTTGTATACTAAATTGACCACAAGGTGCTGTTTTAGAAAACAGAAAGTGCTTTAGGCAGAAATAAAATCAAGATGTTTTGGATAAGAGATGTGAATACATTGTTGCCAGGTACCTAGTTCTTTGTGCTTGAGATCCTGAGGGAAACTCATGTAGCAGTTCAAAAATTGAGAAAAGGTTTTCATGGGTAAATGTTGTTTGTTTATTTGTTACTGATATAGTCATTAGTGCAAACAGAAATGAACTGGAGCACACTCATTTTATGTGCCTTCTCTTTTACTTCTATTGAAATATTTCAGACCTACTGAAAAGTACAAGAAATGGTACTTTTCCAAATACCCCTGTGTCCGTGGGCCAACATAAGGAATAAAACATGAGAGAACTGAAGCCCCTTGCAAACTGCACCCAATCCCAATCCCCTTCCTCCCTTCACAGGAGGGGTCTCACCCAAAATGTAGGGATTATCACTCCCTGGCATGGCTTCTTGCCTTTACTATAGTACATATGGTATAAACCCATATATAACCTGTTGGCTTACTTAACGGTTAGGGAAAAAAATCAAAAGAATAATCTTTTGTGACACCTGAAAATCATATGAAGTTCAAATTTCGGTTCCATAAATAAAGTTTTATTGGCATACAGTGTAAAAACATACTGTCCCTGGTTGCTTTTATGTGGCTTGGCAGCTCTGAGTGGCTGGAATGGAAACTGTATGGCCCACAATGCCTAAAATATTTACTATTTGATCCTTGCAAAAAAATATTTGCCGACCCCTTGTCCAGCACACACACACACACACATAAACACAGAGTACCTAATTTGGCTAGAGAAAGATTGATGTGGAGGTCTGTGTGCCTTGGCTGGGAGCAGGCTGAAGTGGACAAAAAGCTTTTTTTAAAAAAAAAAAAATTTATTTGACTGCACCGGGCTTTAGTTGCAGCTTGTGGAATCCAGGTCCCTGACTAGGGCACCCTCTTAGCCCCTGGATCACCAGGGAATTCCCTCTCTGGTTTCTTGACAACGGCAGTGATTGACCATTCCCCTCCCATCCCCCCTCCCCTGGATGATTACATTTTGTTCCTCTGCTCTAAACTTCCTTTCCTCTTACTCTTGCTTTCCCCACCCCCATGCCTACAAAACCAACAAATTCTGTTTGTCCTGTGACAGAAAGAACAGCTCCAAGGATCACCTCCTCCCTCCAGAAAGTTCTCGGCTTAGCAGTGTGCTAACTGTCTCTTCATTTGGCACATTGAGTTCCCTTGGACTTGCCTTGTCTTCTTTCTCCTAGAGTTCTGGCTTATTGTACCCTAAGAGATTATGTCCACACCAGCTGCAGACATAGGTGGAGGTCAGCAAAGAGTAATTGAACAAATGCCCTTTTAAACATAAATTTATAAAAAGTTGATGAGGAATTTCAGCCTTTTGCAAAAATAATGATACCTCTTCCTTGTTTTTTAACAATGGATCTTTTCCTTTCCTAAACCAGAATTAAACAGATATTTGTTCCAACTTGATGATTTCCTCTTCTAATAATAGATGAATAATGGATGGTGCTGTGCACTTCAGGGGTGTCCCATGGCAAGCTTCATGGACTTTGAAGCCAGGTAGCCTGTCTGTTATTGGGGAGACTCTGGAGATCCCTTAGGATAGAAGAGGGGAATAGCAATCTGGGGTGTCTGCCACAAAAGTTAGAATACAGAGAGCAATGATACAGTCTTCAGTCTGAAGGAGCGTTTAAGTAAGTGAAATAAAAACTGAACAATAGAAAATGATAAATACTGCAAGGTAAATACAAAGTAAAATGTGATAAAGACTGTAAGAGAGGTACAGAAAAGTTACTGGATTGGAAGGGATGGAGAGATGATTTCCTTCTGGGGACAATTGGAAGGACTTCCTGAAGGAGGTGGCAGGGGAAAACAACAAGGGTTTGGATCAATGGAATCTAGAGCAAGAATTTTCTCGGCCATGGGGACAGCATGAAGAAAGGCACTGAGGAGAGTTATTCAGATCAGATCAGTCGCTCAGTCGTGTCCGACTCTTTGCGACCCCATGAATCGCAGCATGGGGTCGCAAAGATATTAGGTGGCAAATAGATAACAGATCAGTCTGACCTTCTGTGAAGGGAAATAGAGAGATGAGCACGGGAATGAAGGAGACTATCTGGTGAGGCAAGGCCTTGAATGCCCGGCAGAGGAGTTTGGTAGCCATGACCGTGTATCTACTCCTGCTTGAAATAGGAGTGCCTGCAGAATGATTAGAGTCTGAGCTCTGGCTTCTGTTCTAGAAGACTGCTGTACCACAAGACCTTGACTTTTCCTGTCTGGGTCCATTGTCACTCCAGGCAGATTTGCTGTCTCAGTACAGAAGATGTTAAAGACGCTGGAATGCGCTGTTTCACAGAATGCCTCCAAAAGAGCCAATCTGAGCAGATTGCGTAAGGGCCCCCATCGCTCCATTATCATTTCAAATCAGGAGAAATATCCCTGACTATAGCGGAATTTGCTGTCCTTTGTGTTCCTCACTTTTCCACAGTTCTGGTCAGAAAAGAGGCCAGAGTGGAAATTTTCATGTTTAAAGTGGGTGGAAGAGGGGAGGAGAGAAAAATAAGAGATTTTTCTAAACTATTTCCTTGGATTGTTAGGGACATACATTTATGAGGGTTTCAGAACCTCAGAAGTGGTCTTCCAGGGGTTTCTTTTAGTATAGTAGTCAGGTATAAGTCAAGGTTTCCATCTATGAAGGTGATTTATTGAATACAAAAATTAAATAGTGTTTTTATAATAATGTGTATCCTAAATAGTTTCCATTGATACTAAATGGGATGGGGAGGTTAGTAAAACTGAATTAAGGTTCAAAATGTCATTTCAGTGAGGAGAGGAAGGGGCAACGATTCTCAGGTGTGTACAGCTTGAGTCCTGGGTCAGACTCACTCTGGGTCCAAAGCCTGGGAATCTGCATTTTGATATCTACCTGAAATGAAAGAGTTTTTAAAATGTTTTTATTATGATAAAATATAATAATATAAAATTTATTATTTTATCCATCTACTCTGGAAATTTTTCATCTCCCCAAACTGAAACTTATTAAACAATAATTTCCCATTTTTCCCTTCCCCAACCCCTAGCAACCACAGTTTCACTTTACTATGAATTTGACTAGTCAGATAACTCAAAAGTAGAATCACATGGTATTTGTCTTTTTGTGAGTGGTATATTTCACCTAGCATAGTGTCCTCAAGGTTCATTTGTAACGTGTCAGAATTTCATTCCTTTTTAAGACTGAATAATATTTAATCTATGTGTAGTCCCACATTTTGTTTATCCACTCATCTTGATGAATCTTTTTATCATTCTTTTGGCTGTTGTGAATAATGCTGCTATGAATACTGATGTGCAAGTACCTCTCTGAGTCCCTGCTTTTAATTCCTTTGAGACTATACCTAGGAGTAGAATTGCTGGCTCATGTAATAATTCTGTTTGATTTTCTGAGGAATCACCATGCTATTTTTAACAGTGACAGTGTAATGTAACCATCATTTCTATCTACTTCCAAAACACATTTTCATCACCTCCAAAGGAGACACTATAACCATTTAAGAAATCACTGTTCACCTCACTTTCCCCTACCCACTGTGTGTGTGTTGGTCGCTCAGTCAGGGGGTCTTCCCTAACAAGGGACTGAACCTGGGCCTCGTGCACTGCAGGCAGATGCTTTACCATCTGAGCTACTAGGGAAGTCCCTACTCCTTCAGTTCAGTTCAGTTCAGTTCAGTTGCACAGTCGTGTCCGACTCTTTGCGACCCCATGAATCACAGCACACCAGCCCTCCCTATCCATCACCAACTCCCGGAGTTCACTCAAACTCATGTGCATTGAGTCAGTGATGCCATCCAGCCATCTCATCCTCTGTCGTCCCTTTCTCCTCCTGTCCCCAATCCCTCCCAGCATCAGTCTTTTCCAATGAGTCAACTCTTCGCATGAGGTGGCCCAAGTACTGGAGTTTCAGCTTCAGCATCAGTCCTTCCAGTGAACACCGAGGACTGATCTCCTACCCCTTAGTGACCACTTATCTGCTTTCTGTCTCTATGGATTTATTTATTCTGGATATTTCATATTAATGGAATCATACAATATGTGGCCTTTTGTGTCTGGCTTTTTTCACTTAACATCATGTATTTGAGGTCCATCTATGTTCTAACACATTAAGACTTCCTTCCTTTTCAGGTTTGGATAGTATTTTATTGCATGGCTAGACCACAGTTTGTTTGCTCATCTGTCGATGGCCATCTGAGTCTTCTCCACCCTTGGGTGTTGCTTTTTAAGATAGCGCAGCCAGGTGGTATGCATCGAGTGAGAGGCAGTGTGTCCTCAGCTTGGACACAGGGGCCCTTGCTCCAGGAGGAGGGACCTCTACCAGGACAAAACAGTCACCCTACATAAGAGGTGGCAGATGGGCGCTTCACAGGAAAATGAAGCTCCCACGGTGTATTGTTTGTGTTTGTTCTTCCATGCACTGTTGTCCTGCCCAATCTTTAAACGTTGGATCAGTTGCACACATTTAAACTTGGAGAGAATTTTTTCTCTGTCCCTTCCTCCCCACTCAGTGCACCTGGGTTTCTGTCTTGTTACAAAAACGATACAAAACAAAGCTTCATCAGTACCTGGCCTAGCAACTACCGCCTAGTACCACCTAGCAACTACCAGCTGGAGTTGGGCGTGGGCTTCCACCTTCTGCCCACTACCCTCTCCCGGTAGTCACAGCCCTCACCCCTCCTTAGTAAGGCCAAAGATTAGACCATTTGAGTTGCTGTGTTTTCTAATTAATGGAATTAGAGGAAAGTGAAAGATGGGCTCATGTCTCTATCAAAAGTAGAAAAAAGAAATGAAACTAGCTGCTTCCTTCGAGGCCTTGCATGCCCCCACAGGCACTGAGGATTCTGTCCTCTGTTTCAGTGTTCATCGCTTTCCTAAATACTAGAAATAAGGGAAAAAAAAAGTTTTATTGAGATATGATTCATACTTTGTACAGTTCAGCCATTTAGTGTACAATTCAGTGGATATTAATATACTCACTGATTGTAGCCATCACCACAGTCAGTTTAGAACATTTACATCACCTTGAAGAGAAACCTTTAGTTATCACCTCTATCCCCTCCCCTAAGCAATCTCCCTCAAATATCTCCACTCAGAGAACCTAAGCAATCTCCCTTTGATCAAATTTATCAAATTTTTTTTTTTTTCTGGTGAGGCCAGGTGGGATGGACTCTTGAAAGTGAAAGTGTTAGTGCACCTCTTTGGCTTATGGGATCCCTACAAACCCAAACCCTCAACAAATGACAGTGTGCTGAGTCCTAACTACTGGACTGACCCCATAGGGAGCCCATTCCTCCGGAGAAGGCAATGGCACCCCTCCCAATACTCTTGTGAAAATCCCATGGACGGAGGAGCCTGGTAGGCTGAAGTCCAGGCTCTTCCATCCATGGGATTTTCCAGGCGAGAGTGGGTGGACCATTGCCTGAGCAACGACTTCACTTTCACTTTTCACTTTCACTGCATTGGAGGGCATGGGTTTGTGATCCCATAAGCCTTGAGGTGCAGCCCCGCCCCCACCTCACACCCACTCCAGTGTTCTTGCCTGGAGAATCCCAGGGACGGGGGAGCCTGGTGGGCTGCCGTCTATGGGGTCACACAGAGTCGGACACGACTGAAGCGACTTAGCAGCAGCAGCAGCAGGGAATTCGTAAATATCAGAATTTTTAATGGCACTGCAGAAGGGGTTGAAAGGGAAGCAACGCTAGGGACTTTGCCTGTGGTCCATGGGGTTGCAAAGAGTCGGTCACTGCTGAGCGACTAACACTTTCACTTTCAAGAGTCCATCACTATAGTACTCTGGCCTCACTCAGAAGGAGTGAGGAAGGAGGTGATGGAAGCTAAAATAAATCTCCTTGATCAAAGTGTAGCTACCACCACACCTGGGAAGCTTGTAGGTTCTCATCCCAGCCAGTGGATTTCTATGTGAATTTCAGAAACAAAACCATTTGTTTCAGGAAGAGTTATAGATTTGTTCCTTCCTTTGTGCGCTGTGGGGTGCTTTCTCTGTATGCTTTGTCCCGTCCAACTTCTGTGACCCCACAGACGGTAACCCCCTAGGCTCCTCTCTCCATGGGGTTCTCCAGGCAAGACTCCTGGAGTGGGTTGCCATTCTCTTCTCCAGTGGATCTTCTTGACCCAGGGATTGAACCCAGATCTCCCCTATTGCAGGCAGATTCTTTACCATCTGAGCCACCAGGGAAGCCCCAGTGTAACACTACTTAGCCATTAAAAAGAATGAAATTTTGCCATTTACGGTAGCAGGGATGGACGTGAATGGTCTTATGATAAATGACATAAGTCAGAGAAAGACAAATACTTATAACGTTATTACTTATATGTGGAATCTAAAAAATACAACAGCTAGTGAATATAACAAAAAAAGACTTATTGATGTAGAGAACAAACTAAAGGTTACCAGAGGGGAGAGAGAAAAGGGTAGGGGAAATACAGGGGTAGGGATTAAGAGGTACAAACTGAGGTATAAAATAAGCTACCAGGATATATTGGAATATTGTACAATATGGGGAATATAGCCAATTGTTTTATAATAACTATGAGTGGAGTATAACCTTTCAAAATTGTGAATCACTATATTGAACACCCGTAACTGATAATATTGTACATTAACTATACTTCAATTTAGAAAACAAAAAGACATGGTTGGTCGTCTGGGGAGGGAAAGTTCAGTTGAAAGTAGACATATGTAAAGACCTTCCATGTGTTGTCATTACTCTCGCTCAGGGTTCAGTTGTGACATTTTGAATCCCGAAAGAGAAACCACCCCGGAAATAATTACCTTATGGGAGAACCATTGAATTTTAAATGAGGAAGCCTCAGGGATCCTGAAATGTTCCCCCTCAAAACCTGCCAGACTCACCTTGCAGGCTGTCTTATGTTCCTGTTGGCTTCAGGTTGCCTTGTTTAGCAAGTAAAGATTATTGATTGTTTATCTGAAATTCAAATGTCACTGGATGTTCCGTTTTATCTGGCAGCCTTCTTTGTCCACAGCCCGATATATCTCATGGCTCCACGTCTGCTCTGTATCACTGGTCCTTTGAGTTGCAGGGTCTGGGAGGTCTCTGCATACT
This sequence comes from Bos mutus, assembly GCF_027580195.1. Taxonomy (NCBI): domain Eukaryota; kingdom Metazoa; phylum Chordata; class Mammalia; order Artiodactyla; family Bovidae; genus Bos; species Bos mutus. Next base: position 59,517,727 of record NC_091622.1, on the reverse strand, counting down.
TCTCAAAGAAGTGCAAATTCAGTGGGGCAGGCACTAGGCTGGGTTCCCCTTATGCAGTTGACATGGCCAGACCTCTTGAACTGGCCAGGCAAAAGAGTGATTTAAAAAAAATAAATGCCAGTCAAGGTGCTGTCTGGCAGCAGCCCAAATTTTGGGCCTGGCTTCATCACTTTGACCAGAGGCAAGTCACTATAATTCCTTGGAACAGGATTTTCATCTTTTTACTTCCTTGAAATGAAAACAGTAGAAATGCCAGTAACCAGCATTTGTTTAGGGCACTACCATTTACTTGTCTAGTGTAATTAGCAACCCTAATTAGTGTGGCACTCATTCCCCTCCCCGCCCTGGGCAGCTCATTTAATTCTTACAATTAATTATCTTTGAAGAGTGTCATTATACCCCTTACGTAGACAAACCTCTGAAGGGTTAAGGAAAGAAAGCCGCTCAACTCTCTCCAAGATTTTATTTAGTGAAATCAAATGAAATTAAACCCCAAAACATGCCCGAAAGGGGAAAGAATTCATAAAAGTGGAAGGAAAAAGCAGCCCACTTATTGTTTTCATTCTTAGTGTCCGTGTTCTCCCTGCCCCCAGCATCTGGTGCCTGGCACACAGTTTTAATATAAGTTTACTGAATGGGTAAATGTTTGGAGGGCTCTCAGGTAGCTCAGTGGTAAAGAATCCTTATGTGATGCAGGAGGCACAGGTTGGATCCCTGGGTCAGGAAGATTCTCTGCAGAAGGAAATGGCAACCCACACCAATATTCTTGCCTGGGAAATCCCATGGACAGAGGAGCCTGGCGGGCTACAGTCGATGGGGTTCCAAAAGAGTCAGACACGATTTAGTGACTAAACTCACTCAAATGTTTGGAACCACAGGGAAGTTTGAGCAGTCGGGGCCTCTGGTCTCTTCCTTAGCGTGACTCCCTACTTCGCCCGCCAGCTCCTCATTCAGCCCTGCTTAAGGTCCCTGCATCTGGTCCCAACCCATTAGTACTTCCAATCCTCAAGGATTCCCCAGTCTAAGGCTCTGAGTCTGTTGGAACTGTTCTTCCATTTGTCCCTTTCCCTCTGCTTGTCTCCCTAGGTAGCTAAATCCTCTTTATCCTCCGTCCCATTGCAAGTCCTGGCTCCTCCACCAGGACCCTTCCAACTATCCCAGCACACTAGAATTCTCCATTCTTGACTCATCGAGCAGTTAGTGTGTATCACGCATTTTAGCTCACAGCAGAGCAGGAAGTTCCCTTTGGTAATATTTGGTCCAAACCCCTCATTTTATGGATGAGGACACCGAAGACCTAGGAAGTCATGTGATATGCCCAAGGCCACACTGGGTATCTAGAATTTGTTTCATTGCTTGTGCACAGCTGTTCTGAATTTCTCCCCAACCCCCATTCACCCCATCGTGGTACCATCTTGCATTTACCTGCTGTGTGTATATATGCACTGTCTACGACAAGGAAAACCCAGAAAACACCCTTAAAAAGGAACCCACCACTGCTCAACGAGAGTTTTTTTTTTTTTTTAACTGCAAACTTCAACAGGGTGAACCAATCAGATCACAACACAGTTATCTTCACATTCAGCATATTCTTCAGAGAAGTGGGAGGCAGGGAGCTGGCCTTTATGGCATCTCCCTAACACGTTAATTCTCTGATGAGTACCCTCTGTTCTCTTATGGATTCCTGTCCTATGTCTTTTAGCTGTGGGTGCTGAGCATTTAGTGAATCTTGGTTGAACTGAGTGGATCTGACCCATCGAGTGTACTTTAGGGAGGAAGCTTAGGGTAGGGGAAAGAGGGAGGGTGGTGTGGGAAGAGAAGAATACCACTCTGCTCACCACCTTCCAGACTGCCAAAGAATGCCCACTCCACTTTTGTTCCTGAATATATTCATTCATTCATTCAACAAATATTTCTAGAGTGCCTGCCACCTGCCAAGAATTATATGTGGTGCTGGGTATCAAAATGAATAAAAAATAGCCTCTGTGCCTGCCCTAAAGAGCTATGTTCTCTGTATGGCGCTTGATGGATGACCCGTTGTGACCTCATTAGTAGCCGAAGGAGCCTGGTTAATAAACCATGCTCCATCATGTGCTGAGACACCTTCATCTTCTGGAGATGCCTGGGTTTACTTTGATTTGTTGTGAAGCGTGAATGCTAAGATGAGTTTTGCCCTGAGAAGCCCCAGCAATGTGGTTACTCCGGTTAACCAGCACGGCCAGCATGAGGCAAGAAAATAATAGGTGGTTATGTAATGGATGTGCTTTTCTTTACACGAGACCTTTAAAGGTCAGTTTATTAGAGCCTAATGAAACAGGGATATATATGGGGTGATTTAGTTGCTTCCTTACTTCTACAATAAATGTCATAGTTTTGGATGACTATAAACTAGTTCTGGTGCTCTGAAATGAAAAAGATACTAAGAACGAGGCTCAAAGGAGCTTGATTTATTTTCCCCTTTTCATTTTTTATTTGGCACATGAGTACCATTTCATACCAATTTTTTCCCCTGTGCATAGTAAAGTTTTAAAATAAACAGCAGCAACTCTATTTTCCTAGTTTAACTAACATGGAAACATCTAATCCTCTTAGTTTTTTTGATTTTGCAAACAAGGATTTGTTGGGATAAAATCTTTAAGCAGTCCAGTCACATGAACTAGGTATTCATTTAATGGCCGCAAGTACAACCTGTTGGAAAAGCAAAGTAATGAATTAATAATATTTCTCACAGTCATTTTCTCTGCCTTATTTTTCAATCACAGGATGTGCAACGTTAATGGAAGTAGTGAATGCAAAGTTAATTCACCCTGTAAATTGAGAATAGCTGCTTCACATTATTAGCCAGCATTACTTTCAGCTTTTTGACCTTTCCATTCTGAGCATGTGGGGAAAAAAGCCATAATCTACAGCCGTGCTTTCCAATAGAATGGCCACCAGCTACTTGTGGCCACTGAAATGTGTGTGGCTAGTGTGACTGAGCTGAATTTAAAAATTTTAATTAAATGTAAAAATGGAAGCAGTGTATTTTGTTTGTTAAACACAACTTTATTGGGAAGCTTATGTTTGGAGCAACCCGGATGTGTGAGTCTACTTTTTCAACTGTAAATTTTATGCAATACTGATTATTTCCATTGAGAATGTAGCATCCAAATTGCAATGTGCTATCAGTGTAAAATGCACACTAGATTTTGAAGATTTCATTTAAAAAATGTAAAATATTTCATTTAGTAGTTATTAATTTTTATATTGATTACATGTTGAAATTATGTTTTGGATATATTGGGTTAAAGAAAATATATTAAAATGAACGTCACCTGGTTTTGTACTTTTAAAAAAGTGACCACCATAAAACTTAAAATCACATAAATGTCTCGCATGAATTAATATAGAACAGCACTCCTCTGTTGGATTGGAACGAAAGGTTCCATGTCATGGTCCACAGGATTCTCACTAGTTTACTTTGTGAGACTATCACAATGAGCTCAGTTAAACACGAACACGGAATTCTGTGTCATAGCAAATCATAACATATATTTAATCATTCTGTTTTTTTATTTTTTAAGCTTGTCAAACCCAGGTGATCTTGGGATATTTTTGATTCCAAAACTGCATCACATATTTAATCCCATTTATTTTAGGAGAATCTCAATCTAAACTTGGGAACTTTAAATAACTTTTAATTGATTAAAAGAGCCAATCAACAGTATGGCTTAATGAATCTAATTATAGATAACTTTATAAAGCACTTAAATAGTATTTTATCCTGTAATCACCATAGAAATTGTGATTAGGACTTCCATGGTGGTCCAGTGGTTAGGACTCTGCATTTCCACTGCAGGGCGCACAGGTGTCATCCCTGGTCGGGAAAGTTTCACAGGCCTTGCAGTGTGGCCAGAAAGAAAAGAAAAAAATACCACACACACAAAAAATGAAATTGTGGTTAAAAACTCAAATTTTGGAGTCAGGCAGACCTGGGCTTGAATTACTGATCTGCCATTTTATAGTTGTGTGACCTCAGACTAGTATTTTAAACTTGTTAAGCCTTGATTTCCTCATCCATAAAATGGGACAATGATAGACCCTATCTGATGGCATTCTTATAAAGATTAAAACATGTAACCCATATAAAGTGTTATATGGGTTACATATAACACTTTATATGTATGTTTATAAAACATATAAACCCATATGTAACCCATATAAAGTGTTATATGGGTTACATATAATACTTTATATGTATGTTTATAAAACATATAAACCCATATGAGAAGCACTCAGTTTGTTCATAATTATTGATTATGGGGTTATTATTGTTGTTGTTATTATTAAGGGCTTTATAAAGTATCCAACATTGTCTTTGGGGACCCAGTCTGCCACGTTGCTGTAGTTATCTGCAAGGCTTGGTCAGAGCTTCATTCATTTGCAAGTTGTGTTTAATGTTAAAATTACTTGTTCTCTTTGTGTCTTATTCTTGACTTTTCTTTCTTCTCCTTTTCTCCCTCCTTGTTCTTTGCCCCAGTCTGCAATTAGCCTTTGATCCTGAAGTTTCTCTTCTCTTACTCTGTACTTGGCACACTCCATAACTCTCCTAATGTTTCATTTAGGAGTGTGTATTGAGCACTTCCTATGTGCCAGGCTCTTGGATAGGTGCTCGGAATACAAAGGTGAATATTATAACAAGGCTCCTGCCTTCGAGGTGCTCACTAACCAGTTAGTCCAGGGGGAGAGTTATGTCTGATTACGTCCCTCAATACCAATTAGTTAGCAAAGCATACCAAGTCCTCTGGGATGGGTTCCCGGTCCCCTCTCTGTCTGATGTCTCCTCCCAACGCCACCTTGCTGAACTATGACCCAATTATTCCTTACAAACTATTGACATTTCCTGAACACATTGTTCTGGCTCCAGGCTGTGTCATGTGTATACACCAGACCCTCTAAGTGTTTCTTCTCCAATTTTAAGTCCTACTCTCAATACCTATTCGTTTATCAAAACAATTCAACTGTCACTTCCTCTGAGAAGTTGGTCTAATCACCACCCTAGTAGAACCCATTTTCTCATTACTGCCCCTGCCCACACTGAACTCTCCTCCAGCTTAGGGACATTTAATTGTCTTTTTTAAGCTCTCCCACCATCACCATCACCACCACCACCACCTCCATCCACGTCCACCACCATCACCATCACCATCACCACGACCTCCACCATCACAACCATCACCACAACCACCAACCCTCTTCAACCAATCACATACATTGAATGCTCTCTAGGTTATCTTTCAAAGCGTTTTCGGTTAGTGGGTTATGTGCTTTCTTCTTCTGAAGTGCTAATTCAACCCCACTCCCCACCCCACCCCTTCGCATCCTTTCAGAAACAGATTGTACCAGGAAGAAGTCTTTCCGATAGGAAAGCAAACAAACCATCTCTGTGGGATGCTTTCCAGTTCTCTGTCTTCCCAAATGGTGCCCTGCAAAGCTCAGCATTCTTCAGTGACATCTCCTTGTATTTAGAATAAAACTCAAACTCCTCACCGGGGCTTCTTCATCACAGGACCTCTGGCCACTTCCCCAACCTCGGCTCTTTCACCTCTGCCTCCATCACCAGATTTCTGTTCCTGAATTAAAAGCAACACGAGCAAACAAATACACTTCCTGGCAGATATTTGCACAGGACATTTGTACTTGTCTGTGCCTAGATTGTCCTTTCCTCAGATCTCCACTCGTGGCCCTCCGCTTCTTCCAGTTCTTAGCATGAGTGTCTCAGAGTCTTCTCCGATCGCCGTGAGTCTCCATCCTATTTCCCAGTTTTTACTGCTAGGCAGAGCTTACTGTTGCCTGAATTTTTTCAATTTGTGTACCTGGTCCTCCCTGCTAGTGGGTAAGCTCAAAGTTCCCCCCGTTTCTGGCACCTAGCACAGTGCTGACATCATAGCAAGCAGTCATTAGACTTTGGTTCTAGGAGCTTGAAATCTTGGTGAAACATCCTCAAATTAAGGTGTTTCCCCGCCCTCCCCCAGCCGCTTCTGCTAAGTTGTTTTGAAACAAACTAGCTCCTTTGACTCTATCTTTTGGAGGGAGTTGGGAGCAGCTACATCAGTCATATTCGCCCCCATAGGAGACAGATATACACTCACCAGGGTAATTGAAGAGAGATTCATAAAGGGATTATCAGGGTTTAGGGAAGCCAGCAAGGATTGTGAAGTACTGCCAAGAAAACAGAGACCCTGCCAGGAGCCTTTGGTAAAGGGCCGCAGCCACCCTTCTGTCACCCAGAAGGGAGGTAACCTCGAGAATACATGCCCTGACCTTTCTCTACTGCCAGCCTCTCAGTGTAACCCTCCATAACAGCATTTCAGCAGTACCCCAGTGCTTGACACACAAGGATGATACATGGTTATTTTTGTGTTGTCAGGTTGCTTGTTTTAGTGTATCACTTATAGCCACAGTCAGAAAACTCCCATTTGCTTCCTAAATTAGAAAATATTCTCTGTAGGGAAGTGAACCCTTAATGAGTCTTCCAGGGCACTTTCTGTACCTGGGCTGACTCCAGTCTGAGGTTGATAATATTATTAGAGGGTTAGTGATGCAGCATTGTCCTGTCAAGTAATATATTTTAGGAGAAGGAAAAAGTGATTAAATTTGATGGTAAAATAAAAGTTGTTCTAACATAATCTATTTTTTTTTTACTGTTTGTTGAAAGCTCTTGAGGTAGACCATGAGTCCCAGTGTAACAAAAATAATAGCTGACTCTTTTGTGCCTCTACTGTATACTAGCCCCTGGAGTCCTTGCCATGACATCTAACAAGCTCATGGAGTTGTTATTATTGTCACAGTTTTATATATGAGATGGCCTTAAAGTTATCAGCAAGAAAGGGTGATTCAGGATTCAGAATCACATCTGTCTGAAAGTGAGGGCCAGGTTCTTGCCACATGCATAGACGCCCTTAAACAGGACTACTGGAGTCCATGTTGGAAACCTGCGGTGGGGTAAGGGTGGGACTGTGAGCTGGTCAACTAGGAGGACGGGACCCGGGACATGTGTGACTCACTCTGGCTCTGCCACGCCACGGGAGGTCAGCACTGCAGAGAAGAATGAGGTGAGGCCAGGACCAGGGGACAGGCGACTGACGCCATTGGTGAATGCCTGTGAACCAGCCCCCAGCTGCTTGACTCACTGGCAGGTGCTGTCAACCATAATCTCAAGCCTGTTCTCCCTTCAACATGTAGATCAACTGTGCTCTGGTCACAGAGCCTCTGCCACACGTGGGAGGTTCCTCATCGCTTGTCCACAAGGCCCTCCTGTAATGTTCTGAGGAATTCCTGGAGCCCTGAAACCAGGAAGAGGATCTAGAGTTTTAGGTTTCAAATGAGGAACCCAAACTCATTTGTTGTGCAGTTTGATTATCTTTCACAACTGAGAGAAGGCACTATAAAGTTGGAGGAGGAGAATGAGGAAGAGGAAAGGAATTAAGCAGACAGGTAAGTCACTTGGATTCTAGTTGTGGTTTTGGTTTTTTTTTAAGTAGAAGTAAACAAATTTAGAAAATGTCCATGAGGTGGAATTATTTGACTTTGCTAACTAAGCAAAGTTTAGTTAGAAAAAGATTTCCTAGTGGAGAGAAGCCCATGGTATTTGGCACGCTCGAGTTTAGACAGAACTAGAATTTAGGAGCACTCTAAAAATTTAGGAGCCCATTTTTGGGCTCAAAAAATTATTAGATATTGCTTAAAATTTTCTCTATCATAATGATCAGTTTGGGAGAAAATGCTTTTTATTTCTGCTGATCAGTAACTACCCTAACATCCATTTTCTCAACATAGTAACTCCAAAATCTTTGGAGAGAAAGATCCACAGAGGAAAATGCTTCAGAAAATTTCCCCAGAGCTTCTTGTTCATGTGGATTTACCCATGTATGTGGCAGAGTTGATCTGATTTGAACGACCTCCATAAAGTGGGTCCAGTGAATTATCTAATTCTTCCTGAAGTCAGATCTTATTTTTTGTAATTACTCTAAAATGTTATCAATGCCATTTTACCTACATAGACAGTCAGAACTAGTAGATTCTGTTTAATTGAGGGCTTTTGTTCACTGACTGTAGCTATTATGTTTTGAGCACCTACTATGCACCAGGCATTATGCCAGGCATTTTATGAGCATTGTCTTCGTCAGTCCTAAGGCATTTGAGACATTGTCCTCTCCATATCCTAAGTAATATAGTCACTCGAGAGTTTAAGGTGAAAGAAAAAAAAATATATATATATATATTTTTATATGTATGTATATATAAAGTTAGGAAAACTAAAAATGAATGAAAGTAGAAAATGAAGTCCGAGGGAGACCATTTAATCAACAAGTAAGTGCTAGGGAGGAAAAAAGATGATACTTGTGTATTTGTTGGTTTCTTGACCAAGGAATAACACAATGGTACTATATCTATCTAATCTCAAGATTTGTGCTGAAGTAGGAGAAAACCCGAGAGTTTGAAAATGCTTGTTGATAAGGCAGAGATCTGGGGCTTTTGGTTTCTGATTTGGCTGCGTTCCTGTCTCTCTGTAACTATAAAGTTATTCCGGACGTTTTTTTTTAAAGCATGAAACACCCAAAGAGAGGATCAGGGAAGGGAACACAGGATTTTTTAAACACTGGGACAGAGGAGGTGAGAATAAATGGCAAAGAGGAACATCTTTCTTTTTTCATAAAATCTGACAGGTACCTATTATACTATCTCCACTTGTCTGGATTGTCAGACATGTGAGCTGTTTCCAGAACTGTCTTCATGTAACTGTTAACTCCCTGGTCTTTCTGAGGTTGCCTGTAAGGTGTCTAGTCTGCTGATAGGGTGTTTGTCAAGGACCCTCATGAGCAGGCATTTCCATGTTTGAAGAAGTTCCCGTGCCCTGTGTTGGACTGGGGTCACCAGCTCAGAGAGTGGGAGTGTGGAGGCAGTTATTGGCTAGATGGGGTTTAGCCTCTTCCCAGAACTGAAACTGGTCTCCATCTGTTTGTCGGCTCAGCACTCGAAAAGGGCTGTTTCAGGAAGCAAACCCACACGGAACTAAGAGCACAGTCATGTGTTTATGAGTGACGCACTCAGGGTGTCTGCTTCAGCACGTGGCCCTCAAGCAACCAACTGCATGGTGTGGGCTCAAAGTTCATGATGCATTAGGGTGGGAGGGCATTTTCGCTAAGCCACTTTTCTTTCTCCTGAAATGGCTTGAGTGATAGGTAGTAGCATCCAGCATGAACTTCAGAGCCAGCCTGCCTGAATCTAATCTCCCATTACCACCAGCTCTGCGACCCTGGCAAAGTTATTTAATATTATTCTACCTCAGTGTTTTCATCTGTAAAATGGGCATCATCATAGTAATACTTGATAGGATTTTTGTTAATATTATATGAGATAACACACACACAGTGCTTATAACAGTGCTTCTGTGTATGTGTGTTAGTTGCTCAGTCGTGTCTGACTCTGCGACCCCATGGACTGTAACTTACCAGGTTCCTCTGTCCTTGGAATTCTCGAGGCAAGAATACTGGAGTGGGTTGCCACTCCCTTTTCCAGGGGATCTTCCCAACCGAGGGATCAAACCCAGGTTTTCCACGTTGCAGGCAGATTCTTTATCATCTGAGCCACCAGGGAAGCCCCATAACAGTGCCTACCATATGCTAATTGTAAGTGTTTAGCAAGAAAGAGAAATAACTGTCCATTGCTAACCTCAGACAAATGATTTCTCATTGAGAGATTAGTATGCTACATTTATTTTCTATTTTCCGATTTGTGAATTGCTTTCTTATGACATTTCATGATGTCCTTTGATCAGAGGACAGACAGTAGTTAGAATGTTTCACATTTATAAGAAATAAGAGAGAGTATAATGTAGGACTTCCCTGGTGGCTTAGAGGGTAAAGCATCTGCCTGCAATGCAAGAGACCTGGGTTCGATCCCTGGGTTGGGAAGATCCCCTGGAGAAGGAAATGGCAACCCACTCCAGTACTCTTGCCTGGAAAATCCCATGGATTGAGGAGCCTGCATCCTCCTGTAGGCTACAGTCCACGGGGCCGCAGAAAGTCGGACATGACTGAGCGACTTATCTTTTACTATAAGGTAGGAAAGATAAGGGGAAAGGTTTCTACTCTCAAAAAATGCATTCCATTGCCTGGAGTTCTTCCCCAGGGGGAGTTTAAGAAAGGTAAACCAGGAGGGTATGCTGATTACATACCCTCCCTCTTAGCAAGGTATGTGGTCCTCCAGGGCAGCAGTGTTTCCCAGGCGCCTATCCAAAGAAGATTCTGGACCCTGGGCCTGGGTGGGGGTAGAACAATGAACTTTAGACAAGCCAGAGACCCAGGAGGCTCCATCCTTCCCACTAAGACTGATGCCAAGATAGTCTTCAGATACAGAGAGCATCTGAAGGATCAAACCCTGTCTTTCCCTCCTGGAGCCAGATCTTTAGGAGCTTGTTACGTATAAGAAAAGGATCAGAGAAATCCATGAAGGAACCAGCTTTTTTCTCTTGTGACCAAACGACACTGTGCTCTGGGTCAACAGAGTGGTTTTACTTCTCTCAGTACTAAAACCAGGACTGCTGCTGCTGTGCTGGGCTCAGTTGTGTCTGACTCTTTGTCACCCTATGGACTGTAGCCTGCCAGTCTCCTGTCCATGGGGCTGTAGCCAGCCAGGTCCTCTGTCCATGGGATTTTCCTGGCAAGAATACTGTAGTAGGTTGCCATTTCCTACTCCAGGGGATCTTCCTGACCCTTGTCTCCTGCGTCTCCTGCATTGCAGGCGAATTCTTAATGGCTGAGCCATTGGGGAAGTACTGGGCAAATCCACGGGAGTTGGTTACCCTGGCACACAGCAGGCCCTGATCAAAGTGGCCTAAAGGGAGGCTGAAGACAAAGCTGTAACTCAAATTTCAGGGCCAGACACCTTGACGATGTTTTTTTTAGATAGCTACTTCCTTATAGGTAGCTTTGGTAATAATACTTCATTTGTGAATTGTAATATTGGTTGAGTATTTCTGTGTGGTCAATTCACACCCCGCCCCCCACTCGCTCACCCCCTCCACCGAGGCCGGGATGTCTTAACCTTGCCTGGCAAAATTGATGTTTTGGATTGTTGTGGGATGTTGTCCGGTGCATTGTAGAATGCTTAACGGTATCAGTAGCCCCACTCACTAGATGCTGCTTGCACCCACCACCAAAAACGTCTTATGTGCTGTGCTATGCTGTGCTTAGTCGCTCAGTCATGTCTGACTCTTTGCAACCCTACGGGCTGTAGCCCGCCAGGCTCTTCTGTCCATGTGGATTCTCCAGGCAAGAATACTGGAGTGGGTTGTCATGCCTCCTCCAGAGGACCTTCGCAACGCAGGGATCAAACCAGGTCTCCTGCATTGCAGGCGGATTCTTTACTGTCTGAGCTACCAGGTCTTTGGCCATTGCCTAGTAACTTCTGGGTTGGGGGGCGAAAGGGCCACAGTTGAGGACCATTGCTCTGAGGTTGATAACAGTGCCTACATTTTAGAAAACTGACCTCCTGATCATCTTTGTAATCTGTATGAGTTTCTCTTAATTTTTTTGTTCATTCTGTACAATTTTGCTCCTCTTCTTCGCTCCTCCTCCTATCATCTATGATCACATGGTTACTTACAAAATTCTAAAACATACCTACAGAACACAAGTTTGCCTAACAGACAGAAAGGGTCATTGAGTTTTCTCAAATCTGTGGAAATTCTTTCTGGTCTTAACTTCTTTTGTTTCAGTAGCGTGTCCTCTGAGGTTTACTGGAATTGAGTATATAAAAGTCTTTTAAGTTTTTTTAGAAAAACCATAATTAATTTTGATCTTACTAGGAAGCTTGTTTCTTCTCATGGTGCTATTTTTGTCTGGGCCACTTCTGAAACAATAAAACTGTATTCTCTGTAAAAACTTTTGGAGGAACTTAGATTCTTGGAGAAGATTTGAAATAATCTATAACGCCTACGGAGAGGCTTCAGAACTGAAAACTATTTGTGCAACCTAGATTTTTCTACCTATTCAGTCAGCCTCATTCTTTGTGATTATTTAACTGAAAAAGTATCCTAAACACCACTCTCCAGTTACTGTGACAGCGTTGTGACAAAAGACCATCTGATCCACCTTTGAGCATTTAACAAACGAATATTTAAATCCAAGATGTCTCATACTATTTTTATAAAGTTTTGCAGACATAGAAATTCCAATTATCTTTATTAAACTGTTTCAGTTTTTAATTACCCTCTAAATCAACATTTCTTCCTTTTCTTAAATGCTGAATACAGTGTTTATAATATTTACTTTATTAGAATAAATTTTAATCCAGTTATAAAAATAATGCAGGCCAATAAAGAAGCTGAGAACACAGAGGAGAAAATAAAAATCGTCTTAAGCCCACACCCAGAGATAATGCAGATAATGGTTTTGAAGTTATATATCTTTTAAAGATGGATATGATATATGCTTATCAGATTAAGTCTTCTTTTCCATTCTCACTTTCACAGTTTTGTGGCTAATTTTAATCTATTGTACCTTTTGTTGTTCAGTGACTAAGTCATGTCTGATTCTTTTCGACCCCAGGGATAGCCGTAAGCCTGGCTACCCTGTCCTCTGCTTTTAAATGAATAAATAAAGTGTTTCACGGAAAATTAAGTTGACAGAATGCATAATGATGAAGACACAGTACTTTTTTCATTATTAAGTTGATTGTTTTGTTCAAATAAACTAGATGTGGATATCAGTTGTCTTAATTTCTTATCTATCCTTTGGAAATTTCTTTATGCTATACATGTACGTATAACATCTACTCCCCTCTCCCCTTTTCCTCAAAAGGCAGACTATTAAGTGAATTGTTTTGTAACTTGTTTTTCTTCACTTAGCAATACATTTTGGAGTTCTCAATTTCAGTACATTGAGATTTTCCACATTGACTATTATACTTATTTTTATTATTTTGGTTTCACCAGCTCTTAGTTGCAGCATCTTTCATCTTCATTGCTGCATGTGGGATCTAGTTCCCTGACCAGGGATCAAACCCAGGCCCCCTGCATTGAGAGCCCAAGTCTTAGCCACTGGACCACCAGAGAAGTCCCTCATATTGACTTAAAAAAAAAAAAAAACAGAGATACAGTATTTCATTGTATGGATATACCGTAATATTTAACTAGAATCCTATTTGATTGGTTTCTAGTCTTTTGCTGTTAAGAACAGTGCTGAAAGAAATTGTCTGTACACGTCATTTTGCAAGTGTAAAATATATCTTTTGTAGGATAAATTCTCCAAAGTGCAATTGCTAGGTTAAAAAGTATATGCAATAATAATTATAATAGAGATATAATATGATAGATAAATGTCTTTCCCAGGGGTAACAATATATACTCCCATGAGAAATGTATGAGACATCCAGTTTCCTCATAGCCTTGGCAACATAACATGTTAATATGTTACAGTAATATATGGAATTTAGAAAGATGGTAATGATAACCCTGTATGTGAGACAGCTAAAGAGACACAGATGTATAGAACAGTCTTTTGGACTCTGTGGGAGAGGGAGAGGGTGGGATGATTTGGGAGAATGGCATTGAAACATGTATAATACCATATATGAAACAAATCGCCAGTCCAGGTTCGATGCAGGATACAGGATGCTTGGGGCTAGTGCACTGGGATGACCTAGAGGGATGGTACGGGGAGGGAGTTGGGAGGAGGGGTTCAGGTTGGGGAACACGTGTACACCCGTGGCAGATTCATGTTGATGTATGGCAAAACCAATACGATATTGTAAAGTAATTAGCTTCCAATTAAATAAATTTATATTTAAAAATATGTTACAGTAAATTTGTAACTTATTTTTGGGGTTTTGCCAATCTGATACATGAGCAATGATATCTCAGTGTATTTTCAATTTGCATATTTTTATAAAGGTTAAAGTCATCTGTACTTGGTCAGCGCTGTCTCCCATTTTTTAATTGGTTTATTGATCATTTTCTCATTGCTTTGTATAAGCATTTTAGGTATTACAGAAATGAGCTCTTGGTGATACGAACTGTGAATATTTTTCCATTGATTATTCATCTTTTGTTTTTGTTTTGTGGTTTAAATAAATTTTGTATCTAGTTGAATTTATCAGTCTTTTATTATGGCTTTTGGCTTATGAGTCACAATAGAAAGGTCTTTCTCATTTCAAGGTTTTAAAAGAATTCTCCCATGTTTTCTTGCAGAACTTATAGTTGATCCATTTGGAATTTATCCTGATATGAGATATAAATCCAACTTTTCTAGATGAAATTCCAGATGTCCCAACACCTAGACTATTTGTTGAATAGTCCCTCTCTTCATTGGTGTGAGATGCGCCTTTCGTTGTCTAATAAATTTCCATATAGACTTGGATATATTTCTGGATTTTCTATTCTGTTTCAGTCATTGCTGTGACTGCTTATGTGCCAGAACTTGATTTTTGTGTATAGGTGTGTATATTTTATCATTCCATTTTCCCCTCTATTAGTTTGGAATTCTGTTTTTAGTGTTCACTTTGTATGTTACGAGACAGTTTTTATTTACTTTTTTATGGCTGTGCAGGGTCTTGGTGGCTTCCCGGGCTTTTTCCTAGTTGTGCCGAGCTGGAACGACTCTTTAGTTGTGGAGTGTGCTTTCTGGGGCACGTGGGCTCAGTAGTTGCGAGCACAGGCTCAGTAGTTGTGGCGCAGGCGCTTAGTTGCTCTGTGGCATTGTGGGATCTTCCCTGCTGAGGGATTGAACCCATGCCTCCTACATTGGCAGGTAAATTCCTTACCCCTGAGACACCAAGGAAACCACTGGACAGCTTTTAAATTCATTTCCCCACCTACTGACTTAGGTGTCTCTCTTGTCATGTGTTTTAATTCTCTTTATAGTATTTTTAATTTATGAAATATTTGTTTATTTGTAAAACTTAGTAAGAAATGATCATGATTGTTTTATGATGTAGTCAGTGTTTATTTAAATTTAACATTTTTATTGTTCCTCATTATATCCTGTATTCTCTGACTTTCCATCTTGGACCATTTTCCTGCTGCTTCTAGAGCCTCCTTTAGTGGCAGTCTACTTGTGACAAACTCACTATTCATTTTACAGAATATGCCATTATTTTGAGCTTCATTTTTGACAGGTATTTTCGATAAGAATAGCATCATAAGGTTGATTCGCAGCACACTGACGATATCCTCCTACCGTTTTCTGGCTTCCATTGTTGGTGCTGAGAAGGCCGTTGTCTAACTATTAAGCTTTTTGATGATAATACTGCATTTTGCATGATAATCATAATTGTTTATAGTCTGTCTAATAATTTCAAAATTATGAATTCTAGAGTCAAATTTCAAAATAATTATTTCTAGAGTTGCGTGGGTTTCGTTTTATTTCCTGTATTTCTGCTGATTCTCACACATGTTGTGTTGCATCACTTTGACTGGATGCTGGATCCTGTATTTGAAAAAGTTTTTGTAGAAGTTACTTGAGGTTTAGCATTACCTTATGTTCTTCCTGGGTCAAACTATTTCTTTATTAAAACTTTCTACTATGTTTCAGTGTTTGATAGTGCTAGTGGCCCTTCTATCAGGATTCTCCTGGTTATGAATTTTAGGATTCACTTAACTAGTTCAAAACCGCCCCTCCCTTAAAAAAATTCCATTGTTACCTCTTTGGAGGTGGACATGTTAAATTTATGCATTAATGCAAAATAACATCTGATGTTGAGTTTTTCCATTCAAAAATATGGTAGAGACAACATTTTTAAAAAAGGAATGTTGGGATTCTCAGGTGTTTTATTCATTTTATTCATTTTGGGACTTTAGAAACATTCAACTGAGGTCATAATAGATGTCAGGGTATGGTTTAATATATACATAGTCATTTTAGATTGTCTTATTTATAAAGCATGATGACTTTATCAAGGCTATTATGATATTAGACTCATGGCCTCTTGATTCTCCAGCATTAGCTTTTATTTGTATACCTCTCTCTCTCCTGAGTCCTGCCCCACCCTGAGTCATGTCAGACAACTGAAAGCTCTTTTATCTTGATTGTATTAGGCTAGCCCTAGTAGAATTTGAGGGACACTGGGTTGCAGTCCTTTCTTGAGACGCATTTGCTGTGCTACGGCATTGTTCACGACTCGCCGCGAGCATGCTTGCGCTGCTTTCACAGAATCTCAGGTCAGAGACAGCAGAGCACAGTGCTTCAGAGGGCAGGATCTGGTGTCTCACCAGACTGGCTTTGAAGCGGTGGCTGGACTTCTTCCAGCTTTGTGACTTTGGTTAGATAGTTCACCTTTTGAAGATCAAGTTTCCTCCCCTGGAAAATGGACGTAATAAGGGAATCTTCATTAAAGTATTGCGAACATTAAATGAGAGAACCACATATTAAGTGGTCAATAAATGTTAGCTATAAAGTGCTTCCCTCATTTTATAGATACTTGTGCTCAGGTTCTGTCATTTACATAACTTTCCTAAAATCCGTGGGATTTGAGGAAGTGGCAGAGCTTTTTGTATCTGAGTCCAGTGCTCTTTTTTTTCACAGTGCCACCAATGAATAGTATAAATAAAGAATAGCTATCAGCTAGGCTATCAAAATAGCTATCAGGTAGGGCTTCCCTGCTGGCTCAAACGGTAAAGAATCTGTGTGCAATGCAGGAGACCTGGGTTCAATCCCTCTGTCGGGAAGATCCCCTGGAGAAGGAATTGGCAACCTACTCCAGTATTCTTGCCTGGAGAATTCCATGGACAAGAGGAGCCTGGCGGCCTACAGTACATGGGATCACAGACTCAGACACAACTGAGCAACTAACTTTTTCTTTCAGGCTATCTGGTCGGCACCGTTCTTAGCACTTTACCTGTAGCTCAGTTTATGCTTATTAACCAGAAGGTAGATGCTAAAATTATCTCCGTTGTACAAATGGAGAAACTGAGATATGGAGACATTAAATCAGGTACACACAGTCAATAATGACAGAGCAGGATTTGAATCAAGACAGTCCAAGTCTAACACAAAGGTCTAATTGGTCTGGGAGTCCCTACCACTGGCAGCAGTTCTTCTCAACAACGGGTACCAACCCCTCCAGGTTCCTCTTTGCCGCCTTTTTTTCACACCTCCCATCTCTCCCTCCATCCTCTTATCCTTTTCATTCTGTACCCTTATCATTTATCCTCTATCATTTATCCTTGTGCCTTGAGCTTGCTCTGAAGATGGTATAACTTAAGGAGGAGGTTTTAAGGAAACTAGCTTTTACTAAGCACCTACTAAAATCACACACTATATTAGTTGCTTTCGTATCTATGTTTTCATCTTCATTTTGCAGTTGAGCAAACTAAGGCTCAGAGAATATAAGTAATAAGTTACCCACATTCACTCAGTTGTATGGTAACAAAACTGAGACTGGAGCTTAGGTATATTTCCAAAGCTTGAACTTTTCGCCAGGTATGGTAAACAGCTGTATGCACTTGATTCGGCCATGCTGGTTGTTAAAATAGTGCACTCTCTCTGAACCTCTTGATGGATAGCTGCTGTTCCAAGTCTCCCTTGTGTCTCTACCACCACCGCCTGGCCTGCCCAGCCCCCTCCCCAGGACGTCTAGACCTTCCCATAAGCCAACAAGTAAAAGTTGACATCCAGTCCAGCAGGGGCATCAAAGACCTTGCTCCAGCACTGAGGCTGGCTGGCAGATGTGTGTCAGTGTCTTTGCAGTCCTCTTTATCACAAGGCTATGTAGTGTCAAGTATCATGCTGAGTACTGCTTAACATCACTAGGGTAGCTCAGGATGAGTGAGAAAATAACTTCACAGCTCATTAATGAAACTGCCATTTGGGATCAAATCAGAAACACTGTGGAAACTTAGTTGAATTCATTGCTTCCCTTGATGAAGTACAAGATGAGGAAGGTTGCATCTGAACAAATGAATTTTGTATTCTCACCAAGACTAAGGTTGCTAAAGAGCAAGTGTGTCTCAGCCCCTACCCAGTCTTCACTCCCACTATCCAGCCTGGCCAAGCCACCTATGCCAGAGCCCTCCTTCTATACCTCAGCCTTTGGTTAGAAGCTCTTCTGCCCCTATCCACACCCCTTTCACCCACTGAGGATTTTCAGGCCTCCGAGGCCCACAAGACGGGTATTACCTTTAGAATCATTTCTATTGCACTTGGGTGAAAAAAGCTTTTTGTAGGGCCTGGGGCTCTGAACATCATTTCTAACATTCTTTCTTTGAAAAAGGCATTTTGTGTTTTAAAAAGCTACTTACAAAGGAACGTTTCTAAAATCGAGATAGGGTTTTTTCAAGACTTCCCTGGTGGTCCAGTGGCTGAGACTTTATGCTCCCAATGCAGGGTGCCCAAGTTTGATCCCTGAGCTGGGAACTAGATCCCATATCCGCAACTAAAGATCCCACATGCTGCAATGAAGATCAGAGATCCCATGTGTGCAACT
Organism: Bos mutus; assembly: GCF_027580195.1. Classification (NCBI taxonomy): domain Eukaryota; kingdom Metazoa; phylum Chordata; class Mammalia; order Artiodactyla; family Bovidae; genus Bos; species Bos mutus. Next base: position 59,499,262 of record NC_091622.1, on the reverse strand, counting down.
AACACCCAGTGCAGCCAAATAGATAAATAAAATATTTTTGAAAGAAGATAGGGATTTTTCTTGTGTTGTGGAAAGAAATTAAGTTAGTCTGGTATGTTTTACTCTTCCTCAAGTCCCATTGATTCCTTCCTGTTGTTTTGTGGTTGATAATAAACTGACAGATCTGTTACCTGGGCTGTTTATTTTTCCTACTTTAAAGCTGTGGTTTTCCCAGTCTAGAGATTCCTTGTGTTTTTGTCAGGATAAGCTAAGTAGCAGTGACATAGAGACCCCAAGATGTCAGCGGGTTGCCTGATAGAAATATAGTTCCTGAAGTCCTGGTGTGTGTGCAGGCTTGCAGAGTATCACCTCCATGAACAATTAGGAGATTTGGACTGAAAATGTGCTGTGCTTAGTTGCTCAGTTGTGTCTGACTTTTTGCCACCCTATGGACTGTCGCCCACCAGGCTCCTCTGGCCATGGGGATTCTCCAGGCAAGAATACAGGTTGCCATGGCTTTCTCCAGGGGAATCTTCCCAACCCAGGGATTGAACCCAGGTTTCCTGCGTTGCAGGTGGATTCTTTGCCATCTGAGCCACCAGGGAAGCTTAAGAATACTGGAGTGGGTAGCCTGTCCGTTCTCCAGCGGATCTTCCCAACTCAGGAACTGAACCAGGGTCTCCTGCATTGCAGGCAGATTCTTTAGCCACTGAGCTATCAAAGAAGTCCTTGATAGCTATTCCTTGAATAGCTTTGCCTTTTCCAGCATGTGATGTCCAGAGTTGCTTAGGCATTGCTATCCCAGTCATCCAGACAAGGAAAAAACCCAAGGGAATAGATTTTTAGGGCCAGGTCCACATCACGTCATCATGGCACATATCATTTTCTTTCTGTCCATTGGCCAGAGCTAAGTCAAATAGTCACGCACCACAGCAATGTGGGAACTGTGTTCTTACTCTGGTCTATAGAAAGGAATGACCTCTATACCTTGTATGTTTTGAAACTTTTAAATATACCAGGAAGAGTCCACCCAGGTCCTGCCTACTGGACATTACCATCTCTGAGGACCATCCCATCCCGCATGCCCTGGGAGAGTCCCCAGTTCTGGGTGGCCATGTAACCTCGGGCAAGTTACCTGTCTGAATCTCAGTTTTCTTATCTAAATCAACCAGTAAATATCTATGGTATTTAAATGTTTTAAGATGGCATGGTTCAGAAGAATTTGACTTCTGGGGATCCCGTAGGGTAATCACAACACAGCTACAAAGTTCAGAGAATATTTTACAGCTTTTAAAGCCATTTAATCATGAGAGAGAGAAAAACAAAAATTAAAGAACCACAGATCATCAAAGTGTTCATTGTTTAAATGCTGTTCATGAAGCAAAAAGGATTTATTTGGAGCCAGTCTTAGGTGAGTGGTGAAAAGTTTAGAGGTCCGAGATCATACTAAAATGTACTTTAGAATGCCAATATAATGTAGCACATGGATTCATTCACTTTGGTTTTAAACTGCCAGTTTATCACTGGATTTGACCCTCTTTGAGATATTTCATTTGGAACTTCACACCCACCAACATGACTCTATCCTTGGAGTGAATTCCTCAGTGATGTCTCTTCTAAGAATAATATTACTTCTGAGCATCCTTGTGTATTGAACCAACACTACTTAGTATGGGAAAAATATATTATCAGTGAAACAAGTTTTTCTTCCTAGGGAGTATCATAGAAAGGAAGCATCATGTGGACAAATTATGTTGCCTATTGCAAGGAGCAGTGCACTGTGCACATAAATTCTTCCATAGGCTTTGGCAGGCTGTTGACAAAGTACTGAGTGCTCACGTGCTCAAAGCATTGGGTAAGGGCTGTGTTAATTCACAATATCACCATCAGTGTGGGCTACCTAACATTTGCTGGTCTTCTGAATATTACGTCATCTGAGATCTCAATGAGATAGGATCCACGTTTCTGAGACTTCGTTTGGTAGAATTTGGGCAAAGGAATGAGGAGAAAAGAGCCTTGGTTTGATCATAGAAGCTGTTATACTATTATTTCTCAAAGAAGTGAAAGTTGCTCAGTCATGTCTGACTATTTGCGACCCCATGTACTATACACTCCATGGAATTCTCCAGACCAGAATACTGGAGTCGGTAGCCTTTCCCTTCTCCAGGGGATCTTCCCAACCCAGGGATCAAACCCAGGTCTCCCACATTACAGGTGGATTCTTTACCAGCTGAGCCACAAGGGAAGCCCAAGAATACTGGAGTGGGTAGCCTATGCCTTCTGCAGCAGATCTTCCCAACCCAGGAATCGAACCTGGATCTCCTGAATTGTAGGCGGATTCCTTAACAACTGAGCTATCAGGAAAGCTCATATTTCTCAAGGCAGTTTTTAAATACTCTGACTCCTCAGTCTTTTTTTTTTTTAATGTGAACTATTTTTAAAAGTCTTTATTGAATATTGCTTCTGTCTTTTGTTTTGTTTTTTTTGCCGAGAGTCATGTGGGATCTTAGCTCTCCAACCAGGAATGGAGCCTGAACCCCCAGGATTGGAAGGCGAAGCCTTAACCATTGGACTACAGGGAAGTCCATCCCCAGTGTATCACATTGCATTAAATATACTGCCTCTGAGCCCACACCCACAATAGGTTAAATGAATCACCAAAGGACTGAAGTCGAAAAAGTTCCTTAATGAATAGAATTACTGGGACAGTAATTCTGGGACTGTTTAAGATGAGAGATTTCCAGACCTTTGCTTTGGTGTTGCTGATGCAGAAAGTCCAAGGCAAAATCAGGAGTCTGATTTTTAACAAGCTCTCCAGGTAATTAGATCAGCTTGAGAAACTGCTCCAGGGCAGTGGTACTCCACCTTTCAGAAGACGGTTGCTCGGAGGGGCGCCATGGGATGAGAATGCTCCTGCTCCAAGGCAGGGCAGGTCTAGAGGGACACCCAGCATGGTGATGGCTTGCAGCGTGCCCCCGATAAATATTTGTTGACTATTGGAAATAAGGTTACTTTGAGGAAATGAGCACATTCTGTCTCAACCTTGAGTGGATAGGGAGAAGCAAATTATTTTGGAAGACTACTGGATGAGCATGCAACTAGAGCTGAGGAGAAGAGGGACCTAAAATCTCACTGCACCCTCTTCCTTGGCCCAGTGCAACCCCAGCCTGTTTCACCGTAGGGTGAGCTTGTTGTCTTGGCAGCTGAAAACCTTCTGAAGTCCAGTGAATTCGGAAGTTCCAGTGGGCACCGTCGATTTTTTTCTGTCCAGCTTTTCCTGGGCTTCCCAGTGGGACCCACCTCTTCTTTTGATAGTCATTAATACCTTTTTTTTCTTTATTCATTTTTATCTTATAGTCTTGGAGCCCAGTAGACCAATAGTCTATTTCTGTTGTTTTTGCATATCTTTAACTCTAGTAGATCTGGAAGATTTTCTCTTAAGGAGCTTGTTCCCTGATTTGTAATCTGACTGTACAGATTGTAAAACATGTAATTGACTTAAGTGATAGCTTAAAGATACAGATTGGTTATTTGGGAGATGTTAAAATGTAAAACATGGTGTATTGTTTCTAGTTACTGAGCATACCGTGCGCTGTGGACCTCTGATGACTGTTACTGACAGAGATTTCTGATCTCCTAGCGGAAGAATCTATTATTTTAAGATAAGGAATAATATTAATACCAGAAAGACCAAAGTTTAAGCATCAGCCTACTTCTTTTTTTTCCCCCCTAGTCTACTTCATAGAAGCCTTTTCTTTTTTTTAAATGAGACACTCTCCAAGCCTCAGTTTCCTTCACTGAAAGTAGGCTTACCAGTTCCCACCTGGCTTGGTTGTTGGAGAATTAAAACCAGACACATGGTCTGTTTTAATGCAGTTTCTGGCACTCAGCCAGTGTTAAAAACATGCCGCCCCCCGCCCGGCCAAAAAAAAAAAGAATGAAAGAAAAGAGAACAACATCAACTTTAAAAAATCAGTAATTAATTTGGCTGCGCTGGGACTTAGTTGTGGCACTCAGGTCTTAGATCTTTGTTTGCAGCACGAGGGATCTTTAGCTGTGGTGTGTGAACCCTTAGATGTGGTGTGTGGGATCTAGTTCCCTGACCAGGGATCAAACCCAGGCGCGCTGCACTGGGAGCTCGGAGTCTCAGCCACAGGATTACCAGGGAAGTCCCAACAGCATCAACTTTGGACTTGTTATGGTGGTCAGCCGTCAAAAAGGACATAGATCAACACAATGTAGAGAATATGTTGAAAATTGAAATGCAGGAGGATGCAGGGAAGGGGCAGGCAGAGCCACCTTCTGGCTGCTCGGCCTTTAAGTGACACATGGGCCGCACCGGGAGGAACAGCCAGGTCATCTGTCATCCCCCCCAGGGAACTGGTTATATTGTGAGCTCTGATTAGATTTTTTAAAATGGAACCTGGCAAAAATGCTTTGAGTTCTGTGGGTCACCTGAAGGTGGGAAGGAAATGCCGGGCCCTGCAGAATCTCAGTTCTAAAGTACCTGCGCCTCGGGAAAGTAAAGATAAGCATAACTCAGAAATGTATGCCCTTATATTTTAAAGGCTGACCTTAGTGAGTACTTAAAGCATTTGGGGGATTTTCTGCAATTTTCACGAAGTGGATTCAGATTCTGCAGGTGATGTTGGTGAAACCATTAACTGTCAGTGACCCTAGCCATGTTAGGAAACACCCCCAAATTGTGAACATTCTGAGTGGTTTGGCTGTGTTTTGACAACCGCATTTTAGCTGATGAGTTTGTTTTTTCACTGTTTTGCTTCTGTGAGGGTCGGAGCAGAAAATGAGAACAGGGTAATGCTTGAAATTGAGTGCTTGGCTAGAGATGAGTGATTCACGGGCCTGTTTGTTAATCCAGCTAACATCTATCATAAGTAATTAGACTAAAAAAAATAACCATTTAAAACTGCTTGAAATATAGATTTGAAGGCACACGGAGTTATCTATTTCATTTGTGGTTTGTTGTGCTTGAGAGTCAGGGCTAGGACATATTTTGTGCTGCCAGCAGAAATGAGGAATTGAGAAATAGGGAACAAGTGTTCTTTCTACCCTATAAAAAAGGGCCTGACTTAGCAAAATAACAAAAAAATCCTGCTTTTGCACGACTGAGAGTTTTCCTGAGCTGGGTGGGACCTGAAGGATGGTGGAAGGGATATTTCATGAAACTAAAAAGAATTCTGCTGAATTAAGATGTTCTCTGCCCTTGTGCGAGTCTCTCACATAAGCAAAGTTAGAACCATGTTTTGTATTTAAACAACACTCAAGTCTTCCTGGGCTCTCCTGATTTATTTAAAAACATTTTTTAGGACACTCTTCTGACCTTGGGGGCTTCAATATTCAGTAGTATTAGCTGCAAAAATACCTGTTTTGAGCACCAAATAAAGCAACCATTTACAAAGAGCACCAGTGAGGGAGCTTTGAGGACTTCAAGGCAGTACAGCTTACACTTGATGTGCTTCTAAATCTAGTTGTGAAGATAAGATCTAAACAGGCTAAAAGTTAAATAAGAGTAATAACCTAAAACTGTAGTGATAACACGTCACTGGGCGATGAATTGCCAAATAGAATTGCACAGGCAATAAGGCTTTCACAATTCAGAGGTGGGAGCAGACTGTGTGTCTGCTGGTGAAGTGCTGGCCACCTCCTGTGTGTCTGTCGTGACATTCAGGACTCCTTCATTCCTTCAGCAAATATGTATTGGTGTCAGGTGCTGGACTGCGCACGGGGCATACAGTAAGCCGAGTAAGGGTCCTGCCCTCATGGAGATTACAGTTTGGGGTGGACAACCAGGCAGTGAGCAAATAGTAGTTCATTACACATCATGATGAGTGCTACAAGGGAAAGCTCACACCAAGATGCGAAACAATCTGGGCTGCTGAAGGGGAGAGCTACCCCGAAGAAGTAACATTTGAACTGAGAGCTAAAGAGTTTACCTCAAGTACTTCGTGAAGTAAGAACACTGCTGGACCCAATTAAGTAGCTTAGAGTTTCCACAAAGAATTCGTTTGGAGGATAGTGCTTTCCTTAGTTGCTCAGTCGTGTCTGACTCTTTGCGACCCCATGGACAGTAACCCACCAGGCTCCTCTGCCCATGGAATTTCCCAGGCAAGAATACTGGAGTGGGGTGCCATTTCCTACTCCAGGGGCCAAACCCACATCTCTTGTGTCTCCTGCATTGGTGGGCAGATCTGTACCATGAGCGAAAAGGCGAAACAATTTATAATTGTTGAAGTTTTTGCAATGAGCATATGCTTCCATGCATGTACACACACACTCACACCCTTTCTTCTTACACATTGTCTTGCTCACACCCCACTGACACTATCCAGCTCGGTAGAGTAATTTTGCAAACAAATGTGGAAAAGATCATTCCAGATTCCTAGCAGATCTGTCTCAATGTTTCCCAAAAGCTCTTGTGGATGCCTTCAGGGAGGTGAAATTTTGATTGCCAAAAGCTTTGTGTACCGTCTTCCCAGATGGCGCTAGTGGTAAAGAATCCTCCTGCCAGTGCAGGAGATGTAAGAGACAACGGGTTCAGTCTCTGGATTGGGAAGATCCCCTGGAGGAGGACATAACAATCCACTCCAGTGTTCTTGCCTGGAGAATCCCCATGGACAGAAGAGCCTGGTGGGCTGGAGTCTAGGGGGTCGCAAAGAGTCAGACATGACCGAGCACCCACATACACGGACTGAGAGTAAGCTGAATCTGCAGTGTTATTTCCGTGTCTTCTTCCTCGCAACAAATAGGTTTTGATTATGTGCCAGGCGCACTGCTAGGAGCTAAAGAAAACAAATATGGACCATACAGGGCTCCTGCCTTGCATTACTGCCACAGTACCCATGGTCGGAGACACCGCTAGCTTTTTGATCCCCCTCCTCTGCCCACCCACCTCCTTTTTTTTTTTTTCCTTGCCTATTCCACTTTTCCTAGGTATTTTCCATGCTAGACAATGTTAATTCCGTTAGAATCAGATCAGCCCCCAGATAGACAATTGTGGTGTCTGGTATGTTGTCATACATATGTACAGAGGACAGGAAATGATGACACATGACACAAGTGACTGGAAACGGTTCTCAGATGGGAAGTTATAGGTGGGACAGTGATGAGAGGAAGGAAGTCAGTTCAGTTGAATGAGCACTTAAGAGTAGAAGTGGGGACGCTTGTTCCTTGGGCACACTTCTTGGTGGCAGGCGGCGTGTTGGCTTTTGGGACTATAGGAATGAATAAGGTGAGCACTCTGTGCCCTTAATGTGATGTGGTGTTTGCTGATAGTCACTGTTTCTGGGTGAGCCTAGAGAAACCAGTCAACCTCTCTGAGCCTGTGTCCTTATCATCAAAACTGGAGTCAGTTGTAACTAAAGGCTCCATTTCACCTTCAAAAGTCTGTGGTCCTGAAGAATTATTTAACAGCTTGCTGGTCAACCCCTGTCCATCACTCTAGGATTCAAATAAAGGATAGTGGGGGCTTTTAAATACACATATATATGTGTAGTGTATTTATTTATTTGACTTTCTTAGTTGCAGCGCTCGGGGTCTTCGATCTTTGTTGTGTGGCATGTGGGATATTTTGCTTGTAGCAAGTGGGATCTAGTTCCCTGACCAGGGATCCAACCCTGGGTCCCTGCATTGGGAGTGTAGAGTCTTAACCACTGGACCACCAGGGAAGTCCAGAATATTTGCTTTTGTTGCAGTAAGAGAGACTTGAGATAGGTCTGAGGAAGAACTTGTTGGTGATAGAGTGTTGAAACAGCGCATTAGGGTTTATTATCTTGGACTGACAAGTGTCAGGCTCTGTTTCAGGAGAGAAAGCCCCTTCTCTCAGGGAGCTCACATTTCGTTGGGGTAGAGAGATAACAAAAAGTGATAAAAATGAATACACAATGTAATTCCAGATAATAAAAAGTGCATCAAAGAAAAATAAAGAACTTCCTAGAGAGATGGAAATTCCTGTATCTTGGGAAGAAGAGAGAGAGTACAGGGCTGGTGATTGGAGGGCTGTCTTCACAGAGTGATCTGGGAAGACTGCTTGGGGGTGAGTCCAGCTGCGGGGAGAGCCAGACAAGGAAGGCTGGGAAAGGAAATTCCAGGTGGGGTCTGAGGCAGGGAACTGAGAAAGCTAGCACATTGGAGTGAGGAAGTGGTAGAGAGGCTGGGAAGGAAGTACAGAGTAAAGAAGGCTCGAGAAAGCTTGCTGTACTAGAATATGGATTTAGCAGTCACTCTTCAGGAGTGACTGTAACCCTGGTGTAGGTTAACTTAGTCCAGCCTGATATTGCTGGATCTGGACTAGGTGCATCTTGAACATCTCAACAGTTGAAATACAGCATCTATTTCCATCTGTATCTTTGTCTTTTCTTTATGTATTTCTTTGACAAAAGGTTTTGTATTAAGATGTGTTGCTTTCTAAAGAGAAAATATCTTTTGAGTTAATGCTTATGCCGTCTTTTCTTTTCTTAGTGTAACTTTTGAAAAACGATGCTACTTGTTCCTCCCTCTCTTCCTTATTTTTTTAAACAAACATTTACTATTTCATAAGACACTTAGATTCCCTGCCTGCCTGCTAAGTTGCTTCAGTCTCATCCAACTCTTTGTGACCCTATCGACTAACCCGCCAGGCTCCTCTGTCCTGGGATTCTCCAGGCAAGAATATTGGAATGGGTTGCCATGCCCTGCCCGAGGGGAGTCTTCCTGACCCAGGGATCCTACCAGCATCTCTTATGTCTGTTGGATTGGCGGGCAGGTTCTTTACCGCTAGCGCCAGCTGGGATGCACACCAGTGTTAATAAAGACCAACCAGTGTTTGGGTGGTATTTATTTTCTTTCTTCGTGCAAACTTGATCTTGGGAATACTGAAAAGTATTCACAGATGGTGGGAATGAAACTTTCAGTTCTGTTTTCTTTGCACTCACCTTGAGACAGATGTTTGCTTCTGATATGCTGATAACCGTATTACGAAAATGAAATTTAAATTCAGTTAAAATGTCTCTTGAACTTATTAGCCTCAAAAATATGTATTTTGTGGCAACCCTATTTTCTTAGTTATTTAAAAGTCAGCTGTGACACAAGCCCAGGATGGCCCGTGCACCTCGTGTATGCAAGCAGCCAGCATACCCACTCCCAGTCATTGAAGAATATTTATTTACAGCCAGGCTGGGCTTGCTACCCGAATAACTTAGTAACTGCCTACTTTTGTGCTTGGTAAATATTTATCAGAGCCACAAGAGGGCAGCTTGTCCAGTGAATCCAGGGGTAAAAAGTTCTGTTCTTTAGACAGAGGATAAAGTGCTGAATTTCTCAAAATGTTTCTTGAATAAGGAAGAGTTTTTACATTCTTAGCCAGCTTCATCCATTCTAAGAGACAGTGTTTTTGGAAATTAAATGTTTTAAGGCAAGTTCTTTCACTCATATCTATTTTCCCTTTTCTTTGAAATATGAGTATCCATTTCCCCTTGAGTCCCCAGTTCCCCCATCTTCCAGCCCTTTTGTCCTTATGCAGTTTTTATTGAACTATAATTTGCATATAATAACATTCACACAGGCTTTAGTGACATGTGGGATGCATGCAGGTGTGGAGCCACTGCCCGTCAAGATATAGGAACTTCCATCTCTCTAGAAAGCTCTCTAGTGCCTCTTTCAGTGGGTTTCCCTTTGCAGGTCCCACATCCCCTTGGATCATTAATCTTATGTATAATATATATATATACCTGAGACAAAGCATTTTATAAATTGAAGTTAATGATCATGCACTTTAGGGTCCTTTCTGAAAGGCTATGTGAGAGCTCTGGAGAGATTAAGGAAATCGGAGGCAGCTCCTTTTCAAGGCAATTATATAAGTTTTTACTCTTTGTGGTTGTAGGGGTGGTTTTAATCTGCCTCATATTCACTGAGTGGGAGGATTATCCTTAACTGCACAGTCAATAATTATCCATTTGTCCTTTAAAGTTTATTTCTGCTCTCATTATAGTTGATTTAATAATAATGCGTTTCTGGCACTTTACTTACTTGTATTAATGAGCTCAAGGAATCTGAAGGAGGTACCATTATTATCCATATTTAGATGAGAACACTGAGGTACAGTCACATGTAACCTTGACGGATAAAAAGGAGTAGAGTTAGTTTCTTGGTGTGAAATGTAAGATAAACGAAAATAAAAGCTTCCTAGGAAATGTATGTTCTCATCAGTCAAAGTAGTACCCTTAAAAAATTAGTGCTTCTCTTGATGCACTTAATGTTCTTGGACAGTGTCACCTGTGGCCACGGTTGAACGCCATGACAGTTTCAGTTCCGCATCCGTGACCTTGACCACCCAGATTCCCTATGTCTGTTTCCCTGGTTCCTGCCTTCATCTTCTCCTTTTGGGTCACCCTGCCTTTAGTTCCCTGCATTGTGGTCAGGGTGATCTTTCCAACAAGCAGTCCTGGTCATGCCACCTTCCTGATTAAAATTCTCCAGTGGTTCACCATGCAGTAAAATGTCAGCTCCTCGCCTTGTTCAGCCGTGAATCCTGCTGCTCCCTCCACTGCCTACCCTCAGTCCAGCTAGTCTTCATTCTCCAAAAAGCCTGTGCTTTCTCTTGTCCCACACACAGGAGCTGACTATTCCTTCTGTCTGGAAAATGTGCTCTTTTCATCTGTCATCCTGTCTGACAGTTCAGTTCAGTTCATTTCAGTCGCTCAGTCGTGTCCGACTATTTGCGACCCCATGAAATGCAGCATGCCAGGCCTCCCTGTCTATCACCAACTCCCAGAGTTTACTCAGACTCATGTCCATTGAGTCGGTGATGCCATCCAACCATCTCATCCTCTGTCGTCGCCTTCTCCTCCCACCTTGAATCTTTCCCAGCATCAGGATCTTTTCCAATGAGTCAGTTCTTTGCATCAGGTGGCCAAAGTATTGGAGTTTCAGCTTCAACATCAGTCCTTCCAGTGAATATTCAGGACTGATTTCCTTTAGGATGGACTGGTTGGATCTCTTTGCAGTCCAAGGGACTCTCAAGAGTCTTCCCCAGCACCACAGTTCAAAAGCATCAATTCTTTGGTGCTCAGCTTTCTATATAATCCAACTCTCACATCCATCCATGACTACTGGAAAAACCATAGCCTGTGAAAAATTCTAAACGACACGGGAATACCAGACCACCTGACCTGCCTCTTGAGAAATCTGTATGCAGGTCAGGAAGCAACAGTTAGAACTGGACATGGGACAACAGATTGGTTCCAAATAGGAAAAGGAGTACGTCAAGGTTGTATAGTGTCACTCTGCTTATTTAACTTATATGCAGAGTACATCATGAGAAATGCTGGGCTGGAGGAAGCACAAGCTGGAATCAAGACTGCTGGGAGAAATATTAATAACCTCAGATATGCAGATGACACCACCCTTATGGCAAAAAGTGAAGAAGAACAAAAAGCCTCTTGATGAAAGTGAAAGTGGACAGTGAAAAAGTTGGCTTAAAGCTCAACATTCAGAAAACTAAGATCATGGAATCTGGTCCCATCACTTCATGGGAAATAGATGGGGAAACAGTGGAAACAGTGGCTGACTTTATTTTTCTGGACTCCAAAATCACTGCAGATGGTGACTGCAGCCATAAAATTAAAAGACGCTTATTCCTTGGAAGGAAAGTCATGACCAACCTAGACAGCATATTAAAAAGCAGAGACATTATTTTGCCAACAAAGGTCCGTCTCGTCAAGGCTATGGTTTTTCCAGAAGTCATGGATGGATGTGAGAGTTGGACTATAAAGAAAGGTGAGTGCCAAAGAATTGATGCTTTTGAACTGTGGTGCTGGAGAAGACTCTTGAGAGTCCCTTGCAAAGAGATCCAACCAATCCATCCTAAAGGAGATCAGTCCTGAGTGTTCATTGGAAGGACTGTTGTTGAAGCTGAAACTCCAATACCTTGGCAACCTGATACAAAGAGCTGACTCATTTGAAAAGACTCTGATGCTGGGAAACATTGAAAGCAGGAGGAGAAGGGGATGACAGAGGATGAGATGGTCGGATGGCATCACCGACTCAATGGACATGAGTTTGAGTAGACTCTGGGAGTTGGTGATGAACAGGGAGGACTAGCGTGCTGTGGTCCATGGGGTCGCAAAGAGTCGGACACAACTGAGTGATTGAACTGAACTGACTAGATGGACCTTTGTTGGCAAAATAATGTCTCTGCTTTTTAATATGCTGTCTAGGTTGGTCAAGTGTCTTTTAATTTCATGGCTGCAGTCACCATCTGCAGTGATTTTGGAGCCCAAGAAAATAAAGTCATCCACTGTTTTCACTGTTTCTCCATCTATTTTCCATGAAGTGATGGGACCAGATGCCATGATCTTAGTTTTCTGAATGTTGAGCTTTAAGCCAACTTTTTCACTGTCCACTTTCACTTTCATCAAGAGGCTTTTTGTTCTTCTTCACTTTTTGCCATAAGGGTGGTGTCATCTGCATATCTGAGGTTATTGATATTTCTCCCGGCAATCTTGATTCCAGCTTGTGCTTCCTCCAGCCCAGCGTTTCTCATGATGTACTCTGCATATAAGTTAAATAAGCAGGGTGACAATATACAGCCTTGACGTACTCCTTTTCCTATTTGGAACCAGTCTGTTGTCCCATGTCCAGTTCTAACTGTTGCTTCCTGACCTGCATACAGATTTCTCAAGAGGCAGGTCAGGTGGTCTGGTATACCCATCTCTTTCAGAATTTTCCACAGTTTATTGTGATCCACACAGTCAAAGGCTTTGGCATAGTTGATAAAGCAGAAATAGATGTTTTTCTGGAACTCTTTTGCTTCTTCAATGATCCAACACATGTTGGCAATTTGATCTCTGGTTCCTCTGCCTTTTCTAAATCCAGCTTGAACATCTGGAAATTCATGGTTCACAAACTATTGAAGCCTGGCTTGGAGAATTTTGAGCATTATTTTACTAGCATGTGAGATGAGTGCAATTGTGCGGTTGTTTGAGCATTCTTTGGCATTGCCTTTCTTTGGGATTGGAATGAAGACTTACCTCTTCCAGTCCTGTGGCCACTGATGAGTTTTCCAAATTTGCTGGCATATTGAGTGCCTCACTTTCATAGCATCATCTTTTAGGGTTTGAGATAACTCAACTGGAATTCCATCAGCTCCACTAACTTTGTTCATAGTGATGCTTCCTAAGGCCCGCTTGACTTCACATTCCAGGATGTCTGGCTCTAGGTGCATGATCACACCATCGTGATTATCTGGGTCATGAAGATCTTTTTTGTGTAGTTCTTCTGTGTATTCTTGCCACCTCTTCTTAATATCTTCTGCTTCTGTTAGGTCCATACCATTTCTGTCCTTTATTGAGTCCATCTTTGCATAAAATGTTCCCTTGGTATCTCTCATTTTCTTGAAGAGATCTCTAGTCTTTTTCATTCTATGGCTTTCCTCTATGTCTTTGCACTGATCACTGAGGTAGGTTTTCTTATTTCTCCTTGCTGTTCTTTGGAACTCTGCATTCAGATGGGTATATCTTTCCTTTTCTCCTTTGCCTTTAGCTTCTCTTCTTTTCACAGCTATTTGTAAGGCCTCCTCAGACAGCCATTTTGCTTTGTCAGACAGCCTGTCTGACAAGCAGACTGTTATTCATCCTCCAGAACTTGGCTCATGTCTTCCTGGGTCAACTCTGACGACGTTGGCGGTCATCTTTTCACTTTCCATTGCCCCTTGTGTTGTGTAGCCGGTGTCCCATTATTTCATGACTGTCTTGTTCCATGTCTGTGGTTTGTTAGTCTGCAGCGCCCTGGAAGGCAGCAACTTTGTCTTTTCAACTTGGCATTTCTTGCCTAGCTCAGTACCTGGGCTCCCTATCCCAGACCACCGCATACCATGCAGACAAAGAAGACACCTTATATTAGTCACCACTGATATGCCTAGTGTCTGGTATAAGATCTATCCTATAGTAGGTGTTCAGTTAATATTTGTTGCAGGATGAATAGTGGGCGCTTTTAAGTATCTGATTGCATGATGTAACTAACCCAGGGGTTGCCACTGAAAGGCCTGTGACATAATCAATCCGTGGACATATTTTGTGTGGCCACCCAGTATTTTTTAAAGTTTTAAAATTTGACACCTCTCCTGTTATTTTGCTCTTGGTCAACTTCCTCATTTGTTATCTGCCTGGTCCTGGGACATATAGTTGTGGGTACAGAGAGGTGGGTAGTGGTTTAGATCACTAGGGCTACAATAAAAAAATACCATAGACTGGGCTTAAACAAGAGAAATTTATTTTCTCCCAGTTCTGGAAGCTGGAAGTCCAGGATCAAGTTGGCAGGTTTGGTTTCTGTTGAGGCTTATGTCCTCGGCTTGCAGATGACCAGCTTCTTGTTGTGTGCTCACAGGGTCTTCCCTTGTTCTGAATGTGAATGTGTCCTAATCTCTTGTAAGGACACCAGTCATACTGGGTTGTGTGTGTGTTAGTGGCTCAGTCGTGTCTGACTCTGTGTGACCCCATGGACTGTAGCCCACCAGGCTCCTCTGTCCATGGGATTCTCCAGGCAAAAATACTGGAGTGGGTTGCCATGCCCTCCTCTAGGGGATCTTTCCAACCCAGGGATCAAACCCTATGTCTCTTGTGTCTCCTGCATTAGCATGCAGGTTCTTTACCACTAGCACCACCTCAGAAGCCCTAAATAGCAGCTAAGCATGATTCTAGGTACTGTACTATAACTATAATACTATAGCAGGGCTCAGTCTGCTCTTTGCGACAGCATAAACTGTAGCCTGCTGGGCTCCTCTGTCCCTGGGATTTTTCAGGCAAGAATACTGGAGTGGGTTGCCACTTCCTACTCCAGGGTATCTTCCTGACTCAGGGATCAAATCCACATCTCCTTTGTCTCTTGCACTGTTGGCAGATTCTTTAGCCGCTGAGCCATTGGGCAACTTTAGGGCCCACCCATATGACCTCTTTTAACCTTAATTACCTTTTCAAAAGGCATCTCCAAATGCTGTCACATTCTGAGGTGCTGAGGCAGGGATGATGTCAACACGTCAACATATGAATTTGGGAAGGACACTATTCATCTTAAAATAGGCAAGAGCGTGAACATTCAGGTGCTGTGGTCTCTGCCTTGTGGCTGATGAGTGTTGTAGAACTCTGGAGCCTTCAGAGAGAGAGCAGTTTGCTCACTGAAGCAGAATCTGTAGACAGCATGCACCTGCCCTAACACCTAATCTCTGCTCTGATCACTGTCATCTGGGGATCATATTCATGTTTCTTAAACAACTGACATTTAGGTAACGTGCCAGGTAGAACTTAGGTGCTTTTCAGTTTGGTAATACACACCTTTTCATTCTGTTCACTCCAAAAGCTGACATGCAGGCTGCAAACTGTCTTTGCCAAGGGTTGGGTGGACAGTTGGGAAAAGCTCTGTAATGACATGGCACCACCTCCGTTTGCTGTAAGCAAACAGCCAGGTCCTTTTATTACCCTTGAAACCTGCACTCGTGACACAAGTTGGGCTCAGAAGCGAGTCAGATGCCAGCTTTCTGGGTCAAAGTTCCTTTAAGCACTGTATGTTAATCAAAAGCTCAACCTTGGTTAATGAGGCCATTGAGTTGGGAAGAACTTTGGAACAAATGATTACCTATTTCAACTAGAGGAGTTAGCAGAACTCAGTATTTTGTTTCCCATAGGTAGGTTGCAGACTTACGGTCTTTCTTGGAAAGGGAGGGAGGGAGAGTCTTGTGCGGTTTTATTAATTCTTGGTGGACTAGTAGCATGATGAAGTCTGCTGTACAGAGCCTAGTTAATCAGTTGTGTTTACATAAAGATGAAGCTGAATACTTAAGGAATATTGTTCATATATGGGCAGAAAAACCAGCTGCAAAGGGCTTCCAAAGGTAAAGAAATATTTTAAAATGCTAACAGCTCACAGACTTCAAACCATTTTGAGTGTTTGGTGATTTACCCTAAAAGACCACAACTTAATGTGCCCCTGCAGAAAGAAACTTAAAGGAGTGTAATAATCATAGCTGCCCTCCATCGAGTGGTTTCTCTCACGGGGCCCTAAGGGCTTTGTAGCCCTTCATAGCCCTGTTGTCTTGTTTGTTGTCACAGTGTCCCTAACAGGTGGATATCAGGCTCATATTGGATGAGAAAAAAAAGGATCAGAGAGGTTGAGTAAAATGTCCAAAGTCACTGAGCTAGCAAGCAGTAGAGCAGAGTTTGAACACCTAGGGAAATCCATGAGCTCCCCCTCCCAGTTACACCACCTCTTTATATGTTTTCCTCTTCTCTCCTTGCCAGAGTTGATATTTTTTTCACTTGAATATCCTTTGTGCAGGCATGTGTGTCCCTTCAGTCATGCCCGCCTCTTTGCAACCCCGTGGAGAGTAACCTGCCAGGCTCCTCTGTCCATGGGATTCTCCAGGCAAGAATACTGGAGTGGTTTGCCCTGCCCTCCTCCAGGGGATCTTCCCAACCCAGGGATCGAACCTACATCTCTTGTGTATCCTGTATTAGCAGGCAGGTTCCTTACCACTGGGCCACCTGGGAAGCCCTGAATATGCTTTAGGTAATATCAACCCGAATAGCCTTGTGGAATTGGCAAAAGGACATGACCTATTTTCTCCATGTATCTGAGCCAGTGCAGATCTCTTGTACTAACTGGTTATGTAGCTTTCCCTGTAATCAATGCACAGACAAAGGTGTGCGTAATCAGAGCACCGTATTTCTTCTTTTTCCCACCTCCCCTCCGTCCACTTAGCCGTCATTAACTGCACGCTCCTCGTCAGCCATCTCTGGGTTAATAGTGTTATCTTTTCCATTTCAGAGTTCGGGTAACAGAGGCATCAGGACACCTTGTGTCAGGCACCCTAGCAGTAAGCAGCCACTCCTGGGCTCACTGACGAGGTTTGGTAAGTCATCTGACTCTGTCTTCCCTTCAAACAAACATCATCGAGGGTTGGAGAAAAGTAGGTGAATATTACGTAGTGACACCAAATGTTAATCCTCTCTATCATTATTTATTTATTTTAAAAGTTATTTAATTCATTTTTGGCTGCACTGGGTCTTCATTGCTGTGTGGGCTTTCTCTAGCTGTCGTGAGCCAGGGCTGCTCTCTAGTTGGGGTGTGTGAGTTTCTCATTGCAGTCGCTTCTTTTGTTGCGGATCATGAGCTCTAGGGCGAGTGGGCTCAGTAGTTGCGGCACCTGGGCTCTAGAGCACAGGCTCGGTAGTTGTGGTGCACGGGCTTAGTTGCCCTGTGCATGTGGGATCTTCCTGGATCAGGGATTGAACCCACATCTCACGCATTGACAGGCGGATTCTTTACCACTGAGCCACCAGGGAAGCCCTTCTCTCTCATTTTTTAACCAACACATACTGTTTTTGCTTCTGGACATTTGCTTAATTTACTAAGCCAGAGTGTCCTATATGTTTATAAGTACTGTTGGCCCCAGAGGACTCCCATAGTTAAAAAATGACTGAGGCTATATGTGAATGACTTTGCTTGAAGTCTTTTAATACTGAGTTTTTCCTGTAGTTCACTGCATTTTATAACTCTAAAAATACATTTCCCCTCATAATTTAACGTGTCTAAAGTGGGGATGCATGTTATGGAGATTCTGATTTGGTGAAATACAGCATTCTTCTAATAACCCCCAAATGACTAGAATTATGTGTTCTCTGTGTCCTATTTTTCACAAAGCGCAAATGCCTTTAGAAACTAGTATCTTTGTTACTCCATATGATGAGAAAGTAGCCCGTGGACCTCCTTAGCAGTGGTGCTGGCATTCAGAACAGCCCATATGACCTCATGGAGCAGTCAATTAGATAGCAGATCCTAAAACCAGACACTGTCTTATCCAACACCTGCTTCCTCTCCAGTGCTTGGCATTGTGGCATTTACAAGTAAGATGCTCTATTTTAGGATATTTCACCCCAAAATGATTTGTCAGGATGATTTATGTATGCATGAGTACTTGTGCTAAGTCTCTTCAGTTGTGTCCGACTCTTTGCAATTGTATGGACTGTAGCCCGCCAAGCTTCTGTGTCCATAGGGATTCTCCAGGCAAGGATACTGGAGTGGGTTGCCATTTCCTTCTCCAGATTTATGTGTGAATGAGTCCAAATTCACATTCATGTTAAATGCATGGGTAAATAGTATCTTTGTAGAGTATAATGCCACAGTATGGATTCTCCAAATTACATGGATCTGATTTATATAGGCTTTAATATTTTCAGAACCTCTATATTATAGGGAACCACATGTGATAGTACATTAACCCTAAAGTCAGCAGGTGAATCAGTTAACCAAGGCTTTCCCTAGCACAGTACCAGGCTCTGTGCTAGATGCTGGGTAATTAAGACAGAAAAGATTGGTTTTCTGCCCTCAGGAACCTGGTCTAGTAGTGAAAAAGAAAGTGAAAGTGAAATTCACGTCTGATTCTCCAGGCCAGAATACTGGAGTGGGTAGCCATTCCCTTCTCCAGGGGATCTTTCCAACCTAGGGATCGAACCCAGGTCTCCCACATTGCAAGCAGATTCTTTACTGTCTGAGCCACCAGGGGTAGTCAAAGCAAACATTAAATGATGAAAGAGTTGTGAGTGGGCTGAAGAAGAATTACGAGGAATTAAGAAAGGACCTACTTTGAACGTTAGTGAAAGGAGTGACCATCATGGAAGGTTTCTTGGAATTTCAGTGCTGTTTTAACTGAGACCCAAAGAAGAAGGAATGGTTTACTAGGCATGGGAGACTGGGGGCAGGCAGTAGCGGCTTGTCAAATGAGGATATCTGGAGGGTTTCAAAATGGGCCAGTGAGCATCAGGTTCAAGGAATAAGCATGAACCTAATGGGGAAAGAGGTAAAGGAAAGTGGCTTCAGATGAACAGATGTCAAATTCTGGAAGAATCTTTTGACTTAGTCAAATGTCTGTAAGAATGTCTTTAAAAGACGTTTAAGAGAATTTTTGGTTTTGTAGTTCAACATATATTCTTCCTTTCCTATTAGCATCATTTCCTAGAGCTGGATTCCAGGTTCTATTTTCCTACCAGTCTTTTGAATTCTCAAATCTGTGTTCTTAATTTCCTTCATCTACCCCTCACAGAGGGTGATCAGCTTCTAGTGAGGGATTGTTTTCATGAACAAATGTGTCCACTTTTCTTTTTCTCTGTTTATTTAATGGCATCAGGGAGGGGTGATTACTGGTAATGGACTATATAATTCCTCCATCCAAAAGCCAGATTTAAGAAAAAAAAAAAGATGGAGGACTTCCCTGGTGGTCCAGTGGTTAAGACTCTATGCTCCCACTGCAGCAGGGGCAGGTTTGATCCTGGGTTGGGATCCCACATGTCATGTGACATGGCCTCTCTCTCTTTCTCTCTCTATATATATGGTTTAACTAGAATGAACAGAGGTCAGCTACTGACCCTACTTCCATTTTGGACCATTATGAGATTCTCAGATATCAAATCTTCATGCTCTGTGTTGACATTTTCTATCCAGAGTACTGTTGAGCAACTGAGTAATTTAATTGACAGATTCAGAAATTCACACCTGTACATTTAGACATGTGCACATACCACACACTGCATGGAACCCCAGTTCCATTGAATTGACCAAACTTGCTGGTTTCTTAGTCATGAATGAATTTGATGTCATTTTTGAGAAATCTATTGAGTGTAGGGGCCGACCAGGGTTAGATATATCTTTTTAACAGAACTTCTAATTTTATTTTTCAAGATTTTTCTACCTCAGTTTGAGATAACATTGATCTGTTTTCCCCATTCAGAGGGAAAGGGAATCACTGGCCGTGATTGATCTATAGAAATTTGAACTTTTAGTATGAACTTTTGGTGACCTCTTTGGCCAGTCCTCTTAAAAAGTTAACATCTAGGTCATTATCTGATTTTTCGCAAGTCACAGGAAGTCTGTGCACCTCCATCAAGATAAGACATCAGGTGGTGGACATTCGTAGGAAGGGCAAAGGGGGAAAATCACAGAATTTCTGGTGGCCTCTAAGTAAAATGGTGAAACATTTTGAGTGCTGACCTTTCCTAGTCATCATAGCCTAGATTTCCATTCCAAGTAAGTTAATATATTCTGGAGTGGATATTGTTTAACCTGTAAGCTGAAGATGCAAGTTACTTTTGAAAAGGAGGAAAAGGTGAACAGCTTAATATACTGTTTTCTTTGCTAAAATGACTCTTTGTGTTCCTTTACTGTAGATTTCATTTGATGAGATCACAAATTTCTTAGAAGCAATTTTCTTCAAATTCCTAAAAATTCCCAGAAGGGCTACCTTCTGGAAAATGATCTTGACTTCCTTTTGTTTTAAGAAAGCATGCTATAACTCAAGTAGGACTTAGGCTCCTTACAGTCACCTAACTCATGTGGTCCATATGAAGGAAACTTGCTAAAGAACAGGTACACAAAAGATCAGGCAAGTGAGTTGAAACAAATTCTCTTTCATTTGCTCAACTACAAATGGGAACCTTCACAGAATGACCCCAGGCTGCTGAAGTCACTCTCCAAAGGCAGGTTCTAATTGTGACTTTTGTGCTTCTTCTGAAAATAGATGTTTTTTTCCATCACACGTTACTACTTAGTATTTACTTTGTACCATATAACTTATTACTGCAGAGAGGGGGAAAAGGGCCCATAATTTAATTTGATTCAGGTTAATAAACTTAAAAGTACTCCATAATGAAAGATGTTGGGGCAGGAGTGTGAGGAATACAAAGATGGGTCAGACATGATCCTTGCCCCAGAAGAGTTTCAGGATGAAAGCAAAGCCATTTAGTTACGCTGTGCTGTGCTTAGTTGCAGGCAGATTCTTTATCATCTGAGCCACCAGGGAAGCCCAAGAATATTGGAGTGGGTAGCCTATCCCTTCTTCAAGAGATCTTCCCAACCAAGGAATCAAACCGGGGTCTCCTGCATTGCAGGCAGATTCTTTACCAGCTGAGCTACCAGGGAAAACCATTTAGTTATGAGAAAATGTTAATAAAGCAGGAATGAATCAAGTAACAATCAATGTCGTAACTCATATATTTAATGTATTTTTGAAAATGCAGTAGAAGTTAATGAGTCTCTTTTCTCATCTATATCCAGATTTACCAGAGAACAAATTTACCACTTTCTTGTCTAGACCTCTTGTCTCCTTTTGTTTTGTCTGATATTTGATCCAGTTTAATAAAAGTGCTAATTCAGGTATGGAGCTGGTTGGTGTTGAGAACTTATGCAAAAGTAACTTATTGTGTAGCCAAAGTCCTTTGTTATTTATAAAGACCAATGGTGATATAAGCCAAAGAAATTTCCAAGACTTGGTATTGAAGTAGTTACGCCCAACTCACATTTAGCTTGTTGTGGGTATAATCAACCAGTGACTTCATGACATGTCATTCCTGTAACTGAGATGATCCTGAAGTGTGTTTTCTGGACCCAAATCAACATACGTTAGGAAAAACTGGTTTTCTTAAGGAAAAACTGGGTTTCATGGGGAGTTTGTGGCTAATCCCAAACTGATAATTTCTCTTATTAAAATTATTTCATCACCTGGACAAAAGTTTCACAGAGCCAGTAATTCCTTTGGCAACCTGCTTGATGACTTGCTATTTGCAAAACAAGGTAACCCATTTTCAAAAATGAAAAGGTGGCGAGGTGGATGTAAGCCATGCCTCAATCAATAACATCATGGCGGATGTTTGCCTACAAAAGGAGGACTGTCTTCCTAAAAGGAAGAGGTTTATTCCCATCATGGACAAAGAAAAGGAAAGCTATGGGCATCAACAGGATGTGTGTCTTTTGGCAGAATGACGATCGATGATGGCATTATTCTCTGTAGGAGGGTATTGGTATGGTGGAAAGCAAAGAGAACACTTCACAGTTGAGGCTGACATCTGTGGCTAACGTCAGCATTGGGCCTTTAGGCAAATTTCATGGGCAACACTCAAATGTCAACCCCGAAGTTTCCAAGAACAGCGTCTTCATCCCAGTCATTAGACAAGCATCAGAATTATGCTGAGTGGGGGGCCGGCGTTCAGGCAGTTTGCCCCCAGGTGTTAGCAGTTGGTGCAGCAGGGACACACGGAGGCAGAAGATCTCACATTCACTCCAGCCAGGTTCACAGGTGTCTGTGCTGCCCAGAAATATCAGGAACAGAAGAACGACTTTGCTTTCATCAAGAATGACCCACGTTCTGTGCCTGCAAAGTAAGTAACATCATTTTGAAACTAAAACCAGCATCTGCAACATATAAGGGACAGCTTAGGCAAAGAATGAAGTAGTTATTGAAGAATCAGGCTGAGATGAAGGGAGCTGAATCCAGTCTGGGCATTTATTTAAATCTTAACTTGTTAGTACCGGCTAATTTTTGGCAATCTCCTTCTGTACAGTCAGTCACCAGTGATTCTTAGAACCATAAAATATTGGCGTCAGAAGGAACCCAGAAGTGGTGATGAAAATAAATGATAAATAATGGCAATAATGATAATATTTATTGAGTGCTTACTCTGTGCCAGGCACCAAAGAAGTCTTTTAATGGTATTATCTCTTTTACCTGTATGAAAATGTTAGTCACTCAGTTGTGTCTGACTCTTTGTGACCCCATGGACTATATCCTGCTAGGCTCCTCTGTCCTTGGAATTTTCCAGGCAAGAATACTGGGGTGGGCTGCCATTCCCTTCTTCAGGGGATCTTCCTGACCCAGGGATTGAACCCAGGTCCCCTGCATTGCAGGCAGATTCTTTACCATCTGAGCTACCAGGGAAGCCTTTTACCTGTATGGCCTCATTTAATTTCTACAATAATCCCATAAAGACATTAAGATTCCTATTTGGCAGCTCAGGAAACTGAGATATGAAACAGAATGTGTAACTTTCACACAGTCACAGAGTTTTCGTGAGTGCACAGCAAAGCTGGCATGCTCACTGAGGTCCATCTGAAGCCAGCGTCTACACTGTTTAACTAGTAGCCCCTCAGAAGGCAAGGGATCCTCAGAGAAAGGCATGTTTCTTTGGTGAGAGTTCATTGAGTAGCCACAGTCCCCAGGAGTTCAATCATACTTGGTTCAGTGAAAATGATGAAAGGGTGTATTGAAAATGACAGATCGTATACTCTGAAAATAGAAGCTATGTATAGTTTAATATGCAAATTAAAAAGTTTCGTGGTGGGTTCTCTTTTGGCCTCTAGTTCCCCTTCACTAAGGAACTGGCTGCAGCTTTTCACCAGCGTGGCTAAGAACACAGTCATTCAGGTCTGGATCACTCGCTGCCCCTAGACCCTTTGAACTGTTCTAGCCCTGGGATATCTGCCAATGCTTCGGGCATCAGTCATCTTGAGAACTTAAAAAACAAACAAACAAAAAAAAACCACCAATGCATAGGCCCTGCTTACTGAGACAATGGTATCATTGGTCTGAGAAGGAACCCAACCATCAATATTTTTTGAAAACTCCAAGATTGAGTCTGTGTAGGTCCCATGTGGAGAACCACTGGTTTACACTTGTGCTTATTAACCTGGCGAAGGACTTTTTCTGGAAAGCATAATTTGTGTTCTCTAGCAGCTGTTTTTGTTTTTTTGGTTTTTTTCTCTGTGGTCTGTGAAGACGCTGTCACTGCTTGGTGGCGTGTTGTCTGAGACTGGATCCCCTGTTTATACCGCCCCATGACATGTCCTGGGAACCACATCTACACATCCTCCCTGCAACACTGCTGAGAATATATACTTTAATTACTTTACACCTAAAATCTTACAGATTACAACGGACTCTGTGTTATTGACAGCGTAATGATCAAGGAAACTTTATTGTCTTGACAACTCCCGCTATCTATATGTGTGTTCACTAAAATCCACAGAGCTGCTGCTGCTGCTGCTGCTGCTGCTGCTGCTGCTAAGTCGCTTCAGTCGTTTCCAACTCTGTGTGACCCCATAGACTGCAGGCCACCAGACTCCCCCATCCCTGGGATTCTCCAGGCAAGAACACTGGAGTGGGTTGCCATTTCCTTCTCCAATGCATGAAAGTGAAAAGTGAAAGTGAAGTTGCTCAGTCATGTCTGACTCTTAGCAACCCCATTGACTGCAGCCTACCAGGCTCCTCTGTCCATGGGATTTTCCAGGCAAGAGTACTGGAGTGGGTTGCCATTGCCTTCTCCGAAATGCACAGAGACATGCATATAAACTGTTTAGTTCCATTTTAGGTCTAGAGAAGGTCTCGAAGGCAATGGCACACTCCAGTACTCTTGCCTGGAGAATCCCATAGACGGAGGAGCCTGGTAGGCTGTAGTCCATGGGGTTGCAAAGAGTCGGACATGACTGAGCGACTTCACTTTCACTTCACTTTCAAGGTCTCGAAAATGTCATCTGTCCTTTAATTAGACACCAATAAGAAGAGATTATCTTTACTCATCACTCTGCTGTCTCACTTAAAAATTCCTTTTGTAGCTTTCCCTCTTTATTCACACTACCACCTTCCTAGTTTTAGTCCTATCTTTATTCCTGATTTATTCCAATAGCCATGGAAGGGGAAGAAAAAAAAAGCCTAGAAGAAGCTACATCAAAATGCCAACTATGGTTGAGTGTGAAAGGTAGCGGTCTAGTTTTAATTTTTATATGTGCTTTTCAGTGGTTTTCTGACTTTCCTTAATAAGCAAGTGTTACTTTCCTAAAGGAAAACCAAGAACCTTCAGCAGAATAGCCTTCTTTGTTGTTTTTCAGTTGCTAATTCGTGTCGGACTTTTTGCAACCCCATGGACTGCAACACACCACGTTTCCCTGCCCTTCACTGTCTCTCGGACAATGGCACCCCACTCCAGTACTCTTGCCTGGAAAATCCCATGGACGGAGGAGCCTGGTAGGCTGCAGTCCATGGGGTCGCTAAGAGTCCCACATGACTGAGCGACTTCACTTTCACTTTTCACTTTCATGCATTGGAGAAGGAAATGGCAACCCACTCCAGTGTTCTTGCCTGGAGAATCCCAGGGACGGGGGAGCCTGGTGGGCTGCCGTCTATGGGGTCACACAGAGTCAGACACAACTAAAGTGACTTAGCAGCATGTACATTGATTTGGCAATGCCATCCAACGATCTCATTCTCTGTCACCCCCTTCTTCTCCTGCACTCAATCTTTCCCAGTATCTTTCCCAGTCTTTTCCAGTGAGTCGGCTCTCTGCATCTGGTGGCCAAAGTATTGGAGCTTCAGCTTCAGCATGAGTCCTTCCAATGAATATTCAGGGTTGATCTCCTTGCTGTCCAAGGGACTCTCAAGAGTCTTCTCTAGCACCATATCAATTGTTATCTTACTAGTCTCTGAATGTATGTGTCCATTATACAATCCTGTCTGTGGTTCACTATCAGATCAAATTCTCAAAACAGGTTTTTCTCCTGTCATTATCCTGCTTAAACCTTCAGAGGCGCCCATTGCTCTTGAGAAAAAGTCTCATCTTCTGGAATCCAAAGGTCTCCTTCATCTAGTCCCACCCTCTGTGTGACCCCTTATGTCCACCATACCCCACCCTTTCTGGCCAGCCCAGCATCCCCCTTGTCCTGGAACCAGGAGAATTCTATCAGTTGCTTTGCTTATACTCTTCTGCCCATGGAGAGCTGCACACAATCTGCCCCTTTCTCTGTATCTGTCAAAACGCTGCCTTGCTAAGCTTGGCCCGAGTACTTCCTTCTTCTGCTACATTTGTCACCTTCTATTTGTCTCAAGGATGGCAAATAGATTTCATTATATGCCAGATCCTAGCAATTGAAAATACGGAGAATCCTGAGAGCTCATCCCTGCTCAGAGGGAACAGGTTCTGTGAGCCACAGTGGTTTCTGCCAAAGGAGCAAGGGGGAGAAGTGACAGGATATCTGTTACATATCTTCCATCCATATCTTTAACTGCTTTTTTAGACCTGTGATGCCACTAGCCACATGTGGTTATTTAAACTAAAATTCTGGTGGTGGGTTAGTCGCTAAGTCCTGTCTGACTCTTGGGATTCCATGGACTGTGTAGCCCACCAGGCTCCTCTGTCCATGGGGATTTTCCAGGCAAGAATACTGGAGTGGTTTCCTTCTCCAGGGGATCATCCCGACCCAGGGATCGAATTCCAGTCTCCTGCACTGTAGGCAGACTTTACCCATTGAGCTACCAGGGAATTAAAAATAAATACCATTAAAAGTTCACTTCCTTAGTCATGAGGCAGTCTGGGTCTTGGGTCCTGGGACCTTTTACTGCAGTGCTTGCTCCTGGACAAATGTGTCCTCGAGCAACAAAACACAAAAACTATGAGGAACTAAAAATAACTGTGCACATCCTCAGTTGAGGCAAATAATGAACAAAACACTAAAAGGCCAAAACCAAAAAGGCCAACTGCTGCTTCTGAGGTGCTGGGAGCCAGAGCAGGGTATTGCACATGATCCCTGCATGCAGCACCACCACGAGGGCCCGTCCTAATGCTCCGTGCCTGCCCTCACCCCATTTAAGGGACCAGCTCACCCCACCTCACTCTCTTGTGCTACAGCAGGAGTCTTAATAAAACCTTGCCTGAATTCCTCTTCTCGCCTCTTATAGTCCAAGAACTACCCACATTTTAAAAAAAAATTAATTTTCTTTTTGGCTGTGCTGGGTCTTCGTTGCTGCGTGGGCTTTTCCCTAGCTTTGGTGAGCAGGGGCTAGTCTGCAGTTTTGGTGTGCCGGCTTCTCACTGCGGTGGCTTCTCTTGTGGAGCACAGGCACCCCAGAGCAAGGGCTTCAGTTGTTGGGGCACATGGACTCAATGGTTGTGGCGCACGGGCTTAGTTGCTCTGCAGCATGTGGGATCTTCCCAGATCAGGGATTGAACCCGTGTCTTCCTGCATCGACCAGCGGAGCCACCAGGGAAGCCCCACTACCCACATTTTAAGTACTCCGCAGCCACACATGGCTACTGGCCCCTGTGTTGAACATCAAAAACAGAGAAATGTTCCATCATAGGAAGCTTTATCAGTTCTGCTTTAGCCCTGCAATTACATAGTAATGTAAGACAGTATATTTGGTGTGTGTGTGTGCCCTGTTTTCTCAGTGAGCTCAAAAGTTTTTCTTGGGCAGGACTCTTCTCTTACACTTCTTTTGTATCCCAGAGCACAAGCCAGTGCTGGGCATATATGGAAATACTGTAAGTATTTGTTGAATAGAATTTTTAGTACCAACTTGGCAATGTGCAATGAAGTAGAGTAGTAGAAAGAGAACTAATTTGGAAATTAGGAAACCAAGTTTCTGGCCCCAGCTCTTCTGCCGGTCATTGTGTCACTGGACTATCTCGTTTAACTGCAGCAGGTTATAGTTTCCCCAAATGTAAACAGTTAGAGGCCAGGCTCTGTCGGAGGACTTTTCCCCGTTTGGAATTCTGTGATACATATGCATGCTTCCCAGGTGGTGTAACTGGTAAAAAACCAGCCTGCCAGTGTAAGAAATGCAAGTGATGCAGGTTCGATCCCCTGGGTTGGGAAGATCCCCCGCAGTAGGAAATGGCAACCCAGTAAGAGTATTCCAGTATTCTTGCCTGGAAAATCCCATGGACAGAGGAACCCCATGGGCTAAAGTCCATGGGGTCACAATAAGTCAGACACAACGGAGCACACACACAAGTGTGAGGACTACCACAGTGTGGAGTGTTCACTTTTCAGCAGAAATGCAGTCATGTACACACACACACACAGATACACATGAAAAAAAAAAAAGAAAACTAGCCTGTTAAAAATATTCTAACTTATTTAAAATTCCATCCCATTTATCTAATTTCCTGACTAAATAAGACTATCATTTTAAGGTTTGATTTCACCAGATCTATAGCTAAATTCTTCTTTTAAGAGGATCATACCAAAGGGAAGATGACTCCACAAGCAGAGAATGTTAGACCAGGCAAGTGCGACGGAGAATTAGTGGTCTTTGTCAGCAACAAGGCAATGTAACCGCTGCCTCATGGTTTGTTTTGTTTTAATTAGTTAATTTATTTATTTTGGCTATGCTGGGTCTTCCTTGCTGTGCGGGCTTTTCTCTAATTGCCTCGGGCGAGAGCTACTCTCTATATACACGGGCTTCTCGTTGCAGTAACTTCTCACAGGCTCTAGGGGCCCTGGCTTCAGTAGCTGCAACTCCCTGCCTCATGGTTTTAACAACCAAACTGAAAACCCCTAGTTTATGCTGCCCACCCTTCGCTGTTGCTCTAAGTAAGGGACCAGCAAACTAAGGCCCACTCTGCTGCCAGTTTTTGTATGTAGCTCAGAATGGTTTTTACATTTTTAAGGCTTTCTCAAAAAAAGAAAAAGAAACATATAACCATTTGGCCGGCAGAGCTGAAAATATTTACTATGTGGCTCTACACAAACAGCCAGTGAGTGACCTTCATATACAGATCCAACCACTTTCCAAGGCAGATCACTTTCTGAAGTGTCGTGATGGCCTGTGGCTCAAGCACGGTGGATGAAACTCCCTGTTCTCCATGTGTCAAGTCAGGGAAAGGCCGCTGCTGGGGGCGAGGCTGGGCCATGGCTCTACCCCCTTTCCATTGGAAGCAGGCAGGGGCCTTGACTCTGAGTGCAAACCCAGTCCTTGGATCCAGTCTGTGCTCTCTGGTCTTGACGTTGGAAATTTGATGAGTCACAGTTTCTGGCTGTGTCTTCCTTGACATTCAGCATTCAGGAGAATAAATTCTGAAGGTCCCTTGAAGGGAAAAGCTGCACACTCCATGGTCATCCAAGCTTATCTGAGGCAGGAGCCGGGCTTGCATCTCAGTTTCTTTTTCTTTTTCTTTTCCCCTCTCCTCCAGACACTCCTTTCAGTGCTTGAGGGATCTAGATTGCATATGCAGATAGAAAGACTGCCAGGGAGACACAGGGCCCACCAGGTAGGGCTGGGCCTGCATCTGAGCTCAGACAGCAGCCCTGCCGTGTAGGCCTGAGACACACTGTGAAGTTGACTGTTTTAAAAAATTTTTGTAATTACTCTTTTTCGTTCCCATCAGACACCCCGTGGAAAAGGCCCTTGGATTTCTCCAAACCCTCTCTCTACCTAGGCCTGCTCTCTAGGTTCTCACCAAGATTTGGTTCCTAAAATGTACTTCTTAATTATCTAACTTCCCTGGTCAGTTCAGTTCAGTTCAGTCACTCAGTTCTGTCTGACTCTTTGTGACCCTATGGACTGCAGCACGCCAGGCCTCCCTGTCCATCACCAACTCCTGGACTTCACTCAAACTCATGTCTATTGAGTCGGTGATGCCATCATCCAACCATCTCATCCTCTGTTGTCCCCTTCTCCTCCCACCTTGAATCTTTCCCAGCATCAGGGTCTTTTCAAATAAGTCAGCTCTTCTCATCAGGTGCCCAAAATATTGGAGTTTCAGCTTCAGCATCAGTCCTTCCATTGAATATTCAGGACTGATTTCCTTTAGGATGGACTGGTTGGATCTCCTTGCAGTCCAAGGGACTTTCAGGAGTCTTCTCCAACACCACAGTTCAAAAGCATCAATTCTTTGGCACTCAGCTTTCTTTATAATCCAACTCTCACATCAATACATGACTACTGGAAAAAACATAGCCTTGACTAGATGGACCTTTGTTGGCAAAGTAATGTCTCTGCTTTTTAATATGCTGTTTAAGTTGGTCATAACTTTCCTTCCAAGAAGTAAGCATCTTTTAATTTCATGGCTGCAATCACTATCTACAGTGATTTTGGAGTCCCCCCAAATAAAGTCTGTCACTATTTCCACTGTTTCCGCATCTATTTGCCACGAAATGATGGGACCAGATGCCATGATCTTCGTTTTCTGAATGTTGAGCTTTAAGCCAACTTTTTCACTCTCTTCTTTCACTTTTATCAAGAGGCTCTTTAGTTCTTCACTTCCTGCTATAGGGTGCTGTCATCTGCATATCTGAGGTTATTGATACTTCCCCTGACAATCTTGATTCCAGCTTATGCTTCTTCCAGCCCAACGTTTCTCATGATATACTCTGCATATAAGTTAAATAAGCAGGGTGACAATATACAGCCTTGACATACTCCTTTTCCTATTTGGAACCAGTCTGTTGTCCCATGTTCAGTTCTAACTGTTGCTTCCTGACCTGCATACAGATTTCTCAAGAGGCAGGTCAGGTGGTCTGGTGTTCTCATCTCTTTCAGAATTTTCCACAGTTTAGTGTGATCTACACAGGCAAAGGCTTTGGCATAGTCAATAAAGCAGAAATAGATGTTTTTCTGGAACTTTCTTGCTTTTTCAATGATCCAGCAGATGTTGGCAATTTGATCTCTGGTTCCTCTGCCTTTTCTAAAACCAGCTTGAACATCTGGAAGTTCATGGTTCACATATTGCTGAAGCCTGGCTTGGAGAATTTTGAGCATTACTTTACTAGCGTGTGAGATGAGTCCAACTGTGCGGTAGTTTGAGCATTCTTTGGCATTGCCTTTCTTTGGGATTGGAATGAAAACTGACCTTTTCCAGTCCTGTGGCCAACTTCCCTGGTTGCCCAGTCAGTAAAGAGTTTGCCTACAGTGTGAGAGACCCTAGGAGGGGAAGATCCCCTGGAGAAGGAAATGGCAACCCACTCCAGTACTTTTGCCTGGAGAATCCCATGGAGGGAGGAGCCTCGTGGGCTACAGTCCATGGGGTCCCAAAGAATTGGACACAAATGAGCAACTTCACTTTATGCCTATTGTTTGAAAAATGGGTAGTGCACAGTCTGAGCGACTTCACTTTCACTTTCCAGTATTCTTGCCTGGAAAATCTTTCACATCTACACTTTTTTTTTTTTCTTCTCCTTTTGTCCCATTCTCTGCTCCAGGCTAATTTTTAAAGTTCTATCACCCTTCTGTATACACAACCGCCTTTAATATAATTTGGTGTGCCTCACGTCTAATAAAAATCCAAATTTACAAAACAAAAGGTCTGAAAGGTAAATCTTCCCTTTGTTAAAGAAGTTTTCCTGTCTGAAAAACTAGTATCCCTCTCTGTCTCTCTCTACCTCCCTTACATGTTTCTCGCTTTCTACACTTCATTATGCACAGTAGTAGTAGTAGTTACTCACTCAGTGGTGTCCGACTCTTTGCGACCCTATGGACTGTGGTTTGCCAGGTGAATATTGCTGTCCTCATCATACAGGCAGCCCGGATAAAGTAAATACAAACACAAGGATCAAACCTGGTTCTTTTCGGTGCCTTGGGGGCCTTCCCGTTTCTGTGCAGTCTAGACTTGTGTAGCGCCGCCTCCGTGTCTAGCTGACGGGAGACATACTCTTGAAACTGGAGAAGAAAGGTGACTAGGGCACGTGTGCTAAGTCACTACGTAGTGTCCGACTCTTTTTCGACCCCATGGACGGCAGCCTTCCAGGCTCCTCTGTCCATGGGGATTCTCCAAGCAAGAATACTGGAGTGCGTTGCCATGCCCTACTCCAGGAGTTCTTCCCGACTCAGGGATTGAACCCACATCTCTTACATAGGCAGGCGGTTCTTTACCATGGTGCCACTTGGGGGATTGGGGGCGGGGGAGGAGGTCTGAGTTGCCTGCAAGCAAATTCATTTTTGTATTTGCAGATCTTGAGATGCAGTGAGTATATAGCCGTGCTGTCATGCTGTATCATACAAAAAAGTTCACTTTCCCTAGTTTGTTTACTGTCAAACCTTGGCTCATTAAATATATCCAGTAGCCTGGGTCATGATCATACGAAAAATAGGACCTTGGCTCACTTAAAACAATAGTTGCTTTTGCTTCAGAGAAGGCAATGGCACCCCACTCCGGTACTCTTGCCTGGAAAATCCCATGGATGGAGGAGCCTGGAACGCTGCAGTCCATGGGATCACTGAGGGTTGGACACGACTGAGTGACTTCACTTTCACTTTTCACTTTCATGCATTGGAGAAGGAAATGGCAACCCACTCCAGTGTCCTTGCCTGGAGAATCCCAGGGACAGGGGAGCCTGGTGGGCTGCTGTCTATGGGGTTGCACAGAGTTGGACACTACTGAAGTGACTTAGCAGCAGCAGCAGCAGCATTTGCTTCAGTTGGTACAGATTCATTTGGAGAAATTACCAATTCTCAAGGATGATTCAAGTCCAGCACCAAGCTCCCAGCAGCTTCCAATGAATAGTAACGAGCAGTGCCCGTGTACCACTGCTCCATTCTAGAATTCCCAGCCTGGAAAAAGGCAGTTGTCATGCCCAGGGAAGCATCCATTAGGAAAGTTTGCTCTCAGTCAAATACTCACAGCCAGTTCTGGATAGAATTTCCTGACACACAGCCTTGGCTTCCATCATTACTGACTGAAGAACATATACACAGCTGTGAGACAGAGAAAAAGAGAAATCAATTTGCTAAAATTTGGAGATGTAAATATGTAAAAAAACCCATCATCTTTGGGATTCTCCATTAGATTTCAGTGTAACCCTAATGGTTACAAGTTGAGATTTTGGTGTCTGAGTG
This sequence comes from Bos mutus, assembly GCF_027580195.1. Taxonomy (NCBI): domain Eukaryota; kingdom Metazoa; phylum Chordata; class Mammalia; order Artiodactyla; family Bovidae; genus Bos; species Bos mutus. The sequence continues at coordinate 59,466,867 of NC_091622.1, read as the reverse complement.
AGTGGGTTCCAGTCTTGCCTTCCACCAATAACTAGTTTTACTTAACTAGGGATCTCAATAATACTTGCCGCATAGGGTTTTGGAGATGAGTGAAGAGGTAGTATTTGTCAAGAATTTAGTGCTGGGTATGATACACAGTGGGTGTTAAATACATGTTAGTGTGTTAGCACATGTGTGCGGGACATGGTCTACTACAGCTTGTCTCAAACTTTCTGGGCTCAGAACATCTTTAACAGGCAAATAAAATAAAGGACACTCAGATATAAACTTCAGATAAATAATAAAGTAATTTTTTTTAGTATAAATATGTCTCAAAAGTTGCATGGATACTTAAATATTATTTGTTGTTTATCTGAAATTCAAATTTAACTAACGCAACAGTGTTAATCAACTATTCTTCAATATAAAATAAAAATTAACAGAAATTAACTCTGATCTGCATTTTTATTTGCTGAATCTGGCAACCTTGTCTTCACATTCTTAAGAATTATTAAGGAACCCAGAGTGCTCTTGTTTATGTGGGTTGTATCTGTAACTATTTACCACATTAGAAATTCAAACTAAGAAATTAAAAATATTTATTAAGTACTTCAAAAGTGGCTCAGAGGTTAAAGCATCTGCCTGGAATTCAGGAGACTCAGGTTCAATCCCTGGGTCGGGAAGATCCCCTGGAGAAGGAAATGGCAACCCACTCCCGTACTCTTGCCTGGAGAATCCCATGGAGGGAGGAGCCTGGTAGGCTACAGTCCATGGAGTCTCAAAGAGTCAGACACGACTGAGTGACTTCACTTTCACTTTTCTTTCACTTTCATGTTAACATAAATAACATTTTATGAAAAACTATATTTCCAAAAAAATAGATGATAGAAAGCACATTATATTTTTTGCAAATAATTACTGGCTTGATAGAAGTCAACTTTATTCTTATGTCTGCTTATGCCTTCCATCTGGCGAAATACATTATTTTTATTGAAGTAATTAAAGAATACTCGGCTTCACAAAGATATGTAGTTGGAAAAGAGAGGGGTATTTTGATATACTTTTCAGATAGTTGAGAACATTCTTCTTTACTATTAAAGCCAAACTCTATAAGAGATAGTTTCTTAATGATTAGTTGTAGTATGGAATCTGAAACCATATCAGTGAAGTTTTTATCAGATCAGATCAGTCGTTCAGTCGTGTCTGATTCTTTGTGACCTCGTGAATCGCAGCACGCCAGGCCTCCCTGTCCATCACCAACTCCCAGAGTTCACTGAGACTCACATCCATCGAGTCAGTGATGCCATCCAGCCATCTCATCCTCTGTCATCCCCTTCTCCTCTTGCCCCCAATCCCTCCCAGCATCAGAGTTTTTTCCAATGAGTCCACTCTTCTCATGAGGTGGCCAAAGTACTGGAGTTTCAGCTTCAGCATCATTCCTTCCAAAGAAATCCCAGGGCTGATCTCCTCTAGGATGCACTGGTTGGACCTCCTTGCAGTCCAAGGCACTCTCGAGAGTCTCCTCCAGCACCACAGTTCAGAAGCATCAGTTCTTCGGCGCTCAGCCTTCTTCCACTGGTTTACTTGTATGAAAGGGCCTTTTACTATGTGTGATTCTGTAACATTGTGAATTGGTCATTTGGAAAATACTGGCTTACTGAGTTGTGAAGATCATTGAAATATTGACACATTTCATTGTATAATATTTTTAAAAATCACATTTACTAATATCACAACTAATTTCATCAGAAAAGCATTTAATTATGACAAACTATTAAGCTCATGGTGGTGAATAGAAGTTCTTCAAAAATTTAACTTTTGCTTGAAAGCTCCGATTTTATCATTGGAGACAAATACCATTAGTTGTGTTCTTTGAAGAGACAGGCACATTTCGTTTGTTTCTCCAGAAAGTATCTACCAAATACCCAGTATCTGGATAACCATAGTTTAGCTGCAGTTATTCTTTCAAGTAAAAATAGTGTTCTGTGACAGAAGCAGCTGTAGTTCACCCTGTACCTGTCACACATGTGACTTTTCTTGAGTCTATGGTCATGATTAAGTATGCAGCAAGAGTGTTTTGTGCATGCTTCCCATTTCATCACACAGAATATTTAAAAAGATATATGCTCGAGTCAAGATGTGTTAAAATGATGGAATTCATGTTTTCCTGTTTCAAGTACATTCAAAAAAATAATAAAGACAACTTCTAGTGCCTGCTAATAGAAAAATGCTGTGATTCCTAGTGCAAATTGGTGCCACTGTCTTCTTTTGTGCTGAGGTACCAGCAGTGTAACTCTCTGCTGCCTTTTCATCATTGGTGCAAAAGTCAACACAGTGGAAAAATACAGAAATGTTATTTAGTATTATTATGAAAATTGTTTTGACTTTGCAGACCTCTGAAAGGGTCTCCCAGGGGATCCAGGGACCTCACTTTGAGAACCTTCTGGTCCCAGTGAAACTGTTACTGTCCCAGTGAAAGACAGTGATGGGCTGTATGTTGATTCATCGTGTGTTCCCCTCATCTGTTCCAACATCTCCTTCCTTAAGCAGTTTGGAAAAACACTAGAGACTGTGGGGACCTTTCTTAGGGTTTGATTTAGGCTGGGCTGGGTGACCAGAAGTTTCTGACGCTGCCTTCAGGATGCTCTCAGATGCCCTCCCAGAAAACTGAAGGGGCTTGAATGAGTCAGGGGAGTAAAGACTTCTCAAGGATTCTGTGAGACTTACTCACCTCTCTCCAAAGAAAACATTCTCCTCTTGCTCTTCCTCCTTCTTATCACTGGTGTCTAAGAGAACTCAAAACCCCTTTCAGAATCTGGAACCATCTTGCAGACCAAATACATGCTAGATTCAGATATATCTAAGCTAGAGATGGGCCTCTGGAATCACAGACACTCTGGTGAAAGAGCAGAGAGAGGTTGATTTTCTGCCCTAATATAACTCAGCAGTTAGAAGTACCCAGGGGACATCTGCATGCTGGCATACCCAAAACAATAGCACAAAACCCAACTTAGAATTGCATGGCTGGAAGGGAGAAAATGCTACTATCAAACATTTATATTGCCTGGAAGGCACAGTTCTTTCTCAGGGACAAAGAATTTATCTTCTGAGTAGCATGAGATGAAATATTTGAATATACAATAGAACACCAAGGACTATATTTGACACAGGGAATTTTAACACAGCCCACAGTGTTTAAAGTCAAATATCAAATTTGTGGCCATAGGAAAAAAATGAAGATAAAGGCTTACTTGAAGTGGGGAAATCCATACTATCCATATCTCAGTTTTTGTGGTTAACTGAGATCCTCGATAGTAGAATCTGTCAATAGATTTCAAAGTGAGCAGGACAGATTGTCTTGGGGTGAAAAGGTGAAAAGAAGGATTGGGGAACCCAAGGAAAAGGAGTAGAAGAACAGGGCCAAATGTGTTCTTGTGGAGCCTAGAAAGCATACACAGGTGACTCTGGATTTGACCAACAGATCCTCCCTGGAGCCAGGGTCCTTGTGGCAGGAGAGAGTGGCTTAGATGAAGAGCAATGACTGGATTGGATCTGCTCTGATTCTCAGCTCTGCCCTTATCAGAGCATGCCCTGGGGCAGGTTCTCTGAACCTGTCTCCTCCTCCTCTGTTAGATTAAATTAAATGAGATTATAGATCAGTTCAGTTCAGTCACTCAGTCTGTCCAACCCTTGGCGACCCCTTGGAATGCAGCACACCAGGCTTCCCTGTCCATCACCAGGATTGTTTATCAGGTAACCGGTAATTGTGGTTCAGTTGCAAATTCGTGTCCATTTCTTTGAGACCCCGTGGACTGCAGCATGCCAGGCTTCCCTGTCTGGCATTTAATCCTTGGTTCTTATTTCATGGCATGATTTGATGGTTAATTTATTTGCCACCTTGTCTTTATAATCCACTTTTCTCATCCTCTTTGAATATAGAACAAAACATAGCTACTACATCAAAACCCTAAACTCTCAAGTCCTACCTGGAGTCATACCTGGAGTTTACTCCATTAGGCACACTTTGGATTCTGATATTGTCTTCACACTTTTTTTTTCTTCAGAATTCAAATATGTTCCTTAACCATAAGCACTGGACAGCGTGCTAAGGATGCAGAGGCTACTCTTACGGTCTAGAAAGTGGTTGACTTGTATGTGGATATGTGGTACAACGTGGCTTGTACCCAAGAGTACCCAAGAGAGGTACTAATGAAGGGAAAGACTCCTATGAAGTGAATAATTACTCCCCAGTTGTGTGGGTTTGTCGCTTTGCAGATTTGTTCCTCTTTGGTTTGCTTAAAGAAGGGGAGGTGGGCTGTGGGGGTCAAGTGAGATAGACTCCCCTGCCCTCCAAATAGGATAAGAATTTGATGAGCCCAGAGGGAGGAAGGTGAGAATATGCCAGAATTAGCAGGGAGACTCAGTCATACCATGTGGCGAATTTGAGGCTCTGGGAAGAGGCATATCTGAGGGTGGGGAATTGGGTGGTCCTGGCCATGAAGGAGGGAAACCCTGGCCTGTCAGGAAAGTCCAGCTTCAGCCTCATGACCTAGAGCCAGCTGTTGAATCTTTCTGGATCTCTCTTCAGTAGAATCTGGATGATAACAAATCTATTTCACTCCCTCACCAGCTTGTTTATTACCTAAAATAAAAGAAGAAAGAGGGTGATAGGAGTAATTGATATACACATCATCTCTTTGTCAAGGAGTTGGGCAAAAAAGCAAGGATAGAAAGGAGGATAGGAAAGAGAAAATGAGAAAAAAAAATAAGAGAGAAGGAAAGGGGAAGGGAGGCAGGCATGCAGGTATCTGTGTTAGAGGGCAAGATGAATTCAAGAGGAGAAGTGTTGTGAAAGCACAGGCACTGCAGCCTGGGCCGGAGGCCCGGGAGGTCGGCTCACCACGCCTCTGGGAGGCAGATAACCGGCCTTGAGGATATCCACCCAAGGTGGATTAGTCACAGCACTAACCTGAGGCATCTGTAATACTGAGGAAACTGAAAACAAGATAGGACCTATAGAGGTAAGGGGTCGGGGAGGAAAAATGGACAACTACCTTGCAAATGCTTTGGAAATGTGTATATGCCATTTTCTACGCTCTCAGATTAAGAGGGCTGGCAATTCTTTGGGTAAATCTTTCCTGGTTTTAGAGATTTTTATTTTATAGGTGAGGAAAACAGGCTCAGAGAGGTTAAGTGATTTGCTCAAGGTCACACAGCTGGTGTGCCCAAAAGCCTTGATCGCAGTTCCCTGTTGAGTCTTCTTTCTACCCCACTGGATATCCTAAAGGTATGAAATGAAGAATTCTAGGTGTTCCTGGGGACTCTGGTGGGAGTGGGGACTAGAGAATGGGTTTTCTTATTTGCCTAACCTGGCTGTGTGTGATTCCAAAGCCAAAGTCAATTCCTTCTCTCTACGGCCTTGGTCTCTTTTTATGGAGTTGGCTCGACGGTCACGGAATAATTCTGTTTTCTCATTTCTCAGCTCCAAGAGCATGTAGGTAGGTGCGAGCTGCCAACAGGAGCTCCGGACTTCATCGACGTTCATGTGTGCTGTAGATGATCCCTGGGTGCTCTCTCTTTATCTTGTTAACCCTGGTGGTACCAAGAGGCACCTGACTTTTGGGTATGCTAATAATTCAGTGCCAGCCAGTTTCTGTTATCCTCCAGTTGTAATTGTTAACTTGAATGGAATGCAAAACTTCTGGTTTGGAGCAGAGTTGGTTTTTAACTGTGAATTACTTGAAGGGTATGGAAAATGGGAAGTACGTTTTATTTTTTGTGGAAGTTGGTTTCTGTAAAGCTTTTTTGGCGTCCGCTTTGCTCTGAAAACTAGAAATACATGGTACATGTTTAGATGTGGCAGTCTCTACAGATTCACTTGTGACCTCTACCCTTTATTAACTCTTGCCTTTGACACTTTTTCATTTTAACAAGCCAAAACTTGCTTGGGGATTAGAACAATGAGCTTATCATAATGAGGCTTAAAAAAAAAAAAAAACCCACACAAAACTCCGAGTTTGTATCTGCTAGCCCACCCCCACCCCTTGGAGGTTTGGGATTTTCTTCTCCCCCTTAAGGGGAAGTGTGGAAATAGAGCCCGCCTGTTCATTTGCATTACTGCACATCACATCACACGATATCTTTTCGACCATTATATTGTGTTCTCTCAATGGTGTTTGCTCTGAGGGTGGGACACAAGGCTGTTTAGTGTCTCGTAAAACATTTACCAAAAGCACTGAGCCAGGGTTTTGAAGGGCATTCCGTTGCCAGAGTGTAGGAGGAGAGAGCCAGCAGGGGAAAGGGAGCTCCAGGTGTGTGGCAGGTACTCGTTTCATACTTTAGTTTTTATACATGTTTAAAATGTTAGATTACATACGCGTTCCTTCTGCTGAAGGGGCAGGAATGGTGAGGAAGGGGGCCAAAGGATTGCTTTGCAAACTGTATTTTTCTGTGGATCAGCGTCCCTGGATACTTGTAATCTTCAGTTTCGGTTGAGTGTTGTTTTCGGTTTTAGTCCAGGGACGTGTATGTCACAGAGAAGGAGGTAAAATGTACCTGCGCAGGAGGTTTCCCCATGGCCTGGATCAGAACTTAGCGTTTGCTTTAGCAAAGAATTCGGAACCAGCTGCAGTGTTCCTAGGAGGCAACGTGTAGCCTTGTGATTTGCGTTTCATTATACCCCGTGACTCACTCCCTGAAAAGCTTTTGCTAAATGGTGGCTTGGGTTTTGTGAAAATACTCTTAAACTTTCTCTCTTACCCACTCCTTGCCCCGATGAAAGGTCAGCTTGAAAGCCTCTTCCTATCCTCAAATTTTTGTTTTTAGAACACAGTTGCTAGGAATAACTTTATATCCTGGTCATACATAGTTTTGGAGAAACGAATGACTCAGTGCTTCTTGGGAATGCTAAGTATTCTACCTTTTTTTTTTTTTTCCTTTTGTAGAAAACATGAGTGTCTATGATAAAACTAGAGCCATAATCAAATGTTTACATTTGATCAAATGTAATAATGATATCCTGGACACAGATACTTGGAACTGTGTTGTTAGTGGTTAAAACTCAAACAGTAGGTAGGAAAACCTAGAAAAAGGGTAACTCCAGAAGGTGACTGTAATGGCCAGTTCCTGGGAAAAGAAGTTGCTGGATGGTATTTGCAATGTAACAAGCATGTGGAATCTTTAGTCTGTTTTTACTTTATGGCAGGAAACCTCATCATAAAGACGGTGCTGAAGTTCAGATTAAACGGCAAGCATGTTGTTGTTCCGTTGGTCAGTCGTGTCCAGCTCTTTGTGACCCCATGGACTGTAGCACTGATTATGAAGGAACATTGTTAGCGTACTCTTTTCACCGGTGACGCTAGCAGTCAGGAGCTGAGAGTCTTTCTTCTGACAAGTTCCCAGTCATTGCAAAATGGTTGAAATAAATGATGGTTTCAAAATGAGAGGAAACTTCCTTCATGAGAAAAGTTCACTGTGGCTTTGTGTATTTAGGCAAATAGGACTAAATCTACAATTTTGAAGGGCCGAAGACATCAGTTCACCCGAGGGATAGCAGATTTGATTGTTTTTATATGTGTATCAGAAAACTGAATTTTACCTTGAGTCATTTCACTACCCCGACCACTGTAAGTTTATGTAACTTGCCACAAGTGTATTACCTTTTTCTTATCTCTCTTTTAAAATTTTGAAACAGAGGTAGGAATACTTGCTGCTTACTTCTCTGTCCCATAGACGCACCTTGATTGCTTAAGGGTCTGTCAAACTTTTGACCTTCAATGTTATTAATACTGCAGAAATCCAAAATAGATCCTGACCAGTGAAGAAACTCATGCATTAATTCCACTGTCTCTCAGGTAGATGGATAGAGTTTTATGTGTGAAATTTCATCAGAGGAACAGGAAGACTGGAAAGAAGTCTAAAAATAAATCATTTCCAGATATTTGCCATTCCCTGTTTCCCATTATTTCACTGGGAAAATCCTACCCAGTGCAGTTCCTTTGTTTGCTTATTTAAAATCAGAAGGTCTGTATGGAATTGTAAGAAACTAAGATCAACAAAGTCTACACTTCCATCTCTCTTTAGGAGTTCTTGCAGTTATTGGGCAGTTTGTAAATGGATCCACTCAGATGTCAAATTAAACTCTGGATACATTGGCCCCTATCTCTGGCATTTAAAACTCTGTTGCTATTCCATGTGATATGTTAATAGTACCAGGCTGGCTTTATCAGGCATGTGTGTGTTAGTCGCTCAGTTGTGTCTGACTCTTTGCAAACCCACAGAATGTGGCCTGCCAGGTTCCTCTGTCCGTGGGATTCTCCAAGCAAGAATACTGGAGTGTATTGCCAATCCCTTCACCAGAGGATCTTCCTAACCCAGGGATCGAACCCTGGTCTGCTGCATTGCAGGCAGATTCTTTACCATGTGAGCTACAGGGAAATCCTTATCAGGCATATATTTGGGTAAAGTCTCTCCACAAAGATTTTGTCATCTGCTCTTTCTCCGCTTTAGACAGCAAGCTCTCGGTTTGTAATATATCATGAAGGTGAAATCTCTAGGGACAGTAATTGGCCCCCAAATTAGGTGGCAGTTTGCAACATGCAGGAATGCCTAAGGAGTCAGGGTTGTTTTGGCTTGCTTGGACAGAGCTGTCACAAAAAGGTGTGGATGAGTAACGCCCACCTTTCAAGATTTTTGGGTGACTGTGCCAGGAAAGTCACAGTCACGGGAACTTGGGATCAGAACTATGAGGCAGACTAGGGGAATCATCATAAAGACATGGGCTTTTGGGGCTGGTTTTGTTTTGGTAAAAACTGAATTTGTATAGGTTAGTCGAGCAATGATTAAAAATCCTTCACTTGGGACTTCCTTGGCAGTTCAGTGGTTAAGACTTCTGCTGAATGGGACACAGGTTCGATCCCTGATCGCAGAACTAAGATCCCATGTGCCCACAGTGGGGCCAAAAAAAAAAAAAAAAATCCTTGTCTAGTAACACAAGGTCTTAAGTAAGGCAAAAAACAGTCCTCACAGCATTCAAAAAATTCAAGCCATTAAGTCCATCAGGGCCTCACTCTGCCTACTCGCTTTTGGTTTAGAATTCCTGTTTTCTTAATGCACAATGAATCAAAACTCTTTTTTGTTGGCTAATGATCAATCATCCATTCATTCAACAAATGCTTACTAAGATCTCATTCTAGGCTAGGTTCTTACGTCTCAGTTCTTAAATGTCACTTCTTCAAGGTGACCTTCCCAAACCCCCTAAATTAGGTCCTATCCTCCTATCCCTTTAAGATAGTCATCACACTGGTTTTATACTTGCCTCCTGTGCCAAAGAATAAGTCCCCCTTACGTCATGAATTGTAACTGTCTTATTCACCACTCTATGTTCAGTGCTTAGCACATATTAGGCATTCTAAAAACAGGTACCAAATGAATGAATGAATGAAAGCAGAGGATAAGGACCAGGATGGTTAGAGGCAGGCACAGAACAATGAAAAATTGCCCCTGATAACAGGGAAAGGGCAAAAATTACTGTTACCCAGTTTGGAAGCAATGGCCCCTGAAGCCATCCTTTCATTTCAGCCCAGCTCAACCATGTAAACTTCTAAGGGTAGCCTTGGTTCACCAAGAAAAATGTGCTCAGTAACATTTGTTTAAGATGACACTGAGGGCCACAAATCATTTTATAAAGCTTTTCTTCCAAGGAAGTAATAGTTTTCTAACTTACGTGGATGTATTCATTATTTGGAAATTTTAATATATGAATAATTCTTTATTCCTACAATTATTTCCTACCAATGAAAAAATTGAGCACTTACACAAAATGCAAAAAGAGCCTGGAACAATGCAATAAGGGAGAAACTTCAGTGTGATGAGGCTAAGTCAAATAAGTGCTTTGAGAAATATTATTTTAAATATTATTATGGAAGTATAACATAAAGGCAGTCAAATGAACAACCCTTAAGTATACAGCTTGAGTTTTTACGTGTACCTGTGTAACCACCAATCTTAGTTCAAAGTATGGGACATTTTCAGTGTCTCAGAAAGCTCCCTGTGCTTCTCCTCCCTGTCAGCCACCCACCTTGCTCCAGGTAACCATTATTCTGACTTCCATCACCACACATTATCTGTTTTTTTAAATAATTTTTATTTATCTGTTTACGGCTGTGCTGGGTCTTTGTTGCTGCGAGAGCTTTTTTCTGGTCACGGCGAGTGCGGAGCTACTCTCTAGCTGTGGTGCACAGGTTTCTCATTGCTGTGGCTTCTTGTTGGAGCACCGCCTCAATAGTTGTGGCGTGTGGGCTTAGTTGCTCCATGACCTGTGGGATCCTCTTGGATGAGGGATCAAACCCGTGTCTCCTTCATTGGCAGGCAGATTCTTTACCACTGAGCCACCAGGGAAGCCCCTACATTAGCTATTCTTGAACTTCATAAAAATGGAATCATATATCTGTGCTCTTCTGTGTCTGGCTTCTTTCATTCAACATTGATTTGTGTAGCTGTAATGTATTCCTTCACTGATGCATAGTATTTCTTTGTAAGAATACACCACAGTTTAATAAATTGGGCATGGGGAGATTAAAAACATGACTGTATGAGCTGAAAATTATTCCATGTGTGCCAGCCCTTTAAAGTTGCATGATCTCATAAAAGGTGGGTTGGAAATGTTATCACTAGAAAAGGCAGAAAAAGAGAAGAAGTCCTTCTGGGAGTGGATTTATTAAGTACTCTGCATGGGCTGTTCATTTAACTGAAATCATTACCCTAGGAGGTGACAGCCATCGTTTGCAGAAGAGGAAACTGAGCCTGAGAAAAGTTTTCTAATTGCACAATCAATCTTAACACCCAAGATGTTGGTTACAGCAACGAGCAGTGCTGCCCTGGCTATGAGAATGCCAGGCGGCTTTTGAGGCTGTGCTACCTCGTTAACGAAGACTCAGCATTTACACAGTAGCACAGACCTATTTCTGGTCAGAAAGCTGGCAATTGACCTGACTTTTCTTAATTCAATTTCTCTATCTTTCCCTTCACTGTTTTTCTTGTTTTGAAAAGAAGTCTCCCTTGTATATTTTTCATTCTGACTTTTGTTTATGAATAAATTTTTGTGGCTTATGATGTTTTTCAGATGCATATCTGAATCTAAATCTATTCAGCAAACTATTGAGGGTTTTTTTTTTCTTTTTCTCTTTTTTTAAATAAAAATCTGTTATTTTCTTTCTTTTTTTCTAAATTTTGGCCATGCCACACCCAAGCCACAGTAGTGAAAGCACTGAATCCTAACCACTAGTTCAGTTCAGTCGCTCAGTCATGTCCAACTCTTTGCTACCCCGTGGATTGCAGCATGCCAGGCTTCCCTGTCCGTCACCAACGTCCGGAGCTTACTCAAACTCATGTCCATTGACCACTAGACCGCCAGGGAATTCCATAAGATCAGGTTTCAGTATCTGTGCATAAAGAAATGTTCAATCACTGTAAGAAAGGGAGATGAATTTCAAGTCAGAATTGCCAAGAAATTTCCTGGGAGGCAAAAGTCACATCTTTCATTGTGAGATTTGAAGTGCTTTAAATTCGAACTCCCAGAGGGTCTATATGTCAAAGTCTCTGACTCAATTGATCATGTTGGAAATGAACAAAATTTCTAAATTTCCTCTTCCTAGTACCTTTCTTGATTTTCACCCTACAAGTATAAGCATTCACAATCCCATTCTTCAAAAGTTACCAGAAACTTGCTCAGAATGCCCTTTGGTCAGAATAACAAAAGGGAGAATATACCTTTTAGGTTTTTTTTGAGTTGGGAATGAAAGAGGTTATGTTTTAAATTTTGCATTAATATTAATTTTGCATTTAATATTGCATCAGGTCACCATTTCAGTGAGGCTACAGGTAAGCAGTCCTGTATGCCTAGTGACAGATAGGAGAATACCCTGAGTGTCACAGTCAAACGTTTTGAGTCACTTCTAGAAAAAGCAAGAGATGCCCGGATTCTTTGCTTCAAAGGCATCATTATTTTCACAGTAGAAAGCCCCTTCCATATGGGATGCTTGAACATCAAAGATTTGATTTGATTCTTTTTAATTTTATGAACAATCACAGGACCAATATCTTGTATTTTACACTTAAGAAAATACTTTCCCAAATAATTTTATACTTACCTTTAAAAAAACTTTTCTGAGATGTAACATCTACACGTTTTGTATATGAGGAAGCTGAAATAGAGAATCTGTCACACACCTAGTTAGTGAAAGAGGAGACATTCAGATTTTCTGCTTCCATGGTGCCAGCCCTTCCCACTGCCCAGGTGCTACCCAGGCAGTGTTTGGTGAACTGCATAAGCCATTAAAATCTGCTCTCTTTCAAGACATTGTTTGGTCTGTGATGACTGCTCAAGTCATACCATTTGATCATATACGTACTATATGTGCCAGGCATTGCTCTGGCTGCCATATGTATATTACCCCCAATTCTTGAAATTACAAGCTAGGAATCATTAACCCCTTTTGCAAATGGGGAAACCGAGTCACTGAGCTCAAGAACCTTGAATAAAGCCACATTTTTAGTAAATGCTGAAATCTGCCTTCACACTCAGATTAGTTTGATCCCAAAGTCCATTCAGTTTCCTCGTGCTATCCTGACTCTCATCAGAAAAAAAATGTCTTTCATCTTCTCAATTACAAGTGAGGCAAGTGCAGGAGCCCTAAAATTATTGACAAGTCTTAGCTCATTTCAATATACCTTTCTGACAAGCGGGCATTTTCTTTAGAACTAAACAAAGACAGGTACTGGGTGGGATTCAATTTTTAAAAAGGTTGTTTTGTTTTTGTTTTTGTTTTTGTTTTAACTCTTGGAGCTGTAAGAAAACTAGATTAGTTTGCCATGCAATCAAGTTTTGTGTGCAAAGTATCCTCGCTTCATCAGTGAGATTGGGAGACCCCTGATGGGGAAGCTGGAAGAAACGTTAGTTCTTGGGAATGGAGATTGGGCCACGTGATTCTCAAGATCTCGCTAATTCTCAAGATCATTGTGTTCTAAACAACAATTCCATGACGGAAAATTGGAAAGAAGTGTTCAAAGCCACAGCTTATTTCTCTCCATCAAAGTTATTGTTTATCTTCACTAAAGAACCTAGTCTTGCAATAGAAGCATGTGGTTTCTAGCACCTAAGACAACTATAGTGTGGCTGCAGGTAGAATGGTCTCAAAGACAATGAGTCAGCCAGGAAGATACCTCAGATGCCAGTTGGGTACCAAAAAACACCGATCTGAGGTTAACCTCCTGCTGATGTTATCCTTCGTGATAAAATAAGAGCCAGCCAGATTCCCTAATGGCTCAGATGGTAAAGAATCCACCTGCAGTGCAGGAGTCTTGGGTTTGATCCCTGAGTTGGGAAGAGCCCCTGGAGGAGATCATCGCAACCCACTCCAGTATTCTTGCCTGGAGAATCCCCATGGACAGAGGGCTAACAGGCTACAGTCTGTGGGGTCTCAAAGAGTCGGACACAACTGAGGGACTAAGCACAGCCAGTAGCCTAGTGCTCTGCTTTTCCCAATGCACTGGCTTTCTCTGTGCGGCATTTTTACTTTTTCAGCAAATTTACTAACCTTTAGCAATTACTGTCGGAGAAGGCAATGGCACCCCACTCCAGTACTCTTGCCTGGAAAATCCCATGGATGGAGGAGCCTGGTGGGCTGCGGTCCACGGGGTCGCAAAGAGTCAGACACGACTGAGCACCTTCACTTTCACTTTTTACTTTCATGCATTGGAGAAGGAAATGGCAACCCACTCCAGTGTTCTTGCCTGGAGAATCCCAGGGACAGGGGAGCCTGGTGGGCTGCCGTCTATGGGGTCGCACAGGGTCGGACACAACTGAAGTGACGCAGCAGCAGCAACAGCAGTAGCAGCAGCAGTTACTGTTAGGATTAATTGAGATAACATGAAGTCTATAAAAGTATCTGGCACATCACGGAGGATCTTCGTTTGCCTTCCTCTCAAACAGGATTCCCTGGAAGGAAGTTGGCACACATGAATGGAACTGGACTCTTACTTAATAGTGAACTCAATGGATTGAACGTTGTCACATGTGACATTTTTTCCCCCTTAAGAATTGTGAAACCTCCCCATTTAAATTTGCCATTGTTGAAGTAAGCTTGATCTCTGTGTCAATCACAAGTGCAAACTTTGAGTAGAAACGAAACAAAGGCTTTTTATTCTAATTAAATGGCTTCTTATAAGAAAGCTGTAAGATATGCCCACTCTTTCATTTTTTAATAAAGAATATTAGAGTAGTTCATAGGCACAGAGCCTGCTGTTGTTTGAATAGATATGTCAGGGAAAGTAAGATCATATAATGAAGGTGTTAATAAACACATGGGCATATGCACACATTGAAAATGATTGAATATAATCCCATTCATAATATGATCCCTGGGTGGGCAAAATCTCCTGGAGAAGGAAATGGAAACCGTATTCTTGTATTACGGTATTCTTGCCTGGAAAATCCCATGGACAGAGGAGCCTGGTGGGCTACAGTCCATGGAGTCACAAAGAATTGGACACGACTGAACATCTGAGCATGGACAGCATAATATGATAAGGGCTTTATTTGCTACACAGAAGAATAGATGTTTTCATTGGAATTTTAAAATGATATATTTTGTAGAAAATGTCAGGTTCTGCGGGAGTGAGGTGGTATGGAAAGAACACTGACCCAGAATCATGGAATTGATTTACTCCCGGGCCTTCTTCCATTTAGTCTGTGACTTCGAGAAACTTCTCCATGCTCCTGCTGTCTCACCTGTGATGCTGTCACACACTATGCTTCCCAGGAGCATTCTGCTGTTTGTGTGCAGTGAAAAGCCTTGTTTTGCTTTTAATTCTAGGAAATAGCACTGATGTGGATATATTATACTGTTATTCTGTAGAAAAATATCAGAGGATCCTGATTTATGACGTTGAGTCCAACTCTTCTTCATCTTTGTCATAATAAAAATTAAGGACTCTTCTTATTTTGAAAAATAAAAAGACGACAATGACCTTTTTCATTTTTGTAATTTGCCTTCAGAAGTTAACAGTCCTTTGCCTTTCCTAAGCTCTTCTTTGGTAAAGAACCTGCCATTTACAGATATTTCACAAGTGGACTGTTTCTGGGTCACATAAAAGTGGTGACCAAAATAAGAAATGTGAGTGAAATGTGAACAAATTAAGTTAATGATGATAATTTTGGGTGGGCAAGGATTTTCAATACAGAGAAGTAATTCAGTATCATTTTATTTATTTTATTTTTTTTTTACTTTACAATATTGTATTGGTTTTGCCATACATCAACATGCATCTGCCACGGGTGTACATGTGTTCCCCATCCTGAACCCCCCCTTCCACCTCCCTCCCCATACCATCCCTCTGGGTCATCCCAGTGCACCAGCCCCAAGCTTCCTGTATCCTACATCGAACCTGGACTGGTGATTTGTTTCTTATATGATATTACACATGTTTATTAATTCATTATTCTATACACAAGCCCTTATCATGGAATCTGAGAAGTCAAACAACAGAAAAAAGGAACAATACTGGTATATACTATAAGGAAGAAAGTCAGTATCACAAATAACCTGCAAATTAAAACAGTGATGTACCTTTTTCCTTCCATGAAAGAATCCAGCTTACTTAGGCATGTCTGGTGGCCACACAAAGACACATATTTGGTATGACCTCATAGGAAAACAGTTTGGCAGTATGTATCAGGAACCTTAGAAATGCTTAATCTAGTTATGCTTAATCTTAATCTAATTCCATAGATGGAAAAATAATGTAGAGGAATAGAGAAGAATAACACTGAAGAATCCAAATTCCCACCCAAATTCCCACTCATGATGGATTTACAATTTTCCATTTAATTATCCATATTTCCAACTCATATCCTCTTTCTTCCCTATGGCTTTTAATAAGAAATCATCCATCCCAGATTGTGAGTAAGTGTGTGGGGCAGGGGTGGGATAGCAGGGGGTTTCTGTGTTTTCCATGGTGAACACTGATTTTTTTGTGTAATCAGAAACAGCATTTGAAAACATTGTTTCTAAAAGTCACTAAAATTCAAAGTCTCCTGCTATCAGAGACTCAAGTCAAAGATAGGAAACAGGGTCCAAGGTGAAGGGAGCAGAAAGCAGTGACCATGGGAACAAGGTTTTTGACCTTCCAGTTATACACTGCTGGTAAGACTTTGAAACTCTTGAACCCTCTGAGTCTTTTCGGAATGTTCGGGACTGGTGTTACCTATGCCCACAGCTCTCCTGCACTACTTCCTCCCCTAAAGTCCAGCCTGCAACTCACTTTTCATGAACGATCTGCCTCCGTGATCTGGGGAAGCCTTCTCCTTCCAATTTCTGTCACCCACTGCTGGCTACCAGCAGCCACCAAACACCTTTGCAGATCTCACCTCTCTGTAGCCTCCTCCCTCCCTGCCCAGTGCAGACTCGTCATACTTCCATTACATTTGTTCTTCCCTCTGAGATTTAGGCTCTGATTTCAAGGCTTTGTAGTTCTTATTTCAAAGACAAGGAGTGAAAAAAACCAGGGAAGATATGAAGCATGGACTTCAGTCACCAGTTCTGTGATGCAACACTGCCCTAGGTCTGTTCAGGCTTACCAAATTCAACTGTTTTCAAGTTCTATATCATTGAACAGTGACTGGTTCACACACAGTCATTAACCTTGCTCCCCGCCTTTTCTTCCCTGCCTTCCCATCAGAGAGATGGGAAAAACATGGGCTTAGCCAGGTCATTCATTTCATTTCTCAACAACACTTGGAACATCCAAATCCACTTCCTCATTCATACTTGCTAGGCTAAGCTAAGTCACTTCAGTCGTGTCCGACTCTGTGCGACCCCATAGACGGCAGCCCACCAGGCTTCACCGTCCCTGGGATTCTCCAGGCAAGAACACTGGAGTGGGTTGCCATTTCCTTCTCCAATGCATGAAAGTGAAAAGTGAAAGTGAAGTCACTCAGTTGTGTCCGGCTCAGCGACCCCATGGACTGCAGCCTACCAGGCTCCTCCATCCATGGGATTTTCTAAGCAAAAGTACTGGAGTGGGATGCCATTGCCTTCTCCGCATTCATACTTGACTTCTCCTCAATTCAGACCAGTTTTATTCATCGAATGAAGTGCTGTACTCTTTTCTGAACAAAATAACAAGGACCAATCTAAAAAATATCCTGTGGAAAATAACATCAACATGATTACAATACACCAGGCAATTTGTCCAACTCGATAGACCCACCCAGATGATCAACTTCAAGTTTAGATGCTCAAATTAAGACTAGGAGTGTTTCCCTGTTTTTATTTTACTCGTCGTCATAAATGAAACCATCGTCTGATCTCCTATGCATATTTGGACTCCAAATTAAACCTTCAGTCACCTAGACGTCTTGTTTTATATGGCTGCTATTTTAAAAATTTATTTCTATTGTTTTTGACTGTGCTGGATCTTCGTTGCTGTGAGGGCTTTTCTCTAGTTGCGGCGAGTGTGGTCTGCTCTCTAGTTGCGATTTGCGGGCTTCTCATTGCCGTGGCTTCTTTTGTTTGAGAGAACGGGCTCTAGGGCACTGGGGCTTCAGCAGTTGCGGCTTGTGGGCTCTAGAGCCCGGGCTTAGTTGCTCCACAGTATGTGAGATTTTCCCAGATCAGGGATCGAACCTGTGTTTTCTGTTTGTGAGTCTTTATGTTTTGTAAATAAGTTCATTCGTATCATTTTTGTAGATTCTGTACATAAGTGATATCACTGGGGCAGATGTGTAACCCCATCAACAGTGGATGGTGTGTACTGTACCCCTGAACCAGGGAGTGCATGGCCGCAGGGATGGTGGCTTTGGCCCCCAGGCCCCAGGGAGGGCGCTGGGCCTGGTCTTACCATTGAAGAGGTGAATTAGAAGTCCTTCCCCAAGAGTGCTCATGCTTTTCTTTTTTAAGTCTAAAAGTTTTGTTTAGAGATAAACGAATACTGCCATCTTTTGTCAATTTCCCTTTTTTGTAATACTCAAAGTACAGTTCAGTTCAGTTGCTCAGTCATGTCCAATGAACCGCAGCACGCCAGGCCTCCCTGTCCGTCACCAACTCCCCGAGTCTACCCAAACCCATATCCTTTGAGTCGGTGATGCCATCCAACCATCTCATCTTCTGTCATGCCCTTCTCCTCCTGCCCTCAATCTTTCCCAGCATCAGGGTCTTTTCTAATGAGTCAGCTCTTCGCATCACGTGGCCAAAGTACTGGAGTTTCAGCTTCAACATCAGTCCTTCCAATGAACACCCAGGGCTGATGTCCTTTAGAATGGACTGGTTGGATCTCCTTGCAGTCCAAGGGACTCTCAAGAGTCTTCTCCAACACCACAGTTCAAAAGCATGAATTCTTCAGCGCTCAGCTTTCTTTATAGCCCAACTCTCACATCCATCCATGACTACTGGAAAAAACATAGCCTTGACTAAACAGACCTTTGTTGACAAAGTTATGTCTCTGCTTTTTAATATGCTGTCTAGGTTGGTCATAACTTTCCTTCCAAGGAGTAAGTGTCTTTTAATTTCATGGCTGCAATCACCATCTGCAGTGATTTTGGAGCCCCCCAAAATAAAGTCAGCCACTATTTGCACTGTTTCCCCATCTATTTGCCATGAAGTGATGGGACCAGATGCCATGATTTCAGTTTTCTGAATGTTGAGCTTTAAGCCAACTTTTTCACTCTCCCCTTTCACTTTCATCAAGAGGTTCTTTAGTTCCTCTTCACTTTCTGCCATAAGGGTGGTGTCATCTGCATTATCTGAGGTTATTGATATTTCTCCCAGCAATCTTGATTCTAGCTTGTGCTTCCTCCAGCCCAGCGTTTCTCATGATATACTCTGCATACAAGTTAAATAAGCAGGGTGACAATATACAGCCTTGATGTACTCCTTTCCTGATTGGAACCATTCTGTTGTTCCATGTCCAGTTCTAACTGTTGCTTCCTGACCTGCATACAGGTTTCTCAAGGGGCAGGTCAGGTGGTCTGGTATTCCCATCTCTTTCAGAATTATCCACAGTTTATTGTGATCCACACAGTCAAAGGCTTTGGCATAGTCAATAAAGCAGAAATAGATGTTTTTCTGGAACTCTCTTGCTAATACTCAAAAGTAAATAAACTCAATTCAAAAAACTATGTGTACTAGTTGTCTTGATAATTTCTTTTACAGTTGATTTCTTCATTAAGGCTTTGAACAGGGCCTTCAGAGAATGCTTGTTTTAAGTCTCTTTTTAAAGCCAACATTTTATTATTCTATTTTTATAATTTCAAACATATGGCACATTTGGATCTTACAGTGAACACCCGCATACCCAAAACTTAAATTCTGCCATTAGCGTTTACTGTACTTGTTTGTCATTATCTACCCCTCAATCCATTCCTCCATCCATATATACTTTGTAGTTTTTGATGATCTTCAAAACTAAAGTGCTAAACATCAGAATACTTAACCTGAGTCACTTCGTTAACTAAAATTCAATACTTGTTTTCAGTTTTTAAGATAAAACTTGGATATAATGAAATATAACAATCTTAGGTGTATATTTACTGAGCTTTAACAAAAGCATACCCTGGTATAACCCAAACCCCTATCATGATAAAGACATACCATCACCCCAGAAAGTTCTCCTCATGACCCCTCCAAGTTGCTGGCCCTACCCCTACCACCCAGAATCAACCACTGATGTGATATTTTTCTTACCATATATTAGTTTTGCCTATTTTAGAGTTTCATATAAATAGAATTTACTTGGCATGTATTCTTCTGTGTAAGACTCTTTTTAAACAGCATGTTTTGTGCTAATGATCTATGCTTATGAGCTAGTGAGCCATGTTGTTGCATGTATCTGATGTAACTGAGCAGTATTCCATTGTATGACTGTATCAGTTTATCTATTCTCTTATTGATAAATAACAGATGTTTTAGGCTATTTTAAATGACACTGCTATAAGCATTCTTGTACAAGACTTTGTAGACATACATTGTTATTTCTCTTGGATAAATACCTCGAGTACCAAATAATACTAAATAGTAGTAATAATAAAATTTGTAACAGGATACTAACATATAGCACAATTTATTATTAATCTTATTATTATGCTGTTAAGGACTTCACCTAAGTAGAAGAACTCACAGTGTTCAATTGTGAAGAGCATTCCCATGAAAACAGTGTTTTGCCAGTAAATTGGAGCTTTGAAGGACTGTGGTTGTAAGGACACTAGCGAGTTTTGAGCTAAAGGGAAATAAGTATCACAGTGCCACTTGAGTTGTGAGTTAATTTTACATGAACTTTGGGTTAGGAGAAAGGAAATCTGACCTTTGGTCCTAGCCTTACCACTAACTAGTAGTCACTTTGTCACTTTGAGAAATAATCCAAGAGGAAATGAAGGGTTGAGCTAGATGTTCTGTAAGGTGTGGTTCAAGTCATTCAGCATTTCTCAAATATGTGCTAAGCTGTGAGGGCACTGTTAGGAATAAGACATATCTTTTGGACTTCAAGCTGTTCACAGTGTAGGAGCACTAGATGGTGTTTTCTAGGTGGAAAGTATCTGTGGTATCACTGATTAATTGTGTACCTCCTCTTAGGCAAAGCACAATATAGTCAATGGATGAATGAATGAATGAATGAATAGAAGCAAAACCCCAACCTTAAGAACATTGTAATGTTGCTAAAATTGCTATGGTTATCTCTGTGTCTACAACCAGCTATAATGTAAAGCAGAATATGCTGTCTGCTGTAATAAAGACTCTGTTCTTGGGAAACAGTGGAGGAATGACTAATAGATGTGATTCTGAAGTAGTAACTGCTTCCTCATAGTCTTTTTTTTTTTTTTATTTATTTATTCATTTGGTTACGTTGGGCCTGCAGGCTCCAAAGTGCTTGAGCTCAGTAGTTGTGGCACACAGGCTTAGTTGTCCCTTGACACATGGGATCTTAGTTCCCCAACCAGGGATGGAACCTGCATCCCCTGAATTGCAAGGTGAATTCTTAGCCAAGGTGAATTCTTAACCAGGGAAGTCCCCCTCATAGAGTCTTTAGGAAGAAGAGAGTCTAAACAGCAGAGTCACATTTCTGATTTAGGAAAACTTCTCCATCTATTTCCATGTACCTGAAGATGTAAATAAATGATACGTTTTGGAATCTAAAAGCCCTCTTGGTAGTGTATAAGATCCATAAGCTGTGGATCTTGGCCTTCCCTGGTGGCTCAGATGGTAAAGAATCTGCCTGCAATGCGGGCAACCTGGGTTTGATCCCTGGATTGGGAAGATCCCCTGGAGGAGGGTATGGCAACCTACTCCAGTATTCTTGCCTGGAGAATCCCCATGGAAAGAGGAGCCTGGCGGGCTACAGTCCATGGGGTTGCAAAGAGTCAGACACGACTGAGCAACTAAGCATGGCACAGCACAGCTATGGATCTTCAATTTCACCCTTTTTGATTTATTTTTGAATGAGTGTGTGGGGTTTTGTTTTCTGTTTGAGGTAACCTTTCTCCTGAATTTTGCATTTCAGTCCTCCCCTCCCCATTTATGTATTCATTCAAAATAAGTATTTATTGAGTACCAATTATTAACATGAGATATGAGGTAGTCATGCCATAGAGAGGTAACTGAACAGCACTTATCTGAAACTGACTGTTAAGACCTGCTCCAGTTTGTAAAGGTACCAAATTGCAGTCACATTTAGTGTGTTAGAAATAAAAACCCCTGTGTGTGTGTGCCTTATGTTTCCTAGCAATTAGGAGCTATTATGTCAATACTTTTAATAGAGTACTATGCTACAGTTTGCTTTCCAAGGATCCATAAGGGGAATTTCCAGATTTACCAGTAATTTAAGCATTTTTCAGGAAAAGGAATTTAAAGAAGCATCAATTTTAGGGATATGTATTGCTAGAAGGTTTGCTACTTGTATATGGCCCAAATCAATTGTGCATTCACCAAACTAAGCAAAACCAGCTTGCTCAACAAAGTTAGTTCACATTGCAAATGGACATTAGAGTTTAGAAGGTAGGCTGGTAACAGATCTTGACATTTGTCTCTTTCTAGAATTAGAGAATTTTTTTCTTTTTAAATATTTTTTTTATGGCTGCACTGGGTCTTCACTGCAGTGCTGCTCTTTGTTGCAGCACGTGGGGCTTTCTCTAGTTGTGGCAAAAAGGAGCTACGCTCTAGTTTCGGTGAGCTGGCTTCTCATTACGGTGGCCTTTCTTACTGCTGAGCATGGGCTCTGGAGCATATGGGCTTCAGTAGCAGCTGCACAAGGACTTAGTTGCCCTCGGCATGTGCGATCTGATTTCCCAGACCAGGGATCAAATCCGTGTGCCCTGCATTGGCATGTGGATTATGTCCCTATCTATCTATCATCTATCTATTTATTTGGATGTGCCAGGTCTTAGTTGTGGCACTCAAGATCTATAGTTAAGGCATGTGGGATCTTAGTTCCCTGATCAGGATTCAACCTGGACTCCATGCATTGGCAGGTGTATTCTTAACCACTGGATCACCAGGAAGTCCCAAGAATTATAGAAATTTTTAAAAATAATAAGCATTAACAATTTATAAAATGAAGAAAACTTTTTGTGTATATATATATATTTCAAATATTTATTTCTCTGAGTTTTCACCAGTTTTTAAACAGTCATATTTGCACATGTGGTAGAATATTAGAAGAATACCAATTTTGGATTAAAGGCACGAAGACAAGGGGCTATCCTTATAGTGGAGAGAGGGCAAGCTTGGATTGGGGTCTCTGTGCTACTTATTTGCTGTGTAGTAAATTCCTTTACCACTATATTTCTCCATTTCTTGTGCTGAAGTTGGGAATGTACTGTGTACTTTCCAAGGTGGTTGCACATATTAGAGATGACGTCGTAATGTGCTGGGTACAAACTGATATGCAGTAAAGACGCTAGAACTAATAGCTTTAATTATCTGCTTGTGCAGAAGCATTGTTACTGGTCATTTTGGTTATAGCCCAAGCTGCCCAGCATAATCGCAACTGTTGGATAAAGAGTTTGTTTGGATGTCTGTAGAGATGATTGGTTTTGACTTTGGCTACATATTAAAATCACCAAGAAGAGGTTTTAAAAATGACCAAGGGCTAGGACCCTCCACAAATTCTAGTTTTGTTTTGTTTTGTTTTTTAAAGATCTCCAGCCAAGGGTGTTCATCCAAGGTTGATGTGTAATAGTTTAGACTGAATGATAGTTTAGAAGCCATAGTTTCTGCTGATAGCCCTACTTTGCACTATAAATAAACAGATATATTGATTGAGCCACTGTTTAGTCCATGCAAATGCTGATCTGGTTCAACCCTTGTTGAAAATTCTCTTACGATTCTCTATAGTTTGCTGTAAAAGTTACTTCCCACTAGGTTTTGTTCTTTATTCTTATCTTTCCTCTCTGACTTTATTTCTAAGAGGGAAGCAGGAGAAGGAAGATAAAATAAAAGGAAATAGAAAATGAGGATGATTGTTTCTGTTCTTTTTTTTTTTTTTTTGATAGATAAAAAGTAGATTTGTTGAGAGAGATACACACTCCACAATGTGGGCCATCTTGGAAGGGGAGAGGCCCTTTTCTGTTCATTTGAGCAATTCCAGTTAACACTGCTCAGGACAGCAGCCACAGAACTGGAGCCGACAGGCAACAGAGCCTTTAAGGGACTACACATCAGTAGCATTTGAGTGTAATAACTGGAAAAGAATCCTCTCCAGGAATATGAGAATTTTCTATTAGGAGAGAGAGAGAAGCCCCGAGACCTGACCACTTTTCACAAAGGAAATTGCAGAAGGCACCTTCTTTATTGGAATTCAGTTCAGTTCGGTTCAGTCGCTCAGTCGTGTCTGACTCTTTGCGACCCCATTAACCACAGCATGCCAGGCCTCCCTGTCTATCACCAACTCTCAGAGTTTACCCAAACTCATGCCCATTGAGTCGGTGATGCCATCCAACCATCTCATCTTCTGTCATCCCCTTCTCCTCCTGCCCTCAATCTTTCCCAGCATCAGGGTCTTTTCTAATGAGTCAGCTCTTCGCATCACGTGGCCAAAGTACTGGAGTTTCAGCTTCAACATCAGTCCTTCCAATGAACACCCAGGGCTGATGTCCTTTAGAATGGACTGGTTGGATCTCCTTGCAGTCCAAGGGACTCTCAAGAGTCTTCTCAACACCACAGTTCAAAAGCATGAATTCTTCAGCGCTCAGCTTTCTTTATAGCCCAACTCTCACATCCATCCATGACTACTGGAAAAAACATAGCCTTGACTAAACAGACCTTTGTTGACAAAGTTATGTCTCTGCTTTTTAATATGCTGTCTAGGTTGGTCATAACTTTCCTTCCAAGGAGTAAGTGTCTTTTAATTTCATGGCTGCAATCACCATCTGCAGTGATTTTGGAGCCCCCCAAAATAAAGTCAGCCACTATTTGCACTGTTTCCCCATCTATTTGCCATGAAGTGATGGGACCAGATGCCATGATTTCAGTTTTCTGAATGTTGAGCTTTAAGCCAACTTTTTCACTCTCCTTTCACTTTCATCAAGAGGTTCTTTAGTTCCTCTTCACTTTCTGCCATAAGGGTGGTGTCATCTGCATTATCTGAGGTTATTGATATTTCTCCCAGCAATCTTGATTCTAGCTTGTGCTTCCTCCAGCCCAGCGTTTCTCATGATATACTCTGCATACAAGTTAAATAAGCAGGGTGACAATATACAGCCTTGATGTACTCCTTTCCTGATTGGAACCATTCTGTTGTTCCATGTCCAGTTCTAACTGTTGCTTCCTGACCTGCATACAGGTTTCTCAAGGGGCAGGTCAGGTGGTCTGGTATTCCCATCTCTTTCAGAATTATCCACAGTTTATTGTGATCCACACAGTCAAAGGCTTTGGCATAGTCAATAAAGCAGAAATAGATGTTTTTCTGGAACTCTCTTGCTAATACTCAAAAGTAAATAAACTCAATTCAAAAAACTATGTGTACTAGTTGTCTTGATAATTTCTTTTTACAGTTGATTTCTTCATTAAGGCTTTGAACAGGGCCTTCAGAGAATGCTTGTTTTAAGTCTCTTTTTTAAAGCCAACATTTTATTATTCTATTTTTATAATTTCAAACATATGGCACATTTGGATCTTACAGTGAACACCCGCATACCCAAAACTTAAATTCTGCCATTAGCGTTTACTGTACTTGTTTGTCATTATCTACCCCTCAATCCATTCCTCCATCCATATATACTTTGTAGTTTTTGATGATCTTCAAAACTAAAGTGCTAAACATCAGAATACTTAACCTGAGTCACTTCGTTAACTAAAATTCAATACTTGTTTTCAGTTTTTAAGATAAAACTTGGATATAATGAAATATAACAATCTTAGGTGTATATTTACTGAGCTTTAACAAAAGCATACCCTGGTATAACCCAAACCCCTATCATGATAAAGACATACCATCACCCCAGAAAGTTCTCCTCATGACCCCTCCAAGTTGCTGGCCCTACCCCTACCACCCAGAATCAACCACTGATGTGATATTTTTCTTACCATATATTAGTTTTGCCTATTTTAGAGTTTCATATAAATAGAATTTACTTGGCATGTATTCTTCTGTGTAAGACTCTTTTTAAACAGCATGTTTTGTGCTAATGATCTATGCTTATGAGCTAGTGAGCCATGTTGTTGCATGTATCTGATGTAACTGAGCAGTATTCCATTGTATGACTGTATCAGTTTATCTATTCTCTTATTGATAAATAACAGATGTTTTAGGCTATTTTAAATGACACTGCTATAAGCATTCTTGTACAAGACTTTGTAGACATACATTGTTATTTCTCTTGGATAAATACCTCGGAGTACCAAATAATACTAAATAGTAGTAATAATAAAATTTGTAACAGGATACTAACATATAGCACAATTTATTATTAATCTTATTATTATGCTGTTAAGGACTTCACCTAAGTAGAAGAACTCACAGTGTTCAATTGTGAAGAGCATTCCCATGAAAACAGTGTTTTGCCAGTAAATTGGAGCTTTGAAGGACTGTGGTTGTAAGGACACTAGCGAGTTTTGAGCTAAAGGGAAATAAGTATCACAGTGCCACTTGAGTTGTGAGTTAATTTTACATGAACTTTGGGTTAGGAGAAAGGAAATCTGACCTTTGGTCCTAGCCTTACCACTAACTAGTAGTCACTTTGTCACTTTGAGAAATAATCCAAGAGGAAATGAAGGGTTGAGCTAGATGTTCTGTAAGGTGTGGTTCAAGTCATTCAGCATTTCTCAAATATGTGCTAAGCTGTGAGGGCACTGTTAGGAATAAGACATATCTTTTGGACTTCAAGCTGTTCACAGTGTAGGAGCACTAGATGGTGTTTTCTAGGTGGAAAGTATCTGTGGTATCACTGATTAATTGTGTACCTCCTCTTAGGCAAAGCACAATATAGTCAATGGATGAATGAATGAATGAATGAATAGAAGCAAAACCCCAACCTTAAGAACATTGTAATGTTGCTAAAATTGCTATGGTTATCTCTGTGTCTACAACCAGCTATAATGTAAAGCAGAATATGCTGTCTGCTGTAATAAAGACTCTGTTCTTGGGAAACAGTGGAGGAATGACTAATAGATGTGATTCTGAAGTAGTAACTGCTTCCTCATAGTCTTTTTTTTTTTTTTAATATTTATTTATTCATTTGGTTACGTTGGGCCTGCAGGCTCCAAAGTGCTTGAGCTCAGTAGTTGTGGCACACAGGCTTAGTTGTCCCTTGACACATGGGATCTTAGTTCCCCAACCAGGGATGGAACCTGCATCCCCTGAATTGCAAGGTGAATTCTTAGCCAAGGTGAATTCTTAACCAGGGAAGTCCCCCTCATAGAGTCTTTAGGAAGAAGAGAGTCTAAACAGCAGAGTCACATTTCTGATTTAGGAAAACTTCTCCATCTATTTCCATGTACCTGAAGATGTAAATAAATGATACGTTTTGGAATCTAAAAGCCCTCTTGGTAGTGTATAAGATCCATAAGCTGTGGATCTTGGCCTTCCCTGGTGGCTCAGATGGTAAAGAATCTGCCTGCAATGCGGGCAACCTGGGTTTGATCCCTGGATTGGGAAGATCCCCTGGAGGAGGGTATGGCAACCTACTCCAGTATTCTTGCCTGGAGAATCCCCATGGAAAGAGGAGCCTGGCGGGCTACAGTCCATGGGGTTGCAAAGAGTCAGACACGACTGAGCAACTAAGCATGGCACAGCACAGCTATGGATCTTCAATTTCACCCTTTTTGATTTATTTTTGAATGAGTGTGTGGGGTTTTGTTTTCTGTTTGAGGTAACCTTTCTCCCTGAATTTTGCATTTCAGTCCTCCCCTCCCCATTTATGTATTCATTCAAAATAAGTATTTATTGAGTACCAATTATTAACATGAGATATGAGGTAGTCATGCCATAGAGAGGTAACTGAACAGCACTTATCTGAAACTGACTGTTAAGACCTGCTCCAGTTTGTAAAGGTACCAAATTGCAGTCACATTTAGTGTGTTAGAAATAAAAACCCCTGTGTGTGTGTGCCTTATGTTTCCTAGCAATTAGGAGCTATTATGTCAATACTTTTAATAGAGTACTATGCTACAGTTTGCTTTCCAAGGATCCATAAGGGAATTTCCAGATTTACCAGTAATTTAAGCATTTTTCAGGAAAAGGAATTTAAAGAAGCATCAATTTTAGGGATATGTATTGCTAGAAGGTTTGCTACTTGTATATGGCCCAAATCAATTGTGCATTCACCAAACTAAGCAAAACCAGCTTGCTCAACAAAGTTAGTTCACATTGCAAATGGACATTAGAGTTTAGAAGGTAGGCTGGTAACAGATCTTGACATTTGTCTCTTTCTAGAATTAGAGAATTTTTTTCTTTTTAAATATTTTTTTTATGGCTGCACTGGGTCTTCACTGCAGTGCTGCTCTTTGTTGCAGCACGTGGGGCTTTCTCTAGTTGTGGCAAAAAGGAGCTACGCTCTAGTTTCGGTGAGCTGGCTTCTCATTACGGTGGCCTTTCTTACTGCTGAGCATGGGCTCTGGAGCATATGGGCTTCAGTAGCAGCTGCACAAGGACTTAGTTGCCCTCGGCATGTGCGATCTGATTTCCCAGACCAGGGATCAAATCCGTGTGCCCTGCATTGGCATGTGGATTATGTCCCTATCTATCTATCATCTATCTATTTATTTGGATGTGCCAGGTCTTAGTTGTGGCACTCAAGATCTATAGTTAAGGCATGTGGGATCT
Organism: Bos mutus; assembly: GCF_027580195.1. Classification (NCBI taxonomy): domain Eukaryota; kingdom Metazoa; phylum Chordata; class Mammalia; order Artiodactyla; family Bovidae; genus Bos; species Bos mutus. Next base: position 59,438,580 of record NC_091622.1, on the reverse strand, counting down.
TAGTTCCCTGATCAGGGATTCAACCTGGACTCCATGCATTGGCAGGTGTATTCTTAACCACTGGATCACCAGGGAAGTCCCAAGAATTATAGAAATTTTTTAAAAAATAATAAGCATTAACAATTTATAAAATGAAGAAAACTTTTGTGTATATATATATATTTCAAATATTTATTTCTCTGAGTTTTCACCAGTTTTTAAACAGTCATATTTGCACATGTGGTAGAATATTAGAAGAATACCAATTTTGGATTAAAGGCACGAAGACAAGGGGCTATCCTTATAGTGGAGAGAGGGCAAGCTTGGATTGGGGTCTCTGTGCTACTTATTTGCTGTGTAGTAAATTCCTTTACCACTATATTTCTCCATTTCTTGTGCTGAAGTTGGGAATGTACTGTGTACTTTCCAAGGTGGTTGCACATATTAGAGATGACGTCGAATGTGCTGGGTACAAACTGATATGCAGTAAAGACGCTAGAACTAATAGCTTTAATTATCTGCTTGTGCAGAAGCATTGTTACTGGTCATTTTGGTTATAGCCCAAGCTGCCCAGCATAATCGCAACTGTTGGATAAAGAGTTTGTTTGGATGTCTGTAGAGATGATTGGTTTTGACTTTGGCTACATATTAAAATCACCAAGAAGAGGTTTTAAAAATGACCAAGGGCTAGGACCCTCCACAAATTCTAGTTTTGTTTTGTTTTGTTTTTTAAAGATCTCCAGCCAAGGGTGTTCATCCAAGGTTGATGTGTAATAGTTTAGACTGAATGATAGTTTAGAAGCCATAGTTTCTGCTGATAGCCCTACTTTGCACTATAAATAAACAGATATATTGATTGAGCCACTGTTTAGTCCATGCAAATGCTGATCTGGTTCAACCCTTGTTGAAAATTCTCTTACGATTCTCTATAGTTTGCTGTAAAAGTTACTTCCCACTAGGTTTTGTTCTTTATTCTTATCTTTCCTCTCTGACTTTATTTCTAAGAGGGAAGCAGGAGAAGGAAGATAAAATAAAAGGAAATAGAAAATGAGGATGATTGTTTCTGTTCTTTTTTTTTTTTTTTTTTTTGATAGATAAAAAGTAGATTTGTTGAGAGAGATACACACTCCACAATGTGGGCCATCTTGGAAGGGGAGAGGCCCTTTTCTGTTCATTTGAGCAATTCCAGTTAACACTGCTCAGGACAGCAGCCACAGAACTGGAGCCGACAGGCAACAGAGCCTTTAAGGGACTACACATCAGTAGCATTTGAGTGTAATAACTGGAAAAGAATCCTCTCCAGGAATATGAGAATTTTCTATTAGGAGAGAGAGAGAAGCCCCGAGACCTGACCACTTTTCACAAAGGAAATTGCAGAAGGCACCTTCTTTATTGGAATTCAGTTCAGTTCGGTTCAGTCGCTCAGTCGTGTCTGACTCTTTGCGACCCCATTAACCACAGCATGCCAGGCCTCCCTGTCTATCACCAACTCTCAGAGTTTACCCAAACTCATGCCCATTGAGTCGGTGATGCCATCCAACCATCTCATCTTCTGTCATCCCCTTCTCCTCCTGCCCTCAATCTTTCCCAGCATCAGGGTCTTTTCAAATGAGTCAGCTCTTCGCATCAGGTGGCCAAAGTATTGGCATTTCAGCTTCAACATCAGTCCTTCCAATGAACACCCAGGACTGATCTCCTTTAGGGATAGACTGGTTGGATCTCCTTGCAGTCCAAGGGACTCTCAAGAGTTTTCTCCAACACTATAGTTCAAAAGCATCAATTCCTTGGCATTCAGCTTTCTTTATAGTCCAACTTTCACATCCATACGTGACTACTGGAAAAACAGCCTTGACTAGATGGACCTTTATTGACAAAGTTATGTCTCTGCTTTTTAATATGCTGTCTAGGTTGGTCATAACTTTCCTTCTAAGGAGTAAGTGTCTTTTAATTTCATGGCCTCAATCACCATCTGCAGTGATTTTGGAGCCCCCCAAAATAAAGTCAGCCTCTTTTCCCACTGTTTCCCCATCTATTTGCCATGAAGTGATGGGACCAGATGCCATGATTTTAGTTTTCTGAATGTTGAGCTTTAAGCCAACTTTTTCACTCTCCTCTTTCACTTTCATCAAGAGGCTCTTTAGTTCTTCACTTTCTGCCATAAGGGTGGTGTCATCTGCATATCTGAGGTTATTGATATTTCTCCCAGCAATCTTGATTCCAGCTTATGCTTCCTCTAGCCCAGTGTTTCTATGATATACTCTGCATACAAGTTAAATAAGCAGGGTGACACTATACAGCCTTGACATACTGCTTTTCCTATTTGGAACCAGTCTGTTGTTCCATGTCCAGTTCTAACTGTTGCTTCCTGACCTGCATACAGGTTTCTCAAGGGGCAGGTCAGGTGGTCTGGCATTCCCATCTCTTTCAGAATTTTCCACAGCTTATTGTGATCCACACAATCAAAGGCTTTGGCATAGTCAATAAAGCAAAAATAGATGTTTTTCTGGAAGTCTCTTGCTTTTTCGATGATCCAGCTAATGTTGGCAATTTGATCTGTGGTTCCTCTGCCTTTTCTAAATCCAGCTTGAACATCTGGAAGTTCACAGTTCACATATTGCTGAAGCCTGGCCTGGAGAATTTTGAGCATTACTTTACTAGCGTGTGAGATGAGTGCAATTGTGCAGTAGTTTGAGCATTCTTTGGCATTGCCTTTCTTTGGGATTGGAATGAAATCCTATCCTTGGTTAATTTTCTGTTTGAATGTCAGCATTTCTTTTCAAAGATGCATTAGCACCACTCTTCTGTTATACAAAACAATGAAATGCCCTTTTCAATAAGGGCAAAAAGGCATAGAGTAAAATTTTACTAAAGGAATTGAGAAAGGAAAAATGAAAGCTTTTTACAGCACCTGGAGAGTACATTTGTTGAACTGTAAGAATGAGTGAGAAGAGTGAATTGGGGTTAGGTGAGATTACTATGTGACCTTGGTTACCCCATCCCATAATAAAACATACTAAGGAGGAGAGCTGCAGTGACACCCATTGCCACTTAAGGATTCATTTGGTTGCAAGTGACAGAAATCCAATCCCAAATAGTTTAAGGAATCAACCAAGGAATATACCAAATTAAAATCACGTAAAATTACATATATCCATATATATTTACTTAGCTGGAAATTCTAAGGAGGTAGAACATGACTGGATCAAAGGAATCAAAAGAGGTCATCAGGATTGATTTTCTCCCTCACTCTCTCAGTCTGTGGTCCTGTGTGTTGGTTTTTTAGTTTCAGCTTCCTCATATCCAAAAGGACTCCAGTTCACCACACAGTGACACACCTGGATCTGTCCCTGAGCTGTGGGACACAGAGGGGTCCGTTGCCAGGAGGCGTGGGAGGGTGGATGGGCCGGAGAAAGTAGGTGTCTGTTGCACCTGTGGGCTCCCTTCCTCTGTACTGGTGCTTCACTGATTCCCACATCTTATGCCTCAGACTCCAGAGTTGGATTACACCACCTTCCTTGTGCTAGCATGGATTTACTGATTATTAGGGTTGTTTATCTATATAGCTGAGACTCTTGATAACTGCTGGAGGTTTTATCATTTCCACAAGATTTACTCTGAGAACATTGAGTACTTGACTTGTCCATATTGAGAAATTTTTATCATTTCTTTTCTTTTTTTTTCCCACCAAGTGAAAGCCCATTTGCAAATGTCTAGTTCTAGAAGTTGGTATAAGAGTACAGATCTGATTGGGAAGGAACCAGTATTATAAGCATTATCTCTCTGCTTTGTTTCAAGAACAAGAAACCCTCCTGAATAAGCCTTGTCAGGGAATAGATACAACATGCTATTCTGCCAACATTGCCATTATTAAGGATTTGTTTTCTCTTTCTTAGTCATTTGTAAGCTTGTGGTAGTTTTAATTTTATATCTCTCTTTCCTGGTACCACATAGTAGGGAATCAAAAAATATGTATTGAATGATTGAAGAGTCTGGAATTTTTGAATGATTTTCCTGAATTTGGCCAAATTAGAATTAGGTTAAAATTCATAATATTACCCCAAAACACCCACATTTATTTGTTATAACTTTGATTTATTATAATAATATCTTTCTAGTTATATTTATAAGCAAGAAGAAATAAAACATTGATGCCCACCTTTTTCAGTTAAATTAAGCCCCTGGAAAAGGAAACAGCAACCCACTCCAGTACTCTTGCCTGGGAAGTCTCATGGACAGAGGAGCCTGGTCACAAAAGAGTCAGACATGACTTAGTGACTAAAACAAGAACAATAACAAGCTGGAACAGTGACCAGCCCTTTCCAGTTTCTTATCTCTTTTAACAAAACTTAAAAATTTTTTCTTGTACGTTCCTAGCGCCCTTTGTGGAGAAAAAACTTCACACATTTTGAGCACTTGCTATGTACCAAGTGTTCTGTGGACACATTGTCTAATTGAAATCCCACAGCCATACCATAAAGCCTTCCTCTTTATCAACTCCCTCCTTTGTGATGTCATCTCTCATGGCGTTTATCACACTCTGTTGCAATATTTGCTTCTTTTCTTTGTCTCCTACTAACCTGTGAGTTTTTCAGCTGCAGAGTCTGTCTTATTCAGGTATGTATTCTCAGTACCCAGCTCACAGTGGGAACTCTGGAAATATTTTTTAACAATTTGGGTATTGTGTAATCTTTATTTTACAAATTAACATTCAACGTTACTAAGTAGAAAGTGATTAAGGTTAGTTTTTGAGAAAGAATCTGCCTGCCTGCCAGTGCAGGAGATGCAGAGATATGGGTTTGATCCCTGGGTCAGGAAGATTCCCTGGAGGAGGATATGGCCACCCACTCCAGTATTCTTGCCTGGGAAATCCCATGGACAGAGGAGTTTGACAGGCCACAGTTCATGGGGTCATAAACAGTCAGACATGACTGAGCATGCACACACATACCAGACTTGAAGGCTTGTTTTCTTTCTGCTAAACCACTCTGGGTTGTTAGGAAGGTTGGCTGGAGTGATGAAGCTGATTGAGGAGGGGAAGTATAAGGGGATGATGAAGAGAGTATTCATTTCTCTTGGGTATGTACTATGGAGTGGAATTGCTGGGTTATGCTATCACTGTACTCCACCTTTTAAGGACCTGCCAGACAGCTTTCCATCCAAAGTGACTGCACCATTTTACATTCCCATTAGCAGTATGAGGGTTGCAATGTCTACACATCCTTCCAACACTTGTTTTGATCAGCTTTTTTGGTTACAGTCATCCTGGTGGTTGTGTAAAACTGATATTTCGTTGCAGTTTTAATTTATATTTTGCTGGTGGCTAATTATGTTGAGCATTTTCCGTGTGCTTTTTGGCCATTTGTATATCTTCTTTGAAGTAAGTCCATTCAGATCATTTGCCTGCTTTTCAATTGGGTTGTCTTTTTAAGTTGTAAGAGTTCTTTATATACTTTAGATACAAATCTCTTATTAGACATATAATTTGCAAATATTTTCTCCCATTTTGTGGGTTATCTTTTTACTTCAGCAATGATGAGCTGTGAGGCACAAAAATGTTTCATTTGGCCAAGTCCAATTTAATGGTTTTTTTTCTTGTTGTTTATACTTTTGATATTATATCTAAAATGCCATTGCCTGATCTAAGGTCATGAAGATTTACATCTATCTTTTCTTCTAAGAGTTTTATAGTTTTAGCTCTTATAGTTGGGTGACTCATATTATTCAGTTTTTATATATGGTATGAGTTACAGGTCCAACTTCATTCCTTTGCATTTGGATAGTTGTTCTAGCATCATTTCTTAAAAAGACTATTCTTTTCCCATTGAGTGAACTTCATACCCTTGTCAAAAGTCAGTTGACTGTAGATGTGTGATTTCATGTTTTGGTCTGTTTTCTTGTCTCTCAGTTCTATTCCACTGATCAGCATGTCTATCCTTAACGCTAGTACTATACTGTCTTAATTACCATCGAGTGCTTGGTTGCTCAGTCGTGTCTGACTCTCTGCAACCCCACAGACTGTAGGCCTCCAGGCTCCTCTGTCCTTCAGATTTCCCAGACCAAGAATACTGGAGCAGGTTGCCATTTCCTTCTCCAGGGGATCTTCCCAACCCAGGGATCAAACCAGCATCTCCTGTGGCTCCTACATTGGCAGGCAGAGTCTTTACCACTAGTCTAGTGCCACTTGGGAAGCCCATATAGCTTTATACTAAGTTTTGCTGTTCTTTTTCTTTTTTTTTTTTTGCTGTTCTTTTTCAAGATCATTTTGCCTTCTGGGCCCCTTTAATTCTCATACAAATTTTAAGACCAGCTTATCAATTTCTTCAAAGAAGTTAGCTGAAATATTGATAAAGATTGTGTTGACTACATAGATCAGTTTGAGGAGGACTGCCATCTTAACAACATTACACGTTTGATCCATGAACATGGATGTTTTTCTATTTATGTCGATCTTCTCATTTCTTTCAACAGTGTTTTGAAGTCTTCATGTTACTATGATATTTTTGAAGCTATTTTAAATGAAATTTTTTTATTAATTTCATTTTTTTGGACCATTCATTGATAGTTTATAGAAATACAATTGTATTTTAACTTAAATTGTAATTTAATTTAAACACAGTTGTATTACTTTTGTATAAGGGTTTTGTATCCTGCAACCTTGTTAAACTTATTGAATATTTAGTAGTTCTACTAGTATTTTAGTGGATTCTTTAGGATAATCTACATGTAAGATCATGTCAGCTGTGAGTATATGTAGTTTGTTGTTGTTGTTGTTTTTGGCAGAGTTGTGTAGCTTGTGGGAGCTTTGTTCTCCAACCAGGGATTGAACCCAGGCCACAGCAGTCAAAGTGCCAATTCTTAACCACTGGACTGCCAGGGAATTCCTGAATATGCTCAGTTGCTCAGTTGTGTCAGACTCTGCAACTCCATGAACTGTAGCCCCCCAGGCTTCTCTGTCCATAGAATTTTCCAGGCAAGAATGCTGGAGTGGAGTGCCATTTACTTCTCTAATTCCTGAATATATGTAGTTTTATTTCTTTTTTTACAATAGGATTGCCCTTTATTTCTTTCTCTTACCTAATTGCCCTGGCTAAAATCTCCAACACAATTTTTAGTAAATGTGACAAAGAATGGGCATATTCATCTTGTCACAGATTTTAGGGAGAAAGCATTCACTCTTTTACCAAGATGTATGATGTTAGTTGTAGGCTTTTGTAGATTTTTTTTTTTTTTAAACCAGATAGAAGAAATTCCCTTGGTTCCTAGTATGTTGAGAGTTTTAATCATTAAAGGTTGTTGCATAATGTCAGATTTTTTTATGTGTGTCTGTTAAAATGATTGTATGGTTTTTGTGCTTTATTGGTAAGGTATAATGTATTGCATTAGGGCTTCCCTGGTTGCTCAGTGGTAAAGAGTTCACCTGCCAACGCAGGAGACAAGGGTTCAATCTCTGTGTTGGGAAAACAAAAGAGCAACCCACTCCAGTATTCTTGCCTGGGAAATTCCATGGACAGAGGAGCCTGGCAGGCCATAGTCCACAGGGTCACAGAAGAGTCAGATACAACTTAGTGACTAAACAACAGTGTATTTCATTGATTGATTTTCTTATGTTAAAATCTTGCATTCCTGGGATATATCATATTTGGTCATGGTATATAATCTTTTATATGTTGTTGTGTTCAATCTGGGTTTTGTTGAGGATTTTTGCATCTATATTCATAAGAGATGTTGATTTGCAGTTTTCTTGTGATATCTTTGTCAGGATTCTGTAGTAGGGTAACACTGGCCACATTGAATTGAGAAGTGTTCTGTCCTTTTCTAATTTTTAAGAAGAGTTTGTGGAGGATTAGTGATTATCATACTTTAAACAAATGGCAGAATTCACGAGCAAAGTTCCTGGGCTCTTCATGAAAAAAAAATCATAACTAATTCAAATTTTTTACTTTGTTGTTGTTGTACTTATAATAGATTTATTATAAGTCTCTTCAGATTTTCTATTTCTTCTTGAATCTTTTTTGATAGAAATATCTTTCTAGGAATTTGTCCATTACATCTAGGTCGTAGATTTGCTGCCATGCAGTTGTTCATAGTATTCCTTTATAATTTTTATTTCTGAGAGGTCAGTAGTGACATCCCTCTTTTATTCCTGAGTTTAGTAAGTTGAGTCATCTCTCTTATTTCTTGGTCATTCTAACTAAAGGTTTGTCTATTTTTTTCTATTAAAGAACCAACTTTCAGTTTCATTGATTGTCTTTATTGTTTTTCTAGTCTCCGTTTCCTTTATTTCCATTTGAATCTTTATTCTTTGTTATTTCTATTCCTTCTTTGTGTTGTTTCAGGTTTAGTTTGCTCTTCTTTTTCTAGTTTTTTAAAGTGGAAGGATAGATTGCTTACTGCATTTTAATTGGTGTCTTCATTTTCTATCTCACAAGACTGTTTGCGAGTGTGGGTGAGCAATGCCAAATCTGAGCCAGTGCATTCAGACCCTCCTCTGGGGACAGAATCACAAGGCAGCTGGATTCATGAGGCAGGTACACAGAGACTAATTGATGAAATACTGACTCCTCACTATCATGGAGTCTATGTGGCATTGTGGTTCTGGGGCTGAAACATGGACTCTGGAGTCTGGCTGCCTCAGCGTGAGTTCTTTCTCTCACTTAGTAGCTGTGAGACTTTGGGCAACTTAAGTTCTCTAAGCCTCAGTTTCCACATTTGTAAAATATGCATAAAGATAGTTACTTCCTCATAGTGTTGTTGTAAGGATTAAATGAGCTAACATGTGAAGTCTTGGCCAGAGTTGCTGTGCTTAGTTGCTCAGTCATGCCTGACTCTTTGTGACCCATAGACTATAACCTGCCAGGCTCCTCTGTCCATGGGGATTCTCCATGCAAGAATACTGGAGTGGGTTTCCATGTCCTCCTCCAGGAGATCTTCCCAACCCAGGGATCAAACCCAGGTCTCCCGCGTCACAGGCAGATTGTTTACCGTCTGAGCTACCAAGGAAGCCCAGAGTCGGCACATAGCAAATGCTCAATCAGGGTTAGCTATTCTGTTGCTGCTGTTGTTGTCAGGTCAGATGGGTCTATGTTGAGCTACTTCCATGTAAAGTAACTACAGAACTTGGAGTTCTGTTACCATTAGTTTGTGCTTCTTTGCCAACCGTCCATGACCTCACCCGAATGTGCTACCAGAATGAACCTCACCTGCGTTTACTACCAAGACACATTTTCCTACTGAAGTGTGACCACCTTGTCTGTTACTTCCAAACAGGAGATCTTCTTTTCTCCAAAAGATTGCAGATTTAACTTATTTGATCATCCGTCTATCTATATTGTAATGATACTATGAGAACAATTGCAAGAAATTTCATTTCTCTTTAAAATGTATTTATTTCTGGCCATGTTGGGTCTTTGTTGCTGCACTCAGGCTTTCTCCAGTTGTGGTGTGGGGGTTTCTCATTGAGGCGGCTTCTCTTGTTGCAGAGCGCAGGCTCTAGGCACACGGGTTTCAGTAGTTGCAGCATTGAGGCTCAGTACTTGTGACTTGCTGGGTCTGGGTGCACAGGCTTCAGGAGTTGCAGTTCAGGGGCTCAGCAGTTGCAGCTCCAGGCTCTCAGGCATGGGCTCAGTAGTTGTGGCGCAGGGGTTTAGTTGCTCGGAGGCATGTGGAAACTTACCAGACCAGAGATCAAAGATGTGTCCCCTGCATTGACAGGCGGACTCCTATCCACTGCACCACCAGGAAAGTCCCAAGAAATGTATTTTCCTAAACAAATTTGAGACAAGGTCAGGATGGGAGTACCATAAATTATGAAAATCGTGTCACTAAAAAATTCTAATTTAAGTTTTATAGTACGTCAAGTTCTCCTCTTGAAGTGGGAATAGAAATGCCCTCTCTGAACTCGACAGAGGAGCTAACATTAAGATTCTGGTGCCTCAGGCTCCATGAGAGTAGCACATTCTCCCATTGCAGCTTCAAGACATGGGCTGCTATTTATGTGCCTAAATGGAATTTTTAAAAAACACATACAGGTTATTCCCATCCTTCAGCCAAAGGATGGCTATTACTTTCAGAGAAAGAAAAAAAGATATGGATCAATCCTCATCAAGAAACCATCAGTTAGCTTCCTTTAAAATGAAAATATAGCCAATCTCTAGTTATTTATGAACGATAATAGTTAAGATAATCCTAAAACCTTCAAGCAAAGTAATATTTTAATAAAAATATTTTATTGACTATAACTAGATACCAAGTTTTATGTTTTTACCATTTGAATATAAGTATTTACTATTAAAACAATAGGTGAGCATTATTTTAATAATAATACATTACTTCTCTTCCTGAACACTCAGAACATTTTCATGCATATCATATATTTTTCTCCCTCACATCTCTTGGGTTGTTATAGGGAAATAATTATTACCGTTTTACCTGTGAGAAGAATAAAGTATTTTTAAAACATTTTCCCCCAATATTTTCTAGTTAGAAGGCAATGGCACCCCACTCCAGTACTCTTGCCTGGAAAATCCCATGGATGGAGGAGCCTGGTGGGCTGCAGTCGATGGGGTCGCTAAAAGTCGGGCACGACTGAGCGATTTCACTTTCACTTTTCACTTTCATGCATTGGAGAAGGAAATGGCAACCCACTCCAGTATTCTTGTCTGGAGAATCCCAGGGATGGGGGAGCCTAGTGGGCTGCTGTCTATGGGGTCGCACAGAGTCGGACACAACTGAAGCGACTTGGCAGCAGCAGCAAAGTAAGTACAACCAGTATTCAATTACTCAATTAGTCTTTCTCCCTCCCCTTTCTTTTTTTTTTTCTCATTAAAATTTTTTATTAGAAGCATCACTAAGTATTAGAAAGGATGTGGATATCCCCCTATTTTCCTCTGGCCTTGTAGATACAGAGAAATTCGAGAATACTAGATTATACATAGGGAAAAAGTGAAGAAAAGAACTCATTAGTCTATAAATTGACAATCAACTTTCTTTGTGATATATAAAATTAAATGAATTTTATCCAAGGACAGGTAAAAAGTAGATTTATTTTTTGGAAGACTGAATTTAGTGTGAATTAGTCAAAGATGCAGTTATATTAATAACAATTAAATTTTGTTTGTCTCTTTATATGTGGGGTCAAGCCACTCTTGTTCTTTGTGTAGCATGATTACAAATAGAAGGGTGTGAAAGATGGGGCAGAAGATGTGCTGAGGGTCATGAGTAATGGGCTATGAGTTCTAAATTAGGCAGTCAGAGTGGCCTGGGATCAGCACCACAGATACCTACCTCTCCGGGCCTGAGCTCCTTAAACACTTAAATAGCCAATAGAATTTTCTATGATATGCTGAGAATATATTATTAAAAGCTTTAGGTTCAATGTATTTTGTAGCTCTGTATTACCAACCTGTAAGTGTTATTGGCTGTCTACTATTTTCCAAAATCTTTAGGCCAGCCAGAATAAGAGACCACTAACCCTCGAGATGATCATTTCAAAGAGTGCCAAGACATCAAGTTAAACCACACACCCTTAAGCAGCTGTTAAGGTGTGTGTGTGTATATATTATACATTATATCTAGATACTAATTTTTAACAGGAAAGAAATGCATGATGTACAGGTATCCGATAATAGGGACCACAAGGACCATGTCAGTTCCTGAGACTCTGACCCATTCTGTTTTTTTTCTTTGCCACATTGAATTCTATCTGCCAATCCTCAATAAAGGTTTCTAAAAGAAATTTCTGGTGTAAAAGAGCTAATAAACTTTGGCTATCCTATGGTTGCTCCCTCCTGGGGGAGTGCAAGGAGTAATTTTTGGTGACTACTGAAATCTTAAGACACGTCCACTCCAGTATGAGTAAATAAGTACTGGCGTTTAAAAAAAAAAAAAATATATATATATATATATACGTTTTAATTTTATTACTTATTTTTATGTTTGGCTTAGCTGGGTCTTTGTTGCTGAACCCATGATTTCTTGAGCTGCAGCTAGCAAGCTCAGTCGTCGTGGCACACAAGCTTAGTTGTCCGGCGGCGTACGGGATCTTTCCGGACCAGGGCTCGAACCCATGTCCCTGCAATGACAGGCAGATCCCCAACCACTGGACTACCAGGGACCACCCTAAGTACCGGCATTGACTTTGGGATCCAAAGTAAATGTGAATCCTTGTGAGTAGACTAGGGGTGACTTACAGAAAACAGTAACAATCAGGGATCACCCAACAGTTAACAGTTGATTAAACTTTATGTTTAATTATCTAAATTACCCAGAGACTAGCCACATAAATGCTAGGTGAGTGCCTTTACAGTTAAACAGGGCACACGTGTGCTCTGTTGAATCATAGTCATATGGGGAGTTGGACCTACCAGAACTTCTAAATTCACAAGCCAGTGTTTCTCAACCCATTTCTCTTCTACTCAGCACTCATTTCACCACCCTCCGACACCTTTCCTCTGAGGATTTTACAGCTTCCGTTTAAGTCTGTTGCCCATCCCAGGGTATGACATTATCATAAATATTCCTTATATGTAGTCCATTTCTAAAAGTTAATGAGAACTTTAATTACTCCACCACAATCTGAGATTAAGTATGGACAAGAACGAATTCTATAAGTTATACAACACTATACAGATTAGTAATTATCCTTACTACTGAATATATAAACATTTCTTCATTTTGATAGGACGGGAGCTAGATTGTTTTCTTATGCAAGTGAAAAAATTAATGTATTTTTGTTATTTAACAGGTTTTGAATTGAGGGTCTATAGTGTATGAGTAAGCCAGTAGTAGGTCAGGCAGTACAAAGAATATGCACATGAAAGAATTTACTCTGGGGACTTCCCTGGTCAGGGAGCTGAGATCCCCCATACCTCAGACCAACAAAAGAAAAAAACCAAAAACATAAAACAGAAGCCGTATTGTAACAAATTCAATAAAGATTTAAAAGAAAAAAAAATGGTCCACACCAAAAAAAATCCAAAAAAAAATCTTTAAAAAGAAAAAAAGAATTTACTCTGTATCCTTAGGCATCATAGAATGCTTGATCACATCCTTATACCCGTTTATATTCCCACTAGAGTATATGTGAATCCCTGTTTTTCCCACCTTTCACCACCAGTGGGTGTTATAAATTTCCAAATTTTTGCTGATTTGATAGGACTTTTAAAATTTATATTTACATTTATTTAATGGAACAGAATTCAGTGTGAATAAAGTGGAACATATTTTTATGTGTTTTTGCCACTGAATTTTTCTGCACATTGCCTATTCATATTTTTGCTCAAATTTATTGAGTTACATTTGCTTTATTGGTTTGTAAGAGCTCTTGCACAGTAAGGAAACTGACTTTTCATTATATGTCTTGTAGCCCATCCCATGTGTAGTTTGACTTTGTTTTAATGCTATGAAAGTGAAAGTCGCTTGGTCATGTCCGACTCTTTGTGACCCCATGGACTATATACAATTCATGGAATTCTCCAGGCCAGAATACTGGAGGGGGTTGCCTTTTCCTTAATAAATATTTCTAAATTCCACTTAATTCTTGGTTGAAAGAAAAACTAGTGATTGGGACCAGTTTTTAGTTTGATTTGAAAATTAGTTTCAATCTTAACTACTGCATTTAGTTATTTAATTCTCCAACCTAAGTTCAGTTATTAACTGATATGTCTGTGTCCTAAGTTTAATTATTAACTGAATCTAAAATGGAGATTTCTTATTATAATTTTCCTTTCATTTTTGAAAGAGAACTAAGTACTATAAATGGTATTCTGTTGCTTCAATTAATTATTCTCATTATTATTTTGTAGTTTTACTTCCAATAAATGCATTAGAGACAGCCACTCAAAAGAAATCTAATAAGCAGTTTTTGTTAATCACATGCTTGTAAGTTTGAGGGCTGTGTCTACTTCCTCTTTATAAAAGTACGTTTTCACAGTAATGTGTTTTTCCAATTAAAAAAAATGTCCGTTTGAGTAATTATAAGGAGTCATGACTGACACTATTATTTTCATTAACATCAGATCAAAGTGATTTTCATACATTTGTCTATATATATCCTTTCATAGTTTCACTTGGAACTGACTCTGGGGCTGATAATTTCAGCGTTGGTGTTTCTAAAAACACATTGTGTTAATAAGTTGCTCCATTGCCATTTTGTTTTGTTTCCTTTTCTATAAAACAATGCCAGAGAAGTGAGGTGCTTCTCAATGCACTGCGGTGTCAGGGACACATGGATTTCCGATTGGAAGCCTGAAACAAACATGGTAGGAGAACAGAAGAGGCACACACATGCAGGCTCTTACTACACAGAGGTGGCATCTGTTACTGTGACTTTCCTTCTTCCTAATTGTTTTCATAGTTGTTCACCAGAGTGCTAAAGATTTAGCTTTGAGGTCTTTGTTTCACAAGGATTCTTCCTAAGCTGAAATTTCTAACTATGATTTATGGCTCCATATGGTAAGTCAAAATATTTTACCAGTAGTTTGGAATTTTATCAAGAGCATTGAGCACCCAGGTTGGTGAATTTCTGTGTGTTTGCCCTTGGCAGGGAGACACGTTGAAAGCAGATGGCTTGTATATGATGTATTTTGTAAGGTATTAATACTATCAGCTTGTCATGCAAATGAGTGGCAACCATGAAAATCAACAACAACCAAAAAAAAAAAAAAAAGAGAGAGAAAGTCTTAAACTTTGTGTATAAGTTTTAATTTTCAAATGTGGAATTATAGTTTATGCAATACTGGGATAACAGAAATTCCAAACCATCTTGCAAATGACACACAGTTATCAAATAGTCACACACACACACACACATATATATATATGTATGTCTATATATGTGTGTATACATATATAAGCAGAAATGCTGAAGCAGTATGGCAAGAAAGCCATGTAGAGAAAGGCAGATACCTGCATAAGAAGCCTGAGCAGATGACTCCAGAGAGGAGTTGTGAAAGAAAACACAGATCTGTTCAGACATAGAAAGTAGAAAGAGAGTCGGGGATTTTGTATGTGGGTGTGTGTCTGTCGAGGCTGAGAGGAACAAAGGGAAATTATGCAGTAGATTGTAGTCAGAAGTTAAGATTTGCAGTTCATGATCAAAAACCTCGTAATGTTATGTGCCGGGGTCCAGCCCCGGCTGATCCAGGGTATTCGAAGGAGAGACGGCATCGGCAACCTATTTATTTAAATACTCATCAAAGATACAAAGAGTAATAGAATGAGGATAGCTCAGTGAAGAAATTCAGTGGAGAAAAGCGGCTGAAATAAGGATAGCTCAGTGAGGAAATTCAGTGGAGAAAAGAGGCTGAAATAAGGATAGCTCAGTAGGAAAATTCAGTGGAGAAAAGAGGCTGAATAATTCAGCCAGAAGGTAAGAGAAAGAACGACATGGGGAGACCAAGTTTCGGTGAACAGGGCCCGCACTTTATTTTCCAAAGTAGTTTTTATACCTTAAGTTATGCATAGAGGATAATGGGGGAAGGGGTAGAGTCATGCAGTAAGCCAGGCTTTCTTCCTGCAAATTTATCATATGCAAAAGTTTAGGTGATTTACATCATCTTCTGGCCCGGAGGCCTGTTAACATTTTAAGAAACTTATTTTTCTCTAAAGGTGATTATTCTAAAGTCAGCTAGCCTCCAAAAAGCATTGGATAGAGTTGCATTCCTATAGGGCAAAGGTGAGGTGGGCTCAGTCAAGAAAAGAATTAACTCAAGGGTCCAAGGTTACAAACATTGAGGCTACTACTTATATTTCTATAAACCCATTATATCCATCAATACACTGCCAAGGACACAGTAGGTAAGGGCTATGGAGACTTAGCAGCAAACATTGGCCCAATAAGTGAAAAACCCTTCACCAATACAATTTCTAATCAATCTTTTAACTACTCAAAGGACTCTGTGTTTAGACAGTTTAGAACATCTCCCGCCTCTCACAGTTGGGAGGCTCTGAACAATCACATGTGGCCGGAAAAACCTATTCAGGCAGGCTAGAGGATTTCCAAATGAGTTTGTAGGTTGAAACACTGTCACACCCAGGAATCATTAACTGGAGCTGTAAGCTAACTCTTTTTTCAGAGAGAGGTAGTGGGGGACAGCCCCCCGTAAAGTCAGAGGTATAGGTGAGAGCACAAAGCAGAAAGTAGGCAGACTCTGGTTTGGGGGGGTAGATGCTCAAGAATTTCCAGGGGGACTCCTGAGGCTCAGTCCCGCCTTTGCGTATGCTGAGCCTCCTTCCTCATGACTTTTGCCACAGGCGGAGTTCCTCACGCTGGCTCCCGGCAGTGATAGAATTCCAGTTGAGCTATTCCAGATCCTGAAAGATGATGCTGTGGAAAGTGCTGCACTCAATATGCAATATGCACTCCTTATGCAATATGCTGGCTCCCGGCAGTTATGCATGATCAGGATCACATCAAATTCCTTTCATTGGAGTAATATGATCCCAGCCACACTTAAGGTAGATAGTTCTTACTGCTTTCTGGATGGTGAGCAGGAAAAGTGGCTATCAAATGGGAAGGAAAGAGGTTATATGTGGTTGCTGCTAAGTCACTTCAGTCATGTCCGACTCTGTGCAACCCCAGAGATGACAGCCCACCAGGCTCCCCTGTCCCTGGGATTCTCCAGGCAAGAACATTGGAGTGGGTTGCCATTTCCTTCTCCAGTGTGTGAAAGTAAAAAGTGAAAGTGAAGTTGCTCAGTCGTGTCCGACTCTTAGTGACCCCATGGACTGCAGCCTAGCAGGCTCCTCCGTCCATGGGATTTTCCAGGCGAGAGTACTGGAGTGGGGTGCCATTGCCTTCTCCATATATGTGGTTGGTGTTAGCTAAATTGATAAGAGAAAGGGAAATAATTGGCATTAAGAACTTAAAATGATGGGTTGAAAAGGAGAGAAAGGGGCTAAAACAAGAAATTATTTTATCAAATCATTTAAATATTTCTGATAACCAAATGTAATGTTAAAATATAGACTACAAAGAGGAAAAACTTAAATCACCATATTTAATATTCTTACTATCCAAAGACAACCACTATCAATATTTTATTATATTTTTCTAGTTTTTACATCTATAGTATCAGTTGAGATCATGCTATACATACAGTTTTCTGTACTATTTTCTTAATCTCACATATCATAAACTTTTATTCATAACATTAAAATTCTATGTAAATGTAATTTTTAGTGGCTGAAGAACTAATACAATTTTTAGTAGCTTCTGTACCATCATTTATTCAACCATTCCCTCAAGGTGAAGTGTTTGGATAGTTTCTAAATGTATTATAAGTATCGCTGAGATAAGCATCTTTGTATATAAACTTCATTTTAATTATTTCTTTAGATAGATCTTAATGATTTAATTGCCAAGAGAATAAATATTTTCAATGCTTTTCATATATATTACAATTTTTTTAAGGAATGGTTTTGATCAATTTATATTTGTCTTACTAAAGAGTGACATTTTAGCACTATTCATTAAAAATATTTGCTAATTTTATTGGTTAAAAGTGATATTCTAAGCATGTTCTTGTCTGAATTTACATTTATTTGCTTACGAATGAGGCTGAACAGTTTCAGTCATTTGTAATTCTTGAAGTGAGAGATTAAAATACATATACCATGCATATATGATAAGTATATTAGCTGGTATGTTTCATATTATTAGCTAACAGGACATCTAAAGAGACTGTAGACTGTTGTTTCAAGTGGAGGAATAGAAAGTAAAGGCCAAGTGGTGTAACCGAAGAGTGGACATAGAGGATGAGGGAGGAAGATCCTAGACTATAGTCAGTGTTGCGGGGCAGAAGGGGAGTCAATAATAAAGGTCTTCCAAATCGGATCGTAGTCATGAAGGGAATTAAGTAGGATGGGTCATGAAGTCCAAGATGGAAAGAATATGGAATAGGCAAAGAGCAGCAAACTCAAAGGGCCCAGTGGAGATGAAGGCCAGACAGTGAATGAGGGAGGCACCCACTTACTACAGTCCTCCACCTTGACCTCCAGGAGGCCTTGGGAGCTTCCCAGGTTTTCCAGGGAGGCTCTTGTTTATACAAGTCTGTGTTTCCCTCAAATCTGGAAGTTTTCAATAATATGGATCTTTTGTATATCCCCTCTCCCACTCACCCAGCATGTCTCTTTTAATAACGAAGGTCGATGAGACTGTATTTTGTGTATTTATTGTTTCTTGGCCCTGAAGTCAGTTTTCCATAGCATGCACATTTTTTTTGAATTAAAGAACCATAAACGTACCAAAGAAAACTAAAAATGGAGAGGACTGCAGAGTTTATGCACAATACATTTAGCAGTGAAGTTAAGGACTGAGTTGATTGGCTTAAACCTAGATTTTAAAAATAATATTCCGAGATGCTGCCTGATGGTTAACATCACTGATACTATACATTTGCACTTTTACTGCTTATGAATGAATGCCATGCCATGCAAAATGTTTTACTCCATATTACTGACATGTTATGGAACCACCCTGACCCCAGCTGCTCAGGCTGCAGTGTGAGGATCCTGGACACTGCCATCCTCAGGTCATCCATTAGTCAGCTCTGCCCATTCTGCCTTTATGATGTAATTCAAAGTCAACTTCTCTTCTCGTGACCCCAGGGTTACCAGGCCTGAACAGCCTGCAGTCCACATCTGCGTCCTCATCTGCATGCCTGGGATCTCGTTTTCAGCCCAGAGTTATCTTAAGAAAAAGAAAATCAGATCTCATCACTTCTCTACTAAAAATCCTCCAGTAAGCCCAGTAGAACCAAAATCCTTGCCTGTCAGCCCCACATTTGACCCCTGCCTCCTCTGCTCACTCTACTTCAGCTTCACCATCTTTGTCTTCAGATACCCCACTGCAGTCTTTTCTTGAGAGAAAAAGGACTTCCCTGACCACCCTACTCAAAATAGCTCCTCCTTTTCCCTCCTAACTCTGCTTTATTCTTCCTCATAGTATTTGTCACTATGCTGTCTCTCCAAAACGTATATATTTTCTTTTTGATTATGTTTCTCTAGCATAACGGGAAGGACCATGTCTGTCTTCAGTTCAGTTCAGTCACTCAGTCGTGTTTGACTCTTTGCGACCCCATGAGTTGCAGCGCGCCAGGCCTCCCTGTCCATCACAAACTCCCGGAGTTCACTCAGACTCAAGTCCATCGAGTCAGTGATGCCATCCAGCCATCTCATCCTCTGTCGTCCCCTTCTCCTCCTGCCCCCAATCCCTCCCAGCATCAGAGTCTTTTCCAATGAGTCAGCTCTTCGCATGAGGTGGCCAAAGTATTGGAGTTTCAGCTTTAGCATCAGTCCTTCCAATGAACACTCAGGACTGATCTCCTTTAGAATGGACTGGTTGGATCTCCTTGCAGTCCAAGGGACTCTCAAGAGTCTTCTCCAACACCACAGTTCAAAAGCATCAGTTCTTCGGTGCTCAGCCTTCTTCACAGTCCAACTCTCACATCCATACATGACCACTGGAAAAACCATAGCCTTGACTAGATGGACCTTTGTTGGCAAAGTAATGTCTCTGCTTTTGAATATGCTATCTAGGTTGTTCATAACTTTCCTTCCAAGGAATAAGCGTCTTTTAATTTCATGGCTGCAGTCACCATCTGCAGTGATTTTGGAGCCCAAAAAAATAAAGTCTGACACTGTTTCCACTGTTTCCCCATCTATTTCCCATGAAGTGATGGGACTGGATGCCGTGATCTTAGTTTTCTGAATGTTGAGCTTTAAGCCAACATTTTCACTCTCCACTTTCACTTTCATCAAGAGGCTTTTGAGTTCCTCTTCACTTTCTGCCATAAGGGTGGTGTCATCTGCATATCTGAGGTTATTGATATTTCTCCCAGCAATCTTGATTCCAGCTTGTGTTTCTTCCAGTCCAGCGTTTCTCATGATGTACTCTTAGTCACCACTTTATCTTCAAGGTCTAGAACAAAGACAGTCAATGGCAGTAACCATTTGTTGAATGATTGAATGACTCATCTAACCAATTTAAATTGAGTATCTTGAGAAGTTACTGTGCGCTCATAGAAATTTAGGTTCATTATGTCTAAACTATTTGCTTCAGTACTATTTTATGTTGTTCTTTTTCTTGAACATAACACTGCTTGCTAATTTTAGCATTATCTAAACTGACCAGCCTTGCGATTGATTTATTAAAGGTGTCCTCATGTTTCTAATTAGTGACTTAACTGATGTTTATAGATGCACAGCAGTTAAAGTTTTAATCTGCTAGATTCTTTACATGATTTCTATTGTTTCCATTTTAAATTTTTTCTTTAGAATATCTGCTTCTATGTTGTCAAAAAGTAAGAGCTTCTTTTAGAAAATGGCAAAAGTATATTGATCAGATAATTAAGCTTAAACAAGAACTGAACCCAAGAGTTTTAAAGAAAAAAAAATGTTCACAGTCTTTTAAAGACAACATGACTTATTTAGGACCTTGCCAGCCATCCAAGCCCCAGATAAAATTAAATTTCTAGGTTGATTAAAGTATTATGAAATACATTATGTTTAAAATTAACGCCAATATTATTTATTCCTAATTCTTGGAATAAATTAGGTATAATACAAAAAAAATTCTTCAGCAAAAAGGTTTTGGTTTTTTTAAATCACAAAGTAAACAGAGAAGTGTATTTTTCTTTTTAAAATTTTATTTTTAGCTGTCCTGGGTCTTTGTTGCTGTGCGGGCTTTTCTCTAGTTGCAGTGAGCAGGGGTTAGGCTCCAGCTGCTGTGCACAGGCTTCTCATCGCGGTGGCTTCTCTTGTTGCAGAGTACGGGCTCCAGGGTACTCAGGCTTTAGTAGTTCCGGCTCATGGGCTCAGTAGTTTCGGCTCTCCAGCTGCAGAACACAGGGTCAGTTGTTGTATTGCATGGGTTTAGTCACTCTGAGGTATGTGGGATCCTTCCAGATCAGGTATCAAACCTGTGTCTCCTGTTTTGGCAGGTGGATTCTTTACCACTGAGCCACCAGGGAAGCCCCAAGAAGTGCATGTTTTCAAGTTGTGAGGTGTGTGATTGCCAGAAGGCAGCCTGCAGGCACCCCCGATGGCAGCTTTCCCCATGGACTCTGGTCAACTTGATAAGGCTCCTACCTGACTCTGCAGTGCTTGGTGTCTGCACAGCACATGGTGCTGCGGTTCGCCCTGTATGTGTTTTAGTTGTTTGATATTTAATTGTCTCCAAAAAGATGATTAGTTATTAGCTCCCAGTTCATAGAGCCCACATCAGGGTCCAGGTCTTTGACTGCTTTTTCCCTCTGTGCTTGAATATATCCCAGAGCATTATTGAAAATAAACACATCTGGACAGAAGAGCACAGTGCTTGGTAAATCCAGGATGATAGGGGATTTCTGTGGTAATTTAGAGGAAATTAAAATACCATTTAACTATTAAAGAGTAAAACCTACATATTACTTTGCAAAATCACACACTTCCTGAGCTCTTGTTATCCAGATTGCTCATTGTGGGGAGGGGGTTCTCCTTTTTATATGGCTTTTGTGTTAAAAGTGGAACACAGGGCTTGGATTTTTACACATTATTTATGAGTTTGTAATAGATTCTCCTCTCCACCTGCATTCAGTATTTCTTCTCAACTTCTTCTTTTAAAAAATAAAAAGTGTGTTAAAACTACCACAGGATATGTAAGGTAAAGACTGGTAATTAGGTAATTATGAGGTACTACAGTTTGCTGTAGTTCCTGGAATGTGAAGTCAAGTGGGCCTTAGAAAGCGTCACTACGAACAAAGCTAGTGGAGGTGATGGAATTCCAGTTGAGCTATTTCAAATCCTGAAAGATGATGCTGTGAAAGTGCTGCACTCAATATGCCAGCAAATTTGGAAAACTCAGCAGTGGCCACAGGACTGGAAAAGGTCAGTTTTCATTCCAATCCCAAAGAAAGGCAATGCCAAAGAATGCTCAAACTACCACACAATTGCACTCATCTCACACGCTAGTAAAGTCATGCTCAAAATTCTCAAAGCCAGGCTTCAGCAATACATGAACTGTGAATTTCCAGATGTTCAAGCTGGTTTTAGAAAAGGCAGAGGAACCAGAGATCAAATTGCCAATATCCACTGGATCATGGAAAAAGCAAGAGAGTTCCAGATAAACATCTATTTCTGCTTTATTGACTATGCCAAAGCCTTTGCCTGTGTGAATCACAATAAACTGTGGAAAATTCTGAAAGAGATGGGAATACCAGACCACCTGACCTGCCTCTTGAGAAACCTGTATGCAGGTCAGGAAGCAACAGTTAGAACTGCACATAGAACAACAGACTGGTTCCAAATAGGAAAAGGAGTCCGTCAAGGCTGTATATTGTCACCCTGCTTATTTAACTTATATGCAGAGTACATCATGAGAAGCACTGGGCTGGAGGAAGCACAAGCTGGAATCAAGATTGCCGGGAGAAATATCAATAACCTCAGATATGCAGATGACACCACCCTTATGGCAGAAAGTGAAGAGGAACTCAAAAGCCTCTTGATGAAAGTGAAAGAGGAGAGTATAAAAGTTAGCTTAAAGCTCAACATTCAGAAAACTAAGATCATGGCATCTGGTCCCATCACTTCATGGGAAATAGATGGGGAAACAGTAGAAACAGTGTCAGACTTTATTTTTGGGGGCTCCAAAATCAATGCAGGTGGTGATTGCAGCCATTAAATTAAAAGACGCTTATTCCTTGGAAGGAAAGTTATGAACAACCTAGATAGCATATTCAAAAGCAGAGACATTACTTTGCCAACAAAGGTCCGTCTAGTCAAGGCTATGGTTTTTCCAGTGGTCATGTATGGATGTGAGAGTTGGATTGTGAAGAAAGCCGAGCACCGAAGAACTGATGCTTTTGAACTGTGGTATTGGAGAAGACTCTTGAGAGTCCTTTGGACTGCAAGGAGATCCAACCAGTCCATTCTAAAGGAGATCAGTCCTGGGTGTTCTTTGGAAGGACTGATGCTAAAGCTGAAACTCCAATACTTTGGCCACCTCATGCGAAGAGCTGACTCATTGGAAAAGACTCTGATGCTGGAAGGGATTGGGGACAGGAGGAGAAGGGGACGACAGAGGATGAGATGGCTGGATGGCATCACTGACTCGATGGACATGAGTTTGAGTAAACTCCGGGAGTTTGTGATGGACAGGGAGGCCTGGCGTGCTGCGATTCATGGGGTTGCAAAGAGTCAGACAAGACTGAGCGACTGAATTGAACTGACTGACAGTTTGCTGTGGTAGAGGAGCAGAAAGTGATCACTGTCAAACCTAGCAGGTTTGTAAGAGTTAGTGAAGATTACTGTAGGTAAAGGGATGTTAACAGTGCATGCAGCTGAGGCCAAGGTGTGTGTATGTTGGGTGTATGTGGAAACCAAAAGATGTTTGGAGGTGTTAATCCTTTTATAATGTTTCTATTGTTTTGGTGGGTTCCGTGTTTATCCTTCTTTAGGAGGACTCTCATACCTGCATGCCTTCGACTCTTTGAACTCACCTTCCCAATGTTGATTAGTTACTGGTCATGACCAACTATTGTTGCTGACACCACCCATACAGGTAATATGGCTTCAGTGCGATAACTGACACTTTTTCATATGAACGCTAGTACCTTGGTGTGTGTGTGTGTGTGTGTGTGTGTGTGTGTGTGTGTACCATTTCTTCCTCTTCTGCTTTAGTCATGCATTAATACAGTAACCACTTTCAGCAAAAGTTTTGAAATTCTAAATACTTAGTGTAAAGTGGGCTGCCATCTGTGGGGTCACACAGAGTTGGACACGACTGAAGTGACTTAGCAGCAGCAGTGTAAAGTTTACTTCTTGAAAACTATATACTACTATTAAATATAGAGCAACACACATTCACTTGATCTTCACACTGGCTAGATCTTTAAATCTTTAGGTAAGATAAAATGAAAAATAATGTTCTCCTAATAGGATGTAAAAGGGACTTTAATAAATGTTGTTGGTCAGTCACAAAATCATGTCCAACTCTTTGTGACCCCATGGACTACAGCCCGCCAGGCTCCTCTGTCCATGGGGATCTTCAAGCAAGAATACTGAAGTGGGTTGCCATGTCATTCTCCAGGGGATCTTTCCAACCCAGAGATCAAACCCTGAGTCTCCTGTACTTACAGGCAGATCCTTTACTGCTGAGCCACCATGGAAGCTCTGGTAAATATTACCTATATTTAAAATAACCCACATGACAATTTCCTGGCTTATTACCAGGTCCCCATCCATGTTATAACATCTCTTTTCCATGACCTGTCTGAATCTTATTTCTTATTCCTTTTTCCAGATCTACCTTAGTCTCATCTGGTCTCAAGCTTCTGTTTTGCACCAGTAGGTTTTTTTTTTTTTTTTTTTTTTTGCCACAGTCTCAGATCTCATATTTGCGTGCTGTCAGTCCACTCTAAAAACAAAGTGGCCTTGTTAAGACAAAGGATGCTCCTCCAGGGATGACGTATGCACGCCAGAGCTGTCAGAAGTTAGGCAGCAAGTGTAGCATGTGTCTGCCTTCACCAAGGCTTATGTAATAGCAATCGGTGTCCCTACCAGTAGAACGGCTGACTTTTACTTTTCTTGTGTACTTGTCTATTGTGTGCATTTATGATAACTTGTGTGCCTTGTTTTTTGCCAAGACCATAGATAGTGGTAGGCCATGTGTGTTTTTAAAATTAACTCTGTTCAAAGCAAAAGCAGGCAGAAGTTGCTCATTTTTGTTTAGAGTAGGCTGTAATTGTAATTATGCCTTTAGATATTCAGTGAAAAGCTGCCCTGCCCTTACTCTAGAAATTTATCATCTTGAGATGGTTTGTTTCCTATGTTTTTGTATTCTTGGTAATGTTTAAGAATTCACACACACACATTTTCTCTTTTTCTCTTATGTATATTCACACACTTGACCAACAGGCATTCATAAACCAAACCTTTAAGCCAAAAATATTCTTCCTAATGCTTAAAGCATGTCACACATCCAGAATTTATTAAATATTATATAATATAAAATTCTTACATAATATACTCAATTACACTTATATAAAAAGGCAGATTTTCTGGGTTCCTTTTGTAGTCAAAAGGAATTCAGTGTAAATTTAGTAGTTTTTTGGAAACACTGCCTTAGTATCATTGCAAGATTGCTTCCATTTTCCTTTAATCAGAACTTGGCAATTTAGTTTTATATAATATTTAATGTGATTATAATCTTAGACTTGTTCTGGATTTTGACCCTTTACTAAGTAACCTGTTGATAATTTTCTTGTCACTATTGATAGCTTTAGATTATTTCATTTGGGAGTAATAAAACTGTCTCTCTTAAAAAATATAAGTAGATAAGTAGATTTAAAACTTGTCACTCTGGCCTTTTTACTTCCCATCCTGGCTACTTCAAATTGTTAAAGTTATGGAATTTACAAAATAACAACTAAGGGAAAATTCAAGACCACAAGTTTGAAATGTTTGTTTCAGGAAGAGTTATAGATTTGTTCCTTTCTTTGTACTCTGTGGGGTGCTTTCTTTGTATGCTAAGTCCTGTCCAACTTTTGTGATCCCCGCCAGGCTCCTCTGTCCATGGGATTCCCCAGGCAAGAAGTGGGTCGCCATTTCCTTCTCCAGGGGATCTTCCCAACCCAGGAATCAAACCCTCGTCTCCTGCATTGGCAGGTGGATTCCTCACCCCTGAGCTGTAGAGCTCATGTTAATTCTGGCCCAGGTGGTCCCAGATGTCACTGGTTGGCTTTCAGGAAGCCTCCTGTAGTCCATCTTCTGGTCCATTCTCCCCTGATCTGCCGGCTGCCTGAAGTGACAGTCTTATCCCCCAGAAAGGTTCCATCTCTTCACTGCTTAAAGAGGAATATATTTACTCTGCTTAAGTGCTTCTGGTCCTCCGAACCTGTTGTTATGTACGGACTGTTTTTATTATCCATGAATCATGTTTTACTGCTCCTTTTTCCTTATACCCCTTCTATTTGCCCCTGCCTCTTACCAATAAATCCATTGCCAGCTCCAAATGGATAAAGTAAAATAAATGAGGGTTTAGTTCTTGTGTAATTTTTGCCTCTCTCTTTTTTCTACCAGGCTTATCTAAACCCTATTACTGGTAGTGATTAGGAGAAAAGGGTACTCACTCCCAGTTACCTACCCCAGATACAATGAGAAGAAAAAAAAATATATATATATATATACTAAAAAAAATAGAACATTTCTAGGAAATCACGGTAACATTTTTTGAGTACTTTCTATTTTGGAAATTTTCTAAGTACTTCCTGAAATGCTTAAAACTCAACAACTCAGGTGAAGTAAGAATTGTTTTTATTTTGTAGCAAGCAGAACAATGTAATCGGCACCCACCTTATTTCTAGGAAGGTGAATTTAAAAAAAAATTTGTTTCCTTTTAGTTAGTTTTGGTGTTAGAATAAAATACTTCAGGTACATTTCCTTCTCTATGAAATGTCAGAACTTTTGTCTTCTTGGGTCTTCCCCAGATCCATTTGCTACCGTAAGTTTGCTATTAAATTGTCAGGCTGCTGTGGAGCTTTTTGTATCTGGTGATTTAAACACCTCCCTTCTTTCTGTACCACCCACTCAAGTTCATTCCAGGTGCCCTTAGCAAATGACTCCCAAGGCATTTAAGTGGCCAAAGCTCATTGACCAATGAGGAGAAGAGTGTCATGTATAATAGAGTTACGCAGTTCCTGGATCAGGAGCAAAGTTTGCTTAAGCAAAGCTTTTGTTACCATTAGCCTGTCGCATCCAGATTTCAAGACTGGAAAGGTAGGGGACACCTTATTTGTTGTAATTGGAAGAGAGGAGGAGATGGTTTTGTTTAGTTAAAGTAATTTAGATCAAGTTGAATAAACAAGTGATCCATTTCGTTTTTAACTGAGGGCAAAAAAAAATTTAGAAGTTTGTGAGAATTTCAAATGCTGCACAGTTTGCCTTACCAGCAGCAAAGCCAAACTTCTTCAGAACATTTAAAAAACAAAAAACAAAACAGTTCGTCTAGCATCTCTTCTCTTTATCACACTTGAAAAAACTAGGTGGAAAAAAAGTCATGTTTTCATAGATTGCAGCTATTTTCATTCTGGGATTAAAAGCAGGAATTTATCAGTAATATCCACATTTGTTTTCCAAAGTCATTTCAGACTCAGTCGTTATAGAAGAATTTTGTGTAATTATTTAAATGAGATAAGGAAAAATGTGAAATTAATAGAATTAGCTCTTAAGAGCTACTACTTAAAGGTTACTGACAATGACTGAGAAAAGTTCAGGTGTAAAAAGACTCTCATATCAATCATACTGCTTTTTTCAAGCCAACAGTAAAGTTTATGAAATGGAATTAGTTAAGTGTAGGTTTATATACTTTAAGCACTATATAAATTAGTTTCACTTTTATTAGAAGGAATAATTTAGTTATATTTTATGTGCTGTTTAGATGTTCTAATATTAAAGAAGCCAGAGATAAAGAATCTTTATTTGCTTTTTTCTACCTGGAAATGGAGTGATCTGGATAGCATTTGAAGCTAATCCTAAAAAGAAAAACCCTGGTCATTATGAATAAAATATGATGGATCAATGTTATAACAAAATGTATACATAAAAACATTTATTCCTGATATTATACTTCTCCCCTAGCCTACATCTAATATTTAGTATCAGAAGGTAAGCTCAGGTTCAAAGAAAAGTAAAACTGGTTTCCCAAGATGGCTTTTTCATAGAGCTGACTTAATATGAGTTTGTATTTTATACAGAAATTAGATAATTGTTTAAAAATACAACATATGAGAGATTATATCATTTGATTAAAATTTTTTAAAGTTTTAGTGTATAGTCAAAACTCTATTTTTGCCTAATTTATAAAGAAAATTGTTTAGCACACATTCTCACTGGGTCTAAATGTCTAATCATTTCAGTTATCTCAGATTCTCTCCTTTTTAAAAATTATTTTTATATGCTCCTTTAAAAAAGTTACACCCTGAAACTTTCTACTTTTATTAGATTTTTTTCATAATGCCACTTTATGAGAAGTTTACCCTCCAGATCTCCCTCTTGACTCTTCAGGGCAGGTGGAGATAGATGGAGCACCAGGCACACAGGGTTAACTATTCACAGCAGCCATCTTCTTGGGTACAAGTAAATACTATTTCTCAACTCCAAGCTGAGGTTCAAAGGTTTAGACTTAACTTCACAGATCAGAGGTCAGGCACGAATTGCTGCAATTTGTAGTTCAATTCTGCCGATATGACAGAATTTCACAGCTATGATGATTGCTTTTTCCACTTCTGCACACAGGCCAGGCCGGGCAGTTAACAGCATAATTTGTACAAGTCAGCCCTTGGCACCCAGGTTTAATGAGTAACTAGCTGGTGCCTTAGGTTTCACTGGTACAAGGTGCACATTATAAAAAGGGTCAAATGTCACACACAAGAAATGGAGGGAGTGGGTAGTGAGATTGCAGTAACCACCATTTATGAATCATACATAAAGAGTTGGTAATTTGCGTTCATTTTAAAAGTAATTTCTGTGATGTTAGTGTTACTGTGTTCATTTTCTTTGCTATGAAAAGACAAAAAGACATAGATAATTTTGTTAAATGTTAGCAAGAAAGAATGATCTGATTAGAGATTATTGACACCCATAGACAGTGAAATTGCAGGCTCTGATTATGCCTTTCATAGGGTTTCTCGAAAACTTCCCCAAGCATGCCAGTTTTTCAAGAATCTAGGGAACAAGTTGGGTAACCAGGTGTTTCTGAGCCCATAATATTTATGAGTATCTCACATTTTCTGCTCTTCATCTAAAAAGTTACACTCCTGGCTTTATTTCTAACCCAAGCCAAGAATATCTTTTACTGTTTGAAGGTGGATATTGAGATTCTTCAGGAAACCCTTAGATGGTGGGCCTTGACAATCCATGGGTTTGATGTTCACAGTTTTGACTTCTCATAAATGACTCTGAAACTGCCATATAAATACATACAGAGTGATTTGTCATTTCTGTTGTAACACAAATTTTCATTTTCTACTCCCAAACTGGGGTATAGAAGCAATTGGATTCTTCCATAGAGCACAATAATTAAGAGCACAGACTCTGGTCTCAGACCTCTTGGGTTTCAATCCCAGCTTCATCACTTACAATTAAGGAACCTGAACAAATGAGCAGTCTTCCTCTGTTTAATTCCCTCATGTTCAGGATGAGTATAAACAGAATTTGCTTCATGGAGTTGTAATAACAGTTAAATAAGTGTACATGAAATGCTCAGCACAATGCCTGGCACCTATTAAGCACTCCGTGAATATTTGTTGTAATTAGTACTATTGGGACTAGCCTCCTCTACCCTGTAAATCATCCCAATTTGTTTATTATTTTTTCAATATTTATTGATTTGGCTGTGCCAGGTCTTAGTTGGGGCATGTGATACATAGTTCCCGGACCAGGGATTGAACCCAGGCCCCCTACATTGGGAGCTCCGAGTCTTAACCACTGGACCACCAGGGAAGTCCATCCCAGCTTGTTTGGACGTGGTCTTTGCTCTGTTCATTTCAGGAGAGACATAAGATAAGGTATACTTGGCAAGGTGATCTGAGGATGTTTTAGGTGTATTTTTTTAATATCATGAGGAAGTGTGTTTTTAAATTCCTCAGTTTCAAGTCCAGCATTCTTTTGTATGCTAGTTTTCCCCCAACTGCTTTGCTGTCATATGGCAAAAGCTGTTAAAAATAAATAAATAAATAAATAAATCCAAATCATCTGGTTTCCTTTGAGAGTTGTTTTCATTCTGCCCTTTGGTAAGAAACATTTGAATTGAAAAAGAAAAAAATCCACCTTATCAGTGGGCTAAATTCTATTCCTGATGATATGTGTTATACTTACTAAAAGTCATGGTTTCCAGAAATGTCAGGAAAGTCTTAAAAGGTGATTTTTTTTGCGGGGGGGGGGGGGGTGCTATATTTTATTTCTATGGAACAGTAGCATTTGAACAAAAACATGATACTACCAATGACAATATATCAATTATGTGCTTAGTATTGAAAAGGTAGTAACAATCCCTCTCCCTAATTAAACAGTGAAGCACCTACTGTGTGCTAGGATTGTGTGTGGGACACTGGGACTATAGCTGTGATCAGATCTGGATCCTGCCCTGGTCAAGTCTATAACTGATTGGAGAAGACTGCCATTATACCAACTACTGTAAGATTAAACCAAGTAAAATTGCCAGTATTCTACTGTTTTTGTCCCCTCAGGGGGCAATTTCATTGGATTCAAGCCAGTGTTATGAAAGGGTCTCCAGAGATGACCTCTGAGGAGTGAAGTGTAAGGATGAGAACAAGCTAGCTAGGCAGGGCATTGGTGAAGATTTGAAGCTCTAGGAGTAGCAAGTGTTGGGGAAAAGTGACACAACATGAGGCTGGGGAAGGAGCCAAAGTCTTCCTTACGTCCCTTACTAAGGACATTGACTTTCTTCTAAGGGCAGTGGAAGAGAGGGTAGAGATTTAAGCAGGAGGGTGACATGATCAAATTGTGTGGGTTTTAGTTAATTAATTTTTTGCTGTTCTGGATCTTCGTTGCTGCGCATAGGCATTTTTTCTAGTTGTGGAGAGCAGGGGCTATTCTCCAGTTGCGGTGCGCGGACTTCTCATTGCAGTGGCTTCTCTTGTAGAGCACGGTCTCTAGGTGCAAGGGCTTCAGTTGCGGTGCTTGGGCTCAGTTGCCCCAAGCCGTGTGGGGTCTTCCCAGACCAGGGATTGAACCCATGTCTCCGTCATTGGCAGTTGGATTCTTAACCACTGGACCACCAGGGAAGTCCAAATTGTGTGTTTTTAAAAGGTCACTTTGTCTGTCTTGAGAGCCAGATTGATTGCAGCAGGCAAGAGTGGATGGGATGAAGTCAGCTGGGAGGCTGTGCAGCTGTCCAGGCAGGAGCCGATGACTGGCAAGATGCTTTCAAAATGTAGTGTCTCGTGTTATCCTTGTAACGACTCTCACCTGTGGCGTTAATATCAGCTTCAGTATGCTGGTGAGGATGCTAAGGCCAGAAAGCTAAGTGGCATGCCTGTACAGGGTCTCAGGCCGCTGGCAGAGCTCGAACCAGCACTCTGTTACCAGACTCTTGCTCCAGTAGACTCCTGGTAGCTTTAGTGAAAACTGAAAGTGAAAGTCACTCAGTCATGTCTGACTCTTCACGACCCCATGGACTATACAATCCATGGAATTCTCTAGGCCAGAATACTGGAGTGGGTAGCTGTTCCCTTCAGACTTGTATACTATTGTCCTGGGGTGTGGACAGTTCGTTTATGTTTAGAACCAGTTTGTTTTTAAGAAACAGAATTCTCATTCCTTGGTGGAGGACTGGGGTTGAAAAAGTTATTTTTAGCCTCACTTTATGCTTGAGAGTTGAAAGAAGCAGAATGTGACATGGAACTTGATATTAGACTGGAGCCTCCTTTTGGAAAAAAGACAGTTATTAATTTCACATATTTATTTATACCTTGCCTCATTCCAAAAATAGACTTGAACAGCTTTCAAAAATACATATGGTAGACAAAATAGAGAGGGAGGAAATCAGGGCAGGCAAATGAAGATGATGCCATAGGTGTTGTAAGCCCAACAGAAGATTGCCCTCGGATCCTACCAACTCTCTGTAACTGTATGGACCACAGCCCGCCAGACTCCTCTGTCCATGGGATTTTCCAGGCAAGAACACTGGAGTGGGTTGCCATGCCCTCCCCCAGGGGGTCTTCCCGAACCAGGGAACGAACCCACGTCTCTTAGTCTCCTGCATTGGCAGGTGGGTTATTTACCACCAGTGCCACCCAGGAAGCCTATAATGGACACTTACCTGTAGCTTTTTCACAGAACAAGGAGTGAAGGGTTGGAGTGAATGAATTAACCCAGTTTCTGTCTGGAAACTATTTTGTTTCTCTATGAACTTCCCCACAAATCTTATGTGACCTTCAGTAAGACAGTTTACTCCATAGTAAAATGGAGGATTTATACTAGAGATGGACTTCTTAAATGGGGTGCCTCAGGACACCCAATATTGCGTCAGGATGAGTGTGGAGTGACAGGAAAAAAAGTGGCATCTTGAAGATTTTCATGATAAAATAGTATTAAAATATTTATGAAATGACTTGTGTTTAGAGTCATTCTGGAAAATCAGATTTTTTGGTAAATAAATAGTCCTAAGTATTTTTCCCCCCCGGGAAATTTTCTGTTACTTAAATTGCCATGAGAGGCACTTCAGTAATCCTTTCCATCATTAAGATTCAGCACAAAACTATGTAAAATCTATAATTTCATTTATATATTAATAATTTGCTTCTACTTCATAGAGTTTACATCTCCATTACCATGATATTATTTTTCAAAGGGAAACATTTGCCATTATAGAGAGAAAGCTTACAATTTTGCACCAATATTATGTGCCAGGAATAGTGTTTTATAAGTATTTTCTCTATTCTCCATACAGTCCCACAAGAAATTAGCTCCACTTATGGATATGGAGACTGAGGCCCAGAAAAGTTTAGTTAAGTTTGTCAGGATTCACTTAAATAGTAAATGAATAGTGCAGGAGTTTACATTTTATTCTGTTGTCTTGACTGGGCAGAATTAATTTCAGGACACACCTTGTAATTTCCACATTTATTGTTCTTTATCAAACATGTGATGGTGATCATTAGGAATTATCTAGAATGCAGCATTTAAGAAAGGTGAGGGTTATATGCTTTGAGATGTACAGAGTTTAACAACAATTATTCTATGATTTATTTGAGGGTGTAGCTTTATTTTTAGTAGATCATTAATAATTAGGATTAAACCCAGTTCATGGCTTAGTTTTATTGCTTGTGTTGCTATAATGTTATGGATCCCATTGAATGCCTTGCCAGTCACTGCAATATATAGTTATGGTGGAATAATTTTGGAGCTGTAACTGACTATGTACGTACATGTTAAGTCACTTCAGTCGTGTCCAACTCTTTGTGACCCCATGGACTGCAGCACACCAGGCTCCTCTATCCATAGAGTCTCCAGGGAAGAATACTGGAGTGGGTTGCCATGCCCTCCTCCAGGGGATCTTCCCAACCTAGGGATTGAACCCATGTCTCTTATGTCTCCTGCATTGGCAGGCGGGTTCTTTGCCACCTGGAAAGCCTGTAACTAACTGACTTAAAAGGCTGTTTCATTGGCAGGTTCTAAATTGTGCTCTGTGGTTCTAAAGAACCTATGTGTTCCCACACAGCCTGGATGGACGATGGAGCAGAATGGGTGGAGATGTTTCCCCATATCATCCCCTACTTCAGCTTAGCCAGCTCCTGTTTTATCAGTTTGTTTCTGTATCTAGGTAAATTTTTGGTGGAAGAAAGGATGCTACACCTTTAAAAAAAAAAAAAAAGAAGCAAAACAAATATTAAAAAACCAGTTTGAAAACTACTGGTAATCCAACTTTTTTATTTTTCTACAGGAGAGCAAACTTTAGCTCAGCCAGGTAAAACAATTTGCCTAAGAACATAGAACAAAGCATGGCAGAGCTAGAATTAAAATCCCAGCCTTCTAGGTGCTCCAAGTCTGGCGTTGCAGCCACTGTACCATATTGGATTGTGGCAGTCATCCTGGTCTTCTGATGGCTTCATGAGGGCCCTCTGTATTTAGGTGAGAATATTCCTGAAGTTTGGCAGATTATATTAGTATTTCCAGGTGTGAAATAAAGGTAAAAGTTTTGTGCTCAGGATATATATTTTTCACATACCCTTTTAAAATAACCTTTCTCTTGAACTTAAGTTTCTTTTGAATGCTTTCTATATTATGACTTTCAAGATTATCCTAGGACTCTAAATCCTATTTTTTATAGTACTCCATGCAAACAACATCCTCCAAAGTGTCTTACACATTTTAGGGCAGAATAACAAGTTTATTTTATACCAGCTCTGATCGGTTGGTGGTGGTTGGCCGAAGTGCTTGTTTCACTGGTTTTTGAGACCCTCTGGATCTAGCAGGAAAGAATGTGATGATCCATAGTGATGTGTGACATAAGCCCCCAAATGGGGATGGGGGGAGTCCATGAGCTAGATAGTATCATCTCTTTAAAGGGGTACCGCCGCTTCTTCTTGTGGATTTATAAGCATAAAATATAAGCTACATCTGTATTCATTCCTAAACGCTGTGTTGTTCATCTTGGAGTCAGGGGTGGGGAGGCAGGGTTCTAAATAAGACAGAGGGGAAAATACAACAAATGGAAGAAATTGGTCATTTTCTTATGGCCATTCCCTGTTTCTTCAAGGATAGGAGGAGGAACAAAAGGTTGCGTTTCTTGATCTGAAGAGAATATGATAATTAGAGTAACAGTAGTTTAGTTTTTTGAAGAAAATGGCCCCAAATTCATATTGCATGTATGAAAATTTTATTGAAATAGAAAACATTCCTAGCAGGTTTTTTTTTAACTCCTTAGGATTTGTCTCACGGGGCACTCCAAAAACTGAACTGAGAAATCCCAAGAAAGCTACCTGAATCTTCCTGTGTATTCTTATTCTACATCCTGTAGAGGATCAGACAAATCAAATTGGTGGTTTTTGGTAAGTACACCTTGCCCAAGTTTGATAAGCTTTCATTCTTATCAACCAGTACATCTGCTGTATAGAGAGTGTGTACCAGATGTATGTTTATTGACATTAGTACATATGACATGATAAGTCATTTGGTAAGTCATTTTGAACCAACAATATAAATCCTCATTTCTTTGCTCAGTTTACATCGTTGAGGCCCAAGACGAGACGCTACTGCTGCTGCTATGTGAGCTTCTTAGGAATTACTGCTTCTATAACTGTCTCCCTCACCTCCCCCAAATGAGTTCAAGCGATTTCACTCAGAGATGTCTTTTGAAATTTTTTTTGCAAGGAAGGTCCTTTGTAAATGTCAGAGAGCTACTGGTATGTCCTTGAACAATCTGTATGCCTCCTCTAATTTCTGTTTCCTCACCTGTCATATAAGGTAAAAATAACTATGTTAGACTCTCCAAATCATGGTAATCCTATGAACTACAATATATATAAATGCACTTTGACAACTATATAATTCTCCACAGATAGATGGTATTATTCTGTGGGTGATAATCCTAGGTATGCTATGGCAGGGATAGGGGGCATAGAAGAAAGAGGTTACTTGCATCAGCTTCACCCCGAATCTTGAACGGCCAGCCCTCACTTAGCTCTGAGGGGTAGAGACAGCAGATCCCTGTATGTGAGGGAAGAACTCCTGGTGACACTGGTTGCTTGGCTACCGCCCTCCCGCTTCCTACCCCAGCCCGCCTGCCTCACCACGCCCGTTTTCATATCCTCTCGGCTGGGTTCTGAACATGCCCACTAATTTCAGGGACACAGAGAGCTAAAATTGTTTTTAATTAAATATTTTTTCTTTTTATCAGAGCATATTCATGAAAGGAAACTTGGAAATTAAAGAATAGTATCAAATTACTTCCAAAAATCCAAAGATAACCACAATTAACACTGTAGTATATTCCTTTTTAGTTTTTAAAAATTGTTGTTGTTGCTTAGTCACTAAGTCATGTCTGAGTCTTTTGAGATCCCGTGGACTGTAGTCTGCTGGGCTCCTCTGTCCATGGGATTTACCAGGTAAGAATACTGGAATGAGTTGCCATTTCCTTCTCCAGGGGATCTTCCTGACTCAGGGATGGAACCTGCATCTCCTATATTGGCAGGCAGATTCTTTACCACCTAGCCACTTGGGAAGCCCTTTTAAAATTTTTCATATATATTCTAAAATATAATTTAACAAAATTAACATAGTTGAGAACATGAAATAAATATTCTAGCCTACAACTATGCTGTAATTGTTATAGCCATTTTCATATTTTTGAAGGTTTGTTACATCACATATATATACATACTATTATGTTCATTACATTGTGCTATGAATACCACAGTAGTGAACATACCTGACTATAAATTTTACCCATGTCTCTGATTATTTTCTTGGGTTAAATTTCTTTAAATGGAATTAATGAGAATGAACTTTTTTTTGGAGAATGAACTGTTAATTTAATGACTACTGTAATCGAGGTTGTCAAACTATCCTCCAGAAATGTACTAAAGTATACTTGCCATCCCCATCCCCAAACATGACATATGACAATGTTCATATGTACATGTACATATGACCACTGTACACGTGTACAGACTGCATTCTTTCACATTAAGATTTAAAATCATAAATGAATCTAAGAAGGTCAGGAAATATGAGCCTGTTCCCTCCCCTGGCCCAGCCCAGCCCTAACACACACCAGGCCTCTGAAGTAGACAGTATCATCCAACTGATGCTGTGTCCACCTCAGTGCCTGTGACCTGTTCGTGGGGGAATGCTCCCGTGAGGCTTGCAGTCACTCACTCGGCATTTATGCCACCACTTGTGTTCATAGTGAAAACAACAATAAAGATACCTAAACTTAACTGTGAACAACATGATGTGTTGTTTAACTTCCATTTTCTGACAATGCAGCAGTTCTGTAGGAGAAAAAAAGTTTCCCTGCATCAAGTATTAGGAAAAAATTTCAAGTTAATTATATTTTTATTTACTTAGTTTTATTATTGTTACTTTTTTAGCCATATCACGTGGCATGTGGGATCTTAGTTTCCCCACCAGAAATCAAATCTTCACCCCTTGCAGTGGAAGTGTGGAGTCTTAACCACTGAACTGCCAGGGGAGTCGCAAGTTAATCTTATTTTTAAATGTAAAAGTAAAGTAATAGGAAAATCCTTCAAGATAGCCTCTAAGGTTTCTTTTAACTCTAACATCTTTAATTCATAAGTAATAGATAATATAGCAAAGGCCAAGGACCTTCACCTTCCCCATCCCCAAACATCACATATGACAATGTTCATACCACCGCACACATGGACAGATTGCATTCTTTCACATTAAGATTTAAAATCATAAATATATCTCAAAAGAATGGTCAGTGGGCTTCACAGAGATTTGTAAAGGTGGTACTAGTGGTGAAAAACCCACCTGCCAATACAGAAAACATAAGAGACCCAGGTTCAGTTCCTGGGTTGGGAAGATCCCCTGGAGGAGGGCATGGCAACCCACTCCAGTATTCTTACCTGGAGAATCCCATGGACAGAGGAACCTGGCGGGCTTCTCAGAAAGAGTTGGGCATGACTGAAGCAACTTAGCATACATTCACACAACTAGAATTTTAAAGTGATAGTTTCTACAGACTAGTTCTATCTAATCAGCATCCTCACCAATTGCCACCCACCTCAACAAAGACACACTGAAAGTCTATACTAATCCTATTCATAAATTTAATCAGATTCTCAGACATTGGAAGACATCCAACAGGTTTAAGGAGTAAATAAGCTCATGAATATTTAGTTATGCTTCACCATTACCACTTACATCTACCAAAAATGTTAAAATGGTTTGACTCAACTACTGAGCAATGTCAGGAAGACTGGACCAATCTTTGGAAGAAAGTATGCCACTGGCCATTGAGCCCTCTCTTTGGAGTAGACTGTCCCTTCCATTTTAACACACAGTAGATAGAAATATTTGCGGGCTTCCTTTCTACTAGGATTTTGTGTCACCTTGTAGTATTGGTTTGTCCTGTACTTAGAAAAAAAAATTACATGTACATTGGAACAGCTCCCAATATCTAAAAGCATGAAGGAATTGTAGTAGTACCTCAGACTAACTCTAATCTTAATCTTAGAACAAGGACACTTTTAGACTAGATTTCACACGCAAGTCTCAGTTGATAAGCCAATACATTGATCAGTTTTCTCTTTGCCATTTGAATCATAAACATGAACAAAAAGCTGCATAATCTAGACATCATTTTTTCTAATAATTTTCCCATCTTCTCTTAAAGACCTGCATCCCTTCCTCCTTTTTATTCCACGTACTAACTCTGCTGGTTTTCCATGACTCTTTTTTTTTTTTCTTTTTACTGTGGCCAAATATCCATGGCATAAAATTTACCACTGTAATCATTCTTAGCTGTACAGTTCAGGGACATTAAATGCATTTCCGTTGTTGTGCAAATATCACATCATCTATCTATCTCCAGAGCTATCTCATTTTCCTGTCCTAAAACTTTGTACCTATTGAACAATAACACTCCATTACTCCCTCTCCCCAGCTCCTGGCAACCATTCTATTTTCTGTCTCCATAAATTTGACTACTCCAGGTAGTCTCATATAAGAGGAATTATACAACATTTATCCTTTGGGTCTAGTATGTTTCACTTAGTGTTAAGTTTTTATGGTTCATCCACATTGTAGTATGTTTCAGAATTTCCTTCCCTTTTAAGGCTGAATTAATACTCTATTTTGTGTATGTGCCACATTTTGTTTATCCATTCATGCACTGATGAACATATGAGATAATTCCACCTTTGGGCTATGTGAATAAAACTGCTATGATCATGGGTGTGCTAATATCTGTTTGAATCCCTATTTTCAATTCTTTTGGAACTAGTTCCACCAGCTCAGTGGTAGAACTAGTAGATCATGTGATAAAGTTTTTGAGGAACTTTTCCATAGCAGCTGCACCATTTTGTATTCTTACCAGCAATGCATGAGAGTTCTAATTTCCTCACATTCCTGTCAACTCTCATTTCTGTTTTGTTTTGTCTTAAATAATAGACATCTTTATAAGTATGAAGTGGTATGTTATTGTGGCTATATGTTACTGTGGGTTTGAATTGCATGCTCCTAATGGTTAGTGATGTTGAGCATCTTATGCTTGCTAGCTATTTGTGTATCATCTTTGGTGAATCGCCTGTTTATTCTTTTGCCCATTTTTAAGTTGGTTGCTTTGCTTTGTTATTGTTGCATTTTAGGAGTTCTTTATATACACTGGCTATTAATTCCTTCATATTTTCAGAAATTATTTTCTCCTGTTCCGTGGGTTGCCTTTTCACTCTGCGGATGGTATCCTTTGGTTCACAAAAGTTTTCATTTTGCGAGAGCCCAGTCTACCCATTTTTTCCTTGTTTTGCCTGTGCTTTTAGTGTCATGTCTGAGAAATCAGTGCCAAATCCAGTGTGATAAAGCTTTTCCTCCATATTTTCTTCTAAGAGTTTTATCATTTTAGCTTTTTACATTTAGATCTTTGATCCATTGTGAGTCAGTTTTTGTATATGGTGTATGGTAAGAGTCAAGGTTCATCAGAGTTCTTCCTGTAAACAGGTACTTTTCAATCCCACCATGTCTCACTGATGACATGTGTCATTTAAGCTACTGACACACATATTCCCGCATATGCTCATCCTCACTCACTTTGCCTTCCAGTCTAGGCTTCGGTGGTTTCCCAGTAGACAAGTGAGAGAAAGCTGAAGTGGTTGGAAAACTAACAGCTCAGCTGGCTTACCTCCCGTAACTAGGATACAGTGGTGAGAGCACTGAGGCAGTGGCCAGGATCAGCAAGCATTTTGATGTAAACATGCTTGATGAAATCCCCAACAAAAGAACAGCAGAAGTAGGTAAAGTTTCAGGAGAAGGAGGAAAAAGGGAGTGTGTGTTATGTGTGTGCGTGTGTGTGTTATATATGCACACATATATGGCAGCAGAGGGCAAGAGTGAGGTGACTCCACACTGGATACTGGATGTGGCTGTGAACTGTAGGTTACAGCAAATTTTTATTTATGTTCATACAAAAATAAATTTCTCTCTGTGCTGCTTTAGAAAAATCAAACTAGATTAACCACGGTTGTGTGGGCAAACTGTGTTTTCCAAACAATCCTCCTAGTTCTGTTTTACAGTGGAAAGAACCTAAAAGGGCTTACAGTGTAAAATGTGAAGGTCTGCTTAGCCTTCACTTGCAGCATCTTGAGAAGTAAGAAGAAACTACCAGGCCATGTAAGCTGCCTCACCCAGTATCACCAGGACCAAAGGTCTTCACTGGGCGGGCTGCTCTGATGGGCTTGGAGATAACAGCACCCCACTCACATAACTCATAGTTGCAGGAATCTACAGATGAATTGGGCTTCCCAGGCGGCTCAGTGGGTAAAGAATCTGCCTGCAATGCAGGAGATGAGGGTTCAGTTCCCGGGTCAGGAAGAGTCCCTGGAGAAGAGCATGGAAACCCATTCCTGTATTCTTGCTGGAGAATCCCATGGACAGGGGAACCTGGTGGACTACAGTCCGTAGGGTTGCAAAGAGTCAGACATGACTGAAGCGACTGAGCACACACGCGCACACACACATTAATTGGAAACTCTACATCAGAACCCAGGACTGGCAATAGGGCATCCAAATCTCAAATAAATTAGTGTTAAGTCTACTAAGGCTGGCTTCAGGACCTATGAGAAACACTGACCCAGTCTGTCCCCTCTTGTTCTTCATGGCGACTGGTTTACAGAGATAAACTGTTTGCTGTAGGTCCTCACCTTCTCTATGCCATAAAAGGCTATTTGGAGAAAAAAGAAATAACTAAGCCTATTAAATTTTCGGGTTTGACTAAGCCGTGCTTTCTAAAAACAGTTTGCAAGACTGATATAGTATATTTCCCCTGAAGCATTAAAGTCGTTTCACACTTTATTAACTCAGAGAATATCCAGTCTTTTCCTCTGAGACTGGGAATAAATGACTAGCTTAAATCAGAGACGTTTTTCCTGGTATTCTAGTTTTTCAATTGAAATATTAACTCCAAGTACACACAAGGAAAGTACAGACTGTGAGGCGTGAATAGCAATTATGTCTCAAACAACAGTCCCAGAAGTTTATTATACCTGAAAAATCATAAACTTCCTGACACTTGACCATTTCATTCTAAACACCCTAAGTTCAGGAAAACTCTGGATATAAGTTTCTGCACATTTCCTTTCTTAAATTTCAGTCTGTATTTCAGACTGAAATACAGTATATTCGTTTAA
This sequence comes from Bos mutus, assembly GCF_027580195.1. Classification (NCBI taxonomy): domain Eukaryota; kingdom Metazoa; phylum Chordata; class Mammalia; order Artiodactyla; family Bovidae; genus Bos; species Bos mutus. The sequence goes on along the minus strand of NC_091622.1, from coordinate 59,397,733 downwards.
CTAATATAGTTTTGATTTCTGTGCAGCATTTGTAGTCTTTGTAACTTTTATGTAAATTTCCAACTAACTTTAACTGCCTAGTTAAATTATAGACACTGGGAAAACTGGTTCTCCTCCATCCGCCCCCAACTTTTCCTTCTTCTAAAATATATCTTTCCTCAGAATAGAACAACTTCCCTCTCCTCCCCCAAACCTGCAGATTCTACCTTGGAAAAAAAATTAGACATTTAGTATTTAAATAATTCATAAATGACAAACTCTTCTCCTTTCCCTAGTTTAAAACCATATGTTACCGCATTTTGTTCAAATGGTGAATTCTTGGTAAAAAGGTGTGTGTGTGTGTGTGTTATTTAAACAAGGATTAAAGCAAACAGCTACTAATCAGACAGTAGCATCAGTCTAGTCCTATACGATCATCTGGAGTACTTATTAACCATGTATTTACATTTGAAAACCAGGAATATAAAGTGACAATTTAAGATGAGAAAGAGAAAAAAATAAGAAAAAGAAAAGATGAAAGAAGTATGAATAAACAGGAAAAATGGCAGCAGTGCTTTTTTTTTTCCCCTCCCCAAAGACCAGAGATCCAGTGCTGCTTCCCCATTTCTTACCCCCTGAACAAGAGGCTGTGCCTGCCTGTGTGGCAAGATAAGTGACACTACTGGGTCGTGGAGGTTTCCTGTGTGGACATTTATGAACTTCTGTATTATATCCAGCATCAGATTAGTTTGTGATTTCTCTTCCAAGTCATCAGGACTCACTACTGCATTGGAGAACTGCCCAGGAGCAGAGAAATGCCAGGGGGGAAAGGACCCTACAGCAGTGTGTGAGCTCAAGCGCTGTAACACCCAACCTTTCAGGATACCCGCACATAAAAGAGCGTTTGGAAACTGCCCTCGTGGTCAGGCCCTGGCTTTGTGTCTACTTCCTTGTGGCACCATAAAGTCTCTACCAAAGCTCTGAGACAATATAGTAGAAGCTAAGCATATCAGCTCAGGCAAAAAAAAAAAAGTCTTGGAAGTTCTCCAGCTGCCTGACTGACCAGTGCCTGCTTTCCAAGAAGACTCTTGGGAGCCTTGGCTATCGTCCATCAATCAGTGATTGGTGGGGCTTTTCCCCTTGACCTTGCTGATGCCTGAGCTGTGTATTAGAAATGCCAACTCCTGTGCCAAAGCTGGGGCTTCCCTAGTGGCTCAGTGTTAGAGAATCCACCTGCCAACGCAGGAGATGTTGATTCAATCCCTGGGTTGGAAAGATCCCTTGGAGAAGGAAATGGCAACCCAATCTAATATTCTTGCCTAGGAAATCCCATGGACAGAGGAGCCTGGCAGGCTACAGTCCACGCGGGTCTCAAAAGAGTCAGACACGACTTAGCAACTAAATAACAGAAACAACAATGCCAAAACGGACCTATCCATTCTTTTTGTGTGTGTATGTTGCTCATGGGATGTGGGATCTTAATTCCTCAACCAGAGATTGATCCCAGACCCTCAACAGTGAGAGTGTGGAGTCCTAGCCATTGGACTGCCAGGGAATTTCCCCTTTCTATTCCCTGGACAATACTCTGTATGGCTATTTGTGCTTAGTTCTAAATGCAGGTAAAACACAAAAGTTAAATATAAATAGGATCTCCAAAGCAATTTATTGGCAGTTATATATAATATTACAATTCTTTTTCGAGCTTTATCTTACTACATTTCTTATAAAAGACAGTGCTCATTCATTGGTTCTTTCATTAATTTTTTTCCTTTACTGAAACATTTCTTCATTTTGTGCTAGGCACTGGGGATACCAATTAAGGTCTCTGCCTTTTAAAAGCTTCAGTTATAGATAATGAAATAAACTATGTTTCTTTACTTTTTCTAATACATTTCAGACAGTGTAGAATAAAATGGAAATAGGCTAAACTGTCTACAATCACTTCACAATAGGAAGTAAATTTTACTTTTTCTGTTACAAAGGGCCCTTTCTCAAATGGCCCCATTTCTAATAGAGTCCAAGTTTTTATAACAAGAATTAAGCTACTGAGTAGTAGGGTTTAACTTTAAGCATACTTTTGCTAGAAGCACATGTTCTTTAAACTTATCATTTTCATTTTTCACTATATGAAAAAATAATAATAATAGCAATAATAATAAACCAAGTATCACCAGAGGAAGAACAAAGCTAGAAAGTTAGTTAAGGGAGAATAACATTTAAATGTTCAGTGGATAAAAAGAAAATGTAATTTGGGGGTTAGTTTAAAGTTGCATTTTAATGCATATTGTCTCTGCCTCCCACTAGAAAGTTTACTTCCTTTTATATGTTTTCTCACAAAGAGCCTATTATAGTCATATTGCTGTGGTATTTGAAAATATTTTTAACTTCAAAAATACCCCACATTCAACTTAAATATTTGTAGAAGAAAGTAACCCATGGCTTAATCAATATTGAGAGTACTTCTGGCCAACTTCTATTTCACTGTAACTAGTGCCTTGGGATACTCGTCTAGGAAATACAAGAACATCAACATTAAACAGGATCTGATTTTTTTCTGTGCTGGCAGATACTGTTCCCTTGTCAGAACTGAGATGACTAATGTTAACCAAACAAAATCAGAAGGTCACACCTAAAACTGAAACTAATGTTTGTCTATGTCACTCCATCGTAGAGTCTTTGTTTCAGAACAGGCAATTTGTCATTTTTCTTATAAGGAGACCTATGATATTCTTGTATACTATGATTTGACATACCACCAGAAGGTAATAAAAGAACATAATCCATAGAGCATGTACTCATGTATAATATGGCACAATAATAATAGCCATATTATTACCATATAACTACCACTTGCTAATATACTTTGAAACTCGGGGAAAGGAAAAGCATTTACATACCATCATAAAGCTACATATGCTTATGTTTGGGAAAGTTCACCTTCTAAATCTATTTTGGTATAAATTCAAGAAACTAAATGAATGAAAAATACTCTTTATACACAAGTTTTAGAATATATATGTAACATATATATTCTAAAATATATATATAGTCTAAAATATGTGTATGTGTATATACTCTAAAATATGTGTGTGTGTGTGTATATATATCTCCTATATTTGGACTTTCCAGATTTGTCTTGAAGATAAATGGACCATTTATCAAACAATTTAAACTAAACACTGTACTCCCAAAGATGAAGCCCCTTTATTAAATTCTGATTCCCATTTTATCACTGTGTAATTGGGATTTTGAGCTTAAGTGCATGATTATCCAGCTTCTCCATCAAGAAAATGGGACCAATACTTTGGCATAGTGTTTTAGGTCTATATCGATATAGGGAAGGTATATTCAGAAAAGATATAGAGAGAGAGATCAATTTTTCAATAACTTGAATCATATTCTAGATGACACAGAGGATTTCCTAGCTAAAGGAACTCTATGATAAATCCCTTTCCAAATTAAAGAATATTTTTGTGATAAAAATTACCATCCATCAAACCACCAGTTCATATATTCCAATGCTGGCACATGAAACTTTTCTGTGAATATTACTCCCAGGTAACTTTCTTAAACTTGTAGTGGTAATTTGAATATATCATAGTTAATAAACAGTATTTACAACTACATTCAATGGGAAGACATAAAGCATTAGTGTAGGTATACTAAGTAATAAAAAGGTAATACACAATTGAACAAATATCAGAAAGAACATAGTATTTGCTCTTTTGCATAATCATTAGCTTTGAAAAAGGCATCATTATAACCACATGTGAAATATGTGGTTATAATGATGCATTTCCTATAGCAATATATAATAGCTATAGAAGTTCCCTTTCAGTTTGTCCACAAAAATCTGGGAGTAAATTCCTTCAGATTCTTTAGCTTTTAAAATTATACTGTCAAGCAGAAAATTTGTGATTCTTAGGTGTGACTTACACACGGGGCTGTACTCCCAAGAGTACATCCTTGAAAAACATCTATTTTGCTCAACTGAAATAATAATTATTTAAAAATCATATAGTATATAAAATACAAAATAATAAATTTGAGCACTTAACATAGCCAAGTACTTTTCTAAGTATTTTCTATGCATTGTCTCACTTAGCCTTCACAACATCGTGGGGTGTATTATCACCATCTTATAGATGGTGAAACTGAGGCTTAGGGAGATTAATGGCTGGTGTGACGACACTTGCTTCTCAAGTGGTGGAGCCAGGGTATGAAGCTAGGTCTGATTCCAGAGCCTGGGTGAGTAGCCCCCATTCCCACTGCTATATCATAGTCCCCATATTCTCACTTGAACATTTGGATTATGTGAATTCTAGTCCTTAAACATTTCCATTTAAGAAGTTAATAGTGCTTTTTTAAGTCTAAAAAGTCGAATTTGAACCTATTTACTACTTTATAAAGGGCCAGAAATAGGCTATGGAACAGTTTGCAGCACTCTCTGAAGGGTGGGGGAAGTGGGGCGGTGTAATGAGGCATTTGGTATTATAGAAAGGTATGGTTTTCCAACAATTTTACTGTGGATCTGTGCTTGAGTTTCCTTCAACTCTGTCAACCAAGGTCCATCTCTCACTGATAGTAGTTTTACCCTGTGAACACTGGCTGCGGTTAACTCTGCTATTACTAAGAACATAGCAAAGAGAGTTACCACAGCAGAAAGGACCCTGGGCTTTGTCATCAGCTAAATTTCAATTCTGAGCAGTCTTGGGTAAGTCATTTGATCACTCTGAGCCTGAAGTTCCCTGATCTTGAAAAAGGAGGCAACAGTAGCTAACATTTATCAAATTCTTACTGTATACTTGGTTCTCTTCTAAGGACTTGGTATTATTATCTAATTTATTCCTCACAGTGACGCCTTGAGATAGTGATTGTTGTTACCACCAGTCCAGTCTCATTCTGCAGATGAGGGTGGTAAGGAACAAAGACTTTAAATAAATAAGTACATCACTGTCACACGGCTTCACAGTTAAAGAGCTGGGGCTCAAACCCAGGAAATCTAACCCAAGAGAGCAGGCCTTTTGCTAGAAAGGGCCAGACAGTCAATATTTCAGGTTTTGTGGGCCACACTGTCTCTGCTGCAGCAGAGGTGTCTTTTGCACACTAAGTGCTCAACACGAGAGTTTTTAAACCATACATTACAGAAATTTCATAAGAGATTATTTCTAGTCCATCTCCTTCCCTCCAGGGAATTTATGTCATCTATTGCATTTAAGTTGCATTTGAGTCATCTATTCTCTTTTATGCCACTCTCTTCTTAGCATATGAAGGAAATAACACTCTCCAACCATTTTCCCAGGAATGCTGGAGATGCTGTGGAATACAGTCCTCCTCTGAAATTATCCCACTGCCGTAAATTGATAATAATATGATAGCAGTGAGCAAAGCGTCTGGCTTATAAAGATGCTCGATAAAATTGATTTTGATCTTAATGATTTTAATTACTTCATTCTATTACAACATCATTGGGTATTATATTTGTAGTTATGCAATCAATATATGATAATGTAGTTTTAGGTGTAGATGGAAAAGGTGGATTACCCTTGCAGAATTTCCATCTGTCTCTAAATATAATTAGCCAGATGTGCAGATTTTCAGTCCTCACCCACCTGTTAAAGCTGGATCACTCTTTGGGTTCTGTTTTGACCCACAATCCATTGTTGCTTGTAAACTTTACAAAGCTATGATCATGCCTTTGGCACTCAATGTTTGTTGAAAGACCATATGTGATCTCCTGTGTGTGTGTGCATGCACTCAGTCATGTCCAATTTTGCAACCCCATGGACTGTAACCCGCCAGGCTCCTCTGCCCATGGAATCTTCCAGGCAAGACTACTGGAGTGGGTTGCCATTTCCTCTTCCAGGGGATCTTCCCAAGCCAGAGGTCAAGCCGGCATCTCTTGCATCTCCTGCATCGGCAGGCAAATTCTTTATCAACTGCGCCACCTGGGAAGTCCCAGGGCTAAGTAACCTGATGTGGCTGCCTGTCTTTGCTCGTGGTCTTTGCTCTGCCCTCTCTTTTCTCCCTCCTTCTTCATCTACCCTTGCTTGGCTGGGAACCCCAAGGACTATGCTGCATTCATGACTGCATTACCAAGCACCCAGCACGGCCTGGCAATCAGCAAGTGTTCGAATGAATGAATAAATGAGTGACTGAATGAATGCATGCACAAACATCGAGCATCTATTTTATCACGTCATTGCCTTCTGCCTAAGGGGTACAGAGGTTGGTTCTAATATCAGTGAATTGACTTGTGTTCCAGGGGCAATAGTTGTTCATAGCGTGTCAAAAAACAAAATTCTGAATCCTAAGTGAAGCTTTTGACATAATTAGAAACCAGCAGTGACACCAGAAAAAGGTCTAAGTCTTAAAAACCAGATGGTCAGCAGTTTTCACATGTCCGTGAAGCCAAGGGGTCTGAATTGAATAAGGCATTTCTATAGCTCGGCAGATCCTTAGCCTGATCGCAAAAGTGCTATTTGGGTGACGTAGGCCTGTCAGTTTGCCGGATGGCAAGTCAGTCTAACGACAGAATCAGTGTGTAGGGCTTTATGGTGGTAGTTCTTTGCTTTGAAAAATTAATAGATTTCCAACCAAATTAATTTGAGTAGTTTTGTATCAAAGAGACATTGCTTTGGATCTTTGAAGTCTCTTGCACATGTCTCAGTTTTGATAGCCTTGACAGGAAGAGCCAGGTCAAGACACCAAGCCCATGCTGAGTGTGGAGATACTACTATTTCATTAGTACCTCTCATGTGTAAGTGTATAGACTTCCCTGGTGGCTCAGCGGTAAAGAATCCACCTACAATGCAGGAGCCTTGGGTTCGATCCCTGGGTTCGAAGACCCCCCCGGAGGAGGGCATGGCAACCCAGTCCAGTATTCTTGCCTGGAGAATCCATGGACAGAGGAGCCTGGTGGGTTACAGTCCTTAGGGTCACAAAGAGTCGGACACAACGAAAGCAACTTAGCACACACACATGTGTAAGTGTATAATCTGTTTATAACTCCAAGGTAGACTCGATCAGTAATTCTCAACAGGGAGCAGTTTTGGCTCTCTGGAGATGTTTTTGGTTGTTACATGTAGAGGGGATTGGGAATGTAGAGGGCAGAGATCCTATGAGACATGCTACAGTCTACAGGAGACCCCCTCCACCCAAACCCAGAATTATCACACCCACAATGGCAGTAGCCAATTCAGAAACTTTGGGTTAAATGACACTCAAGGTTCCTTTGCAGCTCAAATTCTGGATTTTAGGAAATTAACTTACATACATCAAAGAATTTTCTAAATTGCCAAACACTATATACATTCAAGCTACTATTATGATACAAGCCATCACTGCTTTTCCTTCTCCTCTCTGGTATTTGTGGGCCTGTCAACCTTTCGGTTCTGAGCCAGATCCCTCAAATATTTAGGTCAGAAGAGCCAAGATAGGGGTGAGACTAGAAGTCCCTTCTACTGCTTGTTCACAGCTTGGGAGAACATTAATTCAGGAAGTAGATGTGTCCGAATTTGCCAGTTTCATTTTTTTTTTCAGCATTACCCATCAACCTGTTGAGAAAGAAGTGTATGTGTGTAATGCTTATTTAACCAGATAGCATATTCTTTTTAACTTTTTATTTTGTATTGGGGTATAGCCAATTAACAATGTGACAGTTTCAAGTGAACAGCAGGGCATGAAGGGACTCAGCCATACATATACATGTGTCCATTCTCCCCAAACTCCCCTCCCATCCAGGCTGCCACATAACATCAAGCACAGACAGTTCCATGTGCTATACAGTAGGTCCTTGTTGGTTATCCATTTAAAATATAGCAGTATATACATGTCTGTCCCAAACTCCTTAACTATCCCTTCCCCTGCCCCCAGGCAGCCATAAGTTAGTTCTCTACCTCTGAGTCTCTTTCTGTTTTGTTAAGTTTATTTGTATCAATTTTTTTTTTTTTTTAGCTTCCACGTATAAGGGATGTCAAATGATGTTTCTCCTTCTCTGTCTGACTTGCTTTACTCAGTAAGACAATTTCCAGGCCCATCCATGTTGCTGCAAATGGCATTATTTCATTCTTTTTAATGGCTGAGTACAGATAGCAGATTCTTAACTGGTATTTATGTGCTGCCAAAACCCCACAGAAAGTTCCCCCACGCCACCCCTCTGGGGCAGGTGGTTCTACCCCTCCCCTGGTACACAGCCAATGTCCCTGGGAACCCACAGCCAAGTGCCTCATTTCAGGGATATGTTGATAGAAATGCCTGGGAAAAATGAACCTCTCGGCTTTCACCTGTTTATCAGTCATTCACCGAATGATGTGCTTTACCGTAACAAACTCTGTACCAGCATCAGTGCAGTTGAAGACCCATTATGAATTAACTCTTCTCAGAATTAGCCAAGAGCTGACAGAAGGTATGGCCCAGAGTACCTCTATTCTAGGGCCCCTTTATCCTTCCAGGATTTTCCCTAAATAAAAGAGAATCATGGGAGGATTTTTGTGTGTCCCACGGGCCATGCCTTCAAATAGCACAAGGTTACTGGCCGAAGTAGAAAAGGTTGCTGTGCTTCAGCTTTCTGTTTGGGCCCCCAGGTAATTTCCAAGTATCCTGCCTCCATTTTGAGCAGAACTGCTGTAAACGTTCAAGCTCTGGGGTAACAGAAATGTCCCTATCCCCAGAGGCCTGCCCACCTGTCCTCAAGCCCAGAGGCCTGCCCGGTGGTGGGAGTGTCTGCCCTGCTGTTGACTCTAATGGGTGGTGGTAACTTGGCACAGAGCAGTAAGATAACCGCTCAGCGTGAGGCCAAATCTTCGAAACTTTTTGTAGAAGTTGGTCTTCAATTCTTTTCCCCCTCATGTGTGATATTAAGTATCATTTAATCTTGGAACCAATCCTCTTGAGATGGGTGCTATTACTAGAACCATCTCAGAGATGTAGACAGGGAACCTCATATGACATGGCAGGTAAGTGGCACAGACATGACCTGAACTCATGTTTCTTCAGCTCCAAAGTCCTTGCTGTCACCAGTACGGTATGTATTTTATTATATCTATACATTGTGTATACTGAGTCATGCCTAAGAAGTGACTATCAGTAAAGACACATTTTATGTTATAAATAAGGGGACATAAAAATAGAACTCTAACTGCAAACAGAGCCAGAATTACCTCTTGAATAAATTCTAAAACCTTCTACTGGATTAAATTCCAGTTAGTGCTGGAAGATTCACCACTGAATATTACGTTCAAGGTACAGTGTGTCTATTAGTGAGCAAATAAAGCTCCCCCAAGAATTCCAATTCCAAATTGCATAGTAATCACACACACACATAGACACACACATGGCTGTGAATCAAAGTTAACTGGTGGTTTGTGCTACCATGAGTGTAAACTCATGCCTGCTTTTGATCCCAGGTAAAGACTGGTTGGTAAACATTGGGAATATTTCCCAGTACAGTGTTATCCCTTGCCCTCTAAAATGTCCCACTTCAGAGAATTCCCTAGTAGTCCAGTGGTTAGGATTCCATGCTTCCACTGCTGCGGGACCTAGATTCGATACCCAACCAGGGAACTAAGATCCCACAAGCCATGCATCAGGGCCAAAAGAAAAATGTCCCACTTCAAACTTAAAATCCTACTGAAAGGTACTCTAAACCAGTATTAAGGGAATTCAAATCCTTGATGATTTCTGCTTTAAGCCTGAGTTAACCCCAAGATGTTATTTTACACTAACAAGCCCAAACTCAACCTAAAACAAAAACAACAAAAATTCTAGCTAATAGTTCAAAATAATAATAGCTTGATTTTGATAGTATATTCTCCTGTTTTACATGCCAAACTGTGAATAAATGAGTAGTTTTGAATATAATGCCATGTTTGTTTAATGAGAGCAGCCTTCAATGAAGACTAACGTGTTTTCAGTGTGTGAGAGCATGGCTCTGTGTGGGGAAGGTCCTGCTGCCAGGGACCTGGCATCCATGTGGGCTGCGGGACCGTCTGAGCCCAGTGCAGCAAGTCTCTGCAGGTTCTTTCTGGAAGAGCCTCTTGCAAAGTGCTATAGCCAAAGGTTAGGTGAGAAACAGGCTTACACTCGGATGGCTGAGCGACGTCACCAGTAGAAAATCACACTGCCAGACAACTTACCTGCTATGAATGGAATCTGGGAGGTTCTGATATGCCAGTCTACACCAGAATTCACAGGCTAGGCTTCTCATTCTGACTAGTGTAGGGTTGGCTGGGGTAGCCTCTTGTTTCTCTGTAAACACAAGGAAGATTCTTAACTCAGTCTTAAGACTGGGTAAGATTTTTAAGTTCAAATTTCTTACGCTAACATTTCTTGAGCACTTGGCCCGAGGTTCTGCACTGGGAGCTTTGCATGGATCATTTCAGTTCAATGGTAGGAGTCACTCAGGGCAGCTGTGGTACAGACTCTTAAGACACACTGTCAGGGTTCAAGGTAAGCTCCAGGAGGACGAGGTCCACTGGTATTTGGCACATAGTAGGTGCTCAATTTGAAGAAGGCAATGGCAACCCTCTCCAGTACTCTTGCCTGGAGAATCCCATGGACGGAGGAGCCTGCGTAGGCTGCGGTCCTTGGGGTCGCTAAGAGTCGGACATGACTGAGCGACTTCACTTTCACTTTTCACTTTCATGCATTGGAGAAGGAAATGGCAACCCACTCCAGTGTTCTTGCCTGGAGAATCCCAGGGACGGGGGAGCCCAGTGGACTGCCATCTATGGGGTTGCACAGAGTCGGACACGACTGAAAGCGACTTAGCAGCAGCAGCAGCAGGTGCTCAATTAATATGTACAGAATGAATGAATTTAAAATCTTAAGAAATTTTGTTTACATATAAGTGTTAGGAGCTGAGCCAGCATTCTTCAGCAGATGTCTCTTCTTCTGGTCTCATAAATTTGACTGTGTAGTTAAATGGAAGACAGCTTAGAATTGCAGGGGGTGGGGAGGCAAGCAGTTTGAGAAGACTCTTTAAAACTGGTCCTGAAATTAAGTAATTGCTCAGCATAGGAAACAGGGAAAAGTGACTGTAATACCTTAGCAAGAAGAATCTTTGTTATTTAGTCTCATTGATGTTCTCCATGAACGAAGGTTGGCAAACTTCTTCTATACCTGGCCAGAGAGTAAATATTTCAGCCTTTATGACCCATGCAATCTCTGAACTAGTCAAGTCTGCCACTGAAATGGAAAAAGAGCCATCTTTCTTTCTTTTTTTTTTTTAAAAGAGGATGACTGTTCCAATAAAACTTTATTTAAAAAAACAAATGGCAGGCTATATTTGGACCATGGTGTAATTTGCCAAGCCCTGGTCTAAAGCATGTCTAGTTGTAATAAAGTTTCTGTTTCATCTCTGAAAGAAGGGTCATATAGCTAAATGTTATATAGCTCCCCTGCTTTCAAGACATTAAATAAGCCATATATCTTTTACATATCTAAGCCTTTGGCCTTGAAAACTCATTAAACAGCATGGTAATTTATTTAACTATGGCATCTTAGACATAAAGATAAGAAGAATGGAGTTTGCAGACCATAAGACTTTCTTGAATGTGTTAAACTAATGCAATATACCATTTGTAATGGCCTCTAATGAAATCCTAACTTTACAGAATCTTATTTTTATCCTTCTCACTGTGTGTTAACCTTTACATAATAAAGAACCATTTTAACTGTTTTTACACGTACAGTTCCGTGGCATTAAGTACATTACACTGATGTGCAACCATCACCACCACCCCTCTCCAGAACTTTCTTATCATCTCTCACTGGAACGCCATAAACCATAGTTCCCCATTCTCCCTCCTCACAGTTCTTGGCCACCACTATTCTGCTTTCTATGAATTTGACTCTTTAGGTACTTCATGAAAGTGGAAACATACAATATTTGTCCTTTTGTACCTGGCGTATTTCACTTAGGGTATCTTCATGGTTCATCCATGCTGCAGCATGTGTGAGAATTTCCTCTTCTTTAAGGCTGAATAATACTCCATTGAGTACACATGCCACATTGTGTTTGCCCATTCATGTGTAGTGGACTTTGGGGTTGTTTCTACCTTTTGGCTACTGTGAATAATACTGTTATGACCAATGGTGTGCAAATATCTGTGTTGAGTCCCAATTTTCAGTTCTTTTGAGTATATACCCAGTAGTGGAATTGGTGGATCATATGATAACTGTTATGTTCTTGAGGAACCACTATACAGTTCTCCACAGTAGCTGCACCATTTTACATTCCCACCAGCAATGAGCAAAGATTGCAGTTTTTCTACATTCTTGTCAACACTTATTTTACTTCATTAGTTTGTATGTTTGGTTGGTTATAATAGCATGCTAGGACTTCCCAAGTGGCTCAGTGGTGAAGAATCTGCAGTGCAGGAGACCCAGGTTCAATACCTGGGCCAGGAACGTACCTTGGAGGAAGAAATGGAAACCCACTCCAGTATTCTTGCCTGGAGTATCCCATGGACAGAGGAGCCTGGCAGGCTACAGTCAGTGGGGTCACAAAGAGTCAGATATGACTGAGCACTCACAGGTGCGTGCACACACACACACCCACACACACAATAGCATGCTAATGGGTGCAGAGTGGTATCTTATTGTGGTTCTCAGTTGCTTTTATGTATCTGTAGTATAAAAATAGTTCATTTAAATACTACACTAATTTATATTTCATGCAAATTATATATATTTTTTTCATGGGTATATGCATTTATTCCTCTCCTAACTCCAGAATTATATGAGATGGCTTCCAAGGACATGAAAACAGTAAGATGAATAATATACATAGCTAAATTCATGGCATTGGGAATATAGGAGACTAAAAAAATGAAACTATAGCCAAGATCAGATGAACCTGAGAGTGTACTGTAATGTCTTACACAATTAAAAACTAAAGTGACAAATTCAGTTCCAAACCTCCTAGGGGTCAAAGTAAAAAGGGAAGGGGGACCAGTAACATGATTCATTTATCCCAGATGATGAAAGGGCACGAAAAAAGGCTCTTCTTGGCTTGCAGGTGCAAGAGAATAAGCTATAACTACTTACTGAAAGCAACAGATTTTCTGGTGAAATTAATAGGGCTGGAATTGAAAATGACTCCCTTAGCCTGGCATTATACAGCTTTTTGTGAGAGTTAAAGAGTAGTTTCAAAGTACAATTATCAAAGTATTAAGAAAAAGTCAATTCTACATCTCTCAGAAGAGATAGAAGGACTATTCCTTTGGACTTTAGTCACTGTTTTATGTAGTTAAACCATGTTAAGATCTTGAATTCCCTCATACATGTTTATATATATATGTATACACCTGGCATTTCCTTCCCAGGTCACAGATTATAAATGCATATGTGTTTGTACAAAGAATCTTCTTATCTTCTTATGAATATATCCTTATCTTCCTTTTGGAAGGAGGGAAAGATCTTCATGTTCAAATCTGATACTGAAATTTCTGCTTCAACACAAAACTCCAGGAACTATATTATTTTCAAATTTAAACCAGAAAAAAAGTCTTCATAATAATTGGATATGTTGCCAAAACAGCTTTCAAGCAACTGAAGAGCAAAGAAAATTAAAAATAAGAATAGCAGCCATATCAAACAGATGTTTTTAAAGAACTGAGAAAGTGTCAAAATTACTCTAAAACTAAATTGGTCTGAAGTTTTACCCAGAAGTTTGGATGAACTGTAATAACTGACATTTCTTGAGCATTTACAACTTCCCAAGCACAGTTCAAAATGCTTGTATGTATTAACTCACTTTTGTAAACTTAACAAAGTTAATACTGTTATCATCGTTCCCATTTTATAGACAGGGAAACTGAGGCATGAAGGAGCTGGATATCCTTGCTTCAGGTCATACAACTAGGAAGTGTTCAAGCTAGGGTTCACACATAGTCATGCACTCTGGTTCCAGTTCAGTTCAGTTCAGTTCAGTCTCTCAGTCGTGTCCAACTCTTTGCGACCCCATGAACCACAGCACGCCAGGCCTCCCTGTCCATCACCAACTCCCGGAGTTCACTCAAACTCATCTCCAGTGAGTCAGTGATGCCATCCAACCATCTCATCCTCTGTCGTCCCCTTCTCCTCCTGCCCTCAATCTTTCCCAGCATCAGGGTCTTTTCAAATGAGTCAGCTCTTTGCATCAGGTGGCCAAAGCATTGGAGTTTCAGCTTCAACATCAGTCCAGTGGCCACTCACTAACCCATGAACCTGTACTGCTGCTTGATGTTTCAGCAGATGAACCAAAGTAGTACTGGTTGGCCAACAGGCAAAAACATACATTCTGTTGTGTCCCTATCATTCCTTTTTTTTTTCTTTAGATGAGCAAATGTACCTTAATTAACCTTGAAATTTCCCTTAATATCCTTGTGTAGAATTCCCAGTAGTAAATTTTAAACAATGAAAAAAAAATTTAGTTGAATGATGAAACCATATTCCAATTATAAATCATATTTTTACAGTTTTAAGAATGTGGAAGAATGCTTATAAAATGAAGTAAAGCAGCAGATGTAAATTTGTTGGAAGCCTAGCTCCACCTCTCCCATTCCCCCCAAAGAAACTATCAAAAGAAAGATGGAAAAGTTTATGTGGCTATCACTGGGTAGGAGAATTAGGAATAACTTCTTTTCCTACTTTTTCTTAATTTCCATAAAATTTACTTGAATACTTTCATAGTCCAAAAAAATGAAATAAACTTCATTTTTTAAAAAAAGCTAAGCAGAGCTATTCTTCACAAAGGCACAATAAGAAGCGCCTAGTGATAGTCTCACTGTCTAATTTTAAATCATTTCTAAGGCTCTTGCTCTGAAGGAGTGAAGGTGGCATGGTTTGGACTTGCACTTATGTGGGTATTTACTTTTAGAAAAAAAATGAAAAACTCTGCAATTGTCCCATTGCAAGTATTCAGTAGCCACTTGTGGCTACTGACGGCTTTTTCATCATCACAGAGAGTTCTTATTGCCCAGCACTGGTTTAGAAAAAAGAACACAAGATGGCTTGAAATCAAGTCCCGATAGGAGTGGATACCTACTGTGTGAAATGAGTAATTTATTCAACCTATTTCCCCACAGACAAATTGGGACTAATGATACTGTCACTTACCATGAAAGGAGATTAAGATCAAATAAGATAATGGATGTGACAGTTCTCTGAAAACTATCCTGCAGTTTACCAGATAGTTGTTTTCAAAAATCCCCAGCCTGAACCTAATCTAGCTCTTTGTGCACTGATTCCAAATCCATGAATGGTTCATAATTGCTGACAAGGAGTGACAGTGTAAAAGTCAGACTTACCAGCTCTTCACACAGTTCTTCGAGCAAGTCCTTCGTTATTGTGGATATTCCATTTCTTCCCTGTAAAAAGCTTCAGCACACAGTTCTGTATCTTCTACAACACCTCCTCAGTTTTTTCCTTAACAATATAAATACACTGCCCTCTTTCCATTCCTAAATGAAAAAGCCTCTTTAAAAAGAAAGCAAAGAAAGCAGACTTTGTCTGCCAAAGAAATAAAGGGGGTAAAATACTATAACTAAAAGGAAATCAATCTGAGTTGACAGTGCAGGAATTAAGCAAAAGATGTTGCCAACTGCCTCAGGAACATGAGATTTGCACCCACAGTGACAGCAGGTTCTCTATGCTTCAAAGCTGTTGGGGGTACTGATTAGGCGGAAGTACCTGCTCCTTCTGATTTTTTTTTTCCTGAGTCACTTCTGGTTTTTCCTGCAAAACAACTTGCCTAATTTAGACTATTTTAGAGCTGCCGCTCATCCAGAGAAGTCCCCATCTTATTTCTCATTTAACCACCCGATAGTTAAGCGTGAGTCTTGGATGGCTTTAAGAAAAAAAAAGAGGAGAAAAAGAAGGAAAAAAATTGTAGTTAAGTTGTGGCTCAACTTGGTGTAGATTGTAGGCTCATCCTCTCTCTCCTGCCTTCCCCAGGTCTCCACCGGCCGTGGATGCCTTTGACATTATGACCGCAGAGGATTCCACCGCAGCCATGAGCAGCGACTCCGCCACCGGGTCCTCTGCCAAGGTGCCCGAGGGCGTGGCGGGCGCGCCCAATGAGGCGGCGCTGCTGGCGCTGATGGAGCGCACGGGCTACAGCATGGTGCAGGAGAATGGGCAGCGCAAGTACGGTGGCCCGCCGCCCGGCTGGGAGGGCCCACACCCGCAGCGCGGCTGCGAGGTCTTCGTGGGCAAGATCCCCCGCGATGTGTACGAGGACGAGCTGGTGCCAGTGTTCGAGACTGTGGGCCGCATCTACGAGCTGCGCCTCATGATGGACTTCGACGGCAAGAACCGCGGCTACGCCTTCGTCATGTACTGCCACAAGAACGAGGCCAAGCGCGCCGTGCGCGAGCTCAACAACTATGAGATCCGCCCCGGACGCCTGCTGGGCGTGTGCTGCAGCGTCGACAACTGCCGCCTCTTCATCGGGGGCATCCCCAAGATGAAGAAGCGCGAGGAGATCCTGGAGGAGATCGCCAAGGTCACAGAGGGCGTGCTCGACGTGATCGTCTACGCCAGCGCGGCCGACAAGATGAAGAATCGCGGCTTCGCCTTCGTGGAGTACGAGAGCCACCGCGCCGCCGCCATGGCGCGCCGCAAGCTCATGCCCGGCCGCATCCAGCTGTGGGGCCACCAGATCGCTGTGGACTGGGCCGAGCCCGAGATCGACGTGGACGAGGATGTGATGGAGACCGTGAAGATCCTCTACTACGTGCGGAACCTCATGATCGAGACCACCGAGGACACCATCAAGAAGAGCTTCGGCCAGTTCAACCCGGGCTGCGTGGAGCGCGTCAAGAAGATCCGCGACTATGCCTTCGTGCACTTCGCCAGCCGCGAGGACGCCGTGCACGCCATGAACAACCTCAACGGCACCGAGCTGGAGGGCTCGTGCCTCGAGGTGACGCTGGCCAAGCCCGTGGACAAGGAGCAGTACTCCCGCTACCAGAAGGCAGCCAAGGGTGGCGGCGCAGCCGAGGCAGCAGTGGTGCAGCAGCCCAGCTACGTGTATTCCTGTGACCCCTACACGCTAGCCTACTATGGCTACCCCTACAATGCGCTCATCGGGCCCAACAGGGACTACTTCGTGAAAGGTTAGTGGGGGTTCCTCGCCTGCGTGGGTGGGAGTCGGGGAGACGCATCTGCCAGATGGATGCCATTTGGGAGGTGGTGGCTGTCATTTACTGAGCTGGTGGACGGCGACCCTTCCTACTCACCCTCGTTGGGGCAGTCAGTCACTTCTACAGCATCAAGAAAATGTAGATGGTTCATATATACAGCGTGAGGTAACATTACCCATCATGTGAAGCATGCAAGCTCTTCTTGCGTTTTCTTGCGTTTTCCCAGGGCCTTTATCCAATGTGGGGCTAGACGGCAAGGTTCTTAGGTTAAAGCCTGCTTGTGAAATTAAACCTTTAGAATGTTGGGGAGTAGGGGGCACAGTATTGTTGGGTTTGTTTGTGTTGTTTTGTTGTTCTTAGTCACTGACTAGCCTGTACTGAAAGCAGGCATTACACTGGAAAGCAAAATACTTGGGTTCTGGGTCCTGCCATCTGATTAACTGGCTCTGTGACTTTAGTCAGCCCCTTTAAGCTCCCGAAGCCTGTTTTCTCACGCCTAAAATGAGGAAGATGAACTAGCAGTTCCCCTTCTACATCTAGTTTTGTGACCGTCTTAGAAAATTTTTATTTATTGGAGTGGCAGTTACAATCCTAGGAACTCACCCTTCAAGTTCATCTTGTGTACTAAGCAGACATCTTAGGATGCATCTAGGCTGGAGCCAGAAAGTCTGAAGCATCTTCCGAGCTCACTAAAGAGCAGAGGTGTAGCCACCTGCAGCTTAGAGCCAGGACAGATACCGAAGTGCCAAGAACCTTGGGTTAAGATCCACCTCCTGTACTGTTGCTGTTGGTAGCTCATCATTTTTTGTGTTGTTATTATAAGCAGGCAGCATAAGAGGCCGGGGTCGAGGTGCAGCTGGCAACAGAGCCCCGGGCCCCAGGGGTTCCTACCTTGGGGGATATTCTGCTGGCCGTGGTATATATAGCCGATATCATGAAGGAAAAGGAAAACAGCAAGAAAAAGGATATGAACTTGTACCGAATTTGGAAATCTCTGCCGTCAATCCAGTTGCCATTAAGCCTGGTACAGGTCAGTATAAACCAGAGTGAGAATGCATGTATTCAGCCTGAACCCCAACTCTCTCTCTTTGAAGTGACTTCCTCGGCACTTTCATCTGTACATGGGTTCCTCTTCTCAAAGGCAGGCGGAGATTAGGCAAGGATTGTGGCCTCCTGGGCCTTCTTATCTAGAACTTGGGGGATGGTCTAATTTTGACCATGTTCAAGTCAAACTTTCTTATAGTGGGTTTCCCAAATGGCTGTCACCAGTTGTTAGACTTTTTCTCAATTAGGTAGGTTCTCAATTAGGGAGGTTGGGGCGAGGGGTGCGGAGGTAGAAAAATGTGAGGCTCTTCTATATCTTCTACCAGCTAACAGCTTTCTGTTCCTTACTCAAGCCTATTTTGACCCCAGTCATCAGAAGCCAGAAGGTGCAACTCTTTGCCAGTTGTGAGAGTTGTTGGGAAATTCCCCTTCAGGAGCAAATAATGCTGCTGTGCCTTGTCGTGGTCTTAACCAACCAGAACACCTGGGAGTAAGGCAGCAGAGAAACTTTCTGCAGCTAATTCCCAGCTCTCATTTCCGCCTCTTGCTGGATCAGTAGATTGAGGGTAGGGGCACTCACGTAGTTGAAGCCAAGGACCTTGAACTTTGCTTCCACCCTCCAGGCCCCACAAACCAGTTTTCCAACGTTGTTAATGCTCGTCAGTCATCTGAGACAGGTCTTCTTTCTAATCCTAAGCTGCAGGGAGCTTTATTGAACTGCACAGTGTGAGCACGGCACAAACTCCCTATGTGCGCACACCACACAAGCACCCAAACACATGGGAAATTCCATCATGATAGTCCTCCAGACCTTCTCCCAGTCTCATGGAGGGTAGGTTGAAGAGCTCTTTGAGAGCATCCGCACTTCGAAGCTCAGCTCCTCTGACTTCGTGTTGGCTGAGGACTGTACTCCTTCCCCTGGCTAAAACGGTTTCAAGGGAGCTGTGTATAGGGGGTGTAGGTTGGCATTGGCCACATAGGGGCTTACAAGGCCTTTTCTCAGTAGAGCTTCCTTTTGAAGTAATCCAGTGATTTTTTTTTTTTTTTTAATGCCTGTGAAAAAAATTCTGCCACTTCTGCAGTTAAGTGACTCCTTAGACTGGATTTCCTTGGAAATGTCATTGATGCATCAAGCAATATAAAACTGATCCTGTTTCTCTCTAATTCCATAAAGCAGAGCCTGGATACAGGAGTTGTCACTTCTACTTGTTGGGAAAGGTATTCCCATTGGCAGTAGTTTAAGATTTAACTAGAGAAAAGAAAAGTCGCTCAGTCATGTCCAACTCTTTGAAAACCCATGGACTGTCCATGGAATTCTCCAGGCCAGAATACTGAAGTGAGTAACCTTTCCCTTCTCCAGGGACTCTTCCCAACCCAGGTTTCCTGCATTGCAGGCAAATTCTTTACCAGCTGAGCCACCAGGGAAGCCCAGAGAAAAGAACTCAAAGATCTTTAAGCATGTAATTGTGTTCTGAGGCGTAGGGTAGAAATTCCTGTGGCTGGTAGCCAGAACAATCCAGAGTTGCTTAGTACAACTCAGATGTAGCTCAAACTTATAGCCCTTTCTAGACCCTGTCCCCTTGACCTCTATTTCTGATTCACTCAGAAAATTAGAATTCTGTATTTTAGGAGGAACACCAGGCAATAGTGAAGTATCTAGGCACAAGATCATATAGATAGAAAGGCAGGTAAAAGATCTGGTTTAGATTTTAGATATATTTTATTGAATGACTGTATCATTGTTTAGCCTACAGTCATTTCTCTTTGGGCTTCCCCAGTGGTTCATTGGTAAAGGATCTACCTGCAAAGCAGGAGACGTGGATTTGACCCCTGAGTCGGGAAGATTCCCTGAAGGAGGGCAACCCACTCCAGTATTCTTGCCCGGAGAATCTCATGGACAGAGAAGCTGGGTGGGTTACAGTCCATAGAGTCACAAAAAGTTAGACACAAATGAAGCGACTGAGCACACAGCATGCAAGCATTTCTCTTTAACTTATATCAAATCAGCTTTTATTCGAAGAAATTACCTACAGTTGGAAAATAAAAATAAGTGAAAGTATACTTTGTTGTATGCATTTCAATATTCTTACCATCCTCAAAACATGCAGCACACACACAAACTCCCCCAAATCAGGGCTATTTTTTTTTTTTTGGTCTTTTTACCTCTCCTTATCATACATTGGAGAAGGGCATGGCAACCCACTCCAGTATTCTTGCCTGGAGAATCCCATGGACAGAGGAGCCTGGCGGGCTGTACAGTCCATAGGGTCGCAAAGAGCCAGACATGACTGAAGCAACTTAGCAGCAGCATACATTGACATTCGAAAACTGTGATCTGTCTGATCCTCTGGTTGAAATGAGTCCTTTGAACTTTATTCACAGAAACATGTCTTTGCATTGGCAGGTCGGGGAGGATATACACTGACCTCTGAGTTCTCAGAATGAAACTCTCAATAGCACCTGCTCTTTAAAACGTGGTGAAAGTGAAAAAGGGCAGTGGGGCAGGTACTGAGTAAGATAGGTAATAAGGAACTGGCAGGCTCTTCTCACACTCTTGGGCCTCAACCCTCTGCTCTCACTTGTTATTCTGATCCTGTTTTCTCAAAATTGCAAGGCCCTTTCTTGCTTTGTAGGACCTCAAAAATACGAGTCTAAACGCTATTCTGTTCTAAATTCTGTTAGCAGCAGTAGAAAATGTGGGCAAAACTTAACTGTAGGCTTGCGTATCCTGAGGATCCGTGGGGAGATCCCACCCATTGCCCACATGGTTCCTTTTGAAAGTCCAGCGGGATATAGGGTACCTCCACCTCCCCTCTCTTCCTCTTGGGTAGCACCTGTAGTGAGAGAGCATTCGTTTGCAGGCAGAGCCCCTGGCTGCTAAACTTGTTTTTAAAAGTATTGAGGAAGTGATGGCGCTTCCCTCAGTGCCTGGAAGTGACTGACCTGTGTTTCCCTTTTCCTTCTTTTGCAGTGGCCATCCCTGCCATCGGCGCCCAATATTCCATGTTTCAGGCAGCTCCGGCCCCTAAAATGATTGAAGATGGTAAAATCCACACAATGGAGCACATGATCAGCCCCATCGCTGTGCAGCCCGACCCAGCCAGTGCTGCTGCGGCCGCCGCAGCCGCCGCTGCCGTCATCCCTGCCGTGTCCACGCCACCGCCTTTCCAGGTAGGCTTCTTGCTGCGGTGTTTGTGTGAGGTCTCATGTATCACAGATTCACTTAATACTCTGCAGGAGCACTGACACTGTGCCTGGCTTTCTGCTAGAACTATGGGTCTGAGTGACAGAAATATTTTTGTAAGATAAATCATGACAGGACAGGAAAATGTTAGATAAGAATTGTACTATCCTAAAGTTGCCAGTGTATTAAAGATAGGAAGCAATATGCAAAAATGACATATGGAATTTCTCACAGTGTCGTTATACATCCTATTTTTTTTTAATGACATAGGATAATTTTTAACTCATGTACTTATTGTTACAGAGGTGACACACGGAGTCCCAGGGTTCATGCCAGATTGTAGTTTTGCATTCCAGATTATAGTTCAGTAAAGGTTTTTTAAAGTTCTGCCCCTCTTCTTCCCCTCCATCCCTCTCTATGAGTATATCCATAGGTATATACGTATGCATATATATATGTGAGTGCCTGTAGAGAGACAGAAATGTCTGTAAAGATTTATGAAACTTTACAAAACTCTCCCAACCATATCCAGCTATTCCCATTTCTCCTCCCAATCCAGTTTTACCATTCCATCCTCCTTCCCCACCTTTACTCATAGTGTTCTCATCTATCTGGTTTTTTTCTCTAGAACCTTTTCCATCTACCTCACCTTGGAAACCATCTGTCCTATATATCTCCATATTGGCTGCTTGACTACCAGTCAAGTTCTATGTTCTGTCTCCCCAATTAAAGTATTTCCAGACCAAGAGCCACATCTTATATATATTTCTTTGTTTCTGCAATATGTAGCACACAGGGAATATCTATACCATATATCATTTTCCTAGACAGAAAAATAATCTTGAAGCTATCCTTTGTGAAGCAGTGAATATCAAACACCTCATCAATCCATAAGCATAAAAACTCAGGCCAGGGATGTCTTGTATCTAACTGGATGAGAATTATCGAGGAGACATGTTTATAAAACAGAGATTCTTAGATTTAAACCCCAGAAGACTCCAGTTCAGCAGAACTGGGCTGGGGTTCTAGAATCCATATTTTGTCCCACCTCCTCAGTAATGCTGAAACAGCTAGGCCTGTGAACCCCAGCAGTAGTCTTGGGTTGGAAATGACTCACAAGGTAGTTATTACTGTGTCCTGACTATAAATACATACAGTAACCTACAAGCATTACCTAGTGGAATTCTGCTAGTTCTAATTCCTCTTTACTAGGAAACTTGTGAACTTTGGTCTTTGCTGAGTGGTCACAGCTGTGGCTGGGCCCAAATTGCAGGCTTCATGATTACATTCTGGATTGCAGGCTGTCTCTGTCTTATATCAGTCTGTACGGATGCTGGCGTCGGGGTCTTGTGGCTTGGGATTTGTTCAGTGTGCTGTCATCATCAGTAGAGTCCTATGGCAGTTGTTCCCTCCTCCAGTATATTCTGCAGAATGCCTGGAGCCACTTCCTCTGTAATGTGGGAATGGCTTCTTTGAGTGTGTGGCCCCGCTGCTGTCCCTCAAAGCTGAGTACTGTCTGTCCTGCCTTGAGTTCTTTGACCTGGGTTCTGTGGTACGTTCCGTCCTCCACCTCCTCTGTGTTCTCTGCCAAACTGCAGCAGAGGAAGGAGCATTTTAAGCTCCACGGATTGGTAAAAAGAACACTGTTCAGAGTGAAACCACACATCAGTTCCCAGTGACCTTCCTGGGGAACACCTTCGATCTTCCTCCTCTGTTTTGCAGGAGCTCAGAGATGTTCCTTTGTAGCCATTTAAATCCAAAATTTCATATAGCCTTTGCAGGCAATTAGAAAAAGAAGCTTGCATGTGTAGACAGTCCTTTTTTCACGTTTATTTCTCAAAATGTCTCAATCTTCACAGCAAGTCAGTGGTATAGGTAGAGCAAGAACCATCCCTTTTTTGAGAGGAGGGGAAATTGAGGCCTTTTTCTCTCCTCCTCCCCAGCTCCCCACACTCAACTCAACCTCATCACACTGCCCTGAGCTCAGGTGTTGGGCTGCACTGTTGTACATGGAGTGGTTTCTCTCTGATGTCACCTTCCTGGTGATCCTTTCCTTTGTGCATTTGTCACTAAAGAGATGTCCACAGATTTGGAGAAGATAGCTTGTGTCCTGCTATGAACCACAGTCTTCCCAGTTCCAAAGTTTCTCTCCTTGGTTGTAAAGTGTTACTAACGTTCATTGTGGCTGCATTGTAGCAGGCAGGATAATGCAAGGCTAAATGTACAGGTGCCAGACTCACACATCCCATTGTTTAAAAGCTGTGTCACCTTGTGCAAGTCATTTAAAACATCTAAGCTTCTCCGTATAATCAATCCACCAGCTTCATTGGTGGTTGTGATGATGTTTCAATAGTGTCACTTAATAAGGCACTTAGAATAGTGCCTGCTGCTGCTGCTGCTAAGTCGCTTCCGTCATGTCCAACTCTGTGCGACCCCAGAGACGGCAGCCCACCAGGCTCCCCTGTCCCTGGGATTCTCCAGGCAAGAACACTGGAGTGGGTTGCCATTTCCTTCTCAAATGCGTGAAAGTGAAAAGTGAAAGTGAAGTTGCTCAGTCGTGTCCGACTCCTAGCGACCCCATGGACTGCAGCCTACCAGGCCCCTCCGTCCATGGGATTTCCCAGGCAAGAGTACTGGAGTGGGGTGCCATTGCCTTCTCCATAATAGTGCCTAGCAGACTGTAATCTCTGTTATTGTTATCATTTGGATATTATTTGGATTACAGTTGAAAAAAATGACTCTTCAATTCTGAAGTTCTTTGAACATAATTTTGTGACTCTAATTTGGAGATTTTTGTAAAGGAATGATAAGTAATTCCTTTATAAAACCCAGGAAGAAATAATTTCTTTAAATCTACTTCTCCCTTTTGCATATCCTGAACTATTTGTACCACAGGGCATTCTATGAAACATAAGGTACACAAGATGTTTTGTTAAATAAATGTATGTTTTGTTTTACCAAAAATCTCCTTTTCCCTTAAGCAGTCCACAGAATGAACTCCGTAGCAAACATTTTGGAAAATACTGAACCACAGTCTTCCTTGTCTACTTGTTCTGAAAATGTAGTATATTTCACTCTCAAGTGGAGGGAAGGAACCATCTGGACTTTCAGAGCCAGCGTGGCATCTACAGTAAGGCAGCTTCAGATAGCTCCTCTTTCCCCACTTCCTCCTCATGTGGAAATCCCACCTTATCCAAGTGAAAGTGAAAGTGTTAGCTGCTCAGTCCTGTCCAACTCTTTGTGACCCCACAGACTATAGCCCACAAGGCTCCTCTATCCACAGAATTCTCCAGGCAAGAACACTGGGTTGGGTAGCCATTCTGTTCTCCAAGGGATCTGACTGACCCAGGGATTGAACCCAGGTCTCTGGCATTGCAGGCAGATTCTTTACCATCTGAGCCACCAGGGAAGCCCCACTTATCCTTCAAAACCCAGCTCAGAATTTTCCACTTCAGAGACACTTCCTCTTGCTCCTCAAGTTTGTTGGCTTCTTCTCTAAGCTTCCACAGCAACTGTATATTTAGTGGTATCATATCTTAGGTTGGCGATGGCTGAAGCAAATGCATTTGTTGAAGATCCTGTATGATCACAGTCTTTTTAGGTCACAGCTTAAGATGCTGGCCCTTGGGAGAGCTGTGTACTTTGTTCCATAAAGTCATATACTGTGCTTCTCTCCATTCTTGATACACCATGTTCCTTCAGTTAGGTATGAGTTGAGGGAGCTGGCATGTATTTTAGGGAAAATACTTATTCATAATTACAGTGAAATCAACTGAGTAAAGGGTAGACCTCAACTCCCATCTCTAGCTCGCTCTGGTACATAGGCTGATTGAGTAGAATGCTGGGCAGAAGATTCCAGAGAATTTGAACTTTCCCTAAACACTCCAGTTCTGTCATGGTCACCAGTTGAATTTGAATGTACCTTGAGGATGCAACTCCACTTCAATGGCTCCTATCTCAGTCCCTTACGATTATTGCTTGTCTGTCCATCTGCCCTGAGAATGGAAACTTTTGTTTCTCTGTCATTCCCTCACCCCTGGGAGTTGAATGATTGAATGGGGTTGTTGAATGAATGGATAGGTTGTTGTTGTTCTGTCGCTCAATAATGTCCAACTCAATAATGTCCAAGCACACCAGGCTTCCCTATCCTTTACCATCTCCCTGAATTTGCTAAAACTCATATCCATTGAGTCAATGATGCCATCCAACTATCTCATCCTCTGTTGCCCCGTCTCCTCCTGCCCTCAATCTTTCCCAGCATCAGGGTCTTTTCCAGTGAGTTGGCTCTTCACATCAGGGAGGCCATAAGTGTTGGAGCTTCCACTTCAGCATCAGTCCTTCCAGTGACTATTCAAGGCTGATTTCCTTTAGGATTGGCTGGTTTGATCTTGTTATCCAAGGAACTCTAAAGAGTTTTCTCCAGCACCACAGTTTGAAAGCATCAATTCTTCGATGCTCAGCCTTCTTTATAGTCCAGCACTCACATCCATACATGACTACTGGAAAAACCAAAGCTGTGACTATACAGACCTTTGTTGGCCAAGTGATGTCTCTACTTTTTAATATGCTGTCTAGGTTTGCCATAGCTTTTCTTCCAAGGAACAAGCATCTTTTAACTTCTTGGCTGCAGTCACCATCTGCAGTGATTTTGGAGCCCAAGAAAATAAAGTCTCTCACTGTTTGCATTGTTTCTCCATCTATTTGCCATGAAGTGATAGGACCAGATGCCATGATCTTAGTTTTCTGAATGTTGAGTTTTAAGCCAGTTTTTTCACTCCTGTTTCACCTTCATCAAGAGGCTCTTCAGTTCCTCTTTGCTTTCTGCCATTAGGGTGGTGTCTCCGCCTATCTGGTTAGATACCTACAGGTGATCAATAAGGATGCTCTCTCTCCCCTCAGGGTCGCCCAATAACTCCAGTGTACACGGTGGCTCCAAATGTTCAGAGAATTCCCACTGCCGGGATCTACGGAGCCAGTTATGTGCCATTTGCTGCTCCAGCCACAGCCACGATCGCCACACTACAGAAGAATGCAGCGGCCGCCGCTGCCATGTACGGCGGATACGCAGGCTACATACCTCAGGCCTTCCCCGCCGCTGCTATCCAGGTGCCCATCCACGACGTGTACCAGACCTACTGAGACCCGCCGCCGCCACTGAAGGAACACTTTACTATTTATGAAGAAAGACCGTGTTCGGTTAGCACACACGAAACCTGAACACGAAGAATGTTATCAAATACCATACTGGAATATTTTATATTACATGAAGTTTTCACTAGTTTTTTAAGACTGTTTTCAATTTAGCAGACCTGTGTTCATACATTTCTAAGAGACTTGCAATGGTTTGTGCCTTAAACACCATCTCTTAAAAATTTGTATGTGGTAGTACATTTGTATAGAGGTTTTTGTTTTTGTATTTTTAAGGATATATTTTCAGTTATGAAGGTTATTTTCTTAACTTCTGCACTCCAGAGATTTCTATTTTGTAGTACCTTCAATAATATATCAAGTATATATTAAAAAAGCACACTTGAGCAGCTAGGGAACTATTTTGAAAAATATATTCAATATTTAAAGATACAAACAATAGTGCTTTAAAAATACTACAGAAAACATTATTTTAAAAGTTATACTGGAAAGTGCAATTATAAAATGAGTGAAACCTCTATTCTGCTGGAATTAAGGGTTGACGGGTGTTAACCACGTGTTATTCATGATGGTTCTGTTCTTTAAACGCTCGACCTCTCCTTAAGGCCAATGTTGAAAAGACTTGTCACACTTCTGAGTCCAAACACTGGAAGGCGCTGTCACCTGCTGCCCTCGTCCTGGGCCCCTACTCATTGTCCACGTGCCTTTGCTCTTAGATGTGTCCCCTCCGCCGCCCACCACTACCCTCCACTCACCCTCCCCCGCCCCCAACCTTCCCCAGACCCACCTTCATATTTGGCAAGTCAAGGACAAATTAATTACTCTGACAGAGAACATTAATGGCTTTTATACTTCTTTTTGTTAGGGTTTTTTGTTTTGTATGGGTTTTTGTTTAGGGAGGGTTGTGGTTTGGTTGGGGAGCTATTTTCAATAGCAGAGTATGTGTAAGCACAAGATTTTAATAGTTTGCATAAGGCATCTTTGCATAGCTATTTAATTGTCCAATATGAAACCTTCACTCCTTTCTTAATGCTTTTATTATATTTGTTTTGAAGTCTAAGTTTGTAGAGACAGAGAATGTTATTATAGACAAGACCCCAAAGGCTCTTGTTAGCAGACGGTTATGCTTCTAGTTGCCTTATCATGTTTCATGCACAACGTCTGTGGTTGTCAGGGGTGTTGGAAATATGTTTATTGAACAGGGCCTCCCTCCGTTGTTGCTGTGCATGTGGCAAGTGAACTGAATTGGGGCGTGCACAGCCAGGAGGAGGAGGAGAGACCTGTAGGAGTAAAAGATAGTTTGTAAATATCTCCTAATGCTCATTTTTAGTTGTTTTATGTTGCAGAAATTCATGGTATATAGTTGAATGCAAAACAAAACCATTTTATTTCAATGTTATTAAACAGTTTTGTTTTATTAGGAAGTAAATGTATTGTTGCAGTGTTTTGTGCCTGTTTAAAGGCTTTTGTTTAGCAGAGTGAATGTAAAATACAGTAAAATGTTAAAGATTGTCATCTACGTTATGAAATACATCAACTTGGAATTTTTTTTTTAAGGTTCTAACAAGGAAGTGAGGTGTGCAATAGATGGCAAGGACATAGTTGTGTTTTTATGTCATATTAGAGATTCCATCAAATGTTTCCACTCACTGAATTTTGCTGATGGCTGAATTCTTATTGTGGATTGATAATAGGATCATGCCCTTAGCAGATGTTTTAGTTCTGTTTTACATTTTAAATTAAGAGATTCCCAGATGCTCTCTTTTCCCTCATCTTAGGGTGGGATGAATTTTTTATATATAAGCAATATTTATTTAACTATTCTATAAGATTATTGAGTGCCTGCAAAGGCCTTTAAACATTCCTAGCCTTCCTTTCCATCATTGTTAAATGACAGAAAGTAATTGTGCAATGTTTTCTGATGATGCACCCAGCGAGCTGCATCCAAACTCAAATCCGTCGTAATGAGTAATCCAACCAAATGCAGTTCGCGTTCAGCCCCCATCCCTTGACTTTGTATGAAAGAAGTGCTCTCTTACTCTCCTTCCAGTGAAGGGTTAATTAGCACAGAGGTTCACTGGATGAGACTGACCCAGGGATCTTACTGTATTTTACATGTGCCTGTAAGTTATTTGCAAAAATGGAAAAAAAAAAAAAAAAAAAGGAAAAAAATGGTGTCTTAACATGGCAACTACCAAACTACCTTAAAAATAAATGTTGGTGACATAGCCAGTTAAGTATCAGTGAGCCTCCCACCTACCTATGGTCTGCCTGTTCCTGTTGTTTCAAAACCATTTCACATATATACACTACTGAGGTAAGTTTGTAACTTGAAATGTGAACTTTTTTTTAGGGTTAAGAACAAAGTATAAAAATGTTTAAAAAAAAAAAGCTTTCGAGTTCTCTGTTTTCAAACATGCTGGCAGTTTAGTTGTTATCTTTAGTGCTTTGTATTTGAAAAGCTTTTAAGTTTATTTAGATCTTGCTTCATTTACAATACATTCTTAGGATGTATGCAGTAAATAAAACTTTCTTAAAGCAATTTCAGTACCTTATTTTAAATTGTGTTTTCTTTATACACTTTTTTTTTTCCCCTAACAAAATTAGAAAAAAACCCTATAGCATAGAAGGAATTGACTGTTTCTGGCTGGAGAAAATCATATCTTTGATTTGGAATTATTAATGAAGTTGAGGTACATAGTAAAAATTGTGAATTATCAGTGTTTTCAGCCTTGGGTTCAGGTGGTAGAAAGTTGAGCATTCAACTACTACTTAGCATCTGGATCAGAGTAGGATGTGGCAAAGCCTGTCACTGTTCTCAGTGCTGAAGTTTGTTTATGATCCCAAGGGTTTTACACTTAGATATATACATGGACTCAGTTGATGTGACATTGAGTTGTTCGATGGTCTCATGAAAGTACTGGTGTGACCTGTATGTTGGT
Source organism: Bos mutus (assembly GCF_027580195.1). Lineage (NCBI taxonomy): Eukaryota > Metazoa > Chordata > Mammalia > Artiodactyla > Bovidae > Bos > Bos mutus. The sequence continues at coordinate 59,368,307 of NC_091622.1, read as the reverse complement.
CACCGCACTGGAAACCACAGTCTTCCGTTTCACCTTTTTTGACAGCGTGCAGCAAGATTAGAAAGACACTGCCTTTTTCTCTATACATCATCACTAACTTCAGGTGGGATCCATCAGCAAAGCCAATTAACAATTCAAGGGAAAGTGGTAGCTTGTCAGTGGAATTACCTCTAAAAACTGCCCCACGCAGCTTTGCCATTGATTAAGAATTTTACCTAGTTAGTCTTGAGTAGCCTGGGTTATGGGCCTTCCCAACCCACAGTTCTTGGAATTCTAACTTCCTGCTTCCTCTTAAAAGGATAAAGTCTTTCTTACAGACAGTAAAGGCCAGAGAACTTCCCAAAATGAGAGATCAACGAGATTTGCTGATACCATCTAGTTCTAGGAGATGAGCACAGATGCCCTTTAAGTTGCAGAATCAGAGTTTGATTGCTCTTGTCAGAAAATGAATTAAAAGAATTAATCTTACGGAATATTTCTTCCACCTCTACTAAATGCCCTGCTTTGTTCTAGGTGCTGTGGTGAGTACAGCATGAACAAAACCAACAAAACTTTGTACACATAGAGCTTACCTTAAAGTGGGAGAACACAGACCCAATAAGCTCGTAAACAGTGTGTTGGGTGGGGATAAATGCTGTGATTGTGTGATTCATTAGGCTCTAAGGCTGTTTGGTTTCCATCACCTCGGGACCTCACAAGCACTTAGTGAAGTAGGCAGAACAGATATGTGACTGGCCAGGGTCCCACAGCTCGTAGGAACCAGGGCAGAAATTCAGACTCCAAGTCTCAGCACACTGACCCTGAAAATAGATTTAGTAGTACCAACAGCCTGCTTCACAGCCTACAAAAAGAAAAGCTTTTCTCCAAAAGTAGTTTCTTTTCTGTTGACTTTTAATGTGTTTTCACATGCAGCCTCTTTCCTCAGGATAGGAACTGAAGGTAGAATGGCTGAAATGCCTACGTTCAGCTTGGAAGACATAGCACTAGGTGAGCTGCTAAAATTCTCTGGTAGATGGAAGGAATTCGACTTACGATGCTGTGTCAAGGATTATGGATGGGACTAAAAAACTACTGTAAAGTCAACTATACCCTTCTGATTCTAAACTAGACTAGATCCCCAATTTTTAAATTCCAAAAATATCTGTCAAGACAACATGCATAAGCACTTATTTAGGTGGAAGTAAAAACAACTAGAGCACAAAAGTTCTAATTTTTCTTTCCTAATGAAGGATAACCTATGAACAGTCCCAACGTTGTACTGGGTGCTGTGACATGGCATGCCCCATGCTGAGTGGATTTTGTCAACTATAATTGACCTTACTGGCTTACCAGACCCTGTTTTAAGGGCATTAGGGTACTTGACTATTTTAAAGAGATGTATATAGTATATTACATGTTATCTTTATTATAAAGTGTTCTGGGAAGAGTTGAATTAAAAAAAAATAATAAAACATGAAATGTGACATTTCGGCATGGCTGTTTTGAAAAAAATCACATTTGACACAACGACCCTAAAGAAAAAAAAAAAGCATCTTCAACTTTAAAAAATAAATTAGTGGTAGGATAACACAGATGTACTCGTTTTATCCTTGTCCTGCCACTTCCTTGACACACTCCTCCTCTCTGACCATTCAAGGGCAAGGGCATGATTAGGCTTAAACACAGAATGAGACTCAGGAGACATGTTTTGCTTCAGTTCCAAGTTCTAGGCTATCAGATTAGACATGGCCTTCCTTCTCCTTCCCCTCATTAGTCTTCCCTGTCTAGGTGCCTGGTGTCCCTCAGTGATCGCCCAAACCCTTGGCAAGCGCTGTGGCCTGGTGAAACAGGCTGGGCTTGCAGTCTGGATGCCTAGGGTGTGAACCCCCAGCTTTGCTATTTACCAGCCGTGTGACCTTGGAAAAGACACCTTGCCTCTCTGAGCACCAGTTTCTTAATTGGTAAAAGAGATGATACCCTCATAAGGTTACTGTGAAAATCAGATAGGTTAATGAATCTTTAAAAAGCCTGGATAAATAAATTTTTAAATAAGCTGGGTACATCATAGACAAGAAAGTTATTTCCTTTCTCTTCCTCTTTATAAACTGTAGTGTGAATGCATTCCACTGTCTTAACTGCATTAAGCCTTTCCATTTTACACCTTCCTATGCTTTTGTTCACTTATTTATTCAGTAAACGCTTGTCGAGTGCCAGCTCTCTACCAGAACTGGAAGATGCACTGGAGAGGCGGTTATCAACAAAACCAACCCCCCTCTGCCCTCCAGAAGCTCCCAGGCATGATAAGACAGTGATGAAAAGGCTATGAAATGGGAGGGGGCACCCACCCTGGCCTGGGCAAGGGGTTAAGAAGACTTTGGAGAGGAAGTGGCATCTAAGCAAAGAACAACAGGATGAGTTGAGGGGGAGGAGGGAGGGCAGATGAGCAGGAAGAAGAGGAAACAGGAAATGCCCAGGCCCAGAAGAAAAAGCGAGTACCTGAACAACGTTAGTGTGGCAGCCTCAAAAGAGAGGAGAAAGGGTGTGGGGACAACCTTTGTCCCCACCAACGCTAAACGTGGTTGATAGGCCCGTGTTAATTCTGGAAGGAAGAGATTTGGCCCGGATAACAAGGAAGTAGGAAGAACCCTAAATCATTCCAATTTAGGACTTTGAGTTTCTTTTAGAAAATAGTGGCACTGCCTTATCTAAACTGAAGGGCTGAAGGATTGTCTAGCGATCAATAGCATGATGCATCTGAGCGCTCCCCCTAGTGGCTAACTGCCTCTCTTCGGCCTTCCTAGCACCAGGTGATGCCCACCAACACTGATTTTTTCCATGAGATTTTGTAGGGCTAGCCGAGGCTCTCAGAGTTCTCACCCCTTCTTTCTTTAGAGGCAGGTTCCACCCTCTGGGACCTTCCATCCTTCCTGTCTGGAGTCACATGCAGCTGCAAGGATTGGCCAAACTCCCCACTCTCTTGGGAAGCCCTACAGGAATGCAGCCTTCTTGGGAAAGGTGATGGAGGCCCATTGTCCTGCAGATCAATGTGAGGATGGAGAAAAGTCCTAAGTAAAATCTCCTAAAGACACACTGGCTTCCTCAGCAGGGTTATATATCCTTGTGACTCCATTCCACACAATTATACTCACAATCAAAAACACCACCAAACCTTTCATTTGCAAGAAATATGACCTTTTCTAAGCTAATTTTTAGCCACCCTTCTTTCTTGGCTTGTTCTACTTTGTTTGTCAAAAATCTTCATTAATGATTAACCAACCATGAGGCTTAAATAGGCCTTAGTCATTCTGAGGCAGCTGAGACAAGTTGCTGAAGCCCAGTAGTTTCTGAGATGACCTTGCTGGGGGCGCTGGGTCAAGACATTTTGAGCTCATGGTGTCATGATAGCATTGGGCCTTGCCAGTTCCCTCTGCTGGGACTCTTCCTCTCCTTTTTCAGAATTTGTATTCTAAGAAGTGGTGGCACCAGAGAACGGTATTTCTATCAGCTTCACCGGCTTCACACCCACCCCAATTCAAATATGTCCATTTGACATTTTCTCAATCACACAAAATGATATGCAAACTCAGCTTCCCAAAAGGCACCTTCTCTCCTCTTTCCAAATAAGATGCTCTCATAAGAGGAGAAATTCTGGAAGTGTAACTATTTCTAAATGTGCTCTAACATCTATAGAAGGAAGCATTCTGAGCATGAGGTAATAGCAAAAATAACCTATTTTGCATAATTTCCCAACTCCTAAGTACAAATATCTAATTAAACCATTGAGTGCCCAGTCAAGGCCTGCCCTCTGTACTTCTTTTTCTTATTTGTCAATTTCCTTGTGTTTGTGTGCATGCCTGTTCAGTCACTTCAGTTGAGTCCAACTCTTTGTGACCATGTGGAGTAGCCTTCCAGGCTCCGATGTCCATGGAATTCTCCAGGCAAGAATACTGGAGTGGGTTTCCATTTCCTATTCCAGGGGATCTTCCAGACCCAGGGATTGGACCCCCGTTACCTGTGTCCCCTGCATTGCGGGCAGATTCTTTACCCGTGGGGACTTCCCTAGTCGCTCAGATGGTAAAGAAACTGCCTGCAATGCAGGAGACCCAGGTTCAATCCCAGGGTCTGGAAGATCCCCTGGAGAAGGAAATGGCAACCCACTCCAGTATTCTTGCCTGGAGAATCTGATGGACCGAAGAGCTGGCGACTACAGTCCATGAGGTCACAAAGAGTTGGACACAACTGAGTGACTAACACTTTCACCGCTGAGCCACTGGGGAAGCCCTTCCTTGTGTTTGGGAATCATGTTAAAGCTTAGACAGTGATCACTGAGCAGGAGATCAAGTAATGGCTGATAGTAACTTATGATATGTCAAGTAGTTTACATGGATTTTAAAAAACTTTATTAAAAAATAATACAGATGCAGAATTATGCAAATATCATATACAGCATGATGAGTTCTCACAAATTGAGCACATCCATGTAACTAGCATCCAGATGAAAAATATGACCAGCATGCCAGAAGCTTCCCTATGGCCCTTTCCAGTCACACTCCCTCCTCATAGAGAAGTCACCACTTTGACTTCTCACAGTATAGATTAGTTTTGCATGGGTTACTTTTCCATACTTGAGATAGCTACTAGTATTACCCCATTTTCCAGATAAATACCAAGGATGCAAAGAGAGGTTCGATAACTTCACCAAGATTGCATGCGTGAGTGCTCAGTTGTTCAGTTGTGTCCAACTCTTTATGATCCCATGGACTGTAGCGCACCAGGCTCCTCTGTCCATGAGTTAATCCTGGCAATAAAACTGGTTACTCCAGTGGGTTGCCATTTCCTACTCCAGGGCATCTTCCCAACCCAGGGACTGAACCCACATCTCCAGCAGCTCCTGCATTGGCAGGCAAGTTCTTTACCACTAAGCAACCTTGAAAGCCCAACCCCACAAGACCTCATAGCTGGTAACTAAAAGAGTTGGAATTTGAACATGGATTGTCTAACTCTGACCTGGGGATGGGGTGGGGAAGTATAATTTACTCATTTTGTGAGGACCTAAAGTCATTGGTTTCTTCTAGAAGTTATACTGGTCTCCTCACAGTCACTTGACCATGAAGGTCATTGGAAAAAAGAGATGAAAAATCAGCCCATATGGCAGAACATGGAGTACAAAACCTGGAGTTTCCAGGCCCTGAAGGATTACCTTCCCAAGTCCATTTTCCCCTGGGGGCTTCCAAATCTCTTGCCCATGGACATTCCCATTATCAAACTTCCCTCTCAGTAAGGGAAGTAATGAACTAATTCACACTGAGGTGAATAATGCATTTTCACCACGGACAGATCCCTTGTTCAATAAACTGAAGAACAAAGTTCTAATTTTGGAATGTAAGTAAGGCCTTACCCAGTTAAATAAAGATATTAACTTCAAGGGTTAAGAGGTTCTCCGCCCTCTCATGACATGGTGGCAGGCATGTCACCACGAAAGCAGCCCAATCTAGGGAGCTTGGGCTACGAATTCTGAGTTGCTAGGGGTCAAAGGTGCCAAAGAACGTTCAACTACTGGACGATTGCACACATTTCACACACTAGTAAGATAATGCTCAAAATCCTTCAAGCTAGACTTCAGCAGTATGCGACCTGAAAACTTCCAGGTATACAAGCTGGGTTTAGAAAAGGCAGAGGAACCAGAGGTCAAACTGTCAACATTTGTTGGATTATAGAGAAATCAAGGGAATTCCAGAAAATGTCTACTTCTTCTTCACTGACTACTCAAAAGACTTTGACTATGTTGCTGCTGCTAAGTCGATTCAGTCGTGTCCGACTCTGTGCGACCCCAGAGACGGCAGCCCACCAGGCTCCATTGTCCCTGGGATTCTCCAGGCAAGAACACCGGAGTGGGTTGCCATTTCCTTCTCCAATGCATGAGAGTGGAGAGTGAAAAGTGAAAGTGAAGTCGCTCAGTCGTGTCCGACTCTTAGCGACCCCATGGACTGCAGCCTCCCAGGCTCCTCCATCCATGGGATTTTCCAGGCAAGAGTACTGGAGTAGGGTGCCATTGCCTTCTCCATTTGACTGTGTGGGTCACAACAAATATGGAAAATTCTTAAAAGGATGGAAATACCAAACCATCTTACCTGTCTCCTGAGAAACCTACATGTGGTTTAAGAAGGAATACTTAGAACCTTACATGGAAGAATGGACTGATTCAAAATTGGGAAATGAGTAAGACAAGGCTATATATTGTCACCCTGTTTATTTAACTTATATGCAGAGTACATATAAGTACTGATACCACTCTAATGGCAGAAAATGAAGAGGAACTAAAGAGCCTCTTGAGGGTAAAAGAGGAGATTGAAAAAACTGGCTTAAAACTCAACATTCAAAAAAACTAAGATGATGGCATTCAGTCCCATCACTTCATGGCAAGCAGATGGGGAAAAAGTAGAAGTGGCAGATTTTATATTCTTAGGCTCCAATCACTCTAGACAGTGACTGCAGCCACAAAATTAAAAGACACTTGCTCCTTGGAAGAAAATCTATGACAAACCTAGACAGCATATTAAAAAGCAAAGACATCACTTTGCCAACAAAGATCTGAATAGTCAACGCTATGATTTTTGCAGTAATGATGTATGGATATGAGAGTTGAATCATAAAGAAGGCAGAGCACCACAGAACTGGGGTGTTGAAGAAGACTCCTGAGAGTCCCTTGGTAAGCAAGGAGATCAAAGCAGTTAATCCAAAAGGAAATCAACCCTGAATATTCATTGAAAGGACTGATACTGAAGCTGAAGCTCCAATACTTTGGTCACCTGATGCAAAGAGCTGACTCATTGGAAAAGATCCTGATTCTGGGAAAGATTGAGGGCAGGAGGAAAAGAGGGTGACAAAGGATGAGATGGTTGGATGGCATCACTGACTCAATGGACGTGAGTTTGAGCAAACTCTAGAAGATTGAAGGACAGGGAAGCCTGGCGTGCTACAGTTCACGGGATCGCAAAGAGTGGGACATGACTTAGTGACTGAACAACAACAGGGACCAAATAATTAGACTCCTGGAGAATTCACTGAACAAGGCTAAGAGCAGTGTCCTAGGTATGAGAGGAACTGAATAAAATTCTAGAAAGTCACTCTAGTTAAGGAACTTCCTTTACCCTAAAACACTCCTCGTAATTGTAGCTTATTTTTGAATAGCATTCACTGTCGACAGAAGACTTTCTTCAGCCACATGTCACCTAAACCTCATGAGAATCTGTAAGATAGTTACAGATGACATTCTTCTTTCTCTCCTCCCCCTCATTCAACCATTTGTTTATTAAGAAATGTTTTTGAGCATCTACTGTGCCAGACTTTGTGGTGGAACCTAAAAGCACAATGGTGAGCATTATCTCCATTTTATCAAGGAAGAAATTGAGGCTTAAAGAGGATAAATGACTTGCCCAAGATCATATCAATACTCTAAATTAAATAACGTGGTGCAAGTGTTTACCCTGCACCAAAGACTTTAAATGCAGTGTCTCATTAAATCCTTACAACAACTTTATGAGGCAGTTATTTTACCTCCCATTTTACAAATGAAGTAACTAAAGGTCAGAAAGTTTACATGACTGCCTGAGGTCTCACGGCTGGTGTGGGTAGAAGAGCCAGCATTTGGATCCTTGTTGGTCTGACTCCAGAAATGAGAGCTTAAGTATTACCTTGTAGACTCAACTGCTGATGATGTCACTGGCCCATCTGGGCCCTAAATAGAACTCATGAGAGTTTGGACTCCGTTGTGAACAATAGGATAAGAGCTCTTTGGTTCTGTGGGAGGCCGTACAATGACTTAGTTGGCTCGATGTAAGTCCTGCCTCTTAGGTTAAACAGACATTTCTGTGCATCTCTTACAGAACAGCCTTTTCACTCATATGTTATAAATATCCATTCAAACAGAACTAGAAATAAAGTCCTTGAAATCCAAAGTTTTAAAAAAACACGCCACAAATTAATAAGAACATACTGTATAGCACAGGGGAACACTTTACTCCATACTCTATAATGGCTTATATAAGAAAAGAATGGGATATAGCCCCTCTAAAAAAGAGGGGATGTATATGTATACATGTATATATGTATATATATAACTGATTCACTCTGCTATATACATCAAACTAACACAATATTGTAAATCAACTATACTCCAATAAAATTTTTTAAAAAAAGAATAGAAAACATGCCACAATAGCTTAATGCCCTAATTTAAACACTATCCTGAATAGAGCTGGATAAGCCAAATGAAGTCACTCAGTCGTGTCCAACTCTTTACAACCCCATGGACTATAGCCTACCAGGCTCCTCCCTCCATGGGATTCTCCAGGCAAGAGTACTGGAGTGGGTTGCCATTTCCTTCTCCAGGGGATCTTCCCAACCCAGGGATCAAACCCCAGTCTCCCACATTCCAGGCAGACGCTTTAACCTCTGAGCCACGAGGGAAGCCTGGATAAGCCAAGGAGGGGAGAAAGATTAACCACTGAAGGCTTTGCTTCCACTTTCAGAATGCTCCCCCTAGTAACCTGGGACATACCAAGCTTGAGATGCCTGTAGAGAACTCAGACAAAGTTCAGAAGGTATCTGGATATATGAAAATGGGATAAAACTATGAGTTTATAAAGCGTGATACTTTATAACAATACTACATTCAGAAATCTTGAATGGATGTCTTTTTCATTTACCTTTAATCGGGTGTTTGGGGACTCTTGATGGGATCAGTGTGATTCAGTGGTTCAGGGAGGGGAGAGGAGGATGCCAGGCAGGTGTCCAAGTCATCGCTCAGCTTTGACTCTCAGTTTCTTTTCTGTCCATAGTGAGACAATCGCTTTGAAAGGCCGTATCAAAATATGAGCAAAATTTCTGAACTGTGGCACTCCCTTTTCAAAGATCCAATCCCATCAAGTCAAACCATTGAGCATTGTCAAGATTGCTCAGCTGACAGCACCTGAGTAACAGCCAGTGTTCACTCTGATCAGCATCCATTCTGTTTGGTGGATTCTGTGTCATATCAACTGGAAAGGAGAAAAAGGGAAGCTAAGTTTAGGAGAAAGGACAGGAGGTTAGTGGCAAAAGTCCCACATCAGAGTAAAAAACAAACCAGGCAATTATTTTAAAAATATTTTTGTACAGAGGAGCAAGAAGAGATACTGCAAGATCAAGTGGGACCCCAGACTTGTTCAAAGAGTCATAGAACACTGCAGCCAGTGCTGTTTCCCTATCACACCCCACATGGCAGGGAGAGGCAGAACGATGTGAGAGGCAGGGACATACGTGCATTAGTGCTACTAGTTCTGGGTTCTCCACTGTCTTACTGTGATGTGTTCCCACATCTTCCCACCGCCCCACTGCTGCCATGTTCCACTTGCCCAGCAGAGAAGGAAATGAAACCAGGGTTACCCACAGAAAACATTGCTGAGGCAGGGCTTTGGCAGAGGATGTGACTGCAACTCCAAGGGTCTGCAGGTACAGCACCATCAAATGCTCTCATGAGCTAGATAGAGCTCAACTCCCGGTGCATGGCCAAGAAAACCAGGCCCTTCATTGACTGGCACCAGGACCAAACACTCAGAGATCAGATTAAACCACCTCACTGCATCAGAAACCACACCTTGGCCAGCATGAAGATCCAGAACTTCCTACCTCTTGCTGTGACATTGTCTGAGCTTCTTTAAACATAGAGTCATTTTGAAGGAAAAAGAGCAAGAGGGGGAAAAGAGTTCAGGCACGGAGATGAACTTTAAATTAACTGAATATTTACTTAAAAGAGACTTTTAATCGCAAAGAGATTATTGTAAACCAAAAGAGCCCAAGATGCCTATAATCACTCAGATCAGATCAGATCAGTTGCTCAGTCATGTCTGACTCTTTGCGACCCCATGAATCGCAGCACACGAGGCTTCCCTGTCCATCACCAACTCCCAGAGTTCACTGAGACTCACGTCCATCGAGTCAGTGATGCCATCCAGCCATCTCATCCTCTGTCGTCCCCTTCTCCTCCTGCCCCCAATCCCTCCCAGCACCAGAGTCTTTAATCGCTAGACCAAGTTTTTTTTTTTTTTTTTTTAAATTTAAGCGTGTCTCCAAGAGTAAGGAGTTGCTGGGAGTCAGTTTTGTCTAGAGCCCCTCCCCCACCAATAGGCATGGACCACCATCTCTGCACCATTCACGCTGCCCGGGAGATGAGCCGAAGGCATACCACCTTCATCTCTCCAAGTATTTTTTAAAAGTTGATTTCACTGTACTTGATTTACAGTGTTGTGTTTAATTTCTGCTGTTCAGCAAAGGGATGCAGTTTTATATATATGTGTATATATATATATATATTTATTTTTCATATTCTTTTCCATTATGGTTTATCACAGGATATTGAGTATAGTTCCTTGTGTTATATATAATAGTTTGCATTTGCTAATCCCAAATTCCCAATCCAGCCTTTCCCCACCCCCTTCCCCTTGGCAACCGCAAGTCTGTTCTCTCTGTGAGTCTGTTTGCTTCATGGGTAAGTTCATTTGTAAGGCTAAGTATCAGTTATTCTGGCTCCCCAAGAAAACAAACCACAAACTATTATGTAAAACAAAGAAACCCTATTTCTTTTCTACATCTGAATGTGTATTACTAACGAGGAAGTTATCACCATCACTTCTCCTGATGCTTCCCTTAATGGATAGTGAGTTCAGTGAATATGGCCTCTCTCTGCCTCTGTTTTCTTTGCGCTTCTGGAGCGGTAGTTCCACCTCTGATAACTTTGGGAATGATTGGGCTTTAGTAGCTATGCAATTTCCTCTTCCTCTTGAAAGGGAGCCTAACAGTAGACAAGCTTCCCTCTGTTCTTTCCTCTCTGAAATCCTCCCAGATCCATTGTCGCCTGGGAGGATTGCTTACCAGATTGGGTAAACCTACTGAATTTGGGGGCTCAGTTAGCAGGCCCATTTGGCTTTTATGCTAAGCTAAGATCCCCAATGTCCTCCAGTCTCCACCAGTAATAAACGTGACATTTTCATCTCATTTTAAGAACAGATGGTAAAAGTAACATAATATAATATTCACCAATACTTTTAAAGTGGACAATTCAGTGACTTTTATTACCTTCACAATGTTGGATAACTGTGATCACTATATAATTCCAGAGCATTTTCATCACTGCCCCCACCCCCTGCAAAAGAAACCCTTACCCAGTAAGAAGTCACTCTCCATACCCTCTCACTCCAGTCCCTGGCAATCACTGATCTGCCTTCGGTCTCTACAGAATTGCCTATTCTGTTCATTTCCTATAAATAGAATCAAATAATATGTGGCTGTTTATGACTGGCATTTTTTCTCTTTAGCTTATTTCCAAAATTCACCCATGCTATCACATATATCAGTACTTCATTTCTTTTTTATGCCAGTGTTTGGACATATCACATTTATTTATCCATTCAGCATCTGATGAACACTGGTGTTGTTTCTAGTGTTTTGGGTATTATGAATAATTCTTCCAGGAATATCCATGTACAAGTTTTTGTTTGAACACTTGTTTTTATTTCTTTGGGGTATGCACCTACCTAGGAGTGGAATTGCTAGGTTGTATTATAATTCCATTATTCTATGTTTAACTTTTAAGGAACTGCCTAACTGTTTTGCATAGCAGTGACACATTTTACATTCCCACCAGCACTGTATGTGGGTTCTAATTTCTCCATATTATTGCCAACACAGGGCTTTTTTTTCCTTTTTTTCCCTGTTTTCTCTCTCTTTTTTTAAAAAAATTATAGCCATCCTAGTGGGTGTGAAAGGGTGTCTGCTGTGGTTTTGATTTGCATTTTCCTAGTGACTGCTGTGTGCTTGCTAAGTAGCTTCAGTTGTGTCTGACTCTGCGAACCTATAGACTGTAGCCCACCAGATCTCTCTGTCCATGGGATTGATTCTCCAGGGAAGAATACTGGAGTGGGTCGCCATGCCCTCCTCCAGGGAAATTCCTGACCCAGGAATCAAACCTGCGTCTCATATCTCCTGCATTGGCAGGTGAGTTCTTTACCACTAGCCACCACCTGGGAAGCCCCTCCCTAATGACTAACGATGTTAATAATGTTTTTGCGTGCTTATTGGCCACTCATATGTATATATTCTTTGGAGAAACATCTGTTCAAGTCTTTTACCCATTTTTAATTGGGTTGCTTTTTTGGTTTTGAGTTATAAAAGTTCTTTATATATTCTGGATACCAGACCCATATCAGATATATGATTTGAAAAGAGTTACTCCCATTATATGGGTTACCTTTTCATATTCTTTTTTATATAATCCAAAAAAATTGGGGGCCACACCACGTGGCTTGCAGGATCTCAGTTTCCTGACCTGAGGGTGAACCCAGGCCTTGGCAGTGAAAGCACCAAATCCTAACCACCAGATCACCAGGGCACTCCCATCCTTTTCATATTCTTGATAATGTCCTTTGGTGACAAAAGGTTTTCACTTTGATGAAGCCAAATTTATGTTTTTTTCTTTTGTGCTTGTGCTTTTTGTGTCATATCTAAGAATTCATTGCCAATCTAAAGTCATGCAGATTTTACCCTATTTTTTTCCCCTATGTTTTCTAGTTTGGCTGTTACATCTTTGATCCATGTTGAGTTAATTTATGCCTGTGGTGTGAGGTAGGGGTCCAACTTCATTCTTTGGGTATTTTGTTGTCCCACTACAATTTATTGGAAAAACTATTATATCCCTTTTTAATTGTCTTGGCACCCTTGTCAAAAATCGATGTCAAAAAATTCACTGCTGAGTTATGGGTTTGTTTCTAAACTCTCAGTTCTATTTCATTGATCCATGTCTACCCTTATGTCAGCATCAGTCTTAATTACCTTAGTCTTGTAGTAAGTTTTGAAATTGGAAAGAGTGAATCCTCCAGCTTTGCACTACTTTTTCAAGAATGTTTTGACTATTTTGGATCCCTTGAATTCCATATGGATATTCAGGTCAGCTTCTTCACTTTTGCCCTCCCCCCACAAAAAAAAAAGTTGATACTTTTTTTTTGCAAGGACAATTCCATTGGATAGATCGCTTTGCAGAGTATTGCCAAATTGGCAAAATTAAGGCTCCCAGTTCATGAACACAGAGTGTGCTTCCATTTACTTAAGTCTTCTTTAATATATTTCAGCAATATTTCATTGTTTTCAGTATACAAATCTTGGTTAAATTTATTCATAAGTAGTTCATTCTTTTTGATGCTATTGTAAATGGAATTATTTCCTTTTTTATTGTTAATGTGTTGAAATATAATTGATTTTCTGTATGTTTTCAGTATCTTTTTTATTGAAGTATAGTTGATTTACAATATTATATTAGCTTCAAGTGTGCATCATAATGATTTGGTATTTTTACAGTTTATACTCCATTAAAAGTTACTACAAGATAATGGCTATAATTTCCTGTGCAATACAACATATCCTTGTTCCTTATTTTTAGCATCTGTTTTAACTCCATGTTCATTTAGAACATGGAAGAGGAAAAGTTCTATTTATTGGGATCTTTCAGAAACCAACACTTGATACATATGAATTTGGTAGCCGAGGACACAGAATGAAGATCAGATAGAGTATACACATTGACAAGGGAGGGATCAAGAACAGGACTTCAGTGAATATCAATGATTAGGGGGCAGATAGGAGAACAGTCATTCATGTAGGGGTGTGGCTTCATAGAAATGACTTCTTAGACCAAAAAAGCTTCTTTCTCAAGCCGGAGAAAAGGCTTGACAAACACCTTTCATCATTTATTGCTATGTTATATGTAGAAGTCCACCACAAAGCTTAAAGCCTTAAAATGACAACTAGATGAGCTTTGCTTTTCTTTATTTCAGTTCCTGGGTTTCTGCATGATATTTGACAAAATAGTTTTGCCCAATATAAAATAAGTCTGGAGAATACTAAATTAGATTTATGTGTTCTTTTAGCCCCAGGATATAAAGGTTTGTTGTCTGTGATGAGGAGGTAATTAGCTAGAGCATTGGCTTGCTAGTAAATGTTTAAAAACTGGCTCTTTAGAAAGAAAAAGCCCTGAGCCTTTGCCAATTTCCATGGTATGAGTAATCCCACCATGGTTGATTTCAAGATACCAAGGTGCTATCACCAAACACCTGCTTAGGAAGAGAGTGCAATAGTTCAGCATTATTTAGCATTTCCACTGTACAGATAAAACAGGCTTGAATAACAGCATTGTTAATAGTGGTCAGTTTTTATTATTTATTACCTTTGTTTTTGCTATAATTTATTTTCTTATAAGTTATAGCATTTCTTATTTTAATAATGGCTGTGTTTAACAGTTGGCTCACAAAAATTTCTGAAAGTCAAATGATCAGCTCTCACGGGCTAGTACAAGTCTCTTCAACCTGAGCTACAGCTGCACTTTGAGCTGACAGACCTGTGCCCTTGCACAGACGTAAGAGCATGCTATGAGGTCACGTGGACCTCTCGCACACTTCCTCCTTATAAGAATTTGGTAAGTCACTGAATCTCAGTTTCTTCACCAGTAAAATGGGATGATGGTGAGGGACAGGGAGGCCTGGAATGCTGCAGTCCATATGGTCACAAAGAGTTAGACACGACTGAGAGACTAAGCATACACACACACACACACACACACACACTAGGTATAGCATTTGTCTGAGGACACAAATACAAATAAGTGTCACTTACTGTGTACTTGGCATCTGCAGAGCCTTGGAAATCTTGCCCCCCAGAGTTTGGGAGGAAGGAACCAGAGTATCAGGCTCATGGCAACCCTAGAAATTGGGAAATCAGATTGTGATCATATGTCCCCCCTACAAAGCCTTCCTGGCTCCCCAAATATATTCCTGACAGACTGCTCAGAAACTTGATTGTTCTACCCTTTAAATTCCAGATGTGTTGCCTAAAAGGAAGGAAGTTTTGCCCTGAGCACAGGGATCAGGGATCAGCCAGCTTAGGGCAGGCAGAGCGTAGGATCCCAGAGAGATGTCACCTGAGGCAGGTATGTTGTTGTGGGGCAAAGCTCCTGGCCTGGAGGAAGGCTTTGCAGGGGGCTGTTGGAACATAAAGGAAGGAAAGACACCTCTCAGTGCTGAGAGGGAAGGGTCAAGAAGAGGCAAAAACCAGTTCTGCCCCACCTCCCAGACCTGCACAGAGAGTCTGATTTCACACCACCTCATGAGAAAGCTAACATCCTCTTTGCTTTTCTGTGTCTTCAGCAGCAAATGCCAGGGCTACACGTCATCAGGAAGTAAATGCACAGTGGCTGGCACTTGATCTCGTTTGTCAACATTTCGCAGCCTCTTTGGAGAGGCCTGAGGAAAGATGAACAGAGAGGTAGAATCCTTTCACCCTGGGAAGGCCAGTTTTTTGTTTTTTGTTTTTTTGCACCCTGGTATATAGTGGTCACTTATGAAACCACAATAGCAACCTGTCCATCATATATTAGGTATGGAAAATCCAGCATTCTGACAATTCCACCAAAACAGGGTATTACTTCAGAGAGCAGTAGCCAAGTATGTGCTGGGAATCTGGCTTTGTGCTCAACTGGGAGTCCCTGGGCAAGGCACTTGGCTGCTCTTGGCTTCCATATCCTTTCTGTAAACCAGAGATAATAGTACCTACCTTGGAAAGTTGTTTTAGGGAGACCTCATATGAGTAAAATGCTAATGTAGTAGGTGCTCAGTAAATGGGACCAGCTGGTGTTGTTACTACTGCCCATGTGACCTTGGCAAGGTTATTTCTTCTTTCTGGGTCTTAGTTTTCTTATTTGTGTCTTGTGGCCCAGATGACCTGGGAGGCATCTCTGGTTCTAGCATTTTGTTATTCCATGACGAACAAGATTCTTTGTCTTAACTCTGGCCCTGCTTATCTAAAGGAAGAGATCAGATGATTTGCTGTTGCGATACTCAGATAGCAAAGACCTCCAACAGCCCAGAAGTCTTGTTCGTCCATCCCCTTAAAAGGAGTTCCAAGGCTCTGGGGCACGGAGAGAACTGGGGTGTTTCTCTAACCACAGGATTAGAAAAGAGTGCAAGGTGCCAGGCAGGAGGACCTGGATGTATTGAAAACTGTTGTCCTTGAAATGCTGCCTGGTTGCTGCTATTCAGTCGCTGTCGTGTCTGACTCTTTGTGACCCCATGGCTTACAGCACACCAGGCTTCCCTGTCCTTCACCATCTCCTGGAGTTTGCTCAAACTCAAGTCCACTGAGTCAGTGATGCCATCCAACCATCTCGTCCTCTATTGTTCCCTTCTCCTGCCTTCAGTCTTTCCCAGCTTAGAGAAGTAAGTAAACATGCTCTTGGGCCAAAGTCAAAACAGATGTGTCAGCATTTTCTCAGGACATCTCCTCGTATTCTACCCCCAAAATAAGTGGTGGCTGAGTGGGAAAGACAGTTCTCCACTTTCAGAAAAAAATTCCCCTCTGGACTCCAGCTGAAAGGGAGAAAGTCTTTTCATTTTGAATAAGACCCTGTGAATGATTATCAGAGAGAGTTGGGTAGATGAAGTCAAAGTTTATACTCTGGGCTGGAGGGAACAGAAAGATAGATTCAAGGCAGGTGGCACCCTATTGATGCTCTTAGTCCTGCCTGGTGTTTCAAGTGATCCTAATGTCCTTAGCTCAGACACAGAATGTGACAAGAATTGAGTACCTTGGACACAGTAGAGGGCAAGACTTCTTTCCCTCAACCCCAGATCCCTAGGGCAGGATGCTGAGGGCTTCAGGCTGACTTATTCCCAGAATATCTTGGGTCAACCCTATTTCCATAACAAAAAACAGAAAAGGGAAAAAAAAAAAAAAGCCTATGACTATGTACAGGGTGCATTTTCTACAAATGGCTTTCTCAGAGCCTCATTTGTAGTCTCTTAATCAGAGCTGTGTTTTCTCAGAGCCTCATTTCTAGGAGGGGCCCCCTGACTTCCATGAGTGATTTCCAGATGTCGGTTAAGGAGCTGGTTTCCAGCTGGTTGAAAGCATTGCTCATTAAGAATACTCACAAGACCCCAGGCCTTCGGATGACAAGTCAACGGGTTTCTGTCACCCTCCCAGCTGGAAGGTTTCTGCTAAATGACAAACTTCCTGAAGTTTTTCCCTACACATCTTGTACTGTGATCAACGCTCAAGATTACATTTCAGTTTTTTATGCTGTCTCTCATTGTGTGCTACTAATTCCATGCCTCCCCGTCAGTATAAAAGAAGCATCTGTCACAGAAAAATGGCTCAGATGGGTAAGAAGAGCACCCAGCTGCCGTCCTCGTGTGCCTCTGTCACTCCGTCTCCTGCCTGCACACAGAAGGGTGAGAGCTGCAAGGACCCCCAGATCGTATGTGCTCAGTTAATACCATCACTGATCCATCATGCCCTGGCTGCACTTTTATGCTAAATAATGGGAATATACTTAGCAATATCCTCAGAACTCTGCAACTGTAAAAAATGTGCCAGTAATGGACTCCAGGTGGGGCTCTCTTAAACCATGGGACACTCACTTGCACAATTCTGTTATCCAGGCAAAAACAAAAAAAGGTACGTATATGCATTTGCTAGGGCTGCCATAACAAAAGACGACTGACTGAGTGGCTAAACCAACAGAATTTATTTCTCACAGTTCTGGAGGCTGGAAGCTGATGATCACTGTGTTGGCAGGATTCTGCTGAGGGCTCTCTCCTTGGCTTGCAGACGGCTGCCTTCTCACTGTGTCCTCACATGGTCTTTCTGCTCTATGTGGACATCCCTGGTGTTTCTTAGTGTGTTGTAATTTTGCCTTCTTATAAGGACACCAGTCAGATAAGCTTAGAGTCCTCTCTCAGTTCAGTTCAGTTCAGTCACTCAGTCATGTCCGACTCTTTGCGACCCCATGAATTGCAGCACGCCAGGCCTCCCTGTCTATCACCAACTCTCAGAGTTCACTCAAACTCCATCGAGTCAGTGATGCCATCCAACCATTTCATGCTCTGTCATCCCCTTTTCCTCCTGCCCCCAATTCCTCCCAGCATCAGAGTCTTTTCCAATGAGTCAACTCTTCGCATGAGGTGGTCAAAGTACTGGAGTTTCAGCCTTAGCATCATTCCTTCCAAAGAACACCCAGGGCTGATCTCCTTTAGAATGGACTGGTTGGATCTCCTGGCAGTCCAAGGGACTCTCAAGCGTCTTCTCCAACACCACAGTTCAAAAGCATCAATTCTTCGGCACTCAGCTTTCTTTATAGTCCAACTCTCATATCCATACATGACTACTGGAAAAACCATAGCCTTGACTAGACGGACTTTGTTGGCAAAGTAATGTCTCTGCTTTTCAATATGCCTCCCATTAACTTAATTACCTCTTTAGGGCCCTCTCTCCAAATGCAGTCACAGGCTAATGAACTAGGGGCTAGAACTTCGACATATGTATTTGTGGGGACACATTTCAGCTCATAACAGTAAACTTTCCTACTTTTTGTTGTCACTGATGTTGATGAGGAGGAAAAGAAGAACATACTCTCAATTTCAGAGGATATAAACACTCAGGAACTTTCCAGAGGTTAGCCATCAGGACCAAGAAAGTATTAAAAAATGAAATCATTGGCATGAAATAGAAAAAGCTGATTTTCTTCCACTGAAATATTGGATAATAGACTTAAATAAAATCACTGCAAATGGTGACTGTAGCCATGAAATTAAAAGACGCTTGCTCCTTGGAAGAAAAGCTCTGACCAACCTAGACAGCATATTAAAAAAGCAGAGACATTATTTTACCAACAAAGGTGTGTCTAGTCAAAGTTATGGTTTTTCCAGTAGTCATGTATGGATATGAGAGTTGGACTATAAAGAAAGCTGAGTGCCGAAGAATTGATGCTTTTGAACTGGGGTGTTGGAGAAGACTCTTGAGAGTCCCTTGGACTGCAAGGAGATCCAACCAGTCCATTCTAAAGGAAATCAGTTCTGAATATTCATTGGAAGGACTGATGCTGAAGCTGAAACTCCAATACTTTGGGCACCTGATGCAAAGAACCGACTCATTGGAAGAGACCCTGATGCTGGGAAAGCTTGAAGGCAGGAGAAGGAGATGACAGAGGATGAGATGGTTGGATGGCATCACCAATGCAATGGACATGAGTTTGGGTAGGCTCCGGGAGTTGGTGATGGACAGGGAAGCCTGGTGTGCTGCAGTTCATGGGGTCAGAAAGAGTCAGAAATGACTGAGTGACTGAACTGAACTGAGACTTAAATATCTTCACCATACAACTTGGATGTGCAAAGAAAGTGTTTTCTTTGTATTCTCATCTTATTTGTTGCTACTTGCTAGGTAAAGAGGAGAAAGACAACTGAATGCCCAAACCAACTTAGACCTTAGTCAATTGAATGTTTATTCAATTGGTCCCTTTTGGGTTTTGGCAATGATGCTGGGAAGAAGGCACCATGAATTTACGCAGGTCCTTAGTGGGTGTTTGGCCCCATTACTGATGTCTGTAACTGGCATAGCTCTTGGTCTACCCCTCCATCCTCACCCTGCCACCCACATGTCCCCTGGTACCTTGCCTCATCTAAGCTCCTTCTTAAGCTGTGGGCCCTTCAGAGCTCTGCCCTAGGCTCCCTCTGCCATGTGGGTGCAGTGAGCATCAGGGCTGGCGCGCTAGCTCTCCAGTGGGAATGGAGGGAGACTTGGGACTGTGGAGCTCCTCCTCTCTCTCTTCCTGACACACAGCCTGCTTTTCATACCACAAAGGACTGCCCACCCTGCCACTGGCCCAGAGCAGTGTCTGCTACCAGAGGTCTCTTTTCAGCTTATCCAATATGCCTTTCATCAGAACATGGATCTTACCACTTTTCCTCCTAACTTAGCTTCTCTTCATGGCCTCTTCTTCCCACAATGCCCCAGATGAGAAGAGACAACTCATTTATTTCCTCTGCTTTATAGTTTCCTGGCTCTAACCCAGATACAACCTACAGACTCCTGGCTAAACCTAAATCAAAACCACAGTTATCTTCTCTGCTCTATGGGAGAAACTCTATGCTCTAGACCACATGGGAGTTTAAATTATTTAGAAATATCCTTTCCCTCATCCCAGACCCAGCATTCAAGTTATTGTCTTGTTGTGAAATCCCATTTTTGATGTCAGAAACTGAGTATTAACTTTCTTTCTCTTTGAATTTCTTCAGGAACCATTTTAATCACTTCTCTGGATAAAATGATTCTTCCAACAAGTAGGGAGAAAGCAAAAGAAAAGCACATTAATCCCCCCAATTATAACTCCCATAACAATAGTTTATGTATTTCTTAACAGGCAAAGGCAACTCCCCAAAGCACTTGCTTAATATTTTTTAAGGAAAGGAAGGAAAAAGAGGGAAAGAAATTAATATTTTAAAGGTCATAACTAATTATTGCTGGTCTATGATAGGGTAGAACAAGGCAATTTGGTTTCAATCAAAATGGAAACTATTTTGAACAGT
This sequence comes from Bos mutus, assembly GCF_027580195.1. Lineage (NCBI taxonomy): Eukaryota > Metazoa > Chordata > Mammalia > Artiodactyla > Bovidae > Bos > Bos mutus. The sequence goes on along the minus strand of NC_091622.1, from coordinate 59,347,887 downwards.
TTGAGAGAAGCTGAGCCTATCACCAAACTTGAGAAGTGGACTGAAAAAGGGTCAGAGTGGTAAACATGAAGAGATGAACTAAATGACCTCTTCAAAAAAAATTTCTAGATCCCACTCCTGTTCTAACCCCAAAAAGGCCCAGAGATGATGCTGAAGCCATGATTCCTGGAGCCCAGTGTATACTTGCGGCCAGGGCCCACCCCCAGCATGGCAGCCTCTGTGAGAACAGGGACGTGGTAGGACTGAGGAGTCTTTGGCCTCACAGAGTCTGTGGCACCCTTCCCAGCAAGGCAGCTGAAGCTGGGCACACTTCAGGAGACATGGAGTCTTCTGGGAAGAAGAGAGTCAGAAAGGCAGCAGACATTCCTCCACCCCTGGAGGTGGGGAAGCTGAGAGGACCTTGGGGAGAGCAAACCAAGCCCACTCCAGGGGCTGACTGGTGACTGTCTGGTAGAGAGGGTCCCGAGAATAAGGTCATATGGCTTCTCAAAGCCTCAGTTTCCTCAAGTGTAGATGGAGGGTATCAGTGCCAAACAGTTGCATTCACTGAGAGGGTTACGTGGGGTAACGTAGATCCAGCGTCTAGAACTAGGCTTGTTGCCAAGCAAGTTGTCGGCACATGGTGGCTGTTTTATGACAGCCATTATTTTTTTATGAAACCTGGAAAGAAATAATACAGGGACAGCAGAGTGGAAAAACCTGCAAGACAATCCTCTGGTACATAAAATAAACAAAAGATCTCTTTGTATGGCCCTTTTTCCTCCTTCTGGGTAAAACCAAGGAGCAGAGATCTGATTCTAAAGTTGCAGTCCATACTGTCTAAAAGGAACATACTGTAACCAAGATCCTCTGCGTGTTTACTGAGAAAATGAGGATATTTAACCCCATGCTGCAGGGTGAGGGTCACGTGCTGAGAGCCCCACCCCTCTACTGTTCTCTTGTGATCCCAGAAGTCAGAGTCCTCAGGCTGAGTGATTTGGGGCAATGTATACACGATACTGAGTGGGAGGACTCTGGCTTGAGTGAAGAATGGAAAATTCCCCTTTTTACTGTGACTCCATAACTGGTGTGTTAAAAAGGAACAAAAGGGATAGAAATAATGCAGACCAGAATTAAGAGTAGGAGAACCAGGAAACGCAGACACCCAGGAAGTGGAGTTGAGAAAAATCAGACACTGAAGTTAGAACCACTATCACTGTGATTCAGCTGCTTGAGTAATCTTTACAGTCACCATTCCCTGGGTTTTCCAGAAAAGGAAACTGAGGCTCATAGAGTCAGATTACTTGTCCAAGTCCATGGTTAGCCAATTTGAGTCTCTCTTCAATCTAGCACTCTTGCCTCATCCAGGGATTAGAGAGAAGACCCTCAGAGGGAAGAGTCAAGAAGGAAGGGAAAGGTCATTCAATCCAAGTCCCCAGATCTATGATTAGCTGGCGATGTGCAGCCTCATGAAAGGTAACTTGACCCCAAGACTTCAGCCAGAAGAAGGCGCTGGGGATGGAGGGCCAATGTTAAAACAACAAGCAGTTGGAGTTGAGCAATGGATGGCAGGAATCCAGGCGCCGAAAGGGAGCAAATCCACCTGCTCAGGTACTGAAGCATAACAGGACTTGGCCAGGCTCAAGCTCAACAGGAGAGAATGTGGAGGAGGGCAGAGCAAAGGGCTTGGTTGAAAAACAAAAAACCCTCACTTTACAACATTAAGATTCTGGCACATCAGTGGACATTCTTTTTTTCCCCCTTGCTCTTCAGCATCTAAATCCTCCTTCCAAATTTTGAGGAATTCCCTCCCCTATTATACGCCAGAGCCTTCTTCTGGCACTAGCATCTCAAGAGTTAACCAGAGGACATGAACCCAGTGTAGCTGCACTGTATCTTCTGAGGATTAGCCAACATATACCTATTGTAGACGTGAAAAGATGGAAAATCTTGCACTTCTCGTCTAGGATACCACCACCTAGGACTCTGAATTGTGCAAAGTCATAGGAGCAATGGTGTTGGATCCATGGTGGTGGTGGAGGCAGGCTTGTGTTACGATTGATGTCCAAGGATGGTGGCCACGGTTGGTAAGGGTGGTGGCATCCTGGCCGCACTGTGTCTGCTGCCTAGCCTCCTTGATTTCCAAGCCTGTTTCTCCTACCTTCTTACAAATTCTGTGAGCAACTTTTCATTAACTCATTTTCCATCATTGTCAGCAAGCCTACAACCACAGATACCTGGCTGTTATAGGCCCATGCCTCACCTGCAGCAGGAGGAGCCATGGAGTTTTAAAAGGCTTTGACTCAGATCAGTTGTGAATCTTACAAAGGGAAAGGATGTGAGAATAGGATGGAAGACTGAAAAGTTCACGGGGGAACACACACAGTGGAAACACATTCACAAAATCATCTGTTACACTTGCTAAAACCACTAATCTGGTGCTGGGAGAGAGATCTGGCTTAATGGTCCTCCCACAGCTGGTCTCCACTGGGGACAGACCGGTGTTCAGGCTGGAGGTTTAAAAACTTGCCCAGTATCACACAGGTAGCCAAGGGGCAGAATTCTTGGAAGCTGTTGGGTTCAGCTGGACCTTGAAATGTCAGGAGGAAAAGAGGCTTTGGTTTCTTTTTAAAAGAGGCATTAGATGCTAAAGGTCTGGACTGGATTATACAATCTGCACCAAGGACTTCCTCAGCTTCATAAACAATGAAGCATTGATTGCTGGACAGGGGGAGTCAAGAGCTATTTCCTGATGGGAACAAAGAAGACAACCCCAAGGATTCTTAAGTCACGCTGAGAAAAACCCATAGCCGTGCTCTCTCCTAGCTTTCCATGCTAAAACAGGAAGAAGGGAGAAAATTTTCAAATAAAATAAAAGAGGAAGAAGGGGGAAATCCATAATGGATATAGAAATAACCTCCTATCTTCTACCAGGCTACTATCCTCTAGTCCAGACTCTGGACTCTCTTCTTTCTTTGCAATAAACCCCGAAATCTTAACCTGTTTCTATTTCCTCTCTAAAGCTCCTTTCACTCTCTCTATCCCTTAGAGTTCTTATCACTCTTTCATCCTACACCAAAATGGCTACAGAGTAAGAACATCTCATTCCTGCTGTCCTCAAAGACAAGTATAAACCTATTCTCTTAAGGATTTTCCTCCTAAGAATGTAGGACAAACAAACAGGGGAACAAAAACAAACAAACAAAGGGGTAGTTACAAAGCTTAAGAATCTTATAGGATTCACATAATCCTGGATCTTTCATGCTGAGCCAAGACGTTATTAATTATAACTAACATTTATCAATCATTTATTATTTACAAACACTGGACTAAGTATTCCATTGCTGTTATCTTACTTTATATTCCCAGCTACCCCTTGCATTTTATCAATGGGACTGAAGCCAAGAGAGATTAAATAGTTTTCGAAGGTCAATCAGTAGTTAGTTCAGTTCAGTTCAGTTCAGCCACTCATTCATGTCTGACTCTTTGCAACCCCATGAACCGCAGCACACCAGGCCTCCCTGTCCATCACCAACTCCCGGAACCCACCCAAACCCATGTCCATTGAATCGGTGATGCCATCCAACCATCTCATTCTCTGTCGTCCCCTTCTCCTCCTGCCCTCAGTCTTTCCCAGCATCAGGGTCTTTTCCAATGAGTCAGCCCTTCACATCAGGTGGCCAAAGTATTGGAGTTTCAGCCTCAACATGAGTCCTTCCAATGAACACCCAGGACTGATCTCCTTTAGGATGGACTGGTTGGATCTCCTGGCAGTCCAAGGGACTCTCAAGGTAGTTAGTTTCAGGATTGGAATTTGAACTCAAGTCTCTCTGACTTTAGATCTAGTGCTCTTCTTTTAAATTTTATTTTTATAATACTCACTTCCATCCTTGTCTCTTATCCCCATCCCTTCTTTGCCTTACAGATAATTTTCCCCTTATAGATAATTTCTATTAATTTCTGATGCACCTTGCTAGTGGTTTTTTTTTTTTTTTTTGAGAATATACATAGACACATACATACACGGGGTTTCCCAGGTAGCTCAGTGGTAAAGAATGCACCTGCCAAGCAGGAAACTCAGGTTCAATCCCTGGGTCAGGAAGATCCCCTGGAGGAGGAGATGGCCACCCACTCCAGTCTTCTTGCCTGGGAAATCTCATGGACAGAGGAGCCTGGCAGACTAGTCCGTGGGCTCACAAAGAGTCAGACACTATTTGAGGCCTAAACAACAGCATGCATACACAACAAGAGATTAAAGCTGGTGTTGTTTATACTTGAACAGTAAGTTCTTGAACAATAAGTTGAATCCTTAGTCTATCTTTTTAAAAATGAAACAAATAATCAATTTAGTCAGAAGGAAGGACTTTTCCAGAGCCAAATAAGAGGGGATTTGTAGGAAATGAATTCTTCTTTAGATGGATGAAAACAAATATGTTAGAATTCTCCAACACTGCCTAAAACTTCCTAGATAGCTTTTTAAAGTGTCTACAGTACTAACACTAGTGTTTGGATACCAGAAACAGAAGTGTGAAAGAAATCGTCAAGTTTCCCTAACATAAAAAGCAATCAAGTATAAACCTAATTTGGTGGGGTGGGCAGGTAGCATGCTAAGCATTTTATTTTACTTAAATACAACAGTGATGCTATGGGATGGTTAGATAGCATCCCTGACTCAATGGGCATGAATTTGAGCAAGCTCTGGGAGACAGTGAAGGACAGGGGAGCCTGGCCTGCTGCAGTCCATGGGGTTGCAAAGAGTCGAACATGACTTTGCGAATGAACGAAAACAACAACATAACCCTAAGAAAAGCCATGTGACCAAGTCTCTGCATAGAGTCACAGATAAGGAAGCATATTACTGTACTCAAAATTAATAAAAACTAAATTTCAATCTTTATTCATATCTCTCAAAGAATATCAACAGAAATCCAATTCATAAGCCTTAGCAAATTTCCCAAATCCAAATTCTCCCCAATACTCAGCCTATATTTTTTCTTCTCCCTTCCACCTTTCCTCTCTCCGCTAGCTCTTCAGTATGTAAATTAGCTTAGCTTCTCCTGCTAAGTCTTCTGTGATTTCTTCCCACTTCTCAGATCCTATTTCTTCTTATCTTCCTTTGCTGTTGTTATTTAGTTGCTAAGTCATGCCTGACTCTTTTGTAACTCCATGGACTGTAGCCCACCAGGCTCCTCTGTCCATGGGATTTTCCAGGCAAGAATACTGGAGTGGGTTGCCATTTACTTCTCCAGGGGATCTTCCCAAACCCAGGATCTAACCCACATCTCTTGCATCTCCTGCTTGGCAGGCAGATTCTTTACCGCTAGTGCCCCCTGGGAAGGCCTTCATATTCTCCTAGGATCTGGGAAACTGAATCGGCAATGATTCTTTAGAGGAGGGCTACTTTAAGGAATTGGCTCAGATGGTTCTTAGGTTCCTCTGGAACTGAGCCCACTGCAAGGCAGACTCTTAACCACCAGGCCACTAGGGAAGTCCCAGGCACCTATTCTTCAAATGGGCAGTAGAAGTTTAGAGTCTGGTCATGAGGGCACAAGCAAGGTTTGCATTATTAGAGCTGGGGTTAAGTCAAAGTCCTTGGACAGCAAGGAAATCAAACCAGTCAATCCCAAAGGAAATCAACCCTGATTACTCATTGGAAGGACTAACGCTGAAGCTGAAGCTCCAATACTTTGGCCACCTGATGTGAAGAGCCAACTAACTGGAAAAGACTTAGACACTGGGAAAGATTGAGGGCAAGAGGAGAAGGGGGCAATAGAGGATGAGACAATTGGATGGCATTACAGAATCAATGAACTTGAGTTTGAGCAGATTCTGGGAGATAGTGAAGGACAGGGAAGCCTTGCCGTGCTGCGGTTCATGGGATCACAAAGAGTCGGACACAACTTGGTGACTGAACAACAACAACAACAAGTCAAAGGAAGTAAAGAAAATGAAAGAACATGGTGCTTACAAATATTAAAATACTTATGATTCTGCATCCCTCTATCACAGGGCCTTCTTTAGCAGGTGTGCTAAATGGCTTTCCTTAGCAATGCCTTCCAAAACAAGCACTTCCTTCTTCCAGCGTTTGTGTCTTTTCCATCTTTGTTGTCCTAATGTTTGTGTGTGCGTGCTAAATCACTTCAGTTGTGTCTGACTCTTTGTGACCCTATGAACCATAGCCTGCCAGGCTCTTCTGTCCATGGGATTCTGAGGCAAGAATACTGGAGTGGGTTAGCTATGCTCTCCTTCAGGGGATCTTCCCGGCCCAGGGATCGAACCTTGTCTCCTGTAGCTCCTACATTACAGGCAGATTCTTTACCACTGAGCCAGCAGGGAAGTTCATCCTAATGAGCTTCCCTGGTTTCATTTGAGGGTAAATCAAATTCCTTTAAAACAACTGAACAAAGCAGCTTATTGCAATTATTCTTTGACTGGAAGGTTGAATTACTTAACCACCTTTCTCCTCCTAGTTCTTGTGCCTACTCCCTGCCCTCAAAGCCATGCCTCTCACCTGCAAAAAGATTTTAAGTCATTAGACACCATACATCTAGAACTATTCATCACAGAAAAAGAACTGGAAAGACTGTCAACAGGACAGTCCCAAAGAGTCATCCATTTGACTGATTTATTATTTTCCTTTGGTAGTCATTCAGATGATTCAGTGTCCCAGAAACGGAAAGTCTGGAGTTCTATTGATTCTTGTTTTGGTTCACTAACTATGGAAAAGTTATCTTGCATCATTCGGCAAGTGGATACAATCCCTAACATACAGAGAGCATTTTCCTGGTTTTGAAATACTGTCACATATATTAATACCATTTGAAACTTCCCACTGCTCACTGAAGTGGAATTTTACAGTCAGGGAAATGAAGGCTGAGAATGGTAGAATAACTTTTTCAAGATTACAGCTAGTCAGTAACTAAGCTGTGACTCAGACTCAGGATTCCTGACCCAAGTTCAGCCCTCTATTCATTTTCATTGTTTCCTCCTCTCCTTCAATAATTTTGTCCTCCATCCTACCTCAACCATGGCCATGCTCCAACCTTAGACTCTGTCAAACAATCTACTTACAGTGTTAATATTAAGCATCTCAACTACTGCCCACTTTTATTTTTTCCAGTTTACTCTCTCTTGACTCTCACTCCATTTCTTTGATCCCACCAGGACCTACAGTAGTCCTATCTCTTGACCTCCTGTTCTGACCTTCTGACTTTCCCAGATCATATTCTACAGGAGGAAACTGTCATCGTTCCCATACATACATCTTCAGCTCCCTTTGCCCCGCCCCCCATCTCTTTCCTCATAAAGTTCCAACCCTGAAGAAATCTAATTTGACACCAGTTTTGCTATTCAGCAGCTGGCCACTGAACATAGGTGAGAAACACACACCCATAAACACACATACTCCATCCTGCTCTACCTCTGTTACTCTGCTGAATTTTTCTTCATTGCACTGTTGACGGTCATTGACTCTCACCCCCACTAGAACAGAAGCTCCATCAAGGCAGAGATTTTTTTCCTGATTTGTTCACAGCTATATTCTTAGAACCTAGAACAATGATTGACCCAGATGAGGAATTTAACAAATATTTGCAAATGGATGAATGAATTCGTGAAAGAGCCTCTCCTCTGCTAATTGTCAGCTCAACCATGCTGTCTTCTTGTTGATCTAGGAAACTCAAAAAGCAGGTTATCAACAGCCAAGATATACCCAGCTGAGGATATCAGGTATGACTTTTAATTTCCTAAAGAGAAATATTAGTGAACAGGAAAATGATTCTCTCTCCTTCCTTCTTCCCTAGCCCTTCCCAGTTTTCTGAAACAAGATGAACTCTAAGCAGCATATGCTGAGTGAAACCTGAGCATGCCACTGGCAAGTTGCCCTGCCCAGTTTGGCTTTGATGAGAAGCAATGTGGCAGAGTTCTTGTGGATCAGTGACAATGAGAATATATTGAGCAGGGGTCCATCCACATTGGAGAAAGGCCATACAATCCCAGTCCACAGCAAAATCAACAAAAGAAGAGAGGATCAAGGACAGAATCCACAATGTATCATTCTGTGCCTGATATTACCAGAATAACTAGGTCCTGAGTTTGCAGAGGGAGGGAGGCAGAGGAGGAACTGAAAGGAGGAAGTGGATTTTTGTTTAATGACTTTATTTTTCTTATAAGCAATATATTGGAAAAATTTAGGACAATCTTAAAAGTAAACTGAAACAACAATTTTTCATAATGAAAATACCCAGATATAACCACTGCGGAGATTTTTATGTTTCTTTATAGTTTTTGTCGTATTAGCTTTTTGCTAGTCATAGAAACAACACAATGGCCTTCCTTGGCAAAATTTCTGATCATTTCTGTAGAATACTACTCCAAAGTTTTCGCTCAAATGAACGACCATTTTAAGGCATTTTGAGATACACTGCCTCATTGCTTTACAGAGAGGTCATACTAATTTCCACTCTCTCCTATACGGTAGGAGAATACATACCTCACTTCGTTTCACCTGGCCTCACTTTCCTCAACTCACTTCACCTTACTTGACCTGCCCTCACCTCATCAGTGCCAACCAAAATCACCTTGAAAGTATTTGAATCAAAACATTGTGTAAAAATATGGAATTAACTAGCATTACTTCCTGACCACCTTAATATTCCCAGAGGGGCAATGAAAAGGCAAGGGATAAAGTCTGACAGATTGAGATGCCCTCGTAAATCTAAAAAAAAAAAAAAAAAAAAAAGTGCTTCTCATTACCTGCCTTGTCTTCTATAACCACCATTAACCACTTCCTCTCTTGTCGGATTGTGGCCAAACCCTTGTACCAAAGGCTTCTTGCCTAAAGCCAAATTAAGCTGTCTCTCTCTCTCTCTTTTTTTTTTTTTTTTGGTAATTTCCTTGCATGAACTCCTTAGGAATCTCCTGAGCTCGGAGCTCACTACCCTGCCCACGGCAACTTTCTCAACAGCTCTCAAATTTGGCCTCTCGCATTCCTGATTTGCCACATTGCTTTCTCTTCCTCGGCCATTTGGAGATTAGGTGGAAATATGCACACATTCCTACCTTGGGTTTTTCTTCTGTGCATGTGTGTGTGTGTTTAAGGACTCAAAATACTTCAGAGTGTGGTAATGACGAAGGTGATGATATCACTGCTCTCTGCAGTGATGCCTGGCATTGCCTGAACATTCCAGTCACTGTACTCAACAACTGGAAACACATATCCTTTTAACCCTCACAGCTGCCCTGGGAGTTAGGCACTGTTATTACATCTATTTTATAGACTAAGGAGTGGCCTCCCAGGTGGGTTAGATCCCTGGGTGGGAAGATTCCCTTGGCAACCCACTCCAGGATTCTTGCCTGGGACATCCCACAGACAGAGGAGCCTGGAGGGCTACAGTTCTGCTGCAGAGTAAGACAGGACTGAGCAACTAACACACACACACACACGATTCAGGAGCTTTAGGGAGGGAGGTTTGATTTAGGTCACTTGACCTGTAAATGTCAGTGCCATGCCTAGAGTTCTATCCGACTCCAAAGATGATGTTCTTAAACCTCGCCCTGGGTTCTCCTCATGTCCATGCCAAGCATTCCCGATGTTTCCACCCACCAGTTCCTTTAATAACAGTCAGCATCATCGTATTTTGAAATCACATCTTCTATATTTGCAGGAAATGTATTTTCCTTCCAAAAATTTCTCAAGATCCTGGGGAAGGGAGAATGCTGTTACTCGTCACTGTGGACAGCTGCTCCAGGCTATTTCATGGATTGTCCCCCTGCTTCACGTAACTTTTCTTCAGGCGGCGGTTCACCCCAAACACCCCAACACTAGTGTACACATATCTGTTCTAGTGTACACATAGCTTCACTCTGTCCTCTCCCTTCATGACATTTCTATATCCAGACTTGGATACAGATTGCTGCTGAAGGCTTAGGAGGAACAGAAGGAGGGCTTGAAACCGGCAATCAGATTTCACTGCTGGAAAGTCTGGTGCTGAGCCAGTATAGTGGCGTATATTCAAGAGCAGAGACTCGAGCCCAAGTCCTGGCCCTACTGAAAAAGAGCCTTTTCCTGGTGGTGAGGGCGGGGCATCCTGGTTGTTTACAGTGGCCTCTGTTCTGATTGGTTAGAAGTCAAGCCCTATCTATTCTGATTGGTCAGCTTTTGCTAGTGTCTATTTTATGCTTGCTAACAGCACCATAGGGCTTCCTTCATAGCTCAGTCGGTAAAGAATCTGCCTGCAATGCAGGAGACGCCGGTTCGATTCCTGGGTCGGGAAGATCCCCTGGTGAAGGAAATGGCAATCTATTCCAGTATTCTTGCCTGGAAAATCCCATGGACAGAGGAGCCTGGCGGGCTACACTCCATGGAGAAGCAAGAGTCGGACACAACTTAGTGACTAAATCACCACCATCATCAGCACCAAGGGGCTTCCCCAGTGGTTCAGCAGTAAAGAATCTGCCTCTAACGCAGGAGAGGCGGGTTCGATTCCTGGGCCAGGAAGATCCCCTGGAGGAAGTCTTGGCAACCCACTCCAGTATTCTTGCCTGGGAAATCCCACAGAGGAGTCTGGTGGGCTATAGTCAATGGGGTTACAAAGAGTCCAACATGACTTAGCAACTAAACAACAACAATCAGCACCATGCTGATTATTAAACCTTTTGACTATCACCTTCTTAGAAAGTATTTAAATTGTAGCATGTTACTTAAGCATTTTTGTACCTCCATTTCCTCATCTTTTTGCCAAAGGCCACAAAGCCCTTTGGGATCAGAGTAGGGGAGGCTACTTATTGCAGCGACTGGCATTTGAAGATGGGTAAGAGGAAGCTAAAAAAATGAAATTACCTTGCACGTAGGTGCTCAAAGAGACCACCAGCCATATACCCAAGGCCTGTCTGGTGAGACTGGGCCCTGAATACACCTTTAAAAAATGCTAAAATCGAATGACCGTTGGCTGACAATTACACTGTCGTGAGGGCAAAACCATTTGCAGTCAATACTATAAAACCTCTTTACAGTCACTCCTTGAAGGAAACCAGCTTAATGTCACCTGCCCAAGGTGAGTGAATTTCAGATGAATGAGTCTCTGGAAATAAAGAGAGATTTTCTGAGAAACTGACAGAATTATAAAAAGCTGCCACTTTAAACTTGCCTCAGAGGAAGAACTCACAATAGATTTAACTATAAATTATTTTGTTTAAAAAAATTATAAAAATGCTAGCTACAAACCAAAGTATATATGTTATAAAATATGGCAGACAAAAAACTTGGTCTCTTTAATGTATAACTTATACCAGTTAGCAATGTTTTGGGGAGAAAACACAATATTATATGCCAGCTTAGATGGGAGGAGGGTTTGTGGGAGAATGGATATATGTATATGTATGCCTGAGCCCCTTGGGCTGTTCCAAATTTGTTAATCAGCTATACTCCAATACAAAGTAAAAAATTTAGATTGAAAAAAAATCAATATAGAGAAAAAATTCTTTGGATCATAATTTTTTAAATGGCCAGAGAACACAAGTAGACAAAACAGACAGAGTAAATGTAAATAACTTAAAAAACTTTTGAAAGAAATATTCTGCCTCACTGATAACTAAATAAATTTATATTTTAAAAAAAGGTTCTTTGGCTGTCAAATCCTTTATTCATATTTATTGTATATTTAAAAGTTGCTAAGAAAGTAGATCTTAAATGTTCTCATCACATAAAAAAATTGTAGCACGTGAGATGATAGATGTTAATTAGACTTATTGTGATGATCATTTTGCAATACATATAAATATCAAATCATTATGCTGCATGCCTGAAACTAATATCATGTTATATGTCAATTATATCACACTAATAAATAATTTATTCATTCAAAAAATAAGTATTGACCGTACTACATACAAGACACTGTTCAGGCCGTGGAGCTTCAGCAGTGAACAAGGTAAACACAAAACCCACCCTCTAGGAGATTTCATGCTAGTGTGGGAGGTGAAAAATTTAAAAATCACATAAAATGTATGTTAGATAGTGATAAGTACTAAAAAGAAAAGGAAATCCAGAGAGGGGAGGGCCTTAAAGATGGGGAAGAACAACTGCTCCTTTTGACAGGGTGGCCAGGGATGAGTAAGAACCTGAATGAGATGAAGGAGTGAGTCATGCAGGTATCTGGGGCATGGGTTTCTCAGTAGAGATGCCAGAAAGTAAAAAGGCCCTGAGGCCAAAATGTGACTGCTGTTTTGAAGGATCAGTGGAAAGGCTGAGTGGCTAGAACAGAATGAACAAGGGAGAGAGGAAGAGGAGTAAAATAAGAGAAAGGACGTGAAGGCTGGATGATAAAGGCCCTGTAGATCTTTGTAAGGACTTCAGCTTTAACTTGTAATGCAGTGGGAAGCCATGGGAGGATCTGAGGAGAGGAGAGCATAAACTGATGTATCAGTTTGCTGCAGCTGCCGTAACAAAACACCAGAGACAGAGTGGCTTACACGACAGAAATTTATTTTCTCACATTATTTTCTGGAGGCTGGTAGTCCAAGATCAAGGTGTGGGAAGGCAGGTTTCTTCTGAAGCCCTTTCCTTAGGCTTGCTGTGTCCTCACCTGGCCTTTCCTGTGTGCATGTCCATAGCAGGGGTGTCTCTCTCTGTGCCCAAGTTCCTTCTTCTCATAAGGACATCAGTCAAATTGGATGAGGGACCACCTGGATGCATTGTTTTCACTGAAGTCATTTCTTTTAAGACTCTATCTCCAAGTATAGTTATATTCTAAGGTACTAGGAGTTAGATCTTCAACATATAAATTTGGGGAGGCACAATTCAGCCCCCAGCAACTGATTTACATTTCAACAGCATTGTTCTCATTGTTGGGCTGAGAAAAGATTCAAGCACAGAAACCAGACCAGTTAAAGGTTATCACAACAATCCAGACAAGAGATAATAGTGGCTGGGGCCAGGTAATAGTAGGACATGCATACATCGCTCAGTCATGTCTGACTCTTGGCAACCCCATGGACTGTAAGCCCGGCAGGCTCCTCTCTGTCCATGGAATTTTCCAGGCAAGAATACTGGAGTTGATTGCCATTTCTTACTCCAGGGGATCCTCCTGACCCAGGGATCTAACCCACATCTCCTGCATCAGCAAGCAAATTCTTTACTACTGAGCCACCTGGAAAGTCCCCAGGTAATAGTAGAGGTAGTTAAAAGGGATTGCATTCTGATCATTTTGAGGATAGCTAGAGCTAACTGCGGAGAAGGCGATGGCACCCCACTCCAGTACTCTTGCCTGGAAAATCCCATGGACGGAGGAGCCTGGTGGGCTGCAGTCCATGGGGTTGCTAAGAGTCGGACACGACTAAGCGACTTCACTTTCACTTTTCACTTTCATGCATTGGAGAAGGCAGTGGCAACCCATTCCAGTGTTCTTGCCTGGAGAATCCCAAGGACAGGGGAGCCTGGTGGGCTGCCGTCTATGGGGTCGCACAGAGTCAGACACCACTGAAGCGACTTAGCAGCAGCAGCAGCAGAGCTGACTGGATGGGATGAATCTTGAGTAGGAGAAAAAAGACAGGAGTCAGGATGACTTCAAGGATTTTAACTTGAACAACCAGGGAAACAGTTCCTGGTGACTGATGGGGAAAAAAGACTAGTTTGTAGTGAGGGGTGGGGGGTGGGGGGTGATATCAGAATCTCTGTTTGGTATTTGAACATGTTAAATGTGAAATCCCTATTAGACATCCAAAAGGTAGCTGTATCTATGGGTGTGAAGTTCAGGGGAGAGATCACGATGGACATAAAAAATGTTTGGCCTGGAAATCATTTCAACCCAGCCCAGTTCTCAGGGGTGGGGAAGAGCCTTGTTTCAAATCTTCTAAATCTTGAAACGAGGCAGTTCACTTGCTTTGGGTTTATAAATCAACCTTCTAAACTTGAGACCTGAAAGTGGAGTTATAAGCCTGTAAATGTCTAAAGTAATTAGGCTCCAATGACAGTCTTCAAACCAAACAAGGCAAAGAAAATTTTTCTTTGGTTTATAACCAGAAAGGAGACTTTATAGCCAGTGTTTGGCAAAATGCTGTTCTCCCCAAAACACCTAGAGGTATTCAAGTGGAGTCATGCCAGTGTTTGGCAAAATGCTGTTCTCCCCAAAACACCTAGAGGTATTCAAGTGGAGTCATACAGTATTCGTTCTTCAATGAACTACTTCTTTCTTTTCTCAGAATATTTTAATAACTTTATTGAGGTGTAATTAATTGATGTACAGTAATGAATTGCTTCTTAAATTTAAAAAGACCAGGGGCCTCCCTGGTGGCTTAGTGGTAAAGAATCTGCCTGCCAGTGCAGGAGACACGTGTTCCATCCCTGGTCTGGGAAGATCCCGCATGCCACAGAGCAACTAAAAGCCATGTGCCGCAACTATTGAGCCTGTGCTGCAGAGCCTGGGAGCAGCAACTACTGAAGCCCGAATGCCCTAGAACCCATGCTCCAAAACAAGAGAAGCCACTGAAAGGAGAAGCCCATGCACTGCAACTAGAGAATAGCCCCCACTCACCACAGCTAGAGAAAATCTCACACAGCAACAAAGACCCAGCACAGTGAAAAATAAAATAAATAAAATTATTAAAAAATAAAATGACTGAACTCAGAAGAACCAGTTCAACCTGATTGAACCTACATGTTCACAGCAATTAACAGTTCAGACATGATTCAATCTGTTCTCTCAATGTCTAAATAGGGTAAGACTTACTGATTTCTTGGAAAAGACACATTTTTTGTATACTCCTATCATTTCCAAGTTCCCTCCCAGGGTTGGCCAACCAGGTATCAGTCTGTGGCTTATTAGGAACCGGGCTGCCCAGCAGGAGGTAAGCAGCCAGTGAGCAAGTGAAGCTTCATCTGCTGTTCCCCATTGTTCCCCATTGCTCACCTCCACCCCAACCCCGCCCGTGGAATAATCATTGTCCCTGAAACTGGTCCTTGCTGCCAAAAAGATTGGGGACCGCTGCCTCAAACCACTGTGGATGGGAGTAGAGCAGAAGTTCCACAACAGGGTGAAGGTTTAGAGATACTAAAACTCTATCACAGTGGGCCTATCACCTCATCTCAAATGACCTTTGGCCTGAGAATATTCATAACAGAACAAGAACTATAATAGGACTATTAGGAATTAATTTTACCAGCTGTCACCTGTTTAACCCTGTGGGCTAATCAAGCACTTCATATGTATTAACTCATTCAATCTTCACAGCAGCATTATGTGACAGATATAACCATTGTCCTCATTTTGCAGATGAGGAAATTGAGGTGGAGGGAAACTGGGTAACTTGCTCAAGATCACACAGTAAGAAATCAAACAAGCAGTGTGACTCGTTGCCCTTCCTTCACTAGTGCTTCTCAAACATGAGTGCATTCCAGGAGAGCCTGTTTAAACAGATTGCTGGGCCCACTTCAGAATTTCTGATTCAGTAGCTCTTAGACAGAACCTCAGAATTTACATTTCTAGCACGTTCCTAAATATGCTACGCTGCTGGTCTGGGGACCCCATACTGAAAACCCTGTCTCTAATAAGTTAAAAGTGACTATATCTGCTAGACTTTATCAGGCACTTGACAAGAACAGCAGCACTGAGAGCAGTTGTTCCCATTTTACAACTCAGGATTTGAGAATCAAGAATTAAGGCTTCCCAGATGGCGCTAGTGGTAAAGAACCTGCCTGCCAATGCAGGAGACATAAGAGACATACGAGATCTGTGGTTCTGGAAAATTCCCTGAAGAAGGAAATGGCAACCCACTCCAGTATTCTTGCCTGGAGAATCCCAGGGACAGAGGAGCCTGGTGGGCTGCCGTCTATGGGGTCGCACAGAGTCCGACACGACTGAAGCGACTTAGCAGCAGCAGCAGCAGCAGTAAGTTCACGGAAGCGGAAGTAAGCAACCTGAGTTCAAGACCAGCTTGCTGAATGCCAAAGCCCTTTTATACCCACTGCCTCACTGGGTGCGCTAGACAGGGTAAAAATTGAGCACCTCTTCAAAGCAATGTTTAGTAAATATTTGTCTTTCATTTTAGTAGAGACAGGTGAAACAGATTTTCTGTTAATAGAATTATACATATCTGGCACATGTATCTTTATGTTAAAGAAGGGAATGAATCCCCTGCATTGAATAGCACCTAGCATTTTAACCTCTGTGGCAGTGTCTTTCATTTTATATTATTTCTGTCACTCACGCTGCTCAGTCCTTTAGTCATATACAACTCTGTGACCCCATGGACTGTAGCCTGCCAGGTTCTCCTGTCCATGGAATTCTCCAGGAAGAATACTGGAGTGGGTTGCCCATGCCCTTCTCCAGGGAATCTTCCCAATCCAGAGATTGAACCCGCATCTCCTGTGTCTCCCGCATTGCGGGCGGATTCTTTACCACTTAGCCACCAGGAAGCTCTCTGTCACTGATAACTTGACAGTATTTGGCCATTCACAGTCACTAAGGATGACTTAATGAATGTAGTTTTGAAGTCTTATTCAATGTTTATGTTCAGTTCTTTTTTCTTTTCTGATTTTCATGTTGGTATAATATTTCCTTCATTTTTAAAGTGTTTTTTTTTTAATTTATCAAGCCAGGTAAATTTTGAGAAAAATTAGTAAAGGGTTAAAGTTTCAGAATTTTAACTGGCTCTAGGAGCCAACTTTGTATTTCTATCAGCTGGTCTCAGAATTGGTAGGGTGTTTAGTTGGGCCACTTGCAACATGCAAGGACCCACATAAAAGTTTGTTTCCCATTCAAGACTGATGTCTACGTTGACAAGATAGGGACAAATTTTAATTTGTCCTTCTTACATAAAGAATGGTAGGCAGGTACCTGGATTAACTGGTGCCCTATTTTCTATTTTTTCCCCAGGGTTGTTATGGTCCACACTGTTGAGTACCAACCAAAATCTTCCTTGGCAACAGAACCCTGCCATTGTTCAGTATTGGGAGTGCAACAATGTGGTGAAGGAAAGTGGACCAACACCCCCCACCACCTCTGCCCAGCCCAGGGAAAAAAAATCTGATTGTTTTAAAACCAGTTATGCAAAGGTGTGGTCTAAGCTCTCCCAGTGATTGGCCTCGGGGTGTGCATGTAACCAAGTTCTGGCCAATGAGATGTAATACAAAGAACACTGCCTGGGCTTCTGGGAAAGATTTTGCTCCCTGATACAAGTAAGGAAAGCTATTATTCTTTTTGTTTCTCATTGCAAAAAATTTTATAATACTTGTTCCATTTGCAGAGCATTTTTAAGAACAGTGTAAGGTACTGCCTAATTCTCTAGTAAGCACTGAATCAGTGGTAAGACTGGTCTCCCTGAAGAAACAGAGAATCTTGAGTTCTGTAGCTTTGACCCTACAAGTGGGAGCAGGGACTGGAATGCCTGGAGTCCACTCCTAGGGACAAAGAACACCTGGATGGCGGTCAGCTCTCTGCCTAGCAGCTAGTCTCTGAACATTGGTCCAGTTATCTGATGTGAGAATCTCAATTGCTACACGTAATTCTACAGCTAAATTACATATGAAGGCTCAGGTAGGCTTAAATAACTTTTCCCAGTATCAACCATTAAGAATTCAACGTGACTGGTGCAGAACAAGACAAATCTCTATCTATAGGTAGGTTTTCTGGATTACAGGGACTCCTCTGGGCTACATTTAGGCCCTTGCAACTAAATTTAATTGCCACTACAGTTATTATTGAATTATCAAGAAAGTAAGTACCATAGCATCAACTTTGGCCTGGAATTTAATTTATCTCAGCCCAAGACTCTCAAGGGTGGGGGAGGAGGCCTGATTCAAATCTCCAAGATCTGGAAAGTTCACTGGCTTTGGGTTTATATGTCAACGTTCTAAACCTGGTACCTGCAACTGGAGTTACCAGTTGATAAATGACTAAAGTAATCAGGGTGCAATGACAGTCTGCAGGCCAGACACAGGGCAAAGAAGACTTTTCTTTGGTTTATAGCCAGAAAGGAGACCTCACAGCCAGAGTTTGTCAAAATGCTGTTGCCCTCAGACTCAAAGAAGAACCAGACTTTCATTGTCTCTATGAAGATGCTGAACTCTTTTGTAGTTTATGATTTTCTGAATTATTCTTGCCTGATGTTTCTCAACTTTTTACAAAGTTAACTCAGACCCCCTTCAGAATCTTTCTAAATTCCTTATATCCCTACCAGCCAAGACTTAGTTAGTTTTGTTTCCTATGGTTTGATGAATGAAAACAGTAACTGTGTGGAATTATCTTTTTTGAATCAAAGGCACGTCTCCATTCTGCAGTGTCCCCTGGAGACAGTGCGCCATCCCTGATTTGAGAATGTGTGTTCTAGTTTTAATCCTTGTACTTTCAATCTGTGGTGAGTCATTTACTTCTAAATATGAATAAGGTACACTCTGTGTAAAGAGAAATTTTATTATATTTGGATTTCTGTGACCTGGAAAGAAAACCTGTACAAAAGAAAAAGATCTTTAATAATCCCCATCCTTACTTTTCTCATATCTACTTATTTTAATTACTTCACCCTCTCTATTGGCATGAATTACTGGCTACAAATCAGCACACGTTTTGCTTTTACTACACTTTCCCTTAGATCACTAGAACTTTATTGCTTGTTCTATGACTATTTCTTTTAATATTAAGAACCCGTGACTTCAATTAAATTAAAACATTATTCTATCAAGTATTGACTACATGACTATTATAGGTTGAATTGTGTCCTCAAAAAAAGTGTTGAAGTCATAATCCCCATACCCATGAGTGTGACTTGACTTGGATGTAGGGTCTTTGCAGATGTCATTAAGTTAAGGTGGCTTTACCACTGAGCCACCTGGGAAACCCATATCAATTGTACCTCCAATTAAGAGAAAACCTGTGCCATTTACATGTAGCCCCCTAAATTTTCTTTTTTTCCCAGTTTTATTAGAGTATAGTTTAAAAATGAAAATTATATGTATTTAGGTAGTACAATGTGATTTTTTAAAAGTGTACCGGGTGATAATTTAATATACGCACACATTGTGAAATGATCACCACCTTCAAGTTAATTTACAAGTGTTACATAGTTACTGTTTTCCTCACATGTGTGACTAGAAGCTTAAGAGGAAGATTTTAATCCTTCATTCTGTTAAGGTGGTGTGTCATGTTTATTGATTTGTATCCCGGGAATAAATCCCACCTGATCATAGTGCATGATCCTTTTAACACATGGCTGACTGGAGTTTGCCAGTATTTTGTTGAGGATTTTTGCATTCATGTTCATCAGGGATATTGGCCTATAACTTTATTGTCTTGTAGGGTCCTTACCTGGCTTTGGTTTGAAAGTAATGCTGGTCTCATAAAACGAGTTTGGAAGTGTTCCTTCCTCTTCAATTTTTGGGAAGAATTTGAAAAGAATTGGTATTAATTCTTCTTTAAATGTTAGGTAAAATTCAGCAGTGAGGTCATTTGTTCCCATGGGCTTTCTTAGTTGGAAGTATTTTGAATACCTGAAAATCAAATCCCCTTTACTTGTTATTGGTCATTTCAGATTATTTTTTCAGGATTCAGACTTGGTAGGTCGTATGTTTCTGGGATATTTATTTCTTCTGGACTATCTAATTTGTTGGGATATAATTGTTCATAGTGGGCTCATGATTCTTTGTATTTCTGTGGTATCAGTTGTAATGTCTTTTCCTTCATCTATCATTTTATTTATTTGAGTCCTTTGCCCTTTTTTCTTGATTAATGTAAAAATTAAAAGTCTGTCAATTTTGTTGATCTTTTCAAAAAGCCAATCCTGAGTTTTATTGAGTTTTATCAATAAAAACTATAGAGACAAGCTTTTCTTGTCTCTATTTCACTTATTTCTGCTCTAATCTTTGTTACTGCCTTCCTCCTGCTAACTTTGGGCTTAGTTTCTTCTTCTTTTTCTAGTTCCTTGAGGTATAAAGTCCCTGGCAGGATAGGGTCAGTCCCAGACCACAGCTGAGAGGAGCTGAATCAAGTCATAGGGCTGCTTTAGAATCGCAGTTGGATCAAGTGGTGGGCTTGCCTTTGGGGATGTGGAGAAGCGTGTCTCCCACTGGGTCCCTGGGTGGATAGGACTGCTCCTGACTGATGGCAGCTGAAAGGGGCTAGAACCAAGTCATAGGGCTGCTTCAGGATCATGGTGGGACTGAGGTCATCAGGCCTCAGGAGACACAGACAGGTGTGTCTCCTTGCAGGCCCCTGAGCAAACAGGAGTATTCCTGCCCATGGCTGAGAGGAGCTGCCACCCAGACACAGGCTGTTTCAGCATCTGTAGTCCAACTCAGGTAGGCAAGCCTACCTACAGGGACACAGATGGCCATATCTCTGGCCAAGGCCCTTGTCAGATGGTGCTGGTGTCAGGGCCAAGGCCACGTGGGGCTGTGGCTGAGGCCACAGGTTGTTTCCACATCTATAACGAGGACCACAGTTGGCGGATCTGCCACCTGGATACATGCCTGCCTTCTCAAATGCCTCTTCTCAGCCTCGGGCTCCACCAGGGTCTCACAGTCTCCTGTCTGTGTCCCACAGTGCTCCCACAAAGGCAATTTCGTCTGTGAAAAGCTGTCAAATTATTGTTGAGTGGGGATATGGGTGGGCGACATCCTATTTCACCATTTTCTTACAGAATTTATATGTTCTTCCAGATTTTCTTACAGAAGTTGTATGTTTTGATTTTGTTTTTACACTTAAGTCTTTAATCCATTTTGAGCTAATATTAAGATAAAGCCCAAATTTTTTTTTAATGGATAGCCTTTCCCCACTGATTTGAACTACCCTCATTATCATATATTATAGTCACACACATGGATACATTTCTGGATTCTCAGCTCATTTCTATTGATTTTGTTTGTTTGTTTTTTGTTTTTGTCTGTTCCTAGCTAAGAGTCTGACACGACTGAGCGACTTCACTTTCACTTTTCACTTTCATGCATTGGAGAAGGAAATGGCAACCCACTCCAGTGTTCTTGCCTGGAGAATCCCAGGGACGGGGGAGCCTGGTGGGCTGCCATCTATGGGGTTGCACAGAGTCAGACACAACTTAGCAGCAGCAGCAGCAGCCTAATCCCAATTTTATTTGCCTTCAATATCTTCTCAGGTCAGCATTCTCCAGTCTCCTTTTGCATATTTTTCTTGGCTATTGGTATTTAGTATTCATTCTTCCAGATAAACTTTAAGAATCAAGGTCTCAGGTAGGAGTACATGTCTAACTCACTCTAAATCACATGCCCAGGATAGGAAGTCAGTCTGCTTGTTTCTTTTCTAACCATCAAACACTAAAGGTCTTATTTTGATTGCTCCCAGAAGGTCTCAGACTCTCACAACTCTCTTGTAAGAGATAGTAAGGTGGTTACTTTCCAGGCCAAGAAGATAATTTATACTCCTGAGGTGAACAAAAGAACATCTATTACTAGAGCAGTGGAAAAGAAAAAACACACATTTTTAATCTCTGCTGTATCACATTAAGGAAGTTGGACTTTATTCAACTTGTAGGTGTTTAGTTAGCCATTTGAAAGTTTTAGGTGCAAGAGTCACAAGATTAGTTTGGCAGCAGTGAAAAAGAGTGAATAGAAGGAAAATAAACAGGAGGCCCAATTAAAGTACTACTGCAACAGGCCAGGCAAAGATAACAAAGACCCAAAATAGGCAATTGCCAGGGGCATAGAGAGAGGAGGACAGATCTGAAGGCCATTTAGCAGGTAGAATCAGCAGGATGAGTGATTGGTTGGATGTTATCCAGAATGACTGCCTGATTTCTAGCCTAGATGGTAGAGTTAATGACGGTACAGATAAATGCCACAGAACAGAGGAGGAGGAGTAGACTTCGATGATAGTGTAGATAATGAGCTTATTTGGGGGCACATTGAGTTTGAAAGTCTGTGAGACATTCAAGTTGCAATACTTGGTTGACATGAAGAGTATATTGAATTTAGAGCTAAAGGGAGAGCAAGATGGACAAGCGATCTTGAGAATAATCAGCATATATGTGGTAGTAATAAACCATGAGGAGGAAAGCTGAGGATGGAACAGTGAAGGGCACCAACATTTACCAGAAGAGAGGGGATTGGAGCCAGCAAAGGTTTTTGAGAACAATCCACTTAAGAAGCAGAAAGTGGTAGCCCAGAAGACCAGAGAGAAGAGCTTCAAGAAGGAGGAAGTGGTCAGTTGTGCTGACAGCAGCATAGAGGTCTCAGAAGCATCCAGCAGATTTGATAATTCCCAAACGATGAACTTGGCCAAAGTAGTTTCAGTTGAGTGCAGTGAAAGAAAGTCAGTTTGTAATTGTAGAGTGAAGTCAAAGAGTGGGAGAATGCCCCAGATGTCTTCCCTTTGTTCAGGTCCATGCTCTACCCTTCACCACTCTGCCGTCTGTCCCAGATATATGCTAACATCAATAAGTTTCCATGACTGTGTTGAGTTTGGCCAATGGTGAGCCTTGGGAGGAGATTGAAGGGAAAGAGAGTGAGGAGGAGATAAGTCCACCTCTCTGGACTCCCTGCTGCTGCTGCTGCTGCTAAGTTGCTTCAGTCGTGTCCAACTCTGTGCGACCCCATAGACGGCAGCCCACCAGGCTCCCCTGTCCCTGGGATTCTCCAGGCAAGAACATTGGAGTGGGTTGCCCATGGGGTCTGCTGCATTCACTCAACCAAAGTTCACAATGTTCTCCAGCTGGGTTCAGGTAACCACTTCTCCCGCCTCCTCTCGGGCCCCAGAGTGGAAATAGCTCTGCTTTGCTAGTCTTAGTGTTTCCTACCACCCTTTGTGTTTCTTTACATCCTGCCCACACCTTTGTAAATAGTCCTTTATTAAACCTTCCTTGAATTATCCAAATTTGAGAACGTCATTTGTGTCCTGGTGGAACCTTGAAAGATGCAAGAGGGCGGGGGACCTTGGCTGGGAAGAGTAGAGAGATAGATATACACAAAGACAAGTGAGGTTTTGTTGCAGAGTTTATTTTTTTAGGTTAGAGAACCTTGGGTATACTGACAAGCTCATGGAGTTTTAACAGCCAGGTCCAATTTCAAAGGTGTAATCTGATAGGAAGGAAGAAGTAGGCAGAGAGCTCTTTGCTTGCCTCTGGAGTTGACGACAAGTGGCCCCACCAGTGTTGCTCAAAATATTCTGGAACCTGTGCTTCCAGTTTGACCAAGACAGTCCATTTGCCAGGTTTGCTCATGGTTGTGTTGGCAAGTATTGGTCAGAGCAATGAACTGATGGGAAAGTAGACACAAACGCTGAAAAAGGAGAAAGAACAAAGGTTGGGACCTCAACAAACCCAGGCACCCCTCACTGCACCGAGTGTCAGACAGTAGAGCCGTTGGTGTTTCTGAACTTTGCCAGGCCCTGTGTGACCCAGCCTCGCTCACTTTGCTCACCTTGCAGTCTCCTCTTTTGCAGGTCGCTGATTCCATCTCTGCCCCAAGGGCTCCTTTCTCTTTCTCAGATAATAATAAGCTCTGTTCTGCCCTTGAGCTTGAATTCTGACCTTTCCACTGCCTGCAACCTGGCACTCTCCCCAAGTCTTATCCTGGTTAACTCCCTCTTAGGATCAGAGCTCATCTTCAAAGTCACTTCCTCAGCAGGATGACCACCCCAGTCCCTTTGGTCCCCACCCCTCACCCATTTCAGGGAATCCTCTAGACTCCTCTTTCAAAGCAGTAACCATGTCTTAAATTTTATGGAGGTGGAGAATTGTATTCAAAAAGTCAAGTAGGTTTTCTTACATGCCTTTTGCTTTTGTTTATTTTTACATCTATGTCTTGAATCATCTGGAATTTATTTTTGTTCATTGCATAGGATGGGGGCTCGTTAACAGTCTAAACATTTTGGCACTTTGGGGAACCTTTTAAGTCTTCCTTTTACTCTCTCATTCTTTCAATAAGCGTTTAATGGCTAGTGACCTCATACTACACCCTTTATTGCCACAAAAAATAAAAAGAGAATATCCTTATCACAAAGGATACAAAGAGAATAATGACAGAGTTTCTGGGCCCTAGACCTGGAGAGGACCTCAGTGTGCTTGGAGAAGTAGATTTGTGAATGGAGCAATGACAGCACCGCAGGGAATTGCTTTAGTGACGCAGGGCAGTTATAAGCTTCTGGAACCCTGGTGAATAATGCATTTCTGTCCTTTTGAGTCTCTTACTGTTTGTAACATGTGTCTTACCCACTGAAATCATTTAATGAATACTTCAACAACTAACCTGAGTGAAGTTTTCACTTTTCTCCGAAGTTCTAAATGCATCTTCAGTTACTTCCTGAATTTCTCCACCAGGATGCCCCACAAGCATTTCCAACTCAAGACATCCTAAATAGAATTCTTTCCTCCAAAGCGTGGTCCTTCTTCACTCTTCACCTCAGTTGTTTGAGATGGAAAGCTCGGATCATTCTCAATGTCACCCTCTCCCCAAACCCACATCCAACAGGTCACCAAGTCCTGTCCAGTCTAGGTCATAAATACTTCATGATTCATTCTCTTATTCCCACCGTCTAGGGTTAAGCCTTCACTATCAATTCCCTGAACTGGTTTTTAAAAAATTTCAGTAGATCTCTCTTTTCTCTACAATCTTCTGACTTCCACCCCAATCTCATTTCTGAAACACAAGTCTGACTCGATCACTCCGTGATTGCAATTCTTGCATGTTCTCAGATGTTTTTAGGATAAATGCTACATTTTTGGACACATGGTTCAATAGGGCTGCTTCAATCTGGCTATAGACATATCTATCTAAGACAAATGATATAAAATACAGAAAAAGTTATACACATAAAATTGCTCATTGGGTACTGTACTAGTCTTCTATTGCTGTTATAATAAATTACTGCAAACTTAGAATTTTGTGCCTTAAAACAACACAAAGGGAAGATGGTTAGATCCCTGGACTTTGTAACTTTGGATTTATTTTTGTGTAGATAAATAACCTCTATCTGCTTAAGTCACGGTCCATTGGGTTTTCTATTATTTATTGCCAAATGCAGTTGTAACTTATAAAAGTACTTTTATAGTTAAATTAAAAAAAAATCTGATTCTAAACTATATTTCCCCAAATCTTCCTAACCCCAACTCACTCCTTTCTCTGTTTAGCAAATGCCTATGCAATCTTCAAAACCCAGCTCAAATGGTACACCCCTACAAAGTCTTTCCCAAGTTTTCCCTCAAACAGATTAATCTTCGTTGTTCCATGGCATATTGTCCACGCTGCTATGACAGTACTTTTACACTACGTTGTATTTGTCTGCCTTCTTAACTATCCCCTCTACTGAACTATAAGCACCGTATGAGAAACCAAAGGGTTGAAATCACATTTTGTATTTGTTCCCTTCAAAGCTGACATAGCACTCAGTATACAGTAGGTACACAACAAATATTTTACAAATAAGTAAACACAAGATTAAGAAACAATGTATATGTTTACAATGGATTAAAGACAATCTCTTTAACAAGTGGTGCTGGGAAAACTGGTCAACCACTTGTAAAAGAATGAAACTAGAACACTTTCTAACACCATACACAAAAATAAACTCAAAATGGATTAAAGATCTCAACGTAAGACCAGAAACTATAAAACTCCTAGAGGAGAACATAGGCAAAACACTCTCCGACATACATCACAGCAGGATCCTCTATGACCCACCTCCCAGAATATTGGAAATAAAAACAAAAATAAACAAATGGGACCTAATTAAACTTAAAAGCTTCTGCACAACAAAGGAAATTATAAGCAAGGTGAAAAGATAGCCTTCAGAATGGGAGAAAATAATAGCAAATGAAGCAACTGACAAACAACTAATCTCAAAAATATACAAGCAACTCCTACAGCTCAACTCCAGAAAAATAAATGACCCAATCAAAAAATGGGCCAAAGAACTAAATAGACATTTCTCCAAAGAAGACATACAGATGGCTAACAAACACATGAAAAGATGCTCAACATCACTCATTATCAGAGAAATGCAAATCAAAACCACTATGAGGTACCATTTCACGCCAGTCAGAATGGCTGCGATCCAAAAATCTACAAGCAATAAATGCTGGAGAGGGTGTGGAGAAAAGGGAACCCTCTTACACTGTTGGTAGGAATGCAAACTAGTACAGCCACTCTGGAGAACAGTGTGGAGATTTCTTAAAAACCTGGAAATAGAACTGCCTTATGATCCAGCAATCCCACTGCTGGGCACACACACTGAGGAAACTAGAAGGGAAAGAGACACGTGTACCCCAATGTTCATCGCAGCACTGTTTATAATAGCCAGGACATGGAAGCAACCTAGATGTCCATCAGCAGATGAATGGATAAGAAAGCTATGGTACTTATACACAATGGAGTATTACTCAGCCATTAAAAAAGAATACATTTGAATCAGTTCTAATGAGGTGAATGAAACTGGAGCCTATTATACAGAGTGAAGTAAGCCAGAAAGAAAAACACCAATACAGTATACTAACGCATATATATGGAATTTAGAAAGATGGTAACAATAACCCTGTATACAAGACAGCAAAAGAGATCCTGATGTATAGAACAGTCTTTTGGACTCTGCGGGAGAGGGAGAGGGTGGGATGATTTGGGAGAATGGCATTGAAACATGTATAATATCATGTATGAAACGAGTCACCAGTCCAGGTTCGATGCATGATACTGGATGCTTGGGGCTGGTGCACTGGGACGACCCAGAAGGATGGTATGGGGAGGGAGGAGGGTTCAGGATGGGGAACACATGTATACCTGTGGCGGATTCATTTTGATATATGGCAAAACCAATACAATATTGTAAAGTTAAAAATAAAATTAAAAAAATAAATATTGAAAATTAAAAAAAAAAAAAACAGTATATGTTTAAACCAAACACCATCCTTCTTTTCTAGCTTAACCCTTGTCTTCTCTCCATGTTGACTCATTTGTCTTTTATTGGTAAAAGAATAATTGAGGGGTTGGAAGTTAGGTCATGTGTATTAGCACTTGGATCATTTTAATCGAGATGCAAGCGAGGAAATTTGAAGACATATTTGACTCAAAGTAGGAAAAAACTGGAGAAGCACAGACAGTAATTTAGAGCAGAAATTCAGAATTAAGAACGAGAATCCCTCAAGGACTTCTCTGGTGCTCAGTGATTAAGACTTCGCCTTTTAATCCTGGGGATGCAGCTTTGATCCCTGGTGAGGGAGTTAAGATCCCACGTGCCTCACGGCCAGAAAATCAAATCATAAAACAGAAACAGTATTCTAACAAATTCAATAAAGACTTTAAAAATGATCCACATCAAAAAAATCTTAAAAAAAAAAATCTCTCAATCACTACCATCCTAAATCATGATCTGTCTCAGCCAAAAAGCAGTGTGGCTTTAGCAGACCTGGCCTAGACTCGCAGGGCCAAGGGTTTATCTCCCAGCTCTACTTACCACCTAGGTGGATGTGGAAGCAGGTCACTTACACCCACCTTCCTCAGAGACAGCTTCTTACTCTGAGAAAGGTGATTAGAAACACCTGTCCACCTAGCTCACAGAATTGTGGCAAAGATTAGCAAGGATCAGACCTGTGCATGAGATTTGGTACAACATCCACTTCAAATGTGAATCATTTAGCTTTATTAGAGGTAGGAGAAAATAAATGTTTGGTGAATAGCTGAATGAATGACAAAATCAGCCCAGTTTGCAGGTGATCTTACTTAAACCCAAGGCTAAATGTAGGAATGACTTCATCTTTAAGGTTCGTATAAAACATAACCAACATATATGACATCATCAATACAAAGAAAGCTCTTTTCCCCCACTGAGTTGCCAATCCTTAGACTTTCTTTATGTGGTGCAAAATGTTTTTATTCCATCATTTGAAATACAGCTTGAAATGCACCAGAGAAATAAGAAAGGTAACATGGAGACTTAAATTAACACTAAGGAATATATGACGATTTTCCTTTTTTTAAAAGCATGTTCTAGTAGGGGCTAGGAGAAGGCAATGGCATCCCACTCCAGTACTCTTGCCTGGAAAATCCCATGGACGGAGGAGCCTGGTAGGCTGCAGTCCATGGGGTCGCTAGAGTCAGACCCGACTGAGTGACTTTACTTTCACTTTTCACTTTCATGCATTGGAGAAGGAAATGGCAACCCACTCCAGTGTTCTTGCCTGGAGAATCCCAGGGACGGCGGAGCCTGGTGGGCTGCTGTCTATGGGGTCACACAGAGTCGGACACGACTGAAGTGACTTAGCAGCAGCAGCAGTAGGGGGTAAGGGGAAACTCAATTTCTTTGGCTTTGCTTTAAATTTTAAACAGAATGCAGTATGCTTTGTTAACTGCACTGCTGAAGGAGAGAATAATTGTGTGATCTAGAAGCCACCTACCACTCTGGTAGGATATAGCAGTGTCCCTTCTCTATTTCCTCCATTGTCTTGCCCTTGAAATTTTGAACCTCCTGCTTAATTTAAACTGACTGCTATAATACTGATCTGAAGTTAAAAATAAAAAGTAAAGACAGCATAACCCCTAATTTATATATATTTGTGCATCTGTGTGTAAATATGGATATAGATATTTCTGATTTGGAAGAGCATTAGAGTAGATCACAGGGACTTATATTGATTTATTCCCACATATCAAATGCTCACTAATCTGCTCTTGCTATGATCAAAATAGTCATCACAAAGACCATAATGAAAAAAATCCACATGAAAAATCGGTCTATGACTTTTGCAACCTTTTTCCATTCACTCCCCTTGGAATTGGTGGCCTTGTGGTCTTTGAGGCACTTGGCGATGTATTCAATATTTCTCGTCAACACTCTGTACCGTGCACAGTAGCTGTCACCATCCTCCAGGTTCTCACCCGGGTACCTCAAGTCATTCTTTAAGAGTTTGTTCACTTCCTTCTTTCTGGAAGGGTCTTTATTTCTGGATGTTTTCAGATTGGGCTCTGGAAGTTTGTCATAAACCTTCGTAAGACGGTCTCGCTCCCTGTCTTGGTGGGGGCTCAGGCAGCTCTCACCCACGTCGTAGACAAACAAGATCCTGGACATGTATTTCAGGATGACCACCCGGGCCCAGGGTGGCACTGGCCGGGCCTCAGCCCCGCAGAAGTGGATATTCATCACCATAATGGTCAAGGCAGTGGAGGCTGTGATCAAGGCCATCGTGGCTATGTAGTATTTGCCTGGGAAAATAACAGCAACCAAGTTAGCTTAAAACTGTCTTCAAGGGACTTCGCTGGTGGTTCAGCAGTTAAGAATCCATCTAGCAATGCACAGGACGTGGTTTTTATCCCCGGTTGGGGAACTAAGATCCCACATTTAGCGAAGAAGCTAAGCTCATGAACTTCAATTAGAAAATCCATGTGCTGCAATGAAATATCCCACGTGCCACAGCTAAGACTCGAAGCAGCCAAATAAATAAATATATATTTAGGGGGGAAAACTGTCCTCATATTTGACTCATGAAGAAACAACTGGAAGTTGTACACATTAATAGTGGCTAATGTAGACTTTTGAATAAAACTGAGTTCAAATCTCAGCTCTGTCATTCAGTAGACTTGTGACCTACAGGGAGTTATATAATTCTGGTAAGCCTCAGCTTTCTTCTCTATAGAATGACTATAATATTCATATCTAACTCACAAGACTAAGGTGAAGCTTAATTGAAAAAAGACAGGAAAAGTTTTCAGCACTGTCCTCTTCCTTGAGTTAAAAGATTTGTAAGTTTTTGCTATCACTATGTGAAAAACTTCAACATTCAGCAAAACAAATAAACAATGAATGATCTTGGTCAGTTCCCAGAATTGTCATTAAACCGTGTTAATATGGAATCTCACTCTTACTGGCGAAGAAAGGGGATATTGTGTCTTTATTAGTCTTTAATATGTGATTGCAAAAAGCAAATAGTCATGAAAAAGGAAAATTAAGGAAGGAAACAATAAAGATAAGTTAACAAATTTTCGAAATACAGAACAAAGAACCTAGAAAATAAACAAAAACAAGTTATTTGAAAAGAGCTATACAACTGATAAACATTTGATAAGGCCATTCATGGAATAGTGGTAGGAGAGAGAAAAAGGATGCAATAGAAAAAATAAGAGGATAGAAATTTAGAAAACAATAAAATAACATTACAAGTAGCTATATGATAATACATTCAAAAACCTAGATGAAATTTCTATAAATATATGTGTTAGTTGCTCAGTCGTGACTGACTCTTCGTGACCCCAGGGACTGTAGCCCTCCAGGCTCTTTCGTTCATGGGATTTTCCAGGCAAGAATACTAGAGTGGGTTGCCATTTCCTTCTCTAGGAGATCTTCCCAAACCAGGGATCAAACCTGGGTCTCCCACATTGCAGGCAGACTCTTTATCATCTAGAAGATGTCAAATTTAGTCTAAGAAGAAAGAATGCTTGAATAGAAATAGGAATTAAATACCTCTACCCACCCATCTTCCAAAAAGCTCTAGAACCAAAAGGTTTTACAGGTGAGTTTCACTGAATTTTTAAGGAACAGATAACTCATATCTTAATGCAAGTTGTTTCGAAAATAGAAAAGAGGGAATACTGCCTAACTGGTTCATTTCATGAAATAAATTTAGCCTTGACTCTAAAAGAAACAAGAAAGGAAATTTTAAGGCCATTTCATTTATAGATACATTTGAGAAACTCCTATAAAAATTACTGGCTAACTAAATCTATGGTGTCTTTAATTGATAACTCATCATGATAAAGAAGGATTTAGTTCAACAACAGAAAACTGTAATTTACAACACTAATACAGGAAAAGAAAAAACACACATGATTGTCTTTACAGATGAAAACAATACATTTGATAATATTCATCATCTGTTTATTATTTGTTAAAAGCTCTGAGTAAACTAAAAATAAAATATTTCTTAACATTGCAAAGGCTATGGGTCAAAAGCCTGGATCAAATGCTATACTTAATGCAGGAAATGTAAATACATTTCTTAAAACTGGAACTCTATTTCATAGGTGCTACAAATAACAAGTTGTGACTATTAAATACTCTCAAGAAAGATCTATGTGTACCCTTCCTAAAAAGATACATTTCATATTATCACAGGAAAAGTAATGCTTATAAAATTTATGAGTCATGTTCTGAGACACCTTGCTTCAGAAACTGAGCCAGCTTGCTGTTGACTTTAGCTGGTAAAGCAGAGAGCAGGATCTGCCTACTGATCCTGCCTCAAACAGGGTTATGATTGGATGTCATCACTGTCAATCATTTCTGCCTTAGGAGAAGTAATGAAAGAACCAACACACCGTTTCCTCTTTATTAGTGGTGATGAGAAAGGAGAGAACTTTCTGTGACTATTTCTCAAAAAGATGTACATGAGTGCAAGTGCAAGTGCAAGTCTGTGTGTGTGTGTGTGTGTGTGTGGCTTGTGTGTGTGTGTGTGTGTGTGTGTGACTTGCCTGGAGAAACATGACAAGGAAGAAATCTCCAAACAGAGAAACCAACGTAATAACATCTGAATGTTATTCAGATGGCTAATACTACATTCAGGAGAGAAAAGGCAGTATAATATCTCTTTTATATTGGTCACTAAGTCTCTTGGTGTTCTGAAATTTCCCCCTACTGATTGCTTTACAGAACTAAAAACGAGATCTAGCTTCTGATTCTTGAAAGCATCTATTACAACATGAGTCACTGAGGCAGAGGTGGTGGATCTGGGTGTTATCCTTGGTGGCAGGAAGTAGGTATTAAAGGTATTAGGAGGGATCTCACAACAAGAGAGGGAAGGAAAAGAAAGGCAGTGATGGCAGCCACAGTACCCTTGGAGGAACATTTCATTATTGCAGATGTTTGAGAATGTGATCTACTTTAGAATCACCTCAGATTCCCAAATCTTGTCCAAGACTGTTTTTTAAAAACCTCTTTTGCTGTGAGAACCTGTATTTTTTTCTTTTTCTTTCCTTTGGCTGAGCCTCATGGCAGGTGGAACTTTCCTGCCCTGGGATCAAACCCGCACCCCTGCAGTAGAAGCACAGAGTCTTAACTACTGGACCACCAGTTACCTGCATTTTTAACAGTCTCTCACACCTATTATACCTAATAAAGGTTGAGAATTATTCTATCAAGGGTAGATGGCAGGCTTAAAAATCTAGCTCATCATTTCCATCGTGTTTACCATTTTTCCCAAGAAGAAACCCCTTGTGATGTGATAAGATACTAACAGTCACTGTTGGTTCAGTCCTCACCATATGCCAGGCTCTGTGCTAATCAATGCACAGTGAGGTAGCAATTACACAAATTCTGAAGATGATGAAGTAGAGACTCAAAGAGCAAGTAAATTGCTTAAGGTTGATCAAGGAAGGAATGGTGAAGTCAGAGTTCAAATGCAGATTTCTTTAACTTCAAAATCAAGGCCTTAGCCTAAAAGCCAGTGGTTTTTTGACTTTAACAAAAAGCTCATCAGAATCACCCAGAAAGCTTGTGAAAACAGTTTGCAGGCTTTACCCCCACCCTAGTCAGCAGGTCTAGGGTGGGCCCTGACAATCTGTATATCCAAATTGAGGCTGATGCTGTGGGTCCAGGGACCATACTTCAAGGACCACTGCTCTAAACCACACAGCTCTCATTCCTCTTTTGGGTAAACCTGGAGACCTCGAGCCCAGCTTTGTCTTGAACAGCCACATTCAGAGATGCCAACTGAAGACACTAAATGAGCCTGTGTTGAGTTTGTAGTTGACTTAATTGCTATGAGTTTAAAGGCACAGATACAGCCTCAGTCACCAGAAAGCTGACTCAAAAGTGTAAGAGACTTGAACTCACCGATCAGAGGGACATTTTCTGAGGCTGGCATGATCTCTGCCACCATGAGCTGAAATACAGTCATGGCCAACAGTATGGTCACTCCCAGGGAGACCTTTTCCCCAGAGGCTGCTGGGAGATAGAAACTCAAGGGAGCCAGGAAAGATATGAGGACGCATGGGATGAGGAGGTTGACGATGTAGAAGGAGGATCTCCTCTTCAGAAGGAGAGTGAACGTCACATCCGGGTAAGGCTCAGAGCAGCAGCCGTAGGAGATGACGTTCTTCACAGCAGGCATGCCGTGCACCTCCCACTCCACGTCTTCAATGAAGTCGGAGAGGTCTCCACTGTCCAGGGCATTGAAGATATCCACCTGATTGCCATTGTAGGTCCAGGAGCCAAAGGTCAGGTTGCACTGCTGATTATCAAAGGGGAAGTAGGTGACGTCCACCACACAGGAGCTTTTGGTGATGGCTGGTGCATCCCAAGTGATCAGGCCGTCATACCGCAGGACCACATTGGTGTTCATGGGCTCAGAAGACTCATCGTCAGCCCTGGAGGTCAGAGGAGGAAAATGAGAGCTGCTTACCAGGACAACTCACCAAGTTCTTTAACCCAGACAGCTCACTGCCCTTTTCCCATCACTTCAGTGTCTTTGGCAATGGACCACCATTCTCGGTACACTGGCTTGCAAGTCCAAAATCAACTCTAATTTGCCCTTCTTCTCCACCTCCTGTAACTAGTCAGGGCCAAGTTCTCTTGGATTTTTCCTTTAAAGCACCTCTGCCAGACTTTCTTAGTGGTCCAGTGGTTAAGAATCCACCTGCCAATGCAGGGGACACGGGTTCAATCCCTGGACTGGGAAGATCCCACATGCTGCGAGGCAACTAAGCCCATGCCCCACAACTACTGGGCCTGTGCACACAGAACTCGTGATCCACAGCAGAAGAAGCCACCGCAGTGAGAAGCCAGTGCACCCCAACGAAGAGTAGACCCCGCTCACCGCAAGAAGAGAGCCCACGTGCAGCCCAGGGCAACCAAAATTAAACAAATAAGCATCTCTGCCTATTATCCTTTCCTCTCCATTCCCAATGCCATTCTCTTGGTCCAGGTATAATGATTCAAATACCTAGACAAAAAGTAAACGAGGCTAAAATCTGACAGAGAGGCTCTGCTTAAATGGTTTTGTTAACTTTGGGCACAAGAATATTAAAGTAGCTCTTTGTTGCTGTTGGAAGAATTTTACATGTTTATTGTAGAACATCTGAAAAACACAGAGGAAAAAATTATTCATCTATAATCTAAAAGATAATTTATTCTAGATATATCTTGTTTTTGCTTTATCAACATTTATGGCTGGCATTTTGGGGGTACAAAATTTCTATTTCGCTTTGGGGAATGACTTTCTCCACCACCATTGTAAGGCAGATGAAATGATCAAGGTACCCTAGGCTCCCCTGGCCAGGGGCTTGCTTGTGACCTGAGCTAGGTCCAACTGATTCACACTTCCTGGAGTTTAAATATTAAGCAGAGTGACCCAAAGGCCAAAAAGAGTCAATCTGATGATGGATTCCTAGAAATTACTTAAAATTTTTTAAAAAATTCAATAGCCCCTTGTCTTGAACTATGGAGTAGTCCTAGTCTGTTCTTTCCAAGGCCCTATCAATGATTTTTCTCCTTTAATTCAGTGAGCTGAGCATATCCTTCCTACAAATTCCTTTTTTGACAAAGTCAGTTTTCAATGTTTTCAGCCTTAACTGATACGTTTCTGTTAATATTTAATGCATATTTTTCTGATTGTTCCTTACAATTTTTTTCCCTATAAACTATATTATGGATAAATGTAATGTGATATGCTGGATTAGATCCTGAAACAGAAAATAGGACATTAGTGGAAAAGCTGGTGAAGTCCAAATAAAACCTGTAGTTTAATTGTGTGCTCAGTCGTTCTGACCTGCCCAACTCTTTGTGGCCTCATGGATTGTAATCCACCAGGCTCCTCTGCCCATGGAATTCTCCAGTCAAGAATACTGGAGTGGGTTGCCATTTCTTACAACAGGGGATCTTCCTGACCCAGAGATCAAACCTGCATCTCTTGTGTCTCCTGCATCAACAGGCAGATTCTTTACCAATAGCACCACTAATAGTATTATATCAGTTTTGGCATATGTATTATGGTTATGTAAGACATGACGTTAAGGAAAACTGTGTGAAAAGTATACAGGAACTCTGTACCATCTTTCCAACTTTTCTGTAAAATTATCTTGAAATAAAAAAGTTAGTTTACCAAAAACAAGACTGAGACAATTTTAAAATGTAGGTGGTCATCTGTCCATAATCTTCTGCAACATTATTTTCATGGTTAAATGATATTCAATTATACTCCTTTTTAGAGATGTGCCATAGTAATTTAACCAGCTCACTGATGTTCCGCATTATGGTTGTTTCTATTTTTCACATTTACAAACAATGCAACAGTGAACATCCCCGTGGTCAAACTGTTGCATTTATCCACTGACTCTTTCCTTAGGTTAAATTGCTAGAAGATGATGTATTAGATCTAAGAACTGACATGTTTTACAAGTTTTTTCCTACTTATTAACCTTTAGGTACCACAATGCAATGGTCTGATTGTGTCCACTCTAATCAAAGCACTGCAGCTGAATTGTGGTGCTCAATTTTTAATGCAGGTCTAAAGAGGGGATCTTTAATGTGGGTCTTGTGAAGACAACAAAATGGCATTTTTGAAAATGCCAGAACCTACCCTTTGTAAAAATAAAAAGTATATATAATTAGCTATCCAAGAATTGAGAACTGGAGCATCACTCACCTATCCTACGTTGGTACAAGAGATCTGGGAGTCAGAGAGAATATATTTGGAGCTAGAACGATTCTATTAGTCATGGTCCTTGCAGGAAATGGATGGCACATTCAAATTAGATAGCTTGAGGAGGATTTAATAAAAGGACTCTACTAAGATAAGTATAGGGCAACCACTTTAGGACTAGTAACAGCAGAGTTATTACCATTCCTGGGCCTGAAGAAATGAAGGGAAGGTGCAATTACCAATACCTGGAGGGAAGAGTGGCAGAAGAGGGTCACCACGATAGGAGACATGCTGCTGCTGCTGCTGCTGCTGCTGCTAAATCACGTCAGTCGTGTCCGACTCTGTGCGACCCCATAGACAGCAGCCCACCAGGCTCCTCTGTCCCTGGGATTCTCCAGGCAAGAACACTGGAGTGGGATGCCATCTCCTTCTCCCATAGAAGACATGCCTTCTGTCAAAGGATACAGCCAGCCAAAGATAATAACTCTAAGAAGGGAGCAAGGGAATACATGCCCCAACCTTACTCTCTTTTCTTCCTCCAACTGCTCACAATGTTTCTCATTGGGCCAACCCAACCAAAAGCCAGAGGGTAAAGGAGCCCACTGTCTGAAAACATCACCCCAGCTACTCAGGAGGAGTTTGAAGACATTACTATTAATTGCTTCATGACCAGTACTTTGTTTTATTTCCCTGGTTTCTCTGATCACATCATTTTACAGCTCAGCACGTGCAACGGTTTCCTATGGCCCACCAGTGCTTCCAGATCTCCTTGAGCAGTTCTATAAGGGCTTAAAGGGGTTTTGATAGCTCTATCCCTGACCTTCTTTCCAGGCTTTAAACTGGCCTTTGCAATCTCTTTGTTGACCATCTCCGTGCGAATGTTCCTTTGGTCTTCCAAACTGAACAGGTCTCACAATAAATCCATACATTTTTCTCCAAAACTTTTCCTCTTCTCCCTCCTTTACTACTAATCTCATCTTTTTTTTTTCTTTTTAAAGAGTTTTATTGATTGGCATACAATAAACTGCATACATTTAAAGTGTAAAATTTGAACAAATTTGACATATGTATATCCAACCTCATCTGAAAGTTTTCCTACACTTTCTTTCATCTAAGCTACGTAAGCAGAACTTAAAGCTAAATTATAGACAAATCTTCTGATTTCAGCAGGGTACCTAATTTCTCATTAGGTCTAAAATCCAAGTGTTAAACCTGTTCGTTAAAATCCAACCATTAAAACTGTCTCATAATAAACACACATCTGAAATTTCTGCAATCCACTCTTTACCTAGTTTAAAAATGTCAGGAATCCTTGCAGTCTCTTACACCAACCATTATATTGGCCACAGACCTATACTAAACAACCCCACCAGAACTTCGAGCTTCAATTTATTTATTCCTTTACTGAACTGCTAATAGCCAATATCTGCTTGAATCATTATATTGTTATAGAGCTCACTACCTCTTAGGAAAACTCATTATTCAAATTATTAGTTTTTCTTTTAATTGAATTAAAATGCAATTTTTAAAACCCTTTAACTTCTACTCGTTGTTTTGGGTTTTGTCCTCTGGAGGAATTTCCTCTTTTCCCTCCACCTTATTTTCTCTCTGATTGCCTATGATAGCCATCAAGTCTTCCTAAGGACCTCTCTCTTTCTAACTAAGCATCAATCAATTCGACTGCTCCTCACACGAAATAGCTTCCAGGCACACCACCATCCTGCTCACTCACTCCCCAGATAATCTACCCCATGGACTCAGGCACCAATGGTGAATCTAGATGTTCAGCATCTTCCTGCCCAAACTATGTTTATCACACACGACTGCATCACCTGTCCTACACCCCTCTTTATTCTCCCTACCACCACTCAGGAAGCCCATTCCGGGGTCTACAAGGTTTGGTACTGGTTTCTGAGAAGTACTGATATTATATCTGAGATCAGAAGATTCTACAGGTCCAGGGATTCAGCTAGAAGGACCAGGGTCAGGGCAACAGCTATCACTGGAGATCCTCCTTTGCCTGATACTCTAACTCTCTTCCATTCTCATTTCAGCTGCTCAAAGGGATGCAAATGACATCCAATCACAGCTACATTTAGGGTTTCCTCTAAATATTGATAGTAAAACTCTGATGTTACTGAGAAGGAGAATACACAGGAGAAAAGAGGATTCAAAACAGAACTGTCTATAAGAGCAGAGCAAAGAAGACTAAAGAGTTAACCCAGACGAACAGAAAAGAATTGATGAACCAGTATAGTGGGAAAGGTCTGTGTGGGGACCAGAACTCACACATCTCAAGGAGGCCAGTGATCTGGGCAGGGAGGGGAAGGATGGAGAATGGGGACAAAATTTACCAAAGCCACCACAGGTTTGTGTGAGCTCATTAGTGATTAACTGGCTTCTCTGATAAAGGAGGTCTGGGGCAGGCTTAACTTAGGTCACCATGCCAGCTCACAAAGAAGACTTTCAATAAGAGCTGGTCACTGCTTCAGTCAATCAAAGCAAGAGGAAAAGGAGAACCAGCATTCTGTTTTTTTCAGGGAGAATTCTGAACTTACAGAATGCTTTAAGTGTTCTATGTAAAGTATATCCTCTGATTCTTCTCCAGGAGGAGGTGATGGACATCCTGGCCCATTCTCTTGCCTTCTACATGTGTGTATTTGTGTGTGTGCTGGGGAGGAGAGGTGGGGGCAGGGTGTGAACCATGGTAATAAAGCACCAGTACTTGGAGAAGGAAATGGCAACCCACTCCCATATTCTTGCCTGGAGAATCCCATGGACAGAGGAACCTGGTGGGCTACAGCCCATGGGGTCGCAAAGAGTCAGGCATGACTGAAAGAGACTTAGCACTTGGATGTTACCTTGCTTAGGAAGGCATACAGAAGATACCTCTGGCCACTCAGAGTGGGGAATAGTCAGCAGGATCAGAGGTATGATTCACAAGGTTGTGACCCTTGGACAAGCTGAGTAGGGACTAAAACTAAAATCCAGGCTGCAACCAAGCAGTGTGGCATCCTGAAGGGAAACTCACGCCCAACAGATGGCTGAGTCCCCAGGAGAGTCCCCCTGTCCAAGTTGCTCCTCATTCATCTCTCTCTGCTCAAAGAGGAATTTTCCTAACTCTGAGAGACTTGAGTTCCAGAATAAAAAGAGAGAGAGCCCCTTTGACAACAGGTGGAGCAGCTGAGCCTGAGTTGTGACAGAGTGATCTGGTTCATTCTCAAAGTGTGGTCCATGGGCCAGCAGCACTACCGTCTGGAGCTCAGAGAAATGCAGAACGACCAACTCTACCCCAGACCTACTGAATGAGAATCTGTATTTTAGCAGGCTCCTCAGGTGATTCATGCCCACTTTACAATTTTAGAAACTGAAGCCTTACCTGCCCACTCACTAAGACCCCTTGCTCTCAGACCAGGAAAAGGCCAACTGGTGATCTTATGGTCCAGTTCATCTTTCACTCTATACAAAGTCCAAAATCCATAGGCCAGCTTTTAGCTGGTCCATTCTGATTAAATCTTAATGTACTCAGTAGCTCAGTTGTGCCTAACAGTTTGTGACCCCATGGACTGTAGCCCGCCAGGCTCTTCTGTCCGTGGAATTTTCCAGGCAAGAATACTGGAGGGGGTTGCCATTTTCTACTCTAGCGGAACTTCCTAAGCCAGGAATTGAACCCCTGTCTCTTGCATCTCCCGCATTGGCAGGCAGATTTACCACTGCACCACCTGGAAAGCCCCTTAATCTTAACAGTAACATGTATTTTCCATACATGATCATTGACAAGGAAGCACCACTGTCATGGGCTGAATTGCATCTGCAAAAATTTCATGTGTTGAATCCTACCCCGGCACTTCAGAATGTGACCTTATTTGGAACAGTCATTGCAGCTGTAATTAGTAGTTAAATGTATTTAAAAGAAGAGGTCATATTCTGTGGGATTATGAGTAATTTTTACTTCTGTCTTAGTGCCTTAATTTAGACAACTTTATCTTTTTTAAACAGTAAGTCTGTAATTTTTGTGTGTTAAGAAAAGCACAATAAAATTATCTTTAATTTTTTAAAAAAGATGAGG
This sequence comes from Bos mutus, assembly GCF_027580195.1. Lineage (NCBI taxonomy): Eukaryota > Metazoa > Chordata > Mammalia > Artiodactyla > Bovidae > Bos > Bos mutus. Next base: position 59,308,268 of record NC_091622.1, on the reverse strand, counting down.
TCATATTGGTGTAGGGTGAGCATCTAATTCAACATGACTGGTGTCTTCAATGCAAGGGGAAATATGGACACAGGGAACAGGATGCCATGTGAAGAAGAAGGCAGAGATTGGGGTGATGCTTGTACAAGTCAAGAGACCAAAGATTGCCAGCAACCACCCAAGAATCTAGGGCAGAGACAGGGAACAGATTTTCCTCATCGCCTCAGAAGGAACTAACTTTGCCAATACCTTTATCTTATACTTCTAGCCTCCAGAACTGTGAGACAACAGTTCCTGTGGTTTAAGCCACCCAGCTTGTAGTACTTTGCTACAGTAGCCCTAGAAAACTAACAGGACTTCCAATACAGTTTCTCACCTGAAAGGGAGAATGTAGCTCTAAGATTTTTATGACCATTATTATTTTATTATCTGAGGTTTTCTAACTATCAGTTCAGGATCTAGGAACATGAATTGACTTAACTTCATGCATGTTTCAAACTTCCCTCTTCCATTATGTTTGGTGGTTGGTGGTGGTTTACTTGCTAAAATCATGTCGGACTCTTTGTGACCCCAGGGACTGTAGCCTGCCAGGCTCCTCGGTCCATGGGATCTTCCAGGCAAGAATACTGGAGTGGATTGCCATTTCCTTCTCCAGGGGATTTTCCCTACCCAGGGATTAAACCTGGGTCTCCTGCATTACAGATGGATTCTTTACCAACTGAGCCAGCAGGGAGGCCACATTATGTTTACGTTCTGCCTAATCAAGTTCATTCCTGAGAAGCTACTGACTTGCACTTACTTGTTATATAGGACAATATCCGGTCTCCACACCAGGTCGCTGGGGATCCTGATGGAGTCCAGTCCATCATATTGGTCTCGATCCCATGTGAGATACGCATCATGCCAGATTTGGCGGATCCACAAATAGGCAGTCAGAATTTGGTTTCTCTCATCCTGCACAATTAACCCAGATATAACTGTCCAGTAGACACCTCAACCAAACACATTTTGTCTGTAAAACAGCTGTCTTCAAAACAGGAATTCCAAGAGCGCTAATCTATTTCCAATAAGTAAGCGAGAGTTTTTTCAAATCAATCCCCTTGATTGTCTGCCAAGGTTATATTTTTCCTGCTTGATTAGTGTTTGGAACATCAAGTGGACAAATATTTAAATCATCATGCATGGGTCAACTGCTCAAATTTCTCTGAAAATTGATCAACTGATGAATTATTTTTTTTATGAAAAAGTCAGCAAACATCAACAATGTACAGAAGAAAAGATTTTGAAGTTTCATAACTTTGTGTAACTAAACACATATGAGCATCAATGTATGTCATCTTAAAACATCTTTTAAAAATTAGGATAAAATTCATATTGCATGAAACTCACCACTTTAACTATTTAAAGTGTGCAATTCAGCGGTTTCCAGTTTATTCACAATGTCATGCAACCATCCCCATTCTCTGCTTCCAGAACATTTTGTCATTCCCAAAGAGAAATCATATGACAATCAAGCAGTAAATCACTATTTCCTCATCATTCTCACAGCTCCTGGCAACCTAACTCCTCTTTCTGTCTTTATGGTCTTGCTGACTTTACACATTTCATAGAAATGGAACATGTAATGTGTAACCAACTTTCTTGAGATGTTCTAAGACTGTTAATGTTCATGGAAAGACTCAGGTAATTTAGTGCAATTAATTTTGTAGAAAGTGTTCCTCCTCTGGAATTCCCTTCTCCCTCCAGCTTGCACACAGAGCTGTCTGTTCTCATTTTCGGTCAAATTCAGGTAAGACATTCCCTTTAGAAAGCACTGTTAGTTTCATTCGAACCATTCAGAAGAGTCAACACTATGTTACTCACCATATCCTTAATCTGAGAAAGTGTAATCTGGAGTGTGACGTTCAAGACTTTATCTGTATCCTCTACTGGACGAAGAGCATTAGAGTAGTCTTCAAAAAGGTCATTGAACAACTTCTGAGCATATTTTCCATCTGCTGGTTCTACAGCTGCTCAAAAAGCGGGATCTGGATCAAGCTTCAGTGTTATGAGTGTTTCAAGGCAAAGAGCAACAGACCAAGGACTAGCATTGGTTCTATCATCCCTGCCTACCATCCTAGCTATCTACCTACCTACCATCAGCTGGGGACAAGCTCTGGGTCAAGTGGAGTTATTTCTCTGGCAGGCCCTACAGGATCAGCATGAGACTGTAAGAAGCTGAAATACTTCCTCACAGTTAGAGCGTCTGTTCTTTTCCTGGCCCACCCAACATTCCACCAAAGAAGTGATCCCTGGGCTAAGAGAGTTGCACACCCACCAGCCTCTTACCTCTCAGTCTGGAGGCAGCAAAGTAAATCCAGCAAAAGGAGATGCAGGAATGGGGCCAGTTCATCTTTTTCCCTAAGTGTCTATAAGTCCCCGGCTAGGCACTGCAGTCTTCCACTTCTCCAGCAGTGGGAAGGGTCTGGGCACACAGCTGCCGCTCTGTTTCTGTCTCTGCACAGCAGATGGGGAGCTCAGGCTTGCCAGACACAAAGCAAGCTTGCCAGGTCCCCTCCCCATCAGTAATCTGAGACTAGCAGCTCCAGCAGGTAAGATGCCAGGAGCCCCAGGTGGGTTAGGTAAGGCAGTGCTGCCCTGGGGGAGCTGCCCCAGTTGAGAATCCCCAGCTACCTTCACTAGGAATATCCAGACCAATCTTTCAAAGGAAGAGAGGTGGGAGCCCAACACACCTGAGATTCCACCTATCCAGACCAGGCATTTTCTACACCTGCAGTGAGTAGATTCAGTCTGAGTTCCGGGTCTAAGAAAAGCTGAACTGACCCATCCATGGGGTAGCCCATCCAGAAAGGCCCTATGCGCTTTGAGTGCCTTTTGAAGAGGGAAAGAGAAGCAGTTTCATGATCTTTGGGTTTCTTCTCTGCCTCTGCTTATCATTCCTTCAGTTGTCCCACTGACCATGGACCTTGTACACTGTTGCGTGAGTCTGCATGTGCGCATGCGTGCACGTAGGTGGGTGGGGGCACCAGTGGATGGGAACAGAGCATTAGCTTCCTTCGGAAGCTGCAGCAGCCCTGTGATTTGGACTAACAGTAGACGACCTAGGTTTGACTGCTAGTCCAAACCCTCCCTCATTATACACAGCTTTCCTGAACTAGAGACAGGGAGAATAATCCCTCTCTCCCAGAGTTACTGGGGTATTGTATGTAGAAACCGTTTGTAAATTGTAAAGCGCTAAGAGTTGGACACATCTGAGCGACTTTCGGAGAAGGCAATGGCACCCCACTCCAGTACTTTTGCCTAGAAAATCCCATGGACGGAAGAGCCTGGTAGGCTGCAGTCCATGGGGTCGCTAGAGTCGGACACGACTGAGCGACTTCACTTTCACTTTTCACTTTCATGCATTGGAGAAGGAAATGGCAACCCACTCCAGTGTTCTTGCCTGGAGAATCCCAGGGACGGGGAAGCCTGGTGGGCTGCCGTCTATGGGGTCGCACAGAGTCCGACACGACTGAAGCGACTTAGCAGCAGCAGCAGAGCGACTTTCACTTTCATGTAAATATTAGTAATTTTCCCCTCTGATCAGCTTTGCAGATACAGAATTTCTGCATTTACCAAGTCATCCACGGTTTACTAGCACTTAAAAAAAAAGTTCAAATGCTAAGAATGTATAAGAATGATTCATAACTAATGGTGCTTTGCATTTGAATGCTACTTTATATACTTTATGCTACTATATATACTTTATATACTTTATAATTTTGTGTGATCTAATTCTGCTCACACAAAAGAATGTCAGTTTCCAATTGTCATAGTCTGTCCCTTCTCTTGCCTGGGGAAACTGCCTTGGAAAACTAAATTAAGATCATTCGGTTGCCTGGAATCAGAGCAAGGAAATTGGATAGCTCTACTTCATCAGGTTACAGCCATCTGATGAGTCAGCCTGTCCCTCTTCAGGAATATAACCTCCAAATGGAACAGACACTCAAACCATCAGCTAAGTGTGTTTCTTAATTGCCTGTGCCCTTGTGTTGATCGTGAAGATGTAACTTTTCTGACGCCCTTAGTCTGACTCATTCATCAGATGACACAGTTCCTGGTGCCCACGCACAGCCCTCCCTCCTAGAAAAAACCATCCACTCTGGAATCTTAGAGGCTGAAGGTCCTTTTGAAATGGAGTCAAGTGCCTCATTTTCACAGGAGGAAGCTGATGTCTAGAGATTCGAGTGGCTTGCCTCTAGCAGCACTTGGCCAGACACAGAATCCAGGCCACCCACCCTGGCTCAGTGTGCTCCCCATGCTAACGTGGCCTCTTCTTCTCATGGGGAGAGATGCTCTATCTTCTGTCTTTGATGCCCCATCACTGGGAACAGCCCCTGGGAATAAGTGATCAGTGAACACACACATGGCGTTAGCTACTGCTCCAGCTGCTTGAAAGCCGCCTCAAAAGCAATCATCTTTGGTAGTCTGATTGCTTTCCGTTAACTCAGTTCATTCAGTTGGTCACTTGGAATTCGTTTAAAAAATGGTAAGAGCCCTGAAATCAGTCCTGAATATTCATTGGAAGGACTATTGTTGAAGCTGAAACTCCAATACTTTGGGCACCTGATTCAAAGAGCTGACTCATTTGAAAAGACCCTGATGCTGGGAATGATTGAAGGTGGGAGAAGGGGACGACAAAAGATGAGATGGTTGGATGGCATCACCAACTCGATGGATATGAGTCTGAGTAAACTCCGGGAGTTGGTGATGGACAGGGAGGCCTGGAATGCTGCAGTCCATGGGGTTGCAAAGAGTTGGACACGACTGAGCTACTGAACTGACTGAGGCTCATCTGTCAGTGTTAACACAAACCAAATTAACCCAATACTTTTGAGGGGGCAATTCTGCCTTTTAGGGCAAAGATGTTAATAACTAGAAAGCAAACTCCTCTTCAGTTCAGTTGCTCAGTCGTGTCCGATTCTTTGCGACCCCATGAATTGCAGCACACCAGGCCTCCCTGTCCATCATCATCTACTGGAGTTCACTCAAATTCATGTCCATTGAGTCGGTGATGCCATCCAGCTATCTCATCCTCTGGCATCCCCTTTTCCTCCTGCCCTCAATCCCTCCCAGCATCAGAGTCTTTTCCAATGAGTCAACTCTTCGCATGAGGTGGCCAAAGTACTGGAGTTTCAGCTTTAGCATCATTCCTCCCAAAGAACACCCAGGGCTGATCTCCTTCAGAATGGACTGGTTGGATCTCCTTGCAGTCCAAGGGACTCTCCAGAGTCTTCTCCAACACCACAGTTCAAAAGCATCAATTCTTCGGTGCTCAGCTTTCTTCACAGTCCAACTCTCACATCCATACATGACCACAGGAAAAACCATAGCCTTGACTAGACGAAACTTTGTTGCCAGAGTAACGTCTCTAATTTTGAATATGCTATCTAGGTTGGTCATAACTTTCCTTCCAAGGAGTAAGCGTCTTTTAATTTCATGGCTGCAATCACCATCTGTGGTGACTTTGGAGCCCAGAAAAATAAAGTCTGACACTATTTCCACTGTTTCCCCATCTATTTGCCATGAAGTGATGGGACCAGATGCCATGATCTTCGTTTTCTGAATGTTGAGCTTTAAGCCCACTTTTTCACTCTCCTCTTTCACTCTCATCAAGAGGCTTTTGAGTTCCTCTTCACTTTCTGCCATAAGGGTGGTGTCATCTGCATATCTGAGGTTATTGCTATTTCTCCCGGCAATCTTGATTCCAGCTTGTGCTTCTTCCAGCCCAGCGTTTCTCGTGATGTACTCTTAAATTCATTCTAAAAACAACCACTACAACGAGAAGCCCGTGTACTACAAGGAAGAGTCGTCCTGCTCACCACAAGTACAAAAAGCCCACGCAAAGTAAAGAAGACCCAGTTCAGTCAAAAATAAAGAAAGAAAGAAAATTTTAAATGAAAGAAAACAACCACTAGGTGTTCTCCTGGGGACCCACACGCGTTTACCCAATCACTGAGCTCCCATTAGTTCCAAATTACAGAGAGAGACGAGACGTCTTTAACATAGTGGTCCTAGAACTTGTAAGAAACTAGTGGAAGAAGTAATCCATTAAGCTCACCATTTAGAGTTCAATAAGGCTAAAAAGCAAGCAGACATAATTTAGACTGACTTTCTAAATCATACTCAGGCAATGAAGATTATCTAAATAAACCACAGCCATCCAGAAATCTGGAACCTCCAGGGTACATCCCATTTCCTCAGAGTCCATTAACTTTGGAATGGTCACATCTGTTAGCATATTAACTCAGGTTCACAGAGCACAAAACTATTTAAGTTGGGAAGTTCATGATACTCAGGCCAGCAGTTACCTTTCCTGGATCATGGGTAGAAATTCCAAACAGCATTTCACCATAGTTTGTGTGATATCACCATCTGAGGGAGTATATTCTGGCCCTGCCCAGGGACCTACAATTCAGAAAATTTCTACAGAGCACAAATCCTTTCAATATCTGTATCTTTTGAGAAGCAGCTTGTTGTTATTCATTAGTAAAGTCACGTCTGACTCTTTGTGATCCCATGAACTGCAGCACACCAGGCTTCCCTATCCTTCACTATCTCCCTGAGTTTGCTTAAACTCATGTCCATTGAGTTAGTGATGCCATCCAACCATCTCATCCTCTGCTGCCCTCTTCTCTTACCCTCAGTCTTTCTCAGCATCAGGGTCTTTTCCAATGAGTTGGCTCTTTGCATCAGGTGGCCAAGGTATTGAGAAGCACCATTCCTTGCCAAAATAAAGTATTTCAGCCATTTCAGAGTTTAGATCAGATCGGATCAGATCAGTCGCTCAGTCGTGTCCGACTCTTTGAGACCCCATGAATCGCAGCACGCCAGGCCTCCCTGTCCATCATCAACTCCCAGACTTCACCCAGCCCCACATCCATCGAGTCAGTGATGCCATCCAGCCATCTCATCCTCTGTCGTTCCCTTCTCTTGCCCCCAATCCCTCCCAGCATCAGAGTCTTTTCCAATGAGTCAACTCTTCACATGAGGTGGCCAAAGTACTGGAGTTTCAGCTTTAGCATCATTCCTTCCAAAGAAATCCCAGGGCTGATCTCCTTCAGAATAGACTGGTTGGATCTCCTTGCAGTTCAAGGGACTCTCCAGAGTCTTCTCCAACACCACAGTTCAAAAGCATCAATTCTTCGGTGCTCAGCTTTCTTCACAGTCCAACTCTCACATCCATACATGACCACAGGAAAAACCATAGCCTTGACTAGACGAAACTTTGTTGGCAAAGTAATGTCTCTGCTTTTGAATATGCTATCTAGGTTGGTCATAACTTTCCTTCCAAGGAGTAAGCGTCTTTTAATTTCATGGCTGCAATCACCATCTGTGGTGATTTTGGAGCCCAGAAAAATAAAGTCTGATACTGTTTCCACTGTTTCCCCATCTATTTGCCATGAAGTGATGGGACCAGATGCCATGATCTTCGTTTTCTGAATGTTGAGCTTTAAGCCCACTTTTTCACTCTCCTCTTTCACTCTCATCAAGAGGCTTTTGAGTTCCTCTTCACTTTCTGCCATAAGGGTGGTGTCATCTGCATGTCTGAAGTTATTGATATTTCTCCCGGCAATCTTGATTCCAGCTTGTGTTTCTTCCAGTCCAGCGTTTCTCATGATGTACTCTGCATGTAAGTTAAATAAACAGGGTGACAATATACAGCCTTGACGTACTCCTTTTCCTATTTGGAACCAGTCTGTTGTTCCATGTCCAGTTCTAACTGTTGCTTCCTGACCTGCATACAAATTTCTCAAGAGGCAGATCAGGTGGTCTGGTATTCCCATCTCTTTCAGAATTGTCCACAGTTTATTGTGATCCACACAGTCAAAGGCTTTGGCATAGTCAATAAAGCAGAAATAGATGCTTTTCTGGAACTCTCTTGCTTTTTCCATGATCCAGCGGATGTTGGCAATTTGATCTCTGGTTCCTCTGCCTTTTCTAAAACCAGCTTGAACATCAGGAAGTTCACGGTTCACATATTGCTGAAGTCTGGTTTGGAGAATTTTGAGCATGACTTTACTAGCGTGTGAGATGAGTGCAATTGTGCGGTAGTTTGAGCATTCTTTGGCATTGCCTTTCTTTGGGATTGGAATGAAAACTGACCTTTTCCAGTCCTGTGGCCACTGCTGAGTTTTCCAAATTTGCTGGCATATTGAGTGCAGCACTTTCACAGCATCATCTTTCAGGATTTGGAATAGCTCAACTGGAATTCCATCACCTCCACTAGCTTTGTTCGTAGTGATGCTTTCCAAGGCCCACTTGACTTCACGTTCCAGGATGTCTAGCTCTGGGTCAGTGATCACACCATCCTGATTATCTGGGTCATGAAGATCTTTTTTGTACAGTTCTTCTGTGTATTCTTGCCATCTCTTCTTAATATCTTCTGCTTCTGTTAGGTCCATACCATTTCTGTCCTTTATCGAGCCCATCTTTGCATGAAATGTTCCTTTGGTATCTCTCATTTTCTTGAAGAGATCTCTAGTCTTTCCCATTCTGTTGTTTTCCTCTATTTCTTTGCATTGATCGGTGAAGAAGGCTTTCTTATCTCTTCTTGCTATTCTTTGGAACTCTGCATTCAGATGTTTATATCTTTCCTTTTTCTCCTTTGCTTTTCGCTTCTCTTGTTTTCACAGCTATTTGTAAGGCCTCCCCAGACAGCCATTTTGCTTTTTTGCATTTCTTTTCCATGGGGATGGTCTTGATTCCTGTCTCCTGTACAATGTCACGAACCTCATTCCATAGTTCATCAGGCACTCTATCTATCAGATCTAGGCCCTTAAATCTATTTCTCACTTCCACTGTATAATCATAAGGGATTTGATTTAGGTCATACCTGAATGGTCTGGTGGTTTTCCCTACTTTCTTCAATTTAAGTCTGAATTTGGCAATAAGGAGTTCATGGTCTGAGCCACAGTCAGCTCCTGGTCTTGTTTTTGCTGACTGCATAGAGCTTCTCCATCTTTGGCTGCAAAGAATATAATCAATCTGATTTCGGTGTTTACCATCTGGTGATGTCCATGTATAGAGTCTTCTCTTGTGTTGTTGGAAGAGGGTGTTTGTTATGACCAGTGCATTTTCTTGGCAAAACTCTATTAGTCTTTGCCCTGCTTCGTTCCATATTCCAAGGCCAAATTTGCCTGTTACTCCAGGTGTTTCTTGACTTCCTACTTACTGGAGAAGGGAATGGCAAACCACTTCAGTATTCTTACCTTGAGAACCCCATGAACAGTATGAAAAGGCAAAATGATAGGATACTGAAAGAGAAACTCCCCAGGTCAGTAGGTGCCCAATATGCTACTGGAGATCAGTGGAGAAATAACTCCATAAAGAATGAAGGGATGGAGCCAAAGCAAAAAGAATACCCAGCTGTGGATGTGACTGGTGATAGAAGTAGGGTCCAATGCTATAAAGAGCAATATTGCATAGGAACCTGGAATGTCAGGTCCATGAATCAAGGGAAATTGGAAGTGGTCAAACAAGAGATGGCAAGAATGAATGTCGACATTCTAGGAATCAGCAAACTGAAATGGACTGGAATGGGTGAATTTAACTCAGATGACCATTACATCTACTACTGCGGGCAGGAATCCCTCAGAAGAAATGGAGTAACCATCATGGTCAACAAAAGAGTCTGAAATGCAGTACTTGGATGCAATCTCAAAAACGACAGAATGATCTCTGTTCGTTTCCAAGGCAAACCATTCAGCATCACAGTAATCCAAGTCTATGCCCCAACCAGTAACGCTGAAGAAGCTGAAGTTGAACGGTTCTATGAAGACCTACAAGACCTTTTAGAGCTAACACCCAAAAAAGATGTCCTTTTCATTTCAGAGTTACTATGAGCCAAATCCTCTTCTATGGACAAATTTCAGGGGACTTGTCTGTTCCCAAAATATAATGTTAGGATATTAGCCCTAAATAAAAATCAAGGGTCTCCAGTTCTTCCTCAAGGGCCAAAGATAATATCCTGAGCCGTATCCTTGAGTTGTTTTGTAGGTACTAAGACCACCACCAGGTAGAAGACATTAACTGCATGCTGACCACCATCACAGAGATCCCAGATGTGAGACAGAGGCTGATATTGTTGACTTCTGAACTACTGTTCTATTAGCTCACCATCAGCCAATCAGAAGAATGTGCATGAGCTGCTGAAGCACCCCAGAACTCTCACCTCTAATGATGTTTTTAAAAGTCCTTCCCTGAAAGCCACTGGGGAATTTAGGTCTTTGTGCATTATCCACCCATTCTCCTTGTTTGACACTTTGAAATGAATGCTGCCCTTTTCTTCAGCACAACTTGGTGTCAGAAGATTGGCTCTGCTTTGAGTTGGGTGAGAGGACCCAAATTTGACTTGGTAACACCCTGATAACAGTGCTTAACTATAAAAAGTACTAAACAAGTGACGATGAAAGGGGAAAAATGCAACCCCAGCATTTTTTAAAAACTGAACATATAAACTATAGCCACAATTTACCTATCATCTACTCATTTCTCTCCTCTCTCCCTGCCCCCTGCCCTTCTTCCTCTTTCTCTCTCTTCCAGGTTCTTGACAGCCCTGATTAGAGAATTATTATTTTATCTGACAAGCAATCTGCACTATGAGTGGGAGAATGTGAGTGCTCCCATTGTCTTCTTTCCTCCTTTTTCATTGCAGTATTAGTACTATTGTCAATCCACTGTGGATTTCATTATTTACATATTTTTGTAACAGTCTTTTTAACTCTTTTTAAGGATTTATTTATTCATTCATTGTTATTTATTTTATTTTTGGTTGCACGGGGTCTTTGCTGCTGTGCACGAGCTCTCTCTAGTCTCAGTAAGCAGGGGCTGCTCTTCATTGAGGTTCTTGGGCTTCTCCTTGCAGGGGTTTCCTCTTGTTGTCGCTCCCAGGCTCTAGAGCGCTGGCTCAGTAGTTGTGGCACATCGGGTTCGTTGTCCCAAGGCGTGCAGTATCTTCCTGGACCAGGAATAGAATCTATGTCCCCTGCATTAGCAGGCAGATTCTTTACCACTGAGCCACCAGGGAAGCCCTTACTCTTCTTTTCTGCTCTGTGAGAGTTAGCAGATCTAAATCTATCACTGAGGTTGGCAGTCTCTTTAGATAAAGGGCCAGATAGTAAATATTTTCAGCTTTGCAGGCCATATGGTCTCTCTAGCAACCACTCCTCTCTGCTATTATGTTGTAAAAGCAGCCAAAGGCAATATGTGAATGAATGGGCATGGCTTTGTTCCAATAAAACTTTATTTACAAAAATAGGTGGCTGGTCAGAGTTTGCTGGCTCTTAATATATCTCATCAAACCCTTAAATCCACTTAACCAGGCTCAAACAAACTGCAGTAGGGATCAGCATTCCAGATGAAGATGGATCATAGCCTGAAGGGAAAAGAGAGTCACAAGGCACAAGCATGATTGTAGGCCGATGCCTGGTGAGTCTGGAGCTGACACTGAGTTCAGCTCAGCCAGTTCCATTAGATCCCACCTGTCTTCCAGTGCAGGCTCCCAGGGGTCCTGTACCAGATTCCGAGAGAGAGGGAGCTCTCCACGTAAAAGGAGACTTTCCACTGAACAGAAACACATGGAAACTGGAGAGCCCACATCGGTCCTGTTTGATGTCTGGAGGCTTGACAGTTGTCCTCACTCCCACATAGTGACCACAGAAGTACTCTGGCAGGGAATCAGAGTCCCCAGATATGGGTGACATACGCAGTGGTGATAGAACCTGTGGCAACAGCCAGGCTAGGAGCTGAGAGCAGTGAGCAGCAGAGGAATGTTTCAGAAGTACACGTGAGACCCTCTCGGGTCCCCAGGAAGGAGACAGAGAGACCCTGGAGGCAGGACTCCAGCAGCATCACTGAGTAGCAACCCAGATCCCTACTCTATTTCTAGGATGGTGACCCCACTGCCCCTCAATTGTGCCCACATCCATTTGGCTTGGGGAAATGCAGGTGAAATCAGAACAAAAGGGATTCCAGAGGGAAGAAAAGAGGACCTCCAAGAACACAGGCAGAGGGGGCTGCTTACGTCCACATGGTGCTGACACCCCACGCCAGTGAGCATTGTAAAGTGTCCATCTGACCATGCCACCCCTCCACTCAGCTCTCCCCAGTAGATTCTCGTTTTGCTCAGAGTAAAAGCCCAAATCCTTACTAGCAACTACAAGGCCCTGACTTTCTACTTCTAACACTCTCCCTTCACTGACTGCACTCCAGCCAGGCTGGTCTCGGCCGTCCCACAAACAGGCTTTTTCCTCCTGTTCCTTCTGCCTGCAAGACCCTTGGTGATATCTTCTTGGTTCCCTCTCTCTCTTCCCTCTTGGTTCAGTTAGAATGCCACCTTATTAGAAGGCCCTTCCCAGATGACCTTACCTAAAGCGACACTCCACTCACGTCTGCCCATCTTCCCTGCTTCAGTTTCATCCCGCTTATGCCTAGCTGAAGTATATGCCTGTCTCTGTGTGCTTGCTTGCTTATTGTCTGTCTTCCTACAGGAAATTAAGTTCCCTGAGAGTAGGGACTTGGCCTTGTTCTGTGCTGTACTCTTAGACCCAGAGAAGATATCTATTGATTGAATAAATGAGTAATATCTAGGCTGAGAAAAGAAATCCAAGGAATTAGAAAGCAGGGAAAAGGCCAGCTTTCAGACAAAGGACACTGGATATATTTCCTATGATTCATAAGCTTGCCAGAATCTCGTTAGCACTCAAGGTTGGAGTGTTATTTATGGCCTTATATTGCTAGTCTACAGCTGCATTATATTTTAACCTGTGTCAAAGCAAACTCCTTGATAACATGGATCATAATTTCCACTTCTTTATATGTAGACTGTGCCTTGTATACAGTCCTAGATCGAAGGGAACAACCACAAACATCATTAGCAGTGTCTGCCATGGATGCAGGAGGAGGGTGGGGAGCCGTCTCCCCATGTTTCTGCTGACCTAATGCAACAGAAAGAACATAAAGACAGAGTAGGAGTCCTGTGGGCCAGGTTCAAATCCTGGAACCATCATTTACTACTTACGTGAGCATGAGCATGTCATATAATTTCTTTGTGTCTCAGAGATCTGAGTTCGATCCCTGGGTTGGGAAGATCCCCTGGAGAAGGGAAAGGCTACCCACTCCAGTATTCTGGCCTAGAGAATTCCATGGATTGTATAGTCCATGGGGTCGCAAAGAGTCAGACACGACTGAGCGACTTTCACTTCACTCACTCTGTCATTTTGTAAAAATGATAATTATAAGATTTACTTAAAAGGCTTATTGTGATGATTAAAGAGAAAACAGATGAAGCGCCAAACATAGACTTGTGTATAGCAGGCTGTGGATAAATGTCAGTATGTTCCCTGCTGACCACATGGGCTCCAGCAGTCAGCAAAACCTCTACTGGTAAAAAGAGACCCATTATATTGCCGAGAGAGGAGCCAGGTTCATGAAGAGCCACAAGCAGGTGATAAGGGATGTGCAGTTTTCTGGGTCAGGAGAACAGCTGATACGTGATCTAGGGTATCCGATGTGTCCCGGTGAGTGATCTGGGGACTGGGGCCGGCTCTGATGTCTGTGCTTTGTCAGAGGGCTCATGAGCTTCTTCCTGAAATCCCCAGGGGTATTATACTGGAAAGCCATAACGCCTTACACAGTTGTATAGCGTGAGTACCTCTTGGCTTCCTCTTATTTGTGGTGTTTGTCTTTACTATGTGTTGAGCAGCCCCATCCATGAGACTCTTTGGGCCTCCTTGTCAAGGTCACTTGCTTCTCAGGGCTTTTTTGAAATTCTTCTTTGTTCTTGAGTTTCTGATCCTTTTTCACCCCAGTAAGTTCTCAACCCACCGGCTTTACTTCCTCTTTTCACAGCGGCTTCTGTGGTTCCAATTGCACAATCTTTTCCTGCTATTTGCAGTCACCATCAGTCTGATTACCAGGCAGAGTTAGGTGAAAGGCAGATGAGGAGAATGCAGGAGGGGAACCCTCTCCTCTTGTGAACCCAGCAGGCTACTTCCGTATTGCCAGTTCTCGCGAAGAGGAATGAAGAAACGTGGGAACTGAACTCCCACCCTTCCAGGCCACTTGAGATAGACTAGCTTCCAACGTCTCCCACAGACACGCACCCCAGAGAACCAGCACTTCCTGAGGTCCCAGACTCTCACCTCTCCCTCCCCCACGCCCTGCCCTGGTCCTGGCCACAGGAGAACAAAGCGAGCGTGTTAAAGCAGAAAAGAAGCAAGAAGGGACTTTCTCACTGGAACAATGCCCTCCTCTACCTCAGGCCCACTCAGCAGACAGCAGCTAGGTGTGAATGAGTGACTCAGGCCCTGTTCCTGAGAAGCAGGCTTGGGAAGAACATGGAGGAAGGAGGGTGCTGTAAAGGAAAACAGGAGAAATGGAAGATTCCATTCCCTATTTTTCCCCCAGGGCCACCTTTAAGTTTTCTGTTCTCTATTTTTTCTTCTTCTCGATCACTGCCCTTGACCTAGGCTCCTTACCCTTGACCAGAATGAGAGGACATGGGAAGAGACACAGGAGGGACAAGGAGACCATGGGTGGAGGTGGGGTGGTTGCCATGCATTCACTGAACATGCGAGGACCCGGTGAGGGGCTAGGCCATCGAGTTTTTTGGGTCTTTTCAGTGCCTTTGGAGCCATATTGGAACCTGAGATAAAAAAGGGAAAATCAGTAATAATGATTCCTGTATTTAAAATTGTACTATTTTTATTTATAATGAATTTTTTGCATTAATTTTGACTTTTTAAATTAATTGCATTAGAATGTGATCTATATTCATTACTGATGTTTTTTGCACCTCCTTAAATTTGCATTTGCCTCGGCCTAGTCTTGGTTTTCCTAGCCTAGCTATGGTGCTAGCCAATCCACCTGATTGATGGTTTCTTTAGGAAAGAAAGGCTGAAGGATATAAAAATAATCTAAAAGAATAAAAGCCTATTTTTTAAACATGTAACTGCAATTCTTCAAAAAAGAACTGGAATGAAGAATTCTCTATCAAAAACCAAATTTTAGACACAATTCAAATCCTTTCTTTTCTAACAAAGCCGGGGTACTTTACCTTATCAGCCACCAGGTGTCGCTGTCAACTCCCTGCACGTCCCCACACAGAGTATTAAAGATAACGTCACAAGTGAAATCTGGTTTTCAGCCAACTTTAAAGAGATGGCGGGCGCGCGCACACACACACACACACACACACACACACACACACACACACACACAGCTTGAAATGCAACAGCATCAGATACAAAAGCTACAGAGATCCATCGGTTTATCTAGGATTTCTGGCTAATAGCTAAATGCTTTGATAATACAATCTACCAACAGATTTAAGCTATGAAATAGATTATTACTAGAGTTAGTGTGTCCTAATCAACATACTTTCTAGAATGTTCCTGGGTTATTCTGTCCTCATTCCTTACCCAGATTAATTTCTAACAGAGCACTCTCAGGTCTCAGGGAAACTGACTCTTCATTGGATTTGTAGGACTAGATCTCTCATTTCTTTGGGGCAGGAAATTTTGAAAACAGTATTCAAGGTCAGGGTCCAGATTACAAAGTGGTGGGAAAGTTGTGCCATTCTGCACAAGTCAGTGTACTTAGATGTGTTATCATCTTCTTCCTTTACACCACTTATCCTGCCCTCAAAAAGAAATGTAAACACACCAGTGAACAGACTATTTCCTCTGACCTTAAATTTTTTCCTGAGTTTATTCTACAAATCAGCTCTTCTTCACTCAATACCCTGGAGGGATCATAAATCCTTTCTCAAAGGATCCAGGAATATTACTCTTATGAGAAATCTCTGTACTGATGCTTCTTGGGTTTCCCTAGCTTGTTCAACACAGCATCTGTTCTTCATTTTTTAATTACTACTAATAATAATTACAGGAACAATGGCTGATGTTTATGGAGGACTTACTATGTGCTCATCAGTGTGATAGGAGAACCTGACTAGAGAACCTTGAAAGGTCTCTGCTTTGGGTTTCCATGACTGTCACACTCTCTTGTTTTTTTCCTAGATTTCTGGACAACTCGACCTCATCTACTCCTTCCAGTACTGAATTCCTCGGATTCAGTCCCAGGCCTGCTTCTCTTGGCCAATGTAGCAGAAAATCTTAGCAGTTAAAATGAAAGCTCAAACTAAGAAAAGAGGGGGAGCGATAGTGGCTGCCAAGAGGATAAATGAATTGCATGACCAGAAGAGGAGTACCAACTGCAGATGACCCGTCATCTCCAAGCAGATGAGTTCTTTATATTAGTGCGTCTCAGTGTTAAAGTGCAATCAAATTATAGGGTAGATTGGTATCTTATTATAATGCAGGTTGTGAGTCTGCTGGTCTGAAGTGAGATTCTTTGTCCACATGATGCTGATGCTGCTGGTCCGTGGACCACACTTTGAGTAGTGAGGTTCTAGATGACACTACCATTATAATGAGGTATTAATAAAGCACATGCAAGTTGCCAATTAGTAACAGATCAGATCAATATATTATGATGGTTGAATTGTGGGACATTTTTTTAAATTTATTTTTAATTGGAGGATAATTGCTTTATGTTGGCTTCTGCCTTACAGGAATGTGAGTCAGCCATAAGTATACATATGCCCATCCCATCACCCACCCCATCCCGCCCCTCTGAGTTGTCATAGCACACCAGGTTGCACTCCCTGTTATACAGGAACTTCCCATTAGCTGTTTTACATATGGCAACATATATGTTTCAACGCTACTCTTTCAGTTCATCCCATCCTCTCCTTCCCCCACTGTGTACCAGACTGTGAACATTTTAAAGAACCCATGCTTCTTTTGGTTTTCAAAACTCAAAATCTATTAGAACTTAAAAGGGACGTTAAAGTTCTGTGGCATCAAAAATGAGACTTGATTGTTTTTAAACGTTTCAACCTAAAGACTAATTGTGCAGGTTTGAATTGCTAGGTATGGTTTCCTCACTAAAGAACCAACTATTTGATAATTCAAAATCTGCAACTTTGGCTGGACTTTAATTTTTTGGCATGGTGGGGGTGATGTGTATGATTATTGTTGCTATAAACTAATAAAGAAATAGAAATTCCAGGAAGGTATAAAATTAAAATTAAAATATGGCTAAGAAGGGATAGGATGAACAACCAACTTAAATCCATGAGAGTAGCAATTTAAAAATACATTTTGCATGATAATTTCTGTAACCACTACAATTTTAGTGTGCATCTTGTCAGTTTTTTAAGATTTCTGATGCATTTATGAAAATCCAGTGTGCTCACATTGTGGTTTTAATTAAATGGATGAAAGAATTTATTAATTTAGGCTCACAATCAGCATTCAAATGTTTGAGGGAAATTATTTTCTTAAAATCATGAGTTTCGCTTTATTAGTCATATACATCCTATAGAGAGAGAAATGCTGACTGTTGAAGACTTAATAGAATGCTAATTGCTAAATAAATTTACAAGACAGTCTCCTGTTGATTCTTTTAGTGTTTCAGCCACTCTGAGTTCCCTCCCAAAGCAAGACTTCTGCAGTTCCTCTTTCCTAGAATGCGTTTTCCCCGTTTCACACATCTGTTTGTGTCTTAGTGCCCTTAATGACTCTTACCCTGGATCGTGAAGTCTGTACCACTTTCTGTAACCCTCATGACTCTATGCAGTTAATTAATACCATCCCATGAACACATGAGGAAGCAGGCTTAAAGAGTTTTAAGTAATACCGCCAGGCAGAGTCAGGATGGAACCAAAGTCTCCCTGACTCAGGAGCCCATGATCATTATAATTGTTGTTGTTATTTAGTCATTCAGTCATGCTGGACTCTTTGCAACCCCAGGGACTATAGCCTGCCAGGCTCCTCTGTCCATGGGGTTTCCCAGGCAAAGAATACTGGAGTGGGTTGGCATTCCCTTCTCTAGGGGATCTTCCTGACCCAGGGATCGAACTCAGGTCTCCTGTATCTCCTGCATCACCAGGCAGATTCTTTACCACGGAGTCATCTGGAAAGCCCTCAGTAAGATTACACTGAATTTAACAGATCTCTTACTGAATGGTAATGCTGCTCAGGGAGCCTGCTATGGTCTGCAAATACAAAGTCACACAATTATAGGAACTCCCATAGCTTTTCGTGGAAAGAAGATCTGGAACAAATTGTTGAACACTGCTTCCTTGAAGGATCAATTATGGGAGAACACAGTGAAAATGTCCACCTGTGATTTAGGCCTTAATGTAAATTAGGTGATTTTCCCTTTACCAAATCCATGCAGTGATAAACTGAAAGCTCAAAGTGATGTTTCCTTTATTTTTACTTTTTTACATAGAAAGGCAGCATAACACAGTAGTTAAGCGCCTCTTTTTAAAAGGATTCTGGGGCTTCCCAGGTGGCACTACTTGGGCCAGACTGTCTGGATTCAAATATTGGAAATGCCACTTTTTAGCTGAGTGGCCTTGGATAAATCACTTAAACTCTCTGTGTTCAGTTTACTAGTTTCCAAAGGAAGCTTAATAAAGGACATACTGTGAGGTTTTTCTGAAGTTTGAAGGAGCTTAAAACTGTGACTGTATCTCTACAAGTAGTTATCAAACATCTATTACACATCTGATAATCTATTACAGACACCTAACCAATTAGTTGAGGAATCAATATTTGAACCCAGAATATTAGACTCTAAACTCTGGCACCAAGTCAGACCCCTACCTTTCCACTGTGGCTGGACTTTGCTACCATTTGTACCCTGTAAACAAGATGTCTCTGCCCCGCTTCCTCGCTTCCACTGCTGCATTTCTTTTCACTGTGCAATTGAAAACCCCAACTGCAGAAGAAGGTCTATTTATAGCTGGAAAAAATTAGTGTTATTTAGCCTGAGCGTTTCTGCAACCATCAGTCCATTACTGTAAGAGCATCCACATTTACATTGCAACATCATTCTATTTTCCCAGTGCCCTGTAATCATTAATTAGCTTCTCAAAACAATGTTTATTGAATGTCTGCAGAAACAGAAGTCCAATCCAGCCTCTACCATCAGAAACCAGCCTCTTCCAGGAGCTTGGATTCCCAAACACCAACCACTTACTAGGCAGCTCTGCTTGGAGGTCCCACATGCAATTTAGATGTGGTCAAAATGTAACTCACCCACTGCCCTGACCTTCTTCCCTGACCTCCACCATGTGTTCCTGATTTTGCTGAAAGGGGCCACCATTCCCATCTCCCCATGCCAAGACTGGGCATGTCCTAGACTCCCCCCACAAACCACCACAGCCCATCTGTCACTAGCCAGGCTTCCTCAGTCCCATCAGCTAAGGCCACAGCGCCCCTCTTATCTCTCCTGACACAGACAGGGTGGTGTGGCCTGGCCGCCTGTGATCACTGGTCCCTCTACTTCAGGCTCTGCCTCCTCTAGCCCCACCCTCACGTGGCCATTGAAAGTGAACGTGTTAGAGGCCAAGTCCTGTCCCACTCTTCACAACCCTGAGGACCGTAGCCCACCTTGCTCCTCTGTCCATGGAATTCTCCAGGCAAGAATACTGGAGTGGGTTGCCGTTCCCTTCTCCAGAGGGGTCTTCCCAACCCAGGGGTTGAACCTAGGTCTTCCGCATGGCAGGCAGATTCCTTACTGTCTGAGCCACCAGGGAAACCCTCATTGTCATTACATAGATATTTTGAAATCTGTGTTACAGCTCCTCCCCATTTGAAATCCTTCCACATTCTCCCATCATCCAGAGCATGGAGACCCAACTTAAGTCGAAGAGGACCTTCATATTCGCATCTTGGGTCATCCCACCCAGTGTTAGTAACTAGGTGCCTTCCCTACATCCCTTCTCGCTTCTATGCTACTGTGCGTGCTGTTCCTCAGCCTGGAGCCCTCAGCCTGCCTCACCCAACCAGAACAACTTCTCCTTCAAGATATTTTGAGAATCACCTAATCAGTGAAGGTTTTCCCAGCCTCCTGGGGCAGAATTCTGTACTATTCCCTCTGTGTTCTTGAGGTTTCTCACACTTCTTTCTCTCTC
Organism: Bos mutus; assembly: GCF_027580195.1. Classification (NCBI taxonomy): domain Eukaryota; kingdom Metazoa; phylum Chordata; class Mammalia; order Artiodactyla; family Bovidae; genus Bos; species Bos mutus. The sequence continues at coordinate 59,288,257 of NC_091622.1, read as the reverse complement.
TTTTTTTCTTTTCTTTTTTTTTACAGTTCCAGTATATATTACAATCATTTTTTAAGTAGATAAATTAAGATTCTTAGTTGGAGTTTCAAAATCAAACTCTCAAAAAGTAATGAATATACAGAAAAGTAGAAGGATATGATAGACCTGAAGAGCATCATGAACCAATTCAACATAACTAAGATTTATACAACTTTCACACAACAGTAGGATACAAATTCTAATCAAGTTTCCATAGACTATAAGCTAGGAGACACCAGAACATATCCAGGGACATAAAACAGGGTGCAAAAATTATGATCTAAAGGTTATGATCTAAAGGTATTGAAATTTCCCAGAGTCTGCTCTCTTTTCACTGTCTCACACACACTTCTAACGTGTATCCAATTGTATGTTTACAATGGATACGTGTTAGACTAGCACCTCTCAAATGCCCTTTTGTCACTGTATCCCCACTGTCTGGCAAACAAGAAGTGTCCAATAAATGTTCATGAAATATATGATTGGAGAGGCCAGAGCCTGTCAGGATGCCAGCTGACACCCTCCCACACCACACTTGCCCCTGGTGGTCTTGGCCTGCTTCCCCTGAGGACTGGTGCTGTCTGATGTCCACTGTGGGAGGATGTTGGGGGCTGAGCGCTTTGGATCTTAACCTGACTATGTGTGTACCTGTGCCAGGCTTGGATCCCTGGAGGGCAGCCGTAAGAAGAAGGCAAAACAAATCTGGATATAAATGCATCTAGCTGGGAAGCCAGCGACTTGATCCCAGGTCCACCCGCGTCGCAGCTTGTTGGAGCAGAATCCTATATCTGGCCTGGGAACCAACAGATTCCAGTTAGAATGGAAGAGGTGAATTTGAATTTAGATTTCACCTTTGACCCAAATCCAGTGTTGAAACAGCCCAGCTACACGTGTGCTCAAGATGCTAAGTTCCTAGAAAAAGAGATCTGGATTTCACTTATCTTAAGTAGTTAACCCCTCAGTGTGTGTGTGTGGGGGGGGCAGTAAAAAAGTCATTTAATTAGATGTTTTTGATGAGAATGTTTTCAGATAAAAATTAAAATCGTTTGCTGGTTTCCTAGTACCAATGAGCCCTGGGAAGTTATGTTTTGACCAGAATTCTGCTGCTAAAATCATTCTTCCTGCAGATATTTACTGAATGCTGGGCACAGTTTAGTGAAAAATGAATAAATTACTCTTTCCTTCAAGATGCTTATGGATTTCTTGGAGAAAAAGACAAACCTCTAGGGAAAGCTGAATAATAGTAACAGAGTTGAACAAGTGATATAAGAAGAATATGCCTTGAAGGGGTGACTCGCTGTTAGATGAGAAGTTCAGACAAGGAGGAAGATGTGGGCCTCCAGGCTGGACTGACTCAGAGGACAGAGACAGTGGGGTTTCCACCTGACAGCTTGGACCAGCCGGAGGGCATGAGGTGGCAGGAGGGGGCATCATGGTAGAAAGGAAAGAACAGATCCTTTGGAACCTGTAGTTTGAGTTCCTATTCTGCCATTTATTAGCTACATAGCTTGGGCATTTTTGAACTTCTCTGCACTTGGAGAAGGCAATGGCACCCCACTCCAGTACTCTTGCCTGGAGAATCCCATGGATGGAGGAGCCTGGTAGGCTGCAGTCCATGGGGTCACTAAGAGTCGGACACGACTGAGCAACTTCACTTTCATTTTCACTTTCATGCATTGGAGAAGGAAATGACAACCCACTCCAGTGTTCTTGCCTGGAGAATCCCAGGGACGGGGGAGCCTGGTGGGCTGCCGTCTATGGGGTCGCACAGAGTCGGACACGACTGATGCAACTTAGCAGCAGCAGCAGCAGCAGCCCTTCAGTTTCTGGAAAAACAGGGGTAATGTTATCTACCTCATGGGTTCCATACATCATTCAAGACTACAGACATTTTGCACAAACACAGGTGCTAAGTCCTGGAGTACAAAGATGGAAAGAGAAGGGTCTTGCCCTTAAAGCCTATCACACGAGGTGTGTGGTCATATGCTCAGCCGTGTCCGATTCTTTGCGACTCCATGGACAGAAGTCTGTCAGACTCCTCTGTCCATGGGACTCTCCTGGCAAGAGCTGCAGCAGGTTGCCATGCCCTCCTCCAGCAGGTCTTCCAGACCCAGGGATGGAACCCACATCTCTAGCGGCTCCTGCATTGGCAGGCAGATTCTCTATCACTGAGCATCTCTTGTGTCTCCTGCACTGCAGGTGGATTCTTTACCACTAGCACCACCTGGGAAGCCCACGTGAGGAGGGGTAGAAAAATATTAGTCCCCCTTTTCCTTTACCCTCTAGGCATCTGCCACTTTAAAGGACAGGTGGCCAGATCCAGTGGCCCATGACTAGGGGGAATTCAGGACGCGAGTTCTCAAGTTTGGAGGCAGAATAGGCTCTTTACTTCACATTCCTGTGAAGGAATTCCTGTGGAGGATTCCTGCCCTCCGGTTCCACCTTCTATTAGGTGTATTATTATTACTTCTATTCTGTAGCTCCTGAGGCCAGATCTCCTGATCTGAAGCTTCCCTCTTGAGCTCTGATGAGGTCTAGAGGGAGCCAAGGTCAGAGGCAGTAACCCTTAGTCAACTGCTATCATTGCTCCAAATGCTTTTTGTGCTGTGTGCTCAGTCGTGTCTGATTCCTTGAGACCCCATGGACTGTAGCCCTCCAGGCTCCTCTAGGGAAATCCTAGGATTTCCCAGAAAAGAATACTAGAGTGGGTTGCCATTTCCTTTTCCAAGGGATCTTTCCCACCCAGGGATGGAACCTGTGTCTCCTGTGTATCCTGCATGGTCAGGGAGATTCTGTATCATTGAGCCACCTGGGAAGCCCTGCCTGCTGTTTACTTCCTTACTTAATTTTTGTAATTACAAAAGACTACCACCAGGGGGTGTAGGAGCAAGTAGCTGAGGTCTGACCCCATTTACCAAGCAGAATGCTTTTTGTTTTCTTGCTGAAAAAATGTAGTTGAGATCCACAAGCATACCTTGTGGGTTGAGAACACCACCTTCTGCACCTTGTACAAACCCTTTGTAAAGAACACGGCTCCCCTGAGGCTCAAAATCATTTTTGACTCAGCCCATCCTCCACAGCCCATCAGGCTGGGCCAAGGGTTTCTAGGCTCCGATTCCAGTTTTCAGTGTTTCTTCCTGATTAAAAGCCCTTTGGCTCAGCAGGATTGTCTATAATGATAGTAAATGGCTCACATGATGATGAGGCAGGCTTGTCACATCTTGAGCTGCAATCTGTCTTGTAAAGACTCACCACTATCTGAATCCACAGCCCTGGATTCTCAGGAAAGCCATCTACCTGGGTTATTGGTTTTGGCCCCTGTTCCCTTCCCCCACCCCAATTTCCCACCACTTGCAGAGACTCGAATAGCTGTCCTACTCTACCTCCCTATGGCGATCCTCATTAAAATCAAGCACTCATCGGCCAGGAAAAAAAAAAAAAATACCACAGGGTCCCTGTGTGTCTCTGGGGTCACAGAAACTCAAGCCTCCGTGACAAAGCTTGTTTTTTCCTCACAGGAGTCTGCTTTCGCAAGGGTTCATCTTTGAGGTCCATTTTCTTAGAGACACTCACGCACACTCCAGCAACAATGGAAAGGAACATGATTTCCCAAACAGGTTGCCTAGAAACCACTCCTGTTTTTCTGAAACTAATTTAAACATAAAAATTCAGCTCCTGACTCATGCCAAGAATACATGTAATGGTTTTCTCAGTATTTTACTTTCCTTTTCTCTCACATTACAAAATAATGCCTACTCATTGCACAAAAAATTGAAAAGAATGTGCAAATACAAAGGTCCAGAAAGAAAAAAATCCCCCATAATCTTACTATCAGAGGCAACCACTACTGTCATTTGGGAATGTTTTCTTCTAGGCTATTTTTCTCCCGATGCATTTTTTACCTCATTGATATTAATATTGATTTCACATGGAGCTTGCTTTTTCCATTGGTAGAGTGTCAGCATTTCCCCATCTGGCTAAAATTTTCAGAAAATTGATTTTGTAGATGACTGCATTATCAGTTGAGTTCAGTCACTTAGTCGTGTCCGACTCTTTGCGACCCCATGAACTGCAGCATTCCAGGCCTCCCTGTCCATCACTAACTCCCAGAGTTTACTCAAACTCATATCCATTAAGTCGGTGATGCCATCCAACCATCTCATCTTCTATCATCCCCTTCTCCTCCTGCCTTCAATCTTTCCCAGCATCAGGGTCTTTACCAATGAGTCAGTTCTTCGCATCAGGTGGCCAAAGTATTGGAGTTTCAGCTTCAGCATCAGTCCTTTCAATGAATATTCAGGACTGATTTCCTTTAGGATGGACTGGTTGGATCTCCTTGCAGTCCAAGGGACTCTCAAGAGTCTTAGTCCTTTTTCCATTACTTACTTAACCATTCTCTTCATGCTAGACATTTAGGTTATTTCCAGTTTTATAGCATAATAATAAATGCTGTCATGATCATGTTGGTACAAACATTTACTATATATTTTCTCAGGATAAAAATTCATAAAAAGGGTTTCAAAGTCCTGATCATTTAAAAATCTTTTTTTTTTTTAAATATTGAACTATTTATGATTTGGGGGAGGCGGGGTGTGTTGTACGGCTTGTGGGGCCTCAGCCCCCTGGACCAGAGATTGAACCCAGGCCCTCAGCCATGAAAGCACCAAGTCCCAGCCACTTGACTGCCAGGCAATTCCCTGTTCATGTAATATTTAAACGGGACATTAAAAAGTAAATTTCCCTCTCTTGTCTATCTAGTACCACTTCCTAGAGTAACCACTGCTATCAGAAATTTTCTATGAATATAGAAGTATATGTATATATTAGTTTATTTGACATTATACATTGTTCTATGACTTGTTTTACTTACTGTATCTTAGACATCTTTCTACATCAACCTAAATTGATCTATTCTTTGTAGAAGTTGCATAATATTCCATTTGGTGACATACCATCACTTATTTGCATGGACAGAACTTCTTAGTGCACTCGCAGCATATTGAGTGAGCTGGGCTCCCAGCAGTGGGTCTGAATCTACACTGCTCCACTCATACCGCACTTTCACTGGGAGAGGGGACAGTTGGTGACAGAAAGCACCAGCTTTACCCCTGGAATTAGTATTATGGTCTATGGAAGTCTCCGGGCTTTTCCTCTTCTGTTTTCTTTTTGTTTTAAACCTAAGGTTGATACTTCTACTAGTCCCTCCCCTATTTCCCCTACTCCACAGCGCCTGGCCACCGCAATTCTAGCCTCTGTTTCTGAACTCAACTTTATTTATTTGATTCCATATATAAATGATACCACGTGGTATGTGTCTTTGTCTGGCTTATTTCACTTAGCATAATACCTTCCAGATTCATCCACATGAATCTGAAATAGCAAGATTTTCTTCTTTTCAAAGGTTGAATAATATAATAATCCATACATACACACGCATACATACATACACACAGGACTTCCTAGGTTGTTCAGTGGTAAAGAATCCACCTGCCTGCCAATGCAGGAGACACAGGAGATGCAGGTTCAATCCCTGGGTCAGGAAGATGCCCTGGAGGAGGAAATGGCGATCCACTCCAGTATTCTTGCCTGGAAAATTCCATAGACAGAAGAGCCTGGGGGCTGCAGTCCATGGGGTTGCAAAGGGTCAGATATGACTGTGCACACACCTGATATATATACATATATATCACATTTTCTTTATCCACTCATCCATCAGTGGACACTTGGTTGTCTCCATAATTTGGCTATTGCTAATTAAAAGACAGTTACTTCTTGGTAGGAAAGTTATGACCAACCTAGATAGCATATTCAAAAGCAGAGACATTATTTTGCCAACACAGGTCCATCTAGTCAAGGCTATGGTTTTTCCGATGGTCAGGTATAGATGTGAAAGTTGGACTGTGAAGAAAGCTGAACGCCGAAGAATTGATTCTTTTGAACTGTGGTGTTGGAGAAGACTCTGGAGAGTTCCTTGGACTGCAAGGAGATCCAACCAGTCCATTCTGAAGGAGATCAGCCCTGGGATTTCTTTGGAAGGAATGATGCTAAAGCTGAAACTCCAATAATTTGGCCACCTCATGTGAAGAGTTGACTCATTGGAAAAGACTCTGATGCTGGGAGGGATTGGGGGCACGAGGAGAAGGGGACGACAGAGGATGAGATGGCTGGATGGCATCACTGACTTGATGGACATGAGTTTGGGTGAACTCTGGGAGTTGGTGATGGACAGGGAGGCCTGGCGTGCTGCGATTCATGGGGTCGCAAAGAGTCAGACACGACTGAGCTACTGAACTGAACTGAACTGAATAATACTGCAATGAACATGGGAGTTCAGCTATCTCTTTGGGGTTATGATGTCATTTCCTTTGGATATATACCCAGAAGTAGGATTGCTAAATCATACATAGTTGTATTTTGAATTTTTTGAGGAACCTCCATGCTGTTTTCCATAGTGACTGCACCAGTTTATATTCCCACCAACAGCGCAAAAGGGTTCCCTTTTCTCCATATCCACTCCAGTATTTATCTACTGTGTTTTTGAAATAACATTCTGACAGGTGTGTAATGATATCGCGCTGTGGGCTTTGATTTGCATTTCCCTGATGATAAGTGATGCTGAGCACATTTTCATGTAGCTGCTGTCCATTTGTAAGTCTTCTTTAGAAAAATATCTATTCAGGTCTTTTGTCCATTTTTAAATTGGATTGTTTGTTTCTTTGCTGTTGAGTTGTATGAGTTTTGGGTATATTTTGTATGTTAACCCATTATCAGATACGTGGTTCCTATTCTATAATTTTAATTTTGTTAATGATTTCCTTCACTGTACAGAAGTTTCTAAGTTTTATGCAGCCTCATCTCCAAACTTTTCTGATTTATACTCCTGTTGATTAAAATTTTGAACATATACCCCTGTCATTTATGAATTTTTATTTATTTATAGCTTTTGAATTGTGGTGTTGGAGAAGATTCTTGAGAGTCTCTTGGACTGCAAGGAGATCCAACCAGTCCATTCTGAAGGAGATCAGCCCTGGGATTTCTTTGGAAGAAATGATGCTAAAGCTGAAACTCCAGTACTTTGGCCACCTCATGCAAAGAGCTGACTCATTGGAAAAGACTGTGATGCTGGGAGGGATTGGGGGCAGGAGGAGAAGGGGACGACAGAGGGTGAGATGGCTGGATGGCATCACCGTCTCGATGGACGTGAGTCTGAGTGAACTCCTGGAGTTGGTGATGGACAGGGAGGCCTGGCATGCTGCGATTCATGGGGTCGCAGAGTCGGACACGACTGAACAACTGAACTGAACTGATATACATACATACTTTATTAATACATTATTATTTACATGATAGAACATACAGTAACATGGACTTCTAATGGGGGTAAGTTAAACTTATTTATTTCTATAATGTTAAAATTATATATTGTTTTTCAGTTATTAAGTCATGTCCAACTCTTTGCAACCACAGGCTCCTCTGGACTATAGCACCCAAGGCTCCTCTGTCCTCCACTATCTCCCAGAGTTTGCTCAAATTCATGCCCATTGAATTGGTGATGCTATCTAATCATTTCATCCTCTGCCATGCCCTTCTCCTTTTGCCTTCAATCCTTCCCAGCATTAGAGTCTTTTTCCAATGAGTCAGCTCTTCGAATCAGGTGGCCAAAGTATCGGAGCTTCAGCTTCAGCAACAGTCCTTCCAATGAATATTCAGGGTTGATTTCCTTTAGGATGGACTGATTGGATTTCCTTGCAGTCCAAGGGACTCTCAAGAGTCTTCTCCAGCACCACAGTTCAAAAGCATCAATTCTTTGGTGCTCAGCTTTCTTTATGGTCCAACTCTCACATCTGTACCAGACTACTGGAAAAACCATAGCTTTGACTGGGCAGACCTTTGTTGGCAAAGTGATCCTTTTCAGTCTTCCGATAAGAGCAGTCTGATTGACTATGCTTCATTATATTTAAAAAATATTAGTTTAACATCTTCTATTACAATTTTTCTGGGGTTCAGCTTATTTCAGTGGTTGCTTTAAAGGGCTGTCATTGCAAGAAGAGACCCCCCCCACCACCACCACCACCAAGCTATGTAGATCCAAATGGAAGAAGCGTGTTTCCGGCCCCACTTAGAGTCCTTCCAACCCAAAATGCAAGGTTGCCTCCCTGACTCTGAGAAGTTATTGTAGTCAAAAGGAAAATACTATTCCAGATGCCACACATGGGAGTTCCCATCCTCCTCGTGAGGCCTGCCAGTCTCTGGGGAGTGTCTCTCCAGTCAGGAGCAAGACTTGCTGCGACTGAGAGCCTGACAGGCCTGTGGACCGGAGACTCATTTTCTGGTTGGATGTCCAGTTTTGTTCTCTTTCTGTTACCATCCTTGGCTCATCCGCTATGTCACCCAGAGCTAGAAAAGTAGTTATCTCATAGCCCTGATGACTAACGAATGAACAGGTCCACTCTCTGTCCCCAAGAAGCAGACAAGGTGGTGTTTTTGTTTGCAGATTAGCCACGTATTAAGGCACAGATGCTGGTGTTGGTTGATTATTTGTAAGGGAGTTAAGCAATGACAGCTTTCGTTTTTCTCCCTCTAGGTGGGGGAGGAGGTGTTTTTTCAAACATAGTGTGTCTTAGCAACTGAAAGGAACCCTAAAAGGGCCCCTTTCTGGTCTGTGGCTAATCCAGGTGCCTTGGGATCCCCATTTCCTCGAGATTAGCATGCTCACAGCACAGCACTGTACCCTCTTTATCAATTGGTTGCAAATACTTCCTGTCCCAGCGGTTTGAGATGGGCGATTGTAGCCGATACTACCGGATATAAACAGAAACTTTACAACCGTGAGGTTCCTTCTTGGTCACTTTAGCCCTCTTGCTTCCAAATCTCAATGGGAAAATAAAGTGGGCCTCCTGGCCACCAACCCCATTTCTAGCCAGTTCCAGCAGGAAGGAGTCCTGTGGTAGGCTGGCAAGGTTAAAAGGATACCTGGGGGCCAGGGACTGGTAATCTATGCTTAATTACCCGCGGCATTTAATGGCCACAGAGAGAAGGAAAAAGCATATTTATTTTCTATTTAACTGCTTGATCTTACAGACGCCAAGACAGTTACATAAAGTCATAATGTTAGAGCAGGAAGGGACCCTGGAGATCAAATTATGTAACCTTATTTTAGAAACACTGAGGTCCTGGAATGTTACACTTCTCTCTCAAGGCAGTGACACTGGCTAGCGGCAAAGCTGGAACTAGACCCTGAGCATTCTGGCTGTGATCTAAAGCCTTATCCCAGCACAAGCAGCATTTTCACAATGGCAGAAAAAAGTATGAGAGCCTGATTTTAGTCCTGGATTCCTACTTGAATCTGAAGATTTCTCACAATCCCAGGAATAGGCTTGTGGAAGAGAAGTAATTGCCTCCAAAACCCATTCTCCCATTCTTCAGTAATAAAATATCAAATGTTAGCAGGGCACAGGCTACTCAGGGGGGAAAAATGTCACATTTCCTAGTATGCTTTACAATGAATTCACTTCCAAGTCCTGGCCAGAAGATTTAAAGGAAGGTGGTGAGTGCTTTAAAGGACTAGAGGGTACCCTTCTTGGGACCTGACTTCCTGACCAGTAACTGGAATGCTGACCCAAGGTCTGGAGCTGGAGCAGCCGTCTTGAGCCACAAGGTGGAAGCCAAACATTGAAGAAAGTGAAAAAACAAGATAGAAGGAAACTATACCAGTCCTGTCATGAGAGAGAAATATTTTTAAATCTTTTGTTGTTGTTGTTGTTGTTCAATTGCTCAGTCAAGTCCAACTCTTTGTGACCCCATGGACTGCAGCACGCTAGGCTTCCCTGTCTCCTTCACTGTCTCCCAGACCTTGCCTAAACTCATGTCCATTGAGTCAGTGATGCCATCAAAAATCTTTTTTAAGCCATTGCTATTTTGGGTTTTTAATCTCAAGCAAAATATTGTAATTCTAACACCAGCAGTAAAACTATTTTGAAAGTTTGTGGCAGAATTTCCTGGAAAGAAATAAAAAGATTTTACTTCTTGGATCTAGATGCCTACTTAAAGAGAAGGTATGTTTCATAAAGAAAGGTGAGAGCCAAAGAAAGATCCCCATCATGGTGATACAGCCACTGTACTTCCTGCCAATTTGACTTTATTTGGGAAGGCAATGGCACCCCACTCCAGTACTCTTGCTGTGAAAATCCCATGGACGGAGGAGCCTGGAAGGCTGCAGTCCATGGGGTCGCTGAGGGTCGGACACGACTGAGCGACTTCACTTTCACTTTTCACTTTCCTGCACTGGAGAAGGAAATGGCAACCCACTCCAGTGTTCTTTTCTGGAGAATCCCGGGGACTGGAGAGCCTGGTGGGCTGCCGTCTATGGGGTCACACAGAGTGGGACACGACTAAAGTGACTTAGCAGCAGCAGTTCCTCTTTTAAAACGAATGTCCCCTAGGAAAGGTAAGCCACCCTTGGTGGTGCACCCCTGAGAATCAGATGTCCTCCGATGATTTATAAGGAATCTTGGGAAGGGCAGTTGTTGTGAGTAGGTTGGAGGAGTAAGTGACGCCTCGGGAAGGGTGGGCCTGGGCCGGGTGGGACTGATGGGGGTTGGGAAGTTCCAGAGGCAGGGTGAGGAGAGGTGAGAAATGGGGCAGAAAGGGAGGTGTGGGGTGCTGGGTGTCGACTTTGACTTGTATCCAGGACTCTGGGGCCAGCCCTTACCATGGGAGGGCAGCAGCAGGAGGCGACATTCCAGGGACTCCACAGCTCAGGTCCTCCCCAACTCCAGGACCCCAGTGTAACTCAGCTTTCCTGTCCAGCCTGAGTCTTCCAGCTTTTCTTTGTCCAAAGATGCCTTCCTTAACCAAGACTAGTGGGAGAGGAGTCGCTTCCTGAAGGGAGGAGGCTGGACCAGCAGCTTGCATACTGGCTCAGAGTTCCCTCCCTACATACTTTTTGCGATGTCTATATCACACATTCAACCTTGTATCAAAAGAGATTTTAAATTGGATTGTTAAAACAAAAAAATAAAAATAAAAAAATTAATTGGATTGTTTTATTTTTAATAGAAATAGACTTTAAATTGGATTTTTTTTTTTTAGCCTTGCCCTAAGTAATATAACCTATGAAATGACAGGTTAGCATGCTAGTTATCTATATGTGGCTTAATTATTACATTAAAAAAATGTATCATCAGAAAACCATATAAATATTTTCCTTGGAGAAACATTGCATTATTTCATTCAGTTCCCCCAATGATCCAACAAAAAAGATACTAATATTAGTCCATTTTATAGACGAGAAAACTGAGGTTAAATAGCTTTCACACGAGTTTTCACCAGAGGTGAGATTTGATCTGTTAAGAAACAAAATTCAACTGAGTAAATTTGAATTTCAAAATGTCTTTACCCAGCCACTCCAGTACTCTTGCCTGGAAAATCCCATGGACGGAGGAGCCTGGTAGGCTGCAATCCACGGGGTCGCTAAGAGCCGGACACGACTGAGTGACTTTACTTTCACTTTTCACTTTCATGCATTGGAGGAGGAAATGGCAACCCACTCCAGTGTTCTTGCCTGGAGAATCCCAGGGACCGCAGGGGTCGCACAGAGTCGGACACGACTGAAGTGACTTAGCAGCAGCAGCAGCAGCAATTCATGAATCAGACAGCACCACATCTAGCATATAAAAGGACCTCCAAGGAGCTGTACAGAATGGAAGACTTTTGCAGGCAAGATGGGGAAGGGATAAGAGAAGAGCAATTGCCTTATCTTCCTCTGGGGGATGAAAAAGGATCTACGTGGTAGATTCCTTCATTGGTGCTCACCAGAAATTTTCAAACAGGAATTAAGATGACATTCCTGGTGGATATAAAAACTACAATTAGGTTAGTTTTAAGTTTTGATTTGGTGACATGGGCTTGGCACAAGTGACTTCAGTTGAGGCCCATTGTCTCTTTTTTCACAGAACGATCTATTTGACTTAAAAGTTGGTGGTGCTTCCTCTCTCCCAGGTGAAGGAAGGCAGAGAACCCTGAAGTTAAAGAGGAGGAGCAAGAAGAAGAGCCAATACTCCTGATCCTACATGAACATTCTCCCTTTGACTCTCCCCCACTTCCTCCCTTTTCTTCGTCTTCCATTTCTAAGAATGTCTCCTCCTCACCAAACCAGAACATTCCACAATGCATTCCTTATGAAAAAAGGCTACCAACTCCATGTCAGTAATAAAATTCTCTTTGGGAATTTTTATCACTTCTAAAGTTATCATTATGGAATTCACTTGCCCTTTGTTCTGGATGCATGGGGAGAGGAAGAACTGAATTTCTGGGGAGCCTCACAACACACCCGTGGGAAGCAGAGTAACAGCTGCTTATCACATGGAGCCCAGAGGGCTGCTGGGAATAGAAACCTTCACGTGTACCTGAAGCGACTGTTACTACGTGAGAGTCACGGTGATCAGTGTGGTAGAAAGAGAAAACCCCAGACTCCGCCGCTTACCGGCTGAGTGACTGAGGGCAAGCCACATAACCCTCTCTAAGCTGCAATTTCCCCATCCACGGGAGAGGAGAACAATCCCTGTCTCAGAGGGTTATCATAGCATTAAACAAGGCACCTATAACTCAGGGCTCTTTCATTATTATTGTTTTAAATTACTGCCAGAGTAAAGAGGGCCTTAATGTTCAGAACCCAATCGGTGTAAATTGTAGCACTTGGCAAAAATTGCCTTTTCTACTTGAAACTTCACTTTAAAAATAAAAGAAAGAAAAGGTAAGGTGAAAAAGCAAAAGGAAATGGTTATATTTTGAATGATCCCTGACCCCAAAGTCCTGCTTTAGACACTGTTTCCTCTTTCCTAATATTCTAGCTCAACATGCAAAACCCTTTGCTTTTACGCCAGGGCCCCCACAGGAAGAATGGACAGGACAGACAGGACATGTCTTTGCCCAAATTAATTTCATTTCCTCCCCACTAGGCCAGGGTCACAGCGATGGAGAACTATTGTCCATGGCGCTGAAAGCTGCATTTCCGTTTTTATCAGTTCGAGGCCGGCAAGAGAATTAAGTCAAAGAGCTTGGTGAGTCAAGTTAGTTCCTAACTACAGACAGTCCTGGACTCACAATGGTTCAGGTTATGATTTTTCAACTTAATAATGTTGCAAAGTGATATACATCCAGCAGAAACTGTAATTTTTGATATTTTCCAGGCTAGCAATATGCAGCATCACCGACACGATGGTCATGAGTTTGAGTAGGCTCCAGGAGTTGGTGATGGATAGGGAAGCCTGGCGTGCTGCAATCCATGGGGTCACAAGGAATCGGACCGGACTGAGCGACTGAACTGAACTGATCATGCGATTCAACCCTCCCTCAGGATGCTGGGCTTGGGCAGTGAGCCTCAGCTCCCATCAGCCCCTCAATTTCTAGGATAAACAACTGACGCACTTACAACCATTCTGTAACCAGGCAACCATCCCATTTTTCACCTTCAGTACAGTATTCAGTCAATTACATGAGATATTCAATACTTTATTATAAAATAGGCTTTGTGTTACACGAGTTTTCCCCAACTGCAGGCTTATCTAAGTGTTCTGAACACGTTTAGGGCAGGCTAGGCTAAGATAAGATGTTTGGTAGTTTTGTGTGTGCACGTGTGTGCTCAGTCACGTCCAGCTCTTTTTCAACCCTTTGGACGGTAGCTTGCCAGACTCCTCTGTCACGAGATTTTTCAGGCAAGAATACTGGATCGGGTTGTCAAATTTCATCCTCCAGGGATCCAGGGATCCAGGGATCGAACCTGTGTCTCCCGAGTCTCCCTGCATTGCAGGCGGATTCTTTCCCTGCTGAGCCATGGGGGAAGCTGGCTTGTTAGGTTAGGAGTATTAAATGCATTTTTCATCTTAATGTTTCAATTTTATATCCTTCCCTGCTCCTGTCTGGAGAATGGTATTCAGTCACCTGAGACTCATTCTGCAAAAAGAGCTTGATTGACCCAGGTTAGAGGACATCATCAGAGAAGGCAATGGCATCCCACTCCAGTACTCTTGCCTGGAAAATCCCATGGACAGAGGAGCCTGGTAGGCTGCAGTTCATGGGGTCATGAAGAGTCGGACATGACTGAGCGACTTCACTTTTACTTTCCACTTTCATGCATTGGAGAAGGAAATGGCAACCCACTCCAGTGTTCTTGCCTGGAGAATCCCAGGAACAGGGGAGCCTGTTGGGCTTCCGTCTGTGGGGTCGCACAGAGTCGGACACGACTGAAGCAACTTAGCAGCAGCAGCAGCAGAGGACATCATTCTCCTTATAGCCTGAATGTAGACATCGGTGACCCCAGCTTGTCTCCCCACCATCCCTGAAATGTAAATAGCTACATCTTAAAGGCAGTGTCTCCATTTCTGAGAATTTTATCCATCTAACTAATTGACTTAATGTTTAGGGAGCTTGGAACCATCAGATACCCATCAGTGGCTGAGAGATAAAGAAATATATTAGATCTGTTAGAGTTACTTTGTGCCAGACAGAACTGGCATGTGTTTTATGTCTAAAAAACTGGTTGTTGACTTTGAATGGAGTTTTGCTGATGTGGTTAGAAAATACTTTATCACGAAGTGAAAATAAAGATGAACTGTTTCTCTGAAGAGGCAGAAGGTAAGAGATGATTAAAGAAGGAAAAAAATGATGCAATTTTGTTTGATGTTTGATAGCTTTACTTGTCCCAGAATATTGCTTTGGGAATTATTTTCCCTTTTGGTCTTGAGGAAGAGTGTGAATGGACATAGAAGCATCTGTATAAAAGAAGAAGGGGGATACATATGTCAATCAAAAGAATTTGCCAGGAATGGGAAAAGCACATAATTAAATAAGCAGAAACTGACTGGCTAACTATTACGTTGTAATTCCTTCTCTACATACCAACCAATTATTCAGCAAGATCCTTCAATATAAGGAGCATAGAAAATGTTCTTTTTCAGGTTTTTCTCCTCTTGCTTCCAGGTAATCCATCACCACATGTTTCTTCCCGCTTCCTCTTCAGAACCCCTTCTCCTTTGGGGAGCAGACAGTTGCACTCATCTTGGTCTTGTGTACTGTGGGGACCTTAGGATGGTCTGATGCAGGTATACAGACTCTCCAACTTGTCTCTCTCTTGCTTTCTTTTCTTGTTTGCATGCCTCCATTCCAGGCTACACTCCTCACCCAGATACTTCCATCCCCATCAGTTTTGTCTGTGATCACGCTTGACTCTTCCTCCTGATCAGGCCAGCCTCAGAGCATCCATGAGGCTACATGATATGGAATGAACATAGGTCAAAAAATGTCAAAATTCTGATTGTTTTATGTCCTGACTATATGATCTTTGACAAGTTACCTTTTCTTAGCATTTCTGCTTTGAAGAAACAAAATAGTTATACTACCCCATAGGATTTATGAGAATTAAATGAGAAAATGTATGTAATATTCATGGCACATTAAGTTTTTTCTTCCCGTCTTTGTTGCCCAAAATAATCCCAGTCTGGACACTTATGGGCAATCTAAGTAGCTCAGACAGTAAATAATCTGCTTGCAATGCAGGACACCCAGGTTCAATCCCTGGGTCATGAAGATCCCCAGGAGAAGGGAATGACTAACCACTCCAGTATTCTTGCTTGGAGAATTCCATGGATAGAGGAGCCTGGTGGGCTACAGTCCTTGGAGGTCACAAAGAGTCAGACACAACTGATTGATTAACAACAAACTAAGTTGTTCAGCATTATTATTATCCAAAGTTCACTCAATACTTTCATTCATTATTCGAAAGAACACATGTCATTTTTGGCTCCTGCCTCTGGGGAGGCAGTAAGTTCTTTTTTTTTTTGGTCATAGATCATTTTTATAACTAGTCCTTTACCCTCACATAATACAGCAGGGTCTGCTCAAATCGAAACTGTGAGAATCCTCAATGGTTTTCTGTTTAGCACTAGGAAGCCTCTCTTGGACCCCTGAGAGCCAGAATAGTACCAACCAAGAAATTTCTACTCTCTTCCACTCAAGAGCTGTGCTGAGAAAAGGTGGGAGGGCTGCTTGCTCAAGTGTGGCCTTCAAAGACAAGGTAGAGATGAAGAAGAGATGAGAATGTAGCCTGTGGACCTGAGATGTGTAGCTGTGGATATAAAAGCCCCTGAGGAGCCATGTGGACAAATCATTTACAGCCAGAAAGTGGCACCACCTGCAAACAGAGCCTGTGAGACGTGGCCAGGGTTTTCCAATATTGATTTAACCATAAAGCAATGTTATGCCTCATCTCAGCCTTCAGTGCAACCTGATGCTGGCCACATAGGTCCCATTTATAAGGAAAAACAATCTGCCAACTCATACATTTTCTTTTCTTTTAGACCTCAATTCCAATTATGCCACAGACTCAATTGCAAACACAGTTGTGTTAATTAAGATACAGATGATGCTGCTGTGAAAAAGGGGATACAAAACAGAAGTTAATTTTTCTGATATAACAGTCTGAGCATAAGTTTTCCAGAGCCGATATGTAACTCCTTGATGTTGGAGACCCAGTTTCTTCCTATTTCCTGTTAATCCTCAATACACGTAGCTTCCATCTTGTGATATGAGATGGTTGCTCCAGCTCCCACCATCACATTCACTTTGCAGCTTGTAAGAAAAAGAAGAGACTTTTCTGTAAAAAGCAGTCTGGAAGTTTCAAATGTCAATTCCATTTTCATACTACTGGCCAGAACTTAGTCACATGACCACACCTAGCTGCAAGGGATACTGGGAAGTGTAGTCCTAGATGGGCAGTCATGCCTGCAGCTATAACTTCACTATAGAAGAAGGGGAGACTGTAATTTTGAGGCAAAGTTAGCACTCTCTGCACAAAAGGATCGGATATGACTATAAATCAGTGAAGCCTGCTGGGTATAAGGGCATATGCATATTTTATGTGAGTAGTAGGTCTTGAAGCAAACAAGTTCAGTTCAGTTACTCAGTTGTGTCCAACTCTTTGTGACCCCATGGACTGCACCATTCCAGGCTTCCCTGTCCATCACCAACTTCCAGAGTTTACTCAAACTCATGTCCATTGAGTTGGTGATGCCATCCAACCATCTCATCCTCTGTCATCCCCTTCTCCTCCCCGCTTCAATCTTTCCCAGCATCAGGGTCTTTTCCAATGAGTCAGTTCTTCACATCAGGTGGCCAAAATATTGGAGCTTCAGCTTCAGCATCAGTCCTTCCAATGAATATTCAGGACTAATTTCCGTTAGGATTGACTGGTTGGATCTCCTTGCAGTCCAAGGGGCTCTCAAGAGTCTTTTCCAACACCAAACTTCAAAAGCATCTATTCTTTGGCGCTCAGCTCTCTTTATAGTCCAACTCTCACATCCATACATGACTACTGGGAAAACCGTAGCCTTGACTAGACAGACCTTTGTTGGCAAAGTAACATCTCTGCTTTTTAATAGCAAACAAGAGAGCCCCACTTTAGCAGCAGCTACTTTCATCCTAGATACTACTGTCATGCACAAATGTAGGCTCAGTGTTCCAGATCTGTGGTTTTCAAGAGAAGCCTGCTAACAACATTAAAAAAAAATGTTATCTCCCGCTTTTAAAATGTTGACCCAAAAAATTTTTTTAAACACTGTATGAGCCAAATACAGTGTTTAAATACTGACATTTGAGACCATTTATTAGATGCAATTTGCGTGAAGGTGTCAACTGTGTTTCACTCTCTGCCTGAAATGCAAAACTTTTGAAATCCAAAATTAGAGCTATAAGACAAAAGGTTAATAAAGAGCTGTGATCATGATAAATGCTTTAAAGTAAATAATGTGTTTGGTTTGTTAGCTGAGCGCTGAGACAAGAAAATCATTAGTCGAATATTATATTTCAATTTTTGGACTTCCCTTGTGGCTCAGAGGGTAAAGTGTCTGCCTACAATGCAGGATTGACCTGGGTTCAATCCCTGGGTTGGGAAGATTCCCTGGAGAAGGAAATGGCAACTCACTCCAGTACTCTTGCCTGGAAAATCCCATGGATGGAGGAGCCTGGTAGGCTACAGTCCATGGGGTGGTAAAGAGACATGAATGAGTGACTTCACTTCACTTCATATTTTAATTTTAGGTGTAAAATAATCTTAATCTCTCTGTTGGTTGCAATGACCTGGTGTTAGTTAACCAGATAAATGAATTAGAGAAAATGCTCAGGCCCCCTTTTTATGAGTAAGATGAAGATGATCTGCATGACAGTCACAAAAAGTGCTGCTCAGGTCTCCTGCTGGGGTCGGGGGAGGGAGCAGCAGGGAACATAACTGACCCAGATGCTGCTATGGTCACATGAAGACCATACTTCCATGAGTTGTTGTTACTGTTGTTCAGTCACTAAATCATGTCTGACTCTTTGTGGCCCCATGGACTGTAGCACACCAAGTTCTATCTTCCACTAATCTCCCAGAGTTTGCTCAAATTCATGTCTATTGAGTTGGTAGTGTTATCTAACCATCTCATCCTCTGCCACCCCCTTCTCCTTTTACCTTCAATCCTTCCCAGCATCAGAGTCTTTTCCAATGAGTCAGCTCTTTGCATCAGGTGGCCAAAATATCAGAGTTTCAGCTTGAGCAGCAGTCCTTCCAATGAATATTCAGGGTTGATTTCGTTTAGGGTTGACTGGTTTGATCTCCTTGCTGTCCAAGGGAGTCTCCAGCACCACAATTTGAAACCATTAATTCTTCGGTGCTCAGCCTTCTTTATGGTCCAACTCTCACATCTGTACTCAATTACTGGAAAAGCCCATAGCTTTGACTATATGGCCCTTTGTTGGCAAAATGATATCTCTACTTTTTAATATGCTGTCTAAGTTTGTCATAGTTTTCCCTCCAAGGCACAAGCATCTTTTAACTTCATGGCTGCAGTCACTGACCGTAGTGATTTTTGCAGCCCAAAAGAATAATATCTGTCACTGCTTCCACCTTTCCCCCTTGTATTTGCCATGAAGTCATGGGACTAGATGCCATGATCTTAGTATTTTTAATATTGTGTTTCAAGCTTTTTAACTCTCCTCTTTCACCCTCTTCAAGAGGCTCTTTAGTTCCTCTTCACTTCTTGCCATTACAATGATATTATCTGCATATCTGAGGTTGTTGATAGTTCTCCCGGCAATCTTGATTCCAGCTTATAATTAATCCAGCCTGGCATTTCACATGATGTACTCTGGATATAAGTCCTGTGAGATGCTCCCAACCAATGACTGAGCACAGAAGGGAGACTTCTCCAGGAGTCAACTTTGACTCCAGAACTCATCATCCACCTGGCCAAACCTTTCTCGTAACTGCGCTGAAGTCTGAGACTCCTTCAGCCCATGCCACGTACTTTTCACAAAACTTCTGTCTTCACTTCCTCCTGCTCCTTTCTCCCTCATCCTGCACAGGCCTTCCCCCCTATAAATCCCTTACACACCTAATCCCATATGGACCCCTGCTTCGAAGCAGACACAAACTAACACATGATGCTAATGATAAAAACAGCAATGATGGGAACAGTTACACTTTTCTGTGTGCTATGTGCCAGGCACTGCTTACACAAGCATAGTTTCCTGGCAATAATAATAATAATGGCTGACTTTCTTGAGTATGTTCCAGGACCATGCATTTCATACACTGTCTTCACAAAACCTAAAGTGAGTAATAAACTGCCATTCTCATGATTTTGCAAATTAATTGGTCATACGTCAGATACTTGTGTACTCCCCAATTTCTAGCACATCCAAACACCACCACAAACTATCCTCATGACTTACACTATTTATGAATAGCACCTGTACAATTATTTACTTATCATTTTTCTTTAACTGATTTTTAAAACTTGAATATACTTATTTTTAAAAGAAACATAATATCCCTAAAATAAATGGTAAATTGCTATCCATTGCCATAAATTAAAGACAACCTTAAAAAATTAAAAATATAATACTAGAAATAATCACAGCAAAATTATTATCAAATTTTATCTAGACAATATTATAGTAGATATTATAATACATCTAATTAAAGACTCTAAATCTGAGGTCTGTACTCATTTTGTGTATATGTGTTTTTAAAGGGAGATGAACAAGTGTTAGATGTTAAAGAAATTCAAGCTTCAAGTGAAAAATTTTTTCCTGACAAAATCAGGAAGATTGAAAAAAAATAAATAGAAAGGGACTAAGTTTCTCAGTCTGTGACTCAATGCTCTTTTATGCTGCATCCATGTATCCCAAATCCCTAAATTCCTCTTGGTGTGCCTTGGGAAATACCAACCAACAGGAAAGTGGAGAATGTTCATTTAGATGGAAAAACAGTTTTGTACAATTGTCCCTTGGCCCCCGAAGAAAAGAAAAGCAATTTCATAGCTTTTCAGCCTCCAAAGGTTCTCAGTGCACACAATGGTTTATCTGGAGGGTGCAATCTTTCAAAAGTAAAACAAACCAGAGCCTGAAGCATGAGGGAACGCTGCTTTTGGGGCAGGTGTATCCGGTAGAGAAACAAAACACCTCTCTCTGTGGTTAGGCCGCCTAGTGTTCTAGAGTTCAGCACATTCACAAATCAGCCTGCCAAGGAGGGGGCTGTGCCACACTCATCGACAGCCTAGGGCCGGTGTAAGAACCTCCTAGCCTCTCTGGGTTGGGTAGGCCACAATAATAGGGAGCTGAGCAACACTGATGGGAGAGGGAGGCCCACACCACCCTCCAGGCTCTGCATTGGGCCCTTTCCAGCCAGAGCCTCCAAGTTACTCATATAGACAGCAGAAGAAATCCTACTGCAACAGATTACAGCTTTCCTGCAGTTTAAACACATTTTAGAAAATCATACCCCTACTCTTCAGACTTTAACCCAAAGAGAAGAGACCAGAATCTGACCACTTGGGAATGGAAAGTGCTTGAAACCCAGAAAGGAGGTGGAGAGGGTTTGTCCCCAGCCCTCCTTTCTGATCCTGAGCTCCTGAATCAATTTCCATTATGCATAATTTGCATTTGGTTTAGTACCTGGTTTGCAAACTTAATTCGATCTGGAAATAGAGATGGCTTGGAATGCCATAGTGGAGAAACCTGGGAGGCCTCCATTTATCATCACAAAGTCTCAGTATTCTGCACACTTTGCAGATGGAACATAGAGTCACAACTGAAATTTCAGAACTGAAATGAGGTCTGATAGTGGGTCAGAGGCTGATTCCTTATTCTGTACTTCCAGAGACCTCTGGATCTTTAGCATACTATGCTTTTGAATAAGTTACCATCCAAGTAGAGGTAAATAATAGAGGAGGAGGAGGAATAATTAACATTTTTGAGTGCTAAACACCTTATATACCTCATCCCATTTAATGCTAAAACCTCTGTGAGATGAATACATATATATATTTATATTTTTATATATATTTATATTTTTCATCCCCTATCTGCCAACAAGAAAATTGAAACACAAAGAGATTAATGGTCAAGATCACCCAAAATGAGGTTTCAAGCCCAAGCATTAGGGCTCTGAGCCCGGTGGTCACACTCACAACCACTATACTGCCTTTTGAGTCAGACATAACTGAGTTCAAATTCAGGCTCTATCTGATAGTAGCTGTGCAGATTTGGGGAAGTCACTCAACCGTTCTGACCAATGTTTTCTTTTCTGTAAAGTGAGGATTAAAATAGTGCCTATCACTTAAAGCTGATGAGAAGAGTAATTAAATGAGGTAATGCAGGCACCATGCATGGTGCCCAGAACACAGGAAGAGCTCAATAAATGCTCAGTATTATTAGCAACGAAATCGTGGTCCAAAAAAGGGTTGATCCACTTTCTATTTACTTCTCTGATGGCTGCCCTCCTTACAGTTGCTACCTGCTGCTGACTTAAGCATAGCCTTCCATTTTACCTCAGTCACCCCATGCAGCTTTCTGGGGAGGGAAAGTCCACCAGAGAGAGGAACACTCGTCCAGCCTCCGCAGACAGCCTTTCCCCTTTGACGCCGTGTGCAGAGAATCATGGTGGACCCCAGAACGCACTTTCAGAACCATCAAGGGTTTTTAAAGGCAGTGACGAAAACCAGGAGATAGATGGCATCATAGAGCTGTTTGTCCTAAAAGGTAATACACTTAGTATGGGGGCCTCTGAGAATAGGTGGATGTGTGCTAAAGCTCTGTGTGTGCCCCAGGATGTTCAGAGAATGAGCCCACTGTAAGAGTCAACAGAGGAATGATCATTCTCTGATGAAAACCATAAAGTTTGCAGAGTTACTACATATGATGGTTTTAGAAGATACAGATGTAGAGAATGGACTTGTGAACACAGTCGGGGAAGGAGAGGACAAGAGAATGAAGAAAGTAGCATCAACATATATACATCATGAGGTGTAAGGTGGATGGCCGGTGAGAAGTTCCTGTATAGCACAGGGAGCCCAGTCTGGTGCTCTGTGATGACCTGGAGGGATGGGATGGGGGAGAGGAGGGAGGCAAGGGAGGGAGGGAGGGAATGTGTGTATAATTATGGCTGATTCGCATTGTTGTATGGCAGAAACCAACGCAACATTGTGAAAGTTAAAAAAAAATTCTTTAAAATGAAAAAAAAAAAATGTTTGTGTATTCTTTGGCACTCCTCACATAAAGAGTTAGAATCTAATTACCGTACCCTCGAATATGGGCTGTACTTAAGGACACTGTGTGATTTCTGAGGCTAGTTTATAAGAGGTGTTTTAGCTTGGTTCTCTCTCTTGAGGTGCTTCCTCTTCAAGCTCAGTGCCATGTTTTGAGGCAGCCCAGGTGGCAATGGAGAGGCCAAGAATAGACCTTCCCTTCCTCAGCTTCAGTTGAAGCCCTAGACAACAGACAGCCTTTGAGATGCCTCCAACCCCAGTCACCATCCAACTTCAAGTTCACGAGAGGCCTCAGGTGAAAACCAGCTCCTAAGCCCAGTATACTGAATTAAATAATGGAAACGCTACAGTATAGTTCAGAAAACTTTAACTGAGGGTCATGGTTAGCTACCACGAGCTTTACTTCTTCTTTCTTAGAAACTATTAGTTTAACACTTACTCTCATAACGCATAATAATTAATTTTTGTTGGATATTTATCGAGTATTTTTATGACCCACAGTAATTATTTTTATCAATTTTTTAAAATCTAATAAGAACTGGATACATTAGTCACATCATGTAAGTTCTCCTGAGAGAAGTGCAGCTAGGTAGGCATTCCTCAGAATAAACCTGAGGACTATTCTTTAGCTCCCTATGCCATCAAAAATGGGGAAGCTTTAGGGTTAACTGACCCTTGAAGTCCTCTTTGAAGCAGAACTGAAGCCAGCTGATGAGCAGAAACTTGATCCTTTGACAGCCCCAGCATGTCAGGGTGTGAAATAACGATGCAGAAGCTGTCTGCAAACCATCAGCCAACTGTCAAGTGTTTTCTAGGAGCTAACTTGGTCTTAACTCTTGTGCATGTAAAACTTCCAGCTCTCAGAATCTACCAAAAAAAAAAAAAAGATATCTCTATAAATGTTAATACACACAATGCTTTTTTTTTTTACACACAGTGTTTTAAACCCCACCTACACAAGGTACTGAGGGAATAAGAAACAATACCTGTTTTCAAGAATATATTGCCTAATAGGGAAAGTATTAGCTGTTCTAATACTAGAATAGATACTCATGCAGGCTTCAGTGGGAACACAGGCAAAGCACATTAGCCCACCCTGCGATTTAGATCAGCTTCTTGGAAGTGGAGTTTCTTGAGCTAAAGCTTGAGGAAAGTCTTAGTTAACTCAGGATACTATAACAAAATACCAGATTGGGGTGACTTCAACAGCAGACTTGTATGTCTTATAGTTCTGTAAACTGCAAAGTCCGAGATGAAGGTGCCTGCAGATTCAACGTCTGGTGAAAGCCCCACTTCCTGGCTCGCACAAGGCTGCCTTCTCAGGGTGTCTTCACACGGTGCAGGGTGGGGGGCGCTCTCCTCTGTCCCTTCTTATAAGAGCGCTATTCCCAGTACAGGGCTCCATCTTCTGGAGTTCCTAAAGCCTAATTGCTTCCCAAAGGCCCCACTTCACTGAATACCATCACACTGGAGAGTATGGCTTCAACGTATGATTTTAGGGGGAACACAAACATTCTGTCCATAGCAAGGGAAGTGTGCGTCCAGGCAGAGCAAGATGGGCATTCCGAGGGGCAGGAGCAGCATAAGCAAAGAAGCAGAAGTGTGAAATGACATGCAGGATGCAGTCAACTCTGAGCAGTTTGGTGTTATCAAACGCGCCAAACCCTCCCTCCCCCACCACACACAGAATCCTTTCTTCAAACAAAAAAATTGCATGTGGGAACCCAGCAGATAAAACAGATACAATCAGGGGCTGTAGGGGATACCTCCCCAGAGGGGGCTGATAGGGCACGTCTCACAGGGCCTAAGACTCCACAGGCAGGCGAAGGGGGGTGGGCGGTGGTGGTGGAGGCAGGCGCTGGAGTAGATCTAGAGATCTGTAGCACAGCGGCCAGGGCTTGGATGGCCTAACATACTCAGCCTTGTGGGAATGCGGTGGGGCACCACTGAGGAGGTTTTTCTAAGGAGTGTATGCTCAGATTTGTGCTTGGGAAAAGGGAGTGGCAGCATAAGGAAGAAGTGCCTTAATCTAGAGAAAACGTCATAAAGGCTTGAACTAGGGCAGAGGCCATGCCAAGAGGGTAGGTCACTGGAGTACTTCACTGATCCTACTTCTCAGAAGACAATTATCCACTAGTAGGATTTTTTTTTTTAATATTCATTTATTTGGCTGTGTTGGTCATAGTTGTGGCATGCGGGATCTTCGTTGCACATGCAGGGTCTTTCACTGTGGTGTACGGACTCTCTAGTTGTGGCACACAGACTCCAGAGTGTGTGGGCTCAGTAGTTGTAGTATGCGGGCTTAGCTGCTCCCCAGCATGTGGGATCTTAGTTTTCTGACTAGGGATCAAACCTTTGTCCCCAGTATTGTGAGGCAGATTCTCAATCACTGGACTACTGGAAGGGAAGTCCCTCCAGTAGTAGGTTTTATAGAGGGAGGCCTGGCTGCCTAAGGAGGATGTCAGCCTCTAGAGCCATGCCATAGCCCTTCATTCCTACCAACTTCTCTCCAGCTGCCACTTACCCATGCAATCCCCATAGTCCAACTGAATTGATGCCTATTTTACAGGTAAAGGTTGTGGCTGGTGTGGTGAATTTTATGTGTCAAGGTGGCCAGGCTATCTAGTGGTACCTAGAAATTTGGTCAAGCACTAGTTTGGATGTTGCTATGAAGATATTTTTAGGGTAGATTAACATTTAAATCAGTCTTGGTAGGAGTTCCCTGGTGGCTCAGACAGTAAAGCATCTGTCTACAATGCAGGAGACCTGGGTTCAATCCTTGGGTTGGGAAGATCCCCTGGAGAAGGAAATGGCAATCCACTCCAGGACTATTGCCTGGAAAATCCCATGAACAGAGGAGCATTTACATCAATGCACTTGAGTAAAGCAGATTGCTCTTCATAAGGTGATGGGCCTCATGCAATCAACTGAAGACCTTAGCAAAAAAGAAAAAGAATCAATCCCCAGACGAAGCAGGAATCCTCCTTGCAGTCTGCCCCTCTTCCTTTGGTCTCCAGCCTGCCAACCTGTGCTCCATTTCCATTTTCCATTATATGTATACTGCTGCTGTGTCTGACTCTGTGCGACCCCATAGACGGCAGCCCATCAGGCTCCCCCATCCCTGGGATTCTCCAGGCAAGAACACTGGAGTGGGTTGCCATTTCCTTCTCCAATGCATGAAAGTGAAAAGTGAAAGTGAAGTCACTCAGTCGTATCTGACTCTTAGCGACTCCATGGACTGCAGGCTACCAGGCTCTTCCGTCCATGGGATTTTCCAGGCAAGAGTACTGGAGTGGGGTGCCATTGCCTTCTCCGTATGTATACTACTATTACTATTATTGGTATATATACTATTGGTTTCTCAGAAGAACCCTGACAATTACAATGGCTTATCCCATCGTCCAATTATCCCATTGTCCAGATAGAGGCTGGAATAAAATGCTGATTTGTAACAACTCATTAATTCAAGGTCATCACAGTTTCTCCCATGAAAGTAAGTTCAAAAGGTGGAGAGGTCCTGCCCTTAACTGGCATTCCTGATAACATCAGCAACCTGCTCAAAATCTTCAGCTATTCTCTGTAGTCTTCCAATAAAGCCCCAATTACATGGTCTAACGTTAGGAGTCTCCATGTCCAGAATTCAGTCTCCATTCCCAATCCTACCTCTCATGACCTGATAAATTGATTATTATGCATTATATCCACCCCCACAAAAATAACACTGTCCATCCACACCCTTTGCCTTATAATTTGTAGTCCCCCCTGTGGGGAGAGTGAGAGATTTCTGATCCACTGATCTGGCGCTTGTCCACATGACTTGCTTTGCCCAGTGAAATGTAATCAGACATGACATACCCATCCTAGCAAAAACTTGAAATGCTTGTGTGGTTTGGCAGAATGGAGGGCAGATGGTCTCTAGGAAGGTGGGGATGGAGAGTATAAAATTCTCTCACAAAGATCATTTTACTTTTCAAGTAACAAAAGTAACAGCTGCCTTTCATGCAACTTTTTCTTGGAAGTCCAGATTTTCTGCTCTGTTGCAGTGTGAAATTGTATCATTTTAAGCAGTAAGCAGCCTCTTTTTCCTGAGGGTTTATTCAGCCACTTAGTATTTGGGATGTTTACCAAACAGGCGAATGGATTTTTTTGGATCTTAACTCAGTTTTTTGGGGAGGATGGGGGAGGGGGATGTCTTTAAATGATGCCTTGTTTTATTTTTACCATGTACCAGGGTAGGAAAAAAATATCTTAACAGCTGGCACCAACTCCCAATTTGCTTTGCATATAAAATACCTTTGCTTAGGACAATAGCTTTATAGGTCCTTTGGGATGGAAAATGAATCTCCCTCAGTCGTGGGAGAACAGGTGAGTGGAAATAAGAGATGGCTAAAATATTCTGCTTTAAAAACAAATAAGAATGAGGGCAGAGCAGGGAGGCAGAGGCAGACAGCTGAAATTAAAGGAAAATGGAAAGAAAGAAAGAAGGGAAAGTTTAAGCAAAGGGCAAGAGGCTTGGTCGAAGCAGAGACCTCCAGTTATCTTCAAAACCCAGTTCCTCCTTTCTGGCATAGTAACAGAATCCCAGCTGGGCTCATGACCACCCTGAGACTACATCTCCCAGGTTCCATTGCAGCCAGTGTGATCATGTGACTACATTCTAACCAATGAAATGAGAATGGAAGTGATGTGAGCATCTACTTGCTCTGGAGGAAATCCTTGGCCTCCGTTCCCTCCTCTTCTGTCTCCCATGGGCTGTTTGTAGCTGTGGTCTGACCTGGCTTTGTCTATACAGAAGAGGATAGAGTCACTCCCAGGGGATGCCAAAGCAACAAGACAGAAGGGACTGTGGTTAGAAGTTCCTTCTTCCAACCACAGTGGGAAGCAAAGCAGACACAGCCTAGACTTGGAGGGAGAGAGAAAGCGGAGTGTTTTTTAGCGGGAGAGTCAGCAGGGCTTGTGGGGGAAGGATCTCGTTTCAGCAGCTTAGCCTAAGTCTTAACTAATACGATGGCAAAATCACTAGGGGACTTTCGAAAAATGGAGCTAGCTATTATTCAGTTTCTTTAAATCTGCATTTTTATGTGCTACAAAACCTCCATGTTTTGACCTTTGGCAAAATATGTTACAATGTGTAAGAGGCTTGGAAGAAATTAGGGAAAGTATCTGGGTCCGTAGTTGGGCTGACAGAATGCGGACAAGGAAGAGAACACATGCACGATGGCCCAGGGACCAGAAGAATTCCACAGAAGCAGGAGCTCCAAGCCAGATTGCCATGACAGTGCAAGCCCACCTGAATTCCCAGCATCTCGGGGAGGGCCTGGACATCACACAGGGTATGGAATGGAGAGATGATTCAATTCAATCTGGGACCTAGGGGTCAGGATAACTCCTACAAACACCTGGACTGAAACAATAATTAATCCCTAAAGCAGGAATGTGTAGTGATTAACAGTATAGATTCTAGAATCAGACTGAATGAGCTTCAATTTCTCTTCTACCAACTACAACTATGTGACTTTGGGGAAGTAACTTAAAATACGAGCCTCAGTTTCCTTATCTGTAATTTGAGTATAATAAAAACAATCTTTTCATAGGGTTATTATAGAGAATTAAAAGGAATAATGTACATAAAACACTCAACAGAGTGTGCAAGATATGATGAAGGAAATATTGACTGGCCTTTATTAATGTTAATTTCATCACGATATTCATATAAGATCCTAGCTATTAATCAAGGCTTAGAGAACAATCGCTAACTTTGAGACTTCTCTGGCAAAGTCATAAGCTCAAATGTTTCTGACATAACCCAAGGACAGTGGGTGGAGCAGGGCATCACTCTAGCCTGTAAGGTGTCTCAGGACCAAGTGTTTCCCATTGTTCCGCTGAGAAAACAAACAAGTTGAGGAGTGCCTGAGGTAGCAAGTCACTGGCAGAACTAAGACTGAAACTGGGGTCTCACACTATCATTTGCGGTCTAAGGCATTCCAGCAAAGCCAGGCTGAACAAAGTAAGAACACTGTTACCTGCAGCGCTCTGGGACCTGTCCCCACACCTTGCTCCTCCTTACCACGGTGTCCCCACCTCAGTGAGCCACCACCAGCACTCAGGAACTCAGGCAGGAAAGCCACAGTGGTTCTATACTTCCTGTTTTCCCTCACCCCCTACTTCTAATCAGCCCTCGGGTGGTGTCTACTTCTGCTCTGAAGTCACTCTCAAATCCATTCACTTTCTCTACCTTCACTTCCAGTGTACCTCAAACCACCTACAGTAGCCTCTTAATTGGCATCTGCCCTTGCTTTCTTCATTTTCCTCTCCTCTTGGAAGTCATAGGGATTTTTTTTTTAACCCAAATATCATTATTTTTGTCCTGCCTAATTCCTTCTGTCAGCCTCCCATTGCCCCGGGGTGAGGTTCAGCCAGCCTACCTTGTTAGTGTCAGTTTAAAACACCCCACCCCCGCCCTGCTCTCAAAGCCCAAACCACACCAGACAGTTTTTCTGTTTCTAGAACAGAGTACAGAGCCCCCAGCCCTTGAATGCTATTTCCTCTGCTTAGGACACCGTTTCCTTCTCTACTTCCTTTCATCTACTAACTCATTCACTCAAAAACATTTTTTATCACGCTCCTACTATAGGTCAAAGCACTGTTCTCGGCCACAGAGATAAATATTTTTGTGTGTGCCGTGATCTCTATTAGAACTCTGATGACACCTATGGACCATTTTCTCAGGCTAATGCTTTTTTCTTTTTTTAGGATGATGAATTCTGTGTAAATATCACTTTATATCACTGTTTACTTAGTTCACTTGAACCTCACCACTTTGATTAGATAAGGTAGATATTATTGTACTTCCTCTTTTTCCCAACATATTACAAACAGTTGAAAAGATTACAATGAAGGTTGATAGGGGAGGCAGGATAATAACTCCCCTAAAATGTCCATGGAATCTGTGTATATGCTATGTTATATAACAACTAACAACAAAAAACCTTCCAAATGAAATTAAGGACTTTAGGGAGATTATCCCTATAGGGAGGTTATCCCTATAGGGAGAGTGCGTTAGATTATCCAGGTAAGTCCAGTGTAATCAAATGTGCCCTTAAAAGTGGAAAAGGAAGGAAAGTGGAAGAGTTAGAGAAGATGGAAGGAGAAGTAGGAGAGATTTGAGACTTGAGAGGGACTTGACCTGCCATTGAGGGTTTTAAAGATGGAAGAAGAAAGCTGTTGTGTACGTTGAATTATGTCCCAGGCTGTGCTGTGCTTAGTGGCTCAGTCGTGTCCAATTCTTTGTGACCCCATGGACTGTAGCCCACCAGGTTCCTCTGTCCATGGGGATTTTCCAAGCAAGAATACTGGATTAGGTTGCCATGCCCTCTTCCAGGGGATCTTCCCAACCTAGGGATCAAACCCAGATCACTCGCATTGCAGGCAGATTGTTTGGCATACGAGCCACCAGGAAGGACCAGGCTAATGCTTTTTAAATTCATAGAACAAACAGAAGGGATTATAAAAGAAGCCAAATGTATTAAAATGGTGATTAAACGTTTGAAAATTTTGATACAGTAACGTATAGGTTTCTTTACTATTGCGTTAAATAATAAGATCCAGCAGTGGGTCTAGAAAATGCTTTAACTTGTTAGTGGTCAGCGTAAGTGACATTTCAAGATATCTGTAAAAGGGCAGTGGTTGACAAAGTCTCAAGCACAGTTCAAGGACTGTGGTTTGTTGCGTACATTCACAACGAAAGGAAATGCTACATTTCAGTTAGGGGTTAGTGAAAATAAAGGTATAATTTTTGTTTTATTTAAATTCATAGCCTCCAAATGCTAGGCACAGCTTCCAGAGGGTCTCCAAGTTTAGGTTCAACCCAAGGAATATAGTAAGAAAAATAGGAGCTTGCATTCTAATCAGGGGAAATTGATAATAAACACAAAAGTTCAGTTGATGATGAGCTATTTAAAGATGATAAAACCATTCAGACTATAATTAATTTAAAGAAAATAAACAAAGTGACAGAGATTGAGTAAGTAGGGTAGCTGATGTGTGTGTGTGTATGTGTGTGTGCTCAGTCTTGTCTGACTCTCTGCGACTCCCATTAAGGTGATTGGGAAAGGCCTCCCTTGGGCTTCCCTGGTGGCTCAGTGGTAAAGATTCCACCTATCAATGCAGGAGACAAGAGTTCAATCCCTGATCTGGGAAGACCCCACATGCTATTGAGCCTGTGCTCTAGAGCCGGGGAACTACAGCTACTGAGCCCACATGCTGCAACTCCTGAAGTCCATGCACCCTAGAGCTGGTGCTCCTCCGCAAGAGAAGCCACCACAGTAAGAAGCCCCACGCACTCCAGCTAGACAGTAGCCCCTTTACTCCACCGCTAGAGAAAAGTCCATGCAGGAACAAAGACCCAGCACAGCCAAAAATAAATAAATAAATTATATTTTTAAAAAAGAGGAAAGTCCTCTTGAGGAAGTCCTCATGAAAAGCCAGGGTTGAGGATCAAAAAGAGGGGGACAGTAAGAGGCAGGCCAGGCGTGGCAGTGGAGGGAGATGATGTCAAAACAGGCACACATAAGTCTCAAAGGCCAGAGAGGGAGGTCCTTGAGCACCTGCTTCAGTCCTCCTGAAAATTGGGAAGCCATTGACACAGCATCTGGGGTTATTTTAGGAGCTCTTGCGATAACAGGAGTGAAAGACCCTAATGAACAACACTCACTGGAATCTTCTCATGACTCATATATCATTTCGTTTAACTCTTCAAGTGCACACTGTTCAGATGCTTAAAGTCATCAGCTTAAGGTCTCATCGACGGTATACGACAAAGCTGGGATTCTGACAAAGCCCTTTCCCTTGATCACCACCTTTTTCTATCTCTTTTCTACGGAGAAAGCATAAATTCTTTCAAATCAAAGTCACCTCCTTCCCCCATGGCTCCCAGGACATGCCTGTCTGCAATCTTTTCCCGTTTGCAGAACAGTGTCTCCCAGGAGAAGAAGTTAAAAATCTAAATGCAGCAGCTAAAAGCTGCAGGGCCTGGGGGAAGCCACTTAGCCCTAAATTCCTAGATGTTAAAACCAGCATAACCATGGCAACGCACTCCCAGGGCCTTCATTAAAGAATCTGACAGTGAAAATCAGACTAAATCAATGTAAGGAGGAGAATATTCCGTTCTCTCTAAGTGCAGCTGGTTCACACCCTGAGGAACTAAAAGCATTCTCCCCCACCCCCTGCAGCAGGGCAGCCCACCACCCACTAGGGACTCCCCATCTGTAAGACAGAAATTTCAGTGAACAGTCCTGTGCACTCCTGGGCCTGTCCCTTTCCCCAGAGAAGGTTCTCTTGCAGAAGACATGTCCACCTTTCTAAAGAAGCCCCAGTGCAGCCAGGTAGCATCTCCTGCACATTTTCAAGGAAGAGAGAAAAAGAGAGAGAATTGGGCAGAGAGTGAGAGTTCAGTCAAACCTTCTCTATTTTCACTCTCACTCCTGTTTTTCTCAACATTTTTCCACTTCTCCAACTTGACCTCAGAGCCTTCCCTTGATGCCTCTCAGAATCACACTCTGGTTGGTGCTTTGGCCTAAAGTATTTGTAATACAGGTTCTCCCTGCTCCATCCAGTTGTGTTGGGGCAACTGGAGCCCTGCCTCCTCCACCTGTTGTCTCCAGGATGAGAAAAGACATCGGCAGCTCTGTGCCTGGTCAACTCACTAAGACCTGACTGGATTGGGAAATATTCCAACTTCAAGTGGTACTGAAGCATTGGAAGTACATTCTGTGCACTGTGGACAACCTTTGTCAGACCAAGTAGTACATTTTATTACCTCTTTAATTTCTCTGTCACCAGCAAGACTGGGGATACCCCAGGAATGACAGAGGTGAACTTTTTACTGAGTCTCCATATGCCCCACTCACACGCTGAGTACATTACCTCATTTCAATTTAATTACATTATGAGATGGGTATTATCATTATCTTATTCAATAAAAAATTATTATTTTATAGAACCACAATCTGAAATTTTAAAAGTTTGATAACGTCTTCAAAGTCATTTAGGGAGACTTCCCTGGGGGTCCAGAGGTTAAGACTTTGCCTCTAATGTAGGAGGTGTGGGTTCGATCCCTGGTCAGGGAACTAAGATCCCACATATCTCATGGCCAAAAAACTAAAAGCATGAAACAGGAGCAATACTGTAACAAATTCAATACAGGCTTTGAAAATGGTTCACATATAATAAGTCTAAAAAAAAAAAAGGTTTAAAAATAAAGTCGTTTAGGGTTTTAATTAACTCAGGTTGTCTGACTCCATGGTTTTTTTACTTCCCCGGATATTGTCTCCTGGTCAGAGAATGGATCTAGAACATTACAGTACTGATTAAACCAAGTCTACTCTGGGCCCAGAATTGACTTGTCAACATGAGGTGACATGGGAGGTGTTGTGTCATGGGGAGTCTTACGCATATACTGTAAATGGTCACAGATACCTCTGTGAATGGAAAGTATTAACTGCCCCTAAGGTAGCTGCAGGCACCTCATGGAAATGAGGGCTCTGACTGACTCATTCGCACTGCAGATACCTAATGGTGGCAGCAGCCTCCTTTTTTGATGTGGCTTCCTTCTCATGCTTATCTTGCCAAACTGCTAGAGAGACATGAAATTCCTTCCATGGGACTGAGTCCTTCTCATCTTGGCTACAGCACGCTGGGAGGAGGAAGAACAGAGAAAGAAGGAGAGTGAGCAGGTGAGCTTCTGGCTGCAGCTGGTAAGGAAGACGGGCTTCCCCAGCCGGCACAACCTGACAGTCTGCAGTCTCTTTTGATAGATGGAAAATATGCAAAGGGTTGGATCAGTTCAATTCAGTCACTCAGTCGTGTCTGACTCTTTGCAAGCCTATGAACCGCAGCACCCCAGGCCTCCCTGTCCATCACCAACTCCCGGAGTTCACTCAAACTCATGTCCATCGAGTCAGTGATGCCATCCAGCCATCTCATCCTCTGTCGTCCCCTTCTCCTCCTGCCCCCAATCCCTCCCAGCATCAGAGTCTTTTCCGATGAGTCAACCCTTCGCATGAGGTGGCCAAACTACTGGAGTTTCAGCTTTAGCATCAGTCCTCAGGGTGCGGCATATATGAAAAGGCAGAGAGAGAGCCAGTTATATTAATCAATCTGTAGCATTTAATCTGTCAGTAAAGAATCTGCCTGCAATGTGGGAGACCTGGGTTCAATACCTGGGTTGGGAAGGTTCCCTGGAGGAGGGCAAGGCAACCCACTCCAGTACTCTTGCCTGGAAATCCCCATGGACAGAGAAGCCTGATGGGCTACAGTCCATGGGCGCAAACATTTGAACACGACTGAGTGATAAAGCACAGACCAGCACAGCATTTAATCACACAAATTAAATGTTTGTTTACATATTATCTCCCACTTTTGACTGGAAGACCCTTTAGGGAAGGGACTGTGTTTTCTTTATCTTTGTTTTTCACAGCCTTTACTTGGAAGACATGAAAATTTTGCTGAATGAATATGGGCCTGGAGTCCAGACAGCCCTGGTTCAAATCTCCTTCTCAGCCAAGTACTGTGGAAACAGCAAATTATTTACCTAGAGGTTGCAAACGGCCGACAAACCACATCCAACTCAGACATGATGTGTTTGGCCCACAGAGTGTTGACCCACCACTGTCTTGAAAGTTG
Organism: Bos mutus; assembly: GCF_027580195.1. Classification (NCBI taxonomy): domain Eukaryota; kingdom Metazoa; phylum Chordata; class Mammalia; order Artiodactyla; family Bovidae; genus Bos; species Bos mutus. The sequence continues at coordinate 59,253,977 of NC_091622.1, read as the reverse complement.
TAAATTAGTTGGTAGTACATAAAACTCAGGAGATTTCATGTATAAAGATCTGGATTTCTAACTTCTGCTGAAAACTTGGAAGACAGCACGTGGTCGATTGGTTGCAAAGCTGGCCCCAATTCCTCACCCCTCCCTTTGATCACACAGTTTGCAGTGTCATTTTACAGCACTTCCCATAAACAGTTGACACCTATGTCCCCACATTTTGCCTCTAGATCAAGCCTTGTGACTTGCCTTGGCCAACAGAATATGACAGAAATGAGTTATGGAGACATCTAATCCAAACACTCTGATCGCATGTGGACCCCTGAAATGCAAGATCCTCCCAGTTATTTAATTGAAATATGCCAGTAAGAATTTTGAGGCTTGCATTGGTGGTTCAGTGGTAGAATTCTTGCCTGCCACGAGGGAGGCCTGGGTTCGATTCCCAGCTGATGCATTGCACTGTGTTTTGGGGCTTCTCTGGTGGCTCAGTTGGTAAAGAAACTGCCTGCAGTGCAAGAGACCTCAGTTCAATCCCTGGGTTGGGAAGATCCCCTGGAGAAGGAAATAGCTGCCTACTCCAGTATTCTTGCCTGGAGAATCCCATGGACAGAGGGGCCTGGTGGGCTACAGTCCATGGGGGTGCAAAGAGTCAGACACCACTGAGTAACTACACACACACGAATTTTGAAACAAATATGACCATTTTGCTGGAAATTTGCAGGCATCATTCTCCATAGCTGTGAATGCACATCCTATTTTTAGTAAGGGAAAATGGATCTAAGTATGCCATACCTGAGAATAACAGTCATCACTTATTAATCTTCTCTAGTCCCATGAGAAGGAAACTTCCACTGCAGTGCCAGAGGTCTTGGGCAGTCTAAAGTGTTATTTCCCAGGAATCTCCTGAGGTTCTTTGGCAACAGCTATCTTAAGCTAGCTATGCTTATTCCTTTTTGTAAATCCTAATGGCTCTTGGTTAATAATAAACTATCTTAAAATTGTCTAAAATAATAATATGACAGAAATGAGCATGCCAGTCCTAAGCCTGGACCTAAGAGGCCTTGGACATAGCACTCCCTTTCTTGGAAACATGCCAAGCCCCCTGTGAACAAGCTTAGGCTCACCCACAGGAAAGTAAGAGATCATATCAAACAGACACAAATTATCTCAGTTGTCCCAGCCAAGGCCCAAGACACACAAGAGACCCTATTCAAGATCAGCAAACTGCTCACAGCTGACCCAAAAGATGACCTCACACGCATGAGTGAATCCAGCCAAGACTGAAGAACTACCTACCTGATCCATAGGTTATAGGTAAATAATAAATACTTATTGTTTAAGTCACTGAGTCTGGAGGTAGTTTGTCAGGTAGCAATAGCTAACTGCCATACCTGGCCATGCTGGGCCTGCTGTCCCCCGTGACCATACTTAACTGGGGGGAGCAGAGCCCCCTTGAGAGGAGGCTGGAATGCTGTGACTCCTCACTGCTCCTGCCACTGTACCCTCTTGTCTTTCTGACATAGAAGCTGAGTGAAAGTTGACACTAATTGTCATTCTTTTTTTTGGTTTTTAATGAGTCATATGCTCTTTTATAGATCTATTTTCTCAAAGTACGGAACAACAATGAGAGTCATGGCATAATAACGGTAGGATTACTAAGTTTTATTGTTGGTAACTGTATATTGTCACCCTGTTTATTTAATTTATATGCAGAGTACTTCATGCGAAATGCTGGGCCGGATGAAGCACAAACTGGAATCAAGATTGCCGGGAGAAACATCAATAACTTCAGTTATGCAGATGATACCATGCTTATGGCAGAAAGTAAAGAGTAACTAAAGAACCTCTTGATGAAGATGAAAGAGGAGAGTGAAAAAGCTTAAAACTCAACATTCAAAAACTAAGATCATGGCATCTTTTCCCACCACTTCATGGGATATAGATGGGGAAACAATGGGAACAGTGAAAAACTATTTTCTTGGGTTCCAAAATCACTGCAGATGGTGACTGCAGCCATGAAATTAAAAGATGTTTGCTCCTTGGAAGAAAAGCTATGACAAACCCAGACAGTGTGTCAAAAAGCAGAGACAACTTTGCTGACAAAGGTCCATATAGTCAAAGCTTTGGTTTTTCCAGTAATCATGTATGGATGTGAGAGTTGGACCATAAAGAAGGCTGAGAATGAAAGAACTGATGCTTTGGAATTGTGGTGTTGGAGAAGGCTCTTGAAAGCCCCGTGGACAGCAAGGAGTTCAAACCAGTCCATCCTAAAGGCAATCAGTCCTGAATGTTCATTGGATGGACTGATGCTGACGCTGAAGCTCCAGTACTTTGGCCACCTGATTTGAAGAGCCAACTCACTGAAAAAGACCCTGATGCTGGGAAAGATAAAAGGCAGAAGGAGAAGGGGATGACAGAGGATGAGATGGTTGGATGGCATTACCGACTCAATGGACATGAGTTTGAGCAAGCTCCAGGAGATGGTGGAAGACAGGGAAGCATGGCATGCTGCAGTCCATAGGTCACAAAGAGTTGGACACAACCGAGTGACTGAACAACAACAGCATTGTTGGTAACACTGATTGAACAGTTACATGTGCTGTAGTGCATGATATCATTTAATTTCTATACCACACTATGAAGTAGATGTTCTGCTAAGTCGCTTCAGTCGTGTCCGACTCTGTGCAATCCCATAGACGGCAACCCACCAGGTTCCGCCGTCCCTGGGATTCTCCAGGCAAGAACACTGGAGTGGGTTGCCATTTCCTTCTCCAATGCATGAAAGTGAAAAGTGAAAGTGAAGTCGCTCAGTCGTGTCCGACTCTTAGCGACCCCATGGACTTCAGCCTACCAGGCTCCTCCGTCCATGGGATTTTCCAGGCAAGAGTACTGGAGTGGGGTGCCATTGCCTTCTCTGGAAGTAGATGTTACTGTTCACATTTTAAAGATGAAGAAACAGAGGTTGAGAGCTTAAGTGACTTAACTATTTGAGTCACAAGCAGGCTTGACAAAGTCATGTCTTAAACATTCCCCTGGCCACATTGTCTTTACCTATGATCTTTAACAAGGATGGTCATCTTAAACTTTAAGTTGTTTGTGTTGACTAATTGAGAGGTCTTAACTCTCACTAGTAACATCTCATTATCATTCTTAAGTGGTTGTTTTCCTCATCATTTGGTTAACAGCAAACCAAGAGTTCTTATAATCTTGACTATCAATACAGATTGAGAGAGCTTTATATTCTAAGCAAAACTAGTGGAGGGAAAAGCATCATCTTACACCCACTCCCTACGAGCACCTTAGTTTGAGCTCTTGATTGAAACCCTGTAGGCTTCAGTTTTCTCTGTAAAATGAGATTAAAAACACAGGCTTTGGGCTTCCCAGGTGACACTAGTGATAAAGAACCCACTCACCAAAGCAAGAGACGTGAGAGAGATGGGTTCGGTTGGATCCCTGGGTCAGGAAGCCCTCCTGTAGAAGGGCATGGCAACCCACTCCAGCGTTCTTGCCTGGAGAATCCCATGGATGGCGGAGCCTGGTAGGTTACAGTCCACGAGGTCGCAAAGGGTCAGACATGACTGAAGTGACTTAGCACGCACACATGCCTTGGTGGATTCTTTAAGAATTAAGTTTAGCAGAACAGACAATGATTTGGTGCATAAATTCTGGAGCTAGGTTGACAAAGTTTAAATCCCAGATTTCCCACTTATTAACTAAATCCATGAATAGTGCCTAGACAGATGCAAACTATCTCTAATAGATATTCAGTGAAATTACTTTAGTCCCTTTCCTCTGAAAGAATTATTTCTAAACTTTACTTGGTTCTGGTAAATTATTATCAATTAAAGCTAATTTTAAAGCAGATTATTTATTTTGAAATATCCTAAGAACTGATAGGGACCAAAATAATGTGAATTTGTTGAGTACTAAATAACTTTGATAAGAATTATAAAATATTTATACCTTCTGATCAAGGTAAAAACACCTTCTGAAGATACTTCAGAAAAATAGCATAGGCGAAAACACTTTAGATATTACAGCATCTACTCATGCAATGGAATATTTAACCTTAAATATCACTGTGGGAAAACATGAAAATGTGTTCAGAAAATAGTGTTAAATGAAAAATATGCATGCACAAAATAATAAATACACATTAATTGCAATTCTACAAAAATACAGTACACATTGAAAACACTTGGAAGAGGATATTGAATAATATAAATAGTCCTTTCAGTTAAAATTTTAAGAAAATTATCAAGTATACTCTAACTCTAAAGTATGGAAAATACAGATCATTATGCTACCCCATCATAAAAAGTGTAAGTATTTTAGGCTATTACTCAAAGTGAATAATCACAATATGTTATTTTATTGGTATTTATCATAAATGTAATTGAATATTGATATGTTTCATTGGGAGACATAAGAAAAAGCTATTATATAAGCAAAATTTTTATTCTCTTAAAACCAGCAATCTGAATGTTTACACTAGGACTCATTCTTTCATTCCTACTCCCAAACCACATTCGTTCCTTCTTGTTGTTAAAAACCAAACAGAACAAAGCAAAATTTCAACACTTCTAGCTCTCGATCAGACTGTAACAGGGAAATAAAAGGTTCATCCTCACCAGTGACAATATGCTATGTTCAGCCCACCAGGCGTGTTGCCCGGTGGACTGAACACAGCATAATCCTTGTTCTCTGGGTTCCAAGTTGTCTGATGAAACATTCACACCCAGGGTGTCACAGTCACAGTCAGCTTTCAGCAGGTCCTCCTCTGGTTGCACGTGGAAAGGAAGATCTCCCTCCCCCTGGATGCCACTGAGGAGTAGAAGCCACTCCATCCATCAGACATTCCTCTAAAGGAGGGTTTGGGTGCATGTGCAATGCGGGAGACCTGGATTCGATCCCTGGGTTGGGAAGATCCCCTGGAGAAGGGAAAGGCTCTCCACTCCAGTATTCTGGCCTGGAGAATTTCATGGACTGCATAGTCCATGGGGTCGCAAAGAGTCGGACACTACTGAGCGACCTTCACTTTCACTTTCACAATGGAGGAAGGGAGCTACTGACTAAAGACAGCTTAATTGATGAGCTGGTGGAACTCAGTTTTCTTCCTGAATCTTGTAGTTTGAGTATGGACTCTGGTTTTCCATGGTGTAAAATGGATGATTCTTTCTGCCCTTTCTTATTTCATAGGTGATAATGATGGTGATGATGCTGGTAAGAGCGGCCAATGAGAGCCTGCTATGTGCCAGACCCTATGCTAAGCTTTTAATCTTCATTTATCTCACTTCATCCCTGCAAAAACCCATGAGAATGGTATTGGTATTATCCCCAATTTTATATTTGAGAAAACAGGAATTTGGAGAAGCTACATAATTTGCCTTTGTTCACACAGCTAACAAATGGCCATGAAAGAACTTAAACTCAGATCCATCTGATAATGCTAAAACCTGGCCTTTGACCTTCCTACCATACGCTCTTGATGTAAATTTATGAAGCATCCTAGGGAAGCATGTTAAATATCCAAAAAGGCTAGAAGAGACATATTAGAAGACTAGTGAAAGGACATTTTATGTTATTATTTTGGGGAGGTAGTATAGGTTCCAAAACAAACTTCATTTCTGAAACACTCTTTCCTACTTGTTGGGAAGAAAAACCAAAAAAAGTTTTGCTTTTTTAAAACATTACTCTTAACTCATAAAACTTACAGTCATGCTATATCAGCTCAGAGCACCAGAAGGGACTTTCAAGGTTACAGGAACCAGTCACCTCCTTTCATGATAGAAGACACTGCAGCTGGCACAACAGACGGTCATGACCACACAACGCTTTAGTCCAAGCTTAATTTTTCGAAGCCTTGATTAATTCTCTCCTGGCCCCTTCCACAGAGCTTTAGTCTCTGTTCAGATGATTCTTGGAAGCACTGAAAAAGTCACCTGCCCTATCCCCGTCTCTGTCTCCCTCCCTCCCTCCCCGCTCCATCCCCCCTCCATCCCCCACCAACCACATCCTCAGTCCCTCGGTCAGGTCATCTGCCAAGCTGTTTGTACTTGCTGGGCGGCCTGCTTTTAGTGCTCCACACACAGGTGCAGGAAGGGCTGCAGGTGAGAGCTTTGATTCGGTGGCGAGAGGCTCCCCCAGACCTCAGCTATTCTCAGCTCACCACATTCCAGGTAGTCTCATCACTCTGCCGCAGACAGCGGGTCTCCGCCACCCTCTGGCCACCAACAATTACAGCTGAGATGTCTGCAGACCTGCATCTCCAAACTTTGCAAGGATTCATGCAGCAGCAAAGGAATGAAATATAACCATACAAAATACAGAGATCTGTAGAAATACAGCTGATGAAGGCCCATTCTTTGACATTTCAGTGAGATCCAATCAAAAAATTCAGTTTGACCCAATTGAACACATTCTAATCAAGCTTTTGCCAATGCTTTTCAGATGAAAGGGCTGTTGATAAGGTTACTATTATGTTAATAAATCCAACAGCCAGTTCTCAGTTCTCTTCCAGTTGAAACCCAGTAGCATCTGACACAGTTGAAGAATGGGTAAGTGACCAGGTAATATTGTCACTTGGCTGAGAGGTTATCAATGCCCCAGTGACAAAGTTTTAGTTAACATCAAAATGGGCCAGTATTCTTTGTAGTTGTTGAACATTTGTTTGTGCTGAAGTGGTGTGGACATGCCCCTCTGTGAAATAAGTTCAATTCTTTTTATTAGTCTTTAGGAAGTACCACATCTTTCAAGTCACATAAATCTCTCAACAGAAATCTGTTAAAGTCTAAGAGGAGGTAATATTAAAACTACCACTCTCACACCTGCCATTTGGTGAGAGTCCGCTATGCATCAGGGATTACATAGTCCAGTAGTTAAGATCACAGACTTCCTGGAACCTTCTGAACCCTCACCACCTAGGTTCAAATTCTGGCTCTGAGGCTAACCGGCTTAGGCAACAAGAGAAATATACAACATGTAAGACTACCTCGAGCAGTTGCCTAAGTTGTTCACTGCACAAAAGTACTCAGCCAACAAGTGAGTGGTAGCTACAGTTATATCCACAGTCCTTTCGCCAAGCCCTGTGTCCAGTGTGAGGTTATGTCCACCTGAAGGAGGGGGCTCTGCTTGCAGAAGTGCGGGCCTTTGTATACACAAAGGTGTCAGATGGCCCAGCAGTTTGCAGCAACCCTGAAATTGGGTTCTCAAGGCGGCAATTCTGAAACTGGGGCCTCTGTGGTCAATTAATTTCACCGTGGGATAGGTTACATTTAGAGCCTCAGTGCTGAGAATACCACCTGCCGCACAGCACTCAACAACGTTTGCTGAGTGAATTAAACAATTCAGTTAAACAATGAGAATCATCTTCATGAAAAAGCTGGAAAAGTAATGAACAATAATCACTGTAGAAACCTCAAAAAAAAGTCAAAATTATTTTATAATAATACTAAGGACTGACAGACCTATTTCTCTCATTCTCTGCAAGTGTTCAGAGTTCATCCATGTGGTTCAGATTTTACCTTGCAACTCACCTTTAAGAAATCATAACATCAATTTTTGGAGCACTTTCAAAGAAGAAACATCCACAATGATCTAAAAAGCCTATTAAAGTGCATCTCTTTGTTCATGTGAAGCTGAAGCTCTGAAGTTTCTTCATATATCGAATCCAAAACGACACATTGCAAATTGTGCCAGACTGAATGCAGAAGCAGACTGAGACCCAGTGTCATTTATGAAGCTAGACATTAAAGCAAACTGCAAAAATGCAAAACAATGGTACGCTTCTCATTAAAATTGGTGTTTAGGAAAATATTTTTGAATCAAGAATATGTCATTTATGTTAATGGTGAATGGATTTATCATTACTTTCAGTTCAGTTCAGTCGCTCAGTCGTGTCCGACTCTTTTCGACCCCATGAATCGCAGCACGCCAGGCCTCCCTGTCCATCACCAACACCCAGAGTTCACTCAGACTCACGTCCATCAAGTCAGTGATGCCATCCAGCCATCTCATCCTCTGTCGTCCCCTTCTCCTCCTGCCCCCAATCCCTCCCAGCATCAGAGTCTTTTCCAATGAGTCAACTGTTCGCATGAGGTGGCCAAAGTACTGGAGTTTCAGCTTTAGCATCATTCCTTCCAAAGAAATCCCAAAGAAATTTGAAGAAATTTCCAGAGAAATCTGAAGAAATTTCCAAAGAAATCTGAAGGGCTGATCTCCTTTAGAATGGACTGGTTGGATCTCCTTGCAGTCCAAGGGACTCTCAAGAGTCTTCTCCAACACCGAAGTTCAAAAGCATCAATTCTTCGGCACTCAGCTTTCTTCACAGTCCAACTCTCACATCCATACATGATTACTTTAAGTAAATATATAAATATTTTGTCATTTATCCATTGTAATTTTAGTTTGGTTAACAGTAATAACTACAATTTACATCAACAAAAACTCTTCAGATTTTTCAGTGATTTTTAAGAGTGTAAAGTGGTCCCGAGACAAAAAAAGAAAGTTTGAGAATTGCAGATTTAAAACAAACTAGGTTATCAGAATCATCTAGGGAACTTGGTAAAAATATAGAATCTGGGCCCCACCCATCTAGATTCTAATTCAGTAGGGCTAGAACAGAGCTCTGAGAATTTGTATTTTATAAGAACTCTCCTAGTAATTCTGATTATCAGTCACTGGTAAAAACAACAAACATATTGAAGGTTTGAGAAAATACAGCCCCAGTGGAGGCGTGCACTACAATTGTCAGAGAAGGCTTCAGTTATCCAACAAACGTTTACCAAGCACATCCTAACTTCCAGGCAATATTGAGATCGCTGGCCAGACACAAACCACGTCCTGAAGAAACTCACTGACCAATGGGAGAGGTGAAGAGGGAAGGCAAGAGTTCCTGTACACAGTCATGGGGTCTGTGATGGAGGAAATGGGGTGCTGTGGGAACGCAGAAGCAGGGCACGCCACATCAGAGGGCTGGCCTTAAATGATGGGAAGGTTCTGACAAGCTGAGGGGAAAGTGGTAACAAGGACTTAAGATAAAAACCCAGAGGCTGATGGTCATGATATTCATGCGGCAGGCAGTACATTGGCCAATCCAGCTGAATTGGAGGACTAGTTAGAGAACAGAGCAAGATAAGGTCAGGGAGGTTGGGTGGGCCAGACAACGGAGGAGTTTGACACCAATGAGCTGCTTGGAGTTATAATGAAATATACAGAGATATAATGAAAGATACAGTTTAGGATTGTAACTCTGGTGACACATGGAGGATGAGGGGATGAAGAACGGGATGGCCTACTAGTTGGCAATTAGAATAATGTGGTTCTGGGGGCCATCCAAGCCAGGTAAGACATTCAGCAGCAGTGTTCACGCTCAAGGTCTAAAAGAAATTAGATAATCTCCTGAAAATCAGACAGTGTGATAAAATAAATTTAATAAACCCTCCCTGAACTTTCTACATCCTTTTCATTTGGATTCTGTGAATCATTTGATAGCAGCAGCTCTTGAAATTTTAGGATCATAGACTCCTTTGAGAATCTGATGAAAGCTTTAGACACTCTCTCCACGGTGGGGGAGGTGGGGAATGAATTTAAGCAAAAAGTTATGTGTGACTAGACAGGATTTTCTCCAATCTCATGTTCCTTTACCCTCTTATCTTTTTCTTCTTCTCCTTTCTGAAAGAGGTGCTGTTTGGTAAGAAGGGAAAAAAAAATTCTTTCAGCAGAATAAGGCACCAGAGTTTTCCCGTAAGAGGTAGTATTAGTAGCAGAAATGTTGGGGGTAGAAAGTTCACTTTGGAGTCCAGGAAGCCTCTTCCTGGGGAGCCAAAAGAAGCAATATAAAGGGAAAACAGAGACGGAGCCCAGGTTTGGTGAAAGAGGAAGGGGAGAACTCAGTTATACAGGGTTTGACTGATGCCTCATGGAGGAAGTAAAGACTGTACAGGATGAGTAGAGGGACTGCCTAGAAGTAAGGCTTTCTTTCGGGAAATGCGCTGTATCTTTACACCCAGCAAACATGGTAGCCGTAACCCAGGGCAGGTTTTACACCTTAAGTCAGTTTCTTGTAAGCCTCATCTTTCACAGCATTTGGGAACCGTTGTCCCCCAGTCAGAGCTGCTGGTCACAGTTGAGTAGGCTGTTCACCAAACAAAACTCTAGGCAGAGGGGACAATGGAGACTGAAGGCCCACACGTGCTGAGTTTGCCAAGCTCGGTGGGGCCGTGAGCACCCAGAGCAGGCGCCATTTTCTAATTCTCACACAGGTGCTCTGCAGGCTGGTTTCGCTGTACCGCCTGCATAACATTCTTTCTCTTCTGCTGCTTCCTCCTCTTCTATGGGGAGAGCGGACTATGGCAGAGAACGGTCTGGGAACACTGGCCAGACTCCTATCTCCCCTCCTCCCATTCCCTGACTCCACCCTTCCATCTCACCCTCATGCCTTTTCCAGAGCCTCTTACACACAGACTCTACTCTCTCAGAAAAAAAATAAATGAGGTTGAAGGAGAAAAATTATTCACTACATGACAAGTGTGCTTCTTCTACCAAGAGCACGAAGAACAAAACAGACCTCCCTCCTCCCCTCAACCCAAACCTCGAGGAGCGAAGAGAAAAGCTGTGAAAAAGGACAGCCCATAAACGGTGCCTGAGTAACAGCCACAGAATTGAAACCACAGGAGACCGCTGCCTTCTCCCACAGCTGTGGGGTGAGTCGGCTTGGCTGGCTTCCAGCTCACACACCTGCTGTAAGTCTTTCAGCCAGAATTGGCCCCAAGCGGATTCGAGCTTAATGCCCTCCCCTTGACCTTAGGGGGAGATTTCAAGGTGTGGGAAATAGAGTGTTACCCCGTCAGTCAGCAAGCCTGGCTGACTTTCCCCACTTCGGGCTGTCCCCTCCTTCCCTGAGGGACTGGGCTTTTGCTGCCCTGGGTAGTTCCTTTGCTGAGGCCCCTGGTGGAGTTTGTGCCTCCAGTCTCGTTCCCACCAGAGCAAGCTAAAACCCAGAGCTTGACTTGGAGCAGAGGAGCAACTTGGCAGCCCAGGCCTTTTGACTTCAAGGAGACCCGGAGTCCACAGTCATCACCTTAACTCATCACTGACCAGGGGGATTTTTGCAGAAACTTATGCCTGTGGCCAGCAATTTGTTATGTAAGTGAATATTGAAACGTCTCCAGTTATCCAGTTAATAATGTTTGGGTAACAAAAGACATATCGATACATATTAATACGTCTCTGGTCAATAATGTGATAACAATGGTGAACACTTATGGTGTACATGTTACTTACCAAACACTTTCCATCCAATGCCTCACCTAATTCCCACAACCTGAGGTATTATGCTCTCCATTTCATAGATGAAATGAAACTCAGAAATATTACAAAGCTTGCTCAAGGTCACAGGTTCTGGCCAACTCCACCAACCCATCAAAACTGTCTCCTCCTTCCTTAGATACGATCATGTGGCAGACTGCTGTGGGCTTTCTTCAAGGGAAGAAGTCTCTAGGAGTCCGTTTGGAAGATTCACGCTTGATAGGAATGGCCAGATAATCAGACTAGAAAAGGGAAGAAAAGAATGTATGGCTAAATGTCAACTACACAGTTGTCTAACGGTCAACAGGGGATGGGGGAAGGAAGTGCGAGGGTGACTGGTTTCCCAGAACAAGTCTCAATCCCATTACAGTCTATCAGAAAGTTGTGTAGGTGTTTTATCAGGGGCATTGATTTTCTCCCCAGTAAGAGGTTTTGAATGACATCACACACAGAAAGAATCTGTCCCAGACCAGGTCTAAGACAATTTTTATTTCCAATGATATTATGATGAACATCACGTTATCTTTATGTATTCCAGGACTATCGAAATTTAATTATGTAAAAATAACATATAATCATGGTGTTACAGTAAACCTGAGAAAGTCAGGATCAACCTGTATGCCCGGCCTGTAACAGGTGCTTAGTAAATGTTTATTGAGAGAATGAATGGGCAAATGAATGAACTTTTCCAAACAGAGAAGGGACAAGTGAACTAGATCAAAGTTACTCAAACTGTGATCCAAAGACCAAGCAGGGCAGGTCTGCAAACTGTTACTGGACCACAGCAAGATGAGCAGAGAAATCAAGAGTATGTATTTAGAAAGTTTTTTAGCAATTCGATAATGTCTATTGAATCTACAAATAAAAACAGGACTTGCATTTTGTCTTTTTTTTACTTCATTTTTTCCTATTAAATCTTTGTCTTTTCTTCTTATTCCACAAATTCATTGCACTTTTAAGCAGTATTGGTCTGCAACAACGGGAAATAAAGAAAAAGAAAAGGCCTTTTACCATCGTGATTTAATCAGATCACAGACCCACTGGAAAGGCCAGATGATTTTCTTACATGACAAATTCCATTCTGAAAACCTGAAAGAGATGAGACTCTGAGTCTGTCCTACACAAACCTCCAGCCAGTCAGCTCTAACAGCAGACTTACCAAAGACTGTCATTCTTTGGAGGGGAGGGAAATAGAGGTGTCCACTCAAGGGTCCTCATCAAACAGCTTCTCAAAGCTCAGAGGTTCAGCGGCTCTCGTGCTCTCCTCCCTACCTCACCCCCAAGCTTCAGAATGAACCAGGGAGAATCAGAGACGTTAGCATCAAAGCGGAGCAAAATCCGAAGCTCTGTGTTGTGGCAGGATGGGGGTTTTCTTCCCCCCTCACTCTCTTTCCTTCCTCCTCAAGATCCCCTCCCAGCCCTTCCTGGGAGGAAGTCTGGTAAAATGGAAGAAAGTGACTGTGAGAGGCTAACATCAAATACTTCTGACAGGTGTCAATAGTAACCAAGGAAAGTTGTGTTTGTTTCATAACTGTTTCACTCGGAAGGGCTTAAGCCTCCCCTGGAGACCTTCTACATGGAGCCCAAGCCTGCAGGAAGGGCAGAGAAAGTAGAAAAAGATGGGATGACAGGGAAGGGAAAGATGGTCGAGAAGACCAGAGAAAAAAGAGCTGGATGGATGGTCGTTAAACTCTGTGATGAACTTACAGGTAGCTTGATAGGAAAGCAAGAACTCTCTGGACTTCATATCTGTCATACTAAGACTTTTCTTTCTAGGATTGGAGTTCCTACAGCACCCCCTCCCCAGTTATGTAACAGGAGCTAGAGTGTGAAACCGAACATGTGGAACCATTCTTGGAAGTGTAGTGTCAGGAGCATAAGCTTGCCCCACATAGCCTGGACTGAATCTTGACTCTTATGCAGGCTAGGTGTCTGACCTTGGGTAAGTTTCCTCATTTGTAAAATGGGGATAATAATATTAACTTCATCTTGGGTGCTTACAAGAAAATTAATTAACATACATAAAGCACATAGTGCCAGATAAATCTGTGGTTTTTACTACAGCTTTAAGCAAGGCCACACACACACACACACACACACACACACACACACACACACACACGCTTCCCAAAGTTCAATAGATGCCCAGAGATGCAATTAACAAATATGTGGTTTCAGGTTCCTGGGAAAAATCTGAAGTAGTTACCATGCTGCTTTACATACAACAGCATAGGAGTATGTATATTCATTAATATGCTGGCATTGAAAGCTGTTCCCAATATAGAAATATTTAAAAGGTAGATTGGAAATCAGATTGTACCTTATGATCCCATTTTTGCAAAGATACACACATATATAAGAAAAATTCTGGAGGGGTAAATACAAAAAAAATCGTTTAACAGTGATTATCAGTGTTATCAATAATAATTAAAACAGTAATTTTAATTATTGTCTTTTGTTTTGCTTTTTTCTAATTTTTTTAAATAACAGGCATGCAATACTTGTATAATCTGGGAAGATAGGCATAGAAATACATATCTTGGCTTCCCTGGTGGCTCAGTGGTAAAGAATCTGCCTGCCAATACAGGAGACACGGATTACATCCCCAATCCAGGAAGATGCCACATGCCGAGGAAGAGCAAAGTCCATGTGCCACAACTATTGAGCCTGTGCTCTAGAATCCAGGAGCTGAAACTACTGAGCCCACGTGCCACAAATACTGAAGCCCACTCGCCCGAGAGTCCGTGCTCCACAACGAGAGAAGCCACCGCAGTGAGAAGTTGGTGCACCACACTAGAGAGGAACCCCCACTCGCCACAGCTAGAGAAAAGCCCGCGCAGCAACGAAGACCCAGTGCAGTCAAAAATAAATAAAACTTGTATTAAAAAAAAAAAGAAATACATATCTATGTCAAGAATCTCTTTCCTTTATGACTCTTTTAACCTGTCCTGACCAGGCTGGTTTGCTGATTTCCCTTCTGAGCATTTGGGTGGAGGAAGGGAGAGTGTGTCTCTGGTTTCCCCTGAACCCATGAAAGCCCAGCTCTGAGTTGTTCAGGGCTCATAGTTCTGGTTGTTGAGCTTGTTAATAGCATGCAAGGCAGCGCTGCTGACTGGCTGCTGTGTCTTACACCTTCCTGCTCCTCTACTGTTTCTGGTTTCACGTGTTGGCCTTTCCCTCTGACATTTTCTTTTTTTTTTTTAATCACCTGCCAATGTCCCTGACATTTTAAGCAAAGAGTAAACCTTTAAAATTCCATCATTGAAACCTGAAACAAATAGACACAGAGCCCAAATCTCAAAGGCAGAGCTTGGGAGGTCTGAGGCCTGAGGGAAGATGGAAGAGCTCCTCAGGGCCAAGACCTGGCCTCTAAGTCTCAGCTTTGCCTGCAGCTCTGTGTCTTGGGCAACTACGAGAGTCAGTTTCTTCATCTGCAAAGTGATAAGCTTGGGCCAAATCCTCCCTGAGATTTCTTCCAACTCCAAAAATGTGAGTCTAGTAATAGCACATTAATAATAATATAATAATTATAATATAATATATAAACAGTGATACTATACAGTAAAATAATTAAAATAGTAAGACAAAAATAATAGAGAACACAAGAAAATGTTCCAACCATGTTGCTTTAGATATTAGACCCTCAACAGAAGCATATACACTAACAGAAGGAGAGAATAAAAAAAGTTAGTGTGAGTTTGCATGCAGTGTACAGAGAATTAGTGCAAATATGGTGTGGACCTGGACAGATAATTTCCTTCTTTCAGACTTTTCAATTTGTTGCTCAGAGGCAAACACATAGAAGTGGGTTCAATTTTTTTAATGTGTTCTAATAATAAAGATGATACTATTAGCGAGCTGGGCTTAGAAGGGACCTCACTTCTGGACAGTAACTGTGCACAGCCTAGACACATCACATCACCTTCCTGGCTCTCATTTCTCTCTCACTTCTTCACAGGGTCATCTTGAGCCTCAGATGAAATCCTGACAGAGTGGAAAAAACAGGAGTTCAGAACCAAGAGATCTAAGCACAATCCTGATTTTGCCAAACATTAGCTAGATGTACATAGATGGGGTCATTTAACCTTCCCCTATAGTCAAAAACCACCACCACCACCATAGTCAAAGCTATGGTTTTTCTAGTATCATGTATGGATGACCGAGTTGGACCATAAAGACAGCTGAGTCCTGAAGAACTGATGCTTTTGAACTGTGATGCTGGAGAAGACTCCTGAAAGTCCCTTGGATTGCGAGGAGATCAAATCAGTCAGTCCTAAAGAAAATCAATCCTGAATATTTACTGGAAGGACTGACACTGAAGCTGAAGTTCCAATACTTTGGCCACCTGATGCGAAGAGTTGACTCATTGGAAAAGACTCTGATGCTGGGAAAGATTGAGGGCAAGAGAAGGGGGCAGCAGAGGATGAGATGGTTAGCTGGCATTACCGACTCAATGGGCATGAATTTGAGCAAACTCCAGGAGATAGTGGATGACAGAGGAGCCTGGTGTGCTGCAATCCATGAGGTTGCAGAGTCAGACACGACTTAGCAACTGAACAACAGCAGCAACCTTCCTGAGTCTTAGCTTCCTGGCCTGTAAAATGGGCCAAATAATAACACACAGCATTATTGTGAGGTCCTGGGAGAAAATGTACACAAAGTTAGAGATTGCTAAGCAAACACTGGCGATTAGTACCATAAGACATGGAAAGGCACTTTGGACACATTTAAAGTGCTCCATGAATGAATGTGTGGGATGGTGATCATGGAGACTGATTCACTCAGGAAATAGAGGTCAGGGTCTACTATTAGCATGGCCCCATTTCAGATGCTGGAGCAACCAGAGATGGGTGACAGGGGTACCTGGCTGCAGAGAGAAATGATGACGAGGAAGAGAAAATGGGGAGGGAGAGATATATTTGAGAAGTACATACGTGCAGTGATTTATTGAAGACTTTCTGAAACCTTAAAAAAAAATAGCTTCAATCAAAATCCTCAGTAAGTCTTTAGTTCCCTGAAATGACGGCTTTACCATCCAACAACTGCCCTTCGGTTAATTCCAGTGACTCACTCGTAAATTACACCCCTGCCTGTTTCCCTCTGCATGAAAGTTCCACAGACAGAAGACAGATTGGGCATCTTGCTATGCTTTATTTAAACAACACGGCCATAAAGGGCAAAGTACTTCAACTGGATCAGTAGATGGGCTCTAGTGTGCTATAACCTTGCTCTTTCTCAAGCCTGTGCCACCATACATGCACCAACTCTTGAAATAGGTCCACAGAGTACAGCAGGCAAGCTCTTGGCACTCCTTTGTGGCCTATCTCTTCTATGAGTTCTAAGTCATTTCCTTCCTTGTTTTCAGAATCCGTTGGAAACCACTTGCCTGTGTAAGCTCCCAGCATCAACCTGCTTCTGTAAACCATGTCACTTTTCTGAGCCAGTCTGCTAATTCATTTTTTGGAACTGATTCCAACGGGGTTGGAACTGCCAGATGGGCTGGAATCCCCAGTTAAGTCTCACTTCTGGAGGGAACGGTGTTGAACACTGATTACTGTGAAAAGCATGAGTGTCCCTTTTTTGAGGCCAGCAAAGTTAAGTTTGCTCTCTTTTTCAGAGGGGTGGTTCATTTTTAAACAATGCAGTCTGTCTACGTCAGCCAGACTTCTCCTCACTTCAGAGAATAAACTACCAAATGTCCTCTCTCTGTCTTCCTAATTTGTTTCTTTATAGCATTGGTCATACATCCACATTTATCAGATTTGTTTACGTAGTTATTATCTGCACATACGTAGCTATCCCTACCTAACTAGATCCTAAACTCCACAGAAGCAGTAGCTTTGGCTATTTTCAGTCTTGGTGCTAAGAAGGTCATGGTCCAATGGGGCATGGAAACATAAACACATAATTATGAAATAACATTATAAATCCAGTGATGGAGAAATGCTCAGATCTATATCTCTTTTAGTGATGGAGTTCTCTACTTTCTTTGACTCACCCCTTTTAAAGAACATCAAGGTTTAGTTGCTCGGTCATGTCCAATTATTTGTGACCCCACGGATTGTAGCCTGCCAGGCTCTTCTATCCATGGACTTCTCCAAGCAAGAATACTGGAGTGGGTAGCCATTCTCTTCTCCAGGGGATCTTCCCGACCCAGGAATCAAACTCAGGTCTCCTGCATTGCAGGCAGATTCTTAACTGTCTGAGCCATCAGGGAAGCATAAGGAGCCTAGTAAATGATGAATAAATGAATAAGGGATTGAAGGCTCTGTTGATACCTTCAGTAAGGCACTGAAAGTCATCTGTTTTGTGCTAAGAAAGAGTACTATAAATTACAAAGTACAGGAAACCTGGATTGAAAAGTGAGCTTATGAAAAGTGAACAAGTGAAACAAAACCCCTGTACTCATGAAGCTGAGAGGAAGAGAATCCAAAGGGTGGTAGCGAGAATGAGGTGGACCTTGTCTGCCACAAGCTCATAGAGCTTTGGTAAGGTCATTTAACAGTCCAGGATTATAATGTCTTTGTCCACTGAAGAGCAGATCCAGCTCTGAGATACACAATACGCCAACTGAATGATACAGCTGCCATTTGTTGGAAACTTACTATGTGCCAGTCATACTGCAGCCTTTACCTGTATTCATTCTTTTCTTTAATCCTTGCCACCTTCTGATACTCTTTTTTCCATTTTACAGATGAGGAAATTGATGCACAGAGAGGGGAGTTAACTTGCACAAGGCTGCAAGGCTAGTGAGTGGCAGAGCTGGAACTCAAATTCTGGTAATTTGACTGTACAACCTGAACTTTAAAAAAAAAAAAAATAATAATCTGTTTAAATTACGAAATACATCAGGCACACAAGAGTGCATAAAACACATAAGAAGAGTTTTGAGTGCTCACTGACTGCCAGCACATACAGATGACCTTGAATATTTGGTGAGTATACCAGCCAAAATCCCATAGGAAACCAAATTTATTCCAGATGGTTCAGATGAAGAGATGTGAATGAAAGCACTACTGGGAGAGGTCTGGATTAAGGCAACATCCCAAGACTAGCACCAGCAGGACCTCCTATACGACTGAGACAGAGAGAGGAAATACAGTCCAGAGGCCCTGTGGAGACATGGCGAAGCTGCTCAGCAGCGGGGAGGGACTCTATGGACAAGCATCACCCAGGCAGGAAAAAAAAGGAAAAAACACCCAACTATTCTCTTATTCTACCCTCTGACTTCCAGACAGAGTCTCCCAGCAGCTGCATCCAAACGAAAGCCAGCCAGGAAGAGACCCTGGGTGATGCAGTCCAAGGGTTAGCCTCTCAGCCACAGGGGAGGGCAGTCAAGGGTGAAAAATGGAGACGGGGGAGTAGGGACAACCAGCAGAGACCACCACGAGCATGTGATAGGAACAATCTGAGACTTTCTCATAGGAAAAGTGACAAAAGGAAGCTCACGAAGGAAGACTGCCAAGCCCTAACCATCCGCATGTAACAAGAGTCATTTTCACCATCTTAGCTAAGGTAGCAAGTGTAATGAGCATTAAATATAATTCACTGTATAATTTTTAACTGGTGGAGTTTAATTACACCAAAATTACACTTTGAAAAGTAAAGATGCAAGGAAAATATCTCTATGTATTAGTCTGAGCCTCGGTTTCTCATCAAAAGAAAGAGAATAATATCTACCTTATGAGTAGTTCTGAGGATTTAATTAGATGGTGTATGTAAAGTTTGGCCTAGCACAAACTTGGAACCAGTAGGAATCAAATATAGTTTGTTGCTATTATCATTATGTGCCATTTTACTCATCTTATTCTATTTAGCCCTGCTACAAACAGCACCTGCTTCTGTGTAATTTCCCATTATGTGGCCCAGTATCAACAAGTCCTAGAATATTCTGATCAGACCTAGATTCTTCAGCCCATGTATCTGCACAGAGATCCACCCAAACCATGAAAACAGCCATGAACCATAGTTCACAGACAGAAAACATTTCCACAGTCACTACTGTATGAATTCTTAGAGAAATCCAGGAATTAGTATCTGTTTTAATTTAGAGAAACTGAGGCTGAAAGACACATGACCCAGACTTTGTGACTCCAAAATCTGTCACAACCATCTGCCTCTTAACTTCCATGTTATGGTGGTCTATCTACCACTAAGGATTAAGTTCTATGTCAGGACATGGACACCTTTGTAAATGATGGTGCTCCATGCCTTAGATGGGTCCCTTTCTCATTGCCAGGAAGAAAAATAAAAAGGCAAGACAAAGATCAGACTTGGAATATTTTATTAAAAGTCAGCTTTAAAATACAGGCCACTTGACTGGTAGAGCTGGGGCCTACAAGGTTATATGAGATCACATGTGGCAAAGACATTCAGTCAGGCTGCTCTCGACACGGCGGTTTTGAGCACAGCTTTGAAGTTCAGCAAACACACTTGAGACTCCTGGTGCTGCTACTCACCTGCTGTGGGGCCTTGGACTCATCAGTCAGTGTGCTGGGCCTCGGTTTCCCCACATAAGATGGTACTCACACCACGTGGTGAGACAACACTTGAGTGTTTAGCACAGGACCTAGCATTTCCAAAGCCCTCAACAAATTATAACTGTTGGAATGCTTTCTACTCTCTTGTCACTCAGCCTAATTTCATTGCACTAGCTTCTACCAGCCCATTTTGTCAGTATAAAGGAAGAGAAAATAGGATGAGTTATTCAACCACTCAAACCAACTCTTTTCAATGTAAACAAGAACATATTTAATGTTGCTACGTGGGATGGTTAAGAATCAACAATTTTAAGAATTAATTTAAGAAAAAAATAAAAGTCCTGCAAGTTTTGAAGTGTAAGAAACACATACTGGAGTCCAGGCAGGAGAAACAGATATACAGTCACACAGAACATTCACGCAGAATACACTGCATGAATTCTAACAAAATGACCTATTTCCACTCCTTTCCCTCCCCAACCTTCACCCCCACAGGGTGGGGTTCCTTCCCATAACCACTTTCAACACAAGAGCCCAATTCTTGTCCTTCTCTCCAGTTCAACACGACTGTGTTCAGCTGCAATTCTTTCCCTGAGCTGGGCGCTGGGAACCCTAAGGAGGTGGCTCTGACTTCAAGCACTATCATCTAGCAGGGGAGACAGACACCAGTTGGCCTCAGTTTCTGCCAGGTCCCATCACTGGCGAGGGTTTCCACATAGATTCCTATTCTCAGATAAGAGGGTTCCCAGAGGAAGTCCTTGAGTTTGGCCCCAGCCAACAGGCAGGGGACTCATCCATGTGCCCAGGCGAAGGCAAAGTCATTGGACTGTGTCTTTCTGGACTTCCCTTCCTCCACTGCTTCCACTGTGGAATCATTTCCTCTTCCCTCACTTAGAGTCAGTTGCCCTTCCTGTTTTCAGATCCCTACCTCCACCACCCGTCATCCCACAAATCTCCCTTCCATAAGAAAGAAAGAAAAGCTTGAAAACAGCCAATTTTGTCATTAGAAATTTATTCCTGCTATCACAGTAAATGGGGCTTCCCTGGTGGCTCAGAAGACAAAGAATCTGCTTGCAGTGTGGGAAACACAGCTTGGATCCCTGGGTTGGAAGATCCATGGAGAAGGGAACGGTACCCCACTCTAGTATTCTTGCTTGGAGAATTCCATGGACAGAGGAGCCTGGCAGACTACAGTCCATGGGGTTGGAGAGAGTCGGACATGACTGAGCAATACCTCCCACCCTAAAGACTGGCCCTGAAGGAAAACCTGCATGAGTTAAGACCATTTGCGATTGTTGGAGAAGAGGAGGGATGTCAACAAGCATATCAGGAGGAGATGTGCTCCCATCACTGCCCCTGCCTGGCCAGCTTTGAAGGCCTCCACTCCCTGGATGCCCAACATAGAAAGTTGGATAGAGTAGCTCTCATGTCACGGGAAACAGGTAACACAGAGGCGACGACAAGCCATGGGACTGGAGAGCGAGAGCTGGCGCTGCCGGGTACAGGCAGATGTGTCTGCCCCAGGGAACTGAGGGAATCTCGGACTCAAAGACTCAGACCCCGGGTCTGAGTCTCCTTACTGGAGGTGGATGAGAGAAGAGGAACAAGAGAGAAGGCAGTGTAAAGATGAGCACACTTTTGATTTTGACACTGACTAGTGCCATAAAGAATTGACCACATAAGGAAACTAGAAAATTGGTTTGGTCAGGTCAGTGTAAGTCTAATCACAGCCATTTATGCCAGCTGCCTTACCACTGGTGTGTGCTGCACCATAACAATGATGGACTTTAATAAACATGGTTCAGAGGAGTTCTAGGTTTTATTTGAATAAGTAAGTAAATGCAATATGAGGGTTCCAGGCTTTACAATTTCTTAAGTTACATAGTGCTCTGTTTTCAGCTTAATAGATGGTTAATACTGTTGCTTTTAAGCTATGAGATAGAATGGTGGGGGGATGTTCCTATTGATTCAGTATTTCCCCTGATAACTTTGTATTACAATTGCTATACAGTTTTCCTGTTACCTGTCCTTGGAATTTGTGCTTTTTTTTTTCCACTCAGATGTTTCATACTCAAGAAATAGTAAAAGCTATAAACTCCCTTTTTCCCTTTAAACACATATCATTCATGTAGACACTGCCCCAATTATTCTGATTAGACCCTAAAATTAATGAATTATGTTGCCATGCTAGCTCAGTTTAGAGCTCAAACAACAAATTTATTATGGATAACTTTGAGCCTGCTCTTTCATAAGACCTACAATAAGTTAGGAAGCAGGCAAAGTGCAGCAGATTCTGAAATGAAAGTAAGACTTCCTCACATCTGTTCCAAGTTCTGCTGCTATCACTTACGGCAGTCTGATTCTCTACCTGATAAGTTTTCCTTCAATCTGTTTCAGTGAATGACAGAATACTTAGTGCATAATTGAAATTCTTTGGGTGAAAGGCAATACCATAAGAAATAGTTTTTTTCAATAATTACAGACATAAAATGATAGTCATTTAAAAATCATTAGGCAGTATTATAGTAACCTTATGTCATTTAACTTTATTTTATATATATAACCTTGAATAACAAATGAGTGGAAAATTAATTGCAAGGATCAGTTTACAGTGATTTTAAAATTGGTTACCTAATAAAATCTAACAGGCAAGTGTGATTTCAACAAAATTAGTACTTCAGGTGAAAATGCTAACATTATGAACATATGTCAGAGCCCTGTAAGGTCATTTCACTCACACATCAGTTTGTGAGTACGGAGGAAAAGACTTTCCAAGTGTGAAAACTAATTATATACAAATGCTGTTCATTTGTTATTATTTAAATAAACTGTGTCTTTAAATATGGTATTCTTTGGAAAACTCACTTCATTGTCCAAAATTGTGGAGACCACTTTGGTTTTTGAATCAAAGATGAAATAGTCATTACAGTGTCCCAAATAATCTTCTAATTGTACTGGACAAAGAGTTCATTCGTAGAGTACATATTATAAAAAATATCCAGTGGCCAAGTCCCATCAACAACTGTATCCTATCGTAAAAGCCAGTCAGGCCATGCCCAGAAAGAGCAACAGTCCTTTGCTGGCTTGCCTGCTCTCTCTGTCCCAGCTGGTCTTTGTGGTGAGTAAGTCAATGTGGGATGAAGTCTCTGGAGTTTAGAGGATCTTGCACTCGTTGATAGAGAAGAACCTCCTTCTGTTTCGTCTCCTGGCTTGGTTGACAGCAGTTCGGACGGCACATTCAAATACCTGCTGGACGCCCCGGTTGCTGAGGGCCGAGCACTCCAGGTAGCCTTTGGCTCTCACATCCTGGGCCAGTCTCTTTCCTTCGATGGCATTGACGCAGGAGGCCCGATGGGGCCCCACCTCCCGCTGGTCCGTCTGGGTGGCCACCACCAGCACCGGGGTGCAGGGCAGGTTGCTCCTGACTTCACCGATCCACTTGTTCTTCAGGTTCAGGAAGGAGTTGTGGTTGGCCACGGAGTAGCACATCAGCACCACGTCTGCCTGCTGGTAGGACAGAGGGCGGATGCTCCTGAAGGCATCGTTGCCGGCCGTGTCCCAGAGGCCCAGGCTGATTTGGATCCCGTCCATGAAGACGTCTACACCTGTATTTTCATATACTGTAGGCTTATAAGCCTCAGGGAAGGTTTCCGAGGTGAAACGTACCAGCAGAGACGTTTTCCCCACAGCAGAGTCTCCCACCAACACACACTTGATGGAACTCAGCATCTTCGCGGCCCAGACTCCTAGTTACAAGTTCAGAATCCTGAGGAAGACAGCCCTCAGTGGGCTACTGAGACAGACGCCATTCGACACGAGGGGGAAGGACAACCAGACAGCTTTGTGTTCTCAGGACCTCTGACAGCCGCTTGCAGGATGTTACTTTTTCTGGGCCATCCAAGGGAGACACACAGTCTACTTTGAAAGTATCCAAAGGCTGGTGTTCAACTGGAACAAGGAAGAGAAGTGGAGAAATTGAGTCTTTTCCCCCTTTTTTGATGACAGGGATCTTCCTCATTGGCAAACAGATTAATGAGGGGTCCCATCTCTGTGGAGCCGCCCGACCCCGCTTGTCTAAGCCACTCTTACCCCAGCAGCGAAAGCTTGAATCTGTTATACCCCAGCATTGGAACCCACAACTCCACCCAGTCAAAAAGCAGAAGCTGATTTGATCTCTAAAATCAGCCCAGCGATAAAAATACAAGCAGCCGCTCTGGCAGCAACATGAAAAAGACCTCAGTAGCAACCTGGTGTGAATGAGACGTGTTCAAACAGCTCTCTCTCTCTCTGGCCTTCTGCTCCAAGAAGTGGGGACCACAGCTGACAGAGGTCTCCGCCGCTTCAGTTTCTAATGGATCCCAGCCACTCTGGAAACTGCAAAAGAGAGCAATGTGATGAGCCTCAGATACCATGAGCACTTCCTTTCATTTATTGATTTATCAGCCAGTGTTTGATTTATGAGGGAATTTGTACCAAGGTCAGAGGGAAGAAATCACCAAAACTTTTAAAATTTGCTGTGGTTTTTCCCTTGAGGTGTTTCCAAAAACTGGCTACAAATGTAATGGAAAGGGCACAGTCCTTGGCATTTTCTGCATCTCAAGTCAGACTCCATTACCTGTGCAACGATACGGCTTTGCTTAATCGGTAGACCCAGTTTAGTCATCTGCAAGATTGTGATAAATTTAGGAACAACTTCTCAGAGATCTTGTGGGGATAAAATTGTTTCTCTCTTTTCTGGACAGCTACTTATATATCAGGAACTCTGCTAGGCTTCTGGTTAAACAAAATAACTTGCTTAAAAGCAGCTGTATTCAGTGCCTGTCACTTAAACAAGGCCGCATAAATATGGCGGCATCTAAATTTCATGAAAGGGTCAAATAAATTCTCATTCACTGCAGGTGAAAGGGCTCCAGACGATGAGATCAGCCTGGAGACGGTATCCTGTCTGCTGAAGGACATCATCACAAGGCAGCCCGGCTTCAGATGAGGGAAAGGTCTTTTGGGCCAAACTTCAAAGTAAAGGTTATTAATACAATCTGGGCTTATAACCTCCTCCACTGGCAATCTTCCTGACAGGTCACATGTAAAGTAATGTAAAACAGATCTATAGGATATGTCCGCTTCAAAACATAATTTTTAAAAATCACTCATCTAAATTCAGACATTCCCCTCCAAGACATTTTTATCCTTGTCCACCTACAGTCTCTGTTTAATAAGACATAATAACCTTTACAGTTTTCCCTGGTAGCTTAACTGGTAAAGAATCTGCCAACAATGAAGGAGACCCCGGTTTGATTCCTGGGTTGGGAAGATCCCCTGAAGAAGGTATAGCTACCCACTCCAGTATTCTTGGGCTTCCCTGGTGGCTCAGACGGTAAAGAATCCACCTGCAGTGTGAGAGATCTGGGTTCAATCCCTGAGTTAGGAAGATGCCCTGGAGGAGGGCATGGCAACCCACTCCAGTATTCTTGCCTGGAGAATCCCCATAGACAGAGGAGCCGGGCGGGCTGCAGTCCATGGGGTTGCAAAGACTCAGACATGACTGAGTGACTAAGCACAGCACAGCAGCCTTTACAAACGAGTTGATCACATAAATAATTCACATGATTTTCACATATTCACTTTTACCACACATAAGCTGGGTAACCTTGGGCAAGTTACTTAACCTCTCTGAGCCTTGCTTTCTTCATTAAGATGAAAATAATAAAGGCAATTTCTTGATGGAATTATTGTAACAATTCAGTATATGGAGAGTCTGGCTTAGCACAGAACATGGCACATGGAATCTATGGGCAGGCACCATATTTTTCAACTTCTACTACTGTTTATTTAAAATGCCAAATATTGACTGTCCAAGTGTAGGGGATGGGATGTCAGATATTCAGCCAGACTTTAAAGACTCCACATCGAATCATTCTCATACACCATGGTCCTGGACACCTCTTTGTCACCAGACCTTTGAGTAAGGTCCCCTTAGGAGCTCCCTGGGTCTCAGACTTTAGCTCCTTAAACCTATGGATGATTTAAATGAAGCAATTGTGACCTCCTCATTACTGAGTCCATTATCAAGACTTAAGACATGTTTCAAGTTTGATGTCGACCCCAATGTAGTAGGACCAGGACCAAGAAAAATATGCATGTGTCAGGTATTTTGGTTATTAAATAATTTCTAAGAGATTGAATAAAGTCAAATTTCCTGAGTATATATCTACAAAAGGAAGTTGCTGAGGCAAAACTGTTAAGAATGCAGGCTCTAAAATCAGGTACATATGGAATTGAATCTGAACTGACCAACTGATTACCTGTGCTGTGAACTTAGAAGAGTTTTTTAACCTCCCTAAGCCTCAATTTCCCTCTTTGTAAAATGTGATGTGATAATACCTATTAACACTGAGCTGTTGAGAGTATTAAATGTGATTAAATATATAAAATCCTTAGCATAGTACATCACGTAGTACATCAATATGTACATAGTACATACTGCAAGTACATAGTCACCACATAGAAAACACAATAAACAGTCCTTATTACTAAAATTATTGTTGAACAGGAATTACTAAATATAATAATCAGTTCAGTTCAGCCGCTCAGTCATGTCCAATTCTGCGACCCCATGGACTGCAGCACGTCAGGCTTCCCTGTTCATCGCCAGCTCCTGGAGCTTGCTCAAACTCATATCTATCGAGTCAGTGATGCCATCCAATCATCTCATCAAATATAATAATAAGCAATTTTATATCGTCAGTGGGGAATTCAAAGTAGCACTAAAAAGGTTTCTGTGGCAAAGGGTGCTCTAAGAGTCTTATACACAGCTGTGACTACAATACATATATATTCTACAAAATATATATTCTTCTTGTAGCGTATTGGAAAAGACCCTGATGCTGGGAAAGATTGAAGGCAGGAGGAGAAGGGGACAACAGAGGATTAAATGGTTGGATGGCATCACTGCCTCAATGGACATGAGTTTGAACAAGGTCCAGGAGTTGCTGATGAACAGGGAAGCCTCGCACGCTGCGGTACACGGAATTGCAAAGAGTCGCACAGAGTCGGACACGACTGAAGCGACTTAGCAGCAGCAGCAGCAGCAGCAGCAAACATGACTGACTGAACTGAACTGAGCATAAAAATAAAATATGATATGAACAAAGAAATTTGTGCCTCAGCTTTGCCACTCAGAGTCCGAAGACTCAGACTGGAGAAAAAAGCTCTGTTCAGTCAAGTGACCTTTATTCCCAGGCAGTTCTGGCACTAAGAGGCACATCAAACCAGCTCTCAGGGCCTCAGTTTCCCAAATCATAAAGTGATTGGACAAGATTAGCTCTCTGCAGGTCTATGGAAACTGAGGTCAAAGGAGAAAGCTTTATAGCCTGCAGCACATATACAATTGCATAACTCCATATTATTCCAGAGCACCAGTGTAGCAGCAAAGACAGATGACAAAACTTGATGACATGTGTAGCCTTTGGCAGATGGCTAAATATGGATCTAGGAGAGGAGTAGTGGGAGGAGTTATGGTCTAAACTAGAGCAACATCCTATACAGATATGATAGATCACCTTCAGGTGATGCCCACAACAGGGCCACTACAGGTCACTACATAATGTGTGGAAGTTTGACTGGCTTTATTTCAGTGGAAAATTTCACCTGAAGAGAAAGATTCTCCTCAAAGGAGCTCTGGGTGAAAAATAGAAGCAGGTTTTCAACAATATTTCGCTAGTGGCTAATTGGCAGGGGTGCTCCAATTTTATGTCAGTCAGTACGGAGGATTTACCAAAAGTGACTTCAGATAGCATCGTGAGTGACCCTTCTAGGACTTAAGTCAGATTGGAATTAATGAACCTTCAAGTCCAGAGCCTCTCAGGTCTCAGTAACCTCCCTCTCTCCTCTTTCCAAAGTTTCACAGAAAAGATGCTCTCCCCAGAGCCCCATGGTTCACACACAGAGATAGGAAAAAGGCAGGGAGGCTTCATCTTGCAAAGTCAATAGCATCTATCATAGCAAAGGCACAGAGACAGAAAAAACGGAGGGCTTAGAGATGACGAATCCTGGTCCATTCTATCTTCTGGAGGGCTTTCTAGTAGGAAAGCCTCATTTCACTTTAGCCTCAGTTCTCATCCCAACTACCGTACACTTTCCACTATCATTCTTTCTTCAGACACATTCTCCGGTACTCTGTTTTCCAAGGAAGACTCACTCCTCCAACTGCTACCTCTTCTTGAAAAATCTTTGATCACCTGACCAGCTGCTAGATCAGATATCCCCTCTGTGTTGCCATAATACCCCCCTGTGCCTCCATCATCACACTGCTCACATGTTTGGTCCTCCTGCACGTCTCCCTCACCTGAAAAACTGGAATGAGAGCTTTCTCACAGGGAGTTCATAAGGACCAGATGGAAATGATAACAACACAGCAATAATCGATGCTTGTACTTTTATAAGACTTTGTACATCCAAGAATACCTCTTGATTGTCTTATGAGAAAGTTCCTTCATAATGATAGAGCATAAAAAATAATAATCTAAAAAAGAAAAACAATAATAGACAATATAAACTATTGCTTAGAAAAACAAAATAAAACTAAGATGAAATCATGACTCATTGGCTAATAATTGTTACTGCACATTTTAGGTTATCTGGGCTTTGATTGAGGTGGCTTACTTCAAAATGCTGATGTACTCAGTCGCTCTGCTGCTGCTAAGTCACTTCAGTCGTGTCCAACTCTGTGCGACCCCATAGACGGAAGCCGACCAGGCTCCCCTGTCCCTGGGATTCTCCAGGCAAGAGCACTGGAGTGGGTTGCCATTTCCTTCTCCAATGCATGAAAGGGAAAAGTGTAAGTGAAGTCGCTCAGTCGTGTCCGACTCTTCTCGACCCCATGGACTGCAGCCTACCAGGCTCCTCCATCCACAGGACTTTCCAGGCAAGAGTACTGGCTGGAGTAGGGTGCCATTGCCTTCTCCCTCAGTCGCTCAGTCATGTCCAAATCTTTGCGACCTAGTAGCCTGCCAGGCTCCTCTATCCATGGGAATTCTCCAGGCAGAAATACTGGAGTGGGTTGCCATGCCCTCCTCCAGGGGATCTTCCCAACCCAGGGATCAAACCCAGATCTCCCACACTGCAGATGGATTCTTTACCATCTGAGCCACCAGGGAAGCCAAAATACTGATAAAAACTCTTTTATTTTTTTTTTTTAAAAGATGAATCCATGGCAGCCATCAGCTGAGGATGGCCTGTCAATTACAGAGAATACATCTGAATGTCATCCTTCTTAAAAGAGTTTTGGGCAAAGGACCTGCTCCGGCAGCAGCCAATTCATTCATTAAGGCAATTGCTTCTGCCGTGTATCTAGCACGTAGATGATTAGGAAATCATCATGCTTCTCAGTAACTCATCTCCTGCCAGTGCCTTTGCTCCATGTCCCCCCAGCAGCCTGGCAGGGACAACACAGCAAGAGCAGGCCCTGCTGGGGATGGATGAACGAATCCAAGTATGGGGAGTTGGGCGTGGGGGCTGGTGCTTCATTTCATTTTGTTTTCTTCTGGGAAAAGAGAAGGCATTCAAAAATTTAAAGTAACTTCATAGAGGAAAAGTAGAGTCACTTCTAAACTTTCTCAATCCAAATTCTCACTCAGTTTCATTCACTAGTAAATATACACTTTATATATCTTCTAAACATTGTTTTCAACATAAAATTTTTTCTATGTTCAACAGTCTACATACTTGCCAGGTTTTAACGAAATAGTTTTCCATTGTTTCAACAATTCATAAGTGCATAGCCATTTCCCACTATTAGCAGTCTTTGAATTAGTTTCAGTATTTCACAGTCATTAACAAGTGTTATTTTATATATTAAATATATATGCATTTATGGAAGTAATTATTATGTGGAACAATTTTCTTAGAGAATATATTTATAAATGTGGCATTAATGATCAATGAGTTCATTTTGTGACTTTTATTTACATCATTAAACATCTTCTAGGGGCTGTATAGAAGAAGACAGTGGCAACCCACTCCAGTACTCTTGCCTGGAAAATCCCATGGACGGAGGAGCCTAGTAGCCTGCAGTCCATGGGGTCACTAGGAGTCAGACACGACTGAGCGACTTCACTTTCACTTTTCACTTTCATGCATTGGAGAAGGAAATGGCAACCCACTCCAGTGTTCTTGCCTGAAGAATCCCAGGGATCAGGGAGCCTGGTGGGCTGCTATCTATGGGGTCGCACAGAGTCCGACACGACTGAAGCGACTTAGCAGCAGCAGCAGCAGCAGGGGCTGTATATAGTATTCATCAGCTGTTTTATTCTTTTTTTTTTTTAAGGCAGTTTTCTGGGGCTTCTTGTGGCAGGCACTGTATCGATCCTAATAGCATGGTAGTGAGCAGGCTGGCTGCTGTCTTCGTGGAGATCTACATTTCAGAACTGCAGAGACTTCAGGGGGTTGAGAATCCTGCCTACAGTCACTCTTCAAAACAATGGCAGAGACAAAGTTAGACCTAAATAGAGGATGACCCCAAAGCTGCAGCAGCTCCATGTGTCACATACACCCCACAATTCCCATTGCCCAATCCATGGCATCTCAAGTAAAACCAAGGTTCCTGAGCAATCCCAGTTTCGAGACAGTTTTTCTGGCCATCCTTCAGTCAGGTCCCTACTCCAGTTCTACTCCTACAGATGAGTAGCTCTTGATATTTACAAAAAGTGTGTTGTGTCTTGATCTGGAAGCTAGTTCCACAAGTGTGTTCAGCTTGTGAAAATTTCTCAAGCTGCAGACCTACGATATGTTTACTTTTCCATACAAAGATTAAACTTCAGTAAAAAAGTATTTAAAAAAAAATAAGGTTACTGCTGAATTCTCTGGTGGTCCAGTGGTTAAGAATCCGCCTTGCCTTGATAGGTTCAATCCCTGACCCGGAAGGATCCTACATGCCTCGAGACAACTAAGCCAGTGTGCCACGATTACTGAGACTGTATGCTGTAACTACTGAAGCCTGGGCACTTAGAGCCTGTGCTCTGCAACCAGAGAAGCCTCCACAATGAGAAGGCCAGGCACCGCCACTGGAGAGGAGCCCCTGCTCACCACAACTCAAGAAAGCCCACACACAGCAACAAAAACCCAGCACAGCCAAAAATAAATAAATAAATATTTTACAAAATAAATAAATAAAAATAAGGTTATGCCTTTACATGAGATTATCTTCTGAAGGAGTATTTTATCATAAATTTTTCGTCTTGCAAGATGTTCATTTCACTAAATCTCAACTGTCTTAGTAGTAGTAGTAGTTAGCTGCTCAGTTGTGTCCATGGGATTCTCCAGGCAAGAATACTGGAGTGGGCTGCCATTCCCTTCTCCAGAGGATCTTCCCAACCCAGAGATCCAACCCAGGTCTCCAGCATTGCAGGTAGATTCTTTACCATTTGAGCCACAGGGAAGTCGTAATTCTCAACTGTACTTCAGTAATTGCCCTTAGTGCATTTCTAATTGCCACAAATAATGATTAAATTCCTCCTCCAAATCACGAAAGGAAATCACTTTCAAATCAGTTTGTTTTTAATCTGTATTCCAAATGGATTTTGTTCTGAAACTTTGCTTGCAAGATGGTTTGTGGCTTTTATTATGTGTTCTCCAGAATGTATTTAAGCAATATTTACATTCGCAAACTTAAAGCCTATGTAATCCCATTACAGTTTAATTAAAATGGATTGTCACCAATCCCTGAGTCCTCTTCAAACCCAGAGCCCTGTCCCTCTGACCCCATACCAAGCAGGGACCATGGCACCCTTCCCCTCTTCTGTCCCAACCACCCTGCCCTGATTGGTCCATGCCACTCATAGGAACACAATAATTGGATTCTCACCACAGGTCTAGAGTTTTCAATTTGGTCCAAGTTTAGAGTCAAAAACAAGTCAAGCCAGCCAGGCAACTGTCCAGAGCACCCTTAAAAACACTAGAATCTCATCTCAAAATTTACATGATGGGAAAGTGTAGTTACTGCAACCTCTCTTAAAGCAGTTGGAAGGAATTTTCTGAAAAACTGCTTGGAGTTGAGGGTGGAACCCCTACAAGACATGCTCAAGGAAAGGTCACCTGGTCTCTGACTTGCTTTCTACTTGCTTTCCCATGGACAGAGGAGCCTGGTGAGCTACAGTCCATGGGGTCACAAAGAATCAGACACAACTGAGCAGCTGCTGCTAAGTCACTTCAGTCGTGTCCAACTCTGTGCGACCCCATAGACGGCAGCCCACCAGGCTCCCCCATCCCTGGGATTCTCCAGGCAAGAATACTGGAGTGGGTTGCCATTTCCTTCTCCAATGCATGAAAGTGAAAAGTGAAAGTGAAGTCACTCAGTCGTGTCCGACTCTTAGCAACCTCATGGACTGCAGCCTACCAGGCTCCTCCGTCCATGGGATTTTCCAGGCAAGAGTACTGGAGTGGGGTGCCATTGCCTTCTCCGAACTGAGCAGCTAACTACTACTATTACTAAGACAGTTGAGATTTAGTGAAATCAACATCTTGCAAGATGAAAAATTCATGATAAAATACTCCTTCAGAAGATAATCTCTTGTAAAGGCGTAACCTTATTTTTATTTATTTATTTTTTAAAATATTTATTTATTTATTTTTGGCTGTGCCGGGTTTTTGTTGCTGTGTGTGGGCTTTCTTGAGTTGTGGTGAGCAGGGGCTCCTCTCCAGTGGCGGTGCCTGGCCTTCTCATTGTGGTGGCTTCTCTGGTTGCAGAGCACAGGCTCTAAGTGCCCAGGCTTCAGTAGTTAAAATAGCAGAGTATAAGCGCATTAACTGACACAGGAAAAGGGTCCCTAAGCTGAATGACATAAAGTTAGTGTTAGTCACTCAGTCTGACTCTATGTGACCCCATAGACTGTAGCCCACCAGGCTGCTCTGTCCATGGAATTCTCTAGGCAAGAATACTGGAGTGGGTAGCCATTCCTTTCTCCAGGGGATCTTCCTGATTCAGAGATCGAAACTTTGTCTCCTGTGTCTCCTGTATTGACAGGTGGGTTCTTTACCACTAGCACCACCTGGGAAGCCCCCACCCCCATAGAAGCAGCTTTCAAAATATGAACAGTATGATTCCAGAATATGCACAGTTACGAAAAACTGTATGAAAAGCAGTATATACCAACATGTTAAGATGAAATGTCTATATTCCTGGAATTATAGCTGATTCTCATTTTATTCTCCTTGCTTCTGTGCATTTTAAAATAAAATTAAAATTAAACATGAGTTATGTGTACAGTTTTGAAGTGCTTTGTATGTGTTCCTTTGTTTTTTAGGTTTTAGGCTTGAAAGGGCAGAAAAGAGTGATCTGAGGTCCCTTGAGGCAAGAGAATGTTTATGACTCCCATTAGTGTCTGAAGACAAAAATTCTCAATATCTGAACAGCCGAATTTGTTTAAAATTCTGAGAAGCAGTATCTCTGGCTTCTGGTTCTTTTTTCCAAGGCCTATCCTGGAAAGAAGACAAGCTAAGCTCTGTGTATTATGCCTATTCTCAAAAATGCCCTAAGCCACCCATCTCTCCTTTTTCTCCTTATGAGAGAATTTTTAGAATTATATGTGTGTGTGTGTGCTCAGTCACTCAGTCATGTCTGTCCCTTTGTGACTCCATGGAAGGTAACCCATGGAAGTCCATGGGATTCTCCAGGCAAGAATACTGGAGTGGGTTGCCATGCCCTCCTCCAGGGGATCTTCCTGACCCAAGGATCGAACCCAAGTCTCTTACATCTTTCACTTTGGCAGGCAGCTTCTTTACCACTAAACATGAACTGGGAAGCCCTTATATATGTATAAAATATATGTGTGTTAGTTGCTCAGTCATATTATATGTGTGTGTGTGTGCCTGTGTTAGTTGCTCAGTCGTGTCTGACTCTTTGCGACCCCAGGGACTATAGCCTACCAGGCTACTCTATCCATGGAATTCTCCAGGCAAGAATACTGGAGTAGGGTACCATTCCCTTCTCCAGGGAACTTCTCGATCTAGGGATCAAACTCGGGTCTCCTGCACTGCAGGCAGATTCTTTACTGTCTGAATCACCAGGGAACCCCATGTATGTGTATTTTTGGTAGCACCATGTGGCTTGTGGGATGTTAGGATTTTAGGTCCCCAACCAGGAATTGAACATGGGCCCTCAGCAAGTTCTGAGAGCTCAAAGTCCTAACCACTGGACCACCAGGGAAATTTCATCCTTCCTGTATTTTCTAAATATTTAAAGAAGTTTGAATATGGCCAGGGTGTTTGATGACATTAAGGAACTCTTGCTAATTTTGTTAGGTGATAATCACATTGTGATCGTATACATTTTTAAAGTCCTTATCTCACAGGTGAAATGAATATGATGTCTGGGATTTATTTTAGATTATCCCAGAAAAGGGGGAAAAAGTAAGGATGATGCATGAAATAAGACTGGGACAATATTGAGAACTGTTAAAGTTGAATGATGGTATATGGTTTTAGTCTATCCTCACTATCTTTATATATGTTCAAAATTTTTCATGATAAAAGTTTTAAAGCGTAGGATCTTTTGTTTTCTATAGCATTTTGTCAAAGCTGTGGTTTCATTCTCATATTTAGCTTTAGAGAGAATACAGAAAAGCATCACTAAAAAATAAAAAGTATACTTTGTGCCACAATGACTTATTCAAGTATTTGAAGGAAAATTGATGCATCAAATAACAGACGACATAAACGTAGACAGTGCAGAGGCTTAGAACCTGCCTGCTGGTGGAAGGGAGACAGAGGAGGAAAAGCCATGCCCAGGTGAGGATTCCCAGCCAAGTCATAAAAAGAGAGCCTTCAACTTCAAGTACAAGTCTACCTGCATCTCAGTACGTCATCACCACCTGTCTCTGGGAAGCAAAGGCCACGTCTAGAAAATACTCCAGCCAAAGGATACTCTTGAAGTTCCTTTGAGGTTACCTGAACTTCCTAACTGGTATAACTATGTTCACTAACTTCCCTTGGCCCTCCTTGCTCCAGTTTTGCAGAATTAGCTCTTTGCAAAAGTGCAAACAGTAATAATGAAAATTACTTTTAAAAAGCAAGAAACTCAAGAGTGAAAATGGACTACCCACATAAAACCAGATGACAAATCAAAGTAACTCTGAATGTGAGGCAGACCCTCCCCGCTGGGGTCTTTTTTGTCTGAAAAGGTGAAGGGGCAGTGAGGAGTTTCTACTTTTAGATTTTATGTTTCCTCCTTAGACTTAAAGTAGTTCTGATCTTTACTTACTTGGAAAATAGGAAATCTACCTGATATCTAAGTAGACTCCACCAAGCCCAAAATACCTCCCAGC
Organism: Bos mutus; assembly: GCF_027580195.1. Lineage (NCBI taxonomy): Eukaryota > Metazoa > Chordata > Mammalia > Artiodactyla > Bovidae > Bos > Bos mutus. Next base: position 59,218,888 of record NC_091622.1, on the reverse strand, counting down.
TCTAAAACATCATCTCTAACAAAGAAAACCATCACATCCCTGGGTTCCCCCATCCCCCACACCGGAACTACCACCACCACCACCATCACCACCACCACCATCATTCAACACACATATTCAAACCATTAGTGGTAACAACATTTCCTCCCTTATTTGCTGATTCAATCAGACTGAAGATGTCCTCCTCACTCTGACTTACTTTTCCCCTCATTTTCTCTGGATCATCTCTGCATTCTTTTTTTCCCCTGATTATAAAAGTAGTTCATCCACATTATGGAACATTTGAAAAGTACTAAACCATCTAAATGACCTAAAGGAGAAAAGCAACTACCACCTAAAACCAAAAGCTGCAAGAAATTAGTGTACCTTTTCCTGTTTCGTTTTTTCAGTGTGCCTTTTTTTTTTTTTCAAATCTAATATCATACTTTATATTCAGCTGGGCATTTTGCTTTTTATTTAACATTTACATTGTTAATATTTCTTATGTTATTAAGATTCTTCAAACATAATTTTAATGACTGTCATACTTCATTATACAAATGTAGCATTATTTATTTAAGCAATTGACTATTATTTAAATTGTTTCTAATTTTTACTGTAGTAACAGAGTGAACATTTAAAAAATAAATTTGTACAAATATACAATTATTTCTTTTAGTATAAATAGATATGAGCACAATTACTAGACTAAGAAAGATGAAAAACTTGGATCAATTTGTACCCCATAGCCATATATGAATATATTTATTTCATCACACAACCATCATTGGGGGTAATAGTTGCCAGTTAGATCTGTTTTCATTTGCATTTCATTTATGACTAGTGAAAATTAAAATTCATCTTTTATTGACCACATATTTCTCCTTTCATAAGTCACTTACTTTGCCTACTTTTCTAGTAAGGTGGCCATCATTTCTTAAATGATGATTTTTAAAAATCTTTTTGAGATTAAGGATATTAATCCTTTCTTGTTTAAATACATATGTAGCAATTTTTCCTTATATATTTTTGTGTCCATGAATTCTGAGAACTTCCCAAACTCCTGGTACTCCCCCATCATTGAGCAACCACTAAATAGCATGTGAAATAGTATGTCCCCTGATTGTGGAAAGAAACTTCGCACGATTAAATACCTGAAAGGTCATCTAGTTCAACCCACTCATTTTCCCATGAGGAAACCAAGGCCCTGAGACAAGTGGTTTAGTTTCTGGAGGCTGACTTGAAGCCCAGAAACTGAATCACTGAGTCAGCACTCTTTCCATCTACACTGTATTTTTTCAAATATGTATATCTACATTTTATATCCCATACTTCATTTCCTTAATTTTAAAATGTAAACCCATATAGATAGATCTATAATTCAAATAGGTGGCTTTTTACTCAAAAGATAACTGCCAGTTTTAACATTCAACTTGTTTTCAAACACATGTTCTCTTACTCATTAACTTTCTTTGAGAGACTGATCATCTCTCTTCCGGGGCAATAATTAAGGCTTCCAACACCTTCTAGAATTAGGGTAAACCCTTAATTTACAGATTGTTCAAACTATAAAAGAAGGTATTTTGTCTTGGAAATTTAACCCAGAGCACGGCAGGGAATGAGGTGACTTAGTTTCAGTTTCAAAGTATAAAATGGGTAATGTTACATCATTTGCACAGAGCCTGGGTTGTGGAGTCCAGGCCTCGGTTAGATTCTCATCTTCATTGCCGACTAATAGTATAACCTCCAGCAGGTCACATAACCAGAACTGCAAGATGTGGATAATAGTGCAGAGTTTGAAGGATTTTTTAAGGCAATTAAAAAATTCTATCTCCCATGCCTAGCCGCACACCTATTAGGTAAATAAATGTGAAGTGAAAGTTACTCAGTTGTGTCTGACTCTTTGTGACCCCATGGATTCTACAGTCCATGGAATTCTCCAGGCCAGAAAACTGGAGTGGGTGGCCATTCCCTTCTCCAGGGGATCTTCCCAACCCAGGGATCAAACTCAGGTCTCCCGAATTGCAAGTGGATTCTTTACCAGCTGAGCCACTAAGGAAGCCCAAGAACATTGGAGTGGGTAGCTTATCCCTTCTCCAGCAGACCTGGATCCAGGAATCGAACCAGGGTCTCCTGCATTGCCGGTGGATTCTTTACCAACTGAGCTACCAGGGAAGCCATTAGGTGAATAAGGATAACAAGAATCACATGGTATTTAGCATTGGTCAGATACTGTTTGAAGTACTTTATGAAAATTAACTCTTTCATCATTACAATAACATTATGTGTTCAGTACCACTGTGGTTATTCTACAGCTGGGGAACGCACAGAGAAGTAAGGTAACTTGCCCAAGAGAACAAGCTAGCGAGGAGGCCTTGCCTCCAAGTCCATTCACAGAGCTGTCTCCCCTCCCCTCCTCTCTCTCTCATTTGGGGCAAGTCTGTCTGTCTTTGCCATCTTGATGAAACTAAGCAATCTGCTATGATCTGATGTTGGTGTGCCCCTAAAATTCAGAGTGAATTAAGTTGACACCTAACCCCCATGATGACAGTTATAGGAGGTGGGGACTTTAGGCGGTGACTAGGCCATGAGAGTGGAACCTCATCAATGTAATTACTGTCATTATTAAAGAGCCCCAGAGAGCTCATTTGTCCCTTCCACCATATGAGGACACACTGAGAAGGCACTGTCTAAAAAATCAGGAAGCAAGCCCTCATTAGACATCATATCCACGAGAGACATCATTTTGGACTGTTCAACCTGTGAAAAATAAATTTCTCTTGTTTACAAACCGCATAGTCTGTGGCATTTTGTTATAGCAGTTCAAATAGACTAAGAGACAATCCTAAAATTAAAGCAGGAGGTGAGGTGGTAGACTCAGACATTTTTCAGCTGGTGGGTGATTTCTTTCTTACTACAGGCCTGGTTTCTAAAACATATGAAAGATTTCTCCCTCAAGCAGTCACTCTCACACACCATTGGAAGATGTACAGAAGAACACCATCTTTGTAGAAGGCGATTTGACAGAATCCAGCAGCACACTTATTGTTTTTGACACTTGGAGCTGATCATTTTTTAAACTCTTTCATCTACATGGCAAAATTAGTTTCAAAATAATGTATAAGAGTCAGGAACAATCATTTTTTCCCTGATTCATTCTTTAGCTTTAAAATAAACAAGTAATAGTTATACCAAAGATAAATTTCAATTTTTAAAGTATTATTCAAGTGCAGTAAAATATTTTGTGTATGAACTAAAACTTGTAATTATCAATCAAAAATATTATACTCTGCTATTTGTGTTCTACTCACTGTTTTAAATCTAAACACAAAACTCTAAATAGTCACAGAGAATAGCAGAATTAAAGTTAATCAAGTTCTGTTTCATAGTCTCTATAATCATTGTGTTATCATTCTTTAGTTCTCATCTACTGTTTAGGAGTCAGGAATATGCAATGCTCCAGGCAATCACAATATATCCCTGAAGTCAGCTCTAATGGAATCCACACACTCCCCTAAGCACTAACTCTATCACTGCCAGTGCGTGGTGATAACAAAAAGCAGACCCACATTGATTTTATTATTGTCTTTAAATTCTTGACAGATGATTCACTCCCTTATTGCCTATACCTGGGGTGGACACCTTCCACCCCTATGTCCTTGGTATGTCCCTGCCAGTAGCTATCAAAATTTTAAATGCATATACCTTTTAACCCAACAATTCCAACTCTTTAAATGCATTGTTTTGTTGTACCTATACAAGTAGTGAAGATATATGTGCAAGAATTTTATTGCAGCGTTATTCACAATAGCAAAAAAAAAAAACCGAGAATAACTAAAAGTTCCATCATAAGTCAGTGGTTGAATTAATCGTGCCATATCCATTTGATGAAATCCAATACAGCATTAAAAAGAATTAGGATAGGAGTGGGGGTGAAACAGGTGAAAGGGATTAAGAGGTGAAAACCTCTAATTATAAAATAAATCACAGGAATGTGATACTAAGTAGAACGATGGTCAACAATATTGTAATAACTTTATATGGGGACAGATGGTTACCAGACTTGACTCATGGTGGGGATCACTTCACAGTGTATGCAAATATCAAATCACTATGTAGTACACTTGAAATTAACATAATATTGTACTTCAACTATATTTTGATTTTAAAAAAGAATTAGGTTTTCCTTGTATGTATTGCACAAGAAGGGTACCCGTGACATATTGGTAACTTTAAAAAAAGCAGTTGAACAATTCATTAAAGAATCTCATTTATATAGAAAGAAAATCTACAAGTCTGGTCTGAAGCCCCTGAGTGCCCAGAATGGCCAGAGTGGCATTAGGATAGGCATAGGGGTGAAACAGGTGAAGGCGGTTAGGAGGTACAACCTCTTACAAGGTACCATGGGTACAGTGGGTCTATGCAGAGTGAAAGTATCTGTGCAGTAGTGGACACAACGAGGCTTATTATGAATTCCAGTCATCCAATACATGTCCCTCTACAGATAAACTGTACTAAGGGCACGGCAGTTACTCTCTGCTGGTACTTTAGTCGCTAAGTCGTGTTCGACTCTTGCGACCCCATGGACAGAGGAGCCTGGCAGGCTACAGTCCTTGGGATTCTCCAGGCAAGAATACTGGAGTGGGTTTCCATTTCCTTCTCCAAGGGACCTTCCCAACCCAGTAATCGAACCTGGGTCTCCTGCATTGTAGGCAGATTCTTTACCAACTGAGCTACAAGGGAAGCCCAGTTACTCCCTAAGTTGTCTAAAGGAGAAGAGGAACAAAGAGGAATAACCTAAGAATACAGGTTTGTACAGCGTGTCTTAGGTTTTTTTAAATCCCCTTTTGGAATATCGATGTTTATACTTCCTATACTGATTATGTTGCAGCTATAATACACAACAGTGGGATTAGCTATCTCCTTGGATGCTCAACTTCTGATGGAGGTCTTACAGAAACTGAGAGAAACAACTTCCTAATGAACCTGAAACTATCAAGATACTCCAGAGCAAAATTATTCTTTTAACTGTTTAATTTATTGCTTATGCATACATAATGTTCTATTAAGTTCCAAATCCATAGAAGTCTGAAAATAGATGACAGGATATCTGACTTTAATTGCCTTTAAATTAGGAATTCTTTTAAAGAGCTTAATGGGGACAGAAGATAATGAAGAAAATGTTAATATAGTTTAGCTTAGGCCTAGAGGTTTTTTGGGAGAAGGCAATGGCACCCCACTCCAGTACTCTTGCCTGGAAAATCCCATGGACGGAGGAAGCTGGTGGGCTGCAGTCCATGGGGTCGCACAGAGTCAGACACGACTGAGGGATTTCACTTTCACTTTTCACTTTCATGCACTGGAGAAGGAAATGGCAACCCACTCCAGTGTTCTTGCCTGGAGAATCCTAGGGACGGGGGAGCCTGGTGAGCTGCCATCTATGGGGTCGCACAGAGTCGGACACGACTAAAACGACTTAGCAGTAGCAGCAGCAGAGGTTTTTTTGTTTTTGAAAAAAGTTTTTTCCTATTTTGTTAATGACTCTGACCCTCACTTCTTTGTTGAGGTTGCTCTCTATAGAAGAAGTGAATTCTTAAGAAGAGGTAATGAGATGGCCATGGAAAGGTAGCTGGTATGGCTGTTCTTCATCATAATAAGGCCCCATATAGCTGAGATCTTAGAGAAAAAAATTCTAAATTAGAGAGAAAAGAAGCAACCTTCTACATACAAATTATCTCATGCACAGCTTCCTCCCAGGAAAAAAAATTAAAATTTAAATGGACAAATGCCATAATAAAGGTAAATGCAAAATGCCAAGAGAATGCTGAGGACAGAGTGCTTAAAACTTCCAGGATGGTGGGGGTGGAAGAAGCAGAAAGGAGTGACATTTGAGATAGGTCTTGCAGAGCGGGGGAGAAAATGGGATTGGTGGACAGCATCCAGAGAGAAGTGGCCAGTGTCCAGATGTGCGTAGGAGAAGGGTTTGTATAACGGGAGGGCAGAAAGTCAGCTTTTGAGACTGAAGCACAGGAGGGAGATCATTTTTAAAGGGACACTGAAGCCAATTTGTAAATGGCTCATTTCTGCATGGCAAGTATAAAATAACCTCCTTCCACCATCTCTCTCATTACCTTTCTCCTCTTCCCCAGCCCCACTTCACCAAGCCATCGCTGCCTCCAGATTGTGTAACATCCCCCAACTCTCCCTGCCTTTCCTGACTCAGTAATCTTAAGTGTAGGCTTCCCTTGTGGCTCAGCTGGCAAAGAATCCACCTGAAATGTGGGAGACCTGGGTTTGAATCCTAGGTTGGGAAGATCCCCTGGCGAAAGGAAAGGCTACCTACTCCAGTATTCTGGCCTAGAAAATTCCATGGACTGTAAAGTCCAAGTCGCAAAGAGTCAGACACAACTGAGCAACTTTTACTTTCACTTTCAATCTTAAGTGTGCTGCTCTCGTCTCCTGAAATACCTTCTTCTCTGCTCTGACTCTTCCTGGTAAAATTTCGCCTGGCCCAGAGCCCAGCTCAGATGCCATCTCCTCCAGGAGGCCTTCCTGAAACTCCTCATAGGCATTATTTTTCTCCCCTTATTTGAGCTCACATGTAATCTTTGAGTGTTTTTATGTTTACCTTTTGAATACTTAATACATGTCTATTGTAAAATTCAAAGAGGACAAAAGTGAAAAATACATCTCTCTCATCTGCCTGCCCTCCAGGGCCTCAGGCCATTTTCCCAGAGATAACTATTATATGAAGTTTTTTATGCATTTTCCCAAAGATATTACATCATGACATGTATTCACAAACATATATGTATGAACAAATATGTGTAATTATGACACACATTTGCTCTTTTTTTTAATATACAAACTATAGCATACTATTCTTTACTCCCTGGTGCTTTTCTCAATTTATTTTTTCTTTATCAGCAGATTTTCAGGCAATATCTCAAAGATATTGTGGATTTGGATTCCAGACCACCACAATAAGCAAATATTGCAATAAAGTGAGTCACATGAATTTTTTGGTTTCCCATTGCATATTAAAGCTACACTTCAGTTCAGTTCAGTTCAGTTCAGTTCAGCCAGTCAGTATGTCCGACTCTTTGCGACCCCATGAATCGCAGCATGCCAGGCCTCCCTGTCTATCACCAACTCCCGGAGTTCACTCAAACTCATACTGTAAGTCTATTAAGTGTGCAATAGCATTATGTCTAAAAGTAATGCACATGTCTTAATCAAAAAGTAATTTGTTGCTAAAAGATGCTAACCATCATCTGAGCCCTCATCAAGTCATAAACTTTCTATTGATGGAGAGTCTTCCCTCAGCATTGATGGCTGCTGAGTGATTGGGGTGGTAGTTGCTGAAGGCCAGGGCAGCTGTGGCAGTTTCTTAAAATAAGACAAAAATGAAGTCTGCCACATGAATGGGCTTCTCCTTTCATGAACAATCTCTTTGTAGCATGCAATGCTGTTTTACCTACAGTAGAACTTCTCTCAAAGTTGGAGTCAATGCTTTTAAACCCTGCTATTGCTTTGAGAGCAAATGTTGGTAGAGAAGAGCATGGAGGGGCAGATGGTTCAGCCTTCCTGCCTCTGATACCCTTTTCCGACTTTCCTTTTCACCTGTCTTTGACTGTCTTTCCTTTTCTACCTCCTACCTTGACACAGAGGCTTGCATGATCAATTATATCCAACTCTTTTGTGACACCATGGACTATACATAGCCCACCAGGTTCCTCTGTCCAAGGAATTTTCCAGGCAAGAATACTGGAGTGGGTTGCTGTTTCCTTCTTCATGGGATCTTCCTGACTCAGTGATCGACCTTGTGTCTCCTGAGTCTCCTGCATTGGCAGGCAGATTCTTTGGGAAACCACCCGTGACGCAGAGGCACGGGCACTAAAAAGCCTTCAGCTCTGGCACATTTGCCAAACAAAGCATGAGGGGCCCTGGCAGGCGTCTGATTTCAAGACAGTGTTCAGTTGCGCCCATCTTAGCAGTACACAAGATAGAAAGAGAATTTGCACCTCTTTTCCTGGGAACATGTACCAGTCCAATTTAGCATCCACTGGCCTAACTTGTGACAGAAAGAACCTGTTAACATTTTGCACTCTAGAGAGTTTTCAGAGACCGGAGAAAATCCCCAGCCCATTTACAGACCACGGCAGCAGAACAACTAGGTAGGCAAGGTGTCAGAAAGGCCCAAAGGGGAATGTCACTTAGACCCCACAAAATCCCTCAGTTCTCTAAGGCATCCTCACGGCTTTTCTTGGCACAAAAAGCAGCCATTGGCCACGTCACTCATTTGCCTCCCAATTCTCCACACAGAAGTTCCCAGGCCTGTAAAAGTGGTCCCCACGACAGTAAAATGACCAGGTCCTAGCAGGGAATGGGACTGGGTAACCATCCTCTCTTGGCGTGGTAACTCGTGGCTCTCTCTAGATTATCCAGAGATCCTACCTGGAGTTTGGTGTTCATCCTTTAGGCCAACTCTCCCACCTCCACACAGGTATTCTCAACATGCATGAGAGGAGGCCTCATCCTAAATCTGTTTCTAATAGCAAGGACTTCCAGAAAACACTCCTTGTAGAATGGACTTGCCATTTCTACTCATTTTCACCCTCATTTGTCTTAACTTCTTAAAGACAAGACAACTTGCCACAAAGGATAACTTTTCAAAGGAATACACACGTTTTTATTATTGAATTCCTTATAATTTTAGAAAAATATTTAATAATATGGAGAAAAGTATATGACAACACTGTTACATGAAAAAAAAAAAAGTGAGTTCAAAACAGTGTATACAACATGATCCTGATTTTTCAGTAAAATTAGAGAAAGGAATAAGAAGCTAAATCCAGATGTTAGTGATGTGCTGATTGGTGCAATCACAGATTTTTGTGTGCTTATCTATGTTTTACAAATTTCCTTTTAAAACATATACTGCTTCCAAGGACTTTCCAGATAGTCTAGTGGTTAAAACTCTGAACTTCCATTGCAGGGGATTCGGGACTGATCCTTGGTCAGGGAACTAAGATCCCACATGCCACACGGCATAGTAAAAAAAAAAAAAATATATATATATATATATATATATATATATATACACTTCTTCTATAACAAGTGAAAGTGAAAGTGAAGTTGCACAGTCGTGTCTGACTCTTTGCAACCTCATGGACTGTAGCCCCCCAGGCTCCTCCGTCCATGGGATTCTCCAGGCAAGAATACTGGAGTGGGTTGCCATTTCCTTCTCCAGGGGATCTTCCCGACCCAGGGATTGAACCCAGGTCTCGGGAGTTGTAAAAGTAACTCATGACTCTGTAAAAGAAAATATAAATGCATCTTGCAAACATAAACGCATCTTCCTGGATAGAAATAGCATTTGCTAGTATCACCAGATACTGTAGTCACTTTCAAGAAAGTATCACACAGGAGACCCAGATCCTGGGTCAGACTCAGACTAATGAAATGATCCGGGACCAGTCCAGGACCTCCCCTCCCCCACCACAGTCACTTCATCTGTCAGATGAGCAGGTCTCACTGAGTCTGTAAGTTCCTTTCTTACTCAGTCTGGAACTCCTCATTCCTCTTTCAGATACCACTCACGTAAAAACAAAGCAAGCAAACAAACACACACTTTGGAATATTCCAGTGAAGTGTGGATTGTGCAGACTGCCCTGCTCAACATCGAAGAAAAATCTCTCGGGGGGGAACTCAGATTCTAGGGAAAGAGGCTTTTTGTGTAATAGAGATGACTACCACTGTTAGGATTTATGGGAATGTATTTCCTTTTGTTACTGAGTATCAGAAAGGTCAAGGGCATGCTTTAGCCTAAGGCTCACTTCATCTCTATGGTCTTGTGAAAGTGTAAGTGAAGCCTCTCAGTAGTGTCTGACTCTTTGTGACCCTATGGACTGTAGCCTACCAGGCTCTTCCATCCGTGGGATTTTCTAGGCAAGATTACTGGAGTGGGGTGCCATTTCCTTCTCCAGGGTATCTTCCCGATCCAGGGATCAAACCCCGGTCTTCTGGATTGCAGGCAGATGCTTTACTGTCTGAGCCACCAGGGAAGAACATAGTCTTGTGAATAGATCCTAATACAGGAAGTCTGTTAGCTGCGATTCTCTGTTCTTTGGCAATGCATGGAAGGTCACTGCCAGAGTACAATTCTCAGACTTGCTTGTTTTGTACGTTTCCATGGGTCACCACTCTCTTTTTTCTGGTCGATATCTCTTCGTATGAATGCATCTTCTCAGGAGATGACTGTCTAGTCATCTTCTTGTACTGGGCTACCCAAGTCTTGACTTAATGATACAAGCCTACTTGAAATTACTTACAAGAGACAATAGTAATTTCCAAAAGAAACCCCAGGATATCAGCATTAGCCAATGTCTCAAATTCATAATTCCAAAGTGAACTGAAATGCAACAGAAGGTAATCCCCTAAATTCATTCCATCTTCCTCTAACCACCTCTTCACTTGTACATTATGTCTGTATCTTACAACACTCACGTATCTCATGCAGACATCCATCAGAACACTTCTTTGGGGTTTATCATGCCCAAAGTGCTTACCTTGTAAGATTAAATTCACAAACCTCCTCATGAACTCTTCAGTATTCCATTTCCTATGAAGCTGGACTAGCCCAGTGCACATGTGCGTGTATGTGTACAATCAGGAACTAGAAGAGTGAAGTTCATGCTTGCTAATTTTTTTTAACTTTTTGTTGCACCAATCAGCTTGTGGGATTTTAGTTCCCCAACCAGGGACTGAACCCCAGCCCTTGGCAGTGAGAGCACGAGTCCTAATCACTGGTCTGCAAGGGAATTCCCCACACTTGTTATTTTTCTAAAGTCCCAGGAAACTTGACTACCACAGAGTTAACTATCAGTAGGTAATTTCTTTTTTCTTTTTGCATCATGGGGCACAGAAAGAGACAGAGGACTTCCTTTCTGTGCCACATGTAAGATCTGTTATCCCATCTTCTCCTTTTAATGATATTCTCCAGGCTGTATTCCAGTGTCTTTTCAACTAGGAGTCATCACTGCTTCTCGTGCGTAGAACTGACAGTTCTGGGCTTCTCCTTTTTAAGGAGGACAGTAATTCAGAAGCATGTTGTAAGATCTCCCCAGCACAATTCTCCATCTGGGATCATCCAGAGGCCCAGCTCAGTGAGCCACAAGGAGATGGCAAAGGAAGCAGCTTCCCAGTCTATCAGTAGTAGCTGCCATCCTGATGATAAGGATCCCCTGAAAGAAAGTCTGACACGTGGGCTTCCCGATCAGCTGGTATAGCAGGCCCAGTCCGTGCCCTTCAGAGGACAGCCTTACCAGAAGGTACCGCCTCCACAGGGGACATCTGGGTGATGGGAATTCCCCTCCCTGCTGCGCATCCTCCCACCATTGAAACAGCCCTTTCTCCAGAGGTTCAGTGCTTTGTTGGAACGCAAATATCCTTAGAAGGTAAAGCCCTTTTTACAGTTTTCATATTTATAAGAATGTGTTCAAGTCTTATTCTATCGTCAAAGCCACTTTTGGTTGGAGGAGGAGAAATTTTCACAAAAAAAGCAAAAACTGTATACAAAGAGAGGTAAGACACTGGACGATATCTTTTATTGGTCATTAATCCCATTCTGTGGGTCATTCCCTTCTATATCCAGGTGCTTCCTAAACTGGAATAGCACTGGTAGCCTACCAGTCTCCTGTACTGTCTGCAGACTGATAATCTGAAGCGTCATTGATCTCAATTCTCAATAACACCATTCATGTGCTCATTCCTCCAATATGTACTGCACTCTAAATATGTGCTGGGCATTGTACTAAATGCTGCAAGTATTTAGTATTATCAGTTCAGTCGCTCAGTCATGCCCGACTCTTTGAGACCCCATGAATCGCAGCACGCCAGGCCTCCCTGTCCTTCACCAACTCACAGAGTTTACTTAAACTCATGTCCATCAAGTCAGTGATGCCATCCAGCCATCTCATCCTCTGTTGTCCCCTTCTCCTCCTGCCCCCAATCCCTCCCAGAATCAGGGTCTTTTCCAATGAGTCAACTCTTCGCATGAGGTGGCCAAAGAATTGGCATCTCAGTATAATATAATACTGACTACAGTATTAAAGAAACACTTGGTATTTATTCACTGCACTTGCCCCACAGTGATGTGATATACCATTAGCCCTGGGAAGTATCATTATTCTCAATTTACAGATTAAAAAAATTTTTTCCTTTGGTCATGCCACGTAGGATCTTAACTCCCCAACCAGGGATTGAACCCAGAGCCATAGCAGTGAAGCACCTAGTCCTAACCACTGTACCACCAGAGAATTCCCTCAGTTTACAGATAAACTGATCAATGTCCAGGAGGTGAAGTCAGAGATCCCCAAATGTGAACATCCTCAAAATTAGAGTTTGTTTAAAATGTTTTCCTGGGCACCTCACGGGGACATTCACATTCAATAGGTCTGGGAAGAACCAGGGAGGCAATTTTCAAAGTACGAGTCATCAGAAGCAGTCAAATTGGAAAAACAGTGTTACACAGCTAAGTACAGCATTCCCATACAGCTTTTCATTTTACCTTCACAATCTGGAAAATATAATTATTATATTAATATCCCCAGTTTACATGTGAAGCAGCTTTGGCTCACACACACACACACACACAAAATTGTCCCCCCAAAACAAAACCCTAGTCTAGAGGCGAAAGCCCTAATCAGGAGTCAGGATATTTGGGTTCAATTTCATCTCTGTCATTGGCCTTGTAACCAGAAGTAACCACTCACCTCTAGGTGCTTCTTTTATTGAGTAAAAGATAGGAGGGTTTCATTCCAGCTTGAAATGTTATGAAATGTAGATACTACTCCTATTCCAACTCCTTAAGTAGAAATACCTTTTAAATAAGTATACCTAAGTGACTATTTCTCTTCAGGGGAATGCTAAGAGGGAAACTCAGTAAAACAAAGATATATTGCCCCTGAAGCATCGGGTGGATAAACTAAGCCATCCACAGCTCCATTTATTGAGTGCCATGGTGCCTGAGGCAAGCACCTTCATATCTGACCTCGTTTTATCCTCACGACAGTCCCACAAGGAAAATAGTACTATCCCCATTTTACAAATGTGATGACTGAGAGCCAGAGAAATTAAATAACTTGACCCTGCTTAACTCCAAAACCCTGAGCTTTACACCCTGCCTCCACACCTCCAATTCTCTCATGCAGAGAAGATCAGGAAATGGAAGGCAGAATCAAGCTAGTGAACCGTTTCCAGCTCCTAAATCTGGCCTTTAGGCTTGTCTCTTATAAGTGAATTCCCACGATGTTGGTTATTTATGTTAAAACACAAATAGTGTACAGTGGGTTTTAGAACTGCAAAGAAAACCACGTCCAGCTACTTACTGGCTCTCATCTATTGATGTTTGTCACTTTTAGCTAGTATAATCAGCTTTTACCAATTGCTTTCTAGAAGCACAGCACTACAGTGGACATTGTGAGAGATTCCCTGCTCTCCTGGAATTTAGCCCATTGTGAAGACAAGATATAGATGCTCGAGTCAGGTAACTAACATTAAAGACATTATGTGCGTGTGTGCTAGGCTACTTCAGTTGTGTCTGACTCTCTGCGACCTCATGGACTGTAGCCCACCAGGCGCCTCTCTCCATGGGATTCTCTAGGAAAATGTTGCCATTTCCTTCTCCAGGGGATCTTCCCGATCCAGGGTCAGAACCTGAGTCTCTTATGTCTCCTGCATTGGCAGGTGAGTTCTTTACCACTACACTTAATTACTTAATTGGGGTTTCCCAAGTGGCACAGTGGTAAAGAATTCTCCTGCCAGTGTAGGAGATGTAAGACACAGTTTCGATCCCTGGATCAGGAAGATCTATTGCATTAGGAAATGGCAACCTGCTTCAGTATTCTTGCCTGGAAAATTCCATGGACAGCGGAACCTAGCAGGCTATAGTCCATGGGGCCGCAAGAGTTGGACAGGACTGAGCATACATGTGCACGCATGCGCGCACGTGTGTGCACACACACACACACACACACAATTAATTAAGTACACCAAAGAGTGAAACAGATGATAAACACTATAGGATTTTAAAAGAATTGGAATTACTTTTTAAAAAAGAAAAAGAAGGAAGGAAGGGGGAAAAAAAGAAAAAAGGATGGAAATGTGCCTGGGCTGGGGGCACTGTAAACAACTTGCAAAGGGAAGGGATATATATATATATATATGGTGGTGGTGGTTGGTGGTTTAGTCGCTAAGTCATGTTGGACTCTTGTGATTCCGAGGACTGTAGCCTGCCAGGCTCCCCTGTCCATGGGGTTCTCCAGGCAAGAATACTTGAGTGGGTTGCCATTTCCTTCTCCAGGAGATCTTCTCAACCCAGGAATTGAACCTGGGCCTCCTGCATTGCAGGCAGATGACTTACCAACTGAGCCATGAGGGAAGCCCATATATATATATATGAGGCTTGCGACCTCATGGACTGTAGCCCACCAGGCTCCTCTCTCCATGGGATTCTCTAGGCAAGTGTTGCCATTTCCTTCTCATTATGGCTGATTCACGTTGTTGTATGGCAAAAACCAACACGCCATTGTAAAGCAATTACCCTCCAATTTTTTAATTTTTTTAATTAAAAAAAAAAGAACTTGCAAGAAAGCAGGGCTTAAACTAGGTTTTGAGGAGAAGGATTAAAAAGGTTGGAGATGAAGGAAAAGGTCTTCTAGGCAAGTGGAACTGCCCAAGGATTCCCAGGGGAAGTGACTTAGACTAGAGTCCCAAGGGGAGAGGATTTGGAAGGGTAACAAGAAACGGATTGGCCTGTGCAAAAGCACAGAGGACTGAGAGCAAAGATGTGCTTAAGAACAAAGTGGATCAGCATGCCTGGACCCTAGACCAGAGCTGAGGAAATGATAGGAAAAGAGAATGAGAAGGTAGACCTTGCGCCCGTAAGAAACTGAAAGCTACTGAAGGCTTTTGGGTGGGGAAATAAATTCAAATTACTGCCTAGGGTGATTGTTCCAGCTTTAAAACAAGTAAAATGGTTTTTCCACTCAACATACAAAATATATATATTGGGGGGTCTATATACTAATATACAAAGATGAATAGAACACAGTTCCCATTCTTAGGAAATTGCCAATCCAGTGAGAAAAGATCACCAATTACAAGATAATGTAAGTTGTTCCTTAATTTAATTTATGTCATTATCTGTGGCAGGCATTGTTAGTTTTCTACTTAATATCTGAGCCTCTCTTTGTCATTAATAATAGAATCCAGGGCTTCCCTGGTAGCCCAATGGCTAAGACTCCACACTCCCAATGCAAGGGGCCTGGGTTCAATCTCTAGTTAGGAAATTAAACTCCATATGCTACAACTAAAGACTCCATATGCCGCAAGGAAGATCAAAGAACCTGCATGTCGGAACTAAGACATGGTGTAGCCAAATATATCAATAATATTTTCCTAAAAATAGAATTCAATTTTGTTGCAAGACAATGTGCAAGACCTTAGGCAATGGACCAGGCTTGGCCTAAGCCACCATTTCTCAACCTTTTTTTCATTATCATTTGCCTCAAAGCATTTTTAGACGCTTTTTTCCTAATCATGCCACTCATTAAAATTTAATATCATAAATGTACTCTGTGTATGGCAAGCATACCTGTGCTTTATACATAAAAAGAGTAACATCTTTTTTCTGCCCCTCCTCCTCACCAATAAACAATTCTCCCCCATAGGAGTTATCATCATCATCATCCCATCTACCCTCACCCCACCCCTACCCATACCTCATCCTACTACACTCCCCACTTGCCTCCCTGTTGGGAATGCATAGCCTAAGACAATTATGTAACAATTCTACTTCCTGTTTCCTCACCCTCCTCACAACTGGGCTGGGCATGTAACCCAATCCTAGCAATGACAAGATAGTTGATATCTGTTGAGGAGATCTCTGGGAAAACTATTGTTTTCCTAGAAAATGCAGCAGCCACTGCCAGATCAGCCTCCTTTTTCCCGTCACCCAACTCTACGACTTAATGGAGGCACAAGATCTCTCATCTTGCAGCTATGATGACACACAAGAAAACTGCAGAGGCACTATCATTGAGCCCTGAACCAGGGGCAGGAACATAGACCTCCAGACTTCTGGCTATGAGGGAGAAATGAATCCATTTTTTTTGTAAGCTATTGTTAGGTATCGTGCAACTTGCAGCTGAAAGCTCTGCTAACTGATATGTTGTGTGTCTCATGAACCATAACTTGTCTAACATAACCAGGAATTACTGTTAAACCAAAGCCAGAGAGAAGCACAAACAAAAGCAAACAAAAATGTGATCAGAAATATTATGCAGTCAAACAGGAGATTTTGTTCATGTTTTAAAGGAAAATGCTTTCCTTCACTTATCAACTTTTCAAATAAATGTTAAAGCATTTGAAATAATATTTAGCATTTGAAACTAATAAACTTTAAGATATCTGTTACTGTGCAGAAAAATGGTCATGAAAGGCTACAAGTTAATTTTGCTACTTTATAACTGATTTGCCTAGTAGGTATCTTTCAAAATATTTGAAAAGTCAATTATTTCTAAATTAAATATTTAAGAAACATAAGGAATATGTGCTTCTTAAAGGATCCCTCTGGGAATCTTTTCCCGTGTTAAAAAACTTTTAGATAAACATCTATATTCATCATTTGAATATCATATATTTTACTTAAATTCTGATACTAGTTAAAGCTAATTCTCTTATTTTAAAAACATAAATCAAACCTATTTAATAACTCCAAAATCTCTCATAAAAGTGATTTTCAAGGTTCAAGATAAAAGAAACTTGAAATCCCTTTAAAGCTAAAGATCATTTAAATCTTAAAGGATAAAATTTAATTATAGGCTTAGGACTATCAAGCACTAGGTTTTCTTCAAGATGTCAAAATAATTCTCACATCAAAATCATTTTACTAGTTTCACTATTAACCTCACTCCATAAATTGACTTTCTTTTAAAAAGATTTTTTCCTTTTTATTATAAAAATAATATGTGCAAATCACAGAAAATATAGGAAACATAAAAACCATATATAATTTTATCATACACTAGATGATAACTTTTAACATACTGGTTTATCTACTTCATATTCTGAATTCATGTAAGAATATATAAGCCTTTTTAAATAAAAATATATGATTTTAAACTCTGATTTTTTTCTCACCTATTAAACATTCTTCAAAAAATTACTGTGTTGAAAAGCTTTGCTTTTATAGTAAAACACTTGCTGTTTTCTTAGGATCAATTCTTAGAAGCAGTCACAGGATAGGACATTTTAAGGCTATTCCTTCAGACTGCCCAGTTACTTGCAATTTTTCTTAAAAGAATGGCCTTTCCATAGCCGCCTAAAGTAATTTAAAATAATAATTTAGAACAGAGCATATTACATGGTGAATAGAAGGATTCACCATGTGAATCCTTTTTCCCTGACTGGAGATATTATTTATAAATTGTACTTTGGCCTTTATTTTATAGGAAAAGGAAAAACTTGATAATAATTTAAAAGTTCATCAAACTCTTAAACAAACTCTGATGAACTCAAAGAGTTCATCAAACTCTTTGAAGGCAAGTGAATTTGCTTTGTTATTTACCCTACATTTTTGTAATTACTTTGTTAAAGATCTAGTATATAAGAATCATTAAGCACTTGCAAAATTGGCAAAAGAAACAAGCAATTATAATCGGTAGGTAAAATAATGAAATACATACCTGTTGAGAAATAAAACCAGTCATGACCAAATATATAAAGGAGCACTAATACTGAAAACTCCAAACAGGGTAAATGTAGGAAAAATTTTAAATATGATCACTTCAGCCCTCTAAAGAAAAGAACAATAAATCCGAGGGAGCTTCAAGATAATATAACTTCATAAGATTGACTGGTCACAGGTCGGAAGAAAAAGTTGAACATGAGCTTAAGCTGAAAATGCTGGTGACTTTTCTTCTTGAGTGCAGTTGCACAATTTAGTTTCTAAACTGAAAACCACAAGAGTCTAGCCCCTGTTGGAAGACAAAACTTTTGTTTTTCCTTCCATATTTGTGTGTGTTGGGTCTTTCCTGGATGACATATCAAATGGGTAGCCCTTGGGGAAATCCAAAACTATTGGTTTGGGTTTTCAACGTTTGGTCCAAGTTTTACGTAGAACTTCCCTGTCACGATGCCAAAACTGCCTGTGTGTTTTCATGGCTCTAGAATTTAATAGAAACATTGCCATAATCTACATCTTGAAATCTCTTTTCCTGAGATGTAGAGAACAAAAAGGAAGAAAAGATACCTATGGGAGTCAGCAAAGTTGCTTGCCCATCATTAATTCAAGTGATCCATTTAATCATCAGCTATATTTCTCTTATGTTAAGAAGCAACGTTCAAGCGCCTTTCTATAGTTTCTGCACATTTTGGAGGGAAAGCATGACGGTGTTTTTAATACGTGAAAACCTAAGTACTCATAAATGAAATATATACATGTATATTTAGATTAAAAGCATATGCTACATTTTTTACAAATATGTGTTACTATTTTCCTTCTCCAAGGGACCTTCCCAACCCAGGGATGGAACCCATGTCTCCTGAAATGGCAGGTAGATTCTTTACCTCTGAGCCATCAGGGAAGCCCATTATAAAGTCAACATCATTACAGATATTTCTAATATTACCAGATAGTTTGTGCCTAGGAATAGAGTGACAGTATCATTTGTCATATCAACAAATGTAGGAAATTGTGGTACTGTCAACATGTAAGGTTTTTCTGCCTTTCCCCTCCTATTTCCTGTATATATGTCCAACACCCTCTTCTACTTCCTTATTATAGCCAGAGGAAGAGAGAGAGTGAGTGAATGACTATCGATATAAATTACAGCAAGTTATAGTCCAAAGTTATTGGAGCTCAAGGAAAGTCAGGTTTTATCCCCCCATAAAAATATACCAAAGGGATTTCTGAACTCTTTAAGGGTACTTGGAGCAGATGACAATGGTCTTACATTATTTAAATTTGAATCCCAATACATGGCCCTCCTTTGTTAGAAGGATTAATCACAGGCATTCTTATACTTCTTAATCATGGTTGAGATCATTTTCAGCTCAAGATTGGAACAAAGACAGGTAGAATTT
The DNA here is from genome assembly GCF_027580195.1 of Bos mutus. Classification (NCBI taxonomy): domain Eukaryota; kingdom Metazoa; phylum Chordata; class Mammalia; order Artiodactyla; family Bovidae; genus Bos; species Bos mutus. Next base: position 59,199,760 of record NC_091622.1, on the reverse strand, counting down.
TTTGTGGCAACTGAGAAAAAGCTTCATGATAAGATATGTGTATTTATTATTAATTTTTTTTAGTGCTTAAGAAGGAGGCACCTGGAATAGCACTAGGGAAAACAAAGGAAAAGTGGGGATTCTACTTTTCAAAGGAGGCTCTGAAAAGAAAGGAAAAGTATGGAGAAAAAGACAAATGTCAGTCAGTTTCCCACATCAGCAATTAGGTTGCTAGGCAGAATGCTGAAGCAGGGGAAGCAATCTGCAGGAGAAAGGGGAAGAAGAGTTTGCCAGTGGCCTTTGGAGCACGTGGGATATTTTTGTTTTCTGAGCTGTAACTGAGAATTCTATATGCAATATTATTATTTAAATGCCTTAAATGTATTAGGGCCTTCCCAGGTAGCTCAGTAGGTAAAAAAAAATCCACCTGCAATGCAGAAGATGCAGGGGACTTGGGTTCAATCCCTGGGTCGGGAAGATTCCCTGGAGGAGGGCATGGAAACCCATTCCAGTATTCTTGCCTAGAGAATCCTTTGGACAGGGGAGCCTGGCAGGCTACAGTCCACTGAGTCACAAAGAGTCACACACAACTGAAGCGACTGACCAGGCACACATGCAAAAGTATTAAATTAAAATACATTTAATGAGGACTTCCCTGGCAGTACAGTGGCTAACATTCTATGCTCCCAATGCAGAGGGCACAGTTTCAATCCCTAGTCAGGGAACTTGTATCCTGCACACTGTGGTCATGGCCAAAAATAATAATAATAAAATACACAGAATACATAAAAAAACACATTGAATACACTGAGTTGACATTGGCAGGAGCTGTAGTCATGCGTTTGTAATAATTAAAATGGTTGTAGAAGGTGAAGTACACGACTTACTTAAATATATATTGGTATTTGTTACAGATTTTCCTATTCTACCTCAAAGAAAGACGTATATAATCCTTACATTATGCCAAACCAAGAGAAGCCTGATTCAATATCACAATTTCACTAATTTCACAATTTGTTAAGCCAGTTGTATATACTTTATCTCTGGAGGGTTGAAGATGGTGCAATTCCCCTCCCCATACTGTATCTCCCCCACTCTCAAGTCTCCTGCATCTCATTATCACTTTCAACAGAGTTGACCAGTTTAAACAGATGAATTTGGGGTAAATCTCCATACCCTGCCTAAGTCCCTATCACCGTCCAAGTGGACAGTACATTAACAAAGGCATGAACTTTCAACCAAAAACACCTACTTCCCCAAATTGCAAGTCAGATACCCATTAATGGAAGATGGCCAACTGGGCTTCTGTGGTCTAGAGGCTACACAGGAAAAGTACTATCTCCAAAATCAGGGCCCTAACAGATGTTCAGCTTCAGATAGGAAAACCAACATTTCACACTCCGAAGTGATCACATTACACACAAGCTAATAATGCCTTTTGCCTCTAAAAGTAGCCTGGCTGGGTATCCAGTACTCACTGAGCACCACTCGCTACACTCTGGAGTTGGCTAGATCGGTATTCAAAACCTGCCTGCATTTCTTGTGCCAAGTAGGTACCACACGACAGTCAGTAAGACATTAAAGTAGAATCTTAGAGACTATTTTCCAGAATGGCTACTGATCTTGGCCTCACATAAGAGAATTTAGAATTAAGGACTTAGAACATTGGTCATATATACTCTGACAAGAACCAGCTCTAGCCCCACATGTTTACCCAGCTTAAGGATCCAGTGCTATAAAACTACATGTGTACCTGCCCTCTTGTCCTCTTTTTACTATCAATTTTTCTCTCTAGCAGCTAAGTCCAACATCAGCAATGACCAGGATTTTTGCAACTTCTGCAAGGCCTCCTCTGTTGCATTGACAGTCTCTGAGCAGGATTTCTTAATATGAGGCATCTGGACTACTGATCTTCCATGGATGCACTCTGAATGTTAGTTGCTCAGTCATGTCCGACTCTTTGCAACCCCATGGACTGTAGCCCGCCAGGCTCCTCTGTCCAATGGAATTCTCCAGACAAAAATACTAGGGTGGGTTGCCATTCCCTTCTACAGGAGATCTTCCTGACCCAGGGATCAAACCCGGCTCTCCTGCATTGCAGGCAGATTCTTTACCATCTGAGCCACCAGGGATGCACTCTAAAGGATATCCCTAAATCTCCTAAAAGTGTATGACAAATATGCAGTTTCTATACATGGGCTTTTTTCTCAGGGATATGGTCTTTGGTTCTCATCAGATTCTCAGAGGAATTTATGAACATCCTGAGAGACTAGTGCCCCGATGATAGGGAATGTGAAATATTTTTTTTAATTGAAGAATTTTCAGCATAAAGTAGAAAAAACCCAAAATATTAAAGATGATTTGAGAGCTTATTACTGTCACTAAAGTTTTAAAGCCAGGTGAAATCAATAATCTCAGTACCAATGGCTTCTGCTACTGCGATGCATTTACTTCAATATGTTTATTTTGTGATACATACGTTGTTATTATGGCACATGTCTGATGTTATCACTTTGAGGGCTATAGTTCTCTATATAAAATACTACATTTCATCAAACATCAGGCTTTCTTTACCTCTTTAATGTGATATTATTATACACTACAGCTCAAACATTTTCTAAACACGGCAATGTGTATTCTCCTCCAGGTTTATGCTTGATGATCACTTCCCAATGATTTGAAATAGAATATTCATGGGTCTTCAATTCTCCATTTGACCATTTTTCTCTGTGCTTCCTTCTTGTAGATCCCCTGCTCATAGCTGCTTTCAGTTGGTCCAAATGCCTGTAGAAGGGAATTTTACGGCATAATCTACATTCCCCTTTAAGGGGTATCACGAGTGTGGCCTTCTGGTTTTAGTTTGTTTCTATAGATTCAACACAATAGTTTGTCCCTTTGGGGCTTTCTCTGTTGTCATTCCTCTTTTTGATCCTAAGCCTCAAGGTATTAGTAGGCTTGCTCCCACACACACACACACACACACACACGCACACACACACACACACACGTGTGCGCGCGCGCACATTCTCTAAGCCAACCCAAACTATCACCTTTAATCCATTAGCATTTCTCAAAGTATGATCTGCAGACCATTTGTTTCAGAATCTTTATGAGGCCAGAGGACTAGTTAAAAATATTCCTGCCAACCTCCAGACCAATTGGATCAGAATCCATGGTGGTAAAAACTGCTTTTGTTAATACATCCCCCATCCATCCAGCTGAGATTAGAGAACCCATGATTTACAAGAATCATTTTCTTCCTGATTTGAGCCCTATTGTTTTGAGATCTAAATGGAACTACTTTCATACTCATCTGACTTGCCTCTGAGATTAGCATCTCTTTGTCTTTTCCTAAGAAATCTTCTTCCCTCTCTCTTGCCTTTGACAGTAGCTTTTCTCTGGGCTCTTCCTCAATCTCCATAGGCAGCCAGTGGCTTCTTTCTTCCAGAGCTGCCCTAAGGAAACCTCCTTAGCATCCACCACTTCAGACTGCCTGGATCCTAACACCATTTACTCTACCTGGGGTTCACAGCACATATTTGCATGTCAAAAGCAAGCCCCATCTGGCCCACAAAACTCCTCTTAGCCTTGCCCTTAAATATTAAGACTACTTAAAACCGCTTATTTACAGTCTTTCTCCGCATTTTTAAGGCACACACCACTCCTACAATACATGAACTAAAAACAAAATTCTGGTATCTCACCATTCTAACATAAATGCTTTATTTTTTGGTGTTCACATTTCATCCTTATTCATAACAAAACCAGAATGTGACATGAAAACTGTAATCCTGATTTTCTAATTTAACACCATATCAAATATATTTTCATAGCTACTGTTAATGATGACCTTTAAGACTATAAAATATTGCACAGGTATTAGTGCTGCCAGATCACTTTTGGTTATTATTTAGGCTATTTTTGGATCATTCTGTCCTAATAACAATACAGTTTCATAATAACAATACATAATGAACAATACAGTTCATGCATGTTACTTTTTTCCTTCTTTGAATTATTTATTTAGAATAAATTCCCAGAGGTAGAATTAATGGATCAAAGTGTATGAGCATTTGGATAGCTCTTGACACATATTGCCAAGTTGCCATGGTTGTATTTTATACATTTCCTAAGCAATATGCTGGTAAATGTTTATTTAATAGATTTTTCTCAAAGGAAAAGAAAAAAGGGTGGAGTTTGATTTATAGCATTTGCCAATTTTGTGGTATAAATACCCCTATCGGGTCCAATTTCAAGTGATGAACATGATATCACTGAATACAGATGTTTCATAGCATCATTATATGATATATTGATATAATATATATATCACATCATTATAATATTTCTATCACACAGATAAATTGGAGATGATAACTTCAAAAGCACAGATGACAGAAAAATATTGTAAATAATCAGGAGTAATAAGATTTTTGAATATTACATTTATTTTTAATATAAATTATTGAACTGGGATTTATAGAATTTAATTTTTAATAGTGACTGTTTAACAACTGGTTTGGAAATTTTCTGGAATAACACAATCAGTTCTTGCAAGCAAGTACAGGCTCCCACATATATCTCACTAGATATTGCCTATATCTCACTAGATATTTTGCAAAAGCACACCTTTTTTTTTTCATGGAAGCCATTGAAAATTCACCTGATTCCATCTGTGCCACAAGCAACAGCCATGCTTTTAAGTTAGCAAATTATGATAATGCATAGTGAATAAAACATAATCCAAAAAAAAAAAAGAGAGAGAGAGAAAAGAACAGGAGGTCTATGTGAGTAAATTCATTCTGCCCACTGTCCCCCAATTTGGGTAATACACTCTTCATCCATTCATTTTACTGGTGTTTTTTCCATGGGTCACCTATTAAAAAGCACTCAATCATTTATTTACTTGAACGATGACTGGATAACTATATGTAGTTCTCATGGCACATATTATGAGAACCATATTGATGTTACCTAACCACTGTCTTCATTGGTTTTCTTTTCTACGAAATGGGGAAGAGGTCACTGCTGACTTCAGTTTTACAGGAAACTAATGTAGTGATTAGAAGACTTCAATTTATGCTCAAAGAAGCAATCGAGTATTCCGTAATGCTTTGAAATTTTCTTCCAAAAGTAATTCATTAGTATTGTGTTTTACTGGAAGAGAGACGTGGGAGAGTGATTTGGCACTATCTCATGTGAAAGCCGTACTGGAGAAAGAAATGGCAACCCACTCCAGTGTTCTTGCCTGGAGAATCCCAGGGACGGGGGAGCCTGGTGGGCTGCTGTCTATGGGGTCACACAGAGTCGGACATGACTAAAGTAACTTAGCAGCAGCAGCAGCAGCATGTGAAAGCAAATTCCTGTCTTTGCGCTTTCCGTGACACTGAATAGCCTCTACATGTCTATAACACTTCAGGATTTTTCAAGTAGCACCCTACATTTGCAAGTTAACATGTAAATATGGTTAACAAAAACTCTAAACATACATACTTGACCAAATCATCCCACTTACAGAAATTCTCCTAAGAAATAAATTCAAAACAAAGGAAAATGCTTTTGTGTGATATTAACAAGGGCTTCCCTGGTGGCTTGGATGGTAAAGAATCTGCCTGCAATGCAGGAGACCTGGTTTCAATCCCTGGGTCAGGAAGATCCTCTGGAGCAGAGAATGGTTACCCACTCTAGTATTTTCGCCTGGAGAATTCCATGGGCAGAAGAGCATGGCAGGCTATATAGTCCATGGGGTCACAAAGAGTTGGACGTGACTAACCAACTAATACACATGCACGTTAGTAGCCATAGAGGGAAGATGGTTTTACCTCTTTTCAGCACTTACTCAACTTACCATCTTGGTGCTGGGGCCCTGGTAGGAGAGTTTGGATCAATGGCTCCCAAATGCTCACCTACAGAACAATTGTCTCTAAATCACTTGAGTGGGAAAAAATTGTGTATTTTTATCACACAGATTCCTGGACCCCACTCCAGGACTGGGGTGTGAAACAAGAGAATTGCTAATTTTGAAAATCTTCTCAAAGGGTTTTGATGTCCAGCCAACTTGAGGAACTATGATTCCAGGCCAGAACCAGACAAATCAAACCAAATGATCCAAACTGAACAATGATCCAAATCTGGGAACAGTATGATGACTTTCTACATGAGGCATCAAGAAGTTGCTTAGGGCATTCAAGCAGCAGTTGGAGTCAAATGACTGAAAAGCCTCAGAGGAGAAGCCTTAATTCTGGCACCTTCCACGTCCCTCTGTTCATCCTTTCCATCTCTGATCCCCACCCCTCACTGCCCAGCCCAGCATTCGATACTGTGAGGCTGCTTTGTAGCATGTTCCACTTTGGTATCCATCCGAACTTGTGTCCTCCCTTTACATACACAAAGCCCCCAAATTTCCACCCTGAGAATATAGTGGAGCTCTATTAAAAAAAAAATACTATGATAAAACCAAAGTAATCTACATGTGCAGTTGAGAATCTCCGGCATAATGAGTATACTGGCCGTGTACCCATTTTTAAAGGGCGTTTTCTAAAGCCAAAAGAATCTCTGATCTGAAGAGCAGAATGGGAAAGCAAGATGCTTTTTAATCTTGGCTTTTGTCCAGATTCAAGCATCCAGAATTTAAATAAGCACTATGGGCATTCATTGTCAAAATGGTCCAGATTTCTAAATAGAAATGGATTTTTAGCAGTGCCTTCTCAGCACTAAAATTAAAATATATCATAAAATACATAATTTCACTTAAACAGCCCAAGCAAGTTACTCATTTATCTCTAATTCCAAGTACTCTATAATTCCACCCAAAGCATTCAGTGAGCATCAACCATAGATGTCCACAAATAGTATAGCAGTCACTCAGAGAGTTGTCTTATAAGTCTGAGAATTTGCTAAGGAAAGGCTTAAAAAATCTATTTCTAATCTTGTTTCCCTTTTCTCATGTACATTACCACTATAATACATCTAACCCTGTGCCTTGTCTATTCTTGGTGCTAAAAAAAAATGTTAAATCTCAGCCTCTACCTATCACTCCCACTTTCCTTTGAAAGGAATACTGGCATTAAAAAAGTAACTTTACAGATATGTTGTTCCTAAGCCAGGGACCATGCCGTCTTCATTCTAGTGTTCCCATTCTTGATAAGAATTGTAATAGCTACACTTACTGAGAGTTTATTTTATCCCAGGCACTAGGCTAAATACTTTACATGTTTTTATCTCTTTTATCCCTACAACCAACCTCTGAAGTAGATATTTTAATTTATTGTTAGAGCTACTTTACATATTTTTTTAAATGAGGATTAAAGAAGTTAAGTAATGAGTCTGAGGTTCTCATAGGTGAGAAGTAACAGCACCAGGATTCGACACAAGGCAATCTAGCTCCAAAGTCTGGGTTTGTATTCTGGGAGGCACTTTTGTTATTATGTGGATGCAGATATTTCATAGTCCAGGGGGAAAAAGTATTCGGAATCATTAGGGAAAGAACAGCAGCATATCCACAACTTATCATTCAGACACACCAAGGAAGTAACAGATGAGATTTGGGGTCTGACTGTTGAAGAATGGAGACTTGCTTATAATTAGTCAATCAGCTTGTCCTCTCAAGAGGAAGTCTACTTCAATTACCAAATGATTGAAGGGCCTCCTTAGCAGGTAGTAACCAAAAATTGAGCTCTTACAGGTACCGTAAGCCACACAAATCTTTCTCTGCATTAACAACGTACAAGGGGAAGACAGTAGAAGGAGGGCAAGTGGAGAATCACAGATGTGGGAGATACATGAGGAAGCCCGGAGCACGAAGAAGCAAGGATCCTGAGGCAACCTCGCACATGGAATTGTTAGAGCTGTAAGTGCTGAGAAAGAAGTGCCCAAAGGCCTAAGAATCCTAGACAGCCACTGAATGGAGTAGACTCTTCTCCTCAGCAGCCTTGCCTTTCTAGGTCTTCCATAACCCATCTACACCTTAATTTTTCAACCTTATTTCCTACCAAAGTGTAAAACAAGCTTTCATCTTTTCTCAGGTCAATTTCCTTAAGTGGGATGGTCATCTTCTAGTCAGTCTCACCTTTGTGCCTTTGCCCACACAATTTTTCCAGTGTGAATTAACCCCCTTTCCATCTACTCAAATCTCTCATCTTTCCAAGTCCTGTGTCTTTCAGACTACTCAAGCTTTCCCTCAAATCTCATTCTCAGAACTCCTATAACTCTTACAGCCTATGGTCATTCCATCTATTCCTTAATTCCCATCTTGCACTGCTTCCTGGATTTTAGTTCTTATCACATCTACTAGATCCTTCAAAATAGAGAATCTTTACATTTCTCTTACATCCTTCATAACACCAGTTTAGAATCAACAAGTGATAATCAACTACTTGCAGCTTTCTTGAATATTTCAATATTAGCTTTAATTTAGTAAAGAAACCCAAACCAGTGATTTCTCTAACTTTATTTAGTTACAACCCAGGCTACCAAGTGATACCTCACAGCCTATCTCCAAATCAGACCACTTCAAAAAACTAAATTTGATTTCATTTAAAAATATGTACTTATACATCAAATATCACTTTTAGAAAAAGGGACTTTAGCATTGAGAATAGGTGAAACTACAAGCTAGGAATTTCAGATATGAATCTACATCATTTGGATTTTGGTTCTGTTTCTTTTCTGAATTAGAAAATTTTTAAACTCATATTTGCACAGTTTAGAGGATCTTTGGATTTACTTCATCAAACAGGATGATATTTAAACTACCAAAATATTTGAGCTCAATCATAGCCAATTATAAGCATATGAATTCTCTAGGAGACTATCTGGAAAACCAAAAAGCCAACTATATAATGTTTAATGTTTCAGAAACTAAATGCATCCTGTTAGACTTGGGCAGGCATGGGGAGTAGCTGGATATCAAACTAACTCCCTTTGCCTGAGTAACACTGTTCTATACTTCATAACAAGTTGAACAGAGTAATCACTATGTTGAATCTATAGTAAAAGCTAAATAAAATCAGAAAGATTTCTTTTGACAGTGAATAAATATTTTTAAAGAAGTCAAAGTCTTACCTGTTGTAGAATGCTGAAGAAATTTCTTGACACCAAAATGACTGACTCCGGAAGTCAAATTTGTTCAGTGCAGGTAAGTAAAAACAAAAGCAGCCCAAGTCATTTCACTGCTATGATTTCCTTCTAGGATCTATCTTTTCTCGCATTGGAAGACCTAAAATTTTGAGAGCTGGACTGGTAGAGAATCAAACCCAAGATGCTTGGGTTTGGTGTGAGTGGTGACTGAGGCAGCAGGAACAATCCGAATGTGACAAAAGAGATTAGCAAGTTCCTGTGCATAAGTCAATTTCCTGTAGCTGGCTTCTCCGAAGAGAGGGTTTCATTTGTGTGGGTTTAGTGATGTGTGTATGTGTGTGTGCACGTGTGTTTTCCTCCATGACAATATGAAAACTTCCCCAGAATGAGAGACAGAATAAGACCTTTGCTGCATGGCAGATTTGTGTTGAATTTATCACTTCTCAGGGGACCATTTCCCTCTCCCCTTCCCCCAATTTCCCACCAGCAAACCACCTACTTAAAATTGTGGAAAGGAAAAGTAAAAAACCAAGATGATTCCTTAAGGAAGTGAAACAAACCAAGAAAAAAAAAAAAAAAAAGGCCACAGGGCCACTCCACAGACTGGTCTTGGTTCACTGAAGCTTAGGAAAAAGCACCTTAGATCTTCATGTCAACTTGGTGAACATACTGACTGTGGAGGGAAAGCCGTATGTGGGTGATTCACTTTGTTTTATTAATAACTACCAAACAGCAATCTGGAAAGGACAGACTCAGCCTTAGTGAGAGCTCAGACAGCCCCGCCACACATTTACCCTTGGATGGACCCACACCTGTGTTATGAGATACGTGACTAAGAGTTGTTTTCAGACTCCTCGGAGTTTCATTACTTGCCTCCAAACCCAAATTTACACGTCTGTCCTCCAGTGCAATCCAGGTGTAGAGACCATCTGCACACACTTAGATTATGACTGTGTTGCCTGTACCAATACATTTAACTTTTATGATATGGTCACAGTCTCCCCCCTACACCCGCCTCAAATCCCTAACTAATCAACGCTACCTCCCAGGGTGAAGTCTTTGTCAAAATGCCTACACACCAAAAGGATAAAATCAACTCCACTCAAGTTAACAAGCATTTATAGAACCCCTACTGTGTGCAAAGTCCAGTGCTAGGGTAGGGGAGGGTGTTGCTGCTGCTGCTGTGCTGCTAAGTCGCTTCAGTCGTGTCCGACTCTGTGCGACCCCATAGATGGCAGCCCACCAGGCTCCCCCATCCCTGGGATTCTCTAGGCAAGAATACTGGAGTGGGTTGCCATTTCCTTCTCCAATGCATGAAAGTGAAAAGTCAAAGTGAAGTCGCTCAGTTGTGTCCGACTCTTAGCAACCCCATGGACTGCAGCCTACCAGGCTCCTCCGTCCATGGGATTTTCCAAGATGGAATCTCTCACTCATAATGGTCAAAGTCAAGTGAAGGGGAAAGATGGGGACATAAAGGAAATGCTGTGAGTCAGGATCTATTTATAAATCTCACTCCAGGGACTTCCTGGGCAGTCCAGTGGTTAGGACTCTGCATTTCCACTGCAGGGACACAGGTTCAATCACTGGTTAGGGAACTAAGATCCCACATGCCTCAAGGCATAGCCAAAAGAAAAAAAAAAAAATCTCACGCGAAAAATCCTGGGACACCGGAGTCAGTTGAAAGGAAAGTGTGTACAACCTTTTAGCCAGTTAGGATAGCTACTGAATGTTAACATGGATTCTTTTGTAATATCCCAGGGAGACTCGACTGACTTTCAGAGAGCCACTCAGATGTGTATGCATCATCTGATGGCCACCCTCATGCCCTCAGTGTTGCAGATGCGGAATTCTGTTATGTGCCTGATACCGTGAACTGAAGAGAAACACAAAGGCTGAGACAGACGTATTCCCTGTGCTCTCAGCACCTGCATCCTAGTCAGAGGAGACAGAAACATTCATACAAATGCATCATTACAGATTGTAATAACTATTGCAAAGGAATCAGAAAAGAAGTTGAACTACAGAGCAAGACAAGATGTACATCCCAGGGGTGGTGGTCAAGGAGGGCCTCTTTGTGTATCTGACAATCAAAGTGAGACTTGAAGTTGTGAATCTCAACCCTGACTGAGAAGCTTTTGAAAAATACCAGTACCTAGGGAATTCCCTGGCAGCTCAGTGGTTAGGCCTTGGCACTCCCACTGCAAGGGGGCATGGTTTCAATCCCTGGTCGGGGAACTAAGAACTCTAATGCAATACCAACAGGCAAAAAATTACATAGGTATATCAGTACCTAGGCCCCATCCCCAGAGACTCCAGTTTGATTTGTCTGACTTGGGGCTTGGGCATCAGTATAAATTCCCCCCATTATTATAATGTAAAGTTACCTCTCTATTGCTGAAAAAGAGGAGTAGAAGGAAAGTAGGGAGTAGTACTACTTTCTAGTACTTAGTACTCTACTAAAGGGAGTAGAAGGAAAGACATTTCAATCAGAGGCAATAATAATGTGTAAAGGCCCTGAGGTGGGAAAATGCTTGGCATGTTCAAGGAAGTAAAAGAGGATTGATGTGTCTGGTGTGTAATGATGACAGGCGTAAGTGGTGAAAAATGAGCATTCTCAGAGATGCTCATACAACTACTAAGTCCATAGGAGACTCATTAACCCCTGAACCCAGGCATCAATTTTTAAGGTGCAATAAGAACTCAGTCTGGGAGGTGAGATCTTTGAGCCCTCTGATAAGCACATATTTCCTTTTAGAAAAATTTCCCAGAAAAGTCAGATCACCATCATTATGTCACTAGGTAAGCAGAACATATGGCTGATGGATACTTTATTTACCTCTAGTTGGGTCATCAAAAGATTTAGGGCGGCATATAAAAATACATATACCTTAGCAAAATAAAGCAAATTAAAACAAGAAAGATGAAGCCAAAAGAAATGAAGATGAAAATTAAGCTAAAGCCAGGGGTAAGGTTGAATGAGAAAATGAAAATACCATGTAGTTCTAAGCATTTAAGCAACTGGTGTGAAGCAGTAAACACTACCACGCAGAAAACTGAGCACATTGCTCAGGATAAGGAGGGCTTCCTGGCTCTTTGGTGCTGAGAGGGTGCTAAGAGAAATTTGGCACCTGCATTCTCATAGAAGGACATCACAACCGAAGTGAAACATCACCCTTAGACTAAACCCAGCCCGCCACAAGCTCGAGAGATGGCTCCTCACATTTTTCCTCAGTGTAAAATAGGGTGATTTCATCTCATGAAAAACTTCACTAAAAGCAATCCCAGGGGCACATCAGAGAGGGTCCTGATTCGATATGCCAATTTAATGCAGAGATGAAAATAGATTTCAGAAATGCTTCTGCAAATTCAGGATAAAATTGTTTTCTCATCTGAGCTTCTAAAAAATTGAAGGCAGCAAAGAGCTGAAAATTGGTAGTGCTTCCAGGAAGAGATCCAGTGGTTTTCTCAGTGACCCAGCGCCCCTTGAAAAAGCAGAGGAGTGTCCTTGAGCAAGGACAGCTGCCTCCAGGGGTAGCCCCGCTTCACCTCCATAAGAAGGCAAGACTTTGCCCTTTGGGAAACAGAGCAAAAGGCACCACAGTCTGGTTTGTAATTTCAGGGCGTTGGGCCTTGTGCATTTTCTTCACAGAAGAACATATATACTCCAGGGCAGGGTAATCAGGGTGTGTCTGAAGGCCCAAGAGCTCCCACCCGCTCTGGCTGGTGCTGGGAAGAGTACTGCCAGTTGGCTGTAAGATGTTCCTTTCCTGCTTGGCTCCCCGGCTCCCCACCCCACCACCCCCACCCCCACCGCCTCTTCTGATGGCCTTGCTCTCTCTGTGTAGGTAACTGTAGTTTTAGATGTTCTCATAGAGTCAGGCTTTGTGCAGCCTCTCGCTCCTGACAGCGAGAAACGGTTTTTCCTCTTGCCTCTTATATATCTTTAGTCTTCACTAAACATATTTTTAATATATAAGACTCTTCACATATATTTTAATGTCAGAGGAGGTTTTCTGAAGGGGAGTAGGAGAAGGTTGGGAGACAGCTATCTAACTTTTCCCTTTTCTGGAAATCTTTCTCTCTCTCACTCTAGCTCACTCTCTCTCTCGTTCTTTTAACAGACAGGGGTAGTGGTGAGGGGAGGAAGCAAATAACCTAAAATACATGTACATGCTACATGCTTACACACACACACACCCCTGTGGGTATGTAAGTCCTGAGGCTGTATAGGGCCTCGGAACAGAGATGAGGCCCAGCCTTGGGACTGAGATGAGGGGAAACCCTGGGGAATTCAAAGTGGTGGGAAGGAAGGAAATCCTGGGTGTGGAGTTCCCAGTAGGATCTGGCCTCTCATAAGCCATATTCGGGAAGCTTCCATGACAAGCACTCACCACACTGTGAGTTGGACTAGTGTTCTCCCATAAGCTCCCACAGCACCTTCTGTTAACTGCCAAGCACTCACCAAACAGCCCTGTCTCATCCAGCACAGAGCCCTTGAGGCCCAGGGCCTGGCCTTGCTCATTGGTGCATCTCAGGCACCTCATAGTCAGCCACTGACGAACCATTTGCTGATCCATGGACTGATTCTCTCATCTAATCCTCACCACAGTCTTACATGGTAATCATTTTTTAATATATTTTTACAGCTAAGAAGACCTCAGCGGGCTAAGTAATTTGCATGAAAGTACATGACCACAAAAGCAGAACAAAGACCCCCGCCCAACCCATCCATCCGTTGTGGCTCTTCACCCTGCTGGCTCCCAAGGGGGAGAGTGGGGCTGTGGGGACAGGGAAGCAGCCTAAACCCTAAGCCACAGGTCCATTTTCTGTTTTCTGAGCACCCTTCCTCTGAGATTCTCTGCCAAACACAGTTGGCTAAAGGTCAAGACTTGCTTTCTCAAAAAGATCTTCATTTGAAACGTCCTAGACTTTCTTGGCGGAGAAGGCAATGGCACCCCACTCCAGTACTCTTGCCTGGAAAATCCCATGGATGGAGGGGCCTGGTGGGCCGCAATCCATGGGGTCGCTAGGAGTCGGACACGACTGAGCGGCTTCACTTTATTTTTTCACTTTCATGCATTGGAGAAGGAAATGGCAACCCACTCCAGTGTTCTTGCCTGGAGAATCCCAGGGACGGGGGAGCCTTGTGGGCTGCCGTCTATGGGGTCGCACAGAGTCGGACACGACTGAGGTGACTTAGCAGCAGCAGCAGCAGACTTTCTTGGTGGTCCAGTGGTTAAGAGTCCGCCTGCCAATGCAGGGGATATGGGTTCAATTCCTTGTTCAAGAAGACTCCACATGCCGTGAGGCAACAAAGCCACTGAGCCACAACTAATGAGCCTGTGCTCTAGAGCCCGGGAACTGCAAACTACTGAAACCTGAGCACTCTACAGAGCCTGTATTCAGCAACAAAAGAAACCACTGCAATGAGGAGCCCGTGCACCACAACTGGAGAGTAGCCCTACTTTCTGCAACTAGAGAAAGCCCGCACACAGCAATGAAGACCAAGTGCAGCCAAAAATTAATTATTTTAAAAAAGAGATGTCTTCTTATATGGCAGACCAATAGCTTGTTTTCTCTTTAATAGTCTCCTAGAATGAGCACGTCTTTTATTGAGGGTTTTAAAATAATGTAACAACTGAGTACTCTGAACTCACACATAAGTAATATTTTTGTCCATTGCAAAGGTCTCTGCCTTTTATACCAGAGAGAACTCTTAACGACAGTGTTAATTGTAATGAATAGTAAACCTTGGAAACTGTGATATCAATCATTTACCAAATTATTTTTCACCCTGAGTCAGTAAGATGCCTCCCCCTTCTTCTGTTAATGAAATGATTTAGATTTAGTGAGTAGCTTTTAATGTTTACACAGACGTCCATTCACAATATGCCACCCAACAAAATAAAATATTTCAGTGGATTCTGAAGATGTACGAAAACTTTGACTGTTGTGAGTTTCAAACCTAGGGCATTAGACAGACTATTTATTTTTACCCAGTTCCCCACTACGTGATAAGCAACTGTATTAAACCAAAACATGCATTCCTTCTGACTGAGAAATTTTATGATGGGGATTATAAAATGTTAGCTCTATAGAAGAGAAAAAGGTTAACTAGTATGTGTCACTTTCAGTGTAAAGATACATTCATATAAAATACCCATTAAATTCTAAATATTAAAATATGCTAGAAATGCTTCAGGCTAGAAATTACATGAATGATTACCTCCTTATGCACTTTGAATCATTATAAACATCAGCCTTCCTAACCAGATAAGAATATCATTTCAAACATCTTTTAGCTTCCCTCTTTTAGCCATAGCTATAAAAAAACCATTTCCCTTGCTGTGATTCTCATCATCTATTTTCTCTTTAACTGTTTTACTGTAACATAATGTATTGCTTTTTGTTTCAGTGAATGTCAGGTTCTCAGGATCCTCAACTGCCATTTTAATCCTGGTTTGTTTGCTGTGTATAACTGTGTTTATTGAGCAAACATTTACATCCTGGTTCTTTTTATTGCAGAGCCATAATTCATAACAATGCAGGGTATTGTTGCAAAAGATGATAGCATTCAACATAATCATTCGAGCTGTGGTGTAACTTCTTTTTTTAAGTGTCAGAATAGAGTTATTATCGTCTAATGCCCGTTACCCTTCAAAGCCATCCCTGGTTAGTTAATGCACTTTTGCAACCCTGCTGACATCAGGCAAAGCATTTTTAGGACCTTTTTAGAACTTTTAGAGACAGCTTACTAAACTATAAGAGAAAAACCAGTAGTGTTACATTCTATTCACAACTTGCCTTTGACTCAAAGTATAATCTGGTTTGTTCACCTACCTTATTCACTGGATACAGGTCCAAAGCAAAATCAAATCCACCCAAAAAGGACAAAGATGGGCTATCATTGAAGAAATTTGAAAGAATGTGCCTCGGGCTTTGACAGCAAATCCTGGAGAGGAGTTTGCAAAGTAGTATGAGTAAAAGGAGTGTCTTTGGGTCAAGTGCATGATCTCCCAGGGGAGTTCCTCTCTAATGTAGAATATCTGATTCATTTAAGAAAAGAAAAAGGCCATCACTGCTTCTTCTCGGATTCATATTTTACTCGTTGTCTTGATAGGGATCTTCAGTTTGGGCACACACATCACAGGGTAACTGCATCTTCGCACACCTGCTCAGAGTGGGGGTTGCAGACGTTTCAGTTAAAAGGCAGGGCCATGACTACTAACTTGCCATCTTTTCAAAATAACAGATCTCCTGCACAGTTCTAGAGGGATTAGGTTAAAACTTGTACCCAAAACAATCTGAAATTCTGGAGAGCTATAAATTTGGATTCAGATAACGTAAGATTCAAATCTCAGTCCCACTTATGAGCAAGGAGGAGGCCCTGATCTTCCCAGCTGAGAAATAGGTATAATTACACCTCCCTGGGAAAGATTTTGGAAAATGGCTATAGAGTCTTTGGAATGTAGTAGACACTCAGTACATGGTGTCTATTCATAATCTATCCTGTTTTGGACTTTCACCTTCTGAAGTTTTTTCTCTCAATTCCTACTCCCTCTTTAAATGATAACTGTTGACTTTCAGAATTTGAGAAGCTTTGCCAATGCCAGATTCTGGTTGAATACAGTTGTACAAGCTTATACACCATGCACAGGATTCTAAGTCCTATGTTGATTGTCTCAACAGTTTTACATGGTCTAGAAAATTTTTAAACAAATTGTTACTGGTAATTTATTCTTTTTGCACAATTTGAACAATCACGGAATCTCCAGAAACGTCTTCTGAACTCATCTGCTCACCACCCTACAAACATCTTAAGATAAATGAGAATTTATTCTTTCCTTTCTCATTCAACAAATATTTATTGAACCCTTGCTGTAATATTTATTGAGCTCTGTATTAGGCACCAGGGAGACAGCCGTGAACAATAACAACCACAAAGTAAAACAGCCTGCTCTTGTATATCCACTGGAGAGAAAAGTGATGAGCGAGATAATTCAGTAATATAAAATGTTACAGAGTGCTAATTACTAAAAAGGAAAATAAGGCAGGGAAAGACAGGAAGCTTGGGTGGGATGCATATTTAAACAGGATGGCTCAGGAAAATCCTGGGTGTGAAGATGAGAGAAATAAAGTCTTTCAAGGTCCAATAACCACTTTAATGAGCAGTGGTCCTTAACATCAGCATACATCCCTAGATTTGATGATCAGTTGGCCTTCTCAGTGATGCAAGGTCTGCTTCCTCTTCTACTCAAACTTGGGAGAGAGGAGCCAAGAACCCAGCTCAGTGGGGCAGCTCCCCTTCCTCCCCTGATTGAAAGGGAAACTCGTACATGCTCACCTGTCAGCCCCAGGCCTTCACTTAACTGCTCACTTCTCCTCCTTTCCTGGTCCTTTCTGACTCTCTCTTCTCTGAATCTTTGTAAGTCATTTTCATGAGGGACTGCTGATAACTCCAAAGATACATGACCAAAACTAAGTACCTAGTGGAAGATTCCAGAGTAGTAAGTTTTTTCAGATACAGTGGCTCAATGCTGCCTTGTCCTTCAACTTGCTATTATTCTGTCTTCCCTTGATCTTTTTAACCAAGTCATAACAAGTCACACTGGCTTGCCATTTATTGCACATTTAACATATGCCAATCAAGTACTTTATATGCATTTTCCTAATCATCCCAATAATTATGAGGTAGGTAGCATTATTATCTTCATTTGCAGAGGGGGAAACTGAGGCAGAGAGAGGTCATGAATCTTGTTCAAGATCTCAAAGCAGTAAATAGCACACGTGGATTCCATATTCCATCTGCATTTCTTTATGATGGTTGCCTGTTGAATTTTGCCAATATCTTTGGTAACCAAACTACCGGATACAGTTATATCATTTAAATGTTATTTATTGGGTCTCTCACACCAGATGGGTACATCAACATCCCAAACCTGTTTGCCTGATCCTGAATTACCACATGGCTTGTTAATGAAGATTGATTTTAAATTTCAAAAGCTGTCATTATGCTCATTCAAAAAATATATTGTTTTTGTCTACTTTTAAAGAATAGTTCTTTGCCTCTTTTTTGTCTTTGTCTTTTTTTCCTAAGATAACTCAATGTATAGGCGTGAATGTTAGACATTTTTGTTTTTAGGTTCTATTTTTGTTAGTTATTGCACTATACCAATAAGTAAGAGGAATTTCACCCACTACTGAAAGTTGTGCTGACAACATGAAGGACATGTGTAAAAATGGCTCTCACATGACCTCCTGAATAAAGTTCTGGAAGCTGTTACAGATAAATGCTGATTTATAGAAGAGGCAATTCACTAGTCTTAAAAGCACATAAAACTACAGTTTATGTGGATTGTCAGGGTATATTGAGTCAAAAAAAAGATGACCATTGATGCTTTAATTACATATAGCAGTCTAAACTTTTTTTTGCACAAATACCAGGAATGTATGTAGATTTTTGGCCTTGGATGAATGTTGTTTTTTGTTTGTTTTTTAAGATGCTGTTTACAATATCACAAATGGTTAAGAAAACCAGCTCATGATCTCTTTAAGCTCACCAGAAAGTAGCAATACTTCTTAAACCAATGTTTATTTCAACAGAAAATTTATATTTGACTGGTTTGGTAAATCTGGAATAATATGGCCTGAGCTTTGGGAAGCCAGATTCAAATGAGCTTAGCTCTTCTTCCTTAACAGTTAACTTCCTGTGTTGGAAACACCCACTTGCTTAAATGATAAATGTTGACTCAATGAAGTAAAATTAAGAATTCCATTCACTTTATTACTGACACAGCCTTCATGGAGAGAACTAGCTTGAAACATATGTGCAAAAGTTTTTATTTAAAATATTTATCAGGCCGATAAGATCAAACAAAGCATCATGTCATTCAGCTGAGACTTGACAACAGTTGGCATTGCTTATTAGAAACACTGGTTATGGGTGCAATGAAAGAGAGGCTGGTGTAGGCAGTAGAGGCAACTACTTGCTTCTGCAAGACACTGATTTCATCTCTTGACTGATGGTGACTCAGTCCTAAGAAGCAAGCAATTTCAGCTCACTATGAATCAAAAAGTGCTTAATAACATGGAAATGTACATGTAATATATTGTTAATGCAAAGAAAAACTGGACAAAACTTGAATTTGAATTCAATAAGTCACTTCAGTTGTGTCTGACTCTGTGCAACCCCATAGACGGCAGCCTACCAGGCTCCCCCGTCCCTGGGATTCTCCAGGCAATAACACTGGAGTGGGTTGCCATTTCCTTCTCCAATGCATGAAACTGAAAAGTGAAAGTGAAGTAGCTCAGTCATGTCCGACTCTGTGTGATCCCATAGACAGCAGCCCATCAGGCTCCTCCGTCCGTGGGATTTTCCAGGCAAGAGTACTGGAGTGGGGTGCCATTGTCTGCTCCGAACACATATATACACATATGCAAATATTAGTAGAGTAACCCTCTAGGTGACAGGACATTACTAATTTTTATGTTTTCCTTTTCTGTATTTCTCAAATTTTCTATATTATGAAAAACAACTATATGACCCATATAGAAAAGTATTGGTTTTTTTAATTGCATTGAGAAAGTCCACCTAACTTTTCCCCATAAACCCTGTTACTGCTTCCGTCACAGTATGTTTTGCATAATAACCAGTGATTTTATAGCAGTTGATTTTCAGAGGAGAATCACTGAACCAAAGCTGAACCTTGCAAAGTCATCTTCCTCATTGCTCAGCCTATACAGGGTCACATTTAAATGATTCCAACCAAATGCAAATTCTACTTCCACATAGACTCAAAAATAAGGGATTCTAAAGGCTTTCACATTAAACCTCTTAGAAATCCTATCTTAAATTTCCCTTAAAATAGGAATCAAAGCTGGGAAAGAGCCTAGGCTATTTAGTAACTTTATCTTCTGATGGGAAAGATAAAGGAGTACTCAGAAATAAAAGTGAGGTTTCCGGGAAATTTATTCAGTGTCTGAGCTCAAAAAGAAAGAGGTAGTGGGAAATGCTTGGTGCTTATGAAAGGTAAACATGTTTGTGACAAGGGCAGTCAACGATTACAAGATTTGGTTTCAAACTAAACCTGCTGTTTTCTTATGACTATTATTACCTAAATTATTATAGCTGCATTTTTTAACCATTTTGGAGAAAAGAGAGTATTTTTGTAAATTCTCCTTAATGAGTGCTTTCTGTTTAAATGACACCTAAAATTATACACAAAATTTCAAGATTAGTCCTAAACAAATGTCTATTTCCTTTACTTTTTTTTTTTTTTACCACATAAACCTTTAAAAAGGCAAAATTTCTATTAAAATATTTTTTCCAAATAAAAATTTTAAGTTCTCAAAGATTTATCGGAAACAGAATGGTTTTTATAATTCCCAACAAAGCTATTTCTAGGGTATGCTTATTGTTCAAAACATAAAATAAGATTGTTTTGCTCTCTATAATTCTTATCCTTTAAAATAATCTTCAAAATGAAAATAATGAGTTTTTTTAATGCTTTGGAAGAAAAATGCTAAGTTTTCTTATAACTTTGAATCTTTGTCTTTCAGATTCAATTTACAAACTATTTTTATGTACATTACTGTATTTGGTCCTCACAGGATCACTGTAAAATAGCAAAACCAGTATTAATATTATTCTCAGGAATCTCATTTTATAAATGAAAAGACTGAAACTTAAAAAAGATTAAACAATTTGTATAAGACCACGCAGCAAGTCAGTAAGAGAACTCTCTAGATCAATTTACTTCTATATTATTTTCCCTGCCAAAAAGCAAATTACTCTTACTGATTTATTAAAATATAATACAAAATAAACACTGAAGTTATTGTTCAGTCATATCTAACTCTTTGCAACCCCATGGGCTGCAGCATGTCAGGCTTCCCTGTCCTTCACATTGAATAGAGACATGTAAAAAAAATCCAGAAAATCTGTTATAGATTTACTAGTATAAAGAAGAAGATACAAAAATAAAGTATCTATGCAATGAAATTCTAATTTTATATGAAAAAATTATTCATGTCTAAAAGACTGAAAATAATTATATCAAAAATTAATAGTGATTATCTCTGGTGAAATTGGAGAGAATTTTTTCACTTATTTTTCTCTAATTTTTTGTATTCTTCAAATTTTTAGCTATAAGTAAGGATTAACTCTATAATCTGTCAAACAAACATTACCAGCTTTCTTTAATAAAGTGATCTAAACATACTGTTTATTCTCGTCAGTGATTCTCTATGTGGTTTCACTTCAGTTTTTTGATTTGCTAGGAATTTTTAATTAAAAAAAAAGGCATATGTGGTTTTTTTTTTTTTTTAAAGTAATGTGAAATCACAGTGCCATATTCTGAAGAGTTGGTTCTCTCTTCTAGCCCATGTAGCAATATAGGGCAAGTTTTTGAGATCGTAACCTGAAAAAACAATTCTGCAATTTTCTTCATGTCTGCAATAAGTCCCAAAGTTTACTGTTAACTTGGATGAGTAGCTTCCCAATAGCCATTTCTTCTTCCTTGGTAGAAGAATCTCCATTTGGTGATAGGCAAAGTGTCCCAAATCAGGGGATGAATCATGATGTCCCGTCTAAGGTAGTGTGAGAGATTCCTCTGGTTTCTGGCTTCCCAACCTCCCTTGCAGCTACGGGTAGCCATGTGACCCAGTTCTGCTCAATGAAATACTCAGGAAAGTTTTTTTGGCTGTTCCAGTAAAAAGTATTCTTTACTGGTTAGAACAGTGAGAGACATCCAAAAAATACCTGTGCTCCTTTCATGCTTTGACTGTTGTCGTATGAGAATTCGATGTTCTGAGGGCTACAGCAGTCATCTCAGGACAAGAGGGAAAGCCCAAAACACTGAAGAGACACAGAGCCAGAACATTGTTGACCCACTTGCTACCTTTTAATTTTTATTATGTGAGATAATTAAATGCATGTATTATCTAAGCCACAGTTTGTTATTCTAATACTTGCAACTGAATGGCTTCTAATGATGTAGTAACATACAAAAATTTTCCAACTGAAGCTATCAACATCTTACAAAGTGTAAAAAAATTAGCCAATACCCAAACTAAATGGCCAACAGTGCAGAATGTCATAGAGAAATGGTTATTCATCATATATGTCTCAATAAATCTGGAAAAGAAAAACAGTGGTTAGGTAGATTATTTTACTGGACTATTACAAAGTTAGTTAAAAATAACATGTGGGAAAGTCATGTGGTTACATGATGTAAGATTATGTGGGGGGAAAAAGAAAAACAGGACTTGGAATTGTATATACGCTATGATTACAATAATGTTTTTAAAGATTGTGAAGAAACAACCCCAAATAACTATCAGGAATTGTCTTGGGGGATAAAATTACCAATAGATTATTTTTATCCATTCCTCTATTTTTTAAATACTGGGCCTCACAGGTTACAATCTTTACATTAAAAAATATAAAATAAACTCACATAGACAGGCATACCTTGGAGATATTATGAGTTTGGTTCCAGACCATCACAATAAAGCAAATATCACAATACAGTCACACACTATGGATTTTCCAGTGGTCATGTATAGATGTGAGGGTTGGACTATAAAGAAAGCTGAGCACCAAAGAATTCATGCTTTTGAACTGTGTTGTTGGAGAAGACTCTTGAGAGTCCCTTAGACTGCAAGGAGATCCAACAAGTCCATCCTTAAGAAGATCAGTCCTGGGTGTTCATTGGAAGGACTGATGTTGAAGCTGAAACTCCAATACTTTGGCCACCTGATGTGAAGAGCTGACTCATTTGAAAAGACCCTGATGCTAGGAAAGATTGAGGGCAGGAGAAGAAGGGGACAACAGAGGATGAGATGGTTGGATGGTATCACCGAGTCAATGGACATGAGTTTGGGTAAACTCCAGGAGTTGGTGATGGACAGGGAGGCCTGGCATGCTGCGGTCCATGGGGTCACAAAGAGTCAGACACAACTGAGCGATTGAACTGAACGTGCATATAAATGTTATGTTTATACTATAGTCTATTAAGTGTGCAATAACATTGTCTCTAGAAAACAATGAACATAGCTTAATTTAAAAATACTTTCTGGGACTTCCCTGGCGTTTTAGTGGTTGAAACTCCATGCTTCTACTACAAGGGGCATGGGTTCTATCCTTTGTCAGGGGAACTAAGATCCCACATGCCATGCAGAGCAGCCAAGAAACAAATTAATAAAATAAAATAAAAATACTTTTTTGCTAAAAAATGCTAACCATCATCTAAACCTTCAGCAAGTCATAGTGGTAACATTACAGATCACTATAATGAATATAATAATGAAAAGTTTGAAATATTGTAAGAATTACCAAAATGTGACTTGGACACATGAAGTAAGCAAATGCTGTTGAAAAATGGCACCAACAGACTAGCTTAATGCAGGGTTTTCACAAACCTTCAATTTATTTTTTAAAAAATACAGTATCTTTGAAGCACAGTAAAATGAAGTGTAATAAAATGAGGTATGGCAGTATATACCCCTGGAAAAATTTATATCACTGTAAGAATATGTTTGACTCCCTATTGGCAAACTTGAACTTTGCAGCTTGACTTTCAAAGCCCTTCCAAACATGGCCCCCGCCTATTCCTCTACCCCCATCCCCCACTACACGTCCAGTTCCAGTCACAGTTAACACTAATTCATGGCTGAAAAGTCTTGCCTTTTGTGCAAGGTAAACATTGCCAGATGTGGCAGAGACTGCTAATTATTCCCTCAAATCCCTTTCTTCAACAGAGAATGATTTTCAACTGAGCACACCACAGCCGAAGATAAAGGCAGTATGTCCTAGCCTTCCTTTCAGCTGGTCATAGTTATATGACTTTGTTCTGGCTACTGAGGTGTGGGCAATCTCCAGGAAATGTCCTTAATAGGAAAGGTGCTCTCTCCTTTGTCCTTTCCCTCTTAGATGCTTAAGTTTGGGCCGCCAACTTGGACCATGGAAGGAAAGCCCTGAGCTGAGCTTGTAGGAACCAGAAGGCTAGGTCCCTGATGAGCCTGTTACTGCCACTCCAGCCCTGGAGTGCCTACCTCTCGGTTTCATTTCTACAGGAGAGACAAATAGAGAATTTGCATATTCCACCATTGTTTTTGAGTTTTCTGTCACATACAACCTATCCTAACTGATATATTAATTTATGATATAAGCTCCTGACAAAAATGGTTCTAGAAGAGGAATGACAACAATATCATTGAATTACTATCCAGAAGACATGAACTGAAAGTTGGAGGTTTGGGGCTGGCATGCAAAGGAAAACAAAAGGCTGAAGAAGCGGGTAGCTGGTGGTAGGATTAGAAATATGGTGAAAAGCCAGGGCCACCAATGACTATTTGGGGGAGAAGATAAGGGTAAAGAGTTGACTAAAGTAATTTTAAGAATAAGATGACTAATAGTAAACATTAAGCCACCTAGTGTCCTCTGCTACAATGTAATTCCTTAATGCCATCGCCAAATTCTCAGTAAAAATCTAGTGTACGCAGTAGCCTGGTGTGAGCAGGGTTTTTTGGAAATCAAGGCAAAGGGTTCAAGGCAGAAAAAAACAACAGCAGAAATGAAAAAAACCAAAAGGCTGTTCATTCAGTGGAAGCTGGAAATTAGAGCTTATAATAAAGCATAAGCTTTCCAAATCCCCAGAAAAACAGGTATAAATGCTATATTTCCCATTCAATATGGAATGATTTTTAGGGTCAATATTTTGCATATACTAGCAAATTTTACGGAGAAGGCAATGGCACCCCACTCCAGTACTTTTGCCTGGAAAATCCCATGGACAGAGGAGCCTGGTAGGCTGCAGTCCATGGGGTCGCTAGAGTCGGACACGACTGAGCGACTTCACTTTCACGCATTGGAGAAGGAAATGGCAACCCACTCCAGTGTTCTTGCCTGGAGAATCCCAGGGACGGGGAAGCCGGGTGGGCTGCCGTCTCTGGGGTCACACAGAGTCAGACACGACTGAAGTGATTTAGCAGTAGCAGCAAATTTTAATGGCATGTTTACATATACTTTGCATATCATTTTTCATTGTACCAGAAACAGTTATGCTAGACATATTGTTTTGCAACATATTTTCTTTTGGTTTGGCTGGGTTTTAACCAATCAATATGCCACAGACATCTTTTCAAATAGATTCACCTCATCCTTTAATAAAAGCATAGTATTCCTTCATATGGAAGTACCATAATTAATTTAACTAGTCCGTGATTTTTGTTGTTGTTGCAAACAGTGCTGTATTTGTGCAAAACATGTAACACTTGAATGCAATTGTACATGAGCAATTAAGTATTCCTGTGGAATAAATGACAGGAAGAGACTTTGCAGGGGTGCTGGACAGATATATTTTTATTGTAGCAGATACTATCAAATTACATTCCAGAGAAGCCCACCAATGATGAATGAGAGCACCTATTTCCTTGTACTCTCACCACATTAGGTATTATAAATCTTTTTAGTTTTCATCAGCTGAAAAGTGGTATCATGCTAATTAGTGAGATTCAACATCTTCTCACGTATTTACCGGTCATTTCTATTTCTTCTCTGAAATGCATGTCTATATCCTCTGCTCATTTTTCTAAAGGAATTATTTATTGTTTTCATACTAATTTAGAAAAACTATTTATATGCTAAAAATGTCAATAACTTGTCCCTGTATATTTTACAAAAGTATCCCTTAGGTCTGTTATTCATCTTTTAGTTTTATTTATGGTGACTTTGGCAGGGCCCAAGTTTTTAATTTCCAAGATTGATTAGACTATTTACCACTCCAAAATGTAAACAGTATCTTCCTATAGTTATGATTTATCATTCTTTCAAAATTACATGACAATAATGTAATAGTTAAGAGTACAATCCTTTGTACCAACCTTCCTGAGTTCAAGGCCTGATTATGCTGTGTAAACTCAGGAAAGTTATTTAATTTCTATGTGCCTTGGTTACCTCCACTGTTACATGGAGATAATACTAGTGTCTATGTCACAGGACTTGATGAACAATGATTTAGTACATACCAGATGCTTGGGACATTCCTTGCAACATATAAAGTTTCAATCAACATTAGCTACTATTATTTTGCTGTGTCTTGATAACAAGAGTTTTCCAAAATGTTTTAATATCTGATATGCCCCATAATATAAATGCTCCAGAACGCATCCAATCCTTATAAATGGTCTTAACCTTTCTGCCACCTGCCTAGATCAGTAAAATGAAACTCTGCAACTGAAGATAGAAAACTGAAGACTGCAAGTGAGAAAATCAGTGTCACACACAAATCAAATAGAAGTAGCAGCTGCAAAAGCTCAACAAGTCAGAAGCAAATAGAAGAGCCTAAGGTAGGAATTATACATTTTAACTATGAGTCTTGCCCTGACAGGCAGGACTCTTAAACAGCAGCTGCACAAACCAGTCTTACCCCATCTGAGACAAATGTGCCCTTAACCTGCAATGGAACCTTATTTCCTATACATTTAGCTAATATACTGAGCAAGTCTCAGGGATGATCCTGTCTGTAAACCTTTCAAAACCTTTCTTTAGCTTGAGCAACTTTATGTTATTTAGCGAGTTTGATCACTGTCCTTGTTACAATTTGTAGCTAAAGATCAAGCTTGTTCCTTGATTTTACAGTGATAAAGTATGCCCATGTTTGTTAATAATCACGAAAATCTACTAAAAAGGCACATGTTCCCAAGTACCAGGTCCCATTAGTTTTTCTTGTAATGCCTTTATCTCTCCCATATCTGTGATTATCTTTTTTATGCCTAAAGTTGAATTATTTTTTCTTTTTCTTGGTGAGTCTTGCCAGAATTTTCTCTATAACATTTATGTATCTTGAGGAACAGCTTTTGGTTTAACTTACCAACTCTGGCTATATTTTTATTTTCTATTTCACTCATTTCTTTTTTTTTTTTTTTTTGTTTGTTTTTGTTTTTTTTTTTTTCTAATTTTATTTTATTTTTAAACTTTACATAATTGTATTAGTTTTGCAAATATCAAAATGAATCCGCCACAGGTATACATGTGTTCCCCATCCCGAACCCTCCTCCCTCCTCCCTCCCCATACCATCCCTCTGGGCGTCCCAGTGCACCAGCCCCAAGCATCCAGCATCATGCATCGAACCTGGACTGGCAACTCGTTTCCTACATGATATTTTACATGTTTCATTGCCATTCTCCCAAATCTTCCCACCCTCTCCCTCTCCCACAGAGTCCATAAGACTGTTCTATACATCAGTGTCTCTTTTTTGCTGTCTCACATACACGGGTTATTGTTACCATCTTTCTAAATTCCATATATATGAGTATACTGTATTTATGTTTTCCTTCTGGCTTACTTCACTCTGTATAATAGGCTCCAGTTTCATCCACCTCATTAGAACTGATTCAAATGTATTCTTTTTAATGGCTGAGTAATACTCCATTGTGTATATGTACCACAACTTTCTTATCCATTCATCTGCTGATGGACATCTAGGTTGCTTCCATGTCTTGGCTATTATAAACAGTGCTCACGATGAACATTGGGGTACACGTGTCTCTTTCCCTTCTGGTTTCTCAGTGTGTATGCCCAGCAGTGGGGTTGCTGGATCATAAGGCAGTTCTATTTCCAGTTTTTAAGGAATCTCCACACTGTTCTCCATAGTGGCTGTACTAGTTTGCATTCCCACCAACAGTGTAAAAGGGTCCCTTTTCTCCACACCCTCTCCAGCATTTATTATTTGTAGACTTTTGGATCGCAGCCATTCTGACTGGTGTGAAATGGTACCTCATAGTGGTTTTGATTTGCATTTCTCTGATAATGAGTGATGTTGAGCATCTTTTCATGTGTTTGTTAGCCATCTGTATGTCTTTTTGGAGAAATGTCTATTTAGTTCTTTTTGGCCCATTTTTTGATTGGGTATTTTTCTGGAGTTGAGCTGTAGGAGTTGCTTGTATATTTTTGAGATTAGTTGTTTGTCAGTTGCTTCATTTGCTATTATTTTCTCCCATTCTGAAGGCTGTCTTTTCACCTTGCTAATAGTTTCCTTTGATGTGCAGAAGCTTTTAAGGTTAATTAGGTCCCATTTGTTTATTTTTTTTATTTCCAATATTCTGGGAGGTGGGTCATAGAGAGATCCTGCTGTGATGTATGTCGGAGAGTGTTTTGCCTATGTTCTCCTCTAGAGTTTTATAGTTTCTGGTCTTACGCTTAGATCTTTAATCCATTTTGAGTTTATTTTTGTGTATGGTGTTAGAAAGTGGTCCAGTTTCATTCTTTTACAAGTGGTTGACCAGATTTCCCAGCACCACTTGTTAAAGAGATTGTCTTTAATCCATTGTATATTCTTGCCTCCTTTGTCAAAGATAAGGTGTCCATATGTGTGGATTTATCTCTTTTCTATTTTATTCCATTGATCAATATTTCTGTCTTTGTGCCAGTACCATACTGTCTTGATAACTGTGGCTTTGTAGTAGAGCCTGAAGTCAGGTAGGTTGATTCCTCCAGTTCCATTCTTCTTTCTCAAGATCGCTTTGGCTATTCGAGGTTTTTTGTATTTCCATACAAATTGTGAAATTATTTGTTCTAGCTCTGTGAAGAATACTGTTGGTAGCTTGATAGGGATTGCGTTGAATCTATAAATTGCTTTGGGTAGTATACTCATTTTCACTATATTGATTCTTCCAATCCATGAACATGGTATATTTCTCCATCTATTAGTGTCCTCTTTGATTTCTTTCACCAGTGTTTTATAGTTTTCTATATATAGGTCTTTAGTTTCTTTAGGTAGATATATTCCTAAGTATTTTATTCTTTCCATTTGCAATGGTGAATGGAATTGTTTCCTTAATTTCTCTTTCTGTTTTCTCATTATTAGTGTATAGGAATGCAAGGGATTTCTGTGTGTTGATTTTATATCCTGCAACTTTACTGTAGTCATTGATTATTTCTAGTAATTTTCTGGTGGATTCTTTAGGGTTTTCTATGTAGAGGATCATGTCATCTGCAAATAGTGAGAGTTTTACTTCTTCTTTTCCAATTTGATTCCTTTTTATTTCTTTTTCTGCTCTGATTGCTGTGGCCAAAACTTCCAAAACTATGTTGAATAGTAATGGTGAAAGTGGGCACCCTTGTCTTGTTCCTGACTTTAGAGAAATGCTTTCAATTTTTCACCATTGAGGATAATGTTTGCTGTGGGTTTGTCATATATAGCTTTTATTATGTTATTTCATTCATTTCTGATTTTATCTATTTCATTTGTATTGACACTAGCAGGCAACAGAAAAATAAGACTGTTTTTCAATTGTACTCATTTCTGAGTAAACAATTCACTCTTCTGTTACTTTGATTTATTTTGTTCTTTGTTTTCTTTTTTTTTTTTTTTCTTCCTGGGCTAAATGTGAATCCATGTACTGTGGTTCTCCTGATCCTACTAGTCCACCTGATAAATATTTTCTGTACGGAATCTAAAGTTGCTTAAAGTTAAATGTTTAAACTCTTTTTCAGTTACTCTCACTTCACAATAAAAACATTCAGCTGTGGCAATTTTATTTGAATTTCAAAGGACAGGGTGACCCCAACAGACATCTAGGCTACATGTGATTTATAAAAGTAAAACCTGCTCTCACACACACAAAAAAGACCTGTGTGCGGACTGGAAAAAAAGTAACAGAACCATAAGTAGCCTTGAGGCGAGCCAAGATCCTACACAATACAAATGAGGACTCAGATGACAGATAATGAGATAGTATGTCTGACATTAAAAAGTCAGCTATCTTCACACTAAGTCTGTGCTCTAGTTGAGCAAGAAGTCTTAAGAAGCAACGCAAGGAACAACTATGGGCTTCCCCTCCCTTCCTTCTCTCTGCATGATACCACATCACCTAAAAGTCCACAGTGGACCTAGTAAACCATTTCCTTTCATAAACACCCTAAGTCCATACTGTGCAAATTCTGTTTTCAAAGTTGAGCTTCAGTTGGGCACTGCCCCAGGCCTCCTCCTCCCCTCCTGGAGAAAAATCCTGGAAGACAGAACACTGCCCGTTGGTGACATCTACTCTGACTTCAAAGTTTAGATGCAAACACAAGGAGCTTGAATAATTAAATTCGGTGAAAAAAGGCATGTCACAGTTAAGGGGGCAATTATTATAGTGCCTCTTGTCATATTTTCTCTCCAGTCACCACAGAGTGATCTCATTGCCTTAATCCTGAAGTTAAGGAGCCCAGGGAGAGGTAGGCTATGCCTATCAGAACCCTCACCTTGAGAGGGTTTTATTGTTGAAATTATACACTCTCCACTCCTGGGAGGATAAACAAGATCTAATTGTCCAAAAACAGGACAACATATTATGCTAGGTAATCCATATTACAGAATATGTTTATAACCATTATCATGACTTTTAATAACATTAAAAAAAGATGCATGGTTTCTCATTGTAAAATGCAGGATACAAAAATATATGCAAGGTGTGATTTCAACTATTTAAATATTTAATTTATATACACAACAGAAAGTTGGAAGAAAATCACCAAAATGCTAGCAGCTCTTTGTTTTGAATAGGATTAATGGAGAGTTTTTTTTAAATTATAATTTAAAGTGAGAAACTTGATAAGAACTCTACAAACATAAGTTCATTTGTTTTTGGCTGTGCTAGGGCTTTCTCTCGTTGTGGCGATCAGGGGCCGCTCTTCGTTGTGGTGTGAGGGCTGCTCCTGCCGCGGCTTCCCTTCTCGGGGAGCGCAGGCTCTAGGGCACGCAGGCTTTAGTAGCTGTGGTTCCCAGGTTTTGTTGCTCCTCAGCATGTGGAATCTTCTCAGACCAGGAACTGAACTCTTGTCCCCTGCATTGGCAGGTGAATTCTTAACCACTGGACCAAAAGGGAAGTCCTTTTTATTTTTTTAGTTTCTTTCTCACAAGTTTCATTGCTTTTATAATCATAAATAAATCAAGAACAGTTTATGTGTAAAACTTCAAATCTTTACCTTCCATTTCTTGAAATTAGTTTTGGGAAAAAGAAAAGGACGATGAGGTGAAGGGAGGAGAGGAGAAGTTACAACACAGAGAAAAGGAAATAATGTTGGTTTGCTAATAGGAATGATTTTCAAAGTATTTAACTGGAGTCCAGCCCAGGCACCACGCCGTAAGAACCCAATTTGACAGTAATTAACTGATCCATTCATACTGATGTATTCTCACTGAACATCAGCCTGATTTCATGCTACTTTACAAAGCAAGGTGTTATTGGGAATATTCTGACCATCACGTTGAGTCTTTGTATACATTTTCTCCTTGAACAGAGCACAGTTAGCTCCAGCTCCATCTGCAAAACCCCGCTTAGGTGTTCCATCTTCCATGAACCCTTTCCAGGTTGTCCCAAAGTAAATTTATGTTTCTCTATAGCCTTTCCCCATAGTATTTATCATAATAGTGGTGGCCTGTAGTATAGCAATTATGTGTCCTACTCTCTTTTCTCCTATTCCATATCCCCACAGTGCCTAACATGGTAGAGATCATCACACTGAGTCCTCATCCAGCTATTTTCTAAGCAAGGACCCTTTGTTGTCATAGGGTACCTTCCAAAGAGGTCCCAGAGTTACGGCAGCCAACTTCATCTTGCAATTTGGGGTTGTGGAGTTGTTCACATCCAGGATCTGAGCAATCTACTGAGGTGGGATAACAGACAGGTTTGCTAAACTGCCCTCTCCTCTGAAATGAAAGGCTCATGGGAAAGTTGGCCTGATTGCAAGGGATGCCCTCTACTGATGGTGAGAGCAGAATTAGATATATGTAGCAACTGGGGTGGGGAGTGGGGAAGAAAACAGACAACATCAGGGAAGTGTCAACTGTACCTACTCCCAGAGATACGTATAGGGAGAACTTGGTGGTGCTTCTGCAAAAAGACAAAAAAGTTCTTAGCTTTGAAATACCATAGATTCAACATAATCATTTTTCATTTTGTCATCAAACATCAATACACACTATGTGCTGGATGTTGGGAGATTATAATATATATTGTTGAGAAGGTTGTGTTGAAATAGTCACTCTCACAGACTTAAACAAACATAGCTGAACTGAATTGATCTAAACTCAATAGTTTGCTAGGGCTGCCATAACAAAGGACCATAGACTGAGTGACTTAAACAACAGAAGTTTATCCTCTCAAGGTCTAGAGGCCAGAAGTCCAAAATCTAGGTGTCAGCAGCGTTGATTTCTTCTGAGGCTGCAAGGGAAGGGTCTGCTCCAGGCCCCTCTCCTCTTGGTTACAGAGAGCCCTCTCCTCCCTCTGTTTCTTTACATTATATTCCCTCTCTGCAAATCTCTGTGTCCAACCTCCTCTCCAAAGGATCCCATTTTAACTCAGTTACCTCTGTAAAAACACCACCTCCAAACACAATCACGCTGTGAGATACTGGGGCTTAGAACTTAAACGTATGAATCTTGGGAGAATACTATTCAACCTGTAATACCCAGCCACATCTTAGGCGACAATCCAGAGGTAAACCGAAATGCCATCCGATAGCCTTAAACTGCCTCTCTGGCCGTGTTGCATGGGGACTAGCACCCAGACTAGAGGCAAAGGTGGCAGAGACCCCAATCACAGCAGCAGTAGGTAAAGTACAAGATGCACTCTCATCTTGCCAAAGGGCTAGCAGCCTTCTCATGCAGCTTAAATTCTATTTTCCTGGCTCTTTTCCCTGGCAGCAGGGAAAGGCCCACAGCAATCAAGGACAGTGATAGCATGCTCTGGCACTTCATTTTGGAGGGCTTTGCCAGGGTCAGAAGACAGACTGAGAAAAGTGGAAGCCCTGTCCTTTATGTATGCAACTCAGCAAGACAGGCCAACACATCCAGATGCCTCTGCCAAACCCCAGCGTAAATGAGAAAATCATTAAACTGTACATCACTAAGTAAAATACGCCAATCTGAGTTCACTGAAATAGGAAAGCTGAATTCTCAAACAAGTTCCAAAAAACAATTAAATCTCTCAATTGTCAACATGGAAAATATGTATTTCATATTATTTGTGTGGAGTCCTATCCCAAGGCCACAGGTGCTAGGGCCTCGAACCAAGGCCACAGACCAGAACCAAGGTCACCTCCAAAGCTGACTAAGCCCCGTTTGTAACCTTGCCAAAAGTCCCCTTGATCCTTACCAGCCAGCTTTCTGACCCCATATTAGGCAAAACGCCCACCCCGTACTCACATTACAGTGCCCTAACCAACCTTCCAGGAGGAGTTTTGTCTTGAGGCTATAAAAATTGGCCAGGAAAAGTGTCTGCTCTGCCTGGTCTGTCAGTAGGTCAGACCCCTGCATTTGCAGCGCCTTCATTATCTCTGCTCCTTGCTCTTAATATAAACTTACTCCCTTCTGAAATGCTCTGTGTCTGGAATTCTTTTCCAACCCAGGCCCAGACTGCCATGACAACCTGTTTCTTAGTTTCAATGCCTTTCTAAATACCAAAAAGGAACCAAAGTAGGAAAGACATCATTGAACAAAAGGAGGATATCTGAAATACAGTTGAACTGTGTTAAATGACCCATGACATATTAACTCAATCATTTAAGTTAATGCATAACTCAATATAGCTATTGAACAGGAAATTGGTAGCATCTGGCCAAAAAGATACAGCTGAAAATATATAGGGAGTCAACAATTTCCAATCAGAGCATAAAAAATAAATGAGGTCTGCTAAGCTCCTTATTAGAAGTCTCAGTTCAGTTGCTTAGTAGTGTCCAACTCTGCAACCCCGTGGACTGCAGTACACCAGGCTTCCCTGTCCATCACCAACTCCCGGAGCCGACTCAAACTCATGTCCATTGCATTGGTGATGCCATCCAACCATCTTATCCTCTATCATCCCCTTCTCCTCCTGCCTTCAATCTTTCCCAGCATCAGGGTCTTTTCCAATGAGTCGGTTCTTTGCATCAGGTGGCCAAAGTATTGGAGTTTTAGCTTCAGCATCAGTCCTTCCAATGAATATTCAGGACTACATAGTTTATGTATGTTGGGATGGTATATTTAAGTGTGTTCAATGAGTAAGATTAGAGTGAAGACTCCAAGTAATCTAGTTGCTAAAATGTGGTGTAAAAAAGTTACAGGGGTTCCCTTTAAACCTCAAACCCATCTGATTAGTGTTCTGAACCTCCTCAAAAGTAGGAAACAAAGGAAAAATACATAAAGCATTATTTACCAGCATGCTCTTGATGAAACCAGGTAGGATTCATGGGCTAAATTCTGACCCCTAGTGGTAAAGTTTTAATAAGGTCTTCAAATATATCATACTCGATTCTGAATTACTGCTACCATTGTGGAGAGAAACCATCTTCAAAGGATTAAGAGGAAGATTGTCACCCACCATCTCGGGCACTGGCCTTTTTGACTCTAGGTCGTTCAGTATGTTAGCAAACTCCTTGGCTGACTTATATTTCAACACTGATTTCAGCCTCGTGCAAACAAGCATTACCCAAGAACTCCAGACAAAGCAACAGTCCTTCGGTTTATTTTCAGACTCTTTTCCTCTCCCCAACCACTTCAGAGTACTAGTGATTAGTAGAAAACCCAAAAACAAGCACACAGAGGAAGGAAAGAAAGATGTGGATATTCAATAACCATGTAAGTGCTGATAAGTGCAGACATAACACTAAATGAAGTGTTTCCAAGAATAGAAAGCAATAATGATACTCCAAGGGGATGATAACATTTAGACATCAGAAAGTAATTCTTTCACTATCATTTATAACCAATTAAACCTAAACTTTTTGAAACCATAAAGTGGATGTAACTATTAAAATATTGGCCCCATAGGTCAAAAATTATATTGACACAATATTCTTAATAATAGAGCAAATATAAAATTTGAAAAGAAACTTCTTTTTCAAGAAAACCCAAACTATATTCCCTTCATAGGCAATAAAATGGCAAATCCCTCCATCTTAATTATGAGTTCCATAGAACCAGTGCTGCTTGAGAAGCTCATGGCATCTTGTCTATATCACAGTTCCTTCCACTGTTCTAAATTTTCTCTTCAGAACCTACATATTCATCCAACATTGCCACATCCACTCTACAAACTTTTACCTCTACTACCTGAACTTTCTTATATTTGTACATATGTAGGTAGATATGAGTATATTTGGCCACATAGCACAGCACGTAGGACCTCAGTTTCCTGACCAGGGATATAACCTTTGCCCCCTTGCAT
Source organism: Bos mutus (assembly GCF_027580195.1). NCBI lineage: Eukaryota > Metazoa > Chordata > Mammalia > Artiodactyla > Bovidae > Bos > Bos mutus. The sequence continues at coordinate 59,164,509 of NC_091622.1, read as the reverse complement.
TGGAAGCATGGACCACTGGACAACCAGGGAAACTGCATCAGTGTACTTTTTCTCTTTGTTTACTGCTCCCCTCCACCCCACCCAGCAACCAAAGTTAACTACCTACTGTTTATCTTTACATAGCCTTCTTCCTGTTCATATAATCATAAGTACACACACATATCCAAGTTGCCATTAACTGTTTTACAAAAATAGAATTATATACCCTTTTCTGATTTTACTATTTGTTCGCTTAACAATACATCATGGGATGCCCTAACTGGTAAGGATCTGTGGAATATTTTATTTTCCAAAAATAGTCACAATGGTATGTCCTGTTCCTCATGCTCTTCCATGACCTTACAGCTGTCCCATAAAAATGTGGAGTCTATTTCCCCTTCTCTTGAACCAGCTGTGCCTGTGAGCATCTTGACAAATGTGGCAGAAGTTGATACAGTGTGACTTTTAAGACTAAGTTAGAAAAAATGACACATCTTCCACCTATTTTCTCTCTTCTTTTTCTTCCTTTCCCTGTCTCCCTGTCTCTCTCTCTCAACCAGTACCATTTTGTGAGGGGCCCAGGCTACCCTGGGAGGCCATGTGTAGAAGTTCTCACAGACAGTTCTAGCTGAAGTCTCAGCCAACAGCCAGATATGTGAGTGAATGAGCCTTCAGAAAACTCCAGATCTCTTCCATCAAGTCATCCTTAGCTATCGCATCTTCTGAATGAGACCTCGGACACCACAAAAAACAAACCACCTCCATTGTGTTTATAGGCTCTGCTGTACCTTGTCCGAATTCCACCGAATTCACGAGCATGATAAAATTGTTGTTTTGCATCAGTAAGTTTCAGGGAATCGTGTTACACAGCAGTGGACAACCAGGAAAGGATTCCCTCATCCTTGTATGGCTCTGTAATGTTTCTATAGGGTGGCTGCAACAGTTCCTTGAAGCAGTGCCTTCTCAAGGACACTTTGTTTCCAGTTTTGGTCACTACCTCTGTGTTAGTTGCTCAGTCCTGGCAGACTCTGACCCCATGAATTTCAGCTCACCAGGCTCCTCTGTCCATGGAATTCTCCAGGCAAGAATACTGGAGTGGGTCGTCATTCCCTTCTCCAGGAGATCTTCCCAACCCAGAGATCAAACTCAGGTCTCCTGCATTTCAGGGGGATTCTTTACCATGTGAGCCATCAGGAAGCTAAACTTTGGTCACTATGAACATTACTAAGTAAATATCTTTGAATATATAATATTTCTTGAGATTTAAGTTTTATTCCCGTAAGAATTATAGAGTAGAATTGCTAGGTTAAATGTGTATTTTAGTTTTTACTATTTTTTTTTTTTTCTTTTTTACCCTCTGGTTCATTAGGGGTTAATTTTGGGAGGGGTGCTTTTGATTTATCTTTTCTACTATTTTCTACATTTCACGAAATTAAGTCTTTATTTTTATTAATTCCTCTTTTACTGTTTTTAGTTCTAATTTTTAAGGATAAATATTGAGTTCTTATATTTCTAATCTTTGCATACAGATTTCATTGGGTCTTGTCGGTTTGGTTTTGTTGGGGTTTCCTTTCTCACTCTAGAGTTCACAGTTTCAATTTTAGTTTCTAGTTCTATGCAAAGATTATTTAGAAGGGTGGGTGCAAGCATGCTAAATCACTTCAGTATTGTTTGACTCTGTGACCCCAAGGACTGTAGCCTGCCAGGTGCCGGAGTCCAGCTCCAGCAGCCAGGAATTCAACCTGAAGGGATGGGTGGTGTCAGCGAGAAACTGAGGCAGCCTCTCATTTTTCTTGGACTGCCTGTTTATCTCAAGCTTTTGATTCTCTTTTATACTTTTACAAAAGCATTAGGTCAGAGGTTTGATATTTTTAGTTCCCATTGACCCAGATTTATTTTTCTCAAAAAATCATTGTTGCCCCTCAAAAGGAGTTCCTTCCTCAGCGATTCTCTTTATCTACTTTTTCTCATGTGTCCTTATGAATACACTGTAACTCATGCTAATGTCTGGGCTGCATACCACATTCCTCAGTTTATTTCTTATCTTTCTAAGTCCTGTTTGTCCCTAGTATCCTAAGCTCACTATTTCTTAGAAAGGGCTTCTACCTAATATCTCTAAAGTCCCTAATTTCTATAAGCTATAGTAGAATAGACAAAAACAACAGAATGGGAAAGACTAGGGATCTCTTCAAGAAAATCAGAGATACCAAAGGAACATTTCATGCAAAGATGGGCTCGATAAAGGACAGAAATGGTATGGACCTAACAGAAGCAGAAGATATTAAGAAGAGATGGCAAGAATACACAGAAGAACTGTACAAAAAAGATCTTCACGACCCAGATAATCACGATGGTGTGATCACTGACCTAGAGCCAGACATCCTGGAATGTGAAGTCAAGTGGGCCTTAGAAAGCATCACTAACGAACAAAGCTAGTGGAGGTGATGGAATTCCAGTTGAGCTATTCCAAATCCTGAAAGATGATGCTGTGAAAGTGCTGCATTCAATATGCCAGCAAATTTGGAAAACTCAGCAGTGGCCACAGGACTGGAAAAGGTCAGTTTTCATTCCAATCCCCAAAAAAGGCAAGGCCAAAGAATGCTCAAACTACCACACAATTGCACTCATCTCACACGCTAGTAAAGTAATGCTCAAAATTCTCCAAGCCAGGCTTCAGCAATATGTGAACCATGAACTTCCAGGTGTTCAAGTTGGTTTTAGAAAAGGCAGAGGAACCAGAGATCAAATTGCCAACATCCGCTGGATCATGGAAAAAGCAAGAGAGTTCCAGAAAAGCATCTATTTCTGCTTTATTGACTATGCCAAAGCCTTTAACTGTGTGGATCACAATACACAGTGGAAAATTCTTCATGAGATGGGAATACCAGACCACCTGATGTGCCTCTTGAGAAATTTGTATGCAGGTCAGGAAGCAACAGTTAGAACTGGACATGGAACAACAGACTGGTTCCAAATAGGAAAAGGAGTACGTCAAGGCTGTATACTGTCACCCTGTTTATTTAACTTATATGCAGAGTACATCATGAGAGACGCTGGACTGGAAGAAACACAAGCTGGAATCAAGATTGCCGGAAGAAATAGCAATAACTTCAGATATGCAGATGACACCACCCTTATGGCAGAAAGTGAAGAGGAACTCAAAAGCCTCTTGATGAAAGTGAAAGTGAAGAGTGAAAAAGTTGGGTTAAAGCTCAACATTCAGAAAACGAAGATCATGGCATCCGGTCCCACCACTTCATGGGAAATAGATGGGGAAACAGTGGAAACAGTGTCAGACTTTATTTTTCTGGGCTCCAAAATCACTGCAGATGGTGACTGCAGCCATGAAATTAAAAGACGCTTACTCCTTGGAAGGAAAGTTATGACCAACCTAGATAGCATATTCAAAAGCAGAGACATTACTTTGCCAACAAAGGTTCATCTAGTCAAGGCTGTGGTTTTTCCTGTGGTCATGTATGGGTGTGAGAGTTGAACTGTGAAGAAGGCTGAGTGCTGAAGAATTGATGCTTTTGAACTGTGGCGTTGGAGAAGACTCTTGAGAGTCCCTTGGACTGCAAGGAGATCCAACCAGTCCATTCTGAAGGAGATCAGCCCTGGGATTTCTTTGGAAGGACTGATGCTAAAGCTGAAACTCCAGTACTTTGGCCACCTCATGCGAAGAGTTGACTCATTGGAAAAGACTCTGATGCTGGGAGGGATTGGGGGCAAGAGGAGAAGGGGACGACAGAGGATGAGATGGCTGGATGGCATCACTGACTCGATGGACGTGAGTCTCAGTGAACTCCGGGAATTGGTGATGGACAGGGAGGCCTGGCGTGCTGCGATTCATGGGGTCGCAGAGTCGGACACGACTGAGCGACTGATCTGACAGTAGAATATGCTAACATTACAGCAATCCTTAAACCTTTAGCTTCTATTTTAATTATTCCTAAGCCCTAAATTCAGCAAACTCCTTTGCCATAAACTTTTCTCACAAATGGGCTTCAGATAGCAATCCCTCCCATGGCCTCAAGCTGCAGCCTGTGTGCTCACCCTGGAACACTTTTTTGTAAAAGTCCTTGAACTAATGTCAGTGATTAACTTTATGAATTATTCTTTGAGTACAGCTGCAGAAGGCTTTATGCCTTCTCATGCTCCTCTCAAAAACAATAAGCACCTTAATATTCTCTTCAGTCAACTCAGCCGAGGAAAGGGAAAAACAAGTCAGAATCACAAAGCCTAACTCCTTCATTCTGGGTCCATGCCTACGGAACAAAGGGAGGGGATTTACGGCCATGCCTCTATTTTGTCAGTAATGCCTAATGCGGCTCCCGACAGCCAGGTTCCTCTGTCCATGAGATTTTCCAGGCAAGAATACTGGAGTGGGTTGCCATGCCCTCCTCCAGGGGATCTTCCTAAACCAGGGATCAAATCCACATCTCTTATGTCTCCTGTGCTGGCAGGCAGGTTTTTTACCAGTAGCATCACCTGGGAAACCCATTTAGGAGGGTAGTCTTTTTTTGGGTGGACTGTTTTCCATTTTAATATTTTTTATTGAGGTATAGTTGACATTCACTATTACATTAGTTTCAAGGATACATCACAATGATTTGACCTGTATCTTGTGAAATGATTACAGGATGGTAATCTTACCATCCTGTAATGGTAATTTGTAATGTAATTTCAAATAATTACGTTATCTTTTAAATTTTTAATTAATTTACTTCTAGGACTTTCCTGGTGATCCAGTGGTTAAGAATTCACTTGCCAGTGCAGGAGACATGAGTTCAACCCCTGGTCTGGAAAGATTCCACATACCTGGAAGCAGCTAAGCCTGCATGGCACAACTGCTGAGCCTGCTTGTCCTGGTGCTGGTGCACTGCAACAAGAGAAACCACCACAAGAGAAGCCAGGGCAGTGCAACTAGAGAGTAGGCCGGCTTGCTGAAACCAGAGAAAGCCTGCAGGCAGCAACGAAGACCCAGTGCAGCCAAAACTAAATAAACAAATAATTTACTTCTAATTTCATCAGATAATGTGACCTGTAAAAATCTCTACTTTTAAATTTTCTTATTGGTTTTGTGTGTGTGTGTGGCAGTTTATGGTCAGGTTTTGTATATGGTCAATGGCCATTTAGAAATTACATGTGTTCTCTGAAGAATGCAAGATTTATACATATTTAATAATGCACATATGTTGACTATATTAGTTTTTGTATGGTCTTATTTTTTTGTCTACTAGATTTGTCTAGTTCTGAAAAATGTATAATAAAAATCTACCCTAATTTCATTTTTATGAAGTTGTCCTATTCTCTATGTGGAGGGAAAGAAAGGAAAAGCAAAGAAAGAAGGAGGGTAACAGATGAGGCCTAGCACTGGCAAAGATATCAAGGAGAGTTTTGGTGAAAGAGGGAGAATAAGAAATATAGGGCAGAGGCTTTGGGGTATCTATGGGATATGAGAGAAGGGGAGACAGAAAGAAATTCTGTAGTAATGTATAGGGAACAGGTGACCGAAACCGCCCGCCCTGGCCAGACACAATGGTAAGCACTTACATAAGTTATCTTACAACAGGGGGTCCTGGTAAGGAATGCAGAACAAGCTACCACCAACCAAAAGAATTTGGGAAAGGTCAAGAAGAGTGAGGAGATGCCAGTCCATCTATCCTACCAACCTCCCAGAACCCTTCTCGCTGGAATCCATCTTGGCAGAACAATGCATGAGTTACCAGGAAGGACCCTGAGTCAGAAATGATTGGCCAGAGACAACCTGGAAAGTAATCCCATCACCATAAAACCCGAGACCATGAGCCATGTGGCAGAGTAGTTCTCCTGGGTCCCTTTAGCTTCCTATTCTCTGCCCAGGCACCCTTTCCCAATAAAGTCTCTTGCTTTGTCAGCACATGTGTCTCCTTGGACAGTTCATTTCCAAGTGTTAGACAAGAGTCCACTTTTAGGCCCTGGAAGGGATGCCCCTTCTGTAACAGGAATGCAGACTTAAAGAGGTGCTCATACAAGTTACATAACACATTATATAAAATACTAGTGATGCTCTTGTAAGTTCTTTGAATAATACAAATAAAAATTAGAATTACTTTTACTATCTTCTCAACATGATACCCTCTTGAAACGGAGAACCCTATGGTGCTTGCCCCTCCATGTCTTCTGCCTGCCTTTGTCTGTGTTAAACTTTAGTCAAAGAATAAGATCAGAGAAATGAGAAAGGGGAAACAAAAACAGTCCAAGGAGACTAAATAATAATAATGTAGCCATTAAGCACAGTCAAGGACCTTTAGTTCTTTCTCAAGGGCTATAGATAATATTCTGAGCCATATCCTGTGGTCTTGTAGATACTAACACACCAAGTGGAGAACTTAATTAACTACATGAGGATCAGACTATACCCAGGACATGAGCTGCCACAATTCCGAGAAATGGCCACAAGGAAATGGGAACAAATGGACCCTGGAACCGATGATTAACTGTACCTAAAACAACCAAGATGATGCTGGTCAGACCACTGATGACCAATTTGAAAATGACCACTAGAGCTGACTGCTGTTTCTACACATAGCCCCACATGCCACCCCAACTCTGTCAGGGGAGGGGGAGTCGGCCTTTGGACAGATGTCTGCTACCCTCCCCTCTCCAATTGCTAGCATCTGAAACAAAGCAAACTTTCTTTTCCACAAACTTGACCTGTTTATTGGCTTTTGAATGGCAAGTAGCCAGACCCTACATAACACATTCCTTCGGTAACACTCTGAGGCTGAGTCATTAAAGTCCCAGGTTCTATTCTGTTCACTCTATGTGTGAGTTTCCATTTGTGTGTGTGTGTGTGTGTGTGTGTGTGTGTGTGTGTGCACGCGCGAGCGCGCATGTTTGTGTGTGTATACAGAAAAAGAGGTATAGTATATAAGTGGATTTATCTTGTTTTTCAGTTGCTAAGTTGTGTTTAACTCTGCGACCCTGTGGACTGCAGCACACAATATAAGTGAATCTATATACATCCTTTTCAAAAAACAAAATTCTGTAAAGCAATTATCTTTCAATTAAAAATTTAAAAATTTTTAAAAAACACAAATGGGATCATACTGTAAATACCCTTTTGCACCCTGCTTCTTTTCCCCTTAAACATACAGATGTATTTATTTATATCCTGCCTGTTTTCTGAAAATATCTGAGTTAGTTCACAGTGAAATCACAGGCACATGACGGAAAACTGTTAACACTACTCCAAGGACGAGAACAAGAAATACAGGGCTAAGGGAGACAGTATATTCAGAAAGTCTAGAATGAACTCATTTCATGAGTGTAATAAAAAATTCAGTTCAGTTCAGTTGTTCAGTCGTGTCCGACTCTGCGACCCCATGAATCGCAGCACGCCAGGCCTCCCTGTCCATCACTAATTCCCAGAGTTCACTCAGACTCACGTCCATCGAGTCAGTGATGCCATCCAGCCATCTCATCCTCTGTCGTCCCCATCTCCTCCTGCCCCCAATCCCTCCCAGCATCAGAGTCTTTTCCAATAGTCAACTCTTCGCATGAGGTGGCCAAAGTACTGGAGTTTCAGCTTTAGCATCATTCCTTCCAAAGAAATCCCAGGGCTGATCTCCTTCAGAATGGACTGGTTGGATCTCCTTGCAGTCCAAGGGATTCTCAAGAGTCTTCTCCAACACCACAGTTCAAAAGCATCAATTCTTCTGTGCTCAGCCTTCTTCACAGTCCAATTCTCACACCCATACATGACCACTGGAAAAACCATAGCCTTGACTAGATGAACCTTTGTTGGCAAAGTAATGTCTCTGCTTTTGAATATGCTATCTAGGTTGGTCATAACTTTTCTTCCAAGGAAATAATGTGCTTTAACAACAGATTCTTAAGTAACCAAATGCCAGACATTATTTTTAAAGGGGAGAAATTAATTTTACTTAAGACAGAACAATGAAAAGAAAAAGTTAGCCCAGACCTTCAAAAGACAGTACTTTTTACCATACATCTCCACCTGCTCCAGAGTCTGAGCAGAGATTCGAGAGACTACTATTAATTCTCAATTGTTTATACAAACAGGGAAGCTGAGAGAATCCAAAATAGCGAGTGATTTTTAAAGTATATTTCATTGGTTTTCATATATTCAGTGGATAAATGACAAGAAAGAGTGGCTTCAAACACAACCATGAAATCCTACTGCAAAGAACTATTTCAGAAAGACCCTCCCCACAAAAAAAAAGAAAGAAAAGAAAGACCCAAGAAACCATCCATTTCCCACAATCCTCTCAGCTCCTCCCAATGACCTCATCCATCTCATCTCTCTACTTGGTATAAAACAGCAGATTATTCAAAGTTGAATAATCCTTACAAATTTTTCTGCAAAGTGTGGCTGTGTTGAGTCAGATCCTATCAGTGTGAAGGATGGGGACCATGCAAATAAAGAAATATTTTCTAATCCATCCATATTTTCAGCAGACTGGCTTTCAATCTTCCTTTACCCTCTGCTGCGTGTCATCTTCCTGGGAAACATGTACATTAAATGGATGATCCAGGAATTTGATATCAGTTCTATGACCTCCTCCATTCTGATAACCATCATCTCCATTCTCAGCCACAAATCAAACTCTGTTGGCAACAAATATTTGCATCCCTCATATCTTGTTCTCTGAAATTTCTCTCCCTACCTGCATGTCCTTCCACTTTCCCTCACATGCTCTGAGTCTGTTCTTTTATCTTCACTACTCACCTCCATTTCCCTAGTCTACCTACCAGTCCCCTCTGGGTGCCACTAGACTCCTCACCCAGTCTGTATCAGTTGGCCATTTCGACTTCACGTATACAGCATCCTAAATTCTTTCTCCTTTCCTTCCCATACTGATCCCCTACCATACCTACTTACCAACCACTGACTCTACTTAACCCAAAGTATGTCTCTGTTTCTCCTCAACTCCTAAGAATTTCTAGGAAAAAATCACTTAATCAGTACAATATACAATACCAGGTTTGGGGGCTATTCAGATCTCAATCTCAAACCTGGTTCTGCTATTTATTACCTGGGAAAGTTTGGGCAAGTGACATAACCTCTCTGAACTTGTTTTCTAATCTGTAAAATGGGGTGCATCCATTACAATGCTTTCAGCTTAAAAGAAAACCAACCAACTTATGTTGCTTCCCATAACAAGGTGGTTAAGATCTGTTCTACTGTAAATCAACTATACTCCAATAAAAATTATTTTTTAAAATTCTACCATTATTTCCTCATCATTTAGATTCCAAAGTGTACAAAAACATATTAAAAGTTTTGTTTTGCTGGAAAAAAATAAACAGACTGGGGACTTCCCTGGCGGTCCAGTGGGTAGGAATCCACCTGCCAATGCCTCTGCCTCAGGGCAACTAAGACGGTGTGCACAACTACTGAAACCCACATACCTAGAGCCTGTGCTCTACAACAAGAGAGGCCTCCAAAATGAGAAGCCTTCACACCACAACTAGAGAGTAACCCCAACTTGCTGCAACTGGAAAAAGCCCACAGGGAGCAACAAAGACCCAGCAATGCCAAAAATTAACTTAAAAAAAAAAGAAGATTTATTCTGGGGTTAATTCAGTGGTTCGGTGATATCATCAAAAACAAAGGTTCTTGTAAATGGCATTTGCAGCAACATGGATGGCCCTAGAAAGTGTCATCCTGAGTGAAGTAAGTCAGAGAAGTATCATATGACATCCCTTATTTGTGGAATCTAAAAGAAAACCAAAAATACATGATACAAATGAACTTACTTACAAAACAGAGACTAACAGGCTTAGAAAACAAACTTATGGTTGCCGGGGGGGAAGGGATAGTTAGGGAGTTTGGGAAGATCATGTATACACTGCTATATTCAAAATGGATAACCAACAAGGACCTATTGTACAGCATATGGAACTCTACTCAATGTTATGCGCCAGTGTGTATGGGAGGGGGTTTAGGGGAGAGTGGATACATGTATATCCCTTTGCTGTTCACCTGAAACTACCACAACATTGTTCATTGGCTATACCCCAATATAAAATAAAAAGTTTAAAGTTTGAAAAAAAAAAAAGAACGACGTCTTTCCTCTTTAAGCTCTACCATGCTTAACTCACGGAGTTTAGCATTGGGTATATCCACCCTCTAACCAGTCACCGACAAAGGGAAATGGGACTGCTGTGATTGCCTTTTCCTCCAATCATGATTCACCCTCTCGGGCTACAGAGGGGTCAGTCTTTCCTGAGCACATTGCCACCAGATACCTGAATAAAGAGTCAGGATAATGAGAACAAAGAATAGCTGTTAGGCTAACAACATCTGCCATGTGGGTAATGATACCTATCTTGAGCATGGTTATAAAGATTATGTTGGCTACATCTGCAAAGTACCTAATGGTGCCTAGCACAAGGTAGACACGATGTTCTTTAAAGAAATCTACCAATTCTTTGGCAAACTTTCCTTCAAAAAGTAGAGCTAATTCCCCTACCTTTGAATGGAGTCTATTTTAATGACTTGCTTCTAACAAATAGAATTTGGCAAAGATAATGGTGTTGAGACTCACAGACACAGAGAACAGACTTGTGTTTGTCAAGGGGCAGGGCTGGGGGAGAGATGGATTGGGGGGTTAGCAGATGCAAACTATTACATGTAGAATGGATAAACAAGGTCCTGCTGTATGGCACAGGGAACTATATTCAATATCCTGTAGTAGACCTAACGGAAAAGAAAAATAGAATGACGCGAGACTTCCAACAGTATAGTTGTATTAGTCACTCAGCCGTGTCCAACTCTTTGTGATCCCATGAATGGTAGACTGCTAGGCTCCTCTGTCCAAGGAATTCTCCAGGCAAGAATATTGGAGTGGGTTGCCATTCCTTCTCCAGGGGATCTTCCCCACCAGGGATTGAACCTCAGTCTCCTGCATTTCCTGCATTGCAGGCAGAGTCTTTACCATCTGAGCCACTAGGGAAGCGCAAGACTTTCAATACCAAGTCACAGAAGTCATTGTAGCTTCTGTTTGTTCACATGGATTGTCCACTCTGGGGACAGCGGCCATGTTATAAGGGCATTTAAGCAGTCAGTGGAGAGGCTTGCATGGAGAGAAATTGAGGATTTTCGCCAAAGAAACCAGCACCAACTCACCATATGAATGAGCCACCACCTTGGAAGTGGATTTGCAAGCCCCAAACAAGCCTTCAAATGATTGATGCCCCAATCAACATGCTGGCTTCAACCTCATGACAGACTCCAACCTAGAATCCCCAAGATAGACCATTCCCATAATCCTAGGAAACTCTAAGGATAATAAGTGTTTTTGCTGTTCTAAGCCACTATGTCTTAGAATAATTTCTTAGGCAGGAATAGACAACAAATACTAATTTTGGTACCAAAAAGGGGGTTCTGCTATAACAAAAATCTAAAATGTAAGAGTAGTTTTGGAACTTAGCATCTGGAAGAAGTTGGAAGAACCTTGAGGAGAAAATTAGTGAAAAGTTAAAAGGTCCTGAAGAGACTGTTAGTGAAGCCTGTTGAGCTCTGAGGAGACTGCCAGAGAGGGCAGGGAGGTTCACAACTTATTATGCCAGTCCAGGTAGCGTGTATCTTGCTGTTCTCCTTGATAAATTTGAAGTCTGAGCTTCTTGGACCATTGCTAGGAGGTAATATGCATCACAGTTAAACACACAGGCCTTGAAACCAGATTGCCTTAGTGTGAATCCCGGGCCAATCACCTCTTGTCTGTGTAATCTTAGGCAAGTCACTTAACCTCTTTGTTCCTCAGTTTCCCTCACTGGATTGTTATAAGTAAGCTACTCTATATAAATTTAAAAGAGTATAGGGGAGAGGAGGAGAAGGAAATGGCAACCCACTCCAGCACTCTTGCCTGGAAAATTCCATGGATGGAGGAGCCTGGTAGGCTACAGTCCATGGGATCGCAAAGAGTCAGACATGACTGAGTGACTTCACTTTCTTTCTTTCTACAGTTCCTTTTGGAGAAGGAAATGGCAACCCACTCCAATGTTCTTGCCTGGAGAATCCCGTGGACAGAGGGGCCTGGTGGGCTACAGTCTATGGGGTTGCAGAGAGTCAGACACGACTAAGCAACTAACATACACACACATAGGGGAGAGAGGAGGAGAGGGTGAGATACATGGAGAGAGTAAAATGAAACTTACATTACCATATGTAAACTAGATAGCCAATGGGAATTTGCTGTATGTCTCAGAAAACTCAAACAGGGACTCTGTGTCAACCTAGAAGGGTGGGATGGGGAGAGAGATGGGAGAGAGGTTCAAGAGGGAGGAGACATATGTATACCTATGGCTGATTCATGTTGAGGTTTGATAGAAAACAACAAAATTCTGTAAAGCAATTATCCTTCAATTAAAAAAATTTTTTTTAAAAAAAAAGAGCGCCTATTTCTTTCTGAGTCCCAAGGCAGGATTAACTATGTTTGAGGACCTGCAAATCAGGATTGTAATAGAAGCCAAGAAACACTACCTTGAGTAACTAAGAAAAGAGTAAAATGTTCATGAGAGGCTATTCAACTAGGGTAGCATTTCTTAAGGTATGGCCTACCTGCATTATAAGCATCTGTGGTATTTAAATTCAGAGCCCAGCTTCCTGATTCAGGAAATCTGAAGGAAGGCAAAACTCTGTATTTTAACTGAGCATTTTGTGGATCATTATTGTGTATCTAAGGGGCTCCCCTAGCGTCTTAGACAGTAAATAATCCACCTGCAATGTGGAAGACCCAGGTTTGATACCTGGGTCAAGATCCCGTGGAGAAGGGTATGGCAACCCACTCCAGTATTCTTGCCTGGGGAATTCCATGGACAGAGGAGCCTGGTGGGATACAGTCCATCAGGTCACAAAGTCTGACATGACTGAAGTGACTTGGCACGCATTGTGTATCTAAAGTTTGAGAAACTACTTTGGGGAAAGGGAGTCCAAGTAAATGGCCTAAAGATTAATCTCATTGAACCCTACTGTTATACTTTTTAAAATTAAGGCAAAGTTTTCCATTCTTCTCCATAATTTATCCATTTTTGTTTTAATATACAAATAAGGTACATTATATAATAATGTGCATTATTTGCCATCGAGTAAAATTAATGCTCCTGAAAGACATGCTAAGTTTACCCTGGATTTGTGGTAACCCCGGACATACCTCTACATACCTTAGTTGACACACAAGGCTTTTGTGATAAACACATCGACCTACTTTATTTCTCGTGCATGATTTGACAAGTACCATCAGTGTTGTAAATATGCACATTTGACCATTCAGCCTCCAGCTCCACTTTGAGACTTTTAGTAGAGGCTGGAAAGTCTAAAACTGCATTTCCTAAACCCCTCTTGCTCATAAAATTCTGAATATAAAAGAGTTTCCACCAATTAGATATACTCTTATGAATCTGGAAGGCAGAAGTAACTTGAAAGCCATCTATTTATTGCTATTACTCATTCTGCTAAAAAATCAAGTTATGGGTAGACAGTGTCAAATTGAGTTGAACTATAGAACGTCTGCTGGTGTCACAGACAGTTGCTTGGTGTGGGGGAAAACACCACACATTTGATGAGCAGAAGTTAAGTGTTCTATGTGAACGGTGAAGGAGACACACAGAAAAGAAACACAGAAAGAAAGACTGGGTTTTCCTAACGCAACCACAGTAACATCATCTCTAAAAATAAGTTCTTTAATAAAATTATCCAATCAATCTTCACATTGACAATTGTCTTGTTATTGTCATAAAAATTTTTATAGTTTTTTTTTCCTGAACCAACACCCAAATAAGGACTACAAATTGTAACTGGCCAATGTGCATCTTAAATCTCAATGTATAGGTTCCCTTTCCATTTGTGGGAAGCTTGTCCCTTCGTAATTTTTGAAGAAACTGTTAGTTTCCCAGTCTGTATTCTGGTGGTTGCATCCACAGTGTTGACACATCTCTCTGTAATTCCTATAAACTGAGTGTTGGATCTACAGGCTTGAACCAGTATCTGGGTTTGTTTTTGGCAATATATGGTAATTTCCACTTATTTTTGAGCACCTGATTCTAAGTATTGGATATCTTTCTGGGATAGTGCTAAGTCACTTCAGTCGTTTCCGACTCTGTGCGACCCCATAGACGGCAGCCTCCCCCGTCCCTGGGATTCTCCAGGCAAGAACACTGGAGTGGGCTGCCATTTCCCTCTTCAATGCATGAAAGTGAAAAGAGAAAGTGAAGTCGCTCAGTCCTGTCCGACTCTTAGCGACCCCATGGTCTGCAGCCTAACAGGCTCCTCCATCCATGGGATTTTCCAAGCAAGAGTACTGGAGTGGGGTGCCATTGCCTTCTCCGTCTCGATAGTAGAAGCCACCAAAACAAAACTAGAACATTCTGCATTCAATCAGATGGGACCACAACTATAGAGTTAATGGGGATAAACAAACTGACCCATCATTTGTATATCAAAGGCAGGAAATCTTTTCTTACAGTATTATCCAATTGATCTTTTAATTTACTATACTCTAAAGAGATAGTATTACCAAGACCCACCTAAAAAGGCGCCAATTCATTAGCTTATTATGATAGTTTCAGGTAAAATGTGTCTGTTTTTCTCTTGATAAACTATAAGTCTGAGCTTCCTAGACTCCCTTGATTGTTGATTTTAGCTTATATAAAGCTGAGAGTAGGAACCTTTCCAAAAGCCATTTGGATAATGGTTTCCATAACTGGTCAAAATTACATGTGTAACTATACCCAAAAGTTTACTTTCATTGCTGACTGCTACGGGCAAGCACAGGTCTAAGAGAAAAACGTTTTACTGTTTCCCTTGTGTCTGGGAAGCATGACATTTCCAATAAAATTTAAATAGCTTAAGATCCTGGATAACTTTTTTTCATTTTACTAACCAGGCTAAGGAATTTGAGCAACCTCACTGTATTATTAGTCAGGGTTCAGGTCACAGAAGAAAAACAATTCCAGGTATTTTTTCAGAAAGAAATCTCAATTACTGTAACCATTGGCGCCACCATGCAATGTTAGCATCAGCAGAAGATGTCTAAGCATGTTTCTAGAAACAAGCAGACTTTGACCTCCTCCCACTCCCAACCCAACAAGTTATGTATTTAGTGGATTTCATGGCAGAGGGTTCAGTTAGTCATTCTCCCTAGTTCATGGCACACTATCATCTTTGATTTGTGTAAGGCCCCTACGTATTGATTTAATTCTTTTCTGCTGCCTTCTTCATTTTCATATCCTTTCCTCACCGCCAGGCAAACTTTGTATTTCCATGTGTATCACTGTTATCTATTGCTGTAAAACATGGATTGTTGCTTATACGTATTTTTAATTTACACAGTATTGTGATGCATAGCTTTTTTTCACACTCCACTGTTCTTACGTCCACATTGCTGTGTGTACATCATGCCCACTGCTTTTAAATCCTTCACAGGACTCAATAGTGTATTATCCATCACTTTCACATTCCCCTGGTGACAAAGACCCAAATTACCTCCAAATTCCAGCATTCTTGTGAACTTGTGGAGAAATCTCTTTGGGATACACCCAGAAGTATGACTGCTGTGCCATGGATACATAAACATTTTAACTCAACCAAGCACTACCAGAATGTTCTTCAGGTCTTTCATCAGTGGCGCATGAGAGTAACATGTAGCATTATCCAGGTTTCCATTTTGCCAAACGAGTAAGTATGAGAGACTATCTCATTTTTAATGTATTAACTGTAGTTCTCTTAGTAGAAATAAATTTGAGCATCTGTTTATTGGCTTTTAGAGTCTTATTGGCTTTTAGAGGCTCATACTTCTGTAAAATGACCTTACCGTATTCTTTGACCATTTTCTATTAGATTTATTTTCACCAGAGTTCCTCTTATATTTGGAAACTAGTTCCTTGTCACTCAGACATTGCAAATATTTTCTATTGTCACTCATTATGTTCTTCAGTTCAGTTCAGTCATTTAGTCATGTTCAACTCTTTGTGATTCCAGGCACTGCAGCATGCCAGGCTTCTCTGTCCATCACCAACTCCCAGAGCTTACTCAAACGCATGTCCATTGCATTAGTGATGCCATCCAACCATCTCATCCTCTGTCATCCCCTTCTCCTCCTGCCTTCAATCTTTCCCAGCAGCAGGGTCTTTTCTAATGAGTCAGCTCTTCGCATCAGGTGGCCAAAGTATGGCAGCTTCAGCATCAGTCCTTCCAATGAATATTCAGGACTGATTTCCTTTAGGAGTGACTGGTTTGATCTCCGTGCAGTCCAAGGGACTCTCAAGAGTCTTCTTCAACGCCACAGTTCAAAGCATCAATTCTTAGGCACTCAGCCTTCTTCATGGTCCAACTTTCACATCCATACATGACTACTGGAAAAACAATAGCTTTGACTACATTTTCCTTTGTTGGGAAAGTAATGTCTCTGCTTTTTATGTGCTATCTAGGTTGGTCATAGCTTTCCTTCCAAGGAGCAAGCATCTTTTAATTTCATAGCTGCAGTCACCATCTACCGTGATTTTGGAGTCCAAGAATATAAAGTCTCTCACTGTTTCCATTGTTTCCCCATCTATTTGCCATGAAGTGATGGGACCGGATGCCATCATCTTCATTGTTTGAATGTTGAAATTTTAAGCCAGCTTTTTCACTTTCTTTCACCTTCATCAAGAGGCTCTTTAGTTCCTCTTTGCTTTCTGCCAGCAATCTTGATTCCAGCTTGTGCCCAGCACTTCACATGATATACTCTGCATATAAGTTAAATAATCAGGGTGACAATAGACAGCCTTGACGTACTCCTTTCCAAATTTGGAACCAGTCCGTTGTTCCATATCTGGATCTAACTTTGTTTTTTGACCTGCATACAGATTTCTCAGGAGGCAGGTAAGGTAGTCTGGTATTCCCATCTCTTTAAGAATTTTACAGTTTGTTGTGATCCACACAAAGGCTTTAGCCTAGTCAATGAAGCAGAAGTAGATGTTTTTCTGGAAGTCTCTTGTTTTTCTGTGATCTAATAGATGTTGCCAATTTGATCTCTGGCTCTTCTGCCTTTTCTAACTCCAGCTTGAACATCTGAAGTTCTCGGCTCTCATACTGTTGAAGCCTCACTTGGAGAATGATGTTCTTCATTAGGCAGAAAACTTTAATTTTTTTTATCAAATGCACTATATTTTTCCCTTAAAACTTTTGTTTCTCGGGCTTTGAATTCTTTCCCATCTCTACATCACAAAGATGTTTTCTAAACTATTTATGATATTTAATGAAACCTCATATGCACCATATGAAGATGCATACTGATTTCAGAGATGCTTAACTGTAGAAAACAATGGCCAATGGCAATTATAAAAATTAAGTCTAGGGTAAGGCTCATCCCATTTTCAGAAATAATAAATCAGGATTCTTAAAATTGATATGCACAATTTTATAGCTTCAACTGTCACAACTGTCTTAACCCTTCTAGAGCCCACATATGTATATTGTTAGACAGGAATTCAGTTTGATTTTAATTCATATAAATACAGTTTTCCAATCTCAGAAGGCAAAATTATAGTATTTTACATTTAAGTATATTTGTGCTTTTAACATAATACTCTTTATCAGACTAAAGTAATTCTCTATTCTTAATTATCTGAAATATTTTACCATGATAAGTATTGAATTTTATCACATCTCACTTCTGTATCAAGGAAATTAATCATAAATTTTTTTCCTTTTTTCTCCCCCTTCTGTTAATGTGGTAAATTATATCCTTATATTCCTGAAAAATTCACTTATAGTTGTGATATATTAACCTTTTTATATACCACTGGATTTATTTTTCTAACATTTTGTTAAAATTTCTGCATATATGGTCCTTAAGAACACAGGACCATGTTTTATGGTCTTTTATGATTTTCACAATTATGTTTTAATCAATTTTTTACAACAAAGATAGTTTGCACAGATCTGTTTCTGCTCTCTTGTCTCTACTAGTCATCACTCTTGTCATATATGACAAACCAACAGCTAATGTCATGCTCGATGGTAAAATCTCACACTGCCAAAGGCTGGAGTTCCATCAGCAGTCAGGGACCTAAGATCCTACAAGTGGCAAAAAATAAAAATAAGACAACACTGCCTACTCTCACCACTCCTACTCAACATAGTAACTGAAGTCTTAGCTGGAGCAATTATGCAAGAAAAAGAAATAAAAGGCAACCAAAGCAGAAGGAAGTTAATTTGTCTGTTTGCAGATGATATCATCTTACATACAGAAAATTCTAAAGACTCCAACAAAAACTGTTAGAACTAATAAACAAATTCAGTAAAGTTGTAGGATATAATATCAACATACAAAAAGCAGCTGTGTTTCTCTATACTAACAATGAACTATCTCACCAAAAAATAAAACAACCCCATACGGACCTCTCTGGTGGCACAGTAGACAGGAATCTGCCTGCCAATGCAGGGGACACGGTTCAATTCCTGGTCTGGGAAGATTCCACATGCTGCAAAGCAACTAAGCTCTGTGCCACACAGCTTCTGAGCCCATGAGCCACAACTACTAAAGCCCACGGGCCTAGAGCCTGTGCTCTGCAAGGAGAGAGGTCACCAAAATGAGAAGACCACACACCACAATGAAGCGTGGCCCCCACTTGTCGCACACAACTAGAGAAAGCCTGTACAGAGCAATGAAGACACAGTGCAACAAAGAGAACACAAAAACAACAACAAAAAAAATCCATTTACAATAGCATCAGAAACAATAAATAGCTAGGAATAAATTTAATCAAGGAAGTGAAAGGTATGTACAATGAAAACTGTATGAGGCTGATGAAAGAAATTGAAGATACAAGTAAGTAGAGAGATTATCTCATGCTCATGGATCAGAAGAGTTAAGTCCATAGTATCCAAAATCATCTATAGATTCAATGTAAGGCAGTAAGTGTCAGTCACTCAATCGTGTCTGACTCTCTTCTATCCCATGGATTGTAGCCCACCAGGCTCCTCTGTCCACGGGATTCTCCAGGCAAGAATATTGGAGTGGGTTGCCATTCCCTTCTCCAGGGGATTTTCCCAACCCTGAGATCGAATCCAGGTCTCGCACATTGCAGGCAGATTCTTTACCGTCTGAGCTACAGAGAGGAACCAATGCAGATTCAATGTAATCCCATTCAAAATTTCAGTGGAATTTTTCATAGAAACAGAACAATCCTAAAATTTGTATGGAACCACAAAAGATCCTGAAGAGCCAAAGTTATCTTAAGAAAGAACAAACCACTAGAAAGATTCATTGTCTAACAGAACCTTGCTTACAATTAGCTGTTTTACCTGTTTCTTCTCTAACATTGGGCTTCCCTTGTGGCTCACTGGTAAAGAATGTTTAAGAAAACACAAATGTCACTATACAAATATATTAACAGTATCACTAGAAATAACTTACATACTTAATCTAGTTGCCACAATTGAGTTATTAGATCAAAAGTGATTGCATTAGCAGTTATCAACTGAAAACCCATTCCATCAGCCATGTTGGTTACTATTTGAATATTTAAGTTAAAATACATACAACTGTGAGTTCCTTTGTTATTCCTAGCACATAGTAATCAACAAAGACTTGTTAAAAAAATTTATAAGAACTAATTTTCACATTATTTGCATTCAATAATCAAAAATGATGTGGCAGAGACTACGCTTCATTCCCTTAATACATTTTTTTTCCTCCAAGAGAATGCCCAAATTTTACCAGAACACATGGTAGTATGAAATAAAGACAACTTCCCAGCCTCTCTTGCACCTAGATGTGACCACGCAACTGAGTTCTGGCCAGTAAGATGTAAGTGGAAGTGTTCTATGGCGGCTTCCACAATTCTTATGCAAAAGACCACTGGCATTTGCCCACTGCTCCCTTCTTGTCTTTCCTCCAAAAGACTATAGATGCGATGATTAGAGCTATAGCCACCCATACTGCTTTAGGAAAATGAGAGCCCTCCTTGGATCGGCTACAGTGATGAGCTAAAAGGATCCTAGATTCTCAAAAACTTCATGGAAAAGAGGATGCCCATCAGTCCTGGACTCTTTATATTTCTGAAATTTTAAATGAAGAGAAAAATCAATTTATCTTTACCATTGGAAAAAACCATAATAGCAGCTTTATCCTCCTAGATAAAGGAGGAAGGCAGATTTAGAAATGACAGACTTTCACAGACATACACTGTGGAGCCACATCTCTCTCAGTTGGGGATAACAGGATATTATCTCTTTTTCAGCAATTATTCTTACTCTTAAGACAGATATAGTTGCTCTATACTAGGAGTCAGAGAATCCAGGTTGAAGTCTTACCTCTGCCACTAACTAGGCAAGTCTATCTAAGCTTTTGTAGGACACCTATGTAATAAATTTCCCTTGAGTCTTAAAATATAATGTATATGAAAAGTGTCCCACCATATAAATTATCACACACAAAATAGTTGATGAAATACCTGTAGAGAGAAGCTCTTTCTGTCTCACTTGGTATTCCTATTAACAAATATCCAATAAATACTTATTGAATAAATATTTTTAAGTCCTTGCTAAATGTATAAATTATTCTATTTTGGAGTTTAATAAAGTTCAAAGGACTTTAATATTAATTAAAGTATTACTTGAGAGACACAGTTCTTTAGAGACACAATTCTTAATTGTGACATCAGTCAAAAGACATAATGGTATGAAAACATAAACCTAGCTAATCCTGGTTCAAAAGCAGACCCCTATTTGCTACAGTAGTAGTAGTTAGTTGCTCAGTTCACTTCAGTTCAGTTGCTCAGTTGTGTCCGACTCTTTGCGACCCCATGAATCGCAGCACGCCAGGCCTCCCTGTCCATCACCAACTCCCAGAGTTCACTCAGACTCACGTCCATCACCGAAAATAAATATTTTTAAGTCATTTTTTAAGTCTAAGTTCACTCAAACTCATGCCCATCAAGTCAGTGATGCCATCCAGCATCACCAAAAATGCCATCCAGCCATCTCTTCCTCTGTCCTCCCCTTCTCCTCCTGCCCCCAATCCCTCCCAGCATCAGAGTCTTTTCCAATGAGTCAACTCTTCACATCAGGTGGCCAAAGTACTGGAGTTTCAGCTTTAGCATCATTCCTTCCAAAGAAATCCCAGGGCTGATCTCCTTCAGAATGGACTGGTTGGATCTCCTTGCAGTCCAAGGGACTCTCAAGAGTCTCCTCCACCACCACAGTTCAAAAGCATCAATTCTTCGGCCCTCAGCTTTCTTCACAGTCCAACTCTCACATCCATAAATGACTACTGGAAAAACCATACCATTGACTAGATGGACCTTTGTTGGCAATGTCTCTGCTTTTCAATATGCTATCTAGGTTGGTCGTAACTTTTCCTCCTCAGTGGTGTCCAACTCTTTGTGATCCCATGGACTGTAGACCACCAGGCTCCTCTGTCCATGGGATTCTCCAGGCAAGAATACTGGAGTGGACCTCCATTCCCTTCTCCAGAGAATCTTCCCAACCCAGGAATCGAACCCAGGTATCCTGCACTGCAGGCAGATTCTTTACCATTTGAGCTACAGGGAAGTCCTTTTTGGCAACAGCAAAATAGTTTAAATTAGAATAAAAGTTGTGGTATAAAAATAAAAAACTTTTGACACTTTTCCCTTGAAATTACCAGTTCAGTTCAGTCATGTCCAACTCTTCATGACCCCATGGACTGCAGCATGCCAGGATTCCCTGTCCATCACCAACTCCCAGAGCTTGCTCAAACTCATGTCAATCAAGTCAGTGATGCCATCCAACCATCTCATCCTCTGCCGTCCCCTTCTCCTCCTGCCCTCAATCTTTCCCAGCATCAGGGTCTATTCCAATGAGTCAGTTCTTCACATCAGGTGGCCAAAGTACTGGAGTTTCAGCTTCAGCATTAGTCCTTCCAATGAATATTCAGAATTGATTTCCTTTAGGATGGACTGGTTGGATCTCCTTGCAGTCCAAAGGGACTCTCAAGAGACTTCTCCAACAACACAGTTCAAAAGCATCAATTCTTCGGTGCTCAGCTTTCTTTATAGTCCAACTCTCACATCCATACATGACTACTGGAAAAACCATAGCTTTGACTAGATGGACCTTTGTTGGCAAAGTCAAGTCTCTGCTTTTAAATACGCTGTCTAGCTTGGTCATAGCTTTTCTTCTGAGGAGCAAGCACCTCTTAAATTTCATGGCTGCAGTCACCATCTGCAGTGATTTTGGAGCCCCCAAAATAAAGTCTGCCACTGTTTCCCCATCTATTTGCCATGAAGTGATAGGACAGGATGCCGTGATCTTAGTTTTTTGAATGCAGAGTTTTAAGCCAGCTTTTTCACTCTCCTCTTTCACCTTCATCAAGAGGCTCTTTAGTTCCTCTTCGCTTTCTACCATAAGGGTGGTGTGGTGTCATCCTGGAGGAAACTTCTTTGTGTTGAGGATGGGGTGGAGTGGAGTGATGGAAGTCCTCTGTCTCATCCTTTTGTCTGTCCTGCTGGTCTTTACTGGTCCCTAAGCATGTAGGCTTTTGCAAATCAAAGTTAGGAACACTCCTTTGGTTTTCCTTTCTGCTGATCACATCCTTCCCCTAAAGTAATGGAAGAAGAAAGGCCTAACTGCTTGAATGGAGGGAGAAGGAGGGAAGTGGAGATTGTGACCATGTGAAATATTAAATATTAAGTTATGCATAAAAATGTACTTTAATATTTAAACCACTAACCCCACCACACCAAATGAAGGATATCCTCACATTGAGCAGTGGTTAATGTATTTTATTAAATTAAGTATGTAATTTGCAAATGGTTTCATAAGAAATTTTAAAAGCAAAGTTATAAAACAGTTTCAATAAAAAAGTACAGAATTAACAGCAAAATTACATTTTCTTTATAGTACAAATAAAAGGATTTTGTCTCTAATAGACTGTTTGAAAATCTTATAATATATTCTCCAACTGACAGTTGCAATATTATATTTTAATGAGAAGTCTCATGGTTAATTCTCAATCACATGTTAATAAATGGTTTCATCATTTGGACCATAAAAGTCATTTGCTCAACTTTAAGGAAAACAATGTCATCATATAATGTGAAGTTATAAAAAACTCTCCGGGATGTAGATGCATTCTAGCCTTATTTCTCTAATAAATTTTGCAAAGAGACATTAAGTAACACTGTAAACTTGAATTACATTTAAAAATAAGCACCATTTACATAAATTCTACCTAAACTTACTTTACCTTTTAAATGACAAGGTTTTTTGGCCACACAAAACATTTAAATCTGT
This sequence comes from Bos mutus, assembly GCF_027580195.1. Lineage (NCBI taxonomy): Eukaryota > Metazoa > Chordata > Mammalia > Artiodactyla > Bovidae > Bos > Bos mutus. The sequence goes on along the minus strand of NC_091622.1, from coordinate 59,141,261 downwards.
TTTCTTTACCATGTAAATAAAAATAAGCAATATTTAACCACAACACAGAAAAATTATCAAACTTCACCTCTATTGCACAATGAAAAAGCAATTGGAAAAAACAGCACACATTATTTTTGTGTCTTTTTTATACATTTTGTCATTTTCTTAAATTGAGAGCAGTTAAAACATTGTCAGAGCAATTTCCTGAGTTTCAAAGTTTCCAATTTCCAGCTCAGAAATAAGCAATCTTGCTATTATATATATCTTTTTTCTAAGCATACAAAACACTTGAATTTAAAAAGGACAAAATAAAGGATTGGAAACAATCCAACAGAATTATTTAGCTTTTCTCTCCAAAATGTGTTATAATACACAAGACACTTTAAAGTGTTAAGTCAGGGTTTCTACTATACAATATGTCCCACATTTAAAGGCCTTAGAATTTCAGGCAGTACTGAAACACTAATACATGAAGAAATCTCAACTTGAAATAATATAGAGATACATGAACAGCCAATAAATGTAAGACAAAATACTTCCATTTCTCCTGTTTAAGGAAGGAAATGAACAGACTGAAAATACTGTTAAGAGTCCCTTCTGTTCAACCCCGCTTTCCCTGTGGTTTCCACATTAGTGCTCATCGTCCCCTGGGAGATACTGGTAAGAGACTATCAAAAGAATATAATTGTTATTAAAATCTTCCAAAATTACAGAGCTGTTGTATTTCTTAAATATTAATAACTTTGCAAAGAGCCATTCTAGTAAGTCATATATTAGCACAAATATACCAAAACATACACAAAAACTCTGATAAGCCCCTCATTATCTTTAGTTTTGACACACAGGATTTAGAAATGAGTAAAAGAGAAAAATTTGATAATCCTCAAACTCTGTTTACCTTTGGCATACAGGATTTAGAAACAGGCAAAACAAGAAAAGAGCCATTATAAAATTTTCTTTCATAATTACATGTTGCTTAAACTATGCTAGATAGTGGGATAGAAGCCAATTTGATACTAAACAACTTTACAAAAACATTTATAATGCTCAATATTTCTCCATATATTTACGAATGATGATTAAGAAGAAATGCCCTAGATTTACCAAAATAAAGCATAAAACTAGAGTTGGTACAGTTCAAAACATAAGTTCTTTCATTTGATTTCTGCCCACAAAATACCTCACCTCTTGTTCTTTTTGACTGCTCCCATATTAATCATAATTATAATAACTAATATTGAAGTAAAGTCTAGTTGAAACACTCAAAAGTGATGTCTTTTTTTTAAACTGGGATGAGGAAATATAAAAACACAGAAAATGAGTATGCAGCTGCACACACTTGAATAATTCTAGGTTTTAGTACTGTTATACACATTTCTTAAATCATATCAATTTATACACAGAAAGGTTTTATTTCATTAACTAACAGTTGTAGTTTTATAATTAAAGTTGTTGAAAGGAATTGTTTTATTTTTAAAACAATTTAAACAAGTATACAACTCTTCTAGACCTCACAAAAAACATGCCAAACTGTTGGCATTTTTAACAAATTACCACAAATGTAACAATGTGAATAATACTTCAACATCAGTTACTATTTCTAAGTAACAAACATATATTTTTATGGAAATAAATTCAATGATATGGCTCTTCTTTTACAAGCATGCTTTCATGATATATAAAAACATGTTTCTGAATTTTAATTTCATTAAAATGTCTGTTCTTCTGGAAATTCTTTCAGTAATAGCGCAATCCTAAATCCTATCACCTCTAGTCCAAATAATTTTTAAGCTTATCAAAAATCAATACAGTTGTTCGCTAAAACTACATATGTTGAAAATACCCTTCACATCCAAAGTCAGATTTATTTAAGCCAGCGTCTCATATTGGAAAATTATACTTTATCACACTAAACTTGTGTAAAGGAAGTTATAACTGACAAGTATACTAACAGGGCTTTTTAACCTGACCAAGAAAAAAGATGTCAGTGAGTTTCCTTTCAGAAAGTTGGTTCTTTTTAAAAATAAAGGTAAAAAACTTTTAAATTGTAAGAATTTCTTTTATGATTATATTAAAAATGTTTTCTATATCTGTTTTAAGTTAATAGGATTTTGACCTTCTCTAGTTTAGAAATTACATGCCTCAAATACAAAATATAGCTCTTTAGTACTGTCTTCAATAAATATCATTTACACAGGCAGTGCTATAAGACTAGGAGCAGTTCTAGAAGACAGCAGCACTCCTTCTTTGAAAACTTGTCTGCCTATGGAAGGTATAAAACTGCACCATAATCTCAGACCCCAACTTAACTTCTAGGAAATGTACACACCCAGAAAGAAGGAACAAAAGGTAAGCGATCACAACCATATACAAAGAAGAAGTACAACAGAGTGTCTTCCTTCCTGCAGAATATGGCAAAATGATTTTTTGTATTGTTTTGAAATCAAAAGCACTCAAAGGTTTCTGTTAGATCTCCTTTCTTTCTGTACTACTACAACTAGATCTCAAAGCACTTTAAATACCTCTCGTAGAAGCCTTTAAGACTTTATGAAACATCAAACAACAATTAATATAAAGGTTAACATTTTCTGTCTGAGAAAGTATCAGAGCATTTCAATCTTTAAAACCACAGCTGATAATTTTCTTAGACATCTGGTAATCAATAAAAATTCTCTTTAATATCTTTAATAGATAACATATTTGGCATTTGATTGAGTAAAAATTAAACGTCTCTTGAATTTTGAAAAACATCATGTTTTTCTGTTTATAACTGGACATCACTACTAATAAAACATACATTTACGTAAAATTGACTAAATCACTGCAAATAAAACTAATTTTAAGCTACAAACCTTCACACTTTTTAGTCAAGGATGTTTGTTTTATTTTAGCATGACTTTCAAGCACCCTGGTTTAATTTCAGAGAATCTGCAAAAATGAAAAAAGAGTTAAAGATAAAAATTTCAAATTGATTACAAAATATATCTTGTAACCAATTCTAAGTGCCTATGCTAAACATAATATTCACTATCAAAGCACTCTCCTTTAAGTTAAATCAAGGACTAATATCTATGCTTGTGTTCTTTTTAATCTACTGTCAAAATAAATACATGACTAAGGCTGGGGATTACTCCTAACAGCAATCTTATTACAATTTAAGATTTTTAAAAATTCTCAAGCCTGATTTTGATGTTAATGAATAACAGTAAGCTGTATGAAGGATATGATGATGTCTGAATTACATTCTCTCTCTGCATTATAACAGCACCAAGAAGAAATTTCCATAAGTAAGTCTGATTTATCAGAACATGAAACTCCCTCAGTGTGAAATTTAAAGAAACACCACCAGTCTCTAAAACAGACGATTAATTACAATATGATAATGTTCTAGCCTATTTCTTTTGTAAAAGTAACCCTAAAATGTCATCTGTTTTCATGCTCAGAATTAATGCTATATCTTTCTATAACATAGCGAACATTTTATTACATGACATAAACAAAACAGGCTGTAATAACTGAAACTAGAAGGGAAGGAGGGCACTGGGATTCCTCAGGGAATCTATCCATCAACAAATCTTTCTTCTTGAACTTGTCTTGCCATTGGCTGTTACTGAATAATAATCACTTAATGAAAAAGGACATTTCATATTTGCCAGCTAAGACTAATAGTGGCACTTAATTTATGAAGACGTATAAATTCATAACTGACTAGAGATTTCCACTAAAGTTTAAATACATACAAATTATAACCACATTTTAGCAGGAGCTCCAAATTCTTCCAAAATCCACAAACATGTACTTCTTTTCAAAAGAATTAAACAATAACCTTAGGGTGTGAGGAAAAGGGGATGACAGAGGATGAGATGGTTGGATGGCATCACCGACTCAATGGACATGAGTTTGAGTAAACTCCGGGAGTTGGTGATGGACAGGGAGGCCTGGCGTGCTGCAGTCCATGGGGTTGCAAAGAGTCGGACACGACTAAGTGACTGAACTGAACTAAACTGATGATATGTATAATCTAACTATCTTAAATAACATAAAAAAAAAAAGAATATACTTATTTTCTTTTAAATTTTAAATCTATGATAGAAATAGTTTTTTTCAAATGATTACTTCAAGAACAAACCATTTTTCTTTCATTTCTGGTTTACTAGACATCATAAATCCAGAAAGGATGTTACATATCATAATCATGAATTTGTGGCTAAAATCAGATGGTTAAATTTAGTAAACTACCTTAAAAAATTGTTCTGAGCATACTATTAGTGTTTATTATCTGCATATGGGCAACTGCCATTATCGATAACAGAAATCTATACTCACCTAAAGTTATGGCTTGTGAGGTATTTTATGACGGCTGGTTTGATGCGTGCAACTCCTCCCTGGCTGTGGTTTCCTCTCCCCGTTATCACAGAGAGATAGGGCTTACCACCATTCTGCTTAAATTCTGTTACAACAGGAATTGGAACAGTTAAAATTTATTTATCTTACATTCTCAACAGAAAACAAACCTTTACTCAAACACATACGAAATTGTTTTCATGAAGATTTAAAGATTTATTACTTCAAAAAGTCCTACACTGATGTTTTTAAATGTATGTTTTATCTTCTATACTTTTAAGTATAGAAGCTTCATAGCAATTGATCCACCAGAAGATTGAGTGGAACTTCTCCTGTCGGGAGAGAGACATGCATGTGCTACTAGAATTTCTCTCTGAAATAATGATGACAACGATAATATTAACGATACTGAACAATTATTACACACATGGAGTCAGGCATCACTTTAAGTGACTTACATTTATTAACTAAGAATCTTTACAACAACTCTACTAAATACTCCGAAGCCAGACAGCTTTGATCTTTATTATAAGCAGCTCTGTCACTAAATGACTGTGTACTGGGACCATGGACAAGTTTCTTAGCCTATCTGTGCCTATTTTCTTGTCAGTAAAATGGGGTATGAGGCAACTGCTTTATAGGCTATCACTCTCAGGAAGAGCCATTAGCAAACCCACTAATTATAGCATGGACTGCAGTGTTACTGTTAAAGATAATCAATTATTAACTTAAGAAAGTCTTCCAAATAGATGATTTTAAAATATCAAATGAACCTGAGCCTCTTAAAAGACCATAGCTCCTGCTTTGGAAATGAGCCTGTGCAAATAAAATATATAAATCTGGAAGTAACAGCTACAATAAAATAGCAACAACAAAAAACCTGTTTATAATATGAATTGATTTCACAATTCAGTAGATATTTGCTCCTCAGTTTTAAATAGCACAAGTTATGACCTTTAGCATAAAATACATATACCCATAAACATTCCATACTCTGTTCATTAAGTTGCCATAAGACTCTGCTGCTGCTGCTGCTAAGTCGCTTCAGTCGTGTCTGACTCTGTGCGACCCCATAGACGGCAGCCCACCAGGCTCCCGTGTCCCTGGGATTCTCCAGGCAAGAACACTGGAGTGGGTTGCCATTTCCTTCTCCAATGCATGAAAGTGAAAACTGAAAGTGAAGTAGCTCAGTTGTGTCTGACTCTTAGCGACCCCATGGACCACAGGCTACCAGGCTCCTCTGTCCATGGGATTTTCCAGGCAAGAGTACTGGAGTGGGTTGCCATTGCCTTCTCTGGCCCTAAGACTCTAGCAGATCCACAAACATTGTTTTTCAAGTCTCATATCTCCTAAGGCAATATTTAGTCTGGAATTAAAGTGGACATGTTGCTCTTGTATTTATAATTCCTGTGTAAACTCATCTAAAGCATTTCTCAGATTTATCATTTCAACTGTAAATATTTCAGTACGTATTTTAAAAGATAAAGACTCTCTAAAAAAAAACATAACCACAATGTCACAATCATATCTTACAAAGTTAAAAATAGTTCCTTAACGTTTCTAAAAATGGCTAAAAATTTCCCCCAATAGTCTCAAAAACAGTGATTTGTTTGAATCAGGTTTGAAAAGTCCACACATTGTATTTGGTTGATATATTTCATAGGGCATCCCTGGTGGCTCAGACGGTAGAGAATCTGCCTGCAATGCAGGAGACCAGGATTTGATTCCTGGGTATTTGGTTGATATACCTCTTAACTTTTAAAAGGTTCTCCTTCCCGCTGTGTAATGGAGTTTTTCAATTTGTTGGAAAAATGAGATCATTTATCCTAAATATTTACAGTCTGGATTTTGTATCCCCATGGTGTCATCTAACATGTTCCTCTATTCCCTACAAATCTGAACAAAGCAGTAGTCAGATCTAAAGGCTTCATCTGCTTCTGGTTATTTGGGGGCAAAAAGCTTCATGGGTAGTTGTGGTATATATATTTCAATCAGAAGACACAAAAGGGTCAGATTTTTTAAAATAATTCATCCCTAATTTTGACCATCATCTTTTACAACTACAAGCAATGTGGGACAGAGCCACAGATTGTTCCTCTGGACACGTTTCTGTTCAAAAAATACTACCATCTGGTGGTGACCAACCATAATTACAGGTCACCACAGGCAGCGTGCACAGATGGGCTTTGGCTTCCAGATAGAGTTTGTATCTTGGGTCTGGCCAAGTATCACCTTAAGTTATTTAACTCTTTTATTCTCATAATTTTTTCTACTGAAATAAAATTCACGATTTTAAAATGTACAATTCAGTGTGTTTTAATACATTACAATGTTGTGCAACCATCATCATGATCTAATTCCAGAACATTCCATCATCTCAAAAAGAAATTCTGGGCCAGTTAGCAGTCAGTCTCCATCCCTGGCTTTCCAGTCCCAGAAAACAATAATGAACTTTGTTTCTATGGATCCTATTCTAGACAATTTATATAAATGGAAATCATATAATATGTGGCCCATTGTATCTGGCTTCTTTCACACTGCATAATCCTTACAAGGTTCATCTGTGGTGCAGCAGGTGTCAGTATTTCATTCCTTTTTATGGCTTAATTATATTCCACTGTATCAATATACCACATTTTGTCCATTCACCAGTGGATAGACATCTGGGTTGCTTCCACCTTTTGGCTATTATGAATATACATAAGTTTCTGTGTGGATGAACTGTGTTTTCAATTCTCTTGTGTACAAGCCTGGGACCAGAACTGCTGGGTCATATGATAACTCTATGCTTAACCTTTCAAGGAATGTCAACCTTTCCACAGGTTGCACCATTTAACATTCCCACTAGCAATATATGACGGTTCCAATTCTCTGTATCCTTAATAACACTTATTATTTTCCATTTTATTAAACTTACTAAGTCATCAGTTTCCTTATCTATAAAATGAAAGGAATACCTACTCTTTATTCAGTCACTTACTCAAAAGGTTTTTAAAGTGTTGAATGGAAAGCAGAATATACGATAATGATTCAATAATTATCTTTGACTCAATTTTTGGCCAAAAAGATGGACATATAATAATCAATTATAGGGACTTCCCTAGTGGTTCAGTGGTTAGGAATCCACCTGCCAGTGCAGGGGACATGGGTTTGATTCCCAGTCAAGAAAGATCCCACATGCCATGGAGCAACTAAGCCCATGCATCACAACTACTAAAGTCTGCACACCTAGAGCCTGTGCCCCATGAGAAGAGAAGCCACTTCAATAAGAAGACAATGAGAAGCCTGTATACCACAATGAAGAGTAGCCCCTACTCGCGGCAACTAGAGAAAGCTCGCATGCACTATGAAGACTCAGCACAGCCCCCATGCAAAAAGTCACCTATATAAGAAGCTTTTTATAAATACTGTGATACACACGAGTACTAGCAGAAGTTTTTAATAGGCAGCCTAATTTAGTCTGAAAGTCAACAAGCGGTAACATAGATAAACATAAAGAAATGGAAGAGAAGCAAAACACAAGACAAGGATGAAGACGCAGAGCAGAAACAACTAAGTAGGGATGTGGGGATTTATGCTAAATGAAACATGGTAACCTTATCACAGTGCTAATTATGTAACTAGTCATTCACTATCATCTATTCTGTTGCTGCTGCTGCTGCCAAGTCACTTCAGTCCTGTCCGACTCTGTGCGACCCGATAGAGGGCAGCCCATCAGGCTCCACCATCCCTGGGATTCTCCTGGAGTGGGTTGCCATTTCCTTCTCCAGTGCATGAAAGTGAAAAGTGAAAGTGAAGTCGCTCAGTCGTGTCCGACTCTTAGCGACCCCATGGACTGCAGCCTACCAGGCTCCTCTGTCCATGGGATTTTCCAGGCTAGATGGCAAACTCCATAAAGATGGGAATTGTATGTCTTTTTCACTGCTTTATGTTTGATGTCAAGAATATAGAAGATCATCAAGTTTTTATTGAGTAAATGATGTATTCATCCTCTATAAACAAAATATTCCCTTTTAATACTTCTATATAGGAATTTTTCTTTTCTCCAGATTAAATAATGTATTTAAGCTGCTCTTAAATTTTCTTTTCTAATCTTTGTTGCTGTTTTCTAGATTTTCTCCAAGATTTTCAAAATTATATTTAAAAAACAAGTGGGGGAGGTAAATCCTCTACTCTATCAAAGAATGTCTGCTAATAAACACAGAAGGAATACAAATTTTAAAACACCATTATGGAACCACCAAGATAACACAGAAGAACTGTACAAAAAGGATTTTCATGACCGAGATAATCACGATGGTGTGATCACTGACCAGACATACTGGAATGTAAAGTCAAGTGGGCCTTAGGAAGCATCACTACGAACAAAGCTAGTGGAGGTGATGGAATTCCAGTTGAGCTATTTCAAATTCTGAAAGATGATGCTGGGAAAGTGCTGCACGCAATATGCCAGCACATTTGGAAAACTCAGCAGTGGCCACAAGACTGGAAAAGGTCAGTTTTCATTTCAATCTCAAAGAAAGGCAATGCCAAAGAATGCTCAAACTACTGCACAATTGCACTCATCTCACACGCTAGTAAAGTAATGCTCAAAATTCTCCAAGCCAGGCTTCAGCAATATATGAACCACAAACTTCCAGGTGTTCAAGTTGGTTTTAGAAGGCAGAGGAACTAGAGATCAAATTGCCAACATCTGCTGGATCATCGAAAAAGCAAGAGAGTTCCAGAAAAACATCTATCTCTGCTTTACTGACTATGCCAAAGCCTTTGACTGTGTGGATCACAATAAACTGTGGAAAATTCTGAAAGAGATGGGAATACCAGACCACCTAACCTGCCTCTTGAGAAACCTGTATGCAGGTCAGGAAGCAACAGTTAGAACTGGACATGGAACAACAGACTGGTTCCAAATAGGAAAAGAAGTACGCCAAGGCTGTATATTGTCACCCTGTTTATTTAACTTATATGCAGAGTACATCATGAGAAACGCTGGGCTGGAAGAAGCATAAGCTGGAATCAAGATTGCTGGGAGAAACAGCAATAACCTCAGATATGCAGATGACACCACCCTTATGGCAGAAAGTGAAGAAGAACTAAAAAGCCTCTTGATGAAAGTGAAAGAGAAGAGTGAAAAAGTTGGCTTAAAGCTCAACATTCAGAAAACTAAGATCATAGCATCTGTTCCCATCACTTCAGGGCAAATCGATGGAAAAACAGTGGACACAGTGGCTGACTTTATTTTTCTGAGCTCTAAAATCACTGCAGATGGTAATTGCAGCCATGAAATTAAAAGACGCTTGCTCCTTAGAAGGAAAGTTATGACCAACCTTGACAGCATATTAAGAAGCAGAGACATTACTTTGCCAACAAAGGTCCGTCTAGTCAAGACTATGGTTTTTCCAGTGGTCATATACGGATGTGAGAGTTGGACTATAAAGAAGGCTGAGCTTCTTTATAAAGAAGAATTGATGCTTTTGAACTGTGGTATTGGAGAAGACTCTTGAGAGTCCCTTGGACTGCAAGGAGATCCAACAAGTCCATCCTAAAGGAGATTAGTCCTAGGTGTTCATTGGAGGGACTGATGTTGAAGCTGAAACTGTAATACTTTGGCCACCTTATGCGAAGAGCTGACTCATTTGAAAAGACCCTGACGCTGGGAAAGATTGAGGGCAGGAGGAGAAGGGGATGACAGAGGATGAGATGGTTGGATGGCATCACCGACTCGATGGACACAGGTCTGGGTGGACTCCGGGAGCTGGTGATGGACAGGGAGGCCTGGCGTGCTGCGGTTCATAGGGTTGCAAAGAGTCAGACACGACTGAGTGACTGAACTGAACTGATGGAACCACCAATAAAATAACTGATTCAGACAAGGATCATAAATGGATGCTAAAATCGTAAGGGAAAATGAGAACAGCTGTATGAAAACAGTTATTCACACAGTCACAAAGAATCAATCACCAAAATTTACTAACTGATTACAAAGGGAGAAAAGGTACATTTACAAAGCAAAATCTGATATGATAGAGTTCCATATCTCAGCTAAGAAATCAAACTTAACACCACCAATAAGGAAAACTGACCATATGTGTCTTATAATGAGTTCACCAAGGATAACCTAACATCACCTATGCAGCATTTTTACCAAGAAAATTTTAAACTGAATCTAGCCGTGAAGAAACAATCAGACAAATTAAAATTGTTCGACAATCTACCAAACGACTGACTTGGAATCTTTAAAAATGTCAATGACATGGAAAACAAAAATTAGACAAAGGAACCACTCTATTATCACAGGAGGCTACTGACTTGGGACCATCAACTGGAACATGTGATGCATGACTGGATCCTGGATTGAGGGTACAGCTCATAAGACCTTTCCAAGACCTTTCCATACAACTAGAAAACACTAAGTATGGCCTGTATATTAGACAACACTTTGTTAACAATGTTAAATGCCTTAAAAGTGATAATGTATTGTGATTATGTAGGAAAATGAATTTGTCCTCAAGTGATAAAACATGCTGAGGTGTTCAAAAACAAAGCACCACAATGTTTAAAACTTATTCTCAAATGGTTCAGCAGAAAGCAATTTGAGAGAGAGAAACAAATGTGGCCAAATGTTGATGACTGGTCAGTCTACAATTCATTCAACTTCTCTGTGAGTTTTAAATTTTTCAATATAAAAAGCTAGGGAAAAAAGATAGTGATAAGAGTAGACATATATGTTGATATGCAAAATAAAAATGCCCATCAATAGACAGATGGGCACATTATGACATGGTCACATAATACTATACAGCAGTTATAATTTAAAAAAAACCAATCCATTAAGATGAGTAGATCCTGAAAACTAGAATGTGTGAAAATAAGGAACTTGGCTGATAATACAGTGTGACACCATGTATGTTCATTTTTTTAAACTCACAAAAGGAATACTACAAATAGACTGATGATGAATGCAAACTGAAGGGTGTTGATTTCCATCAGGAAGGTAAGAGAAAAAAAAAAAAAGAAGCACATACAGTAAAATGTTACCACTTGTTACTTTATACTCATGGGTACAGAGGTGTTCTTATTTTATTCTGGAACCTTTTGAACATGGTTTGCATGATAAAAAGATGAATTCTCAACCTTTTATATCAATTATATTTAATCAAGTATTTAATAATATAACTGATATGTGTTGAACTGATAAACTTATATAGTATACAACTTTCTAAAATATATATAAAACTAATTAACTGGAATACAGCTATCAATGACAAAGCAGTATGATGGAACCACAAGGAATAACTGAGGCATGGATTTTATGTCTCCACAATAAAATGGAAGATAAAAAGAAAGTCAAGTTGAGAATTCAAAATACCCTAGCAGTGGTAAAAGGAGATGATTCCCTAGTATTAGATGATTCCCTACTATTAGTCTGGGTACTACAAAGATTGAATTCTCCTAAGTGCTACCATCTGGTGATGAAAAGGAAACAAGATGATAAACCAACAAGATACTTTAATGTATATAATATACATAATATGATTTTAAGAGGCAGGCAGTAGCTTTCCTATTGACCTGCAAAGACTAAATACAAGCAGAAAGGGAGAAAGACACACCATTATAATGCAAACACTCAGAAATCCTGAATTTATGATAATTCTATAAAAATCCTATCACCTTATTTACTTCTGTATTTTATTAAATATCTGTTGAGCAACTGACATCTAATAAGTATCTAATAGCTCTAGTAAATGTCTACGAACAAAGATGTGTAATATTCCTGAAAGACCGAGAGAATTCTCAGATTATATCATGCCCTGCCTTTGAGGCCCAACAGTTGGTTTGATATATATACATGCCCAGTAAAACAAAGGAATACAAACATGACTGAAGCAGGAAAATAAAAATGTTAATGGCCAAGGCAGTTAGAATTCTTTTCCAAGGTTTTCTTGAAGAATGAGTCTAATACAAACATCTATCAGTGTGACACACATATCCTTAGCCTGCACATTCAGACTCCCTTGAATTTGCAAGTTATATCAATACAAACAAAGACATACTTTCTATTGAAAATGTGTCATGACTACAGTCTTACCTTCAGTTTTCTGCTGTAAAACTGTTGTCAAATGTTCTATAGCCTCATCCACATGCAGCCCATGGAGGTCTAGAACATTCTGCGGCAGTAGGGAGGCATTGACTTTCTCAAATATCTCCACGGCAGCAAGGTGATTAGCTTCTTTCATCTTCTGCTCATGGAGACTACCCTTTAAATATAAACATATCACCAGTGATCACTTTTCATATCTGCTACTTAGTAGGCAATCAGAAAACAAATAGTGCCCCTAGTAAAAAGAAGAACAAAAAAAAATGGAAAAATTAATCTAAAATTTTTTATGCAACGGGGTAATATGCAAAAACACACCAAAAATTTAGGTGGATTTCAGTGAACTAATAACATAGTTCTTAAACTACTGGATCATCATTTCTAACACATCCTCTGATCCAAAAATCATAGAAGAGGGATACAAATAAACAACATCCATCTCAAGAAGGAATCCAGTGGTTTACCTTTTGATAATCCTGAGTCTCAACCCTCTTAACAACTTGGAGTTACCCCTGAAGCCATCCCTTAAGGTCTGCTATTGTTGTTCACTAGATAATACCAGTTTGATACTTTTTCTGCTCAGTCATAAAAAAGTAAGCTACGTGGAACCACAAGAAAACAAAAAGTCAATCAACCAGGTTTCTTTAATAATATGCTGAATGGGGTCACAATGAATTGGACATGACTGAAGTGACAGAGCACATGCATGCCAAATGAGCCTAGGTAGAAATTCTATTTCCCTGAAAGATATTAATGTAAATTTCTTTTTCTGACTATGAAAAGTGATACCTAACTAAAAATTCAAGCATGATAGAAAGCACAAGTCCTCTGTAATCCCACCTGGGAAGGTCAATACTAACATTCTGCTGTGTTTCCTCCATAAAACTTGTAAGTGTTTAGAAGTAGTACTGAATGAGAGAACCCAACCTAAAAGAGATTAGGGACTGTTGGAATTCTCAGACCATACAGTTCTTACAGAACAGGCTACTTTACATCACTTACAGAATATAATCTACATTCCCCAGAATAACTTCATCTAGTCACAGTACGAGTATTATCTCCTTCAAGATTATTCAGACATCATAGATGACAAAGAAAAAAAGAACTGGCTTTCCTCTTTACCTGCTGGGCATAAAATGTGGCAACATTTTTCTTCCCCATCCGATAAGCTTCTTTTGCCTTGCTGTAGCATTCCATCCTCTTCTGCTGGTGCAAGAAAGCCTCTGCCCTGTAGTCATCATACTCTGGGTACTCAAAGTCCTGGAAAGATGGTTCACTTGGTATATCTTCAGTCTCTTTCAATTTCTTTGCCTATAAGGTGTTACACAATAAGAAGAACCCAAAGAAAAGAACACACAATCTTTACCTTCAAAATCTGTACATGAAAACTGGGCTCTACTAATTTTTATCTTTCTTCTTCAAAAAACAGACAATATTTCCCTACTGTCTTCCTAGTAAGTCATGCACTTGTCAACCATCATTAACTTTTTCGTACCATTTTAACCACTCTTATCTAAGGAGATGTTAAAAAGTTCTCTAAAACTATGGAAATAAAAAAATCAAGCCAAAAGAGAGAATTTAAAATATCCAAAGAATAACATTCATTTATCTAATGCAATAGTTTCCAAATTTTAGTTTGCAAACCCATTCATAGGGTCAGTCCAATCACTGAAGGAAGTAATGGCATATTTCAATTTATATTTAAAAAAAAACAGTAGTAAAATAATTGAATAATATTCTTTTGAAAACAGAAGAGCATACGGAGTGACCATGCCTGATAGTCGGTAAAAATCGTAAGGAGGTTTATAGGGCAGTTTTCAATCAATTCAACCAACTAGCCACTATGGTAGTGTTGACTTTTTGAGCTTTCTGGAATATGATCAAGTAGCTGTTACCCATATGGAAACTTAAAGAAACTAAACTAAATAACTCTAATTTAAAACATGAGATCATGAAAATAATTATGCAAATTAGCCTCAACACTAAACCAAATAAAAAAGAATAACATAAATGTATCACCATATCACCACATTCCTAACTCATTACTAGAGTCAAAAATCTGTAAATACATTTTTATTTTTGCAACCAATACGCATGACTCTCCTTTACCTAAGAATATTCATAGGCCCTACATCCTTATGTCATGCTCACTAATAATCATACTACTGTTTAACTATTTCATACGAATGTTTAAATAGTCTATGAGTGTATAGCTTGTATCCTGGATAAAACCAAATATTTTGCAGAGAAGGGATTAAAAAAAAGAAAACACTTTTTATGACCTTTGAAAAGCCATAGTGCCTAATACAACAAACATAAATATTTGCCTTAAAAGTCTCTATTGGTATTTATACTAAAAAATGCAAATCACATTTGGTTCTCTGGGAAGAGAACCTTCATTTCTTATTTAAAAAAAAAAAAAAAGACAGGGAATTCCCAGTCTGTCCAACAGTTAGGATTCTGTGCCTTCACTGCCTAGGCCTGGGTTTGATCCCTGTTCATGGAACTAACATCCCACAAGCCACGTGGCAAGGCCCAAAAAAAGAAAGGAAAAAAGAAGTATATAATGAGAGCTACTCTCATTTTAAAATAAAACCAAAATTTATTTTTATATCCCTTTCATAGTGATATGGTTTACTATAACTTCACTAACTAGGGCCAAGTGAAATACATGCTTCCTAAGAATTCACAAGCCTGGTGGGCTGCAGTCCATGGGGTCTCGAAGAGTCGGGCACGACTGAGCGACTTCACTTTCACTTTTCACTTTCATGCATTGGAGAAGGAAATGGCAACCCACTCCAGTGTTCTTGCCTGGAGAATCCCAGGGATGGGGGAGCCTGGTGGGCTGCCGTCTATGGGGTCGCACAGAGTCGGACACGACTGCAGCGACTTAGCAGCAGCAGCAGCAGCATTCTCTTGAAAGCATGATGTACTGTAATATTAAAACCATTTCCAAAGGTAACAAACTTGCAAATTTCATTAACAACTAAAGGGAAAAGGTACTAGTATTAACAAAACACAGTTTTAAATAAATGTTAGTTTCTTGAACAAAACCAGGAAACCAAAATGTTACTGGTATCATGATACTCTCTTTTAATATCTCTGGTCCTTTAAGGTCCTGGGATATCAAAGACAGACTATTCTGCTCACAAATCTTAACAATATTTTTATCAGTGTTGTGACATCTGCCTACATTTTTTTGAGAAAGACTAAGTATATCTTATCTCCAGTATAACTTATTCAAATTTATGTTTTGGCCAACGTGTACACAATTCACAAACTCTCCTTTCTTGATTCCAACATCTTCTAACCATCTCCCACTTTCAGCAAGCACACTTCCCAATCACTTCCTCTACTGCCGTAATGACCAAGAGTGCCTTGCTCTATTATCAGGAGAAAAAGTAGTCTTTATTCCCAGTCTGGCACTGAAGGTCTCACCATTATCTTGTACTCTTTGAATCTTGTAACATACTACACTTATCCATGATGAACACAGGCGTCAGTGGTACCATATACTTCCTGCTCTGTGTACACACTAATAGATAACATACTACACCTATCCATGACACACACAGCCATCAGTGGTACCACACACTTCCTGCTCCATGTACACACTAACAGATCACATGAACACCAAAATTACCCAAGTCCTATCAGCTAAATTCTGGTGAAATAGTCAAAGAAAAAAAGGAGCACACAAGTTTATCCATAAGTGGTCTTATTAACAAGCAAAGCAGGATGATTGAGCACTGTTAAAAAAAAAAAGTCTAAAACTAATACAAGATTAATATATAAAATCAATTGTATTTCTATTTGCAGAGGACAATCCAAAAATAAAATTAAGAAAACAATTTCATTTACAATGGCATAAAAAAAAAACCTAGAAATAAATTTAACAAAAGTCATGTATAATTTATATTCAAAACTACAACACACTGTTGAATGAACTTAAGAGGAACTAAATAAATTGAAACATACTTCCACGTTCACAAATTGGAAGACAGTATTGTTAAGATGGCAATACACCTCAAATTGACCTGCAGATTCAATACAATCCCCATGAAAAGTCCAACTGGCTTCTTTGCAGAAACTGACAAGCTCATCTTAAAAGTCACACAGAAATGCAAGGGGACCAGAATAGCCAAAATAATCTTGGGGGGAAAAAAAGAACATAGTTGAAAACTCACATTTCTCAATTTCAAAACTTACTACAAAGTTACAGCAGTCAAGACTATGGTACAGGCATAATGACAGACATATAGAACAATGGAATGAAACTGAGAATCTAGTAAAAAATTTACAGTCAATTCATTTCCGACTAGGGTGCTAAGAAAATTCAATGTGGGAAAAATAATCTTTGCAACAAGTGGTACTGTGATAACTGAATATCCATATGCAAAAGAATAAACCTGAACCCCTATCTCACACCATATACAAAGATCTAAATGTAAGCACTAAAACTATAAAAGAATTTAAAACTATAAAACTAAAACTATAAGAAAACTTGGGTGTAAGTTTGGTGACCCTGGATTAGGCAGTAGTTTCTTAGGTATGACACCGAAAGTACATGCAACAAAAGAAGTGAATTGCACGTGATCAATTTTTAAACTTTTGTGCTTCAAAGTACATCAGCTAAAAAGTGAAAAGACAACCCTTGGAATGGGAAAAAGTCTGCAAGTCATACGTCTGAAAAGGGACTTGCATGTAGACTATATAAAAACTCATATGACTAAAGAAATTTTTTTTAATTGTAATGGGCTATGGATATTAATAGACATTTCTTCAAAGAAGATATAATACAAATGGCCAATAAGCACATCAAAAGATGGTCAATATCACCAGCCATCAGGGAAATGCAAATCAAAATCACAATGAGATACCACTTCTGTATTAACTATGTCTTTTATTTCTTATATTCTGATGCTTTGACATGAGGCCTTGCTAATCCCTAGAGACAAAGCCCCCACCTTGGGGCTAGCTAATTCCTAGAGATTGGAAATAATTCACTTGCTGGCACACTTTATACATGCAAACCATCCAATCTAGAACCCATATCCACAACCATTTCCATTATGGGCTCTCACTCTCTGGCCACCATTCACATACCCTAATCACTGAAGCCAGGTACCAAAAAACTAGGAACACCCCAGAGCCTGCTGAAATTATTCAAACTAGCCAATCCTGAACCTACTTATTACCCTGTTTTGCCAAGTCTTTCCCATAGAAACCACAAAAAAAGGCTCTTGCGCACATTTCCCCATCTCTGTCTCCCTGACCCTGGTGCTTCCTCATGGGGCTACAGATGGTAGGCCATACCTCCTGCTTCCGTAACTATAATAAACTTCTTCCTTCATGTCATTTCCATACCTGGTGTCTTACCATACCTGATTAAAATAAATCCCAGGTATCCATCAAACAACTTCACTTCTACTCAGATGGCTTTAATCAAAAAGACAAGATGATAACAAAGTGTCATAGAGGATGCGGAGAAATTCTAACCCTCATACACTGCTGATGGAAACGTACAAGAATGTAACCATTTGGGGAAAATGCTTGGCAGTTCCTCAAATGGCTAAACCTTTCTGGGCTTCCCAAGTGGCTCTGCCTGCAATCAGGGAGACCCAGGTCTGACACAGTTATACTCTAAGACCCATCATACTGCATTCCATAGTTATTCCATTAAACCTCATACGTTTCATGTGTAGTCTACACAAGAAAAGTTACAGAAATTCAAATGTTTGTCATGTACAAAGACACTGAATAAAAAAACATAATCAGCTATAAATTCATTATTTTGAGCAGATATTATTAGCCAAATATGCTATCATTGGTTAAATTTCCAGTCTACAAAAAATGGTGAGAAATAAACATTAATCTAACAAATCAATTATATTTCATACATAACTATTATTTATCATTATTGTAAAAAACTAAGACACTATACCTTTTTCTCCTTAGACTTCTGTGCAGTATGAGAAGTGATATTCTCATTTTGGTGAACAAATTCTTGTGCTACCACTGTTTTTACAGGGTCTCCTTCAAGAACACAATTTAGAAATTGCACTGTGTGTTCTAATGAATAGCTGTAGAGAGTTGAAGTACAAATATGAGGTCAATGAATTAAAATAAAAGTTATGTGGAAACATTAACAAAGGCAACCTTTAACACATCTTAGAATAGGAAAAATTGGCTCACTTATTAGTTTTAAACATCAAAATTAAATGCTCATTGTGCATCTCAAGACTTGAGAATGAACAGAAAGTGTAAAGTTAGAGGCTCTCAAAAATTAATTTTTAAATGAATACCCAAAAGTAACATATTAATAAAATTAATTCATATTCTTATATTTTATTCCAGATAGATTTTCCACAACTCTTTCTTTCATCTTATCACACATACTTAGTCCCCTTTAGAATTCACACATTTCAGTTTCCTTCATACATCAAAAACAGACAATAGATCTTTACGCTAACATTGTATTCTGTCAAATTTCACATTTTACTTAAACCATGGGGTTCCAGTCAGAGAAATTCTAAGCAGAAATATAGAAAGGAAAAAGTAAAAAACTATCCTACCTCCCACCACTACATTATTTAGGCATATTTTCACGGTGATACTATACTATGTGGAATATGAAATTCTACAAAAATTGACAAAAGCCTGAAACACTCATGTTCCCATAACTAAAGAAACTCTTTCCAAAGCAAATTATAAATGATTTTATACTTATTACTTTTTATGACTCTGATCTCTTCCAAAGGCTAGATAATGAAGAGCTGACCACAAAGGACTATTTTTGAAATGCAATACTTATGCAAAATACTGTGATATTTTGCTATTCTTCAATTTATTAAAGCAACCCCTGAAGGGGAATCATTTGGGACTACCAATTCCACTTGAGCACTCCCATCTTACTGCCTAACATATACTCAACAAATAGGAGTTTCTTGGGGGCTAGGAACTACCAGAAATTGTCCACATCCTAACTAGTCCTTAAAATCACCTAGTTTGCCCACTTTTAGGGCTAAAAGCCAGTCTCCAGGTGTTGTTAGGAGTATATGGCTCTGGAAGATTACACTGCAGGCATATAATGCAGTAAGTAATTGAACCTTCTTCAAGCCAGGCTTCAGCGATACATGAACTATAAAATTCCAGATGTTCAAGCTGGTTTTAGAAAAGGCAGAGGAACCAGAGATCAAATTGCCATCATCTGCTGGCTCATCGAAAAAGCAAGAGAGTTCCAGAAAAACATCTATCTCTGCTTTATTGACTATGCCAAAGCCTTTGACTGTGTGGATCACAATAAACTGTGGAAAATTCTGAAAGAGATGGGAATACCAGACCACCTGACCTGTCTCTTGAGAAACCTATATGCAGGTCAGGAAGCAACAGTTAGAACTGGACATGGAACAACAGACTGGTTCCAAATAGGAAAAGGAGTATGTCAAGGCTGTATATTGTCACCCTGCTCATTTAACTTATATGTAGAGTACATCATGAGAAACGCTGGGCTGGAAGAAGCACAAGCTGGAATCAAGATTGCTGGGAGAAATAGCAATAACCTCAGATATGCAGATGACACCACCCTTATGGCAGAAAGTGAAGAGGAACTAAAGAGCCTCTTGATGAAAGTGAAAGAGGAGAGTGAAAAAGTTGGCTTAAAGCTCAACATTCAGAAAACTAAGATCATGGCATCTGGTCCCATCACTTCATGGAAAATAGATGGGGGAACAGTGGAAACAGTGTCAGACTTTTTATTTTTGGGGGCTCCAAAATCACTACAGATGGTGATTGCAGCCATGAAATTAAAAGATGCTTACTCCTTGGAAGGAAAGTTATGACCAACCTAGACAGCATATTAAAAATCAGAGATATCACTTTGCCAACAAAGGTCCATCTAGTCAAGGCTATGGTTTTTCCAGTGGTCATGTATGGATGTGAGAGTTGGACTCTGAAAAAAGCTGAGCACCGAAGAATTGATATTTTTGAACTGTGGTGTTGGAGAAGACCAACACCACAGTTGGTGGTGTGGAGTTGAGAGTCCCTTGGACTACAAGGAGATCCAACCAGTCCATTCTGAAGGAGATCAGCCCTGGGATTTCTTTGGAAGGAATGATGCTAAAGCTGAAACTCCAACACTTTGGTAACCTCATGAAGAGTTGACTCATTGGAAAAGACCCTGATGCTGGGAGGGATTGGGAGCAGGAGGAGAAGGGGACGACAGAGGATGAGATGGCTGGATGGCATCACTGACTCGATGGACATGAGTTTGAGTAAACTCCGGGAGTTGGTTGATGGGCACAGAGGCCTGGCGTGCTGCGATTCATGGGGTCACAAAGAGTCAGACACGACTGAGCAACTGAACTGAACTGAATCCTTCTTATGAGGGTGAAGCTGACACTACTGCTGAGACAAGTATCCAGCTGTTGGCAGACAAATGGAGGATCACTGAATATCATAATACCTACCCTTGGCACCTGACTGATCAATCATTCTGAGCACTGAAAGTAAGTACTCAGTCCTCTAACCTCGCCTGGGACCCGCAACTCTGGGTAGTTTCACATCAGACCTTCTTGCCCTAGGTTCCCATTGAAGAGAGTTGCCATATGTCAGCACCAACCTTCCTAACCCCCAATGCCTGAGGTATTTTAACACATAATTCTAAGAAAACAGCTGCTCAGGTAACAAAAATAAATAGAAAATTTGTGGACTGAAATAATACCATGAAAAACTTGATTCAAGTGACATATTTAGAACTCTGCATACTCAGCAGAGAATATTCTTTTTCAAAAGCATCTTCATGTAATATTTATAATAACTGATCATGTATTAAACCAGAAAGAAAATTTCAAATTCCCAAAATCAGGACTCTTTCAGGCTGCATTCTTATACTCCAACACAACAAAACAAAATAAACAGTAACCATCACCACCACTACCATCACCACCAAACTATCAATCCATTTAGAAAATTTCAAACTCTTGGATGAATGAGAAAATCAAACTGAATTAGATTTTTACAGAAAAAAATGAAATTACTATATATCAAAATAAAAATATTACACATATATATCAAAAACATAATATAGAGAAAAATTCATACCCTTAAATATATTTGTTATCAAATACTGAAAGGAAACAAACTAATCAAAGAATTGAAAATATGTCAACAAATTTAAAGAGAAAGGAATCAACAAAAATAGAAAGCAATTACCAAAAATAAAAGCAAAAATAAATGATTAGAGAATATAAAACAGACTTTGATCAATAAACCAAGAGCTTGCTCTTTAAAAGGGCCATTCTGACAAACAGCAAAAACAAAACAGAAAAAAAATATATTAGGAAAGGAAAAAAGGATATGATCAAATACAAAACAATAGTTTTAATTATCACAGAATATTATATACAACTTAACAATAATAAACCTGAAAATCAAGGTAAAACTAATGGTTTTCTAGAAGACAAACCACCAGAAAAGACTCATAGAAAAAAAAAAAAGGCAAATACTTGAATAAAGCAATACCCTTAAAAGATAGTGAAAAGTTCTAAAAGACTTCCCTAAAAAGGCACAACCCCAGAACCTTCAAGGTACTAATTTATTTAAATTTTCCAGAGCAAGTCGCTCAGTCATGTCTGACTCTTTGTGACCCCATGAACTGTATCCCTCTAGATTCCTCTGTCCATGGAATTTTCCAAGAAGGAATACTAAAGTGGGTTGCCATTTCCTTCTCCAGGGGATCCTCTTGACCCATGAACTAAACCTGCGTCTCCTGCATTGCAGGCAGATTCTTTACCACTGAGCCACCAGGAAAGCCCTTTTATTAAGCCAAATACCAAATAAAACCCTAAAACCAAATCTGACAAAGATAACAAAGAAACAGAAAATTACAGACTAATCTCACTTAACAACTGTTGCAAAAAGCCTGAAATCAATTCTGATATTGCATTAAAAGAAATAAACAAAAATATGAGAGAATTTTTATTCTAGAAATTACTGGTGATTGACATGAAATACACTAATAAACTAAAGAAAAAAATCTGTATTAGAGTCTCCAAAGAGTCTAAAAAGGCACCTATTTAAAACAACTCTTGCTAAAATAGAAATTAAAGGAATATATTAAGATCAAAACTATGTATTACTCAAACCAGAAGCATTCCTAACATAGCAAACATCAAAACACACTATTACGCTACAATATTGAAAATAAAATTTAGGACCAAATGGCTCAATGGAATCAAAGAGTCAATAAAAGAAAATGTATATTTGAGAATGTAAGAAATATTAGTGGTTATATTTTATATCAGTGTGTAAAGATGATCTATCTACCCAGTTTATCATTTGGAAAAAAATTAAGTTAAATCTCTACTTCATACTAAACACACAAAAATGTTAGGTAAAGTTTTTAAATTTCACTATTAAAAATACTGAACGATGGTCAAAGATCCTGTGTGCTACAACTAAGACCTGGTGCAGTCAAATATATAAATTAATAAAAATAAATTAAGGGCTTCCCTGGTGGCTCAGTGGTAAAGAGTCTACCTGCCAATGCAGAAGACATGGGTTCGATCCCTGGTCTGGGAGGATTCCACATGCCTCAGAGGAACTAAGCCCATGTGCCACAGCTATTGAGCCTGTGCTCTAGAGCCCAAGAATCACAATTACTGAAGCCCGTGCTCCGCAACAAGAGTAGCCACCGCAATGAGAAGCCTGCATGCCACAAGTAGAGAGCAGCTCCTGTTCGCCACAACTAGAGAAAAGCTTGAGCAGCAACAAAGACACAGGACAGCCAAAAATAAATAAATAAAACAAAATTATATAAAAATTTTTCTTTAAAAAAAAAAAAAAAAAAGCAAATTTAAAAATAAATACTGGAATAAATATGGAATAAATAAATTCCATAATGTTGGGGTAGGACAGATTTTCTCAAAAAGAGTTAAAACTCCGAATCAGTAAGGGAAACAATTTTCTGATAAAACATGAATTAAAAAATGTTTATGACCAATGAGATTTTATCAAGAAAATTTATTATAATCTATATTAACAAAGATAACTACACATAATATATAAAGAATTCTCATAAATGTAGAAAGAAATACAAAGAGCCAAAAGAAGACAGGCAAAAAATAACCAATTTAATAGAAAAAGAAATCAATGGGAGAAAAGCTCAACCTCACTAGTAATAAAAATTTAAGCAACAATGAAATATTTTTCCTACCAGACTGGCAAAAAATTAAAGATTCTTAATGTTCAGGGCAAGTTACACAATCAGTACATATAAGTAATATGGAAAGCCGTTATAAAAGGAAATTTGGCATTAGCTACAGACATTTTTAGTGTATCTACTCTGAACCAGCAATTTCACTTTCAGAAACTAGCTTACTATAATATTCACCCATGCACACAAAATGTATGTTCAATGTTGCTCAGTGCAACATGGTTTCCAACTTTTCTTATGGTCAAAAAGCCTGCAAACAGAGCATGTTTAAACAAACTACAGTACTTTAAGAAATCACTTTCAGAGTACTATGGAATACTCTGTAGACATTAAAAAGAAAAGAGTATTTATTCTGTCACAAAGTATGGACAGAAAAAATAACAGCAAAACTACAAAATATTATATAAAACACAATCTATTTTGGTGACTATATATATAGTTACCAAAACAAATAGGTACACATGTGTGCGCATACTTAGTATATGAACATGAGAAAAAATTGGGGAGGAATATGAACCAATTGACAAAAACTCACTTTCTACATTATTGCATTTAAATGGTTTATAATACACTTATATTATTTTTGTTATCAGAAAAATAAAAATAAGAGATTAAAATGTATGACATACACTTTCAATCACATCACAACAAAAACTGCAGACAATTCTTCTGGTACTCACTTGTGGTCCTTGAAAATGTCCACCAGGAAATTTTGGTTAATGGCTGGAAATATCTTAAAGAGTTGCTTCTCCTTTAGCTTAGTGGCACAATCTTTCTCAAACATAAGCGTCTCCCTTTTCTAAAACAAACAAAAAAGACAAAACTCATTCTTATGATGGAATTTACAATACTAGTTATGCTGATCCAAAACCATGGTTATTTCATTGCGAAAACACTAATAATTTAAAAGCAACCACAGACTTTCTTCATTGATTAAAGGCTGAAAATAGTAATGTAAGTATTCTTGCACTGTTTATTTATATCCCATTTTTTACTAAGTATTCGAAGCTGCTTATTAATACACACACAGAATCACACATATACATATATGTGTGTGTATGTGTATATATATACTCTCACATATGACACACGTGCTGAGTCGCTCAGTCATATCCAACTCTTTGCGACGCTATGGACTGTAGCCCGCAAGGATCCTCTGTTCATCAAGGGATTCTCCAGGAAAGAATACTGGAGTGGGTTGCCATGCCCTCCTCCAGAGGATCGTCCCAACACAGGGATTGAACACAGGTCTCCCTCATTGCAAATGGATTTTTTACCATCTGAGCCACCAGGGAAGCCCACATTCAATCATATATTACACATATAAAAAGAATGAAGTATATACATATAAACAGGATATAAATAAATGAAGAAATCAGAGAGTAGAGAAAATAAAGGTAAGAATATAGGATAAAGCTAGCAAGAAAATTAGTATAAATAAATGCATGCTACAAAATCCTGTAC
Source organism: Bos mutus (assembly GCF_027580195.1). Lineage (NCBI taxonomy): Eukaryota > Metazoa > Chordata > Mammalia > Artiodactyla > Bovidae > Bos > Bos mutus. The sequence continues at coordinate 59,116,158 of NC_091622.1, read as the reverse complement.
CATTGCTAAAGGTGGGTCACAAATTCAGTTCTGAGCTTCTCAATGGCCAAAGCAAAGGAAGAAACAAAGATTCTCAGTGTCCACAAAATAAAAAGAAGCCAGCTGCTCAGAAGAACAGCTTTTTCTGGTACTGAGACCTGAGAGAAATTTCTCACATGGGTCCTCATAAAAGGGACACTGTGTGATGCTGTGAACAACGTCCTTAAAAACATATTCTCCTCAATGGGCAGAAACTACAATGTACAAATGAGTTGCAAATTCAGGTTGACAGAAAAATCCACATTAAAAAATTTTTTTCACAAACATATTTATTCCAAAGGAATTGTATGCGAATTGCTAAGTGTTATTTTTTCAAAGTCGTATTTGGATTGTTTAAATTGCCAAACCAAACAGGCTTTTCTAATATGTGCTAATTTAATTCTAATTAATGATTATAGTAATCGTTTGTAAAGGGACTTCTAACTCTAAGACAATTTGTTGACATTGTGATTTAACTATGTAATATTTTTGTTTATTCCAAAAGTCCCAGTGTCTAAAAAATAACTTCCTATAAAAGTTCAAAGAGTCTCTGAAAATGTAGAAATTACAATAATTTAGGATAGTCCTAGAATAGCTATTGGTTTTGAAACCTAGCCATATTTAGGCCATTTATAATACCAAACAACAACAGAAAAAGAATCACAATAGGTGACAACCTGACCAGTCAAAAGGACTGGTGAAGCTGAAAATATCACATACCACAAGAGTGAGGAAAACAAGCCACCTCAAGAATTTTAAATATTTCACATCTTATTTTAAGATATACATTATAATCTGATCTTACTAAAAAATTCAGTGATTTTTTTTTAGAAAAACCTCAGTGATCAGATTTACTAGAATCTGCCAGGTCATAGAGTATCTCTAAACTACAAATTAAGGTCTTATCAATTAACTGAAAACAGCAAGGAGATCAAATCAGTCAATTCTAAAGAAAATCAACCCTGAATACTCATTGGAAGGACTGATGCTGAAGCTGAAGCTCCAAGACTTTGGCCACTTGACGCAAAGAGTCAACTCACTGGAAAAGACCCTGATGCTGGGAAAGATGGAGGGCAGAAGGACAAAGGGGAGACAGAGGATGAGATCACTGGATGGCATCAACGACTCAATGGACAAGAGTTTGAGCAAATTCCAAGAGATAGTGAAGGACAGGGAAGCTCGGTGTGCTGCAGTTCACGAAGTCGCAGAGTCAGACATGACTTAGCAACTGAACAACAACATCTTACAATTAATTATCTTCTTCATGCATTATGCCTAATTTTTATTTTATATTCTTTGCTTTAAAAGAATTTAAAGTGTATTTCTCCTTTGGAAAATTCTGAGAAATTACTGAGAAATTTTCCAGAAATTCTCTTACTGAGGCTCTACTTAAGCAGGAATATCTTTAGGATCAAAAGAGTATAGCTTCTATTATCAAATTCACAGAAAGACAAGAAAAATCACTGACAGAAAAAAAAAATTACGTTGAAAAGTCAAAGAAACTTATTTGTTCATCATTATGTGAAGTGAAGTGAAAGTTGCTCAGTCGTGTCTGACTCTTTGCGATGCCATGGACTATACAGTCCATGGAATTCTCTAGGCCAGAGTACTGGAGTGGGTAGCCTTTCCCTTCTCCAGGAGAACTTCCCAACCCAGGTATAAGAGATAAAAAGGTAGGTTAGAACCATAAAGAAAAGTTTCAGTAGCAGAAAACAGCATTTCAACAAAAAGTGTCACATCATTTGAGTATAAGTTCTAGGCTTTCCTTATTTTTTATGAAAATCTATTTCTCCAATTAATTACATATGTAAATTGAACAGGATATCTGAAACAACACTAAATTATAAGATCCTACTGAAGAGACTGTTCCTTGGATTATATAAACACGTAAAGTTGGTAACGGTAGCATATTTCCAACTTAATTAACAAGTGGGGAAAATAAATATGAAAGTGGAAGAATCCCATCATTCTTTCTACGCCCCCATTCTATCAATATATATTTCAACCAATACAAAGGTGTTCCTTTGAGCAGTCAAATGAGTAGGAAAAAGAGGGGAAAAGGTTGTAAGATCACCAACTAAGAATTTTTTTTTCCTTGAGAACTAAACTAATAATCTCTAAGGTCTTTTCCCTTTTGATTTTTAAATTCTCTAATACTAATTTTCAGAATTCCAAAAAAAGTTAAGAAAAAGAAATGCAAAAGAAACCAAATTCTCTTACGACTTCATATAGTTAGATAGGTTGAAAAAGAACAAAAATTAAATTCAGAGCAAAGCAAAGTATCTGTTTGAACTTGTCTTACTGAAAAGTTAGATAGAAAAAGAAGAGTACTTAATTTAAGATTTGAAAGTTTCTAAAATTTTTCTCTAAAATATTTTGCTTCAAATATGAACTCTTCAATAGCAAAACAGTCATTTCTTATTACTAACTTATGAATGAAATTATCTTCAAATGAAATATTTCTTTCATGTTTTTCTAGAATGAAAAAATTTACAGAAATAAAATTATAGACAAGAAATATACATCTGCAAAATTAAATCCAAAACAACAGATTTAACATAACTGGCTTACTGTTATAGAATATCAACTAATTTTCCAGAAGTAAAAACCTCCAACTTCAAACTACATTTAAAAACATTTTTCAATTTTAACACTAACTTCAATCAGGTTAAAATAGATTCTAAGACTACAGAAAGTAGAATCAAATGAAAATCACAAACTAAACATATAATCAAACTAGAGTAAGAAACAAAGGCTTAATATTTATACTAACTCATACCAAATCATGCTTTTCCTGTAAGGCAATTTCTTCTGACATTATTTCTCTGAGTGATACTTTTTTAGTTTGAGTGTTCCAATGATCCAATAAGGGTAGCATTTCAGGTGCTGCTAAAGTCTTCAGTAATTTTTTGCCTGTTCTCTGAGATGATTTTTGTTCTGAATTATCAAGACCAATATGCCCAACCAGGGAAGGATCTACAAAAGCAGTATCAATAGTGTCAGACCGTGAATAACAAATGTACAAACTAACAATTATTCTGATGTAAATATATACCTCAGACAGATCCAGAAAACATGATTTTTAACTCTTTGCTTATAATACAGTTTGCAAATTTCAAAATATATCTTCACATAATAAGTATGAAATATGTATAAATGTAGGAATACTTCAAATGAGCAACAATCTGAGTATCACTATAAATCAACCCAATGCTTCCCACTCTTTTTCATATCCCTTCAACAGAGAAAACAGTAACACACATATACACTGATAAACAGAGGAAGCTGCAGCCAGCCAGGAGTGACCAGCTAGAGCAGCTGGTCATCTCTGCCTGGCCACTCCAAGAACTGAAAGGATAAATATTTTTGCAAATCTGTAACCCACTGGAGGCACACAGTAAATATTGAACATTGATATTCAAGAAAAGAAGGAACTGAACATTCTAAGAAGTTCATAACAGTAAGACAACGTATATTTCAGCTTTTCTAAGAGCAACACATTCTGATATACACTTTTGCTCTCCTGGAAAGTGAAGAAATAGCTAATACTATCATCTGAATAACTGATACTATTTGGGAACCTCCAGCTCTCAAATAACTTTGGTTCTTGAAGCTACAATACAGGTCTGGATTAAAGTTAAGAATCTTCACTCTAATAATCTTCAGTCTGGAGTCCTGGTATGAAGTGGGCAGAAGCATCTAGAGAAACTCAAGCACAAAAGCAGGACCTAGAACAGGTCTGCCACTGTGCACTAACCAATTAAGACACTGCATCTAAGAAATCTTCTGGAATCAAATATTTTCAGTTTGGTAGATATACCCAAAAAGCAGGCTTTTATGCTCTAATCATATTAAAATCAATAAAAATTTAAGAGCCAAAGTAATATTTCAATGATGCTATCAAAGACAGGAATATTTTATGCTCTCAAACCAGAACAGTTTTCTATCATTCAGAACAAAATCATTAACAGGAAACACTCTGAATACATGCATTAGAGCACACCTAGGTGCTTCATAGCCTCGTAGTTGAAAAAAAAAATTTTCAACTCAAGTATAGTTGATCTACAATGTTGTGTTAGTTTTCAGTTATAACCTGAAAATTAAATAATACAAGGACTTTTTTCTTCTTTAAGTTTTATTTTATATCAATATTAAATGTTAAAATTTTTTAAAACTTACCTACAAATCAAAATTCTTTGGTAACATATTTTGTGGAAGTATATTTAAAATGAGTTGAAATTCATACACACACACCAAGTTTCAACATCAAGATAAGAACATCAGAAGTGAAACTATGTGATTTACCTTGCATTAACTTGCCACAAGATACCTCTTCTTGTCTTTGTCGCTCCTAAACACAAAGGCAGAATAGGGGATTGGCAAAGAAGGGTGCATTAGAAAACAAGCTTATGTTATTTTCCTCAGTAATCATTTCTCCTTATAAAACTATCAATCATTCTTGCTAAATCTAATAAATCTAGATAAATATAAATTATGATTACATCTATGTATCTCTTCCACTTATAGAGCTCTTATGCTATAATTTTTAAAAAACTGTTAATGAAACTTATTAGCATTTCAAGTCTTTAAAGAACAAAAAACTATTTATGATTTTTTTCCCTAAAATAAAAAATCAATCATATTGAGCTCCATCATTTATTATATAGTTTGGTCAATCTGGATATAATCTAAAACACTGGAAACAGAAAAAATATCAGTAATCTGTTAACTGCTAAAATTCATTCTCTAACTAAAAATTTAATAGAATCTTTGATATAACACAACAGATTATAATGAAGAGCAAAGGTGACAAAATGGACACAAAAGGAGCTCTTTATAAAAAGAAGCCTACCAACCATTACAGATTCTTTCCATTTCTCATGAATCACTTTAGCCAGATTCAGATCTATATGAACCACACAATCCTCAACTGTTAGGGACCCTTGTGAGGAGAGGAAAAAAAGAAAAGAAAATATGACCATTACTCATTATACATATGCAGAAAACATACTCAACTACCTTACACATCATAAAACTAATCTATATTTTTAATTACTAACCTATGTCTCTAGTTTTAAAACTCTTGGAATATTTTTATGTAGTATGTTATTGTATTCACACTTCTTGGCAGATGCAATTATACAATGTTTCATATACTTAAGTTCTTCATGTCCATTACACTAAATATATTTAGCATGTTCACTTCCATTAAGACTTTCCAATAAGTGTGTCCTAAGGAATTATCTTGCCTTAAGTGTATCTGGAGTAGCATCAAAGGATTAAAAAGATGTATCTGTGCAAACAAGTATGAGGTAAATACCAGAGAAAATTTTCAATATATGCATGGGATGAATACAAACTCTATACTCTCTAGTTTCTTGAAATTATACATTTAAAAATCCTCCACAAACACATGGTGCCAAAAACAATAATGTAGTCAACAGACTTTTACATTTGTTAACATACAAAGTAATTTTAAAATTCAACCTAAACTATCTATATTCTAGTCACAGAAAGATGCACATATAGGTAATAATTTACTTTTTCCTTACCTGAATCAATACCAACAGGGCCAAATAATTCATTGAGCTGAAAAGCCAGTTCAGGGGGCAATGCCAATTCAAGACAGTCTATGGTCAGAGATTTGGTTGTCACTGGAGTGGGATTCAGTGTCTCAGCTTTATCTTCTCCAGTAACTCCAGCTGACAAAGCACTCCCTGCCATTAGAATTGTCTCCATTTCCTGTTCCTCTTCAATCATAAATTCTTCTGTGTTTGGAAATTTCACACAGTCCTTTGGAAGATTTTCATTTTTATTTATTTCAAAAGAGTTAGTAAAATAAGTTTCTTCATGTAACTCAAGATTTGAAGTGCTTGATACAGAGTTCAAAATGTTAGACAAATTCAAAGAAGAAGGTATGTTACCTCCAGTCTCTGCAACTTCTGAATTCTTTTCCATTTCACTCACAGTTTTAGTGGTAGTAGCTTTTAGAGTATCTGGAAAAAACTGCTTCACATTATATAAACCTGAAAGTTCTGTTTGACTATTAGCAAGTACTTCATTACTATTATTTAGCTCTACAGTAGGAAGTATACTTGTTACTAATCCATGTTTTTCAGTAGTTATAGCTCTTATTTCTGCCTGCTCTAAGTTCTCCTTTTTGGAATTACAGGTAGATTGTACATTAGTGTTATTGATATCAATTCCATGGCTAAATTCTGGCACAGAAAAATTAGAATCCTCTAAGCTTCCTCTTTGGCTAATAATTTCCTTCAAATTCAGTCCCAGAGAAAATGGCCCAATTTGTGCTTCATCGTATGATTTTTTTATATTCTCAAATTCAGTATCCTCACATAATTTGGTTTCAGAATCCAATAAAAGGCTTGTGGCCCAAATAATATCTTTGTTACACCTCTCATATAAGTCTTTTAGGGCTTCTAATGAAAAAGATCCAAATAGTTTACAAAGAATGTTAAGATTTTCAGATTCATCAGCATTGGTGAGCTCACTTTCTTCCACATATGTGCTTTTGTCATACATTACCCTATATGGAATTGCTTCTTGAACATCCAATTTTGTGTTAATATTGAAAGTTTTGGGTTTAAATCCATCTAATCTTCCTGTTAATACTCTCAGAGAATCAGAAACACTAATCTTATTTTTTTCTACTTTCCATAAGAGAGCAAAATCCTGTGGTTCAGTCTGGGTACACATGCCTACTCCTATTTCAGGGACTTCTTTAGTCTTTTCTTCTGAAAATTCAGCTAAAGTTTGTGGTCCTATTTTTTCAGGGACAGTTGGCACACTATTGATATAAGGAAGAGACAATGTGTGTTCCCTATGAATCCTTTTACTTGGACAAGTCTTACTCTCATAGGTCATTTCATTGGGCAACATTTCAGAACTTCCTCGAGTACAACCACCCAATGTTTTTAGCTCTTCAGGGCTTGTGCCCCAACAGGCCTCATGTGAAGAGTATAAGGATATTTCATTCATACTGCTGTTGGTTCCAAATTCTAGGCTGGGTTCATTTAAGCCAGCCTTTGGTATTCTTGATCTGTGCTCTCTCTGAGCTAACGAATCGAGGGAAGGCCAGTCACCCACAATGTTGAATGAATCTCTTTCCGGGTTTTTGTAAGTATCATATTCACAGCTACTGAAAGGTTCCGAGGCATTACCACACTGTGACCTGTCGTCATCCTCTACATTTTCATATGGAGGTCCTTGTGGCTGCATACAATCTACACTCACAGATAAACTATTATCTAATATTTTATGTGACTGAGGGCGATTATACTTTTTGTCATTTTGTACAGATGAGGCTTTTTCCATTTTTCGGTTCCTTTTTGTCCTCTGACCAATAGTCTTATCAACTGGCCAGTCACCAACAAAAGACAGCTCGTGTTTTGGAAACTTTTCCAAAGTTGATTTGCTCTTTTGTTTTCCAAAGGCTTTTTTCTTTACTGCCGCTCTTTCTTCCAATATTTCACTAGATAAAGATTTTTCATTTTGATTGGGTACAGGATTTGAAAGACCACAGTCCCCTTGATTATTTTCACCATAACAACTACTTGGTGACATTCTCTCTAACAAACTATCTGCATTGGTTTCACTACACTCTTTTTCAAGAGCCATTTCTACTGGCTCTTCTTTTTCACTTTTGTCTGTAACTTGTACTTCACTTTCAGAATCAGGAAAGTATGTGTTTGGAGCTTCCTGAATGAAAGCATTCTGAATATTGGGATTCATATCACTTATTTCTTTTTTTCCTTTGTTTAAATCTGCGTTAGGGAGATATGCAATATTCTCAGGCAACATATTTTCTTTGGTCACATCAAGTTTCTTCTCTTCAGTTAACTCTAGATGCTTCAAAGACGAGGATAAAACATTTTCTTCTTTTTCAGAAGTAATATCTTCATTGTCTCTTGGGCTGTAAGATTTTTTTTTAAGTATTATAACGAAATCTCTTACTGTTATGATTAGTAATATTAATACTGTTAATATATTTAAACTAAAGAACATTAATATTATGATTTAAACTAAAGAATCTTTCAACTGAAAGACAAGATACCTGATCTTACCCTAATACATGATGAACACACCCCTTTATTGTAATCCCAACACCGAGCACAAGGCCTGGCTTACACGAAGCACTCAAAACTTTTTTTGAATTAAATAATTAACAGGAGATTTTCAGTTAAGGTGTTTATGATGCATTAAATATTAAAGTTAAGGTTCTAAATTTGTTCCCAGAACAGGATACCTCCTGGGCTCCTTTCCAACTTACTAAAGCTTAATACATGTGAAACTAGGTCTGCCTCTGTACCACCTGTCTTTTGCTACCAAGGAAAATGCTTAAGATTGATTTACAAAGTCACAGTCAGTCAACATGATTTGCACAATTAAGTCAAATGAGAGAAAGGGAGGACAGCTCTCAATTTAGATTTCACTTGCTAAAAATTTTTTTTAAACCACCCTCAATGTTATTTTCAGACTCAGAGCACTTTTGCCAAATCGTTATATTAATACTTTCAATTTCAGTGCATTTTCCTTATTTGTCAACTCATCTTCCTTTCTATACTGCAGGAGTTCTCAAAGGCCCACCTCTCCCATGAAGCCTTCCTAAGTGAAATCACACCTAACCAGTTTTCTACATCCAGATGCTATTATAAGTCCTTTACAAGTATTAATTCATAATCCTTATGAGAGCCTTATAAGCAAAGTGTTATTGCCATTTTGCAAATGAGGAGCTGAAATATAGAGAGATCTTATAATCTGTCAAGATTAAGCTTTGGGATATGAAGCCAGGAAATACAGTTAAGGAGCCCATATTCTTATCCATTTTGCAACACTGCAGCATTTATGAATCTTCTTTTCCTAACTCCTTTCCAACAGAGCTTCTCATCCCCTACCATCAAAAAATGTGAGCATTCAGACCTCTCTACATATTTAAGGCTCTTCTTTCCTCACCTACTTATTCAATTGTTTATGTGCCCTAAATATTTTTTAACAGAATCAGTACTATCCTGAACTACAAACTTCCAAAGGCTGTGACTTGTATTATTTAATCATGAGTAATACATTTTTATGATAGTTTGAAAGTATTTTTATTAATATCTAAGAGAATTAAGAAGTAATGTAACTACAAAACAACAACAGGGGGTAGATAAGGTAACATAAATACTGCAATAGCAGCAAGTTAAATAAAGAAGACAGGAATATTCATAGCATAAAGATGGACCTACATAAATCAGAAGACAATGAATCTCCCACATATGTCATCACTCACATAAACTTTTACTTCTCTTGCTAACCATAAGTATCCTGCTCTACGTAAAACTATACCTAAACCTTATAAACAACAAATGCCTAACTTATTTTTACAGTTATTTCACAGTGATTTTAGAAGTTTCAAAATTATCTTTTTTTTTTTTTTTTTTAATATTTTTCTGGGCTTATGGGATCTAGTTCCCTGACCAGGTATCAAACCTGGGCCCACAGCAGTGAGAGCAGAGTCCTAACCATTGGACCACCAGGGAATTCCTTCGAAATTATCACACTTTTTAAATTAGGTTTTTAAATTAAACTTTGGTACATAGAGACTTTAACCTACCTAGTACTTCTGTCACAAGAATATGCACACAATTCAATGCGTTCGATTTTCTCTGGAACTGAAGAACTCATGATTATTGGCACTGAAACAAAACGTTGATAGTGTTCCAACATTCTTGTTATTTTTTCTTTGCTTATCCCATGAATATTACGCCTAAAAATTCCAGGGGGAAAAAAGGGAAAGAGGAACATCAGTAATGGTATTTTTAAAAAATCGGCTCATATAATGTCAAAAAAAAAACATTTCTAATATGTAAAAATATCAAAACTGGTTTATTATGACACAATGTAAACTATTTAATTTTCATTTTCATTTTATTCAGGATGTCCTAAATTACTATTTTCTTAATCATGCCACACAATCTTTTCCAAATATCCTTTATCAAGTTGGAAAAAAACCAGCAAATCTTAATAACTTTAAAAGAACTTATTCACAAGTGCTATTAAAAAAAAAAACAACTCATAAGAATATGGCCATCATTTTAGTTAATTACTAACTAGTGACTAAAAAATTTCTACTCAGAGGCTCTTACTTACACCAGTACAGCAGACAAAATGTCCCAAAGGACTCTCCTATTACAATAAAATTGGATCCCATATAAATTAAAGTAAACACACACTTTAATACATCTTAAGTTCAAGTGAAGAGAAAAAAAAATTCCTATTTGAAGTTTCTGGATGTCCAAATATGAAATCTGCTATATTTGTGCTTTCACTCATTGTAGTTTATTTCTTTGTTTTTGTTTATAAGCTCGTATACTTAGCTGAATCTAATATATGGGAATCCTTAGGCCTGAAACTGAAAGTGCTTTCATTCATACAGCAACAGGAGTTGCATCTGCCAAGAGGCAAGATGGTATGCTTTAGTTCTTTAAGGGTTTTATCTTAACGAAAACATCTCAATTGCAACTCTCCTGTCTCAGGTTGGATCCAAGTATTTAGTGTCTGGATCCTGGGGCTAGTATCAGCATTTGCCAGCTGGGCAAATCTGGCTTTCATATTTACATACCTCCATCTTGTCTGGTTTCAGATCACAAAGAAGCAAAGAGATAGAAAATATGAAAGAGAGGTTAAGAGACATAGACATAGAGGACAGACCAAAAGGTCTAGTATGTATCTATCCAAGTCCCAGAAAGAGAAGAGAGAGTACGTGGGACAGAAACAATTTAAAGAAAAATGGTTTAAGAATTTTCCAGAACTGATGAAAGACAATCTCCTAATCTCACAAGTTCAACAAATCCCAAGCAAGATAAATAAGAAATCCACAACTAGAAACATAATACTGAAATTGTCATTCACCAAAGATAGAAATCATATTACAAGCAACTAGAAATTTGATAAATGAATTATCTACAAAGAAAACAACCATTAGAATTATACTTGACAATAATAGTAATGGAATCCAGAAGACAGTTAAATGTTATCAATAACAGAAACTGTAAATCTAGAATATATACACTCAGCAAAAGCTTATAAGAATGAGCACAATAAAAGAACTTCCAGATTAAAAAAAAAAAAGTTTGACATAAAGCATGCCTAAATTGTAAAGAAAATTCTAAAAGATGAATGTCAGGCAGAAGAAAATTCTCAGATGAAAGGCCTATGATGAAAGAAAAATTAAGCACAAAGCAATAACTAAATGAGTGAAAACAAATACTACCTGTACATTCTAGACAGTCAGAGCCTGTAAGCTGGAAGGGAGGTTAATTATCAGAGTTAATATGTTTGAAAGTTCTTGTATGTGGGAAGAGGAAGGCTAAGAAAATGGTTTAACTTAAAAGTCTGCACGATAAAACTTTTAATGTAACCACTGAAAGACTTAAAATAGTATATGTAATCTCCAAACTAGTAGAGAAGGAAAAAATGAGCAAGCAAATCTGCATTCAATTTTTAAAAATCCGAAGTAAGGCAAGATAGGAGGAAAAAATCAAATATTTAATTTTCTGTGATAGGAAAAAACAATCACAAAAAATGTGAGATAAATAAAAAGTACACAGAATGAGGCAGTAAGAAATAAGACCAATTATATGAATAACCAAAATAACTGTAAAAAAACTAAAATATCAGTTAAAAGCTAAAGACAGAGTGAATTTTTTAAAACCCAGCCATACTGGTCATAAGAGATACACCTAAACACAAAGATACTGAAAGGTTGAAAGGAAAAGTATAGAAAAATTAATAACACTCAAATACTAACTAAAAAAAGTTGGTATATTTCTATTTATATTAGACAATTAGATTTTATAACAAAAATTAATACTAATAAAAGAAAACCAGTGGACAAAGATAAAAGCTTCCATTAGAGTGATGCAAAGATCTTAAGACTATATGGACTTCAAAAAATATCCTTAGTATATTTAAAACAAAAAATAGAATTATAGGGAAAGACTATTATAATCAACATAATAGTGGTAGAGGAAGATTTCAACACACCTCTCACAGTAGATTTTTCTCATCCCTCTCTTAAAGATTAACTCATTAAGCAAAATTTTCAAAAAAGTTATATATAATGTGAGCAAATGAATAAGCATGATTTAATGATATAGTAATACACTATAACCATCATACATTCTTATCAAGCAAATATGAACATTATAACAAACTGATAATGAACTAGTAAAACACATCTTTAAAAATATCAGAGAATTAGTTTGATACAAACCACATAATCTTATCTACTGAAGTAAAGTTGAAAATCAATTTTTTGAGAAGATAAATTTTATATCCATGTACTCAAAAATTCAAAATATAGTTCTAAATAACCCAAAGGTTAAAGAATAAAAGTAACAGTAATGCAAACTAGAAAATAAATGATTAAAAGAAGATATTACACAGTAAAATTCTAGGAGCAGCTAGCATGGTACGTAAGGAAATTTACAGCATTAAATGCTCATACTAGAAAATAACCTGAACTTTCAGTTCAAGCCTTACAAAAATAACAATAAACAAAGCAAAATAGTTTTTTTTTTAAAGCAAAGAAACTAGAATAAAAGAGAAGCAGAAAAGAATTAAACATAAAACAAACGTATAATAGAAAGCTCAACAAAGCAGAGATGTTTATTTGAAAATGCTAATAAAAAATCTGATCTCTAGTGAGAATAAACAAGAAAAAAAGAAAATACATGTAAACATATTAGGATTAAAAAGGGGAACTAAGTATAGATGTAGCAGAGATTTAAACTTGAAGAGAATATCAACCGTCTTAATAAAAAGTCAATAAATTTGAAAACTTTGGTATAATGGACAAATTCCAATTGAAACTTCTTACAAAGAAAACACACAATACAGATAGTTTCATAAGTAAATCCTATCAAACATTCAAACTTACATAAACTCAGAAAAGAGAAAAAAAGAAAATACTTCCCAACTAACTCTATGAACCTAAAACCATCATACCAAAACCAGGCAAGACAGGGCAAAGAATAAAAACTGTAAGTCAATCTCACTCATTCATGCCGATGCAAAAATCCTAAACAAAATATTAGAAAACCAAATCTAGTAACGTATCAAGAGGATAATAAAAAGGAATAAAATACTGATTCATGCTACAACATGGGTGAACCTTGAAAACATTATGTTAAGTGAAGCTGCCAGACACAAAAGTTCACACATGATTCCACTTACATGAAATGTTCAGAACAGGCAAATTAACAGAGACAGAAAAGCAGATTAGTGATTGCCAAGGGGTAAAGTGGAACTGGGAGTGACTAGCAATAGCAGGTACAGGGTTTCTTTTTGAGGTGATGAAAACATTCATTAATTAGATAGTGGTGATGGTTGCACAATGTTGTAAATATCCTGAAGACAAGCTGTCCTTCAGTTAATACTGAAATCAGTTCAAATTACCAAGAAGAAAATATCCTGACCAAAATTAATTTAGGGCTATCTCTATGGGAATACAAAGCACAAAACAAAATACACTGTCCATGTCCTGAGTAACATTTTCATCCAAATTAAACAATTAAAGAAAAAAGTATAATCTTGTGGGGGAAAGCAGAGTGAGTAGTGAAAAACCCAAACAGCTAACATTTGCTACCTTTTCTGTTTACATGTTCTCCCTTCCCTCCAGCACGGTAAGTCACCAGGCAGCTACCACAATTTGTTCCTTCCAATGGCACATAGTTCAGGTTTGCCAAACCCTAGTCTCTTCTAGTTTCAGATACTGACATTATATTTTTAATAAGTAACAAAGTACTGGCTATATAACACAACTGGAATTTTTCTGTTTAATAACTCAATTTCAGAATAAAAAGATACAAATTCTTCATAAACTGAAAAAGAGAACCTACAGGCAATAAAAATTTTGTCAATTTTTAAGTGGCAAAGCCACAATCTAATCCATTTTGTTTTATTCATTATTTACAAGAGGAAAATAATCTAGATGGACTTTCTCTCACTCTCACAAAACTAAAACATTTTATATAAGCTCCAAGTTTTACCTTGCAAGTTCCTTCGGTTTGAATTTCCACCATGTATCCGGTTCCCGGAAAAGGACTTTATATTTATGTTTTTGAGACTACATACAAAAAAGACAAATGCATTTTTAAATAATTACTTCCATGAAATTAAATTTTCCCCAAATTCACAGCATGTTAAAACTGAAAGAATATAAAAGATTATCTATCTTGATGAGTGTGTTACCAGGCAAGATGAAGTCTCTCTGATCCAACAACAAACTTCTAGAAATTTATGCTACTGATAAAAACTTATGTCAGAGTGCAAAATTATATACACAGCAGAATATCTAGTTCATCATTATTTGTAATAGCAAAAGAATACACACAACACAGTGTCTATTAATATGGAACTGGCTAAATAAAGGAGGCTATAATCATACAATGAAAATACATACAATGGCTTTTAAAATCCTCTGTTAATGAGAAAATGTTCTTAATGTAAATTGTTAAGAAAGTAAGATACAGAATTTTCACTAGAATAAAAAAAGATAATCTGCATATGTATAGAAAACTTCTGGAAGGAGTCTCAAAAATACTATGAAAAGTATCTACCTCAAGGGAATAGGACTTTAGGCTTTCTTTTTTATGGCTTGAATACCTATCAGAATACATACATGACTTTTATAATTTTAAAACTATTTTAAATGACAACGCATTCTTTTTTTTTTTTTTTGGCCACACTGCACAGCTTGAGGGAATCTTAGTTTCCCAACCAGGGATTAAACAGGCACCCTCGGCAGTGAAAGCATAAAGTCCTAACTACTGGTCTGCCAGGGAATCATGGAATTCCCAATGACAGCTACTGAGAAACTATTTTTCAAAACTCTAGTATTTTGGCACAGCAATGCCAAATAAAAAAAGAGAGAGAAACTATTCTACCTGAACTTTTTCCATCTCAACTGATGTCAATCTTCAGTTACACAGGCCAAAACCCAACTTGATGCCATACTTAATGCCTCTCTTTCACATCCGTATCAATCCAATAAGAAATTCAACTGGCTCTACTTTAAAAATATATCCAGAATTTAATCTCTACTCACTATGACCTTCACTGCTCCCATGTTGGTCTGAACCATGTCATCTCTTTAACTACCACGAAAGCCCTTTAACAAGTCTCCTTCCTGCTTCCATTCTCCCCCACTCCCAAGTCTATTCTCAACACTGCCCTACAGTGATTCTTTTAACAGTCAGATCATGTCACTACTCTGCTCAAAACCCTGTTATGAACTAATGAATTTATTCTCTCAAATCTTTTATGTGGAAACTCCCATTCCACCATGTGACTGCGTTTGGAGACAGGACCTTTATGGAAGTAATTAGGGTTAAATGAAGTCAAAAGTTTAGGGCACTAGTGTCCCTGTAAGAAGAGACACCAGAGAACTTGTTCTCTCTACCATGTGAGAACACAGCAAGAAGAGAACTCTCAACAGAACTTGATCCTCCTGGACCTTGATCTGGGACATCTAGTTTCCAAAATTGTGAGAAAATAAAATTCCTCTTGTTTAAGCTATCTAGTCTATGGTAATCTTTATGGCAACCTGAGCAGACTAATGTATCTTCCATGTTACTCAAGGTAAAATCCTAAGTCCTCACAGAGACCTAGGCATAAGCCCTTACATAAGTCTGCCCTGCCATCTCCCTAACCACCATTACATCTCTGACCTCACCTCCCACTATTGATCCCCTCAGTTTTATGACAAGATGTCAATAGTGGTCATTGCTATTTTCTGTCATTCTGACAGAAAAGTTCAAAGATCAACCCAGACACCAAGGTAGTAGTGACATAATACCCTGTAATGAGCCTGCTCACTTCCATCTCCTCACCTCAGCACCAAATTTCTATAACTTATTCAATGGCTGGCAATAGTCCAGGTCTCTAATTACCTAAAGGGGTATATTTAACTCTTAGAATCAAATTAATTTTAAATGCACACATACACACAGAGAAAAAGAGACTAAGCATTTAAAGACTTTTTCAACTCCCATTATCAATGGACAAATCTTAACAATAAATTATATTACTTAAGAGGATTCTGACTTAGGTCAACCTATATGATAGTCCACAAGGGAAAATACTACTTTGCCATATATTTTATGTGTGTGTGTGCACATACACACACACACATATTTATGTTTAGCCAGTAGAAACTAAGCTACTTGACTGCTCCCTATTTATCCCTAACTTACTATTTTAGCTACTTTTGTGAATGACAGTCAAGACAGTAATAGACTATTATCTCCAATCTATTCCACTCTTCTACACTTTCATTATCTTAATAACAAAAGAAGCAAAAGGTGATCCTCTCCTCTACAGTAATTCCTGCATCTACTTCTTTATGAAGACAAAAGCATTTGGCATCTAAGATAAACAGGAGTCCTTTATATTTCTAAGTAGAGTTGAAAAGAGTCAAGGAATCAGTATTGGAAAAAAGGATTTACATTTTTAATTGTTATATAATAAATAAGGGAAAAGATAACATTATAGAAGGCTGAAGCCTAAATAAAAATCAGAAACATATAATTTGGGGGCTTCTTTATTTACTACATAGGAAAATAAAGTGTTAAAAATTTTCTAAGATGACAGCAGGAAGCTAAGAAAAACCTACAGAGGAGTCAAGTAAAGTTAAGGGGAAAGCACGTCCCTGTGGTAAACATATTAGTCTAGAAATTAGGAACTCCTAAGGCCAGAAAGCAAACTGAATTTCAGCCTCAAAGAAGTCTGTTTCCTCTACCACGCTGCACAGAAGTAAAATCTCACTTGCTTTCAAAGGAAACATAATTTTCTTTAGCAAAGTAAAGAATCACACCTTCAAAACAGTACAAACACACTAGGCACAGTAAAGGGGGTATAAGCTGGATGTGTTAAAAATACAGAATAGCAAGTATAACATTCATTAACTAAAGAAACAAGCTGAGCTTCAATGTGCCAGACATGTGCTAATCTTGGGAGAATAAAACAAATAATACACATACTCACAAAAGCTTCACTCATCAATTTACTCAACAAATATATATTTAGTATATGCCAGTGCTATACTTTGTAGATTCAATGATGAATAAAACAACAGCCCTACCCTCAAGAAAAATAGATGGCTTAAAGCCAAATTCAGCCCATCAGCCAATATTTGAACAGATTAGGAACTAAGGATATATAAATATAAATATATATATATATTTTTTTTTATGTTTAAAGGATTGTTTAAAAAGAATATGCAACAGACTGCGGCCTGTAAAACCTAAAATATTGACTATCTGGTGTTTTCTAGACAAAAATTTGTCAACTCATGACCTACTGATAAAAACAATGTACTTAGTGCTATAACAGAAATAAGCCAGGGTGCCATGAAAGAAGAGTGCCCAAGTCAGCTTTTTAGTAAATGAATGAATGCTAACTTACTAAAAAGTCAGGACTGTTTGCTTGAATTCACTTAAGTATTAGTATCCCCCCAAAATTCCAAACCCATTATTAAAGACTTATGACAATTTATGGTACAAACCAAAGCAACATATGGTTTCATTTCCCATGCCTGTAGGTTTGTATTATCTATTATTACAGGAGACACTTTCTTCTCAAATGCTTCTTTTGCTGAAAAACAGAAAATGAGAAATCACTTTTAATAACTATGTTTTAAAAAATCTAATCTTATTGATTAGATTTGAAATTTCATAATTTGAAAATCATAGATATGTGCTAATTTTACTCACAATTCTACTTCTAAATACGCTGAAGAAGGAAATGGCAACCCACTCCAGTATTCTTGCCTGGAAAATCCCATGGACAGAGGAGCCTGACGGGCCACAGTCCACAGGGTCACAAGAGTCAGACACGACTTAGCAACTAAACCACCACTACTTCTAAATACTATTTTGAGTATATGAAAAACTAAAGTACAGGAAAATGCTGAATAATAAATCCTAAATACTAAAATTATAATCAGAAATTAAATAAAAACTGGTCTAAATTTGATGTGTATATTAAATGTATAGACAGCATAAATAGGGGGGAAGTTTTCATTAAAACCAATAAAAAGACAATAATCCAATTTAAAAATGGCAAAAGATCTAAATAGAAAGCTCTCCAAAGGAGATAAACAAGTAGCCAATAAACAGACAAAAAGCGATCAGGGAAATGCAAATCAAAACCACAATGAGATACCACTTAACACCCATCATTAGGACAGCCATAGTCCAAAAGATCAGATTAAAAAAAGTTTTTTAATTTAAAAAAAAAAAAAAGACAAGTGTTAGTAAAGATGAAGAAAAGTTGGAACTCTCATATACTGCTACTGAGAATGTAAAATGGTGCTCTTGCTTTGGAAAATAGCTTGACAGTTCCTAGAAAGGTAAAACATAGACAGGTATGTTCATAGCAACATTATTCATAATAGCCAAAAAATGAAAACAATACAAATATCCATCAACTAATGAATGGATAAATGAAATGTGGCATATCCACATAATGGAATATTATTCAGCCATAAAAAAGAATAAATTACTGATACTTTCTACAACACAGATGAACCTTGAAAACATTATGCTAAGTGAAAAAAAACCATTCACAAAAGACCACATATTATATGAGTCTACTTGGATAAAATGTCGAGAATAGATAAACCTATAGAAAGTGAAGTAGTGGTTGCCTGGGGTTGGGAGAGAGTTAAGGAGAAATGAGGAGGGACTGCTAATGGGTATGTGGTCTTTCTGAAGTGATAAAAATGTTCTAAATTTGATTGTGGTGATGGTTGTACAACAAGGAATATGTTTAAAACTATCTGACTCTTATCTCACTCAATAAAGCTTTTTTAAAAAGTTCTGCCAATTAATTTCAAATTATTATTGCTGCAGTTGTTGTTACAGAAAGGCAAGTTGAACTACTGATAAGCACTCTTCATTCTCATTTAACCTTTATAAGAAATCTAGGGGATTAGTACTATTAAACTCTTTTACAGATGAGGACACAGGATCCTGGAGACTACAAATAACTTGCTTAAGAGCACACAGCTGGTAACTGGCAAATCCAAGACTGCACTTGATCACATCAGACTGTTTTTTATTTTTGTGTTGGTATTTTCATATTCCTGATTTTTACTTTAATATTTAGTTCAAGAAAGAATATAGAAAAATTTAACCATGTCTAAAGATGACAAACTCAAGAATAGCCTTCAAAGTGCATGTATCACAAAAGAAAGGCTAAGTAAAATACTGTCTA
Source organism: Bos mutus (assembly GCF_027580195.1). Lineage (NCBI taxonomy): Eukaryota > Metazoa > Chordata > Mammalia > Artiodactyla > Bovidae > Bos > Bos mutus. The sequence continues at coordinate 59,096,862 of NC_091622.1, read as the reverse complement.
TATGTCTTAACAAGAATTTCCCATATAAAATTCAAACTATTCATAACTAAACATTTCATGATAAAATCATCTTCAGTGAATAGTTGCACTAATAAGAAAATTGAGGTTTTACCAATAACCTTCCTGCAGGTTTAGTTTGAGGGAAGTCATTTTCCACTCTCACACAATCCTCTACAAAAATTAGGCCAATCTAGGGAAGACTGGTGGAGAAGGCAATGGCACCCCACTCCAGTACACTTGCCTGGAAAATCCCATGGACGGAGGAGCCTGGAAGGCTGCAGTCCATGGGGTCTATAAGAGTCGGACACGACTGAGTGACTTCACTTTGACTTTTCACTTTCATGCATTGGAGAAGGAAATGGCGACCCACTCCAGTATTCTTGCCTAGAGAATCCCAGGAATGGGGGAGCCTGGTGGGCTGCCGTCTGTGGGCGTCGCACAAAGTCGGACACGACTGAAACGACTTAGCAACAGCAGCAGCAGGGAAGACTAATGGTTAACAATGCAAATTCTATTTTAGGAAACTGGGACCAGAGCATGCCAGACAACTGTAACCATCTTGAGCTATTTCCAGACCAATGTAGAAAATCTGACTTACTTCTGACAAGATCTCCATTGACTAAATAAAACTTAAACATTTCAGGCAATGTTCTAAGCTATTTTACAAAAATTAACTCATTTAATCCTCATCACAGATCTACGAGACTACCTCCTCCACTTATTATGTAATAAGAATTGCTATAGTTATAATTTTATCTATATTATATAGTTATAATTTAGAATGAAAGTTAATTACAACTTAAAAGTTGTATGTCACTCAAAATAAAAACACCTGGTGGATTTTTTCCTTTATATTGCTCTTAATATTACCCATCACTTGACGTCTATCCTTACCACGATTCTGGTTCCATTCATGTGCTTCTCCTAAGTATCTTACATCAAACTGGTATTGTCCATTTATGTAAAAATAATCATCAGTACTAAGAATAACTCCACTTGGATTATCCTCTTGCAAAGTCCTGTGAATGATAAATGTAATTATTTTCATTAATTATTCTTCTAAATTCTCTCTCCTGATTTTTGCAAGGTCATAATCCAAATTAAAAATTCAAGTATCATTATTTAAAAGAATAAAGATACTTTATTTCTCAAACAAATCACATTGAAAATCTCTAAGCAGAAGTCTGACTCCCAAGAAAACCGAGGCAAGTCTACTTTGCTTTACGTAAATTATTATTTCGGAAACTTTTAAAATATATTATGAAGTTCTTTGTCCTTACTATAAAGGTATGAAGGTTAACACAATTTTAAATATCAAGAAAACCAGTAACTAACAATGCTTCAAAATTCTTATCAATCACATGCATCTCCCTCATCTGGCCACTTGATAAACACAGATCTACCTTACCCGCTCTATGCTGAAGGTCACTTCCAGGTAGGCAAGTACCTTGATATTTAATTCTACTTTAAAAGTAGAGGAAACTCTTAGACTATTCATTTAATCAGCTCAATTATACAAAGTTAAGGACTTCTCTGGTGGTCCAGTGGTTAAGAATCCACCTGTCAATGCAGGGGACTTGGGTTCAGTCCTTGGTCTGGTCCAGGAAGATTCCATGTGCTGCAGGGCAACTAAGCCCATGTGCCACAACTACCGAAGTCCCAAGGCCCTAGGGCCCATGCTCTGCAATAAGAAGTCACTGCAATGAGAAGCCCATGCACCACAATTAGAGAGTGGCCCCCGTGCACTGCAGCTAGAGAAAGCCAGCGTACAGCAGTGAAGACCCAATGCAGCCAAAAATACATTTAATTTAAAAAAATTTTAATAAATAATACAAAGATAAGATAGTTTTATAGGGGTTTTCTGACTCCTCTCTTTCTTTTGGCCACATTAGCTTGCAGGATCTTAGCTTACCAACCAGAGACAGAATCCAAAGCGTGAAGTCTTAACTACTGGACCATCAGGAAAGTACCCCATCTCTCTTTCTTGACTCTGGAATTTATCTTCTATATAACTGAGATACATGTAAAAAATAAGCAAAGAGAATCCACAGAGACATAACAGTGCTACCCTCTTGACATATATGTATATGTGCAACTGATGACCACTTTGCTGTACAGAAGAAACTAACACAAAATTGTAAAACAGCTATATGCCAATAAAAACCTATTTTATTTTATTAATTTTATTGTATTGGAGTATAATTTACTTACAATGTTGTATTAGTTTCAGGTGTACAACAAAGTGACTCAGTTATGCATATATATATATATATCCACTCTTAAAGATTCTTTTCTCATATTGAAATATATCTTTTGAATTTGATTTTTATTAGTATCTATTAAGCAAAAATAGGATTCCCTGATAGCTCAGTTGGTAAAGAAACCGCCTGCAATGCAGGAGACCCCTGTTTGATTCCTGGGTTGGTAAGATCCCCTGGAGAAGGGAAAGGCTACCCACTGCAGTATTCTGGCCTGGAGAATTCCATGGACTCTATAATCTATGGGGTCACAGAGTTGGACATGACTGAGCTACTTTCACTCTCACTTTAAGAGAAAGAGGTGCTGTTTTAATCCCTGAGCATCCATCAGTAAATTGTATTCATGAAGCTTACATTGTAGTGAATGCTCACTTGATCTCACTTTCTGAGACTCCTTCATTTATCTTCTCTTTTACCTCTAAGCTTTCCCCTCTGACACTTCACATCTATCTCAGCTATCTTTTAAATTTTTAACCACACTTTAAAGATCCCTTTTCAACTGTTACCCAACTTCTCTCCTTAACTGCTTTAGTATAAATGCTTTTTTAAGGTCTTAAGGTCTTCCACCTTTCCAGGGCAACAAAAGTATTTTTCAAGATAGCCATTCGTAGCCTTCTTTCCAATAACTCTGAAAGTCTTTTTTCATCTTTAATTTTCCTTGGACACAACAGCTTAACACTGTGGACCACTCTCTCTGAGAAACTTCAGCTACCTATCTCTGCACTTCCCAGTTACTTCTCTCTTTTCATTCAAATTTTAGCAAGCTCCAACTTTGTGACAAGCATTTCTTTCTCTTCCTAATCTCTAACCGTAGCTGCTTCTGGCTCTGAGGACTCTGAAACCTACTTCTTCAAACCTGTGTCACAGCTCTATTACCTTTTAAGGTACCCTCTTTTGTTTCAATCTTTCACAAAATGAAGTATCATAACTGACTGTAGTATCTATAATATTATTTCCTATTCTTGTGGTCATTAAATCAAAGAGAAAGCCTATGTCTATAGAAGAATATATTTATAAATATATGAGTAGAATATGTGGAAATTTATTGGAAGATAAATCCAGACTAAGAAAGGACATTAAAAAAACAACCGAAAATGAGCTTATCAAGGTATACATGAGTGTTCCCAAAGACTAGATACACCTAGGATAAAATAGAAAAGACTCAGCTGAGAACAGCAAACCATGAGAGAAAATAGATAAAACTTAGAAGGAAAAGGGAAAAATTGGCAAAAAAAATAAATTAGATGTAAATATTCTGGAATTTAAAGAAGAGGATTGAAAGAACTTTGAAAACAACACCTTTTAACAAGTATCACTGAAAGTATAACGAAGTTGCCTCTATCCCTGACTCTGGTCTCTGAGACCAAGACATCCACAACGTATCTTAACTACAAAAAGCACACAGATGGGATATATGAGATATATGTGGTACTGAGGGTACCACATTTTGCAAGGAAAAAAAAAAAATCACTGAAAATTTGAAGTTCTCTGATTACCAATGGTTCATCCTATGTTCTCTTCCTTCATATTATACATTTCTAAACCTTATTTAACAACATGCTACAATTCCAAATTTCCAACTACCAGCAGAATTCTTGTCAAGACTTTCTTGAATTCAAAATCAATTATGGCCCTTTATCTATATAATCAAAGCTGAATTTATCTTTCTCCCACTCAAATTAGTTCTCTTCCACACGAACTTATTTCTTTTGATTTTACAAGCTCACAATCTTGAAACCACCTTTAATTTTTTTCTTCTATTCTGTCTCTCAAAATGATATTCTAAGACAAAAAAATTCAATAAAAACTTCTGGAGAAAACAGTGCTATTAGCTACAAAGTTAAAAAAATTAGTAAACATCTCTATGAAGTAAAAACATCTCACATAGTCAAGCTATTATAAATATTCAAGTTCACACATTACACTCATTTTTTAAACTCAATTAAACCTCATACCTTGCCAGAAAAGATTTTCCTGATCCTGGAAGGCCTCTGAGAAGAACGAGAACTAGTCCAACATAAGATGATGTCTTCTTTCTTACAGCCTGAGAAACTGGAGCTTCTTGTACCTGGTAAGCACTCGCTCCCTCTTTGCTTCTCCACACCTTTGTGGGGGAAGCATGAGAAATCACTGGGGGTGGAAACGCATAGTTGACAGGCCTCCAGTGCGCAGCTGTGGTTACAACAGGAGCCACAAAGCCATGGTTGGCTTGAAAGAGGTCAAAAGCAGGAATCATTGGATTCCACATTGGTGGAGGTGGGGGAGGAGGCAGCAGTAGAGGGAGAGGGGTTAGTACTGGGCAGTAATTCACATCCTTCCCCTTTGGTGGCAGTTCAGTATGTTTGTGTGGCTGGAAACTGAATTCTTCAGAAGGTACAAAAACATCAGGGACAGATGTGGACTTCTGATCTCCACCTGTACCTATTAAACCAATCCCTGGATTTTGGACAGCAAGGTTTAGAGGAGCCTGAAGCTCATTAGCATCCAAATCTACAGGGGCTTGAGAGAACTGAGTCTTAACACACTCAGATTCCGAAAGCTCTTTCTGAATTTGGTTGCTGCCATCCATCAAAGTGTCATTATCTGCATTTAAAGAACTACTGAGAAGAGAATCTTCCAATGCCACTGTGTTATCTTTTGTAAAACTTTTGGACCCATTTGAAACTGAATGTGAAGTTAAGGAATTTGAACTTAATGCAGAGACAGAAAGCTCTAAATTTTCATTGTTCAAATCCATATTTTGGGTAGAAAGAATGGGAGTCATATTACTTGAATCTGAACTTACAAATGAACTCGGGTCACTAAAATTATTAACATCTTGCAAAGGCAAAAATGAGTATGCTTGGTTATCAGGAGAAGAGTTCAATTTCTCAAAAGCATTTTGTATTAAAGAATCTAAATCTTCAGTTAGCTGCATGTCCAAAAATGAATCCATTTTTGAATCTTCACTCTCTTCTTTTGGAGGACATTTTTCCATTATTTCACATTTCACTGCATTTACTTGTTTCTCAGAAGCAACGAAGTTTGTTGAAGACGATTCTTCTATCTTAGCATCAGTGGCTGATAATTCTAATAGACAATCCATGGCATTTTCAACTGTACAACAATAAGAACAACAATAACAACAATAAAATATACCTATATGGATTGAAAACAGTAAAACATGATTTAATTAAAATTCACATAAAATTATACTGACTTTACATTGAATGAAATGTCAAGAAATTTATAAATATTCAAGTCATCTTTAACTTAACATTTTACTAATATATAATTCTGTATAGTGAAAGATTTGAATAATGGAGACATGCAATGTTGTTACTTTCAGACAAACAGTAATAAACTAGGCCAATAAACTGCCATCAAGTAGATATTCTCTGATGAATTTATTGAGTAAAAGAAAAATATCTGGAACTGTATACTTTAGGGTTGTTTATAAAGATACTAAAACCAGTTGCTCTAATCAACAAATACTTACCTACTACATGCTGTTTTAAGTATGAAGTATTTTATTTATTAATAAGTATTCTAATAAATCTAATTTGCTTATATGGTCCATACTATGAATTTCACTTAACACAAAAAATGTGCATGAGCATGTACTACATATCAGACATACTTTGTACAAGGATGAACAAGATAATAGTTTTTACTACACTCGAAGGATTTTCGCAGTCTAATGGAAGCAACTGAAGACGTTAGAAGACAATTATAGTATAATATAGATTAAATACTGCACACTCTTAATAATATACAAATGCCTAAGCAGCCTTATAGGAAAGTAAGGAAAGATTTCACATGAGGTGATATGTAAACTGGGAGTTGGAAGATCAAAAAGAAACTTGTCAATACAGAATGGAAAGGCAAACCCAGTCCTAAAAACACACAGCATGTTTAAGCTATTGAGTTTGTTGGAATGCGAGTACACAGTAATATGGCAGATAAGAGAAGGAGATAAAACTGGAAAGGGAAATCAAGTAAAATTGGAAGGGTCCTCTATTTCATGGTAAGAAATACTAATTTTATTTTCCAAGGGAACTTGAAGGGAAACTACCTGTCATAGCATTTGGGCTAGATGTTTTGTTGTCTCAATGAATCTTCAAATTATACTACAAGCTATAGTATTCCCAGCACAGAGATGAAGAAAATGAAGTTTAGAAAGTATATTAACTTAGCCCACGTCACACAGATAATAAGTGACAAAGTCAGGACTGGTGTGTCGACTCCAATGCTGAGCTCCCTCCATTACAACATAAATATAGAGAAATTAGAATTGTTAAGCATCTGAAATCTGAGGCTTTTTCATATTATTTTTGTGTATTAACTTAAGGAAGATAAATGTGGAAACAGCACAGCACAGTAGGTAAAAGCTCTGGTCAGGAATCAGAATGACATTTAAATCCCTACTTGCTGGCATGAACACTTTGAACAAGTTAGTTAACTTTCCTAAGCCTTGATTTTCTCATTTGCAATGTGTGGATAACAAAAGTACCTACCTCATAGGGTTGTTGTGAGGATTAAATGAGATAATCCATGAAAAAGGGCTGTGCACAAGGACTGGCACCTAGTAAGCACCCAATTAGTGTTCCCTTAAGAAGAAAAACAAAGAGGGATTGGAGGGGGCAAGCCTGGCAGAGAGACCGGTTAGAAGACTATAGCAATAAACATGGAAAAAAGGGAGGGAAAAAAAAGGCGGGGCGGGGGGAGCAAATATAAGAAGAATTTCTAAGAAAAAACTACATGATAGAAAAATCACAAAAGATCAACCAAAAAAATTAATGTGTATATAATGAAAAACAGTATATGTAAAAAGAAGTAAAAGATCAAACTATATACATAAAACACAGAAGTTTTTACAGTGTTGAGAAAAATTAAAACAATGGTATAAAACAATGAAAAACACACGAACAATTCACACAATACAAGAACTAATAAACAATCATATATAAAAATGTTAACATTTCTCTTTATCTAAAAAAAAAAAAAAACCATTAAAGAAAAGGTAAAATCTTATTCCTAAAATCTTAAAAGAATACCACTCAATGTTGATAAGGCTGTAATGAAACCCTTATACAGTGCTAGTGTCATTACAATTGGCACATTTATTTTATAAGGTAAATTTATTTTTTAATTAATTTTTATTGGAGTATAGTATAGTTGATTTACAATGTTGGGTTATAGTTTTTGCTGTACAGCAAAGTGCATCAGTTATATATATACATATATCCACTCTGTATTTTAATTCTTTTCCAATACAGGTCATTAGAATATTGAGAAGAGTTCCCTGTGCTATACAGTAGGTCTTTATTAGTTATCTACTTTGTATGTAGTAGTATGTATATGTCAATCTCAGTCTCCGAATTTATCCATCCCCCGCTTTCACCCCTGGTAACCATATGCCACACCTCTTTAGTAGGCAATTCAGCAAATGTTTCCAAGAGCCAAAAACTGTCCTTACCCTGTGACAGAAGAAAATAAAACTTCGGAATCGGGAAAAAGCCAAAAGACGGAAAAGGTTATTCATACCAAGATGTTCTTTGCAATATTAATTATTCATGTAAAACATAGCTATAATTAAATAAATTAGAGCATAATAACCCAACAGAATAACCCAACAGAATATTAGAAAGCTATTAAAAAATATAAAGACTGCGGCCAACTGAAAAAAATACTTATATTAGGTTAAGTTTTAAAAGTAGAATATACAATGTCATAAATGTTATTATTCAAACTACTCAAAACATCAGTATTTATGAAGGAGGTATAGAGAAGATCCTGGAAAAGAAAAATGTTTTTTGTTAGGATGTAAGGGTAACATACTGATATTTTCCTTGTACTTCTTCATTGTTACTAGTCTGCGTGCAAAAATAAATTTTAAACACACCAAAATTAGGAAATATATGTTGAAGCCACAAATAAAATTGTAAACACTATTATTTCTGAGCATCATGTAGACTGCTGAAAGCTGGTTTTCTGCATACATAAAAGGATAGATAAGATAGGCTCACATCATAGACTGTGGAATGTAAAAAAAAAAAATTTGAAGTTTACCCCATTACCAAAATTCCCCAAACCTAGAATAATTTTACTTATACTAATCATGGCCAATAGCAATATTAAACATCAATATTTAACTTACTCATCCATTTAAATTTGACAGTTTCCCCTGTCTGCAAACATACATCTAAACAATTTATTACAAGTCATTAATAATTTACTGCACTGAAGACTTTATCAGAACAAAACAAAAACTCAATCCTTACTGGGAAAAAAAAGAAAAAGTCCTATGAGGTACATACTATTATTTTTCTCTTTAACAGATAAGAAAACTGAAACCCAGAGAAGTTAAGAGGTAGAGCTGGAAAATCAACCTAAAGCCAATTTTAAATCACACTGGTCTATTAGCCTCAACGCTTAATCAGCTCTCATTTCCATAATTATAATTACCTTTTCACTCAATAAGTATTTACTGAGGTCCGAGCAAGTCATTTGGTATTTAGGGGCTGGAGATACAGCAGTACAACAAAACAGTTTTTTAAATCCCTCTCTTCATAGAGTACTCCAGGTCAACGGCTCTCAACTGGGAATGATTTTGCCCCTCAGGGAACATAAGATGATATACAGAGGTATTTTTAATTGTTACAACTGCAGGGGTGGGGCAGGGGATGTGCCACTGGGATCTAATGGGTACAAGCCAGAGATGTTGCTGAACATCCTATGATGCCCAGGAAAGACACTCACAACAAAGAATTATCTGGTCCAAAATGTCAATAGTGCCAACCTTTTCGAGAGGGAAGATAAAAAGAAATAAAACATAAAAGATGAAATCTACACATACATCTTATACCTAGAACTATACATTTCTTGAAAGAAGAAACGATGTTTTATTCTTTACATGCCTCATAATACTAAACTTAGTACCTTACCCACAGCAGATTTTCAAAAAGTAATGAACAAAATAGAAATAACGTAGTCATTTTCTGTATTACTACTGGTCATGGCATAGTACATAAAACCTTTTTATAAAATGCAAAGGGTTCAAACTAAACTTTTCTCACCTTTGAAATCACATTCAGAAAGCATCAAATACACTACATCAGGATCCAGATCAGAAAACATCTCTGAGACACTGGTGAAGAGTTCTTCCTGATCAACCTTTGTCTCATACACGGAAGGAAGAGTAGTGGTTGGCTCCTCATGACTAGTAACACTGGATACAACTTCCTTAGAGTTTGTGGTCTTCCGAAAAGGATTTCCCCCAAGATTTTTCCTTCTCCTTGGCATTCTGACTTCCAAAACTAAAATGTCTCCCTTTTCTTATTTAAGATGTTTGATATTTAAGTCATACCTCAAAGAAAATAGGGTTAAATATCTTGCACAATCCAGTAGTAAAAGGACCTAAAATAGAAAGCAAGTTGAAACACTCAGACTATAGTTATAGTTCCAGATCTAAAATTGGAATGACATCTTTATTCAACTCTAAGAAAGTACCATCAACTCTGGTGGGCAGCAAAGCCCAAGAGCAGTCACACAATTTCCCTCTCCAAAATATTCAAGTTTTTCAGGATTGAACATGTTAAAAATTAAGATATTAACAAATGTAATATAGTTTCAGAATGGTGAGTACACTACTTCGGCACAATTACTTCATTTAAAAAAACAACAACACAGTATTCATAATGAGGATGCCTAATGAACACTTATTTGGATGTCTAATAGGCATCATAAACTTCACATGTCCAAAACTGAGCTCCTTATCACATACTTCACACTTGTTCTTCTTAGTCTTTCCCATCTCAATTAAGGCAACTCTATCCTTCCAACTGCTCAGGTCAAAAATCTTGGAATAATTCTTGACTCCTCTCATCCCACATCCAATTAGTAAGCCAATTTTGTCAATGCAACCCTCAAAATGTATCCAGAATATGATCATTCCTCACCATTTCCATGGCTACCACAGCCTTGCCTGGATTAGTATAAAAGTCCCTTAACCTCCTTGCTTCCATCCTTGCCCCTTCGATCTACTGAGCACAATAACTAGAGTGACTCAGTTAAACCACAGGTCAGATCACACCTCTCTTCTGCTAAACTATCCACCAGCTTCCCATTACACTCAGGATAAAAATCAGAACCCTTAAAATGGCCTATAGTGAAGTGAAGTCGCTCAGTCGTGTCCAACTCTTTGCGACCCCATAGACTGTAGCCTATCAGGCTCCTTCCTCCATCCATGGGATTTTCCAGGCAAGAGTGCTGGAGTGGATTGCCATTTCCTTCTCCAGGGGATCTTCCCGACCCAGGAATCGAACCCGGGTCTCCCACATTGCAGGCAGATGCTTTACCGTCTGAGCCACAAGGGTACAGTCATCCCTATTCCTCTTTCCCTTGCTCATGTCACTCGAGCCATACTTCATCTCCTTGTCCTTCAAACATCAGTCATGCTCCATCTTAGAACTTTTATATTTGGTCCCTTCTACCTAAACTACTATTATCCCAGGTATCTAAAAGATGTATTTCCTATCATTACTCAATTGTTACCTTCTCAGGAAGTCAGTTGTCCAACACCACTTACCCTTCTTTTCTTACTTGAATTCTCTCCATATAACTTACCTTCTAAAATAGTATATGTGTTTCATCCACTTGTTTTATTTATTACCCATATTCCAGCAAAACGTAAGCTCCACAAGGGCAAGGACTCATAGATCTGGAGAACTCTGACAATCTACTTGCTTTCTCCTCTTGGATCTATCTAATGAACAATTCAAATGTAACATTATCTAAAACCAACTGATATTTTCTCTGAAACCTGCTCTAAACATTTGGCCTGGCTATAGTCATTCTCCATCTGTATTCCTGTCTCCTAAATGGTCTCCCTGTTTCTACACCTCTTGTCCCTTACAGTCTATTTTCAATATACCAGCCAAAACGATTTTCATACAACATAAGTCAGAATGAGTCACAGTATGCTTTAAATTCTCAACTGGCTCTCCATATCACTCAGAGTGAAAGCTAAATTTCTTACTATGGTCCACTTCCACTTTTGGCCTTTAATATACTTTTTCCCAAGATATTTGCATTGCTAACTCTTTCACCCCTTCAAATCTCTGTTCAAGTACCACATTCAATGATTTCTTCCTTGATTATCTAATTTAAAATCATGTTCCCCATTTTTTCTTTCCCAATCTCCCTTTTCTGTTAACCACCCATTGCCCTTAACACCTTCTACATTCCATAAAATTTACCTTTTAATTAAATTTATTGTGTCATAGCTCTCTCCATCTTCCAGGACTGCAATGTCAATATGGCAGCCACCAGCCACATGTGCCTATTTAAATTTAAATTAAGTAAAATTACATTTTATATATAAATATCAGATAAAGTAGATTTTAGAGCAAAAAAAAAAAAAATCAGCAAAGATAGAGAACACTATATAATTATAAAGGATCAATCTGACAAGAATTCAGAGCAACCCTAAATGTGTAGGCACCAAACAGAGCTACTAAATTAAGTGAAACAAAAACTGACAAAACTGAAAGGAGAAATAGACAAGCTTATAATTATAGTTAGAGACTTCAACACCCCTCTCTCAATAAGAGTAAACAGACATAAGATCAGCAAGGATACAGAAGAACTCAATAACACCATCATTTAAGGATCTAATCAACACTTTTACACTCCATTCAACAACAGCAGAATGCATATCCTTTTCAAGAACCCAAATAACATATACCGAAATAGACCATATCCTAGACTATAAAACAAACCTCAACAAACTTGAAAGAACTGAAATCATATAAAGTATGTTCTCTGACCACAATGAAATCAAACTCAAATCAATAACAAAAAGATAATACAAAAATCTCCAAACACTTGGAACATAAGTAATACACTAAATAATCTATGGGTCAAAGAGGAAGTCTCAAGGAAAATTTTAAAATACACAAAAATGAATGAAAATGAAAATATACCATATCAAAATTTGTAAGACACAGCTAAAGCAGCAATTGCAAAAATTTATAGCAAATTTATAACTATAAATTCATACATTAAAAAAGATGAAAAGTCTCAAATCAATAATTTAACTTTCCACTACAAGAACCTGGAAAAAGAACAGCAAAATAAACCCAGAGCCAGTAGAAGGAAGAGAATAATAAAGAGCAAAGGAGAAATGAATGAAACTGAAAAGAGAAAAACAATCACTCTAGACCCTGCAGACATCAAAAGACTAAGAGAATACTATGAACCAGTGTACATACAGAAGTCTGACATCTTATATGAAATATTTATTTCTCAAAAAACACAAATTATCATAACTCACCCAACAGGAAATAGATAAAAGCCCTATGATTTTTAATGAAATTTAATTCACAATTTACAAATTCCCCAAAAAAGAAATTTCAGGCCTAAATACCTTCAATGGATAAGTCTATCATATATAGTCTCTTTCAAAAATAGAAGGAACACTTCTTAATTCGTTTTATCAACTCAGTACTGTTACCCTGATACCAAAATCAGACAAAGCAGTACCAGAAAAAAAAAAAAAAAAAAAAAATTACAAACCAATATCCTTCATGAATACAGACATAAAAATCCTTAGAAAATATTACAAACAGAAATCAGCAGTTTATTTTAAAAGAATTATACACCATTATTAAATGAGGTTTATCCTAGAGATACAAGGTTTCAATATTCAAAAATCAGTATAACCCATTATATTAATAGGCTAATGAAGAAAACCTTAGTTGCATGAATAAATTAAGGAAAAAAGTGACAAAATTCAATACCCATTCATGATAAAAACTACCCAAAAAATAGGAATATATGAGAACTTCCTCAAAACCCTACAGATTACATTTCATTTAATAGTAAAATACTATATGTTTTTATCCTAAGATTGAGAACAAAGCAAGGATGTCCACTCTCACCACTCTTATGAAATACAATGCTGGAAGTTCTAGCCTATGAAGTAAAGGAAGGAAAGAAAATAAAAGATATAAAGATTCAAAAGGCAAAAATAAAACTTTTCTATTTGTAGATGACACAGCTATCTATGTGTAAAATCCCAAGGAATCAATAAAATCTCCAACATGAGTTCAGCAAAGGATACAAGATAAATACACAAAAGCAACTGTATTTATATATCCTACCAATAAATACATGAACATTATAATTAAAAATACAATATTATTCACAAATGCTCAAATAATGAAATATTCTGAATAAACCTAACAAAATTTTTGAAAAAGTAGATAAATGGATTTATGAGCTGTTAGACTCAATATAGTAAAGATGTCAATTTTTCTCAAATTGACATATAGGTTTAGCACAATTCCTATCAAAACCCCAGGAAGATTTTTTGTGGATATGGACAAGATTATTCCTAAATTTAAATGGAAAGACAAAGGAACTAGAATAGTTCAAACAATTTTGAAAGAGTAAAAGGATTCTGTTGATTCCATTTTAAGACTTACTATAAAGCTACACTCATCAAAACTGTATGGTATCAGTGGAGGGACAGGCACACAGATCTGACAACAGATTATAGATTAGGAAACAGAAGACACCAACATGAATATGCCCAACTGACATCTGACAAAAATGAAAAAGCAATTCAATGGAGAAAATATAACCTTTCAACAAATGGAACTGGAGCAAATAGACACCCACAGATAGAAAAAGAAAAATCTTGGCCTAAGTCTCACACTTTATTTTAAAAAAAAACTCAAAATGGATCAAGGACTTAAATCCATAGTAATATAAAACTTTTAGGAAAAAAAAGAAAATCTTAAGGATCTAGGGCTAGGCAAAAACACCAAAAGTATGCTCCATAAAAGGAAAAACTGATTAAACTATACATTATCCAAACTTAAAACTTTTACTCTGTGAACAATCTTGTTAAGAGTATAAAAAGAAAAATGACAGGCTGAAAGAAAATATTTGCATACCATGTATCTGACAAAGGACTAGTATTCAAAATATATAAAAAACTTTATCAAAACTCAAAGTAAAAACAAACAAACAAAAACCAAGTAATTCAACTAGAAAGTGAGGGGGGGGGTGAGGATTTCACCAAAAGGATATACAGATGGCACACAGGTACAAAAAGAATTTCAACATCATTAGCCATTAAGTAAATGCAATTTAAAACTACAATGAGATATTATAATACTTATACATCTGTTAGGTTGGCAAATATAAATAATAATGACAATAGGAAATCCTAGCAAGGATACAGAGAAACAGGATGGCTCATATGCTGCTGATAGGAATGTAAAATAAAAAAAACCACTCTGGACAGCAGTCTGGCAGTTTCTTAAACTAAATCTGGAACTACCACACAATTAAGTAATTGCACTTATGGACATTTCTAAGAGATGGAAAATTAGGTCTACCCAAAAAGCTGTACATAAATATTTGTAGCAGCTTTATTCATTATAATCAGAAACCAGAAAACAATTCAGATGTCCTTCAATGAGTACACAGTTAAACACACTATGTCACTTCCATCCCAAGAAGTTTAGTCAGTAATAAAAAGAAACCTACTATTGGCACACAAGACTTGGATGAAATTGCAGAGAATTAGGCTGAGTAAAAAAAGCCCATCCAAAAAGCCATGTATTGCATGATCCCCATTTGCTTAACATTCTTGAAATGACAGAAATACAGAAATAGAGAAGATTAACAGTTGCCAAAGGTTGAGGAGGAGGAAGGAAGAGGGAGTAGTGGATGTGGCTATGAAAAGGAAATTTGAGGGATTTTTGTGGTGATGGAATTGTCCTATATCTTGACTGTTTTAATATCAATACCCTGGTTGAGATGCCATAAGGCATTTTGCACATGTTTCTTTCATTGGGGGAACTGGATGAAGAGCACAAATTTCTCTGTATTATTTATTACAACTGCATGTGACTCTCAGTTCAGTAGCTCAGTCGTGTCTGACTCTTTGTGATCCCATGAACTGCAGCACAACTGGCTTCCCTGCCCATCACCAATTACCAGAGTTTGCTCAAACTCATGTCCATCATGTCGGTGATGCCATCCAACCATCTCATCTTCTGTCGTCCCCTTCTCCTCCTGCCTTCAATCTTTCCCAGGATAAGGGTCTCTTCAAATGAGTCAGTTCTTCACATTAGGTGGCCAAAGTACTGAAGTTTCAGCTTCAGCATCAGTCCTTACGATGAACGTTCAGGACTGATTTCCTTTAGGACTGTGGTATGATCTCCTTGCAGTTCAAGGGACTCTCAAGAGGCTTCTCCAACACCACAGTTCAAAAGCGTCAATTCTTTGGTGCTCAACTTTTTTTATAGTCCAACTCTCACATCCATACATGACTACTGGAAAAACAATAGCTTTGACTAGGTGGACCTTTATTGGCAAAGTAACGTCTCTGCTTTTTAATATGTTGTCTAGGTTGGTCATAGCTTTTCTTCCAAGGAGTAAGCATCTTTTAATTTCATGGCTGCAGTCACCATCTGCAGTGATTTTGGAGCCCCCAAAAATAAAGTCTCTGTTTCCATTGTTTCCCCATCTACTTGCCATGAAGTGATGGAACCAGATGCCATGATCTTAGTTTTCTGAATATTGAGCTTTAAGCCAACTTTTTCGCTCTCCTCTTTCACTTTCATCAAGAGGCTCTTTAATTCCTCTTCACTTTCTGCCATAAGGGTGGTGTCATCTGCATAGCTGAGGTTATTGATATTTCTCCCAGCAATCTTGATTTCAGCTTGTTTTTCATCCAGCCCCACAATTTTCATGATGTACTCTGCATATAAGTTAAATAAGCAGGGTGACAATATACAGCCTTGATGTATTCCTTTCCTGATTTGGAACCAGTCTGTTGTTCCATGTCCAGTTCTAACTGTTGCTTCCTGACCTACATACAGATTTCTCAGGAGGCAGGGAAGGTGGTCTGATATTCTCATCTCTTTCATTCTCATCTCTCTCATCTCATCTCATTCTGAAAGAGTTTCCACAGTTTATTGTGATCCACACAGTCAAAGGTTTTGGCATAGTCAATAAAGCAGAAGGAGATGTTTTTCTGGAACTCTTGCTTTTTTGATGATCCAGCGGATGTTGCCAATTTGATCTCTGGTTCCTCTGTCTTTTCTAAAACCAGCTTGAACATCTGGAAGTTCATGGTTCCCGTATTGTTGAAGCCTGGCTTAGAGAATTCTGAGCATTACTTTGCTAGCATGTGAGATGAGTGCAATTGTGCAGTAGTTTGAACATTTTTTGGCATTGCCTTTCTTTGGGACTGGAATGAAAACTGATCTTTTCCAGTCCTGTGGCCACTGCTGAGTTTTCCAAATTTGCTGGCATATTGTGTGCAGCACTTTCACAGCATCATCTTCTAGGATTTGAAAGAGCTCAACTGGAATTCGACCACCTCCACTAGCTTCGTTCGTAGTGCTGCTTCCTAAGGCCCACTTGACTTCGCACTCCAGGATGTCTGGCTCTAGGTGAGTGATCATACCATCGTGATTACCTGGGTCACGAAGGTCTTTTTTATATAGTTCTTCTGTGTATTCTTATCACCTCTTCTTAATATCTTCTGCTTCTGTTAGGTCCATACCATTTCTGTCCTTTACTGTACCCATCTCTGCATGAAATGTTCCCTTGGTATCTCTAATTTTCTTGAAGAGATCTCTAGTCTTTCCCATTCTATTGTCTTCCTCTATTTCTTTGCACTGATCACTGAGGAAGACCTTCTTATCTCTCCTTGCTATTCTTTGGAACTCTGCATTCAAATGGGTATGTCTTTACAATCTCAAAAAGTTGTGTAAATCAACAAAAAGTTATGTGACTCTACAATCTCAAAAAGTTTAATTTTGAAAAAGAGTATGTAAAACTAAAAATTCAGTTTCTCAGTCATACTTGTTACATTTCAAGTACTCGATAGCTACATGTGGTTAATGACTATCATATCACATGTGAACTTTTCCATAAGCACTGTTCTAAAATATAAGTTCCATGAGGCAAATGAATATCTCATTTTAGAAAGTTAAGAAGTTTCATTTACAGAAAGTACAAACTGAATGCCATAAAGAAAAAGAAGTACTAAACACATCTAGCCACATTTAAATATAAAATACCTGTATATCAAGAAAAAAGTTAAAATATGTATAATATATAGTAACTGTTTTCAATTTCTTCCCCTTCATCCTTTCTTAAACATGATTTTGCCCTACCATTTCTACCACTATACTAAAAACTGCTCATATCTAAATCACCAATAACCAATGTAGATGATCAAAGTCAAAGATAAAAGGTCTAATCCACCAGGAAGATAAAGCAATTCTAAGTTTGTATTCAACTAGTAAAAGCCCTCTCTCTGTAACTATTATAACAAGGAGGTTCCCACCTCAGCCACTACCCTGCTCCTCACACATACATAGAGGAGAGGAAGGAGAAAGAAAAGGGAGAGAAAAAGCAGTAATAACATAAAAGATTTGAGTCATGTAGTATAACTTGACTTAGTATCTAAATAACACCGAATCCAATAACCACAGAATATTATTTTCAAGGTCATAGAGAATTATGCAAGAATCAATAGCGAAAATGTAACTAGAAAACCAAATTATATGAAAATTAAGAAACATACATCAATACAAAGACAAATTCATTATGTAAACTACATATTAATACTGATTTTAAAAGAATTATTAATAACTATAAATTATAAACAAATAAAAACAGTATACATCCATATATGTAAGATACAATTATAGTCATGCATAGAAGAGCATACAAATACATATATTAAAAAAGAAAGGCTAAAAAATCAATGATCTAAAATAGATTTATTGAATTTTTATAGCTCCAGAAACTATACGCAAAATACCCTATGTACTCTGTACACCCCAATATGACTGATTGTACATAAACCGTATCCATGCCCTACTCAATCATTTCTTTCCTACCAACTACCTCCCACCAAAAAGTCTCTATCCTCTCCTACCTTTAAAAATTCTAATTCTAAAAAGTTCACATTCCTGTACTGGAAAAACTGTTTGAAATCTGATTTCTCAATGCACCCTGAATTATTAACTCAGAATTCTTAACTGAGTTAATAGGAGAATTCTTAACTCAGACTGTCCAAACTCCCAGTATTTCCTAAGCAGTTTGTTTCTTAAAAGCAGTTTACATTCACTGTTTCAACTTGCCACTTTCTGTTGACTTCTTGATCCAGTGTAATCTGTCCCCTGCATCTAGTAGTTTTTCTCTGGCTGCCCTTCTCAGTTTCCATCATTGATCTCTTTTCTTCTGTTCGCTCTTTCAAGTATGATTGCTACCCCAGGTTCTATTCCCAACCATCTGCTCCACCACTTTTTTCTAGGTCCATCCAAACCCACTGCTTCCATACCTATGACTCCAGCTAAGAATTCTCTCCCAACTCCAACATAGTTAACTGCTTTGAGGTAGGAGATAAGATAGGCCCTTGGGCTGGACAGTTGGTATTTGTCAAGCAGAGTAAAACTGAAACTCTGTTTCCCTCAGACAGACCAAGGATAAAAGCTACCAGCAAAAGCTGAGCTCTGTTGAAGTGAACAGATAAGATAACCACTCCTGAGTCAAGGAAAACTTCCCTGTCTGCACATGAGTAGGAAGGCTCCTTCGGGGGGTCAAAAAAGGAGAGAGCACCACCCCTCAGTAAGTGTGGACACACCCCCACAGGCCTCTGAGGTAGAATTCAACTTAGCAAAAGTTGCACACACATGTTGGAGAAGGTCCTAGGGCAGGTCAGATGGGAAAAAGGAACAAGATAATTCGCCAAAGGTAAACAAAGACCTTGAAAGACTATCCTATATAAGTGATTTAAATCACCTCTTTATTGTGCTCCTTCTCATACACTTACTCTCCCAATGTGTATTTCTGCCTTGTGTGTGCGCGCGCTTGGTCTTACTTCAGTCTTAATATCAACAAGTTTAAAATAAACAAGTGTGCTCTCCCACTTGTGGTGCTGTGTCTCTAATAATAAACTTTTATCTGTTTTTTTACAGTTTTTGCCTCCTTGAAACATTCTTGCTTTCACACAGGAGCAAGAGTCAGGGCCATTTTGCTTCTAGACACCAAGGTCTAGTGATTTTCTAGCCTGGTTTTCATCCAGGCTGCTGCTACTGCTAAGTCACTTCAGTTGTGTCCGACTCTGTGCAACCCCATAGACGGCAGCCATCAGGCTCCGCCGTCCCTGGGATTCTCCAGGCAAGAACACTGCAGTGGGTTGCCATTTCCTTCTCCAATGCATGAAAGGGAAAAGTGAAAGTGAAGTCGGTCAGTCGTCGCGTCTGACTCTTAGCGACCCCATGGACTGCAGCCTACCAGGCTCCTCCGTCCATGGGATTTTCCAGGCAAAAGTACTGGAGTGGCGTGCCGTTGCCTTCTCCGTCATCCAGGCTACCCACATTCAATTCTTAGGCAGGGAACTAAGATCTCTCTTCAGGACTATTCACTGATGTCTCTGTGAGTTCAGCCTCACAGACATATCTACTTGGACACTACTTAGCCAACAAAGGTTCGTCTAGTCAAGGCTATGGTTTTTCCTGTGGTCATGTATGGATGTGACAGTTGGACTGTGAAGAAGGCTGAGCACCGAAGAATTGATGCTTTTGAACTGTGGTGTTGGAGAAGACTCTTGAGAGTCCCTTGGACTGCAAGGAGATCCAACCAGTCCATTCTGAAGGAGATCAGCCCTGGGATTTCTTTGGAAGGAATGATGCTAAAGCTGAAACTCCAGTACTTTGGCCACCTCATGCGAAGAGTTGACTCATTGGTAAAGACTCTGATGCTGGGAGGGATTGGGGGCAAGAGGAGAAGGGGACGACAGAGGATGAGATGGCTGGATGGCATAACTGACTCGATGGATGTGAGTCTCAGTGAACTCCGGGAGTTGGTGATGGACAGGGAGGCCTGGCGTCCTGCGATTCATGGGGTCGCAAAGAGTCAGACACGACTGAGCGACTGATCTGATCTGATCTGATCTGATAGGCACTTCAGTCCTAAGAGTTCCAACTTAAAATGCTTCAGTGACTCTACAGCTCCCTAGACCAAGTTTCAACTTTCCAACTGTAAAGCATTCAAGGACTTTATGATTTGGTATGATTTGGCCTCTTACCTACCCCTACTCATCTCTTCCTCTAGTCTTCCTCAGGTACCCTCTGCTTCTCCTATATCTAATTATTTGTTTCCCAAAGTAGACCACTTCACATCTCTGTGCCTCACACATGTTCCACACAAAAGTTCCTCTACCCCATCCTACCCAATCCTTATTTCTTGGCTCAAGTAACTTTCTTTCACGAAAGTTTTCCAGTATCCCGAAGTCTGATCTACACAGAGCTGCTGGTGCTGCTGCTGCTGCTAAGTCGCTGCAGTCGTGTCCGACTCTGTACAACCCCACAGATGGCAGCCCATCAGGCTCCGCCGTCCCTGGGATTCTCCAGGCAAGAACACTGGAGTGGGTTGCCATTTTCTTCTCCAATGCATGAAAGTAAAACATGAAAGCGAAGTCACTCAGTCATGTCCGACTCTTAGCGACCCCATGGACTGCAGCCTACCAGGCTCCTCCATCCATGGATTTTCCAGGCAGGAGTACTGGAGTGGGGTGCCATTGCCTTCTCCAACACAGAGCTGCTACTGCACCTTAAATATACCTCTATCTTAGCATCTGTGTACTTGTTTGTTTAGACTGCTAGTCTATAAGCATCTCACAATATGTTCTTATTTAGCAAACAAGAGCTTAATAAATATTTGTTATATGCCAGCAAAAAACAAAAAGTCAATTTAGTTCTTTAAAATATTGGACTTACCATTTCAGTAGCTTGACTACTCAGGTCCATAATACAGGGCATCTCTTTCCCATGAATAAAATATCTAGGAAAATAAATTTGAAATCAGAAGGGTGGTTAAGATTCAGAATGAATATTCTCTGCCCAGAACTCCTTCCCCCTTACTCCACCAGGGGCCTAATTTCTGCTAACAGACCCCTGGCCAAGTAAGTAAGCACATCACATGACTTAGGCTGAACTAGGCATATACCTCATCCCCTCAGCTGCAGGAATTGGTCAAGGGACAGGCACGTGACCAAATCTATCTAGAGCCTCTGATGGGAGTAGCTAAGTAATAAGTCTGTGCTCAGGAACCAGGTCCCAACATATGGAGAAGCATACCGGAGTAGGAGAGATGGTGCCAGTGTCACAGATGATAAGTACAGGAAGGACTGAGAATTCCCTGAGAGTCCAGTGGTTAGGACTTTGCACTTTCACTGCCAACTCTGACCGTGGTCAGGGAACTAAGATCTGCATCTTTTCTGTAAAAGGACCTACACAGTATGCCTTTCCTACTTAGAAAACTTGCATCTATCAGATAGGTCTTTCTCTTCCCTACTAGGTAAACCCCAATATTACTATTTAATTCCCTTTTAATACAGTCTACGCAAACCACATCTCTTTTCTTTTGTGGCTACAGCATGTGGGATCTTAGTTCAAGGATGTGGGATCAACCCATGCCCCCTGCAGTGGAAGGGAGAAGTCTTAGCCACTGGAAAGCCAGGGAAATTCCTCATGTCATGGTTTAAGGTAGTCAGTTTACTTCTTTCTTTTGTTACACTCTAACCAGGACACGGTGAGATGACAATGAGCAATTACAATGAGAATGTAGAATGCTAGGGAAAGTAGAGGACTGGCTTCCCAGGAGAGGCATCACCTCTATGGAGATCTGAAAAATAAGTATGAGTTAACAAAACCAAAGGGGAGGGAAGCAGGGAGCAAAGGAAGACGTTCTAGACAGAGGAAAGCTTCTGTACTCAAGTAGATTTAACAAATTTGGCATCTTGAGAGAGAGATGAAGTAACTGAATATGACTAGCAAATTGAGGGCAAAAGGAAAAAGTGACAGGATGAAGAAGTCAACAGATGCCAGATCATGATCCTGAAAGCCAAATTAAGAAGTTCAGACTTTAACCTGAAGGCAATGAAAAGCCATACACACAAAAAAGGTTTTGAGCTGAGGAGTTAAGGGTTTAAATGTGTTAGATTACTCCAGCAACAGTGGGATAAAGTAGATGGGAAGGCAAGACTGGAAGCAGGGATAACCACTTAGGAGGCTACTGTGGCAATCCAGGTAAGAGATGATGCTGACCACTAAGTAGGATAGTAGTCTGGGAATGGAAAAAAGATACAGATTCAAGAGAGATTAAGGAGACGGGGCTTCCCTGGCAGTCCAGTAGTTAAGACGCCAAGCCGCCACTGCAGGGAACGTGAAGGTCAGGGAATGAAGATCCTGTAGGCCTCACAATGTGGCCAAAAAAAAGGAGAGATACTAAGGAGCAAGAATCCAACAGGGCTCAGTGATCTATTAGAAAATGAAAAGAAGAAAAGGAACAGCCCAGGTTTCTGCCAAGTTATTATTAGCAGTGCCTACTACTTATCAAATTCTTACCACATATGCATTATCTCTTATAATGTTCCCCTAGGAAGAAGAGGTAGTTTGTTTCATATTTTTGGTTTGAGGCTGGGAAAGGGAAAGTTGATAATCACTATAGTTTGGGATATGCTCAGTCTGGGTCACCTGTGAAATACAAATGAACGTGTTATGAAGGTAGACGATAACCTGAGTCAATTTATCAAGAAACAGCTCTGGGTTGGAGACATAAGAATTATCTACATACAAATAGTAACTGGGAGAAATATTTTTTAAGAGTAAATATCTTCTTTAACTCTGAACTTCTACTGCTGGGGGCTCGGGTTCAAATCCTGATTGGGGAACTAAGATCCCACATGCCATGCAGCAAGGTCAAAAAAAAAAAGAAAAAAAAAATCTCCTTTATTCATGCCAATATTTATTTAATACCTACACAACTATAGCTTTGGAACTAGAATTAAGGGGGAAAAAATGAGTAAAATTCAGTGAAACTCACAGTTACTATTCGGAAGGGGTAGTTCCATATAGCAGTAAGTGGATAGTGGAAATACTACATTCAAGGTTCAGAGGTAAGATGATGAGTATGTGATTACCTCTGCTGGGGGAAGAAAGCAAAGCAAACTTTACAACATATACCACCTAAATTTTGAAGGTCAGCAGAGAGTTTAAGAGGGGTAAGGCAGGGAGAACAGTGAAGACACTACAGCCAGAAGAAACAAATTCGAAGACAAAAGAAAAAAAATTTTAAAAGATAGCCTGCTTCAGAACAAAAAAAAAATTAAATATTATTCATGTCAGTCTCCCAAGCTAATTCTTAAATTTAATAGAGTGAACATATTTTAAAAAAATTTGAAAGACACATGGGGGAAATTCATTCTAATACTATATCATATTAAAGTAACATTGTGAGATTAAATGATACAGCTACAAAAATCCAATAAAAGATGGAAGGATCATTATTAAAAGTTAAGAGTCCAGATATAATCCTAATGACATTTGGCTTACTCATTGTCTGGCATTGTAAATATATTAAAAATTCAATCTCTTCTTTAATTCCTAATAAAACTACTACCACAGGCATTTAATAATGTGATCTGCTAAGATCCAATGTTTGATCTGATGAACTGAAATTCTTCCCAAGACTTACAATGTGAGTTTGCATATAAAAAGCTGAATAGAAGAAAGGCAAAGATGGTAGCTCTTTTCTAAAATTCACATTGACTTATAAATGGTTACTGCTTTGCATATCAAAAGATGCATAACCATAGATAATCATGAAGAAAAGGGAGATTTTAAGAGAAAATCCTCACACAGTATTAAAAAAAAATGCCCCTTCACTGACACTATTTATTTAGCCTCTATTGTGTACGGATACTATGCCTACTTCAATAAAGAGAAAACATTCCATAACTTAAGCCCCATTTTTCTATGAAGTCCAGTATTTAGTCCTCTTTGCTACCCCCTTCAAAGCAGCTAAAGTCAACAGGTGCACAAACTGACATTCGTTAAGTACTAAATGCTGATTTGTCCCGGGTTTTGTTTTATACGTCTTTTTTCATGAACTAAAGTGTAGTATTCTTATGGAAAAGCAGCCATTTCTTTCCTATTCTTTTCACCATCTCCATCACCGTAGCCCCCACACCCCGCCGTCCTAGCACGGCCACTTGAATAATAAAGCTCTGGCAAAGGAACAAAAAAATGTTTATTTAATTTGACCTTGCAAAACGGGCAAAGAAAATTGAACCACCTTGATTATCAAAACACAAACACATGACGTTTACATTTCTTAACGCTTTTAAGAATTATTTCATTGAAAATTGAAAGATGAGGGTTAAAATGAGTTACAAAAGAGAGCCAGGCGTTTGAGAGAAAAACAATGGAAATAATAAAAACAGAATGAAAAGGCTGCTGTTAAGATGAAAAAAAAAAAAAACAAAAACATTTTTTTAAGTGGGGGGCGAGAGGCAGCTGCAAATCAGCCACTGTTTTCTGAGAAGCCAGGTTCATCT
Organism: Bos mutus; assembly: GCF_027580195.1. Taxonomy (NCBI): domain Eukaryota; kingdom Metazoa; phylum Chordata; class Mammalia; order Artiodactyla; family Bovidae; genus Bos; species Bos mutus. The sequence goes on along the minus strand of NC_091622.1, from coordinate 59,072,184 downwards.
CCAAGATTTTCTTCTCTAAGCTCAACCAATCCCCACCTTTTCTGAGTTATCCAGTCTCCAGGCAAGCAGCGCTTCTTGATTGGCTTAAAGATGCCGAGTAGAAAAACCAGCCAATCCTGTCTTGAAGTCAGAATTGTGCTATGGAGACATTACAACCACTGCATGGCGAGAATGTGTACAAACCTGTCCGTGCCACAAATATCAGATTCTAGTTCTAAAGACTGTTGCAGAAAAGAAGATTCTTCCAAGCCAACACTGAGCGTGATCTGGCATTTACACTTTTTAAAATTACTCTCTCTTTCTGAGAGAGAGAGAGAAAAAAGAAAAATTAAAAAAAATAAAAATACCACGTTTTAACCAAAAGAGCTTAAGGAATAAACTGCCCCGGGTCGGATGACTTACTCTACCTAAGACGGATTTTCAAAGGGACCTCTCTGGAGAGTCCGGATCACAGTAGGGCTCAAGGAGGGAGTCAGTGAGGATCAAAGTTGCCGTGGGGGAGGGTGGTATGGACGACGATCAAAGAGACACAGATACCAGTAACCGGGAATGCCTCCCCACAGTACCCAAAATCAGAACTTGCAGAGTGAAAGAATGTTTGGATTTGAAGTGAGTAAATAAAACGGCTGTGCTAGGGCTACGTGCTCCGGTGGGTGGCCCCAAGTTCCAAGAAGGTTCCGCCTGGGAAAGCCAAAGGAGCTCGGAGGGCCGCCAGGTCAAGTCCCAACGGGAACTAACAGGGAAGCCCCAGGGGGGCGAGAGGGGTGTGTCAAGGGCCCAGAGGCCCGCTGGGGCCGGGAAGCCAGGAAAGCGGCCACTGCCTCCGCCTTCACCCGACCTCGGGCGGCGAGCCAGGGCCCGCCTCTCACCGACGCCTCACTTCCCTTCCGCCCGGGCGACCGGGCCCGCGGGCCGGACTGGAGACCGCCGCGCCGGACCTCCACGTCCGGAGGTTGGGGTTTCCGTCCCAGCGCCTCCCGCTGCTGCCTCAGGCCCTCCGCTCGGGTTTGGGGACCCCGGGATCCCCTTCTTCCCGACCCTCAGCCCAGCCCCGCCGCTCCGCCTCCCACCCGCCGCCTTTACCTGCTCCAGAAGCAGGCGGAGGGCGTCGAGGCCGGGGCCGCGTCGTCGAGTGTGCGACGCGGCGCCGCGGGTCCGCAGCCCTTTCCCGCCGCCACCACAGCGCTCTCCGGCGCGGCGCAGGGCTGGCGAGCGCGACGGCCGCCGGGGGGAGACGCGCGGCGGGCGCCTGGCGGGGAGACACTGCCGCTCTCCGTCCGGCCGGGGAAGAGCAGCCTCACAGCAGCCAGCCGCGAGAGGGCGGGTGGGCGGCCGAATGGGGAGGGGTCTCGGAGAGCAGGGAAGGGCTGCCACGTCGCCCAGGTGGATCGCTGCTCTCCGCCTCCCCCGCCCCCGCCGGCTTCGGGCCGCGACCTCTGGTTCGTTCTCGGGCTCAGGTGGGGCGCGTCGGCCCGCCCCGCCTTGGTGGCCCCGGTGACCCCGGCCCGCAGGCTCCCGCCTCTCCGTCTCCCCTCAGTGAGCAGGTCCCGGCCTGGCCCATTCTGCCTTATCGGGCCCGCCCTCCCCCGCCTCGAGCGAAAGCCTGACGTGTTTCTCCCTTCCCTTGTCATGGGGTCACACGGAGGAGCAAGCCCTTTCCAATGTGTCGGGGTTTCGAGGAAGGCGGGAGTCGTTGTGAGCTAGGGAACGCAGCAATAGGGGCCTGAAATTTCTGCGGAAATAAACTGCGCGATAACCACAGCCGTGCCTAAAGCCTCTTTCACTCTCTCCCAATCCCCCAAAAGCAAAAACAGAAACACAAGGTCGTACTCGCTGGTCGCGGCGGGCCCGCCAGGTCGCGGGTCCCGGCGGCAAGTTGAGAACGACCGCGAGGCGGACCAGGCGGCCTCGGCGTAGCCTAACTGGGCAGCTGACTCTGGGCGAGCGAGGCCACGGCGGCGGCTGGCGCGCGAACCCCGCCTCCGCGCGCGCCGAGCTGTCCGCGGGAGGTTTCCGGGCGCGCGGCCCGCTGCCCCTCTGCGCGCTCGGGAGTCGGACGCAGCGTGGCCGCTTTGGAGCCGGGAGACAAAGAGGTTGGCCGCGGTCGCGGCAGGGACGGAGGTCTGCCTAGCACCAACCGGCGCGGCCCATGTGCCTTCTGAACAAGCTGATGGAAGCACAAAAAAACAGAGCTTGTTTGCAACGTAGGACCGCAGGCGCTGACCTTTGCCCTGCTTAGAGCTTCAGTTTTCAGGTGCCGAGAAAAAGGAAGGAGGTTTTCTTCGCTTTTGCGATCTCTCTGTTGTTAGACTGTCACCCAAGCCTGCCCCATTTTTTTTTCCTCCTAAATTCTACCTTCCTTGGTTTCCTGCTATGTGTTCTATCGTGAAATGTTCAGTGTTTTCGGGTACACGAATTTTTTCCCCCTTGTTTTCTGATAGTGGTGATTATGGTTAAATTCGTTTTTTGCCCCGCCCTCTGTTCCCTTCTCTTTGCAATTACTTTTTGTTCCGTCGTCAGTGTTTTTCGTAGAGAAACGAAATAGTCCCCGGACAGACATGGAAGAGACAGTCTGTCGATGTTATTATAGTAATTGCTTTAAACTGAATGGAAATTTGGGAGGAAATGTAAGTGAATTTTTATCTTCATTTAGGTCTAATTGGAACACTTAACTAAAGAAAACATTCTAGGGTGTTTTTTTTTTTTTAGAATCTCGAAATATTTAAGCAGAGATCTCGGGATGGTCAATTTTCTAATGAAACCAACCACACTGGGAAGGATTTCTACCCCCCCCCCCTTTGTGTGATTTTTGTATTTTTGAAAAGTTTCCTTGAGCCCCTGTTTAGAAATTACAATGCAAATACCTCTGTTATTGCTTTTATTAATTTCGAAACACAAAAATGTTAACAAAGTACCCCAAATCGCAATATCTATATAACCTTAACATTATGTTGCCTCCTAACAGCCATTAAAAGAGACTAATAACAGTGTTATATGTCACTTGAGGAATGAAAGAATCCTAGTAATTATAAACTTCAAACAAATCTAGAAAGTTAATTTTGTTCATATGAAATATGTTCAGAACGATACTAAAAACTGGCATTTCTTGTTTTTTCCTTTGATCATTGTTAAGGATTTATCACATTCTTAGGTCTGAACAATAAGAAGTAAAGTATTCTTAACACTGGAAAACATATCACCCAGGAAGAAAGCGGGGGGAAGTGTTTGCTTAGTATATCAATGAAAGAAAAACATAAATAAAAGTTCAGAAAATCAGACTCTAATAAGGAACAAAGCAGTCTTTACTCAACATTCACAATGCTAGCCTTCGTTTGTGAATATTTATAAAGATTCCCTCCTTCCTTATTGGTTTAAATTCTAAGCCAATAGGAAAAGTACAACACATCTTTTAAAGAGTGAGACATAAGCATTAGGTTAAAACATTGGATAAACGGATTGTTTATCATGCTATTCTTATTTCAGATCGTGTATCTTTTAATTCTAAAGAAGAAATTTAAGAATCTTTGAATTATTGAGTATCTTGATGTAACTTAAATAGCAAGGTGCTACTCCTGGTCACATTCTGCTCTCTGTAATCTTCCTGTTGGTTTTGTTACAATATTTAATTCTCTAAAATGCTAGGTGAATATGAAGAATGGTGAAATACTACTGCTTAATCTTTTAGATAAATAAGATGAACCCTGGCATTTCTTTAGATGAAAGACCAGCCTTTAAGTAAATAATAAAATTTACATTTTTTTAAATTTCTCAGATTTTTGTAATAAATTTTGTAATTTATTATAAACAAATATTTTATATTTATCTAAAGCATCTTTGATCTGTTTAATGGCTAAATTCTAAGCATGCTTATGTTTAGAACGTGTGATTTCATCTCAGTCACAAATAATCAATGCCACCTTTGCATTTCTATGCTTTGAATTTGTGAGCTTTCGGCTTAATTATAATTATTTGCATATTTATGGTCTTCCCTGGTGGCTCAGATGGTAAAGAACCTGCCTGCAATGTGAGAGACCTAGATTCGATCCCTGGGTCGGGAAGATCCCCTGGAGGAGGGCATGGCAACCTGCTCCAGTATACTTGCCTGGAGAATCCCCCTGGCAGGCTACAGTCCATGGGGTTGCAAAGAGTCAGATACGACTAAGCACAACACAGCACAGCATATTTATAATCTCCCTTAGTAAGTCATCAATTTCTTGAAGATAGGTTCTGTTTCCCATTCAGCCTTGTATTCCTCATTACCAAACTCAGACCCTTATACAGAGCACCCCGTGGACATTTGATGAGTAAAAGAATGACCATTACTCCATGGCACAGTGTATGGCAAATCAAAAGAAAGTCAGTCTCAGGATTTTTTTTTTTTTTAATGTGATGACTGACAAATACTTGTTTTCATTCCCAACTCAACAGAATAACATTTTGCAAGAATTTTACTAACAAGTAAAAACCAACATATGCTGGAATTCCTGTGTTTTTACATTTTAAATCTGATAGAAACTGGATAGTGAGTTATATTGCCATTATCTAAAGTAAATAATATCAATGGGCTTATCTTTACAAAAAAATTTCTTTACCACACTAAACAGGAGCTACAAGTTCTGTGACCTTGGGAAAATTACTTTAAACCCTCTAAAACTCAGTTTTCGCATCTGTCAAATACATTCATTCATATCTATTTTATGATTAATTAAAATAATGAAAGCATGTAAAAGTAAAAGCTCAATAGATGATAGTTATTACTTGCAGATATTGGTGGATTCAATCATGAAAAGAAGTAATTTTCTTTGTGCAATTATTTATGTATAAAAAGGCAGGCATAAAGTGCTGCTTTAAAAATAGTGAGGAAACATATCTTAAAGGAAGGAATAAAATACTAAGAACTAAGGAGATAACTTTAAGAGTTGAAATTTGCCAAGAGACTAGATCTTAAGTGGTCTCAGCACACACATACAACTATGAGAAGTAAAGGGATGTATTAATTGTGATAACGCATTTCACAATGTACCTATACCTATATCAAATTATGTTGTACACTTTCTGTACAATTTTTTCAGTCATACTATACCTCAAGCTATAGTAAGTGGGGAGGTAAGGAGGGTAGGGGAGAAATCAATCTCTGTTGAAAAAATAACAATAACTGACAAACAAACAGAAAAACCAAATCCCTTAGTGTAGCTTCCAAATCCTGCCCCTTCTACAGAAATGGACTTCAAGACCTCAAGCCTAGATCCACTGAGGGGTGCTCTCAAGAACTGTATCTTTGCTTTACCTAGTTTCTCCATAAGTGGATGACCAGAGTACCAGTCAGGCAGTCTCCAGACTTAACAGGGAAAGGTAGAAAAGGAATTGGCAACAGAGAATATTAAAAAAAATAAAACACCTAAGAGAATAAGAACTACAGAATAGATGGCAAAGACAGCTTCCTTGTGCTTGGGATAATCCTTTTGTAAATGTGATGGTAAGCACAGTACTGTGTCTTTGTGAGTAATTTTCATAGGAATCCACGCTTCAGTCCAGAAGCGTATTGTGGTAGCTCTAGCTTTGTGTAACTGTGAAATTTCATATGATTTACCAGTAAGGAAATGTTACATCCTATAATCATACCTGTTGACATCTTTCTGTCAGTTGCATTACTTTTCCACTTGTGACAGTCAGACACATCCTACTTCCAATGATGTTGAGTCATTGGGTAACTTCATCGTTCATTTTCACTTCTGGGCTTCCCAGGTGGCTCCATGGTAAAGAATTGACCTGCAGTGTTGGCGCAGAAGACATGGGTTTGATCCCTGGGTGAGGAAGATCCCCTGGGGGAGGAAATGGCAACTCGCTCCAGAATTCTTGCCTAGAGAATCCTGTGGACAGAGGAGCCTGATGGGTTATGATCCATGTGGTCACAACGAGTCGGATATGACTGAGGACTGAGCACATGTGCACATTCTTTACAAATCTAGTTTAAATGTCTTTTCTCCTGTAGTTTTCCAAGGTACCTCAAATATAATGAATTACTACTTCCTCTAAGACCATAGCAATCTGTGTATATCTCTCTTACTCAGTCCCAGTGATGACTGTTGGTATATATCTTCATCGAAACTCTTTTCCCCTAGATAAGAAATAACTCCAGTGACTTGAAAATGTCCTCTAAACATTGAAATGTATAGACGCCTTTTAGCGTACCTCCTAGCTCACAATTTCCCCTTTAGCTTTACTTGCCCTCATTCTATAGGGTGGACTTCAGGATATTAAAAAATGACTTCACTTCCCTGGCCATAGTTAATGAACCAGGGGTGGGTGTCTAAATCTAATAGCCCCTTCCTGGAAAATTTTAGGATTGAGACAAAATAAAAAATTAGCATTAGTAAAATCAAAGGAAAAATGATGAATAATAGCACAATTCATATCAGAGACAAAGGACTGTTTCCTCTAATATACAAACACTTGGAAATCAATTTTAAGAAGACCAATAACCCAACAGAAGAAAAACTGGGCAAAGCATAAAGAAGGCTCCCCAAAATGTATATATTATATATACATGTACTATGTACTATGCTGCTGCTGCTGCTACTAAGTCGCTTCAGTCATGTCCAACTCTGTGCGACCCTGTGGAGAGCAGCCCACCAGGATCCTCCGTCCCTGGGATTCTCCAGGCAAGAATACTGGAGATTATGTACTATACACAAATTATAAACATACTTCTGATTTTCTATTGCAGCATTAAATTCCAAATTTTGGAATTCTATAAAAGAATGATGGCATTCTCTGAGTGCTGATTCTGTACAATCTCCAGGATAAATTGCTCAGTGAAAAAAGTTTATGCTATGCTGCCATCATATTAAAAAAAAAAAATGGGAATAGGAGAATAGGTAGACAGATGTTGTCACATATACATAAAATTTCTCTGGAAGGAGATGGAGCAAACTTGAGAAAGGGAACTGAGTAGCCAGAGGGAAGAGGCTGGAAAGAGTTTTCACTGTATCTTTTTGGAACCAAAAGAATCTATTTGCTATTAAGAAAATAAGTAGGAGTAAGATATTTGGGATCCTAGAGAGATGCAGTTTCTTTGTGCAACTAAGCCAGTGTGGGGTTAACTCAGGAGTTGAGGGCAACTATATTCTGCATGAAGCCTGGGGAGCAAAGGAAGCTGACCTAGAAAGAAGACTGAAGCGGATAAGCAGACAAGAGGGATTGGATATGCAGAGAAGAGGGATTGGGGAGAAAATATTGTCTGGGCTCGCAACAGTTTGGTTCTAGTCTTTCCTGGAGCCAGCTGCATCCCTCCACTTGGTTTCTTTTAAAACATTCCTATATTCCTTTTTTTTCTTCCAGTTTTATTGAGATATAATTGTACACGTTTAAAGTGTACAGCATAATGACTTACATCATGAAATGATTACCACAGTAAATATAACAGACATTCATCATCTTCTATAGATAGAAAATAAAAGAAAAAAATATTTTTTCCTTGTGATGAGAATTTAGGATTTACTTTTGTAACAACTATTATATGTAACATACACCAATGTTAATTATATTAATCATGTTGTACATCATACTAGTTGTATTTATCTTACAACTAGAAATTTGTACCTTTTGACCACCTTCATCCAGTTCTTCCTTCCCCCAACCCCTGCCTTTGGTAACCGCAAATTAGATCTTATTTTCCATGAGTTTGTTTGTTTAAGTATAATTGTGTGTGTGTGTGTGTCTGACTCTTGGTGACCCCGTGGACTGTGGCCCGCCAGGCTCCTCTGTCCATGAGATTTTCCAGGCAAGAATACTGGAGTGGGTTGCCATTTCCTACTCCAGGGGATCTTCTGACGCAGAGATAGAACCCGAGTTTCCTGCATTGGCAGGCAGATTCTTTATCACTACTGCCACCTGGGAGGCCCCATAATTGACTTAGTAACACTGTTAGTTCCTGGAGCACGACACAGTGGTATTATATTTCTTTACATTACAAAATGCTCACCACAGTAATTCTAGTTACCATCGATCACCACACAAAGATATTGCAGTATTGAGTGTATTCCCCATACTTAAATTTTATCTCCGTGACTCACTTATTTTGCACCTGGAAGTTTGTATCTCTTAATCTCCCTCACCTATTTCACTTACCCCCTCACCCCCATCCTCAATCCCTCAGACAATCACCTATTGCTCTCTGTATTGATGGGTCTTTCTGTTTTGTTGTATTTGTTAATTTGTTTTGCTTTTTGGATTCCACATATAAGTGAAGTCATATCTAACTTACTGCACTTAGCATAATACACTCAAGGCCCATCCACATTGTAGGAAATAAGATTTCACTTTTCTTTCTGGGTAACAATTCCATTGTATGTATACAGACACATGTAGTATATCCATTCACTTATCCATGAATACTTAGGTTGTTTCCATACTTGGCTTTTGTGAATAATGCTGCAGTTAACATGGGGTGATGCATTTTCTTGAATTAGGATTTTTGTTTTCTTTGGCAAAATACCCAGAAGTGTGTAATTGCTGGCTCATGTGATAGTTCTATTTTTAATTTTTTGAGGAACCTCCATACTGTGTTCCATAGTGGCTGCACCAATTTACATTCCCAACTACCCTTTTCTTCACATTCTTGCCAATATTTGTTCTTTTTGATAATAGCCATTCTGACAGGTGTGAGGTGATGTCTCACTATGGTTTTGACTTGCATTTCCCTGATGATTAGTGATGTTGAGCATCTTTTCATGTACCTGCCGGTCATCTGTCTTTGGGAAAATGTCTGCTTGGGTCCTCTGCCCATTTTTTAATCAGGTTGTTTGGTTTTTTGATGTTGAGTTTTATGAACTCTTTGAATATTGTGCATATTAACCCCTTATCAGATATATTGTTTACAAATGACTTCTCGCATTCAGTAGCTGACCTTTTCTTCTTATGATAGTTCCCTTCATGTGCAAAAACTTTTTAGTTTGATATAGTCCCATTTGTTTATTTTTGCTTTTGTTTCCCTTGCCTGAGAAGGCAGATACAAAAAAATATTTCTAAGACCATGTCAAAGATCATATTGCATATGTTTTCTTCTGGGAATTTTATGGTTTCAGGTGTTAAGTATTTAATCCATTTTGAGGTGTTTTTTTTTTAATGTGGTGTGATAAAGCAGATCACTTTTATCATTTTGCAAGTAACTGTCTCATTTTCCCAACACCATTTACTGAAGAAGTTGTCATTTCCCCATTACTTGTCTCCTTTGTCGTAGATGAATTAATCATCTAAGTGTGGGCTCATTTCTGGGCTCTCTGATTCTGTTCCACTGATCTATGCATCTGTTTTTGTGCCAGTATACTGTTGACTATACTGTTTGCTTATAGTATATAAATATACTATATATTTATAGTTTTAAATCAGGGAATGTGATACCTTCAACTTTCCTATGTTCTTATAATAAATCTTTTTTCGTCCTAAGCTAACCTAAATTGTTCTCTGATCCAAAGAGTTTAATTATTATAGTGGCATCAAAAAGAGTTTAACTTTTGTAGTAGGTTTTCTGTAAATTCTTGTTAAAATGAAATGTGAAGTTCTTTATAATGAAATCCATTTGGGCTCTTAAAGTTTATACTGTTTTCTTTAAATCTCTCAAATTGAAGAGGATAAGTGAACAAGTTCAGGGCATTCTGAAAGACCTTCACCCAAAGCTAAGGTGGTGTTTGCTGATGGAAAATATAAACGAGGCCTGAAGCCAAGTAACACATTCCACCTGCTAGACTTTCCTCTCAGTTTCCTGCCTGAGAACTGAGACTTCTCAGTTAGTGTTTCCTGATAGCCTGCCTGAGAGATAAGTTCTTAACTTTTTCTAGTTAGGATGCAGTTTGAAGATTGTGGAACATTTTTAGGCTGATTTATATTTTGATAGAAAAGGCACTGGGGAACAGGGCAAGAGCATCAATCCTATGGTGAAGGGACATGGGTGTCATTAATTGAGCATATTCAAATATGAGTTTCCAAGACTTAGGGCTAGTTAATACATTGACACTTACCCTTTCAGAAAGCAGTGTCCATTTCTTTGTTCACATTTTCAAATCTATAGGTAGAACTATCATTTTACTATTTATATCATTCTTCCTAGTACTGCAAAACTAGGAAATACTTCAGAAAATTCATAGAAGGCCCAGAATGCATTTACAGAGCAACTCTTAGAGTTCAACAGCTTGCAAATGAGGCTAAATATAGTTTATCTGAGCGTGGTGACATAATGCACATTCCAGGGATGGCAGCATAGACGCTTCACAAATGTTTATGTACCATTTATATAGGGTGAATTTAAACAGGATGATGAAATTATCTCTCATGTAAAATGTCAAAATAATTATATGTAAGTACTAAGATGTAGAAGAGCACAGTTTATTTCTGTCATTAAAATCCCATTGAAAAGTTAAATACCATTATTTAACTACCAGGAGCTATTCTTTATTCTTTCTCAATATTTCTTGAGAATTTATTATCAAGGGTATTGTAAAATATAAGACACAGGCCCTGTCCTTAAGGAGTTTTGTAATTTTGCTGAGGTAAGACATACAGGTATAAAGCATCATCATTGTTATTTTCCACTAAGAGGAGTAGGATGATGACATGGAAAATAATATGGGCTTACTTTATTTTTTATTATTAAAGAGCAACTTTGAAAGTCTACAGTTGAAACCACCACAGGAATTGAAGGTTGTGATCCCAAGCATCTTGGTTCCTCACCCCATCCTGTCCCCAGTGTGACTCCCAGAGGGCATCCCCAGACTGACACATGGATGGCCGTCTGTACATGTCTACTGGCAATATGGGCTTTTAAACTTGGTTCCCATTTTCAGTTCTGCCATGTCATTAATGTATGAGCTCTACAAAGACATTTAACTCTCCCAACCTCAGTTTCCTCAATTAGTAAAGTGAGGATAAGGATGATAACCTTAGAGGACCATTTTAAGAATTAAATGAGACAATATGAATGAAAATAGCTAAGAAAATGCTTAATATATATCAGGTGCTTGATAAATATTAGTTTATTTTTTAACTGAACTTGAAAGGATTATCTATTTTTCTCATTTTGATCCATTTATAATGAGCTTCAGTTAATTTTAAAATTGAAGTCAGCATACATAAATGAAAATTTAAAAAATTTTTAAACCAAAAAAGGAAGAAAAAATTTTAATATAAATAAATTTTAAAAATAAAATTGTAGTTAGCTAAAAATTTCAACAGCTGGGAGGAGAACCGAAACTCTAATCACTTTAAAACTTAAAGCAATATCTAGAGTTTTAATCAAGTAAACTAGAGAAGGAAAAATAAATATCATTATTTTCCTAGAAAAATCATTTATCATTCCTAGGGAAACGTTGTCATTCCAACTTGCTCTCTGAATGTAATATCACCTAAATGACTTTTCCATGTATAAAATAGTTCCAGAGTTTACTTGGGGTTCCATACCGAATGTATGCGAGTATTTCAAAATATACCCTATATTGGACATTTGTTAATGGAATTTCTCATTATTTGCTTTGATGGATCACTCAAAAAGCCTGTTCCGAATCAGGATAATTTGTAGGATGATGTCAATGAGTTTCTTCATTTTCTTTTGACTGATTCCAAAATATAGAAGAATTTGATTTGCATAGTACATAGAAATGGGAAGTTAAGTAACAGTAATTTCTCAGAAATTGACCAACATTGATCAGAGTAACCCTGCTCAGTACACAAATTCCCCAGTCTGCTTCCATTTAATTCAATAAATATATATTCCTGTGATTGATGTTGGAGTCTTCAGGGAGCTCAGTAAATAGCACTGCTCTCCTCTGTCTAAATTGAGAATAAAGGTCAAGTGTAAGGTAAATGAGGGATCAAATATCTCCTTGAACTGATAAGGACCAACTGCAGGCTGCAGCTCATGAGAACCAAACTGACCTGTCACGCAAATCCCTCAATTAGGTAGAATCCCCTACTCTGTTGCACAGACAGCACAGGTCCACAAAGAGTCTTGCATGGCATTTCTGCCTTTATGGCTACCTACTATCATTTAAAAAAAAAAAAAAATTAAAGCCACATTTTATGACTGCACTGATATAGTTCAGTTCAGTTCAGTTGATCAGTCGTATTCGACTCTTTGCGACCCCATGAATCGCAGCACGCCACGCCTCCCTGTCCATCACCAACTCCCGGAGTTCACTCAGACTCACGTCCATCGAGTCAGTGATGCCATCCAGCCATCTCATCCTCTGTCGTCCCCTTCTCCTCCTGCCCCCAATCCCTCCTAGCATCAGAGTCTTTTCCAATGAGTCAACTCTTCGCATGAGGTGGCCAAAGTACTGGAGTTTCAGCTTTAGCATCATTCCTTCCAAAGAAATCCCAGGGCTGATCTTCAGAACGGACTGGTTGGATCTCCTTGCAGACCAAAGGGACTGCACTGATATAGATAAAAATATATTAATACTATGTATTAAAACATTTTCATTGGCTTACAAGTTCATTTTTTTTTTTTCCTTCTCATTTTAAATTGAATCAAAACATTTTCAGGGCCCCTGAAACTATCCTGACTCCTAGACACTGGGCCCACTGTGCCTAATAGAGAAATTAGCCCTGGGCAACACACTGGATGAAGTAAATCTTAAATCCTGGAAGAAGCACGTACTCTCTGAGCAGCCTTACTTTCAGGAGAGAAGACAAGAAATCAGGCAACCATGCTTCAGTCATTCTTCCTGAATTTACCTATCAGATGTTACTTTCTCCACTCCTGGATGGGTAAAGGAATAGGAAGCTAGGAGCTACACCTTTCTCAGTTCAGTTCATATAAAAGAAAATATTGGTAGAGAAAAGCAAACCTCTCTTAGCAAGCATTTTCTTACTACTGAAATGATTGTGTTCACTTACTATAATTTGGTAATCCTGGCCTTTATGATTACCCATCTAGGACTTTCCTAGTGGTCCAGTGGTTAAGAGTTCACCTGCCAGGGTTGGATCCCTGGTCTAGGAAGATTCTACATGCGTCCAGGCAGCTAGTGGTCCACAAGTACTGAGCCCTCCCACCTAGACCCTGTGCTCCACCACACGAGAAGCCACTGCAGTGAGAAGCCTTCACACTGCAATGAAGAGTAGCCTCCACCACCACCAAAACTAGAGAAAGCCCGAGCACAGCAATGAAGACCCAGTGCAGCCAAAAACAAATACATTTTTTAAAATAAAAACTAGAAGTTTACCCATCTAATTCTTTTTGCTCCAGATTTCATTTTACCAGGAAACTTTCTGATTATAACTATGGGTGCATGCATGCTAAGTTGCTTCAGTCATGCCCGACACTTTGCGACCCACTGGACTGCAGCCCACCAGGCTCCTCTTTCCATGAGATTCTCCAGGGAAGAATTCTTCAGTGGATTGCCATGCCCTCCTCCAGGGGATCTTGCCGACGCAAGGATTGAACCTGCATCTCCTGCATTGGCAGAAGGGTTCTTTATGACAGGCGCCACCTGGGAAGACCAATTATAGCTATATGGCCTCCCCTATTTTCCTACCAAGAAAGAGTGTATCAAGCAGCTGATAAGGCATATAACCTGCTCTCTGGTTACAGTTATCATTGTAAATTAAAGCATCCTGGTTTACATATTATTTTCACAAGAAATTTGTTGGCATGAGAATTCATGGATTTAACTCATTCATTTAACTGACTTGACTGTGTTGTTGAACTAGAAAAGTTGAGGTTCAAAATATGAACCATTGGGAATTCCCTGACAGTCCAGTGGTTAGGACTCTGAGCTTCAACTGCAGGGCACACAGTTTCCATCCCTACTCAAGAAACTAAGATCCCTCATGCCTCTCGACATGGCCAAAAAAATCTGTATCATTGATGGTGTAATCTAAGGCAACCCTAGAGGACTCCACTTCAGTCGTCAGCAAGTTTTTGTGAGCTGCAGTTCAATTTCCCCATCCTCTAATCACAGCATCCTTCAAACTACTGATAATAGTGTATTCTTAAATTATAATAAATGGGGGGCGAAGGAAGAAATACTCTGGCAAAATTTTCCACAACTATTGTTTTCCTCCAGTTCTACCCAATGTCATGGGATTAAGAATGCTTGCTTTTCTTCATGGCATATAATTAAGGGGAAATTATTACTAGTTCTGTGTAAAACAAATCATATTCTTTACAACAAATAATCCACAGGAAATTTTCATTTGGTCTTAACTACCTCCATGGCCAGACAAGATGTCAACCTGGATCAAGATAAGGAAGAACTGGTGACACAACAAAAAAAATTTTTTTTTCACAACAAAATTTATAATGGAATACATCAGCAGTTATATATGTCTCATTAAACATATATTGAGAGCCAGTAATGTGCCAGTCAGTATGTGCCTAATATAATTGGAGGCTGCAAAGGATTATCTAGCTGCATGTCCAGGAAGAAAAGGAAACAGATTTTTGTGAATACACCGAAATCAGACTGATTATATTCTTTGCAGCCAAAGATGGAGAAGCTCTATACAGTCAGCAAAAACAAGACCAGGAGCTGACTGTGGTTCAGACCATGAACTCCTTATTGCCAAATTCAGACTTAAATTGAAGAAAGTAGGGAAAACCACTAGACCATTCAGGTATGACCTAAATCAAATCCCTTATGATTATACAGTGGAAGTGAGAAATAGATTTAAAGGCCTAGATCTGATAGATAGAGTGCCTGATGAACTATGGAATGAGGTTCGTGACATTGTACAGGAGACAGGGATCAAGATAATTCCCATAGAAAAGAAATGCAAAAAAGCAAAATGGCTGTCTGGGGAGGCCTTACAAATAGCTGTGAAAAGAAGAGAAGCGAAAAGCAAAGGAGAAAAGGAAAGATATAAGCATCTGAATGCAGAGTTCCAAAGAATAGCAAGAAGACATAAGAAAGCCTTCTTCAGCGATCAATGCAAAGAAATAGAGGAAAACAACAGAATGGGAAAGACTAGGGATCTCTTCAAGAAAATCAGAGATACCAAAGGAACATTTCATGCAAAGATGAGCTCGATAAAGGACAGAAATGGTATGGACCTAACAGAAGCAGAAGATATTAAGAAGAGATGGCAAGAATACACAGAAGAACTGTACAAAAAAGATCTTCACGACCCAGATAATCATGATGGTGTGATCACTGACCTAGAGCCAGACATCCTGGAATGTGAAGTCAAGTGGGCCTTAGAAAGTATCACTACGAAGAAAGCTAGTGGAGGTGATGGAATTCCAGTTGAACTATTCCAAATCCTGAAAGATGATGCTGTGAAAGTGCTGCATTCAATATGCCAGCAAATTTGGAAAACTCAGCAGTGGCCACAGGACTGGAAAAGGTCAGTTTTCATTCCAATCTCAAAGAAAGGCAATGCCAAAGAATGCTCAAACTACCGCACAATTGCACTCATCTCACACGCTAGTAAAGTAATGCTCAAAATTCTCCAAGCCAGGCTTCAGCAATATGTGAACCGTGAACTTCCTGATGTTCAAGCTGGTTTTAGAAAAGGCAGAGGAACCAGAGATCAAATTGCCAATATCTGCTGGATCATGGAAAAAGCAAGAGAGTTCCAGAAAAACATCTATTTCTGCTTTGTTGACTATGTCAAAGCCTTTGACTGTGTGGATCACCATAAACTGTGGAAAATTCTGAAAGAGATGGGAATACCAGACCACCTGATCTGCCTCTTGAGAAATTTGTATGCAGGTCAGGAAGCAACAGTTAGAACTGGACATGGAACAACAGACTGGTTCCAAATAGGAAAAGGAGTTCGTCAAGTCTGTATATTGTCACCCTCTTTATTTAACTTATATGCAGAGTACATCATGAGAAACGCTGGACTGGAAGAAACACAAGCTGGAATCAAGATTGCCGGGACAAATATCAATAACCTCAGATATGCAGATGACACCACCCTTATGGCATAAAGTGAAGAGGAACTCAAAAGCCTCTTGATGAAAGTGAAAGAGGAGAGTGAAAAAGTTGGCTTAAAGCTCACCATTCAGAAAACGAAGATCATGGCATCTGGTCCCACCACTTCATGGGAAATAGATGGGGAAACAGTGGAAACAATGTCAGACTTTATTTTTCTGGGCTCCAAAATCACTGCACATGGTGACTGCAGCCATGAAATTAAAAGACGCTTACTCCTTGGAAGGAAAGTTATGACCAACCTAGATAGCATATTGAAAAGCAGAGACATTACTTTGCCAACAAAGGTCCGTCTAGTCAAGGCTATGGTTTTTCCTGTCGTCATGTATGGATGTGAGAGTTGGACTGTGAAGAAGGCTGAGCGCTGAAGAATTGATGCTTTTGAACTGTGGCGTTGGAGAAGAGTCTTGAGAGTCCCTTGGACTGCAAGGAGATCCAACCATTCCATTCTGAAGATCAGTCCTGGGATTTCTTTGGAAGGAATGATGCTGAAACTCCAGTACTTTGGCCACCTCATGAGAAGGGTTGACTCATTGGAAAAGACTCTGATGCTGGGAGGGATTGGGGACAGGAGGAGAAGGGGACGACAGAGGATGAGGTGGCTGGATGGCATAACTGACTCGATGGACGTGAGTCTGAGTGAACTCCGGGAGTTGGTGATGGACAGGGAGGCCTGGCGTGCTGCGATTCATGGGGTCACAAAGAGTCGGACAGGACTGAGCGACTGATCTGATCTGATTAGTTTCTGCCTCAATGACTGGGATTATTGTCCCCATTTTCACAGGAAATGGAGGCACAGAGAGAAGTAATTTTCCTAAGCTCATATCTAGAAATTGTGATATAATCATGATGCAATCATGACTGAAACCCAAACCTGTTCAGTTCACTAAATATATGAGTCATTACTCTATGGCAGGCCTTCTGGTGGGGATAGGGGCTTCCCTGGTGGCTCAGCAGGTAAAGAATCTGCCTGCAATGCAAGAGACACGGGTTCAATCCCTGGACTGGGAAAATCCCCTGGAGGAGGGCACAGCAATGCACTCCAGTATTCTTGCCTGGAGAATCCCATGGACAGAGGAACCTAGCAGGTTACAGCCCATGGGGTTGCAGAGTCCCACACGAGTGAAGCGACTGAGCTCACATGCACACACGCATGCAGGTGGTGGGTATTGAGGATACAGCGGTGGTCTTCCCTTGAAGAACTCCATCAGCTTCCTGCCAGCAGGCCAGTAAGCCTACCTACATGGCCACTCATGCTTTCTGCTAGCCCTCCTGGTTCCATGGGAGCAGCATAGCTTTACCTCCTAAGGCTACTTTCCCCTTGTTTTCTAGATCCCACCACTCATCTTTATTTATTTTTTAACTTTTTGGTTTGAAATAGTTTCGGACTTACAGAAAATTACAAAAATAGAACAGAGTTCATATGTACCCTTCACCCAAGCTGTCTCCAGTATTAACAATCGAAATAACCATAGTTCAATGAACAAAACTGGACATTAACGCTGCTACAGTACTGTTAACTAAACTGTGTGTATGTGTGCTCAGTCACTCAGTGGTGTCCAGCTCCTTTGCAAGTCCACAGTGTAGCCTGCCAGGCTCCTCTGTTGATGGAATTCTCCAGGCAAGAATACTGGAGTGGGTAGCCATTCCCTCCTCCAGGGAATCTTCCCGACCAGGAATCAAACCTGGGTCTCCTGCATTGTAGGCAGATTCTTTACCCTCTGAGCCAACAGGGAAGGGGTTTCTCTGATATGTTCTAATAATTAGATTAAAGTTGTGCATTTTGGGCAAAAATACCACATAGATGGGATTCCCTTGTGGCTCAGCTATAAAGAATCCACCTGCAATGCAGGAGACCCAGGTTCCATCCCTGGGTTGGAAGATCCCCTAGAGAAGGAAATGGCAACCCACTGCATTCTTGCCTGGGAAATCCCATGGACAGGGGAAGTTTGCGGGCTACAGTCCATGGGGTCACAAAGAATTGTACACAACTTAGTGGCTTAACAACAACCACCAACATATAGGCCATAGTATGTTTTAAACACCTATCAGAAGATGCATGATATCAGTACATCTTATTACTGGTGGTATTAATCTTGATCACTTGGTTAAGTTAATATCTACCAGGTAGTAAAGTTACCATTTTCTTTCCTTTATATTGATAAGTATCTTGAGGAAGTTACTTTGAGACTATGCAAAAATCCCATCTTTCCTCAAACTTTCACCATCTAACTTTACCATCTATCGATGGCTCTTGCCTGCAACAATTATTACTGTTGTATTTGTCTAATATAGATTGGCTATTTCCCTCATTCATTCTACACCTAATAATTGAAAATTTTCTGCAAGGAATAGTTGTTCCTTCTTTCTAATTTATCTAATTATATTTATGTCAATATGAACTCATGGATATTTATTTTACTTTATGGGTTATAATTCAATATTATTATTTATTTTGTTTCTCAAGTTATTCAACTTTTGTCATTGGGCGCTCCTTCAGGCTAGTTTCTGTGTCCTTTCGATGTGTCCACTTCCTTTTGCAAGCACTCCCTTATTTTCTGGTATCACAAGATATCCCAGACTCATCCTGCACCAGCCCTAGAATTAAGCACTTCCCCGAGGAGCCCCAGGTTCCTGTTATTAAAGAATGTTACTTAGGAATTCATCTGGATGCTAGATGTGCTCATTGCTACTGGATATTATTGCTCCTAGGCCCTTCTAGTGAACAGAGCTAAGGGATCCTATGTATGTGTATTAATGCACACACTTTTATATTTCTATCTATGTATGAGTTTATTTGACATGAGTTTACTCTGACATCATCTAGTGTCAGAAAATTCTAGCCTTTCCCTGCTCCTTATTTATAATATTTTTCTCCAACAGAGAGGAAGCCTGGCTCTCATTGTCTACAATAGAGACATTTGTTGAATCCTAGTGTACACATGGAGAAGGCAATGGCACCCCACTCCAGTACTCTTGCCTGGAAAATCCCATGGACAGAGGAGCCTGGTAGGCTGCAGTCCATGGGGTCGCTAAGAGTCGGACACAACTGAGCGACTTCACTTTCACTTTTCATTTTCATGCACTGGAGGAGGAAATGGCAACCCACTCCAGTGTTCTTGCCTGGAGAATCCCAGGGACGGCGGGGCCTGGTGGGCTGCTGTCTATGGAGTCGCCCAGAGTCGGACACGACTGAAGCAACTTAGCAGCAGCAGTGTACACATAGAGTAATTAGAACATGCTAACCCATGAAAAGTATGATAGAGATTTACTAAGTAGAATGCAGTATTTGTGCTTTTTTTTTTTTTGTCTTCAGTCTTGGAGTATCTGTATACTGTTCACTTGTATTTTTAATATCTTTTTATTGCCTTCTTATCAGCCTTTAAACACCTCAACCCTCTCCTGTATGAAAAGGACTATTTCTCATACTTCATTCTCCTTCCACTTAGTCCTTAGTTCTGAAAGCACTTGAATAATTCTATATTCCCTATCATCATTTCCTCTTATCTTCACTCTTGAAGTCACTGCACTCTGACTTCCATCTTCACTACTCCCCAGAATCTCCTCCTACTTCAGTCACTTCTTACCTTTGTGTTCCTATAATCAGAAGTCAGTTTTTTGCTTGACATCTCAAAAAAAAAACACAAAATACAATACGCTGTTGACCTCTTTCTTTGACAACGATGGTAAGGAGTCTTCAGTATTCCTGCTGTTTATCTGGCTGATCCTTGTTGTTCTTTACAAGTTCCTCTTCTTTCTTTTTTCCCTTTCTTATTTATTTACTTATGGCTGCACTGGGTCTTTTTTTTCTTTTTAGGTCTTAAACATTGATGCTTCCCTGATTCTTTTAGCATCCTCTTCCATACTTACCGTCTGGCTCCTGAATAATCTCAATATATCTAATGATTTATAATTACTATCTGTATGAAAATGACTCTAAAATTTGGAACCGCAATTTAGACATTCCCAGGGAGTACCAGAATTATATATCCAAATGCTTATTAGACAGTCTTCATCTGAATATATCATAGGAACTTCAGATTCAACATGTTCAATTATCAACCTGACTTTAGACCTGCTTCTCTTCAATAAGCCTATTTTCAAAATCTTGAAAAGTCTCTTTCCCTTCACATCCAAGTCTTCAGATATAAAGAAATTAATCCTTTTCATGATTTGTTTTAAATATTTTTATTAACCATTTTTTTATTGAAGTGTAATTTACAATGTGTGTTAGTTTCAGGTGTACAGTAAAGTGATTCTCATATATATGTGTATATATATATTTTTTCAGATTATTTTCCACTATAGGCCAAGATATTGAATATGGTTCCCTGTCTACACGACAGGTCTTTGTTTACCTATTATATATCAGATCAGATCAGTTGCTCAGTTATATCCGACTCTTTGCGACCCCATGAATCGCAGCACGCCATGCCTCCCTGTCCATCACCAACTCCTGGAGTTCAGTGAGACTCACGTCCATCGAGTCAGTGATGCCATCCAGCCATCTCATCCTCTGTCATCCCCTTCTCCTCCTGTCCCCAATCCCTCCCAGCATCAGAGTCTTTTCCAATGAGTTAACTCTTCGCATGAGGTGGCCAAAGTACTGGAGTTTCAGCTTTAACATCATTCCTTCCAAAGAAATCCCAGGGCTGATCTCCTTCAGAATGGACTGGTTGGATCTCCTTGCAGTCCAAGGGACTCTCAAGAGTCTTCTCCAACACCACAGTTCAAAAGCATCAATTCTTCAGCGCTCAGCCTTCTTCACAGTCCAACTCTCACGTCCATACATGACCACAGGAAAAACCATAGCCTTGACTAGACGGACCTTTGTTGGCAAAGTAATGTCTCTGCTTTTCAATATGCTATCTAGGTTGGTCATAGCTTTCCTTCCAAGGAGTAAGCGTCTTTTAATTTCATGGCTGCAGTCACCATGTGCAGTGATTTTGGAGCCCAGAAAAATAAAGTCTGACATTGTTTCCACTGTTTCCCCATCTATTTCCCATGAAGTGATGGGACCCAATGCCATGATCTTCGTTATATGTATGTATATGTTGATCGCAAACTCCTAGTTTATGCCCCCCCGTCCCTTTTGGTAGTAATAAGTTTCTTTTCTTTTTTTTTTCTCGTTCTCTCTCTCTCTCTTTTTTTAATGCACTGCTCAGCTTGCAGGATTTTAGTTCCCCTGTGATGGAACCCATGCTCCCTACAGTGGATTGAAGTCTTAACCACTGGATCACCAGGGAATTCTCATAAGTTTGTTTTCTATGTCTGTGAGTCTACTTCTGCTTTGTAAATTAGTTTATTTGTATAATTTTTTTAGATTCCACATAGGTATAAGTGATTTCATATGATATGTGTCATTATCTGTGTTTCATACTTTGTTCAATGATAATTCTGAAATATGACACATATTGCTAAAAACAACACAATTTCTAGTATTTAAATCATATTAGTCTAAAATTCAAACAAAAAACTGTTATAGCAATGAACTCCTTGCATCTAAACTTCATCTCCTGGAGAAGGAAATGGCAACCCACCCCAGTATTCTTGCCTGGGAAATCCCATGGACAGAGGAGCCTGGAGGGCTACAGTCCATGGAGTCACAAAAGAGTCAGACACAACTTTATTGTTATTCAGTTGCTAAGTCGTATCTGACTCTTTATGACCCCATGGACTGCAGCATGCCAGGCTTCCCTGTCCATCACCTTCTCCTGGAGTTTGCTAAAACTCACGTCCATTGAGTTGGTGATGCCATCTAACCATCTCATCCTCTGTCACCCCCTTCTCCTCCTGCCTTCAATCTTAGTATCTAAACAACAACCTGTTCCATTTAGATTGTATTCCTTTCAGTTCCAAAAGTTAGACATTTATGTATTTCAATTTTGTTTAAAGTAGCAACTAATGAGGAAAATCCATCTCTAGTATTCGTTTAATTATATGTCCCAAAGTTTACAAAGCCAAAGATATCTGGACTTCATTTGTGATTTTTATCTCTTTATTGCATTCTTTGTACTTCTCATTGATAAAGTTTCAAGTCCCAGACATTCCAGCTCCTATAAGCCCCAGTTCTCTCTGGTCTTGCACTACTGCTCTCTTCCAGGCACCTTCATCTCTTTCTTTGATCACTGCAACTGACTCCTAACTGATTTCACTTCCTCAGTCTTGCTTACCCACATACAACTAGCCATACCACAGAGCACTCTTTCTAAAATGTAAATCTGCTTTGATCACTTTCCAATTAGAACTCTCCCTTTTGTGCTTCATGACATCATGAAAAAAGTGAGGGGGAAAAAAAAACCCACAGGAGACATTTTTTGCAAATCATATATCTGATAAAGGACTTGTAGCTAGAATGTACAAAATACAATTGCAACTCAATAACAAAAAGATAACTCAATTTTAAAATGGGCAAAGGGGACTACACTGCTAGTCCAGTGGTTAAGAAACTGCCTTACAATGCAGGGGACTCAGGTTCAATCCCTGGTTGGGGAACTAAGATCCCACATGCCACAGGGCAACTAAAACTGAGCACCTCAAGGAAAAGCCCTCATGCAGCAATGAAAACCCAGCATATTTAAAATTTTAAAAATAAAATAAATGGTCAAAGAATCTGAGCAGACACTGCTCCCATGATGGCCAATAAACACATGAAAAGGTACTCAACAACATTAACTATCAAGGGAATTGTATTAACCATGTGTTTCTGTTTTTTTGACATTTTGGGGCCTTGCTGATCTTGAAGAACTGCCCCTCCTGCGGTTAGCCAATATTTATAGATAGTAAGGCATGCCTTTCATCTGCAGACTAAATAATCTACAGCCTAAACCCTCAATCATCTCCTTTATCAGGTTCTTATACTCCAGGCTACTATTTCTCTGGAGGTCTCAGTCCAGGAACCAGACAAGCTAGGAGCAGCCCCTTTACCCTGGGGCCTATGGAAATTATCCACCTAGCCAATCTTCAGAGAAAGCAATGGCACCCCACTTCAGTACTTTTGCCTGGAAAATCCCATGGACAGAGGAGCCTGGTAGGCTGCAGTCCATGGGGTCGCTGAGTCAGACACGACTGAGCGACTTCACTTTCACTTTTCACTTTCATGCATTGAAGAAGGAAATGGCAACCCACTTCAGTGTTCTTGCCTGGAGAATCCCAGGGACAGGGAAGCCTGGTGTGCTTCCGTCTCTGGGGTCGCACAGAGTCGGACACGACTGAAGCGAATTAGCAGCAGCAGCAGCAGCCAATCTTACTCTACCTCACATGTTCATTCTCACAGAAATCACAGTAAAAGTTCTTGCCTACATTCCCCTCTTCGCCTGACTGAACTTGGTGGCTCCTTCTGCCATGACATGGCTTGCCCCCTCCTCTTGAGATCTCTGAGCATTACAGTTATCTTTTCAATGACAATCTGACCTGTTGACCTTTCATACCTGAATAATAATAAACCTACGTTTTAAAACAAAAATACAAATTGAAAACAAAATGAAATGCCTTGTCACACCCACTAGGATGATGGTTATCAAAAAGATGGACAACAGCATATGTTGGCAAAGGTGTGAAGAAATTGGAATCCTCATACATTGCTAGTAGGAATGTAAAATGGTGCAGCTGAATGGAAAACAGCCTGGCAGTTCCTCAAAAAGTTAAACATATAGTTATGACATGACCCAGAAATCTACTCCTAAGTATACAGAAAATATGCCCACACAAAATCTTGTACATGAATGTTTACAGCAACATTATTCACAATAGCCAAACAGTAGAAACAAGCCAAATGTCTATCAGCTGATAGGTAAAATGTATATCTATGCAATGGAATATTATTCATCCATAAAAAGGAATGGGAGCTTCCCAAGGGGTGCTAGTGGTAAAGAATCCGCCTGCTAATGCAGGAGATGTGGGTTTAATCCTTAGGTTGGGAACATCCCCTGGAGGAGGACATGGCAACCCACTCCAGTATTCTTGCCGGGAGATTCCATGGACAGAGAGACTGGCAGGCTACAGTCCATAACGTCCCAAAGAGTTGGACATGACTGAAGCAATTTAGCACGCATGCACACACTAATGGTAAGGATTTGGTGCTTTTATTATAATACTGCCATGGCCCAGGTTCAATCCCTGGTCACAGAATTGAGATCCCACAAGCCACACTGACTGCACTGTGTAGTCAGAAAGTAAATAAATAAAATGTTTCTTAAAAAAAAAAAAAAAAAGTATTGATACATAGTGCAACATAAATGAATCTTGAAAACATGATAAGTAAAAGAAACCAGTCACAAAGTACCGCGTATTATATGATTCATTTGCATGAAAGGCCAGAATAGGTAAATATAGAGAGAGAAAAAGTAGATTGGTGGTTGCCTAGGGACAGGGAGTAAGAGTAACAACTAAACCTTTCTTTTTGGGGTAATGGAAATATTCTAAAATTGATTGTAGAAAGAAATGTACAATTCTGTGAATATACTAAAAGCCATTTGTTGAACACTTTAAATAGGTGATTTGCATGGTTTATGAATTATATTTCAATAAAGTTTTGAAAAAGGAAAACTTTTCAATAGCTTCCCACTGCCCTTAAAATAAAATCTAAATCACTAAGATTAATAGGCAATAAGGAATCTGGCTCCAGCTAATTTTTCTAATGTCATCACTCACAAGGCCTTTTCATCAGTCATTACCCTCCTCTTTTACTCTAATTCTAGCCATGCTGAATTTTATTTTTTGTCATCTCCCTGAATATGTTTGGTAGTGTTAAAATATGTCTACAAGATCTTTGACACTCATCCTGATAAAAAGTTGAAGCATACTTCTCCCCTTAAATACAGAGTAGACTTAGTGACTCACTTCTAATGAGTAGAAAGTGGTAGAAGTGATTTTTGCATGGCTTCTAAGACTAGGTCATTAGGCACTGTGGCCTCGTTGCTCTCTTTTGGGGAAGTTGCCATATTTCAAAGATACTCAAGCAGCCCCATGGAGAGACTCATGCATAATAATGGGGAACTGAGGCCTTCTGCCAACAGCCATGTGAGTGAGCCATGTGGGGAGCAGATCCTCCAGTCAAACTTTAGCAGAGCCTCCAGATGACTGCAACCCCAGCCAATATCTTGATGTAACTTCATGGGTGACGCTGAGCCACAACTACACGATTAAGTCACTTCCAAATTCCTGACCACAGAAACTGTGAAATAAAATTTTTTAATTTGATATTTTAGTCTGCAAAAACAAAATCAAGCCAAAAAACAAACAAAACCCTTAGAATAGGCTTTTCAAACTATGTAAATTCCTCCTTTCCAAGGAAGCAGAGGGTAGACCAGTGTAGGTTATCCCTAGGGCCACGTGTATCCTGCTACAGCAGCTTGCTCTTGGTTGGGTTTTGATCCTTCTTTGAGTCATATCTGGATCATTTTCCTTATCTCCTTCTTCTCCCCTTTCCTCATCTTCTTCTCTACTGTTTTATCATAATCATGGTCTTCTTCAGTAACTTCTCCAGTCAAGTATAATACTGATCTTGGGATTATATATTCATGTAAAAATTGATGACGTTTAAGGTGTGCAGGAAGAATAGCTTCAGCAGCAGCATCAGATCTCCACTCTCAGGAACTTCAGGAGGGACAAACAAATTAAAGAAAGAATATTAGAATCTGTTTTAGTTACAGTACAAACAGACCCAAGTCCCTTGTTTCTGCTTCTTAGTGGTTTTCAAAATGACAATTCTTTCCTTTTTTCCAGTCTACGTGGCATCTTGTATAACCCATAATTTCTGGTCCATCAAAAGAAAAGGGATCCGAGTCATCTGGTTATGACCTCATATTATGTGTCTTAGTCAACACTTCACTTGTGAAATATTCACTGGGTTCAAAGTGAAATTTGAAGACAAAATACATAGGCTGGCCTGTACCTAAGGACTTTACTTGAGTACCTTGCGAGTGCTTCAGCGTAGGTTTATCATTTTCCTGAAACATACCACTGAGCAAATCAACACTTAAAAAACAGTCAACCAAAATTCAGGAATTCCCTTGAGGTCCTCTTTCTCTTTATCCTTTTTCTCATCTTCAATCTTGGCCTTTACTTTTAGCCCCTCCAAAATTTCATCTTCCTCATCTGGTTTCCATTCAGTCTTCTTATGTAGGTTCATAAATGATCTCAAATGGCTTATCAGATAGAGGCTGATAGAGAACAGCATACTTTCCTTCAAGATCATAAATTTCCTCTCACAGAATTTGGCTTCTATCTGGACACATTTAACTTGTATCTTGTTAAGATATCTCTTGTTAAGAGAGAACTAATGTAACATGGCATGCTACCTGTCACCTCAAAGCCAAACATCATGAGATATTTACTTCATTAATATCCAGTCATTCTTAGCTTTATCACTTTCAAAATCATTTTTAACGGGCTTTTAAACTACTGATTAGTTCCCTCTGCTATTTGCTACCATAACATACATTCATGCTGCTGCTGCTGCTGCTAAGTCATGCCAGTCATGTCCGACTCTGTGCGACCCCAGAGACGGCAGCCCACCAGGCTCCACCATCCCTGGGATTCTCCAGGCAAGAACACTGGAGTGGGTTGCCATTTCCTTCTCCAATGCATGAAAGTGAAAAGTGAAAGTCAAATCGCTCAGTCATGTCCAAGTCTTTGTGACCCCATGGACTGCAGCCTACTAGGCTCCTCCATCCATGGGATTTTCCAGGCAAGAGTACTGGAGTGGGTTGCCATTACCTTCTCCGATACATCCATGAGTTAAATCATTTATATACCCCGACAGACTTAAGTTTAATGAGGTCCCATATGGGATCTCTCTTGTCAATATTATGTCACTAGCACCTGCCACAATACCTGATATATGGTAAACTATAAATAAATATTTGAGGAATGAATAGTTACATGAATGAATGATTGGATGAAGATATATAAGGAAATAATGTAATGAGATAAAGGACCCATGTGTGCAGAAGCTGCTATGAGAGTACAGAGGAAGGGGATTTAATTCACACCACTCCCTTATGGTGTGAATTTTTGGCAAGTTACTAATCTCTCTCTCTCTCTCTCTAAGGGACAGCTTCCTTATGCATAAAATTAGGATATAGCTCCTGCCTCATAATGTTGTTGTATTTATAAACTAATACCTAGTAGAAAATAAAAATGATAATAACACTTGGGAATTTAGAAAAGAGCTCCATGAGAAATGAATATCTCAGTAGAGTTTTTTTTTTTTTAAGATTTATTTATTTTTTGGCTGTGCTGGGTCTACATTGCTGCACTCAGGCTTTCTCTAGTTGTGGCAAGTGGGGACTACTCTTTGTTGTGGTGTGCTGGCTTATAGCTGTGACTTCTCTTCTTGCAAAGCACAGGCTCTAGGCCCAAGGCTTTTGGTGCTGCATGTGAGCTCAGTAGTTGTGGCACATGGGCTTAGTTGCTCTGCAGCATGTGAGATCTTCCCAGACCAGGATGGAACCAATATCTCTTGCATTGCAAGGAGGATTCTTAACCACGGACCAGCAGGGAAGGCCCTGGGTAGAGTCTTAAAGCATGAATAAAAATTAGGCAAAAAAGGTGGGGGGTGGGGGTCAGAAATCTAGGCAGAGAGAAAAGCAGAAACAGTTTCAGAGGTTAGAAGTAGCAAAGTGCATGTAGAAAACTCCATGCAATTCAGTATCACCAGAATATAAAATGCAATGAAGGGAAGTGGCAGAATGTGAGGCTAAAGATGGGAGTTAGGGCTAGTAACATGGAAGACTTCCTCTGTTATATTATGCTTTTGGAATTCTGAAAAAAATTAGGACCATTAAAAGAGAGTGGTTATATTTGCATTTTGAATATACTATTCCAATTAACTTTAAAATCAATAACCTTCACACCCACTGAAATGCTTATAATAAAAAAGATGGACAGTAATAAGTGTTGACAAGGATTCAGAGAAATTGAAACCAGCATGCATTGCCATTGAGAATGTGCAATAGGCAGCTGCTTTGGAAAACAGGCAAGCAGTTCCTCAAAAAGTTAAACAGACTTACCACATGATCCAGCTGTTCTACTCCCAGGAATGCACCCTAGAGAAATAAAAACAATCCATCCTCTCAAAAACACATGCATGAAGATTGGTAGCAACATTATTCATAACAGACAAAAAGTGGAAACAACCCAACGTCCAAAATTGAAGAATGGATAGATAAAATACGGTACAGCCATACAATGGAATCACAAAATTTGCCCATAAAAAGAAATGAAATATTAATTCATGCTCCAACACAGATGAACCTTGAAAACATTATGCTAAATGAAAGAAGCCAGGCATAAAAGGCCACATGTTATGATTTAATTTATAAATAAAGTTTAGAATAAGAGACAGAATGTAGATTAGTGGTTGATAGGACTTTTTCTAGGTTAGGGTGGAATAGGGAGTGACTGCTACTGCATAAGGAATTTCTTTTCCAGAATACAAAAATGTTCTGAACTTAAGATTACTGTGATGGTTAAACAATTCTGTGATTATAGTAAAACCATTGTACATTTGGAATGGGTGAATTTTATGGTAATGTGAATGATATCTCAAAATATATCTTTTTATTAAAAAGCCAATACTCTTTCTAACCTATTATTTTGTTACCTGGCTATTACTATTATTATTATATTATAGGTTTCTCTTATATAATGTGACAAAACATATATGCTATGAAAGTCATACATTTTGTTTTACAATATTGCCTTTTGTAGCATTAAATTTTTACTTCTTTAAAATTTCCAATAAAGAAATAGTTTTAAGAGTTCCTACTCACATACTTAAACTTTACTATTATTTCTATCATATTGAAATTGTATCATTTCCCAGGGCACATTGCAACTATAAGGAACGTTGGAGGTAGATTTTCCTTATATAGTTGGTACTTTAAACCAAACCTAAAATACATAAATTTATGACTTCTGGGAGCAAAAGAAATAGTCTTAGAAGAATATAAGTATATGTTATTGTTTTGAGTTGAGAAAAAACATAAATTTTTTGTATGTGAGAAATTATTTGCTATAATAGCACAGGGAATATAGTCAATATTTTATAACTATAAGAGTATATTATTTAAGAATTGTGAATCATTGTTTTACACCTGAAATTTATATAATATTGTAAATCAACTACACTCCCCACCAAAAGTAAAACAAGAGTTCTTTGCTACAAAAAAAAAAAAAAAAATCACCACATAATTTTTTTTCCCCACTTAAGGTTATTTAACACCACAAATCTTGAAAGATATTTGCTGACTTTCAACAAAGGGGAGATGACTGCAAAGATTCCTGCCCTCTGATGTGTATGCCTTGTATATAGTCCCCTCCCCTTGAGTGTGGACCCAGTGAATATGACAGAGTATTATTCCTGCTATTAGATTACTAATCTATGGCCTTTTGGTTAAACCAACAAAAAGATTATATTTGGTGTGTGTGTGTGTGACTCTTTGTGACCTTATGAACTGTGGCCTGCCAGGCTCCTCTGTCCATGGGATTCTCCAGGCAAGAATACTGGAGTGGGTTGCCATGCCCTCTTCCATGGTATCTCCCCAACCCAGGGATCAAACCTGTGTCTCCTGGGTCTGCTGCTTTGGCAAATGCACAACACCTAGATTTCAGCCTGCTAAGGCCTTGACCAGTTCAGTTCAGTCGCTCAGTCCTGTCCAACTCTTTGCAATCCCATGGACTGCAGCACGCCAGGCTTCCCTGTCCATTACCAACTCCCAGAGCTTACTCAAACTCATGTCCATCGAGTCAGTGATGCCATCCAACCATCTCATCCTCTGTCGTCCCCTTCTCCTCCCGCCTTCCATCTTTCCCAGCATCAGGGTCTTTTCAAATGAGTTCAGTTCTTCACATCAGGTGGCCAAAGTACTGAAGCTTCAGCTTCAGCATCAGTCCTTCCAATGAATGTTCAGGACTGATTTCCTTTAGGATGGACTGGTTGGATCTCCTTGCAGTCCAAGGGACTCTCAATAGTCTTCTCCAACACCACAGTTCAAAAGCATCAATTCTGGTCAAGCATCAAGGCCTTGGCCAGAGGACCCAGCAAACTCAGACAAGACTCCTGACCCATGTGTGTTGTTTTAAACTACAAGTTTGTGATAATTTTTTATGCAGCAATACAACTAATATAGAGGAGATAAAATACGAGCCAACTTCCCTTAGATTCTCTATTTCTCTTTTTTCAATTATGGTATTCAACATCTTACCCTGCTTTCTATTTTTTTTTTTTTTCCAGCCATGCAGCATGCAAGATCCTAGTTTCCTGCTGCTGCTGCTGCTGCTGCTAAGTCGCTTCAGTCGTGTCTGACTCTGTGTGACCCCATAGACAGCAGCCCACCAGGCTCCCCTATCCCTGGGATTCTCCAGGCAAGAACACTGGAGTGGGTTGCCATTTTCTTCTCCAGTGCATAAAAGTGAAAAGTGAAAGTGAAATCGCTCAGTCATGTCTGACTCCTAGCGACGCCATGGACTGCAGCCTACCAGGCTCCTCCGTCTATGGGAGTTTCCTGACCAGGGATCAAACTCTTCCCCCCTGCAAAGGAAGCACAGAGTCCTAACTACTGGACCACCAGGAAATTCCCTCCCATCTTATCCATTTTTAAAGTGCAGTTCAGTAGTAAGTTTATTCACATTGTTGAGATCTCCAGAACTTTTTCATCTTGCAATTCTGAAACTCTATTCCCATTAAACAACTCCCCTTTTCTTCTCCTCACCCTCTAATAACCACCATTCTACCTTCTGTTTCTATGAATTTGACTACTTTGGATACCTCATTCAAGTGGAATCATACAATTTTTGTCTTTTTGCAACTAGCACATTTCACCTAGCAAATTCCTCAAGTTTCACCCATGTTGTAGCATGCGACAGGATTTCTTTCCTTTTTAAGGCTAAATATTTTACTGTGCATATGAGACAGCAGGGAGCAAGGCACAACCTTTAAAAGAATGACAGAACCCGAGGACATGACATAAACTGGTTAGAACCAACTAAGTCCAAGATGGCAGACGAGTCGACTTCCACTAGACCCTGAGCCTCAGTATACACTCACTGTAACACATCAGGATACTAAATGACACACCCACAGGTGCCATGACAGTTTCAAGGCCACCATAAAAGGTCAAATAGTAGGTGGTGGCCCAGTTCTTGGAAATCCCCACCCCTTCCCTAAAATAGCTAGAATACTCCTCCCCACCTCTATAAAAACTGATGACCTGGTGCTTTCTGAGATGGCCACACTCCATCGATGGAGTGTGTATCTCCCTGAATAAACTTTCTTTCACTTTACTATGGTTCGATCTTGAATTCTTTTCTATTCTCAAAGCCAAGAACCCGCATGTGACAGAGGTCCCAAGGGCTTGACCATCCTCTTGTGCCCCACTTTCTTTCCTGCAGCATACCCACCGCATTTTGTTTATGTGTCCGTCTGTCGATAAATATTTAGTTTGCTTCCACCTCTTGACTATTGTAAATAATGGTGCAGTGAACATAGGTATGTAAATATCTCTAGGAGATCCTGTTTTCAATTCTTTTGGATATATACCCAGAAGTTGGATTGCTGGATTATACAGTAGTTCTATTTTTAATTTTTTGAGAAACTACCATTATGTTTTCCACGACAGTTGTACCACTTTATATTCCCACCAATAGCACAGTGTTCAAATTTCTCCACATCTTCCCTAATGCTTGTTACTTTCTGGGGAGTTTGTTTGTTTGTTTTCTGTTTTGCTTTTTTGGTTGCCACATCCCTCAGCCTGCAGGATCCTAGTTGCCTAACCAGCTAGGAATCCCATGCTGCCTGGGATTCAGTTCAGTGGAAGCAGAACCACTGAACTGCCAGAGAATTCCTATTTTCTGTTTTTTTTAATAATGGCCATCCTAGTGGGTGTGAAGTGATATCTTACTCTTGTTTTGATTTGTATTTCCCTGGATTAGAGATGTTGAGAATCTTTTCATGTGTGTATTGCTTATTTTATATCACCTTTGGAGAAAGGTCTATTCAAATCCTTCACCCATTTTTAAATAAATAACTAATTTATTTATTTGGCTGTGCCAGGTCTTAGTTGGGGCACCCAGGATCTTTAATCTTCATTTCAGCATGTGGGATCTAGGTCCCTAACCAGGGATCGAACCTGGGCCTCCTGCATTGGGAGTGAAGAGTCTTAGCCACTGGATTACCAGGGAAGTCCCCTTTGCCCATTTTTTAATCAAGTTAGATTCTTTATTGTTGAGTTGTAGGAGTTCTTTATGGAGTTTGAATATTAACCACTTGTCAGATATTTGATTTACAAATATTATCTTTCATTTAGAAAGTTGTCTTTTTACTCCATTGACTGTGTCCTTTGAGGCATAAAAGTTTTAGTCTGAAGTAGTCCCATTTGTTTTGGAGAAGGAAATGGTAACCCACCCCAGTGTTTTTGCCTGAGAAACCCCATGGACAGGGGAGCCTGGCAAGCTGCAGTACATGGGGTCGCAAAATTGGACACAACTTAGAAACTAAACCACCATCACCCAGTCCCATTTGTTTATTTTGCCTTTATTGCTCGTGTGTTTGATGTCATATCCAAGAGATCACTCATTCCCAAGTCCAGTGTCATGAAAACTGACTCTTAAATCCCAAGCACGTTCTCCAGAGAATTCCCAAGCAGGCCAGTGGTTAGGACTCCACACTTTCACTGACGTGGCCCAGGTTAAGTCCCTGGTTGGGGAACTAAGATCCTGCAAGCCACGCAGCATGACAAAAGAAGAAAAACCACACACACACAAAATGCTCTCCAGATTCAGATTTTTCAAACTACCTGTGATGAAAGCCAAGTTTTCTCTTTCCAATTCAATACTCTCGTAAAATAAAATAAAAGTTAATTACTAGAAGGTGAATTTAAAAAGAACGAAGACATCAAAAATGCAAGCTGATATTTTTATAATTAAATGAAACAAATTATCCTGTCAAATTGCCATAAAACTTTATAAATGCTTGTCCTCAACTTCCATGATTATCTGGCTACATACCCATAATACTAGCTCAAGAATTCACTCCAGTCCACAGTGCACACTCTGAGACTTTTGAATAGCACTCCTCCAGATCTTCCTCAATGGTATGATATGGCAAATAAAGTAAAATATCCACTGTGCCTTTATGTAGCCATAGTGCCTCTATCGCTTATACACAGAGCATCCCCAAAAAGTTAAGATTTCCTATTATCACACAAGGGCAAGAATGCCTTCAACCTGACCGATCTTCACTGTGACAATGTACAGTGGTCTAAACGACTCCTCTCCATCACCAAAGTTAGTTAAAACAAGAACTCAAAAGAATAAAGAAAAGTGACTCTCACTGTATCCTGGTTCCCTGTAGCAGCCCAAACACCTTTATCCTCCATTCCCCACTTAGCCAACCAAAATCCTACAATTAGCAAAGAAGGATCCTTTTCAGTATGTAAAAGTAGGTGTAGAACTACTCAAAGAATTTTTACTTCTTTTACTTTATCTCAAGGTTTTAGGAGAGAAATCAACACAAGAGGTTAGAGGAAATGCTTCTGATTCTGTTGATGTCACCTCATCTCAGTAAGAAAAGCTGTGGAACTCATTATTATGGCAGTGCCACACCTGTCCTTTTTGCAACATGTGTCAATAGAGCTCAGGCATCTCAAATATACTGGGAGAAAGTCAATTTGACCCAATCCTGTATTTTGTAGAAAGAGACCAACACTTGCTATAAACAGACTCAGGAGTACCTACAAGGAGAACGTGTTCTTACAAAGACAAAGTGACTGTAAGTGTTACTGTGGAATCTGCCCTGAAGCTGAAAGATGGCACAAGAATAGGCTACTTTTACTTGGATTGTATGTTTATTTGTAGTGGCTTATGGGGGTGAGGGTGGGGCTTCCCAGGTGGCTCTAATGGTAAAGAATCCACCTGCCAAGGCAGGAGATGAAAGAGACACGAGTTCGATCCCTGGTCTGGAAGATCCCCCGGAGTAGGAAATGGTGACCCACCCCAGTATTCTTGCCTGGAAAAATTCCATAGACAGAGGAGCCTGCTGGGCTATGGTCCTCCATGGGGTCACAAAGAGTCAGACACGACTGAGGGACTGAGCGAACACACACATGGGGGCAAGGGTAGCTGATGCAGAATGTGATATTCCTCTGGGGTCAGGATTTAAGGTGGAACAAGTAAGTTACTCTTCTAGGGGGTAAAATTTAAGTGGTGCCCAGAAAACTCAGTAATCAGGATGATTATTTAATATAATGTTTAAAAAATAAAACCTGGTGCAAAAACTCCCATAAAAGAACCCCAAAATATCACAATGTTAAAGATAGGATCAATATTGCTAAATTACTCTTGTTTCAGGCACCAGCATAGATAGGCATATCACTGCTTGGCACTACCACTGAACAAAGATTACCTGAAGACAGAGCTGCTTTTAGAAAACTATTTCTTTTTGGTTTTTCTGTTTTGTTTTTGTTTCTCAGGAAAATCTGAACAGTCATGATCAAAGCAACGTCTTGGAAGTCACCTCCACAATTCCCAGGATTAAGATGGCTGATCATTGACCTTTCTAACCTCTTCTTTTGAAAATCTCCTACAGAGAACTCCCTGGCGGTCCAGTGGCTGGGACTCTGCTTTCACTGCAGAGGCCCTAGTGTCAGTCTTTGATGGGGGCACTAAGTTCCCGCAAGCCACGCAGTGGGGCCAAAAAAGAAAAACCAGAAATATAAACCTCATCTTCAATAAAACTAGGAAATATTTGTATCCCCAAACCCCAATATAGGAAGACAAAAAGCAGGTGGAATGGTCAGCAGAATTTTGAAGAATACTCTCAAGAAGCAAGACTACCTCAGGAAAGATTGAAACCTGTAGTACCCTGGAAGGTAGTGGTAGGAATAGGGCATTGAAAGCAGTGAGTGGTGTCTGAAAAGACTGAAAAAGTTTTAGCGCTACAAGCCTCACTCCGTCAATCAGGACCACCCCTCCCCCACACCCACAGTACTTTCTGGGTCGGGGGGAGGCTTTCTGGGGAGCAACAGGCGGGAAGAGGGCAGAGGTGAGGATTTAATGAAAATGAAAGTCTGCATTCTGAACTGAGATTCCCCAGTCCTCTTAGCTCACTCTGTGCTACAGCTGCCAACAGCCAGCCTTATCCTTCCCTGCGGATTAAAGGCACTTTTTCTTGATAAACTAACTTGCTACAGAGAAAGTACCTACACACTGACATTTGGGGGACCACACCCTCACCCACAAGCTTGCTGGCTACCTCTTTAATCTAAAAATAAGCCCACAAGATGACAAAACCTACCCACTCACACAGAGCTTCCAGTCAGCTTTGCAGCCATTCATTTGAAAATCTGAACAAACATCCAAGGATCACCAGATCTTTGAGGAAAGTTTCCAACAGTACAGACAGAGACCAAAACAAATAAACCCAGAGTGGGTAAAGAAAAACCCAGAGGAACAGATAATGCAGAGGTAGCCAAACATTTCAAAAAAGTAAATTAACATTCTCAAGACGCCAAGATTTTGTATTCCTGAAATAAGACTGAAATTCTCTCAGGAAGGAAGGAAGGAAAGGGAGAGAGCAAAGGAAATGACAGGGAGAAGGAAGAAACATTAGAAAACAAAAGGAGCTTTTGCAAATTAAAAATGAGGGTGAAGTAAAAAATATAAGAAAATTAAAAGGTTAAGCCAGGAAGTTCAACATTTAACCAAGAGTTAAATGGAACAAAATTATCAAGAAAACAGCACAAGAACATTTACCAGAAATAAAGCCCAAGTCTCCAGTTTAAGAGTATATTGAATATACAGATATGGAATCCTTATGTTGTATACTTAATATAACTAAAATAATGTTATGTGTCAATTATATCTCATTTTTTAAGAAAAAAAAAGACCACATTGAGTGCCCATTATAATAAATTTTTAAAATAGCAACTCAAGTACATATGAACTTGAAATTTCAGAATGCAATGAGATATGATTCTAGAAGTTTTCAAAGGAAGATCACATACAAAAAATTGGAAATTAAACAGTATTAAATTTCTCAGCAACAATGGATGCTAGAAGACAATGGATAATTGTTGTCAAAATTCAGAATTAGAAAACAAATTTTTAACTTAGATATATTTAGGCATGCATAGTATCAAAATGTTTATCTTCTTTTTACCCTT
The DNA here is from genome assembly GCF_027580195.1 of Bos mutus. Taxonomy (NCBI): domain Eukaryota; kingdom Metazoa; phylum Chordata; class Mammalia; order Artiodactyla; family Bovidae; genus Bos; species Bos mutus. The sequence goes on along the minus strand of NC_091622.1, from coordinate 59,036,087 downwards.
GTTCCAGATGCTCCTGGGGGATGCACTCCAGCAAAATAAAAGAGTAAACCAAGAAAGCGTAGGTCATCAGATTCAGAACTCTGGATTGTTCAAGGATGACTGCTGTGTGATAGGTCTAGAAAGAAATGAGTACAGATCCAAGGCTGGGGCCAGACTTCTCTCTAGGAGGGAGGTCTACATGGAGAGGAAGTGGCAATGAAAGTGTGAAAAGTGGAATTCACAGTCACTTTACAGAGGAAGGAAGTGGAAGGAAATTCTTCAAACCTAGCTAGAAGTTCAAAGAAAACTAAGCAGAGGGGGGGAAAAAGGAGGGGGTGGGGGAGGTTAATGTCATTATTCTATATTCAGGCTAAGAAGTAAACAGCATAAATGTGTAAAACATATTAATAAGCTAGTGGTATTAAAAACTGGAAAATTAAGGAGGAATGTCATATTTTCCTAAATACAGAAAAACTTTTAGGCATAAAGATATGCTTTACAGTAACTAATTATAAAAGCAAATATTGAAAGCAATCTAAATGTCCAACAAGTGGGAATAGTTAAATAAATTGTGACTTACCACTTCATGGAATTTAAATTAATAACATTACAATCATTGCTGCACAGCAACAATTCATTATAGAACCTGCCTTGAGAGCAGCTTAAGTTGAAAGAACAGAGAAGAGAATGAGAGTTGCTTGTGTGCTACTGATAGGGATAGAATAGGATAGTTATACAGGTAGTTGTAGAAGTCCCAGTAGGGAACTACAGATAGAGAGGGAAACTTAGGAAACTTTGGGAGACCACTGTAAGTTAATGATTACTCAAGCTTTTGGAAGGTGGAATTAAGCAGACTTGCTTAACTCTAAAGCCATAAATAAAAGTATGAGATATGCCCCAGGCCATTAGGTGAAAGAAAAATGTTACCACTCTTCTACTAATATGATAATCCTAGTTTGACCTCATAGGGTCAGACACTCTCCTGCCTGATATGAAGAAGCTAGTGATGTACAAGACTCAAGACTATGTCTACTTGAAGAAGGCTGTCTCTTTCCCTCCCCTTTGACTATAAAACTGTAGCCCACTTAATCCTTGGGGTGGGCTTCCCTCATAGCTCAGTCAGTAAAGAATCTGCCTGCAATGCAGGAGACTTGGGTTTGATTCCTGGATTGGGAGGATTCCCTGGAGAAGGAAATGGCAACCCACTCCAGTATTCTTGCCTGGAGAATCCCATGGACAGAGGAGACTGGCGGGCTACAGTCCATGTGGTCTCAAGAGTCGGACACGACTAAATGACTTTCACTTTCATTAATCCTTGGAGCAGAGCTCCCTCGCCTGCCTGCTTGCATCTCTTACAAGATTAATATTAATAACTCTGTTTCTTGCCTATCACTTTACCCCTCACTGAATTCCTTCTGCACTGAGACACAAAGAACCTGACCCTCAATAAATCTAGAGAACAGATAAGTGATAAAAAGATTGTGGTTTCAAGCCCCAAATAGAGTTTTGGCTGGGTTTGAGTCCCAATCTGAGGTGAAGGGTTTTATTACTACTGTGAGAAACTAAAACCAAATGCCTACAGAAAGATCAATCAAGTAAATCCCCAAACAGGCAGCCTCAGAGCCCCCACATGGCTAATATTCAGTATTGTCAGGAGGAAGTAGGAAACAGAAGGTAGATGTTTTGGTAAACCTGTATCTGATGGTTTTGGGAAGAAAGACAGGAGGGTTACAATCTCAAAATTGTACCACCTGGAACAAGACAGATGGCAGGAGCAATGTCAGCCTACCTCAGGAGTGACCTCATTCACTGTGCAATGGGAAATCATTGGGGAAAGGTCTTGGATACATCCAAGATCAGAGGACTCACATTCCCCTTTTCCTAGGACCAGAACCTCAGCCAATCAAAAAAGCTACTCTTCATCCCTAGCAACTCCAGGCATGAAGTCCTGGCTGCTTCCTCATAGGATCAGTGAGGCAAGGAAGCAGGGACCCTGGGTAACCCTACTGATGACTACAAGCCCCAGAGGCTCCAAAGTCATCTGCCCCAACTCTTTGAGCCTTATGCAATATGACTGTTAGATGGCTTCAAGAGCACGGCCCTTTAGGGCTTGAAAAACTGAAAACCTTGGCCTACATTCCCCATCCCCACCCCCAAAACAAGACAAAAACACTCCATGAGTACAGGAGTCTGCATTACATTTTCTTGTCTTAGTTAAGACTGTTTTGAGATAGAAACTGCAGTCAGAAAGTAAAAGTTCACTGTAAGAATACAAGGGAAATCTGTTGAACCCATAGGTTTGAAACATAGTGAGGGAACCAAGAATGCAAAGCTATCACAAACAAATCCAAATGCCCTCTTCGTCTCTAGTCTGTCTGTCCCTTTTGTCTTCCTTACATTCCTCCATCCCTCCCTTTCCCTCCCTGTCTCTCTCTCTGTGCCTTTCCTCCCTCCCCTCAAGGATTCTCCCTCTGTTCTCTCCTTGGGTGGGCTTCATCCTCTTCCCTCCCCCACCCACTGGCAAACCTGGAGAGGCAGTTTTGTCTCCTGCTCAGCTTGCTTTTTCTTAAGAGAAACATACCCCTTCCACACTTCCGCCTCCATTTTATTGAATAAAATTCTCTGTGGTTTACAAACGTCAAGTACTTCTGACTAATTTTGAACTTGCTGGCTCAATTGTCCTTCTCCAGCACCAGTCTGGCAAAAATCCCAGTCCTCAATCAATCCAATAGTTCATATTTTCCATTTGTGTGCCTGTGCTGCTATGAATACCTGGAGAAAACCAGCACCACTATGAATTCATGGTTTCTGGTCTCCACTGGGCTCTTATAACACTGTCCAGGAATTCTCTGACTACCCCATCCTGTTCACACACCCATTTTCACAGATCTTCCTTACTCTTCTCCTCTCCAATCCTACCGCCTCTCCATCACTAGTACCAAATTTCCATGTTGATTACAATAGAAAGAAAATAGAAGTGGTAATAACAGTAGAGAGTGTGAGTGAGTGAAAGTTGCTCAGTTGTGTCCAACTCTTTGCGACCCCATGGACTGTACAGTCCATGGAATTCTCCAGGCCAGAATACTGGAATAGGTAGTCTTTCCCTTCTCCAGGGGATCTTCCCAACCCAGGGATGGAACCCAAGTCTCCTGCATTGCAGGCAGATTCTTTACCAGCTGAGCCACAAGGGAACCCCAATAATAGTAGAAGGTTGTTACAAATAATAATAGAGGAGAAACATAATAAAAATAATAAAACTCTGTTAACTCTTATCAGCTAAACATTCTTTGATCTTTTTTTCCTATTAACAAGACAGACATCTCTTCCCTTACCTGAGGCTAATTGTTTTACAGTGCTCCTCCCTTATATATTATTATACTTGCTGAAGGCTCACCCCACCAGCTAACCTTTTTTTTTTTTTGGCACCATGCATAGCTTGTGAGATTTTAATTCCTGGACCAGGGGATCAAACCCAGGCGTTTGGCAGTGAGACCACAGAGTCCTAACCACTGAACTGCCAAGGAATTCCCAACATCCTTTAAAATTTTTAATTAATTTTTTTTTTTTTTAAAGAAAAGTATGTCTTAAACACAAACTATTTTAGCCTGTGTACTGGAGAGTATTGTGATCAACTAGACAGATATGGCTTCCCTCATGGCTCAGCTGGTAAAGAATCCACCTGCAATGTGGGAGACCTGGGTTCGATCCCTGGGCTGGGAAGATCCCCTGGAGAAGGGAAAGGCTACCCACTCCAACGGCCTGGAGAATTCCATGGACTGTATAGACCATGGGGTCGCAAAGAGTCAGGCACAACTGAGCTACTTTCACCTGTGAACTTTCCCAGAATTCAGACTTTGAGTTAAGAATTAAAATCTGATCTGTTACATAACAGGGAATACAGGGTGCTATGGAAATAGCAAAGAAATTTAATCTTACATAGGAAGTCAAATAAGATCTTGAGAAAGGTAAAATTGAAAGCTGCCACCTAAGGGCTGTATCAAAAGAGTTTAATAAGAAGGAAAAGGTTTAAATGCTCTGGAGCTCTAACCAAAATCTTATCAGAGATTTCCATGAAACTGGACAAACTAATTCTAAAATTGATTTGGAAAAGAATAAGAAGACCCAAAACAATCTGAAGATGAATAAGATGGGGAAAGTTGTCTTGTCAAGTCCTATTTTTAAATTATAATAATTAAGACCTATGATCTTGGTACAGAAATAACATCAGAGCAATGAAACCCTCTGCATGCTGTGCTTTCCTACTCATCCTCAAGACACTACCTGACTGCAACTGCCGCTAGAGAATCTCTGACTGCCCCTCCCTCACCATCTTGACTAGGTTTCATCTTATGGTGCTTCCACGAGTAAGAAGTAAGCACTCTTACTTCTCCATCACAGAACTTAACACATTCTCTCCAATATCTGTCTCCCTATCTGTCTCCCTATTAGGACAGAGACAATTACTCTTTTCCACTGTTGATCCTTAGCCTCCTAGCCTTCCTTTAAGGGAGGACTTAAAGTGCTACCTCGAAGGTGATATAAAGATACTATCCTGACCACACCTCACCAGTGTCTTAACTACTGTTGACTTTGCAGCCACTTTCCCTCCTTTATTGTAGATTTCATCAGTTCTGACCATAGTCATTTTCTCCTAAAGCCAGAAAATTTTCCAAATTTTGACATGTACACAGACATGTCAAAATCCATCACAAAAATTTTTATATATTTATTTATTTGGCTGCTCTAGGTCTTAGTTGTGGCAGGCAAGATCTTTAGTTGGAACATGTCGGATCTCGTTCCCTGACCAAGGATCAAACCCAGGCCCTCTGCATTGGGAGCTCAGAGTCTTAGCCACTGAACCACCAGGAAGTCCTCATCAAAAATTTGTCTTTGCAGTTTCTTGACATCCCAATGTTTGAACAGACTTCTTTTCTTCACCTCAGTCTCTCATTCAGAGGTTTATAAGTATACCTTTAAAATTATGAAATCAACCTTTCTGCTAAAGATATTAATGAGGATCATCCAAATGAAAACAGTCAGAGACTATTTATTCAGAGCTTGTAATGGCAAAGTAGTCAGTCACCATCACTTGCTTTTAGCAAGCAGGAAAACTTTATATATATATATATATATATATATATATACACACACACACACATATATATATACACACACACACATATATATATATATGCTTTTCCATTTAGTTCATTACAGGATATGTAGTTCCCTGGGCTATACAGTAGGATCTTATTGTTTATATATTTTACATATAGTAGTCAGTTAGTTCAGCCGCTCAGTCGTGTCTGACTCTTTGCAATCCCATGGACTGCAGCACACCAGGCTTCCCTGTCCATCACCAACTCCTGGAGCTTGCTCAAACTCATGTCCATCGAGTCCATGATTCCATCCAACCATATCATACTCTGTCATCCCCTTCTTCTCCTGCCTTCAGTCTTTGAAGGGTCTTTTCCAGTGAGTCGGTTCTGCACATCAGGTGGCCAAAGTATTGGAGTTTCAGCTTCAGCATCAAACCTTCCAATGTATTTTCAGGACCGATTTCCTTTAGGATTGACTGGTTGGATCTCCTTGCAATCCAAGGTACTCTCAAGAGTCTTCTCCAACACCACAGTTCAAAAGCATCAATTCTTTGGTGCTCAGCTTTCTTTATAGTCCAACTGTGTATCTGCTAATCCCATGCTCTTTATTTATCCCTTCCCTTTCCCTTCCCCCTTTGGTAACCATAAATTTGTCTTCTCTATCTGTGGGTCTGTTTCTGTTTTGTAATTAAGTTCATTTGTATCATTTTTTTAGATTCCACATATAAGTGATATCATATGATATTTGCTTTCTCTGACTTACTTCACTTAGTATAATAATCTTGAGGTGCATCCATGTTGCTACAAATGGCATTATTTCATTCTTTTTATGGCTGAGTAATATTCTGTTGTATCTATATATCATGTATTGTTTACTTATTTATCTATTGTTGAACATTTAGGTTGCTTCCATATCTTGGCTATTATAAATTGTGCTGCTATGAACACTGGGGTGTATATATCTTTTCAAATTAAAGTTTTCTCTGGATATATGTCCAATAAGTTCAGGGAGAGGTACCTGCCTAATGATGCCTACTGGAGGATGTTTTTAATTCAAACTAAATTGACTGTACTCTTTCTGGAGAGGACTCGAGTACGGTACGCTTTGTGTGCTTTTTGCCACAGTGTCCTGGCCAGAGGTCTTGTGCTTTCTATCTCTCATGTTCTCAACTTCATTATTGAAAACCCTAGTCAAATTTCAGCTCTCCCATACTAGGTGAATGTGAAGATTCTCACTTAACTCAAAAACAGCTGCTAAAGAACAGGTGATTAAATTAGAGTCTATTTATATTTCTATGTAGAAAACAAACTTTTTTTCTCATTATGAAAGCAATGCATGCTTTCACCAATTGGAGTCTATAATTGCAAACAGCATAATACAAATTTTGTTAACTTAAAATTCTTTAAAAAAGAATTTATCAGAAATGTGTCAGAGTTGGTCACAGAATCAAAAGGAGAACTGAAGACATGAATACCTGAAAAGATAGCAGCAAGGGCAGCCCCTGGAACCTGGAACTAAATGACCAATACTTTCAAGGGCTGCCTTTCAACAAATATTCACTAAACTCCAACTACACGCCTGGCACCACCCTGAGACCAGTACAATCAAACACTATCCTTGTCCTTCAAGGGAGGAAAAGGAAGAAGGTCAAGTAAGCCTTTACCAAAGAAGAAAGGCTTGAAACAGGTTTTAAGTTAGAGTTTGCTGGGTGATCAGGGAGACAACAGCAAGAATAATATGCAAAGATGCCAAAAATGATGGATGGCATATAGGGGAGACATAGTAGTTAGGGAGGCAGGGAAGGACACTGGAGGACTTTATGTGCAGTCCCTAAAACTGAAGAGAGACTTTGGGGGCTGTGGAGGTTGGGAGTCAGGAGAAGGGTGAGGAACTCAGTCTTGACCATACCTGGACAGGGATGGACCATACCTGGACAGTTGATGAAGATGCCTCTATCTGAAGCTTCAACCACACCAAATCACATGAGAGTCTAAATTTAAGATCAAATAAAGTTGGCCTAAGACTAGCTGGGTGGTGGAAAGTGAAAGTGTCAGTCGATGAGTCATGTCCAACTTTTTGGGACCCCATGGACTGCCAGGCTCCTTTGTCCATGGAATTCTCCAGGCAAGGATATTGGAGTGGGTAGCCATTGCCTTCTCCAGGGTATCTTCCTCACCCAGGGATCGAACCCAGGTCTCCAATATTACAGGCAGATTCTTAACCATCTGAGCCACCAGGGAAGCCCAGCTTGGTGGTGGAATGATTCTAAACAGATCAAAAGACCCAGAGGTTTGATGTAAATTTGGTGAATAAGAATCAAAAATGTAAAAATCTGGACAGCAAAAACAAAAATGTTCTGAGTGAACACCAGAGACAAGAGCTTAATGCTCACAGATGGACTGTGTATAAATTGAGTCAGCTCCGCTTTAGAGCTAGAGATGTTGCAGACATCTTTTATGTCATGAAGCATTTAGACCTAACCATGGGTGATTAGGAAGAAAAGAGAGAAAATGGAGACATTTCACCGTTATTTTGAGTATTTACTAATACCAGGCATTGTGCTAGGAATTTTAAACACATTATATAATTTAATCTTCAAAATGATCTTATGAGACAGATACTATTATTTTTCTCTCTTTTATAGGGGAGGAAATTAAAACACAGAAATGCTAAGTAGTGAGTAAGCTATAGAAACAGGATTTGCTGGCTCTTTTTAACTTACCATGATGTGAAGAAAATAATCGGTTCTGAAATTTAGAAAGATCTGTCTAGTGACAGCATGAAAGGAATTCAGGAGAATAAGAGTATGGCCGGGGTGAGGGGGTAAGCAGAGAGGTATGAATGATGAGTGAAGGCAGGGAGCCTAATTAGGAGACTGCTGTGGCGTTCTGGAAAAGAGATGTTTAGGATCTAAGCAAGAGTGATTGCAGAAGGGATTAAAAAACAGAGTAGAGATTAGAGGATGGAAAAAAAAGGGAAAACAGAATTATCATTGACCTCGGTGATTTAGTGACCTCAATCCTAGCCCTGGGGACATGCCATAGCAGGGGGACTGGCTCTGTGCTCAGTGAGTGTGTGTGAGCAGCCAAGTGTTAGGAATCTCTGTGGCACTTTGGGCCAACTATTACAAGTGAAAGAGACTTGTCATTTTGTTGTCAACCTTCAGACACACATACAGGAAATGCAGACAGAGGCTGCGGGGAACAGCTTTTGAGATTGTGGGAGGAGAAACAGAAATGACATATCCTTGGGCACAGGTCCAGATAAACACTATGCTGAACCTCCAGTGTCTTCCTGCTTATCCATGGTAGAGGTTACAGAGGTAGTTATTATGGCAGTGGTAGCAGATCTTCAGCTTCAACGGTACATATTTGAACCAGGTTCCTTTGGAAATTCAGTGGTCAGGATCCCTGCACAGCTCACCAAGCAACCCAAAAACAGCAAATGGATCAGGCTCTCTGGTTTATTTGAGACCATTGTTCTCAGGCCTAAGTAAACCCTTGGGGATATTGGATATATCATGAGTAAGGAAACTCTTAGAAGAAAATAAACTGTCTCTTAACCACAGAATGGAAGCTCCAGCATTTAATTGGAATACTGGGGGGTGAGGGGTGGGGGGTGGGAGGGAAATGTGACTAGCTTAGTGGAACATCAATAAAAGGTTATATTTTAGGCAGAGAGAACAGCATGCACAAAATTCAGGGTTCAAAAGAAAACACTGATTTGAAACTAATTAAACTAATGATACCCTCCTACTTCCACAAGCAAGTTGTTCCTTCTCTTGTATTGTTTATCCTCATCAATAAATGAAGTATAAAATTGGAAGAGTGATGTCAGAAAAAAATTTGAAAGCTTAAGAGGGTTAGGTCATTTGAGGTCTTGCAAGACATGTTAACAAAAATGTCTGTTCATTGTCATCCATTGATTCTGGAAAATTCTGAGTCATTAGCTTTCTGAATATTCTATTTCATTCTATTCTCTGCTTTTGAACCACTGCTAAAAATATATTAGGTCTTCTTGTTCTCTTCTGTATGTCTCAAATTTTTCTGTTTTGTTTCTTTAGCTCTTTACACCATATTCTGTATATTTACCATATCAATTTAAGTTTCACAACTCTCTCCTTAGCTGGTTTAATCAGCTGTTAAACTTGTCCATATTTTTTTAAAATTCCAGATACTACATTTTTCTTTTCTAGAAATTCATTTGTGACTTTCTCCTTCTCTTTCTTCTTCTCCTCCTCTTCCTTATTCTTCTTCCATAGAAGATTATTTTTAAAGCTCTTTGTCTTTTTCTAGTCATGTCTTTTTTTTGTTCTAATGCTTTCAATTCCTTATTATATGCCTTTATTATTTTAATGTACACTTCATTTATACTGTCTACTGAATAGCCTAGTTATTTGTGATTCTTGGGGATCTCATTTTGCTGATTATTGTTTCTCTCTTTATCAGTTGAGGCTAGTAGTTTCCCTGTGAGTTTTGTGTAGTAATCTCATGTTCAACTGGGCGTCGTCTCTGAGAATCCTTTGACGCCTGAGTTAAGAGTATGTACCTCCAGAGAAGTTTTTGTGTTTTCTAGAAACACACTAAAAGCAGGCCACTTTCTTCCATCAGCTTCACTGAGGTATAATTTACATACAATAAGATTCAGTAATCTAAAGTGTAGCATTCAATGAGTTTTGAAAAATGTAAACAGCTTTGTAATAATCACCAAAATTAAGATATAGAATATTTCATAACCTCAGAAGGTTTACTTATGCCTCCTTTCAAGTCAATCTTCTTCCCCCACACCTGACACCCAAGCAACCACTGATGTGCTTTATTTTATTATTATTATTTTTAAACTACTTTTTTAAATATATAATTTTATTTATTTATTTATTTTTGGCTGCGCTGGATCGTCATTGCTGCGTGGGCTTTTCTCTGGTTGTGGTGAGAAGGGGGCCACTCTCCAGTTGTGGTGCCTGGGCTTCTCATTTCTGTGGCTTCTCCTGTAGCAGAGCATGAGCTCTAGGGACTCAAGGGCTTCAGAAGTTGTGGCTCATGGACTCTAGAGGACAGGCTCAATAGTTGTGGCACATGGTATGTGGGATCTTCCCAGATCAGGGACTGAACCCACGTCTCTTGCACTGGCGTGATTTTTTACCACTGAGTCACCAGGGAAGCCCCATTGATTTTTTTATGTCATCATTTTGTTTTAATGATATGACATGAGAATGAAGCTTCATTTTTTGCTTATGGATATACAACAGTTTCAGCACCATAAGTTGAAAAGATTCTAATTTTCTATTGAATATTGGAATATTGACCTTTGAATGTTGACCATGTATGTGTTGGTCTACTCCTGAACTCTCTAGTCTGTTCTATTTATCTATACATCTATCCTTATGGCAATATCACACTCTCTGGATTACTTTAGCTATAATAAATCTCAAAATCAGGTCTCATGAGCTCTTCCAACTTTGTTCTTTTACAAGATTGTTTTGGCTATTCTAGATCCTTTGCATTTCTTTATTAATTTAGAACTTGCTTGTCAGTTTCTACATAAAGTTTACTGAGGGACTTCCTTGGTGGTCCAGCAGTTAAGACTCTACACTTTCAACGCAGGGGGTATGGATATGGGTTCGATCTCTGGTTGGGAACTAAGAATCTGCATGCTGTGAGGCCAAAAGAAAAAAAGTTTGCTGAGATTTTGTTTGGTATAAGATTGAATCTATAGATCAATTTAGTGAGAGTTAAGTCTTAACAACATAGCTTTTTCTAATTTATTATGAACAAAGTATATCTATTTACTTAAACTATCTTCAGTTTTTCTTAGAACAATTTTTATAATTTTCAGAATACAAAATCTTGCACATATTTTGTTAAGCACAGAATCCTAACCACTGGACTGCCAGGGAATTCCCTTTCATGATTTTTATTCTATTGTAAATTATATTTAAATTTTTAAATTTCTAATTGATAATAAGAAATACAACTAATGTTTGTGTATTGACCTTATATCCTGAGAGCTTGTTGAAATCATCTATGTAGCTAGTACTTTTTTGTAGATTCCTTAGTATTTTCTGTATGGATGATTATGTTACTCAGAGATCACTTTTTATGTTAAATTCTAATTTGGAGTTCCCAGACAGATACTACCATATTAGTGGTACACATTCAAACTCCAGATCTAAGTGAAATCAGGTCAAGCTAGTAGTTATAAATTAAAAAAGAATGCTTCCTTTTTACTTTCCAGACCCCAGACCAAGACAGAGAAGCTTTCTTGTCCTTTCCCTATGCCAGAGGAATTTTTCTTACTTCACCTGTCACTTACAGTAGCCTTTGAAAGTCTTGATTTTATTTACCGGACTTAATTCCAGCTCCCTACCTCCTGAGATGTCAAGTCCTTGTTAAAAACCTAAGCCCATTGTTATCATAGTGGGAAAACCACCTCTAACCTTAGGATAGGACTGCCTGACTGCTTGCTTGCTTACGGCTCTGGTTTTACCTTTGTTTTCGGCTCCCAACTATCAGTTATCCACTGATTGCTACATTACAAACAACAGTAAAACTAATGGCTTCATGCAGCTATGATTGATTGTATCTCACACTTCAGTGGGTTGAATGAGGGTTCTCCCTGCTCATTTTGCCTGGGGTCAATGATGAATCAGCTGGAGGGTCCAAAATGTTCTCACTTACATGATTAACAGTCAGTGCTGGCTATTGGTTTGTGCATTTCAGGGTTTTGTTTTTTTTGTTTTTTTTTTTGTTTGTTTGTTTTGTTTTCCTTTCTGGCTGCGCTGAGTCTTTGTTGCTGCACACACGCTTTCCCGCTTTCCGTAGTTGTGGCGACCAGGGGCTATTCTCTAGTTGTGGTGCTTGGGTTTCTCATTGTGGTGGCTTCACTTATTGGAGAACATGCGCTCTAGGCTTTCAAACTTCAGTAGTGGCAGTACAGGGCTCTAGTTGTGGTGAACAGGCTTAGTTGCCCTGTGGCATGGGATCTTCCTGGACCAAAGATCGAACCTGTGTCTCCTGAATTGGTAGGTGGATTTTTAACCACTGGACTGCCAGGGAAGTCCTATGTCTCAACTTCTCATCCTCCACTAGGTTAAACCAATTTTCTTACATGGCAGTCAGAGCAGTGTTAAAAAAGTACAAAAAGTATTATAAGATTTAAGACCTAACCTTGGAAGTTGTATAATATGTTTTTACTACATCCTATTGGTTACATGCAGAGAAGGCACTGGTGACCCACTCCAGTACTCTATACTGGAAAATCCCATGGACAGAGGAGCCTGGTAGGCTACAGTCCATGGGGTCGCTGAGAGTCGGACACAACTGAGCAACTTCACTTTCACTTTTCACTTTCATGCATTGGAGAAGGAAATGGCAACCCACTCCAGTGTCCTTGCCTGGAGAATCCCAGGGACGGCGGAGCCTGGTGGGCTGCCGTCTGTGGGGTTGCAGAGTTGGACACAACTGAAGCGACTTAGCAGCAGCAGCAGCATTGGTTACATGGCATTATATAACAGAATTTGACCAGTCTTTGTCCCTGGTTCCTAGGAGAGAGGCTGTAAATCCTTGGTACTTCTTAAGTACTAATGTTTTTGTTTATTTGTGACTTCCTTGGATGCCATCTTAATCTATGTAAAAACTGGTGTGTGTGTGCTCAGTCATGTCCAACCCTATGGACTGTAGCCTACCAGGCTCCTCTGTTCATGGGATTTCTCAGGCAAGAGTACTGGACTGGTTGCCATTTCCTACTCCAGGGAATCTTCCCAACCCAAGGATCAAACCTGCATCTCCTGTATTGGCAGGCAGATCCTTTACCACTGAGCCACCTGGGAAGCCCCATGTTAGTCTTATCTTCTATCTCATAGCAAAGAATATCTTAGTCTATGCTGTGAGATAAAATGACTCAGGATGACACTTGGCACGAGAAAGACCCAACTATATGATTAAGTAAGAAGTTGGGACTTTGAGCCAGTGCAATCTCCAGAAAAGAGAGAGGGGCTGAACATTGAATTTAATCACAAGGCTAATGATTCAGTCAATCATGTTCACATAAAGAAACCACGGTGAAGATTCTAGACATCAAATCCCAGTTGAGCTTCCTGGTTGGTGAACATACTGATTTGCCAAGAGGGTGAGACACCCTGCTTCTACAAGGAGAAGTTATGGAAGTGCTGTGTTCAGATCCCTCCCAGACTATGTCTTTTGTGTTTCTTCATTTGGCTGGTTCTGAATTGTATCCTTCATAACAAACTGTCATTGCAAGTATAGAGCTTTCTCGAATTTTATGAGTCATACTAATGAATTACTGAATCTGAGGGTTCATGGGAACCCTTCATATTTGTAACTAGTTGGTCAGAAATGCAGATGGCTGGAGGACCCCACTTGCAGCTGGTATCTAAAGCCAAGAGTAGTCTTTTGCAGATCACGACCTTTAAGCTGTGGATTCTGACCATAATGCCAAATAATTAGCATTAGAATTGAACTGTATTGAAGCACACCAGTCAGTGTCAGAAGACAAGAGCAGTCTAGGCATAAACGGTGAGAGATAAGATCATATCTTGTATGCTGCTGCTGCTGCTAAGTCGCTTCAGTCGTGTCCAACTCTGTGCGACCCCATAGATGGCAGACCACCAGGCTCCCCCATCCCTGGGATTCTCCAGGCAAGAACACTGGAGTGGGTTGTCATTTCCTTCTGCAGTGCATGAAAGTGAACAGTGATAGTGAAGTCACTCAGTCATGTCCGACTCTGTGAGAACCCATGGACTATAGCCCACCAGGCTCCTCCGTCCATAGGATTTTCCAGGCAAGAGTACTGGAGTGGGGTGCCATTGCCTTCTCTGCATCTCTTGTATACACAGCAGCAAAATCACACTGCAAGGGAAAAAGCATACTGGGATAAGAGGAATTTATGGCCATTAAACTGCAGATCTTTACTTAAAAGAATGTTTGTTTTATTTTATCCAGCACTTCTAGATGTTTTACAGGAGGATTTTTCCAGTTATCAGTTCACAGTATTACCAAAGAAAGAATCTATCTTTATCAATTACTGTATAGTCTCAAGTGCGATAGAAGCTAACAAGGAAAGCCTGAAAAGAAAAACCCTGCCAGTAGCCCAGAAAGACTTATTTGAGAAAAATCGAGAGAATAGTTAGAGAAGATGATGGGATAGTAAGTACAGTTAAATGTATGAAAAGAGTGAATTATCTACGAGACTGGGATGGAGTGTTGACTTTGAGCTAAAAAAAAAAAAAAGTAGAAAATAAAGAAGATATATAGCCAAAACAAAAAGACTATAAAATATTCAAGGCCATAAATATACTTTCTGGAAAGAAAATCCCTGCAAGAAAGATACTTCTCTATTCAGCAAAAAAAAAAAAGGGGGGGGGGTGTGGGGGAGAGAAATGATTCGAAATACTATCTTTTTGGACTTCCCTGGTGGTCCAGGGGTTAAGAATCCTCCTGCCAATACAGGGGACACTGGTTGCTGCAGGGCAACTAAGCCCGCGTGCCACAACGGCTGAGGCCACGTGCTGCAATTCCTGAAGCCCACACGCTCTAGATCCTGTGGTCTACGAGAGAAGCCACTAGAGAGCAGCCCCTGCTCACCGCAACTAGAGAAAGCCATTATGCACGGCAATGCAGGTCCAGCACAGCCAAAAACAAATGAATAATTAAGTTTTAAAAATCTGTGGGATAGGTCTGAGACACTGCCCGAGGTGGGGAAGGGTGAAGTATCACAGCATGCTGGCAAGGAGTGATTAGAGAAAAATAAAACTATTATCTGCTGTACATCACTGAGTTTAGCCCATTTGATAAACTGATTAAATAAGCAATACTTTTTAAAAAATACTGTTTTACAAACAGAAATAAAAATTCACTGAAGACTGATATTCTTCACAATGTCATGTTTATACAGTGCTGTTCTTCAATTTAAAGTCACAGACACACAGTCAGTTAATCTATAATATAGGAAGCAAGAATATACAGTGGAGAAAAGACAATCACTTCAATAAGTAGTGCTGGGGAAACTGGACAGCTGCATGTAAAGGAATGAGATTAGAACATTTAGAAGTGAAGTCGCTCAGTTGTGTCCCACTCTTTGCGACCCCATGGACTGCAGCCTACAGGGATCCTCTGTCCAGGGAATTTTCCAGGCAAGAGTACTGGAGTGGGTTGCCATTTCCTTCTCCAGGGGATCTTCCCAACCCAGGGACGGAACCCAGGTCTCCCGCATTGCAGGCAGATGTTTTACCGTCTGAGCCACCAGGGAAGCCCATTAGAACATTTATTCACACCATAAATAAAAAATTGTATAAATCCAAAATGGATTAAAGACCTAAATGTAAAACCTGAAGCCATAGAACTCCTAGAGGAAAACATAGGCAGAACTCTGACATAAATTGGAGCAATATTTTTTTTTGGATCTGTCTCTTAAGGCAAAAGAAATAAAAGTAAAAATAAACAAATGGCACCTAATTAAAGGCTTTTGCACAGCAAAGGAAATCAACAACAAAATGAGAAGACAACCTATGGGAATGGGAGAAAATATTTGCAAATGATATAACCAACAAGGGGTTAATATCCAAAATATATAAACAGCTCATACAGCTGAAAATCAAAAAGAAACAATCCAATAAAAAAAATGGTCAGAAGTTTTGGATAGACCTTTTTTCAAAGAAGACATGCAGATAGGTAACAGGCCCATGAGAAGAAGCTCAACATTGCTAATTATTAAAGAAATGCAAATCAAAAGAACAAACTATCACCTCCTACCTTCAGAGTGGCTATCATCAAAAAGCTTACAAATAGTAAAAGTTGGCAAGGGTGTGGAGAAAAGGGAACGCTTGTATACTGGTGGTGGGAATGTGAATTGATATAGCCACTGTGGAAAACAGTATGGAGGTTCCTCAAAAAACTAAAATGCAGCCAGCATATGATCCGGCAGTTTCACTCCAAAGTGTGTGGGAAAAAATGAAAACATTAATTTGAAAAGATACATAGACCCCAGTGTTCACAGCAGTTCTATTTATTAACAAGATAACCAAGATATGGAAGCAACCCAAGTATCCATTAACAGACAAATGGATAAAAAAAAAGATGAGGTTTATATATATAATGGAATGTTAGCCATAAAAAAGACTGAAATTCTGTTACTTACAGCAATGTAGATGGGCCTTGAGAATATTATTCTTAGTGAAATTAGTCGGAGAAAGACAAATATTGTATGATGTCACTTATGTGGAGTCTAAAAAAATAAACAAATATACTTAGCAAAACATACATAGAAAACAAACTACTGGTTACCAGTGAGGGGGCCAAGGAAGAGGGGCAAGATAGGGGTATGGGAATGAGAGACACAAACTGTTTAATTCTATATATAAAATAGATAAACAACAAGGATATATTGTATAACACAGAGAATTATAGTCATTACCTTGTAATAACTTTAAGTGGAGTATAATCTGTAAAAAATACTGAATCATTAGGATGTAAATCTGAAACATATATTGAAAATCAATTATAATTCAATTTTAAAAATAAATCAAGGCACAGACATAGTCCTAAAATTGGAGTAACTCCAGTATTTTGGTCATCTGATGTGAACAGCTGACTCATTGGAAAAGTCCCTGATGCTGGGAAAGATTGAGGGCAGAAGGAGAAGAGGGCATCAGAGGATGAGATGGCTGGACAGCATCACCAATGCAATGAACATGAACTCAGACAAACTCCGGGAGATGGTGAGGGACAGGGAGGCCTGGCGTGCAGCAGTCCATGGGGTCACAAAGAGTCAGACATGTCTGGGCGACTGAACAACAGCAATCTAGTTATACAATTTTTTTCCTATTGCCAGTTGTTTTGTTATTTTTTCATTTAGTTTTAGGCTGCGTAGCACGTGGGATCCTAGTTCCCCAGCCAGGGATGGATCCTGTCCCCCCCTGCAATGGAGGTGCAGAGTTTTAACCACTGGACTTTCAGGGAAGTTCCTTCCTGTTGTTTGTCAGCTTTTAAAAAGTTTATTTCAGCTCCACAATGGGTTTTAGCAATGTCATATAAACTTTTACAATTGTTGTCAGATTCCTGAAGCACCCATCAGGTTTCTTTCGTGTATGTAGTGCAAGACCACAAAGCATCTGAAGATTCCTTGTTCAATGACAAACCTTTAAAACTTTGCATTGTTAACATTCATCAACAGTTTGCAGAGGGAGAGTTCCAGAAAGCCATTCCTACGCTGAGACAATTGGCAATAAGTTAACTGTACATAAAAGTTATTGCAAACCACATAAACGTATTTTGCTAAATCCAAATTACTTTTTTTTAGTTTGGTTGGTTTGGTTTGTCTGGCTTTGTTTTCATTTTGTTTTTTTTTCTTACTGCATCATGCAACTTGTTGGATCTTAGTTCCCCACTCAGGGATGGAACCCAGGCCCTCCACAATGAAAGCACAGAGTCCTAACCACTGAACCTCCAGGGAATTCCCCATTGCTAAATCCAAATTAAATGTACCAAATCCAACTTCCCCTCAGCCAGATCCCCCAGAATACCTAAGGACACTGCAGTCTCTCTCAGAAAAGTGGTATGGAAGGGTAGTCACAGTGGATAGAAGCAATCGTCTAAATCTGTTGTGGTTAAAAACTGCAAATTTTACAAACTCTTATGACTGTGTGACTTCACTAGGGTCCTTCCCAGAAGGTACTGAAATTTAAACTTCATTAGTTTTATAGTTAATCCATTTCTACCTACCTTTCTGAGTTGTTGACAGCAGTAAACAAGATATTGGAGATGAAAACTATGAATAACTACACATAGGTTGATGACAATAATGTATTAGCTTAGCCTCAGTCTAAGCTTTGTCCACTATATTTATGTCTGGCAATACCTAGTAACCTGATGGGAAGAGCTGAAAGAATCCTATTTGCCAGAAAGCAGAAGGAGTTCCTGGTGAGAAAATTTATCCTAAGTGAAAAGCCAGGATTGACATATTTGGTTCAGTAACAAAGCTCTTGGTGGCTACAGTAAGAGGTGATTATTGTCTAGCCATGAGCACCATGTCTCATTCCTTTGTGGGAGTCAGTTGAGGGGTGCATCATGAATAAGTACTAAAGTATCTATTTCACTGAAATAACCTTGCAAGTCATTGAGCCAAGGAAAGTTTTTTAGAAAACTTACCAAAACTTCAGTCCAGAACTCAAAATTTTTAAATTCAGAGCAATAGCCTCAAATATTAAAACAGGTCAGTTGACCGAGTAATAAAATACCTTTAATTCTGCCTATGCAGTTTCACGTCCAAATACAATAAGAAGCTATTTTTAAAATAATTTTTATATAATTTTATTTATTTATATTGGGCTGTGCTGAATCTTTATTGCTGCATGGGCTTTTCTCTAGTTGTGGCGAGCCAGGGCTATTCTAGTTGTGATGGGAGGACTTCTCATTTCTGTGGCTTCTCTTATTGAGGAGCACAGGCTCTAAGGGGTTCGCAGGCTTCAGCAGTTGTGGCTCACGGGCTTAACTGTTATGCAGCATGTGGGATCTTCCCGGATCCAGGAAGGAACCCATGTCTTCTGCATTGGCAGGTGGATTGTTTATGACTGAGTCACCAGGGAAGCCCAAGAAGCTATTTATTTACATGTATTTTATGTTGTCATCCATCGCTGAAGCAATGACACTTTTATAAAAACTTTTTTTTTATTGTCCGTTTGTAACACTCTTCCATTTCTCCTGGGTCTTATGTCAAGACAATCCATTTCAGAGTTGACCTGACTGGATAAATACTGGGAAAAGGAAAGAAGAGAGCAACTGATTCTGTATTTAAAATTTTTTTTAATAATATTGTAAACATCTAATTCTGCTACACTGTTGATCTTAATTTCTCCTATGTCTGGAATGGTGTCAGATACAATAGTGCGAGCAGTTTAATACTTTGTTGTGTCCTGTAAAGTGTCTCCTTCTGCTGCTCCTCTACTTCTACTTGACAAATGTATGGCAAATGTATGACAAATATTCACTTCTAGTGAAACAGCAGAACCATGCCTAGGGAAGATAGCAGTGGTATAGCCCAAGATTAAAATCTATATTGTTAGCTAGTCAGGCAT
Organism: Bos mutus; assembly: GCF_027580195.1. Taxonomy (NCBI): domain Eukaryota; kingdom Metazoa; phylum Chordata; class Mammalia; order Artiodactyla; family Bovidae; genus Bos; species Bos mutus. The sequence continues at coordinate 59,016,919 of NC_091622.1, read as the reverse complement.
AGACACATAATCCAGAATTTTTTTAATCAATTGGACAAGTATTTATCAAGTGCCATCAGGTGCCCGGCACTGTTCTAGGCATTTGAGATACATCATGAACAATATGAACACAGATTTCTGCCCTCACATGGCTTGCAATCTAGCAGAATGTACACAACAGTACCTTGCTTTAAGTTAGTGTCATCTCCCCAGACTCACAACAGGGTAAGGGTTTGGAAAGGGTCCCTCTAACTCTTTTCACTAGGGCTTCCTAAGTGGCCCAGTGGTAATAAAAGAATCTTTCCTGCAAGTGCAGGAGACTCAGGAGATGTGGGTTCGATCCCTGGGTCAGGAAGATCCCCTGGAGAAGGAAATAGCAACCCATTCCAGTATTCTTGCCTGGGAAATCCCATGGACTGAGGAGCCTGGGAGGCTACAGTCCATGGGATCTCAAAGAATCGGACGAGACTGAGCACGCACTCTTTTCATGTCAGCTTCTCCAGTGCTTGGTGGACAGGGGTTCTTCCATCTAAGTCCACAGAACCACCCTATCAATAAAGAAGAAGCATCCTCCCCCTTGTGTGCTAAGTCACTTCAGTGTCTGACTCTGTGACCCCATGGACTGTAGCCTGCCAGGCTCCTCTTTCCATGGGATTCTCCAGGCAAGAATACTAGAGTATTTCCTCCAGCATTTCCTCCTCCTCCTGGGATAGGCGATCTTCCCAATCCCAGGATTGAACCAATGTCTCATGTCTCCTTTGGCAGGCAGGCTCTTTACCACCAGCACCACCTGGGAAGCCCAATCCTCCCATTTAGCCCCACCCTTCCTTTTCATAACCTCTCATGACACTTGCACCCTTTCCCCATGATCTTATGTCTTCTTCTCTACCTCTGGTACAGGCTGTTCCCCTTTAGATGAGACCTGGACTGTGTCAAATCCTATCAGTGGAGTATATATAATCAGACTTTTCACATTGCAAAAACTGAACTCTCTCATGTGTTAATATTCTGAGGGGGCCTCTGTCTCTCCCTCTGCATACAGTAACACTGCCAAACGCTCCTTCTGTTCCCCATGGTATGTGCTCTGCCCCAAGAAGGGAACAGCGTACAGGGAGGAAAAGGATGTCTGTCTTGTCACACTAACAGTGAGAGAATCCGAGATGCAGATAGAGTATAGAAATGAAGTATCTAGAAGATAATAGTTTTCTGTTTTATTGTATGAAAAAAGATACTGTGTTGTAAAATCTGAACTTATTACTATATATTAAATATTATTTATTAAAATGTGAATGTTTTTTATATTTAAGATTAAAAAGTCAAACCTTTGAAAATTACATTTAAATAATTAGTTCTGATGCTAAAGGAGAGTTTTTTTTTCCCAACAAGTTGGTGGATACCTTGGGAACTTTGTGCTTGTGTCAGGAGAGAAGTGTATAAATATAAAGAATACTGCTTTGGTACTACTTTCAACAAGATAAACCTTTGGAGGAGATCTTTCCTTTCCTTTCCTTTCAATAACCTTTCCTTTCTCTGGAAATTGCTGTTGGTCTCCCAATCCACTAGTGGTGACTCATCTAGAAAGTATGTTTTAGACATGACCCTGTCCCCCTGGCCCCAGCTGATGAGACCAGTTATGGGCACCTGGAGAGACAAAGCATAAACAATAAACATAATAAGTAATGAATTATTTAGTATGCTAGATGATAAGGGCTACAGGGAAAAGAAAAAAGAAGTAAATGTATTGTCCTTAGCTTTTGTAATTTGAACTAAGAGCTGCTAGTTTAGTCTGGGCTGATCTAAGATGAAGGAGTTGTAAAGAAGATGGATGGTTCTCTTCTGCAAGTCATGTGAACTGAAAAGCAAAGAAAGGAGCCTCTTCAAAGAGCAAAGAATGAAGCAGGTATTAGAGGAAAGTTGATAGCATCCTGATAGTGCCTCAGTTCTTATTTCTATTTCTTTCTTGAGGCCTAGCTGTAATTTTGCTCTTGGGTTCCCTGGGATACCACCCTGTTTCTCCATCTATCTGTCTGCCTCTCTCTCTAGTTCTTGCTTAAACTAGCTACAGTTAGTTTCTTTCATTCCTTGCAACCAAGTGAACTAACTTACAGCAATAATGATAATAATATTGACAGTAGAGCTAACATTTATTAAGCATACACCATGTGCCAGGTACCGTGCTAAGCACTTCAGGTACTTTATCTCATTAGGTGCGGATTTTATCTGTCATGTTTTAAAAATAAATTCATTTTCCAGTCTTAAGCATTCTGAAACTTTTTTTTTATCTGAACATACTTTTAGAAATTTTGACAAGTAGGTGAAAATATGAAGAAAGAGAAAGCCATATCCCATAATCCCATTAACAGGAGACAATAATGGTGAATATTTTCTCCTTGCTTATACCTAAGAAAATTCTTCACGCCCCACCATCTCCCCAGTTTCATTCTGTCTTTTGTCCAGACTTCTGCTTTCCAAATTAGTAAGTTAAGATAGCACAAAAACATGCAAATATAGTAATAACATAATAACACAGGGAAACTTCAAATTGCCTGTTGAAGTTGGGGACTGTATCTTATCCACCTCTGCATCCTCAACATTTAGTATTAGAACCTGCACACAGTAAGCGCTAAGTGGATCAAGGTAGCAAAACCCAATTTGACAGAGGTTCCTAACTGGCCTCTCCTGTTGTATTCAAAGCAAAGTCAAATGAAAACCTCAATACATATACAGAGATGAAACTAACTTTCATGGAAAATTCTAGTCTCAGTACACCATGTGCCGGGTACTGTGCCAAGCAATTCAGGTACTTTATCTGATTAGGTGTGGATTTTATCGCATACACGTTTGGTTCAGTCTCTGATTCTACACCCACATTTTGCAAATTTAAGTGTTTTTCAGATTATCAACACTGAAGCACTAGGGGTTATGTTCAAACACCAAATATTTTCCTTTATGTTCACTATCCTATTCTTCCTAAAGAATGAAAATAAACCTGTTGTATTCTAGTAATATGGTCAACTGAGTTAAAAGGAGTTTTCTGATTAAGTTTCAATTTGTCAAAAAATTCAGTTAACAAGAAACTTCCTATCTCCTGAAAATCATAATAAACCTGTATTATTAGAAGGTGAAACAGCTCTTATTAAATTTTCTACAGATCCACTATTTAATTTTCTTTAATCTCTGGACAAGTCTATGCATAATTGAACTCTGAAGAGTTTTTCCAAAACAGTATTTATCTAGGTAGTCCACATTCCAAAAACTATTCAGTTTCTGGAACTACTTGGAAAAATTCAGAAGGCAAAAGTTACGCAAATTCTTGACACATTCCTTGGACAAGTAAAATGGTGCTGGTACCAGTTCTGATGTGGTTATAGTTCCAGTTAAACTAGAAATTTGATGTTCTGTTACTTAGTCTTATAATCTGCCAATTAGAGTAATGACATTTGATGGTTCTAAGTCAGAAAATACTGCATTGATGAAAATTCTTAGTTAATAAAGTGGACATAATGAAAAGAACCAATTGATTATTAAACAACCAGACATTAACTTTAGTCCATTCACTTTTGTACAACCTCATTTAGTACATTATATATTCTCATCCCTGTACTCCTTTTAAAATTTCCATTTTGTACTTTTCTGTGTTAGCCAATGACTACTTTGAGCCAAAGCATGGTGGAGCTGTCTGCCAAACAAAAGTTCCATTTCTGCAGTTTCTACATCTTAGTTGTATAATTACTTAAATATTTTCTTGCATATTATTATTTCCTAAGAATGTGAGAAAATGGGAAAATGAAAATGCAGATTCCACAGATAAATTGAGGCTCATAAACTTAATATAACTGAGAAAAATGCACTTATGGCTTTATAAATGTTCTACAAATGTTCTACATTTTACTTGTATAAGACATAGAACATTTATATAAATGTTCTACATATATATATATATTATTTTATATATATATATATATATATATACACATATAGACTTGGTAAACTCAGCAGTGACCACAAGACTGGAAAAGATCAGCTTTCATTCCAATTCCAAAGAAGGGCAGTGCCAAAGAATGTTCAAACTACTGTACAACTGAATTCATTTCACATGATAGTACAATTATGCTCAAAATCCTTCAAGCTAGGCTTCAGCAGTACGTGAACCAAGAACTTCCAGATGTACAACCAGCATTTAGAAAAGGCAGAGGAACTAGAGATCAAATTGCCAACATCTACTGGATCATAGAGAAAGCAAGAAAATTTCAGAAAAACTTCTGCTTCATTGACTACGCTAAAGTTTTTTCACTGTGTGGATCACAACAAACTGTGGAAAAATCTTAAAGAGATAGGAATAGCAGACCACCTTACCTGTCTCCTGATAAACGTGTATGCAGGTCAAGAAGCAATAGTTAGAACCTCACATGGAACAACTGACTGTTTCAAAATTGGGAAAGGAGTACGACAAGGCTGTATACTGTCACCCTGCTTGTTTAACTTATATGCAGAGTACATCATGCAAAATGCTGGGCTGGATGAGTCACAAGCTGGAATCAAGATTATTGGGAGAAATATGAACAACCTCAGATATGCAGATGTACCACTCTAATGGCAGAAAGTGAAGAGGAACTAAAGAGCCTCTTGATGAAGGTGAAAGAGGAGAGTGAAAAAGTTGGCATAAAACTCAACATTCAAAAAATTAAGATCATGACATCCAGTCCTATCTGTTCATGGAAAATAGAAGGGGAAAAAGTGGAAACAGTGACAGATTTTATATTCTTGGGCTCCAAAATCACTGTAGACGGGGACTGCAGCCATGAAATTAAAAGACACTCGCTCCTTGGAGGAAAAACTATGACAAACCTAGACAGTGTATTAAAAAACACTGACATCATTTTTTTAAATTATTTTTTAACTGAAGAATAATTGCTTTACAGAATTTTTTTGTTTTCTGTCAAACCTCAACATGAATCAGCCATAGGTATACCCTCCCTTTTGAACCTCCTTCCCATCTCCCTTCCCATCCCACCCCTCTAAGTTGATATAGAGCCCCTGTTTGGGTTTCCTAAGACATACAGCAAATTCTGGTTGGCTATCTATTTTACATGTGGTAATGTAAATTTCCATGTTACTCTCTCCACACATCTCACCCTCTCCTCCCCTCTCTCCTTGTCCATAAGTCTATTCTCTATGTCTGTTTTTCCATTGCTGCCCTGCAAATAAATTCTTCTGAACCATTTTTCTAGATTCTGTATATATGCGTAAAAAATTCTGACATCACTTTTAAAAAACAAAAACATCACTTAGCTGACAAGTGTCCATATAGTCAAAGCTATGGTTTTTCCAGTAGTCATGTATGAATGTGAGAGTTGGACCTTAAAAAAGGCAGAGTGCCAAAGAATTGACGCTTTTGAACTGTGGTGGTGGAGGAGACTCCTGAGAGTCCCTTGGACAGCAAAGAGATCAAACCAGTCAACTCTGAAGGAAATCAACCCTGAATATTCATTGGAAGGACTGACACTGAAGCTGAAGCTTCAATAATTTGGCCACCTGATGCGAAGAGTCAACTCACTGGAAAAGCCCCTGATGCTGGGAAAGATTGAGGGCAGGAGGAGAGGCGGGTGACATGAATGATTAGATAGTATCACCGACTCAGTGGACATGAATCTGAGCAAACTCCTGGAGAAAGTGAAAGACAGGCATGCTGCAACCCATGGGGTTGCAAAAAATTGGACATGATTTAGCAAGGGAACAACATATACAGAACAATTATATATAAACATCTATCTATATAACATTTATATATAAATGTTCTACAAATTTTCTCTTTCAAAAACAAGCAAATGTTAGGTCCAAAAATAAGAGTGATGAAATTTGTTTTACAGAAGGTAAAATGCTTTTACTTCTTTCCAGCTACTAACCCCCTTTAGGACAGATTTTACATATGGCTGGTGTGTGAATTTCCTAAGGCTGTTGTAACAAAGTACCATCAGTGCAGCGGCTTACAACAACAGGAATTCATTCTCCTCTTGTTCTGGAGGCTGGAAGTCTGAAATCAAGGTGTCAGTAGGGTGACACTCTTTCTGAAGGCTCAAGGGAAGAATATTCCCTTGCCTCTTTCCTTAGTTCCGGTGTTTGCTGGAAATCCTTGGCATTCCTTGGCTTGCAGCTGCTTGACTCCAATCTCTGCCTCTTTAATCCCCTGGCCTTCTTCCTGGCCTGTCTTTTTTTTATAACACCAGCCATTGGATTTAGGGCCCACCCTAATCCAGTATGACTTGTTTGACCTAATTACATCTGCAAAATCCCTACTTCCAAATAAGGTCATGACCTGAGGTTCCAAGTAGACGTTAATTTGGAGGGCGCTATTTGACCTAGTCTGGGCTTTGGTGGCTCAGTAGTAAAGAATCTACCTGCCAATGCAGAGATGCAGCTTTGATCCCTTGTCCAGGGAAGATCCCCAGAGGAAGAAATGGCAACCCATCCAGTATCCTCGCCTGGAAAATCCCATGTACAGAAGAGGCCAGCAGGCTACAGTTCATGGAGTTGCAAAGAATCAGACACAACTTAGCAACTGAACAACAAAATTGACCCAGTCAAGCTAGTTTTGTGGATCATGGTAAAGATTTCATGAAGTCCAATTGTTATTTCTAAATCAGGTCATATTTGGTATTTAAAGTTCAGAAATTTACTCGCATTGTTCAAGTGAAAGAGATTTTACTGTAAGGAAACAACGCTTATGTGGAGTCCAAGAAAAATTAAACAGTTGGGACAAAAATTAGGACAGCTCTGTTTTCCTTAGCATACTCTTATGTAGAAAGCTGAAGACCTTTACTGTTTTACATTGATAATTCAGCTAAAAGTTCCATCTGTTGCTGAGTTTTAGTTCACAGCCTCTCATGATATTTTGTTTGGCTCAGCTCAGTCACTTCAGGCTCAGTCAGCTGTGGGGGAGGGGAGGCATGGCGGGGCAGGGTACAGAGAGAGGCAGGGAAAGAGAAAGAGAGGAAATATATAGCAGATGGAGAAGCTCTATACAGTCAACAAAAACAAGACCAGGAGCTGACTGTGGCTCAGACCATGAACTCCTTATTGCCAAATTCAGACTTAAATTGAAGAAAGTAGGGAAAACCACTAGACCATTCAGGTATGACCTAAATCAAATCCCTTATGATTATACAGTGGAAGTGAGAAATAGATTTAAAGGCCTAGATCTGATAGATAGAGTGCCCGATGAGCTATGGAATGAGGTTCGTGACATTGTACAGGAGACAGGGATCAAGATAATTCCCATAGAAAAGAAATGCCAAAAAGCAAAATGGCTGTCTGGGGAGGCCTTACAAATAGCTGTGAAAAGAAGAGAAGCGAAAAGCAAAGGAGAAAAGGAAAGACATAAGGATCTGAATGCAAGAGGAGAAGGGGACGACAGAGGATGAGATGGCTGTATGGCATCACTAACTCGACGGACGTGAGTCTGGGTGAACTCCGGGAGTTGGTGATGGACAGGGAGGCCTGGCGTACTGCGATTCATGGGGTCACAAAGAGTCGGACACGACTGAGCAACTGATATGATCTGATCTGACGATAGGAACAACTCTTAAAAGAGTTTGCAGGAGGGAGGCAATGATTATCCTCTCTAACATAGTTCCATAAATGAATCTCTTCTGCCTTTACCATAATGAAGTATTTGTCATATGTTTACTTTCCCTTATATTTTAGTCATATAAAACATTAAGAGGCTGGAATCCCAGACTTCATAATAAAAATACACTTTAATGTGATTATTGAACGTTTAATTACCTTGACAATTCTTCAATTTTATAATCACTTATCATCCAAATACTAGCAATTTAAGGAAGGGCTGCAAAGTGGCATTCATGTAAAATATAATTCCAAATAATTTTTCATTTTACTACCACCATTAGAAAAAAATTATCATGGGGAAAGAATTTCTTTGACTTTGGGGGATATAATTTTTTAAATTATTTTTTTTTTATTTATTTATTTTTGTGCTGGGTCTTTGTTGCTTTGCCAAGCTTTCTGTGGTTGTGGCAAGCAGGGGCTTCTCGCTAGTCGTGGCGTACAGTCTTCTCATTGCCGTGGCTTCTCTTGTTACACAGCATGGGCTCTAGGGTGCACAGCCTCAGTAGTTGTGGTGAATGGGCTCAGTAGTTGCAGTTCATAGGCTAGTAATTGTGGTGCACAGGCTTAGTTGGTCTGAGGCATGTGGGGTTCTTTGGGACCAGGGGAATCTCCTGCGTTAGCAGGCACATTCTTTACCATTGAACCAACAGGTAAGCCCTGGGGGATAAAATTTCTTTTTAATATTAAAGTGTAATATAAAATTTCTTAGGCTTGTCTTTTTTCTCTCTGGATTTCAGCTTCCCTGAATAAGATTAATCATAACACTTGGTAACAGAGGAACAAGAGATCAAATTGCCAACGATCATAGAAAAAGCAAAAGAATTCCAGAAAAACATCTATTTCTGCTTCACTGACTACGCTAAAGCCTTTGTGTGAATCACAACAAACTGGAAAATTCTTAAAGAGATGGAAATACCAAACCACCTCACCTGCCTCCTGAGAAACCTGTATGCAGGTCAAGAAGCAACAGTGAGAACTGGACATGGAACAACAGACTGGTTCCAAATTGGGAAAGGAGTGCCTCAGGGCTGCATATTTTCACTCTGCTTATTTAACTTATATGCAGAGTACATCATGTGAAATGCAATTTCACATGGGGCTGGATAAAGCACAAGCTGGAATAAAGATTGCCAGGAGAAATATCAATAACTTCAGATATGAGGATGACACCACCCTTATGGCAGAAAGCAAAAAAGAACTAAAGAGCCTCTTGATGAAGGTGAAAGAGGAGAGTGAAAAAAGCTGGCTTAAAACTCAACATTCAAACAACGAAGATCATGGCATCTGGTCCCATTACCTCATGGCAAATAGATGGGGAAACAACGGAAACAGTGACAGACTTTATTTTCCTGGGCTCCAAAATCACTGCAGATGGTGACTGTAGCCACGAAATTAAAAGATGCTTGCTCCTTGGAGGAAAAGTTATGACAAACCTAGACAGCATATTAAAAAGCAAAGACATTACTTTGCCTACAAAGGTCAGTTTAGTCAAAGCTTTGGTTTTTGCAGTAGTCATATATGGATGTGAGAGTTGGATCATAAAGAAGGGTGAGCACCAAAGAATTGATGCTTTTGAACTGTTGTATTGGAGAAGACTCTTGAGCGTCCCTTGGACAGCAAGGAGATCAAAGCAGTCAATCCTAAAGGAAATTAGCCCTGAATATTCATTGGAAGGACTGATGCTGAAACTGACGTTCCAATATTTTGGCCACCTGATTCGAAGAACTGACTCCCTAGAAAAGACCCTAATGCTGTGAAAATTTGAAGGCAGGAGAAGCAGCAGATGACAGAGGACAGATGAGATGTTTGGATGGCATCACCGACTTGATGGACATGAGTTTGAGTAAGCTCCAGGAGCTGGTAAAGGACAGGGAAGCCTGATGTGCTGCAGTCTATGGGGTCACAAAGAGTCAGACACGACTGAGCGACTGAACATCACTTGGGTTATAAACACATCCCTTTTTGGCCCATGGATTGCCCTCATTGATTCATCCATCCATTTACCTATCACATAATGAACATATATGAAGCCACCACTACACCCAAGAAGAAAGCTTTAACAAGAACATATCTGTCTATATATTCATTTTCCCATGTGGTCTTCCTGTGTTCCCTGCTTTCCCTTGTACTCCAGGGGTAACCAACATCTTGAGCCTTGCTTTTGAACTTTATAAACAGGTTATCATATTATGTCACTAAGATTTACCCAAGTTGTTTATATCTGTAGTTTCTTTTGTATTTGAAAATATTTAGTCTTAGTTTGCTAAATAATACTTAATTTTGATAAAAACAATTTTAAGAAAGCTAATATAATTAATGATGCAGGTCAGCTTTCACACTTTAAATTGAAAAGAGAGCACATCAAGCCAAAGATATCAGAGAGGATTCAAATAAAGTCTTTAAATTACTATGACAAACAAGTTAATCATTAACATCTTGATCATACTAAGCCAAAATGATTCAGATTTTATATTTTTAGTCATCAGTGAAACATGTAAAATTCATTTCATTCACCACAGATAGATATGGTATTATCCTGTGCCTAGATATATTTGTTCTAGCCAAGCTGTCAGGGATATCTGGAAGACTCTAAAATAAAATACCATTTTTTTAGTTTCACACTAATTATGACATATCATTAAAATTTCTCTGGGACCAGAGGTACATAGAAGTTTCAAATTTGTAATCTGTGAAATTACTCAGGATAAAGTTAGCTAGTTACATTTTAAATTGAAAAACAAATAAAGAATTTCAGATAAATAGAAAACACATATTTATAAAATCTGCATTAAATGTCTTAGATATTTTTGCTTTTTTTCTGTTGGTATTTTTACCTTCATTCACTTTCACTATAAACGGCTTTAGTCTCCTATTACCCCAGTTCTTTCTTTGAAACTGCCACTGTGTTCAACCTCTGCAGTATTTAGTGCGAACACAGATTATCCTCTACCCTCATGTTCTGTCAATCACTCCTACAAACTCTGTTCTCTAGAACTGCACTGTCCAATATAGCAACCATTATCACTGTTTAGATTTTTTTAATTAAATTAAAAATTTAGTTCCTCCATTTCATCGGCCACTTTTCAGGCGTTTTGTAGCTGCATGTGGTTAGGACCTACTGGACAAAGCAACTGTGGAACATTTCCATTGTTGTGGTACCCCAGAGTTTGGATCTAGAATTTCTATGTAGGAAGAATTTATGGTTGGTAAGATGATTGGCACCCCACTCCAGTACTCTTGTCTGGAAAATCCCATGGACGGAGGAGCCTGGTAGGCTGCAGTCCACAGGGTCGCAACAAGTCGGACATGACTGAGTGACTTCACTTTCACTTTTCACTTTCATGCATTGGAGAAGGAAATGGCAACCCACTCCAGTGTTCTTGCCTGGAGAATCCCAGGGACAGGGGAGCCTAATGGGCTGCCATCTATGGGGTCGCACAGAGTCGGACACGACTGAAGCGACTTAGCAGCAGCAGCAGCAGCAAGATGATTGAAATAGGAGGTTAGGAGTTTGTCCTGAAGCTGCATTGGATGTCATTTTGTATATAGTTTGTATGTTTGTACATGTGTATACGGGAGGGGGGCTGGTGGAAATTATATGAGGGCAGAACACGGCTCACAAAGTCAACCCACTCTTTTATACATTTATTGTTCTAATCACACCAAAGTCTTTTCTTCAGAAAGAAATTGCACTTAATTATCTCCAAGCCTTTTTTCACCTTGTGGTTGTCTCTATTAGCTGTTGCTCTTCCCACAACAACTACTCAGTAACAACTCACCATCCAATGCCCAGCCTCAAATACCCCTCCCTTTGGGAAGTTCCCATAGCATTCCTTTCTAAGGCTCTTAAACAGCACAATTTAAATCCCTATTGTAGAATAAATCACAGCCTTGCCTCGAATTATGGTACATATGTCTGTGATTCCTCCATTAGACTCTGATCCTGTCAAGAGCAGGAAATTTGTCTTCTTCTTTTCTAAATATTTGCCGAGTGCCTAGTACAATGCCTAACGGGAACTCAGTAACTGTTTGTTAAATTAACTTTTGAATAACTTAGATTCTAAAAGACATCCTGACTAAAGCTATTCCAAGCACAGTAGTCCCCTTCCCAGTTAAAGATAACTTCATCCTTTGCTACACAGGCCAAAAACTTTGGAGTCACCTTATTTTCTTAACTCCTTTTTTTTTTTTCATCATATCCACTGTTATTACCCAGTCCTACCATGTCTCCTTGGAATTTTTGCAGTAGTCTTATACTTGGTTATCTTACTTCTACATTTGCATCTCATTTTCAGCCTAGCAGCTAGAGTTACTCCTTCATTTTACATATATTAAAAAATTATGTAGAGCTTAGTATGTCAAAGATTTTGACTGTGTGGATCACAATAAACTGTGGAAAATTCTGAAAGAGATGGGAATACCAGACCACCTGACCTGCCTCTTGAGAAACATGTATGCAGGTCAGGAAGCAACAGTTAGAACTGGACATGGAAAAACAGACTGGTTCCAAATAGGAAAAGGAGTACATCAAGGCTGTATATTGTCACCCTGCTTATTTAACTTCTATGCAGAGTACTGCTGAAGAAGCTGAAGTTGAACGGTTCTATGAAGACCTACAAGACCTTTTAGAACTAACACCCAAAAAAGATGTCCTTTTCATTATAGGGGACTGGAATGCAAAAGCAGGAAGTCAAGAAACACCTGGAGTAACAGGCAAATTTGGCCTTGGAATACGGAATGAAGCAGGGCAAAGACTAATAGAGTTTTGCCAAAAAAATGCACTGGTCAAAACAAACACCCTCTTCCAACAACACAAGAGAAGACTCTATACATGGACATCACCAGATGGTCAACACCGAAATCAGATTGATTATATTCTTTGTAGCCAAAGATGGAGAAGCTCTATACAGTCAGCAAAAACAAGACCAGGAGCTGACTGTGGCTCAGACCATGAACTCCTTATTGCCAAATTCAGACTGAAATTGAAGAAAGTAGGGAAAGCCACTAGACCATTCAGGTATGACCTAAATCAAATCCCTTATGATTATACAGTGGAAGTGAGAAATAGATTTAAGGGCCTAGATCTGGTAGATAGAGTGCCTGATGAACTATGGAATGAGGTTCGTGACATTGTACAGGAGACAGGAATCAAGACCATCCCCATGGAAAAGAAATGCAAAAAGCAAAATGGCTGGGGAGGCCTTACAAATAGCTGTGAAAAGAAGAGAAGCGAAAAGCAAAGGAGAAAAGGAAAGATATAAGGATCTGAAGGCGGAGTTCCAAAGAATAGCAAGAAGAGATAAGAAAGCCTTCTTCACCGATCAATGCAAAGAAATAGAGGAAAACAACAGAATGGGAAAGACTAGAGATCTCTTCAAGAAAATTAGAGATACCAAGGGAACATTTCATGCAAACATGGGCACAATAAAGGACAGAAATGGTATGGACCTAACAGAAGCAGAAGATATTAAGAAGAGATGGCAAGAATACACAGAAGAACCGTACAGAAAAGATCTTCATGACCCAGATAATCATGATGGTGTGATCACTGACCTAGAGCCAGACATCCTGGAATGTGAAGTCAAGTGGGCCTTAGAAAGCATCACTATGAACAAAGCTAGTGGAGGTGATAGAATTCCAGTGGAGCTATTTCAAATCCTGAAAGATGATGCTGTGAAAGTGCTGCACTCAATATGCCAGCAAATTTGGAAAACTCAGCAGTGGCCACAGGACTGGAAAAGGTCAGTTTTCATTCCAATCCCAAAGAAAGGCAATGCCAAAGAATGCTCAAACTACCACACAATTGCACTCATCTCACACGCTAGTAAAGTCATGCTCAGAATTCTCCAAGCCAGGCTTCAGCAATATGTGAATCGTGAACTTCCTGATGTTCAAGCTGGTTTTAGAAAAGGCAGAGGAACCAGAGATCAAATTGCCAACATCTGCTGGATCATGGAAAAAGCAAAAGAGTTCCATAAAAACATCTATTTCTGCTTTATTGACTATGCCAAAGCCTTTGACTGTGTGGATCACAATAAACTGTGGAAAATTCTGAAAGAGATGGGAATACCAGACCACCTGATCTGCCTCTTGAGAAATTTGTATGCAGGTCAGGAAGCAACAGTTAGAACTGGACATGGAACAACAGACTGGTTGCAAATAGGAAAAAGAGTATGTCAAGGCTGTATATTGTCACCCTGTTTATTTAACTTCTATGCAGAGTACATCATGAGAAATGCTGGACTGGAAGAAACACAAGCTGGAATCAAGATTGCCAGGAGAAATATCAATAACCTCAAATATGCAGATGACACCACCTTTATGGCAGAAAGTGAAGAGGAACTACAAAGCTTCTTGATGAAAGTGAAAGTGGAGAGTGAAAAAGTTGGCTTAAAGCTCAACATTCAGAAAATGAAGATCATGGCATCTGGTCCCATCACTTCATGGGAAATAGATGGGAAAACAGTGGAAACAGTGTCAAGACTTTATTTTTCTGCACTCCAAAATCACTGCACATGGTGACTGCAGCAATGAAATTAAAAGATGCTTACTCCTTGGAAGGAAAGCTATGACCAACCTAGATAGCATATTCAAAAGAAGAGACATTACTTTGCCAACAAAGGTTCATCTAGTCAAGGCTATAGTTTTTCCAGTAGTCATGTATGGATGTGAGAGTTGGACTGTGAAGAAGGTTGAGCGCCGAAGAATTGATGCTTTTGAACTGTGGTGTTGGAGAAGACTCTTAAGAGTCCCTTGGACTGCAAGGAGATCCAACCAGTCCATTTTGAAGGAGATCAGCCCTGGGATTTCTTTGGAAGGAATGATGCTAAAGCTGAAACTCCAGTACTTTGGCCACCTCATGCGAAGTGTTGACTCATTGGAAAAGACTCTGATGCTGGGAGGGATTGAGGGCAGGAGGAAAAGGGGACGACAGAGGATGAGATGGCTGGATGGCATCACTGACTCCATGGACGTGAGTCTGGGTGAACTCCGGGAGTTGGTGGTGGACAGGGAGGCCTGGCGTGCTGCGATTCATGGGGTCGCAAAGAGTTGGACACGACTGAGCGATTGAACTGAACTGAACTGAACTGAACTGATGCAGAGTACATCATGAGAAACGCTGGGCTGGAAGAAGCACAAGCTGGAATCAAGATTGTTGGGAGAAACAGCAATAACCTCAGGTATGCAGATGACACCACCCTTATGGCAGAAAGTGGAGAGAAATTAAAAAGCCTCTTGATGAAAGTGAAAGAGGAGAGTGAAAAAGTTGGCTTACAGCTCAACATTCAGAAAAATAAGATCATGGCATCTGGTCCCATCACTTCATGGGAAATAGATGGGGAAACAGTGGAAACAGTGTCAGACTTTATTTTGCTGCTGCTGCTGCTAAGTCGCTTCAGTCGTGTCTGACTCTGTGTGACCCCATAGACGGAAGCCCACCAGGCTCCCCCGCCCCTGGGATTCTCCAAGCAAGAACACTGGAGTGGGTTGCCATTTCCTTCTCCAATGCATGAAAGTGAAAAGGAAGTCGCTCAGTCGTGTCCGACTCTTAGCGACCCCGTGGATTATAGCCTACCAGGCTCCTCCATCCATGGGATTTTCCAGGCAAGAGTACCGGAGTGGGGTGCCATTGCCTTCTTTATTTTGAGGGGCTCCAAAATCACTGCAGATGGTGATTGCAGCCATGAAATTAAAAGACGCTTACTCCTTGGAAGGAAAGTTATGACCAACCTAGACAGCATATTCAAAAGCAGAGACATTACTTTGCCAACAAAGGTCCGTCTAGTCAAGGCTATGGTTTTTCCAGTAGTCATGTATGGATGTGAGAGTTGGACTGTGAAGAAAGCTGAGCACTGAAGAACTGATGCTTTTGAACTGTGGTGTTGGAGAAGACTCTTGAGAGTCCCTTGAACAGCAAGGAGATTCAACTGGTCCATCCTAAAGGAGATCAGTCCTGGGTGTTCATTGGAAAGACTGGTGCTGAAACTGAAACTCCAGTACTTTGGCCACCTCATGCGAAGAGTTGACTCATTGGGAAAGACCCTGATGCTGGGAGGGATTGGGGAGAGGAGGAGAAGGGGACGACAGAGGATGAAATGGTTGGATGGCATCACTGATTCAATGGACATGAGTTTGGGTAAACTCCGGGAGTTGGTGATGGACAGGGAGGCCTGGCATGCTGCGATTCATGGGGTCGCAAAGAGTCAGACACGACTGAGCAACTGAACTGAACTAGTTACTGAACTGAACCAGTTACTATTCTAGGCACTTTACAAATGTTAATTTATTTATCCTTCACAATGACCCTCTAAAATAAAAACGATTATCCCTATTTTACGGATGAGGAAAATCAGGCACAGAAAGATTAAGTAATTTGTCCAAGATTGCCTAGATCATAGAACATGAATCATATCACTTCTCTTTTTAAAGCACTTCCTTCTCGGAGTATGTGCCGAAGTCTTTTCAAAGGCAGGCCTAAAATGTTGTATGTGGCCTGCATCCCCCCTCTTCTATACTTTATTTTTCCATAACTATTTATTTTTTTGTCTATCTCTCCACCAATAAATTAAGCTCTACCACAACAGGCAGGGATCTTTGTTCTCTTTCCCACTACAGATTTTATTCTCAGTGCTCAAAACAATACCTTGTATAGTAGGCCCTCTTCACATAATTGTTCACAAATGAATGTATCACTTCTCATTTACTGTAAGTGGAAATGTTTTTAAAAAGGAAATAAAAACAGAAATTTCAGAATTCCTGCAATTTAGAATTTATAAGTTCAACCTATTTATGTGTTACGATCTTTAGGGCTTACTATCTTTTGAGTGTTAATAAAATCAAACAGTATTAACAATGTAGGTAATTAAAATTACAACTTTATGGATATATACAAAACTCCATTTAGTAATGGGTAAATTACTAATGGCAAGAATGAAAATAAAAATCACTCTTTATTTAAATGTGACAGATTTTTAAAAATCATATGTGAGAGAGCCTAAAAACAGTGTAGGTTTTGGTCAGTTTAAGAATTTGGATGAAGCTTTCTTAATGGATTCTGCCCTAAATGTCTAAACAAAGCACTGACTTTTGGGCATAATTCTAGCAAATCAGCAACTGTGGTGTGTTAGATTCTGAGATAATTGCCTCCTTGTATATTACTTGAAAAGCAATTCAGTGAGGGCAGCACCTTTAATATTTTTAAGATCAAACAAAGAATGTGGAAAAGACCAATTAACATCCATTAAGAATAATTTAAATAATCCAGTATCATTTTAAACTACAGCATTGATCAGTTTCAAGAGCTGCAGACTATTTCAAATTATTTTCTCTTTTTAACTTCATCTTTGGAAATTTATATGTGCTCCCAAAGTTCATTTGCTTCAGTTTTTTATTTTAAACTGTTCAAACACCACTGCATTGGGTTTTCCTTTGGATGAAAGAAAAAGCTATCTTTTGGTATATTAAAAAAATTTTTTTAAATTAGTTACTCCATATTCATAAGACTTAGTTATCCAGTTTGTAAACAGGCTTATTTCTGAATTCCAGTCTCAGAAATCCTCATTTTCTAGGTTTGGGAGTGCAGTCCAGGAAATTTCGTCTATTCTTTGAGAACTACTCGACTCAGTGCAATTTACATATTTTGCAGTTTTCAAAATATTAATTTTAGACATGTAAAGAGGAGAGGGCAAACTCTGATGGCTGTCAAAAGAAACAATAATGAGCAGCACACGTTGTGCCATGTTGCAAAACTTTTCCTCAGGTTGCAGATCTGTCCCTAGGGAGGAAATCAGTTTATTATCACCGAGTAATTAACCATTTTTCAACCATTTCCATCCACGTCGTTCAGGATGAATCCCAAAAGTCATGAACTCATCTCCGCGGCAAACGGTAATAAACTCCGTTCATCCAACTTGGCCCCAAAAGGCCGTGGGCGCCCGGTCGCTTCCCGCCAGCCAGGCTCCTCCTCTGCTCGCCTTTTGGGTCCGGTCCTCCCGAAGGCGCTCGGTGCGGCAGGTCTTGGCGCCAACCGGGTGGCGGCGCTGTTTGCCTCGCGCGCCGCCGCTTGAGGCCCGAGGGAGGCGGAGGCAAGGCCGGCGGAGGAAGGGGCGGGAGCGAGGCGCGCGCCCTGCTCTCGCGTGCTCTCGCACCGCTCGCGTGACCCGTCGGTGTGTGCGAGAGGCGCCGGCTGCCGGGAGCACGGACGGCCGCGCGCGCGCCGCTGCTAGGGGCGTCCGGGTCCGGGTCGGCGGACCCGGCCGGCGCGAGGTGCTGGCGGGCGGGCAGCCGGGGTCCGGGGCGGACACACGCGCACACGCTCCCGGAGGAGCCTTCTCCGAGGCTGCTCTTCCTCTGGCAGACGGAGAGCGGCAGTGTCTCCCCGCCCAGCTCTCACTCGCCCCGCGTCTCCCCCCGCGGCGACTGCTCCTCCTCGGCACCGCCAGCCCCAGCGCCGCTCCGGGGCGGGCGGCGGCGGCGGCGGGACCCGCGGAGCCGCTTTGTGTGGAGCCCGGAGAGGGGCGGCGGCGCAACCACCTGACAGAGGCCCGGGCGCTCGATGCACCTTCCGCCCGCATGAGGAGGAGGTAAAGGCGGCGGCGGCTCGGCTCCCGCCCTCGGCTGGGGAGGAGGGGACGGAAGGGGAGACCGGAGAGGGGGGGCGCAGGACTGAGGCCCGGCGGGGCTGCCTGGAGGTGCTGATAAGGCCTCGGCGGCACCGGACTGCGCCGAGTGGCCGGGGGCGAGAGAATCCTCCGGGGTCCCTGAGCCGAAGTTGAAGGAACAAAATGTGAAGTGCGGAGCCGCGTCAGCCGCTTCCTGGCTTGGGGTTCGGGGTGGAGGGCAGCTTGTTTTCCCCTCCCGCGGGGGTGAGGGACCGAGACACGGGAGGGGCGGGAGCGTGGCGAGGACACCCAGGGTCCCGAAGCTTTGCCCGGCAAGGGCGTAGGTTCCCAGGAGCCGCCGTTGCGTGTAGGTCCCGTTGGGTCCCTAGTTTTGCGGCCTAAGCCGAGCCCTATAGGCCTCGCGTCTCCTTTCCCGGAGGGGACCGGCCGGGTGGGGATTCAAGGCTTCTCTCTGACCGAGCCGGGGCCTTAGGGGCCTCGCTGGGCTCTCAAAGCCTCCAAACTTCGGACCTCGGTTATTGGGGGTGGGATTTCATTGTGAAAGGAGGAATGGGAAACTCCTGGCTCTGCTCGGCGCTTCCCGCGGCCGCCGGTGCCGGGGAGCCCGGAGGGCCCCGGGTTGGCGGGGCCCGCGTGGGTGGGGGCGGCAAGGCGGCCACCAGGGTCTAAGTCCCGGGAACGAGCGGGTAGGGGGGCAGCCGCCGAGCCCCCGGCCTCCCTGGAGAAAGGATCCTTTGCAGATTAGGATTTTTGAAATGAAAAAAGAGGTTACAAAGTCGCCCCTTTCCCGCTGAACTTTTGTTTTCTGACCGATAGAGGCCGGTAGAGGACTGTGAAAGAAAAGTTGTCCCCCAGGATGGACTTCACCGCGCAGCCCAAGCCTGCCACTGCCCTCTGTGGCGTCGTGAGTGCCGACGGGAAGATCGCTTACCCTCCGGGGGTAAAGGAGATCACCGACAAGATCACCACGGACGAAATGATCAAACGACTGAAGGTAAGTTTCTCTGGACAGAATGTTCACACTTCAGACGTTTGTGGTCGGAGGTGCTCTGTCTTGGGGTATTACTGCTCTGCTGGGTCTGGCCTTAAGTTTCACCTACCAGGTTTTTGTTTTGTTTTGTTTTTAAGATATTTTACGTCTTTTCTTTTACGTCCTCTGAAAGGTATTGTTCTGTCTTGGCTGTATCTTTGAATAGTATCTCTGTTAAGGACATAATCATTATGGGAAATTAAAAGGGTTATGTATGTGATATTTTTTAATTTTACTGTTTTTTTCTCTAAGTATAAAAACTCGAGTATTTTTTAAGGTTTTTTGTCTAGAATATTTTTGAGAATACTATTCAAAGTAGCTTGCAGCTTTAAAGGTAGGCAATAATTTGCCTAGGAAGGTTTTCATCAGCTTCTAGGAGACAGATATAAGTGCAAAATGCATTTTAAAAATTATCACCATTTTCTAATATCCAAAAACTTAAATATGTAAGTAGTATGATTAAACTTTAACAGAAAGTACTGACTTTTCAAAAAGGCTTGAAGTAGAGTGATGGCTTATTTCCACATGTTCAAAGGGGTTTTAGGGACAGTGATTATGGCTTATTTTATAAGGCGTCAGCTTATTTTTAAACATGGTGGTCCTAACGTGAAGGTTGTAAGTTTCAACCTTTAGGTAAGTTAATTTTTTGTTTTGTGTTGCATGCTTATAGATTGTGGCCACAGCCTTACAGAGTAAGTGTTACTCTTATTAAGGGATCAGCTTGATGCAGTAATTCTCAACCATGGCATCTTTGACCCCTAAGGAACATTTGGCAGTGCTGAAGACATTTTTTTTTTGGTCACCGTTGGGGGCTGGATTGAAATAGGAGAAGACTGGAGACGGGGAGTCCAGCTAGGAGACTGTTAAACTGTAGTCTAGGTCAAAGATGTTGAAATCATGAAGTGGGGCTATGATAGTGGGAATAGAGAGATAGGGAACAATCCAAGAGACATTTCAGAGTTCTACTGATCAGTTGGGAGTGTGTGGAAGGTGAGGAAAGCAACAATATTGGCACCATGCCAGTCTTCCCCTTGGGCAACTTGTTGAAATGTATTTTAGAAAATAATCTTGCCCCTTTGCTGTTAGAACTTAGTATAGTGCCTGGTAAATGTTTACAGTGTTGTGAGTGATTAATATTTAAAAGTGTTCCTGTAGTTTGTTTTTAAAAATCTAGTTGGATCCTACAATTTGCTGCCCATTTGAAAAGAATAGGACACAATACCTTATATCAAAATAAATCTTGATACTAAAGA
The DNA here is from genome assembly GCF_027580195.1 of Bos mutus. Lineage (NCBI taxonomy): Eukaryota > Metazoa > Chordata > Mammalia > Artiodactyla > Bovidae > Bos > Bos mutus. The sequence goes on along the minus strand of NC_091622.1, from coordinate 58,996,406 downwards.
TTGTATATGAAGTGGGGGTGCTTAATTGATGCTTCTTAAGGTTGTACTATTATTGTTTTAAATTTTTGAGATGCTGAAATATGAATTATGAAATACAGATTAAGTAAAATCGTAGATCTTTCTGTTATTTTCATATTAAGAATATGGAAACCTTGAATTCTGGTGATGGATAATCTGGTTTTTAAAAAGTTATGATTGTATATACATCTTCTGTTTCAAAGTAGATTAAATGTCAGAAGTATTTTTTAACTAAATTGACAGTCTAGAATGAGCATATGGTTAGAATATTCATTTGTTATCAGGTCTTTTGGAAGTTAAATTTGATATACATATGAATCAATTTGAATGTCCTATTGCTAAAATGCTGTTTTTTCAAGAATTCTTATAATTTTGTCTTCCTCCTGCCTTTGTAAGGCGATTTTGACTTTGTACTTTTTAGGAAGGAGCTATGCTCACCACTGTACCACCAATGCACGCTGTACTTTTTAGGGATCCATGTTTAGTAAAAGTATTACTGTCTTACTAGTATAGATTTTAAATAATATCTAACTATATTTTTGATAATTTTTGTGTTATTTGTGGGTAACTTGTATAAATTCAGTAGTTTATTATTATTATAGCAACAGTGTTCAAATATTGTGAGGAAGAGGGCTTAAAGTCTAGTAAAACCCTGGTCAGTAGAATTCAGAGGTGTTTAGTCCATTTTCTTCATTTTTTGAGAATGGAACAAGCATTTAACATTTAGAAGGATTCTAAAAGAAATTCCAGAACTCCTTTTATTTCACAAATAATAAAAGTTAGACCCGAAGTGGCCAAATAACATTTACCAAGATCAGTCATGGGACTGGTTAGTGGCAGAGCCAGGGCAATAACATCATGTATCTTTTTATTCTTATGGCTGCTTTCTTGTAAGGAGTCTAAAGGAAGTTGATCAAGGAAGCTGTGATTTTTATCATGCAGTGGAAAACAGTAAAATGAAAAGGGGAAGGGAATCATTGAGAGTTAACTTGGTCTTTTGCCGGGAAATATGGGACAGCATTTTGTGTTCTTAACATTAGAGAGAAACTATTGTGATGCTTTCAAGGTTTCTTGAAAGTAATTCTTAGAGTATGTCTTTGAAAAAGCTAAGACATACTTTTGTATTTTATAAGTTTTCATTTCTATTTTCAAGGAACTACTCTTGTTTTTACATCTATTACACTACCATTCTGTCAATTCCTTAAACATGCCATGTTCATTTCTGCCTAGACAGATTTTAAATTATGTAACCCATATACGTACTCTTCCTCCCATTTCATTAAGGGAAATCTCTTAGATTTCCTGTTATATACTCTTTTAATCCCTTCATGTCACTTGTTACAGATGTGATATTACATTTATGCTTGTGTTTATTTGGTTTGTGTCCTCAGCTTCTCTGTAAGCTTCATGAATACCACATCTGTTTGTTTACTTGTGTATCCTCCCAGTGCTTAGTTTGTATGTGTGTGTGCTCAGTCATGTCCAGCTCTTGGCGATGCCATGAATGTAACCTATCAGGCTCCTCTGGCCATGGAATTTCCCAGGCAGAAATACTGGAGTGGGTAGCCATTTCCTACTCCAGGGTATCTTCCTGACCCAGGGATTGAACCTGCATCCCCTGTGTGTCCTCTATGGCAGGTGGATTTTTTACCACTGCACCACCTGGAAACCCCACAGTTAGGTGCTCAACATATATTTGTTGAATGAATGAGTAAATAATACGTATTAATATTGGTTTAGAGAAGTATTCTTATTTTTGAAAATGAAGGATGACTTGAAAATATTTTGAATTGCAACTAAGTACTTTATCTGAGATTGCATACTAGAGATGATAAAGTAGATATTTATAATTTTAGAACTAGAAGGTAGCTTATAAGTTATTTGGTTTTGTTCAAATTTTCCAGATAAAGAAACTGATTCTGAGAGGTTGTGACCAACCCTAGTAACATAAAGCTGAAAACTGTCATTAATGATTTTGTTATTTAGATCAGTTATAGAAATATTAAAAGCCATATAAAAGTTACCTGTTTGAAAGGATAGCAGACATTTTTTAATACCAGTGTTACATTAAGCGTCAAGATATGTAGTTCACAAATATCCTTCCTCCTGTTTAAGGATTCTGAAACGAATGCAGGAGTCATGTCTGATAAGTTTTGTAACACATTCAAGATACACCTATAAACAGTATTGTACAAATTCCATTAAGTGCTTCTGCCCATGGGCTGTTATACAGTCTATCTCAGGTCACGTATTACAAGGCTATATGCTACATATTATTTTTTCTTCTGTTCCTGCTATTTTCTGAGTGGGAGGCCCTAAAAGCCTTGGTTTTTAAAGGAAGGTAGGTATTAGGATGAAGTTTGTTACTTACATCCATTTCTATTACCTGCTTTCAGAGTTCAGTGCCCCAGACAGGTCTCTAGCTACAACTCCATACCCCAAATACTTACTACCTTGATGCTAAGAATTAGGAAAGATTAAATAATAGAGTTTTATTATTCTGAAAATGTCCCCCATTTTTCTCCCACTAGGTGTTACTTCTGTGTTTTCTTTGTATTTTTCTATAATCTTTCTCTTTGTGTCTGTCATTCTTCCTCTTCCCCATGCTCTCACTTCTGCTTTCTGTAGTCTGGCCTGTGGGATACTTTAATATGAGTTAAGATATGGTAGGCTTGATTTAGGTAGAACACTCCCTTTTCTCATAAGAACCTGGGTTGGAAGAGGGGAAGAATAGATGGCAGGAAGACCATGAATTCTTTCCTTTTCCTTCACCTCAGGTGGACCTCAGAAATACTTGATTGGGTTATAATCATTTTCACTTGCATAAGTGATTTTTTAATTATTCCTACTTGCCATGTGGTATGCTAATTTTATAGGTAGTGTATAATTTCAAGTCTGGATTTCGTCTATATATTTTATTTTAATAAATGTATTGCAGAAGATTGTGCTAAGAAAATAAGAAATGGAGAGGCAAGATTTCTTAAAATGAAGTCCTAATATCTGGCCAGTATACATTTGTGAAGTAATGCTTCATGCAGTACAGCTTTTATTTTAAATTTCCATTTGCATAGAGGAACTGTTCTAGTTATCAGCTGGTGTGTAACAAGCTACCCCTAAACCTAATAGTTTAAAACAGGAACTTGTAAAAACCTTATTGTGGTAAATAAAATACATATAAAATTTGCTATTTTAATCATCTTTAAGTGTATAGTTCAGTGCCATAGTTCCAAAGTGCAGTGCAGAGTTCCAAAGAATAGCAAGGAGAGATGAGAAAGCCTTCCTCAGCGATCAATACAAAGAAATAGAGGAAAACAATAGAATGGAAAAGACTAGAGATCTCTTCAAGAAAATTAGAGATACCAAGGGAACATTTCATGCAAAGATGGGCACAATAAAGGACAAAAATGTTATGGACCTAATAGAAGCAGAAGATATTAAGAAGAGGTGACAAGAATACACAGAAGAACTATACAAAAAAGATCTTCATGTCCCAGATAAGATGATGGTGTGATTGCCACCTAAAGCCAGACATCCTGCAGTGCTAAGTCAAGTGGGCCTTAGGAAGCATCACTACGAGCAAAGCTAGTGGAGGTAATGGATTTCAGTTGAGCTATTTCAAATCCTAAAAGATGATGCTGTGAAAATGCTGCACTCAATATGCCAACAAATTTGGAAAACTCAGCAGTGACCACGGGACTGGAAAAGGCCAGTTTTCATTCCAATCTCAAAGAAAGGCAATGCCAAAGAATGTTCAAACTGCTGCACAATTGCACTCATCTCACATGCTAGCAAAGTAATGCTCAGAATTCTCCAAGCAAGGCTTCAATAGTACGTGAACCGTGAACTTGCAGATATTCAAGCTGGATTTAGAAAAGGGAGAGGAAGCAGAGATCAAATTGCCAACATCCACTGGATCATCAAAAAAGAAAGAGAGTTCCAGAAAAACATCTGCTTTATTGACTACACCAAAGCCTTTGACTGTGTGGATCACAACAAAATGTAGAAAATTCTTCAAGAGATGGGAATACCAGACCGTCTCACCTGCCTCCTGAGAAAACTGTATGCAGATCAAGAAGCAACAGTTAGAACCGGACGTGGAACAACTGATTGGTTCCAAATCATGAAAGGAGTATGTCAAGGCTATGTATTGTCACCCTGCTTATTTAACTTATATGCAGAGTACATCATGTGAAATGATGGGCTGGATGAAGCAGAAGCTAGAATCAAGATTGCTGGGAGAAATATCAATAACCTCAGATATGCAGATGACACCACCTTTATGGCAGAAAGCAAAGAGGAACTAAAGACCCTCTTGATGAAAGTGAAAGAGGAGAGTGAAAAAGTTGGCTTAAAACTCAACATTCAAACAACGAAGATCATGGCATCTGGTCCCATTGCTTCATGGCAAATAGATGGGGAAACAATGGAAACAGAAACTTTATTTTGAGGGGCTCCAGAATCACTGCAGATGATGACTGCAGCCATGAAATTAGAAGACAGTTGCTCCTTGGAAGAAAAGCTATGAACAACCTAGACAGCATATTTAAAAGCAGAGACATTACTTTGCCGACAAAGGTCCATCTAGTCAAAGCTATGGTCTTTCCAGTGGTCATGTATGGATGTGAGAGTTGGATAATAAAGAAAGCTGAGTGCCAAAGAATTGATGCTTTTGAACTGTGATGTTGGAGAAGACTCTTGAGAGTCCCTTAGACTGCAAGGAGATCCAACCAGTCCATCCTAAAGGAAATCAGTCCTGAATATTCATTGGAAGGACTGAAGCTGAAGCTCCAATACTTTGGCCACCTGATGCGAAGAACTGACTCATTGGAAAAGACTGATGCTGGGAAGAATTGAAGGCAAAAAGAGAAGGGCATTGCAGAGAATGAGGTGTTTGGATGGCATCACCGACTTGATGGACATGAGTTTGAACAAGCTCCAGGAGTTGGTAAAGGACAGGGAAGCCTTGCATGCTGCAGTCCATGGGACTACAAAGAGTCGGACTCAACTGAGTGACTGAACTGAGCTTAGTGCCATAAGTACATTCACATTGCTGTGCAGCCTCATCACCATCCATTCAAAACTTTTCATCATCCTTTCCTGAACTCTGAACCCATTAAACTAGAACGCTGTTTCCCACTTCCCCCAGCCCAGGCGACCACTTTCTACTTCCTGTCTTTATGAATTTGACTACTCTAGGAGCCTTGTATCAGTTCAGTTGCTCAGTTGTGTCCAACTCTTTGCGACCCCACGGACGGCAGCATGCCAGGCTGCATCACCAACTCCCGGAGTTTACTCAGACACGTCCATTGAGTCGGTGATGCCATCCAACCATCACATCCTCTGTTGTATAAATGGGATCATATTGCTGCTTTTGTGACTGGCTTATTCACTTGGCATAATGTCTTCAGGTTTATCTGTTCTTGCAGTATGTGTCAGAATTCACATATATAACACCTTTTGTTTATCCTTTCATTCTTTGATGGACACTTGGGTGGCTTCCACCTTTTACCTACAGTCAGCAACTTTTCTTCCTATCTCACAGTTTTGTGGATCAGAAATTTGGGCCAGACTTGGCTTTCTGCTCCACATTATGTACTAGGGTCCCTCAGTGGTATTCAGCTGGTGATTAGACTGGTCTAATGTGTACACACTGGCTTCTCTCAAACACTTGGTGCCATGGTAGGAACAGCTGAAAGGCTGGACTCAACTGGGCCCTTCTTCCTGGGTATTATGTAGTGTTAAGGCTTCTCCACATGGTCTCTCCAGCAGGGTAGTTGAGCTCAGTTTTCCAAGACACTCCGGAGGAATTTGTCAGCACTTTTAAAAGACTTTATTCAGAATTGGCCTTGACGTTTCTACCTTACTCTACTGTTTAACGTATTCATAGCCCAGCTCGCATTCAAGGGGAGAAAAATTGACCTACCTTCTCAATGGAAGAAGTAGAAAAGAATTTGTAACTGTCTTTAATCTACCATAGGAGCTCTCACAACAAATCAAAGGATACTACACTTTGTAGTTACATTCATGCATTTGAAAAACATTTAATCTCAAAAAGCAACAGTTTATACTTTCAGCGAATTTGCTGGATCTGTAAAATGTATTTTACTAAATTGCTGTAACAAGTTACTGTAAGAAAAAAGTTGTAGGAATTCTTTATATGCTAGTTCGGGAAAAATTATGAAGGAGGCTCATGATTTGATCCTAGAGCTTGTTTATTATATTACTTGAATTCTTACTAGAAAGTATTACTGGTCAATCATAATGATGATCCCTCCTTCTCTCTCTCTTTTTTTTTTTTTTTAACCCATTTTAATATCTTCTTTTGAGACATTTTATCCCTCTAAAAATTTTGGAAAAATTGCACCTTAAACACTCATATCCCTTCACTTAGATTCACTAGTTGTTAACATTTTGTCACTTTTGCTTTCATGCACACACACACAAACACACGTGGAGGGAGATAGGTGTAACACACTATTTTGTTGGAAAGTTACTTGCATACATCTTGAGATTCCACCTCTGAATGCGTCAGCAGTCTTAGTATAAGCTAATGTCTTAGTCTAAAGACATTCTCTTACTTTATAACAATGATCATTATCATACTCTAGGAATTTAACATCGACATAATGATATCTGTTATGCTGTCCATAATAAAATTCTCTCAATTGCCCTAAAACTTATTATTTCAAAATTGAATTTTTCATATCTTTTTTCTTTGTTGTTAAAGTCTAATGGTATATGATATCTATCTTCCTTGTGAAATTGTACCTTTTATTATTAAAAATATTCATCTTTGTTTCATTTAAAATAAATAAAATTTTTTTAAACGGAAAAAAAATTGAATTTTTCTTCCTCTGTCCAATTTCCAATATAGGATCCCATGCATTTATCATGTCTCTTTTGTCTCCTTTAATCTAGAAAAGCCTCTCATTTTTGGGGGGAGTGTTGTTCATGACGTTTTTTGAAGCATTTGTCCTACAAGAGTTAGTAATCTGTTTTTTCTCATTTCCTTATGCTTAGATTCAAGTTGAACCTTTTTTGCAAGTGTACTATGCAATCAGTGGTATATAGTTACCTTTGCATCATATCAGGAGGCATGTAATGCCAAATTTTGTTATATTGACTATGCTAAGTTTGATCACTTGGGTACAGTTGGCCAGCTCTGCATTGTAAACGTACTTCTCCCGACCATTCTTAACTTTTTTTAAAAACAGTGAACTTTTATTTATTTTATTTTTGGCTGCACTGGGTCTTCATTGCTGCATGCGGGCTTTCTCTAGTTGTCATAAGTGGGAGCTACTTTCTAGTTGCAGTGTGCAGGCTAGGGCACTTGGACATCAGTAGTTCTGGTCAGTGGGCTTAGTTGCTCTGAAGCATATGGAATCTTCCCTGACCAGGGATCAAACCTGTGTCTCCTGCATTGGACGGCAGATTCTTAACTACTGGACCACCAGGGAAGTCCTTACTCAACTGTTTTAGCACCCACTTTGATGGTTATAAAATATTGCCCTTTTTGATTCTATCATTCCTTTCACCTGTATTAGCTGGCATTCTTCTGTAGAGAAGACCCTGCCCCTGTTTAAAAAACAAAATCACTCATAGATTCTTTGTTCAGTGCCTTATAGTCCATTTTATTCCTTTTGAGAGTCAGATTGTCCCAGATGAGCATCCTTGCTTTCCTGTCTTTTCAAACATCTAGTGTCTTTTTGACATGTCTTTCTATGAGTCTTTGAGCACTTCTTTGATTTCTGGTACAAGATGTTCACCTTGTGCTTCCCTTCCTCAGATTTGGATAGATTTTTTCCAAAGAACCTTATTTCCATTTTAGTGGAGAGTGGTGTTTATAAACCAAGGCCTTGGAATGGCCATTGTGTTCACATTATTGTTAGATATGTAATTTCTTCAGGTCTTTCAGTATGTACAGCTAGGGCATATATATACTTTAAATCATGAGTTCATTGGCCACTTTCAGTTGAAATCCAGTATCGGAACGTTTTCTAAACTTCCTCCATCAGCCTTCTCTTACACTATAAATCCTAATTTCTCTTAACTCTGGTAAATTTATTTATACTACTCTACTATAAGGTGCTACTATAAACACAAAAAAATTCAGAACTACTATTTCAGTAACCCTTGCAAGGTTTCTTTGCAGTTCTTTCTGTCAAATTAAGATTGCATAGAGAACCATGCTCATTAGTTTTTTGAATTGGAATTTTTTTGTCTGAATGGTTGTTAATCAGTTTTCTATACAATTGGTTTTCTGTTTGTATTCAATTATATGTGCACACACATTTGTTGACTCTTCATTTCTACTGATGAGTATAATCCTTGCTTGACTCTTTATTGGTAACAAAATTTACCATCTTAACCACTTCTAAGTGTTGACAGTACAGTAGTGTCAACTGTACACACATTGTCAATACAGTAGATTTCTGGAACATTTTCATCATGTAAGACTGAAACTATACCCACAGAACAAGTCCCCTTTCTTCTGTGATCCCTTTAGCCCATAGTAGCCACTATTCTACTTTTGGTCTCTAAGAGTGTGACTACTTTAGATACCTCACATATAAGTGTGGAATCATATTCTATTTGTCTTTTTGTGACTGGCTTATTTCACTTAGTATAAAGTCCTCAAGGTTTATCCATGTTGTAGCATATGACAGCATTTCCTTCTTTTTTAAGGCTAGTATTCCATTGTGTGTATCCACCACATTTCTTTATCCATTAATGGAAATGTAGAAAGATCCACCTTTCAGGTATCGTGAGCAGTGCTGCAGTTAACATGGATGTGCATGTATCTCTTTTGAGATCCTGTTTTCAGTTCTTTTGTGTATATATGTATTGCTGGGAATGCAGGATCATATGGTAATTTTATCTAAACATTTTCGGGGAACTCCCCTCCATACTGTTTTCGATAATGGCTGCTTCATTTTACATTTCACCTAGTAGTACACCAGAATTCCAGTTGCTCCACGTCAGTACTTGTCTTCTGTGGTTTTGATAGTGGCCATCCTAACAGATATGAGGTAATGTCTTACTGTGGTTTTGATTTGTATTTCCCCAACAATTGGTGATGTTGAGCATCTTTTCATGCTTATTGGCTGTTTGTGTATCTTTTTTAGAAAAATATATATTTAAGTCCTGTATGTATGTATGTATGAGTTGCTGAGTTGTGTCTGACTCTTTGCAGTCCCATGGACTGCAGCCTGTCAGGCTCCCCTGTCCATGGAATTCTCCAGGTGAGAATACTGGAGTGGGTTGCCATTCCCTTCTCCAATTAAGTTCTTTACCCATTTTTTTTTCTTTATCCATTTTTTAATCAGGTTATTTGTTTTATTGTTTAGTTGTAGAAGTGTCTGTATTCAGTTTTAGAAATTACATTGTTCATTCTTTTTTTTTTTTTTTTTAATTTTTACTTGGTTCAAGAGTCAGAACTATTGAAAAACTACTTCTCAGAAGTCTTCCATCCTTATTCCTTCCACTGCATTTCCACACACCTTCTCTCTGTAGATAATCATTTCCATTAGTTTCTGGTTGATCCTTTCTTTCTGTGTTACTTCTCTTCTTCTCAAAAGATAGACTACCATATATACTCTATTGTACTTTTGTTTTTACCCAATATATCTTAGCAATGACACCATATCTGGAAATCTTCTTTTATTCATTTTCATGATGCTATAGTATTCTATGTGTGTAGAGGTACCCTAGTTTTATTTAACTAATCTCTCAGTGTTGATTTTAGATTGTTTGTAATATTTTCCTATTAAAAGTAATGCTAAAACAAATAACCTTGGTACACATTGTTTTGTACTTGTGCAAGTGTATCATCAGGGTAAATGCCTAGGAATGGGATTATTGAACCAAAGGGTACCTTTATGAGTGATTTTGTTACAGGTGGTTAAATTCCCCTTCATACCGGTTGTACCATTTTGTTCTTTTACCAGCAAGTGTAAGTGCCCAAGCTCTCAGTAATGTATTGTCAAGTGATGCCTACTTTTAAATTAGTGAATTAACATGTTGCCCAGAAAAGCCATTTTATTGCCTCCTGGCAACAAAACAAATTCTTTTTAAGAATGATTATTTAAGTGCTACATTGAGGTTCAAAGGGATAAGAACCCTATTTAGATTTCATTAAAAACTCAAATGGAATTGAGTAGCTTTTTAAAAAGTTTATTTAAAGAATGAAGGTAGAGATGGAGACAAAATTTTAGTAACAGAGATGATGTTGAAATCAACAAGCCTCACTTAGATCTTCATTCAAGGCCTTGAATTAAATAGACATTAAGGTGAATGCCTATTAAAAATCATACATGAAATAAATAACATTGATATGTAGAATGCCAGTACCATAATTTATTTTCCCAATATCAGATATCCGTAGATGTCCAAGGCAAAAACTGATTTGTGCTCACAGTAGGCAACTAGGCTTAAAGCATTAAAATGAATTTTATTCTTGTTAGTTTCTATTTTCAGAGTTAATTATTTAAATACTACTTTGGCTGAGGTTGTTGGCATATGGAAGTATGTCCAGTTGAATTCCATGGTCAGAAAGATAAGTGGAGTTTATACATGATATAAAAGCCTAACAAGTTTTTATTTGCTCCAAGACAACAAATCAAGAAGTTTCTAGATAACGATTGAAATAGAAAGCTAAACACAAACATAAGGAAAGAGTTTACTAAATTTCTTTCCATTGCTATTGGCATTTGGTTTTTTACATTAAGTACAGATCTTCCCAACTGGTACACTTCTATACAGTTACAGACATGCCTAAATACAGGGTCCTCAGCCTTTGGAGATTACAAATATTAGATCTTTTTTTGAATATTATGTGATATTTTAAAAGTTGGAAGCTACCATCTTATATGTGTGTGTGTTTGTGTTGTTTTTAATGTTATAAAATAATTTTTAAGATCAAACACGTAAAACTTCCACCAAAACTAGGGCACTGTGATTAGTAGTGATAAACATCATGAGTCCATTAGGGGAAACCAGACTTATACTAGGAATAACACTGAAATAGATTTCCATTTATATGAAGGATATTTGAGCTTATCCTAAAACTTAACCATAAGTTAAATGCCAATTATGTGCTAGGATGGGTTCTGTTTCTTTGGATAAAAAGATACTCAGAATTTTAGGGGTAAGGAAAAGTTTCATGGAAAAGTTGACAGTGGAACTGGGATTTGAAGGCTTAGACTTTGGTAAGCAAATAGGTGGTGAAACGGTTCAAAGAAATGAATGGTAGGGACAAAGACTGAGAGGCAAGCTTGGTGTGTTTGAAGAAAATGAGAAGAATAGTTTTGATAGAGCTAAAGCATCCCAAAGAGAGTAGTTGGAAGGAAAAACTAGTGGAAGATACTGATGAAATTTGTAAAATCCTTAAATGCCAAAGAGAGGAATTTGATTTAAAAAAGAAAAATAGAGCTGAAAAGTGATGTGTCTACATTGTGATTTTGCATGATTAGCAAAGGTAAGGGCCAAAGAGTTTTTTAAGAACACGAATGCCACCCTTTCTTTGAGGCCAGTTTGTAGAGTTTTTTTATCCTCATGTCCAGACCAGATAGTATCTTTGGTTGAACAGTGTTGTTGTCCAGTTGCTCAGTCATGTCCAACTCTTTGCAACCCCGTGGACTGCAGCATGCCAGACTTCCCTGTCCTTCACCATCTCCCAGAGTGTGCTCAAACTCACGTGCATTGAGTCAGTGATGCCATCCAACCATCTCGTCATCTGTCGTCCCCTTCTCCTCCTGCCTTTAATCTTTCCCATCATCAGGGTCTTTTCTAATGAGTTGGTTCCTTCGCATCAAGTGGCAAAGTATTGGAGCTTCAGTGTCAGTACTTCGAATGAATGTTCAGGATTGATTTCCTTTAGGATTGACTGGTTTGATCTTGCAGTTGAACAGTAATCGTTTCTAATTGATATTGTCTGAATAAATCTGTTGGTTGCTGACAGTTAGTAGAGTGGTTAGTAGAATTTTATATGCTAGATCATTATAATATGAATTAGATTTTTATCACATATATTTAGTGCATTTTTTCCAAAATTTCCTAGAATTGCTGTGGTAGGAATTCAAGTAAACATCAATAGTAATTTGATGCCAAATTGTTTTAATATGTGAAAATTAAGTTCAGTGGCCATGTTTAATTTTCTGTAATTTCAGATGTTTGTTGAATTGAAGAGACTTCATGTAGCACTGTAAAATTAGTAAAGCCACCACATCTGCAGTTATTTCCTCCACTGAAGTCTTGAACCATTCAAGGTCATCAGTGAGGGTTTGGATTCAACTTTTCCCAAAGTCCTGTTAATGTTGATATTTTGACCTCTTCCCATAAATCACCAGTGTTCTTAAAAGCATGCAAGATGATTAATCCTTTCCAGAAGGTTTTCAGTCTGCTTTGCCCAGATCCATCAGAGAAATCACTGTAACCTACAAAATGTTAATGTTAAGCTTTAAATAATAAACCTTAAAAGTCAGAATTACTCTTTGACTCATAGTCTGCAGAATGGATGTTAGCAGGCATAAAAACAAACAGCTGAGAAAAGAAGCTAAAGGCAAAGGAGAAAAGGAAAGATATACCCATTTGAATGCAGAGTTCCAAAGAATAGCAAGGAGAGATAAGAGTTGGAAGTACTTATAAATGTTACTAATGATAGTTTTACTTTTTCTAAAACAGGAGGCTCAGTAAACATTGACTCAGTGATCAATGCAAAGAAATAGAGGAAAACAATAGAATGGGAAAGACTAGAGATCTCTTCAAGAAAATTAGAGATACCAAGAGAACATTTCATGCAAAGATGGGCTCTATAAAGGACAGAAATGGTATGGACCTAACAGAAGCAAATCTGTATGCAGGTCAGGAAGCAACAGTTAGATCTGGACATGGAACAACAGACTGGTTCCAAGTAGGAAAAGGAGTACTTCAAGGCTGTATATTGTCACCCTGCTTGTTTAACTTATATGCTCCTGTATCACTCCTATAGAGGCATCCACAACTTTAATTTTTTAAACCTGGGTTACTTTTTCATTAGTTAGTACCTGTTCGTGGCTAAGTAGTAGACTGCTGTATGAATATAACAATTTGTTTTTGTTGTTGTTGTTTTTGTTTGTTGTGCTGTGCTGGCAGCATGAAGGATTTTAGTTCCTAGAATAGGGACCAAACCCATGGTCCCCTGCAACAGAAGTGTGGAAACTTAACAATTGGACTGCTAGGGAAATCCCTATACCAGTTTGTTTTATACCATTCTCATATTGATGGAAAGAAACTTGTTTACATTTTAGGCTATTTGAATAAAAGTACTATAAATATTACTATATAAGTCTTCTCTTGTACATATCTTAGTTTATGTTGGGTAAATGCCTAGGAGTACAGTCATTGGGTCATAAGGTGAAAGTGTTAGTTGCCTAGTCATATCCAACTCTTTGTGATCCCATGGACTGTATCCTGCCAACCTCCTCTGTCCATGAATTTCTCCAGGCAAGAATACTGGAGAATGGAGTGGGTAGCCATTCCATGCTCCAAGGGGTTTTCCAACCCAGGAATCAAACCTGAGTTTCTTGTATTGCAGGCAGAGTCTTTACCATCTGAGCCACTAAAGACCCAGGAGTCATAAAGTAGGTTATTTTTAATTTAGTTAGCAGCTACTAGTCTTTTCCCCAAAATAGTTGTTCTGTTTTATAATTCCACTGACAGTGTATGGTAATACTTTATTTTCAAAGAATTTCTCCATACTTTCCACATTGCCTAATTTATCCATATAAAGTTGATGTTTATAATATTTATTAACCATTTAATATATATCAGATGTATAGCTATATTCCCTGTTGCATTTCTCATATTGATTATCTTTTTTTTTTAATTTAATCATCTAAGAAAGGATTTTTCTTATCTGTTAACTCTTCAAAATCTCAGTTTTGGCTCTGCTAATTTTTCTGTTACTTATTTGTTTTCTGCTCTTATTTCTTTCCTTCAGTGTAGTTTGGATTTTCTAACACAAGTTTCTCAGCCTTAGCACTGTGGACATTTTATACCAGATAGTTCTTTGTTTTGGAGGGATGTCTTGTGCACTGTTGGGTGTTTAGCAGCATCAGACAGATGTACTCACTAGATGACAGTGGTAGGCCCTTGCCAGATGTCTCCAGGGAGACAGAATCACCCTGGTTAGAAAACTGCTGTTCTGATAGAGGCTTTTTAAGCCTGTACATTTCTTTCAAAACACTTTGAATTGTATCTCACTAATTTTGATATATTTTTATTACCATTCAGTTAGAAATATTTTCTCATTTTATGATTTTTTCCTTTGACCTGTGAATTATTTAGAAATGTGTGACTTAATTCCCAAATATTTGAAGTATACATATCTGATTATTAATTATTCCTAGTTTAATTTTATTTTGATCAGAAGACATAATTTGTCTTTGGCTACACTGAGGTTTCATTGCTGTGGGTGGGCTTTCTGTAGTTGGAGGTACTTGCTAGGGCATGTGCTTCTCTTCGAGATGGTTTCTCTTGTTGTGGAGCACAGGCTCCAAGCACACCAGCTCAGTAGTTATGGTGCATGAGTTCAGTTGCCCCATGACATGTGGGGTCTTTGTTTACCAGGGATCAAACCTGTGTCCTCTGCATTGGCCGTGGGTTCTTAACCACTAGACCACCAGGGAAGTCCTAAGCTTCATTTTTAAAGGATATTACTTTTTGGATATAAAATTCTGAGTTTATAGCTTCAGTGCTTTAACGATGTAATCCCACTGCCTTGTGTTCTCTAGTGCTGCAGATGAGAAGTTGGTGGCAGTTTGTATTCTTGTTTCCTTGTATGTAATGTGGGCTTTTTTTCTGGCTGCTTTCGTGGTGTTTCTTTTTCTTTGATGTTCAGCAGTTTCACTGTGATGCCCTGAGGTTTGTGTTTACCTGATACTTGTCCTGCTTTGAAATCACTCAGTTTCCTAGATCTATACATTTATGTCTTTTAGCAAATTTGGGAGCGTTTTGACCGTTTATATCGTTGGAGTTTTTTTTCTTCTACTCCCTTTTTTCTCTTTCTAGGATCTACTTACACGTATGTTAAATATTTTTTATATAATGCCCTCAGATCACT
The DNA here is from genome assembly GCF_027580195.1 of Bos mutus. Taxonomy (NCBI): domain Eukaryota; kingdom Metazoa; phylum Chordata; class Mammalia; order Artiodactyla; family Bovidae; genus Bos; species Bos mutus. Next base: position 58,981,288 of record NC_091622.1, on the reverse strand, counting down.
GGCACTCTTTTTCAATAATTTCTCTCTGTGTTCTGCAAATTGGATCCCTCCTATTGTTTGTTCTTAAGTTTATGTGTTTTTCTTCTGTTATCTTCAATCATAGATACAGCCTGAAAAATGTAAAGTCATGGGGATTTGGGAGATAATGTATGTGATATTATCTATGTGTTTCCTCTTTTTTAAAATATGTAATTTTTTACATGTAGTAAAGTTCATAAACCTTAAGTATAGCATATTATTAATTTTTATATATGTATACACACATAGCCATTATCCAGATCAAAATGGCACTATAGCAGGCGCCTTTCTATTCCCCTCCCCAGAGATAGACACCCTTCTGGTCTTTACTAGCGTACATCTTGCCATCAAACTTCATATAAATGAAATCATGTAGTATGCACTCTTATGTCTGAGTTTTTTGCTAAATATTATGTCTGAGTTTCATCCATGTTGTTTTGGGTTGCAGCGGTTCATTTTCACTGTATGAGTATACTAGAATTTACTTACCCATACAATTATTGATAGATATTTGGGTTAATAACTTTTTGTTTTTATGAAGAAACATTCCTTTGAATAATGTACATGGTTTTTAGTAGTGGTAAGGACTCATTTGTCTTCAGTATATACCTGAGATTGGTGGATTTTCTTTGAAGAATCAGATAGTAAGAATTTTATGTTTTGTGGGTCAATAGAACTCTGTAAGTATTTGCACAAAACAACTTAAAAATTTTTTTTTGTTTATTTTTGGCTGTGCTGGGTCTTCATTGCTGCATGGGCTTTTCTCTAGTTGTTCTGAGCAGGGGCTTCTCTCTAGTTACGGTGCAGCGCAGGCTTCTCACTGCGGTAGCTTCTCTTGTTGTGGGACACTGGCTCTGGGATGCATGGGTTTCTGTAGTTATGGCATGTGGGCTCCATAGTTGGTGGCTCCCGGGCTGTAGAGCACAGACTCAATAGTGGTGAACAGACTTGGTTCCACCGAGGCATGTGGAATCTCTGGATTGGGGATCCAATCCGTATCTCCTGCATTGAGAGGCAGATTCTTTACCTCTGAGTTCAAGGAAGCCCAGAACTTTATTTTTAAAAAACAAAATTGAAAACATAATAGTGATTCAGTACTTTTTTTGTAACACAGGTTTGCTGATAAGAAGAATGGAATTCTTTAAGGGAAGAGGTGTGGAGCTAACATTTTACTTAATTGGGCCTCAGAGTTAATGTTCCCTCTTACCAAAATGGATTTCAAGTGCTCACCTACTAATGCTGATCTGTAATGAAATGTGGTATACTTCATTTAAAAATTTTTTTTCACAGATAGCCACTCCTAAATATTGGTGTCAGCTTATGAACATATGATTTTAATTGAGCATATTGATTGCTTGGAAAGCATTTATTGAAGTATTTTATATTTTTCTCGTGATAATTGCCTTTCAGCTTTTCATTACATTTCATACTAATAGCTTTCAGTGGAAGAGTTAGGTGGAAGTTCCTCAACTGCAATTTAAAATGGACTTTGAAATGTGGAAATTACCTGTGTGTGTGTGTGTGTTGAGGTCCTAAGAGTTCTGCTGGAATTGCAGTTTGAGCTTGGAAATGTAGATCTATGTTTTTGTTACAACTTTTGGTAGCACAGGAAAGAAAAGCTTGACATTTCTTATGATTCAGTAGTGGGTGTTCCTTGTTGAAATATGTAAGTTTTCACATATATGTACTTAACAGGCTTTTGGTTACAACTTGAAGTCATTGAGAAACAACCCCATACTTACAACCAAAGCTACTTTCTAAAGCCATTCAGTGTTTAAAAATACTAACAAATGCTATCAATTAAGTGGTGTTGAGTGCTGAAAGAAGCTGAAGACTAATCGAGTGACATTCACAGGACTAGCAAGAAAAACAAGAAAGGAGTCTCTTTTTCCTCTTCCTGCCTTCTTATCACTCTGCTTTCTGTTGAAGATGCTGACGCCGTGAGCAGTGCATTTTCCTGAATTTGTCTCAACATCAGAGAACAGACTATATAGATAGAGGAGGTGGATTTGGAATTGAGAGACATACAAATACTTAGCATACTGTTCTGATAAGTGAACTTCTGTAGAACAAGACTAATTGTTTCTTGATTTTGTCTAACAAGACACAGTACTGTATGTGTTTGTGTGGGGGGCTATGCATGCTTAGTCGCTCAGTCATATCCAACTCTGCGACCCCATGAATGTAGCCCACCAGGCTCCTCTGTCCATGGGATTACCCAGGCAAGACTACCAGAGTGGTTTGCTGTTCCTTCTCCAGGGGATCTTCTTGACTTAAGGATCCATATCTCCTGCATTAGCAGGCAGATTCTTAGGTGACAAATACCCAATTCTGGGTGAGGTCAATTGCTTTGTTAGTTAAAACTGTTCCATCTCCATAGTCTTAACTCAAGGATTGGCAGACTTAAATTTTATACTTGTACATATGTAAGGGAAAATAAAATTGAAATAACTTGGCTGTTATTCCTAAAAATCTTTAGATTCACCATTTGACCCTTCTAAATCTTATTTTCGACTAGATGTTGATGTTTGTGTTTTTCTATACAGTGTAATTGTCATCAGAAGTATTGTTGTTGTTCAGTTGCTAAGTTGTGTCTGACTCTCTGATCCTGTGGATTGCAGCACACCAGGCTCTTTTATCCTCCACTGTCTCCCAGAGTTTGCTCGGTGATGCTGTCTAACCATCTCATTCTCTGCCACTCCCTTCTCCTTTTGCCTTCAGTCTTTGCCAGCAGCAGGGTCTTTTCCAGTGAAGTCAGCTGTTTGCATCAAGTGGTCGAAGAATTGGAACTTGAGCTTCAGCAACAGGCCTTCTGATGAATAATACTCAGGGTTGGTTTTCTTTAGGATTGACTGTTTTGATCTCCTTGAAGTCCAAGGGACTCTCAAGAGTCTTCTCCAGCACCACAGTTCAAAAGCATCAGTTCTTCCATGCTCAGCCTTCTTTATGGTCCATGTCTCATCAAAAGTATTAGTGATACAGAATATCTTTGAAAAGTGCCCCACTATTATTTCAGAGATGTTCTTCCAAGTCATTAAATACGTAATACTGTAGGATATGGTACTAGTGCTTTTCTAGATACTGTCATGCATTGTCAGCACAAGGTTTTCAAACAGAAGTTTGTGTAAGTACAAGCAATAGCACTTCTTAGGATTCCTTCTTGCTGTCACTTTTTTGAAGATCACTGTAAGACACGAGTATCAGACTTGTTAAAATTGGGTCTTAGAAGAAATAAATAAATTTTAATTTGTCACAGACCATGTATGCCAGACACTAGGCTGGGAACTTCATGTCTTTTATTTCTCAATATCTTAACCTTTTGTATTTATTTATTTGGCTGTGCTGGGTCTTATGGAGAAGGCAATGGCACCCCACTCCAGTACTCTTTCCTGGAAAATCCCATGGACGGAGGAGCCTGGTGGGCTGCAGTTGATGGGGTCGCAAAGAGTCGGACACGACTGAGCCACTTCCCTTTCACTTTTCACTTTTATGCATTGGAGAAGGAAATGGCAACCCACTCCAGTGTTCTTGCTTGGAAAATCCCAGGGACTGGGGAGCCTGGTGGGCTGCCGTCTATGGGGTCACACAGAGTTGGACACGACTGAAGTGACTTAGCAGCAGCAACTGGGTCTTAGTTGCAGCATGTGTGATCTTTCAGTTGTGACATGCAAACTCTTAGTTGTAGCACGTGGGATCTAGTTTCCTGCCCAGTGATCGAAACTGGACCCTCTACATTGGGAGCACAGAGTCTTACCCACTCTACCAGGAAAGTGCCTATCATAATCTTTTATGATTATACTATTGTTTCATAGGCACAGAAAGACTTAAGTAATGTATTCAGGTCACATATCCATTGAGAGGCAGAACAGAGTTCACACAGATGGTCTGAATAAAGCCAAAATTTAATTTGTGTTCTTTTTATGCTGTAAGGAAATCAGTTTGAGAGATTAGGGTAGAATGAGTATGTACACTCATCAGTTCTTAGCATTGTTGTGTCGGTGGACTCAGCCAGTAGAAACATCTCTGGAATGGAGATTGACGATCAAAAATTTCCAAAGTCTGGGGTGGGTATAGGTGTGATACTGTTAGAATTTGACTGAAATGGCTATTCTTGGCTGTATACAGATAGAGAGGTAAGTAAGGCAGGAGGGGCCTGTAGAATATGACTGACGATTTAGAATTCATATTGAAGGCAAAGAGTAGATTCAATGAGAATTAAAAAATGAAGGAGTTAGGGGGTAGAATGTTCTAAAAAGACATTTTTTTTATTTTGGCTGCACCATGTGGGATCTTAGTTCCCCGACCAGGGATGGAACCTGTACTCCCTACAGTGGAAGTGTGGGGTCTTAATCTCTGAACCACCAGCTGCTGCTGCTAAGTCGCTTCAGTTGTGTCTGACTCTGTGCGAGCCCATAGATGGCAGCCCACCAGACTCCCCCGTCCCTGGGATTCTCCAGGCAAGAAGACTGGAGTGGGTTGCCATTTCCTTCTCCAGTGCATAAAAGTGAAAAGTCAAAGTGAAGTCGCTCAGTCATGTCCGACTCACAGAGACCCCATGGACTGCAGACTACCAGGCTCCTCCATCCGTGGGATTTTCCAGCCAAGAGTACTGGAGTGGGGTGCCATTGCCTTCTCCTGAACCACCAGGGTAGTCCCTAAAAAGGAAATTTGTTAAGAAGTAAAATGGTTTATAATGAGGTTCAAGATGTGCCTCAAGCAGGATAAAGAGGGAAGATGGAGATGCTTTTAGTAATTCTGAGATAGCAGGTGTGAACTATTTGAGGCAATTTGAGGTATGCAGTCACTATGAAATAAGGAACTATAATGCTGGAATAGTAATTGGGTCTTTGATCTAGAATGAATTGTAATTTTAAATTGAGCATCTGAATATTTACATCTAAATTCTGAATCATCTTGTTATAAACCACATAACCTGTGTAAAATCCTTTTCTTTGAAGTTTTTTCCTCTGTTGAGAATAGGTGTATTTAGTCTCCTTACCTCCTTCCCAGTCATAGTTAAGGGTTATGTAGTAATACTGCACATACCACAAGCCAATGTGTTCCCCCCCACCAGTGTTCAGTTTTGTGGTCTTACAATTCCCTGAGACTTTTTCACACTGGGAAAGGAATGCATTTTGCCTTGCAGAAGATTGTCCTGTCTTTGAACGCTTGCGGTCTCCCTTAGTTTCTCTGGGTGACTTCTTTTTTGCTTCCCTGTATGCTTAAAACTTATTGGAGGAAGAGAAATACATGCTGTACATGTCAATTCCCAGTGGTTATATAGAAAAAGCCATGGGTAGCTTACTTGGCTTACGTGGTGTCTAGGGCAGTTATGTGTCTTCCCTTTCAGTTATTCTCTTTCCTGATATTGGAAGATGGCTTATGAATCACAGCTCTCCCAGTTGAACATTTTTCATTGCTTTAAAGGGACCTTGACATTTAAAAGAATATTTTATGGAAAGGTCTGAGAATTTTCTCTCTCCAGTTCATTTTTATTCATCTGTATTTTATTTTTTAAAAAAACCGCTTTATTGAGAAGTAATTCATATACCATACAGTTTACCTATTTAAAGTGTAAAATCACTGGTTTTAGTATATCCACAGATAAGTGCAGCCTGAGCTGCAAGGCTTGCAGGATCTTAGTTCCCTAACCAGGGATTGAACCCATGCCTTTGGCAGTGAAAGCGCAGAGTCGTAACCACTGGACCACCAGGGAATTCTCTAGAGAAATTTTATCTCCTCCAAAAGAAACCCCATACCCTTTAGCTGTTACTCCTATATGCCCGTCCAGCCCTAACTAATCACTTTCTGTTTCTGTACATTTCCCTGATCTGCACTATCATATAATTGAAGTTATATAACATGTTGGTATTTCAGGATTAGTTTCTTTAACTTAGCATAATGTTTTCAAGATTCATCCATTTTGTAGCATCAATATTTCATTTCTTATATTCATTCCATTATATAGATGTTTGAAATTTTATTTATGCATTCGTCTGTTGATGGAAATGTGGGTTGTTTCCCCCTTTTGGATATTAGGAATGATGCTGTAAGTATTCATGTACAAGCTTTTGTGTAGACATTTTTACTTTTGCCTGTAAGAGTGCAGTTGTTGGCTCATATGTAACTATTTTAATCATTTGAGGAACTGACAAACTTTTCCAAAGGGTGTACACCATTTTATGTTCTCAGTAGTAGTGTACGAGGTTTCCAGTTTCTCCACATCTTCATGAAGTGAAAGTGAAGTTGCTGTGTCCAACTCTTTGCGACCCCATGGACTGTAGCCTACCAGGCTCCTCCATCCATGGGATTTTCCAGGCAAGAATACTGGAGTGGGTTGCGATTTCCTTCTCCAGGAGATCTTCCTGACCCAGGGATTGAACCCTGCGTTGTAGGTAGATGCTTTACTGTCTGAGCCACCAGGGAAGTCCTGGTGTAATTATCTGTGTGATTGACTTTGATTCTAGCCAACCTAGTGAATGTGACGGAGAAGGGAATGGCACCCCACTCCAGTACTCTTGCCTGGAAAATCCCGTGGACGGAGGAGCCTGGTAGGCGGCAGTCCATGGGGTCGCACAGAGTCAGACACAACTGAGTGACTTCCCTTTCACTTTTCACTTTCATGCATTGGAGAAGGAAATGGCAACCCACTCCAGTGTTCTTGCCTGGAGAATCCCAGGGACGGGGAAGCCTGGTGGGCTGCTGTCTATGGGGTCGCATAGAGTCGGACACGATGGAAGTGACTTAGCAGCAGCAGCAGCAGTGAATGTGAAGTGGTATTTTTTTTTTAGTTTAAATATTTGCTTGCAGTTTATTTTGGTTTTTCTAAATAGACATTCACATCTGTAAACAATAGGATTTTGGTTTCAGCCCCAACCCCCAGTTCCTTACAAGTTTTTGTTCTCATGCATCGGCTAGAACTGCCATTTGTTGTTCAGTCGCTAAGCCGTGTCCGGCCCTGTTGTACTCCATGGACCATAGCACACTAGACTCCCCATGGGATTTCCCAAGCAAGGGTACTGGAGTGGGTTGCCATTTGCTTCTCCAAGGTGGTATGTTTTTGTAGTTCTTATTTACGTTTTCCTGATAGCTAATGATGTCAAGAATCTTTTCATGTTTTTATTAGCCATTTTGTATCTGCTTTGGAGAAATACAAAATACTATACAGATCCTTCTTCCATTTTTAAATTGGGTTATTTGTCTTTTTATTATTATCAGAATTACACATACATGTATATAGATGTTTATATATAATCTGGATATGAATTCCTCATCAGTTATGAGATTTACAAGAATTTTCTTCTGTCTTTTTGCTTTTTTGATGATGTCCTTTGAAGTATAAGTATTTTTTATCTTGATGAAGTCCAGTTTATCTATTTGGTTTTTCCTTTTGTTGCTTACACTTAATATCATATCTAAGAAACCATTGCCTGAACCAAGATCACAAAGATTTATGACTGGTAAGAGTTTTTTATAGTGTTAACTCTTATATTTAGGTCCTGAATCTGTTTTCAGGACCTAATTGTTCAAAAATTTTAATTGGTCAAAGTTTGTTTTGTATATGGTTTGAAGTAAGGGTCCAGGTTCATTCTCTTGCATGTGAATGTCCGGTTATCCTAGCATTTTTTGTTGAAAAGCCTAGTCTTTCCCCATGGATGCCTTTCACACCCTGAACAATAATTAGTTGACCATTGATGTATGGGTTTATTTCTGAACTTTTATTTGCCCCCCACCCCAGTTTTATTGAGATATAATTGACATACAGCATTGTGTAAGTTTGAGATGTACCACATAATGACTTATGTATATTGTAAGATTACCACTATAAGTCTAGTTAACTTCCATCATCTCATTTGGGCTTACCTGATAGCTCAGTTGGTAAAATCCGCCAGCAGTGCAGACACCCTGGTTCGATTCCTGGGTCAGGGAAGATGCGCTGGAGAAGGGATAGACTACCCACTCCAGTATTCTTGGGCTTTCCTTGTGGCTCAGATGCCTGCAATGTGGGAGACCTGGATTCAATCCCTGAGTTGGAAAGATCCCCTGGAGAAGGGAAAGGCTACCTACTCCAGTATTCTGGCCTGGAGAATTCTGAGGACTGTATAGTCCATGGGGTCACAAAGAGCTGGACATGACTGAGCAACTTTCACCATCTTGTATAGATTAAAAAAAATTTTCCCCTTTGTTACGGCAACTTTATATACCATATTAATTGCTTTTGCTTTGCAGTAAGTTTTGACATTGGGAAATGTGAATCCTACTTTGTTCTTTCTCAGGATTGTTATAACTATTCTACATGAATTTTAGAATCAACATGTTATCTTCTACAAAGAAGTCTGCTTGGATTCTGATGAGGATTGCACTGAGTCTGTATATCAGTTTGGAGACTTTTGCCATTTTAACAATGCTAAGTTTTGCAGTCCATGAACATGAGATGTTTATTCATTTATTTAGATCTTTTTTGATTTCTTCCAACAATGTTTATGGTTTTCAGAGTGTAAGTTTTGTACTTCTTTTGTTAAACTTTTTCCTAATATAATTTATTCTTTTAATGCTATTATAAATGAAATTGTTTTCTTAATTTTATTTTCAGATTTTTCATTCCAAGCATTTAGAAACATAATCGATTTTTGTATATTTATCTTGTATTATGCAACTTTTCTAAACTTATTAGTTGTAATTGGTTTCAGTGAGTTCCTTAGGAGGAGTTTTTATGTGCAAAATCATATAATCTGTGATTAAGAGATAACTTTACTTTTTCTCTAATCTAGATATCTTTATCTAATCTAGATGTCTTTAGCTTGTCCAACTGCACTGGCTAGAACCTTCAGTATAATGTTAAATAGTAGTGGTGAAAGCAAACATCCCTGTCTTGTTCCTAATCTTCAGTTCAGTTCATTTCAGTCGCTCAGTCGTGTCCGACTCTTTGTGACCCCATGAATCGCAGTATGCCAGGCCTCCCTGTCCATCACCAGCTCCCGGAGTTCACCCAGACTCACGTCCATCGAGTCAGTGATGCCATCCAGCCATCTCATCCTCTGTCATCCCCTTCTCCTGCCCCCAGTCCGTCCCAGCATGAGGGTCTTTTCCAATGAGGCAGTTCTTCACATCAGGTGGCCAGAGTATTAGAGTTTCAGCTATAACATCAGTCCTTCCAATGAACACTCAGGACTGATCTCCCTTAGGATTGACTGGTTCGATCTCCTTGCAGTCCAAGGGACTCTCAAGAGTCTTCTCCAACACCACAGTTCAAAAGCATCAATTCTTCAGTGCTCAGCCTTCTTCACAGTCCAACTCTCACATCCATACATGACCACAGGAAAACCATAGCCTTGACTAGACGAACCTTTGTTGGCAAAGTAATGTCTCTGCTTTTGAATATGCTATCTAGGTTGGTCATAGCTTTCCTTCCAAGGAGTAAGCGTCTTTTAATTTCATGGCTGCAGTCACCATGTGCAGTGATTTTGGAGCCCAGAAAAATAAAGTCTGACACTGTTTCCACTGTTTCCCCATCTATTTCCCATGAAGTGATGGGACCGGATGCCATGATCTTCGTTTTCTGAATGTTGAGCTTTAAGCCAACTTTTTCACTCTTCTCTTTCACTTTCATCAAGAGGCTTTTTAGGTCCTCTTCACTTTCTGCCATAAGGGTGGTGTCATCTGTATATCTGAGGTTATTGATATTTCTCCTGGCAGTCTTGATTCCAGCTTGTGCTTCTTCCAGTCCAGCATTTCTCATGATGTACTCTGCGTATAAGTCAAATAAACAGGGTGACAATATATAGCCTTGACGGACTCCTTTTCCTGTTTGGAACCAGTCTGTTGTTCCATGTCCAGTTCTAACTGTTGCTTCCTGACCTGCATACAGATTTCTCAAGAGGCAGATCAGGTGGTCTGGTATTCCCATCTCTTTCAGAATTTTCCACAGTTTATTGTGATCCACACAGTCAAAGGCTTTGGCATAGTCAAAAAAGCAGAAATAGATATTTTTCTGGAACTCTCTTGCTTTTTCCATGATCCAGCAGATGTTGGCAATTTGATCTCTGGTTCCTCTGCCTTTTCTAAAACCAGCTTGAACATCAGGAAGTTCACAGTTCACATATTGCTGAAGCCTGGCTTGGAGAATTTTGAGCATTACTTTACTAGTGTGTGAGATGAGTGCAATTGTGCAGTAGTTTGAGCTTTCTTTGGGATTGGAATGAAAACTGACCTTTTCCAGTCCTGTGGCCACTGCTGAGTTTTCCAAATTTGCTGGCATATTGAGTGCAGCACTTTCACAGCATCATCTTTCAGGACCTGGAACAGCTCCACTGGAATTCCATCACCTCCACTAGCTCTGTTTGTAGTGATGCTTTCTAAGGCCCACTTGACTTCACATTCCAGGATGTCTGGCTCTAGGTCAGTGATCACACCATCGTGATTATCTGGGTCGTGAAGATATTTTTTGTATAGTTCTTCTGTGTATTCTTTCCACTTCTTCTTAATATCTTCTGCTTCTGTTAGGTCCATACCATTTCTGTCCTTTATCGAGCCCATCTTTGCATGAAATGTTCCCTTGGTATCTCTAATTTTCTTGAAGAGATCTCTAGTCTTTCCCATTCTGTTGTTTTCCTCTGTTTCTTTGCATTGATCGCTGAAGAAGTCTTTCTTATCTCTTCTTGCTATTCTTTGGAACTCTGCATTCAGATCCTTATATCTTTCCTTTTCTCCTTTGCTTTTCGCTTCTCTTCTTTTCACAGCTATTTGTAAGGCCTCCCCAGACAGCCATTTTGCTTTTTTGCATTTCTTTTCCATTGTATGAGTGCTGTTTTGTTCTTCACAAAATCTGACACCCTTTGGTGATAAAAATAAAGAAATTAGGAATATAAGGGAAATTCCTCAACATGGTAAAGGGCATTCATGAAAAATCCACAGTCAACCTCATATTTCCAGGTCCATCCATGTTGCTATAATAACACTGTTGTATTCTTTCTAAAGGCTGAATAATACCCTGCTGTGTGTGTATGTGTATTTGTGTCTGTGTGCCAGATCTTCTTAAGACACTGATTTGTTGATGGGCACTTGGATTGTTTCCATGTCTTGGCAGTTGTAAAGAGTGCCACTGTGAATGTCAGGGTGTGTGTATCTTTTTTATTTTTTGAGTAAAATGACCTTAATGATAATTGGTCATTTTAAGATTAGGGCAAATGATCCACCTTTATCAAGGAAAAGGAAAATTAGAAAACCTAAAGTTAAATTTGGAGAAGGAAATGGCAACCCATTCCATTATTCTTGCCTGGAGAATTCCGTGGACAGAGGAGCCTGGTGGGCTACAGTCCATGGGGTTGCAAAAGTGTTGGGCATGACTTAGCAACTAAACAACAAAGTTAAATTAGTATATTAAAGGCATCTATGAAGCAGCCATGTGCTCCTATCTCAACTGTCTACTGTGGCCTTCACCTAACTGCATTATGAGAAAAGTCGTGTGTATGAGTTGGCCCGGGAACGTAACCATGTATAGTAGTTACAGCACTGTACCATAGTGGAGTTTCTGTAGTATGCTCTTTCTAAGTCTATGTATTTTTCTCTAGTTATTTTGGATAACCACCCATACTATACTATACTATGTAACGTATAGATTAAGAATTGTAAAAGGGAGTTAAGAGTGATTAGCCACACTGCCTATATTTGAATTTTTATGCCCTTGAGTTGGTTACCTAGTTTCTTATCTGTTAAATGGGGATGTTAATAATGCCTCCCACAAGATATCATTGTATTAGATAGGTTAATGGTACATTTAAATAACTTGAATTATACCCAGCACATACAAAACTCAATATTAGCCATTAGTACCATTACAAGTAATTTACCTATTAAAAATGTGCTTTCTGAGTTGAGAATTTTCTCTTTTGTATGAGGATCAAACTGTAGAATAATTAGCTGGTTTGTGCCGTGTTGTCATCACTCATTTTATCCTTCTACCTCACAAGTACTTGGAGTTAGAGAATATCTATGGTTACATTAAAACTGAAACCAAAAGCCTCTGAAGCCTCAGTGCACGTGTCAGACTCTCAGTCTTTAAGGCTAATCTTTAGGACCTTATGGATTTCCTCTGTAGCTAAAAATAGCTTCCTTGATGACTGTTACAGTCAGTATCCGGGTTATTTTTAGAACACTAGTATCCAGGGTATTTGTAGAACTCTAATAGTACCGAGTTGTCTTGAAGGTGGGAATAAATGGAGTGAAACATTTCTTGTAATTCAGAAACTTTCATATCTATGTAAAGTGTAGTTTTGTAGTGTATGCTTGTTAAATGTTTTGAGGTTGATAGACTGAGTCTTTAGAATATAACTTGGTTTTGCTTTCAGGAGGAGTATAGCAAAATGTGTAGCATCTAATTTTATTATGCCACACAATTCAGGTATGAAGTAATAACCTTGTCTCATTAAAGAATACTGACCTTGACTGAATATATGACTAACAAAATGAATTGTATCTTCAGGTAGTCTCTGTTGTTTTATTAGAAAATAGGTGATTGAGGTTATTGAATTATAGAGTAATTCAATTTGTTAAAATTGAATTGATGCCCTGTTGTTTATTATTTATTTGGTTTTTGGATTTGACACATAAAGAGAGATCTGACTTACCTCACTTAGCTTTAATCCATCCGTGCATTAAAAGACTAAGTCCTCTTAAGTCCATACATGTTGTTGGACATGGCAAGATTTCATTCTTTTCTTATGGCTGAAGTAATATTACATTATAATACACACACTCTCTTTCTCCCTCTCTTGCTATAGAATCTTTAGCCATACATCCATCGAGGGACATTTAGGTTGTTTCCACATCTTGGCTGTTGTAAGTAAAGTTGCCGTGAACATGAGGGTGCATATATCTTTTCAAGTTAGTGTTATTATTTTCTTCAGATAAATACCCAGAAATGAAATTGCTGGATCACATGATAGTTCTATTTTAAATTTTTTGTCTTATCTTAATATTAGCTCTTAGTCTTGAAATGTGTATTGATTGCAGTGATGTAGTTTAGTCAGTCCGTCAGTCAGTAGTTTAGTAAGTCATGTCCGACTCTTTGCAACGCCATGGACTGCAGCATGCCAGGCTCCCCTGTCCTTCACTATCTCTCAGAGTTTACTCAAACTCTTGTCCATTGAGTCAGTGGTGCCATCCAACCATCTCATCCTCTGTCACCTTCTTCTCCTCCTGCCCTCAATCTTGCCCAGCATCAGAGTCTTTTCCAATAAGTTGACCCTTCACGTCAGATAGCCAAAGTATTAGAGCTTCAGCATCAGTCCTTCCAATGAATATTCAGGGTTGATTTCCTTTAGGACTGTCTGGTTTTATCTCCTTATAGTCCAAGGGACTCTCAAGAATCTTCTCAGCACCACAATCCAAAAACATGAGTTCTTCAGCATTCTGCCTTCTATGCATGGCCCAACTCTCATATGCATGCATGACTGCTGGAAAAATCATAGCTTTGACTGTATGGACCTTTGTCAGCAAAGTGATGTCTCTGCTTTTTAATACACTAACTAGGTTTGTCATAGCTTTTATTCCAAGGAGTAAGCATCTTTTAATTTCATGGCTGTAGTCGCCATCCATAGTGATTTTGGAGCCCAGGAAAATAAAATCTGTCACTGTTTCCATTTTTTCTCCATCAGTTTGCCATGATGGAGAAGGAAATGGCAACCCACTCCAGTACTCTTGCCTGGAGAATCCCATGGATGGAGGAGCCTGGTGGGCTACAGTCCATGGGGTCGCAAAGAGTCGGACATGACTGAGCAACTTCCTGACTTCCCTTTTGCCATGAAGTGATGGAACTGGGTGCTATGATCTTAATTTTTGTAATGTTGAATTTTAAGCCAGCTTTTTCGATATCCTCTTTCACTTTTATCAAAAGGCTCTTTAGTTGCTCTTTGCTTTCTGCCGTTAGAGTGTTACTATCTGCATATCTGAGGTTGTTGATAATTTCTCCAGGAAATCTTGATTCCAGCTTATGATTGATCCAACCTGATATTTTGCATGATGTACTCTACATATAAGTTAAATAAGCAGGGTGACTATATACAGTCTTGATGTACTCTTTTCCCAATTTCTAACCAGTCTCTTGTTTCCTGTCTGGTTCTAACTGTTGCTTCTTGACCCACATACAGGTTTCTCAGGAGACAGGTAAGGTGGTCTGGTATTCCCATCTCTTTAAGAGTTTTGCAGTTTATTGTGATCCACACAGTCAAAGGTTTTAGCATAGTCAGTGAAGCAGAAGTAGATGTTTTCCTGGAATTCCCATGCTTTCTCTATGATCCAGTGGACGTTGGCAATTTGATCTGTTTCCTCTGCTTTTTCTAAATCCAGCTTGTACATTTGGAAGTTCTCTGTTCACATACTGTTGAAACATAGGATTTTGAGCATTACCTTGATAGCATGTGAAATGAGTGCAACTTACAGTAGTTTGAACATTGTTTGGCATTGCCCTTCTTTGGGATTGGAATGAAAGCTGACCTTTTCTGGTCCTGTAGCCAGAGCTGAGTTTCCCAAATTTGCTGGCATATTGAGTGCACTTTCACAGCATCATCTTTTAGGATTTTCAATAACATAGCTATTGACAAATTAGAATTTTAGAGAGATGTCTGTTCTCAGACTTGATCAACCACTGAAGTCTAAAGCATGTAAAAAAATTATACTAATAGAGTTCATTCCTTCAGAAAATAGGCACTTATCTTAGTTTAAAGACAAATGTAGAAAATGTAGAGCCCTTAGGAGATCACAATCTTCTTAAGGACATATGATTTACTTACTAATAACTGCAGCAAGAAGACACTGTAAGATACTTGCTTTGTACTTGGTACCTTGTTTTCAGTTCAAAGCAGTCAGCAATCCTTTCATTCTAGGCTGGTCAAGCAGGGCTTCAAGAAGAGGAAGTAGAATTTGGTCCAAAACTTTTAAGAGCGGATAAGACGACTGAGTGAATGACAACAGGAAGATTTTAATAAGAGTAGAGTAGAGAGGGGTAGAAGCAATTCTATGACATTTAACATATTTTTTTTCACCAAGTGTTTAGCTCTCTTTTCTATGCGAAACTGTGAAGCTGCTCAGGATGCTTTTCAAAGATAATGAATAAACCTATAAGTTGCACTTGTTAATACATACAATTTTTGTTGTTCAGTCACTAAGTTGTGTCCAACTCCTTGTGACCAAGTGGACTGCAGCACGCCAGGTTTCCCTGCCCTTCACTGTCTCCCAGTTCAGTTCACTTCAGTTGCTCAGTCGTGTCTAACTCTGTGACCCCATGGACTGCAGCACACCAGGCTTCCCTGTCCATCACCAACTCCCGTAGTTTACTCAAACTCATGTCCAGTGAGTTGGTGATGCCATCCAGCCATCTCATCCTCTGTCATCCCTTTCTTCCTCCTGCCTTCAATCTTTCCCAGCATCAGGGTCTTTTCAGATGAATCAGTTCTTTGCATCAGATAGTCAAAGTATTGAAGTTTCAGCTTCAGCAGCAGTCCTTCCAATGAATATTCAGGACTTACTTCCTTTAGGATGGACTGGTTGGACCTCCTTGCTATCCAGGGGACTCTCAGTGAACACCCTCTTCCAACAACACAAGAGAAGACTCTACATATGGACATCACCAGATGGTCAGTACCAAAATAAGATTGATTGTATTCTTTGCAGCCAAAGATGGAGAAGCTCTATACAGTCAGCAAAAACAAGACTGGGAGCTGACTGTGGCTCAGACCATGAACTCCTTATTGCCAAATTCAGACTTAAATTGAAGAAAGTAGGGAAAACCACTAAACCATTCAGGTATGACCTAAATCAAATTCCTTACGATTATACAGTGCAAGTGACAAATAGATTCAGGGGATTAGATCTGATAGACAGAGTGCCTGAAGAACTATGGACGGGATGGAGGTTCATGACATTGTACAGGAGGACGTGATCAAGACCATCTCCAATAATAAGAAATGCAAAAAGTCAAGATGTTGTCTGAGGAAGCCTTAAAAATAGCTGAGAAAAGAAGAGAAGCAAAAGGCAGAGGAGAAAAGGAAAGATATACCTATTTGAATGCAGAGTTCCAATGAATAGTAAGAAGAGATAAGAAAGCCTTCCTCGGTGATCAATGCAAAGAAATAGAGGAAAATAACAGAATGGGAAAGACTAGAGATCTCTTCAAGAAAATTAGAGATACCAAGGGAACATCTCATGCAAAGATGGGCTCAATAAAGGACAGAAATGGTATGGACCTAACAGAAGCAGAAGATATTAAGAAGAGGTGGCAAGAATACACAGAAGAACTATACAAAAAAGATCTTCACGACCCAGATAATCTCGATGGTGTGATCACTCACCTAGAACCAGACGTCCTGGAGTGCAAAGTCAAGTGGGCCTTAGGAAGCATCACTACGAACAAAGCTAGTGGAGGTGATGGAATTCCAATTGAGCAATTTCAAATCGTGAAAGTGCTGCACTCAATATGCCAGCAAATTAGGAAAACTCAGCAGTGGCCACAGGATTGGAAAAGGTCAGTTTTCATTCCAGTCCGAAAGAAAGGCAATGCCAAAGAATGCTGTAACTGCCGCACAATTGCACTCATCTCACAAGCTAGTAAAATAATGCTCAAAGCTCTCCAAGCCAGGCTTCAACAGTGTGTGAACCATGAATTTCCAGATGTTCAGGCTGGTTTTACAAAAGGCAGAGGAACAGATATCAAATTGCCAACATCCACTGGATCATTGAAAAAGCAAGAGAGTTCCAGAAAACCATCTACTTCTGCTCTATTGACTATGCCAAAGCCTTTGATTGTCTCCCAGAGTTTGCTCAGATTTGTATCCATTGAATCAATGATGCTATCCAACCATCTCCTCCTTTGTTGCCTGCTTCTCTTCCTGCCGTTTGTCTTTCCCAGCATCTGGTTCTTTTCCAGTGAGTCGACTCCTCACATCGGGTGCAGGTGGCTAAAGTTTTGGAACTTCGGCATCAGTCCTTCCAATGAATATTCCAGGTTGATTTCCTTTAGTATTGACTGGTTTGATCTCCTTGTTGTCCAAGGGACTCTCAAGTGTCTTCTCCAGCACCACAGTTCGAAAGCAACAATTCTTTGGCACTCAGCCTTCTTTGTGGTCCAGCTCTCACATCCATACATGACTGTTGGAAAAATCATGTTTTTGACTGTGTGGACCTTTGCCGGCAAAGTGACAACTCTGTGTTTTAAGACAGTAACCAGGTTTGTCATAGCTTTTCTTCCAAAGAGCAAGTGTCTTTTAATTTCATGGCTGCAGTCACTGTCCCATGTGGTGGGACATTAAACAAATATCAATACATTTAATATGATTCCTATTTCATACAGGGATAATATGATCACAGGGAGTTAGATGGGAAATTAATAAGAAAAGATATCCAGAAAATAACCCAAATATTTGGAAATTAGTGTATTTCTGCATAATATATGCATAAAAGAAGGAATCACAAGGAAAATTAGAAAATATTTTGAACTTAGTAGCAGTGCTTATTGAGAAATTTATTTCAATAAGCTTTTAAATGTTTATATTAGAAAAGAACAGTCTAGAATCAGTTGTAAGCTTCTACCCCAAGAGCCTAGAAAAAGACAGGAGATTAAACCTAAAGAAAGTAGAAAGCAGGACATAGTAAAGGGTAAAAATGGAAATTAGTCAAACAGAAAATGTGCAAACAATAAACTAATAATACCAAAAATTAGTTTTTTGAAAAGATAGTAAAATTGACAAAACCTTTTGTTTGATAAGGTTTCTCAGCCTTGGCTATGTTGACCCTTTCAGGCTGATAATTGTTATGGGACGCCGTCTTATATGTTGTATGATGTTTGGCTGTATGCTTGGTTTACCCCCCAATGCCAGTAGAACCCCTTCTCCCAGTTGTGACGACTAAAAATGTCTCCAGACATTGGCAGATATCCCCTGGAGATGTGTGGCAAATTCATTCCTCTTTGAGACCACTCCGTGCATGCTGTCACTTCAGTTGTGTCCCACTCTTTGCGAACCTATGAACTGTAGCCACCAGGCTTCTCAGTCCATGAGGATTCTCCAGGCAAGAATACTGGAATGGGTTGCCATGCCTTCCTCTAAGGAATCATCCTGACCGAGGGATTGAACCCACATCTCTTACGTGCATTGACAGGCGGGTTCTTTACCACTTATGCCACCTAGGAAACCCCTGAAACCACTATGTTAGACCCCTCAAGAAAAAAAGACAAAAATTAGCAACATTAGTGAAATAAAGAAGAGACTTCATATAGATTTATAAACATTAAAAGGATAAAAAAGGCATAATATAAGCCAATTCATGCTAGTAAATTCTGTATCCTAAATGAAGTAGATATATTTCTGGAAAAATGCAAACTACTAAAACTGACTTAAGGTGAAATAGAAAACCTGATAGCTTTATACTGATTTTAGAAAACTAGATTTGCAACTAAAAGCTTTCCCACAAATAAAGATGCAAATGACTTCATTGATGAATTCTATTAAACATTTAAGGAAAAAGGCATACTAGTCCTATACAAACTCAGCAAACAGGAAGAGTGAACACTTCCAGTTCACTTTATATGGCCAATATTACCTTGATACCAAAACAAATTACTAGAAAAGAAATCTATGTATCAAGAGACTTCAGTCCAGTCGCTCAGTTGTGTCAGACTCTTTCTGACCCCATAGCAGCAGCACACCAAGAGCCTTAATAAACAACAAAATATGAGCAGAGGAGATCCAGCCAGCAAAACAAAAACAAACCAAAACTAGAAGAAAAAACCCCAAAACATTGCACACGTGCAAAACACAGTGACCACTATGTTAGGTTTACTCCTGGGAGTGCAAATTTTGTTTACTATATGATATTAATTTATTTCAACATATTAGCAGTAGTGTAAGTTGGGAGAACCACGTTATCATCCCATTGGTATAGAAGTGTCTGAAAAAAATTCAACATGTTGTTCATAAAAAATAACAGCATATTAGGAATACAAGATAGAAAGAACTTTCTCAACCTGATAAGGCATCTACAGAAACCAATTAACATACTTAATGGTGAAAGATGATGTTCTTTCTCAGATCTCAAAAGAGGCAAAAATGTCTGCTCTCACTTTTGCTCTATATTGCTGTGGTTTTGCTAGCACAATAAGAAAAAGATACAAAAGACACACAGATGAGAGAAGACAAAATAAAACTGTCTGTATTTGTTAATAATACTGGATTTATAGAAAATCCTGAGAAGTGCATAAGCAAGCCTCTAGAACCAGTAAAGCTGAGTAGTAGTGTGAAAGGCTTAGTATAGAAAAATTGATTGTACATGTATGTGTTAGGAACCAACAGTTGGAAAATGAAAAGATGTTAAAATTCACAGTAGCGTCCGAAAAGGTTAAATGGTTAGAATAACAAAATATACAAAACCAGTGCACTAAAAACTACGCAATAATGATGGAATGTATTTCTTTTCCACTCAACAAACTGTTAAGTATACGCCAAGCCCAACTCGTTGTGCTGAAGACATAGAAATAGGGTGCTGCCATAGCCCTAGCAGAGACAAATAAGAAAGCAGAAAGCATAGCATTGTGATAGAAATGTGCAGATGGTGTGTGGTGCAATACATGGCATGTCCTTCCAGAAGGATGCAGTGATTGTCCCAATATTCAATCAGTCTGGAAGAGAAAAACCTAAATCATTGAGGACGTAAACCATGTTCATAGTTCAGAGAACACAGTAGTATTAAAACATCATTATCTTACCACGTTTTACTTTGCATTTGCCTGGCTGTCGATAGAATTTAATCTCCCCCATTATACTGACGGAGATTTTTTTCAAAAAGTACTTAGTCTACCTAGTCATTTTTCCGTTTTACACTTGGGTTTTGTTTTCTTTGCTGAATTCTAGGAGTTCTTTATATATACTAGATAGGTTCTTTGTTGGTTATGCATGTCACAAATATCTACTCTCATTCATTGGCATGTGTTTTAAAATCTTTTTAGTGGTATCTTCTGATGAATGCACATTAATTTTACTTTTATGGAAAGATTCTACAGCTAGTGCTTTTTGTACCTTCTTGAGAAATCCTTCCTACTCAAGATCATAAAGATATTCTATTTTTTAAAAGTTTCTTAGATGTTCCTTTCAAATTTTGATTTTTATCCCACTGGGAACTAATTTTTCTTTTTTTCATAGATTCTAAAGTGGTCTGTCTTTACCATTACTTTTTGGTGTGGAAAATGTTAATTTAATGGTATTTTCTATGTTATAGCTTAGGAGACTGTGAAAACTCCTCATTAATATTTTGAAGGTTCTCTGGATTTTAATAATCAGTTTATTGAATATTTTCTTCATAGTTTTTATACCTAAAGAAAACTATTTAAGTGCAAAAGAAATGTGGAATCAGCTTTTCAGAATAATTTGCCTACCTGAAAAGATGGTCGTGTGCTGATATTTTTCCTTTAAAATATTTCTAACAGTTTGAATATTGTTGATTTGAGGACCACATAGATGTGTTTTGCTTATCCCTCACAATGGTATGAACTTTTTGGAGTTGCTGAAATTCTCAAGTCAGATGATTTCACTTAACATTTTGTTGTGTCCTGATCAACTGAATGATTTTCTATACTAGGTCTGCATTCTCACCTGACAACAATTAACTGAAGCCAGCTCTTGGTTGGAGCCTGTGTTCTCCCTTTCTCCCCAGTGGTTATTTGCCTTGAGTAATAAAGTAATGTGCCTCCCCTTGAGTTGTGACCTCTGCTATAGACCTGTGTTTAGAATATATTTACTCAAGAATTCTGAACAAATTTCTAGCCAACAGATGTTATATACTGATTGACCTGGTCTCTATCTAGAACTGATAAAGTTTTTTGCCAGAATGGCCATATGGGTCATATTTTTTAAAATATACATAATATATATTATCAGAGTAGATGTTAAAAAGGCATTTCATGAATTATAACAAATTTTATTTAAGTATAGTTTGTGTTAATTTCTGCTGTACAGCAAAGTGATTTGGTTATACATACATATATTCCCAGGATGTTGACTATAGCTCCCTGTGCTATACATATAGTAGCACTTACTGTTGATCCATTCTATGCAGTTTGCAAGTTCTAATCCCAAACACCTGACCTTCCCCGCCCCCAAAGCTTCCCAGTATTTATGTGAGGTAGCCTGGGGCACTGATTTTTGGCCCAGATACAGTAGGTTGATATATAAAGCTATTGAAAAGCCAGCTGCTTAGATGCAGTAACTAAGAGACCCCCCCGCCCCACCTGCCCCCCCCTTTGTCTTGTTGCCCCTACCAGGGCTGCTGGGAACCTCAAAGTTGGAACACAGTTGAAATAGTTTTTCTGAAATATCTCCAAGCAGCTCAAGTCTTATTGGAAACTTGCAACCCAAACCCTTTAAAAACCAAAGTTCATTTTACCTAATCAAATTGACTCCTTACAATTGTGTAATATTTCAAACACTCATAGAGAATAATACAACAAACATTTTTGTACCTCCTTCTCATCTTTATTGAATCTTAACGTTTGCTTTGTTGTTTGGTGTTTTAAGTAATTTTTTAAGTTGGAATATAGTTGATTTATAGTGTGTTAGTTTCTGCTGTGTAGCAGAGTGAATTATTTAGATATAAATCCACTGTTTTTTTTATTCTTTTCCTATAATAGATCATTACAAAGTATTGAGTAGAGTTCCCTGTACTACACAGGAGATCCTTATTTATCTGTTTCATGCACAGTAGTGTGTACAGGTCAGTTCCAATCTCTCCGTTTATCCCTCTTCTCCCCTCTGGTAACCATGACATTGTTTTCTAGATCTGTGACTCTATTTCCCTTTTGTAAACAAATTCTTCTGTACCATTTTTTTAGCTTCCACATATTAAGCCATATTATATGGTATTTGTCTTTCTGTGTCTGACATACTTTACTCACTGTGATTCTCTCTTCAGTTCATCCATGTTGCTGCAAATGGCATTATTTCATTCCTTTTTATGGCTGAGTAATAATTCTGTTGTATATAGGTACCACATTTCTTTGGGGGTTTCTAGGTGGCTCAGGGGTAAAGAGTCGGCCTGCCAAGCAGGAGACACAGGTTTGATCTGTGTGTTGGGAAGATCCCCTGGAGAAGGAAATGGCAATCCACTTCAGTGTTCTTGCCTAGGAAATCCCATTGACAGAGGAGCCTGGTGGGCTATATAGTCCATAGGGTCACAAAGAGCTGGACACCACTGAGCGACTAAGCAAGCACACACCACATTTCTTTCTTTATTCCTTTGTCGATGGGCATTCAGGTTGCTTCCATGTCCTGACTATTGTAAATAGATCTTCAGTAAACATTGGGGTTACATGTATCTTTTCAAATTATGGTTTTCTCCAGGTAATGAATTTGAGTGTTCTTTCCACAAAAAAAAGTTTGCATGCCTACTTTGTGCCAGTCCTATTCTAATCATTAAGGATACAGCTGTTAACAAGACAGTTAAAAATTCTTCTCCTGACAAAAGTTAGGTGAAAGAAATCATTTCTAACACTGCGGAAACATTTTTCTCAGCTATATGTTAATTTGTGTTAAAATCAAGTGGAATAAACACAAATACTTCAAAACATGTCCAAAGAAATAAAGCTCCGGATGAAGTAATAATAGTCTGATAATAAAATTATTATTTTAAAAAGAACTTCTGGTCCTTGGGAATTGCTAGGATTCAGAACCTTCAGAAAGGAATGCAGCACACACACTGTCATAAAATAGAGACAAGTATCACCTGAATGGCTGAACCTAGGAAAAACAGCACAAGTGTGGAGAACTGTAAATCACGATGCCTTACACATCTCTGATTTAAAAGTTTTAAAGTACGATTAGAATACTTTGTACATGTGATTTTATTTCTCTATCAGTAACATCTCTAGATCAAGCTAAAAGTCTCTTAAAATCAGGAAAAGAATAATGCATCCTCCCCACCCCCAATAAACATTTAACATTATTTGTTAAATTTTTTTTAAAAGACAAGTCTTACTTGAGGTTTCGTTTGAACTATTGATATGAGTATGTTTTTCCCATATCCTGTGGTAAATGTATTCTTTTCAATTTTTGCTTTTCCTTTTGATATATATTCCAACTTGGAAAAGTTGCAAGAATAGTACAGAGAGCTCCTGTATTCTCCGGATGTTGACAGTTCCCATTTTTACTGCTCCCTTCTTATAAGCACAAAGCTATGTATAACAAAATCACCCAATTCAGTTCATTGATTCCATTCCTGATGTTTGTGTTTAGACTTATAAGAAATAGTGATTTACAGTCATCCTCCTGTGTGGTGTTTTCCATATTAGGTCACTTATACTATACCTGTCTGTATTTTAAGACAGTGTATGTGATACATTGAAATTGTATTGTAATTAGAAAACCACTCAGTGGGATTTATTCTAGTAACAGAATTAGGAGGAAAGTATCACTTCAGTAGACACGGAAAAAAAAAATGTATTTGGAAAAAACTGAGCACAATGGGACTTTACTGGTAGTCCAGTGATTGAGAATGCACCTTCCCATGCAGGGACGAGGATGCAATCCCTGTCGGGGAACTAAGATCCTGCATGCTGGGCATAGGCAAACAAAAAGAAAACAAACCAGAATTTATTCGTGATTAAAAAGTCTTGTCAAAATAGAAATAGAGGTACAGCTTCAATATTTGACAGTGGTTACTCGTTAGGTAAGGCTGATTTATTTAAAGAAGCATTTTTGATGGTATGAGGAAATGGTTGTGATTGGATAAATGAAAAAGAAATGACTATATGGTTATTTCCATCTTTATGGAGAAAAAACACCAGCATAAAATACACAAAAACGTAAATAGTGATTATTTTCTGGAGTTGAGAAATTATGTTATTTTTCCATTTTAGAGTGATTCTGAAATGTGCATTTGTTAGTTTTATAACGATAAATAAGACCAGAGTTTATTTTATAATTAAGACTTTTAATCAGAAATTTAACTGCCTAAAAATATTTATTATTTTTTCTTTTTATTTCTTTAGTGCTTTCTAGTATGAATTGCAAAACCCATTAAAGTGTGAAACTTAATAGTTTTAAGGAGCCTAAATCAAGGCAGCTTTGATAATAAGTGTAAAAGGAACATAATTGATAATGTTACAAAATATCAAATGATATGCTTGTGCATATGAACAAGAAGAGATAAGAAAGCCTTCCTCAGCGATCAATGCAAAGAAATAGAGGAAAACAACAGAGTGGGAAAAACTAGAGATCTCTTCAAGAAAATTAGAGATACCAAGGGAACATTATATGCAAAGATGGGCTCGATAAAGGACAGAAATGGTATGGACCTAACAGAAGCAGAAGATATTAAGAAGAGATGGCAAGAATACACAGAAGAACTGTACAAAAAAAATCTTCATGACCCAGATAATCACGATGGTGTGATCACTGACCTAGAGCCAGACATCCTGGAATGTGAAGTCAAGTGGGCATTAGAAAGTATCACTACGAACAAAGCTAGTGGAGGTGATGGAATTCCAGTGGAGCTGTTTCAAATCCTGAAAGATGATGCTGTGAAAGTGCTGCACTCAGTATGCCAGCAAATTTGGAAAACTCAGCAGTGGCCACAGGACTGGAAAAGGTCAGTTTTCATTCCAATCCCAAAGAAAGGCAATGCCAAAGAATGCTCAAACTACTGCACAATTGCACTCATCTCACACGCTAGTAAAGTAATGCTCAAAATTCTCCAAGCTAGGCTTCAGCAATATGTGAACTGTGAACTTCCTGATGTTCAAGCTGGTTTTAGAAAAGGCCAGAGGAACCAGAGATCAAATTGCCAACATCCGCTGGATCATGGAAAAGGCAAGAGAGTTCCAGAAAAACATCTATTTCTGCTTTATTGACTATGCCAAAGCCTTTGACTGTGTGGATCACAATAAACTGTGGAAAATTCTGAAAGAGATGGGAATACCAGACCACCTGATCTGCCTCTTGAGAAATTTGTATGCAGGTCAGGAAGCAACAGTTAGAACTGGACATGGAACAACAGACTGGTTCCAAATAGGAAAAGGAGTACGTCAGTGGTGTATATTGTCACCCTGCTTGTTTAACTTCTATGCAGAGTACATCATGAGAAATGCTGGACTGGAAGAAACACAAGCTGGAATCAAGGTTGCCGGGAGAAATATCAATAACCTCAGATATGCAGATGACACCACCCTTATGGCAGAAAGTAAAGAGGAGCTAAAAAGCCTCTTGATGAAAGTGAAAGTGGAAAGTGAAAAAGTTGGCTTAAAGCTCAACATTCAGAAAACGAAGATCATGGCATCCGGTCCCATCACTTCATGGAAAATAGTTGTGGAAACAGTGTCAGACTTTATTTTTCTGGGCTCCAAAATCACTGCAGATGGTGACTGCAGCCATGAAATGAAAAGATGTTACTCCTTGGAAGGAAAGTTATGACCAACCTAGATAGCATATTCAAAAGCAGAGACATTTCTTTGCCAACAAAGGTCCATCTAGTCAAGGCTATGGTCATGTATGGGTGTGAGAGTTAGACTATGACGAAGGCTGAGCACTGAAGAATTGATGCTTTTGAACTGTGGTTGTTGGAGAAGACTCTTGAGAGTCTCTTGGTCTGCAAGGAAATCCAACCAGTCCATTTTGAAGGAGATCAGCCCTGGGATTTCTTTGGAAGGAATGATGCTAAAGCTGAAACTCCAGTACTTTGGCCACCTCATGCGAAGTGTTGACTCATTGGAAAAGACCCTGATGCTGGGAGGGATTGGGGGCAGAAGGAGAAGGGGACGACAGAGGATGAGATGGCTGGATGGCATCACTGACTCGATGGACGTGAGTCTCTGAAATCCGGGAGTTGGTGATGGACAGGGAGGCCTGGAGTGCTGCGATTCATGGGGTCGCAAAGAGTCGGACACGACTGAGCGACTGAATTGAACTGAACTGATGAAGCTGCCAGGGCTTCCCAGGTGGCACTAGTTGTAAAGAATCCACCTGCCAATGTAGGAGACAAAAGAGAGTTGGGTTCGTTCTCTGGCTCAGGAAGATCCCCTGGAGGAGGGCATGGCAACCCACTCTTGTATTCTTGCCTAAAGAGTTCCATGGACAGAGGAGCCTGGGGGCTACAGTCCATAGGGTTGCAAAGAGTTGGACTGAAGTGGCTTAGCATGCATGCACATGAAGCTATGAAGTTTTTTTTTCCTCTTTGCTGGGTCTTTGTTATGGAGTACAGGCTCCGGGGGCTTCCCTGATGACTCAGAGGGTAAAGAATCTGCCGGCAATGGAGGAGACCCAGGTTCAGTCCCTGAGTCAGAAGATTCCCTGGAGATCAGGGCAACCCACTCCAGTATTCTTGCCTGGAGATTCACATGGACAGAGGAGCCTGGCAGGCTACAGTCCATGGGGTTGCAAAGAGTCAACTATTGAAGGGACTTCGCACGCGCTCACAAGCTCTAGAGTGCATGGGCTCAGTAGTTGGAGCATATTATCTTAGTTGCCCCACAGCATGTGGGATTTCAGTTTGCTGACGAGGGATTGAACTCAGTCCCCTGCGTTGGAAGGCAAATTCTTGGCTACTGGACAGGTAAGTCCCAAGCCATGAAATTTTTACCTGAGCTAGATATAACTTTAATAATGAGAGTCTTAAGTTCTTCATAAATGTGGTACAAATGCAGATAATGCATCTGTCAGTAATCCAAATGTTAGTACTTATCCATGCTTGTGGTCTTTACTCAAATTCTTAAATGAAGATGTACATAGTAACTGCTGGTTTGTTTTGTGATGGAGATGAGTAAATATATATACTTTTTCACTGGCTTCTAAATATCAAGAGTTGACTTTTTTTCTTTTATACATTTTTGCAGATGGTAGTAAAGACTTTTATGGATATGGATCAGGACTCAGAAGATGAAAAACAGCAGTATCTCCCACTAGCCTTGCATCTAGCATCTGAATTTTTTCTCAGGAATCCCAATAAAGATGTGCGTCTCCTTGTAGCATGTTGTTTGGCTGACATCTTTCGAATCTATGCCCCAGAAGCTCCATATACTTCCCATGATAAACTTAAGGTAAATACAACCTTTACAAAATTGGTTATCTTTTATAGTTTAGCTTAATACCCTTAGGAACATAGGTTTCATTTTAGTCACCTTGTCATCGTAAGAAGATTATGTCATAAGTTCTAAAAACAAAATAATTATTTATTCAGTTAGTATTCATTGAATATCCATAAAATGACTGGTATATTTATGAGACATTTGAAAGATACAGATCAAAACGGTCCCTGTCTGCTCATATCTGACCTTCAGGATAGCCGATCTTAAAGGCCAGGTGACTGAGTTGAAGGGATGGTGGATGAATGACACTTTTTAAAACAACTATATAACAGAATTCACACATTCAAATGACTATTTTCCTCTGCAGGTTATTTTATATGCAAAGCTACATGCTCATCTTGATGGTTCTGCCTTTGTTTGAAAAGTTTGAGGAGCTCCTCTTTTGAGTTGATCTCTTAAACTGTTTTCATATTATGAATACTTTCAGATAGCCCATAAATCAGTTTATTCCATATTGATACTATTTGGGGTTAAAACTTCTAAAGAAAGCTTATTAAGAAACAGAGCACTGTTGTGAAAAGTACAGTCCCTTGGACCAGTCTATTATTGGTTTTGTTCCACACAACTTTGTAGTCACACATCAAATTCAAAAATAGGTCTTGAAAATTATTATTTACATCTAGGGAATTGTAATGGAAGTACTTCATATCAAAGTACTTTAACTGAAGATAATTACCATGATACAATGTAGTCAATAAAGTGGAAGTTCTGTACTAGAAGAAAGGGTAACAAGACATAGAACCTATGATTCTCTCAGAATGAGAAAGCCTAAAGATATGTGGCAGTAATAATCTTTATCTTTGCTTCTAAAGGATGTAATTTTAAACGATTTGCTCTTTTCCAGATATTTTGAGTAATGGACTAGGCTAGTCCCAAGGATAATTTTCTTTTATTGTTGTCTTTAATAGAGAATGTATATATAGACTGTTAGAATATTGTGAAAGTGATAAGTATTTGTGTTTAAATTAATATATTTTATCATTTTTTAAAACAGGACATATTTTTGTTTATTACCAGACAGTTAAAAGGTTTGGAGGATACAAAGAGCCCGCAGTTTAATAGATACTTTTATTTATTAGAGGTAATATTTTTTTTATTTAATAAATACCACTATTTCATGTTGTAGGAAATTCTTTATAGTAACTTTATAATGTAAAATGAATCTTTTTGTTTGTTTTATACAAAGCCCACTTAAGAAAATGTCATTTACAATATGTTTTTTCATTCTTCATATCTTCATATTCCATGGGCAAAACTGTTACATTGAGACTTTATTTTCATGTTTTTATTCTTTTCTAATCCGAAAGGAGATTAAATCAAATTAATTTTCACTGCAGTTAATATTTTGTATGTATATATGTCCTACCAACCTCTGACAGTTTAGTATTTTTCAATAAGAAAAGGTTAATACCAACGGATACATATCTTTTTAAAGGTCAGAGTACGTGACTGCTGAAACAATTGTAGTTTTATATGTTGGGGTGTTATAAGCTTTAATATAGATTTCTAATTCTAAAAACTAAATTTTATTAATGAGCCTACTTTTGTGTAACTATTCTCTGTATGTGTGAATAATTTATTTATTTATTTATTTATTTAAGAATTTAGCGTGGGTTAAATCGTATAACATCTGCTTTGAATTGGAAGATTGCAATGAAATTTTTATTCAGCTTTTTAGGACTCTCTTCTCAGTGATCAAGTAAGTTATTTTTTAAGCTTTCTGTTTGTCTCTTTTTCTTGTTGTGCATATTGAATTATCACGTACTGTGTATTTACACTAAGATCTTTTAGGTAAAAGGAAATGTTTTCCTTAGAAGACTTAACATAAAGAGGAAAATAATTATGTTGTCTGAAAACTCTGTCTTTATACTGACATTTTAAGTTATGGTATCAAATGTATGTTGTTGTTTAGTCACTGAGTCATGTCTGATTCTTTGCGACCCCGTGGACTGTAGCCCACCAGATTTCAATCCAGTGCTTTATCTTGGTGTGTGTGTGTGATTTTAGTCCAGTACTTCGTGTGTGTGTGTGTGTGTGTGTGTGGTTTCATTCTAGTGCTTCATCCTGGTGTGTGTGTATGTGTGAGATTTCAATCTAGTGGGTGGGTGTGTGTGTGTGTGTGTGTGAGATTTCAATCCAGTGGTCTGTGTGTGTGTGTGTGTGTGTGTGTGTGTGTGTGTGTGTAGTAAACCAAGCATTGTTATGAGATGTGTTCTATAGCATTACATTATATACAAGCAATATATCTCAAATATATTTTAAATTTTCTAATAGCCACATTAAGAAAGGTAACATGAAACAAATGAAATTTATTTAAATAATTTACTTCAACATGTGGTTCTATCCAGACTTGAGTAGGGCAGTAGCCAAATGGCTATTGCATAGCGACTTCGGTATTGAATAGCACATTTCTGAAGTTTTCTGTAGGTTTCTAATGAATACTATTACGTATTTTTCTTTTCCTTAGTTAGAATGGTAGGAAGAGAATATAACTTGGGATAAAGTGGACCAACCTAGTCTAGTGATAGAAGCTTATGAAAAGATTGCATGAGAAAAAACTTTCTTTGACAACTAACTGAAGGTCCTTAAGTGAATGATAGACTGTATAAACTATACCTTTGTGTTGGTTAACTTTTGCTTCATAACAAAGCAACCCACAACTTGATAGTTTAAAACATACTCCATTTTATTTAGCTCATGATTCGGCTTGGTAGTTCTTTTTGTCAGGGCTGGACTTGCTCCTGTATTTGCAGTCAGTTAGCAGAACATTTGGCAACTGGCTGATGTACTAGGACAGCTGGGTCACATGTCACTCTGTCATCATCCAGCAGGCTAATCCAGGTCTCTTCATACGCTGACTCGGTTTCAGAAATTGCAAGAAGGGGCACACCCCACCACAGAAGCACTTTTTAAAACCTCGGCACACTTCATGTTTACTTTTAATTCATTGGCCGAGCAAGGCACATAGGCAAACCCAGATTCAAAGGTTGGTTAGATAGACTCCTATTTTGTTGGGAGGAGTAGCATTTTAAAGACATGTGCATACAGAGATGAGAATAGTTTGTGGCCATTGTTTGCTTTCTGCCACATATGTGCAACTTTTTTTTTTTTAATGTTAAAATTACCAACAAAATGAAAAAGAAACTCCTGAGTTGTTATCCTGCCCATTTTATTACCTTGACTGTCCACTTGCTGCTGCTGCTGCTGCTAAGTCGCTACAGTCATGTCCGACTCTGTGCGACCCCACACACGGCAGCCCACCAGGCTCTGCCGTCCCTGGGATTCTCCAGGCAAGAACACTGGAGTGGGTTGCCATTTCCTTCTCCAGACTGTCCACTTAAGTCCACTTACTACTGTGCAGTTATACTTTTTTCTTCTATTAGTTTTACATACACATACTTGCTTTGATCCTTTTAATAGTTTTCTTTTCTGAATCTAAAGATCTAAATTTATTCTTGACCTAATTCTTTAATTGAAAAAAATCACAGTGAGGTAAATCAGTAAAATAAGACTTGCCTTTTGAAAGAGGAATTTATTGATTTGTATTTATTGACACATTTACCATATATCTGGTGTTCTTCATTCCTTTGTATATATGCAGGTTTCCATCTTGCATTATTTTACTTTAGTCTGAAAGACTTCCTTTAACATTTCCTATAGTTCAAGTCTACTGCTAATAGAATTCTTTCAGTTTTTCTGTGTCTGAAAAAACCCTTATTCCACCTTCGTTTTTGAAAGTTATATTCATGGTATGAATATTATGTTAATAATACTTTCCTCTCTTCTTTTCTGTCTCAGTACTTTTAAAGATGTTCCTCTATCTTTTTCTGGCTTACACTTTTTAAAATGATAAGTTTTTGTCATTTAAAATCTTTATTTCTCTGTTAATAATGTATCTTCTTTTTCTTTACCCACTTAAGATTTTCTCTGTATTGCTGCTTTTAAGCAATTCAATTATGATGTCTCACAGTGGAGTTTTCTTCCTGTTTGCTGTGCTTGGAGCTCACAGAGCTGCTTGGATATGTGGGTTTATGCTTCTGATTACTAGATGCCTTGTGAGTTGTAAGATTTTCCACTGTAGTTGAAACACACACGTTGTATGACCTGTGTGAATTCCAGGGATTATTCCTTCTACTCCTTTCAAGTGGTTCCTTCCCCAAACTCAAGAGATTTCTTTCCCAGCTTATGCTAATCACTAAGCACCTGAAGACTCAGGGGTAGTCTCTGTGAGCTTGCTCTCTTGAGTAGTTCTTTTCCCTCTGGTATTCTGCCCTGCAAACTGTAGTCTCTCCAGACCCAGATAAACCATTAGGCTCTGCTAGGATCTTCTCTTCCTGTACTGAAGCCTGGAAACTTTTATAGGTAGAAAAAGTAAGCTTCCCTTCTTTCAGCAGCATGTGTATAGGGTCTGATATGTTTTCATATATTTTGTTCATTTTTTTTTAAATTGTTTCAGGTAGAAGAGTAAATCCTGTTATTGAATCTTGGCTGAAACTAATGGAAATAATTTTTAAGTCTGTTTCATTTCTCTTTCCTTCACTCCTTTCCTAGTCACAAATGATATGGATCTGAGACCTAAATACTCTCTTCATTTTTTTGTATCAAGCTGAGTATCTCTGTTCTTCACTGCCTACCTCCCCCCCCCACACACACACACATACACACACACACACACTCCTATATAGTTGATTTTTGCACAGTCTTGGCCTTTAGTAAGCAAGATATTTGAGAGAGAGTATTTTTCTAAAAGTTGTAGAAAACTGTGAATCTAACAATAGGACAGTTTTTCACTAACTTTAAAAATTTTGATCTTTGATTTTACCACTAGGTGCCCAACAAGTGTATTATATATTATTTCAAGCTTATTTTTTAAATATTACAGATAAGAGATACATAAATGATAATAAAATTTAGATTAGTCTTAATTTAAACTTCCCTTTGTCTGTAGTAGTACAACTAAGTTATACCATTCTCTTGATTTGTCTTTGCATATATATTCTGATAAATGTGAAAACGAACAGGTCAAGTCTTTAGTTAAGATGCAGTCAGAGAGGTAGAAGCCTAGATGTTCTCTTGACTTAACAACAATTTTGTGGCCAGTCTTTTTGGGTAAGTTTATATCAGCACTAGACTTATTAATTGAGAAGTCCTGCCCTTGACTCTGCACTAGCTAAGGAAGCAGGACTGAAACTGATTCTGGCTTTATACCTTGTTGATTTTTCATTTGTTTGTTTGAAATTCTTTGAGAGACAGCAGGATGACTTTTTCAGAATCTTAAGTCATGAGTTCTGGTAGCATTTTACATGAGACTTTGGATTTTCAGTATTGTTGAACTAAAACTTCTAGTGGCAAAGATATGCAAGTGTTTACATAGGTCTTTTTTGTGTTTATAGTTCTGTCGTTTGGGGGGAATTATTAAAATCAAAAAGGATGAAAAGCTATCTACATTCTTTATCTTGTACATTTTTTGTTTCCTTAAAATTTTATCATTTTTTAAAATACAGGGGCATGTAAGCAAAGACTTCTTTAAGGCTGACATTTTTGTTTCATTGAATTTAACCCATTCTTTGAATTCTAGGTGTATGGGGCTTAATTAAATTTTTGTATGTGTGAAATAGTTTACAGTGATTCCTTAGCTGTTTTAGCAATAATCACGAGAGGAGCAAGTAAATATGGAACAGCCAGAATTTCTTTGCCATTATTGGTGTGGTTTGCTCAAGTGAAAAATCCTTTACATTTGAGATAGTTACTTTAAACTGGGAAGTTTAATTTTCTTTGGTTAAAAAAACAAAAAAAATTTTTCTTTGGTAAGCCTAATTTGTTTTTTCTTTTTTTTTTAAAGCAATAGCCACAATAAGAAGGTACAAATGCACATGTTAGACTTGATGAGTTCTATCATCATGGAAGGTGATGGAGTTACTCAAGAATTATTGGACTCCATTCTTATTAACCTCATTCCTGCACATAAGGTCTGTATAGTATGAAGATATTAAAGGTTAATATTTAATGGTAGTACTACACATATGAAAACTTGTTTTTCACCATTTGCAATCCCATGTAATTATTCCCACTGTCACTCTCCAGTCCCAAGTAAATTAAAGTAACACACATAAGTCTTATAGCTTGTTGTCTTTAAAAGACATATTTTCACTTGGTCAACTGCTGCCTCTTCTCTGGAAAATTAAAAATGTTCCAGATTGACCACTCATATCTAGTATAGGAATTGCAAGGGATTGAAGTACTGTCTTGGTTTGGTTCTTTGTTTTAGAAAAGAAAATGTATTTACTACTTTCTAATAGATACCATGAAATTAAAAGATGCTTACTCCTTGGAAGAAAAGTTATGACCAACCTAGATAGCTTATTGAAAAGCAGAGACATTACTTTGCCAACAAAGGTCCATCTAGTCAAGGCTATGGTTTTTCCATTGGTCATGTATGGATGTGAGAGTTGGACTGTGAAGAAAGCTGAGTGCTGAAAAATTGATGCTTTTGAACTGTGGTGCTGGAGAAGACTTTTGCGAGTCCCTTGGACTGCAAGGAGATCCAGCCAGTTCTTCCTGAAGGAGACCAGTCCTGGGTGTTCATTGGAAGGACTGATACTGAGGCTGAAACTCCAGTACTTTGGCCACCTCATGCGAAGAGTTGACTCATTGGAAAAGACTCTGATGCTGGGAGGGATTGGGGGCAGGAGGAGAAGGGGACGACAGAGGATGAGATGGCTGGATGGCATCACCAACTCGATGGACATGAGTTTGGGTGAACTCCGGGAGTTGCTGACGGACTGGGAGGCCTGGAGTGCTGCGATTCATGGGGTTGCAAACAGTTGGACATGACTGAGCGACTGAACTGAACAGATACAGAGTGTAGGAATTGGTATTTCGCCTTAGAACCCATGTCCTACATTTTTCTTAGGCACTTTCAGAAAATGATTTGGGCAAAAGCAGAACCTATATGGTTAATGTTAAGGGGAAAAGGATGTTTAAGAGCAGTCTATTCCTCTCCATTTCCTTTTTCTGTTTCTTTCTGCTCGCTCCCCCTAAGAAAGTGAAGGACTTAGCTTTCCCCGCTCCAGGTCCACCACTGATGTGCACTGCACTCAGGCCTATCCTACTGTTGGTACTTACTTTCCTGCTCTTTTCCTCTAATTGTTCAGTGACTTGTCATCAGATGTCTGATAAATGTGTATCTAATTATACTATTCACAATAAGATGCAACCAATTATAAATTCTTTTCCTGACTGATATATTATTTACATTTTTTAAAAATTCAAATGAGTCTATAATAGGTCAAAATTTTGAGAGTATGGCAGAGAGGTTATATATGTTAGGGAAAATAAGAAAGGAAAAACTTTATGAGGAATAGTGTATTTGGTGTTTGTATTCTAGTTAGAGTGTATTTTTAATGAGTAGAACTATGCCTTTTTAGGAAATAGGTTTTTTTAGTTTTATCAAGATACAAATGATATAGAGCACTGTATACGTTTACCTACATTCAGTTCAGTTCAGTCGCTCAGTCTTGTCCGACTCTGCGACCCCATGAATCACAGCACTCCAGGCCTCCCTGTCCATCACCAACTCCCGGAGTTCACTCAAACTCATGTCCATCAAGTCAGTGATGCCATCCAGCCATCTCATCCTCTGTCATCCCCTTCTCCTCCTGCCCCCAATACCTCCCAGCGTCAGAGTCTTTTCCAATGAATCAACTCTTCGCATGAGGTGGCCGAAGTATTGGAGTTTCAGCTTTAGCATCAATCCTTCCAAAGAACACCCAGGACTGATCTCCTTTAGAATGGACCGGTTAGATCTCCTTGCAGTCCAAGGGACTCTCAAGAGTCTTCTCCAACACCACAGTTCAAAAGCATCAATTCTTCAGCGCTCAGCCTTCTTCACCGTCCAACTCTAGCATCCATACATGACTACTGGAAAAACCATAGCCTTGACTAGACAGACCTTTGTTGGCAAAGTAATGTCTCTGCTTTTGAATATGCTATCTAGGTTGGTCATAACTTTCCTTCCAAGGAGTAAGCGTCTTTTAATTTCATGGCTGTATTTACCATCTGCAGTATGAAATCATTTATTTCATTTAAACATGAAACATTTAGTGAACATCCATTATCTCATAGCTGCAAAATTAAAGAAATAGAAAAAAATTTTTTTTTCTTGCAAATGAAATAAATCTTAGGATTTACTCTCTGAATGAATTTCACTCACATATAACATATAGCTGTTTTTAAATAGATTTATCATGTTTATGTCACTAGTACTTACGTCTTAGTTGGAAGTACCTTTTGACTGCCTTCATCTAATTCTGCCTCCCCACCCCTGCCTTAACTACAAATCTGATATCTTTTTTTATGAGTGAGTTTTTGAAGTGTGATTGATCTACATAACTCTTCCTTAGTTGTGGTTACACAGTATTTCTCTACAGTTCAAAATGATCACCTAAATCTAGTTACAGTGTATCAGCATATAAAGATTTACATAGTTATTGATTGTATTCCCCACACTGTTCATTTCATATCTGTGACTCAGTGATTTTGCAGGTGGAAGTTTGTATATGTTAATCTCCATCACCTGTTTGTTTCCTCCAAGATTGCCTTAATTTTGAGCTAATCTTAGTCTTTTGGAAATGGAATAAAAACCTGGAGCAAGTAGCAGGAAGCTATGGCCTGTAGACCAAATCTGGCCCACTGCCTATTTATGTAAATAAAGTTTTATTTGAACACAACCATGCTTATTTGTTTTCATTGTGTCTATGGTTGGTTTCCTGCTGCAACAACCAGAGGTGTGTAGTTGCAGCAGACGATATGGCTGGCCAATAAATAAAGCCTAAAATCTATATCTACCATCTGCCTCTTTGCATAAAAATTTTGCTGACTACTAACCTAAGGTATTGGAGAAGGCGATGGCACCCCACTCCAGTACTCTTGCCTGGAAAATCTTATGGATGGAGGAGCCTGGTAGGCTGCAGTCCATGGGGTCGCTAAGAGTCGGACACAACTGAGCGACTTCACTTTCACTTTTCACTTTCTTGCATTAGAGAAGGAAATGGCAACCCACTCCAGTGTTCTTGCCTGGAGAACCCAGGGACGGGGGAGCCTGGTGGGCTGCTGTCTATGGGATCGCACAGAGTCGGACACGACTGAAGCGACTTAGCAGCAGCAGCAGTAGCAGCAACCTAAGGTATAGGATATCCTTGCCTTTTTTTGGAGATAAGTGCAAGATGATGGTGAATGAATCTGTTTGGTCTAAAACTGCAAAGTGTAGAGATGTTAATAGGTATTTTTCAGCACAAGGATTCCATTTTCAATAACTTTAAAAAATTAAATATATCTTTTTGCAGACTTCCTCAGACCCTTTAATTTATTACCACGCATTGGGAATCTTGAGGAATGAAGGCAGTAGTTAGCATTTCAGAAATACAACTGATTGAGAATTTTGCTTGAAGCACTTCCCATGTCTCCTCTTCGTCAGAACAGACATTGATTAGACAGTGAAATACTGAGGATAATGTGTGGGTGTTAAGGGATAAATGGGTGTGATTATCAATTCAGATTGGTTTAGTTCAGTCGCTCAGTTGTGTCTTAACTCTTTACGACCCCATGGACTGCAGCACGCCTGGCCTCCCTGTCCATCACCAGCTCCCGGTTAACAAAACCTAAAAGTCTTAGATTTAGTAAAACTAAACTTAATATAGGGTTGAACTTTTGGCTAATTACCTACTTTTTTTTTTTTTTTTTTTGTATTTTAGTTTTTGTTTCATGGTTGTGCTATTTGCAACTTCTGCGTTTATGACGTCTTGACTAGTGGATATTGGGTAAAACCTTGAATGCAGTTCAGTTATATTTTTTGCTTCATATTTTCTGAACTTTGAAGACTTTGATGATCTAGTGGTATTATCTTGTAAATTCATTAATTTGTTTGTAACTTTGCATATTTTTTGTGTTTCAGAACTTAAATAAACAGTCGTTTGACCTCGCAAAAGTCCTATTGAAAAGGACAGTCCAGACTATTGAAGCATGCATTGCCAATGTAGGTATTTCTGCCTATCTTTTTTCTGTAATTTTGTAGTTCTTAATCCATAAAGGTATGAATTTATTAGAACCCTTCACATAAAGACTTATTTAGCCTGTAAACAGTTTCATCTATTAAGAAGAAATATATAAGAGAACTGATATGTCCAAATGTAACCAAATGCAGCATAACTTTATAAGCTTTATAGACATGGTTTTTAAATGGCACAAGATAGAGGATGTTAGGTCTGCAATTCCCACCCTTTCTTCTTTGTATTTTATCTTTTTATCTCCTTATGCTGGTCTTTTTCACTTTCTCCCTTCATCTTTATCTCTGGCTCTCTGTATATATAGTTTCTTCCTCATGTCTCTAAAGTATTCTTCTGAGCCTTTTTGGCTTTCCCTCTTAAATAGTTGTTAATAGAGTAGTAAGTTGTTTTTGACTTTCGTGTATATATTGTTTTGTTTTTACCACAAAGTCAATAAAGTAATTCTAAAAAAATATTATAATTGTGCTGCCTTAATGTAACAAGTTCATTATTGAACATTGGTCAGACTCTTACCTGTTTTTTGACACTTTATATAAAACTGAATTGTTCATTTATGTTTCCACATCTTGACATCATTTTTTTTTACATCATGTTTTTATTTATGACAAGAATGATTGTAAGTGTTCCTTTAAATTCATATATAATTTACCTAATCATTTCCCTCTTGCCTTGCATTTAGGTTTTCTTCAGTGTTTTCTTTAGTACAGTCTTCTTGAATGTAGTATTTATTTACTGTTGAATTGTTTTCTACGTATAAAAGTCTAAGTATATTTAAATCTTATGAATTATTAGTATTAATTTACTAAATACTACAGTGAAATTTGTCTTTTTTCAGTCTCAAGTATTTTTTTCTCACTTCTCAAAAATAGCCATTACCAATAGATTTTCATATATCCTTCCAGAATTATTCATATGTGTATGTGTAGTTTAAAATTTTGTTAAAACTCTTTTCCTTATTCTTTTCAAGTTCTTCACAATATTTTCTAACTCTTAATATATGTTGTCTTTCAAAAGAAATTTATCATTTGATGATACTACCAAAAACATGCTCAGATCAGTTGCATACAATTGCCTCTGTAGCATTTTTACATTTTATTTTTTTTGTTTTTTTTAAATTTTATTTTATTTTTAAACTTTACAATATTGTATTAGTTTTGCCAAATATCGAAATGAATCCGCCACAGGTGTACCCGCGTTCCCCATCCTGAACCCTCCACCCTCCTCCTTCCCCTCCCCTCCCTCTGGGTCGTCCCAGTGCACCAGCCCCAAGCATCCAGAACCGTGCATTGAACCTGGATTGGTGACTCGTTTCATACATGATATTATACATGTTTCAATGCTATTTTCCCAAATCTCCCCACCCTCTCCCTCTCCCACAGAGTCCATAAGACTGATCTATACATCGGTGTCTCTTTTGCTGTCTTGTACACAGGGTTGTTGTTTCCATCTTTCTAAATTCCATATATATGCGTTAGTATACTGTATTGGTGTTTTTCTTTCTGGCTTACTTCACTCTGTATAAT
This sequence comes from Bos mutus, assembly GCF_027580195.1. NCBI lineage: Eukaryota > Metazoa > Chordata > Mammalia > Artiodactyla > Bovidae > Bos > Bos mutus. The sequence continues at coordinate 58,942,568 of NC_091622.1, read as the reverse complement.
AGGTTCCAGTTTCATCCATCTCATTAGAACTGATTCAAATGTATTCTTTTTAATGGCTGAGTAATACTCCATTGTGTATATGTACCACAGCTTTCTTATCCATTCATCTGCTGATGGGCATCTAGGTTGCTTCCATGTCCTGGCTATTATAAACAGTGCTGCGATGAACATTGGGGTACACGTGTCTCTTTCCCTTCTGGTTTCCTCAGTGTGTATGCCCAGCAGGGGGATTGTTGGATCATAAGGCAGTTCTATTTCCAGTTTTTTAAGGAATCTCCACACTGTTCTCCATAGTGGCTGTACTAGTTTGCATTCCCACCAACAGTGCAAGAGAGTTCCCTTCTCTCCACACCCTCTCCAGCATTTATTGCTTGTAGGCTTATGGATTGCAGCCATTCTGACTGGTGTGAAATGGTACCTCATAGTGGTTTTGATTTGCATTTCTCTGATAATGAGTGATGTTGAGCATCTTTTCATGTGTTTGTTAGCCATCTGTATGTCTTCTTTGGAGAAATGTCTATTTAGTTCTTTGGCCCATTTTTTGATTGGGTCATTTATTTTTCAGGAGTTGAGCTGTAGGAGTTGCTTGTATATTTTTGAGATTAGTTGTTTGTCAGTTGCTTCATTTGCTAATCAATCAATGTTATACACCACATTAACAAATTGAAAAAGAAAAACCATATGATTATCTCAATAGATGCAGAGACAGCCTTTGACAAAATTCAACATCCATTTATGATAAGAACTCTCCAGAAAGCAGGAATAGAAGGAACATACCTCAACATAATAAAAGCTATATATGACAAACCCACAGCAAACATTATCCTCAATGGTGAAAAATTGAAAGTATTTTCTCTAAAGTCAGGAACAAGACAGGGGTGCCCACTTTCACCGTTACTATTCAACATAGTTTTGGAAGTTTTGGCCACAGCAGTCAGAGCAGAAAAAGAAATAAAAGGAATCCAAATTGGAAAAGAAGAAGTAAAACTCTCACTGTTTGCAGATGACATGATCCTTTACATAGAAAACCCTAAAGACTCCACCAGAAAATTACTAGAGCTAATCAATGATTATAGTAAAGTTGCAGGATATAAAATCAACACACAGAAATCCCTTGCATTCCTATACACTAATAATGAGAAAACTGAAAGAGAAATTAAGGAAACAATTCCATTCACCATTGCAACGGAAAGAATAAAATACTTAGGAATATATCTACCTAAAGAAACCAAAGACCTATATATAGAAAACTATAAAACACTGGCGAAAGAGATCAAAGAGGACACTAATAGATGGAGAAATATACTATGTTCATGGATTGGAAGAATCAATATAGTGAAAATGAGTATACTACCCAAAGCAATTTATAGATTCAATGCAATCCCTATCAAGCTACCAACGGTATTCTTCACAGAGCTAGAACAAATAATTTCACAATTTGTATGGAAATACAAAAAACCTCGAATAGCCAAAGCTATCTTGAGAAAGAAGAATGGAAATGGAGGAATCAACCTGCCTGACTTCAGGCTCTATTACAAAGCCACAGTTATCAAGACAGTATGGTACTGGCACAAAGACAGAAATATAGATCAATGGAACAAAATAGAAAGCCCAGAGATAAATCCACGCACATATGGACACCTTATCTTTGACAAAGGAGGCAAGAATATACAGTGGATTAAAGACAACCTCTTTAACAAGTGGTGCTGGGAAAACTGGTTAACCGCTTGTAAAAGAATGAAACTAGACCACTTTCTAACACCATACACAAAAATAAACTCAAAATGGATTAAAGATCTCAATGTAAGACCAGAAACTATAAAACTCCTAGAAGAGAACATAGGCAAAACACTCTCCGACATACATCACAGCAGGATCCTCTATGACCCACCTCCCAGAATATCGGAAATAAAAGCAAAAATAAACAAATGGGACCTAATTAAACTTAAAAGCTTCTGCACAACAAAGGAAACTATTAGCAAGGTGAAAAGGCAGCCTTCAGAATGGGAGAAAATAATAGCATTTTTACATTTTAAAAGTATTTTTTCTAATTTAATTTTGTTAGAAAGGAGTGGAGATATCTTTTAATTTGTGCTTTGATATTATATTCTCTTTGTTTCTTCTTCCTATAATGCTTTTAAATTATCAGCCTTTGTATCATCACCTTTTCCTTCTCTTTGTCCTCTGATTTAAAATGTTTCTGACTTTCTGGGGTTTTTTTTGGCTGTGCTGGGTCTTTGTTGCAGTGTTCAAGGTTTCTCTAGTTGCAGCAAGTGGGCTCAACTCATGGTAGCAGTATGTGGGCTTCTCATTGCAGTGGCTTCTTTTGTTGTGGAGTACAGGCTTTAGGGTGCGCGGGATCAGCAGTCAAGCCTCATAGGATCAGTAGTTGTGCCATATGGGCTTAGTTGCTCCGCAGCATGTGGAATCTTCCTGGACCAGGGATTGAACCCATGACCCTTGGCAGGCAGATTCTTATCACTATACTGCTAGGAAAGTCTCTTTCTGGGTATTTTGGGGGGGGGGGAGCAACTCATCCTCCACCTTCAGTTATTCTTTATTGCTAAATTCATAGAGAAAGTGTGTATGTGTCCACACATGCTCAGTTGCTTAGTCGAGTCCAACTCTGTGACCTCATGGATGATAGCCTGCCAGGCTCTTCTGTCTATGGAATTTTCCAGGGAGGCGTATTGGAGTGGCATTTCCTACCTCAGGAGTTCTTCCCAACCCAGGGATCAAACACACGTCTCTTGAGTCTCCTGCACTGGCAGGTGAATTCTTTACCACTGTGCTACTTGGGAAGCCCAAGTAAAGAAATTACTCAAACTTAAAAATCCAAAAGATTTAGTCATTTAAAATTTTTTGTCTGCTCTAAAGAAATTTCTCTATAAAATCCTCTGCTGCTGCTGCTAAGTTGCTTCAGTCATGTCCGACTCTGTGTAACCCCAGAAACGGCAGCCCACTCGTCCCTGGGGTTCTCCAGGCAAGAACACTGGAGTGGGTTACCATTTCCTTCTCCAGTGCATGAAAATGAAAAGTGAAAGTGAAGTCGCTCAGTCGTGTTGGACTCTTAGGGACCCCATGGACTGCAGCCTACCACACTCCTCTGTCCATGTGATTTTCCAGGCAAGAGTACTGGAGTGGGGTGCCATTACCTTCTCTGATAAAATCCTCTACAATGGATTAAATAAACTATTTAAATTGTTTTTTTTTTTTAATAACAGTTCATTCCTAGAATTGTCATCCTAATTTGAAAAAAAGGTAACAACTCAATTACTTTTAAAATTTTTCATATAACAGTCATAATTTGATGATATTTGGAGATTTGTTCTGTTTTGGTGACTACCCTATTATATATATTAGTAATTGAAACATCAGTTCTTTTTCATCTTCCTCACTTGTATATGGAATGCCTAATTTATAGTTTTCTTTTAACACATTTATAAAAAGCCAGTCCAAGTTTTTAAATTAAATGGATATTTTGTTTTTGTTTCTGTCTCCTTTAGTTTTTCAATCAAGTACTGGTGCTGGGAAGATCATCAGTAAGTGATTTGTCAGAACATGTATTTGATCTGATTCAGGAACTTTTTGCTATAGATCCCCATTTATTATTATCTGTTATGCCGCAGCTTGAATTCAAACTGAAGGTAGGACTGACTATAATTTCTAAGTTCTTTAACTTTTGAGAGAAACATACATGTTATATTGTTTTCCTTTAACTGTAAAAGAATAAAATGTGAGTTCAATTTATCTTATATTTAGTTAAGGTATACATCTTTTTTAATCATTCAAGTAAAACAGAGACTCTCATCTCAGTGATGTTTTTCATTGCAATTAAAATTATAATTTACTTAATTGTTAAACGCCTGATAAACACAGTGATACAAATAACATATGGAAAGTGGAGTTATCCCCAAAATGTATAAAATGTTATTAAATGATATATATTATTATATGTATATGTTTTAGAACATCAAATGATATCAGACTCAGTACTCAAAGGATCTTGATTTTAACTATTTGGCCCTTTCATAGTATAGATCAAGGACAAAAATTTTATGTTATGACTTGAGCATATCTGGGAGGGTTTTTTTTTTACTGTTGTTTTTTTAAATAGCCAACTAAACAAATTCATAATGCCTCAAAAAATACGAAAATCTTAACACTCAGTCCTTTCTCCTTGTTAAACTTTAGAAAAGAACATGTTACATTTTGCTTGATATTCTGGAATTTTTGAAAAATTTTTTTAATATCCAGTATTTTATTTAATCCTTAAATCAGACTGTGGTATATTTAGGACCAACACTACCAATTTTGATTTTTTAAGTTATGAAAAACAAGATAAATTATTATGAAAAGTTTAAGATGAATCATTTTGTCCATTTACACAGTTAAAATGTATTTGGGATTCGAACTCTGATTTCAAACTCTTAAAACAGGTATAAGATTTGTCCATTTTGTTTTATGACAAGAATTTGCTGTTCACATATGAAAGACATTTTACTAGGTTTCTCAGAAACTGTTGTACGGAAAATGTTACACAGAGAACAAAGTTTTGTTTTGTTTTTTAATAATAGGTTTATTTCCACAACAGTCTAAGAGTGGTTCCATACCAAATTATTTTATAAGGCATTAAAATATTTTCTCCCAGTCTAATATATAGAGTTTGAATATGAAAATCAAGCCTCTTTAATCCTTAAACAAGGCTGCTATAATAGATGGTGGGAATGGATTAGGAACTAGACTTCAGGATTTCAATGTGTAAGCTTAATGTAAACAGAATGAAGTTAAACTACATTGGCTGTCCATACCCCATTCTTCTATAAGTTCATTTACTTACATCAGAAGTTAAGAGCTGAATCTGGCCTCCCAAAAATGTTTTATTTGATAAATTTTATTTCAAAATGTCATACAAAGAATTTTCTCTTTTTAAAAAGTTGATAACATTGAGTGAATGAATAAATTTTAAAATCGGACTTTGTTGAAAACTCCAGATTAAACATTTTCTTTAAGAAAAAAAAAATCAGATGATTTGACAACGTTTGGCTAGAACTTGAGTAGTAGTACTTTAAATGGGTTATGAGCTTGTCTCTACCACAGTTGTCCTCAATTACTCTTCATCTTGTACCCTCTCTATGAAAATTTGATATTTTCATAGGCATACTTTAGCAGTAGGTGCACAAAAAAATTTTTTATAGATTCCTTAATTCCCTTTTTTTTTAAATTTAGCCCCTTAGTTAATGTTATTTCTATATAGTCTCTTTTAATACAATATGTATAACCCAAGACCATTGATTTTTATGTTTTTCTGTATTCTTACATAAATTTTTGCCTTTTTAAAACTTTATGTTGAACTAGTACCGTATCTAAATAATAGTAAGGGAATATTTTATTGTTTTACAGCAAGTGCTATCACCTATGTTCTTATTTGCTTCTGACTGTAACCCTAGCCTGCACCAGTATTACTTTTCTCATCCCAAGAAACAGATTCAGAGTAGTTCAGATACTCTCTCTATAGAATTGTGTGTGTGTGCTTAATTGTGTCCAACTCTTTCCAACCCCTTGGGCTGTAGCCCACCAGGCTTCTCTGTCTATGGTATTTTCCAGTCAAGAATACTGGAGCAGGTTGCCATTTCCTACTCTGAAGAGATCTTTCTGACCCCATACATCAAACCTGTGTCTCTTGCATCTCCTTCATTGGCAGGTGGATTTTTTTTACCACTTCACCATCTAGAAAGCCTATCTGTATATAATTAGAGTGCCCCTTTTTTGAGTCACCAGTATATGCTAAGCAGATAGCCTAGGAAGTTTTTTATGGCTGTGGTGACTTTCTGTAGATGTATTGCTGAATTGTAGCTACAGCTTCTTTGTAGTGAAAAGTCCTCTAAAGACAATAAAAGTGTTTGAGAAAATGCTTCAGAATCACTGTTTGATTTTACTTTTTATACTAGGCCACTGTCTGCACCTGTGTACACTCTCCATTGCATAGTCCACAGAGTGCTGTTACTCTCTCGTGTTTTACGGGGTACTCTGATAGCTGAGTTACTTAGCAGCAATGGCTATAGTTGTCAGAAAATTTGCCACATTTTACATTATAATTTTTTCATGTTAGCCAGAGATAGACAGGCATTTATATTTATTCCTCAATTTAAAACATTAAAACACAATCATAATTGCTTTATTTTGGTTGGAGAAAATTTTTACAGAGAATTGTTCTGAATCGATTACGTTAATTAGAAACAGTAACAGAGTTGGTTACCTTTTCCATCTAAGGCTGAAGAAAAATAAAAACTAGGTGGCCTTTTGAATTTCTTTTAGAAAGCCACTGATAAATTATTAATACAGAATTTCTGATTTTTACCCATTCTTTTAATTAATACTTTATATATATATTTGTATTCAAACAATATATTAGGTAATAGCTCAATGAGATAATTTTCACTTAGAGATAGATTACCAATATAGGTATGTATCAGAGACACCAAATAGTTTTTGCACCAGAAAAAAATTACCTTCATTATCATCATATTCCAGTCTCACTCAAGGAACATATTTAAAAATCAAAAAAGGCAGGGGGTGAGTGGTAAGTTTTCATTTAGTTTTATTTCAGTAGTTACATGTGAAATAATCACCAGGCTACTGAAGTGGTTACTTTCAAGTAAAGTAAAATTTCCACTTTTTCTAGTGCTTGAAATTTAAGGGATAGATTGGTTTTTCTTTAAAAAGAAAATAAATTATGTTAGCTAGTCAGTTGAACTTACAAAAGGCAGCACTGTTCTTCATTGTAGTCATATTGCTTGAGAAAGACTTTGTCGAAGAAAATCATTTTTGTAGTTTTAAGTTTTAAACCTTGAATTTTCATTTTTACCTGTTTGATAAGTGTGCCTGTCTTTTAACCACAAAACCCCTATCTCTGAAAATTAAAGCATTCTTTAAAAAAAGATAATACCTCCTCTAGTCTTTCTTTTTTACCTTGCTATCTTTTCCCATGAGTATGTATTGACTTTCTGGTATTACTTTAGACACACTGTATTTGAACATTTTAAAAATTGGAAGTTGCTTTTTGTTATTGTATTTGAACACTTTAGAAATTAGCAATTGCTTTTGGTTATTGTCTTTATTTTCCTAGGGAGTGTGTAACTTTTAAAACATTTCATGCACCATGTGGTTTTAGAATAATTCGATATATATTAATGTGGCTTCACTAGTGAAATGAAGGACATTTTTGTAATGTATATTGATTCAGGATAAGAAAATAGGCCCCTATCAAAAATGAAGTTTTGCTTTTTTGTAGTGTTCAGTTCACTTGACTTTATAGATCCTTGTAAGATTCATTCTCTTCTGTTAAAATGAATTTTTCTGAATCATGACATTCTTCAGTATTTTGTGCTCCAGTCAGGAGGGGATCATTGATTAAAACTTCATATACCGAAAAAAAAAAAACCTTTCAGATATCAAAACCTTAATTGATATGGGTTTATGTTGGAGATGAAATTGTAGGGCAGAAGTTACTTGTAGGTCTTCCATTCACAGAATTTTTTCTAGGACTCTTAGGGAATGTTAGAATTAAATCATTATCTTCATATTTCTACAGCATCTGTGCAGATTGCAAGCAAGCAGAGAAAACAGGCATAAATTAACAGTTGAGAGGGAATGAAATAAGAGCAAAGGACCTGATGATCTAATGTGGAATTAAATCAACTTCTGCATAGTAAATGAGAGAATACAATATTTTAAAGTTTTCATCATTATAAGCAAAAACAGTGAAATTGCAGCTTCTTGGGACTATTTTATGTTATTTTTTTATAATCTGATGAATAAATCTCAGGTTTTATTTATTTTCTTTTTTCTCTTAGAGCAATGATGGAGAAGAACGATTAGCTGTTGTTCGACTTTTAGCTAAATTGTTTGGCTCTAAAGATTCCGATTTAGCAACACAGAATCGTCCTCTGTGGCAGTGTTTTCTTGGACGGTAAGAGAATACAATTCTGTGGACTCTATGTTTTGGAGGCTAGTCAGTATGGCCCACCTGATTAAAACCACATATATCAAACTTCAATATATGTTTTTTTAATACCAATGTTACTGTCTCTCTCGGAGAGTAAACTGAAGAGCAATTTTTTATAAAGAAAGCTTTTTTTTATTTACCCACATAACAGATTTTAATCTTTCTTGTGTGTGCTAAAATAATGTCATTAGAATAAACATTTGAAGATCTGCAGAGTCTTAAAATTTTTAAATCATGAGATTGAAGACATCATGGTCCAGTCCATGCCATATTTCACTCAAACAGTTTATTTATTTACTGGTGCTTATCCTTTAGATACATAGCTTATCTGGTAGCAAGATGTGTGTTTTAAACAATTCAGTATTGTCTGATTTTGAAATGGAAAATAGCACTGCTCAAAGCTTTTAATGTTCCTTCTAAAGAACTTGGAATTATTGTGTTCTATTCAACTTGATGGTAAGGTTGGAAAATCTATGAAATTTATTTAATTGCTTTCTTGTGTTACATTTACATGTTTCTTTACTTCAAACATTGATTAAAAAGTCAATTTTTATTATTAATATTCTAGAGAACATTTGAAATTCATCATTGTCTAATTCAACTGATTCAGGAAATGGGCTCCAAAATTTTTCTTCAAGTAAACTCACTATAATAATTGTTATAGTAATCCTATGTTAAATACTAAAATAAATAAGAGACTTCCATGGTGGTCCAGTGGTTAAGAATCCACCTCACAATACAAGGGACACAGGTTCATTCCCTGGGCAGGGTACTGAGATCCCGTATGACACAGAGCAGTTAAGCCCCCGTGACTCAATGAAGATCCTGTATGCTGCCACTAAGACCTGAGGCAGCCAAATAAATAAATTACATATATATAACAAATTGGAGACACTGATATAATGATATCTTATTTGCCCAGAACAGGTCGTTTTGAAGGTCTTGAATATATTCTGACCATTTGATTAATTAAACTTGAATTTATAAGAATTTAGAGGGAATGAAACAGTTCTACTTGTCAGTACATAGACGAGTGTATCTGTCCTAGTGATTGACATTAATATATATAGAAAAACATTTAAACGAAAATGCAAGACTCCATTTTTCACTTGCATAACTTATAAAAACTAAATCAACAGTAAGAGGCTTCTTACACTGAAAATTTCACATTCACTAGTGTCCTAGTAATCGGTCTCTTATTCAGGTAAACGAAGTATTTTTAGCATATCTGTTGTACTAGATTATTTCCCTTAATTATTTAGTAATAAGTGTTTTGATACTTGATCATGAATAGTACTACTCACTTTTTTCTGTTAGAAAATTATAAATCGTAAATGAAATATTTTATTAAAATGACAGTTGTCTCTGGATAAGAAAGTAGGCGGCCATGGATATTTATGTGTCTATTAAATAACTTTAGTTTTATTGGTTATTTATGAGATCACTTCAAAAATATACATGTTTTCAATGTTTAAAGTCACATTATCTATGATCAATTATATGCCAACAAAGCAGACAACCTAGAAGAAATGAACAAATCCCTAGAAATGTATTGTTTCCCACGACTGAACCAGGAAGAAACAGAAAATATGTACAAATCAATTACCAGTAATGAAATTGTGTCAGTGATTATTGTTGTTGTTTAGTCACTAAGGCGGAGAGGGCAATGGCACCCTACTCCAGTACTCTTGCCTGGGAAATCCCATGGATGGAGGAGCCTGGTAGGCTACAGTCCATGGAGCCGCTAAGAGTCGGACATGACTGAGCGACTTCACTTTCATTTTTCACTTTCATGCATTGGAGAAGGAAATGGCAACCCACTCCAGTGTTCTTGCCTGGAGAATCCCAGGGACAGAGGAGCCTGGTGGGCTTCTGTCTGTGGGGTCGCACAGAGTCGGACACGACTGACGTGACTTAGCAGCAGCAGCAGTCACTAAGTCATGTCCAACTCTTTGCGACCCCATGGATTGCAGCATGCCAGGCTTACCTGTCTTTCATTATCTTCTGGAGTTTGTTCAGACTTGTGCTCATTGAGTCGGTGATGCTATCTAACCATCTCATCCTCTGCCACCACCTTCTCCTTTGGTCTTCAATCTTCCCCAGCATCAGGGTCTTTTCCAACGAGTCAGGTCTTTGCATCACATGGCCAAAGTATTGGAGCTGCAGCTTCAGTCCTTTACTAGAATATTCAGGGCCTATTTCCTTTAAGATTGACTGGTTTGAACTCCTTGGTGTCCAAGGAACTCTCAAGAGTCTTCTCCGGCAATACAGTTAGAAAGCATAAGCATCAGTTCTCTGGCACTCAACCTTCTTTATGGTCCAACTCTCACATCCATGCCTGACTACTGGAAAAACCATAGCTTTGACTATACAGACCTTTGTCAGCAAAGTGATATCTTTGCTTTTTAATACACTGTCCATGTTTGTCATAGCTTTTCTTCCAAGGAGCAAGCATCTTTTAATTTCATGGCTGCGGTCACTGTTTTGGAGCCCAGAGAAATAAAATCTGTTACTGATTCTACTTTTTCCCTTTCTGTTTGCAGTGAAGTGATGGGACTGGGTACCATGGTCTTAATTTTTTGAATGCTAAGTTTTAAGCCAGCTTTTTCACTCGCCTCTTTCACCCTCATCAAGAGGCTCTTTAGTTCCTTTTCACTGTCTGCCATTAGAGTGGAATCATCTGCGTTGTTGATATTTCTCCTGGTAGTCTTGATCCAGCTTGTGCTTCATCCTGCCCAGCATTTCACATGATGTACTCCGCATACAAGTTAAATAAACTAGAGTAACATTATATATCCTTATCTTAGTCCTTTCCCAATTTTAAACCAACCACTTTATCCATGTCCAGTTGTAAGTGTTGCTTCTTGACCTGCATACAGGTTTCTCGGGAGTCAGGAAAGGTGGTCTGGTATTTCCATCTCTTTAAGAATATTGCACAGTTGATTGTGATCCACACAGTCAAAGGCTTTAATGTAGTCAATGAAGGAGAAATAGATGTTTTTCTGGAATTCCCTTGCTTTTTCTATGATCCAGTGGATTTTGGCAATTTGATCTCTGATCTCCCTGACTTTTCTAAACCCAGCTTGTACATCTGGAAGTTCTCTGTTCATGTACTATTGAAACCTGGCTTGAAGGATTTTGAGCATAACTTTCAGGTCAGTTCAGTTCAGTCGCTCAGTCGTGTCTGACTCTTTGCGACCCCATGAGCGTAACCTTAGCGTAACTGTCCAATAGTTTGAGCATTATTTGGCACTGCCCTTCTCTGGAATTGGAATGAAAACTGACCTTTCTAGTCCTGTGTCCACTGCTGAGTTTTCCAAATTTGCTGACATAGTGAGTGCAGCAATTTAACATCATCTTTAAGGATTTTAAAGAGCTCAGCTGGAATTCCATCACCTCCACTAGCTTTATTTGTAGCAATGCTTCCTATGTCCACTTGACTCCACATTCCAGGATATCTGGCTCTAGGTGAGTGACCACACCATCATGGCTGTCCTGGTCATTAAGACCATTTTTGTAGAGTTCTGTATATACTTGCCACCTCTTCTTAATATCTTCTGCCTCTGTTAGGTACTAGCTCACTATTTGCAGATGACATGTAATACTACATAGGAAATCCTAAAGATGCCACCAGAAAACTACTAGAATTCATCAATGAATTTGAGTATGTTGTAGGATACAAAAATCAATAAACAGAAATCTTTGCATCTGAATACACTAACAGTGAACTATCAGAAAAATTAAGAAAATAATCCCATTTACAGCCACATCATAGAGAATAAAATACCTCAGAATAAACCTACCTAAGGAGGCAAAAGAACTGTACTTGGAAAACTGTAAGATACTGATAAACCAACTGAAGATGACACACAGAGTTGGAAAGATATAATTGAAATACTTAAATATTGTTAAAGGCAATCTACAGATTCATTGCAATCCTTATCAAAATACCAATGGCCTTTTTCACAGAACTAGGATGAATAATTCTACTAAATGGGAGAAGTTATTTCCAAATAATATACATGATAAGTTGTTAATATCTAAAATATATAAATACCTCATTCAAGTCAACATCAAAAAAGCAAGCAACCTGTTTTAAAAATGGGAGAGGATCTGATGAACATTTTTCCAAAGACGACATATGAAAAGATGCTCAACATCAGGGGATATTTGTATACCTTTGGCTAATGCATGTTGATGTATGACCAAAATCAAACCAATGTTGTAAACCGATCATCAATCAATTAAAAATTAATATATTTTTTTAAAAAGATACTCAACATCACTAATCATCAAGGAAGTGCAAATCAAAACCACAGTGAGATACCACCTCACACCTGTCAGAATGGCTGTTATCAAAACGACTACAAATAACAAGTGTCTGCAAAGATGTGGAGAAAAGGGAACCATTGTGCACTGTTGGTGGCGATGTAAATTGGTGCCGCCACTATCGAAAACAGTATGGAGGTTCCTCAGATAATTTAAAATGACACTATCATGTGATCCAGGAATTACAGTCCTGGGTATTTATCTGAAGAAAACAGAAATACTAATCAGAAAAGATAGATGCATTAGCTCCATGTTCACTCTGGCATTATTTATAATAGCCAAGACCAGAAAGCAACCCAGCTGCCCAAACAACAGATCAGTGGATAAACTAGATGTGGTATATACATACGTGGTGGAATTTTACTCTTCCATGAAGAAGGAAATCTTACCATTTGAGACAACATGGATGTCCCAAACAGAGAAGGACAGATACTGTATGGTTTCACTTATATGTGAAATCTAAAAAAAAAAAAAAAGACCAAACAACAAAACAAAGACAGTTAAGGAGAACAAACACTTGCCAGAGGGAATGGGGGGTGGGGGTGGGGAGGAATAGGGTAGAGGAAATTAAAAGCTAAAAAATAAGTAAATCACATTATTTATGATTAATATTTTTAAATTGCCCAATAAATTTAAAATTTCAGTTACTCAGCTTATCCTTATATGAAGTTCTGAATCTACATACTGAGTTTCATGCTTATTAAATTCTTGCTGTAACCCTAACCCTTATGATTATACAGTGGAATTGAGAAATAGATTTAAGGGACTAGATCTGATAGGCAGAGTGCCTGATGAACTATGGATGAAGGTTTGTAACATTGTACAGGAGACAGGCAAGACCATCCCCAAGAAAAAGAAATGCAAAAAAGCAAAATGGCTGTCTGAGGAGGCTATAAATAGCTGTGTAAAGAAGAGAAGTGAAAAGCGAAGGAGAAAAGGAAAGATACACCCATTTGAATGCAGAATTCTAAAGAATAGAAAGGAGAGATAAGAAAGCCTTCCTCAGTGATCAGTGCAAAGAAATAGAGGAAAACAATAGAATGGGTATTCTAGAGTGGGAACAATAGAATCATGCAAAGATGGGCTCAATAAAAGACAGAAATGGTATGGACCTAACAGAAGCAGCAGATATTGAGAAGAGGTAGCAAGAATACACAGAAGAACTACACAGAAAAGATCTTCACGACCCAGATAATCAGATGGTATGATCACTCACCTAGAGCCAGACATCCTGGAATGTGAGGTCAAGTGGGCCTTAGGAAGCATCACTACAAACAAAGCTAGTGGAGGTGATGGAATTCCAGTTGAGCTATTTCAAATCCTAAAAGATGATGCTGTGAAAGTGCTACACTCAGTATGTCAGCAAATTTGGAAAAAGTCAGTTTTCATTCCAGTCCCAAAGAAAGGCAATGCCAAAGAATGCTCAAACTACCGCACAATTGCACTCATCTCACAAGCTAGTAAAGTAATGCTCAAAATTCTCCAAGCCGGGCTTCAGGAACACGTGAACCGTGAACTTCCAGATGTTCAAGCTGATTTTAGAAAAGGCAGAGGAACCAGAGATCAAATTGCCAACATCTGCTGGATCATGGAAAAAGCAAGAGAGTTCCAGAAAAACATCTTCTGCTTTATTGACTATGCCAAAGCCTTTGACTGTGTGGATCACAATAAACTGTGGAAAATTCTGAAAGAGATGGGAATACCAGACCACTTGACCTGCCTCTTGAGAAACATGTATGCAGGTCAGGAAGCAACAGTTATAACTGGACGTGGAACAACAGACTGGTTCCAAACAGGAAAAGGAGTATGTCAAGGCTGTATATTGTCACCCTGCTTATTTAATTTATATGCAGAGTACATCATGAGAAATGCTGGGCTGGAGGAAGCATACGCTGGAATCAAGATTGCTAGGAGAAATATCAATAACCTCAGATATGCAGATGACACCACCCTTATGGCAGAAAGTGAAGAACTAAAGAGGCTCTTGATGAAAGTGAAAGAGAAGAGTGAAAAAGTTGGCTTAAAGCTCAACATTCAGAAAAGTAAGATCATGGCATCTGATCCCGTCACTTCATGGCAAATAGATGGGGAAACAATGGCTGACTATTTTTCTGGGCTCCAAAATCACTGCAGATGGTGATTCCAGCCATGAAATTAAAAGTCGCTTGCTCCTTGGAAGAAAAGTTATGACCAACCTAGACAGCTTATTCAAAAGCAGAGACATTACTTTGCCAACAAAGGTCCATCTAGTCAAGGCTATGGTTTTTCCAGTAGTCATGTATGGATGTGAGAGTTGGACTATAAAGAAAGCTGAGCGCCGAAGAATTGATGCTTTTGAACTGTGGTGTTGAAGACTTTTGAGAGTCCCTTGGACTGCAAGAAGATCCAACCAGTCCATCCTAAAGGAGATCAGTCCTGGGTGTTCATTGGAGGGACTGATGCTGAAGCTAAAACTCCAATACTTTGGCCACCTGATGCGAAGAGCTGATTCATTTGAAAAGACCCTGATCCTGGGAAAGTTTGAGGGCAGGAGGAGAAGGGGACTACAGAGGATGAGATGGTTGGGTGGCATCACCAACTCAATGGACATGAGTTTGTGTAAACTCTGGGAGTTGGTGATGGACAGAGAGGCCTGGCATGCTGCTGTTCATGGCGTCACAAAGAGTCGGACACAACTGAGTGACTGAACTAAACTGAATACTGGTGGCTCGGCAGTAAAGAATTTGCCTGCCAGTGCAGATATGGGCTTGAACGCTGAATCAGGAAGATCCCTTGAAGAAGAAAAGGCAACCCGTTCAGTGTTCTTACCTGGATATCCCATGGACAGAGGAGCCTGGTGGCCTACAGTCAGTGGGGTGGCAAAGAATTGTACATGACTTAGCAACTAAATAGCAACAGCAAAAAGGGCAATTACGGGTTGGTTCCAGCCACGTGAAACTTTTTTTTTTGCTTTGAGGCAGTATGGCACATGGATTGTGTGTACTTATTTCTGGGTCTGCCCTTGCTTTCTACCTCACATTCTTCTAGCATTTTTCTCCTGTAAACTTTTCTCAGATAGATTTTGTGCATTTTGAAATTTTATTTTTTGTTTATTTTGTGGTATAATTTTAAGCTACAATTTTTGGCTTTTCAACATACATAGTTTGGGTTGGGGGATGTTTTATACTATTTTAACATGGTGAAAATCCTGTTCTAAAAAATACTGTTGTGAAATTATGTATTTTTTAATTTATATTCTTCCTTCAGAATGATGTAACTGTCATTTTAATGACCACTGTATTTTCTAGTAAGTATTGGAAAAAAAAACTTTATTTTTTTAGTAGATATTTATGTACTGTTGATATACCTTATTTGAAAATAGTTATTTTGCCTTACAACTAATATTTAGCAATCTTTTTCTGTATAGATTTAATGACATTCATGTTCCTGTGAGATTAGAAAGTGTGAAATTTGCCAGTCACTGTTTAATGAATCACCCAGATTTAGCAAAGGATCTCACAGGTAAGGTGGCTGGTCTATTGAAATATGAACGCAATCACACAAATATATTTTAGATGTGGCCTTTGACTTTAACTTGAGTTTTTGAATAGGTTTCACTCTGGCACTGTTTCAGGTCTCTAACAGTCATGGACTAGTAAGTGATTTCATGTTTATACAATAAAATTAAGTTTGAAATCTTCACATTGTAATCTTTTGAAATTTTTTGGAATGATAGTTTAAAGAAGTAGACTCTTCCTTTGAGTAAGTAGATAAGTGATTTCTTCTGAAATAGATTAGTAGAATTTCTCATTCTTCACTTGAAATAAAGCGTTTAAACCTACTTATTTGGTTGTAACAAATAAATAGCTTCTATCAAAATACTTGGGCTTCATACTCAGTATAAGGAGTCTCAGCAGTAAAGAACCTGCCTGCTTTGCAGGAGACTCATGTTCAATCCCTGGATCAGGAAGATCCCCTGGAGTAGGAAATGACAACCCACTCCAGTATTCTTGGAAATACCATGGATAGAGGAGCCTAGCAGGCCGCTGTTCATGGGATTGCAAGAGTCTTACTCAGTGACTAAACCACCAGAATCAAAATACTGTTTACTGTGGGCTGCCTTGATGGCTCAGTGGTAAGGAATCCGCATGCCAATGCAGGAGACACGGGTCGATCCCTGACCAGGAAGATCCTACATGCCACAGGACAGCTAAGCTTGTGTGCCACAACTACTCAGCCTGTGCTCCAGAGCCTGGGAACCACAACTGCTGAGTCCACATGCCACAGCTGCTGAAGCCCATGCACCCTATAGCTCATGCTCCACAACAGGAGAAACTACCACAATTAGAACTCAAGAGCTACAACTAGGGAACAGCCTCTGCCTGCACAACTAGAGAGTAGCCTCTGCTTGGGCAACTCGAGAAAAGCCTGCACAGCAACAAAGACCCAGCGCAAACAAAAATACAAATAACTGTTTTACCAAATTTTTATCAATTTGTCCAAAAATAAACAAAGTGCTTGCCAAAAAGAGAGGAAATAACTTTGTTCGTATCATAATTATCTAAGATTTTTTTTAGCGGTCATAGAATATTATTTTATATTGTGTAATGCTATAAGAATTTTTATTGTATTTTTTTTAGTCGTTTAATATGTATTGTATAAATCAGGTGCTGCTTTGATTTCAAATCAGGTACTGATTTGACTTTTCCATAATAGTTGGTATAAAATATTATTTATTAACATATAACTTTTCAGTAATAGTGTGATATAGTTCATTTTGTTATTATGTAATGGCCACCTCAGAAATTAAATGATTTTAATTTATCCTCATTTTACAATTGTTCCAGTATATAGACATAAAAGCATTAGGTTGTGTTTTTTTTGGTCATTGTGAACATAATGAATATTATAGCTTATATTTAGCTTAATTTTTTCTGTTTCAGAATATTTGAAAGTTCGATCCCATGATCCAGAAGAAGCTATTCGTCATGATGTTATTGTTACTATAATAACTGCTGCCAAAAGAGACCTTGCCTTAGTGAATGATCAGCTACTTGGCTTTGTAAGAGAAAGAACACTGGACAAACGGGTAAAACCTGAGGAATTTTATTCTTTTTTAATTTACTAAACAGTCCATTCTGAAGGAGATCAGCCCTGGGATTTCTTTGGAAGGAATGATGCTAAAGCTGAAACTCCAGTACTTTGGCCACCTCATGCGAAGAGTTGACTCATTGGAAAAGACTGATGCTGGGAGGGATTGGGGGCAGGAGGAGAAGGGGACGACAGAGGATGAGATGGCTGGATGGCATCGCTGACTCGATGGATGTGAGTCTGAGTGAACTCCGGGAGTTGGTGATGGACAGGGAGGCCTGGCGTGCTGCGATTCATGGGGTCGCAAACAGTCAGACTCGACTGAGCGACTGATCTGATCTGATGTTTACACTGTTAGCAAAATACAATAGAAATCATTTTATATTTAAAGTTATCTTGAAAGTCAAATTCAGTTCAGTTCAGTTCAGTCACTTAGTCGTGTCCGACTCCTTGCGACCACATGAATCGCAGCACGCCAGGCCTCCCTATCCATTACCATCTCCCGGAGTTCACTCAAACATTGGATTCTGTAGCTTTTCATATCTTCAGTATGGGTTTTTAGCTCACCTTTACAAAACGAGCAGCAAAATTAAAGTTTTGTTTTACCTTTTCAGTTACATGATGAGTTTCAGAATACTGATCATCACCATTTGTTTGCTTTATAGTTAGCATTTGCGGAAGTATCTGTCTTGGAATATCGTACTTCCTGTAAAAGTGGTGTTTTCATATTGCTATGCTAAGCTTAGAGCCTTTGATGTTTAGTCATTGCTGCTGCTGCTGCTGCTGCTAAGTCGCTTCAGTCGTGTCCAACTCTGTGTGACCCCGTAGACGGCAACCCACCAGGCTTCCCCATCCCTGGGATTCTCCAGGCAAGAACATTGGAGTGGGTTGCCATTTCCTTCTCCAATGCATGAAAGTGAAAAATGAAAGTGAAGTCTCTCAGTCATGTCCGACTCTTCGTGACCCCATGGACTGCAGCCCATCAGGCTCCTCTGTCTATAGGATTTTCTAGGCAAAAGTACTGGAGTGGGGTGCCATTTAGTCATTACTCTTTGTGTAATTTCCTGTATGTGGATGCAATTTAAAATGTGGGTTGATAAATGTAGTACTAAGAACAGTAATAGTTGCTAAGAAATAGTGTCAGCCATAAGGGACATATAGGCAAGGCAGGCTGATAAAACATGTTACTTATTAACATCTTTAAAAAAGGTTGCCTTTAAAAGTGTGCTATTTTATTTGAAGCACAGTTTTAAAAATCTCCTACCATCCTGAAACTAATGCAGTTTAGCTGTAATTTCAAGATAGAAAAGCAGTATCTTGCTATAGAAATATATAGCAAGATGCATTCTTTAAATTGTTTTGAAATAGTCATAGGAGACAGAGATATGTAAACACCATTTAACTTGTTCAGCTGTGTCATTAATTCTCCATCTGAAGAGTTTTTTCCCCCTGGCATTAATATAAATGAAATAACACTCCCTATTGCTTAGTTGTTAATCACCACCTCCCCAGCCCCCAAACCCGATTTCAAGTATTGCCATTTTTATTACTTCTTCCTTTTAGAAACATTTCACTTCTACTTCTGTCAGTGTTTGTTTATAATTTCAGGATGAGCTGAGTAAATGATTCTTGCTAACTGAGACTGTATGATATAGTCTTAATAAGGCCTATTGGACGTTTTAGGAACTGTTATTTTGGTGTAATGAATTAAATAACCTAGAGTATAGCCTTTCTCGGAGAAGGCAGTGGGACCCCACTCCAGTAATTTTGCCTAGAAAATCCCATGGACGAGGAGCCTGGTAGGCTGCAGTCCATGGGGTCGCTAGAGTTGGACACGACTGAGTGACTTCACTTTCACTTTTTACCTTCATGCAATGGAGAAGGAAATGGCAACCCACTCCAGTGTTCTTGCCTGGAGAATCCTAGGGACAGGGTAGCCTGGTGGACTGCTGTCTATGGGGTCGCACAGGGTCGGTGGACACTACTGAAGTGACGCAGCAAAAAAAAAATAGCCTTTCTAAATTTTGTTTTGTCTAAAAAGTGGGAATGAATTAAAATCTTCGATTTCACTGCTTACATTCTTTGGTTTCATGTTAGAAATGTCAAAATGCATCTTTTACTTGTTATATGGGAACAGTTTCATTTCACCAAATAAATAACCTAAAATTGAGAAAAGTATACCAAAAAAATTTCAAGAAAGTATTAAATAAACCAAAGATAAGTATACTCTGATTTATTAGAGATAAGTACCTTGTGGTTATTATTGTTCTTTTGTCTTTCTGACTCTAGATTTTTATAATCTCCTTTTCTGTCCACCCTCCTCTGATCACCTTTCTTCCCTTCTCTTAAACCCCTCCAATCTATTTAACTCCTAGTCTTTCATGAATTAGGGTGTGACTAGGTAACTGATTTGCCCTTTAGATTACAAAATAATAAAATTCACTTAAGACTATCACTAAGGTGCTTTCCAACTTTATAATTCAAACATTTTGATACCAAATTTTGCTTTTTTTATAATTGGAGGATAATTGCTTTACAATATTATTTTGGTTTCTGCCATACATCAACATGAATCAGCCATAGGTATACATATGTCTCTTCCCTCTTGAACCTCTCTTCAACCTCCCACCCCAATTTTGCTCTTCTTATTCTGAGTTAATATCAAAAGGGATATAACTAGGATAAAACATTCCAGATGATTCGGCTTTTGTTTGTAGACTGAATTGTATACTTTCTTTTATTTTTTAATCACTCCTAAAACTTGGCCAAATTTTTTTTTAGACAGAATCAAATGAGATTTTTGGTAAAATTTATTGTTGCTTGGCTTTGAAGAAAATAAAAAATTGATAGGTGATCTAGTAGTATTTGCACTGGATAATTTGCAAACTAGTCTGTTTTCTAAACAGAAACATAATCAAAATTGTTGTTTAAGTGATTTGTCTTTTATGAAAATAAGTATTGTGCTAATCTATGCACACCTAAATCTGTGCAACCTATTGGAATAAATCATAATTTTTGCCAGGTATTATACTAAAATTTGTTATCTAGCTCATCTAGTAAACTTTGTACTTTCTAGTGGCGAGTAAGAAAAGAAGCTATGATGGGTCTGGCTCAGCTTTATAAGAAATACTGTCTTCATGGTGAAGCAGGAAAGGAAGCTGCAGAGAAAGTCAGCTGGATAAAGGACAAACTTTTGCATATATATTATCAAAATAGCATCGATGACAAGTGAGTTCCATATGTTGGTAAAATGGATGAATATAAAAGTGTTTTTAATTTTTTAATATGGTTTCTGTTTGATTTTTTTCATAATACTTAGTTTCTAAGTTCAGAAATCACTTTCTGCATGTTTAGACATATCATGTTTAAATAAGACTATAGCCAGAATTATCAGTTAGCATAATAATTGTGAAATATAGGCAAGAGAGTTGGACTCAGACCAGAGACCAAGTGTTCATTCTACCCCTTATTAGATGAGCCTTCCTTACAGAATTGTCTTACGGATTAAATAATATAATGAATATAAAGACCCCTGGCCCACCACCTGGCAATGTAGCACTGTTTTTTAAGTGCTAGTTATTTTTCCTTTTTGCAACACTGTAAGTACCAATTGAGATATTACTGTTCTTTTTTTTTTTTTTTGAGGCATAATTGACGTATAGCATTATACTTCAAGTGTATAAGTGTTATGATTCTATATTTGTATATATTGCCAAATGATCACCTAGTAAGTCTAACTTCCATACCCATATATAGAAAATTCTTTTCTTGAGATGAGAACTTATGTTGTTTTCCCTTTCTGAATGTTACTCATAATTCTCTATTGGATTACAGTAATAATTTTGTTTTTTGCAAAATACTTCACAGTGTTTTATTGAGTTAGACTACTTTGACATTATTGATTATGTATTTCATTGGCTAATGAAGAATCCTTATATTTAATAAGGATTAAATAAGAATAATTTTATAATTATAATCCTTATAATAAGAACCTTTATTCTAGTGATGTTGAATAATAAATATAGGCTTAGCAAGAAGGATATTTGAATATGGTAACGAATTTAGAATGTGCAGTGAAGACAGATCTGCATAAGAGAAGCTGATTTTCAGGATGATGAAGGAAGATCACCTTGATTTTACAGAATGACAACATGGGAAAGGAGCCAGACTGTAATCAGAGGAAATTGATACATTTTTTGAGAATTAGTAATTCTTGATCGTAGCTTTATTTGTAATGTTAAATAATTTCTGATAGCTCCAGACTGATGATGACGAACAGGTGGAACAGGCTTAGCATCCTGTGCTTAGGAATAATATATAACCCTTTTAGAACAGATGTTTCAGGCTGACAAAGTGTAAAGCCACAAGTAACAACTGTAGCTCTAAATTTAAAAATAACTATACTTGTAAGGAAAAACATTGATCACATACTGATCTTTTCCATTTATTTGCACACATGGGTATCACCATTGGTATGGTATCTTTGTATGAGGTGGTTAAAATATAAAATGGCTTTTGCTTCTGAAAAACAGAATAATTTTGTTACTTGGGGTTTTTTTCTCTTTGTTTGTTTGCTTCATAGACTATTGGTAGAGAAAATCTTTGCTCAATATCTTGTCCCCCACAACCTGGAAACAGAAGAGAGAATGAAATGCTTGTATTATTTGTATGCTAGTTTGGATCCAAATGCTGTCAAGTAAGTTACTTTTTAAATGATTCTTGAATCTTTTATACAATTATTTATTTAATCATTTCTAATTGCTTCTTCTAGTTGAATCAAGAACCTCAGATAAATATTTATAGAGAAAATTTTTATCTAAATTCAAGTAAATTAAAGCAAAAATATTCCTATATGCATAGATATATTTGGCAACTGAGCAATATGGTTTCAGGAATTTAGAGAAGTCCCCATGTCAAAATTGTCTTTTGTGCACCTGTTGACTGGGATCTAAATCACGTTATTGGAGGTTTACCATACTAAGCCTAAGAAATAAGAACTGGTTCTTTGTCAGGAGAACATGTCCAGATCACTTCTGTGTAGAATAACTGTATGATTGATTGTCGAAACAAGTATTTTTGAGATTGAAAGAAGGCACTATTAATAATTTTGTTCAGACAGCCACCATAACTTAAATATCCCAGGCCACTTAGAATCTGTGGGCATTCCACTTTAATAAAGCTTTTAAAAAAGTAAGTAACTCCTCTTATTGAGAATTCTGATTCTCCTTAATAAGAACCTCAGTTATTACATTTACATATATATATATTACTTTAATTTCATATAATTTCAAATTTACAGAAAAGTTTCAAAAATAATAACAAAACTTTTTAAATCCCATTTAGTGAAATTCCTAATTTTTGACCATTTGCTTTATCATTTGTGCGTACTTTACATACGTACTTTCTTTGATCCATAGATAGTAATTTGCAGACACTGCATTCCTTTACATCTAATACATAGGTATTCCTTAATTACAAGGATATTCTTTTATATAACTAGAGTGCTTTCATTGAAAGTCAGGAGGTTTAATATTGATAAAATATTGTATAATCCAGTGTGTATTCAAATTTCCTCAATTGTCCAAATAATGTCCTTTATGGATTTTTGTTCCCTTTCTAGGATTACATGTTGCATGTTTAATTATCATGTCTCTAGTCTTTTTAAATTTGGAACCATTTCTCAGTTTGCCTTTGTCTTTTATGACTTGGACAGTTTTCAGAACAGTGTTGCATAGGTCAGTTATTTTATATAATGTTCTCTCAGTTCGGGTTCATTCAGTGTTTCCTCATTACTGGTTTGAGATTATGCGTTTTCAGCAGAAAGTCCACAGAGTAACATACCCTATTAGAAGACATCAGCCATCATTTTAAGGATTTGCAAGTAGTTCATAACGTTCACTGTAGATAGTAAATTCCAGGCCAGAGGTCTTGATCTCTGTTTATATTTGGCAAAGAGTACTCAGAAATAAACTAATTTTGAGCACCTGAAATTACAGAGTGGGTTTGTAAGAGAAGAAAATCTGCTATCACGGAGAGAAAAGAATCCAGAGTAAAGAAACTCAATTTAAATTTGGCATGTTTTGAATCCACATCATTTCCAAGAAATTCATTTTTGAAGTCATCTGCACTATTTCATGCATACCTCCTTAGCCTGGCCTTTCACGATCTGATCCTTTTCTATAATACTTTCCAGCTTCCTTATGCTCCCCTACTCACGTTCTGTCCTCCAAGCCTATAAATTTTTTTCATGTCCCTGTGTGTGCCATGTACTTTAATGACATTTTTCTCTCTGTTTGTAGCAGAACTTTCTGGCTACCTCTGCTTAGAATGTCTGAATTCCTTCAGTTTACTTGGCAAGATCCTATTCATCCTTGAAAACTTCTCAAATATTTTCTCTCATAAGAAGCCTTATGTTTACTATTGTAAACCAAACTGTCTTAATCCTAATAAGTAAATTTTCTGAAGCTTTAAATTTTAGGTAGATGTAGAAGAATGGCGTATCTACACCATGCAGTGAGAAAACTAGTAAAGTTGAATAATTACCAGTATTGTTATATTATGTATATTTTTCATATTTATAACTATTTACAGAGCTCTCAATGAAATGTGGAAGTGTCAGAACATGCTTAGAAGTCATGTACGAGAACTGTTGGATTTGCACAAGCAGCCTACAGTAGGTTCATGATTTGTTTAAATTCACAGTTTTAGTCATTGTTAATTTTTCTGTATAATGAAGCAAGCAAAAGGTATCTCAGCTGTTTTATATTCTAAATGTCAGTTAGTTTCTGTGGTTATCCAAGATAAATTTACATTTCACATGAATATTAAAAAAATATTTTTCACCATGAGCACAGAAATGGTGTTTTCTAGTATATCAAGTATTTTGACACTAAGAATTTATAGTTTATCAGTTTTCAAATAATTAGAATTAAATCTCAGTATAAAATTATATTAGAAGTCAAATTTTTTTCCTCTTTGACTTTTGGTCTGTCATTGTAGTATCAGTATCAAATCAGGTATCAATCCTTTGAAGATTCCAAAGTCAAATTAACAAAGAAATGCTGCCCAGCATTTTCTGAAGGTTGAAAAAAGAAACATAAATAATATAAATGCTTCTAAACATATTTGCTAGAGTAGGTGTACTTAGCCAGGGAACCATGCACAGAGACCCCCTCAGTGGCCATGGATGCCTAAAGCGAGTGTTGTCTTTTTTTTTTTTTTTTTGGTAAATGACCATACAGTCTCTGGAATTGCTTAACTCTGCCTCTGTGGTGCAGAAACAGTCACAGATAGTTCATAAATGAATGGGCATGATTGTGATCCAACAAAACTTTAAAAAAAGTGGGAAGTCCATGGGATCATACAGATTCATTAATAAAAGAGTACTCTTGTAATGGAGGAAAGGGCAGTAGGAAGGAAGGTGATACATTAATTAATGGGCCACAGAATAGCTAGTAGAACTATTCAGAAAGAAATTTTTTCTACTTTACACATTTTTAGCTAATTTTATTTGGTGTATAGTTTCACAGTAATTTTGATACGATAATTGTTTTCATTATTTTCTGTTCTGTTTTCTGACAAGATAATTTCCCTATGAAAGTTATATAACTTTCAAAATTTTTAAAATACCTTCCTGCTGGCATTTCCTTTCCTTCTGTTTGTGCTAGTTTAATAGTTGTTACTCCATGGTTGTTTGTTATCTGCATAGGCTGTAGATATGGTAAGCCATTTCCTACTGGGTATATTATGATGGATTTTTTTAACTTAAGAAAATGTACAATACTGAGTGTAGGTTTTCTTAATGAAATTTTGTTAGCACATATGACGTCATTTGTTTCTGTTTTAAATTTCAGTCAGAAGCTAACTGTTCTGCTATGTTTGGAAAACTGATGACCATAGCAAGTGAGTATGTTTATTCACTTTGTAGGTTTATAGCAGACATCAAATAATTTACCCAGTGGAACTATCAGTTTAATACTTATTTAGTAAGAAAAAATAATCCTTAATAATTTTATTTCTAAGGCCCATATAGTCTTATCTTTTGGTAGGACAGCAGTATTTTTTAAGACAGCTTGGTTTTAGTTTAGTAGTTTTTCTTTTGCAGTATTGTTTCTTTTTTAATCTTCTAGAGAATTTGCCTGATCCTGGGAAAGCACAAGATTTTGTGAAGAAATTTAACCAAGTTCTCGGTGATGATGAGAAACTGCGATCTCAGTTGGAGTTGTTAATCAGTCCAACCTGTTCGTGCAAACAGGCAGATGTTTGTGTGGTTAGTAAATTATACTTCTGTATTTGTTCTTCTAGCTTTGCTTATAAAAACTTAGATTTCATTAAAATCTGCTTTACATAAATTATTTTATTTGTGTGAATGTAACAGTATTGTGAGCTCTGAATCACCTAGGAGTACATCTGTGGTCGACTTAGTTCTCTTTACTTGTCACTAGTCAGTCAAATTCCAGGAAAAACACTAGAGAAGTAAGCCAGGGAGATTGGTCCTAGGAATCGAGCAAGATAAAATTATTTGTATTTAGTAGACACTTATTAGATAAATCAGAATTTTCTAGTGTGTGTGTATTCTCCCATGTATCAGCATGAGAAAAGCCCTTGTCAGTATATCAGCAATAGTTCAGTTGCCATATACACATTTATAAACAAGGTAATTCCTGTTTAGGCTTTTGTCTTCATTCTATTTTTAGACTATTTTATAGAAAACCAGTTGTTGACAATACCCATGGAAAAATTCATTCATTTACTTACCATTTTATGAGACAGTTTCTAATTTCATCTTTACCGTTTACTACTGGTGTGACCTTTAGCAAGTTGTTTAGTATTTTTGAGATTCATTTTTTTCATCTCTAAATGTTAACAATCTCACAGGGTTGTTAAGAGGATATAGATAGATATGGATATAGGTATCTTACCTAATACATGGTTCCAGACTGCCCTTTAGGATTTAAATATTAATAAATTTGTATTTCACATATATGACAGTATTACACATATATAACACAATACAGTATTACATATATATGCCAAACACTATGCTTGGGACCAGGCTTATACAGATGAATAAGAGAAAGAAAGTCATTTCAGTTATTTATGTCTAACTTTGCTCTAGAAAGATAATTATTTAAATATGTGATTAGGGATAAGGACTATAAACAGATGTATATACAAAGTCATTTGGGAGCATGGAATATGTTTTTTTTTTTCCTCAGTGTAATAGGCATACAGGGTCTAGTAGGCATATAGGGACTATAAACAGATGTATATACAAAGTCATTTGGGAGCATGGAATATGTTTTTTTTTTTTTCTCAGTCTAATAGGCATATAGGATCTTAAAAGAGTAGTAATTAGGAAGAGGTGGGAGGAAGCCAGTTTAGGGAAGAGAGCAGTGGATTCTTCCATTGTACCTAGGGATGTGAATGTCACAAGTGCCCAAAATAACCTTGTCTTTGCACTTCTGAATGGGATGGTTTGCTGAGAACATTTAAAGGTTTCATTTACTTCTTGGTATTTAGAATTCCAGTTCCAGAATACTGTGTTCTGCTGGGTATCTACTAATATAATTGGATCATAGAATGAAATGGCTTGAAAAATACCATAGAGATAACTGGTTTAACCACTTCATTTTACAGATAAAGATTACATTTTAAAGAGGTGAAGTTTCTCATCCAGTGTTTCACAGCTAGTGACTGAGCTTCAGGTAGAGTCCAGATCTTAATAGACCCATGACAGTGTTCTTTCTACATATTTCATCATTTGCAAGAACCCAATCAAGTGGTACTTTTTGGTCTGAGAAAAACAGGACTTGAGTTTGAAAAGTGATAGTAACGTGATTCCTGCTATTTGTCAGAACAGATATATCTAAGAGCTTCCAAATCCAGAAAGTATATGCAAAGCAGATGTAAGGAAAACATCTCAGGGTGATTGATGGTAGGAAGCAGGAGACTAGAGATGTAGAAAGTCTTTTTTTTTTTTGAACGTGTAAAGGAAACTTTATTTGTTGCTGCCTACTTGCCACATACTAATTTGGCTTGTTGCTTATCCCCAGTATAAGCTTACATTTAGGATTATGACAGATATACTTTTTAAAAATAATTGTTATGAGAGATTACCTAAATATTACATACATAAAATGTGGTTTGAAGAATTACTTAAATATATTATTATTTATATACATTGGTATATTTTATATAGTGCTATCACTGTGCTTAAATGTGATTTACTCTTTTTCCTGTTAGCATTTCCTTTATTTTTCCTGTACTTATATGTATTACCATAATTCTTTTCTAATGCCTAGTTCTTTCATTTTTTAATACTGACTATATAGTTTGCCTAGCAATTTTCCAATGGCATAGTTGTTGTTAGACAATCACTGACTTTATCGTATGTTAAAGCAAGTAAACTTTATACCTAGTGGGAGAAAACCCCCTCTTTAGGAAGACTTGCACAAAGTAAGTCTGATTTCAAAAGATAATACAAAATTAATGTTAAATATCTATCTGTAGTATAGACCAAAGTGTATAAGGACCTAAGCACTGACTAAAATATTTATTTTCTCAAATGCTGAAACTTTGCTGAGTTAATTACTACTTGCAAAATAAATCAAGCACTTCCTAGTGACTAATAAATTTTCTTCTGAATCTCAGTCCTTTGGATTTTTACTCTCTAATAGCAAACATGGATGCTATCTAATTTAATATGACCTTCATAATTAATTTGTGTCAACGTGTCACTGAGGGACTTCCCAGGTGATCCAGTGGCTAAGACTCCTTGCTGCCAATGCAGGGGTCCAGGGTTCATTCCCTAATTAGGGAACTAGATCCCAAATGTTGCAACTAAGACCCAGCAAAGCCAAATTAATTAATTTTTTTTTTAAGTCACTGAAAGTACGACAGAAATTTGTTTCCTTTATCCCCTTGGACACATTTCCTTAAATTTTTTTTTTTTTTCATGAAAAAACTAATAAATAGAGTGACTATTATTTGTTATATTGCTTTATAGTTTGGAAAGCAAATGTGCTTTATCTTCTCAACTAACATTTCCACTTATTCATCAGAAATAATCAATGAAAATACTTGTTATTAATGTAAATTTCTTTCTCTAGTACCCAACACATTATAAATTTAACCTTGTCTTTGGATGATTCAGTCTCTTACAATCATTAAGTCCTTATATTCTTTAGAAACTTGCAGCAATACTATCTTTTCTTTTGCAGGAACTCTTTGATATAATGTCACCATTTTTTAACTCAACTATGATCTTCCAGAACTGAAAAACTTCATACACTTAAAAGTCTTCTCCTCTTTTAAAAAAAAATTTGTTGACCAAAAGAAAAGTTTTTTCAGACTATGAAGTAAACCATTGAAACATGCCCATGACAGTATAAATTATTTTAATTTTTTCAAAAGTAGATACTAAAGGGACTTCCCTGGTGGTCCAGTGGTTAAGACTCTACACTCCCAATGCAGAGGCCCAGGTTTGATCCCTGGTCAGGGAACTAGATCCCACATGCTGCAACTAAGAACTGGTGCAGCCATTAAATAAATAAATGCATATCAGTTGTAAAAATATACAGCATTAAAGATTGTCTACTACGTAGTAATTTCATGAGAGAAATATGAGACAAAAGGTATAAATCATACCATGTTACCCCCCTTTTTTTCCTCTACAGTCTAGATTTTCTAGTGCTTGCCTAATGAGTATATCATTTTAGTCAGGGTATAAAGCAGAGAAAGTTTTTTTTTTTTTTTTTTTTTTACATCTGATGGTATTAAATCCTTAAATGCTTTTGATGCCTAGGATCATTTTTATTTTGAAAAACACGAAAGGATCGTACTTACAGTGAAACTCTTTCCCTTCCTATAGAGAGAAATAGCCCGGAAACTTGCCAATCCTAAGCAGCCAACAAATCCTTTTCTAGAGATGGTCAAATTTCTGTTGGAAAGAATTGCACCTGTGCACATTGATTCAGAAGCCATCAGGTAAACTAGGAGTTATATTCATTCATAAATAAAATATAATTTGAAACTACAGTGTTGTAAGTTTAAATTCTGGGTCCCCAACGAGACCTCAAAAGGTATACAGGGAACCTATATCATGTATCATTCAAGTTGAAAGAAAGACAGGCTCCTTTTCTGATCGTTGGTTTGTTTCATTACTTTTTATTTAATTTTAGAAAGAAATCTTGTGTTTATTTTTAGCTTGTATGTTCTCATTAAAGAAAACCTAGAACATAAGAAAATCTATAGCTATCATCAGCCTTTGAGTTTTCTTAAGTCTTTTCATGGCCTCATAAAGTTTTTTAGTATGTATTACATCACTGTTTACTTGAGATATGTGAGAAACAGAATAGCATTATGAAAGGAGCACAAGATTGCCATTAGACTAATCTGCTTTCAGAACACATCTGTTACCAATTTTTGGCTTTAATTTAGTTTTTAATTTATTTTTAACTTTAATAGGGGTATAACATCTCCTGGTGGATGAGTGTGAAAATTAGTAATAATATGTAAAAAATAAGCAGGCTAGCATCACAAACATTGACATCTATTGTCTTTGATTAATTGTTCCCATGATTTCATATGTTTCACTTATTTCTAATGATTTTCAATTGTAAACTTCTGAGAATACTTCTACCTTGTACTAACCATTTTTCCAGCTCATCAGCTATAAATCTTTCCATTTGGGGTTACTGACTAACATTTATTGATTCTCTTTTCTTTGAATTAGGAGACCTGGTTCTAGCCATTACTAGTACGTGACTCACTGTTTGGTTGTATTAAAATGCCAATCATATTAGTTTGCTATGGCTGCCATGGCAAAATACCACAGACTATGTGGCTTAAACAACAGAAATTTGTATTCTCACATTCTGGAGAGTAGCAGTCCATGATCAAGTTTGATTTCTCCTGGAGCCTCTCCATGGCATGCAGTTAACCTCCTCTTTGCTCTCCTCACACGTCTGTGTCCTGACCTCCTCTTCACATAAGAAAACAGCCATTTGGGATTATGGCCCACCCATCTGACCTCAGTTTACCTTAATTATCTCATTAAATAATTAAAATCTCATCTATTTCCAAGTAGTCACATTCTGAGGTGTCCTGGAGGTTAGGACTTCTACGTATGAATTTAGGGTATTCAATTCAATCCGTAATGGTGATGTTTGTTTTTTAACTAAGATCTTATCCTTTAATCTTATTAGCAAATAAGAAAGCTAAGGTTCTGAGAAAAACATGGTAGTTTTTTACAGCTGGGTGATAGCAAAAGGTATTTTGCTATTAATTTTTAATAGAGATACCCCACATCCAGGGGCAAAGGAGCAGCCCCAGCAGGATGGTAGGAGGGGCAAATTCGCATTTAGAATCAAACCCCATTCCCGCCGGAGATGCTCAGAGGGCTCAAACCAACCTTGTGTGCACCAGGACTCAGGGCCCTCACAGAGACGGACACGGAACTGTGTCTGAGCGTCTCCTATGGAGGTATGGGTCACTAGCGTCAGCTAGTGGAGGAGATGGAATTCCAGTTGGGCTATCTCAAATTGTGAAAGTGCTGTACTCAATATGTCAGCAAATTTGGAAAACTCAGTAGTGGCCACAGGATTGGAAAAGGTCAGTTTTCATTTCAATCCGAAAGAAAGGCAATGCCAAAAAATGCTCGAACTACCGCACAATTGCCCTCATCTCACACACTAGTAAAGTAATGCTCAAAATTCTCCAAGCCAGGCTTCAACAGTACATGGACCATGAGCTTCCAGATGTTCAGGCTGGTTTTACAAAAGGCAGAGGAACCAGAAATCAAATTGCCAACATCCTCTGGATCATCGAAAAAGCAAGAGAATTCCAGGAAAACATCTATTTCTGCTTTATCGACTATGCCAAAGCCTTTGACTGTGTGGATCACCACAAACTGTGGAAAATTCTGAAAGAGATGGGAATACCAGACCACCTGACCTGCCTCTTCAGAAATCTGTATGCAGGCCTTTTCTTGTTTTTAATGGAGTGATTTTAAATATTTAAATACCGTTAAAGGGTACTAAGTGGTATTTTACTGGTAGTCCAGTGGCTAAGACTCCAGGCAGGGGCCGTGGTTTGATCTCTAGTTGGGGAACTAAATCCTACATGCTGCAACTAAGAGTTTGTATGCCACAACTGAAAGTTCGAATGCTGTAACTAAAGATCCCACTGCTGCTGCTGCTAAGTCACTTCAGTCGTGTCCAACTCTGTGTGACCCCAGAGACAGCAGCCCACCAGGCTCCCCCGTCCCTGGGATTCT
The DNA here is from genome assembly GCF_027580195.1 of Bos mutus. Classification (NCBI taxonomy): domain Eukaryota; kingdom Metazoa; phylum Chordata; class Mammalia; order Artiodactyla; family Bovidae; genus Bos; species Bos mutus. The sequence goes on along the minus strand of NC_091622.1, from coordinate 58,910,883 downwards.
CCAGGCAAGAACACTGGAGTGGGTTGCCATTTCCTTCTCCAAAAGATCCCATAGGGCACAGCTATTGGTAAGACACGGTATCGCGAAATAAATAAATAATTTTTTTAAGATACTAAAAGAAAAGAGGTTGAAGATAGGTTAAGGGGAATAGAAGTATGATGGAGCACCATCAGTAAGAAAATGGACCAGTAAGAAGAAAATCTTCCCCTATGGTGTTAAAAAATGATAGATACAAATTAAAGGAAGTTATAAAATAGGAAAATTACAGTTTTCCCTAAAAGCTCCATTGTTCTCCTTTAGGTCAAAAGTTAGATAGTCTACTCAGTGGAAGAATTTAAAAAGGAGACCTGAGTTCGAATGATAAAGATTTAGAGCAGTTGTTACAGGATAGGAAAGAAAAGGACACATGGAAGATATCCAAGCAGTTTTGAACATGCATTTGGATTGGTGATGATCTTTTGCTTCATCATACTCTGTGAAATATTTGGAGTATGTATTATTTATCTGATTTACAGATCAGTAATACTGCTTTCACGAAAAGAAGAATTATAGTTCTGGCTTCAAGATTTGGATCTGCCTCATACAACTTTTTGACTTAATAATGGTGATCCCACCCACACCGTAATGAAAGCAAATTATACCTGCCTTGTTTTACACTGTAGTTCCAGGATAGACCCTAAGACTTAGTTCACAATAGGTAGTCAGTAAATACGTATTAAATAAATGCATGCACTGACAATTATGAGTAGTCAGATACATGTATAAATTTTATCAAATATTTGTAGTTTTATTTATAAATTCACGTGTTTTATGGGATTTCCTTCTAGTAGCTTAAATCAGAATATTTTTTTCAAAATGGAAATAATTTTTTAAAAAATACATGTCATTGGTGAAAAAGTTGGCTTAAAGCTCAACATTCAGAAATCTAAGATCATGGCATCCAGTCCCATCATTTCATGGCATCCAGTCCCATCACTTCATGGCAAATAGATGGGGAAAGAGTGGAAACAGTGTCAGACTTCATTTTTGGGGGCTCCAAAATCACTGCAGATGGTGATTGCAGCCATGAAATTAAAAGACGCTTACTCCTTGGAAGGAAAGTTATGACCAACCTAGACAGCATATTAAAAAGCAGAGATGTTACTTTGTCAACAAAGTCCATCTAGTCAAGGCTATGGTTTTTCCAGTAATCATGTATGGATGTTAAGAGTTGGACTATAAAGAAAGCTGAGCACCGAAGAATTGATGCTCTTGAACTGTGGTGTTGGAGAAGACTCTTGAGAGTCCTTGGACTGCAAGGAGATCCAACTAGTCCATCCTAAAGGAGATCAGTCCTGGGTGTTCATTGGAGGGACTGATGCTGAAGCTGAAACTCCAATATTTGGCCACCTAATGCGAAGAGCTGACTCATTTGAAAAGACCCTGATCCTGAGAAAGATTGAGGGCAGAAGGAGAAGGGGACAACAGAGGATGAGATAGCTGCATGGCATCACCGACTCGATGGACATGAGTTTATGTAAACTCCGGGGTACTGACTAAAATTAAAAATGCTGACTATAGAGGGGCTTCCTGGTGGCTAAGAATCTTGCCTGTCAGTGCAGGAGACATGAGTTTGATCCCTGTTCTGGGAAGATCCCGCGTGCTGCGGAGCAGCTAAGCCCATATGACACACAACTATTGAGCCTGGGCTCTGAGCCTAGAAACTGTAGAATACTGAGCCCTTGTGCCCAAACTACTGAAACCCAAATGCCCTAGAGGTCATGCTCTGCAACAAGAGAAACCACCGCAATGAGAAGCCTGTGTACCACCACTAGAGAGTAACCCCCGCATTCTGCAACTAGAGAAAAGTCTGAGCAGCGACAAAGACACAGCATAACCAAAAATAAAAATTTTTTTTCTAATTGCTGACTATACAAAGTGTTGATGTATACGTAACTAACAGTGTGTTGGTGATGTTGAAAGCAGTGTTTTAGCATCAGATTATCTCAACATTGTCTCAACTCAGAAATCCCAATATTAGACATTTGCCTATAAGAAAGTGAAGTGAAGTCACTCGGTCGTGTCCGATTCTTTGTGACCCCATGGACTGTAGCCCACCAGGCTCCTCCACCCATGGGATTCTCCAGGCAAGAGTACCGGAGTGGGTTGCCATTTCCTTCTCCAGGGGATCTTCCCGGCCCAGGGATCAAACCCAGGTCTCCTGCATTGTAGGCAGACACTTTACTGTCTGAGCCACCAGGGAAGCCCCGCGTATAAGAAAGGAAGACGTCATTATGTCTTTGGGTTTCCCTGTTGGCTCAACAGTGAAAGAATCTACCTGCAATGCAGGAAACACAGGTTTGACCCCTGGGTCAGGAAGATCCCTTGGAAAGGAAATGGCAACCCACTCCAGTAGTCATTCCTGGGAAATTCTATGAACAAAGGAGCCTAACAGGCTATAGTTCATGGAGTCACAGGGTCAGACATGACTTAGCAGCTAAACCACCACCGCTACTTGTGTTTAAAGTGTAAATACCCAGAAGTCCATCAGTTGGTAATTGGATAAAAATAACTGTGGTATATCTATACAACGAAGTACTTACCAGCAATAGAGAGGAAGTTCATTTCAGTGGTTCACACTGATCCTATGCAACAACATGGAGGAGTCTCAAAAGCATTATGTCACATAGAAGTTGTCAAACACAAAATATATAAAATTTTATAAAAGGTAAAATTCTAGTGGCAGAAAGTTGATCAGTTATTGCCAGAGTAGGAAAAGGGAATTAACCACAGAAGAAGTGTAAGGTAGGTTTTTGTGGTGATGACAGTTGTTTGATGTATATATCGCTACAGTGATTCACCACTTTATTTATACCCACTAGAATGGCTATGATCAAAGAGTTGAGTTGGAAGGAATGTAGAAAAATTGGAACCTTCATGTATTGCTAATGGGTGTAAATGTTGGAGGTGCTTTGGAAAGCAGTTGGACAGTCCTCCAAAAGTTAAGCCTGGAGGTACCGTATGTGTGGGCATGTGCTCAGTCGTGTCCAGCTCTTGTGACCCATGGAGTGTAGCCCACGGGAGTGGGTTGCTGTTTCCTCCTCCAGAGTATCTTCCTGACCCAGGGGAAGATGAACCTTGAGAACTCCATTTATATGAAGTATTCAGAATTGGCAAATATATATAGCAGCACAAAGTAGATTAGAGGATGCTTAGGGCTGAAGGAGTTGGAGGTGAATAAGGAGTGACTCCTAATGGAAATTGGACACAACTGAGCACACACACACCTACTGGGGAAGGGGGTTTGTTTTGAGGTAGGGTGAAAGCTAAGTTTGTTGAATATTTGCCTGTACTGGGAGATCACTAACAAGGAAATGAAATCTCAAGAACAAAGATCGTGTTTGTTTTAACTTAAAATAGTATCTTGTTGAACAGGTAGTTTCTAGTTTGTGGCGGTTAGTTGTATTTGAAAAACTAATAATGTTGAACATTAAATACTTTTTAATTGTTGATTCTGTGTGTGGATATATAGAGAGAGCACAATGCTTCTCATGAATTGCTTTCAATTTCTTTGCTATAAATCTCTAGGAGTGGTATTAGTGATTCAATAAATTAATTATGTGATTAATTCAATGCCTTTGCTCATTATGTGTTTACTATTTGTTTTTTATTTTGAGTGAGTTCTCATTTGTCTATTTAGCAACTGCTATCCTAACGTTTTTCTTAAAATTTCAAACAATCTCCATTTATGGATATGAATATTACATTGCTTATACTTAAAAATACACACTTCTGATACATTTGACAATTTTGTTGCTTTTCATTAGAATTACTGTTATACATGGATGGGAGGATAAACTAAAAATAAGCTCATTTGTCATGTAGAGAGGGAAGTTTAAAAAATCACAAAATTACTTTTTCTTCCAGAAAATATTTAATTTGATGTTCATAGAGTCTGTATATGTCTGCTACAATGCAATTAAGATATAGTTACTAATCTAGTAGTGTTACTAATTTAGATTGTCTTATTTTAATAGTGCACTGGTAAAACTGATGAATAAATCAATAGAAGGGACAGCAGATGACGAAGAGGAGGGTGTAAGTCCAGATACAGCTATTCGTTCAGGACTTGAACTTCTTAAGGTATTTTGTCTTAAAACAGCTTGTCTTTTCTGCAGTCATTTTTTTTTAATTGGCGGAAAATTGCTTTACTGTTTTGTGTTGGTTTCTGCCATACAACAGTGCAAATCAGTCATAATTTTATATATATATATCCTTTCCCTCCTGAACCTTCCTCCCCTCACCTCGTCCCTCCCCTTTAGGTCATCATAGAGCACCCGGCTGAGTGGGCTCCCTTTGTTATTTAGCAACATCCCACTGACTGTTTTACACCTGATAGTGTATATTTGTCAATACCACTTTCTCAATTTCTCCCACCCTCAACTTCCCCAGCTGTGTCCACAAGTCTGTTCTTTACTAGGCTTGTCAGTACCATTTTTCTAGATGCCATATGTATTCTGCAGTTATAATATGAATCACCTTAAAGATATGCAAGGGTCAGGCTTTATTTCATTGGAAGTATTCAAAAGATTAAAATTTGTAATACAGCATTTTATAAAAATAACATGTTTTCTGAATTATACTAATGTAATTATTTTACATTATAAAATAATATTTTTGGAGTTTTGCTGTTTCATTCATTCATCATGTGCATGCCTGCTATGCTTATAACAGTATGTGCTAAATGATTTAGTCTTACCTTTCAAATAACCTGCATATTGGTTAGTAGGATTGCTCACAGGAATTACTGTAAGACATCATTTATCTGATTGGGATTTTTTTTTTTTTTAACAAATGGTAAACAGATGCCAAAGAGGTCAGAGAACTGAACAATTAGTAAGAGACATAATTTAATCTAGAGGGGGAGCACAGCATCATCAAAGAGAATAATTTAGGACATGTTTTAGGGATTGTGAATGTAGCCTGAGTAGTTAGAATTATTGCTTTGAGGAGTGATGGAAGACAAGATTGTTTCCAGATTGTGGAAATAAAATTTTTTTTTACAGGGGAAAATCATCTTTAAGGCAAACATTTTTAATAGGTTTGATTCAGCTTTTCAAATTTAAATCCTCATTTTTCTCTGAATTTTTAAAACCTCATAAGTAAATATTATCACTCTGAACCCTACCAAAGTTCTCTCTCCACTTTATAACCCATTTAAAAAATTCTTATATAGTAAGTTAATGAGGGCTACATACTCCATTCCCCTACCTCCTTATTTTTCTTTTAGGCCTTATTCCATGTATCAGGCTGACTAAATTGTTTCTGCTTCATGGAAGGTAAACTTTGTAGACACATTATTTCTAACTTAAAGATAGAAATTCCTTAAAGATAGCCTAGAACTTATGTCTTAATAAATAAAGGGAACAATTATTTGTATGTTTGTAATCATGATTAAAATTTTCCAATAATGACTTCAGTTCGTTCAGTTCAGTCACTCAGTCGTGTCTGACCCTTTGCGACCCCATGATTCGCAGCACGCCAGGCCTCTTTGTCCATCACCAACTCCCGGAGTTCACTCAGACTCACGTCCATCGAGTCAGTGATGCCATCCAGCCATCTCATCCTCTGTCGTCCCCTTCTCCTCTTGCCCCCAATCCCTCCCAGCATCAGAGTCTTTTCCAATGAGTCAACTCTTCGCATGAAGTGGCCAGAGTACTGGAGTTTCAGCTTTAGCATCATTCCTTCCAAAGAAATCCCAGGGCTGATCTCCTTCAGAATGGACTGGTTGGATCTCCTTGCAGTCCAAGGGACTCTCATGATTAAAAATTTCCAATAATGACTACTTATGAGTAAATTTTTTGTGATGGATTTCACTTAAAATATTTTCTTATAGAGTATCTTTTGCCAGTGAAATAAAGCCTAGTGTTAGCATTTTGTTCCCATCTATCACTCCCATGAAAAAGGAGCCACATTTCCCACATTCCCCGTATCAGAATAGACTAAGAGGTAGGGAAGAAAACAGGACCAGGGCTGTCGGTCAAGAACTGTTAGCCACAACTCGCCTCCAGGGAGGCTACAAGATACAATCTTGATTGTGTTGCTAGCATATGCAGCTCATGATTTAAAATTTTATTTCTAGTAGAAAACAGTTCTTTTAATGGATTATAACCATTGTGTGAACTTAAAACATTATATCTGTTCCTTTAGGTTCTGTCTTTCACACATCCTACCTCGTTCCACTCTGCAGAGACATATGAGTCCCTGTTGCAGTGCCTCAGAATGGAAGATGACAAGGTAGCAGAAGCCGCCATACAGATTTTTAGAAACACAGGCCACAAAATAGAAACAGACCTACCCCAGATACGGTCGTGAGTATGCTTTTTCTTATGATCAACACAAGAGTTTTCCAAGTGTGGGAATCTTAGGGTCATTGTTTCTCTTAGGAAGATACGGAGGAGGAAGGATGACTTTTATTTAGAAGCTGCTTTTCTGTATCCTCTGTTTTCATCTTTTCTCTGTCTGACTTATCTCCTCTACCATTTGAATATGGGCGGAGGAACAACCTAAAACTTTTATTTTAAATATTAATATTAATTATCAAAAGTTACCACAGAATTTAGGATTAATACATCTTTCTAATTTATTTATTTTTCTCCAACTCCAAATTCAGTAGGTACTGCCTTCATATCTCACTCAAGAATTATATAATCAAAGGTGCTTAATGAAGTGTTCATTATTTGCTTAGTTGTTGGTCATGGTTCTTTTCTCTCTCTAGATTACTTCCCCTCTCCTCATACGAATGAAGTACATTTTGGTATTTTTACTTTGGCAGCTTTAAGAGGTTGCCTTAGGATCAGAATTTGTACTGAGAGTGTGATTTAGACATAAGACACGGGAGATGTCTTGGAGGAAGAGCACGTTGCTGATAGCTATTGTATTCAGATGTTCAAGGTATTTATGTAAATGGTTTGAGGTAAATTCAAATCAAACCCATTTTCCTCATGATATATTAATAGAATAAGAGAATTCATGACTCCTTAAGTTTTTATTGGATTTTTGAGCTAATAGTTTAATTTGAGAAATAATTCAACATTTATTGTATATCCTTTTCATTGTCAGCACTGTAGTGGCTAATGTAAAAGATTACCACTATCAGTCTCTGCTGTCAAGGAGTTTATACTCTAGAAATGATAATTTTTATCTTTGTACATTATAGAAAAAATGACACAGTGGGCTAAAGTTACTGTGAATTTTACAAAATGGGAAAATCTATACTTTTTTAAAGGTGAAGGATGTACTTAAAGGAATTCTATCCCAGAAGGAACAGTAGAAGAGGTAACTTTGGACATGACGACTAAAACCTCTTGTTCTTAAGACTTGTTGCTCAGTCGATAAGTGGTATCTGACTCTTTGTGACGCCGTGAACTGCAGCATACCAGGCTTCCCTTTCCTTCATTATCTCCCAGAGTTTGTTCAAACTCATGCCCACTGAGTCAGTGATGCCATCCAACCATCTCATCCTCTGTTACCCCCTTCTCCTACCCTCAGTCTTTCCCAGCATCAGTGTCTTTTCCAGTGAATTGGCTCTGCGTATCAGGTGGTCAGAATATTGGAGCTTCAGCTTCAGCATCATTTCTTCCAGTGAATATTCAGAGTTGATTTCCTTCAGGATTGACTGATTTAATCTTCTGTCTAAGGGACTTTTTATGAGTCTTCTGCAGCACCACAATTCAGAAGCATCAGTTCTTCAGCACTCAACCTTCTTTATGGTCCAACTCTCATATCCATACATGACTACTGGAAAAACCATAGCTTTGACTATACAGACCTTTGTCGGCAGTGATTTCTCTGCTTTTTAATATACTATCTAGGTTTGTCATAGCTTTTCTTAAGACTAGTCAGGAAGGAAGGACGGAATTATTGAAAAAGCAGAGAAGCACAACACTGCAGACCTCAATAACAACCCTGGTGGTGTAACTGGATTATAGCACACTAGAAAAACAAGGAGCAAGGTTAAAGTTGACCTATGCATCATCCTTTCATTAGGCTAAGAAGAATTAATAATGTATTTAATGACAGTTTGATCAAAACTCTTACTTTCTTTTGTTACTAACTGGTCTTATTTGTAAGAACCGTTACCTTGGTAAATGAATTTGAAAGAAAGACTTCAACAGTGCTCAGTCAAGGAATGTATTGATATTTGTGCATGAAAATCCTTTTCATTATTCTAAACTGTATGGAGAGAAATATGGCACATTCATAAATTTCAAGGTAGACTTCACACTGACTAGCATATGTTCCAGTTTTTTGATTGATGTGCATAAAGGTTTAGAGTATTGCCGTTTATATCTAGCCTTCCATTATTATAAGACAAGGGTCCCCAACCTCCAGGCCACAGATCAGTACTGATTCCATAGATCAGTACACAGCAGGAGGTGAGCAGCAGGGGAGCAAGCAAAGCTTCATCTGTATTTAGAGCTGCTTGTGTTACCACCTGAGCTCTACCTCCTGTCAGATCAGCAGCAGCTTTAGATTCTCACAGAAGCGCGAACCCTTCTATGAACTGCACATGTGCGTGCTTCTTTTGAGAATCATCCTGAAACCATCTTCCCCTCCCTATCCATGGTGAAAACTGTCTTCCACAAACTGGTCCCCTGTGCCAGAAAGGTTGAGGACCGCTATTATAGTATGACCCTTTTTCACTATTGCACTTGATTTGATATCATTGACCTTATAATCTATAAAGTAGTAGTATTACACCAGATGTATAGCAAGTATCTTTTCCTAAATTTTTGTTTTGGCTTACAAATTTTCTTTTGATGTAAAAAAAATGCTTAAGTTCATTATAAAAAGCTGAAACTTTAGAAACTATAAATGAAGAGAGTCACTTAACATTTTGATGTATATTTTATATGAATGTTTTGTCTTATCCATTTGATGTATATGCCAATTTTTTATATTTTGATAGAAACATGCCATACTTTATTTGCATACTTTCTCTCACTGGTATGTTCTTACCTGTTTTTTAATAAAATTTGACCTTTTGCTACTTTTTTCCCCATGGCTGCTTCAAAACAACTGAAGAGGATTGTGAGAGGAAAGTGGAAAATTTAGGAGTATTTTGTTAGAAGACAAATGTGAAAATATGGCATGGGGCAATTTTAGATTATAAATTAAAGGTGGCTTGTTTACTTCTGCATACTTATGAAGTAACATTAAAAAGAAAATTGTTTTCTGGAGTAGCTCTTTTATTCTAGAGGCATTGTATTTCTTATATTGTACTTGATGGGGAAAGGGGCTTTAAATCTTTTTATAGATCAGGAAGTTTAGAAGAGAAGCTTTCTTCGAGCGTACCTCCAGATAGTTACTGATGAAGTAGGAGACAACCAAAAGAACAACTTGTGGTTTATGGGCTTTTTAAAAATAAACTATGATGTTTTTTTTCCCCCAGGACCTTAATTCCCATTTTACATCAGAAAGCAAAGAGAGGAACTCCACACCAAGCAAAACAGGCTGTTCACTGTATACATGCCATATTCACAAATAAAGAAGTCCAGCTTGCACAGATTTTTGAGGTATATATAATTACATATGATGTGTTTTTGTTGATTTTTATTTTTATTCTCTCTGATTTGATGAAGCTAAAGAGTCACTTTTTTTTTTTTAAGTTCTTTAGTCCCAGTCTAAAATATAAATTCCATGGGAGCAGGGACTCTATTTTATTCAGCACTTTAGATATTCCCAGCCTTTAGATCAGACTATATGTTCAAATACTACACATTGAAGGGTGTTTTATGTATTTTGTGTTACATTATTTTACTTAATTTTAGCTTTTTTGGCTCAGTGGTCCATTTAGCTTGAGAAGCTATTATGGACCCGACAACCCTACTTGAAAATTAGTTTTGTTTGCCTTTCCTTATGTATGATCCTTTGCCTGATTCTACTACTAGAAAGGTATTCCTATTGTCATAAACTGAATACAATATGAACAGAACCCAGTGGACTTAAATATTATGATCCATGGTCATTTTAAATATTCCCACAGGACAAGAAACCCACCAACATAACTGACTTAAAAATAAGGCTGATTTGACCGTGGAAGAATTTTCTTGTTTTTATTTTATGTGGGTTTTACTTTTCCTTTTTTTTTACATTGTTTCAATCTTATTAAATTTCAATAGGTGAAATAAGAATCAAGTGTCTAATATAACTGAAGTTACTGTAAATCATCTCTTTGGAACAGATTTTTTGGGGGCACAATAAATTCAGGAGGACTCGGGAACATACACTATTCTGTACAATGTCTATAAAACAAACTAGTAATTTTGACTGTTTTATTTTTATAGCCACTCAGTAGGAGTCTGAATGCTGACGTACCAGAACAACTTATAACTCCGTTAGTTTCATTGGGCCACATTTCTATGTTAGCACCAGATCAGTTTGCTTCCCCAATGAAATCTGTAGTAGCAAATTTTATTGTTAAAGATCTACTAATGAATGACAGGGTAAGTTTCTCATTAAATTTAGAATCATAAGATTAAGACTGTTAACATCTTTATTTGTCACAGAAACAACACGTCTGCTTTTCTCTGTGTATGATTCTCTTTTACTTTTTTTGTTATTTAAAATAACATCTTGCTATGTAGCTATTACTAGAATTTTTCTTTAAGAAAAAATTGAGAACATAAGATAGATGAATCATGAAGTAAAAAATAGAACCCTCAGTATTCAAACTCAAAAAAAAAATACCTGCCAGTTCACGCCTTCCTCTTTCTCCTCCCTCCAGTTGAATACAGCAGTGAAAGCTGCAAGCATGGCCAGTCTCATTTCCTACTCAGTTTCGTATTGTTCTTTGTACTACTGGTAGACAAGGCTGGCCACAAGTGGTGGCTTGATTGTTCATAAATTCTGTTTTAAGATGGTTGTTTTTTGTATGTAGTAAAATATACACAATATAAACTTTGCCATTTTACCCCATTTACGTGTACAGTTCACTTACATTATACACACCCATGTTCTTACTGGTTTTTTGTTTTATTAAAAACAAACAAGTTTGATAACATATGTATACACCCATATACAACAAGGGGTAACCCAGGAAAGCCAAGTACATCTCCACAGTGCTCCAAGCCACCATCCAAAATATACGTCCACATTGTTGTATAACTATTGTCACTACCTGTTTTCAGAACTTTATCATTTCGGAGAGAAACTCTACATCCGTTAACCAGTAACTCCGCATTACCTCCTCCCCACCAACCTCTGGTAACATCTATTCTACTTGCGTGCTTTATAAATTTGCTTATTACCTTCTTATCATACAATATTTATCCTTTTGTGTCTGGCTTATTTCTCTCAGTATAATGGTTTCAAGACTTCATTTTGTGCCACAATAATACTCCATTGTATGTTTAACCTATATTTTGTTTATTCATCTATTGATATATACTTGGGTGTTTTCTACCTTTTAACTGTTGTGAATAATGCTGATATGAACATTGTCCCTGGTTTGGGGGATATATGCCTAGGAGTGGAATTGCTGGATCATATGATCATTCTATGCTAAACTTTTTGAGGGGCTGCTGAACATTTTTCCACAGTGTCTATACCTACATTCCCAGCAGCCATACACAAAGCTTCCATTTTCTACACATCTTGGCCAACACTTATTCTTTACTTGGTTTTTTTTTTTTTTATTCTTTACTTGTTGTAGTATCTTGTGGTTTTGGTTTGTGTCCCTAATGGCTAGTGATTTTTTTTTTCATGTGCTTATTGGCTGTTTATATATCTTCTTTGAATATTGAGTTTTTTGCCCACTTTGAATTGAATTGTTTGTTGTTGAGTTGTAAAAATTCTTTATATATTCTGAATATTTATATACTGAATCCAAGAATAAAAAGATTTCCCCCTGTACCTTCTTGTGAGAATTTTTTAGTTGTAACTCTTAAGATCTTTGATCCAGGTTTAAAGTTAATTTTCATATATGATATAACAGTCCAGCTTCATTCCTTTGCTTGTGGCTATATCTAGTTTTGCCAGCACCATTGAGGAGTTGAGGAGACTGTTGTTTTCCCAATAATTGGTGTTAGCACTCTTGTTTAAAATCAGTTGAGCGTATACGTGAAGGTTTTCTGCTTCGTTCTATTGGTCTGTGTGTCCATACTTATGTCAGAACCACCCATGCTATCTTGATTACTATAGATTTGTAAGTTAAGTTTCAAAGTCAGGAAGTTTTAGCCCTCCAACTTTGTTTTTCTTTTCCAGTCCCTATTTGATGGCTTTCTTGTGGGGTTCCTAGAGCACAGTGTTGTTCAGCATGAAACCTTAATGAGAAAAATTTAAAAATTTTTTCTAAAAGTTAAATTTATTCAATTTTCTATAGTCAACAGGTGAGAAGAATGGAAAATTATGGTCTCCAGATGAAGAGGTTTCCCCTGAAGTACTAGCAAAGGTAAAATTGAGTAGAACTCGATGACTGTTATGCTAAAATAAAACTAACACTTAAAAAGCATAAGGTGCTTTATTTTTAAACCAAAAATTGTGTGTTTCTCAAATTGCAGTTGTCCTTGAAGGAAGTTACATATAGATATATGTCAGCATGTTTTGTGGATCTTCCTGCCTTGCTGAAATGATTTCAGTGAGGCTGTTTTACATAGAGATTGTAGAATATTGATGTCAGAAGCACCTCAGGTCTAGCCTCATTACCACTTTTTATCTACAGGCATATGAACATTAATTTGGCAAAAACAAATGACTGTCATCATATTGGTAACTTTTGATAGATGTAAATTATCCGTCAGTAAAGCTAATTTTTAAAGTGGTAGTCTTGGGATTTAAAACAAAACTTCTTTATTATCTTATTTGATAATCTATCTCACCTTGAATAGCTTCATAGGCATCATTTATTCCATCAGTTCCTTTTTCCAGGTTGTCAATAAATAAATGTAGTAAATGATATCTACATTCTTTTGCTAGTTCTTGCATACATTTCATAACAGTCTTGAGTATAAGGCTCCAAGCAATTATGACTACAGATAATTACAAAATCTCCTGGGTTTTTTGATCAAAATAGTTCTTCAGTACTATAAGAAATATTAAAGTCTGTCTAGTTATTTTTAACCACTACAATCTGTGTAGTTTAGTTATTTTAAAAAAAAAAAATATCAGTATTTTTAAGTGATTTGAAAAGCAAGTGTCCAGGTGTGAAAAGTCTGAATTCAGAAGCCAGAGCCTGGGTATGCTATCTATCATAGTAATGTGTCTTAGGTTGCCTTACTTATTAGAAATAAGAATACCTCCCTCACAGAGTTGTTTGGTAGATTAAATAAAATAATAAATACAAATCTGGGGGAAGCACCTGGCATAAACAGAATAAGTATTAGTTCTCATTATTATTATCCTACAGACTTGTTTAATAAAACATGTCTGCTGGCAGTTAAGTAATCTCGTTAATTAACATAAATCTTCCCTTTAAGTGGAATTTTAAGTTGCTTTCTTTTTTTAGCATGTTAATATTTTATAGGTACAGGCAATTAAACTTCTGGTAAGATGGCTGTTGGGTATGAAAAACAACCAGTCTAAATCTGCCAATTCAACTCTTCGGTTATTATCAGCAATGTTGGTTAGTGAGGGTGACCTGACAGAGCAGAAGAGGATCAGGTGAGATTTTTCTTCCTTTCCAATTTTTTTTTGAGCTTCAAGATGTTGGTAGAGCTTACATAAGAATTATTTACTTAATATTAGCTGTTATAATTGCACTGTATGTTTTGTGTTTCAATTATGTACTTACTTCGGGTTTATATCTGAATAATGGTGTATTTTCATTTTTAAAGACTGACCTTTTTCCAGTAAATTTGTAGTCATAATCATTATAGCAGTGTTACAGTTAGCTTCAACATTTGGATCAATTAAACAAATATTTGTTGAATATTTGCCAAACACTAGGAAAAGCATTGCTGTAAAAACAGATAAAATTCAGTTCCTGCCTTCAACTTACCCTGTAAGTATAGTGATTGAACAAGTGTAGTGTTTTGATGCCATGAAAGAAAATAAAAATTTCAGTGTAGATTCAAAGAAGAAAGAGTTGCAGCCTCTTGGTGGTTTGCAGACTATATAAGGTTCTGCAAATGCCAAAAAAAATTTGTTTCCATTTCTACACATTTTCAGTCTTTAAACCTGTGAAATCACCATTTCTTTCTGTACCTTTTAAGATGAAAATAAAAGTCAAATTTTTCATTTACTGGTCTACTTGTGATGCACTCTAGAGGATAGACTTAACTATTCATTTATGCTTTCAGTATTTATTGAACACTATCATGCCAGGTACTGCCAGACCTTTTAAACGTACAATAATTTCTTCCTCTAAGGAATATGCATTCTATTGGAGGAGATAGGAAATGCACAATTACATTCAGTAGAGATGCTGAATGCTTTGATAAACTGGAGAAAACAATCAAAAATGATTTTTATCATAAGCCAAGAGTAGCTTTGCATGAACAGATTGAAGAATAAGGACAGCAAGTTTTAAATTTGGGGAAACCATGTACAGTGTGTCGCAGAGGCTTAATAATGAGCTCTTACAAATCAGTGATAAACAGGCAGGATCCCAAATAAAGATGAAGATTATATATTGCCAGTTTATCTTTAAAAAAATGTTTGACATCACTAAATACAATAAATACAATTTTAACTTAAGTGGAACCTCTTGTCTATCAAATCATCAAAAAGAAATTTTTTAAGCAATCATTACTCTTTGGGATCAGGGAAAACGATTTTCCTCACTACTGCTGTGAATATAAATGGGCATAGTCTTGGCAGGACAGTTTGGCATTTTGTTTCTGAGTCCTTATATTAATGTTATTCTTTGGCTTTATTTTTATGTTCATGAAATTAAAAGAATCATATAAAAATATACATACTAACATGTTCTTTCCAGTGTGTTTTTTTTTTTTCATTGCAAAACACAGGAGAATGGCCAGTTCTGGAACATGCATATTATGAAATATTAGGCAGATCTTAATTAGACATTATGTATCCCATCGGAGAAGGCGGTGGCACCCCAATCCAGTACTCTTGCCTGGAAAATCCCATGGATGGAGGAGCCTGGTGGGCTGTCCACGGGGTCGCTAAGAGTTGGACATGACTGAGCGACTTCACTTTCACTTTTCACTTTCATGCATCGGAGAAGGAAATGGCAACCCACTCCAGTACTCTTGCCTGGAAAATCCCATGGACTGAGGAGCCTGGTGGGCTGCAAACCATGGGGTCACTAAGAGTTGGACATGACTGAAGCGACTTAGCAGCAGCATGTATCCCATAGTTTAGCTTGGACTCTGGAATCAGAAACTTACTCAACTTCCTGCTCCATTTACTAGTTGTACAAACTTGGATGAATCAGTTTTCCAAGCCTCAGTTTCCCCATCTTCCAGAGTAACATACCCAGATAGTAGCATTAGTAATTTTTTTAAATTCCTGAATCATTTGCCTCAGAAACCATTTGAGAGTCCTTCATTGTTACCAGTGCTCACTTTGATGGTCATGTGGTCCAAGAGTGCCATGTTTTCTCCTCTTGTGGTAAATAATAGTCCCTTGTGGATTTAGGGCAGCTTTACATTTTTTGAAATCTTTAAAATATCAAAGCTATATTATGTTCCATTTAGCAGTTGAAGTAAGAAGATTGTTCTTTCACCACATCAGTGTCACATTTTACTATTTAGATAGTTTAAGTTGACTGGGTGGGGAGTGGGGATTCCTGGGCCTTCTAGATTCCCTTATAAACCTTCCTGTTGGAAAGGAAAGCCTGCCTCAGAGACTAGTACCTGAGAGACACTGGCTGTCACCTCCATATTCTTTCCAATTTTAGATATTTGTCTAATGCCGCCTCCTTTAGGGTACAAATCACTTCCTAATTCATAGCCCTTCCATTTCATCAGACATATCTAGGCTTAAGATTGATTTCTATTATGTCTGTGTAAAATGTGTGTGTGTGCTTAGTTGCTTCAGTCGTGTCCAACTCTTTGCAACACCATGAACTGTAGCCCACCAGTTTCCTCTGTCCATGGGGATTCTCCAGGCAAGAATACTGGAGTGGGTTGCCATGCCTTCCTCCACGGGATCGTCCCAACCCACAGATTAAACTCAGGTCTCCTGCATTGCAGGCAGATTCTTCACCATCTTAGCCACCAGGGAAGCCCCTGTGTAAAATATGTGTATGCATTTAAAAATTGTGGGAAATAGATTTTAAATGATAAGTGAATTTTAATTTCTCAGTTTTTAGTTTCTTTACAGTTCCTAATGTAAATGGTTCTTGCTAGTGTTGCAGTTGGTGCTATTGTAAATGAAAGCAGAGTTCCTTAGTTACAGTAGAGGATCTAAGCTAAAATGTAACTAAAAATGAAGGCAGCCATTAAAAAGAATGAAAGTTTGCTATTTGATACAACATGAATGGGCCTAGAGAGTATTATGCTTAGTGAAATAAGTCAAAGATAATATTGTATGTTATCACTTATATGTGGAATCTAAAAATTAAAACTAGTGAATATAACAAAGAGACTGACAGATACAGAAAACAAACTAGTGGTTACCACTGGGGAGATGGGAGTGGGGAGGAGCAAGGTAGGGGATTAAAAGATACAAACTACTATAAAATATGCTGCAAGGATATATTGTACAACATGGAAAACATAGCCAAGATTTTATAATTAAGTGGAGTATAATCTATAAAAATTTTGAATTGCCATGTTGTACATCTGAATTTAATATAATAAATCAGCTATACCCAAATAAAATAAGTAAATAAAAATGTTTTTAATGAAGGCAGATAAATGTAATATCAGATAGTCACAATGATTTGAGCCTTCTTCCTTCTGTTGAGTTCAAGGACTCAAAGGATCTTTCCCATATTTATACATTATGTCAATTTAAGTGTAAATTATGCTAAAGACCTTAACAGTCATAAAGGGATCAAAGCGCTTTATGAATGATAATGGTTATAGGAAATGTTTCTTTCTTTCTTGTTTGTTTATAGTAAATCTGATATGTCTCGCTTGCGATTAGCTGCTGGTAGTGCCATAATGAAGCTTGCTCAGGAACCTTGTTACCATGAAATTATAACCCCAGAACAGTTTCAGCTCTGTGCACTTGTTATTAATGTAAGTAACAGTCTTCTTTTGTGATTTACTTGGCCTTCAACATTAAATTTATTAATACGATTATATACTTAATACAGATTAAGTATCCATTTACTCTGTGGATGTATGCACAAAAGGGATTGCTGTTATTACTATTCTAACCAGTTATCTCCCCACAGTTTTTACTTTCTTAGTATAATTATATCTTTTTTTAATGAAGACATTAAAAATGCTTAAAGTGTTCTTTTGTAAATGTTTGCCAGTTTTTAAAAAACTAGGGGTTTTTGTTAATGACTTAAAAAATACTAATATTTTTAAGTAGTTTTGGTTTTGTGCTGCTGTAGGATGAGTGCTATCAAGTAAGGCAGATATTTGCTCAGAAGCTACACAAGGCACTTGTGAAGTTACTGCTCCCATTGGAGTATATGGCCATCTTTGCCTTGTGTGCCAAAGATCCTGTGAAGGAGAGAAGAGCACATGCACGACAGTGTTTACTAAAAAACATCAGTATACGCAGGGAGTACATTAAACAGAACCCCATGGCTACTGGTAAGTAACTTTCAAAGTGCTGTGTGCAAATACATCTTGTCAATGTATCCATTTGTGGAGGGTTTTATTTCTTATATTTCTGTTGTATTGGGTTGGCCAGTAAGTTCATTCATGTTTTTCCATAAGATGGCCAAGCCAACAGTGTATAACACTGGGACTTTTATAGAATGTTGCTGTTGCAGTTAAGATGTATGTAAAATTTAAGGTTTTAGTTTCTGAGTCCTGTTTATAATGCATATAAGGAAGAACTGCATTTTATAGGATGAGCAGCATGGCTTGATTTGAACACATTGCTCTGATGTTGGAAAGTAAAGTCCCTAGCTTTGCCAGGGACTCAATCTTAAATTAATCCTTTGTCTTTCGTAGCCTTCAAAATTGAAAAAAAGTATTTCAGTATCATCCAGATGATATGTTGCCTCTAATTTAGAAATAATTGAGGGAAAAATGTTAACTGAAGTGGTTAGAACATTAAATTAGGGAGAGATTTTTATAAAAGCTATTATTACTATTGTTGATAATAATGTTTTCACTCTAGAGAAACTATTATCACTGTTGCCTGAGTATGTAGTTCCGTATATGATTCACCTGCTAGCTCATGATCCAGATTTTACAAGATCACAAGATGTTGATCAGCTTCGTGATATTAAAGAGTAAGTCATGTTGATTTTTAAAGAATTTTTTAAAATATTTTTACTTTTTAAAAAAGGCTTAATTTTTATGTTACTGTCCCCATTAGAATAAAATTTTTTATGGTTTTCTTTTATTGTAAATTTTAACTTTCATCTTACAAAATTGTTTCTGTCTAATAAGTTCTGTTTGGTGGTTTTGTTTGTTTGCTGTTGTTTGCAGTTAGCTTTAGCTGAGTCTTTGAAATAGATTGACTTGGTTTTTATGTTATTTTTATTGTTTGTGTTAAATGGGCTTCAGTTACGTCAGTTTGATCATTTAGAAAGCCATGTGAAAGCCATGTAGGGAAAATTTCTCTCTGTAAAGCTACACTTTCAACCTCAAAAGATGCCTCAAAAGCATGCACACACATAAAAGATACTCTGTGGCAGGACTATGGTAATACAAAATTAGATATGTTACACCAGTCACAGAGAGGTTTGTCTCTGGTGGAAAGACAGGCAAGTAAACAATTGCAGAATACTTAAGTGTTTTTATGTAAAATAGAACTTTGTATATTGATGCATGGTGAGTAAACAAGTACACAATGGCCTAGAATTATCTACAAATGACTCCAAGAAACTTTAAAGCAGTATTTACTTTGCCATTGATATGCTTTTGCTTTGTACCTTTAAATCGGTCCCTTCAGCTTGTATTTAAATTACTATGATTTTTTATATGGGACATGACACCTTTTAGTTCTAATCTTATTTGAGGTTGTTGTTGTTGTTCAGTCGCTAAGTTGTGTGGTAATCAACATTTATTTCTGCCTCCTGTAGCTCTTTAAGGAGACATAGGTTCTAGTCCCAGCTATGTGAGTAAAAGCTTTACTTCTCTGAGCTTCTCTGCTTCAGTTGCTTTATCCATAAAATACAGGATATGAAATAGGTAATTCCTAAAATGTCTTCTAATTCTGATTTCTGTTTATTTTATAAATATATTTTATTTGCAAATTCTTTTTTTTTTATAACTTTTATTTTGGGATTTCCCAGAAAGCACTTTGATAAAGCAAAAAAATAATGTATATGTTCGCCTAGAACACTAGGTCTGTGTTAAGCAAACTTTGAGCCCTGTTTCAGTTCAAGGCCATCATGTGGAAAAAGGTTAGACTTAAGAGAGGAGTAATGATGTGGGAAGAGCACTGAAGTCATTCAAGTTAGAACTGAAATCACTGGCACATACTTTTTGATTCTACCTAGTAGGCAATGCTTTTGAATATCTCTGAACATTTCAAGTTACTGTAACTTTTCTTTTTCTAGTTAAGGTGTACAGTTTCTTAAAGTATACAGTTAGATTATTCATTAGACTTTTTTTTTTTAATACAGGGTGTTATCAGATACAAATTTCCCTTTCAGCACTACCAGTGCTGAATCCTATTAGTATAGTATGTTGTGTTTTTATTTGTCTTAAGGTATTTTCTAATTCTTCTTGTGATTTCTTCTTTGACCCATTGATTGTTTTAAGAGTGTGGTTTGGGAATTCCCTGGCTGTCTAGTGGTTAGGATCCACGCTTTTAATGCAAAGGGCCCAGGTCAGTCCCTAGTCAGGGAACTAAGATCTTGCAAGTAACATGGCCAAAAAAAAAGTGCAAAGTGTGGTTTAGTTTTCATATATATGTGAGTTTTCCAGTTTTCCTTGTTTTCCTTCTGTTACTGACTTTTAGTTTCATGCTGTTCTGGTCAGAAAAGATACTGTTTTAAGACTTGTGGCTTGCTGTCGAGGCCTGTTAAGACTTATGGTCTGTCCTAGAGAATATTCCAAGTTCACCTGAAGAAACTGTGTGTCCTGCTATTGTTAGTTGGAGTATTCCATCTGTGTCTGATATGTCTGATTGGTTTATGGTGTTGTTCAAGTTCTCTGTTTTCTCTTTGGTCTCCTCTCTGTCTTTTCTATCCATTATTGAAAATAAGGTATTGAAATCTCTTATTGTGGAACATGTATTTCTCCCTTTACTTCTGTCAATTTTTGCTTCATAGGTTTTGGGACTCTGTTGTTAGGTTTGTGTTTATAATAGTCATATCCTCTCCAACACAGTCCTTCTGGGTCTTTTGCAATCCAGTTTGTCTAATTATAAAATAGCTACCAGCTCTCTTTTGGTTACTGTTTGTATGAAATGTATTTTTTCCCCATCCTTTAACTTTCAATTACTTTGTGTTTTTGTATCTGAAATGAGTCTTTTATAGACAAGATATATATATGGATCTTGTTTCTCCCTTAATCTACTCTGCTTGTCTGCTTTTTAATTGGGAGATTTAATCTGTTTTCATTTAAAGTAATTACTGATACGTAATTCTGCCATATAACTATTAGTTTTCTCTGTGTCTTATATATTTTTTGTTATTTAATTGCTCCATTACTGCCTCTCATTTTTGTATTTACAGTTGAACTTTACAGCATGAATAGGTTTGAACTGTGCAGGTCCACTTACATGCAGATTTTTTTCAATAATAAATACTGTAGTGCTTTAAGATCCACAGCGGGTAGACCCACAGATACAGACAAACTTCATATACAGAGGAACCGATTATACATAATTACTCTTAACATCTTAAAGTTGTAACGACCTATTTTGAATAATAGCAACTTAGTTTCACTAGTGTAGAGATACTCTGCTCTTGTGAAATATGAAATCGCTCCTTTGTGTCCAACTCTTTGCAACCGCATAGACTGTAGCATACCAGCCTCCTCCATCCATGGAATTTCCCAGGCAAGAGTACTGGAGTGGGTTGCCACTTCCTTCTCTGCTCTTATACATCTCTGTTTCATTCCCTTTATATTGTAATTGATACAAATTATATCTTTATATATCATTTCTTTTCACATAGATGTGATTATTTTTATGCTTTTGGTTTATTTACTTGTTTTCGGCTGTGCTGGGTCTTTGTTGCTGGCAGGCTCTTCTCTAGTTGTAGAGAGTGGAGTCTGCTCTCCAGTTGCGGTGCTCAGGTTTCTTATGGTGGTGGCTTCTCTTGCAGAGCACAGGCTCTGAGGCACGTGGGCTTCAGTAGTCGTGGCACATGGGCTCAATAGTTGTGGTTCCTGGGCTCTGGCACACAGGCTTAACAATTGGGGTACAAGGACTTAGTTGCTCTGCAACATATAGGATCTTCTTGGATCAGGAATCAAACCCTTGTCTCCTTCATTGGCAGGCAGATTCTTTACCATTGAGCCACCAGGGAATTCCCTGCATTTGCTTTTTAAATCATATATTTAAAAAGGAGTTACAAATCAGAAGCTCAGTAATGCTGGCCTTATATTTTAGCTTTGTTACCTTTACCAGTTTTTTTTTTTTTTTTATTTCTTACGGTTTCAAGATACTGTTTAGTGTTCTTTCATTCCTACCTGAAGGACTGAGTTTGGTATTTTTGCAAGACAGGTCTACTAAAAGCAAACTCCATTAACCTAATGCTAAATTTTCCTTTACAGTAGTCTTTAAAAACATATATATATACTATAGGCAAAGAAGTACACACAGATTATCTTCAAGTGATTTTTTTCTCCTCTTGATAGAGTAAAGCAGTAAGTCCATGGTGGTTGCCTAAAAAATCATCATGGGAACTTAATAATAGATTTTGATTCTAGATTTGGCAATGTAAGTTCCTCAGATGATTCTAATCTTCATCCCAATTTACTTAGAAATTCAGGTGTCACCAGACACTTTATGTATTAAATGACTATAAAATAAATAAGCGGAAAACAGAAAAATGATTTGAAATGTGACTGTTTCGCTGAATTACTCGTTATATGCACACCAGTCTCATAACACATGAAATTCAGAGTTATGTCACAGTAGAATTACATATGAGCCCTAGGTCATAGGATAAATAGCTTACAAATGGTCAAAATGGCAAGACTATGCTGTATGCTGGTTTGCTCGTCATTGCTGGATATTAATACACATTATATTATCTAAATGTTTATTAAATACCTATAGAATGACTCTTCATGTGTATGCCTCATGAAACTGTCAGGCTTTCTCATATTAAGCTATATGTTCATGTTTGTTATTTGTGATGTTATATCCTATTTTAATTGAATGTTATTAACAAGATATTTCTATTAATCATTAGAGTTTTATTCTTTGTATACTCGAACAACAGAACTTCCCAG
The DNA here is from genome assembly GCF_027580195.1 of Bos mutus. NCBI lineage: Eukaryota > Metazoa > Chordata > Mammalia > Artiodactyla > Bovidae > Bos > Bos mutus. Next base: position 58,888,447 of record NC_091622.1, on the reverse strand, counting down.
TAAACTATTTTATCCACTCAGCAAAAGAACCTGCAATTAGTCTCTTTACTAAGTGAATATGTTTCATTTAGGTGCCTCTGGTTCATGCTTGAAGTTTTAATGACAAAAAATGAAAATAATAGCCATGCCTTTATGAAAAAGATGGCAGAGAATATCAAGCTAACAAAAGATGCCCAGTCTCCAGATGAATCCAAGACAAATGAAGTAAGATATATATTAGGCCAGTGACTATTAAGAAATTACACGGAAAAAGCAATGTGACCCTTGTCCCACTTGTTTTTCCTGTTGTATAATAAATAGATTACAGAATGCTTATAAAAATATATGCTTATAGTTTATAAATATATGTACTTTTTCTTTCATTACATTGAATTCTAATTTTTGAAGACTGTTTATTACTCTGAAAAAGATATTAAAATATGTACAGAGCATGGGGATAAGAACTAGTGAAATTTATAACTATGCTATCTTAAGAACTAGTAAGTGTTACAGACCAGTAGATATTCTTGTATGTTTCCTTTAGTTTGTTGTTTTTAATGCATACTTGGCATTCATGTTAAAGTAAAATGAAGGGGACTTTTTTGTTCTTGTTACTAGGAAGTTACATCAGAAGAAGTGCCAGAGACAACATGCAGAATGTTCAAGGAATAAACAATAGCCCCATATTACTGTGTTGATTCCGTGTTACATATTGGGTAAAACTGGTACCTGTGCTTATTTTGCCCTCCTGAAAGTTAACGTGATTTGTTCCCTCCCTAGAAACTTTATACAGTGTGTGATGTGGCCCTGTGCGTGATAAATAGTAAAAGTGCTTTGTGCAATGCAGAGTCACCAAAGGATCCAGTCCTGCCAGTGAAATTTTTTACACAACCTGAAAAGGTAACTTTCTTCTCTTCATTTTTCTACTGTACTGAACTTGTTTAAATTTGTTACTGTCATCCTGGTGGCAAATACTAGACTGTCTTAACTACAAAGTAAATAAAAAATACCTCTGTGAGTTTATCAAGAAAGGGGAGATTGTCTTCCAAAGCCTGAAAAATATCATTCTCACCTTACAGAGTAGAGAATACAAATCAAGCTTGGTGGTGGTGTTCCTATGTGAGCTATTCCTTCTGGATATTTCTAATATGTAAGAGGAATTTTCAAATTTCTTAAATTGTTTTCATCTCATCCTGTTAAAACACTGTTAGTATTTTTTCAGACAAGAAATAAAATTGTAGAGTGTAAATTATATACATCTATATATGAAATAAAGTATCAGTATGAATGGAATTGGTCTTGGCAATTGACAGACCTGGATTCGAAGTTAACAGACTTCCCCGGCGGCTCTGCCGTAAAGGATCTGCCTGCAATGCAGGAGATATGGGTTTGATGCCTGGGTCATGAAGATCCCCTGGAGGAGGAAATGGCAACCCACTCCAGAATTCTTGCTGGGAAAATTCCATGGACAGAGAAGCCTGGTAGGCTAGTCTGTGGGGTCACAGATAGTCAGACACACAGCTAAACCACTGAACACGCACCCAAGTTAACTCTTCTAAGCTTCAATTTCTTCATCTCTAAAATGCAGATGATGATAATACCTGTGAACTATTACTAATATGCCTAGGTCTATAAGAGTTAGTCAAAAGGAAGCATTAATTAGTGGTATTGTTAATAATGGGGCTTCCCAGGTGGCTCAGTGGTAAAGAATCCGCCTGCCAATGCCGGAGACGTGGGTTCTATCCCTGTGTTCAGAAGACCTCCTGGAAAAGAAAATAGCAACCCAGTCTAATATTCTTGCCCTGGAAATCTCATGGACAGAGGAGCCTAGCAGGCAGTCCATGGGGCTGCAAAAGAGTAGGACCTAACTTAGTGACTGAACAATAATAATAACATTATTAATAATACATAGTACATTTATTCTGCTAGCAACAAATGAAGTTTTCCACGTAAGTAAATTTTTCAGCCAACTAATAGCTCTTTAAATTTTTCCAGCTAATTTGGATTTTAAGACTTTTTTTTTTTTAACAGATTGCATTTTATTTATTATCCACTTTAAGGTGACATTTTGAAGTTTTAACTTTCCTGTTGTTTTTTTAAAAAAATCAATATTTTTAATGGAAAAAATATGGCATTTAAAAATTTCAACAAAAATTTGTATCCAGTTTTCTTTAATGATCTAGTACTCAGAATTTATGCCTGGTTTTAATAGGAATAATAAAGATTGCAAAGTTACTTGCCTTCTAATTGAATTTACTGGTCTTTATAAATACTCCTACATGAGCTCTTGAATTTAAATTTACTTTATTGCTGACCCAGGGCTATTATGACTAGAATAGTACCTATATAGAATTTACATACAGTAGTAGTCCTGTCATCGAGAATTTAAGTTGCTGTTTGTTACTATCTCATTCTAATTGATTTTTGTTTTGATATGAAACTTAGAATGTTTTTAGCCTTCATAATAATACTTAGAGTTTCCATTTTCAGTGAGCATCTTGCCTCATTTCCTTTTCTAATATACTGCTTTTAATATGGTGTAAGTTCAAACACAAGAACATTAGGGATATTAAGATCATGAGCCTAGTGATATTATAGTATATCTTGATGTAACATTTATTTTGGCTGTATAAAAGCCTTTGTAAGGAAGAAAAGAAAGATACAGCCTTGCCTAGACTTCATATCGAAAGTATGATTTCTTCATAGGCACATTTAAGCCATTTTGTTCTTTTCTATGACACTAGTGTGAAGATCAACTTAGTAAAAGAAAAAATAATTTTCAAGGTGATTACTTAGAAATGATGAACATCCGGATGATAACAGATCATTTGGCTTCTGTGTCTTGTGGTTTACTCGTGCTATTCCCAGGGTAATTAACAGAGAGAGCCACCACATAATCAGATTGAACTCTTTAAGTTTTGTATAGATATAACTTTTAAGAAAGTATCATCAGTGTCCACGTTTGGTTTAAATTCATTTATTAACTAGTTAATATCACTGCTGCCCAAGAACATTATGATCGCCTTTATTAGATTTTGATGGTGTATTTACCTTTATGATTTGCAGTCTACTTATGGTTCTAAGAAACAAAATATTTTTAATTAAAGTAAAAGATTTTTTTTGTTTCAGTAAGGATAATTTTCTTGAGGGTTCCCTGGTGGCTCAATGGTAAAGAATCCACTGCCAATGCAGGAGAAAGGAGTATGATCCCTGGACTGGGAAGATCCCCTGGAGAAGGAAATGGCAATCCACTCCAGTATTTTTGCCTGGGAAGTCCTATATACAGAGGAGTCTGGGTGAGCTACCATCCATGGATTTGCAAAAGAGTCAGACACAACTTAGCAACCAAACAAAAACAGTTTTTCTTGAGATCCTATGTGGGGTTCTTTTAGTGAGTATTAAGTGCCTGATATATGCTTAGTACCATTTTGGGTGCTTTGGGAGCACAGAAGTAAATTCCCTGGTAGTGCAGTGGTTAAAGAGTCTGCACGTCCATTGCAGGGGGCCTGTGTTCAACCCTTGGTGGGAAAGATCCCACATGTGTGACACAGCCAAAAAAGGAAGTAAATTTTATAATAGAGTGTAGGTGAACACAGTTCATTGAGTAAACTGGAAACTAATAGAAGTATGTTTTATTTTAAATGTGATTTAAGGGAATTCCTTGGTGATCCAGTGGTTAGGATTCCATACTTTCAATGCCAATATCCTGGATTCAGTCCCTGGTCAAGGAACTAAGATCCCACAAGCCATGTGGCATGGACAAAAACAAAAAGTAATTTGCCTAATTTATCTCTAAATTTGACTAAGTCTTGTGTGTCACTTGATTTAATTTTAAAACTAAACTTATGGTATGGTTCATGAAATAATGCTTTGATGATTTGATAGGTTTCATAGCATAAATGAACCTGTTACTGTAAGGCATAATGCCTGAAAAGTCTTTTATGAACAATAAAAATATGCATGTTCACTTTTTTTTTTTGATAGGACTTCTGTAATGACAAGAGTTATATTTCAGAAGAGACAAGAGTACTTCTGTTAACAGGAAAGGTATTATATACTAGATAATTGGGGGATCTTTATCTCCTGTGCATATTACTGCTAACCTTTAAACATCCCTCAGGTTTTATGGTTCCTGATTCTTAGACATCATGTTGTGGATTGTAGCATCTAAAGCATTTGTTCTCTTGGACTTTTTTCTGCCATGAACCATTTTTGAGTTAAAACCATGTGTCCTCATCAGTACGGATAGGGTTCAAGTTATTTAGAATTCACAAAGCAAATTTCCCTGAAAAATGATATAATAAATTTAGATGTGTAAGAAAAAAGAAATAATTTTAAAGTATTAATAAGTTAGTTTATATCCTATAAAGGTAATATGCTATCTAAAAGGAAAAAGGAAATTTAATATTTAATAAAGAATCTAAACTGTTAAAACTATATACACTCAGTAGTTTTTTATCTGTAAGGCATTACTATGTCTTACTCAGTATGTATTTCACTGTGTTTTAGGGGCACTTTTTATTTTAATTGAACAATAAAGAATAATTAAATAGTGCATAGTTGTGGTTTTTTTTGCATAGTTATTTTTAAAAGAAGTAATACTTCTGACTTCAAATTATGTTCAGACACAGTATTAAAGAATTATCATTTCTAATAAATTTAGGATTTAACTTCCCAATAACAACTGTCTTAACAATTCCTGGGCTTAAGCAGAACAATAATCCCTTACATGTGTATAAATTTATATGTATTCCTTTTAGTAAGGTATAAAATAACATGCATATATGTAATTTCTAGCCAAAACCTGCTGGAGTACTAGGTGCTGTAAACAAGCCTTTGTCAGCAACGGGAAGGAAACCATATGTTAGAAGCACTGGAGCTGAGACCGGAAGCAATATTAATGTAAATTCAGAGCTGAACCCTTCCACCGGAAATCGACCAAGGCAATTTTTTTTCTTCAGTTGTTTTTGTTATGATCACTCACTACTTGATACATCTTTCAATTCCTTTTCTTAAAGCACATCACAAAAATGGACTTTAGGGAACATCTTAGTAAAAAACATACTGCTGAATTTTAGTATAATTAATGATGGTAATTGAGTGTGTATTACACTTTGGGAAACCATTTAGCATTCTAAATGTATAGAAAAGTTAAATAAAAAAAAAAGAATTTGTAGTACAGTAAAACTAATTTACTTGGAAGTGTGTGTGTATATGTGCAAATTTAACACTTAGGAAAACTGAAAATATAACTCTTTAAACAAATTTATTTATATGCTTTTTAACTCGAGATTTAGTATAGCATGAATAAAGATAACATTGTTAATAACATTTGCCACTTATTGTTAAAGATTCCATGTTTAACATGTCAGGTGTTTACTGTCTTAGCTACTGCATAAAAATTTCCACCTGACCCTACTCTTACAAACATTGAATAATGAGGCTTTTAAAGATTTTATTCTGATTCATATTTTAAGAATAAATTCAACTGGTAGTGTTTTAAACACATTTTTAGCAGTAGAATCCAAAGATATAAAAATATTAACGTGGGGCATCTGTGGTTTACGTGGATGGTGGGCGTCAAACACCTCTCCCGTGGCCTTTTCTAGCAGCCCCCTGTCTTACAGAAATAATTAAGAACACAGACTGAAGAAAATGATAGTCTTAATCTGCTGTACTTTTGCTTGGTTTTAGCGTTTTCCACCCCAGCAGATAGGCTTATAGAAGAGTTATGTTGTTTGTTTCTTGACAACTAATCTATCAGGTGACTTTAGGCAGTCATTTCTTTCTTAGATTAGTAAGGTTAAGTGGAAATCAGTAACTTGGTGTAATAGGGCAGTAGGCTGTAGCCACAGATATGAGTCTTGCTAACTTGGCCAGCCTTCTAAGCCAGTCTAAGCCTCCTGTTTTCTTATTGGTATAGTGAGAGTAAAGTTTGTATTCATGTGGTCAAATGAAGAAGCTTTGGTTTGTTTTTCTTCAACAGGGAACAGAGTTCAGAGGCAGCAGAAACTGGTGTTAGTGAAAATGAGGAGAACCCTGTAAGAATTATTTCTGTCACACCAGTAAAGAATATTGACCCAGTAAAGAATAAGGTAAATTTTTAAATTTAATGAGTTTCTCCCATGGAGATTCTTACTACAGTTTCATGACAGGAGTGAAAAACCCACGGTCAGTACATTAATGTATACTACATACTATACATGTGTGTACCTATGCTTACTGTGCTTTCTCTCTCCAGAAATGATTCTGTGTTCACTTTCTTCATTTAACCAGAGCTTGTGTGTCACCCATAATGGTATCCTTCTACCGCACTACTTTTCCCAGTGCCTTGAAAGAATAGGACCTGAGGGGTTTTGAGATCTTGTTTTCAAATACTTCATTGACTCCCGCCAGAGATCAACACTTCTTGTTTGTTTAAGTTAAACTTATGAGCTAGCCATAATGTTTGAGTTTTTATGTATTTAACAGCTGCATTCTTTCTTTGATGGTGGATCTTTTATCTATAGCTCCCAATATTCTTAATTTTTTGGCAGGATAGAAAGGAATGTAACATTGGTAGGAGGATAACTTTCCTCAGTTGGAATAGTATAAGAATAGTAATATTTTTTTTCCATAGAATCATATTCTTGACATACTTTTTTTACACACCATATATTTATGGTATTTATAAGATGTTTTAGGAATTACCCTCAGGTACATAAAATATAGGACTATACAGTCATTCCACAGTAGCTGAACCTTTCCTATCGAAACTCGTTGTGTGAACTCAAACTGAACAGATAGGGGTTTTTTTTTTAATGCCCCTATCCTTTTTTTTTTTTTTAACTTTACAATATTGTATTGGTTTTGCCATATATCAACATGAATCTGCCACAGGTATACACGTGTTCCCCATCCTGAACCCTCCTTCCTCCCCGTACCATCCCTCTGGGTCGTCCCAGTGCACCAGCCCCAAGCATTTATATACATATTTATTTATTTATTTGGCTACATTGAGGCTTGGTTGAGGCATGCAAGCTTAGTCACCCTGTGGTATGTTGGATCTAAGTTCCCTGACCGGAGATCGAACCTGCATCCCCTGCAGTGGAAGGTGGGTTTTTAACCACTGGACACCAGGGAAGTCCTGATAAGGTTCATTTTTTGGTCAGTCTCTCACTGTCCATACTCTGTGCTCTTTGCTAGCTGAACTTCACTATGTCAGTAGATTCAGGGAACCTCTCAAAGGTGTTAGAATTCAGAAGCCAATAGATTTAGATATTGTGGGATCTTTTTATAGAATTAAATATTCAGCATAAACATGCTTCAATTCAGAAATGCATATTGTTACAGATACTTAGTTAAACATGCTTGTCATGTGTATTAAGAGGTAGTACAGAGATGCAAATGTTTAACTAGTACAAACGGCTAATCTATAACCTTCCCAACCTCTGTGGTAAAATTGTATAAAAGATAAATTGGATATTTAAATTCTAATTTTTGAGGGGCCAAAATGTGACTTCGCTTGACCTGTAATATTATATTGTTTTGTTCCAAACCCTGTTTTAACTTTTTCATACTTCCAAAGAATGTTTTAACGATTCAGTGTTGCCTAAAGAGACATGTCGTGTTTTGGCAAAAGCCTGATAGCTTCCCAGTCAGATCTCCCATAAATTGATATGATCATTTCTTTCCAGGATCTGGTCCTCAGTCTTGCATGCTCAAAACAGTGTGTTGCTAGTATATTAAAAGAAGATATGATCTAAGGGAGTGTTTCTTGCTAACCAGTTTCTCGAAGAGGTTGATATGTAAACCAGTTAATTAGTTATATAAATAAAAACTATCCAACAAGTTGGATATGTATGTTTACAGATCAGAACATTTTCTATTATTCACTCAGTGAGAGAAATCAAATTGTAATATGAAGAATGAATACGAGAGGTGGTTAAAAGAAGTAAGATACTAACATTCCACGGATGCAGGCAAGCAGTACTGCCAGTGTTGCCCTTTAGAGTCTTTCTTCATGCCTGTAGCTGACTGTAGGCATGACTATGCCTTCATGCCTCTTCATTTGGTTTTTGCATGAGTTTGTTATCCATATGCACATATACATAATGTTCATAAATATGTAAATATGATCATGTACATGACTTTTAATACAGTCTTTTTTTCCCTATTAAACAGCCTTATCTTGTGTGTTCAAATTTTTCTCTCCAGAGTTATCATTTTCTTACTTGTATACACATAAATCCTTTCCCCCTTCTTTGTTAGTGCAAACAATGTTGCATTAAACTTGTGATTTTTTTTCTAGGGGCTGAGTTCTAGTAGTGGGATTGCTGGGTCAAGTAGTAAAATACTAGAGATTTTAGATATTTCCATATTGTTTTCTCAGAAAGTTAGAACACCTGACATTTCTACTAAGCGGGTACTTTTTTCTCTACATATCCACCATCAGCAGGTTTTATAGTTCTTTTGAATCTTTTTCTGTTTAAAGTATCAAAACTAATACCCCACTATTGTTTTAATTTTATATTTACTTTTGTTGACCATTTGGATGTACTCTTATGTGAATTGCTTGTTCATATTTGCCCTTTTTTAAATTATCTGTTTTTGTTTCTTTTTTCCGGCCATGCCGCACAGCTTGTGGGAACTTCACTAACTAGAGATCAAACCCAGGCCACCAGGGAACTCAGTAACTCAACTTCTGATGCTGTAGTAGTTATACCTTCTCGTTAACACTCTTGCTTCCTTCTGATCTAGTCACCCAATATAGCACCCAATGTGATCTTTTTAAAAAGATAATTTGGATTCTGTTTGCCCTCTGTTTAAAGTCAGTGACTTTTATTATGGACAGAGGACCTTGGTGGGCTACAGTCCATGGGGTCACAAAAGAGTCGGACACAACTTAGCAACTATACAACAACAACTTTTATTAGCACTGAAAATAAAATCAGATTTCTTAAAGGTCCCATAAAGCATTCATGATCTGGCCCATGCTTGCTTCTCCTGCCATACACCAGTCTCACATCACTTCAAGTTACTTAATCTTCCAAGCTCTGTCCTTCTTTGGGTGCTTCATGCTGCCTCTTGCATCTGTCTAGAACACTTTACTTTCCACATGGTAAGCCTTGCTCTGATACTGTTATTCCCCAGAATAATCAAATTGGTGTTTCCTTTTATTTATTTATTTATTTTTTCCTGAATTCCCCTTTCTTTAATGTCTTTAGCACTTAGGGTAATCTGTACTTAAATGTTTGTTTACTCTTTAAAAAAGATTAATCATCTATTATGCTCATCTGTTGAGGACCAGAACAGTATCAGTTTTGTTCCCCAATCTATGCATAGCAGCCACTACATGTAATAGACACTAAGTTGAGTGAATGGTTTCAACTTCAGGTTTAACCACACTTAGTCATCTTTATTGGCCTTTTTATTTTGCCCAGGAATCACCATCTTTCACCAGGTGACTTTGCATATCTCTGTCTAATCCGCTGTATACTGTTCAACAGTTTACCCTGTGTGGACCACCTTACTCTTTTTCCTTCATGTATTATCTGTTCTCTTAAGATAAAGTTTACTTTAATGTTTTAAATCCTCAACATGAAACACTGATTTTTGGATTTTCTAACTTAAGATACTATTTTCATGAGTTTTCATTTAAGTAAATTATCTTGAAACATGAAAGATTTATATGTGTTTCCCAGTCATTCTGAAAACATTTTGAGGGGAAATGAAAGTTAATTAACTGAAAAGATATAGTCTTAATTTTTTGGATGATGATAGTGTTCCTTTGTTTCCCTTGAATCAATTCAAATTATTACAGTTGATTCCTAAATTTCATTTGTATAAAGGTCACTTTCATCCTGAAAACTATTATTCCTCCTAATGTCTGTTATGTCTGTTACACTAAAATCGAATTTTATTAGCTTAAACATTTTAGATGACAATATGTATGCCAAACTAGAAAGAGGAAAAAAAAGAGAATGTTCAGGAAGAAGTAGGTTAATGACCGATCCAATAAGAAGAGACAAAAGTTTGAATGAATGAGTGAAGTGAGATGATAAAGAACTTTCTGTTACAGAACTATGAAGATTATTATAGTTAGACGCATCATAGAGAAAGAAAATAACATTGAATTATGAAAACATCCTCCCTGCTTTTGAAAAGTTGTAGCATTAAGAACATACTAGCAATAAAAAGGACGTTTTTATTTAAAATGAGTGTGAAAGAACAGCTGAGTAGGTTTTCTCATGTAACTGCCTGTACCATTTAATACATATTTACTGAGTATAATATATGCCACGCACTGTGGTTAGGTACGGAGAAGGCAATGGCACCCCACTCCAGTACTCTTGCCTGGAAAATCCCATGGATGGAGGAACCTGGTAGGCTGCAGTCCATGGGGTCACTAAGAGTCGGATACAACTGAGTGACCTCACTTTCACTTTGCAGTTTCATGCATTGGAAAAGGAAATGGCAACCCACTCCAGTGTTCTTGCCTGGAGAATCCCAGGGACGGGGGAGCCTGGTGGGCTGCCATCTGTGGGGTCGCATAGAGTCGGACACGACTGAAGCAACTTAGCAGCAGCAGCAGCATGGTTAGGTATCATGTTCAGTCCTTACCCTTAAGGAATTTACATTCCTCGTGGGACATAAGCAGTGAGTTAGAAACCCTGAAATCCCAACTCCTAAAATAACTTGCAGAATGCTTCTTCTAGTCAGATCAGTGATATTTAAGGAATTTCTGTTCATAAAATTGTTTTCTGCTCTTCTAGGAAATTAATTCTGATCAGTCTGCCCAGGGCAACATCAGCAGTGACCGAGGAAAGAAAAGAACAGTAACAGCAGCTGGTGCAGAGAATATCCAACAAAAAACAGATGAGAAAGCAGATGAATCAGGACCACCTGCCCCTTCAAAACCCAGGAGAGGACGTCGACCCAAATCTGAATCTCAGGGCAATGCAACCAAAAATGATGATATAAATAAACCTCTTAGTAAGGGAAGAAAGAGAGCTGCAGTCAGTCAGGAGAGCCCTGGAGGTCTGGAAGCAGGTAATGCCAAAGCACCCAAACTGCAAGACACAGCCAAAAAGGCAGCACCGACAGAGAGACAGATTGACTTGCAAAGGTAATGTACTCCATTCTTTCTGAACTTTGAGTTTAGACATTTTGTTTTATTCCTAGTTGCCATCCATAACAGCCAAATACCTAGCCATTTGGGAGTGAAAACTGCCCCCTGGTTTTCCTCAGTAAGTTATGATGGCATTTATTTTTAATCTCATAACCTTCAGGACAACAATTTGAAGAGAGATCTCCTAAATTAGGATATGGTATTTTGGTATTTCTATTTATTAGCAAGGATATTATTATCTTGGTCTGCTTCACATAGTTGCATGGGGTTTACTAAATATAAACGGCTACTTTTTTGATACAGAAGTCCCAGAATGGAGTAAATAGATGTCATGACACATGAACAAGTATATCTTGCTCTTTAATTCCACTTGTTATAGTAAACTTTAATATACATCAACAACTTACTTCTCTCCCCTACCCTTCCCAATGAGAATAACCTCACAGCTGCTCGTCTTTGATCATGTTTGGGTTAGGTTTTTAAATTAACATTTATGAAATTCTGAAGTTTCGGGTTATTAAATTTGTTATATTTTAAATGTCTCTAAGTACCTTTTCAGCGTCTAATGGCAGCTGATCCAGGCCCAAATCTGACTAAGTAATGGGTGTTTCTTATACTCACTTCCAGTTTTATGGACTAAAAGTAGAAAGCCAATATTGGGGGCAAATTTTCTTATTTTCTCCTCAAACCTGGACCTTTGACCTGTAACAACATACTTAACATTGGCCTCCTTATCTTCATCAGTAAGACAATATGATAATACCTTCCTCAAAGGATTGTTCTAAGAATTAAATGGATCATTAAATAGAAAGCACTTAACAAAATGCCTTGTGTAGAATAAATGCTCAGCAGTTAACCACTGTTTTGAATTCTAGTTGCTTTACCCCTTAATATATTTTTAGTTATGCAAAAACTGAAGAAATTTCATTGGAAAAGATAGCCAGAATTCTCTAAAGGATTTCTAGAATTCTGGCTTTTCCTCACCCGCATAAACTACTACTGATCTCACACCCAGGCCACCTGAGCCACCTGATCTTACCTGTCACAAGCTGTCCTTTTGCCATCTAACCAAAATATCCACGAACCCTGAAATATACTTGAACCCTGAAAATATTTTCAGTAGCAACCAACCTTGTCTCTGAAATTGAGCATTGTAAAACCCATTGCTCTGCTTTTAGTTACACCATTGCCCCCAAAGCATTAAACAAACCCAACAAAAATGGCTTACATGCCAGAAACTGCTCTTGATTTAAAATGGCTTTGGGCCTTCTGAAAAATCTTAAAATATCTTTTAAGAGTGAAAAGATACCTTAGAAGTCTTAAGTATGCCAGTTAGTAGATTGGTTGGGCGATGTGTTACACACAATACAAAATTCTTTGTGACAGGTGTTCATGATAGTACTTCAGTAGAATAAATACTGTGCACATATCTTAGAAACTTCTGATTGATTTATTAACTATTAATTCATGGCTAACAAAACATGGAAGGACATTCTGAAACTTTCTGCCAGGCTTCCTTTTGTCTTTTCCATTCTTTCCTGAATCTAATATACAACTCTGCCCTTAAATTCTAGCATTATGACTTTTGTTTGGAAACCTAATTACTCCAGAAACTCTATATTACTCACGATATCCTCTTGCATAGAAATAAACGCATTATAGGCAGATGAGTATTGCTCTTTACACTTCTCATTTGTTCTTCTAACAAATACAGACAGATTAGACTGCCATCATTGTGCTGGGTGTTGGCAATACATAAGTATCCAAAATAGATAGATTCTTGCCCTCCAAGAATATACTTCCCAGCCAGAAGAGAGCAGAAAAACTTTCACTCTAGGTCTATTGACTGATAAAAACATAAGAATTATTTTTATTACTACATAAAGCAGTGAAATTCTGACTCATGCTACAATATGGATGAACCTTAAAGACATTCATTATGCTAAGTGAAATAAGCCAGACCCAAAAGGACAAACAGTGTATGATTCCACTTACATGAAATCCTAGAGTAGTCCAATTAAATTCATAGAGGCAGAATGAGGTGGTTGCCAGGGGATGGGGGTGGGGGACTAGGCATTGCTGTTTAATAGATACGGCATTTCAGTTTGGGAGGATGAAAATATTCTATTAAAACATTAATCCTAATATTGTTTATTAGGTTGTGCAAAAGTAATTGCAGGTTTGTGTTATTGAACTCTGCTCTTTGATATTCATATACATTCTTAAATAAATGTATTTATGTTTTACATCATTTTAATGTGCATTTCTTGCTTTTTTTTTTTTTGCTAATGACATTGCATTTATTGTAGACTGTAGAAATGATGTTAGACAAAAAGCAAATTCAAACGATTTTAAGTTCAAAATGGGTTGTAAAACAGCGGAGACAACTCACAAAGTCAACAACACACTTGGCCCAGGAACTGCTAATGAACGTACAGTGCAGTGGTGGTTCAAGAAATTTTGCAAAGGAGACAACAGCCTTGAAGATGAGGAGCATAGTGGCAGGGCATCAGAAGTGGACAATGACCGGTTGAAAGCAATCATCGTAGCTTATCCTCTTGCAACTACACAAGAAGTTGCCGAAGAACTCGCCGTCAACCATTCTACGGCTGTTTGGCACTTGAAGCAAATTGCAAAGGTGAAAAGGCTCGATAAGTGGGTGGCTCATGAGCTGACTGCAAATCAAAAGTTGTCATTTTGAAATGTCATCTTCTCTTATTCTATGCAACAACAAGGAACCATTTCTCAGGTTATTGTGACAGGCGACAAAAAGTGGATTTTATTTGACAACTGGCGACGACCAGCTCAATGGTTGGACCAAGAAGAAGCCCCAAAAGCACTTCCCAAAACCAGACTTGCACAAAAAAAACGTCATGGTCACTGTCTGGTGGTCTGCTGCTCGTATTCAGCTTTCTGAATACTGGCAAAGCCCTTACATCTGAGAAGTATGCTCAACAATCGATGAGATGCACTGAAAACCACGATGCCTGCAGCCAGGATTAGTCAACAGAATGGTCCAGTTCTGCTCCCTGACAGTTCTCCACCACACATCGCAAAACCAACACTTAAACAAATTGGGCCATGAAGTTTTGCCTCATTCACCATATTCACCTGACCTCTCACTGGTTGACTACTACGTCTTTAAGCATCTCTACAGTTTTCTGCAAGGAAAATGCTACCACAGCCAACAGGAGGCAGAAAATGTTTTCTAAGAGTTTGTTGAATCCTGAAGCACAAATTTTTACATACAGGAATAAACTCATTTTTTGTTGACAAAAATGTGTTAGTTGGGAAAAAATGTGTTGGTTCCTATTTTGATTAATAAAGATGTGTTTGAACCTAGTTATAATGATTTAAAATTCAAGGTCTGAAACCACAATTACTTTTGTACCAGCCTAATAGAGATAAATGGCAGTGATTGTACAACAGTGTAAATGTACTTAATGCACACCAAACTGTGTACATAAGAGTGATTAAAATTGTAAATTTTATGTTACATATTTTGTTTCACTTAAAAAATTGTTACAGAAGACTGATAATAGTTAACACTAATACACTGCTTATTATTAGTCAGGCTCAATTCTAAACTCTTTGTTAACCTATTAAGTGCTTAAAACTTCGCTACATGGGTAAGTACTGTCATTATCCCTAGTTTATAAAGAGGAAGAAATCCAAGAATAGAGAGTCTGTGCAGCTTTTGGTCCCTTTGCTTACATGAATAAGCAAAGTAGAGAGGCAGGATTAAAACCAGACATTGTCACTCTGGAGTCCATATTATATTGTCCTATTAAGGTAAAATTTAGTCTTAATTCTATGAGTACTATACATGCATACAAAACTAGTTTAATAGAGGATACTTTGAAAAGACTTTATAACTAATGTAGTTTATATATGTGAAACTTTATCCCATAAAGTGGAAAATGTTTGCATACAGTTAATTTTTAAAATTATTACATAAGAAGCTAGTTTATTAAAATAATCATAGTTTAAATCAGACAAAAACTATAGTCACCTTTTAAACCTATTTCAGAATTCATGCAGAGATAAGCCCTGGCATTATCAGCTTTAGAGAGGGAGAAAACCAAGGGAGAGATCAGATGTTCTTGAAAGTGCCAAACTTAAATGAAGCACGTAACACTATGAGAGCATTGAAGGACTGCAGTGAATAGTAGGTGGAATAATGTGTGGGGTTTTCGGTATATTGGTAGAAATAATAGTGGTAATAGGGAAAGGTTGTTAAACGTCTATTTAAGGCAACCATCTTTATAAAGCAAGTACCTGGGGAGGGAGGAGGGTTCAGGATGGGGAACACATGTATACCTGTGGCGGATTCATTTTGATATTTGGCAAAACTAATACAATTATGTAAAGCTTAAAAATAAAATTAAAAAAAAAAAGCAAGTACCAACTGTATGTTAGAAATAAGGAGGTTAGACCTGAAACAGTTACTTTCCCAGGCCACCTGGTTGGTGCTACACAGAGCAGGGGTTTTGAATCCTGGTCGTGTCCCTTATTAACACTGTATTGTTAATAGAGACAGTTCCAGTTGGTAATATTTCTTCTCTAAACCATGAACATTCAGAACTCTTATTTGTTTCTCCTCTTAATGTGTAAAGAGATGTTTTAATGTGTAGCACTTCATGGCAAATAGAGGGGGGAAAGTGGAAACAGTGACAGACTTTATTTTCTTGGGCTTCAAAATCACTGCAGACAGTGACTGAAGCCACACAATTCAGACACTTTCTCCTAGCAGAAACGCTATGACAGTATATTGGTATGGGGAGGGTAGAGGGAGGGGAGTTCACGATGGGGAACACGTGTATACCTGTGGCAGATTCATGTTGATGTATGGCAAAACCAATACAATATTGTAAAGTAATTAGCTTCCAATTAAATAAATTTATATTAAAAAAAAAAAAAAGCAGACATCACCTTGCCAGCAAAGGTCCATATAGTCAAAGCTGTGATTTTTCCACTAGTCATGTGTGGATGTGAGAGTTGGTCCATAAAGAACACTGAGCCAGCATCGAAGAATTGATGCTTTCAAACTGGTGTTGGAGAAGACTCTTAAGAGTCCCTTGGACAGCAAGAAGATCAAACCAGTCCATCCTAAAGGGAATCCACCCTGAATATTCATTGGAAGGACTGATGCTGAAGCTGAGCTCCAATACTTTGGCCACCTGATACAAAGAGCTAACTCATTGGAAAAGACCCTGATGCTGGAAAAGACTGAGGGCAGGAGCGAAATTGGGGTGACAGAGGATGAGATGGTTGGATGGCATCACCGACTCGATGGACATGAGTTTGAGCAAGCTTCGGGAGTTGGTAAAGGACAAGGAAGCCTGATGTGCTGCAGTTCATGGGGTCACAAAGGGTCACTCTAGCAACTGAAGCACCACCACCACCAAGTAAAAGGAGTAGACACACTAAACAGAAGTTCCTTGTGACTCAGCTATTGTTCTCGCCTTTAGCTGGACAAAACACTGGTCAAAATTCTGAAGGTGCCGATTTTATTTTTATTTCATGGGAAACTCTAGCTTTCACCTTCCTGTAAGTTTCTAAACATACTTTTCATTAAGTGCAAAAATTACCTGCAATTGATTTGACATCTTACCTGTATTTTCTGATTTGATATCTCACCTGTATTTTCCTGAGACCCAGTGAGAATCAGATACAAGTTAAAGCCACATGACTGAACAATTCAGAATACAGAGCTAATATAAACACCTTGAATCAGCCTGTTAAGATTATCAGTACACTTTCACCCATGTAATTAATAAAAGAGACAGGGTTGCCAATGCTGACAGCCATCAAGCACTGCATTTCTGAGCTAAGAATGAACCCAGAGTGGTGGTAGGATCAGGTCATTTACTGCCCTGGCAACTTGAAGTGTAGCCTGGGGTCCTTGCATTGTGGAACCAGAGCTGGGTCTGGATCACTGTGCTAAAAGTAATTTAATTTGGCCCCAGATTTTCAGCTTGAATGTAAGCCTTTGAGAAACAAGGCCGGGCATACTGTGCCTCTCTGTGACCCTAGTATCTAACTCCAGACGCTACTTTGTCAGTCTTTTTCTTTACCTTGCATTACTCTTCACACATTTTACTTAATTTCTCACTTCACTGATGGTCCGTTGCTGCTCTGGTCACAACTGTCTTTACATTAACATCTGAAAAGAGCCTTTCCTGGCATTATCCTACCTCCTATATGCCATCTCTCCTTTTAGATCTGAGTGTCAGATCTCCTCAAGGTAGTCAGTCAGTCTACACTGGGTACTACTAGCATCACCTCCAGAAAACTGGCCCAATTTTATTACTTGGTATTTATACTCTTAGCGTATTTTATGATTATTAAACTTTATTGACCACATTGCCAACATCAGTGCCAACATCCACTGGATCATGGAAAAAGGAAGTGAATTCCAGAAAAACATGTATTTCTGCTTTATTGACTATGCCTTTGACTGTGTGGATCACAATAAACTGGAAAGTTCTGAAAGAGATGGGAATACCAGACCACCCTCCCTGCCTCCTGAGAAATCTATACGCACGTCAGGAAGCAGCAGTTAGAACTGGACATGGAACAACAGACTGGTTCCAAATAGGAAAAGGAGCCCATCAAGGCTGTATATTGTCACCCTGCTTATTTAACTTCTGTGCAGAATACATCATGAGAAACGCTGGGCTGGAGGAAGCACAAGCTGGAATCAAGATTGCCGGGAGAACTATCAATAACCTCAGATATGCAGATGACACCACCCTTATGGCAGAAAATGAAGAGGAACTGAAAAAAATCCTCTTGATGAAAGTGAAAGAGGAGAGTGAAAATGTTGGCTTAAAGCTCAACATTCAGAAAACGAAAATCATGGCATCTGGTCCCATCACTTCATGGGAAATAGACGGGGAAACAGTGTCAGACTTTATTTTGGGGGGCTCCAAAATCACTGCAGATGGTGACTGCAGCCATGAAATTAAAAGACGCTTACTCCTTGGAAGGAAAGTTATGACCAACCGAGATAGCATATTCAAAAGCAGAGACATTACTTTGCCAACAAAGGTCCATCTAGTCAAGGCTATGGTTTTTCCAGTGGTCATGCATGGATGTGAGAGTTGGACTATAAAGCTGAGCGCTGAAGAATTGATGCTTTTGAACTGTGGTGTTGGAGAAGACTCTTGAGAGTCCCTTGGACTGCAAGGAGATCCAACCAGTCCATCCTAAAGGAGATCAGTCCTGGGTGTTCTAATGCTGGGAGGGATTGGGGGCAGGAGGAGAAGGGGATGACAGAGGATGAGATGGCTGGATGGCATCACCGACTCGATGGACATGAGTTTGGGTAAACTCCAGAAGTTGGTGATGGACAGGGACGCCTGGCGTGCTGTGATTCATGGGGTCGCAAAGAGCTGGACATGACTGAGTGACTGAACTGAACTGATTAACTAATTAATGAAAAGCAATTTTGAGGCCCTAGTATATTTCAGCTACAGTCTAGATGCTTTGTTTGTAACCCCATTAATCCAGCCCTATAAAGCAGGACCCTTAAGTGGTAGCTTCTGCAGCCATTTACATAGCACGGCCATCACTTACTGCAGCAAGTGCACACCCCTCTAGAATTCCTCTTATTAGGTCCTCTCACTGACAACATTGAGTAAATAATAATGTTTAGTATGATTTCTACTTACATAATTCATTTAGTAATTCAGGGTTTTGACTTGTAAACATACCTGTAGGATTTTTTAGGTCCCTTTGGATTTTTGCAATAAATGTATTCCCATCAGCTTCTGTGTGTGTGTTCCAACAAACATTCCTGTTTATATTTTGGGCTGCATTTGAAATTGTTAATTCTTTTGAGAAAATTCCTTGAATTTACTCTGTAGGTTTATAAAACTCAGCCATTTGTATACTGTAGTTGGGAAATAGTATCTGTACAACTGGACACTTAATGTTGGCCTCCTGAGTTTGAGAATGGAGGATTCACCATCTTTTCAGTTATTAGTTCACTTGTTTTTCCTTTGTTTTTAAACTATTATCCAAATGGCAAACAATCCGAAATGTTTTGCACTGAAAATGTGTTTTTATAGGTGTCCTGATTGTTTAGTATGTTTTATTTACCTTTAAGACCAAATTCTTCCATGGACAAGAAAATATCAATAAACACCCATAGAGATGCAATCCTTAAACTTGGGACATATGGGAAAACTGAATTTAAGGAATTTATCAATAGGATAACAGCAGTTTTGGATTAACGTGTTTTGTGTAGTATGCTTAGTATTAGAGTATTCAAGAATCTTGGAATATTTATTAAGCAAAGAATTTACTGGTTTCCTGTGCTCATTTGTATACTGAGAAAGTTTCCTCACATCACAAATTTATATTTTAGAAGTATCCCCTAAATATGTTTCCTTATGTATTAAACAATCATATATTAGTTCTTCAGTATTATAAAATTCAAGTGAATTTTTATCAAAATAATATGAAATTTTTCAGAAGCCAAGTGCTTGGAAGTGATGGCAGTTCACTTTGGGACATAGAACCAAGTCCAGGAAATTCTTCCAGTGACCTGGATCGTTAGTCTGTGAGAGCAGCCAGAAAGATACTGAGGACTCCGAGCTAGTCAAGGGAAGCTTCCTGAAGGTGCAGCAGGCAGTTTGTAGAGGATTCTTTGATATATTATTATATTCTATTATAACAAATTAATACTGTATAAGAATCTTAGATAACTTTTTTTGTTGTTAGCATTGTTATCTTTATAAAAGGTATATATAACATTGGGGTTTGGGAATATAAGTAAACATCCCCCTTATCTTTCTTTCCCAAGTTTGGAATCGTCAAGGAGACACAGTCTCAATGGCTGATTAAAAATGTGGAATGATAAGGAGTTTCCTGGCGGCCTAGTGATTAGGCTTCCTGGTTTTCACTGCCCTGGCCCAGGTTCAGTCCCTGGCCCAGGAACTGAGATCCTGCAAGCCATGACTTTCCACCCCACCCCCAAATGTGGGATGACATAAGCTAGGTAACTACTAGTACTTTGCCCCTAAATTGAACAAATAACCTCACACAGACCAGAACTCCAGCATGCTCAGTTTTCCCCACCTACCACTCCCTCACCCCTTAGAGAGTAGATGAAGGGAGAAGAAGAAGAGACCCTATCCCATTACTTCATCCTCCAGGGGTCATAATTTTCCCTCCCTTTATGGGAAATAGAATCAATGGGAGAGTCTTCATAGCAGAATTAAACTAAATTTTCCTCCTTTTTTAGTACACTAAAGAACAGAACTTTTGCTGCTTTTTAAATTCATTTTGCCATAGTTGTCTAATAATTTTGGAAGTATTAAAAATTATTTCAAATAGCTTTTAGTGTTTTATTGTAGTAATAAGCAAATTGGGCATTGGGTAGCAATGCTTATAAAAACTTCTTAATTGGTATTTTGTTTTTATATAGTTTAGGAAAAGATTCATAAATCAAGTAAAGTCTCATGTGAAAAATGAAAAAAATGTTTTCAGATTTTAGATAATAACTATAGAAAAGAAATTATGTATGGTTTGTTTTCCTGTTTTTATCTTACTAACATTGTTTTCTTCTACTCCTATCCCCAAGGTAAAAAGAAAAATTTATTTGCAAAGGGAGAAAATGAAGGCCAAACAGAAGCAGGCTCTAGCTTCTGCAAAAACTTGGATTCAGAATGATCTTGAACAGAAAATGAAGCTAACTTCAGAACACACTTTCTGCCTTGAAAACTGAAAAAAGCTATTACTTCCTTTTTTCACATGACCACAACTCCTTTGATGGAAATGTACAGCAGAAACTCTTGAGAGAGAGGCTAAAAGCAACTCTTTTTCCACCCTCCCCCCAGACTTTTCTTATGAAAAGTCAATAATTAAGCAAATTGCTTAACACTTGGTTCCAGTTCCTGCATATCTGGAGTTTAACGGCATAATACACCATTAATTTCCATGCTGCAGTCTTTATTTTAAAGAAAGTAACAGGATGTCCTTACACTGACAATGAAAATTCATCAATTTTAGAGCCAGGAATTTCCCGTGTTACACAAGAAAAAAAAAAATAGAAGTCTACTGAATTAATTTTTTAGAAGAAGAGAAATCAGATTAAATGTCTTTTTTTTTTCCTTTTGGAAACTTTTATGTATAATTCTTTCTGCCTGCCTACTTTTCTGCAAAATGAGATGTACAGATTTCAGTTCCCTGCTATGAAAAGTGATGTGGTGGCAATTTTATAAATGTTGCTTTCTGATTTTTATCAGAGTGAGAAAATAATTAAAATTATTATTGATTTCATATCACTTCATATTTTGATTTCCCCTCCATTTTAGTTTAATATAATTTGCAATAAATGTACATATTGTTGTCTGTTTCATAAAGCATATCACTTTAAAGTGGTTTTTACTCCTGTGATTATGTTGGAATATTTGAAATTTTAAAGGAGTAAAAACTGTCCAGCATTTGGTTTTATAATGTTTGTCACCAGATTTTTATTATTGATGTAAAAAAAAGTCAATTCTTTTTAAATAGTTGGACTTTGGCAGCTTTGTAAGGAAAGTGGGAGGTGCTTAGGATTGCTATCAATTTCAGCATTGTGCTGTTGGGAATAAGTGTTTTGCTTTTGTCTGCCAGTCTGGGCTCCGTTTTTATGTTTATTTTTGAAGACAACTATTGCATCAATATATTGTTTCTTGGCATTGTTCAGCATAGGTAATGTGTGCACTTTTCGTGTACACATATTCATATTTAAGTTTTTTGCATAAAATAAATGCTTCTAGATGTCATATGGTAGTCTTTTTTAATCTTTTTATCACATTATGTTTTCCTGTGCAGTTTTTATGTGAAAGGGCTAAAGTTATAAAGAAACAACATGATTACAGTCAACTCTCCATTATCTATACAAAACAGTGACTATGCCTCAGGTTTTGGATTTTGCATAAAATCACGTAATTAATCATAAAATTAAAGTAACAAAGCATACCGTAAGAGCTAATTCAGGAGGAACTCGAGATTGGTCCTTTCTCACCTGCCCCCACTCTCCACTTAAGCCCTTTCCCCGAAGCCCCATCTGAATGTGCTCAGTGTCCTTACTCACACCTGGCGTGGGTTTGAGGACATAAATGTTTGTGTGATAACTTGGTCTTGACAGGCTGTAAGTCTACGTGAGATGTAAAGAGTGAACATGACCTGTGTCCAAAAAGGATGATAATGTTAAATGTAAAATTTGTTGGTAGTAAATGTCACTTAATGTTCTCATAGGTAATCAAGAGTTGGCTGTATACTGACTGACTGAAAGATGGATAATTCTCTTAAATATGCATATACACACATTTAGGTATTGGATGATGGCTAGGGAACAATGGATACCAGATATTACCTTTTAAAAGGGCAGAAAAAGTTCTACTCTTCCTTATTGCCTCTTCATAATCCTTTAGAAAGATAAGATATTGCCTCCAACATGCTGAAAAAGAATATCTATGCATAAGCATCAGAGAAGTCCCTCAAGCCATCAGTGGGCATGTTCTGTTTAGATGTTGAAGTTCTCTTAGCATCAGACAGCTTGATTCTTAAGGCCACCAATTTGCCACCAATAAAAAGCACACTGGTAGAGGCCGCCTCTCTCTCGTCTCCTTTTAACTGATCATTCAGCATCATAGCTGACTAGATTACCTAGCGTGAAGTCATAGCTAACGTAGTGTAGCAGCCATTCCCATCAGTTATGGCTGCTTAGATTTTTGCAAGAGAGAAGTTAGCTAAAAGGATCTGGTCCATATACAAAATGTAAATGGCCCACCTTGGATTTTTTTTAATACGAAGCAAGTGTCTGGCACTAAGGGATGGGAGAGTAGGACTGAGCTGATGGGGAGGGACTTAAGGGAAATTTGTCATTTTTCCTTTGAAAAAGGAAAAAGTAAAATCTCTTAGGAATTTGGTATTCACATCTCAGAGAAATACAACACAAAGTGCAGACTTATATTTGAGAATTAATGTTAACCCTTTGTGTCTAGTTTGAAGCTTCTTGTATTTGTCTAAAACTACAAGCCAGAATTTTGTATCTCCTTTGATAAAAAGTGTGTATAATGTAAAGTAGTTTTGCATATTCTTGTGCTGCACATGGGCTGAATTTTTAAAAAATTTTTTAAAAGACTTGAAGAGAACCTTGTAATTTGTGTAAATGACAAGTGTAAAATCCTACCATAAAATGCTAAAAATATGCATTGTTTCAAATAAAACCAAGAAATGCAGCATTATATAGTAGTGTGGAACCCTGAGTATTCATGTACCCTCTTGGTATGTCGCAAGCTGATAAAATGTCTTTGCACATTTTCTGTTTAGATTCTGGACTTCGCACATCCCCATAAGGAAACAAAGGCCACCTTCAGACTTCTGACTACATGGCTTACAGTGACTGAGGGAGAATATAACAGGATGAGTTCTTACAGGCATCTGGGAAACTTTAGAAATTGTCTTTTAAGAACTTAAACGTGGCCTTCCATTGAAACTAACCTGTTGATATACCTTTTTATTGCAAATTCTGAACATGTACATTTACTTCAAAAGCTAATTCACAGAGAAAAAGCAGATTACATACATGTATGTGGAATAAGAGGTGGACAGAATGAGAAGTAAGAGAAGCTATCATGACTGGTTTCTGTACTTGACCCTCAGTGGGATTGTTATTCCACACGTTGATACTTTTCATTCATATAAATAACGGTCAGTAGAAACCACTAGTGACCCAAGTCTCCAGCAGTCTGACAAGAATCTTTGCAACCTGCCTAAATAATAATAGCTTTGCCTACAAGAAGCTAAAAGTTTGCTACAAGCCAGCGACAGTGGAAATGAGTATAATCAGACACTCAATCTGTAAACCAGAGCTCCAATCTTTCATTTCCATTTAAGAGTAATAATATCCTTCACTTGTGCTTATTTCAGAGTCCGACAGGAACACAAGTCAGGCAAGCGGTTGATCAGGACTTGAATTTTGGGGGAGTGATCAGGACTTTAATTTGGGGGGTATTTCTCAAATAACATTTTGTGATCAATGCTGATTCCAACTTAAGACACTTTCCTCCCCTTCATTCTCTAGTTACTCCTTTCTCCAGGAAACATCCCATGCATCCCTCTAAGAAACAACACTGTATCCATTCTTCCAGAAGCTTGAAAAGGGATCACCTGGAAGTCAGTTATACACAGGAGCACCTTAGTGCAAAGTTCAGATCTGTGGAAGCCACAAAAAAAAATGTAAGGGTTGGAGGTAACCATTCCGTACAGACAGCTCAGTGGTGGGGGCTGGCATTAAAAACACTAAGATGCCTTAGGAGGACTAGCGATATAAAGCTAATAGCACAACACGGGCATATATGGCTGTCCAGGTGGCACATGCCTGGATGTGAGACCTCATGGGTGCAGTAGAAGCAGAAAATCCTTACCTTTGCTGCTGCTGCTGCTGCTGCTAAGTCGCTTCAGTCGTGTCCGACTCTGTGTGACCCCATAGATGGCAGCCCACCAGGCTCTCCCGTCCCTGGGATCCTCCAGGCAAGAACACTGGAGTGGGTTGCCATTTCCTTCTCCAATGCATGAAAGTGAAAAGTGAAAGGGAAGTCGCTCAGTCGTGTCCGACTCTTAGTGACCCCATGGACTGTAGCCTACCAGGCTCCTCCATCCATGGGATTTTCCAGGCAAGAGTACTGGAGTGGGGTGCCATTGCCTTCTTACCTTTTCTAGAGAAGTGCTATTCTGAGAACTGTTTGAGCATGTAGGTCCCTAAAAATGATTGGGCCGAAACTGACGCAGGAGTCGGCTCTCCAGATTCAGCGTGGCCTGGGAGGAAGTAACCATAGAAGTGGACTAGGGGGCAGATGAGATGGCTGTTTGAACAACATACACATATACTACCTGAGCACTTGTGCAAAACACTGCTCTGTTCAGACTGGAGCAGCTGGTGTGCATGTTCAGTCACTCAGTTGTATCTGACTGTATGTAGGACTATAACCAACCAGGCTCCTCTATCCATGGGATTCTCCAGGCAAGAATACTGGAGTGGGTTGCCATTTCTGACTCCAGGGCATCTTCCCAACCTGTTTGGGAATCCACATCTCTTTCCACATCTCTTTCATCTCCGGCATTGGCAGGCGGATTCTTCACCACTAGCGCCACCTGGGAAGCCTGGAGCACCTGGTCCCAGCCCCCAAACCTTGGTTGCCTGCCATCCTGAATGCACCCCCATATAAAGCACAAATTCTGTGGCTTCTTTGGACAAACTAGGGTTTTAGTGAGCTCCAAGAAGCAAATTTTGATGGGGACCCAGGCAGCAACCCTTCAAAGACTCAGTTTTATTCTGAACTTTTCCAGAAGAGATCACCTCAATGCCACCTACCCCAAACTCCAAAAATCTCCTGAAACACTTTCCCTCCCAGAAAAGTCTTGGCAGTTTCACCACCTGGCTTTACCTGCCTACAATGGAGTGTACATTCCAAGAGAAAGGTCAGCCACAGAGACGAGTAACCTGCCCCTTCGCCACCCACCTCAGGTTAAGAGCTGGAAGGCAGAAGGCTGATACCTTTAAAACTACCTTCTTGTGAACATTTTACAAGGAGGTTCTTTTAATTGCTGTACAACTGACCATTACGAAGCATGTCCTGCCAAGGGAAGCTTAGAATTATGGGCAGCAGGGCCTGCCTCTTTCCAGAAGTCTATTACATCAATTCCAGCCTCCTGCTAATCCCACTTTTTCATCACAATGGTAACATAAATGGCAATGAAATGTGTCCAAAGGCCTGATTTTCACTAATGTGTATTTTCTCTCATACTGATAATTCTGGCATTGTGTTTTGAAGATCAGAGCTACCTAAATTTTACAGTTCCTATGGAAGAATGAAGGAAATTACAAGCATTCCATAAAAATTAAGTGGAAAAAAGAAGAAAGCCACAAAGCAATCAGGCAAGAAAAAGAAATAAAAGGTATTCAGATTGGTAGGGAAGAGGCAAAATTGTCATTCAATACAGATGACATAGTATATATAGAAAACTCCAAAGACTCCACACAAAAACTCCTAGAACTGATCAACAAATTCAGCAAGGTAACAGGATATAAGATTAACATACAAAAATTGGTTACATTTCTTTACACAAGCAATGAAATATCAGAAAGGGAATGTGAACAAATAATCCCTTTTAAAATCACATACAAAAAGTAAAAGGAATAAACCTCATCAAGTAGCTAAAAGACTTCCATGCTGAGAACTACAAACATTAATAAAGAAAACTGAAAATGATTCAAAGATACGGAAAGATATCCCATGCTCCTGGACTGGAAGAATTAACCTTGTTAAAATGGCCATCCCACTGAAAGCAATCTACAGATCTAATCTGTTTCCTATCAAATTACCCATGATGCTTTTCACAGAACTGGAAAAAAAATAATCCTGAAATTTATATGGAACCATAAAAGCCCATGATTGCCAAAGCAATCCTGAAGAAAAACGACAAAGCAGGAGGCATAAACTTCCTAGACTTTAGACAACACTACAAATCTACTTTAATCAAAACAACATGGTATTCTACAAACACAAAATACAAATACAAAAACAGACATATAGAACAACAGAACAGAGCCCAGGAATAAACCCACACACTACAGCCAGTTAATCTTCCACAAAGGAAGCAAGAATATACAACGGGGAGAAGACAGTCTCTTCAGCAAGTGGTGTTGGGAAGGTTGGACAGTTGCATGCAAATCAATGGAGTTAGAATACACCCCTCACATTATACACAAAAATAAGTTCAAAATGGCTTAAAGATTTAAATATAAGATATGACACCATAAAATTTCTACAAGAGAACATAGGCAAAACATGCTATGGTTCTTGCTTGGTGGTCCAGTGGTTAAGAATCTGCCTGCCAATGTAGGGAACACAGATTTGATTCTTGGTCCAGAAACTAAGATCCCACATGCCATGGATCAACTAAGCCCATGTGCCACAGCTACTGAGCCCACATGCTGCAACCACTGAAGACCACCCGCCCTAGAGCTTATGTTCTGCAACAAGAGGCCCACACACCAAAACTAGTTTCTACTTGCTGCAACTAGAGAAAGCCCGCATGCAGCAATAAAGGCCTAGCACAGCAAAAATTAGTGATAAAAATTTCTCTGACATAAATCATACCAGCATTTTTTAGCCCAGCCAAAGCAATAGAAATAAAAGCAAAAATAAATGAATGGGATCGAATCAAACTTACAAGCTTTTGCACAACAATGGAGACCATGAACAAAATGAAAAGACAACCTATGGACTGGGAGAAAACATTTGCAAATGATGCAGCTGACAAGGGATTAATTTCCAAAATATACAAACAGCTCACACAACTCATTAACACAAAAGAAACAACCCAACCGAAAAATGGGCTGAAGACCTAAATAGACATTTATCCAAAGGAGACATACATATCCAAAGATACCAATGGGCACATGAAAATATGCCCAACATAGCAAATTATTAGAGAAATGCAAATCAAAACTACAATGAGATATCACTTCACACCAGAATGGCCATCATTACAAAGTCTACGAATTTATTAATGCTGAAGAAAGTGTGAAGAAAAGGGAACTCTGCTATACTGTAGGTAGGAATGTAAATGGGTGCAGCCACTATAGAGAACAGTGCGGTTGTTCCTAAAAAAAACTTATGATCCAGTTAACATATGATCCCACTCCTGGGCATATTTCAGAAGAAAATTTTAATTTGAAAAGATACATGCACCCCCGTGCTCACAGCAACACTCTTTACAGGAGCAGGACATGGAGACAGCCTAAATGCGTGTCAACAGATGGAAGGATGAATAAGACGTGGCAAACACACAGTGGAGCATCTCTGAGCTGTAACGAACAAGACAATGCCACCTGCAGCAACACGGATGGACCCAGAGACTGTACGCCATGTAAAGTAAGCCATAAAGAGGGAGAGAAATACCACGGGGTATCACTTACATGTGGGATCTAAAATACGACCCAAGTGAACATATCTACGAAACAGACCCACCCACAAATAGAGAGAAAAGACTTGCGGTTGCCAAGGGGAGGGGAGTTGGGGAGGGAAGGATAAGGAGTCTGGGATTAGCAGATGCAAATTATTATTACAGATAAACAACAAGGTCCTACTATATAACACAGGAAATATATTCAATATCCTGTGATAAAACATAATGGAAAAGAGTATGAAAAATAATATATATATATAAAACTAAATAACTCTTTGTACAGCAAAATTAATACACTATTGTAAATTAACTATACTTCGATAGCATTTCTAAAAAAGAAGAAAGCCACTGTACAAACCCATGGCCTTCACTACCATATGGCTTTGGGGAGAACAGAGTTGTGAAAGTAGGAAGAAGCAGATTAGAAACATTTCGCACTGTGTTCCCTTTCACTTTAATATCCATGCTTATAATGAATAGTTTTTATAATGAATACTTTTTAACAATAATAGTTGACCAGAGAAGCTCAGAAAGGGCTGGCATTGCAACTAGCTTCTCATCCCCTAGAAAAGCTGAATCATGGCAGCACACATTTATCAGATGCAAAGACACTTTTGTTCTGTGAATTCAGGCAGGAACCCTTGAAGGCCTGGGTTGAGTATCTCACAGTATCAATCACGTGGCAGGAAACAGGTGAGGATGATAATGTGCCTTAAAATAACTGCAAAGGCCAGCAGGCCTGGGAGGCCTTACCATCTCTCCTGGATACTCAGAAGGGCAAGTGCCTCAAGAGAAGCCCAGCTGGGGAATTCTAAAGACTGTGTACGGGTCCCACGCTGCAGGATTAGAGTCTGACACACAGGCCTTCATTTGTGTTGGAACAGGATGATTAGGTAAAGAAGGCCAGAATATTTTCCTACTTAGGAATTCAAATTAAGAGTTGCTTCCTTGGGCCTCATACAGCTCAGCACCACTGAGATGCTTTTCATTTTCCTTATTCCACAGAGCCCCTTCCTTTCATGGGGCAAGATTCGGTCAGTCACCTTGGAGATTGGCCAGTTAGCACATTTCCCACCCTGACCATCAGATCAGAGTGTACTGGTCCTTGATTGCCTAGTCTGTCCTGGCTCTGTTTTAACTAAAAGAAAGTGAAACAGAGAAGAGGCTGTTTGTTCTGCCCAACCTTTAGTCCTACACCCAAAGCTAATAAAACTACTAACTTACCAAAAGCGTTGCACTTTACATACACTGGCGCAAGTCGCTCAGTCATGTCTGACTCTTTGCGACCCCATGGACTATACAATCCATGGAATTCTCCAGGCCAGAATACTGGAGTGGGTACTACCCCTTCTCCAGCAGATCTTGCCGACCCAGGAATCAAACTGGGATCTCCTGCACTGCAGGCGGATTCTTTACCAACTGAGCTATCAGGGAAGCTCAGAGATGTGTTTAAAACCATAAGCCCAAGTCTCAGTAAGAAGGAGGAAGTTTAAATCCACATAGTCTGACTGCACAACTGAGTGCTTCCTCTTTAAACCTTTCCAACCAGCTTTCTGAGAGGCCCACAACCTCTCTAGGACTTGATGGTGAGTGTAATACGAGAGTAGGAAGGCGACAAGGAACACAAGACGGTAGGCAGAAGCTGGGGTGATACCACCTGTGGTTTTTTGTTGCCTCCGTGTTTGCAAACAATAATCTAAGGAAATCAAGGTAAAATGAAACAATCCATCAACTAGTGAATACATGAACAAAATATGACCTATCCATATATAACAAATTTATAAACAAAATATGTATATACAATAGAATACTAGTAAGCAATAAAAGGGCTTCCCTTGTGGCTCAGCTGTAAAGAATTCACCTGCAATGTGGGAGACCAGGGTTCAATCCCTGGGTTGGGAAGATCCCCTGGAGAAGGGAAAGGCTACTCACTCCAGTATTCTGGCCTGGAGAATTCCAGAGAGGGTCACAAAGAGACACGACTGAGTGACTTTCACTTCACTTCAAGAAATTAAAAGGAAGGAAATACTGATCAAGCTACAACATAGAGGACGCTCAGAAACATTCTGCAAAGTGGAAGTGGCCATATGCAGAGAAGTACTTACTGTATGCTTCCACTTACATGAACTATCCAGAGAAGGCAAATCGACAGAGATGGAAAGCAGATTAGTGATTGCCTGGGACTAAGGTTGAGAGCAACAATTAACTGTAAATTGGCTCATGGGATCTTACTGAAGTGATGGAAATGCTCCAAAACTGGATCATAGTGCTAGTAACACAGGTCAGTAAATTGACTGAAAATCACTGAATTAATTAAACATTTAAGGAGGGGTGTTTTATGTAATTTGTACCTTAAAGTTTCAGATGAATGAGATATCTCAAAAAAAGTAAGTCTACCTATACAAAACTACATCTACTTAAGAAAAAAATTATTGAATCTACATTATGTCAAAAGCACCATTGTTAACAATCATTGATTATATAGGCACACCATCTTCCCACCAGTGAGCTCCTTTTCAGAGGGTTACTCGCTGGGGTTAGTCTTGTCCTCCGCTGGGGGGAGGGAGTGGTGGCAGGAAAAAGTTTTCCCATGGGACTGGCCTTACTAACCAGACACAAAGGACCATGTGTAAACCAAAGACCAGCATGTTCACAGTGACTTATCAGTTCCTCCTCTCTGCTTGGGAAGTCTGTGGGAAGCTGAGCTGAATGAGGTCTGGGAAGTGTAGACTCTACAGGAAAAGTCCACTGGGTCATCTCCATATCACCTCCAAAAGCTGCAGTTGCCTGCAGAATCCTGATTACACCTGGCACTGTGAGATTTTGGAAATCTTATAGGACCTTTCACAACTCAAGTTTCTCACCTGTAAAATAATAAGTGCTTCAGAGTCATGAGGGTAAAATATGGGAAACACCTCACAGAATGCCTGGCCATAGTGAGTTCTCACCTGCTCACAGCTATTGCCACCATTCAACAGATTGGCAGCCCACCAGAACATCCTCAGGCAGTGATCAAAGACAGTCAGATACTTCTGCTCTTGCTTGCTGAATCTGTTTTCCAGGCTCTGAGCCAACCACCCCACTTCTGTTCATTAGTCTTTCTTGAGCCATGTAGAAAGTTTCCTCACATTCCCATACAGTTCAACTCCAAAGAAGCCATATCTGTAAGTAAAACTTTATCATCAGTTTTTGGACAGTCAGTATTCTGAATGCCCTTTTGGGGTTTGGGGAACACCCCCCTCTAACTGACACCCCATGAGACAAAGCCATTTCCCTCTATAGAAGCTATGAACACCAACATAACTTTCCCAGTCTTCCTATGACCTGGATGCTGTCAACCAAACACCTACACCTACTTTGAGATGTGGACTGTGACACCACAGAACAGGGGTCACTCCACCCTGGAAGAGGGGGCAGCAGTGTCCAGCATTCACGCCTAGTGGTGTCAGTGCCGCGGGCGGGCTGGGTGCCCAGGCATTGGCAGCTGAGGTTGGACCTTCACAGGACCAGTTCTATATTATTTTTGGCATTGCTTCTGGCTCTAGAACCTCTGAGTTGAATTTTCTGGTCCTCCCAGAGAGTCCTCACTAACAAATTTCTTTTCTTCTTGAATAAGCTGGAGTTGATTTTTCCTAATAAATCTGTACTGGAAGTGGTTGCTGGCAGCAGACCCTCAGGAAAATGGGGCGTAATCTGGGTATCAGCTCCTGGGCCCAGCAAGGGCAGAAAGCAGTGAAACTCCAGCAGGTATGAAGGGATGGTACCTTATTATGAATACCATAGTGAATAGTTCATCAGATTATCACCTGTTCTGGACAGAACTGAGTCCCCCCAACCCCCACCAACATTCTTACACTGAAGCCCTAACCCACAATATGGCTGTATTTGGAAATAGGGCTTTTAGGAGTTAATTAAATTAGGTCTAATGACCTAATTAGGTTAATTAAGGTTAAAATAGGGTGGACCCCTGATGCAGTAGAATTAGTGTCGTCATGAGAAACCGGAGAACTTGTGCACTCTCTCCCCACCTGCACTCCGAGGAAAGGCCACGTAGGACAGAGTAAGAAGGTGGCCGTCTACAGTCCAGGAAGAAACCTCACCAGAAGCGGGTCGGCTGGCAGCAAAACATTTAAGGGATGGGGCTTCCTCAATGACCCTGACCCCCTCTCAGCAGTAGGAGACTCCCATGGCCTGGTTCCAGGACGGTTTTCTTCCTCTTCCCCATGGGACAAAGATTTTTCTTTTTCTTTCTCCAGCCTCATTTGATCTTCACTTGTAGTCTGGGGTGAAAGGCTGCTCTCCCCAAGCAGACACTGCTTTTCTTACCTAGAAGAGATGAACTTGGGCAGGGCTTGGTTTTTTTTCCATAGCAGCAGTTTCTCAGCTCCCTCTAGCCTGCACTACCAAGAGTCTCATCTCAGTCCTCCACCAGTATTGGATGTTCCTTGTGAGCGCTGACAGAGGACCACATAAGCACCTGCTCCTCCTGTGTGTCTCAGGCACCAGTCTTTATATTTTAGGCCACTGGGTTGGCTCGAGTCATGAACTCCTTATTTCCAAATTCAGACTGAAATTGAAGAAAGTGGAGAAAACCACGAGACCACTCAGGTATGACCTAAATCAAATCCCTTATGACTATACAGTGGAAGTAAGAAATAGATTTAAGGGACTGGATCTGGTAGACAGAGTGCCTGATGAACTATGGATGGAGGTTCGTGACATTCTACAGGAATCAAGACCATCTCCAAGAAAAAGAAATGCAAAAAAGCAAAATGGCTGTCTGAGGAGGCCTTACAAATAGCTGTGAAAAGAAGCGAAGTGGAAAGCAAAGGAGAAGAGGAAAAATATACCCATTTGAATGCAGAGTTCCAAAGAATAGCAAGGAGAGATAAGAAAGCCTTCCTCAGCGATCAATGCAAAGAAATAGAGGAAAATAATAGAATGGGAAAGACTAGAGATCTCTTCAAGAAAATTAGAGATACCAAGGGAATATTTCATGCAAAGATGGGCTCGATAAAGGACAGAACTGGTAGGGACCTAACAGAAGCAGAAGATATTAAGAGGTGGCAAGAATACACAGAAAGTGAAGTCGCTCAGTTGTGTCCAACTCTTTGTGACCCAGTGGACTGTAGCCTATTAGGCTCCTCTCTCCAAGGGATTCTCCAGGCAAGAATACTGGAATAGGTTGCCATTTCCTTCTCCAAGGGAGCTTCCCAACCCAGGGATAGAACCCGGGTCTCCCACATTGCAGGCAGACGCTTTCACCTCTGAGCCACCAGGAATACACAGAACTGTACATAAAAGATCTTCATGACCAAGATAATTACGATGGTGTGATCACTCACCTAGAGCCAGACATCCTGGAATGTGAAGTCAAGTGGGCCTTAGAAAGCATCACTACAAACAAAGCTGGAGGTGATGGAATTCCAGTTGAGCTATTTCAAATTCTGAAATACGCTGCTGTGAATGTGCTGCACTCAATATGCCAGCACATTTGGAAAACTCAGCAGTGGCCACAGGACTGGAAAAGGTCCGTTTTCATTCCAATCCCAAAGAAAGGCAGTGCCAAAGAATGCTCAAACTACCGCACAATTGCACTCATCTCACATGCTAGTAAAGTAATGCTCAAAATTCTCCAAGCCAGGCTTCAACAGTACATGAACTGTGAACTTCCAGATGTTCAGGCTGGTTTTAGAAAAGGCAGAGAAACCAGATCAAATTGCCAACATCCGCTGGATCATGGAAAAAGCAAGAGAGTTCCAGAAAAACATCTATTTCTGCTTTATTGACTATGCCAAAGCCTTTGACTGTGTGGATCACAATAAACTGTGGAAAATTCTGAAAGAGATGGGAATACCAGACCACCTGATCTGCCTCTTGAGAAATTTGTATGCAGGTCAGGAAGCAACAGTTAGAACTGGACACGGAACAACAGACTGGTTCCAAATAGGAAAAGGAGTCCGTCAAGGCTGTATATTGTCACCCTGCTTATTTAACTTACATGCAGAGTATATCATGAGAAACGCTGGACTGGAAGAAGCACAAGCTGGAATCAAGATTGCCGGGAGACATATCAATAACCTCAGATATGCAGATGACACCGCCCTTATGGCAGAAAGGGAAGAGGAACTAAAAAGCCTCTTGATGAAAGTGAAAGTGGAGAGTGAAAAAGTTGGCTTAAAGCTCAACACTCAGAAAACGAAGATCATGGCATCCGGTCCCATCACTTCATGGGAAATAGATGGGGAAACAGTGGAAACAGTGTCAGACTTTATTTTTTGGGGCTCCAAAATCACTGCAGATGATGACTGCAGCCATGAAATTAAAAGACGCTTACTCCTTGGAAGGAAAGTTATGGCCAACCTAGACAGCATATTAAAAAGCAGAGACATTACTTGGCCAACAAAGATCCGTCTAGTCAAGGCTATGGTTTTTCCAGTGGTCATGTATCAATGTGGGAGTTGGACTGTGAAGAAAGCTGAGCACTGAAGAATTGATGCTTTTGAACTATGGTGTTGAAGAAGACTCTTGAGAGTCCCTTGGACTGCAAGGAAATCCAACCAGTCCATCCTAAAGGAGATCAGTCCTGGGTGTTCACTGGAAGGACTGATGTTGAGGCTGAAACTCCAGTACTCTGGCCACCTCATGAGAAGAGTTGACTCAATGGAAAAAACTCTGATGCTGGGAGGGATTGGGGGCAGCAGGAGAAGGGGACGACAGAGGATGAGATGGCTGGATGGCATCACCGACTCGATGGACATGGGTTTGGGTAAACTCCGGGAGTTGGTGATGGACAGGGAGGCCTGACGTGCTGCGATTCATGGGGTCACAAAGAGTTGGACACGACTGAATGACGGAACTGAACTGGCTTACTTCAGTTCTCTGATGGATTCAAGAAAAGTTATGACTTTGTGGATTATCTGCCTTTTCTTATTCGAGTGGGAATCACCCTCTTTATGGCTTTCTACATTCTAGGCAGAAGGCAGAAGCCTGAAGCACTTGGATTTAAAATAATGAAATAAAGAAAGTAAACTTCAATCACAGCAAACTTACCACTTTACAACTTGGAATTTTTGTGTTTTGGTTTTTTTTCTATTCAAGTTGCTAGAATCAATCCTTAAAAGCAAAATGTTGACAGCATTGCAATTTCTGGAATATTCTGTGATATGGGACTTCATGAATTTTTGACACTATCCTTAAATACTTTTCCTATAACTGGTAATCTATTGCTTCATGCAATACTTTTAAAAATTAAAACAAAAAGTTCTTCATTCAACTATGAGTAAGGATAAATAAAAATGAGTAAAATATTTTTTGAACATTAATATGGGCTTCCCTTATACCTTAGTTGGTAAAGAATCTGCCTGCGATGCAAGAGACCCTGGTTCGATTCCTGAGTCAGGAAGATCCCCTGGAGAAGGGATAAGTTACCCATTCCAGTATTCTTGGGCTTCCCTTGTGGTTCAGCTGGTAAAGAATCCCCCTGCAATGTGGAAGACCTAGGTTCAATCCCTGGGCTGGGAAGATCCCCTGGAGAAGGGAACAGCTACCCACTCCTGTATTCTGGCCTGGAGAATTCCATGGGCTGTACAGTAAGGATAAATGAAAATCTGGGTATAATCTTTTTGAACATTAATATAGAAAGATCAATTTTGATAATATAACTAAATTTAGAGAAGATTCAAAAGTGGCAATATTCATTATATATCATTCTAATATGGTTTTCTTCTTTCTCAAAAAATATATTAATATAAATTAAAACTATTTACTTTTCCTCATTTGCACTGAGATTTTAAGTAATTTTACATACATGAAGTTCAATAAAAGAAAATTTTCACTGTATTTTATTATTATTTCAATGATTCCTGCAAATAATTCTGTAGCATAAGGGGTGTTAAAAAATGATCCACTGCAGGTGCTGAACAGATTGGGTATGTTATTGATAAGGAATCAAAAAGGAACAGTAGTTATTGGAATGATTCCTCTATGTTATTATAACAAATAGGTAAATGAGTTGTTATTGTTCAGTTGCTCAGTCGTGTCCAACTCTTTGTTACTCCATGAACTGCAGCACGCCAGGCCTCCCTGTCTCTCACTATCTCCGGGAGTTTGTCCAAGTTCACGTCCATTGCATCGGTGATGCCATCCAACCATCTCATCCTGTCACCCTCTTCTTCTGCTGCCCTCAATCTTTCCTAGCATCCGGATCTTTTCCAGTGAGCTGGCTCTTTGCATCAGGTGGCCAAAGTACTGGAGGTTCAGCTTCATCACCAGTCCTTCCAATGTATATTCAGGGTTGATTTCCTTTAGGATTGACTGGTGTGATCTCCTCGCTGTCCAAGGGACTCAAGAGTCTTTGCTCTTGACTCTCTTCTCTTCTTCTTGACCATAATACAGTTATGTTGCCATTAATTTATTCTTCTTGTTTTTAAAACTTGCCTCAAATCTATTCTGATACTTGTCAAGGGATAAATGAAAAGGAGTATAGGAAAAAGCTAGAACAGAAACAGACCTTTACAAGAAAAATACAGGACTTCCCTAGTGGTCCAAGGGCTAAGAGTCTGCCTACCAATGTAGGAGACAGGCTCAGTCCCTGGTCTGGGAAAAGTTCATATGCCCTGGGGCAACTAAGCTCATATACCACAACAAGAGAAACCACCACAGAGAGAAGAAGCACCGAGTAGCCCCTGCTCGTCACGACTACAGACGGCCCACGTGAGCAACAAAGACCCACCACAGTCAAAAATAAATGAATACATTTTAAAGAAAAACAAACAAACATAACAGAGGCCTTTTGAACAGAGCTATTTTACACTCAATCCACTTTCCCTTTCTTCTAAATCATTTCTTAGAATAATGATTTGCCTGATTTTCATAGTGGCTTAGAATATGAGCACTAAGACCTAAAATCACCAAAGTCCTGAGGGACTTTTAAGCTGAGACTTCTGATGGCTATTTAGATGCCTCTTATTTTCAAAACTGTGTCCACAAACATAACCTGCGTGCATATGTTTGGCATGGCATATACGTAACACCTTTGGGACCATTTCCACAGGTCAAAATGATTCATAATAATAATAATTTCCATCTGAAAACATTATTGAGCATTCAGTTCAGTTGCTCAGTCCTGTCCAACTCTTTGTGACCCCATGGACTGCAGCACGTCAGGCCTCCCTGTCCATCACCAACTCCTGGAGTTTACTCAAACTCCATCGAGTCAGTGATGCCATCCAACCATCTCATCCTCTGTCATCCCCTTCTACTCCTGCCCTCAATCTTTCTCAGCACCAGGGTCTTTTCCAATGAGTCAGTTCTTCACATCAGGTGGCCAAAGTACTGGAGTTTCAGCTTCAGCATCAGTCCTTCCAATGAATCTTCAAGAATGATTTCCTTTAGGATGGACTGATTGGATTTCCTCGAAGTCCAAAGGACTCTCAAGAGTCTTCTCCAACACCACAGTTCAAAAGCATCAATTCTTCAGCACTCAGCTTTCTTTATAGTCCAACTCTCACATCCATACATGACTACTGGAAAAACCATAGCCTTGACTAGACGGACCTTTGTTGGCAAAGTAATGTCTCTGCTTTTTAATATGCTGTCTAGGTTTGTCATAACTTTTCTTCCAAGGAACAAGCATCTTTTAATTTCATGGCTGCAGTCACCATCTGCAGTGATTTTGGAGCCCCAAAAATAAAGTCAGCCAGTGTTTCCACTGTTTCCCCATCTATTTGCCATGAAGTGATGGGACCAGATGCCATGATCTTAGTTTTCTCAATGTTGAGCTTTAAGCCAACATTTTCACTCTTCTCTTTCACTTTCAAGAGGCCCTTTAGTTCTTCCTCACTTTCTGCCATAAGGGTGGTGTCATCTACATATCTGAGGTTATTGGTATTTCTCCCAGCAATCTTGATTCCAGCTTGTGCTTCCTCCAGCCCAGTGTTTCTCATGATGTATTCTGCATATAAGTTAAATAAGCAGGGTGACAATATACAGCCTTGACGGACTCCTTTTCCTATTTGGAACCAGTCTGTTGTTCCATGTCCAGTTCTAACTGCTGCTTCCTGATCTGCATACATGTTTCTCAAGAGGCA
This sequence comes from Bos mutus, assembly GCF_027580195.1. Taxonomy (NCBI): domain Eukaryota; kingdom Metazoa; phylum Chordata; class Mammalia; order Artiodactyla; family Bovidae; genus Bos; species Bos mutus. Next base: position 58,850,293 of record NC_091622.1, on the reverse strand, counting down.
GGTCAGGTGGTCTGGTATTCCCATCTCTTTCAGAATTTTCCACAGTTTATTGTGATCCACACAGTTAAGGGCTTTGGCATAGTCAAGAAAGCAGAGATAGATGTTTTTCTGGAACTCTCTTGCTTTTTCGATGATCCATCAGATGTTGGCAATTTGATCTCTGGTTCCTCTGCCTTTTCTAAATTCAGCTTGAACATCTGGAAGTTCACAGTTCATGTACTGTTGAAGCCTGGCTTGGAGAATTTTGAGCATTACTTTACTAGCATGTGAGATGAGTGCAATTGTGTGGTAGTTTGAGCATTCTTTGGCATTGCCTTTTTATTGAGCATTAGTACTCTGCCAGTCTCTGTGCTGGGGTTACAGGTAAAAAAGATGTGGCTCCAACCCTTAGGGAGTAAAAGACTGACATGAAAACAAACTCTGCTAATACAGTGTGATTATAAGCCTGCTATAATAAACCTTTACACAAAGAAGTTAAAGAGTCTGGAAAAAGTTTATTGTGTTTGAAAGAGAGGGACTTCAGAGAACTTTAAGAGGGAAAGATTCAGAAAAGTGACATTTAGTTAAAAAGGGATTTAATTAGCAGGGAGACAGGATATTTCAGACTGGATTGGAAGATGTGAAGAACATGGATTTCGAGATAGTCTGAATTCCATACTTGATTAACAATGTATACATGCTGCTGCTGCTGCTAAGTCACTTCAGTCGTGTCCGACTCTGTGTGACCCCATAGACGGCAGCCCACCAGGTTCCCCGGTCCCTGGGATTTCCAGGCAGGAACACTGGAGTGGGTTGCCATTTCCTTCTCCAATGCATGAAAGTGAAAAGTGAAAGTGAAGTATTCAGTCGTGTCTGACTTAGCGACCCCATGGACTGCAGCCTAGCGGGCTCCTCCGTCCATGGGATTTTCCAGACAAGAGTACTGGAGTGGGTTGCCATTGCTTTCTCCGAATGTATACATGATGCTTAGGCAAGTCACATCTCAATGTGAGTTTCTAATGTGAGTAAAAGCAAGAAAGATTGCCTGAAAGATCTCTATGGCTCTATGTACTTCCTCCAGGATCTATTTACAGCCATCTACACTCTAGCCTTCCCTGGTGGCTCAGCAGTAAATAATTTGCTCACCAACATGGGAGATCCAGGAGATGGGGGTTCGATCACTGGGTCGGGAAGATCCCCTGGAGAAGGAAGTGGCAACCCACTCCAATATTCCTGCCTGGGAAATTCCATGGACAGAGGAGCCTGGTGGGCTACAGACCAAAGTCACAAAGGGTCACACACAATCTAGCAACTAAATAACAACAACGTATTTCTTGATTTCTCTTCCCACCAAAAGATAATTATCTTCCCTCTCCCTAACATCTTTAATTCCTCTCTCCCTTATGGCATTTCTCCTTTGGTCACAAAAAGAGTCTGGGTACGAGTTTATCATACCTTAGAAAGAAAGCAAACCTTCACCTGATTCTACTTGGTAATTGCTTTCAACAGCCCAACTTCTCAAGTTTCAGCTCACCACTGTAACTTGCAGACTAGCTGTTAATCCTATCATGTGACCAAAACTGCTCAGACTGGAAGAAAACTAAGAAAATGCTGAAAATAGTTTCCCTATGAAACAACCAGCTCAAATCAGTTCCATCTTTCTGATGCCATTAATGTTGCTGGTGGTGCCTCCTTAGTCCCATTCAGTTCAGTCGCTCAGTCGTGTCCGATCTTTGCAACCCCATGGACTGCAGCATGCCAGGATTCCTTGTCCATCACCAACTCCCAGAGCTTGCTCAAACTCATGTCCATCGAGTCAATGATGCCATCCAACCATCTCATCCTCTGTTTTCACTGTTCTCCTCCTGCTTTCAATCCTTCCCAGGAAGAGGGTCATTTGCAAAGAGTCAGTTTTTCACATCAGGTGGCCCAAGTATTGGTGTTTCAGCTTCTCATCAGTCCTTCCAATGAATATTCAGGACTGGTCTCCTTTAGGATGGCCTGGTTACATCTCCTTGCAGTCCAAGGGACTCTCAAGAGTCTTCTCCAACACCACAGTTCAAAAGCATCAATTCTTTGGCACTCAGCTTTCTTTATAGTCCAACTCTCACATCCATTCATGACCACTGGAAAAACCACAGCTTTGACTAGATGGACCTTTGTCAGCAAAGTAATGTCTCTGCTTTTTAATATGCTGTCTAGGTTGGTCATAGCTTTTTCTTCCAAGGAGCAAGCATCTTTTAATTTCATGGCTGCAGTCACCATCTGCAGTGATTCTGGAGCCCCTCAAAATAAAGTTTCTCACTGTTTTCATTGTTTCCCCATCTATTTGCCAAGAAGCGACGGGATCGGATTTCATGATCTTTGTTTTCTGAATGTTGAGCTTTAAGCCAACTTTTTCACTCTCCTCTTTCACTTTCATCAAGAGGCTCTTTAGTTCTTCACTTTCTGCCATAAGGGTGGTGTCATCTGCATATCTGAGGTTATTGATATTTCTCCTGGCAATCTTGATTTAGCTTGTTTCATCCAGCCCAGCATTTCACATGATGTACTCTGCATTTAAGTTAAATGAGCAGGGTGACAACATACAGTCTTGACATACTCCTTTCCCAATTTGGAACCAGTCTGTTGTTCCATGTCTGGTTCTTTTGTTTCCTGACATGTGTACAGATTTCTCAGGAGGCAGGTAAGGCGGTCTAGTATTCCCATCTCTTGAAGAACTTTCCAGTTTGTTGTGATATACACAAAGGCTTTGGTATAATAAATAAACCAGAAGTAGATGTTTTTCTGGAACTCTCTTGCCTTTTCTATGATCCAGTGGATGTTGGCCATTTAATCTCTGGTTCCTCTGGTTCCCATTTCATCTGCCCTTTTTGATACCTTTCTTCAGTACACACATAATTCAATTCAACTGACATTTATTAAGTACCTAGTTTAGGTCATGAGTGGAGAAGACAATGGCACTCCACTCCAGTACTCTTGCCTGGAAAATCCCATGGACGGAGGAGCCTGGTAGGCTGCAGTCCATGGGGTCACTAAGAGTCGGACACGACTGAGCAACTTCACTTTCACTTTTCACTTTCATGCATTGGAGAAGGAAATGGCAACCCACTCCAGTGTTCTTGCCTGGAGAATCCCAGGAAAGGGGGAGCCTGGTGGGCCGCCGTCTATGGGGTCACACAGGGTCAGACACGACTGAAGCGACTTAGCATTAGCAGCAGCAGTTAGGTCATGACAGTAACAAGATTGTTATCTAAGGAGTTTACAACTTTAAAAAAAAAAAAAAGGGAGTTTACAGGGAATTCCCTGGCAGTCCAGTGGTTATGACTCAGCACTTTCACTGCTATGGCCCCAGGTTCAATTCCTGGTAGAGCTTCCCCAGTGGCTCAGCAGTAAAGAATTCACCAGCAATGCAGGAGACACAGGAAATGCAGGTTTGATCCCTTGGAGGAGGAAATGGCAACCCACTCCAGTACTTTTGCCTGAAAAACCCAGAGACAGGAGCCTGCCAGGCTACGGTCCATGGGGTCGCAAAGAGCCAAATGTGACTGAGTGACTGAACATACACAAGGGAAATAAGATCTTGCAGGCAAGGCAGTGACAACAACAAAAAGGAGTTTACAATCAACTGGGTAAACAACTAACAAGGAAATAAGGTAGAATGAGGACAAGTACTGGAACATTTATGCAGTCCTTTCAGAGATCTGAGGTGGTAGCATTTGGGGGCAGACTTGGAGGAAAATATTTCAATTTGTGGAAATGGAAGCGAATCATATCCAAAAGAAGCAATATTAATTTTAAATGCACTGTGACAGAAAGTACAATGTGTACTTGGAGAAACACTGCTATACAGTGAAAGTGGAAGCTATTTTAGTATAAACTTTTATGAAAAGAAAAAAATAAATGATAGTCAAAGAAACAAAAGACTTACAGTGAAAATAATAGTCTTCTGCCCAGCCTTTTCAGTGTCTGATCCTACTTTTTTTAGATAAGCTTTCTCAACCATTTCTTCAGATACTGGCCGTCATAATTTAAAATAATGTACTTTGAATAGTTTCTTAGCTCATAAATTCTGGATATATCTACAATCTGCTCTGAGATGAAAATCTGACATTTTACTTGGGGCTTCCCAGTAAGTAGCTTTACTACTTACTGTAGTAAAGTACTTACTTTACTAGCTTCCCAGAGGGCACTAGTAGTAAGGAACTAGGCTGCCAAGACAGGAGATGTGGGTTCAATCCTGGAGTCAGGAAGATCCCTTGGAGGAGGAAATGGCAACCCACTCCAATATTCTTGCCTGGCAAATCCCATGTACAGAGGAGCCTGGCAGGCTTCAGTCCACAGGATCACAAAAAGCTGGACATGACTTAGCAACTAAGCACACACAAAAGCAGCACCCCCCTCATCTTACAACTCAGATTTATCATTGCATGTGGTTAAATCGATTATCAGTGTTTATTGCCTTGCAAATGTTGTTCATGAAGTACCAAGCTGTACAGATGAATTGCTATATTTCTCCTCTTGAAAGGATTATTAGTTAACAGTAACACAGCTCTGCAGCCATATTGGAGTTCAAACCCTGAATAAGGCAGTTCTTAGTTGTATTAACTTTGAGCAAGCTATTTATTTAACCCCTCTGCCATTTCCTCATGTGCAAAATGAGCACAGGACCTCCAGGGCTGTGATAAAATTAAATGAGTTAGTACATGTAAAAGTATGTAGAACAATTGCTGGTACTTAGTATATAGCCAGAAAATGTTAGCTATTCCTATTACTGTGGGTTTTGTACTAGAGTTTTACATTTATCTTTCTCCTGTGCTTTTCCAGTTGCTCCATCCATGTGGAACTGTACACCATGGGGCCCCACTCACATGGAAACAATAAACGTGGTTATAAGGCAATGTCTCCATATCTTAGTATTTTATCAAGTCTTTTCTTCGAAGAGTCCTCCCTCCCAAAACCTTGTCCTGCTCCAATAGTTTTTTGTGTGTGTGCTGTCATCATGGGTCTTTCCTGTATTACTGTTCTGGATTAGATTCGGCTTCTTTGACCCCATGTATCTTTATTTCATGATATACTCCAATTTGCTACAGCTTATCTACAAGTAACTTTCTTTTTAAAACATATTATTATACATTTTAAAATCGCACTTATTTTTGGGCATGCTGGGTCTTTGTTGCTGCATGTGGAGGATTCTAGTACGTTGTGTGGGTTTGCAGGCTTCTCTCTGGAGTAGTTTCTCTTGTAGAGCATGCGCTGTGGAGCACAGGCTCTAGAGTGTGGGCTCAGCAGTTTGCAGGCTTCTCTCTGGGGTTGCTTCTCTTGTGGAACATGGGCGTAGAGTGCAGGCTCAGCAGCTGCAGCACACTGGGCTGATTTGCCCTGCAGCATATGGAATCTTTCCAGACCAGGGATCAAACCTGTGTCCCCTGAATTGACAGGCAGATTCTTAACCACTGGATCACCAGAGAAGTCCTATAACCAACTTCTAAAAATGGTGTATATATGTAAAATTCCTGTTTTTGTTTCAAAAAGTTTTATTCCAGCCTAAGAAATGACTGACAACTAAATGAAAATTTAGGTGAAAAGAGTTTTTATCAGTGGTTAAAAACTCCTCCACTGACTTCTTGAAAATAGTGTAGTTTTAAAGAAATCTGATGCTATTGGTCCTTTTCTCTTTCAAGGGGCTTTTAGGATCCTTTCTTCTGCCCAGTGCTCCAAAGTCTGAAAAAGATATGTCTTTTTTTTAATTGATTACACTAAGCTACTGTTATCTTTCAACCTGGAAATTTGTGTCCCTCAGCTCCACATTTTTCTTGCACTATTCCTTTGATAATGGAACCCCGTGTTTCTCTATCCTCTCTTGGTAGAGTTTATTCTCTTTCTGGGATCAGTTGTTGAAACATCTGGTTTGGTCCATTCCTCATATTTTTGCTTCTGTCTTCTCCATTTTGGTTTCATTTTTTCCATTGACACATCCTCTATTACCTTTCTATTCATTCATTCACTCACTCAACAAGTATTTACTGATGACTAACCTACTAAATTCTTCTACATCCCAGGCAATGTTCTGGCAACTGGAGATAAAGTAATATGTGAGATAATCCCAACCCTTAGGTTGGACAAAATTGAAAAGTAGGTTAATAGTGCCATAAAGTACCATAAGAAAAATTAAGCAGTCAGGAGGAGATATGAATGGAAGTAAAAGCTGTTTTAGGTAGGAGGATCAGGGAAGGCCTGACATTTGAACAGCAATGTAAATGAAATGATTATGCAAGACATGTAAGGATCCGGGAGAAAGCATTTCAAGCATCGTTGACTCAATGGACATGAATTTGAGCAAACTCTGGGAGACAGTGAAGGATAGGGAAGCTGGTGTACTGCAGTCCATGGGGTCGCAGAGTCCAGAGTTGGACACGACTGAATGACTGAACAATTCCAAGCAGAGAGAACAGGCTATCCAGGTTGCAAGAAGCCTGGTGTGTCTGATAAATACCAAGAGGTAGTACATCTACAGTAGAATGAGCAAGGGAGAGAAAGTGATTTCCTTGGAGGAACAGTCAGGAGCAGAAGGGGTGGTAGTCACATTTAGTCACATTATGGACATGGTACGGAACATGGGTTTTATTCTAAATTTAGCCATTGTGAACAGGTAAGCACTACTTTATATGTGATACTGGCTTGGTTAGGTAAGTGGCAGGCAACAATAAGTGGAAATCAGAACCAGAATATATTTAAAGGTCAAGCTAGTAAGAGTTGTTAATGAACATGGGCCATTAGGTGGAAAAAAGGAGTAAAGGATGATTTGGTAAGTTTTTGCTTGAGCAACTGGATTAATGATCTACTATTAAACCCCATGAAGAAAGATGAAGGAAGCAGCAGATTTGGGAGGTAATGGAGAGGGAACAGGACTCTGGTTTTTTGTTGTTGTTTGCTTGCTTGTTTTGGCTCCACCTTAGTTCCCCAACCAGGCATCTAACCTAAGTCCCCTGCAGTGGGAGCATGGAGTCCTAACCACTGAACCACGAGGGAATTCCCAGGATTGTTTCTTAACCATAAGTTTGAAATGTCTTACATAATGGTTAAAAGCAAGGAGGTGAGTTGCATGCATGAGTTCAATTCCTAGACTGGATGGGGTATGGAGCCTACAAAGATTTCCTTTTTTTCTTTAAGATAGAGATGTAAGAGGAAGTTTGTATACTGAAGTAAAAGAAAAAAAGAAATAATTCAGGAGCAAGATGTGAGTGAAGTCCTTACATAGACTAGAGGGAAGACAGAGTGTGTTTGTAATACCAGAGGCAGGTTCAGTTCAGTTCAGTCGCTCAGTTGTGTCCGACTCTGCGACTCCATGAACTGCAGCACGCCAGGCCTCCCTGTCCAGCAACCCCCAGAGTTTACTCAAACTCATGTCCATGGTGTCGGTGATGCCATCCAACCATCTCATCTTCTGTTGTCCCCTTCTACTCCTGCCCTCAATCTTCCCCAGCATCAGGGTCTTTTCCAATGAGTCAGTTCTTCACATCAGGTGGCCAAAGTACTGGAGTTTCAGCTTCAGCATCAGTTCTTCCAATGAATCTTCAGGACTGATTGCCTTTAGGATGAACTGGGTGGATCTCCTTGCAGTCCAAGGGACTCTCTAGTCTTCTCCAACACCACAGTTCAAAAGTATCAATTCTTTGGTGTTCAGCTTTCTTATATAGTCCAACTCTCACATCCATACATGACTACTGGAAAACCTATAGCCTTGACTAGACAGACTTTTGTTGGCCAAGTAATGTCTCTGCTTTTTAATATGCTGTCTAGGTTGTTCATAACTTTTCTTCCAAGGAACAAGCATCTTTTAATTTCATGGCTGCAGTCACCATCTGCAGTGATTCTGGAGCCCCCAAAAATAAAGTCAGCCAGTGTTTCCACTGTTTCCCCATCTATTTGCCATGAAGTGATGGGACCAGATGCCATGATCTTAATTTTCTGAATGTTGAGCTTTAAGCCAACTTTTCCCTCTCCTCTTTCACTTTCATCAAGAGGCTTTTTACTTCCTCTTCACTTTCTGCCATAAGGGTGGTGTCATCTGCATATCTGAGGTTATTGATATTTCTCCCGGCAATCTTGATTCCAGCTTGTGCTTCATCCAGTGGCAGGTAGGCAGATATATTTGATAATGAAAAGATGTAATGCTCCTGGCTTCTCTCTCAATAATACAAAATTAGTTGATTAGTTATGAGTGATTAGAAGCTGTTGGAAATTTGAGGCAAGTATTGAGTAAGTTGTGCAAAAGTCACCTCAGAGAGTGGAAGATTGAAATGATCAGAGAGATACAAGATTCTAGCTAAGTGCTAAAGGCCCACTTCAAAAAAGTGGTTATCAGTTGACTGTGAGAACAATCAGCACAATTGTGTCTTTCTCCAGGTAAAAATAACCATGCAGATATATATAGGGGCTGATTAGTCAGAGATGAGACACTGCGAGCAAACAATAAGGGGATGGTTATACTGATGGGCCATGAAATCTAAACTGGATTGTTTAGATTTCAACAAACTTGTTATCAGTGTATCAGTCTCACCTGCAGGAATATGGGATATGGGATTAAAAGTAGTAACTGAAGGCATTTCCCTGGTGGTCCAGTGGTTGACTCCAAGCTTCCACTGCTGAGGGCATGGATTCAATCCCTCGTGGGAGAATGAGGATGCTTGCAGCAGGATCAAAGGAATAGTTACTGAAGATTTTAAATCATATCACTTTAGATATAAATGATCAAAACACACCAATTAAAAAGGGACTGTCAGAGTGGATTAAAAAGATCAAACTGTATATATGCTAGTGATAAGAAATCTACTTAAAGAAATAAATATATTAAAAGTAAAGGGACAGGGACTTCCCTGGGGGTCCAGCAGCTAGGACTCCTCCCTCCCAGGGCAGGGGCTCTGGTCAGGGAACTAGATCCCACACGCCACAACAAGGTCCTGTATGCAACAACTAAGACCCAGCACAACCAAATAAACAAATGAAAATATATTTTTAAAGTAAAGGGATAAAGATATACCATGCAAACATTATCCAGAAGAAAGCAGGAGTGTTCGTATTAATTTCATATGAAGTTTCAAAACTACAAATACTATCAGAGATAAAGAGGACACTAGAGAATAACAGAGGTCTCCCCGAGATGCCACAACACTAAATGTGAATGCACCGGAAACAAGTGAGCCTCAACATACATGAGGCGAAAATAGATATGAAAAGAAAATATATTATGTCCATAATATAGCTGCAGAAGTCAACATTCCTCTCAGTAATTGATAATACAAGTAGGCAGGAAATTAATAAGGACATTGAGGACCAGAGCAACACTATTAACCACCTTGATTAACTGACATTCAGAATATTCTACTCAACGATGTCAAGTTACACTTGTTTTCAAGTACACATGTAACCTCTCACCAAAACAGACCATATGTTCCATGCTATAGACCAAATCTTAATAAACTTAATAAAGAAAATCTGAAACAATATGTTATCAGATTCTAATAGCAGTAAACTAGGAATCAACAGCACAAATATCTGGAAAACCCCCAAACACCTACTATCTAGGTAACCCTTGAATCAAACAGAAGTCTCAAGAGAATTCAAAAAGTAATTCAGTCTGAAAGAAATGAAAATATAACAGTGAAATTTGTGAGATGCACCTAAAGGAAATCTTTATACTTTTTGTAATATACATAGTAAGTGCTTATGTAAGAAAAAAAAGAAAGCTCTAAAATCAAGAACTTAAACTTCTACCTTAAGAAAAGAGCACATTAAATCTAAAGCAAACAGGAAGAACAATAAAGACTAAAGGAAAATTAACGAAAGTGAAAACAGAAAAACAGTAGAAATATTTAAGGAAAAATACTAAATTTACACAATGTCTTCAAGAAAATGGAAAAAAAGGAAACATTTTCAATTCATTTTATGAAGCCACTAATAAAACCAAAGACATAATAAGAAAAATACAAACCAATACCCCTTATGATCATAAATGAAAAATTCTCAACAAAATATTAGCAAACTAAATTCAGCATCATATAAAAATGATAATACATCATGACCAACTGGGGTTCATTTCAAAAACGCAAAGCTGGTTCAACATTTGAAAATTAATCATCATTTAAACAGGCTAAGAAAAGCCACATGATCATCTCAATAAAAATGTAGAAGAGTATGACAAAATTCAACATCCATTAAGGTTAGAAGGAAACGTTTCTAAATTAATAAAGAACATCTGTAAAAAATCTAGTTAACATAATGGTTAGAGGCTAAAGGCTTTCCCCCTAAAATTGGGAACAATTCAAGGATGGCTTCTGTCACCACCCGTACTCAACATCACACTTAACAGGTTGAAAATGAAGTAAAACTGTCTCTAGTCACAGATTACATTATTGTCAACATTAAAAAAGTACAGGACCAAACGGGGCTGGGGGCTGGGCAACTTTCCTGGTGCCTCAGCAGTCAAGACCCCGCCTGCAATGCAGGAGACTCAGATTCAATCTTTGTGTTGGGAAGATCCCCTGGAGAAAGAAATGGCAACTCACTCCAGTCTTCTTGCCTGAGAAATCCCATGGACAGAGGAGCCCGGCTGGCTACAGTTCAGGAGGTTACAAGGGTCAGACATGACTTAGCAACTGAACCACCATCACCACCACCACCAATTGAGAAGACTCAGGGAAAAGTGGCCTCATGGAGTAAAGCTTCAATTTCATTATGGCAATTCCAAGAATTAGGCATGGTGGAAGGATGTGGAGAAGGGTCAATTAGTAAGACTGAGTCAGAATAGGAAATAAGTTTCTTAGGGTTAAAATCTATGTGCTGTCAAATAACCTTTGAGTCTTTGAAAAAGATGAGGAAGATAAAACAGATGAAGGCATGATGAAATTAGTTTTGAAAAACCTCTAGAAGTTATATTTGGTTATGATTATACCTTCCTTCTCGGGATGGGTCCCTTAGGTTGTTTGTGGTGATAAAGTGTGTGACAGGTCATGGTGGTCTTATAAGTATTACAAGGCATTACTCTGGATCTCCCTTAAATCCTGCCAGGACAGAAATAAATTTGAAAGAATTTTTTCTAACTTAATGGTCATTTTTTAAAAAGCTCTTATTTCTTAAAGATTTTTTCACAGCAACTTGTATCGTATGGATCCAAAGAATTCTTCAACATCAACTAGACCTTTAAACTACTCTTCTGTTCCTTACATTGTTCCTACCAGTTTATGTTGTCATTTCTCAAACTTTGTATCTTAGCTTTTGCGTATGGTTAAGAGTGAGGCACTGCAAGACTGTGATTAAGAGTACTATGACTAGTTTATTAGCTACCATCAGATCATCTATCAGTTCCTCAATTTCATTAATCTTTCCCCCGATTATTTCATCCTTCTAGTTCTGTCGGTACTAAAATGGCTGTTCAAGGCCGCAACACAGCTCGCATTCTGGACTTCTTCATTCCGGAAATAACTAGCTGATGTTGTACCCGCCTTTCTTTTGCATGGCTTACTCCTCCATTTTGGTGGAGTGTATCATTCAGGTACTTACCAAGAAAGGGGCAATGGAAGACAAAAAGTTCTTGACACCTTGAATATAGGAAAGCATTCTACACTTGACACCTTAGCTTGAAGTAGAATTGTTAAAAATAATTTTCACTCAGAACTTAGAAGCATCGCTTCCCATTCCTGATGAGAAACTTGATGCCATTCTTATTCCCAATTCATTTTCGGGGCCCAATCTCCACATTCCAATCCCATTTTTTTGGACTTTTTCATCTTGCCTTGTTCTGAAACAAATCATGCCTTATCGTGGATTTTTCCATCCACTGGATTCATTTTGCTAAGTGCTCTCAAAGTGGCATAGTGTGTCAAGTGTCCTTAATTATTTTGATACTTTAAGAAATTTGTTAGATGTTAGATCTTCTTGAGTGACCTTTTAAAAAATCCATCTTTTTGTATTTTTATTATTTTTCATAATCCTTAAACTTGTTTTAAATATATTAACTTGTACTATATTTTACAAAATCTATTTTCTAAGGCATTCTGTAGCTTTTTCATGGATACAATTTCTTATCTTTGAAAACATTCATTTTCAGGTTTTCATCTCTATATTGATTCTGTTTTGGTTTTTATTAGTGCTGGGTCAATCTTCAAAAATCTGATTTTTTAGTTTATTCATATTTTAAAATTCACTTGGTGGGGACTCATCTTTCTCACTGGAAAATCTTCAGATGTCCAGATCTCTTTCCAGGTATTTTGTCTAGGACCACTGAGTTTCCACAGAAAATAATCCTCCCTCTTTTCCCCTGAGACCTAACTGTTACTATTCTAGAAACTATGAATATGCCATCCAAATAGACAGAATTTTAATTTATCTTCATTTTCAATTCATGTCTGGTTATCTGTTTGAAGACTTGTTTCAAATTCACAAAACACCGATTTTCATTCCACAGTAAAAGGTAAACTATCTAGCTACCTAACTGCATAGAATCAGACTTTCAATCACCCCTATTTCCAGCTTAAAATCTGATCACCACATTCAGCAGCAATTCCCCCCCCCCTCCATTTCTAGGTTGTTCTGAATTTTAAGGAGCGAATCAGCTTGCTTCTAAATAAGCATTCCTTCTGTAGTTAATTAGGTTTACACTTCCTCTACTATATTGAAATCAGTTTCTACTCCTTGGTCCATGGTCCAGCTTCCATTCTCAGGCTCCAGAGTTATACCTTCAGAAATATGTCATTTCAGTGGAGTTCTATCGACAAGGCAGCTAGTACTAAAGCATTTGTGGTATCCATTACGTCAAGTCAAAGTCCAGGCAGCATAATTTGTAACAGATAAAAGTGGTAAACTATCCACACAGCTAATAGGGTAACCAGTAAGTAAAATATGGTAGCCCAACTCAATGACTTATTTATAGCTATTTAAAATAATTACACAAGGAATTTTTTAAAATTTTGGCTTCACCATGTGGCTTGTAGTATCTTAGTTCTGCAACCAAGGACTGAACTCAGGCCCCAACAGTGAAAGCACCACATCCTTATCACTGGATTGCCAATGAATTTTTTTAAAAACTGTGATTATCAGTTTTAAAGTCAAACACTGACAATCACAGAGCATTAACCTGTGTAAAACCATACAGCAAGGAGAGAATATCCAAAAATACTTAATTCTAGGATGCAGGGTTAAAACTTTTTGGAGTCTAAAACAAGAAATATGTGTATAGAAAACCCAAGTTCTCAGTCAGACAAATTTCTTATCATTTCCGGGCAAGTCAAGGCCTCATTTTTTTGTATCTAATTGGAAATGAAGAGCTATAGGATTTTCAGACCAAATTAAGTATTACGATTAAGGCCAGGCCCAAATAGAGTTAATAAAGAAAAGGTGCAAACTATTCAGGAAGCAGCATTTTGTTAACTGTAATAGGAAGTGGAGTAGGAAAAGGAAATAAAAGTATGAATAATTTTATAAAAAGGGATAGTGTCAAAAAACCTCTAGACCTATAGAAAGGAATAAACAGTGTAAGGAGGTATCCTTGGGAAGAGAAGCTTACTCATAGGACCAGTGAAGAGAGTATCATCACTCTGCTGAATTGAGCTGAAAGGGCTGGGGCTAGAATGTAACTTGAACAAATTAAAGATTACCATTTAGGGCCAAGGTCTTTGCCTAAACTCCCTACATATGTCTTCCCGTACAGGCATTCTTTTCCCTTCCTACCCTCCCTTCCAGAGGTTCACAACCTTGATCTTCTACTACATCTTGCCTTCCTTTCCTCATCTCTCCCCATCTCATCTTTTAATTATTACCCCAATCTAGCTATCAGTTTTCCTTTCAGTTTACTTTTGAACCTTACCTCTACCTCATTTCCAAAGCAGTTTGTTTCCGTGAGTAAATCCTTACCTGTACATTCCCTGCCCCTAAAATCACACTACTTTCTCAATGCTTTTGTGCATTTGACAGCCCTCCCTCAATATAAATTCCATTACTAAATGAAGATAAAGGTTAGGGATATAGAGAGTGAAGAGATACTAGTTATAACTAATGCTACAGAAATGTAATTAACTTACTGTTATAAATAAAACCTAGAGTTAAAAGAGGAGTAAGCGTATTGCTTAGTCACCTGGAGGTAATTAACTTAAAAAAAAAAAACAAAAAAACCTAAGCAGAGGAATTTAGAAACTATTATCTCTATGGACTAGTAGTAGAGGTAGGAAGAGGATCATAGATTATATACACTGAGGATTCTCTATTACAAATTTTCAAAAATACCTCTTTATTATTTGAAAAAAACATTTTTAATGGAGAAAATCAACCCTCTAATAATCACCTCAGCAGATGATTCTCCTGAACGTTTATTAAAACTGTGCCCTTTAATTTTACCTCCAGGTCCTATGTGACATCTTAAGGTTAAACCAAGAGGAACTACCTCTTCTCCTCAAATACACAGAAATATGACATCATGAAATCAAGAACTAAAGTATCTGTAATGGAATACAATGACTTTTAGAGCCCGTAATCCAAAAACAATGGTATTTATTCTATTCTTCCAAATATCAGAAAAGTGTTTTGTGCATGTAAAGCAAATTTAGAAGAAGTCAGGACACCCTACAGTTGAACCTAGTTCATCAAAACATGCTGTTCAATTCTCACCACGAGAACTGGTTTGTATATACTTTCCTTGAAGACCTCTCACCTGAACTCTTTTTCCTTTTCATTCACGCTTGCAAATGATCCCTCCACATTTCCTATTTTTAAGGAAAACAAGAATAACCTTTCAGGTCTCAAACACCTACCAGGTTTAGTAGGCAAACATAAATAACAGTATTAGGGGATTTCCCCCCAAAATAATCTATGACTAGGTTCCCTGATAGCTCAGTTGGGAAAGAATCGTTTGCAATGCAGGAGACCCTGCTTGGATACCTGGGTTGGGAAGATCCTCAGGAAAAAGGATAGGCTACCCACTCCAGTATTCTTGGGCTTCCCTTGTGGCTCAGATGATAAAGAATCCACCTGTAGTGTGGGAGACCTGAGTTCGATCCCTCAGCTAGGAAGATCCTTTGGGAAAGGGAAAGGCTACCCACTCCAGTATTCTGGCCTGGAGAATTCCATGGACTGTCCATGGGGTCACAAAGAGTCGGACATGACTAAGCGACTTTCACTTTCACTGGGTATCCTACTTAAATTGATCTATTTTTAAAAAGGAGACTGACAGATCTCCTTTTCCTTAAAATTCTGCAATCCTATGAACATGGTTCGGAGATACCAGTGGAATGTCATTAATCCTATTCCTCAGTATTAACCAATATAATACAAATAATGAACATATATAGCAATGGAATATATAGTTCACATATTAAAAACGCAGAGCTGAGGATTAAATACAATAATTAGAATGTTAGCTATGTAAAACAAAAGGCACTATCTGTTGCCCTTACATAAAAATTAGGTATATTCTCTACATACTCTAAGGAAGAAACAAAGTACTAAGTATATTAACTCAGCAAGAAATAAAAAATACTTGGGTTTCTGAAATTTTGCCCAGTTTTTTAGTGTTTACCCTGTTTTATCTGTGTTCTTGAAAAAAGGATCTACAAGCATCAAGTATCGTTAACTGATTTTAAAACCGCTTGGCCTTCTTGACTTTGGTCAATATCCTATCAAAAAGTAATTTACTGTAATAGATAAGTAAAATTATAATGTTGTGCTTTAATGTATTTTTAGTGAAATTAAATGATGGGAAATGAATTTTACAACATAAATATCTGAGTAGATGGTATATTACTACCGGACATACTCTCAGAAAATTTTAGAGAATTCACGTTAACTCTTTGATGAAACAAAGCACATACCAAGTGTTTACCATCTTTTAGATTTGACCATCCTGTTCTAGGGAATATCATGAGTGGTCTTGAATTCCATTTTTTCCCTTGACTTTAAATACATAAATATATAGCCTGCACCATCCTTAGCCCTTCATCCTGCTACTCCAGTGAGAATCAATTCCATCTCCAGGCTATAGTAACTCACAGGCCTGCTGAAAGCTGGTTATAAATGTCCTAGAGACACAAAGTAACAATCAGTTTGTCATCTGAAATAATTAATACAAATCCTAACAGCATAGCCTCTTCTAATGATGAGTATCAATAGAGGCAGGAGTAATCCACGTACAGAATAACCCACTTCTGAAACAATTCAGTCCTTTCCATTGTAAGAGGCACCCTTTTCAGAAAGATTTTTGTGCTTATATGAAAATTAAAATTACTACTTTCAGTATCAACTACCTCTGGATTATTCTAAATTTCTGAATCAGAATCTAGCCAAATAATGTTATATTTTCAAATAAATAATCAATTAAAATTAACTCCAATTCACTTTTAATCAATTAAAATTAACTCCGATTCAAAGCACAAATATAATTTACTGCACTTATCAACATACACTCATCACTATAAAGCTGTCTAGTAAAACTATCCACCTGGTTCCTTTCCTTATTTAAAGTAATGTGGAGGCTTAACTGCCGGTCCATTGCTGAGTACCCAGAAAGAAGATATAAACCATTTTCAGGGGAAAACACACATGCATTTATTTTTAAGAATTCCCAGTAAGGGGGGAAAAAAATTCAACATCTTTAAAAATGTGTTTATTTTTTAAAAAATCAGTTGTGTACAAAAGTGTTTCGTAGTTTTTAATTCTCAAGACAAATACCCAGCCCTCCACCCCCAGCCCACCCTGCTTCAATGGTCTTTCTGGTAACCCACCCATTTTCCCCTTACAGGAAGTTAACGGCTCAGAACAGATCCTCCTATAGAATTTATCATCACTAACAGATTGTTTAGAATAGAGATCTAGAGAAGCTAACAAGCAAGATTCTTTCTCGGTGAGGTTAATGAGTATCCCTATAATGGCAGTAGACTTCCAGCAGACACCACAACAAAGCACCATCAATTGCTGAAAGCTAAAAAATAGATATTATTTTCAATAGTATTCCATTTTCTATTGGAAAAGTCTTTAAATTACATTAAATAAGTCTCTTTCCCCCCAAAGAAATAGTCTAGCTTTTATTACGATGCCTGTAAAAAGTAGGTAACAGCAAGCACACAAGGATCATTTAACAGCACAGTGCAAATGATTTTTGAATCCATTCACCCCCAGGACCAAACTGATAAACTGTGCCACATCTGATTATATACAGCAGCATTGAATATATACATATACATATATATTCAATGCCTGGTTGAAATAACCAAGCAAAAGGTGACACATTCACAACTTAACATTTAGGTGATGATCACAGGTTTATGAGGGTAGATCAGTCCAACAGAACAGTAACAGAACAAATGGGACAAGTGAGATACTGACATTTCCCTAGCCCTATGCCACAAGACTTTTGACCCATATTGCAACAGTGCAAATAGAACATGTGACATAGTATGCAGACAAGGCAGAAAAGTCACACTTTAAGAAAAGGCTATTTATCAGTAAATATTTCAAGTTAACTTCTTCCCCAGTGATAGTAAACAGCTGATGTTAAGCATTTATTTTTAACTAGTACTAAAAAGAATGGAAATGCAAATTTTCAAAATCAATGGTTCGTACAAGTAAAAAGTGAGTCATACATTATTTTGTAAAAATCCATGAAATAAAGTTAACTGTAAACAGCTTCCTCTTTCCTATCCAAACACTGTTTCCATCTATGTACAAGAAAGTATACATGGCTCCAACTGTCCCATGCCCAAATCTATCTCTAAAACAAAACTAAAAAAACAAAGTTTCTGTTTCCTGTGTTACTAACAAGGATCGTGGACACATTATTACACCCCTATTGCAGAGTTTTAAAAGCTCAAATCAGGCATACACTTAGAGCTAAGAATTGCTTTTCACACTGATAAACTTGTTAAGCAGCAGTAACACAACATGCTGCATTCTGTACTGCAAAAATAAGCAATATGTACTTTATCTGCCAGTTCTTTCTCATACTTTAAAATTATTTTGCATAGTTTTATGCACTATCAGCAATCACAAATGTGAAACACTTCCCCCAAAAAAGAAAAAAACCCAGCCTTTCATTTCACAGAAAATGCTTCTCAAAAGCAAAATGGTCAGAATATAAACACACATATATATACTTGAATGCATTATGTGTTTATGTAAATCACAGCCACAATTCCAAATATTTGGGGGAGCCAGCATGGGGCATCTAATTTAGTACCAAGTTCCTCAAATATTTATATACCTTACCGCATACTTATTTGGATCACAAACTGCTACTTATTCATTCAGTCTGTACTGAAATACTAACACAACTAATTATTTGTTCTTTTAAAAGTCAGACACACACTCAGGAAACAGACCTGATCATCACAGAAGACTATTTGAGTATCAGTGACTTGTAGCAAATTATCTGCCCAGATGGGATAAAACTACACATACATTTAACTATAATTTTTGAAGCCTTTACAACTAACAAATCACAAACCATTGAGAATTATAAAAATAATTTCCAACAGGGTATGCTTTCCCTAGACCTGTACTTTTACTGTTCTTTTTCTAAACATATATAAGACAAGAGAAAAAAGCAAATGCGTTTATTTTTATGTTTGGGGAAATAAATCTACCTGTAGAAAATAGGAAAAAAACAAACAAACAAAAAAACCCAGTAAGAAGGCGATAGTGGGAAATGTACCAGAAAACAGATAATCACATTAAATGTAAATGAGGTAAATTTTTGAAATGAAAATCCATTATGGAGAACCTCTCATACCAAATATTGTAGTTTTCCATTTCCTGGACACTGGGGATATTGAATTGCAGCTAGATGAGTATACCCTAAGGGGCTAATGTGCATAAAAGTCATAGGCAAGTTACAGCTGCCGCCAAGAGCAAAGCATACAATGCTTGATCCTTAGTAACTTCTGAGTTCTCTCTCTCATTTGTCAAACCACAGGACAATTAAATATACCCTGATAATACAGGCAAATAGTAAACTGGGTAGAGGTGTTTGATATTTAAAATAACGCAAATATTACTAACATTACCAAGCCACCCTCCACTAAACAAAACAAAAAAAATTAATTCTAAACAACGATGGAACAAAAACTGTCCACATTTTCACACAATTCCAACCCTACCTCAAAATATAAAGAAAAGTACATGGTTTTAGCTATTTAAAATAAATAAAGAAAATCTTGTTTCCTTTGGCATCTTTAGAAAGTAACTAAATTACAATTAAAGAAGGTGATTGTATAAAGAAATTTATACTTAGGCAAACAAAGGGGAAAAAACAGCAACTTGTGTTTAGTATGCAATAAAATCAACTACAAGAGTTTTACTACTGATTAGGAAAGCCTTACAAGTTTCTGGAAGAACCTTCACATCTTAACATTACAATATATTTAATAATGGTTCTTTTTATTGCTTCTAAGATTACTGAGAAGTCAAATGAAATTATGCTGAATTTATGGTTCAAAACTATTTTCCAAACACTTAACCATTATAATTTAGGATAAATAACACTTGAAGAAAGCAAACTTTTTATAATATGACTTTCCATATACAGCCTTACTTTAATTCATTCAGATTTCATTACATTTTTGTTATTTCTGCATTGGTCCTGAATATTTAATAAGAACTGTGTTTCTACGTATAGAACTGCCTACACAAATCCATTTCACCCTTCATAAAATGTTCACATTAGTGTTAAAGCTTGCAAAACTAATAATTTTCAAACTTTGAACTTAGAGTGAAGTGTAACTTTAATACGTATAGAAAGTCTGACTATGTACAAGAGAAGGTAAAGTTTTCAATTCTCATATTATCAGAAACATCATAAAGAAAGCTAGATTTATAACACACTTCTATTCCTATGTGCATCTGAAGTATGTACAGTAAAACACCAACACAGCTTTCATGTGTTAACAGGGGGAAGTGCAAGCAATCTCTATAAAGCCAAAATCAGGCTAAAAAACCTGCAAACAGTTGATTTCATCCTTGCAAGTTCTCAAAGAAAAATTCCACCAGTTCAAAAATCGAAAGATGTTAAATTCACTGAAAAATTAAGCTGGGTTCTTTTCATTTAATCTGGGAATACTGCAACATTAAGAATTTACTGTTTTTACAAAAAAAAAAAAAAAAAAGAAACAAAATTGGCAGCTCCATTTTTACAACATTATTTACTTATATAGGAAAGTTTTAAGAGTGGAGAATTGTGACAAAACATTCCAAATGGATGACCTAAAATGGAGCAAGGGATACTGTCCTTCAGCACATTTCCCCACCAAATATTGAGAAATTTAATATTAGAATATTAGCTGTGTGTGGAAAGAGGGGAAAAACAGATATGTTGTCATAGTCTGTTGACAAGGACAAAAAAGGCTCTGACTAGGTCACCATCTTCATTTCTGGATAAATCTCATATTGAAGAATTCTCAAATGCTTAAAATGGTGGTCTTTTCAGCTACCCATCCTAAGAAGTC
Organism: Bos mutus; assembly: GCF_027580195.1. Taxonomy (NCBI): domain Eukaryota; kingdom Metazoa; phylum Chordata; class Mammalia; order Artiodactyla; family Bovidae; genus Bos; species Bos mutus. The sequence continues at coordinate 58,829,831 of NC_091622.1, read as the reverse complement.
AAGTACAAGCATGCAAGTAAATTCACAGGCACAGAGGATCCATGTTAAAAACAGTTAAGGTAGCTGTGATGCAACACCAACAATTTGAATGGCCCTGACACACTCAAAATATTATCTTAATTATTCAACGAAATCCTGAAGCAAACTCTTGCTAGTCTTGGTATACTGCTAAACACTAAAGTAGCATGTTTTTTCCATGGTTTTAGCTTAGCTCAAAAGAATTTTTACACTATTAAGTAAGAAAAAAATTAAAGTATTTCCCCTTTTTAAATTTACACAGACGTTTAATTAGCTTTATTTACAGAGCAGGGATTTTTTTCAGTCTCCAATGGTGCCTAGATAACATCATTAGGCAAGAATGCCAGTTTAAAAGAAATCTATGCAGAATCCTAAAAATAACAGATGTTGATGCTCCTCCAAGAAGGGGCAAGCTTGACTATATCAGCATCTCTCTTTATGTTTCAGTTACTCAGAAGCAATTCTGTTGCAGTCTCTACATCCCATGATTTTGAAGACAAGGCCACTATTACCGCATTCTGTAGAAAAGAAAAGGGGACAAAATAAAATCTCAAGGAAATATTTTTAAAATACTGTATCACTCACTGTCTTTATATTAAAAAAACCACACCTTGTTTTTTCATTTTTAAGTTACCTTGCACTTGAAGTGCATTAAAAACTCTAAAACCAACGACTAGAGCTTCTTTGGTGGCTCAGAAGTAAAGAATCCGCCTGCCAATGCAGAAGACACAGGTTTGATTCCTGGCTGGGGAAGATCCCACATGTAGTGAAGCAACTGAGCCCGTGTGCCACCGTTACTGAACCTGTGCTCTACAACCCAGGAAGTCACGACGATATGTGCCGCAACAAGAGAAGCCATCACAGTAAGAAGCCCGCAGGCCACAACTAGAAAGTAGCCCCAGCTTGCAGTAACTAGAGAAAAAGCCCGAGCAACAAAGAAGACCCAGCACAGCCAAAAATAAATAAATAAAATTATTTTTTAAAATAAAATAAAATCAATGACTGAACCAGCCAAAGTTTAAAAAAAAATCACTAGTTTTAATAACAAAGTTTGCTTATCAAAATTAGATTTAGAGTACCGCTGAACCACTTTTGTCAGCCAAGGATTTGCAACAATAATTTAACAAATAAATAAAAATCAACATGCCTTTATGTACTTACCCTATCAAAGCCCATAGCACATAGGTTTTCTATTTTTTTGGTGTACTCTGGACTAGAAACTGGTGCTCCAGCATACACATGTGCCCAAAGTCGAGCTGTCTGTTTGAACATTTCAGGATTTTGTTTGTACTATATGGGGGAAAAATTGATTGATATGACAATGCAGTTATAGTATTAAAAATAGGAACTCATCTCTTAATTGCCTAAAAACCTGAGTTTTCTAAATAAATGTAGATTAGATTTTTTAAATGTGACTGATTCACTTTCCATAGCAAACAAACTATGTCACTGAAGAAAAGACTGTTTAACGTGAACCTGGAATTCACAAGTTGCACTGATGAAAGAAAAACAAAGATATATAATATTTATCAACTTTAATCTCCAATTTCAACAAAGTATTAGAAAACTAACACTAAATGGAGTTATCAGAGATGCCTCTAATCATCGTGCAGTGGCAAACATTACACAGATAAACAGAATTACTAGCTTCTAAAATTAAGTGGACAGTAACTAATAAATGTGACCAATTTTTGTATTAATCACAGTTTGGGCTAGAATACAGAGAGTTGGCTGTTTTGTGAGAGTTCTATTACCGTAGTGATTTAAGGAAACTCCATGTGCAATCCTAACTTACAGCACGTTTTGAGATGATTATGAACTCACGACAGAGCACTTTTTAAAATGTAAGATTCTTCATATGCATTGGAAGAGGTAAATTTATTCTCAAGTATTCTAAGACTACCATTACTTAATAAAGTAAATTATAAATTTAAAATATTAAATTTGCTTTAATATTTCTTAAGATGTTTTATACACAGAGTATTTCTATACATTAAAATTATAAATCTAGTTTCTACCATTATTAACAAGGAAATAAGTGAGACGACCCAACAGAGTCAAAAGAAAACTGAGTCCAATCTCAACCTCTGAGGCTCAGAACTCAACAGGAAATCAAAGCTGAGGTCCAAGCCATGCTTCTATCAAAACTGAAATCAATAGAACATATATAACATGTTAAACCATAATTCTAAGCACTCTATGGCAAATAATAGTAGAACATATTAACAGGAATATACATAAAATAGGGAGTGAACAGTTTTTCAAAGGAAAGGAAGAAGTTTGTAAAAGGAAAAGTTTTCTTAGGCAGGAAACATGACAGACTGGGTGGAATGACATGTAGGAACGACAATCTTGAATAGCGTGAGTTTGAGGAACAGTAAGAATTTAGAACTGTGGTGTTGGAGAAGACTCTTGAGAGTCCCTTGGACTGCAGGGAGATTGAACTGGTCCATCCTAAAGGAGATCAATCCTGGGTGTTCATTGGAAGGACTGATGCTGAAGCTCCAATACTTTGGCCACCTGATGCGAAGAGCTGACTCATTGGAAAAGACCCTGATGCTGGGAAAGATTGAGGGCAGGAGGAAAAGGGGATGACAGAGGATGAGATGGCTGGATGGCATCATTGACTTGATGGACATGGGTTTGGGTGGATTCTGGGAGTTAGTGATGGACAGGGAGGCCTGGTGTGCTGCTGTTCATGGGGTTGCAAAGAGTCAGACATGACTGAGCAACTGAACTGAATTGAAGAATTTAGGACATAGTTCAAATCATGGAGGAACTTTTCAAACTAAGTAATTTGGATTTACCAAGTAGGTGACAGTAGAGGTATTAATAGGTTTTAATAGTAAAATGAAATAGGATTTGAACTTTATAAAGCTAACTGCTATCAGTGTAGAAGGTAAAAAGAAAAGGCTGAAGTAGGAAATTCCATCAGAGCAGTCAAATGAGAATTTTTAAATATGTGAACAAAAGCAGTTAGAGAAGTATGATGACAGACATATTGAGATATGAGAGAAAAGGAGACATAGAGAAGTACTCCATATCTGTGACTTGGATATATAAACAAGCTGTCTGTAGAAGGATGGACAGGTTCACAGGGTTTAAGAGTCTGCTTTCAGTTATGGGAATGTTGCACTAAGGTACTCATGGGATATTCATATACAGCTCTCTGGTTCCAAACAGGTTTTTGGGTTTAGGAGAAAGGTCAAGCCTGACTACCGTATCAACATACAGGTGGCAACATCAGTGTGGATATGATCATCCAAATAAGAGTATAAAATGGAAAGTGAAAGAAAGGATGTAATAAGAACTGAGGAAGTATATTTAAAAGAGAGGAGAGGGAATTCCCTGGCAGCCCAATGATTAGAACTCCACACTTCCACTGCAGGGGCAAGGGTTCCATTCCTGGTTGGGGAACTAAGATTTTAGAGGGTGGGCAACATGGCAAAAAAAAAGGGGGGGCTGAGGGAGTAATGGTAGGAACTAAGAGGGAACAACCACAACTACAGAGACAGGAAGAGAAGTCAAGAGATGAAAAAAACTTCTGGGTTAAAAAAAAAACAAAAAATCTTACAAGGCTCAATAAATCCTAATGGTTTAGAGTAGGAGCTGGCAAACTTTCTTATAATAATTATTCAGGCTTTCAGACCTTGTGGTCCCTGTCATAATTATTCAATTCTGCCACTTTCTGCTGTAAACAAATGGGGGTGTTCCAATAAAACATTATTTACAAAAACAGCCAGTCTGGTTGTAATCTGCTAACCTCTGCCTTGGAAATCAAAGATCAGAACTGAAAAATATTTATTCCATTTGGCAACAACAAGGTCTTTGATAACCTTCATCATGCCACTTCAGTGCCACAGCTGGAGCTGATTAACAGTATCATCAGGGAAAGATCATCACTGAATTAAAAGACAAATGGACACACACATGAAGTAAAATGTTAAGCACAGAATCAAGACAGTAGGCAGATAAATGGGTGTTCACTATGTAATTCTTGAAAACGGCACAATATATTAGAAAAAAGCAACTGACTGTACTGGGTTTATTTAATACACCCAATTAAACTACTATGTTAAAAAAATCACTAAATTAGGTTTTCACTATTATATGTAATATAATAATCTCACAGCAAGAAAGGAAACCATTTCCAGATTTAGTTTCAATAGACATATGCTTATGTTCTAACACTGCAAACCACTAGATAAGGCAGTCTTTCAAAAGTAACTATCTTACCTGATTTGCTACTACTGCATCTTGTGGATCATCCGGTTCTGCAGCTGCCAGCAGAGCTTGTAATGACAACAATACCGTGCGCAGAGTCATTGCTGCTGCCCTAAAATTCAAAACAGGAAGATATCCCAGTTGAAAACAGTTTGCATGACAAAGTAGATGTTTTCTGAAGAAATATGAAAACTGCTGCTGCTGCTGCTAAGTCGCTTCAGTCGTGTCCGACTCTATGCAACCCCATAGACGAAGCCCACCAGGCTCCCCCGTCCCTGGGATTCTCCAGGCAAGAACACTGGAGTGGGTTGCCATTTCTTTCTCTAATGCGTGAAAGTGAAAAGTGAAAGGGAAGTCGCTCAGTCGTGTCTGACTCTTAGCGACCCCATGGACTATAGCCTACCAGGCTCCTCCATCCATGGGATTTTCCAGGCAAGAGTACTGGAGTGGGGTGTCATTGCCTTCTCCAATATGAAAACTACTGGAGCTAAAAAAAGATTTTTATCTCAATCATTTAATATGAAAACTACTGGAGCTAAAAAAGATTTTTATCTCAATCATATAATTAAGTCTTAGAAATTTATAATTATATATCTGCCTACCATACATATATATGGTATGGTAGGCTTAGCCTGACCCCAGGATTAAACCTGGGTCTCCTGCACTGCACGATACTTGATCATCTGAGCCACCAGGGAAGCCCAGGGATGTAAGAAGTAAAATACAAATATATATATATATATATATATATTAAAACAAGTAAATCTTTCTGTTTCTTAAGATAACTCAAATTGCCTTAGCTCCCTCTGGTCAACTTTATCTACTGACTTAACTTTCTACCCATTTCTTTAGATATAAACTTAAAGTGACAAAGTAACATGTGAAACTTCCTTTCTGTGCAACTCTAAGAACAAGATACCATCAAGCAAATATCCTTTACTTTCAAGAAAGTATAAAATTACTTGGAGAGCATTATGCTTAAGTGATATGTCACACACACAAAATATAACAACATTTAAATGTGTAATCTAAAAAAGAAAACAAACTAGTGACTATAACAAAAAAGTAAAAACTAGTGGTTAGCAGTGGGAGAGAGGAGAAGGGAGGGGCAATATAGGGGTAGGGATGTGTTAGTGTTAGTTACTCAGGTGTGTCTGACTCTTTGTGACCCCATGAACTGTAGCCCCTAAGCTCCTCTGTCCATGGAATTCTCTAGGCAAGAATACTGGAATTAGTAGCCATACCCTTCTTCAGGGTAGCTTCCTGACCCCAGGATTAAACCTGGGTCTCCCGCACTGCACGATACTTGATCATCTGAGCCACCAGGGAAGCCCAGGGATGTAAGAAGTACAAATTATTAGGTATAAAATAAGCTGCATGATATATTGTACAACAAATTCCACGGACAGAGGAACGTGGCAGGCTGAAGTCCATGGGGTTGCAAAGCGTCGGACACAACTAAGCACTCAACAGTAATATAGCCAATATTTTATAACTACAAATGGAATACAACCTTTAAAACTTGAAAATCACTACACTGTATACCTGTAACTTAGCAACTACAATAAAAAATTTTAAATGAATGAAAGAAAATAAATCACTCCATAACATTCTGAAAAAAGAAAGCTTTTTGCTTAATATTCATGCTTCTAAATGTTTATAAAGCAAATATTTATCTAGAAAATGCTGCCTACCTAACCAGAAAGGATTCTAAGCATTTGTTAAAAAATTATTTGACCAGTTACTATATAAATATTTATGAATAGTGAAATAACATAATAGTGAACTATTTTAAATGTAGAAGATTATTAAACAACATGTCCATTTTCACCACACATTCAGTTCAGTTCAGTTGCTCAGTCGTGTCCGACTCTTTGCGATCCCATGAATTGCAGCACGCCAGCCCTCCCTGTCCATCACCAACTCCCGGAGTCTACCCAAATCTATGTCCATTGAGTCGGTGATGCCATCCAGCCATCTCATCCTCTGTCATCCCCTTCTCCTCCTGCCCCAAATCCTTCCCAGCATTAGGGTCTTTTCCAATGAGTCAACTCTTCCCATGAGTTGGCCAAAGTACTGGAGTTTCAGCTTCAACATCAGTCCTTCCAATGAACACCCAAGACTGATCTCCTTTAGGATGGACTGGCTGGATCTCCCTGCAGTCCAAGGGACTCTCAAGTCTTCTCCAACACCACAGTTCAAAAGCATCAATTTTTCTGTGCTCAGCTTTCTTCCCTGTCCAACTCTCACATCCATACATGTCTGGAAAAACCATAGCCTTGACGAGACGGACCTTTGTTGGCAAAGTAGTATCTCTGCTTTTAAATATGCTATCTAGGTTGGTCATAACTTTCCTTCCAAGGAGTAAGGGTCTTTTAATTTCATGGCTGCAATTACCACCTGCAGTGATTTTGGAGCCCCCAAAAATAAAGTCTGACATAGATAATTCCAAACCAGTCTTTTTCAACTGGGTTCCCCATTTTAATAAGAGAAGAGAGATAATTAAGTATAGTCTCAATTTCCCTAAGAATGGTTATATAAATAGTACCATCTCATGCTTAGGAAAGTTAATTTATTATCAGCAACAAATTTCTTGATGAAATGTGTTTCATACAGTTTCTACAAACAGTAGCATCAGTATCACCTGGGAACTTGTAAGAAATGAAAATTCTTAGCCTCATCCCAGATCTACTAAATTAGAACCTCTTGGGTGGTTTAACAGATACTCCAGGTGATTCTGATGCAAGTTAATTTCTGAGAAATACTGCTTCAGTGCATACAACTTAAAGCTAATTGAGAAAGGCTGTTCTAAACTAAAATAAAATCAGTGTCACAACATAGGTCTATATTTTATCTATTAGAAAAAAATTATAATACAAATAGTTTTTTATCTAAATGCTGTTGGAACTGTCATTTATATTAAACTCCATAAAATGCAAACTAATCTATAGTGACAGCAGATAAGTGGTTGCTGGGAGATGGCGGAGCAGGAAGTGTGGAAGAAGCAATTACAAAGGAACCCACTAGAAAACTCTGGAGTATGTTGATTATGTTCACTATCTTGATTTGTGACAGCTTCATGGATGTATATATGTCTAAACTTATCAAACTGTATATTTTTAATGTGTGTAATTTAAGGTCAATTAAACTTCAATAAAATTTTCAAAAGTTGTGTTTTACATGAAAAGATGCTCAACATCACTCATTATCAGAGAAATGCAAATCAAAACCACTATGAGGTACCATTTCATGCCAGTCAGAATGGCTGTGATCCAAAAGTCTACAAGCAATAAATGCTGGAGAGGGTGTGGAGAAAAGGGAACCCTCTTACACTGTTGGTGGGAATGCAAACTAGTACAGCCACTATGGAGAACAGTGTGGAGATTCGTTAAAAAACTGGAAATAGAACTGCCTTATGATCCAGCAATCCCACTGCTGGGCATACACACTGAGGAAACCAGAAGGGAAAGAGACACATGTACCCCAATGTTCATCGCAGCACTGTTTATAATAGCCAGGACATGGAAGCAACCTAGATGTCCATCAGCAGATGAACGGGTAAGAAAGCTATGGTACATATACATAATGGAGTATTACTCAGCCGTTAAAAAGAATACATTTGAATCAGTTCTAATGAGGTGGATGAAACTGGAGCCTATCATACAGAGTGAAGTAAGCCAGAAAGAAAAACACCAATACACTGTACTAACGCATATATATGGAATTTAGAAAGATGGTAACAATAATCCTGTATACAAGACAGCAAAAGAGACACTGATGTATAGAACAGTCTATGGACTCTGTGGGAGAGGGAGAGGGTGGGAAGATTTGGGAGAATGGCATTGAAACATGTATAATATCATGTATGAAACGAGTCACCAGTCCAGGTTTGATGCACGATACTGGATGCTTGGGGCTGGTGCACTGGGACGACCCAGAGGGATGGTCTGGGGAGGGAGGAGGGTTCAGGATGGGGAACACATGTATGCCTGTGGCGGATTCATTTCGATATTTGGCAAAACCAATACAATATTGTAAAGTTTAAAAATAAAATTAAAAATAAAAAAATAATAATAAAAAGGTTGTATTTTAAAAAAGCTCCCACCTTGCCTTGTATCCTATATAAAAATTAACACAGAGAACTATGCTCAATATCTTGTAATAACCTACAATGGGAAAGAATCAGAAAAAGAATATGTATGTACAACTGAATCACTTTACATGTGAAACTAACAACATGTTAACCATTCTTCAATTTTTGAAAAATTAGGGGAAAAAAAGAGAAAAAAATGAGTTCAAAATGGATCAAAGTCCTAAAGCTAACACTAAAACTACTTTTGGCTGCTGTGCCTGGCTTGTGGGATCTTAATTGCCAACCAGGGATCAAACCCCACACCCCGCAGTAAAAAAAGTGAGTTCTAACTAGTGGACTGCCAGGGAATTCCCAAGACTAAAACTTATTATAAAACTCTCAGAAGGTGAAACATAGGGTGAAAGCTCCATGACAGTGTAGCAGGCCATGATTTCCAGCATATCAAAGGACAGGCAAAAGCACAGCTAACAAAATAAAAAATAGAAAAACTGGTCTACAACTATATCAAAATTAAGAACTCCTATGTAAAGAAAAAAAAGTTTTAAAATAAATCTTCCTATGCAGTGAGTATAATCAATAGTGAAAGGCAACTCACACAATGGGGAGAAAATATTTACAAAATCATACATCTGACAAGGGAATTATATACAGGAACTATATATACAACTATGTAAGAATTATATATATATAAGAACTCCTACAACTTGTTAACAACAAAAAAATAAACCTCACACACTACCTTATATCCATTTGGCTGGTTTACTATTAAAAAAACAGAAAATAACATTTGTTGGCGAGGATGTGGAGCAATTGGCATCCTGTACACTGTTGTGGGAATGCAAAGGGACAGTTTGTTCTGAAAACTGAAGGAAAATCTAGTTGTAACTCGATTTAATTAATAACAATCTCCATGAGAGAAGTTTTAAGTCTCCTGTATGCTTGAAAACTTTCATAATGTTGGAAAGGTATTCATAAACCATTAAGAATTAACTGGTTTAAAAAGAAACTTAAATGCAAAGTTCTTAAAAGTTGAACACAAAATCAATGTAAACAATTTTTTCAAAATTAGTTGTAATAAAATTAACATTAAAACAAAACTTATTCTTCTGGCCCTAAGTATGATAGAAAGTATATACCATCTTTGATGGTATAAAGATATGTGTACATTTTTTGACTGCTCTACATGAAATTTTGAATCTAAACTTGGTAATGTGAGAAAAATATACAACTAAAAATACAATCTTTAGTTTTCATTTATTTTTCTTTTCACAAAGTACTGACTAAATTCATATTACTGATAACCTTGAGATTTTTAGCATATAATGTGTAACATTAGCATAAATCTATTAAAAACAAATCCTAACAGCCAAGCAAGAATATGAAATTTCAAAATGTGTTAGCTAATTTTAATCAGTGGATATAAGTGAGCTGAAACTCCAATACTTTGGTCACCTAATGCAAAGAACTGATTCATTGCAAAAGACCAGATGCTGGGAAAGACTGAAGGCAGAAGTAGGGGACGACAGAGGATGAGATGGTTGAATGGCATCACTGACTCGATGGGCATGAGTTTGAGCAAGCTTCGGGAGTTGGTGATGGACAGGGAAGCCTGGTGTGCTGCAGTCCATGGGGTCACAAAGAGTCAGACACACTGAGCAACTGAACTGATGACTGATGAGTGAGTACCTTATAAACTATCTTCAGTAAATTAACTTTATTCAGATCTCAAACTTGAATAAGCACAGTTAATATGGCTAATTAAATATTCATTCATATGGACTGCTGCTACTACTGCTAAGTCACTTCAGTCGTATCTGACTGTGTGTGACTCCCATAGATGGCAGCCCACCAGGCTCCCCCGTCCCAGGGATTCTCCAGGCAGAACACTGGAGTGGGTTGCCATTTCCTTCTCCAATGCATGAAAGTGAAAAGTGAAAGTGAAGTCGCTCAGTCGTGTCCTACTTGTTGAGACCCCATGGACTGCAGCCTACCAGGCTCCTCCGTCCATGGGATTTTCCAGGCAAGAGTACTGGAGTGGGTTGCCATTGCCTTCTTCATCATATGGACTAGGTGGGGCCTTTAATATGTACAATAAAAAGCACTGAATTGTTTGTATTATAGACTAACTTGTCTGTCAAGGATCTTCCAGAAGACCATCAATAAATAAATCTATTTTCAGTCAAAACACTGAATGCTACCTAAAGAGCATCTACTTAAAGAGAATGGCAGGTTTTTTGTTATAATTTTTTGTTAAGGTGTACTAAGAGTAAACTGCCTGACAGCTAGATGAATTTTTATATATGTATACATTCGTAGCAATCACCATCTAGATTAAAATATAGAGTACTTCCGGCACTCAAAAAGCCTCCCTCTTGCCCCTCTTATTCACGAGCCTTACCTATCCCCACCGCTGTCATGGTTTCTATCACCCAAAATTAGTTTTGACTCATCTTGAATTTCATAAAATGAAATCATACAGTATGTACTTCGTTGTGTCTAGCTTTTGTCACTGAACATGTCTATGAGAATCATTCATGTTATTGTGTCAACATGAACATGACTTTTTTTTCTTACTGCTATGTAGTGTTTCAGAGTACAATTAATCCATTATATAGCCATTCTCTTGCTTATAGACATTTGGGTTACTTGCAGTTTGAATAAATCTGCTATGACTATTCTTGTACAAGTCTTCTGGTAGACATACGCACTCATTTCTCTCAGATTTCTCTTACATGTAATACTGAGGAGTAGAACTGTTATGCCATATTGAAGGTATATGCTTTGGCAAGAACAGCTGGTTGAGTGGCTGAACCACATTATTACCAGTAATGCATGAGAACCATTTACAAGTGTGTAGTGGTATCATGGGCTTCCTTGGTGGCTTAGTCTATCAAGAATCCACCTGCAATGCAGGAGATCGTCTGTAGCACAGGAGACCTGGGTTCGATCCCTGGGTCTGGAAGTTCCTCTGGAGAAGGAAATGGTAATTCACTCCAATGTTCTTGGCTGGAAAATCCCATGGACAGAGAAGCCAGGTGGGCTATAATCCATGGGGTTCCAAAGAGTCAGATGTGACTTAGTGACTAAACCACCATCACTACAGTGGTATCTAACTATGATTTTAATTTGCACTTCCCTGATGACTAATGGTACTGAGCACAGCTTATCAACCATTCAAAGATTCTCTGCCTGTTCATGTCTTTTGAAAGAGCAGTATCAATGAATGCTATTTTTACGTGTTGTCATTTTCTTCCCCAGGTAAACAGACACCTTTAGTCATAAGAGGTGTCAGGGGAAAAACATTAGAAAATAGTTTCAATGTGGGGTTATGTTATGAAGTAAAGAAATAAACCGTACTAACACGTAAGTCATCAAATATTAAAGGTAAATCATCATCCACATATACTAATAAAAGATTCAGATTAACAAACTGTTTTCCAACATAATGATTCCAAATTAGCCTAAATATTGACATTTACAAATACACTGAAGGTCTATTACCTCAGCAAAGCTGGTGGGACAGGGGGAGGGCCAGTAAACCCATGGATATCCAATCTCACCTATTTTATCTAATGTCTCTGATACCTTTTATTATTTGAACAATACAGATATGAAAAAAGACCAAATTCAGCTATTTGACCTGCCTTAGAAAATGAGAATAGCTGACAATAGTGATCTGATAAAAAAATTCAAGTTTTCTGTCTCTGTATACACTATAATCTTTCAACTATTTATAGGAAGATAATCAGAAGTGGTAGTACTGCTGGCTAACTCAGCAAAAAGAGAAGACAGTGAAAAATTTTAGTGTGGAGTTGTATTTTCAGAGAGGCAGAGGTTTCATTCTGTCTGCTAAGAATAGCCTGACTGAAGTTAAAAGCAGAGGGACAGGCTACTGCCATCATCCAGGCAAGAGGCAATGCAACCTCGACCAGGGCAGTAGTAACAGACTACTAATAAAACGCTGTTGGTTTCAATAACAGGATTTGCAGATGGAGTATAAGAGTACCAAAGAAAGAAGCATCACGGTGAGGTCTGGCCTTAGCAACTCTAAGGATGTTGCTGCCAAAACTTAAGATGGAGCAGAAATAAGTTTTGGGTTGGGGAAATATTATCAACAGTTCAGTTTCAGCATGTTTTAAGTTTGAGATGTCTATTACATAGTCAAGCATAGGTGCTATGCCTGGAATTCAGAAAAGATAAATTTGTGAGTTGCTAGTATATAAATGCTGAAGTTAAGAAATCAGATGAGCTCACCAAGAAATTGAGTATAGATGGAAAGAAGCAGAGGCCATGACTTAGCCCTGAAGCATTATCATGTGCAAAAGCTCAGGAGATCAGGGAGGAACTAGTTAAGTCTGGGAGTGGGAAAAGGAAGGGGAAAACAGAAGAAATGATGTCCTGGCAACCAACTGAAAAAAAATGACAGTGTCTCTAACACTGCAAATTTTCATTAATATCACTGAACAATAAGAGCTACAAGGGACCTTTGAGATGACTTTTAAAGATAAAAACATGGAGGCACAGAAATTCAACAAATTATAAAGTCACAAATCAAAAGAATCACAGAAAATAGTTAGGTCTGTTTCATAATGTTCAATGTTTAAGAGTATGGAAACACAGATCAAGGAACTGGATCTCAAGCAATGATCTACTGAGGAAGAGGCTTTACTCAGATGTGCTATCAGAATGGAAAAACAAAACCAGCAACTCTTGTCTCTTCATCCAGTTTCTAAATATACCAACTGACCCATATGCTAAATGTTGTCATTCCTGTTTTATCTTATTCAGCTTCCATTCTTTCCCTTTCTTGACAAATCAAACACATAACTTGTTTTCTTCCACTCCAATGACTTTTTATCTCTTGTCTGAATTTTTCAATCTGTATTCCCAGGCTTTACTCTAAGAGAAATACATAAACAACTCATTTAAGCTTCTCACTAGCCCTATGAAATAGATAGCAACCTCATTTTTTTTTCAGATAAGGAAATAAAGGCATAAAGACCAGGTAATTTACTTAAGACCACACAAGCAAGTAAATGGCAAAGCCACAATTTTAACCTAATGGTTAAACACAATGCTGCTAAGAAATCAGACAAAATATGTGAAAGCACTGTACAAATGAAGACACCACCTATAAAGGTGGTACCTCATAGAATCTTAGAGCCTTAATCGTGTTCAATTAGCACAACTTCTAACATTTTGGTGCCTACACTCCACCCAAGTCAGAGCTGATTACTTCAGTACTTCAATTTTGTCTCTCATAAAAATCTTCCAAAGATTGGTAATTTTTACCAAAACAACAAATAAAATCCAAGACTTTTCAAGATGTCAAGTTAGCATCTGACATTTCCTAATAAATCACTATTTAAATACAGATTCCAATTTCAATTATAACATTTTCTCTAATGTACTGGAGAGATTTCATCAAGTTTTACAATTACTTCCCAAATAAGAGAAAATATAACATGCTTATGCTTTGAGGCCAAGTACATATTTAATACGCTAACAGACTTAGAATCATATGAGGCTTGAACATGAATTCAAAATCTCTTACCATTGATCTTTCAGGATATCCAAACAAATAGCCCCTGTGACGGAACTAATATTAGGATGCCATATTTTAGTGATAAACCGGACCTAGAATATAAAGCACATTTGAGTTTTTAAGTAACAGGAAAAAAAAAACCAACCATATAATTTAAGTAAAACTTCAAAAAAAAGAAATCCTCAAGTTGTTGTGTTTTTTTTTTTAAAAAGCCCATACTTAAGATTTCATCATTTTGCCTAGGTCAAGGGATGGGTGTAGAAGACAAAGCATTCAGTAAGTTGAATGCTGTCAATGACGTACATTCTTTTTAATAAATGCTCAAAGAAAGCCATCAATTAACTATAACTAAGGTGTTTATAACTTACCTAGCATAGTGTTAGATGTTAAGAGAAATTTAACATGAATTAAGATCTATTTAGGTAGTACATAAAGTCAATAGAGATAGCAAATGATGATTTTTTAGTGTGACAAAGGGTATAAAATAGGTTTGAAGGAAAAAGCAAAATCAATACATGAAAACAGATGTAGTAAGTGATGGCAAGATTGCTTCTGATTTTTCTGTAGCATTTTTTTCTCAAATACTTTAGAAAAATGTAATACTTAAAGGTCTGCTATTATTTCCCAGTCACTGAGGCTTAAAGTCTAAGAAATTTATTCAATATCAAATAACTAGTTAGCAATAGAAAATACAAACTCACACAATCTAATCTCAGATTCTAAATGTACCTGTTTGTCTTAGCATGAAAGAGCAAGAAATCAACAAGTGAAAATGCTAACTCTGAAATGAAATGAAGTTCATCAGCTCTGACTTACGAGCTTTAGGAGGAGGAATACAAGATGAAGGAGGCCAAGTACACGTATATGATTTGACATGTATATGATAGTCACCTAAGTCAAAATTCTTTAACACTTAATAGACTACTACAAGCCAAACTGAAAGTACTTTACAACAATTAATTCATCAATCTATGTTCCAAATCTAAGCTATAAATGGAAAGTAGCTAAAATATTTATGCTTCTGCTTCTCGTGATTTGTCTATGCTGTTGCTGCTAAATCACTTCAGTTGTGTCCGACTCTGTGCGACCCTACAGACAGCAGCCCACCAGGCTCCTCTATCCCTGGGATTCTCCAGGCAAGAGTACTGGAGTGGGTTGCCATTTCCTTCTCCAATGCATGTTTGCATGCTAACTCGCTTCAATCGTGTCTGACTCTGTGCGACCCCATGGACAGCAGTCCACCAGGCTCCTCTGTCCACAGGATTCTCCAGGCAAGAATACTGGAGTGGGCTGCCATTTCTTTCTCCTTGTCTATGCTATCTGTCCCTAATTCCCCACAAACTCACTAACATATATACCATCTGAAAAAGCACTTTAAGTCACCAATGACTTCAAAATACCTAAAACTAATGGAGACTTTCCACTCTAGTTCTTTTATAATTCTTAAAAAATTACACTTACTGCTTTCACTGATACCTACTTCTTTCCATCCACAGAACGCCATTTCCTTAAAGGAGACTATCATTATGCTCCTGGCTTACTCAACAGTTTACTGGCTTTCCTGTTTTCAGTTTTGTTCCTCTAATCCATTTTCTACAATGAAACCAGAGAGCTCTTCAAAACAAACCAGATTCATGACACTACTCACTTAAGGCCCCTTAAGGACTTCTCATTTCCTTTATGTAAGCCCACACTCTTAAACTGGTTCTAGCCTACCTCTCAAACCTCACTATCACCCCACATTCAAAGTAAGTGCTCAATAAGTCCTATTTGCCTCAGGGCCTTCACACATTTCTTCCAATAACACACCTTAATATCTTCTTCTGGCTAACTCATACTGATTCTCCAAGTTTCAACTTCCATAACCACTCTCCCTGACGTGATCCCATAGCACCCTGCACTTTTCTACTTCACAGTACTGATCACACTTCTATAATCTCTCCCACATTTGCCTAGTCTTCCCTAAAATGCATGGTGTCTATTTGCTTAGTAGAGCACTCCAAGCATCTGAAGTGCCTCACACTGAACAAATATACAATTAACATTACGACAAACTTGTTATTAAAAGGCTAAACATTATCCTTCTCAAGTATAGTGAAGATCAAATAAGACAGGCATATAGGGCTCATGTACTAAAAACATTTCTTGGTAACAGATATAACCATGATATTCACATCACAATTTTTACCATTTGAGTTCAAAGCTTTATAATGATGAGATAACAATAAGCCACAATTTCAGTGACACAAGGACAGCAAAGTATTTTGACTTTAAATATTTTCAACAAGATTAGAAAAAAACAGAAAATTTCTGCTCCTTTTTGGCCACACCCACAAGGCATGCAGGATCTTAGTTCCCCTGCTGCTGCTGCTGCTAAGTCACTTCAGTCGTGTCCAACTCTGTGCGACCCCATAGACGGCAGCCCACCAGGCTTCCCCGTCCCTAAGATTCTCCAGGCAAGAACACTGGAGTGGGTTGCCATTTCCTTCTCCAATGCATGAAAGTAAAAAGTGAAAGGGAAGTCCCTCAATCGTATCCGACTCTTAGCGACCCCATGGACTGCAGCCTACCAGGCTCCTCCGTCCATGGATTTTCCAGGCAAGAGTACTGGAGTGGGGTGCCACTGCCTTCTCCATTAGTTCCCCTACCAGGGAAAAAACCTGTGCCCCATGCAGTGGGAGCTTGAAGTCCTAAGCACTGGACCACAAGGGAAGTCCCAAGGAAAACAGAATTTTAAAAATCTACTACTGAAGATGTCAAAAGGTTTATGATTTAGGCTGATGATTTAAGGATGTATATTGCTTTTTAAAGAATCTTCAGTACATGATTCTCAGTAGACTCTACATGAAAACTAATATGCATATTATTATTAAACTTTATTTCTTTGTACTACAATCTCCAATTAGGAACAAGTAACTCTGAATTTGGAGATAATAATAAAGAGAATAATTTTCAAAGTCACTCCATTATCTACTAGTACAGATATAACTGTCCTGTAAGTAGTTCTTTGTGTGGTCTTCCACAGTTTTGTTTTTTTTTAATTGGAGGATAATTGCTTTTTCTGCTATACAACAACGTGAATCAGCCATAAGTATACACATAACCTCTCCCTCTTGACTCACCCTCCCTCCCACCCCACCCTACTCCTCTAGGTCTTTACAGAGAGCACCAGGCAGAGCTCCCTGTGTCTGCAGCCACAAACTTAAAAGACTCTTGTTTCTTGGAAGAAAAGCTATGGCAAACCTAGACAGCATATTAAAAACAAAGACACTATTTTTCCGACAAAGATCCGTATAATCAAAGCTATGGCTTTTCCAGTAGTCATGTAGAAACGTGAGAGTTGGACCATGTGCTGAAGGCTAAGCGCTGAAGAACTGATTGATGGATTTGAATTGTGGTGCTAGAGAAGACTTTCAAAAGTGCCATGGACAGCAAGGAGATCAAATGAGTCAATCCTAAAGGAAATTAGTCCTGAATATTCATTGAAAGAACTGATGCTGAAGCTCCAATACTTTGGCCACCTGATGCAAAGAGCCTGATGCTGGGAAAGACTGAGGGCAGGCGGAGAAGAGAGCGACAGAGGATGAGATGGTTGGATGGCATCACCAACTCAATGGACATGAGTCTGAGTCAACTTCAGGAAATAGTGAAGGACAGGGAAGTGTGACATGGTACAGTCCATGGGGCTGCAAAGAATCTGACATGACTGAGTGACTGAACAACAACAAAAACAAATAGTACTAAAATACTTACACAAATAACAAGTCAAGCTTCCTTATTTTCACAAATGAAACCAATAATAGCACCATCTGGGTAACTTGACAACAATCATTAATTTTGAGGAGCTCTTAAAGAATTTAGAAACAAAAATCTTAATACCATGTACATAGTACTCTTGCCTGGAGAGTCCCATGGATGGAGGAGCCTGGTAGGCCGCAGTCCATGGGGTCGCTAGGAGTCCGACAGGACTGAGCGACTTCACTTTCACTTTTCACTTTCATGCACTGGAGAAGGCAATGGCAACCCACTCCAGTGTTCTTGCCTGGAGAACCCCAGGGATGGGGGAGCCTGGTGGGCTGCCGTCTATGGGGTCGCACAGAGTTGGACACGACTGAAGCGACTTAGCAGCAGCAGCAATGTGACCAGACTGAAGTAAAGGAAGGGGACTATTCGTCATTCTCTATATTAGTGCACCATCATCAGTAATCTTATCTCCTCCTACAGGATGTATCCTATTATTTTTACACTCTTTAATTCAACAAAAATTTCACCTTCTACCTCATGGTAGATATGAACTCTATTTCCATCAGGAATTTCCAGTTTCAAGCTTGGAACTCATGGAAGTTACAATATTAAACCTGCTTTAACTAACTTGTACAAAAGAAAATGCTATTTTAAATATGCATATGCAGAAAAGAAGACTCACTAAAGGTTGTAAGAGTATATTTGTAACACCAAGGAAAAACAAGAAAATTCACAATCTAATCTCCAACCATCAGCAGGACAAATCACTGAGCTAGTTTTACTAATTTAATGAGTTTTTCATTAATAGAGTATATATTACAATTTACTTTTAGGTATGCATTGAATCAAATTCCTTCTACACTATATTCAGCTGACTCAAAGATTTATCTTCTCTGTCCAGAAGTAAACCTTCTGCTCTTGAGGTCAATAGTTTATTGCAAAAATAAAATGAGCAGAAAATTCTCTGTGACCATGTTAAAATAAATCAACATAAGCTTTCAATGTGGTGCAATTTTAGCTGCACAGCATTGAGAATTTAACAGTTAAACTTCAATACTTTAACCTCATAAAGTTTAAAATTAAATCTAAGGGGCTTGCTTGGTGGTGCAGAGGATAAGAATCTACCTACTAATGCAGTGGACACAGGCCCAGGAAGATTCCACATGCCTGGAGCAAATAAGCCCACAAGCAGCAGCTGCCAAGCGCCACATGCTAAGCCTACTGAGCTTGTGTGCCACAACTACTGAAGCCTGAGCTCCACAAGAGACGCCACCACAGTGAGAAGCCCCCTCTCACCAACTAGAGAAAGGCCTTGCAAAGCAACAAAGACCCAGCACAACCAAAAATAAATTACTTTTAAAAAAAAAAGACTTCTGGAGAACAGTTTGGCAAGCACCCAAGACACATAAGATGATTATTTAAAAAAAAAATGAAACCTGAGGCTACATATTAAACATATGTGAACATAATTATGCAAGAAATTTACACAATTATTCCCCGCTCTTTCCATTATATTTACCAAGCAGTGAAAATTCAAATTTAATATAGGAAATATCCAAAACATATTTATCAAACATTAATAAGCATTTACTGCAAAAGCTTAATACCATAAATTAGAGGAGGACCATATTTAAAATGATACTAAATTCCAGCTACAACTAACTGGTTGAAGCCAAAGGAAAGCAAATTTGGGCTGACTGAAGGAAGACTTTTCTAAATCTTGACACTACCTCAATATGGAATGACTGGAATTAAGACATAGTGGCCTGAAAAGCAACATGAGCGATCAACAGTAGCAAAAACATCAGACAGACCTCAGTTCTTATGTTTTTAGTCTATTTTTCTAAGTTTTCTAAAACTGGTGGAAAGAGGAAGGGTTAAAATAGTGATTTTAAAGATTAAATGAAATAATGTATCAAGTGCCTAAAACAGAGCTAGGACTATGACATCACTCTGGATTTATATTTATACACTATATATGGACATCACCAGATGGTCAATACCAAAATCAGATTGATTATATTCTTTGCAGTCAAAGATGGAGAAGCATTACACAGTTAGCAAAAACAATCCCTGGAGCTGAATGTGGCTCAGATCATGAGCTCCTTTATTGCAAAATTCAGATTTAAATTGAAGAACATAGGAAAGCCACCAGGCCATTCAGGTATGATCTAATGAAATCTCTTATGATTACACACTGGA
Source organism: Bos mutus (assembly GCF_027580195.1). NCBI lineage: Eukaryota > Metazoa > Chordata > Mammalia > Artiodactyla > Bovidae > Bos > Bos mutus. The sequence goes on along the minus strand of NC_091622.1, from coordinate 58,810,005 downwards.
AGTGACAAATAGATTCCAGGAATTAGATCTGTAGACAGAGGGCCTGAAGAACTATGGACAGAAGTTTGTAATAGTGCTCAGGAGGCAGTGACTAAAACCATCCCAAAGAAAAAGAAAGGCAAGAAAACAAAACAGTTGTCTGAGGAGGCCTTACAAATAGCTGAGAAAAGAAGAGAAGTGAAATTCAAAGGAGAAAGAGAAAGACATATTCAACTGAATGCAGAGTTTCAGAGAATGGCAAAAAGAGATTCTTAACAGAACAATGCAAAGAAATATATGAAACAACAGAATGGGAAAGACTAGAGATCCCTTCAAGAAAATCAGAGATTCTAAGAACATTTCATGCAAATATAGGCACAATAATAAAGGACAAAAACGACAAGGACCTAACAAGCAGAAGAGATTTAAAAAAGGAGGCAAGAATACACAGAACTACACAAAAAAGGTCTTAATGACCTAGATAAACACTATGGTGTGGTCACTCACCTATAGCCAGACATCCTGGAGTGTGAAGTCAATTGGGCCTTAGGAAGCATTACTACGAACAAAGCTAGCGGAGGTAATGAAATTCCAGCTGAACTATTTCAAATGTGAAAAGATGATGCTATTAAAGTGCCACACTCAATATACCAGCAAATTTGGAAAACTCAGCAATGGCCACAGGACTGGAAAAGATCAATTTTCATTCCAATCCCAAAGAAAGGCAATGCCAAAGAATGTTCAAACTACTGTACAACTAGACTCCTTTCACATGCTAGCAAGGTAATTCTCAAATTCCTTCAAGCTAGGCTTCAGCAGTACATGAACTGAGAACTTCCAGATGCACAAGCTGGATTTAGAAAAGGCAAAGTAACTGGAGATCAAATTCCCAGCATCTGTTGGATCACAGAGAAAGGGAATTCCAGAAAAACACCTATCTCTGCTTAACTGACTATGCCAAAGCCTTTGACTTTGTGGATCACAACAAACTATGGAAAATTCTTAAAGACATGGGAATATCAGACCATATTACCTGCCTCCCGACAAACCTGTATGCAGCTCAAGCAGCAGCAGAACAGGATATGGAACAATGGACTGGTTCAAAACTGGGAAAGGAGTTTGTCAAGGCTTTAGACTGCCACCCTGCTTATTTAACTTTCATGCAAAGCGCATCATGCAAAATGCCAGACTGGATGAATCAAGCTGGAATCAAGATTGCCAGGAGAAATATCAACAACCTCAGATGTGCAGATAATTCGACTCTACTGGCAGAAAGCAAAAAAGGAACTAAATAGTGTATTTATGAGGGTGAAAGAGGAGAGTGAGAAAGCTGGCTTAAAACTCAGCATTCAAAAAACTAAGATCATGGCAGTTGGTCCCATCACTTCATGGCAAATAGATGTGGAAAAGGGGGAAATAGTGGCAGATTTTATCTTTGTGAGCTCCAAAATCACTGCAGATGTTGACTGCAGCCATGAAATTAAAAGATTCTTGCTCCCTGGAAGAAAAGCTAGGACAAGCCTAGACAGCATATCAAAAAGCAGAGACAATACCTTGGTATATAAAGGTCCATATCCATATAGTCAAAGCTATGGTTTTTCCAGTAATCATGCACAGATGTGAAGAGTTGGACCATAAAGAAGGCTGAGTGCTGAAAGATCAATGTTTTTGAATTGTGGTGCTGGAGAAGACTCTTCAGAGTCCCCTGGACAGCACAGAGAACAAACCCGTTAATCCTAAAGGAAACCCAACACTGAATATGCATCAGAAGGACTGATGCTGAAGCTGAAGCTCCAATATTTGGCCACCTGATGCAAAGAACTGACTCATGGAAAAGACCCTGACACTCAGAAAGATTGAGGGCAGGAGAAGAGAGCAGCAGAGGATGAGATGGTTGGATGGCATCATCAACTCAACTGACTTGAGTCTGAGCAAACTCCAAACTCCAGAAGATAGTGAAGGATAGGGAAGCCTGGCATGCTGCAGTCCATGGGGTTGCAAAGAGTCAGACACGACTTAGTGACTGAATGAAAACAACAGAGGGAAATAAACACTTATTGAGACAATAATCCATCCTCATTTAAAACGCACAACTTCTTGGTGTTAGGTATATTCAGAGTTGTGCAACCGCCACCAAAATATAATTTTTGACCATTTCAACACCTCAAAAAGAACTATGTAACCACCAGGAGTCACTTCCCATTCCTTCATACTCCTCCAGCCATAAGCAACCAACAAATTACCTTTTTCTCTATGATTTCCCTCTTCTAATGTTCATGTAAATGACATTATACAATGTGTGGCTTTTTATGCCTGGCTTTTTCATTTAGGATGATGTTTTCAAAGTTCATCTATCTTATAGCACATATCAGCACATTCATCATTATAAACAGATGTGGTAAATACACCACATTTAATTTTTCCATTAAGTTGACGGACATTTAGAGAGCTTCCACTTTTTGGCAGTTATGAATTAGTGCTGGTATGAACACTTGTGTACAAGTTGTTGTATGGGCACATTTTCTTCTATTGAGTAGATACCTAGAACTGCTATGTGTTGTACGAAAGGAAAGGTAGCAACTCCACTTGATAAAGACAGAAGAGGCTCTAGGGCCTGACAACATGTATATGGTTAAGGCACTGCCACCTACTTCACTGTATCTAACCATTAAGTTTTTTGGTAAAAAAATAATGCTGGCTAATATTTACAACACGCTGTTCTAAGTACTGTATTTTACTGAACCACGGGTACCATCAAGTACTCAATACACCATTATTTTATATACCATGAGAAAGAAAAAAACTGGGCCAATTAAATTATCTCATCCACTAAAAGATATACCCTGATTTGAGAAATATTAAAAATGTGAAAAAAAGTTTCATAGCATAATTGAAATACTATTTTTTAAATGGACTACTCCTTTGAAAGGATTTTACAAATGAGGAAACACCTTAGACAACTTGCCTAAGATCAAAAAGTCTGTCAAATGCTGTAAGATCTGAACTATGGGTGATTATTCTTGTTCTTGGAAGAGCCACAATCACTGTTTCAGAGATTCGGCCCTTACTCCTTTCGCATTAGGATCAAGGAAGTAGAGCAGCACGGTGGGCCTTACAAATTTAGTTTCTATTTGACCTCTAACCCTCAGTTCCCTCATTCATTAAGACTGTCTTAGGAAGGCATATAAAATTCTTAGCACAATGCAAGTGACATCTTAATTGTAAAAATATAGTGTTTGAGAGCAGTCTCTCTTGAGATCTTTTCTTTCTTCCCTCGTTTCCATTAAAAAAATTATTGCTTAGGCTTGGAGGTCATCCTTATCTCAAAACATTTTAAAATCTTTTCTTAAATTTATAGTATTCTACAATTAATGTAAACTAAACAGACTGCTACTTATTTTAATGATAATATTGACAATCAAGATTACCTAGTAGAGGGTAACTAAGATGAGGATGAATATTATGTCATAGATATAAAATGAAAGTTTAATAGTGGTCACCTCTAAGTGGTCATACTGAAAAGATGTTCTTTTTCAAGAAATACATCACCATTCAAATTTCTACAACAAATACAAACTACTTTTATAACAGGAGGGGGAAAAAAAAATCAACCAGGCTTGAAAGGTAGGAACAACCAAAATGCCCATCAATAGATAAATAAAATGCAGTGTTTATGGAATACTATTAAGCCTTAAAAAAGAAAGAAGTTCCAATACAAATTATAACAGAGATGAGCCTTCATTCGAAGAGCTGACTCATTGGAAAAGACTCTGATTCTGGGAGGGACTGGAGGCAGGAGGAGAAGGGGACGACAGAAGATGAGATGGCTGGATGGCATCACTGACTCGATGGATGTGAGTCCGAGTGAACTCCAGGAGTTGGTGATGGACAGGGAGGCCTGGCGTGCTGCGATTCATGGGGTTCCAAAGAGTCGGACACGACTGAGCGACTGAACTGAACTGAATTGAAAGACATTAAGTTAAGTGAAATAAACCAGGTATAAAAGAATACAAATTGAGTGATTCCACTTAAATGAGGTACCTAGAGTAGACCAAAATTCATAAAGTATAACTGGTTACCAGCATGAGGAAACAGGAAGTTATTATTTAGTAGATGAAAAAAGGTTCTGAAGATGGATGGTAGTGATAGATGAAAAACAAACTGAATCTGCTTAATGCCACTAAACTGTACACTTACAATTGGTTAAGGTAATAAGTTTTAATGCCACTAAACTGTACACTTACAATTGGTTAAGGTAATAAGTTTTATGTTTACTTACCACAATTAAAAAAATCAAACAGGTTTATCAGAAAATAGATGAACATAAATAACAGAGAAACAGGCACCTCACAATGGCAGGTGACACAACTTTACCCTGGAACTTCCATTACCCTGTCTATTCTTAAACAGAGGACAACCAGTAAGTTGAGTGAATGAATTCTGGAAAGACTAATATATGCTCAAGGGACACTGTACTTTTAGGAATCAGAGAAAATACAAATGTCTATTAAGCCATGGTCTTTGACCTCAGGAACACAAAAGCTAGTAAAAGATACATATCCCCAAATAATACAGTACATTAATTCATACTATAACTGTGTTAGTCCTATGTAAGTTATATAAAATGCTATTGAGAGTAAAGGGAGAAACATTTTGTCAGGCACAGCTTAATGGAGAAAGTGATACTTTACCCAGACCTCAAAAGAAAACTAGCATTGTCAATGACAGGGATAATGATTCAAGTGAAAATGACAGGGAAGTGTGAAAGAATAAGCATTATACAAACAGAAAATAATCTAGGTTGGAAAATGAAACCAATTTTGTGGGTGAAAGAGGCAGAAGATTAGGATGGAAAAGACCACAGAGGCACGTTATAGGAGATTTTAAATGCCCGTCGCTATAAGGAGTTTAGACTATTAACAAGGAAAGAGAAGAAATGAAACATGATCAAAAATTCACTTTAGGAAGATTTACAGTACAGCACTACAAACAATGAACAGTAGTGGTAAAAATGAAATGGTGATTAAGTAACAGGCAAAACAGAGGAAGTAACAAAGCTGAAAGCCTAAACTAAAATAGTGATGATAGTAAAAGCAAAGAGGTAAAGGAAGCAGTTCAGTCAAAATGTAAGTTTAGGTTAGTTCCACTTGTTATACACAATCCTAGGTTATTCTGTTTCCTCTTTTAACATTTATCACAATTGCAGTGTTTGTTCATTTATTTCATCCCACTAGAACATGAGTTCCATGACAGCAAGGACAGTAAAAGCTTTATTTATTGCTATACTGGCACAAAGCATTCAAATAAATGTTGAATAAATCCAGAATACACTATTCCTAAAAATATATATATATATATATATATATATATTTCTTTGAGGCAAATAAAAATTTGTATAAGATTCTCTAAATTTGGGACACTGCAAGTTTTACCAGACCTAGAATTTAAGCCATTGTCAGATATAGATCTTGTTCTGTCTAGATACATTACTAGCTGCCTCTAAGTAAGCTTGCTTTTCATTCTAATTCCAGAAGCAAACTGTTTGCCATTACCTGAAACCCTGTCCACACCAAATTTACACAGCACACACACACACATACAAACTAGAGTATATATTAATTAAATGAACCAAGAAATATAGTTCATACATAAAAATGGGCTTACAATACCTTAGGGGGATTAAATGGATATGTTTCTGGTATTTTAATCTCTAGTTGATATCTTCCTCCTAAAAAATGGGGAAAACAGAAAGTTAAGAATGTTGCTTGCCTCAAATATGTGAAGCCAAATATAGTGATAGAACTTTTCAAAACATATACTATTTTATATTCAATTACAACAGATTCACTTTAAAGTTGAAACCCAAAAAGGAAACAAAATATTACTAGTTTTTAATTTAAAGGTCACTTAAAGCATACAGAATACCCATTTTATACAACTGATATTAGCTTATCAGTGAATAATCGGACTAGAGATGGATGAATACATTAAATCTGTAGACAATCCAATGCCAAAGACTTCACTGGAACAATTACGGAGTACAGGTTCTATCTGCTTTTGCTTCCTTTAGTCCACACTGATAAAAGCTGCTAAATAAGACAAAAAAATGGAAAGAAAAAAGGAAAGACAGTAGGGAAGTATAAAGGCATAGAAGGGACAGAGAATAAAGATACACAGATTATGCCATAAACTGAAAAAATCTGTATCAAGCTGGTTCTCTCAAATGTGAAACTGTCTCAAACTTTTATTTGGGACATAAAATGCCAATATTTCTTGTTAAAATTTAAAAAACAAAATTCAACAATAAGACAAGAGGTAGGCACAAAGACAAAAACCTACTCTCTTCCTCTAAATAGGTATATAAAATGCAACTTTACAAAAAGATTGTTCTCAACAGTAATATATACACAGTAGGCAACATACTGGTATGAAGTTATCTTGAGCAACTAGCAGCTAAACAGGGTATTTTTTTAAAAAAGTTTATCTAGCTTTCCATACTAAGATATTAAAAGGGAGGATAACTGTCCCTCAGGAAACTCTGAAGGGGGTGGGGTGTCTTGCACTGGACTTCAGACTGGATTTGAGTCCTAACTCTAAAGAAACTTCTAATTCTAAAATTTTATGTTCCATTAACATAGAGTATTTACCATTCCAAAATATAACAAACAAAACTGTGCCAGTGAAATAGTTATAACTACATCTTGGATTTGCTTCAAAATAATCAAGCAAATTAGATCAAAGACTGGCCATGAATTGATAGTTATTAACACTGGCTGATGAGTACATGGAAGTTTCATTATACCATTTGCCTTCTGTATGTATCTGAAATTTTCCATAATAATAAGTAATAAAATACAAATAGTAACTGTGCACTAGGAACACTATCGATTTCAAAATTCTATACACTCAATCCTCAGTATATCCTTCACTTCTTTCACTGTTAGGGATGAATGAATGCCGATCTGAGAATGAAAAGAGTAATTCACTTGGTACCACTTTCTTCGCCCTTTTTGGTTCCAATTCTTCTTTTCTTGCTTATTCTTTTTAATAGAATCTCAGACTGACTGATATACAAGTAGAACTAGATGCCTGAAGCACAGAGGACGTGACAGCAGTGAAACAGGAAGGAAAGAAGCCAAAAAGAAACAAAAGAAAAAGAGCTAAGAGAAGAGGACCTCAGGAAATTTTTGTGTACACAGAGATAACTTTATGTTCAGTTATAAATGTCAGCTTCAAATATAGGTACAATAAATTTGGCCTGAGTAATATGCACAGTCTTCTTTTTCCTTCCTATGAACTTTACTTTTTTCCATTAATTTCAAATTACTGTCTCTATAACCTTTCATATAAGGTTTTTCCTTCTTGAATGTCCAAAACAATCTCTTAGGAGCAGTATGAGAGCCCTGAAATACTACAGAAATAATGCTGGACCCTAGAGTCCCCCAAATCCTATTTCTACTCCATATGCTGTTAGTATGCTCTGTCTTGCATTATTTGACAACTTCAATATACAATCAATACAGCATTAACCAGAACATTATTCGATATACATCAGAACAACATAACTAAGAAAGCTTTATAATATTCAATAACTATATTACTATCGTAACAGCTTTCACTATAAAATATTTACTTCTTGAAGAATAGCTTTTAATATTAAACATCTTTAATCTTTAAATTTAACTTAGTCCAAAGGGAAGCTGGGGTAGCAGTGAGATTTTTTTTTTAAACATCAAGAATGACTGTAAATTTAAAACAGCTCTTAGGGAGAAAGGCTCAAGAACTAAATTGTTCCTTTGCCACTGAGCCATTAAGGCAAAAGAAGAAAACTGAGGTAACATATACAATAACATGGTCATTTTAACTCAATCTGATTACTTTCTACACTACATAAAATAGCTGCCTGATTTAGTAATGATGGCTATTAACAATTTAACATTCCCATGTAGACTTTTGTCTTAGCTATTGAGATTAAAAAAAAAACACCCTCAAAATTTATCAAGAGCCCTGAGATACACATTATCAAAATATTTTATTCCATTCATGTTGCAAAAAAAGTATTAAGCTAATGCCCTCAAATGATGCTTTTCTTAAACAAAATGAACCTCTCTTCAATAGTTTTATGAGAATACAATTTAATCTACTTCAAATACATATCCAAGAAGCATATTAAAACTAGTGTTATCAAACATTAATGTCTCAGTGGCAGCAGCAGAAATAAGCACTTAAAAATTATCAAGCTTGTTTCTAACTAATGAATGTGGTATAGTTATAACTTAATCATCCTGCAAGTAAGTGTGTATTGTCCAATTTTTAAAAACTTCATGTACCTTTACTAACAGTTGCTAAGAAAGTAACAAACTCTCTGTCTAGTTCAGGAGCTCTCTTGTTTATAAATATCAATTTACTGGAAGGGCTGCAGGGTGATAATGCTACTGTCCTACTATCTTTTAAAAACACATCTAAACAACCTAAAAAAAGTAATTCAAGAATAGTTATAGTGTATGCCTTCAGAAGAAGCTAGTATATCATAAATAACATATGCTACTAAGGACGAACTTGATTTTTGCAAGGTAACTCAAGATCTCTTCTCCAGCTAACAACTGTCAAAAGGACTACATGAATAGCCATTCATGAAAGAATCCAGATGAGGCCTGGCATATAGGAGGCACTATAAAAAATTAAGTAAGTCTAGAAATGGCTCATATGAACTATAAAACAAAAAACAAAATTGTATCATTTCAGATTTGGTAGAATGTGCTAAGGATATTTTAGGGACTTTAAAAATTCAAATGAAAACAGAAAAATAGTCTAGGACGCTGAATTTTTCTGAAAAACTTTAAGTTATTGTTCATTACAGAACCACTACATTCGAGAGAGACATCACTGTCACTTCCATCAGTCAATCCTGTTTTATTCAAGAGCAGAAAGAGATTAGAAAAAAAGGCTTTAGAGTCATAGGCTATTAGGGACTCAAATCCCAGCTGTGCAGCTTAGATGTCTTTAACAGTTACTTAACTTTCCTGAGCTTAAGTTTCTTTATCTATGAAACAGTGATAACTGTACTTACCTCATAAGATATGTTTTAAGGACTGAATGAGAAAAGACACATAAACCTCAAAATAAGTAAGAACTCAATAAATGCTACTACTACAAACAATATTACATGACTTCTATCAAATATGTGAATGCCTCTTATATGCAAGAATCTTGGCTATGCCATATAAACTCAAATATATAATAATATTCACTACTGAAGATCTGCCTAATGAGTGAATAAAAAGCTTACAAAGCTCCTTTCCGTATCTTACCACCCCAATTCCATGGTCTAAAGTATAAAGATTTAGTTTGTCAACAGAGTTCAGGAAAGCTGCCTCCTTTCTTTTCTATATGCCTTGAAATGATCACTTAAAGCTTTCCTGAATAAAGAAAATTAAATATTTGAATACAGCCTGTATAAAGACATATGAGTGAATTACATGCTAAATGACAAACAGGGAAGAGGAACTTTGCTTTAAAAAATAAACTTAAGTCAGAAATTTAAGACAAAATTTGTTACAGATACCATATGAAGGGTAACTGAGAGTTCATGTAAGTTAAATGTTTAACATGTAGATGTAAATTTAATTTTACACTGTTAAATTCTAACATAATATAACCTGTAGCTTAGCTCTACTAAATCTGTTTTGGGAAAAGAAAAAAGTTAGCTAAAATTCAGTAAGAAAAATCGGTCTAGGTAAGTATCTAAATTTATTATTTAAAAACTGCTGTATATATCCTTAAGCCAAATGAAGTTACCTTCCATGTAGTTTATAAATGCTTAAGACTTTTCTGATTTAGTGTTTCAGATAAGTTCTAATACGCACAATATTTTGATACAGAAAAAAGTACTTGCCTTCATATGGTGTGTCTGGAGGTCCTGCTATTTCTCCTCTTAATTCTGTAAAATTCTCATCTACAAGATCTACTTTAATTTGATTTTTGCTCGTCTTAAAAATAAACAGAAAATAAATGTTAGTTATATCAGCAAGGAAAAAACCTATTTTTATTAAAGTATTACCTATAAAAATTTTTTGAAACCCGTTCTTTCATAAGCTTATCTACTCTAGTAAAAATAATATTCTGTAATTTTCAAGAACGTAATGAGCCAATCTGAAGAATACTTAAAACAAAAACACTAACAAAATTTAACTGCAATGTTTTTAACGACATTATGCCATTTTGAATAATAGTACAATGTCCTGTTGACTTTATTATAGGAATGTTTAGAGAAAAATAGCTAACACCTATTTTATACCTGCCAAATTCATGTGTATTAGATCCAAAGTGATAATTCTATTCATCTATAGATGAACACTGCCATTTGATACCCTGGGCTACATGGGTTCGAAAACAAACAGAAAATTCAGGGTCATTATAAACTCATTTAGGCTATACACTCTCATTAAATTTCTAGGTGTGTAGGTTAACTGAAAATATTACACCATCAAGCAGGACAATGAAAGCCCTAAGTGTCTAGTTAATCCCTTTCCACACAATTTCCTGAAGCCTAAATGCCTCACTAGAATTTCCAATGCCTTCCTCAATCTGTTTTTCTGCTTAGTTTACTTCAGTGGCAATTACTTACTTTTCAAAACAGATTTTTATATTATATTTATCTACATCTACTATATTTTGTACATTTCTCAAAGTACTGTCATATCAATCTTATCACTTCAATCTCTCAATGATCTTTAACAATCCATTCTCATAGTAAATAATGACTGTGATTCAGAAAACCCTCCAGTGGGATTCACTTCAGTGGTCACATGTACTTGCTTGCAAATGGCTCTCTACTTAGATTTTGTAACCTTCACTAGTATCTTATTTGTCTGTTCACCTAACACAACAATCCTCCCCTTTTCTCAATTTTTAAAACCGTAATTCCTCAAAATACAGGTTTTGTTTTCATTTTTTGGTTAGGATTTAAATATTTATCTACATTTAGTTATTTTGTGGGGCTTCCCATATGGTAAAGAATCCACCTGCCAAGCAGGAGACTCAAGTTCGATCCCTGGGTCAGGAAGAGTCCCTGGAGAAGGAAACAGCAAGCCACTCCAGTATTCTTGCCTGGGAAATCATCTCATGGACAGAGAAGCCTGACAGGCTACAACCCTGGGGTCACAAAGAGTCAGCTACAACTTAGCGACTAAACAACTTACTTTGTACTTCACACTTTATACCTAAGTGACACATGTACTGTTACAAAAGACAGCCCCATAAGATTTTAAAAGAAAATTTTTGCTTTTCAACATACCTCTTAACCTTGATTACTAGATGGAAAAATGTAAGAATTATTAAAGTCCTTAACTGCCCCCATCCCAAAAGAAGATACCATCATTTTCACTTTTTCTAAACAATTTAGTATTGAATGTTAAGTACAGAAAAAATATAACTTTAAAACCCAAATTTTAAAGATTTTATGTGACTTTTATCTTATTTTTAATAAGAATATAGGATTAAAAATCTTACTTTATGCATTTTAAATAGAATTAGATTCACAACCATTTCTGCATTTGAGATTAAAGTATTTCATATTTTTCTGAAGATAATTTTACCCCCAAATTAGATTTAATTATAAATATGCATAATAGGGAACTTATTCCTATGCCCTAAAAAAAAAAAGTCATTCATTATCATCTTTGATATCTGCAGAAGAGGATGAAATGTACAACTTTAGTAATGGTAAAATACTTTGTTGAGTAAGAACAGGAATGAAGAAGGTTAAAATGAAAATCAGAGGTATTAGATGTTCACTGACCAATTTAAGAAGCCAAAAGTGTAACTTACAGAATCTTTCTCCCTTAAGACTTCTAAGGAAAACAAGAGTAAATGGATCTTGCAAATCATGAATACTTTCAAAGTTCTCTATAGCATCCCACAATATCTGCTTCCCCCAAAGAAGTAAATAACCCTAAAACCGCAGGATACTAAAGGACACTCTTACACTAAAGTTTGAGGAAGGGTAGAAAGCAGTAACAAATTAGAAAAGTTGCCCTGCAAATTGCCCCAATTGTCTGATCAGTAAAATGCTAAAGAATTATTAACTGTCATACCTCTATCCTTATTTCTGCCCTCATTTCCCCCCAAATTATAACTCAGAGAAAAATGGGTCTTATTTTTTGCACTCCAGGGAAAGAAAACTTTGTGTATAAAAATTTACCACAAAAGCTCAAGAAAATACGTCACCATGATGAATCCCATTATAAAGAAGTACTTGGTTCTAGAGTTGGTTTTTATGGTAAGTTAAAGATGAAGACTTTTCACAGCTTAATTTTTATATCATGCCAATTATTCTTTATTACATTCATACTCTAATGCAAACATCCAGTACTCCACAATCCAAAACTCCAAGACCACTGTCCACACAAACTAATTTAAAATCCCACTTTAAGACTCAGAACTATAAGGGAGAAAGACAGAAAATAGCAAAATGACAGACAATATTTTTAAAAATCATAGCTTTTGGATTCAGACAGAAAGGAGTTTATTTCCAGTTCTGCCAGTTACTTGTGATGTTAATTCAGGTATGTCACTTACCATCTAACTCTCAATTTTATTATAAAATGAGAATATACTTCAGAATTAAATGAAAATTTCCTGGATAGAAGTAGCACACATATCCTTCCCTTAAAAATATTAATTACAAAAACCTTTAGATTTCAAGCCCTGCTTTATAAAATTTATTTCACAGGCCTGTTTTCAAACTAGGAATGGAAACTGTAATTTCTAAAAATAAAATTACATGTTTCTAAATTTTAATGACCAAAACCACCAGAGAGGCTGAGGCTTTCGGATAAAACCTTAAAGAATGCTACTATCATTATACATTTTTTCTGAGGACAGCTGGAAGGTGCTTTACTATACTTTCTTCTCCCAACTCATCTAAACACACAGTGGAACCTCTAGTTCTCTTGATTTTTCTGACGTTTCCTTATGGCTCCAATACATTTCCAACACATAAAAGGAAAAGAGATGAAAAGCCACAGCTCCTAATAAACAATTTTAAAATAAACTATTTTATTGATATAACATGCATGAAGTATACAAAACAGTACATAATACTGAAGTTAATCTGGAAGCGGTATATAAACGAACATTACTGCTAATAAGCAACAGTGCAGAATTTAAAGCAATTCTGGTAGATTCTCAAAACCAAGTCTCTTGATGAACTGACATCATCAAAATCACAAAATCTTTCAAATACTTCCTGGGATCTACTACATATTATATCTCAAATGTCAGTGAAACAACTAAGTAACAAAACCAAGCCCTTGCCCACTTGGAGCTTACATTCTCCTGTGAAAAACTAAAAACTGAAGGATTTTATCACAAAAGCACAAAGTATAAAGCTACTTTTGTTTAACTTGTTTAAAACTCATTAGCTACCTGAGTCTGAGCCAAGTTAAATAACCACTCTGTACCTCAGTTTCATCCTCAGTCAACTGCAGATTATAATAGGACCTACCATATACAGTCACGGGGGAATTTAATGAATACAGCACTAATAATGCCAAACAAATGCTTAAATGTATAGTAGTCACTTAACACTGCAATATGTTGACTTTTGATGATGATGCTGGAGCAGAAAACTTTGAAACTGTACTTTAAAGGGCTAATTTATCACATTAGCCTCTCTTCTATTTATTCTGGGGAAAGTTTTCTAAAATACAATTTAAATCCAAATTTCAGATAAGCAAATATAATTCTAAATGACCCCTGAAGTTACTGATAATTCTCATATGCTATTTAAAAGTTTGTTCCCTTGACAAATCACAATTACCAAATTCAGGAACACTGCTTATTACTATCATGTAAATAAATGTAAAATTCAATGCTTCCTTATTTGTTGGAAATAAGGCTTAAAAGATTTAACAGTTGCCATTATTTTCTCATAATTTAACATAAACAACATGTTTTCCCCACTATTCCAGGGCTCAAGAAAACAGATTTCTACCTTCTAAGCAATTAAAAACCTGAAGCTTAGGACATATCATATTTCCAAAGCAGGGCTGATATGGAAACTTGAGAGACTAGAGAAACTAAGAAACTAAGAAAAATGGGAAATTGAGGCCATGGGGCTGCATTAGTGGTACTTACAAAAAACAAATTCTAGACAAGGGCTGTCCAACAGAAACAGAACATAAACCACAAATGTACTTTACTTTTTTCCAGTTTTTCATAAGTGACTGTATTTTTTAAAATTGAGGTATATAGTTGGTTTACAATGTTGTGCTAGCTTCTGGTATACAGCAAAATCATCCAGCTATACATATATATTCTTTTTCATATTCTGTCCCATTGTGGCTTATTACAGGATATTTAACATTGTTATTACCTGTGTTAAATGGTAGGACCTTGTTTTATCTTTTTATATGCAGCAGCTTGTATCTACTAATCCCAAACTCCCAATTTATCCACCCCCCTCTTTTGATAACTGTAAGTTTGTACACTATGTCTGAAAGTCTGTTTTTATTTTGTAAATAAGTTCATTTGCCTTTTTTTTTTTGGCCACGCCATGCATGTTGTGGGATCTTAGTTCCCGAATCAGGTATTGAACTTGGGTCTCCTCAATGAAAGCATAGAGTCCTAACCACTTGACCACTAGGGAATTCAATATTTTTAACTTTTTTTTTTAGGTCCCACCTGTAAGTGGTATAAAATGATATTTCTGACTTCATTTAGTATGATAATCTCTAGGTCTATCCATGTTGCTGCAAATGGCATTATTTCATTCTTTTAACTGCTGAGTAGTATTCCATCATGTGTGTGTATGTATACATATATGTATCTCACATCTCTTTTATCCATTCATCTGTTGATGGACAACAAGGCTACTACCAGGTCTTGCATATTGTAAATACTGGGTTGGCTAAAAAGTTCCTTCAATTTTTAAGTAAAAATAAAAGACATTTTTCATCTTCACCAAGAACTTTATTGAACAATGCATTCACCATTTTGTTTCACTACCTTCTGCCATTTTTCAGGCAGCTTCATAATACCATCTTCCCAAAACTTTTTCTTTTTGAACAAAAACTTCCAGGTGCTTTTTACAGTCTCAGGGAACTGTAATATTCATTAAAGAGAATTTTGTAAAGACCAAAATAAATGGAAATCTGAAGGTGAAAGATCTGGTGAAAATGGCAGATGAACCAGAACTTTCCAGCCAAGCTGTAACAGTTTTCGCCTGGTCAACAAATAAACGAACAGTCTTGTGTTAGTCTGATGAAAGATTATGCATTTTCTGTTAATTAATTTCAGACACTTCTGTTGACTGCTAGTTTCAGTTGGTCTCAATGGTAGAAGTACATGTTGGAATTAATCATTTAGTTTTCCAGACGGAGCTCAAAACAGAAGACTCCCTTTCCAATCCTAGCATATACATCACCTTCTTTGGATGAAGACTGGCCTTTAATGTGGTTGGTGGTGGTTCATTTCACCTGCCCCACAATCTATTTATGCTTCACATTATTGTACTGTATCTCCTTTTCACCACCCATCACAATTTGTTTTAAAAACGAAATGTTTTCCTTACAAGTAGAAAATTGCACATGGAAATATGGTCAACAAATTTTTTTTTTGCTTAACTATGCTATACCCCAAACCAAAGTGATTAATACCATAACCAAGCTGTTGTAAATGATTTTTAATGCTTGATTTGGGTATTTTGAATATACTGGCTATCTCCAGCCTGGCATAACGTTGGTTATTCTCAATTAATACCTTGATTTGATCGCTATCAACTTCAACTGCTCTACCTGACCACTGAGCATTGGCCAGCAAGAAATCTCCAGCCAGAATCTTCACAAGCCACTTTTGACACATTCGATTAGTCACAGCACCTTCTCCATACACTGAACAAATCTTTTTTTCTTTCAGTTGCATTTTTACCTTTCTTGAAATAATAAAGCACAATATATTGAAAATGTTACTTTTTTCTTCCATCTTCAATATTAAAATGACTACACAAAAATTCACCAATTTTGATTTTTTTTAATGCACACTGATATGACAACTGTCACAATACAATCTAAAATGTTTCAAATTAAGTTAAAGACAACTAAGCGCTACTAGAGCCGCCTTACCCAAAACCGAATCAAATTTTTAGCCAACCCAACAGTGCTGTTATGAACACTGGGGTGCATGGATCTTTTTGTACGATAGTTCTGTCTGGATACATGCCCAGGAATGGGATTGCTAGATCATATGCCATCTCCATTTTCAATTTTTTAAGGAACCTCCATACTGTTCTCCATTGTGGCTGCATCAATTTACATTCACACTAGTAATATAAAGGAGGGTTCTTTTTTCTCCACACCCTCTCCTACAAATTTATAATTTGTAGATTTTTAAATGATGGCCAATTCTAACTGGTGTGAGGTTAAACTTCAGTGCAGTTTTAGTTTGTATTTCTCTTAATAATTAACAACGTTGACCATTCCGTGTGCCCACTGGTAATCTGTATGTTTTCTTTAGAGAAATGGCTACTTTAGGTTTTCTACCCATTTTTCAAAACTGGGTTTTTGTTGTTGTTAGTGAGCTGTTTGTATATTTTGGAAATTAAGCCCTTGTCAGCTCCATCATTTGCAAATATTTCTCGTAGTCCATAAGTGGTTTTTTTGCTTTCTTTATGGTTTTCTTTGCTATACAAGCTTATAAATTTGATCAGTTCCCACTTGTTTATTTTTGCTCTTATTTCTTTTGCCTTTGGGAGACTGACCTAAGAAAACACTGATATGATTTATGTCAGAGAACGTTTTACCTATGTTCTCTTATAGGAGTTTTATAGTATCGTGTCTTATATTTAAGTCTTTAAGCCATTTTGAGTTTATTTTTGTGTATGCCGTGAGAGTGTTCCATAAACGCATTTTTAAATTTTGTAGTAATCACATTAACAAGAGTAAAAGGAAACAGGAGAAATTAACTTTAATATTGACTTCCAACATATTAAAAATTATCATTTTAACATGTCATTAAAATTTCGGAAACATTTCACATTTTATAATACTAAGTCTTCAAGATCCAGCGTCTAATTTACAATTACAAAACATTTAGATTTGGAATGGCCACACTTCAAGTGTTCCAAAGCCACATGTGACAGCCAGATTGACAGAAACAGGAAGTAAAATATTGGTTTCTGGGGAAGGACGGGAAAATGAGAAGAACCTATTAATGGGTAATGATCCTTTTGGGGATGATGAGAATATTCTGGACTGGTAATAGATGCACAACCCTATGAATATACTAAAAATCACTGAATTATTCAAAAGAGTAGTTTTTTTTTTTTAATTTGAAGGAAAAATTGTCACACATAGCTAGTGGGTGCAGTGCAGCTCCAGAGAACCAGGAAGTAGTAGCCTCTCCAATTACAACAGTGTGCCATTAAAATTTTACTTTCTGGACTGTTGTCATCACACTTGACACAATCTAGATGCAGAATAATTAAGGTTCTGAACCTACTAGTTTCATGAATATTTACTGAGTACCCACTATCTACAAAGCAAATAGGTACTGGTGGTAAAAGCATCAACAGCAATGTTCTCTAACATAACCTAAAGCCATAAACAAATTTTCATTCTAAGGTACTACACAGCAAGTTAATTTTTTTGACATAATCACAATAGTAAAAGATGTTTATCAATTTTCACAATCCACAGTCAAAAAATAAGTTATATAATTTTTAAAAGAAGTGTAGGATACTAGGAGAGTCATGAAGAAGATTCTCTGAGGAAACCATCATTAAAGATTAATTTAGGTAAGGCCAATGATAGCATTTCAGGCAGAAAGTTCATCCTGTAGAAAACAGAGGCAAAGAAGGACTTGACATGTGTAGGAACTGAAACACCACCAATGTGACTAAAATACACAGAATAAAAACACAGGGGAAAAAAAGAGCAGAAATGAGGAAGGCAATAGCCAGATTATGCAGGGTCATGAAGAACAGTGAGAAAAACAGTTGTGGCATGACAAACAGGTTTGGGTCTTTTAAAACAACTTGTCTGTATTGGGAGGGAAATGCCTGGAGAGAGATTAAAGTAGATACCCAGGAAAAGGTTAGGAATCCAGTGAGAATTATTAGATAGTTCACTGAGATGAAGAGAAGTAGCTGAATTAAGAGAGGCAGGAGATAAAATATATAGGACTTAGCTATTACAAACTGCAAGTGTATGATCTTAAAGAGGGAAACAAGGATCGCTCTTATGGTTTTGATTTTCCACTGGGTGGATGGTAAAACAACTAAGATGAGGAAACATGAAATGGAGGGGTCAGACAGAAAATTAAAAAGGGAAAGAGAGAAGAGAAAATAAGAGAGGAAGAGAGAAAATAAAAAATTCCATTTTAGACATGCTGAAAAAAGATGTCTACAAAAATCCAAAATGTCAAGTAGACAGATGAAAATTCAGAGTGATCTGGGCTGATGATATGGTGAGCAAGAGGAAAATTCAGGATCATCTGTTATCACTGGCACCAAAGAAAGAAAAATGTTTCAAAGAGTAGCTAATGTTGCTGAGAGATTAATAATAATAATAGCTACTATACCTTATAAGTTGTATCCGGATTTATTTGTAATAATTCATTTAATCCTCATAATAATTTCATGTGTCTACCAATAAGGAAACTAAGACACAAAGAGATCACACAAAACTAATAATCAGCAAAGGCTGGTTCCAAAAGTGACGTAGGAGCCACAGCACATACTATTTCATTATCATCAATTACATGATGCCCCGCTGTTTGCCAATCAAAAAAAAAATTTATACTATGACACAATTTTTATCATTTAGAATTTTTATTTTACACAAATTCAAAGAAACTTTAGATTTTACATACATCACTCTTAAGACTACATAAAGAAAAATAAACAAACATTATTTTCTTCGCAGTGAAAGCCTAAACATGTACACACACAATTCTGAAAACACACACAAGAAACTGGCAATGAGGGGTAGGAATCCCTTAGGGTAGGAAAAAAAAGAACTATGAATCTGAGATAAATGAGAGGCTATGGTGCTGTTTGAAAGACACACACATATAACTTTTGTTACAGAACACTTTTAAAAGCCTGATGGACAGCAACAGGAAAGTGAAAAGATGAAAGCACCCATTATACCTGGTCGTACATGAAAGGTGAGGGAGGGAAGGGCAGTGATTAGAGAGAACTCTTCCAAACACTGACCGTAAAAGGGGAGTGAGAAACAAGGCAGGAGTTTGGACAGAGAAAGAGGCAGAAGGTTGATTTTCTTCACAACACAGCCATGAGGCAGTATGTTTAAATGCTCAGGGGACAGCTATGGTAGAGGGCTGAGAAATTAAAAATAAGGACGACAGATAATGTAACGAAGAAGGTGGGATGGCTAGAATGGGTGAAATCCTGAATGAGAATAATAAATATCCAAACTGAAAATCAACTACTCTTAAATCCAGAGACTGGAAGTTACAGGCTCAACCATTGGCCCCAAAACAGAGATAAATGGGCAGAAAAGGAGAATCAAACCAGAACAAAAGATCACAAGCATCTCTTCTTGAACCATTACCAAAGAATGAAAACCTAAATTATAGTTGACGTTGCTGGAGGCACAGTGGGGATAAGTTTAAGAGTGAAAAACTTTCAGAAGACTACCACTTTTTTGAAGTTTTACCTCCAGGATTCCTACAAGGTTTTCTGAGAGAAGATCAGAGAAAACTCCTTTCAAGATTCTGGCAAGGGAAGGGAGAAAGAAGCCATTTTTCTCATTCAGAAATAAACCCAGAGTATTCGGTTCTTCCTAACAAGGCCTGCCCTCCTCAAGAGAAACTATTTTGCCAGAGCGTAACATCAACTGGGGTTTTAACAGATCCAACCCATCTGAGAGAGGGGCAATATCCTCCAGCCCCCTCTAGCCTGACACCTATAGCTACTGCAAATAGTAAATACAGCCCAATTACTAGCCAGATAAAACATAAAAGCTCACACTAAAGGCCTACTTACATAATTCTTTTATCAGATACACGTGCCTCACTTTCAAGAAGAAAATTACAAGGTACACTAAAACACAAAAAACACAGTTTAAAAAGGCTGAGCAAGCATCAGAACCAGACTCAGATATGGCAGAAGTGTGGGAATTAGACCTGAAATTTAAAACTATGACTAACATGCTAAGCT
The DNA here is from genome assembly GCF_027580195.1 of Bos mutus. NCBI lineage: Eukaryota > Metazoa > Chordata > Mammalia > Artiodactyla > Bovidae > Bos > Bos mutus. The sequence continues at coordinate 58,789,844 of NC_091622.1, read as the reverse complement.
CTCTAACAGAAAGAGCTGCTGCTGCTGCTGCTAAGTCGCTTCAGTCATGTCCGACTGTGCGACCCCATAGACGGCAGCCCACCAGGCTCCCCCGTCCCTGGGATTCTCCAGGCAAGAACACTGGAGTGGGTTGCCATTTCCTTCTCCAATGCGTGAAAGTGAAGTTGCTCAGTCGTGTCCGACCCTCAGCAACCTCATGGACTGCAGCCTAGCAGGCTCCTCCGTCCATGGGATTTTCCAGGCAAGAGTACTAGAGTGGGGTGCCATTGCCTTCTCCAAGAAAGAGCTGACAACATCCAAAACAGATAGATAATGTAAGGAGACAGACGGAAACTCTAAGGATTAAAAGTAAATGCTAGAAATCAAAAACATTGTCTAACCAATAAAAAAATGCTTTTGATAAACTCGTTAGTACCTAAACATGGAGAAAGAAACAGTGAGCTAGAAGAAATGTCAATAAATGTCCAAAGGTGAAATAACAGTAATGGGAATACCAGAAGAAGAAGAAAAGAAGAAATATTTGAAGCAATAATAAACTGAGAATTCCCCTAAATTAATGATAGATACCAAATCACAGATTCAGGAAACAAAGAGTTCAAACCAAGCTAAACCTCCCCAAAATCGATACCAAAGTGTACTGTTGTTGTTGTTGTTTAGCCGCTAAGTCGTGTCCAACTCTGAGACCCCACGGACTGTAGCCCACCAGGCTCCTCTGTCCATGGGATTTTCAAGGTAAGAGTAACATTCAAACTGAAGAAAATCAAAACAAAGAAAACATCTTGAAAGAAGAGAAAGGAAAAAAGGCACCTTGCCTACAGAGGGCTGCTCTACATTAGAGTTCTCTTTAGAATTCATGAAAACTACATGAAAACACTGATATATTTCAAATGTTAAAAAAAAAAGCCCCCTAAAATTCAGCACCCATTTATGATAAAAACTCTTCCAAAAATGGGCATAGAAGAAACTTACCTCAACATAATAAAGGCCCTATACAACAAACCCACAGCAAGCAAGCATTATTCTCAACAGTGAAAAACTGAAAGCATTCCCTCTAAGATCAGGAACAAGACAAGGGTGTTGACTCTCTCCACTATTATTCAACATAGGTTTGGAAGTCCTAGCTATGGCAATCAGAGAAGAAAAAGAATTACAAGGAATCCATATTGGAAAAGAACAAGTAAAATTCTCACTTTACGCAGATGACACGATACTATACATAGAAAACCCTAAAGATACTATCACAAATTTATTAGAGCTAATCAGTGACTTCAGTAAAGTCACAGGTTACAAAACCAATACATAGTAAGTACTTGCATTTCTATACATTAACAATAAAAAATCAGAAAGAGAAATTAAGGAATCAATCCCATTTACCATCACAACAAAAAGAACAAAATACCTAGGAATAAACCTACCTAATGAGACAAAAGTGCTGTAGACAGAAAAACTGTAAGACACTGATGAAAGAAATCAAAGATGACTGTAACAGGTGGAGATATTCCACGTTCCTGGGCAGGAAGAATCAATACTGTGGACATGACTATACTACCAGATGTACCCTACAGATTTAATGCAATTCCTATCAAACTACCAATGGCATTTTTCACAGAATCAGAACAAAAAATTTCGCAATTTGTATGGAAACACAAAAGACCCCAAATAGCCAAGGCAACCTTGAGAAAAAAGAATGGAACTGGAGGAATCAACTTTCCTAACTTCAGACTATACTACAAAGCTATAGTCATCCAGGCAGTATGATACTGGCACAAAAACAGAAATACAGACCAATGGAACAAGAGAGAAAGCCCAGAGATAAACCCATTCACTTATGGGTACCTTATCTTTGACAAAGGAGGCAAGAATATACGATGGGGAAAAGACAGGCTCTTCAGTAAGTGGTGCTGGGAGAACTGGACAGTTACATGTAAAAGAATGAAACTAGAACACTTCCTAACACCATACACAAAGATAAACTCAAAATGGACTAAAGACCTAAATGTAAGACCAGAAACTATAAACCTCTTAGAGAAAACATAGGCAGAACACGGTATGACATAAACCACAGCAAGATCCTCTATGACCCACCTAACAGAGTAATGGAAATAAAAACAAAAATAAACAAGTGGGACAGAATTAAACATAAAAGCTTTTGCACAGCAAAGGAAACTATAAACAAGGTGAAAAGACAACCCTCAGACTGGGAGAAAATAACAGCAAATGAAACAACTGACAAAGGATTAATTTCCAAATTATACAAGCAGCTCATACAACTCAATACCAGATAAACAAACAACTCAATCAAAAATCAGGCAAAAAAAAAAAAATCAGGCAAAAGACCTAAACAGATATTTCTCCAAAGAAGACATACACATGGCTAATAGACACATGAAAAGATACTCAACATCGCTCATCACTCAGAGAAATACAAATCAAAACTACAATGAGATATTATTACCTCACCCTGGTCAGAATGACCGTCATCAAAAAATTCACAAACAATAAATGCTGGAGAGGGTGTGGAGGAAAAGGAACCCTCTTGCACTGTTGGTGGCATGTAAACTGATAAGTCACCACGGAAGACAGCATGTAGATTCCTCAAAAACTGGGAGTAGAACTACCATATAACCCAGCAAGCCCACTACCAGGCATATACCTTGAGGAAGTCAAACTCCAAAACGGCACATGTACCCCAATGTTCACTGCAGTACTAGGGTAACAGCTAGGACAAGGAAGCAACCTAGATGTCCGTCAACAGGTGAATGGATAAAGAAACTGTTGTACATACGTACAATGGAATATTAGTCATAAAAAAGAGCACATTTGAATCAGTTCTAATGAGGTGGATGAACCTAGAGCCTATTATACAGACTGAAGTAAGATAGAGGGGGAAACCCACAAGTATCATATACAGGGAATCTAGAAAGATGGCACCAATGAACCTATCATAGGGCAGCAGTGGAGACGCAGCACAGAAAGCAGACTTAGGGAGACAGGAGGGGCGGGGAGGAGGAGAGGGCGGGAGGAATGAAGATACCCACATGGAAGCATATACACTTCCATATGCAAAACAGACAACTAATGAGAATTTGCTATACGACTCAGGGAAGTCAAACTAGGGCTCTGTAACAACCTAGAGGTGGGAAGGCGTGGGAGGTGGGAGGGCAGTTCCAAGGCGGGGGACATATATATACTTATGACTGGCCCATGCTGATGTATAGGGAGGCCAACACAATAATGTGAAGCAAGTATCCTTCAATTAAAAATAAATTTTAAAAAAGAAAGAAGTCCCACAAACCTAGATTTTAATATACAATAAAATTATCGCTCAGAAATCAAGAATAAAGACATTTCAGACAAACATAAAATTGAGGGACTCTGTTGCCAGCAGACCTGCTTTACAAGAAATGTTACAAGCAATTTTTCAGAAAGAAGGGTAATGATATAGATCAGAAACTTTAAATGTATATAAAGAAAGGAACAGCATTATGAAAGGAATAAATGAAGATAAAATAAAACATGTACTACCTATGAAGTAATGTAACATTATTTGGAGGAGCACTTTTTTTTGGCTACACCACACAGTTTGTGGGATCTTAAGTTCCCCACCAGGGATGGAACCCAGGACCCTGGCAGTGGAAGCATGGAGTCCTAATCACTGGACCACTAGGGATTTTCCAGGAGAGCACTTTAAAGTAAGTGTATATGGCACATTCAAGGCTAACTACTAGAAAAGCTTTTTTAAAAAAGCACAATTGCTATGCTAAGAAGAAAAAAGCCAGAATGATATAAAATAATCAATTAAAGCAAGATAAGGTAGAAAAGAATGGAAGGTGAAAGAACAAGGCAAGGAACAGAAAACCATTTAAAAAATACGGTAGGCACTAATCGAACTGAATCAATGATAATCTTAAATGTCAATGGTATAAATATAATAATACAATATACTACTGAAGTGGGTAAAAAAAGATTCAACTTTATGTTGTCCGTAAAAATCACACTTTAAATACAAAGACAAAGATACAATAGCAATAAAGGAAAAAAAACTGAAAGTCGAAAAACAAAACACAAAAGAAAAGCTTTGCGACAAAGAATTGTCAACGACCTCTTGAATATGACACCAAAACATAGGCAACAAAAGTAAAAATAAAATGGATTACATCAAGATGAAAAACTTCTGTGTATCAAAGGATACAATCAACAGAGTGAAAAGGCAAACTATGGAATGGGAGAAAATATTTGCAAATCATATAAATGACAAGTCATTAGTATCCAAAATACATAAAGAGCTCTTGAACTCAACAACCAAAAACAAACCACCTATTTTAAAAATGGGCAAAGAACTCAAACAGATTATTTCTCCACACAATATACAAATGGTCATCAAGCAAATAAAAAGAGGCTCAACATCACTACATAACTACCATTAGGAAAATGCAAATCAAAACCACAAGATACTACTTCACATCCACTGAGATGGCCACTATGAAAAAAAAAATGGAAATAACAAGAGTTTGCAAGGATGTGGAGAAATTGGAACCCTGAGCACTGCTGGCAGGAACAAAAAATGGTGCAGCCACAATGGAAAACAGTATGGTTCATCAAAAAATTGAAAACAAAACTGCGATGTGATCCAGCAATTCCACTTTTGGGTATATACTCATGAGAAATGAGACAGGGTCTCAAATAAGAAAATCTGCACACTCTTGTTCACAGCATTATTCAAAAAACCAAAAGGGAGAAGCTACCTGTCTACTGGCAGATGAATAAACAAAATGTGGTCTATAAATACAATGGAATATTATCTAGCTCTAAAAAAATCTGACATGTGCTACAGAATAGATGCACCTTGAGGACATCATACTAAGTGAAATCCATCACAGAAAGATAAATATTGTATGACTTTACTTAGAGTCAGCAAGTAAAATGGTAATTGCCCCGGCTAGGGAAAGAGAGGAAAAAGGAGTTATTATCCACTGGGTACAGAGTTTCAGTTTTGCTAGATGAAAACATTCTGAAGATTGGATACACAGCAATGTGAATGGTTAAGACAGTAAATTTTGTGTGTATTTTATCACAAATTTGGGGGGAAAAAAAGAAGGATGGAGAAAAGTATACTATGTTCAGATCAGATAAGTCGCTCAGTCGTGTCCAACTCTTTGCGACCCCATGAATCGCAGCACTCCAGGCCTCCCTGTCCATCACTAACTCCTGGAGTTCACCCAGACTCACGTCCATTGAGTCGGTGATGCCATCCAGCCATCTCATCCTCTGTCGTCCCCTTCTCCTCCTGCCCCCAATCCCTCCCAGCATCACAGTCTTTTCCAATGAGTCAACTCTTCGCATGAGGTGGCCAAAGTACTGGAGTTTCAGCTTGAGCATCAAGCTTTAGCATCCTTCCAAAGAAATCCCAGGGCTGATCTCCTTCAGAATGGACTGGTTGGATCTCCTTGCAGTCCAAGGGACTCTCCAGAGTCTTATCCAACACCACAGTTCAAAAGCATCAATTCTTCGGCACTCAGCCTTCTTCAAAGTCCAACTCTCACATCCATATATGACCACAGGGAAAACCATAGCCTTGACTAGATGAACCTTTGTTGGCAAAGTAATGTCTCTGCTTTTGAATATGCTATCTAGGTTGGTCATAACTTCCCTTCCAAGGAGTAAGCGTCTTTTAATTTCATGGCTGCAGTCACCATGTGCAGTGATTTTGGAGCCCAAAAAGTCTGACACTGTTTCCACTGTTTGCCCATCTATTTCCCATGAAGTGATGGGGCCGGATGCCATGATCTTCGTTTTCTGAATGTTGAGCTTTAAGCCAACTTTTTCACTCTCCTCTTTCACTTTCATCAAGAGGCTTTTGAGTTCCTCTTCACTTTCTGCCATAAGGGTGGTGTCATCTGCATATCTGAGGTTATTGATATTTCTCCAGGCAATCTTGATTCCAGTTTGTGTTTGTTCCAGTCCAGCGTTTCTCATGATGTACTCTGCATATAAGTTAAATAAACAGGGTGACAATATACAGCCTTGACGAACTCCTTTTCCTATCTGGAACCAGTCTGTTGTTCCATGTCCAGTTCTAACTGTTGCTTCCTGACCTGCATACAGATTTCTCAAGAGGCAGATCAGGTGGTCTGGTATTCCCATCTCTTTCAGAATTTTCCACAGTTTATTGTGATCCACACAGTTGAAGGCTTTGGCATAGTCAATAAAGCAGAAATAGATGCCTTTCTGGAAATCTCTTGCTTTTTCCATGATCCAGCGGATGTTGGCAATTTGATCTCTGGTTCCTCTGCCTTGTCTAAAACCAGCCTGAACATCAGGAAGTTCACGGTTCACATATTGCTGAAGCCTGGCTTGGAGAATTTTGAGCATGTGAGATAAGTGCAATTGTGCACTGGTTTGAGCATTCTTTGGCATTGCCTTTCTTTGGGATTGGAATGAAAACTGACCTTTTCCAGTCCTGTGGCCACTGCTGGGTTTTCCAAATTTGCTGGCATATTGAGTGCAGCACTTTCACAGCATCATCTTTCAGGATTTGAAATAGCTGAACTGGAACTCCATCACCTCCACTAGCTTTGTTTGTAGGGATGCTTTCTAAGGCCCACTTGACTTCACATTCCAGGATGTCTGGCTCTAGATGAGTGATCATATCACTGTGATTATCTGGGTCGTGAAGATCTTTTTTGTACAGTTCTTCTGTGTATTCTTGCCACCTCTTCTTAGTACCTTCTGCTTCTGTTAGGTCCATATCATTTGTCCTTTATCGAGCCCACCTTTGCATGAAATATTCCTTTGGTATCTCTGATTTTCTTGAAGAGATCCCTAGTCTTTCCCATTCTGTTGTTTTCCTCTATTTCTTTGCACTGATCGTTGAAGAAGGCTTTCTTATCTCTTCTTGCTATTCTTTGGAACTCTGCATTCAGTTGTTTATATCTTTCCTTTTCTCCTTTGCTTTTCACTTCTCTTCTTTTCACAGCTATTTTTAAGGCCTCCCTGGACAGCCATTTTGCTTTTTTGCATTTCTAATCAAAGAAAGCTGTAGTCATTTTAATTTCAGATAAATTCAAAGCAAGGAAAATTACTAGAGGGACATCACATAGTGATAAACAGGTCAATTATCCAAGATAATATTAAAAATACTTAAACTGGGAAATTCTCTGGTAGCCCACTGGTTAGGACTTGGTGTATTCACTGCCAGACCCCAGGTTTGAAATCTGGTCAGGGAACTAAGATTCTATAAAACTCAAGGTGTGGCAAAAAAATAAAAATAAAAAACTTAAGCTGTTTGAGCACAAGAGAATTTCAAAATACATAAGGCAAAAGCAATAGAACTACAAGGAAAAATAGATGAGTCCAGTGTTATAGCCAGAGACTTTAACATTCCAGCATCAGTATTTGACAGATCCAGCAGGCAGAAAAACAAAAACAGAGCTGAACGAATCAACACCAACAATCAAATTGGATATGTTATAATTGGTATCTATAGACTGTTTCATCCAACAAAGAGCAAGATTCACACTCTTCTCAAGGTCACATACAATATTCACCAGGGAGACATATCTGGTGCCATAAAACACACTTACAAATTCAAAAGAACAGAAACTATACAAAAACTGCTTTCAGAACACAGTAGAAATAAACTAGAAATCAATGACAGAAAGATAGCAAGAAAACCTCAAAATACTAAACAGAGTTCCAAATAATACATGGGTGAAATAAGACAAACTAAGAGACATTTTAAAATATTTTGAAATTTGAAAACAAAAATACAACAAAATTTGTGGGATTTGGTGAAGTAGTGCTTAGAGCCAACTTTACACTGAATGCATATATTAGAAAAGAAAAAAAATAAAAATCATTAATCTAAGATTCTACCTTATGGAACTAAAAAAAGAAAAAATTAAATACAAAGTAGGCAAAAGAAAAAACAATTTAAAAATTAGAGCAGAAATCAATGAAACTGAGAACACAAAATAAACAAAGGAAAACCAACCAAATCAAAAGCAGGTCCTTTGAAAAATCAAGTAAATTAATAGGTCTCTGCTACTGTTGCTGCTAAGTCATTTCAATCGTGTCCGACTCTGTGCAACACCATAGACGGCAGCCCACAGGCTCGCTCCCCTGTCCCTGGGATTCTCCAGGCAAGAACACTGGAGTGGGTTGCCATTTCCTTCTCCAATGCAAGAAAGTGAAAAGTGAAAGTGAAGTCGCTCAGTTGTGTCCGACTCCTAGCGACCCCATGGACTGCAGCCTACCAGGCTCCTCTGTCCATGGGATTTTCCAGGCAAGAGTACTGGAGATAGGTCTCTACACAGGTTTAAAAACAGCAAAAGACAAGACACAAATTATTAAATGTAAGAAATGAAAGAAGCCACCTCTACTAATCCCATGGACATCAAAGGAATAAAAGAGTATTACAAATGACTATGCTCACAAATTTGATAATCTAGATGTAGTGGATTGATTCCCTAAAAGACAATCTGTTAAAACTCACAAAGACAAATAGACACTCTGAATAGCACTATATAGATTAAGAAGGCTGAATTAATAATAATTTTTCAAAACAAACAACGCCAGCCCCAGATGTGTCAATGATGAATTCTACCAAACATTTAAGGAAGAGATTCTCTACAATCTCTTTCACAGATTAGTGGTAAAAGGACCATTCCTAATTCACTCTGTGAGGCCAGCATTACCCTAATAGTAAAAGGAGACAAACACAGACAAAAGGAAAGCTAGAGCACCTCTCATGAACAAGGATGTAAAAACTGTCAACAAAATATTAGCAAACTGACTCCAACAATATATAAAAATAATTATACACAACCAAGTGAGACTTAATCCAGGTATACAAGCCTGGTTCAACATTCAAAAATCAGTTAGTGTAACCCATCCCATTTAACAGGCTAAAAAAGAAAAACCAGATGACCATATCAAAAGCTGCAGGAAAATCATCTGATAAAATTCAACACTCATTCACAATAAAAACTCTCAATAAGTAAAAAATAGAGTGGAACTTTCTCAACTTGATAAACAACATCTACAAAAAACCTACAGCTAACATACTGATTTGGTGAGAAACTCAACACTTTCCCACTAGGATCAGGATATGCCGTCTCATCACTTGTCAGCATCATCCTTGAAGTTCAGTCCAGTGCAATAAGACAATAAATAGTGTACATATTGGGAAGGAAAAAAAAACACTGTTTGTGGGTGAAATCATCTGAAAAAAACTGACAAAATAATTCCTAGAACAAGTTAGTAATGATAGCAAAGTTGCAGGACACAAGGTTAACATACAAAAGTCAATAGCTGTCCTATATATGGGGAGTGAACCAACAGAATTTGAAATTAAAAACATAATACCAATTATATTAACACCAAATATAAATAAAAATAAATACATATAAAACTAACAAAATATGAAAAAGAACTGTATGAGGAAAACTACAAAACTCTGATGAATGATATAAAAAAAAAACTAAAAAAGTGAAGGACTAATACTACTCAATTTCAAGACTTACTATAAAGCTACAGACCTCAAGACGAAGTATTGACCAAAGAATTAACAAATAAATCAACAGAACAGAACAACACAGAAATAGACCAATGTAAATACACTCAACTGATCTTTGACAAAAGAGCAAAGGCAATACAATGGAGCAAAGGCAGTCTTCAACAACAACGCTGAAACAATTATGATACACAAACACAGGGAGTTCTCTGGTGGCTAAGAGGTTAGGATTCCAGGCTTTCACTGCTGAGACTGGGGTTCAAACCCTGGTCTGGGAACCGAAATCCCACTAGCCACGTGCCCAAAACAAACAAAACAAAGCACCCTAGACACAGACCTTACATCCTACATAAAAATTAACTCAAAATGGATCACAAATATAAATGCAAGATATAAAAGATATAAAAGCTCCCAAAAAGATAACATGGGAGAAGATCTAAAAACCACGGGAGTGACTGGGGTTTTTTAGGATACAACACCAAAGGCACAATTCATGAAAGAAATAACTAATAAGTAAGACTTCACTAAAGTAAAAAACGAAAACTTTTCAGCATAAGAAAAGATCAAGGAAGTGAAGACTAGACTGGGAGACAGTATCTGCACAAAAAGTATCTGGTTAGAAGGACTGTTTGAGCAAGCTCTGGGAGTTGGTGATGGACAGGGAAGCCTGGAGAGCTGCAGTTCATGGGATCGCAGAGGCGGACACAGCTGAGCAACTGAACTGACTGAAAGGACTGTTATTCAAAATACACAAAGAACGCCTATACTTCAATTTGAAAAAAAATTTAAAAATGGACCAAAGACCTAAACAGACACCTCAGCAAAGATGACACACAGATGACAAGCATACGAAAAGATATGCCAGTCAAGTCACAGGGAAATGCAAACTAAAACGGGATATCACTATACACTTATTAGAATGGCCCACATCCAACACACGGACCAGAGCAAACGCTGACAAGGCTTGTGGAGCACCAGGTACTCTCACCCACTGCCAGTAGGAATACAAAATCATGCAGATACTTTGGAAAAGAGTTTGGCAGTTTCTCAAAAAACTAAACATAGTCTTAACGTATGATCTGGCAATAACACTACTTGGTATTTACCAAAAGGATCTGAAAACTTGTGTCCACACAAAAACCTGTAAGCAGATGTTTATAGCAGGTTTATTCATGATTGCCAAAATATGGAAGCCAATGAGATGCTCATTAGCAGCTAAATGAATAAGTTTTACAACCAGACAATAAGACATTATACAGCAATAAAAATCGTTATCAAGCCAAAAGGAGATATGGAAAAAACTTAAACACATAAATGGAGAAAACTTAAAACACGTATAACTAACTGAAACAAGCCAATCTGAAAAGGCTATATATTGTAAAATCCCAACTCTTTAACATTTTGGAAAATCAAACGTATGGAGACAGTTGAAAAATCAGTGGCTAGTAGGATTTTGGGAAGGGAGGGACAAATAGGCAGAGCATAGAGGATTTTTAGGGAAGTGAAAATATACTGTATGATACTATAATGATAAATACATGTCATTATACATTTGTCCAAACAGAGTAAACACCACTAACAGTGAACCCAAAGGTAAACTATGAACTTTGGGTGATTATGATGTATCAACATAGATTCATCCATTATAACAAATGTACATACATGTTGGCGGGGGATGTTGATAATAAGGGAGGCTATGCACATGTGGAGGCAGGAGGTTTATGTGAAATCTCTGTATGTTTCTATTTTGTGTGAACCTAAAACTGCTATTTTTAAAAAATCTTTAAAAAAATGAATACTAAATAAACATTCAAAAGTGTTTGTGATATGTAAAGAAAAAAAAACAGAAGCAGAACTGTGATTACCAACTACAAAAATCTGCAGAATAAAAACTAAAAAGGTAGCAAAAATGAAAAAGAGTCTTTGCATGTTTTTGAGACAACTGAAGAAATCTGAATATGGACTTTATTACATGATATCAAGATGTTTTGGTTATTTGTTAGAAGTAATACTGGTACTTCTGTGTAAGAAAATGTTTCTAAATATATTAAAACAAAAAAGATATTAACATAAGCCGAGAATACGGAAGACATTTATACACGAGGCTAAAAAGATAAGATAACCTGCATATGCTTTAAAATTCCTGAATAAAGAAAATGCAAGATGAAAATTATCCTTGGGTCACTAAAGTATTTCTAAGACCTGAAGGATCTGAAACTATCAAACAATTACCATATATGCAGACACAACAGGCTTCAAATACAAAGTCTGAGAGACAAGAATACTAGAATATTAACTGATAAATAAGATATTAATATATCTAAACAACTAGAAATTTCAAATGTGTCACTATATATATATTAAAAACAAAACCCAGTAGTCATTACCTATCATCTAAAAAGCACTGAGAAACAACAAGCACATCAAAAATACTGTAATATTTATTTGGCTAGCATCAAAAAAACAAGCAGAAATACAAAAAGTAAATAAATATAATTTTAATCATAGACTCAACATTTCCTTGCAGGTAAACTAATTAAAAAAAACTCATCAAATATATTGCTGCTGTTGTTTAGTCACTAAGTTGTTATACAGCTCTTGTGCTACCCTACCCACATGGACTGTAACCTGCCAGGTTCCTCTGTCCATGGGATTTCCCAAGCAAGAACACTTGGAGTGGGTTGCCATTTCCTTCTCCACCTAGGAGGAATCTTCTCGACCTAGGTATTGAACCTGAGTCTCCTGCACTGGCAGGCAGATTCTTTACCACTGAGCCACCAGTGAAGCCCTAAAATACTTCTAATGTTGTCTGTACTCTTGTCTGTATTTATAAACGTCCAGCAACTTTCATAAGTAATAAATACAGGATGGAAAAAGCAGGATACAGGCCCTAGATAGTTAAAGTGTCAGCCACTCAGTCGTGTCAGACTCTCTGCAACTTCATGGACTGTAGCCAGCCAAGCTCCACCGTCCATGGCATTTTTCTAGGCAAGAATACTGGAGTGGGTTGCCATTTCCTTCTCCAGGGGATCTTCCTGACCCAGGAATCAAACCCGGTCTCCTGCAGTGCAGGCAGACTCTTTCCTCTCTGAGCCACAAGGGAAGCCCCTAGATAGTTAAGGTACATAACAAAGGAATGATTTCATTTAGTCCAGACTCTCACATCTTCCCATACACAGAATAGTGCTTGAGATGTCTGGATTTCTTTAACTGATAGTAACCGTTTCATGTTCTGACTATCTGTAAAACTCCTATAAGCCCTGGCTCCTCCCTTACTTCGAGTCAGTTCCTTAGACCAATCCAAGAGTCTTCCATGCTTAAATCCTCAGAAAACCCATCAAATAAAATAGAATTCTCAACTTATAGGTTGTGCTTTTGCTTTCAGTCGACAAACTAGAAGTTCCTATGTTTTCTGAATATGTAAACACATAAAAAAGTTATTAAAGGTTCCCTCTGAAAGAGAGGGAAGGAAGGAAAGAATGGATGGGTAACAAGAACTTTTACTCTTTATTTCTATAACTGATAATTTTTAACAATGAAATCCTGTAGCCATAAAAAAACAACTTTTTTTTTTACCTTCCAAACTTCTGTATCATTTAAAAAGTTTAAAGGGTTCAAAGTACTGACCGTAAAAAAATTAAAAAAGAGAACTGAACCAAACAAAAATGAAGAAAAACAATGAAACCGTGACTCAATAAAGTGAAACCAAAAGTCATTGGCTCAACTGATAAAACAGAGAATATGTGAACTAAAGGCAGGAGAAAGAAAGGAAACAAAAAAAAGAGATAAACAAACAAACAAGAAGCTAAACCATATCCTGTGTTTACCACATATTAAAAACAGACCATAATTAATAAATGAAATCTGCTGCTGCTAAGTCGCTTCAGTCGTGTCCGACCCCATAGACGGCAGCCCACCAGGCTCCCCGTCCCTGGGATTCTCCAGGCAAGAACACTGGAGTGGGTTGCCATTTCCTTCTCCAATGCATGAAAGTGAAAAGTGAAAGTGAAGTCGCTCAGTCGTGTCCAACTCTTCGCGACCCCATGGACTGCAGCCTACCAGGCTCCTCCGTCCATGGGATTTTCCAGGCAAGAGTACTGGAGTGGGGTGCCATCGCCTTCTCCGAAATGAAATCTAGTACATTTTAAATAAGAGATTTTTTAAAGCCTCAACTGACAAAAATTTAGCAGCCACATTATAAAAAGCCACCTGGTCCTCAAACATACATCCCACTTTACAAAAAAAAAAAAAAAAAAACCACCAAAGATCACACAGTTTCAAAAAAAAAAAAAGAAAGAGAATGATTATAAACACATTTTATAGGATGAATAATAGTTTTGATCCCCCAAACTTAGCCAGCATAATTCTGAACAAATATTCACTAGTCTCACTTGTGTGCTAGTCACTTAGTCGTGTCTGACTCTTTGTAACCCCATATATAGCCCACCAGGCTCCTCTGTCCACGGAATTCTCTAGGCAAGAATACTGGAGTGTATTGTCATGCCCTTCTCCAGGGAATCTTCCTGACTCAAGGATCAAACCTATATCTCCGCACTGCAGGCAGATTCTTTACCATCTGAGCCACCAGGGAAGCCATAAAAACATACACAATGCTCAACAAACTCTTGGTTAACACACCATAACAAATGTAAAGTACTATTCACTATGCTGCAGCCCATGGGGTCGCAAAGAGTTGGATACAACTGAGCAACTGAACAACAACATTTACTATGACCAAAAGGGTTTTGCTCCAAGAATTCAAGAATATAGTTACGTTAAAATTTTTATCAGAAAGGTATTTGAAAATGCCTTAATTTGACAAATGCAAGTCTTAATTTGAAAAAGAATATATATCTAAAGTTGAGGTAAAATTATATTTTCTTTAAAAAAGGGAAAAGATAAGAATATCTGCCATTACTGCTACCACTTACAGCAATCCTTCCACTTAAACACAAACTCTTCTATAAAATTAAACACAAATTTTGCATAAAATTTATTTTAACCACAAGAATTTTCAAACAGACACCAATCTTAAATTACTTTCAAAGCTGTAACTTTAAGTACCTATCCTTTAGAACTGTGAGAAAATTCATTTCTGTTGTTTATGCCACCCAGTCTACGGTATTTTGCTGGGGCAACATCGGCTAACACATCCACACTCTGATTAAAAAGAGAAGAAAATCCTCTGTTGCCAATGGAGGTGACTATTGTATCATATCTTGACTCACTTCAGTTTACTTGCTAACTGTAAAAGGAATAAAACATATCTCTTCACAAACAGGTCTTGTGGCTCAAACCTTAATCAAGTTATTACCCAAGTGACCTAACATCACTAACAATGAGAAATATATATTAACATGATTAACACATATATATTAACATGATTCAACATGAATTACACATTACAATTGGAGTCCTGACAAAAATGTTTAATGTGATAATCTAGTCAAACCTTTATACCTTAACTCCCAGTTTATAAGAAATACAAGTTAAAATACCACCATGAGGAAATCTCCAGGATTAAAAATGGAGAGATATGCAGGAGAACCATCATAAAGTTTAAAAGACTAAAAAAACTATATTCAGGGAATTCCCTGGCTAGAACTCAGCGCTTTCACTGCCATTCAGTTCACTTCAGTTGCGTCCGACTCTTTGCAACCCCGTGAATCGCAACACGCCAGGCCTCCCTGTCCATCACCAACTCCCAGAGTCCACCCAAACTCATGGGCATCGAGTCGGTGATGCCATCCAGCCATCTCATCCTCTGTCGTCCCCTTCTCCTCCTGCCCCCAATCCCTCCCAGCATCAGGGTCTTTTCCAATGAGTCAACCCTTCGCATGAGGTGGCCAAAGTACTGGAGTTTCAGCCTCAGCATCAGTCCTTCCAATGAACACCCAGGACTAGTCTCCTTTAGGACTGACTGGTTGGATCTCCTTGCAGTCCAAGGGACTCTCAATCCAACACCACAGTTCAAAGCATCAATTCTTTGGTGCTCAGCTTTCTTCACAGTCCAACTCTCATATCCACACATGACCACTGGAAAAACCATAGCCTTGACTAGACGGACCTTTGTTGGCAAAGTAATGTCTCTGCTTTTAAATATGCTATCTAGGTTGGTCATAACTTTCCTTCCAAGGAGTAAGTGTCTTTTAACTTCATGGCTGCAGTCACCATCTGCAGTGATTTTGGAGCCCAAAAAGATAAAGTCTGACACTGTTTCCACTGTTCCCCCATCTACTTCCCATGAAGTGATGGGTCCAGATGCCATGATCTTAGTTTTCTGGATGTTGAGCTTTAAGCCAACTTTTTCACTCTCCTCTTTCACTTTCATCAAGAGGCCATTACCAGGGTTCAATACGCAAGGTGTAAACTAGTAAAGTAACGCTCAAAATTCTCCAAGCCAGGCTTCAGCAATACGTGAACTGTGAACTTCCAGGTGTTTAAGCTGGTTTTAGAAAAGGCAGAGAACCAGAGATCAAATTGCCAACATCTGCTGGATCATCGAAAAAGCAAGAGAGTTCCAGAAAAACATCTATTTCTGCTTTATTGACTATGCCAAAGCCTTTGACTGTGTGGATCACAATAAACTGTGGAAAATTCTGAAAGAGATGGGAGTACCAGACCACCTGACCTGCCTCTTGAGAAATCTGTATGCAGGTCAGGAAGCAACAGTTAGAACTTGACATGGAACAACAGACTGGTTCCAAATAGGAAAAGGAGTACGTCAAGGCTGTATCGGAGAAGGCAATGGCACCCCACTCCAGTACTCTTGCCTGGAAAATTCCATGGACGGAGGAGCCTAGTGGGCTGAAGTCCATGAGGTCGCTGAGAATCAGACACAACTGAGCGACTTCACTTTCACTTTTTACTTTCATGCATTGGAGAAGGAAACGGCAACCCACTCCAGTGTTCTTGCCTGGAGAATCCCAGGGACGGCGGAGCCTGGTGGGCTGCCGTCTATGGGGTCACAGAGTCAGACACGACTGAAGCGACTTAGCAGCAGCAGCAGCAAGGCTGTATATTGTCACCCTGCTTATTTAACTTATATGCAGAGTACATCATGAGAAGTGCTGGACTAGAAGAAGCACAAGCTGGAATCAAGATTGCCGGGAGAAATATCAATAACCTCAGATATGCAGATGACACCACCTTTATGGCAGAAAGGGAAGAGGAAATCGAAAGCCTCTTGATGAAAGTGAAAGAGGAGAGTGAAAAAGTTGGCTTAAAGCTCAACATTCAGAAAACAAAGATCATGGCATCCGGTCCCATCACTTCATGGCAAATAGATGGGGAAACAGTGGCAGACTTTATTTTTTGGGGCTCCAAAATCACTGCAGATGGTGACTGCAGCCACGAAATTAAAAGACGCTTACTCCTTGGAAGGAAAGTTATGACCAACCTAGATAGCATATTCAAAAGCAGAGACATTAGTTTGCCAACAAAGGTCCGTCTAGTCAAGGCTATGGTTTTTCCAGTGGTCATGTATGGGTGTGAGAGGTGGACTGTGAAGAAGGCTGAGCGCAATTTACAACAACCTTTCTAGAAAGCACCTTGGTCCTAAGTTCAAATTCTATGATCTAGTAATTTCTTTCCAGGAATCTATCTTAGGGAAATAAACTCAGATAAAAAGTATTATGTAAAGATATTCCTTTCAGTGGGAAAAAATAGAAACAACATATAAATGTGGAACAAAAAGATGGTTCACTAGGTAGTACTAAATATTAAATATATAAATACTATTTAATTCTAATGCTCAAGTTAAACACTAAATACTTAAAAAGAATACTTAATGTACCAAAGAAAAAACACAAATGTATTAACAGGAAAAAAAAAATATTAAGATTCTGATTTGATTAAAAAACAGAAGGATGTTAATATCAACAGCTATCTATAGTTAAAAGATACTGCTGCCTACTTTGTCATCTTTGTACATTTCTTCTCGATTCTCACAGAAGAGCAAGGAGACAGGATTAGGACTGAGTGGGTTCCAAATACTGATACACTGTAAGTTCTTTTTTTTTTTTTTTCTTTTGAACATAAGTTTGTAAAACAACCATTTATTGTCACCCTGCTTATTTAACTTATATTCAGAGTACATCAAGCAAAATGCTGGGCTGGATGAAGCACAAGCTGGAATCAAGACTGCCAGGAGAAATATCAATAACCTCAGACATGCAGATGACACCACATTTATGGCAGAAAGTGAAAAACTAAACAGCCCCTCTTGATAAAAGAGGAGAGTGAAAAAGCTGGCTTAAAACTCAACATTCAAAAAACTAAGATCATGGCAGTTGGTCCCATCACTTCATGGCAAATAGATGGGGAAACAACAGAAACAGTAACAGACTTGGGCTCCAAAATCACTGCAGATGGTGACTGCAGCCATGAAATTAAACATTTGCTCTCAGGAAGAAAAGCTATGACCAACCTAGACAGCATATTAAAAAGCAGAGACATTACTTGGCTGCTGCTACTGCTAAGTCGCTTCAGTGTCCGACTCTGTGCGACCCCATAGACGGCAGCCCACCAGGCTCCCCCGTCCCTGGGATTCTCCAGGCAAGAACACTGGAGTGGGTTGCCATTTCCTTCTCCAAGACTGTAAGTTCTTATCTCCACATAATCATACCCTTCATTTTGTTGTTGTTCAGCCATCCAACTATCTCATCCTCTGTCATCGCCTTTACCTTCAATCTTTCCCAGCATCAGAGTCTTTAAGTCGGTTCTTTGCATAAGGTGGCCAAAGTATTGCAGTTTCAGCTTCAGCATCAGTCCTTCCAAAGAATGTTCAGGATTGATTTAGGACTGACCAGTATGATCTTGTAGTCCCAGGGACTCTCAAAAATCTTCTCCAACACCACAGTTTAAAACCATCAATTCTTTATGTTCAGCCTTCTTTATGGTCCAACTCTCACATCCATACATGACTACAGGAAAAACCATAGCTTTGACTAGACAGACCTTTGTCGGCAATGTCTCTGCTTTTTAACACTCTCTAGGTTTGTCATAGCTTTTCTTTCAAGGAGCAAGTGTCTTAATTTCGTAGTTGCAGTCACCATCTGCAGTGATTTTGGAACCCAAGAAAACAAAGTCTGTCACTGTTTCCATTGTTTCCCCATCTATTTGCCATGAAGTGACAGGACCAGATGTCATGATCTTCATTTTTTGAATGCTGAGTTTTAAGCCAACTTTTTCACTCTCCTCTTTCACCTTCATCAAGAGGCTATTTAGTTCCTCTTCACTTTCTGTCGTAAGGGTGGTGTCATCTGCATATGTGAGGTTATTGATATTTCCCCCAGCAATCCTGATTCCAGCTTCTGCTTCATCCAGCACAGCATTTCTCACGATGTACTCTGCATAGAAGTTAAATAAGCAGGGTGACAAATATACAGCCTTGATGTACTCCTTTGCCAATTTTGAACCAGTCCATTGTTACATGTCTGGTTCCCAACTGTTGCTTCTTGACCTGCATACAGGTTTCTCAAGAGGCAAGTAAGGTGGTCTGGTATTCCCATCTCTTTAAGAATTTCCCACAGTTTGTTGTGATCCACACAGTCAAAGGCTTTAGCGTAGTCAATGAAGCAGCAGTAGTTGTTTTTCTGTAATTCTCTTGCTTTTTCTATGATCCAACGGCTGTTGCCAATTTCACCTCTGGTTCCTCTGCCTTTTCTAAATCCAGCTTGAACATCTAGACGTTCTTGGTTCACATACTGTTAAAGCCTGGCTTGGAGAATTTTGAGCACTACTTTGAAGTTGGACACGACTGAGCAACTGAACTTGCTAGCATGTGAAATGAGTGCAATTGTGCGGTAGTTTGAACATTCTTTGGCATTGCCTTTCTTTGGGACTGGAATGAAAACTGACCTTTTCCAGTTCTGTGGCCACTGCTGAGTTGTCCAAATTTCCTATCATATTGAGTGCAGCATTTTAACAGCATCCATCTTTTAGGATTTGAAATAGCTCAGCTGGAATTCCATCACCTCCACTAGCTTTGTTCATAGCAATGCTTCCTAAGGCCCACTTGACTTCACACTGGCTCTAGGTGAGTGATCACACTATCATGGCTATCTGGGTCATTAGTATCTTTTTTGTATAGTTCTTCTGTGCCTTTTTGTCACCTCTTCTTAATATCTTCTGCTTCAGTTAGGTCCATACTGTTTCTACCCTTTGTTGTGCCCATCTTTGCATGAAGTGTTCCCTTGGTATCTCTAATTTTCTTGAAGAGATCTCTAGTCTTTCCCATTCTATTGTTTTCCTCAATTTCTTTGCAATGATCACTGAAGAAGGCTCTCATCTCTCCTTGCTTTCCTTTGGAACTCTGCATTCAGATGGTTATATCTTTCCTTTTCTCTTTTTCATTTTCTTTTTGCCTTTCACTTCTCTTCTTTTTTTCCTTAGCTCTTTGTAATACCTCCTCAGACAGACATTTGGCCTTTTTTGCATTTCAGTTCAGTTGCTCAGTCGTGTCCGACTCTTTGTGACCCCATGAACCGCAGCACACCAGGCCTCCCTGTCCATCACCAACTCCCAGAGCCTACCCAAACTCATGTCCATTGAGTCAGTGATGCCATCCAACCACCTCATCCTCTGTCATCCCCTTCTCCTCCTGCCCTCAATCTTTCCCAACAACAGGGTCTTTTCAAATGAGTCAGCTCTTCGCATCAGGTGACCAAAGTACTGGGAGTTTCAGCTTCAACAGCAGTCCTTCCAATGAACACCCAGGACTGATCTCCTTTAAGATGGACTGGCTGGATCTCCTTGAAGTCCAAGGGACTCTCCAACACCATAGTTCAAAAGCATCAATTTTTCAGTGCTCAGCTTTCTTCACAGTCCAACTTTCACATCCATACATGACCAATGAAAAAACCATAGCCTTGACTAGACGGACCTTTGTTGACAAAGTAATGTCTCTGTTTTTTAATATGCTATCTAGGTTGGTCATAACTTTCCTTCCAAGGAGTAAGCATCTTTTAATTTCATGGCTGCAATCACCATCTGCAGTGATTTTTGAGCCCCCAAAAATAAAATCAGTCACTGTTTCCCCATCTATTTGCGTTTGCCATCACCTAAACCTGCACCTTCTCCAAAACTCATTTTAAGTTCCTCAGATTCCCAACTTCTGTAGATTAAATAAATTCACTTTGATACTTCAAACCCAGCTATTAGCTCACTTCATCAAAACAGAACCACTCTCCCTCATTATCAATCATCTTTACTGTCCTCACTTCCCTCCTTAACCAGTTTTGATTCCTTGGACATTCATTATAATCAATCCTTTGCAAATACTCTTGACAAACGATACTTTCCTTCCTTTAGTGTACTCATATGGCAAAGTCCCAATGCTAATTAAACTCATTCCCCCAATAAACTAAAACACACAAAAAACTCCTTGCATCTACCCCTAGCAGCTTTGTTGGGGAGGGGCAAGGAACAACCAGCATTAATAAGTCTCCTGTTCAAGTGAAAAACACAAATCCCAAGTGGAAACTTAACACTGTCCTAAGTATCTCTGCTTATATTAAAGATTAATCCTTCCACTTATATTTGGAACACCGCTCCCTGTTCTTCTCCAGGACTTTGCACCCTCAATTACTCCTCCTCTCTCTAGCATAATCAATTTCTCCCATTCATTAATATACAAACATACTCTGATAAGCTAATAGAAAATTGTTTTAAAGATCTCTGAAGTCATGGTCTTCTCCAGCTCCCTATCTTCTCTCCTTTCCTATCAAAGCAAAACTCCTTTAAAAACCTGACCATCTATGGTTGCCAATTAGTTCCTCATCTCATTCCTCTCACAATCCACTCCGGTGAGACATGCACATCGTTCCAATGAAAATATTCCAGTCAAGGTCACCAACAATCACGTTGCAAACTCAACGGTCATTTCCCCTATTCAGCAGCATTACAAAGTTGATCAGTCTATTCTTGGAATTCGGTCTTCTCTTAGCCTCAATGACATCACACTCTCCTTTGTAGGTTCTCATCAATTCAACATATGCCAGGGACCCAAGACAAGTTCAGACTTTGTCCTAGACCCCTCCCTTTCTAATCAAATTCTCCTACTAGAGTTAAGTCATCCAGCCTAAGTTTTAAACTACACCATCTCTATACCTATGATGCCCTGATCTTTCTTCAGCTCTAACCTCCAGATTCACATAATCAACTGCTTGTTACTTTCTAGCCTTGAAACCTAACAAGAACAAAACAAAGTTCTCATCTTCCTCAACCTCCAGTGTGCTTTCCCCACTCCTATTTATTTAAATCACTACTGTTTCTTTTGTTATATCCAGCAAAACTCAACCTTTAAATACTAAACCTTTCCTCACATCTTCAGTGTCAATTCATTCTCCACAGCAGTCAAACTGATCTTTAAAAAGACACAAATTCTGTCTGTTGCTTTAAATCCTCAAACGGCTTTCAGAGTCACTTAAAATCCAAACTCCTTACTTTGGGCTTATAAAGTTGTATGTGATCTGGCTCCTGCCTACATCTCCAAATTCATCTTACACCATTCTCCACCTTTACCCACAATACTCAGTCTAAACCTTTTTGGCTGCTGAGACATTGCAAATTCATTCCCAACTTTAGAGACTTTTAACAGTTTCCTCTGATTCGGACTGTTCTTCCCCTAGAGACATGCTGTTATCATTCAGATCTCAATTTAAGTTTACAATTCTAGGAGAGGCCTTTTCTGAACCCCCAATCAAAGCCAACTAATTAATTTCATCAATATTATTTTATCAATTTTATTTTCATCAATATTATTATTATAGCTGTACAATATTATTATACTACTCTGCACTGCATTTATTACTTACTTGTCTGTCTTCCCTTGCCCCATTCATTGCTATATCCCCAACACATATCATGATGCCTAGCATAGAGGGAGCCCTCAAGTATCTTTTAAAGAGCTCTTGGTACTAATAATACAAAGATGGATGAGACATGATGCCTACCTGTGAGAAGCTTGGAGTCTCATAGGGAAAAACAGCTTCAAATAATTTTAAAAATTACAGATTTTGGTTTAAAGTCCCATGGGAACTGTATTCAAAGCTTCTCCCAACAACAAATTCAAAATACGCATACATATGTACATACAGATAAAATGAAAGGAATATCAAAATTAAGATGTATTTCTGTATATATGAAATATTTCATAAACAAAACAAATTTTGCTTTAAAAAAAAGAATTATCTCTAGGAGTGAAATTACAGATTATTTTTACTTGAATATGGTTCCCCATATTTATCAAAGTTTAATGTTTGTTACTTTTACATTCACAGAATTTGACTATTTATTTAAAAGAGAAAAGCAATTATATTGTTTACATTCTTCACTATATAATGACTATTAGCTTTCTATGTGCATGTAAGAGTTGATCATCCTAATGTATGACTAAGTTAGTAAATTTTAATTTATCTTCCCAAGTAGTTTAAGGGTTATCTCCAAGAAACTCTTTCCCTGAGTTTAGGTTACCTCATCCTCACAGTTCTCCTTAAACTCAACAAGCACACACAACTACCTTTTCAATGTTTTACTATCTTACTGGGCCATAATTTACTCCATAAGGGCATGGACCATGTCTATCTTATTAACAAACAGAGGTGGCTTTTAATAAATATTTGTTGAATAAATGAAGAAAATGTAGAATTACTAAAGAGTTTAAACCATCAGACTTCCCCAGTGGTCCAATGGTTAAGATGCTCTGCTTCCACTGCAGGGGACACAGGTTTGATCCCTGGTCAGGGAAGTTCTGTGTGCCATGAAGCGCACCAAAAAAAGCTTAAACAATTTAAGTACAGATGATGTCATATATAATACTAAATAGATGCCCCCTGAGATCATGAAAGGAGAACTACAAAAAAAAAAAAAAGCAGAAAAGATTCCCTTCCCACTATCTTATTTCTAAGTTTTAGACTTAGACCTGATATTACCCCAACTCAGAACCTAACTACATTATCAAAAGAAACTCAACTTCACTGGAGGCCATCTTTATCAGCATATTCAACTCTTCCTAGTACCAAAAGTTTCGGAGAAGGCAACGGCAACCCACTCCAGTACTCTTGCCTGGAAAGTCCCATGGACGAAGGAGCCTGGAAGGCTGCAGTCAATGGGGTCGCTAAGAGTCGGGCACCACTGAGCCTTTTCACTTCACTTTTCACTTTCATGCATTGGAGAAGGAAATGGCAACCCACTCCAATATTCTTGCTTGGAGAATCCCAGGGACAGAGGAGCCTAGTGGGCTGCCGTCTATGGTGTCGCACAGAGTCGGACACGACTGAAGAGACTTAGCAGCAGCAGCAGCAGCAGCAGTACCAGAAGTAGGATGAAAGGTATTACTTTCGTAGGGCTTGGGATTAGCTTCCTGGACCTTAAGAAACCCTTAAACTCATTCAGGAAAACAAATGCCTCTTGCTTACCAGGCAATGTGTTAAGCAACGGAGAATAGAAAATCAGGACGATAGGTCTCTGTCCTCAATGACTCACACTCAGTTTCATCGGGCAGATGGAGACAAAGCACTTAAGTAAACACCTAAGGATATAATCAAAATATGACCAAGCCAAGATATATTTTTTAAAAAGTCTGACATACCCACTTAAAATTTCATCCAAATACCCATATACCCTAAACTCTTGCACATACACAACAGCAAGAAACTGGAAACAAACCAAATATCCAATGCATAAACTGTAGTATACTATACACACACACACATTTTAAAAATAAAGGAACTACTCCAAAACCACTGCAGGTGTTGACTGCAGCCATGAAATTATAAGACGCTTACTCCTTGGAAGGAAAGTTATGACCAACCTAGATAGCATATTCAAAAGCAGAGACACTACTTTGCCAACAAAGGTCCGTCTAGTCAAGGCTATGGTTTTTCCAGTGCTCATGTATGGGTGTGAGACTTGGACTGTGAAGAAGGCTGAGCGCCGAAGAATTGATGCTTTTGAACTGTGGTGTTGGAGAAGACTCTTGAGAGTCCCTTGGACTGCAAGGAGATCCAACCAGTCCATTCTGAAGGAGATCAGTCCTGGGTGTTCAATGGAAGGACTGACGCTAAAGCTGAAACTCCAGTACTTTGGCTACCTCATGCGAAGAGTTGACTCACTGGAAAAGACTGTGATGCTGGGAGGGATTGGGGGCAGGAGGAGAAGGGGACGACAGAGGATGAGATGGCTGGATGGCATCACCGACTCGATGGACATGAGTCTGAGTGAACTCCGGGAGTTGGTGATGGACAGGGAGGCCTGGCGTGCTGCAATTCATGGGGCCGCAAAGACTCGGACACGACTGAGCAAATGAACTGAACTGAACTACTGATGATGAATGAACTGAAAAATTTAAGAAAAATGAAGCACAAAATATTTTATATCACTGCTGAAAATCACCAGTCTCAGACAACCCACAATTAAGTACACCAATCCCAAACAGGATGGTTCACATAAAACAACAAAACTTGAAAGTAAAGCATCACACGGTCACTTGAGAGAAAATACCACACATGCTAGCTAGCCCTGCATTTGTAATTACTAGAAAAATTCATAATCACACAAAGGCTAAAAATAATGAACAGAGTAAACAAATCCGTTCTAAACCTAGGTAAAGAGCACTTTAAGCAACAGCTCTAAAAGATTAGACACCTTTTGAAGATTTGGGGCATACTTTAAATGTTACTAAGCTTACTACAATTCAGGCACCATGCTGGATGCTGAAGAGAAAAATATAAAACCCTCAAAGAGCTCAATGATCTAGCAGGAGCAGAAAGACATACATATAATCATTAACAATACAGTAACTGCTCTAAAAAGATCCTGACATGGAGAAGGAAATGGCAACCCACTCCAGTGTTCTTGCCTTGAGAATCCCAGGGACGGGGGAGCCTGGTGGGCTGCCGTCTATGGGGTCACACAGAGTTGGACACGACTGAAGCGACTTAGCAGCAGCAGCAGAACTCACTGTACCCGGTAGATAAATTACCTTCCGGGTGTGTTGGGGAAGGAGACTGACAGCAGAGGGGCCTGAAGTTTTTGGAGTGAAAAAAATGTTTTATCTACACTGTGGTGATGTCTCCACTGCATTTGTCAAAAAAACCTAACCCAATTGTACTTTATATGTAAATTATACTTTAATAAAGCTTGACATTTTAAAGAAAAAAAAATAAAAAGATCCTGACAAAGTGATAACTACAAAAAAGAGGTAATCTGCGTTCAAGAAAAGCTTATTAGGAATGGCATTTTAGAATGAGTTTTTCGAAAGTAAGAAGATAACGGCTTATTCCATGCAGACAAAACAACTCAACAGCAAGCAATTAATTTTGTTAGCTAAAGGCTGGAGGGAGAGTGAGGGTCTGAGGTATGTTTAGGCATGTAGCTGAGTTGAGACTTGACAGGAAGCAGGTCAGGAAAGGTAGGCTAGAAATGAAAAGGTTGTGACTTCACACAATAAGGGGTAGACAATCTAAAAGAAAATGACAAGATCATGTTTTAAAAATTAAATCCAGGGACCTCCCCAGTGGTCCAGAGGTTTATCCTCCATGTTTCCAATGCAAAGGGGCACAGGTTTGATCTGTGGTCAGGGAACTAAGATTCCACGTGCCTCAAGGGAGGGACTAAAATATATTTTTTAAAAATAAATAAATAACCCAGTAGCACGGCACCAGGGGGGTTGAATTAAAAGTTGGGACAGACTAAAGGCAGAGAACTAAATGTAAATTAGCAAACTATCTTAATATAAAGAGTTTATCTAAGAAAGCCTGATCTAAGACAACTGACAAAAAGAACACAAAAGAGGAAACAAAGATTCAGGAGATTACGGAGGATAAGAGATGAAATCAGACTTATAAAGGGTAATAACAGAAGTTAAAGAAAAACCAAAATTTAGCATCAGAGCAACTGAAAGCGGAAAGCTCTAAGACAGAAATGGAAATGCTGAAGAAAGGCATATGCATTTAACAATTTAGAAGATGTTAGTAATGCCTGAAAAAGTAATTTCAGTATGACAAGAAACTGAAGAAGCCTGAGTACAGAAGTTAAAGAATGAACTAGGACTTCGCTAATGGTACAGAGCATAAGAATCCACCTGCCAATGCAGAGACTCGGGTTCAATCCCTGGTCCGAAAGACTCCACATGCTGCAGGCAACTAAAGCCTGTGCACAACGCACAGGCTCTAGAGCCCACAAGCCACAACCAAAGAACCTGCACGCAGCAACTACTAAAACCTACACGCCCTAGAACTTGTGCTCCGCGACAAGACACCACCACAGTGAGAACCCCAAGCACCATAAGGAAGCGCAGCCCCTGCTCATCACAACGAGAGAGAGCCCGTGCCCATGAAGGAAGACCCAGCACAACCAAAAACAAAAAAGAATGAATTCACTTTTAAGAACCAAATACATGAGAGTATCTTTCTGATAACCAGAGTAGGAAAATATTCCTTAAACAAAATATTGGGTTGGCCAAAATGTTCCTTCAAGTTTTTCCAAAAGATGCTATGGGAAAACTCGAAAGAACTTTTTAGCCAATCCAATACAAAAAAAAAGCACACCACACAGGAAAAGGCAGACAAATTTGACTACTTTAAAGGTAAACTCAGTAAGATCAAAGATGTGATAACGTTAAGTGAAATAAGCCAGTAAAACAAACAACGTATAATACAGTAATCAAACTCACAGAGACAAAAAGCAGAGTGCTGACTACAGGAGCTGGGCATGGGAGAAGTAAGGAGTTAAGTGTTTAATGGGTACAGTTTCAATTTTACAAAATGCGGAGTCTTGGAGATGGATGGTGGTATTGATTGTACAACAATGTGAATGTACTTAACACCACTGAAATTGTCTGCTTAAAAATACACAAGGTGTAAAGTTTTATATGAGTTAACACAATTTTTAAAAAGAGCATTTAAAAAAGTAAAAAATGCTTTTCAAAGCATTTAAAAAATTAAGCCACATAATAGAATTAGACAAAATTATAAAGAATTCTTACAAATCAGTAAGAAAAATACAAACCACAAAAATTCTTAAAAATGGGTAAATAATGGAAACACTAAATTTACAAAAGAAAGCCCACAGCCAATAGACACAAAAATATGCTTAATATCTCTATTGACAAAGAAAAATTAAAATAAGCTACCATTTCATATCCATCAGACTGACAAAAATCTAAATTTTGCAGATGTCACGTCACTAGAATTCTTACAGATTTCTACAGCGAGTGTAAATTGATACAATCATTGGGAGAACAATAATGCATATCCAATCATGCAGAAGATGCAAATACACTCAGATCCTGCAAATCTACCTCCTAAAAAATACCCAAGAAAACATTTATAATAATGTTCAATGTGTCTTTTTTATAACTATATGCCATCAACAGGAGAAGTAATCTATACAGTTGACCTTTAAACAAGGGGGTTAGGGATGCCAAACCTCTGCTCAGACAAAAATCGAAGTATAACTTATAGATGGCCCTCCATATACAGTTTCTCCGCATCTACACATTCAACCAACACTGAATCATTGTGGACTGCAGTATTTACTACTGAAAAAAATCCACATATAAGTAGATTCATGAAGTTCAAACTCATGTTGGTCAACTGCAGTTTAAAATTGAAGAACTTGAGCAATATATGCGTTGTCACAGATAAACCTTAAAAAACAACACTGAAAAGAAAAGTTGCAGGAGATGCAGAATATTATAACCATCTGTGAAGTTCTTCTAAAAATTTTTAAAACACTAAAAAGTGACCTTACACTCAAAAAATACTATGTTTATCAGCAGTAAAAAAATATGTATGGGAGGGATATACTCAACTTCAGCATAATGGTTACTTCCAAGAAGGAGAGTACAGAATAGAGAAAAGGTTGGAAAGTGAGCTTCCTCTGGAGGTTTTATTTCTTGGGGGGTTGAGGAGAGGCTAAAGCCAGTATGAGGATTAAGATCTATTAAATCTGGACCATGGATATAAAAGTTCATATATTATTTCTAAACTTCTAAGTCTAAAATAAAATGTAATTTTTAAAAGCATCTTTAGAAATAATGGATTGGAAGCAAGCAGCATATGATTATTCTTTCCATCATAATAAGTTAAATGGAGTCAGAGACCTGGTTTTAAATCCCTGCTCGGACAAAAAACCTGGAGCGCTGCAGTCCACGGGGTCAGAAAGAGTTGGACACCTCTTAGCAACTGAACCACCACCAAGTTACTTGACACTGTGGAAAGTTAATTTCTTCAGAGCTACAACTTTCTAATCTGTAATAGAAGCAACCCATCTCATAAGGCTGTCATAGATATAAAATACCAGATAGTAGGCATTCAACTATAGGTAGTTATTATTTTAAATTTGCAGTAAAAGAAAAGAACTAAATGGAGGGAAATGGCGAGGGTTTTGAATGAAATGAACTTGCCTCACCTTTTCAGATTATGTAGCAGAACTTACCATTGATGTCAGATGTATGTGACTACCACTTTCTAGCTTCCAAGACCCAATTTTAAAATAGGGATTTTACAAAGGAATTCAAAATTACACACCAGAGGATTAGAATCTGGATTCCATGGTCCAGTTAAAGGAGACCAGAGTCATGTGAAGAAATCCAAAATAATCCCACTGTCTCCTTAAGAAAGACTAACCATTTTCAGAACTAAGTCCAATTATACTTTTGTATTCCCCTTGGCCACCAGTCCCCATAGGTTATTTACACACAAAGAAACATTATCAGAAGTATCAATACTTAAGTCATCATCTTAAGCCTTTTCTGGAGTCACATTCACATAGAGCTATCACTGAACCATTGAAGGAAACTTTTATGATCCAAGGACAACAATAAGCAGAATATGAAAGCAGAATATAATTAATTCAGACATCTTTACAAGTATCCACTTACTGAATATTCCTAGCACTGCTCTAAGCACTGAAAAGACTCTCTTGATCTCCTATTTTCAGAGAAGAAAACTGAAATAGTCAGTGCTGTAGGTATTAAGCTGAAAAGCCAGGACTGAAATTCCAATGCCCACACTCTTAATCACTAAGCTAAACGTACTACATTATGCTTGGGAAATAAGTATCTCTGCCTCCTGGCAAACTTTTCTCACACCAAGATAGAAAAGCAGAACATATTTAAAGATTAATGCAATTCTCAACATTGAATGACATGTCATACATTGTTGTAATGATACATCATTTTATTAGCATTCAACTTTTATAGTATTGTTTATGAAAAATATCATCTCATAAAGCAACCGTATATAACAGCTGGAGTAAACTGGTGTGCAAAAAACCTGGACGAGGGGGCTTCCCTGGTGGCACAGTGGTTAAGTATCTGCCTGCTGATGTAGGGTACACAGGTTCGATCCCTAGTCGGGGAAGATCCCACATGCTACGGGGCAATGTGCCCATGTGCCGCAACTACTGAAGCCTGTGTGCCCAGAATCTGTGCTCCTCAACAAGACAAGCCACTGCAATGAGAAGCCTGGGCCCCACAAGGAAGAGTAGCCCCCGCTCACTACAACTAGAGAAAGCCCACATTGAGTAATGAAGACTCACAACCAAAAAAACAAAAATCTTAAAAAAAAAAACACACAACCCAGGTGAAGTTCACCATTAACCAGATCTTTGTGTCACTGAGCAACAATCAATCTCTCTAAGCTTCAGTTTCTGAACTTATAGATGAGGTTTTTCACCTAGATCTAACGTCTCTTTCAACTAAAACATTCAATGCATTTTAACACATTCTCTAGACACTGTTAATGCATTTTCTAAACAAAGACTTTGAAAGACAGCTTTTGAAAAATATTTAAAATTAAATCATATAGTATATGCTCTTATGTCTATCCTTTTACTCAAACATATCCAAAGCTAACCTGTGTTTTTAAAAATCAGGAAATTGACTGGAAAGGGGTGGGTGTGGGGATTCTGATGATGCTGGTAATGTTAACATTCTGTTTGTTTTGGGTGTTGGTCACACTTTTATCATATGTGCTTTGTATATTACCTTTTATTATTTTGATCTGAAAAAGGTGGTTTTCCCCCAAAGATAACTTATGTGTTCTAACTCCACAACTATGTTTGTGTATATTAGAGCTGTGCAACCTTTCTGTTATTAATATATAAATGTTTCTAGCTTAATTTTGTCCACAACTCCTGCTCCCTAATTCCAATTCAGGAGTCTACAGAAGAGATCATTTACTTATAAATTATACAGTATTCTTGTAATTCTTTTAAGACTGTCTCCTGAAATTCAGTCTTCACTTTCCTTTGGAACCGAGCTCAACAACCTCTCTTCCTACATACACACACCCTCAGAATTCCCACAGCTCTGCTTCTCTCCATCTATCATTTTTATCTGTCTCCAACCAGGTAAGTCTTTCAGGGCTGTTTGCAAATATCCTCAATAAATGCTGATAACATATTTACTAAGAAATAAGAAAACACATTCTTTACAAAGGGATGATCTGCAAAGGAATCCCAGATGACTGATGGATAGATCAAAGCCTTTAAAAAATTAAAAAAAGAAATGCACCCCAAGAGCACTACTTGGAAAGGCTTTTAATTTTTTTAACTCAGTCAATAACACACCCAGAGTCAATAACACACTCATAAGGCTAAGCTACACTGAACTAAAAACTTACATAGCTGTAAAAACAAATCGCTTTTCTACTCGTAAAAAATTGTTCAAATTCTAGTTACATTAGTTTATAGCAGGAAATTTCACCTTTGTCTTTAAACTAGAAAGGAAAAACTTAAAAAGAAAAAGATAATAATTGATAAACCAGGGGCAAAGTCTTAAAAACAAAACAGAACACTCAAAGCTAGTAGTAGTCATGCTATAATCAATTTTTTGGTACAGTTACTGTCCATTCATCTTTTAGATAAATTATACTACAAACTCTATATAGTTAACAGTCTTAAATGTTCTTCTAAAGAGTTCTGTCTACAGCAGTGGTTCTCAACGTCTGACAAAGTACGGAGACATTTTTAGTTGACACAATGGCAGGGAAATGGTAGGGAGGTGGGAGGAAGACTGCCTGTGCTATTGGCATCTAGTGCTCTTAGTCAGCGATGGTGCTGAACATCCTACAATGCACAGGAGAACCACCCACAACAAAGCCATTACCTGCCCCACATGTCAACAGTGCCAAGGTTGAGACACCATGGTCAACAGAAATTAAAAGACTTCCCTTTAAAGATCTGTAACTAGTTCTATACAGAATAGTCAAATATATAAAATTTAAAATGACAACAGGTACAAAAATCCATTTAAATACTCAAGGGAAATTTATACAAGAGTAGTTTTCATGAAACCAATTTGTTAATGCCACATATTTAAATATTCCCTATGAGAATCCTAGAAAATGTTAGCAAAGTGCAGTTACAATATGAAAAAAAACTACAGGTACCATACAGGACGAGAACAAACAAGGGTATGTGGACTGATTTACGGGCATTTTACTTCAGTGAACTTCAAATTTAAAAATATTTTGCATACTGAAATGCAAGCAAACCTTTAATTACAGGTAATGCTTAATGTTTAAACAATTAAATTAGGCTTCATTTAAATCTTTTAATCAGTAATACAAACCAGGTTCAATTATTTTTAAATAATTAAAAGTATGCCTACACTTGACAAGTCAGGACAGCATGGTATAATATAAACACAAGCAAACTTAGATCTAAATCCCAAAGGTGTATGTTTGCAGACAAATAATTTAACTTCTCTGAATCTCAATTTTCTCATCTAAGAAATAAAAAATCTAATTCAACAACCTGTTCTTGAGAATTAGCAGTAATATATATAAACAAATAGAGCTGCTAGTTCCTTTACAAATGGTGGTTGTTAATACCAGTAACAATTTATAATAAATAATATAACCTATGAGTACAGATTATAGCTTTACTCTGTCCTCATAAGCTACAATTCACTTACGTAAGTCAATAAAAAAAAAAAAACCTATTATTAAGTGTACCTTAAATCAATTTTCTATTCCTTGCAACTTTGAAATATTACTTAAACTTACACAGATTTAAGTAAATTAATATCTCAGACAAGTGACAGATTTCCAAACACAGTCTCATGGAAAAAAGGCCTACATGGTTTATTTATTTTTAGTAAATAACATATTAGCAGACTCAAAATTCAAAAGGACTCTTTTGATGCCTGTGGCCCCAGACACCCAATTCTCCTACAGAGAAACAATGTTACCAAGTTCTCATTAATCCTTTCACCTATACAAATACACATACTCCCCTACTTCTGACACTAATGGTGGCCTCCTCTCACTGTTCTGATTCTACCCTCTACTTTTCACATTTATCTTGAGGCTGTATTTTAATTAACAACACACTCCAACAGTGGCCATTTACAACTTCTTAGGCCAGATGTAAGCTATCTTTACAAAGACACTTAAAAAGGGGGAGGGAAAATCCTTAAAATCAATCAAGATTCTTAGTAAACACAAAAATGTGAAATAAACTTTGGTAAAATGAAAATTTACATAGAAAACATGAGGAAATACTTATTACATACCAGCCACTCAAATACTGCATTTACATACATAAAAAGGAAACATGTGGACTGTATTTCAATGTACTGAAAATAATCAACATAATCCACCTATAGAATTGGACTTAAGTATCAATGAAATAAAATATATTGGTGAAAATAAAGCTATTTATTGGTTATATATTCCAATATTAAATTATCTGATCCTTTCCTAAATGTTCTTTCTGGAAGAAGTTTCATTCCAGATAAAAAAATAATTTTCCTGTTTGGATTTTGTTTTCTTCCTCTGAAACACCACGTCACTTACTTGAAACAAGGTTTCATCATTGCTTATATATAAAAAGCTGTATTATTTTAACAATATGCATTACTAGGGCAATACAAGATTTCTTTTAAACTTCAAGTACTAAGAATATCATGGTGAAAAGTCACCTCACATAATGCAGAGACTATACGAATTATGAGAGCAGTGACCACTTTTAAGTAATAGAAAATAAAGCATTAAAGTCTTATATTAAGTTTCAGGCTTGTACAAACGTATTACAGAAGGAATGTTCTAGGCTACTGGCAATAATATTAGCTGCAAACTTTCATTAGGAAGATATACGTCAAGTATCCTGGAAAATATTTTCTTACTAAAGAAAAATTTAGAATCACTGTCTCACTATATATCACAGTGCAGGTATTTATGATTCTTTTTCTGCACTGTACCACAAAAACACAAAGTCATCCTTCCATTCAGAGTTTTGGCACTTGAACAAATACAGAGGTCAGAGTTCATACACATGCTCTGTAAAACCGATCATTACTTATATACTATTATATTCAATAAACCTGCTAGGATTTGGCATTTTTAAATAATTTT
The DNA here is from genome assembly GCF_027580195.1 of Bos mutus. Taxonomy (NCBI): domain Eukaryota; kingdom Metazoa; phylum Chordata; class Mammalia; order Artiodactyla; family Bovidae; genus Bos; species Bos mutus. Next base: position 58,755,962 of record NC_091622.1, on the reverse strand, counting down.
AAAGAATCTTTTCCACGTCTAACTGTAAAGACACACAGTCACTTCAGATTCAGTGGCACAAATAAAGTTCAAGTGCTTGCTATCAGACTTGTCAATAACTCATCACATGTTTAGAATGCTGAATTTCACGAATCATTGAGATCATTAAAGTACCAACGTAAGAGAAAAACACAAATAGCAATAATATATTCGATAATGATATTTGACATCTTGAAAATAACCATTCAGTATTTTTAATCTTTGTTGAGTCCAAGGAGAAAAACAACCTAGCATTCCTGTTGATTTTGGGTGTGAAAAACTGTACTATACTTTCATAATTTTGAGTCAAATTACCCAAACATTTAAAATACATTAACAAATGTGGCCAATATCAGCGTATCTAAAATTTCTACAGGACTCAAGAGTAGCTTGAGACAAAAAAAAAAAAATTTTAATCATTTCAGATATATGTTGGAATAAACCTACTTAATAAAGAAACGTAACAATATATTAATCTGAAATCTCATGTTTTTAAGTAGGACAGTTTTTCAAAAGAACGAACTAACTATGGGGACATCATAATGAAGTTTCATGGCACAACACAGTAGTGTCACAGAGGCATTGTCTTAGGACAGACTCTCTCGTCTGTAACTTGTAAACAGGTTTTTTGAAATAAGCTACTCACACACTCCACTATTTTTTCCTAATCCTAGCTAAAAATATTTAAACGTCTCTAATATACCGAACGTGCCTGTACCTAGTCAAAAAGCTTCAGATGTCAATCGAAAAAGAGGCCTAGAATGTCGGAGTAAGTGGAAATGAGATAGTAGTCTAATAAGGAATTAATTTTCTATCTCAGGTGAAAATTCCCTTATCGCCCACTCAAATAAGCTAGTACCCTATTATGTCTTCTCATTTCTCCCAACACCCAACCGAGAGGGAGTTAACTCCGAACCTCCTTCTTTCATCAATCACTCCTTCCGTAAGGAAAGGAGGGTGGCCGCCAGACCGGCTATAACCCAGAATACCCTGAAAAGTGTGGGCCTTTGAGCGGCGCGGCTCTCCGGATCCAGTTACCACCTTTCCCCTTCCCCCAACCCACTTCCCGGGTTTTCTCAGGCTTGGCCTGCTACCTCCCCACCCTACAGTCACACTTCCAGCTGTTGCCACTGCCGTGGGGCGCTCTCTAGAGCTCACACCCGCCTTTAAGCGCCCTTCCTCCATCTGCCCCCTAAACCTTATTCCTCCCCAGAACCCCCGCCCGCGAGACCGTCCATCCCAGGGCCCGGGGAGGGGAGGGAAAGGCGGCGGAAGGAGGGGGAGACTGCTGCTTCCCCACAGGCAGAAGGGCGGCCGCAAAGAAGGCCAACCGGGGGTTACCAGGGATATTGGGATTGCCACCGGAAGGGCCCTCCCGCCCTGGGCTGATGTGGGGGACGTCCGGGAGTTCATTTCTGACCTCCTCGCTCTTCAGCACCTCCTTGAACTCCCGCTTGATTCGCTGCACCGCGATGTTGGCCATGTCTCCGCCCGCAGCTTATTCGTACCCGCCTCCTCCGCCACCGCTACGACCACCGCCACCGCCGCCACCTCTTCCTCCACCGCCTCCTCCCCCGGCGATTCACACCCGAGCACACGAACGCTGCCACTGCCACCCCGACCGCCGCACTATCTTCAATGTGGAATCACCTCCGCGCCCGGCCACCAAAATGGCGCCGGGTCCGCGCATGCGCACGACGCTGACCCGGCCGGGCGGCGCAGCCGCTCCCGTTGTAGCCCCATACGCCTTAGCCGCGAACCTGCGCCGCGCTGTGCGGCGCGTCTCTGCCTGAGCTGCGGCCGCGTGGCTCCGCCCCGTCGGCGTCTGAAGCCAGGAGGGTGCGGCTTCCGCGCGGGCCAGGGCTGCCCGGGCCTCACGGGTCGTCTCCGGCGCCTCCGCCCCTGTACGAATGTAGGTGGTATGGTGGAGGCTTCCAGACCTTCGCCTCTAACCGAAGGTTCGAGTCCAACCTGATGGGTTCACGCGGCCCCTCTAGGCTTGGAGCGCCGCCCTGACTCAGCCAGACCGCGGGCTTAATGTATCCGGCTGTGTCTAGTGTCGGAAAACACTGTCCCGGAACTCGGTCTGGCCCATTTTCTATTGGTTCTGAAAAGCCACTGCGGTTCGTTCTTGTCCTGCAGCCGTTACAGTTCTACTACTTCAGTCATCCCAGGATCTTTCCAGGTACAACAAATCATTAAGTATGGTCATTGTTGTATCTCAGTTGTAATTGAGACCAGGTCTCAGTGGAGATGCCTGAGATGGGTTTAGAAGCCAGATGTTGATCTTTGGCCTACTTAGATAATTAATAACAAGCCGTGGAACTAAAACCATAGCTTTAAAACTTGAATGTACATCAGGATCCCTGGAGAGCTTAAGAAAAAACAAAGAGTGCAAGGTGGGCCTAATTTGCATTTGTAGCAAGTTCCCAGGTGCTGCTGCTCGAGCTGCTGGTTCAGAGACCACAGTATGAAAACCACTGAACTAAGATATCTGAATATATAGGGAAAACTGAAGAAACCTATGCTTCTTGGGAAGGAAGGGCAGCTTTACTTCTGTAAGCCTGGAGTCTACAACAGTGGCTGGTGCTAGTAGGCTCTCAATGAATATTGAATGAATAAATGAGTAAAGAGTAAATGTTTTAAGTGGGAAGTGAATTTAAAGGCAATTTAAAAGTGGTTGTTAAGGCTGCCAGTAATATGGTTTTGATACTAAGGGATGCTTTGAGTAGAAAACATTTTGTAATACTATTTATTTAGAAGTTTATATTTCATGCATTTCTTTCACCTAACTAATCAGTAAAGCATCTTGTTAGGAAAATATCACAAATACACCATCTTAGCAAAAATTACCAAAATTGTGGCAGTAAAAAAAAATAAGCCCCTGGGTATGAGTCATTCAGTGGAGGCACATGGCAAAAAAAAAATTTCTTGAACTGCCGCAGGAACCAAGAGGGGATTTTAAATTCCAGCCCTCTTCCATACCAGCTCGCTCTCTTTCAACCTTGGTTTCCTTTTCTGCAAGACAAGGAAGCTGGATGAGATGATCTCTTCCGAGTTTTAAGAGTTTAGAATTCTAAAGCATCATCTGGAAACATTCCCCTAAACGGAAGAACTATAAAAGCCCTTCCAGCAGAGCCCCCTAGTGGTCCTAAGGCGAACCAACTATACATGTGGGTAATGGCACAATAAAATATGGTATAATGTATGTGTTGCAATGCTATGTGTATTTGTGCCAGTACGTTACAAATAATTATTTCAATGTGTGAAAAAACTTTTTGAATACTTTATCTATATCACTTTAATTCAGTCCCCAATATTAATCTTGTCGCTTCAAAGAAATTTAAAACACTCAAATCACAGGGGAACTAATTAGAAGGGTATGCTAATTTATTTGGGGAAGAGAAGTTTGGTAATTTTTAAATGCACATAATCACTGGCCCTGAAATTCCACTTTCACTCCATTTTTACAGTCCTTCCTATTTACAGTCCTTCGTATTTACAGAATATGAGGCAACTGCCAATTAACTGACATGAGGCAATCCTCAAAATACATTTTAGGGAGAAAAAGAACACTATGCTGAAAGTGATGTTGTATCCTGGATTGGACCCTGGAACCAAAAGGACATAATTAGTGAAATCTGAAAAAATTTTGTAATTTAGTTAATAGTGTAACACTGTTAATTTCTTAGTTTTGACATGATACTATGATTATGTAAGATGCTAACATTAATAGAAGTTAGTATAGGGTATACAAGATTCTCTGAAACAGTTCTGTAAATCCAAAATTATTCCGAAAGGAAAAGTTTACTTAAGAAATCATTATTGGGACTTTCCTGGTGGTCCAGTGGCTAAGGCTGCATGCTCCCAATACAGGGGATCCCTGTTGGGGAACTAGATCACACGTGCCTCAACTAAGTTCATATGCCACAACTGAACATCTTGCATGCTGCAACTAAGACCCAGTGCAGCCAAATAAATAAATAATTGCTGTTTTAAAAAAATTACGATTCTGTCCAGATTGTGTATAATATACCACCATTTGTGTGAGGGAAGAAAGGAATATGTTTGTGTATATGCTTGTGAATCCATAAAGTATCACTGGAAAAATACATCAGAAACTGACAGCAGTGGTAATCTCTGAGATAGCAATTTAAGTTCCTTGGGAAAGGCAAAGTGGGAGACTTTTCATCATGTATCCTATTGTATATTTTACCTATTGAAAACTAAATTTTTAAAAATGAATTTCCAGAATGAATGTTATAATCTCTTCGCTGTTATAAGTTAGTGCTGATTACTTCATTAAATAATTAATTAAATAATTATTGAATGCCTACTGTGTGCCAAGCATGATCTAATCCCTGGAGGCATACCAGTGAACAAGATCAAAAAAACCTTCCAGTCGTAGGATTTACATTCTAGCAAGGATAAGGAAATACTCATCTCAGAGTATAGTCTGCAGTCACGTGGGAAGAGGGATCCCTGAGATGTCTGCAATGCCTAAACTATTATCAAAATAAAACTAAGACATTGTTTTCCTTTTTACTGTGTTTACACATGCACTGATGATGTAAAAGCAGTGTGTATGTTAGTCACATCCGACTCTTTGCAACCCCCAGAGGATCTTCCCAACTCAGGAATCGAGCCCTGGTCTGCTGCATTGCAGGCAGACTCTTCACCGTTTGAGCTACAGGGAAGTCTTTTTTAAAAAATGGTGTAATGGTGCTGTAAACGCAGTAGTGAGCAAAAAAATTACTGTGCTAGTAATAATGTTACTAAAGTCATCCACTCACTATTTAAAACTGTCTGTTTCACATTAGAATGTCTTCACTGAAGCAGTCGGGATTATTAATCATATTAAACCTCAACTTTCAAATAAAGTCTTAATGTTTTGTATGATACATGGAAAAGGAGTTTCCCTGGTGGCTAAGACAGTGAAAAATCTGCCTGCAATGCAAGAGACCTGGGTTTGATCCTTGGATTGGGAAGATCCCCTGGAGAAGGGAATGGGTGACCCACTCCAGTATTCTTGCCTGGAGAATTCCATGGACAGAGGAGCCTGGCGGGCTACAGTCCATGGGGTGGCAAGGAGTCGGATATGACTGAGCAACTCTCTCACACACACACAGGCAAAGGATACATAAAGGACTTCTGTATACCAAAGCTCATGGTAAAGCACTTGTACAAAATGGTCGAGCTGCAAGCTGAACTTAATCATTTTTTTCATAGAACACCATTTTCACTTAATGATTGAGACAAACAACTTTTCTTAAGAGTTGGCTATTTGGCAGGTGATTTATCAAAAATGAACAATGTAAGCTATCACATCAAGGAAAATAACTGACAGAATTTGTTAAACATGATAAATTCAAGCTTTCAACTGAAAATTAAAGTTTTACAAAACATGTCTCCCACTGTGACTTGATAGCTTCCCAATATGCTTAAAGACCTTTCTGATTAAATTGGGTGATATTGACAAATGTGATTACTAGAAATTATACAATGGAGTATGTCAACATTAGGAAGATCTGCATAAATTAGTGAGGTAATAACTGATCCAAATACCAATGCATAGTGTTACAAAATCATCATGGGGAAAACATTCATTCAAGGATCAAGACAAAAAGGATCAAGACAGACTGATGAATTTTAATGTAACAGTACAAAAAGTTCATTCATAACATTTCAGCTAACCTTTGAGAAATTACCACTTGTCTAGATTTAGTGTAGTGTTAATAATATCCGCAGTTATCTGAAAAGGTTATTAAAATATTCCTTCCCTTTCCAATCTGCATAAGGCTAGATTTTCTTTATGTACTTCAATCAGAGCAACATGTGCAACATATTGAATGCAAAGGCATATATTAAAATGCAGCTGTGTTCCATTAAGCCAGCATTAAAGAGATTTTGTTTTAGAAAATAGTTATTTTTCACTGAAGTTATACTATTTATATAAGCATATAATGGATTTTATTATTTATTAGTAAATACTTCAGTAATTTCTTAGTTTTAATTTCTAACATAATGCTCTTTAATGCATGTAAACAAATGCTTTTTGGAATCCTCAATATATTCTTTAAGAGTATAATGGAGTACGTTTGCGCATACTGTACTACTTCCCAGGTGTCACAGTTGGTAAAGAATACACCTGCCAATGTAGGAGACTCAAGAGATGCTGGTTTGATCCCTGGGTCAGGAAGATCCCCTGGAGTAGGAAATGGCAAGCCACTTCAGTGTTCTTGCCTGCAAAATTCTGTGGTCAGAGAAGCCTGGTGGGCTACAGTCCATGGGGTCACAAAGAGTTGGACACGACTGAGCACACACCACCACTTGGTACCTGGTGCCTGTGACTGTTTAAATGTACTGCTTAAGCATGAGATTTAGATCTAAAAAGTTCTCCACTTTCAGAATATATAAAGTATATAAACATTATTTATTTGAAGTGTGTGAAATTGGTTTTAGATGGATGGGGGAAAGTTCATCTGCTAACTCTCTGTTGTCTCTAACAGAACAATGTGTTTTGATATGTTGATTCACATAAAAAGAAATGTGGCAAGGCATAATCGTGCTTTGCTGGCCATTGATAATACTCCCCTACCTTGGAAACAAGTAAGTCTTCCTTTTTGTAGCTCCTGCTAGTTACTATGACTGCTCTACAGACTCAAATATCCTGTTCTATATGTAGAGGAATTTTTTTTTTTTCCTACAGCCCTTTCCTGACCTTGTGTTTTATCAGTTTTTTGAGACTTTTTTCCTTTGTCCCTCACCACTGCCTATTCTATCCAAGCCTCTCACTTAACTCTCCTTTTGAAACACCCAGTCATAATTCCAAGGTCAGTTTGCATTTTTTCCCTCTTTCACTGAGTCCTACCCTTCCCATCTTGTTAGCTCCTCTCCCCTACCCACCCCAGATGGGATGAGGAACTCTAGCAGCAAGAGTGGAAACCAGCATTCAGATCCACAGTTGAACTGCTGAACTTAACTCCAGGCCAGTGGGCACCACAGTATTGATTGTAATGCACACTGTATTATTTCAATATAGAGACTAGATCAGAACCCCCACCATTGTGGCTTTCAGAATATCTATAGCATGGTGGGGAAAGCTGTTTCAATAGCACAGAATAATGTTTCCTTGCCTTAAATTACCTTTTCTTCCTGTCAGACACACAGGCTGTTTAGGTAGGAGCTTTTTAGGAAAGGACCTCATAATTCCACTCCGTCCAGGGAATATGCAGCTACAGCTGGGACATGGCTATAGGACCTTCATAAGTCATAGTCAAGGTATCAGCCACCTTTCCGGTAGACTGCCCTCTGCTGATCATCCCAATTATTTTTGCTGAGTTCGTGAATTCCTTTCTCTCCTCTAAACCAGAGTCCTGTCTTTTAGACCCTAGAATCACTGGGGCTGCAGTGAAAGATCCCAGTCCTCCAGAGGCCACTCTTCAAATTCCTCTTCTTTTAGTTGTCTCAAAGACCATGAACTAGTCAACATGGGACTTCCTGCTAACTAAAATCCACAACTAACTTCTACCTACCTAGTCCCTTGATTGTCAATTACCTATCATTCATTTAGAATACAGATTTTGACAAATCATATAAGCCTCATTAAATTGGCCAGATATTCTTTGTTTGCTCCTCTAAATCCACTCTCCAGTATTCTCTACTCTGTGCCCCTGGATTCTGGAAGTATGGACTGCCAAGGAGTTCACTACATGTACAAAGCTTTCTTACTTTCTGGATTCCAGTTGAACACAGCCAGTGGAATGCTCTGGCAGGAGATGAGGCCAAGGGTTAACAATGCTACCTTTCCCTCCCAAAGGCCACAATTTCAATAGTTCTTTCCTTCAGCTGCAGCTACAGCTACTGCTATTGTTCTTTCAAGATTCCAGGAATTACGGGCTCCTATCCTTTCGAGCCCAGAGGCACCAAGAGCTCCCTGCTGTTGTTAGCCTTTGCTAGCTTCCTTTGCCTGATGGGCTGCAGTCCATGGGGTTGCTAAGAGTCAGACAGGACTGGGCAACTTCACTTTCACTTTTCACCTTCATGCATTGGAGAAGGAAATGGCAAACCACTCCAGTGGGTTCTTGCCTGGAGAATCCCAAGGACGGTGGAGCCTGGTGGGCTGCCGTCTGTGGGGTTGCACAGAGTCGGACATGACTGAAGTGATTTAGCAGCAGCAGCAGCAGCAGCAGCAGCTTCCTTTAACATTTGTAAACAGTCTCTTCAACAGATTCTTCTCATTACCACTGACTTCCTGCCAGGACCCTGTCTGATAGACTAAGGTACAACCATAATTCCCTACTCTCCTGAATGTGGTTGCTATTTAGAAAAATTACCAATCAATCTCTCCTGCACTACAGTCTCTAAATCAGAATTATTTTGAGGAACTCAAAGTTACAGTTCTCCCCACTAAGGTGAAACTCTGAAGGGTCAGCTGAGGCATTGCCTTATGAACAGTATATCAGTATCTTTCCCTTAATTGGTGCTCCCTGGAGTGGAGATTCACACCCGCTTTCCCCTCCCTATAGCTGAGCATTCAGCTGTACTAACCTAAGAAATGACTCCTTTCCAGGGTTAACAATTCAAAAGAATTCCCACTTAGGTCCTGAAGTTAGCAAGCCCCACGACTTAGACACACTAAAGAAACATAAGGAAAATCATAATTTAAAGTAGCAGAAGACATGTTTATTATATAAACATCTCAGCAAAAGCACTGTGCTCAGTAAAAACTACATTTTACTCTCTTTAAAATGATTTTGACGTATTAGCCAGTAGTATGAATTCTTATCCACTTTGGCCCAGCCGCTTCATTCATTCTGGGGCTATTAGCAGTTCTCCTCTGCTCTTCCCCAGTAGTGTATTGGACACTTGCAAAGATGGGGGACTCATCTTTGGGTGTCATATCTTTTTGGCCTTGTATACAATTCATGAGGATCTTACGGCAAGTATACTGAGGTGGTTTGCTTTCCCTCCTCCAGTGGATCATGTTTTGTCAGAGCTCTGCTGTGACCCATCAGTATTGGGTGGCCCTCACGGCATGGCTCATAGCTTCATTGAATTACGCAAGCCCTTCACCACAACAAGGCAGTGATCCATGAAGGGGTTTTTCAGTCAGTATGTCAGCAAATCTGGAAGGGCTAGTAGTGGCCACAGGACTGGAAAAGGTCAATCCTCATCCCAGTCCCCAAGAAGGGTAGTACTAAAACAATGTGCTAACCATCAGAAAATTACACTCATCTCCCATGCTAGTAAGGTCATGCTTAAAATCTTGCATGCTAGGCTTCAGCACTATGCGAACCCAAAACTTCCAGATATACAAACTGGGTTTACAAAAGGAAGAGGAACTAGAGATCAAATTGCCACATTCACTGGATTATAGAGAAAACAAGGGAGTTTCAGAAAAACATCTATCTCTGTCTTTATCAACTACGCTAAAGCCTTTGTGTAGATCATGACAAACTGTGAAAGCTCTTAGATAGGAATACCAGACCATCTTACCTGTCTTCTGAGAAACCTGTATGTGGGTCAAGAAGCTACAGTTAGAACCCTGTATGGAACAACTGATTGGTTCAAGATCAAGATAGGAGTATGGCAGGGCTGTCTGCTGTCACCCTGTTTATATAACCTATATCTGAGCACATTGTGAGAAATGCCAGGCTGGATGAGTTACAAGCTGGAATCAAGATACGCAGATGATACCACTCTAATGGCAGAAAGTGAAGAGGAACTAAAGAGCCTCCTGGTGAAAGTGACAGAGGAGAGTGAAGAAGCTAGCTTAAAACTCAACATTCAAAAAACGAAGATCACTTCACTGCAAATAGATGGGGAAACAATGGAAACAGTGAGAGACTTTATTTTCTTGGGCTCCAAAATCACTGCAGATGGTGACTGCAGCCATGAAATTAAAAGATGCTTGCTCCTTGGAAGAAAAGCTACGACCAACCTAGACAGTATATTAAAAAACAGAGACATCACTTTGCTGACAAAAGGCCCACCTAGTTAAAGCTATGGTTTTTTCTGTAGTCATGTATGGATGTAAGAGTTGGACCATAAAGAAAACTGAGCACAGAAGAATTGATGCTTTTTAACTGTGGTGTTGAAGACTCTTGGAGAGTCCCTTGGACTGCAGGGAGATCAAACCAGTCCATCCTAAAGGAAATCAGTCCTGAATATTCATTGGAAGGACTGATGCTGAAACTCCAATACTTTGGCCACCTGATGCGAAGAACTGACTCATTGGAAAAACCCTGATGCTAGGAAAGATTGAAGGCTGTAGGAGAAGGGAACAACACAAGATGAAATGGTTAGATGGCATCACTGACTCTATGGACATGAGTTTGAGCAAGCTCCGAAAGTTGGTGATGGGCAGGGAAGCATGGTGTGCCACAGTCCATGGGGTCACAGAGTCAGACATGACTGAGTGACCATAAACTGAACTGACTACACCAATTAGAGTTTCAGATATGTCTAGATTAGTATGTAGACTAAACACATTCACTGATGAATGGAAATTTTTTTTTTAAAGGCTTGTTCGATATTTTAATATGTATTTATTTGGCTACTCTAGTTGCAGCATGTTGGATCTTCCATCTTCATTGAGGCATGTGAACTCCTAGTGGCAACATGTAGGATCTGGTTCCCTGACCAAGGATCCAGCCTGAGCCAGGAGCACCGAATCTTAGCCACTGGACCACCACAGGAGTCTCCACAATGCCTTATTCTTGACACTGGATAATTAGATTTTTAGATTTCTGCCATTATATAAAACTAAGTACCAAGGGTTTCTATAAAGTCTCTAATTAGATTTCTTTGCAACACTTCATTACAGCTTTTTTTTTGTTTTGAAATTTTGATTAAAAAAAACATAAAATTTACTATTACTCATTTTTAAGTGTACTTTTCAGTGGCATTAAATACATTCACGTTGTTGTTGTGTAACTATCACCACCATCCATCTCTGAAACTTTTTCATCATCCCGAGTTGAAACTCACATCCATTAAAAAATAACTCTCCATTCCTCCCTCTTTTCAGCCTCCAGTAACCGTATTATAATTTTTGTATCTATGAATTTGACTATTCTAGTTACCTTGTGTAAGTAGCATCAGACACTATTTGTCCTTTTGTGTCTGTCTCATTTCACTTAACAATGTTTTCAAAGTCCATCCACACTGTAGCATGTTACCAGACTTTTCTTCCTTTTCAAAACAGTAATTTAAGATTCCGTTGTACATATATGCCACATTTAGTTTATTTGTTCATCATCAAAGGACAAATGGATTTTTTTTTTGTCTTTTAGCTACTGTGAATAATGCTGCTATGAACATAGGTCTAGAAATTCTCTTTGAGACTCTGCTTCAGTTCTTTTGAATATATACCCAGAAGTGAATTTGGTGGATCATTTGGTAATTCTGTTTAATTTTTTGAGGAACCATCATACCATTATCCACAGTGGTTGCACCATCTTACATTTCTTCCAGCTTCTCTACATCTTTGTCAATACTTTATTACTTTGTTTTTATATTTTAAACAGTAGCTATCATAATGAGTGTGAGGTGATATCTCATTGTGGTTTTGATATGCGTTTCCCTAGTGATTAATGATGTCAAGCATCTTTTCACGTGCTTATTGGCATTTGTATATCTTATTTAGAGAAATAAGTGTCTATTCATGTCCTTTACTCATTTTTGAATCAAGTTGTTTGTTTTGTTGTTGAGTTGTTGGAGATTTAAATATATATATATATATTCTCAATATTAATCCCTTATTCAGATAGATGCTTTGCAAATATTTTCTCCTATTTTGTGCATTAACTTTTCTCTAACTTGATAGTGTCCTTTGATGCAAAAAAAGTATTACATTTTGATGAAGTCCAATTATTTTGTCACCCATGCTTTTGGTGTCGTATCTAAAAAATCATTGTCAAACCCGTTGTCATAAGATTTCCCTCTATATTTTATTCCAAGGCTTTTACAGTTTTAGCTGTTTATAGTTTTAGTTGTTTAGCTGTCTTTGATCCACTTTTAGTTAATTTTGCATTTGGTATAAGAGTCCTACTACATTCTTTTGCATGTGGATATCTAGTTTTCCCAGCATTATCTGTTGAAGAGACTATCTTTTCTCTCTTGAAGGGTCTTAGCCTTGTCAGAATCACTTGACAGTATATTTGAGGAATCATCTCAAGCTTTTAACCACAGAAGGTTATTCTTATCTTTCTTTCCAGGCAGAGTTTTAAATTTGAATAAATGCCACTATAATTATCAACATTTATGAATGTTCAAGTAACTATGATGCAAGAGATCAAATTAGATGCAAGGGATACATGGAGAAAAAAGATATGGACTCTGGTTATGAAACTACCTATTTATTGGGGGAGATGGAATATCTCATTAAAAAATTACTACAAATATAGGATAGCACATGCTAATTTTAAAATAAATAGCACAGAAATTACATGTCTTGAGAGTTCAGAGCTTGTGGTTTTAGAAATGGATTTTAAGCATTAAAATACCAGTATGTGCACAAATATTCACAGCAATGTTATTCATATTGGGCTTCCCAAGTGGCACAGTGGTGAAGAACCCACCTGCCAATGCAGGAGATGCAAGAGACGCAGGTTGGATCAATCCCTGGGGCGGAGAAGATCCCCTCGAGTAGGAAATGGAAACCCAGTCCAGTATTTTTGCCTGGAAAATTCCATGGACAGAGGAGCCTGGCGGGCTTCAGTCCGTGGGGTCACAAAGAATCAGACAGAACTGAGCGACTAAGCACATTATCTATATCAGCAAAAAAAAAAAGGAAGTTATGCAAATGTCCATCAGCTGATGAGTGGGTAAACCATATGTGATCATATTGAATAATGAAATATTATTCAGCAGTTAAAAGAAAGTGGTGACTGCCACATGGATGAACCTTAAAAACATTATGCTAAGTGGAAGAAACCAGTCACAAAGGGTCGAATATTGTGTTACTCCATTTTTATGAACTATAAGGAAATTCATGCAAACAGTAAATTACTGGTTCCCTAGGTCTGGATGGAAGGGGAGGAAGGGAGGAGGGAGGAATGGAAAGTGACTGCTAATGGGCATAGAATTTGTTTTGGGGCTGATGAGAGTATTTTGAAACTGATTATGAAGATCATTATGCAACTCTGTAAATGGGTGAATTGTATGGTATGCAAGTTATATTCCAATAAAGATGTTATTTTAAAAATAGCCTCACCAATTCCATCTGTCCAGGTAAAAATGTGAATTTTATCATATGTGAACTACATCTCAACAAAGCAGTTATTACAAATGGAAGAAAAGAGGACTTCCCTGGCACTCCAATGGTTAAGACGCTGGTCTTCCAATACAGGGGGCACAGGTTCAATCCCTGGTTGGGGAACTAAGATCCTGCACAGCGAGGCAAAAAAATTAAAAAGAAAACATACCAAAGATTCCAATAAGTAATCCAGAAAGAGCTATAGTCTGGGCCAGATGACCTGTTTCTCTTAGGTTTATAGAATCCTATCTGAAGCAATGCAAGAGTATGAATTTGTAATATCTGAGACAGTGGGAAATTATTGAATGTTTTTAAGGTAATGATACACTAATATGTTTTAGAAACATTGATACTGGTGCCTCTCATTAGGCTAGACTGGAATGGAGAGGGACTGGAAGAATAAAACCTGCTTCAGTTCTGTTCAGTTCAGTCGCTGAGTCAAGTCCGACTCTTTGCAACCCCATGAATCGCAGCACACCAGGCCTCCCTGTCCATCACCAACACCCGGAGTTCACCCAGACTCATGTCCATCGAGTCAGTGATGCCATCCAGCCATCTCATCCTCTGTCGTCCCCTTCTCCTCCTGCCCCCAATCCCTCCCAGCATCAGAGTCTTTTCCAATGAGTCAACTCTTTGCATGAGGTGGCCAAACTACTGGAGTTTCAGCTTTAGCATCAGTCCTTCCAAAGAAATCCCAGGGTTGATCTCCTTCAGAATGGACTGGTTGGATCTCCTTGCAGTCCAAGGGACTCTCAAGAGTCTTCTCCAACACCACAGTTCAAAAGCATCAATTCTTCGGTGCTCAGCCTTCTTCACAGTCCAACATTCACATCCATACATGACCACAGGAAAAGCCATAGCCTTGACTAGACAGACCTTTGTTGGCAAAGTAGTGTCTCTGCTTTTGAATATGCTATCTAGGTTGGACATAACTTTCCTTCCAAGGAGTAAGCGTCTTTTAATTTCATGGCTGCAATCACCATCTGCAGTGATCTTGGAACCCAGAAAAATAAAGTCTGACACTGTTTCCACTGTTTCCCCATCTATTTCCCATGAAGTGATGGGACCGGCTGCCATGATCTTCGTTTTCTGAATGTTGAGCTTTAAGCCAACTTTTTCACTCTCCACTTTCACTTTCATCAAGAGGCTTTGAGTTCCTCTTCCCTTTCTGCCATAAGGGTGGTGTCATCTGCATATCTGAGGTTATTGATATTTCTCCCAGCAATCTTGATTGCAGCTTGTGTTTCTTCCAGTCCAGTCTTTCTCATGATGTTCAGTTCAGTTCAATTCATTCACTCAGTTGTGTCCGACTCTTTCCAACCCCATGAATCACAGCACACCAGGCCTCCCTGTTCATCACTATCTTCCGGAGTCTACCCAAACCCACGTCCATCGAGTTGGTGATGCCATCCAGCCACCTCATCCTCTGCTGTCCCCTTCTCCTCCTGCCCCCAATCCTTCCCAGCATTAGGGTCTTTTCCAGTGAGTCAACTGTCCACATGAGGTGGCCAAAGTATTGGAGTTTCAGCTTCAGCATCAGTCCTTCCAATGAACACTGATCTCCTTTAGGATGGACTGGTTGGATCTTCTTGCAGTTCAAGGGACTCTCAAGAGTCTTCTCCAACACCACAGTTCAAAAGCATCAATTCTTCAGTGCTCAGCTTTCTTCACAGTCCAACTCTCATATCCATACATGACTGGAGAAACCATAGTCTTGGCTAGTTGACTCATCCCTCTCTGATGCTGGGAGGGATTGGGGGCAGGAGGAGAAGGGGACGACAGAGGATGAGATGGTTGGATGGCATCACTGACTCGATGGACATGAGTCTGGGTGAACTCTGGGAGTTGGTGATGGACAGGGAGGCCTGGTGTGCTGCTATTCATGGGGTCACAAACAGTCAGACCCGACTGAGTGACTGAACTGAATTGAACTGTACTTTGCATATAACTTAAATAAGCAGGGTGACAATATACAGCCTTGACGTACTCCTTTTCCTATTTGGAACCAGTCTGTTTTTCCATGTCCAATTCTAACTGTTGCTTCCTGACCTGCATACAGATTTCTCAAGAGGCAGGTCAGGTAGTCTGATATTCCCATCTCTTTCAAAATTTTCCACAGTTTATTGTGATCCACACTCAAAGATTTAGACATAGTCAATAAAGCAGAAATAGATGTTTTTCTGGAACTCTCTTGCTTTTTCGATAATCCAGCAGATCCTCTCCTTAACCTTTCCTATCCTAACCTTTTCTTCTAGTCCCCCGGTCCTGGACACAGATATCTGGTCAAAGGGTCTCAGCCTGAGTTGAGGATTGGAAGCTGATCACCTCTCTTGGCAGAGACTCGAATTCTGGTTCTGTTCTGCTCTGTTTTCTGGTTTGAATTCTGGTTCTGTTCCAGTCTGGTCTGGTTTCTGGTAGGGCCAAGTTCCAATCCTCCCTTCTCTGGAGGTTCAGTGTAAAGTTCCATAACACCTGGTTGTCTGCAGGTGGCAGGAGATGTCTGTAAGGCCATCCCTTTTACCCTCCTCTCCTGCCTCCACCTCACTCTTCTTTCAACCTGGCTTCCTTTCCTCTCTTTGAAATCTTTGAGGACCTGAGATATTTTCTTTTATTCTGTTAGTACTTACATCTGAAGTTCTGTGTCTCTATAGCAGGTTTTCTGAGAGACTAATCTTGTATTTAAGGGAGTGTCTGATTAGGACTGCCAGGTTTGTGTGTTCTGTGTTGTGATTTGTAATGGCCATTTTGCTTTGTGTGGTCACCATTTGGTTTAGACCTGCCGCCATTTTGTTAGAAGTTTATTTTCTTTCCCTGTGCCTTGAGACCACCGCTCTCAGGCTCACTTATCTAGACCATCTCTAACTCCTGAGACTGAGAAAAAATGGGAAGAAGCCTTTAAAATTTTTATTTATTCCAACTGTTATTTATAAACTAGTGAATTTTATATTTTAATATAAAATTACAATATAATTTCTAAACTTATAAATGTTTAGAAAATGAAGCTAGACCTTGCATTTTGTCTGTCTGAAAATGCGTATGTCTTGGTATGTCTTTGTCTCTGGATATCATTTTTAAGATTAATTTGTAAATGAGCTCTATTAAATGTTTACAAATCAAATACTTCTAAATTAAACTAAATGAATTCCAGTTTCATGTGAACTGGGAAATATTCAATATTAAATTGATACCTGGTAACATAGACATGTCTTCAGAACTATCAGTAAGTATAATACTTCTGTTGTACCTAGGTTTTCTAGAGGTCAAATACGATTGTATTCTGTTACAAATTTGTCAACGAGAAACACATCTCATTGTGGAAAACAGGGAAACTAATATGTGTTTTCAGTAGAAGACATATATAAAAAAAATACTAAAAAGAGTTATGCATGATCAGGATTGGATTACAATTAGTTAGATAAATAGATTTTGTTAGGAATGACATTACCATAGGAAAACTGGTTAGAGCCAACTAGGTCCAAGGTGGCAGAGTTGACTTTCATTAGACCTTGAGCTTCCAGTATATACACACCCATTGAGACATATCAGCAAGCTAAATGATCACCCATCAGCACTGACTAAATCTGATGGAATGTTCTAAACTCTTTTGATTGATTTTTTTTGGACACAACTTCCTAAATCGAATTCTGTTGAAATTCTTTTGACCTCTAGCTAACTTTGGAATGCCTCAGAGGGCCCCTGAAACATCCCAAAGAGAGTTATTAAGCTAATTGTGTTTATTTGGTTTGTTAAATTACATGGGAAATATTATCAAATGAGTAATAAATCCTCTCAGGTTAAAATGTATAGTAAATATTACTAATATAGATATCCTAGAAATTATATGGAGTTCCTAATATTCTGATATGTCCTGGTATTCTAATGGGAAAGCTGATGACTTCACAAAAGTTAACAAAGGGGCTGAGTGAACCAGCAAATGTGCTTGTAACTTTTATGGTTTCTATCTGAAAAAATTACAGGTTTGAATCTGTGTTTTCCAGAAGTAGGGGAAACCTTCCCCTCAAACTAATTATGACAGTAATTTGGTAAAATTATACATTATAAACAAAATTTAAAAATTATAATTTCTATTTGACTCCTCCAGAGATTGAAAATTCTTAGGTTTCCAGTAACTTTATCAGATGAGTTAGGAAGGTTATCTCACTAACAGGTACAGAAATCTCATGGAATTTTTGAGACCTTGAAAAGGGAAAAATTCACCTAGGATTGTTAGGTGAAATCTGTGATAAGCCTTTGGCATGACTTTCCCACCCCTGTTTTATTTTAAAGGGTCAGTCTGAGACTCTATAAAAGTTTCAACAAAGCAAAAAGTCTATAAGTTATGATTATATAAATTATCAGGCCAAATTTATTGAGAGCAGAACTATTTCACAAACAAACTAGTCTTAATTTGGTTATATTTGATAAAAATAAGGGTAATTTTAGGGAGAAAAAGATGTTTCAATAAATGTTAAATCCAAGTTTGTTAGTGGAGGTCTATATCTAGTAAGATTCATTTCCTGGATAGTTCTTTGCTGTTGTGTGGTATTAATGTAAAGTTTAATTAAATTCTTTAAAACCACCCTAAGCTTGTTTCTGAAGCTTATCTCAGTAATCTATCTTTGGATAAATATCAGATGCCTCATGACTTACAAAGAGGACTGAAAAAAGACATAATTTAAGAGACTGTTTCCGACCTGGATGGAAGGACCTTTTATCAAATACTCTTAACTAGCTAATGCACAGGGAAATTGACTCTTAGATTAATTCCCACTTCCAAAGGCCCCTACCCTGGACTGGTCTATAGAGAGAACAGCTGACCTGATCTCACCTTAAAATAACTCGCAAACAGAAGAGAAACTACACTACACTAGGACAAGAAGATGACAACATCAGAGATAGACAGCTTGCCCAAGATGCTGGACCTGATTCATATAATCATTTATAATGTTTTCTTGACTTTTTATACCTTTGCATATAAATCAAATGCTTTTCTATCATAGGTCTGATCCTATGCTTGTCTTAGAAATCAATCCAATTGTTGAGTTTGTGACCAATTACCTGTGTCTAGTTTAGGGTTACCTTGGTGAATTTCTCTACTCCAAGGCTCTAACTAGTTGGCC
Organism: Bos mutus; assembly: GCF_027580195.1. NCBI lineage: Eukaryota > Metazoa > Chordata > Mammalia > Artiodactyla > Bovidae > Bos > Bos mutus. Next base: position 58,737,563 of record NC_091622.1, on the reverse strand, counting down.
CTGAAAAATTTTACTTAAAAAGAAAGATTATAGTCATATTCAGATCACTATGGATATTACTAGATGAGATCCCCTCACCTGGCCAATTAATAATGCCTGCTCCTGACCCTGGCCATAAATTTGAGTTTTCTCCTACTATTCAAGCTCAATCAGAGCAATCAGCAAAGTTTCAACAAAGGAAAAAATCTCCCTCAATTATGGAATAGATTTATATAGATAACACCAGGCTATGGTAATTTAGGTTGAAAGTCTCCTCTATATTGGAAACAATTAAATCATGCTAAGGATAATCAAAATGCAAAAGTAGGAAGTCAAGAAACACATGGAGTAACAGGCAAATTTGGCCTTGGAATATGGAATGAAGCAGGGCAAAGACTAATAGAGTTTTGCCAAGAAAATGCACTGGTCATAGCAAACACCCTCTTCCAACAACACAAGAGAAGACTCTACACATGAACATCACCAGATGGTCAACACTGAAGTCAGATTGATTATATTCTTTGCAGCCAAAGATGGAGAAGCTCTATACAGTCAACAAAAACAAGACCAGGAGCTGCCTGTGGCTCAGATCATGAACTCCTTATTACCAAATTCAGACTTAAATTGAAGAAAGTAGGGACAACCACTAGACCATTCAAGTATGACCTAAATCAGATCCCTTATGATTATACAGTGGAAGTGAGAAATAGATTTAAGGGCCTAGATCTGATAGATAGAGTGCCTGATAACTATGGAATGAGGTTCGTGACATTGTACAGGAGACAGGGATCAAGTCCATCCCCATGGAAAAGAAATGCAAAAAAGCAAAATGGCTGTCTGGGGAGGCCTTACAAATAGCTGTGAAAAGAAGAGAAGCAAAAAGCAAAAGAGAAAAGGAAAGATATAAGCATCTGAATGCAGAGTTCCAAAGAATAGCAAGCAGAGATAAGAAAGCCTTCCTCAGCGATCAATGTAAAGAAATAGAGGAAAACAACAGAATGGGAAAGACTAGAGATCTCTTCAAGAAAATTAAAGATACCAAGGGGACATTTCATGCAAAGATGGGCTCGATAAAGCACAGAAATGGTATGGACCTAACAGAAGCAGAAGATATTAAGAAGAGGTGGCAAGAATACACAGAAGAACTGTACAAAAAAGATCTTCAGGACCCAGATAATCACAATGATATGATCACTCATCTAGAGCCCGACATCCTGGAATGTGAAGTCAAGTGGGCCTTAGAAAGCATCACTACGAACAAAGCTAGTGGAGGTGATGGAATTCCAGTGGAGCTCTTTCAAATCCTGAAAGATGATGCTGTGAAAGTGCTGCACTCAATATGCCAGCAAATTTGGAAAACCCAGCAGTGGCCACAGGACTGGAAAAGGTCAGTTTTCATTCCAATCCCAAAGAAAGGCAGTGCCAAAGAATGCTCAAACCAGTGCACAATTGCACTTATCTCACATGCTAGTAAAGTAATGCTCAAAATTCTGCAAGCCAGGCTTCAGCAATATGTGAACCATGAACTTCCTGATGTTCAAGCTGGTTTTAGAAAAGGCAGAGGAACCAGAGATCAAATTGCCAACATCCGCTGGATCACCAAAAAAGTAAGAGAGTTCCAGAAAGGCATCTATTTCTGCTTTATTGACTATGCCAAAGCCTTTGATTGTGTGGATCACAATAAACTGTGGAAAATTCTGAAAGAGATGGGAATGCCAGACCTCCTGATCTGCCTAGTGAGAAATCTGTATGCAGGTCAGGAAGCAACAGTTAGAACTAGACATGGAACAGCAGACTGGTTCCAAATAGGAAAAGGAGTACGTCAAGGCTGTATATTGTCACCCTGCTTATTTAACTTATATGCAGAGTACATCATGAGAAACGCTGGACTGGAAGAAACACAAGCTGGAATCAAGATTGCCGGGAGAAACATCAATAACCTCAGATATGCAGATGACACCACCCTTATGGCAGAAAGGGAAGAGGAACTAAAAAGCCTCTTGATGAAAGTGAAAGTGGAGAGTGAAAAAGTTGGCTTAAAGCTCAACATTCAGAAAACGAAGATCATGGCAGCCGGTCCCCATCTCTTCATGGGAAATAGATGGGGAAACAGTGGAAACAGTGTCAGACTTTACTTTTTTGGGCTCCAAAATCACTGCAGATGATGACTGCAGCCATGAAATTAAAAGACGCTTACTCCTTGGAAGGAAAGTTATGGCCAACCTAGATAGCATATTCAAAAGCAGAGACATTACTTTGCCAACAAAGGTCCGTCTAGTCAAGGCTATGGTTTTTCCTGTGGTCATGTATGGATGTGAGAGTTGGCCTGTGAAGAAGGCTGAGTGCCGAAGAATTGATGCTTTTGTACTGTGGTGTTGGAGAAGACTCTTGAGAGTCCCTTGGACTGCAAGGAGATCCAACCAGTCCATTCTGAAGGAGATCAGCCCTGGGATTTCTTTCGAGGGAATGATGCTGAAGCTGAAACTCTAGTACTTTGGCCACCTCATGCGAAGAGTTGACTCATTGGAAAAGACTGTGATGCTGGGAGGGATTAGGGGCAGGAGGAGAAGGGGACGACAGAGGATGAGATGGCTGGATGGCATCACTAACTTGATGGACGTGAGTCTGGGTGAACTCTGGGAGTTGGTGATGAACAGGGAGGCCTGGCGTGCTGTGATTCATCGGGTCGCGAAGAGTCAGACACGACTGAGCGACTGAACTGATCTGAAGGATTATCAGTTTAGTAACACTAGGAAACTGGGTTATATGCCTTGTAGACAGTGCCAGTATATAATTTCCCTGGAAGATAAAAATTCTTAGTACAGAATAGACTAAGTCAGGTGACCTGGGATATACTGGGCTACATCTAATGGAAGTTCTTAAGACTTACTTACGACTTTACTAATACTGCTGGGCTATGTTATTTGGACAGGGAAGCCTGGCATACTGCAGTCCATGGGATCACAAAGAGTTGGACACGACAGAGTGACTGAACTGAACTTAGCTGATATTATTTGTATCACTATTTCTTACACTGCCAAATGTGTGACTGAGGCCTCTGACAAAATAATATGTAGTTCCATATGAGATCAATGATGATAACAGTGTAACTCTAGATACTGGAAGAAACAACAAGAGGAAACGTTTTCTTGGACCAAGAAGCTAGTAAGACAGGTGGTCCAGAGAACTTTGGATACTGTTTTATGGCCCAGTCCAGTAACACATTGAGTGGCCTGTCAACAGAATCTTTGCCTGAGACCTGAGAATGAATATTCTCAGCACCATGGGATGACATGGTCATGAAATGCCCCCCACTCAAAATCATGGTCTGGAGAAGGCAATGGCACCCCACTCCAGTACTCCTGCCTGGAAAACCTCATGGACGGAGGAGCCTGGTAGGCTGCAGTCCATGGGGTCACAAAGAGTCTGACATGACTGAGTGACTTCACTTTTCACTTTCATGCATTGGAGAAGGAAATGGCAACCCACTCCAGTGTTTCTGCCTGGAAAATCCCAGGGACGAGGGAGCCTGGTGGGCTGCTGTCTATGGGGTCACACAGAGTCGGACACGACTGAAGTGACTTAGCAGCTTAGCAGCAAAATCATGGTCAAGTTTATGACCAAGAAAGGGCCCTGCCAACTGAAAAGGGACACTTGCCATCTACTTCCAGAAAGGTTAAATCATGTCCACTGCAGCTGCTCACCTTCAAGACCTCTGAAAAGAGTTTAGGGTGAAAATCAGGAATGAGGCACTCTGTGCTCTGGGAAAAACTGCAGAACAGGCCTTTAGATAGTTAGATCTTTTCAGAATAAGATTTTATGGGTCCCAGTTCTTGTGTCTTCTCATACCTAGAGAAACAATGACATTGTTAATAGTGACATCTGCTTTGGCTATTAAGGAAAATTTTACAATTAAAAGTCAAAAAAAAAAAAAAAAGTCAAAATAGAGTAGCTATGGTTCGGACATCCAAGGAAATAACTAGGTGATACTATGGGTGTAATTTCAGACTAGACCTTGTATTGCTAAATATTTGAGTTTTCTGAGTTGTGTCAGGCTTGGATACCACCAGACATTCTCAGAACAATGTCTGCTGGCAGCTAGTAACTTCAGCCTTACTTTTTATAAAACTAGGCAGCTGGCTACCTGGCTCCAAGTCTCCCTGAAGTGCCACGTCCAGACTGGGTTTCAGGTCTATTCTTCTGAAAAGAAATGAGATTTGTTTTGTCTATTTAATTTCTAGTTGTCACTCCTCCAATTATTTCTAATTGGGTCTGTTACACCAAAATGCCAGACCAAGGGATTGAGATTTTAATCATACAAGACTCAGATCTAGGACTTGGAACTCAGGAATACTTCTAATTCAGTGTCTGTTCGCCAAATTGAGACAGTCCTATGCCCCATTTTGCCAGGAAGTTATCAAAGTCATAGTTGCCCAGTTCCCTGAGTTAAAACTGAGCAGGATTCAGTGGGGCTCTGGAGTATAGATCCATTCTATGTTCTCCGTTTCTTGTTTGTAGGATGTAGGCTTCATTCAGCCTCCTTGACCTTTGCTGAGTCCCAAAGGGCAGATTCAAACAATTGCTGATCAGGGAAGGAAGGGAATACAGAAAGAGAGGAGGAGCAATAAAATAATGGTACACCCTTGAGGCAGGGTCCTGATTTCTACTCAAGAAATACACGTAACAGTGTCTTTGAGTTCTTTTGCAGAACTGGGGTCCCCACCCAAGTGGAGGATCGTAACTTCAGGCTGAGCACAAGATTCCTGGAGCACCACTCTATTGCCTCACAACCAACAACCAATCAGAAGAAAGTCATACACCCTGCAGCCCTTGCCCCAAATGTTGCCTTCTCTTTCTAAGGCCCAGTGATGGCCATGGGAAAGATTGAAGGCAGGAGGAGAAGAGGACGACAGAAGATGAGATGGTTGGATGGCATCCCTGACTCAATAGGCATGGTTTGAGCAGGATCCAGGAATTGGTGATGGACAGGAAAGCCTGGCGTGCTGCAGTCCATGGGGCAACAAAGAGTTGAACATGACTGAACAACTGAACTGAACTGATGACCATCCTTTTAGGCCTCCTGTTTGGCCCTGTCTGTTTAATCTCTGTGAGGGGCCAACAATTTCAACCTACATTGCTGTTTTTACAAGGGTAAATGCTGGTTTCAGGCACAGAATACCTCGAGTTAGATCAGGTAAAGAGAGGCTTCTGCTCTGGTAGGCAGGCCTCCACCCATACAGAGCAGAAAGAAGTTACAGAAGAAAGAGAACTCCACCCCAATTCCCAAAAAGTATCTTGAGTATAAAGTCTCTCAAGGAGGGGTTGTTCGGAGAAGCACACTGACTGAAACCGCCCACTCTGGCCAGGCAGCATAGTAACCATTTGCATGAGTTATTTTACATCAGGAGGCCCTGGTAAGGAACACGGAACTAATAAGCCACCACCAACTGGAAGAATTCGGGAAAGGTCAAAAGGTGACACCACGTGTCCAACCACCTCCCAGAATCCTTCTCGAAGGCATCCATCTTGGCTGAACAATGCATCTGCCACCAGGAAGGACTCTGAGTCAGAATGATTGACTCAGAATCACCATCATAAAACCTAAGACTTCAAGCCACATGGCAGAGCAGTTCTCCTGGGTTCCCTTACCCTCCTGCTCTCCGTCCAGGCGCCCTTTCCCAATAAAATCGCTTGCTTTGTCAACACATGTTTCTCCTCAGACAATTCATTTCCGAGTGTTAGACGAGCCCACTTTTGGGCCCTGGAAGGGAGTTCCCCTTTCCTGCAACATTTCTATGCCACCTGCTGCTGCTGCTGCTAAGTCGCTTCAGTCGTGTCTGACTCTGTGCAACCCCATGGACAGCAGCCCACCAGGCTCTCCCATCCCTGGGATTCTCCAGGCGAGAATACTGGAGTGGGTTGCCATTTCCTTCTCCAATGCATGAAAGTGAAAAGTGAAAGTGAAGCCGCTCAGTCATGTCCAACTCCTAGCAACCCCATGGACTACAGCCTACCGGGCTCTTCCGTCCATGGGATTTTTCCAGGCAAGAGTACTGGAGTGGGGTGCCATCGCCTTCTCCGCTATGCCACCTATACCTTGTCTATTCCCTCAAATACCCCGACACAGATTCTTTCACCAAACTTTCACTTTTCTCTGAAACTCTTCCTACTCCCCTTTCCTTTGAACTTGTCACTTTAAAATTAAGCCTTCCGAGGATCCAAATGCCAAATCCTTAATTTCTTGTATTCCCTAGACAAAACTGAACTGCAAGCCACAAAGATTCTGGCAAAGTAACTGAAGATTCTCACATATTTGTTAAGAAATTTAACATAGACATTCAAACTTATTGACCTGATTTCTCTGACTTAACAGGAGCTTGTTCATATGCTTACTTGTGAAAGCCAGGCCCAGCAATTAGATAAAAACTGCTAATTAGGAAAATCCTGGAACCTCTCTAGAATTACAGAGAGGAGAACGGTCTGCTAACTTATTATATAATCAGGTTTGGGCAATTTCTAGGCAACTTCACCAAGCAAGTCCTAGAACTTTTCCAAAGCCCGTTGACTGGACCAAAATTCAGGCTCATATGCAAAAATCTGATGAGTCTGTTCATGACTATTATAATTGATTTCAGATTATTTTTAAAGAAAAGTCTGGTCTTCTGCCAGATGTTGATTCCATGTGGGTGGCTTTTAACTCTGTTTATCAGTTGGCTAAACCAGGATCTTTGGACTTCCCTGGTGGCTCAGTCAGTAAAGAATTTGCCTGCAAAGTGGGAGACCTGGGTTCGATCCCTGGGTTGGGAAGATCCCCTGGAGTAAGAAATGGCAACGCACTCAAGTATTCTTGCCTGGAGAATTCCATGGACAGGAGCCTGGTGGGCTACAATCCCTGGGGTCGCAAAGAGTTGGACACGACTGAGTGACTTAGCACAGGACCTTTACTTGTAGTAAAAATGACCAGGATGGAATGGGAAACTATATCCACTCCATATTTTGTTAATCTGTCAAAGCAGCTCTCTCACACTCTAGATGAGTCACCTGAAAGAAAGACCACCAAACCTCATTATCTTCAACTCTAGCAAATGAAGGCTTGCTTCTGAATGAAAACAGAACCCTTCTGGTTTCTGTTGCTGCAAAGAGCCAGGACATTGGAAAAGAGAGTACTACAAATATAAGCACTCTAATGGCCTTCAGTCCTCTAACCAGAATTTCTGACATCCTCCCAGTTCTCCATGATGGAGTTCTGAGGAACAGCAGGGGCTCTTCTCAATCCTCACTTTTAATTAGCTTGGAGAAACATTTCTCCAGACTGGGGATTAATCTCTTCCAGTCCGAACTGACCCCTGGAGCCACACTTTTGATGCTTGAACCCACCGCTATAAAACAGCCCCTGCCTCAGAGTACTAAAACAGTTCAAATAGTGGTGATCTCTTCTCAAGAGTTCCTGCCTCTGAACCCGTTCCAATTTGTTTAGCCCCTTTGTGAGATACACACCCTTTTCTCCTACCTTCTCCACCCTTACCCATTTATTACGCTGAGACTTCTTAGGGAAATATTGTGCCAGAATTTTCTCTCTCCTGAAAGGGTGAACTAACTCTAGAATTTGACAGTAGTTGTCGAAATAACCCACTAGGTGAATCAAACCATACTTTGACATTTTTTATTTGCTCCATCTCTGATGACACTAGAACAGATTCTGGAAACCCAATCCTAATGAGCAAAATTTCTAGCTGCTGTTGGCAAAATTTACATAGCTCCCCTCTCATTAAGATTCAAGTAGATCCCTCAAAACCTCTTCCCAGAATTAATACTTTATGTGTAAATGAGCCCTTCCTGCACTCAATATGCCAGCAAATTTGGAATACTCAGCAGTGGCCACAGGACTGGAAAAGGTCAGTTTTCATTCCAATCCCAAAGAAAGGCAATGCCAAAGAATGCTCAAACTACTGCACAATTGCACTCATCTCACACGCTAGTAAAGTAATGCTCAAAATTCTCCAAGCCAGGCTTAGGCAATATGTGAACCGTGAACTTCCTGATGTTCAAGCTGGTTTTAGAAAAGGCAGAGGAACCAGAGATCAAATTGCCAACATCCACTGGATCATGGAAAAAGCAAGAGAGTTCCAGAAAAACATCTATTTCTGCTTTATTGACAATGCCAAAGCCTTTGACTGTGTGGATCACAATAAACTGTGGAAAATTCTGAAAGAGATGGGAATACCAGACCACCTGATCTGCCTCTTGAGAAATCTGTATGCAGGTCAGGAAGCAATGGTTAGAACTGGACATGGAACAGCAGACTGGTTCCAAATAGGAAAAGGAGTACGTCAAGGCTGTATATTGTCACCCTGCTTATTTAACTTATATGCAGAGTACATCATGAGAAACGCTGGACTGGAAGAAGCACAAGCTGGAATCAAGATTGCCGGGAGAAATATCAATAACCCCAGATATGCAGATGACACCATCCTTATGGCAGAAAGGGAAGAGGAACTAAAAAGCCTCTTGATGAAAGTGAAAGTGGAGAGTGAAAAAGTTGGCTTAAAGCTCAACATTCAGAAAACAAAGATCATGGCATCCGGTCCCACCACTTCATGGGAAATAGATAGGGAAACAGTGGAAACAGTGTCAGACTTGCTTTTTCTGGGCTCCAAAATCACTGCAGATGGTGACTGCAGCCATGAAATTAAAAGACACTTACTCCTTGGAAGGAAAGTTATGACCAACCGAGATAGCATATTCAAAAGCAGAGACATTACTTTGCCAACAAAGGTCCATCCAGTCAAGGCTATGGTTTTTCCTGTGGTCATGTATGGATGTGAGAGTTGGCCTGTGAAGAAGGCTGAGTGCCGAAGAATTGATGCTTTTGAACTGTGGTGTTGGAGAAGACTCTTGAGAGTCCCTTGGACTGCAAGGAGATCCAACCAGTCCATTCTGAAGGAGATCAGCCCTGGGGTTCCTTTGGAAAGAATGACGCTAAAGCTGAAACTCCAGTACTTTGGCCACCTCATGCGAAGAGTTGACTCATTGGAAAAGACTCTGATGCTGGGAGGGATTGGGGGCAAGAGGAGAAGGGGAGGACAGAGGATGAGATGGCTGGATGGCATCACTGACTCGATGGACATGAGTCTCAGTGAACTCCGGGAGTTGGTGATGGACAGGGAGGCCTGGCGTGCTGCGATTCATGGGGTCGCGAAGAGTCGGACACAACTAAGCGACTGATCTGATCTGCTCTGATCTGATCCAGGCACAAAACCCATAATAGAATATTTGAAGTCTCAAGACCTCATAATTCCTTGTACTAGGCTCTCTAACACTTTCAATTTACCAGTAAGAAAACCTAAGCGCTGAGGGTAGAGGTTTGTCGAGGACCTTCAAGCAATAAACAGCATCATTATTGACACCCCATTGTTTACAAGCCTGATAAGTTACTAACTTCCATTCCCATGGGATGTATATTCTCTACTGTAATTGATTTATGCAGTACATTCTTTAGTATTTCAGTTGATGAAGCTAGCCAATACCCTTTTGCTTTTGCTTGGGAAGAAAAACAATTCACCTGAAGAGGATGCCTCAGGGTTTTACTGAGAGTCCTTATGTCCCAAAAATCATGAAGCCTGATTTGAATGATACAAAATTCTCAAGAGGCCGTGCTTTGTTGTAGTATGTGGGTAATTAGCTCTTCTTCTCAAGCCTCCTCACAGGAAGGCAGCATTCATATACTAACATCTTTAACCTTAAAAAAATAATATACAATTTTTAGCTTTAAAGGGGCATAAGATCGCCAAAAACCACATTTTGTCCAAACACAGTTTGAAAGTAAGGGTATCTGATCAAAACAAGGACTATATCTAGATCCAGATAGACTTCATGGTGTTCTAAGTGTCTTAAAACTCAAAACTAAATGCCAACTGCAAGGTTTTCTTGAGCTATTTGGTTATTGCTGAAATTGCATTTCAAATTTCTGCCTTATGGCGAACACTGTGTATATTTTACTAAACAATAACAACCTGGACCCCATTTTATGGAAAGAATGGGACAATATTACCTTCAAGACCTTAAAGGAGAGCTTGATGAACCCACCTGCTCTGGGTAGCCTAAATATCAGAGTTCTCTTTTCCTTTTTGTATACTTGGGGTACTCACCCAAAAATATACAGACCATCATTAACCCATAGTGTATTAAAAATTTTTTTTTAATATTTTTAATCATCACAACTAATTTATTTTTAAAATATTTACTTATTGGCCGTGCTGAGTCTTAGTTGCTATGCATGGAGTTTCTGTAGTTGTGGTGTCTTTGTGTGGCCAATGGGCTTCTTTGCTTCAAGGCATGTGGAATCTTCCCAGACTGGAGATCAAACCCCTGTCCCCTGCTTTGGCAGACCGATTCTTATTCATTGTACCACCAGGAAAGTCTCAACCCATAGGGTATTATAGGTAGCCAGAGGGAACATGCAGGTACCTCCCCCATTACCTTGGAATGATTACAGCCACTGCTCTTTTGATTTAAGACCTAGAAAAACATTGTGGGATTCCCTTTAACCAGTTTTGTACCAAATGCTATAGAAGTTCTACTGAACTGTCTTCACTCAACAATTTGAAGTCAACCACATTACCTCCTGTGAAGTCCTTTTGTTAACCACTCCTCACATAGATCTTTTAGCAACCTTAACCTTGCTACTACTTTCCCCTTTGTCCTCATGAAGCAGTTGTGAAGAATTGCTTAAGGCTGATGGAGCACCTCCTGACTCCCCATAATGATCTATAAGAAACTCTTGTAGTTAAAGCTGACTTTAACATTATGGTTCACTGATGGTTCTTGTTTAAACTATCCTGATGGCAAATATTATGCTGGGTTTGCTGTTGAAACTCCTTTGATGTTTCTGAGGCAGCATTTTTACCTATGGCTACTTCAACCCAACATAATGAACTGTAGGCTCTTACATGGACTTGAACTTTAGCAAAGGATAAAACTGCCAGTATATATATTGATATGTTTTCAGAGCTCATGATTTGGGAATGAGCTGGAAGCAATTGGCTTCCTTACTTTCAAAATACTTACTAACAAAAATTAAAATGACCTCTATGTTCAGGAATTATCAGATGCAATACTTTTACCTGCCTCTTTAACTTGTAGTTACCTAATAGGATTGTAAATACTAATTACTAACGTTTCAGAGAATTCTAACCTTGATTCTCTGTAAGCTAAGGAAAATCACCTTGCTGTTATTTCCTCAAGAAATGCTGCCCTTGAAGGGACCAGCAGCAGCCAGATCCCTGTCATTGTCCGTAAGGATATTTCCTCAAATGAAAACGTAGAAAAACTAGTTAGGGAAGGTCCAAACAATTGACCTCAGAAAAGGAAAAACATTATTGGAGATTCAAAAATTGTTGGTTTGATAAAAAGAAAAAGCTCAGGTTTGGACCAAATAACAACCCAGCCCTATCTGAATAAAATTCCCACTCCTCACCACTGTACATGAGTTAAATCATTGGTCTACTGACAGAACGATAATCTTCTTGAATCAGCATTGATGCGAAAACATTAACAAGGCCACAAAAAGTGCCTAACTCACTTGTCCCATTTAGTACAACCAGGGAAATCTAATTAAAGTGCCCAGACATTTTAAACTGCCCAATTGGCATTCATGTTCCAGCAAATGGATCTCACACAACTTCCTCTTTATCTTGGATATAAACATATTTGTAGTTATGGTCTATATATTTTCACACTGCACTGAAACCACCATTACAGTATCATACTGTAAACAGTCTGTGAATGAAGTGATGAATAAATAAATGGCTGTCATAAACTCACATGGTCATGGGCTCTGAAACAAGATTACTACAGTTTGAGCCTCACCTCCCCACTTAGTATCTGTGTGATCTTGGACAAATGACTTAACCTTTCTATATTTCAGCTCCCTCATCTGAAATGGCTATAACTGTAGTTACCTTATAGGATTGTTATGAAAATTTAAAATCTAGCAAAAACTTCTACTTCCAAGGAGAATGGAACAGATGTACTTATTCCTTCCACTAAATGCAACTAAAATCTCTGGATATTCTATATAAAATAAAATATAAGGAGATTCTAAGAAGTATAGAGGAGTGTGTGTGTGTGTGTGTGTGTGTGTGTGTGTGTGAAGTCGTTCAGTTGTGTCCGACTCTTTGTGACCCCATGGACTGTAGCCTACCAGGTTCCTCCATCAATGGGATTTTCCAGGCAAGAATACTGGAGTGGGTTGACATTTCCTTCATCCAGGAGATCTTCCCGACCCAGGGATTAAAGCCAGGTCTCCCGAATTGTAGGCAGACGCTTTACCGTCTGAGCCATCAGGGAAGCTCAGCAAACCAACTAAAGATGTCAGGACCCAGGGAGGAATATAACAGTAAGCTCCTTGGGTTTCATTTTCACCGAATGTATTCCAGACTGAATACTGGAGAAGCCAGCAGCTGGACACACCAATGATTACAGACAAAAAAAAAGGCCCCAGGAAAAACTTGCTCTCTCTAGCCAAAGGACTAGGAAAGGGGCAGCCTAGCAAGACAAAAACCTTTAAACAATTATTTCTCTACTTTAGGCAAATATCACAGAAAAAACACTGTGGCTCCACCCACACAATCTCCCACAAAGGCCTGATGGGGAGCCAAGACTTCCACTCTTTCCAGGCTGTAATGAGTCATCCCAAAGTCCTTGTCAGGGTAGTAACAGAGAAAACCAAATGGAGAGCCATGACTTTCATCTCTGCTTAGTGCGGAAGAGCACTGGATCCTCCAACTCCAGGTGTCAATGGAGACCATATGGGGAACCAGGACATTCATCCACACCCAAGGCACACCTCCTCCTCCTTGCCCAGTGATATCAGAGTAAGCCTAGTAGAGAGTCAGGACTTTCACCACTTTCTTGGTAACAGTGCACTCCTCCACAGAGCTGGCAGGGGCCATGGAGGGAGCCAGAACTCCCACCCTCATTCAACAGTAACAAAATGTCCCTTCCTCCAGGGAAGAAGAGAGGAGAACCCAGACTTCCACCCGCACCTGGCAGTGATGAGGTAGCAATCCCTGCCCCCTTTACTCACCAGAGCAGTGTCAGAGGAGGCTTGCTAAAACTCAAGACCTAGATAAGACCTGGGCTTCCCAGGTGGTTCAGTGGTAAAGAATCTACCTGCCAATGCAGGAGACAGATTCGATCCCTGGGTCAGGAAGATCCCTTGGGGAAGGAAATGGCAACCCACTCCAGTATTCTTGCCTGGGGAATTCCATGGACAGAGGAGCCTGGCAGGCTTCAGTCTATGGGGTTGAAAAAGAGTCAGACATGACTTAGCAACTAAACAACAGCAACAAAATAAGACCTAAATTCTTATCATAATATCCCAAATGTCTAGATTTCAATAAAAAATCACTCACCATACCAAAAAAAGAAAACCTCAAAGCAAATGAGAAAAAGACAATTAGCAAATGCCAACACTAAGGTGACACAGATAAAGCAGCTTGCCATTGCAATTATAAGTAGTATGTGTGTTTGTGTATTCACTAAGTTGCTTTAGTTATGTCTGACTCTTTGCAAGCCCATGGACTGTAGCCCATCAGGTTCCTCTGTCCATGGGATTCTCCAGGCAAGAATACTGGAGTGGGTTGACATTTTCTTCATCCAGGAGATCTTCCCGACCCAGGATTCGAACCTGGGTCTCTTATGTCTCCCGCACTGGCAAGCAGGTTCTTTACCACTAGTGCCACCTGGGAAGCCTAACTATAAGCACACTTGAAACAAATTGAAAAATACAAAGTTTCAGCAAAGAAATCGGAAGTCTTAGAAAACAAATAGGACATTCAGTTCAGCTCAGTTCAGTCGCTCAGTCATGTCCGACTCTTCTTGACCCCATGAATCGCAGCACACCAGGCCTCCCTGTCCATCACCAACTCCGGGAGTTCACTCAGACTCATGTCCATCAAGTCAGTGATGCTATCCAGCCATCTCATCCTATGTCGTCCCCTTCTCCTCCTGCCCCCAATCCCTCCCAGCATCAGAGTCTTTTCCAATGAGTCAACTCTTCGCATGAGGTGGCCAAAGTACTGGAGTTTCAGCTTTAGCATCATTCCTTCCAAAGAAATCCCAGGGCTGATCTCCTTCAGAATGGACTGGTTGGATCTCCTTGCAGTCCAAGGGACTCTCAAGAGTCTTCTCCAACACCACAGTTCAAAAGCATCAATTCTTCGGCACTCAGCCTTCTTCACAGGCCAACTCTCACATCCATACATGACCACAGGAAAAACCATAGCCTTGACTAGATGGACCTTTGTTGGCAAAGTAATGTCTCTGCTTTTGAATATGCTATCTAGGTTGGTCATAACTTTCCTTCCAAGGAGTAAGCGTCTTTTAATTTCATGGCTGCAGTCACCATCTGCAGTGATCTTGGAACCCAGAAAAATAAAGTCTGACACTGTTTCCACTGTTTCCCCATCTACTTGCCATGAAGTGATGGGACCGGATGCCATGATCTTCATTTTCTGAATGTTGAGCTTTAAGCCAACTTTTTCACTCTCCACTTTCACTTTCATCAAGAGGCTTTTTAGTTCCTCTTCCCTTTCTGCCATAAGGGTGGTGTCATCTGCATATCTGGGGTTATTGATATTTCTCCTGGCAATCTTGATTCCAGCTTGTGCTTCTTCCAGTCCAGCGTTTCTCATGAGGTACTCTGCATATAAGTTAAATAAGCAGGGTGACAATATACAGCCTTGACGGACTCCTTTTCCTATTTGGAACCAGTCTGTTGTTCCATGTCCAGTTCTAACTGTTGCTTCCTGACCTGCATACAGATTTCTCAAGAGGCAGATCAGGTGGTCTGGTATTCCCATCTCTTCCAGAATTTTCCACAGTTTATTGTGATCCACACAGTCAAAGGCTTTGGCATAGTCAATAAAGCAGAAATAGATGTTTTTCTGGAACTCTCTTGCTTTTTCCATGATCTCTGTTGTTGGCAATTTGATCTCTGGTTCCTCTGCCTTTTCTAAAACCAGCTTGAACATCAGGAAGTTCACGGTTCACATATTGCTGAAGCCTGGCTTGGAGAATTTTGAGCATTACTTTACTAGTATGTGAGATAAGTGCAATTGTGCGCTGGTTTGAGCATTCTTTGGCATTGCCTTTCTTTGGGATTGGAATGAAAACTGACCTTTTTCAGTCCTGAGACCACTGCTGGGTTTTCCAAATTTGCTGGCATATTGAGTGCAGCACTTTCATAGCATCATATTTCAGGATTTGAAATAGCTCAACTGGAATTCCATCACCTCCACTAACTTTGTTCGTAGTGATGCTTTCTAAGGCCCACTTGACTTCACATTCCAGGATGTCACATTCCAGGATGTCTGGCTCTAGGTCAGTGATCACACCATCGTGATTATCTTGGTCGTGAAGATCTTTTTTGTACAGTTCTTCTGTGTATTCTTGCCACCTCTTCTTAATATCTTCTGCTTCTGTTAGGTCCATACCATTTCTGTCCTTTATCGAGCCCATCTTTGCATGAAATGTTCCCTTGGTATCTCTAATTTTCTTGAAGAGATCTCTAGTCTTTCCCATTCTGTTGTTTTCCTCTATTTCTTTGCATTGATCACTGAGGAAGGCTTTCCTATCTCTTCTTGCTATTCTTTGGAACTCTGCATTCAGATGCTTATATCTTTCCTTTTCTCCTTTGCTTTTCGCTTCTCTTCTTTTCACAGCTATTTGTAAGGCCTCCTCAGACAGCCATTTTGCTTTTTTGCATTTCTTTTCCATGGGGATGGTCTTGATCCCTGTCTCCCGTACAATGTCATGAACCTCATTCCATAGTTCATCAGGCACTCTATCTATCAGATCTAGGCCCTTAAATCTATTTCTCACTTCCACTGTATAATCATAAGAGATTTGATTTAGGTCATACCTAAATGGTTTAGTGGTTGTCCCTACTTTCTTCAATTTAAGTCTGAATTTGGTAATAAGGAGTTCATGATCTGAGCCAAAGTCAGCTCCTGGTCTTGTTTTTGTTGACTGTATAGAGCTTCTCTATCTTTGGCTGCAAAGAATATAATCAATCTGATTTTGGTGTTGACCATCTGGTGATGTCCATGTGTAGAGTCTTCTCTTGTGTTGTTGGAAGAGGGTGTTTGCTATGACCAATGCATTTTCTTGGCAAAACTCTATTAGTCTTTGCCCTGCTTCATTCCATATTCCAAGGCCAAATTTGCCTGTTACTCCAAATGTTTCTTGACTTCCTACTTTTGCATTCCAGTCCCCTATAATGAAAAGGACATCTTTTGGGGGTGTTAGTTCTAAAAGGTCTTGTAGGTCTTCATAGAACCATTCAACTTCAGCTTCTTCAGCATTACTGGTTGGGGCATAGACTTGGATTACTGTGATATTGAATGGTTTGCCTTGGAAATGAACAGAGATCATTCTGTCATTTTTGAGATTGCATCCAAGTACTGCATTTCAGACTCTTGTTGACCATGATGGGTACTCCATTTATTCTGAGGGATTTCTGCCTGCAGTAGTAGATATAATGGTCATCTGAGTTAAATTCACCCATTCCAGTCCATTTTAGTTCTCTGATTCCTAGAATGTCGACATTCACTCTTGCCATCTCTTGTTTGACCACTTCCGATTTGTCTTGATCCATGGACCTGACCTTCCAGGTTCCTATGCAATATTACTCTTTACAGCATCGGACCTTGTTTCTATAACCAGTCACATCCACAGCTGGGTATTCTTTTTGCTTTGGCTCCATCCCTTCATTCTTTCTGGAATTATTTCTCCACTGATCTCCAGTAGCATATTGAGCCCCTACTGACCTGGGGAGTTTCTCTTTCAGTATCCTATCATTTTGCCTTTTCATACTGTTCATGGGGTTCTCAAGGCAAGAATACTGAAGTGGTTTGCCATTTCCTTCTCCAGTGGACCACATTCTGTCAGATCTCTCCACCATGACCCACCCGTCTTGGGTTGCCCCATGGGCGTGGCTTAGTTTCATTGAGTTAGACAAGGCTGTGGTCCTAGTGTGATTAGATTGACTAGTTTTCTGTGAGTATGGTTTCAGTGTCTGCCCTCTGATGCCCTCTTGCAACACCTACCGTCTTACTTGGGTTTCTCTTACCTTGGTCGTGGGGTATCTCTTCATGGCTGCTCCAGCAAAGCGCAGCAGTTGCTCCTTACCTTGGGGTTGCTCCTCCCGGCGGCCACCCCTAGCCTTGGGTGTGGGGTAGCTCCTCCCGGCCGCCGCCCCTGGCCTCGGACTTGGGTAGCTCCTCTCAGCTGCCGCCCCTGACCTCGGACGTGGGGTGGCGGCTGGGCCTGACCTCGTACTTGGGTAGTTCCTCTCGGCCGTTCCTGCGCCATCGCAGCCTGGCACTCTCGGTCGCTGCCCCTGACCTTGGACGTGGGGTAACTCTTCTTGGCCGCCGCCTTTCGGGCATGGGGTCCTCCCGGCTGCCGCCCGTGACCTCGGACATGGGGTAGCTCCTCATAACTTGAAGATAGAAGAATATAAATTATCGGCTCTGAACAACTGAGAGAAAATGGATTTTTTTTTCAAATTAACAGAATCTTGAGGACCTATGAAACTATAACAAAAAATCTAATATTCCTATCATCAGAGCCCTGAAGGAGAGGAGAAAGAGAACAGGGCCAAGACAGCATTTAAAGAAATAATGGATAAATAAAGAGAGGAGAGGGTAGATAAAGATATACCATTCACCATACACATTCCAGGATGTCTGGCTCTAGGTCAGTGATCACACCATCGTGATTATCTGGGTTGTGAAGATCTTTTTTGTATAGTTCTTCTGTGTATTCTTGCCACCTCTTCTTAATATCTTCTGCTTCTGTTAGGTCCATACCGTTTCTGTCCTTTATCGAGCCCATCTTTGCATGAAATGTTCCCTTGGTATCCCTAATTTTCTTGAAGAGATCTCTAGTCTTTCCCATTCTGTTGTTTTCCTCTATTTAGCCCATATTAAATTTCCTTTTGGATCAGCCTGTTTTAGATCTTCTGGAATCTTTATTCTGTCATTTAGCTTATCATCTACTAAACACCCCCCCCCAATTTGTACTATCTGAAAACTTGATAATGAGCTTCCAATATGCTCATTCATATTAAGTAATTCATGAAAATATTTAACAGGATGGGGCTATATAAAGGCCTCTGACAAACTACTGGAATCATTAATTATTTCAACTTCCAACAAAATGTACTATTATCTGGCTCTCCATGTTCATGAAAATTTGTCAAATGCTGTAAAAAATAAGGATATATAAGGTTCACACCATTTTCTTGATCTACTACAGTAGTAAGAGTAGCAATGAAAAATAATAGTGATGAATACTTATTGAGTCAACAGTCTAAGCATTTTTCCATCTATTACTTTAAATGTAATCCTCTCAAAAATTCTGTTAAGTATGTATTATTATCATATTATTATTTTATTATTGTGGAATCATAGTTCCCTGACCAGGGATCAAACCCATGTTCCCTGCATTGGAAGCCCAGAGTCTTAACCCCTGGACCACCAGGAAAGTCCACTGTTATTATTTTAATTTTTGCTATGGCAGAATAATTCAGGCTCCCTAGGGCATACACAGGTATGGTTTGGTTTTGCCTAACCACATAATTTTCTAAGTATTATTGTTTTCCTGACTGGTGGGAAAGCAGAAATATACCTGGAGAAACTGGAATGTTGTTGCTGTTGTTTTGAGAGCGTTGGAAGTGAAGGCGATGATTTGGATACCCTCGGGGAGGAATTTTAGGGAAAGGTCCAGTAAGGGGATTTTTGTGGAGTTTTTGTTTTGTCATATATAATTCCCATTTTTTATCAATGCCTTCAAAGTTTGGATTATTATTGTTGCATTGTGTTAAGGCCATGTGTAGAGACTATTCTCCAGGAAGGCCCTGGGTGAGAATAGAGCTAGCCCCAAAGAGCTTCATTACATTTGGGTAATGTGACAGGCTCAGAGAATTTTGGTAAGTGGTGGAAGTAGGATTGAAATTCAGCCTCATTCCACTTCAAGGCCCACTTTCTTCCCTTGTGGGCCTGGGATCAGACCAGGGAGAATAGGAAACCTATCAGGAAGACCCACTTATTTCTTAGTGAAGTCAAGCTTGGCCTCATGTTCATCACTTTTCTAAATATTCACATATCATTTGTTTAATTACTTATTCCATAATTTTCCCGAGGAAAAAAGTGCTCTTGGGCTTACAGTTTCCCAAGGAAATCTGTGCTCACGGGCTTATAGTATTTTTTCCCCCTCATTATAGAAAATGAAGGGAATTATCTACAATATAGTGATAAGGACTCTGAGCTGTCATTGCTGAAGGCCCAGGTTCAATCCCTGGTTGGGGAACTAAGATCCTGTGAGCCATGTGTCTCAGTCAAAAAAAAACCCCAAAAAACCCTCTTTCCCATGTAGGTCCTAGCCTTTCTAATTTGATGATAATTCTCAGTGATAGAAAATGGAAGCAAAGTAGGAGCTGATCAATTCTGCTTTTTTCTCTGCCATGTTGTCATCACACCTTCTGTTCCTTGTTCTTCTTGCTCAGAACCTCAATTTCCCTGACATTGTCTTTATGTATTAGTTCTGTTAAACATGATTATTACAAGTTAGTGTTTTGGGGTTAATTTATTAAACTACATCATAAGCAATTTTGTACAAAACTTTGCTTTTAAAAATATTTTACCTATTCTGAAGCATTTTTATAGCTGTTCCCTCATGAAACAATAACTGAAAAGTATACTATTTACAACATTTCCTTGAAAATGCAGTTTCAGACAGTAATTCAACTACTTTTTTGTTAAAATGAAAGCCTTTCCCCCCAACTTTATTGAGATATAATTGACATAGAACATTGTATACGTTTAATGTGTACAAGCATGATGACTTGATATATTTAAATATTGAAATATGATAACCACCATAGTGTTAGCTACCGCTTCCATCCCATGCCATGCTACCATTTATTTCTTCTGGTGAGAATACTTAAGATCAACTCTCTTAGCAACTTTCAAATACATAATATGGTGTTACTAGCTATAATTACCACCATGCTGTGTATTAATTAGATCTCCAGAATTTGTTCATCTTATAGCTAGAAGTTTGTACCCTTTGACCAATATCTCCCCATTTCCCACATTCCCCCAGCCCCTGGTAACCACCATTCTATTCTCTGTTTCTCTGCGTTCAGCTTTTTCAAATTAAAGTGGAAGCCTGTTTAAATGGTAGGAATAGAAGTTGAGTTCCATCTCCCAGAAAGTACAAAATGATAATGCAGGAAAAAATAAGAAATGCTGTATTAATAACACAAATTTTGTTTAGACTATTTTCCCCCCTTCCAAGTTACTCATTCTCTCTGGAGAGGTAAGCTGGCCTTGCGTTTTTATACTTGATTTGAATTTCCATAGATTTTCCGTTAAAAAAAGACATTTGCATAATTTTGTACTTCCCCAAATAGCTAGCAAGAAATCCTCTTCAAAGTAAGTGGTTAGATGCTATGTTCAGTTGCTTCATTTATGTGACTTTGAAATTCAAAAGAGGTGACTCAGAGATGACTCTTTGGGTCGGCATCTTAGGATTTAGCCACTGTAAAATTTATGCAAGGTTTATGTTCAGCATTTCATGTCTTCTCTGCCTTCCCTAAATTCTTTTAATGTGGCAGGATTTTCAGTTCACTTCAATGAAGTGTTCTAAAACAGCTGCCACATTTAGTACCTGTTATTTGCATTGGATTACAACTATGAGTCAGTCTCTCCCTTTAAGACACTCACAGCCTAGTTGGGAAGATAGCCATATCAATTAAAAAAAAAAAAAGTAATAAAAATACTGGTTGGCCAAAAAGTTAGTTTGGCATTAGCCATGACACCTTACAGAAAAACCCGAATGAACTTCTTGGCCAACATAATACAACCATGTGTGATGTGTGAAACAAGGGAAACATATGCAAAGGAGTGAAATAGTGCAAAGGAAGACACTCTCATTGTGAGGTTCAGAAAAGTGTCACAGAATACTATGAATGTTACAGTCACAGATATGAAAGAATGAATAGGTATGCAGCAAGAAGTCAAGATGCAAAGAACATTCCAGATAGCAGATATACCATGTAAAAACATGATGTGTGTAAAAATAAAGATGACCAATGTTCTAGTGCAATGTGTAAGTGGAGTGTGAAGTCCAGATTGTGATGTCATATGTCATATATACCCTGTAAATAAATTTGAACTTTGCCTGGATGAGAAAGTGAAAGTGTTAGTCTCTCAGTCGTGTCTAACTCTTTGAAGCCCCATGGACTATAGCCTGCCAGGCTCCTCTGTCCATGGAATTTTCTACGTGAAAATACTGGAATGGGTAGCCATTGCCTTCTCCAGGGTATCTTCCCAACCCAGGGATTGAATCCAGGTCTCCTGCATTGCAGGCAGATTCTTTACCATCTGAGCCACCAGGGAAGCCCAAAGGTCTATACAGTCAAAGCTATGGTTTTTCCAGTAGTCATGTACGGATGTGAGAGTTAGACCATGAGAAGGCTGAGCACCGAAGAACTGATACTTTCCAGTTGTGGGCCTGGAGAAGACTCTTGAGAGTCCCTTGGACAGCAAGGTGATCAAATCGGTCAATCCTAAAGGAAATCAACCCTGAATATTCATTTTAAAGACTGATGCTGAAGCTGAAGTTCCAATACTTTGGACACCTGATGCAAAGAGCTGTCTGTCTGGGAAAGACCCTGATGCTGGGAAAGATTGAGGGCAGGAGAAGGGGATGCAGAGGATGAGATGGTTGGATGGCATTACTGACTCGATGGACATGAGTTTGAGCAAACTGCAGGAGATAGTGAAGGACACAGAAGCCTGGCCTGCTGCAGTCCATGAGGTCACAAAGAGTCGGACACGACTTAGTGACTGAACAACAACTGGATGGTTTTGAATGGAGAAATGACTCATCAGAGAAGGATCTTTGAAAATCATCCTAGCATCCAGCAATATGGAGGATAACTTACAGAGAGTTGGACTCAAGGCAGAATCACCATTTAGGAGATTATTGTATTAGCCTAGGTCCTGACTGAAGTATTGGTACTAGATTTCTGGTTTGTGATTTGGATAGCTAGTACTCCTGCTTCAATTCTTCCCACTCTGTTCTCTTACATAGCAGTTTGAGTGATTTTTCCCTCCTTCTATTTTGTAAAATTTCACTTGAAAGAATAGTACAATGTATACTGACATAGCTTTATTCTGGATATATCATGTGCTAACTTTTTGCCACATTTGTGGCTCTCCTCCCCCTTCTCTCTCCCTGGCCCTCTGCACTGGATTTGTGTTGTCAATTTAGCTAAGCTGGAACTACATTTCCCAGAATTCATTTCTGTGCATAATGTAGCAAAGAGTCTTGAAATTCTGTGCATGTAAAAGTCTGCCACAGTTCAGGGATCTGGCAGAAGACAGGAGACTCCAAGATTACAGTTAGAGGTTTTGTTACTCACAGCATAGCAGGCTGCATAAGCTTCTTGTTCATATGGCTCATTTTGTGTCTCCACCCTGACCAAAACACACACACACACACACACACACAACCTCCCAATCTTTTGTAATGGATTGCAAGCAAATCTAGGCTTCCCAGGTGGCTCAGTGGTAAAGAATCCACCTGCCAATGCAGGAGACATGGGCTCCATCCAGACATGGGTCAGGAAGATACCCTGGAGGAGGAAACAGCAATCCACTCCAGAAGTCTTGCCTGGAGAATCCCGTGGACAGAGGAGCCTGGCAGGCCACAGTTCATAGGGTTGCAAAGAGTCGGACACGACTGAGCAACTGAGCATGCAATGCAAGCAAATCTGCTCAACCTTTGCCTTGGAAGGTGACATCACATTATTGTCTGGTTATACTGCAGAGTAAGGCAACCTGCCCTCTGTCCCAGAGCAAGACACTATCTCTCTCTTCCAAGGCTGCACTGTAATACAATATGATATAGCCTTTTTTCAAGATGTACAGAAGAGTAAGAGAACCATGGAGAACTGTTGCCCAACACATAGCTCGATGACCATGAGGGATTTTTTGCATGAGATTTAGAAGGCGAAAGTGAAGTAGCAGCCATCTTCTTTGTGTAATTGTAATGTTAGTGCAGAGTACTAGCAAGTATTAGAGTTGTCTCTTATCTGCTGGCTCATGCTGCTGGTATGGGGCAGTAGAGAGACTAACAGAAACTTTAGCTCCTGCGTTCTCCTCCATCAGCTTCTCCACCTCCTGGGGAAAATGCCTGAGTAGTCCTTCAATAAAAGTCACGAGTTTATTCCTTGAATTATACCCCCATCATTAAAGTTGGAAACTCGGAGGTGATAAAAGACTCACCTCAGTTCCAGTCCATCCTGTTAACTTCACAGATTTCAGTTTGTTCTTGCCTCCCCCAGTTCACATCCATCTTTCTTCTCTGTGTACCTGCTCTGTACAGACTCAAGAAACATACTCAGAAACAACAGCCTTATATAAGTCAATCAAAATGGTCTGCTGCTGCTGCTGCTAAGTCACTTCAGTCGTGTCCGATTCTGTGTGACCCCATAGATGGCAGCCCACCAGGCTCCCCCATCCCTGGGATTCTCCAGGCAAGAACACTGGAGTGGGTTGCCATTTCCTTCTCCAGTGCATGAAAGTGAAAAGTCAAAGTGAAGTCGCTCAGTCGTGTCCGACTCTTAGCAACCCCATGGACTGCAGCCTACCAGGCTCCTCCGTCCATGGGATTTTCAAAATGGTCTAGTACTAGCATAAAAAAATCAGTAAATAGATCAATAGAATAAAATAGAGAGCCCCCAAATAGATCCACACTTATAACATCACTTTTTTCTTTTTTTAAACAGAGGCATCAAAACAATCCAATGAGGAAAGGAACTTTTTCAACAAATAATGTTGAAACAATAAGATATTCAACATTGTTTTGGCTATTTTAGTTTAATGTATTCCTTATAAAATTTAAAATCAGTTTGTCTGTTTCTCTAAAGAGTCTTCAGAAATATTGATTAAGATTGCATTGACTCTGTAGATCAATTTGGGGATAATTGACATCTTAACAATTTTGAGTTTTCCAATCTATGAATATCGTGTATTTTTCTATTATTTATACCCTTAATTTCTCTCAGTCATGTTTTACTCTTTTGCAATGGAGAGGTCTTGGGCACTTTTTATTACATTTATTCCTGATTATGTTCTGGGCGACTCAGGGGTAAAGAATCCACCTGCCAGTGCAAGAGACACTAGGGACGCAGGGTCAGAAAGATCCCTTGGAGGGGGAAATGGAAACACTCTCCAGTATTCTTGCCTGGAAATTTCCATGGACAGAAGAGCCTGGCATGCTTCAATCCATGGGGTCACAAAGAATTGAACACAACTGAGCAACTGAGCACATAGCATATGTGGTTTTTTTTTTTTTTTTTTTTCATTTTTTGGCTATGCCATGCAATTTTCAAGATCTCAGTTCCCTGACCAGCAACTGAACCTGGGCCATGGCAGTGAAAGCCCAGAATCCTTACCAGTAGGCCATCGGAGAACTTTGTAATACAGTTATTTTTTAATGCTTTGTAAATAGTATTTAGGAATCAGTGGTGTCTCAATGGTAAAGAATCCTCCTGCCAATGCAGGATATTCAGGTTTCATCCCTGGGTCAGGAAGATATTCTGAAGAAGGGAATGGCAACCCACTCCAGTATCCTTGCCTGGGAAATCCAATATACAGAGGAGCCTGGTGGACTATAGTCCTTAGGGTCGCAAAGATTTGAACACAACGACTAAACAACAACAACAAAAATAATATTTAGTTTTTGTATTTTCCAATAGTTTGTTGCTAAGATGTTGACATCCATTGATTCTTTAACTCTGCTTCTTTGCTAAATCTGTTTAATAATTAAAGCACTTTACTGTATATTCCCTATGATTTTCTGTGTAACAAATCAATCACATAATCTGCAAATAGAAACAGTTTTACTTTTCTTTTGACTCTCCATATCTTTTTTTTTCTTGCCTCATTGCATTAACTAATACCTCTTGTATAATAGTAATAGGAGTGGTGAATGTGGATAGTCTATCTTTATGTCCAATCTCAGAGGGAAAGCTTTCCTTAGTCCACCATTAAGTACGATACTAGCTGCAGTGTTTGTACACGTGTCTACTCAAACTAAGGAAACTCTTCTATTCTTAATTTGATGAGAATTTATGTCATAAATGGTTGTTGAATTTTAGCAAATGCATTCTCTGTCTAGGTAGACAGGAGATACATAGCTACCTATATTTATATATCTAGATCTCTCTATATATTTATATACTTATGTTTATATATCTATATACATATATCTGGAGCCTCCTTTTTGTATAGCTTGTTCCTCTCTAATGCATTGCCCCGCAGATTTTAGCCAACTCAGAGGCCGCAGACTCTCATACTGCGTCCTCAGTTGAGCAAGATCTCTATTCTCTGCTCAGATTCAAGCTGTCTGTACTATAATTAGAAAATCGTTCCCAGGCAGAGAGCTGATCAATCATGGAACTCACCTCATGAGTATCCTTTCTCTCAGAAACTGAAATCTATGCTGTTTACTGTATACTCTCAAAATAGTTGCTTAATATGTTTTGTGCTGTTTTATGGTTGATTATTCCACTATGAGCAGAAGTGGAAGCCAAATACAGCACCAATTCAAAAATGGTTTTCTCTTTCTCTCTTTTTAATATTTATTTATTGCTGCATGGGGTATTAGTTGTGGTATGTGGGCAGGCTCTTTGTTATAGCACACAGGCTTAGCTGCCCTGTGGCACATGGGGTCTGAGTTCCCCAACCAGGAGTTGAACCCTCATCACCTGCATTGCAAGGCGGATTCTTAACAGCTAGACCACCAGGTAAGTCTCTGCTCTTTCTCTTAATTATGAAATAACAAGCTTCTTATTTTTTACTTTTCTGTATTTTCCAATTTACTTCAATGAAAAAGTTTTCCCTGAATTCACAAGAAACCTATGGCTTTAAATATATGTATATTTATTTTTTTATACCTATAATTGTCTTACTTCTGCCCTGGAGTGGACTGTGTGAAAGAGTGACCCTCTGTTTCAAAGGCCAACATTGCCTTCCGGGATTGAGCTGAAAAAATCATTAACTAGGAGAACAGTAGAAAACAAATATTGCACCAAGAAATTGGGACATAATGCTTCTCTTCCAACAGTATGTCTGTATTCCAGGAAGGAATAGGGGTAAAGGTGAAAAGGAAAAGGAAGTATGAATGCCAAATGAGTTTATCCCCATTCTATTGGTAAGGAAGAATAGGTTGATTGATATTGCATAGACAATTTGAAATCTCTGCCTAACCATTGAGACCCAAGAAATCATCTAGGTCATAGTCATTTTGCAAATGAGAAAACAGAAGCCTAGAGAAGTTAGTTTGCCTTCAGTTATATAGCTTATTAATAACAAATTGGAGTAGAAAGAGTATGGGGTTTTAGTCAAATATTTCTAATCATATTTTGGTTCTACCACATCCTAATTATGCAACTTTGGGTCAAGTTATTTAACTTCTCAAGGCCTGTCTTTTCATTTTCAAAATGATAGTAATCTTACCTATTTCAACTGATTGTTGTGAGAATTAAACATACAAACACATAGTTAATTCCAAATAGATGGTTGGTATTGAATAAATGTTATCTTCATACTCCTTGTATTAATAGTTATTTGCAAAGCAAGGGTGCTGTCTATAATAACTGATGTAGAGACTGTACAGTATGCTACTTTGAATAAAGGAAATAATAAGATACAAATACTGGAGTCATACCCTTGTTTTAAAACCATGGTTCTGGAAACATTTTAAGGAGTATGCAGGACAAAGAAATAAACATATTTTAATTTATATATGTTGATAATACCTGTGATGGTAAATTCTATAGCTCTATTTGACAGGGCCACAGGGTGCCCAGATATTTGGTCAAGCATTATTCTGGGTGTGTATGTGAGGGTGTTTCCGGGTGAGATTAATATTTGAATCAGTAGATTAAGTAAAGCAGATTTCCCCCTAATTAAGAGAATGGGCCTTATCTAATCAGTTGAAGGCCTGCCTAGATTAAAAGGCTGATCTTCCTTCAAGTCAGAGAGATTGTTTCCTACCTTGAGACTGAAACATCAACTTTTTCTGGTTCTCAAGACTGCCAGCCTTTGGACTGGAACTGAAACTGAAACATTAACTCTCCTGGTTCTTGTTCCTTTCAACTTGGACTAGAAATATATCAGCTGTCCTGGGCTTCCAGTTTAACTACTCACCCTCCAGATCTTGAGACTTCTCAGCTCCCACAATCATGTGAGCTGATTCCTTGTAATAATTCTCTTTATAATTATAAATACACTCACACACATTTTAATGGTTCTGTTTCTCATAAGGACACTAATATCATACCATAGATATACACGTGTATGTACTTATTCTTCATGTCTTCAGAATAGTCAACAAATAAGAATCTATTTCGGGGAATGCTTATGCAAATCCACAAGAAGTTGGGAAATACTAGGCAACAGCTAACTTCTCACATCTGATAAAACTCTTAAGAATATATCTGCCTCTCTGAGAGCACTGCTTTTCTCTAAAACAACATGGCTAGTTCCAGGAGAAAGTGAGGTGACTCAGGAGCAGCAGAACCAAAGAATACATGTCAATCAACTCATTCCTGAAAGTGTTACCTTGAAGGATAGAAAGTTTGAGCAACTCTTTTGTAACATTTCCTGTTCATGTTGCCTTCAACCAGCTTTTGCAGTTCTCTGTCTACGGCATTTTTAGTGGACTTGGCGGTATCATGAATCATATCCATGATCTGTCTCATGACTGGTTGGTGACTGGGGGCAGCTGGATGGGGAATCCATTGAACAGAATACATTTTTCTAATCCTTTTATATGTTTGGTCCAAGTGCTATCATCAAGTCAGCATTCAGTTCAGTTCAGTTCAGTCGCTCAGTCGTGTCCGACTCTTTCAGATCAGATCAGTCGCTCAGTCATGTCCAACTGTTTGCAACCCCATGAATCGCAGCACGCCAGGCCTCCCTGTCCATCACCAACTCCCGGAGTTCACTCAGACTCACGTCCATCGAGTCAGTGATGCCATCCAGCCATCTCATCCTCTGTCATCCCCTTCTCCTCCTGCCCCCAATCCCTCCCAGCATCAGAGTCTTTTCCAATGAGTCAACTCTTCGCATGAGGTGGCCAAAGTACTGGAGTTTCAGCTTTAGCATCATTCCTTCCAAAGAAATCCCAGGGCTGATCTCCTTCAGAATGGACTGGTTGGATCTCCTTGCAGTCCAAGGGACTCTCAAGAGTCTTCTCCAACACCACAGTTCAAAAGCATCAATTCTTCGGCGCTCAGCCTTCTTCACGGTCCAACTCTCACATCCATACATGACCACAGGAAAAACCATAGCCTTGACTAGACGGACCTTTGTTGGCAAAGTAATGTCTCTGCTTTTGAATATGCTATCTAGGTTGGTCATAACTTTCCTTCCAAGGAGTAAGCATCTTTTAATTTCATGGCTGCAGTCACCATCTGCAGTGATCTTGGAGCCCAGAAAAATAAAGTCTGATACTGTTTCCACTGTTTCCCCATCTATTTGCTATGAAGTGATGGGACCGGATGCCATGATCTTCATTTTCTGAATGTTGAGCTTTAAGCCAACTTTTTCACTCTCCACTTTCACTTTCATCAAGAGGCTTTTTAGTTCCTCTTCACTTTCTGCCATAAGGGTGGTGTCATCTGCATATCTGAGGTTATTGATATTTCTCCCGGCAATCTTGATTCCAGCTTATGTTTCTTCCAGTCCAGCGTTTCTCATGATGTGCTCTGCGTATAAGTTAAATAAGCAGGGTGACAATATACAGCCTTGATGGACTCCTTTTCCTATTTGGAACCAGTCTGTTGTTCCATGTCCAGTTCTAACTGTTGCTTCCTGACCTGCATACAAATTTCTCAAGAGGCAAATCAGGTGGTCTGGTATTCCCATCTCTTCCAGAATTTTCCACAGTTTATTGTGATCCACACAGTCAAAGGCTTTGGCATTGTCAATAAAGCAGAAATAGATGCCTTTCTGGAACTCTCTTGCTTTTTCCATGATCCAGTGGATGTTGGCAATTTGATCTCTGGTTCCTCTGCCTTTTCTAAAACCAGCTTGAACATCAGGAAGTTCATGGTTCACATATTGCTGAAGCCTGGCTTGGAGAATTTTGAGCATTACTTTACTAGCATGTGAGATGAGTGCAATTGTGCAGTAGTTTGAGCATTCTTTGGCATTGCCTTTCTTTGGGATTGGAATGAAAACTGACCTTTTCCAGTCCTGTGGTCACTGCTGAGTTTTCCAAATAATCGCAGCACGCCAGGCCTCCCTGTCCATCATTAAATAAATGTTTTATGATTCCGGTTTTTTTAAATCTCCAAAATAAAGATAATAATGCCATCCATATATTTTAAAATATGGTAGGAAAATTACAAAACGTTAAAGTATTACAAGATAATACTTTTACTTTTCAGATGAAATGGTGCAAACACAAAATGTTTTTGTAAACACTAGAAGGCACTATTTCACTACCGAGGCAGACAATGACTCTACCACAAATTTCTTGTATCATAAACTCCTCCTCTTGCCCAATTTCTATTCAAGAACAAAAAGTATGAGAAACTTTAAAATATACATTTGTACAATATACTAAGCAGTGCAAAGAAAAGGGAAAAGGAGAACTAATGCATAAAGGACACTATGAAAAAATGTAAATCCAATAAAAAGAAGACAGAAACAAAAAACCTGCAATAGGTGATAAAGGAGAAGAGGGATGATGAGAAGAAAATGAGGTCAAAGCAAGTTTCTTTTATACAAAGTAATATATGGGAAGTATTTTCAACGTCACAACTCTTTGTCATGTTGAATTGAAAAATCCTGATTTATAATTAGTCACTGGCTCTCCAGGCCTGTGTGGGCTTCCCTTTCCAACCTTTTTCACCCATCCTATTTCTCTCAACTGCACTTTGCAGAGAGGATGCTGGGGATGTGTCAGAATCCAAAATGAAGACAAGGATGAGGGAGGGGGGTTGGAGTTTCCATGAAAATGCAAGTGCTGTTTTGATAGTACTGCTCATTGGAAGGAAAGTAGACAAATTTCCTACTTATATCTCCCTAGGTAATTATGTCTGAACGCTTCGTTTTGAGACTTAGAAAGGAATTGAGGGGACTGAGCGCTTTGTTTTGAGACTTAGAAAGGAATTGAGGGGACTGTGAGTGACAGAGAACGAAACTGGCCTAGACTGTGTGGTTAGAGGCTTTTTAAAAAATTTAACATTTGGAACTTAAGGCTTCACAATAACTTGAGGTTCACTTGTTGTTGTTGGTTGCTGGTGATTTTGCTTTGCTTTCTTTTTTTCTTTCTCTGAAAGAATACCTTCTTCACCTTTTAATTCTTGACAATTAAAGGGATCCAGGAGGAGGCAGCACAGAGCTGGCTGGCTGCTTTGGTTGTGATATAAATTTAAAGAGGCATTTTGAGATTGGATTCTATTAATACTAGTCTATTTCTGAAGTCAACTTAGAAAAGGAAACAGGAACTGAAAGTAACAGATTTGTCCAAATCAAACACTGTACATTTAAGAACCTAGGCAATCATGGTTTGAGACTCTCAGGAGATTTTTACTGTGCTTTAAGGACAAGGAAATCAAAATGCCTCATTTAGCACATTTAGACTGGAGTTTAGAACACCTGACTAAACAATTTCTCAACAATAAATACTCTATCATACTATGCGTTCTCTGTGAATCATGTCTCATATCTTCTGCACCTCACTGTCTATACCCATAATGACTGGCGTATAGCAGATGCTCAATAGTTGAATGAATGAACATGGAAACATTCTCCTAGTATTAGTCATTCAGGCTATCACTGGCTCGGTTTTCTTTTTTTTTTTCCTTTGATCTTTTTTTGTCCTTGCTTTGTTCGGACCATGCTCTTATGATGGAAAATATTATTTAACTATCTCTTTCTCACTTCTTATCAGGAGTAGTGTCTGAGTCCAAAGAATATAATTGAGGCTGGTGTGAATCTCTGTGTAAGAGGGAGCGAGGAGACTTTAATAGCCAGTAAGTAAATCTGTGGTGCCCTCAAACTCCATGGAAGAGTGGGAAAAAGAAGCCATTGATCATTGGAAAGTTAACTCAACAGTGAGTCTTGATGACAGAGAACACATTCTTTCTTCATTATGAATCTAGACTTTGATGCCTTCAATAAAAACCATTAATGCAAGTCCTTGGGAGTAATAGTCACATTGTATACGACCCAGGGACTGGCAGTATTGCTTCCCACCTAGTTAAAATTCAGAAAGTTCTTGTCTAGCAAGAGCACATTAATGTTGATATGCGATGTAGTCAGCCTTCTTGCGGTGATTTGTGCTGCCTTCCTTCTGTCTTGTAATCCATATTTGAGTCTATAGGGCTAGACTAGGGCAGATTGAGGGGGAAAGGTCCAAGGGATGAATCTCTTCCTGTGGAAGGAACAGGAGCAGTGTGTTCCCCCACCCCCGCCTCCAGGAGTAATGTGGGGTTGTAGGACTGAGTGTCTTGAAGAGGAGGTGCTTGGGGGAGAGGTAGGGGCAAAGCCTGGAGTTTCGTGTTAGGAATGGAGGAGAGGGCCCAATGAGGACTCCCTCCTAATGAAATCTTTGAGTGCTTTTCCTTTTGGAATGCAAGGGAAATTTCAAGTTAGCTGATATGAAATTAAAAGACACTTACTCCTTGGAAGGAAAGTTATGACCAACCTAGACAGCATATTAAAAAGCAGAGACATTACTTTGTCAACAAAGGTCCGTCTAATCAAGGCTATGGTTTTTCCAATAGTCATGTATGGATGTGAGAGTTGGACTATAAAGAAAGCTGAGCACAGAATTGATGCTTTTGAACTGTGGTATTGGAGAAGACTCTTGAGAGTCCCTTGGACTGCAAGGAGATCCAATCAGTCCATTCTAAAGGAAATCAGTCCTTAATGTTCATTGGAAGGACTGATGTTGAAGCTAAAACTCCAATATTTTGGCCACCTGATGCCAAGAGCTGACTCATTTGAAAAGACCCTGATGTTGGGAAAGATTGAAAGCAGGAGGAGAAGGGGATGACAGAGGATGAGATGGTTAGATGGCATCACTGACTCAATGGACATGAGTTTGGGTGAACTCCAGGAGTTGGTGATGGATAGGTAGGCCTGGCGTGCTGCGGTTCATGGGGTCGCAGAGTCGGACACAACTGAGCAACTAAACTGAACTGAACTGATATGTTAATGCCTGCCTCTTCTATATTATAATTCTCCTATATAAGTTCTCTTATTAAGTTCTGTTTCAGCAGAGTCTGTTTAGTTGTAGAGGCTGAAAGGACAGAGTAGTGAGGGGGAAATAGTTCTTCTACCATATTCCTTTTTTTTTTTTTTGGCTGCACTGGGTGTTACTTGTGGCACATGGGATCTTCGATCTTTGTTGTGGCATACAGGATATTTAGTTGTGGCATGAGAGCTTTTTGTTGTGGCATGTGGGATCTAGTTCCCTGACCAGGCCACCTGCATTTGGAGCATGGAGTCT
The DNA here is from genome assembly GCF_027580195.1 of Bos mutus. Taxonomy (NCBI): domain Eukaryota; kingdom Metazoa; phylum Chordata; class Mammalia; order Artiodactyla; family Bovidae; genus Bos; species Bos mutus. Next base: position 58,704,971 of record NC_091622.1, on the reverse strand, counting down.
TAGCCACTGGATCTCAAGGGAAGTCCCTACAATATTCTTTTTAAGCACTCCAGTAGAGAAGGGGTATAAGTCTAGCAGGCAGACTGTGGGTCTTAACTGGATACCTCAGCTCTTTGTCAAATGGACCCCTTTCTACAATGTGCCAACTGGTTTTCCCACAATGAGTGACCCAAGAAAGACCAACACAAAGTTAGCCTTTATGACCTAACCTTGAAGTGGCACACCATCACTTCTGCTGTGGTCGCATAGACCAACTCTGATACACTGTGGAAAAGCACCACAGAAGGGAGGAAATACCATGAGACAAGGATCATGGGGGCATAGCTTGGAATTTGGCTACCAATGATTAAATGCCTAAATGTATTTGATTATAAAACATTTTTATAAAAAAGGGAATTTCCTAGGTCTATTGTTCTATGAAACACATTTTAGGAACTGCTTTTATATTTTATAGGTAACAGAAGTCCATTGGAGTTTCTATAAGACTGTGGCATGAATCTATGTTTTGAAACATCTGGCAGAAACATGCTGAATGAATCTAAGGAAGAGTAAAGATTAAAGTTAGATTCCAGTTAGGCAATTTGGCAGTGTTGTGCGTGAGAGGTGATAGCAATGGGAAATGGAAATTGGGGATGGAAAGAGGAACCAAAGTGAGATACATTGTGGAGGCAGAAACAACAGAACAATGTGATTATGAAAGAGGGGGGCATCCAAAATGACTAGATTTCTAGCTTTAAGTGATTAGCATCATGATAAGTCCAAGAGCCAACACTGGAAACACAGAGTGAGGGTCAGGTTTGGGAGCAGCATTGATGAATTTAGTTCTAGATATCTTGAAATTTTCTGCCAGTCAGGAGCCTATTTACATGAGCACATCAATGAATACATTTTTGGCCACAAACAACAAAAACCCCTACTCAAAATGGCTGAAATGATAAAGGCAATATTTCGCTCACAAATTGGAAATCTAAAGGTGGGATTGGCTTTGCTAAGTTGCTAAGTCACTTCAGTTGTGTCCGACTCTGTGCAACCCCATAGACGGCAGCCCACCAGGCTCCCCCATCCCTGGGATTCTCCAGGCAAGAACACTGGAGTGGGTTGCCATTTCCTTCTCCAATGTATGAAAGTGAAAAGTGAAAGTGAAGTTGCTCAGTCATGTCCGATTTAGCGATCCCATGGACTGCAGCCTACCAGGCTCCTCCATCCAGGGGATTTTCCAGGCAAGAGTACTGGAGTGGAGTGCCATTGCCTTCTCCAGGGATTGGCTTTAGGGTTGACCTGAAGTGTCTCCAATTCCATTTTCCAGTGGTTCCTTTGGCTCTTCTCTGTCCCCTATGTCAGCTTGTTCCTTGGGCTGATTTTTAAGAATGCTGCAACTATTCTGGCCTTACACCTGCAGGTGACTATCTTGGAGAACAAAGAGGCCATCTCACCTGTAGATTGGTCTTTCCTCACTTGTCAGAGCCTAGATTGAATCTCATGCCCAGCATGATTCAATCCCTGAGACCAGAGGAATGCTTTGTGCTCATTTAAACCAATTACTAGCAAGGTGGTTGGATAGGATTCTTAGATCAATGAAACCTACTGTTGGAACTAGGGTGTAATGGATAGAGGAGATAAAATCCACGAGAATGAGCCCTGCAGACAACTGCAAATGTGATTCCAGAGTACAAAGCGAGGCAGATTTGGAAGTCGTCTGCACTGATGCTAATTTGAGGACTTGGGAGAATTTGAGAGCACTTAGGGTGACAGTGTATGATAAGAACAAGAGAACGTTGAGGAGCAGTTGCAATGCTGAGTGATGGGAACCAACAAAAAAAAGTGAGGCATGCCCAGAGAGGCCAGTATTTGTGGAACCAAATACTGTAATGGCTGTAATGGCTTCTCTGTAACCATGAGAGGGGCAGGAGAGTTTACTTTTCATTTGTTTTTTCTTACCTCTCCAACTAAGTACAGTTCATAGGCAAATGCCATGTCATTTATGGCATGGCATCATCGATTCAATGGACATGAATTTGAGCAAGCTCCAGGAGATGGTGAAGGACAGGGAAGCCTGGCATGCTGCAGTCCATGGGGTGGCAAAGAGTCAGACACAACTGAGTGACTGAACAACAGCATGTCATTTATTACCGTTCCTTTTTTTCTCTCACTCAGAATGTCCCTCAAAATAAGTCTCATACTTACATATATACACATATATATATATATATAACAAATGCTCAGTAGTTATCTGTTAATTGGTTTTTGTTGTTGCTGTTAATTTTTTTTTATTATGGTGGGAAATTTGGCTAAGAAAGCACATTGTATGAATGCATAGAGAAAAGTGCAACCAAAACAAGCAAGAACATTTGAGGAACTCTGGATCTTACTTAGACTCAAACATTGGTGTCATATTTAAAAGAAAAATTTTCAAACTAAAAGTTATTTCTGTGCTTGTAAAACCACTAGGAAGCATCTCCTGAGTACACTGTTGTTTTCAGAAACATTGTTTGAAACATATTTACTAAAAATATGACAACATTGTTTAAAATGTAAAATTTTGCATTTGGAAAAAAAGTCTGCCTTACATAATGTCAATTCAGTGGTTCTTTTGTTGCTTTTCTCCTCTCAGAATATGAGTTTAAATGTGTATATTTTGCATATAAGTAAGATAAGGGCAAAGAAGCACCTCTTTATCAGACAGACATTATCTAATTGTATCATGCAATGCCTTCTGAAAACTTGTGTAGGCAGGGTTTATTTTACTTTATTGAAAGGAATTAGCATCTAATAAAATCCCCAGCACACTAGGAAGCATCAGGAATCACCCTGGGAGTCAATTAGCCTTTTAATTGATTGACTCTTTAAGATTCTATCATCCACGCCATGTGCAGTTTACAGTTAACGCTGGATAATGATGATAGAGAAACTGTTATACACGTAGAAATGTAATCGACGCTATGACACATAAATTATGTACACCTCATAGAAAAAAAAGAGGTAGAATAAATTCTTTATGATGAATTCTTCATTTGAAGTAATCATTTTTGGGTGATTAAAGTCTAGTAAGTTGCTTTATTTTCAGAAATCGTTTCCCCAGTGTTGCTTCTAACCACTCTGCACCAGTCATGAAACAATGGACTGTGGAGATGAGAGTTTTAGAGAAAAGAGATTAGAAGTTCTGGCTCTGAAGTCAGAAAGTTGAAATGCCATTTTTTTTTCTCAGTTTCCTCATCTGTAAAAAAGTAATAATGTTATCTGTTGCATTATTGTGAGAATTACACACAGCATGAGGGCTGGCAAATAAAAAATGCTCAGCAATTGCTGGTGAGTGACTGTTAGCTTTTATTTTAGACTGTCCCCAGTGACTTATCTACTGTGCAAGTAATTGGTAGACAGAGTCATCTATGATTTAATGGCAGTTGCTGCTTATATGATTTCCAGAATTTGGGTGGAGAACTGTTTATCAAAGCCAAGGACTCTGTGTTCTGTTTCTGTGTCATGTTTATTCAGTCATTAAGTAACCTCAGTGTCTGTCTTTGGCCCTCTATTACTCAGTATCTATGATTTAATTGTTGAAAATGATATCTGAACCCAAATTATGTCTGTAAGTCAGGTCAGTCTTTCCATAGAGAAAGCAGGCCTCCACCCAAATAAATCATTCTGCTCAGAAAACTGCATCCCAGATTTTGTCCCTGGTTCAAGTAAAAATACATTGGTTTTTATATGTTTAGAGTAAGACTTCTTCATTTTTCACACTGTGCTTTCAAATTCTTGCCCAAATATAATCTCTTTTTCATTCTTACTGTTTGGATTTAGGTGATCTTATGCTGTCTCAAAACTGTTGCCTTAGCCCTAGACAACTTACATTAGAGAACTGAAAATTCTGTGGGAGGTATCTGTTTCCAACTTCTCATTTCAATTCACGTTGGAGGCTACAGAGTATGGGGTTGACCATAAAGATCATTCTGGTTCTTCCATAAAAGCATACTGAAAACTCAAAAAAACTTTTTGGCCAACCTAATATTTCATCAGACATGCCAATTTATTTATTTATGAATACCTCTCCTTAAACTTCCTTGGAGTCTCATTTAATTAAATTATTTTATTTGGCCACACCAGGAATTGAACCTGGGCCCTTGGCAGTGAAAGCATGGAATCCTAACTTCCAGGGAATTCCCATCAGAGTCTCATTTTAGACATGAACCATGGTGCCCTTAGCTTGGAGTTAGGAGAGAATGTAGGATTGAATGTTTTAAATATCATTAAATCATTTGTTGAAATCTGACCGTACTTTTGGCCAACCATGCCGTGTGATATCATAGCAGCCGAAAGTTTAGCCAAGTATTTTAATTTCAAATAAGCTTCTGTGTTGAAGATGGTTCTAACTGGAATTGGCGCAGCCACTGTTGACTCTCCTGTTAAGTAATGGGAGAGCTAGGGTCAAAATATTCTGCTTATTACTTTTTCTCCTAATTAGGTAATATTACCTCCTTTTGTCATTTTTTATTATCTTTTAAACAGAGCCCCTGATGATAGCCTAACCTCATGACCTTATTGTCTTAGAATAATTTATTTAATGTGCAATATATGTGCACTAACAGTAGTAGTTTATAAATAGAGTTTTACTGATAAAAAAGATTTGAAGGACTCTAAATGTCAATGCTTATAAATTTACAGTTTACTATAGGAAAAGACTATATCCATGGTATTAAAGTAAGGATTGTTGTTGTTGTTCAGTCTTTCAGTTGTGTCTGACTCTTTGTGACCCCATGGACCGCAGCATGTCAGGCTTCCCTGTTCTTTGTTATCTCTCAGAGTTTGCTCAAATTCATTGTGTTGATGATACCATCCAACCATCTTACCCTCTGTTGCCTCCTTCTCCTCCTGCCCTCAATCTTTCCCAGCATCAGGGTCTTTTCCAGTGAGTTGGCTCTTCCCATCAGGTGGCCAAAGTATTAGAGCTTCAGCATGAGTCCTTCCAGTGAGTATTCAGGTTTGACTTCCTTTAGGATTGACTGGTCTGATCTTGTAGTCCAAGGGAATCTCAAGAGTCTTCTCCAGCACCACAGTTCAAAAGAAAGTAAGGATTGCATCCCTGCAAAGGCTGTTTCACTGTAAGGGGTCCAGGGAGGCCAGGTGGGGCTGCTTTGTTCACCTTCTATAAGAGCTGAGGTCAGATGAGGGCCCAGGAGCCACTGATGTGAACAGACTACTTTGAAAGCAGAAAGCTCCAAATGGAGTCTTAGGCAGAGTCTTTTATATTTGCTGGTCACATAGACAAATTCCTGCTAAATAACCAGTCTCAATGACAGAGCTGAGTCCAGATGTAAAACACTGATCTCTTAATAATCAATGTTGCCGAAGTGGCACGAACCACAACAACCCTGAAACTCCTCCAACTTGTGGTTTCAAATCAACACTGTCAATCAGTATGTTTCATGACTTGACAAGGGTCAGTGCCATGCAAGAACTTTAGTGCAGGTTGATTCCTGGCCTTTTGTAATTAACTGTCACAGTAAGGTCTACCACCCTGATTTGTGTTTCAAGACCTTTCTACGACAAAACAGTTATCCTTAATTTAACAGAGATTAACTTGCCTTACTATCAAAATGCACATTTAGGTTCTAAACATTTGCAGTCATCAGTGAGGCATTGGTATAGATTTAAACAGAAACTAAACCATCCAATAATAATAGCACAAATTTTCTCATATTTTATACTGACTTTATAATTCATTTGCCTCTCTGATCTATAGCTACCTGAACTTTAAGGTATATACCAGCTAAATGATTAAGAATCATAATCAATCTACCATTAATTAAGTCTACATCTTCCTTAGGTCAATTCTTCTCCATAGAAATAATGTCTTATGAAAGAAAAATCAAAAGATGTAGCCACATTGGTATTTTTCTATGTGGCCATAGTTAGAGCTCCCCTTTTTTCACTCATTTTGAGAATGTAGACTACTTCTGGAAGTTCATTTTTTCATTCAGCTCACTTCTTGGCTCTTCAAAAGAGAAAAAAGTTTTGTCAGAGTCCTTCTCCCCAAAAGCATTGATGTCCAAGTTGACAGAATATTATTCTTTTATTTTAAGCCTCATCAGAATTGTTGGCTTTTCCTTTTCATGAAACCCATATATTGGCTTCTTTCCTCTCATCAATAATTTCACCTTGCTTTCATTAATCATTAATTTTAATCCTAGTCTTTCCCCTATTAGATCTCTGTGGTTCAACCACTGAGCTTGTCTGTATGACTGGTAGCAAGCTCATCTTGGCTGGACATGGCTGGACTCCCCTTCAGTCCATTCCTAATTGTATGAGGTCAGATTGGATAAGTAGAGAAAATGCTCTCCTGTCCACGAGCAAAGAAACATTGTTACAGTTAACCCCAGCCTGTGGAAGTGGGGGAAAGGATAATCTATCCCACTAATCTCTTTGGAATTCTTGCATTAGGTTCAAAATAATAACAGTATCTTGTTTTGCATTATCAGCCTCTGGAGTTTTAGTTACATACCTAGTCTAGAGAGTATGAATTTGGCATTTGTCATAGACTGAATTTTGTGTATCCCCTCAAGTTAATATGTTAAACCCTACCTCCAGTGTGATGGTATTAGGAAGTGAGGTCTTTGGGAGGTAATTAGGATTAAATGAGATTATGAGGGCAGAGGGCTTCCCTGGTGGCTCAGATGGTAAAGAATCTGCCTGCAATGCATGATTTGAGTTTGATGCATGGGTTGAGAAGATCCCCTGGAGAAGGAAATGGTTACCCACTCCAGTATTCTTTCAAATGCTTCAGTCCGTGGAGTCACAAAGAGTTGGACACGACTGAGTGGCTGAGCACACTTTATGAGGGCAGGGCTCATGAATGGGATTAATGCCCTTATAAGAGTCAGGAGGGAGCTTGCGGGTACCTAATTTCTGCCTTGTAAGAACAAAGCAGATGGCAGTTTGCAACCTGGTGGAGGGTCCTCACCAGAATCTAACCCTGCCAGCACCGTGATCTCCAACTTCCAGCCTCCAGAACTGTTGTTCATAAAGCATTCAGTCTATGACACTTCATTCAGTTCAGTTCAGTTCAGTCGCTCAGTCGTGTCCGACTCCTTGCGACGGCATGAATCACAGCACGCCAGGCCTCCCTGTCCATCACCAACTCCCGGAGTTCACCCAGACTCACGTCCGTCGAGTCAGTGATGCCATTCAGCCATCTCATCCTCTGTCGTCCCCTTCTCCTCCTGCCTTCAATCCCTCCCAGCATCAGGGTCTTTTCCAATGAGTCAACTCTTCGCATGAGGTGGCCAAAGACAGCAGCCCAAACAAAGACAGCATTGAAAAAGAAAATTATGGAAGATTTGTAGTTAAATTCCTGCATCATTCTGCACTCAATTTTCCCTACTTCCATAGTAAAAACAATGTATCTAAGGGAGACATGACTCTAGTCACCTTCCTGTTAAGTTGCAAACTACAAGCTATAGGTTCTGGACCAATCCTTCAATCCTTCAATCTGTCATCACCCCTACACCTTTTTAAGCAGTTGTGTTCAGTTTCAGTTGTCTATTAATCTACTACTTTGAGTGTGATAAGGAATATGATAAATCCAGTCCATTGAATGTGGTATTTCTTTGCCTATTTTAGTATCATGTGGGCAGAGAAGTGAGGGTCTTGATCCAAGGAAATGTAACTAGGAAGGCCAAACTGGTACAATACTTTTGTTCTAACTTTTTGATAGTATTCAAAGCATTGGCTTCAGTCACTAGGTATACAAAGCCAAACCCAAAATATGAGTCAAGTTTTGTTAATATCCATCTAAGTTCCCCCCAGGCAATAGATAAAGAGTCAGTATTATCTACTTGCCAGCTATGAGTTGGATCTTCCCTCCTGGGAATACTTCCCAGGGCTATTTGCAAACACTGCCTTTTTGATGGCAAACGGAATATTTATTATTAATGGTTTAAGCTTCAGTAAGGGCTACTGGTAAATCTGTCAATTGATCCATTGATACATGATTTGAATTCCTCCATGTAGACTCTATTCATGTACCCAGGCTGCCAATTCAAGTGGTCAAACTAAATCATTAACTTAGTTGATTTGTTGATTCTTTGCATAAGGCTTCTTTGGTGAGCATCAACATGTACTACTTTGGTTTGCTCTTAGAACTTACATAAAGATTTTCAAATAGCAGTATCCTTTTTATCACCCAGTCATCTATGGTCCACTTGCCAGGTTAATTTGCAAATTCACTGGTCAAGAGTCAGTATATACTCAAAAAGTAGGGTGTTTACTTGTATCTAATTCTTATCATTGCCAGGAATACATCCTATAATTTAGCCTCCTGGACCAAGTTGTTTTTATCTTCCTTGATGAGAATTTTACTACTGTTAGACAGCGGGCCACAACTTTCCATACTGAGCCATGACCCTCAATTCTGGAACTTCTAGAATCATAACTTCAAAAAGCAAATACAATTTACATCTTGGAGATCTTTCAGAAGTCAAAGCGAACTAAAACTATGACCATTAAAGTTCAAATCATGAGATGACAGATAATTCTGGTAGATATTAAGTATGAATGATAGTTTAGAAATTAAATGATGTATAAATTTGCATAGATATATTTCCCAATCAGAGCTTACAATTATTAAAAAGATGAGAAAATAGTCTTTTCAACAAGTGGTACTCAGACAACTGGGTCTCCACATGCAAAAGAATTAACTTGGACCCTTAACTCACACCATAAAAAATTAATTCGAAATGGATCATAAAACTAAGAGCTAAAAAGATATAAAACTCATAGAAAAAATATAGGGGCAAATCTTCATGACCTCAAATTAGGCAATATTTATTAAGTGTGGCACCAAAAGCAAAAAAAAAAAGATAAACTGGACTTCAACAAAATTTAAAAACTTCATGCTTCAAAGGACACTATCAAGAAAATGAAAAAGACAACCCACTGAATAAGAGAAAATATTTGCAAATCATATATCTGATAAAGGATATTTTATCCAGGGTACATAAAGAACTCTTACAACTCAACAATAAAAAGACAATTTGATTTAGAAGTGTGTGAAAAATATAAGTAGATATTTTTCCAAAGAAGAGACACAAATAGCTAATAAGCACACGCAAATATGTCACACATAACTAGTCATTCAGTTCAGTTCAGTTCAGTCGCTCAGTCGTGTCCGACTCTTTGCGACCCCATGAATCGCAGCACGCCAGGCCTCCCTGTCCATCACCAACTCCCGGAGTTCACTCAGACTCATGTCCATCGAGTCAGTGATGCCATCCAGCCATCTCATCCTCTGTCGTCCCCTTCTCCTCCTGCCCACAATCCCTCCCAGCATCAGAGTCTTTTCCAATGAGTCAGCTCTTAGGGAAATGCAAATCAAAATCACTTTGAGATACCACTTCATATTTGACAAGGGGGCTAAAATTAAAAAAAAAAAAAAGGACAGTAACAAGTGTCAGTGAGAATACAGAGAAATTGGAATACTCATACATTACCAGTGGGATGTAAAATGGTATAGCCACTTTGGAAAACAGTTTTACAGTTATTCAAAATGTTGAATTTAGAGTTATCATATGCCCTAGGAATTCTCCTGCTGGCTTCCCTAGTGGCTCAAATAGTAAAGAATCTGCCTGTGATGCCGGAGGCCTGGGTTTGATCCCTGTGTCAGGAAGATCCCTTGGAGAAAGGAATGACTACCCACTCCATTTGTCTTGACTGGAGAATCCCACGGACAGAGGAGCCTGGTGGCTACAGTCCAAGGGGTCGCAAAAAGTCAGAAACAACTGAATTGCTGAATTGGACACTTTCACAGCAATTCTGCTGCTAGATCAGAATAGGCAAATCCACAGAAATAGAATGTATATTAGTGGTTGCCAGGGAATGGAAGGAGGTAAATGGGAAGTGACTGTTAACGGCTATGGGGGTTCTTTCTGGAATGATGAAAATGTTTTGAAAGTAGATAGCTGCACAAATCTATGATTATACTAAAACCCACTAAATTGTACACTTGAAAGGGTGAATTTTATGCTGTGTGAATTGTATCTCAATAAAGCTATTAAATAAACTATTAAAAAGGAGCTCTTATAGAAAATAATAAATATTTGAAAGTTGAAATTTCATGTTTGGGGACTTCCCTGACAATCCAGTGGTTAAGACTCAGTGCTTCTATTACAGGGAACTAAGATCCCACAGGCCAAGTGGTACAGCCAAAACAAAAACAAAACTTCATGTTTATATCTCCTGAAAGCTGCTTCATTAACATATTTAGACTTACTTTACCAAAGAGGATATACAGATGGCAAATGAGCACATGACAAGATGTTCAACATCATTAGCTATTAGGGAAGTGCAAGTGAATGGCACTTGATAACACTTGATGAGATAACACTCCATACCTACTAGAATGCCTAAAACTAAAAAGACTGACCATGACAGTTGTTGGTAAGAATATGGAGGAATTAATCCTCATATACTGCTGTAAGAATTTAAAGTGAAACTTTGGAAGTTTGGCATTTTCTTAAAAGTTAAATACACACCTTCCATAAGACCCAACTATTCCACTTATAGGTGTTTACTCAAGAAACATTGCCTTGCTTATATGCAAGTGTTCCTAGTATAACAGCCCAAGCTGGAAACCCAAATGTGCGTGGGTAGTAAATCCTGGTATATCCATACACTGGAATGCTCAGTTCAGTTCAGTCGCTCAGTCGTGTCCGACTCTTTGAGACCCCATGAATCGCAGCACCCCAGGCCTCCCTGTCCATCACCAACTCCTGGAGTTCACTCAGACTCACGTCCATCGAGTCAGTGATGCCATCCAGCCATCTCATCCTCTGTCGTCCCCTTCTCCTCCTGCCCCCAATCCCTCCCAGCATCAGAGTCTTTTCCAATGAGTCAACTCTTCACATGAGGTGGCCAAAGTACTGGAGTTTCAGCTTTAGCATCATTCCTTCCAAAGAAATCCCAGGGCTGATCTCCTTCAGAATGGACTGGTTGGATCTCCTTGCAGTCCAAGGGACTCTCAAGAGTCTTCTCCAACACCACAGTTCAAAAGCATCACTTCTTCTACACAGCAATAAAAAGGAGTTAAGTCTTGATACATGAAACAACAGGGATAAGCATACTGGGTAAAGGAAGCTAGACCAAAAAGGAGTACATATTATATGGATTCATTTATCTAAAAGTCTAGAAAATGTAAAATAATCTGCAGTTACAGAAACTAAGATGAGTGATTGTCTGGGAAGGAGGGACTGGGATGAAGAGAAGGGAGAGATTACAAAAGCAACACTTTGGTGTTCTACATAACTTAGTTTTCTTGGTTGTGGTGATAGTTTGATTGATGTATATGCACGTTAATTCTCATCAAGTTGTAGTCTTTAAACATGTAGTTTATTTTAATTTACTTTTATCTCACTAAGATTGTTTTAAAAAAATCTTTGATCTTTTTCACAGATATAGAAACTTCTTAATGGAAATTGGTATAGTTTTAGTGAACCTCATTCATACCACAGATTTATTTATGAAAACTTGTAATAAGCTAAATACAGATAAACAAAGTAACATTTTTTTAGGCATCAAGGGAGCTCTTTATTCAGAGAATTTTTTTTTAATAAAAAAAATTTGAACACAAAATGATGATATGTGTGTACATTTCTGAGATTTTATACATGCATAGATTCTTCTCTTTTTTTGGCCATGCAACTTGCAGGGTTTTAGTTTCCCAACCAGGGATTGAGCCCAAGCGATAGCAGTGACTGCTTCAAATCCTAACCTCTGGACTACCAACCAGGGAGCTCCTTTACACAAGCATAGATTCTTGTAACCACTACCACAGACAGGCTACAAAACCACTAACACCTGAAAGAATGCCAACCTGCTGCCTCTTTGTATTTAGATCATTTTCTAAACTTCATCTTGGCTACCACTGACCTGATGCATTATATGTTTCTATATTTTAGCTTTTGCTGGAATGTCATATAAAATGGAAACATACAGAATATAATCTTTTGATACTGGTTCTTTCACGTAGCGTAATGCATTTGAGAGTCATCCATATGTATGTACCAATAATCCGTTCCTGTTTATTGTTGAGTAGCATTCCATTGTGTGGATGAACTACAGTTTATTTACCCATTTATCTATTGAAGAACAAGTGGACAGTTTCCAGTTTTGGACAATTATGTATAATGCTTATACGTGAAAGGTTGTTGTTGAATCACGTGAAGACACCGGGATTCTTGGCCCCCAGAGGAGAAGAATTCAATCTGGGGCCAGAGACGAGGCTTCATTGCTCAGAGCTTTTGTGTAATAAAGTTTTATTAAAGTATAAGGAGATAGAGAAAGCTTCTGACATAGGCATCAGAAGGGGGCAGAAAGAATACCCGCTTGCTAGTGTTAACCATGAAGTTATATAATCCAAAGAATGTCTGGAGGTTGTAAAGACCTCATCAGACCTACTCCCATAATTTACATTTTAAGATAACAGAAGGTTTAATCCAAAGACTGTCCTTAGGCAGGATACATTATTGTTATATAATCCTAAGGAATGTGGAGAAAGAAAAAGGTTTGTCCTTTCTTCCTCCTTGAGAATTCCAGACCCCTCTCTCCTTGGGAACCCCTAGACTCCTTATCAACCTGCCTAGGAAATGACTCTCTCATACAGAGAATTATTTTAAAATTAAAAATTCTTTTTGCAGTGTAAATAATCATTAGTTCCTTTAATACTTTTATAAAATTTAGTCTTTAGTGTATCAAATTTCCTTCAAGAGGGGCACCTTTGTGCTAATTACACTATGAATACCTGCTAAGTTGCTTCAGTCGTGTCCGACTCTGTGCGACCCCATAGACGGCCTCCAACCAGGCTCCTCTGTCCCTGGGATTCTCCAGGCAAGAACACTGGAGTGGGTTGCCATTTCCTTCTCCAGTGCATGAAAGTGAAAAGTGAAAGTGAAGTCGCTCAGTTGTGTCTGACTCTTAGCAACCTCATGGACTTCAGCTTACCAGGCTCCTCTGTCCATGGGATTTTCCAGGCAAGAATACTGGAGTAGGGTGCCACTGCCTTCTCCGATGAATACCTAACAAATATTTACAGATATCTACTTCATATGGCAAGAAAAGCCTTATTGTCAGTGATGTGATGGTCAATGTTTAACAAATGTCTAGGGATGTATGGTGGAGAGAGGGAAAGCAGTCCTTCATTTATAGCATTTGCCAACTGAAAAGGCAAAATAGGATAGGATACTGAAAGAGGAACTCCCCAGGTCGGTAGGTGCCCAATATGCTACAGGAGATCAGTGGAGAAATAACTCCAGAAAGAATGAAGGGAAGGAGCCAACGCAAAAACAATACCCCGTTGTGGATGTGACTGGTAGAAGCAAGGTCCAATGCTGTAAAGAGCAATATTGCATAAGAACCTGGAATGTTGGATCCATGAATCAAGGCAAACTGGAAGTGGTCAAACAGGAGATGGCAAGAGTGAATGTCGACATTCTAGGAATCAGCGAACTACAATGGACTGGAATGGGTGAATTTAACTCAGATGACCATTATATTTACTACTATGGGCAGGAATCCCTCAGAAGAAATGGAGTAGCCATCATGGTCAACAAAAGAGTCCAAAATGCAGTACTTGGATGCAATCTCAAAAGTAACAGAATGATCTCTATTCGTTCCCAAGGCAAACCATTCAATATCTCAGTTATCCAAGCCTATGCCCCAACCAGTAATGCTGAAGAAGCTGAAGTTGAATGGTTCTATGACGACCTACAAGACCTTTTAGAACTAACACCCCCCCCAAAAAAAAAGTCCTTTTCATTATAGGGGACTGGAATGCAAAAGTAGGAAGTCAAGAAACACCTGGAGTAACAGGCAAATTTGGCCTTGGAATATGGAATGAAGCAGGGCAAAGGCTAATAGGGTTTTGCCAAGAGAACGCACTGGTCATAGCAAACACCATCTTCCAACAACACAAGAGAAGACTCTACACATGAACATCACCAGATGGTCAACATATATAATATATCAACAATATAATCAGATTGATTATATTCTTTGCAGCCAAAGATGGAGAAGCTCTAAACAGTCAGCAAAAACAAGACCAGGAGCTGACTGTGTCTCAGATCATGAACTCCTTCCTTATTGCCAAATTCAGACTTAAATTGAAGAAAGTAGCGAAAACCACTAGACCATTCAGATATGACCTAAATTAGATCCCTTATGATTATACAGTGGAAGTGAGAAATAGATTTAAGGGACTAGATCTGATAGAGTACCTGATGAACTATGAATGGAGGTTCGTGACATTGTACAGGAGACAGGGATCAAGACCATTCCCATGGAAAAGAAATGCAAAAAAGCAAAATGGCAGTCTGGGGAGGCCTTACAAATAGCTTGAAAAGAAGAGAAGCGAAAAGCAAAGGAGAAAAGGAAAGATATAAACATCTGAATGCAGAGTTCCAAAGAATAGCAAGCAGAGATAAGAAGCCTTCCTCAGCGATCAATGCAAAGAAATAGAGGAAAACAACAGAATGGGAAAAACTAGAGATCTCTTCAAGAAAATTAGAGAACCAAGGGAACATTTCACACAAAGATGGGCTCGATAAAGGACAGAAATGGTAGGGACCTAACTGAAGCAGAAGATATTAAGAAGAGGTGGCAAGAATACATAGAAGAACTGTACAAAAAAGATCTTCAAGACCAAGATGATCACGATGGTGTGATCACTCACCTAGAGCCAGACATCCTGGAATGTGAAGTCAAGTGGGCCTTAGAAAGCATCACTATGAACAAAGCTAGTGGAGGTGATGGAATTCCAGTTGAGCTATTTCAAATCCTGAAAGATGGTGCTGTGAAAGTGCTGCACTCAACATGCCAGCAAATTTGGAAAACTCAGCAGTGGCCTCAGGACTGGATCCCAAAGAAAGATAATGCCAAAGAATGCTCAAACTACTGCACAATTGCACTCATCTCACATGCTAGTAAAGTAATGCTCAAAATTCTACAAGCCAGGCTTCAGCAATACGTGAACCGTGAACTTCCAGATGTTCAAGCTGATTTTAGGAAAGGCAGAAGAACCAGAGATCAAAGTGCCAACATCTGCTGGATTGTCAAAAAAACAAGACTGGTTCCAAATAGGAAAAGGAGTACGTCAAGGCTGTATATTGTCACCTTGCTTATTTAACTTATATGCAGAGTACATCATGAGAAATGCTGGACTGGAAGAAGCACAAGCTGGAATCAAGATTGCCAGGAGAAATATCAATAACCTCAGATATGCAGATGACACCACCCTTATGGCAGAAAGTGAAGAGAAACTAAAAAGCCTCTTGATAAAAGTGAAAGAGGAGAGTGAAAAAGTTGACTTAAAGCTCAACATTCAGAAAACTAAGATCATGGCATCTGGTCCCATCACTTTATGGGAAATAGATGGGGAAACAGTGGAAACAGCATCAGACTTTATTTTTTTGGCTCCAATGTCACTGCAGATGGTGATTGCAGCCATGAAATTAAAAGACGCTTATTCCTTTGAAGGAAAGTTATGACCAACCTAGATAGCATATTAAAAAGCAGAGATATTACTTTGCCAACAAAGGTCTATCTAGTCAAGGCTATGGCTTTTCCAGTGGTCATGTATGGATGTGAGAGTTGGACTGTGAAGAAAGCTGAGCACCTAAGAATTGATGCTTTTGAACTGTAGTGCTGGAGAAGACTCTTGAGAGTCCCTTGGACTGCAAGGAGATCCAACCAGTCAGTCCTAATGGAGACTAGTCCTGGATGTTCATTGGAAGGACTGATGCTGAGGCTGAAACGCCAATACTTTGTCCATGTCATGCGAAGAGTTGACTCATTGGAAAAGATCCTGATCCTGGGAGGGATTGGGGCAGGAGGAGAAGGGGACGACAGAGGATGAGATAGCTGGATGGCATCACTGACTCGATGCACATGTGTTTGGGTGAACTCTGGGAGTTGGTGATGGACAGGGAGGCCTGGCGTGCTGCGATTCATGGGGTCGCAAAGAGTCAGACACGACTGAGTAACTGAACTGAATGGTGTAAATATTCTGAATGTGTTAGTTTCAAACTATCAATGTGACATCACTGAACTTGGAAAGAAATGGGCACAATTGGCTCTCATAGGGAAGAAGCAAGATTGAGTTGATTCCAGCAGAACACTAATTATTGATAATGTAAGTTTAATAGGCATACATGGAAAGAATAATGGGTATAAAATCATAAATACAGTGTTGCACATGTAACTTCTGAAAGACTGTAAAGAACTTCTCAAGCTTCTGATTCAGTTACTGATCTGTAGACCTAGTAAAATATGTATTTGTGTTCAGTTGTGTGCAACTCTTTTGCAACCCCCATGGACTATAGCCCACCAGGCTTCTCAACTCAAGGATTGAACCTGCATCTTCTATGTCTCCTGCATTGGTGGGTGGATTCTTTACATGGAGCCACCTGGGAAGCCCCTAGTATAATATACTGAACTCTTAATTACTAGGATGATTAACAATGAGCTCTTCATAGAGAAATGAAAAGCATGGTTAAATACATTTAAAAATACCATTTATGATAAGAAAAATGTCCAACAAGAAACATGTTTTTGAATAAATACAAGTTATGGATCAATTTTGACAAAATTAAAGAGAAAACTATAATAAATAATCATAATGACCGAGTTTTGAAAACCACTGGGGATTCCTTGGTGGCTCAATGGTAAAGAATCTGCCTGCCAATGCAGGAGACATGGGTTCAATCTCTGATCCTGGAAAACCTCACATGCCTCAGAGCAACTAACCCTGTAGGCCACAACGACTGTGCTCTGCATCCCAGGAGCCACAGTTACTGAGTCCACATGCCGCAGCTACAGAAGCCTGCACAACCTGAAGCCCATGCTCTGCAAGAGAAGCCACTGCAATAAGAAGCCCACACACTACAACAAAGAGTAGCCCCCACCGCCACAACTAGAGAAAGCCTGCGCAAAGAAATGAAGACCTTGTTCAGTTGCTCAGTCGTGTCCGACTCTTTGCCACCCCATGGACTGCAGCATGCCAGATTTCCCTGTCCTTCACCATCTCCTGGAGATTGCTCAAATTCATGTTCATTGAGTCAGTGATGCTATCCAACCATCTTGTCCTCTGTTGTCCCCTTCTTCTCCTGCCCTTAATCTTTCCCAGCTTCAGGGTCTTCTTTAATAAGTCAGCTCTTCGCATTAGGTAGCCAAAGTACTGGAGCTTCAGCTTCAGCATCGGTCCTTCTAAAGTATATTCAAGACTGATTTCCCTTAGGATTGACTGGTTTGATCTCCTTGCAGTCCAAGAGACTCCCAAGAGTCTTCTCCATCACCACAGCTCAAAAGCATCAATTCTTCAGCGTTCAGCCTTCATTATGGTCCAACTCTCATATCCATAGGTGACTACTGGAAAAACCCAAGCTTTGACTACAGAGACCTTTGTTGGCAAAGTAACGCAGCCAAAAATAAATAATTTTTTTAAAGATACATTAAATGCTAAGAAAATCACAAATAATTAAGGAATGTTAATTCCTCAGATTTATTTGGATTTTTAAACTGAATTAAAATTTATGAAACTATTGTACTCAGCTGATCCTTGAAATACATGAAACCACTTACAATAAACTTCATAGGTAGCAATTTTTCTATTAGAATATTTTTAAGTTACTATGGAAACAAGTTGTCCTATTGTTACACTTCAGGCCACTTCTCAGTCTTATACTAGCTAACTCAGCTCTCCTTTTCTTCCTTTCTGCATTCCCCAGAAACTCATTCGGCCGTAAATTTCTCTTTAAAGACTTTCCTCCATTTAAATTTATTGAATGGAAAGGGGAATGAGGGAATCTTTGGAAATATTTTATATCCTGATCTAGGTGGTGGTCACATGCATATTTACATATGTAAAAATTCAAGCTGAGTACTTAAGATTTTTAACGTGGGTTCCCAGTTGTCCCAGAACCAGCATAGCACTGCAGACCATGATTTGTTCATAGAAGGCTCTCAGTTTAACTGAATTGAACCAAGATTGCAGCAGCAGAACTTGACCTTTTACAAGCACTCGATACATGTTTGTTATCCTTGTTGACAATGATGACTATTTGTGGACTGTGAACCTTCTTCCTGGTCCAAGAAACATTTGCCCGGCAGTCAGTTACATAATGATTAACTAAAACTACAGTTATTCCAAATTAGTACTTTCTCTTTCTGTCCTTCAGATTTTTAACTCATAATGGAAGATTTGGGCAGGAAATGGAACATGTTTTTTTTCTACAGTGGGTGGTGTTCATGATTTTGGTTTTACCATCAAAATATTGGTTGTACATAACTGTGCCATGATGTCTATCATTTCCTTTCCACCCTTTCTCTTCTTTAAATGAACTTGTCTGCGCCTCCTACTCTAAGAGTTTGCTCACACATGTTATTCCCTTGTCAGCCCCCAGCCAGTTGGGCCAGGAATAAACTAAGCTCGGCCAATTGGCTCTTCTCTCCCTAAAATTTGGAAATGAGATTTAGAAATTCCAGAACTCTCTTTCACTGCTTGAACTGGAAATAATATACAGCTGGTATGGGTGTTCGTCATATGTGCACTTGTGTATATATGTGGTCATAGGCCGTTGTCTTGGGCTCTACTATATCATGCAGTACCACTTAACTCTTGGGGATCTTTTTATCATTCCAAATCGTAGAAATACAGAGTGCCTCACTATTTTGCTGACACCTCCCTCTTTCAGTTTTACCTACTCTCTCAAGTCCCTTTTTCTATTTCCTAGCCATCAGGAGAATGGCTTGGCAACTTCTGGTCCAGAGGTTATCCCTAATTCTCAGCTCATTGAAGTCGATAATAGTTCAGAGGGTTCAAGGACCCCTACTTTATTAGTGATTTTTTTAATTAAAAATAATTTTAAAATTAATTTTAAAATAATTTGATTTAATTAAGTCAAAGACATAAACAGATGGAGAGATATTCCATGTTCCTGAGTGGGAAGAATCAATATTGTGAAAATGACTATACTACCAAATGCAATCTACAGATTCAATGTGATCCCTATCAAATTACCAATGGCATTTGTCACAGAACTAGAACAAAAATTTCACAATTCATATGGAAACACAAAAGACCCAGAAGACCCAAAGCAGTCTTGAGAAATAAGAATGGAGCTGGAGGAATCAACGTTCCTGACTTCAGATTATACTACAAAGCTACAGTCATCTAGACAGTATGGTACTGGCACAAAAACAGAAATATAGACCAATGGAACAAGATTAAGAACCCAGGGATAAACCCATGCACCTATGGGTACCTTATTTTTGACAAAGGAGGCAAGAATATACAATGGGGCAAAGACAGCCTCTTTAATAAATGGTGCTGGGAAAACTGGACAGCTACATGCAAAAGAAGGAAATTAGATCACTACCTAACACCATACACAAAGATAAACTCAAAATGGATTAAAGACCTAAATGTAAGACCAGAAACTATTAAACTCTTAAAGGAGAACATAGGCAGAACACTCGATGACATAATCAAAGCAAGATCTTCTATGACCCACCTCCTAGAGTAATGGAAATAAAAACAAAATAAACAAGTGGGACCTCATTAAACTTAAAAGCTTTTGCACAACAAAGGAAACTATAAACAAGGTGAAAAGACAACCCTCGGAATGGAAGAAAATAATAGCAAGGGAAACAACTGATAAAGAATTAGTTTCCAAGGTATACAAGCAGTTTATACAACTCAATACCAAAAAAGCAAATAACCCAATCAAAAAGTGGGAACGGGACCTGAAGAGACATTTCTCCAAAGAAGACATACCGATGGCTAACAAGCACATGAAAAGATGCTCAACATCACTCATTATCAGAGAAATGCCAATCAAAACTACAATGAGATACCACCTCACAGTAGTCATAATGAAAGTGAAAGTGAAGTCACGTCTGACTCTTTGTGACCCCATGGACTGTAGCCCACCAGGCTCCTCCATCCATGGAATTTTCAGGCAAGAGTACTGGGGTGGGTTGCCATTTCCTTCTCCAGGGGATCTTCCTGACCCAGGGATTGAACCCAGGTCTCCCGCATTGCAGGCAGATGCTTTACCATCTGAGCCACCACGGAAGCCCAGTCAGAATGGCCATCATCAAAAAGTCTACAAACAATAAATGCTGGAGAGGGTGTGAAGAA
The DNA here is from genome assembly GCF_027580195.1 of Bos mutus. NCBI lineage: Eukaryota > Metazoa > Chordata > Mammalia > Artiodactyla > Bovidae > Bos > Bos mutus. The sequence continues at coordinate 58,684,792 of NC_091622.1, read as the reverse complement.
AAGGGAACACTCTTGCATTGTTGGTGAGGATGTAAACTGATAAAGCCATTATGGAAGATGATATGGAGACTCCTTAAAAAGCTAGGAATAAAACCACCATATGACCTAGCAATCCCACTCCAAGGCATATACCCTGAGGAAATCAAAACTGAAAAAGACACATGTACCCCAATATTCACTGCAGCTCTATTTATAACAGCTAGAACACAGAAGCAACCTAGATGTCCATTGACAGATGAATGGATAAAGAAGTGGTGGTACATATATACAGTGGAATACTGCTGCTGCTACTGCTAAGTCACTTCAGTCGTGTTCAACTCTATGTGACCCCATAGATGGCAGCCCATCGGGCTCCCCTGTCCCTGGGATTCTCCAGGCAAGAACACTGGAGTGAGTTGCCATTTCCTTCTCCAATGCATGACAGTGAAAAGTGAAAGTGAAGTTGCTCAGTCGTGTCCGACCCTCAGCGACCCCATGGACTGCAGCCCTCCAGGCTCCTCCGTCCATGGGATTTTCCAGGCAAGAGTACTGGAGTGGGGTGCCACTGCCTTCTCCGACAATGGAATACTACTCAGCCATAAAAAGGAACACATTTGAATCTGTTCTAATGAGGTGGATGAAACTAGAGCCCATTATACACAGTGAAGTAAGTCAGAAAGAGAAATATAAATATCATATACTGACACATATATATGGAATCTGAAGAGATGGCACTGGAATTTATTTTCAGGACGGCAATGGAGAAACAGACATAGAGAACAGACCTATGGACAAGGTGGGAGGAGAGGAAGAAGAGGAGATGTATGGAGAGAGTAACATAGAAATTTACAATACCATGTGTAAAACAGATAACCAATGGGGATTTGCTGTAAGATTCAGGGAACGCAAACAGGGGCTCTGTGACAGGCTGAAGGGTTGGGTGGGAAGGGAGATGGGAGGGAGGTCTGGGAGGAAGGGGACATGGGTATACCTATGGCTGATTCTTGTTGATATATGACAGAAAACCACAAAATTCTGTAAAGCAATTATCCTTCAATTAAAAAATTAGAAAAAAATTTTGGCCACACTGCACAGCACGTGGAATCTTAGTTCCCCAGAATAGATTGAACTGGTATCCTCTGCATTGGAAGCACAGAGTCTTAACCACTGGACCACCAGGGAAGTCATTAATGACTTTTTTTTTTTTTTTAAACTTTACAATATTGTATTAGTTTTGCCAAATATCGAAATGAATCCGCCACAGGTATACATGTGTTCCCCATCCTGAACCCTCCTCCCTCCTCCCTCCCCATACCATCCCTCTGGGCTGGCCCAGTGCACCAGCCCCAAGCATCCAGTATCGTGCATCGAACCTGGACTGGTGACTCGTTTCATACATGATATTATACATGTTTCAATGCCATTCTCCCAAATCTTCCCACCCTCTCCCTCTCCCACAGAGTCCATAAGACTGTTCTATACATCAGTGTCTCTTTTGCTGTCTCGTACACAGGGTTATTGTTACCATCTTTCTAAATTCCATATATATGCGTTAGTATACTGTATTGGTGTTTTTCTTTCTGGCTTACTTCACTCTGTACAATAGGCTCCAGTTTCATCCACCTCATTAGAACTGATTCAAATGTATTCTTTTTTAATGGCTGAGTAATACTCCATTGTGTATATGTACCATAGCTTTCTTATCCATTCATCTGCTGATGGACATCTAGGTTGCTTCCATGTCCTGGCTATTATAAACAGTGCTGCGATGAACATTGGGGTACACGTGTCTCTTTCCCTTCTGGTTTCCTCAGTGTGTATGCCCAGCAGTGGGACTGCTGGATCATAAGGCAGTTCTATTTCCAGTTTTTTAAGGAATCTCCACACTGTTCTCCATAGTGGCTCTACTAGTTTGCATTCCCACCAACAGTGTAAGAGAGTTCCCTTTTCTCCACACCCTCTCCAGCATTTATTGCTTGTAGACTTTTGGATCACAGCCATTCTGACTGGCGTGAAATGGTACCTCATAGTGGCTTTGATTTGCATTTCTCTGATAATGAGTGATGTTGAGCATCCTTTCATGTGTTTGTTAGCCATCTGTATGTCTTCTTTGGAGAAATGTCTATTTAGTTCTTTGGCCCATTTTTTGATTGGGTCATTTATTTTCCTGGAGTTGAGCTGTAGGAGTTGCTTGTATATTTTTGAGATTAGTTGTTTGTCAGTTGCTTCATTTGCTATTATTTTCTCCCATTCTGAAGGCTGCCTTTTCACCTTGCTAATAGTTTCCTTTGTTGTGCAGAAGCTTTTAAGGTTAATTAGGCCCCATTTGTTTATTTGTGCTTTTATTTCCAATATTCTGGGAGGTGGGTCATAGAGGATCCTGCTGTGATGTATGTCGGTGAGTGTTTTGCCTATGTTCTCCTCTAGGAGTTTTATAGTTTCTGGTCTTACGTTTAGATCTTTAATCCATTTTGAGTTTATTTTTGTGTATGGTGTTAGAAAGTGTTCTAGTTTCATTCTTTTACAAGTGGTTGACCAGTTTTCCCAGCACCACTTGTTAAAGAGATTGTCTTTAATCCATTGTATATTCTTGCCTCATTTGTCAAAGATAAGGTGTCCATATGTGCATGGATTTATCTCTGGGCTTTCTATTTTGTTCCATTGATCTATATTTCTGTCTTTGTGCCAGTACCCATTAATGACTCTTTTAATGACCCCTCAGTCATAGAGAATGGAAACATTCTCTGCCTTCTCTCATAATGTAGCGAGAGAGAATAACTTCACCTTGGAACACTGCATTCCCCACAAAGGGCAACTTCCACTTATTCTGTCTTCCCCTTCTGAGGAAGGGGATAATGGTGAGGGTAGCATTGATTTTCCTAACTGGTACCTCTCACTGGATCCAGTGGGGAAGGGAGAGATTCCAAAAGCTGATGTTTTCTCAAACATGAGTGTGTTATCTTTAGCTGTATATCCTTAGCTCTGAGCTCAAAAACAGGATCTCATTCTACTTAAGATGAAGAATCCCTGATATAAACAATAATATGGGTTGGACTCCTTTCCAATGCTGTTTCATATAATTAGCAGTGTAAGTGCCTCATTTCTGGTAGTGACTCTCAAATATATGTATAAGACAAATTTTACAAATTTCAGTATTGGTTGGATTTTTTAATAGTTTAGTCATTACTTTTAACAAACCATTTTCACATATACTGTGCCACTTAATTGTCTGGGCTATCGCTGATCCACAATCCTATCCAGAGATTACACTGGAAAATTCCAGAGTACCCCGGATTCCTAGTTAACTTTCCAATTACCTTTCCTCCTCAAAGTGCATAGCCTCCTTTCCAGACCCACAAGAATTCTAGTCAGAGCTGATTCTAGATTAAAACCTGTTTTAGGAAAGAATACCTTTTCATCAATTTTATTCCCCCATTAATTTGGCACGTAGATTATTTCTAACAATTGCATTTGGAATCTGTCTTGGGATTTTTGTACTCTCTGCATATCTACCATTATTTGTCTTTGTTACAATATAAGAAAAACATATCTTAGAATTTAAGGTGTATATATTGATAGTTGGTTTCTGCTACTAAGGGAAAGTTAAATAAGTAGCCCATGGAAGGGGCCCTGTGTACCCCTCCATGATTCTATTTCCTCCTCCTTTTAATTCTTACAACCTTGGCTAGTATGCCATTTGGATTGTGACTGAAGCTAAAATAAAAGTCTGTGGATTTCCTCGTAATAGATAATGTAATGGTTAGGAATAGGATAGAAGCACTTAAAATCCTCCTGTATTTTGACAGTTTCCTTCAAAATTCACAATCCTAAACATCACATTAGGAGAAATAATATCCTGATCACAGAAGGTGATATATCTTTTAGATAAACTTTAGAGAAAGACTGAAATACATTTATGACAGTTTAGGTGGAGATTGAGGAATAAAAATAGACATAGCATAATGAATTCCAGAACTCAATTATCTCCTTGTGTGTGTGTGTCTGTATAACATGCTCCAGAGGATGAAATAAGCAATATCTTCTAAAAAAAGAAATGTTTAGGGCACTTGGCAGTCATACAGAAGCTATCACAGCTGCTTTTCCACATTTATTATTAAACATTATCCCCAAGGTCAGAACTCAGTTTGCCTTTTATTTTCTTCACACTAAATATCTTTCTTTCTTCCCATAAAGTTTCTAATGTCTTCCTTATTTTCCCTCACTTGGTCCCCTTCTTCAATTTTTATTACATAAATTCTTGAAAAATCATTCTATTACTTTCTTAAAAATTGGTACAGAGAATATTGTCAATATATCAATTGTTATATAGCAAAAAATAAATATGTAGAATGTTTCACTTTGAAGTTTTAAATTATGAAAATACTACTCACATTCTCTGTCTTCAGGAAATAGTAAGATAGCAGTGAAATTGTAAACTCTTCAAAATATAGGAGTAATTTAATTTATTCCTATAAAAGTGAACATACTTTCTCAAGATCTATTTCTCCCAAATTTGTGTAAGTAACTTCAACTGGCTAACAGTGAGGGTTTTACCCCAAATAATAAAATGGCTTTAACTGCCTCATTAACTCTCAAAAAACTTGAGAAGCATTGTTGACCAAAATTAATTCCAAATAAATTGTTTAAATATAATAAATAATTGAAAAGTTAGAAGAAATTTGAATGAAATATTTATTAAATGTTTGGATCTGAATGTTCTTTGTAGCCCTCAGGATTTTCATATTCATAAATGTGCCCCTAGAGCCAAAGACATAGTAGGCATTCCACATATACCTGCTGAACTGAAGATAACCAGATAACCTTGTAGGTTTCAAAGTAAAAAAAAAAACAAAAAACTGTCTCAAAGGAAAATAGGAAACAATTGACTAAATTTTTAAAATTTAATTTTAGTATATTAAAATTATAATTAATAAAATGAAAGATAGTGAACTGAAAGAAAATTTGAAGCAAATAGGAGAGATGAAGAGTAGAAAAAAAAGAGTAGAAATCTTTATTAAAAAGCTATTCCATTTATAAGAGCATCAAAAAGAATAAAATATTTAGGAATATACTTAACCAAGGAGGTGAAAAACTAATACACTGAAAACTAGAAAACACTGCTGAAAGAAATTAAATACACAAACAAATGGAAAGATATTCTGTGTTTACAGATTGGAAGATCTTATATTATTAAGATATCAATACTATCCAGTGATAGTACAGATCAATGCAATCCCTATCAAAATCTCAATGACACTTTTTTTGCAGAAATAGAAAAATTTATCCTAAAACTCAGATGGAATCTCCAGAGACCCTGACTAGCCAAACGAATCTTAAAAGTGAAAAGAACAAAGTTGTAAGTCTCACGTTTCCTGATTTCAAAACTTATGGTAGTCAAAATAATGTGGTACTGACATAAAGATGGATATATATACACAAATGTAATAGAATGGAGAACCTAGGGAAAAAACTCACATATATAATAAAATAACTTCTTGACATGGGTGCCAAGATCTTTCAATGGGGAAAGAATAGTTTTTTTTTAACAAATGCTGGGAAAAATGAATATCCAATGCAAAAGAGTGAAGTCCAACCCTTACCCTACAGTATACATAAAAATTAGGTGAAAATTGATTAAAGACCTAAATGTTATAGCTAAAAACTATAAAAAGATCTTAGAAGAAAACAGGTGAAAAGCTTCATGACTTTGGATTTGGCAATAATTTCTTGGATATGACACTAAAAACATAGGCAACAAAAGAAAAAATAAATTGTACTTCATAAAAATAAAAGATAAACTGAACTTCATCAAAACTAAAAACTTCTGCATAAAGGACATTATCAAAGAGTGAAAAGGAAAGTCACAGAATGAGAGAAAATATCATAAATCATACACCTGATAAGGGATTAATATGCAGAACACATAAAGAACTCCTACAACTTAACAAAAAAACCCCCACCCAATTAAAAAATGGGCAAAGGACTTTAGTAATCCATTCTCTGAAGAAGGTATACAAATTGATAACTAGAATATGAAAAGATACTCAACATCACTAATTATCAGGGAAATACAAATCAAGACTATATTGCAACAGCAACTCACACACATTAGGATGGCTAATATTGAAAAAAAAACAGTTATAAGTGTTGGTGAGGATGTGGGGAAACTGAAATCCTCATGCACTCACTAGAAAAGACCCTGATGCTGGGAAAGATTGAGGGCAGGAGGAGAAGGGGATGAGAGGGCTGGATGGCATCACCGAGTCAATGGACATGAGTTTGAGCAAACTTGGGGAGATTGTGACAGACAGGGAAGCCTGACGTGCTGCAGTCCATGGATCACAAAGAGGTGGACACGACTTAGCAACTGAACAGCAACAACATCATGCACTGTTGGTGGGAATGTAAAATGCAGCCACTGTGAAACGGTTCCTCAAAAAATTAAACCTAGAATAACCATATGATCCAGCAATTTCCCTTCTGGGTATATACCCAAAAAAATTGAAAGGAGGGACTTGAACTTTATTTGTACACCCGTGTCCACAACAGTGTTATACACAGTAGCCAAAATATAGAAGCAAGCCAAGTTTTCATCAACAGATGAAAGAATAAACAAATATGGTGTGTGTATATATACACACACAACATGGATGACCTTACTTTATGCTAAGCGAAATACATTAGTCATAAAAGGATAAATATTAAACAAGTCCACTTACTTGAAGTACTAAAAATAGTCAAATTTACAGAGATTGTAAGTAGAATGGTGGTTTCCATGGAATGAGATGAAGGGGCAATGGGGAGTTAAGAGTATAATAGGCATGGAGTTTTAATAGGTAAATAAGAAAATGTTCACAAGATAGATGTTGGTAATAGTTGTACAACAAGATGGATGTATTTAATACCACAGAACTGTACCCTTAAAAATGGTTAAAATGGTAAATGTTAAGTTATATACATATTTAACCAGTTAACAGCTGACTTGTGGCCACTCAAGTTGATATGTTGAAGCCCTAACCCCCATTGTGACTATGTGGAAATAGGATCTTTAAGGGGGTGTGTTTTATAATGCGTTAGTCATTCAGTCGTGTCCGACTCTTTGCTTTCCCATGGACTGTAGCCTGCCAGGCTTCTCTGTCCATGGAATTCTCCAGGCAAGAATACTGGAGTGGATTGCTATTCCCTCCTCCAGGGAAACTTCCCAACCCAGGGATCGAACTTTGGTCTCCTTCCTCACAGGAATATGCTTTACCGTTTGAGCTACAGGGGAAATCTCCCTTTAAGTGGGTAAGTGAGGTTGAATGAGGTCATAAGGACAAGCCCTAATCCAATAGGAATAATGTCCTTATAAGAAGAGAAAGACACACCAGAACTGCCTCCACACAGAGTAAAGGCCATGTGAGAACAAAGCAAGATGGTCATCTGCAAGCCAGATCTTGATCTTCCGGATTTCCTACCTCCAGAACTTCAAGAAAATAAATTTCTGTTGTTTAAGACATCTAGTCTGTCCTATTCGGTTATGAGAGCCTGAGTAGCCTAACATAACCACAGCTTTTTTTTTTTTTTAAGAAAAAACTCACTAATGATGTTTTGAACTGCAAAAATAATGCATTGATATGAAAAAATTCAAACCATACAAAGGGTAAAAAATCATAAGGGAGACTCTCATACCCCCCACCCCAGAATAACCAATGCCAATAGTTATAAGAATATCTATCAGAATACTTTATGAATACATGGGGCATATATATTTGAATTACAAACACTTTCTACTTCTAATGCAAAAATCAAAGTAGGTCTGGATCAGAAAAGGAAGATATCTTCAAGTTTGTTAATGCCTAAAACATAATTTTACATATTCATACATTCTACTACCATTGTACATTTAGATTATTTCTAGATTTTTTTTCCATCATAAAATGTTAATAACTTCCTTATAGTCATTTAAAATTATTTCCATCCTCATATTTTTTAGAACCTAACATACAATGTAACATTATCTTTTCCATTACCATTGTTCACATAGGTTATTTCCTTATTTTTTGCCCATCATATTAATACAAATGTAATTCACATCTTTATAACTTTACTCTTTTTAAAACTATTTCATTAGTTTCCCAGTAGTGAAAATTGGTCAATGGATGTGATACTTCTACAGAACTTGATATATATTGCCAGCTGATTTCCAAAATGTACCTGCCAATTTACTGTCAGCAGTGCTAACAGTACCAATATTAGATAGTCATATTTAAAAATATCTCCCTCTCTGCTTAAAAAAAAAGCAAAAAAGCCCCCAAAAACTCCCAAAGTATTTGTAGTTAAAAAAGGAAATCTTAACTTGCATTTTTTATTACTACTGAGATTGAAGGTTTTCGAATAACTATTAAGTCATTTGTGTCTTTTTGTGTGTAACTCATACTCTTTATCCATACACATATTAGAGGCATTAATATCTTTCTTAGTGATTTGTGTGAGTCCTTCATATATTACATTACCCTTTCATTTATCAACATTTATTCCAAATATTTCCCAGACTGTTTTGTCTTTTAATTATATATGTCCATTCAACAAATATTTATTCATTATGTTCTAAGTACTGTGGTGGGAATTCTACGTTGCTTTTTAAATTACTTTATATGGAGAATTATACACATACTTTTTGACTCTTCCACTGCTTAAAGTTTTCAAAGGTTGAACTTAGGGCAAAAACCCACGTATGATCCTGGCTCACTGTTCGTGTCAGGGCTGGTCCTTTCTATCTCTCATGAGATTGCAAGCAGACGTTAAGCAAGGGTGCAGTCATCTGATGCTAGACTGGGGATGCAGGATGAGCCCAGTCAAGGCGGTTCACTCACACAGCTGGTAAACTGATGAGGCTGTTGGTGGAGGCTTTTGTTTCTCTCCACCTGGGCATCTTCAAATATAGGTCTGCTTGAGTGGAGTGTCATGGAACCTTGCTTCCTCGAGAGCAAGCAATCCAAGACAATGAGGTGGAAAGCTGCAATCAATGCCTTTATGACCTAGCCTTAGAAGTCACACACCTTCAGCTGTATTTTACAGGTCAGAGCAGCCCTTTTTCAATAGGCTGAAAGAATCTTATTTCCAGAGTTGAGAATCACTAATCACTGGGGATTATCTTGAAAGCTAGCTATGAAAGATCCCAACATCTTGATTTTCCTGTAATTTACTTTATAAAGCAAATACTGATAATTTTTCAATGTTTTGTACCATTCCAATTTTGTAGCATACTGCTCTCAAACACAGCTGTACTTTCAAACACATGTGTGCACATGGGCGCACTCAAGCATGAGACTTTGTTCCACAGAATGAAGCTCCACAGATTAAAGACCCTGTGTTACAGTCAGCCTCTGAACTTCATTAAGTCACATTAGAACTTCTGTGAACTTCATTAGATACCACTTAAAACTCTCTGAATTTGAGTAAACAGAGTTCAAGATGCAAAGTTTAAGAAGCTTGACTTCTACCTACTTGTAATGTTAATTAACGTGGAAACACTTTGTGAGTTTTACCAGAAACCTTTCATTTTCTAGACATTTTTACCTGTGTTCCCACTTTAATTAAAAAGCTCTTGCCCTTAACAATTTACCCATCTTTAGCTAGAACACGATTTTCTAAGTCCACATGGCATTTTACGAATGTTTTATTTTAAAGTCACAGCAATTATTTCTACATCAGATCAGATCAGTCGCTCTGTCGTGTCCAACTCTTTGCAATCCCATGAATCACAGGACGCCAGGCCTCCCTGTCCATCACCAACTCCTGGAGTTCACTCAGACTCACATCCATCGAGACAGTGATGCCATCCAGTCATTTCATCCTCTGTTGTCCCTTTCTCCTCTTGCCCCCAATCCCTCCCAGCATCAGAGTCTTTTCCAATGAGTCAACTCTTCACATGAGGTGGCCAAAGTACTGGAGTTTCAGCTTTAGCATCATTCCTTCCAAAGAAATCCCAGGGCTGATCTCCTTCAGAATGGACTGGTTGGATCTCCTTGCAGTCCAAGGGACTCTCAAGAGTCTTCTCCAACACCACAGTTCAAAAGCATCACTTCTTCGGCGCTCTTCACAGCCTTCTTCACAGTCCAATTCTCACATCCATACACGACCACAGGAAAAACCATAGCCTTGACTAGAGGGACCTTTGTTGGCAAAGTAATGTCTCTGCTTTTGAATATGCTATCTAGGTTGGTCATAACTTTCCTTCCAAGGAGTAAGCATCCTCTAATTTCATGGCTGCAGTCACCATCTGCAGTGATTTTGGAGCGCAGAAAGATAAAGTCTGACACTGTTTCCACTGTTTCCCCATCTACTTGCCATGAAGTGATGCGACCGGATGCCATGATCTTCGTTTTCTGAATGTTGAGCTTTAAGCCAACTTTTTCACTCTCCTCTTTCACTTTCATCAAGAGGCTTTTGAGTTCCTCTTCACTTTCTGCCATAAGGGTGGTGTCATCTGCATATCTGAGGTTATTGATATTTCTCCCGGCAATCTTGATTCCAGCTTGTGTTTCTTCCAGTCCAGCGTTTCTCATGATGTACTCTGCATATAAGTTAAATAAGCAAGGTGACAGTATACAGCCTTGACAGACTCCTTTTCCTATTTGGAACCAGTCTGTTGTTCCATGTCCAGTTCGAACTGTTGCTTCCTGACCTGCATACAGATTTCTCAAGAGGCAGATCAGGTGGTCTGGTATTCCCATCTCTTCCAGAATTTTCCACAGTCTATTGTGGTCCACACAGTCAAAGGCTTTGGCATAGTCAATAAAGCAGAAATAGATGTTTTTCTGGAACTCTCTTGCTTTTTCCATGATCCAGCAGATGTTGGCAATTTGATCTCCGGTTCCTCTGCCTTTTCTAAAATCAGCTTGAACATTAGGAAGTAGGAAGTTCACGGTTCACATATTGCTGAAGCCTGGCTTGGAGAATTTTGAGCATTACTTTACTAGCATGTGAGATGAGTGCAATTGTGAGGTAGTTTGAGCATTCTTTGGCATTGCCTTTTTTTGGAAAGAAATAACCTATTTCTACATAGGTTATTCTAAAAGAAGTCAAGGCACAAGGAGATTGGGCGAAATAAGCAGCCTGTCATTCCCAAACGACTGTCCTTGGGTCTTGCCTCCAGCTTAGGCCCAGGCCAGTCCCCCACACCTGTTAGCTCACATGCTCTAGAGCTGTGCGGTCCCATATGGTGACACTAGCCACACCCAGCACTTGAGCCTTGCTCTAAGTGCAAATTCACATCCACTTTTGAAGACTTAGTATGAGGTAAACATGAACATCTCATTAATAATTTTTACATTGATTGCATGTTGAAACTATATTTTGGACGCATGCTTGCTAAGTTGCTTCAGTTGTGTCAGACTCTTTGGGACCCTATTGGCTGTAGCCCGCCAGGCTCCTCTCCGTGGGATTCTCCAGCCAAGAATATTGGAATGGGTTGCCATGGCCTCCTCCAGGGGACCTCCTGGACTCAGGGATCCAACCCGCCTCTCTTAAGTTTCCTACATTGGCAGGTGGGTTCTTATCACTGAGCCACCTGGGAAGCCCCATATTTTGGATAAATTAGGTTAAATAAGTGAAGTTGCTCAGTCGTGTCTGACTCTTTGCGACCCCATGGACTGTAGACTACCAGGCTTCTTTGTCCATGGAATTTTCCAGGCAAGAATACTAGAGTGGGTTGCCATTTCCTTCTCCAGGAGATCTTCCCGACCCAGGGATTGAACCCGGGTATCCCGCATTGTAGGCAGACGCTTTACCGTCTGAGCCACCAGGGAAGTACTACTGAAAAAAAAAAAAAAAGCAGCTCTCGCAGATTATACTAATTTCGCTGAAAGTGACTCAGCTAGTTGAGGTGACAAACCAGACACTGAGGTAGAAGTCCAGGTTAGGCGAAAAGGTCAACTCAGAATAAGGAAGGCAGTTTCTTACAGCTAACTTTCACCTCTCCTGCACGATAGGCAAATAAGCACCTCTGTGAAATCTTTGGAACTCACACTTTCATTTAAACACTAGTCTCGCTTTAAAGTCTGTCCATTTATGGACCTAAGAAAACAGAGTAGCCCTAAGTTTTCCCAAAGTGGGAAACCTCTCGGGCCCGTTGTTCAGTGGGGAGACTAAGAAGGCCAGAATGAGAGAGTAGGAAGCATCACCTTGGTTTAGAAGAAATGAGGTTCTCACACCATAAGTATTTCAGTCCCGAAGGTCAAAGCAACAAAGGTTTGAGCTGACTGCCTAACAACAGCTTTCCTCTCCCAGTTCCCCATTATCGCTCTATCAGTCCCACATTCCCTTTAACACTCCTCTTGAACTCAATTTAGCCAGCTTTCCGAGTGCAGTTTGCCTCCGGGACAGGGGATCAATAACTGCCACGTCTGTCATACTTTTGTATATATAAGACCAAACCTCGATCTCCAGTTTTCACCTGAGCCTAAGTGATCCAAAACAATCTCTACAAGTCTCATCAGACACCACCTTGCGCCCCCACTTACCACTACCCCCGCTATTCTAAAGACTCCAGCTGAGGAAAGCCATCAGCTTGGGCACCACTATCCCCGCTATTCTAAAGACTCCAGCTGAGGAAAGCCATCAGCTTCGGCAAAGGGAGACACACTGCAGAGGACGTCCACGACACACGAAACAGAACCTACGCAGGCCACTTCAACAAACGCGGGGCCTCGCCCTCTCCATCACACAACGCTGCGCCCCACCCCTCCCAACCGGAACTGCAACTCCGGTGCTCCGCGCCCCCTCGAACCGCGTGACGCTCGCGGCCGCCCCGCCCCTCCGGACCCACTGGGCAGGCGCGGGGCGCGCGCATGCTCGGCAGGCCGGCTGCCTGGGTCGAGCCGCTGCAATCTGTTGCGCCGCCGCCCGCGGGAGCCGGCAGATCCGGGTCTCGTGGCTTAGAGTGACGTGGTCAGTCGAATCAAAACAGAGGAGGGGAGGAAGCCGGCGGCCAGGAGCGGCGGCGGCAGCGGCTTCCCGAGCAGCCGCAGCGTTCCGGAAGCTCCAGGCGGTCTTTCTGCCGAGGCTTAGTCCGGGCCCCCAACCTCCCCGCCCCGTCGGTTGTTGTCTGGGCGGGTGAGTGTCTCCCATTTCTCCCACCACCGTTTGCCGGCCCACCTTTCCCTCGCCCCGATTTTTCCTGGGGGCTCTGGCGGGCTGCGGCGGCTGCGGCAGTGCGGGGCTGCTTCTCGGGCTCAAGGGGTCCCCGGCCGGGCTGGCGACTGTGCATCGGGAGAAGCCCGCTGCTGTCGAGCCCGCGTCCTCCGGCGAAGAGTGGGGCGAAGAGCCTGAGATTTGGCTTTCTCTGCAGGAGACCAGAGTCGGGACTTGGCAGGGAAGTGGACGGTAGCCACGGGTGGTTTTATTTTTAGGGTAAGCAGTCAACTCGGGTGGAGGCGTATAATGGAGTAAAAAGAAGAGTGAGTTAGTCGTAGCTGGAAGGAATCCCTCACAAACCTTGCAATCTTCACTAAATCATTTACCTCTGTTTCTCAGCCCTTGCCGGGTCTGATGTAGTCACCGGTATGCGTCCTTTGTTGTGATTGATGAGACTAGAAAGCTGCCATCCAGAAAGCGGGAGCTTTTAGCCCTTATTGTGTTGTGAATTTAAAGGATTCCCTTTTTCTGTTTGTTCAGTACGTGGAACCAGAGCTGACAGTAAAGAGGTGGTACCCTTTATTGTAGCAGATAAAGTGCGATAAACTGGTTACCGGAGTACCTGAAGTCCCGTGTTACCATTAGAGCCAGTTTTCCGAAGTGTCTGTTCGCGTGTGTATTAGGATTTTAGCCACAGTGATGTTCTTTAGCCGGAGAGAGTCAATAGGGTGTTTTCAGTTGCCCTAGTTTACAGAAGCGAGGATGTGGCCTTAGGAGAATGTCTTGGCTTTGCATAGAGAAAGTCGGATGAGCTTCCTGCACGTAATACCCGCGTTTAAAGAGATCTTCCAGTTACTGTGTTTTGTCGGAAACCGTTGGCAGCGTAGAATAACTTGGACGGCGTCAGCCCTTCCAGGGGAAGTCCTGAGACCCTTAGGAGGCGTTCTCACTGCCCAGTCTGTGGAGCCTGCAGAGGGTTTGTGTTCCCTTCCACTTTAGATGACCCGCCACGCAGATTCCTCTGGGGTAGCCTGCTTCGAGCCCTGCCACCCTCCGCGCCTTTCCACCGCATGAATGAGACCAGAAGACCAAACCTCTGTGTTGTCCTTAGTTTTTTTAAAGTTTTTTTTTTTCCTCCAGAGAATTCATTAATTGAGGTGTTTCTTTAGCAAACGGCAAGAAAGAAAAAGAGCTATGTATTAAATTGATTGTCATATATCAAATCCAGGAAGAGATCTTAGGAATTTGAACTACTCCCTTGAAGGGTATATTATGTCCTTGTGTGGTATAAAATGGACCTCTTCCTAGCAAATTTCTTCCTTCAGCGTGTGCAATCGAGATCTTTTTTTCTTAATACCACAGTTGGAATGCCGCTGATCGAAACAAATGAAATTATGTTTTCTTGAAGTTCTTTCTCTTTTTTTTATTTTTTAAGCTAATCTATACCTAAATAATTTTGTTTATTTGAAATAATTTGTGATAATTGGAGAAAATGTTGATTAAAGCAGATAAGTGAAAAAAAGAAGAAATAAGTCATCAGTATTCTTGCCATCCAGAGACCACCAGAATGTCAGCAGTGGTTTATATCCTTCCAGACTTTTTTGCATTTAGATATTTTATACAAAAATGGTATCATACCTCATGTTCTTCTGTAACCTACTTTTTCACATATTAGCACTTCATTTTTGAGTAACACATTACAATTTTTATAGATACTCTTGGACCTTAACTTTTATAGAGTATTCGCTGTATGTTTGCCAAACCATAATGATTAAAATCATAGTTTTAAAAGATTTCCTTTCAAATCTCTCATCATGATATTATAAGATTTATGAAATCAGTATGCATTGTGTGACAAACTAAGACTTTGCTTGTTTAACTCTTGGGAAAACAGGCACAGAATAGCCTGAGTTAACACTGTGGAAGTTTGAAAAGCTTTTGGTCACTTGGTGATTTGATTTAGGTAAGGGTTTAGTTCTGTGCCATAGCTCCTGTATGTCCCAAATGTTGACCAGCTGGCAAGGCCTCCGGCAGTAAGGTCCTAAAAGATTTTACTTTATACACTTAATATGCTTTATGAACACTGAGTCTTGGATGTGTGCCTGTTTAGTCCAGTGCTTTATCAGTGGTGCCAAAAGAGAAGCGAGGTTCCCCGCACCTTAGCTTCAAAGGATAAGTACTTACTAAAGAGTATCCTAAATATACTAATATTGCCCACTTGGGTCCCTTAGTCATAAACTTACCTACATGTGCCTTGAATGGTAGTGTTCAATATGTATTCTAGATTTGTCCACTTCTTCCCCTCTCTACCGCTACCACCTTTGCCAACTCTTACCGTGTCTCACCTGGCCTACTGCAGAAACCTCTGGTCTCCCTGCTTCCACTTTGGCTTTTTATGGTGCATCCCCTTTCCCACAGCCTGAGGGATCCTTTAAAATGTCAGATCACGTCACCCCTTTGTTGAAAGTCTCTCATCACGTTCAGAATAAAATCCAACCTCTTTCTCAAGGTTTGCCAAGCAGTAGAGGTCTTGGCACTGCCTTCCTCTGTCTCACCTTGTATCCAAATGCCTTAATCAGGACCCAGGAGAATGGCAACAGCAGTTTCTTCCTGTGTTCCAGCTGCACTAGCGTTGTCCTAGGGACTGGCCAGGTTTGTTCTTGCCTCAGGGCGTTTGCACTTGCTCTTCCTTGTGGCTTCAGTCTTCTCCCAGATCTTCCTATAGCTGATTCCATCATGTCATTCAGGTCTCAGTTCAGTCTCTTCAAGGAGATTGTTCCCACAATTATCTCACCATTCTCTCATTTTCTTTATAGCATCACTATCTGGAATTTCCTTTGTTTTTATATTCTGTCTCCTATACTAGAAATTAAACTCTGGGAAAATGAAGACCTTGTCTGTCCTTTTCACTGCCAAGCAGGTGCTCAATATGATGGTTGAATGAATAAACTTGAACATATCTGTATTACTGTTGAATGCACTCTTTTTCTTATATATAATTTTATTTATTTATTTATTGACTGCTGGATCTTCATTGCTGCTTGGGCTTTTCTCTAGTTCTGGTGAGTGTGGCTACTCTTCATTGCAGTGGCTTCTCATTACAGTGGCTTCTCATGAAACACAGGCTCTAGGGCACGTGAGCTTCAGTAGTTGCTGCATTTGGGCTCAGTGGTTGTGGTTCCCAGGCTCTAGACCACAGGTTCAATAGTTGTGGTGCACAGGCTTAGTTGCTGTCCTGCATGTGGGATCTTCCCAGACCGAGGATCGAGCCTGTGTCTCCTGCATTGGCACATGGATTCTTTACCAGTGAGCCACCAGGGAAGCCCCTCTACTGTCTCTTTTAAACCAGTTCTTTTTATGGCAGAACCCTAATTTTCAGTCTCCTTTTGTAGGAGTGTACCTTGATTCTCCTACTTCAATAGTCCTTGATGTTTGGATCAGGGAACAGCCGTGTTATACTTTTTGTTCAGTCACTTAAGTCGTGTCCGACTCTGCGACCCCATGGACTGCAGCACGCCAGGCTTCCCTGTCCTTCACCATTTTCTGGAGCTTGCTCAAACTTTTGTCCATTGCATCAGTGATGCCATCCAACCCTTTCGTCCTTTGTCATCCCTTTTTGTTTTCAGTCTTTCCCAACATCAGGGTCTTTTCTAATGAGTCAGCTCTTTGCATCGGGTGGCCAAGGTATTGGAGCTTCAGCTTCAGCATCAGTCCTTCTAATGAATATTCAGGATTGATTTCCTTTAGGATTGACTGGTTTGATCTCCTTGCAGTCCAAGGGACTCTCAAGTGTCTGCTTCAACACCACAGCTCAAAAGCATCTATCTCCTTGAATTGGCTTAAATTCATGTTCACTGAGTCAGTGATGCTGTCTGACCATCTCATCCTCTGCTGCCCATTCTCCTTTTGCCTTCAGTCTTCTCCAGCATTAGGGTCTTTTCCAGTGAGTTGGCTGTTTGCATCTCGTGGCCAAAGTATTAGAGCTTCAGTATCAGTCCTTCCAGTAAATAGTCAGTGTTGATTTCCTTTAGGATTGGCTGGTTTGATCTCTTGCAATCCAAGAGTCTTCTCTCTCAAGAGTCTTCTCTAACACCACAGTTAGCAATTATCAATTCTTTGGTTCTCAGCCTTCTTTATGGTCCAATTCTCACATCCATACATAAGTACTAGAAAAACCATAGTTTGACTATGCTCAGTTGCTACAGTGTGTCCAACTCTTTGTACCCTGTAGACTGTAGCTTGTCAGGCTCCTCTGTCGATGGGGATTCTCTAGGCAAAAATACTGGAATGGGTTGCCATGCCCTCCTCCAGGGGATCTTCCCTGGAGGGAGGATCCCAACCCAGGGATCAGACCCGAGTCTTGTATGTCTCCTGCATGTGTCAGATACTATGCTAAAAACTTTTAACATGTTTTTCAGTTAACTGTGAAACAACTCAGATATAGGTGTTCCTGCTCCCTCTTTACAAATGAAAGAACTGAGACATACTGAGTAGAAGGTTGAATTTGAACCCAAGTCAGTTCTCTTAATCAGTGTACCCTACAGTGTTTAGAACTATATGCAGTCCTTTAGTTTTAGTAAGCCATTTTTTTGTTAGGGGCAAAATAATGTTTTCTGTCCCATTTCCAGTCCTTAATGAAGATCATTGTTTTTTGGTCTTTGTGCCTGAAGTTGCACAATTGGTAGATGACCTGAAGGAGCATCTGTAAAGACTCCTACGTCTTCTTGCTTTGTTGTATTGAGTTTTCAGATTTAAAACTACCAGGTTTAAAGTGAATTTGAGGTCTTTTCTCCTCCCTATGTATTGCCGTGCATTCCACACACCCAGAGTCTATCACTTTTCTACCTGCTCATATACTCATTTGAACTCTTCATACATTTCCTTCATTGATTTGGGTGTTGTAATATTTGAACTACCATGGGATCATCATAAACTGAACAGATTTCTCACTGTAAGACCCTTTCCAAATGAGTTAAAAGTACTGAATTTGATTGATGCATTGATTTGGGGGGCTTCCCTGATAGCTCAGTTGGTACAGAATCTGCCTGTAATGCAGGAGACCTCGTTCAAGAAGATCCACTGGAGAAGGGTTAGGCTACCCACTCCAGTATTCTTGGCTTCCCTTGTGGCTCAGCTGGTAAAGAATCCTTCTGCAATGCAGGAGACCTGGGTTTGATCCCTGGAGAAGGGAAAGGCTACCCACTCCAGTATTCTGGCCCAGAGAATTGCATGGACTAGTCCATGGGGTCTCAAAGAGTTGGGCACACTGAGCGACTTTCACTTTCACTTTGATTTGGGGTGGGGAGGATACTTAATCTAGAGAAATACTGGTTGTCTTTCTTTTCTTCCTAGTCTTAAAGCCTGGATAGCTATATTTATCTATGGAAGCTCTGGTCACACGTGATCTTTAGCAGAGCTCTATCATAACCCATCTTGGGCTTTTGTAAATAACCATGTGTGGCTCCTTTAGCTTCACTTTTCATATTCAGTTGTCTGTGGCTATTTGGCTTATTTGATTGGGAGGCCCATGAGGTCAGGGAGGACCGATTAAGCAACAGTAGGCTTGTTGATGGGATAAATAAATGAAGAAAAATATCAACTTTAGCTATATCTGTAAAAAGCAGTACATTGCTAAAAAGCAGTATTTGTAAAAATCTTTTCCCATATAGTTTAATAAGACTTAGAACAAAAGCTTCAATAAAAGATACTAAATTGTTTACATTGATAATTAATGGTGATATATTAATATATGAGTTGTAAAGATTTTGCAGAAAGTAAGTACTCCCGACAGTTATATTGTGACTTATATTAGAATTTTTTTTAAGATTGTACTACTACAAGCTTATAAGCAAAGGTATTCTTTTGATGTGTGCTTATGTTCACGTTCATGTTTCAGTCCACGGAACAAGGGCTAACCATCTGAATTGGTTGTATGCATGTGGCAGTAGATCCTACAGTTAAGTAACAGTTTGGGCACTTCAAAGTGATTTGAAAAGAAGGCTGAAAATTATTTGAATCTGAAATTAAAACAGTTACCTGTCTGAATCTCAATAGCAATGACATTTACTGTTTATGGAGTCTATATGCTAGTCTCTTGACTTTCATTACTTCCTATATGTTTAGCTTACACATCAGCCCTCCAAGTCGGACATTGTCACCCCCAATTTATACCGGAGGAAACAGGCTCTGGTTAGTAAATTGCTTAAGGTAAAGCCACTTGGGACTTGTGGGATTCAAACTCAATTTTCTTTGACCAAAATTCATAAACTTTATATTTCAACAATGTTGAGTAGTCTTTTTGTCTTAGAGAATCATGGGAGCTATAATAAGTAAACCTACTTGTTTTAGCTGTCAGATTATGCTACTAGAAGTACTTTCATGAATTGTTTTGTTCTGTTTAAACCTAAATTGGATATGCATGTCTAGTAGTCCCTCCTTTAAAAAAAAGAGAAAAAAACCTGAGACATGCTTGTTACTGAAAAGCTGCAAAGGATAGTAATATATAAAACCAACAACAAAAGTTACAATCCTGTACATATATTTCCTTCCAGTCTTTAACTTTTAAAATTCATCTTTGGTACAGCTGAGATGTAATACTCACATAAGCTTGTATTCTTTTTGAGGGATGAGAGTGGGGTCAACATAGTGATCTTTTTACCATGGCCTTAGAAAATACCTAAACTTGATTTTAACTGGCTGCATTTTATAAGATGTTTTGAATAAACTGGTTTACTTGAAGTTTTCACTTAATATTAAACATGAATGTAGTTTCCAGTTTTCACCATTATAAATAATATTGTGGTGAACCATGGCTTTAAATAGCCAACCAACCAGTCTTAATTATGTAAAAAAACATAATCACACTTTAATGACTTGAAATGCGATTTTAATCATCGTTCAGCAAGTATATACAGCATATATATTCTTGCAATCCTAGAAAATTTACTCGAGGGTTTTTATTGTTTTTTTAATAATTTTACTTGTTAATTTAACACTTTTTGGCTGTTCTGGGTCTTCCTTGCTACACACAGGCTTTCTCTAGCCGCAGTGAGTAGGGACTACTCTAGTTGCGACGCACGGGCTTTTCATTGCAGTGGCTTCTCTTGCAGAGCATGGGCTCTAGAGTTGGGCTTTAGTAGTTTTGATGCACGGGCTTAGTGACCTCTCGGCATGTGCAGTCTTCCTTGATTAGGGATCAAACCCGTGTTTCCTGCCTTGGCAGGTGAATTCTTTACCACTAAGCCACTCAGGCCTGGCATGCTGCATGCAGTTCATGGGGTCGCAAAGAGTCGGACACGACTGAGTGACTGAACTGAACTGAACTGAAGCCACTCGGGGACGCTCCTACATGAGGGTTGGGACGGGAAGCCTGGTGGGCTGCCGTCTATGGGGCCGCAGAGTCAGACACGACTGAAGTGACTTAGCAGCAGCAGCAGCAGCAGCAGCCTCTGAGAAGAAGAGAGTACCTTTTTACTTTTGTGGTTTTTTTAAACTTCTGTATTTGAATTGTAAAAGTATAAATGTGATTGCTTTTAAAATTAAAAAAAGTTCAACTCCTTGAGAAAGTATGTTTTTCTAAACCAAAACCAAGTTTTAGGTTTATAGTAAGGCTTATATTTTGTTTGTAACATTTCAAACTTGACTGCTTTTGTTTAAAGAAAGTTACCTTTTTGTTGCTTTATTTTCATATCGAATTTTCATTTCCTTTTTAAAATTTAGGTGAAAACACAGATGTGAGTCTCAAGTTTGTAAAAGTACAGAATAAAGCTGATTTATGCTTGACTGCGCTCATTGGCAAGTATTGCAGGTGCAGCACTTTCAAATTTTAAGAATGATAAAGATGCTTCAAATCAAGTTAGGGACACAGTGAACATCTTCTTGGTAAATGAAGTTTTAGAGGATGTGTTCTGGTTGCTATCTTGTTTTAGCTTATACTTTTAAAAAAAAAGCTAATTTTTTTTTTAACATATTATGTATTTTGTTGCTCTGTACTCCTGGCAGAGGTAATGTAGAAGAAACTGACTTGCTTGCAATTTTGAAGACTTCTGTTTTTCCTGTGGTGCTTATTCAAATTTCATTTTTTTAAAAGATTGATGTATTTTTTGGCTGTGGTATGTCTTCGTTGCTATGAGTGGATTTACTCAAGTTACAGCAAGTGGAGACTAGTCTCTAGTTAGAGTGTGCGGGCTTCCCATTGCAGTGGCTTCTCTTGTGGAGCACAGGCTTTATGGTCGTGAGTCGAGTTTCATTTTTTAATAACGTTGCTTTCTGTATCACAGTGGTTCTAGGCGTTTTTTCCTGTCATTATGAATGGCATTTGTGTGCACCTGTGTTCAGATAGGTCGTCTAGGCTGTAGCATGGCTGAGATAAGCCATGGTTAATCTGAGTTGGGAGAGTAGTAGCCATAACTCCATTCTGTGACAAAAATCATGTAGGCAAGGAAGTGAAGGGGAGTAATAGAAAAAGTCTTGATTCTGCTCTGGTTTATTTGAACGGTTGAATGATAGAAGGCAGGAGGAGAAGGGGACGACAGAGGATGAAATGGTTGGATGGCATCACCGAATCAATAGGCATGAATTTGAGCAAACTCTGGGAGATGGTGAAGGACAGGAAGCCTGGTGTGCTGCAGGCCATGGGGTCACTAAGAGTCGGACACAACTTAGCAACTGAACAATAACAACAAATCATTCGCAGATGTGTAACATTACTTGTGATGTACTTCAGAATTTCAGACCATGCTTGTTATTTTGTAATATAGCTATTGAAAACTGGTTTCGTAACAATTGTATCCTCTATGATTTGCGGGGGCGGTCACAGAATATGGAATTTTTATACCATCTGTTAAATTTTTCTGTTTCTAACTTATGGAACACAGTGTTTTTTCCTGAATTAAAAAATTTTTATTCAGAATGTGATTAAGTAGTACTCGAGTAGAAATTTCAGAGAACATTTTCAGAATATGAAACTTTGGGTTAAGATACTGAATATAAACAAAGATGATTCAATTGCAGACTTTTCCCTTTTTTGGCTGTTTATAATAAATTTTACCCCTGGGCCTTGAGAGAGTCTTTAAGATTGTACAAGAGTAAAGAATAGCCAGGGAAGAACAGAAAATTTGTAGATGAGGGACGAAGATTTAGAACAGAAGACTTCTTTCTTCTTTTTCACTTTTATGCAAAGGAGTGATGGCTGAGCCCCAGGGGAATTCAACCCCACCCCCCCACACACCCCTATCCCAACCCCAAAGCAGTATACAAAGAACTTGGGTTGAGGGTTGAAGATACATTTCAAATCTAAAGGCTTAGAGTTGAATTGCCTCAGAGCATTTTACAGTTTATAAAGCACTCTTTAAAATTCTCACCCGTTCCTTGGAACAACCTATTAAAATAAATAGTTTCAATTATCACTCTTGTTTTATAGGTAGGGAAACTGAAGTTCCAGAGAGGCTCATTTATCCATTTTTTCAGTAGTGTCGTAACTTAAGTCACTTATCTAAGATATATTCTTTCTGCTATCCCATGCTGTTTTTAGCAGGTGTTCTTAAGGTGATTCCTAGAATACAGTCGGGCTCTGTCCATGGAATTCTACAGGCAAGAATACCGGAGTGGATTGCCATTCCCTTCTCCAGGGGATCTTTCCGACTGAGGGGTCTAACCTGGGTCTCCTGCATTGTAGGCAGATTCTTTTTACCGTTTGAGCCATCAGGGAAGCCCACAATCAGATACAGGTAAGGGGGAAAAAGGTTGTAGAGGAAAGAAAAGGTGTAGGAAAATAGGGTCACATTGGCAGGGAATTTCCAGAAAAGTAATGGCAGCCGTGGGGGTTGGGGGGGCCTTTAACCGAGTCCTGTGCTACACCCACATAGAGGAATTAAGGAGATACAGAAATTCTTGATAACTGTGAACAGTACAGCTGTTAGTATAAAAGGCATAGAAGTTAAGTGAGTTAAGTAGTTCTCCTTTTGAACTTTCTCTGGAGAGATTATCACAGTAGTTGTTTGTCTGAGACATTTATTTTGGCTGTTAATTATATACTAGTATGTGATTATATTATTATTATAATAAGAATGAATTATAATTAGTAATTAACTTGATTGCAAACGCTTGGAGGTAGGGCTTAACGTTTTATTTCTTCTGTATCCTCCTCTGAACCCTTCTGCTAGCTACCTAGTCCCCTGGGGACTTGTCAGATAGATCCTTTTCAGTAAAGGAGAAGTGAGAGAAGACAGGGGTTTGAAGCCCTGCTCTACTGGGTGACTTTGGGTAAGTCACTGACTTTCTCAGGGTCTCAATTTTTTTTCTCTTTAAATGAGTGGATGAGAACTGCTGCATCCCCAACATTTTAAAAGTACCATTTATGAAGCTGTGGTTTGTTGAATATGAATAAATGAAGACTTAGCATCCTCTGATACATACCTAATCTATACTATGCTGTCTTGCACAGGCCTCCTAGTCATATTGACCTTGTTTTTCCTGTACATTCCCATTCTCCTTGATGAAGAAAGAACATTTTATTGTCATTCTTTCTAGCCTACTCTCATCTCTTCCTTTTGAATAGTATGCCCTCTGAAAGAATATATTTAAGCTTTCTGTTATCCTGTAAAAATGTTTTATAATAAGATTTTCGGATGTGGTCTTTATTTTATTTTTCTCTTGTAAATAGCTAATTCTGGATGGGCCTGTCGACGTGAAAAAAAATGCACAACACTAGAGTCATGAGTTGGCTCTCAGCTAGCTCTGAGGAACCATTCCAAAGGTACTGGAGGAGCTGGTATCTATATGTACAGTCAGTTGAAAGGTTACTGAAGTTGCATGGATCAGATATCTCAATTTTAGCGCTTTTCTGTGCATGGGAAGATGCAACAATCTGAGGTCATTGGAATTCTTCCTTAGATAGGCCTTTCAACTATCTGTGCTGCTGTGCTGTGCTTAGTTGCTCAGTCGTGTCCCACTCTTTGCTCCCCCATGGACTGTAGCTTGCCAGGCTCCTCTGTCCATGGGGATTCTCCAGGCAAGAATACTGGAGTGGGTTGCCATACCCTTCTCCAGGGGATCTTCCCAACCCAAGGACCAAACCCAGGTCTCCTGCATTGCAGGCAGATTCTTTACTATCTGAGCCACTGGGGAAGCCAAGAATACTGGAGCTGAAGGGATAGGGTAGCCTATCCCTTCTCCTGGGGATCTTCCCAACCCAGGAATCAAACCCAGGTCTCCTGCATTGCTGGAGGATTCTTTACCAGCTGAGCTACCAGGAAAGCCCACCTAGGGGTCCATTAATCCAAAACACAGAATGTGTCACCCTAAATTCTTTCATTGTGTACTTATAGATCAGCAGCTATTGTGGCTAATGATTTGATCCCTAAAGAACTGGAATGGCAGGCAACATTCTTTGTTTACACACAGTATAGGGTCACCCTGTTGGATCAAATAGGGAGTAGTATTAGGAATTTGTAACTGTAATTGCTTGGTTATTAATGTAAATTTTTAAAATTTGTCATGATAGAACTCAGGAAGTTTTAACTCCTAAGCACAGAGAATTGTGGTATTTAAGGAATATAATGGATTTATTTCAACATTTACATTTTAAAATGACTTTAATCTCCCAGGCAGCATTTTAGCCTAGTTTTTTACCAAATGACGATTGACCTGAACTTGAAACTGCATCCTTTCTCCTTGCGCACTTCCCATCAGAGAATCAGACTTGCAGATGTAGTTTAAGAGAAAAGTATGTAACTCGAAAGAAGCATTAGGAAGTTAATTGATGGTTATCTAATTTCTGTAGTGCTCTAAAGTTGTCTTTATGAGAGTGAAACAAGTATAAGCTTCATGATTGGTCATATCCGACAGATGTGCAATGAGTCTTGGTCAGGAATTTACATTATGACTTCCTGTCCAAGGTCTCTCTCATACTGGATGGAAATGTGATCATGGTCAAATTGCTTGCTTATCTGAACTTATTTTCCTCATTTTAAAAGAGGAATAATTTTCTTGCTTAACTTGTTGGAAGGGCTGTTGTTAAGCTATGAAAGTAGTTAGAAAGCTGCAGGCATAACTATTTTAGATATGACTGTTTGATTGAGATCCATTTCTTTTTTTTTTTAAGAATAAAGCAAATGAGTATGTTGCAAAAACATTGTATCTGTGGGAATTTGAACACCTTATTACATTAAGATGTTGAGTCATCTGATAAAAGTAATCTGAACTTCTAATTATACATGTCAGTGTATGATATAATATTACTGAAATTGATAGGCAAATATTTTGTTCTCCTGTTTAATATGAAAGGTAGCCAGAGTTTTGGGATAGCTCTCCTTAATTGGTTGATCAGTTTTCTAATTGGCTACTGGGCAAAAGCGGATTCAGAAAGGAGTTTGTAGAAAAATTATTTTTAGAGTAGAGTAATTATTCCTATAATTGGGAATAAGGTTAAAAATAGAAAGTAAATGCAAAGGTAATCTTCCTGAATGTCTGGGGGGCAGTTGTAGCTGTTTCTGGTATGTTTTACTCTCTTGGTTTTTATAACTTTGGAGTATTAGTAGCACTGATGCTTTTTAGGTAAAAATGTATAAAATACTTCTGAGTTCCTCATTTCACTGACAGCATCTCTATTTTCTGTATTATAAAAACAAATTGCATGTATTCTAAATTGTTACTTTGTATTTTGCCCTTACTGTGGGTTTTTATTTTTAACTTTTAAGTGGGAAGAATTTTGACATTGTCTTGATCACTGTAAAGATAGGACTAATTGAAAAAGTGATTTTATCATAAGTCACCTTCTTAAAATTACAGTAGAAAGATAGTTTTCATCCTCTTACCTTGAATTAGGCTTGGTTATTCCTGCTTTCTCAAGAAGAGCCCTCTGTTTGCATGGGGAGAAATCAGAAGAATTTTCGTTAGTCTATAAAAATGTATTTCTAAAAAACTGAGGTATGCTTGAAATTTTTAGTACTAACCGGTCGTGAATCTGTATGTATCCATCAGCTGGCTTCAGCAGTTACTGAACTTACGACCTTTATTTCATCCACACCTCCCCTTTTGCAGGGTCATTTTCACCTGGATCCCAGGCATAAAAATCTCTTTAACTGGAAATACATAGTGAGATCTCTCAGAGGTAAAGACTCTTTCAGATGTGACAATTGACATTATAGTTATGTTAAAAAATTTAATGCAGGGTAATTTCCTACATGACATTTAATCCAGTCAGTGTTCAGAGTTCCTTTTTGTTTGTATCGTAATTGTCCTTTTGCTAGGTTTGTTTGCTTCCGGATTCAGACAAGGTCTATGTACAGCATTCGATTGATAGCTCTAAAATTTCTTAAACTGTAACCATATCCCTGCCATCGCTTGAAGTTTTGTTTACTTTTTACTATTTGTTTATTGAAAAATTGGAGTTAGTTTTCCTTAGTTTTGCTGCATTCAGCATTTTTCCTGATTTATAATAAAAGTTAATATATAATTATTATTTGATGGGGACTCCACATTATTTGATGAGGACTTCCCTGGTGGTCCAGTGGTTAAGATTCCGACTTCCAATGCAGAAAGTACTAGTTTGATCCCTGGTCAGGGAACTCAGACCCCACATGCCTTGCAGTTTGGCAAGAAAAAAAAAAAATTCTATGATATTGAAAGATAAAATATACAGAATGAAAAGTAAAATCTTGTCACTCAGAGATTCCCGATGTTAGTTTTCCTGTGTTTTCTTTCAGCTTTTTCAAGTGTGTTTTTTTTGCGCTTTTAAAATATATGCATGTACTTTGCTTATTTTTATATCCTTTTTAATATATTTTAATATTACGTTGTGCTTATTTCCCCATGTCATTATGAAAGAAGATGAAGCATTTGGCTGCATGATACTTCACAGTATGTATCTTAATTTAAGCATTTCCTTTTAGCCAGACATTTGTTGCTGCTGTTGTTTAGTTGCATCCAACTCTTTGCAGCCCCATGGACTGCATCCCACCAGGCTCCTCTGTCCATGAGATTTCCCAGGCAAGAATACTGGAGTGGGTAGCTATTTCCTCCTCCAGGGGATCTTCCCGACCTAGGCATTGAACCCGAGTCTCCTGTATCTCCTCCATTGGCAGGCAGATTCTTTACCACTGAGTCACCAGCCAGACATTTAGACCGTTTCCAGTTTTTCACTGTGATAAAGCTGTGATAACAATCTTAGTACATAGGTCTTTGTATTTCAGATTAAAAAAAAAATGATAGAACCTTAGAAGTGGAATTATTCAAAGGGCATGAACATTTTTTAATTTCTGAATTCATATTGCCATGAAATTATAGTTTGTAATCTCCAGTGCAGTTCCCACTTTAAGAATCTGTTTGTATATGTTCTATGTTATTAAGAAATCTTTGCTTATCATATTAGTGGAGTGTGATTTTTTTCCCCTATTCTTTGGCTGTTGTAATTGTATTTGAGATTTTTTAATGCATATATTATGTTGTAAGTTTGTTGATATTTTTCATTGTTCTGCCATTAAAGATCAAATACTCACCTAAATTTGTCTTCTAGAATCACTTAGGGTTTTTTTTTTCCTTAATTGCTAGAAGGCATTCTTAGCATGTACTTTGTACATTCCTAGCATTTATTAAACTATTGATCCCCTCATTTATTTGTAATTCAAGTTTTGATATATAAATACACTTTGTGGTTGGTATGTTCAGAAAATTCTAGAAAAAGGAATTGTTTTCCTGTTTACTGAGTTTTAATATTATCGCTTATCTCTCTCCTCCCTCCACCCTCTTTTTTCTGCTTCCCATCTATGAAATGTATCCAGATGTCTTTGATTCTGACTGAGTCTTGGGAAAACACTTAAAAAAAAACCTAGTCTAGTTCTCATCTGTTTTCCTTTATTTTCCTTGTTATATGTGTATTTTTAAAATGAATTCCCATTTGCTTTTATTTTAAACTCAATTGACCAGATGTTACCAAAACATTATACCAGCATACAGCATTTTGTTACAGCATTTTGATCCTCTTTAACTGTTAATACTTCCACCAGAGGATGAGTAGAGGAAGGGAAAGGTAAAACATTGAAAACTGGCTACACCCTGAGCCAGAGGGTATAGTCTTATGTACTTTCCAATCCAGAGACAAGTTTTTATATATCTAGACCAGTGGTTCTTAGTCTGTAGTATACTATAAAGAATGATTACCTCAGATTTAGGGCAAAGGCTGACTTTAGAAATATCCATTGTATGGTCTGTTTATATACTTGGTTATTTCTCACTAATAATGGGATTTGGTTTACTTTGTAACACATATATTTCCAGAGTTTAGAATACCATTTTTTATGCTTAATGCTAGCTAACAAATTCAGTGATGATGGAAGGTCAGATAGTGTGCTTAAGATAATTTAGCATGTTCAGTTCAAGAGGAAAGTTGAGATGTAATTATTTGTCCCTAGAGCAAATGGTTCTGGTATGGGAAGAACAGGATGCTCACAGTAAAGTTATTCTTTTGAAAAGTTAATATTTTTTGAATCACTCAGAAGACACAAAGGCAGTATACAGTGACAAGTTTTCTTACTATCTCTGTCCCTTAGACACTTGGGCCACCAGTCACATCATTTTTGAATACTAAATTCTTATGGTTTTAAATGATTGGCGAGTGTCCATAGAAGAAAATTTATCTTTAAGTTATTAATGGAAGGAAGTTTGGCATCAACCTTTAGTATTTATTTTGGATAGAATCTTTTGTTTACATGTATCTGTGTTTACATATATGTGACAGATTTGCATACCCATATGTAAATATGTGATTCAATTTAAAAAATAAAATATAGAAAATTAGGAAAACAAGAAAAAACATCTGATAACCTTAACAGAACTGGTACTTCTCCCGTAGACTTAAATGCTGGCCACATAGTACTTCTACATACTTTTCCCCCCTTAACCACAAGAATTTCGTATTGAGCATACTGGGTTTCTGACTCATCTCTTATAAGGGATATGAATTTCTTAGTAATATTGCTCTTGGAAGCAGGAGCAGGGAACTAACCTTTATTGAAGAAGAGGGGAAATGAGAGATTGGCAAGAGTATGGAGGTTAAATAAGGGTACATATTTTTATAATTCAATCTTGAGAAAAATAAAGGAAAAGTCAAGTTTCGGTATTTCGAGGTTCTTAGAAATGATTGCTCTTATTTTTTTCTTCTTTTGATTTTTTTTTTTTTTTTTAGAGAGTATTGAATCCAAGATTGAATCCAAGGATAAGCTGACATTTTGTTGTTTAAAATGTTTGCGTGGAAGGACAGAAATGCCTTGGGTAGCCATTGCCTTCTCCAGGGGATCTTCCCCACCCAGGGATCCACCCCAGGTCTCCTGCATTGCAGGCGGTTTCTCTACCATCTTAGCTACCAGGGAAGCGTAATGCACAGTACTTGCTTCAAAGCAATATTAATTTATAAACTTCTTGGTAGGATTTCAAGGAGGGCGATCCCAAAATGTTTCTGGAGGACAATAAATGTTGGTGGAATTAATAGTACGTTACCCAGGACTTCCTTGATGGTCCCGTAGTTAAGACTCCATGCTTCCGCTGTAGGGGATGCCAGTTGGATCCCTGGTTGAGGAACTGAGAGCCCACAGGTTGTGTGATGCAGCCAATAAATAAATAAATAGAAATATAAAGAAAATATTATATTACTCAATATTACTAATTTAAGATAAGTAAAATCAGTAATAGTCAATTTCTTTTTATCATTTATAAGGACTTTCCTAGGATCGCCTGGAAGTAATATTAGTCTGTCTCCTCTGTTTTGTAGGCTTACCTTGATCTTGTGGTTAAGAGAGTGTTTGATAGGTTTTTCTACTGTAAAGTTACCTTTTTCTGAATTCTGTCCTTTAGAAGGGAGTCAGGAAATCTAGTCCATGTTTAAGGGTGGGGTAGGATTAAGCTTTACCTCCCAGAGCATGATAAATCTAATACTACTTGGAATTTTATAAGTAAGATTTGTCCCTTTCCCTCCTACTTTCCTCTCCCTTTGTGGGAGTATTTTAAAGCAAACCATAGATAACACACATGTCATTGATAGAATTTTTATAGTTCCTAAGCATTTTGTGTTAAAAGTACTTTTATGTTATACTTTATAAATATTTACTATTTTGCAGTGTATTATGGAGACGACAATGGCAACCCACTCCAGTACTACTTGACTGGAAAATCCCATGGACGGAGGAGCCTGGTAGGCTGAAGTCCATGGTGTCGCTAAGAGTCGGATCTGACTGAGCGACTTCACTTTCACTTTTCACTTTCATGCATTGGAGAAGGAAATGGCAACCCACTCCAGTGTTCTTACCTGGAGAATCCCAGGGACGGGGGAACCTGGTGGACTACCATCTATGGGGTTGCACAGAGTCAGACATGACTGCAGTGACGCAGCAGCAGCAACAGCAGTTTATTACAAAAGTATGAGATTAACTTTTATATTCTTGAAATCTATCTTAACATTTTAGTATGTTTTGGGAATTTTTATTACCCCTAGATATTGTAAAATACCCTCTTTTTAAAAAAGTATAATTTCTTAGAAAAGAAACGTAGGTGATAATAGCTTCTTGCAAAGATATATTCAAACCAAATAGTTTCTTCTGTCAGAGAAACCAAGATGAACTCTCACACATATGCAAATATATAAAGGCCTTCCCACCTAAATTTTTAGGCTTGGAAGACATTTTATTTTATTTTTTTTACTTCCTTTTAGTCCTTAACAATTATGACAGTAACAAATAATTCCAAAGTAAAAGAGCTGAAGTAAAATTGTTAAAAGAAAATCAAGGGTTTATGGTTACCCTTCAGTTCTTCCAGCTTGTTCCTGGAAGAAGATAGTGTGTTAGTTACAGCATTAAAGAAAATGAGAGTACTCTCCTAATATTTCACAGTGTCATTGGATGTTATTTTTAATTGCTCTTGGGATTTTAGATCTATTTTTCTACGGTTTACAGTTCTGTTAACTCTTTAGCTAACAGTCTAATAAATAAATATTTAAATGGAAGTAGACCCTTATATGCAGAGTACATCATGAGAAATGCTGGGCTGGAAGAAGCACAAGCTAAAATCAAGATTGCTGGGAGAAATATCAATAACCTCAGATATGCAGATGACACCACCATTATGGCAGAAAGTGAAGAGGAACTAAAAAGCCTTTTGATGAAAGTGAAAGAGGAGAGTGAAAAAGTTGGCTTAAAGCTCAACATTCAGAAAACGAAGATCATGGCATCTGGTCCCATCACTCCATGGCAAATAGATGGGGAAACAGTGGAAACAGTGTCAGACTTTATTTTTTTGGGCTCCAGAATCACTGCAGATGGTGACTGCAGCCATGAAATTAAAAGATGCTTACTCCTTGGAAGGAAAGTTATGACAAACCTAGATAGCATATTCAAAAGCAGAAACATTACTTTGCCAACAAAGGTCCGTCTAGTCAAGGCTATGGTTTTTCCAGTAGTCATGTATGGATGTGAGAGTTGGACTGTGAAGAAAGCTGAGCGCCGAAGAATTGATGCTTTTGAACTGTGGTATTGGAGAAGACTCTTGAGAGTCCCTTGGACTGCAAGGAGATCCAACCAGTCCATTCTGAAGGAGATCAGTCCTGGGTGTTCTTTGGAAGGACTGAAGTTGAAGCTGAAACTCCAATACTTTGGCCACCTCATGGGAGAGTTGACTCATTGGAAAAGACTCTGATGCTGGGAGGGATTGGGGGCAGGAGGAAAAGGGAATGACAGAGGATAAGATGGCTGGATGGCATCACCGACTCGATGGATATGAGTTTGAGTGAACTCCGGAAGTTGGTGATGGACAGGGAGGCCTGGCGTGTTGCAATTCATGGGGTCGCAAAGAGTCGGACACAACTGAGCGACTGAACTGAACTGAGACCCGTACAAATCTGGCTTTGTAGATTCCTAGAAGGTCTTCTAGATTCCTAGAAGAAAAGGAAGCAAATAACCTGTAACACATTCTTAATCTTACTGTGATATAATGGATTAATACTCAATAATATAAAGAGCTCCTAAAATCAACTAGACAAAAAGAGTTTGAAAAAGAAGAAATAACTTGAAAAGATGTGCAGCCTCATTACATGGGTAATAAAAGCAATGAGACATATTTTGGGGCCTGACATTCTGGCAAAAAAAGGTTTTTTTGGTATATCTAAGTATTGTTATACTATTAGTGATGGTAACATTGTATGAATTGCTAACTACCATGCTGTGTAATTAGTAATATGTACTATGTGCTTCTGATAGAATTGAAATTGGTAAAGGCTTTTTGTGAATGCCTTTAGACTTAGAAATTTCTTTTTTTTTTTTTAACTTAGTCCTACAAAATATGGGCGCAGAGATATTTGTTGCAACATTATAGTAAAATGTTGGAAAGGCCCTAAATTATCTTTACTAAAGAAATGCTAAGATTGTGTGTTCATGTTTTGGAGTATTATGTAACCATTAAAAAGAATAAAGTAGAGCTTTATATATTGAAAGGTCTTCAAGACTTACGTTACCCAAAAGCAAGCTGCAGCACATGTATAATATGATCTCCTAAAACCTACCAAAATGATGTGTGTGTATATATATTTAAAAGGATATAAATACATATAAAAAGACCTGAATGTAGTCACACTTGACTGTTAACTATGGTACATCTGGGGAAAGGGTGGAGAATTGGGAAGCAAGAAATGGGAAGGTTGACATTTGCCATTTTACTCTGTGCTTCCAGGGGGTACCACTGATACTAAATATGTAACACTGATAATGTTGCTGTTTTACAAATATTTGCTACTAAGAGTGTTTGGCCTAAGCAGGAACCACTTTTAAAAAGTTTTATTTCCTAAAGAATCAATCCTGTATATAAGCATGCAATTCCATAGCATAATTCTAAAAAACATAGTAATAGAAAAGTAGTGTCTACTTTTTTCATCTGTTCCAAAGTTATAAACAGGCGATTGAATTTGACTCCCCAAAGATGAACTAAGGTAAATTAAACCTACCTAGCGTGAGCTAGAGTGTTTAAGGTTCTAACCGCAGATAGTAAATTGGTTAACAGCACTGGAAAATTCCTTCAGCACATACGGAAACAGGATGACTCAACCGATTTAACTACAGCTGAAGTCTACTGGGGAAGGTTTATTAGTTGTAGTTGGTGGAGGAAATGACCTGGATCTGAGGAATATGGGAAATTGTGTTTGCCCTCCCAGCATACTGCTGTCTTGTACTGAGAGTTGTTGAAGAGTAGATGGTTTGAGAGCTTTAGATATGTTTTATCCTTTATACTGCATTAAAAAGTCATCTGTAAACTGTTGCTTAATTTACACCCAGTCATAATATCACAAATATTCATTATAGTGGGAAAATACTGATGTGGTATATAAGTTAAATGCTTGTTATGGCAAATCCTAAAATAGAAGAAAGTAGAAATGTATAAAAGCTCTCTTGTATCTATCACTCAACTTCAGTAATTATCAACTCATGGCCACTTCTATTTCTTCTGTGCCGTATTTACTTCTCTCCTGTCCTAGATTATTTTGAACTTCTTCAGAACACTGTTCTTATTTTGTATGACTTTGGCCTTTTGTGACCAATTGGAGTAAAACTGGTTGTCTTCAAGGGTCAAACCCATAACTTTGATATTATTTAGCATTGTTCTCACATTAGGGAAGTGTATTGAGGAGGCGAATAACTCCTCTGAAACATGAAAAGCAAAAGCATTGTTTTAAGTTACTTTCTATGAAAGGGCTCTTCTCGGCCGATTTACCAGAATTCTGATGCAGTAGCCCAGTTGTGTCTTGCCCAGGGTAGAGCAGCTTCTTAATGTCTTTGGCCACCAAGGGGTTTAAATATGGGGTGGAATCGGGTAGAGTTTTTGCTCTAGTACTCAGCTGCTGATGTGCATTGGTGCTTGTTCTGAAGTCCTAGCCAAAAGATAACTGTTTCCATTCTTTTTTTTTTTTTTTAAGTAATTTTAAAGTGGAAACTCTTAACTGAAAATAGTACATAGAACAGCTCAAGCTTACATACAGAAATTTCCACAGAAGCATTGCACTATTGAGGAATGTCCTATTTGTAAATGCATTTTCGTATTTTACTGGCGGCTAATTAAGACCAGCAGATACTTTTAAATTCTAGTTGATTTACATGTTCCTGGCATATATAGATACAGAGAAAATAAACATTGTCCAAAATTAAAAAATACTTGTTCATTGTTGTGGCTTAAGCAAAGAGGGAGGTGTTTAGAGACAGAGTGATGACTAAAATGGGCTCCTGCCCCCAAGCTGTGTTTTTGTCTGGAGGGGTAGGTAGTGGTGGAGTCTAATTTTGTAAATCAAATAGATTAAAGAGACCTAAAAATAGCTGTTTTATAATTTTGATAGATGCTAAAAAACAAGTCTCCTTTCATTTTATAAAAGTCAGTTTGATAGCACTTTCTTAGAGTATTTCTGTGTTAAGGGACTATAGAACTGGATAGACATCGGACTTTTAGTATTTGAATTTTATTTTAAAAAAACTTACGGTTATATCTTTTAATTTCAACCAACATTGTATTGGCCTGGCAAGGCACTGAGAGGGCAGGAGGAAGGACCCGTATTTGCGGATATTGCGTATGTCCACACCCAGCACAATCCGAGCCCTTTAGACTTCCAAGGCTGAACTTTATGTACACATAAGGGTAAATTATGTTTATTTTCAGGGTTTTCTCTACATCGAAAGCTTATCAATTAAAAGAACATATGGACACAGAGTGGCCTCAGACAAAACTGAAGTAAGTCAGAGTTTGTATTTGATATTTCCTACCTTCTGGAGAGTAAGATTGTCCAGCTTAGGTTGCCTTGAACTCCGCTTCCCCTCCCCAAACCCACTTCCCTTAGCTCAAGCAAGAAGATACTAGATGGGAAATAGGTTTTCCCTGACTGTTATGCCACTTGATTTCACCTCAGTGTATCTTGGATGTTTCCCCAAATCATCACATAGAAAATTGACTCATTCTTTTCAACAGCTGTATAGGACTTCATGTACTCATACTATTGTTTATTTAATTAGAGCTACATGGATAAACACTTTGAATTAATATTTTTTGCTCTTATGAAAAACATTGCAGTGGACATCCTTATACAAAAATTTTGCATGTTTATTTGGATATGGATATCTAAGTCATTCATGTAAAATTTCCAATTTTCTGGTAAAAGTGATGTTTAGATTTGCACTTGTTCCATTTTGTAGTTGCTTATTGGTTCTCTTTTCCTTGTGAACATGCTCTTTGCTCCTTTTATCTGTTAGATTGCCATTTTCATACTGATTTTTCAGAACTATCTGTAAATTAAGGAAATTAACCCTGATACGTGTTGAAGGTGTTTTTTTTTTTAAGTTCTTTGTCTTCACAGTGTATTTTTGGCTTATAGTAATGAATATCACTTTAACTGTCAAAATTACTGATCCTTTATAGTTTCTTGGAATTACGTTCTTCTACATTCATCCCAGTGACCTGGTTGTGGTTATATATTGTGACTTTTTAATTTTTTCTATATTTTAAAAGTTTTCATATATATGTACATAGTCATTATTAAGAAATGTTTAAAAATTAACAAAATGAATGTCTGTCCTCCAAATTATATTCTCCTCTCCAGAACTGATCACTCATTAAATTTGATGTATTTTCTTCCAGTCCTTTATGTATGCATCGTACTTTAAAGAAATAGACAGCTATTTTACCATTTCTAAATAGTCCATGGTTTAAAATGGCACCTTTCAAGAAACAGCTGAAGATTTTGGCCCATTTTTACTAAGAAAGCTCAGACAGTAAACTAGGAAACTTTTCTCAGTGACAAAATCAGATCAGATCAGTCGCTCAGTTGTGTCCGACTCCTTTCGACCCCATGAATCGCAGCATGCCAGGCCTCCCTGTCCATCACCAACTCCCGGAGTTCACTCAGACTCACGTCCATCAAGTCAGTGATGCCATGCAGCCATCTCATCCTCTGTC
Organism: Bos mutus; assembly: GCF_027580195.1. Taxonomy (NCBI): domain Eukaryota; kingdom Metazoa; phylum Chordata; class Mammalia; order Artiodactyla; family Bovidae; genus Bos; species Bos mutus. Next base: position 58,648,726 of record NC_091622.1, on the reverse strand, counting down.
GTCCCCTTCTCCTCCTGCCCCCAATCCCTCCCAGCATCAGAGTCTTTTCCAATGAGTCAACTGTTCGCATGAGGTGGCCAAAGTACTGGAGTTTCAGCTTTAGCATCATTCCTTCCAAAGAAATCCCAGGGCTGATCTCCTTTAGAATGGACTGGTTGGATCTCCTTGCAGTCCAAGGGACTCTCAAGAGTCTTCTCCAACACCACAGTTCAAAAGCATCAATTCTTCGGCACTCAGCCTTCTTCACAGTCCAACTCTCACATCCATACATGACCACAGGAAAGACCATAGCCTTGACTAGACAGACCTTTGTTGGCAAAGTAATGTCTCTGCTTTTGAATATGCTATCTAGGTTAGTCATAACTTTCCTTCCAAGGAGTAAGCGTCTTTTAATTTCATGGCTGCAGTCACCATCTTCAGTGTGGTGAATCAAACTTTTGGATATATAATCTCTCATAGAAAACTATATTTTGGATTACTACCACTGTGGCATATGATAACACAGTTGTTGTTCAGTTGCTCAGTCACATCCAACTTTTTGCAACCCCATAGACTGCAGCATGCCGGATTTCCCTGTCTTTCACCATCTCCTGAAGCTTGCTCAAACTCATGTCCATTGAGTCAGTTATGCCATCCAGCCATCTCGTCCTCTGTCATCCCCTTCTCCTGCCTTCAGTCTTTCCCAGCATCAGGGTCTTTTCTAATGAGTCATCTTTTAGCATCAGGTGGTCAAACTGTTGAAGCTTCAACTGCAGCATCAATCCTTCCAATGAATATTCAGGATTGATTTCCTTTAGGATTGACTGGTTTGATCTCCTTGCAGTCCAAGGGACTCTCAAGAGTCTTTTCCAACAACACAGTAGTCCTTTGAAGTTTGTTTTTTAGAATGAAAAGTGAAAGCATTAGTTGCTCAATCATGTCTGACTCTTTGCAACCCCATGGACTGTAGCCTGTCATGGGATCTCCCAGGCAAGAATGCTGCAGTAGGTTACCATTTCCTCTTCCAGGGGATCTACCCGACCCAGGGATCGGATCAAACCTGCATCTTCTGCATTGCAGATGGATTCTTTATGGGCTAATGCTATGCTAAGTCACTTCAGTCATGTCCAACTCTGTGTGACCACATAGACGGCAGCCCACCAGGCTCCCCCGTCCCTGGGATTCTCCAGGCAAGAACACTAGAGTGGGTAGCCATTTCCTTCTCCAATGCATGAAAGTGAAAAGTGAAAGTCAGGTTGCTGAGTCGTGTCTGAGTTTTAGCGACCCCATGGACGGCAGCCTACCAGGCTCCTCCATCCGTGGGATTTTCCAGGCAAGAGTACTGGAGTGGGGTAGCATTGACTTCTCTGCTTTATGGGCTAAAGTGTCTTTAATTTGCTTGTCCATACATAACAAGTAATTCTTGGTTAAAGAATTCAAATAACAAAGGACCATATAGTGTATGATTTCATTTACATGAATTGTTCATAATAGGCAAATTCATGGGGACAGAAAGCCAGTTAGTGATTACCTAGTACTGGGAGGAAGAGAGGAAAGTGAAGAGTGACTGCTAATGGGTAAAGGTTTCATTTTGGAGTTATGAAATGTTTTAAAATTGTGGCAATGATTGCAGCATTCTGAGAATATACTAAATATTGAATAGTACATTTTCAGCACTTGAACTGTATAGTATTGTGATTTATCTCAGTGAAGTTGTTATAAAAAATAAATTCAAGTAATACATATGTGTCTAGATAGAGTATTTCTAAGAATAACTTTTATAAATATTCTAAAAATAAATAAAGTACCACCATTATTACATTCAAAATTCTGGTAAAATCAGAGGTCAGTTTGCCAACGTTCTGTTCTGATCCATTGCTCTGGTTACTATTTGTGTGTGTGGCCTCACTTTAAAAAGTTAAATTGCTCCTGCATCTAGAATTTGTTTTGTTTTAGGAATGAGGATAAGGAGTCAGCTTTCCCCAACACTGTTTACGGAATAGCTTATCTTTCCCCCAGTGATTTGATGTACTGCTCTTTAGTTCTTCCAGGTCTTAGTTGAACATTTCTTAAATCTTCATAGACTTTGCCCCCATTCATTTTCCAAGATCCTGGATTGTGTTCATTATCATTATCCTGAATTCTTTTTCTGCAAGGTTGCCTGTCTCCACTTAATGTAGTTGTTTTTCTGGGGTTTTATCATGTTCCTTCATCTGGGACATAATCCTCTGCCTTTTCTGCCTGTCTGACTTTCTGAGATTGGAGGGTTTGTTCTGCAGGCTGCAGGTTGTAGTTGTTCTTGCTTCTTCTGTCTGCTTTCTGGTGGATGAGTCTATCTAAAAGCTTGTACAAGCTTCCCTGATGGGAGGGACTGGTGGTGGGTAGGGGTGGCAAGTTTAATAAAACTTAAATCTGTTTGTCTGCTGATGGGTGGAGCTGTGTTCCCTCCCTGATCATTGTTTGGCCTGAGGTGACCCAGCACTGGAGCTTACAGCTGTATGGTGGGACTGTTGCTGCTGCTGCTGCTGCTAAGTCGCTTCAGTTGTGTCTGACTCTGTGCGACCCCATAGATGGCAGCCCACGAGGCTCCCCCGTCCCTGGGATTCTCCAGGCAAGAACACTGGAGTGGGTTGCCATTGCCTTTTCCAGTGCAGGAAAGTGAAAAGTGAAAGTGAAGTTGCTGAGTCTTGCCTGACTCTTAGCGACCCCATGGACTGCGTCCCACCAGGCCCCTCCATCCATGGGATTTTCCAGGCAAGAGTACTGGAGTGGGGTGCCATTGCCTTCTCCGGGTGGAGCTGTTGGTGGCCCCTAAAAGGGCTTCCACCCAGATGTGCTTCCCCAAACTGCTGCTGTCAGTGTCCTTGTTGCTGGCAGTCAGCCACAGCCGCCCCTTGCCTCTGCAGACCTGCCAGCACTAGCAGATAGGCTTGCTTCAGCCTCCGTGGTCACTGCTGCTTTCCTCTGGGTCCTTCTATGCACAAGACTTTATGTGTCCTCCATGAAGGAGTCTCTGCTTTCCCCCATCCTGTGTAAGTTCTATAATCAAATCCAGCAGACCTTCAAAGTCAGATTCTCTGGGGATTCCTAGTCCTGTTGCCAGACCCCCCCAGGATGCGAACCCTGATGTGGGGCTCAGAACCTTCATTACAGTGGGAGAACATCAGTGGCGTAATTGTTCTCCAGTTTGCACCTCACCTACCTGGCAGTTTTAGGATTTGATTTTATCACAATTGTGCCCCTACTGTCATCTCATTATGGCTTCTCCTGTGTCTTTGGATGTCAGGTATCTTTTTTTTGGTGGGTTCCAGTGTCTTCCTGTCGATGGTTGTGATTTCAGTGCTCTCACGAGAAGAGGGACGTCCTTCTACCCTGCCATCTTGGACAAATCTCCTCACTTGTTACTCTTGTTTTTCAAAATCTTCCAGCCGTTTCCTGGCTATTGTCTTGTTAATTCATGCCCCTCTTCCCCCCTCCCCCTGACATGGATATCATTTTAGATAACTCATTTTTTCTTTTCTTTCAGAGGACTTTCCTGGTAGGATGAAGACTGCAAAGTAGACATAGCTTTACTGTTGTTGTTCAGTTGCTAAGTCATTTCCAAATCTTTGTGACCCAGTGGGCTGTAGCCTGCTAGGCTTCTCTGTCCATGAGATTACACTGGCAGGAATACTGGATTGGGTTGCCATTTTCTTCTCCATTTGACACAGCTTAGGCTGCTTTAGTAAAACAGCACAAACTGAATGGCTTAAACAACATTTATTTCTCACAGTTCTGGATTTTGGGAGGCCTGTGACTAAGGTGTCTGGTGAGGAATCTCTTCCTCCTTGTGTAGATGGATGCCTTCTTGCTGTATCTTCACATGTCAAAGAAAGAGATATCATGTCTCGTCTTTAAGGGCACTGATCCTGTTTTATACGAGTTCTACTCTGATAACCTTACCTCCCAAAGGTAGTGGTGGTGGTTTAGTCACTCAGTCATGTTCAACTCTATGTGACCCCATGGACTGCAGCATGCCAGGCTTCCCTGCCCTTCACTATCTCCTGGAGTTCGCTCAAACTAATGTCCATGGAGTTGAGGTGCCATCCAACCATCCTACCTCCAGATACCATCACCTTGGGGATTAAAGCTTCAACATAAGAGTCTGGGGGGAGCGCAGTGGTTGGCACAAACATTCAGTCCATAGCAGTGCTGAGGCTAACAAAGTTAAAGGATTAGGTGATTAAGCAGAATAGGGCTCTAGCAACAGCATCTTCACAGGTGGGACCAGTAGAGTATATGAAGACTTTTGTGTTTATAGAAAATCAGTCTGATGGTAAAGTGGTAGCCAGTCATTTGTATAGATTCATAATTCAAGAATAGTAATTCATAGATATGTCAATAAACTTGAACTATAAAGAGAACTATTATGAATCTATACATAACATGAATTCTTCATAGCTCAAGAGAAAGAGTAACTCTGAATAGCAGTCTTATAATATTTTTTCCTTCCTCCTAGATTTAAACAGTCAAGTTAAATCAAGCTGGGTAATCATGGCAGAAGGTGGATTCGATCCCTGTGAATGTGTTTGCTCTCATGAACATGCGATGAGAAGGCTGATCAATCTGGTGAGATGAACAGGACAGTCCTCTTCAGAACTGAACTGTACCCCCTCTGTCTTGTTTTTGGGAGAATGTTGGTTTTGGAAAATTTTCATCCGATGGACACTAAAAATTACTTCATAATGAAAATTCCACAGTGGTTTAAGTCATAATGGTTACAGTGCTTGCCAGCATTTCTTTTTTGTTTTTCCAAGCATTTCTTTTACTAGAGATAAAAACAGATTGCTGTCTTCATTTATAGTAGATTTATGTTGGTGGAATTCACCATCGTGAGTGGTAAACACATTTATGTAGACTTTTCTGTATTAATGCATATAGTTTTTGGTTATACAGAGCTCGTTTACCTGATAAACTGTTATGAAGTCACACGTCCTCTTATGATATAGTTCAAATCCTACTCTAAAGAATGGCATGACAATAAAGATTTCTATATAGATCATTTCCAAATCCAAAGCAATTATTTGATAGAGGCAGATTTCTGAACAGGTTTTTGATAGGTTCTATTGGAGTATAGTGAGATTTCAATTGTAGGTTTAAGACTTGCCTAGTCTATAACCTTAAACACAAGGCTGTTTATGTATTATATAATTTATATATATATATATAATATACATTGTTTAAGGAAAGACTTCACTATTATTAACAATAGAATAAAATTGACCCTTGAACAACAAACGCTTGAATGGGTTTGAACACTGAGGGTCCATTTATGTGCAGGTTTTTTTCAGTAAAATACTACATACAGTACTGCATGACCCGCAGTTGGTTGAATCTGAGGATACAGGACTGCTTGTTGGGAGCAATTGCAGTACAGAGGGCCGACTATAAGTTAGATGTGGATTTTCAGCTGTATGGAGGGTTGGCGTCTCTAACTTCCTCATTCAGAGATCAGCTGTATGTTATTATTATGTTATTAATTATAACATTTTGTTCGTTTAAGTCTTGTACAAGGGTGTATTATTATAGGCCAGTTAATACAGGCTGGTTCAAACATTTGCTGAAATACTTGAATTGTTGGTAGTTAATTAGCAAGTTTCCTGCCTACTCAGTGTGTATGTAATCAGTGCATTGATTATGAATGATACTCCTTGAGAGTTAGCCTATACTAGGGCTTATGATCCTTAAAAATACTTTAAGAGGGTAGAGATGAACTAGGAACTTAAAAATTAAATCAGACTTTTTTGAGTATAGAAATGTGGCCGTGTCATCTCTCTGATAACTTGACATAAAAATTGATTAATCTGAATAGTCCCTTCAGTCATGTCCGACACTTTGCGACCCTATGGACCATGGCCCACCAGGCTCCTCTTCTGTCCATGGGATTCTCCAGACAAGAATACTGGAGTGGGTTGCTGAGCTCTCCTCCAGGAGATCTTCCTGACCCTGGGATTGAACCAGAGTCTCTTCTGTCTCCTGCATTGATAGGCGTGTTCTTTACTGCTAGAGCCACATGGGACACACCAGTCTGAGGAGAGAAGATAAAAAGTACTGTCTGGGAATGCCCTGGCAGTCCAGTGGTTAGGACTCCACGCTTCCACTGCAGCAAGCTGGGGTTCATTCTCTGGTCTGGTAACTAGAATCCCACAAGGTGTGCGGTCCAGCAAAATAAATTAGTAAATAAATTTCTCCTGTTTATTTATAAAGTTTAAGCTGATAGTTTTAATGTCTTAATTCAATCAAATATAAGGCATAAAAATGAGCATATTATTTCATGTTTGATGGCACATTATTTATAGCAATCTTGGTTTGAAATAGTAATTTTGTGATAAACTAGATTTCAGATTTTACAAATTTTTAAAAGTCCACATCTCTTAGTGTGTGCTAGATATTTTCACATCACTATAAATTACTGATGAATGTTCCGCTTGTGTATAACATGCTGATAGTTTGATAGATATTGAATTGTGGTTTTTAATTTTTATTTCATTTGTATTCTTTGATTTAAATTCAGAATCAAGCAGCATTTTGGGGTCATAACTACTCTTTGTTGGTATTTAGTTCAGTTCAGTCACTCAGTCGTTTGGTATTTAAGTGCTTTCTAAACATTTTTTCTAAAGAAGTGTCTTTAGAAATATGGTCTCTAAATTCATAAATTCAAATATTTCTGAATAATACTACTTATAGTAATCAAAAGTTAAAAGCAACCTAAATGTCAATTAGTAGAGCAGTGATTATATCATGGAAATTATATGATAAAATCTTGTTTGCAATAGTTGTATTTGAAAAATATTTAAAAACACAAGGGAAATAATGTGTGTTATATGAAATGAAAAAAAAAATACACAAATGGCATTTAGTATGATCTTGCTTTTGTGTGCACACATACCTCATATGTATGTGTGCATAGGAAGAAAGACTAGGAAGAGAATACATCAAAATGTTAAAATTGGCAATCTCTGGAATATAGGGTGAGACTTCTCTTTTATAGTTTCCTGTATTTTCTGTGATAATAAATCTTATAATCAGAAAAAGGGTATCTAATGAAAGCTATCAACATTTTCGTTTAAATGTTATCAGTATTCCTTTTGTAATACATTAGGTGTCTTTTCTACCTCTCATGCATGTGTTATCTTCTACTTATACTTCACAGGATCCTTTTTTCACAGTACCTATTGTCTTATTGGGAGAAGGCAATGGCACCCCACTCCAGTACTCTTGCCTGGAAAATCCCATGGATGGAGGAGCCTGGTAGGCTGCAGTCCATGGGGTCGATAAGAGTCGGACACGACTGAGCGACTTCACTTTCACTTTTCACTTTCATGCATTGGAGGAGGAAATGGCAACCCACTCCAGTGTTCTTGCCTGGAGAATCCCAGGGACGGTGGGGCCTGGTGGGTTGCCGTCTATGGGGTCGCACAGAGTTGGACACGACTGAAGCGACTTAGCAGCAGCAGCAGCATTGTCTTATTACCTTGTAGAACTCTTAACTCTACAGCATATATATTAAAAGCAGCTTATCTGCTTTTAATATAATTTTTCTATATTAGTTCTAGCTACCAGAATGTAGATGTCTGCGTGCTCAGGAAACTCACGGGTGTAATAATACTGTGTTATAGTGTGATGACAGGGCAGAGATTCTTATTTTTTAAAAAACTGGACATTTAATTCATCTTTGTAATAAAGTAACATCTCATTAATTTCAAGTCCTAATTTGGAACTTTTGTTATTTTCAACTTCATGTATAATAAAATTGGATTTTCTTATAGGTTAAAGTTATTACCAATTCCTGAGAATTTAAAATACTAATAGCAAGTAAAAACTTGAAACTTGAGGATTTTAATGATTGGTTATGGTTAGCTCATTAGCTGTATGTTGCTAATGAGTTGCAGTTTTGTTTGGCCTATTCTGTGGAAATAGGTGGGCTTTGCCAAGGAATATATTCAGTTTAGGAGCAGTTAAGATTTTGCCATTAGTTCCTTTCCATTTTAATAAAGTTCTGTTCATTCACAATTTACAACTAATTTATTTTCCTGATTTAGTAATTATATCAGTTGTAAGTTCTTCATTGTAAGTAAGAGAAGTTCTAACTGATTTAAGCAGGAAAAGGACATATTAAAAAAGTATCATGTGGCTCATACTGAAGAGACTGGCATGGAAAAATGAATAGGATCAAAGGGAATGTAAATACCAAAAGGAGCCCATGCTTTTAAAACTGGCCCAGCCAAAAAGCTGCTGCTCCTGAATTTCAGATTTTGGTATATTTCACTGTTGATACACTATCTCCATTTGGACAAATAGTAAACATTTTATACTTGATGAGTGCATAACTAGACTTTTCTTAGCCCCAACCTTATACTTCTGTCTTCTCTCTCTCTCTCTCTTTTTTGACCACACCATGCAACAGTTTAGTGCCCTGACCAGGGATTGAACCTGGGCCACAGCAGTGAAAGCACTGAGTCCTAACCATAGGACTGCCAGGCAATTCCCTGTCTTCTCCATTCACTCCATTATTCTGGCTGCTCAGGCAACAGTGTTTGCATCATTTTTTACTCTGTTCTTTCAACCCAGTGGCTAATGCAGAAACCAGGGGTCAGTTTTAAAAAGTCCCTTTGCGTTAGTATACTATACCTATGGCGGATTCATGTTGATATATGGCAAAACCAATACAATATTGTAAAGTTAAAAAAAAAATCTAATGTAGTGGGCACACAGAGAATGTTTCAATTATCTAATCTAAATCACCTTTCAGAAATAAATAAGACTGAAAATGAAAAAAAAAGAAGAAGAAAAAAAAGTCCCTTTGGATCAACCTTAATAGTATATATCCAGAATCCATCCCTTTCTCACACTTCCAGTGCAACACCCTAGTCTAATCTACACTGTCATTTTTGCCAGGATTATTGAAATTAGCCTTCTTGCCAGTCTCCTTGCTTCTCTCCTCTTGTCATCTCCATTCTCTTCAACTGTAGTCTCACTACAGCAGCTGAAATGATTTATTTCTGATAAGTCAGCTAATATACCTCCTTTACTCACAGTTATGCAGTAGCTCCCCCTTCAGACATTTGTAGTAGAAAAAAACCTAGGGACTTCCCTGGCGGACCAGTGGTTAAAACTCTGCACCCGCCACTGCAGGTGGCACACATTTCGTTTGTTTGGGGGACTAAGATCCTGCATGTCCTGCTGCACAACCAAAAAAAAAAAAAAAAAAACAACCCACAAAATTTATGTGGCCCATTACCCCACTGGTTCGTCTTTGCTAACTTAGTTCTACCAGTTGCCATTCCTGAAAAATACAGGTCACATCCAAAGGATCAAGAGTCTAAATGACTTTAGACTTTTCAACAGCAAAACTGGAAGGCAACAACACAATGACTTTAAATTCTGAAGGGAAATTATTACCAATCCATCATTCTATATCCAACCAAACTGTCAATCAAATAGGGTCTTCAAAAATGTTGCCTCATGTACTGTTTCTTTCACTGCTGGGCTCAGGTTTGATCCCTGGTTGGGGAATTAGGATCGCACAAGTCACATGGCATGGCCAAGAAAAAAAGACATGGAGGTAAATGCTAAAATAATCAGCTAAAAGTTGAAAGTGGTATGCCTCTGTGGAGGGGGAAATAGGAAGCGCTGAGGAAATGCTCTTTTGGAGAATTAAACTGATAGAACAGTTTAAGTTGTTTACATGCATAACTAATAAAAATTAAAGAGCAAAATCCTTAGAAGTTCGTGAATACAAAAAGAAGGTGCGACTTGTGGATAACTAATTATGTTGTGTGTCTTTCCCCCTCTATGGAATATAAAGTGCTACCACGCAGAAACCAGGATTACTGCTTTTTAAAGGAAAGTGGAAGATATTCATGGGAGGGCTGCTAGTTGGGTATTAAGGACCAAGACAGAAGCCAGGGTAACCCCAAGCTCTATAGTGGATGTGAAATAGGAGGGAAAAAAAGGATGCCTGGTCCAAGAATGGAATGCACTAGTAAGCCTTAAAATGAAGTCTTCCCTACTTGGAACATTAAGAGGTTCTCTAGGCTGCCTGCATGGGTCCCTGGAGTAGGAAATGGCAACCCACTCCAGTGTTCTTGCCTGGAGAATCCCATGGACAGAGGAGCCTGGTGGGGTACAGTACATACAGGCTGCCTGCATGCTTCCTTGATAAGGGACGCTATTTGTATACCCTAACTGCTCACCCAGCCTAGTCCTTCATTAATAAATATGAACAGAAAAGCAAAGAGTTGAAGAAAACAAAAGTACTACAGTGTGGTCTCAGGTACAGCTACATTAGAAGACAAGAGGAAATAGATCCTTCTAATATGAAAAGTCATAATGGGGAGTTCCTTGGTGGCCCAGTGGGTTAAGCATCCACCTGCCAGTGCTGGGGACATGGGTTTGATCCTTGGCAGGGCAACTAAGTTCCTGTGTGCCGCAACTACTGATGCCCAGGTGCTCTAGAGCCTGTGCTGCTCAACAAGAGAAGCCACCACCACGAGAGGCCCAAGCACTGCACCTGGAGGGCAGTGCAGCAATGAAGACCCAGTGCAGCCAAAAAACAGAAGTCATGATGAATGTATAGCTGTAGATACTGACCCATACACGTAGGTTGTGCTGGTCTTAAGTACCACTGGCAACATGATTTTTCTAAGTGGTAAAGTTACAACGTCACCAAATTCTTGGTGGAGTTAAAAACAAAATTAATATCTTCCCTTGATTTAAATGTGAAAGTCCAGTTAAATTCCTCGATAATTCTATTCAAGTAAAACCACCCAAAAAATAACTTTGTGTTACTCTTTGAAGTGGGCTTAGATTTTAGGCCCAGATTTTTCACTTACATGAATATGTGGCAGGACCTTTGAAAGCTAGGAGGGGTGCCAGCCAGTCACAGCAACCAAAGAGCTGCTTTGCAGATGTCCAGATGCCCTAGTACTGGCACACTTGAGAACTTTTGAATAGGGGGAGAATTAGGGTTCATAAAAAGAAATCCAAATAAGCTGAAGGCAGACATGAAGAAGAGAAGCATGGTTAATAGAAAGCATAAAGTAAAATGTTATGTGTGAGTGGATTATAGTCCCTTTTTAAAAGAGACAGATTGGAGTTTTTATTTTTTATTTATTTTTTTTGCTTTTTAAAAGTTTATTTTACATTTTAAATACAGTATTTTCTCATTAAAAAAAAAAATGCCAGGAGGTGCCTAACCCCATGGTTTCTATACCATATACACGAGAGCTGATGGACAATGTGGCAAACCTTCTGAGTGTAACAGAATGAACACCTATTAGCTGGGACTACTGAATCGAAATTAAAAAAACACAAATTAAGCACTGCTTAGGAGAAAATAATCCAGTTTCCGAATAACCAAAAGAGAACAGAGTTAGATATGTACAAAACCAGGTATTAAAAAACAGAAAAAAAATGCAGCACACAAAAAAATAAACAGCCCCTTATGTAGTGAACTGTATACACTGCAGCTAATCAATGGAAACAAACCCTCCTACAAGAAGTGATTTATGATCAAAAATTTAAAAAATCTGAGTATCTTAGTAACAACATATAATAACAACATTGTGTGTATAATGCCATCTTTGTAATTTTCTATCTATACCATCCTTCTGAAAACAAGAATCTCTAGACTAGTCAATCACTTACACAGATTTGAGGCAATTAATCCATATTTGTTTCCAGTAAGGAAAACAAAGATGTACCTCCTTCCATCAATGAAGACATAATACAGATTAAAGCTATAAAAAAATTTAAGCATGGCCATATGCATTTCCAATTCTTTCTATTAAGTAATTCCCAATTGGGATCATGTAGGATATGTGCCTAAGTAATATCAAATCAAAAGAAAATGGATTATCTCTGGCAGTGATTTCCATATTAGTGCAATATTATTCACCATACACTGAATTATATTTAAATGACCTTATATATTTTAATTCAGTAGGTGTCAATTTGTTTACAAAATCCCTAACTATATGCTTGTGTAGAAAACAGTTTCAATTTGAGATGCTCTATAAAGCTAAATCAAGACAAAAATGAATTACTTTTTTGCTTTGCTACTGGTAGTATAAATACCAGATGAGGAGAAAAGGGCCAAGGGTTTGTGGAGGCTTGCGTTTTTAAATGCTATTTACAGGGGAGATAGACACTGAAAACAAAATATCGTAGGTAAGTGATAAACAAGTGGAGAGGCGGGAAGCTGTCCCAAAAGGATGTGGTATTAATCTCAGACAAAATAGACTCCAAAGCCAAAACAGTTGAACACAAGAATAATACTGTCAAAAGATAGAATCCATCGTGTTTGGAACAAGCTATTTATGTCCCAAACAACAGAGAATGCAAAAACTATTAGAAATGAAAGAAGGAACATATTTTGGAAGTGTCTGAGAAATGTTAGTGAAAGCCATAGAGATGCCTTTGCAGGTTCAGGTTAGAGTGTGTGTAGGTCAGGCTTCCCTAGTGGTCTTGTGGTTAGAAATCCATCTGCTAGTGCACGGGACTCAGGTTTGATCTCTGGTCAGGGAGGATCCCACACGGCACAGAGCAACTAGGCTCTTGTGCCACAACGACTGAAGCCCAGGCACTAGAGCCTGAGCTCTGCAACGAGAAGTCCATGCACCATAACAAGGGTCGCCCCCGACTTGCCGCAACTAGAGAAAGCTGCACACAGCAAGTAACACCCAGCCCAGCCTAAAATAAATAAATAAATCTTAATCATCTGGTAAAGAATCCGTCTGCAACGCGGGAGACCTGGGTTCGATCTCTGAGCCGGGAAAATTCCCCTGGAGGAGAGCATGGCAACCCACTCTAGTATTCATACCTGGAGAATCCCCATGGACAGAGGAGCCTGGTGGGCTACAGTCCATGGGGTTGCAAAGAGTTGGACACCACTGAGCGACTAAGCACAGCACCCAAAAAGAAGAAAAAAAATGTGTAGGTCAAGGTCACATTTGTAAATGTGTGGAAGAGGATCTAAGGAATATATCTCAGATTTATAACAATGGTTATATTGGAGAGAGTTTGACAGGAGTGTAGGCACTATTTTTAAAGCCATAGAAAGTCTCTGATGCTGATCCTCCTTTTTTAAAAAAATAGTTTTATGTATTTATTTTTGGTTGAACTGAGTCTTCATTGCTGCGATGGTTTTTCTCTAGTGGTGAGCGGGGGCTACTTTTCGTTGTGGTTTGCAGGCTTCTCACTGCAGTAGCTTCTCTCGTTGCAGAGAGGCAAGTAGGCTCCGTAGTTGCGGCTCCCAGACTGTAGAGCACAGCAGTTGTGGCACATGCACTTACTTGCACTGTCTCCTGTGGGGTCTTCCCGGATCAGGGATCGGACCGTGTCTCCTGCCTTGGCAGGTAGATTCTTTAACCACTGAGCCACCAGGGAAGCCCGCGGAGTCTGCTTTTACCGATGCGGACACTGAGGTACAGAGAGGTTTAGTCACTTTTCCTAAGGGTTAAAGCTGACCAGCGAGTCGCAGAGGCACACTTGGGCTTGACATTTAGCTCTAACCCTGTGCTGTTTCTTCAGTATGGTGATCTGCTCTGCTCCCTGTTGGTTTCCGTCATGTACCTTGAAAAGCACTGTATTTGTGATCAAGGGTGGGTGGGTAGAAGGATAGGAAAAAAGTTGAGACTCTTCACTGTACTTTTTTATCTTTTAAAACTGTGTGAGTACATTACTTATTCAAGTAATTAACTTAGAAATAAAACTTTGTTAGCATTTCAAAGGCATTATAAGCAGTACAGTTATATACCAAAATTAATTAGACTTTTCCCACTGAATAGCAAAGTGTTTGAATGCACTGTTACAAAGAAAATATATACTGCAATATTTACTAGCCTTTTAATAACTTTAATAAGACTGTCTTATCTTATCTTTGTTGATTTCTAAATTGGTAGAATTTTTCTCATGTCAAAAATATATATAAAATTAGGAAAACCTTGTATGTCTCCGAAGGCTAAATGGACATTAACAGCAATTCACACTCTGTACCACTGCCTCATCATTGCTGTGTAAGGTCTGATTATTTTAACTGCTAAGCTGTACCAGTACAAAGAATATAAATCTGGTTTTCATACATTTTATCGTACATTTCCAATAAGACTTTTAAAGCAAATGACTATTTCTGACTACATTCTCATAGGAGTGTTTTAAATGATACATTACAAATGGTGGTTCAGTTCAAGGCTGGTAAAACTGCAGTACAGAGAATGCCCATTTTGGGGTGCTCATGACAAAGCTTTACTTACTCTGCTGGCATGTTGCCTTAGGTTACACAAGCGTCAGACTGTTCTTAATGCGGTTGTGTTTGCCAGGCACGTGTTTTGCCAGGTTTTCTTTGCCAGGTTCTGTTAATGTTCAGAAACATGAAAAAATGGAGGCATTATCTGACGTTACTGATATCTTTCTATCCTAGCCTAATACTCTAATTAGAACTCTAATGCTTTACTCATTAGATACTGGCTGATAAGACTTAAAGGGGTAGATAGGAATATGCAGTAAATCCCTTTCAGTTAAAATCCGGTATCTTTATCATGTTACATATAATTCTATTTCATTACTTGATTTAATAGTGGTAATACATCTGTTGATAAATACTGGTTTTTACTGATGTAGTAGTAGAATGCTATTAGATAGATAGAAAGATGTCAACACAAAATCACAGTCTAATTATAAATCATTCTTTTAAGTTGTATAATTTTTGTGTCTTGGAGGGTATTTTTAAAAAGAGGTGTTTCCTTATAACTAATATATCTAGTTTGTTTTGGTTTTTAAAAAATCACTTATATTTCCTTACAACCATAAAGATGGCCTGGAGAGAGGCTTTTTCAGTTCCCACTGAAGCCACTTGCAGAATTATTCTGTTTTTATCCTCTTCTGCTCTCTTGTCACCTCCTTCTATTCTCCTTGACTGGCTTCACTTGGCATACAGTTTCCTCTATTAATGATAGGAGTTCCAGAAGGAGAGAACAGATAGATTTAAAAATGTGAATTTAGATTATGTTTTATGTTTTTCCTCTTCCGTTGTAACCTAAGATTTGAAATGTAGATAATTCCTTTTTTGTTTGTTGAGCTCTGTAGTTCAGCCCTTATCTAAACAGTATACCTGAAACTTCAGCATCTTTAATTTACTTAAACTTGTTTCTGTATTAAAGTACTATAAACATGTGCTCTGGGAGATCATTGGTCCGATTCCGCTTAAAAGCCTGAAGGCCTTGTAAATTGTGACTAATGTCCACTGTACTTAAATAAATCACATTAAGTAAGACCTGTTATTGGCCTGGAAGATGTATTCCTTAAAAGTTTAAGAAACTTCTCTACCCAGGAAATGTTATCTACTCCTAGTATCTTTTCCTCTTAATATATTTTTTGTTAAATGTTTAATTATTAAAATAAAAAATAGAGTAATATTCTTTCAAAAAAGCAATCAATGTGTTAAAAGTAAGACCAACCTCCTTACTCACTTCTCTGTATCTGGCATAATGCTACTTCCCTAGATGAACTTGGTATGCATTTTCCCAGATCTTTCTAACAAACATTTAGATACTATCATATATATATTTTATCCCCAATTTAATAATATTGAGCATTTTCCATGTTGCTTTAAAGCCTTTTTAATAATATGGTTGACTTTTGGTTTTTACTTTAATCAGTAAAGAAGATGTTCTGTATTTCCTTCTTTCAAATCTTAATATTTTTTATCAATATCATCTAGCCACTGGAAAACTAAATAGTCCTGTAATTTATGGTACAATTGATTTTACCAATTAGAAAGTGTTGACCTTGAAAAGAAAAAAGTCAGTTATTTTACCAGAAAAAATGGATTTATTTGGGAATAGCAGAGAATTGCAATTCAGGACAAGCAAGCCACAGTGAAAGTCGTAGGCAAGTCCAAGGAACATTACTTTATAGAGAAAAAGGAGAAAGTTGGGAGGGGTCATTCTGAACAAAAGCCCATTGGAGAAAAGTGAGAGTTCAGGGTGATTATGATTTCTCATTGGCTGAATTTCTGGGGTAGTCAATTTCTTATAGGAGATGCAACGTCCATCTTGTACCATTGGGGCCTATAATTAATGACTCTTCTACTGAGGTCTGTAACAATCGATAAATCTTATAATTGGCATCAAATTGTACTGTGTAAGAGCTCTCCCTTCTGGCCTCCTGGTTTTCCTTTGTTTTCACAGAAAGGGGGTTATGTTTTATTTAAAAGATAACAATAACTAGTGCATGTCTTCATGGCCCAAAATTCAAGGAGTACCAAGTGTATAAAGGGGAAAATAAGAATCTCCCTATGTTTGCCAGCTCTCATTGCCGCTTTACTAATTATAAGCTATTCATAGTTTCTTTTATATTTCCATTGTTAGGACTGTATAACAAATTACCCTAAAACTTAGTGGCATAACAAAACCTTTTAATTAAGTGGACAAACTCTGTCTGGAGTTCATACAGAGCACAGTGGAGATGGCTAGTGTGCTGCGTAATGTCTGGGTTCTTAGCTGGAAGACTGAGAGGCTGGGAGCACGAAGAGCATGGAAGGCTTGCTCACTTGTTGTCTGGCAGTTGATGCTGGCTGGTGGCTGAAACCCTGCTTAGCGCTGTCAGCCAGAACACCTACATGCGGCCCTTCATGTGGCTTCTTGCCTTCCTCACAGCACAGTGGCATGGTTCCAAGGGCAGGCATCCATCCCAGGGGAGGATGAGGAAGGGAAAGAAGCATGCAGTGGCTAGATACTTCTTGCAACCTAGCCTAAGGTGTCACATATAACACTTCTGCCATACTTTTGGTTGAAGCAGTCCTGAGCCTGCTCAGCTTCAAGAAGAGGGGCAATAGACTTCACCTCTTTTTAAAATTGAAGTATAATTTATAACTAGCATTAGTTTCAGGTTTATGACTTACATGTATTGGGAAATTACCATCACAGTAAGTCTAGTTAATAACACTTGTCACCATACACAGTTACAGTATGTGTATGTATGTTTTGTATGTACATAATTTTTCTAGTGATGAGAACTGTTAAGATCTATTCTCTTAGCAACTTTCAAGTATGCATATGGTGTTATTAACTATAATCACTATGTTGTAAATTATATCCCTATAACTTAATTATTTTATAACAGGAAGTGTACATTTTGCCCTCCTTCACCCATTTCACTCACCTCCGACCCCCAAACTCCCCCACCTCTGGCAACCACCAATCTGTTCTCTGTATCTTTGAGCTCTATTTTTTGTTGTTTTAGTTCCGCATATACTATTTGTCTTTCTCTTACTTATTTCACTTAGCATAGTTCCCTCCTGGTCCATTCGTGTTGCCACGAAAGGCAAGATTTTGTTCTTTTTTAAGGCTGAATAATGATTCCATTATATGTGTGTGTGTGTGTGTACACATCCTGGAGGAGGACATGACAACCTACTCCAGTATTCTTGCCTGGAGAATCCCGTGGACAGAGGAGCCTGGTGGGCTACAGTCCATAGGGTCTCAAAAGAGTCGGATGTGACTTAGCTACTAAACAACTTTCGCATATTTGTATTTATTTTTGCCCTTGTTGCCTTTGCTTTTAGAGTCATCCAAAAACTCATCACCAAGACTAATGTCAGGGAGCTTACCACCTATGTTTGCTTCTAGGATTTTTGTGGCTTCAGGTCTTTAATTTATTTTGAGTTAATTTTAAACCATTTTTGAGTTAAAGAGAACTAAATGTGATCAGATATAATTAGATTCTAGCTATCTCTCAGTTGAGGCATTGGGCTTCCTTTCCTCAGTGGCGTGATTATGCAGGAATTCTTGAATGTAACTTTGTATTATGTCATTTCTTTAAAGTTTTCCTTCTGTAATTTGGCAATGTATATCAAAACTTAAAATGTATGTACCTTCATTATAGCAACTCTTCTCTATATTCTAAAGAGATTAACCAGTATGTAAGAATGTTTTTATAGAAACATTCACAACATTGTTTTTCATATACAAATTTGGAAATTATGTATTTAAATGGAATGTGGTACAGTATTAAAAATTAGGTAGAGCTGGGTTTTGACAGTCTAAGGTTATTTCAAGCCACTCTTATTACTGAGAACTATATGAGGTCTGGTTAGGGAACACTGACCAACTGTTTAACCATTGATTTGAAAGTACATTTTTGCTGTTGGTTTTGGCATTTCACTTAAAAAAAAAAAAAGTGATAACTATGAGCAGGCTTACTCACATAAACAGGCAGCCCTTTCCTGCATAATGCTATAATCTTAAAGCATACTATGGGCCATGACCTGAGTTTTTTATATACATTTTGTATTGGATTTTGTATATGTTATATCTTTTAATCCTCACCATGATATTAACATTGATAACAGACTGTATTTATTTCTTTTGTAGCTTGACATTCTGCTTTAGAAAGTAACAGACACAGAATTTGAACCCAGATACCTCTGACTTTGAAGCTTCTTTTTTGAACCACTGTTCTGTATCACACTGTTTATCAGTCTGCAGGTAGATCCTGTGCCTGGGAAAGAAGAGTACCTCCAATACACATGAGATTCTTGAGTAGACACAGAAAATGGCAAATAAGTTCTTGTTTAGGTTCTGTGTTAGTTGCCCCGGGCTGCTCTAGCACAAAACCACAGACTGGGGGCCTCAAACAGTAGTTACGTCTCGTGGTTCTGGAGGCTCTGGGAGGTCCAAGATCAGGGTGCTGCCTGATTTGGTATCTGGTGATTTGACTCTTTTCTTGGTTTTCAGATAGCCGCCTTGCTGTATCCTCATGTGGCCCAGAGAGACTGAGGGCTCTGCTCTCACTCTCTCATAAGGACACTAATTCCATCAGGGTGGCTCCACTCTCATGACTTCATCTAAACCTCATCACCTCCCAAAGATCCGCACCCCCAAACTCCATCATCACACTGGGCATTTGGGCTTCAGTATATGAATTTGGAGGGATGGAGGGAATACGAACATCCATAGCAGATACCTTTTCATAATTCCAAAGAGAGATTTTCTGTTTTTCTTGTAATTTTTTTAAAGAATTTCTCCAAGCTAAGATTCCTCATCAGTTCAGTTCAGTTGCTCAGTCGTGTCCGACTCTTTGCGACCCCATGAATTGCAGCATGCCAGGCTTCCCTGTCCATCACCAACTCCTGGAGTTCACCCAGACTCTTGTCGATCGAGTCATAGAAGTTTCATTTATCTGCTTTTTTGCCATTAGAGTCTTCTCTTTGATCTATGTTTTTTTCCATCAGCCTCTGACAGCCAAAGTTCTATATTAGGCTTCCTAGATATCCTAAGAGACTATTTTAGGTTCTACATTTTCCCTAACATGAAATCTCAGTGCCAAGACTCTTATATTCTTTTAATCTCTGTTTTCTCCTTTTTTCCCCAATGAAGAAAAACATTTATTCTAACCATGCTATTTTGTCTCATCTTTTTTGAAGCTAATTCATTTAAGGAACTTTACATGACCATCCTGGTTAGGTGAGGAAATCTAAATCTACTTTTAGTTCTTCCCTGCGATCCTGGGATCAGTGTTAGTTAGCAAAAGGGTTTACCTGGGGAGCAACCATTGACTAAATAGTCTGCATGTGGTTCCCCCCACTCCACTGCAATACAGAAAATATTTGAAGTTACTGCTATGCCTGTTTCCCTTATATTATTATCCTTTTTTTAAAAAAATAAAAGTATAGTTAATTTACAGTGTTCTGTTACTTTCTGTCATATACCAGTGATTCAGTATTATATATATATATATGTACACATTGTATTTTATATTCCTTTCCATTATGGTTTATCACAGAATTTTGAATTTAGCTCCTTGTGCTATATAGTAGGACCTTGTTGTTTATTGATTTTCTTTTAATTATTTTGTTTTCACAAATGACTTCCTTTTGGAGTGGCCAAAATCAGCATCAGTAGTCCCACCGTGTTCTTCAGATAAGTCAAGAGAATACTGAGATGCACTGTAAATTAGACCTCCGTTTAAAGACTTTTATCAAAGCAGTGAGATTCTCTTGTTTTACCAAATGTGTTTTTCTAATTCTTTAAAGACTGTATACTTTACCCATCACAAGTGTTTGAATCTGACATACTGAATATATATCCCAACACACTGGTTTGGACAGAACATGTAAGTCCAGGACTAGAAATGTGGTTATGATACTTTGGCACCTCATTATGCAGAGCCTGCAGCATCGTCTGCCTGTGAACATGTAGAGCGTAGGTAGCCAGTAACGTGTGGAAGACCAGCCAGGAGAGCAGGATCCAGCTCCAGCTCTCAGTGGAATGTCCCAAAGACTCGCTGCAGCTTGGACTGGAGACATAGTGCTTCAGTCAGCCGGATTCTCAGTGAATAATTTCTTTTGTGTGTGTGTGTGTGTGTATGTGCAGGCACTTTTTAACATTTTTATTAAAGCTGAAAGGGCTTCTTTCTGCAAGGCATGAGTTGTAATTTGACTTCCCACTTTCTGGCTTCCCTTACCTAGAAAAAAATCAGTTCTAAATCGACATAGCTACCACATAAAACTGACATAATTTCTATATTTGTCAATTGTATGTGAGTGAATTAATTTTCTAGAAATTTGTATAGCAGCACAAATTATACATTACTGTTTTTATCATAGTCCCAAAAGAAAGCTTATTCCATGTAGTGATACCGAAAGGAAGAGATCTCTTTTAGTGCTGAAGGAAAACATTGGCTATGTTAATCTTAGAGGCCGTTAGATAATTAGATATGGTCATTTTCACCTTACTCTGAATTTGCTTCTGTTCAATTGTATATCAGTTGTATATCAATTCACTGAAATATTTTGTAACCATTCAAAATTGTGGCTGGTTACACAATGTTTCAGTCTAATGATATGTTAATAAAAATTATGATACAACATTTTGTACATTGTAAAGTAAAATAGAATTGGGCTTAAAAATCTCTACTTCAGAGTTAGTACTGGATATATTAGCTAACCTCCTCCAAGTTCAAATTTCTTCATCTATAAAGAAGGAATAATAGCCCCTGCCTCCTCTAGTGAGTGTGAGGATTATCTAAATTCTTAGTATAGTCCCTACCACATGAAAGTTCCTAGTAAATATTTGTTATTATACTGGTTGTAGTTATGTGTGATTTAGTTGCTCAATCGTGTCCAACTCTTTCATCCCCTTGGACTGTAGCCTGCCAAGCTCCTCTCTCCCTGGGATTCTCCAGGCAAGAATGCTGGAGTGGATTGCCATTCCCTTCTCCAGGGGATCTTTCCCACCCAAGGATTGAACCTGGGTCTCCTGCACTGCAGGCAGATTCTTTACCGATTAAGCCACGAGGAACCTTGGTGATTGATTGTGATTATGTGAAACTTGCATATTTTAAGACTAGAAAACATAATGATAATTGTACTAGGCAGAGAATTAATCCACATTAATTCCTAAGTATTCTGTAATGTTTCTTGTATTATACTGTAATACAAATAATTATTTAAATTATAATTTAAAGTAATATTTATAAATTCATATCATTAAAATGTATTTGTATTTAAATGTACTTCTAATATGATAGTAATAAGGTACTCCTATTCCACATTGATTAAACATATCAGTATCTGTTATTTATCTTAGAATTAGAGGCAGTCAGATTAATGCCATTAACAGCAACGTGTGCTGACATGTGCGTGTACAAAGAGCGTGAGGTTGACTAAATCCAGCAGCTGAATAGTATTGCTTGTATGCCCCAGACACAGTGGCCTCGTGGTTCCTCAACACCAACTCCCAGATACCTTTTCATCCAGGGGCCTTTCCTAGTTGTTATTCTGTCTGGAACTCCTGAATTCTCATGTCCTTGTTCTTTACTGTTACTGTCATAGGGATAGTCCCATAAGTGTTCCTGCCTCTGTGTGCCTGATTTAAAGTGGCTGCTGGATTGCCACTGTATGCCATATTTTCATTCTCTCTGGGACTCTTTGACATTTTTATATTTCTTAGTTGTCTGATTTTCCCCACAAGACTGTATGACCTTTAAGAGTAGAAATTTTGTCCTTTTCACATCATATCATCAGTACCTGGAACTGTACTTGGCACATAGTAAGCATTTAGTAAACATTTTGAATGAATAAGTGAATATAAATGATTGTTGCATTATAACTAGACATAATTAATGAGAATCTCACATTTTAAAATGAGCATTTGTATATAGATACACAAAAATGTTTCTTTTTTCTTTTCTTTCATCGGTGGTTCCTAATGGCTTTACCTGATGTCATTATAAGTAGTGTTGAATGATTTAAGGGCTAGATAGTAAATATTTTAGGCTTGGAGTCTCTATGGCAGCTACTAAACTCATCTGTTTTAGTGAAAGCAGCCACAGATAATATGTAAACAGAGGGATGTGGCTATGGTTCAGTAAACCATTTATGAAAATAGGCCTCCAGCCTGCAGGTTGTAGATTGGTGACCTTGCTATAGACTACAAAACCACTGCAAGGGTGTGGGGTGAAACTCTGACCTGCATCATCGCTGGAACATCAAAAAAGAACACACTGAGCATCTTCTCTGGCAGACCCACGTTGAAGCAGGAGGATGGGACTGATGCAGGCATGAAAAAGAAGCCTAGAGCTGGTGATGCAGCCCTCCATTGAAGTAAATCTGTGAGGAAATGGATCTGAGGGCTTTTCACATGGAAATCATGTTATTTGTAGACGTCATTGAGCTCCAGTTAGCCAGCAAGTCAGACCTCAGGACAAGGGCAGCAGTTCTAGTAGAGCTATAGCCAGAAGCCAGAGCTGGCATTTGAGTTACATAATGTACAAAGAAGTGATCATTCATTGGTCATTTCAATCAGAGCTGTAGGTTTGGGGATATGCTGTGTGGTTGCTAAATATTAAACCCACAAAAGTTCTTTTTACTCCTTATTTGATGTCTTAAGTGATTAGATAGTGTTTGTCCTACCCAGTGACACTTTTTACCTAATAAACCTTTATGTTTTACATAATCTACTTAGAGGTGGAGGAGGAGTAATAGGAAAAGATACATATGTTTATAAAAATGTAAGGACATCTCTAGCGAGATTCACAAAAAAACCTGAGTTTTGTGGAGGCTTACTTTGCCAACAAAGGTCCATCTAGTCAAGGCTATGGTTTTTCCAGTGGTCATGTATGGATGTGAGAGTTGGACTGTGAAGAAAGCTGAGCGCCGAAGAATTGATGCTTTTGAACTATGGTGTTGGAGAAGACTCTTGAGAGTCCCTTGGACTGCAAGGAGATCCAACCAGTCCATTCTGAAGGAGATCAGTTCTGGGTGTTCTTTGAAAGGACTGTAGCATCAGTCCTTTCAAAGAACGGACTGAAACTCCAGTACTTTGGCCACCTCATGCGAAGAGCTGACTCATTGGAAAAGACTCTGATGCTGGGAGGGATTGGGGGCAGGAGGAGAAGGGGACGACAGAGGATGAGATGGCTGGATGGCATCACTGACTTGATGGACATGAGTTTGAGTGAACTCCGGGAGTTGATGATGGACAGGGAGGCCTGGCGTGCTGTGATTCATGGAGTCGCATAGAGTCGGACACGACTGAGTGACTGAACTGAACTGAAGGTTAGGAGAGAGTGAGAGATTTACCATGCATGGAGTATCTTTTTGTACTTTTGAATTCCGTATTGTATATACATACTACTTATTGGCAAAAAATTAGTAAAACTTAAACAGAATATACACAAAGTAGGAGATTCATTAGGTCTGATTTGTGACCCAAGGGGCTAGAAGTCTTTTTTTTCAATTTCTTTAGAATGTATAATTTGTTTACAGTATTAACTATAGTCACCATGCTGTATGTTACATACCCATAACTTACTGATGTTTCTTTTAACTAGACATTTGCACCTTTTGACCTCCTTCACCCATTTTCCCTACCCTTCTCCCCCTGCCTCGGGCTGTCACCAGTCTCTTCTCTATATTCATGAGATTTTTGTTTTTAGATTCCACATATGAGTGAAATCATACAGTATTTATCTTTTTCTGACTTACTTCACTTAGCATAATGCCCTTGGGGTCCATCCATATTGTTGCAGGTGGCAAGATTTCATTCTTTTTTTATGGCTGAATAATACTCCTGTATTACTTGTGTGTGTGTGTGTTTTCTTTATCCATTCATCCATCAGTTGACACTTAGAGGTTATTTCTATATCCTGGATATTGCAAATAATGCTACATAAAAACATGCAGTTGCATGTATCTTTTTGAGTTAGTGTTTTTGTTTTCATAAGGTAAATACCCAGAAGTGGAACTGCTTGCTTTATATAGTAGTTCTGTTTTTAACTTTTTGAGGAACTTCCGTACTGTTTTCCATAGTGGTTGCTACCAATTTTTATTTCCACCGATGGTGTACAAGGGTTTCCTTTTCTCCACATCCTCACCAGCACTCATTATTTACTGTCTTTTTGATAATAGCTGTAGAATGTATAAAAGGGTTTTTGAATTGATTCTTTGCATATTTAGGAAGGTTTAAAGTATCCAGAATATTTTTTTTACAATAATTAAGATCTGTTTTCCCATTCTAATTCAAATAAAACTATTTTTAGTGGTATACAGAAAAACAAGTCTGATCATCTTAGCAATTTATAAGATGATTTATTCTGTTGTTTTAGATGAGGTCATAATTTGTCTAGCATGGTAATAATAATAGCTAACATTTCTTCTTTCTTGGGTTGTCACTCCATTTCATATGTGCTGTGTATTTAATTCTTACCTGTATTCAGATATAGGCAGTATCCTCATTTTACCACATGAGGAAACTAAAGCTTAAAGGTGTTAAAAAATTTGCCAAAGGTCTTGAAACTCTAGAAAGTTGCAGAGCCTGACTTTAAATCAAGATCTGTCTTTCTTCAGAGTCCAGCTAAGCACAACTGCCATGGAGTGGCTTCCCTCAATAACTGCAAGTGACGTTAACCTGCTTTAATGGAGAGAGGATGTGATTATAAAGTAATGAGGCTGAATTGAAAAGTTGCATGCTCATTCTGTTTATCATCTCTTTTAAGATATATGAGATTATCATTTTTAAACATCCTAAAAGGCCTCAGCATGGGGGGAACATTCATAAAAGGATGATGTCTGTTTACTGATAGATGGGTCTTTTCTTTCCAGTTATCTTTTAAAATTCATAATCATATGGTTCCAAAATGAAATTATGTTAAGATAGACAATGAAAACTTCAAATCCCATCTCATCAGAACCTGCTCTACTCCTCCAACCCACTGCCCAATCCCTGTGGTATCATTTTTATTAGTTTCTTATTTATCCAACTACTATTTATGCAGATGTAAGCTAAAAGGAAAAAAAAATTCCTTTCTTTCAAAAGGCCTTTTCTATAAAGAGAACCTATTTTTCTCTCTCTTTGCTTCTAATTTTAAGTGAGAAAAAAATCTTGTTAACAGAGTTTACTCTTTCTTCAGTAGCTGTCCTCTATGGTTAAGTGCTTTTCCTTTGGTAAGTTTAATAACATATGGCAGTAGGAGTTTCTATCACAAGTAACTTTAAAATTCCTAATTTAAGTAGGTGAATTGTACCAGAGCACAGTATATTTGAGTATTATGTTGAGGAGAAAAAAATCCCACCAAACTGATCAGGCCCTATATGTATTCTGTGTTTTTATCTGATATTTGATTTTGAAGGTATAATAGATAGTGTGGTAGCGTTCATTAAAAAACAAAGCATGTGGCTAACAAACGCATGAAAAGATGCTCAACATCACTCATTATCAGAGAAATGCAAATCAAAACCACTATGAGGTACCATTTCACGCCAGTCAGAATGGCTGCGATCCAAAAGTCTACAAGCAATAAATGCTGGAGAGGGTGTGGAGAAAAGGGAACCCTCTTACACTGTTGGTGGGAATGCAAACTAGTACAGCCACTATGGAGAACAGTGTGGGAGATTCCTTAAAAAAACTGGAAATAGAACTGCCTTATGATCCAGCAATCCCACTGCTGGGCATACACACTGAGGAAACCAGAAGGGAAAGAGACACGTGTACCCCAATGTTCATTTCAGCACTGTTTATAATAGCCAGGACATGGAAGCAACCTAGATGTCCATCAGCAGATGAATGGATAAGAAAGCTGTGGTACATATACACAATGGAGTATTACTCAGCCATTAAAAAGAATACATTTGAATCAGTTCTAATGAGATGGATGAAACTGGAACCTATTATACAGAGTGAAGTAAGCCAGAAAGAAAAACACCAATACAGTATACTAACGCATATATATGGAATTTAGAAAGATGGTAACAATAACCCTGTGTACGAGACTGCAAAAGAGACACCGATGTATAGATCAGTCTTATGGACTCCGTGGGAGAGGGAGAGGGTGGGGAGATTTGGGAGAATAGCATTGAAACATGTATAATATCATGTATGAAACGAGTCGCCAGTCCAGGTTCGATGCACGGTACTGGATGCTTGGGGCTGGTGCACTGGGACGACCCAGAGGGAGGGTTGGGGAGGGAGGAGGGAGGAGGGTTCAGGATGGGGAACGCGGGTATACCTGTGGCGGATTCATTTCGATATTTGGCAAAACTAATACAATATTGTAAAGTTTAAAAATAAAATAAAAAACAATAAATAAAGAGAGGAGAAACGGAAAAAACAAAAACAAAGCATGATCTTTCTGATAAGTAGTATCCATTTTGGTAAGTCTGGTGGCTAATTTCCTTTTTTCTTATTCATTGTAGTTGAGGCAGTCCCAGTCCTACTGCACAGACACAGAATGTCTTCAGGAATGTAAGTAATGATGGGACAGGAGGACGCTTGGCATTGGGGGCACAATTAGAGATCAGAATACGACTGAACATTTGCCAGAAATTATTCTTACAGTTTGCTGTTTAAGGAAATGACTCTCAGTAACATATCTCCTACTTAAAATGCTTAATTTTTTAAGTTAAAAATGTGTTTTTTGGTCCTGCCACGAAATCAGAACTGGTTCATTGAATAAAATCATAAAACCACAGATACAAATAAAGAAAAAGAAAAAGTTCCAGAATAATAAAAGATGACCATTGTTGACAACTTGGTGTAAACCCTCGCAGACCTTTTTTTGGGGGCAAATATGTGAGGAACCGGGCACTTTGGGCTCATTGAACTGAACACCGGGGCTTTAGCACAAACCCCTCACTCTTTCCCTAGCATCTGTCTGCATCCATTGAAAACTTTGAGAGTTTGTGAGCACAGGAAGGGGAGGCCATTTTTTGCCAAGGTTTGGAAGCTTTGGGAGCCATTGGAATCATTCCCTTGGCTCTGACATTCGTAGTCTCAAGAGGGTATGGACAGTGGGGAGGTTTCTCTGTGACTTTTGAGGCAGTGGTGATGATAAAGTGAGAATCAGTGTAGGAAGGTGGATCCTGCATGGTGAATGTAGCTGGCGGACTTTGGTGGCCCTAATATGAGGCATCTTTTTTCAGGACAGAAATAACCTGAGGGATACTTTGAGGGGAAATCATAGCCAAACCAGTCCTGTACCATAATAATTTGACCATAGGAATGGAAGTATGACATTCACAGGATGGTGAAGCCTGGCACAATTCCATTCATATATACTTACA
Source organism: Bos mutus (assembly GCF_027580195.1). NCBI lineage: Eukaryota > Metazoa > Chordata > Mammalia > Artiodactyla > Bovidae > Bos > Bos mutus. The sequence continues at coordinate 58,621,146 of NC_091622.1, read as the reverse complement.
AAAATGGGATCACTTTGTATATGTTGGTTTTCACTACTATGTTGTGACTATATCAACATGTATTTACCTTAAAAATATTTACTAAATAATAATTCATTATGAGGATGTACCAGTGTTCAAATAATTCCCTTCTGTTGGAATCTTAGATTACTAATATATTTTTGCTATAATAAATAATATTTAAATAAACATCCTTATGTACATTTTAAGGCTTTTGACATATTGCCAAATTGCACTAATTAGTAGGCTAGTTGCTTGTACTTCATATCTCTGAAGCTGAGTGCTGCTTTATTATGTATATGAAGCTAAAGCAAAACACAGTAAGGTATCATTATAAAGAGGCTCGTTACTACATTATTAATTACTGTTAATACTGTGTGAACTGGGCATCCCATCAAATTCTGTAAATGCAACAACTTAGAGAAATAGAAGCTAGTACAGTGCCTGGCTCAAAGTAGAAGCTTTGTCAGAAGGTAGTCGTTTGGTGCAACAGGACAATAACCATACGCCTCTGGGCAAGAAAGTAATGGACAGACGTTCCATTAGGTCTGGGGCATGATGGGTGGTGATCAGTCCCCCACTCCAGGTTTCTTCACGTTGCCTCTTCAGCAGCATTCACTAACCTAGAGTGTTCCCTCTGATAAGCAGCTCAGATTTTTGCCTCAGCAGAAAAACTAAAACCTGTTCTTCTTGTTGAAATTAATCTCATTGAACTTCTTATGGGGGAAAAAATAAATTTATTGTATCTATGATGTTTGTGACCCTTGAGCCAGCCCCACCTGTAAACCAAATATACTCCTATTTCTGTGGGTGAAATTTCACTTCTTTAATCCAAACATAAAAGCAAGACTCTAGAGCTTGAGTATTAATTCAGTTATCTTGGCCAGTCGTCCACCACCCGCTCTGCTCACCCCAGTCCTTTTAGCATTTGGTGGAAATCCTTTCTAACAGCCATGTCTTTAAGTGGTTTAAGCAGTTGTTTCCTCTGAGTGATATGTAATTATTTTTCTGTGTATTTTAAATCTTCAGCAACGAGCTAATGCTCATATATAAAGTATATGTATTAATCAGGGGTCCCCACAACCCCGCTTCTGTTTCAGTAACTTGTGAGAATGGCTAACAGAATGGAGGAAAATAATTAAATTACTGTTACCAGTTTATTATAAAAGATGCCACAACCAAATGGGAGAGGTGCGTAGGGCAGGGTACCAGGGGAAGGGGTGCAGAGCCTCCCTGTCTTCTTGGGTGCACCGTCCTCCCGGCTAACTCCATGTGTGCCCTGGCCCAGAAGCTCCGTGAACCCCATCATTCAGGGGGTTTATGGAGGTTCCGTTTCATAGGCGTGAATGACTAGATCATTGGCCGTCTATATAAGTTTAGAAAAATAATCCCTCAGGATCTGTCAGCTGTTAGATCCTCTCTCTTTATCATCTTCCTTGTGTCCAACTAAGTTAATAGCGTCACTGTGACTATCCCGTTTGACATCTTACTTGATTATAATACTTACTTTTTTTTGTAACCAAAGACTTAACCATTGAGTAGAATGCAACAGTGTATTTTACTGTACAAAATCCTTTTACATTTTTATGATGTGACATTTTTCTAGACCATAGAGTAAAAAGTATTTATCCTCTTAAGGCAAATAATTCCTAGGCAGTGAAGAGAACAGGTTTTATATCCCCCATGTGATTGTACTTCTTTAATATCAGATTATTTGGTACTATATTAATGTTTAGAATATTTAGTACCAAAAAGTTATCACAATAAAAACCATAGTGGCCAGATCATGTAAAGGCTCTTTCACTCTCCCTGTTGACTTTACAACAGCTGCTCCTGATACTTGTTTGTATTTGCTGCATGCAGTGCCAGGGAGCTTGAGTAGCTTATATGTTCTGAGACTTCATGAAGAAGCCTAAGTCAGTTCAGGTATCCGGTATCTCTAATCCCAAAATACGTGGTTCAAAACTCAAGCAGTTAATTAGTATATAGTGAAAAGATGATTTCCTGCTCATATTCTCCCATCTATCCAGGTCCTGTCTCTGGGTATTATTGGCCTTCTGGGTATCTTTCCACAATTTCTTTGTGCATATACAGGCAAATATTTATTATTTGCCACCCCCCTTTCTTAGTACACACTGTTTTTCACCTGTTTTTTCCCCTCTGTCAAGAAATAGCTTGTTGCTTGTCTCATGTAAACCTCACCATTGTGTTACAGCTTCACCCCAACCCCCACATACCATAATTTCTTAATTGGATGCTCTTGGCAAATGTTTAGGTCTGTTTTCAGCTTTTTGTTAATAACCCTGCAGAGTATGTCTATGTAATAGACATATCAGCTAGAGCACAGATCAGTAATGGCTGATGTTTATCGAATACCTATTGTGTTCCAGGTACTGTGCTCCTTTTCATGTACTGATCATTTCCGTCTTCACAACGGTTCTGTGAGATGGTGGTAATATTGCCATTTCACAGGTAAAAAAAATCGAGGCACAGAGATTATTTATTTAAGGGGAGGTAAAGTCAAACAGCTATGAGATAGTCTCATTTTTAAAAAGTTGATGAACTAATTAGGAGAAGTAGGAAACTGTTCTTTCAAACTAGAAATGCTACCCTAGTCTAGAGAAGAAAGGAAAGAATGGGCAGAGAAAATGGAGCTTTTTTTCACCAGACGAGAGCAGGTTGTAGGATGTTGTTGAATGAGTTAAATGAGATCATGCCAGACTGGGAAAAATAATGAGTCCCCAGAAGGACAGAGTTTGCGAAGTTGGTGAATGGCAGCCAAACTAGCATTGAACTATTGCATCAGAGTCACTTGGAAAGCTTTTAAAATATTGTTGGTTCCTGACCCCACCCCGGAGGTGCTCCTGAATGAGATGATATGAGGCAGGGCCTTAGAAATGGTGACGTTGATGTTGTCACAGGCTATTCTGTTGGGCAGGCAAGTCAGGGATCCACTGGATAAAGGAGGAAGAAGGAGTGAGGTTGACTAGGGCAGAGGATGATTTTTCTGAGAAATGGTAAGAGGTAACATTGATGAGTAGGGCCACGTCTTGTGAGGAAAGGCCAGGCTGAAGCATTCAGAGTCGAAGCAGTAGACAGTGGAGAGTGAGTCACTGGGTTAGTCAGCAGAGGGGTGTGAAGAGCAGTGTTGTAAGCAGACTTTTTCGGCAGCAGCGTGCAGGAAGGAGAGGCTGCGGTAGGAACCAAGCTAGGAGACAACATCGGGGGACTAGGAGTCATGTTAGCACCATGAGAGTCTCACACAGAGAGTGAGCATTTTACCACGTTTGCTTTGTCTAGAACTAGGCATTAGCAAACTTGGGATCAGAGGTTTAACTATCTGAAACTTCACAGTCCTTTACTCGTAAAGAGCATCAGAAAGCAAGGGACCCATTTTCTACACTGAATTGGCATTGGGCTTACACTTGAGGTCTAACCAGTGCAGCATTTTACTTCTGAGTGGTGCACTATATGAAGTAATCATATGTAGACAGCACAGTTCTCTTTCTTTGACTACCTTTATATACTCTAACAGCTAGTTGTAAATTTATCAAAAATCCTTTTAAAATCTGTATTTGCCAATTTTACTACCCACAGGAGTAATAATTTTCAGGGGCCTGTCTTCTATGTGATACTGTCAGAGATTATGACATAGTAAAGAGGTTAAGAGCACAGACCCTGGAATGGGACCACTGTATTTAAACTGCAGCTTTGCCACATGCCAACTGTATGACATTGGGATTTAACCCCCCATTCCCCAGATTCCTCATCTATAAAATGAAAGATATTATATACCTGCCATAAAATAAGATTGCTAAGGAATTCCTTGGAGGTCCAGTAGTTAGGACTCAGCACTTTCACTGCTGATGACCTGGGTTCCATCCCTGGTCTAGGAAGCTGGGAACCAAGATCCCACACGTCTCCAGGCTCAGCCAGAATAAAAATAAAAAGATTGTTAAAAGGGATTAAGAGAGATAATGCCTGGTTCAAAGTAGCCGCTCAACTTTTAACTATTATTTAGTAATAAAAATAATAGATAATATTTTGCTTTTTTTAAAAAATCACTCTTGAAGCAGCTTAAAGGATAGAATTGAAGGAGTCAAGAGTAAGTATGAGGAGGTTGGTTAAGAAGCCATAGCAGTACACCAGACAAGAAGTGATGGCAGCTTGAACAAGTGTGGGTGTGGAGCTGCAAGTGGACAGATTTGAGTGGTATTTAAAAACTAAAATTGACAGTAACCACCTATAGATACTATTTTCTCTAGAAATCTCATCTAGAATTTTCATTTCTGATACTTTGAGTTCTCTAATACGCATTTCATATATTATAAATTTGTTAAGCTTGTTCCATGACCAGGTACTTATTATTCTGAAATAAATAAGATAAGGCTGCCGTGAGGGACTGATAGCTATACAGACCTGATTTTTTTCCCTCTGGATAAATGCATAGACTTTGAAATAGCTAGATCTGAATCCAAATTCTTTTTCCAAAACAAGGCCAAATTAATCTCTTTGTTTGAAAATGTCATTAAAGGGATCTTTAATTCATATATGTACAACTGAGATGTCCCCTTTTCCTTAAGCTGTATTATTTTTTCAGGATGCTTCTGTAATTAAAATGCATAATCCCCTCTCCCCTAGCATGGCTTTTCTGTATATCAAGTGGTCTTAACCTGGGTTCTGCAGATCTCAGTATAGCTATGAATTGCCATGAATCTGTTGCAATTATTAATATATACAAAATTGTTAAATGTGTATACATGGATTCTTATAGTGGAGTCTTTTTTTTTATCAAATTCTCAAAGGATTCTATTACCCCAAATTATTAAGAACTACTATACTATTAAGAATCTTTATTTAATAGTCTCTGGCTTATGACTATTTTATACCATTTACCATTTAGATTTTCTCACAGGAGGAAAGGGAAATTGAAGATGTAAATATTTAATAATTCTTAAAATTATTAATAGTTTTTATATTAATACAATTTTGAAGTTATTTAAACATTAGAGTTTGTTTTTACATTTACTAACAACATGGTAATTATTCGACAGTTTTTGTTGCAAATACATTTTCTGTTTGTCTTTAGTGCCAGGACCCTCTAGCGATAATGGCATCAGTATTACCATGATCTTGATGGCCTGGATGGTTATTGCAGTGATCTTGTTTCTGTTGAGACCTCCTAATCTAAGAGGATCCAACCTAACTGGAAAACCAGCCAGTCCTCATAATGTAAGTGTTGTGGATTAGAGATCTTTTGGGGTGTAGTCTGGGAAAGGGGTGGAGTTGTTTTGACTAAAATATCTAAATTAGCAAAAGGAAGATTTAGCTCATAGAGTAAATTAAATTCTTCCTATGTAGTTCCAGTAAGTCTTGCAATCCCAAATGGCTTAGTTTTCATGGCGTTACACATAGAGAAGTACAGACCAATAACCCCCACATCATTTTAAGATGAATTTCAATGTTTACTCATACAAGAAACGTAAAAAATGGTCCAGTTCATGATAATCCACAGTGATAGTTCTCAAATCTCAGTCCTCCAGTTTCTAGTTCTGTCCACCTCACAGTTGATCCCTTGCCTCTCATGTCCCAAGGTTCATAGATACTCTTACTAGCTACAGTTCAAATGTCCCTACTTGGGCGGACGCGTGCACACACATACACACACACTTGCGTGCGTGCACACACACTTGCATGTGCGCACACACACACACACACTCTGTCTCTCACTCATTCACTCTCTCTCTCTCCATTTTCTCCCCTTCTGTCCTAGATGTCAAATATAGCAGAGACACGGAGCCCATCTGGCTCAACCTGCTTTCCCATCCTATTTCTCTCAAATTCATTCTGACAGTTCTGCATCTCAATAGGTCAGCTGAGCTGGCAAAAGGAATGGTAGGAATCATTCATGTTGATAAATTTTGATATCATGATTATAACAATTTTTAGAACCTAAATGAAAAATATGATATAGTGACCCAACAGGGAGTTTTTGATTACCGTCTTTAATAGAGCCTCCATTAAAGGATTCTTTTTAATTCTTTTCAGAGCCAATATTTATACTTTTTTTCTTTCTCATTTCATTTGGGTATTATCTCTTTAAAACTGTTTCCATGGTGGATTCACTTGATGACACCAAATTATCCCACTAGTTCCCTTCTTCAGCCTAAAATAATTGCTTCTTTCCCCCAATCTTGTGTTGCTAATATTAAAAAGAAGTTTAACTAGACCAGTTGCTTATATAGGAGAAAGCAAATATGCAACGTTAATTGGTCAGTGCTTTGGGACTGGAACATTTAGATATGTACATGCTGACTTTAGTTAAGAAAGAAGCTGTCATTAGCCCTATATAAAATGCCTTATTTTTAGGTTTTCTTGGAGAGAGGGAGTGTATCCATAAAACAGCTTGTATGTTGTCTTGATAAAGTGCTTTCTCCCTAGCCTTTTTTCTTTCTATGTACACTTTTGTTACTTTCATATCAAAGAGCAACATCCTCAATGTTTGGAGCTAAATTAGAAGCCATTTAAAAGTGACAGAAATGCAAGATTACCATCCCCTGAACCTTAGTTCATTGTAGACCAGCAGTTCTAGGAGTGGTAGTCCCACAGCTCTGTGAATAAGCATGAAGACATATTGACCAATTCCAAGCAGAAAAATTGATTATCCTCATCTGGGGTTTCATATAGCATATCAGAGTAATAAATAAGTGGAATCTTGCTAAAGGTTCCTAAAAGCTCTGCTCTTTCCTTTATAGTTCAGATGCTTTCTATTATAAGTAACAAAAATCATTTCAGCCTGGTTTAAGTAATTGGCTTTATTGGTGTACATATCAAGAAATCCAGAGGGAGGGTCACTGTTTAGAAAGTTTTAACAGTTCATTAGAGACCTAGTTTCTTCCTCAGACCATTATTTATTCCAAGGTAGGCTCCCTTTCTGGTCCCTGTAGGGCAGCTACCAGTAGGAGCTGGAGCCACCTATTTCCTCACTGACAGATGTTCTGTAGAGAGAAATACAAGTCCTTAGCTTCATTTTAATTGTACTGTACTCAGTCACCTTATTAGCAAGAAGGATGAGACTACCTTAACTGGTTTAAATATCACCTCTGGAGCTGTCAGGGAGAGCACTTTCACCTAAGTCAATATCACTGTTACAAAATTTTCTTTTTTTCCTTACTACAAAGAAAGATAAATGTTGGTGAATCACAGTGCTCTCTTGTGCAGAAATATAGAAGTCCAAGTAAGTATATGATTTAGGATGGGAAGTTGAGGGCCATCGCTGCTCAGTTCTTACTGTATGTGTTAGATTGGTTGCACTGGGGAATTTAAGAAGTCAATTTCATCATTTCTCTCTCTCTGATGTCAGGGACAAGATCCACCAGCCCCTCCTGTGGACTAACTTTGTGGATATTGGAAGTGAAAATAGTTTAACACCTTGCACGACCAAATGAACGAAGATGACCAGAGTACTCTTAACCCCATTAGAACTGTTTTTTCTTTTGCATCTGCAGTATGGGATGGTATTGTTTTCATGAGCTTCTAGAAATTTCACTTGCGAGCTTATTTTTGCTTCCTGTGTCATCACCTTTCCTATATTTGAGTAAATGATTACATTAAAAAGTTACATGGGGCTTTTTTGGTTATCCTGAACTTAAACATTCCATTCGTTCTGTTTGTAACTGTGATCATAATTTTTGAGGTAATTTCCGGCCTGATAGAAGGAAATTTGAGATCTCTACATTTAAATATTTTAAGTAGTTTCAATGGGTTTAAAAATTGTTTTTTTAATAAGGTATTTATAAAGGTATTTGGGGTTACCTGAGATTGTATGAAAGAAAATTAGAACCACACTGTATTTATATTTACCTTGGTAGTTTATTTGTGGATGGCAGTTTTCTCTAGTTCTTAGGACTGTGACAACTTTTGGAATATTTTACAAATTACAGCTGAAATCTGTATCATCCACTACAGATGATTTATGTGGCTAAGAAGAGGAGAAAAGAAATGAAATAACTGTTTACTAAGTTTTTATTCCCATAAAATGTCTAATATTAAGAAAACTTTAAATAAACATGATTTAAATATGGTGGATGATTTACAGTCCATTATATGAAATTTGTAAGCCTCTGCACACTAGCCTTATTACACAGTTCATGAAAGGAGGAAAAAATTTAATTCTTTCTACCTTTGCCAGGTATAATCTATACAGTAATAATTTAAGCTATAACTTATTTTTAAAGTGGGTGCCTCTCAGGAAGCTGCTTTTGTGTTGTAAACTTCCCTGTTAAATGAAACGATCTTAAAGCTGTCTTGGGGGCCTGTTTGATTACTGACATTTGAATGCTATTTACTTACTCTCTTTTTTTTTTTGGAAGAAAAATTTTAGAGTCTTGTTATCTTTCTGACTTTAAAAAATATTTAATGAATTCTTGGTTTACTCCAAGGGAAAAGGAGGAAAATGAGAAACAATCAAGGATATTTTTTCTCAATCTCTGTCTCATTCTTGTTTGGTAATAGGATGGATTGGGGTGGGGAGGGGCACTAATATAAGGAAAATTTTGACATGAATAAAAATGTAAAAGGTTTCATTTGTTCTTGTTCAGTTTGAAAGAAAATGAATACAAATGGCATAAAAAGTCTGCATGACCTGTGTGGTTATAGAATTTTTTTCTAACAAATGATTGCAGATGATTTATGGGGGCTAGAAGATATTTTGCTGTCAATGTAAGGATGCTCCACCTCCCAGATCAGTTTAGCTTTTCACTGTATAGATCTGAGAAATTACTTGTATGAATTGAATAAACTTCTCCATATTATTGTACTGTTTAATAGAGTTTCTGATACAATTACGTGACACTCGTAGGGTATTTTTCTCCTTTATTATGATTCTGTTCTAGGCTATAAACACTGTAAGGGCTTCATTTCATTATATAACCTGATATCGAATGCTTGCATTCCTCCTGTGCATCTTGGCTTTGTGCTCAACTTTTCTTGAAATAAAATAACCTACTGTTAATTACTTGTGTTAATCGAGGGGTGTCATAACACAGGTAAGTCAAATCCTGGGTAAAAGAACACCATAGATTTAAGGTTTTTCCTCTCAATATGGCCTATTAAAAGCCTTCTCAGCTTCATAGCTTTTAAAGCAGAAAGGGCAGGAATGGCCTAAGATGGAGCTGAATCCCTGTAATCATTTCTTTTTCTGCCCTCACCCCTGAACTTTGAAGGCTAGTACATATCTTGTAACGGTCTGCTGTTTAAGCTGCTAGAAAGCTAGTCTCTGGAAGAGATAGTAATGTGTCACTGAATCTGTGGTTCACAAAGAACTAAGAATTGACTTCGGGGAATTCCCTGTGGTCCAGTGATTAGGACTCAATGCTTTCACTGCCTAGGGCCCAGGTTCAATCCCTGATCAGGGAACTAAGACCCTGTAAGCCACAAAGAAGAATTGACTTTGGTTGAAGGAAGTGGCTGTGACCTAGAAACAATATCTAGTATTAGCTAGAGACCTGGAAATCTGGGTTCTTATTCCTAGTTCTTCATTTCTGTCACATATACTTAATTGACATTACATTAGAATATTAACCTTTTCCTATATGGACCGTCTATTTAATAACAAAAGTTCTTAGTGAAGTATTTAGTCTTGGTTTTTCTGCTTGTACAATTTCTCTGCCCTCCCAACAAAGATAGTATGGGGTAGCACATAAAGTATTCCTTTTAACCTAATTAGTAATTTATATTATTCTGTATTGAGCACACCCTTACTCATTATTTGGCTTGTAAACATTCACCTAAATTATGGCTACAATAATTTTTAAATAGTCTGGAAAAAAGCTTCACATTTTAATCACTTTTGGCTCTTAAACAGCCCACAAATGCCATTAATAGTTTATTTTGTTTTAGAGTTATTTAATGTTATTTTATGCAAAATAATGTTTTGCTTTCCACATGGAAAAAACATTAGAACTGTGTATAGTAAAAGATTTTATGATGTATCTATCCAAACACTATCCCATGTTCAACAAGTCATATTTTAATTAAACTACTTGGAGAGAGTTTCTAAAGTAACTATTAACTACAGCCATTCAGTGGTTACTTTTAGTGTCTTTGTGATATGCGATGTTACAGTGTTTATAAATTATCTATATCTTATATTTTCAAAGGAACCTCAGAAGTCTCACACCCTGAATCAAAGTCTGTCAATGAATATGTGCTAAAATTTGACCAGCTCAGCTTAAGACACAAAACAGCAACTTGAAGGAGAAATCGAGAGTTTAAATTAATGGGTGAAATTTTTGTTGTTGCAATAGTAGGTTTAGTCTTAACTTTATAACATTTCTAAATGAAAAGTCATATGTATTTGTTACTGTGTCTGATGATTACTTTGTTAAAAGCAAAAGTGGTCATGTGATGTACCAAATGTTAACTGCTGTTTTTAAATGTTTAAATCATGCCAAACAAATCATGTCTGTGCCATCCAGGGTTTATTGTAATCTTTTACTGAGTACTTGGATTGGGAAAAAGGGCTTGTACTATGCACTTTTTATTAATGAATAAATAGGAAACATTAGTAACACTCACTGTTTTCTGTTTGATTTTTGTGGGAAGAGAAGCAAGCATCTTTTGCCTAGTAAAATGTTAAAGTCCTTTATTAAACAGGGTTTTTTTTTGGTAAGATTTTTTTTACCCTTAACTAAGACATTCCTAAGCGAGAAGAACTTTGAGTTATACGAAGAATATTTATGTAATAGCAGTCTGGGGCCAGTATTCAGAAGGATTCTAAGAATCTCTAGGAAATTAGGTTGCAATTACATTTCCTTTGTTATTTCTTCCTAGAATACAGGTCCAGTAGACAGACATTTGCTATCCAATAGTGTTAATTATATGAGCAGATATATGTTACCCAAAAGGAGCTAGACATGTAACTGTTCCGAAAACACACAAAAGTGAAAATTTGCTTTTGCTCCATGACCTGGAGTGCATCCAGATACTAAAGATCACAGAAGCAACTAAGTGTTCATTGACAGATGCTCAGATAACGATGTGGTATACATGGAATAGAATATTATTCAGCCATTAAAAGAAAAGGAATCTTGCCATTTGTGACATGAATGAATCTGGAGGATATTTTATGCTAAGTGAAGTGGGTCAGAAAGACCATATGATTTCACTGATATGTGAAATATTAAGAAAAAAATGAAAACAGATACACAGAACAAATGGGTGGTCACCAGAAGGGAGAGAGCGGGGTGGGAGGTGGTGTGGGGAAGCAGGGGAGGACAAAATAGCTGAAGGAAATTAACAGGCAAAAACCTCCAGTTATAAATAAGTCACAGGGATGTAATATACAGCATAGGGACTATGGTCAATAATAGTCTAATAACTGAAAACAGGTGGTTACTAGACTTCTGATGATTTCATGTATATAAATGTCAAATCACTACATGGTATACCTGAAACTAACATAATGCTTTATGTCAACTATATTTCAACTTGGACCCGGGTACGTATTTAGAGCCCTGGTTGAAAGAGGAACCTACGAAATAGACTGAGAAGGAGCACCCTGTGAAAGAAGAAGAAAACCATATGAATGTAGTCTTGGAAGCCTGGAAAGAAAGCAAATCTCTAAAGGGAGGAGGGCTCAGCGGTGTTCAATTCTACTGAGAAAAAACATCGAGGTGGAGAGTTAAACATTTTGACAAAGGATTCATAGTGAACTTGAGAAAAGATGTTTTGTTAGAGTAATGATGAAAACCCAGCTTGGAGTAGTTAAGGAAAGAAATTAGGGTAAGGAAAGAGAGACAAGTACAAGTGACTCTTTGGAGGGGGTTTACAGTGATTGGGAGCAGAGAAATGGAGTAGTAACTTCAGAGCGATGTGGGTCTGGGACGAGAAGAAGTTTCTATTGCTGTTGTTTTAAGATGGAAGATAAGAGTATATGCAGAGTTGTCAGGTGATACCCAAAGAGACCCCTCCACAGTGAGGTCACCCCTATATTGGCCTCAGCCCCAATATCATCGTGTCTGACAGCAAGACTCACTGATACCTACATGTTTTTGCCAAGGCTCCCTACTCTCTCCCTACACTCAAGGCCTGGCTGTGGTAATTCACTTTAGAGACTACCTTGATTAATCCTGTCATGTCCTATACCCCTGTTTATATTGGCTTCCACAAGTCCAAGACTCCAAGGCCATCATCATTCATTCCCCCTCAGCTGATTCAATCTCATACCCCAAACCTCCTAAACTTAAGGGTCATCATCTGCAAAAGCCCCATATTTTCAACCCTTTCTCTGAACATTCTCTTCCCCAAAACATGGTATCTTCTTAAGGGTACTAACTCTTGCCTCTTGAGTGAGAGCGGTTTTCTTTTCCAGACCAATGACCAAGGAATGGAGACACAGTGAACCTCTTCCCACTTTCTCTCTTGGACAGCCAGGCTATCATTCTGTCCTCCCTAAAACTCTCCAACTCTTGAAGCTCATGCTGTTAGAGTATTCTACCCTAGCTTTCACAGTTATTTATAGACCTCTGGATTACTCCTCACTCCTTGAAGATTTTAGCACTGGACTTCTGCCTGTCTTTTCAGCATTCTTCTATGGTGATTCTGGTATCAGTATCCAAGAAGACAACCCTTTCAATACTCAGTCCCCTAACATCCTCTAGTTATCTCATTTTCTACACACCTGCAGCCGTCCACTCCATGAGCAAATCCTAGACCTATAATTTTAAACTTTATTACTTGTATGTTCCTAAGAGAATATTGAAAAGTGGCATACTATCTTAAATGCTTTTTTTTTTCCTTTTAGAAGTCAGTGCAAAGCAATCTTGATGCTCTTTCTTAACATAGGTTCATATGTGTCCGTCCCACTTCAGAAACCATACTACTGATGTCATTTTAATTCTTTTTTTATGTATTTTGCTGAAATACACAAGGAGGTAGAAGGGGATCTAAGCCTTGATTTGTACCTTTCACCTAAACTTGGCTGCATGTGTGAGCAAGCCAAACAATCTCTACAACTACCTTCATTTATTTTAATACAGGTGTTCAGTAAAGCCACAAGTAACAGCAAGATTATAACGCAGAAAATACAAGAGACTGTAAGACTTGCAGACAAAACTTGATAGCCTCAAAGCATTCCGATAACTGCAAGCCCAGCTGCTGTCCTTCATGCCAGAATCAGTGTGATTAAACACCTTGGAATGTGAAGTCGAGTGGGCCTTAGGAAGCATCACTGCGAACAAAGCTGGTGGAGGTGATGGAATTTCAGTTGAGTTATTTGAAATCCTAAAAGATGATGCTGTGAAAGTGCTGCACTCAATATGCTAGCAAATTTGGAAAACTCAGCAGTGGCCACAGGACTGGAAAAGGTCAGTTTTCATTCCAATCCCAAAGAAAGGCAATGCCAAAGAATGTTCAAATTATTGAACAATTGCACTCATCTCATAGGCTAGCAAAGTAATGCTCAAAATTCTCCCAAGTGAGGCTTCAACAGTACGTGAACTGAGAACTTCCAGATGTTTAAGCTGGATTTTTTTTTTTTTTTTTAAGCTGGATTTAGAAAAGGCAGAGGAACCAGAGATCAACATCCTGCCAATGTCTGCTGGATCATAGAGAAAGCAAGAGAGTTGCAGAAAAACATCTGCTTCATTGACTACACCAAAGCCTTTGACTGTGTGGATCACAACAAACTGGAAAATTCTTAAAGAGTTGGAAATACCAGACCACCTGACCTGCCTCCTGAGAAATCTGTATAGAGGTCAAGAAGCAACAGTTAGAAATGGACATGGAACAAAGGACTGGTTCCAAATTGGGAAAGAAGTACATCAAGACTGTATATTGTCACCTTGTTTATTTAACTTATATGCAGAGTTCATCATGAGAAATGCTGGGCTGAATGAAGCACAAGCTGGAATCAAGATTGCCAGGAAAAATATCAATAACCTCAGATATGCAGATGACACTACCCTTATGGCAGAAAGTGAAGAGGAATTAAAGAGCTTCTTGATGAAATTGAAACAGGAGAGAAAAAAAGCTGGCTTAAAACTCAACATTAAAAAAACGAAGATCATGGTATCCAGTCCCATTACTTCATGGCAAATAGATGGGGAAATAGTGAGAGACTTTATTTTCTTGGGCTCCAAAATCACTCCAGATGGTGACTGCAGTCATGAAATTAAAAGACACTTGCTCCTTGGAAGAAAAGCTATGACCAACCTAGACAGCATATTAAAAAGCAGAGACATTACTTTGCCAACAAAGGTCCATCTAGTCAAGGCTATGGTTTTTCCAGTAGTCATGTATGGATGTGCGAGTTGGACCATAAAGAAAGCTGAGCCCCAAAGAATTGATGCTTTTGAACTGTGGTATAGGAGAAGACTCTTGAGAGTCCCTTGGACTGCAAAGAGGTCACACCAGTCAACCCTGAAGGAAATCAGGCCTGAATATTCATTGGAAGGACTGATGCTGAAGCTGAAACTCCAAAACTTAGGCCACTTGATGCGAAGAACTGACTCATTTGAAAAGACCCTGATGCTGGGAAAGATTGAAGGCAGGAGAAGGGGATGACAGAGGATGAGATGGTTGGATGGATCACCGACATGCTGGGCATGAGTTTAAGCAAGTTCTGGGAGTTGGTGATGGACAGGGAAGCCTGGCATGCTGTAATCCATGGGGTCGAAAAGAGTTGGACATGACTGAGCAACTGAACTGAACTGAAACACCTTGGATATTTTCGAGAATGGCTCTGACTTTAGTCAATGCTCAGACCATTTTAAGTTGGCATTTAATATGTTTTTAGATATAAGTGTGTATAATTTTGTTAATAAAAGTATTAAACATCATATAAGATGAAACCTCCAAGTGGAAAAAGTATTGTAAGATTTGATATAACTATTTTACTGAATAAATCTTTTAAATTCTATCCATGTCAATTTTATCCACTACCACTTGCCATTTTTTGTAGTCCTGCAAAATATTTAAATTGCTTTTAAAATATTCCAACTCATTAATTTAAGTGGCATCTTTTTTTTTAAATTCAGAACATGTCCAAAATGTCCTGTTTCTACCTCTGACCTTCACCCTTAACAAAAATAAATATAAAATGAGGAAAGACAGATTTGAAGTGTCTTGATTATTCAGTATAAGGGACTTTCCCCAAACCAGAATTCACTTTATCCCTTTGTTTGGCGCCCAGAATTTTACCCCTGGCGAATGGATCATAGTAAGGGTTTGTTTGGATAAAAGGTAAGTCTTTCTTTTGTAAAATGCACTGCTGCTGCTGCTAAGTCACTTCAGTCGTGTCCGACTCTGTGCGACCCCATAGACAGCAGCCCACGAGGCTCCCCCATCCCTGGGATTCTCCAGGCAAGAACACTGGAGTGGGTTGCCATTTCCTTCTCCAGTGCATGACAGTGAAAAGTGAAAGTGAAGTCGCTCAGTCATGCCCGACCCTCAGCAACCCTATGGACTGCAGCCTTCCAGGCTCCTCTGTCCATGGGATTTTCCAGGCAAGAGTACTGGAGTGGGGTGCCATTGCCTTCTCCACTATTCTTGGACAAATTAATTTTGAGAAAGAGTACCTGTGAAAGTTGAGCCAGAAATTTATTTCCTTAGTTGATTAAGAAATTGATACCCTTAAATATATCTGTGCAAGGCATAACTAACCTTTACTGTCAAAGCCAAGATAGTGTCACCTTGGTGTGAGATGAGAGGAGGGGGAGGATATTAATAAAATCATCATGCTTTTATTCCCTGGTCATCTTGCTCTTTTTCAAAAAACATTATTCATTTTTTGCCTGCACTGGGTCTTCATTGCTGCATGTAGGCTTTCTCTTGTTGCAGAGCATAGGCTCTAGGGCACATTGGCTTCCATAGTTGCAGCACATGGGGTCAGTAGTTGTGGTGCTTGGGTTTAGTTGCCCTGTGGCTATAGGATCTCCCAGGATCAGGGATCAAACCTGTCCTCTGCATTGGTAGGCGGATTCTGAACCACTGGACCACCAGGGAAGTCCTGATCATCTCTTGAATCTGTTCATTGCTCTAAATCTCTTGAGTTACTACAATGGACATACTACTTCTAATTCTTGATGGCTGTCATTAGCTCTGAATTGCTTGCCCTAAATTCATCCTTTTTATTCCTCCGACCACCCTCTTTGTTTCCCCTAGTTAATGCCTATATTTCCTTTAGGAGCTTAATTTTCAAGACTTCAGGAAGGGGCTTCCCAGGTGGCTCAGTGGTAAAGAATCTGCCTGCCAATGCAGGAGACACTGGTTCAATCCCCGGTCCTGGGAAGATCCCACATGCCTCAGAGCAACTAAGCCCATTTGCCGCAACTATTGAGCCTGTGCTCTAGAGCCCAGGAGCTGCAACTACTGAGCCCATGTGCCACAACTACTGAACCCTAGAACCTGTTCTCGGCAATAAGAAAAGCCACTGCAATAAGTCTGCTCACTGCAACTAGAGCATAGCCCCTGCTCGCCACAGCTAGAGAAAAGCCTAAGCAGCAGCAAAGACCCAGCACAGCCAAAAATAAATAAACTTGAAGCATCCCTGACCTTCTATGTTAGATGCTTCTATTGTGTATTCCCACAAGACTATATGTATCTTCCTTAATAGTTATTTTACATGCATCTTTGTTACTGATGTTTCCCCATAGAGCGTAAAATGTAGGAAGGCTGGGAATGTACCATTCTTCACTCACGATTCTGTTCCTAATGACTAGCACAGTTTTATCACATAGTAAACACTTGGAGGAAATTCCTATTAAAAGACTGAATCAAGTGCTTTTTAAATTTTAAGAGGAACCTGTTTGTAAATTGAAATCCTACATGAAATTTTGATAATATGAAGCATATTGACAGATAAAAGTAGAACTGCTCTGATACGGAGGAGGAAGTCGGAGACACAGAGCTCTGTCAGCTTTAACTTCCCACTCATTTTCTTTCTCATATAGACTCTGACACACCACCAGGGAAACTCAGAGCTCCATGATACATAATCTGAAAATCATTGCCCTACCACATGGAGTTCTCAAACTTTTTGTTCTCAGGACTCCTTTACACATTTAAAACTTGAAGACCCCAAAAACCTTTTTCATGCATATTATAGCCATTTGTATTGACCCTGTAGAAATGAAAATTGATAAATCACAAAGAAATACATCAATTCCTTAAACTTAGCAATAATAAGCCCATTGGTGGTAGTTTAGTTGCTCAGTCATGTCTGACTCTGTGTGACCCCATGAACTGAAGCCTGCCAGGCTCCTCCATCCATGGGATTCTCCAGGCAAGAATACTGGAGTGGGTTGCCATTTCCTTCTCCAGGGGATCTTCCCAACCCAGGAATCAAACCCAGGTCTCCTGCATTGCAGGCAGATTCCTTACCAACTGAGCTACGAGGAAAGCTGTAAGTCCATTACATGTCAATATAATGTATTTTTATTAAAAAGTTACTTCTAAATAAAAAATTAGAAGATTGGCATTGCTTTACATATCGTAAGTCTATAATATCTGCACTGACGTGTTACAGGGACTTCCCTGGTAGCTCAGATGTAAAGAATCTGAGGGAGACCAGGGTTCGATCCCTGGGTCAGGAAGATCCCTTGGAGAATGAAATGGCTGCCCACTCCAGTGTCCTTGCCTGAAGAATCCTATGGACAGAGGAACCTAGAGGGCTATATATAGTTCATGGGGTTGCAAAGAGTTGGACATGACTGAGCAACTAACACGCACTGACCTGTTATAATATCACATGTCATATAACCTCTAGAAAATTCTACCATATCCTTGTGACAGAATGAGTGAAAAAAGAAAGGGACATATTAGTATTATCATAAAAATGTTTTTTACCTTCTGGATCCCTTGAAAAGTTCTCAGAAATGATCAGCACATTTTGAGAACTGTTGTTCTATATCTAAAGGCCCGTTCTAGCTAATATAATTTGATTTCATTTCTAAGATTCTATTGAGCTTTGTGAAGATTATGATCATTGTTAAAATACAAAGAATGTGAAGTGAACAATAGGTAGAAAAATGTTGAATTCAAAATAAAGGGACTAGAATAGTGGGTTTTTTAGAAAGCTGACTGTAACAGTAAACAAATCTATGTATGTACCAACTTAAAAAAAACCTTTGGGACTGACTTGGTGGTCTAGTGGTTAAGACTCTGTGCTCCCAATGTAGAAGGTGTGGGTTCAATCCCTTGTCTGGGAACTAAGATGCCACATGCAGAGTAGTGTGTCATGGCCAAAAGACCAAAAAAAAAAAAAAAAGACACTTCTATTAAATGCATTGAAATTACTTGTTCATTTGTCTCTCCCACAAACCTCTGAGTTTTGGAAGAAAGAATTGGATTTTGATCTGTCTTTGATCTCTAGGATAATGTCTAACACAATAGGCACTAAATCTTTGCTGAATAAATCAATTTAAGCATATAGAATGTACAACGCCTACATGTGGTATCACTTTTTCTAGGATTCACAACAATTCAACAGCTTGTTTCAAGTGCCCGTCATGCTCATATCAGAAATCTGTCATCTATATGGTATTTTAACGTGCCTTGATAAACTTCTATCCACTTTCCTCGACGTTTCAAAATGGTCTTTAATTTCAAGTAATACTACTTGAAGTAATTATTTTTTAAAAATATTTATATAATTTATTTTTATTTATATAATTGATTTACAATGTTGTGTTAGTTTCAGGTGACAGCAAAGTGATTCAGTTTTATATATATATATATATATATATATATATATATATTTTTTTTCAGATTCTTTAACATTACAGGTTATTACAAGATAGCAAGTGGAGTTTCCTTTTTGGTTATCTTTTTCTTTTTTTGGCCCTGCCCAGCGGTATACCCGTGGTTACCCAACCAGGAATCCAGTCAGCACCCTCTGCAGTGGAAGCGCAGGGAGTCTTCACCACAGACCGCTGGGAAGTCCCTGATTATTTTACATATAGTTGTGTGTATATGTTAATCCCAAACTCTTAATATGTCCTTCCTTCCCCTTTCCCCTTTGGTAACCATAAGTTTGTTTTCTATGTCTGTGAGTCTATTTGTATTTTGTAAAGTTCATTTGTATCATTAAAAAAAAAAAAGATTCCACATATAAGACGTGATATAGTTATCTTTGACTTCACTTAGAATGATAATCTCTAGGTCGATGTGATGTAATTCTTAATTTAACCAGAGGAAAGAAAAAGTCATGACTGCTTTTTGCTTTTTTTTTTTCCCCCTTTAAATTTGAGGTTTAAGATGACCTTGGAGTGGGGAAACTGGAATAGAACTGCTCTCAGTAAAAGTGGGCAGCTCCATACGTTAATTTCACTCTTCCTCATACGCGGCACTTAGATCTTGCATCCGCTCTGCTACCTATAGTGCACAGACGTCTCAAATCCCGAACTTGGCAGGAGTATCTGGAAAATCTGCCTGGAGGGCATGGCTGTCTCGCTTCTCTACTCCGGGATCAGGGTGGGGATTACTAACTGGTCCAGTCATGATGGACTCAGCATCCATCTGGCGGGACTCCTTCCCAGAAGCGGCGGGTCTATGTAAAGTGACTAAACCCTGGGACTCGGGCCCGCAGGGTACGAAGGATCCACGAGCCTGGAGGACGTGGGAGTGGAGGAGGCTGCTGGCCACGTCTGATCCACACGGTCTAGGGGAGCCGGAAGACAAGGCAGGCCCTCTAGGCTGCTGGGGAGACCGGAAAGGGGGCCTGGACCTTCCGGTCCCCTTGGGCCTCAGCCCCAAAGTATGGCTGATCTGGCGCGCACGCGGCACCACCTCAGCGCTGTCAGACAGGATGGGGACACATGGAAGGAACCAGGGGCCAGATGGCAAAAGAAGACTTCAGACTACGGGGGAACTAGAATCTGACCTACTCGCTCCCCCGGTTCTGGCCGCTTGGGCCTTGGTGGACCCGCAGCGCACGCAGCTCCGCCCAGCCCGGCTCGCGGCAGGGGCGGGGCCGCTGAGCTGGACGGAGCCAATTTGCTCAGCTTCGGCAGGGGGCGGAGTCTGTTCCCTCCCAGCCTCGACTAGCCACGCCCCCGTATCCCGGCCCCTGGGCCCCGCAGGAAATAGGGGCGGGCCCTGGCCTAGCTTGGCGGGAGGGGGAGAAGGGATGCAACCGAGGGCAGAGTCCGGGAGGGCTTGGCTCCCAAGGAATGAATCCTCCGCCTTCTCGGGTGGAAACCTTTAAATACGGGCTCGGGCCCGGGACTCAGGGTGTGGCGCCTGGCATCCCGAGAAGGGTGTGCGGTGTGGGAAGATCAGACGGAGCAGGGCGCGAGTGCTGAAGCTGCGGCTGCGCGGCCCAGAGCGAGGAGCTGTCCGAGCCGAGGAGATAGAAGTGGTTGCAGCACTCGGTGCCTGGAAGTGGGTAAGCGCCTTTCTCGGGCTGGCCCCGCCGCCCAGTGGGGTGCTCCCGGGTCCCGCTGGGATGTGAAAGGAGCCTGGCGGGGTGTGCGCGCTGCTTCCAGTCGCTCCCTGTGCGCGGTCCCAGGCTTTCCCAGTGTCACGACTCTCCGTCTCCTCTTCTGGGCTCTGGGCGGGAATCGTCTTTTGGATCTGCTGCCTTGGAAGAGGGATAGCTTAGGCTTTTAATTCAAGACTCGGCGAGTCTTCCAACCGCTTCTGTTTTCTGCTTTCTCCCACTTTGCGACTTAAGTGAGATTTCCCTGGCGCCTCTGAAAGCCGAACATCACCACAGGAAGTGGTCCTTTGCTTAGGGACCCCATTTTGGCCTCTGAATCAAAGTCTTTTGTGTTTAGAATTGCTCACATGGAGTGCTGCTGCTTTTCTCCCTTCACTGACCGCTCTTCTTAAGAAACTGACAAGAAAACAAACCAGAGAGCCTTTTCGAAGGCGAAGTCCTAAACTTCTCTGTCGTGACATCTATATAGCTGTCCTGAAATGCATTGTTGGCTGCCACACCATATAATGGCTTTATTTCATGTTAAGAAAGGCCTTTCTTGAGTGTTTCAGGAGATCATGTTTGTGTGAGACCTTGAAAAATTATACCTTCTTGTATATAGGAAAATAATTGAGTAAGGTCAAGAATTCTGGTGTATAGAAAAGAAGGATTCACTGATAGGGAACTTTTCAGGGATATACAGAGGAGGAACTGTTCATTGACTGCCCTCAAAGACACAGCGAGTCTGTGAGTTTATTCAAATCCCCTAAGAAATGGACAACTGTAGTCTGGTCTGTTTCTTGGTGGGTAGGAGGGTGGTTCTGGAAATGAAAGAGGTTACTGTGTGCTCTGAGATGTGCTTGGTAGTGCCCAGCATCTAGTTTAAGGTAAGGGATGGACAACCCTGATTTAAAGAGCCTCATTTCTTCTCCTGTTGCTGTAGTCCTTTAATAGGAAATCTGCACCCAATACTCATACTCCATCTTCTCTCTTGTTGTTTCCACAGCTTTACATGAAACCCATTAGATATAAAGTTAACAGTCTTATTCATTGACTAAATATTTCCCCCAGGTCAGGCATTTGTTAGTATTTAATTTCTGAAATGTCTAAAATGATGTGTGAAGTTGATGTGACATCCATTGCCTTAGCTTTGTTGTTGTTTAGTCACTAAACTGCATCCGACTTTTTTGCAACCCCATGGACTGTAGCCTGACAGACTTCTCTGTTCTTGGCATTTCCCAGGCAAGAATACTGGTGTGGGTTATGATTTCCTTCTCCAGGGGATCTTCCTGACCCAGGGATTGAACCTGCATCTCTTGCACTGGCAGGTGGATTCTTTACCACTTAGCCACCAGGGAAGCCCATTATACTGGGTAGTTATAGAGTATACTGAAGAGGGGTGGAGATGGAGGGATTATATTCACCTTAGATTGTAATAGGAGGTTTGCTCTTTGTTAGCCAGAGCTTGTAGGTTGAAATATTGATCTGAATTTGTAAAATTTTTAAAGAAAAATAGTTTGGAACAGCTTGGATTGCTGTGACTTTCCCAAAACACGGGGTCAAAAGTCATTTCAAACTGACTCGTTCTTAAGCAAATATTACCATTTCCCGGACAGCACAGTAGAGGATCAGAAGGTATATAAAAGTAGAAATTTAAAGTGGTACCAGAAGATATCTGTGTCAGGTAAAGTACATCACTAACACTGTATCAAGCTTCATATTAAAGCTTATTGACGATTTTGTTGAAACTTCCAAGTGGTAATTTATTGGACTTGCAAAGATGGTACATCGGGCTTCTTCAGTAATTTCCCCATTGTCATCTGCTAGCCATATGAAATAGCAACACAGGGGTACCCCAAAACACATGTAGTTCTATAATACAGGCCCACCTGCCATCAGCAGTTTACCCTAGCTGTTTATATGAAAGGCAAGCTGAATATGGCCTGGCAACCAAGGTGGATAAGAAGTAACTCTGGGGGCTTCCCTGGTGGCTCAGTGGTAAAGAGTCGCCTGCCAAGGCAGGGAGCACAGGTTCAATTCCTGGTTCAGGAAGGTCCCACATGCTGCGGAGCAACTAAGCTGGTGAGCCACAACCCCTGAGCCAGCGCTCTAGAGCCCAGGAGCTGCAGCTACTGAGCCTGTGCGTCACAAGTAATGAAGCTCGTGCGCCTAGAGCTTGTGCTGTGCAACAAGAGAAACTACTGCACTGAGAAGCCCTTGCACTGCAACAAAGAGTAGCCCCCGACCCCACCAGCCACCACAACTGGAGCAAGCCTGCAAGCAGCACTGAAGACCCAGCACAGCCATAATCTTTTTTTTTTTTTTTTAAAGAAGTAGCTCTGAGAAGACATGCTAAAGTTCTACCTCAAGAGAAAGGATGATAGGATTTTGGACAATCTGCAAAAATACTGTGATAAGCCGTCTGAGCTAAAAATATTCAAATAACAGTTTTCATCTCAAAAAGACCCTTAATAAGAGTTACTTATCCAATTAATATTTATTGAGAGCCTATTCTAGGTGCTTGGGTGAAGAGCAGCAGAGAAATGTTAGCCTGGGACCACCTTATTAAACTCTTGAGCCCAAGAGTTCATCATGTAGATATTCAACCCATGTTTAGTGTAAGAATGTTAACAGAACCTGTTCTGGTTGAGATTGAGGGCATAGGCTGTCCTTACAACCTCTTGACTATGGGTTAAGTGATAACATAAAATCCTGTCATTCAAAAGTCCTTTGAGAGTTCACTTTTTAGGTATTCCACATATCTTGGTTTTGATTAGAGAGGCCATCTATCCAGTAAGGGTGTTGCTGTGTGTGGTAGTCCTTCAGATTTGTCACAGTTCAGGACTTGACCTTCAGCATTACAGATCTGGAAGGTTGATTTTTTTTTCTCCCACAGACCCATGGTCAATGAGGTTTTAGGTGTTAACTTATGATGCCTAAGCTCATAAGAGACTGATGGATATACTAGGATGGAAACTTGCTAATACAGTAGGGAAATTTTATTCTAGTGCCTGGAATACTGATGTCTCAAACCCAGGTCATCCCTTTCTAGTGTTACAATTCCTGGCAATCTGAACTCATAAGGCAGAGTAGAATCAGAGCCAAGAATTTGGGGGTAATTTGCCATCCAAGCATTGGGAAAGCCTTTTCTTGCCTCACTGTTCTGAACCCAGAACACTTCTGACTTCCAGATTCTGTGTCACTCTTTAGACAGCTCTGAAATAAACGTCATTCTTCTTCTTAACGTTCCTTTTCCAGGCTCCAAGCTGATCATTCCCTCTTCTTTTTCTTCAATGGAGCTTGTTAGGCTTTAGATACATTAATGCCTTTGATTGTTATGATTACTTTCAGCAGTTTCCTTAAGTTATTAAATTATAGCCTCATGGATTTTTATGGTCATACCTTCCTGAAAAAGGCATTCAAGACCCACTTCCAATTCATTTCCACTCTAGAAGACAATTATTACCTGTTAATACTTTTTTTTTCTTTTGTAATTTTAAACTTTTGGGGGCTTCCCTGGTGGCTCAGTGGTAAAGAATCCACCTGCCCATCCAAGAGACATGAGTTCAGTCCCTGATCCAGGAGGATCCCACATGCTGAGGAGCAACTAACAGTGAATTGATCCTGTGCTCTGGAGCCTGGGAGCTGCAACTGTTGAAGCCCGAGCTCCCTGAACTGGTGCTCCAGAGCAAGAGAAACGCCTGCAATGAGAACCTCATCCACCGCAATTACAGAGTAGCCCCCACTCACTGCAACTAGAGAAAAGCCTGAGCAGCAACTAAGACCCAGCACAGCAAAATAAATAAATAAATAAAATTATTTTTTAAAAAACAAAACTTTTTATTTTGTATTGGGGTGTGTGTACTTAGTTGCTCAGTCATGTCTGACTCTTTGTGACCTCATGGACTGTAGCCCTCCAGGGTCCTCCATCCATGGGGATTCTTCTGGCAAGAATACTGAAGTGGGTTGCCATGCCTTCCTCCAAAGGATTTTCCCAACCCAAGGATCGAACCCAGGCCTCTTGCATTGCAGGCAGATTCTTTACCATCTGAGCCACCAGGGAAGCCCAAGAATACTGAAGTGGGTAGCCTATCCCTTCTCCAGGGAATCTTCCCAACCCAGCAATCGAACTGGGGTCTCCTGCATTGCAGGTGGAGTCTTTACCAGCTGAGCTACCAGGGAAGCTCCAATTAACAATGTTGTGGTAGTTTCAGCAGAATAGCAAAGGGACTCAGTCATACATAAACATGTATCCATTCTCCCCCAAACCTCGTTCCCATCCAGGCTGGCGTATAACATTGCCTCTCACTACTTAACATCCACTTTTTTTTTTCCTTGTAACTAGGCAGATCGTCTCACTTCTTTGGACTCATTTCTGTATGTAAGTCCTTATCTGTTCCCTCCTGTCATCTGAAATGCCCTCCTCTCTTATATTTCCTTTCTATATCCAATTCATTCTTTAGGCCAGTCTTTTACATTTCCCTCGATGTAGGTTGCTTTCTTATTTTGATTCCTCTGGACTTTAACACTTATTTTGTCATCTAGTTGGTTATACTCCCTTGTATAATTTAACCATGTTATCTGGGTGTGACTGATTCCATTTTATCTTTTGCTGCTGCTGCTAAGTCGCTTCAGTCGTGTCCAACTCTGTGCGACCCCATAGACGGCAGCCCATCAGGCTCCCCTGTCCCTGGGATTCTCCAGGCAAAAACACTGAAGTGGGTTGCCATTTCCTTCTCCAACGCATGACAGTGAAAAGTGAAAGTGAAGTCGCTCAGTCGTGTCCGACTCTTAGCGACCCCATGGACTGCAGCTTACCAGGCTCCTCCATCCATGGGATTTTCCAGGCAAGAGTACTGGAGTGGGGTGCCATTGCCTTCTCTCTTTATCTTTTAAGTCAGTTTAAAAGTCACCTCAGAGAGACTTGCTTTACCCTAAATAAAATAGTCCATTCCCCACAGTGTTTCTTTTTCAGCTTTTCCTTTATTTCCTTTATGTGGAGTTTACCACAACTGCCATTGTTTTGTTTGCGTGCTCTCCTACTAAAATATAACCACCTAAAGGTAGGAACTCTTGTCTGTCCTGGTCACTGTTGTATCTATAGTACATAGAACAATAGTGTCTGATACATAGTGGGGTCTTTAATAAATGCTTTTCAGTTGAATTATTCCCTAAATAAATTGTTAAGTAGTTGAGGGTCAGGACCTATATTATTCTATGGCCAAATTCTCTGCTGTGCCCACACAGTAGACCCATAAGTTGGGAATGTTAATTTTTCATCAAGGAGAAGAAGGGGATAAGCCTGAAGAAAGTTGAGGCATTTTTTCTGCAACCAGATGCCAAGATTCTTCTTCTGTAGAGGGGATAGCAGCAGTGAATGCTGGAGATACATCTTTGGTAAGCCTGCTCCAGGCCCAACTCTCCCTCCCACAGGTGGGAACTTTCAGAACATTCCCCTCAGCTTTAGCCACTTAGCAATTCCAACGCAGTCATATCTCCCTGTACATTTTCCTTGTCTGTAGGGCACTTGAGGCTGGGAGAGTATTAACAGGCAGAACTGAAAGATAGAAAGGTGAAATAATGAAAGATACATGGTTGCCAAAAGTTTATTTTTCTAGGCTCAGTGTTTTTCTTAAGGTGAATCCTGGAATATTAACAAAGGCTTCCTGTGGTAGCATAGTCGATAAGGATGGGGTAGGTGTGAGGCTTCTGTTTACCTTATTACACAGATATTTTTTGGCTGCCCCAAGGTGGAATCTTAGTTCCCTGACCAGGGACTAAATCCAGACCCACTGCAGTGAAAGTGTTTAACCACAGGACCACTAGGGAATGCCTCAGATTTAATTTTTGATTCATATGAATTATTACCTATTCAAAATAAAAATACATTTAAAATATTACTTTGTATGCATATTGCTAAGCATATTGCTCTCTTTCAAAAGTCATTAGGTTACAAATTCTGTACATATTTACTGTTTTACTAAAATTCCTTTTTAAGTTATTAAAAGGTCATTAGAGGGAATTCCCTGGCAGTCCAGTGGTTAGGACTCTCTGCTTCCTCTGCAGGGGGCTGGGGTTTGATCCCTGGTCAGGTAGCTAGGATCCCATAAGCCACACAGCCAAAAAAGAAAAAAGGAGTCATTAGAGATCAGACTCTGGGAGTTGATATCTTCTAATCATAACCAAAAGATCAATTTATAAACCAGATTATTTGTTTATTAGCACAGACCAGGATACTTGTATGGGTTGTCAAGCCATTCATTTCCAGTAGGGAAGCTTACCCAGAGAACCAGTGAAGATTAGAACATTGTTTGATTAGTGCAAATTCATATCAGGGGGAATTGGATCATCTTAATTATGTGCTTTGTGTACCTTTTTTCACTATAGGGATATACTTGCCAGGCATTGTAATTAGGTGAGCCTTCCATATTACCTTCTCTGATCCATGCAGCAATATACTAACAGGTTCTTAAACTCTCTAATTTCCATTTTCCTTCTCTTTGGAATCCATGAATGGGTTAGATCAGATGATGTCTGAGATTAGATTTAGTCCTTGGCAAGGACAAAATTTCTAAGAATTTGATCAGTTTGATTATTTTTGTTCTTATTACTGAATAAACTGACATTCTTTTGTATAACTCAGTCCCTTGTCATTTTGATTAGTGTGAATCAGTTCACCTAATCACTTGAAAAGTCATCAAAATCTGTGACATAGCTTTGCTAACTACAGAAATTAGTCTAAGTAGCTAAGTCGTGTCCAATTCTTGTGACCCCATTGACTGGCCCGCCAGGTTCCTCTGTCTATGGGATTCTCCCAGCAAGAATACTGGAGTGGATTGCCATTTCCTTCTGCAGGAGATCTTCCCAATCCAGGGATCGAACCCAGGTCTCCTGAATTGCAGGCTGATTCTTTACCAACTGAGCTACGAAAGCCCAACTACAGAAATTACTTCCCTTTAACTATTTCATAGTTTCTGATTAAAATTGAAATAGAGTTTAAGATCTTTGTCCAGTACCTAGGAAAGAATTGCTGAAGCCAAACTGTGCAGGGAATATAATCTCAGGTCAATTCTGGGCTTAGAACTAATCTTAATATCTGTCATTCTAGTCTAAATCTGTCATAAAGCTGACCTTTGTACACCAACATTTAGTTAAGCAAGAATTGCACGGGTGTGTTCACCTATGATTTTCCCTTGGCAATCAAAGTTATGCTACTGTGTTAGAGAGTAAAGTTTTTATTGTGCTGCTTGACTTTCTAAATATTCAGTAGAGTTCACTTCAGTTCAGTCGCTCAGTCGTGTCCAACTGTTTGCGACCCCATGAATTGCAGCACGCCAGGCCTCCCTATCCATCACCAACTCCTGGAGTTCACTGAGACTCACGTCCATTGAGTCAGTGATGCCATCCAGCCATCTCATCCTCTGTCGTCCCCTTCTCCTCCTGCCCCTAATCCCTCCCAGCATCAGAGTATGCATATTGCTAAGCATATTGCTCTCTTTTCCAATGAGTCAACTCTTCGCATGAGGTGGCCAAAGTACTGCAGTTTCAGCATTAGCATCATTCCTTCCAAAGAAATCCCAGGGCTGATCTCCTTCAGAATGGACTGGTTGGATCTCCTTGCAGTCCAAGGGACTCGCAAGAGTCTTCTGCAACACCACAGTTCAAAAGCATCAGTTCTTCGGCGCTCAGCCTTCTTCACAGTCCAACTCTCACATCCATACATGACCACAGGAAAAACCATAGCCTTGACTAGACGGACCTTTGTTGGCAAAGTAATGTCTCTGCTTTTGAATATGCTATCTAGGTTGGACATAACTTTCCTTCCAAGGAGTAAGCGTCTTTTAATTTCATGGCTGCAATTACCATCTGCAGTGATTTTGGAGCCCAAAAAAATAAAGTCTGACACTGTTTCTACTGTTTCCCCATCTATTTGCCATGAAGTGATGGGACCGGATGCCATGATCTTCCTTTTCTGAATGTTGAGCTTTAAGCCAACTTTTTCACTCTCTACTTTCACTTTCATCAAGAGGCTTTTTAGTTCCTCTTCACTTTCTGCCATAAGGGTGGTGTCATCTGCATATCTGAGGTTATTGATATTTCTCCCGGCAATCTTGATTCCAGCTTGTGCTTCTTCCAGTCCAGCGTTTCTCATGATGTACTCTGCATATAAGTTAAATAAGCAGGGTGACAATATACAGCCTTGGCGTACTCCTTTTTCTATTTGGAACCAGTCTGTTGTTCCATGTCCAGTTCTAACTGTTGCTTCCTGATCTGCATACAGATTTCTCAAGAGGCAGGTCAGGTGGTCTGGTATAGGTCATTATAATCTTTGTCAGACTTTTTCAGTAATATCAGTTACTATAATTTTTTCCATGTTTCGTGCTGGTTCAGCTGAGAACAGGCTAGGTCATCCAATTGGAGTGTTACTTTTTTTTTTAATCACTGTTTTCATAATTCTTAATGGGTCTGAATGTAGGAAATCTTTCCCTATACCTGTCACCTTGACAGTTTTTATAAAGTGTGATGAATGTGCAGTGTGATTTCTTTAAATTTTCTGCTCTCAGTAGTCAGTCTTACTGTTTCTCTTCTAGTACAGTCATGTTTGAAATTAAGAAGATCTGCTGCATCGGTGCAGGCTATGTTGGTGGACCCACGTGTAGTGTCATTGCTCACATGTGCCCTGAAATCAGGGTGACGGTTGTTGATATCAATGAATCAAGAATCAATGCATGGAACTCTCCTACACTTCCTATTTATGAGGTAAACCATATTAAACAATGCATTGTTCTTATGCTCTTTGCTTTCTTACTTTTTTTGCTAATTTAATTTGATGTAAAACTCTATGACTGTAACTGATAGGAATAAAATGGAAAAGTCTAAATACATATTATGAACATTATAATTATGTCAGATATGCCTAGGAAAAATGTGTAGAAAAAAGTTTACTGAATATTAGTAATTGTTGTATTAGTGGAGTGAGATGACGAGTAATTTTCTTCTCTATTTTCTAATTTTGTCTGTTAGTATGGCTACCATATTATAATAGTGCAATTAAAAAGTGGCATTCTGTGAAAATAGAAATTAAAAAACTGGTTGTTTCTAATATTGATTCATGTAAGCCTATTATATTTTTGGATTATTGTATTTATATCAGATAAACCTTGAATGAATAAATGGTGTCTTTCATGTTTAGTGTTCAGTATCACAAATTTGTTTAAATTGGAATTTCAGTATTTCTTTAATTTAGAGAACTCATAGTTAGGAAAATGTGTCTCTATTTTATTAAGTAAGGTTTCATTTTTTTTAAGTTTTCATAGTAAAAAGAGTTCATGATATTATCCTTTTGAAACCCAACAGAAAAGCATTTGAAAGTTTTGAGGATAGCATTTTTCTCCAACATCAATATATTCTTTTTTTTTTTCCCCCAGAAAAGTTTTGTTATTTATAAGACTCTTATCAACTATAGTCTTTAAGCAGTCTTTAGAAGGGGAAATCTCTGTAAGATAAATCTGCCTGCTATTTATAGGTCTGTGAATAGAAATCCAAGATTTGTTAATATCTCAATCAGACTTAGAATTTTTTTAGAAGCCCTCTGTGTATGTGGTAGCTTCTGTTTGTGCTTGAGCCTTTCTTCCTCTACCAGATGAACCTCCCATAATACTTCTTTAAATACCTCAGTGTGATAGCATTTCTTTCCCTGTTAGATAACATTACTACTATTTTGGTTTGTGGGGATTTTTAGAAGCATTTTGGAAAGATAACTTGATTAAGAGTTTAATAATTCTGATATCCATAAAAGGGCTGGAAGTCATCTGAAATCTTGTGAACCATATTTATATCCAGTCATTCAGTTGATGACTGAATTATTACATAATTATTATGCCAGCATAACTTTTCAAACACAAAGTGTAACAGAATGGCTAAAATTATGACTGCTGACAATGCCAAGTGTTGACAAGGATTTAGGGCAATTGGAACTGTATGCCCTGCTGTTGTTCAGTTGCTAAGTTGTGTCAAACTCTCTGAGACCCCATGGACTATGGCTTTCCAGGCTCCTCTGTCCATGGGATTTCCCAAGCAAGAATACTGGAGTAGGTTGCCATTTCCTTCTCCAGGGGATCTTCCCAACCCAGGTATCGAACCCATGTCTCCTGCGTTGCAGGCAGATTTTTTACCACTGAGCCACCGAGGAAACACTTATATACTGCTGATCAGAACATAAATTGGTACAGCCAGTTTGTAAAATGTCTCAACATTAATTATTAAAACTGAAAATATGCGTAGTCTGACTTAGGAATTCCACTTCAAGGTGTATATGCAACAGAAAAGCTCACATATATGCACCAAAAGACAGTATTATTAACAGTGTTATTCCTAATAACCCCAAATGGGAAACACCCTACATGTTAATTAGCAATAGAATGGATACATAAATTATAGTTTAATATAATACTACATTGAAAAATCAATGAAACTACTCCTGCATGCAAGCATATGTTTAAATTCTCATAAAAGTAACAAGTCATTGGACACAAGGTAGTCCATACTGTGTATCCCATTTATATAAAGTTCAAATATAGATATACTGGTCTGGTGGTAGAATTCAGCATGATGGTAGTTTGAGGGGTTGTAGTTACTAGAAGAGGACATACTGCAGGCTTTGATTTAATGTTTTTTGGTTTTGTTTTGTTGACCCAGCCAGGCTTGTAGGATCTCAGTTCCCCAACCAGAGACTGAATGCAGGCCACAGTAGTAAAAGCCCAGAATCCTAACCACTAGACCACCAGGGAACTCCCCTGTTAATATTCTTCTAATTCTTGTATGGATAGTGATTACACAAGTGTGTTCACTTCTGAAAACTGAGCACTTTTCTGTGCTAAAGTATATGTACTGTTTAAAACTTTTTTTTACTTCACTAAAATTTTTACTTAAAAAAAAGATTATCTCGAACTAGAAGAAGTATAAGCTATCTATAATATATTGGCTTTAGATTTTTTTTCTTGGAGAAAACAAAAACATTAGTTGATCAGAAGGCATGTTGCCTAGTTAGATTCTTATTATTAGTACTGTTTTTAAAAAAATAATTTTATTTATTTATTTATTGACTGTGCTGCGTCTCTGTTGATGCCAAGGTTTTTCTAGTTGGGACGAGCGAGGGCTGCTCTCTAGTTGGGATGCATGAGCGCTCACTAGTTGTGGTTCCCAGGCTCTGAGCACAGGCTCAATAGTTGTGGCGTGCAGGCTTAATTACTCCATGGCAGGTGAGGTGTTTCCAGACCAGGGTTCCAACCCGTGTTTCCTGCATTGGCAGGCAGATTCTTTAGCCACCAGGGAAACCCAGATGTTGCTCAGTTGCTAAGTTGTATCCAACTCTTTGAGACTCCATGGAAGACCAGTGCTGTTTCTATTATCTGAAATTTGAAACTTTTTCCTGAGACTTCAGTGCTTTAAATTAAAGATAGTGTGTTCCACAGATACAGAAAACTTGGGATTACCAAAGGGGAGAGGGAAGGGAGAAGGGGCAAATTAGAGATATAGAATTAACAGATATAAACTATATGAAGTAGATAAGCAACAAAATTATCCTGTATAGCACAGGGAATTATACCCATCATCTAGTAACAACCTATAATGGAGTATAATCTACAAAAGTCACTATAATATAGACCTGAAACTAACACAATATTATAAATTAACAATACTTAAATAAAAATAAACAACAGCCCAAAACCCAAAATAAAAGTAATAGTCAGCCACAAGAGAAGTGAGAGGGTGATCTCAACTTGCCATGTATACTTTTGTTGCTTTTTTGAAAAATTAGAAGTTAAATTCCTCCAAAAAAATAGTATGTTCTACATTGATATTGAATCCAATTGGGATCAGATCAGATCAGTCGCTCAGTCGTGTCCGACTGTTTGCAACACCATGAATCGCAGCACGCCAGGCCTCCCTGTCCATCACCAATTCCCGGAGTTCACTCAGACTCATCCATCGAGTCAGTGATGCCATCCAGCCATCTCATCCTCTGTCGTCCCCTTGTCCTCCTGCCCTCAATCCCTCCCAGCATCAGAGTCTTTTCCAGTGAGTCAACTCTTCACATGAGGTGGCCAAAGTACTGGAGTTTCAGTTTTAGCATCATTCCTTCCATTGGGATATATACTTAGAAAAAAAGAATTAAGATCTAAGATGATTTTTTTCCATATCTTACTTGTTTTTTCTCACTAACCTACCAAAAAAATCAAAAATCTTTCTTGTTGTTTCACACTTTTATTTCATAAATTTTTTCTCCTTTAAATCTCTTTAAATAGAATTGAAAGCATTTGAAAGTCTGTCTAGCACTGGTGCCCATTAGAAACAATGTTTGAGTTCTCAGAACTCTAACATTCCATAATTGTATTGGCTTTATTTAAAGTTGTAATTATTTGGTCTTCATAGTCTTATTTTTATCTCATTTTAATATATCTACTCCAGAAAATTAGACGATGATAACCTAAGCAGCTATTTTAGTTCTGTACTAGTTAGTGTAGCTTGCAAAGAAATGGAGTCTTTCAGTAAAACCCAGCTGACTTTGGAGGTTAAAAACATGGCACTGCTACTTTAAAATTCTAGAAGGAATCTTCTTATAACAAGAAGATTCTTGTTTTAGCAAGTAGAATGGTTTTCCTCTTAGCAAGTAAATGACTTTAGGCTTGTAATTTTCACGTGTCTTTCTTAGACATCAGTTGTTAAAAGATACCTGCTGAAGGAATTTATAAATCAGAAGAAAATAAATTATTTCCGTAGCATTGTGTATTTAAAAAAAAAAAATTGGGGGAAAAAATTGGGAAAATGAGCCGTGTGACCCAATTATCCATTTTCAAATATATGTTAGGCCTTTGTTCCATTTTTTATTTTTTTATTTTGTGTTGTAAAACTATTCCTACACATTTCCTTGGCCATATTGAAGGTGTGAACGTTAGGTGAAATGTCAAATAGGGAGAACTGTGAAAGAAGAAAAACAAATGACAGGTTTAACCAGAGTTCATGCTGTTTTATGAATTCCTTTACTGAGTAGCTTATATGTATTGTTACCAGTTGTGATTTTACACTGACCTATCTTGGACAAGGCAGAGAAATATTTTATTTCCGGAGAAACTTTAGATACCTTTGCAATCAACTTCCTCCTTAAATCTGTATCCTATAATGCAGTTAAAATAAGCAACCAGGCTTCCCTGGTGGCTCAGTGGTGAAGAGTCCACCTGCCAGGGTAGGGGACGCAGGTTCAATCCCTGGTCCAGGAGGACCCCACATGCCATGGAGCAGCTAGTCCCAGGTGCCACAACTATTGAGCCTGTGCTGTGGAGCCCAGGAGCTGGGACTGCTTCAGCCTGCAAGCTCTGGAGCCTGTGCTCTGCAGCAGGGGAGGCCACTGCAGTGAGAGGCCCAGGCGCCCCAGCTGGAGAGTGGCTCCCACTTGCAGCGAAGACCCGGCGCAGCCAAAACTACATAAAATTAAAAGAAAAAGAATATTTCTTTAAAAAAAATAAATAAAATATGCAAGTATATATTTGTTTTCAAGAATACTATTAAAATTTATGGTATTGATTTTTCTTTGTAAATACAAATTTTCATATTAGAGAGATTCTTGGTGATTAATGTTTAAGTCCTGGTCACTGATAAAGAAATGATAAATCATATGTAATTATTGTATTTAATGAGCTCTTTTGAATGCACAGCTTCCTTGAGAGTCATTCCATCCTCACTGCACTCACTCTGAGACTCACTAGATTAGAGAAATTTTTTTTTTTTTACTTTGCCCTGAGGCTTGTGTCCTATCTTTTTGCCTTTTCATACTGTTCGTGAGGTTCTCAAAGATAATCACGATGGTGTGATCACTCACTTAGAGCCAGACATCCTGGAATGCAAAGTCAAGTGGGCCTTAGGAAGAATCACTATGAACAAAGCCAGTGAAGGTGATAGAATTCCAGTTGAGCTATTTCAAATCCTAAAAGATGATGCTGTAAAAGTGCCACACTCAATAAGCCAGCAAATTTGGAAAACTCAGCAGTGGCCACAGGACTGGAAAAGGTCCGTTTTCATTCCAATCCCAAAGAAAGGCAATCCCAAAGAATGCTCAAACTACCGCACAATTGCACTCATCTCACACACTAACAAAGTAATGCTTGAAATTCTCCAAGCCAGGGTTCAACAGTACATGAACCATGAACTTCAGATATATAAGCTGGATTTAGAAAAGGCAGAGGAACCAGAGATCAAATTGCCAACATCCGTTGGAGCATCGAAAAAGCAAGAGAGTTCCAGAAAAACATTTACTTCTGCTTTGTTGACTATGCCAAAGCCTTTGACTGTGTGGATCACCACAAACTGTGGAAAATTCTTCAAGAGATGGGAATACTAGACCACCTGACCTGCCTCTTGAGAAATCTGTATGCAGGTCAGGAAGCAACAGTTAGAACTGGACATGGAACAACAGACTGGTTCCAAATAGGAAAAGGAGTACATCAAGGCTGTATATTGTCACCCTACTTATTTAACTTATATGCAGAGTACATCATGAGAAATGCTGGGCTGGATGAAACACAAGCTGGAATCAAGATTGCTGGGAGAAATATCAATAACCTCAGATATGCAAATGACACCACCCTTAGGGCAGAAAGTGAAGAAGAACTAAAGAGCCTCTTGATGAAAGTGAAAGAGGAAAGTGAAAAAGTTGACTTAATACTCAACATTCAGAAAACTAACATCATGGCATCTGGTCCCATCACTTCATGACAAATAGATGGGGAAACAGTGACAGATTTTATTTTGGCGGGCTCCAAAACCACTGCAGATGGTGACTGTAGGCATGAAATTAAAAGATGCTTGCTCCTTGGAAGAAAAGTTATGACCAACCTAGACAGCTTATTAAAAAGCAGAGACATTACTTTTCCAACAAAGGTCCGTCTAGTCAAAGCTATGGTTTTTTCAGTAGTCATGTATGGATGTGAGAGTTGAACTATAAAGAAAGCTGAGTGCCAAAGAGTTGATGCTTTTGAACTGTGGTGTTGGAGAAGACTCTTGAGAGTCCCTTGGACTGCAAGGAGATCCAGTCAGTCTATCCTAAAGGAGATCAGTACTGAATATTCATTGGAAGGACTAATGCTGAAGTTGAAACTCCAATACTTTGGCCACCTGATGGAAAGAACTGACTCATTGGAATAGACCCTGATGCTGGGAAAGATTGAAGGCAGGAGGAGAAGGGGATGACAGAGGATGAGATGGCTGGATGGCATCACTGACTCAATGGACAAGAGTTTGAGTAAACTCCAGGAGTTGGTGATGGACAGGGAGGCCTGGCGTACTGCAGTCCAGGGGGTCACAAAGAGTTGGATACGACTGAGCAACTGAACTGACTGACTACTGAGGCTTGTGTGATCCAACCAGGGACTGAATCCAGGCCCTCAGCACTGAGAGCTCAGAATCCCAACCCCTGGACCACTAGGGAATTCCCAAGGGAAATATTTAGAAAGAAAAATGATCAGACTTGACTGTCGATTATATAAAAGGATGAAGGAGAGGAATCAATCTAGAATGATATTCTGGAATTTAGGGCTGGGGGATTCCCTGGTGGTCCAGTGATTTAGGTCTTGGCACCTTCACAGCCGTGGCCTGGGTTCAATCCTTGGTTGGAGAACTAAGATTCCACATGCCACAAGGCATGGCCATAAAGAAAAAAAAGAATCCAAGTCTGAAGATGTAAAGTTAAGATTATCCAGGTATTAAAAAAATATATTATGCAGGCAGCAGTAAAATCAGAGTAGGTTAGCTCTCAGGAAGGACCTGTAGTGAGAATAGAGCATGAGTCAAGGGCAGAACCCTGGAAAATACCAATGTTTGATGGTGGGTGGAGGAAGAAGTGCCTTAGGGAAGCCAAGGAGAATAGTTTAGAGAAGGTGAACCAAAAGCCAGAAGAGTTTTAGTAGTGCAAACTCCATAAAGAAGTATGTCTTGATTATGAGTGACTAACACAGTGGCCAGTACTCAGTAACTGCTTGACAAGTATTTGCTGAGTGAATAAGCTGTCAATTATGACAGATACAGGGGGAATAAGAGATGAGACATATTCTTGAAATTCAATATTATGGGGGCCATTGCAACTTTTACAAGAACAATTACAAGTGGTAGGAGATTGGAGAAGTAAGAGTGTAGAAAAGGAATGACTCTTAAAAAGTTTAATAAGGAAATAAAGATGGTGGTCACTGGAGAGGGACATGGGGTAAAGACGATTTTTTTTAATTTATATTTTTTTCCTATGGTTGATAAAGAATCAAGCATGTTAATAAACTAAGGTAGACAAATCACATAGAGAAGGAAAGGTCAAAAGTATAAGAAGAAAGGAGCTAACTGATGGAATAAAGTCTAGAAAAATAGCAAAGATGATGAGGTCAAAAGCACAAGAAGAGGAATTGGCCTTGAAAGTCCCCTTCTCAGAAATTGGAGGGAAGTAAACAAGGATGGGGCTTCCCAGGTGTTTCAGTGGTAAAGAATCCACCTGCCAGTTCAAGAGACTAGGGTTTGGTCTCTGAGTTGGGAAGATGTCCTGGAAGAGGAAATGGCAACCCGCTCCAATATGCTTGCCAGCAAAATCCCGTGGACAGGAGAGCCTGACAGACTACAGTCACTGGGGTCAGACAGGACTGAGCACACAGGCATGCAAATAAGAATGGATAAAGAAACTGTTTAGTTGGTGGGAACAGGAAATAAAAGTGACTGGAAGATTGGTCAATCTCAGTTGTTGGAACGTGGGAGGTACAATCCTCTGAAGAACCTGTGTGTAGGTTGGAGCAGTAATCTCAGAATGAGAGGACAAGTAAAAGTATTACCAAGCTACATTGAAAAACTCAGCTAAGTGTACTTGGGGTCCACAGAGTTGTGTTCATTGTGATTTTTTTCCCTGGTTGTCCAGTGGTTAGTGTTATAAGTTTATATTTTATGGGTCAAAACTACAGTAATAAAATTAGGCATTTTTACTGCCTAAGAAGGAAATAGTAATGACCATCAGATAAAACTTGGTAATAAGGTATTCATGTTTTTACTCAGAGAACAGAATAGTAGATTCTGTTAATATTTAACAATGAAAACATTTTGTGTTACCATATTTATTAAGTAGTTATTACTTTAATGTTCATTTTGTTCATTTAAAAAAGCCATTTAATAACTACTTCTAAAAAAACCAAACTGGATAATTTGCTTTGCTTTTTCTGAATAAAACAAAAGCTAATTTTAACCTATGAAAGGATTTGAGTTTTTCCATTAAAAAGTACCATATAAATTTGAAATACTAATTATGACAATTACATAATGAACCTAATAAGAAGTAGAACCTATATTATAAACTGCTTCTGCATTTGTTTTGGATATCTACAAATATCCCATTGATTTTAATGGAATAATGTAGTTGTTCATGTTGAAGTCTTATTAAGACTTACTATAAATTCTGCATTGCTTTGATTTTAGGTTACTTTAATTTAAATATTAGAAGATAGCCACCAGGGAAGTCCAGAAGATTATATATAGGATTGAATTAGATCTTCTCTGTAAAATAACCCTTTACTCTAATTTTCTAGAACCTAGTCAAAATAAGGAAACAGTTGCTATAATTGGTGACGTCAGGGACTTCCCTGGCTGTCCAAGGGTTAAGACTCCACACTTCCACTGCAGGGGGCAAGGGTTTGATCCTGGTCAGGAAAACTAAGATCCTGCATGCCACACAGACAAAAAAAGAGAAATTTCTTGAACTGAATAAAAATGAAAGTATAACATATCAACTTAAAAAATTATATGGGAAAGTAATTTTTTTGATAGACATATTTCTTTTTTTTTTTCCTTTTTTTTTTAAATTTTATTTTTAAACTTTACATAATTGTATTAGTTTTGCCAAATATCAAAATGAATCCATCACAGGTATACATGTGCTCCCCATCCTGAACCCTCCTCCCTCCTCCCTCCCCATACCATCCCTCTGGGTCGTCCCAGTGCACTAGCCCCAAGCATCCAGTATCATGCATTGAACCTGGACTGGCATCTCGTTTCATACATGATATTTTACATGTTTCAATGCCATTCTCCCAAATCTTCCCACCCTCTCCCTCTCCCACAGAGTCCATAAGACTGTTCCATACATCAGTGTCTCTTTTGCTGTCTCGTACACAGGGTTATTGTTACCATCTTTCTAAATTCCATATATATGCGTTAGTATACTGTATTGGTGTTTTTCCTTCTGGCTTACTTCACTCTGTATAATAGGCTCCAGTTTCATCCACCTCATTAGAACTGATTCAAATTAATTCTTTTTAATGGCTGAGTAATACTCCATTGTGTATATGTACCACAGCTTTCTTATCCATTCATCTGCTGATGGACATCTAGGTTGCTTCCATGTCCTGGCTATTATAAACAGTGCTGCAATGAACATTGGGGTACATGTGTCTCTTTCCCTTCTGGTTTCCTCAGTGTGTATGCCCAGCAGTGGGATTGCTGGATCATAAGGCAGTTCTATTTCCAGTTTTTTAAGGAATCTCCACACTGTTCTCCATAGTGGCTGTACTAGTTTGCATTCCCACCAACAGTGTAAGAGGGTTCCCTTTTCTCCACACCCTCTCCAACATTTATTATTTGTAGACTTTTGGATCGCAGCCATTCTGACTGGTGTGAAATGGTACCTCATAGTGGTCTTGATTTGCATTTCTCTGATAATGAGTGATGTTGAGCATCTTTTCATGTGTTTGTTAGCCATCTGTATGTCTTCTTTGGAGAAATGTTTCTTATAATAGGACTTAGAAAAATTATAAACTTACGCATGTGTAAATATTGTAAAATGTGAAATGTAAATCCACTATTTCACACCTAGTCTGAATGGCCTGTGTTCTATGACCTGGATTCGTGGGAGTAAACCCGCATTCATAATGACGATGCAAAATCAAATGTTTGCTTGAAATCACAAAAGACTTTGACTTTCCTGATCATGATGTAATACTTGGTGTTAACTGTTAACTCTTATGAAATAGTCTGGAACATGGTCAACAGTGAAATGTGTTCAGTTGACCTGCTGCTCTAATTGTTCAAGTTCAGTTTTGCTTTGTTTGTTATGTACGTAATGTGCATTAGATGGCCTTTGGTACCAGTTTGATCTTTGAGTTTTCTACAGAGGTGTTATTTGAGAGCAAATCTAGACCTTTAAATTACAACATGACCTTTCCCTGAATGAATGCAATTCTATACTATTGGGTTATCTCATCTGGCTGGTAAAATTTATGTGCAACTTCTTTTCTTTTCTCTTTTTAGCCAGGCCTAAAAGAAGTGGTAGAATCCTGTCGAGGAAAAAATTTATTTTTTTCTACCAATATTGATGATGCCATTAAGGAAGCTGATCTTGTGTTTATTTCTGTAAGTATTTTCCTTTGCTGTATGAGTTAATGTATTCTTGTCTGTATAGAAGTTTCATTGTATTTTAATAATAAATCCAGTTTCATTAAGCCATAGCATTACTTAGTATAAAGTTGTCCAGTTGAATTTTGATTCTCACTAATTTTATCTAACACTTCACCAAACGCTATGATCCTCTGATCATTTCAGATCCTTGAATAAATAAGTTCAGAGAAAGTTCTAGTCTGAGATCTAGAATTAGGAAGTGTTGATAACTTGTGAGCACACGTGAGCACCTAGGATGATAGTATATGTATTTCGTTGTTTCTTGGTTCCACTGCTTGGTGTAGGTACGGTAAAAAGAATCAGGTAAAGTTTGCTGCAACTGTGCACCCATCTCCTATCTAGATGAATTTATATTCCAAAAATCATTTTAAATTAATTATTTGGAACTTGGCATATCTTGATTAGGTTGTTAGGCTAATCCATAAATAACTTCAGTTCATAATAGAACTTACCTGTTGTACCTTTGTAATTAAAAAAAGTAGAATCAATGCTTGGGAATACACTCTGGTAATCCAATATGTGAACCAAAGTAGCTTTTTTTCTTGCTGTTTTGGTGACTCAAATATTCTGTGTGTGATGGTATAGTTATCACCAGGTGGTAGCTGAGCTAGGGTGTTATATGACTTAATACCTTTATAGTCTAATGGAGTAAGGGGAAAGCCAGTGATATGAGCTTGGACTGGGTTTCATGAGATAAAGAAACACCAGGGGTGTCCATAGAGTAGAGATGATGTTGAATTGATTATGTGTATCGAGGCAAAAGCAGTACTGTGAAGAAATATGAACTCCAGGAGAAAGTAGTAATGAAACCTTTGGTGAAACTGTGCTATGAATTCAGTCTTTCTTTTTAAAAATTACTTCAGAGGAACTGGTGCCAGTTTTGTGACTCACCTATCCTTCGTCTGCTCAAGCTTGTAGAAGGTTAGGGTAGAGGCATAGAAAAGGAGAAATTATTTGGGAGTATCTAGATGCTTGGAGAAAATCAAGAAGTTACCTTAGTCCCAACATTTGGATAACCACAACCTAGAATGGGAATAGGGGACTTTTCTGTAAGAAAAAGAAATTAAAAAAAAATAATCTATTCTTAAGGCAATAGAGTTTACCTTAGTGTGTTCTGGCAAAGACAGCTGATTATACAGTGCCTGAGCTCCCTTGACTCCCTTGAGTCTTTCCAAGCTATTGCTTTTTGTGCCTGTTAGAGTTATTTTTGTGGTATGACTCCTATCTAGCTTCCATTTTTCTCTGCATCAGTTTTTTTAAAAACTGTGCTTGTTGTATACTTTTCATTATGAAAAATAGCAAACTTATACAAAAGATGGAACCAACAATATAATGAACCCCTACGTATGCATTCTCCATTGTCAACAGTCATCATGGTCATTCATGTTTTTTGGTTTTATAATTTTTTGGCTGCTCCTCGGGGTATGTGGGATCTTAGTTCCCCCAACCAAGGATGAAACCCACACCCCCTGCAGTGGAAGAATGGAGTCTTAACCGCTGGACCACCAGGGAAATCCCCAATCCGTTTTTATACTTCTCTCCCATCCTAGATTACCCAAATTATTTTTAGGCGAATTCCAGGTAGGAATAGTTTCATGCTATGGAATCAGTTTTCAATTGGTATCTTTAGAGCTCCTTTATCTGGGGAAACCATCTGATCATCCCTCATCTCCAGCATGTCTCACATTGTCTTATCAGTCGTTTTCGCCCTTCTGTGCGCCACTGCACCCTGACTTCCATACCTAAGTCTTTTCCTAAGTTGTTCCATGCATATAAACAAATTTTTCTCATGCTTTTCACACCTCATCTAAATCTTCATGTTTTGATTTATTGTGGTTTCATTCTTTTATTTGGTCTCCCATTAAGTTATAAGCTTGTCAAGAGAAGAAAATTGGTGCTACATACTGGTTCAAAAAGTATTCCTATATAGAAGTTTGGACTTCGCAGAGTATTTTCACTTTTACGTGAATGTTATGAAACTCATGAGTTAGATTTTAGAGAATGTGTCATTCTCATTTTCCAATGAGGTCATTGAGACAAAGGCAGCCATACTTCCTCACAGTTACATGATACAGCTAAGCCAAAACTAAATGCCTGGACTCTGAACTCATGGTTTATTTTTCTTTCTATGTGATAGTCTTTGTCTGCATAGTATTCTGTATCCTGGAGGTGCTAGATAACTTCTAGTTCTAAATAGCCAAGAAAGCATTTGTGAATGACCCTGCAGACATTTATAAAAACTTATTGATATAGGTCTATAAAAAAAGGAGAGTAAAAGGGGTTTTAAGT
Source organism: Bos mutus (assembly GCF_027580195.1). Taxonomy (NCBI): domain Eukaryota; kingdom Metazoa; phylum Chordata; class Mammalia; order Artiodactyla; family Bovidae; genus Bos; species Bos mutus. Next base: position 58,578,968 of record NC_091622.1, on the reverse strand, counting down.
TTAGTTTTTAAAGACTAGGATAATATGTTTCATATAATCAGGAGAAGAAGAGAGAACTTATATTTCATTTCGGTCCATGAACTCCTTTTGGAGTCTCCTTCATCTTTATATCTCCAGTCTTAGCTTAGTGAAGTGAAAGTGAAAGTCACTCAGTCATGTCCGACTCTTTGTGACCCCATGGACTATACAGTTCATGGAATTCTCCAGGCTAGAATACTGGAGTGGGTATCCTTTCCCTTCTCCAGGGGATCTTCCCAACCCAAGGATCGAACCCAGGTCTCCCATATTGCAGGGGGATTCTTTACCAGCTGAGCCACAAGAGAAGCCCAAGAATACTGGAGTGGGTAGCCTATCCCTTCTATAGCGGATCTTCCTGACCCAGGAATCAAACCAGGGTCTCCTGCATTGCAGGTGGATTCTTTAGCAACTGAACTATGAGGGAAGCCCATATGAGCTATGAGGGAAGCCTAGTCTTAGCTTAGACCCTGCCTATCCTGCAATCCTGACTCTGACACATATATAGTAGCTTCTCAATAGAAATGTAGAAATGTAATGAGTGAGTTCTCCAGGAACTTCAAGCTGTTCCCTAAGGTATTATATTTATAAAATGTATTATTTCCATGGAACTAAGAGAGGGTGAGACCAGGGCTACTGATGATATTGACTTCCCACTTGACTAGTCAGTTGATGGTCCAGGGTATATCTTGATATAAGTGAACATTTCACAGATACTTTGTTCTTAATTCCGTATACTTTCATCAGGTGAACACACCAACCAAAACCTATGGAATGGGAAAAGGCCGTGCAGCAGATCTGAAGTATATTGAAGCTTGTGCTAGACGCATTGTGCAAAACTCACACGGGTACAAAATTGTGACTGAGAAAAGCACAGTCCCAGTGCGGGCAGCAGAAAGTATTCGTCGAATATTTGATGCAAACACAAAACCCAACTTGAATTTACAGGTATGAAAAAGGAAGCATTAGAATCTGACCTTCTTATGTAAATATCAGTACTTTGAGTTGTCCATAATTAATTCTAGCTTAAAACTTTGCTTTGCATTGGGATTTTAGGTGCTGTCCAACCCTGAGTTCTTGGCAGAAGGAACGGCCATCAAGGACCTGAAGAACCCAGACAGAGTACTGATTGGAGGAGATGAAACCCCAGAGGGCCAGAGAGCTGTGCAAGCACTGTGTGCTGTGTATGAGCACTGGGTTCCCAGAGAAAAGATCCTCACCACTAATACTTGGTCTTCAGAACTTTCCAAACTGGTTAGTATGTAGCACTCAACTCTCTATTAAATTTAAGCCAAGGACTTATTTCTTTTAACCCTGATAAGCTACCTGCTGCTAAGTCACTTCAGTCGTGTTCGACTCCGTGCGAACCCATAGACGGCAGCCCACTAGACTCCTTTGTCCCTGGGATTCTCCAGGCAAGAACACTGGAGTGGGTTGCCATTTTCTTCTCCAATGCATGAAAGTGAAAAGTGAAAGTAAAGTTGCTCAGTCATGCCCGACTGTTTGCAATCCCATGGACTGCAGCCTACCAGGCTCCTCCATCCTTGGGATTTTCCAGGCAAGAGTACTAGAGTGGGTTGCCACTGCCTTCTCTGGATAAGCTACCTAGGTACTTTTTAAATAAAAGATATGCTTATGAAGATAATATTCTTGTATATTATGAAATAATTTCATAATGGGATCAAATATTTAGGTATAAAATATTTTAGAATATGTAAAAGAAAATAGAGTGTACTAAAATACTAATTTTAAAAATCACTCATTCCCTTCTTTTTACTTTCTCTTTTTTAAATCTTCATCTTTATTTATTTATTTTATAAATATTTGTTTATTTGGCTGAACGGGGTCTTAGTTGCAGCATGTGGGATCTTAGTTGTGTCATGTGGGATCTAGTTCCCTGACTGGGGATTGAACCTAGGCCCCCTGCGTTGACAGCAAAGAGTCTTAGCCACTGGATCACCAAGGAAGTCCCTTTTTACCCTTTGTTAATCACCTTTCTTCTCTAATTTAAAACATTTTTCTGAACCAACCCACCCATTGCCTCTTCAGATTGAACCTATCAGAAACTTTCATATCTCCTTCAGTAATTTGCATCAACTCGATGAAATATAATGCAGATTATATAAAATGTTTATTTTAGTTCATCGTATTCTTCCTTTTATTTATTTATTTTTTAAAGACAGCAAATGCTTTTCTGGCCCAGAGAATCAGCAGCATTAATTCTATAAGTGCCCTCTGTGAAGCAACAGGAGCTGATGTAGAAGAGGTGGCAACAGCCATTGGAATGGACCAGAGAATTGGAAATAAATTTCTGAAAGCCAGTGTTGGTAAGGTGAAAGTTCTCTATACATCAAGTAGGTTCTTTTAGGTAGATCTCTAACTTTAAGGAAGCCTTTGCTTGACACCCTTAAAATAATGATTTCATTATACATGTAGCCTTCAGCTTATCAGGGACTTTCTAAGTGAGACAATAGTTACATATATTGTTTAATAATTAGTGACTGATTAGTATATAAACATGGTTAGTGTTTCAGAAGAAATATATGAATATTTTGTTAAAACATTTAGGTAGAATAAGTTTAGGTCACATCAGAAATCATGTAACACCTTACTGAAGCAATAGGAAAAAATTCCTTATCATTTGCTTTTCCTACTGATCAGTCATTTCAGTTCAGTAGCTCAGTCGTGTCCGACTCTTTGTGACCCCATGAATCGCAGCACGCCAGACCTCCCTGTCCATCACCAACTCCTGGAGTTCACTCAAACTCATGTCCATCGAGTCGGTGATGCCATCCAGCCATCTCATCCTCTGTCGTCCCCTTCTCCTCCTGCCCTCAATCCCTCCCAGCATCAGGGTCTTTTCCAATGAGTCAACTCTTCGCATGAGGTGGCAAATGTGACCTTAGTGAAATATTTTCATTATTTGTGTATTCCATATTTGTGAATTATTTAGCCTACTTGCTAAAATGTGTTTGTAACCCAACATCAATATTCATATGGTCATTTGCAGATATTAACGCAGCAGCATAAAATTTGAGTCACCCAACGCATACATTTCCAGTTGAGGTTGAATAAGGCAATACTCTTACCTTCTTGTTTTAGCTCACATACTGCAAATGTCTGCTGTTTTTGTGGTCTGTTTAGTACCATATTTTTTGCATTTTGGTGCTTTTCCCCCCCTGTGATTTCACTGTTTAAAATGGCCCTCAAGAATATTGCTGAAATTTTTTCTGGTGTTCCAAAGTGTCAGCAAACTATCATGTGCCTTACAGAGAAAATACATGTGGTTTGATAAGCTTCACTTCAGTGCTGTTGTCTTTGAGTTCATTGTTAATGAAGGTCAACAATATTTTTAAATAAGGTGTCTCTAAGTATAAGCACACATAAAACAAGATTATGTTGATCAGTTGACAAAAAACATTACCAGAAGCTCACAGGAACCTAATGCTGTATTTTACCTACAAGCAGCACTTCAGTATTTGCTAATTCAGTGTTTGTGGCAAATTTATAGGATATAACTACTGAGTTTAATGAGAACTGCCTATACTTTTGGATTTAAATTAATAAAGTTGATGTAAAGGTAAAAAGAGTCTTTTACAGATTGGGCCATTGGCAGCACTTCCTATGTTTCTGGGGCTTTATGCCATTTTTCAGTACTGATTTCCTGGCCTTTTCTGTCTTTCTGATATTTTCTTCTAGTGACCATTTAATAAAAATAGCTACTGTTTCCTGAAGGCATGTTATACAACAAGTTCTGAAACAGCTGTTTATATATCTTAATTTATAACCTGTTATATAAAAGTGTTGCTGATTAAGGATTGGGGGAATTTTCGTAAGGTGTTCAGTCATACAACTAGTGAGTGGCTAGGTGTGTCTGACTTCAAAGCTCATGCCAACCCTCACTGTATACTGCATTGCACTCAAACAGCGGTGGGCAGACTACAGTCCTCAGGCCAAATCTGGCCCACAGCTTGTTTTTGTAAATAAAGTTTTATTGGAAAATAGCTATGCCCATTTGATTACATATTGTCTATGACTGCTTTTGAGCAACAAGGGCAGAGTTGAATAGTTGTGCCAGAGACTACATGACTTACAAAGGCTAAAATATTTTTCACTGGGAATGTTAAAGTTTGCCAGCTCTATGTTAGAGTGAGAGATGTGGAGCAGTTGTACCAGCTAATGAGGGAAAAAATAGAAATGTAGCCACAATAAAACTTAAGTTAGAAAATTATTTTAAATTATTTGTAATTATTTAAAATTATTTATAACTATTAGAAATTATTTATAGAGTTGATTAGTTTCTTGCAAATTTCACATAATTTACAAACATTAATTTTCCCACATTCAAATTTTATTATTAAAAATCCTAGCATAGGCCTTCTGATTAGTATGATACAGAAATTTATAAGATGATTTAGTTGTGCAGTTCCAAATGAAAATATTGTCTTTTTTTTTCTTTCTTCAGGTTTTGGTGGGAGTTGCTTTCAAAAGGATGTTCTGAATTTGGTTTATCTCTGTGAGGCTCTAAATTTGCCTGAAGTAGCTCGTTATTGGCAGCAGGTATTTATAGTCAATGGGTTATGATTAACTTCTGATTAAAACATGTCATATTTTTCTGTCAAATGTTTTTGAGAGTATTAATTTTTTCCAGGAACTCAATTATTATTATATTCAGTTTGTTCATTTTAGGTTTATTTATTGAGCTTCTGTGTTATAAATTGTCTGTTTTGGTAATCAGCTATGATGAAAGTTTATGATAAACAAGTATTCCTTTTAATTTTAATAACAAAATTTGCTCCCTATGTAAAGCAAGAACTTTTAATTGTAGTTCTTCATCTTGAAAGGCATAAAATAGAAGTAAAAGAAGAACCTCTATTGTTATGCTTGCAAATGGTTTGCATGTGTTGATATTTGTTTTATCCCTTTGAGATTCACAGAGCTAAAATTGGAGATCCTACTCAAACTGGAAATAGAGTTAACATTTATTGAGTGCTTAACTCTGTGCCAGGCACTCTTTAAAGCACTTTATATGTAGTATCTTAGTTCTCATCATTAATATTATCCCAGAAGAAATGGCAACCCACTCCAGTACTCTTGCCTGGAGAATCCCAGGGACGGGGGAGCCTGGTGGGCTGCCATCTATGGGGTTGCACAGAGTCGGACACGACTGAAGCGACTTAGCAGCAGCAGCAGCAGCATTTATAGATGGGGAAGCTGAGGCTTAACAGTGTTAAGTAATTTGCTCAAGATACCAGTCAGTGAGTGTATGTATCTTTTCTAAATATTTTTTTCCCCAGGTTTATAATTTTTCAGATTTCAGCAGTGAGTAGGAAAGTAAGGAAATGAGCATTTTTAGAGAAATATAAACTTCTAAGTTCATTTCACTCAATCTAGTGTAATGGCTTTATGTTACTATCCATTGTGGGGAAAATGCAAATAAAGGCTTCATTTTCCAGGTTCCATGGCAGTCCAGCGGTTAAGATTCCATGGTTCCACTGCAGGGAGCACAGGTTTGATCCCTGGTTGGGGAACTAAGATCCCACCTGCCTTGCAGCTATGTGGCAAAAAAAAAAAAAAAAAGGCTTGATTTTTCTAAAGCTTTGAGCTCATTTCCCAAGCTCTCAGACTCTGAGATGGCTTCTAGAAGCTTAGAGCCTTAAAAAAAGTCTTTCCTTAAATTCCTCTGGTCACAAATATACGATGTTTATAAATTCTTAGAAGAGTAACAGATTAGATGATCAGAGACTTTACTGGTCACAAATATGATGTTTGTTTATAAATTCTTAGGAGAGTAACAGATTAGATGATCAGAGACTTTTACTTGTAACATTTAGTTAAAAATTTCTCCAAATGTTCATGGTGTTATGGTTCATCCGGAGGCAACTGTAGCTCTGCACGTGGTTTTACTGTTCTCTATTTTCTTTCTACTCACACTCAGTTTTGATGAGGGGTCTGGTTAAGCATATGAGCGAGTACTTTGGATCTTAGTTGCTTCCTTAGGGTTTGGAGAAGTTGGCTAAGGAGAACACTATTTTCTAGTGCCTTTTTAGGCTGGCCTCATGGCAGACCTCAAATGGGGTTGGAATTTCCCTGTGCTCCCCACCATCCATCCCAGTCTGATGTATGTAAAGTTAAAACCAAATGAAACTTAAAATTTTCAGGGTGGGGAGGAGTGGGAAAGGAAGGGAGTGGGTAAAATTCTTTTTTTTTTTCTAATCTGTGGATACTAAAGAGGTTGGTAACATTTGCCTCCTGTTAATTCAAAAGGTTTGTATTCATACAAGAGTACTAACCACAAAGCTATAAGCAGTGTATGCACAGGCTGTACCTCTTTTAACTGATCCTTGCATAACTGTACATGTCCTTTCAGGTTATAGACATGAATGACTACCAGAGAAGGAGGTTTGCTTCCCGGATCATAGACAGTCTGTTTAATACAGTGACAGATAAGAAGATAGCTATTTTGGGGTTTGCTTTCAAAAAGGACACTGGTGATACAAGGTATTAATTCTTTCAAATACTTCAACCATTTTTAGAATCTTAACTCCTCGTCCTGATTTTTTTGATGGTAGCTGTATATGTGAAATACATGTATGTGTATAGTATAAAGAGTAAAAAAGTGGACGTTCATATCCTCACAAGAAATAGAATCTCACCTGTATATTAAATTCCATAGGTATTAAAATATATGCCATTCAGAAGCGTAGCAAAGCTGGGTTTTGTTTTTCCCTTCAGAGAGTCATCTAGTATATATATTAGCAAATATTTGATGGATGAAGGTGCACACCTCCATATATATGATCCGAAAGTACCAAGAGAACAGATAGTTGTGGATCTTTCTCATCCAGGAGTTTCAAAGGACGACCAAGGTAAGTCAGGCTTTGTCTCTCACGTGTCATTTTGAGTTTGGGCTCCCAAACTTATTTATTCTCTGGAAACCTTTGGTTGTTCAGTTTTTGTCATTTTTATCATTGCTAGGCCCCTCTTTTCAATCTCAATTCTCTAAAATTAAACTCTCAAAAAAAAAATAAATAAAATTAAACTCTCAGACATTGCTTCATCAACTTTGATTTGAAGTAATCCAGTGGATTAGTAATGTAATTACTAATTAGTAATCAAGTAATGAAGTAGATTACTGTAACGATTTTCCCAAGATATTCTTTTAAAAAGCCCCAGAGATTATAAGGGGATGCTTCTGGGACAAGACTGAGGACTACTCCAGGCCCCTCACTGTTACCCCCACTCATATTTCAACCAGACCATTCCACTTCTGTCAGACTCTCAATTCCTCCTGCAGTCCTAGTGTTAAAATGCAGAATCTCAAATCACTCCTCTCTTACTCCAGTTTTTTTTGGTTGTTACAGTGGCCCGGCTCGTGACCATTTCCAAAGATCCCTATGAAGCATGTGATGGTGCCCATGCCGTTGTGATTTGCACTGAGTGGGACATGTTTAAGGTGAAGTGACGGAAGCGAGATTAAGGAAAATTTTAGAGGTGTTCTAATAGCATTTGGGGTGGAGTATGCGTGCCTGTATATGCTCTAATTATTTCTCTGGTTCTTTCTTTATAGGAACTGGATTATGAACGCATTCATAAAAAAATGCTGAAACCAGCCTTTATCTTTGACGGACGACGTGTCCTGGACGGGCTCCACAATGAGCTACAAACCATTGGCTTCCAGGTAAGCATCATCCTGAATTGGTTTTGTTTCATTTGTTTGGTCGTGTGCTTTTTAAAATGGCTTTGAGTGTTTTCATTTTAATTTTTTTCATTTATTTTTTGGCTACACTGGGTCTTCATTGTGATGTGCGGGCTTCTCATTTTGGCAGCTGCTCTTGTTGCAGAGCGCAGGCTCTGGAGCACGTGGGCTTCAGTAACTGCAGAACATGGCCTCAACAGTTGTGGCACACAGGCTTAGTTGCTCCTCGGCATGTGGGATCTTCCCGGATTAGGGATCGAACCCACGTCCCCTGAACTGGCAGGTGAATCCTTAACCACTGGACCACCAGGGAAATCCCTGGCTGTGAGTTTTATGATTTTAATATTTTCTCATTTAGCAATAACATAACTCTGGGAAAATGTCAGTCAGTTCTCTGGGAAGTCTCTGTGGTATTTGTGAAATACTCCACTCCCTCCTCAAATTCATAACCTAAAGGTCATTCAGTTTGGTCTCTCTTACAAAGCGGCAAGATGTGCCTCACCCTACCTCGTATAAACATCAAGTAAGAAAGTGTATGCATTAAATTTTTTTTTTTCTAGAGCCTCCAAAGCTGCTCTGTGACACTGCGCACCACACTGACCCCCTCAGAGGCCAGGTCATTTATTCCTATAGAAATGTTTTAATACTATAGTTGTCCCATGTTGGTTTAGGATCCTCTATCTCTGAGTGCTTAGCACTATGCTGGTGCTGTGAGAGGTCTAAAGGAAAAGTATGGGAGCTGCAGTGGTGTTGGCTCTCTTTTAATTCAAAGCTTGTCAGTTAGTTATGGAACATTTGGAGAGCAGACAGAAAGCTGCACAGTACATTTTATGTTGCATCCACTTCAGTTCTACCAGGGGCCTCAAAGGTTTAAGAAGAAAGAGCCACTTTCCATTTCCTCAGCAGACATGGAGTCTGGGCCCCAAGGGGGAGGTTGGGAGGATAAAGAAATCTGCCAGGAGATTGTCAGCAGAGTCCCAGAGCAGAGCAGAGCGTGGCAGTGTTTCGAGTCGGCTGTGTGCGTCTGCTTAGCACCAGCTGTCTGGGAGAGGTACTGATAAGGCCTCGTTCCCTGTTCGAAATATCTGATCTGTTTCTCTTAACCTGTCACTGACTCATTGAAGATCCTTCTTATAATTCAGTGCCCACTCCTCATTCATGAGAGATTAACTTGCAACACAAATCAGATGACATCCTTGTCAGTTCACATTCCATCAAAGACCCTGGGGACTCTTCTATCCAACCCCTCCTTAGTGAGTAATGGGACTGTTTTTCCCAGTCATGATTTAGCAGCGTTATTTTTTAAACATTATTTGCAGGCACAGAAACATTTTCTCTCATTGCTGTTTTACTCATATAGAGGAGAAATGCAAAGACATATATATATATTTAAAATGAATTTGAGCTCTTATAATTAACTATTTCTAGTAAGGGTTAAAAAAACTATTAGACTGGAATTGCTAAATAAAGAGTATTTATAAGCCATTAAATAAGACAATTGAGTAATACAAAGCAGAGGGACCTCCTTGGTGGTCCAGTGACTAAGACCCCACACTCCCAATGCACGTGGCCTGGTTTCAATTCCTGATCAGGGAACTAGATCCCACATGCCTCAACCAACAGTTCACATGCCACAGTTAAATATCCTGTATGTAGCAATGAAGATCGATCTTGAGTGCTGCCACTAAGACCTGGCCAAATAAATAAGTAAACAAAGCAGAAGCCCTTTGTGGTATGAGTCAGCATAAATATTTTTAATTAAAAATGTCCTTTTTAATTAAAAATACATTTGTGAAAATTATGTAGTATATTTATCTCTGCTGTAGAGCGGAGATAAACTATTATTAAAGAAACAGCGTCTTTAAAGATAATATTGATAACTTTGGAAAGAGGGGGAAAAGTTTTGAATGTAATATGCAAAATGAAAATTGACTACTATTGATTTATTGAAGGTTGACTTAATATGCCAGACACTGTCCTGAGCACTTTATCTAATTGAATCCTTACCACAGTCCTTCGAGGTAGGTGGGTAATACCATTTACGAACAAGGAAGAAAGACCTTAGAGAGTTTAGGTATCAGCGATTATCAGTAAGGATTCCAACTGGAACCTTTCAGACTCTGAAGCCTGAACTTCTAAAAACTATGCTGTTATAACTTATGCAAGTTTTTTAGAATAAGGGAAACAAGACATTAGAATAGAGTTTGAAAGAATGTGAATTAACAGGAATCTGGGCTGTTTATTGCTTTCACATCTGCTTTTAAAGCCACAGTGGCATGTAATCTCCTATTCTGTTGGAGGGAGTCTGGTGTTGAGAACGAGAGGAGCATGTCTAGATATGAATATGAAAAGGGGAATGTAGACTGACTCTAGAAACGAAAAATATGGAAGGAACCAAAGGTCTTTCACAGCAACCCACACAACCTGAGAAACTTTTCTGCCTTTAAAAAGAAAAAAAATCATCTAGATTTTAACCCTTAATTCACTGTATGACCAAGTTTTACGTTTAGGTATTGTTAACAATTTTCTTTTCTCCTCTAGATTGAAACAATTGGCAAGAAGGTGTCTTCAAAGAGAATTCCATATGCTCCTTCTGGTGAAATTCCAAAGTTTAGTCTTCAGGATATGCCCAACAAGAAACCCAGAGTATAGACATTGCCGTTTTTATTTGTAACTTTTTTGGTACTTCAAGATAGCAAATACCTATCTGATATTAAATGACAAATGAACCATGTGCTTTTAAGCAAACAAAACTATTTTTTTAATAATCAAATTTATACTAGCTATATGGGAATTAGCATATCTGGTAATTATGAAACTAGAATTTTTTTACATATTTTTATAATATTGTTACCTCAGTGATTGGATGAGTAGCAAATAATCATGTTGGTTTTAATGGTGTTGATTTTTGTAAAATTAAACTTCAAACACTTTTTACTTTATAAAATATCTTTAGGCAGCACTTCAATATCCAATGGTAACGGGAGTGACACTCCTCAGTGTCACTACTTTGTCTACTTGTCATTAAGTATATATTTTCACTGCTGGAGTAGGAAGTGACTACTCACTCCAGTACTCTTGCACGGGAAGTTCTACAGACAGAGGAGCTTGGCCGGCTACAGTCCATGGGATTGTAACAGAGTCAGACACAACTTAGCGATTAAACCACCACCCCATGTATTTTCTGCCATGAAATGGCTGTGCTAAATACCGGCTAAACCTGTTAACCTTTCCAATAGTGTCATGGAGATTTAAAGTTTTCTGGATTAAGTGGGTGGGGTGTGTTCCATGCCATTTCTCGTCTCCCTGAATTGAGGAGGGTGCCATGGACAGAGTGTGGCCTTTGTGCTTTTTTCTGTCTATGCTGCCACGTTAGCAGTAACCCTACAGCTATGGTTTGGTTATTGTTCTTTTGCTCCTTTCGTTTTAATGGGCTGTATCGATGGTTTCTTTAGTCTACTGCCCATTTCCAGTCAATCCAAATAAGACTAAAAAGGTAATCTTTTTTTAAAAAACATGAAGAAAAAAATCAGTGTAGTGAAATGAAAGTCTGTATCATTCCTCTTCTTGTTTTTCCTCACTGATCATTGTTTTTTAGTCTAAAAGCCCAAACTATTTGTTACTTTTACTTTGTATTTTATTCCTGTGACTCACTACACTTTCTCCCATTTTAAGTAATAAAGTCAATATAATCTCATACATAAACTTACAGTAGTAGATTTTACAAGTTAATGTATAGCATAATCCTAAAATAAGGAATTTTGTGTTTTCATCTGCTTTTTTTCTTATGTCTCTTGTTGACTTATATTTGATTTTCTCTTGTGTTTATCATTATTGAAATATGTCCATTTGATGCTTGTGCTCTGCCAAGAGTATACAAATTGAGTTAAACAGATACAAATCTCATCGTTTAGGAATTCTGCAGTTCAATAATACAGAGATAAAGATGAGGACAGAGACATCTGTACAGATATCAAATACATAAATAAAATATTCTTCATAAGCCAGTGTGTGGGGTATTTTTTGTCTAGTGCAAGTAACTAATTAAGTTGTGACAGTATGACATTAGACAGGAAAATCACTCCTTTTTTGAGAAAGGGGCATTATGTTGTTCTTTCAAATGATGCAAGAAAGGGAGAGAACAGACCAGGTATTGACAAACAAAATCCCACGGGCCAAACCTGGCCAGCAACCTGTGAGCTAAGATGTCTTTTACATTTTTACATGATTACATTTTAAATGGTTTCATATATATTGCTATCTGACCCTTTAAGAAAAAGTTGGCAGACTAGAGTGAAGGAAACAAAACGACAGAAAGAGACAATAGATGATCCCTCACTCTTAGATTTTGAGATGGGAGTGGGCTTATTAACTAGCCCTGCTCTTTATTTCTGCTTGAGAATATTCTTATATTCTGCTAACAATCTTAAAGTCTAGTAAAGGGATTATAACGCAAAGGTGTCTTGCTAAAGCAGTTGAATTAGGCGTTTTAAGTTGCAGGATGCTTCAGTGCCTAGGATTGATAACTAAATGTGTAAAACATGGTTACTGATTAGAAGGTGGGAGAACTGGTAAGTGGATGAAAATACAAAAGACAAAGAGCCATGTAACCTGGCTGATAATGGGGAAGAAGCCCCAGTGAAGATTAATTTATAGCAATTTGAGCCTTTATGTGAAAAGTTGCAAGAAGATGGTTACCATTGTTTTCCCTATTAAGACAATTAAAGACCTTGTGTTTTTTAAAAATTGATACAATGTTTCTATTTTTAGGGGAGATCCCTGGTGGCCCATGTTTAGGATTCTGGGCTTTCACTGCAGTGGCCTGGTTTAATCCCTAGTTGGGGATGTGAGACCCCACAAGCCATATGGTATGGCCAAAAAAAAAGATTTATTAGCTAGGACTTTTGAGATTATTAACTAGTACTTAAAATTGAAAATAATACATGGACATGATTTTTAAAAATTCAAATCAATACAAAAGGATATATAAAAATCTCAGGTCTTCCCTAATGGTCCAGTAGTGAAGAATCTGGAGGCATGGCGTGCTGCGGTTCATGGGGTTGCAAAGAGTCAGACACGACTGAGTGACTGAACTGAACTGCCAATGCAGGGGACCACGGGTTAGGTCCCTGGTCGGGGAACTAAGATCCTGCAAGCTGTGAGGTATGACAAAAATAATGCATTCAGCTTCCAGTAAGAGAAACTCCTGTTCAAACTAGTTTCATTAATAATTATATCTGACCAAACAGGAATTCGGAGAAGGCAATGGCACCCCACTCCAGTACTCTTGCCTGGAAAATCCCATGGACGGAGGAGCCTGGTGGGCTGCAGTCCATGGGGTCGCTAAAAGTCAGACACGACTGAGCGACTTCACTTTCACTTTTTACTTCCATGCATTGGAGGAGGAAATGGCAACCCACTCCAGTGTTCTTGCCTGGAGAATCCCAGGGACAGGGGAGCCTGGTGGGCTGCCGTCTATGGGGTCACACAGAGTCAGACACGACTGAAGCGACTTAGCAGCAGTAGCAGCAGCAAACAGGAATTGGGTTTTGGGGTTGGCCGATTTAGTCATTGGAAATGGGGCAGAAACCTCTGTATTAGTTGACTTTGTGATTAAAAACTATGTGCCATCTATCATTTTCACTTTTTCAAAGAATTTCATTTGTGCTACAGAAAGAAAAGGATCAGACATATTGAAATGGGCACATACCAAATTTTACATATTGCAGACTACTGATGCATTAACTTGTACCACCCGGTCAAAAATTTTGTATAGGCCGCCTGCCATGTCTGCACATTTAAATGTGCTTGTTTTTAATGCATCATTGTTTAGGAAGGTCAGAGCTCTGTCCTGGCCTTTCAAAATTCAGGCCTGCCCATTCTTGGGCAGTTGTACAAAGGACTATACCTACATCTCTACAGTACATGCTCACCACACTCAAATCTCTAGGAAGACCCAGATTTGGTCACATATTCTAGTCTTGATATAATTATGAAATAATGAGTGGAGGAATAACAAATTCAAAAGATCTAACATTTCTTGCTAATCACCTTTCAGGTTTTTGGAATATATTTAACTGGAGAGCATCCTGAGATTGCAAGATGTTTTAAATTTTTAAAATAATGTATTATTATTTAGCTGTACTAGACAGGATTTTTCTCAAGACTATGTAACCAAAATAAAACAAAGGAGTAAATGGACTATTGAGATCTGACAAAGACTGCAAACGTCACCCATGACTCCCAATTTCACATCTGTATCAAAATAGCTTCATTTTTCCACTATTTTTATGAGCAGTTGTTACAAATTAAAACAATTCAGTTGTCCCTCTGTTACATACTATGTACGGTATGTAATAGGCATATTATATATATATGTATCAGTTCAGTTTAGTTGCTCACTCTTTGCCACCCCATGAATTGCAGCACACCAGGGCTCCCTATCACCAACTCCCAGAGTTCACTCAAACTCACGTCCATCGAGTCGGTGATGCCATCCAGCCATCTCATCCTCTGTCATCCCCTTCTCCTCCTGCCCCCAATCCCTCCCAGCATCAGAGTCTTTCCCAATGAGTCAGCTCTTCACATGAGGTGGCCAAAGTACTGGAGTTTCAGCTTTAGCATCATTCCTTCCAAAGAACACCCAGGACTGATCTCCTTTACAATGGACTGGTTGGATCTCCTTGCAGTCCAAGGGACTCTGAAGAGTCTTCTCCAACACCACAGTTCAAAAGCATCAATTCTTTGGCACTCAGCTTTCTTCACAGTCCAACTCTCACATCCATACATGACCACTGGAAAAACCATACCCCTGACTAGACAGACCTTTGTTGGCAAAGTAATGTCTCTGCTTTTTAATAAACTGTCTAGGTCGGTCATAACTTTCCTTCCAAGGAGTAAGCGTCTTTTAATTTCATGGCTGCAGTCACCATCTGCAGTGATTTTGGAGCCCCCCCAAAACTTTTATGCTAATAAAATGCCATTTTAATTATTTTACATTGGGATAACAAAAATTTCACTTGACAAAATAACTCTTCTGTTAAGATGTTTCATTACCACTTGCCTACCCTGGGCAATTGTAGCAGCAGATTATGTTACAAAATCAGAGTCTGAAAATTAATCCATTTTTTCCCTGTGAAATCCCATGGACAGAGGAGCCTGGTGGGCTACAGCCCATGGGGTCGCAAAGAGTTGGACACGACTGAACACACACAGCATAAGGGAAGTGAGTCAAAATATATATGGCTCCCCTGAGTTAAATTAAAAGCTAACTTTCAAAGTTATACACATTATAAAAGAAATTAGTTCACATATTTAAAACTTCAAAACAGAACTGGCTATCCAAATTACATATTTTACCATATTGCCATCTAAATGCGTCCCTTGTGAGATGTGGTAGAAAAATAGGATTCAGAGTCAAAGGATGAATTTGAGTTCTACTACTTAGGAAAGAAATTCCTCACTCAGGTCATTACTATGATAGAACACAATCACCTCACCAGAGTGATGTAAGTTGAATAAAAGGAATAAGTGGACAGTGTATGTGATATAGCAAATATTATAAAATCACAGTTAATATTTTATTCTTAGGTTATATTTCCCCATCTTGGACAACATCATGGTCTTGGTTTCATAGAAGTCCTAAACAAGTAATCAATGTAGAATTATGTTGTAGGTCTAAAACAGTTGTTATCTATATGAAGGGTCTACACTGAAATTCTTAAGCCTTTCTAAATTATTCCAGTGATGTTTTTGCTAAACGGACATAATCTCAAGTCTATACTGTTTCATCACAGTGTCATTTTCCAGAAATGAAAGGTGACAATGATGTATAGAGGCTCAAAGATTTTCTAAGTTTTTAATGTATTATTTAAATTAATGATAAACTCTTACAAAGACATTTTATGATTATAACATAACAAGCAATTGTTTACTGGGACAAACAAGATATGCTAAAAGATGAATGCATTATTATAGTTAAATATGCATATCTTATTGACATTTTTCTTAAAACAAAAAAATTAGGATATATGCACTGAATTCTAGGCATTATACCATCACTTCTGTTAACAACTGGAGTGAAACTTCCAAAATTATCATGATCTTGAATGTCTCGTTAAATGTTACAGGGCTTTTGTTTTTCTTTTAGCCACTAGATTTTTCAGGAAAAATTCACCTATTTAGGAAAAATAAAAAAATATATTAGTATCAATTTTAGGTATAGATTTCAGAATAATTATACTTCTGTGTTTCCCTTTAAAGAAGACTTCTGTATTTATTGGTGTTTCCTTCTCAATTCTCAATGTCAATTTTCTAACCCCACAGATCCCCCATATCTTTGGCTCTTTCCTCAACCATGACGATCATTATCCTTAAAAGACTTTTTCTATCACTACAATTTCTACCATTTTTATTTTGAGTAACTCAACATATTATAAAGGGTGACCCTATCGTATCTAAGGTGCACTTATTCTACTTTATGTGCATTTATTTTACTTCATGTGCAGTATCTATTCCTCATCTCTGATAAAGTATTGCTGTTGGTTGGCACAGTTATTTCAGAGAGCAATTCAGCTACATTATTAGCCTAGATTTGATATTTATAAAATGGAGACCTTGCTGCAGTTGAGCAAATTCATTTGATGGAATCTCTTTAACTTATTCCCCTCTAGGGCAGCAAGAGCTCTTCACTTATAATGGGCTTGCATTCTCTCCACACTCTAAGATGTGCCTGTGCACTAAATTAGCTAGTTAGAGGAGGGCACTTTCACTTTTCAGGTCTTAAGGTTCCACTTAGTCTCTGGCTGTTACACCACGGCTCAGTGCTTAACGCCAGAGCTCAGTACTCCAGGCCCAACATTATGAGGAGTCTGAGGAACTTCTCTGTCATCTTAATGTTGTTGTTTAGTCACTTAGTTGTGTCTGATTCTTTTGCGACCCCATGGACTGTAGCCCAGCAGACTCCTCTGTCCATGGGATTTCCTAGGCAAGAACACTGGAGTGGGCTGCCATTTCCTTCTCCAGGGCATCTTCTGAGTAGAATGCAATGACTGTGATGTGTACATAATCACCAAGAATCCCAAGGCTCATAACCTAGCCAAGTAATGGAGAAAATAATCCCTGCTGTCCCATGCTTTATCTAAATCTGATAAGAACCTAACCATATTATCATCTGATAATATCCTAATCCATCTGAATCTAAGGCTTTGTTCTTTTACTGGTAATTTTAAAGAAATTTAAAAGTTTATAATTCACTTACTTGTAAAAGTGAGAAATTTGCCTTACCAAAAAACAAAACAAAACAAAAAACCAACAAAAACTCCTTTCAAATGATATTATTCTACTTTAACCACCCTGGAAGTTGCTGTTGGTCCTATTCTTTATATATATTTTTAGCTTCCCAGCAGTACTGCTTGAAGAAGAATAAATCATTTATAATTATTGATTTCCAAAGTTCCCACAGTCTGTCAATCAGCTCAAATTCTTGGGTTTTATAACCAAGATAAGCTGTTGCTAGTTCATTAAAAAAGTCTTCAATTTCTTTACAGAACACACTGAATATTACACCTAAACATTAATTTTTACAATCAGAATTTATGCCTAATTTAAACATATCTAGGATTAGACTTCAACATATAACAGTCATTAAAAAGATCTTTAATAGTATAACACAGTTTGGATATATCCAAAAAATAACTATTTGTTTATTCTTGTAATGGCCATTACCACATGACTTTCTCTCTTAAAAAAGCTTTTATTTTCATAAGTCAGCTCAAGCTATTTATCAAAATAAGAGCTGAAATTACAAAGGTAAAAAATCGTATTGTAGCTAGTAAAATTACATTAAAATTCTGGACTAAACAGAAGCATGCCCTCCCATTTAACTTACCTGCTTTGTATGAAGAACGCACCAGGGGGCCACTTGCAGTATAATGAAATCCAAGTTCATTTCCTACTTTTTCCCAGTATTTGAACTTTTCAGGAGTAATGTATTCTTCAACCTAGATTTAAAGAATTAATTCTAGATTCTAGAATTTTCCGAAATCATTTTAGTTCTATATGAAAATCTACTTGTTGGCTACTTGGTCAGAACAGAATGGTAGTGAATTACAGCGAAGGGGAAACATCAATTTTGTATTACACTAGCTATTCCAAAAGAGAAAGGATCAGTCACGCCTATAAGATTCCTAAGGATAAGATTGTGTTACTTATCTTGTATCTTCTGCTCAGCACTGTGTCTGGCACACGGTTACTACTCAAGAAAAGTTTTCTGAATGAATGAATAAATGACTGATATAGAAATAGGGAGACTGGCTTTTCTTTCTTTCTTCACCTCTGGCTCTCATATAATTCTAAAACAAATCACAAGATTGGCAGGAGTGATACGAATGTACTTCCCAACTTAAAAGTTTTTTTCCTATAGGTCATTTTATTTATTTTTTCCTACAGGTCATTTTAGTAAGACAATATTGAGGGCAGCAAATAAGTGCCAGCATAGCCGCTTTATGCAGATAATAAAATGGAACTGGAACTCAGAAATATACATGGAACAGTACACTAAAAAGCCAGCAGCTTCTGAATTCTACCTATAGAAAATAAAGATGTAATGCAAACCACCAAGAAACATTTGGCGACTTATGGTAGTTGTACCTTAAGGTGGCGCTTTGTTGGCTGCATATATTGTCCTAAAGTCAAACAGTCCACATCTGCCTCACGAAGTGCTACAGGAAAAAAAGCACACATTATATGAGCAGATTTTTTAAAGTGCTATCTGTATGCATTGCTGTAAAAAGTAGCTTTTAATTATCATTTGAATTTATTACCCTTTGAACCAATAGATAACTGCAAGTTGGCCAAGGACCTTCAGGTAAAAGAAAAGCTTTTATATTTTAAAATTTAAGAAGCTCAAGAATTGCAAAGTAAACAGATTTAATAGACTAAAAGTCAAAAGCACACCATGTTATGTAACAATGCTATAAGTAAGCACTTTCTCAAAGGCCTGGATTCATCTTAGTCATCTTTGAGTCGTCAGTGGTTGACAGAGCTCCTGGTACCTGGCTGGCACTCAAAAATTGTCTTGACTGGACAAGAAAAGCAGACAAAAATCATGTTTTTAGTTGATGAAAGGGTAAGGAATAAAATGGGATGCAAATTCCATATTCTAAGCATCCTGTACATCATTCCATAAAGTTTTAAGAACACATTCTTCCTCTCCTTTCTATGCTGCTGTTTATAACCATATCCTGAATTTTGGTTCTCACTAGCACTTTCACTGAGACTATGGAGAAAGCATACCAGGTTTTCCAAAGTGGGACTCCTGCTATCACTCAAGTTAAATGGAAAAGAGTTTTCATTTTTAAATTTCTTTACCTTTCATCGTGGCATATACTTGCTCATCATTCTCACCTAAACCCAACATAATAGATGTTTTAGAAATAACATCAGGTCGAACCTCCTTGGCATGTTTTAGTACACGTAGAGACTGGTCAAAATTGGCCCGGGGATCACGAACTTTCCTTGAAAACAGCAGAGCTTTTGTCAGCAAGAATAACCACAAGCTCAACTAAGTACATAATTATGCAAGCAACCTGAAAGACCAGGAAGGTACATTCTGGACATCACGCTGCATCATATGGTTCAATGGTAGCATTTGTGTACAAACGTCTAACTGTTACTTTGAGAAAGAAAATAAGCCTTCACTAGGCCCCCAGTTCTGTTGACTTTTCAGGCCTTTCAAGCCTGGGGCACAGAAAATGAGAACAGAAGTAATGAATGAAGTAATTCAGTTTATGAATTACTCATTGAGAAACTAGGATTCTGAGGCCGGAGAATGAGTGATTATAAGGGTAATTGAGAGAAGGGGGAAAACATGGAAGAAAATTTCGATACTGAACAAAGAAAAAACTGTTTAACCTGAACCATTTAAGAGGATTGAAACTTTTATGTTCATTTCTTTTCTAAAGACTAAGCTGCCCTCTGCTGGTAAGGATACAGCATTGACATTTCTTAGGTTAAAAAAAAAAAATGCATGATTCTGGAATTTTCACTGGAAAGGATAATGTTTTTTAAATGAAAACAGAGAAACTGGCACCCACTGGTGGTGGG
Organism: Bos mutus; assembly: GCF_027580195.1. Lineage (NCBI taxonomy): Eukaryota > Metazoa > Chordata > Mammalia > Artiodactyla > Bovidae > Bos > Bos mutus. The sequence continues at coordinate 58,559,149 of NC_091622.1, read as the reverse complement.
ATCATAAGATATGACAAGGCTGGAACAGACTGTGTGCTTGACTTCAACAGGGGACAAACCACCAAGTTTTAAATGGATAAAGGCCCAAAGGACACAGTTGCTGACGTTAAATTGCATTCATTTGAACTCTAATGTACCTTTCTTCTGTGTAACTGATCTGTTGTTATGGTTGCTATTTTTAATCAGAGACCAGTTCACACAGGAGGAGAGGGAACAAATTTATGAATTTAAAAGTAACCACAATACTGATAATAAGGAAAATACTTTTTGAAAGTATTTCTCCACTGAATTTAAATTATGCTCCCTAATAAGTTATGATTTAGCAGAAATTCTGGCTATTGTTTATTATACTTCTTTCTGTGATACAGAATAACGTGTAGAACCTAATAAAATCACTACCAAATGCTTTACTAATGAAAATGAATGTATAATCTTGCCTGAAATTTTTTATTTTTCTGAAATATGAATAGTTATTGATACAGAATAACAATGTGTAATTATTCCTAACTACTAAAATTACTAGGAAGAGTAAGAAAGCACAGTACCTACTTTTTTTTAAAAGAGATTTAAAATACATCTGAATGATACCATTTTTTTCTTCAGCATCATTTACTGCATATATTATTGTCAAATGCATTGTTATATGTCCTTTTTTAGAACTACAATCAATTGCTCTTTTGTAATATTTTTGTTTTTGAAAATTGTTCTTTGGGGAAAAAATCCCAGCTCATCAGCACTTGCAATACTTTACCAAAAAAAGGAAAGCAAAAAAGATGCTAGTTATGTTTGTATGCGTATACCAAAACATATACACACATGTATAAATATGCAAGTATATAGACACTGAGATGTAAGTAATTGATATTACCAGGTGGAAATATGGATGATGTTTATACTCTTTTTGTTGTCTATATTTTCTAATTTTTCTATACTAGACATATATATTTTTTAAAAAAATGCATTTTTGTTTTAAAAAGAGAGTTCACTTTATAGAATTACAACATTCTCCCCTGAAAAAAAGTATAGCAGACTTGACCCTCCAAACTTCCCAACATTACTCAATACACGAAATCACCTCTGTAATTCTGGAACTGTTTCTACATTATGTGCATATACATCTAATCCTGACAGGGCAACTTTTTCTATTGCTTTAAGATCTCCTCGGAAATCAGGGGTGAGACATTCCACAAGAATTTTTGGATTCCTATAGTGAAAAAGAGATAGGTATCAATCACAGTGAGGAAAAGAATTGACAAAACTTGCTCAAAACAGAAATCATCAGTATGCATTCAGTATCAGTTTCAACACAGTAAGCCTCAGAATCTTGCCAAGAACAGCACGAGCAGACAAGTGCTTATATATGAACTGCTAAATGAAAACGGTGACAACCTAGAACATCAGATAACATGTACACTGTGGTTAAAACACATCTGCTTGCAAACAATGATGAGAATACATTTTGGGATTACAAAAACTTTTAAACTTTATTAAAAGTTGTTTGAAGAAATTAAAATATAAAGTATTAAATATAAAATAACTTAAATTTTTAAGAAAGTAAATTGGGATACCTCTTATGTGAATATAAAGTGATTGCCTTAATTTTGATTTCTTTTAAAATTCATGAATAATGCCCCCCTCCCTTCCTCTAGGTAAAATATTTCACAAGTGCTCTGGGCTTTAAAACCTATCTTCTGAGTTGCTGAGTCATGAGCTTTGCTTAAATGAAATACAAGCCAAACATTAATCTTTCTATTTATACTATGCATTCAAGCATTAAAGTATGAACTAGGTAATAGAGCTGTTCCCTTTGACAAGCAGTAGAAATGACTGAGAAACTAATAAACTTTTTCACAAACCAAACTGAGACTTTTTTTTTTTGGAGTTGTTTTATGAGAGAACAGATGTAGAAAGCACCACATCACACCCTCTCATGGATTCAAGAGACGTTGAAAGAACACATCCTATAACTCACTGTTTCATTGCAAGGAGGGACCCACTGGTAGTTTGTGAAATCAATTTTATGGGTGGAACAGCCAAACTTTTTTGAAATGAACTATTAAAAAAAACAAATAGAAAATATTGGGGGAATCAGGGCAAAAACATTTACTGAGTGTGCTAGGTGCCAGACTAGTTCTGAGCTATAGGAAATAAGCATAAACTCCTTTTTAAAGGCTTTTAAAATAAAATTTACATATTAATAAAATGTGAATTATGGGAAAATCCCCAGGGCATGTCATCATACAATTTATGATTATATGTTTTAACAATGTGGGCGTTTATCTCATCCTAACTTCTCCTAGATGATGATTTATTCAGTTCAGTCCTGGGAAGACTTTAATTTCCAGCAGATTATAAAATGGATTTATAACCCCCTGCAAAAGGTTAGTAACCACTGCTTTAAGTTAACCTTAAAAAAACCTTAAATAAACTGAATTTAATATGGATCAACAAAAGTCCCTAAATTACACAAGCAAATGCAAAAACAAGTACCTTTCCTTTAAGTAAGATACAGTCTTTGCAAAGTGCTCAGCTCCTCCATCAGGCATATCTGGAATCAAGAGAATCCACTGCTTAAGATGACGTCACAGCTTAATAAGTCAATTTAAGAAGAGGTAATGATATCGTACTAACCATCTCGATCCACAGATGTCAGGACAACATAATCCAGACCCCACTCTGCAATTGCCTTTGCAGTATTGTAGGGCTCATTGGCATCCAGTGGAGGTGGATTTCTTGCAGTCTTAACAGAACAAAATCTACAACCTCTTGTACATGTGTCACCCATCAACTAGAATAGAGATGTTACAGTTTAAATCAAATAAACAAATGACTTTGAAGAATATAATCGTAAGGGAATAAAACTGCAAGGAATGAACAAATTTTGACCCTGTTTATATGAAATTTTAAACATTCAAAGCTAAACAATATAGTTAAGGAGTACAAACATATACGGTGAAACAAGAAAGAAAAGGAAACAATAAACTTAGAATAAGGAGTAGTGTTAAAGGAAAAAAAAAGGGGATGGGATCAAGAAGGGATGAAAAACTAATGTTCTGTTCTCAAACTGGAGGTATCAGGGTACCTGTGTATTGGTAGTCTTTATAACTTACACATAGGTTATAAAAATTCTTTTATATCTATTTAATTTTAACAAAAATGATGTTAAAAGAAACAAAATATTCAATTAACCTATCAATATGCAGATCTCTGTGGAAGTTAAACAGAAGGCATAGCTCCCTCTTGTTAAACAGATGAAAGAGAAAAACACATAAAAAGTTAGTAACGGGATTCCCTGCTGTTTCTCCAGGACACTGCTTCTGCTGCCATGGGTTACTACCATGCTCTACCCCTTGCCAAGCACAGCCACTGCAGATGTTTTGGAGCCACTGGAGTTTCAAAGCCCTATGGTAGGGGTTTTGATTCGAGGCAGAAAGCAATTCTTTCCCTTTATGTTTAACTCACTCAGAAAGAACTCACTGCAATGGTAATTAGGCCCATCATCTCACAGAATGTTACTGAAACAATGAAACCTCCCAGGAGTCACTATGCACCAATAGTGATCATGGAGAGCAGGCAAGGGATAAAACCAGAGATTTCCATCAGGGAGTATTCAGAATAACTCCTTCCTTCAAGAAGTGATGCTGCATAACTTAGAAAAGCTCTCTGGCTGGCTCTGTATTATTCTAGAAGGAGCTCTATCTCACACGAATGTCCAGTTTCTCACGTAAATAGTCTCTTGCTGGTATAACTCATTTATAAGACATTCCTCAGACAAGTATAACTTTAAGCTAGACATAATTTAGATTTAACCCAATATTTCAATCTCTTTGTATGAATAAATATGGTAGACTGCATTGTTAATTCCATTCCTTACTCCATGATATTAAGACCGTACATTTTGCCCATTGCCATGTAACTTGCAGAGCCCACCTTCCGAGGGAGGAACTTAGGCCTCTACTCCCATTGACATCTGGCTTGGCCATGTGACTTATTTTGGCCAATAGAATGACAGCAGGCATGACCAAGCATAAGCCTCAAATGTGCATGGATGCTTGGCTTGCCCTCTTGTGGTCCTTCCATCCTCTGTGATAAAAATGTCCTTGGCAAGCAGCTGGTCCAAGAATAAAGCTCTGCAGAGGAGATCTGAGCCCAACCTACTTCCTGGAGTCCAGTTTATAGCACATTCAAGATCAGATGATCATGGGCTAACTGAAAGGCCCATCAGAGGGAAATATAAATTAATAGAAGAGGTAGTTCAAGGTAGCACATAATTATTATATTCTATCAGGTAGACGGAAGAATCAATAACAGACTTATTCAGAGAAAGGTGAGATGGTAACAAGCTAGATCATTCCATCAAGTTTCCCCCCTACCACAAACTCATATGTAGCAAAAAATATCATATTTTTTGAGACGCAAAATGAACATTTGTAGGAAAAAGACATAAAACATTTCCTTTCGGTTTCTCAACTAAAACTCTGGAATTTGAGGGTGGCTTTACCATGATTGTGGCTGTGGCAGTAGCATATTCTCCACCTCCCCAACACTCTCCAATATTGGGACATCGAGCTTCCTCACACACCTATGAGCAAAAGGGAACTGAATACAATCAGGTTGAAAATATTTACCAATTGAGCAAATAAGTCATCAGGCATTTTATACTATCCATTCTTTATATAGTATGTTAAGAAATTCACTATTTGGAAATCCCGTTAAACTGCCAAACCACGCAGATATTAGGATTCTATTTTTAAATTAAAAACTATGAATGTATATGTTGCATATGTACAAATAAAAAAGTCTGCAAGGGTGTATGTTGAATAGTTAAAGTGGTATAACAAACATTTGAGATTTCATATAGTATGTTTCATATTTAATATATCCTTTCCAACAAGCATGTACTTAATTTGTAATACAAAACAAACAAAAATTCTCATTCCCTAAATGGCAGAAAAAAATTTTTTGGTTTGTACTATTAAATAAGTGGCTAAGAAATACAATTACTTTTTGCTTCTTTTGCAGGGAAAATAACTTTTAAATCTATTTCCATTATTGAGAGTAATGTGAAAACGCCTTTATTTACTTTCCTTGCTATTTTCAATATGTATTTTATTAATTTTCAAGTTATATATGCATAGAAAAATTATGTCTTCTGGTAATGAGGGATACTTAACCCTTAACAGTAAGTAAGAAAACTTACTGTGTGAAGATTTAAATTCCGCAAAGTGTTTTTCAGTTTATTATAATTTTTCCCCATAGGAATCTCTGTTTTTAGCCATGGAGGTAGTCTTAACCTGCAGAAAGCCAAAATAACTATACGTTAACAAATATGTTCCTAAATAAGCACACAGCTTTGAAGTTACTTTGCTCTATTATGATGACCAATTGGGAATTTTCCCCCTGTAATCCTGGAATGATTCTTTTAATTTCTGCCATAGGAGATAACAGAATCAAACTTAGATTTGCTCAAACCACTTTAGAAAACACTCATAACTGTGCCTATCAGGGCACTTTGCTCATGTCTTTGTTTTGCAAAGGCACAGAGGAATACCATCTTTTTTTAAAAAAAAGAGCTTTTGAAACATCTCATTCCCTAATGAATAATACTGACAAAAAGTTCTGTATTTGTTCAGATTAAGAAGAGACCCCACAAGTGAAATTTCTGCTCTTCGATTTTGATAGGTGTTAAATGGAAAAAAATCTAAAATTTGGAGTAAAGACTACATATCCTCAGGTTTCCCTTGACTTCCACCCACTTGTAGTCTAGAAGTTGCTGGGTAAAGTATTTCCCAAAACAATCGGTGCTCTGCACTAAATTCTCTTACCATTCTTTTAAACTAAGGCATGCTATCCTTGCTAGGAGAAACAAGTTAGATCATCAGCACCCAGTAACAATGAAAACCTTATCGAAGTGTAACAGACTAATATCAAGGTGATAATCTTTGCTCTCTGAAGACACTTGTTGCTGGATGGACAAAGGGAGATGGTGGTGTAGGATGGATAAGTCCTAGCAAGGCTGTCAGAGGACAGAGAGAAAAGAAAATTTCACCTATTTGCCTATTCTATGTTAGTTATCAGTTCTTTTAATGATTTTTAGCTAAATTTAACAAGCTGATTAAAAATGTATTTCAGGGTTTGGTTATATCTGAAAATGATGCACTATGAAGAAATGGGATGTTAAAATTACCCCAAATTTTCAATTACCTTTCTCCTTTCTGGCGTTTTAAATTTCCTTTATATTCATCCCAGGTACTCTTGTCGGCCAGATTACCAGATATAAATTCTTGAAGGTCTGGTCCACTCTGTAAAAATTCCTTTTTTTCATCTGGCAGGAAACTTACTTCTCTGACAGGGCTGAATACATATCTTCCAAATACCTAAACAAAGGGTTCATTATGACATTTATTTAGTTTGCTGTTGTCACTAAGTCATGTCTGACTCTTTTGCAACCCCATGGACTATAGCCACCAGGCTCCTCTGTCCATGGGATTTCCCAGGCAAAAATTTATTTAGAAGAGTTAGTAATAACTTAGTTTTAACCTATTTACATAGCTAAAAGGAAGAGTAGCCAGAGACCTGATTCAGAAATTAAAATGTTAAACTATTTACAAGCTCTGTGTGGAAGCTTAGAATCTAAGGTTAAGGAGGACCCAAAGGGAACAAAACAAAGCTAAAGAAGAATAGGAATTAACTATTTCTGTCTAGATTTAAAATAGATTTGGAAACTTCTGGAACTGGCTAACAAAACATGCCACATTTTATCCGTATCAGGACTAAAAGTCTGTCTTTCAAGTTTAAACTGCAATAACAGGAGAAGATGCTACAGATTTGAATTTTCTATTCCTGACGAGTCAAGGGCGTTTAAGTAAAATCTGAAGTAAATTATCTCTGCCTTGGGCTTTGGATAAACACATGTGTTAAAACTTAGAGGTTTAAGGTTTAACCCAGCTGATTTCAGAGAACTTGAAGTAGGGAAACCAAACTTACTATTCCAATTTTCTACGTTACATTCTGTGTTTGATCAAAGAAGTCACTCAATATATATTTGTTGACCAAAACAAGCCGTCAGCTTCTGGATCTGAACACACACATGGACAAGACAGCCAAAGTACCATAAAACTCAAAGAGTGAAAAAAAAAAAAAAAAAGTGCCTATTAAGATGCTGCACAATTGCTACTGTTCTCGCCCAGGTCTTCCGCTCAAGCTTACAGCACATATTTGGGTTCTAATTGCCCAAACCGGTGTCTAGTACAAATCACTGATATGCAAGGGGAAAAAAAAAAAAAAAGACACTTCTCAGCGTCAGCCAGAGATACCTACAAACAAATCACTACCACAGACTTAACTTCGCGGGGGTGTCTGAAGAATTAGACGATACCACACGAAAAATGTTTAGAACAAAACCTGGCTAGAAGTAAACATTCAATAAATGCTGGCATTATTGGACGCTCTAAAAGGATGGGAGCCCTCTACCCTACGCCCGCACCCGGCTTCCCCAGCCGCTCACCCGGGGGCCCACGGTGCGGACCGCGCCCCCGCAGCGTAGAGACATCTCGCTGTTTTTTTCCTAGCAAGGACGAATAATCAGTAATTCCCGGGAAAAGAGAAAAGGACAGACGGTCGCCAGATTTATGACAAGCTGAACCACCCTGACCCGGAGGAACTCGCGCAGCTCCGCGATTGGCTGCTTTAGTCTGGCGGCGTCGCGCACTGATGACCCTACACGCAGACCTCATACGGACTATAAGAGCGTGATGACGAAAGACGCTCTCTCTTTGCCGCATCTACTGCGAGGTGAGGTGGCTTCTGTAAGCGGTGGGCTTTGGGAATCTGAAGCCATCGGCTCTGGAAAGGCCAGCGGCGCGGTTGTGGCCCTCGGGAACTCTATCGTGGTTGTCTCCCCACACAGCGAACGCCATATGAATTTGGTTGCGCTGGAATTCGAGCCCTGTACTGGGCTTTCAGGCCTACCCCAGCTCCTCAGCCTTGCCAGGATGGCGCCAGCTTGACAGGACACCCAGGGATGCGCTGAGCGGGGAGTTCCCCGGTTGGGCTTATAACGTGCGTCTGCGAGCTGCTCCTTCCGTACCAGGGCGCAGCGGGGACCGCTCTCGGTTCGGGTCCTCCCGTATTTTTGCCGGCGCTCTCCGGTAGGAGAGGAGCTCCGTGCGGTGGAGTTTGGTCGTTAGCGGCCTTCTTACCCCAGCTGTTTGTGTTTCAGAATGAAGACCATTCTCAGCAACCAGACTGTCGACATCCCAGAAAATGGTACGAGACTTGGTGTTTGCGTTTTTCTTACGTCTTTACTACATGCTCTATACCTTGTTCCGAGGCCTCACGAGTACGTTCTCTCCTAGTCGACATTAACTTGAAGGGACGGACAGTTATTGTGAAGGGCCCCAGAGGCACCCTGCGGAGGGACTTCAATCACATCAATGTAGAACTCAGTCTCCTTGGGAAGAAAAAGAAGAGGGTGAGTTTTTTGTTCTTTTTGGACACAGTTGCTTGTTTGGAAGGTTGTGATTTGAGAGTAACAAAATGGGTTGCTTTTCAAATTACTACATTGAGATTCTGTGTTATAGCTTCAAATTGAGTGTCCAGAATTATAGCTAGTTTCAGTGTTGTTGCTTTAACAAAATTGGAAGATCAAATTCTGAACAAAGTAGATTAGAAAAACTCTTTCCAGACCAGGGTGCAGCGGAGTAGTAATGATTCATAGCAGATCTTAATAATACTGTTAACAAGTTAAGTTTATTTTTTTCCTGATTGTTTTGTAAAAATCTTAGGGACGCAGCAGCGGGTCTTAAACCTGATAATTTTCCAGGATTGACGTTTAATGCAGCTTGTACCATACTTCTTTTGTTTCTGGGTTGTCGTTCCTTTGTGAAATAGTGTACCTGTAGTGCCTAGTAATAACAATAATTTGGTGTTTTTTTTCTTTTGGCAAGTCGTACTTTTTAATTAGGGCAAGTACTAGAATTTACAGTGATTGTTGTGAATAAATGGACTTTTTTCTAAGCCTGCTTATTTCTGGAAAGAGTTTTCTAAAGTTTTTTTGTTCTGTTACAGCTCCGTGTTGACAAATGGTGGGGAAACAGAAAGGAACTGGCCACTGTTCGCACAATCTGTAGTCACGTACAGAACATGATCAAGGGTGTTACACTGGTAAGCAGATTCCTCAGACTACTTTGTCTTGGAAGGGGGGGTTTCTCAGCTGTACTTCGTGTATGCAACATAAATGTTTGCTGCAGAGAATAGATTATGCATGTAATTTAGTGGTGTACTCGAGCTCTAGTACTTGGGAAGAGGTAATGTTGGCAGATGTGTCCAGTAGGCCTTCATGGGTCTTGGGATTAAGTGTTAACGCGCACGCGTGCGTGTGTGTGTGTGTGTGTGTGTGTATACAGACCAGGTAGTCTTTGATAGTCTGCTAATGGTTTTTTTTTCCCCTACACAAATTCTCATTTTCAAGGTGCGTGTTTATAGAAAATTAACACATGGGGTAGACTTTGGTTTCTTGTTCGATGCCTGTCACTTCTACTCTTGTGGGGATAGAAAAAGGTGGATCTAATTTCTGAACTCCATGTCCATTTTCTTAAAAACATATCAGGGTAGGTTCCTTGAGTGTGGGTGCCATTGTATCCTTAATTCTTGCTATCTGGTATACCTTAGTAATTCAGTATGTTAGCCTCGATGCCCAAGATAAAGGGCTTTGGGGTTCTTTATAGGTGGTTTCTTTACCACTGAGCCACCTGGAAAGGCATCAGATCAGTCGCTCAGTCGTGTCCGACTCTTTGCGACCCCATGAATCGCAGCACACCAGGCCTCCCTGTCCCATCACCAACTCCCAGAGTTCACTCAGACTCAATGTCCATCGAGTCAGCGATGCCATCCAGCCATCTCATCCTCTGTCGTCCCCTTCTCCTCCTGCCCCCAATCCCTCCCAGCATCAGAGTCTTTTCCAATGAGTCAACTCTTCACATGAGGTGGCCAAAGTCCTGGAGTTTCAGCTTTAGCATCATTCCTTCCAAAGAAATCCCAGGGCTGATCTTCAGAATGGACTGGTTGGATCTCCTTGCAGTCCAAGGGACTCTCAAGAGTCTTCTCCAACACCACAGTTCAAAAGCATCAATTCTTCGGCGCTCAGCCTTCTTCACAGTCCAACTCTCACATCCATACATGACCGAAGGAAAAACCATAGCCTTGACTAGACGGACCTTTGTTGGCAAAGTAATGTCTCTGCTTTTGAATATGCTATCTAGGTTGGTCATAACTGTCCCTCCAAGGAGTAAGCATCTTTTAATATCACGGCTGCAGTCACCATCTGCAGTGATTTTGGAGCCCAGAAAAATAAAGTCTGACACTGTTTCCACTGTTTCCCCATCTATTTCCCATGAAGTGATGGGACGGGATGCCATGATCTTTGTTTTCTGAATGTTGAGCTTTAAGCCAACTTTTTCACTCTCCACTTTCACCTTCATCAAGAGGCTTTTGAGTTCCTCTTCACTTTCTGCCATAAGGGTGGTGTCATCTGCATATCTGAGGTTATTGATATTTCTCTCGGCAATCTTGATTCCAGCTTGTGTTGGAAAGGCATAGGCAGTAGTAAAACACTTTGCATTAAGGTGGGCGCTTCAGTCCAGCAAAGAGACAACAGAAACAGATGTTTCAGTATACAGTTGTTATAAGGCTTGGTGTGGGTGATTTCATAAAACCTTGACATGAGTATGTGAGAACAGTTTTCAGTTTCCTTTGTCATGGAGGAGGAAGTTTTCCTCTAAAGTCTCTGTAGAGATTTTGTACAAAATCTAGGTACAAAGAGGGAGACAACCCTGACAAAATGTAAATATTCCTTTCAAAGGGGCAGTTCCTACTTGGTTTTCAGAGAAAAACTGGGTATCCTGTTCAAATTTCTCAGCATTACTAATATTTTCTTTATTTAAATCTAGGGTTTCCGTTACAAGATGAGGTCGGTGTATGCCCACTTCCCCATCAACGTTGTTATTCAGGAGAATGGTTCTCTTGTGGAAATCCGAAATTTTTTGGGTGAAAAATACATACGCAGGGTTCGAATGAGGCCAGGTATGATTCATAAAATTTTTTTTCTGCTTGTGAAGGCTTAAATACATTTTGGGTTAGTTATAACTAAGGTCAGATTATTTCAGAATTACCCAGTATGGTTAAAGTAGAAGTGTACTTAAAATAGTTCTTCTCTGATACATAATTGATGCTTCTAACATTGAAGCAATAGAAAATTTTAAAACTTAGTGCTCTTTGATTCTGCTTTTTTTTCCTGTTGAACTGGGGGGGAGTGGGAGGTCTTGCGCAAGGTTTGTGAGATCTTAGTTCCCCACTACGTATCAAATCCTTGCCCCCTGCATTGGCATCATGGAGGCTTTAACCACTGGATCATCAGGGAAGTCCCAAAAAATGAGCTTTGACGAATACCAAATTATACAATAGAAATAAGAAATAAAATTGGATACAAAGCTTATTTATTTGGTTGAGTCTTAGTTTTTGTTTATTTAGCTATGGAATTCTTAGTCACAACATTCAAACTCTTTAACTTGTAGCATGTGGGAACTAGTTCCCTGACCCGGGATTGAATCCAGTCCCCTTGCATTGACAGCCCAAAGTGTTAGCTACTGTACCACCAGGAAGTCCCAGAAATACAAAATTTGCCCAGATAATTCAGATTCGATTACAAAACAGTTTGATTTGGTGTGTGGAATTTTAAATGAAGTAAATTGCTCCTTAATTTAAATATTTGAAATATTCTACAACTCTTATTTTATGTTGACATTATGTACATGCCCTCTTATATTTTAGGGGTTGCCTGTTCAGTATCTCAAGCCCAGAAAGATGAGTTGATTCTTGAAGGAAATGACATTGAACTTGTGTCAAATTCAGGTTTGTATGTTTACTGTGCATAACTAATGCCTGTAAAATCTTGTTTATCTAAATCCTGGAGTTGAATACCTAGTATTTGTTCATTTGGTGAGGGTTTTTTTTTTTTTTTTTTTAATTTTTGGGATCTTAATTAAAAGCTATAAAGTACAGCAGGTGATGAAATACTTGTGATGGGTTTGGCTGATAATTGCCTTATCTTTTTCACCCTTATAGCTGCTTTGATTCAGCAAGCCACCACAGTTAAAAACAAGGATATCAGAAAATTTTTGGATGGTATCTATGTTTCTGAAAAAGGAACAGTTCAGCAGGCTGATGAATAAGATCTCAGGTGGGTTTGTGTAATATCTGTATAATTTGATTGCTTTCAGTTCAGTTCAGTCGCTCAGTCGTGTCCGACTCTTTGCGATTGCTTTAGGTGGGTCTAATTAAGAAACTTAAATGGTAGTTGTAGCAGAGGCAGAAAGTATGTTTTACATGATTGAGAATAAAACTTTTCTGGGCAAGAATATTGATGGAGAATTACAGACTATTTCTTTTCTTTTTTACAGTGATCCTGCTGCAGAAACAACAAGATAGATGGTTCTATGGACTCAGTTGTGATGTTTTAAAGAGACAATAAAAACTCTTGATTTGAGATTTTTTCCTACTGATAATCATTTCAAACTATTTGGCCAGTAAGCAGTTAAGTAAATTCTAGTGTGTTAAAAACAATAACAGAAGGAATAGGAGTGGTTGGTTGATTTTGTTGTTGTTAGAAAGATGTTGTTAGCAAGACTTAATGGCAGAGGGGGCTTGAAGGAATACCAAGGACATTTCAGGCAAGAGGAATATGGTTATCGTGGGAAGAACTTTCGGAGATGCCCTGAAGGTATCTAATTTTGCAGTGGCACAGATTTGAATATTTGTGAGGCAAATGCCTGAGTCACAGTAACTGAAAAAGCAGCTGAGAAGTGATACTGTCTTAGTAAGAATTAAAAGATGGAGTTAATTTGTATTTATGATAAACATGGTTGCTGTAGTCTTAAGGTTCTCTCAGTTATACTCAGATTTCAGCCACATGTATATCCTAGTCTTTGATAGCTTTAAAAAAACTTAAGAAACGTTCCATGTGTCATACTTCAGATATACTACTATATAGTACAGTAGGGTTGCCCCTAAACCTGCAGTCCTCCCCTATCTCATTTGTTAGAAACTCTAACCGTGTGATTTCTCAGGCAAAACATTTAACTTTGTCTTACATACTGTGTCTAGTCCATCAATAAAATCTGTGGGCTTACTAAGATCTTGGTTTAAATAAATGGAATTAATTTTATATTGAGTTAATCATTGGTTTGATAACGGTTAAATTTTTAAGACATGGGTGAAATTGTAAATACAGATTTTGCTTTGAATTGTTTTGAGATGAGGTTTGGGGTAGGTGTTGGATAATTAAGTTGTCTTTTCCTTTGAGTGACTTTTCAGTGAAGCCTGTTGTGCTCATTCCTCATGTCCATCCTAGCACACTCTGCTCCAGTTTTTGTCCATAATGTTTATAATGTAAGATTAATAGTTTACTTTGTTGGGTATTGATTATATACTTTTTTCCTGCTAAGAGTCTAATCTTCATGGGGGGGTGGTGTGACCTTGTCTACCCTGGGATATTCCAAGTTCTTAGAACAGTGTCTGTCATATAGCTATTTGCTGAGTGATTGGTTCCCACATTGCCAGGGAGATCGAGGTTGTGGAGATTGAGTAATAGTAATGGGCCTCGAAATATGTTTTTAAGGTATTGACAGAATTTTAAAATTGAATTTGAGGGTTGAAACCTCCAAGTGGCAATGTTGCAGAGGGATAAAGGTGTTAGTATTAAAGAGTGTCAGTATATAGGCAGTGGTAGCAGCAATGGGAGTGTGTAGTGAAGTGTGGAGACTTTAAAGGCTAACTCTTGGCAGTCTGGTTGTAGCTGAGGAGTTACTTCAATTTTATAACTTAGATGTGGTAAAGGAAAGTGTAGTTCTCCCCAGGGAAGCTTTCCATGTTTTCTGTTTACCATGGATGAGCATGTAAGTGCATCCTCAGTTTTGAGGTGTAGCAGTCTACATTTTCTAATGAGAAAACATACTTGGGAGTAAATTGCCCAGTTGGCACAGTTTGGGAGGATGGAGGGAGGGGTGTTGGCAGAACCCAGTTAAAACACCAAACATTCACATTCCACAGTTCTTAAGTTGAATATAAATAATCAGCATAAGCCAGTTTATTTGGAATAAATTACATTGAGAATTAAAACATCTAGTCATAATTTACTGACCTCAATTTCCAGAGGGTCTTTAAAACCATAATTGCTATATTTCCATATATATCAGACTTGGTGAAAGGATTGTTGAACTGAATGTGGAGAATGCAACAATATACAAAGTGAACTACATTTTAAGATGTTCTTCAAGTTTTGAAAGGTAAATTAAAAGATCCTGTCAAAAGCTGCCAACAGTTCCTAACTGACTCTTTATGGTTTTATTTTTTAATTAAAAAAAAAATGTATTTGGTAATGCAGGGTCTACGTTGTGGCAAAGGCTCTTTAGATGTGGTATGTGGGTTCTAGTTCCCTGACCAGGGATTGAACCCAGACCCCCTGCATTGGGAGCATGGAATCTTAGCTACTGGTCCACCAGGAGAATCCCCATGTATGATTTTAAAATGAATTTAAGAAAAACCTGAAAGGTATAACTGAGCATGAGCCAGATTAAAGTATGTACCTAGGGACTCATGTATAACGATGGCTTAAAGACGAGTAAAATTCCCAGGTGGCAAAAAAGGGAGGACAGCATTGAATTAGGGACTTTACTATTGATATCTTATCTTCCCTGGTGGCTCACATGGTAAAGAATCTGCCTGCAATGAAGGAGACTGTGAGATCCCCTGGAGAGAAGGGAAGGGCAACCCACTCCAGTATTGCCTGAAGAACCCGATGGATGGACCATAGAGTTGCAAAGAGTGACTAACAGTTTTCACTTTGTGGCAAGGTGACAAGTGTAAAAGATACATTAAGCACTAAATGTAAAGACTTACAAACTGAATACAAGATAATATAATCAAAACAGGAAAGCAAAAATCTTAATTCCAAGTCTGTTCTTATGACTGAATATGGATTTATTTTTCAAAACCTTGGATGTTGATGAGTTGCTCAATTGATACTCTAGGATTAAAAAACTAGTTACTGTAATCATGTATAGCCTCAAGCCTGATAATCAGATGAAAGTTGCTCAGTCGTGTCCAGTCTTTGTGACCCTTTGGACTATAGGTCTTCAGGCCAGAATACTGGAGTGGGTAGCTGTTCCCTTCTCCAGTGGTTCTCAGAGAAATATAAAAACTTCTTGGAAAATAAAAGCTGCTAAGGTTGGAGGAAGGATGCAGTTGGAACAAGGAGATAAAAACATCTGAAATTTTTACTATTTGAATTGGCCAGCCAGAATATTGATGTCTTAACCACTTTTGCATTTGTTTGAATTGACTAATTGTGTTATCTGTATCTTTGAAACTTAATGCTGTTATCAATTAGTATCTCAGTTATGCAGGAAATAAGCTTTCCTTTGACTCAGGAAGTCAAACTTCCAGAGGAGTAGACAATAGGTAAATATTGACTCACCTAAGGAAAGAATGGATATAAATGGGTTTAGATTTGGGTTTTCTTCCCCCCAACATTTAGAATACAGTGAATGAATGTTAAGAACAGAAATCAAAAAAGTCAAACTGCAAATTCAGTTTTAAGGATTCACTTAATCCTAGCTTCAAAGGTTGCAATGTAAGAATAGTTTACTCAGGCCACCAATATTCTGAATTGTGTCCACAGTTGGGAGGTGCCTTGTACACCTTGAGAGGTCCATATGTGCTTATGTTAGATCAGTGAAGGACTTCAGGGGAAGAGAACAAGTCTCATGGGATAAATGGTAATTTGATAACGATAATATAAAAAAATCTTTATATCTTAGAATGTTTGCCACATCTGTCACCTCCTAAGATTCACTTGAGGAATAATACCAATTTGAAGAGGTTGCTGTACTGTGAGGTTGAATGACTTCTCTGTCTTCACAGGCAGTTGGGTTTAGTTCTCTTTAATCTTTGTCCTCTGATGTTTACATGAGTTCCTGGAAACTAAATGTTATTTTTTTTTTAATTATCTGATAAAGGATCTCATAAAATGAGATGTTTTATAAATGCTCAGTTTTAATTTCTGTTGAGAAAAGCTGAGGGATTGATGTGCTTAAGAGTGTATATATAACTGGCTATAGACAAACACTACTTCTTAACCCTATTTTTTTCCATTTGAGAACCACCCTGACCAAAGGGGAAAGCACCTAAAAAGTGACAGAATTTTATCACTGACAATCTCCACTGTGGAGTCTCAACAAAGTTGTACTTTCAAAACAATTTCTTTTACCATAAATAGCTACTGGTATGAATAGAGGAAAACTAGAGAATAATGATAGGAAACGGCTCATCAAACGCCATGAAACAACATATCAGATTATCTTCACAGGCTTACTGTCTAGGGAAACCTTTACCTTAGATCCAAGAACTGAATTCACTGATGTCAACACCTTTTAAGGGAAAATTTGAACCAAACAATGGAGACCGAGATTGTCATTACCTTGGCTATCACTAAATTCTCAAGTTGTTTTTTTTCTACAATATAGGTGTATCTTCTGTAAGTTACCAGTATATGGAACTGGAGTGAATTTTTAAACTTTTCCATCCTGCAGACAGAAATAAGATCAGCTTAGCTAAGAACTCTATTGTGGCCTTTCTTTAACGGTATGTGCTGTGAGTTCTTTGCTTTCCAAATTTTTTTCTTCTTTTTCCCTTATGAAAAATGGTAATTGATAACAGTAGAACCAGGGTGGAGAAGAAACAACATCCAAAGAATATCAGCGGTTTCTTCTGCACAAGAAGCAAGCAGACAGTACATTCCGTGTTTCTCTGAGCCTGGCTGCATCGAGGACTACTGTTCTCAGAAAGGAAGCCATTGTTGCTGATGAGTTTGTTGTAAAACTGGATTGAGGATTTAGCTTTGAAATCGGGTGTGAAGAATCCAAATCTGGGTCTAGATTTTTCTTCAGTCAGTTTGAATACATAATAGCCTTTGATTTTGATTTTATCAATCAGGTATCCTGAAAAATACCAAAAATAAACATTAATCACATGTGAACTATTAGATATCCTTAAGAATTTAGTTTTCATTGAAAACAGTCTAAATCTCATGCTCATAAAACATGATTTTCATTAAAGGTTTTTTGACATTCTTTAATCAATGATCTTTCTTGAGAAGATGAATTTAGGTAGAATTAATTTTTAAAAGATTGAAGTAAAACATATCTATAATAATACAAAAACACCTGCAGGAAACTCAGATTTAAGAACTGGAGCCATAAAGGTCAAAGGACTTAACTGTCAACTTGTTCACAATGTTAAAAGCAGAAAAATATTGCTTATTTACCTTGATTCCAGAGCTCAGATGTGAGAAAACTGCCCAATAACTGCACTTGATTTCCCCAGCCACTCACTCTTACTCTCCTACTCAACTCTTTTATACCTTCTGTCAACAAACTTACAACACCTCCTCTGTTGGAATCATCTTTGACTCTACTCTCATACACACATCCAATCCTGTTGACTACCTTCAAAACACATCCAGAACCTATCCACTTCTCACTCCAGGACTCTTGCTTGGAAAATTCCATGGATGGAGGAACCCCGTAGGCTACAGTCCATAGGGTCTGCAAAGAGTCGGACACGACTGAGCGACTTCACTTTCACCACTCTTAATAACCTGACCCAGTCCACCATTATCCTTAGCCAGAGCAGTGCAATTCGCCCTGTATCAGTTCTTGGTCCTTTACGGTGTATTCACAAAACAGCAGCAATTCTTTTGGTGTGAGTTGGATCTTGACACCCTTCTGTTTAAAACCTAGAACCTTCCTATCCCTGAGAGTAAGCTACAGTTTTTACAACTGCCTTTTTCTAAGCCCATAATAGACTGTCATTAATGACCCCGTTCCCCCTCATTCTTTGGTTTGTATTACCTGAGAATGTCATATAACTTCGAGGGAAATGGCCCTCGAACCTCACCTTTCAAAGCCTCCTGAATGTATTTCTCTAAGTAGTATTTTCGGAGTTCATCATTTTCCAGAGACTGGTCATCGATGCCACTGGCCGTGATGTAAACATCCATGTCTCCATAATTCCTCCGGATCCACTTCAGCACCCTGCGCTCTCCCCAGGGCATCACGGCCAGGCGGGTGGGGGAGCTCAGGCAGGTGATGTCCTGCAGAAACTGGATGTCCCTGTCCGTGTCGTAGGTGCTGCCGTTCTGGCGCTCGTGCATCACGAACCTGGTGGTGAAGTGGTTCAGGGCGTAGAAGTCCGCAGTGCCCTTGACCAGCCTCCTCTCCTCCTCGGTGAACTGAGGCAGCGTGGAGCGTGCGAGCCCCTGCCTATTCTTGAAGGCGACGTACTCTCTCATGGCCAGCGGGTAGTCCCCCGTCTTGAAAAGGGGTTCTGCAAACCAGGCGATTTCGAACTGGAGGAAGCGCTCGGCCGCCTTCCAGTGTGAGTCCGCGTAGGGATTGGCGGGCTCGGCCCAATCCGAGTGCAGAGACAGCGACACGGCCCCGCGCTGCACAGGCCTGTACCGCCGGTCGTAGAGGTGCCAGGCCAGGGCGTGAGCGATCAGCAGGTGGTGGGCTGCCCAGTAGGTGTCGTTACTAGACTGCTCGTAGATGTCACTCAGTCGGTTAGGCTCGTTGATGGTGATCCAGAGCTTCACCAGGTCCCCCAGCTCCCGGAAGCACAGGTCGGCGTAGTCCTGGAAGGCCTCGGCCGTGGACCGGTTCAGCCACCCTCCGCTGTGCAGCAGAGGCACAGGGAGGCCTAGGTGGGCGTGGGTCGGATAGTACAGCGTGACCATTGAGGAGATGTTGAGCTTCAGCCCCTCACTGACCACACACCTGTAGTACCTCAAAGCCTGTCGGTTAGCCATGGACAGGTTGCCAGTGGGAAGGATTGAGGGCCAGTCCAGAGCAAACCGATAGTGGGTCACTTTCATTCTTGCTAACATCTCAAGCTGTCTTTTGATGCTGACAAAATCCGTGCATTGAGCAGGCCTTGTTTTCAGCCTCACTCCTTCCACTCGATGCAACAGTCTGTTGCCCGTCACATTCCACACGTACAGATGAGGATCGCTGAACTGTGGGGAGGAAGCCACCGACTCAGGCTGTGAAAACAAGCACATACGGGCAGGCAGAATCTTAGCACGCGTCCTCTAAGAGAAAGAAGTGTATGTGTGTTAGTCACTCAGTCATGTCCAACTCTTTTGCAACCCCATGGACTGTAGCCCACCGGGCTGGAAGTGGGTTGCTATTTCCTCCTCCAGGGGCTCTTTCTGACCCAGGGATGGAACCTGGGTCTCCTGCATTGCATTCGGATTCTTTACTGTCTGAACCACTTCAGACCTTCAGACCAGAAAGGAAAAGCCTGATCTTATTTTGCGTCTCACAATAGAGAAAATAAATGACGCACATGTCCTTCAGAACAACCTATGTCTTCCTGCTCCTTTCCTGTTGATGTCAGCAAAACAGCCCTGATGGATTATCCTCCCTCCCGGCCCTTGAAATTTACCAGGGAGACAGGAAAATGTAGAGAAAGAACAGCACCTAGGGCTTGGCTTGCAAAACAATTTGTCTTTCAGAAAACAAGAGGATGTTTTCCAGTTCCTGGGTCCTAAAAACCAGGTACTGTGGGGTGGGGGTGGGGTGGGGGTGGGGTTCTCATGTGATTCTGTTCAAATGCATCAGGAAATCAGCTTGGTTCTCTCAGTTAAAAGGAACCACAAAGGTGGACCTTCCAAACCTGCCACGAATTAAAGGCAAATTAGCATTCCAGTTGTGGAGGATTTCACTGAGATTAGCATTTGGGGTTAGAGGAGGCTGGTGGACCCCAGCCACAGTTCCTAAAAGAGGCCAGTGGGAAAGAGTAGGAAATGACCCCTTGGATTTGCTGAATGCGGCTAACACATCCCATTTGAAAAATCCAAGTGATGTCACACATCCATCATTCAGTTCTCCCCTTCCCATGTGCCTGTGAGAAGACAGCATTTATTCCTCCAAAGGGAGGATTCTGAACACCCTCCTTATGTAAGATAATGAAGCATGAAAGGAGAGAACCCTAAAATAACCCCCAGAATCTCGAAGGTTGACTCTTGAATCCATTCTCTGCCCCTCCACTAAGCAGAGAGCCCTGGACTCCTGTTCTAGTTCTGTCCCTTTAAAAGCCAGGTTTGACAACTCTGTTTAGTGACGGAGCAATCTCACCCACCTCACAGGTGTACTGTGCAATGTCTGTGACTCTGGGCAATTGCTCTGTCAACTCTAAAGCACTCTACAAACATAAGGTACTTATGACTTGGGTTTAGTTCCCCCTGAAATTATCGCCTGTTAGGTCCTTGAGTTTAAATTAAAACAGAAAAGGACTTAAGAAAAACAAGTTCAAGATTAATAAGAAAAAGTAAAAGTTCTGTTCTTGTTTTAAAGTGCTTTTTCTTCCCATGACTGAATTTAAATGTACCTGGAATCAATGGTAATTAGCCTTTGGTAAATATTTTCCCTCTAATTGTTTTCTCATGTGTCATCTTTCATAGTCTAATTACAAAATCATATATCATTGCCCACTTGCCATCTGCCAGCTAGCTATCTAGAACATTAAACTGAGAGAACACTGATCATGTGAGCATGAAGCTAAATCTGTATATAATTATTTGAGTAAAATCATTTGCCTAGATAGCCAGTTTCAGTGTTTTGAAACCTCAGAGCATCATGGTATTGAAAGGATATTTATTTACAAAGGGTAATCTTGTAGTAAGGTAAGGTACAATCAAATGAAAATCTGTTTTACTTTTAAAACTCTCCAGAAAGCATTAGTCTTAGCAACTGTGTGATTAATCTGCTAAGAGAAATAGTTAAAGTATTGCACTCTGACCTCAGCCCCAGCTCCCAGAGCTTGGTTCTCAAGTTCTATTTTGCACTAAAAGGATCCTGGACTCCTTGGAAACATGGCTGTTTTCAGGTCTGATTCAGGGAAGGGACGAGGGGGTCCTGGTGAATATTGCACCAGAAAAATAAGAACGTACTTAAAAACTGGAAAGGAAATGTCTAAAAGACATAAGAACAGCTTGAAAGAGTCCCATATGCCAAATATGAGATAATTTGAGCATCAAAAGTTCCAGTGAATCAGTGACAACAGTGAATTATAACATTGAAAAAAAAAGAAAAAAGAATTATAACATTGAGTTAATTCACTCATTAAACAATGAGTTTAATTCACTTAATAAATACAAAATCTAATTAGAAATTTGCCATTTTGCAATCTACAAAGTAATAACTAATTCAAGCAAGGTTCATAAATCAATGTTAAGAGCATTGGTTGAATGTTGTTGAGAAATAGGATATTTATACAGTCTCAAAATATCACCATCAGATTAATTCTTAATTACAAATGGAAAAGGACCTTTCAGTTAAGAGATCTGGCAAATGCCACATCAAGAAATCTGGTGACTGCTACATCAACTCGTGTGTCCAGTGATGAAAGAAACTGACTTTATGTGCCTCCTATGGGCTGGAGGAAGCACAAGCTGGAATCAAGATTGCCGGGAGAAATATCAATAACCTCAGATATGCAGATGACACCACCCTTACGGCAGAAAGTGAAGAAGAACTAAAGAGCCTCTTGATGAAAGTGAAAGAGGAGAGTGAAAAAGTTGGCTTAAAGCTCAACATTCAGAAAACGAAGATCATGGCATCTGGTCCCATCATTTCATGGAAGATAGATGGGGAAACAGTGGAAACAGTGGCTGACTTTATTTTTCTGGGCTCCAAAATCACTGCAGATGGTGACTGCAGCCGTGAAATTAAAAGACGCTTACTCCTTGGAAGGAAAGTTATAACCAACCTAGACAGCATATTAAAAAGCAGAGACATTACTTTGTCAACAAAGGTCCATCTTGTCAAGGCTATGGTTTTTCCAGTGGTCATGTATGGATGTGAGAGTTGGACTGTGAAGAAAGCTGAGCGCTGAAGAATTGATGCTTTTGAACTGTGGTGTTGGAGAAGACTCTTGAGAGTCCCTTGGACTGCAAGGAGATCCAACCAGTCCATCCTAAAGGAGATCAGTCCTGGGTGTTCACTGGAAGGACTGATGTTGAAGCTGCAACTCCAATACTTTGGCCACCTCATGTGAAGAGTTGACTCATTTGAAAAGACCCTGATGCTGGGAAAGACTGAAGGCAGGAGGAGAAGGGGATGACAGAGGATGAGATGGTTGGATGGCATCACTGACTCAATGGACATGGGTTTGGGTGGACTCCAGGAGTTGGTGATGGACAGGGAGGCCTGGCGTGCTGCAATTCATGAGGTCACAAAGAGCTGGACATGACTGAGCGACTAAACTGAACTGAATATGATGTATTGGAGAATACACAACAGCATCTATGTAGTATTATTTCTAGAATTGCTTAACTGAATCTAATAAAGAAACAGAGAACTTCATGCTTGCAGATATTTTACAAGGAACTGGGATGTCCCTGGTGGCTCAGTGGTTAACATTTCACCTTCCAATGCAGGAGGTGTGGGTTGAGGAGCTAAGATCCCACATGCCTCCTGGTCAAAAAAAAAAAACACATAAAGCAGAAGCAATATTGTAACAAATTTGATAAAAACTTAAAAAAAAAAGTCCCACATTCTACAAAGCAACTGGCCTGAACTCTTCAAAACTATCAATACCATGAAATTAAGGGGATTTCTCTGAATTAAAAAAGCTAAAGATGTACATAGAAAAAAAAATAATAAAGATATACATAGATCCAGATGCTGGGGAAGGCATAGTAGTATTTTTTAAATGTTATTTTCATTTTGTAGTCTTCCTATAGAGCACATCTACTCTTGCCTGCCCATCATCTATTCATACAACCTTTGGATGAGTTTTCAAAAAACATCCAAATTTTTCTTGGTAAAGCATTTATCCTCATTCCCTAAGTGCAAGGGAAGCTGACTCCTCAATGGGCTCCAGGTGTGAGCAAGAAGCCCAGGTCTGATTGATCACAGCATTACTTTCCGCTGACCAAGTGATCAGCTCTTGCTCCGAGGAATAGGAGTAGGGTCCTCAGAGCGGACTGACAGTCATAGTGTCAGTTAATGGAGAGCAGATGGGTCTTCACATGAAGCAGGGACTTGCAGGTTGGGTTATGTACAAACTGGAACTCTTGGCCCTCCTGGGGCCTGTCGCTGCTGGTTCTAGACTTCGCAAAACATAAACCTACTTGAAGTGGTGGGGAAAAGATGGTCTGCCTGTGCCATGCGGAAGAGGAGAGAGATACTGGGTAAGTGCGTGCCTCTCCAGGGGACCCAAACTGAAGGGGAGTCACTGTGTTTATATCACTCCCTATATCTTTCCTCCTTTTGTCATTCCCGGGCCTTTACTAAAGTTTTGTTTAAATACTGATAGGGGTTGAGATTCATAACTTTGGTCACTCATGGTTTCGGCCCTTTCGTCGTATCCCTTGCACATCTTGTTTTTCCATAAGCTTCTAGAATACAAGTACTATGAGGTCTTATAGCATCATGGTCAGAGACAGACAAATCAGGGTAAGTTGGACAAGTTATGTAACCTCCCTAAGCTTCGATTTCTTTGCCTATAAAATGAAGGTTTTATGATTAAGGACACTGAATGCACATACATTCAGAAGTTAAATGCTTGGTACATCAAAAATAGTTTCAGAAAAATTATTTTGAAAAGAGCATCGTGCATCTGAGAACTTGAGGATAGCTTGCTACAGTTTTGCCACTATTTGTTAATTAGGCAAGTCACTTTCTATTATTAATTGACAGGCCTTACTTTCCTCAGCTATAAAATGAAAGATTTGGTATAGGAGGTTTCTAAGGGCTCACCTGGGTCTAAAAGTTGACCTTTTTCATACACTATGCACCGAGCACCTACCGTGTATCTGAAACTGCTCTAGTAAGGCACCCAGCAGGCGGTGAAGCCTCAAATGTTTCCACCCTCTTGCGGAGAAAGTTTGCATTCTAGTAGAAGAAACGCGTGATCAGTAAGGAAAATGTGTAAAGTGGTTACCAGAGCATGGCAGTGGGGGAAATGAGACACTGGTTGAAGGGTACAAACTTCCAGTTATAAGATTAACATATTCTGGGGGCCTATTATACAGGATGGTGACTATAGCTAATAATATTGTATTGTATACTTGAAAGTTGCTAAGAAGATCTTAAATTTTCTTGCCATAAAAAAAGAAATGAGGTTTGCCTGTGATGGTATGGAAGTGATAGCTAATGCCATAGTGGTAATGTTTTTGTAATAAAAGATGTATCCAATCAACATATTGTACACCTGAAACTTGCAATGTTGTATGTCAATTATATCTCAATAAAGCTGAAAAAAAGGAAAATGTGTAAATATGTAGTATGGTAGATGTGATGAATGCTATATAAGAAAATAAAGCAGGAAGGGAGAATAAGCAGTGATGGTGATGAAGTTATGCTGTTTGGAGTAGAGGGAAGCCTTCTTGAGAGGTTGACATTTGAGTTACATTTGAAGAAGGTGAAGAATGAGGCAAGTCAGGAGGCCCCACTGGGGTATAAAGACCTCATAAGGCAAATGACCCGAATTTATCATAAATCACTTAAATGAAGGGCCACTAGTAATTTACTTCTGGCAAAACAAAAATCTAGGGAATTCCCTGGTGGTCCAGTGGCTAAGACTCCATGCTTTCACTGCCGAGGGTGTGGGTTCAATCCTTGGTCGGAAAACTAAGATCCTACATGCTACATGGTGCAGCCAACAAATTAAAAGAAAAACTATAAAATTTGTTTCCTGTGATTTTGATACTACTGACAAATGGCTGTCACAAAAATGACTGGAAGATCTCTCTGGACTATATGCAACTTGAGGGCAGTATGAAAAGCTCTCAGTAAGCATGAATTCTTCCCTTCCTTTCTCTTCTTTCCCCAATGTCCCCTTATAACCCCCAAATAATCATGGTATTTTATATTATCTGATAGCTGTTTCTTAGATGTCATTGAGTAAAACGAAAGGGAATATTGTGTATTATTTGTACCACTTTGTCTATGGGGTCGCACAGAGTAGGACATGACTGAAGTGACTCAGCAGCAGCAGCAGCAGCATAGTTAAATTTGTGGAGCTTCCTAGGTGGCGCTAGTGGTAAAGAACTTGCCTGCCAATACGGGAGACAAAAGAGATGCATGTTTGATCCCTGGATCAGGGAAGAACCACTGGAGGAGGGCATGGCAACCCACTGCAGTATTCTTGCCTGGAAAATCGCATGGACAGAGGAGCATGGTGGACTATGGTCCATAGGAGCGCAAAGGGTCAGACACGACTTAGTGACCTAGTATGCATACATAGTTAATTTTTAAGTAGCCACTTACCTTAAGGACAGATTCAGTGACACCCCAGGAGAAATCACAGGGAAACTGACCCTGCACATCTGGTGTGGACTCTTTCACAGTGAAACCATTTTCTTGAATGATCTGTTTATAGTAATGTGCTGAAGACTTGGGCTTTCTTTCTTTTTGTTTACTATTAAAATCCACATAAAATAATCCTCGGCGAGTGGTGTAAGCATCCTGCCATTCAAAGCCATCCAGGAGGGACCAGGCTGTGTAACCAAACACTTGTATTTCATCAAACTTGATTGCTGTACAGAAGGACAAAAGCAGATGTTCAGAGGCCTAAACACTTTGGTTCATGTTTACAGCTTCACAAATGACATGCCAGGAGCAGGATATTGTGAAACCAACCTTTTACCTAATTTGCAGGCCCATTATATCAACTAGGAATTTTATTTTATTTATTTTTTTGAATTTTATTTTTATATTTGAAAAGGGGCAGTTATTTTCAACTAGAATGGTCTTCCCAAGTGAACAACACAGTTAAAGGGTCAAATTTAAAATATTCCTGGTCAGGGAACTAAGATCCCACGTGAGGCACCACGTGGCCAAAAAATAAATACATAAACTAAAAATAAGATATTCATGAGACTTAACTTAGTGTGCAAATCTGTGTCAGAGGGCATGGTAATTTCCAGAACCCTTTGGGACCAATGCAGATGCCAGCTTTGACCAAGAGTTTCTCATTTCAAGCTTGGGTTGTTTCCCATTTGTGGACAAACTGTCTTCTATGAAACAATCCTCAGGGACTGAAACATCAGCTTTGAGAATGAACATATGTGAATGCAGCTTTAAGGAGGAGACAGAAGCACGGTGATGTAAGAGAACAAGAACTGACCGGGCCGAGGGGCAGGAGGGGAGAGGGCTTGCTCTATTGTGCTCCTGGGCGGGGCTGTTGGGCAAGTTTCTCAACCTCAGTTTTCCCTTTAGTAAATAAAGAGGATTGAAAAAGATGATCTTTCATAAATTTTCTAGCTTTACATTTAACAACGTTTAGGAATTAGATAAAAATTAAGTATGCAATAAAAACAACAATGGTTCAATCAAACATGAACCTTTGTTCTTAAAAGCTTTCATTTTCTCATGGAAATGTCTCCTTTCTGCACTTTGAGGGTTTTATCACAGAATTTCTTTTCCTAAAAGGTAGAATTGATGTCAAGAGATTCTAATGAGATAAATGTTTCAACAGGCCCTGGGTCTCGTGCTTTGGTGTCATAGGGTCCTGTGAAAGGAGGAATGGTAATGCCTAGGGAATGACAGCACCTCTGCCCAAGCTCTATGGGCAGAGTTCTCTGCTCTGGAGGCCCCCATGTGCACGAGCCCTGGGGCTGGGTCTGGCACAGCTCTGTTCCATGCGATCCTCCAGCAGGTTGGAACAGTAGTGTCTTGCTCTCCCTGGGGACCTTCCCTGAACACTCTCTACAGAGTGTGTTCCCTGAACACTCTCTACAGGGGTTTTTTTCTCAAAGTTTGTAACTTTTGTTTTGGCCACTCCATGCAGTTTGCCATGATCTTAGTTCCCTGACCAGGGATTGAATCCATGCTTTGGCAGTGAAAGCATGAAGTCCAAACCACTGGATCCCCAGGGCATTCCCTTCAAGCTTGTGACTTCTAAAGAGTGCTAAAGAGTTGTAGAAAGAGCCACCGAGAATTCCTTTATATGGGAGAGAAATGGAGCCCAACTCTGTAGGGGACAGAACCATCATAATTAAAGCTTGTCTTCTGCTCCACTATTTCAATCAGCCACCTGCAGATGTCACTCCCTGAGTAATGGAAAAGGAATGAGAGGATGAGCAGGGCTTAGAGAAATATCCAGGAACAATAGAAATTGTTCAGCTTAGCCATTCATGGCTCATTCTTGGTATTCAGACTTCATCATTGAGTCGTGTAATAGAGTAAAAGGAGCACAATCAAGAAAAGCTTTCAGCATCTTAAAACTGTTAAACTTTGGACATGTCTCCTTTAGCACTGGTGGCTCACACGGTAAAGAATCTGCCTGCAATACAAGAGATCCAGGTTCAATCCCTTGGTCAGGAAGATCCCCTGGAGAAGGGAATGACAACCCACTCCAGTACTCTTTCCTGGAGAATTCCATGGACAGAGGAGCCTGGTGGGCTACAGTCCATGGAGTTGCACAGAGTTGGACACTTTCTTTTCACTTTCCTTTAGCGTGTTCTTTTTGAAGGAATGAAGCAGCATCTTGTTGCCAATTAAGGATGTATCTACAACCTAAAATCATTTTGCTTTCAAGCTCATTTAAAAAGGACATAAAACTGAAAAAAAAAAAAAGGACATGAGAGTAACATAAAATTCTATCATCACTGCACAATAGAAAAGTCCAACAATACCAGCAACCTATTCAAAGGTGACCTTAAATATCCTATAGCAAAAGTATTTGAAACAGTTTTTAAAATTGAGCTAATGTATGACCAACCTTGAAGAACCTGGTTGAGGAAGTTCTTCATCATGTAGATGGCTGTGGTATCCTCTGTTTTTACGTGACTGTCCGTGAACCAGCCATTCTCAGTAATCAAGATTCGGGGATTGCCATATTCCAGTTTAATCCAGTTTAGCACATCTCTTAAATTGAGTGACACATTTTGTCCCAGTTTAGCCATAGTGTTGTGGGGCTTGAAATTGTTGGGTCCAAAGGAAAACGCAAAGAAGTCAGCTGTGCCCCTCACCTCATTCTTCTCTGCTTCAGAGAAACGAGGTAGAATGGAGAACAACTGCTTTCTCATCACTTCTGGATAGTCGCCATCCCTGTGGATAGGGTTGGCAAACCACCCGAGCACAGAAACCATGGATTGTTGGCATTTGAGTATATCCATTGTATTTTCTGATCTGTTTGGTTCAATCCAATGGGATCCCAACGTGATTGACAGCTGACCCTTCTGATGTGGGCGGAAATTTCTGTTGTAGTTATGCCAAACTTTCGAATGAGCCTAGTAATAAGAAAATATTGTTAATCTTTATTGCTGTTACTCACAAGGTTGTGACTTGGCTGGTAGAAGGTCTTTTCATGGATAAATTAATGAATTGCTGGGTGATGCAGGGGGAAGCTGCCAGAGAACTCTGATAACTACAGAGTCTGCTCTCTGTTCACTTCCTCCATGCTTCCAAGTTAAAGGCTCCCCTGTAAGATCATGGAGGGGCAGGCAGAGAGCCCTTGTCTAAGCTCCATCTTACTTTTTCTCTCCCTGTCTCCCTTCCAGGCTGCCTTGGGGCTGCGTGCAGGTGAGATACTATATAGATTACAGGGTTTTTTCCTCTACATAAAAAGACTCTGAGCAGTGATCTTTCACTGTTCTACAGAATCTTTTGGCACTAAGTTAGAAATGCAGGATAACACAGCCTTTAAATTCTGTAAATGGATAATAACAGAGCTCACCTCTTATTGTAAGATTTGAATGAATTAATGTACTTTAGGAGAGTACCTGGCACAGAGTAACCTCTATATGAGCCTTAGCTATTATTACTGTTATTACAAAAGGGTGGCAGGCATGGTACAAAACAGAAAACCAGTGGAAATAGTGTAGGATTTGGGGTCAGCACACTGGGGCTTCAAGTTGAAGTACAAGCTACAGTGGCCTTTGACAAGTCACTTAAACTTTCTGAAATCTCTTCATATCTTCAGCTGTAAAATGAAGTTAAAAATAATAATCCCCTTTGTAAAGTTGTTGTCAGATGCAGGGCTAATGTATATATTGATTATGTAGCATAGAATAGAGCATCCAGGAGCTACTGCCTAAAGATGGGTGTTATTATTGGTCCCCCTGGAGTTTACATTTCCAATTGAGCTCACTTAAAGCCTCATGATCAGTCTCCAATCTATTTAGTAGGTACTTACTGAGTGTTGACTCAGTGAATGCCTGTCTTGCCTTGCCTTGAGGAGCTGAAATAAGTAGTACAGGAACCTGCTCTCAGAAGCCAGTGATATCAATGGAAAATAAGACTAAAATGTGTGAAAGAGAAATATATAGCACCAAATAAAATAAAACAATAAATTAAGCCCGTAAAGAACCATGAGGTGTATCAGAAGGAGAAGCAAAGGTTAAGGATTCCAAGTAATGGCTCTAGGCCAGTTAAGGGCTTCCCTGGTGGTTGAAACAGTAAAGAATCCACCTGCAGTGTAGGATACCTGGGTTCGATCCCTAGGTTAGGAAAATCCCCTAGAAGAGGGCATGGCACCCATTCCAGTATTCTTGCCTGGAGAACTCCATGCACAGAGGAGACTGGTGGGCTATAGTCCATGGGATCGCGAAGGGTCGGACACAGCTGAAGCGACTAAGCACACACACAAGCCAGATTAATGCCCAAGGTCTCTGTCCTGTCCTGGGACGCGAGAACTTCCTGGGGAAATGAACACATTTTCAATAGGCTTCCCATATTTTTCTACATTTGCTTCTTTTTGTTCCCCTTCTCTACAAGGATGGTGTTTTAAAAAATTAATGCACATTTAATGTGCATTATGTAGTCTATTGGACATCCTTATGTAGTCTATTCACTTCCCTCTTCTCAGCACCTGACTTGCTTGCCTCTTCATGTCTCTTCCTAAATCTGCCAATTTCTCCTCTATTTGGATGCTTCTAGAACAAGAGCAAAACCCTTACTACTTCTAACCCACAAAGTCAGCTTTCAATCTGTTCCTTTTTTTTTTTTTTGCTCACTGGAGACGTTTTATCATATTGGGTTGAATTATCCAGAAGTGCCTTTTTGTAGGTCAAAAACAATAAAATATGAACAATGATTCAATCCTAATAGATCCTGTGGACATTAAAAATGCTCCATAAACTCTTGTTAGGGTAGAGAGAGATAGACATTAATGTAAGGGGTGAGGATTTCAAAAATGATGTCTCCTTGCTTTATGCAAGAAGAGCTAAATTAAACAATTTCATGAAAGATTTTCTGAAGAAGGCGATGCCTCCAGCTATTACCTCTATCTACCTGTTCTTACTCAGCTTTCATTGGAAGATTCTGGGACCACTTAGCAAGCACCCCAATGTTCTTAAAGATCCTTAAAGAATCTTCTTCTCAAAAAAGTGTTCAGGCTGTAGCCTCCTCCCCTGCCTCCAACCTGAGGTTCCAGTTTCTGGAAGGACTCAGTACTGCCAGGGACAGACTCCATCTGAAGTGGTATCAGCTGCTCCAGACTTTTCTGGGGCTGGAATCACAGCGGGTCTTAACTGCATTTTTCCTGATTTGTAACAAAAGCAATTGTGCATTGCTAGAATTCGAAGGGAGGCATTCTTTGCTTATTCTAATCCATCACTTAAACCTTTGGTAGCCTCAGTGCTTTCGTCCATAAAAGCCCCAGTGATCAGTAGTATGCCTCCTGTGGGTGGGTGTGCACCTCTGATGTGTAAACGGTAAAGCACTAAACACATGTAAGATTCTGAGGCATAAACAAGCTGCCTGGCAAATATGATGTCATCAGACACTAAAGGGAAAGTGAGTTGAAATTAGTATAATGTATTAAACCAGTCCCAACAGCAATTAACCAGTTCTAATAGGAAAAAACAAGAAGGGAGAATTTTCTTTGAAATAAATATTCTATTACATATTTCAGTGATTAAATGAAAGATGACGTAAGTTGAGATAAAACAGACATGTATCTTTGCAGTAGTTTTCCAAGCAAGTTTTCTGGAAATATAGATCTCTCCATATATTTAGATACACATGTTGTTATGCCCCAAGGTGACCTTGGTGTTTCACAGTGTCTCTTTCACCTTTGCTGCTATTTGCATAGGCTATCAAGGTATCTAGGGTTATCTTTGCTCTGGGCTGAAGAGAGCCTCTCCATTCTCATGTAGAGAATGTGGGGGAGGTTCTTTGTGCAGTATTTATAGTTATAACTTGATCCTGTTTGCCAAGTAACCAGGTAAAAAGTATTGCTCCAAAAGAGTGAGTTTGACATAACTCTTGATGAAACTGGAATATCTATGCACGTGCTTTGGTCCAACGCTCATAAAGGAGGTCTGCTGGGGAAACTGCACCACAGTTGGAGGGGGGAGTGCAACCTGGGCCCTGCAACCTTGCACAACCGTCATTCTGTGATTTTCCAAGGTTACCCTCTATCTTGTACAAGGCCATCTACCTTTGGAATGATTGATTTAAGGGAGCTTCAACCTTTGTTCTTTAGATTCAGTAGCTTAAAGGAGAAGTCCGCTTTTTCTTTTTGAGGCAGATAGCAGGGCCTAATGTCACTGAGAGACAGCCAGGGGCACAATATCTCATTCTGTTCCCTCCTCTAATCTAACATAGCATTTCTCTGATGCCACGGGAAGTCCAGACGCGTGATAGGAAGCAAATAAGATAGCTGGACAACTTTAGAAACAAAGATGAAGAAGGGGTTAGGGTCCGGGAAGACATGGTGGAAGGGACACAGATGGAAGGCAGTGCTTTGGATGGCATGTATTGAAGAAACCTAGTACATCACACGTGGCTGTATTTAAGGAATGCCCAGTCATTGGTCAAAAATTAAATTTTCAAATCTGCGCATGGTTTTAGTCACATTTTGGCTGAAATATTTGCATGTGAACTATAACCTTGTTTATTGTTAAAGCTGTTTAATAAAGTATTAGCACCATTAAATAAAATTTACTTTAAAACTCCACAGAGCACATTGTTTCCATATTTCTGTTTCCCTCCCAGCTTTTCGAAATATATTTCTCAGCTAAAGTCACTCTAACATTTTCCATGTTATTTTTAGTTTTCATAATAACCTTAACAGTATGAGTTGGATGAAATATGATTTCCTTAGTCATCTCCCTCTTTTAATAAAAATTAGCTTGTTTTTCCTTTCCTGTCTCCTTTCCTCTTTCCCTCTTCCATCTCTTTTCTCTCTCTTCATTCCTTCTTCCCTCCTTCACACCCTTTCCTCCTTCCTTTTTGCCATAATAATGTAATAATGACTCACTTTGGTCATATAGCTTTTGTTTGAATTATTTCCTTAAAAAAAAACAAACAAACCCAGGAATGAGCTACCTATTTTTTGAAATGCCTTACTTATTTCCAAATTGCTTTGCATGCATTTTGTCCTTCAGCGTGACTGTTCTTCAACCATCTATTTGGAATCATTGATTGCTCTTTTGGGGGGTAACTGGCGATCAGGAATGCTACGTAAGTGCTGCTCGCCTGCGTGGTACCACAGGGGACAGGACCTGGATCTTGAGAGCAGGACACCTAGGCTTTGGCACTGACCCTGCTACTAACTTTAAGGTCTTGCATCAGTCATTTCCCTCTCAGCAGCAGTCAGGTCCCTCCTTCATTATACTGAGCTAAAAATAGACAATCCAGAATATTATTGTGAAGATAGAACAGGTGATATACTTAAAGACCTTGTGAAAACCACAGAAACCTAAATTTAAAGTACTTTAAAGGAGGAAGCTGGAAATTATTTAACGTGCTGTGGAGAACGTCTGTGGGAAGTTGTGTGGGCATGACCAGTGTTTGCAGATGGCGCTCCCTGAACTCTCAAGGCTCCTGGCTGTCAGTTTTGTCCTCCTTTATTTTTGTTGCTGCTGACTGAGTTTATTCATTGTCCATTTGGGCTAGAGTTAATTTCTGTTTGATTCATTTTTTCATTCACCTAGCACTTTAAAGCAATTTTTTATTTTTACCCAGCACTTCTTTATATTAAGTATCAAGTTTTCTACTAGTTACAATCCTGCTCTTCTAAATTATTTAATATTCATTCATTCCACATTATTTATTGGGTGTTTAAGATATGTCAACTTTATAGTTCATTGCTAAAAGGATTATATGACTATTATTTCCTTGAAATATATTATGTGATTGTTATTTTCTTATTATTTTTTGGACAGTCTTGAAACTCTCGGAAACAATATCTTATGCTCATTATTCTTAGGAGAGAATTTAAATATTAACATAAGTTATTACCTTTCATAAAGAAGATATTTACCCATTTAATTTCTAATGGTTTGAATTCATGTTTTGTATGGTTGGAGTAACACAGATCATGTTAAAATTCATTTTCCTCCTATTTTCTTTTCAATCATTATATCTTCAACTTATTCTTACAAATCATTGATTGTTATCAATTTGCATAGTGTCAGGATTTCCCCATAGAAGTCATGTAAAAACTACTCTAATATATTTTTTCCTGCAAAAAAGGTCCGATTATTGTCATAGAATTCTAATTTCAATTTTAATATTACTAGATTAAACTAATGCCTGAGCCAGAATCTAAGCCTGGCAACACAAAGAAGAAAATGTTTAGAATAAAGGCAATAATTTATTAAGGGAAACATCTGTAGGTTTCTCCAGATATTAGGTGGGCACTTAGAAGAAATCAATATCAGTAAATTGGTACATTACTGAAGTTCAGATTACTTGCCCAAGGAGAATATTTGCATGCCAACTTTGCAGAAGGCAGAATGACATTTTAAGTTTTCTGTTATTATTAAATTGATAATAGTGATCCTGTTAGTAATATTTTCATGCAAAAAGACTGTATCTCCAAGTATAACTGAAGCCAAAATGGCCTGGGTTGGCGACTTGAAGCCTTTCCTCAGAATTTAGAAATAAAAAGTTAAAGATAGTCAATATAGAAACCACTCTGAAAATTACAAATAATATAATTATTACAAAAGTAAAAAGAAGACCTACCACTTTACCTAAGGAACCTAAAACTTCAGGGCTCCTCACTGGCCTGAGTCCCCACGAAATGTCCTGGGTGGGGTGGAGAGCCAGACAGCTTTTGGAAACGTTTCTGATTAAGTTTTTCTGATAAATTTCTTGAAGAGGTCTCAGAAAATAAGGAATCTGAATCTCTAAGACTACAATTACTCCAGTAATTTGTTGTAATATTTTTCTCATTCTAAATAGATGGTTACCTTTGTACCAACACTTGTGTTTATGATTTTGTTTTGCTTTTTTCCCCCTTTATGTAAATTTCATGCAACATAGATCCACTCTTGGCCTATAGGTTTCTTCAGTGTAGGGACTGTATCTATTTTGTTCACAGTTTTACAAACAGATGCTCAGGGGAGAGCCTGGCATAGAATACTTGTTGAATGAATGCCCACTATGGATCAGCTAGTTTGCTGATGACCTGAGATACATTGTTGATAATACAGCCTCTGCAGAGCAGGTTTTATTTTTCCTGTTTTAGAGAAGAAACTGAAGTTTACAGAGACTGAATAGTGATGGAGCCAGGATGTGAACCCAGGCCTCTCTGAACACTATACTAAACCATCCTGTTTTCTCTATGTCCCACTAGTTCTAAGCTTTGAATCTTGGGGAAAGGCCATTTGACATGAACCACGACAGACTGTTTTAAAATTACATTTTCTTTCTGCTGCACTTGGTGATTAAAAGAACTAAATAGTCTTAGAATGAGGGTCTTACTCTTGCCTGTTGAGAATAAAATATCTATATACGTGTCTGAAATTTAGGATTATGTAGAAAGTTCATGGAGGACCTACCAGCGAATTTGGGATTTTCAGAAAACCATGCTGTTGTCCAAGTGCCCAGTACAGCATGTGACATTTATGTGTAATTCCCCTCTTTCCTAGAACTGGCAATGTTGACATTGGATATTGTCCTCACTGGTGTCAGAGGCTAAATGAATCCCCTAGGAACCATTTTTACACTTGACTGTCTTGACTGAAGATGGTGATCTGTACACCATTGTCAATGTTAGACTGAAAGGGCAGGGATGCTTTGGTTGCATAGCACTTAGCACAGCATCATCTTTGCACAAGTCTTAAATAGTTCCTTAAAGGTGAGGGACTTTCATGATAGAATAGAATAGTGTTTAAATTGCAGAATCATAGAAAATTTATAATATAAACAGTAATAAAAATAAACATATATCTAGTGCTAAACATACTGAGCTTTTTAATACACTATCTAGGTTTGTCATAGCTTTCCTACATCACTTTGCTAACAAAGGTCCGTATAGTCAAAGCTATGGTTTTTCTAGTAGTCATGTATGGATGTGAGAGTTGGACCATAAAGAAGGCTGAGCTCTAAACAACTGATGCTTTTGGTAATGCTGGAGAAGGAAGGCTCTTGAGAGTCCCAGGGACAGCCAGGAGATCAAACCAGTCAATCCTAAAGGAAATCAATCCCAAATATTCATTGGAAGGACTGATGCTGAAGCTCTGGCCACTTGATGAGAAGAGCCGACTTATTGGAAAAGACTCTGATGCTGAGAAAGATTGAGGGCAGGAGGAGAAGAGGGCCATAGAGGATGAGATGGTTGGATGGCATCATTGACTCAATGGACATGAGTTTGAGCAAACTCTGGGAGACAGTGAAGGACAGGGAAGCCTGGCGTGCTGCAGTCCATGGAGTTGCAAACAGCGGACACAACTTTGCGACTGAATAACAGACATTTGTGGTTCAGTCAATAAAGATACTAAGCACTATTCTAACTACTTTCCATGTCCTATCTCATTACAGTCCTCATTTAAATCTCGAGAGGTAGGTACTATTATTATTCCCATTTTATAAGAGAGCAAGGGAAGAGAGGTTAGGTGGTTTGTTCGTAAGTTAAGTCAAGATGAGGCTGTATTGCTCCAAGTTTTGTGTTCTTGCCTGCTAATTAGAGGTAGAAGATGGACTTTAGAGATCATTCGGTCTAATTCTTTAAAACTCTTTGTTACGGAAAAGATGCTGAAGCACAAGAAATAAGTAACTTGCCCAACGTCTCAGTTAGTGCAAAGCTAGAATTAGAGCTAAATCCTTCAACCTCTAGGTCACTGTCATTTCTGGACATGATGTACATTAAACTATGTGCTTTCAAAACAGACATTTATATCTTAGACTCAGAGGTGATTGAACAGGCTGTGTAAATGCAAGGAGTATGTAACAGACATGGCACAAAAAGGAGGGGCAGTACACTGAGAAAGACACGTGACAGTGGCTGCCAGGAACACTTTAAGAGGACTTCCCTTGTGGCTCAGCAGTACGTTCACCTTCAATGCAAGAGAAGCAGGTTTGATCCCAGGGTTGGGAAGATTCCCTGGAGAAGGAAATGGCAACCCACTCCAGTATTCAGGCCTGGAGAATTCCATGGACAGAGGAGCCTGATGGGCTGTATAGTCAAAGAGTCAGACACATCTGAAGGACTTTCACTGTCACTTTTCATCCAGCCTTACCGGCTGCGACATCATCTCAGTCCCCAGAGAGTTCATCAGCATTACCTCCTGTTCTGCTTAATTATTTTTTTCCCCTTAAAGAAATTCTACACAACAGTAAAAGCAAGTTTAGAGAAATCACTTTTACTTCTTGCTTTCCTTCAACCCATGGCTATTATTTTATCCTTTTCTTCACAATTCATTCATTATGGTGATTAATTGTTTAAATTCCAGTCTATAAACACTTATTTAACAAAACAAGGCAGCTCTGCACAGTGACAGTATTGTAGCCAATTAAATTTATCTAAAGTGCTGCTGCTGCTAAGTCGCTTCAGTCATGTCCGATTGTGTGACCCCATAGACGGCAGCCCATCAGGTTCCCCGTCCCTGGGATTCTCCAGGCAAGAACACTGGAGTGAGTTGCCATTTCCTTCTCCAATGCATGAAAGTGAAAAGTGAAAGGAAGTCGCTCAGTCGTGTCCGACCCTTAGCGACCCCATGGACTGCAGCCTACCAGGCTCCGCCATCCATGGGATTTTCCAGGCAAGAGTACTGGAGTGGGGTGCCATTGCCAAAGTGCAATTGTTGCTAATTGGAAACTTTTCCCAATACCCTGCTTAAAAACAAACAAAACAACAAAAAAAAGCATGCAAACAAATACAAAGAGAAAACAAATAACAAGGTACTCTAGTAGGCATTTAGAAAAAATATTAACAAGATAGCTCCTGCCTTCAGGTGACCTATGACCTCTAGCAGGAGAGAGAAGTACAGAAAGAAGTAGAAGAAAAATTAGAAATGATAAAATCTTAATGTAATAAGATGATTCAAAGTTTTTAAAAATGTCTGTATGTGTAGGTTTATATATATAGAGAAATATATTTTGACATTGAACAAACTGCTAGCATTGTTAGTTCTGGGGTATGGATTTAGGGAGTAAGAAAAGAGAAGACTGTTCATTTTTAACTTTATGTCTTTCTGTATTGTTTAAACGTTTTGTAGTAAAAATGCATTATTTTGAAATTTTAAAAAGTCAAGAGACTAGGTTGAAACAGATGTTTCCTGTCAGTGAATTTAACTGCTCTATGCTATCACTTTTCACCTTCTCTGAAGTTCCAAAAGTCTCAAATAAAAAAAAAGTGACTTAAATAAAAAGTTGTGTTCTTCTGGATTTCATTATATATTAAAGAATGTTTTTTTTTTTTTTACTCCAGAATAACATGTTGATATTTAAAGGTAAAACGAGGAAGCATACAATAACATGTGATTACCAGATAAAATGAACTGATAACAGTAAACCCAACCCTTTATTTAAGACTCAGTCACAGAATCTCTGGTCAAGATATGATGCTATAGAGAACCAATGAATGGACTCCTCCAAAATACTAAAGGATCCTGGTTTTCACCAGCCTCAAGGCTCCCCCACTTTTTAGGTAGCACTATTAGAACACCCAGGAAGTCACTTTCATTACTTCTGTGATTCACTATTTATTGGTTAGTAAGTTAGAAGGTTCTGGTCTATTCTCAGTGTCCCTCTGCTTTTCAGCAACAGAATAGCTGTTAATGTTCAATAATTTTAATTACTTCTTTTTCTTTTAATATAAGCTGTTTTCTAATACTGAGTTTTCTCAGTAAGAATTTTTGCATTCAATTAAATGACACATGTATAATATTATAAACTAGTATAATGTTTCCCTCAGTTCATAGTTTCATCGTATTCACTGTTTCTGTTAGTTACAATATTTTCGATCTCCAGTTGGGCCTAATTTTCCATGTATGAGAGCGTTCACATCAAATCAAGCTGTTTAAATACGATCACAATGTTATTCTCTGAACATTTATAATTACATTTATTTAAACCTGTTAATCATTCACTGAAGTATAACTTTTTCTACTTAATGATTAGAAAAGGTAAACACTGGTCTCTTGAAGGTTTTAAAATACCAACTGTCCTCTACAAATAGTTTTTTTACTAGACTCTTCTGTCAAACAATGGTATTCTGGTTATTGAAACTCTTCGGCAATTCTTATCCAAAAGCTGTTTTAACCTTGTATTCAAATTTGATTAGAAACATTGATAAGAATACTATTTTTAACTTGCTTGATCACTATTTCCTGTATCTTGTTAGATGTGTCTTAGTTGTTAGATGTGTCTAATAAAGATGAGTTGGGATTATAATATAGGTACTGTGGCATTCCCTGGTGGCCTAGTGGTTAGGATTCTGGGTTTTCACTGCCATGGCCCGGGTTCAATCCCTGTTGGGAAACTGAAATCCTGCAAGCTGCTCAGTGAGGCAAAAAAAAAAAAAAAATTTATATATATATATACACACACATATATTTGTGCACATATAATGTTATATATATACCATGCATTAGCTAATTAAATGAATAATTATGTTAACATTTTTAAACTTTAGATGGTATTGCCAAAGGCACACATATATGAGTAAATAGCACTTTAATGGGACATTAAAGTTCTGACAAAAATTAAAATCATGGGACAAATAATAAACCTTATGATTAATGTACGAGTTAGGGATAAACTGTTCATAGATTTTGTGGACAAATAAAACACATAGCTAGATTGTTTTGGTCTTTAAATAAGCAAAGTGAAGTCAAATATCTACCAAGTCTGCATCAACACAAGTGGCTACCATGGGGTTGTAGGCTCTAAATTGTTCTTTTTTGCTAAGGCTAGGCAGCTGATTCATGTCAGCTAACTTGCTAACTTATATTCAGACCAATGAAATTTAAATTTTGGATCTGACACTTATTGTGAGTTAAAAAAAAACACATTTATATAGTTGTGTAATCTCACAATTATACAAAATACAAATTTCTGTGGGCTTCAGTTTCATCAACTATAAAATGCCTATAAGAATACCTACCTGGCAGGGTTGATGTAAAACTTAAATGAGATAACATATGAAAAGCGGGGAAGGAAATGGCAACTTAGTACAGTTTCTGACTCAATAATAGGTGTGCAATAAAATAGTTTTATCATAATAGCTATTAAGAATAGTATAGTAGAACATAAAAAAGTTATCTGTAATAATTGTCTCAAGTGCCCATTTTAAGAATTCAAACCAGTTTCTGTCCTTTATCCCATTTCTGTGTTATTTTTCCTTTGTTTTGTTTTTGGTGTTAGAAGG
Source organism: Bos mutus (assembly GCF_027580195.1). Taxonomy (NCBI): domain Eukaryota; kingdom Metazoa; phylum Chordata; class Mammalia; order Artiodactyla; family Bovidae; genus Bos; species Bos mutus. The sequence continues at coordinate 58,519,477 of NC_091622.1, read as the reverse complement.
GAAGGGGCGGAAGGTAGCAAGTTAGTTTTTTTTAATGTTCTCATGGACAGAAAAGCTTGGGCAAGTTTTTTAGCTAGCAGATTTAACAAAAAGTAATTTTAATATATTGTTGTCTTGCAACCCAACTTTAACAAGGGAGCTTTTAAAAATTCCTTTCTTTTTTCCATGGAAAAAACCGTTTCAGATGATCCTTGAAGGTTTTGCTTCTCTGTAACCAAGACAAGCTAAAAAGTGCTCCTGCTAGAAACTCCATTTTGAAATATTATGCTTAGTTTTCAAAATATTGGTGGGAGGCTGGGCTGAAGAGGTTTAAAAATGACATTTAATCTATTTAAATGTGCCTATCAAACAGGGCAGCCTTCTTGTTCAAGAAAACAGTTGCAGCAGTCTGTTGCCAAAGAAGGCTTAGCTATAAATCATGTGAATGATGGCTTTTTCACAGCTGTTTCTACAGTTTTAGCACTAAATTTTGGTTAGGAATTTTGACAGAATCCTTAAGAAGCGTACTATGTAAAGATGACTGTTTTCTTTTCAAAATACAAAATAATCTCTCTTTATGTATTTTTTGCTTTTATTTTTATTTTTTTTATTTTTTGCTTTTAATTGTGAAAATTGTCATAACACATAAAGGTAGAAAGGATAGTATAATGACCCCTGAAAACACATCACTCAGTTTTAAGAGCTGTCAACATTCTGTACCTTGTTTTGAGATGGGCTTTCAATGTAAACTTTTTAATAGAAGCAGGTATACACAATGAATTTGCATGTTCTGAAAAGACAATATGTTTATTCTAGTATCTGGCTTGGTGTGTGTGTGTGTGTGCGTGTGCGTCTGAAGCCACTTTTATTCAATTACAATTTTAAATCCTTTCTGGGGCAAAGCAGATTTTCCTTAAATAAAAAATAACCAATTGAATTATTTATTGAATACCTAATACATATGCAGCCTTGTGTGACCTTCTCTGAGGGAGTGACGCCAATAAATGCCAAGACAGAGTTCCTCAAAGAGGTGGAAAAATAGGGCATAAATCAAGTCGTATTCCAGGCTCAGGAACAAACTGGTGAGGCCTTGACCTCAAGTAGAGTTTCCCAACATATCTTGTCCTGAAAGCCTCTTTCACAGTATTAAGCAATCTCTTGAGCCCCTGAGGAATTTAAAGATATCATTTCATCATTTGTGTGTGGTATACAAACAAGTGTTGACCTATATTTTCTTTTATGTAATTCTATTTCATTAAAGATTGTACGGAAAAGTTTATTTCAAATAAATTTAAAATATTCAGAAAATAAAATATGAATATTTAACATACTCGTACATAAAGATAAATATTGGCATTTTCCCATTTAATGAATAGTTTTATGTTACTAAAATTATTTGAACTACATAATAAAATGTATTTTATGACACATTTTTAAATGACACACTGTGTTTGGTATTAGGACTGAAAAAAGTGAAAAGTGAAAGTGAAGTCACTCACTCGTGACTGATTCTTTTCGACCCTGTGGACTGTAGACTGCCAGGCTCCTCCATCCATGGGATTTTCCAGGCAAAAATACTGGAGTGGGGTGCCATTTTCTTCTCCAGGGGATCTTCCTGACCCATGGATCAAACTCAGGTCTCCTGCATTGCAGGCAGAGTCTTCACCCTCTGAGCCACAAGGGAATCCCACTGAATATATACTCAAATACAGAATACAATTTACATATTCATTATGGTTTTCCAAGGCTGGTACATCTATATCTTTTTGTATGGAATGTGATATTGGGCATAACAAAGATGAACATTTTTTTATTTTAAATGTCACATATTTAAGGATATTAGAAAACATTGGTCTTTCATATATAATAGGATATAAGATATCCTTTCAAAATAAACTTTTTTTCACTTTCTTTTTTTCTGGCCAATCATCTTATGGGATTTCAGTTACCCAACCAGGGATTGAACCCTGGGCCATGGCAGTGAAAACACCAAATCCTAACCATTAGACCCCCAGGAGACTCCCCTCAAAATAAAGATTTTTAAAGAAAAAATAATTAATAATACACATGGTACTTGGGTATACAAACAAGCCAGCAAAAAGCCACCACGAAGTAATGCTTTGTGAAACACAAAGTTATGGCATCAAAAATGGATAAATATTAATACATTTATAATATTGCTTCTATAACATTTTGTCTGAATTCTTGAATTTTACTCTTAAAAAAGAACAAGTGTGCAAAAATTAAGTTTATTGTTTTGTTCATAAATAACTATATAAGAGAAATGGGTTGGGGCAACTCTTTCAAGTATTTTACAAATAGCACAAAACTAGTAGGAACAGTCTTTATTCCCAATGTGTGAAAAGCCAAACTAGATACAATCATCAATGTTATTTTCTCATTTAATATTTTTTAAAGCATCATTTGTTCTCCAAAAACATCCTGATATGCTATAAATTAGGGTCTGTGTATGGGACTTAACAAGTCTGGTGAAAATCTCCTTGAGGTGATTTTGTAAAACTGAGACAATTGTATGTCCCTCATATTGATTGTATTTCAAAGTTGCTGTTCTTTACGCTTCACATCTTTAACCAGTTGACAATTTATAACTTTAATCAGTGGTTTTCAAGAGAGGGAAGGGGGAGAAATTTTGCATCCCCCCTCAACTCCAGGGGACATTCAGTAATGTCTGGAGACAATTTTGGTTGTAACCCTGGGGACAAGCATGCCACTGTCATCTAGGGGATAGAGGCCAGGAATGCTGCTAAACATCCTACAAAGCATGGGACAGCTCATGAGGAGGAAGAATTATTTGGCCCAATATGTCAACAGCACCCAGGTTAAGAAATCCTGGTACTATGTAAACAGTACACATCTATGACAGATAGTAACTTAAAGCCATGAAATGATCAGAACTATCATAGAAGCTGGCAGGATTTAGTGGTGTAATAAACTGAAGGAGTTACCATCTTATGAGCAACCTCCTATCCCCCACCTCCCTGTGTATTTACTCAGAGGCTCTCAAATATTTCATTTTAAGGTGGGGGAGGGGAGTAAAATTCATATATTTAAATTATTTTGCATATTTGTTGATTTACAGATAGAATAAAAACAGATACCATTACTGACTTTATTCACATGAAAACTTGGTGCTTTGCTGCTCTGAGGCATGCGTGCATAGGCCAAACAGGCTAGAATCTTGTCTCTGGGATTTTAAAACCTGATTTTGGGACAGAGAACTCTTTCCTCTACAAAGGAGAGTATGGGGCAAACCCACAAGAAGAAATGAACAAGAGAGACTAAGATAAAGGGCTTGTGAGGGTGTCCTAGTTACTGGGTCCAATTCATCCCTGTGATTTGGTTACAGGAAATTGCTCATTTTTACTTAAGTCAACTTGAGTTAGGTTTCTGTCTCTTGCAACCAAGAATCCTAACTTATAAAACACACCACTGAATAAATATAAGCAATATTTCAAGAATTAGCTAGAATGCAATGAAATACGAATTTTGAACTGGTGGTTGGTTCTTTGATTACAAGGTATAAGATAGAAATCCCAAACCATTCATTCCACAGTATTAATACCTAGCTGCTGCTGCTGCTGCTAAGTCGCTTCAGTCATGTGCGACTCTGTGCGACCCCATAGACGGCAGCCCACCAGGCTCCTCCGTCCCTGGGATTCTCCAGGCAAGAACACTGGAGTGGGTTGCCATTTCCTTCTCCAATGCATGAAAGTGAAAACTGAAAGGGAAGTCGTTCAGTCGGGTCCGACCCTCAGCGACCCCATGGACTGCAGCCTACCAGGCTCCTCCGTCCATGGGATTTTCCAGGCAAGAGTACTGGAGTGGGGTGCCATTGCCTTCTCCTTTAATACCTAGCATGTACCTAATATTCTGTGTTAGGTGCTGGAAACGTAAAACACATCAAACACAGTCTCTCCTTGCAAAGAACTCTCAGGCTGGTCGAGGGAGATGGAAAAATACGACATGAAAAGAGTGCTGTGATAGAAGCAAACATGTCTTATTATGGGAACCCTCAGGAGGGGCACTAACTCTGATGAGTCGAGAACTTAGAAGTGAAGACTGCGGAAATTGAGTCTTGAAGGACATTAGATGGATAAAGCAGGGAGTTAGAAGGGCATTCTAGCTGGATAGAGCACTAGTAGACTTAGCACGCGAAGAAGGCAATGGCACCCCACTCCAGTACTCTTGCTTGGAAAATCCCATGGACGGAGGAGCCTGGTAGGCTACAGTCCATGGGGTCACTAAGAGTTGGACACGACTGAGCAACTTCATTTTCACTTTTCACTTTTATGCATTGGAGAAGGAAATGGCAACCCACTCCAGTGTTCTTGCCTGGAGGATCCCAGGGACGGGGGAGCCTGGTGCTGCTGCTAAGTCGCTTCAGTCATGTCCGACTCTGTGCGACCCCAGAGATGACAGCCCACCAGGCTCCCCCGTCCCTGGGATTCTCCAGGCAAGAACACTGGAGTGGGTTGCCATTTCCTTCTCCAATGCATGAAAGTGAAAAGTCAAAGTGAAGTCGCTCTGTTGTGTCCGACTCTTAGCGACCCCATGGACTGCAGCCTACCAGGCTCCTCCGTCCATGGGATTTTCCAGGCAAGAGTACTGGAGTGGGGTGCCATTGCCTTCTCCAGGGAGCCTGGTGGGCTGCCGTCTATGGGGTCATACAGAGTCGGACACGACCGAAGCGACTTAGCAGCAGCAGCAGCAGACTTAGCTCGCACGCACAGAGGCTTCGTGAAGAGGAGTAAGTGAAGTGAAGTGGAGTCGCTCAGTCATGTCCGACTCTTTGCGACCCTATGGACTGTAGCCCACCAGGCTCCTCCATCCATGGAATTTTCCAGGCAAGAGTACTGGAGTGGGTTGCCATTTCCTTCTCCGTGGAGAGGAATAGTAGCGTAAAATTAAGACCCTCTTGGGCTTCTGGGGTGGCTCAGACAGTAAAGGATCTGCCCGTGTTACGAGAGACCTGAGTTCGACCCCTGGGTCAGGAAGATCCCTTGGAGAAGGGAACGGCTACCCACTCCAGTATTCTTGCCTGGAGAATCCCATGGACAAAGGAGCCTGGTGAGCTACAGTTCATGGGGTCACAAAGAGTCGGACACGACTGGGCGAGTTTCCCTTTCACAAAGCACTCCTAGTAGTGCGTTTTTACGGAGTGTAAAGTACTAGGGGTTAGCGTTACTGATGGGGACAGGAGTGTGGCCAGGAGGGAGGAAATGGAGGCTGGGGTTGTGTCTTGAAGATCTTGTGAAAACTTGGGACTTCATTCCTAAAACTTTGGAAAGCCACTAATGGATTTTATGCAAAGGAGTGACATGATGCTTGAAATGTCATTGTATAAACAGAGATGATAATAGGTACCTGGGAAGGTTGTTGTAAAAATCATAGAAAATATTTAAAGCTATGATTACAGTGCTTAGAGATGGTCAAGGCCAAAGAATGCACCCTCTTTGTGTCCAAATGTTAAAAACTCAGAGTGGAGCATCTATTAGTAGGTATCACTGTGGCAGATTTTTACCTGAGACTTAGCTTGCTCTAAGGTAATCCCCAGATACTCAGTAAAGTGAAATCTAGATTCAAGGTCAGTCTCAGGACTGGCTAGACCATTCAGCTTTCCTGCAAACCAGAACATTTAAGACTGAGCTGGTGTTTTCAACATCATCCAGGAACTAGAAAGGCTACAAAGAGCCACTGTGAAATCTTTTCAGTATCTGAGGACTGGGGAATAAAGTAGTCTATAAATGACTTATGAATTTAGTTTTATATTAGTTTTTTTTTTTAACTCAATAAATGTTCTTGGACAAAAAACTAAGCCTAAAGAAATGCTTCTTCTGGGTCACAAGTTGGCATAATAAGGGAGAAATACTTCATTGCAACATAAAATATCAAATGAATCTTTTCTATGTTAAAGGAAGGCGAGAGAGGGGGTAAATGAGAAAATCTAGTTCACCCTAGGCTGTCAAACTATTGCGAGATTTCTCTCTGGTGCTATAAGTCACTGGGTTATGCAGTAGATTTCACTTTCTGACTGATTGCAAGGGACCCCTCATGCTCCTTATGTAGGTCAGTGATTTAGAAACTTAAAGGGATAAAAGTAATTATTTGGAAAATAATTAAAATGTAATCCTTTTATTTTAAACAGTTAAATTTATCTTACTATCTAATTTTATGTTAAAGACAGAGTTTATTTCAAATTAGAGGAAAATGAAAAATATCTGAAAATATAGCTTTGATAGAATAAGTTTGGAAACAGTATCTATTTGTTAATTAAAACTTTTTTTCTGTGTGTTTTTATCAGATAGTTTTTAGGGCTTTAAATTAACCACTGAAACATATTCTTCATGATAATTCTAATTGTTAACATTTTTCCAGGTAGGTGACCAAAAACTTTTTAACAATTTAGAATATTTTTCTTTATAAAAAGGTTAAATAAGCATATATGCACATGTGTATATTTGCATAGAAAGCTTTATAAAGACTATATGAGATACTACTAACAGTAGTTTCCTTGAGTTTGGGATTATCAGATGCAGAGGGAGGGATAAATTTAACTTTCACCTTGTATTCCAATTTACACAAGCATGTATTATTTTAATAATTTAAAGAACTAAATAAAAGGAATATTTTTCTAAAATATATATGCATAATCTTCATAGTTAATAGCTGTATGCTTTCTCCCCTTTGAGGTCTATTTGCCAAATCACAGTATACCCATACATTAATATTTGTTTTGTATACAAGTACAGTCAAAGATACATAAATGACCTTGAGATTGTAATGCAATATGTTAACTGAACTGCAAGGGCACATGTGACTGAAACATAGTGCAATTCACATGTATAATAATCCAAAAAGTTCAAAAAGGAAAGAAGGGTTAACAGGTATTTTTGTATGTGAAAATTTAGACATGGAGTAATTTTATGTTCCTATATATTTTTCTGTTTCTATATATTTAACATTTGATTATTAAAACATCAAATTACTTCTCCTAGCACATTATGAAACCCTACTAGTAAAGCTTTTTTCATTTTCAAAATGTAGCAGGTGTCCAGAGTAATTTATTTTTTCCAAGTAAACCATTTAGATTAAAAAGTGAAGCCTGATTCTAGATATTAGCCTCAATGTAAGACAAAACTCTTGAAAATTCCTGAAAGATTGCTCTTTTAAAAATATTCTTAATATAGATATTCTGTGTTTAATAATGTTGTAATTTATAAATTCCATGGTCACAACAGCTCATTTTACTCTGTAACCGTGGGCAACTTATTTAATCTCACTAAGCTTCAGTTTCCTCATCTTTAAAATGGGGACAATAAAGGACCTAGTTCATAAGGTTATTATGAGGATTAAATATGATAATACATATAATATGCTTAATGTCATTTGTGGTAAATAATAAGCTCTCAATAAATATTAGCTATTATTTTGCTTACACTTCACTATTCTTTTAATCATTTTAGCATTTCCCAACATAAACTCTAGGTTTTGAAATATACTCCTTTAAAACACTTAGTAGAGCATTTTCTTTCCAGTTGTTATATTACTAGTTTAATTTTAACTCCTAGAACAAATAGTCTCATCTTTTCTGCCATGTAACACAAAATCAACTGTGGAATACATTTATTTCAATTCTTGCATTTAATGTGTATTATCAGTTAGCTAACATTTATCTACCTCATTATTGCTAAATATCACTAAGAATAGCAATATCAACAACAAATACATGTTTGAAATGGTCATGCCTTAACATTAAGTTCTGAATTGGTTGCATATGGTCAGAAAAAGGGTTTCAACAATTAAATTTATGAAGGACTGGCTTTCCACAGAATGAAAGTAAACTCATATTCTTTCTGATGTATAGCTGTAGATTTAAGAATAGTTAATTTAAAAAGTGCAATATTTAAGGAAAATAATTGGGTTAATACAGTAATATTAGCTTAGGTAAATAAAACATGCTCTACCTTAAGTATGAAATCTGAGGATAGAACTTGTGAATTAGACTAAAATTAGTTGAGCTGATTTCAATAAAAAGTTATTTAAATGAAACACATTTTCATAGTTTCTTTTAAACTCCTGCTCTTTATATTCTGAAAGTATACTATGAAGTCAGCTGTACAGTACCTTGATCAGGTTGTGTCCCACGGTGTAGACAGCTGCTAAATTTCCCTTCTCTCCAGGAGCATGGATACCAGTCCCATACCCATGCCAAGCGACTAGATATGGGTTGTGAATTGTAATCCAATATTTGACACGGTCCCCAAATGTCTGGAAACAGTATGTGGCATAGTCATTGAAGAAATCTATTATGGTTTCATTTTTCCACCCCCCATATTTTTCCTGGAGTGCCAAAGGCAAATCCCAATGATATAAAGTAACTATAGGTTCAATGTTTCTAAGTACCAGAGCATTGAGAAGAGTATCGTAATACTGGAGACCTTTTGCGTTGACAGCTGATACTATTCCACCTGGGAAAAGCCTTGGCCAGGAAATTGAAAATTGATAGAAAGAAACACCTATAAAATCCAGGGCTGATAAGTCCTTTTCCAGAAAAATGTAACTGTCACTGGAACTATTCATGCTGTTGACATTTTTAAGGTGAGTATGGATGAAGTGATCCCATATAGAAGGTCCTTTTCCGTCTGCCTTCCAATTTCCTTCCACTTGAAATGCTCCAGTCCCAACGCCCCAGAAAAAGTTTTTAGGAAAAGTGTCATAGAGAAACAGCTGACTTTCATTTACCGGACTGAAATTAGGATTTTTAGACCATATAGTTCTTCCGTCTCCAGAGAATCCAGTAACAGCTCGTAGGAGGATAAACGCTGACAGGATGACAGATCTTTGCAGTCCCCCGCTGGACATTGTTTTCCTATAGCGTATGTTTCTTTCATCGGTGCTGAAGAAAATCCATTCATTCCCTGGAGATCATGCCGCACAGCCTGGCTTCATTTGCCACTAACTGCTCGACTGTCTTATCAACGCTTCAGTAAAAAAGCTTGTGATTGTAAAGCTCTGTCAATGATTAGCTTGAACTGTGAGACTTAGGATGGGTCAGGGAGAGCAACGTAATTTGAGGGAGGTGGCTCTATTGCACTCACCAGCATGTTGCCTTCTCTCTTATTATTGGAAAAATTATATGGAAATGCATCAGTGACAAATAGTTCAAATGTGTAACTTATATATAAACAAGGAAGAAAATGCCATAGTTTCTCTGTCGCCTTTCATAGTGATGCAAATCTTTTCTGGCTGTTTTGGACATTATTGAGTAAAGTGTATACCTTTTCTATTTTTGTAGGTTTTGAGTGGTAATTTTATGTTTCGCATTTCAGAAAAAGCAATTTTATGGACAAATAAACAGCATTCCTATATGCCAATAATAAAGAATTAGAAAACATAAGATATTATACATCCATGAAAATTACAACACATTTAAGAATAATCTTATTAACTACTGTTTTATTTTAAGAAAAATTTTAAAATGCATTTATAAATTAAAAAATGAAGGAAGAAATATACAGCACTTTCTGGGTGGAAACATTGAATAATTTCCAACTTAATTTATACATTTAATTCACTTTTCACCAAAGTCCTCTGATCCCAAATTTTAGTTCAACAAAATTATTGTGGAAATTCACTTAAAGAATAAATACACAATAATTACAAAAAAAAAAAAACCTGAAAAAATAGTGATGCTGTGTACTACCTTCAGATATGAAAACATAAAGAAAAATTTAAAGAGCATTGTCTGGAATAAGAATAAGTATAAATAAGTATTGTACAGAACCTATAGCCTCCAAATGACCTTGGTTATTTGGTCATTAGTTAAAATTTTAAAAATTTGAAGCATTACATACTAGTGAGAGGCAGAGTGGTTAATGGTTTGGCCTCTACAGTTAGACTGCCTGAGTTTAACAGTTGTGTGGCTGAGGACAAGTTTTTCAGCTTTCTGCACCTCAGTTTCTTTTCATGTACAATAAGGCATAATAGTAGTATCAACCGCCTGAATTATTGTGAGATAATACATGTAAAGCACTTTGAATAGACACACATAGTAAGTGCTCAATGGACACCACTCTTACTTCTATGTGAAAAGTGATGATTATTCAGAAAGTGGTGCAAGGATTTAGCATAGAAGACACCAAGTTCTGGCTCCTGCCTACATGTCTAGCTTCATTTCTCATCCATTAACCACACGCAACCCCCTTCCCTGCAGCGGTAAAAGCCTTTAATGAGCTATGCACACGCCCGTTGCCCCACCCCTGTGCCTTGGTCTGTGTGCTCTCTGCATAGATGTGCTCTCCCCGCTTCAGTTAGCTCTGGTCTACCCGTTCTTCAAAACTTCAGTACGTCTTCTGGAAAGCCTTTCTGACTCCCCCATTGGATTTTATTTTTTTTAATTATTTTGTTTATTAATTTATTTTTGGCTGTGCTGGGTCTTTGCTGTTGCTTGGGCTTTTCTCTAGTTGTGGCGAGCAGGGACTACTCTCTAGTTGCAGCCACGGACTTCTCCCTGGAGCAGCTTCTTTTGGTGTGGAGCCCAGGCTCTCCAGTGCGCAGGCTTCAGTAGTTGTGGCACACAGGCTTATTTGCTCTGCGGCATGTGGGATCTTCCCAGATCAGGGATTGAATCTGTACCTACCTGCATCGTCAGGTGGACTCGTCACCTCCTTATATTATTTATTTTTAAATTTAGATTTTAAGAAGGTTTTAGCTTATTGGCCCTCTCCTGAAAAAAATCTTCAGTCACTGCAGGTAAAGTCACCCCATCTGTAGAACCTATTCCACCTGTTGTCCAGGCTCCAGCTCGCTTTTTGCCAGTGTCACCATTGGCCTTACAGTCCTGACTTCATCCTGTGCCTGCATTCCTTTGGCTGTTTTCCTGAGGTATGCTTTTCATACAGGCCACATCTTGCAGGTCTGTGTCTGGGTTCATTTTTGGGGATGTAATCCAAGGAATTGTAAATCAACTGTCTTGTCACCATAAAATGGGTTCTTAGTCCAAATACCAAGATGACATCTGGTGTGGTTTTATACATTTTAGCTAGTTTTTCCTGACTTTCTGTCTTAGGCACTGCTGTGTCCCCAGGGTGAAGGACATTTGTTTCTACTGAGGCAGTGGTTTGGTCATGAACTTCCTGGTCCAGATGGTTACAGTGACATTCATGATGGAAGCTGATCCTCAGGCAGGTCAGGAGGAAAAATAGCCACTCTGATTTGATTTAAATGAATATTCTCTGTGTTTCCATGGCAGCCCATGTTTTCGCTGTTATGACACTTAACACAGACTACATTTATCTGTATCTTTTGTTTGACTGTAATCTCTGTCTTTTAAAAACAAGAGCCAGGGTCAAGGAGCGCGCGGCGGAGGCGACGGCGGCGGTGGCGGTCGGGCCTAGTTGTGTCTCTTTAAAAAAAAATAAAAATTAAAATAAAATAAAATAAAATAAATAAAAACAAGAGCCATTACTGTTTGGTTCCCTATTGAATATCTGGGGCCTAAACTTGTGTTGAATGAAGGAATGTAGCAATGATAGACTATGCATACCTCTATCACTGCATTTATCATGTAATCCCAGAACTGTTTGTCTCTCTTACTAGACTGTAAGAATATCTCTTATTTAAATTTTTATCTTATCAGAGTAAATGCTTAATCATTGTCTGTTAAATGAATGGAGTTGATGCAATTAGTTCCCTATTTTAAAATTAAAATTTCCTAGGTCTTGAGACAAAATTGACATATAGGGCTTCCCATATGGCGTAGTGGTAAAGAATCCACCTGCCAATGCAAGAGATGTAGGAGATGCAGGTTTGATCCCTGGATGAGGAAGATCCCCTGGAGTAGGAAATGGCAACCCACTCCAGTATTCTTGCCTGGGAAATTCCATGGACAGAGGAGTCTGGTGGGATACAGTTCAAAGTGTTACAAAGAGTCAGATATGAATGAGCAACTGAGCACATATGCACACAAGTGATATATAACATTGTTTTAGTTTAAGGGGTACAAATAATGATTTGACATATGTATATATTATGAAATGATTACTAAAAAATTTTTTAATGTAATAATTCAGAACCTCATAAATATATTTATTTCAAAAATATACAGCCACAGAAATTTAAGATGGTAAATTTTATGTTATATGTATTCTACCACAATAAAAAATATATATACATTGGGAATTTCCTGGCAGTCCAGTGGTTAGGACTCTACACTTTCATTGCTGAGGGCTCAGGTTCAATCCTTGGTCGTGGAACTAAGATCCCATAAGCCACATGGTCCCACAGAAATCTAGAAGGAAACAGAAGTAAAATGAAATTATATAAACATATGGTTTATAGGATGATATATATATTTGAGCATACATAATTTATAATTAAAATATTTGAAAAAATAAAAATTGAAAAGCTAATAACAAACTTGAAAAATGAGCAAATCTAGAAAGCTAATGGCCAACTTTTTATTATATAAGTAATTCATTGCAAATCAATAAGAAAAATAAATAAATGGGTAAACTACATGAGTAAAAAATATACAAGAGAGGAAATTGTAACTGTGTAGCTACTGAAAAACTTTTAATGACTGGTAATTAAAAGCACTTACAAAAATTACTATACAACATTTTCTTTATAAAATTATCAAAAATATACCTAAGTAATAAAAATCAACATTAATGAGGTTGTAACACATTGCTGATTAGAATATAAACTTGCACAATACTCATGGAAAACAATTTTTAATATTTCATGAATCTTAGATTTTATTCTATCTTTGAATCTAGTGATCTCTGAAGTATAATAAATTAATTAAAAATATATAAAATGCTGTGTGTGCAAATATTTTTATAGCAGCATTATTTATGACAGAAGGAAATTAGAAATAATTTAACGATTCATTCATAGGGGACTAATTACCTAAAGCATGAAATGTCCATTTGATGAAATGTTTATCATTAACGTTTTCAAAGAATATGTAGTAACATTAAAATATTGAAGATAAAAAAAACTGAAAAAAATCCAGGCAATAAAATGAATAATCAGTATGATTATAATGATGTAATAAAAACTATAACCAATACTTAGAATTATAAGAAAATACCCACATTTTTGGCTTCCCTGGTTCATTGGTAATAAATCTGCCTGCAGTGCAGGAGACATGGGTTTGATCTTTGGATCAGAAGACCTTCTGAAGAAGGAAATGGCAACCCACTGTGGTATTCTTGCCTGGGAAATCCCATGGACAGAGAAGTGTGGTGGGCTGCAGTCCATGGGGTCACAAGAGTCAGACGTGACTTAGCAACTAAACAACAATAACAACAACCCACATTTTTTACCATATTGCATTCGGTAATATATCACACCATTTCTTGGTATTTCCCCAAATGAATTAAAAATTTATGTCCACACAAAAACATGCACATAAATATTTGTAGAAGCTTTATCCATAATTGCCCAAAATTGAAAGTGATGTCATTCAGTGAATGGGTAAACAAAGCTGTGGTAAATGGAATATTATTCAGTGATAGGAAATGAGCTATCAAGCCTGGAAAAGACATAGAGGAGCCTTAAATGCACATTACTAAGTGAAAGGAATGAATCTGAAATGGCTACATACTGTATGATCCAAACTATATGATAAGCTGTAAAAAGATTATTGGTTGCCAGGTACTGGGGAGAGGAAAGCGTGAATAAGTGGATTGCAGGGGATTTTTAGGGCAGTGAAATAAGTATTCTGTAGGATCTTGTAATATTGAGCCCGTTAATCAAAACATATAGAATGTACAACATAAAGAGTGAATCTCAATATAAACTATAAACTTTAGTTAGTAATAATATATCAATATTAGATTATCAATTATAATAAATACACCATGCTAATGCAAGATGTTAAATATGGGGAAAATGTGGGGGAAGAGAGAGAAGCAATTTATGGAAACTTTGTAACTATAATTGCTCAAGAAAAAGTATTAATTAAAAAATAGTTTGTTAACAAACACTAGGTTTTGAAATGTATACTGAGCATTTTTTAAGTTAATTTGTTAAATTAACTATAGTTGGTTTACAATATTGTATTAGTTTTAGGTATACAACTTCAGATTCTTTTCATTACAGATTATTAGAATATATTGAATATAGTTTCCTGTGCTAAAATGTAAATCTTTGTTGTTTATCTATTTTATATATAGTGGTATGTATCCCACCCCTTTTCCCTTTGGTAACCATAGGTTTGTTTTCTATGTCTCTGAGTCTGTTGCCGTTTTGTAAATAAGCTCGTTGTGTCATCTTTTAGATTCTAAAAATAAGTGATAGCATATGGTATTTGTTTTTCTGACTTCACTTTGCATGATGATTTCTAGATCCTCCTGTGTTCCTGCAAATGGTAATATTTCATTCCTTTTTATGGCTGAGTAATATTCCACTATATTACTCATTCAGTTCAGTTCAGTCACTCAGTCGTGCCAACTCTTTGTGGCCCCATTGACTGCAGCATGTCAGGCTTCCCTGTCCATCACCAGCTCCCACAGCTTGCTCGAACTCATGTCCATTGAGTCAGTGATGCCATCCAACCATCTCATCCTCTGTCGTACACTTCTCTTCCTGCCTTCAATCTTTCCCAGCATCAGGGTCTTTTCCAATGAGTCAGTTCTTCACATCAGGTGGCCAAAGTATTGGAGCTTCAGCATCAGTCCTTCTGATGAATATTCAGGACTGATTTTCTTTAGGATGGACTGGTTTGATCTCCTTGCAGTCCAAGGGACTCTCAAGAGTCTTCTCCAACACCACAGTTCAAAAGCATCAGTTCTTCGGTGCTCAGCTTTCTTTATGGTCCAACTCTCACATCCATACATGACAACTGGAAGAAAAACTAGACTAGACGGACCTTTGTTGGCAAAGTAATGTCTCTGTCTTTTAATATGCTATCTAGGTTGGTCATAGCTTTTCTTCCAAGGAGCAAGCGTCTTTTAATTTCATGGCTGCAGTCACAAACTGAAGTGATTTTGGAGCCCAAGAAAATAAAGTCTTTAACTATTTCCATTTTTTCCCCATCTATTTGCCATGAAGTGATGGGACTGGATGCCATGATCTTTGTTTTTTGAATGTTGAGTTTTAAGCCAGCTTTTTCACTCTCCTCTTTCACTTTCATATTACTCAAGAACCCCACATCTTCTTTATCCGTTTATCTGTTGATGGGCACTTAGGTTGCTTCCATGTCTTGGCATTTTTAAGGAATAAAAGAGAAAAATAGATGAAGAAATTTTATGATGACAATGACTCAATACTGAGACAAAAATTTCCAAATATTTACAAAAATAGATTATGAATTTATGAAGTATTTCTCATGGCTTAGTGAATCAAGACTAGAAGCTTCTTTTTTTGTAAACAACTATCACATATTTTTTGAATATTTTACTCATAAAAGGATCCATCTTAGGTCCTAGGAGAGGACCATATACATCCCTGCCCTCGCAGAGTTTACAGTTTAGTCAAGGAAAGAAAGAATAAAAAACATAAAATGTCCAAGAATTTAGATAGTGTCCGCCACCTACCAGGTGAGTGGGGCAGATCTATACACTCTAGGAATTCTGCATTCAAAGCACCACTTCATAATGCTTTGTACAAACAACAGAATTTTATAGTTGAGTGGGTCTTTAGAGATCATCTGGGTCAACCCTTTATTTCATAGATGAGGGCTTTGAGACGAAGATATTAGAAGCCAGAATTCATCATTTAATCATTCATCTATTCATTCAACAAATTTTTATTGAGTATCTCCTATGGTCAAGCACTTTGTTGGAGGTTGGAATTTAAAACTGAAGATGTCACAGTTTTCACTGATTCAACTCACAGATTCAAATCTTATAGAAACACATTTGTGCTCACTCAGTTGTGTCTGACTCTTTGTGGTCCGATGGACTATAGCCCGCCAGGCTCCTCTTTCCATGGAATTTTCCAGGCAAGAATACTTGAGTGGTGTGCTACTCCAAGGGATCATCCCAACCCGGGGATCGAATCCACGTGTCTTGCGTCTCCTGCATTGGCAGGTGGCTTCTTCACCACTAGTGCCACCTGGGACGCACAGAAGCACATAGGACTCATATGTCATCCAGCATTATAAGTCTGTGTCGGAGAAGGCAACGGCACCCCACTCCAGCACTCTGGCCTGGAAAATCCCACGGGTGGAGGGGCCTGGTAGGCTGCAGTCCATGGGGTCACTAAGAGTCGGACATGACTGGGTGACTTCCCTTTCACTTTTCACTTTCATGCATTGGAGAAGGAAATGGCAACCCACTCCAGTGTTCTTGCCTGGAGAATCCCAGGGACGGGCGAGCCTGGTGGGCTGCTGTCTATGGGGTTGCAGAGTCAGACACGACTGAAGCGACTTAGCAGCAGCAGCAGTGAGTCTGTGTGTGTGTGTGTGTATATGTGTATGTATGCAAGTGGAAGGCTGAGTGGAGATGCCTGAAAACTCTTATTTTTTTCTTAAAAAATGAAGAATGAATGACAAGATTTAGCCAGAAGGAGGAGGGGAGGAGGGAGAAAAGCTCTCCCATGTAGATGGAGAAGCGTATTTAAAGTCCCAGGAATGGAAACGTTTGGCAAGTCGTTTAGGACACCTGGGTCCTAAGAGTTAGAGGGAAATGGCAAGAAATGATTTGCAGAGATTGGCAGGGACTAGGTAATGAAGAAGTTCATGACCCATGTTGCTGGAATTTGGGCTTTACCTTGAAAAAAATAGGCAGCCATTGAAAACATTTTAAGCAAGTATGTAAGGTAGGGTAATACTGTATAGACAGACCCAGAAATACAAAGTTAAGGCCCACACAGAAGGTCATCTGCCACACATTTGTCTGAAGAAGGAGTTCCAAGTTATCAGGTGGCTCTTTACAGTGATCAGAGATCCAGACTGCTCATGTGTGTGGTCAGTTGCCTCTAAGGCCTCGAGGGGGCCTCACCCAAGGCACTCAGTTGGGGAAAGTGGAAACCCTACAAGCTCTGGCCTGGAAGTGATGTACATAGTTTCTAACACATTGCAGTGGAGAAAACTAGTCCTGTGGCCACTTCTAGAGGCAGGGTGAACTGGGCAATATTCTCTGGTGTTCTTGCGTGCTCAGTCACGTCCAACTCTTTGTGACCACATGCACTGTAGCCCGCCAGGCTCCTCTGTCCATGGAATTTTCCAGACAAGAATACTAGAGTGGGTTGCCATTTCCTACTTCTGGGTATCTTCCCAACCCAGAACCAAACCTGCATCTCTTGCATCTCCAGCATTGGCAGGAAGATTCTTTACCTCTCCACCACTTCTGTCCCTACTCTATTCTGTACTCCATGCTGTGGATGGGAGAGCACACATTTTGGTATTTAGCCAGCATCCTCTGCCACAGGGAGGGCCCTGATCAGATCTTCAATCTAGGAGAATCACTCTGGCAGGGAGTGGATAATACTGGAAGCAGGGAGATTGGTTAAAAGGCTTGTTAATCTGAAAAATGATCTGGCTTGAACAAAACATAGTATGTAGCAGGGTAACACGGCGAGAAAGAGACGAGTTAAAGAACTAGTTCGAAGATAATACCAACAGGCTTTGATAATCAAGCGGATATTGAGATGGAGTTTAGAAGAGAAAGGAACCAGTGGTGACCCAGGTTTCTGACCTGGGCAACTGGGTGAAAATAAGAACCAGGACTTTGAAAAGAAGATGGCATTCTTAACATTTTGAGTTTGAGGTATGAAATATCTGGTGTGCAGTTAGCTATTTGAGACTAAAGTTTGAGGAAAGATCTTTTTCTGAAAGTATAAATGTGGGCCCTATGCTATGCTAAGTCACTTCAGTCGTGTCCGACTCTGTGTGACCCCATAGACCGCAGCCCAAATGTGGGCCCTATCAGTGTGTAAACAGTGGTTAAAACTTTAGAAATAAATGGAGATGCATCACACAAGAAGTGAAAAAGGAGTTTTTCACAAATCTTTAAAACATTTTTATTGTGATAAAATATACATGGAATTTACCATTTAACTGTTTTTAGGTGTACAGTTCAGTGGCATTAAGTACATTCATATTGTTATGCCACCATCACCATCCATCTCCAGATGTCTTTCATCTCCCCAAACTGAAACTCTGTACCCATTAAACAATGACTCCTCATTTCCCCCTTTCCTCAGTCCCTAGCAATCACCAATCTACTTTCTGCATCTATATGAATTTGACTTCTCCAGGTACTTCATATAAATAAAATAATATAATACTTATTCTTTTGTGTTTGACTTATTTCACTTAGCATTATGTTTTCATAATGGTTCATCCATCTGAAGCATGTGTCGGAACTGAATTCCCTTCTGAAAGTGAAAGTGAAAGTCGCTCAGTCGTGTCCAACTCTTTGCGACCCCGTGGGCTGTCCATGAGATTCTCCAGGCCAGAATACTAGAGTGGGTAGCATTTCCCTTCTCCAGCGGATCTTCTCAACCCAGGGATTCAACCCAGGTCTCCTGCATTGCAGGCAGATTCTTTACCAGCTCAGCCACAAGGGAAGCCCAAGAACACTGGAGTGGGTAGCCTACCCCTTCTCCAGGGGATCTTCCCAACCCAGGAAT
Source organism: Bos mutus (assembly GCF_027580195.1). NCBI lineage: Eukaryota > Metazoa > Chordata > Mammalia > Artiodactyla > Bovidae > Bos > Bos mutus. Next base: position 58,500,892 of record NC_091622.1, on the reverse strand, counting down.
CGAACTGGGGTCTCCCGCATTGCAGGCAGATTCTTTACCAACTGAGCTATCAGGGAAGCCCTAATTCCCTTCTGAGGTCGAATACTATTCCATTGCATGGCTATATCACATTTTATCCATTCATTCATTGGTGAACATTGGGTTGTTTCTACCTTTTGGCTGTTGTGAATAATGCCACTATGAACAGCATTATTCCCCTGGTGGCCCAGTGGCTAAGACTCTGGGCTCCCAATGTTGGGGGCTTGGGTTCAGTTCCTGGTTGGGAACTGAATCCCACATGCCACAGCAAAGAATTTGCACGCTGCAACCAAAAAGTTTCTGTATGCTGCAACTAAGACCCAGAAAGCTAAATACATAGATATTGAAAATAAATACATTTATTAGAGTCCCTGCTTTCAATTCTTTGGCGTATACACACAAAAGTAGAACTCCTGGATCACATGGCCGTTCTATGTTAAATTTTTTGAGGGATTTCCATACTGTTTGCCACAGTCTCAATTTTTGCTGCACGTCAAATTCACCTCTTGAGTTTTAAAAAAATACATGTGCTCAGTCTCCATCCCCTGGAGACTGATTCAGTCTATCTGAATAGACACCTGACTTCTGTTTCTTTTTAGAATTCATATTCTTTAAGATACTAGAAACAAATTAATAAGGTTGGTTTTAAAAGAGTAAGAATAAAAGAATATGGAGCAAAAAGTTGAAGTCCTCACTGTTAACATTTGGAGTGTATCCTTACACACACACACACACACACACACACACACAAGAGCCTGGCAAGCTACAGTCCATAGGGTCACAAAGAATCAGACACAACTGAAGTGACTTAGCATGCATGCATGCTAATTATATATAAAGCATTAAATCCCTTGCCTGATATATATGTTGCAAATACTTTCTCCCAACAATTTCTCTCTTAACTCTTTTAAAAAACAGCTTTATTGAGATATAATCCCCATACCATGCGATCATCCACTAAAGATATACAGTTCAATAGTTTTTAGTGTATTCAGAGTTGGGCAACCATCTCCACAATCAATTTCAGAATATTACTGAACTCTGCTTTAATATATTTATATGTGAAAATGGTTTTCATTTTCTATAATCAAATTATTAATTTCCTTTTGGGTTTCTGGGCTAGGGAAGCAGTCCCCATTCCCAAATTATAAAGGTATTCTCATATCTTTTTAGTACTTTTGTAGTTTTGCTTTTCATGTGTGATTTTCTTAAAATTAATTTTTATTTTTATAAACTGACTCATTTGAAAAAACCATGATGCTGGGAAAGATTGAAGGTGGGAGAAGGGAATGATAGAGAATGAGATGGTTGGATGGCATCATCGACTCAATGGACAAGTTTGAGTAGACTCCGGGAGTTGGTGAAAGGGAGGCCTGGCATGCTGCAGTCCATGGGGTCACAAAGAGTCAGATATGACTGAGCGACTGAACTGAACTGAACTACTCCCCTGTCCCCTCCCCTACTTTCAACTCTGTAGCTGTTCTTCTAGAATTTGTATATTTCCACATTTGAACTTTGCATAATAGTCAGGTACAGTTGTTATCCTTCAGTTCATTAATTTGAGACTATTGATACCCTTCCATGGTAGATAAAGATTTTGGTTTCTTATGTCACCATTTTTTGTTGGTTAAAAAAATTTACTTTTTTGGTTAAATTGATATTTAGAGTTTACATTATTTTTTACACAAATATTATTCATTGCTGAGTATCGTAGTATACTACGATTATGTTCTCTATCTTCCTTTTTGTTTTTCTTACAGTTTAATAATTGCCTTGTTTTTCACTTGCTTAGTTGTCTGTAGCTTTTGTCAAATTCCCACACCTACCAATAGCTCTTAGTACAAGGTCTATCTCTATTATTAGTTTCAATCTTTTTTCTCAGGTTACTCCTCCTGGAGACCTTTGTTTGCCTCCATCTGCTGATGCTCTGGGCCTGTTCCTTTCTGCATATTTGTCATTTTAGGACTTCCCTTTGCTGACAACTTAGGAATTCCTTTACCTTTTTATGGTTTCAATTCTATTATATGAATCTCTTTTTTTCATTTTTCCTGGTTTATTCCCTCCTGTCATGGAGTGAATGCCCCAGTAGCTTTGTTCAGAGGGCACAGTGATGCCAGCCCTTGATCTGCCTGTCTCCTGGGTGACAACTTCTACAGTCCGGACTGCATGCCCTCTCACTACACTTGGGGCACAGCTGCCACCTTGGGGCTCCTCTCTCTTTTTTTCTGTGCAAATGGTAGGATGCCATCAGTTGAGACACAGGTTTATGAGGGAAGATCAGGTGTTTAGTTTTGGACAGATTAACTTTGATATATCTATTAGTGGAGATGTGAAGTTGGAAAATGGATATAGAAGTCTGAAGTTTACAGGAAAATTCAGCAGCTGATAGAAAATTGGAGATGTCAGTATTCATGTAGTATGTTAGGCTATGAGATTGGATGAAATTACCAGGCAGTGAGTACAGACGCAAGCCCTAGAGCAATCAAATATTAAAAGGACAGGAAAATTAGGAGCAATGAACACAAGAATCTGAGGAGTGGCTGTTGAGGAAGAAAGAAAACGAGGACACCAGATGTCCTTGAAACCAAGTGGAGGAAGTGTGTCATCAAGAAATTATTCTCATGAAGAAATGCTTTGTGAAATCATAGAGATAAGATATAAGGTTATCAATAATTTATTAATTATACCCTCAAGTTTTTTTAAAACAGAGGATGCTTCTTAAAAATTTCATTAAGCTTCATAGCCATGTTCAGATCAGATCAGATCAGATCAGATCAGTCACTCAGTCATGTCCGACTCTTTGCGACCCCATGAATCGCAGCACGCCAGGCCTCCCTGTCCATCACCAACTCCTGCAGTTCACTCAGACTCATGTCCATCAAGTCAGCGATGCCATCCAGCCATCTCATCCTCTGTCGTCCCCTTCTCCTCCTGCTCCCAATCCCTCCCAGCATCAGAGTCTTTTCCAATGAGTCAACTCTTCCCATGAGGTGGCCAAAGTACTGGAGTTTCAGCTTTAGCATCATTCCTTCCAAAGAAATCCCAGGGCTGATCTCCTTCAGAATAGACTGATTGGATCTCCTTGCAGTCCAAGGGACTCTCAAGAGTCTTCTCCAACACCACAGTTCAAAAGCATCAATTCTTTGGCGCTCAGCTTCTTCACAGTCCAACTCTCACATCCATACATGACCACAGGAAAAACCATAGCCTTGACTAGACAAACCTTTGTTGGCAAAGTAATGTCTCTGCTTTTGAATATGCTATCTAGGTTGGTCATAACTTTTCTTCCAAGGAGTAAGCATCTTTTAATTTCATGGCTGCAGTCACCATCTGTAGTGATTTTAGAGCCCAGAAAAATAAAGTCTGACACTGTTTCCACTGTTTCCCCATCTATTTCCCATGAAGTGGTGGGACCAGATGCCATGATCTTCGTTTTCTGAATGTTGAGCTTTAAGCCAACTTTTTCACTCTCCACTTTCACTTTCATCAAGAGGCTTTTGAGTTCCTCTTCACTTTCTGCCATAAGGGTGGTGTCATCTGCATATCTGAGGTTATTGATATTTCTCCCGGCAATCTTGATTCCAGTTTGTGTTTCTTCCAGTCCAGCATAAATACAAATTTTCTGATTTCTTTGTTGTGACTATTTCTTTCATTACAAGTCTAAAGACATCTCAGACTTAACATGTTCAAAAAACAAGTTCTTGTTTCCTATCTTCAACAGTCCTGTGTGTTTAATGGTACAACTATCCACTTTAGGGTCCTCTTTTTTTTAATATAAAAAAGTTATAGGAAAGTGGCTAAAAGAGTACAGAGGGTTCACACACATCTTTCACTCAGTTCTGCTTCATCTTAACTTACATAATCACTTGCAATGATCAAAATCAGGATACTATGCTATGCTACTATTTACTAAAGTACATATCTTATTAAACTTTAGCCTATTTCCTTCTAATCTCCTTTTTGTCCATTATTCCACATTGCATTTATTTACTGTGTATTTTTAATCCTCTCCAATCTGTGACAGTTTCTCCATCTTTCCTTGTCTTTCATGACCTTGAAAGACTGTTGCTGAATCCTGGTTAGTTAATTTATAGAAGGTCTTTCAGTTTTGGTCTGTTTGATATTTTCTCATGATCAGATTTAGATTATGCACACAAGTAGAAGAAGGTAAAAGAGGTGAAATTCAACTTTAGTAATGGGTTTCAACATATGGTAATGTTAGGTTTTGCAAATCATATATTTAGATCAAGCTGAACATCTTCTGAAAAATGTCTAGGAAATCCCAGGTGTTAGAGATATGCTGCTGCTGCTACTGCTAATTCGCTTCAGTTGTGTCTGACTCTGTGTGATCCCATGGACAGCAGCCCACCAGGCTCCCCCGTCCCTGGGATTCTCCAGGCAAGAACACTGGAGTGGGTTGCCATTTCCTTCTCCAATGCATGAAAGTGAAAAGTGAAAGTGAAGTCGCTCAGTTGTGTCCGACTCTTAGCGACCCCATGGACTGCAGCCTACCAGACTCCTCCGTCTATGGGATTTTCCAGGCAAGAGTACTGGAGTGGGGTGCCATTGCCTTCTCCGAGAGATATGCTATGTAGTGCTAATTCCAGAGCTAATGATAATATTTATATAAAGATATCAAACCAGGTATAATATTTAAAAACATAGAATACAAAGCACTTAACTTTCTCTTAAAGCAAAGTTAACCCTATAGGAACTAGCAGTTTAAACAGCTATCTTAAAATTATTGTTTATATCCTTTCTGTGGCAATGAATCAGACTTAATCTGACTAAGGTTTTGCTGTATATTTTATTAAAGATGTGAATTTATTGGAATTCCTTTCTCATGTGTCTTTTCTATTCTGGCTTGTGTTCATTTGCAAGATATTTTCCCCCTCTAATATACACTACTCTGTATAAACAGTGAGTACATTCAATTCTACTTAAACTGTACATTGAGAAAGATGACCTGTGAGACTTCCATGGAAGTTCAATAATATTTTCATTGCAAACTTTGTTGAAATATGCACAACAATTCTGGGTGTATCTTATCATAGAAACTCAGATTCTTGAGAGTCTTAAACTTCTATAATATCCAAGTATGTGGTCATTCTTTAGTGTGCGTGTGGGCATGCTAAGTCACTTCAGTCATGTCTGACTCTTTGCAACACTAGGATCGTAGCCCGCCAGGCTCCTCTGTCCATGGGATTCTCCAGGCAAGAATACTGGAGTGGGTTCCATGCCCTCCTCCAGGGGATCTTGAACCCGCGTCTCTTAAGTTTCCTGCATTGGTAGGCAGGTTCTTTACCAGTAGTGCCACCTGGGAAGCCCTATAACTGGTAATTTCCTTTATTTGTTGTATGATTATTATGTATCCTCACATTATTCCCATGAAACAACAAAAGTTCTAGAACTACTTTGATTTGTAGGACTTGGAGAATGAAAGACTATCTTAATTGTAAAATCTACTCTCACTACAAAATATGGTTGGCATTCCTGTTGTTCTGTCTATAAACAACTTTAACATTGCCAATGCATATTTTATTTATTTATTTTTTGCCCCACATGGTATGCAGGATCTTAGTTCTCCCATTAGGGGTCAAACCGGTGCCTGCTACAGTGAAAGCACAGAGTCTTAACAACCGGACCTCCAGGCAAGTCCTGCCAGTGAATATTTTAGGGATTTAATTCATAATTTGAGATACAGTTTATTTATATAATCAATTATGTACGCCAGAAGTAAAGTTATATGCTTTTTGTTAAATTTACTATTTTAAATGCAACTTTCTTCTAACCTGAGGGAAGATACTGATTTATTAATGGAACAAACATTTTTATTATTTGTAAGATATTATCAGGCAAGTTTATATAAATTTAGATTACTCAACCATAATCACATTAAGAAGATATCATCCAAGAATTAAGATAAATGACCTAGTTACTACCTAATTTCCTAAGTTAGAATATGACCACTTTAATGGTGACAGATTATGACTTAATGATTATGTTCATAAATGGATCATAAGGTCAACATCACCGTTCTGGGTCTCTGCAGGCATCACAAACACAGAAGAGGACAAGCTGCCTAACAGACGGCTTTCTACAAGGAAAATGTTCCAAAAAATCCTAGCAAAGCAGGACGTGCTAATATTTATCCAGAGGGCAGAAAGTCACACTTGTTATTGCACAGTGAAAACTCGATTGATTTCTGCTGACTTATAAATGTCTAAGTGAAAGACAATGTAACTATTGTGGTCTTGAAAAGCATTTCAGAGTGACTCTAAGAGTTATTTTTATCACACAGATGAGTTAACACAGACATTAACACTAAGGATTTAGATTGCCCTTTGCAATTGTTTTTCACTTATGTATGGCAGTAGATAGTAAGATTATATAGGATGACCAAAATTCAAGTTATGCACTTCCTAACTAATACATAGCTTTTAAGTCATTTTCAAGAGGGCAATGGAGGTTTCCCAGGTGGTGGCAGTGGTAAGGAATCCACCTGCCAATGGAGGAGGCATAGGAGGTGTGGGCATAGGAGGCGCAGGAGACACGGGTTCGATCCCTGGCTCAGGAAGATCCCCCGGAGTAGGAAGTGGCAACCTGCTCCAGTATTCTTGCCTGGAAAATTCCATCAGCAGTGGAGCCTGGCAGGCTCCACGGAGTCACAAACAGTCAGACATGACTGAGTGTTCACATACATTATGGAAAGAGAGCCAATTTTTATTCTCATAATCCAAACTATTCACAGATTTAGAAATATATTAGCAGAGATGTTACTGTCAATATTCTAACTGTTGAAGTAAAGAGTTCTCCATGGAATGTCAGCAATTCCTCTACCAGGGATATATCCCTAAGTGGAAGAGGGAAAGATAGCCCTACCTTTCACAAAACTGACTTGCTCTACAAAGTTTTCCTTGAAGCTTTTTCTTTTAAGAACTAAGACAAGGCCAGTCAGTATCAGATGATCAAATCCAATACTTAATATATCCCTTAAAATAGGTCTTCTCTGTAATATGTCTCAAATCATTATTAAAAGCAAAGAATTTTTAAAAAATACTTCAGGCTTTTAGATAGATACCCTTAATTCTGGAAATGGCAGCATTGATCTAATTGCTATATTATCTGTTACTGGTGTTATTCTACAAATTAATTATTGGTCTTATTTATTCATCAGCTGGTTTTAGAAACATTTATACTAAGAAGAGCTCAACTAAGGAAAGCATGACCAAGGAAAACATGAGGAAATAGTTTTGGTGAAAATACCCTCAAGAAAACATGCAAGGAATCTCTGTTGGCTAATGTTTTACATCAGTGATAAATGACTTTTCTGGGCCTCTCTAGAAAAACTATCTAAAAATCATTAGCCCCAGTTTGCTGTATTCTTTTTTGGGCACTCTCAGTTTCCTGGAGATGCATTGTTATAGTCTTTCAGTTAATACTGAGAGACGGGAGTAGTTATGACCTGTTGTCATTTTATTCTCATCGTTGAAGAAAGACCACATAGAGATGGAAGGTGCACACAGGCTGGCCTTTTGCTTGGAAAAAATTCAAACTATTATAGAATACAGCCCTGTAAGGGTTAAAATCCAGATGCAGTTATCATGTAGAAGCAAACTTAACAGGGAACTCTGCTGCTCTCCTATAGACAATTTTTTTTTTTCCCCCTCTTATAGAATGCTTTATTGTGTGGCATCCTTGAGCTAAAGGGTCACTTGGGGGGATTTCTGGTCCCTAGATTAGGTCTCTCTTTAAAATGTTTCTTTTTTTTTTTTTTTTTGTATTTCTTAGGTACCCAATCTAAGTTTATTTTATTTTTAAACTTTACAATATTGTATTAGTTTTGCCAAATATCGAAATGGATCCGCCACAGGTATACATGTGTTCCCCATCCTGAACCCTCCTTAGACAACTTTTTTAAAAATCACATTTGATCATCTTTTTAGCACTCTTTAGATTTCTCTACCATGGAAAACAAATGTGTATCATATTTTGCCACAAAACACTTAGCAATCTGTTATTTTTCTTTTTTTGGTCATAAAATACAAAGGTGGCTCCATTGATAAAGACTACACCTGCAGTGCAGGAGATCCAGGCTCAATTCCTGGATGGGGAAGGAAATGGCAATCCACTTCAGTATTCTTGCCTGGGAAATCCCATTGACAGAGGAGCCTGGTGGGTTATAGTCTGTGCAGTGGCAAAGAGCTGGACACGACTTAGCAACTAAACCACCAACCAAGAATAATAGGATCGTAGCACTCTTTAGGCTTCAAATCTTATGATTTCTTTATAGCACTTCAGTTCAGTTCAGTTCAGTCGCTCAGTCGTGTCTGACTCTTTGCAACCCCATGAATTGCAGCACACCAGGCCTCCCTGTCCATCACCAGCTCCCAGAGTTCACTCAGACTCACGTCCATCGAGTCAGTGATGCCATCCAGCCATCTCATCCTCTGTCGTCCCCTTCTCCTCCTGCCCCCAATCCCTCCCACCATCAGAGTCTTTTCCAATGAGTCAACTCTTCGAGTGAGGTGTCCAAAGTACTGGAGTTTCAGCTTTAGCATCATTCCTTCCAAAGAAATCCCAGGGCTGATCTCCTTCAGAATGGACTGGTTGGATCTCCTTGCAGTCCAAGGGACTCTCACCCATACCTAAAAGTACAGATTTTATTTTTGTCTACTTATTTTTCTCGTTTCCTCAAAAATATAGACTTCAGAAAAGCTGGGACTGTCTGTCTTGTTTGCTATGGTTTCCCAGCATGTACATAAAATGTGCTGACACACAGTAGATGCTCAATAAATATTTGTTGAATGATGCATCAGTAAAAAAGCACCACAGTGGAGAAAATAAGCCTGAATATTTTGTTCCTGCTTATTTTTTTGTTTATCCTTTGGTTTCTTTAAAACATTGCTCTTCTGGTTATCTATTATTTTACAAAAAACTACCCCAAACTTAGTACCCTAAAAGAACAATCATTTTATTATGCTCACATTACTGTTGGTCAGAGAATTTAAGCAAGCCTCGACTAGGTGATTTTTCTGCTCCACATAGTGTTGACTGGGGTCATTTAGTGGAATTCCACCAGCAGCTGGTACCGTGTGTTGAAGATGGTTTCACTGATAAGCCTGTAACCTGGTGGAAACGGTTGTAAGCCTGGACTCAACTGGCCTTCCTCCTGCTTTACATGGTGGCTCAAAGCTCCAAGACAGCAAGATGGGAGCTGCTGGTCCTCTAAAAGCTTTATTGGGAAGCTTTACTTGGAACCATCCTAGCATCATTTCCACTATATTCTTTGGTCAAATCTGTCACAGGCCAGTCCATGTTTGGGGAGGAGCATCAAACATATATAGCCATTTAAAATCTGGTACATTTCTAAAAAAATAAAAATAAAAAATAAAATCTGGTACATTTCTGAGATAGGATAGTTCCAAGTAAATGTTCCTAAAGAAAACAATCCAACAAATTCAGTTCAGTATCTTTCTAGTAGTTAGTCTTTTGATTTAAGTCTTGCCTAAGTTCAAGGAAGGCTTCAAAATACTAAAAAAGAAATGCAAAAGTTTAAACTTGTATAATGTAAAAGATATGTAAATGTTTTAACATACATCTTATTTGCTTGGGCCTCTCTGGTGGCTTGGCTGGTAAAGAATCCGCCTGCAATCCAGGAGACCTGGGTTTGATCCCTGGGAGAAGGGAACAGCTACCCACTCCAGTATTCTGGCCTGGAGAATTCCATGGACTGTATGTCCATGGGATCGCAAAGAGTCAGACACGACTGAGTGGCTTTCACTTATTTGCTTATTTACAACACAGTGAACACTGTAAATTGGTTTAGGTTCTCTGAAGTTACAGGCAAAACCTTTTGTGATGTGTCTGTCATATACATTTTTCTGGGAAGTAGTTTTTTATTGATTTCTCAAAAGATTTGATTCCCTTCCTCCCCAGTCAAGTATTTCCCCAAGCAAAACTGTGGAGTAGGTATGTTCATTTTTGGAACTATCTCTCTTGATATTACCTAGCTTTGTGTAATAATGATGATGATGATGATGATAATAATAATAATAACTGATTTAAAAAAATTATTCACTTATCCAGGAACAGTTTCATAATAACCCTACGAGGAACACATAACTATTATCATTCTTTTACAGTTGAGGAAACAGGCATAGTAACTTGCCCATGGTCACACAATTCGCATGTGGCAGGGCTAGGAATCCTGGCATATTGGCATCAGAGGGTCCAATGCACTGAGGCTCTGTTCATGAGAATAGTTTACTCCTTTGTAAACTGTGGATGATAATAGTAGCCAGTGTCACTGTAGGTATCAGATGAGTTAAAGTGGGATAGTCCATAGCTGCTTGTCTGGCACATATGCTGTGCAGTTAATAAATAGGACCTCTCTGTGCTTGCATGCTCAGCTGCTTAAGTCCTGTCTGACTCTTTGCGACCCTGTGGACTATAGCCCTCCAGGCTTTTCTGTCCATAGGGATTCCCAGGCAAGAATACTGTAGTGGATTGCCATGCTCTCCTCCAGGGGGTCTTCCTGACCCAGGGATTGAACCCAAGTCTCTTAAGTCTCGGGCATTGGCAAGCAGGTTCTTTACCACTGAAAGTGCAAGTGAAGTCACCCAGTCGTGTCCCACTCTTCCAGACCCCATGGACTGCAGCCCATCAAGCTCCTCCATCCATCTTTACCACTAGCTCCACCTTAACCTCTGTTTCATTCCTGAAGGCTTTGCTATCTTTCATTGCAGAGATACTGGGTGTGATAAGATGCAAGATGGAACAAGGGGTGGGTGAGGGTGGATAAGGAATTGAAAGTCTAGGGCCAAACCTGGAGATACTGCTCTTCCTATTAAACTACTTAAGGTCTCCATTTTCTCTTAAAATTGTGTGCAAATGTCACATTCTATTCCCAAATGCCATTGCTTATCTATTAATATAAAACTTGTTTACTCCAAAGCTTTTGGGATCATCGTTCTTCTAGGGAGATGTACCTCGTTTACGCCTTGGCTTCCAACACACTTCTTTGAGAGACTCAGCAGCAGCTGAGGTAGGTTTGGGAATTTGAAGGCCTAGATTCTCAGTTAGGGCCCCTAGCTTGTTTGGGCGTTATATTCTTCATTTATAAAATGGAGTGGGTGGTAATGACTATTTTATCAAAGTCTTTTTTGTTCTGGAATTATACAATATAAAATTGTCCTAAAAGTGTTTTCAAAGTGTGGGTCTCCACTTAAAAGTAGGTGAACAAAACCAACTGGATTGGTCAAACATTTAAAAGAAGATCAGGGTAAATACTGTTTGGTGAAATTTTTATTTCAGAATAGATGTTAAAATGTAATTTGTGAAACATACACCTAAAATGTTTGCCTTACTGCGGCTGGTAATAGAAACATTTTTTTAAAAAATATAAACATTTTAAAGCTACTAAGGAGGGCAATGAAACCTCCAAAGGTGCCTGCCCTCGGAGGACATCGATCTCGAGACCTCCCCAATTGAGGGCCCCTACCAAAAGTCGAAGGCGCAAAACAAGGCTCGGACCATGGTCCAGCCACTCCTTGCGACGCCAGCGTCGCGGCGGTCTCAAGGGCCGCACCTGGGCTCACGTAGCGCCTCCCGCCTCCCGCCGGGACCCAAAAGAAGCTGCGCGCCTCCTGACGTCATCACCGGGCGCCGCTGCCTCGACCTCCTTCCACTTCGCGGGAGAAGTTGTTGGCGCGAATGGATCCCGAGCCCCGGTAACGGATTCCCCAGCCGGCCGGGCCTGCTTGCTCGCGCGTTCATCCGTGGGCTGCAATGGTGAGCCCTTGGGAAAGGCTTCGCGGCTGGGGGGCTGGGGAGAGTTCGCAGGCAGGGCGTGGACCTGGCTTTCCTGGCGTGGAGTGTCTGGGAGGACCGGGATGCGTGGCCCCGGAAGGGAACGAAGGCACGAAAGGGGCTAAAAACTGGGCTCCGGGCGCACAGCTTTCCTTCCACTGGGGGCTTCAGCTTTCGTTCGCAGCCAGCGCGCAGCGCTCTTGGTGCTGCGCGGCAGCTTCACGTTTTCCCACTGTTGGGGGAAGGGAGGAAGGAAGGGAGTAATGAGGTGATTTGGGGGGCTCAGGGGTAAAGTTGCTTTTCCTGTTAAGTGTTGCCTCCAGCCTCTGTTTGAGTCCTGCCTAAAGCGTTGATTTCAAGCTTTGGGTGTCAGAGAAGAAGAATCGAACAAACTTCCTTTCTGATGAACAAGTTTCAGGCCTTCAACTTTCGTCTTTAACAACACCGCGAAATGCTCTCATGAATAAGTTGCTCAGCCTTCAGTTTTCGTACTTTGCTCATTAGCAGCTCCGCGAGGTGCTCATCAGCCGTTTTAAGATCGAGGGCACGGGGAGGATGTTTTATTGTGTTCAGATGAGTTCATAGAAATTAAAGGGATAATACGGTTTACAGGAGGGAGGGCAAACCTGGGAGGAGCAGCTGTAGTGCATTTGACAGCTGTCATCGCTTGTCACCTGATATTAAAAATAATCTTAAAAAAACCCTCTGCCTAATTCTGCATAAACCATATAAATAGTGAAATAATTATGCAGCCGTCAAAACAAAACATTCATGCTAGAATGGCAGTAGATACTAGTGTGTGTTTGAAATATTTTAATGTAAAGGATAGTTTATTGTGCTGCGTTAAGCTGGAGTCTACTTAATAATCAGACATTTTTTTTCAGTCATTTTATTTGTCACAGTGTCAACATTCTGGGCTGTGTGTGTGTAATTTTATGCCAGATTCGGAAACCTTACAGCCCTTTGTGTTTCTTCTCAGAGAAGGATGAAATAATGGTAACAGCGTAATAGCCAGCTTGTAGCAAGTATCTTCAGGTGGCTATGTGGGCTGTTTGTTTTACATGTCTTTTCTCATTTAAACCTCACAGCAATCCAGTTTTAAAGATGGTAAAGGGGGCCTTTAGAGTTTAAAACACTTTGTGATGTAACTAATAAATGGTTGAACTAGAGTTAGAACCTAGGTTTTTCTGACCACCACATTATGCCACCCTCCTAAAATGACTGTAATTAGTAATTACATTTTGGACTTAAGGCACTGCATGGTAATTGTGGAAAATTCTTAAGATTTGGAGTCTTGAAGGTAAGAGTGAGGCGATGTTTTGGTATTGCTCTGCCATTTAATGATGAAGTGGTTTTTGAACAAGTAAATACCTTAACTTTAACCTCTTAAATTATGTTTCCTTAACTGTAGAAAGGGAGAAATACAGCTGCCTTGAGTGATTGTCTTGAAGGTTAAACAAAATCATAAATGTAAAGCTTCTATTGTGGTCCCTGGCTTGTGGTAGGAAACATACAACTACATGACCAATGATCTGTATTTCTCAGGAAGGATTGTGTGGAACATTAAAGAGTTTAAGGGGCATCAGAGATACCTTTGATGTTGTCAGTTATGGAGAATGATAGCTTATGTAGTCAACTTTTGATCATTCAGGTACTTTACATAATTGGTTCTTCTTAGTACTCCTGTTAAAGGTGCAGATGAAAAATAAAGCCCTTCTCAAAAAAAGTGGGAGTCAAAGGGATCGGTTTTGCTGTTTGTTTGTAAAAGGAAAAGATTCTATAAAGAACATAACAAGTTTGGATTTTATTGGTGTTTAGTTCTCTCTTTAGTACAAAAATGAGCAGATCCTCGACCAAAATTCTGTTCAATCTATGTTTATTAGACACCTGGAGAAGGCAATGAAACACCACTCCAGCACTCTTGTGTGGAAAATCCCATGGATGGAGGAGCCTGGTGGGCTGCAGTCCATGGGGTCGGGAAGAGTCGGACACGACTGAGCGACTTCCCTTTCACTTCTCACTTTCATGCATTGGAGAAGGAAATGGCAACCCACTCCAGCGTTCTTGCCTGGAGAATCCCAGGGACTGGGGAGCCTGGTGGGCTGCTGTCTGTGGGGTTGCACAGAGTCGGACATGACTGAAGTGACTTAGCAGCAGCAGCAGCAGCACACAAGTTATATTGTACAGTAGTTTGTAACTTTGTTTGGATCACAGCTCTCCCTTTGATAATGTGGTGAATGGCATGCAAGTTTGCTGCCCACAGAAATACGTAAGGACATATACACACCACTTAAGGGGATTCACATATCTTCTGAGGCCCTTCGATAGATGTAAGGTTAACAACTCTTGCCCTGGGAGCTGCATCTTTTTCTCAAATCTTTTCCAATTAAAAGTTATCAAAGGTGTAAAATACTGTGTATCTACAAAATGGAATACTGTGCAACCATCAAAAAGAGAAAACTTTGTGCCCTGATACAGAACAGTTGCCAGAATAACTCAGTGAAAAAAGAAGATACAAGACAGTATGTAAAATATGCTGCCAGTTTATTGTAGAAAAGGAGAGAAAATATATACATATTTGCTTGAAGATGGGAAGGATACACAAGGCACTGATAACATCTGTTGCTTCCAAAGATGGGAAATGTGTGTCTGAGAGGCAGGGTAGGAGGGAGACATTTTACCCTTTTGAATTTTTGAACCATGTGAATATAATGTCTATTAAAGGAATTGAAATGAAAATAAATAGAATAAAAAGTAGCCATGTAAATGATTTGGATTGCTATGAAGATTTAATTATTTGCTTAAAACATTAATAAAACTTGAGAGATGCCATTTAAAAAAGTCAACATATTTAATTCATTGACTGTCATAGTTATTTATTGAAAATATGGAGAAGTTTGAATTAGACAGGCATGAGACTTGAGGGATGAGAGAGGTGAGAGCACATCTAAGCTGCTGCTTTGCCATATTCTAGGGGAGACCTTTCACATTGAAGTTTACTGCATGAATGCGTCCCTGGAGCAGTTGTCACCCTTTTGTATTAATAATGTAACTTTTGCCATTTGTACTAGTACTTGACGTATAAGACTCTTCTTTCCTTTCCAGGCTCATCTATCTGTTCTTTGAGTGTGTTAAGCTGGTTCTGTCTCAGCTTTTATTTTTATTTCCTCTCCTTGGGATACTCTTCCTCCTCTTGGAATACTCTGCCTTTTTCTCACTCATTCAGGTGTCAGTCATCATTTCCTCAGAGCTTTCCGTGTCATATCTAAGAAACCCATTACCTAATCCAGGGTCATGCAGATTTATGCTTCTATTGTCTTCTGACAAGGTTATAGTTTTAGCTCTTAACATTTAGGACTTTGATCCATTTTGAGTTAATTTTTGTATATGGTGTGAAGTGGGGGGAGGGGGTCCAAGTTTTTTTTTTTTTTTGCATGTGGGTCTCCAGTTGTTTCTGCACCACTTGCAAAGTATTCTTTTCTCATTGAATTGTCTTGGCTCCCTTGTCAAAAATCAGTTTACCATAAGTGTGAAGGTTTCTTTCTGGACACTGAATTCTATTCCATTGATCTATGTGTTTTCCCTAAAGCCAGTAATGCACTGGCTTTATTACTGTAGCCTTGTGGCGCATTTTTAAATTGGGAGGTGTAAGTCCTTCAAATTAGACCTTTTTCAGGATTGTTTTGCCTGTTCTGGATCCCTTGAATTTCTAAAATATAAATTTTAGAATCAGCAAAGAAGCCAGCTAGGATTTTGTTAGGGATTGTATTGAATCTGTACATCAATTTGGAAAGTATTGCCATCCTAACAACATAATGTCTTCTGATCCATGAATATGGGCTATCTTTCCATTTGTTTGTGTCTTCTTTAATTGCTTTATACAATATTTTATAGTTTTCAGAGTATGGATTTAACACTTCTGTCAAATTTATTTGTAAGTGTTTTGTTCTTATTGATGATGCTATTTTGTTCTTATTGATGATGCTATAGATGGAATTGTTAATTTCATTTCTGGTTTGTTCTTGTGAAAAGTATAGAAATACAGTTGGTTTTAGTATATTGAACTTGTATCCTGCAACCTTGTAGAACTCATTTAAATTAGTTCTAACAGTTATTTTAGTAAATTCCTTAGGCTTTTCTTTATTTAAGATCATTTCAGCTGCAAATAAAAATAATTTTGCTTCTTTCTGCCCAATCTGGTATGCCTTTTATAATTTATTTTTGCCTAATGGGTTTTTTTTTTTTTTTTTTTTTAACCAGAGTGTTGAATAAGAGTGGTGAGAATGGATCTCTCTCCTGAACTTAGGGAATTACATTCCAACAGCTTACCTGTCGTTTTTAAAGTATAAGGTTTTAATATAATTTAAAATTGTTTAATTTCATTTGTCTATTCTGTGCTGCTGTTAATATACAGTTTTAGTCAGATATATCATTTTGCATTTAACTCTTTTTCAGGATAATAGAGTTTTGCATTTGGATAGATTTTGTGATGTGTGTTGGTGATAATCAATTTCTGCTTGTGGATTTGGTGGATGAATTAAACATATTAATCAAAAATATTTGTATTTCTTTACTTTCAAAATAGAGAAGTAAAGCCAACCCCACAGAGCACTGCAGTGCTTATTTTGCATAAAATCCTGTACTCTTCAAAGTCAGTGAACAGAGTACATGATATGGTTTCTCTTTGCATTTTTGGTTGACAGATATAACTTGTTGCTGGTTGAGCCCATGTGCAGTGGAAAAGTTACTAGCTGTTTGGTTATACTTCAAGGTAAATATGTATTAGCTTTTGTGCTTTGATCTTTTAAAGTTAAAAGGTCATTATGGTAGCTTCCTTTGTGCAGGTTTAGGAGTATTTATTGCAAAGATTTTTTTTTTTTTTTCATCTCTAACTCTACTAATAGATTTGTAATTAGCAGATTTGGAAACTTCTAAAAAATTAATAATTTTTTTTTTGAGTATTGGTGAGATCTGGTACTTTGTCTGGACTTAATGTCAGTTCAGTTCAGTCGCTCAGATCAGATCAGATCAGTCGCTCAGTCGTGTCTGACTCTTTGCGACCCCATCCAGCCATCTTATCTTCTGTCGTCCCCTTCTCCTGCTCCCAATCCCTCCCAGCATCAGAGTCTTTTCCAATGAGTCAACTCTTCGCATGTGGTGGCCAAAGTACTGGAGTTTCAGCTTTAGCATCATTCCTTCCAAAGAAATCCCAGGGCTGATCTCCTTCAGAAGGACTGGTTGGGTCTCCTTGCAGTCCAAGGGACTCTCAAGAGTCTTCTCCAACACCACAGTTCCAAAGCATCAATTCTTCGGCGCTCAGCCTTCTTCACAGTCCAACTCTCACATCCATACATGACCACAGGAAAAACCATAACCTTGACTAGACAAACCTTTGTTGGCAAAGTAATGTCTCTGCTTTTGAATATGCTATCTAGATTGGTCATAACTTTCCTTCCAAGGAGTAAGCGTCTTTTAATTTCATGGCTGCAGTCACCATCTGCAGTGATTTTGGAGCCCCCAAAATAAAGTCTGCCACTGTTTCCACTGTTTCCCCCATCTATTTCCCATGAAGTGATGGGACCGGATGCCATGATCTTCGTTTTCTGAATGTTGAGCTTTAAGCCCACTTTTTCACTCTCCACTTTCACTTTCATCAAGAGACTTTTGAGTTCGTCTTCACTTTCTGCCATAAGGGTGGTGTCATCTGCATATCTGAGGTTATTGATATTTCTCCCGGCAATCTTGATTCCAGCTTGTGCTTCTTCCAGCCCAGCGTTTCTCATGATGTACTCTGCATAGAAGTTAAATAAGCAGGGTGATAATATACAGCCTTGACGGACTCCTTTTCCTATTTGGAACCAGTTGGTTGTTCCATGTCCAGTTCTAACTGTTGCTTCCTGATCTGCATACAGACCTCTCAAGAGGCAGGTCAGGCGGTCTGGTATTCCCATCTCTTTCAGAATTGTCCACAGTTTATTGTGATCCACACAGTCAAAGGCTTTGGCATAGTCAATCAAGCAGAAATAGATGTTTTTCTGGAACTCTCTTGCTTTTCCCATGATCCACCGGATGTTGGCAATTTGATCTCTGGTTCCTCTGCCTTTTCTAAAACCAGCTTTAACATCAGGAAGTTCACGGTTCACATATTGCTGAAGCCTGGCTTGGAGAATTTTGAGCATTACTTTACTAGCATGTGAGATGAGTGCAATTATGCAGCAGTTTGAGCATTCTTTGCATTGGCTTTCTTTGGTATTGGAATGAAAACTGCCCTTTCCAGTCCTGTGGCCACTGCTGAGTTTTCCAAATTTGCTGGCATATTGAGTGCAGCACTTTCACAGCATCATCTTTCAGGATTTGGAATAGCTCAACTGTAATTTCATCACCTCCACTAGCTTTGTTCGTAGTGATGCTTTCTAAGGCCCACTTGATCACACCATTGTGATTATCTGGGTCGTGAAGATCTTTTTTGTACAGTTCTTCTATGTATTCTTGCCATCTCTTCTTAATATCTTCTGCTTCTGTTAGGTCCATACCATTTCTGTCCTTTATCGAGCCCATCTTTGCATGAAATGTTCCTTTGGCGTCTCTGATTTTCTTGAAGAGATGTCTAGTCTTTCCCATTCTGTTGTTTTCCTCTATTTCTTTGCATTGATCGCTGAAGAAGGCTTTCTTATCTCTTCTTGCTATTCTTTGGAACTCTGCATTCAGATGTTTATATCTTTTCTTTTCTCCTTTGCTTTTCGCTTCTCTTCTTTTCACAGCTATTTGTAAGGCCTCCCCAGACAGCCATTTTGCTTTTCTGCATTTCTTTTCTATGGGGATGGTCTTGATCCCTGTCTCCTGTACAATGTCATGAACCTCAGTCGCTCAGTCCTGTCCAATTCTTTGAGACCCCATGAACCGCAGCACGCCAGGCCTCCCTCTCTATCACCAACTCCCAGAGTCCACCCAAATCCATGTCCATTGAGTCAGTGATGCCATCCAACCATCTTATCCTCTGTCCTCCCCTTCTCCTCCTGCCCTCAAACTTTCCTAGCATCAGGGTCTTTTCCAGTGAGTCAGCTCTTCACATCAGGTGGCCAATGTGTTGGAGTTTCAGCTTCAACATCAGTCCTTCCAATGAATACCCAGAACTGAATTCCTTCAGGTTGGACTGGTTGGATCTCCTTGCAGTCCAAGGGACTCTCAAGAGTCTTCTCCAACACCACAGTTCAAAAGCGTCAATTCTGCAGCACTCAGCTTTCTTTATAGTCCAACTCTCACATCCATACATGACCACTGGAAAAACCATAGCCTTGACTAGACGGACCTTTGTTGACAAAGTAATGTCTGTGCTTTTTAATATGCTGTCTAGGTTGGTCATAACTTTCTTTCCAATGTATATGTATATTAAATTGCATTTGGGCTGCCTGATAGGCAATGCTTTTCTTTAATAGTGTTGTAGAATTGTTAGTTACACCTTAGGGTAGGAGAGTGCAACAGATCTTTCCCTTTTGCTTACATTTATGTGACTCAGCTGGTAAAGAATCTGCCTGCAATGTGGGAGACCTGGGTTCCATCCCTGAATTGGGAAGATCCCCTGGAGAAGGGAAAGGCTACCCACTCCAGTATTCTGGCCTGGAGAATTCCATGGGCTGTATAGTCCATGGGGTCACAAAGAGTCAGACATGACTGAACAACTTTCAGTTCACTTCAAGAACGTCTTGTATTTCAAAGCATTTACTAGAAAATGTCTTGTTGACGTTTTCAGTTTTTTCATCTATGAGTTAAAGTTAAAGAATGTCATAGACTTTGTTATGTGGATTAAATTATTTTTTTTTAATGTTTAAATCATCGTCTGGCACAGAGTAAGTCCTATTTAAGGGTTTGTTAAAAAAGTAAATAGGGACTTCCTTGGCAGTCCAGTGGCTCAGAACCTGCCTTCCAATGCAGGGGACGCAGGTTCAACTGCTGGTCCTGGAACTAGGATCCTGCATGTTGCAGCTAAGCCCTGGTGCTGCAGCTGCTGAGCCCACACTCTCTGGAGCCCACAAGCCACAACTTGAGGGCCTGCATGCTGCAAAGAAGAGCCCATGGTGGAAGATCCCACATGCAGCAACAGAGATCCTGTGTGCCCCAGTTAAGACCCAACACAGCCAAGTAGATAAATAAATATTTTTTTTATAAAGTAAATGAAGCCCTAAATCAGGGCATTGGCAATAGAAATAGAAGAAAGAGGACAGCAGTATTCAGGAGCTTCTTAGATAGGATAGTGAGGTGGAGGGTCAGAATGAGGAGGAGAAACAGTGCCCATTTTTCTGTTTTGAGTGAATGCTGGTGCTGTGCATTGAGGTGGGAAATAGAGAGAAACAAGTGCCCCCAAAATCTGAGCTTGGTTTTGGATGTTATGAGTTGGAGGCACTTGGGGCATTTGGATAGAGGTGAAGATGACAGACTGTTTGGCTATGTGAATATGGAGCTCAGAGGTCTGGAGTAGACACAAGATTTAGGAGGCTCAGGTGGCTCGGTGTTAAAGAATCCACCTGCTAAGCAGGAGACGTGGGTTCGATCCCTGAGTCAGGAAGATCCCCTGGAGAAGAAAATGACAACGCACTCCAGTATTCTTGCCTGGAAAGTTCCATGGACAGAGGAGCCTGGTGGGCTTTAGTCCATGAGGCCTCCAAGAGTTGGTCACGACTGAGCGACTAAATAGCAGCAGCAGTGTGTTTTTAAGGGGTACCTGATTTTGAAATGGATGTAAGTTAGCTTATGCAGTGTGAGTATGTGAATCAGAAGTTTTTAACTTAAAGTTCATGGAGAGCCATTAATAGGCTTTAGAGAAAAGCTGTGAAGAAGAGTATTATACTAAAAGTGAAAGTATTTTGTTTTTTGTAGCCACAATACTCTAATATGACAAGAGTACCATATGATAGAAGAGTCAATTTGAATAATTTTCCTGGGAAATAGTACACAATAATGTTAATTTAATACCTGCTTAAAATTCCTTAAAACAAAGAGCAGTAAATAAAGTCATCCCCACAAATTAATCTCAAAGTTTATTTTAATAAGCAATCTTTAAAAACAAATCTACCATCAATTTCATTTTACAGTTAAGAACCATTCTTTCTGAGCCCAGGTGTGAAGGTCAGTGACTTAGAAATAACCACTCATGTGTTTCACCATTATTACTTAAGCATCTGCTTATCTGAGCTGCTGGCCCTGTACTTGAGATACAGAGGTGAGTAAGATAGACAAGCCTCCTGTATGGAATTTATAGCAATGTGTTCAAACTCAGATTCTATGAGTATCCAAAGTACCTCCTACTAATCATTTTCCAACCCATTTCAGGTCTGTCTTCTGTCCTTGAGGCTGTCTGTATTAGGTGCTCCTGGTGCTTTTACAGTTTTGTGATTAGCTCTGTCTTAGCACTCTTTTGTATTTAATTCTTCATATACTAATTTGTCTCCCAGGTAACTTTATGAGGTCTTTTTCCTGTTTGTGTCCTAAGTCCCTGGCATGGTGCCTGTCTGTAATCACATAAGGATCAAATGTATCAGGAATAATAAGGGAAAGGCCATATTGCCAGTGATGGGGTGTCAGGATCTATCAGGGCTTCCCTGATAGCTCAGTTGGTAAAGAATCCGCTTGCAATGCAGGAGACTCCAGTTCGATTCCTGGGTTGGGAAGATCTGCTGGAGAAGGAATAGGCTACCCATTCCAGTATTCTTGCGCTTCCCTTGTGACTCAGCTGGTAAAGAATCGCCTGCAATACGGGAGATCTGGGTTCGATCCCTGGGTTGGGAAGATCCCCTGGAGAAGGGAAAGGCTACCCACTCCAGTATTCTGGCCTGGAGAATTCCATGGACTGTTGTCACAAAGAGTTGGACATGACTGAGTGACTTTCACTTAGAATTATGGTAAAACGATGAGGGGGCAGTCGTGGTCAAGTAGAGAACTATGAAAGGAATTTGGAGTCAGAGGACCAGGCTGCAATCTGGGTGTGCCATCTCTGATCCCCACCAGAATCTTGTGAGGCAAGTGGCATTATGAGGAAATAGGGCCAGAAAAGTTAAGTAATTCATCCCAAGTGCCTGGTGCATGTGTGCTAAGTTGCCTCAGTTGTGTCTGACTCTTTGTAACGCTATGGATGGTAGCCCACCAGGCTCCTCTGTCCATGGGACCCTGCAGGCAAGAATACTGGAGTGGGTTGCCATGCCTTCCTCCAAGGGATCTTCTGACCCAGGATCGAACCCATTCTCTTCCATCTCCTGCATTGGCAGGCAGGTTCTTTACCACTAGCACCACCTGGGAAGCCCCCACGTGTCCAGTAAAAGTGAAAGTCGCTCAGTCGTGCCACCCTGTGGACTATACAGTCCGTGGAATTCTCCAGGCCAGAATACTGGGAGTGGGTAACCTTTCCCTTCTCCAAAGGATCTTCCCAACCCAGGGATCGAACCCAGGTCTCCCGCATTGTGGGCAGATTCTTTACCAGCTGAGCCACAAGGGATGCCCAAGAATACTGGAGTGGGTAGCCTATCCCTTCTCCAGTGGATCTTCTCCACCCAGGAATCGAACTTGGGTCTCTTGCATTACAGGCAGATTCTTTACCAACTGAGCTATCAGGGAAGCCCAAGGGTCTAGTAGTAAGTGGCAAAACTGACTAAAAGCTTATGTTTGTCAGACTTAATTCTACTTACTTATCTATAAAATGGAGATAATTCATTCTATTTGCCTTTATACCTCATAGAATTGTCAAAAGAGATAAATCTGTGTCCAGTAGCTATAAGTAGAAGTGTGAAAAACTTGTTGCTGTTAGCTGTCTGTGCTAAAATTTGTTTTAATGTTTATGTGATTTTTGCCTAAATCTTTTGCTTTATTTAAACTGTCATGTTCAATTAATAACTATTTAAAAAGAAAGTAAGAGTTAATTACTACTCTTTTGGTTTCCCCAAATAAAACTGTTTCTTTTACCATTTCTTTTAGAAGTGAAATCCTGGGACAAAGGGTATGCACATTTAAAATTTTGATAAGTGTTGGATTGTCTTGGAAAGGTTATACCAATTTTTACTTTTATTAGCAGTGTAGTGTGTGAGAATCTGTTTCCCCACACCTTTGACATACCTGAACGTGATGAATCTTTTAACACTTAGAGAACAGTAATCAAGTTCCAATTTATTATTTGTCAGGTTGAGCATCTTTTATTGTTTGGTTATTTGCATTTCTTTTATAATTTGTCTGCTGGTAACTTTTATCCATTTTTTCTACTGGATTATCTTTTATTGATTTGTAGGAGCCCTCATATATAATGTGTGGTAGATATTTTCATGTTAGTTATTTTTTAACTTTGTTTATGATATCTTTTATTTTTATGTAGTCAAATTTTTCTTTCTTAATGGGTAGTTTCTAGTCTTGATGTTCTGCTTGGAAGGACTTCCCTTTGCTAAGATTATAAAAATAAATTTAAAA
This sequence comes from Bos mutus, assembly GCF_027580195.1. Taxonomy (NCBI): domain Eukaryota; kingdom Metazoa; phylum Chordata; class Mammalia; order Artiodactyla; family Bovidae; genus Bos; species Bos mutus. Next base: position 58,477,618 of record NC_091622.1, on the reverse strand, counting down.
ACGTGTTCCTTTTTCTACTCATATGCTGAGCAAAAATTATTCTGTGCAGGTAAGAGTGATGTTTAGATCCATTATTTGGGAATTTGATTAGTCACTAGTCTTGTTCTTTATTTGATGAAATCTTTAAAGACCTGGAATACCAGGTAGGGACTGTTAATAAAGAGTAAGGTAAAGTCATGATATAAATTAAAGTCAAATTGGTGACCTTTTTCTCTTAGATGTTTATACACCAGATGGCTGCTCACTTTGGAGGTAACTCCTAAAAAAGTGTGAGTAGAATGACTTTCATTCCAGTGAAAATTCTTTTTCAAAGGTTTAGATTTTTAGTAGATATTGAGTTAAGATCAGGATGCTGTAATTTAAGTGTTCTGCTGCCGTCAGTGTAAGGGCATGGGGAGTGGGAAAGTAGGGTAGAGTACAGGGAGAGGAAAGGGGTTGTGAATAGGAAGAATTACTTAGGAAGAAAAGGTTACAAAAATGCTTAGGATTGGCAGTGTGGTACAGACAAAAGTCAGAGAGCTCAATGTTACCAGTAGTTCCATTTCCTGAATTATGTTTTGTTTTCTCTTTGTGGTTTTAAGTATTTGTGGTTCCATCACAGATGGAAAACCACCACCGACTTTAAGCTGTTTATTAATGTTCAGTTTTGAACTGTGGTGCATGCGTGCTGTGTGTGTGTATTTGAAAAATCACACTATTTGAAGACTCACTTGGTAATTTCAAAAGTGAAACTCCAATGTGAAACTCTCATTTCCTCCAGAGGCAATAAAGTAAGTAGTTGTCAGCCTCAAATTCAATTCTTTGCAAATTATACGGAAGACTGTGGCTTTCTGGCTTTCTTTATTATCTATTTTTTCTTAGCAACTGACACAAATGTCTCAGTTTCATAGCTAAGATACCATTTTGCGAACAATATATCTTAGATTTTATTAGGATGGATTTGTGACTTTTTAATATTAGGAAATTTACAGAAGAGGGTATAAAACCAGGGAAGTCTGTAACCTTTCGAAAAAATTTAACATGTCTGTGTATCTCGTTTATCTGTTTTCTTTATTGACTTAACCACAAAGCTATGTGTTTCTGTGTTTGCAGAACACACTTATTTGGGATTTTTGACATTTTGAGAGTGTGACAATTACCGCCAGGATCGAGGAAAAACATTGTTACCTTTCTTACACTTGACAAAGTACTTTTAACAGGTATTTTCCTCACTACAGTAAAGAGAGAGAGCTTGGAACTGGCAAAAAAAATTGAAGACTCAGGATTATAAACATTGAGGATAGGAATAGGGAAAATAGTTCAACTGCCTCTTGAACCCAGTTCTTTGGAATTCAGATCCTAAATTCTCATATTCTGTGTTCCTTATTCCCTTCCTTTCCTGTGAGTAGAGAACTGTAGGTGGAGAACTGTAGGTGGATATGGAGGGATAATAGTACATAAATGAGGGAGAAGGGAAGCTTTTTACTGAGTCAGAATTGTGACAGATGCATAATTAATCCTCATGAAGTGTAAGGAGTATTCATCTCACTTTACTGATGAGAAAACAGATTAAAAGTCAGGGTCATCCCTTGGTCCAATGGAAAGTGCTAGAGCAGAGATTCATACCAGGGATTCCTTACTCTAAGGGCTATTACCTTTTCTCTACACCACAGTTTATTCAGAGCTTAAATCTAAAAGTCCATCCTAAAGAACATCAATCCTGAATATTCATGGAAAGGACTGATGTTGAAGCTGAAACTCCAATACTTTGGCCACCTGATGCTGGGATTCATTTGAAAAGACCCTGATGCTGGGAAAGATTGAAGGCAGGAGGAGAAGGGGACGACAGAGGATGAGATGGTTGGATGGCATCATCGACTCAATGGACATTAAGTAAACTCCGGGAGTTGGTGATGGACGGGGAGGCCTGGTGTGCTGTAGTCCATGGGGTCGCAAAGAGTCAGACACGACTGAGAAACTGAATTGCACTGAAAATCTAAAAGTGTAGGAAGAATATATATCATAAGAAAGATGAATGATATTAATTATAAATTACATTGTAAAAGTATGATTATTACAAATGTATGATAAATTACATTGTAAATATATGATTAATTTGACAGTAATTGAAGCAAGTGTAATCAAAAATTTTCCTTTGGAATTTGGAAAAATCATGTAACGGGAAATAATTTCAAAGTTCTTAGTTATTAAGGCCTTAAATGTTCAGTGTTGTAAGAGTTATTCTTCTCTCAAACTGGAGTATAACTTCCATAGGCAAGGATTATGTTCTTCAACTCTTTGTCTTTTCCCCTAGTGTGTCTATGATGATGGGATATGTGCAGGCATAATCAATAAATGCTTGTTACTTGCCTCCTTTAACGGTGCTGTTTTTAGCAAAAATTTCCTTTGTTAATTTTTGCCCTGTTGTTGGCCAGATTCTGAGAATTAAAATTACTTTTCATTAGGCACATTATTGTTATTATTTTTGAATCTTTTTGCCTGTGCTGCTCAGCTTGTAGGATCTTAGTTCTCCAACCAGGGATCTAACCCGGGGCCTTAGCAGTAAAAGCTCGGAGTTCTTACCACTGGACCACCAAGGAATTCCCTAGACTCATTATTTTTAACTCAGGTAATTTTATCAGTTAATTTTTGCATATAAAAAGGATGCTGCTGCACACTTGGAGCTATATCATTATGAAAACATGATTGAGAGTACACCAGTGTGTATGTAGAGTTGTTCCTTTTTACAATTGAGATTAGAATTTTGTGCAGTTAATGTTTGTTTATGAATCTCCTTTTTTGCTTCTAGGATATTCGAAAATTCTTTGGGGTTATACCAAGTGGAAAGAAACTTGTAAGTGAAACAGTAAAGAAGAATGAGAAAACAAAGTCTGCTGAAGAAAGTTTAAAAGCAAAGAAAGGAATAAAGGAAATCAAGGTCAGTTTTCCAGATGCAGTGTTGAATTGTATAAAATAAACTCAGTTCTGAGATGTGATATATTGAGAGCCTTAAGTAAATATAAATTTCAACTCATTTAGCAGAAAAAGAAGAAAAGTAATAAGGTCTTACTTATTTCTAGTTAATATATCTTACTGCATCTATAGTTTGGTGTTTTCGTTAACTGATTTAGCGAAAACTTAACCAAAGTTTGCTCATAAAGACATAAGCTCCAGTATTGGGCTTCTCGTGAAGGAAGGCTTTGGAGGAAAGCTTTATTCTTTTTCCTGTCCTCCTTGGGCTTCATAGAATTTAAGATATAATATCACTATGATAAGCAGGCAGTGGCGTCAGTAGTGTATTTGAGTTAATATTGTTCCTCTTTGTGTAAAATGTGAGAATTTTGCAACTCGACAGGTCGGTTTACTACCACCCCATCCTTTATGCCATAATTGGCATATGAATTATATCTATATATGTTAATACTCCACATTCAATATAATAATTATTGCTCTAAACCAACATTATTTTAAAGGAATAAACAGAGGAAAATTGGTTTGTGACTACATACGGTGATGGATGTTAACTAGACTTATGATCATTTTACAATATATATAGATGTTGAATCATCATGTTGTATACCTGAAACTAATATAATGCTTCATGTCAATTATATCTCAATAAAAACTTACTTTGTAAATAAGATAAAAATAATTAAACAATATTTTAAAAACATATGAGTAAAATTACAAACGCATGTAATTAAACTGTCGTTAAAATACCAATAAATTATAATTTAAACACATAAATTAACTTTTTAAATTTCCTAGGTGAGACTAAAATAAAAATCTCAGTCTTTTGCTGTCAAAAAAAAAAAAAAGGAAGATTGATCTTTTGTATTTAACCATATATTGGCCACTTCTGGTGTTTTCATTTCTTATCAAAGATCTGAATTTCCATCTACTATAATTTTCTTTAATTAATATTTTTATTTATTTAATTGTTTAAATGCACCCAGTCTTAGTTGCAGCACACAGGATCCTTTCGATCTTTGTCGGCAGCATGCAGGATCTTTAGCTGTGGCATGCAAATTTTTAGTTATTGCATGTAAAATCTAGTTCTCTGAGCAAGGATTGAACCCAGACCCCCTGCATTGGGAGTATGGAGTCTTAGCCACTGGACAACCAGGGAAGTCCCTTATACCATTTTCTGTAAATCTGAAGAATTTTCTTAAGCATTTCTTGTAGAATAGGCTTGGCAGCAAATTCTGTAAGTTTTTGTTTATCTAAAAATGTCTTTATTTTGTCTCCGTTCTTGATATTTTTGCTGGATATAGAGTTTTGGATTGATAGTTTTTGTTTCAGCACTGTAAAGGTGTTCCATTCCTTGTTTTTGGTCTCCATTTTTTTTTGGTGAGATGTTAGCAGTCATTTATATTGTTTTCTCTTGTATGTATTGTATTATTTTCTCATGCTTCTTTAAAAGACTTTATCTTTGAGTTTCAGCCTTGCCCGTGGTGTACTTGGGTGTAGTTTTTTTTTATACTGTTTAGGGTTTCTGAGCTTCTGAGTCTGTAAATTTATATCTTTTTTTGAATTTGGTAATTTTTTACCATTGTTTCTTCAAATATATTTCTGCTTTATTCTCTCCTCTTCTTAGAAGAGTCCTTATATATATACACACACATGCATACACGCATATGCCCCCCCACACACATATGTATCTATATTAGAATTTTGGAATTGCACTACAGATAATTGAGGCTTGTGGTTGTTTAGTCCCTCAGTCGTGTCTTACTCTGCGATCCCATGGACTGTAGCACGCCAGGCTTCCCTGTCCTTAACTCCCAGAGTTTGCTCAAACTCATGCCCATTGAGTCAGTGATGCCATCTAACCATCTCATCCTCTGTCATCCCATTCTCCTCCCACCTTCAATCTTTCCCAGCATCAGGGTCTTTTCAGATGAGTTAGTTCTTTACATCAGGTGGCCAAAGTATTGGAGTTGCAGCTTCAACATCAGTCCTTCCAATGAACACCCAGGACTGATCTCCTTTAGGATGGACTGGTTGGATCTCCTTGCAGTCCAAAGGACTCTCAAGAGTCTTCTCCAACACCACAGTTCAAAAGCATCAATTCTTCAGTGCTCATCTTTATAGTCCAACGCTAAAATCCATACATGACCACTGGAAAAACCATAGCCTTGACTAGACAGACCTTTGTTGACGAAGTAATGTCTCTGCTTTTGAATATGCTGTCTAGGTTGGTCATAACTTTCCTTCCAAGGAGTAAGTGTCTTTTAATTTCATGGCTGCAGTCACCATCTGTGGTGATTTTGGAGCCCAAAAAAATAAAGTCTGCCACTGTTTCCACTGTTTCCTCATCTGTTTGCCATGATCTTTGTTTTCTGAATGTTGAGCTTTAAGCCAACTTTTTCACTCTCCACTTTCACTTTCATCAAGAGGTTTTTTAGTTCGTCTTCACTTTCTGCCATAAGGGTGGTGTCATCTGCATATCTGAGGTTATTGACATTTCTCCCAGCAATCTTGATTCCAGCTTGTGCTTCTTCCAGTCCAGCGTTTCTCATGATGTACTCTGCATAGAAGTTAAATAAGCAGGGTGACAATATACAGCCTTGACGGACTCCTTTTCCTATTTGGAACCAGTCTGTTGTTCCATGTCCAGTTCTAACTGTTGCTTCCTGACCTGCATACAAATTTCTCAAGAGGCAGGTCAGGCGGTCTGGTATTCCCATCTCTTTCAGAATTGTCCACAGTTTATTGTGATCCACACAGTCAAAGGCTTTGGCATAGTCAATCAAGCAGAAATAGATGTTTTTCTGGAACTCTCTTGCTTTTCCCATGATCCACCGGATGTTGGCAATTTGATCTCTGGTTCCTCTGCCTTTTCTAAAACCAGCTTGAACATCAGGAAGTTCACGGTTCACATATTGCTGAAGCCTGGCTTGGAGAATTTTGAGCATTACTTTACTAGCATATGAGATGAGTGCAACTGTGCGGTAGTTTGAGCATTCTTTGCATTGCCTTTCTTTGGGATTGGAATATTTTTAGTTTTTTGAAAAACCTCCATACTGTTTTTCATAGTGGCTGCTCCAATTTACAGTTCCACCAACATTGCACAAGGGTTCCCTTTTATCCACATCCACACCAGCGTTTGTGATCTCTTTATCTTTTTGGTGATGGGTCTGGCCTAGTCTGCAGGGTTTCTCAGGTGGCACTCTAGTGGTAAAGAACCTGTGTGCCAGTGCAGGAGACCTGAGAGATGCGGGTTCGATCTCTGGGTTGGAAAAATACCCTGGAGAAGGAAATGGCAACCCACTCCAGTATTCTTATTTGGAAAATCCACATGGACAGAGGAGTCTGGCGGGCTACAGTCCATAAGGTCGCAAAGAGTCGGACATGACTGAAATGACTTAGCATGCACACACACACTGGCTTATTCTTTAGCCTCTGCTACTGCTGCTGCTAAGTCGCTTCAGTCGTGTCCGACTCTGTGCGACCCCACAGACGGCAGCCCACCAGGCTCCCCATCCTCAGGATTCTCCAGGCAAGAACACTGGAGTGGGTTGCCATTTCCTTGCTTCCCTTGTGGCTCAGACAGTAAAGTGTCTTCCTCAGTGCAGGAGACCTAGGTTCAATCCCTGGGTCGGGAAGATCTCCTGGAGAAGGAAATAGCAACCCACTCCAGTACTCTTGCCTGGAAAATTTCCGTGGACTGAGGAGTTTGGTAGGCTATAGTCCATGGGGTCGCAAAGAGTTGGACACGACTGAGCAACTTCATTTTCACTTTCTCCAATGCATGAAAGTGAAAAGTGAAAGTGAAGTCACTCAGTCGTGTCTGAATCCGCATGACCCCACAGATGGCAGCCTACCAGGCTCCTCAGTCCATGGGATTTTCCAGTCAAGACTACTGGAGTGGGGTGCCATTGCCTTCTCCATTCTTTAGCCTAATTAGGGGATTACTGACATTTGGGGTGAGATAATTCATTACTGTGAAGGACTGTCCTGTGCATTGTAGAATGTTTAATAGCATCCCTTATCTACCCGTTATATACCTGTAACACCCCGACCCCAGTATGACAAGTGAAAATGTTTCCTGTAGGGGCAGGGTTTCTCTGGTTGTGAACTATTGAGCTCAAATCTAACAAGGAAAAAATAGGTAAGTTATATAGGCTTCCTTGTATTCTAACTATACTGTGATGTTTATAGGTAAATAGTTCTTGTAAAGAAGATGAATTCAAGCCGAAGCAGTCAAACAAGAAAAAGAGGATCATCTATGATTCGGGTAATATTTCTTTTCAGGAGTTTTCAAGTTTAAAAATTTTCATTTTGTATCTGTTAGAGCTGATGTTCTGCATAATGTTAATAGGTGCTGTGAGAAGAGGCTCTGTGTTCAAGTAAAGTTGAAAACAACTTTTATTATTACTAGAGAATTTATCAGAGCTGAAATATGTTAATAAAGTTTTGTTCTGTAGAGAGGTGGTATATATGGCGTGTCTGAAACTTACTTTGAATATGCTAAAGTATTTGTATTAACTTCTCTTTCAGCTGAGGTTCTTGGAAACTGAATTTGAAAAAGAGTGCCATAAAATGTTGCTTTACAAACGAAGATCTAAAACTTCATTTTTATCCTTTTGATTTGGTCCTTTTTTGTTGCAGTTAAAAAGAAACAAACACACTTTAAAAACTTTGACTATAAGATTGACTTAAAAAATATGAGGGTTGGGGTTCTGACACCCCTTGCAATTGAAAATCTACATACAACTTTTGATTCCCCCAAAATTTAAATACTAATAGCCTACTGTTGATTAGAAACCTTGCCAATACCATAAACTGTCAGTTAACACATATTTTGTATGTTATATGTATTTTATACTGTATTCTTGCAATAAAGTAAGCTGCTGCTAAGTCACTTCAGTTGTGTCCGACCTTGTGTGACCCATAGACGACATCCCACCAGGCTCCCCCGTCCTTGGGATTCTCAAGGCAAGAACACTGGAGTGGGTTGCCATTTCCTTCTCCGGTGCAGGAAAGTGAAAAGTGAAAGTGAAGTTTCTCAGTCGTGTCTGACTCTTAGCGACTCCATGGACTGCAGCCCACCAGGCTCCTCCGTCCATGGGATTTTCCAGGCAAGAGTACTGGAGTGGGATGCCATTGCCTTCTCCGATAAAGTAAGCTAGAGAAAAGAAAATGTTATTAAGGGAATCTTAAGAAAAATACATTTATAGTACTATACTGTATTTATTGATACTATAAGTTTATGTCATCTGTTTACAAGATGAATCTCAGTACCTACATCAGTCTTATCTAATATAATACAAAATAAAATACTCTAGATGTTATATGTATTACTACACTGTATTATAATACAGATGTAGATGTTGTACGTATTACTAACTTTTGACATCAGAAATGAAAAGATAATGTGAAAAGGAAATTCATATTTACAGGTATAACAATTCATGCTTTAATAATGAAGAAGTAGCAGTATGATTGTTTTATGGTAGCCTGGTGTAATTGATAGGATTGCTTCATGATAGCCTAGCCTATGCACTAATGAATCTGTTAACAAAATTTTGGCATACAGTATGACTGTAACATGGTCATATTCATAATACAGTATTGGAAACAAAATCCACTTACCTGTTATGATAAATAGGCTGTTATGCAGTTTACCCAGTTACAGAGAGGCATACTTTATAGTAGTGTAATTCTTTGAAAGCAATGTTATAAAACAGAAAACTAATACAGATTAATTTTATATGAAAGATCACCTCATACCTATGTAGAGTATCTACATATATTTCATGCATTCATGACATACCTTTTTCTTAAATTTTTTTTAATATTTCTAAGCTATGTGGTTTGTCTGTTTTTTCAAATTGTTGCAAATCTCCAAAATTTTTTTCAACATATTTATTTGAAAAAAATCTGTGTAGAAGTGGACATGTACAATTCAAACCCATATTCAAGGGTTAATTGTATTTTTAAGATAGGGAACATACATTTTTATGCGTTCCTTTTATGGTATGCTAAAATAATGGTAAAAGTTGTAGATTTTGATTTTTTTGGAGAAGATCTATTCAGTATGAATTCTTAGAATTAAGAATGTAACCTAAGGAAGCATTTATAGATTATCAGGATTTTGACAGTGATAGCAAAGTTTCTAAAAAAGTAGTTGAATGTTTATAGTGAGTCTTTTACTGCTGTATATAATAAAGAATTTCAAATAAGTACATATCCCTATTCCCCAAAAGTTTACATCTTTTGGGAAAGTGGAAATATAATTGATACATTTTAGAACTGTATGAGCCAGAATTTATAAAAGCATGGTGAGAGGAAGAGGAAGGACACTGAAATTTCTGAAACTCCTGTTTTGTACCAGACATATACTAGGTATTTATACTTTGTCTTGATTTGTATTTAAGTGCTCTGGGTAATTAGACTGTGGTAGACAGAATAATCGGAGAAGACAATGGCACCCCACTCCAGTACTCTTGCCTGGAAAATCCCATGGACGGAGGAGCCTGGTAGGCTGCAGTCCATGGGGTGGCTAAGAGTCGGACACGACTGAGCAACTTCACCACTGAGCGACTTCACTTTCACTTTTCACTTTGATGTATTGGAGAAGGAAATGGCAACCCACTCCAGTGTTCTTGCCTGGAGAATCCCAGGGACGGGGGAGCCTGGTGGGCTGCCGTCTATGGGGTTGCACAGAGTCGGACACGACTGAAGCGATTTAGCAGCAGCAGCAGACATCTTTAGCAGTCCCTAAAGATGCCCACACCCTAATTACTAGAACCTGTGAATATGTTCAGTTGTATGGCAGAAGAGGTGATATTAAAATTATAGGTGACATTAAGGTTGATAATCAGTTGACCTTAATGTAGGGAGATTATCTGGATGGGCCCAGTGTAGTCACAAAGAAGAGCAAGGCAGAAGAGGTTTAGAAATTGACTGTGGAAGGAGGTCAGAAAACTGGAGAGATGGCAGTGTGAGAAGGACTTGGCCTAATGATGGGGTCTTTGAAGATGGAGGAAGGGAGGGGGCTATGAGCTGAGGAATGCTTGCAGTCACTAGAAACTGGAAAAGGCAAGGAAATGGATTCTTCTGTATAGTATCCAGAAGGGATCACAGCAGTCCTAATGCTTGATTTTAATTCAGAGACCCAAGTTGGGTTTCTGACCTCCAGAACTGGGAATAATACATTTGTGTTGTTTTAAGCGAGTAAGTTTGTGTTGATTTGTTACCACAGCAATAGAAAGGCTTAACCACTGGGTAGTGATAATCTATCAGAATTTAAAAAAGAGATTTGTTTGGAAAAGAATCTTGATTAATTAAAAGGACTTGATTAATAATAATCACTTTAATTCCCTGGTAGTCTAGTGGTTAGGACTTGGTGCTTTCACTGCTGTGGGCTCAGGTTTGATCCCTGGTTGAGCTAAGATCCCACAGGCTGTGTTTCATGGGAAATAAAATAAAATAAAATAAAAACCCCACTTTAAAAGCACACTATATGGGGGTAGGGTGGGAGGGAGGTCCAAGAGGATGTATGAATATAGCTGATTCACTTGTTAGCAGAAACTAACACAAGGTTATAAAGCAGTGATATATTCCAGTAAAAAACTTAAAAATAAAAGCACAGTATATTCATATTATTTCGTTTCAGAGTTTTTATTTTCCTCTTGTATTCAGATTCAGAATCAGAGGAAACAGTACAGGTAAAAAATGCCAAAAAGCGACCGGAAAAATTGCCACGGTCTTCTAAACTTGCTAAAATCCAACAGCAGGATCCTGTTACGTACATTTCAGAAACAGGTAAGGGAACTAAATATGTTTGTTTTAGAGACAAGTGCAAGGTGTCTTGTGTTCTTGAGCTTCTCTTGGTATCTAAATGTATCTCCTTCACTTTGAACCGAACTTCAGTTGCCTTTTTCTCTGTGTAGAATTGTACTTAGCAGGGGAAAGCTGTAATTATCTTTGGCATTTCCTGTGAGTTCAGGCCCAGTAACAGGGTAGTTGTTTCTTGGAACTTTTTTTAAAGTGCTCAATATCAAACCATATATGTTGATACTATGTCTTGAATCATATATTAAACTATTATTGGGTTGTTTAAAAACTTTGGTGTTTTTTTTTTACCTTTTTAAGTTGTAACAATCTTAAGTATATAATGACTATGCAAATTTGTGCCTTCTAATCTATAATCTTGTGACTTGAATTCCTTATATTCTCTGGTGACCCTAAAGATTTAATAGTGGCTTTAAAAATATGCTTGTTTTTGTGTTTATATTTATTTGATCTGTTTTGAGTGGTCCAAAAATAAGACATTTATAAATGTACACTAACCTTAAGATGTCATAGTATAAATAATTGTCATAGTATATAAATAATTGCAGTATTCTTTTATAGTGAGAGGCCCTGAATTACATTGTCATCTTAGGGGAAAAAAACTTAGGATGGATTGTTATAAAGTCATTTTGATCTGAGCATTGTTAACTCCTAGAGGAGACTGTCTTCAATTCACAGAGCCTATTGAATCAGTTCCTAATAAAAATGCTTGGGGGCCATGAGAGCATCTGATATACCTCATTGGTTTGTTCATCTTGAGGAAAACCTCTGGCAGCATTATTTTTAGCACTCAGCTACTTGTGTTGCCAGTGAAGTGAATACACCTGGTTTGAAGAGATAGGGTAAAAACCACATAATTATTTTGGGACAGCATGTTGCAACTTGTATTCAGCAGGCTTTTATTGATTGTCTTTTCCATCCTGTTTACTAGGTGCTGGGGATATAAAGGTAGGACTAAAGACTGCTAACTACTGTAGGAATTGCCTGAGGCTGCAGTATGCATTAGTTAGCGAGAGAGCTTAATGGAGAGGGTAAGATTTGGTCTAATCCTTGAAGGATGAGCAGGTGATGGAGGGAAAGAATATGTCTGGTTGTTGTTTAATCTCTCAGTTGTGTCTGACTTTTGCTACCCAATGGACTGTAGCCTGTCATGCTCCTCTGTCCATGGGATTTCCCAGGTAAGAATACTGGAGTGGATTGCCCTTCTTTTCTCCAGAGGAATCTTCCTGACCCAGGGGTCAAACCCATGTCTCCTGCATTGGCAGGCAGATTCTTTACCACTGAGCCACCAGGGAAGTCCTTCTGGTTAATAGGATGGGATTATTTAAGACAGAGCATCCAGCACAAGGCTTGATATGTTCGTAGGACCCCAAAGAGATTGCTTGCCTACATGATGAGAAATAATGAGTGGTATATGAGGCCAATTTAGGGAAGACCTTGAAAACTAGGTGGAAGAATTTAGTTTAATGTAGCAGGGAAAATGGAAAAATAATAATTGAGGAGGCTGAGACTCTTACGGTAATCTATGAGTGAAGTAATAAGTATTTTAAAAAGGTACCAATAGTAAGGGACTGATCTATAAACATTTGAGAGATGAGTTATAGATTAGGTTTTTGGATTGCCTGTGGTTCAGCCATGCTGTCTATGATTTACTACTAGGATAATTGGAAAGTTGATGTTATTATCCTGCTTATGTTTAATTTTTTTTTGTTATTTTCTAGCATCAGCTTTATTGAGATAGAATTCACATACCCTCCAATTCACCTTTCATATTTTAGTGTTACTGGAATTTTATTATTTATTACATGTTTGAGCTGGTACTTGAGAGCATGAAGGTACCCATGGTAGACAAATTGGTCAGTAAGTAGGGAATGAAACAGGATAACACAGTCCCTGTGTTATAGAAAGAAGCTGAAAGAAGCCCTGCCTGGGGGATACATCCTTGGTTCCCATCTAACTCTAAAGAGCTAAAGGTCAGTGACTCTGCCTCCCTTTCTGTAAAGCAGAAACTCTAATTGAATAGGACAATTGGGACGACTTAACAGGGTGATGCACAGCAAAGGGCCAGACCCAGTGCCTGAAACATAAATAGCCAGCTGTCAAAGGGAAAAATAAAAACAAAAGAAGCCCACACATGAGCTTTGCAGGCTCTCTGAAACATTTGCATATTTGATGAAGTTGTTCAAATACCAAAGGGAAAATCTAAGTGGCATGAGCATATTTTCTATAACATTTTTTGTAAGCTGAGATGTTTCTTCATTATGGCTGGTGGCAGGTTGACTTTTGAACCTGTTTTGTTGCTAAATATGTGCTCAGGCACGTTGTGCAAATGCAGTCTTCCATTAAAGGGCCCCCTCTTAACATCTGGCCACCTTTGTCAAGTTTTAAATATGTGGGAGGGATGGTAAAACGGGTAAGGTGATAGGTTTATTATGTAACTGAAGGTGGTGTGATCAGGCTTTCCCAGTGACACCCTGAAAACGTCAAAGTTAGTGGGCAGACAGCAATGGCCTTCAACCGGGGATCAAGGCTGTCCTTATCTTGTGATTTTTAGGTACACAGAAAGGTCAGACAATTTAAACTCTGGCCACTGATTTTCTTTAACATGGGACTGTTTATTTCAGACCAAGTATTTTTGAATGTTATTTTCTGAGGAGATAACTGACATCTTATCTGAAAATTTTATGACCATTAGACAGTATTTTAGGTCATTCTGCCAAGGGTATGTGCGTGTGAAAGTGAATGTTGTCTCCTGGTTTTATCAAAGAATCTTGGGGTACAACGTATCCATCTAATATGATGCTATTTTCTCCTTTTTCTTAGAATTGAGATATAGGAAAGAAGCTAACTTTTTTTTTTTGCCTGTTTTATCTTCTCATACTTTTTTATACCTTCGAATGATAGGTGAATAGGAGAAAGATAAGCCCTTTTCCTTCCCTTCATAAAAGAGAATGAGACTGTTAAAAAGAAGTCTGTTCAGAAGACTGTTAGAATAATGAGATCAGAAATAAAATGAGTTTGTAAAACAGAAAAGTGCAGCTTGAAATAAACTTGAAATTTCTTGACCACAAAATAATCGTTTTATTCATTTTTTAAAGCTAAATCTATAATTTTTCAATGATTATGAATAAATATTCATATTATAAATATAAACATTTATCATAAATTTAAATAAAATATGTGTGGTAACAATAGTTTACAAATAAAAATTCTAACCTAAAATTGTTTTTTATTTTATTTTTTTTGGAGTTTGGAGCTTCTTGTGGAGAAGAATTATATGATTCAGTTTTAATAACCTATTCCTAAAGAAATGATTTTGCTTTACTATTCCATATTTTATCTTTTATAAATCAGCTTTTTTTTCCTTACAGTATAGCATGTATAGTGATTAAGAGCATGAGCTCTTGAGTTAAACCTCCTACTGCCTGGGTTAAACCTTCCCTATGTCCTATTTTCCTTGTTTGTAAAATGAGGGTATTACTAGTGCCAGCATCAGAGGCTTTTGTGCTTGATCAGATGAGATAATGCTGGACAAGCACTTAAAGTAGGGTCTGGTACATATGAGATGTTTTGACTTGATTGTTTACCTACATCTGCCTTAAAGATTATGCTAAAGACATTTGCTTTTGCTTAGCTATTTAGGGCTTCTTTTGATTATATAACAGTGCTTCAGAAATTTAGAAACTGTATTTGACCCACTTATGTTACAGATGCTCTCTGATCAATGTAGGAACTACTACGTGTGTCTGTGGAGCACTTGAAATGTGATTAGCCCAAATGGAAAAGGTGGTATGTGTGAAGTGTAGACTTCAAAGACTTTAAAAAAAGATAAATTATCTTATTAATACTTATTTAGCATCTGTTACATGTTGAAATCATCTGAATATTTTTGGATAGATGAAATATATTGTTAAAGTTAGTTTCATCTGTTTGTTTCTACTTTTTATCTATTCTTTCTACTTTTTAAAATGTGAATCACATTTTATTTCTGTTGCATAGTGCTTTATAAACAATGAGAAATATATTTAGGAAATAACATTACTTTAGAAAATAACCTACTTAACCTACTTCAGGTGCTTTTGTTTGTATTATCATATGAGTCTTTAGGCTGTATTATTATACAGATCTTCAGGCTTGCCATTTAGCTCCATGACATAGTTTTCATCATCACTTTGTTTGACTAAACTTATCTTCTAATACTTACTGATTTTTCAAGTACTTTAACTACATTAGTTTCCCAGATTATAGGAAAGGGAAAAAATTCTTTATATTATACATATCTTCATAGCAACTGTTGACTGTAGTGGGATGTTTTTGAAGGTTGGTAAAAATCCAAAGTACTGGGTAAATATATTTACTTTTAGCTGTTTAATGAAGTGAGAGACCTTGAGTTTTGTTTGGCAAAAGGTGACCTTTTATTATGCAGTTTCATCAGGAGCTGTGGGTGTTTGCTTGAAAATAGTGAGGGTTTTCTATGTCTTGAGAATTATTTATGACTGGTAATTTAAAAAAGTAAATTTTTTTATTGAAGTATAGTTGATTTGCAATGTTGTATTAGTTATAGGTGTACTGCAGAGTGAATCAGTTATGCATATATCTACTCTTTTCTAGATACTTCTCCCGTATAGGTTATTACAGCGTATTGAGTAGAGTTCCTGTGCTATATTATAGGTCCTTATTTATTATCTATTTTATATATAGTAGTATGTGTATGTCAATGCCAATCTTCCAGTTTATCCCCCCTTCCTCCTCTAGTAACCATAAGTTTGTTTTCTCTATCTGTGACTCTTTCTGTTTTGTAAATAAGTTCTTTTTTTTTTAGGTTTCACATATGTGCAATATCATGGTATTTGTTTTCTCCGTCTGACACACTTCGTTCAGTGTGACAGTTTCTAGGTCTACCCGTGTTGCTGCAAGTGGCATTATTTCATTCTTTTTCATGACCGAGTAATATTCCATTGTGTATATGCACCACACATTCTTTATCTCCTCCTCTGTTGGTGGACGTTTAGGTTGCTTCCATGTCTTGGCTTTTGTAAATAGTACTACAGTGAATATTGGGGTGCATGTCCCTTTTGGAATTAAGATTTTCTCTGGGTATATGCCCAGGAGTGGGATTGCTGAATCATATAGTAGTTCTACACTTAGTTTTTTTGTATCAGTTTACATTCCTAGCAACAGTGTCGAAGACATCCCTTTTCTCTACACTCTCTCCAGCATTTATTATTTGTAGACTTTCTGTTAATGGTCATTCTGACCTGTGTGAGGTGATACCTTGCTATATTGTAGGTTTGATTTGTATTTCTCTAATAATTAGTGATGTTGAACATATTTTCATATAATTTTTAGCCATTTGTATGTCTTTTCTCGAAAAATGTCTATTTAGATCTGCCCATTTTTTTATTGGGTTTGGGTTTTTTTTTATATTGAGCTGCATGAACTGTTTGTATATTTTGGAGATTTAATCCTTTGTTGGTTTCTTTGTTTGCAAATATTTTCTCCCATTCTGTGGGTTTTTATGACTGGTAACTTTTAGTGAGCACATAATTCCAGAGGCAGAGTGCTCTTACAGTTATAATTATTTGGGGAACATTAAGTGGGAAAAAATTGGGAATGTGGTGTTCCTAAGGTTTATCAGGCAGTATCCGTGACTTGGGAAAATAGCAGTAGAAAATATTACTGGAGATGTATGTGCTAATTTTTAATGACCTATAGCTTTGTGTACTGGGTAAATGGA
The DNA here is from genome assembly GCF_027580195.1 of Bos mutus. Lineage (NCBI taxonomy): Eukaryota > Metazoa > Chordata > Mammalia > Artiodactyla > Bovidae > Bos > Bos mutus. Next base: position 58,461,099 of record NC_091622.1, on the reverse strand, counting down.
AATGGATTTTATATAGGATAGAGACCTTCTCTTAGACTTTTCATGGAAACCCAGCATGACTGAGACAGAATTTCTTTGAAGTGAGAGGAAACTTAAGAATTACATTTCTTTCATTATACTTGTTCAAAAACTAATACTGATTTGTGCACTAAGACTATAAAAGAAACTAAGTTTAGGTTTTGGAGGATGAGTATTTACATTAATATTATATAAAATTATCTAAGTAACACATTCTCACTGAAAAAGAATTCAAATAAAAAATATTCCATTCCTTCTTCCATCCCTTTTGCCTTACATAGCTATATAAAATGAAAGAAAGAAAGTGAAGTTGCTCAGTCATGTCTGACTCTTTGTGACCCTATGGACTATAGCCCCCCATGTTCTTCTGTCTGTGGGATTTTCCAGGCAAGAATACGGGAGTGGGCTGCCATTTCCTTATTGAGGGGATCTTTCCCACCCAGGGATTGAACTCAGGTCTCCTGCATTGCAGGCAAACTCTTTACTATCTGAGCACCAAGGGACAGATAAAATATATGTGTATATATATATATATATAAAAATATATATGTACATATATACACACATGTATGTATTTGAGAGCGGCATCTTGTAACATTTCTGTAGCTTGGTTTTTCATAACTTAATGTCTCCCTCTTTTCCTCCTTTCTTATCGCCTTTTCTCTCCTCCTTCCGTCCCCACCTGCCCCAGCCTCTCTTTCTTTCAATACAGAAAAATCCGTATCTCATTCTTTTAAACTTCTGCATTTAATTTAATAGTATGCATTTAGTTTTTCTCATACTCTTATTTTGGATATTGGATTATTATATGAATATCCTTGTTTATGCGTCATTGTAAGAGAACATATCTAACTATCAATAAATGGGCAATTCACAATGAATAATATGGTCACTTTAAAGAGAGTAGTGGGGCTTCCTTGGTGGTCCAGGGGCTAAAACTCTGTGCTCCTAATACAGGAGGCCTGAGTTCGATCCCTGGTCCGGAACTAGATCCATGTGCTCAGACCTAGTGCAGCCAAATAAATAAAATTAAAAAAAAAAAAGTATTTCTTGAGATTCAGTGGTATTCATTTTTAAGAATGTAGTTCATCCACCTATATTATGAAGAATAGAATGGGGCTTCTACTCTTTGATTCCCAGGTCCAGAAAAGGAACTTTACATTTATTCTCATTAAATTTTTTTCTGAAGCTCTTGACATTTTTATCTTGATTCCAGGCTTTTGTATTCTGATTCTGTCATCTATTTCTAAAATTTTAAATTTGAATACTTTTATTGAATAATATTAAATTCTTTGGACTCCTCTGGTGGTCCAGTGGCTAAGACTCCACATTCACAATGCAGGGGGCCGGGGTTTGATTCCTGATCTGTAACTAGATCCCACATGCTGCAACTAAGAGTTCGCATGCTGCACCTAAAGAGCCCATATATCCTAAGACCTGGTGCAGCCAAATAAATATTTTAAAAATGTTAAATTCTCACTAATTTATTTATTTAACAAATGTGATGGTTCACCATATATGCCCAGCCATGTACTGGACAATCTATAAAACAGATAAGAGAATAAAGTTCTGTCCTATTTTCAAGGGCTTATAAACTATCAGGTTATCTCTTTTAAATAATAAAAATTGTAATATAAGGAAACAATTAACAGTGATAGAAATATCTTCCAAGGATATTTGGGCATGAGAGAAATTGCTTTTATTTCGGAGGTTCAGGAAGCATTTCCTGGGAGAGAGATTCAATTTGTAAACTTTCATAGATTTACTTAAACTAGATTGTTACTACCTAGTATTGTGTTATAGCTTGTATTTTCTTAATTATAGTGTCATCTGTGTAGGAATCTCTTACTCTACTTGAAACCCCTGTGTCCACAGTGAAAGGCAGGGGGAGCGCGACCATAATAATGTGAACATATGTTTTGTCTCGTATGGTATTGTAAATTTTTTTCAAAGCAGTGTTTCACAGACTTCATGAACAGAATAACATTATTATATGGCTTTTATTTTTTATCTGTCTCATTGATCTTTAAAACTACCTTATATTCAGGGCTGATTTACCTTAGGAAAACTTACTTTCGAAAGAATCAACTTTCAAACCATTACACAAACCTTCACTATGGATGAATTCTGTAGTTCTTTGGAGGTCCCCATCCACTTTTTTTTTTTTTTTTTCATATCATCTGATTTCATATCTTCCAATTTGATGAACCTATCTATGTACATTTTCTGGATCATAGTAAAATGCAGGAGATACAGGTTCAATCCCTGGCTCAAGAAGATCCCCTGGAGTAGGAGATGGCAACCCTCTGTAGTAATCTTACCTGGAGAATTCCATGGGTAGAGGAGCCTGGTGGGCTGTAGTCCATGGGCCAAAAAGAGCTGGACATTACTGAGTGAGCGCACCTGTGCACACACACAAAGAAACCTTTTCCAAAATGGACATGATCCATTATCAGCACCCTGGATACAGCTTTTCAGTTTCTTTTGAATAGCTGTTGAATTACTTATGAACTTCAGAAACCACTGTTACTTATCTTGTATTTCTCCATTTTGCCATAAATCAGTACTTCTCAATCAAGGGTGATTTTGCCTCCCAGGGGAACTTTGGCATATCTCGAGTGCTATTTTTGGTTATCACAACTGGTGGATCCTGTAGCATCCCCTTGGTAGAGGCCAGAGACATTATTAAACATCCTACAATGCAAAATGTCAATAATGCAGAGGTTAAAAACCCTGCCATGGCCTATCAGAAGACAGTTTTGGTAGATTCTTTGTTGAAATCCAGACATCCCTGTTTCTAGTATTCTTATCTACTAGTCCTGTACCTCAAGGAATAAATGATGGCTTAGGCCAGTGTAGTTTAGTGTCAGTGAGTCCTCTGCTTCTATTAAATACTTTTTTTTGTTTTAGTTTTTTAATTGATGTGTGGTTGATCTGCAGTGTTGTGTTAATATCTGCTGTACAGCAAAGTAGTTCAGTTATACATATATGCACATTCTTTTTCATATTTTTTCCATCACAGTATGTTGATTATAGTTCCCTGTGCTATACAGTAGGACCTTGTTGCTTATCCATTCTATATATCATAGTTTGCGTCTGCTAACCCCAAACTCCCAGTGAAGCCCTTCTCCACCTCTGTCCCCTTTGGCAACCACAAGTTTATTCTCTGTAAGTCTGTTTCTGTTCTGTAGATAAGTTCATTTGTGATGTATTTTAGATTCCACATGTAGGTTGTATCATACAGTATTTGTCTTTTTCTTTTTGACTTCACTTAGTATGATAATCTGTAGTTGCGACCATATGGCTGCAGATGGCATTATTTTATTCCTTTTCATGGCTGAGTAGTATTCCATTGTATGTATGTACCATGTCTCCTTTATCCATTCATCTGTCAGTGGGCATTTAGGTCGTTTCCATGTCTTGGCTATTGTGCATACTGCTGCTTTGAGCGTTGGGTGGGGATGGGGGTGTGAATGTATCTTTTTGAGTTATAATTTTGTCTGGATATATGCCCAGGAGTGAGATTGCTGGGTCATGTGGTAGTTCTGGCTTTTTAGTTTTTTGAGTAACCTCAATACTGTTTTCCATATTGGCTGCACCAGCTCACATTCCTACCACAGTGTACAAGCGTCCCCTTTTCTCCACCCCCTCTCCAGTATTTGTTATTTGTAGACTTTTTAATGATGGCCATTCTGACTCGTGTGAGGTGGTATCTCATTGTGGTTTTGATTTGCATTTTTGTAATAATTTGCAGTGTTGAGCATCTTTTCATGTGCCTGTTGTTTTAGTTGCCAAGTTGTGTCCAGCTCTTTTGTGACCCCATGGACTATATTGCCTGCCAGGCTCCTCTGCCCATGGGATTTCCCAGGCAAGAATACTAGAGTCGGCTGCCGTTTGCTTCTCCAGGGGATCTTCCCAGTTCCGGCATTGAACCTGCATCTCCTGTATTCACAGGCGGATTCTTTACCACTGAGCCGCCAGGAAGGCCTGCATGTGCCTGTTGGCCATCTGTAAATACTCTTCTTTTGAACTATTCTTGATATTGATGCATAGAATTGTCACCAAACCTTTTTGGTTCTATTGTAGTTGGGGATTTGCCTTTTTCGTTTTGAAATTAGGACTCCACTTCTACTCTTTAATCTTTAGAGACTTCTTCCATTTTATGTCATGATTCACAGGTCACTGATACCCTTTAGCAATTTTTATTCACAGATTTATTTTGACTAAAGCATCATTATAAGAGCTCAATGCTTTTTTAAAAATATAAATTTATTTATTTTAATTGGAGGCTAACTACTTTACAATATTGTATAGATGCTTTCTTGAAATATTTTTTGCCTACTTTGCCCTTTATTCCTCTTTCAATATTTGACCTAAAAAACTTTAGTGGCATATGGAGAGGGAGAATTTAAAAGGACATACTGAATAGTGAAGCACTAGAGTATCTGGAATGATCATTTGTCTGAAGCAGCTCTGAAAGTGAGCAGACTGTTGGTTGTTATCGTGACATGTATTTTGTTGTCAGGCACTTGTGAAACTAGGAGAGATACAGGATTGTATTCCAAAACGCTAAGTAGGATTATGTTATGAAAATGTCAGCAAGTACTAATAAAACAATATACAGTGATTTATGCTTAAGTGTTACACCGAAACCACAGTCATTCGTTCTCTCACATGCAGGGACTTGGAATGTGAATGGAAGTGGGGAATTGCGTTGTTGAACCACTCCCTAAACGCTTCTGGTCAGTCAGGTTTCCTTCTATAACTGGTTTCATGCCTTAGAAGCTCTGGAAAATGTACCTGTGGCCAGTTTCCAAGCCTTCCCTCCCCTAACTCCAAACCTCCTTTTTCTTTTCCTGAGAGATGCAGTGGAGATGGAGGAAGGAGGCCAGTAAGTAGTAAAGTATTCCACTGTCTTCTCCTGTATTGTGCTTTCTTAGTAATTGAAACCAGCTGTGACTTTCCATGGACTGTTATTCCTGCTGTGGTGGGGACTCTGTGGTAGATAACATCACAGCACAAGTCAGTGCTTTTATCTCTTAGTGATAAATATCATTGCTTACCTACCTCACTCTATACCTCATGGATTATTAAATATTTTTATTCTTAAGATATAACTGACTCCATTTGATTGTAAGAGGATTTATTAGTAAAGAATCATGATATCTTTAATTTTTTGATTAAAGATGGTCAGTCTTAGTTTTATTTCATTATACTGAGAGCTGTCTGATTTACCACAGAGTATCTGATTCTCACACTCCATAAGTTTTGCAGAGGTGGTATGTGTAATTTATCTTTTATCCACTTAATTGACAGATATTTATTGAAGATTTGAAATATGCATGAACCTTTCTCTTTGTCTATAACCAAAGTTACAGTTGGGATTTTTAACTCACGGAGGTATTAAAAAAGCACTTAGTAGAGAAAAGCTCTAAAGACTCAGATTCCCTTTTTAGCTTTTGACTTGTTGCAAAATAAATTATTATAAATCTCTGTAACCAGATTCTCTAGCATGGTCTCCATTAATTTGGTTTCTGTGTGTTTCACACTGAAGGGAAAAAATCAGAATCCCAGACTCTGAGCAGTAGGAACGTCAGAATTAGATTTTTTTAGAGAGCTGCACATTATTTTTTTGCTGTTTTATTTGTTACCCTTTTAAATAAATGAATGTATCTAACTCAGAGTGGCAAAGCAATCTTCTTTCCTAGGCAGTTTCTCTGCTGTGTGTTGGATAATGCTAGTTTACGTGGTGACTGTTACCATGTTTGAGGTTATGTTGTATATAAATAAAAATAAATGGTGTTTTTCAAAGGAGTCAAATATCCTGGGGGGAGATTCTGAGTGTTCAATTGCCAAATTTTCAAGTAGGTCACAGAAATTTGACTTAGATTTATTTATCACTACTTTATTATAAGTTTCTGGGAAGAAGAGAACACAATTTTGCCTTTGGCTTCTGACAAGGCAGAACAAATTTAGGTTCATTAGAAAACAAGAATAAATGTTAAAAAAAGGAAAACAACTATAACTTTATTTGGCATGTTTCATCCCTATACACTGTGTAGAATTGTAAAATACTTATTTTACGTGAGGTTGGTCATAACAACACCTGTTAAATGATGGTCTTTGTCAAGCAGCTAGTTGCATTGTTCTAATCCCTGGCCTTTTTTGCCTTCTAGAGCTTCATAATATTTTCGTACAGCTTTTGAAATATCTAGGAGGAGCCGTGGGCTGCTGTCCATGGGGTTGCACAGAGTTGGACACGACTGAAGCGACTTGGCATGCATGCATGCATTGGAGAAGGAAATGGCAACCCACTCCAGTATTCTTGCCTGGAAAATCCCATGGACGGAGGAGCCTGGTAGGCTGCAGCCCATGGGGTCGCAAAGAGTTGGACACGACTGAGTGTCTTCCCTTTCACTTTTCACTTTCACGCATTGGAGAAGGAAATGGCAACCCACTCCAGTGTTCTTGCCTGGAGAATCCTAGGGACGGGGGTGCCTGGTGGGCTGCTGTCTGTGGGGTCACACGGAGTCGGACACGACTGAAGTGACTTAGCAGCAGCAGCAGGGCCAAAAGAGTTTTAGGGGTCTTTCCAGGTGGCATTAGTGGTAAAGAATCCACCTGCCAGTGCAGGAGACAGAAAAGGTGCAAGTTCAATCCCTGGATCGGGAAGATCCCCTGGAATAGGAAATGGCACTCCACTTCAGTATTCTTGCCTGGAAAATCCCATGGGCAGAGGACCCTGGTGGTCTACAGTCCATGGGGTCGCAAAGAGTTGGATAAGACTGAGCACGTGAGCTCAAAGGGATTTTAAGCTGGCTAGTTCAGAAGTCATAAGATAGAGCAGGACTGCTGCTTTGTTCAGGTTTTCTGGTGTTACCAAGGCAAGGTGACAGCATGCTCTCAGATATGCCTGTGACTTTTTCAGTGTTTACTTTGATGAAATCCTCTCTAAGAAACACAGGATCGTGAATTTGCGTTTTGGTGTTAGTTTTCCCCACACAACTATAAAGACTATGGAGAAGTGCACAAATCACAAGGCACTAAATAAGTGTTAAATCAAACGTTATTTTTTTTTTCTTCTTGCATAACTGTATTTCACTAGAATTGCTCCTGCTTTCCAGGCGCCTGAAGAACCATTTTTTTGTGTGTGGTTAGTAGAGAAAAAGGAACTTTGATACAATTTCTTCTTAGTACAATGAAAACATACTTGATATTTCATGTGGAATATTTGTTTGTTTTTTTCTTGAGAATTACATTTTAGTATTTATGAAAGTGTTTATAAAATTATGTTTGTGTTTAGGTATAATATAATTTTGGAATCTATAGCTTGAAGATATTTTTAATTTTAAGTCCATGTATTCTAAGCCAAAATTTCAGAGAGGGACTCTATTACCCTCTACCATTGTAAAGAGATCTCTAGTAGAGAAGGCTGTGAAAAGAAACTATTTTAGGAATGATGTTTAAGGCTAACTTAAAAGAACAAAGTAATACATTTTTGGTTTTCCATGAACCTGTTATATGATTGGGCTTCCCTGGTGGATCAGACGGTAAAAAAAATTTGCTTGCAATGCGGGAGACCTGAGTTTTTGATCCTTGGGTCGGGAAGATCCCCTGGAGAAGGGAATGGTATTTTTACCTGGAGAATTCCATGGACAGAGGAGCCTGGCAGGCAAGCTACAGTCCATGGGGTCGCAGAGATTCAGATACAACTGCGCAACTAACACTTTCATTTTCATTATATGATTAGATCACAATTTATATAGCCCTTCCAGTTTAAAATACTTTTGTTGCTTACATTTTTATGTTCTCAATAGTGTGATGAATATATTTGTATATAAATATTTGTCAGCACCTCTGATTCACTCTAAGAATTACTATGCTAAATGTTATGAACTTCTTTGCCAAATTGCTTTCTAGAAAAGTTGTGCTAGTTTACACTTTCATAGTTAGTGTTTATATTAGTACATACTTATCACATTCTCACCAGTACTGAGTATGGAAGCTACAAAATCTATGTGACCATTCACAGATTCTCAGAATTATAGACGGAAAGTCTGAAGAGTTTGTCTGGTCCAACATTTTATGGAGGAGGATAGTGAGTCTCAGATAATTAATTAAAATAAGTCGAAGTCAGGTTAGAATTTTAGTTTTCTGGATTTCTTACTCAGTATTGTTTTTATCAGAGAATACTGCTTTATTATTTATTGAATGTTTATTTTAGCATGATGAGTTGCTATACTGGGCAGTTTGATTTTTAAAAATCTAATCTTCCCAGTAACTCAAATGGAGAGTCGTTTGAAACTGTTTTACCATTTGTAGGGAAGAGGAGCTAAAGAGGAAAATGAGAGCAGTCTTCAAATGCTGAATGTGAGAAAAGGAAAATAGGTAGAATTCACAGGGAAATATTTTGGCTTAATGTAAGGAAGAACTCTCCTAAAGAGTACAGTAGTGCTATTCACTAAAGAAAGAGGAGGCTGTGTTGAGTTTCCCTGCTCTATTTTGAAAGTGTTTAAGCCAATTCTGTGTTTGCCAGGAATGTGGAAAGCACATTCAGTACATGTGGAGTCCATCTATTGACTAAGAAAACTAGTTGACTAAAAGTAGTGGATTCTAAAGAATGTGGTAGAGTACCTGGCACGAAGTTGAATGCCCAATAATGATAGCTATTATAAATTTTTATTATGTCATATATTAGATGGATACCATGTAGTCCCTGAAGCTAGTGACAGAATAAGCAGAGATGTTAATAAGTAATGAAAGAAGTAGCAAAGAAAAATGGGGAGAGAAGCTAAAGCCAAACCTTTCTGTCTCAGAAAGCCAAAGGGACAGTTTCTAGGAGATAGTCGATTTGTTGTAAATATTAGATGTAGGTTAAAAAGAACGACAAATATAATATAAAGATGAAAAACATACGATGAAAGAAATTAAAACCACCCATAATCCCCAATCTAGAGATAAAAGTTGCTAACATTTTATTCTTTTCAGATCTTTGAACATGAATTTAAAAGCATAAGTGAGTAGATTTAGGTATATCACTAAACGTCTTGTTGTATCTCTTTTATCACTTAAGCATATCTTGATGTCAGTAAATATGTATATGCATTGTAATTTTCTGTCGAAGCATAGAATCCATTACAGGACTGAACATAATAGTAGATATTCTGGTAATTTGTTTTCCCACTTTATAAACAGTGTTCACTTACCTCTGTCTTTGGTGCCAGTTCATAGCTGAGGCTGTCTTTTTTGCCTCAACTGTATTCCTCTTTTATTTAGTTATTATTTTCGGCTGCCCTGGGTCCTTGTTGCTGCACAAGCTTTCTCTAGTTGCGGTGAGCATGGGCTCCTCTCTAGTTGCGACGCGTGGGCTGCTTGTGGTGGTGGCTTCTCTTGTGGCAGAGCACGGGCTCTGGAGCGTGGGCTCAGAAGCTGTAGCACATAGACTTAGTGCTCTTTGGCATGGGGAATCTTGCCCGGCCAGTGATCAAACCCATCTCCCTTGCACTGGCAGGTGGATTATTAACCACTGGACCAGGGAAGTTCCAGTCCTTTAATTTTTTTTTCATCTATTCTTACCCTCTTGCAGTCTGTTCTTTATACTTTTGAATGGACAAATGCCATGACAAGCATTTTTGAACATACATCTTTGTATGTTTTTTGTTTGTTTGTTTATTTGTTTTTTGGCTGCAGCATGTGGGGATCTTAGTTGCCTAACCGGAAGTGAACCCACGGCCCCTGCAGTGAAAGCGTGGCATCTGAACCACTGGATCCCCAGGGAAGTCTGTTTTGTTTTTAGACTAATTAGTTAGAGGTGGAATTGCTGGGTCCGACTAATGGGTATGCATAGTTGAGATTTTGATATATATTGCAGGTTTGCCCCCCATAAAGGTTTTTTAAATACCAGAAAACCCTTTTGCATATATGAAGGTCCCATTTCCCTATACCCTTGCCAACAATCTTTTTAATCTGATAGTCTTAGAAATTCTGGATCTCACTAAATTTCATACTAGTCTGTTACCTGTGAATATTTATGAGATTGCTAGAGAAAGGGGTAAGCTAGGGATTGCAAATATCGCTAATACCGTTGTTTCCTTTTCTGGGGTCGCAGTGGTTGATCTCGTCTGAATTAATTCCTTAAGGACAGTTATAATATTTGGTATACAAATGAAGTTCTTGAGTGAAGGGGGAAGAACTATAACAGAAAAACATAGTGCTTAACTTGATCCATTCAGTTCCAAGATTTTCTGTCATACTGCTTGTACACATGGGTGGATGTAGTGAAAATTAAATGTTACTGCCTTTGACATTTTTAAAGTGAGGGAAAAACTAGTAGAGGACTGTCATTTCGTAAATACAATTTAATTTATTTTTCTCCATTAAAGGAGTCCTTCCTCCCCAAAAGTACAGTTGTTGAACTTAAACCAAGTAAAAATTATAAAATTTAATAAGCTCTCAGATATGATTGGAAGTCTTATATATACTAGCTATGCTCTTAATTTTGCCCTTATGGCCTAAGGAGATGTATTGGATGTCCACACCTAGGAGCTTCCAGGTTTGTTGTTTTCTTATTTTTATTAAAGCTAGATATCAGTGATTTTGCTTTGAATCTTCTCTTAGAGGCATTTTGTGCAGTTTGTTTTGGCTGCTAAGGGAGAGTAGTTGCTGAACACCGATGGTTTGCCTGTGCTGCACCCTAACTGAGTGTAGGGATTTAAAATCGACAAACAAGAAATTATTAAAAAAATTGATTGGGTTGCTATAACCGTTCATTTTGTTGTTATCTTAGAAGGAGAGAAGTTTCAGATTATATTCTCTGTGGTTACTAGGACTGCTGTGGGTGATCTGCGTGGCTGTTGTACCTACGTGGAATGGGGATAATGTCACCTAGACTTTGCAGAACCGTCTGAATAAGATGGCAGGGAAAGTGAAGGACTGATTGTCATGTAGGGAGAACAGATATATGAGAGACTGAATTTAGTCTGTTGACTCTTGTCAACACATGGTTAAACTGAAATCCGGCAAGTGTATCAAACCTTGCATGTGCTTAGAAGGATTGAGCGAATTTTTAATTTAATCTTGAAGGTAGATTGGCTATAGCTGAAGCTAAGTAAAACGAGTATGTTTTAATTAAAATCTTTGGTTGCAGGTTAAGAAGAAAACCTAGCTTGTGAGCAAAATGGAATTTATTAGGTCATTGTTGAGTCTCATTGAATGTAAGAATAAACCTTTAGCACCTTAGTTTAAACATGTGAGTTCAGCAAAACGATTAAGGGTAAGATTGGGCCCACCTTGTTCAAGTGCCCATTCCTTGTCCAGTTTGTGATGGCACAGAATATGTGCATGGGTACTGAGCTGCTTTAGTTGTGTCTGACTCTTTGTGACCCTATGGATTGTAGCCCACTAGGCTCCTCTGTCCATGGGATTCTCCAGGCAAGAATACTGGAGTGGGTTGCCATGCCTTCCTCCAGGGGGATCTTCCCGACCCAGGGATTGAACCCGAGTCTGGTATTCTCCGCATTGGCAGGTTCTTTACCACTAGTGCCACCTGGGAAGCCCTACGGAATATGGAACCATCTAATAAATATATCTGTGGTTATAGGAGGCCATTGGGATGTCAAGTGGGGTGTAAGTCCTTAGGGAACATGGACTTGTAGCGAGCTGAATGGGCATTCTCTGAGATGTCTGTTATATTTTTGCTTTATATAGTGGATTACTTTTTATATTTAGTACTCAGAAACCTTTAAGAGTTATTTATTGCATTGTTTATAGTTTCATTTTAATATAAATAGAGAATAAGACTAAATCCTTTTTGATTTTTATATATCTTAGGCACTTTTTATGTTTGAGATGGCAGCACCTAGGAATAGCATAGTTCCTGCCATATAACACCCTTAGCAAATACTAGTGGTTGAATGAGTACTAGAGAGGAAGCAAGGCTCATTCGTAGGTGGCCTTGAATAACAAACTTACAGAGTGAACACTCGCTCCTCCAGAGTGACCTGGCAACTGCCTTTTAGATTTTTCTTTTCATTGGATTTCTTTTTTTTTTATTAGGCCAAAGTGAAAAGCCTTTATCTTGTGAATCACTGAACCAAACAAAAAGAGTTTACTGAGGTCCTTTTGAGGTGCATTTTTTGGGGTCTCTAGTTATGTATTGTCACGCATGCTTATAAAGACTTTTAAAGCCAAATGTTCGATGAAAACATTTTAGAAACATAAAATGTAGCACAGCAAAGTGTTTAAAGTCTTCAGTGGTTAGATATTGCTAGATATTCCACCTTCAAAGTGTAGCTGTACTCTGCCTCTTCCCACCTCTGCAGCTACCACCCTAATCCAAGGCTTCAAATTTCCTCTGTAACTGTGCAGAACAGCTTCCTAAATGAGCTCCCTGCATTCACTTTTACCCCTTGATATTGTGTAATCCAAAGGACATGACTTAACTTGGATTACTCACAGCTCTGCTGAAAATTCTCCGTATTGCATAGGAACCTGGAATGTTAGGTCCATGAATCAAAGTAAATTGGATGTGGTCAAGCAGGAGATGGCAAGTGTGAACATTGACATTTTAGGAATCAGTGAACTAAAAATGGATAGGAATGGGCAAGTTTAATTCAGATGACCATTATATCTACTACTGTGGGCAAGAATCCCTTAGAAGAAATGGAGTAGTCCTCAAGTCATCAGAGGTGTCCAAAATGCTGTACTTGGGTGCAATCTCAAAAGAGAATGATCTCAGTTCCATTCAGTATCATAATAATCCAAGTGTATGTCCCAGCCACTGATGCTGAAGAAATTAAAGTCGAACGGTTCTGTAAAGACCGACAACACCTTCTAGAACTAACACCAAAAAAAGTTGTCCTTTTCATCATAAGGGATTGGAATGCAAAAGTAGGAAGTCAAGAGTTACCTGGGTAACAGTCAAATTTGGCCTTGGAGTGCAGAATGAAGCAGGGTAAAGGTTAGGAGAATTTTGCCAAGAGAACGCACTGTTCATAGCAAACACCCTCTTCCAACAACATGAGAGGTGACTTTATACATGGACATCACCAGATGGTCAGTACCGAAATCGGATTGTTTCTACTACCCTATCTAAAAGAGAACCCTTCATCCACTGTCTATCTTTCATTCTGTTTTACTTTTCTTCATAGCACTTATAACTTGACAGCATATGTTTGTATCTGTTTCCTCTTCTAGGTGCCAAGCTTTATAGGGGCAGGAATTTTGTCTTTTTAAAAAAATTTATTTATTTTTAACTGAAGGATAATTGCATGGAATTTTGTCTGTCTTATTCACTCCTGTATCCTCAGTGCCTTGCACGTAATGGACACTCAGTAAATATTTGTTGACTACGTGAATAAATACACATGTTTATGTACTCTGGGGAGTCAGTGGGGGACATGGTGTATTACAGACCTAGCGCTGGTAAATGTGAGGGTGACTTGAATTTAGGAGATAGCAAGAAGAAAAGTCATTAGCATCCCATAGCATGTATATGTTTTTTAGAAAGTTGGTGGAAATGGTTGTTTTTGTAGTTAGAATTGATGTTTTATCAAACCACATTTGGTTATGTTTCGTTTAAGATGAAGACGATGACTTTGTGTGTAAGAAGACAGCCTCTAAATTAAAAGAAAATGGAGGATCTACAAATAGTTATCTTGGAGCCTCAAACATGAAAAAGAATGAGGAAAACACTAAGACCAAGAATAAGCCTTTGTCACCAATAAAACTTACCCCCACATCAGTGCTTGATTATTTTGGAACTGGAAGCATCCAAAGATCAGATAAGAAGATGGTGGCAAGCAGAAGAAAAGAGGTGAGTGTTCTCCACGCAGGCAAGAATGTTCAGGATTTGTCCCCGTTCACTGTTGTTAATAAGAGGTGAAATGTGAATTTTATAAATAGATCAACATTTTATTGATGAAAATAATTTTCCTATGGGTAAAAGGTGTGGATGCTCTTTTGGAGAATGAAGAAATTGGCATATCACACACTGAATCTTCTAATATTTGAAAGTGGGAAAAGATCATTTAAATCATGAGAATAAATTGTAATTCTTAGTGTTTAAATACTCAGAATGTAAACTAATTTTACCGTTAACCTCAGCTAGACAAAACTGGACAACATAATTGTTCCCAAGTGAGGTCATGAATACGTAACTTAGAATAGAGCCCACCCATTCTGTACATTTGACCTTTCAGGCTGATGGTTGGATTTATTTTTTTTGGACACTTAGGAAACAGAAATACAGATAAGTAAAGTAGTTCCCTGCGTGGAAACCTGGCACGTGGTGTGTGTGTGTTGATTTCACTAGTGCCTCCATAAGACAGTGTAATCTCTCTCACTGTTGGTTTGCCAGTGTTGGGCTATTTCTGAAGTCAAGACATTAGATAGTATTTTGGGGATATTTCTTTTGAATATTTCAATAGAATACGTGAGAATCATCTGTCTGTAGGATATTTGCTCATTAGGAAATTGAATGTGGTCATGGAGTAGATGTGAACATAATTTTTTGGCTGATGCTGCGTTGAAACTATATTTATCTCTTATTGGTGTATTGGGTTAGCCAAAAAGTTCATTCAGGTTTTTCCATACGGTTTTACAGAAAACCCAAACGAACTTGTTGGCCAACCCAATATTTATTCATCTACGTTTAAAAAAAAGCACCTTATTTTGAACTTAAGGTTTATGCTATTCTTGCTTGATTTTCTTTGAAATACAGCCTTCACAAAATGCAGATGATTCCAGATTAAATGATGAAGCCATCGCCAAGCAATTACAACTTGATGAAGATGCAGAGGTATTGGCATTTTCATTAGATAGTCGTAATCATTGGAGTTGTCACTTACTATTTAGTCTACTCAGGAGATAATTAGAGTAGTCTTATTTTGAATTGAGCCTCATTCTAAGAGTTATGTGTAAAATAAGTTAAGATCTAAAACTATATGAAAACCTAAGTTTATATAAAAGATAAATGATGAGAGCAGAGGATAATTGTTTAAAGATTTATTATTAGATTTCTTTGAATGGAAGCTTCCTTTAGTATAATTAAAATAATTTAACTTGGTCATATCTCTTTTCACTATGGACAATCTCATCTACTTCTGTGGCCTTAAGTAGTATGCATATGTTAGTGATTCCCTAAATCTGCCTTCATTTAGAGTACTGTTTGTAGTAAACCTGTTCCATTCATTTAATAAGTGTTCACTGAGCACTTACTGTGGCACACTTCTAGTTGTTAAGGCTACTGCAGTTAAAAAAAAAAATGTCATTATAAATGCTATGAGGACAAGTAAAGGGACAGCTGCTTTTGGGGGCAATCAATCCCTGGTGGCTCAGATGGTAAAGCGTCTGCCTGTGATGAGGGAGACCCGGGTTCGATCCCTGGGTTGGGAAGATCTCCTGGAGAAGGAAACGGCAACCCAACCCACTCCAGTACTCTTGCCTGGAGAATCCCATGGACAGAGGAGCCTGGTAGGCTACAGTCCATGGGGTCACAAAGAGTCTGACATGACTGAGCGACTTCACTTTCACTTTCAATGGGGTTATTTAAATAAGAGGTTGGGAAACCCCTCTGAGGGAGTGACATTGGGGCATAAATTTAAGTGGTAAGCTTCCCTCCACTTGGAGGAAGATTTCCTCTAAACAGAGAAAAGCCAGGTGCAAGCCTCCTGATGACTTTGAAAGAAATAGCAGCAAATCTTGTTAAGTCATGACTGGTCTTTGGTACCTACCAGAAGGACTTGGGATGGAAAGGAGTCTGGATTTTAGTGTCTGTGAGATGAGAAGCCATTGGAGTACTGAATAGAGAAGTGACATGACTTGATGGATCTTAAAAGAAAATTATTTGGGCTGCTATGAAGGTAATAAACCATGGTGGGGCAAAATCAGATCAGTTTGGAGACTGTTAGAGTGGGTGGGGGGCAAGAGACAGTGTTGGCTTGTACCAGGGTGGTGGTAATGGAAGAGGTGGTGAGAAGTGGTCACAATCTGTATGTGCTTTTTGAAGATACAACCTTCAAGTTGTTGCTGATAGATTGAATGTAAGGTATGAGGGAAAGAGAAGATTCAAAGATAACTCCATGTTTTTTTTGGCTTGAGCAACTAGGTGAATGGTGTTATCATTTATAAAGACTGGAACATTGATACAGGGAAGTCAAGAAATCTGTTTTGCTCAGAAATGCCTGATAGGCTTCCAGATGGAGATGCAGAGTGGGTAGTTGGTAGAGGAATCTGGAGCTCAGGGGAGACGTCTAAGCTGAAGATACTTATTTGGGATCAGCAGCATTTGAATGGTATTAAAACCAGTGTAACTAGATGAGATCATGGAGAGAATGTAAACAGGAAAGAAGTGTCAGAATTGAGCTCTGGGCCACTGTTAACAATGAGAGGTCAGGAAGAGGAGGAGGATCAAGCAGAGGAGATTTACCAAAGTGGCTAGGGAAGTGGAGCAATCAGGAAAGCTTGGTATTTTACGGGAGCCAAGTGAAGAAGGTTATTTCAAGGACAAGTGTTCATCTCTGTCAGAGGCTCCAGACCTTGGTGCCTGTTGTTTGAACCCTCTTCCTATTTATTAGCTTAAATGCCGCTTTCTCATATTCCCTAAACTATGTAAGAAATCCCTTCTGTGTACTTTACTGAACCCCCTGTACCTACTGTTAACATTTAAATGTCTTCTTAAATTGCTATTTAAATGTCTTCCTGTATGTCGACTTTAAACTCTACGTACCAGGGGTGTTTATGTCACAGCTATCGTACATTAGCGCCCGTTTTAGTGCTTGGCAAGGAAGAGGGTCTTGATAGCAGTTGTTGTGAGAGAGCAGTATTCCAGTCTTCTGCAGTGTATGTTGCTTTCACGTTTTGTTGATTTGGCAGTTTATAGATTGTGTTTTCAAAATCTTTTTCCATCTTACTGTCTATACTGAATTTTATAAACTACGTACAGGTATCCATATGACTCAGGGTAGCACACATGGCCTAGGTAAAACTGTGGAGTGAGTTTTAGGGACCTGACTTCTTATCTGTCCCAGATGCTGAAGGCTTACCCTATCCTTTCCAAACCAGGTGTGGCGCTTTGTATCACAATCCGCTATTTTCCCATTTCTGTCACATTCTTTCAGAATCTTGTTTGGGTAATTTATTAGTCTATGAAGGACTTTCAGGGTGTTAATAACTGACTGATGCCGTCCTTCATAATTATCCCTCTAAGAGCTTCTGTTTCCCTCCCCTCCCCTTCACTTTCACCTTTTTGTTTATTCATTTAGTGAATGTGTGCCCAGAATCTAACGTGCAAGTCAGTATGTTAAACACTATCTGCTATGATAAACATTATATTAAAATATAAGACTTTGGATCACATAATACCATAATTACCAATAATGAATTTCTAATGGAAGTATTTAAGTTTCTTCTGAAACAATTAGAATCCTGTTTATTAGAAGTATACTACTACATAGTGTGAAATTTTAGAAAAATGATGTAAAGTTCAACCTTTACATTTACATCCTTGCAGGACCACTAGAAGTTTAGAGTTTGGAGGAACTTTATATGATGAAGTTTGTTTGTTTGTTTGTTTGTTTTAGAAATTAGATGTGTAGTTCAGTTATGGTAAAGAAATGCTAGGCAACAGAGAACATACTGATGTGCGCCTGTCTGGCTTGCTCATAGTTCTGTGTAACTTGAGTTAATTCATTTTATAAACAAGAGGAGACTTGGTTACTGAGTTCTTACCAGGCTTATACCAGTTTGCAAATCTTTTCTTTTGGATTGGTTTTGAGGTCCTTTCCTTTGTTTGAATAAGGTATTGTATTAGGCCATTTTATCAAGGAGCATAAATTTATAATGAGAAATATAATCTGTTTCCACACATTCTCTTCTAGAAGAGTTCCATTTAATTCAAAGTAAAAATAGTAATATTTGGAAATAACAGCATGGTAACTAGAATGTCTGTGTGTTATATTAGCATGTTAGGAAAACTTCTGGTATAATGACTTAAATTTTCAGAAGTTAAAACAGAGAAATTACTACTGTGTTGTATACCTTAAACTAGTATAAAATTGTTAAGTCTGCTATACTTCAGTTAAAAAAAAAGAACAGATACAGTTGAGTTAGTCATTGAAAATAGAAGTTTGATGATATTAGTGATAGTTGCATTGTATGTATCTTACTGTCATGTGCAAAGGAACTATATAATTTTCTTGATTTATTTAGTTTTTTGTGTCCCCACCCAGGCTATTGCTTTTTGCGTTAGGATAATGATTCTCTTCTGAGCCCTTCTTAGAGTTTAGAATAAATAGAAATGAGAGATCTGTAAGTATTGCATTGGGACCATTAAGAAAAAGCTAAAGACTTGGATCTTTATGCTCAGATCCATCTATCTTGCCTGCAAAATTAACAAAATATGTTCTGCAATCTAATTTGGCTTAGCAAAGCAAACCTGTGATACTTAACTTCTAAGTGAAAAAATGTCATAGTTACTTTCTAGAAAATCTTTTTCCAGTTTCTTTTAAGTATCACGAACTGAACATTTTAAAGCTTTTTATTTATAAAAAGAAAAAAAAGCACCTCACTGTGTTGACACTTTTTATAGCTGGAGAGACAACTGCATGAAGATGAAGAGTTTGCCAGAACGTTGGCCATGTTGGATGAAGAACCCAAGGCCAAAAAGGTAGTGTTTTACCGGCTCTTTGCATTCTGAATGTACAATACAGATCAGTGTTTCCTTTCAGACCTTTGTATCCTAGGCTTTGGAGATATAACCATGAATAACTCTTCTATCAGATCAGATCAGATCAGATCAGTCATTCAGTCGTGTCCTACTCTTTGCGACCCCATGAATTGCAGCACGCCAGGCCTCCCTGTCCATCACCAACTCCTGGAGTTCACTCAGACTCATGTCCATCGAGTCATCCAGCCATCTCATCCTCTGTCATCCCCTTCTCCTCTTGCCCCCAATCCCTCCCAGCATCAGAGTCTTTTCCAATGAGTCAACTCTTCGCATGAGGTGGCCAAAGTACTGGAGTTTCAGCTTTAGCATCATTCCTTCCAAAGAAATCCCAGGGCTGATCTCCTTCAGAATGGACTGGTTGGGTCTCCTTGCAGTCCAAGGGACTCTCAAGAGTCTTCTCCAACACCACAATTCCAAAGCATCAATTCTTCAGTGCCCAGCCTTCTTCACAGTCCAGCTCTCACATCCATACATGACCACAGGAAAAACCATAGCCTTGACTAGACGAACTTTTGTTGTCTTCTAGAGAGATGCTTAAAATTATTTCAGT
The DNA here is from genome assembly GCF_027580195.1 of Bos mutus. Lineage (NCBI taxonomy): Eukaryota > Metazoa > Chordata > Mammalia > Artiodactyla > Bovidae > Bos > Bos mutus. The sequence goes on along the minus strand of NC_091622.1, from coordinate 58,441,807 downwards.
TAATGCAAATGTTTTTGGGGAAGCTCATTGAGAAACTTATTCTTCCTAAAGGAAGATCGATAGGACCAAAGCTAATCAGAACCCTTCTTCACAAAAAAACAAATTGTAACTTTGGCTTTCTGTCCCAAAGAGGTTCTTATGTACTTCTTCAGAGAATAACACTGATAAACATTTCAGTGGAATCTAAAGTTTAATAACTATAATATTAATTACTGTCTTTTTAAAAGCATAATTTGTTGTTTGTAGCTAGCTAACTTTAAGATCTGTATTAGGACAGTCTCAAATAGTGAGTATTTTGGGGAATCTCTGAAAGCATCAAGGTTTTTTTCTTTAAGCACTTGATCTCCAAAAATTAGCCTTATTTCTGTTGAATCACACTCTGTTAATATTGTCAGTATCAATCTGACCGTTTTAAGAGATATTACAGCAGGCAGATGTAAGGCAGTATAGGGAATGGTGGAGACTTTGTCATTAGAAAAGCCTTATTATTTCATCTAAAGACATTCAAATTGAAAATACTGCATCATACACCCCAATTGTGACCTTTCTGCAAAATGGAGTTTTGAAGAGCAGTGGAGAGAATGGACATTTTTTTCTTTTTTGAGAAAGTACGCTGTTTTTCTTTTGAGCTTTAGATTGTTGTTAGTCTTTTGGGTTAGATTTTAGTTTTTAACTGCATGATGTGCTAACAGTTTGAGAATTGAGATGAAAGCAGCAGAAACAAGGCTTTCATTTTCAGAGTCACAAGTAGGGAACAACTGGGATAGTTTTTTTTAGGTCTGTTTTTATACTCTTTCATCTGTTTCCTTATCTGTAAAATTGAAAGTAATTAAACATGTTTCATCTGCCCCAGAAATTTTGTGTAAGAATGAATGAAAATTTATTGCATTGTTTTGCTACTTTGGAGGATGACCCTTAATCTTTGGTTGATTTTAACAACATACTTTGTGGTAAAAGTTTTCCTGTTGTCGCATTTGACGCTTTTTTACATTTTCTTAGGCTGAAAAGGATGCAGAAGAAAGAGAGACATTTTCATCTGTACAAGTCAATTTATGTAAAGCAGAGAAACCTAAATATCCTCATAAAGGTAAAACTAGCAGAATAAAGTAAGCCAGAACATTTATCTTTATAGAAGAAACTTCATGTAACCTTTTGTTTAAACATTTGTTCAATAATTGCCTGGTATTCTTTTTTTTTTAATTAACTTATTTTAATTGGAGGATAATTACTTTACAATATTGTGATGGTTTTGCTATACATCAGTATAAATCAGCCATAGGTATACATGTGTCTCCTCCATCCTGAGGAGCACCCCCCACCTCCCTCTCCACCCCATCCCTCTAGATTGTCACAGAGCACCTGTGTGACAGGTGCCTGTCACATGGTGATGGGTTTGGGTGCTCTGCTTCATATGTCAAACTTGCACTGGTTATTTGTTTTACATACGGTAATGTATGTTTCAATGCTATTCTCTCAAATCATCCCACCCTTGTCCTCTCCCACTGAGTCCAAAAGTCTCTTCTTTACATCTGTGTTTCCTTTGCTGCCTTGTATATAGGATCATTGGTACCATCTTCTAGATTGTATACAATTAATATACAGTATTTGTCTTTCTCTTTCTGACTTCCTTTACTCTGTATAATAATTGCCTGGTATTCTTAGGTTGACATTATTTCATAGTACTGGAGCATGTTCTACTTAGATGCTTGGCAAACTGTGTGGTTGTTAGCTGGTACAGAATGCCTGTCTGCTCTGTAATTGTTGTTTGGGTTCATGTTAATTTCCAAGTGTAGTGCAAGTGTGTGGACTTCAATACATGAAGACAAAAGACTAGATGTTTCAAGCTTATATAGTTGAATCGTCATCGTCCAGGTCATCTGAAGCTCTTCTGCTAGTTGTCTGTAGGTTTTAGTTTTTTTTCAGTTGTCCAGATATCTAAGCATGTGCTAGTGGTTAGATGTTAATAGCTGGGCTTAATCTTATAAGTATTAATGTATCTGTTCATATAATTTTAGTCTTGAAATCCCAGGATTCTTTCAGACTTTATTACAAGCAGAATTTTTATGTGACAGGATATTCTAATTAGTAACTTTTCTCTGTGAATTTTGAATCATTGAAGTTTATCTGTGGAATACAGTCCATGTTCTCAGATGTAGTTTACCATTTCATTTCAATTAATGAATAATTTATAGTTAAAAAGGCAGATCTCTTATTTTGAACTGGTTACACAAAGAAGTAATATACAAATATTTAATTAAAAAAATGTTTTGTATAAACTTAAGAACTAAAATTTTAATGTGAATGTTATGAAGTCACCATATAACATCATGTCCTACTAAGATTATTCTGTTGAAAAATGAAAAAATAGTCTTGATATTGGGTATCATTTTGCAAAAACAACATTTATAATCCTTTCTTTCTTCCTCATAAAAACAGAACAATTTTCAGATGAAAGAAAGAACTTCAGCCCTAAGAAGCAAACTAAGTGTGAAGGTTCAAGACAATCCCAGCAACGTTCCAGGTCATCAGCTCATAAAACAGGAGAAACTTCTCCAAAAGCCAGTTCTAAGCTGGCACTTTTGAAAAAAAAAGAAGAGAGTTCTAATAAAGAAACAGAGTCTATGGCCTCAAAAAGAAAAGAAAATGTTATTGAGTTAAAAGAGACAAGAACTCCTAAGAAAATGAAAAGTTCTCCAGCTAAAAAAGAGGTAGACATTTTTGAAAAGGGTATCATTGAGGGGGTTGTGTGTTGATCTGGTTTGTTTTTAAGTTTTGTCTCTAACTTTATAAGGCATTATAGTATCTTAAAGATACTCTCTTATTTAAAGATGCTGCTGCACAATATAGGTTATTATTAATAATATAGCTAAATAAGCCCGTATGTATTGAGGGTTAATGTGTATCAGATACTGTGCTCATACAGATGATATGTCATTTAATCTTCACACAAGAGAGATTTACTTTTATTATTCAACTTTTGAAGATGATAAAACAGGCTGAAAGGGTTTAAGTAGCTTTCCCAAGATCATCTGGTTGAGTACATGGCAGAGTCATTTTGAACTCAGGTCCTCTAAGGCCAGTAAAAAGTAATGTAATATTGTGGCTCTGAACACAGACTCTGGAGCCAGTTTTGGATCATAGTCCTGCCACTGGGCAGATATGTGACCTCGGTCTGGTTACTTCCCCTCTCTCTGCTTTGGTTTCTTCATTTGTAAAATTGGGATAATAATAGTATGCAATGAGATAATGTGTATAACCGCTTGGAACAGTGCCTGGTACATAATACATGCTATATAAATTTTGGCTATTATTATTATTAAAATAACTTATTTGGAATTATCCTGAATGTATGCCTTTTTGCTCCGGTTTAACAGGAGCAAATCATTTTCAGAGGGATAAACAGTGAAGGAATGCAGAATGACTTTTAGAAGTTTTTTTGTTTTCATATATATTTGAGAATTGTTTCTTAGAGTCTCCAGTTTGAAACCACCTTATTAGGATCATAAGAGAAGCTACTGTTCCTTCAAGCCTCTTTGGCACTTGCAGTTAAAAGCAGAATATTATCTATTTTAAGTGCTCATCACCATTATTTTTTAGTGAAAAACTGAAATGCTGAATGATTTCTAGATGCTTTTGTTTTTGGTCAGTGCTAATAAATATGCTTAAGGGGACAATTAACTTTTTGGTCTCAGATTTTTCTTCGCAAAGTACTTAGCTGGAGAATGAATATTTTTCTTCAGACACACTAAACATGTTCAGTTTATAGACGCTTGTCTATTTTTATTAAAGCAGAATAATTTAAAAATGATACTGTTGCTATTCACCTTATTTTTCAAAGTTGAAATAGAAATGACTCAGAGAACTTAAGTAGTTTTGGGAACATGAAAGTCGGTTTTATAAATTCAGTCTATCTCAGTCAAATAATTTTGACTTCACAAATGAATGTGCTTTAGATTTCTTTTATAATTTGTTTATAATTCAGTTATTTTTTCACAGAATTATTATAAATGATTTTCCCATTTTGGCATGCATTGTACTTTCCTGTGACACTAGTTAAAAATATGATTTCCTCGGGCATGTGGTCTGGGCAGGTGTATTTCAACAAGCTTCTGAGATGATATGGTTGCATACCACCATTTGAGAACCACTGATAAAAAGTAGGATTAGAGTCTAGGATTAGCCTATAGCCTATGGCACAATTAACTCAAAACCAAAGCAGCTTATTTTCTTTTGTTGATTAAATCATTTGTTTGTATAAAAGTGGCATTTTGTCTACTCTCAGAGGACTTTGAGGTGGCTTACAAGTTAAAAATAATGTAAAATTAGGAAGTGGAAAAAATGACAAAGATCATTCTTGTAGTAGTTCTTAATTATCTAAGATGTTCTTCCCCCAAATGTACACATGCTGGTTATACCTCCTATCTCTGGGTCAAAAACTTGGAGTGCATCCAGGGATTACAGTTTAAAAGATTTCCCCAGTACTTTCTGAGAGACACCCATGGTCAGATCCCTTGAGAGAAGCAGAATAGGGGAGATTAGACCCAGAAGGGAGAGTGGTGGCATACAGAATGTGTCTGCTTTTTGGAGTATAGCTCGCTTCTCATTTGAGCCAGGTGTTTATATAAAGCCATTAATTCTCAGACTGTAGTGCCTATTTCCCCAGGAGTACAGGGGATAAGTTATATTAAGGGTATTCAGAGCCATTGGCTAAAATAGTATATTTTCTTCTGTGATCGTTTACTTGGGAAAAAATTAATTTTTCCACTGAAATACACATGATATATTATGGAATAGCATTTAAAATTCACATGAATTTTTGAAATAAAACACATCTTTTTGTTTTGTGGCTTGGGGCTAGCAGCTTGGCTTGTATGCTCAGTCTACCCTGAGGTTTGTGCCTTTAGAGAGAGTTGCAGGGTTTAAGAAGGGCTTATGACAGGGCTGTGTGTAAGCCTGGCGTGTGTAGATCGGGACGTACCTATGTGGTTGAAAATGTTAGTATCAGGATCAAGCACCGAAGTGACTTACTGTTTATTTATTGATAAGTATTTTTATTTATTTTTTGATATGTATTTTTAATTTTGTAAGAATTTTGCATGACTTTATTCATTTTTCTTTCCATCTCCCCAAAGTCTGTAAGTCCTGATGAGGCTGAAAAGAGACGCACTAATTATCAAGCTTACCGAAGCTACTTAAATCGAGAAGGTCCCAAAGCTCTGGGCTCCAAAGAAATACCAAAGGTAAGAACACTGAGAGGGTGTTTCAAGGCCTCTGGTCTATGGGTCCATGTATGTATTCACTATGTCTACAGTAGCAGAGAATTAATAATTAAAAATGAGCAGGGCTTCCCTGGTGGCTCAGTGGTAAAGAATCTGCCTGCCAAAGCAGGAGACATAGGTTCGACCCCTGGTCCAGGAAGATCCCACGTGCCGTGGAATAGCTAAGCCCGTGCGCTGCAGCTACTGAGCCTGTGCTCTAGAGCCTGAACCCTCAACTGCTGAGCCCATGTGCTGTAGCTGCTAAAGCCTGCGTGCCATAGAGCCAGTACTCTGCAACAGAAGTCACTGCAGTGAGAAGCCCTCACACTGCAAGTAGAAAGTAGCCCCCGCTCACCACAAGAAAAAGCCCACACAGCAACAGACCCAGCACAGCCAAAAGTAAATAAATAAAAAAGAACAGGAAAACATTAGTCACCATCTTTACAAATTAGGATATAGGATACGGCAGTCACAAGACTAATGCTTTTTGCCTTCATTGTACTTAATTATTATAATTGTGATATGTGCCATAAGGGAAAAAGCAGAGATTCTTTTAGGGAATCTGGTCCTTAAGTGGAGTTGTGGGTGGGGGAACAGTATGACCAGGTTTGCATTTCAGGCTGAGCACTCTTGGCTGCTAAATATAGAGTGCAGTGGAGGGAGGGGGGAATAAATGCAGGCAGATCAATTAGCAGGGATGGTGAGAAATGATAGAGACTTGTCTAGAGTAGTAGCAGTGACCAGGCTGAGAAGTGAAGTAGCTTCAATGAAAAAGGAAAATCTATAGGACGTGGTGGTAATTGGGAGTGGGAACCGAGAAAGAATGAGCATGGGGTGATTTCCTCGTTACTGGCATGAGCATCTGTGGGTGGATGCTCATGCCGCTGGAGGCAGAGCAGATTTGGGGAGATGATAATGAGTTCATTGTGACCATGCTGTGCTTTAGATGTATGCAAGGTAGCCAGGTGGGAATATTCAGTGGACAGGAGGACTGGAGCTCAGAACAGAAGTCACGATGGGATGCAAAAGATTGGGCATTATTGGCGTGTAGAAAATGTTTGAAGGACTTGATGTCACCTGGCAAACAAGGACAGAATGAGAAGAGACCTTGGACCTAGCTTCCTCATGAAGTGGAGGAGGGTGAAACACAGAAACAGACGGAGGAGCAGCAGCCCCAGATAGAGGAGAGAAACCTGGTAAAGGTGGTATCACAGTAGCAAAGGGAGGAGAGAGTTTTAAAAAAACATTGAGGAGACTGAAAATTGTCCATTGCGTTCAGTAATGTGAATGATCCGTAGTGATCTAAGCAAAAGTTTTGATAGAATGATGGAGGCAGAACCTGGTGGAAGTGGGTTGAAGAGTGAGTGGGAGGAGATGAAATGGAGGCAGCATAAGTAGATGATGTTGGTTGTGAAGGGGAGAGGAGAGAGAGGACTTCTAGCTATAATGGGAGGTGGCTTTAGGGGGAAAATGTGAGCGTCTTTAAGGTTTGTTGCTGTTCAGTTGCTCAGTCACATCTGATTCTTTTGCGACCCCGTGGGCTGTAGCCTATCAGGCTCCTCTGTCCATGGGATTGCCCCGGCAGGAACACTGGAGCCAGTTGCTGTTCCCTACTCCAGGGGATCTACCCAGACCAGGGATTGAACTGTCATCTCTGTAATTGGCAGGCAGGTTCTTTACCACTGAGTCAGATACTTAAAGCATGTTTTTTTTGATCATGGAATTGATCTATCAGAAAGGGAGAGATTGAAGATATCCCAGAAAGAGAAGGATAATCAAAGGTACTATGAGGTTTCTGAGAATGTAGAAGGGCAGGGGATTCAGAACACAGATGGAGGTGTAGTTCCCATAATAAAGAGGGGCAGAGGATGAGCCAGAAGGGGCTAGTGGGCTGTGTAGGAGGCTGGAGGAAGATACCAGGCTTGCCTCCTGTATGAAAGATAAAAAAGCTTCTGCTTGAGAGGACTTGAGCCAAAGTGGTGTTCTTAGGGCGTGGCCAGATTTCAGTGAAAGCAAGGCCATGGATGGAATATTGGAGAAGAGGTTGAGAATATTGGGTGGTTTGCTGGTCCTGCAATGAGAGTTCGAGAATGAAAGAGCGTGGTAGGGAGATCCACAAGGTCGTTTCAATCCTAGAGTCATAGGGACCTTGAGATGTTGTTAGTCAAACCTTTTCTCTCCAAACAGACTTACTACACTCCCCCTACCCTCCCAGCAACAGTTCTTCACCTGGATGGTGAAGGATTGAGCTTGTATTGGGGCAGTCTTTGAATTTTGCTTAGCTGCTGCTTTGCAAGCATGTTTTAAGTCTATGTTGATCTCAATCCTCTTTTCAAAAGTAATAAGTAACTTGGAATGACATATATTTTTCCTTTTGCTTGGGGTTATACCATATTGAACCATTGTGAAAGTAAAAAAAAATCTATACCTGTACACAGTTCCAATTAAGATTAAATGTCTTTCCATCTAGCCTTCTTTTGCCGAGTGTCTTTTGTCTTATCAGATTAACTTTTCAATCAAGAGATGGTATGATAGGGTAAGAGCTCAAACCTGTGTAGTTTTTTTCAGAATTGAAACTTTTTTTAGCAGAAGCAAGATATTCTGTAGGTGCATTACATCTGGTTGCTTACTTAAAGTTACACAAGTTAACTAGTGGTTTAAATATTTTTTAAACAGTGAGGATAGTATGAATGGATAATTTTAATAAGGTTTCCTAACCATACTGAACATACATTTTTTTTGTTGCTGGTTTTATAAGCTTGTTAAATGTTAACCTACATAAGAATTTCTCAGGATTTAATTTCAGTTTCTGCGTATTGACTGTAAATTTCCTGCAGATTTTTTCATGCTGAGATTATTTATGATGTCAAATGAGAAAAATCAACTTCCTGCAGTTTTGATGCCAAATATTTCTTTGGAAAGCTACCATGTAATTTCCTCTCTGCTTGAACATTTTGGTTTTTAGGGAGCTGAAAATTGCTTGGAAGGCCTTACGTTTGTAATCACAGGAGTGCTGGAGTCCATTGAACGAGATGAGGCCAAGTCTCTAATTGAGCGTTATGGGGGAAAAGTGACAGGAAATGTCAGCAAGAAAACCAACTACCTGGTCATGGGTCGTGACAGTGGCCAATCCAAGAGTGACAAGGTGGGTAGTGCCGTGTTCTCAGCAGGAAGTAGCCTGCTCGCCTTGGCAGGCTCATGACGCGCCCATGCGTAGTAGTGTCCTGTACACAGAGGGCAAGAGGAGGAAAGATGGGAAAGTAATTTCTTCTCCACGTTATTTCTTCTCCACAGAAGTGTTGTATGTCTTTGACCCGGGATTTTGGTTTTCCAGCTGAAGGCACAGTTCCTGTTTACTTGGCTTTCTTAGTGTAGTATTCTAGCCAGAATATTTTTTTTGAAGATAGAAGCAAATGCAGTTTTCCTCTAGAAGCAAAAGCAGTTTTCCTCTAGAAGCAAAAGCAGTTTTCCTCTTCTTCTAGTCCTAAGTATTCCTATATATGCTGCTGTGGACTCCATCTTGAGTTTTTTAAGTGGAAACTCTCTTTTATACTTAGTTCAAAATAGTAGAATACCTGACTAACTGTGGTTTTGACAAATAGCTGCTTATTTCCTTACCTTATGAGGATTCCAGAGGTGGGCAGTTGCTGAGGATGGTTCAGCCCCTCAGAGATGTAGCTGGACTTAGCTCTGTCCTTCACTTCTGTCTTCATGCATGTTGCCTTGTGTGGCAAGCTGGCTGCTGCTCTCAAGTTCACATTCAAGGCAGGAAGTAGGGGGCAGTGGCAAGATGTTACACTAGGTGTAACTGACCATAAGAGTTTTCCCGGAAATACCTCTTATAGAATTCCACTTAAGTCTCATTGGCCAGAGCTGTCCTGTGGCCATTCAGAGTGATAGAGTTTGGGGAGGATGAAGATTCTTCTGATTCTTAGACCAGTCATAAGTCATCCCTTGGAGATAAGCACACTGCAGTTCTGTTAGCAGGGGAGACGGTGGAGGAAGTCTGCTAGCCAGTCGAGCCTGGCAGAGGGTGTGAAGAGCTGGACTTAGGCCTTAGAGGCTTTGACCTTCTTAGCGTAGAGAGAAAGGGAAAGCAGTCCACAAAAGGGGCAGTGTGATACCCCGGGTGCCAACCCACCATTCTTAGAGGAGGTTCTGTTATTTTCTTTTTAGCGATGCTTTTTCATGCATACTGTTTTAAAAAATATTCCAGTGTTACCTAGTTTACAAATGTGGTTTTTCACCTTCTGACAAGCCTGAGAATCATATTTCTTTTTTATAGAAAGTAACGGTTTCAATGATTTGCATTTTAAATTAATAGGCAGCAGCCTTGGGAACAAATATTATTGATGAAGATGGCCTGTTGAATCTGATTCGAACTATGCCAGGCAAGAAGTCCAAGTATGAAATAGCCGCTGAAGCTGAGGTTTGTATAAAATGAACTTGACTTATTTCTGTTGGTGTATAGACCTTTCCTGTTTCATAGAGACATTTCTTGGGTGAATACAGGCCTGTGGGCTAAAAAATTAGCTTTTCTTCCTGCTGCAAATGAACTTCCCTTATTTCCTTTTGAGTAGGTGGACTCAGCTGTTGGCTGTTGTCATTGATGTATTTCTTTAACTTTCTCAAGGGAGTATGAGGAGGAAGAGGGGACCATACATTGTACTACCCATATCTATTAATTACTGATTAAACTGTCCATATTTTCCTTATTCTTACAGTAAAACTGTGCAGAGCTTCTTGATTAAGAATTCTTTGAAGGTTATATCATACATATCAGCATGATAAAATCATTTGCTTTTAGAACTGTATCGGGACTTTTTCAGTTGTGATAGAAACCAAGCCCATGTTACCTTTAGCGAAAAAGGGAACCGTTTTGACTCACATAAGTAAACTCTGAGAAATCTGATGTGGGGACTGCTGGGTCTACAGACTGAAGTGCTTTCAGTACTCTTTCGGTTTCTGTCTCTCTACTTCTCCTAGTGTTAGCTGCATTCATTTCCACTATATACGTGTCCATGTGTGGGACACAGGGCTGCCAGCAGTCCAAGTTTGATGTCCCCAGCTCTGTCACCCAAGTGGTGAAGTGGTCTTCCAATTTATTCCAGTTAGAAAAGTCTTGGGGAATGATTTGGATTGTCCCATCATCCATGTCCCCTAATGTTCACAATTTACATAACATAATGCAGTTCTCAAAACCAGGAGATTAACATTGATGCTAAACGTGTTAACTTCACATTTAGCCCTGTCGTCCTTAGGATCTCACACTGCATTGAGTTGTGTCTTCTTAGTCTCCTCTGATCTATGAGAGTTCTGCAAGTCTTTCCTCTGTCTTTTTATGACCTTGATTTGATGAGCACTAGTCATTTCTTTTGTAGACTGTCTCTCAATTTGGGCTGTTGATCTTTTCTCGTGGTGAGATTGAGGTTATACATTTTGGGCAAGACGACCATGTAAGTGGTACTGTGTCCCCTTCAGGGCATCATATCAGCTGTGCCTGATGTTGATATGTCTTATTATTGGTGGTGTTAGCCTTTGTTACTTAGTTCATATGATTTCTGCCTGGTTTTTCCACTAGTGAAGTGACAGTTTTTCCTTTTGTATTGATAAGTATCTTGGGGAGATACTTTAATACAATGCTAATACCTTGCTTTTCGTCAGATTTCCCACTAATTTTAGTTTTCATAGATCATAAAACTCACCTGTTTTAAAATGTATGTTAGTGGTTTTTAGTATATTCACAGGATTGTGCAACTGTCACTACTGTCTATTCCAGAACAGTTGCATCACCTCCCACAAAAACTCTGATCCATTATCAGTTACTCTTCATACCCACCCCTTGGCAACCACTGCTGTACTCTGAACATTTTGTATAAAGCGAAACACGTAACATGTGGCCGTCTTATCTTTTTTCACCTAGCACCTTGTTTTCAAAGTTCAGCTGTATTGAAGCATGATTGGTGGTGCTCTCCATTTTGTTGGTGATTAGTATTTCATTGTGTGGATATACCACGTTTTATTTGTTCATCCTCTCATGGCCAAAAGTGGTGGTTTCCACTTTTTGGCTATAATATTTGTATATATAAAATATAATAATGCTGTTATGAACATTTATGTAAATGTTTTTGTGGAGGAATAAAATATCAACTAGTCACAAAGCAAAAATTCTTAATCCTTTTTTTAAACTAATTTTATAATACTTAATTGCTTTCAAAAAGCTATTTTCATTTTTTTTAACTCTCATTTTTAAAATTGCATGTGGATGCTTTTGATGTGTTGTTCATTTTTTTTTTTTTAAAGTTTGGAACATAGAGAGTTCCACAAATAGCAGAGTCCATTGTGAGAAGACAGACCCAGGTTGAGTAGCTCACCTGGGGACCTCAGTTTGCCTTCTAGAGTACATTTAGCAGGATAGAAATTCTGTATATCTCATCAGGTTTCTTTTTTCCTCCAATTTTTAAGATGAAGAAAGAAAAATCCAAATTGGAAAGAACACCCCAAAAAAATGATCAAGGAAAAAGAAAAAGTAGTCCAACTAAGAAGGAATCAGAATCTAAAAAGTGCAAACTGACTCCCAAAAGGGAAAGCTCTATAAAGTCACTAAAAAAGGAAGCAAGTGTGTCTCAGAGAGGCCTGGACTTCAAGGAGCAGGCGGCTGAGGAGACAAATGGTGACAGCCGGGCTAGGAATTTGGCTGATGACAGCAGAGAAAGCAAAGTGGAAAGTTTGCTCTGGGTGGATAAGTATAAGCCAACCTCGCTCAAGACCATAATTGGACAGCAAGGTGACCAGAGCTGCGCCAACAAACTCCTGCGCTGGCTCCAAAACTGGCACAAGAGTCCATCCGAAGATAAGAAACACGGTGATTTTACAGCTTCATTCATTCTTGTGTGTGTCTGTCACCATGTCATTGCTCAGGAACACATATGTTAGGAAGTGTAATAGTTGGTTATTGATTCTCAGCAAGCATTTATTAAGAGCCTGCTCTGAGCCTTGGTGTCATACTAGACCCCAAAAGTGCTGTTGTGAACACAGCACAGTCCCTGTTAAGGATCTTCCAGTCAGTGAGGGAGACGTAGATAAACCGGCATTTAAAATGTACTGTACTAAGTACTGTTAGAGGGTTAAGTGTAGGGCACTCAGGGGTTGGAAGAGTGTGGACAGGGATTCCCATCCCTAGAGGAAGGGGTAGCTAAGCTAAGACTTGGAAACTCAAAGGAGTTAGCTTGGTGAAGGGAGGGGAGTGTCAGGTGGGACATGTCCCAAGGTCTGCGACATGTGAGAGCAAGACCCCTGAGAGGGCCGGAGGGACTCGGGGAAAGGTGCACGTAAAAAGCTGAGGCATGCAGAGTAGGCAGCCTGAGAACCCCAGCAGCATGTTTGCTTTTGCTAGGCATGGAAAATGAACGTCATATATATTTATTATTGGAACTGAAGTTTCCAGTCACAAATGCTGGTTAAGTCTTGAATTCCAGCCACAACCCTGGGGGATATTGTGTGAGAAATAAAAAGGAGAAATTTAGTGAGCATCGTAGTGAATTTCCAGAGTGATGGCTGGGTTATTTGCAGCGAGGTCATCACTAGACATTGGTCAACAGTGCCACTTTATTTTATTTATAATATTTAAATAATATAATTTTGAGGATACAGGGTTAAACTTAAACTGACCCCTTTTCTCTTTCAAAACCAAATAAAATGTGGTGTAAGTGCTTTATGTGCCTAAAGAAGAGGTTTTAAGGCTTCAGGCGAGCTGTAGTCCCTTTCCCCATGCCTGAGGTAGGCTTAACCGTCTCTCTCTCTCAGTCCTTGTGTACGTGTTGAGCACCTATTATGTTCCAGGCCCCCATGATAAGGGGAGGAGTTGAGCTGGGCAGGACAGTTGCAGATGCAACATCTTCAACTCTTTCTTTTTGTGGCCATTCTTGTTAATATTTATTAACACATGCCAGGCTCTGTGCTCAGCTTGTCCATCCTCACAGCTTCCCCTCCAGGCACATCGCTGTTGTTTCCCTCATTTACAAAGGAGGAAACAGACAGGGTTAAGTCACCTGCAGTTCTCCCAAAACCCAGGTAGTCTGCTCAATGACCTATGTTTTTGTAGGAAAGGAGGCTCATAAAATTATTGTTTTGAAGTTTTTTTATTTGAGTGAAGATGAGGTAGGGAGTAGAATTTCACTAAATGCTCTGGAAACTATTGCTTAAACTTGGCAAAAAAAAAAAAAAAATTTTTGCAGATTTTCAGTGAAACTGGAGGACTGCTCTTGATGCTAACTTAATGCACAGTTATTCCTGTCATTCCTGCATTTCTGTTAGGTCGTAGAGGTTAACATTCTGAAATTTCTTTTTCCCTAGCGGCAAAGTTTGGTAAATTTGCTGGCAAAGATGATGGCTCCAGTTTTAAAGCGGCATTGCTCTCAGGTCCTCCTGGTGTTGGCAAAACAACCACAGCTTCTCTGGTTTGTCAGGTGGGTATTCTGTCATTACTTTTTTAAAATCTAACCTCTGCAGTTTGCTTTGGTTCTGGGCCTATTTGTCATTTTCACCCTTTTAAAAATATTGCTAATTATAATAATAGGTGATATTTACTTGTGTGCCAGGCCGTGTGCAAATAAGCCCTTGGGTGCATAATCTTACAGATAATATGTCTTACAGACTGTTACAGATATCTTATATGCCCCTGTAGGAAAAATTCTGTGTACCGAATATATGTACTCCTGCCGTTGTCATGTGACAAATGAAACAGACTTGTAGAGGAGGGTGGTGGCACAGTGTGACCCCAGGCAGTCTGACTCTCACCACTGTGGGGTCCTGCCTTTGCTCTTGTTGTCTCTATGGTTGCCACATCTCTGGACAGTGAGAGCATGAGGCACTGGAGCAAACCAGGACTCATGTGTCAGAATGCGTGCTAAACCACTTCAGTCATGTCCGACTCCTTGTGACCCCATGGACTGTAGCCCGCCAGGCTCCTCTGTCCATGGGATTCTCCAGGCAAGAATACCGGAGTGGGTTGCCATTTCCTTCTCCAGGAGATCTTCCTGACCCAGGGATTGAACCCAAGTCTCCTATGGCTCCTGCGTTGCAGGCAGATTCTTTACCGCTGAGTCACCAGGGGAGTCCAGATGTATCAGAATGGTGTGAAACAATACATGAAGTAGTATCAGAAAAATTAAATGAGAGATTTTAAACTTACTTTAAATTTATTACTGGATTTCCCAACCCTTTGTCCCATAGGTTGATGTTTTTGTTTAGTATTTTTTATTATAGACCAGACCATAAATTTTTAGCTCTTACAATAACTATGTATTTTCTACTCTATTATTTAACATTTAAAAACAAAAACAAAAAATGTTTTCCCTAGTCTTTACAATTGTGAAAATGATGCCTTTTTTCCCCTTTATTATTATCATTACTTTTTTGTGGAATTAATGGTTTTGCATAATGCCTTAACATAATGATCCCTTTTGGGAAATAAGCCCAAGTTAGTTGATTTTTCAGTTTGAGAGGGAGATTATATATTGGGATAATTTGACACAGAACAATTTATAGTTTATCTTGAAGAATCAATGATTACTTTTTGTTATCTTAATGTACTTTTTGATATCTTAATTCTACATCTGGTATTGAAATTTTGGGGTAGTTATATTTAATTCTTTTGGGGACTTTAAGAAGTGAACTTTAAGAAGCGAACTAGTAAAATTGCTTGTCAGATATGCTCTTCCAGATATATGTAGCAGTTGAGGTTTTAAGACCACATTTGTGTGTGTATTTATGTGTTGTGTTATATATGTATATGATATTAAAAAAAAACCTCTTATTGTGATTCATATTATAGTTAATCTCATTATCTATTAGTGTCCACTGTATTAATGGCAGCCCACTCCAGTACTCTTGCCTGGAAAATCCCATAGATGGAGGGGCCTCGTAGGCTGCAGTCCGTGGGGTCGCTAAGAGTTGGACACAACTGAGTGACTTCACTTTCACTTTTCACCTTCGTGCATTGGAGAAGGAAATGGCAACCCACTCCAGTGTTCTTGCCTGGAGAATCCCAGGGATGGGGGAGCCTGGTGGGCTGCCGTCTATGGGGTCGCACAGAGTTGGACATGACTGAAGTGACTTAGCAGCATGGTTACTTATGTGACTTTTCTAGCCTCTTTCTTAATTGCTTTGTTTCTGTGCGGAGAGCTAATAATTTGCATTGTGATAGTAATGTTTTCCAACGTTTTGATTAGGAATTGGGATATAGCTATGTGGAACTGAATGCAAGTGACACTCGGAGTAAGAACAGTTTGAAGGAGATTGTTGCTGAGTCACTGAATAATACCAGCATCAAAGGCTTTTATTCAAGTATGTGGGTTTCTTTTTTTTTTTTGGCAGAGGGGTTGGGGGGAAGTTATGTAAGAAAAATGGGTTCATTTCAACGTTCAGTAACATTACTATGATTGAACATTACTGTGTGCCAAGCACCCTATTAAATCCTTGGGTTATTGAGAGAATGACATAACCCTGATAGGCACTAGTTAACTTTTTTTTTTTAGGTCTTAGTGGTTTCTGAGACTGTGATAAAAATATATATATGGACATAATTACGCAGATTTTAGAGGATTCAAGAGTGAATCCTCTGAAGAAAGTTAATAAACAACTAACGAAGTATGATGAGTGAGGAAATAGAGGCCTGTAGGTGAAGGCCATCTGGGACACCGGGGAAAGTTACCATGAAAGGGTGACGTTTATTCAAAGGGCCTTGAAGAATGAGGAGGAGAATAGTTTGCGGGTGGAAGAGATGATTTCAGGCAAAGGCAGTAGAGGAGGAGACGAGACACAGTATAAAAGTGCCACTGCTTCAGGTTGTAGCTAGTGGTCTGGTGTGGCCAGAGTTTATGGGGAAATAGGATGCTCAAATTACAGACCGTACTGCATATTTAGAATCTATGGTATTTTGCATCGTCACTGAATGAATGGTAGAGATGATTGTTAAAAAGAATTTGCTCAGGAAATGTCACACATATGCATGATTATTGGGAATGAAAATTGGTACAACTCTGGAGAGCAATCTAACAGCATTACTTGAAGTTATTTAATAAATTATACATACCCTTAACCCAGAAATTCTGATTCCTGGAATTTAGCAACTGTTATACTTGTATATATGCAAAATGATACATACATGTAGGGATCATTTCATATAATTCATAATAGCAAAAGATTGAAGGATCTTCATATTATATCAATGAAAAGTGATTGATTTTTGATATATGTGTAAAATGGAATATTACAGCCTTTAAAAAATGAGGTGTTCTGTATCTACAGATAAGGAACAGAATACCAAGGTGTGTGTGTGTGTGTGTGTGTATTTTAAAAATAGAAATTCCATTTTATTTTTTTGGCCATGCCATGTGACATGTGAGATTATAGTTCCCTGACCAGGGATCAGACCCATGCCTTCTGCAGTGGAAGTGCTGAGTCTTAACCACTGGCCATCAGGGAAGTCCTGAAGGTGTATATTTTTATGTACACGTTTTTAACGTGTAGGATATCTCTTAAGGGGTACGTCCCTGAGTAAGTTTACATCATTGCCTCTAGAGAGAGAAACTGCATACCCTAGCGGACAGAGGTGGGAGAGAATTTCACTGCTTACTCTTGTGCCTTTTGAATTTTGTATCATGTACCTATGTTATTTATATATATGTGTATATAGTATTTTTTTAAGCAGCAGTGTTTGAACAACAAATTTTTTTTGTCCCATCCCATTGCTTCTCACCATGGGTCAGGTGGAACAGTCCATTCAGTAGGCACGAGGCATGCTCTCATCATGGATGAAGTAGATGGCATGGCTGGCAATGAGGACAGGGGAGGAATTCAGGTAATGAAAGGACTGTATTTCTGTAGTGGTGCTGTTAATTTTTAGGTTTTAAAAAAAATTTGAAGAGCTAATTATAATTATGGCAATTAAGGTATGTTGCTGAGGAGGTTTTAAGACCTAAAATACATACATTTTGTGATCTTTTTTTTAACAAATTATATTTATTTTGCAAATTTGCTTTTCAGGAATTAATTGGCCTGATAAAACATACAAAAATTCCCATTATTTGTATGTGCAATGATAGAAATCATCCCAAGATTCGCTCTTTGGTTCATTATTGTTTTGATCTTCGTTTTCAAAGACCTCGGGTTGAACAGATTAAGGTATGATAATTGGATTTTTTTCTCCATCACACTGTCATGTATATTTTTGGTTCAATTTTTAAAGTACCTGATAAATATTTTAAAATATCTGATTATGTGAATTAAAAAAAATCATTGAAGGTTCATTCTCCCTTGTCAATTTCAGGGTGCTATGATGTCTATTGCATTTAAAGAGGGTCTAAAGATCCCCCCTCCAGCTATGAATGAAATAATTTTGGGAGCTAATCAAGATATCAGACAGGTAAATTAAATATATGTTATATAGCAGTTGACAATTCTTTTCAACTGATGCCTTTAGTGTTTTGGGGACAGGGAGTGGCAGTGTTTTCCTATCTTGATAGTATCTTGCTTGTGATTCTTTTAGGTTTTACACAATCTGAATATGTGGTGTGCACGGAATAAGGCACTAACCTATGACCAGGCCAAGGCTGATTCTCATAGAGCCAAAAAGGACATCAAACTGGTAAAATGAATTTCCATTTCCTACTTTCTTAGCCAAAGCATTTCTTCTCCTATCAGTATTAATCTAATGGAAATAGTTATTACAGTTCATAGAGACATCTGCACAACCTATGGATGTTTATAGTAAATAGATATAGAACTGAAATGGACTGGAGTGGGTGAATTTAACTCAGATGACCATTATATCTACTGCGGGCAGGAATCCCTCAGAAGAAATGGAGTGGCCATCATGGTCAACAAAAGAGTCTGAAATGCAGTACTTGGATGCAATCTCAGAAACGACAGAATGATCTCTGTTCGTTTCCAAGGCAAACCATTCAGTATCACAGTAATCCAAGTCTATGCCCCAACCAGTAACGCTGAAGAAGCTGAAGTTGAATGGTTTTATGAAGACCTACAAGACCTTTTAGAACTAACACCCAAAAAAGATGTCCTTTTCATTATAGGGGACTGGAATGCAAAAGTAGGAAGTCAGGAAACACCTGGAGTAACAGGCAAATTTGGCCTTGGAGTACGGAATGAAGCAAGGCAAAGACTAACAGAGTTTTGCCAAGAAAATGCACTGGTCATAACAAACACCCTCTTCCAACAACACAAGAGAAGACTCTATACATGGACATCACCAGATGGTCAACACCGAAATCAGATTGATTATATTCTTTGCAGCCAAAGATGGAGAAGCTCTATACAGTCAGCAAAAACAAGACCAGGAGCTGACTGTGGCTCAGACCATGAACTCCTTATTGCCAAATTCAGACTTAAATAGAAGAAAGTAGGGAAAACCACTAGACCATTAAGGTATGACCTAAATCAAATTCCTTATGATTATACAGTGGAAGTGAGAAATAGATTTAAGGGCCTAGATCTGATAGATAGAGTGCCTGATGAACTATGGAATGAGGTTCATGACATTGTACAGGAGACAGGGATCAAGACCATTCCCATAGAAAAGAAATGCAAAAAAGCAAAATGGCTGTCTGGGGAGGCCTTACAAATAGCTGTGAAAAGAAGAGGAAAGATATATACATCTGAATGCAGAGTTCCAAAGAATAGCAAGAAGAGATAAGAAAGCCTTCTTCAGCGATCAATGCAAAGAAATAGAGGAAAACAACAGAATAGGAAAGACTAGGGATCTCTTCAAGAAAATCAGAGATACCAAAGGAACATCTCATGCAAAGATGAGCTCAGTAAAGGACAGAAATGGTATGGACCTAACAGAAGCAAAAGATATTAAGAAGAGATGGCAAGAATACACAGAAGAACTGTACAAAAAAGATCTTCATGACCCAGATAATCACGATGCTGTGATCACTGACCTAGAGCCAGACATCCTGGAATATGAAGTCAAGTGGGCCTTAGAAAGCATCACTACGAACAAAGCTAGTGGAGGTGATGGAATTCCAGTTGAGCTATTCCAAATCCTGAAAGATGATGCTGTGAAAGTGCTGCACTCAATATGCCAGCAAATTTGGAAAACTCAGCAGTGGCCACAGGACTGGAAAAGGTCAGTGTTCATTCCAATCCCAAAGAAAGGCAATGCCAAAGAATGCTCAAACTACCGCACAATTGCACTCATCTCACATGCTAGTAAAGTAATGCTCAAAATTCTCCAAGCCAGGCTTCAGCAATACGTGAACCGTGAACTTCCTGATGTTCAAGCTGGTTTTAGAAAAGGCAGAGGAACCAGAGATCAAATTGCCAACATCCGCTGGATCATAGAAAAAGCAAGAGAGTTCCAGAAAAACATCTATTTCTGCTTGATTGACTATGCCAAAGCCTTTGACTGTGTGGATCACAATAAACTGTGGAAAATTCTGAAAGAGATGGGAATACCAGACCACCTGATCTGCCTCTTGAGAAATCTGTATGCAGGTCAGGAAGCAACAGTTAGAACTGGACATGGAACAACAGACTGGTTCCAAATAGGAAAAGGAGTATGTCAAGGCTGTATATTGTCACCCTGTTTATTTAACTTATATGCAGAGTACATCATGAGAAACGCTGGACTGGAAGAAACACGAGCTGAAATCAAAATTGCCGGGAGAAATATCAATAACCTCAGATATGCAGATGACACCGCCCTTATGGCAGAAAGTGAAGAGGAACTCAAAAGCCTCTTGATGAAAGTGAAAGTGGAGAGTGAAAAAGTGGGCTTAAAGCTCAACATTCAGAAAATGAAGATCATGGCATCCGGTCCCACCACTTCATGGGAAATAGATGGAGAAACAGTGGAAACAGTGTCAGACTTTGTTTTTCTGGGCTCCAAAATCACTGCAGATGGTGACTGCAGCCATGAAATTAAAAGACGCTTACTCCTTGGAATGAAAGTTATGACCAACCTAGATAGCATATTCAAAAGCAGAGACATTACTTTGCCAACAAAGGTCTGTCTAGTCAAGGCTATGGTTTTTCCTGTGGTCATGTATGGATGTGAGAGTTGGACTGTGAAGAAGGCTCAGTGCTGAAGAATTGATGCTTTTGAACTGTGGTGTTGGAGAAGACTCTTGAGAGTCCCTTGGACTGCAAGGAGATCCAACCAGTCCATTCTGAAGGAGATCAGCCCTGGGATTTCTTTGGAAGGAATGATGCTAAAGCTGAAACTCCAGTACTTTGGCAACCTCATGAGAAGAGTTGACTCATTGGGAAAGACTGATGCTGGGAGGGATTGAGGGCAGGAGGAGAAGGGGACGACAGAGGATGAGATGGCTGGATGGCATCACTGACTCGATGGATGTGAGTCTGAGTGAATTCCGGGAGTTGGTAATGGACAGGGAGGCCTGGCATGCTGCAATTCATGGGGTTGCAAAGAGTCGGACACGACTGAGCGACTGAGCTGATCTGATCTGATCTAATAGCTGCTAATAGCTTTTCCAGAGTCCCTTGTGTATGGGTTTCAGGTTTTGAATGGTTTTGAAACTTCAGAATAATCTTGTTTCAAATAGTTTATAGTTGACCTCTCTGAGACTAGAGGTCTACATAAATTGAGATTTCCTAGGTATGTCCTGTCCCCAGACTTGTGTAATGTCCCCTACTATCAATATCCCCTATAGGAGTGTTACATTTGTTATAACTGATGAACCTACACTGACATATCATTGTCACCCAAAGTCCATAGTTTAACATTAGGGTTTGCTCTTGGTTTTATATGTTCTGTGAAATTTGACAATGTGTAATGGCTTGTATCCTGAAGAAGGCAATGGCACCCCACTCCAGTACTCTTGCCTGGAAAATACCATGGACGGAGGAGCCTGGTGGGCTGCAGTCCATGGGGTCCCTAAGAGTTGGGCATGACTGAGTGACTTCACTTTGACTTTTCACTTTCATGCATTGGAGAAGGAAATGGCAACCCACTCCAGTGTTCTTGCCTGGAGAATCCCAGGGATGGGGGAGCCTGGTGAGCTGCCATCTATGGGGTCACACAGAGTCGGACATGACTGAAGCGACTTAGCAGCAATGGCTTGTATCCACCATTGTAGTATTGCACAGAATACTTTGACTGCCCTAAAAATCCTCTTTGCTTTGCCTCTTCGTCCCTCACTTCTCCCAACCCCTGGTAACCACTAGTCTTTTTTACCGTTTCTATAGTTTCAGGTTTTTCGGAATGTCATACGATTGGAACCATATAGCATGTCACCTTTTTAGATTGGCTCCTTTCACTTAGTAGTATCCATTTAAGGCTTCTCCATATCCTCTCATGGCTTTATAACTCTTTTTTCTTTAGTGCTGAATGGCAGTACAGTGTTTGGATATACCATAGTTTATCCATTCATTCACCTGTTGAAGGATGTCTTGATTACTTCCAGGTTTTGGCAGTTTTGAATAAAACTGCTATAAGCATTCATGTGCAGGTTATTTAGGTTATTTTGTGTTTTCAGTTCATTTAGGTAAATATCAAGGAGCACACGTTCTGGATGGGATGATAAAGTTTTGTAAGGTCTGCCTTCCAAAGTGCCTGTAACGTCTTGCATTCCTGCCAGCAGTGAAATGGAGTTTCTGTTGCCCCACATCTTAGCCTGCGCTTGATGTTGTCAGTGTTTTGGATGTCGGCTGTTCTACTAGCTGTGTCCCTCTCTCTTTCAGGGCCCGTTTGATGTTGCCCGGAAAGTGTTTGTAAGTGGAGAGGAGACTGCTCATATGTCACTTATGGACAAATCAGACCTCTTCTTCCATGATTATTCAATAGCACCCCTCTTTGTCCAGGAGAACTACATACACGTGAAGCCCGTGGCTGCAGGGTGAGTGTTCAGAGGTAGCGAGGAGTTAGGATCGGCACCCTCGCAGCCCCACGAAGGCCAGGTGCCCTGGGAGGGAGGGTGTGGAGTGTGGACAGTGGTGTAACCCAGACTGGTGTATTCCTGCAGGGGTGACATGAAAAAGCACTTGATGCTTTTAAGCAGAGCAGCAGACAGCATATGTGATGGTGACCTAGTGGACCGTCACATCCGGAATAAGCAAAACTGGAGTCTTCTGCCCACACAGGTAAGCATAGGGCTCCCCTTAAAGTGCAGACTCTGCTTTAGTTAGAACGAAAATAGCTTTTAGCTCTTATAATTATTTGAATACCAGATAAACATTTAAACTTTTAATGGCAAAAATACAGTCTTTTATAAAGTATCCTGTGGTCACTATTCTGTTTCTTAATCTAGCCTTACTTTTCAGTGTTTTTTTATAAACGGACATATGGAATAGGAAAGTTAGATTTTGGTCCTAACTAAGATATGAATCTAGTTTCATTTGCTTTCTTTTATCTTAAGAATCCTTTTCTTTTTTGTCATTGTTGGCTTTCCCATATTGTTACTAAGTAGCTTATTCTTGAAGAAATTCTGCAGGGGCAGGTCCGTAGCCACTTTTCTGATACATGAATTCTGATTTTCTTTAATTTCCTTGCTACAGAGGCAGTTTTATATTGATTACTTTATGTAGGTTGATATCTTTTACTCAAACAGAATTCTGCAAACTTTCATTGTTAAGACTGTTATTTGCTCTTGAGTTTTGTATATTTAATAATTGACCTGAGTAACAAGCAAGGGACTTCTGGAAGGTCTACTCTTCTTTTAAAGATATCTTTTTATTTTGTTTTAGAAGTGTTCCTTTTTCTCTGTACCTAATAATTATACCTGTGAGGATTTATCCTAAAGAAATAATGCTAAACACAGCAAGAATTTAATGTGCAAAAATACTCCCTAAAGCATTAATTTTGATAGCAAGAAATGGGAGAAAATCTCTATGGTCAGCAATAGGAGCCTGATTAACTATGGTAAATCCTCTTGATGGTATGTTTATGCAGCCTTTAAAATTGTAAAGATGATCTAATATAAAGAATACTAATGACAGAAAATTGTTAAAGCAGGGTAGAAAATTTATGTATAATTCCAGCCTTAAAAAAGTTAGAAACTGTGGCTATAAAAGATAACCAAGGATGCCTATTAAAAAAAAGAACTTTCCTCAAGTCCCAGTTTACTTATTTCTCTAATTATTAGATTTTCCATGCTTTGATTGACCTGGGTCTGTCAATATATATTTTTTAAGACACTCGTTATCCCTCTTAAAATCTTTTCCGTGACATTGACCTGAAGTAGCTGGTGTGTGTGTTGAGACCAGCTGGCTGAGGAGGCTAGGTCGGTGAGATGACCTCTGAGGGCCATGACATGTTTTGGTCCAAGGCATTTACAGCAATCAGTTGTTTCCTCAAGTTGAAGCTTCCCGTATCAGCAAATCAGACAGAGGGAAAGGGCACAGGGGACAGTGTTGCCTCACTTTCCAGAGACGGCTTAGAAGCCAGCAGCTGCTAAAGCAGCAGCTTAGTACTGGATTTAACTTGTGGACTGCAATTAATTTTTTTTTTAGGCCATTTATGCCAGTGTTCTTCCTGGAGAGTTAATGAGGGGGTACATGACCCAGTTTCCTACCTTCCCAAGTTGGTTGGGGAAGTACTCATCTATGGGCAAACACGATCGTACTGTTCAGGACCTGGCTTTGCATATGAGTCTCAGGTAAGCGGTATTACTCCATGCTCGACATTTTAAAATCAGGGTACTATATTTAGCCTTTATCTAATAATGACACCATGAGTCACAAAGATTTGTGTTTTAGTTTTGATTTTATTACTAATTAGATAAATGATCATGGATAAGTTCATGGCCCTGAGTTTTATTATCTATAATTAGTGTAACACTTGCTTTATTACTTAAAAGGATACTTTGGAAAATAAAGCCAGATGGTAGATGTGCCATAATGTTAAGTTTTAAAACTATATAAATCTGAGATAGTGCTATTATTTGTTGTTATTGTGAGTATGTCTATTACCAGGAGGCATACATAATGTCTTGGTCTCCAAAATACTTAATAGGAGAAAGAGAACTATTTAAATAGATGAACTACTTTTTGCTTCCTATGCTAATAGTAAACTGACCTGGTCATTTGGGGTAGGGGATACAGTTTAGCATATCACAGAATGTATATACTCACATAATTGAAAACCAGTCTCCTTAGAGGAGTTTAAGAAGTTCAAAAATTCTTGTTATTTGGTAAAATTCTGTTACAGTTTAGAAACTTAGAAAATGTATGTGCACACAAATATTAGGTGAACTTTCAGTTCAGTTCAGTTGTTCAGTTGTGTCCGACTCTTTGCGACCTCGTGAATCGCAGCACGCCAGGCCTCCCTCTCCATCACCATCTTCTGGAGTTTACCCAAACTCATGTCCATCGAGTCAGTGATGCCATCCAGCCATCTCATCCTCTGTCGTCCCCTTCTCCTCCTGCCCCCAATCCCTCCCAGCATCAGAGTCTTTTCCAATGAGTCAACTGTTCGCATGAGGTGGCCAAAGTACTGGAGTTTCAGCTTTAGCATCATTCCTTCCAAAGAACACCCAGGACTGATCTCCTTTAGAATGGACTGGTTGGATCTCCTTGCAGTCCAAGGGGCTCTCGAGTCTTCTCCAGCACCACAGTTCAAAAGCATCAATTCTTCAAAGCTCAGCTTTCTTCACAGTCCAACTCTCACATCCATATATGACCACTGGATAAACCATAGCCTTGACTAGACAGAACTTTAGGGATTCATTTTTAACCACGAAGAACTACTTGAATAATTGCATTTTCCTTTCTGGTCCCTGAAGAGAATATTAGTCTACTGTTAACTTTTATCTAAAACTGAACCAAGACACGCCTTTCTTTTGTTGCTATAGAATTCTGCTTCCTACTATTTTCCTTCTTCATAGCCTGTGGTATGGGTTTTTGTTTTACCACCCTGTATTAGTTTTCTATTGCTGCTGTTACAAATTACCAAAACTTAATGTCTTAACACGAATTTATTCTCATCTTGAGATGGTAAAGTTACCCTGGATTATCGGGATAGGCCCAATGTAATTGTTAAATGTTTTTACCAAAAAAAAAAAAAAAAAAGAGTGGTGGGGGAAGGCAGCAGTTAGGCAGAGATCTGAAGATGCTGCTCTTCCTCTGCTGACTTGAAGATGGAAGAAGGGACTGTGACCCAAGAGACGTAGGTGGCCTCCAGAAGCGGGAAAGGGCTCGTTCCCACCTCTTCTCATTAATAAGGCTGAAGGCCTGCAGCTCAGCTCTTTTCCTGTTCTCTGCCCGTTGCTTTTTAAAGATGAAGCGTCAGTTTGCCCAGGTGTGCCTCTCTGATGCTTCCACTGTGTTTGTGTAGATACACTAACGTGTATCCATCAGCCTAGTGGGGTAAGTGCTAAGCTTTCCCTACTCCAGCTATTAATTAGTAAGCCTTCCTTTGAGCTTTACTAAAAGTGGATTAAATTCTAGCAAAATGTGAGCTGGTGGTAGTTTGCCAGTGACTACATTTGTATCTCTTTTGTTTTAAGAACTTACTCCAGCAAAAGGACAGTAAACATGGATTATCTGTCACATATAAGAGATGCACTTGTACAGCCCTTGGCCTCACAAGGGATAGAAGGAGTACAGGATGTTGTTGCTCTTATGGACGCATATTATTTGATGAAAGATGACTTCGAGAATATTATGGAAATTAGCAGCTGGGGAGGCAGACCTAGTCTGTTCTCTAAACTGGATCCCAAGGTAAACTATGTACTCCACTGGTTTTCCAACACTTTATAATTACCATATACAGGAGTATTTCAGAAATGTTTTAGATGCTTTCAAAAGTTTTTTTTTTTTTTCTTAAATGCTTTTTGCTTATGGTCTGCACTTTCCAAAGACACTATTTGAGTACAATATTAAGAGTAGACTTTGGAATTTGACTTTGTAATTTATAGTTTTATCTTTGCTTTATGCTAAATGGGAAAGCACGATGTGAAATCTGAGGAGCAAATATATTAATAAATGTATTCTTTATAAGGATGGGCAGATGAGCCTGGGGGAGTAACAGACACACAGACTTCTTATAATGAGCATGAAAAAACTAAAGTGACGTGAATTTGTGATATCTAAGACCTCACCTGGTGCCTTTTTATTTGGTGCTGTTCCGGAAGTTATATTCTCTGTGACTTGCCTTCTCTAGAACTTTGACTTGACTATGGGAATGACTATAGGTAAATTCTCACAAGAGCATTTATCCATTGTTAGAATTTTTGCACTAATTCAGCAGTTAGGTTTAGAAGCTTGAAGTTAAGGCTTTTCAAGTTACATAGTATTTTGAAATAACCTGTTTTTGTGGGAAATGTAATTTATATATTCTGTGGTAATTAAAGGCCACCTTTAGTCTGTACTTTATTGTAAATCTTTTTTGATTTGTTGGTTTACTGATCAACTTTGTCACTTTGTAGAACTGCAGAGAGCACTGAATAGAAAAAAATGATGGCTTAAAATGATTATTAGAAATCTGCCTAATGTTCCCAAATACTGATTCTTATTTTAAAAAAAAATTTATTAAAGATAGTTGATTTACAGTTTTTTACAAAATACATTTATTTATTTGGCTGTGCCAAGTCTTCATCGCGGCATGTGGGATCTGTTCCCTGACCAGGGGTTGACTCTGGCCCGTGCGCTGGGAGTTCAGAGTCTTAGTCACCGGACCACCAGGGAAGTCCCTGATGTAAAATGTTGGATTCTTACTTTTTGTCGTGGGCTCTATTAAGAATGTCATGAAAAATATGGAACGTCTTCATAGAAAAATGCATAGAGATAGACTTGCATGTACTTGCAGGCATATTTTACAAACAATTTCAAGGGGTTCCTAGGGTCTCTCAAAGCCTCTAGGCCTACAGAGTTTAAAGGGGTTGTTTGACACTTGAAGTTTTAAAAACCTTCCTCTATTCCTTTTGTGTAGGTGAAAGCAGCCTTCACAAGAGCTTACAATAAAGAAGTCCACCTCACTCCGTATTCACTCCAGGCAGTGAAGACACACAGACACAGCACAGGCCCATCTCTGGATTCTGAATACAATGAAGAGTTAAATGAAGATGACTCTCAGTCTGATGAGAAAGACCAGGACACTTTGGAAACTGACGCTATGATCAAGGTACTATTTTAATAACCAACAGGAGAAGCCATGATACTCCCTCAAAACAGGTTCCCTTGTGTGTAACTTGCCTTTTGAAATTATTCAGAGCCTGTTTAGCAGGTAGCAGAGGAAGCTGAGAAAAAGTTTTTTTGTTCATCACAGTTCCAAGGGTAAAGAAAGTATAGATTTCGTTTTTATAAACAGCTTCTTATAAGGGTGTAGGAGCCTGATAGTAAGAAACTAGGCCATCATATTGATGGTCATATTCTCTGTTGGAGAAAGGACTGTTTTGTTTTGTTTTGTTTTCCGCTCTTGGTGTGTGCTTTACGCACAGACACATTTTCACAGCATAATTAAGAAAAGCATTTTTAATGAAACTATTCCTCCCTTCTGTTGTTTTTTTGCTATGGCTATTGAACTGCCTATAGAAAATTCTCAGAGCAAAACATCCTCATTTTTTCCTAGGAAAGGTTAAAATCATTTATGGTGTCGGCCCACTGTTTACCATGGGCCAAGGCAAAGGAAATCTAGTTTGTGTCTTCTTCTGTCCTTGGTGTGGGCGCGTTTGTCATTGTGCCCCTCGATTCTGTTGTGTATGGTAGGGGTGGGCAGTGGCCTCTCCAGTGTGGCTCTCACTAGTCTTGTTTAGACACACCACTCCGTCCCCTGCTCAGAAACTGAAAGAAAAGACAATTCTTCACGAAAGCATTACTGTGTGTGTAAATGATCTCTTGCTTGTTTTGTCTTTCCTAAGTATATCTATACCTGAAGTCTAAGAAACTGCATATTGGGGAACATATTCTAGTTCTAGAGGCTAAATAGCTTTTCAGTAGTTTAAAGGCCACACGCCTAGCCAGTTGTTGTTAGTAAGCACATCAAGGGTAGCCGCAGTTCAGGATATAGGCGTTTGCAACCTTGCTTCTTTATTAAGTTGCAGATAAAGATTTGATTTATTGTAGAGATGAACTAACCCATAAACACAAATGCTAACTATTTTGTGCATCTTTCCCTCCCAACAGAAAAAGACAAAATCTTCAAAGCCTTCAAAATCAGAAAAAGATAAGGAGTCCAGAAAAGGAAAAGGAAAAAGTTCAAAGAAATGAAACTCTTTCACTGTTGACAGCTACTTTTTGCTTACCCTGCTGACCAGTCTCAGCTGGTCTTAGAGATTACCTTGTTTTCCCAGAGGAACCATGTTCTAGTGTAATGGGACAGCCTCGTGGTCTCATTGCAAATAAACGGTGGTACAGCTAGAAGAATGTAACCAGTAGGCTGATGTACACCTCTTATAGAGGTTATTAGGACTGCGTAGGTCCTCCACTGTCCCTGTCAGCCTAACAAGATTGTACTTCAAGATGACTGTATAATCAGAATTAGAAGCTGCATGTGGGCTTTGGAGTCAGATTTTTAGCTAACAGCGATATGTCTGGGAGCAGAGGTAGTAAGGCGGCTTTTGTAGGCTTACGAGTTTATCCTAATGGCCATTATGGGACCAATCCCGACTTTTTAAAAAGCATAGTTACTATAATGTGGTGAACTTTTGTAAATAAATCATAATACAAAATAATCACCACCTAGAACTGGGTTTTCTTTGTACATTGTCAAATATCTTGCCAAATATAAACTTAGGAATAAAAATGTTTCACAGGCTACATGTACAGATTCTTAAGATTGTTATCTTGTACAGTAAAATATTATGTTGGTATATTTTTCCTTACTAATTTGCAGATGATTGGATACAAAAGCTAACTATATTCCTACTAACCTCTTGTGTAAAACATGTAACTTTTGCAGCTGAAGAGTCAAACTCTAATTCCAAACACCGTTCCCCTGTGAAAGTCAACCACACACACCTCTGCTGTGAACAGAATTTCATGGAGAGGCCTCTTTGTTATTATTAGAGGGTATTGTGGCTGCAAAAGGATTGTCAGACATTCCTAACTTTCCAGAGTTTCATCAGGTTCAAACCAGCAAGGCCTAGGCTGGCTCAGACTCTTCTCTGCCTCTGGTTTGGGACAAAACGCGCACAGGCTTTTGTTGACTTTGTCCTTGGGAGAGCCAGTTCCGTCCTCACAGGCTCACAGCCCTGCTGGGACATTCGATTGTACCTGCGGCTGCGCTTGTTGAGGAGCCTTGAGGCTGTGGAACCAGCCTGGGGTTTGGGTGTCTAGCGATTATTTAATCTTGTCAGTAAATGCTCAGAGGTACGTGCTACTTCTGTGAGGAATGTGTTAAAAGGAATGTAAAATCTGGAATCTGTTCCCAGCCTTTAGGGAACTGATTGTCTCTCTCACCTCTATAACAAGATTAAGTCTTGAGACATTTAAAATGTATTTACCAGTGTGAAAAACATCTTCCATGTAGATTAAGTTCATTATGGGAATAAAATGTTTCCTTAAGCCTTTGCCTACTGAGCCATGCCCCTCTTTTTGTTAAAGCCCTGCTTGAAACTTCTGCTTCAGTGGACTTCCTTGGTTGATGACCGCCCCCCTCACCAGCGGGGTGAGCATACATTTCTTATGCATATTCTTCTATCACTTTTGGATATGCAAGTTGTGCCTGTTAACTTGCTCTGTGCTCCCCAGGAAAAAGACTGTAATTGTGATCGCCTTGCACCCAGGTCAGCAGGTGTGTCCTTTACATGTTCAATAGGATTTGGAGCAACCAGCAAATCCTTATTGGAGCCACTGGAGGCCACACATCATCCTTGCAGCATACTTTCTTTTTTTGAGATCCATTGAATCTTGGCTATTTGGTAGTCTGTAAGAAACGACTAGTTTATTACTACTACTACTTTATCCTTCATCTTTTAAGTTTTGGCAGTCTTTTATTTGCAGCAACATTATCGGGCCTCTTGAAGTTACTAACAAGGAGTATACTGGTGTATCGGAGAAGGCAATGGCACCCCACTCCAGTACTCTCGCCTGGAAAATCCCATGGACGGAGGAGCCTGGTGGGCTGCAGTCCATGGGGTCGCTAAGGTCAGGCATGATTGAGCGACTTCACTTTCACTTTTCACTTTCATGCATTGGAAAAGGAAATGGCAACCCACTCCAGTGTTCTTGCCTGGAGAATCCCAGGGACGGGGGAGCCTGGTGGGCTGCCGTCTCTGGGGTCGCACAGAGTCGGACACGACTGAAGCGACTCAGCAGCAGCAGCAGCAGCATACTGGTGTGTGTATTGGGAAGAGTATCTTCCTATGTAAGTTTTGGTACAGTTAAGTTCATTAGTGAATGTCTAAGCCCCTTATGGGTAGGTTTAATGATAATGACTTGTATCACTTAGTAAGTAAGGCCAAGGCCTCTAGCCAGCCTTTGGGAGGAAAAAAAGAGATTATAAAGCTGGAGGTATTCATATGGATACCTGGTGCTGTAAAACGTCATTGGCACTTTGGTTTCTACCCTAGGCTCGTAGGTACCTCTGTAATGCTCGGGATGCTGGTGGCTACCCTGTAAAATCGTATCATCTGATACATTCAGAGGTAGGCTACATGACCTTGGTACTTTGGTTTTGGATGGCAAGGAAGTATATACTCACCTGTATAGTATGTGGGGTACTATACTATGGGGAAGGAACCCTCAGGGACACCTTGGGGAAGATACTGAATGATGTACATCTCTAGCGGATGTCAAATGATTTAACTTTTGACAGGAATTCTGTGCTACATAGTATAATGACTCAGGAAACATAAGCTTATAGTTTCACTCATTCTTTCAAATATTGATTTTACTGATTTTTTGATGTTTTTATTCTAGGACTGATTCTGCTAAATAGCCTTGATTTGTGTAAGCCTCTCACTTTAAACTTTTTTTCTGTGTTTAAATACAGGAAAACATTACAAATATTTAATCAGTTTATTTTAAAGGGGATATTTCAAAATATAAAATATATCAAAAAGCTGAATATTTACAATTATGTCATAGGTTACTATTAACAGTACAGAGCACTGAATGTGTAAGACTCAGAAGAGGAAATATACAAAGTATAAAAAAAATAGCATGTAATATATCACTGTCACTCTACAGAAGTTGAAAGTGGTGACCTGGAGATGTGACCTTATTTTTTCTGTATCCAGGAAGGAACCATCCTTAATCTGCTAGGGGCAGAAACACAGCCTCTTGTGGAAAAATGCTATCTTCTCAGGATCATTATACCTAAAAAGGCCAAAAAAATAAATAAATAAACCCCATATGCTTTTATAAAGGTTTCAAATAATAAACTGGCATTTAGTAATAAAAAAAAAGCTAAGCATGATATTTTGCGCATTTCTGGAATGTGAAGCAGGATCACTACATGTAGGTGAGAAATTTTCAGTCTGTAATTAGTACTGAGTTTCAGTCTTGTCCTTTCAGTTGATAAAATTGTATGGGCAGGTTGTTGAACCTCTGTTATAAAGTGAGGATCATGTTGACAACAGCCACCTTACTGAGAAGAATGAGGAAATGCAAAGTTAGTGCTCAGCAGCTCAACCCAAAGAGACCCATGCCAAGACACATTACAATTAAACTGCCAGAAGTTAAAGACAAGGAAAGAATCTTAAAGGCAGCAAAAGATAGCTTGTTATGTACAAGGGAACCTCCTCCCCATAAGAACATCAGCAGATTTTTCAGGAGAAGCTTTGACAACATCAGGCCATTCTCTTCTAGCCTGTAAAGTGCTGAAAGACTAAAACTGCCCGTCAAGAATAGTTTATCCGGCAAAGCCATCCTTCAGAACTAAAGGAGAGAGAAAGAATTTTCCAGACAAGGAAAAGCTAAAGAGGTTCATCACCACTAGACTGGCCTTATAGAAATGTTAAAGGGACTTCTTTAAGCTGAAATGCAAGGGCACTACTTAATAATAGGGAGATATATGAAATTGTAAATCTCAATGGTAAAAGTAAATATAAATGCAGACTAATGAAAGATACTTACAACTAGTGTGAAAGTTAAACGAGTAAAAATAATAATGTTTTATTATATCCATTAAGTGAATATGTATATAAACTATTCTATAGATACCCTTCTCATAATGCAAAGGTTTTATAACTACAGTAATTTGTTAATGATACATAAGGTTCAGTTCAATTGCTTGGTTGTGTCTGACTCTGTGACCCCATGAACCACAGCATGCCAGGCCTCCCTGTCCATCACCAACTCCCGGAGTTTACTCAAACCCATGTCCATTGAGTTGGTGATGCCATCCAACCATCTCATTCTCTGAGGTCAGGAGGAGAAGGGGACGACAATCTTTCCCAGCATCAGGGTCTTTTCAAATGAGTCAGTTCTTGGCATCAGGTGGCCAAAGTATTAGAGTTTCAGCTTCAACATCAGTCCTTCCAGTGAACACCCAGGACTGATCTCCTTTAGGATGGACTGGTTGGATCTCCTTGCAGTCCAAGGGACTCTCAAGAGACAAAGATATAAACTGTGATGCCAGAAACAGAATGTGGATAAAGAGAGTAAAAATGCATTTGAACTTAAGTTGTTATCAGCTTCAAATAGACTGTTGCATTTTATGTAAGTCTTATGGTATCCACTCCAGTGTTCTTGTCTGGAGAATCCCAGGGACGGGGGAACCTGGTGGGCTGCTGTCTATGGGGTCGCACAGAGTTGGACACGACTGAAGTGACTTAGCAGCAGCAGCATGGTATCCACAAAGCAAAACCTATAGCAGACAAAAGAATCTGAGCATACAACTACAGAAAACTGTCAAATCACAAAAGGAGAGAAAGGAGCAAGAACAAAGGAATAACAGCCAGAAAACAAAGCGGTAGTAAGTCCGTATCTATCAGTAACTATTTAACTATAAATTCTCTGATCAAAAGAGAATAGATTAAAACCAAGATCCATCTGTAGGCAGCCTACTACTAGACTCCACTCTAAGGACACACAGACTGGAATGGAAAAAGATAGGGAAATCAAAAGAAATAGCTGGAATAGCTATACTTAGACACAGTAGACTTTAAAACAAAGACTGTAATAAAGGACAAAGAAGGCTATTATATACCGATAAAGGGATCAGTCCACAAGAGGATATAACATTTGTAAATATAAAGCAAATACTAACGTATCTCAAGGGAGAAGGAGCAATACCATAATGGTAGGGGACTTCACTACCCCACTTTCATCAGTGAATAAATCTTCCTTTGACAGAAAATCAGTAAGTAAACATTGGTCTTAAATGATGTGTTTGACCAGATGGACTAAACAAGCATAAGTCATCAGATCACATTCAGGCCATGAAACAAGTCTTAATAAATTTAGAAGACTGAAATCATATCAAACATCTTTTCTGACCACAGAAATACAAAACTAGAAATCAA
The DNA here is from genome assembly GCF_027580195.1 of Bos mutus. Taxonomy (NCBI): domain Eukaryota; kingdom Metazoa; phylum Chordata; class Mammalia; order Artiodactyla; family Bovidae; genus Bos; species Bos mutus. Next base: position 58,408,158 of record NC_091622.1, on the reverse strand, counting down.
TTTCAAGAAAACTGGAAAATGTACACATATGTAGAAATTAAAACATACTACTCAGCAACCACTGAGGTCACGGAAGAAATCAAGAAGAAAAAAAAATCTTGAAAATGGCAATACCGTTGGCCCTTCATATCTGTGGGTTCTGTATTCACAGATCCAACCAACCATGGATCAAAAAAATTCAGGAGAAGTACCAAAAAGTTCCAAAAGCCAAAATGTGAACTTGCCACATGCTGGTAGCTTTTTATATAGCATTTACATTGTATTCAGTTATATAAGTAGAGGTGATTTAAAGTGTATGGGAAGAGGTGCATAGGTATATGCAAATACTACAGCACTGTAAATGAGGGACTTCAGCGTCCATGGGTGTCGGTATCCACTAGGGGTCCTAGAACCAATCCCCAAGAATACTGAGGGACAGCTATACAGCAAACCAAATCTTACGGGATGCAACAAAAACACTTCTGAAAAGACACTCATAACGATAAATACCTACATTAAGAAACAAGAATGATCTCAAATAGATCAGCCTAACTTAAGGAGCTAAATGAACAAGCTAAGCCCAAAGTTAGTGGAAGGAAATTTCAAAGAGCAGAAATAAATGTAGACTTAAAAGACAATAGAAAAGTTCAGTGAAACTAATAGCTGTTTTTTATTTCTCAAAAGATAATAAACCTTTAGCTAGACTCACCAAGAAAAAAAGGGGACTCAGAAATGAAGGAAGGGATATGATATTCAATAACATGGAAATATAAAAGATTATAACAGACTTATATGAAACACTATAAGGCCAGCAAAATGCACAACTTAGAAGAAATGGATAAATTCCTAGAAACACACAACCTTGTTAAGACTGAATTGTGAGGAAATTAAAAAAAAAAAAAATAGGCCAATTAGTGTAAAGGAGATTGAATCAGTAATAAAAAAATCTAGGACCAGATGGCTTCACTGGTGAATTCTACCAAGCATCTAAAGAATTACCTTCTCAAACTTTTCCAAACTCATTTTATGAGGCCAGCATTACTTTTGATACCAAAACCAGACAAGGAAACTACAAAAAAGAAAATTACAGGCCAGTATCTCTAAACATAGTTGCAAAAGCCCTCAACAAAATATATGTGGTGTATATCTTGTGTATATACATATACAAAAGAAGGCAATACTGCTGTTTGCAACAACGTGGATGGACCTGAAGGGCATTATGCTAAATGAAATAAGAGACAGGTAACTGTACTATCTACTTACGAAAAGTGAAGTTGCTCAGTCGTGTGTGACTCTTTGGGACCCCATGGACTGTAGCCCACCAGGCTCCTCTGTCCAAGGGATTTTCCAGGCAAGAATACTGGAGTGGGGTGCCGTTTCTTCCTCCAGGGATCTTCCCAACTTAGGGATTGAACCTGGGTCTCCTGCACTGCAGGCAGACTCTTTACTGTCTGAACTACCAGGGAATCCCCGTCTCACTTATATGTGTAGTTAAAAAAACCCCACTGAACTCGCAGATGCAGAACAAATTGTTGGTTGCCAGAGGCCCAGGGTGGTGGGTAGGCAGAATGAACATGGCTGAAAGGTATAAAATTCTGGTTACAAATAAACCCCAGGGATGTAATGTACAGCATGGTGATTATAAGTTAACAATACTATATATCTGGAAGTTGCTAAGAGAGTAGATATTAAAAGTTCTCAAAAAAAAAACCTGTTAACTGTTTAGTGATGGATGTTAATTACTGTGGTAATCATTTCATAATATAAAATCATTATGTTGTATGCCTAAAACTAATACAAGATGATTAATTATACCTCAAAAAGTTGAGATATTAAATATATATTAAGATGCTAAATATGTGATAATATGTTATGTAGCAACAGAAAAATAAATGGATCCCAATCATAATTTGAGCAAGCTTTTAAAACAGAATCTGACAAGCTGATTCTAAAATTTTATAGAGAAATAGAAAAGTAAGAGTAGTCAAAACAATCTTGGAAAAGATGACAAAGTTGTAGGATACACAATACTTGGCTTTAAGATGTATTATAAAGTCACAGTAATCAAGACAGTGTAGTATAAACATAGGGGACATACATACTGAAAACCCAGCTGATTTTCAATAAAGGCATGCAAGCAGTTCAATGAGGAAAGACTTTTCAACAAATGCTGTTGGAAGAGTAGATATCTACTTGAGGCGGAAAGAAATCTCAATCCCTACCTCACACTGTAAACAAAAATAACTTCAGGATGGATCACAGACCTAACACAGGTGAATATGCACCTGACTTCCAAGTAGGGAAATATTTTCTTAGACACAGAAAGTCATAACAATAAGATAAATTGCTAAGATATAGTTCATCAAAATCAAAATCTTCTGCTCATCAGAAGACCACTAAAATAAATGTATAACGGATTCACTTTGCTGTACACCTGAAACTAATACAACATTGTAAATCAACTCTTAGATAATACATAAATTAAGAAAAGGAATTGGGAAGCCACAGTGGGAGAAAATATCTGCAAAATAAATTTGATGAAGACATATCTAGAACATACAAATAAAGAACTTACATAATAAGACAGTCATCTGGTAATAATAGTAAAGGAACAGCCTTTTCAACAAATGGTGCTGAGACATCTGGTCATCCACGTGCAGAAGAAGGAATCGGGGTCCCTACCTCACATCATACACAAAAATAGATTGAAGACATAAATGTAAGAGCAATAACTGTAAAACTCTTAGAAGGAAGTGTAACTGTAAAACCCTTGTGGTCCAGGATTAAGCAGTGGCTTCCTAGACATGACACCAAGCAACCAAAGGAGAAAAAACAGATAAATTGAACTTCATCAAAATAAAAACTTGAGTACATTAAAGGATACTATCTAGAAGGTATGTGCAAGTCACGTATCTGATAAAGGACTTGTACCTAGAATATATTAAGGATTCTTATAACTCAATGAAAAGATGAAATACCCAGTTAAAAAATAGGCAAATGATTTGAACAGTTCTCTAAAGATATTCAAGTGGCCAACAAGCTCATGGAAAGATGCTCAACATTATTATCATTAGGGAAATGCAAATCAAACCACAGTGAGATACCACCTCACACCTACTAGGATGCCTGTAATCAAGAAGGCAGACAACAAGTGTTGGTGAGGATGAGGGGAAAATAGAACTCTATGCTGCTGGCAGGAATATGAGAGACTGCAGGTCCTGCAGAGAAAGCAGTTTGGAGTCCAAGGACAGCGAAAGGCCAGTGGGGCTGCAATAAGTAGACGAAGAGGCTGGGGCCTCTTTGTCTTTTCACTTGCAATCAAAAGCTCCACCTGTGGAGGGGAGCCGGATACACTGGAGGCAGGCTGAAAGGACCTGACCATGGACCGGGTGACTGGGGGTATCGATTTCCATCCTGATCAGCTGGTTGGATGGAGCTGCAGTTTACCCAGGGAGTAAAGGAATGCAAGAACAGGCTTTGTGAAAAACAAGCAGAGCTTTTGGCTTCCTAGCTAGAGACTGCATTTCCCTGCCTCCCCTGCAGTGTGTGTGGCCACATGAATAGGTTCTTCCCAGTGGAGACTGGAAGGGTTATGTGCTGCTTCTATGCAACAAAAATGAAACTTGGGAAGAAAAATGGGAATTTTTCAGGTCTCTGGAAACAAAAATTTTTACAATTACTCTCCTGAGTTACAAACTAAAACAACCTCCATTTTAACAGCTAGCTATAGTTTTAATGAACTGGTTAAAAAGAAACCCATGTGACTTGATAAAATACATTCTGGTTGGAATCCATGACGCTGTTCGGTCAAATAACCTTTGTCACCATGGAGACTGTACAACCTGTCTTAGTTTGTTGTTCAAATCTGACAGGTTCCATGATGCACAAAAAGGAACCAATGGCAGAACACACTGTAAAGCCGTGTGTGCCCTGTGGACCCCGTGCCCTGAGAAGGTGAGTGGATGACCTGGTACTTACTTGCACATGCCGCTCACTGCTCCACTTCTGTCCGCAGGTACTGGGTACAGTCAGAGGTTTTTTTCAGTTGATCCAAGTTTAATCTTTCTGAACACATAGGACATGTGCTTTCAGTGCTTAACATGCTGTTTGGGGAGGGAAAGGCAGAGTAGATTAAATGTATAATATTCCTTTACCTTTGGGTTATTGTGATATGAAAAACAGCTGTTCCTTTCTATGTCTTAGTACACGTTCATCACACAACTTAAGAATTAGGAACATTCAAGTCTTAGGCAGTAGTCCCTTTAAGGAAAATGTTCTCAAAAGTCATAGAAGATTCTCCCAAGAAGACAATTTGAGTCTTTAGAGATTTTTAGGAACATGAACAAATAAAGAGACCTCAGTAGAAACTGGCTGAATAAAAGGTCTATTTTTTTGATAATAAGTCTGTATGACTAAGTGAAATGATACAACTTACACCTTGAATTCTGAGTACAGAGCAGGGAAGTCACAATGTGGACACACCGCCCAGTCATCCTTCAACATATGTCGACCCTGGAAACAGCACATTGGAGAGTAAAACTCATCTTTATTCAAATTTCCCGTTACTCAATTACAATACATGGTTACAGTTAAAAGCCAAACCTCTAAATCATGATATAATAATAATAATAGGTGGGTAATTGATTAAGAAGAATGACATCAAAAGGACTAAAACCAGATTTTATCAAATTTGTGTATAAAAGAATAATCTTCAGTATTGTGACATTACCGAAATTTATTTTCCTTTAAAATAAAGCTTATATTAGTCTAGTGATGAACAAACATTTTAATATTTTCTAATAATAGGTCTTAGTTTTAAATAGATGGGGACAACAGTGGAAACAGTGGCTGACTTTAGTTTTCTGGCTCCAAAATCACTGCAGATGGTGATTGCAGCCATGAAATTAAAAGACGCTTACTCCTTGGAAGCAAAGTTATGACCAACCTAGACAGCTTATTAAAAAGCAGAGACATTACTTTGTCAACAAAGGTCCATCTAGTCAAGGCTATGGTTTTTCCAGTGGTCATGTATGGATATGAGAGTTGGACTGTGAGGAAAGCTGAGCGCCAAAGAATTGATGCTTTTGAACTGTAGTGCTGGAGAAGACTCTTGAGAGTCCCTTGGACTGCAAGGAGATCCAACCAGTCCATTCTAAAGGAGATCAGCCCTGAGTGTTCATTGGTAGGACTGATTTTGAAGCTTAAACTCCAGTATTTTGGCCACCTGATGCGAAGAGCTGACTCACTGGAAAAGACTCTGATGCTGGGAAAGATTGAGGGCAGGAAGAGAAGGGGACTACAGAGGATGAGATGGTTGGATGGTATCACCAACTCAATGGACATGGGTTTGGGTGGACTTGAGTTCATGATGGACAGTGAGGCCTGGCGTGCTGCAGTTCATGCGGTCGCAAAGAGTCGGACATGACTGAGCGACTGAACTGAACTGAATAATAGGTCTTAATATTAAAGTTTATAATAAAAACCACCACTTAAGTGCTACAGCATGCCAGGTATTAAATTAAGGCTTCATATGCATTCTCTGGTCAACCTACAGTTCATCTCAATAGACAAGAGATTATGATGGAGGGACCTAGTGAGGTAAAAAGCAAATCGCACCAGGTTATACAGCCCGTACGTGGCACAAAGAAGATCTAAGCCCAGGACCACCTGATATCCAACTCTGGGCTCTCCTGCTCTGCAGGGCCTCGTACTTACTTAGGTTATTATATGCCTTGAACACAACTTTCAGCTTTATTGATCATACAATTATATGCTAAATGTTGCAGAAAATTTGAGAGGTAAGATTTTGGAAGGAAAGAAAGTGTTAACACATCAAGTATTCAAGCAGGCTATAGATTATATATATGCAAAGAAAGGGAAATGATAAAGAAACTTACTGTTGCAATGCAATATGGGATGTTATTTTTGCACCCAGGACAGAGGAGTTCACACTCTGGGAGAAGAAATTCGCAGAAGGGACATGGGGTTGTGGCCTCTTCTGTCTCTGATGTATCAGGTCTCCTGTGAGGAAGAATCACATGAAATGCACCTGTTTCTTCATGATGGTCTTGAGACTATAGAGATACAAACTAGAGACTGTGGGCCCATGCTCCAGCCCAGCGAGGAGCAAGAGGAATGAGCATGGCTCAGACCATAGCATTACATGGGCCACCTCTGCTGGGGGGGTGGGTAGAGGCCACAGCACAGTATGTGCAGAAAGCATGGCTGGGTCTGGCTGTATCGCGTCTCCCAGATCACTGGAGCAGTGAGCCCGCCACTTCGCTTTGTGTACTGAAGTGGTAAAGGCTGTCAGGGCTGCGCAACACAACTTTTCATGCTGGCGGCAGTGTTCTAATTGCGTGCTCACCAATATGGTAGCTAGGAGCCACACAGAGCTCTGAGCGCTTGGAATGTGGGTAGTGTGAGAAACTTTTAAATTTTATCCACTTTTCAATGTAAATAGCCGTATGTGCCAGTGGCTACCACAGTAGACCGCACAGCTATAGAGCACTCATGCGTGGGGCAAGATCCAGTGCCTCCCCAAACTGGCACGCAGGCTGGTGTCGCACGAATCTGGGGGTCAGTGTGCTCCAGCATTTTCTCCCCACTTCATTTCCCATGCTGGCAGGCATGCTCGGTCATGATGATTTGGTCTGAAGCTACTTAGGCTTATTGGCTTTAAAAAAAAAAACGGGAGTGGTCCATGTAGCCCTATCCAGGTGAGAGTTCCCTACCATGAGCCCAGCTGGCAGTCAGTAGTACTTGGTTTCCCTTTGCTGTTACTGGCGTAGCCATGGCCCTTGGCTGACATAGGAGTTCTGGGTCAGCACGCAGGTACACCTGAGTTCCCTGGTCAAAATCGGACCAACAGGCGCCCCAGATGTCATCACTGCAGACCTGGTAGTACAGAATTACCACATGATTGCTACTGCCTTCTCCTTTTGTGAAGATGAGTGGTACTTTCCCCTGGTTTTCCTGTAGAAAGTCAGATCACTGGACTGCTTTCTGAAGCGGGGCTGTGACTTGTGTGCCTTTCGAGCTACACGCAGTTTGGAAATGAACCCTTGGCAATAGGCTGTGTCATCACCAAGTTGCTTACACTGAGAAGCACTCACTCTTTGTCCTTCCATGGCCGGCAGTGTTTGCTGCCTCCCTAACAGCCATCCTGGCCAGCAGAGCTTTGTTTTTACTCAGCAATATGCTTCAGAGCTAGAGGGAGCCACGCAGCAGAGGACTAGCCAGTAAGAGGTAAATGCCATGTCCTTGCTAACTAACAAGGCAAAAACCTTCTCGTCTTTTGATTTCCCTACTTTCTTCCTGCCTGGAACAGGGTACGTGATGTCAGACAACCACAGCTGTGCAGCTGTGAGGCGGGGACTTTTTTTGTCCTCGGTGACAAGCAGGACACAGAGATACCAGCCTGGGACTGTGTGAGTCAGACAAATCCTGACTTACTCAGGTCGTCGCTGGGTTTCCTGCTCCTGGTGGCTGAGTACAAGCCTAACTGCTCTCCCCAATCTGTGTTCTTACTCAGTCCACACATTAGTAGCTGTGTTCTGAAAAATATACTTGTGATCAGATGGTAGGAACAGCTGTCCCCACGTACCTGACCATCGCCTCGATCTTCTTCTTGTATTTGGCGTCTATCTTGTTGCGGTACTCAGGCCTCATCAGCATGGCTGCGAAACCAAAGGCCGAGTTCTTCAGGCCGGCCCTGTGACACTCGATCACAGTGGATGTCAGGATGGGTACGATGTCTGCAAAGCAAATGGAGGAGCGCTGGCATGATGCCAGGATCGCATCTCTCTCAATCTGCCTTTTCTGGCAAAGAACCTGTGATGGGCCGTTTGAGGAGGAAAGGGCACAGCGGTGCATCGGGTGTCTTTCCCCTGCTGATACTGTGATTTGCCTATAACACGGGGCCCCACACTCCCTTGAGGTAACCTTTGGCATGTTTCCTTTCCTGCCTCGAAGATAAAAGTTCTGCCTTTGACAGGACAGCTGATGAATGAGTGGGGAGATTAACAATTTTATGCACTAACCTGAGTGCACTTTTTCTTCAGGACAGATACCTAGAAGTCGAATTATTGGCTCAAAGAGCATAACTTAAAAAATACACACACACACACACACGTGTGTGCACTCAGTGCAAATTGTCATACTGCTTTCTGGAATGTTTGCTCCCACCAGCATCAGGAGAGTGCCTGTCTAGCACACCCTTTGCCAGCCACATATAGTTATTTAGTCTTTTTCATGTAACAAAAATAAACTCATTTAAAGAATGGGGTGAATTGTGACCTGTGAGCTAAATCTGCCCCTCTGTTTTTGTATGGTCCATGGGCTTTTACATTTTTAAATGGTTGGAAAAAAATCAAAAGAATAAAAATCTGTGATGTGAAAGTTACAGGAAGTTCAGATTTTAGTGTCCAAAAGAATGAAGTTCTGTTGGAACCCAGCTGTGCTCATTTACATATGGTTCACGCCAAAACGGCAGAGACTGGCCCACAAATCCCCGAGCCTTCGATATCTGATGCTTTATAGAAAAAAATTGACTCTGTCATATAGAATGTGACAAAATCTAATCACTGAAAAATGTTATGACGACATGTCTTAGAATATTGGGACCGCTTTCAGAGGCAGGCACCTACAGTGGTTGAGAACACAGAGTAAGACTTATTAGCTGACTGTATGATCGTGGGCAAGTGCCCCCTCACTTCTCTAACCCAAGTTTGCTTATCTATAAAGCAGAGAAAATAGGACACGTGTGCAAACTGGAGACTGGTGGCCTGAAAAAGACCTGCTTGAACCTGGGATCTGAGAACTTGGATTTTGGGAGAGTTCCCACCATTTCCAGACCAGGGAATGAATGGTTCCCTGTGCCTGGCCTCTGTACAAACAATGGGGTTTATACTGAGCATCTGCTTTCTGGGAGTCAAGACTGGGTACCTGCTCATCAGGGGGTACCTATGTGGCCAGCCCCCCAAGGTCACCCCTGGGCACTGAGTCACGTGCATGCCGGTAGACACCAGTACGTGTTGCCTGGAGGCGCTGAGTGTGTCCAGTGGGACAGCACAGGGGGGGCTTGGGTGCTGGCACCTGACCCCCAGGCCCTGCCCCTCACCTTTTCCCTTTCCAGGTTTTGCTTTGTATCCTTTCCTCATAATAAATCTGAACCTTAGCACTACTCTGTGTTGAGTTATATGAGTCCTCCTTGTGAATTATCAAACCTGGGGGTGGTCTTGGGAATGCCGGTTACACCTCTTCATGGGGTGGCTGTGAGGATGAAATGACTCACTACGTGTAGAGAGAGAGGCTGGCAGAGTTAGAGAGGCTAGATCTTAACCATGCTACACTCAGGCAGAAATGGGGACACCTGGCTCCCCTCAGGACTCACGTGACGGAAATTTGCTGATGTTGTTGGCCACCCGGATGAGCATACGTGCCCCTTTCATGTGATCTCCATTTTTCACGTGAATCTGAAATAAGTGACACATTAGACTCTTAGAGACTTTTAACACTAATTCAGTATACTCCAATTAAAAAAAAAAAACACGAATTCACCTTTTATTCTCCCAAATAAACAACTCAGTTATGATCCTGAACAGGGTGGTCACGAGATTCTGGCAGTCTTCCTTTCTGTCACTCACTTGAGGTTTCTCCCTTATTTCTCCTTCCGGCAGCTGCTGCCTGGCCTCATGGCCTTGCCAGCCTCCCCCTGCTCTACACTCTGCTTTTTACTTTGCTCTAGATCACTCAACATCTTTTACTGGTCTTTACTGGGGAGCTTGAGTAACAATAACAACTTTACCAACTTGCTGTGAGCCCTGAAGTCTGAGTTAGTGAGGCAGGAGGAAAGAGGATGGGCTGTTCCGAGAAGAGGGCGCTACCTGTGAGAGGCAAAGGGGCAATGATGGCTGGAGAGCCTGAGCTTGGGTAAGCATGAGTGGGGTGTGTGATGTAAGGAGGTGGTCCTCTTAGGATGACACGAGGCTGGGGAGTTGGCAGGGCCAGACCACCATATTGCTGCTGTTGTCCAGGTGAGAGGAGGCGGCCCTGAGAGGGTGGGGAGTGGGGATGGACAGAAGCAGACAGACGGGGAGTCAGAAATGGTGCTATTTGGTGAGGTGAAGGGTGAGTAGAGTAACTCCCAGCTGTAACATCCATCAGGTCTGAGCAGATGGACGATGGTGTAATTAACTGAGCATTGCAACGTAATTAATAAATATTAACTGAACCTGAAGTCGCCTTCCACTGACTCCCTGGGCCAGCTCAGCCATCCATGTGCAGAGGTCCCAGGCTGTCCTTCAGCCGGAGTTCCTGTCCCAGCTCTGGGAAGAAGCAGCCATTAACGCCAAGTCTCCCATTTCCCCTGAAACATGGATGGCTTTCTCCAGCTCTTTGTGTCAAAGAGGCCTGTGACACTTTTATATCAGTTCTTACTTGATAAGGTCTAATAGTTTCCCTTTTGAATGCCAGACTCAGTTAAAAATCTTGAATATATCTGGTGCTGGGATAAAGGAGTAGAGTGGAGGGGAAAAGTCACATGGGTGCTCTTCAGTGTTGGGGGGCGGGGGAGGACGTCTGGTCTGGGGGAAGTGATGGGCCCACTCTTAGAGCCAGAGGAAAGGAAGACTCAAGAGCCATCCCTGTGGCTTTTCGTGGGAGAAAGCCCTGGTCCTGGAGGGCTTCTAACAGGAACCTGTCATTTTTGTTCCCATCTTCCACCAACTTGTTTCTGTCCTCCCCTCCATGCCCAAAGGCTCCATTTTGCTGGATTCTGTGCCTCAGCACACTGGCACTGCCACTCATGTCTAAGCCGAGAAAGCCCTCCTTCCCCATTTCTAGTCGTTCCTGTACACGAGCCCTCCTGTGGCTCAAGAGGAAATGCGCTCCTGGTGGCTGCAAGCTGGAATTCTCAGATTTCCCTTACAATAGGTGCTGGAGACCTGAGGGTTTCCCTGGTGGCTCAGACAATAGGGAAAGAATCCACCTGTAATGCTGGAGACTGGGGTTCGATCCCTGGGTTGGGAAGATCCCCTGGAGAAGAGAATGGCAACCCACCTCAGTATTCTTGCCTGGAGAATTCCATGGACAGAGGAGCCTGGCGGGCTATGGTCCATGGGGTTGCAAAGAGTTGGACGTGACTGAAGCACAGCACAGCACACCTGTGAGATCTAAAATGGCACTAGTCGCATGTAGCTACACTAAAAATTAAGATTATAAAAATTTAAAATTTAGTTTATCAGCTGCATTATGTGTAATTCAAGTGCTCCATAGCCAGGCTAATGGATATAGGACATCTATCACTGTAGAAGTTCTATTAGGCAGTGCTGTTATTGGTCATAATTAGTATCTAAGTCATTCATAACATGACTGCTGTAACATAGGAAGCTTCCAAATTGAATATACTCTTATGGACTGGCCTGAAAACCAACTTAGCATTAAAATGGGAAGACATACTTTGACATAAATCAAAATTTGGACAAGTACGTAAGTTGGAGTCTACCTGTATTTTTACAAAGATGTGTGCATATAAAATGTATATATACATACACATATGTAAACTACATAGAAGTATTTCAGGTTTGCACATTCTGTTTTTACTAAAAATCACTAATTAAAAATAGACAACTAGACATAAATATATTCCTAATAAAAAAAAATGGCTGCTCTTTAGTTGTTATGTCCAACTCTTTTGCGACGCTATGGACCGTAGCCTGCCAGGCTCCTCTGTCCATGGGATTTTCCAGGCAAGAATACTGGAGTGGGTTGCCACTTCCTTCTCCAGGGTATGTTCCTGACCCAGGGATCAAACCATGTCTCCCGCATTGGCAGGTGGATTCTTTACCACTGAGCCACTTGGGAGGCGCCCCCAAGATGGTGCACACGTGTATTTTAGAAGCATGGGGGATACAGTGTACAGCAGTGGTAACAACTTATATCTGAGGATGGATTTAAAGGGGGAAATGATTTTTCATTATGTTTTCCTATATTCTCTAAATTCTCTCAGTATTATTTTATATTCAGATAAAAACTAAATAGTATTAAAGCACAGTGGAATTTATAAAATTCATTACCCTACAATTAATAAACTAGGAAACTGGTTAAACAAAAATGTTTTTAGTAAATCTTTTTTTTGATAAAGTAACACATTTATCTGCTTCAAAAGCAAGACAATATAAAAAGGTATTCTACATGGAGGGGCCTGTTCTCCCTCTTCTCCCTTGACTGGGTTTAGGGCTACACTCCGCCTCTGCCTTGATCCCTTTAGGAAACTATTTTTCCTATTTTTTTTTAATGTATTTCTAATTTTACTTGGGGTGAATATATATTTTTTCTGCCTTTTTGTACACAAAAGGCAGCATATTATATAATTACCCTGTCTCTTGCGTCTTCAGTACACAATATAGATCTGGGAGATGGCTCCAACCCAGTGGAGGGGTGCCCAGCTTATGGCCCACGTCACCCAAAGGCCTCACCCTCACTAGTATGTAACTGTGCAGAATCATGAGGTTGGTGGCCATCTCAGAGGGAATCTTGATCTTCTGAGATTTAAGTTCTGCATACATGCTGAAGAGAACGTCATGTGCATTCCGATAGTTTCCTTGAAAAGAGGTGGTAAATGACGTTACTGCAAAGGATGAAATCTGAGGACTTTCCATTTAACAGGTGGATTTTGTCAAATTGTCTTAGTAAGTTATTAATAAAGAATGATTTATTTAATTCCATGTTTTCTGGAGCATGCTTCTACTACTTGTTTGGGGTGTAAACCATGGCTTCTGGGGACCCACCTGCAGACTGCTCTTCCCTGGCGATGATGATGGCGGTCCGGGCGGCTTCTCGGTACTGCTTCAGGGCCATGTACAAGCGGAACAGGTACTTGGCATCCTGACATACAAGCCATTAGAGAAACATCACATCTGCATTAGCTATGTGGGAAAATACCTAAAATTTTGCATTTTCATTTAGGATCACATTTACTTTCTAGTTAAGTAAAAGTGTCTGTCACTCAGTTGGGCCCGACTCTTTGCGACCCCGGACTGCAGCCCGCCAGACTCCTTTGTCCATGGGATTTTCCAGGCAATAATACTGGAATGGGTTGCCATTCTCTTCTCCAGGGGATCTTCCTGACCCAGGGATTGAACCTGGGTCTCCTGCTCTGCAGGCAGATTCTTTACTGACTGAGCTATCAGGGAAGCCCTTCACTTTCCAGTAACTGAGTGTTAAAACTGTTTCTTAAAAACCCAATAAAGAGGGCCTTTCCTGGCAGTCCAGTAGTTAAGACTCCATACTTCCACTGTGGCGGGGCATGGGTTCCCTCCCTGGTTGGGAACTGAGATTCTGCATGCCGCACAGTGTGGCCAAAAAAAAACCCCAAAATAATTTAGCTTGTGTTAAGAGGCCATTTTTTAAAAAACAACCTTTTCTTTTTTTTTTTAAGAGTCAACAAATAATTATTTATCATGTATTTATTCAGAGTTTAATATGTGCCAGGCAGTATTCTAAGTACTTGAGAAATAACAACTCTATTAAATCCTCATACCCTCCCTGGGAGGAAGGTGTGATTATGTACTGAAACAAAGCACCTCTCCCAAGCCAGGATCTGAACCAGCGTCAGAGTCTGTGCTCCTAACCCTAGTCCACAGAGTTCTCTCTTGTGTGCTTCAGCTGGAAAGGTGTGCTGAGACAGTGTACCAATTTCAAAAATTTTTATACCTATAAAAAATTTTTGAGCCCGTTTTCCATTCCTATTTTAACTCTAAACAATTTCACATACTTGACACTGGTTTGCTGATTATTAGAATAAGTGGATATAAGGTGAGGTGGTTCAGCAAGTTTAACCTGTGCCCTTTGATAGGTTCTCTGAGCCTCCCTGGGTCTCAGTGTCTTTATAAATCAGGAAATGGACTCGGGGATCGGGATGGCCAGTCCTCTCCAGGTACGACTTTCAGCACCTTGTATCCAAATCAGTTACAGCTGACCCCTGAACAGTGATGGGGTTGGGGTGCCGACCTCCGCAGAGCTGAAAATCAGCGTGTAGTGTATAGTCCGCCTTCTGTGCCTGCAGTTCCTCCGTGTCCATGGACTCAACTGACTTGGGGTCATGTAGTACCATGGTATTTACTGCTGAAAATAATCTATATGTAAGCGGATACGCAGTCCATACCCACATTGTTCAGGGGTCCACTGTACTCAAGTTCCTCACAAACAGACCGATTCCCTTAAACACCAAAGCAAAAGGGGAAAAAAAGGCCCTGGGGCGGCATTCTCGAAGGAGTCTGTCCTTATCAGGCCTGAGAGAAGACCAACTTCTGCACAAAATCCAAGAAAGTCGCCTATTTTGAAAACATGTTCTTAATGATGTCCACTTTATTTTTGGTGAGTTACTGTTATAGTAAATAGGATTTTTATTCATTCCCATAATTTTTGAGATATGAACAAAGTACACTGATTTTGGAGGATTAGTGCTAACTCATGCTTTTAATAGTCATTTTTCAAAGTTCTAAGAATAAATAAAACTCTACCACATTTGAGGAAAATGGTGGGTGGTGAGAGTTGTTACCCAGAAGGGCATGGCATCACAGGGAGTGATGCCAATTTCCAAGAGTGAATGCACACAATATCTAAAATGCAGGATCTGTCTAGATGATCTAAGGCTGCACACAGAGAGAGAAGTTTGTACATCTATGATGCCAAAGCAATAATAGATAAAAACAGTGCATGCATGTGTGCTAAGTAGCTTCAGTTGTGTCTGACTCTTTTACGACCCCATGGCTGTAGTCTGCCAGGCTCCAAAATAGGGCAGATAAAAGTAAACGTACAACTAAGATACTTAAGAACCCCAGTGGAGAAAACACTTTAGTACCTTGGGCATGCCATCACTCTCTCCCATAAGATGGTCTATCAGTTGACTGGTCAGCAGTTCATCTTTGGCCTGACCAACCTGTTTAGGAAAAGAAAGAAACAGTAAGTTCAGCATCTTAAACCTAGGAAGGAAATGGAGAGAAGGGACAAAAAGTCTTCTGCTGAGGAGACAGAATTTAAAAACCATGTAAAAACACCTGTAGTCAAGAGCCTGAACCACGATGTAAGCTCAGGGTCTGTCTTCATTCATTTGTGGGTGCATGCTAAGTCACTTCAGTCGTGTCCGATTCTTTGTGACCCCACGGACTGCAGCCCGCCAGGCTTCCCTGTCCAAGGGATTCTCCAGGCAAGAATACTGGAGTGGGTTGCCGTGCCCTCTTCCAGGGATCTTCCCAACGCAGGGATTGAACCAGCATCTCTTATGTCTACCACATTAACAGGCAGGTTCTTTACCACTAGCACCACCTGGGAAGCCTGTCATTCATTGGTAAAGTCTCCATGAACAAAAATCCATCCTTAGAAGCTCTAGCTTTTCTAAGTTGCTGTATCAAAATACTGTGGTATTATTTTTATATACAGAATGTACTCCTTGGATGTTTCAATAAACACTTTCTTATGATGAGTGATTATGACATGGGAAGGATGCCATCTTGAGCACAGGAACTGGGCCATTCACAACAAGGCACCCTAAACGCTCCAGCAGCTCCCTGAAGACACATGCTCGCACGTGGTTCCTGGTGATCTACAGTAGAAATGAAAGTAGGCCAAGGGATCCCAGAAGTGCGTGGGCAGCTGGAAGTGTGGGGTGGAGTTCTGGAGAGGACCTGGCCTGGAGATCCAGATTTCAGAGTCCGCTCCATAAAGCTCAGAGTTAAAATCACTGCTAGGTTGGGCAGTGATGATCAGGAAAATTATTTACCAAATTGGAGAATGGAAATATATTAGTTTTAGTTAGTAGGAATAATTATTGACAAGATCTGGAGGCTTAAGAGTCTTGCATCTATAAAAAAAAGAGGTGAGTCAAGAGCCCAACTGGAGCTCAGCCAAGGAGCAGGAAGGAGTCCTGCCCTCCTGTCACAGCAGTGATGTGGTGAGAAAAGCGACTGGAAAAGGAAGGAAAATCAGGGACACAGCCACGCAAGGCCTAGCTCACTACAGCTCAGGGAAAGTGTAAGAAGTTCAGAAGCTCTCTGTGCAGCAGAGGGAGACTGTGAGCCAGAAGGGGTCTTCGCGAACCTTCGTGAACCTGTGGTGGAGGGTGGGGGCATAGGCTCTAGGGCTGCCGAATTTCTACACACTCCACTGCCTGTGGTCCTCACTGCAAGAAAGCTAAGCTTTGACCAATCTGCTGTCTCTGCTCTGCCCACAGCTGTAAGGAAGGATGAAAAGGTAGAGCTCATCAACTTCAAGGCTTTTGTGCATGGCTTTGGGTGAAAAAACCTGTATGAAGAAATGGTTAAAGCAAAGGGCTTTGGAGTCAGTCTGCCTGAGGTCAAATGGTCACCTGTGAGATCCAGAGCAGGTCACTCTTGGGACCTCAAAGCAGATAAATATAATACCTAACTCACAGAATTGTTGTAAGGATTAAATATGTTAATACACAAGTAATCAAGTGCCAGATAATGTTGCCAGAGAGAGCAAACAACAAAAATGTGATGCCAAGTTTGAATTTCATCCAAAACACTAGGATAAATGGAAAGGGGAGCCAGGGAGAAGAGATGTCGCCACTCAGAATCAAAATTAAAAGAAGCATGGAGACAGAGTGCTGCGGATACTCCCACCGAAGGGCAGTGGAGCCAGAGAAGAAGGCTGCGAAGGTGCATCTGAGGGGTAACTGGAGAACAAGCGAAGCAGTGTTCTAAGGGAGTAAAAAAAGTTCAAGATAGATACGGTGTAAGAGTATAAAATGCTACCATAACATGGAGTAGGGTGCAGGCTGAGAAGAGACGTCTGTATTTAGCAAGAAAGAGACCAGTGGCGACCCTTCAGAGAAGGCTATGATTGGTGAAGGCAAAACCTAACTGCAAAGAGGGAAGCAGGCCCCCAACAAAGCTACGGATGCCGTACAGTCCCATCCTTCCCATCAGTATTGTGGGTTCACGCTGGTACTGACTCCTAACCTGGGGTCCATTACAGCCCCCCTCCACCAACACAAACACCAAGAAGGTATTTCAGAACCCTGAGGGGTGGAGGGTGTGTGTGGGCGAACTATGAACATTTTAGAGATGTTCTCAAAGGCTTAAGGGCTGTGCCTTCTGGTTGAGAATCAGCAGATAGAAATACACAGGTTGTGAGCAAATGCATATCATGAGTAAAGGTGATTCTTTTTTCAGGAGAGGGTTCTCAAGGTGGAAAGGAGAAGAGGGATGAGAAGGAAACTAACATCACTTATACAGTACTTTCA
This sequence comes from Bos mutus, assembly GCF_027580195.1. Lineage (NCBI taxonomy): Eukaryota > Metazoa > Chordata > Mammalia > Artiodactyla > Bovidae > Bos > Bos mutus. The sequence goes on along the minus strand of NC_091622.1, from coordinate 58,390,910 downwards.
GAACTGGGGCCAATATGTGTTCATTCCAGTGAATATTAATTGAGTGTCCACAATGTGCTAAACACTGAAAAGAGATGGGCCTTTGGCTTAGAGGGACTATTAATTTGAAGGGGGTTAACTGTAGCAGTAAGGGAGGTTCAAAGTATTCACAGGATTCTAAGGAGGCTTAATTTACATCCAGAGGACAGTTCAGGAAAACCTTTGCAGGAAGTGGCATGTGAAGTGGGTCCTGCCTGCTGGGTAGGAGGCAAGGTTGCAGGGAGGAGGGTGTCCCAGGTGTGGGTAACAGCAAGAGCACAGGAACAAAGGGATGGGAGCCCTCAGCTACTTGGGGGAAAGTGGCCCGTTGGGCTGTAGCACAGAGCACCGACCTAGGACTGTGATCAGGCAGTCTGGTTGGGAAGAAGACTTGGGTTTTGGTCTTAGCCCTATTCCTCTGTCTTTAGGTTGGTTTTATCATCTTCTGGGACCTTGGTTTCCTTGTCAGTAAATGGAGATTAGGTTGGATCATCTCCAGGGATATCTAAGATTCTTTTTGGAGTCTACAAGCCAGACAGAGAGCCCTCAGCAGGAATTAAATAAGTAGGTCCCTTGATCTTAGGCTTCTCAGCCTCCAGGACTGAGTGAGAGATAAATGTCTGTGTTTAAGCCACTTGGTCTGTGGTATTTTGTTACACTAGCCTGAACTAAGACTTGGGCCTGCTAATGTGATGATATAACAAGCACATGGCATTGGGACTTCCCTGGAGTCTTAACTCCAGGCTCTCAATGCAGGGGGCCCAGCTGGATTCCTGGTCAGGGAACTAGATCCCACACGCCACAACAAAGAGTTTGTGTGCCACAACTGGAAAAGACTCTGTGTGCTGCAACGAAGACCTGGTGCACCCAAAGACATAAATAAATACATTTTTTTCACTGTTCATCACAGCACTGTTTATAATAGCCAGGACATGGAAGCAACCTAGATGCCCATCAGCAGATGAATGGATAAGAAAGCTGTGGTACATATACACAATGGAGTATTACTTAGCCATTAAAAAGAATACATTTGAATCAGTTCTAATGAGGTGGATGAAACTGGAGCCTATTATACAGAGTGAAGTAAGCCAGAAAGAAAAACACCAATACAGTATACTAACACATATATATGGAATTTAGAAAGATGGTAACGACAACCCTGTATACGAGACAGCAAAAGAGACACTGATGTATAGAACAGTCTTTTGGACTCTGTGGGAGAGGGAGAGGATGGGATGATTTGGGAGAATGGCGTTGAAATATGTATAATATCATATATGAAACGAGTCACCAGTCCAGGTTCGATGCACGATACTGGATGCTTGGGGCTGGTGCACTGGGACGACCCAGAGGGATGGTATGGGGAGGGAGGAGGGAGGAGGGTTCAGGATGGGGAACACATGTATGCCTGTGGCAGATTCATTTCTATATATGGCAGAACCAATCAATATTGTAAAGTTTAAAAATAAAATAAAATTTTAAAAAAATGCAAAAAAAAAAAAAAAAAGAAGTCTATGGCATCATCTATGAAGTAGTGTTTCAAAAAAAAAAAAAAATCTAATCTAATGAAATACCTAGATTAAATACCTAGTTAGTTGGAGGTGCAGGAGGTAGAGAAACAAATTATACCACAAGGATACAATCAGCTAAATCTAAATGTCAGGAATTCCTCAGCACAAATAACCCATTTTCTTAACAAATAAATGACAAGGGGGTAAAGAGAGAGGGGAGAGGGGGAACAAAGCACAAGTGAGAAGAAAGAAGGGGGAAGGAGGAAGAAGAGGAAGAAAAGAGAAAAGGAGCCAGAAGGAGGGAGAAAGGGAGATGGGGGAAGAACAATCTTTTGATAGAAGAGATTTAAGGCCCATCCATGTAAACTGACTGCAAGGCAAGGACCCTGTTTGGATATGATGTGAAATAACCAACTGAAAGGCACTCATGCAACATTGGGGAAATTTGAACTCTAGCTACATGTTTGATAATATCAAGAAATTATTGTTGGAGAAACTGGAACTTAATACATTGTTGCTGGGATGTAAAATGGTGTAGCTGCTTTGGGAAACAGTTGGCAGTTCCTCAAAATGTTAAATGTAGACTTAACGAATGGCCTAGCAATTCTACTATTAGGTATATTCCCAGAGAAATGAAAACACATGTCCACATAAAACCTTGTACACAAATGGTCACAGCAGCATCATTCATAATAGACCCCAAGAGGAAGCAACCCAAACGTGTAACCACTGGTGAATAAAGACAAGGTATACAGCATTCAGTGAGACATTATCCTGCCCTTAAGAGGGATAATATATCAATACGTGTTACAACAATGCTTCTATCTGATGAAAAGATTCGTATCCAGAATATATAATACAATTGTACAAACCAATAAGAGAGAGATGATACCATTAAAAATTAGAAAAAAAGATCTGAATAGAACTTTTTAAGATAGGACATTCAAATAGCCAACAAACTTGAAAAAAATGCGCAATATGATTATTCTTTAGAAAAATGAAATTAAGACCATAATGAGATACCACTACTTATCTGTCAGCATAGTAGCAATGAAACAGATGAGTGCTGGTGAAGATGAGGCGCAACTACATTCTTTCACATCGTCGGTAGAGTGAAACTGGTACCCCTAGTATGAAAAAAGTGTTTGGCAGTACCTACTATTGCTGACTGCCGCCATGAAATTAAAAGACACTTGCTGCTTGGAAGAAAGGCTATGACAAACCTAGACAGTGTATTAAAAAGCAGAGATGTCACTTTGGCGACAAAGGTCTGTATAGTCAAAGCTATGGTTTTTCCATTAGTCATGTACAGCTGTGAGAGTGGGACTATAAAGAAGGCTGAGTGCCAAAGAATTTGAACTGCGGTGTTAGAAAAGACTCTTGTAAGTCCCTTGGATAGCAAGGAGATCCAACCAGTCCATCCTAAAGGAAGTCAGCCTTGAGTGTTCATTGAAGGCCTGATGCTGAAGCTCCAATACTCTGGCCACCTGGTGCGAAGAGCTGCCTTACTTGAGAAGACCCTGATTCTGGAAAAGACTGAGGGCAGGGGAAGGGGGAGACAGAGGATGAGATGGCTGGATGGCATCACTGACTCAATGGACATAAGTTTGAGCAAACTCCAGGAGATAGTGAAGGACAGGGAAGCCTCGCGTGCTGCAGTCCATGGGGTCACAAAGAGTCAGCCACAACAGGGTGACCAAACAACTATTGCTGAAGATATATATATGTATTCCATAAGCTAATAATTCTATTCCTGCATACCTACCCAATAAAACTGCGTGCTTATGTCCACACAAAGAGATGAACAGTATTATGGCAACTTAATTCATAATACGCCCAAACTGAGACAATCTAAATAGAATAGTGGGTAAAGAAACTGTGATAGTCACATGGTGGAATACTACACAGCAATGAGTAGGAATGAACTGTTGACACACGTGGTAACACAGCTGCCTTTGTAGACTTACTATTGACTAAAAGAAACTGGATACGAAGGAAACATATGGGCTTCCCTGATGGCTCAGTAGTAAAGAATCTGCCTCAATGCAGGAGACACAGGTTTGATCTCCAGTCTGGAAAGATCCCATCTGCAGTGGAGCAACTAAGCCCATGCACCACAACTATTGAGCCTGTGCTCTTCTAGAGCCCAGGAGCGGCAACCGCTGAAGCCTGCATGCCCTAGAGACCGTGTTGTGCAACAAAAGAAGCCACTGCAATGAGAAGCCCGCGCACCACAACTCTGAGCAGCTCCCAATCATTACAACTAACAAAAAGCCCATGTAGTACTGAAGACACAGAGCAGCCAAAAAAAAAAAAAGACTGTATGTATGATTTTTACATGAAATTCATAAACATGTAAAACTATAACAATGGAAGTCTGAACTGTGGTTACCCTTGTTGGGAGGCAAGGACGTCCCTGGTGGCTCAGATGGCAAAGAATCTGCCTGCAATGTGGGAGACTCTGGTTCGATCCCTGGGTCTGGAAGATCCCATGGAGAAGGGAATGGCAACCCACTCCAGTGTTCTTGCCTGGAGAATCCCATGGACAGAGGAGCCTGGCGGGCTCCATGGGGTCGCAAAGAGTCGGACATGACTGATCTACTAACATTTCTTTTCTTTCTTGTTGGGGAGCACTGATTGGGAGGCAGCACGAGCAGGCCTTCTGGGGAGCTTGAGCTAGGTGGGGGTTACACAGGTGTACATATTTGAGAAAACTAAGTGAATTGTATATTTAAGATTTTTGCATTTTACTGGATGCAAATTACATCTAAAAGAAAATTGAAATGTTTTTATCTTTCAGAGATAATTTTTGTATTCACAAGTGAAATGGTATTTGTGATTTTTGTGATATTTGTGATTTGCTTTAAAATAATACAGGGAAAGAGGGTGGGGGTAGGAATAAAATATGATGGGCCATGTGTTAGCTGTTGAAATGAGATGATGGGTACCTGGGAATTTGTTATACCATTAGGTCTACTTTTGTAAATGTTTGGAAATTTCTTCAAAAAGTTTTTAAAAAGTTAGCATTCTTGAAAATTTCATTACAGAGTTTACTTACAGTCTCAATGGCCATTTCTATTGCTGCATTATCTTCTGAGCTTGGACATTTCAGGAAGTGTTTAAGTGCCTGAAAGGAGAATTGTATAACAATTAAAAAATTTCAGACTGCTTTCACAACAGGAAACACAAAGCTTTCACACACACATAGTAATCGTAGTTTGTGAAAGTATCTTCATCTCAACCAGGAGCTTGCACCATGTTGGGTCATATAACACATACTTAAAAGGCTGAGTGTAGTTTAAAAAGTAGAAGGATCCAGTCTGAAGACTCTAGTTCTGATTTTGAATGAAATAAGAATGAAAAATGTGCCCTCTTTAGATAGGAAGATGCAATTATTTTCATTGATTCATTCAACAAATCATTTACTGACGATCTGCTGCTCTGAATATAAGGCTGTGCTAGATGCTAAGGAAGATACCAGTTAAGGGGATTCTGCAGCTTGTCTTTTTGTATCACCTATAGTTTCACTGGGGGGATCTATGTGATGTGATGATAATACAAAGAGCCAATCTTTTTTTTAAGTTTTTTTCTTTTTTTTTATGTGAACCACTTCTAAAGTCTTCACTGAATTTGTTACACTGTTTCTGTTTCTCTTTTTTCCCCCCATGTTTTGGTTTTTGGCCACAAGGCATGGATCTTAGCTTCCTGATCAGGTTTCCAACCCACGCCCTCTGCAATGGAAGGTGAAGTCTTAACCACTGGATCACCAGGGAAATCCCCAAAACCAATTATTTCAAACCACAGTTGTCTAATTCCTAAACACCATACCACCACAACTATGATGACGTTTATGGCTATGAAGGCTTCAGAGACAAATGGGCAGTATTTTCTTTCCAATTTTATACACAGTATGTCCTTGTTGGTTATCTATTTAAAAATTTTAAATATAGCAGTGTGCGCAAGTCAGTACTAAATTGACAAATGAACAGTATTGCCAGTTGGTTTTATGGCTGGTGTGAGGAAGAAAGGATGTTCTTGAAGGTATCACAGAGGAAAAGGACATGAAGATGAAAAGGTCTGTGGTAGGTGGGGAAGAGGGCAGAGAGGAGCCCAGTGGAGAACAAGCATGGGAAAGGCTAGTGGAATAGTTGGAGAAGGCAATGGCACCCCACTCCAGTACTCTTGCCTGGAAAATCCCATGGATGGAGGAGCCTGGAAGGCTGTAGTCCATGGGGTCGCTGAGGGTTGGACACGACTGAGCGACTTCACTTTGACTTTTCACTTTCATGCATTGAAGAAGGAAATGGCAACCCACTCCAGTGTTCTTGCCTGGAGAATCCCAAGGACGGGGCATGCTGGTGGGCTGCTGTCTATGGGGCTGCACAGAGTCAGACACGACTGAAGTGACTCAGCAGCAGCAGCAGTGGGAGAGCAGGACTCTTCACTGGAAAAAGCTAGATGCCACTCTGCAAGGTTCAGGCTGGTTGATCAATCGTGGAAAATCCAGCGAAGGAATTTAGACTCAAGAACTAAAGGGCCAGAACAGCAAATTGGTGGCCTGAAGGCCAAGTTCACACACAGACTTGTTTCTTTTGTCAGAGAGATGTTATACAAATATCCGGGCCTATATTTTAACGCTGACCCAGACTTATGTTTATGAAAAATCCTATGATCTGAAACTAGTAGGCCCAAACTGCTGAATGGCAACACATTTTTGAGGGTGAGTAGCCGCCATTTCCTTCATACGAGGTGCCATCCAGCAGTCCCGGCCCTTCACTCACTAAGCAAGCCTTACCCCACAGCTTCACTTCTTTACGTCCCTTGCTTAAACGCCGCAACTCTGCTTTAGGTGCTCTTTGGCAGTCAAAGTCAGTACCATTTGGGGAACAAAACGAAGAAAGATTTATAGAGAGAGAAGGTAAAAACAAGGAAAATAGGGAACAATCTAAAGTGAGGTGACCCAGGTCTGGATTATGTGGACGGTGGTAAGAACAAAAAAGAGAGAGAGCTGTGAGAGAGGTTATGAAGGCAGCTGTGAGAGAGGTTACGAAGGCAGCTGTGAAAGAGGTGACTGCGTGTGGGACAGAGTGGAAGATGTCAAGGTTGACTTTCAGATTTCAAAGCTGGGTGTCTAGGAGAATACTATATTTTAACACATTTCCCCTAATCATTCCTGTGGAGTCCAAAGTATGTTTTCTTCGCAAATACTCACTCGTGAATACTGGCCACACAGCAAGAAGAATTTTCCAGCCTGAAAATGTCTTTTCTCTCCTTCAAAATATAAGGCTATGCTTTGATAGTCCTCATTAGTGGTATCTTCAGAACCTACAACAGAAATCAGAAATTCATTGAGTAAAATATCTGAGCATAAGCTGTTTACTTCTTATTGCTAATTCAAAAACAAGATCTAAAAACAGGTGATCTAAAAAGAGGCAATTAAAATCCCTTAACAGCAAATATTATTATCAGTGTCTTTTTCATCACAAAACACATTCACCATAATAACCTCACAGATCAACCGTTCCACCTTCTTTTCTCTCTAAACAGCAATCAGGAGAGGAAGCTAGGAGGCTTTGTGAGAAGCTAGGTTATGGTTTGACATTACCCTTAGAGACTTTTATCTTTCTTTAAAAGTTTCAATCTCACTTCCTAAAACAACAGGAACAATCCAGGATTTCCCTAGGGTTTCAAAACAATTGGGAGCCAAGTTAACCATAATGCACATGCAATCCATCTCCTTTCTCGGTTTCTCCAATGCCTGGTCTAAACAATAGTCTGTGTGTATTTGTCAGACAGGGAAGATGATACTCAAGTGGATAATAGATGCTATTAAAGATAATTACTGTTTTTCCTTTTTTACTGTTGTTCTTTCAGTTTGAGGCTTAAACATATTAAGCACAGAAGACCCCAAAGCTGCTGGAGTTCCAATTCATTGTTTACATTCATTTCACATTTACTCACGGGAGTTGGAGGCCCAGTAGGGCACCAGAGTATGAACAGCCCTTGTCTCCAGACCAAGCCAGATTTAGAGTTTATAAAAGAAGAGAGTAAAGAAAGATGAAGGAAAGTGTGTGTTATGTTTGGGGATTAGAGTGTGTATTTGTGTGTGTGTATCGGATAAGCCACATCCTTATGAAATTAGAAAAACTTAAATGCTTTAGTGCAATGATGACTTGTAATGTTAGGACAGAAATGTCATCAGCCATGTTAAACATTTATAATCATAATGTGACTTTTATCTGTACTTTCTTTTTTTAACTCTTTATATTTCCAATTATCTGAATGACTTCTGAAGATATTACAAGATGCTTTTACCTATCATTTCCCTTAAAGACTGAAAAAAATTTTTCTTATGAATCCCACCATCATTTCTCATGGTCATTTTCTGAATTTTAAAACATGAAATAACATAAAAGGACAAATATTATAATTCCACTTATATAAGGTCCCATGAATAGTCAAATTCATAGAGACTGAGAATAGGACAGTGTTACGAGGCTGGGAGGTGAGGGAATGGGAGCCATTGTTTAATGGGTAGAGTTTAGGATGGTGAAAAAGTTCTGGAGACAGATGTGGTGATGGTTGTACAACAATGTGAATGTACTTCATGCAACCAAACTGTGCACTTAAAAACTATTAAAATGGTAAGTTTATGTTTTGTATATTTTACCACAGTAAAAAAAAAAAGAGAAAAATCACACCACAAATAATGTTAAATATGGCCCATGAAGTGAAAAATCTGAAAGTTATTTCAGTAAGTTCTAAGAATAATTACAAACAGGGGAAGATAACCTGTAAGCCGGTATTCTCAGAATATAAAATTTTCTTTCGGACTTTCAAAATCTTTAAAAACCACATCCTATATGCTTAATTTACAACTCAATTTTTAAATTTGATGAACACAATTACTTTTTCAAAAGTCACTCTGCATTTCCTATTACTTTCGTTTTGGAACCTTCCTTTACCACTGGGTGATCGGTAGGAGAATTTGGGAAATCTGGCCTTCCATGGAAGTCACCTGAAACACCTTAATTTTTCAAAGTGGTCTTACGATTCCATCTCACCTTGAAGGTGACAGTAGGGATCTTGAAACCTGACAAGTAACATATAGTTGTATGTGTCTGTGTACAAATGGAATGGTGTGTGTGCCTGTGTACAAATGGTGTGTGTGCACATGCGTGCGGATGTAGCCAGTCTGATTATTAGACCAGATAAAATCTTTAAGAGAAATTGGGGAAAACAATGATATTTACCAATAATGTCTGCATAGATTTCCATTTTGTTGTGTTGCTGAGCCAGTGTGAAAGCTTCATTATTGCACTTGGATATAACAAGAAACTGGATGGCAGACCCGTAGTCACCGAGCTGTAGAAAAAATCTAAAGCAAAGAGTACTTTAATTAGCTTGACTCATTTAAAAGAAGTCTGTCATTCACAAAATAAAATCTTTTTCAAGCCCGAGAAACCATTCCAAAGTAAAAACATACTGGGTAAACTGTAGTTCTACACCATATGTTTACATTTGGTAAACATACTCGCGTATGTTGACCCTAACAAACAGCCTTTTAATTTAAACACTTAGAAGATATAATTTTGAAAAGAAAGAATAAATATTCCATTTGAAATGATTTTTTTGACAAGGGGAAGTGGGGGTTTTCTTTAAAGGCTAGTTTTTGGAAGTCCAAAAATAACGCATTACATTACCTGGCTACCAACTTGGCTCCTTCCAGGGACTGGGTCTCTCTGACGATGCTGACAGCCTTTTCTGGATTGTTGAGGTGGTCCAGGTAGATGCGGATCACACTGTTCCACTGTTTTGCATTCTCATAAGCCACAACAGCTTCTTTGTATCTATAAGAGATACTTAGTTCAAACAAACTTTCTCAACCTTGTCACATTTGGGAGAAAAATGTCAATTAATGCTTGGGATACTGTTTGTTTGTTTTTTTAATTGATGGTGATTGCTCACTTTTCTTGCTCTTCTTTGTTTTTTTATCAGAAAGAATACCATGAACCTTTTCACTAAAATATGCTGTTTTTACAGGTTTGATAAACTAACAGTAAAATACCAATAATGAACTGTGTTTTCTCATCTGAATCATATATATACAATTTTTTATATTTTACTGTTTTGTTAAAGAGGAAAGATTATAACAGTAATACAGGCTTATTTTAGCAAACAGAAAATCAGCAATTTTTCACAATTACAGATACAATTTAACAGTAATCTATAAAATCATTGTGTATTGACCTCTAGATGGAGCTCAAGACTTTTGTTCAGTCTCCATGAGCTCTCTAGCTCTTTCCATTTTAACAAGACATTTAGTGTGTATCTCTTTCTTAAGGTTACTTTTCTAAAAGTAGAAGGAAGTAACCTTTAAAAATCTCTTAATACATATTGCTAAATAACCTTCTAAAGACTTTAGAAATTTACAGTCCTATTAGTCATGCATAACAAGTGCTTTCTGACAATATGGTTATTAGTTTAAAATACATCTTTTCCCAATATGAGTTAAAATGATATGCTGTTGCTTTAATTTAATTACTATTAGTGAGATGGAACTTTTTCGTATCTGTATAAAATATAATTTCATAACTGTATTTCCTCCTCTGGCACTCCTTGTCTTAGCCCATTTCCTCCCAGTGGATTTGAGTTTCTTATATTAAGTTCCAGAAAATCTTTGTCTATTTAAAGTACCAACAATCCATTGTTATACTGTTATACTGTTTTTCAGCTTAAACAGAGCAGCCATGAAATTCCCATTTCTTCACTTTTCTTTGCCTTTGTAAGTTATCTTCCTTAATAAAATGACTATTGCCTAATTTCATTTTCATGCCATAATTATATCAAAGTTTCAACTTCTAGTATTTAACCTTCAAATAAAAATGAGATTGTAGTCCACATATAAATACATAAAGGACTGGATGAACTATATAAAGTATGGGGAAAACTTAATAGCCTGGCACTTCAAGCCAGGTGAGGGTAAAGATGTTTTCTGTTTTTGCCTTTCTTAGAAGGTTGCCGATATCAACAATTACTTTATAAAACATCCTTTTAGATTTGTGTAAACTTGAGACATTGTACAAACCTTCCATCTGCTTCTTTAGCTTTGGCATACTGCAAGTGAATCTTTGGAGAAGAAACATGAGGCAGAAGCTCACCAACTTTTGCCCTAGAAACGTAGGTTGAGAATAATGTCAGCGCTACATTTGCTCCAAAAGTAGCTTCCTACAATCAGGTGTTAATTTTTAGGATTCAAGAAACAGTTATCATCATCTTAAAAAAATCTTGGCCTCTACAGTTAAAAGATTTAATTGCTTTTTCTCGGGCCCCCGACCCAGCCAGCCCATCCTCTGTGGGAAAATGAAGGCCAGTTCATTGACTCTGTGGATAATAGGGCTTTTTTATTCTAGTAATTTATCTGATCGGTTATTTCCTCATATTAAACCAAGAAAATGTGCTGTTCTTTGGATACAGAACTATTAAGATGAACTAATCTATCTATAAAGAAAAACAGGTGATGGAGGGAAGGCCCAGACAGAGGCAATAGCTGCACAGTTGGAAGGACGAGCAAGAAAACCAGAGGGGAGGGCATCTACACACGTTCATTTCCACAGCTGCTCAGAACACACTTTGCAGCAGATTCTTACCAGTTCTTACAGCGGATGTACACAGATGCTGCTTTGTCATAGTAGAGACCTTTCTCATACAGTTGAGCTGCTTCTGAAAATTGCTAAAATAGTATGAGATTATCAAAATACTAGTTTAATTGTGTATGAGACTTCATAAATATGTATTCCCGGGAAACTCTACCTTCATATTCTCCAGGATGGCTCCACAGTCTCTTTTAAGGACCCTGCTGGGGTGCTTGAGGGCTTGGTTAACCCCGCGGCGGATGTCTCCCATTCTTATGGACATCTGGGCCACTCCAGCCAGGCACACCTCATCGTGTTCCTGAAATTAGAAGGCAAATAACTAACAAATCACACCCTAGCTTAAAATGATGTATTTTATTTTTCTGTATTTCTTAAAAGCTTTTTATTTGTATCGGGATATAGCTGAGTAACAGTGTTGTGACAGTTTCAGGTGAACAGCAAAGAGACTCAGCCACACATATACGTGTATCCATTCTCCCCCAAATCCCCCTCCCATCCAGGCTGCCACATAACACTGGGCAGAGTTCCACGTGCTACACAGGAGATTCCTGCTGGTTATCCATTTTAAGTATAGCAGTGCGTACATGTCTGTCCCAAACTCCCTAACTATCCTGTCCCCCCAGTCTTTCCCCTGGCAACCATAAGTCCATTCTCTGTGAGTCTCTTTCTGTCTTTTAAGTAAGTTCACTTGTAAAAAGGATGTATTTTAGCCAAACAATTTAAATCTAAAATGAGCCTAAATGTTATGGTTTACTTTCAATAGTCTTTGCTGGCAAATCTCAAGATTCTGAAATAATACGGAATCTTTTTTTTTTTTTTTAAATCATCTGTTACAAAGTCATATTCTTTTCTTCAGAAGTCTAGATCTTTTCTGCTCAAGGCCACATTTTTACTGCACCATTGTCGTAATACCTTGCACATCTTTGTATGTCTTCCTGGTATAGAATTTTATGTGAGAGGAAATACACTGGGTACATAGCTATGCTACGAATAAAATTAAGAGAAAAAACATTTATCAAATTAAAGATTTCTCTTCTAGGCATGATGAAACATAAAACCTTTACTTATTTGTGACAGAGGATCTGAGTTTTACATTTTATTTAATTTTAAATAACTTAAATGGCCCCATGTGGCTAGTGGTGACTGTATTTAATAACACAGTTAAGAATGAATGAAAATAGATGCAGCCAAACAAAGAAATTGTCAAAACTCTGAGATAAACGAGCAAAGGATATAATTAGGCAATTCATATTAATTTTAAAAACATACAATTGGCCAATAAATAAATAAAACACGCTTGGCTTCACTAATAATCAAACACACAAAAAATAAAATTAAATACCCTTTTTTTTTTTTTATGCTGATAAAATTGGTAGAGATTGGTAGTATAGAGAATATGGGGGAAATGAACACTTTCATACACAGCTGGATGAATTACCATAAGTTCTTTTGGAGAGCAATCTAGCAGTCTAAAGATTTGAAAGCACACATTTTATGACGTAGAAATCCCACTTGTGAGAATACAGCCTGCAGAAATACTAAGTAAGAAATACTATCTTAACTATAATTATAGTTATTTGAATTCAACAAGGGAGTGGATGACAAAAACCATGGTACATCCAAGCAATGACAGTTTAGAAGCTCTTAAAAAATTAAAACGTTCATATGTATTGACTTGGAAAGACCATGAGGCAAAATGCTGTTTTTCTTTCACAGAACAGATTCTCAGTTGATCTTTGCTGAGAGAATGGAAGTGAATGATTTCATTTTTAGTAAAAATCCCTATTGTATACATATCTATATGCTTAGAAGAGATTCTGGATGGAAATATATAAGATCATGACCAGTAGTCATCATCATTAAGGAGTATATTTGGAGGAGAGAATGTTGAACTCTCACTTTGTAAGGTTAACAGACTTCGGTGATTTTTCAAATTGACTATAATGACATTGTTATCACTTTTGTAATAAAAGGCTAGATATAAAACAGAAAATGAAAAGGTTTTCAATCTTGACATCACCTGCTACTGCTACTGCTGCTAAGTCCCTTCAGTCGTGTCCAACTCTGTGCGACCCCAAAGACGGCAGCCCACCAGGCTCCCCGTCCCTGGGATTCTCCAAGCAAGAACACTGGAGTGGGTTGCCATTTCCTTCTCCAATGCATGAAAGTGAAAAGTGAAAGTGAAGTCGCTCAAATTTTTATCACAAAATTTAGCTTCTTGAGTTAAATTCTGGGATGGTCTGGGACAAGAGAATGGACTGGAATGGTGGGTAAAGTATATGCTTACCAGGTTAATCATAAAAGATACAGCATGAGTAATAAAATGGCAGAAAAACCTTTATGGACTGGGAATTCACTTTTAAAGCAGTTGCTGAAACATTTTAAGAGTGAAACGAAAAGCTTTATGAAAATCATAGCTAGCCTGTAAGTGGAAAGGGATACAAATTTTACTCCCAACCTCAAAAAAAAGCTCATATTTAGGGTCCAATGGAAAACAATGCTTTTTCCGACAGATAAAAATATTGTCAATGTCAGTTTTTAAGAGTTCAAAGTGTTTTAAAATGATTTAACTATGTCCTTGCAAAGTTGTTAATAAACTGAAAAAAAAAGGCTCACCTGCTTCATACTAAACAAATAGAATGCAAATAAGATTATTTCTTACAGGAAACTAACAACAAACTCTAAGATAACTATGCATATCTTCATTCAAGGTTACCTTATTATCACCTGTTATTCCTTTCTCATAATGAGCCAAAGCATTTGCATAATCACCTCTGAAAAAAAAAGAGAGTGAATTTTAATACACATTTAAGCATCTTGTTTACATATACAAGATTTAAAAGATACTCTGTCACTGAGTTGCTTAAGCACATGAAAGGCGTGATACACAATGTTTATGCATGCGTTCTTTGAAGTGCAGGCCAGTATTTTGCTACTTGAAAAATAAGTATTAAGCTACATTATGCTAAGAGTGTAATGTACTAACTTTGTAGTATGCTAGGCATTTTGGGGAGCTACATTAAAATTTTGGGGTCACTTTTGATTAATTATCTCCTTTGGGGTTCTAAGGGACTTCCCTAGTAACTCAGTTGGTAAAGAATCTGCCTGCAATACAGGAGACCCGGGTTTGATCCCTGGGTAGGGAAGATCCCCTGGAGAAGGGAATGGCAACCCACTCCAGTACTCTTGCCTGGAAAAATTCATGGACAGAGGATCTGGTGGGCTACAGTCCATGGGGTCACAAAGAGTTGACACGACTGTTCGACAAACTTTCCTTTCCTCCTTTCCTTTAGGGTTCTAAAGACAATCATGAGACCATGAAAAGCAATGCTTCCCTCCCCCCCCGAATACCCAGTATTTATAAGTGCAATATGTATTGAGAGAACCTGTAGAAATTAAGGAAAATACTGGGGATGACAGTATTAAGGGCCCTGATTCTTATTCTGATAAAAAGTATCATGTTGTTTGTTTAGTCACTAAGACCTGTCGGACTCTGCAGCCCCATGGACTGTAGCCTGCCAGGCTCCTCTGTCTGGCTATTTCCCAGGCAGGAAATATGGGATATCCCAGGCAGGAATACTGAAGTGGGTTGCCATTCTCTTCTCCAGAGGATCTTCCTGACCCAGGGATCGAACTCTTGTCTCCTGTCTCCTGCATTGGCAGGCAGATTCTTTACCACTGAGACAGCAGGGAATATAAATGATACCACTCCCCCTTCCCATGATGGATGCTAATATGGATCTGCATATCTAGAAGTCATATTTATTACCTCAATTCATTCTTACTGCTTGGAACAGGATGGATCAGTGATTGCTTAGTATCCATCTGGAGATCCATTGTACTTTAAGAAACTATCTCCTCCAGAATAAATTAATCAGCTCTGAAAAATCAGCTTAGACCAGTCAACCTCCCTCAGCTTCACTCAATTTCCTCATCTGTTGGTTACAAGGAATTTGTTGGACAGCCCAGAGCTTCACAGTCAGCAGTGTTCCTACGTGGGAATTTCTAACGTTGCCGTGCTACGCTTAGTCGTGTCTGACTCTTTGCAACTCTATGGACTGTAGCCCTCCAGGCCCCTCTGTCCATGGGGATTTTCCAGGCAAGAATACTGGAGTGGGTTGCCATGTCCTCCTCCAGGGGATCTTCCCAACCCAGTGACTGAACCCAGGTCTCCCACACTGCAGGCGGATTCTTAACCATCTGAGCCACCAGGGAAGCCCCAAATACTGAAGCGGGTAGCCTATCCCTCCTCCAGGAGATATTCCTGATCCAGGAATCAAACTGGGGTCTCCTGCATTGCAGGTGGATTCTTTACCAGCTGAACTACCCAGGAAGCCCAGGAATTTCCAATATTTGGACCCAATTACATCAACACAGATAGAGATGTCTCCTGATGGTTCCTCCTATTAAGAGATGCTAAACTGAGACTTGGGAACTCTTACTTTATTTTTATGGTATTTTAGTTCATGTACTTTATTTAATTATTTTATTTTGGAACTCTCATGTGGCTCTAGCTCATGATTCTAATGTCAGACTGGAGAGCGAATCCTTCCCACAGATGTCAGATGGGTCCTTCTTTGATCTAATCAATGTGTTGGCTGTAGAATGAAACAGACTCTTGGAACTGAGCAGAGGCCCAGGGCCTTAGAATCAAAATCAGCAGCTGGTGGGACTCCTCTGGTGGTCCAGGGGCTAAGACATCACACTCTCAATGCAGGGGTCCTGGCTTCAACCCCTCCCTGGTCAGGAAACTAGATCCCACATGCCATAACTGAGAGGTCACGTGCCACAACCAAGAGCTGGTGCAGCCAAATAAATTAATGTTTTTTAAAAATCAGCACCTGGTAGCTACTGGGGTACTGGATTATCACAAGAGTAAGTCTCCTGATTTGGGTGTTGGGGTGCATACCTAGATCATACCTAGATCAGGACCCAGGAGTCAGCACAGAAACAGCAGTGAAAACTATGGAAACTGGTGCCTTCACAGTCACATGTTGACCAAAAACGGTTAAAAAAGTATCAATACATCAGACTTTCAACTGGCTCAGCTCACCTGACTATGATGAGACAGCTTTTGAGGGTTTGCTACAAAGACTGATTCTCCTGAAAGGAGGAACAGTGGAAGTTTTCTGGATAGTTCCAGAGCTTCCTCAAGTGCCTGTGCTTAGACCGGGGAGGGTGGGTCATCTCCCAGTGCAGTGACCCTCTTCTCTTTACTCTCAGCCCCAGTCACTCTCAGGACACAGATGCAGGGCCAGGGCACTGAGGCCTCCTCGCCTGTGTTATGCACTAAGGTTCCTATTTGTTCTTTTCAACATATTGGATTAACTTTGTAAGGGGCAGAAATGTGATAAATTTAGATTAAGATTGACTAAGAAGAAATAAAATCTCCAAAAAGCTTTTATTTGCAAAATGGGGACTTTTAAATAAGGTATCCTGGTTAGAAATGAAAGAGTACTTTTTGGTGGAGTAATTTCTGCAACTATTATCTGTCAATATTCTCAATGACTATAAAGTCTATATGAAAATAAAATGGAACTACATAAAAATGATTTTTAATGTTAGAACCATATTTTCTTTGTTCAAGAAGCAGTGTTTTTCCCATTTTATAATTTTTGAAAATGGAATATATCCTATAATAAATCACCCAGTTATGATGTGGTTGTCATTGCAACTACATATACTTGCAAACTTATATTTGTCAATAAATGATTCATTGCTTGTCTCTGCAGGTATCTGCATTAGTGACATTAACCACAGCTGAATGGGAGTTTCAAATTGGATCTTGAAATCCCTCTAAAATTACACTTTTAGGCAGGACTGAAGTAAAAATGTATAGTCTATTAATTAAGACTATTGACAATCAAGACTGTCTAGCAATTAAGAACCAGAGAAGGCAATGGTACCCCACTCCAGTACTCTTGCCTGGAAAATCCCTTGTGGGCTGCAGTCCATGGGGTTGCTAAGTCGGACATGACTGAGCGACTTCATTTTCACTTTTCACTTTCATGCATTGGAGAAGGAAATGGCAACCCACTCCAGTGTTCTTGCCTGGAGAATCCTAGGGATGGGGGAGCCTGGGGGCCTGCCCTCTACGGGGTCCCACAGAGTTGGACACGACTGAAGCGACTTAGCAGCAGCAGCAGCAATTAAGAACACTAGAAATTTCTAAATCTCTCAGAAGAGATTATGGCATTTTCAAAGGTAGGCAAGATCTGTGAAGCATATTCATCATGCATCAGCAGGGCTTATTACTCAAGCACTGCACCTTCACCTTGAAAAGCTTCTGGCTTGATTTGCAACATGAACTGATGAATTTTTATCCATGTGCAATTCAATTTTAAAAAGCAGAAGTACAAGTTGAAGCAAATAGAGTTGTGGAACAAAGCCTGGTATCTTTCACCATGCCTTGAATTCACACTGCAAATCCTCAAAGTGTTCAACGTGGTCAAGGTCATGATCGTAGATTAAGGAAAGCAGAGTCACCTTGACACTATGTGTAACTGTTGTTGGCCAAATGTGTTTCAAAACAATATTTCTCAATTCAAAACAATTCTAAATATGGAAAAGGCTTAGACCCAAACTGAGATTTTGATGCTGAAAGGGAGTGGATAGATACATGGATAAGACATCATTAGTTAGAATAAAACATTTTTGGATGTATAATTAATATGGTTTTTTTTCCACCTAAGAAGCTACTATTAAATCCATGTAATTATTAAATCAATGGCCTTAAAATGAATAGGAGTTTAGAACTGAAGATATTCAATAATTAGTTACTGACTGAAACATATAAAGATGAGGACTTACGTGAATTCAAGCTGAATAGCATATTCTTTTGATATAAACGGTATTTGGTCTGGGGCTAAACGTTTTGCCAATTGTAGAGCGCTGTCCCAGTGCTGCAGATCCCTTCTCATCTATTAGAAAAAGAAAGATATTAATTTCAAATAGCAAATTATTCTGCACAGTTACCATATAGTGCTGGTTTTAATAAAAGTGATTACATTCCCTGGTGGCTCAGTGGACCACTGCCAAGGCAGGGGACATGGGTTTGGTCTGGGAAGATCCTAAGTGGTGAGCCACCACTACTGAGCCTGTGCACTCCAGGGCCCGTGGCTATTACAATGGTTCCTGGCCCTCCAAAACTCAATCCTAAACAAAATCTTATTCTCTTTAGTATTTAATTTGTCTCAATAGGAAAAAATTAAATTGAATTTAAATTAATTCAATCAACTAAATTAAAACTAGTATTTCTTCTTAGAGGGGAGATAATAAAGAAAAAGTTGAGAAATACTTTACTATAGGAATTGATCTTATTTTCTGAGAAAATCTGAACCTGTATCATAAGATGAATAGTAGCAAACATAAATAAAATGTGAATATGTCTTTCTCCCTGGCTCCTGAGGTCTTTTATCTGTGTCTGGTACACAATTCCACAATTCCAAAATTGTATGTAATTATTTTATATTGTTAGGTTAATCATGTTCCCATTATGGCTTGAAATTGTAATTATCTTTTATTTTTTATCTGGCTATAGATTGTGAAAACTGATAAACATCTTTTTACTATTGTGATTATGTAACTATTACTCACTTAATACCACTGTATTATGATTGGTCAACAGAAAAATTACAGAATTCTGTATCACCAAAACTATCATTTAATAGAAAAACCTGTAATCACTTTTTAAAATTCATATGCATATCAGAATTATCTTGGAATTTTTTTTTGAAAAATACAAGTACAAATGCCCAGGTATTTTTTTTTTTTTTTTTTTTTGCTAAAGTTCCAGTTTCTAATGAACAGCCATGTTATCAGAGAATGGCATTGAAACATGTAAAATATCATATGTGAAACAAATTACCAGTCCAGGTTTGATGCATGATACAGGGTGCTCAGGGTTGGTGCACTGGGATGACCCAGAGGGATGGGATGGGGAGGGAGGTGGGAGAAGGGTTCAGGATGGGGAACACATGCACACTCAGGGTGGATTCAAGTCAATGTATGGCAATACCAATAAAATATTGTAAAGTAAAATAAATAAATTAATTAATTAAAAATAAATAAATACACCTGGAATATACAAGGATCTTTCCTTTTTATCTAGTTTGTTTCATTTTTTCTATTTCATATTTAGTGCTCCCATTTCATTTTGTTCATGTTTTCCAATTTTCCATCTTTTCTTTTTTTGGATGTTCTTTCTCAAGTGTTTATCAAGCATAGTAGAAAAGCTTTTGTAAACATATATATATATATTTTTAAAAACGTATGAATTTTTGCCTTACTAAAAAATTAATGACATTTTGATTCCACTTGTTTTTCTTAGTATGAATAGAACGCTAGATTTCCAAATTAAAACAGATACGCAACAAGCAACAAAGGTTTACTGTATAGCACAGAGAACAGAATGATGTAATAACCTATACTGGAAAATAATTTCAGAAATAACGTGTATATGTATAACTGAGTCACACACACAAAAAAGAATTCTACTTTTTGAAATTGCCAGTTTTTCTAAATGTCCTATGGACATCTAATAACATATGAGATACAAAATTTTAAATATATTTATGTAGGATATGATTAGGGCTTCCCAGGTGGCACTAGGAGTAAAGAACCCACCTGCCAATGCAGGAGATATAAGAGATGTGAGTTCGACCCCTGGGTCTGGAAGATCCCCTGCAGGAGGGCATGACAACCCACTCCAGTATTCTTGCCTGGAGAATCCCATGGACAGAGGAGCCTGGCAGGTGCAGTCCAGTGGGTCACAAAGAGATGGACATGACTGAAGTGACTTAGCACACAAGCACACAGGATATGATTAACATAAATTAATTAAATATAAATCTATTATATTTAAATTATTAATGACATCATTCAAGATGCTCCTATTCTTTTTTCTGCACTTGATAAAATAGTCTCAGAGAAATGTTAATATGTCTCACTATGATTATATATTGCTTCTTTTCCCTTTTATTTCTTCTGATTTTTGCTCTATGTCTTTTGTTTCTTTGTTAAGTGTCTAATGGTTTATGATATCTATCTTCTTTGTGAATTGTTCCTTTTATCATTAAAATATTCATCTTTGTTTCATTTAAAATAAATAATAAAAAACCATTAAAGAGTAAACCATTAATCTTCTGGAGTTCATTCCTCACTTTATTCACCCTTTGTACAGAATTAACAATGGCTAACATTTTGCAAGTGATATTTTCTACTCTAAGACTTTAGCCTATTTACTTTCCACAACTAGGTCTTTTATAATGAGCTGTTCCTGTGCCCATTTTAGGGATCCAGAACTGAGGCAAAGAGAGGCTAGTTTTGTACACACAGTCACTGTTAGTGTGTGGCAGGGCTGAGCAGTAGGACTTTGCCTCCAACGTTTTTACTTAGCTAACATGTCAGCCTTCAAAGTGAGGTTAAAGGAACAATGGGGTGCAGTCACCTCTTCCCATTGTGAAGCCATCAGCTTAAATCCTTTACGAAGCCAGGAGCACGTGACAAGTGTCCACAGCTAACGCAGAAGAGCGAGGATGACATCTCTGCCCTCACTCAGGGAAGCCCTGTTCCTACTCCAGCACATACCAATCCAAGATCTGAAAATTTCTCAGGGTGTCCCCAGTCATCTCAAATAATATTGTGAGTGCATGCGTGCTAAGTCGCTTCAGTCACGTCTGACTCTTTGCAAGCTCATGGACTTGCAAAGTAGCCCACCAGGCTCCTTTGTCCATGGGATTCTCCATGCATGAATACTGGAGTGGGTTGCCACTTCCTACTCCAGGGGATCTTCCTGACCCAAGGATTGGGTCACATGTCTTTCATCTGTTGTATTGGCAGGCGGGTTGTTTACCACTAGTGCCACCTGGAAAGCCAATAACACTGGAACATCATCTAATTTTTTTCTTAACATTCAGTTCACTTAAAATTTAAAAATGAAATTTGCTGTGGCCAAAACTTGCAAAACTAAAGAGACACAGATGTATAGAACACTCTTTTGGATTCTGTGGGAGAGGGAGACGGTGGGATGATTTCGGAGAATGGCATTGAAACATGTATAATATCATATAAGAAACGAATCACCAGTCCAGGTTCAATGCATGATACAGGATGCTTGGGGCTGGTGCACTGGGATGACCCAGAGGGATGGTACGGGGAGGGAGGTGGGAGGGGGGTGTTCAGGATGGAGAGCACGTGTACACCCGTGGCGGATTCATGTTGATGTATGGCAAAACCTACAATATTGTAAAGTAATTAACCTCCAATTAAAATAAATAAATTTAAATTAAAAAAAATGAAATTTGCTATAGAACAATTTGAAAAAGAGAAGTCGTGAAATCAGTAGCAAATATGCTTTCTTTATGTGGCTGTGGAAATGTTAGCTGAGGTGGAACAAAGTTAGTGATGAAAGCCATCATCTGTGTCTTTACAGTCAATCTGGCACCGTTCCCAAAGATCTAATCTCATTCTTACGTCTTTACGGCAACCCTACGGGCTAGATATTATTATCCCTCCTTTAAATGGGATCTAGGGCACTGAGACATGGAATAACTTGCCCAAGGGCACAAAGAGGTGGGATTTGAAACCAGTCCCGTCCAACTCTGAAGTCCACGTTCTTAACTGCTCTTCTACACAGCCACAGTTCTCTCCTACCTGTGTGGCCCTAGGTCCTGCATTCTGTTCTGGCCCTTCCCTTGTAATGCTCACCTCTGGGAAACTGGTGATGATACACAAGCCTTAGCCTCCCCTTCTTCACACACAAGAGAACGTCACACAGTAAATGATAAATGTGCCTCAGGTTTCCCATTTGGAAAAAAGAGAAAATAATAGTATTATCTCACAGGACTGTTGTGAGGGTTGAATGAATTAAAATATTTATGTGAACACTTAGAAAAGTACCTGGTACACGTAAGCACTCAATAAATGATGGCTGTTTTCATTTGTATGTGTTTTTGTAAGTTACAGAATCTGTTCTCTTTAGATACACTCTGACTCTAAATTAATGGGTAATGTAACAATACCATGCCTTTTACTGCTCCATAGAAAGCAGAGTGAAAATACTTCTAAGGTTAATGAATACTCAGGGGTTCTTGAAGCTGAAGTCTGAGTTCAAGGAGGGGGAAGGCATGTGGTGCCTGGTGCTGAGAGATGTTAACTCTTTAAAAGAGGTGAGAGCCTCTTTGTGCGTTCTTTCCCTCATCTGCTGCCTTACCTCAAGGGCGGCAACAGGGCAGCTGGATGCCAGGTACAGGTCCTGAGCCAGGTTGAAGTCATCGCTGAACATGGCAAGGTGTCCTGCCAGAAGATTGTAGTCCTCTATTCCCTACAAATAAAAACAGTTTTAATGAGAAGAAACTCAAGGGTTTAATTTTTTATTTAAGGACTGTGCTTAGGAAGAAGTGGTAGTATCTATCAGTTTTTGAGCTAGGTAAGACTAACTGCAGAAATTTAAATGCTTGACTCAGTATCATTTAAATGCGAATCTGATAATTCCCATAAGATGCTGTTTACCTTTATTTGTTCCAAGGACATCACCATGCCAACGTTTCCAACAGTGCGATAAACACGGATTGCAAACTCCACTTCCATGTGGTGTAGACAGGCTCTGGCCAGTTCATTCCAAGCAGCCTGGTCATTGAGAATCTTGCACAGTTCCCAGGCATCAGGAAACCTGGCATTTGAACATATGAGCATAATCAAGGAGCTCTATTTGTTTCCCACTAGGCAGCTTTTAGACTGTATGTAATTTAATGTTATGCCTTAGATAAATTTCGCAAAATATTTTTCAATCTTTAATCATTTCCAAGTTATAAAAGAACCACATAAACTTTTCTTCCTTTTTTGTATAGATGTTTTTTCCTGAATTTATTGAAGTAATCTGAGTCTACGCTGTGTGACCACCCTCCCTCATCAGTAACTAATTCTACTCATTTATTTTTTGGTTTACTTAACACACATGAAAATTATTTCTGCTGTCATGTAAGTCTAATAACATTAGTATTCTATTCCTATAAGCTGGGAAATTTAAAATAGGTCAGCCCACTATGGCCTGCAGCTTCCTGCTTTGGGAAATAAAGTGAGTGGAAGACAGCCACTAGCCCGCCTACCCTTTATGAGCTGTCTGGGCTGCTCTCACTCTGACAACCAACCTGGGCAGTTTTGATGGACCCTATGGCCCTTAAAGCCTGAAGTACCATTTTGACCATAACAGAAAAAGCTTGCTGACTTCTGGTCTAAAACTTAACCACAAATGTCAATGAGATTTTTGTGGGACTCCTATATTAATGAATATGTCACCCTCCCCATCTAGTCATCAATCTAGTTTCCACTCAACACACACTCACTGAGCACTGTTATGTGCCAGGGTCTGTGCTTGGAACCAAGATGTAAGTATCAAATGCAGTCACTGTCCTTAGGTGGTCACACTTGGGGAAGGCAGAAGAGACACGTGAGCAAACAGAGGACTATGACACAGGATGACAGAGGTACCAGAGTGCCTATGATATGTGCATCTTTGTGCTTCGTGCTTTGCATACATTATCTCGCTGGATCACCCTAACAACCCTATTCCCTATGTATCATTATTATTTCTCCTTTATAAAGGAGGAAAGTGAGGCTTAGAGGCCTTAAAAAGCCAGCCTAGTGGTAAGAGACAATGTGCCCTAAACCACTCTGCACACCAGATCCTGGCTCTGAGGCAACACATGAGAAAGGCCTCAATCTATACTGCCAGTGGTCAGGGGCTTCAAGGAAGGCTTCCTGGAGGAGAGGGCTTTGCTGAATGGTGGAGAATGAGGCGTTACTACCTACACAGACAGGGAAGGGCAGTCTAAGATGCGAAAGCAGCACATGCCAAGGCAGGAAATCATGAAAAATTATTGAGTTCAAGCAGTCAGTGGACAGACAGCAGTGGAGGAGTCGGGGCAGGTGAGGCTGGTATTAAATCAGCAAGAGCTGAGTGTGTCAGACTGAGGTCCCTGAGAAATAAGGGTTTCTTCCTAAAGGCAATGGGAAGTCACTGAGGATCAGACTCACATTTTCCAAAGTGTACGGACAATAGATTGTCTTGAGGCTACCTGGAGAGAGAGCCGTCAGAAGTCGCTCTGCTACACGTTACTCCATTGGAAGGCCTGAGTTAAGGTGGAGGAATAGTGGAGGAGAAAAAGACCTGGGTGTGTTTGGGTGTGTATGCATGTGTGTGGGTGTGTATACATGTGTGTGGGTGTGCGCTGTAGGGCATGTGCACAACATGATTTGGGCAGGGGGAGAAAAGGAGGCTGGGAAAGATGATGACGCGGGTTTGAGGAACTCGTGGACTCCCAGCTACACAGGACTGGGAGGTACTGGTGATACAGGTTTAAGTCAAGGATGCATATTCTGGAGTTAACCTCATATATAAGGTATTGAAACCACCTTTGAGGAGATTCATTCTGGAAGAATAATTAGAGTGAGAAGATAAGAAAGGAGCCCAAGGGACCCTGAGGAAGAGCAACATTTACACAAAGGAATTCACAGTCACCCTAAGAGGTGAGAGGAAAAAGCAGGGGTAGCTCAGACGGTAAGGCGTCCGCCTACAATGCAGGAGACCCAGGTTCGATCCCTGGGTTGGGAAGATCCCCTGGAGAAGGAAATGGCACCCCACTCCAGTACTCTTGCCTGGAGAATCCCATGGAAGGAGGAGCCTGGTGGGCTACAGCCCATGGGGTCACAAAGAGTCGGACATGACTGAGCGACTTCACTCACTTGAGGAGATTTACTCTGGAAGAATAATTAGAGTGAGAAGAGAAGAAAGGAGCCCAAGGGACCCTGAGGAAGAGCAACATTTACAAAAAGGAATTCACTGTGGTCCTAAGAGGTGGGAGGAAAAAGCAGGGGAAAAAAATCTCAAGTAAGATAAAATCTAACTTTGTTATAATGAAATTAAGGGAGTGTTGAAATAATTACATTTATTAGAATTTCACAATAACTGTGCTATTTGGGAGATTAGAAACTTTTTGTTCTGATGGGCTTTTCCCATAGTACAAAAGCCCTTCCTTTAGAATTTACATATATTCTCAAATCGATCATATCTGAGCCTCATGATAATCCCGTGAAGTAAATGAGGTAAATACTATTATCTCCATCTTTTTTTTCGGGTCATGCTGTGTGGCATGCACGATCTTAGTTCCCCAACCAGTGATCGAACCTGTGCTCCCTGCATTGGAAGAGTATAGTCTTATTAATCACTGGATGGCCAGGGAATTCCTTTCCATCTATTTTCACAAGATTTGACCTTTAAAATCACAAAAGGAAATGAGAAGCTCCACAAGAAGTGTTTAAGCCATACCTTTTCAGCATTAAAGTCTGTGTCAGCACCTGCCTCAGTTCATGAGGCCCCACGTCTTTTAAAGTGTCGAGGAAGCGGTGAGTGCTTAGGTAGATGTTGTTTATTTTTCCACTCTGGGTCTGGCAGGTCAACTCTCCATTATATAACAGCAAAGGTTTATGAGAGAAAGGAACTTTGGTGCCACCAGCCAGAATGACCTTGGATCCTATATTATAAAACAGACACCTTAATGTTAAAAGCTAATACTCAGCAGACACATTAAAAAAAAAATGTTTTAATTTTAGTGCAATGGAAATGTAATTCTCAACAAACAAACAAAAAAGTGATTAAGTACCTTGGATAGTGTCCTTGTGAAAGACATACGTGTACACCTTATCGTCATCATAGGCAATAAATACACCTTTATCCATTGGCCAATTTTCCCAAAGAACACCTTTAATGGTTGGTGAAAAGTCTGGAATCTCATAGGTAGCATCATTAACCTAAAAATTGAGGATTTACAGATTTTACCCAAGTCTGCACTTAAACCATTATCATTTGCCTTGGTAGGATGGAGCTTGTCTGCAGCCTTAGCTGGCAAAGCTTACCAACTCATATTCAACTTGCCAACATCCTAAGATAAATGAAGAAAAGTTTCTTTTCCCCTTTCTATAATGAGCATAGCTTGCAAAAAACTGTAGTTACATGCAAAATCAAGGGTTTTATCTAAAATTTGGTGAATTTGCCAGAAAAACTACAAGTCTGGACACAAAACTTCAGGTTAAGAAAAAAAGTTGAAGTTGCTCAAAATGATAACAGAAATATTAACTATGAACACACTTGTGCTTAGAGAATTTCCAATAATATTGGGTACAGAAATGCTCCAACTAGAGAAGAAACAAAATAATTCATACACGATTTGAGATCTAAATAAATTCCACTTGGTACATTTTATTTAAAAACATGCATTCCAACAATGTATTCCAACAAACTGTAATTACAGTAATATAAGCTATTAAAAAAAATCAACCCATATATCCCTATAAACTCAGGCAGATAGGCTTACATATATATCCTGAAAGGAAATCTCTACAAGATTTAATTTCCTTATTAAGTAGGGGGAACTCAAGGTCATCTTTACATTCAGGTTGTTTTTCCTCATTTATTTTGTAACTGAGAAATGGGTTGGAAAGAACTAGAATATTAGGAATTTTGAATAAATAATCCAGGCACTTCTGTGGAAATCTGTTACACATTTGTCAAAGAAAGAAAAGAAAAGAAATAAAGAGAAGAGAAAAAGAAAAAGGGAGGAAGGAAGTTTTACTATCTAGGAGAGTATATCGTGAGTGAGAGCTATCTTCAGGGAATGTGTCTTCACTGTGGTAAAGCTAAGACACCTGGGAACAGTTACTAAGGTTCAGTCCAAGCGCAGCTGTAGGCTGTGTCAACTATGAACAAAAATATACTAACTGAATATCAAAAAAAAAAAAAAAAAATCCAAGTATAGTAAGCGAGATAAAACCACACTATTTCCTTTTTTCTAAATTTAGCCTTGTAAAAATTAAGGATGTTTAAAAATAGGAGTAACTAAATCTAAAAATCTTCATCAACCCTGACTATTCATTGGAAGGACGGATGCTGACGCTCCAATACTTGGCCACCTGATGTGAAGAACTGACTCATTGGAAAACACCCTGATGCTGGGAAAGAGTGGAGGCAGGAGCAGAAGAGAGTGACAGAGGATGAGATGGTTGGATGGCATTACCAACTCAAAGGACATGACTTTGAGCAAACTTCTCCAAGATAAAAACTTCCTTTATCTTGGACATGAGATAGTCAAGGACTGGGAAGCCCGGTATGCTGCAGTCCATGGGATCGCAAAGAATCAGACACAACTGAATGACTGAACAACAATAAAAAAAGTCTAAAAATGGAATCATCTGTTTTTAAATCACCTAATTAAAAAAAAATATTTCCTCTGTGTTCAGGATCTTTAAGAAAAGAGGAAAATCAACTGGGGTGGGCAGAAAGGACAGGGAACAGTCCTTGCTCTCTGAAGCTATTGCATTTCCAGAGAGAAAATTCATGTTACCTGAAGATACACTGTAATACTGTGCCATAAATAAGGTTAAAATGATGCAGAATAAGAACTATTTTTTCCATTAAAAAGTCTAAGATTTTTTAACACTTAAAAATTACAAAATAATGTAAAAAGTTTTCTAGATGAAAACAGTCATGAAAACAAATCACAAATATACCACAAACATAATAACAAAGTACTATAATTCTCGGCACTGTTTTAGAAAAAGTGATCTTATATATGAAATATATTTTAAAAACACTTTTTTCTTCATCTGTTGCCATTTAAAAAAATAACTATTTGAAAACTTTTCTAGACTTACTGGACAGTAGACATATCCATCACTTTTTTCATCAATGAAAACTAATCTGGTCCCATTTGGGTCAGGAAAAATCTTTTTCACACTGACGGGATGTCGATAATCATTAACAAACTGCCAGTCTTCAATGTAGAAATACTGAATGACACCAGTCTAAAAAAATCCAGTCACAGAAATGAAAGGCTGTCAAGAAAATACTGATTTTTCAGCATTTATGTTAAGCATATTTCCTAATTTGAAAAAAATAAGTCATATTTTTGATCAAGGAAGAGTCTAAAAATATTTACTATATAAGCAAAGTACAGATCCAAGAAAGTAAGTTAAATGAGTATGTACATCTAACTCAACAGCCTATTATTAGTTCTAATATCCTTAGTCATATTAAAGCTTAATTGATTTTCAGATTTCCCACTTGTAAGAAATACTCTTATTGGTTAAGAGTAACTTTCAAGTTATATTATTTTAAATATTTTTGCTGTAAATAAATTAGAAAATTAAGTTTAAAATAAACAAAACCCCACAAGATACAGTCATAGTTCTCTAATAACAATGAACACGTAGACATCAAAATTTAAAAATATACCATTTATAATCACTCAAAAAAATGAAATACTTAGGTGTAAATTTAACAAAGCATGCATAGGACTTGTGTGTTGAAAACTAAAAATCACTAATGAAAGAATGCAAGAATATCTAAATAAATGGAGAGGCATACTGTGTTCATGGATTGGTATCAGAATAAAGATGTTATTTCTCCTGAACTGATATACAAGATTTTTTTGTAGATACAGACAAGATTATTCTAAAATTTATATGGCCCTGCAAAGGAACTAGAATAGGTAAAACAGTTGTGAAAAAAAATGGGAAAACCGGTCTGTTAATTTTTTTTTTTTATAGCTACAGCAATCATTGTGTAGTACTGGTGGAGGGACAGACACACAGACCATTGGAATAGACTAGAAAAGCCAGATTGTTATCAAGGATTAAGGATAAGGCAAAGGCAAGAAGAAAGTGGGTGTGGAGATAAATGCAACATGAAGGGTCCTGGTGCTGACAGAATTGTTCTGTATCTTGCCTGTTAATGTCAATACCCTGGTTGTGATAGGTAATATAATGTTACCATTGGGGGAAACTAGGAAAAGGATTTATAGGATCTCTCTGTATTGTTTCTTATACCTGCATATCAGTCTACGATGATCCCAAAACAGAAAGTTTAATTAAAATAAAAACACATGTTAACATCTTACATTTCTATTCAGGCCAAGATGGTGTGACTAGACTTGACTTGCCCACCCAAAAGAACCAAAAATAACAGACGAAAGACATGAAAAATGATTTTCAAGATACTGGAATAAGGCAACACAGGATAATGGTCTCTTGGAGATGGGAAACAAGATAAGTCCTGTGATTGCTCCAGTTTTTGCCTTGGGAGAGTTTTCAAGCCATGGCAAAGGGAGGGAACATGCAGGTGGAGCACGACTCTGAGTTGAGGAGATAGAGCTGAGGATTCAGTGGGGCAGAAGGGAGTGGCTAGACTTGCAGCATATAATACCAGAGAGCAGAGAGATGCACTGAGACAGAGCACTGAAGATCTTCAGAGGGTCCACCTTGAGTCTTCAGCAGAGTATTGATCACTGCACACTTATGAGAAAATTGTCAAAGCCAGGGAGAAGAACCATCCAAAGGCATTAGAGGAAACAGTGACTGGCACTCACACAGAATTGGGAACAGTGACTGTTTTCAATAGGCAGATTAGAAAACGTAATTCACAGGATACTGGGTGGAGTACTCAGGAAGATCTTGCCTCAAAAGTGGGAAATAATTAGTTGTAGACTAAGCAGTGTTTCAGGCTTCCCTGATGGCTCGGTGGTAAAGAAGCTGCCTGCCCATGCAGGATATGACACAGGAGATGGGGGTTCAGTCCCTGGGTTGGGAAGATCCCCTGGAGAAGGAAACAGCAGTCCACTCCAGTATTTTTGCCTGAGAAATCCCATGGACAGAGGAGCCTGGGGGCTATAGTCCATGGGGTTGCAAAAGGGTTGGACACAACTTAGCAACTAAACAACAAAATGAAAGTAGTGTTCCACATCTGCCTAACAAATCACAAAAGCCAAGACTCAAAAGGATCAGACTGTTCCCAAGCAAATTACCTGCATTCCGGAAACAAAGCTCACAAGTATCTTTAGGAATACAAAACATCCAGCACCCCCAAATGTATGCAAAGAAGTAGGAAAAAACATAACCCATGTTGAGGACAATAATTAATCAAAACTGACCCAGAACTGACCCAGATATTAGAATTAGCAAATAAGGTAACTAAAACAGTTAATATAATGGTATGGCATATGTTTAAATAGATAAATGGAAGATATAAAAACAGATTCTAACATATCTTCTGCAAATGAACTATAGTGTCTGAAGCTACTGGCAGATTCAGTATGACAGGAAAAAAGGCTGCTGCTGCTAAGTCGCTTCAGTCATGTCTGACTCTGTGCGACCCACAGACAGCAGCCCACCAGGCTTCCCTGTCCCTGGGATTCTCCAGGCAAGAACACTGGAGTGGGTTGCCATTTCCTTCTCCCATGCATGAAAGTAAAAAGTGAAAGTGAAGTCGCTCAGTCATGTCTGACTCTTAGCGACCCCATGGACTGCAGCCCACCAGGCTCCTCTGTCCATGGGATTTTCCAGGCAAGAGTACTGGAGTTGGGTGCCACTGCCTTCTCCAAAGAGGCTAGTAACCTTGAAATACAGCAGTAGAAATTATCTAAAATGAAACTGAGAAAAAAAACAAGTAAAAAAATTTAAATAGCATCGACTGTGGGATAAGTTAAAGCGGTTTAATATATGTGTAATTGGAGTTTCTGAAATTGGAATGCAAACAGAGGGGGGGAAAACATCTTTGAAGAAATAATGGCTGAATATGTTCCAAATTTTATTAAAGCTATAAACCCTTGGGTTCAAAGAAGCTCAACAACCCACGCACAAGAAATATGGAGAAAACTACATCAAAGCACATCACAATTAACTTACTCAAAACCAGCAATTAAGAGAAAATATTAAAAGCAGTCAGAGGAAAAAGACAGAGACACACAGAGGGACAACGATAAGAATGACAGAGATTTCACTGGAGTAAATGTAGGCAAGACGACAGAAGAGAAGACAGAACATCTTTAAAGTACTGAGAGAAAAAACCGTTCATGGAAACAACCTAACATCCACCAACAGATGAACAGATAAAGAAGGCGTGGTACATATATACAATAAAATATTACTCAGCCACAAAAAAGAATGAAATAATGTCATTTGTAGCAACATGGATGGACCCAGAGATTGTCACACTGAGTGAAGTAAGTCAGACAGAGAAAGACAAATACATGATATCACTTATATGTGGATATCATGATATTATATACACTATATATATATAAGCATATATATATCTATATAGCTTCCCTGCTTATTTTATAGAGTTAATGAGATAAAATAAGTGAGATCAGGGCTTTATAAACTGTTGTGTGTTATACAAATATACTATTAATTTATTTACTACTTAGTTACCATATCACCACCACTTTATCTGATACATGAGACCTACCTTACTTGTGTATATAAGCTCAAAAACTGATTTGGGGTCAAATTTAAATTTAAAAAGTCTCTCTTCTGGCAATAAGCATGTTTTAAAATATGCTCTTTAAAAAAAACATTGTGAGAAAACAGAACCTTTGAAACAGTGATTAATTGCTTTTCTAATGAAGGACAGGGAAGCCTGGTGTGCTGCAGTCCATGGGGGAGTCGGACATGGCTGAGCAACTGAACAATAGCAACAAATGTGGAAAATAATGCCTTTTTTTT
This sequence comes from Bos mutus, assembly GCF_027580195.1. Taxonomy (NCBI): domain Eukaryota; kingdom Metazoa; phylum Chordata; class Mammalia; order Artiodactyla; family Bovidae; genus Bos; species Bos mutus. Next base: position 58,359,169 of record NC_091622.1, on the reverse strand, counting down.
AAAACCAACTTAGTGAATTCTTCTAGAGGCTAAGCGAGGTAACAGGTATGATATGCTTTGAAAAATCTTTAAAAGTTTTTACAAATATAAATGCTATTACTAAACTATGCTTTATGTATACGTGGCTAATGTAACATTTAAGAGTACAGGGTGTTGGTGGTTCAAATGACCAAAAGGTTGAAGTGGGATTCTCAATATTCAATTAATTTTAATTAAATGCCCGCTAAATGTAGGCACTGGACAGCTAAAGTCGAATGAGGTGTCTTACATGTGTCATCAAATTAAATCCTGAAAGCATCAAGATAAGGAAAATGAGACTGGGAAGTGTCAAGCAACAAGTAAGAGGACTAGTATTTGAGCCCGGATTGTCCAGACTCCAAAGTCTGTCCTTTCCATTGCGCCATCAAAGTTGCTTATAGTTACAAAAGCACTTGATGATAGCAAATCACACCAATGTGCTCTGCTAAGTCACTTCAGTAGTGTCTGACTCTGTGCGACCCCATAGACGGCAGCCCACCAGGCTCCACCGTCCCTGGGATTCTCCAGGTAAGAACACTGGAGTGGGTTGCCATTTCCTTCTCCAATGCATGAATGTGAAAAGTGAAAGTGAAGTCGCTCAGTTGTGTCTGACTCTTAGCAACCCCATAGACTGCAGCCTACCAGGCTCCTCCGTCCATGGGATTTTCCAGGCAAGAGTACTGGAGTGGGGTGCTATTGCCTTCTCCACCAATGTGCTCTACATACATATATAATAATTTTTTGCATATATAATGCTTCCCAGGTGGCTCAGTGGTAAAGATCCTGCCTACCAATGCAGGAGGCATGGGTTTGATTCCTGGGTTGGGAAGATCCCCTGGAGGGGGAAATGGCAACCTACTCCAGTATTCTTGCCTGGATAATCCCACAGAGCAAGACTATAGTCCATGGGGTTGCAAAGAGTCGGACACAAACAAGTAACTGAGCATGTATGCACATATAATATCTATATAACATATACACACACACACATATAATAAATTACAAGGTAAAAATGAGAAATTTTCCCACGTTCTATATTACAGACGACAACACGTACATCTGTGCCATAGATGAGGAAATCACCAGTTAAGGCATGACATAAAATACGGCACTTATCATCCACTGCTGGGAAAAGTCGCGTCTCACGTTCTTCTTGAGCGTCCAACATTTCACTTTCTATCTAAAACAAAGAATAATAGTGGCTCATGGACTTAACTGAATAAATCTGGTTTGCAACATCTAGTGGGTAAGGGAGAGTCTTTTTCTTAAATTCAACTAAATATTCAGGCTCACCAGATAAACCACTTTACTCAGAAAGGTATCAGGCAGGAACCCAGCTTGCCAGCAAGGCACATTAAATATCCCTTTTAACGAGTCTCCCTGATGGCTCAGATGGTAAAGAATCTGCCTGCAATGCAGCAGACTGGGTTTGACCCCTGGGTTGGGAAGATCTCCTGGAGAAGGGAATGGCTACCCACTCTAGTAATTCTTGTCTGGAGAATTCCACGGACAGAGGAGCCTGATGGGCTACAGTTCAAGGGGCTGCAAAGAGTCAGACAGGACTGAGCGACTGACACTTTCACTTTCTTTAATGGTAAAAGTGTTTGCAGTAGCCTCTGCAGTTGTTCTGTAGCTAATCTCTTTGGCGTCCCAGAAGTAAAGAGCCAAGAAATACATGTGCGAAGTGTCCTGGTTGAGAAGCCCCATATTTCAAGGGCCAACATCTCTTGAACAACTCATGGGGCATAGTTTCAGGATCCCCACCAGTGACAGGACCAAACACATGGGTCAATCCATTCCAGGAAGCCAGACCTATGGCATTTTTTACATCAGTTTTTACAACTTACTTATAGTTCCTTCTAGACACACTTTACATGGCCATTTTTACATAAGCAATGTTATGAGCAGCACAGCTGAAACTTTGTTGGGTTTCTTGGGAACAGAGTTAAAGGGTTAATTGAGGGTTAATCTCATGCAGAAGGGTAAAGAGTTTTGTCAATTCTTGTCACATACGGCTTTCTAGCTAGTCTGTACATGGTCGCTTCTTGACCAAAGTTCTTGATTACAAAACATTAGGCTATTCATTGTCATCACTGACCTAAGCAGGCCATGGGACACCAAAAATACTTACCAAATGTAACTGGACTTTGCCTTCAAAAAGTGCAGACGCATAGTCAGAATAAAGGCAAACACTGGCTACTGTCCCCAGATACTCCACATCTTTCAATTTTTTAACAGCTGTGGTAATCAAAACAAGAACAAACTCAATAAAATATAAACAAAATGATCTAATCTAATGATCCGCAAATAAGTTTTAAATGTGTGCCTTTGAAAGAATATTCTGAACCTGAAAGTTTTATTTTAGCCATTCTCAAGAAAATCTTAGTTGCCATATAAATTTGCCTTTAGGAATTTCATAGTGGTTCACAAGAAACAAAGTAATAAAAAATAGAGTCAAAAAAATAAAAAAATAAAGTCACTTGCAAAACGACCAAAAATTAAACCTTAGTGACAAGAAGCTTAATGGAACATCTGAGGATAATTCTCAGGCTGGCTCTATTCCTGAGGGACATCTGACCTCCTGCAGGAAAGAGGTGGAGGAGGAGAAGAAAAAGTGAGGTTCCCTTCAGATGTCAGTGGTCATTCAAAGCATACAGTGGGGCGGGGGGCGGTGGGGGTGGGTGGGGCGGTGGCAGGTAGGGAATTAACATTTACTCAGTACCTACCAGACCAACAGGGGCCTAAGAAAGACCAGGCACAAAATAGATTACACATTTTATTCCATATAATTTTTCTCATAACCCTTTTCAAGTAGAAGAATCTTCATTTTCCAGATGAGGAAACCAAGGCTCAGAGGGGTAAAGAATTTGTCTACAGTCACCCAGCTAAAAGGGGCAGAAGGGAATTTGAACCCAGGGCCCAATTCTAAAGAACACAATCTGCTCAGGATACCAGTGTCTTCACAACAAAGATAAAGAACAAAAGAACAAAACAAAAATTTTTAGAAGATTAGCAAAAAACCATTTAAGCTAAGAGAGAGATGTCTGAAGAAAAAGAAAGATTTGGTCTTAAAAGAAACTATTAGTGCTTCCCAAACAAACAAACAGACAAAAAAACAAATTATATGTTAGATACGAAAACAACTGGATTTAGACTTGCCATTCTCTCCAAGGACATAAAACCAAGCTCGATTATTCATTCCCACAGCCAGGTGATAAAGTCCCACCGCTACAAAGTTGGGCTCCACGTCGACAGAAACTGTGATTGGCAGTTCCTATAATAGAGAAAAGTAGCAGTAGTGAATCAACTGTTAACACTGTTTTAATTTTATTAACAAATAAAGATAATACTGTTTTTGTACTCCTTCAACAGGGTTGGCTACGGTGACTTCAAGGAGGGAGGTGAGGTATGCAATCCTGGTGCTGCAGGCATCTCCAAGGATGGGGAGCTTGGTTAGGAACACGTGCAGTGAGCCCCTCTGGGTGGACAGTGCCAGCAGCTGGCCATCATCTGTCCAGGACAAGGTACTCAGCCCTGAAATGATGGAGCATATAAAGGATTATTTAAAAACAGATATGCTGTTACAGGAAACCAAGCACACTAAATATCTTAAGCTAGCAGAGGCATAAAAATCTTCAAAGTTTTAAAAAAACAGTGGAAGTAGCTTTTATTTAGACTAGGACATTCATCATGGATTGGCCTATGAGCAGGAGCCCTGATGCACTCAAAACTGGCTCAAAGGGAAATATATGAGAATTTAGATTTTGCAACTGGATTTGGGATAAAATACAACAGAAATCTTTGAATCAAAGTATATTCACATCCTCCTAGTCAAGAAGTTTTTTGTTTTTAGTCACTAAGTCATTTCCAATTCTTTTGTGACCCCATGCACTATAGCCGGCCAGGCTCCTCTGTCCATGAGATTTCACAGGCAAGAGTAATGGAGTGGGTTGTCATTTCCTTCTCCAGGGGATCTTCGTGACCCAGGGATTGAATCTGTGCCTCCTGCAACGGCAGGTGGATTCTTTACCACTGAGCCAACTGGGAAGCCCAGTCAAGGAGTATGACTCAACATAATCACTAATAAAGAGGCTACTTTAGGGAATTCTAGTGAAAGGTGTTAATTTGCTTCCTCCTACAATGAATGCAAACCATACATTAACAAACACATTACTCTTTTACTAAAATGATCAAATGCCAATTTGCTTCAGAAAAATCAATACCTTTATGTTCATCATCCAGGTTGACTATAGCATACATGTCTTTTAATTCTGCCAAGTCATGGATTTTAATGCTGAAAAAAAAAAATATATATATATTTTTAAATATGAGCACTAAGTTAAATTCAAGCAATTATAAGCTATGGAACAGGTCAGTGTTCTCCAAAAAGGGAGGTACAGGAGGATCTATAGGGTTAAGGTAAGAAAATATTAAACTTTCTATATTTAATTATATGTTCTTTAAAATTTTTGTTTGTTGATAGGGGGTGGGAGTGGTGCCCAGCTTAGTTCTTTGATCTACAGTCAGGAACAAGGAGGCTGAAGATCCTGAGGAAAAGTTTGAGTAGGCAAACTTGCCCCTGAGCAGTACTGATTATTGTAAAATGAAGCAGGTTTCTCTTTGCAATGTGTCCTCCCCTCCTCTCCCCTCATCCACTGCTCCAAGAGTTCGTTCCTACAAAAATAAACCAAGTATAACAGAAAGATTTGGAAAGGCCTAGGTGGAAAGCTCTGAAAAGTGGAGGCATAATGTTACTTCAAAGGGTTTTTGGGAAGGGTAAGTAGGCTTATGCAAGTGAAACCTGTGTGGCATGATGTTGGGACCTAAGAGTGGTATTTCTTTCTTCCTGTCTCCCTTCCTCTCTCCTTCCTTTGTCCCTTCTCCACCCTCCCAGTGCTTCTTCTTCATATATTTTCCATTTTCATTTAATTAAATTTTTGATATAATTGTAGGTCCACATGTGACTGTAAGAAATAACAGAGAGAACAAAGAGCCCAGAAGTAAATCTGTACACCTACAGTCAATTACTCCTCAACAAAGGAGGCAAGAATACACAATGGGAAAAAGACAGTCTCTTCAGCTAGTGGCGCTGGGGAAGGTGGACAGCTGCATGTAGATCAGATGTTAGAGCACATCCTCAAAGAGGGGTGCGCACCCTCCTGTGCACACCACCCACAAAAATAAACTCAAACAGCTTAAAGACAAATCTAAGACAAGAGAGTATAAAACTCTTAGAAGGGAACATCGGCAGAACATTCTCTGACATAAATCACATCAATGTTTTCTTAGGTCAGTCTAGCAAGGCAACAGAAATAAAAGTGAAAATAAACAAATGTGATCTAATCAAACTTAACAAGATTTGGCACAGCAAAGGAGACCATTAAAAAAAAAAAAAAATGAAAAGAACCTACAGAATGGGAGGAAGTATTTGCAAATGATGCAACAGACAAGGGCTTAATCTCCAAAATATATAAACAGCTCATACAACTCAACAAAAAAACCAAACAAACCAATTGAAAAATGAGCAGAAGACTGTAATAGACATTTTTCCAAAGACAACATACAGATGGCCAGTAGGCACATAAAATGTACCCTCGACTGAGTTGCTTCCTATGTTCCAAGTCATCAAATTGCTGAGTATAAAGTGGTTTGTAGGATTGCTTTGTCAGTGGTTTTCAGATCTGTAGTGATACTTCTATTTCACTCATGATATTGGTGAACTGTATTCTATTTTTGTCATCCTTGCTAGAGATTTATCAATTTCCCCCCCAAACCCCTAGCTTTTAAATTTTTTCCCTATTTTCAATTTCTGCTCTTTGTTACTTTCTTCCTTCTGCTCTGGGCTTGTTTTGCTCTTTCTAGTTTTTTTGAGATAGGAACTTAGATAATTGATTAGATGTCTTTTCTCTTTCCTCTATATCAATTTAGTACTATAAATTTTCTTCTCAGCACTGCTTTAGAGAATGAGATCGTTGGATGGCATCACCAACTCAATGGATATGAGTTTGAGCAAGCTCTGGGAGATGGTGAAGAACAGGGAAGCCTGGCATGCGTGGGGTCACAAAGAGTCGGACACTACTGAGTGACTGAACAACAACAAATGTACATTCCCATTTTCACTCAGTTCTACGTATTTTCTAGTTTACTTTTAGATTTACTCTTGGACCCATGAATTATTTGGAAGTAGGCTGTCTAATTTCTAAGTATACAGAGAATTTCCTGTTATCTTGTTACCAATTTCAAGTGTGATTACATGATGGCTTAACACATTTTGTATGATTTCAATTTGTTGAGGTTTGTTTCATGCTCCAGGATATGGTCTACATTGGTGAATGCGCCACGGGTGTCTGGGAAAAATGTGTACTCTGCTGTCGTTGGGTGGAGTGTTCTGTAGATGTCCGCTAGGTCTAGCTGGTTTATAGTGTTATCCAAGTCTGCTGAAAGTTTAAGTTACACCATGATATAGCTGTCTTGGCATCTGTTTTGTTTGGCCAAGTGGCCTGCAGTGATCTTAAATGAACACTCGTCCCTTCATGCACATTCATGCCCTTCATAGCAGCCCACAGTCATAAGCAAATGTAAGTTCCTGATGTGATTTCACCAGTAGCCTTTGTGACCAACACCTTCACTTTATCTACTCAGTTATTTCCCGTTTCTGTTGCCTTCCTTTTATTTTTGACATTCCAAGTTTCATTCTGTCATCCGTTATCTCCTATCTGAAGAACTTCCTTCAGTAGTTCTTTTAGAGGAGGCCCACTGGCAGTAAATTCTCTTCATTTTCCTTCATCTGAGAATGTTTATTTCACCTTCATTACTGATTGCTATTTTTACTGGATATAGATGGAAGTTTGGTTGACAATTCTTTTCTTTCAGCAGTTTAAGAATGTTACGAGTTTCCTCCTGGTCACTACGGTTTATGGTGAGAAATCTGCTGTCATTCAAAACGTTCTCTGGCTACTTTCAAATCTTTTCTTTGCCTTTAGTTTTTAGCAGTTTAACCATGATGAGTCTGGGCCTACATTTCTTTGGATTTACTCTTTTTGGGGGTTGCTGAGCTAGTATAAAATATAGGTTGTCTTTTGTCAAATGGGAGATGCTTCCAACCTTTATATTTGAGATTTTTATGACACAAATGTTAGATATTTTGGTAGTTTCAAGGTCCCTGAGGCTGGTTTTTGTTTTTTTTTTTTAATCTTTTCCTCTGTTCAGAATGGGTGTGTTCTCTTTACTGCAAGTTGAGCCAGAACTAAAGGGCTTCTTTCAGAGCTCTCTCTGTCTCTGCTCCAGTGCTTACGTCCAGGTCTCAGGCTGCCTTGAGTCCTGGCTGAGAGAGACCAGAAGACACACAGGAGACTCACCACTGGCTCAGCGGTACTTCAAATGCTGGCTTTCTTCTCCAGTCTGCCTGCTACTATTTACTTTTCAGAATCCTTACATAGCTGTTTCATGGGTTCTCTACAGGTTTTATGGCTGTATTTGGTGAGAGAGACAGGGTCAAGGGTACTTACTGCCTGTTACCCAGAAGTGCCCATTTTATTTTTATGACTGATTTTCAAGTATACTCCATTTTAGGTTTTGTATTTGGTACACATTTAGTATTTTAGGTTTTACCCTGAGTGTTCAAGGCAAAGATAAAAATATCTTAGAAATTTTCAACTGCAAACATGTTCTAATAGTGCAAGTATGGTGGATAGATTAACATTAGTTAACAACATCCTGTTAAATCTCTTGACCATTCCTTAAATAAGCTTTCCTAGGAATATGTGAATATAACTTACCAGTTATCACCACACGTAGCAGCTTTGTTAAGGGTCTGTGATACTGCAATACTGGTTAGACTGTCTTTATGGTCACGAGCCTGAAATATCTCTTGACCGATCTCCCGAATATGAGTGGAAATGACAACAAAAGTTCCACGTGAAAAACCAATCATGATGTAGCCATCACCGTACCTACAGCAACAAAGGCAGTAATACAGTAAAAGGAAGATTAACTGTCATCTGCAATACAGTAATAAACAAATACCTGAACATTGAGGAAATAGAGAATATCATTTATCAAGGGCCTATTTGCCAGATAACATGCTAGGTAGTTTCACATGTTAAGTCACAGACTGCAACCCAGAAAATGTCACAGAGAGGAGTGAAAATGCTACAGACAAAAACGAAACACATTATACTTCGTAAGGAAAAACACTCTTCATGTATTGTGCTTCTGTACATACCAACTGTAGCAGACAATGTTGCCATAGTGTTGCTGAAACTCCAGATCAATTGGGTTATCTGGTTCATTCAGATTAAAAAGAAACAAAGTTTTCTTGCCAACCACTACACTTATCTGCCAAAAATAGGAATTATGAGAGGAATGTTCAGTACTTCATAAAAAGACTAATAAGCAAATTCAAACAGCATAAACCTAATTTAGAAAAACAACCGAGCCAAATTTAGTGTTAAATGTTATAAATTAGTAAGTAAACAATGTGACTAACTCAAAACATTTGTATCATTTTCCTAAATGTAGTCTGGGAAGGATCTTTGGGTTTACACATACCCAATATACCCTTGGAAGTATACTAAAATAGCTCAATGGAATAACTTTTTAAAATTCTCTGTACCTCTAATAAGAGTACCGTGCAGTACAAGAAGGTAAGTCTGACACAGTTCCATTGGAATTAAACTCACATTCAGAGTATAGCAACTCTTCTACACTGAGGCCATCTGATTTTGATTCTGAGCCACGTGGGATTACCTGTCCATACCCGTGCGGATAATCTAGTTCAGCTTTTTATATCATCACTTTTTCCATCACCTGCAGGGCACTGGTCAATGTGGCTAGACTAGTATCCCTGTTACTCACACAGGCCAATACTAAACTGTAATTCCCAGCTGAGAGTGTAACTGTGTTGAGACAGAGGAGTACATTACCGATTTGGGCTCACTAAGGGTAATGGATATATATATATATATATATATATATATATATATATAAACAGAAACACTTTGGTATATTTCCTTGCTTTGAAGATGCTATCGGTTATGAGTCATTATCAATATAATATCTTTTTAAGAAATAAAGAAAAACATTACTTCATTAAATATATTCTGGTTGATTGTGAAAACCATCTGGACTTCAGAATGTTAAAATGTGGCAGGGAAAATAAACCTAAGGTGTTAAAAAATAAAACTAGTAATTTCTGGCATTCTAGTCCCCATATCTGATAAGAATGAAAAAATTTAAAAGATATAGAAATCAATACTCTTGCTTTTCAAGGCGCCCCCACTGTTTTTGCTACCATAAGGAGAGCAGCCACGGTGCTACAGAACTCTATCTTCAATTGTTTTGATGTTAGGTGGCAGCAAAAACAATATTTAGGCCTGAGAAACGGGGGTCTATGTTGATTTCATAAGTGATGTACCATAATTTTTTTAACAGAGATTCTGAACCATCCTAGAAAAGGAGACAGTATATCCTACAAAATTACCAAAATAATTTGGGCCTGGATTTAGAACTCTTACTGTGCTTTCAGCAGTGGAGGTTCGGTCATCAGTCTTCATCATGGAAAACTGCATGTCACTAGGCTCCGATCTCACTGGTATCTGTGGAGATGAACATAGTATCACCATGAATAAACCCCACACCCAAATTCCATTAACAAAACAGGGAGCTTGCTTTCATTTCTGAATACATTGGACTGAATAACCTGAAAATCCCACTGCTATAAAAATTAAGGACGAAACTGAACATGTATCTTATTAAATGGCTAAGATAAGCCTGAAAGAAGGTAAGGAAGATTTCTGTGGCCCATAAGCAAAGATCAAACTGAAAAGCAAAGTGAGTGCAGGAACTGATGCTGCAGATATCTGGCTGATAAAGAGGGATGATAATGAACCCATTTGAACTTGAGCTGGGCTTTGGTTAGAAAAAATTCTTTTCAAATCAGTTTCCCTCCTATGTTCATTGTGGTCTAAGGTCCAAAGTTATACTCTGAGTGGTCTAGAAACTCCCTGCAGTGTTCAGCAAAAACAAATCTAAAGCCTCTTCCAAGGCTGCAAACAACTTCCTACAGTAGGTGAGCTCCCAATTCAAAATGAGAAAATTCACAAGCAATGTACCAAGAGCAAGGGTCAGCAGATCTAAAAAGAACAGAATTATCAGAAAAACATCAAAAAATACTTTTAAAATGATTACAAACATAAAAAGACTCATAAATAAGAAAAGACAACACTTTCTTGAAAAGTACAAGCAGGTTCTAAAAAAGAACTACAAAGTACTTTCCACCAATAAAAATTAGGGTCATTAAAATGGGAAGGACTGATGGGATAGAAGATTAGACATATTTGAAGAATAAGTGAACTGATTTGTGGAAATTATCCTGGAGATTGCACAGAGTGACAAAAAGAAACTAGGAAAGAGAGATTAAGAGACATAAGATGGTCAAACATATTGGTCTACTTATGTTGGTTAAACATATATGGTCTAACAGTTGCTGCAGAAAGAGAAGAGCAAGGGCAAGAGGCAAATTTCAAACAGACAATGACTAAGACTTTTTCAGAACTGATGAATGACAGCAATCTTCAGATTTAGGAAGCAAGACAAGCAGGATACATAAAAAATAAACCCACAGGAGTAACGATGGAGTGCTTTGCAGAATAGCCAAGTATAAGCAATTTGGAGAAAATACCAGATGAAACAATACTTATAATGTATGCTTTGTTTACTAAATTACAACTTTAGTATGTCATATTCTGGAAGCATAATTCTTGGGATTAAAAATGGGAAATAGTTATCTTGTATGTAAATAATAGCTCAGTGGTAGAGGCTTCCTGGGATGTTATATGTGGAAAAGTATTCTAAGGTCATGTCTTGATTCAGTGAAGAAAAAAATGCCAGTATCTACTGATGATGTCTGGTATGGACACAAGAGCAGGGACCTGTAGTATTAGAATTCTAAAGGACACCAATACAGATTGATGAAAATTACAAGGTTTCTAGAAACTATTTTTATAGCAATGCCTTCCTTAAGAATCACTGGAATCATGCTGTGGTCTGCTCAATATGACTGAGTTACTTCTACCTCAGTTTCAAAGCTTTCCAGATATAAGAACCAACTTTCTTCTTCAGACTTCTGCAAATTCTCAAAGCCCAAATTTTCAGTCATTCCAGTCTTGAGCAAGCCATAGTAAGTCTTTCCTCTTGTCTTTGTTCTGTTCTGCTTGGAGTGAATGACAGCAACTGATAAAAGTCTTCCAATATCCTCTATAACAAGTTTTAGCAGGGTACATGGTCACCTAGGCAGACTAAATTTGCAGCTTCCACGGCAGCACTTAGGTTTGACCATACGACTAGGTTCATGTGATATGAATGGCAGTAGTGACTGCATCTTCCAGATCAGGTAGCTTACAGTTTCTTGCACTCTACTTCTCTTTTTCCTTTCCCTGGGGCTGAAATGCAGATGTGGTGCTAATGAGGGCAAAACACCCTAATAAATGGCAAAATATTAAGGTGGAAGGAAGGGTGGGGAAGGAGGGAAGGGGGACTTTACACAACCTGGAGAAGCAGAGATACACAGATGACCTGCTTACCTCTGTTATATGATAAAATGAAAGAGGAAAAAGCCACCTGAACTACTATATTCTTAGAGTCCTTGTCATTTTGGGTCTCTGTTACAATAGTTTAGCCTACACCTTGACTGATTTAGATCTTCTCTCTTACAAATTCACAATCCAACATTCATTTACCTCCTCTATCTCACAAATGCTACAGGGTTTGTAAGCTATATCACACATTTGACAATCATATAAGGCTACATGTGTTTTATCATGATTAGCTTTCTCTTCCTGAGAGAAGGGGGCCCATGGCGGGCAGCCTCTAAGATGGTCCACAATGGTCCTCACCTCCTGGTTTTCATGCCTTAGTGCGATTGCCACCCAGACCCTGAGTATGTGCTGAACCTAGTGACTCACTTCTAGAGAACAGAATATGGCAAAAATAATTCTGAGATCAGGTTATTTATTAAGAGGTTGTGGCTTAGGTCTTGAATGACTATTCTCATTCTCTTGCCAGCGGCTTTGTTGTGAGATATGCTACGGAGAGATACATGTGGCTAGAAAATGAGGCAGGCTTCCAGTCAGTAGTGAGAGGAGCTAAGCCCTGAGCCTAACAGCCTGCCTTTCAACAACCACATGAGCTTGGAAATAGATTTGTCCCTAGTCAAGACTTCAGATGAGACCGCAGTCCAGAATGCTAAATGACTGCAGCCTCGTGAGAGACCTTGAGGCAGAAGTACTCAGCTTAGCTGTGTCTGGACTACTCACCCACAAAAATGGCAAAGCAACATCTGTTCTTTTAAACTGCTAAGTTTCAGGGGTAATTTGTTATGCAGCAATAAATAGCTAATGTAGAACCTATTAATGTAAAACTAGAAGTATTCAAAGACTGTGTCAGTCACTATTGCTCTAGAAATACTAAACCATAAGCCAAGTCATCCGAATTGAAATTTTGCCCCTGGTAAGATTATATAGCTATGGGTAATACAAATCCCCTTAATCGTGGGAAATCTGAACAGCAGTAAAATTCAATCCTAAAATTTAATTAGGATTAGTTTAGAACCAATTTAACATATCAGCTAAAGGAGTGGGCTTTAGAATCAGGCAGATCTGACTGAGTCCAGTGGTTATGATTTACACTGTAAATACACAAATAAGAGATATTCACAAATATAATGGTTGATTATAACCACAGAGCTGAATAATTCAAGCTAACACTAGCCAAGGGGAAGTGTACAAAGGAGGAAATTTGGAGAAAGCATTTGTATGAAAAGAAAAATGTCCTAGTACATAAAAAGAAAAAACTTGATGTTTAGAATATGAAGTTATTGTAAACATCTCTCATAGAGATTTTAAAATTTTATAGGTCAGTCTGATAGACAAACTTTATTTTGGAGGAAAATCTGAACACAGCAAGTCAAAGAGAAGTTACTGTATTACCTGTCTTATTGTGTCACCTTCCTGATTACTAACTGTAATCATTTTATCTTCACCACCTAAAGCAAGCATGTTTTCTGCATTCCAGCATCCACATGTGATTTTCTTAGTATGTTTTCCTGCAAAAGAGATGATTTTTGTACATATTGATTTCTCAAAAAAAAATTTTACAAAATCTGTGATGGTAATCTCAAAGTTTAGATAATACACTATGGAAATTAAACAAACAAGGAATTTAAAATCTCAAAGCAGTTTAGTGTCTAAGCAGCCTTATTTAAAAGAGTTTATAACAAAGTTTTAAATCAAGATAACTGTATATAAGGGCAATCTTATTTTCCAACTTTTTATGTGAATATGAGCATAGGTCCTAACATAAAAAGATATCCCACCCCTCGACAAGTTTGTTTGTTTAACCATATAACAAAACCTATCACAGTAATGTCTTAAAAGAAGTAAATCTCAAAGCACTGAAGTTATCTTTATTATATTCAGCTTTATGATGTGGGAGACCCTTGGCATAAGCTGATTCAACATCACAATTTTGATTATTTGTATATAACTGAAAGACATACAGTGATTCGTGACAATATTGAGGTACAAATATGAATGCACCTTAGTGAGACTTATGTTAAGAACTGAGTCATTTAGCTAGTGAGGGATATTAGAGAGCCACTAAGTATCAGAATGCTTTTTAATTAAGCAATCTAGCCAGTGCAAAAACTACATTTTGGGGTGGAAATCACATGACTTGACACCAGGTTTTCGTTAAAGGTCCTAGAATAGATAAATACTCAAGAGTCTCAAGGTTAATTAAGTATACAGTTTCTGGAGGCAGGCTGTCTATTTTGAGTAAGTGGCTCCACTACTTATCACAAAACCTTGGGTAAGATAACCTATCTATTCCTTAGTCACACTGTCCAAAATTTGGGGATAATAGTAGAAGCTATTTCACAGGGTTGGGGATCAAATGAACTAAAGCCCTTAGAAGAGTGCCAGCAACACAGGAAGTGCTATATAAGTGTTAGCTATTTTAGCTGTTATTGAGACAGAGATCATGCTTATTTTATTCCTTGTACCCCTTATTGAACCTAATAAAGTATTTCTGCAGAAAGCAGGCTCTAAATAAATAGTTATTAAGTCAGTAGACCCTGAAGCAAGAATGTGTCCAGTGTGTTAGAGGCTCAGCTAGGAGAACAGTGTGGCTGGAGGCCAGAAAGTAAAGTAACTAAGAGATGAAATCACAGTTTTCAAGGGCCAGGTCATAGAGGGCTTGGCTAGCCATTGTAAGGATTCTGACTTTGATCTTGGGTGACATGAAGAGCCACTGGATAGTTCTGAGCAGAAGGCTCACTCGGGCTTCTGAGTTGAGAATATTCTTATAGCAGGGCAAGAGTTGAAGCAGGGAGACCGGTTAAGAGATTGCAGAGATGCAGGCAGAAGATCTGAGCCCCACACCATGGTGGTGGTGGTAGTGGTAGAGGTGATGAGACAAGTTGATTCTGGACATATTTGGAGGTAAATCCTGTAAGATTTTCTGGCACATTTGGTATAGAGGGTATGAGGAAGATAAGAGTCAGGATAACAGTAAGATTTGGCTTAAACATCTAAGAGGATGAAAAGGTATCAATGATGAGAGGGAACGGCTGCACAGTTTGGTGATATCAAATCTGAAGTATTCACTAGAAATTTCATCGGAGCTGTTGAGTAAGCAATTGCTTGCATGAGTCTAGAGTCTGGAAGAGACAAACATAGGACTACAGAGGTAGTATTTCAAACCAGGAGACCAGAGCACAAAATGAAGGGAACATTCAGAGAAGAGACTGGGATATAGGAGATTTTGCTGATCATGGATTGATTAAGAGATATAGGTAGTACAATGGAACTGGGTATCCAGAGTAATAGGTATTAGAAGGGATAAAGGAGTACATTAAGAGAGGTGGAAAGATGCCAAGGACAAACTTCATCCTCCACTCAGGACAGAGAGAAGAAAATCTCTCCTTTTCTTCTAGAGCTCAGAACTCAGGTTAGTCCTAACATCAGTGATAACAGTTAACACTTTCATGTGCTTACTTAACAGTGTTCTGGGCAGGTTTTGACTCATTTAATTAATATTAACTTACAGGAATATACCACAGTTACTGAAATGTGAATCATGTTATTGGGAGACTGGCAATATTAAGTAAACTGTGGTCAATGAAATTCATGCATATTAGAATCATGCAAAGTGAGGATTGCCTGTATCTAACACAGTTCAAGGAAAGAAATCAGAGCAAGACCTAACAAGGGAACAGACATTTAGTTACTGTAAAAACCACTTGCTGTTTGTGCATTTGTGCAGCTGCTACTGGAAGTGAAATGCCTTGGTTTTAGAAAAGTAAATTATTTCAGAGGAAAAAAAAAGCACACCTACAAATCACAACAAACTCTGAAAGAGGCAGTGAAAGGGCCTAAAATGTAAAATTAACCTGAATATTTTCAGGTCTATTTTATACAGTTAATAAATTAGACTGAATTAGAATCAATATTCATATTAAATACAAAGATCACATATAAAATCATGTACATATGAACAAATAATGACACCAAATAATCATGTTTTGACCTGATTATTTTCTTCTTACCTCAAGTCTCAAGCTATCTAAGGATCGTAAGTTAACTGGTAGGACATGCCTATAAATGAAGTGGGATACAGAAAATGCCTACCGAAGTCAAACAAATTAATTTACATGGTGAAAGCTGATTTTTTAGTTCAACTTTTCAAATGGATCAATAGTGTAACTGTATAGCCAGAGTGCTAAAAATACACATATGAAAGATATACATATATGTGAAAATAACTTGAAATGAATAAATGTCTTTAACTGAAAAGCCCTTTCTCAAGTATTCTGTGGGCACTATTATCTCCAGCATTTAATTCTTCCATTAACAGTAAATTATAATGAAGCCTACCCATTTCACCCCTCACCAGCCTGATGTTACAACAATTGAAAAAAATCAATACTATTTCCTTCAGGTAGTCAGATGCTAAGTGCCAGAGGCTGGGGGAATCAAAGAGGCTGAATCAAGAAGGTCAAAGAAGGAATAAATACGCATACCTTCCAGTCATATACCCTGAGGTAAAAATAACTCCTAGTTCACTCCTAGATTAGTGATTGGAGAGAGTGAGGGGTCAGAATTAGGAATATGGATATACTCTGTCTAAGAAGTCGCCAAATGTTTTAGCCCATCTACTAATGTGTTGATAGGCACATGAGCTACTCCATAGCAGAGGCATAATCTGGGTGAGAAAGGGACAGATGGAAATCATGCTATTAATGTACTGGTGTCCAGAGGCACAGGCTCACTCACCTGAGGGCAACTTGTTCTATGTAACCTGGGAAGTTCTTAGTAGGTAGTGAAGATGGATCTTCTAGTTAGACAGAGGTATGGCTTGACAAGGGAAGTCAATTTTAAACTACAAAATTTCCCCTGCAGTATCAGGGAAACCTGAGGTGATAAAATTTACATTTATGTTAAAGCATCCCAAATATTAAGCAGTGTTTCCAGCTGTAACCTACCAATGACAGGAATCTTTCGAGATGTCTGATGATTATAAATTAGCAAATTTCCTTTAACAGTTCCAACGGCCAGGAAACTTCCAAATTTTGACCAAAGAAGAAAAGACAATTGATCCCTGTAACATTAAGATGTAAATTACTAAACAATTTACAACCTAACCTCCTAAGCAGTCCTTTTAAAAAGTGCTTCGTGAATTTCATGAATAACTGTAATATCTAGTTAGAAGCTGAAGTATAAAATTACAATTTTAATGATTTAGGACAAACAGTAAGTGCTAAAGGCATTTTGAGACACTATAAAGTGATCTTAAGTCAGTGAGACCTAAAATACAAATGTATAATGAATAAAAGGCTTCAATTCAGTCATGATGGAATCTCACATTTCAGGAGATGACTAATGATAAGACAGTTATTAATCTGTCTACTAATGATTGTTGTAACTCTAATTGTGGTAAAAATCTTAATGGATAACATCTTAAGCTTTTAAAAAGTCTAAAACTGTGATACAGTAAACTGAAAAAATTATTGGGAATTCATGATTTGAAAAAGGATTTTCCAGCTCTGTCACTATTAAGGGCATCTCAGAAGGAGGTTTGGGCTTCCCTGGTGGCTCAGATGGTAAAGAATCCACCTGCAATGTGAGAGACCCGGGTTGGAAGATCCCCTGGAGGAGGGAATGGCAACCCAATCCAGTATCCTTGCCTGGAGAACTGCATGAACAGGGGAGCCTGACGGGCTACAGCCCATGGGGTCACAACTGAGCAATTAACACTTTCACTTTCTTGAATGGAAGCACAGAGTGTGTAAAATCCTTCTGAAAAGTGAGGTATGGAAGTGTAAAAGGACAGAGCAAGAAGTGGAGGTTCTCAGATCTAGTAGACCTGATGTTGGTCAGACACCATTGCCTGTGGGTGCATTTCTTGTGCCTCACTTTGGAGGTTCGAGGGAACCTGCACTAGGGAGATGTTTTGACCTGCTCTGTTATTCCTTGATAAGTATGTTGGAAAAGTAAAGCCTAATCTTATGGTAGATGTGTGATCTCTTCCTGCACTTATAGGCCACATGATGCTATGAGGCAGATATTATTACTAGACTCATTTTACATATATGAAGAAACTGAAGCTTAAGCAGAGGTTAAGCAACTTGTTCAAGGTCAAAATTGCATTTCAGCTGTAAATACTGACAAGTTTTTCTTTTCCATATGGCAAACAGCTTCTATTTTAGCAGAGATCTGTAACTTATTCGGTCTGCCCAGGATTTCTTCCACTTGTGAACTGCCCCACTCTTACCCCAATCTTCATGGGTAGGATTATCAACCCTATGGCCCTGCCTACCCTATTCAAAGACCTTTTAAAGAACTGAGAGGATACTGGCGATGTAATAGTGGCATGCCCTTTTCTTTGGCATAACTTGCTGTGAAGAATGGTAGAAGCTGATGTCAGTAGCCATCAAAAGAGTCTAAATATATACAGGGTGGATAAATGACTTGGACCTATTGTATAGCACAGGGGACAATATTCAATATCCTGTGATAAACCACAATGAAAAAGAATATGAAAAAGAAAGTACATATATGTATAACTGAATCACTTTGCTGCACAGCAGAAATTAACACAACATTATAAATCAACTATACTTCAACAGAATTAAAAGAGGGAGAGAGTCTGACTTAGAGGTCAATACAGAGAAAGAAAGAGCTGTGAGATGTCTAGATTGCATTATTACAACCCCTAGATCCAGTCATGCCTGTAGTCATCCTATTTCCAGATTTTCCTATAAATGTTTTCTCTCTTCTTTGGACTTTTTAGTCTATTTCACTGAAAGCAACTTTTTAAGAAGCTCTTTATATTTTAGAATGATACTGTATTCTAATTAATTGGGCAAAATTAATAGGATTATATATAACAATTTTAAAAGAAATGAATTTTTCCCTTTTATAAGAAAATAACGCATCAGGGCATATTTATAATGAATGTAGTAAGAAATTTTAGCATCAAAGCTGCAAATAGTATTTCTAAGTGAAGATTTAAAAAATAAAAAAAGTTATCCTTACCTCAAGCCACTGTCTAACTGACTGGTTTTGTTCGTGTTGGCATCCCACAGATAAATGCAACTGGATTTCTCAGCAATCACTGCTAGAATATCTCCATCCTTGTCCCAATCCATAGTAACACAATTACTTTTTTTAAAAAGAGAACAAAACAATCACTATACATTAAAGTAGGGGAAAGAAATTTAAACAATCAACTCTTTGTGATTTTTGTCTATAGCAAGTCCATTCAATCTATTTTTAAAGTCATAAACTTTCTAAAGTAAGAAACAGAACTCAAAATTTACTGCCTGGATAACACTAACACCAATTTTGTTGTTGTTGAGGGGATGGAAACATTTTGAATTCTATTTCAAATATCATTTTCACATACTATATTGAATACAATTATATCTAATAGGTTAGCAGATTTTCTTGACACCTGTAAAGAGCTGGGCTCTTGTGGTAAAATACTCATCAAGCACCTCTAGAAAGGAATCACGTCTGGAATCAAGAGGAAATTTGTGTGATCAACTTTTGAAAGGTGGTTTCAGATGCACAGAGGGAAAAAGAAGGTACTGATAAGAGGTGAAATATCTAGACAAGCTGTGTATTAAACAGAGCAAGGCTGGCTAGATGTAGGATTGCAAACAGTAAGAAATACTGAATTCTGAAATACAGAGTAAGAAAAGTCATTTTCATTTCATATCTTAATATTGAATAGAATAAGAAGAGTGATTTAAGGTAACAAAATAGTTATAAATAGGAAATGCTCTATTTAATATGTTTCTTACTGTTTAAAATTACTCCAAATGTTTATTATAATTTAAGAACTTCCCTGGAGATTAACCTTTTCTTCCTCTTCTGATTCTGTTTCTCATTTGGAGACTGTTTTGGGGCACCTGCCCAGTGGTCCCCAACCTTTTTTGGCCTTTTGTGGAAGACAATTTTTCCGTGGACCCGGGGTTGGGGAGATGGGTTCTGGATGATTCCAGTGCCTTACATTTATTGTGCACTTTATTCCTATTATTATTACATCAGCTCCAGCTCAGATCCCAGACTTTGCGGGCCCCTGAACCAACACTCAGCTTTCCATTTAAGACATCTGGGAATCACTTCAGTTATTTTATTCTTCAAACTACTAAAATATGTTTGGGGATCTTAATTTTCTATAGTATTTCCACAGATTTTGAGAGGTATGGAAGAGGGAGGCTTTCAAATTCTTAATAAAATCATTAAAGACAACATATAATAGCATTTTGTTTATCTGATGATGTTTTGTCAGTCTAATTCAGCTATGTTGAATACAGCAGAAGAACTCAGAAGCAAAAAAATAAGGACATTGCATAACCAAAAGCAATGTTACAGAGATTATGCAATAAAGCTCCTACAACTTAATCAGAGAAGTTTTTTACTAAGTGCCTTTTCACTTTATTCTAAACATAATTATAACTAGCTTGCCCTCTGTTCCCCAGAATATAGAAACCAGAAGCAACAATTAAGAGAGCAATAGGAAATGCTAAAATGGTGGCATTAGGTGGGTGTGAGATAAGTAGAGCCACTAAATTTGCAAAGATAGTGGCTGATAAACTACACAAGGTTGACGTGAATTTAAAAAGCCTGGCAGCTTAAGACCACTTAGGTCTTATGCAAACATCATAATAACCACTAAGACTATGGGTAAAATAACTAATACAGGGAATGATCACACTGAATTATTAAAAATGCTTACGTTATGCTTACTGTAATCTAGAATGACTTTCTTAAAAAGGATAAAAAAGTGTGGAAAGTAACTATTTTTCAATTTATATTAGAGAGGAAATACTACATCAATAAGGGCTTATCTGCAAATATATACATTAAGGCTTGTTTATAATTAAATAAGAATTCTTTCACATAGACTCATTTACAATTCTGCCTTAAAGCTTATCTGTCAATGAATGTATTAAACTCTTAATTCATATGCTATATACCTATTTCATTAACTGCTTATGGTATACAAAACTAAATCTCTTTGCAAATGGAGAAAGCAAAAGAAGAGATACAGGTTAGACATAAATTACAAAATTCTACTTGATTGTAAGTTTTAAGACAGTGTTTTTTTATCTTTTAGGCCACAAAGTTTGAAAAAATTTTGATCTACCTCTGTACTTACCCAGATAAGTTGATTTCACTTCTTTTTTGACCATGGCGATCAAAGATTTTCACAATATGATCAGCTCTAAAAGCAATTAGAACAAAAAGATATGATTTAAATTTTACTTCTTATGTATCTAAAGAGTTTTCTTATACATTCAAGTGATTTCTATATTTTCTCATGATAGTTTCACAATTTGTATGTAAAAAGTTATCACTAGGGAAAAGGTTCTATGAATTGTGATATTAATATATTACTTTTCTCACCATGCAACCATCATTAAAGAATTTCTACTGAACAGATGGTATGGTTTGGTGGGCATACAACCACGTGGAGTCAGAGTGATTTACTAACAATCACTGTTATCTTACCCTGTTACAGCAAGATAGTTTCCTGATGTTTTCTGCCAGGTAAACTGTATTGGTGTGCCAAGCCAAGTCTTTTCTAGTAGTGAGAAAACACGCTAAAAAAGCACAACACAATTTTTATATTTTAAAACATACAATTAACAGTTGGTCAGAAAAGATGTCAAAACATAATAATGAAAACAGTAGGATTCAGGATGGTGAAAGTTTATGCTAGAGCTTACCCAAGTCAACAATGTAACAAATAAAATGACCAATTAACCAACCAACCAAATAACCATAATCTGGCTGGTCAAGTACAGACCTCAACATACACGGGAGCATTTACTATAAAACTTTTTTGCTTTTGAATGTTTCTAAATGTTAATTTTATATAAATTTATGATTTAGTGTTTTATAACTATTAAAAATTAAAAAAAATTAAACTTGAATTTGTGAAAGTCACTCAGCCATGTCCGACTCTTTGCAACTCCACAGGCTACAGTCCATGGGGATTCTCCAGGCCAGAATACTGGAGCGGGTAACCTATCCTTTCTCCAGTGGATCTTCCCCACCCAGGGATTGAACCCAGGTCTCCTGCATTGCAGGTGGATTCTTTACCAACTGAGCTATCAGGGAATTTAGCTAATTATTAATAGCATGGATTTGGGGAGATTAAATTTAATAAAGTTGCTATTAAAAAACCTTAACCATAAAAAAAAACCCCTTAATCATGACAGAAATACAAAATATCTATACCTCCTTCAAAATTATTTTTTCTCCTTTCTCCATTAGATACACTTTATCATTAAGTGTTTAATTTGGCTATTGGGTGGATACTTTTTCAACTGAAAAATCATTCTTTTCACTTTGACAACAAAGAACTGTGTATACAATATGGAGGGCTTCCCAGGTGGCTCAGTGGTAAAGAACCTGCCTGCAATGCAGGAAACCCAGGTTCGATCCCTGGGTTGGAAAGATTCCCTGGAGGAAATGGCAGCCCTCTCAGGTATTCTTGCCTGGAGAAACCCATGGACAGAGGAGCTGGGAGAAGGCTACAGTCCTTTAAGTTCCAAAGGGTCAAATACCACTGAGCACATCTGATATAGAAGCCACAAACCACATGTGTACTTGGAATTTTATTGAGGACTTGATATATGGGTAGTCCAAATTTAGATGTGCTATAAACCACACATGACTATATGATTTCAAAGACAATACAGCTATATATGAAAAACCCACAGCAAACATTATCCTCAGTGGTGAAAAACTGAAAGCATTTCCCCTAAAGTCAGGAACAAGACAAGGGTGCCCACTTTCACCACTACTATTCAACATAGTTTTGGAAGTTTTGGCCACAGCAGTCAGAGCAGAAGAAATAAATAAAGGGAATCCAAATTGGAAAAGAAGTAAAACTCTCACTGTTTGCAGATGACATGAACCTCTACATAGAAAACCCTAAAGACTCCACCAGAAAATTACTAATCAATGAATATAGTAAAGTTGCAGGATATAAAATCAACACATAGAAATCCCTTGCTATGCACTAATAATGAGAAAATAGAGAAATTAAGGAAAAATTCCATTCACCATTGCAACGAAAAGAATAAAATACTACCTATATATAGAAAACTATAAAATACTGGTGAAAGAAATCAAAGAGGACACTAATAGATGGAGAAATACACTGTGTTCATGGATAGGAAGAATCAATATAGTGAAAATGAGTATACTACCCAAAGCAATCTATAGATTCAATGCAATCCCTATCAAGCTGCTGCTGCTAAGTTGCTTCAGTCATGACCAACTCTGTGCGACCCCATAGACGGAAGCCCACCAGGCTCCCCTGTCCCCGGGATTCTCCAGGCAAGAACACTGAAGTGGGTTGCCATTTCCTTCCCCAATGCAGGAAAGTGAAAAGTGAAAGTGAAGTCGCTCAGTCGTGCCTGACTCACAGTGACCCCATGGGCCGCAGCCCACCAGGCTTCTCCATCCATGAGATTTTCCAGGCAAGAGTACTGAAGTGGGTTGCCACTGCCTTCTCCACCCTATCAAGCTACCAATGGTATTTTTCACAGAGCTAGAACAAATAATTTCACAATGTGTATGGAAATACAAAAAACGTTGAATAGCCAAAGCAATCTTGAGAAAGAAGAATGGAACTGGAGGACTCAACCTGCCTGACTTCAGGCTCTACTACAAAGCCACAGTCATCAAGACAGTATGGTACTGGCACAAACACAGAAATATAGATCAATGGAACAAAATAGAAAGCCCAGAGATAAATCCACGCACCTATGGACACCTTATCTTTGACAAAGGAGGCAAGCATATACTATGGAGAAAAGACAATCTCTTTAACAAGTGGTGCAGGGAAAACTGGTCAACCACTTGTAAAAGAATGAAACTAGAACACTTTCTAACACCATACACAAAAATAAACTAAAAATGGATTAAAGATATAAATGTAAGACCAGAAACTATAAAACTCCTAGAGGAGAACATAGGCAAAACACTCTCCGACATAAATCACAGCAGGATCCTCTATGACCCACTTCCCAGAGTATTGGAAATAAAAGCAAAAATAAACAAATGGGACCTAATTAAAATTAAAAGCTTTGCAAAACAAAGGAAACTATAAGCAAGGTGAAAAGACAGCCTTCAGAATGGGAGAAAATAATAGCAAATGAAGCAACTGACAAAGAATTAATCTCAAAAATATACAAGCAACTCCTGCAGCTCAATTCCAGAAAAATAAATGACCCAATCAAAAAATGGGCCAAAGAACTAAACAGCCATTTCTCCAAAGAAGACATACGGATGGCTCACAAACACATGAAAAGATGCTCAACATCACTCATTATCAGAGAAATGCAAATCAAAACCACAATGAGGTACCATTTCACACCAGTCAGAATGGCTGCGATCCAAAAGTCTACAAGCAATAAATGCTGGGGAGGGTGTGGAGAAAAGGGAACCCTCTTACACTGTTGGTGGGAATGCAAACTAGTACAGCCACTATGGAGAACAGTGTGGAGATTCCTTAAAAAACAGGAAATAGAACTGCCTTATGACCCAGCAATCCCACTGCTGGGCATACACACTGAGGAAACCAGAATTGAAAGAGACATGTGTACCCCAATGTTCATCGCAGCACTATTTATAATAGCCAGGACATGGAAGCGACCTAGATGTTCATCAGCAGATGAATGGATAAGAAAGCTGTGGTATATATACACAATGGGGTATTACTCAGCCATTAAAAAGAATACATTTGAATCAGTTCTAATGAGGTAGATGAACTGGAGCCTATTATACAGAGTGAAGTAAGCCAGAAAGAAAAACACCAATACAGTATACTAACGCATACATATGGAATTTAGAAAGATGGTAACAATAACCCTGTATGTGAGACAGCAAAAGAGACACAGATGTATAGAACAGTCTTTCGGACTCTATGAGAGAGGGTGAGGGTGGGGTGATTTGGGAGAATGGCATTGAAACATGTATAATATCATATGTGAAACGAATCACCAGTCCAGGTTCGATGCATGATACAGGATGCTCGGGGCTGGTGCACTGGGATGACCCAAAGGGATGCTATGGGGAGGGAGGAGAGAGGGGGGTTCAGGATGGGGAACACATGTACACCTGTGGCAGATTCATGTCGATGTATGGCAAAACCAATATAATATTGTAAAGTAATTAGTCTCCAATTTAAATAAATAAATTTATTTTAAAAAAAAGATAATACAGGAAAGAAGGCAAACTATCTTTACTGATAATTTTTCATATTGATTACATGTTGAAATGATAATATTTTGGATATACTGGGTAAAACAAAATACATTATGAAGGTAACCTTAACTGTTTCTTTAAAAACATTTTAATGTGGCTACTAAATATTTTAAAGTACATTGGCTCACATTATATTTATATTAAACACTGCTGATACAAAACATCTAGAGCCATAAGTTTGAATGAATAAATTTACATTTTAACATTAGGTTAAATTAAAAATTAAACAATGATGCCTATATCTAGGCAAGTTAAGTTTAGATACAACTGCAGGTGGTGTGACAGTCTCAATGGTAACACAAAACTCTTCCAATGGTCTAAATTTTACACCAATTACAGGCAATTACTACATTAAAAAGATGATCAAATCCACCTCTATTGAAAACAGATGCCTATAATCAATCACAGGTGCATCCAAGTTGTGTGGAGCAAGAAGACACCCTTAAAAAAAAGTATAAAAGCATTTTACTTTTGCAATTTTATGACCACATTGCCCTGGAACCCCTACATGCAAGTGAGGGCTCCCTAAATTTGAATGTCACTAGTTTCTTGGTAGACCTCCTCTGGTTGTGATTTTACCTACTATTTTTCTTCAAAGGAGGTCAACAGGCGCTCCATACACATACAACACCCCGTAAAAAGGTGCTAGCTTCAAAACCAGAAAACGAACCTTTAGACTGCTTTTTTTCAATCTTTATTTTTTAATACAATTGTTTTTTGGCCACCGACATAGCTTGTGGGATCCTAGTTCCCTAACCAGGTAACTAACCTGGGCCCTTGACAGTGAAAGAAAGGAATCCAAACCACTGGACCACCAGGGAACTCTAGATTTTGCTTTTCACTTATTAGCTGTAGGGCTTAAAGCAGGTCTATTAAATGGCCTCAAGCATAGAATTCTCAACTGTAAACCAGGAATAACAGTATCTCCTTACTCTGATGGTTTAGTCCTTAAGTCGTGTAGGACTCTTGCGACCCCGTGGACAGAGGAGCCTGGCAGGCTACGGTCATTGGGATTCTCCAGGCAAGAATACTGAAGTGGGTTGCCATTTCCTTCTCCAGGGGATCTTCCCAACCCAGGAATACGAATGCAGGTCTCCCGCATTGTAGGCAGATTCTTTACCAACTGAGCTACAAGTACTTCATAAATGGTGAAGAGCTTTAGAAATGTGAGTTAAGATTACAGGTCAACTCCAATTTACACTATAACCACGAAAATGTGCAAAACAATGAAAAAAATTAAGCTTTCCATTTCTATGCCAGATCAGGGCCTGTGTGTGTGTGTGTGTGTGGGGGGGGGAGTGGCGGGGGAGTGGGGGGGTGGGATGGGGAGTAGGGGGCACTAGGAGTGGGGCGGGGTTATTGTCTGGTAAGGCGAAGGGTGAATGAGCTGTAGCCAGTGACCCGGGAATGGGGTTCATAAGCGCAATCCTAAAACCGATGTATGCAGAGGATGACGCTCTAGAGATTGAGACCTGTGCATGCAGATTTCCCCGTGAATAATATACACCGTCACCAGGTGATCTGTAAATTGCGCCAGTCACAGCCAATACAATTTGAGATTCTTTCGGAGCTTTTCACTCATTTTAAGGAGCTGAATAGCCGCCAGAAGGCTGTTCAGGAGCCTTGCCAGGGGTTTAGCTGCAAGAAATGAGGCGGCTCCTGACACTCGAACGAGCCAACTCTACAAGGACCCTCCGAACGCTTTTTCCCCCAAACTCATTCTGCCCGCCGTGTGAATTCGGGCGAATTCGGAGTCTCTTCAGATCCAGTCTGCTCATTTCCAGCAGTGGAGGAATGGCCAAAACGCACCAACTCGGTCTGCGGTCCCAGAAATGAGAGGCCTCCCTCCCCGCCGTCTCCTCTTCAATTTTCCTTCCTTTCCCCTTGTTTCTTCAACTTCGCCTCTGCTCTCCCTGGTCACCCCGCTCCCTTCCCCATTTCTTAAGCACTCGGGAGAAGGAAGGAAGGTCACAAGCCTCTATCCTGAAAGCGACTCTCGGAGAGTTTAAGGGAATGCCCAGTGGTCGCACATTCCCGCACCCCCGGGTTTGTAAGTTGTTTACCTTCATCTCAAAGATCCAGCAGCGGCGCGATCTAACAAGTGCGCAAGCGCACCCGATCTTCTTCAAGAAGGCTACCGCGTTCCCGTCACCCAGGAGACCGCGCGAGCAATAACCAATCAGCGAGCGCCAGCTGAAGGGCGGTGCCTCCAAACCTCTGAGGGAGTGGGTGGGAGGCGGGGACTCGAGTCACGTGATACCAGAGAAGCAAGGTCCTGAGTAGTTGAACGTCGTGAGGCCTTGCTGAGCCTTGGCTTTCTGGCTGGGCCGTGATTGGATGACATCGGAGGGTTCTGTGAGATGTGGAAGCCGCCGGCGTAAATTTAGGCTCTGACTACAAAGAAATCAGTGGTGGCGAGTAGGGACTCTGAGAACTTCAAGGAGCTGAGTGTTGTATAAGAAGAGGCGGGAGTTGGTTCGTGGGGCAGTACTCTTACGCAGTTCACGCAAAGAGCTCACACTGCAACTGTTCAAAGGATATTCAATTTGGAGGCTGATTTTGGCTGGGAATATGTTTGTGTCTTCAGATATTTAAATTTGGCTGCAAGACCCACACATTTAAACGGAGATGTCTTTAATAGGTGATTGGGTGATGGAGAAAAAGGTTAGAGAAGTAGAAATTCGGAAGTTGTTTTTGTATTGATAATAATTAAAACAGAGTGAATGGGACTTCTTAGATTTAGGGAATGTTAAGAGGGAGAAACTTTTAATTTTAGGGGCTGAGAATTAAACTGACAGAAGACCAGTTAACAGGAGAAAAGCTTACGAATGTATATGTATTATGTTTAGCCGATATGGGAGAATTAGTTAAAAAGAGAAACGAAACGTGAAATCTCACATCAGTGCGTTAATTAGGGTGCTATATTTCTCTCTAGTTTTTGTCCCTGTGTATACCAGTTTTACTTTGTGTTTATAATTATGATATATGTGTATTTGACACAGTTATTTAGGTCAAATAATAAAGCACATTTTTTAGGGTGGTTAGTACTATTAGGTAGCAAGTTAGGCATGTGCAACAAGGAATGGCCTAGCCAAAAAAGACCGCTCAGTCGTGTCTGACTCTTTGGGACCCCATGGACTAGTCCACCAGGCTCCTCTGTCCATGGGATTCTCCAGGCAAGAATATTGAAGTGGGTTGCCATTTCCTTCTCCAAAAAAAAGATGCAAGCTGATCTCTAAAACGCCTTTCCAGACACACTCAGGAAAATTCACAGATGCTACAGGAAGTAACCACAGAGACTTTTCTAACTCCTGCACATGTGCCCTAGGTACACAGTGGGTACAACCTAACCACAGGGGCTTCCTCAAGTAACCTTAGGCAACTAGGAGCCAATTAAGGGTTCATAAATATTCTACACACACACACATACATATCTGATTATAACAGACTGAATTATGGGAAGACATGCGCAACAGAGCCTGCTGTTACATAACTTGCAGATACCAGTTGGCCTAGAGTGTATGCCTATTTGCATTCCTTTTCTTGATTGGTGGTGGGTACAAGCTCTACTTTGTATAGGGCACAACCAAAAGGAAGAGACAGGAAGTATAAAAAGGGGGAGGCCAAGAGGGATCATGACCATGGCCTACTCCCATGTCTTGGGAGTGTCTGTCGAATAAAAAGATCTGCCTGCTTGTACTGTAACTTGTCTGTTGTTTTAAACAAGGAAGAGAAACAAACTGACGTGATAGTACTGAGTAATAGAGCATACAATCCTAATAAAATAGGTTTTAATTTTCCCCTACTAAGTAAATAAATTTTTTCAGCTCCTTTCTACAACTTTTGAGGCTGAATCATTTAGATCATTGGTTCTATAACTTTACTGTGTATTTGAGAGGTTTAGCGGGTGTTTGGAGAAGGCAATGGCACCCCACTCCAGCACTCTTGCCTGGAAAATCCCATGGACAGAGGAGCCTGGTGGGCCACAGTCCATGGGGTCGCTAGGAGTCGGACACAACTGAGCGACTTCACTTTCACTTTTCACTTTCATGCATTGGAGACGGAAATGGCAACCCACTCCAGTGTTCTTGCCTGGAGAATCCCAGGGATGGGGGAGCCTAATGGGCTGCCATCTATGGGGTTGCACAGAGTCGGACACGACTGAAGTGACTTAGCAGCA
Organism: Bos mutus; assembly: GCF_027580195.1. NCBI lineage: Eukaryota > Metazoa > Chordata > Mammalia > Artiodactyla > Bovidae > Bos > Bos mutus. The sequence goes on along the minus strand of NC_091622.1, from coordinate 58,330,123 downwards.
GCAGCAGCAGCATCGGGTGTTTGAACCACCTTGGGAGCCTGCTGAAACATAGATTGCTTGGCCCCACCACCAGTCTTTGATTAGTTGCCCTTGGGTGGATTTGGAGGATTTCCAGGTCTAACACATTCCCAGGTGATGCTGATAATGCCCCTCTGGATTACACTGAGACCACTGTTCTCTAAATTTGTTTCCTAAATCCTCTGTATTCTTTTTCACGGTTTACAAAGCAACAGTTTTTTCCAAGTACATGCCTTCTGAAAAATCAATTGTCAATTTATTTTTAAGCTGCAAGGAACATTTGGTATTATTATTTTACATAAAGCAGGGAGCCTAATTAATGCCTAGTTTCTTGTTTTTTATTATTCTGTTTTTCTCCTTAGGGTAACAGAATAGGCAGAATTTCAATATGTGGATGAAAGAGAAAGGATATTTAGAGGTAATGAGGTACAGGGGAAGATATAGACAATGTGAACCCAATAACAACCTCTTAGTAACTTAGATTATGTACTTAACTTTCTCAGCTCTACTTTTAAAAAATGGAGTTATATATTTTACATAGAGTGTGGTGTAGATTTAAGGTGTACAATATGTTAATTTGATACATTTTTATATTGTAATATATTGCCACTGTAGTGACAATGGTCAACTTCACTTTTCTTTTTCTTTTTTGGCCATGCTGTTCAGCTTGCAGGATCTTAGTTCCATGACCAGGGAAGAGGCAGCTGATGCGCTCTTTGGGGACTACAGGGCTCAGAGAAGCTGAGTGGCATGAGGCCCTGCAGGCTCTCAGGATTGCTGCCCACTCAGCCCAGGTGTAGCCTGTAGGTGAGGCTGCCAGGAAGAAGAGCCGAAGGGTCTGCAGACCTCATCCAGAAAGAAGGTCCAAGGGCGCCTCGGCTACTCGAGATGAAGAGTTTAGGTTTAATTTCTTTTAGCCTCTTCCCTATTCTAGAGTGGCCATCTCTGCAGTGGTGCAGGGTTTCTCTGGAGTGCAGCATTTTTCCAGGAATGCTGTGGGGCAGATGGGAAACCTGCATGTTTGGTGCTGACAAGCCCAGGACCCCATTTGTAGTTTTCAGCTGAGATGTCCCTCCTGCCAGAAGAGATTCCTTTAGATGGTCCTACAGTAGACTGAAGTGAGTGTTCACAGTGTGTCGTAAAACAGCTGCCCCCAACTTTTTTGACACCCCGGACAGATTTCATGGAAAACAGTTTTTCCACAGAGAAGGTGGGAGGTGAAACTCAGGTTGTAATGCAAGCAGTGGGGAGTGGATATAAATATAGGTGAATCTTCCCTTGTTCACCGTCTTTTCATCTCCTGCTGTGTGGCCTGGTTCCTAACAGGCCATAGACCAGTACTGGCCCAGGGGTTGGGGACCCCTGTTCTAGAAGACTCTCAACAGTCTCAGGAGCAGACTAAGCAGGTGTTGTTAATAAGGGTTAGTGGGGAAGCTGTATAGTTGTACACTGGTGCTCACTTATGGGAGGATGTCCTCTCAAGTGGTGTGGCGCTCCATACCATTGAGTCCCATTGGTGTAATAAAACTGTTTCTTATAAATGTGGATTAAAAAAAAAACAAAACTAGGGAAGCCTGGCATGCTGCAGTGCATGGGGTTGCAAAGAAGTCAGACATGACTGAGCGACTGAATTGAACTGAATATTTGGGAAAGGAGGGAAATACAGTGTCTCATTCTAAAATTTAAGAACTAGGGACATGATTAAGCCTGTTCATCTGGGAAAGGATCTGGTGTCCACATGCTGGGAAAGAGCTACTGAAGAGTTAGCCAATCCATTATACAACCTATCAGATCAGATCAGTTGCTCAGTCATGTCTGACTCTTTGCAACCCCATGAATCCCAGCACGCCAGGCCTCCCTGTCCAGCACCAACTCCCAGAGTTCACTCAGATTCACGTCCATCGAGTCAGTGATGCCATCCAGCCATCTCATCCTCTGTCGTCCCCTTCTCCTCCTGCTCCCAATCCCTCTCAGCATCAGAGTCTTTTCCAAGGAGTCAACTCTTCGCATGAGGTGGCCAAAGTACTGGAGTTTCAGCTTTAGCATCATTCCTTCCAAAGAAATCCCAGGGCTGATCTCCTTCAGAATGGACTGGTTGGATCTCCTTGCAGTCCAAGGGACTCTCAAGAGTCTTCTCCAACACCACAGTTCAAAAGCATCAATTCTTCGGCGCTCAGCCTTCTTCACAGTCCAACTCTCACATCCATGCATGACCACAGGAAAAATCATAGCCTTGACTAGACGCACCTTTGTTGGCAAAGTAATGTCTCTGCTTTTGAATATGCTATCTAGGTTGGTCATAACTTTCCTTCCAAGGAGTAAGCGTCTTTTAATTTCATGGCTGCAGTCACCATCTGCAGTGATTTTGGAGCCCAGAAAAATAAAGTCTGACACTGTTCCACTTTTTCCCCATCTATTTCCCATGAAGTGATGGGACCAGATGCCGTGATCTTCGTTTTCTGAATGTTGAGCTTTAAGCCCACTTTTTCACTCTCCACTTTCACCTTCATCAAGAGGCTTTTTAGTTCCTCTTCACTTTCTGCCATAAGGGTGGTGTCATCTGCATATCTGAGGTTATTGATATTTCTCCTGGCAATCTTGATTCCAGCTTGTGTTTCTTCCAGTCCAGCGTTTCTCATGATGTACTCTGCATATAAGTTAAATAAGCAGGGTGACAATATACAGCCTTGATGTACTCCTTTTCCTGTTTGGAACCTTTTCCTATTTGGAACCTATATACAACCTATGGGAGGGGGTAATTCTAGAGTGCACAGAGCTATTTTAAAAAATAAACTATATAACTTAAAATTGATTGCTTATTTAAGTATAAATAAATATCTCTTAAATATGCTATCTTCAGGATAGGCTAACTCTTCAGTAGCTCTTTTCCAGCATGTGGACACCAGATCCTCTAATTTATTTGTTAAAATATGACATTATGAAAAATATTTGTCAGAATTTGCTATAAAAACTGGCAAAAAATAGCATGAAGTTTGTCAAAAGGATATTGAGAAAAATAACCTAACTTGTTATAATATCAGAAAAATGTTTTTCCAGAGAGAGAGAAAATGAGAGAGGAGAGTTTCCATGGTGAAGAGAAAGAGGCATGGTATGGGATTGGGGATGGAAAAGAATGACATTTAATACTAAGTATAGATAAACTAGGAAATTTAGGTGGAATTCAGATTTTTAAAATAAATAGATATAATACACAAAATTTTTATTGTATACAACATTTCCAGTAAATGCCAGTATTGTTTGATCATCTTATATTTTGCTTTCAATTTATTTTTTATACTTCCAAACTTTAAAATGATGCCCATTAGAACAAATAAATAATTTTCTACAATATTATGTAGAAAGTCTAATAAGCATGACAATTAATAACTAGGGAAGACAGTATATTCAAAAATAATATCTGGTCAGGGGATCCTAAATTGAGCACAGTTCTCTTTGGTTTCCTAAGGACTATTAGTAGCTAAAAATATTAACATCATTTAAAAATTAATAGCTATTATATATGATTAATTTTAAGCTTATATTATAATTGAATATTCAACATTAAGACAATTATTTTTGTCCAGTTCTGTGCGAAGCATGATTCTAGGTGCAGATACTTGACTGTAAATAAAATAGCCAAGGAAATTAATAAAATTAGTTCTGGGTCCATGACAAGTTAATGATTCCTATTCTCTGGAGAAAGTTTTTGCACTACTTCCCCTGAGTTCATACTGTAGTTCTTAATCCTTACTGCTATTAGAATTAGCTGGGGCTCACTTGCAGTAGCTTAGGCTCAACCCAGATTTATTGAAACAGATTTCTGGAGATGAAGCCTATCTTTTCTTTCTTTCCTTCTCTCTTTTTAAATTCTGTGGTGCACAGAGTTGAGAACCATTGGTCTAGAGTATGCCAAATGTAAAGCAGCAGATGGAAAGCCTGTTTTGTTTCTGAAGATGGATAGCTACTTCTGCTAAAAAACTTATGCTCACTCTGTTCCTCTGGAAACCAGCTTGACGGTTCCTTAAAAAAACTGGGTGTTTAGGGAGCATGCAGTGACTAAAACGTGTATCCCTTGTTTCAATAATTACTATTAATGATTTAAAAACTTCTGGATGGACTTGTCCACCAAGGGTAAATGATTGAACATAATGCTTTCTCTAAAAGGGCAGAAGAGAAGCACGCCAGAGGGAGGGAAAGAAATTAAAGAAAATAAAAAGAGAATAGGAAAAACAAGACTAGTAGGGTTAAGAGATGTGAATATTGTCTTAAGTAGCTGCAGACTCTGAGATTTTTCTTGAAAACATGCCAGACATGTGAATTTTTCTTCAAAAAAGATATCAATACATTCTGATAGTATTTAAAAATGCCAAGCAATGGGTTACATTTGGGACCTGGGGAAAAGTTACTGTTTCAGAAACAATCTTCTGAAAGAATGGAAATTATAGATAAGTAATGTAACTGTTATTTTCCTCTATTTCTTTGCATTGATCGCTGAAGAAGGCTTTCTTATGTCTTCTTGCTATTCTTTGGAACTCTGCATTCAGATGTTTATATCTTTCCTTTTCTCCTTTGCTTTTCGCTTCTCTTCTTTTCACAGCTATTTGTAAGGCCTCCCCAGACAGCCATTTTGCTTTTTTGCATTTCTTTTCTATGGGAATGGTCTTGATCCCTGTCTCCTGTACAATGTCACGAACCTCATTCCATAGTTCATCAGACACTCTATCTATCTATCAGATCTAGGCCTTTAAATCTATTTCTCACGTCCACTGTATAATCATAAGGAATTTGATTTAGGTCATACCTGAATGGTCTGGTGGTTTTCCCTACTTTCTTCTATTTAAGTCTGAATTTGGCAATAAGGAGTTCATGGTCTGAGCCACAGTCAGCTCCTGGTCTTGTTTTTGCTGACTGTATAGAGCTTCTCCATCTTTGGCTGCAAAGAATATAATCAATATGATTTCAGGGTTGCCCATCTGGTGATGTCCATGTATAGAGTCTTCTCTTGTGTTGTTGGAAGAGGGTGTTTGTTATGACCAGTGCATTTTCTTGGCAAAACTCTACTAGTCTTTACCCTGCTTCGTTCCATATTCCAAGGCCAAATTTGCCTGTTACTCCAGGTGTTTCTTGACTTCCTACTTCTGCATTCCAGTCCCCTATAATGAAAAGGACATCTTTTTTGGGTGTTAGTTCTAAAAGGTCTTGTAGGTCTTCATAGAACCGTTCAACTTCAGCTTCTTCATCGTTACTGGTTGGGGCATAGACTTGGATTACTGTGATATTGAATGGTTTGCCTTGGAAACGAACAGAGATCATTCTGTCGTTTTTGAGATTGCATCCAAGTACTGCATTTTGGACTCTTTTGTTGACTATGATGGCTACTCCATTTCTTCTGAGGGATTCCTGGCCACAGTAGTAGATATAATGGTCATCTGAGTTAAATTCACCCATTCCAGTCCATTTCAGTTCACTGATTCCTAGAATGTCGACATTCACTCTTGCCATCTCTTGTTTGACCACTTCCAATTTGCCTTGATTCATGGACCTGATATTCCAGGTTCCTATGCAATATTGCTCTTTACAGCATTGGACTTTGCTTCTATCATCAGTCACATCCACAGCTGGGTATTCTTTTTGCTTTGGCTCCATCCCTTCATTCTTTCTGGAGTTATTTCTCCACTGATCTCCAGTAGCATATTGGGCACCTACTGACCTGGGGAATTTCTCTTTCAGTATCCTATCATTTTGTCTTTTCATACTGTTCATGGGGTTCTCAAGGCAAGAATACTGAAGTGGTTTGCCATTCCCTTCTCCAGTGGACCACATTCTGTCAGATCTCTCCATTACCTGCCCATCTTGGGTTGCCCCACGGGCATGGCTTAGTTTCATTGAGTTAGACAAGGCTGTGGTCCTAGTGTGATTAGATTGACTAGTTTTCTGTGGGTCTGGTTTCAGTGTGTTTGCCCTCTGAAACAGACAGAAAACAACAGAATGGGAAAGACTAGAGATCTCTTCAAGAAAATCAGAGATACCAAAGGAACATTTCATGCAAAGATGGGCTCAATAAAGGACAGAAATGGGATGGACATAACAGAAGCAGAAGATATTAAGAAGAGATGGCAAGAATACACAGAGGAACTGTACAAAAAAGATCTTCACAACCCAGATAATCACGATGGTGTGATCACTGACCTAGAGCCAGACATCCTGGAATGTGAAGTCAAGTGGGCCTTAGAAAGCATCACTATGAACAAAGCTAGTGGAGATGACAGAATTCCAGTTGAGCTATTCCAAATCCTGAAAGATGATGCCTGCACTCAATATGCCAGCAAATTTGGAAAACTCAGAGTGGCCAGGACTGGAAAAGATCAGTTTTTCATTCAATCCCAAAGAAAGGCAATGCCAAAGAATGCTCAAACTACCACACAATTGCACTCATCTCTCACGCTACTAAAGTAATGCTCAAAATTCTCAAGCCAGGCTTCAGCAATATGTGAACCGTGAACTTCCTGATGTTCAAGCTGGTTTTAGAAAAGGCAGAGGAACCAGAGATCAAATTGCCAACATCCGCTGGATCATCAAAAAAGCAAGAGAGTTCCAGAAAAACATCTATTTCTGCTTTATTGACTATGCCAAAGACTATGTGGATCACAATAAACTGTGGACAATTCTGAAAGAGATGGGAATACCAGACCACCTGATCTGACTCTTGAGAAACCTGTATACAGGTCAGGAAGCAATAGTTAGAACTGGACATCGAACAACAGACTGGTTCCAAACAGGAAAAGGAGTACATCAAGGCTGTATATTGTCACCCTGTTTATTTAACTTATATGCAGAGTACATCATGAGAAACGCTGGACTGGAAGAAGCACAAGCTGGAATCAAGATTGCCAGGAGAAATATCAATAACCTCAGATATGCAGATGACACCACCCTTATGGCAGAAAGTGAAGAGGAACTAAAAAGCCTCTTGATGAAAGTGAAAGTGGAGAGTGAAAAAGTGGGCTTAAAGCTCAACATTCAGAAAACGAAGATCATGGCATCCAGTCCCATCACTTCATGGGAAATAGATGGGGAAACAGTGGAAACAGTGTCAGACTTTTATTTTTCTGGGCTCCAAAATCACTGCAGATGGTGACTGCAGCCATGAAATTAAAAGATGCTTACTCCTTGGAAGGAAAGTTATGACCAACCTAGATAGCATATTCAAAAGCAGAGACATTACTTTGCCAACAAAGGTGCGTCTAGTCAACGCTATGGTTTTTCCAGTGGTCATGTATGGATGGACTGTGAAGAAGGCTGAGCGCCGAAGAATTGATGCTTTTGAACTGTGGTGTTGGAGAAGACTCTTGAGAGTCCCTCGGATTGCAAGGAAGTCCAACCAGTCCATCCTAAAGGAGATTAGCCCTGGGTGTTCATTGGAAGGACTGATGCTAAAGCTGAAACTCCAGTACTTTGGCCACCTCATGGGAAGAGTTGACTCATTGGAAAAGACTCTGATGCTGGGGGGGATTGGGGGCAAGAGAAGGGGACGACAGAGGATGAGATGGCTGGATGGTATCACTGACTCGATGGACGTGAGTCTGAGTGAACTCCAGGAGTTGGTGATGGACAGGGAGGCGTGGCGTGCTGCGATTCTTGGGGTTGCAAAGAGTTGGACACGACTGAGCGACTGATCTGATCTGATCTGAATGTAACTGTTATGCTAGAACAGTCTGTGATAAACACACAGGATCGACTTACAGGGCAGGAGTGGTCAGAGGCTCAAGACCTGCCATTAGATTTCTTCTAGATGATACTCATATTCCCAGGAGGACCACTAGTATAACACAGCTAAGACCCTTACACACTCTGCTTACCTCAGGTCTTCCAAATCCTAAGGCTGGCCCTGAGTATAAGATACCTTTTTATCCTCCTAGTTAATGTGTAAAAGAATATGCTATTCATTCCAAAGTTTTCAGCATTTCTTTCCATGCCCCATTCACTTTCTCTAATCTCTTCCACAGGGAAGTCATCATTAAGTGGGAATAATCATATCTACTTCATAGTGCTATTGTAAAGATTAAATGTATGAACATATATATGACATGCTTAGCACATATCTGCCACACAATCAAGATGACTCAACCTTCCTACATTTCAGTAAACAAGTCTGAAGAAATTTAATAAAACATGAGATTCAGCCTAATTACATTTAAATACTTCAAAACCTAAGAGATGCTCTGCTTGTCTTCAGGCCCAGAGACTCAGTTATTCATCCTCTGTCTTCTTTCAATAACTTTCTTGATGTTGGAAGCCCCACCTTGGTTTACCATTTTCTTTGCTATATAATTTCTCCTGCAATGCAGGAAACTCAGATTCAGTCTCTGCGTTGGGAAGATCCCCTGGAGAAAGATATGGCAACCCACTCCAGTATTCTTGCCTGGGAGATCCCAGGGACAGAGGAGCCCGGTGAGCTAGTCCATAGGGTCGCAAAGAATTGGGTATGACAGCATGCATGCATCTGGCACCATTTGTTGAAGAGACTGTTTCCTGCATTGAATGGTCTTAGCACTCTTACTGAAAATCAACTGACCATAAGATATTGACTACAGTTTATTTGTGGACTTTCTATTTTATGCTTTTGGTCTGTATGTTTATCCTTGTTACAGTACCACACTGTTTTCATGAATTTTGATATAAGAAAGTCCTTCAACTTTGCTATTCTTTTTCACACTTGTTTTGGCTCTTTTGGGTCCCTTGAAATTTTACAGGAATTTTAAAATTGGCTTTTCCATTTCTGCAAAAAAGGCTGTTAGATTTTTGACAGGGATTGCATTGGATCTATAGACTAATTTGTGGAGTATTGCCATCTTAAGTCTTCCAATTTATGAACATGTCTTTCCACTTACTTAGGTCTTCATTGGAGAAGGCAATGGCACCCCACTCCAGTACTCTTGCCTGGAAAATCCCATGGACGGAGGAGTAGGCTGCAGTCCATGGGTTCCCTAGGAGTTGGACACGACTGAGCGACTTCTCTTTCACTTTTCACTTTCATGCACTGGAGAAGGACATGGCAACCCACTCCAGTGTTCTTGCCTGGAGAATCCCAGGGACAGGGGAGCCTGGTGGGCTGCCGTCTATGTGGTCGCACAGAGTCAGACACGACTGAAGCGACTTAGCAGCAGGTCTTCATTTCAGCAATATTTTGTACTTTTCAGTGTACAAGCCTTATACCTCCTTTGTTAGATTTATTCCCAAGTTTTGTAAATGAAAAGGTTTTCTAATTTTCATCTTACACTTTTGGGCAGTATATAGAAATCAGCTAACATTTGTGTGTTGACCTTGTAACATTAATGATAGCTCTAATAGTTACGTGTGTGTTTTGTTTAGGATTTTTAATATATAGGATCAAAACAGTTGCAAACGGAGTTTTACTTCTTCCTAATTGCTAATTCCTTTTCTTTCTTGCCTAACTGCTTTGGCTAGAACTTCTTGTACAATGTTGACTAGGAATGGTGGGAGTGGACATTTTCCCGATGTTGGAGGAAAATCTTTTAATCTTTTATCATTTATTGTGTGGTTAACTGTGGGTTTTTCATGAATGTTTTTTAACAGGGTGAGGAAATTTCATTCTCTTCCAAGTTTGCTGAGTGCTTTTATCATTAAAGGGTATTGATTCCTGTCAAATGCTTTATCAACTGAGATGCTAATGTTATCTTTTCTTTAAATAATGAAGAGCTTTATTTTCATGTCACTGACTAGCTGAGTTCTCTTCATTCTATTAAGTGGTAAATTACATTGATGGATTGATTTTTGTATTTGAACCACCCCTATATTTTTGCAATACATTCTTAGTTCATCATGGTATAAAATCTGCTTTTGCCTGGCTTAAGTATCAAGGTAGTGCTGGTCTTATAAACTTGTGAAGTCTACCAAATTCTGGTTTGATTTTTGTATTTGAACCACCCCTATATTTTTGCAATAAATTCTTAGTTTGTCATGGTATAAAATCTGCTTTTGCCTGGCTTAGGTATCAAGGTAATGCTGGTCTTATAAACTTGTGAAGTCTACCAAATTCTGGTTCTGAACTTTTTTTGTTTTTGATGATTGAGTCAATTCTTACTTGTTAGATTTGTTTAGATTTATTTCTTCTTAAATCAGTTTTAGTGATTTGTGTATTTCCAGAAATTTGTCTATTTCATACAGATTATCTATTTTGTTGGCCATAAAACATTAAAAAAAAATTATTACTTATTTATTTGGCTGTGCCGAGTCTTAGTTGTGAAATGCGAGATCTTTGATCTTCATTGCAGCATTCAGGATCTTTCGTTGTGGTAGGTGGGATCCAGTACCCCAACCAGGGACTGAAGCTGGGCCCCTGTACTGGGAGTGTGGAGTCCTAGCCACGGGACCAACAGAGAAGTCCCATAAAGCGTATTTTTGATTTATGACTGAGCCATCCAAAATACCATGAAATTTATCTAATATTCATAAAACCTGGAAGTATGTTTACTTACATTTACTTTTCTAAAGCAAAATGTATATAAAATTCCATATGAATTTTATTTAAATAAAATATCCCCCCAATATTAAGGAACCAAAAATTTCTGGTAAGAGTATAACTGATAAATTTTACTTCTAAAGCATTAACATTCTTTTAAATTAAAATAAATGATTTATTTAAAATAAAGTTTTTTAAATTAATGATTTCTCACATGAAATGAAACTTCTTTTCTACCTAGAAGCAGGAGTGGTAACAGCATGGACTCCTGAGCCAGACTTCTACACCTGAATCCCTACTCTGCCACTAACTTGCTATATATAATCTTGGGGTTAAACTCTCCATGCTCCAGTTTCCTCATCTGAGTAAGGAGAATAATAAAAGGAGAACAATTAAGTACATTAACGCATGCAAAAAGCTTGGATCCTAATTCATAAGTATTCAATAGTTCACAGATATTCTTAATTTTCATAAGGTGGTCATTAACTGGGGCTAAAATTAAGAGCAGCTGGATGAGATGTTCATTGGGATAATGGAGAAGCTAATAGTAAAAGTTAAGACAGCAGTCTTGGATGATGCACACAAGGAAGGGCCATATTTTCCTCTAGATTTACAAGATCCCAGTCTAAGAGAAGAATAAATGTTTTGGCAAATGCTCTGTCACTAGAAAAGAAATCAGTTTTCTTCATTTGTATCCAGGACAGCAGGTCCTATTGACTACAAAACTCCATTAGAAAGACCCTCCAGGGGGACAGAAAATCAAAGTAACTGTTCTAATGAATCCCATAAAAGAAAGGAAGATCCTCAGGGACAAGAATCAGTTCCTTACCTTTAAGGTGAGTCTGACTCCACTGCAGACACAGGGAAGGAGACAGTGAATGATGAATGGAGATGAGAAGTAAACAAAAGGATAAGCACTTTCCTTTCAAATCCAGGCCTAAGCCTCCACATGAAGGGATGATGTACTAACACATTTCTACTTCTGAAATTTTTGTTTTGTTTCTTATACCTTTTTCCTCTTCTCTCTCTTACCCTAAATAAATATACTCTACAGCTGACCCCATCTTGTGAGGAAAATATCTGAATTCATATACACACTACAATGAATATATGAAATAATAATATATTTGTCATGATCACTGCTATTTTCTTAGTACCCACACCAGTAAAATGCCCATGGAATTTTCTTTGAGAATAAAAGTCCTAAGTTTGTTGACTTCAAAGGTAGAAAAATTTCATGAGTATTCAAAATCAGCTCAAAAAAAAAAAAAGCTCAATTTTTAAAGGAAGCAACCAAAATAAAGGCTACACTGATACAGAATGTAAAAACACATTAACCACAATATGAACTTTTAAAAGGTGAGAATTTAGTTTATACTCTTTTTATATTAAGATATGTTAATGACTTATACCCTAAAGAATTTACCGTAAAATACTGCCCAGTGCACTTGTGCAAACAATAAATAATTCACTGACAGTATTAACATTCACATGTGTAATTAAGAGTTTACAAATGTACAAAATTTGGGGTAATAAATACTTTAAACTCATTTGCCAAACATTCAGTAAGCCCATCCCCTCCAAACTGATTACAAAGACGCACAAAGGATTACTAGTTCTGGCAAAAGATAAGAAACAAGGCAGGAGAGGCAAACACAGACTTGAGAACATAGGAATATCCAAACAGTTCTTTGATACAAAAAGACAAAATCAAAACATTTTTAATAATAGAAAAGAAAACAAATCCATATAATTAAATGCTACTTAGGTGAAAGAACCTTAGAGGGTATATAGCATTTATTTTCTCCACAAAATGTGCATATCTTGAATTTAATGTAAAACACCTTGTTTCAGTTCCAAAGGAAGAATATCATAATATAGAGTTCTTGATGAATCTAGATGGAATGAATATTTAAATAGATCCCAAAGATCAAAACAAGCTTTTATTTGGTCATTGTTCTCTTTAATGTTCATTAAATTGATTCACTTAGAAACTTTAGAAATAAAACTCTACAACCAAAGCACAGAAAATTCAGCTATTCCTGAAAAAAACTAAATGCATAGTCTTTAGTATATCATTAAAATAGTGGTTGTGGTTAAGCAAACAAATGAATAAAAATTACTACAACTCATGTATGGTAAAGTTACAAAGCAATACATTAGAAGTTTTATCAGATGTATCTGCACTATAATAAAAGAAATCTGGATAATAGTATTCAGTAAAATGTTTTTGATTATTAAAAGAAATGAAATTCCCAATTAACCCTGGGTTGTGTTAGGAGCAGTGCATTTGTCGTCATATTCTATATATCAGGAACATACATTCACAATCCACCAGACACAGTTTTAATCTCCTAAGAAGTGAAAGTTTTTAATCCTGGTTCTTCTGTTCTTTCCTTCCGTGTTTTAACATCTTCATTTAGAGATCAGGCACTTTGTGCCCAGGAATGTGGCGTTGCAAATTTACTAAAAACATATCCATTGATAGCAGAATAATTATACTAAATTCATAAAGGAAGAAGATATCTTCATTTAGAAAAACAAGCACTAAGTTATAGTTTCACAGTCACAACGCAAGCTCCAGCTCTTCCAAGGCACAGTGGAGCAACCTAAAAAAACAAACAAAAAACCAAAAAGACTTGTGTTGGGATTGTGGGTAAAAATGTTGATAATACTACAACAGTCAATGAAATATTGAAACAGTTTGCTCACAGTGGTTGCCAAAGAGCTGCTGCCCAAACCCTACTGTCCGAGCTCTTCTGCTGGCTCTTTTCTTAAACGAGATCCTCTTTCCTGATGCCAAAGCTTCACGGACTAAATCGTTTTGAGTATATAACACAATGTAGCATTCACTTCTCTTTAAAGATGACTTTTAAAGACAGATCAGGAACTGTTCTATGTGAAACACTATTTTGGCCAAAATTATGTACAATATGGATGTGAGACAAGGTTGAACACTTAGAGTAACTTTGTGACCAACATGGAGAAAATACCAAGTATTATCCAGAGCTGCAGTGACTTTGCTGTCTCAGAGAGTACACAAAATACACTGCTGCCTGGGATCTGCTTACTCTGGAGGAACCACTGACTTCACAGTTATTGATGACCTTCTCAGCATGGCTGAAAAGTCTAAACTCATTCTACTACTTGTTAGCAGAGTGAATAAATAACACATATCATCCACCCAGCTTCTTGGGAGTGAAAACAAACCTGGTGAATAAACTCTACACCCGTGAGAACAGTGAGACAGAAATATGAGCCACTTGGGAGAAAGTATAATCTTATGAATAAGCAACAATTCTTAAATATTTCACTTATTGTCTTTTTTTTTTTCCCCCAAAAGTACTCTAGACACTGGAGTAATTCATAGTGGAGATAAGTGTAGACAAGAATAGTTTTAAAAGAAAGACTACTTTGAGCCCAGTAAGAATCTATGCATTTGAGCTAACAGAATTAAAACATTAAGCATTTGGAAAGGGTTTTGTTTTGTACCTATGCATGTACGGATATGTCGTAAAGTGTTTTTGTCAAATGGTGGTGGGGGTTAGTTTCTCAGTCATGTCTCTTTGTAACATCATAGCCTGCCAGGTTCCTCTGTCTTTAGGATTATCCTGGGAGGAACAGTTAAATGGGTTGCAATTCCCTTCTCCAGGAGATCTTCCCAATCTGGGGATGGTAACCCAGGTCTCCTGCTTGGCAGGCAGATTCTTTACCACTGTGCCACCTGTACGATATCAAAATGACCTTCTAGTCATTTTGACTCTCCTCTCCTGACCAATTAAGGATACACCTGACTTCAACGTGAGTGAATTCACGGTTGTTCTCCACCTGAATCAGTTGTTTTCATCACCGTTACATCTTTTTGATTAAATAACCTATTTTAAAACCATATTTACTTATAGTATTCTAGAAGTAACCTCCAAGTCATTTAAATCACAATGTCTGTAATTAGTAGTTTTTCTCAAAACACTCAAGACACTGTCTCTACCCTGTGAACAGTCGATGTTGTCATGATAACCAGCTAGAAAGTTTAGCTTTGAAAATTTACTAAACGCAATGTGGTCACCTGTTTTGGGTCAATGCTGGTAGTGGGGTGAGTGGTAGCTTAAGACTTCATAATCATATTTCATTTCCTATGCAAATAAATGTCCTCCTGTCCATTTGTAGGACCATCGAATGGAAAACATTTATTTTTCAGATACTATGGTTATAAGTTCACATTTGGGAGCTTTAAAATCACTTATATGTGGAATCTAAATAATGCAACAAACTAGTGAATACAACAACAACAACAACAACAACAAAACAGACTCATGGATCTAGAGAACTAGTGGTTACCACTGGAGAGAGTGGAGGAGCAAAACAGAGGTAGAGAATTAAGAGTTACAAACAACTGCGTATAAAACGGGCTTCCCAGGTGGCACAGTGGTAAAGATTCTGCCTGCCAATGCAGAAGACCCAAGAGAAGTGGGTTTGACTGATCCCTGGGTGGGATCCCCTGGAAGAGGAAATGGCAACCCACTCCAGTACTTTTGCCTGGAAAATTCCATGGACAGAGGAATCTGGCAGTCTACAATCCATGGGATAACAGAGTCAGACACGACTGAGCAAACACATGTATAAAATAAGCCACAAAGACACACTGTACAACACAAGGAATACAGTCATCTTTAAATTGTTAATCACTATATTGTACACTTGTAACTTATATAATATTGTATACTAATTGTTCTTCAATAAAAAATTTTTAAAAAGTAATGGAGATGGCATATAAAGCAAAGGGCTGTATGGTCACAGATTATGAATTCTGATACAGAGTGATTCAGCATAAAGTATTAATTATCTGTAATAGCAAGTTTGAAATAGATTTCCTTATAACTGGCCTAAGGGCTTAAATGAAATACATTTCAGGAAAAGAGAGTCTTCTCTCTCTTCTTGGGTTCCTCAATTATCATTCACAACTTCTTCTGCCATGGTAGGAGGCTGATGGTAGTTTCTTATGAAATTCTGTAGCTCTAACTCAAGTCCTCAAATTATGCCTTCTCCCCTTCACCAAGTGATCTCACTTATTTAAGAAATAAGATCAAGGTTATACAATCTAAGTCTCTTTACCTACCATTCTCTTCACCTGAAAATACTTTCTATCTTTCAATCCTCATATTCTCATCTTCCCCTCCAGTTTTGGAGGATAAAACCTTTCCTCCAGTCTGAGGATAAAAACTTTCCTCCTGCCTTTGCCCTCAATTCTGTTTTCTGTCCTTCTTTTCAGAAAAATGCCTTCAACTTTGCTTTCTGTCAACTCTCCTGTCTTCATCTTTAATTGTGAAAAAGATTCTAGGCTCAAAATTTAACTCCACCATTTACCTGCTGTGTGACACTGAGTCAGCTATTTAGACACCTCATCCAATACAGTGAGGAGATAATAGTACTTACCTCATAGAGTTGTTGGGAAGATTCTTTAATGTGAAGTGCTTAGAACAGAGCCAGGTACATAAAATGTATTAAGTGTTAACTTTCTATCATTATCATTATTTTAAAATTGTATGCCGCTCTAGCTTCCACATTTCCTTTTAATCTTCTGGTGGCTTCTGCTTCTATCACATTCTCAAAGGTCCTGACAACTTCATGAATGACAAATCTTCTTCATTCTTTTATGTTATTGAAATCTTCTCTCCTTTATTTTAATGCTCTATTTCATTATCTACTAAGATACTCTCTGATCATTCTTTTGCTGTTTTCTCCAGAAGCTGCACCTCTCTAGACAACCTGCTGCTGCTGCTAAGTCGCTTCAGTCGTGCCTGACTCTGTGCGACCCCATAGACGGCAGCCCGCCAGGCTCCCCCGTCCCTGGGATTCTCCAGGCAAGAACACTGGAGTGGGTTGCCATTTCCTTCTCCAATGCATGAAAGTGAAAAGTGAAAGTGAAGTCGCTCAGTCGTATCCGACTCTTAGCGACCTCATGGACTTCAGCCTACCAGGCTCCTCCGTCCATGGGATTTTCCAGGCAAGAGTACTGGAGTTGGGTGCCATTGCCTTCTCCGTATAAATGAAGCAACCTTCTAAATGTCCTTTCACCCAGCCTTCACTTACCCTGCCCCAACCCAATTTACCTTGGCCCCAGCTTCTGACATGTGGATTTTCTATTACTGCATTGCTCTCTCAGTTAAAAGTCTCCACTGGATTCTCACTATCAAACTCTTTAGGCTAACCATTACAGACCTCCATCCTGACTCCAACCTTCCTCTCCAAGAATTCCTACTCTTCTCAATCATGGAGTCTTATAACCAGCCCCACTTCCTCAAGATAGCCTGCGTATTTCCACTTTAGTGACATTTATTTAATGTTTTCTTACATTAATAATGTTTTCTTACAATTAATAATTTCTCTGAGTATTAACTCACACTTTAAAGGTAATTTTGAATTTTAACTATACTATAAAATTAAACACTCCCTCTGTTTTCTTATATTTAATTAAGAGATGACTTTATCTTGCTTATGCTATGTATTTTAATACTGGACATAATTAGGGTCTGTTTTACCAAAAGAATTGTTTTTAACAAAAATACAGTAAGTGTAATAATGAAACATGAAATGCCATACCTGGGTCCACTCATTTGTCTGGGGATCATAAGCCTCCACTGTATTAAGATAAGTCTGTCCATCATACCCTCCAACAGCATATAATTTATCACCAAGTAAACAGACCCCCACAGCATCTCTGCTGATGCTCATAGAAGCCACTGCAGTCCACATATCTGTTTTAGGATCATATCTGAAAGGAAATTTTAGAAATGGAGCTGACATTATTCTCACAACACTTTACATAAAATCCTTCTGTCCTTTAATCCTATTTTATGTCTTATTATCTATTACATAATGAACACATTTTAGAGAAAAAAATCAGTATTTTCCTGAAAACTTCTAAATTACAACAGAATTATTTTACAGATGTGTAACATTTAAACTAGTCCAAAAGAGCTCATGTGAATGTTTAAAACTGCTTTAGGGTTTTAGATTGCCTACTGCAAATCTGAAGAAATCAATTCATGAAGCTCTGCATAAGATGGGTGCTCTATGTAAGATGACTAACAGCCTCAACTGCAGCTTTTTTTTGCTTTTTATGTTTTTTTTTGGGGGTGGTGGTGGTGGTGCTGGGATCGAAACCTATACCCCTCACAATGGAAGCTTGGAGTCCTAACCACTGGACAACCAGGGAATTCCCCTCAATCACTGTTAACTGCTCATTTTTAGAGTTTCTTGTCCTTTTCATGAAGTATGTTAACTAGAACTGCTCCCAAATTGTCTAAGAGCAGATACACCATGCTAAGATGACTTATATTGCTTCCAAATGACTTATATATGCTTCTTGTATTAATGAACAGCTTTTCACTGGGTGCGGTCCTATAGTGGGCCTGTAATTTATGGGACAAAGTGTTTAAACACTTCCATATATCTTTCCTGGATTTTAACATGCAGCAGGCAAAGTCTGAATTATTTTCTTCCTGACACAGGTGAAACATAGGTGTTAACTATCTTGCTTTCTCAAAAAACACCAACTCTGCTTATTATTTTATAGAAAGCACTCACTGTCATCTACAAACCTTCATTTTTTATCCTTCTTTTAGTCATTTATAATTTATTAAATAATTCACACACATACACATATTTGTTAACTTTTCATTGCTCTTTAAAATCCAAGATCCTTAACAGGGCTTCAAGACTCTACAAGATCTGCCCCGACCTCCCCCTACTACTTTCCTGCCACTTCTGTCGTTCTGTGTTCTCCAGTGACAGTAGCTGCCTTCCAGTTTTGAAACATATACCTTTCTGATGTGTTCATACACACTCCTACTCAATTTACTTCCTGCTGCTGCTGCTGCTGCTGCTGCTAAGTCGCGTCAGTCGTGTCCGACTCTGTGCAACCCCATAGACGGCAGCCCAAAAGGCTCTGCCGTCCCTGGGATTCTCCAGGCAAGAACACTGGAGTGGGTTGCCATTTCCTCTCCAATGCATGAAACTGAAGAGTGAAAGTGAAGTCGCTCAGTTGTGTCCGACTAGTAGTGACCCCATGGACTGCAGCCTACCAAGTTCCTCCGTCCATGAGATTTTCTAGGCAAGAGTACTAGAGTGGCTTGCCATTGCCTTCTCCAAAATCTACTTCCTAAATCCCTTCAATTCTCTGGATCACACAGAAGATGGGGGGGGGGGGGGCTGAACCACTGTCCAGAGCTTGTGTTGATGTCAGGCTCTTTACCTAGACCCATATATGAGTTTTGAACATGGATAACTTGTTCAAGTTTTAAGTCTTACTAGCCCTTTATTTTCTTTTACTATTTCATACTACTTCATTTTATATCAAAACATGTCAGAAATGTCCCTTTCCTTTTTGCTTATTTGCTTCCAGCTCCTAATTCATTCTCTGTAAAATTCATCAGACTCCTTTTCTTATTAGGTACAATATCCAGTACAAAATAGGTACACAGTAAATGTTTGTCAAAGGATTCAATTAATGAATTATGTAATCAATTCTAAGGTAACACTGAGGGAAGACTCTGAGGGGGTTGCTGGAGACAGATCAAGAGATGGCCTGAGCAAACCACCCAGTATTTACAGAGCTCATAATGAACTGCCTTGTTTGTGGGTGCTCAAGTTGGAGAAGGCGAGGGTGGGATGATTTGAGAGAATAGCACTGAAACATGTATATTATCATATGTGAAATAGATTGCCAGTCCAGGTTCGATGCATGAGGCAGGGTGCTCAGGGTGCACTGGGATGAGCCGGGGGGATGGGACGGGGAGGGAGGTGGGAGGGAGGGTCAGGATCAGGAACACATGTACACCCATGGCTGATTCATGTGAATGTATGGCAAAAACCACCACAATGCTGCTGCTGCTGCTAAGTCGCTTCAGTCGTGTCCGACTCTGTGCGACCTCATAGACGGCAGCCCACCAGGCTCCCCCGTCCCTGGGATTCTCCAGGAAAGAACACTGGAGTGGGTTGCCATTTCCTTCTCCAATGCATGAAAGTGAAAAGTGAAAGTGAAGTCACTCAGTTGTGTCCGACTCTTAGCGACCCCATGGACTGTAGCCTACCAGGCTCCTCCATCCATGGGATTTTCCAGGCAAGAGAACCACCACAATATTGTAAAGTAATTAGCCTCCAATTAAAATTTAAAAAAATAAAAACAAACCAAAAACAAGAGTTATTAATTTGTGTGGGAGTGTCAGAGGCTTAGGTTTGTTGATTCATTCCTAGCTTTCTTTCACAGGAGATACCTCTCCACACAGTCCGACAGCCTGGAAGTCAAGTTGGATGCAGGTGCGTCGTGTCCCCCGATGGCATACAGCAATCCGTTCCAGGTAGTGACTCCTACTCCCCCTCTCCTTTTTGACATTTGTGCACAGAGTGTCCACTTATTAGTATGAGGATCAAAACATTCTACTGACTTGAGACAGGAACTTCCATCACGACCACCAACTGCATAAAGTCTATAAAAAGAACAAATTGAATGGGAAATAAGAGACAGTCCTATTATTATGCATAGAACAAAGAAAGAGGTTATTCTTATGGTATTTCATTGAATTCAGGGTGTCATCAGTTATAAGGAATACTGTCAATCTATGTGCCATTAAGAACGAAGATGTGCTACCTATTAAATGGCACATGTATATATCATATATTTGTATATATCACATATCATTCTGTACATACATAAAAAAGAAAACATAAACTCATGTGAGCAAAGACAACTTTTTCACAGCTGCCATCTAACTGACAAGTTACCACTGATTGTAGAGTACATCACAATTTTAGAGATGTTAAAGTGTGTCTTAAAACAGATAAAAGATGATATATAAATATACCATGACATTTCTTAAATAGCTAAGATAGGACTTGGTGATAAAAGAAACTAACCTCTGAGCACTACCACAGGTGAGGCACTCTACATGTATTAATTTAATCATTACAGTGATCCTATGACAAACTATTTGTATCCTTGTTTCACAGGTAAAGAAACTGGGATTCATGGAGATTAAGAAACTTGCATGTGGTCACTCAGTAAGAAGGAGAAGCAGGACAACAGTTACATTAATGAGCAGTTGTACAGTCAACAGTCATCTGGGATGTATTTGTAATAGTGAAATATGAGAACAGAACTATCGATTCAAATATACTCATCTACTAGACAATGTTTAGGACATTAAAATATCATATTTATATTCATTGGTATGTTAATGTTCTAAATGTTGCCTAATAAACCAATAGAAATTCATTATCAGTCAATACACTGCACTAAGATTATTAATTATATTATTACTACTGCACTAATAAAAATATTATTAAAAAAATAATTTTATTTATTCAGTTTTGGTTGTGCTAGGTCTTCATTGGTGTGTGAGCTTTTCTCTAATTGCAGTGAGCAGGGGTTACTCTCTAGTTGTGGTATGAGTACTGCTAACTGTGGTGGCTGCTCTTGTTGCAGAGCACAGCTCTAGGGTGTGGGCTCAGGAGTTATCGCTCACAGGCCCTAGAGCATAGCCTCACTAGTTGTGGCACACGGGCTTAGTTGCCTTATGGCATGTGGGATTTTCCCAGCCCAGGGATAGAACCCAAGTCTCCAGCATTGGCAGGTAGGTGAATTCTTTACCACTGAGCCACCAGGGAAGCCCTAATTAAAAATATTTTTACTCTGATCTTAAAATATGTAAAATATTTTAAGTATTTGGACATATAAATGTTTTTTATTCAGCACAAAATCTTCTTAGACTTACTATTCACCTGGGAAACTCTTTGTAGATATTTTTCTATCAGTTTTTTGTAAAATAATAAATTCAGCTTACTGCATGTACAAAAGCTTACACATTTTGAATGTATGGATGCCTTAGTTAATATTCAGCTATCTTTTAATTCTTAAAAGAATAGGATTTGAACTATATCAAATTTCTACCCATTAAAACTCTTAAGTATTTATATTTGGGTAGATATACATATTTAAAAGAAATATTTCATAATTTTAATTCATTATTTGTAATACCTGTGCCACTAAAGTGAAGTGTTAGTTGCTCAGTAATGTCTGACTCTTTGTGACTCCACAGACTGTAGCCTGCCAGGCTCCTCTGCCCATGGAATTCTCCAGGCAAGAATACTGGAGTAGGTAGCCATTCCCTTCTCCAGGGGATCTTTCTGACCAGGGATCAAACCCAGGTTTCAAACTGGTTCTTAAATAATAAGATAACATATCTTAAACAGTAAAATATAGTTGCAGCAGTATATTGTTTTAAACTTAAAATATATTAATAGCATGGAATTTGAAATTTATTTGAAACTTCAACCTGTTAAAATTTTATGTTAAAAACTTTTTTTTGATGTTACTGCCTTAACAGTAAACTGTCCTCATCTTAAACTAATACTTGTTAGAGTAATTATATAAATACAGATCACAGAATGTTAGAAGGAATCAACAACTAGAAATGTCAATAACTAAAAACACATATACACATGCACAGTTTAATAGGATTTCAGGTACTGTACACTCTTCACAGTGAATTCCTCGGTCTTCCTTGTGAAAAGTGGTATAGTACACTCATTAAGAGAATGGACTCTGGAGCCAGACTCTCTGAGTTTGAATCCTGGTTCTACCACTTATCACTTACTAGCTGTGACTTTGGACGAGTTATTTAATCTCTATCTGCCTGTACTTTATCATCTATAAAATCTAAATCTTTTAATAATCAGTAACAATCTTACAAATAATTTTAAGTTTCTGTATTTTAACCTTTATTCTTTTCTCTTTCTGGAGATGATGATAAAGCATTTTAAATGAGTAAAGTTATGTAACAAACAACTTTTATTTAATAACCATATAGGTCTTCATTTTATGGAAGAAAGGCCTGGAAAAGATACTATATGTTTTAGTCTTTGAGTAACCAAGAGCTATTAGTGGTGGCTCTATCCAAATATGTTTATTTAGAGCAGACAAGAAACAAGGAAACATGTCTTTCTAAATGTATTCTAGTATTCAGCAGTTTATCAAGATAAGAAAGAAGTGTTAAGTAAGGAAAGGCTTCCCCCACAGCTCACTGGTAAAGACTCCATCTGCTAATGCAGGAGATCTGGGTTCAGTCCCTGGGTTGGGAAGATCCCCCAGAGAAGGAAATGGCAACCCATTCCAATATCCCTGCCTGGAAAATCCCATGGACAGAGGAGCCTGACAGTCTACAGTCCATGAGGTTGCAAAGAGTCAGACACAACTGTGCGACTAAAACACACACATATTTAAGTAAGGAAAAATCAGTAGAAGAGATGGAAGGAATTAGAGAAATACGAGTGAGACTATATAATTAAAAAAAAAAAACTTTTCAGTTACATAAACCACCAGATTTTTACTATATTGAATATTTATATAAAATTTACTTAAAATAACTAGAAATTTATAATATCTGTACATTAAAATAAAACCCTAACTTAATGTTGAGCTATTTATTTTTAGAACTATTATAAAAAAGAGACTAAAAAGTTTGTTTACATCATTCAAAGTATTTCTCTCATGATTTCTATGTATCTTTTAAGTTGGACATGCTATAGCTTGATACATTTAAGTGGAACTTTAAATATATCCTTACTTTCCACTTAGTACAGCCACACCAACTGTGCTCCTGGGAGTGGACATGGTAGCAACAAAGTTCCACTGGCGAGCCTGAGGGTCCCATCTTTCCACTGTATTCAGATAGCTCCAGCCATCATGTCCTCCTACTGCATACATAGGACCTTCCAGTACAGCCACGCCTACAAGGAGATAGGAAAGAAGCAAACTGAAAAACCTTTCATTGAAATGTAAGTAAAATGAACCTTTAAGAAGCAAATTTAACTGAGCAAAAATTGATGATAAAAATTTATGACAAAGACATTGGTTATGAGGGACACAGCTCTTCTTGATAGATAGGTGGGTGGGTAAGGGGGAGAAACAGCACTGTAATTCTGGTCTTAAAAGTTTTAGAGGCAGCATTTTGAGGCCCAACAGGGGAAAGTTATTTAAAAAGCATACAATATGCGCAATTTTGCCATATTTAGAACATTTTTCAACAATTTGGATTTACAATATATTTGAAAACAGCAATTTTATTCCTTTCTTCCTTTAATTCAAATTATGAGATTTTGCTCATTAGACTTGATACCACAATATATTGGTCTGATTCATCACAAGAGAACCAAGTCAGATTCATATGTTCATTTATTCAACAGCTACTGAGCTTCTACCACGGGCCAGGTACTTAATGGAGCATAACAGATAAGGGCTCTGCCCTGATGAATCTAATATTTTACTTGGAAATAAAGGAAAAGGGTAGAGAGGATCAGGGAGACCTCTCGGATAGACTGATGTTTGAACAGAAATGTGAATGAAGTAAGGAAACCAGGCTTGAAGGTATCTAGGAGAAGCGAAGGTGAGACAAAAGGACTAGTATATACAAAGGCCCTGAGGCACAGTGTGTCTGTGGTATATACAGCTAGGAGGCCAGTTGGTGAGTAAGGGGGAGAGAGTAGTGGATGAGGGGCAGGGTGGACTCAGATCATGTAGTGGTCAGGACAATTGTAAGGACTTTGGATTCTACTCTAAATGAGATGGAAAGCCAGTGGAGGGTTTTGGGAAGTGACTTAGCAACAGCAGCAGGAGTATGACATGGCCATAGTCAGGTAAGATATAAATACATACCACCTGAAGGCCAAAATACAAATATTGTGATACAAAGACATCTATTTTTGTGAAATCATAGCCAGATGACATAAATAGTCACCGTCCATGCAGGAACCAAATCAACATACCATCCTACTCATTTGTGTCCTACCAGTACTAGATATAGGAGATTACCTATCTATCTCCAAATATACATAAAACATAGACAATTTTATATTTTTACATGTGTGTGAGTGTAATTAAGTAATTTAAATTTAAAATTTACTTAAGTAAAGATTTCTTCTGTAAGTTCAAACATTATTTTAAATAATGTTTATAACGCTTATTATAAGGTAAATTAGTAAGAACAACGCTGTTCTGAACAACATAAAATGGAAATAAAGGCTTAAAGAAAACACTTTGAATGATATGGTCATTCTCCTTTGAACTTGCTACAGTTCAATAAACTCTTTTGTATGGTACCTAGAACTAATGATAGTATCCCATGCACAGTCTCATCTGTATAAGACATAGGTAGATAATGGCCATTCCCATTCTATGTACTATAAGAAATTACATTAAGTTAGAATTGACTTTCTTTTCCCCATAATAGAGGAACGTTTGCAGCTGAATCATACTTTTGACCCTGGATTTTATGCTCAACACAAATTTAAAAGCCTCGTTCAGGCTGCTTTTAAGATATATCTTCCCACTTTGTGCCTATGTAATAGTTACCAACAAGGTCCGTCTAGTCAAGGCTATGGTTTTTCCAGTGGTCATGTATGGATGTGAAAGTTGGACTGTGAAGAAAGCTGAGCACCGAAGAATTGCTGCTTTTGAACTGTGGTGTTGGAGAAGACTCTTGAGAGTCCCTTGGACTGCAAGGAGATCCAACCAGTCCATTCTAAAGGAGATCAGTCCTGGGTGTTCTTTGGAAAGACTGATGCTAAAGCTGAAACTCCAATACTTTGGCCACCTCATGTGAAGAGTTGACTCATTGGAAAAGACTCTGATGCAGGGAGGGATTGGGGGCAGGAGGAGAAGGGGATAACAGAGGATGAGATGGCTAGATGGCATCACCAACTCGATGGACATGAGTTTGGGTGAACTCCGGGAGTTGGTGATGGACAGGGAGGCCTGGCGTGCTGCAATTTATGGGGTCGCAAAGAGTCGGACATGACTGAGCAACTGAACTGAACTGAATAGTTGATTTTATGGATTCAAGACTACTATTTGTTTTGTTTGCTGAATTTCATGTAGTTAATTTTAAGCTCCTCTCTCAGTACCTTAGCCCAACTCTCTGGTTTTACTTCCTTATCTAACTTGAAACTTAAGATCATCTTTCATTGAAAGCTAATTGCAACTAGAAGAATCCC
Source organism: Bos mutus (assembly GCF_027580195.1). NCBI lineage: Eukaryota > Metazoa > Chordata > Mammalia > Artiodactyla > Bovidae > Bos > Bos mutus. The sequence goes on along the minus strand of NC_091622.1, from coordinate 58,304,574 downwards.
TTGTCTCTCTGATCTTTTGCTGTCCCCATTACCATACCACGCTTCATTCCTAGATAATTTTCATTGGCATTTTGGGCAATCTCTACTCTGGTACTCAGTATTAATAAACTGGGTATAGTATAAAGCCATCTTATCTAAACTCAACTATCTCTTCACTATAACTCATTCATCTTTTATAATAACCTATCAAATTCTTTATTGCAACTATTTTAAGCCTTTTCCAAAACTCTGATAAATTGACAATATGGTAACAAATTCTCCCTCTCCCAGAAGACATGTCTATTTGCAATGGGATTCTGTAGGTCCTCCCATCAAGAAGTGGTGTCTATTTTACTACCTTTTGAATCAGGGCTTGCCCACATGACTTATTTTAGCCAATGGGATACTACCAAACATGAGGCAAGAAGCAGCTTGAAAAATGTTTGTGCATTGGGACTTACCTTCTCTTGCTGATTTTGAAACCCTGTGACTCCCACCATGAGAATAATACTGGGCTAGCCTGAATGACTAGAGGCATATGGCCCAATTGCCTCTGCTGCCTAGGCTGATAGCCGGTGTACCACTATACATGTGAGTGAGGCCATTCTAGATCAACAACCAACTAGCCTGCCTGCCTAATCCAGATTCATGAGAAAACCCATGAGAAAAAGCGGAAATCTTCTAAGTCAGCCCAGACCAGAAGAACTGCCCAGCTGATGCACAGATTCATGAGCTAAATAAATAATCCTTGGTTTAAGCTTCTACATTTTGGAGTGGTTTGTTATATAGCAAAATCTGGGTGATATGCATACATTTCAAGCCCCATCTAATTTTATAATATATCCACCTCTTCACTCTCAGCAAACAATTCTTTCCATTTTTTTCTATGAGAAAAGAGAAGTCATCTGATACAAGATCCCTAAATTCTCTTCTGTCCATTTCAGAATGAGTCATCAGTTTCTTGAAGATAAAGACAGTGTCTTCCTCATCTTTATATATCTACAGAACAGACAGCATGGCACACAGCACATGCTAATCAATATTTGCTCAGTGAATTACTGAATTAAAGAATGAAGAGTCTCTATCATGACATTCTCTGTGCTACCTCAAAATTTTTCTGCATCTTATTCATTTCTGCTTAAAAACAAAGGAATATACATGAAAAAAAAATAATGCTAAAGATCTTTAAATAAGCATTTCAATTAGATAACATTAAATGTCAACATAGAACACACATGTCAAATGGCAGCTTGTCAGTCCGTCGTGCTACACCATAATTCTTAAATATTCATGTTTTCACTTGTGCTGGCTGCACATATAGATGCTTGTTTTCTCTGCTTCTGCTTCTCAGATAACAGGGAGCATGAGGCAATGCTGGTGACTGCTGTTGGCTCAGCAGCTGCGACACTGATCTTTTGCCAGGTAAAGACTATGAAAATGCCATACAGGCCTATACATGAAAGTATGAACAAATCTGCAGTTATCTCACCAAGGCCATGCCTATGTGTAGACATAGGAGGCATCACACTCCAAGTTTTTGTTTTAGGGTTGTAGCATTCTACAGTATTCAAAGTCTTCAGTCCATCTCTTCCTCCAACCACGTACAGTTTGTCATCTAACACTGCAACGCCGAACTGCAGCCTCCGCCCGTTCATAGTTGCTACAGGAGTCCACATATTTGTACGAAGATCATACTTTTCGATGCTTGTTGCTCCTTAATAGTAACAGAAAGAAGTTATGCAAATAAAAAGCTCACCATCATTGAGTATTTTATGAACTTAGACATATAAAAGTATAGGATTAGCACTGACAATACTATTTCTAATATGTTCCAATAAGCACCTGCATAATCTCAACCTTGCCTGTATCCCTGCCCTCATCTCCTTCTACTCTCTAGTGCTTACACCAGACTCTGGTACTAGAAGGTCAAGTGGGAAAGGACTGTCTGTCAAAGAGGGCTGAGAAGCAACAGCCAGAAGGGAAGCAAGCAGGGTAGTTTAGCACGATGGAAGCCAAAGTAAAAAAGAGGATCAAGTAAGATGAAGACTGAAAAGTATGACTGAATTTAGCTACATGGAGGTCATTCATGACTTTAGGGAGAGTCCTTTGTTTGAGCAGTTGAGACAGGACTACGAGGTGAGGAAATGGAGAAAATGAGCATCAATCATTCCTCTAAGAAGTCTGGCTACAAAAAGGTGGAGAGAGATAAGAATTATTTGGTGGGCTGAGGGAAGTTTTGTTTTGTTGTTAAAAGTGGATAAACCTGAGTCAATAATGGGAAGGATCTAGCCGTGGGGAAGGAAGTTGAAAATACACGAGATGAAGGGCTCCTACGTAACAGTGAGAGTTCCTGAGAAAACATGAAAGGGCAGTATCAGGGCTCAGGTGAGAGGCTGTCTTTCATAGAAGGAGGGGGGATACACACTTCACTGAAACCAGGGAAGGACAAGAGCTGAAGAGTGGATACAATGCTTTGAAAATCCTAAGCGTGGAAAGTTTGGGGAATGATGGTGTCTACATGTTATCAAGAATTACAAGATCCAAAGAACTCTTCTATTTTCTTTATGAGGTAAGAACAGGGGAGTTAAGGTTAAAAAAAAAAAAGACCTACTCCTCTAAACAAAGAGCCAATTCTCAGTAGTTTAGTTCAGTTCAGTTCAGTCGCTTAGTCGTGTCTGACTCTTTGCGACCCCATGAACCGCAGCACACTAGGCCTCCCTGTCTATCACGAACTCCTGGAGTCCACCCAAACCCATGTCCATTGAGTTGGTGATGCCATCCAACCATCTCATCCTCTGTCATCCCCTTCTCCTCCTGCCCTCAATCTTTGCCAGCATCAGGGTCTTTTCCAATGAGTCAGCTCTGTGCATCAGGTGGCCAACTACTGGAGTTTCAGCTTCAACATCACTCCTTCCAATGAACACCAAGACTGATCTCCTTTAGGATGGACAGGTTGGATCTCTTTGCAGTCCAAGTGACTCTTAAGAGTCTTTTCCAACACCACAGTTCAAAAGCATCAATTCTTTGGCACTCAGCTTTCTTTCTAGTCCAACTCTCACATCCATACATGATCAATGAAAAAACCCTAGCTTTGACTAGACAGACCTTTGTTGACAAAGTAATGTCTCTGCTTTTTAATATGCTGTCTAGGTTGGTCATAACTTTTATTCTAAGGAGCAAGCGTCTTTTAATTTCATGGCTGCAGTCACCATCTGCAGTGATTTTGGAGCCCAGAAAAAGAAAGTCAGATACTGTTTCCACTGTTTCCCCATCTATTTCCCATGAAGTGATGGGACCAGATGACATGATCTTAGTTTTCTGAATGTTGAGCTTTAAGCCAACTTTTTCACTCTCCTCTTTTACTTTCATCAAGAGGCTTTTTAGTTCCTCTTCACTTTCTGCCATAAGGGTGGTGTCATCTGTATATCTGAGGTTATTGATATTTCTCCAGCAATCTTGATTCCAGCTTGTGCTTCTTCCAGCCCAGCGTTTCTCACAATGTACTTTGCATATAAGTTAAATAAGCAGGGTGACAATATACAGCCTTGAGTACTCCTTTTCCTATTTGGAACCAGTCTGTTGTTCCATGTCCAGTTCTAACTGTTGCTTCCTGATCTGCATACAGGTTTCTCAAGACACAGGTTAGGTGGTCTGGTATTCCCATCTCTTTCAGAATTTTCCACAGTTTATTGTGATCCACACAATCAAAGGCTTTGGCAGAGTCAATAAAGCAGAAATAGATGTTTTTCTGGAACTCTCTTGCTTTTTCTATGATCCAGCGGATGTTGGCAATTTGATCACTGGTTCCTCTGCCTTTTCTAAAACCAGTTTGAACATCTGGAAATTCACAGTTCACGTATTGCTGAAGCCTGGCTTGGAGAATTTTAAGCATCACTTTACTAGCGTGTGAGATGAGTGCAATTGTGCGGTAGTTTGAGCATTCTTTGGCACTGCCTTTCTTTGGGACTGGAATGAAAACTGACCTTTTCCAGTCCTATTGCCCCTGCTGAGTTTTCCAAATTTGCTGGCATATTGAGTGCAGCACTTTCACAGCATCATCTTTCAGGATTTGAAATGGCTCAACTGGAATTCCATCACCTCCACTAGCTTTGTTCACAGTGATGCTTCCTAAGGCCCAGTTGACTTCACATTCCAGGATGTCTGGCTCTAGGTGAGTGATCATACCATCATGATTATCTGGGTTGTGAAGACCTTTTTTGTATAGTTCTTCTGTGTATTCTTGCCACCTCTTCTTAATATCTTCTGCTTCTGTTAGGTCCCTACCATTTCTGTCCTTTATTGTGCCCATCTTTACATGAAATGTTCCCTTGGTGTTTCTAATTTTCTTGAAGAGATTTCTAGTCTTTCCCATTCTTGGCGGCGGCCGAGAGGACCTACCCCACGTCCAAGGTAGGAGAAACCCAAGTAAGATGGTAGGCACTGAGAGAGGGCATCAGAGAGCAGACTGAAACCACAATCACAGACAACAGGCCAATCTGATCAGACAGACCAAAGCCTTGTCTAACTCAATGAAACTAAGCCATGCCCATGGGGCCACCAAAGACGGGCGGCTCATGGTGGAGAGGTCTGACAGAATGTGGTCCACTGGAGAAGGGAATGGCAAACCACTTCAGTATTCTTGCTTTGAGAACCCCATGAACAGTATGAAAAGGCAAAAAGATAGGACACTAAAAGATGAACTCCCCAGCTCGGTAGGTGCCCAATATGCTATTGGAGATCAGTGGAGAAATAACTCCAGAAAGAATGAAGGGATGGAGCCAAAGCAAAAACAACACCCAGCTGTGGATGTGACTGGTAATGTAAGCAAGGCCCGATGCTATAAAGAGCAATATTGCATAGGAACCTGGAATGTTAGGGCCATGAATCAAGGCAAACTGGAAGTGGTCAAACAGGAGATGGCAAGAATGAACATCAACATTCTAGGAATCAGCGAACTAAGATGGACTGGAATGGGTGAATTTAACTCAGATGACCATTATATCTACTACTGTGGGCAGGAATCCCTTAGAAGAAATGGAGTAGCCATCATAGTCAACAAAAGAGTCCGAAATGCAGTACTTGGATGCAATCTCAAAAACGACAGAATAATCTCTGTTTGTTTCCAAGGCAAACCATTCAATATCACGGTAATCCAAGTCTATGCCCTAACCAGTAACACTGAAGAAGCTGAAGTTGAACAGTTCTATGAAGACCTACAAGACCTTCTAGAACTGACACCCAAAAAAGATGTCCTTTTCATTATAGGGAACTGGAATGCAAAAGTAGGAGGTCAAGAAACACCTGGAGTAACCATCAAATTTGGCCTTGGAGTACAGAATGAGACTTCTGCCAAGAGAACGCACTGGTCATAGCAAACACCCTCTTCCAACAACACAAGGGAAGACTCTACACATGGATATCACCAGATGGTCGACACCAAAATAAGACTGATTATATTCTTTGCAGCCAAAGATGGAGAAACTCTATACAGTCAGCAAAAACAAGACCGGGAGCTGACTGTGGCTCAGATCATGAACTCCTTATTGCCAAATTCAGACTGAAATTAAAGAAAGTGGAGAAAACCACTAGACCATTCAGGTATGACCTAAATCAAATCCCTTATGACTATACAGTGGAAGTGAGAAATAGATTTAAGGGACTAGATCTGATAGACAGAGTGCTTGATGAGCTATGGACAGAGGTTTGTGACATTGTACAGGAGATAGGAATCAAGACCATCCCCAAGAAAAAGAAATGCAAAAAAGCAAAATGGCTGTCTGAGGAAGCCTTACAAATAGCTGTGAAAAGAAGTGAATCAAAAAGCAGATAAACAAACACTGGGGTACATGTGTCTCTTTCAATTCTGGTTTCCTCAGTGTGTATGCCCTTAGAAAAGGCAGGGAACCAGAGATCAAATTGCCAACATCCGCTGGATCATAGAAAAAGCAAGAGAGTTCCAGAAAAGCATCTATTTCTGCTTTATTGACTATGCCAAAGCCTTTGACTGTGTGGATCACAATAAACTGGACAATTCTGAAAGAGATGGGAATACCAGACCACCTGATCTGCCTCTTGAGAAATTTGTATGCAGGTCAGGAAGCAACAGTTAGAACTGGACATGGAACAACAGACTGGTTCCAAATAGGAAAAGGAGTACGTCAAGGCTGTATATTGTCACCCTGTTTATTTAACTTACATGCAGAGTACATCATGAGAAATGCTGGACTGGAAGAAACACAAGCTGGAATCAAGATTGCTGGGAGAAATATCAATAACCTCAGATATACAGATGACACCACCCTTATGGCAGAAAGTGAAGAGGAACTAAAAAGCCTCTTGATGAAAGTGAAAGAGGAGAGTGAAAAAGTTGGCTTAAAGCTCAACATTCAGAAAACTAAGATCATGGCATCTGGTCCCATCACTTCATGGGAAATAGATGGGGAAAGAGTGGAAACAGTGTCAGACTTTCTTTTTCTGGGCTCCAAAATCACTACAGATGGTGACTGCAGCCATGAAATTAAAAGACGCTTACTCCTTGGAAGGAAAGTTATGACCAACCTAGATAGCATATTCAAAAGCAGAGACATTACTTTGCCAACAAAGGTCCATCTATTCAAGGCTATGGTTTTTCCAGTGGTCATGTATGGATGTGAGAGTTGGACTGTGAAGAAGGCTGAGTGATTGATGAATTGATGCTTTTGAACTATGGTGTTGGAGAAGACTCTTGAGAGTCCCTTGGACTGCAAGGAGATCCAACCAGTCTATTCTGAAGGAGATCAGTCCTGGGTGTTCTTTGGAAGGAAATGATGCTAAAGCGGAAACTGCAGTACTTTGGCCACCTCATGCGAAGAGTTGACTCATTGGAAAAGACTCTGATGCTGGGAGGGATTGGGGGCAAGAGGAGAAGGGGATCACAGAGGATGAGATGGCTGGATGGCATCACTGACTCGATGGACATGAGTCTGAGTGAACTCCGGGAGTTGGTGATGGACAGGGAGGCCTGGCGTGCTGCGATTCATGGAGTCGCAAAGAGTTGGACACGACTGAGCGACTGATCTGATCTGATCTGATCTGATGGCAGTTCTATTTCCAGATTTTTAAGGAATCTCCACACTGTTCTCCATAGTGGCTGTACCCCAATGTTCATCGCAGCACTGTTTATAATAGCCAGGACATGGAAGCAACCTAGATGTCCATCAGCAGATGAATGGATAAGAAAGCTGTGGTACATATACACAATGGAGTATTACTCAGCCATTAAAAAGAATACATTTGAATCAGTTCTAATGAGGTCGATGAAACTGGAGCCTATTATACAGAGTGAAGTAAGCCAGAAAGAAAAACACCAATATAGTATACTAATGCATATATATGGAATTTAGAAAGATGGTTAACGACAACCCTATATGCAAGACAGCAAAAGAGACACAGATGTATAGAACAGTCTTTTGGATTCTGTGGGAGAGGGAGTGGGGGGATGATTTGGGACAATGGCATTAAAACATGTATAATATCATATAAGAAACGAATCACCAGTCCAGGTTCTATGCAGGATACAGGAAGCTTGGGGCTGGTGCACTGGGATGACCCAGAGGGATGGTATGGGGAGGGAGGTGGGAGGGGGGTTCAGGATGGGGAACACATGTATACCCATGGCAGATGCATGTTGATGTATGGCAAAACCAAAAAAATATTGTAAAGTAAAAATAAATAAATAAATTAATTAATTAAAAATTTGCAAACTGAAAAAAAAAAGGGCAGATAAAGGGAAAGATATACCCATTTGAATGCAGAGTTCCAAAGAATAGCAAGGAGATATAAGTAAGTCTTCCTCAGTGATCAATGCAAAGAAACAGAGGAAAACCCTCAGTTATGAAGAGTTCAATTAGTATCTACTTTACTTCTCTCTTCTAAGCCTCTAATACAACATGCAATCAGTGCTATTCTTATAGCACTACAATCAAGACAAGCATTTATTCTGAAATATTTGTTACAACTAGGTCATCAGAGCACTGATGGCTATTGATGTCTCCTAAAATTAGGAATAGTTTTGCCATTATACATATGGCAAGAAACCTTGAAAGTCTTTAATACATGTGTGTATCCATATTTTTGTTGTTGTTTAGTTGATACATTGTGTCTGGTTCTTTTGCAACCCTATGCACTGCAGCCTGCCAAGCTCCTCTGTCCATGGGATTTTCCAGGCAAGAATACTGCAGTGGGTTGTCATTTCCTTCTCTAGGGGATCTTCCAGACCCAGAAACTGAACCCATAGCTTCTACCGAGTCTCCTACACTGCAGGCAGGCAGACTCTTTACTGCTGAGACACCAGGGCTGTGTGTATGCATATATTTTTCTTAAATTAGTGTTACTATTTTTATTTACCTTATAAAAGTTTTAAGTTATTTGAGATAAATACTGAGTCTTTTTCCATTGTAGCATTCTCAAATGTCATGTAATAGACTCTGTTGTATATAGCAGCTGTTGAAAAATATTTTTGAATTTGAATAATCTTTGTGATTTTTAGCCAAAATAAGGCTTTACTGATACAAATATTTTATGTAATAGTATACTTGAATCATCACTCTAAACTTGACCTTAAAAACTTCTTTCTTCCTCAAATAAAAAGCCCCTGCTACTTACCTGTCCTAATTTGAATTTTGAGTTATTCCTTTTTATTTATTTATTTTTAATTTTATTTTATTTATTTTTTTTAATTTTATTTTATTTATTTTTTTTAATTTTATTTTATTTTTAAACTTTACATAACTGTATTAGTTTTGCCAAATATCAAAATGAATCCACCACAGGTATACATGTGTTCCCCATCCTGAACCCTCCTCCCTCCTTCCTCCCCATACCATCCCTCTGGGTCATCCCAGTGCACTAGCCCCAAGCATCCAGTATCGTGCATCGAACCTGGACTGGCATCTCATTTCATACATGATATTTTACATTCCTTTTAGATCCAGTTCACTAAGCAGTATCAGAGGCATATGAATTAGTAACTAAAAATTCTTTTGTTAATATCAAATGTAATTCTTAAAGACGTTAAGATTTTAAAATCTGAAACATGTATCTTAAAAAATGTTATCTCCAAATAACAAAAATCTTAGTAATTATAAAAATCCTATGTAAAAGCTTGGAATTTCCCTAATTTATACTGAAGGACTGACCTTAAAAAAAAAAAGTAAGTACAAATATATCCTGATACCATTTTAGTGGCTATTTAGAACCATTACTAGCTCATTTGGGGGTTCTATACTAAACAGATATATGAAGGGACCAAGAACTCAATAATCAAGACTCCTATCTAACTAATGCAAATTGCTCTTCATTATGTCATGGGTGGAGGAGCATGGTAGGCTGCAGTCCATAGGGTCACTAAGAGTCGGACACGACTGAGCGACTTCACTTTCACTTTTCACTTTCATGCACTGGAGAAGGAAATGGCAACCCACTCCAGTGTTCTTGCCTGGGGAATCCCAGGGACAGGGGAGCCTGGTGGGCTGCCGTCTATGGGGTCACACAGAGTTGGACATGACTGAAGCAACTTAGCAGCAGCATGAAGACACTGGGAATAAGATAAAGCCTTGGAAGATAGCTTGAGTAGGACAGAACCTCAGAGTATTTGATTATTAAGAGAGACTTAGAAATAAATTTGGTCACACTGCAAAGGCCAGATTACAGAAAGTCTTGAAACCTAGAGAGAGGATTTATACTTTGTGCAGTAAAGAAATTAAGATTGCTGAAGCTTTTGAGCAGAGCAGCGGCATGTTAACAGAAGTTAACATGGGAATTAAGCAGAGTATAGTGTCCAAAGTCAAAATGCCTATCTGTATCTTGATTCCATCACTAATTAGCTGTGTGAGCCTAGCAAAGTTATTTAACTTCTCTGTCTCAGTATCCTCTTCTCTAAAAGAGGGCAGTATGGCAGAAAGTGAAGAGGAACTAAAAAGCCTCTTGATGAAAGTGAAAGAGGAGAGTGAAAAAGTTGGCTTAAAGCTCAACATTCAGAAAACAAAGATCATGGCATCTGGTCCCATCACTTCATGGGAAATAGATAGGAAAACAGTGGAAACAGTATCAGACTTTATCTTTTTGGGCTCCAAAATCATTGCAGATGGTGACTGCAGCCATGAAATTAAGACGCTTACTCCTTGGAAGAAAAGTTACGACCAACCTAGATAGCATATTGAAAAGCAGAGACATTACTTTGCCAACAAAGGTCCGTTTAGTCAAGGCTATGGTTTTTCCAGTGATCATGTATGGATGTGAGAGTTGGACTATGAAGAAAGCTGAGCACCGAAGAATTGATGCTTTTGAACTGTGGTGTTGGAGCAAGGAGATCCAACCAGTCCATTCTGAAGGAGATCAGCCCTGGGTGTTCTTTGGAAGGAATGATGCTAAAGCTGAAACTCCAGTACTTTGGCCACCTCATGCAAAGAGTTGACTCGTTGGAAAAGACTCTGATGCTGGGAGGGACTGGGGGCAGGAGGAGAAGGGGACGACAGGATGAGATGGCTGGATGGCATCACTGACTCGATGGACGTGAGTCTGAGTGAACTCCAGGAGATGGTGATGGACAGGGAGGCCTGGTGTGCTGCGATTCATGGGGTTGCAAAGAGCTGGACATGACTGAGTGACTGAACTGAACTGAATTGAGTAACATACAGCTCTGAAAGTTGCTAGGAAGATGAAATGAAACAATGTAGGTCAAGTCCTTAGCATAATGCCTGACATTTACTAAGAATATAATGAATGCTACTCCCACAAAAATAACATAATCAAAATTTGTGAGTTGAGAGAAGGCTAACTGGAATTATCAGGACAGCAGTGGAGATTTCTAAGAATTAGGAGTCATTTGAAAGAAGTCACTTGGTGACCATCAGAATGTAAGTTTGAGAGAGAGAAGGAGAGAGGAGATAAGTATTGTTTACTTGGCTACTTAGAATTCAAGTTCCTTCCCCAAGTTTGAGGACTCTTCCTATGTATGTATGAGCCTTGATGGGAGCCAGGAACCCATCTCCCAGAAAACTGAAAAGGCAGGTCTTTCTTTTTAAAAAAAATTTTTACTGGAGTATAGTTACTTTACAATGTTGTGTTAGTTTCTACTGTACAGCAAAGTGAATCAGTCATATGTATACATACAACCCCTCTTTTCTGGACTTAAGACAGTCATTGTCTTTGGAATTTTGGGGCCTATGACTGACCTAAAGCTAGTCAAATGGATGTCTGAACTTGGAATTTAAGACCTAAAGCAGGATTTATAAAGAAGCAGGGACAGTGGATGTAGTCCTATCCATTTCTCAATAGCCTTCCAATAAATTCCTTATTTGCTTACATGAGCCAGAGTAGATGTCCTCTGAAAAGCACTGAACTATGATCACAAGTTCTCAAGTCTGAGAGACATGGTCAGAGAAGATTTGAATACATGACGTTTAAGGTGAAAACCAAACGTCAAATATGTATTTTATACAAGTTGGAAATATGAGAATAAAATCAAAGTGCAAGACTTATTTTGTGGAATCTGAAATATGATACAAATGAACTTATCTACCAAACAGAAACAGACTCACAGGCATAGAGAATAGATGTGGTTGCCAAGGAGGAGCGGAGGTGGGGGAGGGATGAACTGGGAGTTTGGGATTAGCAAATGCAAACCATTTTATAGAAAATGTTAAACAACAAGGTCCTACTGTATAGGACCTATACAGGGAACTATATTCAATATCCTATGATAAACCATCATGGAAAAGAAAATAAAAAAGGATGTAAACAGAACTCAATCACTTTGCTATAGAGCAGAAATTAACACAATACTGTAAATCAACTATACTTCAATAAATTATAAAAAATCAAAATGTGAGAGTATAATTAATACAGAGATAACAGTTAAAGCCTTGAAAAAGAGAAGGAAAGACTGAGGAGAAGAGTTTAAGTGCTGGTAATGACTACAAAGCTAAGCACCAGTTCCAGACATATAGCAGGTTATTTAGTAAATATTTGCAGATCAGTTATCTGGACAGTGGACGTCTCCAAAAATGCTCAAATACTTACATTATAACTCCAATCAGTTATCTTTATGTATTTCTAGAACACTGAGTCATCAAGTCTATATTTAAAACTTAAGCATCTATATATACATAGCACTATATGCTATGTGCAATAATAGCTATATTTATATTTATTTATATTTTATAATCTAAAAGTTAAATCACAATGCAAGATTTTCAATTAGAGCTCACGTTTTGATATTTCTTAGAAATATCATATAGAGGAGAAACCTTTAGATATGATCACTGCATCAAGTGTTTTAGTCATACAAGTAATACAAGAGAACTGAGACCACAGCGGTAGCTAGAAGTCAGAGGTATTGTCAGGAGCCTGCAAATTATTAGTACTAGGAATTCAGAGGAAGAGGAGATCAATGTATGCTGAGAAAAAATACACATAAACAGAAAGCTTCTAGCACAATATCCGGCATTGAGTAGGCACTGGGCATGGTGTTTGTTGTTATTAATGTTACTATGAATAACAAATGCTGCAAGAAGGGTACAAAGATTTCCAGATACTCTTGACCGAGATTTCCTGCATATTTATATTTTACATTTGTTTTCTATGTATGTACATGTGTAGGCATGAATGTTTTTCTGAACTGTTTCATCAGAGTAAGTTGCAAAAATGATGACCATGCATGCTTAGTCGTTCAGTCGTGTCTGACTCTTTGTGACCCCTGACTGTGGCCTGCCAGGCCTCTCTCTCCATGGCATTTCCTAAGCAAGAATACTGGACTGGGTTGTCATATCCTCCTCCAGGAAATCTTCCTGACCCAGCGATCGAACCCACATCTCCTGTATTGCAAGTGGATTCTTTACCACTGAGCCATTGGGAATCACGATGCCCCTGTATCCCTAAATATCTCAGTGTTGCTTCTTTTAAACCAGAAATCCTCTTACAAAACCACAATACCATCATCAAAATCTGGAAATTAACATTTATACAATGTTGCTGTCTAATCTACAGACCTTATTTGGATTTCATCATTTGTCCCAATTATGGCTTCCCTGGCAGCTCAGCTGGTAAAGAATCTGTCTGCGATGCAGAAGACTCTGGTCTGATTCCTGGGTTGGGAAGATTCACTGGAGAAGGGATAGGCTATCCATCCAGTATTCTTGGGCTTCCCTTGTGGCTCAGCTGGTAAAGAATCCGCCTGCAATGTGGGAGACCTGAGTTTGATCCGTGGGTTGGAAAGATCCCCTGAAGGGAACAGCTACGCACTCCAGTATTCTGGTCTGGAGAATTCCACAGATGATCCATGGGGTTGCAAAGAGTCAGACACGACTGAGCAACTTTCATTTTAATGTCCTTCATAGTAAAAGAAAATCCAAGATGATGTATTGTAAAAGCTGTCGTATCTCTGTAAGACATATGACAGAGACAAATTCCTAAACCTTTTTTTTTTTTTTGTATTTCATGATGTTGACATTTTGGAATACTTCAGGTAAGTTATTTTGTAGCATGTCTCTCAATTTGAATTTGTTTGTCTTTTTCTTATGATTAAGTCCAGATTATACGCTTTTGGCAAGAATACCACAGATGTCCAGGTGAGTTCTCAGTATATCACATAAGCACAGGCTGCTGGTTAGTCTCTTTACTGGCAATATGACCTTTGATTATTTGGTTTAGGTACTGTGTCAAGTTTCTCTACCATAAGCTATAACTGATTGACTAATAAGCAAGTGATTGGGAGATACTTTGAGACTAAAGATCCTGCTCTCAAAAACTTTCACCTATGAGTCTTAGAGAACTGATGATTGACTGAATTACTTATTAATATGATGATTGCCAAATGGTGATTTTTCTAATCCCATCTTTGCTTCTATATTTTAATTAGTTGGTATTCTACTGTAAGGAAGAGCATTCCCTTCTACTTTGGTTTGTATCAGTATGAATTCATGAATACTTATTTATAATCTTTTGCTACCATTATTTATTTTGATGTTGAAATTATCCCAGGTTTGGACAGTGGTAGCCTTTATAGCCATGAAATTAAAAGATGCTTACTCCTTGGAAGGAAAGTTATGACCAACCTAGATAGCATATTGAAAAGCAGAGACATTACTTTGCCAACAAAGGTCCGTCTAGTCAAGGCTATGGTTTTTCCTGTGGTCATGTATGGATGGGAGAGTTGGACTGTGAAGAAAGCTGAGCGCCAAAGAATTGATGCTTTTGAACTGTGGTGTTGGAGAAGACTCTTGAGAGTCCCTTGGGCTGCAAGGAGATCCAACCAGTCCATTCTAAAAGAGATCAGCCCTGGGTGTTCTTTGGAAGGAATGATGCTAAAGCTGAAACTCCAGTACTTTGGCCACCTCATGGGAAGAGTTGATTCATTGTAAAAGACTCTGATGTTGGGAGGGATTGGGGGCAGGAGGAGAAGGGGACTACAGAGGATGAGATGGCTGGATGGCATCACCGACTCGATGGACGTGAGTTTGAGTTAACTCTGGGAGTTGGTGATGGACAGGGAGGCCTGGCGTGCTGCAATTCATGGGTCGCAAAGAGTAGGACACGACTGAGCGACTGAATTGAACTGAGCCCTTACAAACTGTCTGCTGTATCTCTTGACCTGTTTCCATCATTGGGCACTTCCTTACTTTCTGGCACTACAAGTTGTTCTAGGCTTATCTTGTACTTTTCCTACCTCAGTGCTAGAATCAGCTATTTCTCCAAGGAGCTCATAAGCCTTAGTTATTACTAATTCATTTTTCTGTTTCTTTCAAAAAGATACATGTACCCCAATGTTCACTGCAGCACTATTTACAATAGCTAAGGCAAGAAAGCAACCTAAATGTCCACCAACAGATGAATGGATAAAAAAGATGTGGTATACATATATATATAAGATATACATACATAATGGAATACTACTCAGCCACTAAAAAGAACAAAATAATGCCATTTGCACCAACATGGATAGACCTAGAGATTGTCACACTGAGTGAAGTAAGTCAGAGAAGGACAAATATCATATGATATAGCTTATATGTGGAATCTAAAAAAAAAGGTACAAATGAACTTCTTTCAAAAGAGAGAGAGAGTTACAGATGTAGAAAACAATCTTATGGTTAACAAGGAAAAGAGGGGAGGGATAACTTGGGAAACTGGGATTGACATATACACATTACTATATATAAAACAGATAACTAATAAGGACCTACTGTATAGAGAAGGGAATTCAATATTCTGTAATGACCCACATGGGAAAAGAATCTTAAAAAGAGTGGATATATGGCTATGTATAGCTGAATCACTTTGCTGTACACCTCACACTAACAACACTGTGAATCAACTATACTTCAAAGAAAAACAAAAATTCATTTTGTATGTTTCTTCAAATAAAAGATTATTTAATACCTTTTGTTGAATCCATTCCTCCAACTGCAAATAATGTACCAACAGTTGACTTCCTAGGTTTTGTCCGAGGACTCTGTAACATGGGCCGTCTCTGGTAGTAAGTGATACTTCATTGCTTCCATAATTAGTTTCTGACATTCTATATCATCTCGAAAAAGTGCATTATTTTCCATGTCTGCTAGGAACTAGAAAAAAAATAGTGAGTAGATATATTGACTGATCAAGAAAATGATGAGGCTAAAAGAATAAACACAAATGTTCACAAATGGAAATTATCTCATTAAAAAAATCCAAGTCTGGACATCTATTTTTAACTAAAATATTCAACAGTTACAAAATTTACATTTTACTGAAAAACAGAACTAAGGAAAAGTGGTATGCTTTAAAATCTTAATAGTGCTTATCTCCGGGTAGTGGGGAAACTGGTGCTTTTTAAAATAACTTTTCTGGTATGTTTCTATATTTTCAAGATTTTCTAAAATAAATCATTTTACTAAGTTAGAAATAGTTTTAACTGAAGAATAATTATAAGTGGGAGCTGACTAATTAGACTGCATTTATCTGACCTCTCTAAAGAATGTTCAACCAGCAAGAACAGCAAAAACAAAGTTTTCAATTTTTCCAAGGGGCAAAGAACTCCGAATGGTGATTATTTTAAAAGAACTAAAATTCCTTGTACTTCATTGAATTCTACGTGTTTTACCTATGTAATTTTACATAAATGTATAAGTATGGTTACAACCTACCTTTAAAAGATGAATTAAAAAAAAAAAAGATGACTTTCTCTTCTTTTGTGCTTGGTTCTTCGTCCCCCTACTTACCTCTTTATTGCCTTATTTCTTTCATTTAGGATACTAATTCATATGAAGTTAATTTTTAAACAGCGTATGAGTTGAGAAATACTTTTTCTTCCAAATGAATAGCTAGCTCTAGACTAATACAATTCCATTTCCCAACCGAATTGACCCTTGGTTACAGCAGTCTCAAGATATATGAGATCTATTTTTTGATTCTCTATTCTGTTCCACTGATATATTTGTCTATTCCTTTCCTACTACTACTATATCTTTTAAAAAAAGTCTTTATTGAATATGTTACAATATTGCTTGTTTTATGATTTGGTTTTTTTGGCTATGGGGCATGTAGGATCTTACTTCCCAGACCAAGGATGGAAACAGCACCCCCTGCATTGGAAGGTGAAGTCTTAACTGCTGGACTGTCAAAGAAATCCCTATTACAGTGTCTTACGACATTTTTTGCTTATCTGACATAAATCTCCCTTCACTATTCATTTAAATAATTTTCTGGGCTATTTTTGAGTCTTTATTTTCTATATAAACTTAAGACAGATTTGTCCAATTCCCCTTCACCATCTTGATCCTGTTTGAATTCTAATAGGAACTGCATTAAACCTTTTTGTAAGGTATACACCAATTATATCATTTTCATTTCATTGATGCAATTGCTAAAACCTTCCAAGCAGTGTTAAATAATTAGAGTGATAAAGAGTATCCATCTTATAGTTTAAATTGATATGGTTTCAGTGTTTCACTATTTAGGATAATAGTTACTATAGCACAGAAGGCAATGGCACCCCACTCCAGTACTCTTGCCTGGAAAATCCCATGGATGGAGGAGCCTGATAGGCTGCAGTCCATGGGTTCCCTAGGAGTTGGACACGACTGAGCAACTTCACTTTCACTTTTCACTTTCATGCATTGGAGAAGGAAATGGCAACCCAGTCCAGTGTTCTTGCCTGGAGAATCCCAGGGACGGGGGAGCCTGCTGTGCTGCTGGTCTCTGGGGTCACAAAGAGCCGGACACGACTGAAGTGACTTAGCAGCAGCAGCAGCAGCAGCAGTTACTATAGCATTTAATTTTTTACTATGTTTAAATAATTTATCTTTATTATAGATATGTTGTTTTCTTCTCTCCCTATTTCAGAGTTTTAAAATTAAGAATGGTTAATTTTTTCCAAATATCTTTTATACAGCTAGTGATATGATTATATGGCTTTTTCTCCTTTAAATTATTGATATAATTACCTTGACAGATTTCCTAATACTCAACCATTCTTATATTCTTGGAAAAAGATCTTCCTGATCATAGTGTATTACCCTTTTGATATACTGCAGGATTGTATTTGACAACATAAGGTATATTTTGCTGCTGCTAAGTCACTTCAGTCGTGTCCGACTGTGTGTGACCCCATAGACGGCAGCCCACCAGGTTCCCCCGTCCCTGGGATTCTCCAGGCAAGAACACTGGAGTGGGTTGCCATTTCCTTCTCCAATGCATGTAAGTGAAAAGTGAAAGTGAAGTCGCTCAGTCGTGTCCAACTCCTAGGGAACCCATGGACTGCAGCCTATCAGGCTCCTCCATCCATGGGATTTTCCAGGCAAGAGTACTGGAGTGGGGTGCCATTGCCTTCTCCAAAGATATATTTTATATACTGTATAATTCACCATTTCAAGTATACAGTTCAATGATTTTTAGTAAATTTACCAACTTGTGCAACCATTACTATAAAAACAGTTTTGGAACATTCTCATCACCCTGAATGTCTGTTTACTGTTAATCTCGGTTCCGATCTCCTGTTCCAAGCTCTAATCTGTCTCTACAGATTTGCCTTTAGATGCTTTGTATAAATTGGATCACACAATGCACGGTCTCCTGCGTCTTGCTTTTTTCACTTATCATGTTTTTGAGGTTCATTGATATGTAACATGTATCAGTATCCATTTCTTTTTTTTGTTGAATACTACTTCACTGTATGGATGCATGATATTTTATCTAACCATTCGCCAACTGATAGGCACTTACATTCAAGTTTTTGGCTATTATGAATAAGGCTGCTAAGAACATTTGTGTGCAAGTCTTTATGTAGATATGTTTTCAGGAGTAGAATTGTTAGGTCATATGGTACACATTTATGTTAACTGTTTAAGAAACTGCCAAACTGTTTTAGAAGGTGTCTGCACGATTTATATTCCCACCAGCTATCTACAAGGGTTCCTGTTTCTCCACGTTCTCACCAACAATTATTACTGTCTTCTCTTTTCAGCCACTTGAGTGGGTGAAAAATGTGAGTTTACTTTGTACTTACTTAATGGCTAATAATGTTGAGAATATGTTCATATTTTGATAATGGAAGAGAAGGAAATCTCCAACAAAAGTAACTGTAAAATAGTTTGTGGCATCTGGCAACTTAGAACGGCATGCGAAAGGCAAAAAAAGCCAAACTGAGACAGAAGTCTCAACATAGAGAACAGATTGGTGATTTTTAAGGCGGAGGGGGCTGAGGCAAAAATGGAATGGGAGGTTGGGGTTAGCAGATAAAAATTATTATATATAACTGACAGCACAGAAAACTACATTCAATATCTTATGATAAATCATAATAGAAAGGAATATTAAAAAGAATTTATACATCTGTATAACTGAATGACTTTGATGTACAATAGAAATTAACAATATTGTAAATCAACTATACTTTAATAAAAACATATTAAAAGTGAAAAAAAAGATGTAAGTCTCAGGATCTAAGGCAGAGTGTAAATTCTGATATTAATCATTCCATGTTATCCTATGCACACAAAATATAGTTATACTTTTTACAAGTCATTAATGAATATGCATCAAATGGCTCATTTAGATTAATCTCAGTATTTCTACTACTTGTTATACATAAATGCTTTAGTCCTTTCTAAATAAAAATAAATGTGAAAAAACTGTAGAAAGTAAAGTCTTAGAGGACTCAACAGTTACTACAGTGAAATATATTTCTTAGCATGCTGACAGTATCTATAATTTATGAATAAATGGGATTAATTATATTTAAGTAGAGAGATGACAGTAATGGAAGAAAATATGAATCCAGTAATATAAGCATCAGGTGAATGGAAGACCAGCTATCACTCGGAAAATGATTCAGAAGGCACTGAGAAAGGACTACAAAATACAGACTCTCATATACTCTGCATTTTAGGGTAACACCATGTACTTTCTATGCCAAAAAAGAATGGCAAATTACCTAAGTGGAAACATTTAGAAAAGATGAGAAACATGTTCAATTTGTAAATTTTTATCTTTACTCACATACTTGACAGGGCCTTGCAAATAGCTGAGAAAAGAAGAGAAGCTAAGGGCAAAGGAGAAAAGGAAACATATAACCAATTGAATGCAGAATTCCAAAGAATAGCAAGGACAGAAAAGAAAGCCTTCCTCAGCAATCTGTGCAAAGAAATAGAGGAAAACAATAGACTGGGAAAGACTAGCGATCTCTTCAAGAAAATTAGAGATACCAAGGAAACGTTTCATGCAAAGATGAGCACAATAAAGGACAGAAATGGTATGGACCTAACAGAAGCAGAAGATATTAAGAGGTGGCAAAAATACACAGAACTATTCAAAAAATATCTTCAAGACCCATATAACCATGATGGTGTGAACACTCACCTAGAGCCAGACATCCTGGAATGCAAAGTCAAGTGGGCCTTAGAAAGCATCACTACAAACAAAGCCAGTGGAGGTGATGGAATTCCAGCTGAGCTATTTCAAATCCTAAAAGATGATGTTGTGAAAGTGCTGCACTCAATATGCCAGCAAATTTGGAAAACACAGCAGTGGCCACAGGACTGGAAATGGTCAGTTTTCATTCCAATCCCAAAGAAAGACAATGCCAAAGAATGTTCAAACTACCGCACAACTGCACTCATCTCACACACTAGTAAAGTAATGCTCAAAATTCTCCAAGCCAGGCTTCAACAGTATGTGAACCATGAACTTCCAGATAGATTTAGAAAAGGCAGAGGAACCAGAGATCAAATTGCCAACATACGCTGGATCATAGAAACAGCAAGAGAGTTCCAGAAAAACATCTACTTTTGCTTTATTGACTACGCCAAAGCCTTTGACTGTGTGGATCACAACAAACTGTGGAAAATTCTTAAAAGAGACGGGATTATCAGACCACTTGACCTGCCTCTTGAGAAATCTGTATGCAGGTCAAGAAGCAGCAGTTAGAACGAGACATGGAACAACACACTGGTTCCAAATTGGGAAAGGAGTATGTCAAGGCTGTATATTGTCACCCTGCTTATTTAATTTATATGCAGAGTACATCATGCGAAATGCTGGGCTGGATGAAGCACAAGCTGGAATCAAGCCTGCCGGGAGAAATATCAATAACCTCAGATATGCAGATGACATGACCCTCATGACAGAAAGCAAAGAACTAAAGAGTCTCTTGATGAAAGTAAAAAAGGAGAGTGAAAAAGTTAGCTTAAAACTCGACATTCAAAAAACTAAGATCATGGTATCTGGTCCTATCACTTCATGGAAAATAGATGGGGAAACAATGGAAACAGTGGCAGACTTTATTTTTTCAGGCTCCAAAATCATTGCAGATGGTGACTGCAGCCATGAAGCCATGAAATTAAAAGATGCTTGGTCCTTGGAATGAAAGTTATGACCAACTTAGCATATTAAAAAGCAGAGACATTACTTTGTCAACAAAGGTCCATCTAGTCAAAGCTATGGTTTTTCCAGTAGTCATGTATGGATGTGAGAGTTGGACTATAAAGCTGAGCGCCGAAGAATTGATGCTGTTGAACTGTGGTGTTGGAGAAGACTCTTGAGTCCCTTGGACTGCAACAAGATCCAACCAGTCAATTCTAAAGAAATCAGCCCTGAATATTCATTGGAAGGACTGATGCTGAAGTTGAACTTCAATACTTTGGCCACCTGAGGCAAAGAACTGACTCACTGGAAAAGATCCTGATGCTGGGAAAAATTGGAAGGCAGGAGGAGAAGGTGACGACAGAGGATGAGAAGGTTGGATGGCATCACCAACACAATGGACATGAGTTTGAGTAGGCTCTGGGAGTTGGTGATGGACAGGGAGACCTGGTGTGCTGGAGTCCATGGGGTCGCAAAGAGTCAGACACAACTGAGCGACTGAACTAAACTGATGTGATTTGCACTAAAACTATCTCCCCCCAATACTAATATTTCCCCCAAATACTACTTAGAGTAAATAACAGAATGTGAATGATTTATGAACTCCATAGGCTTTAAAAAGTGTTTTGGTACCCCAAACTTGTAAATTAAAAGAATGCTAAAGATAAATACTGATTTGTTTTATATTTCTGAATTTTAGTAAAAAACAACAATGAGAATTGAGAACAGAATAGTGGAGACCAATATACTTGTAATGCAGACTAATCATTGGGAATATTAAGAATTTAGATATCAAAATATTTAAAATAATGCCCTAATGCAGTTGACCCTAGAACAACATGGATATGAACCATGAAGGTCCACTTATACATAGATATTTTTCAACAATAAATACTACAGTATGACACAATCCATGGTTAGTTGAATGCATAGATATGGAGGAATCTTACATGGAGGGCAGGTGATACGTTATACACAGAATAATCCCCATGCTGTTTGAGGGCCAACTGCATTTTCATCCACATTGTTTAAAATAGGAATGAACAGAAAAGTCTGGAATGCTTTCAAAGGTAAAATAAAACCACACACACCTATCTTCTGGATTATTCAGAGTTTAAAAATAGAGCCACACTAAAATGATTATTTGGTTCAGGATTGTAATAATATATATTATTTCCTATATTATTTTAAAAAGACACTACAATAAAATGACTATATGTAGGTTGAACTCATTATAGTTAGGCTAAAAGAGAATGTTTCTTACCAACAGAATAGGGTTAAAACTGTATGAGAAAGGAATTATTTTATGAAAGTAAATTCTTTAGGTAACGATGCAATGGTAATTAAAAAAAATCAGTCATTTATTTGATAGGCACTAGACATTTTTTTGCTTTGTCACTTTTATTTTTTATTAAGATATAAATGACATATAACATTAGCTTTAGATGTATAACATAATGATCTGACATATCTATATATTGGAAAATGATTAAGTCGAGTTAACATTCATCCCCACATAGTTATCTTCTTTCATGTCTGTGATGAAAACTTTTCAGATCTACTCTCTTAGCAATTTCATCCTTTTCCTATCTTTTAAAATAAAACATTCAGAATATAATCCAAGATTTTCTTGATGATTTTAGAGTCTACTTCAATACTTTATCACTTGACAACTCTAAGTCTCCAAATCTGCCCTTTACTTTTAGTAAGGAGAAAAAAAGAACCTTGCTAGTATCTCTGAATGCCATAATGGTGCCATATAGTATTATCACTGTAGAAAAAAAAAAAAACATTGTTCAAAGAGGTGTTATTAAGTTGTTTAAATTACACAGAGCAACGTGGCTTCCATTGTTGCTACTCCCTGGGCTAAGACAGTGGTTCTCAAATTTGAGTGTGCATCAGATGCACTGAGGGCTTATTATACACAACTGGCTTGGCCCCACCACCAGAGTTTCAGATTTAGTAGGTGGAAGCCTAATCATTTTCATTTTAAACAATTACCCACGTGGTACTGATCTTACAGTTAGGGAACACACTTCGAGAAACACTGGGCTAATCCAATGCATTTACTGTCCTTATCTGTCTTCTCTGCAGCATCTAATGATGATAAAATTCCCTTTCTGGAACCTGCAATCTCTTTTTAATAGTACTACAGTTATTTAGGCAGATTTGGGACTATCACTAAATATTAGTATCTCCTAGGGTTCCACCTCTAGTGCTTTTATGTTCTCTTTGATTGGTGTCACTCTCTTCCCCTTGGCTTCAACAACCTAAATAAGTAGTTTCTAAAACTTCCTCTTAGACTCTAAGAGGATTAAAGGTGTCAATAAGCTCTGGGAATGTGCTTCTTCTACTTCCTTCCCCACCTTCAAAATCAATGCTTCATCCTGTATTCTGTATTAACTGACAGCACCTTCATCAATTGCATTGCACAAATGAGAATTATTCTGGACTCTTTCTTTTTTTCACCTTGTACATTCAATCATTCCAGTGTATCAATCCTACCTCCTAAATAGCTCTTGACTGTCGTAATTAATTTCTCTACCTCCACTTTTTTTTAAAAGTGCTTAATTCACTTGTTGGAATCCAACAGTCTTCCTTAGCAGGTTTCTACTTTGATCCCTCCAATCTATTCTCTGCAATGCAATCATAGGATCTTTCTAAAATAAGAGGATAATTATGCCATTCCCTACTTAAAATCCTTTAGTGCTTCCTTATTGCTTTTAGATAAAAAAATCCCAGTTCTTTGGCATGACTAGAATTCCTCCACAATCTGGTCTGTTTCCTTCCCCAGTCTCATCTCTCAATACTGTCCTTTTTGTTTCTGTAACTTTAGCTATGCATGCTATCTTCAGATTTCAGAACATGATATATTTGCTCACGGCTCCATAACCAGGACTCTTATTTTTTCTGGGCTATCATGCCCATTCTTTTGGGTGACTAACTTGGCTTGCAAATTGAGTGACACTTGGGAGATTTTCCTAGCTTCTCCACTATCAGTCTAGGTGGACCACTCCAATTGCTTTCATAATGCCATGTCTATCACAGACTTTATCTCATTATATTGTAATTACTGATTTGCTTTTTAATCGTTTTCTTCCTCCACCTGATATCCTCCCTACCCAGCAATTTTACATGGAGTACATTCAAGAGGCAGAACAGTTCAGTAGAAAAGGCATGTAACTTTATTTGGGTTCAAGGTCTACCTCTGTCTCTTGTTCAGTTGCTAAGTCATGTCCAACTCTTATGCAACCCCATGGACTGTAGCTCACCAGGCTTCTCTGTCTATGGGATTTCCCAGGCAAGAATATTGGAGTAGGTTGCCATTTCCTTCTCCAGGGGATCTTCCCAATCCAGGGATCGAACCCAAGTCTCTTTGCATATCCTGCATTAGCAGGCAGATTCTTTACCACTGAGCCACCAGGGAAGCCCCTGTCTCTTATTAGCTGTAGTCTAAAGTCAAATAAAACCACAGTGCCAAAGAACATGATTTATGCAATCACTTTGTGATTTTGAACATATGGCTTTACTTATTTAATCTGTTATTTCATTTGTACAACAGGTGTTAGACTAAATGATCTCCAACATGCCTTTCAACTCATAAGATCTTATGACTATGATTATCAGCAGTATCCTGGATAAAAGAAATTCTAAAGGTCTCTGAGAGTCATGCAAATACAGTATCATAAATATTTGAAACTACAGGGCTAAAGTAAATTGTCAGGTTACTTAATTGCACAGGTTCTTTTCAAAGTATACTAGGATTTTTCAGACTTTATTTTCTTTCCTCTAGAGAAGGATAAGGAAAAAAATTAGGCTGGATACCAGTAAAAATAGTCCTCTTTAAATCTGATTTTAAGAAATGTTTTATGATGTTATTTTTCCTGAATTATCAAGTCATGCAGTTTCACTCCTATGAATTCATACAATATTCTACCTCTGAAGAGGGAAGTCATTCTTGTAAAGTATCACACTGATTTTTGTTTCTGTAAAGTAGAGAGCAAACAGTAACTTTTGCTCACAACAGCTGGAAATAATATATAATGCTCAAGATAAATACAAACCAAACAAAATACACAACACTTAAAACAACAACAAAAAAATCTGATCTTGAGCAGTAATAGCTCATTTTTTCCTTTTCTTTCAGGACTCTACTTAAGGCCTCAAAATAAGCAGCCAAGTATGTGTTAGTTGCTTAGTCGTGTCTGAGTCTTTATGAGCCCATGGACTGCAAGCCCACCAGGCTCCTCTGTCCATGGGCTTTTCCAGGCAATACTGGAGTGGGCTGCCATTTCCTTCTCCAAAGCAGCCAAGCAGGCAGAGGAAATTTTTGTATATTCCAACTGAAACTGTAAAAAGGTGAAACCACGCATGTATATATGTTATGACTAATTGCCTTGAATACACCAACTAGGTATCTCTCAATTCTAAAACAGTGATAATACACTATCATTATTTATAGCACATTTTATTTCAGAGCACTTTTCTGATCCTCATAAAAATCCTGTGAGATAGAAAGGATGTGATCTCCACTTGATAGATGAAGAAACCAAGGTATGTGAACATGCCAAGTCACAGGGTTTTAAAATGTCAGAGTCAGAACTATGTCTCATTAATTTGTTTATCATCAGAATCCAGCATTTAGTGGATACTTAATAAATGTGTGGCACATGAATTAATCTAAATTTTCTGGTTCCTAGAGTTCAGTGTTTCTTTCATTAGCAGCTTTATTAATTCTTCAATTGCTAGGACAGGTTTGTAGCTGAGTCAAATAAAATTACTAACCCCAAAGCAACAATGTTACTTAATGAATGCAATTTAGGTGGTCAGACTTTCTGGGTTGAAAAAAAACAAATTTTTTTAGCTCACTATCTTTTCACCTTAACATTTCATAGGAACATACATAAAACAACCACGTTGAACAGATTAAGGAAAAAACCTATAGACAAGCTAATATTAATGGGCTTCTCTGGTGGCTCAGATAGTAAAGATTCTGCCTGTAATGCAGGAGACCCAGGTTCAATCCTGGGTCAGGAAGATCCACTGGAAAAGGGAATGGCAACCACTCCAGTATTCTTGCCTGGAGAATCCTATGGACAGAAGAGCCTGGTGGGCTACAGTCCATGGGGTAACAAAGAGTTGGACACAACTGAGCGACTAACACAATTAGCATTAAGTGAAAATGAAGTCGCTCAGTCGTGTCCGACTCTCTGCAACCCCATGGACTGTAGCCTACCAGGCTCCTCCATCCATGGAATTTTCCAACCAAGTGTACTGGAGTGGGTTGCCATTTCCTTTTCCCAGGGATCTTCCTGACTCAGGGATCGAAACCCAGGTCTCCCGCATTGCAGGCAGACGCTTTACCATCTGAGCCACCAGGGAAGCCCAATTAGCATTAATGTGCACTAATTAATGTAATTAGCATACTGTAATTAGCTCATATTAATGTAATTAGTAGTCCCTCAGTATTCTGGGGACAGAGGATTGGTACCAGGACCTCTGTGGATATCAGTATCTCAATTTAAATATGTAGTATTTGCAATTAAACTCTGCACAGCTTCCTATATACCTTAAATCATCTCTGGATTACCTATAATACCTAGCTAATACCATGCAATTCCTACATAAACAGTTGTAAATGCAATGTAAATATTATATAATAGTTGCTGGCACAGAACAAATTCAAGTTTTGCATTTTTGAATTTTCTGGAATTAAAAAAAATTTTCAATCCATGTTTTGTTGAACTCGGGATGTGTGGAATGGTGTCTACTCAAAGTTGTTGAAACTTTAATTATTTTAAATAATTAAAAATAGTTTACCTGTGGTGCAAGAAGAGGTAGCCTAATATAAGCCAAAAGTTTACTGAGATCTTTCCGTCTCTGTTCCAAATCATGACGAACCCAAGTAAGAAGTGCGTTCAATATTGTCTCCTCATTAGGAATGTTCATGTCATCACTGGCTAAGAGCTTTGCAATTTCACTGGCTGGTAATAATACAAATTCCTGGTTTCGAATTACTTCCATGAAATTTTCCTGGAGGAAAAAAAGAGCATATAAAAAATACTGTTTCTTCTTTCCATCACAGTTTAAAAGAAACTAAACATTTCTTAATTAGATGCCAAAACACAGTTTATACTTTAGCCCTTTCTAACAATGTATTATTGCTTAAAAGGGGAAAAAAAAACAGTAAAAAATAACATTTAAACTGTAATTGTTATTAAAATTCTCGTATCTCTGTATACACAGGATTAAAGTGATATATCAAGTATTACAATTTAAAAAATAAATTTAGGACTTTTAGGTATTGCTTTGCTCAAGTTAGGGAATAGTTTTGGCAAGTCTTTCAAAGGAAGATAGAAAAAAATGAAAGAAGACACTTTATATAATACTCCAACATCAAAAGTTAGTTCAGATTTGTGGTTGCTGAAGAATTTGGCCAACAGGGGAGCCAAATACTTGGGTAAGAGTGAAGTATTTCTCTTACCCAGAAATGGCTTCTAGGGTGGCTACATTTCCCAAGACCATTCTGGACCACGGAAGTCTTCTCAGACTCTGCCTGGCAAGAGCCTGTGTCCTTAGAGCTATCCTAAACCCAAACTGGACTTTTAAAGTGTTTTAATATCATTTATAAGACCACAAAGGATTTTAGGTCTGATGTGAAAACTTTAATCTCATCTAACCTGATCTATGTACAAAGTTCTTTTGCTCTCAGGAAAAAGAGCTGACAGGGGTAGAGTAAAGGAAAATTCTGAAAGAGATGGGAACACCTGACCTGCCTTTTGAGAAACATGTATGCAGGTCAGGAAGCAACAGTTAGAACTGGACATAGAACAACAGACTGGTTCCAAATAGGAAAAGGAGTACATCAAGGCTATATCAGGCTATATATTGTCACCCTACTTATTTAACTTATATGCAGAGTACATCATGAGAAATGCTGGGCTGGAAGAAGCACAAGCTGGCATCAAGATTGCTGGGAGAAATATCAACAACCTCAGACATGCAGATGACACCACCCTTATGGCAGAAAGTGAAGAGGAACTAAAAAGCCTCTTGATGAAAGTGAAAGAGGAGAGTGAAAAAGTTGGCTTAAAGCTCAACATTCAGAAAACTAAGATCATGGCATCTGGTCCCATCACTTCATGGTAAATAGACGGGGAAAGAGTGGAAAACAGTGTCAGACTTTATTTTTGGGGCTCCAAAATCACTGCAGATGGTGACTGCAGCCATGAAATTAAAAGACGCTTACTCCTTGGAAGGAAAGTTATGACCAACCTAGATAGCACAGTAAAAAGCAGAGACATTACTTTGCCAACAAAGGTCCTTCTAGTCAAGGCTATGGTTTTTCCAGTGGTCACGAATGGATGTGAGAGTTGGACTAGAAAGAAAGCTGAGTGCCGAAGAATTGATGCTTTTGAACTGTGGTGTTGGAGAAGACTCTTGAGAGTCCCTTGGACTGCACGGAGATCCAACCAGTCCATTCTAAAGAAGATCAGTCTTGGGTGTTCTTTGGAAGGAATGATGCTGAAGCTGAAACTCCAATACTTTGGCCACCTCATGCGAAGAGTTGACTCATTGGAAAAGACTCTGATGCTGAGAGGGATTGGGGGCAGGAGAAGAAGGGGACAACAGAGGATGAGATGGCTGGATGGCATCACCGACTCGATGAACATGAGTTTGAGTGAACTCCGGGAGTTAGTGATGGACAGGGAGGCCTGGCGTGCTGAGATTCATGGGGTAGCGAAGAGTCGGACACGACTGAGCAATTGAACTGAACTGAAAGGGACAACACAGGCGATTAAATAGTAAATTGCCCTAGGGGACTGTAAGTAGGGGAAAAAAAAAAAGTATGGGAGACTCCTGGAAGTTAATGATCACTCAAGAAAGCAGGTTTTCTTACCCACAAAACCAAGCAGCCTTGCTTAGCAACCAAACAATAAGACAGAAGCATGAGACATGCTCTCAAACAATAGAACAATGGTGGCATGAGACCCATATCCTGCCCAGTGAGCTCAGTAAGTTAATGAACCCCTAGGACATGCTCTCTGCACACATCAACAACAACAACAACAGTATTTTATGGAAAGGTGACATTTGAAAGTGAAAGACCCTCACTGTACTGGGACCTGAAATAATATTTCCATAGTGCCACGACAGTCCCACCTCCTCCATGTAGGGACAAGAAAACTTTCCTGCTCAATATTGAGGAGGAATTATGATGGAAGCGTGATATCTACTCCAGAATTGGCCTCTCACTGAATTCTTTCTGTGCTGAGACATAAAGAACTGGAGCTCCCTGGAGCCTCCTAGAGATTTCAGAGCCAAAACAAAAATGTTGACCTAGAATGTATTGGAACTCCAGGATCTTAGACTGAAGATGACTCAGTTCTGGCCACATTCTTGAATCACGCTCTTTGTAATTTGAAATGGAAGATAAAAATGTCCTTAGGTGTGAAACAGTAATAATAATTTTTACTAAGCTATTATGCTAAACAATCTAAAGAGAAGGAAAATAGTCTTCTGGTGTACAAGTCTTAATGCATGGGCTATTTATATAGTTACAATATAAATGCAAATGCTGTGAAGTATTGTCCCTTAATGTTTCTTATGCTTCTTAATGCACTATGGCTGTCTCAGCACAGAGTTTTAGTAAAAAAGCTAAGGCTGTTTAAATTAGAGCTGTTTAAAAATAGCTTAAGCTATTTAAATTAGAGCTAGAGATAAGGACTATCAAAAATTATCTGCTATATTAAGATGAGAATTATATTTTCCATATAGCCTCTAGTAATCCAAGTTAGGTACTGATCAAAGATATATCTTGGGTTGACATTTCATTCCTTTCGTAGAAATTCTTAAGAGGAAAACCATACATGAATAATTAACGATATTCAATAGTTTCAATTCATCATGATTTGTTAAAGATGCCCAAATGAATCTATTTTAAAATGACTGATTATCATTTTTCAGAAATATATTTTAATAAAACCTCAGGGCTGAAATGGCTTCAAGCAAATTGTTCTACTCAATTGTATACTGACATTATAAAATGATTTCATAACACATAGCAAGAGCTATAAAAATGTTGAAGCTCTCAACTCCTAGCTATCCCATGAGAAGCTTAATCCTTGGTAAATAATTCACAAGAGGGGGGAAAAAAGCTGATGCTTCTCTGTACTGTTATCTATAATATTAAAAAAAAAAATTAGAAACAGCCTAAATCTCCAGCTCTAGGAAGTTGTAACTCAATTGGCTATTATTCAGGCATCAAAAACTTTAGGGACAAAGATCACACAGATAAATAGATATTTATTATTTAATTTTAGATGAGATTCTGAAGAAATCAAAATAATATACATTTCTAATTGTTCACAAGTATAGTGTATGGCATCACTGACTCGATGGACGTGAGTCTGGGTTAACTCCGGGAGTTGGTGATGGACAAGGAGGCCTGGCGTGCTGCGATTCATGGGGTCGCGAAGAGTCGGACACGACTGAGCGACTGAACTGAACAGTCAACAGTTATACAACACTGAAGTAACTACTGCCATACTTTCAAATGGTATTAACTGCATTTCATCAGTGAGAAAGAGATTATACAAATATTCATTTAATAGCTTACTTGTTGATATATCTATTTCAGAACAATGCCATTCCATTCTGGTATAATCTGTATTAAGTGAAAATGGAGTTTTTCAACACCTTATGGAAATACTACTGAACTCAAGGTTAAACACAAAGTGCTTTTCAAAATTATTAATTTGGTTTTGAAGCAGGTATTTTAGCAAAATTCAATGTTTTAAATAGCTTTTCTAGGTCAAGAAACCAAACTTAAAACTGCAAAAAAATCAAATGTTTGTATTTATTCCATAATGGCATTAAATATCTGTAATGATATAACCAGTCTCGGACTTTTTCGTAGAGGTTAAGCGATGTGTTTCAGGTCATGTTCAGTGGCAGTCAGAACAAGAACAAAAGTTTCCATATTTCAGGGTTACAAGAAGGAACTTCTCATCCCTTCCTACTTGTATTCATGCAGGATGAATGAACATCCCAAGTATACGCACTATTTGCTAATTGTGACAACTGATTTCATTCTGTTGCACTGTGCTTACTTCATATTTTAAATCCATTTTGTGATATAAACAGCTATCATGCTACCAAACACTTGCTAGCATTATGCTCTTTCCCCCTTTGGAATAGTTTTTAAGCAAATGAAGTTACTGAGGGATTTATTTAAATTGAAGATTGAATTTTGCTATACATTTTCATTCAGTTCCCATAGCAACAATTCAAATCACACAATCTGTCTCTAAATTACTTTTTATTAGAATTCAATTTTATGTATCTGTTGAAACTGAATAAAATCAAATAATGGCCTTGAGGAAAAAAACTACCACAACTAACTGGCTATAAATATAGCTTTATAAACACAAGCTAATTTAGATTTAACTTATATCTAAGCCTTAAAGCAGCAATTATGCCTCTACTGTAAACAATAAGAATGACCTAAATGCATACAAATGTTTGCATGTGAATAAAACTCCTTCGTAGGTAAGAGATATTACTTAAATTATGAACTGATTACAAAGAAAAAAAAATCCAGCTTTATTTTACTTATGCGCATCTTATTCCAAAAAGCATTTGAACTTGAGGTGCAAAAGTTAAAATCAGAAATCTACAAGAAGGATAAAGGCTGGAGTGGGAGGGGGGAATATTTCAAAGGACTTAATTCATCAGACATTAACCTAATACCATGCTAGGTCTGTACAGTACTGCCCTGTCACACAGTCTTTTTCACTTGAAGAAGTTTGACATCATAAACTAGAAACATTTCCCAGGAACAGTTATACCACAGGGAGAATAACATCCATAAAAGCTGTGCCTTTGCCTGAGGGCTTTTGCTCACTCACATAGGTCCCTACTGTGTGGAACAGAATAAATCCAAATGATGATGATGATGATGATGATGGTGTCATTTAATGACCAGGTTGAAACTGTGTATCAATTACTGTTTTATTGGTACTATGTACCAATCACCATTTTAAGTGCTGAACTTCTATTAACTCACTTAATCCTTGCTTAAGCTTACGAAATAGGTAGAATTACTCTTCCCAATAGTTATAAACATCTGTTCTTGTAATTTTTTCCCAATTTCTATTTCTATAATGCAAGATTCCTAAAGTACTGGTCAATTCCTTCACATATGAACCAACTCAATGGAAGGATGGGGAATGGAAGACAGGGTAGACAAAAATGTATCTCTTAAATGTTGACAAAATCAGTAACATGGATAATAACATATGTGTATGTGAATATCCATGGTCTTTCCTCTCTCAGAAGATGTATTGCCCTAAATGAAGCATTTAAAGCAAAAATCTTCAATCACTACCCAGGTATGAAAACCCATGCATGGCAAAATGGTCACTCCTTAAAAATCCACACACCTCTGCTGCCCAAATCCTTCTACTATTTGATGGTGGAGGCTGGTCCTAACAGCATGCTCTCAACATGCCCTGATTTTCTTACTGTCCTAGATCAACTTGTATCCATTATCCTTAGTCTTCTGAATCAGAACTCCCTGGGATTTATTTTCAGCACAGAATTTGCTACTATCAATAGGAACATCTTTCTAGTCAGATTTACATATAGTCAGATTTACCCTTAATAGCTAGCCTCTCCCTTCCAACCTCGTATCTTCTGTACTAGTACTGCACCAATACACTATCACTATCACCAACTTCCATCAGTGAGTAAGGGGATAATTTCTGAAATTCATTCATATGCCACAAGGTAAACTGTCTAGGGGAAATCTGCTTTTAAAAGTAGCAGATTGAATGAAAGGGCTCTAAAATACTGCTCTGCTTCTTAGTGGCTGTGATAATTTAAGGCCTGACTTATAAATCCAGGAGAAATATTACTTGGGGTTTTTCCCTCAGACCTCAGTGAAAATATGACACACTAGACAGTGAACCTGAACCTCAAGACATACAGCAGAGCCACGGGAAAACAGCAACATGCAGACAAGCCTGCAACAATAAGGAATAAGGCAAGCACCTATGCCTTCCTGCTTTTTTAAAAATACATACCATGGTATAATTGTGAGCCACTTTATGCAAATCTGTACAACCTTGAGCATCAGCAAAAGAACGGATTCCAAGACAGTTGGATGGGTGAAGCTGTTTCATTAAAAACTTACAGCATGCTTCTACAACTTGTGAAAGCTGAAGAAGGCAAGCTGTAGATAACAGGCACTCAATATTATCTTCTTTTAATTCCAGGCGGCCTTAATGATAAAAAGAAATTCCATTAACTATGGAACTATATTAACTTTGGTTTATAAGGTAATTGATGCAAACAATAATAATTCTAAGAGCTCACTACATGCATTCCAGATATAGATGATTTAAGACATTCCAAAAAGAAAAAAAGTACTAAATGTGAAAAATAAGCTACTAGTGCTTTGTGACTTCTACTAAAATAAAAAATGAATAGCTGGTTTCCAGAATTTTCAAAGGATTAGTAATAATGCAAAAGTTGAAAAACATTGTATAATTCATCAAATTATTACATTAACATGTAAAAATATCATTCAAAAGCTTAATTATAATAACCACTTTAAAGGTTCTAATATAGAGATTTCACCAAGGGTAGTTATAACAGCAGAACTATTAACTGCAGTAGGCTTATTAAAGGCAGAAATCTGAAATCTAATAATACAACTTAAATCTAAGAGGTTTTACATTCATTTTATTTTCAGATTTATTACCTGTATATGCATATTGAATCAAGGACCATAGGGAATTTGGTTCTACACCTTCCATTTTTATTTCTTCTTGTCTTGCTTCCCTGACATCACTAGTAAACATGGCAGCAAAGTAATCTGAGACAGAGGAGAGCACCAATCTAAGAGCACATCAGAAGAAAAAAATCAGTGACAACATCAAAGCTGATGTTCAGTAGTAAACACTTTGCTTTCTTTCCTTCTTTTTCTTCTATTTTTTAAAAAACTTTGTTACCTATAGAAAGTGTTTGGTACTAAGAAATGCATTTTAAGTTTGATAAATTGCTTTATGCTCTAGTCTCTTCGTTTTTTCCTTTTGTGTCTTTTTTAACTTTTAATTTTGTATTGGAGTATAGCTGATTAACAATGCTGTAAGAGTTTTTAGGTAGATAGCAAAGGGACTCAGCCATACATATACATGTATCCATTCTCCCCTAAACTCCCCTCCCATCCAGGCTGCCACATAACATCGAACAGAGTTCCATGTGCTATACGGTATGTCCTTGTTGGTTATCCATTTTAAATACAGCAGTGTGTACATGGTAATCCCAAGCTCCCTAACTTCTAGTCTCTTCCTTTGAATAATAAATTTCCATTACTGAAAGTTTTCTGCTGATGTAAATGATTTACTCATTCACTACTCAAATATCCCTTTTTATCATCCTGAAAAAAAGCTGTAATATTATTTAAACTAATGATATATAAAATACAGGAAAAAATGTAAAGGTTCTCCAGCTTATCATTTTTTAAAACAACCTAAGGTTTGTTTTTTTTTTAATTATATAAGTAGTAAATACATGGGAGATATCTGACACTGGTTTTAGCAGGTTATTTTTAACTTTTATGATTTTTAAATTATTAGGGTATACTATAATGTTTATATTTTGTTGTAAAATTATAGTACCTTTGTTACCACAAAAGTATATTTTGTATCTTTTTACAATACATTATTATATAATAGGTATGTCTCTGCCCAAATTATTGATAGTCACATATATGCAAAAATAGATTTTAAGTGGTGGCACTAGTGGTAAAGAACCCGCCTGCCAATGCTGGAGATGTTGGAGATTCAGGTTTGACTCCTGGGTCGGAAAGATCTCCTGGAGGAGAAAATGGCTACCCGCCCCAGTATTCTTGTTATGAGAATCCATGAACAGAGGAGCCTGGTGGGATATAGTCCATGGGGTTGCAAAGAGATCTAGATATTCTGAGATATACTGGTGTGAAAACTAGACAAAAGATCCCTTCTTTTATGGAGTCATAGTCTACAAGATGACAACAATACACAGCAGAAGTAAATTCTAAATTATGGCAAGAAGTGATAAGTGCCATGGGGAAAAATGTAGGATAAGGGCAAATGGTTTAAATAGGTGGTCTCACTAGAAGGTGACACTTGAGATAAAATTTGAAGGAGGTGCAGGAATTAGTTATACAGGTATTTGGGAACAGCATTCAGGAAGAGCAGCCAGGGCAAACATCAAAAGGCAGAAGTGGCATGCCTACCACATGCAGGGAACAACAAGGGGGTCAGAGCGGCTGAAGCAGAGTGAGTAAGATGGTGGGCAGCATGATAAAGAAGTAACGGCAAGCTGGGTCACAGAAGCCACGGGGAAAATGTGGGGTTTCACGATGCAACATGAGGAAGCATTAGAAAGTTTGATCAGAGGAGCAACCACATCTGAGTACCACTTTACTGGGTCACTCAGGCAGCTGTGTAGAAAACAGAATGTAGGGAAGAGTGAAAACAGGGAGATGGGTCAGGAGTTTCTTGCACGAGTAATCTAAGTGAGAGGATGGTGTCTTACACAGGTGTTGCAGGTAAGGTACTGAGTTCTGTTTTGGAAACAGGAAATTTGGATTGCCTCTAGAAATTCTGGTTGAGGTATCTCTAATAAACCCACACTCACAACATGGACTTTTGGTCACAACATATAGTGGCATCTCAATAAATGTATGCTGATTCAGGCATTAAAGACTATAAGACCAAGCCCATGCTTCCTAATTTTACTTTCACTTTGGAAGGTTTAACAAAACTTTTGGGAAACAGTGTTAATTAGTTTTGAAAGGTAAAAAAAAAAAAAAAAAAAAACCTCTGGGATCATAATGGTGATTAACACTGAACAATTAAATATGGAATTATTAGGAGAAAAATTGTACTTTATTAAACAGCTTCCATTTCCTTTTCTTACAACAAAAAGTAATACTTCATTACTGTTAAATGCTTTTATTCCCTAGTACTACTGCCTTTCATATTTTCTGGAGGTCAGCAAACAGAAGTTGGGATGTGCAGTGCTCAGTCGCTCAGTCATATTCAACTCTTTGCAGCCCCATAGACTGTAGCCTGACAGGATCCTCTGTCTATGGAATTTCCAGGCAAGAATACTGGAGTGGGTTGCCATTTCCTACTCCAAGAAGGTGGGATAGAGTTGGCTATTTAAAAACTCAACAGTTTTGCCACTCCATTCTACCAATTTGTTTCTAAATGATCACCACTTTAATTTCCACTGAGTTTACTGAAAGTTATACAACAGATAAAATTAGGTGGGGTGTGGCTTAAATAGTAGCTGAAAACTATATCAAATGATACTGACAAACTTCAGGCTGGTATGTTTTGTTTTTATGCTTCTACAAAGGGAAAGTAACACTTTTGGGGTCATTTAATGTGTAATAAGGAGAAGGCAATGGCACCCCACTCCAGTACTCTTGCCTGGAAAATCTCATGGACGGAGGACCCTGGTAGGCTGCAGTCCATGAGGTCGCTAAGAGTTGGACACGACTGAGCGACTTCACTTTCACTTTTCACTTTCATGCATTGGAGAAGGAAATGGCAACCCACTCCAGTATTCTTGCCTGGAGAATCCCAGGGACAGGGGAGCCTGGTGGGCTGCTGTCTATGGGGTCGCACAGAGTCGGACACTACTGAAGTGACTTAGGGCTTCCCAGGTGGCGCTAAAAGTAAAACAAACAAACACCTGCCTACAGTGCAGCAGACTTAAGAGACGCAGGTTCAATCCCTGGGTCGGGAAGATCCCCTGGAGGAGGGCATGGCAATTCACTCCAGTATTTTTGCCTGTAGAATCTCATGGACAGAGGCACTTGGTGGACCACAGTCCATAGGGTCACAAAGAGTCAGACACAACTAAAGCGACTGAGCACATAGTGTGTAATGATTTCATATGCACTGCTTTCTTTGCAGAAAGTCCATGAAATATACCCCTTTGCCAAAACACTCCACTGAATAATCAATTAGAACAAGTTACCTCAACATACATTACTAAATGATCAAGGAAGTATTTCACACATATAGAAATTTAGAAAACAATTACCTGTGAGCTGGAATTCTGCGATCACCAGCAACTAAAATTACATCACATAACTGTTTGTGTCTCAAATAGTTTTCCATCTTTTTGAATGTTTGTTCAGCATGATTAAGGGCTTGGAAGAATTCATCTGATGAACATGGCTCCATAGTATGGCAGGATGATAACGTCTGACTACTATTGGAAGTCCTGAAAAGAAACAGAACATGTTTTGAAACGTTATGAACACATTAAAAATATCTTTCCTATTAAGTCCTTTTAAAGCCTTCAAATGTAACACAAGTAATAATACCAGTCAAAATTAATGTGTAATCATCTATCATTTTTGCCTTTTAAAATCAGTGATAGATCAAATCATCTGTGTGTCTTACAAACACTGTGAGTAAATGTGGTACCTTCTAGCCAACAGCTATATAACACATATTCTTTGCCTGTCCTTGAGATCTCTTCTCTGGTCAATATGACATCTCTGCTGAAGAAGCGCCAAACTATATTCATACAGACAGCCATAGCTCCGACATTATATTTAAGGGTATAAGAGATCACTTTTTGAAGGCAGGAAAGCAATTAAACTATTTTGCAGATATAAATTCAAGCCATCCTTTATTTAAAAATGGGTTATGTTTCCCAGTTCATTTGTAAGACAACTGTTTACAATACAAAGTATATGGTCATAAACAGAGTATTGTAAATAATTCATTTGATTTTCCGGTCAGTCTTCAAAAGCCTGGGTAACCTATAACTTAGATTACAAATTAAAAAAATTTGATGGTCTAATCCAAAGAATTTTAGATAGTATCTAAAAATTATTTGAAATTTCCAAATTATAATGTGAAGAGTATGAGTTCAATATTTTCATTATGATTTACTGATGGAAAAAGTAAAAAGGTTGAGACTAAGAATGAAATCCTAAATCCACCCCTTTCCTCCCTCCCCCTAAGATCCCTTCTCCAAGATTACCTGAATCAAGTAATCAACATCCCATGGTTATGCAGTTAACCACAAAACCACCAACTGGGCCATAATTTAGTTCTCATTTCTCATCAGATCTACTTTTAAGGATATTATGATTCTGATAAATGCACTGTTGAATCAAGCCTCGCTATATCTTAAGAGAACTTTCTTAATATAAATATCTAATAACCTTATCAAAGTCTTTGACTCTTTTATAATAAAGGGAACTGAAGCCAAGGAGATTAACTGCTTTGCCAAAAGTCGGAGAGTTTGATCATGGCAGAAATAGGGCTGTTGCAGAGAAATCTGTGTGTTCACCAAAACCCTTTTTCTCCTAGAATATAGCTAGACTGCATTCCCAGCTTTTCTTGCAGATGGGTGTGGTCTTATAACGGAAATGAACTGTGTCAGCTCCCAGCTAAAGTGGCCAAGAGCAGGTGTGTATCTCCCATTCTTTCTTTCTCTAACCATGAGGACGGAGGACTTACATGGAGGAAGAGGCAAAATATACACAAGTGTTTATAACTAGGATTATATATACAGATTCTACTCGTAAGAATTCTCATGTTGATTCAGATGTATCAGTTTTGAAAGTGAGGAGGGCCATGAATAATAAATATCTCTACCTAAAGCCCCTCCCAGCCCATCGCAGTTTCAATGCCATACAAACATGGGTCCTAAAGAATGTTCTTAGAGGATAACTGTGAATAATGATAATAGAAGCAAAATATAGATTATCTACAAAGTATATATTACACACTATGAATATTACTGGTGTAATGACTTGGGAAACCTAGTATATACAATACTCAACTTTACATTTAAGATCATTAGTATAAAAACATATAGAGTATTGTATAACTGTATGTTGCCTATATAAATAAATGAGAATTAGAAACTATTTTAAAATCTAGGGTAAAATGTAATATAAGCAAAAACAAATAGTTGACTTTAATGAATACCAATTTGAAGATTTAAAACATTTCTCAATAAAATGTTGTTTTCTATTGTTAAAATACTGACAAATGATTATCAAGACTAGAGATCTAAGGATGACGGAAGATTAGAATACCTAATTCTGTGTGTGTGTGTGTGACAGCACAGCATGGCATGCGGGGTCTTGGTTCTGATCCCCTGCAATGGAAGTGTGGAATCTTAACCACTGGACTGCCAGGGAAGTCTCTGAACATCTGCTTTTATAAGCCCAAATTCTTTCAAGAATAAGAACATATGAAGTAAAGTTGGGGTGCTCCTGTATTTTGCATCACATTTCTTATACTTTATAATAAATTCTCAGTAATGACTGGACAATGAATTAGCTGAGTGTTTTTTGAGTGATTAATTGCCATCATCAAAACACACTTTAATGTTTAATTCTGAAAGAACAACAGAACTTTATAATACTAACATCACTAAGTTATTACAGGCTAGCTTTGATGTTGGTATAAGTCCAATTAATAAAGGAGCCATCTCTTTTCTTGTTAAGAACTTTCAAGGTTTTTAGTTCTTCAATCTGAGACATGAATCAGGATAATCTGGAAAGCATTTCAGCTTTTGTGTTCAAGGTCTCATTCCTTACAATTGATTCAGCAGGTCTGAAGTGAGACCTGAACATTGTATTTTTCAAAGCCCTATAGGTGATCCTAACACATCATGGATTAAAGGCCACCGATATACTTCAGAGAAGAGATGCATACATTATACAAGTCAGCATGTGATGAATGTACAGATTCAAAACACTGATATATATAATAGATACTTCAAACGTGTGAACTGAATTTCTTTGAATATTTTAAATGAACTA
This sequence comes from Bos mutus, assembly GCF_027580195.1. Taxonomy (NCBI): domain Eukaryota; kingdom Metazoa; phylum Chordata; class Mammalia; order Artiodactyla; family Bovidae; genus Bos; species Bos mutus. The sequence continues at coordinate 58,264,859 of NC_091622.1, read as the reverse complement.
GTAGAACTTAATACTTGTTATTTTCAAAATGAGCATAATGGTAAAACATTAAAATTGTTTAAATACATACACATTAACAAACAACTATTGGTGCTTCTAAAATAACATTTTTAACTTAATTTGCTTTCAAGCCTTCATTTGCTATAATGCCACTTCAATGATGTGCTGAACACGTTATTTCAATGTGACAATTAATTCAGAGATTTCTGGGTATAGCAATCATTCCCATTGCTTCAGATGAAGGATCAAAAGAAGTACAGGCTTCTGATTTGTGTCTGTGGAAGACTGAAGCCATTCATTCACAAAAGGAACATGAAAGAGGAAGGAACAGGGCTAATCACACGTGAAAAGCTGCACACCTTTCCAACATTTCTTGTTCGAGGAAATTTGGGGTTTTGTACATACAATTTTAGTAATCTAAGAATTTACTTTAAAAAGAATTTACTGCATATCCATACAACTACAGAACCCTAGCCATTAGAACCATTATATACAGAATCTGTGTATCTAGAAAGAACCTATGTGGTCATTTAATTCAACCCCTTTACTCTGCAGATGAGAAAATTTTGAGGCTCAGAACAGCACAAAGCAATCAACAAAGGACATACAGGCAGCTGGATACAAAGCCAGGACCTCAAGGCATTCAGAATGTTGGTCAAACCACTCACCAAGGAATGGAAATTTTTGCTAACCTCTGCCCTAAGTATCAGTAAGTGCAAAGGCTAAAGGTTTGAAGGGAGAATGATAATACAAAATGAAGGAGGATAATTTAACAAGACACTAGAATTAAAGATCATAGACAGAAGTCTACTACTGTGTTACTGCCCCTTACAATGGCACCCCACTCCAGTACTCTTGCCTGGAAAATCCCACGGACCGAGTAGCCTGGTAGGCTGCAGTCTATGGGGTTGCTAAGAGTCGGGCACGACTGAGCGACTTCACTTTCACTTTTCACTTTCATGCACTGGAGAAGGAAATGGCAACCCACTCCAGTATTCTTGCCTGGAGAATCCCAGGGACAGAGGAGCCTAGTGGGCTGCCATCTATGGGGTCGCACAGAGTCAGATACGACTGAAGTGACTTAGCAGCAGCAGCAGCAGCTAGGTATAAGAGAAAAGGAGTCTCTTAGGTTTCTATGTGTAGAGATAACATCTCTATCTTTGGCTAATCAAATGTTTTTAATACTGTGGGTCTGTGTAGTTTATAGTGTCAGTATTATTCCTATTATGTGCTTTGGTTTGGAGACGTGAACTGGAGAGGTATGGTGTATGATTAAGAGTATTTTAGGGAGGTTCTAGAGCTGTGCTGTCCAATACAGTAGCTACTAGCCCCATGTGGCTATTTTAATTAAGATAAAATTCACTTATTTAGTTGACCCAATCATATTTCAAATGCTCAAGTAGCCCCATGGGGCTAGTGGCTGCCAGATTGGACAGTGCAGATATAGAACATTTCTGTCATTGCAGAAATTGCTTTCTATTGCATAGTGCTGATTTGACTCTGTCACCATGTATCTGGACAAGTATTTAAGTTCTCTAAGTTTTACTTCCAACAGCAATACAGATAAGTAATACATAATACTTTCTTTTAGAGGATCCTTCATGGGAAGATTATTAAATGAAGTAATGCATGCATAGCCCTAGCATAGAATAAATATACACTCAAGGTAAATCAACTCATAGCAGAGCCTCGCTTTTCAAAGGCCAATGGAAAGACCTGTAATCTCAGTCTTTTGTCTTACACACTGTTGTTCCTTTGGTTGCCTTCCTAAAAAATGATCCCTAGCATTATTTTTATAACTAAATTTCCTAATTCTTGATTAAAATGACGTTTAAAGAAAGCTGAGTGCCGAAGAATTGATGCTTTTGAACTGTGATGTTGGAGAAGACTCTTGAGAGTCCCTTGGACTGCAAGGAGATCCAACCAGTCAATCCTAAAGGAAATCAGTCCTGAATATTCATTGGAAGGAATGCTGAAGCTGATGCTGAAGCTGAAACTCCAATACTTTGGCCACCTGATGTGAAGAACCGACTCACTCGAAAAGACCCTAATGCTGGGAAAGATTGAAGGCGGGAGGAAAAAGGGAGGACAGAGGATGAGATGATTGGATGGCATCACTGATGCGATGGACAGGAGTTTGAGTAGGCTCCAGGAGTTGGTGATGAACAGGGAACGCTGGTGTGCTGTAGTACATGGGGTCGCAGTCAGACATGACTGAGTGACTGAACTGACTTAACACACCCAGTGGACATCCTAACCCATAATATAAAGATCTGGGAATAGGCTATTTATGGAGCATTTAAAACACATCTGTCTGTGAGTTCTACTTGATCTCTGCATGGTAACAGAGGAAAATATCTAACATTTCCCCTTAGTTTTATTTCTTTGATGTTACTAAGATGGTAAGTCATATTTCAAAGAACAGCATCATGAGAGCATTCAAATCTTTTATAACAGACATTCAATATAGAATAATGAACTCTATATTGCTGGATATTTCCAGGTCACAGGGAAACATTTAATTTCTAGCTTACTGTTCCTCTGCAGTAGGCAATGAATTTGTAAGTCAGAAAAATGCCTAAACATAGAAAAGAGGCAAGTATCAAACAAATCAAGTCACCAACTATTTAAGATGAAGCACTGTGCCAGTTGTTAAAACTGTGGGGATGCAAAGAAGATACGATTTTCTTTTTCAGTGAAAGGACTTGGAATTTGAGGAGCTGAGTTTTATGAAGTAGAAAAAAAGTAAACAGCAACAATAATCACTTGCAATTCTTCAGATTCCACATGTGTGCACACACACAGTATGCACCTCAGCCAAAACTACCTCTTATTACAAATTATTTCGATTTCTTCACTTTCATCACCAGAACTTACATTAGGCTTTCTTTTTTGTATTTATTTATTATGCTGCGTCTTAGCTGTAGCACGCGGGAATTTCAGTCGTGGCATGTGGGATCTAGTTCCCTGACCAGGGATGGAACCCGGGCCCCTTGCGTTGAGAGCTGAGTCTTTGTCAGTGGATCACAAGGGAAGTACTTGCATTAGGCTTTCTTAATGGAGTAATTCTTTCAAAAGAAGTTTTAAGAATCACTTCCCAAGGATTATACACTACATGATTTTGAGTAGAAAACAAAGCTGCACTGAAACTCTATTCATGGTCTGTCTGGCTCACTCCCTAGCTAAGTGATTTACTCCTAGCCACCTGCCTCAGCTTTTGGCATTCAGATTTCATGGCTTTGCCGAAGTGCAAATGATTATATCATGAATCTTTTGGCATCTTTTGCACATATTCAAAGTCACAAATGTAAAATAAGAATGTAAATTGCTTAGTATAGGGTAGCAGTCTCTAAAAGAATTTTTATGCATATCCTTTACAGTATACTTTTAAGCATGTGCCCCAATAGACATTTGAGTTTATAAAAGATATACATATATCATACAATTATTTATATTATAAAACAAAAAATAGAGATTTATACGATAAAATGTAAATAAACACATTCCAATTATCCATATTTTACCATGCCTCCAACAAATCATCTTGTACATTCCCAATTGGAATGTAACTGGTATCAGAATACAAAGAAAGGAAAGATCAGTATGGGCTAGTGTCTGGAAAGGCAGCAAGTAACAGGTGAGATCTGATTACTGAAACTCTAAGGGTTTAGATGAGTAACTTGGGAGTTGAGATGAGTAACGAGGAAGAGGAACCGGAGTCATCTCTTTTAAGGTGAGGACAAGGCGAGGTGCATACAGAGGAAATGACAAGAGGCGAAGAAAAAGACGACCTTCACCTCTTCCCTTCTCAAGAGAAATGTTTTTTAATTTAAGGCATTCTCTGCTGGTCCTGTGGCCAGAATATCTGTAGGGAAGAGAGTTAAATGTTTATATAAGAATCAAAACTTCTAAAACAATAATCAGTGTGAAGGAGAAGAGCCAGGGGGCACTCTCATGCAATGCTGCTGAGAATTAAAATAGTTAACACCCCTGAAGGGCTTCCCAGGTGGTTCAGTGGGTAAAGAATCCACCTGCAATTCAGGAACCATAGGAAATGCAGGTTCGATCCCTGTGTTGGGAAGATCCCCTGGAGGAGAGCATGGCAACCCACTCCAGTGTTCTTGCCTTGAAAATCCCATGGATGGAGAAGCCTGGTGGGGCTACAGTTCATGGGGTCACAAAGAGTGGGACGTGACTGAAGGAGTATGTACACACTCGATGTTCCTGAAATGACTGAGAATACAGATCAAAAACCCTAAAAAATGTGCACTCCCTTGGAGCTTTATCTAGAGGAAATAGTCATCTGTATGCAGAGATCTAGCTAGGGGATGTAGAGGAGAGGGGCTTATCACAGGTTGTTTCCAACAGGGAAATATTGGTTAAATAACCACAAGTTTTGTCTGTGCATAGAATGATTCGGCCATTTAAAAAGATACAGAAGAACATTTAATGCCATAGCAGGTTGTTTCACTGGGTATTGCCTTTGCCTATCCAGGATTCTTTCTTACAGTGACAGATCCATCTCTCCCTTTTGGGAAACCACACATTCCCTACCTCAGCTCTCAGGGATTGGGCAGAGGTGACTCCTCCCACTGGGCAGAGGTGAGCAAGGGACCAAGGCCTGGCCAATAGGAGTGTCATGTTGGGTGGATATGAGAGCCAAACAAGGCCAGAGAGAATCAGTTTCAAGTTGTTTGTTGATGTTCTTGGAAAAGAGTCACTCTCTTTCCACTGAGGAGGCTAAGCTGATAAAAAGTAAGCTTGGAGCTGCTAGCGGCTTTTTGTTACCACACAGATAGCCTGCATGAGGAAATGCCATTACAGAGGAAAAGAGAATCTAGAAAGGGAGGAAAAAAAGGATTTCTGGCATTATTTGAGTATTTGGATTCATCACAAGTTGAGCTTTTATTTACTTCTGTGAATCAAAAACTTTAGTTTTTGCGTGTCAGTTTGAGTAGGGTTTCTGCCTTTTGTGACCTAATTTTGTTGTTGTTTAGTCGCTAAGTTGTGTCTGACTTTTTGCGGCCCCATGGGATTTCCCAGGCAAGAATACTGGAGTTGGTTGCCATTTCCTTCTCCAAGGGATTTTTCCAACCCATGGATCAAACCCACATTTCCAGCTTGGCAGGAGGATTCTTTACCACTGAGCCATCTGGAAAGCCCCTAATTTTATGTTTCAGCTCAGTTCAGTTCAGTAGCTCAGTCACGTCTGACTCTTTGCGACCCCATGGATTGCAGCACGCCAGGCCTCCCTGTCCATCACCAACTCCCAGAGCCTACTCAAACTCATGTCCATTGAGTTGGTGATGCCATCGAACCAACTCATTCTCTATTGTCCCCTTCTCCTCCTGCTTTCAATCTTTCCCAGCATCAGGGTCTTTTCCAATGAGTCAGTTTTTCACATCAGGTGGTCAAAGTATTGGAGTTTAAGCTTCAACATCAGTCCTTCCAATGAATATTCAGGACTGATTTCTTTTAGGATTGACTGGTTGGATCTCCTTGCAGTCCAAGGGACTCTCAAGAGTCTTTTCCAACACCACAGTTGAAAAGCATCAGTTCTTTGTGCTCAGCTTTCTTTCTAGTCCAATTCTCACATCCATACATGACTACTTAAAAAAACCATAGCTTTGTCTAGACGGACCTTTGTTGGCAAAATAATATCTATGCTTTTTAATATGCTGTCTAGGTTGGTCATAACTTTTCTTCCAAAGGGCAAGTGTCTTTTAATTTCATGGCTGCAGTCACCATCTGCAGTGATTTTGGAGCCCCCAAGAATAAAATGTCACTGTTTCCCCATCTATTTGCCATCAAGTGATGGGACCAGATGCCATGAGTAGCCATCATAGTCAACAAGAGTCCAAAATGCAGTACTTGGATGCAATCTCAAAAACGACAGAATGATCTCTGTTCATTTCCAAGGCAAACCATTCAATATCATGGTAATCCAAGTCTATGCCCCAACCAGTAATGCTGAAGAAGCTGATGTTGAACAGTTCTATGAAGACCTACGAGACCTTCTAGAACTAACACCCAAAAAAGATGTCCTTTTCATTATAGGGGACTGGAATGCAAAAGTAGTAAGTCAAGAAACACCTGGAATGACAAGCAAATTTGGCCTTGGAGTACAGAATGAAGCAGGGCAAAGGCTAATAGTTTTGCCAAGAGAACGCACTGGTCATAGCAAATACACTCTACTCTTCTAACAACACAAGAGAATACTCTACACATGGACATCACCAGATGGTCAATACCAAAATCAGACTGATTATACATTCTTTGCAGACGAACAAGGAGAAGCTCTATATAGTCAGCAAAAACAAGACCAGGAGCTGACATGGCTCGGATCATCAACTCCTCATTGCCAAATTCAGACGTAAATAGAAGAAAGTAGGGAAAACCACTAGACCATTAAGGTATGATCTAAATCAAATCCCTTAAGATTATACAGTGGAAGTGAGAAATAGAGTAAAGGGACTAGATCTGATAAAACAGAGTGCCTGAAGAACTATGGACGGAGTTTCGTGACATTGTACAGGAAACAGGGATCAAGACCATCCTCAAGACAAAGAAATGCAAAAAAGCAAAATGGTTGTCTGAGGACGTCTTACAAATAGCTGTGAAAAGAAGAGAACCAAAAAGCAAAAGAAAAAAGGAAAGATATACCCATTTGAATGCAGAGTTCCAAAGAATAGCAAGGAGAGATAAGAAAGCCTTCCTTAATGATCAGGGCAAAGAAATAGAGGAAAACAATAAAATGGGAAAGACTAGAGATCTCTTCAAGAAAATCAGAGATACCAAGGGAACATTTCATGCAAAGATGAGCACAATAAAGGACAGAAATGGTATGGACCTAACAGAAGCAGAAGATATTAAGAAGAGGTGGCAAGAATACACAGAAGAATTGTACAAAAATGATCTTCATGACCCAGATAATCGCGATGGTGTGATCACTCGCCTAGAGCCAGACACCTGGAATGTGAAGTCAAGCGGGCCTTAGGAAGCATCACTATGAACAAAGCTAGTGGAAGTGATGGGATTCCAGTTGAGCTATTTCAAATCTTAAAAGATGATGCTGTGAAAGTGCAGCACTCAGTATTCCAGCAAATTTGGAAAACTCAGCAGTGGCCACAGGACTGGAAACGGTCAGTTTTCATTCCAATCCCAAAGAAAGGCAATGCCAAAGAATGCTCAAACTACCACACAATTGAACTCATCTCACACGCTAGCAAAGTAATGCTCAAAATTCTCCAACCCAGGCTTCAACAGTATGTAAACCATCAACTTCCAGATGTTCAAGCTGGTTTTAGAAAAGGTAGAGGAACCAGAGATCAAATTGCCAACATCTGTTGGATCATCAAAAAAGCAAGAGAGTTCCAGAAAAACATGTTACTTCTGCTTTATTGACTATTTCAAAGCCTTTGACTGTGTGGATCACAAGCAGCTGTGGAAAATTGTTAAAGAGATGGGAATACCAGACCACCTGACCTGCCTCCTGAGAAATCTGTGTGCACGTCACGAAGCAACAGTTAGAACTGGACATGGAACAACAGACTGGTTCCAAATAGGGAAAGGAGTAAGTCAAGGCAAAAATGTTGCAAAACAGTATGCACAATGAAATTCAGATTTTATTCTGCTGCAGCTGCTAAGTCACTTCAGTCGTGTCCGACTCTGTGCAACCCCATAGACGGCAGCCCACCAGGCTCCCCCTTCCCTGGGATTCTCCAGGCAAGAACACTGGAGTGGGTTGCCATTTCCTTCTCCAATACATGAAAGTGAAAAGTGAAAGTGAAATCACTTCTAAAAACATATTTTTATTCTATACTCGTATAAAATATACTGGAAGAACACTTTCTCAAATTGTTAATAGTATTTCAAGGTGGTAGGGTAATTAGTGATTTTTATTTTTTCATTTCTGCTTATCTCTATTTGCTAATGTCTCAATGGTAAAAAAAAAAAAAAAAAGTACACAATATCGAAAAAAACTCATCAAAAATTAGATCAAAAGGATTCTGAAGAGTTCTATCCAGCTGTCTTCACCTCTTGCACCCTGTCGATCATAATCCCCAAACCATTCTTCACATGCACCACAGTAGTGAGTTTTACCTGGACACACGGCTACCCAGGCAGAGACCACATCTGAACCTCCTTAGCTACTCACTGCAGCCATGTGACTAGGTTTTCAACAATGGCACATGCGCAGAACTGATATCTGTAATTTGTGTTAATAGCTTAATGTCCTCCCTGTTCTTTCCTTGCTCAATCCCACAGGCTAGAATGTGGACAGAGAGCTTAGGAAGCTTTGACCATAAAGAAAGAATAATGCCCTATGGGATGGAGAAAGAGTATGGAAGGAACCTAGGTCTCTGAAGGAACTTGGGTAGCAGAACTACCTGTCTGCCCTGAGCCATTTGCCCATTTGTGAGATGACAGAGAAATAAACTTCTATTTTATTTGAGACACTACATTTCTGAATATCTTTGTTACATCATCTTAGCCTATTCTCTACTAACATACTCCCTAAAGTTAAATGGCCAAATTATACATCTTTGTGCATATGAGTGATTGTGTGTATGTCTGTATCACTGTTTTTCATGCCTAATTTATCCAATTCTAAAAATGTAAAACTTCACTGTCTAGTTACAAATGGATGAACATATAAGCAGTTAAGTGTCATAAAAGTTTCCTCTGCCTTAAAAATTTGGACTTACAAAGGTCAGTTGTGCAACTCTAGAACCCATTAGCCGTTTTGCTAAGCTAATTCTTTTTGGGAACTAATGATTCCAATAAATTTCTATTCTGTTTAAACCAGCCAGTCAGTTTCAGTTGCTTAAAACTAAGAACCCTGATTGATACAATGTAAAGATAGGCTTTAGGGGATTTATGAAGCAGAGACATTACTTTGCCAACAAAGGTCTGTCTAGTCAAGGCCATGGTTTTTCCAGCGGTCATGTATGGTTGTGAGAATTGGACTAGAAAGAAAGCTGAGTGCTGAAGAATTGATGCTTTTGAACTGTGGTGTTGGAGATCCCTTGACTCTTGAGAGTCCCTTGGACTGCAAGGAGATCCAACCTGTCCATCCTAAAGGAAATCTGTCCTGGGTGTTCATTGGAAGGACTGATGTTGAAGCTGAAACTCCTGACGCAAAGAGCTGACTCATTTGAAAAGACCCTGATGCTGGGAAAGATTGGGGGCAGGAAGAGAAGGGGACGACAGAATGAGATGGTTGGATGGCATCACCGACTCAATGGAGATGAGTATGGGTAAACTCCGGGAGTTGGTGATGGACAGGGAGGCCTGGCATGCTGCGGTTCATGGGGTCACAAAGAGTTGGACACGACTGAGCAACTGAACTGAACTGAACCCTGTATGAAATATTTAACATATGTGTGTGTACATACATGCACATACAGACACACACATACAGAGGGTTTTCTGGGGAAAGGTTCTATAGCTTATGTCAAGGGAATCCATGACTTGGGCTTATGTGTGAGGAGGACATTACAATACATCCTTTCTTGATATAGGTACAATATAGCAGAACTTCTTTGCCATCTCTGGAAGCAAAGGTTTTTTTCATGTGGAGATGTATAAGATTTTAATTTTAAAATGAATCAGAATTAATAGACTAGTTCAAACAAGAAGATGTTTGACATAAAAACATAACATTAAAAAGGGTCAACAACAGAAAGAGATACTGCTAGTTACTTTCAATTAGTTCTACATAAATTCTTGGGTTTAAAATTTATGCTCCTATTAAGATCTGTCCTAATCTAGACCTCTATTAAATAAAGAATGCTTCATCTAATGAGAAAAAAAAAGGGTCAAGAAAAAAGGGATAGCACTTGAGAAATGCTATATTATGAAGATAACCCCTTGCTGGGAGAGGAGAAGGGCCTAAATGTTTTCAAGATGAGTCAAAGAAAGGCAAATCAACAGACCAAGGAACAGAAGAGTTCAAGGATATCTGCTGAAATAGAATAGCAAGCAATGAATACGATGGATCCGATGACTGTGGGTAAATGGCTGTCAAGAGATTATACCTGTAAATCAGTCAGAGGTGGCTATGCTGGGAGGGAATGGGGGCAGGAGGAGAAGGGGACGACAGAGGATGACATGGCTAGATGGCATCACCGACTTGATGGACGTGGGTCTGAGTGAACTCCGGGAGTTGGTGATGGACAAGGAGGCCTGGCAGGCTGCGATTCATGGGGTCGCAAAGAGTCGGACACGACTGAGTGACTGAACTGAACTGAACTGAACACTGAGAAAATCAGTTGAGGAGAGAAGGTAAAACTGGTTAGAATGAATCAGTATTATGTTAATCCAAAGTGAACTCAGTGATTAAAGGAAAAGTCACAGAGAACTGCCTACTGGTATTTGTGCATGAAATTTACATGTTAATGGTTTGGGTTCAAAATGTAGCTATTTCCAAGAGACCAAGGTCAAAAATTGTAAGTCAGATTGATGATATCTATCGTTGATTTGGGTGTGATGAAAATGGCACTTTACCTTTGTGGTCTTCCTCCCTAAAACTTATAACGCCAGTTTAATCATGAGAAAAGTATCAGACAAATCCCAACTGAGTAAGACATTCTGCAAAATACCTAACCACTAATCCCCAAACTGCCAAGGTCATCAAAAACAAGGGAAGTCTGAGAAACTGTCACAGTCTAGAGGAGCCTAAGGATATACGATGATTAAATGTAATCGGTATCCTAGGTGGGATCCTGTAACAGAAAAAGAACTTTAGGTATTTAGACATTAAGGGAATCTGAATAAAGTATGGTCTTTAGTTAATAATAATGTATCATATTGGTTCACAGTAATGGATGCACCATATTCGAACATGTTAATAACTGTTAGGGAAATAATACGGAAAACTGGGTGTGGGATATATAGGAACTCACTACATTATCTCTGTAATTTTCTTGTAAATCTGAAAGTGTTAATATAAACTTTAGTTTTTTAAAAATGCAGTTTCATTTTACTTACTATTTTTGAGCAAGTTACTTAACCTTTCCGTGCCTCACTGGCCTCATCTCTACAGTTAGAATGACAATAGTGACAATCTAACTCGGAAATCTGTGAAGACTAAATGATGTAATACAGTAACAGTGTCTCACAGATATTAAATACCCAGTCAGTATTAGCTATTATTTTATTGGGATATTTATAAAATACAGTAGTATTTTAAATACTACTACTATTTTAAATAAATTAAAAAATAATCTGATTTAAAAAATGTTTAACTTTATAAACAAGGTTGAGAGAATGAAAATTTCTTCACTATGTAAAAATACCATAATTTCAAAGTTGGCCAATCAAATACAGTGTAAATTGTATTTATCTTATGGTCCCATGACGAGTTATCATGTAAACCTGACTGGCCCTGGTGAAAATTCATCTTGAGTTACAGTCATAGAAACCTACTGCTCACACAAAAGATCACAATTCTGTTACTCAGGGCCTAAAATTCCTCAAGGTGTAAAAATCAAAGTTTGTATTTTAATAACAAAGTAACGACATTGGAGAGAAAGTGGCTAAGCTACAGACACAAGATCAGTTAAAAGATAAGAAACTTTTAAATCACTTAGATGTGAGACAGCAGAAATTACCATAAGTTGAAGAGCCAGGCAGGTTTGAATAGAACTGATGAAACGTATATCATATGTCTCCCCATCATGCCATGTCCGTCTATGGTATACTGAAATAAAATGTTTGCTATATATTTTATTGCAAGTACTATGTAAGGAAAAGAACTATTCCCAAGTTATATACAAAATTTGATGAATGTCAGTGTAACTTCTTTTGACATTAACAGTGATAGTTTTTGATTTGTTTACAGTAGAAGGCCAACCACCTAGAGAGATTGCTCACTTAATCAAAAAGCTGGCGGCAAATAAATGTATCCTCATGATGAAGATCAAAGACTTAGAGCTGGAGGATTGAAGAAGGATATGAAAATTAGATACATTTAATCTGGAGAAAAATGGAAAAGTAAAAGTACACACACAAATGACATTTCTAAAGTCTAAAATGATTTCCACTTTTTTTGCAGAAAGATGTTGGGATAGAAATGTTAAGCCACCAGGAATAGTAAATTTCTTTGACACATTTCCTCTCATATCTAAAAATCGAAGACATTTTCTTTAAGTACATTTTATTTTTGAAATAATTTAGAGTTTGATCACTGCAGATGTGAACTGTTTATTCCCTTATTATTTACTTTCTCAACCTTCTCTATTAGCATTTTAAAAACAACTACATTCATTTTAAATTTTAGAAAATATAATTTTCTAATTTTTATAACTCCTACAAATAAAAATATCAATTATATATTCTTGAACTATGCACACAGCAATCTAAGTCCAAAAAAAAAAAAGCAATCTTTTTCTGTCATAATGACTATCCCATCAAGATGACATTTTAATGTGGATACTAAAGAACAGAGTAACTTAATTTCAGTAATCATTAGCTTTGCAAACTACCTTTGCTGTAAGGAAGTAAATTACAGTGACCCAGGTGTGTGTAATGTAAGATTATATACATGTATATAAATTTTATACTCCCTCACATATGTATAATCTCTCCAGGTAGTAGACACATGTTAAGATTTTTATAACTTATGCTGGTAAATGAATGAACCTTTTTTTCCTCTAATTTTGTTAAAATATTCTTGATACATTATATTGATTTTCAAATGCAAAGATGATTACTCTTTGGTTTCTCACAAAAATGGTAAACCCTGAACCTTTTACTAAATAAATCACGCCTTTTATGGCAACAAGTATCCAAAGAAAACACAAAACAATGAAACCATATTAATTCAAATGATCTCCATATGAAAATTATCAGTGGCTTCTATTCTCTTAATATAATGCTAAATCATGAACTAATTAAATTTTTAAAAATTAAATATACTAGTTACCTATGTAAAGATATTCCCCTCTCTCCATTACACAAATGAGCATAGATGACTGGTCTATATTTGTTATTATTCCAACACCACAGTTCAGAATTCCATATTCTGAAGATTAGAAGAGAAGGTGGTAAATATCCCCGAGTAAGAGATACTTGAATATATGAACTCATTTTGTCTCCATCTCTTATGATGCCTATATTATTAATAACCAAGATACAAATTACAAGTGTTATCAAAACCTGCAGAGAAATTTTAAAAGAAAAAGGATCCAGTAATTAATCTAGAAAAATAAGCCTTTAAATATTTTTGAGTGAAGATGAATCAGAAGGGTGACTTTCAGGCTCTAACTTATTTCTTAAGATGTGATAGTAGTTTATACTGATTAAGAAGAAAATTCATTTCAAAAGTAAAGCCTGGCTCCATGGGTGAAGATGGATAAAGTCATATGAATTTAACCAATTTTTAATTTTCAAACTCATTTCCCCTTCTTTTTGCCCCCTTTTTACCAGCTGACCACATCTAGCTCCTCTATGTTCCCTTATACTTTCCTGAAGGAATATCCTTCATTTCCCTAAATAGCACAATTTTCAGTGAAGTGAAGGTAACAGGAATTAGTAGCTGTCATCTTAGAAAGAGATGTGCTACTGTATTCTCTGTATTAGTCAAGAGGGCTGCAACACAGGACAAAGAGAAATAACCATAAGAAAAATATTATTGACAACCACAATGGAGTAAATAAAAATTACTGGCAACTACTATGTCCATCTCCTGGTAAAACCTTTAACTAAAATTAAAACATGACTATAATCCGTTGCAAACTGAAATGTCATAAAATTTTTTGTACTCCAGAAATGTCTCCTATAGTTTTGCTATAAGACTATAGAAGGTACATGAATGAAGCAAACTACAAGGCATGATGCATAGAACTGCTACCATATATTATTTTCAAGGCAGAGCCAGATCTATATATGGAACACAAGGTATTTCAAAATGAAAGCTGTTTGTTGTCTTTATAATTTTCTAGAATTAAAATCAATATTAGAACGTTAAAAAAACCCAGTAAAAGAACCACATTACATACCATTATATATATATATATATACACACACACACAGAGAGAGGCATGTATATGTATAATCATAGATTTTAAACAACAATACTAAATTGTTTTAAACAGTATAGAGAATATCCCCCCACACCCCATTTCTAACAGTAAAAAAAATAATCAACCTGCATGAACTGGAATCAGATTCATTTTCTTCTTCACTAGTGTCATCATCCACTTCTGGTCTATCCAGCCAATGTGCACCGCCACAATCTTCTGCTGTAAACTCAAATGCAGGGACTTCAGAGGTGGATGCCATTGGCCAAGAAGGTGAATTCTGAAAATCCAGTTGGCTGGACCTTCGGTAACCAATTGAAGCCAAAGGCAATTGCAGGCTACATGGATCTAAAAACTTTCTCCCACCGTTTGCTCCGGTCTGTCCTCGATTCCAAAATTCTCCCTGCTGGCTGTCAACTGTAGAATTAGGAGATGATGCTTGATGGCTAAACCACCTCCATCTGATTTTCAAAATCTGCTTCACATCAAACTCTTTACGAGAACCAGACATCCTCAGAGAAACCAAGTGATCGTCTAGGCAACGGGCAAAAAGCACTGCACACAGATTTGTGCATCCAACCAAGACAAGAGAAGTATATGCCCTGCTGTACACAATAAACAAATTGAAAGGAAAATAAATCACATTCACATATATATCTACATTTACTTTTATACCAATATATCAGATTATAAAGAACAAAGGACAATGAAAAAAAGAGGAAACACGGTGGAACATTCCGTTCAATCAGAGCAAACTCTCATCCACCTATCCTGAAGCAGCTAGACTTTCCCCTGCTCTCCTTCCCCTTACTGACCATTAGCTCTCACAAACACTGACAGCATTCATTAAAGTCCTTTTAAATGCAGAACACCACCCCCTTTTCTTAAACCACAAATGACAGAGACAGAAAGCACTATCCCGTTGCAGTGTCTGTCTCTGCTGCTTAGTATGTTAACTCTTTTATTGCTGAAACAAGAAATGTATTCCACAGCATTTTCCTTTGTACTTAAAAATCACTGTAAAACTAAAATACTTCTATTTTTATACTAAGTTCCTAAATGAAATTTCACAATCACTTTTTTAGAAAGCATTTTTAAATTAGATGAGTTATAGTGACGTTGAAGCTGTACTCTGGATGGGGGTGAGAAAGGAGGAGAAACACAAAGGTGGGGCTCCCGTTTACTGCTCTCCACTTCTATTTTCTCCCTTAAGGAAAGGAGGGTGTTTCATTAATATAGTACAATACTGGGTAGGACTTCATTTGAGCAAAGAATATTGAGCAGACTAAAGAGAAAGAAAAAGTTTGGAAACTACAAAGGATCAAAATATGACAATACTTACTCTTTTTCAAATAAATAACCTGAAGTCAGTATGGCTCTGTAATTATGACTGTGCCATTCTGATTTAGTACAGTAGACAAATTTCTATGACACTACTTAGCAAAAGGAAAATATGGCTCAAGAAAGATACCTAGGACTGGGATAGGATTCTTTCTTGGATGTACAAATGCCCTAACGGTATCCTCTGTTGTTGACAAAACAAATGGTCTGAACATGGTTATACCTGAGGCACATTGATAAAGCAAATGAAAATCTTATCAAATACAATCAAATTTTAAAATACTGAATGGTAACTGTAAGCAAGACACTCTACCAAGCATTGTGGGGGAAACCAATATACATCTTTGTTCTTACCCTCAAAAATAATTAAACTGAGTACTGAAACAAAAAATAACAACTTAAATATAAGAAACACTATAATGCTGCAGTATTAACATTTTGTTACCTACAAATGTACAAACACAGAATTTGAGCTTTCAGGGTGCCCAATATCTTTCAAATGACCAAAAAAAAAAAAAAAAAGCAAAGCTGCTTTGGAGACTTACAAAATATTGTGAGGCATGTACCTTAACCTTACACAGCTCTTTAGTAGGCGAATAAAAACTATTCAGAGACATAAGAATGAGAGGCATGAAAAGCCATATACAATTCTGTGCCAAACAGCACACAACAAGCCATAAATACTGTGAGACAGAGAAAGGAGATATCAGCATGGTGTGGAGTGCTATGGGTCAGTCTGATTAGGGAGAAGGCTTCTAAGAATGGGAAGAAGTTGCCTAGGCAGAATGATGAAAGGTTTTATCCAGGAAGAAATGTATCAATAAAAGCATGAAGTGAGCATACTGACAAAGAAAGAGGGGGAGCTATCAGTTTGATCAGCCAATCAGACATTCCTAATTAATTTTAAGGAGTAGTAAGAGACAAAGTTGCATGCATAAGATGACATAAAATGTCCTGAGCACAGAGCCAAAGGCAGGCAATGTTAAGTGGACTGCTGAAGAGGGCAATGCTTTTAGAAAGTTAATTTGGCAGTAGTATGCAGCATGCATTACAGTATGAAATAGTACTTTTCCCTCTTCTTCACGTCTGCCAGACTCCTTCTATCCACAACCTTCTAACTCCACTCTACCTATCCAACTTTGTTTCTAACTATTTTCCAACATGGACACACCACTTCAGAGCCTACATTATGGTGCTTCCTCTTTCACATGCTGTTTGTGTCCCAATTTCTCTAGTTTTGGAAATCCACTCATCCTTCACGGTTTATCACTGGCACTGCTGCCCCTTAGAAAGGCTTCTCCAATTACTCTAGCCTTATGGTTCTCAACAAGAGTAGCACCAACCCCTCTGCTCCCACACTCCGAAATTAGGGGGCATGGATTTTTAGTTGTTGGAATGACAAAAGAGGGCACTGAGTGGGCAGGGGCCAGAGATAGTAAATATCTGTAAGTACAGACCCACACAATGAAGAAAGGCCATTGCAGTAGTTAATGATGATCTTACCATCACTGTCTTCATGCAAATAAGTATAATATTTACCAAGCATTTACATGTTTAAGGCACCACAAGAGGTAGAAAGATAAATAACAAAGATCTTTCTTTTAAGAGGGCTATTTATTGTGGCAGAGAAAATAATTAAATGAACATTACAAATAAAGAATTTATCTTAATAAATATAACTTATATAAATAAAATTTTAAATTGGATTCAATCTGTCAGTATGAGAACACATACCAGAGAGTCCATTTACAATGTGCTAGCTCCAATAACTAATTTTAGTTGTTTTGCTGTTTGGTTGACTGGTTGAAGCCTGAACACAAGAATGGACTTTAAAGGCCACTAAGGTGCCAGACACTTCTCAGTATGTGATAGAGAAGAAATCCAAAGACGTGAATGTTAAACTGTTGAACCATGCTTCCAGTCCCAAGAGGGGCCAAAGACCCTTTTCACAGAGGAATTGAGAAATGCATTAAATAAATACCTCTTAAGTAGAGAAGCTCTTCTGAGTAGGCTAGAGATGCAGGTGGGAGACTAGCCCCTGAAACAGGCTTTCTGATTAAAGAGAAACTAGGATCTTTGGTGACAAAGGCCAAGCAGAAGTTTTTAACCACTGCTGTAGTAATCATGGGTTTAGTTGCATACATGCATACATATGCACGTATATACAACGCCCTGCCCCATCCTTCTACATCGGCAGGCTCACACTGCATGCTTTTCTTCACTGAGACACTTATTTTGTTGATCTTCACCACTCATTCTTCCTGGTAATCAATGTTGATAGCTTGGTGTATAGCCTTTCACATCTTTCTCCATGTTTATAGAATTCATATCCAAACTTACATACACATATATAGGAGTTTTTATTATTTTATTTTATAAAAGATTACATTATACATATTTTTGGCATTTTGCTTTTCTCACTAAAATTATATACATGGAAATATAAAATAATGATCTTTATAATAGTTGCATAATATTTCATAACTGTAAAACACAATTTATTAAACTATTTTCTTGCTAGTGGGCATGCAGATTGATTTTACATTTGTTTTATGCTATTAAAATAATTTTGAGATTAAAAATCCTTTTGAAACTTTTGTTATCTATGGAATTTATTCACAGAAGTGGAATTGCTGGGTTGAAAGTATGTCTATTTTAAATTTGAAAAGATAGTTAACTTTCATAAAATTCATATTTTCAAAACTAAAGTGAGTGTATCCTTCTTATTTATTTTTACAGGCCCACTAGTCAACAATAAGTATTATCAGTCAGTTCAGTTGCTCAGTCATGTCTGACCCTTTGCAACTCCATGGACTGCAGCACGCCAGGCCTCCCTGTCCATCACCAACTCCCGGTGTTTACCCAAACTCATCTCTACTGAGTCGGTGATGCCATCCAACCATATCATCCTCTGTTGTCCCCTTCTCCTCCCACCTCCAATCTTTCCCAGCATCAGGGTCTTTTCCAATGAGTCAGCTCTTTGCATCAGGTGGCCAAAGTATTGGAGTTTCAGCTTCAACATCAGTCCTTCCAATGAACATTCAGGACTGATCTCCTTTAGGGTGGACTGATTGGATCTCCTTACAGTCCAAGGGACTCTCAAGAGTCTTCTCCAACACCACAGTTCAAAAGCATCAATTCTTCAGTGCTCAGCTTTCTTTATAGTCCAGCTCTCACACCCTTACATGACTACTGGAAAAACCATAGCCTTGACTAGATGGGCCTTTGTTGGCAAAGTAATGTCTCTGCTTTTTAATATGTTGTCTAGGTTGGTCATAGCTTTTCTTCCAATGAGCAAGCATCTTTTAACTTCATGGTTGCAGTCAAACCATCTACATTGATTTTGGAGCCCCCCAAAATAAAGTCTGCCACTGTTTCCCCATCTATTTACCATGAAGTGATAGTTAACTTTCATACCATGTTTCCCCATCTATTTACCCATCAGGGACTGGATGCCATGATCTTAGTTTTCTAAATGTTGGGCTTTAAGTCAACTTTTTCACTCTCCTCTTTCACTTTCATCAAGAGGCTCTTTAGTTCTTCACTTTCTGCCATAAGGGTGGTGTCATCTGCATATCTGAGGTTATTGGTATTTCTCCTGGCAATCATGATTCCAGCTTGTGCTTCTTCCAGCCCAGCATTTCTCATGATGTACTCTACATATAAGTTAAATAAGCAGGGTGACAACATATAGCCTTGACGGACTCCTTTTCCTATTTGGAAACAGTCTGTTGTTCCATGTCCAGTTCTAACTGTTGCTTCCTGAGCTGCACATAGGCTTCTCAGGAGGCAGGTCAGGTGGTCTGGTATTCCCATCTCTTTCAGAATTTCCCACAGTTTGTTGTGATCCACACAGTCAGAGGCTTTGGCATAGTCAATAAAGTAGAAAGATGTTTTTCTGAAACTCTCTTGCTTTTTTGATGATCCAGTGGCTGGAAGAATTGAGAGGAATCAAGGTAATGGATCTATTTTGTCTACGTATTTGTTGATTTAAAAATATATAGAATATATTAGAACGATGAGAATGATCCAACAGGAAGGTGAGACTGATTATTGTAGGTGGGAGCACTGGAACAAAAAAAGTAAGACTTTGATAAAAGAAAAACAGATGGTACCTAAGCATAGTGGACAGTTTGGATAGTCACTGTAGGTGGGATAATTCCTCTACTGTAAGACTGTGACTTTCTAAATGCATCGATTATTTTAAAAGGAAAGAAAAGACATGCACTAAGCCATCTATTCAAGTTGAAAACCCCTCTAGGAGGAGTCATGAAATAATATAGAGGTAAAACTAAACAATTAAGAAATAAAAAGAGAGAATTAGAGACCTAGCTCTAAAAATCTCTTCCCTTCTAGCAAGTTTAATCAAAGAAAAAGTAAAACTTAGGAAGAGGACAACATGACCATTAAAATATTTAAAAGATCTAATTCTGTTATTTTATTTAATTCTGTAGTTTCTCCTCTAATAATTGATACAAGAAAAATTTTAAATGTCAAATTGAATAAGGGTAATGACAGTGAAAGAGGAGAGTGAAAAAGTGGGCTTAAAGCTCAACATTCAGAAAACAAAATCACGGCATCTGGTCCCATCACTTCATGGCAAATAGATGGGGCAACAGTGGAAACAGTGTCAGACTTTATTTTTGGGGGCTCCAAAATCACTGCAGATGGTGACCGCAGCCATGAAATTAAAAGACGCTTACTCCTTGGAAGGAAAGTTATGATCAACCTAGATAGCATATTCAAAAGTAGAGACATTACTTTGCCAACAAAGGTCCATCTAGTCAAGGCCATGGTTTTTCTAGTAGTCATGTATGGATGTGAGAGTTGGACTGTGAAGAAAGCTGAGTGCCAAAGAATTGATGCTTTTGAACTGTGGTGTTGGAGAAGACTCTTGAGAGTCCCTTGGACTGCAAGGAGATCCAACCAGTCCATTCTGAAGGAGATCAGTCCTGGGTGTTCTTTGGAAGGATTGATGCTAAAGCTGAAACTCCAGTACTTTGGCCACCTCGTGCGAAGAGTTGACTCATTGGAAAAGACTCTGATGCTGGGAGGGATTGGGGGCAGGAGGAGAAGGGGACAACAGAGGATGAGATGGCTGCATGGCATCACCGACTCAATGGACATGAGTTTGAGTGAACTCCGGGAGTTGGTGATGGACAGGGAGGCCTGGCGTGCTGCGATTCATGGGGTCGCAAAGAGTCAGACATGACTGAACAACTGAACAGAAGTGAATAATGACAAATGTAGAGAATTTAGGTAAGCAAAGTTGGAAAATCCTCCTGAAAGACAGAATTTGCTGAAAAATCCTTCATAGCTAGGTCTCTAACAATTTCTGCCTAAGCTTAAGCCTGGGTATATATTTTGGGAAAAGAATCTTCACTTTAACAACATCTATTAAAGGTTATCTATTGATAAAGTAGCTTGCTACAGTTACCATGATAGAAAAGGGTCTATAGGACTACTTCCCAGTGTTAACACTGAATTCTTGGGCCAAATATTTTCCTTATGAAAAATATGTAGTAAACTTAGGCATTAATGTTTTCATGGCATGGAATTCAGAGTTAATTTAAATAAGACTTTTTCTTCTGCCACAGTAAATTTTACTATACAATATCATATTGTTTCACTCAAAAATTTATCCAATTCTGATGAGAAGTACTTCTTAGAGTAATTACTGATGAAAGATCAATACACATTAAAAGTCATTACACTTAAATTATTAAAATGGTTTGCAAGGGTTACACATAAAAATTAGATTGATCATCACTCTATCTCCTTGACCCTCTTCCTTTTTTTAATAGCACTTGTCACCATCAAGCATATTAGATGTTTATTCCCTAAATTAGCTGCAGTAGAGCTTTGGCTCACAGCTGTACCTAGCACTTAGAACAGTATCTGAAAGACAGGTGCTGAATAAGTATTTTTCTAATGAATGAATGAATCCAGTAACTATAAGAGCAATAATAAAAGACTTACACTTGAAATGTACACTTCTGGAATTATAAAATAAACTTAAGAATTGAATGTTAAAAAGAACATTAGAAAACATTTACTGCTGGTGAGAAAACCTCTTTAGTATTTTTTCAACTTAGGAAAATTCACAACATATTACTCTATGAATTTCTTTTTTTCTATTTTGTTCTCTGGGTATAAAAATTTTTATCACTTTGACATCTATTGGCTAAACAACAAATGTCTTTTCAGATCGATGTAACACTTTTTTTCAAATTGATTATCAAATTATACTGTAACTCTTTCTTGTTTTAATAACTTTGCTTTACTTAAAGTTGAGATACAAAGTGTCACACATTGTTTAAAACAGATGTGTCAATTATGAATACATTTCTCAAAATGTAATTAAAGAATCCACATGCAACTTCTGCTTCAAAACTGCTCAAATGTTAGTTTGTGAATTTATAAGATGAAGTTATTCAATATGACAATAGCAACACTGAGATGTCATTAAGATAAGACTGCTGATGAGCTCACTTCAACAGTGTGGCTTTCAAAGCTAAGGCTTCACTCAGCAATTCAAATTATAGTCATCCAGTAACTGGTTTATATGGGTAATCACTATTACACAAATCTCTCTGCACATGGAGTTTTCACAAACAACAGTGCTTGTTTTATGAATAATCAATTTTAATGAATCTATTCCTATAGTTTTAATATATACTAAATATACATATGTCATAAAACATATATATGGTATATGTTTTATATACCAGTAATATATATAGCATAAAACACATCAAGAACTAATTTACTGTACTAACTCAGCAGCACTTCACCTCCCCAGTTTTCCTCTCAACTAAAATAAGTTACAGCATATGATTTCAAAGAAACGTTTAAAGTTTGGTAATTCTAGGATACTTTTAAAACTGTTAAATTAAGTCTTTTATCAGAATTTGGCTTATTTTAACAATTTGAAGACATTTAATTCCACTAAAAATTTAAAATGTATGATATCAGAAAATGTTCATTAAGTACCTAGATCAGGAAAGATGTGAGATTTCATTTTAACTTTAATTTCAGAAATATAGTAGATACTCTGTACCTCTTTTCCAAACTCATAAAAGCAAACATTATAAAGGTAAAAAAGAATCCTGTAATTATATAAACTCAATAAACTGTGCTATATGTAGAAAGAACTCAAAGATGAGAAAATAGCAAAATTCATCAGGGCAGGGGTCACTATACTCCTAACAACTTGTATAGTGCACAACATTCAAACATTTCCTGAATTTAGACCAAAGAATAAATGACTAAATTAATGGCCTCTGTCCATGGGATTCTCCAGGCAAGAATACTGGAGTGGGTTGCCATTTCCTTCTCCAAAATTAATGGCACACACCTTCATCTGAAAGGTCTTAAAATACAGCAGAAGAGGGTTTTCAATGAAACCTTTACTAATTATCAAGGAGTAAATATGTCTTTTATTTGGGAAAAGATGAGGTTCTTGAGTTGAGAATTTTGAAGTATGCCTCAAAAAAATTAATTTGGCAAGTGAAGAATGGATTTGTAAGGGAAGATGCCATTGGTGGGAAAATCAGTTAGAAAACTCTTTGAGGTAAGAGGATAGTAACCTTGGCTAGAGGCAATGAGATCTGAAAGGGGAGTGGCTGTTAAAACCTACTACAGGGTCGGGCCTTATAAAATGCCCATGTCAAATGGATAGGAAGAGGTCAAAGATGACAACATTTTCAAACATGGATGGCTATGGGGGTTGAGTCGCTAAGTCATGTCGGACTCTTGCATCTCCATAGACTGTAGCCTGCCAGGCTCCTCTGTCCATGGGATTCTTCATGCAAGAATACTGGAGTACATTGCCATTTCCTTCTCCAGCTAATCTTCCCGACCGAGGAAACGATCCCCAGTCCCCTGCAATGCAGGCAGATTCTTTACTGATTGAACTATGCGGGAAGCGGAGGTGACTATACAAATGCTAATATTAACATAAATAGGTTAAGTAAGAAGGATACTGTATCCTTATATGTGTTAGTTGCAAAGAGTTCAACATGACTGAGCAACTAACACATATACATATATATATGATATATATATATATATATACACACACAAAATGTGGTCCACTGGAGAAGGGAATGGCAAACCACTTCAGTATTCTTGCCTTGAGAACTCCATGAACAGTATGAAAAGGCAAAAAGATAGGACACAGAAAGATGAACTCCCCAGCTCGGTAGGTGCCCAACATGCTATTGGATATCACTGGAGAAATAACTCCAGAAAGAATGAAGAGATGGAGCCAAAGCAAAAACAACACCCAGTTGTGGATGTGACTGGTGATGTAAGCAAGGCCCGATGCTATAAAGAGCAATATTGCATAGGAACCTGGAATGTTAGGTTCATGAATCAAGGCAAATTGCAAGTGGTCAAACAGGAGATGGCAAGAGTGAATGTCGACATTTTAGGAATCAGCGAACTAAGATGGACTAGAATGGGTGAATTTAATTCAGATGACCATTATATCTACTACTGCAGGCAAGAATCCCTTAGAAGAAATAGAGTAGCCATCATAGTCAACAGAAGAGTCCGAAATGCAGTACTTGGATGCAGTCTCAAAAACGACAGAATGATCTCTGCTCATTTCCAAGGCAAACCATTCAATATCACGGTAATCCAAATCTATGCCCTGGCCAGTACTGCTAAAGAAGCTAAGTTGGTTCTATGAAAACCTACAAGACCTAGAATTAACACTCAAAAAAGATGTCTTTTTCATTATAGGGGACTGGAATGCAAAAATAGGAAGTCAAGGAACACCTGGAGTAACAGGCAAATTTGGCCTTGGAGTATAGAATGAAGCAGGGCAAAGGCTAATACAGTTTTGCCAAGAAAATGCACTGGTCATAGCAAACACCCTCTTCCAACAACACAAGGGAAGACTCTACACATGGATATCACCAGATGGTCAACACAGAATTAAGACTGATTACATTCTTTGCAGCCAAAGATGCAGAAGTACAGTCAGCAAAAACAAGACTAGGAGCTGACTGTGGCTCAGATCATTAACTCCTTATTGCCAAATTCAGACTGAAATTGAAGAAAGGAGGGAAAACCACTAGACCATTCAGGTATGACCTAAATCAAATCCCTTATGACTATACAGTGGAAGTGAGAAATAGACTTAAGGGACTAGATCTGATAGAGTGCCTGATGAACAATGGATGGAGGTTCATGACATTGTACAGGAGACAGGAATCAAGACTATCCACATGGGAAAGAAATGCAAAAAAGCAAAAGAGCTGTCTGAGGACGTCTTACAAATAGCTGTTAAAAGAAGAGAAGCAAAAAGCAAAGGAAAGATATACCCATTTGAATGCAGAGTTCCAAAGAATAGCAAGGAGAGATGAGGCTTCCTCAATGATCAGTGCAAAGAAATAGAGGAAAACAACAGAATGGGAAAGACTAGAGATCTCGTCAAGAAAATTAGAGATACCAAGGGAATATTTCATCCAAAGATGGGCTCAATAAAGGACAGAAATGGTATGGACCTAACAGATACAGAAGATATTAAGAAGAGGTGGCAAGAACACACAGAAGAATTGTACAAAAAAGATCTTCGTGACCCAGATAATCACGATGGTGTGCTCACTCACCTAGAGCGAGACATCCTGGAATGTGAAGTCAACTGGGCCTTAGGAAGCATCACTACGAACAAAGCTAGTGGAAGTGATGGAATTCCAGTTGAGCTATTTCAAATCCTGAAAGATGATGCTGTGAAAGTGCTGCACTCAATATGCCAGCAAATTTGGAAAACTCAGCAGTGGCCACAGGACTGGAAAAGGTCCGTTTTCATTCCAATCCCAAAGAAAGGCAATGCCAAAGAATGCTCAAACTACCACACAATTGCACTCATCTCACATGCTAGCAAAGTAATGCTCAAAATTCCAAGCCAGGCTTCAACACTATGTGAACTGTGAACTTCCAGATGTTCAAGCTGGTTTTAGAAAAGGCAGAGGAACCAGAGATCAAATTGCCAACATCCGCTGGATCATCAAAAAAGCAAGAGAGTTCCAGAAAAACATCTATTTCTGCTTTCTTGACTATGCCAAAGCCTTTGACTGTGTGGATCACAACAAACTGTGGAAAATTCTGAAACAGGAATACCAGATCATCTGACCTGCCTCCTGAGAAATCTGTATGCATGTCAGGAAGCAACATTTAGAACTGGACATGGAACAACAGACTGTTTCCAAATAGGAAAAGGAGTATGTCAAGGCTGTATATTGTCACCCTGCTTATTTAACTTATATGCAAAGTACATCATGAGAAATGCTGGGCTGGATGAAGCACAAGCTAGAATCAAGATTGCCGGAAGAAATATCTATAGCCTCAGATATAAGGGCAGATGACACCACCCTTATGGCAGAAAGTGAAGAACTACTAAAGAGCCTCTTGATGAAAGTGAAAGAGGAGAGTGAAAAAGTTGGCTTAAAGCTCAACATTCAGAAAGCTAAGATCATAGCATCCAGTCCCATCACTTCATGGCAAATAGATGGGAGAAACAGTGGAAACAGTGGCTGAATTTTATTTTTTGGGGGGGCTCCAAAATCATTGCAAATGGTGACTGCAGTCATGAAGTTAAAAGATGCTTACTCCTTGGAAAAAATTTTATGACCAATCTAAACAGCATATTAAAAAGCAGAGACATTACTTTGCCAACAAAGGCCCATCTAGTCAAGGGTATAGTTTTTCCAGTAGTCATGTATAGATGTGAGAGTTGGACTATAAAGAAAGCTGAGCTCCGAAAAATCGATGCTTTTGAACTGTGGTGTTGGAGAAGACTCTTGAGAGTCCCTTGGACGGCAAGGAGATCCAACCAGTCCGTTCCAAAGGAGATCAGTCCTGGGTGTTCATTGGAAGGACTGATGTGGAAGCTGAAACTCCAATACTTTGGCCACCTGATACGAAGAGCTGACTTATTTGAAAAAACCCTGATGCTAGGAAAGATTGAAGGCGAGAGGAGAAGAGGACGACAGAGGATGAGATGGTTGGATGGCAACACCAACTCAATGGAGATGCTGCTGCTGCTGCTGCTAAGTTGCTTCAGTGGTGTCCGACTCTGTGCCACCCCACAGACGGAAGCCTACCTGGCTCCTTTGTCCCTGGGATCCTCCAGGCAAGAACACTGGAGCGGGTTGCCACTTCCTTCTCCAATGCATGAAAGTGAAAAGTGAAAGTGAAGTCGCTCAGTCATGTCCGACTCTTCGCGACCCCATGGACTGCAGCCTACCAGGCTCCTCCATCCATGGGATTTTACAGGCAGGAGTACTGGAGCAATGGACATGAGTTTGGGTCAACTCCGGGAGTTGGTGATGGACAGGGAGGCCTGGCATGCTGCAAGTCCATGGGGTCGCAAAGAGTACGACTGAGCAACTGAACTGTACTGAACTGATATATATAAGAAGGATACAGTTTCAGTAAGATTGAGTGACTTTAGACAAATTTGTCTTTAATTATGTATTTAGCAACCCAATAGCTAGGAATATGGAGTCTAGAATCCTATTTTCCTGCATGTATGCTCAGTCTCTCAGTCATGTCAGACTTTTTGTGACCCCATGGACAGTAGCCTGCCAGGCTCCTCTGTCCATGGAATTTTCTAGGCAAGAATACTGGAGCAGGTTGTCATTTCCTACTCCAGGGGATCTTCCTAACCCAGGGTTTGAATCTGCATTTCCTCCATCAGCAGGTGTATTCTTAATCACTGAGCCACCTGGTAAGCCCATGTTTAGCTTATAGTTTAAAATTAATCTGCAATCTATTTAAGAAACCAGAAATTTAAAGCCTGGATAGATATATCCTGGGCTGTTAACACTGATTATCTTTGCATTCTTTCCAATAGTTACCAAAAACACATGACATCAAAATTTCTCTTGTAATGAAAATAAGCTTAGAAATACAGTCTGAAATACAAAATTAAATTTCTAGCACAATGTTAAGTTTTTCACTCTGTTAAAAATACTTGGGAAATATTTCCAATTAATCAATAAAATTAAAAATACGTATTTAACTTAAATTCACCTATAACAAACTAAGAGATTTAGTTTAACTTTTTAAGTTACATGGTAGATTGAAAACTCAAAGTTGGAAACTCTTATATACACAGAAAATGAAGACTAGTTTCATAGTTATAGCCATTTAACACAAGGATTTTATTTCCTGCTGTACCCTAAAAGCATTGTGATCTTACTTACTTAACAGCAAGGTAAAAAAGATTAAGTGGGGTAAATTTTAACCTTTAAACTAAATTATGCCTCCTTGCTATGTGATGACATAGCATCCCAACTACTTGCTCAGATAACTTAATAATTTCATTGAAATTATTTACTTAATGTTTACTTTCTTCCCTGGACTGGAAACTCTATGAAGGCTGCAAAAAGGACTACAGTTTTGTAATGAATTGCAACACAGGAATTCACCTTCAATTTTAAAGTTGCAATACAGCATGGTAAAAATATACAGGGGCAAGCACAGGATCCTGACAACTGCAGAGGTCAAAGATACATTTCTAGTTAGCTGGAACTCTTGAGTATAATAAAAGCCCCATTGTTGGATGAAATCAATAGCTGCTCCATTAAATGAAAAAGTTAGTAAGCATAAAAATTGTATTTGCATATTCTTAAAGATTTTATTTCAAGTTAAAACACATAAATGCACATTCATTTACAAATCTTTTCATATAGGGTTAATGCCACATATTTGCTATGGGTCTCCTACTGAATTTGGGTCCTCTTTCTTGCATAAGCCATGCCCACCACGACCCACCATCTGTGATTTCCACTTATGGCTTCCAGAAATGGAGAGAGAACTTAAAAGCATTTCTGAAAGAGCATGAATATCGAATCCATTAGACCAGTGGTGTATCCACCACTAGATACACAAGAAGATACACCACAAGACATGTGCCAGAACATAAATTAATGCACTGCTTCCTTCAAGGAGAAAGTGTTACCATGAAAAAAATGTCAGTGGATCCAAACCCTGTGCTTGCTGCTGCTGCTGCTAAGTCACTTCAGTCATGTCCGACTCTGTGCGACCCCATACACAGCAGCCCACCAGGCTCCCCCGTCCCTGGGATTCTCCAGGCAAGAATACTGGAGTGGGTTGCCATTGCCTTCTCCAAACACTATGCTTAGTGATGTAGTTAATTTACATTCCAGTGTGGGCTCCTTACTTCCTTCAGTTCAGTCGCTCAGTCGCGTCCAACTCTTGGTGACCCCATGGACTGCACGCCAGGCTTCCCTGTCCATCACCAACTCCCGGGGCTTACTCAAACTCATGTTCATCTAGTCGGTGATGCCATCCAGCCATCTCATCCTGTCGTCCTCTTCTCCTCCTGCCTTCAATCATTTCCAGCATCAGGGTTTTTTCCAATGAGTCAGTTCTTCACATCAGGTGGTCAAAGTATTAGAGTTTCAGCTTCAGCATCAGTCCTTCCAATGAACATTCAGGACTGATCTCCTTTAGGATGGACTGGTTCATCTCCTTGCAGTCCAAAGGACTCTCAAAAGCACCAAAGAGTTGATGCTTTCTTTATGGTCCAACTCTCACATCCATACACGACTACTGGAAAAACCATAGCCTTGACTAGACAGACCTTTGTAGCAAAGTAATGACTCTGCTTTTTAATGCTGTTAGCCATAGCTTTTCTTCCAAAGAGCAAGCGTCTTTTAACTTCATGGCTGCAGTCACCACCTGCAGTGATTTTGGAGCCCGAGAAAATAAAGTCTGTCACTGTTTCCATTGTTTCTCCTTCTAGATGCCACGGAGTGATGGGACTGGATGTCATGATCTTAGTTTTCTCAATGTTGTTTTAAGCCAGCTTTTTCACCTCTCTCACTTCATCAAGAGGCTCTTTAGTTCTTCACCTTCTGCCATAAGGTGGTATCATCTGCATATCTGAGGTTATTGATATTTCTCCCAGCAATCTTCATTCCAGCTTGTGATTCATCCAGCCCAGCATTTCTCATGTACTCTGCATATAAGTTAAATAAGCAGGGTGACAATATACAACCTTGATGTTCTCCTTTCTGAATTTGGAACCAGACTGTTCTTCCATGTCCGGTTCTAACTGTTGCTTCTTGACCTGCATACAGATTTCTCAGGAGGCACGTAAGGTGGTCTGGTAATCCCAACTCTCTAAGTATTTTCTACAGTTTGTTGTGATCTACACAAACGTTTTGCCATAATCAGTAAAGTAGATATTTTTCTGGAATTCTCTTGCTTTTTCTAAGATCCAACGAATGTTGGCAATTTGATCTATGGTTCCTCTACCTTTTCTAAAACAAGCTTGAACATCTGGAGGTTCACAGTTCACATACTGTTGAAGTCTGGTTTGGAGATTCCTTGAGAATCTCTAATAGCCTAAAGAACCAGTTAGCTGGACCATGGATTTGAACACTTTGACAGGCTTTGCTTTGGACTTTGAGGATTTTCCCCCTACTCTTTTACAGTTTTCCAGGCTTCATCAAATTTGATAGCAAATTTGTTGTTTCCTTTATATTGAGACGATATACGAAAGCAGTCAACTTAATTTTCAAGAATAAAAAAAGTCTTTTCCTTACACTCCCATTAATTTACATGTTTATTAATGTTTTATAGTAAAAACAGGTTTGTGAATAAACACAACCAACTTTCAGTAAGTACCCAACTCAGTGGGTAAGCACAAAATCGTGTAGGTCTGCCCTGGAGCAACCTACTCAGCCATGACTGATCTCTCAGTCTTCAGGATCAGTAGGTACATTTTACAGAGGGAAGAAAGTGCATTAGGTTAAAGCCATGAGCCAGTGCAGAGGTAGCTGGTGTGGATTTTTCTGCTCTCACTGCCCCACATAATCACTTATTAATGGTACCCTAAGTGACACAGCAGAAAAAACTTGAGCCAATAACCAAGCCTCTCACCAGCTAGCACACAATTTGGACAAATCACTTCATCTCCTCCATCTTTGGTTTTCTCTTCAGTTAAATGGGATTCAGGAAGTAGCATGTACAAGTATCGAGAAAGAATTTTAATTTGTAACAGCAGCTACCATTTTGTGAATGTGTAAATGTGCAAGGTAACGTGTACACTTTATACTGAATGTGGCATTTGGTTGTTACAGTCACTTGGGAAACAGGGTTCATCCCTTTTACCCTTATATATGAGGAGACTGCAGTCATTTTGGAGCCCTCAAAAATAAAGTCTGTCACTGTTTCCCCATCTATTTGCCATGAAGTGATGGGACCGGATGCCATGGATCTTAGTTTTCTGAATGTTGAGTTTTAAGTCAACTTTTTCACTCTCCTCTTTCACTTTCATCAAGAGGCTCTTTAGTTCTTCTTTGCTTTCTACCATAAGGGTGGTGTCATCTGCGTATCTGCTTGCTCCTTGGAAGAAAAGCAATGACCAATCTAGAAAGCATATTAAAAAGCAGAGATATTACTTTGCCAACAAAGATCTATCTAGTCAAAGGTATGGTTTTTTCAGTGGTCATGTATGGATGTGAGAGTTGGACTGTGAAGAAAGCTGAGCGCTGAAGAATTTATGCTCTTGAACTGCATGTTGGAGAAGACTCTTGAGAGTCCCTTGGGCTGCAAGGAGATCCAACCAGTCCGTCATAAAGGAAATCAGTCCTGAAAATTCATTGGAAGGACTGATGCTGAAGCTGAAACTCCAACACTTTGGCCACCTCATGCGAAGAACTGACTCACTGGAAAAGACCTGATGCTGGGAAAGACTGAAGGCAAGAGGAGAAGGGGACGACAGAGGATAAGATGGCTGGATGGCACACTGACTCAATGAACATGAATTTGAGTAAGCTCTGGGAGTTGGTGATGGACAGGGAAGCCTGGTGTGCTGTAGTCCATGGGGTTGCAGAGTCGGACACAACTAAGCAACTGAACTGATGAGGCCACAAAATGAAGTGAGATTACATATATTAATAAATGGTGAGTAGCAGGGCTCAATTTGAATCCAGGACTGATTGTAAAGACTGTACAGTCAAGGATACCCCACTGCTTCTTGTTTTTTAGGTATTCTCATTTGCAGCTCATGACTACCTTGTGAGAAGTAGAGTAGGTAATTACCACCATTGTCCAAACTGGGAAGCAGATTCAGAGTATAGTTGATTTGATATCTAGGTTATCAAGGTTAGCTATTAAAAGACAGCCAGAGAACAGACTTAACATATCACTCCTAATGTAACAATATACTATTAAGTTCAACTTTATTAAGTGCCAATGGGGCATTTATTCACCAAGTTCAAATGCCTCACAGAGTCTGCCCCACTTAAGCTCCCTGCCAACCTGTCACTAATTCTCATAGGATGAAGTGCTGACCCACATTAATATCAAAAATACCTTTTCATCTCTCAACTGTATCAGTACTTAAAGACAGTAGAAGAGCAAGTAACATTTAAAAAATCAGCTAAATTAATATTTTATGGACTTTGTATCCCCAATTTATCTATACAAGTTATCACAACTGATATTCTGAAGATTATGGCATAATTATAACAAAACAGAGGTGGTGGTTTAGTCGCTAAGTAGTGTTCAACTCTTGCAACCCCAGGGACTGCAGCGTGCCAGGCTCCTCTGTCCATGGGATTCTCCAGGCAAGAATACCGGAGTGGGTTGCCATTTCCTTCTCCAGATGATCTTCCCGGCCCAGGAATCAAACCAGGGTCTCCTGCATTGCAGACAGATTCCTTATCAACCAAGCTAAAAGGGAAGCCCAATTATAACAAAATATTTACTTTTAAATAGCCCTTTGACTTGTGACAGGTAAAAAAGATTTCCTTGCTGCCCACTCCTGATTTTGTGAATATGTTATGACATAAGCATGAACGTCTTAATACCATAAATATGATGACAAACCACTGCTAACTTCCTGCCAGATACTGTATTTTTGGTATGCACATAGCTATCTTATGTGCCATAAAAAGTAATAATCCGGATAGCTATAATTTTGTTTTTTACTGACTCGAACAAAATTCAGTAAGTGTTTCTGTCTTGTTTGTAGCTTTACAGTGATGGAAAAAAGTGAGCAATCAGTACTCTTGAGACACTAATATAATCAAGCAAAACTGCCTGAGTTCTTGGAACACAATGTGTCAATCACAGATTAACTTGACTCTGTTGTAGCCCCAATCAGATTTTACAAACTGCATTTTATGTTAGACAGAACAGTGTTAAGCTCTGCAAGGAAAGGGTAAAAAGGTCAGTGTAAACAATAGGAGAAAAATGTAAAGCACTATGTTTCTCAACAGCTTATAATTAGAAATGGTTAATCACTACAAATGTCAAACCAGTTAGCCATTAAAGAAACTCCCTGGCTTGACCTATAACCAAGAACTAAAAAACAAAACAAAAAGGAAAGAAGAGAAAAAGCCAACAAATGACTGTTTTATAATTTAATTCCAGTAAAAAGCAAAATAAGGCAATCTAAGTGAGTCACATGGTGATCAGTGGAAACCAGTGGAAGCAAGGGTTATTTCTTAGTGTTAACCCAATGTTCTCAGGCAGTTCAGAGCCATTCTCTCAAACTCCCAGTCTCCAAGCTGGGAGAGGGGATGGCAAATAAACTTAGAAAAATGAGTGGTTTGGCCCCTCCATCCAATGTACCATGCAGAATCTGTCCAGTAATTCTAAACTCTGCAGAGCACAGAACTGAGTATCCCTTCTTTCTGCTTATCAGAGCTCTCTCTGCCCAAAGGGCAGGTTTAGTAGAAATGAGCCAACTGTCCTCAAATCTAAATCTCTAATTTGCTCTCCATACTAGAGCCAAAGTTAACCTTTCAAAGTGTTTAATTCTTGATCCCATCACTCTTAGTTAAAACTTTCCTCACCCCTTGCCCCCCCCAAAAATAAAAGGCAAGCTCTTTAGTATGGAATTTAGTGTTTTTGACGATCTAATGGTCCCGGCCTACCTTCCAGCCTTACCTTTCTCTTCTCTATTTCCCTCTATCTCATACTTCCTGTCATGAAAAGAGTTAAAACATACAACATTAAAGTTAACAAAATGAGTATTACTGAATACTTCCCAAATGAAAAGGATTATGGAAGACACTGTGGATAATGACAAGTGTGGGTAAAATCTTTTTCTCTTCTACTACCAACCTTCAGTTAACTCTCTTGGTTCTACTTCCTTGGCAATCTAATGAAGGAGGTATGTTAACTATGTTACCTGGCAACATTCCTCAAGTAAAAATGATCCCCCTGATTAGTAAATTTGCATCTGGACTCAGAGGAATTATAATGAACTATAAATACCTCACAAGAAGCCATGGCTTTGACTTTCCTAGGTGTGATAGCTCTTGAAATTGGCACATCCCTTGAGGGGACCCTGAAGTTAAATCTATGGAGTCATATAAGAGACAATGTCTCCTGTGGGACATGAGGTGTTTTAAGCCAAGCCGGCTCTGGGACCTACCTGATGTGAGCTTTGTTTCCTAGCACCTAAGCTTTCACGTAGGGAGATGTCTCCCAGGTGGCTCCATAAACTGCTTACATGGCCTGCTGTGAGGATCACAAGCACTGATGAGGAACATGTGATGCTGCCTTGCCAGCCAGCTGTGGTTCCTGTCTGATATCTTCTGAGTAAACAAGCCTACAGCAGTTTTATAAGTCTGAACCCAAGAAAACCCAATCATTTCCACAGCAACAAGACTGTTAAGAATGTCTTAAATGAGGTTGCAGATGTTCTACAATCTGAACCTAAACTCATTCCTCTTTTTGCCTTTTTTAGCCTAACATACAGCCCTGATAAATCCCACCTAATCTCATACACAGCTTTTACTCACCTTCCTCTGTTGTTACTCTTTTCTCCTGGGGATGCCCTCTTCCAGGTAACATATACCTCTCCACAGTCCATCCCTTCAGCCATCTGCTGAGGTGAAGCTATGGATGTTTTTCAACTCAAATGAACAGAGACATTGCATAGGTAAAGAATGGCTAGGAAACTCTGCTAGAAAAGCTAAGTACACAGTTTAAAGAAAAAGAATGGAAATTTATTGACAATAAAAATAGGTTACGTTGGTGGAGAAATACAGCAATAGCATGTTAAAGGGTAAAATGTCCAAGGAGACTGTCTAGACCAATTTGAAGGATAGAAAGGAATAGAAAAGCAGTCTTCCTGCATTATTAGTCATGGGAAGAAACAAGGGAGCCCTGTATTAGCATCAGAAGTACGTGATTTATAAGCATTAGACAATTCAGTAATCTGTACCTTGGGAGAGGGAAGAGAGATGGCTGACAGTATTACAATGGAGATGGCATCTGCCAGTGTTCTGGGAGGGGATATTGTTGCTACAAGTCAGCTCCAGTTCTAACTTCTTATCCTGATTATTCTCCTGTCCCACCAGATTTGCCAGCTGATGTTAATTATGTAGTAGCACTTTCATGGACATCACAGGTTTCTTTCATCCTAAGCTATTTGAACTGCTTCTCTCTCTATTACAAAATTGTCAATTATCCTAACTTGTTATACTTTAGGGCCAACTCGATCATTTCCAGACTCTGATAGTAAATTACCTTAAGAACTAACCAAGATGTGGCACTTAGAAAAAAAGTAGTTCTTCTGAAATGGCCAAAGGCTCTAATTCGTTTCAAGTGTGTGAACTCTTAGGTTAAACGCACCCATTTAAGAGCAGAACAGGGAAAGCCAGCCAACAAAGAGGAATGAAGTGTATGTGTGGAAAGAGACACTGGCAAGAAATTATAGATATGGAGAGGAAAAGCAGCTCCAGCTCCTAACTTTCTGCTATAGATGCCAGTTGCCTCTGAGCAACTCACGTCCTGCCCTTGGATTCTTTGACAGACAGCTGTATCACTTTTCTAACAAAACACTCTTTCTGCTTTAATTAATTTTCTATAACGTCACCAAATAATCCCTATGA
The DNA here is from genome assembly GCF_027580195.1 of Bos mutus. Taxonomy (NCBI): domain Eukaryota; kingdom Metazoa; phylum Chordata; class Mammalia; order Artiodactyla; family Bovidae; genus Bos; species Bos mutus. The sequence continues at coordinate 58,229,596 of NC_091622.1, read as the reverse complement.
CCAAAAAGATGATTAGAAGCAAAGTGTAATGATGTAGATATACATAACCAAGTTTTATCATATTAGAAGATTCTATTTATGTTATTTTAAAGAGAAAAAAAGGAGAGAGAGAATTCAATTGTAGCTGTTTTCTGTTGGTATAAACTTCCCATTCAGCTTTTTACCCTCATAGGATCTAACACAGGGCCTCATACAATACCACATTTAACAAATGTTTACTGAATGGACATATAATTAAAAAACAATGAAGTTCACTTGGCCAAACACTTTGTCTAATTGGGAGTTTCCAAAAGCACTTCAGTTCCAATTAATAAAAAATGTTCTTTATAATTCTCATTAGCATAATTCTATGATTACATATACACAAAGAAACACTGTTTTCTATTCCCTAAATAGAATACTGAAAAACATGGTTTGGATTTGATTTATTCAGACTATGTTAACTCATGGAACTATAAAGTCTGCTTAGCTGTAGTCCAAAAGACCATCCCAAGATTAGTCCCCTTCTCCTCTTTTTGGTTACAAGACAGAATTACATTTCCCCTCCTCCTTGAAGTTGGGTTGCAGTCATATGACTTGTTTGGCCAATGAAATGGCAGTGGAAGTTATGTGTGTCATTAAAAGTCTTTAAAAGCCAATGTGCAATTTATCACATCCTTCTCCCTGCCTAATAAATGTGGAAGCAGGTGTTAAGATGAGCCTCTGACGATCTGGGGCGCTAAATGACTACTGGAACAGAGCGCTCCTGCTGACCCTAACTGGACACTTAGCATGACTGAGAAACAATCTTTTGTTGTTTTAAACCACTAAGATATGAGGGTCTTTTTTTTTTTTACCAAATAAATGAAGACAATGAATACCTTTGGCCCTCAATTTATCTTCAGGATGGTAACATTTTATATAGTATTGAATCATTTCTAGCAGAGTGTCCCCAACCTCTGGGATCTAACGCCTGACGATCTGAGGCAGGGTTGATACAGTGATAATAGAAATAAAGTGCACAATAAATGTAGTGCGCCTGACTTATCCTAAGACAACACCCCCCACCCCGCCCCCCGCACCCTGCCCCATCTGTGGAAAAACTGTCTTTCATGAAACCCATCCCTGTGCCAAAAAGGATGGGGACAACTGATTTATAGAATACTTTCTTATAGAAAGTATTATCTAAGTCTCCTAAGTTATTATCCTAAGTCTCCAAAGTCAAACACAAGAACTGAGCGGAGTCAAAATTTTGGACTAATCCCTCATTCTCTCAACTCTCACTACTTGCTATCTGAAACTCACAGGCCAAATATATTTGGATAGGATATTTCTTGCTGTTCAAACTCTTGCCATCTATACTCAGGAATGGAAATAATTTATAATAAAGGATTCTTGATACATTATTTCATTTGGACTCTTAAAGCTGTTTTTCCACTACTCAGTACCTATTAGACTCTCAACATTCATTTAATGAACTGCATACTGTCATCATTCTAATCTTACAAATAAGGAAACAGATTCAGAGAGGTTCATAAACTTACTGGAAAACAACCCTGTGCATTAATGGCACAATCCCAGATTTTCTGGCTCCAAATCCCTTTCCATTATGTATCATGCTTTCCAAGATGCCTTATAGCTACAGAATTCCAGGTTTGACAGTAATAGTGCCAGTAGTGTTTGGAATAAAAAGCAAATATTAATACTGTATCTATATCCAAGAATAATTAAAATCATCCTTTAAGGGGTTCTACTTGCCTAAACCTAGTTTAATTCAAGATCCCAAGTTCCTTGAAGCACAGAACAACAGGAAGAAGTTCTAGAGATCATTTGGTCCAACAGGCAATTTGCAGAACAACTGTAAAAGAACTCTGGGGGAAACTAGCCTTTTCCTTGATGTAAAATATTTTAAAATTCTGGGCTACCTAGGTGCCGCAGTGGTAAAGAACCCACCTGCCAATGCAGAAGACACAAAGAAATATTGGTTCAATCCCTGGCTCAGGAAGATCCCCTGGAGGAGGATATGGCAACCCGCTCCAATATTCTTGCCTGGGAAATTCCACGGACAGAGAAGCCTGGCAGATCACAGTTCAAGGGGTCGCAAAGTGTCTGACACAACTGAGCACATACACACATTTTAAAATCCTGACTTTTATCTTTACTTTGGCTCTTAATAAATTGGTAAACCTCAGGCCCTTTGCTCTCTCATTCTTATCAAATCTCAGCTGTAAGAAATATTCACAAAGACTGCTTGAAGGATAAGCAATCCACCCACTTCTACAGGTTCAGTGGTTTTCAATTCGTGGTCCATATCAAATAAATTTGGAGAAGGTCACACAATACAGCCCCCTTTACGAAAGTAAACTAACATTAGCCAAGAAACTGAGGGGGAAAAAAAACCCTGAAATTTGTTTAAGCCAGTTATCTCAAACTTATTTAAGCTAAAATCTTATTTCAAGAAATAAACTACTGATTTCTCATGCCTCAGAATACAGTTTGGGAAATACTATTCTAGGTAACTCTACACGTTATGAATGGATCATTATGAAAGGCTTAACGCCTTTACAGAACTTAACTTTAGAGTCTTACTATTGCTCTATACTGAAGTACATTGTTATCCAAAATTCATCAGTTTCTGTAGATACCTTAAAAATGTTGTCAACTGCATCACAACAATCTCTTTTAATTAGGCCCCATGAGAAACCATTCCTCTCGGGCCTAATTATTGGAAAATGCTGGGCTTAGGCAGAAGAATTGGTCTGTTTTTATCTCAGAATTTGAAATACACTGAAACTTACTTTATTCCTCTCTCTCTCCTCCCCCTGGCTGCTAGCGATGTTCAGAGCCAAAACTGTGACTCGCCTCTAGTACAGGATCTCATGCACTTGGTGTTATCTTACCCTTGACTTTTTTCCCTGCTCTGCTTCAACTTTTTATTTAATTTTGTTTCACCCCACAGTACCATATGGACATTACGTTGCTTTAAATCATTTTTGGAACTATTATACACATCAAGTTCTATTTTCTTACAATTTCATACTGATTTCTCCCTACCTGTCCCAGTACCCCGAAATATCAGTGTCACCTTTGTGTAAAAGTATTCATACAGCTTTGAGAAGCCAACAGAACATACACATTTACAATACAGTCATATTCACTATGCTTAAAACCAAAGGAGGTCATTATTGGTTTTTCAGCGGTCTAATAACCAAAAAGACTTATTAAACTGTTTTTTAAACGGAAGGACAATTGCCATTTATTGGGTACCAGTAACAGCTAGGCACTTAATACACAACACTTTCGTTTTTTTTTTTTTTTTTTTAAAGCAAAGACATTGGCATATACATTATCTCTGGAAAAATGCGCAAGAAACTGGTAATACTGCTGGGTGGGGCGAGACAGCGTATCTCTTCTGTACTGTGAATTTTGTAAATGTATCATTAAAAAAAAATTTTTAATGAATCGATAATAAAGACGGCAGAAATGCTTTACTCTTTAATACACCAAACTTTCTTCGTCATGTTTTGATCTCTGGGTACGACTGTGAAATGCCTAAATGAAAAAGTTTCAACCAGAACTGAAATGCCTAAATCTCTGAGAAAGTTTCAACCAGACACGCTGGTTTTTCTTGAAATAAAAGTCTCTTTCTTATTTTCCACACTCCCAGGGTGAGGCAATTACTCAGAAACTTAGCTTATGGTAGCCTGAGGGTAACGAGGGGAAAAAAAAAATCCAGAATGGTTTCCAGTTAAGTTTTATTGGTAGAAGAGTAGGGGGAGGAAGCACTGATTCTGGATAGCAGCCCACGCCGCAGCCCACCGGCCACAAACGCCGCGTCTAGAACTTTGCATAACTCGAGAGCGGCCCAAACGCCGCTCCGGGCTGGCGACTGAGCGGCGGGAGGCCGGACCGCGGTTCGAGCCCCGGGAGGTCCCCGCCTGGCCCACCCTCCGGAGCGAGACGCCCGGGGCCGCCTCTCCGAGGGCCCGGCAGGAGGGTCGCGTGGGGGCGGGGAGCGGGCCTCGGTGCACGGCCGACCCGCCGCGGCCCCCTCCCCGGCGCCGAGGAGGAAGTCGCACTTACCGCGTCGGGCTCCGGAGGCGGCCGGGGGTCACGGCGGGGCGGGGCGGCCAGGCGGGCGGAGGGAAAGCAGGAGGCGGGGGCCGGCGGGCCGAGGAGGAGGATGCTCGGCCCCTCGGGCGCCCCCAACCCCTTCCAGGTGGCCTCACGCCCGCCGCCGGCCGGCCCGGGGCGGGCCACTCCTCCTCCGTCAGGCGGTGCGAGGCCAGGGGGCGAGAAACTCGTCAGGCAGCGCTGGAGGGGGGCCAGCTGGCGGTTGGGGGTCGGGGGCCCGCTAGCCCAACAGTCCCGGCGCAGCGCTAGCAGCTGCCTGCCCCGCCCCCTTCCGCCAGGCTCCGCCCCCCCCTCGCCGGCCCGCTAGCCCCCGGAGACCGCCGCTGCCGCGGGGTTGGTGGTTTCCCTTCTGGTTTCCCTTCCCCCCCGGCCTGGTGCGCGCCGACGGCCTGGGCAGTCGGGGGAGAAGGGAGGGGAGCGGCGGGGTGCAGCAGGGGCCGCTTGTGGGGGAGGGGGACGTCAGGCTGGGTGGGGCTCTGGGGGAGGGGGCGGGGCGCGGAGGACCTGACAAAGATTCCGGTTGTTCCCTGCCCCTTGAAACCGGGATAAGGGAAAATTCCTGGGGGTGGAAGTTTAGGAAGAGGTCCCTCTGCAGGGCTGGAAGGCGATCAGAGAGCCGGGCTGTGTTGTTGTTGTTGGTTTTTTTTTGATTCCTTGGAGGACAGGACTGTATTGTCCTAAAGCTTTGGGGGAACTCACCAAGAGTTGCCTCTTTTCTCCAGACTCTCTACCCCTTCCCCATGCAACACGCTGGTAATTATTGCGCCCCATAGTGGGTTTGTGGATACGTGTCATGATAATTACGATCCTCAACTTTGGGGTCATAATCATTGTTTTCTAATGGTGGGATAATAGGAATTCCGCTGAAGTTGGTTCCTTCTTTATTCCTCTAGCCAATATATATTAATGCATGTATTTATATATATAGTGTGTGTGCGTATATGTATATATGCCAGGTGCTGAGAATTCAGTTTATTCAGCGCCTGTATCCCAACACCAATCGAAAGCGCTTCATATGGCTTAACTCAATCAGTCTTAAGCAAAGCAGCTAAGGTCCCTGCACCCACGGAGCTCATGGTGGATAAGGGAAGGAAGAGGCCCCCTTAGTTTGTCTCTAAGTGTTGTGTAAAGGAAATGTCCACTTGGTTTCTGTTTTCAAAGTAATGCGTCTGTTCATTATTTTCAGATTTAGTGCTCCTGTGATACATTGTCATCCTGTCCGTGAGGTTGCATTTCGTCAGTCCTCCCAAAATGAAATTTGCACTGGAGATCTTTAGTGTGTGTCCATAATGAAAACCCAATGCAAGCAAATGGTCCAGAAGACTGATGGGTCAAGTCAACAGCAGAACAACTTGGCCAAATTGCGTTCGTGGCAACAGCCTGGGGTGGCTGCGAGATTTAGGGATCTATGTTTGTACACCCCCACTTGGGGAAGTGGTTAGAAAAACCAACAGAATGTAAAACACTGAGGCATTGATATGGACTGCTAGTTCAAAAGGAAGTGGATGGGCTGATTTTAAACTGTTACAATCAGGAAGAGATACTTTATAAAATCCCAGTGAGAGCTCCAACCACAAAGCACAGGATGCATTTTTTTTTTTTTAATCAGAGCCACCTGGAAGAGACTCCCCACTTCCTCTTTGCAATCACACCTACATGCATGGATAAAAATTACTTGAATAGCATTGTCTTTAATTACAAAAGACAGCTGTGAAACCCACAGTTTGAATTTTTGGAGTTGAATGCTATTTTTCAGCCTTCATTTGATTTCTCCGTGTTAACATTTGTGCACATTCACAGCAAATGACATTGCTCTCATAGTTTTGTTTCCTCTCATCATTATTTGTTGTTCAGTTTTGGAAATTTAATTCAGTCTTTTGGGTTTATAGTGAGAAAGGCTAGAAAAGCATTACAATCAAATCAGATTACAATTGTAGTTGTAAAAAGAAAATGAATCCTAATTTAAGAAATAGGAATTCCTTCTCCTTTATTTCATACTAAATATATTGTTTGAAGTCTATCAAAATTGGGAGAGGAGTACGTCTATATTGCCTATATTATCACCCTGCTTGTTTACCTTATATGCAGAGTACATCATGGGAAATACCAGGCTGGATGAAGCACAAGCTGGAATGAAAATTGCCGGGAGAAATATCAATAACATCAGATATGCAAGTGACACCACCCTTACGGAAGAAAGCGAAGAACTAAAGAGCCTTTTGATGAAAGTGAAAGAGGAGAGTGAAAAAGCTGGCTTAAAACTCAACATTCAAAAAACGAAGATCATGGCATCCAGTCCCATCACTTCATGGCAAATAGATGGGGAAAAAATGGAATCAGTGAGAGACTTTATTTCCTTGGGCTCCAAAAATCACTGCAGATGGTGACTGCAGCCATGAAGTTAAAAGACGCTTGCTCCTTGGAAGAAAAGCTATGACAAACCTAGACTACATATTTAAAAGCAGAGACAAGTTTACCAACAAAGGTCAAAGCTATGGTTTTTCCAGCAGTCATGTATGGATGTGAGAGTTGGACCATAGTGAAAGCTGAGCACCAAAGAATTAATGCTTTTGAACTGTGGTGTTGGAGAAGACTCTTGAGGGTCCCTTGGACTGCAAGGAAATCAAACCAGTCAATCTTAAAGTAAATCAATCCTGAACATTCATTGGAAGGGCTGATGCTGAAGCTCCAATACTTTGGCCACCTAATGTGAAGAACTGACTCATTGGAAAAGATCCTGATGCTGGGAATGATTGAAGGCAGGAGGAGAAGGGGATGACGGGGGATGAGATGGTTGGATGGCATCACCGACTAGATGGACATGAATTTGAGTAAGCTCTGGGAGTTGGTGATGGACAGGGAGGCCTGGTGGGTTGCAGTCCATGGAGTCGCCAAGAGTCAGACATGACTGAGTGACTGAGCTGAACTGAAATCTATTCTCTTTGATTTACTAATTTTGTTTTCAGGTTATTTGTTCCACCACCCCAATGAAAGCAAATCAAATATATATCCCTTATGACCTGACATCCTGCTGTTGGCCTCAGCTGACAGCATGCTTACTCTCAGGCTGTTCCCCACAGTGGATTTCTTTTCTGCCATCACACCAAGCATTTGCCAGTGAAGTCTTTGCATGTCTCTGTTTGGAACACTCTTAGCCATACACACGACTGTCTCCCTTTTCCTTCATGTCACCTTTCCTGACTGTGTTATGTAAATTTGCAAACCATAACCTCCACTCCATCTCCTTATTTCTCACCACTTAGCACTGCTGCTGCTGCTACTGCTGCTGCTAAGTTGCTTCAGTCGTGTCTGACTCTATTCGACCCCATAGAGGGCAGCCTACCAGGCTCCCTGGTCCCTGGGATTCTCCAGGCAAGAACACTGGAGTGGGTCCACTTAGCACTACCTGACATTTATCTGTTTCTCTGCTCCCACTAGAATATAAACTTCAGGACAGCAGAACCTTGTCTTTGTAGTTCACTGTTACATTTCCAGTGTTGTCTGTCACATAGTAGATATGTGCGTGCATGCTAAGTCACTTCAGTTGTGTCCAACTCTATGCAACCCTATGGACTATAGCCAGCCAGGGTCCTCTGTCTATGGGATTCTCCAGGCACGAATATTGGAGCCGGTTGCCATGCCCTCCTCCAGAGAATCTTCCCCACCCAGGGATCTTATGTCTCCTGCATTGGCAGGTTCTTTACCACTAGTACCACCTGGGAAGCTCCACATAGTAGTTGGTGGTGGTGGTGGTTTAGTCACTAAGTCATGTCCAACTCTTGTGACCCGTATACGTGTGAGCCTGCTAGGCTCCTCTGCCCATGGGATTTCCCAGGCAAGTATACTAGAGTGGGTTGCCATTTCCTTCTCCACATAGTAGATACTCAGTAGCTATCTTTTGAAGGAATGAATGGCTTCAGATAGGAAAGATAGGTTGTATTCCTTTTTGTAATGGCCAAAGGGCTTTCATGAAATTTATCTTGTAACTGAGGTCATCTGACTTAGACATATTAATGAGGTCTCAAATGCAGCCTGGTTTTATCGTATTTAAAATTAGAATTAGAAAATGGTAGTTTTTAACCTCTTATTCTGGCAATATACTAAGAAACAGGAGTTGAAGCATTCACAGCTAAGAATTTATGGTAAGATCTTACAACTTGGGCCATAAATGGATCCATAGAATCAGAGAGTAATAATAGATCAATAAATGCTGTCAAAGTCTTAGTATTTTTTCCCTGAGATGATATAGCAGCAATCAGAAGTGGAATAATTGAACCTAAAATGTGATTACTCTACTGATAACTTGATAAATGGTGCCAATACAATGTCCTTTGAATGCTCAAATGATTTTAGTTGAGAATAATCATGATAATAATAATAATAATCAGCCTTGGGATTTCTTTGGAGGGAATGATGCTAAAGCTGAAACTCCAGTACTTTGGCCACTTCATGCGAAGAGTTGACTCATTGGAAAAGACTCTGATGCTGGGAGGGATTGGGGGCAGGAGGAGAAGGGGACAACAGAGGATGAGATGGCTGGATGGCATCACTGACTCGATGGACGTGAGTCTGAGTGAACTCTGGGAGTTGGTGATGGACAGGGAGGCCTGGCATGCTGCAATTCATGGAGTCGTGAAGAGTCAAACACGACTGAGCAACTGAACTGAACTGAACTAATCATGAGAGGGAAGGTGACAATTAATGTTTGAATTTAGTTAAGGTGTAGTACTGATAGCAAACAACTTAATCCTAGTGTATGGATGCACTTAGTAAAGAAATGGTTTTACTTTTCATTTTCTGCTCTGATTATCAGTTGTGTGGGTGGGGAGGATTAAAAGCTTAAATGTCATTTTATGTAGTATCTATGTTCAAAATCTGGATCTCACAAATGGGATTGCTTTTAGAGGCTTTAGGATTACTTTTAACAGTATTGTTGTTCTCCTTGTTTTGACATGAAACAGCCTCCTGTTTCACGAAAATACATAGTTATGTCCAACTCTATGCAACCCTATGGACTGTAGCCAGCCAGGCTCCTCTGTCCATGTGTATTTTCCAGGCAAGAATATTGGGGTGGGTTGCCATACCCTCCTCCAGGGGATCTTTCCAGTTATAAGATAAATTTCATAAAAGCCCTTTGGCCATTATGAAAAGGAATACAACCTATCTTTCCTATCTGAAGTTATTCATTCCTTCAAAGAATAGTTGCTGAGTATCTACTATGCGGGGCTTCCCAGGTGGTGCTGCTGCTGCTGCTAAGTCACTTCAGTTGTGTCCGACTCTGTGCGACCCCATAGACGGCAGCCCACCAGGCTCCCCTGTCCCTGGGATCCTCCAGGCAAGAACACTGGAGTGGGTTGCCATTTCCTTCTCCAATGCATGAAAGTGAAAAGTGAAAGTGAAGTCACTCAGTCGTGTCCGACTCTTAGTGACCCCATGGACTGCAGCCTACCAGGCTCCTCCATCCATGGGATTTTCCAGGCAAGAGTACTGGAGTGGGGTGCCATTGCCTTCTCTGCCCAGGTGGTGCTAGTGGTAAAGAATCTGTCCGCCAATGCAGGAGACATTTCCTCCTATGAAAATACACAGCTTTAAGAGGTCTGATTAGATCATACTCCTGGAAGGAGCCTTTCCAGGGTGGGAGGAACATGTGGCCAAGTAAATCCAACCCAAAGTATGTCCCCTTGAATTTTACCTCAGATTCTCATTCTGATTTCTCTTGGTTCCCCAGGGCAATTCACTCCCCCTTTTAACTTGATGCAAAAACAATGAAAGTCGCTCAGTCTTGTCTGACTCTTTGTGACCCCATGGACTATATAGTCCATGGAATTCTCCAGGCTAGAAGACTGGAGTGGGTAGCCTTTCCCTTCTCCAGGGGATCTTCCCAACCCAGGGATCAAGCCCAGGTCTCTTGCATTGTGGGTGGATTCTTTGCCAGCTGAGCCATGAGGGAAGCCCAAGAATATTGGAGTGGGTAGCTTATCCCTTTTTCAGCGGATCTTCCCAACCCAGAAATCAAACCGGGGTCTCCTGCATTGCAGGCAGATTCTTTACCAACTGAGCGTGATGCAAACACCAAAATAAAGAAAAAGTTCCCTTAGCTTTCTTTACCACAGCCAAGCCAATCTAGAATTTTCAAAATGAACTTTTAAAGACCAAATTCTAGAGGAAAGTAAATATGAAATTATTATGGAAAATATAAACAGCACCTGTAGCTCCAGGTGCTGTTTGTTCAACTGCTCTCCTATGGTTTCCATTCTTCCAGGAACAAACTTTCATCGCCTAAGGGCAGGTATAAATTTAAAGGCAATTTGCCTAGTTTCCTTCTCTCCTGGCTCTTTTTCTTTCTCCACATTGTAGAGTCATTTTGGGTCTTTTACATGAGAGGCATCAGGCTTGTCCCAGGCACAACCGCTGGACTTGTACACCTGTTCAGTTCTTACTTCTGGTCAGAGGGTGCTGGCATAGTCCCAATCCAATCCCAGGACTCTGAGGACTGACATAGTGTGAGAGCTCCTTCTTTAGGTGGAACTCTCTTAATGGAGGAAAGGTCATTCTAAGCCCACTGTCAGGTCACTTCTTTTCGTCTTCAGAGTATTCACGTAAGAACTGTCCTTCAAGCACACCCCTCTTGGGACAGGGGTCTGGCAGTGCTGGGCAGCAGAGACAATAGAGTCAGGTGCTGACAGTCTGAGGGTTTCTCACTGGAGGGCAGCCCTGTTCGAAGGTGGGAAAAGCAATGGCAAGGGCGGCCCTATGGGGAGAGATGCCCCCCACCAGCCGCAGACACACAGGGACCTTCAAAGCACAAAGCCATGGTCACAATTCAGTAGAAGTGCAAAGTTGGTATTGACTCCCTTCTGAGTCAGGAGGGGCTTCCAGGAGACCTCTCTGGCAGTGCCTACCAGGAAACAGACTGACAGAGAGACAAGAAGGGCCTTGTCTAAAGCTACCCAGCAAGTCAGTGGCAGGACCCAGAGGGCCCAACAGGTCTGTCCACCCGCAGTCTAGGACATATTACTGTCACAGATGGCCCTGTCAGATCCTGTCCTGAGCAGAGACCTGGCATCACCCCCAACACACGGTCTGCTCAGTCCCACCCATGGGAACACTGTGGCCCTTGCCAGGCAGGCAGCAGTCCCTAGGCTCAGAGCCCGTGAGTCAGAGGGCACTGAGCCTTGTGAGGTGAGCCCTGCAACCCTGCCTGCGGCTTGTAACCATTCAGGGAGGTTAATGATCATGGAGGGGCGGGGCCAGCCCCACCTTCCAGGGTACTGTCGCTGGGGATGCCGAAATGCCATAATTGAGAAAAGGTAAATAAGTGATGAGTAAAGCCAACTTTTCACCAAAAATTAAAAACAAAAAATAAGCAAGCCTGTCTGTCCCCCTCTCCCAGCCTCCACCCCAGCAAAGCTGCTGAGGCCCGGGGAAAGAGTGTGCATTCCCTCATGCACGTATTTCCATTCCTTCATTCATAAGTAGGCCTCCGATAATCAGGCTATGCTCTGACTGGGAAAAAAAAAAAAAGGTTTTTGTAAAACAATTTAAACACTTCCTTCCCATCTCCTAAACACAAACCTCATTCTGTTCATCCCCCAGGACCCTGCTTAATAAGCTTCAGTGATTCCATTGCCTTCAAGGTAGAGTTCAAACATTTTAGAGTGGTAGTAAGAGCCTTTGTAATCTAACCCCTCTCCAGGCCTGTGTCCATTCCAAATGATTTGCAGTGTCCAGAATGTATCATTTCTTCTGTAACTGTACTTTCAAATAGCTTTCCTCCCTCTGGCAAGTCCAGCCTTTCCAATCTCTGCTTGCCTGAGTCCTTCAAGACTCAACTCAAGGGGACCTGCTCTGGCAATCACTATCCTAATCTTCCAGACTGAGCCTGTTCCTTCTTTGTGTTCCCATAATATCCTGTACGCTCCTCCATCACCACTGGTACTTAATGGGCTATGAACATTGGTTTACTCATCTGCCTCCCTGACTAGCTGAGAGGTCTATGATGACAGGCACTTATAAATATTTGTTGAATGAATGAATAGTTTTAAAAACACCCCTTGCCTATGAAGCCTTGAGAAATAGCAACTTAGTAGAGCAAGACCATTTCTACCTATTAGCATTACAACGTATATGGATAGGCTTCCCTTGTAGCTCAGATGGTAAAGGGTCTGCTTGCAATGCAGGAGACTCGGGTTCAATCCCTGGGTCGGGAAGATCCCCTGGAGAAGGGAATGGCAACCTATTCCGGCATTCTTACCTGGAGAATTGCATGGACAGAGGCACCATAGGGTTGCAAGAGTCAGACATGACTGAGTGACTAACACTTTCACTCACTACTATATAAATGTTCACTATTATTATTACTGTTATTAATTCCAAGAACCCAAGGCTCTAAACCCACATCTGTGATGACAGGCACTTATAAATGTTTGTTGAATGAATGAATGGAGGGATTAAAAAAAGCACCCCTTCCCTATGAAGCCTTGAGAAACAGCAACTTATTAGAGCAAGGCCATTTCTACCTATTAGCATTATAATATATATGGATGGAAACTTTCCTCTAATTTATAGTGTTACACTACCAGTTTCATAAAACTTTAGAAGATTCTTAATTTAGGAGTCTATAAACTTATAAGGAAAGGGAGTAAACACAAAGTACTGGTATGTATTTTCATGCAAGGAAAAAAAAATTCTTCCAGCATCTCAATATACTTGTTTTGCATTTTAAAAATGAAAGTTGCAATACTACTAACTGATGTTGATTTCTTGTGAGTTAAAAAATATTCTGGGATCTTCATATTTGAAATATTATTTCTGGGTTCACCACCTAACAGACGGGAAGCACTCATTTGGCTTCCATCTTAATGGTCTCAGAGAACAAGTTTACAACCACTATGCAGGGTTAAGCATTTAGGTTTGGCACGGTGCTGATGGTTTGCTTATAGAATATTCATGCAGTAGCACTCACCAGATGTGACGAAAAGGCCTACAGCATAGAAGACACTGTGCTTGCTACTTGTTATGGGAGAGAGTTTTACAGAAAGATGATTCAGACAGATATGTAAACTGAAAAGTCCTTATCAATCATTGTGCTTCTACTTCCTCCTCCATTTCATCTTTTCTATACCACACATCCCTTTGTTCACACTTGCATTCTAAATTCAGTGACTATACTTAGCACAGAATACTTGAGGAAAGGTTCTGGCTAACAAGCAGCTGACCTGAGATACAAAAACAGTGAGTGACTAGACGGTGGCACACATGGTACACATTCGAAGACAGTCTCAGATTTACTGGTCTCAGCAAGACAAAGAGGGAAGAAAACAAACATCTCATTCTCCTTCGCCCTGTCCCCAAGAAAATCAAGACATAGTGTTACTTACAGATTACATGTATCAAGAGACAGAAAAGCACAATGGAAACATTCTTCGTGATGTTAGAATAGAAAAACCTTTGACTCTTTAGGAAATAGAGTAAAATCAATCGCTCAGCATCTGAAAGTATTAGGTGCAGTAGGTACAGTCTCAGAAAAAAAAGAATAGGCTGCAACGAGAGGGCGTTTCAATTTCAAATTATGAATGCATTTCGTTCTTCTCCCCTCCATTTCCAAGAAAATCAAGAACTAGTGTTAATTAGATTTAGAAGAGCTCTCCAATCACAGCCAGTTTTTTTCTTTCTTCTTTATTATCAGAGTCTGGACCCATTGGATCTAAAACTTTCAGACTCTCAGCAATTGATTTTTCTCTGTTACCTGAAGAGTCAAAGCTTGTTCTATGCTAGAATGGTGAAAAATGTTTCAGTTGTGATTTCTATCTCTTGATGCATGTCATTAACATGATAATACATTTCAAGGTCAGATTAGGTGCCAGAAGCTGTTCCCAGAGGCTGAGACACTACAGTGTTCCCAGGAATCCATTCCAGGGTGGCTTTCCCTCTGGCCTCCCTCTCTCACTGTACCATCTGGGCAGACAAGCCTGCCTCCTATTCCTTTCAAGGAAAGTGGCCCCAACAGGTTCCTTCCCACACAGGCTGCTATCTCACTGCAGTGGGTTTTGTTAGTGAAAACAGACAAAACTTTTCCTGACACAGGTAATGGAGTGGGGCCAGTGTAGGGAAAGTAGCCATGTGCAGACTGGGCACGTGAAGCCTGACACCTCTACGGAGGCCCGTGGGTGAAGACCTCAGGTGCACTCTGCCCAGTCTCCAGCATTCTAAACACAATGGTGGCAGATCAAACCAGATGTCCCCCAGAGGGGAGGTGAACAAAGAAAAGGCAGCTCAGTGAACCGCAGCCTGTGGTCTGAGCAATGCTGAGCATCTTCTCTGGTTCTCTGAGGGGGCGGATGTATGTCCCAGGTTGGCCGGGCTGTGCTGGCTGCTAACGGGCGACTCCTGTGTGTCCACGTGGCCTTGAGTTTCTTTGCAACAACCTTGCCACAGCCACTGAAGGTTAACAAGGCAAGAAAGGGCAGTGCTGTGGTCTCCCGTCAGCCTGATCTGAGGCTTGCTCTCATTCTCTAAGTTCAGGTTCTGACCCATACTCCCAGCCCCAGGAATATCCCAGCATGTTTCTCAATAATCTTTGTTTCTAAAGCAGTGAAAAGGCTATGTGGAGAGAGGGAGAGAGAGAGAGAATTATGTTTACTGAGTTACAATTTACATAAAGTAAAATCTACCCTTTTCAGTGTACAGTTCTAGAGTTTTTGCATACGGTTATATAAGTGCCACCGTCATCAAGATAATATTTCCATCACCCTAAAAACTCCATCTTGTGCCTTTGTAGTCAACCCCTCCTCTGCCTCCAGCCTCTGGCAACCACTGGCCTGTTTTCTGTTCCTGCACTTTTGCTTTTCCTTGCTGCTGCTGCTAAGTCGCTTCAGTCGTGTCCAACCCTGTGTGACCCCACAGACGGCAGCCCACCAGGCTCCCCCATCCCTGGGATTCTCCAGGCAAGAACACTGGAGTGGGTTGCCATTGCCTTCTCCAGTGCATGAAAGTGAAAAGTGAAAGTGAAGTCGCTCAGTCGTGTCTGACTGTTAGCAACCCCATGGACTGCAGCCCACCAGGCTCCTCAGTCCATGGGCTTTTCCTTAGTGCCATATAAAAGAAATGATAGAAAGCCTTCTTTAACATCCTTATTCAAACCAACATGTACCTTGCCCAACTCTCTGTTAGCACATCACTCTTATTTTTTTCCCCCAGAACACAACATTATTTGAAAATAAACTATTGCTGTGATTTTCTTGTCTGTCGTCTGTCCCTGGAATGTACACACCCACTAGAATGGAAGTGCCAGGACTTTGCTTCATCTACCACTTCATCTCTAGGGTTCAGAACACTGCCTGACGCCATGGAACTGTTCAGTAAATATTTGTTGAATGAACTGCAAACTGAATGAGGACATTGGAGCTTCTCCCAAACTTCTTTATGCTTAGGCAGATCTCGTTAATAAAAATTATTTCCTCCCACAAAATGTGTTAATCCAAGCATGGCTGTGTTGCCACAGTAGATGGCTTATCTGCAAGTAATACATTGAGAAGTAATTAGACTGATCCAAATTATGAGTCATTTGCTTTCTGGATGATTAGATTGCTGTGTATAGAACTGGTCTGAAGTGAGTAAAATGGAAGTAATGTTAGTAACTATTTTATACTGGGGTTATGAGGATTAAATGACTTAAAGTAAGTGAAGAGTTTACCAGAGTAGCTCTCAACTGGGAACTATCTTTGCCCACCCCAGAGACTTCTTGAATTGTCTGGAGAGAGTTTTTTGTTGTCAAAACTGGGGTGGGGAGAGTTGCTAATGGCATCTGCTGCTCAACATTCTACGATGCACAGGACAGCTCCCTGCAAGGAATTATCCAGCCCTAAATGTTGGTAGTGCCATTCCTGAGAAACCCCAAACTAGAGCCGTGTCTGGCACACAGAAAGGGCTATATTTGTGTTTGCTGTTATTATTATTTCATAAATGACCCTTTTCTGACAGACAAATGTTCTCACACAGTCTGAAACTGGGTATATAGCACAGTGGTTGAGAGCACAGTCTACTGTCAGACTCGATGGGTTTGAAGCTTAGCTTGACTGTTTATTAACAATGTGATTTTAAGTATATTATTTGACTTTTCTATACCTCATATTCTTTGCCTATAAAATTGGAGTAACAGTAGAAACTCACTTAGAAAGTTGCTGGGAATTGAATAAAATAATCCATATAAAATACTCAATAATGTTGTGAAAATCACAACATTAATCAACAGAAACCTCAATTAAATAGAGTGAGGAGATCAGAGAGGGGAACTCTCATATCCTACAATGAAAACAGAGCCCAACAGGAAGAAGAATGACCCCTCTTCTTACCTGACAATCGATCAGCCAATGAGAGACTGTCCCAACTCAGCCAATGAAAAGTTACACACTCTTTGTTTACTGTAGCCTCCCAGCTTCCTTCCCCACTCTATAAAAAGAGTTCTCCTCTTCATTTTTGCTGGGGACTTGCTTGTGGCTTGCCATGATTGCAGAGCCTGGATTGCAATTCTTCGCTGATCCTAAATAAACCGTGCCTTTTTTTTTTTTTTTTTCCTGGAGAAATAATTGATACTCTAATTGTTTTTGGTCAAGAATGTGTAGTTGCACATAGTAAATATTCAATAAATGTCATTGATAATTTTTTTTTTAACCTAAAAAGATCTTTCCACAGAATATAGTGAAGAGACTGAGAGTAGGCTTCCCTGATGGCTCGGCAGTAAAGAGTCAGCCTGCAACACAGGAGATGTGGGTTCAGTCCCTGGGTCTGGAAGATCTGCTGGAGGAGGAAACCCACTACAGTATTCTTGCCTGAAATATCCCATGGACAGAGGGCTACTATCCAAAGGGTCGCAAAGAGTTGGACACAGCTGAACACATGAGCACATTGTTTTTATTGACCTCAAAAAGATCTTTCCACAGAATACAGTAAAGGAATTGGGGGTAATTTTGACAAAGAAAAATAGAAAAAATATTGTTCATGTAAAGTATTACAAGTGTGTATTTCATATGATAGGAGATAACTACACAGACTTTAAATCCAAACCATAGTTTTTAAGACTGTTTCTTATTATTTTTTGATTTATTTACTTTTTGGCTGTGCTGGGTCTTCTTTGTTGCATGAGGGCTTACTTTAGCTGCGGCGAAAGGGGCTTCTCTCTAGCTGTGTTCAGGCTTCTCACTGTGGTGGCTTCTCTTGTTGGGGAGCACGGGTTCTAGGCGCTTGGCCTTCTTTAGTTGTGGTGCATGGGCCTAGCTGCCTCTCAGCAGGTGGAATCCTCCCACACCAGAAATTGAACCCATGTCCCCTGCATTGGCAGGTAGATTCTCAACCACTGGACCACCAGGGTCGTGGTTATATATTTTTAAAATCTATGTTGCTCTTTCTGGTAAGAGCAGCTCCTTGAGATAAAAGATTCTCTCATTAAAAAAATAAAATTGCATCTAGCACACAACATAAAATTATTAAGACTTATTTCCATTAGAGTTATAGACGTACTAAAGTAATTCCAGAACCCGAGTCTCAGATATGAAATATAAACTTACGGAAGTTTAATACTAGAGCAGAATCAACAATATCTTGGGTTTTAGGTTTATTAATGTTTTATTCCTTCACTGAAGTAGGAGGGTAGAGTCCACAGTGGGTGAGTAACTGCAGATTTGTAGTCATTCTCGTTTTATAATCTAATATTTGTGAAGGTGCTTTGGAAATTGTCACAAAATGGGGGAGGAAAAATCCCAATATCAATAACCTCAGATATGTAGATGACACCACTCTTATGGCAGAAAAAATCAAGAATAACTAAAGAGCCTTTGATGAAAGTGAAAGAGGAGAGTGAAAAAGTTGGCTTAAAGCTCAACATTCAGAAAACTAAGATCATGGCATCCAGTCCCATCATTTCATGGCAAATAGATGGGGAAACAGTGGAAACAGTGGCTGACTTTATTTTTCTGGGCTCCAAAATCACTGCAGATGGTGATTGCAGTCATGAAATGAAAAGATGCTTACTCCTTGGAAGGAAAGTTATGACCAACCTAGAAAGCATATTGAAAAGCAGAAACATTACTTTGTCAACAAAGGTCCGTCTAATCAAGGCTATGGTTTTTCCAGTAGTCATGTATGGATGTGAGAGTTGGACTAGAAAGAAAGCTGAGTGCCAAAGAATTGATACTTTTGAACTGTGGTGTTGGAGAAGACTCTTGAGAGTCCCTTGGACTGCAAGAAAATCCAATCAGTCCATCCTAAAGGAGATCAGTCCTGGGTGTTCATTGGAAGGACTGATGTTGAAGCTGAAACTAATACTTTGGCTACCTCATGCGAAGAGCTGACTCATTGGAAAAGACCCTGATGCTGGGAAAGATTGAGGGCAGGAAGAGAAGGGGACGACAGAGGATGAGATGGTTGGATGGCATCACCGACTCAATGGACATGGGTTTCGGTGGACTCTGGAGTTGGTGATGGACAGGGAGGCCTGGCGTGCTTCGATTCATGGGGGTCGCAAAGAGTCGGACATGACTGAGTGACTGAACTGAACTGAACTGAAAATCCAAAGTGAGCACAATTCATATTTATTTATTTCTAAGGCAATATCAGATAAGGTAATGGGAACCCACACCAGTATTCTTGCCTGGGAAATCCCATGGACAGAGGAGCCTGGTGGGCTACAGTCCATGAGGTCACAAGAGTTGGACACAACTTAGTGACTAAACCAACCAACCAATCAAGGCACTATCATTTTAAATTGGATTACCTTCAAGAAACTGCAGCCTAATTCTTAAATTTTAGTGATTGGTGGTGTTTAAAATGCCAGTATTTAGTGATGCATTTTATCTGGCAAGTTTCTGTAATAAAACATTTCAATGGACAAATTATGTCAGTCAGAAAAAAGAAAGATATTTCAACCCTTTCACCCTTGCTATTGAATCTTGGAGTATTTGACCCAGGGGATACTTGGAACTTGTTGATTATTGTTCTGCTAACCCTTTGAGCAGTTAGTAACTGAAGGCAAAATGATCAAAAGTATTTATAAAAATTAGATGAAAATATAAGAGAACAATTGAGGACAATAAAAGATTCCTGAAATATCTGTGGGCATATAATAATTTTCTCATGATTTTCTGAATCGGAGATGACACACTGGTATCCAGCAGATAGATTGTAGGCCAGTTATGAGACACTCCCAGGTGGCGCAGTGGTAAAGAATCTGCCTGCCAAGGCAGAAGACGCAAGTGATCCAGGTTCAATCTCTGGATCGGGAAGATCCCTTGGAGTATGAAATGACAATCTACTCCAGTAGTCTTGCTGGAAAATACCATGGACAGAGGAGCCTGACAGTCTACAGTTCATGGAGTTGCAAAGAGTTGGACACGACTGAGCATGCAGCATGCACGGATGCACATGAGACCCTGATCCCCTACATCCTCAGAGCAGCCAGGTATGACCTGGGGTTAAGGGACCCTGGACTGGTCTCCTGGCATCCACCATCTGTACAGCACCAGAGAAAGCCAGCTGCAGAGAACATGAAACAGCCCATCATTGACAAAGCACCCATGGAGCTGCCAGGGAAGTCTGTTTTCCAGGTGTTCTAGGATAGGATTACCAGCCTATGTTCATATTGGGTAGAAGAGGGTAGGGAGGAAAGAAGTAGATCTAGAAGAAATACTACCACACATGCACAAAACTCACAAATCCATAGAATTTAGTAAGGACGAAAGAATTAGTAAACTAACTAAAGCAGTGTTGTTCATAGAAAAGGACAGATACTAACAAAAAGTAGTTTCAATAAAATCAACATTATAGAGGAAAAACATAGAAGTGGTTTAACTGCTCTTATAAGGAAATTCATCCAGGAATTAAACTGACAATGGTTTTATGTCAATTAAATACTTTATTGATCAATTTCATCTTCATTGGTAAAGTTATGATTGGAATGTTTGTATTCGTAAGTGAGACTTAGAGTGTCTGAGGGAATCAAAACAGGGTGAAAATGGGAAGTAGAGGCTCCACTGAGCACTTGGTGACACCTGTGAGAACTAATGAACGGTGTTTCCCACCCATCCCTACCAGCATCTCTGCTGGAGACACTGCCTGACCTGTAATCTGGTATGTCTCAGTCCATTAATTGGTGCAGGCCATAACTCTCATCAATTCCTCTCTTCTTTTGAATGGTCCTTACTACTGTTCAAAGATAAGTCTTATATTTGAAGTCATACTCCAGTTTTGACTGTTCTTAGACTCAAGTCCTAAAGTCCCTTAATCCATGATTCCAATTTGCCCATCAACTTGTTGCACCCAATCAGAAGAAAAACAGTTAATTCATATTCACAATATATATTCATAGGACAACCTTTGCTTCCTGACTCCTATCCCCAGCTCAGCTGCTATTCCATAAAGTCTAGGGCTGGGTTGGGTAAGAATAAGAAATAGGATAAATGGAAATGGATGGGTGGTGAGAGTACAAGATGAAGTGAGCGGGAGGAAAGATTGGCGATACCTGGTACACTTTTCTTTTTTAAAGTCAGAAAACAAGAACATGGGGAAAAAAGTACTTGTTTGTACCTATTCTTTATTCACCATGATTTTTGCCTACTCTTTATTAATATTCTAAGACAATGCATTTTGTTTCACTTGGATTGTCATAATGAAAGATCTTTTTTTTTTTTTAAATGGGAACTGAACATGTGGGTTCTGTAACAGTAATCACATTGCTTTAGGTTTAATGAGTCCCATTTTACTGCTTTTGGTGGTACAGTGGCAAAGACTCCACCTTCCAATGCAGGAGCTGCAAGAGATGCGGGTTTGATATCTGGGTTGGGAAGATTACCTGGTGAAGGAAATGGCAACCCATTCCAGTATTCTCGTCTGGAAAATTCCATGGACAGAGGAGCCTGGCAGGCTACAGTCCATGGAATCTCAAAGAGTTGGACATGGCTGAGCACGCACACACATACAGTGTAGAAAAGTAAAAGTCTTTAGTTTATCCTTATATTTTGTGCTATTTACTATTTTCTAGACATATTTTTTTTTGAACACCAGAACACAGGACAGTGGCTAGCACTTAAAAGGGGGTTAATAGGGAATTGGAGAAGGCAATGGCAACCCACTCCAAAACAAAAACAAAACAAAAGTACTCTTGCCTGGAAAATCCCATGGACGGAGGAGCCTGGTGGGCTGCAGTCCATGGGGTCGCTAAGAGTCAGACACGACTAAGTGATTTCACTTTCACTTTTCACTTTCATGCATTGGAGGAGGAAATCGCAGCCCACTCCAGTGTTCTTCCCTGGAGAATCCCAGGGACGGGGAAGCCTGGTGGGCTGCCGTCTATGGGGTCGCACAGAGTTGGACACAACTGAAGCGACTTGGCAGCAGCAGTAGCAGCAGCAGGGAATTCCATGGCAATCCAGTGATTAGAACTCCATACTTTTACTGCCAAGGGTCAGGGAACTAAGAACATGCAAGCTTGTGGCCTGGCAAATAAATAAATAAGGGATTCAATAATCAATAAGTAAATGAATGAATGATGTTTTTACAACTGGACATAATAGACATTCATCATTTCACTTTTGATGAGTATATTTTGGGTTTATATTTACTCACACAGATGGGTAAGCATAGGAAAATAGCTTCAGATTTAGATGAGGACAAACCCCTTTACTTCCTTACATTGTTTCTTCACTCTTTCTTATTTGGAAGACAGTTTGAAAGTGCTTGTTACAAAACAGTCTTCTTAGTGGAAAGTGACTCAAAATGAAGAAGTCTCAGTTCTAGGTCTCCTTTTTACAAAGTCTTACCCAACAGGAAGTGAGCACGAGGTAAACTGCGTAAACTTCAAGTGCTGCAGAGATGAAACATAAACCAGGAAGAATGATGCCATCGGTATACTTGATGGGAACACATGTACCATGTGAAGAGACATGACAAAAACAGCCCTCCTTAAATTACTTTTGGCCATAATGATCATGTTCATTTTAATTTTGCCAGAATATTTCCAGGCACCAAAAGGTGAGTAATTACAATTTACTTTTCCTTTTTTAATTTTCTAAAATTATATTGGTTAATGGTTACAGGAAAGGCCTTATTTTTGGCTACGTGCTGTGAGTGCTGAAGTTCTATGTCTGGAAAGCTAATAAAATGAGATTGTAATTTTAGTTGACTGTTACCTGGTACAGTAATCTTACTTACAGTACTTAGGTATTGTAGCATGCAATAATGAAATGAAAAAAATGAAAAGAAATACTTAAAATCTGTAGTCTCACTTTCAAACATTGAATTTACAATAATTTCACCATATGATTTTGCTCTTTGAAAGTTTCCTTCAAAACAGCTTTAAATATGCCTTCACATCCTGGAATTACTTTATAAATAAAGTAACATTTACTATGTTAAAAATGCTTGCATTCCTTTCCATTACAACTATTTCACACAAATTGCTCACTGTTACTTTTTGAAAAAAAAGTATAAAGACGTTTTTTCAAAATACAGCTAAAATAAGATGGGTAAAAATTTAAGTGGCTATATACCTGTATATATTTGTAACTAGAGAATAATGGGGTAAAATTATCTCTGTTTATATTTCAGAAAATTGTGATATTGCTGAGACCTAGAGTAGGAAAAGAAATAGATGTAAATTTAAACTACTTTTATATGTCAGTAAGATTTGAAAATATATTATCATGATTGTTTGAATGGTAATTGTGCTTCCTAGCATTTTATAAGAAGAAAAATTAAAAAGAAAATGCTGTATTCGGTCATTAAAAAGTTATCATATGAACTGATTAAAATCAGAGAAAACCTTGTATTTGATGACTTTTTACAATGATTATTTATTGTTGTATATACATATACTAAGTGACTTGATGAATATGCTGTTGTTAATTACATTTAATGTCATATTGCAAGGGTTATTTAATATTGCATATACATGATGTGAAGTAGCAGATAATTTCTTTGCTTAATAAACACTGTGAATGTACATTTTGTGAATAATTAAAAATTTGAAATTTCTCTTGGTTTTCTGGCATTATGTTGCTTAGATTAAGCAATCATAGCATATATTTTAATTGATCTGTTAATGACTGGTTAGTGTTTTGTGACAAGTAGCATGTTAAAAAAGCATGTTAAAAATTATTCTTTTGGGGGCAGATGTATTGACAAATAATCTACCATCATTGATAACAACTTTGTACTCTCAGTTTCCTAATTGTTTACAGTAGCTTTTCAATACTACATTTACTGCTTCCTAAAACTTAAAATAGCCATGTCTCTTTCCCTGGTCCAAAAGCAATGTCGAACTTTTCTCCAACTCTTTTTGGAGTGATGGATTTTTTTGAGAATTTTGTTTTGAAGGAACTCTCCTTGGGGCCAAAAAACAAAACTATTTGAAAACCACCATTTTGTCCTGATACCGTTTTGTGGTAGCAGGAATTTTGCACATAAGTGAAAAGTTGATTAGGCAAAATGTTTTACACATATGATAGTACAATAATAATGCTTTATATCTTATAATGGCTTATGGATCACCAGGAGCAAATTTATATAGACTCATTTTATACAGTTCTATATTGATTAAACTAAAGATGCACAATTGTTTTGTCTTTTTTATTTGGTGGCAATTTTTAACCACAACAATAGCTCCTTATGAAATGAGTTGACTTGTTAACCAAAGTATTTTGCAAAATAAGCTATTTAGTAAGATTATTTAGATGGTAAGATAAGAATGTTCTGCTGCTGCTGCTAAGTCGCTTCAGTCGTGCCCGACTCTGTGTGACCCCATAGACGGCAGCCCACCAGGCTCCCCCGTCCCTGGGATTCTCCAGGTAAGAACACTGGAGTGGGTTGCCATTTCCTTCTCCAATGCATGAAAGCGAAAGTGAAAGGAAGTCGCTCAGTCGTGTCCGACTCTTTGCAACCCCATGGACTGCAGCCTACCAGGCTCCTCCGTCCGTGGGATTTTCCAGACTAGAGTACTGGAGTGGGGTGCCTCTAGAAGTACTAAAATTACCTTGAGAGTTCTCCTGTAGTCTTATTCTCCCTATCAGTTACTTGTGTCTCTTTTTCATTCTTATGTTCTATTCACTTTAATATCTAAGATAAATATTATAAAATGATTTTTACTTATAAATTATGTACTGATACACTGTCTTTAGCATGTCAAATGAATTCAAAAGGAATCTTAATGAGGAATAATGTATTCACAAGGTTTAATAGATTTGATTTCGAAATAATAAGCCCTCTGAAGACCTAAGTTAAAAATAGAGCACTCTGTTTGATCATTTTTCATCAAGAATGTATCTGAGTCTCTGAATAATCATTACTCAGAATATTCAATTATTATAATTACATAGTGTAAGCTATTTAGTCTAACTTCTTTGGAAGGGGAACTTCTTTAATGATATTTGGGACTTGTAATAACTCTGCATTGGTATTCACTGGCAAGAGAGCATATTCTAGCTTTCAGTTTATTGGAAAGACATCTTACACTAAGACATAGTAGTTAATATAATGGGTTCATACTCTTATATTGCATTAGATAACAGAGATACAAAAGGGAGTGGATATATTTTTATTCAGAGCTTCTTGAAATTAAGAAAACTGGGTTGTTCCAAACAAGAGACATTTTATAAACCCACTTTGGGTGGATTTACAGTCTTTAAGAGAAACAGAGCTCTGGTTAACTCATATAAATCTCAGTGATCTTTTATTTATTTGTTCTTTCACTTACAAGTAGTGTCTAACAGTACTAGGAACCCAAGGCTATAAAAACGAAAGGCAATTCTTCCTTCAAAAAGTTTTCAGTCAGGGGAAGGACTGACTGATAAATAATTAAATACAATACTGTAATAATGGAAATAGCAATATAAAAGACACAATGGGAACGTAAAAGTTGCTTCCAGTCCTCTCGGGGGGAGGGCGTTTCTTCATTTTTATTCACAAAACAAAACAACTGTCAGAGTTCTAATGATCAATTAATATTTCTCCTTAGCTACATTAAAAGCACTTTCTAAAAGAAGGAATTGTTACTGATTTTCAAATAAAATGTATTCATACTGACATCTCAGAAACTGCCTTATGACCCAGCAATCCCACTGCTAGGCATACACACTGAGGAAACCAGAAGGGAAAGAGACACGTGTACCCCAATGTTCATTGCAGCACTGTTTATAATAGCCAGGACATGGAAGCAACCTAGATGTCCATCAGCAGATGAATGGATAAGAAAGCTATGGTACATATACACAATGGAGTATTACTCAGCCATTAAAAAGAATACATTTGAATCAGTTCTAATGAGGTGGATGAAACTGGAGCCTATTATACAGAGTGAAGTAAGCCAGAAGGAAAAACATAAATACAGTATACTAACACATATATATGAAATTTAGAAAGATGGTAACAATAACCTGGTGTACGAGACAGCAAAAGAGACACTGATGTATAGAACAGTCTTATGGACTCTGTGGGAGAGGGAGAGGGTGGGAAGATTTGGGAGAATGGCATTGAAACATGTAAAATATCATGTAAGAAACGAGTTGCCAGTCCAGGTTCGATGCACGATACTGGATGCTTGGGGCTAGTGCACTGGGATGACCCAGAGGGATGGTATGGGGAGGGAGGAGGGAGGAAGGTTCAGGATGGGGAACACATGTATACCTGTGGCGGATTCATTTTGATATTTGGCAAAACTAATACAATTATGTAAAGTTTAAAAATAAAAAAAATTAAAAAAAAAAAAAAAAGAAAGAAACAAACAACAAAAAAAAAGAAACTCTTGAAGCCAGAAATTATAGAGTTATGTGAGTATATTCCAGATTGTGGTGAAGAGGACCAGGAATAGTACAGATGAAAACACCACAGACCTAATTTTATTTGTTGTTTTGACTTCTTCTCTTACTTTTAGGAGTCAAACTCGCATATACTATGTTTATCAGCTTTCACTTCCCTTCCATTTCACACTTCCTGATGGAAATGGCAGTATAGTGAGCAGTGAATTGAAGAAAACAAAGGATAAAAGAAACTTAAATACCTATAAAGGACAGGATAAACCCTGAAGTATATGAGCATATTTTCATATTTTATGTCTTTATTATAAAGACCAGTGTAATCAAGGATAACTGCAATTATTTTGAAAAATTGTTATCCTAGTCCTTAAAAAATATATCCTTATTTTTTTATCGGTTTGCTCATTCAATCAGCAATACCCAATCAGGTTTGGAATATAATCATGACCATTAAAAAAAAGGATAAAAAATACATATTTATGCATACATCAGTTCAGTTCAGTTCAGTCGCTCAGTCGTGTCCGACTCTTTGTGACCCCATGAATCGCATCATGCCAGACCTCCCTGTCCACCACCAACTCCCGGAGTCCACTCAAACCCATGTCCATAGAGTCAGTGATGCCATCCAGTCATCTCATCCTCTGTCATCCCCTTTTCCTCCTGCCTTCAATCCCTCCCAGCATCAGAGTCTTTTCCAATGAGTCAACTCTTCACATGAGGTGGCCAAAGTATTGGAGTTTCAGCTTCAGCATCAGTCCTTCAAATGAACACCCAGGACTCATCTCCTTTAGGATGGACTGGTTGGATCTCCTTGCAGTCCAAGGGACTCTCAAGAGTCTTCTCCAACACCACAGTTCAAAAGCATCAATTCTTCAGTGCTCAGCTTTCTTCACAGTCCAACTCTCATATCCATACATGACCACTGGAAAAACCATAGCCTTGACTAGACGGTCCTTTGTTGGCAAAGTAATGTTTCTGCTTTTTAATATGCTGTCTAGGTTGGTCATAACTTTTCTTCCAAGGAGTAAGCGTCTTTTAATTTCATGACCGCAATCACCATCTGCAGTGATTTTGGATCCCCCCAAAATAAAGTCTGATACTGCTTCCACTGTTTCCCCATCTACTTCCCATGAAGTGATGGGACCAGATGCCATGATCTTAGTTTTTAAACAGGTACTATCCCTGGAGGAGGGAATCGCAATCCACTCCAGTGTTCTTGCCAGGAGAATCCCATGGACAGAGGAGCCTGGCAGGCTACAGTCCATGGCATCACAAAGAGTCAGACACTACTGAAGCGACTTAGCACAGCACAGCATACAGGTATTATATACCAAATACTTTTTACATATAATAAATTATTTTAGCTTATTAAATACTTCAACTCATTAATGGTGAAGTATTGTTCTCAAGAGAGACTATTTTGAAAATCTTTGGGAAGAAAGAATAAATCTAGATGGATAAATTTACTTTGTTGTAAGATTTTATTTCTTGCTGAATTTTCTGAATCATTATAGTTTTTAAATAGCTACTAATGAACACGGATTCATATATATATGTATCTTAGACGTATATAATGGCAAAAAAAAATAATGCTTTTCACTGCTTGGGCAGAACTGGCTTTATTCTCTCATAGGCTAGGTTACAATACCAACAACCCTTGCTTGGGAAGCTTTCTAACTACTTGTCTCATTCATTTGCCTTTGTAGATAAATGTTCTCTCTGAATATCTTATATCTGCCACATTAGAAGGCATTCAATGAGTATTTGTGACTAAGTGAAATTTCTGAGTCATATTATAAAGTAAATAAAAAATATTATAAAGAAAATACAAATAAAATGCTTTCTGAAAGGAAGCATTTCTCATCAGGCCCTCACAACCATCTCTTGATTTAGGTAGGCCAGGCATGATTACCCTCATCTTACTTTTTGGGGGGCCACACTACACAGCAGTAAAGAATCTGCCTGCAATGCAGGAGACCTGGGTTCGATCCTTGGGTTGAGAAGATCCCCTGGAGAAGGGAAAGGCTACCCACTCCAGTATTTTGGCCTGGAGAATTCCAGGGACTGTATAGTCCATGGGGTTGCAAAGAGTCGGACATGACTGAGCGACTTTCACTTTCACTTTCACACAGCTTACGGGATCTTAGCTCCCTGACCAGGGATAAAAGCTGAACCACCTGCAGTGGAAGCAGAGTCCTAACCACCATCAGGGGACCCCTTCATCTTACATTTTTGAAACATAAAATTTCACCACAAACCTTGAACTTCAGGGCTGCACAGCCTCTGAAATTTATTTCACAGAATCTTTTACTTAAAAGATATCCATCTCTTTACCTTGAATCATTTTTCTGCTATTTTCCCCCCAGTGGAAAATTCCGTAGTGCGGGATATGATAAAAATGGCAGGTATTTAGAAGAAAGTTTATAGTTTTAAATTCTTTGATATAAGAAAAGTGAGATAAACCCAAGGTAAGTAGAAGGCAGGAAATAATTAAGACAAGAGCAAAAGTCAATGAAATTAAACGATATGAAAGAAAGGATCAATAAAGTCAAAAGTTGGTTCTTTAGAAATTCTAATTAAATGGAAACACTTCTGGAATGATTGATGTTTCAGTTTCTTATGGCTGCTGTACAAATGACCACAAACAGTAGCATCAAACAGCACAAATATATTATCTAGAGTTCTGTAAGTAGAAATCCAGCAGAGGTCTCACTGGGCTAAAATAAAAGTGTTAGTAGGGCTACATTCTTCTCAGAGGCTCTAGGAAAGAATACCTTTGTTTTCTTGTCTTTTCCACCTCCTAAAAGCTGCCGGCTTTCCTTGGCTTGTGGCTTCTTCCCACCTTCAAAGCCAGTGATGGCCTGTTGAGTTTTTCTCACATCTGAATCACATGTATGATTACATTATGCCTACCCAGATAATCCAGGATAATTTCTCTATTTTAAGAACAGTTCATTAGCAACTTGAATTCCATCTTTCGACTCAATTCTTCTTTGCCATGTCATGTAACATATTCACAGGTTCTGGGAATAAGGATGTGGATATCTTAGGGAGGCCATTATTCTGCCTGCTAAAACTGAATAATCAAAAAAGAGAAGGAACAATAACTAACTTAGTAATGAAAAAGAAACATAGAAATTAAAACTATAATGAGATTATTAAGAATAGCTGTAAGTCAATAAATTTAAAACATAAAGACACATTTCTAGAAAAATATAACTTATCAGAACTCACTTGGGAAGAAATGGAAAATCCAAGAATTGTAGAATAATTAAGAAAATTGACCAATGGTTTAATTTTCCCTGAAAAATCACTTGGTTCAGATGTTTTTATACGTAAGTTCTGCCAAACTTTCAAGAAATGAATTGAATAGATAAATATAATTTGTTATAAACCATTTGAAAAAATACAAAAAGGGAAACATTTTCCAATTTATTAAAAATTAAAAAAAATTTATTTATTTATGACTGTGCTGGGACATTGTTGCTGCCTGCAGGCTTTCTCTAGTTGCAGCAAGTGGGGGCTACTCTCCGGTTGCAGTGTGTGGGCTGATCATTGTGGTGGCGTCTCTTGTCGTGGAGCACAGTCTCTAGCGCAGGTGGGCTTCAGTAGTTGGCATTCCCAGGCTCTAGAGCACAGGCTCAATAGTTGTGGCACATGGGCTTAGTTGTTCCGTGGCATGTGGGATCCTCCTGGACAAGGGATGGAACCCATGTCTCCTGCATTGGTAGGTGGATTCTTTGCCCCTGAGCCACCAGGGAAGCTCTCCAGTTTATTTTTTTTTTATACATTTATTTATTTATTGTCTGGGCTGGGTCTTTTGTTGCTTGGACTTTCTAGTTGTGGCGAGCAGGGGCTACTCTCTATTTGTGGTGCGCAGGCTTCTCACTGAGGCTGCTTTCTCATTGTGGAGCATGGACTCTAGGGCACTCAGGCTTCTCTGGTTGCAGCATGTGGGTTTGGTAGTTGCGGCTCCCTGGCTCCAGAGCACAGGCTTAATAGCGTGGTGCACTGACTTAGTTGCTCCAAGGCATGTGGGATCATCCTGAATCAGGGATTAAACCTGTGTCTTCTGCATTGGTAGATGGATTCTTTACCACTGAGCCACCAGGGAAGCCCCTCCAATTTATTTTTTAAGGCTAGTGTATCTTAGTATGCAAACCTAACAAAGACAGTACAAAAAAGGAAACTTTACAGCCAATCCCATTTTTAAATATAGATTAAAAACCTTTAAACAAAACATTAAGAATCTGATTGCAGCAATGTATAAAAATGATCAAATTAGATTTATTCCTGGAATGCAAGATTGAGTTAGCATTAGAAAATCTAATAATGTAATGCACTATATTAACTGATTAAAGAAGAAAGCCTATATAATCATCTCAATACTTGTTGAAAGAGCACTCAATATATTCATCAGTCTTTATAATTAAAAACTCAGCAAACTAGGAATAGAAAAGAACCTCCTTAAAGTGAAATGGGATATCTAAAAATGATTATATATCAGTCTCGGTAATGAACATCATAAGTATTCTTCTTAAGATCAGGAGCAAACAAGGATGTCCACTCTCAACACTTCTATTCATTATGGTACTGGAGGTCCTAGTCAGTGCAGTAAGACAAGCAAAAGAAATAAAATGTGTAAGGAGTGAAAAGCAAGGAATAAAGTTGTAATTATTTGCAGTAAATTAACATATTTATGGTCTTCACTAGTGGCTCAGTGGTAAAGAATCCACCTACCAATGCAGGAGACAAGGTTCAATCCCTGAGTCAGGAAGATCCCCTGGAGAAGGAAATGGCAACCCACTCCAGTATTCTTGCCTGGAGAATCCCATGGACAGAGAAGCCTGGGGGGCTAGTCAATGGGGTCACAAAGAGACAGACACGACTTAGCAACTGAGCGCAAGCACAAAGCGTATCTATATAGAAAACTCAAAAGATTTCTAGGAAAAATTAAAATTAATAAGGAAGTTTACAAAGTGATAAGAAATAAAATTTATATTCAAGAGTCAATTGTATATCCATCTACCACTAAGAAACAGAAAACATATTTCTTAAAAAATACTGTTGGCAATAGCAACAAAAATTAAGGTACCTGGGGGAAATCTAGCAAAAGACATATGGGACCTTGATGGTGAAAATTTGGAAACTTTATTAGAAGATATCAAAGAAGACCTATAAAAGTAGAGAGTAAGAAAGGAAGAAAAGAGTGATAGGAGTAACTCAGTATCATATCTTTCTTCTCCAATTGATTTTGAGATTCAAGTCAGAATCACAACTGGGTTTTTCACCAAACTTAATAAGCTGATTCTAAAAATTTATTGGAAAGAACAAAGGATCAAGAATCACTAAGACATTCCCAAAGAAAATGAACAAGGTTAGGGGATTTTTCCTATGAGAAATAAAGATTTCCCTGGGGGCTCAGATGGTAAAGAATCCACCTGCAATGTGGGAGACCTGGATTCCATCCCTGGGTCAGGAAGATCCCCTGGAGAAGGGAATGGCAACCCACTCCCAGTATTCTTGCCTGGAGAATCCCCGTGGACAGAGGAGCCTGGTGGGTCCATGGGGTCGCAAACAGTTGGACACAACTGAAGGGACTAAGCACACATAAAAGCTTTATAAAGCAAAAGTAATTAAGTCTGTCAGATGTCTTTGCCAAGAAAAGAACAAAATTTGGAACCCGGAAATACAGTCATACATACATACGTGGATATTTGATGGATTATAGAGATGTCATTCAGAGAAGGCAATGGCACCCCACTCCAGTACTCTTGCCTGGAAAATCCCATGGATGGAGGAGCCTGGTGGGCTGCATTCCATGGGGTCGCAAAGAGTCGGACATGACTGTGCAGACTTCACTTTCACTTTTCACTTTCATGAGTTGGAGAAGGAAATGGCAACCCACTCCAGTGTTCTTGCCTGGAGAATCCCAGGGACGGGGAAGCCTGGTGGGCTGCCGTCTATGGGGTCACACAGAGTCGGACAGGACTGAAGTGACTTAGCAGCAGCAGAGATGTCATTACAGATAGTGGGGAAAAGATAGACTATTTAATAATTGCTAGTACAATCGATTATCACATGTGGAAAAAATTAACTTGGTTTCTTACTCCATACTGTCTTAATTCCAGATAGATTAAGAACTTACACATAAAAGGCAGAACTTCAAAACTTTTAGATGAAAATGTGGATGAAAATCTTTTTAAAAGAGAAAGATTTCTTAAACAAGATGCAAAGCACAATTTGTAAAGAAAATGATCATTTTAAAATACTCAAATTAAGAGCTTCCTTTAACTAAAAGACCATAAAGAAAACGAATAAACAAGGTACAAATGATGAGAAGATATCTTGATAAAAATGCAAATAACTTCTTAAAATTGCAAAGAGGAAAGTTTAAAAACCCCTAAACATTAATAAGAAAATGATAATCTACTAGAAAAATAGAAAAAATAGGAACTTTTAAACCATGATAAGATTCCATTTAACATTCACCAAATTGTCAAAACTTGAAAAGCTTTGGCCAAGATACGTGTCAATGAGAACCTTTCTACACTGCATGTGGGAAGACAAATTGGTACAACTTCTTGGTATAATGATTTGGCATTTTCTAGTGAAATCCAAGATGAGCACACTGAATACCTGGCAATTCATTCAGTGTGTATGCTAGAGAAACTTCTGTAACTGCGTACTAGGAGATATGTTCATGAATATTCATAGTAGTGTTAGTTAAAAATAAACTTAATTGAGATATAATTTACATATGATAAAATGTGCCACTCTTAAGTGTAAAGTTGAGGTTTGACAAATTTTTACAGCAGTGTAACCACCACCACAATCAAGATATAAACCTTACCAGCATCTCCAAGATGTCCCTCATTCTCCTTTGTAAGAGAACCCTTCTCCCACCATCAATACTGTTTTCCATTTTCTAGAATTTCACATAAAATGGAATCATATTAGTATGTAGTGAATTGAGTCTGGCTGCTTTCCCTTGGCATAAAGCATTTGAGATTCTTCCATGTTGTTGTTTGTATCAGCACATTCTTCCATGTTGTTGTTTGTATCAGCACATTCTTCCTTTTTGTTGCTGTGTAGTATTTCATTATGTGGATATGTCAGGAATTATTTATATATTCACTAGTTGTTGGTTGTTTGCATTGTTTTCAGTCCTTGGCCATTATAAATTTTACAAGTGCCATGAAGCTTCGTATACAGGTGTTTGTGTGGACATATGTTTTTATTTCTCTCTTGTAGATTCCTAGGAGTAGAATTATTGGGTCACATGCTAAGTGTATGGTTAACTTAAAGAACATAAAAATATCTTCCAAAGTGATTGTACTATTTTACATTCCTACCAATAACACATGAGAGTTATGGTTCAAAGCAGTATTATCCAGAACAGCAAAAATAGAAACACCTCAAATGCTCAGTCAGAAGAATATATACATAAATTGTAGTATATTCTTTCAAAGATACCACAAATAATTAGTACAGCAATATGCAGCAACACTACTAGAACACATTAAGCAAAACAAGCGAGTCATAGATGAATACCTACAGTATAGTCACTATATATGGAGAAGGCAATGGCACCCCAATCCAGTACTCTTGCCTGGAAAATCCCATGAATGGAGGAGCCTGGTGGGCTGCAGTCCATGGGGTCACTAAGAGTCGGACATGACTGAGCGACTTCCCTTTCACTTTTCACTTTCATGCATTGGAGAAGGAAATGGCAACCCACTCCAGTGTTCTTGCCTGGAGAATCCCAGGGACGGGGGAGCCTGGTGGGCTGCCGTCTATGGGGTCGCACAGAGTCGGACATGACTGAATCGACTTAGCAGCAGCAGCAATCCCTATATATGTATATAATTTGCCAATGAAACAATGTTATTTAGGAATATATACATTTTGGGAAGACTCTAAGATGAAGCAAAGGAGTGATAAACACATTTTAATCATGGTCTTTAAACTTTGGAAAACAAGGAGTGTGTAGGGGTGGGATAGGGTACTTCAGAGATGTTGCTAATATTTTGCTTCTTAATCTGTGTAATAGATACATGGGTGTTCATTTATTTTTATTATTCTTTAACTGGAGTAATATATTTTATATTAATATATACTTATATATGATAAATATTTATAATAAAAGTTCAAAAAGAAAATAAAGATAGTTCATGTTTTCATTGCTTTTCTTTAAAAAGAAAAAATAATTGACTTGGCCTTTGTCTTATACTGTAACTTATTTTCCTAATTCTACTTAGTATTCTATATCGTTACCTTGAGGGATTGCAGTCTTAGTACTAGAGTAATTCTGGTATGCATTTTTCTATCTCTGGAAGTGAGAATTTAGATGTCTGACTCTCAGCAATATTAATAGCAGTAGTTAAATTCATAAATCCTTGTTTATGAAGATGAGATTATGACCCACAATAACAAAATATGACTGAGTAGAATTCATTTATTTCTTAAAATTATACTAGGGAAGGATATGTCCTATATTTACTTCTTTCCTAATTGAATTATTTAAAACTAAGATTAGGAACCCATCATAAAATGACCTCATAGCCAAATATAAAGGGTATACCATCAATTCTAGAAAGCCCATTTTGTCATTTATTGGATAAGAAGACTGCAATATTGACAGTAAAAATTTCTCTATCTCCCTTCTAGGTTATAATATAAGAATATCAAGTTCAAGAAGTTGAAAATTTCATAAGATGAAAAATATCAGTGAGGAAAATGGAAAGAGGGCAAGAAATATGTTTTTCATGTGTTTTAGTAATACAGAAAAGCCATAAACTACAGATTTGCATCAGATAGTGAATTCCTATCATGTTACTGAAACAGTTATTGAAGACAGTTTTTTAAAAATTAGTTATTAATTTGATTACAGCTTTGTTTAGAAATATATTGAAACATAACAAAACTGCATATTTGAGTAAAATACAATCTATGCCTCCCAAAACTTTTATAGCAACTCAAGTATGAAATGTGTTTATAGCTGTAAATTACCTGTGAAATATTACAGAAACAATTTCAAACACAGAGGGCTGGTAAATGAACCTTTAATTTATTAAATCATCAAAATATAATCATCAGTAATGAAACAATTATGAAATTACGATCAAAGTACAAATTCCACGAGTAAGAAAATGTGCCTTAATATCAATCAATAGTTTCATTTTCTTTTAAGTTTGAATCAGGATGTATGACTAGGAGTAATCACTCTTAAAAATGAAGCAAGTCTTTCATTGTGCTCCATATTATTTAGAAAATTTTTTAAATGTATTTTGCCCCAAATGATTGTGAAAAATGGTAAAGAAAGACACATAAAGATGGAATTGAGCATGTCAGTTATTAATATTTTCTCATCCTAGTAAATAGCTGTCAAACTGAGAATATCTGAAAGAGAGGTTACCTATTCCTTGGTTCACCATTACTGCTACGTAGGGATTCCCAGTTTTTACATGGTGAGCTTCAATTACTTGTGTGGATTAAATCTTAATCCATCATAAATAAAGGATGAATTTTTAATTTTTACTTTGGGATATGGGCTTGTATTTTAATAATACACACTTGTTTTCATATATACTGCATCATTTGATGCTATTATAACCCCACAAGATTAGCAGGATCTGGTTATTATCTCTATTTTGCTAATAAGAAAATAAGACTTGTGGAGATGAAGTGAATTGTTCAAGCATCTCAGTTAATAACAGATATAGCACTAGAGTCTTTTGCTTTTGCATTATTTTTTAAATTTAAATTTATTTATTTTAATTGGAGGCTAATTACTTTACAATACTGTATTGTTTTTGCCATACATCAACATGAATCCACCACGGGTGTACACGTGTTCCCCATCCTGAACCCCCCTCCCACTTCCCTCCCTGTACCATCCCTCTGGGTCATCCCAGTGCACCAGCCCCAAGCATCCTGTATCCTGCATCGAACCTAGACTGGTGCTTCGTTTCCTATATGATATTATACATGTTTCAGTGCCATTCTCCCAAATCATCCCACCCTCGCCCTCTCCCACAGAGTCCAAAAGACAGTTTTATACATCTGTGTCTCTTTTGCTGTCTCACATATAGGGTTATCATTACCATCTTTCTAAATTCCATATATATGCGTTAGTATACTGTATTGGTGTTTTTCTTTCTGGCTTACTTCACTCTGTATAATAGGCTCCAGTTTCATCCACCTCATTAGAACTGATTCAAATGTATTCTTTTTAATGGCTGAGTAATACTCCATTGTGTATATGTACCACAGCTTTCTTATCCATTCATCTGCTGATGGACATCTAGGTTGCTTCCATGTCCTGGCTATTATAAACAGTGCTGCGATGAACATTGGGGTACATGTGTCTCTTTCAATTCTGGTTTCCTCGGTGTGTATGCCCAGCAGTGGGATTGCTGGATCATAAGGCAGTTCTATTTCCAGTATTTTAAGGAATCTCCACACTGTCCTCCATAGTGGCTGTACTAGTTTGCATTCCCACCAACAGTGTAAGAGGGTTGGTTCCCTTTTCTTCACACCCTCTCCAGCATTTATTGCTTGTAGACTTTTGGATCGCAGCCATTCTGACTGGCGTGAAATGGTACCTCATTGTGGTTTTGATTTGCATTTCTCTGATAATGAGTGATGTTGAGCATCTTTTCATGTGTTTGTTAGCCATCTGTATGTCTTCTTTGGAGAAATGTCTATTTAGTTCTTTGGCCCATTTTTTGATTGGGTCATTTATTTTTCTGGAATTGAGCTGCAGGAGTTGCTTGTATATTTTTGAGATTAGTTGTTTGCTTTAAAATCAGTCTTCTTTCTATTAGGCCATTAATTCTATATCTGACACTTGTCTGCAGACAAAATATAAAAATTATGATATCATCTATTAAATTTCATCTTTGGAGATTCAAGTAGGTTGAATAATGGTTGCCCAAAGATATCAGGTGTCAATTCCTGGGAACCTGTAAAAGTTGCCTTATAAATAAAAAGGGTCTCTGTAGATGTGGTTAATTTTAGGATCTTGAGATGGGAGATTATCCTGCCATACCCAGGTGGGATCTAAATCCAACCACACGTTTCTGTATGAGAGAGAGGCAGAGGGAGATTTGATATAGATAGAGGGGCAGAAGATGAAGGTATAGAGAAGAAGGCTCTGTGACCATGAAAGCAGAGATGAGTGTTGTGGCCACAAGCAAAGGAATGCCAGCAGTCTCCCCAAATTGGAAGAGGTGCAAGGAACAGATTCTTTCTTAGGGTCTTCAGAGGGAGTGTGGTCCTGGGGACATCTGAATTTTAGACCAGTATAACTGTCATTGAACTTTTCACCTTCAGAACTGTAAAAGAATAAATTTCTCTTGTTTTAAGCCAGCAAGATTGTACTAATTTGTTACAGCAGCCTTCAGAAACGAGTATAGAGATTCTGTTCAGGTTTTCCATTCCCTGTTCAACTCCATGCAATTCATGTGAGACTCTATTTTGAAACAGATGGATTCAGAGGAAAATAAGGTTTGTCCATTAAAACTTTCCTAGAAGAGAAAATGGTTAAAATGTTAGGATTTCCAAGAACTTCTCAGCAAAGATTTCTCTTCTCTGAAAATTAATAGGGAGTATTGACAGATTTTTAATAAGAAATATTTAAACACAGTAGATATTATTGTTTCATGTGAAAACCAAGTCCTGCTGCTGATAAACTCAAATGTACTGATCTGCCTAAGATAACTGAGCAGTATATTGGGTATTTATCTGAATGCCAAAACCTCAAAATTTCATAGTCAAAAATTTGTTTTTCTTTGTAGG
Organism: Bos mutus; assembly: GCF_027580195.1. NCBI lineage: Eukaryota > Metazoa > Chordata > Mammalia > Artiodactyla > Bovidae > Bos > Bos mutus. The sequence goes on along the minus strand of NC_091622.1, from coordinate 58,191,884 downwards.
AAACATGTTGGAACTATCATGTCTGGAAGTATATTTACAACAGAATTTCAGCTATTCATTCTTCTCTATAAATGCTTCTTTTGTGACTTTTCTGCAACCAATAAAAGAAACTCAGACTATTACGGGAATCTTTCTAAATCACTCCAACTTTCAAAACTTCACCAGGATTTGCCAAGATATCACAAGTGAACTCAAGACATGCTTCTCATGTTTGGCTTGTGAGTCCAAAGGAAACACTGATTTTATTTTTCAGAAACAAACATCAAAAGGTAAATGCGAAAGAAAAGTGAGAACAAAATCTATCAAGGATAAATAACCTTATTCTGTGAAAAAAAAGTATTAATAATATATTCCAATTTTAAGTCCAGTGGCCCTGAAACACTCAGCTGTGTTGTGCTTGATGAATGACTTACAGGCTTGGGACAGTAACTTGTTCTTGGTTTACTTTGATTTATCAAAAACAAAATATCCATTCTTAAAATACATCAAAATGCAGCTATAATCCATGTACATGTGATAGCTAAAGGGTTATTTAGCATGCTCTCTTCAAAAGTAATGAAAAACTTCTAAGTAAACTTGTAGGTTCTCATATAAAATCATATTTGGATTCCCCAAGGAGTCACTGAATCCTCAATGCATTTGTACCTACTTCTGTGTAATATTCATCCACTGTACATGAATTGTCTTTTTACTTGTTTAACTATCCAGTGAGCCTTCAAGAGCAGGAATCCTGTCTTTGTTCACTATGATATTTCTACATCTTAGTATAATGTCTGAACTGAGGCACTTAAAAGATACTTGTTTAATGAATGAATAAACAAATAAAAGAATAATTATGTATTATCCATAATATCTAACCAAACCTTTCATTTATTATCACTGAGAAATTAAATAATTAATTTACAGCTATAAAATATACTGGTGGCCCCAAGCCCAAGCATCAAATTTAGTGCTTATACCTATTCAGTGAGATTGTTTGCTGGGCACCCCCATACTGGCATTTTTCCCATTCTTTCAAAATGGAAACAAAATTTCTTGGCACTGACTTCAGATAAAGTACAATAGGCAAGTCTTTTTTCTAAGAATCTGCCAGCAATGCAGGAGACACAGGAGACAGTGACTTGATCCTTGGGTTGGGAAGATCCCCTGGAGAAGAAAATGGCAATCCACTCCAGTATTCTTGCCTGGGAAATGCCATGGACAGAGGAGCCTGGTGGGCTACAGTCCATGGGGTCCCAAAGAATCAGATATGACTGAGCGACTAAGCACATACACACACATTCAAGTAATACTGTAACTATTGCAGGCTTCTGGGTCAAATTCACCAGAAAGCAATTTGGGGAAATACCTTCATCATGATAGAGAACAATGAAGTGTTTTAAGAATTGGAAGCTCACAGATTCTACTTCTCTGCCTCCTTGAAAAGTAAAGCATTGATAAGTTATTCTAGTTGCTATGGCTGTGTAGCAATCACCCCCAAACTGAGCGGCTCTAACAACAGCAATCATTTAACTTTTTTCTTTCTTCTTTCCTTCCTTTCTTTCTCTCTCTCTCTCTCTTTTTTGGGGAGAGGGTCAAGAATTCAGAATGGGCATAACTGGGCATTTCTGGCTTGCAGCATTTCATACTGCTGGAGTTAGACAGTGACTGGAGCTAACACAGGGGTGGGCTAGAGCAGCTACAGGCAAGCTGGGCATTTCTCTCTCTTCTTGTAGTCTCAGAGTTTTTCTATGTGGTCTTTCTATTCGGGCTAGCTTGGGCTTCCTCACAGAATGATGGCTTTAAGTCGTTGTTACTTAGTGGCCCAAGGCTCCACCATTAGGGATCCAAAAAACAAGGTAGAAATTGCTTCGTATTTTCTGGCCTTATCATACAATGTAATTTTCTCTGCATTTGATTGGTTACAAGCAGGTAAATCCTTCCACAGAGATTCAAAGGGAAAAGTATTAGACTCCATTTATTTATGGTGGAGTGGCAAAGTTTTAGGTTAACGTGTGTGTTATGGGTTGAATTATATTGGAGTTCTAACCTCAGTATCTCAGAATATGCCGTTATTTGGAAATAGGGCTGTTGCAGATGTAAGTAGTTCAGTTTAATGTGTTATAGTGCTACTCGCTCAGTCGTGTCTGACTCTTTACCACCCTATGGTCTGCAGCCTGCCAGGCTCCTCTGTCCATGGAACTCTCCAGGCAAGAATACTCGAGTGGGTACCCATTCCCTTCTCTAAGGGATCTTCTCAATCCAAGGATTGAACCTGGGTCTCCTGCATTGCAGGCAGATTCTTTACCATCTGAGCCACCAGGGAAACCCATGGATAAAGTCATTAGGGTGGGCCCTAATTCAATATGACCAGCATCCTGATTGAAAAAAAAAAAAGTGGGGGCGGGGGCAGGAAATTTGAGAGAGATCAGGGTGATGTTCTACAAGACAAGGAACACTGAAGACTGCCACCAAACCACCAGAAGCTAGAAGGGAAGCATAGACAGATTTTTCCTCGCAGCCTTCAGAAGGAAGCAACCTTGTCAACACTTTAATCTTGAAAGTGTAGCTTCCCGAACCGTGAGACAATACATTTCTGTTGTGTAAGTCACCTAGTTTATGCTACTTTATGACAACCCTAGCAAACTAGTATAATGTGGGATGGGAAATAATGCTGTGACCATTTTGGTAAATATAATCTGTCCCACAAGTCATCAGGGAAATGTTTTTTTTTTCCTTTGAGAGGCTCCAAGTGTATTTCAATCTCACCTAGTTTTCAAACTCTTAAAAAAATGTAAGCACTTTAATTGTTACTTTTAGGCTGATAACTTCTTGTTTCTACTCTTTTCTTATTGTATAGGAAGGAAGAGATTTAGCTTTGAGTTGTGTGTGTTTTCTTACTATGTACTATTGTTTTTTTGCGTGTGAATAACATTTTCTTAATCTCTTTCTAGTTCTTATCATGAGAGGATCAATGGAAGTGAAGTCAAATAATTTTCACTCACCTTGTCAACATTTTAACTTCACTGTAACTCCTACGGTTGACCACCTGGAGGAATATAATCTTACCTGTAATCTAAAAACCCACACTGGAAGGTCAGCAATCAAGGAGGAAGATCCAACTGAGGCAACATCTATAAACCGTACTTGTAGAATTATGGAACACCCACATAATTGTATAAACATTTCTTTCCATTTAGAAATGGATGCAAAAAGTAAGTTTTAAAGGAAATTAGAGGGAAAAGGAGAGTAGAATACAGACACAAAATTAAGTAAGGGCTACCATGTAAGCTTCACTTTAAGTTGAATAGTTGAAGAATTTTATTGATGAAATAACAAGGCTAGAAAGAATGTTAGCCCTTTTACCTGTTTATTTTACCTGTTTATTTTTCAAAAACACACACAAAAATGTGTTTTTGTGGAGCACAGCTGTACTCAGAGGCAAAGGAGGCATCTATGTTATTTGAGAAACATTACAAAGACCCTCCGCCCTAGGATAACTCTGGGAGTGCCTATTATCTGTGTTTGAAGTAATACTATCACACTTGTGTATTAAAGGGTGAGATTTCTTTTTAAATGTAAATATACATGTACATTGTGATATGCTATTAAAGTCTGAATTGATTTAACATGTCCTTGCTTAGAGCTGAGAAACAGACCTGAGAAAAAGGGATTTTTGATGTACTCCTGTGAAGATAGGTGGGGTATAGATTAAGCATTTTGAGTCACTGGAGGACTCCGAGGGAAAAGTAGGAGTCTGGAAGATAAAACTCACATATATATTAATTCTATTTAAGGTTGATTACCTTCCTAGTCACCCTATTCTGAATTAACACAATTGATTCTTTTTTAAATTAATTTTTATTGGGGTATAGTTGCTTTACAATGTTGTGTATCTACTATACAGCAAAATGAATCAGCCATACATATGCATATATTATATGCATTTGGACTTCCTTTTCATTCAGGACACCACAGTTCATTAAGTTCCCTGCGCTATACAGTATGTTCTTATTAGTGATTTTATATAGTATTTATATAATTTTATATATATTTTCTATAGTATATACTGTTATATCAGATCAGATATATAGTATTACAATTGATCCTTACTACTAAGCAAGGTGCCCTCACTTGATCCATAAACTCTACTCTTGAAGAGCATTTCATGATATAACCATTTAGTGAGTGCTTGCTGTATGCCAAGCAGGGTGCCAGGCACTGAGGATACAGAGAAGTATAAATGGTCAAGTGTCGTCAGTGTAACAGGTGCTATGTTAGAATAATTTACTCTGTTTTCTGATCTTCCAAATATATGAAGGGTTTCAGATTGCCTTAGAATGCTTTTATAAAGCTTTAATCATTTTAGAGGCCATTTAAACTATTATATTTATCTTAAAGCAAACACAAACATATGATATATATGCATTTTTAAAGTGAAATATAAGACTTCAAATAAATTTCTCCTGTGAGTTAGTTTGCCTGAGGCCCTACAGCCTCTACATTTAGAGGGTATTTCGAGGTGTGGCTATGTGTAGGGAGGGTGGGAGACAATCTGAGAAAATCTGAACAGATGGTGGGAGAATCAGGGTGGAGGTTCTGAAAAAGCCATATAGAGAAGGTGACTATGATGAAATCTGAAATATAGAGAGGTTTGGATGACAGATACTTAAAACTTATGTTTATTTCAATGTCCATTTATGTATCTATCTAGTTGCTTTTTACATTTTCTAAAACATTAAGAAGAAATAAGCATTGCCATATTGAGAATTTTTGTGTTAATGGGAAAATTCATAAATTCCAAAATGAAGTAGTAATTGACAGCTTTTTTGGGTACATAAATCAGGAAGTTATCAGTGGTATACAACTATGTAGTGTCATATTTGGGAAAAAGTATACCTATCTCGCCATGTGTAGAAGAGAGAAATTTTATTTATATTTTATTCTGCTGTACAAAGACTAACTTGATCTCCTTTCAAAGTCCTATGTGCCAGTGGGCAGGGGAAGCTAAGTTCAGTTTAGTCTGGTAAATTTACTCTGAAACAATAATTTAACCTGTCTCTAGATTTTTTTCAGATTTCTATCCATTTCCCCTTGGTCCTCTCCAAGATGGTTCCAGGGATGGGGGCAGGGGGCCACAGGGAGTGTAGGGAGACACCCTGGTCCGTTCTTACTGGTGCTTTGGCGGGTACACTGGCTAGCTTGGTCCCAACGGTGTACACTTTGCTATTGCAGTTTGATGTTGGTGAATGCACAGTTCTTTTTTCATAGCTGATCATTGCCCATGCTACCTTGGTACTGGGCCCACCTTGGCCTGCTGGTACCGTACATCTTCTGTGCCAGTTAACTGCATGCTTTTATTTTGCTGAGTGAGGTGTGGAAGTCTGGCCACTAAACAGCATGGAATGATGCTGGGGAGGCTGAGTGCTGCCATCCCAAGTCAACCACTACCTTCTCCGTTCAGCCTCTTATTTAAATAAATGTTGACTGACGATTTAACAGACAAATGCACATGGAGTGGAGGGGCCTGTGAAAGGGATACCCAGATCGTGAGCCCCAGAAGGACAGTCACCCAAGGGTAAAAACAAGTTATATATCCTGCTAAGGTGAATAAGTACTACCTGTGATTTACATGCAAGGAAGAGGGTACATAGGTTGGTTTAGAATGTCAGTAGACAATGGTGTTTTGGACATAAGAAAGTCAGACTCCTTTAAGTTACTGATATCTGGGGCTACTGGCCAGTGTGTGTTTATGGGACGAAAGGAGATCTTGCTAAGCTATCACTGATGATGATTTTCCTTCCTTGTTGCCTCACTGTCATTTGAATGAACAATTTTTTTTTTTTTTTTACCTGTATCCTTATTCAATCTGGGCAAGGGTAACTACGTTTGTAACTAATGTTGCATTTGATCTGATCATTACCAAGTGAGCCCCTGTAGGAAAAGAGGTCTGATTAATCATCTACTCAGGCCTCTTACATGCCTCAATCCAGCCTCTTTCTTTGTCTTTCCCTTTCTTCCCCATCCTCATCTTACTCATTGCATATTTGATTTGAGGGCACATTTTTTTGTTGCTTGGCCCAGGGTCAAATTGTTAATCACAAGTGGCTCTGATGCTGGTATTCTGCTTGTTGTGATTCCAACCTAGTGACGGCAAAACTAGCATCGACATAACCTGGAAGTGAAATTAATTCTAGAATTTTGAAACTATCAATAAGCGGATCCCTGGAAACCACTTGGTCATGTTAGGAAAGAACTCAGGAAAGCAAGTGACCCTGTGACAGTGATGGGTTATATATTCAACTTCTCAGTTATGGACAGGATACACAGTAGAATCCAGCTGTATCACCATGGTGCCTCTTATCTGCTGCATCCCATTTTACTGTATTTTTGCTACATTTTTCTTTGTAGATTCTATCTGTTCCATGAAGATCACTTGGTATGTTCTAGTTCTATTAGTTTTTATAGTTTTGCTCATCTTCATTGTCAACAAAATACTTGAAGGCCACAGAAGAGTGCAGAAGTGGCAGAGTAAGTACTGAAAAATTCACTATTTGGGATAATTTATTTAGTGTCCAGAAGTTCCTAATCTTATCTGTAGATTCCATTTCTTTTTTTGGTTCAATTTACCACTTACTGGGCATCTGTGTATTTAAGTGGTGATTCTAGGTAACTCAAGGGACATAAGCATAGGTCAGACAGTGCCAGCACTCACGGAGTTTCCTGTGTCTTTCTCCAGCCCAGACAGGTGACTAGGAGGGGGAGGAAAGGCTGGGTTAATTGGAAGGAGTTTGTGGACTGGAGATTGAGCAGAGCTTGGTGGAAGTGAGGCAGAAGAGGGGTAGAAGAATAGGGAATGGTGATAAAGGATTTCAGAATTGGAGGTCTTAAGCTCTAGGCTCTAGGTGATGAGTATGAGCAAGAGTCAATCTATAATAAGTGTGGGGGAGAAAATAGATTTTTGACTGTGAAGCACTAAGATGTGTAGTTGGAAATAAGGATAGTAGGAATCATATTTAAAAAGAATTAACAACTGATTAAGTATGACAAGGGCATCTACCTATCAGAACAGATATCGACTGTCAATTACTGTTGCAGTCCTATGGTGTGTTCCCATGTATATACTGGCCCTACCCTTCTGGTGTGTGCCCGTGAACATACTGGCTGAATATTAAACCTGATGAGTAGTTGGTCTCTTAACGATAGTATAAAGTGTATCATTACAAGATTAGGCTTTGGAGATGGGTACTTAGTTTTTTTTTTTTTTTTCTTAGTTTAGAATCCTAGTGCTTCTACTTACTATTTATGTAACTTTGTGAAAATTACTTACCATGATTGAGTGTTCTTTTCCGCCTCTGTAAAATGAAATTAATCACCATTCTTACACAGGGTTGAGGTAAGGATTGAAATAAAGAGATTACATAAGAAGTAGTTCTCAATAAAGGATAGTAGTATTGTGCTGGGTGTAGTATTTCCCAAGACTCTTGTGTTCTTTACCAGGCAAGGCCATGTTAGTAGGCAGAGCAAACGGTTCCCTCTAGGTTTGAGGGAAAGTGTCATTAATTATTTTGGCTAAGTGTTTGTTGGAGATATTTCTGAAGACAGTTTCATATCATCTTGTCATTGGTACATTAGTATATGAGGTCCTAAACACATTGGTCAGTAATATCATCAATATTCTTCATTTGTAGGATAAACATTTGCAGAGCATTCCCATGAGTTGTTTTTTTTTTTTTTTTAACTAGATTCTCAAAGTATATAGATAGGACATGTTCTATTTCTTTTATTTTATAGATTAAAAAAACCTCTGAGGCTCAGAGAGGTTAAGTAATACAGTAATAAAATGACAGAATTAGAATTAAGACCCAGGGTCTTTCTAGTTTTTCTTATTTTAAATAAATGTGTGTCATTTGCAATAGTACATAGTTTTGAGTTTCTTGATCTATTTGTCTATGAATGGTTCAGTTCAGTTCAGTCACTCAGTCATGTCTGACTCTTTGCAACCCCATGAACCACAGCACGCCAGGCCTCCCTGTCCATCACCAATTCCCAGAGTTTACTCAAACCCATGTCCATTGAGTCGGTGATGCCATCCAACTATCTCATCCTCTGTCGTCCCCTTCTCTTCCTGCCCTCAATCTTTCCCAGCATCAGGGTCTTTTCCAATGAGTCAGCTCTTCGCATCAGGTGGCCAAAGTATTGGAGTTGCAGCTTCAACATCAGTCCTACCAATGAACACCCAGGACTGATCTCCTTCAGAATGGACTGGTTGGATCTCCTTGCAGTCCAAGGGACTCTCAAGAGTCTTCTCTAACACCACAGTTCAAAACCATCAATTCTTCAGCGCTCGGCTTTCTTTATAGTCCAACTCTCACATCCATACATGACCATTGGCAAAACCATAGCGTTGACTAGATGGACCTTTGGTGACAAAGCAATGTCTCTGCTTTTGAATATGCTGTCTAGGTTGGTCATAACTTTCCTTTCAAGGAGTAAGCATCTTTTAATTTCATGGGTGCAGTCACCATCTGCAGTGATTTTTGGAGCCCAGAAAAATAAAGTCAGCCACTGTTTTCACTGTTTTACCATCTATTTGCCATAAAGTGACGGGACTGGATGCCATGATCTTAGTTTTCTGAGTGTTGAGCTTTAAGCCAACTTACATATTAGAAAAGAGAGAGATATAAGCCAGATAGAGAAAATGTCTAGAAAGAGATCAATAGTGGGGAGTGACATTATGTTTTTAGGAATATCTACCTAAATGACAGGATCACTGGCTTTCAAAAACTTGCCTTGCAAATCCAACATATGAAGTAGTGAAAATTATCATGCCATTTAGGACATTAAATATTAAATATATGTCAAATATTCTGTATATCATATCTATTATACATAACAAAATAATATTCTGCATATAAGAATAGATGCACAATTGCATTTATGGCAGTGGAGAAGCCATTGGTTTTAGAAAGTATCTACTTGTTAAATGGAAAATAACAATAAGAAAAAGTTCAATGTCTTATTACTCTGGGCTCTGCTATGAATGGCCTATTTTCCTTGGTAATCCTTGGGACCAACATGGGGAATATATATTAAGAATATGCTTGCTTATCATCTAAATATTTAATATCTTTTCTTGGAATAGGTCATAAATATGAACCTACATCTACCCTCTTACGAGGAAGTGATTCTGAGAAACTACGAACATTGAACGTGCGGGTTATTTCAGGTGAGTTCTGTGATATCCAAACAGAGCACTGCCTATGAAATTCCAATGCATCACCATTTCACTATAGACACAAGATCGAGTGATCTGAGCTCATTTAAATTAGTCTTGTAGCTGGAAGAAAGGAGCCATGAGCAAATGAAATCCAGTTTAATGTGTCTTATTATCAGGGGACAGTTATGATAAAAACTACCTCCTTAAATAATGGAAAGTTGGCTTAATTGGCAAGAAGAAATTCATGTGAGTAGGCAGAGGCAAGAAAGCAATAAGGAATAAGCCTCAGGTTTATTTTTAAATGAGACAAGATACCATTATTCCTTGGAATTGCAAGAAGTAATTGCAGAGTGGGCATAGTTTTGCTGGAGTCTTCACTTAGCAGAGGGTGTCATTGTACAAAGAGAACGTCTAATAGCCCCAATTAAAAAGTCCCCTGTCCTCTCCTGAGAGCTAGAAACAGAATAAGGGAATCCTAATTAGAGCAGCTGAGGGGGCTGTGAGCACAGATGCTGTGGTTCGATCTCATTCTTCTAATTGTGAAGTCTCTTTCTGAATTCAAATTGTCAAACCATATTTAAGAGAGAGAGAGAAAATACAACATGGGCAAAACTTCTTCATCAAGGAGAAATAATGTCCTCGACTCAGAAAACCAGAGAATTATGACTGGTGTTACCACGGCTCCTGGTGCACAGCCAGGGAGCAGGTGCCTTCACATTTTGTGAGAAGTTCGATAAGGAAGCTTCATGTCAGCTGTGTAAACAATTTTCAAAAACAAAAGGAAACCAAACCCTGAGCCCTCACCACAGCTACATTTGTAACCACATGGAGATTTGCACAGCATTTCACTGGAAAATATGCTCTGGGAACTTTCTTAGCTTTTTAAACTGGGAGGTTCTCAGAGCCCTAATTTGAGAAAAAAAATTGGGTTGGGTGCCCCTAAAGAGCTCAATTAAAAAGAAACTTAGACTTTCTATGCTCATCATTAGCAGTAAAATGGTTAACCTATGGCAAATAAGAAGCATTAGCTAAGTCATCATTTGACATCAGCAACGTACAGGAGCTTGGGCAAACTCTGGGTGATGGTGAGGGACAGGGAGGCCTGGCATGCGGCAGTCCGTGGGGTCGCAGAGTCAGACACACGGGGTGACTTGGACAGCAACAACAAAAACGAGGGGAAGGTTGATGAAAACTGCATGTGGTCAGTGCCAATTTTGTTTGATGAATGAAACAGACAACACAGGGTGGTTTCAAATGGCGAAAGTAATGTTTATTTGTGGCATAGCCTCTGCTCGCCCTTCTTACCCGGTGCCTGTGCCTGCCATTCATGGGCCAGGCATGTTCTAACCCAGTGCTCCTGGGCTTTGGGTTGACTTAGGAATTCTGGTACTTTCTCATTTTAAGTCATAATTCTGAACCCTGTAGCCTTGTCTGAGAAAAAGTCAGTAGTTCCCCTGTCAACCTGTATAATCAGGGGAAGCACAAATTTAAAGTACTAGCTAACCACAAGACTCACCTCACAGGTTCTATTTATGAGCCTGTGATTTTCATGCACCAGAGAACTCTGCCTCAGCCATCCTTTCCCTTTAATGGTTCTCATTAAAAATCCTCTGACTTTATTACCAGGCATATAATATTAATGTTTAGAGTGGGCCAAGGGGTGATGGCCTTTTTTTTAAAACCAAGAGGTCTTTGGAAGCTTAGCATCTTAAAGGGAGGAAGAAGCAGATGCTTTCTTGTTATAAATATTCCTTTAACCTTAAATGCAGTTTCCCCCCTTCCATGATAAGTTGCTCTTTCTGAGAGAGAAATGGGAAGGAAATAATGTCTCCCCCGAGTGCTGTTTCTAAGGCCTCTCTTTGTAATGATGGATGATCAGCAACAGTGAGAATCTAGGGGAAAAAATGTGCCAGCATGATCCTCTGGAGAAGCAGTAACATGAGTGAAAAAGAAAAAAAAAATGTAGTTCAAAGAGAGCAGTGACTATAGTCACATTCAGCAGAGCAGCTTGCTGTCAGCCCTGCCTGTACGTTCCAGAAGGTCTCTTCAGTTGCTCATGTATTACAAAGTAAGTATTATGACACACATACACACAGAGATATAGATAGCTCACACCCTCAAGAAGAGAGAAATAGCACCCTTGCACTGCACAGGGCCTGGCATGTGCCGGGGGCAGAGTGAACACAGGTGAAATAAATAAGCCTCATCGCTACAGAAAGAGAAGTCGCACAGAATCAATTCTCAAGCTTCTGTGTGTCTCTAATATTTTCTCTCTTGCTTGGGGGAAGTGTGATGCCTTCTGTTGTCTGCCTTGGCATTCATCTATTTTACATTTTATTCACTTGACTATATTCTTTTCACACAGGTGATGACTCTGTCTTATTCATCTTTGGATTCTTGTCCCTAGCATAGTATCTGGCATGTAGTTCATGCACAATAAAAGCTTATTAAATTGCACAAACCCTAAGGGGAAATGAGTGTAGAGTAAAAGGAGCAGTTGAATGAGAAATGAACCTTGGGGGTGGGGAAAGGTGAAAACAAATGGAGAGACGGAATGATCAAGGGAACATAATTTCATTTCATTAAAGAACGTAAAATGCACTTTGTAGAACTGCTAAGGATATCAAAGGATAAAAAACATTTTGAAGAAATTTTGAGAACCATGCAAAAGTAACTTGGAGATTCATCCATAAAAATAGTGCTTAATGAGTTGACTCCCTTGGGAGATGAAGGCCAGGGTAGTGTATTTGAATCATTGGGTGCAGACAATAGAAACCAACTTGGCTGATTTGGCAGAAAGCAAATTTATGGGAAGAGCAGTAGAGAACCCATGGAAGCAACAAGAACGTTAGGTAATCTAAGCTTGTGCAGGAGTTGAGGGGACAGGCAGCCAAAACACGACTGTTGTTACCCCATAGGAATGGTCTGTTGAGAATGCCTCTGCTGATGTCCACACCAGATGCTCCCTCTGGGTTGCCAGAGCTCCCCTTTGACCACTCAGCCACTTTGCATCACTGTCCAGGATTACAAGCTCCACAGAGGGGTATCTGGTTGACTGAATGAAGGCACAGATTGGTACTCTGGGTACCAGGAAGCAGGGCGGGGGGATGTCTGCCCCTCTAATTTCCTGCATACTTGAGAGTGCCCCTGAGATGGCCATATACTGGACAGCCAACAAATAAATATCTACGTGCACGACAGCAGGTTCCTAGGAGTTGAGCCTCCTCCACTGTGTGGGTCAGCCAGGGGAGTTCTGTCATCTCTTTCCAGACTATGTCTATCAAAAATGGTGAGATCTTTAAAACTTGAAATTCTTCACTTTCAAATATTCAACCAAAATATATTGAACACTTTGAGCCAGAAACAGTGCTAAGCATTGCCGACACAGTGGTCGTACCACAGTGCAGTCTCTGCCTTCACAGAGCTGAGGCCACCATTCAGGAGATTCAACCCCTGGTTCCTTAGGAGAAGGGAAGCTAATTAAACTATACAAACTCAGTAACCCCCTTGATGTGCACAGTACTTTCACACACATCATTTTATATCATTTCATAAGAACCTCACTTTTTCTTTCCTGATGAGAAAAATGGAAGCTAAAAGAGTTTAAAGTAACTGACCCACTGCCAGATCCTAGCAGGGTCAGGGTTCAAACTTGGTTCTAACCAGTGGTTGCACTTTTCAGCACATCACTTAATGACAATGATGAACGGGGAAGTTTACTGCTGGTTCAGATCAAAACTCTTCTTACTCTTTAGATGTAAAAGAGCTGGAAACCGAGATGAAACATTTTCTCTATAATTTAGCAGGAGTGTGTGTGAGACAGTGTGAGTCATCCTAAAAGTAACATTTCAGCACTGACAGTTAATGTGGGTGGGTTCTGAAGAACCACAAAGCAAAGAAAATGGAATTTCATCACGAATGAGAATTGCTAAATGCCAAAAGGAGGCGGATGACCTTGTAATATATATTACTCCCCAATAAAACTGATGGCAGTGTAAAATTATAATTTGCAACATGTTTAAGGCCAGTATAAAGATTAAGCAGGTTTCAATTTTATGCAGAAGATAAATTACTGGTACCAGATGTCCAGCAACCAAGCAAGATAACATGAAAATTTAATTTTTACTTGCTTAACTATAATATTTATGACTCTTAAAATACAGATTTAGGTTCATAAAACAGTAAAGGTTATAGCCATCTGCTTGGTTACAGAACAGATCAAGAAGCAGAGGGTGACTCTACATGTAGAAGGAAATTCGTAAGAGTGAAGAATCCATAGGCTAAATAAGATAATTTATTCATTCACTGAGTGACTCTATGTGACAGCCATTTGTGCCAGGTCTGAAAAAACAGGGTAAAACATTTTGCAGATAAACATCTTCATCTGTGCAAAAACTTCCCCTGCCTGACCCATCCTACCCCCAGTCGCCACCTCCCTTGCAAACCTTCCCCTTTCCCACCCTGCCTTTGTCTGATTAACTCCAACCCTGCCTTTCATTAATCTTGTTAATCTTGGCTTAACTAACCCTTTCTCAGGAAAGTGTCTCAGATTTGGTGGACAAAGTAAACTACACCCTCATAACATTGTGGCATAAATTTGTGGCAATTATCACTGTTGTTCTTTTATGTTTCCATTATTACTTACTGTCTCTCCTGTGAGCCAGTTAGCACCTTGTGATCAGGACACTATCTGATAATACTCATTGCTGCATCCCCAGCTCATAGTACAGTGTATAGAAGAGTTCATAATGGGTACCCAATAAATATTTGTGAAATAAATACAACCCTGTGTTGTCTATGTTGAAAGAATGGCTGCTGTCATCTTACAAAGACCTTTTCCTCCCAAACTATAACTTTTGATAATGCTTACCCTAAATAACAAAAGGAGAATGGTTAAACACTTCATCAGTTTCATTCCTTGGAGTACTAAGGATACCTGCAGTGTCAATGAATTAGACACTGAGTCAATGGCTTGGAATATTAGCACCTATCTGTTCAAGAAGCTTTTCCCCCTCTTTAATTGCTAATTCTAGATAATTCTGCAGTCATTTCCCACCCCCCCCATCCACATTTGATTCTCTCACCAGCCAGATTTGGAACAGCTGAGTAGTTTTAGGATCACTGTTAATAAAAACAGATGGAGCTTTGAACATAGTAGGGAGTTGGCACCTTGAATAATGGAAATGTATTTTAAGGCACCATAATTGGTTCTATTAGCACTAAAAGGCTACTAGCTATCTTGGGCTTGCACAAAAGTGCCCATGTTTTCATGTGATGGAAAGGTCAGAATGATGCATAGCAATATTGAAATTCTATATTCCTACGACAATTAGATCTTCATGACCCAGATAACCATGATGGTATGATCACTCACCTAGAGCCAGACATCCTGGAATGCGAAGTTAAGTGGGCCTTAGGAAGCATCACTATGAGCAAAGCTAGTGGAGGTGATGGAATTCTAGTTGAGCTATTTCAAATCCTAAAAGATGATGCTGTGAAAGTGAGGCACTCAATATGCCAGCAAATTTGGAAAACTCAACAGTGGCCACAAGACTGGAAAAGCTCAGTTTTCATTCCAATCCCAAAGAAAGGCAATGCCAAAGAATGTTCAAACTACCACACAATTGCACTCATCTCACATGCTAGTAAAGTAATGCTCAAAATTCTCCAAGCCAGGCTTCAACAGTATGCAAACCATGAACTTCCAGATGTTCAAGCTGGATTTAGGAAAGGCAGAGGAACCAGAGATCAAATTGCCAACATCTGTTGGATCATCGAAAAAGCAAGAGAGTGCCAGACAAACATGTTACTTCTGCTTTATTGACTATGCCAAAGCCTTTGCCTGTGTGGATCACAACAAACTGTGGAAAATTCTTCAAGAGCTGGGAATACCAGACCACCTGACCTGCCTCCTGAGAAATCTGTGTGCAGACCAAGAAGCAACAGTTAGAACTGGACATGGAACAACAGACTGGTTCCAAATCAGGAAAGGAGTAAGTTAAGGCTGTATATTGACACCCTGCTTATTTAACTTACATGCAGAGTACATAATGCAAAATGCTGGGTTGGATGAAGTACAAGCTGGAATCAGGATTGCTGGGAGAAATATCAATAACCTCAGATATGCAGATGATACCATCTTTATGGCAGAAAGCAATGAAGAACTAAAAAGCCTCTTGATGAAAGTGAAAGAGGAGAGTGAAAAGGCTGGCTTAAAACTAAACATTCAGAAAACTAACATCATGGCATCTCATCCCATCACTTCATAGAAAACAGATAGGGAAACAATGAAAACAGTGAGAGACTTTATCTTTTGGGGGGCTCCAAAATCACTGTAGATGGTGACTGCACCCATGAAATTAAAAGATGGTTGCTCCTTGGAAGAAAAGCTATGACCAACCTAGACAGCATATTAAAAAGCAGAGATGTTACTTTGACAACAAAGGTCCATCTAGTCAAAGCTATGGTTGTTCCAGTAGTCATGTATAGATGTGAGAGTAAGACTATAAAGAAAGCTGAGTGCCGAAGAATTGATACTTTTGAACTGTGGTGTTGGAGAAGACTCTTGAGAGTCCCTTGGACTGCAAGGAGATCCAACCAGTTCATCCTAAAGGAAATCAGTCCTAAATATTCATTGGAAGGACTGAAGCTGAAGCTGAAACTCTAGTACTTTGGCCACCTGATGCGAAGAACTAAAAGACCCTGATGCTGGGAAAGATTGAGGGCAGGAGGAGAAGGGGATAATAGAGGATGAATGGTTGGATGGCATCACCAACACGAGGGACATGAGTTTGAATAAGTTCTGGGAGTTGGTGGCGGACAGGGAAGTCTGGCATGCTGCAGTCTGTGGGGTCACAAAGAGTTTGACATGACTGAGCAACTGAACTGAACTGATAGCAATTAGAAAAAATAATTAAGACTGAAAGGTTTTTTTGAAGCCAGCTTAGAGAACTGAATAAGAATCACTGAACCATCTGAGAATGTCCACATCTGTCTTGCCCAAAGTAATCTGTGAGGATTAACTTGAATTCATCCATTTTTAGAGAGGCTCTTATGAGGAAACTGAGTACTCTGTGGGTAACAGGTTAGACATTTATTGCCATTATCTCCACAAAGTTGTGGCTGAATCTCTCAAAGTGTTGAGGAGAGAAGGAAGCACAGAGGTCGTCATTTTGGAGGTTAGCTAACCACAGCCTGTGCCTGCTGAGCGCATACACAGGTCCCACTAAATTTTGAGCAGTGTCCTCCGGTGAGCTTTAAAAGACGCTGGTAAAAATACTTTGTGTTGCACTTAGCAGTCCTTTCTATTTTTTCAGAGTACATCAAAGTGTACCTTTATTGCCTCATTTTACCTTTATTTTCCTTAAGGCAGCTACACTAGCTTTGCCAAAGTCACAAGGAAATGATCTCGATAGTTCCGTTTCAGTACCTGGTCCGCTTTGAAGGAACATGGCAGGCGAGGCCCAAGCCCAGTTGGGCCGCTGCCCACAAGGCCACACAGGTTCACAGAGGTAACTTACCTGGTCTAGTGCCTTCTTTCAGGCCTCTTGGCTCAGCCTCCTGCAATGGCAGCAGGATCTATGATTGTGTAACCCAGCTCACACCAACAGTTGATAAAACCAGAAGACCAGACTATTAATTCCCAAAGAGAAAACTCAGCTGAGAGAAATATGGACCAAAACGCTTCTGATGGCACACACCTGTGTCCTCTCTTCTTGGAACCACGTGGGAAGTCAAATCCCAGCCAAGGCTTGTTTGCCAGGTCTTCAAGTGGATTCTTTTGCCAACATAGTTTAAGAGGCCTTATTCCCTGTTTTAGAGGAAGCCTAATTGGCTCATTTCACACAGCACTTTTAACATTTAACAGGTTTTAGCCTAGAGGTAATTTCTGAAGATCTTCACGACCTAGATAATCACGATGGTATGATCACTCACCTAGAGCCAGACATCCTGGAATGTGAAGTCAAGTGGGCCTTAGAAAGCATCACTACGAACAAAGCTAGTGGAGGTGATGGAATTCCAGATGAGCTATTTCAAATCCTGAAAGATGATGCTGTGGAAGTGCTGCACTCAATATGCCAGCAAATTTGGAAAACTCAGCAGTGGGGCCACAGGACTGGAAAAGGTCGGTTTTCATTCCAATCCCAAAGAGGGCAATGCCAAAGAATGCTCAAACTACTGCACAATTGCGCTCATCTCATACACTAGGAAAGTAATGCTCAAAATTCTCCAAGCCAGGCTTCAGCAATACGTGAACCGTGAATTTCAGATGTTCAAGCTGGTTTTAGAAAAGGCAGAGGAACCAGAGATCAAATTGCCAACATCCGCTGGATCATGGAAAAAGCAAGAGAGTTCCAGAAAAACATCTATTTCTGCTTTTTTGACTATGCCAAAGCCTTTGATTGTGTGGATCACAATAAACTGTGGAGAATTCTGAAGGAGATTGGGAATACGAGACCACCTGACCTGCCTTTTGAGAAACCTATATGCAGGTCAGGAAGCAACAGTTAGAACTGGACATGGAACAACAGACTGGTTCCAAATAGGAAAAGGAGTATGTCAAGGCTGTATATTGTCACCCTGCTTATTTAACTTATATGCAAAGTACATCATGAGAAACTCTGGGCTGGATGAAGCACAAGCTGGAATCAAGATTGCTGGGAGAAATATTAATAACCTCAGATATGCAGATGACACCACCCTTATGGCAGAAAGTGAAGAGGAACTAAAAAGCCTCTTGATGAAAGTGAAAGTGGAGAGTGAAAAAGCTGGCTTAAAGCTCAACATTCAGAAAACGAAGATCATGGCATCTGGTCCCATCACTTCATGGGAAATAGATGGGGAAATAGTGGAAACAGTGTCAAACTTTATTTTTTGGGAGTCCAAAATCACTGCAGATGGTGATTGCAGCCATGAAATTAAAAGACGCTTACTCCTTGGAAGAAAAGTTATGACCAACCTAGATAGCATATTGAAAAGCAGAGACATTACTTTGCCAACAAAGGTCTGTCTAGTCAAGGCTATGGTTTTTCCTGTGGTCATGTATGGATGTGAGAGTTGGACTGTGAAGAAAGCTGAGCGCTGAAGAATTGATGCTTTTGAACTGTGGTGTTGGAGAAGACTCTTGAGAGTCCTTTGGACTGCAAGGAGATCCAACCAGTCCATTCTAAAGGAGATCAGCCCTGGGTGTTCTTTGGAAGGAATGATGCTGAAGCTGAAACTCCAGTACTTTGGGCATGAAGAGTTGACTCATTGGAAAAGACTCTGATGCTGGGAGGGATTGGAGGCAGGAGGAAAAGGGGATGACAGAGGATGAGATGGCTGGATGGCATCACTGACTCGATAGATGTGAGTTTGAGTGAACTCCGGGAGATGGTGCTGGACAGGGAGGCCTGACGTGCTGGGATTCATGGAGTCGCAAAGAGTCGGACACAACTGAGCAACTGAACTGAACTGACTGAATTTCTGAAGATACCTTTGCATGTTTGTGCTCTGATTATGGGTTGATTTTATAGATTAACTCTCACAGGGCGCTCTTGTTTTCCTTATCTCCAAATTCCTGGGTGGCACCTCAGAGGTTTTGTTCAGCTTAAACCCACAGCCTTTTTTTTTTTTTAAAGAAACACACGCACAGATAAGTTAAATAACATTCTTTCAGTCATTCAACACGTATTTATTGAGTACCTGTTATGTGTCGTGCTCCAAGATGGAGTTCTGGGGAGTAAACTGAGCAAAAAATACAAACTTTGTACCCTGGAGGCAGACAGATAAGGAATTACAACAAAACTGGATACATTCTCCTTTGGGGAAGTAGAGGTCATAGAGGGTCATAGGACACCTAAATTTGTTTTGTTCTTGTTTTTTCTTTTGGCTTTCCAATTCAGTAAAATTTAGCTGAACAAGTGCTTTTACAGAAGAGAAGATAAAAAATTTGATGTGGCGGATTCCCTTAGTAGCCAAGAGAGCCTGACTAGGATGGGGACGTTTTAGATGTTTCTTCAGTGTGGAGATGTACCCTGTCTTTCACATGAAGATCACCAGGAACAAAGTGAAGGAAACACCTCATAAATTTCTGTTACTCAGTGGGAATCAAGAATTACTTTGGAAGGACAAGCTGAGGTTAGAGACTAAATATCACAGAAATGAAGCATTTTGAAAAGTGATAAAAATTTTTAAAAAGAAGAAGAAACATCATTAGAGATCACCCTGGCCATTGTCATGGGTGGAGTGATAGGGGCTTTATTTGAGAACATAAAGCATGTGGTTTTATTTTTAATCAAAATTTCTACTGTTGGAAATCCATTTTGTTCACTAGATTCAGTCAGGTCAAAACTCAGACCAGGGTTCTTTCTAAATTTTTAGGCTCCGCTGAGGCTCTTGTAAAAAGTCAAAGAAATGTTTGGTTCAGAGATTTGACAAATTCATGAAAAGACCTTTATGAAGTTTTAAAATATTTCAGACTGCTTCTGCTGCATTAAGTAGTGTTGCTGAGTGAATACGATTTGAAAGAAGCTATTTCTCAGTGTAAAACTAGAAAAAATATCACCTGTTTTAGCTATTCTGAAGAAGGTATTAGAATGACAGATATCCTACCTTTTTACCTTTTAATCAATTTTTCTGAAGTTTTCCTATTAGCATAAAAGTTACATGACTTTGGATACTAGGAGAAAAAGAAGATAATGTACCACTAGAGAGTTACTTTGAACTAGCTGTCATTTTGACAAATAATGACTTTCTGAATTATGGTTATACCACACTATAAAACATCAGGAAACCGAATAAATAAGCAAATGATGAGCAGTTTGACTTTCAAACCAAAAGGACTCTGATAATTTTCTTCGATAATTATTTGGTTCCATGAATTGGCTCTTTTGAGATTTTAACCTTTAAAAATTATTCTCTCTAAATCTCAAATTTTGGAAGGTTATAAGATATTTTACCAGTGGGGAAGGAGTGCGGAGGAATAGATTAGGCATTTGGGATTAACATATACACGCTCAGTTGCTCAGTCGTGTCCGACTCTTTGTGACCCCATGAACTGCAGCACGCCAGGCCTCCCCTGTCCATCACCAACTCCCGGAGTCCACCCAAACCCATGTCCATCGAGTCGGTGATGCCATCCAGCCATCTCATCCTCTGTCGACCCCTTCTCCTCCTGCCCTCAATCTTTCCCAGCATCAGGGTCTTTTCCAATGGGTCAGCTCTTCGCATCAGGTGGCCAAAGTATTGGAGTTTCAGCTTCAACATCACTGCTATATTTAAAATAGACAACCAACAAGGACCTACTGTATAGCACAGGGAACTCTGCTTAATAGTCTGCAATAACCTAAATGGCAAAAGAGTTTGAAAAAAAGAGTAGAAACAGCTATATGTATAACAGAATCATTTTGCCATATACTTTAACATTGTTAATCAATTATACTCCAATATAAAATAAAAATTAAAAAAAGATGCTTTGTCAAAGATGTCAAACAATTATTCACATGGAAGTTCATTCTGAAGCTTTAATGTGCATCAGAATCAACCATCAAAGGCCCCCTGGGCCATTAAGAAGGGAGATGGCAATTCAGTAGGTCTGGGGCAGGGTTCTCGAGCCTGCACTTTAAATTACCACCGCTGGGGATTTTCAGGCCAAGGCTCTGTTGATCACTTTATTTGTTTTCTATTGCTGTGTAACAGATTATCACAAACTTAGTGGCTTAAGACCACATACCTTCATTATCTCACAGTTTCCGTGGGTCAGAAATTTGGGTACTGTTCTGCTGCATTCCAGGAACTCATAAGCTTGAAGTCAAGATGCGAGCTGGCCTGTGTTGTCATCTGAAGGGTTTCCTTCCAAGTTGGTTCATGTTGTTGGCAGAATTCATTTCTTTGAGGATGTAAACTGAAGGCCCTGGCTTCTTAACTGGTTCTCACCACCAGACACCACCCCTAGGTCCTGGAGGCCACCTGCAGAGCCCTGCTATAGGACCCTTTTCATACACAGTTCGCAACATGGCAGCTTGCTTCTTTGAGCCCAGTGAGGGATCCTCCCTGATGGCAGGGAAGGCCATGTCTCTCTTTTAAAGGCTTTCAAATCGTTAAATCAGACCCACCCAGGATAGATTCTCTCAAAATCAACTGATTTGCGATGTTAATTAACCTGCAAAGCTCTTCATCTTTGTGTAACCTAGTCACAGGAATGAGATCCTATTACAGTCCTGCCCATGCTCAAGGGAGGAGAATTAAAGGGGGGCATGTACACCAGGAGTGGGAATCTTGGGGGCTGTTGTAGAATTCTTCCTACCACAACCACCCTTGAGAGTACAGGTTTAAAAAGACAAAAACCACAGACCCCTGGGGATTTTCAGTGTGAGAGAAGTAAGGCTGATACATCTAGTCCCCTGAGTGCAGTTGGCCCTTACCAACAAAAGAGCCAATGAAACATAAGAAAATTCAGGACTTTAGTGGATGATGAAAATGGCTTACCATATTAGTAGGAAAACAAAAAATTACTGAATGAATGATGCTGGGACAACTGAATAATCACTTAGGAAAAAAAAATTTACTTAATCCAGAGCTCACATTAACACTTCAGTAAATTTCAAACAGGTTAATGATTTTAATGGTAACATGAAACCACAAAATAGAAGAAACAATGGTAGAATTCATTTATAATGAACTGCAAAACTAATCATGACACAAAACTCAGCGAAATCACTAATAAATTTGACCATGTGTAAAAGAATGTACAGAGAAGGCAATAGCAACCCATTTCAGTACTCTTGCCTGAAAACTCCCATGGACAGAGGAGCCTGGTAGGCTGCAGTCCATGGGATCGCTAAGAGTCGGACACGACTGAGTGACTTCACTTTCACTTTTCACTTTCATGCATTGGAGAAGGAAATGGCAACCCACTCCAGTGTTTTGGCCTGGAGAATCCCAGGGACGGAGGAGCCTGGTAGGCTGCCGTCTATGGAGTCGCACAGAGTCGGACACAACTGAAGTGACTTAGCAGCGGCAGCAGCAGCAAAAGAATGCACACAGCAAAAACAACTGGGAAAAGATTTTTGCAGCTCATCAGAGATGAGCAACATTTCCTAGTGTATAAGGAGCTTCAAATAATTCATGAAGAAAAGACCATAACCCAGTAGGCAAATGGGTAAAGGATAAGAATGGACTGTTTGTAGAAAATGAAATACAAATAGTTCTTAAACATATGAAAAATTGTTTGGTCTCACTCAGACCAAATTCTGTCAAAAATTTTTTTGTTTGATGTTTACTATGGCTATTTGGGTATAGGAGACATAGCAGTGAACCAAATGAAATAAATATTTCTACTCTCCTGGAGCTTACATTCAGGTGGAAAAGCTAATTAAAGTTACCCTGAGATACCACTTCACTTTCATCTATCAGATTGACAAAAATCCGGAAGTAGACATCATACTCTATGGCAAAGGGCAAGAGGTACTCATATTTCACTAAGGTAAACTGAGAGGTGAAATTGGTACAACTTCTATGATAGGTAATTTGGCAATAACTATGTAATAACGATCAAAATTATGAATGTACAAACACTTTGAGCCAGTAACTCCATTTCTAGGAATTTATCGTATAGATGTACTCATATAGCAGAGAAATGGCTTATATACAATGTTTACTGCTAGTGCATTTGCAAGATCAAAAGATTAGACACCATCTAAACAAGAGGCTATTTAAAGACATGGTGATACATCCATACTGTGGAATATCAGGAAGTTGTAAAAAAGAATAAGGAAATACTTATGTGCAAAGATCCACAAGATGTATCATTCATGATATAGATATATACAGTATTTCGCCAGTTGTGGGAAGGACAAAAACATTTTAGTAACATAAATGTACAAATGTATCATCTATCTACCTATCTATCCAGAAGGGAAGGAAATATGTGATATCGTGCGAAGTGATTGTCTGAGAGATGGGTTAATAGGCAATATTCACTCAGTATCCGTTTATAGCTTAAAATCTTTAAATCATGTAAATGTGTTCCTTATTTAGAAAATTAAATCCCCCAAATAAGTTTCTGTTATCAAATTTTTTTTTTCTAATTAAAGGAATTACATTTTGAGAGAAAATTTGACAGTATCTTCCAGTCAATCACATCAGTGTTTAATCGCCCTCTTGGACAAAAAGTATCATATTCCTGATTACCCTTATCTTCCTATTTGATTTCTCATCTTAAGAAACAACTACCCAAATTTCTCTTTAAATTATAGGTCACCTCATTTCCATCCATGTTCAGGGCTTTGTATAAAAAGCAGAGACATCTGTGAAGCAAAAAAATCACATGTATTATGTAGAACTCAAGTTTCAATATAAAAACTAGAAAAGCAAGACTCAGGACCCCAGTGGAATGAGAGCAACACCACCGAACCATGAACAGAAAATTTTGTCTCCTACTTGAAGTCAGTTGAAGATAATATCAGAAGAATTTTATAAAGTCACAGAGTCATAGCAGAGCAGGCTAGACTTTATCATTATCTGTAAGTTTGCTTTTTGGTAAAATTGTCCCTGAAATCAAGGATGTCATTAATATTCTTCTTAGGGACATATTTAAACAATATACGATAGAGGGAAATGTTTGTACTTTCTAAACCAAAATTTTTTCTTGCTACTTGATGTTGTACTTTAAGTTTTTTTCTTTACTTTGCTCCTCCTTCACTATACTTCAGATCTTGTGCCCAGAAGGCGGTGGGAGAGGAGGAATGAAAGGGAAGATACAAAGTTGAGAGAAATGGGTGAAAAGTGTCAGAGCTGCAGACAGGAAATTGAGTGAGTGGTAGAAACTGCCAAAATCCTATTTAGACCCAGGGCATAGTTCTCTTACTACAGTAGAATATACTGTGTCTGCTTTTGCATTGCTGTTGACTAAATAAAGACTAGAACAGCTCTCTTTATTAAATAGCAGAGACCACAAAGAGGCTGCCGATGACTCCAGTCAAGGACGTGCTTCCTCCAATACCAGAACTAGAAGTTACTTCTGCGGTGCCTCAGCAAGATCAACATACACGGTGAGTGATGCTTCAGTTTTATCCATGATTTGGCTATTTATAATAAACTCGAATAGATCCAAGGAGGTATAGTTAACTTCAAATTGCATTCCTGTCTGGATGTAGCAGATAGAGGGCTTCCCAGGTGGCGCCAGTGGTAAAGAAGCCTCCTGCCAATGCAGGAGACATAAGAGACACGGGTTCAATTGCTGGGAAGATCCCCTGGAGGAGGAAATGGCAACCCACTCCAGTATTTTCACCTGAAGAATCCCATGGACAGAGGAGTCTGGCAGGCTACAGTCCGTAGGGTCACTGAGTCTGACATGACTGAAGTGACTTACCATGCATGTAGCACATAGGAGATAGAATGTGATGAACTTTCAAAATTGGTTCATATGAATTAGATAGCATGAAATAAAATCACTATTTCCTCCAAGGTCTAGTAAGGACCAGTAAACTAATCTCTTAGTCTGTTGAACAACATGTGCCCTGAGATGTCAGCTCATCTCTTGGCACTGTTCCCTGGGACTGAGTCAGAAGTCCAGCAGGCTTCACTGTTTCACTCAGAACATGAGAAAAGAGAGAATGTAAATTTGTAAAGTAGAACTACTCATTGACCCTCAACTACTGAAATAAAAATTTCCCTAAAGTTTGTATTTTATTAACCTGGATGAATGCACATTGATTTCCATGCATTTGAATACAAAACTGTGATCAGAAGTGTCCTAGAAATCTTTTTCTTTCATTCAACAAATATTTATTAAGTAGCTATTTTGTGAAAGGCACTATTGATAACCATTGTAAGAGGTATAAAAATTGGGACAAAATGGGAAACTAGCATTTCTTAGTATTCTTTTATGGTGCTTAGTGTTTATAATACCTGGGTCCTGGCAGGAAATGGATGATATACTCATATTGAATAATTTGGGGAGAGTTTCATAAAGGGCCTTTTAAGTCAGCATGTGGGAAAACCAGAACAGGACAGTGTGGCAGCCTAGGACTCGTGACAGTGGGGCACTGCTACTGTCCCTAAGACCAAAGAGACAAAGAACTCAGAGGGACAGGGAGAGAGGGACACACGTACACACGCAGAAAGAATACGTGCGCAGGACTGCCTGATAGGAGCGGTGGCTTTTGGTCATGGACACGACAGCCTGTGGTTGCCCTGAGGAGAGAGAATTAATAGCCCGATTTGACTGTTCTTTCTTCTCAATGTCGAGTACTCTCCACTGGCCAAACCCAACCAGAGCCGGGGGACTCTGGAGCTAGATTGAGACAGTTCATATGGGCTGGTCTCCCAAGCACCAAGCAAGGTGGACAGAAGGGGAGAGCAGATCGGGAGAGTCAACCAAGGGGATCCTGCATAGGTGGCTCAGTGCACCAAACTGGAAACTAAGTGCCAAGGATCCCTCTGTCTTCAGGACTAGAGAGAGTCAGGTCTGCCTGCTTGGGTCTTAGGGCAAAATTCCTAGGGAGACGATAGTGTCATAATGTTTTAATGAAATGTTACTGGCTGTTATGCTTGATATTTCTCATTGAGGTCCTCATTCTGGGATATTCAGCCTTGCATATGAAGGAAGACTCTCCTTTGTTCACTCACCAAATACTTTTAGAGTACCTACTGTGTGCCAAAAATTCTGCTGCTGCTGCTAAGTCACTTCAGTCATGTCCAACTCTGTGACCCCAAAGACGGCAGCCCACAAGGCTCCTCCATCCCTGGGATTCTCCAGGCAAGAACACTGGAGTGGGTTGCCATTTCCTTCTCCAAAATTCTGCTACTCATTGGCAAAATAACAGCAGTCAGTGGAAGAATTAGATGAGGGAATCCCTAATTCCAATAGAGTGTCAAGTAACATGATAGAGGCCCTCATAGGAACTTGGGGAGCACAATGGGGAGACCCTTTCACATGTTGCCTAGTATTTAACTGATGTCCATTGAGTATTTGTCAAGTGAATTGATAAATTCCAACTTCTGTGTTTCTCTAGTAGTGCATAAACACTTGCATTTTTATTTTATAGAAGTGGAAAATAAGCCCCAAAAATATAGTGGCAGAGGCTGGAAGAGACCCTAGGTTTCCTGGCTCCTAGGCTGAGAAGTTTATTACCACTAACCACACTGTCTTCTTGGGGCCATAAAGGAGGCTCCGTGGTATAACAAAGGATTGGAAAGAGCCTTTAATCAGTGACTTTAGGAAGTTTTCTTGTGTTCTTATAAGACATAGTTTTAATAAATGGTTTTAAATTTTTTTCCATTAATTATTTTCAGGTCAACAGTATTTTTGTGTGAATAATATTTGCCTTTGTTTCTTAAATCTTCAGACTATCCTTATGAACTCCTCTGGGCAATTTGGACTGAAGCCTTCTGAAGAGTACTCATAACTCTATTCTGGGAATGAGTTAACTGGTAAATATTTGGTACAGCTGAGGCTGCACTATAGGAACCAGTAGAAATGCTGACTGGTTGATGGGAACTAACTCAACAGCACTCATTTTACCCAGGAGATCAAAGGAAAGAGAGTTTTTTCAGAAAGGAACTATGAGTCATGAGAAACAAGCTGATGAAACCCATGGAAAGAGAACACTTACTTCCTTTGTTTATCTACCATTATACAGCTTACAGTAGCCCCCAAATTTGATTTTGAGATACCAAAAACAAGGTTGAGGATGAAAATGCTTTCTCTCATCATCCCACATTGCAGATCCTGATTTAATGTGTTTTCTTAAACAGATGGATTTTTCCTATTTTACAAATTGCTTAAGAGGATCTGGGTTGGTTGTTTATACATTTGCTTGCATCTGTAAATCTTGCCTCTTTTCAGCACTGAGATGTTTAAAAAGTTCAAAGATACCAAAATAAAATGAATTTAAGTGAAATATATGAATATTTAAATCTAATAACAACATGTTTCCTTTGTTTCTTTTGGTAGTCATCTTTTTATAGCTGTCACTGATGTCAAGAGTTATTATAAATATTAATTACACTAAAATTAGATATAAACAAAAGGACAGTTCTTAACTTTGAAAAATAGGAAAATATCTTCCAAAGGATTAAAATGGCCTTACTACTTAGAGCAATCTACAGATTTAATGTGATCCCTATCAAATTTCTCATGACATTTTTCACAGAACTAGAACAAATAATCCTTAAATTTACATGGAACCATAAAAGACCCAGAATTGCCAAAGCAACCCTCAGGGGGAAAAACAAAGCAAAACCAGAAAAAAAGCAGGAGGCATAACCCTCCCAGACTTCAGACAACACTATAAAGGAACTGTGATCAAAACAGTGTGGTACCAGTACTGGCACCAAAGCAGACATATGGATCAATGGAGCAGAATAGAGAGCCCGGAAGTAAACTCACGCAGCTACGGTCAATTAATCTTCAATGAAGGAAGCAAGAATACACAATGGGAAAAAGACAGTCTCTTCAGCAAGTGATGCTGGGAAAATTGGACAGCTGCATGAAAATCAATGAAGTTAGAACACACCCTCACACCATACACAAAAATAACCTCAAAATGGCTTAAAGACTTAAACATAATATATGACACCATAAAGTTCCTAGAGGAGAACATGGGCAAAACATTCTCTGACATAAATTGTACCAATGTTTTCTTAGGTTGATCTTCTAAAGCAATAGAAATAAAAGCAAAAATAAATAAATGGGACCTAATCAAACTTACAAGCTTTTGCACGGCAAAGGAAGCCATAAACAAAATGAAAAGACAACCAATGGAATAGGAGAAAATATTAATTTTTGAAAATTATGTGACCAACAAGGGCTTAATTTCCAAAATATACAACAGCTCATACAACTCAACAATAAAAAAACAAACAACCCAATCGAAAAATGAGCAGAAGGTAGACTTTCTCCAAAGAAGGCATTCAGTTCAGTTCAGTTGCTCAGTCATGTCCAACTCTTTGCAACCCCATGAATCGCAGCATGCCAAGCCTCCCTGTCCATCACCAACTCCCGGAGTTCACTCAGACTCACGTCCATCAAGTCAGTGATACTATCCAGCCATCTCATCCTCTGTCGTCCCCTTCTCCTCCTGCCCCCAATTCCTCCCAGCATCAGTCTTTTCCAATGAGTCAACTCTTCACATGAGGTGGCCAAAGTACTGGAGTTTCAGCTTTAGCATCATTCCTTCCAAAGAAATCCCAGGGCTGATCTCCTTTAGAATGGACTGGTTGGATCCCCTTGCAGTTCAAGGGACTCTCAAGAGTCTTCTCCAACACCACACTTCAAAAGCGTCAATTCTTCGGCGGCACACGAAAAGATGCTCAACATTTCTAATTATTAGAGAAATGTAAATCAAAACTACAATGAGGTATCTCCCCACACTAGTCAGAATGGCCATAATTAAAAAGTCTACAAACCATAAAGGCTGGAGAGGGTGTAGAGAAAAAGGAATCCTCCTACAGTGTTGGTAAGAATGTAAATTGGTGCAGCCATTGTGGAAAACAATATGGAGAGTCCTCAAATAACTAAAAATAGAACCACCCATATGATCCAGAAATCCCACTCCTGGGCATATACCCAGACAAAACTACAATTCAAAATGATACATGCACCCCCAATGTTCATAGCAGCTCTACTCACAATTGCCAAGACATGGAAACAATCAAAATGTCCATCAACAGACAAATGGATAAAGAAGATGTGCTGTATATATACAATAGAATTCTACTCAGCCATAAGAAAGAATGAAATATTGCCATTTGCAGCAACATGGATGGGCCTGGAGATTATCATACTAAGTGAAGTCAGAGAAAGACAAATACCATATATCATCCTTACTTTGGAACCGTGGTGCTGAAGACTCTTGAGAGTCCCTTGGTTAGCAAGGAAATCAAGCCAGTCAATCCTAAAGGAAATCAACTCTGAATATTCCTTGGAAGGACTGATACTGAAGCTGAAGCTCCAAAATTTTGGCCATTTGATGCAAAGAGCCGACTCATTGGGAAAGACCCTGATGCTGGGAAAGATTGAAAGCAAGAGGAAAAGGGGACAACAGAGGATGAGAAGGTTGGATGGCACCATCAACTCAATGTACACGAGTTTGAGCAAACTCCAGGAGATGGTGAACGACAGGGAAGCCTGACATGCTGCTGTCCATGAGTTGGAAACAACTTAGCAACTGAATAATAGCAATAATATGTGGAATCTAAAATATGACACAAGTGAATTTATCTGCAAAACAAAAAGAGACAGAGAGAACAGACTTGTGACAAGTCTTGTGACAAAGGGGAGGGAGTAGGGAGGGATGGGCTGGGAGTTTGGAGTTAGTTCAGTTCAGTCGCTCAGTCGTGTCCAACTCTTTGTGACCCCATGAATCGCAGCATGCCAGGCCTCCCTGTCCATCACCAACTCCTGGAGTTTACCCAAACTCATGTCCATCGAGTCAGTGATGCCATCCAGCCATCTCATTGTCTGTCATCCCCTTCTCCTCCTGCCCCCAATCTCTCCCTGCATCAGTCTTTTCCAATGAGTCAACTCTTCGCATGAGGTGGCCAAAGTATTGGAGTTTCAGCTTCAGCATCAGTCCTTCCAATGAACACTCAGGACTGATCTCCTTTAGGATGGACTGGTTGGTTGGAGTTAGTAGGTGCAAACTATTACATATAGAATGGATAAGCAATAAGGTCCTACTGGGTAGTTCAGTCGACTACACTCAGTATCGTGAGATAAACCATAATGGAAAGGAAATAAAAAAGAATGTAGGAAAGAAACATATCTTCAGAGAGTTAAGGTGGAACTTAATCTCCTAATGTCAATATGTGGCTAAAATTGCTTATCTGAGTAGATTTTCAGAGTTTAACTGTAGAGTCTGATTAAGCAATCTAACAGGAATGAATGTTTCAGCACATAAAGGTGTTTTTTTTTTTTGTACTCTATATTTTGTTGTTGTTGTTAGCTCACAAACTGAGGTTCTAATTGAAAAATTTAGAGATTGAGGATTTGGCAAATGGAATTCTACTAATCATACTTTTTCTTGCTTGTATTTCCCTGATTAATAGGTGAGTCAGGCTCAGATCTGGAATACTTCAGCAGGAATTTAGGGGTGTCACACTCTCTGAGGTATGGACATTATATGATTTCTGAGAAGCCAAATTATTGTTTCCTTGCATATCACCTACTATATTCTGACAAATGACTTGGAAATCAATGGGAACTTGGCATACAAAAAGCATAAATCAAGCTTCGAATTGTGTTACATTGTGGCAGCTTTTAAAAGCTGATTTCACTTATTTATTAAAATAATAGACTTTAACTGAAACTGTGAAGCACTGAAAGATGTAGATGGCCTGCTGTCTGCCCACAGGCTATGATGTGAAGGAGACAGGAGATGCATGTCACTAATTATAATACTAGGTGCCATGGTCAGATGTGTCATTAATAGGCTGCATGCTTCCTGCTGAGAATTCACAGGCTGATAGAATCATTGCCAGTTGAGGGTGATCTGGTAGGCTTCTCCGGAAGCCCACTTCTGAGCAGGGTCTGAAAGATGAGTTTTCCTAATCCCTCAGTAAATCTATGCTTGCTCAGCCCTCATGCCCTTTTCATATCTGTCATTTACAATTATTTTCATGATTATTAACAAAGGTCTGTCTCCCTGCCTAGACTGGTTCTGTTCATCATACTATCCCTGGCAGCTGATAGAACGCTCGGCTCACAAGTAGGTGCTTAATAAATATTTGTTGGATGAAGAACTATTTCTTGAGCTTTCTTATACACCAGGCACATGCTATGTATACTCATTTCCTCCTCACAATAGCTCTCAAGGTGTCATTACCTCCAGGAAGCTAACCAGTTAGCGTGTCATCTCTGGACTAATATCTAGCTCCAGTTGAGGTCTGGTGGGCTGCAAAGCTGGGGCTGCCCCCAGGACTCACACTGCAGGGTGAAGATGGGATGAAGGGCGCAAGACACTTGGGGGTGCCTGAGAAAACGGCTCCCGCCCAGAGCTCCAGTGTCCTCTCTCCTGGGAGTAAGAGGAGCCTGGGTAAACCTGACCTTGAAGGAGTCTTCTGATGGAATGTCCCTGGGCTTGTTGGTCCTGCCTGTCTCTCCTTCAGCCAGCCAGTTCTGCTCCGCTCCCTGCGCACTTGGCTCCAAAAAAAATGAACCCGTGTTCCTGGGTGTCTGGTGTGACTCCAGGCTTCCAATCTACACCACTGAGCCTGACTTTTAGCACACCCCACTTTTCCACTGGTTCCACTTCTGACCTTGACCCATCTCATACCCCCTCCGTATGACTTATAGCTTCATCCTCTGTGTGTCTGTGGTTCTCACAGCAGGCGACCCTTGCCAGCTGTGCCCCACACTTATCTCCTTGATCTCTGTGTCCTGCTGAGTAGCGGGGACCCCAGCTCTCCATCCAGAGGAATTCAGGTGTCAACTGGAGCGGGCAGGGAACAATGGCACCAGAGGGAAGGCTGACTACATTGCTGAGATACTGAGCAGACATGGTGGGATTAGCATGGAAGGAAGAGGGATGGCCAGAGGAGAGGGTGTCAGGGGAGAATTGGTGGCACTTGGCAATGATTTGATGCAGGTGTGGCCTGAGGGTGCGGCAGGGGAAGCGGGGAGAGAAGAGAGGTAGAGGGCACCCCTCCGGATCTCTGTGTGGAAAACAGTATTGCCCAAACTTACAGCTGCCGCCTTTGATTTCCAGAATTTTCATTTTCCATAAGATTCCCTTCAAGCTTTACTTCAATCCTAGTTTCAAGTTCTGCTTCTCCACACACCCTGCATACTTAGTCATCCTGGATGGAGCAGTCATTCTTCAGACCACCTTGTTCCTCCAGCTTCCTTTCTGACTGTTCCCTTTCCTTCCATCTGCAGAAATCCTCTCCACCCCTCAAACGCAGATGGGCTACCATGTCCATGGAGCAGCCCCTGCTGATGCCAGTTGGAATAACGTCTCTTTTCTGTGCTTCCCTAGGGCTTAGTCCTCTTATCAAAGTCCTTCTCACATCCTGCCTCACACCACAACCATTGTACTCATGTCTGTTTCTCCACCAGACTGGGAGGAGACCAGGAATTACATCTTTTCCAGCTTCCGAGTCCCCAGTGACAGGTACTCACTTCTCCCTACCTGCTCCTCCTTTGCAATACTCATCAATGGAGTTTGACAGATATTGGTTGTAAATTTGGCACAATGTTAACCTCGAAGGCATGTGGAAGGGAGTGGGGCTGGGGATCTACATGCCAGGGACATCTAACACATTGCCGTGTTCTCTTGTATACTTGGTAGTGGATATATGGGAGTCATTGTGTTGTGATTCTATGTAACTTACACATATTTTAAAATACACTTTTGTTCCTACTTGAAATTTAATAAAATCAAATTTTAAAAGAGATAAATATTGTATAAATTGCATCATCCTTTCTCCTTCTGTCAGAAGATAGCTCTTTCTCCCAATTATATTTCTTTTCTTTCATATAAAACATGCTAGAATAAAGACTCAGACTCATTTTTCTGACAGTTGATTCTTGTGATTTGATTTTGTTTACTTCCTTCTCTATTTTTATTTCACTTCTCTTTTCTATTTCTTTCTTTTTGTAAAAAAAAAAAATTAATTATTTGGCTGTTCAGTTCAGTCACTCAGTCATGTCCAACTCTTTGTGACCCCATGGACTGCAGCACACCAGGTCTCCCTGTCCATCACCAACTCCCAGAGTCTACACAAACTCGTGTCCATCGAGTTGGTGATGCCATCCCACCATCTCATCCTCTGTCCTCACCTTCTTCTCCTGCCTTCAATCTTTCCCAGCATCAGGGTCTTTACCAGTGAGTCAGTTCTTCGCAAAAGGGTGGCCAAAGTATTGGGAGTTTCAGCTTCGGCATCAGTCCTTCCAATGAATATTCAGGACTGATCTCCTTTAGAATGGACTGATTGGATCTCCTTGCAGTTCAAAGGACTCTCAAGAGTCTTCTCCAACACCACAGTTCAAAATCATCAGTTCTTTGGTGCTCAGCTTTCTTTCTAGTCCAACTCTCACATCCATACATGACCACTGGAAAAACCATACCTTTGACTGGAAGGACCTTTGTGGCAAAGTAATGTCTCTGCTTTTTAATATGCTGTCTAGGTTGGTCATAACTTTTCTTCCAAGGAGCAAGCGTCTTTTAATTTCATGGCTGCAGTCACCATCTGCAGTGATCTTGGAGCCCCAAAAAATAAAGCCTGTCACTGTTTCTATTGTTTCCCCATTTATTTGCCATGAAGTGAGGGACCAGATGCCATGATCTTCGTTTTCTGAATGTTGAGCTTTAAGCCAACTTTTTCACTCTCCTCTTTCAGTTTCATCAAGAGGCACTTTAGTTCCTCTTCACTTTCTGCCATAACGGTGGTGTCATCTGCATATCTGAGGTTATTGATATTTCTCCCGGCACTCTTGATTCTAGCTTGTGTTTCATCAAGCCCAGCGTTTCTCATGATGTACTCTGCACATAAGTTAAATAAGCAGGGTGACAATATACAGCCTTGACATAATCCTTTCCCGGTTTGGAACCAGTGTATTGTTCCATGTCCAGTTCTAACTGTTGCTTCTTGGCCTGCATACACATTTCTCAGGAGGCAGGTATGGTGGTCTGGTATTCCCATTTCTTAAAGAATTTTCCACAGTTTGTTGTGATCCACATAGTTAAAGGCTTTGGCATAGTCAATAAAGCAGAAGTAGATGTTTTTCTGAAACTTTCTTGCTTTTTCTACGATCCAATGGATGTTGGCAATTTGATCTCTGGTTCCTCTGCCTTTTCTAAATCCAGCTTGGAGAATTTTGAGCACTACTTTGCTAATGTGTGCTGCTGCTGCTGCTGCTAAGTCACTTTAGTCACGTCCGACTCTGTGCGACCCCATGGACGGCAGCCCACCATCCTGGGATTCTCCAGGCAAGATCACTGGAGTGGGCTGCCATTTCCTTCTCCAATGCATGAAAGTGAAAAGTGAAAGTGAAGTCGCTCAGTCACGTCCGACTCTTAGCGACCCCATGGACTGCAGCCTACCAGGCTCCTCCATCTATGGGATTTTCCAGGCAAGAGTACTGGAGTGGGTTGCCATTGCCTTCTCCCGCTAGTGTGTGAGATGAGTGCAATTGTGCAGTAGTTTGAACATTCTTTGGCACTGCCTTTCATTGGGATTGGAATGAAAACTGATCTTTTCCAGTCCTGTGGACACTGCTGTACTGGGTCTTAATTGCAACTTGCGGGATCTTTAGTTGCAGTGTGTGGACTCTCAATTGTGGCACACAAACTCTTAGTCGAAGCATGTGGGATCTAGTTCCCTAACCAAGGATCAAACCAGGGCCCCCTGCACTGGGAGTGCAGAGTCTTAGCCACTGGACCGCCAGGAAGTCCCTACATCTTTCTTAACCATTTCCAACTATTGGTGCTATTCTGATGGGTGGCAATCTTAGGATAATGGGTGAAAGGAAGTTCTTACATTTGAAAAATCTAAATAGGTATGTTATTGATTA
The DNA here is from genome assembly GCF_027580195.1 of Bos mutus. Taxonomy (NCBI): domain Eukaryota; kingdom Metazoa; phylum Chordata; class Mammalia; order Artiodactyla; family Bovidae; genus Bos; species Bos mutus. The sequence continues at coordinate 58,157,187 of NC_091622.1, read as the reverse complement.
ATGGAGAGGCATGACAACAAATGGATGCATTTTAAAATCCTCTATGAACTAGGAATCATTACCTTAGTAAAGATAGAGTGGACTAGAAGCTTCTTTAATTTGAAGGACAAGATGAAGTGTTCATGAAAGGGCGTGGGGCAAAAACAGTCCATTTTGGCAAAAATAATACTTCACAAAGTCTTCTGGATGAGTTATTCCCTCCCCAACCCCGAGAGTTAAGGCTGTTACCAGAGGGAAATATGGAGATAAATTTATTGCTTATTGAAAGAATATAATATTTAGGTTATCATTTGAGATACTTTCATCTGCAGATAATAGCAGGCCCAAGTTGAAGTGACATAAATTATAAGAAGACGCATTATCTTACCCTACAGAATTCTGAGTAGGGTGTTTCCCAAGCTGGTGAACTCAAGAACTCCCCTCACTGAGCACCTGGTCCTTTCCTCCTTTTCCTCTCTGCTGCCTTCTACTTGTTGGCATTGTCTTCAGGCTTCCCCTCTCATGGTTTCAAGGACAGTTTGTACTAAATGGTGGCCCCACAGCACATTCTTCCACCACTCTGTTCTTTTTAAAAGTGAAAAGCTGTTATAGGAAGCCCCCTTCTGGAAAGACTTCTCCTCATGTCAGAGCATCTAGAGTTGGGTCACAAGTGTGCGTGCTAAGTCATAGTTTTTCCAGGCCAGGTGGCAATTGGGTCACAGACCTACCCTTAAACCCAACGATGACAGCACAGGGGGATTGAGACCATTATGACTGGTTTGAAAGTGAAAGTGAAAGTCGCTCAGTCGTGTCTTGACTCTCTGTGACCCCATGGGCTATACAGTCCATGGAATTCTCCAGGCCAGAATACTGGAGTGGGTAGCCGTTCCCTTCTCCAGGGGATCTTCCCAACCCAGGGATCGAACCCAGGTCTCCTGCATTGCAGGCAGATTCTTTACTGCTGAGCCACCGGGGAAGCCCAAAAATACTGGAGTGAGTAGCTGTTCCTTTCTCCAGAGCATCTTCCTGACCCAGGAATCGAACCAGGGTCACCTGCATTGCAGGCAGATTCTTTACCAGCTGAGTACCAGGGTTAGAAGGACTCAGATTGGCCTGGTTCCTTAAGCAGGGAGAGAAATTGACTGTCAGAATGAAAACAGGTCTCTGTAAACATGGAAGAAGAGGAAACAACTGATGAGTGCCTCCTAGAATGCTCCTCATCCTAAGGAGATGTGCAGAGAGAAACTGATTGAAAACAAAACACAGGCTTCCCCCTCGGGACAGCCTTTTGAGGCACACTAAAGCTCATGCATTGGAGAAGGAAATGGCAACCCACTCCAGTGTTCTTGCCTGGAGAATCCCAGGGACGAGGGAGCCTGATGGGCTGCCGTCTATGGGGTCGCACAGAGTTGGACACGACTGAAGTGACTTAGCAGCAGCAAGGCTCTTCATCAGCGTGTGTCCTCGTCCAGCATTTCATGATGGGTGTCCACAGGGTTGTCATAGGGCCATCATTTCCTCTAAAGATATGTCTATTTTCAGATGGACTGTGAAAATAGCCCAACTATTTCTACATAGAAAGGTGATTATCAGTGTGTGATAGTACAAAGATAGGCACAGTGTTTGTAGTGAAGAGCTGAATGGTTGTCATTATCTTTCTTTTGTGATCTTAAGCCACTTTCCTCTTAGGAATTATGTCTTGTCCATTGAACGATGTCTTGGCAAGGCTGTATGTAAATCGAGGTTTCTTGCCCATCAGCCAAGGGGTGACATGTGACCTGAACTAGATGAATCTGACCCACTTTCTCAGGACTTTGAATTTATAGTGACATGAGAATGGAAAATATTGTTTGAGTTCTTCATTCTGGCAGTTAAATTGCATCATTCCTGCTTTTAGAGCCCCTAGGATCCACCCACCCCCTCCAAACTGCCTTGATCCTGAGTTTGGTTCTCCAGCCTTCCCTTCGATTCCACGAGCTACCAGTAACATCCTTGCAAAAAGATCATTTCCTGCTTCAGTAGCCTGCTATATACAACCTCTAACATCTATTTTATTTCATAAAATCATAGGATGTTTGAGCTGTAAGAAATCTTAGAAATCATCTGGTCAGTGCCCTCATTTTACAGCTGACGAAATTGAATCTCCCAGAGGTTGAGGGTTTCTCTCAAGGTCACATCACAGAGCTTGTCAGTGACAGAACTGGAAATAGACAGGGTCTCCTTTGTCCAGGGTAGTGCAGCCTGCTTTTTATTTTCATTCCTTTTTATTATAAACCACAGCCTGCCTTACTCCTCTTTCTCTCATACTTAATACAGAATGGTGACCTTAAAATTTTCATTTCTCCCCTAAATTCATAATTTGCTTTGAGGAGTTAAAAACTTTGTTTCGGAGATAGTCCTTTCAGAGATTTGGCATCTGGTAAAGACAGGCATCAGTTTATATCCTTATATGGAGCCTTAACTATTTTCAACAATCTATAAAGAAATTCATGTTTGGAAAGGAAGTGGTTTGCTCTAGGGCAACTTATGGGTTAAAGTGATCATCTCCCATTTTTGACTTTAGCTTCTAGCTGTGTGCATTTGGAGAAAGTCTTCCTCGATTCCCACTAAAAGATATATATCTGCTCTATTTTTTCAGTCACCTTAGGGGAATCATAGCTTAGACAACTGCTGCCAAAACAGCCCAATGTTAGGGTAGGAATTGGGAAGAGGTTTTCCCTGGTGGCTCAGTTGATAAAGAATCCATCTGTAATGCAGGAGACCCAGGTTCAATCCTTGGGAGGGGAAGGTCTCCTGGAAAAGGAAATGGCAACCCACTCCAGTATTCTTGCCTGGGAAATCCCATGGACAGAGGAGCCTGGTGGGCTATACAGTCCATGGGGTTGCAAAGAGTCGGACACGACCTTAGCAACTAAACTATCACCACCACCACTTTAGGCACTAAAAATGTACTGGTTAATTCGTTTATCTCACAATATCTGAAAGTAAGTACTCTTATCAGGATCCCAATTTACAGATGAAGAAAGTAAGGCACAGAGAGGTTAAGTAACTTGCTTAAGGATACACAGATTTAAGTGGCAGAGCTGAGATTTGAACCACGTGGTCTCAGTTCAAAGTCCATGCCCTTAACACTCTGTTATATCTTAATTATTAACTCTCGCTATGGAGATAAAAGTAGATTCATTTTCTTAGGAAAAGAAGATTGTCCAATATCTTTTTGTACACACTTCTAGCAAGGTGGGGGAGGTTCTGTAGCATGACTCTCTCGTGCCCCAGTGATGCTTGGAGCATACACTTATGAACACCATCAAACTGCAAGTACTCCTACACAACAAATGTTTCTCTTGTCTCTACCCATGCAACCAAATACATCTAAAGAACTTGATTAGTTGGTGGTTGTGAGATGAATTGCACAGAGGATGCTCTGGATGCTCATCAAATAGGATCAAAAGTGAATCATTTAATAGATTATTTAAGAGTTCAATTCTTTGAACTCATCTCAAGATCCCCTGTGGTGAAAGGTACTAATTACAATGCAAAAACAGCCAAATATTGATTAGAAAATGCTAGGAACTAAGTGCCCAGAAAGTCCTTTTCTGCTTACTGGATTTAAAACACATTTTTCTGCTTGAAGTTTGTTACAGAGAAACAGGAAATCATCTCCATTCCCCACCCTATTTTGGCAAACAAAGTTAAGTTTTATTTTAAGCAATTTATCAAAACAAAGTTCCACTATGTCAAAACAAATTGACAGTGCTTAATGCTTACATCACAGTAAGATTTTTTTGGACATTATTCTTTATTCAGAGTGAAAAATTCAGTAGAAAAAAAAGGGTGTTTAAAAATTGTCTATTTTATTCAAGCTCTTTTAATTACAGACTAACGCTAGAATAAAAGTTCATTATTCAGTAGTAGTTGTTGCTTTTTTAATAGAATAATTCAATCAGTGTGAGCAAAAAAGGCGTGTTTTAGTGGCAGAATTCACACAGGCTGTATTCCTGAGAATTTGCTGGTTTGCATGGATGGGCGGTGCTGGAGGAGCAGTAGGGAGAATGAGGTGGGAGGAGGCTTCTTGCCTCTCCTGGGAACTGGTGCTAAGAGCCCTGGGTGTATAGCGCCCCCTCCCTGAGGACCAGGTTGGCTTACCTGTGCCCCAAACAAGCTAGTATCTGAGCACCATTAACAAGTACTGGTATCTGATGTAGAAATTATCCAGTAAGTGTTTGTGGACTTAATAAATGGAATGTTATTGGAGCCCAGACAAGGGCACTGAAATCAAGGAGGAAGAAATGAGAGAAGACTTTCTGGAGGAAGGGACACAATCCGAGACTTAAAGGAGAAGTTGGACAGAGTGGAAAGAACATATATGAAGGCACTTGGGCAGTTGTGTACAGAAAAGAGGGGTTTACTTTAAGATCTATGTGTCCTCCAACAACACACACACACACACACACACACACACACACACACGCATGGGCTCCTGACATGCAGGAGATGGAAGCATGCTCTCTTTGACATAGTAATAACCATGCTATTCTGTTTCAAGGACACTGTGGTAATTAACGTGGGAGAGGGACGGGCTTTGTTAAACTTGAGAATGTCAGGGTTCTGCAGGGGAAAGTTGACAATACTGTGATCCATTGTGATATTTTTCATACTCTATAATTTGAGCTTGTAACTGCTTAACCAATTAAAGTTTAAGCAGACAGCCCTTAAATACTACTGCACAACTGAAAGAATAATTTACTACACACAGAGTTACTGGAAGAGAGGGAAGCCAGACTGTATTCAGAGGAACACCACTGAAGGCGGCTGTTAATTTTTGCTCCAGATATAGGCTTCCCTGTTTAACTTAGAGAGAAGCTGCACCTTCAAGCCCCCTTTTGGAGAGTTCCAATGCACAATAGTACATTAAAACGTTTAGGAAGTCCTTAGGGTTAAAAAAAAAAAAGGTTTATTAATGGTTAACCCACTTCTCAGGAAAGTTCTTTTTTTTTCCTTCCCGATTATCACTGAGTACATTTTTGAATCACTGCAGTGAGAAAAGATTGATACACCGGAGGAAATCTCATCCCTCTTTGGGGGTTATATTATAGCCAGATTTTAAAAAATCCAGTCTAAGATAAATTTCATTAAAGCACAATTTGTGCTAATGATGCTATGCTGATTTTAGGAATGCACTGTTCTGACATTATCAATAACGTCGAATTTCTCATTTCATACGGGCCGCTGATGGGCTCCAATCAGTGCACGGTAGCACCTGCATAAGTTAAACTGCCACTACACAGAGCTGAGAGGGAGCATGGTGCAAGGGTCCATATACAAGGATCTCTGTGGGATTTGCCCTTGAGTCGATGAGGAATTGATGAAGGTGCCCTAAAAGGTAAGCGGGACCAGACAATAAAGGACTTTGTTTGGGTATTCTCCTAGATGCTGGGGTCCAGCCAATGAAGGTTTCAATTAAAGGAATAACCAGATTTGCACTCTTAGGGAATCTACGCTGATACTAGCACAATGAGTGATTAGAGGGGAACTAATACCTGCACTGACACCAGGTTGGTATCATAGGGGAGGAAAAATAATTACCCCCTACCATTCTGAGTCCTCTTGAGAAACCTATATGCAGGTCAGGAAGCAACTGGACATGGAACAACAGACTGGTTCCAAATAGGAAAAGGAGTACGTCGAGGCTGTATATTGTCACCCTGCTTATTTAACTTATATGCAGAGTACATCATGAGAAACGCTGGACTGGAAGAAGCACAAGCTGGAATCAAGATTGCTCAGAAAAATATCAATAACCTCAGATATGCAGATGACACCACCCTTATGGCAGAAAGTGAAGAGGAACTAAAAAGCCTCTTGATGAAAGTGAAAGCGGAGAGTGAAAAAGTGGGCTTAAAGCTCAACATTCAGAAAACGAAGATCATGGCATCCAGTCCCATCACTTCATGGGAAATAGATGGGGAAACAGTGGAAACAGTGTCAGACTTTATATTTTTGGGCTCCAAAATCACTGCAGATGGTGATTGCAGCTGTGAAATTAAAAGACACTTACTCCTTGGAAGGAAAGTTATGACCAACCTAGATAGCATATTGAAAAGCAGAGGCATTACTTTGCCAACAAAGGTCCGTCTAGTCAAAGCTATTGTTTTTCCAGTAGTCATGTATGGATGTGAAAGTTGGACTGTGAAGAAAGCTGAGCGTCAAAGAATTGATGCTTTTGAACTGTGGTGTTGGAGAAGACTCTTGAGAGTCCCTTGGACTGCAAGGAGATCCAACCAGTCTATTCTAAAAGAGATCAGTCCTGGGTCTTCTTTGGAAGGACTGATGCTAAAGCTGAAACTCCAATACTTTGGCCACCTCATGCGAAGAGTTGACTCATTGCAAAAGACCCTGATGCTGGGAGGGATTGAGTGCAGGAGGAGAAGGGGACAACAGAGGATGAGATGGATGGATGGCATCACCGACTCTATGGACATGAGTTTGGGTGAACTCCAGGAGTTGGTGATGGACAGGGAGGCCTGGCGTGCTGCAATTCATGGGGTTCCAAAGAGTCGGACACGACTGAGCGACTGAACTGAACTGAACTGATTCTGAGTTCTTAACTGAGACCCCTGTAGTAAAAGGCAGATTGACAAGAGAAAAACAATCAGAAATTTACTAACATGTAATCTCATGTATCGGAGAAGGCAATGGCACCCGACTCCAGTACTCTTGCCTGGAAAATCCCATGGACAGAGGAGCCTGGTAGGTTGCAGTCCATGGGGTTGCTAAGAGTCGGACAGGACTGAGAGACTTCACTTTCACTTTTCATTTTCATGCATTGGAGAAGGAAATGGCAACCCACTCCAGTGTTCTTGCCTGGAGAATCCCAGGGAGGGGGAGCCTGGTGGGCTGCCATCTATGGGGTCGCACAGAGTTGGACATTACTGAAGCAACTTAGCAGCAGCAGCAATCTCATGTATACAAGGGTGATACCCAGGGAAAAATGAGTAACTCAAAGAGGTAGCTTAGAATTCGGACTTAAATCCTGAATTCTAAATAGGGAAGGGGGCAGGAGATGTCAGCCTCTTAAGTTCAGTTCAGTTCAGTTGCTCAGTCGTGTCTGACTCTTCAAGACCCCATGAATCGTAGCACGCCAGGCCTCCCTGTCCATCACCAACTCCCGGAGTTCACTCAGACTCATGTCCATCGAGTCAGTGATGCCATCCAGCCATCTCATCCTCTGTTGTCCCCTTCTCCTCCTGTCCCCAATCCCTCCCAGCATCAGAGTCTTCTCCAATGAGTCAACTCTTTGCATGAGGTGGCCAAAATACTTAGGGTAGAGCAAATGATTTTTTGGAAAGATGAGTGGACCCTTAGAAGAATAGATGGGAAATATGATGGTTTGTGATAAAAGTCTGTCTGGAAGTGGTGTTGACTGCTAGTCTCCTCTTCTGTATTGAGGCAATTTTCCCTGGTTGTTGAAACTCCCAGTTTAGGAATCTATGACAACTGAGTCCCTTATGGAGTATCTGTCTTCAGGTAGGTAAGGGAAGTTCAAAGCCTCTCCCTGTATTTGCTGTTTTTCAAGAGCCTACAGCTCAACAGTAATCAACATACCAAAGCAGCATATTTGGGGATGGCATGTCCTGAACCCCTACAGTCATATATTGGAGTGGCATATGCTGCCGTCCTTCACTATCTATTATGCCATTCACAGGAATGATGAGAAGAAAGGGAAACAAGACAGAGGCAATGGGATCCAGGAAGATATACAAAGAAATAACCGATAGCTGATTGGGCACTGAGGGCGAGGAAAAAGTAGGAGCCGAGGGTGACAACTAGGCTTCTGGCAGAAGTAACACTATGCATCCAATAGGAGGAGGGGGGAAAGGTGATGAATTCAATTCAGACATGTTCAGATTAAGTTTAGTGGAACACCCAAACACTGATATACAGATGTCTGATAGGAAGCTGACTCTATGGTTGGAATCCAGGAGTGATGTTAGGGCTCCAGGTAGAAATTTGCGTGTTATCAACATATAGGTGGATGCTTCCCTGGTGGCTCAGAAGTAAAGAATCCACTTTCCAATGCAGGAGATGTGTGTGGGATCCCGGGGTCGGGAAGATCCCCTGGAAAAGGGAGTGGCAACCTACTCCAGTATTTTTGCCTGCGAAATCCTATGGACAGAGGAGTCTGGCAGGCCACAGTTCATGGGGTCACAATGAGTCAGACATAATTTAGTGACTAAACAATAACAACAACAAGCAGAAACTATGGATATACCTAGTGGATTAGTATATTTGTCTTTCAAACTGATTTATATGGTTTTGGGTAAGAGACCTGCAAAGTGAATTTCAAGTAGAACCCTATTCGGTAGAATGCACAACAGTTGCCATAATGTTGTGAACTAGTTGGATGAATATATGGATGAATGGATGATTGAATGAATAAAGGGTAGAGGTTCATTAAAATCAGTAGATGTTTTCCTCTTTTACTTTATTTCATGATTTGTTTTAGTTTTAGCTCCGGAAACAAGAAAAAAATATGACTATCTCAAAGAGACAAAAGGCAACAGCGGGTGGATGGTTTGGATGCAACACATGGAGGACTTTATTCTTGCACTTAAAAATCAATGAGCCTTTTGCTTTTAAGCCAAGTGATTTCAGATCATTGATGTATATTATTCCCATTAGGTATCGATGCCCTAGCAGTGACTGACCAACTGCTGCCTTCGCAGCAATCCAGATGGAGATGACCAGTCAAGTGACAGACTTGTTACTTTCAGCAAGCAAGCCTGTTATTTCACATATGACTTCCTTTGAGTAAATGTGAGTTTTCACTCTACATACCTGGCCAGAAATCAAGTGGTTTTGCAAGAGAGATGTGGGATATCAGGCATTGGATTGTGACACCCATATGTTATATAAATGGCCATACTATGGTCCTTGGGGGCTGCAGAATAGTCCAAGACTCCTTAATAATCAATCACACCACCATCAAGGCAATAGACAGGGCAGGTTGGAAGCAAGTTTTCCATTACCACTGATGGATGACTTTCACCTTTTTGTGGAAGAGTAGTTTTGACTCTTCATGAATCATAGAGGACATACTTAAAATGCCCAGCTGTGGCCCTAAACAGTCAAAAATATTTTCATACTTCTCTACAGGCATCAAATAGTTTGGGCAATGCCAAGTAAGTTACAATCCATTTCTGTAGTTTGGGAAGGTCGTTAGGACTCAGATTCATTATCTGCTGAGACTTTTCTTTGTTTTCTATTTATTACTCTCCTTTGAGTGAAATAGAGCTGCAGGAGTGGAACAGAGACCTCAGTTCATTCATCCCTGACACATTATTCGTGTCTACCATTTCTCCATAAATTTGGAGAGGAAGAGATAGAAATTGCAAATGCAGGGATTTAAATCCCCTTGGGCTACATTTGTCAAGATGAGCAGATTGTAAACTGCCTCTTGCAAATATGATAAGCATTTGGGCATCAAGCTAATAACCGGGAACCACAGACTCATTCATTTGTGTGGTGTTTCCCTCCAGAAGTTTCTGAAATTGCTTCTGTAGTCATTACATAGACCTAGAATTGTTCAGGTTTAGCAGGAAGATTAGACACAATACACTATCTGGCTAAGGAAGTTGGCTTTTTCCAGTGAGATTGAAATGACAATTTTTTTCTGTTTATATCATCACAATCTTTACAAACTATGCACTTGGAATACTTGATTTGGGCTTTTCTGAGAAAACAAGGAGAGATCTGTATAATCCTTTAAATTGTCTTAGAGCTTTATAGGCACATTGATGACAAAGAAATCCAAATCATTAAGATGCTCTCACTCACAGTTATGGCCCTTCTGTTGAAAAATAACCTTTGTATTTTACACTTTAAGTCCCTGGCAGGACCCTATCCTCTTATCTTCTTCAACAGAAGCTATTTTCTTTTGCTTCTTGTTTTGACCTTTAAAAATTTTACTACATAAGTCATCCATTAGTACATTTTCATTATAAAAATATTACAAATAACACTGGAGTTCCCTTTGATTATTATGTCAAATTCTGAAGTTCTCCCAATCCTACTACAACCCTATCCATCTTTGGTCACAAGCATCATTAATAGTTTTGTGTGTATCTCTCCAGACTTTCTTCCAGGAATGTGTGTGTGTGTGTGTAGTATATTTTTGTGTATGCACATGTTATTTGAGATAAATATACTATAAGTACCATGCCACAGGTTTCTTTTTTCATGCAGTGATTCTGGAGCTCTGTTAGTACAGACAGCTGTTCCATCTTGCTATGGATTGAATGTTTATATCCTCCCAAAATTATATGTTGAAGCCAATGTGGTTATATTTGGAGGATGGCTTTGGGGAAGTAATTAGGTTACAAGTAAGGGTGGAGACCTCATGAATGAGATTAGTGCCCTTATAGGAAGAGACATAAGAGAGCTTGCTTCCTCTGTCTCTTCATTCTCTGCCATGTAAAGATGCAATGAGAAGACAGCCATTTGCAAAGCCAGAAGTGGGCTCTCACCAGGCACCAGATCTGCCAGTACCTTGATCTTTTCCAGAGAAATAAATGTTTATTTTTTGAGCCATCTAGTCTATGGTATATTTATAACAGCAGCCCAAACAGACTAAGACACATTCTTTCTAGTCTTTTTTAACCATTGCATAATATCTCATAGTATTGGTAGACCATAGTTAACAAATAAGGGTGGTTACTAAATAGGTGGTTCTAATTTCTCACTATAGGCTACCCCTGCCTGATGAAGAGTCTTGAAAAATCCATTATAGAGTGAATTCTTCTTAGTATAAAAGTGTAAAGTCCATTTACTTTAATGAAAAAAAAATGTTTATGTACTTCTAAGCGCCTAAATCATGCTCATTTATGCTCCAACACCATATAACATTAACATGGACACAAGGATTTCTATAGTTAATATTAACTTGGCCAGATATTCTCCATCATTAATTACCCTATCATACACCTGTTTCCATTCTTTCAGTGTTTACAGATTGAACACTTAAGACTTTGATGTATTTGTTCATTGAACAAATCACTACTGAGCCCCTTTTATGAGTCAAACACTGCTTTGCATTAACAGACAAAAAATTCCTGTCTCATGGAAATTAAATCCTAACACAACAGACAAGTAACAGTTAAGTAATGAAATAGAGCAAGACCTTATGGTCCTTCCCCCCCAGCCATGTTCTCAGCCTGCCTTTTGTCTGTGGAAAAACTTTAGCCAAAGAATAAGTTTAACCAGAGAAGTGAGAAAATGCAGAAACGAAGGAAAGCAGTCAGAGGAGACCAAATAATAATAATGATGTCACTAAGCATAATCAAAGACCTTTCGTTCCTCCTCAAGGGCTGCAGATAATATCCTGAGCTATATCCTGTCAGCTGTGCTATAGATGCTGACACCCCCACCAAGTGGAGAAGTTAACCACGTGATGCCCAGACTATAGCCATGACATAGCAGCCACAGTTCTGAGAACTGGCCTCAAGGAAATGGGAACACACTGACCCCAGAACTGAAGATTAGCTGTACTTAAAACAATCACGATGACACTGGTCAAACCACAGATGACCAATCTCAAGATGACTGTCAGAGCTGACTGTGCCCTTTCCGCATGTAGCCCTCTCTCTGTGTCTATGAAAGCTCTTATTCCCTGACTGTTGGGGAGAAGTTGGCGTCCATCCTCCCCCTCCCCATTACTAGCATCCAAAATCAAGCTTTCCTTTCCACCAATCCAGCTTCTTTAATAGGTTTTGAGTGGTGAGTAGTTGGACCTTGGTTCAGTAGCAGTAAGATATAAATGATGGTAGACAGTGATATATCCTAAGGAGAAAAAAACAAAGCAGGGAAAGGGAATATTGGGAGGATTGAAATTTGACCTGGAGATACCTCACCAAGAAGGAGGCTTTTGATTAAAAAGCCCAAAGAAGTGAAGGAGGGATGTGTGAAGCTGTCTAGAAGAAAATTATCCTCTATATATAAGATGCCCTATATCCTCTGACTAAGATGCCCTCTAGGACCAAATAATTCTTTCTGACAGAAATGGCCAGTCTTTTTGTCCTGCAGTTCATCATTGGTTTCTCGTCCTTCATCACATTTCTTAGCAGCAGATTTTTTTTCCCCAAGGATAGCAGACTAAAGTTTTCTTGCAGAAGTGTTAAGAGGCGATCACAGTTTTCAGTGATAAATGGATCGCTCAGCATGAGATTTATAACATGAGGGAGAATGGGACACATAGGCTACCCACTTTCTCTTGGGAGGCATCGGGAGGAAAAATGTGGTTAGGCTTTTGACAGGGAGATTTGTGGCGCAATCTGTCTCTGCCTGAGGCCACTGGCTAGAGAAAGAGCCCAGGTATTAGCTGGAAGAGAAGAACTCAACCCAAGTGAAAATGAGCAACTTTTTTTATGACCAGGTATCTGCTTGTCTGGGGGCTCTGGCTAGCATTTTATATACTCCCTCGATATAAATCCTATCTCTTCTGATTATCATTTGGATTATCTAAGGCAGATTATTTAATCTCTCTGAGGTTTGCTTTTCATCTGGAAAATAAGTATGATACTAGTTGCTATCTCATAAGGATGATATTGGGAATTAAATTGAGACCATGGAGGTAAAGTGTCTGTAACACAGTTAAGTAGTTAGTGAATAAAGACATTGTCACCACCAGCATCATTATCATCACCATAACTACTACCATCATCTTTATCACCACCACCAAAATCATCAGCATCATTACACCCACCATCACCACCACCACCACCATCATCATCTCTATCACCACCACCACCACCACCACCACTTCTTGGGCTTAACAGGGAACAGCACCAAGTTCAAGGACAAGCAGGCATTACCGAGTGCATCTTTAAAATACTTATCAGTATCTCGCAGCCCATGGTACTAAAGATTCAACAGAGAGGCTGCCTAAAATTGGTAATCTTCAAGGCAAGGGAAGCATAAAACCACGCAAGCTCCAAGTAGGTAGTAGAGGGTTAAGGATTTCCAGGAAGGGTGGCGATTTACAAATGGGATTCCTTGGCACCAGTGACAGGGGAGGAGGAGGAAATGGAGCCATTTTAGGACAATCAAAGGCACCTGTGAAACAGGCTGCAGTGCTGATGCTGACCAGGGAGCTGCTTGATGTAAATATCTGTGAAGAGGTGCAGAGGCCTGCTGTGAGAAGCACCCAGGGGCCCAATAACCTTGCACGGCTTCATTCTGTGTCTCTTTGGCCCTGGTGTGTTCTCAGTTGCATGGAAACAACCACAGCAGAAGACCAAATCTTTCAGCTACTAATCTACCTCACAGTATAAAGACAGCTAAACACATAAGTATTCAGCTATAACTAAAAAGAACATGTTAGTTTTCTCTTTTGCTGAGAGGCTCTACAGAAGAGTTTACAATACTAACTGGTTAGGCCAAAATGACATGGGTTTGAATCCTGGCTCTGTTTTACCACTTGTGTAAGGTTAGATGAGTTCTAAAATTCCTTGCATCTAAATGTTCTCATTTGGGCAGCAGAAATTGTAGTATCTACTCATTAGGGTACTTACAGAGAGTAAATGGGACGATATATACAAAACAATCAGCACGGTGCCCAGCACACAGTAAATACACATTAATGATTATTATTGAAGATTTTTGGCTGGATTGTTTTCTGGTGAGGTAAATGGGGAAGGAGAATATAAATGTAGAGAAGGAGAAAGGGAAGAAGAGGAGAGGATGTGAAAAGCTTATCTTAGAAGAGAGGCACTTAATGACTGTCAAGAAAGTCCTGAGAGAGAAAAAGGATAAAGATGGCAGGGACTCAAAGGCAGAGAATTAGTTTTGCTTTTTTGCCAAGGTTTCATCCATCTGCTCTTGGCTTCTATGCTGACTTTTCCCGCCAAATGGCAGCTCTAGAAACCTAGTGGTAAAACCCAGGGCAGGGAGACAGACCATGTGGGAATCACCCTAAACTTTTGTTCTCAGGGGAGTCATATACGAAATGTACATACTATTCTTTTGCAGTATGGAATTTCTTTGAGACTAATAGAAGAGACAGGCCTTCAAGTGAGTCAGCAGTGACCACAGGCAGACATAATCCTATTGCTTTTTGGCTGACAGCTCATGCAGAGAAAAAACACTCTCTGATCCAGACAAAGGTAACAGCTTTAATTCCAACACAAAATTCTTATCCTACAAAATCAGGTTCTATTCCCAGTCTATGATGGCTCTAGACACCAGAAATATCAGAAACACCATCAATTTCTTACTATTGGGCTGTAATAAGCTAATCATTGCTAAAAGTAAAATGCCCAAAGGGTAGACTAACTCAGATTGTTTTCAGGAGCTAAGCGCGTATACACACAAAAGAACTCAGATTTGTTTAACAGCAGACATTGCAGTGGAGCATCTATTATAGGCAAATATACAGAAGTAAAGTCGCTCAGTCATGTCCGACTTTGAGACCCCATGGACTGTAGCCTACCAGGCTCCTCCATCCATGGGATTTTTCAGGTAAGAGTACTGGAGTGGATTGCCATTTCCTTCTCCAGGGAAATCTTCCCAACCCAGGGGTCGAACACAGGTCTCCCGCGTTGTAGGCAGATGCTTTACTGTCTGAGCCACCGGGGAGGTTTTTTAAATATACAGAAAATGAACATAAAGCTGAATAAGTTATGAGATAGCTAGAAAAATACAACAAATGGTTAACTACATGATTTTTTTTCTCAATGTGAAGAATGGCTGGTCTGAATCCACTCTGATGGCTTTTTGAATCTTAATCAACTACAAAATCAAGGCAAAATTGCAGTTCTGAAATGAATTTTCATTATGATTTCTTCTGATGTGATTTTACAAACCAACAGTTTAAGAAACCAAGTTGAAGCCTGGATCTGAATATCAGAATGCAGGGCACGCTTAAGAGGAAGATCAAAGGGCAATTTTGACATTACAAAAAACTAGCTTGACCCTGAAGAATAACTGCTTTTATAAAATTAAATATGAATTAAAGTCATGTGTATGATCCACCCCATCTGTTCAGCATACATACATAAATGTATACATTTTTTTTTTTTAAGAAAGAAGGGAAACATGCTTATTTCACATTTTTGCTGAATTACTTCCTAAGACGTTATGTCGTAGAGCTCTGGGATGGCTGTGACTGGAATCTGCCTGCTTTTGTTTCTAACTTAAGCACAGCCTGGCAGCCTGTGCAGAATTTAACTTTCCAGATATGGGATCACCTTGGGGCAGCTGACTTCTATTAATACAAAACACAGGAGACATTTATTTCTGGGTTCAGATTTCTCTCACGTAATCTGGACGTAATCTGTCCAGGGTGCCTCTTCCCCTTGGAGTTCTGCAGCTGAGGTCCATGGTCCACCCCTTGGTGGGTGCAGCTGAAGCGGCTCATCCCTGGTGTTGCCCATCCAGCCACATGGCTCATTTAACCATGGGCTTGATGTACAGCCCAGTGTGAGACCCGGAGGAAAGGGAGGCTTTTGTCTGAAGTTCAGGATTAAATACTTTCCTCTAAGAGTTGGGATTTTGCCCTTTAGAGCTGCATGTATCAATACCCCAAAGCAATTTTCTTGGACGCATTTTGCTTTGAATTTGAAATATGCTTTTGAAGCTTTTTATTTAATAAGGCACAAGCATAGGCACAAGACTACATTCATTATTTAGACTAGAACTTCTTTTGCACTTGATGTAAGAAAAAAAAAAAAAAAAGAAGGCTGGCATGCATGTTCAGGGTAATTGCATAGATTGAAATGAACCCAATTTCTGTAAAGGATTATTGAAGGAATACAAAACTTTCAGAGTAAGTCTGTTAAATCATTGATTCAGTAACTGATTGACATTTGCTCAGATCTGGTTCATGTGCTTTGCTAGCTTTTAAAGCAAAGCAAAGAAGAAATTATTTAAAAGTGATGGTGAAAAACAGTATTGAAAGAGAGCAATCCTGGAGAGTGGATATATTTTAAATGATGATTCTCTCTTAAATAATATAATTCACAGACCATGGAGCTAGGCCCCAGGAATCATCTCTCAGCCTGTGTTTTCACTTGGCAATCCTCACATCCTATCATTAAAAGATACATACTGCTACTGCTGCTGCTAAGTCGCTTCAGTCGTGTCCGACTCTGTGCGACCCCATAGACGGCAGCCCACCAGGCTCCCCCGTCCCTGGGATTCTCCAGGCAAGAACACTGGAGTGGGTTGCCATTTCCTTCTCCAATGCATGAAAGTGAAAAGTGAAAGTGAAGTCACTCAGTCGTGTCCGACTCTGTGCGACCCCATGGACTGCAGCCTTCCAGGCTCCTCCATCCATGGGATTCTCCAGGCAAGAGTACTGGAGTGGGATGCCATTGCCTTCTCCGAAAAGACATATAAGTGCAATGCAAATAATGTCACCACTTAAAAAATAATTCTCTTATTCTTTTGTAGATTTATATTTCATTTCATGATTAAAAATTTTGCTATGCACTAAATGAGTGAAGGCTTAAAGTCTAATTTCTAGCCCCTTTGCAACTATCTATTTCTTTTATATTTCCTGTTAACGTCTATAAGTTCACCTGATGCTAAAAAAACTCTGATATGAGGAAATTGTAAATCTCAACCCTTTCCTCTGCTCTATACATAAAAAGTCTAAAATTTATGAAGAGGCAAATCCAACATTGTCATCAATTAATTGTTCTCGAGATTTAACAGCAGAAACATTTCAGGCAATCAAAAAGCAAGTAGGGAAAACCACCTTTAATTAATTCTACAGAGAATTTTTTTCCAGACTATAAATAACTTCTTATATTTTCCATTTGGCTGTTTCAGGAGATTCACAAATGAAATGCAGGATATTGCAAAATAAATTGCTAAGAAGTAGGATGATATGAAAAGATCCCTACTTTACCTATATGGAACAAAAGTTGGTCTATTCTACCAGGGGAATAAAAGCAAATATGAATGAGGCTAACGTACAAGCTTTGTTTCACCAGAAGAGAGTCACTGGGTAAGACCCCTGGTGATAGCACCTGGGAGGGATGTCACTGGGGCTCCCAGGCAAGAATGTTGTATGAAACCCCTACCCAGAGTGAGCACTGGGGCTGGAGGGGAGAACGGCCCATTGACCATGCCTCTCCGGGCTGCAGGGTCTTCGGTGCAGCCTCTTGGATTGTAATATCATTTACTTATCCACACATCAATATTTTCTGTCTTTAGAAGCAATGATGGCATTTGCCACCAGGGAGTGTGATCTGTGTATTCATGGAATAGCTTGACTCAACTGTAGTAGATTTTAAAGTGCAGTCCTAGGGGTCTACTGTGTTGTAATCCCTCTAATATTCTATCTAAATACTTGCAAGCTCTGTGATTATGCCATTATGTATTTATGGTCATAAGAAGTCAGTTTTAAACAAAATATTCTTTAGTATCCCTTATCATATGTATTTTCATCCCATATGTAAAGTTTTGGATAAAAAAGTTCAAGGAATGTGAAAAAATCCAATCTGCTGAGGGGTAGAACATTTTAAAAAATACTTATTTACCTTGTTCATCAAATTTTTTAAGGTTTAGAAAAGTTATTAGTATTGTAAAGCATTTTCAGAATGATTGTCTAAGTCGTCTTTCAGAATATCTGTTTCTACTGGGGTGAGATCATGTTCTTCTACTGTGAGCACACAGTAGGAGCTCAACATATGCTTGTTTGAAGAATGAATGACTATAAAGAGACACCTATATTCCCCTTTCACTATAATAGGTAAAAATCTATAAGTAGTGTTATCTCTGCCCATGGCATTTATATAATAAAACTAAGTCCACTATAAGAACTGATTTAAAGTCATACTATAAGAATGGAAAAATTTAAAGTGGAAATTTAAAGTCTAGGGTCCGCTCATGACTTGCCAAAGATAACATGCTTAACCAGGAAAATGGAAATGAATATTTGTGAGTGAACTCTAGATTAAAGGAAATTATCAATACAAAGCTGTTAAAGTTTAAATTAACATAAAAGAAACATAATTATTTGTAAAAACAACCATATACATTAAGAGAAATGAATCTGTCTTTAAACTTGCATTTTCAATACTGTCTGTGCAAAATTGCTTGCAGTGTTTCCAAACGGGCGTCTGTGGCTGGATGCATGGAAAACTTCCATGAAATGCACATCGGAGCAACAGGGCTCACCGTTTCCTTTAACACGATGAAGTCTGGCCAGGTCACGGCTGTGCTTTGGAACAGCTGGTCTGGATATGTGAAACCTGCAGGACAGGCAGCAGCAGCTGGAAGGCATCCTGTATATATGTGGTGCTATTGCAGCCCTGGGAATGGAGAAAACTGTCATTGAGGGGTTACTGTCAGAGTTCCAGCTTGACAATTCTTCCCATTTGATAATGTTCTTCTCCTCAAACCCCACACTATTTTAGAATATTTTTCTTTTAATGCTGTTGCTTAAAGCATATATAAACACATTTTGTTGGATGGCTTGCAACCAGCTCTGAATTATCTACACTAACAGAGAGGAGAATTCACTTATAATGAGGCAAGCCATTTCCATAGACATTTAGGGTATATTAGGGTATGTTTCCTTTAGCTCACATGGTAAAGAATCTGCCTGCAATGCAGTAGACCCAGGTTTGATTCTTGGTGTCAGGAAGATCCCTGGAGAAGGAAATAGAAACCCACTCCAGTATTCTTGCCTGGAGAATCCCATGAACAGAGTCCACGGGGATACAAAGTGTTGGACATGATTGAGTGACTAACACTTACACTTTAGGGTGATTATGTGTGTATAATCAATACCCATTATGTCCAGTCTTACTTATCCTTTTTCCAGATCAATCCCACTGCCCTGAAATAACACAAAAGCACAGCATGAAAGAGGCTGTAGTTTGTCCTAACCTATAGATGAAGAAGGGCTTCCCTCGTGGCTCAGATGGTAAAGGATTTGCCTGCAATGCAGGAGACCTGAATTTGATCTCTGGGTTGGGACGATCCCCTGGAGAAGGAAATGGCAACCCACTCCAGTATTCTTGCTAGGAAAATCCCATGGACAGAGTAGCCTGGTGGGCTACAGTCCACGGGGTGGCAAAGAGTCAGACACGACTGAGTGACTAACACGTATAGATGAATAAACAATAATGGGTTACTGGAGCTATTGTGCAATTACTCATGGCAAATCCTTGAATACTGTCATCTTCCCATTCATGTTGGTACCCTCCACTTGGTTTGGATATTTGACATTGCTATTCATGTTCATGGGTGCTCTAACAGACAGTATTCCACAAGAGACCACTTAAAGTTTCAGGTAATTAAAACAGGAGAAAACTTCCACCAAAGGAATGAATAAACGATGTGACTTCATACTCTTCATGACCGACAGTAATTCATCTGCTAAGGCCTTTTGGGTGGCCAAGGAAAAGGTTTTCAGGTTCCATGTTCTGCCTCTGATTGCCTGGATTTCCTTTAGCTCTGTCCTCCAGGATCTTCCCTGCATGTCAACTCCATCCCTCTGGGAGGCTGAGTCTTAAGCAGTAACACTTAGGGTCACCACCGTTACTCCTGTACCTTGGTAGTCTTCCTTAAAGGTAAGACCCAATTCCTAAGTGCATTGCTATATGTAGCCCTCCCTCACTTTTGTAATTCCCAAATTTTGCATTTGACAGGTACTTCAGAGAGCAAGAAACCACTGTATATGCACTGCTTATATTCAGACTTAACTTGTCAACGCCTTACAGCTTCAGTTGGGTGCCATGGGCTACAGAAGTGCCAGTTCCTTATGGCTGATCCGTAATAGAAGCATTTCCCCCACTAGCCACAGATAAACCACAGCGCCTACGGGTCAAGAATGAGGCGTCCTAGGTCCCTTTTCTTTTCTTTTCTTTTACATCGCTGCTTCTGGCAAAGCCACAGCTGTGTGGGGCAGCTGCATGTCCATGTTACTGGTGGGTGGGCAGGCCATGGAGTGAGTGGTCACAGAGGATCTTGCCTCTGGTTAGTGAATGGGCAGATGCTAAATATTTACCTGTCATTTGTTGCCAGTCTGGAGCTTAGACCCGGCTAAACCCAAGTTTATTGTGAATGGAGGGAAGTTCCCAGTTTTACAAAAAATCACCATTGAGCAAGAATCCCTCGTTGCAGCCAATAATCACAGTGTTAAATCTGGTGTCAAACTTGGCAGCAGAAATGTGCTTCTGCCAGAGGAAACAGCGACAGAAATAATGTGCAAGCTTAGCATTTCTCTTTATAATCAGGAATTCTTGAAAATTAGGTATTGTTGTTTCACTCGAGGGTTTACAGCTGGTTGAACTATACAAATGTACTCAGAAAAGACTGTAGACGATAAAATTTAGAATTGCAGTAATACTTGCTGCCTGGGAGAAAGACAAAACGTGTAGCTCTAACATTTGGTTTAATTCAGAAGCATTTTCTCTCTGGGCGGCCACTTACCTCTAACAATACACTATTGATCATGGGGTTAAGGACCTCGGCCTTCTGGTTGCTCTGTGGAATCAAAAGTATGAAATTGACATATTAGGTGCTTGTACTCCAAGGCTTGTCAAAGTGTTAAGACGCTGGCTTTATGAGGGATCTCTTAGAGAAGAAGGGGAGAAGTGGGATGCCTACTATACATCAGGCTTCATACTTGGTGCTTCCCCTACACGATCTCATTTAATTTCCACAGAAATCTTAGGGGGTAGGCAGGGACCACGATAACTCTGATTCACAGATGAGAAAATATGAATCAGGAAGGTTGAGCAAGTTATTTAAGGTCATGTAGCTAGAAATTTAAACTCAGACCTTTTAAACCATTCAAATCTTGTATCAGGTCTGGGATTAGGGGGAGGTGAGTGAGATTGAGTTGGACAGAGTCAGCTTCAGTCTTTACTTAAAATTTTTATATTTTGTTCATCATGACTTTTGGTGTTCATTTTGATTTTTAAAATATTGCATCTATCTAGATGACTGAGGTTGTCTCTTTGTCTCTTTTTGAGAGATGGTCCCCTTAAATTTGGTAGACAGGTTAAGTACCTTTACTTGCCTCCCTAGTCCCAGCCCTAGTCTGTCTGTTTTTCTTTTAAATGCAAGCACAGGTACTTGGTTTTAGGGTACGTCTTCTAGGTTGGCAGCAAAGTTAAAATACTCTTGAATGTAACTTGCAAACAGGTTGGCAGATTCCAGTTTGCAAAACATAAATATACGTAAAGCGCAGAATACAGAGTTCGGTGTTAAGCAGGTGTTCAAAAAGTGTTAGTGTCCATGTAACCATTATTATTACGTCTGCTATTGGTCCATTAATCAACAGTCTTCTCTATCTAAAATGTTCAATCTACTCTTAGACAATAAATAATTAAAGGGACTAGAAAGAGAGACGGCAATCTTAATAGGCTGTTTTCTCTCACGGTACTCGAAAAATGTTATTATGGTAAACAAAAGGATATAAATGAAGTCTATCTTCCCAGAGCAGCCCACTTTCATTGACATTACTCTACTGAGGGCTAAGTAATGTCTTACTGGGGAAAGCATAATGGAGTCTTGGGAAAAAACTCTTTAAAAACCTAGTCATTTTAGTAAGTAACCAGAAAATCCATTATGGTTTGCTTTCATGTTTATTTGATTATCAATAAACCTCTAAATTATAATCAAAATGAGGGCAATAAAATGACATTGGCTTTCAGAATCAATGAGATGTGCAAGCAATTTAAATAGAGTCTGGAGAGCAATATACACTCATTAACTTCAAGTTATGAATAATGGCTCTTTTAGAGAACAGAAACAATGACTTGATGTGAATGATTTATTACAGCACAAGATGAGAGGTACTGTTGTGGTGAGATGGCATTTCATAAACTATCTTTAGATCTGGTTTTTTCCTTCTTCAAAATGATAATTTGTGTATTCCTGATTTTGTATATACAAACATTCGGACACACGTGTGTGTGTATTTTATGTGTATATGTGTGTATATTCATTCATTTTTGTGTGTATATTCATTCAAGTACATACTTATCTGCTAGAACTTTGCTACTGAAAAAGTAGGATATGGATCAGGAGCACTACTACCACCTGGGAGCTTGTTAGAAATGCAGACTCTCAGTGCTCATCCAAGACCCACTGAATCAAAATCTGCATTTAATAAGATCTCTAGGTTATTTGCTTGCACATTAAGGTTTGAGAAGCATTGTGTTGGAATACACTACCTTAAAGAGAATGGAAAGCAATACCATGAATATTACCAATCAATGTAAATAAATTAATGTTTAACATAGGTATACCCATGGCTGTTTCATGTTGATGTTTGGTAGAAACCAATGCAATACTGTAAAGCAATTGTCCTTCAATTAAAAATAAATAAATTTTAAAAATAAATTCATGTTTAACATGAATCATAAAAAACATAGAGCACATATACACAAAGACATATATATCCTCATCACTAGGAAACCATAGACAGCCAGTTAGCTGTCTGCCTCCTGAGTCTGATGGGCAGCCAACTGGGAGTTGAGAGACTAACTGAGAAGTCTGGGTGAATTAGTTCACCCCTCCGGGACTCAGTGTCTCAGGTAGTAAACTGGAAAAAAGTGGAAAGAGTGAGAAGAAGATACAGTAGAGCCGTGGGAAGCCAAGTCACCAAGGTCATTCCATTCTGATTAAGACTTCACACCTCTCTGTAAATCTAGCAGTAACACCAAGGTCGACAAGCATCAGTTAACCTAGGCAATGCTGAGCACATAAATGCACTTTGTCAAGCCTATTCCATGAATAAGCTTCTACCTGCAGCCCCTCTTCACTCTACCTGCTTACAGTGAAGCTCTGCTGCTGAAGGCTTAAAATCAGACAAATATTAAAAGCTGGTGTTTTGTAAAATAGGAGAGGCAGACCATATTCTCTGACAGCAGAATGAATCATTGGTATGTAGCTCATCCTTTATTAACTAAGCCACTTACAGAAGTGTGGGAGGCACACATCTCCTGACAGTCAGTCCACAGTCATTTCTGATTTTTTTTTTTGAGAACTGCCCTTCTCCTGGGGTGAGGGGAGGTGCGTTGCAGCAGCCAGGTGGGTCTACATGCAATGACTCTGTCCTCGGTCACCACTGGTGACACCAGATGGATATCTGAGGCATGCTATTGAGCCTTTCAAACCTTCTCACCCAGGATCCTGGAATTTGAAGGGAGAGAACTGGGAACTGCTGGAGTTGAGTCACATTAATATTAATAGCAACGCTCCAGAGAGAAGGTACATGAGCTGTGCTGAGGAGTCCCCACAGCTGCTCATACATCTCCACCACCTTTAATAAAGTTCCTTTACTGCCTGTCATGGATTGAATTGTGGTCCCTAAAGAGAGACGTTGAAGCCCTTACCTCCAGTATATCAGAATGTGACCTTATTTGGAGATAGGGCTTTACAGATTTAAATAGTTGAGGTTGTGCTGGTCACCCAGTGTGTGGTACTTGTCAAGGCAGCCCTAGGACACTAATACATTTATTACCCAAACACCCTAGCTAAGACAGGAAGCAAAACTTGCTGTTTCTCATGTAAAGAACCATCTGCCCTTGCATCCAGGGCCTTAAAGAAAAGTGGAAAGCTTGAAAAGGAATAACTTCCACTGTCTCCTCCAGTCCCACTAGGTTGAGTTATATAACATGACTGATTTCTCAAGAAAATAACCAGAAGCCACATCTCCAAGGAATGCCAAACCTCTCAAATTTGTTACTTTGAGAACAGAAACCCTTCTACAGATTGGTTGATAATATTTTTTCTTTTGGTTAAAGTTGAAGTGTAACAATAAAGCTTGTGTGGCTTATAAAATAAGCTTTGAGGACAAGTGAATGTGAATATTAAGAATGAATTATTTTAATAGAGATTTTGGTATTATATATCACAGATACTAAGTAATAGAAGGAATCTTCATTTGATATTTTTTCTTTAACAAATGAAGGAAATGAGACCCAGAGATGTTCTGAAAATCCACCCAATATCTTGTATAACTGATACGGTCGCGTCTAGAACTCAATCGGATGAGAGCCTCGAGCCACCTGTTGCCAAAGAAGATGCTCAAGCCTCATTTTAGTAAATGTCTTGGCTGCACTTCTCTGCTTGTGGAGCTATCAAAGAAGGCATTCCGTCCTCTACTTCATCTCACAGCCCCTAACAGACCTTCCCTTAAAAAAAGGTGGAAAAAAGAGCCCATATTACAGTCTTACCCCAACAGTGGTTAAAGAATTTGTAAACTTCTCTGATAAGGAGGCCACTTCTTTGCACATTGCAGTAGTTAATCTGAAAGAAGGATAAAAAAGAGATTTGGGGATTTTTAGTAAGGGAAAATAATTGGATTGTTAATGCAATTATTGATACTAATACAGAATTTCCTTTAAAAGAAGGGCACACAAGTTTGAAGATGCTCTGTAGAAATTTCCCTTAGTATTCTTCCATGACTCACAGTCACAATTTAATCTAATTCTCACCCTACCTCTTTTTAGAAGCAAAAACATATGCAGAAAATTACCAGGCTTGAGTTCCACATGTGTAGGGGTTTAAGACTATTGCCAAGGGACCAGCATTGTGGTCATTTGAAAATAATAATGAACAGTCACTGAGGTACTATGTTAAGTACGTTTGTATGCATAATCACATTAAATCCTCATAATGGCTTCATTAGGGTCTGTGATTATTCCCATTTTATAAATGAAGAAATTGACATTTAAGAAGGTTAAGTAACTTGCTTAGGACAAGAATATCATAGAGCTGGAATTCAAACTCAGATGTCTCTTTATATCTTGATTATGTTTTTATGAGACACCTCAGATCAAAGATACTATAGAATATGTTTTTTAAGACTTACATCAAAACTCTGTGTTTATTCCAGCCTTTCTATGTGTAGGACTTTACCCCAAGAAAATAACACAAGGTAGATACAAATATTTAACAAAGCAGTATTTGTCATAATATAGAAGATGATGACAAAAACTGAAAACCTAATGATCTAACAATGTGCATATTGCCCAATTTTTTTTAAGCCACTAAAATTTAAGGATTTATTTTTTATAGTAGCTACTGTTTCCCTAATAAACAAAATGCTATACAACAGAATCCCTAAGGGAAAGCCCATGACTGCAATTTTTTTTTACTTTATAATATTGTATTGGTTTTGCCATACATCAACATGAATCCACCACGGGTGTACATGTGTTCCCAATCCTGAACCCCCCTCCCACCTCCCTCCCCGTACCATCCCTCTGGGTCATCCCAATGCACCAGCCCTAAGCATCCTGTATCCTGCATCAAACCTGGACTGGCGATTTGTTTCTTATATGATATTACACATGTTTCAATGCCATTCTCCCAAATCATCCCCCCCACTTTTAACAAGTATATATACTTACATGAACAGTGATTAAAATACTATTAGCAAAACAATAACTCCAAGTTAAGAATCTTACACATTAAAAGATTTAGTGATGTCAGTGGGAGTAAGTTTCATTCTGATAAATAAGGGGTTGTGTCTAAATTATGTATTCAGGTATGTTGCCTTATATCCATCTATCCCCCCTTCCACCCATCCACCTATCCAAGACTTATCTGCAAAAAAGGGTCAGGAGTAAGGCTGGAGATGGCAAAGAGTAGTTCTGCCTATGTTCTTGGGCACATGGATGGTAAGGCACTTATTATACAGACATATATGAGGCCTTACTTCGTTTTTTTTGGAGCAGCTTGGTAAGGTTGGGACAGTCAGGGGCTGGGAATAGGAAAGGAGCTAAGGGTACGGCTCTGCTTTCCATACTCAGAAACCTCTGACTTCAGCCCTCCTCTTTCAAATCACCAACTTAAAGAGTACTCAGATTTTTCCTCAATACTTTAAACTTTTCCTATTTACTGTTTCCTTTTCCCGCTACACTGAGACAAGTGCATATTCTTTGTACACATTTTAAGGGCAGGATTGTGCAGGGCTTATAATATCTTTGATTTCCACATATTTAGATATGAAAATCTAAACTAGATGCCAAATCTGGACAAGTGAGGAAAAATGCCACCGAAGACACTAAGAATGAGTTTGGGGAAGGTCTTTCCACTAAAAATTTTCTCCCCAACCTACATTGCTGAATTTAGTAATAAGAGAAGACTAGTTGAGTGAAAGTGTTCAGACGTGTGTGTGGGTGCACGTGCACCCATATATTTTAGGAGGCTCTTTATTTTGGCCCCTGTGTCTATATATTTATAATAATGAGAGGGCATTTGGATCTGTGTTAGTTCTCTATACCACAGTATATAGTCATATGCCTAAAAGTTAATGGCTTATTCTTCACTTCCATAATCAACTATTTTAATGAACACTTGATACCAGCTATTTTCATGTATACAACATTACATATATACACATTTTTATTTCACTAGATAAACTAATAACAGTAGCTTATTGAAGAACAAACATATTACAGCAAATATGTACACACAAGCAATCCACAGTGACCTGGCTTACAATAGTGACCATCATTGCCAGATTCAGAATATGCAGAGCTGGTGTATGTCCCTAGGAACAGTGGGGGTGGTTTGTATATTTCTATGAAACTAGCCGAGAAGTCCATTAAGGTGTCTTTTCTCTATTTGTGTGGCATGTTGAAAATGTAATTATCTTCAAAAGTTTGTACTTCCAAGATCCTGACCTACTAAAACAAATACTTAGCTCTGAATGATTTAAGGTATATTCCCTTAAATCTCTCCAAAAATAATTCTTGGAATGTCTAGCTAACTATTACTATTCTCCCTAGCATGTTCATTTCTTAAGAGAGTCCTTATTTCTCAAGATGACCACAGAACAATGGAACTAGTTGACATGAAGCTGGAATCTGTAGTAGCCAAAGGTGTACATGGGTCTGTGTGCGTTTGAATGACACAAATACATAAAATTTGAGAAATAAGAATTAAAAGTAACATTTACTTTATCAGAACTTTTGCTTGGTCCTGAGCTGATTTTTCTTCTTCTTGTCCATGAAGAATTAATTCTGCTACTTTATGAAGCTGTTCAATACAGCGAGCTGTTACTTCTGCCAGGCTTTCAATGGACAGCATGTATACTTCCTGAAAGCAAAAAGTATAAGTCAGAAAATTACTCACTGAGCAGATACTTTCTAAAAGATCTTGTGACATTAAAAAAAATTAAATAATTCTTGGGAAGAAAACCTAACAAATATGACCTTAAAAAAATTACCCAAAGTTTAATGGGTAGACTATTCTAAATGGAAATGCTACCATAAAATAGAAGTGTCACCAGGTCCCAGGGACATGACAATCCTTCTTTATAGCTGGGTCCCCAGTTCTCGGGCTTCCCCGGTGGCCCAACTGGTAAAGAATCCGCCTGCCAATGCAGGAGATGCAAAATACATGGGTTCGATCCCTGGGTAGGTAAGATCTTCTGGAGAAGGAAATGGCAACCCATTCCAGTTTTCTTGCCTGGAAAATTCCATGGACAAAGTCTGGCAGGTTAGGCTCATGGAGTCACAAAGACTCAGACACAACTGAGCAACTGAGCACACACATGTACACGCCCCAGTTCTCAGTGTGATGCTGGGCACATAACAGGCAGATACGCAAGAAAGTGTGTAGAAGGATGGCTGAATGAATAGACCTCAGTATACACTTTTCTTTAGAGTGATCTAAATTGTAAGTTTCTTTATCTAAAATTCAATGTAAAAGTTATTGCAAACGCATTTTATCTAAAATTCAATGTAAAAGTTATTGCAAACGCATTTTTTTAACACAGGCAGCTTCTAAATTATGCACATATAAATTTATTAAACTACAGAATAAAAACTATGGAAATGAAATTTTTTCAAAAAAGCTTCAATTACCTCATTAGTTGAAGGGCATAAAGACATTTTACGGTTACAAATTTGCATACAGGATGGAATTTTACCCTAAAGAATAAATCAACTATGTTCTTAAAGATCTTTTTTCCTTTAAATTATAATCGTAAAGCTAGAGGAAGGCTACAATATCTGTGCTAAGTCATGAAATGTCTTGGCATAGAGGGATCTTAGTGTTTATTACATTAATACTCATATTAGTGTGGAATAGGGTACAAATGAAAATGAAATGGCTTTGCCTCACTTACAATTAAGCTGCTAATAAAATGTACGTATTACTACTCTTAGGTGGATGATCTGTAACATGTTTACCTCGACTGTCTTATTTGTCTTTTCTTTCATCTTGTCTTCTTCAGGGTTTTCAGGTTTCTCTTCCTTTTCTTCCTTCTCAGTTTTGTCTTCTGACTCTTCAGCCACATCTACTGATACCACAGTTTGATCCTCTTCCACCCAGTCATGAGCTTTTTTCATGGCCTGCAAAGGACCCCCCCGCAACCAAAGCAATATGTCTATTGTACAAATACAGAGACACAAAAGCCAATCCCATGATATGGATCAAATCCTAATCCATGAAGGGTGGTTTTCGGTACGTTTAAAGAGTGGTGGGGCAATTATTCAACCTCCTTAAAAACACCTTGTTGTTGCTTTCTGGTAAAATACAGTAAGAAAAGGGACATAATAGAAAGAATGTATGCAGATAATACCGCAGGGCCAGAGAAAGTTTTGGAAAGCATTCTAAAATGATATTCAGATAGTCACTGTGGAAAAGCCATAGTATATTTTTCACTTTTCCTGACCAACTATAAAAGCACGATAGAATATATACATACAAATATATATACATAAATGAAATTTAGCCAGGGTCATTGCTAAAGCAAATCTCTTCTTCTGCCATGTTTCATGAAGCCCTCAGTGTTTCATGAACCTAATCATGTATCACACTGGGAAGATGAAGGATGGCTCTGCTCCTCTCCAGCCATGCCAGGTCTTCTGACCTCAGGGTGGTGGTGGGGGAGGAGAGAACTTTGATTAATTTCATTTCACATGAGTGCAATTTGAGCAACATGTGGCCTTTAAAGTTATTGACCAAGCAGAAACCACCTTCCCTATGTATTATTCCCTGGATTTTCAAAGGGCAGACTCACTAGCTTTTGCATTGCAGTTTAAGCTGTTTGCTTAAGTTTTATCTGAGCTTGTGTGAAACTGACTTCTCATTTGAAAGCTTGCACGTCAAACATAACACAGAGTGTTGATGGAAAGTTAACTGGGAGAAGATCTGGGGAGACAAAATCCAACAAAACTGTCCTTGGTGTGTCCTCTTTTAGGGACAAAGGTTTATCTGACTATGTAAGTAAACCAGTGAGACCTTGGAGGCACCACACACACACTGTCTGAGCAGTGGCAGCTGCTGCACGGAGATGAATGAGGCAATTTCCCCACTGTGTTCAAGTCACTGACCTGCCAGAATTGGTGACCTCTATCAGAGATAAAGAATTACTCATCTCTGCACCTCCCTGCCTCAGTCTGCCCTTTCCTCACTCACCTTGATGAGTGAGGACCCGTGTCAATCACTCATTGCTAAAAAGAAGAAAAAGAAAGAGAGAGAGAAGGGGGGAAATGACGCCATTTTAAGTAATTAATGCTCAGTGACCTCATTAAGAAATGCTATAGCAAGACCTGTACGAACTTGCAAAACATCCTGTGTTACTATCAGAGGAAGCCAGACCGTGAAAGCCCGGATGGCCTTAGATCTTAGACAGGACGAGGCACCAGCTTTCCAGTGGGAAGGGTCATGCGGGTGACCTGGCTCTGGCTGGTGTGCTTTCTCTGTCTGATTCTGGCATGTCACTTTCGAGGCAAAAGGAGATGGAACTTGCAAAAGCCCTTTGGCAATTCAGCCTCTTTCCTCCTGTAGGCTGGAGATAACCCTGCTTTGAATAAAATCCTATTTTGTGGAGAAGTGACTTGTTCAAGATCACACCAGTGAAGCTGCAACTAAAATGCAGGTCTCATCACACAGCCTAGCATGTTCTTAACAGTTACATTTCCTGATGTTGCCTCATCAAATCTTAATTGCTGGCCTGGGACTCCTCTCGCACCACGTGCCATTTGGGGCTTGGGGGTTTTTCTATTTCAGGTGAATCTCTGGAATTTTACAACCAAGACCTTTTTAAACAAACAAACAAACATTCAGACTCAGATGGGGCTGACCTTATTGAGTTTGTCAGGTGTGGCTGCAACATGTAATTCAAAGAGAAGCTCTGTAAGCATGCTAGCAAACTCTTCTTTGTTTTCTTCTATGCCTGGAAATAGAAAATGACAGAAGTAAGAAGCATGATTTATTTTTCATCCTGCAGAATGTGGCAGCTCCCCCAAACTTACAGCCTGCGGTCAGAGTACAAGTGGGGGGTGGCAGCAGCCCGCCCTCCAGCTGCCGGGCGAAGATGAGCCGTGCCTGGATATTCAAGCACAGTGGCGAGGTAGCAGGCTGCAGCTGGGTAGGGGGCTGGTAAAGCCTTGATGCTCACAGCTCTAGCTGGGGCGCCCCTGGGCTGGACTGAAGGGCACATGAAGGCAGGGAGGGACCATGTATACCATAACAGGCATAGACGGTCAGCAGCAATTTGTTGAATGACTGCGTAAACAAATTAATGACATTTCTCAGGCCTGAGAGCCCTGGGACAACACAGTATTTAAGGCTTATAGTATTGTTATGCTTAGCATTGCAACCCTTAATGATACCCCAGGGCGCCCTTTTGTGTCCACAGAGCCACAGTGCTGAGCGAGCAGAATTAGTCTCCGTGGATCATCTACTTTTATCTTAATACCTATAACAACATATCTCTGGAGAAACTTCTCATGGTTTCCTAGGACCTGCCTGGTCATACAATATTTCATAATGGTATGTCTTCCCTCCAGATTGGAAGCTACCTGAAAGTACAGATGGTATTTGTTTTGCTCATTCTTGAATCCAGAGAATCTAACACAGTGCCTGGAACATAACAGGTGATTAAAATGAATATTTATTGAAAATAATTTACTAATCAGTTGTACCATATTTACTAATATATTGATTATATAGCATGTCATATACATGAAATAAAATTAATCTCATTGATGGGCAATAAAAAGGAGAGATCTTTAAAAGTTACCATCTTCTATCTCTCATTTGAATCTACAAGTTGAGGCCATTTTTAAAGTTTCTGATTAGTGCTAAAGAATTGATTTCATGCAACTAGAGATTATCGTACTAAGTGAAGTAAGTCAGAAAGAGAAAGACAAACACCATATGATATCACTTATTGTGGAATCTAAAATATGACACAAATGAATCTACCCGTGAAACGGAAACAAAATCAAGGACATAGAGAATAGACTGGTTGCCAAGGCGGAGGTGGGTGGGAGAGGGTAGGAGTGGGAGTTTGGGGTTAGCAGATGCAAACTGGTATGTATATGAATAGAATGGATTAACAACAAGGTCCTATTGCACAGCACAGGGAACGACACTCCATATCCCATGATAAACCATAACACAAAATAATACGAAAAAGAATGCATATATAACTGAGTCACTTTGCTGTATAGCAGCAATTAACACAACACTGTAATTCAACTATACCTTAATAAAAAATAAATCAATAAAAGAATTGATTCCACTGTGGGTTGTATCACTAGTCTGGGGTGAGGAGAGGTTACAGTATGAAAGCATCATTTGTCTGGCCTGACTGCTGCTGCTGCTGCTGCTAAGTCACTTCAGTCGTGTCCGACTCTGTGTGACCCCAGAGACAGCAGCCCACCAGACTTCCCCGCCCCTGGGATTCTCCAGGCAAGAACACTGGAGTGGGTTGCCATTTCCTTCTCCAATGCATGAAAGTGAAAAGTGAAAGTGAAGTCGTTCAGTTGTGCCCGACTCTTAGCGACCCCATGGACTGCAGCCCACCAGGCTCCTCTGTCCATGGATTTTCCAGGCAAGAGTACTGGAGTGGGGTGCCATTGCCTTCTCTGGTCTGGCCTGACTACATGATCTCAAAACCCCATGAGAAAGAAATACCTGGCTTACATTAGTGGGTGAAGATGGCAGCTTCAGAGAGGCCTGAGCTGTGTGAGAAATTCTGTAGCTAACACTTGTCCGCCTGTCTTTGTTTCTGTTTTATAGACAAAATGGTTAATCAGCAGCTTGTCAAGATAGCCAGACCTGTATCAGTTTATCATCCCCTAGAATTTATATACTTATTCTCACCGGGGAGCAGATCAATAAAGATACTAGAGATGGAAAGCATATAAGTCAGGAAAGAAGCTTTATGGAGAAGAAGAAACCAAGGAAGAGGAATAGGGACAGCTGGGGGTTAAGAATCTCCAGCGGAGAGCAGCTGAGACAATGACTTTTGAGTAAGAGCCCAGAGGAGGAGGGGAGTGAGTCACATGGATGGGGGCCAGGGTAGCTGTGGCCGGCAGAGGGAGGCATATGCCCTGGGGTCGAGAGATGGCTGTCTTTGTCCATGGTGAAGTGATACAAGCAAATCATAAAAATCCGTAAGGCGAGTGCTCAGATAGAGCAGGCTGTTGCAAAGCTTGATCGTGGGTATTAAGAAAGCTTCCAGAAGGAGGTGATGCTTGAACCTAGCCTTCCAGGATGAGAAAGGCATTAGTCACAAGCAGAAAAAGGGAGAATTGGAGGCCTACAAAGAGAGAATTAGAGAGAAAGCAAATGGGATTCCATCAAAAATTGAGATTCTCTCTCTGCTGGTCAGAGGTCTTGGTCTCACCCTCTCTAAGTGGGCAAAGTTAGAAGGGCGGTTCCCACAGGTTCTCATTCCCCAGCTGCGTGGTCCTTCTCATCTGTGTGGGCAGAAAGAGTCTGACTTGAGGCTGGAGTTCTTCCCTAGCTCCTGCAGTTAGTGGCTCTGTGACTGGGGCCAGTCACAAGGCTTCTTAGCTTCCACTTCCTCTTCTGTAAATTTAGGATAAGAAAACCCACCCATCTCCTTTTTAGTGTTATTGTAAGGACCAAATAAAACAAATGTGTAA
Organism: Bos mutus; assembly: GCF_027580195.1. Lineage (NCBI taxonomy): Eukaryota > Metazoa > Chordata > Mammalia > Artiodactyla > Bovidae > Bos > Bos mutus. The sequence goes on along the minus strand of NC_091622.1, from coordinate 58,124,323 downwards.
GCATTTTGTAAACACTAAAGTTTTATATAACGATATTGTTATATGCTACAAAGATATAAACATAGGGAGATTAAAAATATTTGAAAGTAATCCATACTAAATTAGGATATATGTACTCTGTGTATCTCCAGTTTTCAAATGTGCATTTGTTTCATAAAACAGAGAAATACACCAATAACTTAGAGCAAACATTTTAGGAAAATCATCACAGAGAAAAATGAAAGTAGATAAAAATACAGATAATAAAGAGTGTTGCAACAAGGAAGACCTATTACTACAATTCTTGGTCTGTACATGTTGCTGAGAAGTTTTTCACCAAGGCAGTGAAAAGAGGAAATAGCTTTTAAAAATCTCCTTACAACAGTGGGAAACCAAATTAGAGACCCATGGCAGTGTAATAAAATTACGTGTTGCTGGAAAGACAAACATGCAAATCATTAGCTAACATTATTAAAAACAGAGGAGCCCAATATTAAATTTATCTAAAAATGACAGTTTATTACATTTTCTGAGACGATCAAATAAATTATTTAGGTGTTAGAGGTATTATAGAAATATAAGTGCTTACAAGAAAAAATATGATGAAAAAGCTCTGGTTTCTCCTAGAATTTGGCTCCTGGATTGTCTACTTGCTCTCACTGACGAGATTGTTCTTGACAGCTTTTAGTTAATCCCTCACCTTTCTGGAGTTTGTAACACTCCATCATACCTGGATTGATTTAATGACAACCCTGCTATTCTTCTCTCCGGTTCTTCTTTAGGCATTTAAATGATATCTATTTATTAAATTAATTAAAATTAGTAGTGTTTTGATAATCTGGAGATTTCCTTTAGGAAAATGAACATATTGTATTATGGGAGGTAACAGGGTTCCGTCACTTAAGGAGAGACGAATCTACCATTTCCTAAGCAAGCTGTTCAAGACTGCAATTTGCTTTTTAGTCATATTCAAAAATCTCCATTTATTGAAGCTCTGTATTAAGACTGGAACACAACACATGAAGTAACATTTTCTATTTAACAGTTTGAATCAAGTGTCCTCTCCAAGAAATAGTACTTGTTGGGGGTGCAATGCTGCCTTAACTTACACAGGCAATAATATTTCTTTGATGTTAGGGATCCTCTTTTTATCTGTGCTGAATGACACCCCCTGTAGGACGGAGGCTAAAGAAAAACAGCCTGCATTTGTTGGTGATTGTTGCTCTGGAAAAGAGGCATCTACATTGGTTCATCTTGGGTCCATAACACAAACCATAGGACCTTTGACAGCCAGTGTCTTAGTTTCTTCATTAAAGCAAAGACAAGGCTGTCATCCTTTGTGACTTTATAGCAACACGAAAATGCTCAGAAACATTGTTCTCCAACTGTCTCTTTGATACTGACCTTTTTCTATGCTGCAGTGTAATTGATTCTTCTATCTTGATGCAATGAGCATAAATCTCATTAAACTGAAGGCACAGAAGGTCAGTATGTGGGAATAAGGGGGGAGATATTTTTTAAATGACAGTTTGCAAATGCTTAGAATGATACTGCCCTGAACATCTAGGCTGAAGGATTTGTGCTCTTGTGTTTGAGCTTTGATTAAAGTTATGTATCGGGCTTCCCTCATAGCTCAGTTGGTAAAGAATCTGCCTGTAATGGAGGAGACTCCGGTACATGATTCCTGGGTCAGGAAGATCCCCTGGAGAAGGGATAGGTTATCCATTTCAGTATTCTTAGGCTTCCCTTGTGGCTCAGCTGGTAAAGAATCCGCCTGCAATGTGGGAGATCTGGGTTTGATCCCTGGGTTGGGTAGATCCCCTGGAGAAGGGAAAGGCTACCCACTCTAGTATTCTGACCTGGAGAATTCTATGGACTGTATAGTCCACGGGGTCACAAAGAGTCGGACAGACTGAGTGACTTTCTTTTTAAAGGTATGTATCACAAAATGCTTCCAGAGACTGGATGATATGAATGTACATTATCATAAGTACAATTGTAAATAAAAGCTATAGCTTATCGCATCTTTGCTATTTTCCTGGCATTGTGTTAGCATGTCTGATAATTAGAACAGCTAACACTGAGCAGTTCCATGTGCCAGGCACTGTAATATACATTTTTACGTATATTATCTAATTTGATCCTTACAATAGCCCTTGGGAATAGGTATCACTGTCTCCATTGTATAGGTAAAATACTGAGTTTCAGAAAGGTTATATACCCTGTTCAAGGCCGAGTAGCAAGTAAGTAGTAAAAATGTTGCATGTAAGACCCTTCAGAGGATCCTAGGAGAAGCCAGCCTTGTGTGTCCCTGGTTGCTTAAATTCTCAGCATAACCTACACAAAATGATGGCAGTTGCAGTGCATGGTGCTGACATTAATCACTCTCCATGTACATAGCAAATGCTTTACTAGATTCTGCTCCCAGATGGACAACCTAATCATTAAGCACATCCAACGTGGAAAACATCTTGCCCCTCTCAAGGAAGCCTCAGCTCTCACAAGATCGCTTCTAGTCTCCTTGGGTCATGTCATCATCTGGCTGGAAGCGTATCGTGGGAGGGTGCATCTGGCTCACTGCAGTGACTGACAACCTGACCCTCCAGGCCCTGGGGTACTGTGTGCTTTTGTCAGAACTGTACTTTCGGGGGGAAGGGTAGGCCACTTACAAATACAGCCTAACTCCTACACACAGAAGTTAAAAGGAAGAAGAAAAATATGAAAAGAAATCTCAAAGACTGCCCACCATCAACGCCAACCACATTCAACGACTTCCACGTGCAGACAAAAAATTCGACACTGCAGCATAAACTCTAGCCATCAGGGCCCCTGTTGAGTGCACTGTGCTCTTTCATCACTCGATCAGATGCATTTGCTGTGTGCCTGTGACATGCTGGACATCAGAGAAGTAAAGGTGCCTGACTCAGGAGCTCCCACCCAGAGGAAGGGAGGGTTGCAGGTCAGTGTGAGCAGCTCCTGTGACAAGAGTAGGGGCACAGAGTTGGGAAGTGAGCAGGAGAGCTCTGTTAGAGGAGTGCTGAATTAGTGCCTCTGCCCTGTTTAAAGGGCTGTGCTTATTAACGGCAGCTTCATAAGGATGACACCAACAGTTTGTCTTGCTGTTTTATCTGGTTATTTTTCTTTACCTTGCACTTCTTGATTCTCTTCATTCTCGAATACTTTGGCTGCAAAGATGTCTTTAATGGAAATTAGGTCATTTTTTAAGACCTCCAGCTTCTCTCCATCAAGTGATGCTAAAAATGACTGAACCTGAAAAAAAGAAATAGGTCAGCATAACTGTCATCTTTTCTTCTCATTAATGATGTTTACACACAGTTGTGCCCACTTCTCCCAGGTGATTTGTGGTGTGGGAGGTAACACTAGGTTGAATGTTAGATTTACTGCCTACTAATTGTGTAACTTTGGATAAGTTACATAAACTCCTTGGGCCTCAGTTTTCTCATTTTTTAATTGAATGTATTTGATGGATAACATTGTCAAATGTCAAAGATAAATTTAAGATGTACAACATGTTAATTTGATAGATGTGTATATTGTAATATGATTGCCATTATATTTTGTGCCTCTATTGCATTACATAGTTATCTTTTGTTTTTCGTCATTGAGACAATTAAAATTTTAGTCTCTTAGCAAGCTTGGTGATTATAGTACCAAACTGCTGTCTGCATTCCTAACATTGCACATTAGTTCTCTATAGCTAAGTTACTACTTATGCAAGTTTGTACCCGTAAACAATATCAGTCGTATCCTCCCGCCTATCCTGGGCTAACCACCATTTTACTGCTTTTTATAAGTTTGACCTTTTTAGATTCCACATACAAGTAATAACATACAACATTTGTCTTCCTCTTTCTGAGTTATATCACGTAGCATAAGGAGCCCAAGGTCCATTCATGTTGTCATTGGAAGGGTGTTCTTCTTTCTCATGGCTGAATAATATCCCATTGTGTATATATATTATACCCTTTTTAATCCATTTATTTGTTTATGGGCATTTAGGATGTTTCCATGTCTTGGCTATAGTGAACAGAGCTGCAATGAACATGGGAGTGCTGATGTCTCTTGGAAGTATTGTTTCTGGCTTCCTCAAAAAATTAAAAATACATCTATAATATGATCCAGCAATTCTACCTCTGGGTATACACCCAAAGGAAGTTTTCTGTTTTAAAGTGAGATCCACACTTCACTGTGATCCTTTGCAGGATAAGGAAATAATGAATGTGAAGAGCATTGCACAAATGCACATAGCAGATGCTAAGTAAATGGTGGTGGTAGCTCCATCAAAGAGGCTAAAAACACACCTCGGTGTCAACCCTGGATTCTAACATCTTACTAATTCTTATTCTTACTAATCATGTGACTTTGGGTAATTTACTTAACCTTTCTATGACTCAGTCCTCTTATCTCTAAGTGAGAACTAATAGCATCTACCACATAAGATTGTTTTGAAGGTTAAATGATATACTCAAGAGTAGTTATTGTGGTGGTCAATAAATTATATATATAATGAAAATAAATACATATGTAAAACAGAAAATAAACTTATGGTTACCAAAGGGGAGAAGGAGAGAGGGAGGAACAAATTAGGAATGTGGCATTAATAGATACAAATGACCACACATAAAATAGATGCACAACAGAGATGTACTATATAGCACAGGGAGTTGTATTCAATATCCTGTTATAACCTATAATGGAATATAATCCGAAAGAATAACTGAATAACTTTGCTGTATTCCTGAAACTAACAGAAGATTGTAAAGCAACTATAATTCAATAAAAATGGGTATGTAAACAACTACATAAACAAATAGACATATGTACATCACAGACATACATACAAATACACTTGCTAGATGTTTTATTGTATAGGAGTTACAATATGTAACAAGACATATTTTTCTTCTCAGAGACCTTGCAGTCTGAAGGAGGGAGGCCCACGTGAAGCGACAACAGCCACATCAAGTGTGAATGCAGTAATGTGGGAGGTGCCCCCTAGGAGGGGCTGCAGTGCCCTTTGGGGAAGTGAGAGGGTGGGCAGGGACACCGCACAGAGGATCTTGCTTGAACTGACACGCTCCCTGCTCACTGTTCTTCAGAACTCCTCTTTTGCAACCGTCTTTCAGAAACTCTTAGAAATCACCTGGATAGATGGTCAGGCAACCTCTGTGAATCCAGAGACTGATGTGAAATTCCAAAATGGTCACAGTGAATGGAGAACCATACAAAAAGTAAAGTCTGACTAGGTTAACACTTGCTCTGGAAGGAGAGCCAGCAGAGAAGCTGCCATAGTCTTTGGGTTGTGGATTTTAAAAATTTACTTTATTTTTGGTTGTGCTGCGTGAGTGCTATGCTGTGCTTAGTCACTCAGTTGTGCCCGACTCTTTGCGACCCCATGGACTGCAGTCCGCCAGGCACCTCTGTCCATGGGGATTCTCCAGGCAAGAATACTGGAGTGGGTTGCCATGCCCTCCTCCAGGGGATCTTCCCAACCCAGGGATCAAACCGGGGTCTCCTGCACTGCAGCACTGCATGCAGATTCTTTACAGTCTGAGCCACTAGGGAAGCTGGTGCTATGTGAGGGCTTTCTCTAGTTGCAGCCAGCGGGGCTACTCTCTAGTTGAGGTACATGGGCTTCTCATTGTGTTGGCTTCTCTTGTTGCAGAGCACAGGCCCTGAAGTACGCAAGCTTCAGCAGCTGCTGCACATGGGCTCAGTAGTTGTGGCTCGAGGGTTCCAGAGCATGGGCTCATTAATTGTGGCACATGAGCTCAGCTGCCCCGCGGCATGTGGGATCTTCCCAACCGGGGATGGAACCAGTGTCTCTTGCATCCTTTTTTTTTTTTTAATTTATTTTTAAAACAGCATATTTTCTAAATAGTATTTTTAAATTCTAAATTTAAATTCTAAATTCTTAATCTAAATTCTAAATAGTATTTTTCTCAGAGTAAAGAAAAATGGGTAACAAAGTACACTGCTGAGTGGAAATGCATATGCACATGCGGGACCTCTTAGTTTCTCCATGTATTCTGAGGGTAGCCATCCCCCGGGAGTGAATGCATTGGGGTTTTAGGCTTTGAGTATCTTCCAGGAAGGGTTCTTTTTAGTGAAGGACTCTTTGGTCAGCATCTTTCTATTACAGCATCTCTCTTGCTTCTTCCTAGTTCATTCCATTATGCCAAGATGATGTGCATTAAATCTTTACTTCAATCCAATAATAAATAATAAATAACTATGCACTCCTCAATAAATATTCATGGAATGCTGACTATATGCTTGGCCCCCATGCCTAAGTGCTGTCGGGGACACAAGGGTAGAAAGTCTGGTGTCGGGGTGTCATTTTGAGGATTCTTGTTGTGTTTTGGTTAACTATTGGGTATATAAAATACTATAAAAATATTAGTTTTCCCTTAAGAGTCATAGTACACCACACTGCATGCCTATTGCCATCCTAGTATCAGTCTTGTAGGTAGTAAAGATTCCTTATCATTCTATACACCTGTCTAAGTTTTAGCCAATGGCATGTTAGCAGAGGAAATGTGTATCATTTCCAGGTTAAAGCTTTTAAAAACTGGGGACTCCCCTCTATATTCTCTCTCCTCATGCTGATGGGATGAAGAAGACAATGAGTTCCTAGAGAAGAAGGAAATCCAACACATTAGACTTGGACACAGGGGAAGCCACAGAGGCAAGAGTACGTGCCTGCCCAGAGCCCGCACTCTCTCGTCTAGATCACTCTCCAGGTGGCTGCAGGTTTCCTTCTGAAGTCTGTAAGGACCTCTTCCCCAGGCTGTGCTCCCTACGGAGGGACCATCTACCAGGCGATATACCCCTAAGCCCAAGGAATGGACAAAGGTGGCTGTCTGCAGGGGCTGTGTATGTGCTTGAACTGGGGCATCCTCACACGTGCTCATGAGGTTCCCTGAAGTGAGAGACAGCTCAGGGACAGTGGAGACAAAAGGAAGCGAGCAGATGGGAGGGTGACGTGGAAACTTAAGGAGTCTAAAGATTCTAAATGGGAACCTGGCCTTCTGGGTCATTATGAAAGTACATTTGTCAAAGAAGGATGACAATTTCTTTTTTTTTTTCTGGCCATGCCATGTGGCACGTGGGATCTTAGTTCCCCAATCAGGGATTGAACCATGCCTCCTGCAGTAGAAGCATGGAGTCTTAACCACTGAATCTCCAAGGAAGTCCCAGAAAATATTTTCTTTAACAATTTGTTTCCAAAAGCTCTTTAACTTTTAAATATGTGGTATGTGCTGGGTTACCTGATGAAGTGTAAGATGTCTAATTGAATTCCAGGTAAACAACGAACGTTTTCTTGGTTTGAGTGTCTATCTTAAATATTACACAGGACATGTTTGTACTAAAAAAGTATTCATTGTTTATCTAAAGTTAAAATTTAATTAGTCATCTTGATTTTTATTTGCTAAATCCGACAACCGCAGGAGGGTCTCCATTTGTATTCTTGCCAGAAGTCTGCGAACATTAGGATAGAACTAGAGGAGCCAGAGATGGACAGAGCCTGGCTTCTGGATCCTTAAATGCTGGAAAGCTGCCTGCTGACCAGACACTCATACCTTGGAGAAACCCTATAGCTTTTAAAAAAATTTTTAATTGGAAGATAATTGCTTTGCAATATAGGTTTAAGAGGGTGGGGATCTCTATATAGTTTTTGACCCACATTTTTTAGAAAGATTAATTATAACATCCAGTAAGTACTATTACGGGCTTCCCTGGTGGCTCAGCCATAAAGAATCCACCTGCAGCGGAGGAGATTCAGGTTTGACCCCTGGGTCGGGAAGATCCCCTGGAGAAGGAAATGGCAACCCACTCCAGTATTCTTGTCTGGGAAATCCCATGGACAGAGGAGCCTGGTGGGCAAGACTTAGCAACTAAACAATAACAACAACAGGTATTATTACTAAACCAAGAAAAGCTCTGCATTTCTCACAATGAAAAACTATGAAAATCTCCAGGCTGGGGAAAGAGAGACAAGTATGTGGGAGCAGTCTGCAAACAGAGGGCAATGCCCTCCTCCAGGGACTAATCCTCCTTCCTAGCAACATTAGTCCTTTGGGGCTGTTTGGACCCCAGGGCTCTTTTATAGCCTGACCTACAGTGGGAGCAGCTTATGTCTTTCTTCTACCATGATAGCTTTGAGGCAATGTGCTTCCCTGTAATGTTTTCAATAATAATAACAAATAAATATGTAAGAATGGATAAAAAATAAAATGTCATTGATATTATATATGTATATTCATATATATGCATAAAATGGCAGCTAACATTCATTGACTGCTTATTATGTACTAGGCAAGTTGCAGCTAGCTTCACATGGATTATCTCACTTAATTTTTTTAATACTTTTATGAAGTAGATTATTATCATTCCCATTTCATAGATAAGGAGATTGAGGTAAGATAGGTCCAAAATCATACTACAGCTACAAGTGGCATTTGATCACATCATGCCTGACCCCAAACCCTGCTTTTGTAGGGAAAAGTTGGTGTTTCAGTGGAAAATGGCATTTTCTAGATCAGTTTAGCAGATTATCAGATTCTGATTCCATGGGAGCAGTTTTATAACTCTGTAAATTGTAGATACCTGATAGCAGTGCAAAATAATTTGTCTATAGACATGGGAACAAATTTTGTCCAGTGGAGGGACAAGCTCCCCTCCTATGGAAAACCAGATTTGTATCCATTTGCATATTCATTTCAAAATTGCTTTATTTTATATGAATTTATACTTATTTGGCTCTTCCTTTGAACCAGTTATAACATCTGACTGGTTCTTTCATTTAATTAATGAGCTAAATAAATTCTTTAATTGGTGTTCATTTGGTAGGTATCTTCATGAGTCATGATTTTGCTTTAAAAAAAAATTATCCGTTAACAGTTTAACCACAAGACTGTCAGTGATGGCTGATGGATAACTAAAAAGGAAATAAACACATTGTAACTTGTAACTGTAAAATCTTGGGTGTGTATGGAGGGTGGGGTGGTGTCCATCCTGTTTGGTTCTTGGTTTCCTGTTACATGGCAGAGGTCATCTTTCCCTGATAAAGTGAGTCTCACGAATGTCTCAACCCCCCAAATTCCACATGTGAGAAGACGAGGCCTAGAGAGAGTCAAATATCACTTTTTCCTTCTTCCTTTCCTTGGAAGGAACTTGAACTTCCTTCGAAGTTCAGTTTCCTGTCTGAGGCCCTGCCTCTCCCCAGGGAATGTTACTGGGCTTCTCACAGAAGGTCCAGAGGATACTGCCCTGTGGCCTCCGTTGGAAAAACACCCCAGAGCACAGTCAACCTGAGGTGCACACAAAAGAGTAATATACACAATTAAATGAGTCAATAGTTTTGAAGTGCTCAGATTAGTCATTATATAAATGCCATGTACATATTAAGTAAAAACACATTTGGACATGGACATGCATACCACATAAATCCTTTTTTAAAAATAAAAAAGAAATCACAAGCTCTGCTGACTTCCACTCTTCATGTTTTGTTTCTCTGGGATCACAGTGCGAGGGTGTGAATGTGCAGGGCTGTGAGGTAATTTCCCAGAGTTCTGTTCAGGAGCATCCCTAAACAGAGCTTTAATGCCCAGTAAGACAGTCCTGCCCTTCACGGCCCAGGCATTCTAACAAATGAGTGAATAAATAACCATACCACCCGTGAAACTAAGTGTATTAAACCCTGCAGTCTGGTAGAAACATCAGCTGCTTTGTTTCCACCGGGTAGAAATGAGGACATGGCCAGTACCTCTGATGTGGGTACCACGGCACCAAAGAGAGGCACAGGCCAGGGGCCGACAGTCAGGTTTCTGCACGCCTTTTGCGCAGAGAGGTGGGGTAGTGATGATTTGTATCAGGATGGCCCTCTTGGGACTGCTGACAGGGAACAGCTTGGCAAGGAACAGAGAGGAAATAATACGGAGCCTGAGCAGCTCATCGGGCCATAAGTGATTGTGACCTCAGCACAGAAACGAGGCTCTAAAAATGAGGTATTTTAATAACAGATTTTCTTTCACGTTTAAGAAAACACAGTCATGAACATGCTACTTCCAACGACAGGACAGACATACCTTGCTTTCGCTTTCATTGGACAGAATTTCCAAGGCTTCCAGGTGTGACAAACCTTGATACTCATCGAACAGCATCCCATAGTGTGCGGTCCTCTCGGCTGTGAGCTGCTGCGCCAGCCTCTGCTTCTCCTTCTCTTTGGCCTCCCGTAACATCTGCACAAACACACATTTGTACACTAGATGTATGCTTAAAAGCCCCATTTACTGCAAGATGTAGGGGGAGATGAACACTGACTTGGTACTAGTGAAGAGTAGGTTTTAGTCACTTTGGAATTTCTGCAAAAACGACTTTTTAAAAAAAAAGGTAGGGGAGTTTTTATTTCCCTATTTTTTGACCACATCACACAGCTTGCAGAATCTTAGTTCCCTGACCAGGGACCAAACTCATTCTCCCTTCAATGGAAGCATGGAGCTCTAACCACTGTACTATCACATTCCCCTATAATGACTTTTTGGATTAATTTTTGAATTCTTCATGTTCATATGTACACAACAAAACAAAGCAAAATTTCTACTCCCAGGAATAAGATTGAAAAGAAGGAAAGCAAAACAGTGGTTTCCACTGAAGTGTTTTCTGTGTGTGTGATTAATTTTATTTTTTTTAATGTCCAGATTTTCTATATGAGCAAATTTAATGTACACTGGAAAGCTCAATCTACTGTGACAGGATTCATTGCAACTTGTACACCTAGGCAGACTTCAAAGGAAAAATAAGTTGATCTGATTTAATTTGAATTATTTAAAAATTTTGTGTGTGTGGTTATTAAACATCTTCAATTAAAAAAATAATAAAACATAAGCTCATAGTATATTCCTCACCAGATACCTAATATAAATGTAAATATTAATATAAATAAATGTTAGCTTATCAATTCTTAGATTGGTTTTGAGAAAAATGACTGTGAACTGACTTCCTCTTCAGGTTGATCATTTTTCTCCAGTTATGTTTCTATTGATTAAATAATAAGACAGTAAACACAAGTTGACCAGTTACTCATAATTTCCTGCACTTCCTTTCCTTGACTCTAAGCACCGTTTATTTGATTCCTCATCAAGGTTACTGTGACATTGTTTATAGGGTTCTTTAATACCTGTGAAGAGCACCATAAATGCACTGGCCACTACAAGGCCACAAGAGGAAGATCATAAAAAACAGATTTGGGTTTTTATTAGGTGTCAATAAACCAATCAGCCTCATTCTCCTTTTCAGTTCCTGAGGTTGTTAGCCCAAAATCCAATAGGCTACAGAAAGAATTCACCCTCCTGTCTGTTTTCAAGACTGAATAAGTACAAGGTTTGAATTTTAAAACTTTCAAAACCACCTCTGGGAATTTTTAACACTTACACAAAAGCCAACTACCCTCACTGATCTCACTGGCTTGGTTGTGGTGAAGTAAAGTAACAAAGTGACACTGAAACTGCTTCCTGGTTGCCCTCTTTCCAGGCTTCCCAGGTGGTGCTAGTGGCCAAGAGTCCACCTGCCAGTGCAGGAGATGCAGGAGACATGGGTTCAATCCCCAGGTCAGGAAGATCCCCTGGAGAAGAAGATGGCAACCCACTCCAGTATTCTTGCCTGGGAAATCCCACGGACAGAGAGAGGAGTCTGGTGGGCTACAGTCCATGGGGTCACAAAGCGTTGGACGTGACTGAGCTGGTATTATTCTTTACCTTCTTTCTGGTCTACTTTTTCTTTCTTTTTTTAACAGCACTCATCATCTTCTAAAATATGAGATGATGTATATTGTTTCTTTGTCCCTCCTCATTAGAACAAAATCTCCAATTTTAACCAGTGATGGTCTCAAATGCTTAGAACAGTGTATAGCACATGGTGGACATTCAAAATGCATTTGTGGAATGATTGAATGAATGAATAATTACTCTTTGGAAGGGGGCTGAAGTGGGTAATGTTGTGGCCATCCAGTGTAAACTGGCCATGTGAATCATAGGTGCAATGCTGAGATGTATCCTAGAGTGTTCCCTGGTGGCTCAGCTGGTAAAGAATCTGCCTGCAATGTGGGAGACCTAGGTTTGATCCCTGGGCTGGGAAGATCCCCTAGAGAAGAGAATGGCTACCTACTCTAGTATTCTGGCCTGGAGAATGCCATGGACTATATAGTCCATGGGTGGTAAAGGGTTGGACATGACTGAGTGACTTTCCCTTTCACTTTTAGATGTGTAATTACAAACAAATGCAGATGGCAAGTGTGTATTCTTGGGTGACACATTTCTATGAGCAGTGCTACTTACTTTTTCAATAAGTAAGTGCGCTGGGGTCGCAAAGAGTCAGACACGACTGAGCGACTGAACTACACTGAAAGCAGAGGTGACAAAAAATTGTGACAGTGCCACAAAAACTATGGTAAATCTGGGAACTTGACCAGGTCCAGTTCTTCACTTTGCGGGAGTGTAAACTTAGGCCAAAAATTCACAAGACTTAGTTTCTGAACTTGGTCACATTTCCCTCCCACACTGTCTCCTTCCCGACTATAATCAAATTTATATATATGTATAAATTTATGTATACATATATAACATGTTTATATGTAAGTACAGATGTGTATATATAATATAATTATATACATTATATATATATATACATTTTATTTATATATATATATTGAATATATAAGGGTATCAATTTATACATATAGGGAAAGTGAAAGTCACTCAATCATGTCTGACTCTTTGCAACCCCATGGACTGTAGTCTACTAGGCTCCTCTGTTCATGGAATTTTCCAGGCAAGAATACTGGAGTATGTAGCCATTTCCTTCTCCAGGGGATCTTCTTGACCCTGGGCTGCCCAGGAATGCTCACACTGTAGGAATGAAAGATAAACCCTTTTCATTCTAAGCCACATTGATACCTGGGTTATTATTACTATTATTGGTTTTGTTTTATTTTGCATTTTTATAGCATCTAATGTTAATGGACTGATTAATACAAAATCTATTTTCTTCTTTAAAGATCAAGAGGTTAATGGTCTAGCTGACTCTGCCAAGTCTCTACCAGGACTATAATATCACAGTGGTTACATGTGGGTTATTATGGAAGTGTGTGTTAGTTGCTCAGTCATGTCTGACTCTTTGTGACCCCATGGTCTGTAGCCCACCAGGCTCCTCTGTTCATGGGATTCTCTAGGCAAAAAAATTGGAGTGGGTAGCCATTCCTTTCTCCAGGAGATCATCCTGATCCAGGGATTGAACCTGGGTCTCCTGCACTGCAGGCAGATTTCCTATCACCTGAGCCACCAGAGAAGCCCCTAGAGTGGAAGAGCCAAGAAGAAATCACCTAGAAATCAAATTTTTTAGGAGCTGCCACAGCTGATATCACCTGTTTTCAGTGATATCTCCTTTGTGGCTTTCTAGCACTGAGTCATGGGAAGACGTGTCTGTCCTGCCAGTGAAATTTATAAAATCCTGCATCTGCTGCTTTTGATTTTGGTAAGACATAGAGAGACCTGGTATGTCAGACTCTTAAGGGGGAAAGTGTATAGTATGAAGGAGCAAGTTCAATATTAGAGTTTTGTATTTGGAAAATAAGATAAATATTACTTTTAATTTAATTGACTACTGTAAGTAAAGCAAAACATAAATTAAATTCTTCATATCATACTTCTCAAGGAGGAAAACTTTACAGCTGGAAGTGTGACAGGAGAAGTCCAACCTTGCATATAGTAAGAGAAATGTAAACTAAGATTCCACTGAGATAGCATGTTTACCTATCATCGTGACACATAAAAAGACAATGATAAGAACTAACATTCTTGGGTGAGAACTATGAGTCAGGTTCTCTTCTAACTCATGTAATCCTCACAACAAAGCTGTTAATAGGCATTGATGGTCCCAGTGTGCAGAAGAGTAATCTGAAGCACAGAAGGGTTAAGTCATCTGCTCAAGGTCAAGTCATCTGCTCAAGGTCATGGAGCTAGAACCTGGTAGAGCCAGAATATGATGGTACTGCAAACTGAATGTTTGTGTTTCCCCAAAATTCTTTTGTTGAAACATAATCCCTGGTGTGATGGTATTAGGAGGTGAGGCCTTCAGGAGGTGATTAGATCACAAGGGTGGACCCCTCACAAACAGGATTCAGGTCCTTATAAAAGAAACCCAGAAAGCTCCTCCACCTTCTTCCACCATGTGAAGAAGCTGGGAGAACATCAGTCTCTGAATCATAAAGCAGGCCCTTAACCAGATATTGAATCTGCTGCTGTTCTGACCTTCAACTTGCCAGACTCCAGAATTTTGAGAAATAAATGTTCGTTGTTTATAACCTCAGCCTATGGTATTCTCCTATAGCAGCTGAATGGACTTAGACAAATGGTATCAATGGAATTATCTTTAAGAAATTATTAAGTATGTATAATTTATATTTAATAAAGCAAGATACAAAAGAGTTGGTTAGTGTGCTATCATTTGGTTGAAAAAATTTGTATGTATACATGTGCATATACATATATATATATATTTAGCTATATTTACCTATACAGCCATATCTATATCTAAACCTGTCTATATGTCTCTGATAGAATCTGTAAGAAGCTGTTAACAATGGTTAACAATGATTGTATCCCATGAAGAGTGGCTGGGGAAAGTAGCATATTAAAATTTCAATTTTCACTCCCTGCTATTTCATGTCTTTGAATTTGACATGTGCTTTAAAATATCTATTAAAGAAGATAAATAAAATCTTATTTACTTTATTGACTGAAAGAACAAATCACAAAAGTACATAATCCCACCTGAGATAAAGAAACAGTTCTCTCCATGAGTGTCTTGGTCCGCTTAAAACCTGGGTCACTTTCTGCAAGGACATTCATGGTTTTCTTGCCGATGAATTCCAAAGCATCAAGACCACCAGTTAAGACGCTTTTACCCTGCCAGTGAGGTAATTGCATGAGATTAGGTTTTTACGTTTTGCTATTTCGAGGCAGTCAGCACCGCCTAGAATGAACTATCTTCAAATATTAAAAGCAATATGAAGTCACAATTTTTTCTCATCAGGAGATTTATCATTGATTTAATCCTATTTTCTTTTCCTTGGAAGAGCATATATCATATAATTTGTAGGACATACAATGTTATTTTTAAAAGGTGCTTAAGAAAACCAAAACATTTTAAGGATTAATTTTATTGGTGTGCATGAATAGGTACGCTTCTAAGACAAAAAATTAATAGATGACCCAGTTCCCGATTTTGTTTGAAACAATTTTAACACAAGTAACAGAATTATTTGGAGCAGTCTATAAAAATGTCAAATAGTCATGCCAATTTAGGGAATTCTTTAATCTAGGGCCCTAGAGTGTAGGACCCTCAGGCTGCTTCGATGGCTCTTGCATACTTTCAGAAACTAGCAATAACTGCCTATAATTAGTATATTCATGGAATAAGACAGGTTAATTTCTACATGCTTCTGGCTCTAGAAATTATTCTATTATATAGTTATCCTCTGCAAATCGCTTTGCCAGCCGGTTTCCCTTTTTAAAAAAAGAGTAAAACAACCAAGATTAACTTAGATAAACTGTACATAACAAATAGAACTGCATACATTTCTTTGCAACACCTTGTCTATACCCCAACTACACAACTACAATTACAATCTGCATATATCTGTGTTTTCTCACCTTACATGAGTTTGCATAAGTTATATTTTAATATTACTATTTTATTATTTATATACATTATCCATTTTTCAAAATTATCACTTCAATAGCAATATTCTATTTCACTGATTAATATACTTTATTAGTCATCTCTGTTTTGGACACTTAGACTTTGTTTTCAGATTTGGGAACCAATCAATAATCACACTAGAAAACAATTTTTTAAATGCACATATTTTGGGAAGACTAGGAGATAATAGCAATTACACTTTGGCATAATTTAAAATTTATTTTCTCCTGACATCCTGAGGCTTACTTCAGTGGAGAATAAAACTGGAGGATGGAGGGACTTTGGCAGATTTGGTGGGGGGTGGGGTGCTGGAACTTGGAAAAAGGGAGAACTGGAAAGTTGGAGAGCACACGGAAAGGAATGTGAGGAAGCCGAGGACAGACTCAGAGGGCCTGGGTCGTAGCTCAGGGAGACCATGAATTCACTCCTTGTACCAGAGATAATGAAACCGTTCCACTCAACTCCCAGCTCTACAACCCTCTCTGCACGTCTGCCGTGGACATACTGAACTTGTACTCCCAAAATATATTAGCTGACTCCTAAAACATATTAGCTATCCGCTTCTCCCTGCTTAGTCTAGAGTACTTCAAGTAGCAAGGAGAGGAACAGCCATTTCCTATTTCTGGCAAGCCCTGACATGAAGTCTGAGTAAGACGCCTCCATATGTGTCCACAGTCCCCTCATCTCATATGCCTTTGCATCTGATAACTGTTGAGTTGCCTTCATCTTCCAGGATGTTATTATGCCCTCCTGTCTGTCAGCTTATGCCCAACATCTAGCATAGCTCTTGGTATATAATGAGAGCTAACTACCTTTTTTTAAAAAGTGAATGAATGAATAAATTGGAAATGAGCCATAGTTTATGAAAAATTAGCTGTTTGATTTTACAAAGCAGAAAGTAAATCTCTTCATCTGATCCTGAAGACTAGTTAGCTGCTTCGTTTCAGCTGGGGTGTGTCCTTTTTTTCATTATTGATCAGTGTCTTGTCAGTAAAAAGCTTTTTAAGCTTCTGTTAGAGGAAGGGGCCAGGGAAGGAGCCTGCTATTCAAGGAAAGAGAGGAGTGGGAACTGGGAGGTAGGGATGGAGGAAGAATGTTGGTCTTATTATCTGGAAACACGTTAGAAACATCTTGGGGATGCTTCTGGTTCTTTACTGGTATGTGTATATACATACTTAGAATCACTTCATAATTTTTCAGATTGAAGGTTAAGAGACACAGAACATTTCGGAAAAACAACTGTCCCAGCTCTAAGAAAGAGCCCTCCCTCCCTGGTAAACAGAGACTGTCCTTGCAGCTGTTGGAAAGGGCAGTGTTACATCAGACTGAAAAATATTCTTTCTAAGCAGCTCTTTTCTTTTAAACATAAAGTATATTTCTTTTTGTTCTTATCATCTTGGTTCCAAGGTTATGCCTACTCTGTCAGAGAAAGCATAACAAAACCATAATCAAAAGTTTTGAGCAAGGCCATCTTTTCTCTGATGTATCTAGGTCACTGGTAAATAGAAATATCAAAAGAAGGCACAGGCAGACCTCAGGGAAAACAGAGGAAGCAGCTAATGACTCACTGTGTTCTGAACGGCATTGGTAATGGCTGACAACATGCCCCGAGACCCCGAGGAAGGAGAAGTGGGTGGGCTTTCTGCGGGGCTCTGATCTGCGGCTGCATCGGCTACTAAAGAGAAAAACACCCTTTTAGAGTTTGTTTTGCTGATCTGAACTTGGAAATCTATATTTGTGCACATGGTGTAATATAGCCCAAGTCCAGAAACACCCAAAAAAACGCACCACTCACTTTGAGAGACTTCATTTTCATCATGAGGTTGGGCCCCTTCGGAGGAGCCAGAGTTCACACTATGAATCCGGAGGGTGGCCCCTGCCTTTTCCTTCACTGCTGTCAATCCATGACCTGTCAGGAAAGAAAATACGACTCATAGATACAATAGAAGCCCACGGTCTGCAGGTTCCATAACTCATGTCCCAGAGCTCCTGTAAGCTGGAGGAGAATATCCCAGTTGTGGGAGAATGTGGTGGTTAACAGCATAGACTTTGCGAGCCCCCAGGCGTGGGCTCCAGTCTGAGCTCAGCTTCATGTCTGCCTAGCTGGGGGACTTTCGAGAAGTTCTCAACCTCTCTGTGACTCAGTTTCTCCACTACGCTGTTGTGAGGAGCAAATATGATAAACACATGTAAAGCGTTTATTTTTTCCTCTTATTTCTCACACTATCCAATGAGCAACCTGGGGTTCCCAGCCCAAGATGTTATCTGTGAACGATATTCCTGTCTTACCCTCTTTCTTCTTTTCTAAGTCTCTCAGGGTGAGTATGCATCATTTATGTTTTGATTTTTTGCATGCCTATCCCATTGTAGGTGCTCAATTACCATTGAACTGAAATCAGTTGCGCCTTAACAAGCTCTTTCAAAGTGCTAGTCATCTGTTTAGTACAGCCTCTGTGTGTGACAGCCCGGTCTGGAGATATGTCCAGATCCAAAGGCAAGCCGGTGGGAAAACCAGGAAGGGCACACTACAGTTGCCCTGACATTTGTCTTTAGCAGTAAAACAATCCAAACACAAGAATAGTCAGGATGAGGGGCACTGATCTTACTCCATCTTTGTGGGGACAATGCCTGTATTTCCTGGAGCTCAGCACAGCGGGTAATCAATAATGATTTAGTGAATACAGAGCTGACCTTCCCATCTACCCTCCCACTAATACACACACACACACACACACACACACACACACACTGCTTGGCTTGATAGAAAAATAGTTTTGTCTACATTTTATTTTGGCACAATATTTTTTTCTCTTTAGAGGATCCCATGATTCTCAAACCAAACAAACAAACAAAAAAACCCGGATAGTCTAGTGATGTCTTAAGTGGCTATTTTGAGTTCTTGAAGGAGAAGCAGCCTGGGCTTCTATCGTCACAGCACTCACCTCCCCCTCAGGGCCTGGGGAGAAAATGGAAAATTTCACTCGGGACTTGGGCAACCTCAGGTTGTTGAAACCCAAGACAGCAGCAATAATAATACATGGGGTGGGGGTGGAAATCCCAAGTCACAACACGATTTGAGAGCCAAAGAGAACTGTCTAGTCATAGAGGACACTGTTGAAATGACTGACTGTCATCTCCTGAGTGAGAGAAAGATACGGATGAACCTCAAACCCAAAGAATCATTTTTTATCAATTTTAACCTTATTTATAGAGGAATCTTAATCACAGCACTAAAAATTACCAAACTGATATAGGATTAATTATATCCACCTGGTATTATACACTACCTAGAAACCACTGAAACTTAGGAAACACTATTTACAATGCTTACAACATTAATTACGTACAGAAATATGTAACTATACTCGTGTAGATCATTAGACACAGTTTGAATTCATTATTGTTACTTTTTAAAAAGATGCACTATAACTGCCAAAACTAAGACTTGAATTGATTTCAATTAAAGCATTTCAGTGGAAACTTATTGGAGTTTCAGTAACACATTTAAGTTATGGGATATAATTTTGTTGTTGTTTTTAGTCATTAAGTCGTGTCTGACTCTTTGGAACCCTATGGAGTGTAGCCTGCTAGGTTCCTCTGTCCATGGGATTCTCCAGGCAAGAATACTGGAGTGATTTGCCATGCCCTCCTCCAGGAGATATTCCCGACCCAGGGATCAAACCCACATTTCCTGCATTGGTGGGTGGATTTTTTAACCACTGAGCCACTTGGAAAGCCCACAGGATATAATTATCTAACATTTATATACTGAGACCATATTCCTTGACATCCTTTAAAAACATATATACATATATGTATGTATATAACACACATATATTCCAAAGGAAATAACATACATTCAAATCTCAATCCATGATTCTCATTTAGATTTCTGGGAGCTAAAACCAAGGAATAAATAAATTTCAGAAGGCTAGGAGGCAATTGCTACATCTTCTTTGTGGAAATCATTCAAGAGAGATGACTTCACATCCTTCCCCGAGATCATTTACAGTTTATGAACCTCACTGTGATTACCTTCTCTTTCACCTTCTCCACCTCTTGCAGGTTAGGACCATGTCTGAATCTTTTCCTGGGGAAGAACTACTTCTCACCATCTCAGAACACAAACAATCATGGATATATATACACCACCTGCCTCTTTGTTTCAGCAAGGAAATACCATTCTATGTGCATCATAAGAATGTGTTTGTTGAACAGACATGACAATATGCTGCTACTTCAACCACACACGCACACACGCACACACACACACACACACACACAGAGCTCTATTTAGATGTAATCGATATATAGATTTGCACATACTTAAAAGTTCCTCCAATTATATTTTCTAACTAACAATTCTTTTTTTCTGAATTCTTTTGTTAGTAAAAGTACGTCTTTACAACATTCTACTAGAAATATAAATCTATGGTTTTTTATAGCTAAGGTTTAGGCTCTATGCCACACCCTACTTTGAAGAATAACTTCTAAAACTTTACTTAGTGTGACATCTAGTGCCCAGAACAAGGAATAAGATGGAGTCATTGTTGCCTTCTAACAGAGTAATTATTCTCAAAGATACTGATTTGGGTCTATCAATAACAGAGAAAAACAACCAGCATGAGTAATAGTCTAGGGTATAGCTCATGAATTCTTCACATGACATCATGAACCCCCTAGAAGTGAACCCGTCCAAATTCCATGATTCAAAAGATGAATATCCTCTACCCTTTGACTTACTGCAGTAAAAAGAAGGTGCATAAAGCAAAAATGGTAAGATAATAATGCTGTGATACTGCATCATTAGAAACAAATGCTAAATGATTGTCTGGTATTTAACTTATAATCTATACTCTAGTGGAAAAAGCCCTAAACGTAGGAGTCAGGAGTCTTGTGGAGGAATTTTGGTTCCATCAGTTATCAGCCATGTGGACTTGGTGACTTTGCTGAGTCTCTGCTGCTGCATCTTTTCTGAAAGGAGGATGATATCATCTACCTCCCAGGGTTTTGTTAGGTTACTGAGGAGAAATATGTGAAACCCTGGGTACTGGGTCAACATTATTGAGCACAACGTCCCAGGCACCGGAACCTATTTTCAATATAGTAAATTGTCTCATACAATCTTTTCATGATAAAGTAAGAAATATTATTCTACTCGTTTCATGATTGAGGAAACTGATACCTGGTGACGTGGAAACACTTGCCTAAGATCCCAAAGCCAAGAGGTGGCAGAGGCAGGATCTGAGCCCAATCTTTCTGACTTTAACTCTCACATGCTCCATCACAATGTTATATTAATAAAGTCTTACATGCTATTTGTAGTTGATTAAATGTCATTTTAGTCCAATTTCTGTAAGTCCTTGCAAATCAGACACTTACTCAGGAGCTTCCTCATTCTTAAAACTTTGCATGTGTTAGTCGCTCAGTCGTGTCCAACTCTTTGTGACCCTATGGACTGTAGCCTGCCAGGCTCCTCTGTCCATGGGATTTTCCAGGCAAGAATACTGGAGTGAAAGGCCATTCCCTTCTCCAGGGGGGTCTTCCTGACCCAGGGATCAAACCCAGGTCTCCTGCATTGTGGGCAGATTCTTTACCATCTGAGCCACCAGGGAAGCCCACTAGAACATTGGTTTACACTAAAATTAGCTTGAGTTATTTTACTTTGACCAAAGAGCAAGGTGAAGGTCACCCAGCAGTGACACCTTCCTCTAACCCTGCCCTGTCCAGCCACGCCTTGGGGTGATACAGCTTGATGCTTTTAGGATCATCTCTGTGCTGTTCAGGCATGGATCCCAAGACACTGTGTGGTGTTGTCTTCCACCTTCAGTTTAATTTTATTCTCAAAAAATTTTACCAGTCTCGCTTCTTATGATTTCCACCAAGATCAAAACCCCTTTGAAGAGAAGTCTCCCCTTTTTCTGGAGAATGAAAATAATTTGTTGTTGGTGGGAGGGTCTCTCTGACCAAGTGGTAAGTTAGGGGAGCAACAGCAGTTTCATGCCAGCACCCTGGATGACTGGGTGGCCCTGAGAGTACTTCTACTGGTCCCACATGATAAAGGGTCCCCAGCGAGGGCAGCAGCTAACTTGTTCAGAAGGCTCTCGTCTTTTAGATTGCTTTAATTTTAACATAACATTTCCTTCTTTTTCATTTCATGTTTTTCTTTTTCTTTTAAAAGATGAATGCATAAAAAAACTATTTAAAAAATGCCATAATCTCATTTCTTTAAGATTTCTGGTTGATTTTTAAAAAATAGATACTTCTAATGTTAGCAAAATCAGATTATAAAAACACAGACAATAGAAGGTGGGCTAGCCTCTTTTTCCCTAGACAACATCCACTGACCTAACAGGTAATAGAGTCTATGAACTTACAAATGCCTATGAAATGATTTTGGAGGAGGGCATGGCAACCCACTCCAGTATTCTTGCCTGAAGAATCCCACAGACAGAGGAGCCTGGTGGGCTTTAGACCATAGCGTTGCAAAGAGTCAGACGTGACTGAAGCAACTTAACACACATGAAACAATTTAAGACCTGAAAAAGTATTGGTTCTAAAAGACAATGAAGAAAGTTTATAAGTTAAAAATTAAATAATGTTTACTTACATGTATTAAAAAATAGAATATTAGTCAACTGGTCAACTACAGTTCAAGTAAATTTAACTCTTCCATAGTTATATATACATTATATATTTAATGAAGGGTGTGGATGTGTTTTATTATACTTATTGTGATATGTGAGGGACTTCCAAGGAGGAGTGCCAGGGGCTCTTAAAAGACTTAAAGTAAGTGGCCCTGTCTTCCTTAACCTTACCCAAGACCCTGTTCCCTTTTAAAGATAACAAGTCCAATTTGTTTTTTGTTGATTCCTTTCAGCAACAAGGTTTTAAAAGCACATTCTTATATATAAGTGCTCCAGACCTGGCTTCACCATAGACACTGGGGTCTCAGCTCAGCAGATGGTGGTGGAGGCTGTGTGTGCTGCTGGGATTCTGGTGTTTGTTCTCCCGTGCTGATGGCCCTTGGCTCAACACCTTGCTTTGCAATGCCCTTCGCCAAAGGGAACTGGCTCCCTCAAGACTACACTATAGGGACTGGTCAGTGAGGGAGCTGGTGATATAAAATCCTGGCCCTGTGACATCTCTGAAGAGTCACCCCAACCCCTAAGCTTCCTATGGGATGGGCTGCAACTGCATTATTGTTCATCTTCTCCCGAAGCCCTGTTCTTCTTCATTTTTTTTAAAAAAAGAACCGTTTTCTTTTATTTTTAGTTGTGCTGGGTCTTCGTTGCTGCAAGGGCTTTTCTCTAGTTGCGGCAAGTGGGACCTGCTCTCTAGTTGCAGTGCTCAGGCTTCTCATTGTGGTGGCTCCTCTCGTGGCAGAGCATGGGCTCTGGGGCACACAGGCTCAGTAGCTGTGGCTTGCGGGCTCTGGGGCACAAGCTCAACAGTTGCGGCGCACAGGTTTGGTTGCTCCATGGCATGTAGGATCTTCCCAGATCAGGGATCGAACTCTTGTCTCCTGCATTGGCAGGAGCCACCAGGGAAGCCCCCAAAGCCCAGTTCTGCTTTCCCAGTCCTTCACTGTCTTTGCAAGGCTTGCTCCTGAGAGCCCTTCCCAGTAAAACTCCAGTAAACTCATTCTTGCCTCAGTCTCTCCCCTGAGCATCCAACCGGGGACACTGACCTATCTCATTCTTTTTAATGGTTATGTAGAACATTTCACAGAATTACTCTGTCATGTGTCACATTCTGTATGGATGGATACACGAGTAGCTTCTGGTTTTTCTTATATTCTTGATGAACTCCCTTACTTCTTTCAGGTCTTCGCTCAAATATCACCTCATTAAGATCTACCCCTCACCACTCTTTAACCTGTACTCCTGACTTTATATTTTTCAAAGACTTCCCACTCTATAACCCTCTATATAATTTTCCTACTCAGCATGTGCATTGCTTATTGTCCACATCCTTCCACTAGTCTGTAAGCTCTACTACAGGGTCTTCTCTTACTTGCTCACTATTTCATCTCAAGTGTCTAGAATAGTGCCTTGCATGGTAACTATTTGATGCGTATATTCCATATTGAACATCTTTACACATTTATCTTAGTAAACTTTTGTAAAGAGTCAACACTGGGGCTGCTGGATAGAAGGCTCATGAATTTAGGATTTCATCGGTAGTACTAACTGCTCTTCTGAGGGTTACACCAATTTCTACTCTTCTTCAGGTGAATTTTGGAAATAGAACAATTTAAAAGTATTGACTGCCTTTCAGACTCTACTATCAATGAATTCAAGACATTATAAAAAGTTGTGAGAAGTAGCTGTTTAGAAAAACACACAGATGGTGTTGCTGCACTCAACATGAAGCAAACTTCATGACAGTAAACTTCATGGCAGAAAAAGTGGAGCCCGTCAACCTTCCTTTCGGGAAAGTCTTCTCTCTCCATTATGCTGGTTGATGTCCAGTCTGTAATCATGTACTCACTTCTCTTTGGGATCAAAATCTACAAAAAGAGTTTCTGAACTCACAGTGTTTGCTTTGCCACCACACAGGAATTCATTAATCCCTGGGCCCTATTCATAGTTTGAAAGGATTGTGAACAAACTCCAAGCATTAATCCTATGATCTTTTGTACTGATATTTGAGAATTGTCACATCATCAGCAATATCACCTTTAAAACAAATCCATGTGATACCGAGAGTGAAATACCTGGCAAAGGGTTCTTACTGTAGCGTCATTCTGACAAGTTTGCCGTTCTCTGTGATAAACACTGTCATTACTTCTGACAGTGCTGGTAGAAGGTGTTCATTAAAACGTGCAGAAGGAAAACGCCACGTAACTCACGAGTGGATAGGGAAGGAGAACAATGATAACTTTGAAAAGGTAAACATACAGATCAGCTCTCCCTTGCCCTTCTCAGGTACCCTAGCATAAAGGTATTGAGATTCATAAAACTGTCAAAACTAGAATTTTAAATAAACAGGTCGGCCTTTTGTAGTATCTGGAAATAAGTTGCTCTATTCTACTACAGAATTTTTACCTTGGCATATTTGTATATGTCTCAGCATTGTCGACTTTCATTTGGTTACTAGTCTATCACTTAGCAATATATTCTACACATAAATCAAGTCTCTACAGTGCTTGTAGAAAATCACATCTGTTTCTCACAATAGTACTTTGAAATTATCATAAAATCTTTTTCTTCTTTTTTTTTTTTTCTTACATTTTCCTTCTGCCTCTGTTTTCTGCCTGAATCTTAAATAATAACCATTTTCATTGCATTTTATGAACTCATCCAAAGGCATGGGTGGCAGCTGACCAAGTCTTCTTAGAATGTGATTAACAGTGTGGCTGTAAATGAAACCAACACAGGAGTTATGGCCTCTCCAAAAACAATTGTTGGCTGAGAGATGTCTGATTTTATATAAGCATTGGGAAGGTTGCTTTTTCATTTCCTCATAATCTTGGGGGTCAAAGTAGTGAGTCAGAAGATAAAATATAAAAATACAGTGTAGAAAAAGTCAATTTTCTGTATTTTTCTACTCAGCACAGTGGTTACAAATATCTTTCTCTTGTTACATAGAACCATAGTCTATGGAATCATTATATTTCACAAGTTGGAGGGAATCTTCGAATTTCTCAAGTCATTCCACACATACTTTTCCAAGTAAGGAAGCTGAGCCTATAGAGGCTCAATGCATAGTGAAGCTAGTTAGTGACACTTCTTTGTGATCACAGGTTAGTGGCAGTCGGGATCAGGGCTCTCAGGTTTTATGAGTCCTGATACAATGAATTTTCCAAGAGAGAACCACCTCTAAATCTTTCCATTCTTTAATTACTCTCTTGCCAACTCTTAAACAGCTCCAACAATTGTGCCTGCAGTTTTTCAACAACTGTAACAGTACTGGTTTCTATTTGTAATGCTCAATCGACAGCTCTGAATTTCATTAGGGACTTTGTGTCTTGTACAGTTTTAGCTGCTACTGGAATTACCCTGAGGGTAACATGAGGTTTCTGAGTAGCAATCAATTGCAATAGAAGGTGTGGTTATTTTCTTCCTTTATTTTCCACAGGCAATTTATAAACCTTCAAGAGCTTGTCGGCTATTTCGAGTGCTCTGTTTTCCAGTAAGTTTCTTTGCCCTGTGATAATAAACTTAATGCTGCAAAGCCCGTTATTGCGTGTGCATAACGGAAGGCCTGCCTCACTTGCCTGTCTTAATCCAAAGGTTGCAGCTCAAGATAGACCATGATTTAGGACGGTGTCGATAAATTCCTCAAGCTTCTGTAAGAAGGTGGTTGAATCCTATTCTCACCAACCCTCTGTTCCAGGCTGTGAGCCTGACTGACACTTCTCCACTTGTGGGACACATGACCCCTGTTACCTTTGGGAGTCAAATCACCAATCACCTCCACTGCTTATTTCCAGCCTTGGAACCTATGACTTCAGCCTTCCCTCATGCTACAAGTTTTAGTTCTCCACCAGGTCCACAGAAATACTTATCTTAAAGTATGCATTGCTATCATTTTAGCCACTATTACTTTGTAAAGTTACAGTCCATCTTAATCAGAAATCCCCCAAACACACCTTGTGAATGAGTTAGGGATGGTATTCAACTATCTTGCTACTGCATTCATTCAGGTTGTGATGACCAGTGATGATGAACACAGTCTCTACTTCTCTAAAGATGGCTCCAGTTTGTCCAATGGGACTCTTAGAGTGAGTATTGATATTTCAAAATTTATTTGCTCTCCCTCATATGCCCTTTGGTTGTTGTGGGTACAACCAAGAGGGAAATGCCAAGATTAAAATGCTTTTCAAAATTCTAGCATGTAGCTAGAGCCATTAAAAAATATTAAGATTCTGGAATTGGTGGTGTAACTGTTAAGAATTTCAACCAGAAAAGGGAGGTGTGGTAGGTAGAACTGAGAGATCACTCCCAAGATTCTCACCCCTGGCATATACACCCATGTCTCCCCACCTCCACCAATTTGAGGGTGGTTGTTGTTGTTCAGTCACTAAGTCATATCTGATTCTTTGCAACCCCATGAACTCTAGGCTCCTTGTCCTCCACTATCTCCCAGAGTTTTCTCAAATTCATGTCCACTGAGTCAGTGATACCATCCAACCATCTCATCCTCTGCCACCCCCTTCTCCTTTTGCCTTCAATCTCTCCCAGCATCAGGGTCTTTTCCAATGAATCGGCTCTTTGCATCAGGAAGCCAAAATATTAGAGCTTCAGCTTCAGCACTGGTCCTTTAAATTAATATTCAGGGTTGATTTCCTTTATGATTGACTGGTTTGATTTTGCTGTCCAAGGGACTCTCAAGAGTCTTCTCCAGCACAATTTGAAAGCATTAGTTCTTCAGCGCTCAGTCTTCTTTATGATCCAACTCTCCCATTCGAAAAGGAAATTGCAACCCACTCCAGTATTCTTGCCTGGAGAATCCCATGGACAGAGGAGCCTGGTGGGCTACAGTCCATACGGTCACAAAGAATTGGACACAACTGAAGCAACTTAGCATTAGCACTCGAAAAATTATAGCTTTGAGTATACTGACCTTCATTGGCAAAGTGATATCTCTACTTTTTAATATGCTGTCTAGGTTTCTCGTAGTTTTCCTTCTAGGGAACAAGAGTCTTTTAATTTGAGAGTGAACAGGATTGTGAATATGATGGGATTCACTCCCATAATTCAGTTCAATTCAGTTGCTCAGTCGTGTCTGACTCTTTGTGACCCCCATGGGCTGCCAATGCAGTAGCTGCAGGAGATGTCAGTTCAATCCCTGGGTCAGGAAGTTCTGGACACCATTATAACTGGAAGCACCCAAAACATTATACTGTTTTATGACATAAAGCATGAAGAGAGTGGTATAACTTGGTGATCAAGTAATATACTGTTCCATGACATCACAATTTCAAAAACTTTTAGACTTCACATTTTTAGTTTTGGTTCAAAAGCATGCCAGTCCTGAGTACTGTCAGTGGCAAGATCCATTTGGGAGTCACTGAAAGCTCAAACATTTTCCCTAGAAAGCAAGATGCTTGCAGTGCCCGTCCTCACTCTAATAAGAGACTCTGCCCTGTTCAGAAAACAAAACAGGCTCCTCTACTTTAATCTGACTAATTTTTTCCATCTGCATATGTATCGGGTTGGTCAAAAAGTTCATTTGTGTCTTTGGCCAACCCAAAGTATCCACGGTATACCTGGCCCTTCAATTAGCAAAAGAAAAAAAAAAATCTGCTTTTCAGGCTCTCAGAAGAGAGCAATGTTTATTTGATCACCATCTACTCCTTGCCACAGCTCTCCTGATACTTGACAGGCATGGAATTAGGAGAATGCAATGAATCCATTCTTCCAGGCATCTAAATTCTATCAAATTAGATACCTGCCCCTTCAACTGTCTATGACCACGGTTCATTGGAGTAGGGCCAGAGACTACTGATTTAGGAGTAACAGTGAATTGGACCAATTCATGGCCTATCACAAGATCCTCATGCCACAGACTATATGAGGACACCTGAGTCAGATGATCTGCAAGCGGTGTTACCTGTGGCTTCCTATGTTCTGCCTGTCAGTCTCCACCCTCAAGATGAAATGTCAAGGCTAGGTCATCTTAGACATGTTTATGCCATGTCTTCAGTGTTCATGAAGAGTATACATGAGAAATGGTCACATGAAGAATAACTGTGACAAATCTTCACTGATGAGGATACAGTCATTATGTTTTCTCTTAGTATAAGAGCCAATGCAGGACATTTCTTCAAAAATTTCATACAAAGAAAATAAAGTTATGTAAATATACTGTCTTGTTTTATCATTCAATGAGAAAGACACTCTACTGGCAGCCAAAATAAAGTTATCTAAATAAGCTGTGCCGTGCTGTGCTGAGTCGCTCGTCATATCCAACTCTTTGCAACCCCATGGACTGTAGCCCGCGAGGCTCCTCTGTCCATGGGGATTCTCCAGGCAAGAATACTAGAGTGTGTTGCCATGCCCTCCTCCAGGGGAATCTTCCCAACACAGGGTTTGAACCCAGGTTTCCTGCATTGCAGGTGGACTCGTTACCATCTGAGCCACCAGGGAAGCACAAGAATACTGGAGTGGGTAGCCTGTCTTTTCTACTGGGGGAATTCCCTGACCTAGGAGTTGAACTGGGGTCTCCTGCATTGCAGCAGATTCTTTACCAGCTGAGTTACTTGGGAAGCCCCTAAATAAGGTAAGTCTTGTTTTATTATTCAGTGAGAAAGATAATCTACTGGCAGGCAAGAATCTCAGAGTTAAGGTCAATGTTCAATTATAGTAACTCTATTAGCCTTGATAAGTATCTTCTTCCTACCTGAATCCTTTCTATTTGTATTTCAATATGCTGTGATGAATGCCTTTTTAGAGAGTAGCCTATTTGTATATTTTAAAACGTTCAAGTGGATGATAAACAAAGCTTTAAGAATATATTATAAAAGCCCAAATCTTATATTCTAAGATGCAATATAATAAAATGGTTAAAAGCCATACTGCAAGGTTCAAAGCCCAATTCAGCTACTCTTGATTTTGGATAAAGTTTAACCTCTCTGTGATTCAGCTTCCTTATCTCTAAAATGGAGGAAATAAGAGTACCTCCTAATAGGGTTATTTTGAAGAATAAATGTATCAATATACAGGAAGCACTTGGTAAACACTAAAAACAATTTTCTCTTATTATCTCGTGTGTGTGTGTGTGTGTGTGTGTGTGCGCGCTTAGTCCCTCAGTTATGTCCATCTCTCTGCAGCCTGCCAAGCTCCTCTGTCCATAGAATTTTCCAGGCAAGAATACAGGAGTGGGTTGCCATTTCCTCCTCCAGGGCATCTTCCCAACACAGGGATTGAACCCACGTCTCCTGTGTCTCCTGAATTGGCAGGCGGATTCTTTATCACTGCACCACTTGGGAATCCCAAATATCTCATGAGGTAATGTTAAACTCTATCAGTACATGGTATGATCAAAACGTCATATCCTATTTGGCCCCTGAACTTTATCCATTCAAATGCAATGTATAATGCTTACCCACTGTGGCAGATGCTGACGAGAGCAGAGATTTGCCCCAGGAGCCCCAGCCTGCCCATCCCCCTCCACGTGGAGAGGAATCCAAAGCCTGTAAAAAACCAGATTAGCCACAAGGTCAGCAATTCGTTTATCCCTGGATGGGAAAATATCCATTCGTTTGAAACACAGAGAAGGTTAAACAAATCACCAACAGCCATATCTCACTGGATTATAGTTTATAAGGACCATAAAAGAATATACCAATCCATGCTGCAATGTGTACTTTGGAATCAAACTGATGTCTAGTGGTGTTGGCATCTGAGGGCTTAAAGTGAGAAGGGAATTTGATGTCAACCAAGACCCAAATCTCCCATTATCTGGAAGACAGTGACAGGGCTGTGGAGGGGAGGGGAAGATTTAATACCTTTGAGCACAGAATGACTTGAAAAACTCCAAAACAACTTTGACTCATGCAATTTTTTCCCCAGAACTAGAAAAAAAATGTACTCTTCAAGGTAGATAGAGTTAACTTTCAAATCTCTAGGGTGGTAGGAGGAGCTTTGGCATGGATGGTAGCAGGCAAGCTATCTACAAAAGCATCAGTAAACTTGAAGATGGGGAGCAGCAACAGGAAGCCTTTTGAGGTAGACAAATTTCAAGGGGTCCACCCCACCCACAGTGACCCCTGGAACTGTATCTCTCACTGTCGGTGGGCACAGTTGATTCAAATTCTTTTTCCTACGTATTTGGATTGGGACACAGATTCTTGTTCAGCTTGAATAGAAGATCCACCATGCAGACCAAGAATTAAGAGAAAGCAGAGTGAGCAAAATGAAGGAGATAAGCTCAGGGAAGCTGTCTGGATTCCAGGTAGTTTCTCAACCCCTGGTTCCTGTCTCTCTTCAAAGCTCTTCGGCCTTCCTACCTTTGGGTTCTATGTGATTCCAGCGCAGTATTTCTCTCTTTCTCTCAATATTTTTGTTCACTGATATATCCACAGAGCATAGAAGAGTTCATGGTGTATAATGAGTGCTTATTTATTTATTCAACAGCTAAATTTAGCTGTTGAATAAATGACTGAAATTCATCGATTTTCTCAGGTGTGCAATAGTTTCTGTAACTTGTGACCAATGCATCCTGACTCAAAAAAAAAAAAAAAGAACCACCCCTCTCCCTTAATATCCAGGAATACATTTTACAAAATGAGGCAAAAATACATTAGGTGGTAGAGAATTACAGCGATTTCATTCCAAGAAAAGAAAGGAAGAAGTTAAGGAGGAAGTGAAAAATTCCTACAGAGTTTGTAGATTCTATAACTTTTGACCCAAGGCTGGTCCATCATCCTCCCCAACTACCTTCCCCCTGCAGTCTTCTACCCTTTCAGATAAGAGCAGCCATGTGAAACAGCTTTGACCAATGAGATATAAATGAGAAAGGGTTCACTGTCATGATAAATTATACAGTTACAGCTGGTGGCAACTCTCCCCTCTCCTTTTATCCTGCCCTGAATGTGAACCCGGTGCTCGAAACTGAAGCAGCCATTTTTGCTGCCTTAAGGGACAGGCCAGGGAATCACACTAGCTCTGGCCCTGGTGGGCTACTAAACAAATATGAGTTATTGCCTATCTCCATTCTGTTAAATGAGAAATAAAAAAAGAAATCACTATTTTGTAAGCCATTATATGTTAAATTTTAGTTGAGCTTTCCTGATGGCTCAGATGGTAAAGAATCTGCCTGCAATGCAGATTCAATCCCAAATGCTATTCCTAACTGATTCACTTAATTAATATCAAACACCATCCATCAGTGTAGACTACTGGTTAAATGTAAACATTATGGAATTAAATTGCTTGGGTTTGACTCTAGGCTCTACCATTTTGGACAAGTTAATTACTCAAGTCTTTTAAAGTCATTATCAACATTACAAAATGCAGCCATGAGTATAAGAACCAATAACCTCACAGGTTTATTGTGAAAATTAAAATAATTCACATAAAGCTGTGAGCATAGTGCTAACACATAATAAATACTCTAGAAATGTTAACTGTTAATAATAAGAATAATTAACTACAGTTTTAACACTAAGAAGCAAAAAGCTATGAAAGTTGGCTGACATTTTTTTTTCTGTTTGGAAACAATGAGAAGCTTGTTAACGTGAATGGAAATACTCAAGATTCATGACAGTCTGCTTTCATTTTTGGAGTCTACATTGATTTACTTCACTTGAGCAATGAAGCCAGTGGCAATTTTATACCATGATGAAGACAGATGTAAGTTGGTGATTAATATAATTCTTTCATGGGATAAATCACTACCTATGTGATTAGGGAAAGTTAATACACTTAGGGGTGACAGCTTCTGACTCAAATTTACAATACTTAATATGCTCTGACAGCTGGTAATTGACTAGCAAATGGAAATAAATGTTAAATGAGTCTAGAACTTTTTGCAGTATAAGTGACTACTTCAATTGCTTTATTAATAAAGCTTCTTTGACATTGAGCTGTGACTTCTTGATCAGCTACAAAGAATGGCAAATACTCAAATAACAAAATGTGTACATTTAACATAAAAACCATATAAACTGTTTGACATGGACTGGAAATATATCCAGTGGAGTACTGTAAATATATCCAGTGGAGTACTGTCTCCACTTTAAGTGGCTTTAATGTCACATGCTTATGAGACTATAAAGTAGGCAGCATGGATCTACTCAGGTATCCCATTTTCATATATGAAAAATTTAAAACTTTCTCCTCATCCTCACCCATGTAACTCCCACCTCCTTTAACAGACGACTTTACATCCTAATCCATAGAGAAACTAGAAGCCATCTGATAAGAACTCTGTCAACTTCCTGCCCCCTCCCCCTAAACTCTCAGAAGAATACGAGTCATATTGTAACAGCAAATCAGACTTGGCTTGATCAGGAGGGATCTCCAAAACCCAAATGGAGATTATTGATACATCTATAAGTGTTGTATGCACCTAAGAAGATGAAAGAGTGCAAGATTCTATCAAGTTCCAAGTTCTTTAAATAGAAAAGACATTTACATATCGGATATTCCATTTAAAGGTCTTTATCATTAAATAGAAAATTTATTTATTTTTAAGTTATCAAGTAGAAAAATATGTATACATCTTAGAATTCCATTAAATTCAAAGGTTTTCAGTACTTAAGATAGAAAATATATGTACCTCTTTTAAAAGATAAAGACCAACCTGATAGTCCTATTTCCTTTACTAGATTAAGATT
This sequence comes from Bos mutus, assembly GCF_027580195.1. NCBI lineage: Eukaryota > Metazoa > Chordata > Mammalia > Artiodactyla > Bovidae > Bos > Bos mutus. The sequence goes on along the minus strand of NC_091622.1, from coordinate 58,091,271 downwards.
TAGAGACTATGTATATAGCTTTGGTCTTGGGATATGGACAGAAGAAGTTGTGAGACCAAACCCTCTTTAAGTTTTGTAACTCATGACACAGCTGTTCTAAGGAGGGGCTCAGTGTGACATTTGGGAGGATGTAAATTGCTCTGATGCCAGCATCTCTGTTAAAATATTTGCTAAAAAAGGGCCTCAGTTGTTCCCAAGGAACTTTCTTTCTTGGTTAGTATGCATCATTCAACTCCAGGGAGATTTCAAATTAAGTATAGAAAGGTTTTAAAGCATGGAAGTCATACAATTAATCATTTTGTGCATATTTCTTCTTTTCTGTACTACTGACGCTTAAAGGAATTCGAGTGATTAGAGTGACAATGTTTTGAAAATCAATTAAAAATGAATAATTGAATTATCAGACTTCTGATTTTTAAGTTGAAATGTACCTAAATTTATGCATAATGTTTGAAGTCAAGTGGGCCTTAGGAAGCATCACTATGAACAAAGCTAGTGGAGGTGATAGAATTCCAGTTGAGCTATTTCAAATCCTAAACGATGATGCTGTGAAAGTGCTGCACTCAATATGCCAGCAAATTTGGAAAACTCGGCAGTGGTCACAGGACTGGAAAAGGTCAGTTTTTATTCCAATCCCAAAGAAAGTCAATGCCAAAGAATGTTCAAACTACCGCACAACTACACTCATCTCACATGCTAGCGAAGTAATGCTCAAAATTCTCCAAGCCAGGTTTCAATAGTATGTGAACTGTGAACTTCCAGATGTTCAAGCTGGTTTTAGAAAAGGCAGAGGAACCAGAGATCAAATTGCCAACATCCGCTGATCATTGAAAAAGCAAGAGAGTTCAGAAAAACATCTACTTCTGCTTTATTCACTATGCTAAAGCCTTTGCCTGTGTGGATCACAGCAAACTGTGGAAAATTCTTAAAGAGATGGGAATACCAGACCACCTTACTTGCCTCCTGAGAAATCTGTATGCAGGTCAAGAAGCAACAGTTAAAATTGGACATGGAACAACAGACTGGTTCCAAACCAGGAAAGGAGTATGTCAAGGCTGCGATTGTCACCCTGCTTATTTAACTTATATGCAGAGTACATTATGAGAAGTGTGGGGCTGGATGAATCACAAGATTGCCAGGAGAAATATCAATAACCTCAGATATGCAGATGACACCACCCTTATGGCAGAAAGTGAAGAAGAACTAAGGAGCCTCTTGATCAAAGTGAAAGAGGAGAGTGAAAAAGTTGTCTTAAAACTCAGCATTCAGAAAACTAAGATCATGGCATGCGGTCCCATCATTTCATGGGAAATAGATGGGGAAATAATGGAAACAGTGATAGGCTTTATTTTTGGGGGCTCCAAAATCACTGCAGATGGTGATTGCAAGCCATGAAATTAAAAGATGCTTGCTCTTTGGAAGAAAAACTATGACCAACCTAGACAGCATATTAAAAAGCAGAGACATTAATTTGCCAACAAAGGTCTGTCTAGTCAAAGCTATGGTTTTTCCAGTAGTCATGTATGGACGTGAGAGTTGGATCATAAAGAAAGCTGAGAGCCAAAGAATTGATGCTTTTGAACTGTGGTGTTGGAGAAGACTTTTGAGAGTCCCTTGGACTGCAAGGAGATCCAACCAGTCCATCCTAAAAGAAATCAGTCCTGAATATTCACTAGAAGGACTGATGCTGAAGCTGAAACTCCAATATTTTGGCCACCTGATGCGAAGAACTGACTCATTGGAAAAGACCCTGATGCTGGGAAAGATTGAAGGCAGGAGAAGGGGACGACAGATGAAGAGATGGTTGGATGGTATCACTGACTCGACGGACATGAGTTTGTGTTAAGCTCTAGGAGTTGGTGATGGACAGGGAAGCCTGGCGTGCTGCAGTCCATGAGGCTGCAAAGAGTTGGACAAGACAGTGACTGAACTGAACTGATGGAACCTAAGGGGTCATTCAGTCCACTCCATAAATTTAAGATTTACAACAATTCTTAAGTACTCAGCAAGATCTTGTTTAAGTAGGTAAATGAGGTACTTAAAAAGTAGATAGAGTATATTAAATTTATACACGTAGATAAAAAATATTTGACCATGTTTAAGTTGCCATAAAGGACCAAGCATTAATCAAAAGCCCCTTGAACATGAGTGTTCAATTATGCTAGACTTCTAAATAGAGTAAGATTTGTGAGATGAATACTACAGAGAATTGACATTTTGATTCTATAACCTTAATAAATTGAATACTAATTGTTCAAACCAAGTTGAAAGTCTGAGTAGTGTTTTTTTATGGACAAAACACTGGCCTATATCAAAACCCCATTTCAACACAAGTCTAATTTTACTGTATCCCCCACTCACAATTACTTCTTTCCCTTCTATCATAATGGAAGTGGTATCTTCCTCTTGGTTGTAATTATCACCACCATCTGATCTCCTCTGGGCCTGGGAAGGTTGGTTCTCCCTTTTCTTCTGGCTTTTCAACCTTTCTCTACTGGCTGCTTCCCACATTTAATTATGTGCACCATCCTCCATCTTAAAACAAGCAAATGAAAATCACGATGACAAAATGTTTTGTTTTTTTTTTCCCCCAACTTGTCTGGTTTCTGTTCCATGTCTTTCTTTCTTCTTTACCTCTTAAAAAAGGTGCCTACCTTCTGAATCCACCCCCTCCACCCACCACAGTGACTCTTCCATGGTCACTGTTTCATGAAACCATCCTTATCAAGATCACAAGGGCTCCCTCATGGTCAGAGCTATGGACTCATTATAGTCACTTTATTTCTTGACCTCTCAGTAGCACCAGAAGCTTAACCACTTTTCAATCCTTAAAAGATTCTGTTCTCATGACCTGGCTTCCATGCCCTATCTTCTTACTCTTGCATTTTTTGTCTTTCCCTTATCATGATGATTTCAGTTTACTTTAGAAAGTTTCCACACATATTGTGGGAGCTCCTTAAGTTGCAACCCAACTGCTTCAAGCATTCCAATAAAGTACACATAGTCCAGGTGGTCAGCTGGCATCCTAATCAGAAAAGGCATACTCCAGAGGCAGCTATAATGAACACTTCTATTATTCACATCTCTATTAACATCTGAGGCTTTGCAAATTAGCATACTGAATTACAGAAATGGGCTTTAACTGGTAAACATGGTAGACTGGTAACTAGCATTTTGAATACCTGAAAGGGGTTCTAGATTGTGAAATTAAAGGTATTCAACACTAGTTGGTGATTAAATATATTTTAGAGCCTTTTCCTACCTTTACATGAACAGGGTAAAAGAAAGGATTTTACCCTGTTCTAAGTGGTCTTCTATTCATCTCTGAACTCTGGAGAATTCTGGTTTCTCAATGCCAAGTATAAAGGACGAAATCTCTGCTCCTAGATTTCTAGGCATTTGCCTTGAATGAACCTTTCACTCGAAGTAGTGGTCAAGGCATGTAAAAGGTCAGATCAATGGAACATTCTCAAGTCTACATGAGTTTTCATGAACTATTTTAAACATTTTTGTTAATTAATGTTTAATTAAAAAATGTCAGTGTGGTATAACATGATTTGAAATTTAATTTATAGAATGAACTTTACTGGCAACCACAACCTATCAAACAGACTCTAAGAGCTGTTCATGACCAAATTGACTTAGAAACATAGACTTCAGGGCCAGGTCCCTGGCCTTTGATTTTATTTATTTATATATAACACCTGGGCAATCTGACCCACTCCCATACTCCCATTAACACCCAATGGCTAATGGCCTCCAAATCTCTCCCCACCACCTCCCCTGGGCTCCAGACCACTATAATCAACTATCTACAAAATATCTTCACATGGATGTCTCATGGTATGTCCAATACTGAGCTCACCATGTTCTCAATCTCACCTGAATCCTCAACTAGTTCTTCTGTGTACCAATATTAGTGATTCCCAAACACTGGTCCACAGTCTGACACTAAGAGTATTACCTGGGGGAACTTACTAAAAATACAGTGTCTTAGCTTCCACTGTGATCTTTTAAAGAATAAGAACCTTTCAGGGTAGATCCCAGGAATCCAAACTTCTAACAAACTTCCCCGGTGATTATAACACACCACCAGATTTATGAAGCACTGTCCAATGCAACTGAGCTTCCGAGGTGGCCCAGTGGTAAAGAATCTGTCTGCCAGTGCAGGAACCACAGGTTTGATCCCTGGGTCAGGAAGATCCCCTGAAGGAGGAAATGGCACCCCATTCCAGTATTCTTGCCTGGGAAATCCCATGGACAGAGAAGCCTGATACAGTCCATGGGGTTGCAGAGTCGGACATGACTGAGAGACTAAGCATGAATGCTGCTGCTGCTGCTAAGTCACTTCAGTCATGTCCAACTCTGTGCGACCCCACAGAGGGCAGCCCACCAGGATCCCCTGTCCCTGGGATTCTCCAGGCAAGAACGCTGGGGTGGGTTGCCATTTCCTTCTCCAATGCATGAAAGTGAAAAATGAAAGTGAAGTCGTTCAGTCGTGTCCGACTCTTTGTGACCCCATGGACTGCAGCCTACAAGGCTCCTCTGTCCATGGGATTTTCCAGGCAAGAGTACTGGAGTGGGTGCCATTGCCTTCTCCGAAGCATGCATATGCATGTCCAATACAACCAAAAGGTAACAGCTACCATCTGGTTGCTCAAGTGAAAAATCAGATGTCTTCATGTGGCAAGTCATAAAAAAGAGAAACACTCCAATAGAACTGGAGCAAACTCTACTCACTCATTTAAGAGGCAAAAATCTGTCATCAGCAGATCTTGGCCTATGTTCTCTCACTTTTGTCTCTGCTGACAGAAATTTTATTGTTCTTAAGCACCCTGCTTTTCCTTTTCTAGGGAGAGAACTAGTGAGTGGTAGTCTGTGTTTTCCTTTGAGTACTTTGAGTGGTAACATTGCATTCTTTACTTTCTTCATGATTGGCTTTTTAATGTATTGGTATAGGACAGTAGGGATGAAATTTTTTCAGTCTGGGTAATATTTCTTAATGCTAAGAATTTAGGGAAATTTGAACTAGATTAGATCTTTTAGGGGCTGATAGACTAGCACATGGGCGTCCCTCATAGCTCGGAGGGTAAAGAATCTGTCTGCAATGCGGGAGACCTGGTTTTGATTTCTGTGTCAGGAAGATTCCCTGGAGAAGGGAATGGCTACCTACTCCAGTGTTCTTGCCAGGAAACTCCATGGACAGAGGAGCTTGGCAGGCTATAATCCATGGGGTTGCAAAGAGTCAGACATGACTGAGTGACTTTGAGAGAGAGGGAGAGACTAGTACATAATAAGGTCCCACAAGATTTCTGGGAATAAATGTCATTCCAACCTAGCACCCACGACAAACATCTCTGAACTGAGGATGAAGACTACACCAACTCCTTAAGATTGATTTGGGTGCTCCATCTCAGGCTTCCTTGTGCCTGGCCTATCTAGTATATATCTAGTACACTAAGACACACTATGAAGTGAAGTGTTAGTTGCTCAGTTGTGTCCAAATCTTTGTGACCCCACGAACTGTAGCCCTCCAGGCTTCTCTGTCCATGTGATTCTCCAGGCAAGAATACTGGAGTGGATTGCCATTCTCTTCTCCAGAGGATCTTTTCAACCCAGGGATAGAATCTCCTGCATTGCAGGCAGATTCTTTACTGTTTGAGCTACAGGAAAGTCCAAGACATACTATAATTGCTTTCATATAACACTTCCTTTCCCAACTAGATGGGAGGCATCCTGAAGATAGTTACACTACCCAGCTTCTGGAGCATAATACATCGTGTCATGGGGCTGGTAAAGATTTAGACTCTAGTCCAACCTCCAAAGTTCAAGGGGGCCTGGGGACCATCTCTTATGGATGTTGTGGTGTGGATTCCTGAAAGAAGCCTTAACTCAATGGTTTCTGAGTCTGTACATCAGAATGGATGACAAAGAGAAGGGGCCCTAAAGACAGAGACAGCTTCTCTGAGTGCATCAACTGTGATGGTGTGACCCTTCAAAGAAGACGTGCCAGCTGAGTAGCTGGCAGAACCATTGGCCCCAGAGTGCCTCCTGGTCACACCGTCCTGCCTGCCAAGTGATGGCTGCCATGCTGATTCAGGCAAAGGGGAAGCTAATAAGGTGAATTTTAAGGGGACCAAGACCCAAAGTAACTAGATACCACTTATAGAAAAAACATATACATTTAAACCCATTATCACAAAATCTAGTGTGTCATAGAAGAAACGACTTCCTCAATGACTATTCTGCCAGGTTTTTTAAAAAACAGGCATTTCCCCTTAGAAACTTTTTTTAAGAGGTGATGAGATTCTCTTAAACTCGAATACATCTAGGACCAGACAGGCTTTTGAACTTTTCCTGAAGGACTTGTCATTCCTCAGCAGACCTGTGTTCAAGATCCAACCAACCAATGTACAAATGAACTTTTGATTCAAGATTTTTTGCAGAATTCATTCTCTTCTGGATCAACAGAAAAATGGTTGTTTTCATCACCGCAAAAGAACTTCCTGTAAGTGTGCAATGAAGAACCAATAAAATAGAGCAAACGAACAATGCTTGAAGATGAAGCACCCAACTGAATTCTTCTAATATCAACTTAAGACAAAAGGATAAGTTGCAGAGAGAGAGAGAGTAGAATCCCCTTTTCAAGTAATTATTAAGAAGAGACTATATCTGTACCTAGTTAGAAGGTTTAAATGTAACCTGGGTGAAAGAGATATGTTTTCCTCTCAAGGCCCTTCCAGCCACCTGTATTAACTTTCTGTTTTCTTAGAACCAACATGCTCACAGGAATTCCTCCCACATCCTGCTTCTATCTGAGCTCCTGATGCAACGCCCCCCGTCTCCTGCCACCCACCACCCTCGCCACCCCCTCAACACACACAGGCAGAGCCACAGCTCTAACTCTGTGGCCAGTCTCTGAACTTCCATTCAGATACTTTGTGAAGCTTCATGATAAGGAAATGCTCCCCTTTTCAAAGCTATCGGTAGGGGAGGGGAGGTGCCGGGAGGGGAATACCTGTCTGCCAGTTGGCTCTTTCTCTCTCTCTGTAGCATTAAGGAGGTTTACAAAGTGCTCTCAAAAGCAGAATTCATTCGATTTGCTCAAAATGTAAGAAGATGGATGTGTAGGAGCATCCTGACTTTTTATTTTGCTATCTTTATTAGCAAACTTGTTATAACTTTTAGAAGTCTGAAACTGGCATGTATAATCTAGCCTTCATGAGCACACATATCACGACTCAATGAAGCTCTTATAGCTTCTTTGAATCATCTTCGGTCAGAATGTCATGGTTAAGATATATATTTTTTAATGTACAAAAGCATGTATTAATAGTAGCAGTTACAATAACAACTGGGAACCAATGCGCCCCAGTAGAAAGACAGCATGGAAGGAACACAGGTTCCAAAGTCAGGCACACAAGTTAGTACAGGTAGAGGGCATATCCTATTGGTTACGTTTCTCTGGAGAATTCAGACTACTATCCACCCTGTCATCATTCTTTCTTCCCCACTCCCAATTATTTCTCAAAGCTCTCTCAGTGGTTGAAATGTTCAGCTAGAGTTGAGACCCTTTGATCTAGAAATTCTTAATCCCTCAGGGGGTCCATGGATGGCTTTAAAGTGTCTGTGATATCATGGAACTCATAAACAAAATTTTGCATGTATATTTACATAACTGATCCAAACTCCCAGCTGGTCCTCAGATCCCTTCCATGACATTCAGCAGAATGATCATTTGTTTTTGTTTAAACATCTCCAGTGATGGGAAAACCCTTCCTTTCATCTCATCTTAGAATAATTCTGAGAGTCAATTTGAGGAAACTGAGGCCCAAGAAGTCTGCTTTTGAGTAAAAGAATCACAAAACATTAGTCAGAAGGATACCTCGTGGTCTTCATGGGCAAATTCTTCATTTTACAGAGGAAAAACTGAAGCACAGAGAAATTTGGTGTCCTGCCCAAACTAAGAGAGTTAATGATAGATGGGGGATGGAAGCCCAGCTGCCCAACTCCCCGCTTAGCCTGCCTCCCTCACTGCATGCAGCAGACTCACCTCAAGGAGGGGACGTGTGGGGCACACTTCGGGAGAGCAGGGCCGATCCCCCTACACTGTAGCATCCTTCTAGAAGGCAGGTTCGGAGGAGAGTGGCCCATCTCCTCAAGTCCTGCAGAGTGCCTCCCCACTCCTTCCGGTCCCCACGTGGATGGAGGGAAAGGTGTCAGGAAAACCCAGCTTGGTCATACTGATGTGGAATGAGGTAGTGACATGGAGATACTGGCCTGCCATCCCCCAGAGAGTCAGGTGCAGGCGCTAAAGTGAAGCACAAGGGTGTTCTGCTGTTGTCTCCGGAAGGTGGTATGTGATGATAAAAGGGGAATCTGCAGGTTTCAGATCTTCAGAGTGGGTTTGTAAATATGCAGCAAAATTTAAGTGATGTTAAAGAAGCATTAACTTGTTTAGGGTGGAATTAGGTTCGTTAATAATCTGGACTCGTTATATTCAATATTACAATATCATTCACTTACTGAGTAGCTCCCTTACTGAGCTCACTTACTAAGTAGCTTAATATCTTACTGAGTTGCTTAAGATCTCTGAGCCTGATTGCCTCATCTATAACTTGGGGTTAATAATATCTAGCTTAGAACCTCAAGGAACTGTTGTATGGAGTGAATTACTTAACATATAGAGTAGTTAGGAGAGAGCCTGTTGTGTCCAATAATTTGGTGGTGGTTATTGTTAATAAAAATACAATCAACAAAATGAAAATATTAAAATGACCAATTATTCTCATATATACCTTTTCTCACCAAACAATACATCTCTGATGATAGAGGTAATGTCATAGTGTATACTGAATTCCCAATTCCTAACCTCATAGCTTGGCACAAATCTATGCCCATGGTAGGTATCAGTAAGAACTCGGTCAAATGAACCACTCCTACCGGATCACTCTGTTCTTTCAGGGGTATTTCGGATCCAGGTTCTGCCTCGAGGCTCACAGCATCAACACACTCAGTGAGGGCATCCTCAGCCACTTCTCCGTTGAGGGGCGGCTCCGTGGCGCCAAGGTCTTTGGGCTCCTCAGCGAGTCCAGTGTCAGCAGTCTCTGCACCCTGAACAGCCTCATTTTCATGCACATCTCTTCTGGGATTCACTGGCGTTAGCTCATTTGAAATTGTAGCTGAATCACAGTGCACTTCTGCATCTTTGGGTAAAGTATCACTGTTGGGCTTGTTGGTAATTTCTTCTTTGTCTCCAGAGGCTAACGTGTCATCGCCATTGTCAGACATTTTAATATCTGTTAACAGGATTACAAACAAACAACTTACTCTTTATCTGAATTATTCAATTTTAATTCAAAGCCCTGAATAATTAAATCTGGTGGAGATAAGCTTTTTGCTACCAAGAAGAAACTTTATGCAACCTCTGTGTTGGCCGAATAATGGCCCCGCAAAATATCCATGTCATAATCCTTGGAATGTGACTTGGCTTCCTATGCAGTGAGGTCCTTATATCTTTATTTTAGACTAATGAAATTATCAGGCTTCCCAGGTGGCTCAGTGGTCAAGAATCTGCCTGCAATGCAGGAGATGCAGGAGACACAGGTTCCATCCACGTTCACCTTGTGAATGTTACTTTGTATGGCCAAAAGGACTTTGAAGATATGATTCAATTAAGAATCTTGGATTACCTGCATGGGTCTTAATTGAAATCACAAGTGTCCTTATCAGAGCAAGGCAGAGGGAGATCTGACTGCAAAGAGGAAAAGCTAATGTGATGACAGAAGCAGATTGGAGTGATGCACTCAGAAGATGAAGGGACAGACCACAGACCACAAGGAACACAGGTGGCCACTAGATGTTGAAAAGTCAAGGAAAACATTCTCCCTTCAGACTCTAGAACTCTAAGAGAATACATTTGTATTGCTATAAATCACTATGTTGGTTGTACTTTGTTGCAGTAGCAGTAGGAACTAATACAGACCTACAGTGCTATCTTTAAACTTTCATGGATCTTTCACCTGGCATGAGGAAATATACATATAGGAACTAAGAGTATTATCTGTATCTGTGAAAGTATTTACTTCATATGACTTAATTATATTTGTAGCCATAAGAATAAGCATGGAAAATACCTGAGAGCTTATTTAAAAATGCTTGACATTTAGTATTGCAATTTGGTCAGAAATTCAAATTGAAAAAAACATACATACACAGAAGTGTGCCTTGTTGGGTACCAGCCCATGAAGGTCTGAGCTTTCTTTGGTGAATAGTTTAGATGGGGAAACACAAGGATGAAATGGAATAAAGAAGTGACATATTAAGCCAAATGAGGAATGGAGCCATTACAAAATAACACACGAAACAGAAACCTCTTTATGAAGCTTGTGAGTTATTGCTACCATGTACAACAGTGAAGGTCAATAGAACTTTCAGTGATGATGAAATGTTCTGTATTCATGATGGCAAATATGGTAGCTAAGAGTCACATATAGCTATCAGATACTTGAAATGTGGCTGGTGCAATGGAGGAACTAATTTTTTAATTTAATTTTAAATAATTTTAACTTAAATTTATATAGACATGTGTGGCTAGTGGCTACCTTATTGGATAACATATATTCAGAAGATAGTTCAAGATGATAATTTCCTTGTGTGTGTTTGCGTGCATGTGTGTATGTTCAATCAAATCAGTCATGTCAACTCTTTGCAACCCTATGGACTACAGCCTACCATGCTCCTCTGTCCATGGGATTCTACAGGCAAGAATATTGGAGTGGGTTGTCATGCCTTCCTCCTGGGGATCTTCCTAACCAGGAGTTGAACTCATGTCTCCTGCATTGCAGGCAGATTCTTTATCATTGAACCACCTGGGAAGCCGGATAATTTCAGTAGTCTAAAAAAGAGATAATGACCTCACTATATAGGAAACCAAGTTGCAGGCTAATCAGTGGGTATTTTTGTTGACCTCGGTGTTTACCAACTGGTCAAATCTCTGGTCACTGTTAAAACCACAGTATGTGGGAAGCCATCTCACATACTGGCCATGTGATGACAGTGGCCAACTTACAATTCACGTGCACCTGCCAACCTTCTTGACCCTTCAAACAGTTGTTCCTTAAATTGTCCAGCTATTTTCTTTTATCTCTCCCTTGGTGAATCTTGTCCCTTTCTCACAGTTTTACACACTTCTATGTGTGACTCTCCAATACCTACCTCCATTCCACAAAGGCAGAAAGTAAATTAGTGGCTTCTAGTGGCTGTCTGCAATGCGGGAGACCTGAGTTCGATCCCTGGGTTGGGAAGATCCCCTGGAGAAGGAAATGGCAACTTACTCCAGGATTCTTGCCTGGAGAATCTCACGGACAGAGGAGCCTGGTGGGCTACAGTCCACGGAGTCACAAAGAGTCGGACACGACTGAGCGACTTCACTTTTACTTTCAGTGGCTGAAAGGAGAGGGGATGAGTAATGACTGCTAATGGATGTGGATTTCTTTTGTGGGTGACCAAAATGTCCTAAAACTGAACAGTGGTAATGGCTATACAATTCTGTGAATATATTACATTCACAAAAGACTGTCAGGTGGCTGTTGGTTCAGTATGTTGTTTTAACAAATTTAAGGCCCATTTAGAGTAACTGTCTCCTCTATATTTTGTTCCTCCTAACTGGATATAATTTTTCTTCCTCTGAACTCTCAGAGTGCTTTGCATCTATCTCAGTTCGGATGGTTACAATCATCTTTGATTAGAGTCGTTTGAGTGTTATCCTAATATGTTGTAAATACTATATGAAGACAAGAGTCTTCCTTATTTTGTCTTCGTATTTTATACAGCACTTAACATGGTTTCTTGAACACTGTAGGAAACTCAACAAACATGTGTATTGAGTTATATTAATATTTTGGGGAAGATTTAAAATTAAAGTGTAATTTGAAATGAAAGTAAGCAGCAAATGCCTTTACCTCATTCGCTACTCAGGAGCTATCTTACAGCAAGTGGTTTCAAATGACCCATATTGTCTTTCCTCTGTTCCTTCACCTACAAGATAACTGGGTTAGAATGTCTCTTTTTAAACAAAAATACTTGAATTCTCTGATAACACAACTATAAACAAGTCTGCAGATGGGAAAGGCAAAGAATGCATCCTCCCCTTTGGCTGATACGTTAAGTTTCGGGTATTCAAGGTTGGAGATGGTCTGTCAGTAAGTATGGTCAATGCCTAGTTAAAGGAGTAAAGAGTGATTCTGGCTACCCTGCAGAAAAGGGATTGTTACTGTGGTTTATGGGAGAGGGATGAGATTGAGGGAGGGTAATTGAAAAGCTATTGTCATGTGGAAGCTTATAAAATTTTTGTGAAAACCAGTCAGGACTGGCCTGGACAGAGGTTGGCAAACTACAGCCAGGTGCCTAAATTTGCCTTCCCTCTGTTTTGGTAAACAAAGTTTTATTGGAACACAGACATGCTCACTTGTTTATATAACGTCTGTGGGTTCTCGAGTACAACAGCAGAGGTGAAGAGTGGCGAGAGAGACCACATGGCCCCCAAATTGCAAAGCCTAAAATAGTTACTATCTGGCCCTGTATAAAAAATGTTTGCTGACCCATGGTCTAGGACATTCCTTCACTGCCATGGCCTAGAGTTCTCCTAATTTACCCTTATCCTCACCTGGGGCCTAGGAGTACGAACATAAGGAGATTGAGCACATACTTGGACATCACTTAGATTCCCCTTTTTGTGTTCATCAACATTTAGTCAAAGGCACTGATATTTTAATTTCTTTGTAAGATAATTTGAAAAACCTTATTATTAATCTGGATTATTAAGAAGTTCCAAACTATTTCACTTCTCTATCAGCAGGAACATGAGAATAAACCTGGTTATAATAAACATTTATGGGTGAATAAAAAGCATTAGAAACATTTTATATCTGCTTCACCTTAAATTGTTGTGATACTGTTCCTAGTGCTAAAATATTTCAGCACATACCATGGAACATCTACATGGATTAGTTTTATTTTATGCTCTGGGGGTGGCTGGTTAACATTTTAAATGTCCTATTAAGGAATATACTTTTCAAGGTCTTTAGTTACCATTTCAGATTCTGTAATGGACTGTTCACCTCGTGAGAGGGTTCAACCATCCCTCTCTCTGAACACTATTTATCAGGGGGTACTATTAAAAGCTTCCCCAGTGGCTCAGATGGCAAAGAATCTGCCTGCAATGCAGGAGACCCAGGTTCGAACCCTGGGTTGGGAAGATTCCCTGGAGAAGGGAATGTCTACCCACTCCAGGTTTCTTGCCTGGAGGATCCATGGACAGAGGACCATGGGGGGGCTACAATCCATGGGGTCACAAAGAGGTGGACATGACTGAGCAACTAACACAATACACTATTAAAAGTATTTTTCACTGATAAAATGGAAATGGTGCTTAAAGTGGATTGGCAAGAAATTCTGTACAGGTACTTTCTGCTCTTCCATTTCCAGGGCAAAGATTATACTGAATCCAGGAGCTACTGAGCTTCGCCGTAGAGTTCTTCTAGTTCTTCTACTCATTGCAAGAATACATCAAAGCCTGATTACAGGGTTAGCTGAGTCCTGCCTCCAGGGCCATCCTCACCCAAGGACTAAAAAGACAGAGAGCTAGATCTTCAAATATACAGCTTGTTCTTGTCAGGCTCTATTTGAGCCTGGTTGCTAACGTAAATAGGAGTGTGTGGCGGAACTTCTGAGAGTGGATTGTGGTTCTACAGTTGCACAGAGGAGCCTACCACTTTCACCCATCTCTGATGGCCAAACTGCCTTAGGTCAGGTCCCCTCAACTGTGGAAAAATGACTGCAACAAAACCTGTCTTCCCTGTGGCTACTCTGTATCCAATTATCAACATGAAGCCATTCCTTCAGAAATACACGTGACATTCAGCTGTAAGGAGTTGAACCAATACTGTTAGGAGACATTTATGGACAATTTATTTCAGGAAGACTATATTTTTACATCTTTTCAAATAATCAAAATGGTCAGCCCTACTTTAGCTTCTAATTGTATGTGAACTTTTCTGTTACAAGTCCATATTTTCCCTGAATCTAAACCAAAAAAAGAAAGCTTCGTCCAGATCTTTTTTATTCTGGTAGACCTTGGTCTACTCTGGATGTTATGACAGGAGAGAGGTAGTCATTTTTAAAACAGTGCCCTTCCACCTGAAGTCATTACAAACTGTGTGTTCTAAGACACAGCTGTTCCTATGTAGGGACTGTGGGTGGCCAGGATGCACGCTGTGTGTCCTGGGTTGGCCCCCATCTCTGCCTGGGTGCCCCAGAAGCAGTCGGATTTAAACTCACCCTGATTTATGGTTTGGAATGTTGACCATTACAGCCGTGTCCTGTGGCTTTGATGCTAGGGAGCCTCAACCCACAGAAACAAGGAAGTTTCTTCAGTAAACTCCAAGAAGAGGAAGAGTGGCATATAAAGAAGCCTTTGTGGGCTGGGAATATAAGTTAGTTTTTCGTGAGTCAATTCATTCATCACCTAAAATGCTCCCAGAACTATGCTAGGTATTGGAGCAACAATTTCATGGCTCCAAAAATAAGTTTAAAACGGAAGACATCCTTCAGAAAACGAATAATCTGTTTCCATCTGATTCCTGGTCAGTGAAGGTCCAGGAAACTACTGCCTCTAACACGAAATGGTTAAATGATGATGTAAACAGCACATCACAGCAGGTAAAGAAGTACCTGAACTAGACTGATCTCATACAAGGGAGACCTGGAAAGAGGCTTTGACAGTTATTAAGGCCTGATGGGAAAAAAGCATGTGCTAGGAATGAATCTAGACACGCAGAACGGATGCTATGTGGCTGGGCCAACAGCCACATGGAGGAATATCAAGGGATGGGAGGGATGGATGCTGAGGTGCAAAGAGTTGTGCTCTGATCTCTCTATCTCTCTGCAGGTGTACAGCCCACTCATTCTCGTTGGGCTTCCTCACTTCCTCCTCTGGAGAGTAAGGGTGGACATAACGATCTGCATACTTTGTTCCCCAATAACAGACTGTAGGACTGGGACCGGCCTGTGATGACAGAAAAATGAGGACAAGATAGAGAGTGTTTCATCAGTCTAAATTTATTCAACGTAAAGGACTGCCTTCATCTTCAAGTTTAACCTTCATGCTTTTCTTGGTATTAAAACATCTTTCATTTTATGAAATAGTATTGGAGTGCAGGGATTTGTTAAATGGTCTCACTTGGCAAAATAAGAAGTTGGTAATACAATAAATGCCCTGTGTGAGATCACTGCCTCCAAATTTAAAAAGTGTCCGTCAGTGAAAGACCAGGAACAAAAACTGTGGATGACAGGATCTTAACCAGGTTGCAAGAGTTCCAATGGTACTTGACAAATATGTGTTCCCAGAGCCCAGACTCTTTTTCCTCCAGTTGGCTTCCACACGTCTGCCAGGTAATTTTATGAAACACGAATAAGGACCTATTTGCTCCCCTGTTTAAAAAACATGAGGTTTAAACACCTTTGCATGGCATCTGGGGCCCCTCATAGTCCAGCTCCACTTTCTCTGTAAGCCTCCTGGAACTCTCAACTCACCAGACAGCACATTTTCCATCACTGCCCAGGCAGCTCATAAACATCTCCACCTTTGCTCATGCTGGGTTTTCTGACCAGGATGCCCTGCCTCCAACTGCCTGGCAAAGTCCTGTTTTTGTTTTTTTTTCTCAATGTCTAGAATCACTTTCATCAACTCAATGGACATGAGTTTGAGCAAACTCCAGGAGATAGTAAAGGACAGGGAAGCCTGGTGCACTGTAGTTCATGGGATGGCAGAGTCTGACATGACTCAGCGGCTGAACAACAATGTTACTTTCTACTTTGAAATCTTCCCAAATTTGCCCCACTCCTTCCAATGTTTTAGAAGATACATTGCATAGACTTCTATGGCATTTTTAAGGAGTATTTATTTCTGTATCATTTTTTAAAAATAGACATTTATTTGTCTCTCCTCCAGAACTGTGACCAACAAGCACCTAGCTTGTTTTCCGACACTCTAGTATTTACTGAACTGAAATATATTGTTTGATATTGATTAAAGAGAAACAATGTGTGATGTAAGCCTGGTCTAATAATGTCTGAATCTGTGAGAATCAGCAAGGCTCCTTCCCACCCTCAAATTCCTTCTGCACTGGCTCCAAGGAGCCTCAGATCCCACCCTCAAAGTTCCCTTCTTTTGCTTAGAACTTATGCCCTAAGGAGTTTATCAGATTTTTTCCTGAGCTTAGCAAAGGAAGGAAAGGCAGGGAATGGACACAGGTGAGGTGGGGAAGGGGCAAGGGAGGAAACGAGGGCAGAGAAGGCTCTGAGGAGAAATCCTGCCTACTTAGTTTTCTCAGGGTGGACGAGGTCTTCTGGAGTTCGAGACATTGATTTTAAAAGCCACCCGCTTGACCCTCTCAAGACGTTTAGGATGAGAACTGATGGCATCGAAGGACAGAGAGATCACCCTGACAGTTCATGCAGAGAGTTCTTCCTACTCCAGGAAAGGGCAGTGAAGTTCAGGCGCCTGATCTGAGATGGTTAGAAAAGCCTGGCTCCAGGGAAGAAGACGAGCGACTGGGCCGGCGGGTGGGGGCGTTGAGGTGGGGAGTGGGGCTCAACCTGGGGGCTGTGAATAGAGGTGCTGCTGGCTCAGGGTGCTAGCTGGGGTGGAAGCGCCGGCAGTGCCGGCGTCTGCAGCGGGAGAGATGATGGATGATGAGCTTGGGTGGGAGGGCAAGGCCGGAGCTCGGCTTTTCCAGGCCAAGGGCTGGCGAACCCCGGGATGGGGCTTGCTTCGCCTGTGCCCGCCGCTGCGGAGACCCCGCAGCCTGCCTCTCACTGGGACCTGGGACTTGGGGGAAACTTTTTCAGACTTGCTTTGTGCTGGGACCGAATACTTCAGGAGCACAAGACAGGCTCCGCAGAGGTTCACGCCGGCCGAGGGGGCAGAGCAGGAGTGCGGGCGTGTGGGTGTGTGCATGAGCGTGGACCTGGAGCGACACACACTCACACACACACACTCACACGCCCGCACCCACGCGGGGCCCTCGGCCGCGCCGCCCGCGCCTGCCCGGACCTTCACCTCCAGGGCCGTTCCCTCCGATCCTGTGCCCGGTGCCCAGCCCCTGCCGACTCGGGGAACCGAACGGGATAAACAGAGACGGCAGGGTCTCCCCATCACCCCGCGGCAGCTGTCCCAGCATCCCCCCGCCCCCGCGCCCGCCCGGGGAAGGGGGTGAAGGCGAGAGGTGCCCGGGGCTCTTACCGCTCAGGCGGCCGAGTGCGCGCGGGAGCGCCTCCGGGTCCCGCCCCGCCACGTCGGCAGGGCTGGCGGGGACGCGGCCGGAGGGCGGGCTGGGAGGGGGACAGGGCGGGCTGGCCGAGCTGCCCCGCCCCGCGGCCCCACCAGGGCCCCGCCCCCGTGGCCCCATCCCGGCCCGGAGCGCGGCGGAGGTCCGGGCACCCCCTCACCCAGGCTGCTGGGTTCGAGGAGGGGGTCCCGGCCGCACTTCCGACCAACCACGGAAACTTGGTTTTTCCGAACTTCGTGCCGCCTGGTGAGCTGGAGGGGCGCCCACCCCCGCCCGGGGCGGATCTTGGGGCTCTCCTGTTGCCTTTGCTTCCTTTAAAAGCGCCCAGGAAACTGCGCAGTTAAACCAGGAAGGGGTTGCTCAAGTTCAAGTAAGAGTTTTCGATCCCACTCCTCCGCCACCGCCCCCCACCCCCTACCATGGTGCTTTAAATAGCTTTCCCTTACCCTGTTTTTAAGAGTGTCATCTGATTTAAAACCAGTCAACCGAATAAAAACACTTTCTAGAAGGCCAGTTTGGAAACGTGGATCAAAATTCAAATGTGTTAGCATTGGCCCAGGAATTCCACGTTTGCCAATGTGTACTAAATAAACAGTCAAATGTGCACACATGTATGTCCAAGGATGTTGACTGTGATTGTTTATGCCAGAGAAAACAACCCGGAAATAAACTGTCCTCCCAACAAAAGATTGGTAAAGTAATTTTTAGTAACTTGAAACGACCAGGTATGCTGTGGTCGTTAGAAATTACAACTCTAAGTCCAGTTTGTTGATATGGAAGGAAGGCGGACCATAGCCGAATATTAAGAGAGGGCAGGGGAAACTTAGAACAGCGCATGTACAGTATAAACCTATTCTTGTGAATATATAGTATATTTTTATATAAAAAGGAGATTTTAATTTTGAAAGCAGTAATTTTTTTCTGAGTTCTTCAGTGGTGTTAGCAGACTGTATTCCAGGTGTGTTTTGGTGTACCACAGACACCGTGACTGTGACTTATGTGTGCCTTGGGTCAAAGAACCCACCTGCTGATGCAGGAGACATTAGAGATACCGGTTGGATCCTTGGGTCCGGAAAATGCCCTGGAGGAGGGCATGGCAACCGGACCCACTCCAGTATTCTTGCCTGGAAAGTTCCATGGACAGAGGAGCCTGGCAGGCTGTAGTCCACAGGGTCGCAAAGAGTCGGACGTAACTGAAGCGACTTAGCACAGGGCACAGCAAGTTCCTTTGCCAAACCTGCCCCTCTCTACCCTGCTGAAAGGCAACAGCCCAATCACGCATTCCACTCCCCACCCGTTTTTTTAATTTAAATTTTTATTTTTATTTTATACTGGAGTATAGTCAGTTAACAATCTCATGTTAGTTTCAGGTGTATAGCAAAGGGATTCAATTATACACATTCATGTATCTATTCTTTTTCAAATTCTTTCCCATTCAGGTTATTACAGAATACTGAGCACAGTTCCCTGTGCTATACAATAATTCCTGGTTGGTTATCTATTTTATATAGATCAATCCCAAACTCCTAATCTATCCCCCTCCTCCCCGCCGCCCACAACAATAAGTTTGTTCTCAAAGTCTGTGAATCTTTCTGTTTTGTAAAAAAAAGTTCATTTGTACAATTTTTAAAAGATGTTACATATAAGCACCACTGTATTTGTCTTTCTTTGTCTGACTTCACTTAGTATGATGATGTCTAGGTCCATCTACGTTGCTGCAAATAGCATTATTTCATTCTTTTTAATGGCTGAGTAATATTCCATTGTATATGTACCACATTTTCTTTATCCAGTAATCTGTAGACATTTAGGTTGCTTCCATGTCTTGACTATTGTAAACAAGGTTGCAATGAACATTGGGGTGCATGTAGCCTTTCAAACCAGATAGCCTTTTTTCTCCAGATACATGTCCAGGAATAGGATTGTTGGATCTATGATAGTTCTAGTTTTAGTTTTTAAGTTTTACTTTTAGTTTTTTAAGGAACGTCCCTATAGTTCTCCATAGTGACTGTACCAATTTACATTCCTACCAACAGTGTAGGAGGGTTCCCTTTTCTCCACACCTCCTCCAGCATTTATTCTTTGTAGATTTTTTGATGATGGCTATTGGGAGAAGGCAATGGCAACCAACTCTAGTACTCTTGCCTGGAAAATCCCATGGACGGAGGGGCCTGGTAGGCGGCAGTCCATGGGGTCGCTAGGAGTAGGATAGGACTGAGCGACTTCACTTTCACTTTTCACTTTCATGCATTGGAGAAGGAAATGGCAACCCACTCCAGTGTTCTTGCCTGGAGAATCCCAGGGACGGTGAGCCTGGTGGGCTGCCGTCTATGGGGTTGCACAGAGTCGGACACGACTGAAGTGACTTAGCGGCAGCAGCATACTGACTGATGTGAGATGACATCTAGTTATAGTATTGATTTGCATTTCTCTAATAATTAGCAATGTTGAATGTCTTTTCATGTATCTCTTGGTCAGCTATATGTCTTCTTTGGGAAAATGTCTGTTTAGGTCTTCTTATTTATTTATTTTAATTGAGCCTCATTCAGTTCAGTTCAGTTCAGTCGCTCAGTCTTGTCTGACTCTTTGCAACCCCATGAATCGCAGCACGCCAGGCCTCCCTGTCCATCGCCAACTCCCGGAGTTCATTCAAACTCACGTCCATCGAGTCAGTGATGCCATCCAGCCATCTCATCCTCTGTCGTCCCCTTCTCCTCCTGCCCCCAATCCCTCCCAGCATCAGTCTTTTCCAATGAGTCAACTCTTCACAGCATGTGGCCAAAGTACTGGAGCTTCAGCTTCAGCATCAGTCCTTCCAATGAACACCCAGGACTGATCTCTTTTAGGATGGACTGGTTGGATCTCCTTGCAGTCCAAGGGACTCTCAAGAGTCTTCTCCAACACCACAGTTCAAAAGCATCAATTCTTCGTCGCTCAGGTTTTTTCACAGTGAGCCTCATTAATTGTTTGTAAATTTTAGAGACTAATCCCTTGTTGGTTGCAAATATTTTCTCCCATTCTGTATGTTGTCATTTCATTTTGTTTATGGTTTCCTTTGCTGTGTAAACACTTTTGAGTTTAATTAGGTCCCATTTGTTAATTTTTGTTTTTATTTCCATCACTCTAGGAGACAGCTTGAAAAAGATACTGCCTCTATTTATGTAAAGAGTGTTCTGCTTATGTTTTCTTCTAAGAATTTTATAGTATCTGGTCTTACATATAGGTTTTTAATCCATTTTGAGTTTATTTTTGTGTATGGTGTTAAAGAATGTTCTAATTTCCTATTCCTTACATATAGCTGTTCAGTTTTTCCAGCACCGTTTATTGAAGAGATTGGTTTTTTCCATTGTATAGTTTTGCCTCCTTTGTCATAGATTCATTGACCATAGGTGTGTCCGTTTATTTATGGGCTTTCTATTCTGTCCCATTGACTTCTATTTCTGTTTTTGTGCCAGTATCATACCATTTTGATTACTGTGGCTTTGTGTATAGTCTGAAGTCAGGATGCCTGATTCCTCCAGCAATCAAGTAAGAAAACTTTTCATATCCCTCTAACTGTGTTAAATGCTGCTGGTAGTTACGATGAAAGTTGAGACTTGACCTTTGGGATTGGCAGTGTGGTCATTGGTGACCTTCACAAGGGTTGTTTCTCTGGAGCTGAAGGGAAGGCTACTTGCATTGAGTGGGTTTGAGAGAATGGGAGGAGAATAATTAGAGACAGTGAGTGAAACAACTCTTTCAAGGATTTCTGGTGTAAAGAAGAGCAGAGTCTGGCATTTAGATCTCAGGGTCTCCGATCCTCACTGGGTTGGAGTAGAATCACCTGAAGAATTTTCAAAATAGTACTGATGGCCAACTACATCCCAGACTGTTTAAGTCAGGATCTCTGGACATATGTGAGAGCTCCTGTTTCCTCACATTCTGACCAACATTGGGGGTATTATGTTTGTTGTTGTTCAGTCGCTCAGTTGTGTCCGACTCTTTGTGACCTCATGGACTGCAGCACACCGGGGTTCCCTGTCCTTTATTTTCTCTTGGAGTTTGCTCAAACTCATGTCCATTGAGTCGGGGATGCCATCCAACCATCTCGTCTTCTGTCATCCCCTTCTCCTCCTGCCCTCAGTCTTTCTCAGCATCAGGGTCTCTTCCAATGAGTCCGCTCTTTGCATCAGGTGGCCAAAATATTGAAACTTCAGCTTCAGCATCAGTCCTTCCAATGAAAACTCAGAATTGATTTCCTTTAGGATTGACTGGTTTGATCTCCTTGCTGTCCAAAGGGACTCTCAAGACTCTTCTCCAGCACCACACAGTTCGAAGGGGATATCATAGATACTTTAATTTTTTCCCTCAAAGGGGTGTAAATGGTGTCTCTCAGTTGTCTGAAGGTTATCCATTTGTTTATATCCTTTGCAATTCCACCACCCCTGATTGGGTTTGTTAGTCATTTTAATATGGATTTATGGGAACTTTTTATGTATTTCTAAAAGTAACCTTTTGTGTTGCATGTTTCTCTTGGAATGTGGCTTTAAAAAAAATTCAGCAGATTTTGGTTTTAATATTAATATTTGAATTATCAGTTTTATTTCTAGTGGTTTGTATATTTTATGATATTGATCATTTTCATATAATTTATTTCCAAGCTGTTGGTAGGTGATATTTATATATTGATTTTAGAGAAAGTTTTTTTTAAAGAGCAAAAATCACTAAAGTAGTGCTTTGCTTCTGTATGTGGACAGTATATTTGCTGGCTTTAGACTATTTTACTTATCCTGCTATAATGCTATTTTGTTTTTTAAAAATAAAAGTAATGTATGTACATAGCAAAGACACTAAAACAGGACGGAAGAGTATAAAAGAATGAGTAAAAATATCTCCCTCCCTTGGTTCTTCTGCTCAAAGGTAACAGCTTTTTAAATATCCCCTCAGAAAAAAAGCAAATGGCAACCCACTTTGGTACTCTTGCCTGGACAATCCCATGGACGGAGGAGCCTGGTGGGCTACAGTCCATGGAGTCTCGAGGAGTCGGACCCGTCTGAGCGACTTCACTTTCACTTTTCACTTTCATGCATTGGAGAAGGAAATGGCAACCCACTCCAGTGTTCTTGCCTGGAGAATCCCAGGGACGAGGGAGCCTGGTGGGCTGCCGTCTATGGGGTTGCGCAGAGTCGGACACGACTGAAGCGACTTAGCAGCAGCAGCAATAAAAAAAGATTTTTATGCAGATGTTAGCATAACTATGTTGACCCTTGTGTTAGATGCCTGTGGCTGCCATAAAATATTCCCACAAATTGGTGCTTTAAAACAAGAGAAATTGATTCTTTCACACTTTGGGATGCTTGAAATCCAAAATCAAGGTGCTGACAGGGCTGCTAGCTTCTGGTGGTTCCGGACATTCCTTGGCTATGGCTGCAGACTTCTAATCTCTGCCTCTGTTTTCACCTGGTCTGTTCCTTTTCTGTGTGTGTGTGTGTGTGTGTGTGTGTGTGTGTATGTGTGTGTGTGTGTGTCTCCTTTGTGTATGTCTTGCTCCTGGCAAAAAGATAACCTATGCAGGTGTCTGAGGGACCAGATTTTATGTAAATGCTGTCACACTCTCCTATCCTTTTCTTTGCTTTTCTTCATTTAACAGTATATCCTGAAGTCTTTCCACCTCAGCATAAAAAATGTAAGACTTGCATAGAATTCCAAAACTCTTTACTATAATGACTTGTCTTCTTGGACAATCACTATTTCAGCCACTTTTTATTATTGTCTTGCCTAAAACTCATAAGTGTTAGTCGCTCAGTCGTGTTCAACTCTTCATGACCCCATGGACCATGGCCACCAGGCTTCTCAGTCCGTGGGGTTCTTAGGCAAGAATACTGGAGTGGGTTGCCATTCCCTCTTCCAGGGGATCTTCCCAACCCAGGCATCGAACTCAGTTCTCCCGCATTGCAGGCTGATTCTTTAATGGCTGAGCCACCAGGAAAGTCTGAAAAACTCATAAGCACTCCCATCTTATGAATGAACAAATGGAGTCTTTGGGGTTAAGTCATTTGCCCAGGGCCACACAGCTAGGGCACAGCCTTGGGAGGACTTCTGCCCAGCATTGTCTGTTTGTTCCACTTCCATCTTCCATATCACCTGAATTTTGTGGGTTTTGTCATCTCCTTAAAGACATTTCTCAGAATCATAATAGCCTCACAAGGATAGTCTCCTTGTTCCCGGAAACCGGTGTTATTATGCAATGCCCTAAGGATCATTTGTGACCAAACCTTACAAACATTTTGTCACCATGTGATGCGGCCACATCAGCAGTGATGTGTGTGTGCGTATTTCTTAAAGGCCCATGTTCTTTGAAATTCCCTCAAACCCATCGCTGGTTCCTTTCTCCTCTGTTTCACAAAGCTGGTTTCCAAGGGTCAGAGACCCACTCCTCTCTAGCCATCTCTTCTGCTCATTTAGCAGAGATCCAGCCACTCCTTGCTGATCCTCCCCCGGCCTGCAAAGCCTTCCCGTTATGTTTGATGAGTAAGAATGAATCTCGAGAAGCTGGCCTTTCCTTTCCCGCTGAAAACAGAAGTGATTCTTACCCTGATGTCCAACTTTGTTGTGGATCAGACAGTAGGGTCTTAACTTATTTTTTTAATGATGGGAAATAATGCCAAAGACTGGGATTAATTATAGAATAACTATTTAACTCATGTGTTCAGTTCCTTACAGAACCTCATTTAAGGGAGCGTCTTGGAAATAAGGTATCCTGGATGCCTGAACTAGACATCCTCTTTTTGTATCATCAACCTTTTTTTATATTGCTCTAAATTATTCTAAATGGCCTTTAGAAAATTAATTTTTAATTAGTCTTGCAGGATCTCACTATTACTTATTTTTCTGGAATTAAAAATGAAAACATCTAGCCATACCAAATGTTGGTCAGAACATAGAGAAACAGAATGCAATTTCCCCCAGATGTGCTAACTGTTAAACTTTCTTAAAAGCTGATTTTTAAAAAAACAGTTCTGGAAACTAAGCTTATTTTATTTTAGTCTCCCAGGTCGCTAAAATAATGTTCCAAAATTGCTTAATCATGGTAGTTGCAATTATTTTGAAAATATTAAATATGATGATAAAACAGGCTAAGTTGAATAGCTTTCTACTGTGGTGACAATTTAACACTCAGGTTGCAAACTCTTACAGATAAATATTCTCTTAGAAAAACATTTTTCTTCACATTGACATTGTTATCAGATGGGTGATGATATAAATTTAAAATTTTGATTACTCTTTAAGTCTGTAGCTCAGAAAAACCTACTGATCCATGTGCTTTGCTCAGGACCTTGGAAGGGAAATTCGTGTGCAGGAGTAATTACAGTAAAGTCCGACAGATGGCGCAAAACAGTTTCTACGATACTGCTTTATTTAGACTAAGGACTTGCGTTTTGTCAAGCTCTTTTTCCGTACCTTTAGAAGTTATTTTCTCTCCTTCTGAGAAAGAAATCTTGGTAAGTAAGAAGGCTTTTGTGGCTTTTACAAATTATGGCATAATTACTTCAAATAAACAAGAAAATGCTAGCGGTTGCATAGGAAATAGGTCAAGTTTTTGCAAAATGCTTTTAAGGTGATTTTTTTTTTTTTTTATGTTGCAAACGTTCTTTCTGTTATACAAGAAAGACGAAGATATGGCTATCTTGAAAGATACAGAAATAACTAGCACTTGTCATATTTAAGGGAAAAAAAGCTAACTGATGTTATTGCTTTCTTCCGTTTTTGTCTACTACATTCTGTCTTTTCACGTTTTCCTAGTTCCATGACACCTATCCTATCGCATGTGATATGTTTTTATACTAGACATGAGTGTTTGATTCTCGCTGTAACACGGTCTGGAATCATTTATTTGTGTCTGTCACTTATTTATACGCATTTGAAAGCAGGGATCGAACTTGTGCTATTCGTATTTGTACGCCCCAGCATTGACGGTCTGGGGCAGGGCTGGCGCGTACTTCACTCAGAATAAACAGTTATTAAATGAAGGAAGTGGCAGTGACCGGCCCAGAACTTGCCTTATTCAACTTTCTCACCCAAACTTTGACAAATAAAACAATATTTCTCTTGCATATTTGTTGATTTGATTATGGAATCTCAAGTTTTTCTGGTCTTTCATTTTTCATAGTTTTGATTTTCATAGATCTTATCTACTTTTTTTTCTTGATACAGAGCGTCTTGCATCTGTCTCCCCCCATCTTTCATTTGATGCATTAAAGAAAAAAAAATTTTTTTTAACCTTTTGTCTCTTTCACTTCCTTAAAAAAAAAAAGCTGTGAGCTCTCTAATCTGTTCTTTCGTCTCACTTTTTTCCCCCTTCTTTTTTAGAGAAACTCTTGGCTTAAATGTAAACACTAGGAACCACATGAGGGTATAAATGATCTGGGAGGAATCTTTGTGTTTTGGAGGCAGGGTAATATAAGGGAAGCCGATCAACTTTCCCACATATTGGCTGTGTTTCAGTTCCCTGAACACAGACACCATCCAGAGACCTTTGAGTGGGTTCTCATTCAGAGATGTCAATTATCTATCACGAGGAAGAAATTCTCCCTCCCTCTCTCTCTTTTCCCACACAAATAATACAAGTGTGTTTCTTTAATATTAGCTATATTTTCAGACAAGTTTTTCAAGTTATAAAAGATGTTCAAAATTAGAAATTTTGGAAATATACAAAAGTTACAAGAAAAAATTAAATTCATCTATGATTTAAGAGATCTAGAGATAATCACTATTAGCATTTTATTTCTTTCCGTTCTTTTTCCCCCCAGGCGTTGTGTATATGTTAGATTTTAATCATATTTAACAAAACTAGAGTCCTACTATGCACAGAATTTTGTATTCTTTTATTCATTTAACATTATTTTGTAGACTTTCCCCCACAAAGTGCAGTATTTATGGCTGCATATATTGTTCCATAGTATGGGTGTACATAACTGATTAAACAATTTTCTATACTTTTAGTCATTATGATTTTTTTTTCAGTTTTTCATCCTGATGAGCATCCTCATAGTAGTACTTTTATGTGTATTTCTTTAGAAGAAATTTTGAGAAGTAGAATTGCTAAAATAAAGGTAAGCATATTTTTAAGGAATTTATCTATGTGACCAAGTTGCTTCTCAGAAAAGTTGTACTAATTTTTCATTCCTGCCAGAATTAAATGAGAGTTCTCATTTTAGTCCCACCTGCCAACCTTGGGTATTATATTTTTGAATTTCCCCAATTTGGTAGGTGAAAATAATCATGCCTTTTAAAAAAATATTTAAGAAAAAAATCCCATTTGATTCACTGTATCTTTTCATACTTAAATATCATAAATTATAGGCATGCAAATGTTTCATCTCTAAATGCTTCATTCTGTCTCTCTAAAAGAAGTACATTTTCCTAATGTATCCATATAACATTATAAAAGTTAGCATTTATGTCTTAACAGACTCTAATGCCTGGTGCCTCTTAAAATCCTGTCTCCACTTGTTACTCAGGTAACTTTTACAGCAGATCTGTCTAAAATAAGATTCAGTCTAATATCACAAGTTTCATTTAGATGTTATATATTTTTTTATTTAATATGATTTTTAATTTTTGTGAAATTGGACATTGGTCATATTATTCACTGTTGATTTTGAAGAGGTAAATTTTCTGAGCGAATAATGTGCTGTCCTTAATTTTAAACGTCCAAAATTTGAAAGATACAGGGAACGACTAAAAGGAAAATAAACCCCTCTTAAAATTTTACCATGCAGAAATCACCACTGTTAATATCTTGAGATGTATCTTATATTTTTCCATATATATGTGTACATATTAACTGCTATACATTTTATAAGTAAACTACTTTTGTCATATATATATAGTGAGCAGTTTTCCATGGAGCTGGATTTTCATTATTTTTAAAGGCCACACAGTAGTATTTAATTGTATGGAGATACCATAATTTATTTGACAATCTGCTTGCTACTTTTGGACAGATTTTTAAAAAATAATTTATTTTGTACTGGCCCCTGTATTGTTCTCTTTTACTGGTTCCAACAGGTTTTACTTGTCTTGGATTTTCCACAGTGACAATCATATAATTAAAAATAATGATAATTTTATTTCCTCCATTCCAATATTCCTGCTTGATTACAATGGCTAGAACTTATAGAACAGTGTTAAACAATAGTGGGGATCCTTGAGGGACTTCTCTGGTGGCCCAGTGACTGAGATTTCAGCCTCTTCCTTCAGCGACTGAAGAGTTCACGTGCCACAACTAAAGATCCTGCATGCAGCAACCAAGACCCGGTGCAGACAGAGAAGTGAATAAACAGTTTTAAGAAGTAGTGGGCATCCTTGACATTGAGCTTCATGGAAATGCTTTGGGAGTAGGATATTGGTTTAAGTCAGATACATCGACCTTCATGGAAATGCTTTGGGAGTAGGATATTGGTTTAAGTCAGGTACTTGATATAGTCTTTATCAAGTTTAAGAAGTATCTTTTGCATGTATACTTTAATTAACATGTTTTTAGTCAAAGATGAATGCTGAATTTTATCAAGTGAATTTTTAATGTCTATGGAGATGCTCATCTTTTTTTCCTTTAATCCATTGCTGTGTTATTGTCATGGATTTGCTAACAATAAGTCATGTTACAAACCCAAAACATCTGAATTAATCATTGTGTGTTATTTCTTCAGCACAGAGCAAGATTAAATAGGGTTTCTCATATCTGATCTTTTCCCTGCTACCAAATAGTTGGAGTGTATCTTTTTTATTTGTATTTTATAATAATTACTCTTAATTTTATAATATACATACTTAAACTTATATATTTTTCTAACAGAATATTGAGTTACTTGGTATATATAGCTGCTTCTTAGTCAGGCAAGGATTGTAACATGCTTTTGGTCCACTTTCTCCCTCTCCCTCCGCCATCCACTAACCCCTTGTTAACACTGGCAATTTAAATTTCAGATTGTTAGTGAAATGTCCTTCAATCTGTATTAGGACTTAGCAATACACTTTGTACTTTCTTTTCAAAGTGCTCCTTTTTGATTCCCAATTTATTCGAGTCAGTTTCTTTTTTCAGAGCATGGAGTCTATCCTTTAGTAATATGGTGGGTCTGTTTTCCACAATTTTTTAGCATTTCTTTCGTATATTTAATCTCTTTGGCTTCTTGGACTGTATTTTGGGAAAATGCCTCTCCTTGGTCTTCTCTCTCACTCCTTCTTACATTAGCAGTGCTACTCTGCAGTTCAACTCATCCGGTAAGTCTTCCATTTCAGTTATTAAGTTTTTAATGTTCATGATTCCTACTCCATTCTTTTTTAGAGTTTTCTCTCTCTGAGGATACCTGTCTGTTACAGATGCCTGTTTTTCTCTTTTATCTCTGTCTCCTTGGGTGTTAATGTCTCTCATAGTTTGTGTTTGGTTCCTTTCTGTCACAGTGTTTACTTGTGGAAGTGTCATGCTTCTTGTTTGTGCAACCCAAATTGTGAGTGATAGTTAGATAATAGTCCCTCAGTCCGACTCTTTGTGACCCCACTCTTTGTGACCCCATGGACTGTAGCCTTCCAGGCTCCTCTGACCATGGGATTCTCCAGGCAAGGAAAGGTAGCCATTCTTTTCTCCAGGGGATCTTCCTGACTCAGGGGTTGAACCTGGGTCTCCTGCATCGCAGGCGGATTCTTTACCATCTGAGCCACCAGGGATGCTTATGTGTAACTGCTTGTTGATCTGTTTTCACAGCCTGCTTGTTGGAGGGGTGGACCAAGCTAGTCTGTATTAATTTTATTTTGCTGCTGTAAGAAATTACCACAAGTTTAGTAGCTTAAAAAGCACACTTTATCATTTTACAGTTCTGTAGGCTAGCAGTCCAACGTTGGTCTTGTTGGGTTTAAGTTAAGGTGTTGGCAAGTCTGCATTGCTTCTGGAGGCTCTGGGGGAGAATCCACTTACTTGCCTTTTGAGCTTCTAGAGGCTGCCTGCATACTTTGGCTCGTGGCCCCCTTCCTCAAGGAAGGTCATGTCCTTCTCATATCACACCACTCTGACCTCTTCTGCCTCCGTCTTCCACTTCTAAAGATACTTGTGATTGCATTGGGCCCACTCGTGTAAATTTTAAGATCTACTGATTAGCAACCTTAATGCTACCTGCAGCTTTAAATCCCCCTTTCCATGTAACAGCATATTTACAAATCCTGGTATTAGGAAGTAGACATCTCTGGAAGGCTGGTATTGTCTGTCATAGTTCGATCTGCTTGTGGATTTCAGAGACTTCTCTTGGTTTCAGTTCCCCTAAACACTTCCCTTTCTGATTTTATATCTGTGTGTATTTCATCGTTTTGGGGATTTAGGGCAAGAGATGGTGGCTAGAGCAAGTGCCCATCACCCTGTTGACTCTCACCATTTTTAACGTTTATAGTTGAAAATGTGGTTTTCTTGATCCAGAGAATATTTAGAACATTTTAAAAAGTGACTTAAAAGTTTATTTTGTAGACAGAACTATGACTGTACTGATGGGCAGTTGGGAAATGCTGTGTTGAAGGAGCAGGGAGGGACTTTTCACTGCTGTGTGCCAGTTTGTAATGAAATTTCCCCAACCAAGAAGAGTTTTTACTCTTCCAAAGTATGACTTATTGAAACTACTCATCTCTTAACTATTTTGCAATGTCCAGTATACCCTCCAGTAATGAACAGTAGGTCTTTCTGTTAATAAAACTGAACGACAAGTGGTCAAAATCTGTTCTCAGTTATACTAGCTACACAGGATCCTACTTAAGAAATGTGGTTGCCTGCTCTGGTCCCCTGGGGCCTCCTAGATGCTTTTTGTGTGGAGATCAGACCCTAAATGGGATTGAGGAAGCTTTGCAGTTCTAGCCCTTTGTCCTGGTAGCAAATATTGAGTCCATGGGGTCATACATCTGCCTCTTCTCAACCAGGTCATCTTTTCTCATTCACTCTGCATCGTTGTCATGAGAGGCAGTGTCTGTCATCCACTGTAGTAGGGTGAGACTTTCTGGGCTCTGGGAAGACTGTTCTCTTTTATATGCACCCACTTTATTCTGACTTGCCTTCTGATTCCTTCAATATACTTTTTAATATTTCTCTATCATCTCCTGTTTTATCAGCATGTCAACTGTAGGAATTTGATGATCCCAGATTATCAAGTGCCAAATCCTGCCTCTCTGAATTTGGTGCTTCTGGTCTAATGTGAGTTGGAAAAACCCATACCTATTTGTATGGGAATTATATCTGAAAATAAGATCCTATAACTAAAAACATGTTCCTGTGAATGGAAACAGCAGAGTGTGTGTGTTATATCAGCTGCCCCTTGTGGGTCTGTGAAGGCACTGCTAACCTCTGCCTGTAGGTGGTTCCAGGCAGCTGTGGTGTGGGCATTCTAGTGTAGCTGTAGGACTGCTCTGTGGCCATCACAACTGCCACCACTGCTCTCAGGATGCTGCTGTGGGAGATAGGTGGCTGTGGGGCCTGGTCTGTCCTGGCCAACTCTTGTTCCCTGTGGGTGCCCAGAGGTGTTTTTCTATGCAGATCAGAGCTGGAGTGGCACAGACTCATGAGTGTGTCTGAATTGCTAGGATTGGCTTCTTGCTTGACCTTTGGCCTAACTTTAGTTACCCCTCTGTCTCAGTCACAGTCAGGGGGTCTGTGGGCTGGTGTGTCTGCCTCCGCCCCTCAGCTAGTCATCAATGCCAGGTTGGCCTGTATTAACTGTATCTTCTCAAATGGCTCCACACAGCATAGCATTATCTCTGCCAGGCCAGCTACAGCTGGTTTTGGTGAAGTCCAGTTCATGGAGTTAGTGTAAGTAGTTCTTTCTTGTAACATAAATGTGGCCTCATTCTTATCTTCATCTGTTGTTGTTCAGTCACTAAGTCATGTCTGACTCTTGGGGATGTCATAGACTTCAGTATACCAGGCTCTTCTGTCCTCCACTATCTCTTGGAATTTGTTCAAATTCACATCCCTTGAGTTGGTGATGCTATCTAACCATCTCATCCTTTGTCACCCCCTTCTCTTCTTGCCTTCAATCTTTCCCAGCATGAGGGTCTTTTCCAGTGAGTCAGCTCTTTGCATCAGGTGGTCAAAGTATTGGAGCTTCAGCTTCAGCATAAATTGTTCCAATGACTATTCAGGGTTGATTTCCTTTATGATTGACTGGTTTGATCTCCTTAAAGTCCAAGGGACTTTCAAGAGTCTTCTCCACCACCACAATTAGAAAGCATCAATTCTTCAGCGCTCAGTCTTCTTTATGGTCCAACTCTGATTTCTCACATTTTCATCTACCCTTATAAAAGGATTCACCCCCAGTCATATGCCATAGACATTTAGGGGTCAAGCTGCTGGTGGATGGGCCTTCCAATCAGGCCTCAGGGACTTGTCAACCACCTTCCTCCCCATCCTTTTCATTTCATATTGCTTTAGCCAAATTGAGTTGAGCATCTGAAGATCTAGCCCACTGTTGGCATGGATCTGTAACACTCACCTGGAGGACCTCTCAGGCTCATCTCAAAATTCAGATGCACAGACTCCAATAGGCCACACTTGCGTGCGTGCTGCATCGATTCAGTCATGTCCAACTCGTTGTGACCTTATGGACTGTAACCCTTCAGGCTTCTCTGTCCATGGGATTTTCTAGGCAAGAATACTGGAATGGGTTGCCATTTCCTTCTCCAGGGCATCTACCACACCCAGGGATGCAACCTGTATCTCTTACATCTCCTGCATTGGCAGGTGGGTTCTTAACCAGTAGTGCCTCCTGGGAAGCCCAGGCCACACTTGGTCCCACTTTACTAAGAAAGATACAGGAGAGGAAACAGAGCTCAGGTTTCCTACGTGGTATTTATAGTTCATACACAGTTTTTTCAGCCTGGATGCTATTTATTGTTCAGTGGTCATATTTTTTAAATTACTTGCATTGGCCTTGCTGGGTCTTTGTTGTGCCACATCAGTTGTGCTTTGTGGGATGTTAGTTCCATGACCAGGGATTGAACCTGTGCCCCCTGCATTGGGAGTATAGGGTTTTATACACTGGACCACCAGGGGAGTCCCTTAAATAGTCATCTTTACCAGAAGTGCTTTTTTCTGAGAACCCAGCTGACATTCCCCATGTTTCAGGTTTTCAGAAAAAAGACCAGATTAGTCCATGAATAAGGAGAGAAATGGATTTGTTAACCCTTCACCCATGGGGGGTGGTATCTCTGGTTACAGCAGATGGCTGAAGCGGTACCAAATTGAATACTGATGTAGACTCAAGAATATCTGTAGTTTCTGAAAAAAAAAAAAAAAAGAATGTCTGTAGTTTCTGGCAGTAGCTCCTTGTTTACCCTTTTGAATAATTTTAGATGGTTAAACTGACCAGTAAAACATTTTGAGGGGATAAGAGGACTGTCCTTTGAAAGAGAAATAAAGTATTCTGAGTCCAGTGAAAAGAGACCATGGTCATGTAGTTAACTTTTAAGACAATTGATTTAAAGTCTTTGTCAAGCAAATCAGTGCGTATGCTTCTTCGGGGACAGTTTCTATTGACTTCTCTTCTTCTCTCTCTTTTTTTTTTAAATTACTGGACTTTATTTTTTAGAGCAGTTTTTGATTTATAGAAAATCTGAGTAAATAGGTTAGAGAATTCCCAAATATCCCTTTTTTCACTCGACACAATTTTCCCTATTATAACATTTTTCATTAGTGGTCTATTTATTATAATTGATGAACTGATATTGATATATTATTAACATCTATAACCTAGATAGCATATTAAAAAGCAGAGACATTACTTTGTCAACAAAGGTCCGTCTAGTCAAGGCTATGGTTTTTCTGGTGGTCATGTTTGGATGTGAGAGTTGGACTGTGAAGAAAGCTGAGCGCCGAAGAATCGATGCTTTTGAACTGTGGTGTTGGAGAAGACTCTTGAGAGTCCCTTGGACTGCAAGGAGATCCAACCAGTCCATCCCAAAGGAGATCAGTCCTGGTTGTTCATTGGAAGGACTGATGCTAAAGCTGAAACTCCAATACTCTGGCCACCTCATGTGAAGAGTTGACTCATTGGAAAAGACTCTGATGCTGGGAGGGATTGGGGGCAGGAGGAGAAGGGGACGACAGAGGATGAGATGGCTGGATGGCATGACTGACTTGATGGACGTGAGTCTGAGTGAACTCCGGGAGTTGGTGCTGGACAGGGAGGCCTGGCGTGCTGCGATTCATGGGGACGCAAAGAGTCGGACATGATTGAGCGACTGAACTGAACTGATACTTTACATTTGAGCATTACTTTACTAACGTGAGATGAGTGCAATTGTGCGGTAGTTTGAGCATTCTTTGGCATTGCCTTTCTTTGGGATTGGAATGAAAACTGACCTTTTCCAGTCCTGTGGCCACTGCTGAGTTTTCCAAATTTGCTGGCATATTGAGTGCAGCATTTTCATAGCATCATCTTTCAGGATTTGAAAGAGCTCAACTGGAATTCCATCACCTCCACTTTGTCCGTAGTGATGCTTTTTAAGGCCCATTTGACTTCACATTCCAGGATGTCTGGCTCTAGGTGAATGATCACACCATCGTGATTATCTTGGTCATGAAGATCTTTTTGTACAGTTCTTCTGTGTATTCTTGTCACCTCTTCTTAATATCTTCTGCTTCTGTTAGGTCCATACCATTTCTGTCCTTTATTGAGCCCATCTTTGTGTGAAATGTTCCCTTGGTATCTCTAATTTTCCTGAAGAGATCTCTAGTCCTTCCCATTATGTTGTTTTCCTCTATTTCTTTGCATTGATCCCTGAGGAAGGCTTTCTTATCTCTCTCCTTGCTATCCTTTGGAACTCTGCATTCAAACTGGAATATTTTTCTTCTTCTCCTTTGCTTTTCGCTTCTCTTCTTTTCACAGCTATTTGTAAGGCCTCCTCAGACAGCCATTTTGCTTTTTTGCATTTCTTTTCCATGGGGATTGTCTTGATCCCTGTCTCCTGTACAATGTCACAAACCTCCATCCATAGTTCATCAGGCACTCTGTCTATCAGATCTAGTCCCGTAAATCTATTTCTCACTTCCACTGTATAATCATAAGGGATTTGATTTAGGTCATACCTGAATGGTCTAGTGGTTTTCCCAACGCTGGGCTGGAAGAAGCACAAGCTGGAATCAAGATTTCCAGGAGAAATATCAATAACCTCAAATATGCAGATGACACCACCCTTATGGCAGAAAGTGAAGAGGAACTAAAAAGCCTCTTGATGAACGTGAAAGAGGAGAGTGAAAAAGTTGGCTTAAAGCTGAACATTCAGAAAACTAAGATCATGGCATCCGGTCCCATCACTTCATGAGAAGTAGATGGGGAAACAGTGGAAACAGTGTCAGACTATTTTTTGGGCTCCAAAATCACTGCAGATGGTGACTGCAGCCATGAAATTAAAAGACGCTTACTCCTTGGAAGGAAAGTTATGACCAACCTAGATAGCATATTAAAAAGCAGAGACATTACTTTGCCAACAAAGGTCTGTCTAGTCAAGGCTATGGTTTTTCTGGTGGTCATGTATGGGTGTGAGAGTTGGACTGTGAAGAAAGCTGAGCACTTAAGAATTGATGCTTTTGAACTGTGGTGTTGGAGAAGACTCTTGAGAGTCCCTTGGACTGCAAGGAGATCCAACCAGTCCATCCCAAAGGAGATCAGTTCTGGGTGTTCACTGGAAGGACTGATGCTGAAGCTGAAACTCCAGTACTTTGGCCACCTCATGCGAAGAGTTGACTCATTGGAAAAGAACCTGATGCTGGGGGGGATTGGGGACAGGAGAAGAAGGGGACGACAGTGGATGAGATGGCCGGATGGCATCACCAACTCGACGCATGTGAGTTTGGGTAAACTCCGGGAGTTGGTGATGGACAGGGAGGCCTGGTGTGCTGTGATTCATGGGGTCACAAAGAGTCGGACACAACTGAGTGACTGAACTGAACTGAACTGATACTTTAGGATTCATTCTTTGTGTTGCATTGTCCTATGGGTTTTGACAAATGCATAAGATCATATATCCACCATTATAATATCACATGGACGTAGTTTCAGTGCCCTAAAAATCCTATGTGCTCTGCCTATTCATCGCTCCCTCTAACTCTTGTCAACCACTGATCCTTAATGCCTCTTTTGTTTTGCCTTTTCCAGAACATCAGAGAGTTGGAATGATACAGTTGGTAGCCTTTTCTGATTGACTTCTTCACTTAGCAATCTGAATTTTGGTTCCTCCATGGCTCAACAGGTTATTTCTCTTTGCTGCTGAATAACAATCCATTGGATGGATGTACCACAGCTTGTTTACTGTTTTTACTTGTTGAAGGACATCTTGTTGCTTTCAGTTTGGGGGCAGTTATGAATAAAGCTGTCAACATCCATCTGCAGGATTTTGTGTGGACATAGATTTTTCAGTTCATTTGGGTTAATACCAAGGAGTGTGATTGCTGGATCATATGGTGAGGCCCTGTTTAGCTTTAAGTAAAAAAACTGTCAGACTGTCTCCCAAAGTATCTGTGCCTTTTAAAATTTCAACAGTTAATGAAAGTCCCTGTTGCTCCATATCCGCACCAACATTTAGTGCTGTTTCAGGATTGTTTGGCCATTCTAATAGGTATGTAGTAGTTCCTCATTGGAGAAGGCAATGGCACCCACTCCAGTACTCTTGCCTGGAAAATCCCATGGGCGGAGGAGCCTGGTAGGCTGCAGTCCATGGGGTCTCTAAGAGTCGGACATGACTGAGTGACTTCCTTTCACTTTTCACTTTCGTGCATTGGAGAAGGAAATGGCAACCCACTCCAGTGTTCTTGCCTGGAGAATCCCAGGGATGGGGGAGCCTGGTGGGCTGCGGTCTATGGGGTTGCACAGAGTCGGACACTACTGAAGCGACTTAGCAGCAGCAGCAGCGGCAGTTCCTCATTGCTGTTTTAATTTTCAGTTCCCTGATGATATATGGTGTTGAGTATCTTTTCATGTCCTTATTTGCCATATGTATATCTTCTCAGGTGAAATGTCTTTTGCCCATTTTTAAATTGCATTGTTTATATTTTGTTGAGTTTTTCTTCATTTATTTTGGATACAAGTTCTTTATCAGATGTGTGTTTTACAAATATTTTCTCCCGGTCTATGGCTTGTCTTTTCACGTTCTTAATAGTGTCCTTTGCAAAGCAGAAAAATTTAATTTTAATGAAGTCCAATTTAACATTTTTTTCTTTCATGGATTGTGCTTTTGATGTTGTGTCTAAAAGTCATTGCCAAATTCATGGTCACCTAGATTTTACCCTATATTATCTGATAGAAATTTTATAGTTTTGTATTTTACACTTAGCTCTATCATCTATCTTGAGCTAGAGCATCATTTTTTTTTCTTTTTTGCATGTAGAATGTCTAGTGGTTCCATTACTGTTTGCTAAAGAGACTTTTATCAGTACCACACTGTCTTGATATCTATAGCTTTATGTAAGACTTGAAGTTGGGTAGTGTCAGTTCTCTAAGTTTGTTCTTTTAATTTTTTTCCCTGTGAATGGACAGTGCTTTCTTTTTTGTCCACATGCCTCAAGCTTGTTTTCTTCAACCAGACAGTTTGAATATTATAATGTGGTAACTCTGGAAATACTAGAATGTGGTAAGTCAGATTTTCCTCTTTCCCAGGGTTTGTTGTTGCTGCTTGCTGCGGGGTGTATTTGTTTGTTTAATAATTTTTTTCCTTGGAGTATAGTTGCTTTACAGTGTTGTATTGGTTTCTGCTGTACAGCAAAGTGAATCAGCTGTATGTATTTATATGCCCCCTCTTTTTTGGAGTTTTTTTTTTACATTTTTATTTATTTATTTTTGGCTCTGCTGGATCTTATTGCTGCACATGGGCTCTCTAGTTGTGGCATCTTATTGTGGAAGTTTCTCTTGTTGAGGAGCACAGGCTCTAGGGTGCACTGGCTTAGTGGCACTTGGGCTCAGTAGTTGTGGCACACCGGCTTAGTTGCCTCGAGGCATGTGGGACCTTCCCAGACCAAGGATCCAACTCCTGTCCCCTGCATTAGCAGGTGGATTCTTAACCACTGGATCACCAGGGAAGAACCATGTTTAGTGATGTTTCTAAATTATTTTTGTAAAGACTGTTTTCCTTCTTGTGTGTGGCCATTGATTTCTCTGTTGCATTGGCTTAGTGGTCAGCTAGTGATTTGGCAGGGAGAAGGCAATGGCACCCCACTCCAGTACTCTTGCCTGGAAAATCCCACGGACGGAGGAGCCTGGTGGGCTGCAGTCCATGGGGTTGTGAAGAGTTGGACACGACTGAGCGACTTCCCTTTCACTTTTCACTTTCGTGCATTGGAGAAGGAAATGGCAACCCACTCCAGTGTTCTTGCCTGGAGAATCCCAGGGACGGGGGTGGGCCTGGTGGGCTTCTGTCTCTGGGGTCGCACAGAGTCGGACACGACTGAAGCGACTTAGCAGCAGCAGCAGCAGTGATTTGGCAGAGGTTTTCTTAAACATCTGGGGAAACAGAACAAAACAAAAACACCTAATCTTTGCATATTGGCTCTGTGTTGAAACACTTCTTCAGGGCTTGTCAGGCTGTTTATGACTCTGACTTAGCCTTTACTTCTTTCCCCTTGCACAGAGCCTAAAAGTCAACCAGAGGTGGAAGTTTAGGATTTTTTCAGGTCTTCTCTGAGTGTGCGTCCAGACCTGGGCATGAATGTGGCCTTCTCGATTGCTTGGTACATGGAGCTGTCCAAAGCCTTTTTTACTCCCCTGTATCTTCTTTCCTAGCTTCTTTCTTTCTGGTTTTGGTATATGTGCTGCCTGCCCCATCCCTTATCCCTGGCTCTAGGTGGCTGTGGGTAGTGTACATGCCTTTAAGGGTTTCCAAACACTGTCCAGGAGGCTGCTTCAGCCCTGAGAAAGTTCTGAGTTGGAGTAAACAAAGACAGGCTCCTGAGTGGAACATACAACCACAGTTCTTTGATAACAAGGTCTTCATTGCCTTTCCTGGCACCAGCAACTTGCATAACTGGAAAAAAATGGCACATTAAATTATGGGATCAGAAATGATCCTGATAGTAAGTGAAGAACTCATTGAGATTTCATGTTTAGTAAGCTGAGGATTGAGAGTAATCAGCCAATGTTTATGTATCTTAACATATATTATATTTCTAGAATTGGATGCACATCAGGATGTTCTGAAGAATAGCAGCAACCCTCCGGGAGATAGTCACTTCAATGCCATGATCAAAGACAAAGAATCTCCCATCAGAAGCTGTCATTTTGTTTACATTGTGGCCTTAGTATTTGGAACCATAATCCAGTTCTCTGATGAAAGTGAATTTGTGGTAGACATGTCAAAAACAAGCCTTATTCATGTTCCCAAAGACCTGCCACCAAAAACCAAAGTCTTAGACTTGTCTCAGAACAACATATCTGAGCTTCACCTGTCTGATATCAGCTTTCTCTCAGGGCTGAGAGTTCTGAGACTTTCCCATAATAGAATCCAGGGCCTTGATATTAGTATTTTCAAGTTCAACCATGATTTGGAATATTTGGATTTATCTCATAATCAGTTGCAGAAGATATCCTGCCATCCAATCACCACAACTCTCAAGCATTTAGACCTCTCATTCAATGACTTCGATGCCCTGCCCATCTGTAAGGAATTTGGCAACTTGACCCAACTGAATTTCTTAGGATTAAGTGCTACAAAGTTACAACAATTAGATTTACTACCCATTGCTCACTTGCACCTAAGTTGTATCCTTCTGGATTTGGAAGACTATATGAAAGAAGATAAGAAAGAAAGTCTTCAAATTCTGAATACAAAGAAACTTCACCTTGTTTTTCACCCAAATAGCTTTTTCTCTGTCCAAGTGAACATATCAGCGAATAGTTTAGGGTGCTTACAACTGACTAATATTAAATTGAATGATTACAATTGTCAAGTTTTACTTAAATTTTTATCAGGACTCACTGGAGGACCAACCTTACTAAATTTTACCCTCAACCACATGGAAACAACTTGGAAATGTTTGGTTAAAGTTTTTCAGTTCCTTTGGCCCAAACCTGTAGAATATCTCAATATTTACAATTTAACAATAGTTGAAAGCATTGATGAAGAAGTTTTTACTTATTATAAAACGACATTGAAGGCACTGAAAATAGAACATATTACAAACAAAGTTTTTTTTTTCACAGACAGCATTATACACAGTGTTTTCTGAGATGAACATTCTGATGTTAACCATATCAGACACACGCTTTATACACATGCTTTGTCCTCAGGAACCAAGCACATTTAAGTTTTTGAACTTTACCCAGAATAGTTTCACAGATAGTGTCTTTCAAAATTGTGACACTTTAGCTAGATTGGAGACACTTATCTTACAAAAGAATGAATTAAAAGACCTTTTCAAAACAAGTCTCATGACTAAGGATATGCTTTCTTTGGAAACACTGGATGTTAGCTGGAATTCTTTGGAATATGACAGAAGTAATGGAAATTGCTCTTGGGTTGGGAGTATAGTGGTGTTAAATTTGTCTTCAAATGCACTCACTGACTCTGTTTTCAGATGTTTACCTCCTCGGATCAAGGTTCTTGATCTTCACAATAACAGAATAAGGAGCATCCCTAAAGATGTCACTGGTCTAGAAACTTTGCAAGAACTCAACCTTGCTTCCAATTCTTTAGCCCACCTTCCTGGATGTGGTATCTTTAGCAGCCTTTCCATACTGATCATTGACTATAATTCAGTTTCCAATCCATCAGCTGATTTCTTCCAGAGCTGCCAGAAGATTAGGTCCCTCAAAGCGGGGAACAATCCATTCCAATGTTCCTGTGAGCTAAGAGACTTTATCCAAAGTGTAGGCCAAGTATCCAGTGACGTGGTAGAGGGCTGGCCTGAGTCTTATAAGTGTGACTATCCGGAAAGCTACAAGGGAACCCCTCTAAAGGACTTCCAGGTATCTGAGCTATCCTGCAACACAGCTCTGCTGATCGTCACCATTGTGGTCCCTGGGCTGGTGCTGGCTGTTGCTGTGACTGTCCTTTGTATCTACCTGGATCTGCCCTGGTACCTCAGGATGGTGTGTCAGTGGACCCAGACCCGGCGCAGGGCCAGGAATGTACCCTTGGAAGAACTCCAAAGAACTCTCCAGTTCCATGCTTTTATTTCATACAGTGAACATGACTCTGCCTGGGTGAAGAATGAATTAATACCAAACCTAGAAAAAGAAGATATAAGAATTTGTCTCCATGAGAGAAACTTTGTTGCCGGCAAGAGCATTGTGGAAAATATCATCAACTGCATTGAGAAAAGTTACAAATCCATCTTCGTTTTGTCTCCCAACTTTGTCCAGAGCGAGTGGTGCCATTATGAACTCTACTTTGCCCACCACAATCTCTTCCATGAAGGATCTAATAACTTAATCCTGATCTTGCTGGAACCCATTCCACAGAACACCATTCCTGATAGATATCACAAGCTAAGAGCTCTCATGGCACAGAGAACTTATTTGGAATGGCCCAAGGAGAAGAGCAAGCATGGACTCTTTTGGGCTAATATTAGAGCTGCTTTTAATATTAAATTAAGACTAGTCACTGAAAATGATGATGTGAAAGGTTAAAAAAAATAAAACATCTGAAATCCAATTTAAGAAACCATCATTCACTTGGATTCTGATGGATACTGGTTTCAAGTTATTTCTGGATGCTGCCTCTATTATTTCCATGAATGCAGGGAAGACTACTGAAAACCATGTTTCAGCTGAACTGGAAACCAGGCTGGGGACCAAGCTAGTGCTCAGACTTGCTGATTACAGGTAACTCAGTCTCTCTGGTTTAACCATTCTGTTTCAAATTGAAACAGTCTCTGTCGAATGAATGCTCAGTCATTCAAGGACCTTTCCTCTCTCTCTCCTTTCCCGAGTGGATGTTGTGTGAGCAGGAGGCTATGAAACTTGCTGGCCACAAGGAAAAAGTCAGCCTCAGAACTGTATGCAGTGGTGCTTGGAGAGTACTGTGGATCTTCATCAGCCTTGGGGTCGGCTCTGTCATCCTGCTCTACTTTGGGAGAAAATAGACCAGATACAGAAATTAAAGACCCTTTTTTCTTCACATCTGAGTAATATTTTACAAAATGTTTGACCTTGCTATACAAATACAGAATTAATCAATGGCAACCTATGGCATTTTACACACACATATATATGGGGCTTCCCAGGTGCCTCAGTGGTTAACATTCTGCCTGCCAAACAGGATATGCAAGTTCAATCCCTGGGTTGGGAAAATCCCCTGGAGAAGGAAATGGCAACCCGCTCCAGTCTTATTAACCTGGAAAACCCCATGGATAGAGGAGCCTGGTGGGCTACAGTCCATGGGATCGCAGAGTCGGACGTGACTGAGTGAATAAACAACAACTATATATACTTGATCTTAGCCAAATAAACAACAACTATATATAAACAACAAATAAACAACAACTATATATACTTGATCTTAGCCAAAAGGCCGAGAAGCGATACAACAACAACTATATATAAATATATATATGTTATAGGCTGTTGAGGCCAAAGACATGATTCCTGCTTGCCAAGGAAATTCAGAGCCAAAATTATTTATAACTGATTATTGCATAGGAGTTTCTGGTTGTGTTAGAATTTTGGTGAATGCCTCAAAACTGCACAGAGGTGGTAAATATCACCACATTTTAAATAGATATTAGACATAGCCAGGTTCTGCTAAAAAATGGCAGAAAGAGGCCAGTAACTACCAACTCATGTTCCCCATCTTCAGAGGCTTGGATTCAAAAGGGTGATTAAAGAGTTGTTAAGTAGAGGTTCTAGACCTGTAGGGAGATGGCTTTGGATTTCTTCTTGACTTCCTGACGTCTGTCTTGACTAAGCCACCAATATCTCTTACCTGTATGACTACAGTAACCTAACTGGGTTCCCTGCTTTTTACTCTTGCCTCATACATTCTCCAAACAGCAATCAGAGGAATTGTTCTTAAAATAGAAATTATTTGAAGCCACCCCCCTGCTTAAAAAGTTCTAACGACCTCCCCTTGCAGTTATAATAAAAGTTGAGCCCCTTGTCAAGACCTGCCGTGAGGCTGGGGATGAGGAACGGGATGAAGGAGGGGAGGGGTGCTGCCTGACTCGTGACCATCATTGAGAGGAACGGTGTATGGGTCTGCTAGGACTGCCCTGCCACACACCACAGTCTGGGTGGCTGAGACAACAGTAATGTATTTCTCACAGTTCTGAAGTCCAGGAAAGGGAGAGATTGGCAGAGAGAATGGGATGGAGGGGTGTGACAGCATGGTTAAGAGACATGACTAGGATGACTGCAATATAAATGAAGGAGAATGCTTTGACACTCAGTCATGTCTGACTCTGCAACCCCATGAACTGCAACCTGCCAGGCTCCTCTGTCCATGGGGATTCTCTAGGCAGGAATACTGGAGTCTGTTGCCATGCTGTCTTCCAGCGGATCTTCCCAACCCTGGGATTTAACCCAGGTCTCCCACATTGCAGATGGATGAGAACATAGTAAAGAAAAAAGAAAAACCCACACACTGGGAAAAGCGGAAGTCCATTTCTTCTAGATTTCTGGAGATTGGTTTGATTAGAAGAGAATGAGAATAAATTATAGGTAGTGAAAGGGACTTCAAGGGATTTCTAAAGCCACAGGGACTTTCTGGGGATTTCTAGTTATAGTTAGTTTACAAGGCATCTCAACAGTCAAGTCTAAGTATGAAGCAGTTTTTGTGAGCAGATTTCTGACCTCTTCAGTCCTTTTCAGGTATTAACAATGCAATGTAGCTTAGCATTTTCAATCTCCAATTCCATTTAAGCTCATCTCCTTTCCCCATATCATAGGGTGCAGCTTCACATCACAAACAGATAGCTCAGTGCTGCTGACCCTCTCACTGCCTCCCCTGTATGCATGTGTGCCTGGGGAAAATGTGAGGATGGCGAGGAGGTGGGGTTTGTACTATCTGATTCAACTGCTTCAGGAAGTGCATGCCCCAGTTGTTGGCAACTCTCCTTAGAAGAGGGGGTAAATTACACTTCCTAGTCCCTTGTTTTGGACCCAAGTCATAGGAAAAGTTCTAGTCTATACCCTACACCATACTTTGTAGAACCAGCTGGTTTAATTAAGAAAAAGGAAAGTGAAAGTCACTCAGTTGTGTCTGACTCTTCGCAACCCAGGCCAGAGTACTGGAATTCCCCAGGCCAGAATACTGGAGTGGGTAGCTTTTCCCTTCTCCAGGGGATCTTCCCAACACAGGGATCTAACCCAGGTCTCCCACATTAAGAGATTATAAAACAGAATACTTGGTCCAATGCCATCTGAGGAATGTGTGTGTGTATGTGTGTAAACTGCACAAATTTACTGCCTAGCAATTTAGTTACCAGCATCAAGAGCTTAAAGCATGTTTATATAAATATTA
Source organism: Bos mutus (assembly GCF_027580195.1). Lineage (NCBI taxonomy): Eukaryota > Metazoa > Chordata > Mammalia > Artiodactyla > Bovidae > Bos > Bos mutus. The sequence continues at coordinate 58,047,466 of NC_091622.1, read as the reverse complement.
AAAAGTCTGCATGTTTGCTACAAAAATGATAGTGATGTATTATATATCTATATGGTAAGATTATTATTGATTTGAATTTTTATCTTTATTTATTTGTATTTCCTGAGTTTTCTTCAGTAAACACGTTTCTTGGATAATGTAACATTAAAGTAACTAAAAAAATGACCTTTAAGAAGAATGTGCGTGCATGCTTAGTTGCTCCGTCGTGTCTGACTCTTGCGACCCCATGGACTTCAGCCTGCCAGGCTTCTCTGTCCATGGGATTTCCCAGGCAAGAATGCTGGAGTGGGTTGCCATTTTCTCCTTCAGGGGATCTTCCTGATCCAAGGATCAAATCCATGTCTCCTGCATTGACAGGCAGATTCTTTACCACTGAGCCACCTTGGAAGCCCTTGAGAAGAACACATACACATATATTTATCTGACCTTGTTATGAAGAACTCTTTTAACCTAAAAGCAAAATGTAGCAGTAGTCTGATGGAGCTGATTATAAAGACTTGTGAGAACCAGTGGTTAAATATTAAGGAATTTTGCAAGCAGGTCAGTTGGTAGTTAGAAATCAGGTATAGTGGAAATACTTGAACCATAGGTATTGGCAAGTGCTAAGAAATAATGAGGCTTTTTGTTTTTTGTAGCCTGGTTTACCCTAGGTTGTTGTTGCTTAGTTACCAAATCACACCCGACTCTTGCAGCCTTGTGGGCTGTAGCCTACCAGGCTCCTCTGTCCATGGGATTTCCCAGGCAAGAATACCGGAGTGGGTTGCTGTTTCCTTTTCCAGGGAATCTGCCTAACCCAGGGATTGAATTCATGTCTCCTGCTTGGCAGATGGATTCTTTACCACTGAGCCACCTGGGAAGTCAACCTGATTCACCAGCACACAACTAACTGAGAATAATAGCAAAGAGAAAGTCAACTTACTTGTTTATATAAAAAGGTACATATTTGTTGGTTTGAAAGATCATGAGATAAAAAGATAAAAAATGAGGGAAGATGTTTACAAAAAGTTTGACAGAGGGTGAGTGTCAGTAACATAAACGAGAACGTGTAATTAAGTAGAGAAACATAAACCTGATATAGACATATGCAGTGATGCGAACAAGTAATTCACAACAGTGACAGAAACTGTCAGTAAACATAAAAAGCCACCCAATGCATTTACTCACTCTTTCCAGGAATTTATCCTAAGATGACAATAAAATAGTTGGACCAAGACGGCGTACAAAGGTGCTTATCAACGTTTCATGAAGCCAAACACTCAGGTCGGTAGCTGGAGACAGATTGGCCTTGGTCTAAGATTTACTCAGGTGGCAACTTAAAAAAAAATTGCTGGAAAATTTTAACCAGTTAAGGGGGAATTAATTCAATGCCAGATGTCTAATTGATGCCATTTTTCATTCCCAGCCAGCTTCATGGGGCACAATTTGAACTCTAGGGTCAGATGGGAGAGAGGAATTTTGCTTTCTGTTGAGAAAATATGGAGGGAGGGATGGAAGGAATGGAACACAGCTGTGAGTACAGCTGACCCTTGAACAAGATAAGTTTGAACTGCACTGGTCCACTTACAGATTTTTTTCAAAAAAAAAAAAAAGTACTATAGCACCACACTATTTGCAGTTGATTGAATCCAAGGATGAGGAACTGCAGTTACAAAGGGCCAACTGTAAAGTTATAACCAGATTAGGCGCTCTAAAACCTGTTTTGTTCAGGGTCAACTGTATTGACTCTGCTGGGAGAGGCATCCCTCAAACTAGTTTTCTTCCTTGCTGAGTGAGGGACCATACTCTGCAGATTTCTCTGGTGGGAATCCACCTGCCAATGCAAGAGACATGCGTTTGATCCCTGGTGTGGGAAGATTCCACGTGCCACGGAGCAACTAACTCGCCCATCACAACTACTGAGCCTGTGTTCTAGATCCCGTGCTCCACAAGAGAAAGCACCGCAAAGCATACCACGCAAAGAGTAGCCTCTGCTGGCTGCAACTCAAGAAAGCCCGCTTGCAGCAATGAAGACCAAGAGCAGCCAAAAATAAAAATAAATTAAAAAAAATAATACAGAAAAAGAAACCATACTTTCTACCTCTTCCTGAAAAAAGTACTCACAAACTAGAAATGGATGGGAAATTCCACAATCTGATAAGGAATGATACAAATGAACTTGCAAAACAGAAAGAGACTCACAGACTTAGAAAATTAACTCATGGTTGCCAGGGCTGGGTTGAGGGGCGGGGCTGTGGTGGAGGGCAGGGGGAAGGAATATTTAAGGAATTTGGGAAGGTCATGTACACACTGCTATATTTAAATGGATAACCAACAAAAACCTATTGTATAGCACATGGAACTCTGCTCAATGTTATGTGCCAGCCTGAATGCAAGGCGGGTTTGGGGGAGAATGGATACATGTATGTGTATGGCTGAGTCCCTTCACTGGTCACCAGAAACTATTACCACACTGTTTGTGGGCTGTACCCTAATACAAAATGGTTTTGATGTTTAAAAAAATAAAAGCATAGATGGAAAACTCATCGTTAACCTCATACTTAATGGTTCTCGAAACTCTTCCCTACTATTCGGAACCTGCTCTCAATAGGTTCAGAACCTCGGCATCAGACCTCTCTTATCACTTCTGTTCCACATTGTACTGGGAGTGCTAGCCAAGGCAGTTAGACAAAAGTCAAAGTGAAAGTCACTCAGTCGTGTCCGATTCTTTGTGACCCTATGGACTGTAGCCCACCAGGCTCCTCAGTCCATGGAATTCACCAAGCAACAATACTGGAGTGGGTAGCCATGCCCTTCTCCAGGGGAATCTTCCTAACCCAGGGATCAAACCCAGGTCTCCCACATTGCAGGTGGATTCTTTACCATCTGAGCCACCAGGGAATCCCATTAGACAAGAAGGTGTTATAAAAAGTATCCATCTTGGAAAGGAAGAAGATGACATTCTGCAAGTGACATCATCTTATTTATAGAAAATACTACTTAGGAATCCGCTGGAAAACTAGTAGAACTAAAAAACAAGTTCAGCAAGGTTGCAAAGAAGATATACAAACAGCTAATTTACACATGAAAAGATGTTCAACATCATTAGTTATCAAGGAAATGCAAATTAAAACCATAATGAGATACCAATTCATTCATAAGAAGACTATAGTAAAAGTCAGAAGTGCTCAAGTGTTAGCAAGAATGTGGAGAAATTGGAGCTCTTATACACTGTTGGTGGAAAGATAAATGATGCAGCTAGCCTGGAACTCCTCAAAAGGCTAATCATATTTATATACGAGGTAGAATTTCACGCTTAAATATCTAAATATATACCCAAGAAAGAATGTCTCCCCAAAACTTGTACATGAATTTTTATATATTCGTAACAGCCATAAGTGTAAACAACACAAATACCCATTCGCTGATGAATGGATAAATAAAATGTGGTATACCCATACAATGAAAAGTTATTTAGCAACAAAAAAATGAAACTTGATACATGCTGCAACATGGACAAATCTTGAAAACATTAAGCTACGTGGAAAAAAGCACAAATAACCACATTTTACATGATTCCATTTATATGAAATACTCAGGCAAATCTATAGAGATCATTAGTACAATCCATAGTGGTTGTCTAGGTCTGAGGCAAATGGGGCATTGGAAAGTGACAGCTAAGGGGTGTGGCTCTTTGTAGGGTGTTGAAAAAGTTTGGTTGTGGTAATGGTCGCACAGTTCTATGGCTTTACCTTAGGTCATTGAATTGTTCACTTCAAATGGATGAAATTTTTATGCTATATGAATTATATCTTAATAAAGTTTTTGTTAAAAAAAACAACAGTACAGGTCACATCTAATTGGCAATGTTTACATTGCCATGGATCCAAAAAGAAACACCTGGGTATGGAATTAAGAGTGGGCAAAAACTGCTGTTGAGAGAAGCAAAGAGGTGCCTAGAGTCTCAGATACAAAACCTCTATGTTGAGTTAGCTCTTTGAGTTGCTGTTGACTCGACGTAGGCTTGTACTTATTTGCACGGTTATGATAAATCCACCTAGACTCAAGCCATCCAGTATGGAAGCCACTAGCCACATGTGACCATGGAACACCTGAAATATAGGTAGTCCAGATGAGATGTGCTGTAAATTTAGAATACACACTGAATTTTTTAAAATTAGTTGATTAACTAGTTTGGCTGTATCAAGTCTTAGTCGAGGCGTGTGGGATCTAGTTCTCTGACCAGGGATCGAACCCAGGCCCTCTGCATTAAGAGCATTGAGTCTTACCCACTGGACCACCAGGGAAGTCCCATACACACTGGATTTTGAAAACTTGAAATGAAAAATATATATATTAATAATGTTTTATATTGTGGCATTTTAAATGATATTTTTTATATTTGGGGTTAAATAAAATATTTTTAAAATTTAAAAGAGGTATATTCTTTGAGAATTAAAGTTATTCCTTAGAAGAGGTGGATATTTCAATGCCTGGGTGTACATGCTTACAAGTGTGCTTGTCCACTGCTAACTGGTGCAGTGGTAAAGAATCCACCTACCAGTACAGGAGACGCAAGAGACTTGGGTTCAATCTCTGGATGGGGAAGATCCCCTGAAGAAGGGAATGGCAGCCCACTCCAATATTCTTGCCTGGGAAATCCCATGGACAAAGGAGCCTGGCTGGCTACAGTCCACGTGCTGCAGAGTCAAACACGACTGAGCACTAGCATGAGTACAAACCTACTGGATAATAGGGAAATAAAAAGAGGCGAGTGACCAACTCAGAGTGGGGATGAGCTTGAAGGGAAACACAGGACTTTCTGAGTGCTAAAGTGCCCTGCTGACCTCTCTCCTGGGTATCACTTTCTACATCTAGTTCACAATGTCAAATGTCTTTCAGTTCAGTTCAGTTCAGTCGCTCAGTCATGTCCGACTCTTTGCGATGCCATGAATCGCAGCACACCAGGCCTCCCTGTCCATCACCAACTCCTGGAGTTCACCCAGACTCACGTCCATCGAGTCAGTGATGCCATCCAGCCATCTCATCCTCTGTTATCCCCTTCTCCTCCTGCCCCCAATCCCTCCCAGCATCAGAGTCTTTTCCAATGAGTCAACCCTTCACATGAGGTGGCCAAAGTACTGGAGTTTCAGCTTCAGCATCATTCCTTCCAAAGAAATCCCAGGGCTGATCTCCTTCAGAATGGACTGATTGTATCTTGGGGAGCCAGAAACTGAATTGTTAATCAAAGAGCACGCCTATCTCCAGTTATAGGTCTGGGAGAAGTAATGGTAAGAGTGGAGGGAGAAGGAGGTTCATTCCTTCAGTCACAGAAATATATTTATAGGTACACCTCCCTTCTTGAACAAATTGTGAGGGGACAGGAGGAAACCGAGAGAGAGAGAGAATAGTACAAGTTAAAAAGCACCTCGAGGTTCTCAGTTTAGGGAAGCTGGCCTTGTTCCCTGTGGTAGAAAAGCTGATTCCAGCAAGAATTGCAACCAGCTTGCAACCTCAAGATGTTGAGGACATCTGGTAGCACCAAGCTGAGCACAAGTTCAGAGGAAGAAAGCTAGGGTGTCCCAGCTCTATTTGCCCACTTGTTATTTTGTTACTGTTGTTGTTTTAAAAGACCAGAGTGGAGCTATCAGGTTGGATTCCTTGAGCATGCCAACAACAAGGAACCACATAAAGCTTTATTGGAGAAAAGAGATTGTTAGCTAGCCTATTTTCCACATAGAAATTTTAAAAATCAATTTTTGAAGAGAGCTTGAAAATTTGAGCACCAGATTTTCTCTGCAACCCAATCTGTCAGAAAAGACATGATTAGCATCCATTCTGTAAAAGCCCATGAGAGATTTTTTCCCCTTATGAATTTTAACAAAGCTTTGACCTTGACCGCTGCTTCTTTCCACCTTCAGTCACTTTTAATAGTGGCCTGATTGAAGGGTTAGAAGTAAAACACCCGAAACACCTCTACCCCCACGTCCGTCAGCATGGTGGTGATAAGCATTTTGAATGCAGCAAATAAGGCATCACCGACTCGATGGACGTGAGTTTGAGTAAACTCCAGGAGTTGGTGATGAACAGGGAGGCCTGGCGTCCTGCAGTCCTTGGGGTCGCAGAGTCGGACATGATTGAGCGACTGAACTGAACTGAATAAATCATCTGTGGATTATTAATACCGCCTCCTTCACTTTGTTAGTGTAGACACTAGTGAACTGATTGCAGGGAAGGGGGGCCACAGAGAGGTGATTCTATCTAATTGCTGGTCTGTGGATTCACAGACCATTTCTACACATGAATACGAGAAAATAGGTTTACACTGACTGTGTCATGTAATTTCAGTGGGATTCAGTAGGTGGCGTAGAAGAGCTTCCCCAGTCCACCCACAAACACCAAACCAGCGAAATAAAATGTTTGAGGAAGTATTGGATTTTTCTACAAACTGCCAACAGGACAGAGGAACAAGCCAACTTGGTAAGCAACATCTTTTTAAATTATGTAAAATAAAATAAATGGTGTAACTAGTTATTAGACCCCAAATCTCAGACATGTTTATGATTAAGTCCTGGGTGTTTTTCTAAGTGCGTTATTTCTGATATGTACTTACTGTGACTTGAGCTAGCATTTATTTATCAGTTGCTTGTTCTGAGTCAGAGAAAGGGTTTTTGTGTTTGTGTGGATTTTTTTTTTTAAACGAACCTCATCTCAGGCATGATTTGCTTTCAAGAGATTTGACTTAGTAGATGAATATTTGGGTCACAAACATCTCACGGGTTTCTGATAGAGCTGCTAGCGGTTGATTCAGATGGCACTGCTCTTTTTATCCTATTCCCTCCATTTATCTCTTTGTAATGAAAATGCTGAGGACAATGATTGGTAGGTAAACCACTCCTGGAGGCAGTGTAGCCCAGTGACTCCTGTTTTTATGGGCAGGTGCATTTGAGTTTTTTCTCTGGGCAATTCCCCCAATTTATATTTTTTTCCTGTTTTCTCAGACTACGGAAACTGTCCTAGGGTGCAGCTATTGAAGTGGAATTACAGGTTTTGAAAATGTTTCCCAGGCTACACCCAATTGGATCCAAAGAGTTGTGAGTTTTTCTTTACAACAGAAAGCAAAAGTTCACAAAACCACATAGACAACAAAGCAGAAAAGCTCTTGAACTGGTTTTGATCCTTTCAGCCTGTGGTTAAAATTTATAGCTAGTTGCCCTCGTGCAAAGAAAACTCTAAATAAATATTTGTGGGACTGAACTTAATGGGCCAGATTGATTGTATGAGTATTAGCTATTAAGACAAGTCAAAGTCTTGACTCCCTGCCTCCAGAGTCTTCCGGCAAATGCAATTCCCATTTATTGATATACTGAATCATAAAATGTGAGGCTAAACCTATAACAATCATGAAAATAGACATAAACATATCTGGAGATATTTTTATACTATCAAATTACAGCAATTTATTACTAGTTAACTTTGCAAATAATAATTTTGTCTGGCAGTAAAGTAATTTTGAGCTGCTACTATAGATGAGATTCTGTGCTGTTCATTAGGACCTTGACAAAAGTATTGATTTTCACTGATACAGCAAGTTTGATATATATAATTTATATCTCCTTTAAGTGCCTAAACCTGGTGTCTCGGGTGATAAAGAATCCGTCTGCAACACAGGAGACCTGGGTTTGATCCCTGGGTTGGAAAGATCCCCTGGAGAAGGGCATGGCAACCCACTCCAGTATTCTTGCCTGGAGGATTTCCATGGACAGAGGAAACTGGTGGGCTACAGTCCATGGGATCGCAAGGAGTCAGACATGACTGAAGTGACTAAACACATATATGCAACACTTTGACTTCTTAATTATAGAAATATAAATGATTTAATAAACTGAGGGCTTCAAATAGTGACTGCAAGTGAAAGGGCAAAATGGAAGTTGAGCAAATAGAAGATATTTGAGTCAACCAATTCAGCTAGGCAGAAAACTGAAGCCATGCTTTCATTCAATGCTTGAAGACAGGGAGTTTGATACCGACCAGGGTTCTCAGCCTTCCCTAATCATTGGAAACTGACTAGAGGGCAGACAAGAAATTCAGGCAAGGCTTCATTGGGGCCCCTGCTGCAGCAGAGGGAGTGAGAACAAGTAACAGGCTCCTTTGTTCACTGGCTTGAGAGGGAGGTGAGCTGGTTCCTTCTATGGGGGTGAGGTTAGAGGTATGTCCAGGGGTGGGGCTGGAGGGGTGGCTGAGGTGGTTTACCGACCCCTTTGGTGTTGTGTGCAAGGGCATACACAGTCTGCTTTTGCTCCAGACCCCCTGTCTTTGCTCTAAGCTCTTTGGAGGTAGCAGATGGGCTTTTTTGGTCTTTTAGTGTCTTTTGTCCAGGATTTGTCTCAACTGCACATGCATGCAGTTATTTTTAGTCCCTTGTAGTTTCTTTGTCTTTTGTTGCTTGAGAAGATGTTTGCCGAGATGCAAGCACTATAGCACGGCAGCAAAGGTCCCTGGTCCCAGCCTATCTCAGTTTTATAATGTAGTTTTTTGTGGTTGTTGCTGTTGTTTAGGAAACAAGCTGTCCTCACCACTCTCTCCTTGCTTGTGGTGGGTTCGCTGTGTGCTAAGCACTCGTGTCTGAGCACAGAGTCCGTCTCTGCCGCTTGTCTCTCTGGCCACTCTGTGCATCACACCCGAGGGTGCTGACCACTGCTTCCTTGAACTCTGGTGTTTGGCTGGATGGTTAAAAGATCCCTGGATTTGGATTCAGGTTTAGGAATAAGTAAAGAATCCCATTTGAGCCTTAAGCCCAAGCTGCTCTTGCTTTAACTTAACTTCTACAGGATAGTTCTGTTTTGAGATATTAGGCACTGGCCCAGGCAGTAACTGAGTATTATTTTTATTCTCATTGAAAAATGTCTCCTTGGTGTGGGTAGCTCTTTCAGGGAGCTGAAGAGAGAGACTTGGGACATTTCTGGGTCTTTCAGCCAAATACAGTCAATGACATAGAAATACCACCTGTACTTTTCGCATACATTATAATGTCTCTGTCCCCTCCCCTCATGAGCAGTGATGAAGGGGGCATACATGGCCCTCTTTGATGTTTGAAGAGGTCAGGATCACCAAGGCATCACTGGGCATCTCTGTGAAAGGGTAAGTCCAAGAAATTCCCCCAACTAGATCAATTTGCATGTCTTACTTGGGGAACTTTTACAACCCACGATTGTTTCTGGGACATGAATTATTTGGGTCCCTCAGCTCTCCTTGAGAGATCTGAGGGGACATGTGAAGAGGAATTTAACTTTTTGCTGATACTAATGGCCTGCTTATATAATGTGGTTCTAGGAGGTTTTGAATAAGTTCCTTAAAATATCTGCATAGCCATGTAGCCCCCCCCCCCACTGAGGGGGTCTCTGGTGGTGAGAGGGTTCACTGTCTAGGGTTCATATCAACATGACCCCCTGGTCTCATATGCTATGGGAATGCTGATAATAAAATAGTGTCTGAATAATGGTGGGCTTGTATAATGACATAACCCAGGACAATACCTACTGTATCATAGGGAATACATACATATTTGATGAATGAATGTGTTGCAGAAAGGAGGACCCCTGTCTAGGGCCCAAGAGTGAGCTCTTGTCTAACACTCAGAAATGAATTGTCCAAGGAGACACCTGTGCTGACAAAGCAAGAGACTTTATTGGGAAGGAGCACCTGGGTGGAGAGCGTCAAGGTAAGGGAACCCAGGAGGACTGCTCTGCCACATGACTCAAAATCTCAGGTTTAATGGGATTAGTTTTACAGGATTAGTGATGGAATTAGTTTCCGGTTGTCTCTTGCCAATCATTCTGACTCAGGGTCCTTCCTAGTGGTGTGAGCATCACTTGGCCAACATGGATTCCAGTGAGAAGGATTCTGGGAGGTTAGTAGGATACATGGACTGGTGTCTTCTCTTTCCTCTTGACCTTTCCTGAAATCTTCCGGTTGGTGGTAGCTTGTTAGTTCTACATTCCTTACCAAGGACTTCCTGTTTAAGATAGCTCCTGTAGGTGGTTACTATGGTGCCTGGCTAAGGCAAGTGGTTTCAGTAAGTGCTTCCCTTAACAAATGAATGAAGAAAAGTTTTCTGAATAAGAGAGAGAAGGAAACTGCTCCCATCTAAAACCTTTCAGTGATCACTGACCCCCTCATCACTCTCAGGATAGAATCCCAAACTCCTTACAATGATCTGCCCCCTGTGTTCTTGGCCAGAACTCCCCTCACCCACCTCACTCCATGCTAACATTGGCCTCCTTACTGTGCCTGAGACAAGCCAACCTCAATCCTACCTCAGGACCTTTGCACTTGCCTTTTCCTTTGCCAGAAGGAAATGCTTCCCCCCCAGATCTTCCCATAGATGATTCATTCACTTCATTCTGATTTCTACTCCAACATCATATTCTCAGAAAGGGCCTCTCTGACTAATCAATCTGAAAAAGCCACCACCAACCACTGTTATATACCTACCACTATTCTTGATTCATTTATCCTGCTTTATTTTTCTGTATAGTGGGTATCACTACATGAAATTATTATATGTTTATGTTCTGTCTTTCCTCTAGATAATAAGCTCTTGAAAATTAGAACCTTGTCTTGATCATTGCTTTATCTCTAGTTCCTAAAACATGGCCAGAAGGTTATCCATAAATACTGATTGAATAAATGAATGAATGAATGGATTTTCTTATCTTTTATCATTTTCTGAAAGATCTTTTATCAAAGTTATTGCAGTATTACTGACCATATTCCTTATGCTGTATATTACAACCCCATAACTTATTAATTATATTCTGGTGGTTTGTACTTCTTAATCCCCTCACTCTCCCACCTTCCATCCCTCTTTCTGCTGGCACACACTTATTTTCTGTATCTATGAATCTGTTTTCATTTTGTTTGTCTTGTTTTTTAGATTCCACATATAAGTGAGATGATGTGGTTTTTGTCTTTGACTTATTTCGCTTAGCATGATACTTTCTAGACCTACTCATGTTGCAAATGGCAAGAATTCATTTTTTTAATGACTACTATTCCACTGTATATATATGTGTGTGTATATATATATATATATATATACACACACACACACAAAACATCTTGATCATTCATCTATTGATGAACACCTAGTTTTGTTTCCACATTTGGCTGTTGTAAATAACACTCCCTCTTTCTCTTACAGGGATAATTGTCATTGGATTTAGGGACTACCTAGACTAGGTGTCCCCAACCCCAGGGCCATGGACTGGTGCTGGTCCATGACCTATTACGAAGTGGGAGGCACAGCAGGAGGTGAGCAGAGATTAAAACCAAAACCACCCCCACCTCCGTCTGAGGAAAAATTATCTTCCACAAAACCAATCCTTGGTGCCCAAAATTTGGGGACCGCCGAGTCCTAGATAATCCAAGATGATCTTCTCAGGACTCTTAATGTAATTATCTCTACAAATACCCTTTTTCTAAATTAGGTAATATTCAATTAGGACATTAGGACATGGTTAGGAGGTGGACATATCTTTTTTGGGAGGAGGGTCACCATTCAATCCATTACATATCCATATTAAAAGTTATTTGATTAGAGGTAGTATAACTGTTGGAGAAGGAAATGGCAACCCACTCCAGTATTCTTGCCTGGAGAATCCTGTGGACAGAGCAGCCTGTTGGGCTGCTGTCCATGGGGTCGCACGGGGTCAGACATGACTGAAGCAACTTAGCAGCAGCAGTAGCAGCAGCAGCAGTATAACTGTTTATGAATATGTATATTTTCCTGGTTTCAGGTTGTGTGACTCCCAAGAATGTAGCTTTCATTTAATGAGTCTCTAGTAAAAAAATGTTTAATGTCAGTCATGCTTAATTTAATATAGTCATTTAATGCTGACTTTTTTACCCCTAGGATCTGTACTATATCCAGATGCTCTGAAGAATAGCAACTACCCTTAGGAATGTCTACTGTTACAAAATGACTAAAAAAAATTCTAGCATCTTCCATTTTGCCATCGTCTTTATATTAATACTTGAGATCAGAACTCAATTATCTGATGAAAGTGAATTTTTAATTGACAGGTCAAAAAGAGGTCTCACCTATGTTCCCCAAAACTTATCCCTGGAAACAACCATCTTAGATATATCATACAACTATATTTCTGAGCTTCAGATGCCTGACATCCTCTCACTATCAAAGCTGAAGATTTTGATAATTTCTCATAATAGAATCCAGTATCTTGACTTGAGTGTTTTTAAATTCAACCAGGAACTGGAATACTTGGATTTGTCCCACAACAATTTGGAGAAGATTTCTTGCCACCCTACTCTGAACCTCAAGCACTTAGACCTCTCATTTAATCCATTTGATGCCCTGCCCATATGCCAAGAGTTTGGCAACATGTCTCAACTAGAATTTCTGGGGTTGAGTGCTACACAGTTACAGAAATCCAGTGTGCAGTCAATCACTCATTTGCACATCAGCAAGGTTTTATTGGTCTTAGGAGATACTTATGGGGAAAGAGAAGATGCCGAGAGCCTTCAAGACCTTAAGACACAGAGTCTGCACATTGTTTTCCCCGCAGGAAAGGAATTCCATTTTATTTTGGACGTGTCAGTCAGCACCACAGTGAGTCTGGAACTGTCTAATATCAAATGTGTGCTTGATGATAATGGGTGTCCTTATTTCGAAAATGTTCTGTCAAAACTTCAAAAGAACTCAAGGTTATCAAATCTTACTTTAAACAACATTGAAATAACTTGGAATTCCTTCTTTACGATCCTCCAGTTGGTTTGGCGTACAAACATTGAGTACTTCTCCATTTCAAATGTGAAACTACAAGGTTACCTCGACTCTAGAGATTTTGATTATTCTGACACTTCACTGAAGGCCTTGTCTATACACAAAGTTGTCCATGATGTGTTCAGTCTTCCACAAGGTTATGTCTATAAAATATTGTCAAATATGAACATCCAGCATCTCACAGTGTCTGCTGCACACATGGTCCACATGGTCTGCCCATCCCAAATTAGCCCATTTCTGTACTTGAATTTTTCCAATAATCTCTTAACAGACACGGTTTTCATAAACTGTACAAATTTGGCTAATTTGAAGACACTTATCCTACAAAAGAATCAGTTAAAAGAACTTGTAAACATAGTTCATATGACCCAGGAAATGAAGTCTCTACAACAACTGGATGTTAGCCAGAATTCCCTGATGTATGATGAAAGTGAAGGAAATTGCCCTTGGGCCAGAAATTTATTAAGTTTAAATATGTCTTCAAATATACTTACTGACTCTGTTTTCAGATGTTTACCTCCTCGGATCAAGGTTCTTGATCTTCACAATAACAGAATAAGGAGCATCCCTAAAGATGTCACTGGTCTAGAAACTTTGCAAGAACTCAACCTTGCTTCCAATTCTTTAGCCCACTTTCCTGGATGTGGTATCTTTAGCAGCCTTTCCATACTGATCATTGACTATAATTCAATTTCCAATCCATCAGCTGATTTCTTCCAGAGCTGCCAGAAGATTAGGTCCCTCAAAGCGGGGAACAATCCATTCCAATGTTCCTGTGAGCTAAGAGACTTCATCCAAAGTATAGGCCAAGTATCAAGTGACATGGTAGAGGGCTGGCCTGAGTCTTATAAGTGTGACTATCCGGAACGCTACAAGGGAACCCCTCTAAAAGACTTCCAGGTGTCTGAGCTATCCTGCAACACAGCTCTGCTGATCATCACCATTGTGGTCCCTGGGCTGGTGCTGGCTGTTGCTGTGACTGTCCTTTGTATCTACCTGGATCTGCCCTGGTACCTCAGGATGGTGTGTCAGTGGACCCAGACCCGGCGCAGGGTCAGGAATGTACCCTTGGAAGAACTCCAAAGAACTCTCCAGTTCCATGCTTTTATTTCATATAGTGGGCACGATTCTGCCTGGGTGAAGAATGAATTAATACCTAACCTAGAAAAAGAAGATATAAGAATTTGTCTCCATGAGAGAAACTTTGTTGCCGGCAAGAGCATTGTGGAAAATATCATCAACTGCATTGAGAAAAGTTACAAATCCATCTTTGTCTTGTCTCCCAACTTTGTCCAGAGCGAATGGTGCCATTATGAACTCTACTTTGCCCACCACAATCTCTTCCATGAAGGATCTGATAACTTAATCCTGATCTTGCTGGATCCCATTCCACAGTATTCCATTCCTAGCAGCTACCACAAGCTAAGAGCTCTCATGGCACAGAGAACTTATTTGGAATGGCCCAAGGAGAAGAGTAAACACGGACTTTTTTGGGCTAACCTAAGAGCATCCATTAATATTAAACTGATGGGAAAAGCAGCAGAAATACATTAACACGGAGATTTAAAATTTATCCCCTGCTGCGTTTGGGAAAATGTTGCTGATTTTGGAAGCTCTAACAGTGACCTTATTTTGCATCGACATGGATATAAACATGGTTTTGAATTTAGGATGTAGATAAAAATATGGGGTTTCCCTCATGGTTCAGCAGTAAAGAATCTGCCTGCCAGTGCAGGAGAGACAGGTTTGATCCCTGGTCTGGGAGGATCCCATATGCTGCAGGGCAACTAAACCCGTGCACCACAGCTACTGAGCCTGCACTCTAGAGCCCGGGAGTGCAACTACAGCGCCCAAGTGCCACAACTACTGAAGCCGGTGAGCCCTAGAGCCCATGCTTTGTAAAAAGAGAAGCCATTGCAGTGAGAAGCCCTCGTACTGCAACTAGAGAATAGCCCCTGCTCACCACAACTAGAGAAAAGTCCACACAGCAACCAAGACCCAGCACAGCCAAAAATAAAATAATTATATAATTATATATAATTAATTTTAAAAGTGTGTATGTCTTTTCAGGCCCCAGTTCCTCATGATATAATTTCAATTGAAACAGTTAATTTCTAACACAAAAGGGATTCATCTATTTCTCTGCTAGGACTGAATTTAGTGAGTTTATTGTGTAATCAAGAGAAGCACCTGTTCAAACAACTTCAGGTGATATATGTTCCTGTGTGCCAATCAGGGTCAGTGTTAGAAAACTGTATGCCTTTTGCAACTGTAGCTGGGTTTCTATCGGTTCAGTTCAGTCACTCAGTCATGTCCAACTCTTTGCGACCCCATGGACTACAGCATGCCAGGCTTCCCTGTCCATCACCAACTCCCAGAGCTTGCTCAAATTCATGTCTATCAGGTCAGTAATGCCATCCAACCATCTCATCCCCTGTCATCCCCTTCTCCTCCTGCCTTCAATCTTCCCCAGCATCAGGGTTTTTTCCAATGTCAGTTCTTGGCCAAAGTATTTTTCCAATGTCAGGTGGCTAAAGTGTTGGAGTTTTAGCTTCAGCATCCGTCCTTCCAATGAATATTCAGGACTGATCTCCTTTAGGATCGACTGGTTGGATCTCCTTGCAGTCCAAGAGACTATCAAGAGTCTTCTCCAACACCACAGTTCAAAACCATCAATTCTTCAGTGCTCAGCTTTCTTTATGGTCCAGCTCTCACATCCATACATGACTACTGGAAAAACCATAGCTTTGACTAGACAGACATTTGTCAGCAAAGTATGTCTCTGCTTTTTAATGTGCTCTCTGAGTTTGTCATAGATTTTCTTTCAAGGAGCAATTGTTTTTTAATTTCATGGCTGCCGTCACAATCTGCAGTGATTTTGGAGCACAAGAAAATAAAGTCTGTCACTGTTTCCATTGTTTCCCACATCTATGAAGTGATGGGACCAGATTCCATGATCTTCATTTTCTGAATGTTGAGTTTTAAACTAGCTTTTTCACTCTCTTCTTTCACCTTCATCAAGAGGCTGTTTAGTTCCTCTTCACTTTCTTCTGTAAGGGTGGTGTCATCTGCATATCTGAGTTTATTGATATTTCTCCTGGCAATCTTGTTTACAGCTTGTGCTTGGGTTTCTATAGCAGATTTCTAAAGCGATTGTGTCCTCCTCATTTCCATTCAGCATTTTTCTCTGCATGTTGAAGGCTGTTTATTGTTAATGCTAGAGATTCTTCACCCGAAGGAATTTCTTCTTGGCCATGAGAAGCCACTTGGTCCACATGAAAGGCAATTCAGATATGCTGGAGGTTGTCCTTGGAAGCTTCCCTCAGCCAATGTTGGAAAGTGAATTGACAGATAAATAACCCAGCTTTCTCTCCCATTTTGGGGGGACAAACCTGGGGTCTACTTTACCTTCTCCCCGAATCTCCCAGTAGAATGGAAAAGTTCTGATTTTCTATGGTAGAAATGACTTTATTGGCTTTCTTTCTCTTTTTGTTTCATAGTCTCATTCCTCCAAGGGTGTTTCCGAGATCACCTCTGAAATAAACTACTTGTAGTTGCCTACTTGTCTCAGGGTCCCAAACCGTGGATGTTACATTTCAAGCCAAATGGAACTTGAGTCTGGCTTCCTGTGGCCGGAGATCTTGCTGAGATCCTAGTTATCTGAACTGGAATGCAGAAGCTCATTTGCCCTTTCGATCATAAGAAGAAATGGAGCCAACGTGTCCCGCTTCTACACACAGCATCCCTGTCTTTTGGAAAACCACTTAAATAGGGTAAGAACAGATTGGAGCAGGGCAAGGAATGGACTTTATCAGATGTTTTGCTCAGCTTTATTTTATCAGCTATTTTCTATCTTCATCGGTCGCACTGTATGACAGCCAGTTCTAGACAGGTGTGGACTGACTTGTCACAGCTGCACCTTGTCATAGCTGCACCCTACTTCTCAGTTTATGCCTTATAATGTCACTAGTAGCGCTGTTACATGATGGTTATAGAAACCTGCTTAGCCCCTCTGGTATATGTACAAAACTATATGTACTGGATGTGTATCCTTTGAAGAGATCCTTGATCTCTAAAGGGATGGGAGCCATTAAATGAGGCATAGTCTAGACCATTCCTCAGAATCCCCAGTGGAATTGAAATTTACTCACTCCTAGGAGTAACCATGGAGAAGTGGCGACCCACTTCAGTACTCTTTCCTGGAAAATCCCATGGATGGAGGGGCCTGGCAGGCTGCAGTCCGTGGGGTCTCTAAGAATGGGACACGACAGAGCGACTTCACTTTCACTTTTCACTTTCCTGCATCAGAGAAGGAAATGGCAATCCACTCCAGTGTTCTTGCCTGGAGAATCCCAGGGACGGTGGAGTCTGGTGGGCTGCCGTCTATGGGGTCGCACAGAGTCGGACACGACTAAAGCGACTTAGCAGCAGCAGCAGCAGGAGTAACCAGGTCAATAATTCACTCTTGGATGGTTTTCTATTCTTCCTGTTTCATTCTTCTCAGGCCTCTAATTCTGGAGCCCCGAGATTACTTCTTCAAAATGAATGACCTATACACAAAACTCTTGTTTAAGTCTTCACTTTTGGGAGGAAAAACCCAAGTAACACTTACATATACTAGTTGTTTCTTGCCCTAAAAAACTTACAATCAATCATAGGACATTACATGTATCCAGATAATTAAAATAAAAGTCAATGAGACAAAAATATAAGTGGAAGTTCAGAGACCATTTAGATTAAGTGAAAAAAATCTTACAAGTGATGGTTTTCCCTCTGGGCCTTGAAAGAAGACTTAAACTTTGGATTTTTCAATGTATAGATGAAGAATGGAAAGGCCATTCTAAATAGAATGATGCATAGAGAAGAGACAGGAATACCCAGGCCTGTTCTGGGACTGTTGTCTTAATTTGACTGGACCATGAAGTTTATGAAAAGCAACAGTGAAATATAAGTATGCAGTTAGATTAAGATCATGTTGTCATTGGTATACCTATGGCTGATTCATACTGATGCTGATGTTTGGCAGAAACCAACAATACTGAAAAGCAATTATCCTTCAAATAAAAATAAATAAATTTAATTATTAAAAACAGATCATATTGTCAGGGGTTTGAAAGTCAAGCTATGGAGACTTGACTAGAAGTCTAGGGATTGACTAGTCTAGTCTTGACTAGAATATAGGGCTATATGAAAGTTATCATTTATACTTCTATGAGAATTAATAGTAGAAAGCAAATTAAAACCATGAAATATATGCTAAAAATGTATGAACGCACTCGTTCTGTAAGGGATGTTGCAACAGTCATTAGAGCTGGATTTTCCTGTTTTCTCTAGGATGATTGCCCTTCCTGTATTGAACTTTAAGATTTCACAACCAAGTTTCAGTTCCTTAGTACTAGTCATGCATCAGTTTGGTAGGGCTCCAAGCCTGGGTGGCCTAAACAACAGAAATGTATCATCTCTCAGTCCTGGAAGGTAGAAATCCAATATCAAGTTTCCAGCAGGGTTGGTTCCCTCGAGCGGTGGGAGGGAAGGATCTGCTCCAGGCCTCTTCCCCTAGGCTTACAGATGACTGTCTCTCTCTGTGTTTCTTCACATGGTCTTCCCTCTATGCCTCTTTGTGTCCAAATTTCCCTTTTTTATAGGGACACCAATCACATCGGATTATGGCCCATCCTGACAACCCAGTTTAATATACTACCTGACTACGTTTCCAAATAAAGTGACATTATGAGGTACTGGGGTTTAGGACGTCAGCAGAAGAGTTTTGGAGAACACAATTCAACTGGTTACTTCTTGTGAGTCTAAAAAAAATCCTTAAAGGGAGTCATAAAGTCAGTTAAAGTTTATTTAACAAACTCAAGACTTGGAGAAGTTAGATCAATCCTTTATGTAAATAACTGATCTTGTCAGTGGTCTTAAGGAGTTTACTAGGAGCTTGAAACTGTATTTGTAGAAACTTCTGCTGAAGAATTCCAAGTTGGGAGATGAAGAATCAGTTCAAAATGTGAACAAATATGTATGAATAGTAAGGCAAATAAGAAAGATGTCACATGTAAAGGAGAAGAAACATTGCAGATTGGGTGAATGTAAGCTCTGCTTCTCAATGTCTGGATTGTAATGCTGACTCTATTACTTATATGTGAATGGCGCTGGATAATTTACTTGACCTTTCCAAGCCTAAATTCATTATTTGAAAAATCTGTATTGTCAAGGCTATGGTCTTCCCAGTGGTCATGTACGGTTGTGAGAAAGCAGAACGCCAAAGAATTGATGCCTTCGAATTATGGTGCTGGAGAAGACTCCTGAAAGTCCGTTAGACAGCAAGGAGATCAAACCAGTCAATCTTAAAGGAGATCAACCCTGAATATTCACTGGAAGGACTGATGCTGAAGCTGGAGCTCCAGTATTTTGGTCATCTGATGCATACAGATGAGTAATTGGAAAAGTCCCCTATTCTGGGAAAGATTGAAGGCAGAAGGAGAAGAGCATGTTAGAGGGTGACATGGCTGGATGGCATCACCGATGTAATGAACATGAACTTGGGCAAACTCCGGGAGATGGTGAAGGACAGGGAGGCCTGACATGCTGCAGTCCATGGGGTCGCAAAGAGTTAGACACGACTGGGCGACTGAACAACAACAACAACCCTTCGAGTGGCTAGCCAAAACCTTTAGATTTCCAGTTATGAATTAAAGACTAGTTACAATATGTCCCCCTAAGGGCAGAGTTCACATGGCCACCTTTCCAAGTGGTTCTGTTGAAGCCCCTTTTCCTAGGATTGAGGTAAGAGGGAATTCATAATATACTAAAAGCGCTCTCCAAAACCCTCTTCCAATCCTTAACTCTTTCAGATTCTCCAATCTCTTCTATTAACTAGAAGTCAGTGAAGGGTTGTAGTTATCTAATCTCACGCTTCACTGCAGGGTTCTTGACCAAATTGAGATTAAAATAGTTCCATCTTTATCAGTTTTTTAATATTAATAAGACTGCAGGGAAATGGACATGTTTTTATAGTGATAATGTGGGGCTTCCTAGATGGCACTAGTGGTAAAGAACCTATCTGCTAATGCAGGAGACATAAAAATGCAGGTTTGATCCCTGGGCCAGGAAGATCCTCTGAAGGAGGGCATGGCGACCCACTCCAGTATTTTTGCCTGGAGAATCCCATGGACAGAGAAGCCTGACAGATTACAGCCCATGATAATAGGAGGGCCAAGTAATTTGGATTATATATATATGTGTCTGTGTGTGTATAACATCACGGCCTTTGACCTGTAATTCCACTTCTGGAAATCTATCCTGAGGAAATAGTTGAAATGTGAACAAATATTTCTTCACAAGGCTTCCCTCATAGCTCAGTTGGTAAAGAATCTGCCTGCAATGCTGGAGACCCCAGTTCGATTCCTGGATTGGGAAGATCTGCTGGAGAAGGGATAGGCTACCCACTCTAGTATTCTTGGGCTTCCCTTGGGGCTCAGCTGGTAAAGAATCTGCCTGCAATACAGGAAACCTGGGTTTGATCCCTGGGTTGGGAAGATCCCCTGGAGAAGAGAAAGGCTACCCACTCCAGTATTCTGGCCTGGAGAATTCCATGGACTGTGTAGTCCATGGGGTCGCAAAGAGTCGGACACGACTGAGCGACTTTCACTTTCATGTTAATTGCAGAGTTAGTGTTAACAGTGAAAAATTTGAAACACTTCAAATTTCCAACTGTGGAAGGATGTGCTGGGTTCATTTAGTGACATATTTTGCAATTATTAAAAGTACTGTGTACAGTTAAGACGATAACTTTTGTGTTATGTGTTTTTTTTTATCCCAACTTAAAAAAAATGTAGAGGACATTTATTCATTAACATAAGGGAATGCTTATATTAAAACATAAATGAAAAACATAGGATGCCAAGTAGTATGTACAGGATGGTTTCAATATGTTTAAAATATGCAGAGAAAAAAAGTCTTGATGAAAATGTACAAAAACATTATCAGCACTTGCCTGTGGTTGATGCTTGCTTCTGGTTTTACATTTTTCTGTACTTAAAAATTTTACAACCAACAACAACAAAAAAGAAATGGGGTTTAGGAGAACAAAACTAGGTCTCTGTTAGAGGTGGAAGCAGTAGAGAATAAGTGTTATGAAGCTGGGTTCTGTGCATATGCATCCTGGAATTAAAGCCTAGCTCAATTTCTCTGTTAACTGTGTCCTTGGATGAATTCTTCAACTTCTTCCAGCTGCCTTTTCGTCATCTGGAAAATGGCATAAAAACCATACCTCCCTCATAAGATTGTTAAGAAACCAGAGGTATAATGTGTGGAAAGCCAGGGTCTGGCTATTCAGTCCAGGGCTGGAAGTGCACAACGGGCAGGAGGACACTCCCGGGATAGGCTACCGCAGCCTGGGTTCTGCCTCTTCCACCTCCTTCTAGCCACCCTGAGTGGTTATGTAATGCCTCTCTGCTTTGTTGCCCTGGATGTAAAATAGTCTCATCCTGTTGTTAGGAGCATTAAATGAGTTAATATGTGTAATGTCAGAGAACAGTGCTTGGCCCAAAGCAAAAGGTCAATAAATGTCAGCTCTTATGATGATGTCATTATTATTGCAGTTATTGTTCTCTTCATTATTTTATGTCATCACATGTGGAACTGGAGATGAGCTGCTCATCATGTTCATCTAGATTGTCCTGGGCTGTCTATATATAGTCTATATAGAGAGACACATATTTCTATCATAGATAGATAGAGGTATAGATTTTTTTCCCTTTCTTGCCCCTAAAGCCTTAAGGATAAATTTCTGAGGACACAGGTTCTGATAGATGTTTCTACAACAGGATCATTTGTAGAGTGAACAGGGTTAGCTGAGAAAGGAAGCCAAAGCTGGAAGCAGGGAGGTGAGGAAAAGAGAAACAGCAGTATTTGGCATTATCGGGAAATATTTTGTGGTGAATTAGAGTTCCAGTTTGTTGTTTAATTGTAGCATGGCCGTTTATTAACTTAAAACTTTAACCCTATTTGTTCAGTATGGCAACCACTAACCATGTGTCACTACTGAGTTATTAAAATGTGGTGAATCTGAATTGAAATGTGCTGTAAGTGTAAAATACACATTATTCTATGAAACAAAGAATGTAAAATATCACATTAGTAGTTTTTTATATTACATGTGAACATTTTGATGTCGTGGAGTAAACAAAATATATAATCAAAATTAATTTCACCTATTTCTTTTTGTCTTTTTAAACTTGTTTACTAGATAAAGTTACTTATATGACTTGCCTTCTTTCTGTATTCTATTGGACAGTGCTTCTCTAGTCCTTAGTAATAAGGAACCAGATCTCTGCAAAATTATTAGGCTTCCACTACTTATTTGTTTGGGGCTTCCCTGGTGGCTCCAGCTTCCCTGATAGCTCAGTTGGTAAAGAATACACCTGCAATGCAGGAGACCCTGGTTCGATTCCTGGGTTGAGAAGATCCACTGGAGAAGGGATAGGCTACCCACTCCAGTATTCTTGGGCTTCTCTTGTGGCTCAGCTGGTAAAGAGTCTGCCTGCAATACAGGAGACCTGGGTTCGCCCCCTGGGTTGGGAAGAGCCCCTGGAGAAGGGAAAGGCTATCCACTCCAGTATTCTGGCCTGGAGAATTCCATGGACTGTGTAGTCCACAGGGTCGCAAAGAGTCAGACTCAACTGAGTGACTTTCACTGTCAGACACGACTGAGTGACTTTCACTTTCACTTCCCCTGGTGGCTCAGTGGTAAAGAACACCCCAGCTTTTGCAAAATTTTAAAAATTTCTCCCCTCCTTATACTCATCGAGTGTAGTAAATGAATGATGAACAATCTGAATTCCCTAACCACGTGAGGATTTTTTTTTTTTCAGAAATTCAGGAAAAACTTGTGACTATTTTCTCTTACTGATATTTATAATTAAACTAGAGGAGCTCTGCCAAAACAACATATTTTCCACACCAGCCTATGTGCTATACTGCAAGAGCTTTAGGAGGAAAGCAGCTCCTTCAGGTGGGCTGACTTGGGTCATGTGATTTTCCTACTGGTCTGCACTAGGGACTTAGGCCCTACCAAAGGCAAGACAGAAAATAGGCCTGTAGACTCTTAGGTGGTCCGGGGGTCCTCTGACCAATGGAGATGTTCCATTTTGGATGATGAGACAAAGAGCCAAGTCAGATTTCTTATCTTGGGTAAGTATCCACACAGTGAGGCCAGCTCTGCCCTTAAGACACTGAGAAAGGCAGAAAGGAGGAAGAAATAGAAGCAAAGGCAGCAGTAAAGAGAAGCTAGGAGTCCAAAGTGAAGCAGAAGGAGTCAAAAGAGAAGCTGAGTCATAACTAGAGTAGAGAACAGCCCTTGCCCACTTAGACGGGTACAGCAAGACAAGGTGGGCGTCAGGGCTGCCTCAGGGAGTCCTGGGGAGTCAGTGTTCCAGGTCTTTGTGAAGCCTGGCTGTGAGGTGCTGAGCCTTCTCACTTCCTGGGGGCTCTTTCTCTCTTTTTCTGTAGTGTCTTTAAAATAAACCTCCACTACTTGAGGTAATCCAAAGCTCTCTGTTGGTTGCAAGTTATATACGAAGGCAGAAATACGACATGAAGAAGTTTGAGATCAGGGGAAGGCATGAGGGAAGAAATGTGTATGAGTGACTGTGTGTGTGAGAGAGAAAGACAGACAGACAGACAGACAGAGGTAGAAGAATATCGGGTCAGATATCTCTGAAGCCCAAAGTAAGAGGAGAGGGAGAAAAAAGGAAGGAAAAAAAAGGGAAATATTTTTGAAGGGAATAAAAAATAATCACCAGCCAAAGATATCAGCACATACAGTTCTGAACTTACTATTCTTACTGCTAATTGCAAATAAAGATTTAAAGATTCTAGAAATTCCAGGTGAGGGCAGAAGGAACAGTATACAAACCCTTGGCCACCTGAGGTAGTGAAAATCTGGGGCTTTGGAGTCAGATAGACTCAGTTTTAAATCTTGACTCCATCTCTTACTGGAGAATGGCCCTGGGGAAGTTTCTTATTCTGTCTGGACCAGATTCACCGTTTTCTAACTTGGCTTGACTTGTTTCTGAAAATTAAATTTAAACATAAGTAAAGAAAAATTCCCCATTCACTGGGAGTGTAAAATGTTTAAAAATGCTGGGCTCTGGGAAAGGGAAGAATATGTCTTTGGACACAAAAAATGGAAGTGTTTATTTTATTTTTATTTTATGAGAGGGCTCTATAGAATATATATACTGGAGATGGATGGTACTAATGATTGAACAGCTATGTGAATGTATCATACTTAATGCCACTAAACTGTACACTTAAAATGGCTAAACTGGCAATTTTACTTTATGTGTGTGTTAGTCGATCAGTCATGTCCAAGTTGACCCCATGGACAGTAGCCCACCAGGCTCCTTTGTCCATGGAATTCTCCAGGCAAGAATATTGGAGTGGGTAGCAGTCAGATTCTTTACCATCTGAGCTACCAGTATTTCACTGCAATTCTTTAAAAAAATAACCTAAGATAGTATGAACTCATGCAACATGTAATGCCACCAGCATGCAGTAGAGGGCAAAGGAGGGTACGCGTCACAGAAAGAGCTTGATTCAGCCACTTCTGTAGCCAGTTCTGGTCCTGTGCATGAATCTTCTATACCTGTAGCTCTGTGGAGCCGCTGCAAGCCTGAGGGTAAGAATTCTAGCTTTGACTGCTGTAAAACTCATGAAAAAGAGAGAAGGGCTGTGTGGGGTCTTTTCTAAAGAAAATGGGAGGAAAGGATTTATTCAGATTTTCAGATTTTTCATGCTTATTCCATAGATGGGAAGAAAGTAGCCTTGTTCAGATTTTTAGTATTTATTATTTTGCCTATACTAATCTGAAGTGACCTTAATGACTAGTGAGTGACCTTGGGCTTAGTATTGACCACTGCTGATCTGAGGAATTGTCCTGCAGTTGCTTGAGAGTTTGGGTTTCCTTTTTCTGGTTTCTTGAAATTCATGACCCCTAGCAGAGCATAGGTAGCTTCGAGAGAGGCACGTATGTAGGAAGTGAGGAAGAGACCACAGCAGCTCTAACCCTGCCAACGGAATTAGTCTCGGTAATCACACTCTGTGCTATTCCATTTCAGAGTCTGAAATGCCTTCGGTTTGCATTCTGAAGGGACGAGATAGGTCTGGGTTCAAATTCATGCTCTAGCAATTATTCACTGGCTCACCTTGGGCAAGTGACTTAACCTCTGGTTCTAGCTCCTCCATTTGCAAAATGGGGATAAAAATATCCATCATTTTGTTGGGTTGTTGAGAAGATAGAACAAAATAATGTATGGAAAGCATTTATCTCAGTTCCAAGTGATAAGTTTGCTAAGTGAAGTCGCTCAGTCATGTCTGACTCTTTGCGACCCCAGGGACTATAGCCTACCAGGCTCCTCCCTCCATGGGATTCTCCAAGCAAGAGTAGAGGAGTGGGTTGCCATTTCCTTCTCCAGGGGATCTTTCTGACCCAGGGATCAAACCTGGGTCTCCTGCATTCCAGGCAGATGCTTTAATCTCTGAGCCACCAGGGAACCAGAGAAACAGGAAACATGCATAAAATGTCAGTCATTCTTACTCTTATTTTGTAAAGATCTTCCAATATTTGATGGGTTTTAAACCCCTGTCTCCATTTTTTGGCATCATTTGGAAAAGAGGGATTAGATTAAATATTTGGCAAGCCACCGATTTTCATTTTATTTTATGGTGTCTCTTGACTTGGACTTTTAAATCATAAGCTATTAAAAAAAGATCATTCTGTTTTTCATCTGCTTTCAGCACCCAGTAAGAGTAGCATGACCATAATAAAAACGTATTTATTGATTGCATCTTTCATCAAAAGTTTATATCCTACTTTTTAAAATGTTTAAATGAAATGGCATAATTTATATGCATTGCCTGAGAGAGAGGACCTTTCTATTATATTAAGAGTTCAGAGTCAGTTCCGCTTACTTCTTTAGAATAAGTTTCAGATGAGATTGTGTTATTGGGTAAAAAAGAGAAGAGACGAGTAAAACATGAAAGCTATAACATCTCAACTTACAGGATTCCAGATAAAGCAAGTGGGTTAGATTTTGCTGCACTTTTCAAGGGTTCTAGCTCCTAGACATAGGAGCAACTTAAGATGAGTTGTTATGAACTGAAGTACTCTTTGAGGTAATAATGTTAAAAACACCTCATCATCTTAATGTCTATAAACTGCCAGTGTCCTACAAGCCATACTGGAGCCTGAGAAGAAGAAAAGTCAAGGGAAAAAGTAGTACTAATCCTGTCTTTATGAAAAAACTTTTTGATATTTTGTTCATTGTGGGTTTTACATTAACTTTACTTTAAAATTTTTATTAAAATATTATTTATCTTGATTAACAAGTTTCTTTGTGCCTCTCAAAATCTGTGCTGAAATCACCCTAGTCTTGGCCCTGATAACCACTACCATCTGTGACCTGCTAGGCGTGATACCGTCTGAGCCACCAGGGAAGCCCAAGGGGTTTATGTATAGTATCTCTTCAACGCCTTTGCACAAAACCCATTTTACAAATGAAAAAAGAGAACCTTTCAGCAGTTAAATGAATAATCTAAGTTATCATGGCCAGTGAGACGTTAAGATTGGACTTAAACCCAGACATATTAATTTCTATCACTAAACACATTCTCTAATCATCATGTACTACATTATAACAGGAATTCATAACTCCAATTAATTCATTTGATATATATTTTTGAGAGCATATTATATACAACACTGTGCTAAGAAATACAATATTGAGATCATTAATCTACTTATATATATAATGTATATTTACTGAGCACATGCCATGTACTAGGCACTATCTGCTTGGAATGCAGAGGGGAGCGAGATTGTCAGACCCCTTCTCTCATGGGTGTGAGAGGTGGGAGTGGTAGTCAACAAATAAATAAATGAACAAAAGTTTCAGATAGTGGTCAGTGCTCTATTTTGTAGAGAAATAAAATAGGATGAAGGGAACGAACAGCAAGTTAGTCTAAATGGCCTCTTTAGATTAAGTGGTCAAATCAGGTTTCTTAGAGGAGATATACTTTAAGCCAAGACCTAAATGATAAGAAAGATCTGGCCAAGGAAGGATGACAGAAGAGCATCCCAAGCTGAGGTCAGGGCAAGATGATGTAGCCAAGGAACAAAGAGAGGCGCAGTGTCATTGGAGTGCAGAGGGCCAAGAGAAGAGTGATGTGAAATGAGATCCCAGAAGGAAGCAATAGCAGCACATGGAGGATGCTATGGTTCAGCATTCGGAGTCTGGATTTCATTCTAAGTGCAATAGTATCAATACATTAGATGGGACATAGGTAGGGAATTACAACAAGTGACTCCTAAATACAGTAGCTCAACAAGACAGCGCTTAACTAAATGGCTTAATCCAAGTCAGTCCTTGTAAGTAACTGATCTAAAACCTAAGTTGGGTGGCACTTGCAGATTTATTTACTGGATTTCTTGAACTGTATTTTAGGAAACATTGAAGAATCAATATGACCTAGAGAAAGATACAATTTTATCATGATTCATGTATTACAGCATATTTTGAAAGCAGATTTATCTTGACTCATCCTAGGAAGACAAGATAGCAGAGTGGTTAAGAGCCCAGGTTCTGCCCTCACCATGAATTAAGTTTGTGGCTGTGGTGCAGTTTCAGGACCTCTTTAAGTACCGCATTCTATACCTATAAAGGCTGAATAGTGATAGCACTTACCTTACAAGGCGGTGGTTTTAAGGGTCAGTCTATGGAATATCAGTGAATGGTAGCTGCTGTCCAAAAAGACATCAAATGGCCACTGCCTCATTTGCAGGAGAGTCAGTATGGTTTGGAGATGCTACCAGACAGGATGGATATATGTCATCATACCTTTGTCCAAAACCTTAGAATGTACAACACCAAGAATTAAGCATAGCATAAACTATGGACTTTGGGTGACTATGATGAGTCAGTGTAGGTCCATCAGTTGTAACAAATGCATCACTCTGATTGGGGGGGGGGGGTTTGATAATGGCGCAGGCTGTGCATGTGTTGGGGCAGGAGGGATATGGAAAAATCTCTGTACCTTCCCTTTAATCTTGCAGTAAATCTTAAACTGCTCTTTAAAAAATGTCTTAATTTTTAAAAATTTCTTTTAATCTTCCTAAAGCTTTCAGGCTATCGAAAGGGGATGTAGTGGTGGTGGTGGTGGGGATTGTTGAACATGACCTGGTAATGCCGTTCCTTGTTTGAACTGGGTGAGAGGCACGTCTGCCAATTATGATGTATCTATCTCCCTTTGGAGAATCTTGACTTTTCTCAGTGATGGGGGTGTAACACAGCAACTGGCTTGAAATCTGTGAGCCAAGCTCTGAGATGAAGTCAAAGATTCAGTAAATGGGTTGGGACCCTATTCCAAATTCTTGGTGAATATAATCAGATGTTGGCATTAAAGAAAAGTCCTACAGGGTTTAACAAATCACATAACCACCTAATGGTATGTTGTCTTCCCAGGATTTGAATTCATCTTCCTCATCCATGTGAGGTAATGTGTGATAAAATTCATCTGAGGTGAACCAGTGATAAAATCCTTGGAATTACCATGAGACATATCAGAAGCATTTACATATTTTGTAGTATTGTTACGTCTGTGCATAGTGGGGCTTCAGAGCTGCCAGAAGAAAGGGAATTGACTACCAACTTCTCCAGCATGTCTTTAACAAAGGTTCCTGAAGGCTTGACCCCAATTACAACCACATTGGATTTGTCTTATAATCTCCTTTTTCAACTCCAGCATTCAGATTTCCGTTCTCTCTCTAAACTGAAAGTTTTGATTCTATGCCACAACAGAATCCAAGAGCTGGATATCAAGACCTTTGAATTCAACAAGGAGTTAAGCTACTTAGATGTGTCTAACAACAGACTGAAGAGTGTAACCTGGTTCTCACTGGCAGGTCTCAGACATTTAGATCTGTCCTTCAATGACTTTGACACTCTGCCTATCAGCGTAGAAACTGGCAACATGTCACACCTGGAAACCCTAGGTTTGAGTGGGGCAAAAATACAAAAATCAGATTTTCAGAAAATTGCTCATTTGCAGCTAAATACCGTCTTATTAGGATTGAGAACTCTATCTCATTATGAAGAAGGTAGCCTGCCCATCTTAAACACAACAAGACTTCACATTGTGTTACCAGTGAACACAAATTTCTGGGTTCTTTTGCATGATGGAATCAAAACTTCAAAAATATTAGAAGTCACCAATATAGATTTGCAAAAGAGCCAGTTTACGAGTTATGAATCTCAACAAAATCCTATTTTAGAAAATGCCAAGACATCCATTCTGTTACTTAATAAAGTTGACTTATCCTGGGACGATCTTTTCCTCATCTTCCAATTGGTTTGGCATACATCAGTAGAGTACTTTCAGATTCAACATGTGACCTTTGGAGGTAAGGTTTATCTTGACCACAATTCATTTGACTACTCAAATTCTGTAATGAGAACTATAAAACTGGAACATGTACATTTTAGAATTTTTAATATCCCCCAGGAGAGCGTCTACTTGCTTTTTACCAAAATGGATATAGAAAACCTGACAATATCAGATGCACAAATGCCTCACATGCTGTTCCCTGTGTACCCTACAAGATTCCAATATTTAAATTTCGCTAATAATATCTTAACAGATGATGTGTTTAAAAAATCTATCCAATTGCCTCACTTGAAAACTCTCATCTTGAAGGACAATAAATTGGAGACACTTTCCTTAGTGAGTCACTTTGCCAGCAACACATCCCTGAGGCACTTAGATCTGAGTGAAAATCTGTTACAACATGAAAATGATGAAAATTGCTTGTGGCCAGAAACCTTGGTCACCATGAACTTGTCATTCAACAAATTTGCTGATTCTGTTTTTGGGTGCTTGCCTAGAAACATTCAAATACTGGACCTGAATAGTAACAAAATTCAAACTGTCCCTAAAGCGATTACTCACCTGACATCTTTGCGAGAGTTAAATCTTGCATTTAATTTTCTAACTGATCTTCCTGGGTGCAGTCATTTCAGAAGACTCTTAGTTCTGAACGTTGAAATGAACTTAATTCTCAGCTCATCTCTGGATTTTTTCCAGAGCTGCCAGGAAGTTAAAATTCTAAATGCAGGAAGAAATCCATTCCGATGTACTTGTGAATTAAGAGATTTCATTCAGCTTGGAAAATACTCAGAAGGCATGATGGTTGGATGGTCAGATTCATACATCTGTGAATTCCCTTTGAATCTAAAGGGGACTCAGTTAAAGGATGTTCATCTTCCAGAAATATCTTGCAACACAGGTTTGCTGATTGTCACCATTGTGGTTGTCATGCTCGTTCTGGGGATGGCTGTGGCCTTCTGCTGCCTCCACTTTGATTTGCCCTGGTATCTCAGGATGCTACATCAATGGACTCAGACATGGCTCAGGGTTAGGAAGACAACTCAGGAACAACTCAAAAGAAGTGTCCAATTCCATGTGTTTATTTCATACAGTGAACACGATTCTGCCTGGGTGAAGTATGAATTGATTCCCAGTCTAGAGAAAGAAGATGGTTCTGTTCTGATTTGCCTTCATGAGGGAAACTCTGACCCTGGCAAGAGCATGACTGAAGATACCATAAATTGCATTGAGAAAAGTTACAAGTCCATCTTTGTTTTGTCTCCCAGCTTTGTCCAGACTGAATGGTGCCATTATGAACCCTACTTTGCCCACCACAATCTCTTCCATGAAAGTCTTGATTACATAATTCTTATCTTACTGGAACCCATTCCACTCTACTGCATCCCTACCAGATATCCTGAGCTGAAAGCTCTCATAGAAAAGAAAGCATACTTGGAATGGCCCAAGGATAGGCGTAAATGTGGCCTTTTTTGGGCAAACCTTCGAGCTGCTCTTCATGTTAATTTATTAGACACCAGAGGGACATGTGAACTACAGACATTCACAGAACTGAATGAAGGGTTTGGAGGTTCTGCAATCTCTCTGATCAGAACAGACTGCCTGTAGAGCCCCACTCACTCCTAGGGAAATTGGGACCTACATATACTGTTAGGATGCAAATCAATACAACCTTTATGATGGCAATTTGGCAATATCTATTAAAATGAAAAACTATCATTTCTTCATGTCAGTTCCTTGAAAGAGTTCTAAGAATGTATCCTATAGAAACATATTTTGCAAAGATTTATGTAAAAATGGTGTTCATCCTTGCATTGTTTATAATTCTAAAAAATTGAAAACAGCTCAAATGCCCACAAAGTAAGGATTGATCTACTAAATCACAGTACATTAACACAACAGACTATTATATAGCCATTAAAACTGAGGTTGCTGTGTATTTATTAACTGGTATGGAGGAAATTGTATTTTGGTTTATACATTGAAATAAGAGTCTAAAGGAACCTAGACCAGCACATTGGTGTAGCAACAGGGTGTTTGGCTCTGGGAGTTTGGATTACAGCAGTTGGTTTCCATGTTGTATATTTCTATAATGTTGGAGTTGCTTAGAATGAATCTATATTTCTTTTGCAAGCTGAGAAAACAATAAAGATATTATTTTATATATAAAGTATTTTTATTATTTACTTATTCATTTATTGTTGGCCGCGCTGAGACTTTGGGGCTTCCCCAGTATCTCAGTCGCAAAGAATCTGCCTGCAGGGCAGGAGCCACTGGAGACACGGGTTTGATCCCTGGGTCGGGAAGATCCTCTGGAGGAGGGCATGGAAACCCACTCCAGTATTCTTGCCTGGACAATCCCACAGGACAGACGAGCCTGGTGAGCTACAGTCTGCTGCTGCTGCTGCTATATTGCTTCAGTCGTGTCCGACTCTGTGCGACCCCATAGACGGCAGCCCACCAGTCTATGGGGTCACAAAGAGTTGGACGTGACTGAAGCACCTTGGCATGCGTGCATGTGCTAGGTCTTTGTTGCTTCTCACAGGCTTTCTCCAGTTGGGGCCAGTGGGGGCTACTCTTCACTGTGGTGTGCAGGCTCCTCACTGTGGAGGCTTCTCTTGTTGAGAAGCACAGGCTCGAGACACATGGGCTTCCGTAGTTGTGGCACATGACCTTGGTTACCCCACAACATGTGGACTCTGCCCAGGCCAGCGATCAAACTCGTGTCCCCTGCGTTGGCAGGTAGATTCTTTACCTCAGGACCACCAGGGAAATCCTAAAGATAACTTTTAAAGCCTACATGTCCTACTCATTTTCTCTGATCTTCTCTTCTAGCCTCACAAATCATTGAAAGAGAACAAGCTCTCTTGAAGTTTGCAAAATTATATTTCAAAAGTGAGCATCAAGAACAAACATGTTCTTTCCCCGATTAGGAAAATGTCTGTGGCTCACCTGCATGATAAAGGAAGGAAATGCCTATAAGATCTGACACCGTCACCACTTGTCCTTGCTTCCAATCACTGAGCCCTTTTGAACTGTTGGCCCTTTCCCAGAACACGCGTCTCTTTTTATGTGCCCAGACTCTAGGACTTGCATCATGCCTGCCTGTGATACTTGCCTGCCCTAGCTTGTTCAGGAAATCTTATACATCCTTCAGGCAAAATCCAAATATTGACTCTTCTTTGAAACCGTCCTCATTTCTTTCCCAAGCATGATGCTCCTCTATTCTCTACAACACTTTGGACATATTTGTATCACCAAATTGATTACATATGTTTTTAAAACCCATTCTCCCTCTTCTGTGAGCTCCACAAAGTAAGGACAGACTTCCCTCTGCCCTCGTCTCAGCAGCAGTTTGTTCAGTCCGTGGTTCAGAAAAGATGCTCAATGAACTTTCATGGAATGGACATTGGGTTAACTAGAGAAACTTAGCAGGGACTCAACTGGCTTCAGGATGTGCACGCATGCTCAGTTGCATAGTCATGTTTAACTCTGTGTGACCCTATGGCCTGTAGCTTGCCAGGCTCCTCTGTCCATGGGATTCTCCAGGCAAGAATACTGCAGTGGCTTGCCAACCCTCCTCCAGGGGATCTTTCTGACCTGGGAAACTTGTATCTGCTTGTGTCTCCTACATTGCAAATGGATTCTTTATTAACTGAGCCACTTGGAGCCCGGCTTCAAGACAGAGAGTGGAAATTGAAGGTGAATTCTGAGAAGCCGAAGAGTAAGATCAGGCATAGGTTAAAGTTTGGAAGAGAAGACAGAGAATCCATAATTGAAGGATTCCTGAATATAGCTTGAATCAGTGAATTTGCCAATATTGGGTTGTTCTTAACTTACGAAAGGCTTCCCAGATGGTGCAGTGGTAAAAAAAAAAAAATCTGCCTGCTAATGCAGGAGATGCAAGAGACTTGGGTTTGACTCCTGGGTCTTGAAGATCCCCTGGAGGAGGGCATAGTAACCCACTCCAGTATTATTACCTGGAGAATCCCATGGACAGAGGAGCCTGATGGGCTACAGTCCATGAGGTCTCAAAGAGCTGGACACACCGAGCAACTGAACACATATATACTTGACTTAGGAAAACATCTATCTCAGCTCATTCAATCTAATAAAACCAATCTCCTAAGCAGGCTAAAACTGGGTTCCACATCTAACTTTATTTCCTTATGATTTGTGGTTTTATGAATTTCTCACACTAGTGATCATTTAAAAAAGAGTTCTCAGGAAGGTCCCTGAGAGTGTAGGGAGAAGTCTGATGTGGATCTAGAAGCCAGGGTATGTTTCCCTTTGGCCCATGGCTGTTTACTCTGAGGTGCTGGAGTTCAGCAGCCCTGAGACTGAATGTCCCTCTTCCTCCTTTCTGGTCTGTCTGGTAAAAGGGGAAACCCTAGGAAACCACAGTGGAGCCATGGCAGAGGACAGAGAGAATTCCTGTCTTCCCAGGCACCCAGCAGCTGGGCTGCTAATATCAGTGTGCTTCAGGGCTTCTGGAGTCAGACATACTGTATGAGGATTCTGTAAATCTTGCATAAATTACTCAGTGTAAAGACTTTTACTTTTACAGATTAGTTAATTTGGAACAGCCCTAAAGTTTTCAGAATTGGATTATTCATGGCAGTTATTCCAGTTCTCAATTTAGTAGACACAGTCTTTTTTTAATAGACATTTTATTACAATTAAAAAAAATAACACATTAGGCTTAGCTCTCAGCAACTCCTAATTTCAGCAGCTGGACAACCCCTAAGTCTTCCTCACAATTATTTGAGATTTGGATTCTTGTCTGCAGTCTCTCCCTACTCACCAAGGCATCCTGCATTGGCAACCCAATACACCTAAAACAATGTGCTTGTTTTATCAGTAACTCATGACCTGGGGCTGCTTCTCAGATTAACCACCATTTATCCACAAGCCAGAACATGTTCTCTATATAAAGGATGAAGAATAATTGGGATCCTGGTTTCCCCAGGAGGTTGCAAGGACAACTTTATCACTGATGCTCTGCTGGGGAAGCTTCCCACAGTCCCCTAGCTCCATTTTCCACCCCTCTGCCTCTGGTACTGATCTCAGCCCTCTGTTATCATTTTTCTACTTATTTTGCTTATTCTGTCTTCCCCCACTAGAATGCAAACTCCTTTAGAGCAGAGATTTTTTCTGCTTTGCTCACAGATGTTGTCTCCACCTTTGCCCAGGACAGTGCCTGGCACATAGCTCTCTCCAAGGATTTTCTGAAGGAAAAACAGTTTGTCTGTAGACACTTCATTGATTGACCTCCTCTGCTCTTCTGATGTCCAGCAGGGCAGCCAAGTCCACCCACCTCAGTGCTGGGCCTTGTAAATCAGGCACATAGATTTACTAGTCAGGGAGCATTCCTCACGCTCAGCAAGTATATTTTTGCTTACATTTTCCGGGACTGGGCTTCCCTGGTAGCTGAGCTGGTAAAGAATCTAACTGCGATGCAGGAGATCCCATTCGATTCCTGGGTTGGGAAGATCCACTGGAGAAGGGATAGGCTACCCACTCCAGCATTCTTGGGTTTCCCTTGTGGCTGAGCTGGTAAAGAATCCGCCTGCAATGTGGGAGACCTGGATTCAGTCCCTGGGTTGGGAAGATTCCCTGCAGAAGGAAAAGGCTATACCCACGTCAGTATTCTGGCCTGGAGAACTCCCATGACTGTATAGTTCATGGGGTCGCAAAGAGGCATAGCCGACTGAGTGACTTCTACTTTCTTTCATTTTCCTGGCCCAGCCGCCACTAGGCTGCCCCCTCTGCCCCCGCCTTTGGCTCTTCCCTTTACTTCCTCCTGTTGGATTCTGCTTCATCTGAGGGTCTTGCTGTGGGTTGCCCTTGAATGACTTCAGAGTGTGCGATTATATGGATCACCACAAATGGGTTTTATGGGTCAATCCCCCATCACTGCCTCTGTTCTTATTGCTGTATCAGCTCTTCAAGAGGAGTAATGGAGGTTCTGGGTCGACAAGGTCTCTGCTGTGGCCCACATCTCAGACTCTGTCCGCTCTCCCCAACACCCAGATCTCTGGAGAGACTTCCTTGAATTTTCTCTTTCTCGCTGTAGTTCCCTGATAGCATGTCTGTAGTGATGGTTTTATTCTTAGGGTCTGGTACTGCCCAGGCCTGACAAAGTCCTCCAAGATGGATGTCCCTAGCCCAGATCCAGACCTGCATAGACCCTGGTCTTCACTTGATCATTCAGGGTGCTCCCTGACCCTCTGCCTCACACAGGAGGCCAACCAGGTATCCTACAGAGCTCTGGATTTCATGCCTATGGGTGTTCTCAGGGACTGGTGTTGGGTCCCCATCTGAGGTGGACAGTCTGGCAAGCAGCTCACTTCTGCTGGTTGAAACTGTGGAATCACTCAAGATCGGGCCAGAATGGTACACACATGCTGGTTTGGGGTAACTCTCTTGACCACAGAATGACTTTGGGGGTATGGGATACCAACAGTTTACCACTAACCCTTGGGCTTGAGCCACCATGTAAGCCCGTGTCCCTCTGTGATTTGAGTGTGGTGCCACCTCCTGTCTTCAGTACCTGAGGCAGGTGTGACAGTGGATGCTACCCCGCCATGACCCCTGAGCCTCCGGCATCCAGGGTGATATCCACCATGCTGCAGGCTATGTGCCGGGTACTAAGTAGTCCTTGGAGCGTGGCTTTCAAGACTGAACACCAATGAGTCTTCTGGTTATTGTCTTCTCTTGCCTCCTGTTGACATGGTGAAATCATGCTCTCCAGCCCTAAGTCATGTGGACAAGGGAAGTTCCTATTTTGTAGCGGTGGAGCTGAGCCTCTGTCTTCACGCACGGACCCCTCACTACCCTCCCCACCGTCAGTGGTGTGTGTTCATTCAACACCGAAAGGGCTCCCATTCTAGAGATGCAGTGATTCCCGCCTCAAGAGTCCAGGCTGGAATCTGCCTTATTCTCTGTTTCCACCATAAAATTCTGAATGGTAAACTTAATAAGACCAGAAAACAAATATTTGTTTACATTTCCCCGCCTACTTTTTGGAAGACTTGTATCAACAAGGCACAGTACCACCAACCTTTGAGAGAGAGTAATTGGAAGGCAGTGTGGACAGATGATGCAGGGTCATGAGTAATAATAAAACCATTGTTAGAGACATGCTAGCAGGGAACTGAAGACACAAAAAGATCTACGCTGTTTAATGGAAATAGGTCCTGAAGAGCCCTGGTCCTGTGATTAATTACAGCATTGCTACTATTTATTTCTGGTGGAAACTCTCCAGGAACATTACATTGGACAATAAAGTACCTGAAGAGATGGTTCTCGGATTTGAACAGGAAGAGACAGTGCTTGGACTCTGTAAAGAATTTTTTGATTTACCAAATAGACAGTAAACAATGTACAGGTGACTCCTCTCTACCGATCTCCAGGAATAAGTCACTATACTTCACATAGGTCTGTACTTTTAGAAACATTTTAAAATCAGATTATTTATATAGACAGGAGCTCCACAAAATTTTTTTCCTACAACCCTGCACACCCTAGAGGCAGCTTTGAGAAGGAGAATATCCTGGTGTAAGCAGCCAGAACATACATTGCTTCTTATTTCTTGGAGGCACGATGTCTTTTTTTCAGTTTTAAAGTAAGTTATTGGCAGCAGAACAGTCTTTACCTTGAGTGCTAACGGGGATGTGGTGAAAGTTCGTGCTGAGACTGATGGGTCTGACATATTGAAAAAGGCAAATTCCACCATATTAAGGTTATAGGAAGTTCCTCATAGGGTTTTTATAAAACCTGAAAGAAGAATCTCATTTTACCTCATGATGGGTGAGAGTACCACATTATTAACTTCTGTTCTCCCCAAAGAGGAAGTTAGAGCCTTAGCTGTGCCCACAAACTCTCTAATCCTAAGGCACTGAAGTGTTTGTCATCCTGGAAGCACAATACCTGTGACCCTGGGGGGAAAAAATGGGCCAGAGAAAAATGCTGGAGGAACCTCTACCAGCTACTGGCTCTCATTATCTTCTTTATTTTTTATTTTTAGTTGGAGGATAATTGCTTTACAATGTTGCATTGCTTTCTATACAATATACAATTGCATTTCCAGACAATAACATGAATCAGCCATATGTGTACATACGTCCCCTCATTCTTGAACCACCCTCCCATCCCTCCAGGTTGTCACAGAGTGCCAGATGGAGCTTCCTGTGTTATACAGCAACTTTCCACTAGCTATCTATATTATGGGGCTTCCCTTGTGGCTCAGTGGTAAAGAATCTGCCTTCAATGCTGGAGACCAGGGTTCGATCCCTGGGTTGGGAAGATCCCCTGGAGAAGGAAATGGCAAGCCACTACAGTATTCTTGCCTGGAAAATCCCATGGATGGAAGAACCTGGCGGGCTACAGTCCATGGGGTCACAAAGAGTCGGACACGACTGTTTTACATATGATAATGCATGTGTTTCAGGGCTACTCTCTCAATTTGTCCCACCTTCTCCTTCCTCTGCTGCGCTCACAAGTCTGTTCTCTATGTCTGCATCTCTATTCCTCCCCTGCAAAGAGGTTCATCTTTCTAGACTCCATATGTATGCGTTAATATAGGATATTTGTTTTTTTCTTTCTGACTTACTTCACTCTGTATAACAGGCTCTAGGATCATCTACCTCATTAGGGCTCAAATTCATTCTTTTTTTATGACTGAGTATATTCCATTGTATATAAGGACCACAACTTCTTGACCCATTCATCTCCTGATGGACATCTAGGTCACTTCCATATCCTGGCTGTTATAAATAGTGTTGCAATCTCATTGTCTTCTAACTCCTAGACTCACTAGCCGCATGGGGATCCAGAGACCAATCAGCCCTCCTCCTGCTTCTTTTGTTTCTAGAAAAGAGCTGAATCAGTCTCCATGATGCT
The DNA here is from genome assembly GCF_027580195.1 of Bos mutus. Taxonomy (NCBI): domain Eukaryota; kingdom Metazoa; phylum Chordata; class Mammalia; order Artiodactyla; family Bovidae; genus Bos; species Bos mutus. The sequence goes on along the minus strand of NC_091622.1, from coordinate 58,009,338 downwards.
GTTTTAAGTATCCTGGTACATCGTGTAATAATACAAACTGCTGACCTTTCTTGGGGTTTATACATGTCTGTCACTGTTCTAAGGCTGTCGTGAGTTTTACTTGTTAATTCTCATAGACCTATGAATTACATTTTATTATTATTCTCATATAATAAGGTACCCAAGGTACCAAAAGGTTAAGGTTTCATGGTTAGTCTGATTACAGTGAGAAACCCAGGCAGTCTGATTATAGAGCTGGCTTTCATATCTTTTCTGCTATTCAGCCTCCCATGAGCTTGGAAACCAACTACTGTCCTGCTGGACCTTGTTCTTGGATGGAAGGATATTGTTGCACAAGAGCAATTGGCATAATTTGGTGTATAACCTGAATGCTGTCAGTCCTCACTGCCTGTGGCTACAGAGAAGGCTCATCAACATCAAGGAGCCTCATTCTCGGTCCCCATGAATACTTGTATGAGACCCCAAGGGGCCTTGCACATGCTCACACTCCACACCGTCAGCCACACTCATGGTCCGGTGCTACCACAGTCTACTCCACTTCAGCTATCTCAGGGGGCTAGCCTGGGGCCTGTCAAGGTCCAGGAAGGAGCCTTGCACCATTGATATGGCCGAATGAAGTGCCTTCCAGACTGTGTTAATCTTCATGTTAAGAGTGCTCCTCCTAATAATCCCAAATCCATTCATCTTGTGGTGAGGAGCCACGCTGAGCCCCACGTAGTGGTGGATTCAGTCTCTTTCTCCTCAGAACTGGATGTCAACATCTCAGCATCTCAAAGCTGCAATGCTAGGATCCAGAGTCGCACCTAGTCAACAGGATCAGTTCACACCTGTTAGAATGGCCATCATCCAAAAGACAAGAGATAACAATTGTTGGTGAAGATGTGGAGAAAAAGGAACCTTAGTGCACTGTTGATAGAAATGTACATTGGTATGGCCATTATGAAAAACAGTAGGGAGTTTTTTCAAAAAGTTAAAAAGAACTACCATATGATCCAGCAATTCCATACCTGGGTATCTGAAAAAAAAAAAAAAGACAGACCCACTAATTTGAAAAGAATATACACCCTCATGTTCATTTTAGCACTATTTACAATAGCCAAAATATGGAACTAATCTACATGCCCATGGATAGTCAATGAATAAAGAAAATGTGGTATATAAACAATGGACTATTATTTAGTCATTAAAAAATCTTGCCATTTGTAACAACATGAATAGACCTTGAAGACATTATGCTAAGTGAAATAAGGTAGGCTGAGACAGACAAATACTATATAATCTCACTTATACATGGACTCTAAAACAAAGCTAAAAACAACAACAAAAAAACCCCTAGCTCATAGATACAGAAAACAGACTTATGGTTGATAGAAGCAGGGGTAGGGGTGTGAGTGAAATGAGTGAAGGGGATGAAAAGGTACAAATTGCTAGTTACAAAGTAAGCCAAGGGGATACAATGTACAGTATGGTGACTATAGTTAATATACCGTATGGCATATTTGAAAGTTGCTAAACGTGTAGATCTTGAACATTGTCATCACAAGAAAGAAAAATTCTTAACTCTGTATGGTGACATGTTAATTAGACATTGTAGGGATCATTTCGGAGAAGGCAATGGCACCCCACTCCAGTACTCTTGCCTGGAAGATCCCATGGACTGAGGAGCCTGGTGGGCTGCAGTCCATGGGGTCGTTAAGAGTCGGACATGACTGAGCGACTTCCTTTCACTTTTCACTTTCGTGCATTGGAGAAGGAAATGGCAACCCACTCCAGTGTTCTTGCCTGGAGAATCCCAGGGACGGCGGAGCCTGGTGGGCTGCCATCTATGGGGTCGCACAAAGTCGGACACGACTGAAGCGACTTAGCAGCAGCAGCAGCAGCAGCAGCAGCAGCAGGGATCATTTTGCAATATATACAAATAGTGAACCATTATATTGTACATCTGAAACTACTGTAATATTATATGTGAATTATGTCTCAATAAAAAAATTGGGAAACATAAGACAATCCTATCAGTGCTTAGAGTTTTATCTGAAAATGACAAATAATTTAAAACCTGATGTCATATTAAATGACTCTGCTAGAGAAATAGATAAATAAACCTTCAGAAACAAAACTTATTATTGATTTGAGTGCACATAAATATACACTATAAAACTACCAATTCTCTAAAGTACCCAGTCAACTTTTTAAAATAAAAAGTAATTGTGGCTACATACACAATCTCAGAAACCTTCCTAATTAAATACACTAAGGAAAGAGGCCTTTTATAGGCATAATAAAGGATAAAAATGGTACAGACCAAAATGCTGAAGGATCAAAAAGAGATGGAAAGAATACACGGAAGAACTATATAAGAAAGATCTTAAAAAACCAGATTACTACGATAGTGTGGTTAGTCATCTAGAGCCAGACATTCTGGAGTGGGAAGTCAAGTGGGTCTTAGGAAGCACTGCTATTAATAAAGCTAGTGAAATTCCAGCAGAACTATTCAAATCCCTGAAGGAGGATGCCATCAAGGTTTTGCATTCCTATGTCAGCAAATCTGGAAAACCCAGCAGTGGCCACAGCATTGAAAAAGGTCAATCCTCATCCCAATTCCCAAGAAGGGTAGTACCAAAGAATGTGCTAACCATTGGACAATTGCTGTCATCTCCCATGCTAGTAAGGTCCTGCTTAAAATCTTGTGTCCTAGGCTTCAGCATTATGTGAATGAAGAACTTTCAAATGTCCAAACTGTGTTTAGAAAAGGAGAAGAACTACAGACAAATTGCCAACATTCGCTGGATGATAGAGAAAGCAAGGGAATTTCAGAAAAACATCTATCTCTGTTTCATCGACTACATTAAAGTCTTTGACTGTGTGGATCATGACAAACTGTGGAAAGCTCTAACCTGTCTCCTGAGAAACCTGCATGCGGGTCAAGAAGCAACAGTTAGATCCTTGCATGGAACAACTGATTGGTTCAAATCTAGAAAGGAGTATGACAGAGCTGTCTACTGTCACCTTATTTGTTTAATCTATATGCTAAGCACATCATGAGAAATGCCGGGCTGGATGACTTACAAACTGGAATTAAGACGGGCAGGAGAAACATCAACAACTTCAGATATGCAGATGATACCACTCTAATGGCAGAAAGCAAAGAGGAACTAAAGAGCTTCTTGATGAGGGTGAAGGAGGAGAGTGAAAGAGCTGGCTTAAGACTAAATATTAAAAAAACTAAGATCATGGCATCTGGCCCCATTACTGCATGGCAAATAGAAGGGGACAAGGTGGAAGTAATGACAGATTTCCTCCTCTTGGGCTCCAAAATCACTGCGGACCGTGACTGCAGCCATAAAATTAGAAGACGACTGTTTCTTGGCAGTAAAGGGATGACAAACCAAGACAGTATATTGAAAAGCAGAGACATTACTCTGCCAGCAAAGGTCCATATAGTCAAGACTATGGTCTTCTCAGTGGTCACGTAGGGTTGTGAGAGCTGGGCCGTAAAGAAGGCAAGAACACCAAAGAATTGATGCCTTCAAAGTGTAGTGCTGGAGAAGACTCTTGAAAGTCCCTTGGACAGCAAGGAGATCAAACTAGTCAATCTTAAAGGAGATCAACCCTGAATATTCACTGGAAGGACTGAAACTGAAGCTTCAGTGTTTTAGTCATCTGATGCACACAGAAGACTCACTGGAAAAGTCCCTGATGCTGGGAAAGATCAAGGGCAGAAGAAGAGGGCGTTAGAAGATGAGATGGCTGGACAGCATCACTGATGCAATGAACACGAACTTGGCCAAACTCTGAGAGATGGCGAGGGACAGGGAGGCCTGGTGTGCTGCAGTCCATGGAGTTGCAGAGTCAGACATGACTGGGCAACTGAGCAACAACAACAAAGAAAGGAAAACACCACATATTCATTCCAATAAAAATAGTACCATAAGTATGTGTAATCAAAATAATAACAAAAAATTTAAATTTCTGCCCACTTAAAAACATTGTCAAATATTCTGTTGGCTTCTTTTCTATAATATTTTTCTGAAAAGTGAAAGTGAAGAAAAAAATATCTTCTGATGTTTAATAATAATAAATTATGAAGGTGAAATTGTGAGTCATTAGCCTATTGGGCAAAAACAAACTTTGGTCCTTTGCTGTTTCCGTTCCCAGTTTTTGTACATGATTGTTTCAGGATTCTTAACTGTGCAAATACCATAAAATTGTGTCTTTTTTCTTAGCCTTTACAATGTATATAGCAAGTTCGAATTAGAATTTTAAAACATTTTATTCTTTAGAAAAAGTTCCAGAAATCAGCTTCCCCAAGGCAAGTATGTGGTTTATATAATCAAAACAAATAGTTGAACTACATCTGCTAGATGAGATTAAAAACAACGAAACCTCTTTCCTCAAAACTGGGTGTTAACATCTCAGCATTTCAAAGCTGCTATGTTGGGATCCAGAGTTTCACCCAGTCTCTAAGGAAATCCATTTGTTCAGCACTCACTCTTATCCTTCCTGGGAGCTCTAAACCAGTCCAGGGGGGCAAGGAGTATGAAACGGCACCCTGTCCCTTCCACTATCCGTACTCTTTCCCACCCCTCCTTGGTGTCTCCCCGAAACACAATCCCCTACTTATGCATATAAATTTATGCCTACAAATAGAGAAGAGTGAACATTACCCAAACAGCCAAACTTCTCTTCCCAGTTTGGGTTTGGCTAGGACACCCTGCCGCATGTGTTGTGCTTAGTCGCTCAGTCGTGCCTGACTCTTTGCAACCCCATGGACTGCCAGGCTTTTCTGTCCATGGGGATTTTCCAGGCAAGAATACTGGAGTGGGTTGCCATGCCCTCCTCCAGAGAAACTTCTCGACCCAGAAATCGAGCCCAGGTCTCCTGCACTGTGGGAGGATGCTCCGGCTAAACCATCTGGGAAACCCAAGAATGCTGGAGTAGGTAGCCTATCCCTTCTCCAGGGGATCTTTTCCACCAGGAATCAAACCGGGGTCTCCTGTATTGCAAGCGGATTCTAAACCATCTGAGCTACCAGGGAAGCCCACGCTGCAGCATATTTTATGCCCATTGGATGGGCAGGTTTGCCCCCTAAGGAGGCTCAGGAGAGGATGGAGGGGGTAAATTAACTCCAGAATCTTAGAAAAGAACTTAGAGCCAACATCTTCTTGAGACTTTACAAGCAAAAAGCTGGCTAAGCTTTACACTGAACTGATATATCAAAACTGAATAGATAGCCCTTTGTTTTTCATTTTGAAATCTCTGTCTTAAAACCAAAGGACTTTGGGGGCTTCAAGCCCCAAAAGGACACAAATGATAAGCGAAGATCACTAAAAAAGAAAAACCAAGCCAGATTAAAGAAAAAATTTTAGGGTGAAGAAGGGTCAAGAAAAGCAGCAACTCAGAGGCACTGTAACTTCTCATTTTGCAGCGTGCATCTAACCTTGAAGCCAGGGCCCCAGAGAAGGGCTAGAAGCAGTTTCACTTCGTCGATTGCTCCCCGCGGGGCCTTTCCGGAAGCAGAAAGCAGAAGTTCTTGTTATTAAAATAGAGCCCATTGTGCATGCTAGAGCAACACCATCGGCCGGGCGTCTCTTCCGGCTAGTCCACCGCTTCATTTCGCAGGTTGGCTTCCCCCAACCCATTTATATGAACTCTATTGGAAACCCGGCTTTTGCGGGGAGCTATGGAGTGTGTGCTGAAGCATTTGGCTTCAGCCAAATGGTATAAAACACCAAGTTCTGCGGTAAGTTATTTAATGAGCCCTCGTGTCAGAGAAAGAACGCTCTGGGAAAACCCTTTCTGACCTTCCTTACCGCTCACCTTGACTGGGGCGCCTGCCACGTCAGTCACTCTTCTGATCAAGAACGGCAGGAGGCTCGTGAGACTGGCACGTTAAAAGAAAGCTGCCCTCTTTTTCTTTTGTTGTTTCTCATTTTGATTTCTTCTTCCTCTCCACTACCTCTGAAAGGCAAGGAGTAGAATGGGGCCCGCTTTTCGGGTCTACTTCTTACTCCCAGGCCACATCAAAACAACAATGCAGAAATGCTGAAAGCTCCAGCTTCGGCACCACCTGAGAGCTTGTTAGAAATGCAGGATTTCAGGCTCCGCCCCAGGCCTATTGAATTAGAACAGGCATTTTAACAAGACCTCAGCTGATTCGGTTTGCTCGGTAAGGGTTTGGGAAGCCCTGAGAAAGAAAGCTTTGAAAATGAACGGAGGTCTTGCCCCGGGGGTGGAGGGGTGGAGGGGTTGGGGCTGCGCGGGTAGCCCTGGTGTGAAATTTTGGGTCACAGCGACATCTTGTGGTTACCATAGTAGTAGCGGTTGGGTTTTCCGGTGGGCAAGCTGCATTGACTGAATGTGCAAGCGCGCTCAGTCGTTCAGTCGTGTCTGACTCTTTCCGACCCCTTGGGCTGCGGACAAGACACCCCACTCCAGTACTCTTGCGTGGAAAATCCATGGACGGAGGAGCCTGGTAGGCTGCAGTCCATGGGGTCGCGAAGAGTCGGACACCACTGAGCGACTTCACTTTCACTTTTTATTTTCATGCATTGGAGAAGGAAATGGCAACCCACTCCAGTGTTCTTGCCTGGAGAATCCCAGGGACGGGGAAGACTGGTGGGCTGCCGTCTATAGGGTCGCACAGAGTCGGACACGACTGAAGCGACTTAGCAGCAGCAGCAGCAGGGCTGTAGCCCGCCAGGCTCCTCTGTCCATGGAATTTTCCAGGCCAGCGGTTAATTGTTCATCCCTGGAGGAAACATGAATGCTGCACTAGAGTCCCGAGGTCTCTGGGTTCGGCCTCTCTCATTCAGGCTGTCAATCAAAGAGATACGGGCTCTTTTCCAAGGATGCCTTCTACCAGGGTTGAGAAGGGTTTATAGGCACAGGGATTTTCTGCATTAGAAGCAGCAGGATCAACAGATTTCAAAGTATTTCTTTCCTCTTCACAAGATTTATGATATAATTCATAAAGCTGTTAAAACTCCGTGGCACAAGAATGGTTCTAGAGATCATAAAAAATGAGTAGTTCCCCCCTTTTAAGCACGAAGCTTGCTTTAAATAATTGTTTGTATTTGCTGAACTTTTAGTCTGTTTCAAGAACTAAGAGCCTGCATGTGCTAATCAATTAAACCTCACATCAATTCAGTGAGACTGTTTGGTTTAGTTGCTCAGCCACATCTGACTCTTTGCAACCCCATGGACTGCAGCACACTAGACTTCCCTGTCCATCACCAACTCCTGAAGTTTGCTCAAACTCATGTCCATCTGGTCAGTGATGCCATCCAACCATCTCATCCTCTGTCGTCCCCTTCTCCTGCCTTCAATCTCTCCCAGCATCAGGGTTTTTTCCAATGAGTCAGTTCTTGGCATCAAGTGGCCAAAGTATTGGAGCTTCAGCTTTAGCCTCAGTCCTTCCAATGAACACCCAGGACTGATCTCCTTTAGGATTGACTGATTTGATCTCCTTGCTGTCCAAGGGACTCTCAAGAGTCTTCTCCAACAACCCAGCTCAAAAGCATCAATTCTTCAGTGTTCAGCTTTCTTTATAGTACAACTCTCACATCCATACATGATTACTGGAAAAACCATAGCTTTGACTAGATGGACCATTGTTGGCAAAGTAATGTCTCTGCTTTTTAATATGCTGCCTAGGTTGGTCACCCTGGAGAAGGAAATGGCAACCCACTCCAGTATTCTTGCTTGGGAGATTTCATGGACAGAGGAACCTAGCAAGCTACAGTATGGGGTCACAAAGAGTTGGTCATGACTGAGCACATCAGCAGGTTGGTCATAGCTTTTCTTCCAAGGAGCAAGTGTCTGTCAATTTCATGGCTGCAGTCACTATCAGTGAGACAGGAGCTATATTTAGTTTGAAAACTTACCTGGCAGTGATACTTATTGGTTGAGAAAAGTCTATACTAACAAGAAACTTATGACTCTAGTAACTCTTGAAAGTGAATTTTCATTGAATTAAATCCAAGCACTTCTTCATACATTTAGGAAAGAGTAGTGCAGACATAAGGGGACGACAGAGGATGAGATGGCTGGATGGCATCACCAACTCGATGGACATGAGTTTGAGTGAACTCCGGGAGTTGGTGATGGACAGGGAGGCCTGGCGTGCTGCAATTCATGGGGTTGCAAAGAGTCGGACACGACTGAGCGACTGAACTGAACTGAATTGAACTGAGTGCAGACATATACGATATGTTATCTACCCAGCCTCAGACTGTGGTTGGGATGTTTATATACTTGGAGCCTCTTGCAACAGCTCCAAGGCTCTCCAGAGGATTCATGGCCCACAGTCATAGACTTGCCTAGTGGTCCTATGGTTGTGACTCTGTGCTTCCAATGCAGGGGGAATGGGTTCAATCCCTGGTCAAGGAACTAAGATCCCACAAGTCATGTGTTGTGGCAAAAAAAAAAAATTAAAAGCACATGATTTCCTTTTGGGCATTCTTTCTTCCCACTGGATGTGTCCCACTTGGAGCAGTGACCAAGATTCCAGCACTCCTTCATTAATGGGTAGAGAGATGGCGCAGGCTAGGACAGTTACATGCTCTCTACTTGGTATTTGAATCTTGACAGGAGGATCAAAGAAACAGAAAGGAGTTCTATTTCACCCCAGCCTTCTAGAACCTGCTTTGAGACTTCCTGCTGGCGTTTGAATCCTTTCCTCCAGAAATATCCTAATTCCTGCCTATTTCCAAGCCTCCATTCTGCTATTGATTCTGTGAACCCCCAATATCCTTCCAAAATATTTTTTAATTAAGTTAATGTGCTACTCAGCTATTGCTAAAATAATGCTGTGTAAAAATATCACCCTCAAAATCTCAGTGGTTTGTAGCAACAGAATTTTATCTTCCTAACCCACAGTTATGTCCGTTGGCCAGGGTGGCTCTGTTTTAGACTTCAAGTCTGCTTAGGTTTGTTCCATGTAGCTCTCACTTGAAGACACCAGAAGCTATTCATGGCATATTCTTCTTATGATAAATGAGAGTGGGCAAGGGAAATCGCACCAGGCATTTAACATCTCTGGCTGAGCAGCATGTATGTTATTCTGTTGGCCAGAGCAAATCACGTGGTCAAGCTCAAGCCCACTTGTGTGGAAGTGCATTCTACCTCCTTGAAGGCAGGCAGTGAAAAGCCGCCATAAAAAGGGCACCAATGTGTTTGTATTATTCTATTACTAGGAAAGAGTGGAAAGTCAGGACCATTAATCTACCTTGGTTAACCAGAGAATAATAAAATATTAACAGAAGTTAATTTTAACCCAGATATAGTCACCAATCTTTTCCTTTATGATTTGTGCTTTCCAAGTCTTGTTTAAGAAATTCTTCCTTGCTGTGTGTCAATTATATTTCAATAAAACTGAAAGAAAAAACAGAAATTTTTCTTTGGCCCAAGAACGTGATAGTCTTCTTTATTTTGCTTTTCACACTGAAGTCTTTAGTCCAGACTATGGGTAAGGCAGGAATTCAACTGAGTTTTTGTTAATGGCAGACCAATTGCCCTAGCATTGCTTTTTGAATAATTCATCCTATTCCAACTGATCTGTAAAACCGCTTTTTCTGTGTTATCAGGTTTCCATAAATGCAGGAGTGTCTTTCTGGATTCTTTTCTGTTTCTGCATTCTATTGTCAGCCTCTGCTATTACTCTACTTCTCAATTATTTGGTCTTTAATCTTCATTTATTAATAGAACCAGCTTGTACAATTCTATATATATTACACTCTAAAAGTACCCCGTCAACATTTTGTTTGGACTTTCTTTGAATTAAAGATTAATATGGGGAAGAAGTAAAGGTCTTTAAATAAGAGATCTTCCTCTTCACTTATTTGGATCATCTTTAATTACACTCTATAAGATTTTATAATTTTCTTCTTAAAGCATGCCATTGTTAGTTAGATTTATAACTATATATGGTGTCCCAGGTGGTGCCAGTAGTAAAGAACATGCCTGCTAATGCAGGACACGTAAGAGACTTGGGTTCGATCCTTGGATTGGGAAGATACCCTGGAGTAGGAAAGGGCAACCCACTCCAGTATTCTTGCCTGGAGAATCCAATGGACAGAGGAGCCTGGCAGGGTGTGGTCCATGGAGTCACAAAGCATTGGACACAACTGAAGTGACTTAGCACTCATGTAACTATACACCTTATTTTATGTTTGTTAAAATGATATAAATGCAATCTTTTAAAAATAATATCTTTTAATATCATTAAAATTTGCTGCAATGTGTGGCATATAAACAATTTTTGTATACCACTCTCAGAGCCAGCGACTTTTATCATAATAGGTAACGTTCACACAGTCCCCACTATGTGCCAGATACTGTTGAAGGCATTTTGTATGTACGGAATGCACTCAGTCTCCCGATGACTCTGTGAAGGAAGTTTTATTATTATAACATTTTATAGATGAGGGAACTGAAGTGCAGAGAGGTTAAGTAAATTGTCTGAGATCCTAAGTGGTGAAGCCAGAGTTCAAACGCATCCAACATCCAAAGCTATAACCAAACCTATATTTGTTGTGGTTATAACTATATTTACAGCTATATATATAACTATATTTGTCGCTTATCGTTGTTAAACTCTTTCATCAGCTCTAAGAATTTTCTGGTTAACTCTTAGGTTTCCCGTGCAAACAAGAACAATAAAAACTTCAGACATCAGCTAGCAAACACATGGTTAATGCCCTATTAAAGCAGGACAAGGTGTGGGGTGTGTGTGGCTGTGTGTGTATCTCTCTGTGTTTTTGTTTCTGTGTGTGTATGTGTGTGTTTGGAAGTGCTAAGAGGAGGAACTCTATGAAGAGCAGCATTCTCAAAGCTAGTGGAATTCACGGAGCCCTTGGGGTGGCTGGTGTACTTTCCGAGGGCCCAGGAATTTCTGGCATGGCAGCAACTAGCCGAGTAGGGGCATCCTCAGAGAGGCTTGCAGGCTCCAGGGAGGCCTGAATAGGGAAAGGCCCAGGGCCAAGCCCAACAGAGAGTGTCAAATGACAGGCCTGCTCCCTCCCCACCCTCCACCCCCAGATCTGGGCTGAATCAAAGGGCCATTCAGGCCCCTCCCTTTCACAGGCTGAGGCCACTGGGGCTGTCCCCTGAGGCTGAAACGCAGCAATCCCACGGGCTTCTGCTCCAAACAGGCTTGTGTTTGAAACCACAATATACTTGGCTCTGGTTTTATACACATTACTTTCCTGGTGCTGAAAAAAAAGAATTAGAAGAATGAAAGTGAGAGGCCTTGAGGGATGGGAATTCTTTTTTCCAGTCTAGTGAATGAGGTTAATAAGTAGAAAAATAAAACTACTTTCCGTGAAGGGTCTTTGGAAGGGTTACCAGGCCATGATAATTAAAAGCAAATTAAAAGGCTATATCACTCATTCAGCCTCAGTCGCCTCTCTCAGCCCTGAGGGAACTGAGTGTGCTTCAGGGCAGCAAGAGGGGGAAGTGGGCGGGTTGGAGGGGGCTGAAGGGGGAAGGATGGCTTCCTCGGCCATGTGTGGTGGAAGCATTTAAGAAGTAGGGACAGCCACCTCTGTATCCATCTGCAGTATCCCACCCAAGTGAGTGAGTGAAAGTTGCTCAGTCGTGTCCCAGACTCTGCGACCCCATGGACTATACAGTCCATGGAATTCTCCAGGCCAGAACACTGGAGTGGGTAGCCTTTCCGTTCTCCAAATGTGAGGTCAATTAGGGAATTGACTGACTGATAATCCTCACCAGACCCCACTGCACATTGGACACTTGCTCACACATTTCAAAGGAATATTTTCTAGTGCTTTGCATAAAAACACAAAACAAACCCAAACTAACCTTGGGTGTGAGTCATCTACCAGGAGTCCCTTGTACCTCTCTGGTTCTCAGTTTCCTTTCTGTAAAATGAAGATGGCAAACTTGATCTTTTTTTGAACAGGGGTCTCCTGAGTCCTCTTGGAAGCCTGGACTGGAGGAGGAGGGGGAAGGGAGCTATGAATCGAGCCATTAGCCCATGTCTGATTCTGCCATCTTTGACCTCAGACCATTTTCAGCATAAGCTGGTGGAGCAATTAATTCTGACAGGACCATTTCTATGACCTACTGACCCTGTCAACTGTTCCAGGTAACCCCAGAGATCAGAGCGGCTGCCCTGCACTGGTTTGGTCTATGTTGCCACCTTGAAGAAGGTGTGGGAGTTTTCTGCCAGCATCGTATCTTTCTCCTGGAGACCAGGAAAGACTTGTGATGACCCAGGTGGGTGGTGTGTGACCACAGGTTCTGTACTAGTGGCTTTAGGAAGTAGCCCTGAGGCCTGGGTTGAAGTCAGATCCCACAGAACTACATCTGTATTTTCACAAACTCAGGTGAGATTTTGCATAAGCTTCTGCAACAGTTTCCCTGAGAAACCTTTTGTGAGCTCCCAGTGTGTGTTGTGATGCTTTTCTGAAGCACCTCAGTTTAAGTTCTACCCTAGAACTTAAAATGTTAGTGGTATTGCCAGTTCACCTGGTCACTGGTATCATTTCTCATGTCCTGCAGTCAGAAACTGTGGTTTTTCACTGTAAATTCCTAGGATCTGGCAAAGTCCCTGCCACTCAGAGGCGATTCATGTTTTCACCAGTGATGCCGCCAGCTGACAGCCACCTTCAACTGCTAGACAGACGAGCCTTCAGATGATTCCAGCCTCCAGCCTTCAAGTCCTCTAGCTGAGGCCTGCAACACTGAAGGGCAGAGACAAGGTGTGCTTGGTGTACTATATCCAAATTCTTGACCCACGGATTCTTTGAGCATAATAAATGTTTTTACCGCATCACTAAATGTTGGGTATATTTGTTCAACAGCCATAGTAATTGGAACAGTGGTCCATGATAGACACTAAGAACATTAATAAGTGGTTGGCCATGAGTTCTTTTAGATCCCTGGACCTGCCTAGATGGTAGAAAAGAGAAGGGCTATCCCAGGAAAAGAGCAGAACTGTTTAGTGTTCCTCTAAAGTTTTAAGGCATAAATATCTATAAGTATCTACTATAGTATAGTAGAAAAGATTATTTTAAAAATCAGGATCCTATCAAGCCATGGAGGAGACTTAATTACATATTACAAAGTCAAACAAGCCCATCTTAGAAGTCTATAGGTTGTAATATTCCAACTAATATGACATTCTGAAAAAGGTGAAACTACGGAGATGGTACAAAACACGAGTGTTTGCCAGGGGTTAGGGAGGAGTGCATGAACAGATAGAAGGTGGGGGTTTGTAAGGCACTGAAGCGATTCTATATGATACTCTAATGATGGATACATGTTGTTTTACATTTGTCCAAACCCACAGAATGTATCACACTACAAGTGAACGCTAATGTAAACTGCAGGCTTTGGGTGATAATGATGTATCAATGTTGATTCATCGATCCTGACAAATGTACCACCCTGGTGCTGATGTGGGAGAGCCTGTGCTTATGTGGGGACAGTGGGTATATGGGAAATCTCTCTACTTTCCATTCAGTTTCTTTTTCTTCTCACTCAATTTTGCTGTGAACCTAAAACTGCTTTGAAAAACAAAGGCTGTGTTTTTAAAAGGGGCCATTTAAATGTGGTTGTATTTGTTTAAGAGCCTAGAGATTCCTCCTTCCCCCTCCCCAGCCTCCTCAAGAATCGACAGACCGTGCAGACATTGGTGGAATTTTTCGGGCATCAGTGCACTGGAGCTTGGGGATAAAACCTGACGCTGTAAATCAGGGGTTAATTTACCTCGGGACTTATTCTTTCCTTCCTTTCTGTCTCTGGTGGAGTGTGTGTCATCAGGGAGCTGATCTGTTTCTAACATAATTTAAGGAGGCTTCTGTTTTTGCCTTGAGTGACAGTGAAAAAACTTCAGCCTTAAAAGGCACAGCCCAAAATGAATGGTTTAGGACCAGATTAAATCCAGGACTCCAGGGCAGTTTGAATAATGAATTCACTATTCATTATTCTTTTCTCTCTCTCTCTCTCTGGCATTTATTAATTAGCAACTGTTTTCCATAAAAATAATCAGTGGGATCATCCTTACAACTGATCAAAACAAACATAATGTTTAATTTTGTGTTTTAATTAAAACTCGACGTTATAATTGGGTTCTATCCTTTTATCTATTTGTTTAATAGATTTCTCCTCAGAAAATACAGCAGGTGACCATGTAGTTCCCAGAGTGATGATTTAGATGGAAGGTGATTGTATAGGGCCTTCATAGTTTTAAAAACATCTGTAATGATGATTACTAGTGATTTTGGTTTAGTGATTTAAGCTGATAAATCTTTAATCTGATTTATATGTGGGTATATGGCATGCTTGCTAAATACCTTAGAAGAAAAGTGGTTGTCACTCTATGCCACAGAACTTCCCAATATCCATGAAGGGGGAATTGATGGCAGTTTCTTTGGGCTGGGGACCTACAAGACAGGGAAATTGATCACCAGAAACCCAGGCTGACAGGACTGAAGTCTGAGAGCTGCTTTCTGTGGGTTTTTCACAACATTTGTGTCAAGGTGACTATTATAGATGCTCTGCAGTCAAGCAGAGTTTTGGATGACTTGGTAGTTTTCTCTGTAAGCCGCTAATCAAACCAGAAGTAAAGAAATTCTGTTCAAAATCTAGTCAAGACTCAGTTCGTTGGGGCTGAGGGGGAGAACCAGGCAAGCCAGGAAGTACCAGAGACTGAACGCACACCTGGACAATGAGGAAGATGAGGGCAGGGATCAAGGCCAGGGCAGCTGGTAAATAAGACTCCATAGGGAACAAATTCCCCTCCCTTCCCATAAATGCAAAGGTTTCCTGAAGAGAGTAGTGTTCTGATTTTCAAAATATATCAGTACTTCCCAAGAAGTACCCAGTGTTTAATAGGAAGCGTCTAATCCAACTTCCTTTTGATAACATCTCAGCTGGGGTTAGCCCAGTTCCGTTTGTTCCAAAGTCAAAGCTGATGGCGATCTCTGATATACTGACCCAAAGAGGCAAGTGGAGAGCATGAGAGCCGACTGGTCTTTTTTCCCCTCAGTCATTCCAGTCCTTCCTGAGAGAGATCAACATCTTCGTGTATGGCCCTGTTGGAAGTCAGCTGTACATGATTATTTCTCAGAATCTTGGGTTATTCTCTTTTGTTTTACCTACTCATTGTTTCAAAGGTTGATGCCATGGAGTTTTTGCTTAACTCTATCTAGCCTAGCGGTTGAGAGCTGGAGAAGGCAATGGCACCACTCCAGTACTCTTGCCTGGAAAGTCCCATGGATGGAGGAGCCTCATAGGGTGCAGTCCATGGGGTCACTGAGGGTCAGACACGACTGAGCGACTTCACCTTCACTTTTCACTTTCATGCATTGGAGAAGGAAATGGCAATCCACTCCAGTGTTCTTGCCTGGAGAATCCCAGGGACGGGGAAGCCTGGTGGGCTGCCGTCTATGGAGTCACACAGAGTCGGACACGACTGAAGCAATTTAGCAGCAGCAGCAGCAGCAGTGGTTGAGAGCACTGCTCCTGAAATCAGTGCTGGGTTCAGTGGTGGTGGTGGTGGTGGTCTAGTTGCTCAGTCGTGTCCGACTCTTGCGATCCCATGGACTATAGCCCACCAGGCTCCTCTTTCCACAGGATTTTCCAGGCAAGAATACTGGAAGGGATTGCCATTTCCTCCTCCAGGGGGCCTTTCTGAACCAGGGATCAAACCTGCCTCTCCTGCACTGCAGAAGTTCAATACCAATGATGAAACTAACGTGAGTCTATTTGGTTCCTTCTATAGTCACAGCAGGTTTGAAGTGAAGGTAAATAACTCTCTTCCTCACAATGTCGCTTACTAGGTTATAATTCTGCCCCATAGGCAGACTACTTATTAAGCGAACATTTATTAACCAGTACAGAACTGTTTCTGTAAATTGTTCTGTAGCTGGAAGGAAGCCCCAGCTTTCTGTCCTATCATAGGGGCTTTACCCATCACCTCACATGATACATTGAATGACAATGACACATAAGTCATTCAGAGAAGACTCACCAAATATCCAGACTCAGGGGGCTCTTCCCTTGAGAGCTGGCTGTGACTGGAGAGTGAGCCAGGTTCCTCTGAATTCAGTGCCGTACAATGGAACCAGTTAGAGTGAAGCCTTAAGGGTGAAAGCTACAGATATCAAGGGTCCATAGATTTCATTTGTGCAATTGTGGGGAATTTCTCTAAAATATTTTAGCTGAGTCACATGTTTTAAATACCTTTAATTGCTCCAATCAGATCCCGTGTCTAAAATCCATCATGCTAGTGAACAAGCCACTATGAAAACCCATTTCTGACTCTTGCTATGCTGACTGGCAACACATCAGATACTGATTAAGATACAAATACCTGAAGTGGGTATGGTAACCAGGAGCACAGACTTCCTGATGAGGGAGGCTACTACCTCAGTTCAGGCTACTACCCCCTGAACTGCAGATTAGTCATCAGACTAGACACTGGGGTTGTTGCTTAACCAGATATCACACATATCACAGTGTATACATGGAAGTATTTAAAACTAAAATGCAAACATTGAAACAACCATGTCTGCCACATCCTAATAACCTGGACCCATTATTCAACATTTCTATACCTTAGTTTTCTCCCTTGTCTATACACATGGATTGTTTGGTCAATAAAATGAGATAGCATATGTGAAGTATCTAGGGTTGTACCTGACTCACAAAAAGCAATAATAAATGAAAGCTGGTATTATAAGCTACGTGCCACATGCCATGGTACAGATTCACTTGCCTCACAGAAGGCCCTGGCTTTCTGTCCAAGGGGGTAGAAATAGATGAGACTGGGGTTCAGGTAGGTGAGCTGGATGCCATTGCATGCCAGGGACTTGGTTGTTGCATTAACTAGCAACAACCTCTTACAAACCAGGAAATTGATTTTCCTCAGTATTGCCAGAGGTGATTCATAATAATCAAAGTCACTGGAGACTGATGTATAAGTCAACTTTCAAAGTGTAAATCATAATGAGAAATATAGCTACCAAGTACCCTCCTGGGAGAAGGTGATGATATCTTCACTGGGGGTTCATTTTATACAATGGATGCATTCCTGAAGACTTTGTGCTATTCAAAACCCATGTAATTCAAAGCAAATTTTTCCACTAACTAAAGTATGGAAGAATATGTTCCCAGAGCACATAAATCAACACCCATTGGCCTGTAACTTCCTTTTAATGGTGCTTTTCATTTCTTTAGATGATCTCTGATATTCTGCAGAAATGAATCTGCTAAATTGCAAGCATAGCATATCATAATGGCTGTCAGCTCTTCTTTAGAGCCTTTTTATGACATCTAGTATATGCGCTGCTGCAGCGAGCACTTTTTATGACGTCTTATGAAGGGAATAAATGTGTTGCTCTTGGTGCCTTTCTGCATCACCACATTATGAATACTCTGATGACATGGTGATGGGTTATTTAAAAATGAGTAATAACTACACAACAGTCACCAAAATCAGTTGATGAAGTTTTGAGACTTGTGACTAACAGCGTAGTTCGCAAGATACTAACAAAATGAAGACAGAATTTCTGTTTTAGAACCAAGGTGGCAGCTTGTAATTCACTTGTCTGAACAGGCTTTGGAATTGAGCAATTCTTGATTTTTAATTCTGGGGATTTGTATGATTTCTCATTTTGAGCACAAAATGGGACCTTATGAATGTCTTGTATCACAGTTTCAGATACATGTAATTCAAATTCACTTACAGTGTAACTGTGCCGGATTGACAAATTATTGCTTTTTGGATAATTTTCTTTTCAAGGTGGGTATAGTAGAAAGATGTTGGCTTTGAAGCCACCAGACAGATCTTGGTCTAATTTAGTTTTTGTCACTTATTCGCCCATGGGACTTAGTTTCTTCATCTATAAAATTGGAATTATAAATGCCTGTCATATAGGGTGATTCTGAAGATGAATAGTAATATTTACCACTTATTAAGGGGATAATCAATTTATACATATGTATTATTGCATAATCTTACAGAAATTCCACAAAGTAGAAATTATTATTCCACTGAGAAAAAAGGTTCATGCAGGTTAAATTACATGACCAAGGCCTAATACCTGATAAGCAGCAGAACTGGGATTCAAAGTCAGGTCTGAATTGACCTCACATCAAGAGACATTTCACTTTCTTCTGGAAGTAAATGAGATAATATATTTAAAATGACCAAGAACTGTATCTGACATAAAGTAGACAATACATGGCAATTGCTGTTATCATTATGATAACCTCCTCCTCTAGGTCCAACACACACACACATATGCATGCACACATATATGAAATATTAATAACAAAGAATCTGTATCTTACATTGCTTTAACTTTCCTTATTCTCTTTCCCTCTCTCCCATATAAATATATAATACAGAAGGAGAAATGGAAGTCCTTAAGGGCTTTCCAGAGAGATTACAGAGATGGAGAAAAACACTTAATGCTTTTCTTCCTGGAAGAGATAACTCTGGCAGAGTCACCAAGTTATCTGCCAAAAAAACTATGTTCATTAGTTCCCTATAAATGCCATAGCAGAGAGCAATGCACTGGCTGACTTCAAAAACAGATGCTCCTTGTTTCACAGTTCTGGAGGTCTAGATGTCTGATCAGGTGTCTGCAGGCCCCTTCTGTGGGCTGGGGGAGACTCTGTTCCATGCCTCTCGGTTTCTGGTGGTTTGCCATCAATCTTGGGCATTCCTCGGCTTGCAGAAGCATCACCCAGTTTCTGCCTTCTTCATCACGTGGTGTGTTCCCTGTGTCTCTGTCTCTTCACATTATCTTGTGCTGTGTATGTTCAAGTTTCCCCTTTTTATACGGACGCCAGTCATATTAGATTAGGGCTTAATCTAATGATGTTATTTTAACTTGATCTCCTCTGTTCAGTTCAGTTCAGTTCAGTCGCGCAGTCGTGTCCGACTCTTTGCAACCCCATGAATCGCAGCACGCCAGGCCTCTCTGTCCATCACCAACTCCCGGAGTTCACTCAGACTTACGTCCATCGAGTCAGTGATGCCATCCAGCCATCTCATCCTCTGTCGTTCCCTTCTCCTCCTGCCCCCAATCCCTCCCAGCATCAGTCTTTTCCAATGAGTCAACTCTTCGCATGAGGTGGCCAAAGTACTGGAGTTTCAGCTTTAGCATCATTCCTTCCAAAGAAATCCCAGGACTGATCTCCTTTGGAATGGACTGGTTGGATCTCCTTGCAGTCCAAGGGACTCTCAAGAGTCTTCTCCAACACCACAGTTCAAAAGCATCAATTCTTCGGCGCTCAGCCTTCTTCACAGTCCAACTCTCACATCCATACATGACCACTGGAAAAGCCATAGCCTTGACTAGACGGACCTTTGTTGGCAAAGTAATGTCTCTGCTTTTGAATATGCTATCTAGGTTAGTCATAACTTTCCTTCCAAGGAGTAAGCGTCTTTTAATTTCATGGCTGCAGTCACCATCTGCAGTGATTTTGGAGCCCCAAAAATAAAGTCTGACACTGTCTCCTCTGTTAAAGGCCCTGAAAAGTGAAAGTGAAAGTGACTCAGTTGTGTCCGACTCTGCAACCCCACAGACTATAGAGTCTATGGAATTCTCCAGGCCAGAATGGAGTGTGTAGCCTTTCCCTTCTCCAGGGGATCTTCCCAACCCAGGGATCAAACCCAGGTCTCTTGCACTGCAGGCAGATTCTTTACCAGGTGAGCCACAAGGGAAGACCATTAAAGGCCCTATTTACAAATAAATTCACATTCTGAAGTGCTGGGGGTTAGGTCTTCAGCATATTTTTTATGGGGGACACAAGCCCATAGTGTGTGTGTATGTGTGTGTGTGCAAGAGAACATGAATATGGCTAGCACTAGACACAAAAAGACATGCTGTTGATCCTGTCTACCTTCTAGAATGTCTTCTGGCACATTGGATGTATGAAGTTGTCACTCTCTGAGTTGCAGCTGACAGATGACTTGAATTAAGTGAAGCAAAGAGGAAAGTATTGGGTTATACAATCAAACTATAGAAACGGCAGGGAAGGACTAGCCTTAAGGATCCAAAAACTGAAGCTGTCCAGGTTCATTCTCTGTGTGCTCCCTCATGGTTCCAGCTGTCTCCACAAGGCTGCAGGCATGACACCAGACTGCCGCACACTTTCCTTCTTATAGTCTTTTAACCAGGGACAGGAGAGCCTTCTTAACTGGTTAGGAAAGGAGGCCAATATGCTCTCCTTGGATCACATGACCTTCCCTAAACTGACCCCTGATTCTTAGGGAATGAGGAAATATGCTTGAGTCTATTCAGGACATGTACCCACCTCTAGCCATGGGCCTAAGGGTGCTCAGACTGGTGAGGTTGAAGGTAGAGGAGAGTATTCTCTCACACAAGAGGATAAAACAATGAAGGCTTATTACAGAAGGGTTTTGGGCATGCTTGCAGCTTGAAGTGCAGCTGAAGGTTTGATTTCCTACAAACTCGTCTAGGGACTCAAGTCCCCAGCAGAGGTCACATATGGGCTTTTGCTCTGTCCTGGAATCTCATGTTCCTTGTAGGATATGGGTGGTGGCAGGGACTGCCCAACTTGACCAATTTCATTTCCCTTTCTTCCAGGGCACAGAGTTGTTCTACATTTTCCAGCCACCCTTGCAGTTTCTTGGTAGCTAAGTATTGGCGGTGAAGTAACTGAATTCTAGCTGAAGAAATGAGCTTGGGCGTGATGTGTTCCACTTCCAAGTCTGACCCAAGACCTTCATGCTCTCTCCCCCATGCTCTCTGCCGACCTGATGCAGATGTATGTGGCAGCTTGAAGTCACATATTGAGGCTGGTGGAACCACAGGATGGAAGGAGTGTAGGTTCCTGAATCCCTGCTTGGAGGAAAGCCAGCTGCTCAGCAGACTTTCGTGCAACTTTAGATTGTACACGAGGAAGAAATAAACTTTGACTGCTGGAGCAATTACAAATTTCAGAGTCTTTTTTAGCAGTGAGTGTTTCCCTAACCAACAGGTAGATTTCCTTCCCTTTCATCACCAGTGGTTCATTGCCCCTGTTGTCCCAAATAGCTGCAGGGGATCCTGGAACCAACAGAACTGAATCCTGACTCTGCTACTTTCCAGCTGTGTGACTTTAGGGAGGTCACCCACCCTCTTTGAGGTACAGGTTTCTGATCTGTAATCATACCCACTCATTGAGCTGCATCCTGCAAGCCTTATAATTGCCTAGCAGGAAGACCAAGGAGCCTGGTGACATCAATGATTTATTGGATGGGGACTCCTACGTATCCAAAGCAAAAGTCCTGGAGTGACACTCGACTCTGTACAGCAGACGGCAGGCAGGACGTGGCAACATGCTTCATTACTGGGAGGAATGGGAGTTTATCATTATAGGGGGAATTGATGTCAGGTTGGCTCATCAGTTACCAGGGAAACCAGCAGCTAGGGCAGGGGACAAGCACATAGGCAGTCACTGACGGAGCCCTGGGATGAGGAGGATTGGATAGCCATGTGAGTAGGGTGTGAGTGGAGGTGAAGCAGGGCTGGTCCAGCGGGGGACACACAGAGAGCAGGAGCACGGCCATCTCGAGTGGCTGCCCATACACTGCTTCACAAGGTGTTAGAAGTCTGAACTATAGAGAGAATGTGAAAGTACTGATTGTGGATTCTAGGTGTTGATAGTATTGTGTTTTATTTAAACTGCTGCAGGGTGACTTTGTCCAAAAGCAACTTCCCATCTGCCTCTGGCTTCATTGGAGATTATCTTGTCAGCTAGGAGATTCCCCAGTCTTAGAAGAAAGACTTGCTGACTCAGAACACTAAATTATGTCCTTGGGCTATACTAAAGTGCTGCTGCTCCTTCTTTCTGCTGGGAGACAAACCACAGCAGATGCTTAATCCCAGGTTCTGACTCTGCCTCTTTGAACCTCTCACGTAGGAATCATCCTCAGTTCCAGACGTACAGGTCTCTCTGCTTTTCTTATTCATTTTCTCATTCATTTGCTTGTGCCTTCATGCATGTTCCATTGAGTGTTTATCCATTCATCCACGAAACAAATATTCATTGCATGCCAACTCTGAGCAGGAGATACAGAGGGGAGAAAAAAGGCATGGCCTCCCTCCCATGAGAGTGAGAAGTATTGGGTGCTGCAGTGGCTCAGAGAAGGTCCTCAGTCCAGGTGCTGAGGTCAGGCAGGGTGTTTCACAAGTATGATGCCAAGGGCAAGTTTTTCCAGGCAAAGGGGTGGCTAAGCTCTTTCTACCATAACTACCAGCTACCCCTAAAATCAAGCTCCTGGAAGCGGCAAGCGAAAGTCCCATCCTTTAGTTACACCCTCATCACTGCCACCACCACTTTCTAAGCCCTCCCCAACTTTTAAATTCCTTAGGAATACAGTGCTTTGTGTAGGCCTATAACTCTCAAAAGTTCTTTCTTTCACTCCTCTCTCCCTCCCCACGACCACTGATATTGCATTCAGAGGGGCACAACCATTTTTTTTTTAAATACACCATTTGTATTTATTTTAATTGTATTTATTTTTTGACTGTGCCAGGGCTTTATTGCTGTGCAGGCTTTTTCTAGTTGCGGCAAGCGGGGGCTACTCTCTAGTTTCGGCTCTCGGGCTATAGAACTTAGGTTCTGTAGTGGTAGCGCAGAGATTCCTTACAGCATGTGGCATCTTCTGGGACCGTGGATCAAACCCATGTCCCCTGCACTGCAAGGCAGATTCTTAATCACTGGACCGCCAGGGAAGTCCCTGGGGCATCAACATTTTTAAGACATTCTGCATGAAATATATGTAGTGCATACACTCTTAAAAATCTTCACAGTAAATGTGTATATATGCAAATGCCTTAAAATGTGATATATAGGTACACCTGTTCACATACATACACAATACATGTATGTATGTGAATATACATACGTATAATCTCCAAATTTCTAAGAAAACTAATTGTTTCGTTGTGGTTACCTGTTGCTACCTCAGACATTAAAACTTTATTAAATTTCCCCAAAAGCAGAAATAAAAGGGAGGCTACACCTTTTTTGCCGTCGTAGAGAAAGCCAGCAGACCCAGCAAATGTTGAATGTGTCTGGCTGACAAAAAGTTATCCCACCTTTTCCTCTGAGAAAGCTTTCTTGTTGGTAGAGTGTTAATGACATCTTCCCTTCTTTTGGTGTCTAGAATGATGTGTCCCGTGACACATGCCAAGGTTTGACTAGAAGCTGACAGTAGTTGAATGTTTACTGAAGGGTGGGATGGGAGATGTGGTTTATCATTATCATATCATTATCTCTGCCATACTCTCTGTCTGTGCTATCTCCCTGTTAACAACTCCTAAATTGTTAGAACTTGGGAATTCTCTGGTAGTCCAGTTATTAAGGATCTGTGCTTTCACTGCAGGGAGCAAGAGTTTGATCCCTGGTTGGGGAACTAAGATTCCTCATGTTGAGTGGCATAGCAGCACCACCCCAAAATTGTTAGAATTATTGATGACCATGAGAATGACCCTGAGGACTGAGAGAGAGAGGGGTGGAAGCTTTCTTTTAGACTTTATTAATAATAATGGTGAAAATAGTGGTGATAGCATTTATGAGCAATAATCAGCATATCTTGTTGTTGTTGTCATTCCCTAAGTCTTGTCTGACTCTTTGCAATCCCATGGACTGCAGCACATCAGACTCCCCTGTCCTGTCTCCCAGAGTCTGCTAAACTCATGTCCATTGAGCAGGTGATGCTATCCAACCATCTCATCCTCTTCTGCCCCCTTTTCCTCTTGCCTTCAATCTTTCTCAGCATCAGAGCCTTTTCCAATCAGTTGAGTCTTCCAGGCTCCTTTGTCCATGGAATTCTCCAGGCAAGAATACTGGAGTAGGTAGCTGTTCTCTTCTCCAAGGAATCTTCCTGACCCAGGGGTGGAACCCTAGTCTCCTACATTGCAGGCATACTCTTTGCTGTTTGAACCACCAGGGAAGCCCCCATATATTGTGTAATTAACTATTATAATACTCATTTTCAGATGACACCACCCTTATGGCAGAAAAGCAAAGAGGAACTAAAGAACCTCTCAATGAAGGTAAAAGAGGAGAGTGAAAAAGTTGGCTTAAAACTCAACATTCAAAAAACTAAAATCTTGGCATCTGGTCCCATCATTTCATGGCAAATAGATAGGGAAACAATGGAAACAGTGACAGACTTTATTTTCTTGGGCTCCAAAATCACTGCAGATGGTGACTGAAGCCACAAATTAAAAGACTCTTGCTCTTTGGAAGAAAAACTATGACAAACCTGGACAACATTTTTAAAAGCAGAGACATTACATTGTTTGCCAACAAAGGTCCATCTAGTCAAAGCTACGGTTTTTGCAGTAGTCATGTATAAATGTGAGAGTTGGACCATAAAGAAGGCTGAGCACCGAAGAACTGATACTTTTGAGCTGTGGTGTTGGAGAAGGCTTTTGAGAGTCCCTTGGACTGCAAGGAGATCAAACCAGTCAATCCTAAAGGAAATCAATCCTGAATATTCATTGGAAAGACTGATGCTGAAGCTGAAGCTCCAATACTTTGGCCACCTGAGGCAAAGAGCCGACTCATTAGAGAAGACACTACTGCTGGGAAAGATTGAAGGCAGAAGGAGAAGGGGACGTCAGAGGATGAGATGATTGGATGGCATCACTGACTCATTCAATATGAGTTTGAGAAAGTTCTGGGAGATGGTAAAGGACAGGGAAGCCTGGCGTGCTGCATTCCATGGGGTTGCAAGAGTCAGACATGACTGAACAACTGAACAACAACAAAAAATACTCATTTACATATTTCACTTCATTTATTATCTCGTGTTTGAGATATTACTTCATTTATGTCTTATAACTGCTCTGTGAGGTAAGTTCTAGTATTATCACCCTGATTTTACAGATGAGGAAGGTAAGGCACACAGAGGTTTAATGATCTACCCAGTCACACAGCAACGGCAGAACAGGGTTTGAACCTAGACCGTCTAAACTCTAGAATCCACACTCTTTGCCTTTCATTACTCTCATGCAGTTGAATGTCGGTAAAACAAGAAAAAGAGCCATCTAGCCGAGGGGAGAAGAGGTGCTCCAAAAGCCCACCGGGGAGACCCCAGGCTCTGAACTCAAGGTCCCAGATTTCTAGCTTTTCCTTTCCAGCAGGGGGCGCCCATAGTCCACATATTCTGGGTTCCCTCTTAAAGCCTGATGCCTCCCCTATTGAGAACCACAACTCATGACCCTTCAGCAGAAGCCCTGATCTTCAATGTTGTGTATCATTCTCGAAGTATTTATAGTGCATTAATCAAGGCAATGACCCAATACGTGGAAGTAATCAAGGGAATGATCCAGTGTATTTCTTGGAGGACCTGCAATGGGCATTACTGTTGTTACTTAGTCCTTGAGTCGAGTCTGATTCTTTGCGACCCCAGGGACCGTAGCCGCTAGGCTCCACTGTCAATGGGGATTTCCCAGGCAAGAACACGGGAGGCTTCTCAGTCTAGGGACAGCAACAGGGCTGATGGCCCTGGGGATGGAAGTTTCTCCAACATCCTGCATATTCTCCAGTGCCCAGAGGAGCCCTTGCCGGTTTCAGGGGGACCCTCCTCAGCTCTGCCAAGTCATCCTTTTTCTGTGTATACTTTGATATTAGAAATCTGATTCCAAATTGAATGAGAGAGAAAACACGAGAGAAATCCCCCAGGCCAGCCTCCAGGAAGGTGACTGTCTAACACCTCTACCTGAGTGACCCTGGACCTTCCCCACCCACAGATCAAACCCATGTCTTCTGCACTGGCGGGCAGATTCTTTTTTAAAATTATTTTAACTGGAGGGTAAGTTCTTTACAATATTGTGGTGGTTTTTGCCACATATCGACATGAATCACCCATGGTGTATATGTGTCCCCCATCCTGAACCCCCCCTCACCTCTCTCCCCACCCCATCTATCTGGGTTGTCCCAGAGCACCGGCTTTGAGTGCCCTGCTTCATACATCGAATTTGCACTGATCACCTATTTTACATATGGTAATATACATGTTTCAATGCTATTCTCTCAAATCATCCCACCCTCCCCTTCTCCCACATAGTCCAAAAGTCTGTTCTTTATATCTGTGTCTCTATTGCTGTCTTGCATATAGGGTTGTCTTACTGTCTTTCTAAATTCCATATATATGCTTTAATATACTATATTGGTGTTTCTCTCTCTGACTTACTTCAATCTACATAATAGGCTCCAGTTTCATCCACTTCATTAGAACTGACTCAAATGCATCCTTTTTTATAGCTGAGTAATATTCCATTGTGTATATGTATCACAACTTCCTTATCCATTCATCTGGCAGGCGGAGTCTTTACCACTGAGCCACCAACGGCCATGTGTGTATGTTTAGTCACTCAGTCGTGTCCGACTCTTTGCGACCCTGTGGACTATAGCCCACTAGGCTCCTCTGTCCATAGGATTCTCCAGGTAAGAATACTGGAGTGGGTTGCCATTTTCTCCTCCAGGGGCATGGATAACCACAAACCCAGTAAACCTGCAGAAACCCCAAGCAGATAATCCACAAAGGCACTTGAGGCAGGGGTTTTTCTTATCACACTCAAAAAACTAGCCCCAGCTCTCAGGGTGGCCTTGACCATGTGAATCCTACCCCCAATACTTTAGACTGTTATGGTGAGGGGCCATGCTGTGCAGGCTGCCTCGCCCTTGTGAAACTTGTGCCCAGGTGTTTTCTCTCCAGTGACCTTTGTCACATTCTTTGCAAGAAATTAGCTCCAAGGAGCAACTACAGAAAACCAAACTTCAACCTGCACCATAAACAGAAATGCCAGGAGACCAGATTTGGCAGAATTTGTATGTTTCACAGTGTTGGGGAAATAACTCTGAGAGGTCTATCCCCAAGCCAGATGCTCCCTCCACCCTCAAAATAATCTGCAGTAAAGATCAGGTGAGGGGCCACACCTTAACTGGCGGCTTCTCATCTAGGGACAGCGACAGAGTTGGTGGTCCTGGGATGCATATTTCTCCAACATCCAACACATTCCCCAGCTGGCCCTGAGGAGCCCTTGCAGGTTTCAGGGGGACCTTCAACAGCCCCTCCAAGTCATCCTTTTCTGTATATATCTTTGTATTAGAATTCCGATTCAAAATTGAATGAGGAGGGAAAACACAGAGAGAAATCCCCAAGGCCAGCCTCCAGGGAGGTGACGGTCTAACCCAGGAGATTGCCTGGGTTCACATTCTAGCATCTGCCTCATAGAGGCTGAGCAACCCTGGGGCAGTTTATTTACCCTTTATCTGCACCATGGTTTTCTCATTTGTGAAATGAAGATAATAAAATCCACCTCCTAGGGTCGGTGAGCACCTCCAGTGAGTTAAGGCAGGTAAAGATTAAACACAGTGCTTGGTGCCCAGGAAGCCCTTCATCAATCAGTCTGAGCTGCTGTAATGAAACCTAGTCATGCAGGCAGCTCCGGGCAAGAAAGGGTCTTGCACTCTTTCACAACTGCAAATTTCACTGGGACCAGGGCAGTTTTTTCTGCTCTGAGTGACACTGGGACACTGCCTGCCTTTCCCCCCAGAACTTAACACCCCCTCACCTCCTCCAGGCTGCAAACCCCTTCCTTCAAGGTAGTTAACTAGAGGCCACGTGGAAGTTTTCTCTCCTGGAATCGGTTCCTGAGCATTTGTTCTCATGACTAACTGGCTGGGAGCGGAGGTCAGTTGAAGTTCAAGAGGGCCTCTGTTCTGACTTTTACTGCTTATTGATTTGTGGCATTTATAAGCCTGAGCCCTGGGCCTCCAGGGCCAAGACCGCAGGCACAACAATGCCACCCTTCTCCAGTGGCCCTGTTTACCTTCCGGGAGCAGACAGGGTGTGGCCAGAACTTCTGGGGTGGTGAGAGCACAGCACAGGGTGTGGTGAGGATGCGGGGTGTGGCTGCCCAGGACAGGCCTTGGGGAAGGCAACCGGGGAAACCAGCCAGGGCAGCCCAGGTCTGAGTGCGGAGGCCCTGGGGTTACTGCTCTGTTGTGGAGCAGTTGTGAGGACTCGGGTTCTCTGCTCCTCAAACATGACGACTGCAATAATAATACCTGTGTAGGTTGCTCAGTCGTGTCCTACTCTTTGTGACCCCATGGACTGTAGGTGCCAGGGTCCTCGGTCTGTGGAATTCTCCAGGCAAGAATACTGGAGTGGGTAGCCATTCCCTTCACCAGGGGATCTTCCTGACCCACAGATCCAACCCGGGTCTCCTGCATTAAAGGTAGATTCTTTACCATGTGAGCCACCGGGGAAGCAATAATAATGGCTTCCCTTTTATGAGTACTTCTAGCCACATGTGGCAGCCTGAAGCTTTCTCTTAATTAAGATTATGGGCTGTGTATGCCTCACAGAATCACTACCACTAGCTGAATGACCCTGGAGACTTGACTTACCTTTTTCTTCCACAGCGTCCTCACCTGTATGGTGGGGGGTGGGGGTGGTTAAAGGCACTTTCCTTGAGGGTAGAGCAGGAGGCACCCAGCTGACATCACAGCTAAGGTGCTGGAGCCTGGTGGTCCCGGGAAGGGGCAGGTGGAATTATATCACACGATATTGGAGGAAAGGGATTTATCTTGGTGACTTTAGGACACTGGTTCCAAAGGATTTAAAATAAGATTTGATATGAAAGTGCCAACCTTGATCTTGAAATAAATCAATTGGCAATGGCACACTGAGTCCCGAGCATAGAAAATCAATATCTGACTCACTGAAATCAGTGTGAACAAAGTTGAGATCAACTACATAAAACATTTTATGGACCGTAGAAGACTTTCAACCAAGTAAATAAAGTATGTGGGGGAAAAAAGGCACCTTCCTTTTCAGATTGTATGAGGATCAAGTGGAAAGCCCTAGAACAGCCTCTGGCCCCAGAGGCTGTTGAGCAAGCATCAGCAATCGCTAATGTAGATTTCACATGTGTGATTTCATGCCATCTCATGGCAATCCTGTGAGGTAGTGCCTTTACTGAGGAGTGGCCCAGGGCATGCAAAAAGAAGCAAGCAAAACTGGGATTTGATTCTGGGATTGTCTGACTCTGAATCCCAAACTCTGGGTCCAAATAGTTGTGCCTCAGTGCTTTTTGTTTACCAACTCCACGTGAAGAAACACTGGTTGAATGCCTTACTACGAGCCAAGCTGTTGTGACGGTTTTTAATCCACTGAAAGTTCCAATAACTCAATTCATAACCACACACAGAGCTCATCCAGCTGGGGACTGCGCTGGGTCCTGGATCTATCTCTGTGAGCAGAACCTTGATCTTGCCCACAAGGAGCTCACAGGCCAATCTGCAAACGAAGAAGAGCCCCTACGTTGGCACATTTACACGTCTAATGACTCTTTCTGCTTACAACTCCATCTGGACAGTTTCTTTTTTATTTTTAAATCTTTTTTTGACTGTGCTGCGTCTTCCTTCCTCTGCATGGGCTTTTCTCTAGTTGTGGCTATTGGGGGCTACTGGACTTCCCTGGTGGCTCAGACGGTAAAGCGTCTGCCTACAATGCGGGAGACCTGGGTTCAATCCCTGGGTCGGGAAGATCTCTGGAGAAGGTAATGGCAACCCTCTCCAGTATTCTTGCCTAGAAAATCCCATGGATGGAGAAACCTGGTAGGCTGCAGTCCACGGGGTCGCAAAGAGTCGGACATGACTGAGCGACTTCACTTCACTTCTCCAGTTGCGGTGCAAGGGCTTCTCACCGTGGTGGCTTCTCTTGCTGTGAAGCACAAGCCCTGGGGCTTGCAGGCTTCCGTAGTTGCGGCACGTGGACTCAGTAGTGGCAGCTCCCAGATTCTGGAGCACAGGCTCAATAACTGTGGTGCATGGGCCACAGGTATGGAGGTAGCATGTGGATCTCCACATGTGAGATCTTCCCAGACCAGGGATGGAGCCCATGTCTCCCGCACTGGCACGTGAATTCTTTACACTGAGCCACCAAGGAAGCCCCGGTCAATCTCTTGAGCTCCCTTATCTCTTTTGAGGGCCGTAACTAAACCATCAACTCCTACTTTGCATGAAATTCCCATTTCTAGGTTGAGGTTTTAAATGGACTGTTAAATAGGAGAAGGAAAGAAATTAGAAGAGATATTGGTCACCTATTCCTCAGTCTTCAGTTTATTCTTGAAAGACTAGGAAGATTTGATAAGGGCTTGAGGAAAGGAAAGACCACTGTAGGGTACACATACCTCTGGACATGGGTCTTCTCTAAGTTGTGGGCTCTAGGAAATTGCTTCCAGGTCCTGGAAACGAGGTCAGGAAAATGTCACTCACTGAAAAATTAGGAAGAAAGTCATTGATGAGATGGACTATCTGCAAGTGTTCCCCACTCCACAAGATGTGCTGCAGGGGGAGACTTGAAACACCAAAATCAAACGCTTGCCTTTATGAAACAGATATTTACAGAGTACTCTATAGGCACTATGTGAAACAGTGGGGATTTAAGGATGAAGCAAACCCCCAACCCTGCACCCCAGGTGCCTCAGAGTTCTACCTGGAACTGGATGTAAACAAGAAAGGCATAATGTAGTCAACTGAATTAATCTGAGTGGGTAAACCCTTGATGTGACAATAAAAATACACAGCCAGCATGGTGTCCTAGAAAGGAAGCATTCAAGCCCATTCTCCTAGTCTTTATCCAGACCCCAGGAGGGCCCAAGATCCCATCAGGAGAGGTGTGAGCTGTTTGGGTCAGAGAAAGCTTTTTAGGACTCTCCACACTTGGGTAAATATGTCATATTAGTACTTACAGAGGCTTTCTCTGTGCTCTGGGCTATTCTTAGCACTTGACATCTGATGGTCCATTTAATCCTTGCAATAGACCTATGGAATAGGTATACCATCCCTCCAACAATTTCAAATTTTGATGCCTTGAGAGGTTTAAGTAACTTATTGAAGGCGACCATACAGCTGGTCAGGTAGCAGAGAAGGGCCGCGTGGCACTGGGGCCCCTGCTCTTACCCACAGCACTAGTAGGGCTTCTGTAGGGACAAAAATAGTCCTCTCATGAGTGGTTTGGATTCCTCGGTCACTGGATCTTGGGTGGGTAGCACGCAGTGCCTGAAGGCCTCTCATTGTGATTTAATTATGTGGCATTAGGTTTATAGCCTGTTGCTGCTGCTGCTAAGTCGCTTCAGTCGTGTCCGCCTCTGTGTGACCCCATAGACGGCAGCCCACCAGGCTCCCCCTTCCCTGGGATTTTCCAGGCAAGAACACTGGAGTGGGTTGTCATTGCCTTCTCCAATGCATGAAAGTGAAAAGTGAAAGGGAAGTCGTTCAGTCATGTCCGACTCGTCTCATGTAAATATCGGCCCCATGTTTCCCAGAGCCTGAAAGCCTCAAGGTGCTCCAGGAAAATAAAATTCTCTCCAAAGGACCAAACCCCAAAGTGAATGGGTCAGGGTGCCCTCAAAGAACTGATGATACTGAAACAGATCAGGACCCTCTGGTCCTTCCCTCCATGTCCTCTGCCTGCCTTTTGTCTGTGGAAGACTTTAGTCAATGAATAAGTTTAATCAGAGAAACGAGAACACATGGAAGCAAAGGGAAACAGTCAAAGGAGACCAAAAAATAATAACGTAGTCATTAAGCTTAGTCAAGGACCTTTGGTTCTTTCTCAAGGGCTATAGATAATATTCTGAGCCATAGCCTGTGAGCGTCCTATAGAGACTAATACCAGGTGGAAGAAGTTAGCTGCATGATGACCACACTGTACCCACAACACAAGCAGCTACAGTTCTGAGAACTGGACTCAGAGAAATGGGAACAAACGGACCCTGGAACTAAAGATTAACTGTACCTAAAACAATCAAGATGAAGCGGGTCAGACCACTGATGACCAATTTGAAGATGCCTGTCAGAGCTGACTGTGCTGTTCCTGCATATGGCCCCCTCATTCTGTCTATAAAACCTTTTGCCCCACTGGTTGTCAGCTGGGGGGAGTTGGCTTTTGAAAAGATGCCTGCCCTTCTCCCTGAGTTGTTGGCATCTGAAATAAAGCAAACTTTCCTTTCCACCAACCTGGCTGTTTATTGGCTTTTGAGCAGTGAGCAGCCAGATCCCACACACCCTTTCAATAACAATACAAGGACATGCAGCAGCAGAACCAGGGGTAGAACTCAGTTGCCTTGGCTTCATCACAGTTCTTTATACTTGGAAAGGAAAAAAAAAAAGGACATAAAATGCATAGGAATCAAGTTCTGAGGATGCGTAGCCAACTTAGAAACATACTTTTAAAGTATCCCACAATTGGGGACTTAAGTATGTGTCACAGAGTGTGTTTCCTATCAGCATCCTTGCTCCCTCAGGGTGGGGACTTTGAGGCCCCTGCAGAGTTGGGGGAAGCCCAGAGCCCAATGAGAATGGAGCCTAGTTTAGAATCTCCAGGTAAGTGCTGAGCCCAGAAGGTGGACTCGAGGAACATACAACCTTTTGTAGAGATTTGGAAGTGGGTTGAGTTAAACAGAAAACGCCTGCTAGGCCACCAGAGTTCTTAGACTTCTCCTGTTAGAGTCTCAGGACTGTGTGTGGTCAGGGAGAGAAGGCCTGGGGCTCTAGCAGTGTTGTCATGGACCTGGCCTGGAATTTTACTAATAGAAAATTGACGGCAAGGCTCCCAACCCCGCCCATTTCCAAGCCCTCGAGATAGTACAGCAGGACCCAGAGGATGCAGTTCTAGTCAGAAAGGATCTTAGATTTGACCCTATTGATGAAGTTGTACAAGAATAGGGCCTCCAGGTTTTGGGAAAAAGTCCCTCTGGAATCAAGAAGATCTGAAAGAGCCAGAAAGTATTCACTGTTTCGATTCAACTCAGTTCCACTCAGCTCAACTCAACTGAATTCAACATATTCCACTCAACATCTACTGTGTACCAGGCATTGTGTTGGGGCTGCCCCCATAGCTCAGTTGGTAAAGAATCTGCCTGCAATGCAGGAGTCTGGGGTTCATTTCCTGGTCAGGAAGATCCTCTGGAGAAGGAAATGGCAACCCACTCCAGGAGTCTCACGTGGAGAATCCCATGGACAGAGGAGCCTGGTGGGCTACAGTCCATGGGGTCACAAGAGTCAGACATGATTTAGCAACTAAACCACCAACAACCAGGAGCTGTGCTGGGAGTTAAGAATACTACAGGGAACAAGATAGGCGAAACTGCCTGCAAGAAATCATAGTCTAAAGTGGAAAAGAGCTGCTTTTAAGACAGAGTCCTCCTCCGAGGAAGTGACTCTTTCTCTGCAGCTCGTGGGATGAGGGGCCCCTGGGGAGAGTGGCTGCCAATTAGCCTGCAGTTCTCCTGTCTTCAGAATCAGCACTGCCCAAGACTTATTACTTCATTCAGCCCTCTGACACTGTTGAATGATTTTTTTTTTTAATCATATCTAGATTTTCCAGTTTTTCCTGGCAGAAGCTTTGGTCTCCTGTAGGCTGCTGCTGCTGCTGCTGCTGCTATGTCGTTTCAGTCGTGTCCGCCTCTGTGAGACCCTATAGACGGCAGCCCACTAGGCTCCCCTGTCCCTGGGATTCTCCAGGCAAGAACACTGGAGTGGGTCTCCTGTAGGCTACTCTGTCCTAAATGGAAGTGGAAGTCACATGACTTTAACTTTCATGTCCTTTCTCAGTTGTTTTTTGATGATTTAAATGGGAATCCAAGGTCATAGTTATGAATATCAAATCTCTTACCCCCCAGCAGTGTAGAAATAAAGGCTTCTTCTTTTTTTTTTTTAAGAAGGAAAACCGTCCTTAGGTTTTAAGGAGCTTCCTTCCTATACACTGTAGGTGGCTGGCATTGATGTGCTGTCTCACCTCAACTGTCTGGGAGATGTGTGGAGGTTTTATAACAGGAAGGAGACCAAAGGTTTCCAGTTTCTAAGTGGCCAGTCCAAGATTCCAAGCGATAGATTTCAGTTCGTGACTTAATGTTTGCCTGGGTAGTAGGAACTTAGAGGAAAATGCAAAGTATGTGTGTGTGTGAGTGTGTGTGTGTGTGTGTGTGTGTATGTGTGTGTTGTGGCTTATTTAAAAAGAGCCTAAATATGTTTAGAACAGATTTGTGGTTGCCAGCGTGAGAGAGGGATGGATTGGGAGTTTGGGATTAGCAGATGCAAACTGTTATGTATAGGATGGATAAACAGCAAGGTTCTACTGTACAGCAAAGGGAACTGTATCCAATACCCTGTGAGAAATCACAGTGGAAAAGAATATGAAAAAGTACATATATGTATAACTCTATTACTTTGCTGTACAACAGAAATGAACACATTGTAAATCAACTATACTTCAATAAAATAAGTTTTTGAAAATGAATAAATGAAAAGGGTCAAAAGAGAGTAAAAGGAGAAGCAGGTTTGTGGCAGAAAGTCAGTGATAGCAATTTGAAGAAGCTGGTCCTGGTCACCATTTTTTGAAAAACCAGGAGACTTTAAAAGATGATAAATGGCTCATTGGTTGCTGGGACCAGCCCCAGGGTGATTTTATTTTTTTTCATTTAAGATGAGATAATGAGGGCTCAGGGGGTTCTTTCTGTCCTCTCCCCGCTCCCTTCTCCTCGCTGACTTCACCCCACCCCACTTGGCTTACAAAGACACCACTTCCCTTTCCACTCTTGAGAGGCCTTCGAGTCTGTATTCTCTAACCAGGTCTGCAGCTGAACAGGATTGTTAGCCAGGTTTGCAGCCCTATAGAGTCTCAGGTGGATTTGCTGAGAAGCCAAGGAAGTTTCCAGGGCTTCACTAGCATGGGCTCTTCCAAGTCCTGGGGGAATTGTGATGGGGGGGAAGTGGCACCAGTGTCCTGGTCCCTCAACATTTGCTCTTGTGATATTTGCAGAAGTATAATGCTTCAACTAAGGTTGGTCAAGATGGCTGTCTTCTTCCTTTGTGACTTCGACTTAGGTTATAGGATAAGAGCAGCTTTGGATACTTTGGGGATTTGCTGAAAGGACTACTAACTGAGGAATTTCATTTTTGGGGGCTTAAAAGAATGTAATTTCTGGTTTCTTTCCTTCTTTTTTTTTTTTTTTGTTACTTTTGTGCTGCGTTGTTGTCAATGTGGGAATAACATCCAGGAATATTTTTCTCACCCACAGGGCTGGCTCAACCTGGTGGCTACATGCAGCTGCAGGGCCAGAGGTTGTAGAGCAATAAGAGAAGATCCTTCAGCATCTGGCCCAGATGTGCCAGTGGAAGAGAAGTGAGGTTTGAAATGTACAGGGTCAGAAGCTAACCCAGGGGAAATGCTCCCAGGCATCAGGTGTGCAGAATCCCAGCGACAGGACTCAGTTCTCCTCAATACATGATCCAAACAAAAGTTCTTTCCTGTCAAGAATCTACTCAATAATGCAACGAGTATCATTCTAAGTGAGGCATAACATGCCTTTTCTTTTTGATGGCATCACATGAAATAGATGTTTTTCAGAATTTTTGTATTTATAGGGCACAAACCTGTAACATTCTTACAAAAGCATGTATATTTGTGTGTGAAGTCATACATACATCCAATGATTAATAATAAACATCTAATTTTAATCAACCATACCAGAGGAAAGACTGACTTGTCTTTCTGTTCTCACTCTATAAAAAGTTATGAAATTATTATCATAGAAAAAAGCTATGCAGCCAAAAACAATGTAGAAAAGCAAGCATTGCTGAAATGGTCAAGAGAGTTTGTGAAGAGACGGTATGATATTGTTAGAGATTTTGTAATGTTTAACATACCTATGAGCCTTTGAAGTTTACTGAGATTTCTTTTATCATTTGATATAAATGTTCACAATCATAACTGATTTCATATTTTAAAATTTTGTATTTGTGTTCATAGTTTTATGTTTTTTTAAGCCTCTCCCCTCTCAAATATATGTATCTCTACAAAACTGTATCTACTTGAGTCAATTACACTGCATTTCTGAGACTTATTTTCCATATGGCTGCCAGCCCATCCCTCTCTCCCCACCCCTTCCAATAAGGTTGTATTTCTCCCTGACTTTTTTGTCATTCTCACTTGCCAAGATAATCTCTTATTTAATCCCAGCCAACGTGTCTTCCCATGTCTTAAATTCTTGTAAAATCAGCAGCAAAGATCTTTGCAATGCCTGGCAGGCAAAATACTTGTAGGCATATTAAATTTGGTCTAATTAAAAGCTCAAATGCAACCAATTGTTTCACTCCATGTTTTATTAGGGAAGGGAAGCCTTTAAAAGAAATGAGCCAGACGATTCTTCTCATTTCGAACACTCAGTTCAACTATTTCCTTACTGTTATTTGTAGTAAAAAGAAAGCTCTGATTAGGAAGGTTCAATGCTTCTGCTGATTGAAAAAAATATGTACGGTAAACCTAGTCTTGGTGGCACGATCTTACGGGAGTCTTGGAGGTGGTGCTGGGGAGGGAGCTAATGACTGGTCCATGAGTTGCTAGACTAAACATTTGACGAACGTTTTTAAGTTTTTTTTAACGTTTTTTTAACGTTTTTTTTTCTTGCATCGAATTGAGTACTCATGTTTAGACTAGTGCTCTGAGCTGAAGTGTAAGTTGTCTTTCTTTCTTTTCCCCCCTTTTCTCCCTTACTTTCTACTGTCATTCTTCTCCATCCAATATACACACTTTAAGTCATGACTTTAAATATGTCTATATTCATATAAAACATGTCATTTTGTTTTGCGTGCATACGTGCATCTATTTATATGGATGGCATGCGTGAGTGCCGATTTACTTCAGTTGTGTCTGACTCTGTGCAATCCTATGGATTGTAGCCTGCCAGGCTCCTCTGTCCATGGGATTCTCCAGACAAGACCACTGGAGTAGGCTGCCATGCGCCCCTCCAGGGGATCTTCCTGCCCCCAGTGATTGACCCTGCATCTTTTATGTCTTCTACATTAGCAGGCAAGTTCTTTACCACTAGTGCCACCTGGGAAGCCCCATATGGATGGCATGCAATATTAATATTGTTTCCTACTTTTCTCACTCAACACCGATTTTGAAGTCTACGATAATAGTTTATATGTTTTTTTGTACAGTTTTTATATAGATACTAGAAGTATCTGTTTTGTTAACTACTGCTAACTTTGTTGAAAGAAATGAATTTTGGTACCATGAAATCCACTAAAATTTTGCCATATGGTTTATATATTTCCAGTCTCGTTCATAAAATCTCTCCCTACCTGGAGCTCACAATGATGGTCTCCTACACTTTCCTGTTAGCATTTAGCTTTTTTCTTTTATATCAGACATTTGTTTTTGTATATAAGTAGAAAATCTAGCTTATTTTTCTCTGACTAGTGTTCCTGTTTTTTCTAATCATTTTATAAATAGCTTTTCACCTCTTGAGAGGTCCGTGGTGGCCTAGTGGTTATTCCAGGTTTTCACAGCTGTGGCCTAGGTACAATCCCTGGTCAGGGAATTGAGATCCCACAAGACATGTGAAATGGCCAAAACAAACAGAAACAAAAAAACCCAAACCTTTTAATGGGTGTTATTATCTTTCTTATGTGTGATATTATCTTTCTTATGTATCAGGTGCATGGGTCCAATGGTGAATTCTAATGGGAACCCAAAGCAGCCTTCATATATATATATACATATACATATATATTCCTAATGTTTATAAGTAAGTCTTCTACATATAAACCTTCAAGTTGCCAGCTTTCAAAGATGAGCACGGGTGTTCGCATGTCCAATCACGTGAGTCAGCTCCTTCGACTGGCGTGCATCGTCACGTGTGTGCATCCTCTACAAGCGTTGTGCTTTGTGTCCTTGGGGTAGCTTACTAATGAAGACCTTCTGGAATTGGAGGTCCACACGAAGGATGAAGAGCGGCAAGAGGAAGAAGAGTAACTGGGGAACCAAAGAGATTCATGATGCAGGAAATGGCAAGGGGATTTTCTTGACTTGAGGAGGCATTATTAGTTTTTGTAGAGAAGGAAATGGCAACCCACTCCAGTATTCTTGCCTGGAAAATCCCATGGACAGAGGAGCCTGGCAGGCTATAGTCCATGGGGTCACAAAGAGTCGGACACGACTGAGCAACTTCACTTTCAGTTACTAGTTTTTGAGGCACAAGACCCAAACCCAGACCTGTACATGAGGGTTGCAGCCGCCATGTAGAATGCAACCCAGGGCTACTGTGTTATCTATGATGAGAAAGAAAGAGCTACTAGGCAGACATCACTGGATCGTTTTTTCAAGAGGGTAGATAGACTTGAATCCAGCAAGGAACCAGGAACCATCAATGTCAGGCGTGAGTGAAACTGCAGTTTGCCCCCTCCATCTCTTATTACTGACGATCCTTCAGCTCTACCATCGGCCACCCCTCCTCCCTCCTCCAGTGAGTAACTCTTCTTGCCTGTGCAAGCCTCTGTATGTCAGCTGTTGTACTGTACGACTGTACTTTTTAAGGTACTGTACTGTATGATTAAGCATGTTTTCTTTATTTTCGTATTTGTTTTTAACCTAATATTTGTGTGAAAAGTATTATAAATTAATTACAGTATAATACTATATGTGTGCTAAGTCACTATACAGTCAGTTGTGTTTGTTGGATAACTGTGCTAACTTTGTTGGATTTATGAACAAATTGGATTTATAAATGTGCTCTTGGAATGGAACTTGTTTGTGTGTAGAAGACTCACACTGTATATTAATAGCATATATATATATATATATATATATAATGGCTCCAGGAATCCTTCAGTAACATTAGGCTTGTCTTGCTCCTTAAAGGAGATTTTCCACTATGGAAAATACAAACCAATATCAAGAATCTTAAACACAGGGACTTCTCTGGTGGTCCAATGGTTAAGACTTTGCCTTCCAATGCACGGGGTGGGGATTCAATCCCTGGTGGGGGAGCTAAACCCATATACCTTGCCGCCAAAAAACCAAAACATAAAATAGAAGCAATATTGTAATAAATTCAATAAACCACCCCCCCCCCACCCACCCACACACACACAAAAGAGTTGTGAGCACAGATCTCTTGACTTTTTGTGGGTTTACACCTACTAGTACCCAAGGGCATGTCCACGTCTTCTACATATTTAAAAGGAAGGTAACAATGTTCATCCCGAGAGCCTCCACTCACCTGTCAGATGGGCCTGATGGTGCATGCATTACATTATGTGGCTTACCCTGTCTTTGTGCCAAAATTTAGGGAACCCATTTACAGCAAACAGAAAGAAATTCATAACTTTAACAATACATTGAAAAAATAAACAAACAAGGGAAGTTGAAAACAAATGTTAGGCAATTTTCTCAGAAGTTAAAAAATAGCAACAGTGCAAACCCAACAAGAAGGAAGGAAGTAACAAAGAGACTAATGGGATCAGATACTAACCAAAGTAACACAAGCACCTCAGAAGATTAATTAGCTAAACATATTTGGCTGTTTGAAAAATTGGAATGATAGATTTCTGGCAAGGTTGATCAAGGAAAGAAAAAACAGACAGAAATACATAAAAAGTAGGGTTATGGAGATGAAAATGACTGTAAAATACTACCATGATGAACTGTTTCAAGTAAATATGATAACTTAGATGAAGCAGATATGTTTTTGGGAAAGTAAGAAAGGCAAAAATTGGTGGAAGAACAGATAATTTAAATAGTGTAATGATTATTTGGTTATTTAATGACTATTGAAAACAAAGACCTCCACTGTCCAGGATTTGGCCTGGGTAGGTTCTCAGAGGAATTTTCCCAAACTTTCAAGAATCTCTATCTTCTATAAGTTGTTTCAGAAAATTGTAAAAGAGGGAAAGCTGCCAAAGTCAGTGAAGGGTCTAAATATACAAACAGATGATGACCAGATCATATATAAAAATAGAACTCTGACCCAAAATGGGAAATAATTGGCCCAGGAAACTAGTCCATAATCTATGGTAACCAGCTTAGGAAGCTAACTGACTATCTCCAAGTCAGACTTGTAGAAAGTTAGACCACTGTCTCCAGCAAACAGTCCAGGAAACCAACAATAACTTTTGCAATCATCAGCCCTGAATAGCCAGGACTTGATTAATAACTAACAGCTTCTCTAATTTTTGTCCCTATTTCTAATTTAGGACCATCAGGAGAAAGCCAAATGTGTACCCCTAACCCATCACACAGAAGGGCCCACTAGTTAGCCCTCCTACAGCCTCCCCGTGTCAATGACCTCCAGGCAGGGCAAACCTTCAGCCTTTCATCTTTTTCACTAAGGCTTTCCCCCTCTTCTGCCTGCCTTTGAGTCTTTTCCCAAATGCAAGTGATGGTGGCTGACTCTCTTGCTTCAGCAAGCTCTGGATAATAACCCTGTCTATTCTCATCTGGTTGGTCTTTGTTTATTTCTACACAGTTTAGGAAGTAAATGAAACCTTAAGCAATTATAGGATCATTTCACTTATTGTCACAGATATAAAATCTTAAACACATTTTACATTTCATTAAAATATGCATATTTGTATATCTTGTGCATAAGCAGGATTTACATGAGAAATGTAAGAATGGTTTCACATTAAAGAAATTTATCACTGTACATTACCATGTTAATCATCTAAAGGAGAAAATCCATAAGGGTATCTGAGTAGATGAAGGAAGAACATTTGTTGAAGTTTAACACCTATTTACATAAAAAATGCTCAGAAGACCAGAAGAAGAAAGGAGCCTCTGTGCCTAGATAAAGGCAAGTATACTAAAAATCCTACAACAGAAATCATGCTTATTGAACAAATTTTTATATATTTCCTTGAAGATAACAATAAATAGGATGCCACAGGGTACCACTATTACCTACCATGATATTGCAAAATTTAGC
The DNA here is from genome assembly GCF_027580195.1 of Bos mutus. Taxonomy (NCBI): domain Eukaryota; kingdom Metazoa; phylum Chordata; class Mammalia; order Artiodactyla; family Bovidae; genus Bos; species Bos mutus. The sequence continues at coordinate 57,968,551 of NC_091622.1, read as the reverse complement.
CAACATTGTAAGAGGAGAAAAGCATATGAGCTATGAGGATTGAAGGAGAAAACTAATAGTTATTACTGAAGTTATTATAATTATCTTTACTAAAAAAACAATTCAGTAGTACTTCAGAAAAGGAAGAGAACTAGTAAGAAAATTCACCTTGTTTTCCAGATATAAGATCATTTTTATAAAACCAATGATGTTCCTCTAGGACAGAAACTAAAAAATATAACAGAAATAAAGAGGGATGAGTAGGCCTACTCCAAATATTTGTGGCATCTGGGACAAGAATACAAAATGAAGACACATCAAATATTTAAATATCTAAAATTAAAAATCAAAGCTAGAACATCCCTGGTGGTCCAGTGGTTAAGAATCCTCCTGCAATTCAGGGGATGCAGATTCAATTTCTGGTGAGGGAGCGAAGATCCCACATGCTGAGGAGCAACTAAGCCTGCACGCCACAACTCCTGAAGCCCACGCACGCCAGAGTGCATGTGTCACAACTGGACAGCTTGGGTGCCACAACTATTGAGTCTACGCTCCACAATTAGACTCTCCGCACCACAACAAAAGATTCCACCTGAAGATCTTCTACGTTGAAGATCTGGTGTGCCATAACTAAGACCCGATGCAGACAAATGAATAAATATTAAAAAAGCAAAGCTATTTAAATTAAGTTAATATAAGACAGGAGTACATTTAACGATATCTACCAGCAAGCTCACCATTTGCTTGTCTCACTACATCACGGTCTGAAAGTGGAGACAGAGGACCAATGTTTCTTTCTGCCATCAGGCCAATGGCACATAGCTGGGTTTAGGCTCCTGGGAAATACACTCCAAGACAGAGATTTGCATGTAGGTGGTTTAATGGGGGAACAAAACCTCTAATAGAGAGTGGGCCCTGCATGAGAGTGTGGGAAACAGGACTGGGCAGATGGGCAGGTGGAGAAGTTTCATTTAATTTTTAGAAATTACACGAACTATTATTAAATGTTTTCATCAGGAAAACAATTTACAATTCTAGTATTTATTATTTATCTGGTTGCCAATGTAAAAATTCTGTAATATGTCTCATCCATGTTACATCTAACCCTGGGTTTTTTGTTTTGTTTTGTTGGTTTTTCCCCTTTCATTTCAGCAGTTTGATTATGATGTGTCTGGATGGGGATTTCTTTGGGTTTATTGTTTTTCAAATTTAATCAGCTACTAGAATCGGGAGTTTGCTTTTTTTTTTTTCCTTTCTGTCTTGCAACAAACTGGGGAGCTTTTACACTAAAAAGAAACCTGGGTTTGATCCCTGGGTTGGGAAGATCCTTGAAGAAGGGAATGGCAACCCATTCTGTATTCTTGCCTGGAGAATTCCATGGACAGAGGAACCTGGTGGGCTACAGCCCAGGGGGTTGCAAAGACACGATTGAGTCGCTGACATGCACATGTTAAATTTTCTCTATCCTCTGTGATCTCTGTAATTGAGCTTATCCAGTGAATATTTTTATTTTGGATATTGTATTTCTCAGTTCTAAATTTCCATTTGATTTTTTTTTTTATATCTTCTATTTCTTTGCTGAGATTTTCTAGTGTTCTGTTTGTTTCCAGAATGTTCTAATTGCTTTTTTGAGAATTTTGATGAAACTTCCTTAAAAATCTTCATCAGACAATTCCAACACTTCCATCTTTGGGCATTAGTATCTGTTGATTTCTTTTCTCACACAAGATGAGAGTGTCCTGGCTTTTACTATACCAAGTAATTTTGAACTGTATTTTAGAAATTCTGTGTATTATGTTATGAGACTCTTGTTCCTCTTTAAATCTTCTTCTTTAGCAAGCAGTCAACCCATTTAGATTTAGAACACACATCCTGGCCCACTTTTGTGGGCTGTGGTTTGAATGTTAATTTAACTTTTAAACTTTTGCAGTACTATTCTGGTCTGCCCCACTGTGTACTACTGAGAGGCCAGTCTGAAACCTGGGTGGTATTCCACACTGTGGTTCAGTTTGCAAAGCTTTTGATGTGTTGATTCAGGTCAGTTTAATGCTTGAGCCACTCAGAGATGAGCCTGGGACTTAGATTAAAAGGTCTTTCTTTTACTCCCTCCTTTCCATAATCCTTTCCTGACTCTCTAGCTGGGAGGGGAAGGGGATGTTGCCTCTTTGTTGCTTAGTGCTGGGTGAATACTGTTAACAGGGCAATACCCCACCTCTCAGCACCGTGCTTGGTGGGAGAAGTGCTGCTTCTGTGTGTTTATTTAATGCAGAGCAGGGAGCATCGACAGAACTCCTCCCCACTGTCTCTCAGGAAGGGAAGGGGAGCCACTTCTTTGCTTGACCTTCATTTTGTGCAGAGTGGGGATGGTGACAGTGGGCAGCCGGGTGGTGTGGGGGGATGTTGCACCACTTTTGGTATTTGCCTGGATTAGGTCTGTTAGTGTAAAAAATGTTCCATCCTGTAGTCATCCTCTTGGTCTTTTGTTAAGAAAGAGTTGTTTTCTGTTTTGTTTTTGTTTTTTTTTTGGTTTGTACCTGATGGTGCTTCCAGGTCATGGGTGGCTCTAGGTCCCAGGATATATGACAGGATATTAAACAAATAAAAAAACTACTCAAGAAACTTACTGCTGGATTGTTCCTTAAGTCCTAAGTTCTCCAGTTGGTTTACCATCTTCTCATCACCTTTTAGAGTCTACTTATAGTTGCTTTTATGTTTTACTCTAGAGTTCTTGGTTGTAATTAGCAGGAGGAATAGAGTGGAATGCATTTATTCATATCTGACCTGAACCAGAGGCTCCTTTCTCAGGGCTTTGATTAATTCCATTGTCTGTAAATATACTTATTTTATATTCTTTCTGACAATTCCACCATATGACTTTCTTCTGTTGTACTGTTTGCAGTGACTGCTGACTCTTGCTTGTAGTGGTTGTTTGTTTGACTTATGGACTTAAATAAGTAGGGCTTTCTCTGTGTCACAGGTTAAGGGTATGTTCTTCTAAAAGTGTTTTGCATTTTGCACTTACTCATGTCCATGGATTCATGTAGAAGATCTTGGTTTCAGCTGCTGTAATCAAAATTGTGTGATATTGGTGAAAGGATGGACACATAGATTAATGAAATACAAAATCCAGAGATTGACCCATGCATATAGATAATTGATTTTTTGACAAATATGCAAAGGCAATTTAATGAAGAAAAAATGGTCTTTAAAAAAATAATGCTGGAACAATTGGACATGTATATTAAAATTTTGATCTTGACTCATACATTATATACATAAATTAATCCCAAATGGATCATAGACCTAAATGTAAAACCTGAAACCATAAAACCTCTAGAAGAAAAAAGAAAAAAAACTTTGTAATCTTGGGTTAGGCAAAGATTTTTTGCTGCTAAGTCGCTTCAGTTGTGTCCGACTCTGTGTGACCCCATAGATGGCAGCCCACCAGGCTCCCCCGTTCCTGGGATTCTCCAGGTAAGAACACTGGAGTGGGTTGCCATCTCCTTCTCCAATGCATGAAAGTGAAAAGTGAAAGTGAAGTCGCTCAGTCGTGTCCGACTCCTAGCGACCCTATGGACTGCAGCCTACCAGGCTCCTCCGTCCATGGGATTTGCCAGGCAAGGGTACTGGCGTGGGTTACCATTGCCTTCTCTGAAAGATTTTTTAGGACATAAAAAAAAATATAGATATCCATAAAATAAAAAAATCGATCAACTAAGCTTCATCAGTACTGAACACATCACTATTCAAAAGATACTGTTAAGAGAATGGAAAGACATGCCACAAGCTGGGAGAAAATATTAGCAAACGGTCTTCAAAGGTCCTCAATGGCCTCCTCTACCACACAGAGTTCTTTAGAAGCCAAGTCCTTGGGCTGATGAAGTTCCTGAGTGTGACAGTCAACTTTATGTCACCTTGACTGGGTTGTAGTTGTCATTGTTCAGTTGCTCAGCCACGTCTGACTCTTTGCAACCCCATGGACTGCAGCATGCCAGGCTTCTCTGTCCTTCACTATCTCTCGGAGTTTGCTCAAACTCATGTGCACTGAGTCGATACTATCCAACCATCTCATCCTCTGTTGTCCCCTTTTCCTCCTGCCCTCAATCTTTCCCAGCATCAGGGTCTTTACCTGACTGGGCTGTAGAGTGCTTGGATTAAACAGTGTTTCTGGGTGTGTCTGTGAGAATGTTTTTTTATGAGATTAGCATTTGAATCTGTGCACTCAGTAAAGCAGATTTTTTCCCTAATTTGGGTGGGCATCATCCAATCAGGGGCTTGCAGCAAACTAAGAGGTTTAAAGAGAAGTTTGCTTCTTTTGCTTCCTGTCTTCACGAGCTGTGACATTGGTCTTCTCCTGCCCCCAGACTGGGATTTTCACCTTTGACTACACTGGTTATGAGGCTTTTGGACTAGAATTAATCATTGGTTTCCCTGGGTCTCTAGCTTGTAAATGGCAGATCATGGGACTTCTCAGCCTCCAATTTAACACTGACAATCTCTTTATATCTACACTTAACATTTCTATATGTCCTATTGTTTCTGTTTCTCCAGAGAACCATGACTAATACACTGAGTCTTGAGAAGGAAGAAACACTGGATATGTTTAATGTGAAAGAGAGATACAGTCTAGGAACCTGCAGATCCAGTTTCTGTCTTCTAGATCACTCAGGATACCTACAGGGAATGCAAAACCAGAACAAAACAAACAGAACTCAAAGCAATAAGTATGTCTAGATTTGGTGAGAACTTATTCCGCACAAGAAAGGAATAAGCTTAAAAAGAATTCTAATGATGCATGCATCATTTTAACTTGGGGATCACACTCTGCATATGCAGTCTCATTCAGCCACCAGGTCTGTTATTGGCTCAGATAATAGGAAGTGGTAACAGGTTCAGTTTATATATCTTAAAATAAATGTCAAACCTAAAGGAAATCAACCCTGAATATTCATTAGAAGGACTGATGCTGAAGTTGAAGCTCCAATACCTTTGGCCACTTGATGCAAAGAGCCAACTCATTGGAAAAGACGCTGATTCTGGGAAAGATTGAGGGCAGAAGAGGGCGATAGAGGATTAGATTGTTGGATGGCATCACTGAGTCAATGGACAAGAGTTTGAGCAAACTCCGGGAGACAGTGGACAGGGAAGCCTTGTGTGCAGCAGCAGTCCATGGGTCATACAGTCAGACATGACTGAGACAATGAACAACAAGAAAATAAATGTACCCTTGAAAGGCAATTTATTGTTTTGTGTGTACACACAGGTCACTCTGGTCTGTTCGTTCAACTCAGACACCTATGCATGCCTGCTCAGCAGCTTTAGTTGTGTCCGACTCTTTGAGATCCTTTGACGGTAGCCCGCCAAGCTCCTCTGTGGGATAATACTGTACAAGGCAAGAATACTGGAATGGGTTGTCATTTACTTATCCAGGGGATCTTCCCAACCCAGGGATCAAACCCGCGTCTCCCGCATCTCTTGCATTGCAGGCGGATTCTTTACCCATTGAGCCACCTAGTCGGCATTTTCACTACCGTCTGAACCCATCCTTCCCTTAACAGAGCCACTTCTTTCCTTGAAGGCATACTAGACTTGATAACTTGCCCCTAGCCAGGCTCCTAATCTCTTCCTCAACCTTACAGCATATAAAATATTGGGCAATGGTTGTATATTTGGTGTGTGTTAAACATCTTAATTTGTTCAACCATTCCTCAAAGAATTTAGTTTCTCATAAAACCTGTATTTGTCATCATTCTGATCACTCACTCAGGCAGATTTCCTTAGATGACTAGGTCGCATTTTCAACTCAGCAGGTGGTACCTTCTATCCCATATGTAGTGGAGGACTGCAACCAATCATTTGGACTAATTCAAGGTGACATCCCATTAGAATGCAATAGTCACATAAAATACTTTTAGAGCTTGCAGTCAACTATCACAATATAAAAGCAGAGAAGTTCCCTGGAGAACGCTGATGGAGAGTACTCGAAGGCTGAATTCAGCCTCTCCCCATCTTCCTTCCCCCATCCAATCCGTGAAGTTGCATCTTGTGACCAGCACCAGTCGGACATTATTTTGTGTTCTGCTAAGATGAAGTCTGCTGGAGGAAGCTGTTGAGAGAGCTAAAAAGCCAGCTTCAATTACATTTAGGGGTTCTGAGAGGTTTTGTCTTAGAAACTCTAAATGTGAAGGACACAGCAGTGTCCACAGACATGGCTTATTGAAGGCTTAAAGAAATCATGTTTATCCAGATATAATTTCTGACTCCCCACTGTCCAAGTTATGAATTTTGATCTTTTATTAAAAAATTTAAAGTTATTACACACATGAAACTGAAAATTCTTTTTGGAGGTAGGTAAGGTCATAATAGGGAGAAGGAAATGGCAACCCACTCCAATATTCTTGCCTGGAGAATCCCTGGGACAGAGGAGCCTGGTGGGCTGCCATCTATGGGGTTGCACAGAGTCAGACAAGACTAAAGCGACTTTGCAGCAGCAGCAGGATCATAATAAAATATTCCAAGAATGCACTAGGTGAGGTTCATACTGGCTTGTCTCCAAGTTTATGGTTTGTACTTAGAAAATTTCTTATCAGAAGACCAGGGACACAGCTTTAAGGTTGAGTTAACTCATATAGTGTATCCCCCAGTTAGAGCTGCTTTTCTTTCCCTCCATTAATGACTGCCTATTAAAAGATGATTTACTTTGAAATTTGTAACTATGGGTCTCTTTCAGGTTACTTTGCTAGTAAGTTTTGTTCCTAGTGATCACTGTATATATAGTAATCACATGATCACATTTAATATTCTGATGGTTTTATTAACAAGTATATAATACATATATTGCATACTGTATATAGTATATGAGGACTGTACAGTACAAATTTATGTTCACAGTTTGACATGACAAAATGTCATTACTGAATTCCCATTGGACTACAGAGTAGAAACAGAGAAGGAACATTAAACATTCACATCTTTAGTAAGAAAGATTACCAAAATGTTTCAGTATTTGCAAGTATACTAATGCATGCTAAAAACCTTTACCCATTCAGTCTTATTAGCTTATAAAATATATTACACTTTATTAAAAATTTCTGCATAGTTTATACAAGTATTAAAGTACTGTAAATGTAATAATCCTGCTATATTTGCAGGTATGGTTTAAGAGATGCTAAGCAGAAAGATTATTTTGACCCTCTAACACTAAGTACATAACAGCAAAAAAAAAAGTGCTAGTATTTGTAAAACATAATATTGTTGTAGCCCTCGTTTAATGCATGTAAAATGGCTTTGTAAATGTATTATTTAAGTGAATTTGCAATCATTTAGAAATTGTTAACCTTGACCAAGAAGAGAATAAAGACCACTCTGAGCAACTTCATGCATGACAGTGATTCCTTCAAGATGACTGTGTATTTTCAAACCAACCAAATTATTTTAAAACCTTAGACCTTTGAGATTGTCTTTTAAACAATCTAATCAGGAATGATGTGCAGATATACAGTATCAGCAATATAGTTTTTCAAATTCCACATTAGTGCAACACTGAATAGTGCAGATGGGTGTTTAATAAAATATACACATACATATAGAGTTCCCCTGTAAATCTGTTCCAAGGCTCTGGAAACTTCTGGTATTTAGCCATTTCCTTAGTTGAACATAGCTATGCTGCTAACACATTCTCCAAACCAGGTGATTTAGAATGTTAATGCCCATTTATGACATAGGTTCACATTTTAGAACTCTAAAATTATGATGGTTGCAGATTTAATTTTTCTGATTTCTGCCCCAGGAGGACACTTGGATAATCATCAAAGAAATTCTATAACCAACAGAATTTATACAACACCAACTTCATGTTTACAAACCATTCTCATCAATTTAAAATATTAAAAATTAAAATCACCATTGATAGTAACATGGCATATCATTAAAACCACATGTTCAAGGGTACCTTATCTTGTCTTGGAGGTCTTCCACAATAACAGCTAAAAATTACTAAGATACTAAATTTCTCAACTATCATATTAAAATACAAATATATATAAAAAAGGAAAATTTGGTTAACAGCCAATTGGTAACTGAAGTATAAAGGCAAGCATGGGAACAGAAAAAAGCTTCCTGGGTTGCTTTATTTTCAGAGTTGAAGTGTATCCTTGTTATGAAGTGTATCTTTGTTACCATATCTAATCAGTTGAATACTAATGTAATAAGTCTTTGCAGGGTCCTGCTTGCTTTTTGGAAAAAAATTTAAATATGCTATAGCAAACACGAATTAAATTTCATGAGAACCCATGAAGCTTTCTATCAGCTGGACTTTGACTCAAAGCTAATTATGCAAAGATCAACTTTCTACCCTTTTTTGACTCTTTTCCCATCCTCAAGATGGGTTAGAACATGCACAAACTGGTTAGCTCATTTAAAAAAAAAAAAATGTTCTTTGCACTTCAACTTTATTCTTCGGTGTGTTGTGGAAGAACCATTTCAAACTATCGACACTTTGGCATGAATGTGACTAAGCATCTACAATACAGACAATACCTACTTTTCCAAGAGCCATTTTTCAAAAGAAATCCCTCAATTCACGTCATAGTTGCAAAAAAAAAAAAAGCCTCATAAGGATGGTTTAATATTTTAAACAAATTTTGCAGTGCTTAAGAAAAAAATAAAGAAAATAAAACCAAGTGCCACATAACAAATTACTCTGCATTTCTCAACTACATCTCCTTTCAGTTGGATCTGAGGGCTGATAAGCGGGATCTCTTCGGTGCGCAGTCCCTACAACTCACTTTTATTAACATGGCGCCATCAAAGTAAGCTCCCCACACGATCGCAGGCCTCCAGAATCACTCATGCACTGATGTTTTAAAAACAACTGAACAGTATATTCCTCCCAGTTACGGTTGCGTTGGATCCTGAGTTGTGGCTGGGATGAATCTTCAGGATTCCGTCCTTCTCTCTGCTCCTCCTTCCTTTCTCGAGGGATGAATGCGCATTTACTTACATGCACCCACACTAGACCACCGTCGCCCACTTTCTTCAAATTTAGGACCAATGGCATTTCTATGCGTAGATTATTTTTATTGGCATTTACACTATAGTGCTCAAAAGCCTGCTTTTGAAAAACTTCCCCTAAAATAATGGTGCTATTAATCTTCAACATAAACACGAGTCATTTTCAGTTTGTTCTTTCCTGATGGGATATTTGATAATGACAGGAGATCGCCAGCTCCGACAGTAAACATTTGGGAATTTGAGCTACATTTATGAATCCCTGAACTGTGGTTTTCCAGATTTTTCAGAAATCAAGAAAGGTATGTGTGCTTCACAACTATTTATATTTACAAATAGTGTCACTCAGGTCTTAGATCGAAGGAATCTATTAAAGCATTAGCAGACGCTTATTTATGATATGTGTTTTGAACACAGATGACAGCCAATTAGGCACTTTGCAGCTCAAACAGAAAAGTTTCCATATGAAGGTTCCATGATTAATTGGATAGGGGAATACAATTACCACTCAAAGTTTTCCTGTTTGCAAAAAAGCTATTAAATAGGTGGGATAAAAGAAGGCCATTCATATCCTTACCCAAAAGATTTTTTTTTACCATTTCTGGGCAGATATTTTTGTGGCATTCCTATGATCAACGCTTGGTGATCCACATTAAGGACATTGTAGAAACGGAGACAGGTGCATGGAGAAGTCCTTTGCAATAGGATTCTGCACAGCTGAACATGCAGAGAGACTGAAACTGAACGCTCTGCCCAGCTACAAAATGATGAAGTCTCACCAGAAAGCCCTTGCCCAGCAGGAATAGATGGCTTCCTCCTCTGCCCACCCTGCTCTGCTTCTGTTCCATGCCTCTTTGCTCCAACTCCATGCTAGGCAAATAGAGCATCCATCCCCTCAACTGACAGACATTACCCACCTAAATCAGCAGCTCTGGCTCCCTTCCCAGTGGTGGCAAAGACCTCCCAAGTAGCTGCAGGCACAAAGGAGGTTAAAGGATGTACATTTAGATGAAGTGACAAATTCAAGTTGACAAGCCAGATATGCGAAGGACAATGGAAGAGCTGACTGTACTAGCCAGACAGCTGGCTGCAAGTCTAGGTATCTGTGAAAGCTGATGCCCTTCTTTTTGCTGTGGAGCACCAAACATGATCACAGGGCACATAGGTCTGGATGTCTCTGGCAAGGACTAGCAGGCTGGATACTGTACGTCTAATACATTTACTTTGATGTTCTCTTGAGGAATACATGGAGAAACCGACAATTGGTTATGTTAGTTTACATGTTCCCTTGTTTTCATTACATTAAACGTATCTCTAAGAAGGGTTTGCTTAGCATCCCCAGAAAAAAAAGAAGTGTTCACATTCTTTAGGTCTGACCCGTGGTAAGGAGAGGAGGGAGGATTAGAGGATATTTACTACTGACCATATGGAAGTTTGAATGATATAAATTCAGATTCAGACCAGCTGAATCGAAATTAAAATGTACATGTAAAAAATGAGTTAGCTGATGGGAAGGAGGATAGAGAGAGAGCTGGAGGGTGGGGGGCCACGCTGAGGCGGGCGGCGGAGGTGTTCACACGAGCATGTGGCGCTTCCTGTGCAGAGCAAGGTGGTCGGAGCGGGAGAAGCTGCGGTCACAGTCTGGACACTGGAAAGGTTTGATTCCAGTGTGTTTCCGGAAATGTCTTGTGAGTTCATCAGACCGAGCAAATTTCCATGTGCATCCTTCCCACGTACATTTGTAGGGTTTTTCTCCTGCAGAGAGGTGGGGGAAAGGAGCTTATTTTTTTTTCTAATAACAAAAGGATATTAACAATTAAAGACAGCAAATATTTTTGAGGTAAAGCTCTTGACAGTGGGAAGGGAGTTTGGGGGAGGAATGCATATGCGTATATGTAAGGCTCAGCACCTTTGCTGTCCATCTGAAACTATTACAACACTCTCAATAGGCTTTGAGCTTAGTCACTCAGTTGTGTCTGACTCTTTGTGACCCCATGGACCATAGCCCACTAAGCTCCTCTGTTCTTGGGATTCTCCAGGTAAGAATACTGGAGTGGGTAATCATTCCTTCTCCTGGGGATCTTCTCAACCCAGGGATTGAACTCGGGTCTTCTGCATTGCAGACAGATTCTTTACCATCTGAGCCACCAGGGAAGCCCATGTTAACAGGCCATACTCCAATATAAAATAAGAAGTTAAGAAAAATAGCTCTTGACAAACATTATTTCCAAGATATGATCAAACATTTGTTCCTCAATAATAGTGCCGTATGAATGAACCACTAGGGGACATACAAGAAAAAGAAACTGTCTTAATATGTAATTGGCTTTCTGGTCCCCAAAAGGGGGGAAGAGTGGATTTTTAAGAGTTCTTAAAGCATATTGCCTGGAGAATCCCAGGGACGGCGGAGCCTGGTGGGCTGCCATCTATGGGGTCGCAGAGTCGGACACAACTGAAGCAACTTAGCAACAGCAGCAGCAGCAAAGCATATTTATGGCACTGAAATCCACTCTAAGGGGCTACTAAATAATTTTGGGTTTGCCCTCAATATTAGCGACAAACTTGTTCTTAATACACAGTGATCTGTATTTGCCAACCTTCAAGTTGTAAACCTATTTAGGAATTTAGCTACATGAGGCATTATCCATTCAATGAGAAGCCCAAATTCAAAGTCTGTGGGATTTTCTTATTCAATAGTTTTCTAAAAATGTAAAGTCCCTTAGTCCCTATGAACTGAAATATTTGTCAGGGATTTCAACATTTTGCTTTTTGATTAGACAACACCACCAGTGCCTAAGTATAATGCTTTAATGAAAACAGAGTAATTTCTCCCCACCCTGTCAGGGGATGTCAGGTTTCTGCAACTCTCTCCTGGGCGAGGATAATTCACAGGTGAGAAAAAGAAGACCCTTGTTGGGGAGTCACAGGCTTAGTTGGTAAAGAATCTGCCTGCAATGTGGGAGACCTGGGTTTGATCCCTGGGTCGAGAAGATGCCCTGGAGAAGGGAACGGCTACCTACTCCAGTATTCTGGCCTGGAGAATTCCATGGACTGTATGGTCCATGGGGTCACAAACAGTTGGACAACTAACTGAGTGCCTTTCACTTACTTACTTACTTACTTGTGGGGAAGTCACAAGGACAGTCAGTATGAAGGTCTTTATTAATAAAAAGGCAGCTAACAGCACTTTTACCTGTTTAAACTAGTAATAATGGGTAATGGGCATCACAGATTCATTTCCATTTACTGTCTCCTCAGTTTTCCAGAAACCTTAAAGGACTGCCATTCCTTAGAATTTCGATGATACTCAGAATTTATCCTACCGACTTTATTGCACAGAATATACATGTAAGAGATAATTTTTCCTACATCTAAATTGTTATCCAAATACCGAGTGTCTTTTTAATCTTATGCTGGCATGTGGTAACATCCACCTCTCAGGTCCCATTCATGCCCCTGGAGAGGCATTCCCGAATCTTTGGGTGATCCCCTAACCGCAAGGTTGCTGCCCTCAGCTCTCTCCACAGTAACACTGTGAAGAAACCGAAGGACAGTTGTGTGCAGGATGGATTCCTCTGCCTCCTCTGCAGGATGTACTAAAAAACTTCACTTCCACTCTGCCAGACACTTTAGTTCCTTTCCTCTTCCGAATCCCAGATTGTTCTCTTTGTAAATATTTCTAACCAGAATGACTCACAAGGCTCCAAAACCCCTACATTCTGTGTTAAGGAAATGTACAGAGAGGCAGATGACTATTATGCTAGATTTTCACATCGAAGACTTTAGGTCATGTCAGATGAGGCCTCCCATAAACATTAATCACCACTGCTAACTGCAATTAATCAGGTTTGTTTAAAATAGTTTTGTATGAATTCCTTAAGATGTTTTGTTCATGAGCCCAGGGGACAACTTTGTTTTCTTCACCTATTTAACAGTTTTTATAAGATCTGCCTCGCCTGCTCTACATTCAACACCTGGCAAGCTGGAAAATACCCTAGAACAAATATGGCAGACAATGGCATACAAACTCCCTCACTTTTAGAAGATGATAATTACCAATATTTCTTTACTTTTCTTCCCTTCAATGACTTCCATTTCCATTTGAATTCCATTTCTATTAACTGTTGCATTTACTTGTTCTGCATGAAGAACTATTCTTTAACATACAACATTTATTAAATGACAGCCTACATGAAGGCCACATCTTTGATAACACAGGCCCATGGTTAAGCGCACTTTCCCCTCTGCTCCCAGTGGAACCGTCATGCCCTTCTCTCCCTCTTACTACAGAGACCAGAGAACTGCACGTGGTTGTGAGAGACCTTGTTATGCAGATAACCCTGACTATGTTCTATTATAAAAACACATCATCATCAGAAACATCATTCTTCACAACTGACGAGAGACAGCTGTAGCTGACTATGGTAACTTTCAAGATGCCTGAAAAAATTTCTCTGTAGTAATCTCTCAAAGACGGAACATTTAACACTCCATTCCAGTACTTCTTAAGAAGGTAAATGAAGCAAGTCTCTTAATACCTGTATGTGTTCTTCTGTGTGCTTTCAAGTGAGAGCTTTTAGTGTACACTTTGTTGCATCCGTCATAATCACATCTGTGTATTCTCCGCTTCCTTTGCGTGTCTGGGGATTCCACAGGTAAAGGTCTCTTCCCGGGCTGCACGATGACTGAAGGGTGATTCCTAGGAAAGCCAATGTCAAATGCAAAATGGTGAGGTGCAAGATCCTTGTCTTCAGGCTACCAAAAGCATTAACAACACCGGGCAGAAACAAACAAACAAAAAACCCAACAAAATAAACAGAAAGAAATTAGCTGATCAACCCAAGAAGCACTGCTATATTCATTCAACAAACATGGAGTGAGCACCTACCATGAGCCAGGCACTGTGCTTGGCACCGGGACACAAAGATGAATAAAAACAGGGTTCCTGCCCTGGAGGAGCTCACACTCTAGGGGGAGACAGACATGTAGATAAGTAATGACAGTAAGAAGGGTTAGGTGCTATGCTAGAGGGAGGTGTGGAGTGCTGGGAGGGTCTTTCCCTCAACAGAAATTTGCTTTGCAGAATTTGGTGGTCGGAGGCTAAACACTGTACTGTTACGTCTTCTCACAGGCCGCTCTGGTTTCTGTTTACTGTTCTTTCGGGGAAAGCATAAGAGGTCAAACTCCTAAGTCTCAGGCAACCACACTGTAGGATGTATCTATTTTATCCTCTATGTAACTGGCATTTAGTTTGAGTCTCTTAAAGAGACTTACATTTGATTTTGATCTTCAAAAAAAAAAAAAAGTTGGCATGCTGTCTTAACAAACTCAGACCTTTACTGTCACTGGTGTTCCTCCTTGGGAGAGAACTTGAGGCAGGGCTAGTGGTCAGGCGAGGGAGCACCTCACCCAGAACCCAGGTGCAGCTCCAGGGCCCTCAGCAGATGCCCGCCATCCTCCCCACCTTCCTGGCTCCTCTCCCACACCCGCCTTTTCCTGTGCCTTCATACCTTTCCGGGGTGGGGGGAGGGGTTTGAAATAAAATCCTGTTAAACATCATTACTATGAACTTCCTCTTTTTCAGAAAGGAAGTTGGTGGAGAGAAATGGCAGATGAGGAAGAGCCAGGAAAAATTTGTAGTTTTCTCAGGCTTCTCCTGCTGATTGATGTAAGTAATTAACAAGTTCTAATTCATCCATTCGCTTCCCTAATTACTAACTACTTGATACATTACAAGCTTATGTAGTTGGTCTCTAACTGGGACAAAAGACAAAGTGTGAATCTAAATTTCTTAAAATGTTATACAAGAACATAGGGGGCGGGTAGGGGGGAAAGACTGGTGGAAAGGAAAATAAATACTTAGTTCCTGAAATAAAACTTATTTATCTTGGTAAAAATATATTAATAAATACATCTCTTATCAACAACTTTTTCAGGCACCCAAAGAAGTGACTAGGAAGAGAATAAAAAGGTTCATTTTATCTCGAGTGACCTTACTTATTTCTCAATTATTAGCAAAGAAAACTGTGTTTTTTTCTATTGTTTTTTAAACTGTCAGTTTTGAGTATCACTTAGTACTCTTGCCTGGAAAATCCCATGGACAGAGGAGCCTGGAAGGCTGCAGTCCGTGGGGTCGCTGAGGGTCGGACACGACTGAGCGACTTCACTTCACTTTCACTTTACCTTCCTACCCTGATGCTTAGAGGGACAATACGGAAGAATGAAGTTTAGCCAGTTTAGATACATGGAAAAGTGAAAATGAACTAGTGGGGGGTGGGGGTGGGGTAGGGAACAAGGACTTCAGTTACATAAATGTATAAGTAACAGAAACTAGATAAGTGAAGAGATTTATGGACTTTTTTTTTTTTAATATAAAAGCCCATTATTAAGATCCTTCAATTAAAAAAAAGTTTATCAGTTTACTTTAAAATTTCAACTTTAATGTCATGACTCAAAATTTTCATCTTAAGACAACTTTAGGAAATAAAGTGCTGAAGGAAAAAAATGAACAGTTAAATGTATCTTATGTGCTTCTGAGACACTGGGAGAGAATCCCAGATGAGTTCAGAAGTCTCTCCCAGTTATTAGATTTTAAAGGTTGGGAATCTAATAGTTTCTGGGTAGTAATTATGATCACTGCTTCAGTTACTCACTTTGTAAAAATGTCAGGCTCAAAAAAGGTACCCTAAAAGGTAGACCCCAGGCAAGGTAGTTACACTCTCCGTGCCTCAGTTTCCTCTCTGTAAAATGGGTATATTAATCGGATCTCAGAAGGCTGCTGTGAGTGATGCACACAAAGCACTTAACATTTGGTCCAGATGAAAAATCTGCTCAACGGTAGCTGTTGATATTTCAAGGTTCAGAAATCCACTTGCAAACTTTGTCCTTACAGTTGTCTAGTCTTGAGGAATTTTGGGGGGGATGTCCTAACACCAGACCATGAATCTCTACTCTAGGGTCCAGAGATGCTGGCAGCATCGGAAGTCAGTAATACTCTTGAGAGGGGTCAGCAGTCCATCTTGAAAGGGCGAGATATTGGTATAGGTTGAGGCTCAGGATCTTGGGATTTCATTCATCCTTGCTCTCTTCACGGCTTATTTTTAAGGAGGTTGTTTTGAGATCTTTATAAGTAGGAAGTTAGAATACCTAGTAAATACCAGAGACCTGGTCATTGTTTTGAATTAAGCTGATCCCTCTTTTTAATTTTTCCGCTGTTTATTAATGGCTGCACTGGGTCTTCACAGGCTTTCTCCAGTCATAGGAGAATGAGGGCTGCTCTCTAGTTGGGGTGCAAGAGCTTCTCATTGAGGTGGCTTTTCTTATTTTGGAGCACGGGCTCTAGGGTTCGTGGGCTCAGTAGTTATGGCCCACAGGCTTAGTTGCCATGAAGCATGTGGAATCTTCCTGGACCAGGGATCGAACCTGTGTCCCCTGCATTGGCAGGCAGATTCTTAACCACTGGACCATCGGGGAAGTCCAAGCTCATTCGTGTGAAGTTTGCTACAATTTCATGCACACAACTCAATGGGGAAACCTGATCTTCAAGATTTTGTTCTAAATACACTTTCATACATGTAAATAAATAACAAAAGGAATCCGAGTGACTTTATAAATATTTCTAAAGCTACAACTTTATGATTAAGCAAAATGGATTTCAAAGCTGTAGTCCTCCCCTGAAAAGGAATGGCTTCCTAAGGCAAATATTGGGGCTGCCTCATTGAAATGGTACCAGGCATTTGGTTTCCAGTGATTCTTTCCTGGCTAGCTGGTTTCCTATGTGGGCTGCTACTGGGCATACTCCAAAACATTACTTAATCACATCTGTGAGAGAATTACTTAAAGAGTACATGTTCCAGTTGTGGCTACTCTGTTCAATTTTCTGAGAGACAAAATGCATTCTTAGATCAGCATTAGAAGAAGCACATTACTCATTAATCATTAAAAGCCATTTAACTTGAGATCATCAAAAGAATATTACTTAAAAAAGAGATGCTTTCTTTTCAGCAGCATTCAGAGCACAGAATATTGCCTTCAAATATTCTTCTTCAGAAATGTGTTACATTGTAATTCATAATAACTTAGACTTTGGAATAACCCCTTATAGTCAATGGACCCCTCCCTTTGTGAGCAGCTGGCTTTAGAGCATCTTTTTTATCATCTGTTCATGAACAATTACAAGTGCTAAGCCATGTTACCAGTTACCTTGCAGAGACATACCTCATTCTAAAAAAGAGGCAATTCAGCCGTGTCCATTTTGGTTTGTTGTTGTTTAGTCACTAAATTGTGTCTGACTCTTTGCGACCCCATAAATTGTAGCCCACTAGGCTCCTCTGTCCATGGGATTTTCAGGCAAGAGAAGTGGGTTGCTATTTCCTCCTCCAAGGGATCTTCCTGACCCAGGGATCCAACCCATGTCTCCTACACTGCAGGTGGATTCTTTACCACTGAGCCACCAGGGAAGCCCCCCATTTTGGTTGGTCTGTTTTTCCTTCCACTCAAGTACAGAAGCAGATGCAACTGGCTAGATATGATCTAAAACTGGCAGGAAGAGCACACATCTGGAACCAGGAGATCAGCCCAGGTGCCCTCTGCTGTTGTTAATGGTGTGATTACAGGAGACTCACTATGTCTTGGCTCATCAGTTCTCTATTTGCTCTGACTCTCACATGCTTGTTTTGGGAAAATGAAATAACTCCTTTGAAAACACTTGGAAAAGCTCCTTTTTTTTTTTAAATTTTGTGGGAAAGGAGTGCTATGCAATTGTGAAGGGTAACAATGAAAAGACCATCAGATAGTCTCCCTACTGGTGCAGCTGGGGCAGGAGATTCATTTTCTTCTTCTCATGTATCAGAGAGTGGATGAACTCCACCCCCCCACTCCACCCCCGCAAAAAAAAAAAAAAAAAAAAAACTGATTTGGTTGGATAATTAACCCATGAGCTATTACGAATGCACCTACTTGGGTTGAATGTAGATACAACCAGAATTTATTTGAAGTTCCAGAAAACAGCTGTTCTAAAACCAGAGAATTCATATTCTTTTACAGAATTTGTTATATAAGGGAGAGAGGAATGCAGAAGATAAAGTAGAAAGGGGGGCAGAAAGCTGGAGAAAAAGTGATATGGGGAGGAAAGTGACAGAAGGGAGTCTGAGGAGACAATAACTGTTGTACTTCCTCTGTACTAGGCAGCTGGTCCTTAAACCCGATGTTGAAAGGACCATAACATAAGAAAAATTAATTATAACCAATAACGTAAATAAAGAGAGAGCAGGGGCAAAGGACTAAGTGGCTAGGCCAAGGTCACACATATGGCAGAGAGCAGAGCTGCGATCAAAGATGTTGGGCCCGAAGATGATGTCTGTACCTACTGCAAGCTCAGCCCCCAGTGTAAACCCTGGGAGAAGTCAAGGATAGTGCAAACCACAATAATGACGTTATATAGCCCGTGTGTGACGCCCTCATATGACAGCAAGTTAAACCACTGTTCAGGTGCCCGGATACTGATGGATATACAGTGTAAACTTTCTACTGGATGGCATTCTAAAGCAGATTGAACATTCTAGGGCACACACAATGAAAAAGACTGGAGAAGGAGTTCTTTCAAAGCCAAGCTTCTCTGAGCAACATTGTCAACTTTCTGTTGCCATAGGACTGGTTTTGGAGAATCTTTCCTGGGCTTTGTGGTTAGCCTGAAATTTCTGATCAAAGCCATACCCCATCACAGAAACACTGTGCTTTATAAGAACTGACAATAGGAAGGACAGTGATCCCATAAAGAGTTTTCAGGATCCAACCTTAAGTGGGATATCTAGAACACCAAATTCAATCCACATTGGGATAAAGATGATGGGAGGACTATATACACATAGTCTGGAAGGACAGAAAAAAACAGGATAAAAACGATTTAAGGGGTAAAGTGGCAAAATGAAGGGTGACCGATTCACTGAAAAGTGACACAAGGAGTATAACAGAGCACATTGATCTGGAGAGATTCCATCTGGCCCAGGGGCTGCCCCAAACGACCAGGCGGTCCTAGCAATCCACACCACATCCCTCGTCGGAAGCTCGGGCTTCCATTCCAGTTCTGAGATGCACGCTGCTATGCAACTGCCGGGTAGACCTCAGTATACTTACTCTTGCAACAATGCTTGCGGGGGGGACACTGAGTTCATTAAAGGGGGTGACATTTCTTCGGGATAATAATCTGTCCTCTGTGGTTCGATCCCAGGTTCTATTTTAATTTTTTTCTGCAATATAGGCTTCTCATATGATTCAATTACAGGTACTAAAAAATAAAAATAGAAAAGTTACTCTATGTACACTTTAACAATGTCAGCCTTTAAAAGTTTATCCCACAGCTTCTAGCTACCACACTCATGTGTGAGTATCTACCTTTGGCAAAATGACAGCAGAAATGAACCTGGGGCTGGAATTCTTACTTTGTTAGCAAACACTATGTAGGAAGTTGGACTTTTAAGACATGGCCCCCAGGGGATTTCTTCCTTATGACTTTTGGTTATCTCCTTTTACAACCACCTGCTGCCTCTGACCAATCAGTAAACAAGCTGGCTTTTAATAGCAATTAGTTATCACATGGTCTAAAGCAGCCATCTCCAATCTTTGTGGCACCAGGGACCGGTTTTGTGGAAGACAGTTTTTCCATGGACTGGGGTGGGGAGTGTGGGGTGTGGGTGAATCAAGCCCGTTACATTTATCATGCACTTTATTTCTATTATTATGTCAGCTCCACCTCAGACCATCTGGCATTAGAGCCTGGAGGCTGGGGAGCCCTGGACTAAAAATAATTCTTAGGAGCCTTTTGCACCTAGAACCATGCTGGCATTCAATAAAGCCAAATGTAAAGTCAAGATTCTTGTTATCCCAAAGTTGACAAGTACATAGTGAAACTAATCGTTTCATGGCATTAAACAGACAGCCTGATTCTTGGGAGCTCTTCCAGGATCAACACTTAGAAAAAGGAAATGCCTCAGGCAGTCTCTCAGTCGAATATTTCCTTTTTGGAGTACAGCAGTTCTCCGCCCCTTGCTTCCTCTGCTCCCTCAGACTCCCTGGTAGTGAAGACCTACAAGTCCGGATTAATGCGGGGTGGAGAGCGCGGGGGCGGTAGCAGTGTGGATGAGTTGCAGAACAGAAAGGTACCTTGCATGCTACTACTGGAATTTTCCATCTCCTCCGACAAGGAGACCATGAGCGGCTGCTGGAGGTGGCTGGTGTACATGAAGGGGACAGGCTGCACGACGACGGGCTGGATGACGGGCAGGATGCCCGGGCTCCGGATGCCGTGGCGGGACAGGGCCGCGGCCATCACCGGCGGCATGGACAGCGGCACGCTGAAGGGCTGCACGCCGGGCGGCGGCGGCGGCGAGTACTTCTTCCCCGGCGGGCTGGACGAGGGCAGGCTCAGCCCGGGCGAGGCGCGCCTGTGGGAGGACTGGAACTTCAGGGAGGACGGCGAGTTGCCGGCCGAGGGCGGCGAGCTCCGCTTGTTGACTGTGAGGTCCACCGGCTCCATCTGCATCCCGTGAGACAGGCCTTCCGGCGTCTGGAAGAACTTATCCGACAATGGCGTGGAGTAGATGACGCCGTACTTGTTGGGCTTCATCGACTCCATGTAATTAGACGGGTATGACTATTAGAAAAGACAGAAACATGTCAACGGACAGGTGTGTTTGCGTGAAACATGAAATAAGATGAAAATACACAACAAGGCACATTCAGTTACATGGACTTTCATAAATGGTTTGGATTTAGATATATGCTTGACACTAAAAAAAATACCGTTAAAGAGTTGGTCTAATAAACGTAGGCACTAAAGTTAAGGTGGTAACTATGTCACACACAAAAAATCTCAAGTTTAATTCTACACACTGCTACCGCCCCTGCGCTCTCCACAGTGATGGCCACATCCAAAAGATTGATGATGACACCTGGAAAAATTCTAAAACAGGTTATAAAAGGCTTATGGGCCTTCTCATTAGGAGTTGGGATTCACCAAGAACCAGCCAAGCCAAGGAACCTTATTGCTTTTCTGATGGGGTTTCTTAACTGGCAGGAATACCCTCCTTGGCTTTAGGGTGCTCCACCTGAGCATAAAGACATAGAACATTCCCCATATGCTCGTGGATAACATGGACAAACAGAGCCACGTGCTGGTGCCTTGGGATGCTCTCCAGCCACTGACCAATCCATGCTAAGGTGACCACGAATCCTGGCTTTAGTGCTAAATGTCTGACATCTGAGGAAATGCCTCAGTATCATGCAACTCAGGATGGCTAGTCACCCCACACACTTATATACAGAAGGCCACCCACACGAAGGTGATCATGTCCTTGGCCCCGACTTGTTCAACAGATTTATTCACAATTTGAGACACTGTAGAAGATGACTTAACCTCCAAATCTGAGGATGACACAGAACTACAAGAAAGAGCAAATATAATAGGACTCAAATAAGGACACGTGATGTTGGAAGGGACTTGCATACAAGCCGAGGCTTTGTCCTCTCTCCTTTCCATCTTGCTACTCCTTCATCAAGAGACTGGGGGACAACCTAACAAGATACTGGAGGTGAGATAAACAGTCCTCTTCCAAACCTAAGATCTGTTCATAACTGACTTAATTTATCTTCAAATACATTCCTTTCTTATAATATCAAGATAATGTAACTCTCATTTACCAGGTTGAACTATTAATCAATTGTAATTGCACACTATGGGTACTGTCCTTGGCCTTGGATTCATTAAAATTACTTCTATTCCTTAAGTAAAATTTAAAGTCTGTTGTAGAATGCTTAAAAAAAATTAAACTCAACATAAACCCTTTACTTGCATGCGTTTTAGGGGAACATATTTTCAGTGGTAACATGTCAAGTCTGCCTGCAGAGGATTACTTATATTTGAATGTTTTATAGTAAGAGTGAAAAATAACATACTGTGCCTCTCTCCCGGCTCTAAAGTTCGATGCATTTGTGATTCTGAAGCAACACTAGCTCACAATGCAACTGAGAAAACCCACTAATGGGAACTTATAATTGAACAGCTTAAATGCACTATTAATTTCTGAACCTTCCTGGCCCCTTTGGTGGCCACTAATATGAGTTATTAATAACTGTGGGACAGCAGTGGTTTTGACTGGGATTACTGAGATCACACCCTTTCTTCTCTGGGCCTCATCGGGTGAATCTCCACCTGGCTATGCATCCAACTCATCAGTGCGGCTTTAAAATCCCATTCCTGCGCTTTCAAAATAACTATTATATTCAAAAACAGTTCTATAAAAAAAGGCAATAAAAATTACTAAATAAATATTAGACATGCAAGTGTCATGAGGATATGTCAAAACTGGATATTCATCTTCTAGGAGACTGTGATGTTAAGATTAGAATTGGACCCAATGAGATGCCTATGAGATGAACTTAACACACACAGTGGTCCCAGAGTCTTTTCTTCCTGCTGTATACGACAGGTGTTTACTTCAGTGGGCTTTGATGTTATCAGGTATTCTTCAGACTTTACTAAGCACACAGATTCACCTGGGAATCTTGTTAAAATGCAGATTCTGAGTTACTGGGGAATGACTCAAGATGCCATAGATTGACCTTGGACTAGCATAGCTCTAAGTGATGAGATATAGAACAAAAACACCAATTTTTATTACTAACATTTGGTAAATTATTTAAATGCAATTTAAAGGTGGGGAGGGAGAATTTTCACTAATAATACTGCTTAAAAACCAGGACATGAGGATATAAAATCAGGAAACACAAAACAAATTGTTGTTTTTAAAAATAGTTTTGAATTATGTATCGAAGATCAAATGAAGACTATTTCTACCTTTCTTTAGAATAAGACACACATAGGTGCAACACAAGATGAGAGGCTCAAAATATACAGTAATATGAATATGCAATAGATTGAAACTGAAATGTTAAAAGAGGCAAAAGCAAGAGGCACAAGGTTTGTGAACAGAAATTACACATTATGTACAATGAGGGCTTAAGGAAGTAATTAACTACAGGAGGAAAAAAGATTTCTCCTAGTTCTAAAGTTTAGCCAGCTTGATATAATTTTCTAAAGGGCAAAAGTTCTGGTACAAGAAACAAAAACTCCAGGAAATGGGAGGCAGTGTTCATTGTTTCTACTCACAGAAATGTAGCTTCTCCCTTATTTTCAGCCCTAGTCTTCAAAGACATCCCTATGACCTAGATTTTAATACCAAGTTATTGGCAACCACATCGGAAGCAAGACGAGGACTTGCTGTCATTGCTGGATTTTTCTATCTGTGGGGTGAGTTTAAGGAGAGCAGGAATTTAGAACCTGGGGGATTTGCAAATTTAATAACAGTCTCAGGTTTCTCAAGCCATAAAGAAACAGCCACACAGAGCTGAATTTTATAAACATTATGCACAGTTTTGCTGAGAGTCTTCCCTCCCATGAATGCCCCCTGTCCCCTACACTGGACACGTGGTCTTTGGAAGGCTCCGGGGCTAAAAGCAGGGGGGCTGTTTTGTGTGCAGGGGCACACAACTGAGTCCAGTGTTAACTATTTCTGGTCTGCCTGCTTCGCCTGAGGGTGAAGAAATGTGGTTCTTCAAACTGTCTCACTAGCAAACTTCACAGCAATGTTTACCAGAACCTTCTATGAGCCATGTTTACTTTAATCATTTGGGTGGAGCACATAAGCCACTGCAATCAGCTTGCAACAATCTGGTTCTCCACAGCATAAGGACTGACACAGGGCTTGCCTGGGGTGTGTGCCTTGGGTGGATACACACTGGTAATAGTTGCTTCCTCTCTGTTCCAGAGCATTCCTGTGTTCTAATGAAGCAATGCAAATAGGTATGCCTGCACCAGCAAAATCCACATCAGCTGCATGTAGTGATGAAGCAGAAAGGTCCTCTGGCCACTGCTGGGCATCCATAGCCCTACTGACTCCAGCAAAGGTCTCCTCCATTCCTGACCCCCACTAAGTGCAGCAAGGGGGTTACTTTCCCAAAAGGTCTGTTATTAAGAAGGGTTCTTTCCCTCTGTGGTAACATGCATTCAAGTGTTCACACATCCATGACGTGAGTTATTTACTTGTCGTGGGTTATTTAAGTGTCAGTGGAGTGGGAGATGATGGTCCAGCCCAAGTGCTCAGAGAACACTGGATGAATGGATGACGTGAATCAACATGCTCTCTGAGCACGCTTTTACCACTGACTAGGCTCAGCATAACAATTTTTTGATTCTCAAAAAAAAATTTTTTTTTAAGTATGATGAGGAAAAAGGCACAGGGTTTGGATAATTTTCCAATGCTATCACTTCCTATGAAAGTGAGAACTAATAGTTTCTCATTTTATTGGCAATAGTTTTGGTGAAGTTTTCCATTACAAGATGGTTTAAGTGGACGGAGTGACTGCATGAAACGTGGGTGAGTCTCTGTTTCACTATTCATTAATATGAAAAAAAAAATGCGACCGTCCGTGACAGGGCGATGGCAAGTCAAAGGAATCTTCATACCAAGGGTGGAGTTCCAAGTGCAGGAAGGCGCGGTGCATTTATAAACAAACTCATTGGAAACAGCAAATGTCATGCCCCTCTGTGCAAACAAAAGTAAAAAGCTCTCTTTCTACCAGGCTCAGAAAAGTCATGAAAAGTTTCTGTTAGAACACGGCAGAGGGACTACTGATTTTAAGTACTTCTTAATCTGTAAGGAGTCTTTTAGATGATAATTTTCATTAAAGAAAAAAATACACCTTCTTCAGAAGTATTCTTCCTTTAGGAACAGAAGAATATGAAGGAATACTTTAAAAAATTTTATTTTCTCATTTCCTGAATTAAATTCTAGTTTTCAACCTCTTTGGCAGTATTGGTAAAAACAACTCCTTTACACATGCATTTTATATACACCTGCCATTTCATGTTTTACATATAAGTATCGCCAATTTTATAAATAAGAAAAAATAGGAGACTCAGGGAGCTGCTGATGGCTTTGCCAGCAATGCATTGACAATAAGTAGCAGAGATCTACAGCACAGAATGGGTGGGTGGGGGAGGGCGTACTCTGCTCCCAGTTCTTGCAAATCTTAATAGGATCGACAATCCAAAGTCTAGTCTGCCTCAAGGCACAAGGTTTAGTGAGCAGTATGAAGGTTTATACTTCATATAAACTTCTTATACTTCAGTAAGAGAAAAATGACATTTCCTCACTTTCTCTGAATTATAGCAAAACACCAACCAGGCAGATTATTTTTACTCTTCTTAACTTTTAGGGAAAAGGGGTGAGAGAGGGGAGTAAATCAGAGTAAAATATTTTTGTTCATATGTGGAATTGAAGCAAAAACCAATCTTACATGTTACTGCTTCATGTTTAGAACACTGACCTGAATAAACAAAGACCTCAACCTTTAGGTCAAAGGCAGAATGAAAAAGAGAAAAGGAATAAAGGAACAATAAATCAGATTTCATATACTTCACCTATGAAGGTAGGAAAAATAAAATTTGAAGATTTAAGAGTGGAAACAAAGAAACTTCATTGTAAGGACTGGAACTCTCTTTTGGTGAAACAATATAATTAAATTCTATAAGCATCAGCAGAACTTGAAAACTAGAGCATGAAGGAGAAAAAGACTATTAATTGCAAAAATACTTCCACATATTTTAACTCCATGCATTAATATGTTACAGCATTACAAGTACAACTATTACAACAAATTCATTTTATTTCCATTTTTTTTCAGCTAAGTGCATTTCCTTGTATGGTGAAGTTCATTTTAGCTTTAAATTAGGCTCTTATGACACATTCTCATGCTTGATTAAAAGCTCTGGAAGTATACTGAATAGTAAAATGCATCACTGATGGGCCTACATCATTTACCAAATTAATCATAGTCTCCGGTACTAAAACCCTATTCATATTTCAAGGATACAATTAATGGGAACATTTTATACCTTAATATTCCTCCAGTATGATCATGCAATAGTTGGGGGAAGGGGTTGATGACAAAATGAGTACCATTAGAAGCCAATTTAGCTTTTTGATTAATAAAATTCTTATTGCTCCTTATTATCATATGGTTATACAGCTGTCAGGCAAGAATGTAAATGCTATTTCCTTAAAGCCACTCTGACTTAACTTTTCAGCGTACACAGTGGTAAACACTGGCGCAGAAATCTCCATGGCAACCCAGTTCCAAGGGCCTTGGAGTGACCCCCATGTCTCGTATAAACAGTTTTGGCAGGAACCTCCATAGCCAGCGCATAAGGATGATCTAATTTTTGCAAGCGTGTCATTACCAACCTTCAGAGCCACAGCTCAGGCCAAGTTTTTCCCCTTGTGAGTATTTTCCAAGCCCGAGGAAGAAAAGAGCAAGACAGAGTTGAGAGCGTGGCCGTGTTATTTCATATTCACTAAACCAGATCCCCTCAAGTCTCAACCACTCCCGGCTTTGCAGTTGGACACCTTTCTGTTGTCAGCCCTGTCCAGCCTCCACAGTGCTGGTGTTGAACCTCTATAAACAACTGGACTCGTTACTCCTTCCCTGGTAGTCGACAAGCATGAAGACCCGGCTAGCTTAGCACTAAAGTGTTGAAAGAGAGGGTGAATGTAATTGTCTCCCAGCCACCACAGACTCTTCTGAGTGAAACAAAATTCCATTCTCAGGGTCAAGTTCTTTCTCTAGTTTCTCCCAAGTCACAGCTCCAAGAGGCTGCCTGCTTGGAGTTTAAGCAAATCATTTTATTCTTAGTATATTTTTACATGCAAAATGATCAAAGATTTTTTTCTCCCAATTTTCATCTTTTTAATGAGTTTTGTGAAGGATATCCTAAGCACTACGTGAGGCAAAATGGAGTCTTTTTTTTTTTTTTTTTTTGGTTTCCAATCCAAAAAAAGATTAACATTCACAAACATGTTTAAGAAACTCCTCTATATAGTCTGGGTGGTCATCTTGAGTGAAAAATACCTCTAAGTAAACTCATTCTTGATGAAGATTTCTTGTAGGTACATTTGAAAACTGCTTCCTAATCATGATAAACATTGTGTACAGGTTTTTTTTTTTTTTTTAACGTTCCAAATGCACATTAATTTTTAAAAACTAGTCTGGCCATATTTTTTTCTTTTTGCCAAAATCAATCTTGAGAGCTCAGACTAAAAAACTGCTAACTAAGGGGTTTCTGTAAAACTATTTCTATTGTGAGCAGATGTACCTGTGGCTCAAG
Organism: Bos mutus; assembly: GCF_027580195.1. Classification (NCBI taxonomy): domain Eukaryota; kingdom Metazoa; phylum Chordata; class Mammalia; order Artiodactyla; family Bovidae; genus Bos; species Bos mutus. Next base: position 57,941,343 of record NC_091622.1, on the reverse strand, counting down.
TTCTGTGATGACATCCTGGGGGTGGGTGGGGGACTGGGGCATAGCGTTTAAGAAAACATGGATCCTGTTTAAAAGTTTGCCTATCAAATGCCTGTCAGGTAATGAGTACTTTTAAGGAATAACACAACACACAGTAAAATTATTACCACTTGGAATAAACAAGAGGTGTTTAGTTTTGGAAAACTTACCACCGAGACAGGGTCCATGGCCTCTTGCTTGACAGGGACTGGGTCAAACATGAGCATTCTTTTAGTTATACTTTCTAGGGTGCTCTGGTGTTTAGCCTGGAAAACAAAACAAGGTGTCTGTCTAAATCCTGAGGTTACTTTCCATATAAACTATTGAAAAAAAATTTTTCCTCACCCTGCTTCTCTGGTCCTTCCTCTCCCCTGCCCCCAGAATGGCTGGAATTTGTTTTCCTTACCTATGAAAATGCCATTTTATATAATTAAGACCAGACTCCATGGTCATAACCAGGGGAGAGCCAACTGGCATTTCTAACTCAAATACATAAACCCTGACATTTCTGGAACAATAGGTACAGCCCTCCTGAGCAGCCAAGCTTGTTTAATAAGATTACTGTGCAGCTCAATAGAAGTTCACATTATATACAAATGTTAAAAAACTTTCCTTTCCATCTTATGTCATAAAAGAAAAATCAGGCAAAAAGACAACATAGAAACAATTACCACAACTATCTTTATTTTTATCCCTCCAAACTCTTTTTAAATGGATTGTAATATGCACACTATATAGCACCCTTAACAATTACTGGGAAAATGTTTCTTTTCTAGTAAGTATGCTTTCGCACCATCAAGTTCAGTGTGTCACTGTGAACCAATCAGATTTTTTTTTGACCGTGCTTAGCAGCTGGTAGGATCTCAGTTCCCCAGCCGAGGATGGACCCTGGGCCCCATGCAGTAGAGTGCAGAGTCCTAACAACTGGAGAACCAGGGAAATCCCCAGATTTTTTAAAAATTCCTCTTACTGGGCAGATTGCTTCTAAATTTTCACTATTACAGACAGCAATGAACATCTTAATATTTACATCTTTGTGCATGTCCTTAATTAATTTTTAAGATAAACTTTATGAAGGGGAGTTCTTGAGTGAGAAGCAGGTACATTTTCCAAAGCATCTGCTGTATCATCTAGCAAAGATACTCTGTAATTGCCATCAACAAAACAGAACCTGTTTCCCAACATCTCTACTGGCCATGTGCGTGATCATTTAAGAAAAATTAAAACCCCGTGCCTCTTATTGTTTTCTAAGTACTTTTTTAATATGAAGAATATTAGCTTCTATTCACCCTCAATTTCTCCTTATTAGGAAATAAGCCGATTTTTAGCCTAATGTAAAGACAATGTCCATCCTGACCCTGTTTGATCTTTTTCTTTTCTTATTCATGTGTTATCCCCTTTCTTCTGTGTTCTGTACTAGCCTGCTATTAGTACTATATCATTCCAACTGCTTCCTCACAAGACAAAATATTCAGTCTGATGAACATTTATTAATAACTGCGTTTCACAGGTTATGGAATAACTGCCCATGTACTACCCAGACCTTCAACATCTTGCTTCAGGCCCCTCTTATCCAAATTTGGTTTCAGTGTTCAGCACTTTGGTTAAAAGTGAGGTCTTTATGTATCACCTTTGTGTGGGTGGGAAGGTGAACGAGCTCTAGATTGAGTTCCACCTGAAAAAGGTATAGAAACCCCATGTATTTCAGTATTTAAACTCCCCACCCCCACCTCCCTGATAGCAATCCTGTCGACAGTGATGTCCATGCTCTATGGGTTAAACTAAGATATCTTCACACACAATTATAAAAGTAATACTGTGTAGTTCTTGTGCTTCACTGCTTTGCTGAAGAAGGACTGTCCTGGGTCTCATGACAACACGTGAATATCATCATTAACTCAACATAAGGCCCTGACTTCAAAATTATATTTTCCTACATCACAGGACGTATTATAATCTGCAAACACAATCTGAAACCAGGCTGCTCAAATCAATGGTGCTACCACCCTCTTCTGTGTCCCAGTAAGAACAAACCCCATAGCAAGTGAAAAATGGATGATTTCATAATGAAGGATGAAAACCCCTTGTGTCTTGGGATCTATTATTAACCAGTTCCCAGCCTAGCAGCTGTACAGATGGATATGGTGCTAAGAATTGCTGTCCAGGGCCCCAGAGCAGACCATACACAAAAGATGTGAGATCGCTTGCTTATATCAATGAGGTCAGATGATTCAGCAGCCTCGACCCATGGCGGTCATCCTCCCCCCAAGCTTTTTAAATTTAATTTACTCTTACAGATTCATCCCCTCCACTAGATGCTGCAAATCCTTCTAAATAAAAGCACTCATTCTCAGGAGTGTAGTGGAAGACTTCTGATCTTGAAACTCAAGCAGGAGATCTGTACTTGACCCTCTCCATGGGGGAGTGGATGCGGGGAGGCCCTTTTTTACACGCAAAATGCAGAGGGCACCTCTTTTGTCTCCTTCCTAAAAGATTTATCTTCAAGGTTTTGGGGAAATTAAATGAGATTAAAAATAATAAAACCAAAAAAAGAGAAAAACTTTGTTTATCTGAATATGCACACAATTTTTGAATCTATAATACTATACACACAGTACTAAATTTGTTGATTCTGATCTCTGGAACAATGTCAAGTACCTGCCTCTTTCCTAGAATATTGAGCCTTAGTGGTCAACATCACCCCCTCCCCAACACACACACCCTTAAAAAACTCAGACTAAATTCAGTTTAAAAAGTAATGGCTGCTTTCATCCTGTCTGAGATCTCATGCAGGACCTGTCCCTTGATAATTGCACCATCCCAATAGTTTCCTATTATCTGTACCCCTTGCCTTACCTGGAATCCTTTACTACCAGTAGGAGCAGCACAGTGGGATTAAAGATGATGGGGTCTGGAGCTCATTTTGGTTTAAATCCTAACCCCATCATTTAGCTCATAAAGCCCTTTTCAAATGTCTACAGCAGTAAGTACTGAACCCATTCAGAAATGAATGACACGTTAACTTGCTATAGTTTGTGTCATTTTAAGACATTAGTGAAATGACTTTGTTAGTTTTTATGTTTTATCTAAACTTAAGGAAATTAGTGCTTTGAAACACTTGTAATCTTAAGAGAAAAATTCATCTAGCATAAAGCATCCCTCCTAACAAAACTGGATTCATTTTTATTAAAAAATAATTGTAAGGGTTGTTTATTCAGAACTGTACCTCGAAGAGTAACTCAATCACTGATGAAGGGATACTTCTCATACACAAGAATTTCAGCTAATAAAACAAGTAATGAGAGAATTTAGAATACCTCATTCCTAACTAACTAAAGCATCACTTGACAATAAAAGGTCTGTGCAAAATTCAAATGTCACTGTAGACAGAACCACACTCACCGTCCACTCACATGTTTAACAGCACTTTGCTCTCAATCTTGTAGCTTCTAAAATGACTGATTATACTTTCAGTGAAAGTCAAAGGCTATGGAGGACATATACACCCTAATCTTTAACCAGGAATTCTTGGGAGAGGTGGGGGCAGATTTATACATGCCTGTGTGCCCATTTTTAAATTTATTAATTCTATAGTTAAATTTTTTAATAAAAATAACAGGGAAGCTAGAAGAAATCAAATTTAGGAAGAGACTCAAAAACATTAATGCAAATCAGACTTTTATTTATTTGCACAAGTCTAGACTCTGTACCTACTGTTTGCATCTCTGAATGGACCACTTTGGCCACTAGCATTGACCTTATCTTTGGGTTCTGATCTAGAATAAGAAGAGAGTGACTGCAATGTCACTGAAAGGCCTTCCATATAACTCAGCACTGGAAGAAGTGGGGTCTCTGAACTTAGTGGCTTTTGTTATGCATGGGCCACTCTGAGCTCTGGGGCTACTGAAAGTAAACTTAAAATGCTATAGAAAATCTATTTCTGCATAACCCTGACAGCAGTTCCAAGTACGACCATTAGGTGGTGCGCTAAAACAAGTATTTAAAGACTAGGACACAGGCAGTAAATTGAGTTTGCCAAAGTCAGGGTCTTTAAATCTAGTGGGTTTTAACTAGGCTCAGGAATTCTTATCACAGAGATTAGAAGGCCTCCAAAAGTGGTTCTGTTTTTCTTACAACTTGTTTCCAAACATTAACAGGTTTTCATCTTAGTTGTGTTAAACTAGCTTAGGAGACATACATTCTAAACTAGTAATCCCAGGATAACAACACTGCATTTACAAGAGGGAAAAAATAGGCAAAACAGGTTTAAAAAAAAAAAAGTCTAAGTTATCAAAGTGCCTAAAAGTAAAAATATAGGAAATAATCGCCAAAATAATTTTCCATCACGGAACAAACGTCTTCTTCCCCAACTGTTATTTTGCTGGGAAGGGCCAATACAGAATTTTCCTTCAAAAGGAAGAAACAGATTTTCCTTCACACTCTACTTATACTTCTGACTTTTCAGCTGTCATAAGAAGACTCAGATTTTTGTCAAGATGCACAACTGCATGTTTATGTCTTAAGAAGCTTTGGTGAATCACTTACATGAAGTTTCACAAGCAATATAGTTCCCTCTCACATGGTCCTTTTCAGCCCTCCATGAGGCCTACTTGACAGTTGCTTCATGAGGGTACAAATGAGCCGCAGAGCTTAGAAATACACACAGGCCTTAAAGTAAGAGGTTACATTAAATGTAATGGCTTGTCTTGAAGCTATGGCATTTTATTACAGAAACAATCTTATAAATAACTGCCCCTTCCTTAGAAGAATGGGGGTGGGGGGGGAGAAAGGGAAAGAGAGAGAGGGAGGTGTGTGGCAGGGGATGGAGGGGGTTCTGGAGAGAGAATGTATCTGAAATAAATATCTTGGCGATCTCTCGGGATTTGCTCTGACATTCTCCCTTCTCCTCTCCTGTCTAATGCACTCAAAGGGACCCTGGATTCTTCTCCCCAGCCCAGCCTGACCCTAAGCTTCCAGACTACCTGCCTCCTTCAAAGCTGATCTTTTGTTTCCTAGCCGACCTCAGCCAGGTGTAAGGAGAAAGAGAGGATGGCCAAATCGGCACACCATCTGTAAGTGCCCCATTCACCCCATCCAAGCCTCTGGGCTTTAAAGGAGGAAGCATGCTGCCTCCTCTCACCTCTCACTCCCAAAAGGAACTTCAGGGAAAAAATAAAAAAGATAAATTAAAAAAAAAAAAAGGTGTGTGGGTGAGTGTGCGCGTGTGTGGGTGTATGTGAGAGAGATTCTCGGTCAGGAGGAAGACCAGGGCGGGCAGGTAACATCCCTAAACTTCCTCTCCAAAGAAACTTTTCTTTCTTTACTTTTGTACCCGAACCTTTCAAGAGCTCCAAGGAGTTGCGTATTTAATGGCAGCTGCTCTGGCCAGAAATCCAAGGGGCCGGGCAACAGATGGAAGTGGACATTTCTAAGTTGGAGCCTTCTTTCAGAACAGCTGAATGCTGGCACCTACCTGGAAAGGCGTCTCGTTTTCATGTCACTCGGTGATTTTTCTCCTACCTCAGTCTTCTACTGTTGGTGTGAAAGGAAAAAAAATTCCGTGGAACACTTCTAAATCTTTGCCCCTCATAAATTAGTTATTTTGCATCAAAATGTTTTGTAAATGGGAAAGAAGTTAATTATTTAGTTTCAGATTAAATATAATGATCCATGAGCAAACAATCCGCCCTCTCTCCTCTCTGGGCTAACAAGCCACCCAATTTTACTTTCCTGCCTCCACCCATCTGCTCCACCCTATGGAGAGTTGCCAAGGCAGTCCAACTTGTCCAAACAGGACATGGCTTCAGATAAGATTCTGCCCACACCCTGTACTTCGGAAAGACCAAGTGAAGCAATTGATTTTGCATGTAAATAAGGACAGGTGCAAAGGTAACAACCAAGCGAAGTCCCTCCACTTTTCCAGACTAGGGCCCGCACAGCAGGGGTGGGGGTGGGGAGACACAAACCCATACCCTTTAGATGAACTCTCAAGTTCAATGCCACTTAGTTAGTGGCCTACCACATCTTTCTAAAAGCAATTTTAGCAAACACTAGTCATTTTCCCTATTAAGGTTATGTACGCAGTTTTCCTCCCCATGCCGACAATTTTTGTTTTTTAGTTTTAAGGGCCAGCGACCCCAACCCGGTTGAAAAGCACCCCTCGTGCGTAGTCCTGCTGTGTATATGGCTTACACAGCCTGCCTTGGCCCTCAGTTTTCTCCTGTGATGTGTTATATAATCAAATCCAGAAGGGCTGTGTGAGGCCACTGCCTCTCCACCGGGTGCCCTATCGCTGGAGACCCACCCCACTCCACCCTGAGGGGCCTCCACCCATGGGGCCCCACCCTCGGACTGCGAGGCTGGGAGGGACCAATTGGCTCCAGCCAGCTGCCAGTTCCTGGAAATTCCGGCCTGAGCAGCGACGGCTGGAACCTTGCAAATAACCAGAAAGAAATGGCACTGCTTCCCCCAGCTCCTGAGGATGCTTCACTAAAAGCTTCACAGAGCCGCAGAACCTCTGCATGCACACACGTGAGCTGTGGCTGACCTCTCCCTTCAGAAGCTAACAGAAAAGCACTCTGAGCCACTGCTGTGTAAGAGAATTCAACATGTCCCCAACCCAAATCCTCCTTGTCCCCAAAAGGCTGTGCCCCACAACTGCTTTATCTTCTGGCCACTCACCTCAGAATCCTAGAGGTCATCTTTCAAGCTTTCCTCACCAAGTTTTCTATTTCTACTACTGCCGTGGCCAGGCTCTCATACCTCAAGACTGTGTTACCGGGTCTCCCCTCCATGGGTCTCCTATGCTTGCCCCTTGAACCCTCTAAGCCATTCTGACCATTCCTTCCCCCGACCTGCCACTTGCCACGTATATATCACAAAGCCCTCTTCTCAGCGATTCTTTTCCAAACTCCCAAACTTTCCTCCAAGGGACACCCCTAGGGCTTGTAGAGCAGGTTCAAGCACCATGTTCAGCGCCCCCTTTCCTACCAGCTGCCCCCTGCTCCACCAGGAGCCCTCCACGCTGACTGCCGTTTCCCCCTCCACCCGCCCCCTCTCCCCAAAGTCTTTGTTCATTTTTGGCCCCGATGCTGGGCAACCAGAGTGGAATGCCCATCCCCTTCCGGCTTATCTAAATCCTCCTAATTCTTCAAAGACCAGCTCAAGGCCCTCCCCACTCAGTGCAGCCAGCTGATTGCTCCTGGGCCCATCTGAGGCCGCCTCCTCTTATCTAGATAGGTGGGCCTTTCTACCTTCCAAATAGGCTGTCCAAGACCACCACCGGGAAGGGAAGCACCTGAGCACAGGCTTACTTTCTAGCTCCTTAGAGGGGTTCCCTTCCTGCTCCAAAGGAGATCAGGCACACCCACTAAGTCAAGGTTTTGCCAGGCATAAGGAGTGGATATAAAAGCCCTGAGCTATAGGAGTCTCAGTCACTTACCTTTCTCTTCAAATGCACTTGAAAATCTCCCTTAAAAAAGTAACAGGAGTGAGGGGACTAGGGGGCCTAACCTAAAGGAAACCTATTAAACGAAACTTCCTCAAAAAACCTATTGCTCCTAACCTTAACCCTTTGTTTTTTATTACTCACCCAGAGAGCTCTTCTAAACAAGTCTAGTGTCAAGGTCTCGATTTTAAAACCTAAATTAAGGGCGGGGGTGGGGGTGGGGTGGAGGACAGTGAGAGAGAAAAGAATGTGGTAACTTGAAGTGTGTGTGCGAGCATGTGTGCATATGTGTGTTAACAAACATTAGGTTCGTTTTGTTTCAATGCCACTCCTATAGACCAAGGAAAACCAGGAGCTCAGTGATGTCACAGGTTTCCTACTGATTATCACCACCTTCACAACTGGCACTCTCCAGGTCCCATTCTTTACAAGGACTGTGTCATTTAATGCCTATGATATGGGAGGTACTACCTTCTCATTTTACTGCTGAAACAGAGAGGCAAAGTAATCTGCCCAAGATCACACAGCTGTTAGAGGTGTGGATCTGGGATGCAAACTCAAAGCAGTCTGATTTCAGGGCTGGTGGTGACTTGGCTCTCACTTCCACGGCCTCCTGCAACAGGGCATGACCCACAGCTAGAGTGGAATGGAGAGTTCTGCAGGTAGGTCCGTCCATGGTGGATCCGGAGCCAGGGGCAGTGGATGTATGGGAGTGGCGACGTCAACTCCTGCCCGCTGGCCCCTGCTGCCTCCCCTTCTCTGAGTGCAGGCTTGGATGCAACATCAAAAGACACAGTCTGAAGGCCCCGATTTAGGCAAACTATTCTTCCTGGCCAATGCACCTGCAATTGGTTCATAAAACTGCTCAGAAAAAATTGGCAGCTTCACCCAAGTAAATACGGAAATCCTCATAATAACTGTACAAAGGTGGAAGGGTCAGGTCCTCATCCCCATTTTAGAAATGAGGAAATGAAGGAACAGAGGTGAAATGACTCGCCCAAATTCGCAGAGCTGGTGGGAGCTGCAGCCAAGAACAGAAGTGTGTCTGCTGCAGACCTAGGCCTCTTTCTGTTCTTCTGCTCCACTCTGTGCTGTGGGACCCACTTTGAAGTCAAACCATCTTATACTTGGGCATCCCCCCAGGGCTGGCGGGGCGTGGGATGTGTGTGCTGCCACACTGGTCCATGGGAGGCAGTGCCATGGGGAGGTTCTGGCTGGCAATTATGATTTCAAAATGGCTTTTCAGGTTAGATCACTTGGGACCTACTCCATCCTTGTGGCATAACTGAGAATAATGACCACACGCAATCTGAGATTAGCTCTAATGAGTAGGTGCTCAATAAATACTTGTGGGATGAATACATGAATCGATGTCAAACTACCTTTCTCATATGCTAGGATAAAATGAAGGACAAGGGCCTAAGAGTGACTGTACATCAGGTGTCACACAAGGAAAATCTGCCCAGGGGCCAGTGGAACTAGTCTGAAAATCATCTTCTGAAACACAAAGTAAATGTGAAAACCGTCGCTTGGGAGACAAAACACCTTTGCTTGGAGAACTGGAATAGGAACTTGAACTTACTGATGAAAGCGGTTCTGGGGCTCAAAGCTTTGTAAGGGACCAGGGCGTATAGTGCAAGAACAGATAAAGGAGGGGATTTCAGTGAACAGACTCAGATTTCAGACTCAGAGAACAGTAGTTAAGAGAACTAGAGCATATGTGCCAAAGGAGAAAAACCCCACACTGGACCACTGGTTGCTCTCCTGGGTAGAAGGCACTGACCTCAGTGTCCACTGGATCTCTTCTGTCTAGATTTGGCCAAACTCCACTGATCTGGCCTGAGACTAGCTCCAGGCCATCCCTGGAAAGCCCCAGGCCTTCCAGAGACTGGCCACCATCTTGGACATATCCCAGAGTAAGCTGGTCCTCCTGAAAGGGGGCTGCATCTCAAAGGAGCACCCTCTTCCCAGGAGAGGGTAACAGTGAAACCCAGGGTTACATAGAAGCTGAAGGGCCATGTAAGTGACTGCATTTGGTGTCTGGCTCCCCTTAATAATGAGATGGGGAAATGGTAATGTATTCGACCTGCCAACACAATGGAATGAGTTTCCAATCGCTCTAGGAACCTGCTTTGCTAGAGAAAGGACCTTACTATTTATTAAATACTCTGACCAACAGACACAAAATATACTAATAGTTTTTTCTAATGTGCCATTAAACTATGGTGACAATCCAGAGAAAGCAGAGCCAGTTTTTGCTTTGGGAGAAAACAGCCTTAGTTCTGGTTGAGAAACCACGTTTGTAGTATTGTATCTCTTTTATTGCTACTAAATTTCAAGGAAGGAGAGTTGAGGGGGAAGCAGGGCTCCCTCCCTTAGACAATGCCCTCCCTTATCAGGGCAGACTGCTGTCTGGTTTCCTGTCTCCAGCGGCGGCATTACTGTTTCAGATGAGAAACCAGGTCTAATAAGGGGACAGATCAGGCTTGCAAACGAGAATGCTAGAAGTCACCACAATCCTTTCCTTCCAACTCACTCCAACATGAATTCTGGCTGGATATACTACCAGATATCAATTGTTTTATGACTCTAGGGATTTTCTTTTTTAAAGTTAGCACCATAGATACTGAAGCACTTCAGAAAGAAACCCAATTTTCAGAATAATGTAATTCCTGGTATTTAAAGGGCAAGGTTGCTTTTATTTATTTTTCTTAAACACAACCGGGTGTGAAAACAGAGTAAGAAATGCCACTTTAAGATAGCTGTTTGTTTTATAGCAAAAATGTTGATTTGCACACACGAAGAAGGCAAATATCTGAAGAAGGGGATGGAGGTAGATGATTTACATGGCTTAGAGACTACCTTCTCTGTGGAGACCTTCCGCCCCTGCCCCACCACTTTTTTTTGGTGATTATAACAACTATCAGATTGGTACAATTTTCCCTAACTGTTTGGCTTACATGTTAAAGCTTGCAGAATACTTCCGCATAAAATAATATTAGATTCTAATCATCTTTATTAACCACCTCCCTCTCCCCGTAAATAGGGAGGAAAGAATGATTTGAAAGTAAGCCAAATAAAGACTCCATCTACCAAATCTAGTTGGATTGTTAACTTTGGAGCTAAAATAAAAAACCTTACTTCAATTTGGGTTACTTATGAATTCAGTTTAAAGATCTGTTGTCCCACAAGCAATTTAATATTGCAATTCTGATTCCTCCGAAGAAGAAAGGAAAAATCTTATTGAAATTTTCCGAACTGCCATCTTTTTTTCATGGAAGGTTATCAATATCCTACTATTTAACTCTAACAGCTTTCTTAATATCATACTGTGTATTTTCCTTTTTATCCTCAAGGAAAAATGTGATGGGTTGAGATGCTAAAACCAAAACATTATTATTATGATGATGATCACCAATTTGGGGAAAGAATAAGGCCTGATGTGCTGCCTCAGAAACTTTTTCCATTAATTCCATTAGAGAACACTGTAGATAATTCCTCTAGATTTTAAAGAAAATCCCCACATAAGAAGTTTAAGGGAGAATATTTCCAAAAAACTTTTCTTTTCCAACCATTTTATGCAAACTTTGTTTCTGGAGAACCAAGAGAAAATAGTTTGTTAAAGTAGGTTTTAAATAGTTAACCCAGAAATCTGCTTACTCACAACTGACAGAATATACCAAAGAAAAAAGGGGGTGGGATGGGGCGGAGATTATGAGAAAGTTGCTATTGTAAAACAAAAACAAAGAGCATTCTCCTTCTGTTTTCAAAATATTAGGTTAAACTTTTCCAAACTATCATTAGATGAACTTATTCCAGTTCTCCTTTTCTTTGAGCTTTTTATTCTTAAAACAATTTGGAAATCAGATGTAGGATACAGTAAAATCTTTGTCCTTGAAATAATCCTGAAGTGCTCTCAATACATCTTATAATTTGTTTCAATACAGTTTCTCCCTTAAAACATAAGCAAGACTTCTTTTAAGTGAGTACAAGCAGTCCAAGACTGCTTGAGTTCTCCGTTCAGTGAAGCCTCCTATGCCTGGTGTCCAGTGGTAGATGCAACACGAGCCACATCCTTCAGATCCTGCTAGATCTTCTGAACTGTAAGGTGTAACCCCATCCAAAACTGACAGCTCCAGGGCAGAATGCCTATCACCAAACCAATACTCAAAACAAGAAGGAAAAACAAACAAAACAACCTTCTTTAGATTTCCAGCCAACACACACACACACACACACACACACACACACACTTCTTGAAATCGAACTGATAAAAAAAAATGTAAAATTACTTATTCACCCATATAAACACATTGGAGCAAAGGGTGTACGTAAAAAGGTTAACTGACTTTTGTCATTATGACATAACACAGGCATCTTAGGCAATCCTAAGTGTGTGGAGACATGATAACTCCCTGGGTGGGGACAGGGAGTTTAAGGGCAGGGACCATGGCCTGGTCTGGGCTACTGATCTACCAGAAAACAGCCTGAAACAGGAAAGAGCACACATATGCCACTTGGAATGTATGACGCAAACCCCAGCCTTGAAACAAAGAACAGGAAACAGCTCTGCTGGCTGTGCTGGAGAGAAAGCACAGAGAAACATTTAGCCGGCCCTCCCTGACCCTATATTCATGAGCAGCTGGAGTTTTTTAAGACAACAACAGGGGGGTGGAGGTGTTTGTTCTATGGGTGTGAATAATAACACCAGCTTTATACAGGAGACCTGCCCTATTTACAAATAGGAGCTTCCACATACAGTAAACATCATAAGTGAACATGTGATTTTATCATATTCAAGCAGCAGCAACCTTCCTAATTAACACCAGCCTCCCTGCCAATTTCTTTTGTCTCTTTCTCCCCCATCCCAATGGCTGGTCTCTAGCTACAGTCAAATTCTGAGTTGGGGTAATGCATACTGCACAGTCTCGGAGCATCAGGAGGAAACGGAGAGAGCACTGCAGCTGAGAATTCAGATGACACTGGGTCATCATCCCACATAACCGAAATGGGACCAGTTTTAAGTGTTCCTGAGCCACAGAACTAAATCCCAAGACAAAGAATGTGGGGACGTCTAGAGTCATCCCAAATTTTCAGTCTTTTTCAACTGCAGAGTTACAAAGATATTTGCACACCGCTGCACATCTATTCTACATGTACACACATCTACAGAAATCCACCTTTTGAGAATGCAATTCTGTTCCTGGTATTTCATTTAATCCAATTGAAAAACTGTTATACAATCTGTAGAATAGAGTATCGATTTTTATAAGATGTTCTAAAATGTCTATTTTCCTTTAGGTATTTGTAAGATAGCAAAAATCCATTCACTAGTCCTTTCCCCATTATTTCTCTTTATTTTGTTAGCCAGTACTGTTTAACTAGGTTCCCATTAGCAGAGATTTAAGAATCTGTGTGTAGATATAACTACAGGTAAAAAGAAAAAAAGGAAGAAAAAAAAAAAAAAGGCATCACTGTGTCCATAGCAACCAGAAGGTTGGGTTTTAATTTAGAAACTTTGCAGTGAAAAAAACAATAGCTTTCTCCAAAGCTATGTTGCCATGTTTTACACCTGACAAGGTTCTGTGGTCTAAGCAGTTAGTTTTGTTATCCTCATGTTAGGATTTTCATATTTGCATTTTCCTTCAGGCAGGCAGAATGCTCCTTATAGTCTATTTTCATTGACCTCACCCATGGTACATTAGGCTGCTTTTTTCTAACAGTTCTGCAGCAAACCCCACTGACTAGAAATTGAGATATCAGCTTCTTTAGGGAACTGAATGAAATTAATCAAACATCCCATTTAAGGTTTCTGTGAACAGAATAAAGTCAACTTCCATACCCCATGTTTCAAGCCACAGAAAAAACACATCCACTCTTTAAAAAATACGAACTCACAAAATTTTCAAGGTATTAGTGTCATAAAATTGTTTTTCAACTAAAAGCAAGTCTTCTCTTGGGTTATGCAGATTATCATCCAGATGAATTTCTCTTTTAAAAATGCTCCTCAAATTCATACCTATAAAGCACTCAGAAAAGGACAGCACAAAACTGTTCTGTGAAATAACCTATAATGAACAACTGCCTTATACCTTACTTGATTTTGTTTAATAATTAGACACTAAATCTAAATGAAGTCAGAATACCACTTCATACTTTTCTCTATACACCAGACTCTTCTGAGAACATAATCAATGTTTAAAATGTCTTGGATGACCTATCGAAAAATACATTTTGAGTCAGTGAAAAACAGATTCAGTGTACGTTTATTTTAGTGAAATACAAGAAGGTGAGCAATTACCAATTTCCCTTTAACCTGGCTTAGGAAAAAAAAGTCCCATTCACGCGGTCTTCATCTAGTTTTATATACTGCAGTAAAATTTAAAGTAGAATACTGTTCTCGCTTTTATCTGCCAAAGAAATAGCTATGACAATTGCAGGTATTGTCTGCTATCTCCAAAGGTAGGTCCCAAGCGTCCAGGTCCAGAGATCCCTCCCTCGGCCCCCACCCGGCTCGGGTCCCTAACACTGCAGGCAGTCGCCTAAGGCGTTCTCCGCCTCCAGCCACGCTGCAATCCTTCCTCCAGACACTGCGGCAGGTTCTCTCCTTGCACCCGAGGACGACTCTCCAAACCCGGCCAGCTCTTTCCCCTGCCCTCTGGGATCCAGACGTCCTGGCCAGCTCCAGGACTCCAGGACCGAGAATGGGATGCTCCCTCCACTCCCGATCGCCCCAAGTTTCTTCCCAGAGGGCCCGCCAGGCTGCTCCAAGTTTGCTCCAGCGACGGGTGAGCGGCAGCGCGCCCGGTCCGAGAAGGGGGGCGGCAGGGGGCGCAGGCGGGGGGCGGGGAGGAGGAGGGCGCGGGGGGTGGGGGACGAGGAGAGGGAGGAGCAGGAGCGCGCGGCCTCGGCGCTACCTTTCTCCAAACAACGTTGCCACACGCGGAGAGCACTGAGATTTCTGGGGCTTTGGAGGGAATCGCGAGCGGGCAGGCGGGAGGCGGTCGGGGGACCACACAGGTGAGCCCCCGCCCGCGCCCTATCCCGGGCCCGGGCGGGCGCCGCTGGCCTCGCTCGTCGCTCCCGCAGATCTGCACGGCGGTTCTCCTCAATCCCACACTTTCCACCGCTGAACCCGGGGCCCCCCTCCCCCTCGCCTCCTCTTCCACCCCCGCCCCCGGCTGCGAGGAGCTGTTGCACTTTCCCAAGCCCGGGGGCGCCCCCACCTCCGCGTTGCACCCCCAGCCCATTCACCGCACGCCCCCCCCACCCCGGGGGGGGAAAAAAGGAAACTGGACTAGCCGAAAAGGGGGGCAGCGGGAGTCGAGGCGAGAAGGAAAGGTGAGAGAGGGGACTTACTTTTCGAGGCGCGGTGCTGAGCGCTGCAGGCGAGAAATAAAGGCCCGGATCCGGGCTGCCTGGAACCCCGCGGATGCAGTGGTGTCAGCGCTCCAGTACGGGCGGCGGCCGCAGGGGACAGGGACGGGGACAGGCGCGCGTGCGGCGGGCGCGGCTCGGCTCGGCGGGCGCTCGCGCTGCGCTCCGGCTCGGGCCCCGGCTCCGCGCGGCTCCGCTCCTGGCTCCCCTCTGGCTCCTGGCACCAACTCCGGGCAGTCACATGACGCCGGCGCCGCTCGCTCTGCGAGCCTCCCAGGGCTGGCGGGGTAAGTAGAGGCTGGGACCTGGGGTGGGAGGGTCAGGGAGGGGAGAGGGAGCCGCCGCGGCCGCCCGGGCTGGGCGGGTCCCCACCCACTTGGGTGGAGGCAGCCGCCGGAGGGGTCGGCCGAGTCACTCGCGCAAACACGCACCCCGCCCTGCGCCCTTCCCCCGCCACCCCCGCCTCCCGCGCCGCCTCCGCCCCGCCCCGCCCAGTCACCCGGGGACGGCCTGACAGACACTCATTATTCCCCGGAGCCGGGCGCCGCCCCGCCGGCCCAACCTGTCCCGCGAGGCGCGGCGCGGCCGTGGGGCTGGGCGTGCGCGGCCCCCGCCCTCCGCCTCCCCCTCCCCCTCCCCCCCCGGAGTCCCCGCCCGCGCCCCCTCCCGGCGCCCTCCGCCCTCGGCCCTGGAGCCCGCGGCCCCGCCCGGCCCGGCCCCGCCGCCGCGCCGCCGCCCGAGCCCGGGGGGAAGGAAGGGCGGCGCTGGCCGCTCCGGGCGTCACAGGGCAGCAGCCCGCTGCGCCGCTTCCAAGACACACAGCCGGGCTCGCGGGCGAGCCGAGGCGGGGGACCTGGGGCGGTCGGGGCCATCAATCAGACGGCTCCGGCGGGAAGGGCGGCCCCGGGCGCGGTGGCAAGGGCTGGGCCCAGTGGCCAGAGCGGACAACTCTCTTAAAGAAAAACCAGAATAAGACACCGCTGGTGTTGCAGCGGGGGGACCCGGGCAGATTCGGGAGAGACAGAGCGGCGAGGAAAGGGAGGGCAGTTGGGGTGACTGCAGCCCTAAAACGGTGCCGCGTCTCCAAGGTCATTCACCATCCTCCCGCGCGCTTTCTTTGTGCCCGGGGCGCCGGGTCCTCCTTGTCGTCCGCCCCGGGGGGTAGGTGCGGCTCGGCCGGTGGCGCCCCCGGCTCCCGGGGACTTTTTTCTTAAGGGCCGGATACCCCCGAGCAAACTTCCCACGGCCGGGCCTGCAGCTGGAGCGAAACGGCGACTGGGCGCAGTGGCGTTTGCTCAGCCGGGCTTGTCGAAAAACTTGGCAAACTTCGGTCCAGATCCTCCCGCTTGGAGGGAGACCTTGGGGCGAGCCGAGGGCTAAGAGTGGCGACATTTCCCTACAAGTCGCCTCCCCAGGACCGAGGGCGAGCGTCCTCGGGGGCCTTCCCAGGAGCCAGGCCCCCGGGAGGACTTTGCAGAGCTTAGTACCCGAGTTTAATGCTTTTTGAGTTTCTTTTTAAACAGTATTAATGTAATAAAGAATGCAATAAAAAGAACAAAAGACAAATTGGTTCAATTGTTTTAGTCCTGTGCACTGTTTAAAAACGCCCCTGCTGCAGTCTATGGCTTGTTATTGCTTCAAGATGTTTTAAAGGCCCTTTAAGTTCACCATTTTCACTTTGATGCTTCATCCAGGCATGGTACTACTTAAAACAGAGATACCGTATATTCGGAACCCCAGCGTGTAACTACACAATATTATAAAATTAGTACCGGGAAACCTCAAGTAGTGAAATTGCTTATTGTAAAAAAAAATGCATATACATAAAAGACCACGTGGAAAACACCCAGAACTGACACCAGTTTATGTGCCATCCTACTGTCCCATAAAATTAATCTTTAAAATGTAAAAGGATGAGGGTTTTTGTTTTGTTTTTCTTAGTGAATAAAGACAAGTGCAAGGAAAAAAGTTGGATTTGTGTCAATTACTAATCGCAACTTATTGATCATTGACATCTTTAAATGTCTGATCGGATGCCTTAGATTTGTATTAGCTGAAAAAACATTAGTGACGACTGATGAAGTTGTTTTGCATTTCCATGCCTGGCTCATAGTACAGACTCAAAAACACAGGCTTCACTCAAGGGACACAGAATGATGAAAACCTGAAGGGTGAAATAAGTCTAGCTGAAAAAAGCGTTATTCAAGATAAGTAGGGAGTGTCTTTGATGTGAAAGATGCAGGAGGGAAGAGAAAAGTGGTAAAAAAGGTTAGTTAATGAACACACCATGTTCAGTGCCCTGTGGGAGACTGCTCAAACATAACTTGCACAAAAATGAATCCATCTAGTGAAGGACACCACCATCTCTCCAGGTGCCCAAACCAGAACTGCCTGAAGTCATCCTTAACTCCTCTTCTGCCTTGCTGGTCACAGCCCTGCGGTTCACTCAATCCCAGACCTCCTCAGTCCCCACCCACTCCTTGGCTACCACGCAGTCCAACCCATTCCCACAGTGTCTTGTTGGTCATCCTGTTTGCAGCGTGGCTGAACTTTAAGTTAGGGATTGGAGCAAAGGATTAAGACTGCCTTTTTCTAAAAGGCAAACCTAAACATGTCAAACCCTTCAGTGGCTTCTCTGCCGATAAAATCTGAGTTTAGCCTCCATGTTGACCTGGCCTCCACTTATTATTGTAAACTCATTTCTCCCTGTTCTTCCCTTCCACTCTTTTCTCCAACACTTTCCTTTCTTTCAGCTCTCTCTCTCCACCTCTGGCCCTTTGCACCATGCTCATTTTTTCCTAGATGGACTAGCCTCAGCTTCTCCCGGACTCCTTACCTCCACTCTCATTTCCCTAAATTTCTATTCATCCTCTAAATAAATATTAAATTTATTTAGTTATTTAGTTAAATTTATTATTTAATAAATAAATATTAAATGACATTTTCAATAGCATGTCTTTTCTTACTGCCGTCCCTTTGGACAAGTCGAGGCGGCTCCTTAGTGCTCTGAGAGCACCCAGGCTTCACCTCTTGTTAACACTTTTTATTCTTTCTTGTAATTGACCATTTAACTCTTTACAGCACTGAACTAGAAACTCTGTGAGAGCATGGACCATCTTTTTAGCAAAATTGTATCCCAATGACTCAGATGCTCGATGAATATTTGTAAAATGAATAAATGTGAGGCATGAATTGAGAAGAAGTCATTCAGGCTGAAAAGATGAGGCTTCAGGGTGGCAAGTGGCCATGTACCTCTGAAATAGTAACAGGGAGGGTAAGGGAAGTAGAGTGAGATGTACAAGTGGTGTCTAAGTCTTCTTTTTATTCCTAACACTAGTACAATGCCTTATGCAAGCTGAGGTGCTGGATGAACCCATAAATCCTAGGTAAATGAAATATCTTGTGCTTGGTCCTTGCAGTAACTATTTCACTGTTGCTCTTTGAGGACAGCAGGCCAGTTTGGTTTAGGTTTGGGACAGCATGTGCTCAGGGAAGGATACCCCTTCCTAGCCACAGCATCCTTGCTCCCAGCCAATCATTGATGTCTTTGGGGGGAGTGACTGTTTGGAAAGTAGATATGTGACCTTGTTCTAGCCACCAATGGGACCTGAAGGGAAGTATGCTGGGGCTTATGGGAAGTATGTTTCTTCCTGATGAAAGGAAACTCTTGTAAGGATAAACCATCAGACCTACTTTGGAAATTATGTGAGGATGTGATGCTTGAAGCTATGGCACCCATCTTGTATTAATAAGGAAAAGGCATGGTTTCAGATTTCCATACAGATAGCTGTTTCTTCAATATTAGTTTTCAGCTCAAATATAACCTCTTTAGGAATGACCACACAATCTAAAATATCCCTCCTTTCCTCATTCGATGTCTAGCTGTCCTTGCTTCAAACAAACAAAAAAACAACCCAACTTTTTCCCCATTAGAACCTGGGATCCATGAGAGCAAGGACATTGTCTTCTTCACTTCTGTTTCCCAAACTTCTGGAACAGTTTCTGGCAAATATAAGTTTTCCAAAAGTATTTGTTGATTAATGGATGACAACTAAACAATAACACTGTGCTGAGATTGATTCAGAGCCTAATGGATACAAGCCACTATAAACCTCACTTTCTCTTTCAGGGCTTATATCACAGTTCTGTTTCAGGCAATCTCTTTCTGACACACAAACACATATTCTTGAGATTCTTCCTCCTCCACTCTCTTTCAGAGCTTTTCCATGTTCCTCCCAGGAAACTTTCTTCTCCTTATGTGATGATGGACCAAATTATGAAGGCAGAAAAGTGTCATGTGCTTGTGAAATTATGAGCAACACAGACACATCTACCCTAAAGGAAAACATGTTTTCTTTCTTGTTTCTTTTTATTCCAGCTTTATTGAGATGTTGTTGGTTTATAACACATGTAAGTTTAAGATGTACAGTATGGTGATTAGATAGACAAGTATATTGCAAAATGGTACAATAGTTACAATAAGTTAACACCTCCATCCTTTCACACCCTTTTTTGGGGGGTAGTGGTGATGGTGATAACATTTAAAACTTACTCTTAACAACTTTTAAGTATAGAATACAATTTGTTTATTGTCTACACCATGCTGTATCTTCAATCCCCAGACCTTCTTCATCTTAGAGCTGGAAGTTTGTATCCTTTGACCAGCATCTCTCCATTTCCCCCATCTCCCAGCTCCAGGCAACCACCACTCTACTGTTTTTATGAGTTTGGCTTTTTCAGATTTCATTTGTAAGTGAGATCATACAGTATTTGTCTTTCTCTTTCTGACATTTTGCTTAGCATAATGCCCTCGGAATCCATCCATGTTGTTGCAAAAGGCAGAATTTCCTTTTTTTTTTTTTGCCTGCATGCGATCTTAGTTTGCAACACACAGGATCTTCTCTGTGTTATGTAGGATCCCCCACTGAGTCAAATAGACTCTCCAGTTGCGGTACATGGGCTTACTTGCTCTGAGGGATGTGGGATCCCAGTTTCCTGACCAGGGATTGAACCTGTGTCTCCTGCATTGCAAGGCAGACTTCTAATCACTGGACCAGTAGTGAAGTCCCCAGAATTTCCTTCTTTTAAAGGGCTGAGTGATATTCGAGTGTGTGTGTGTGTGACATTTTCTTTACCCATTCATCTACTGATGGATACTTGAGTTGTTTCTATATCTTGCCTATTATAAATAAAGATGCAATGAACATGAGAGTACAAATATCTCTTTGAGAAAGTGATTTCATTTCCCTTGGATGTATACCCAAAAGTGAGATTACTGAATAATATGGTATTCTATCTTTAGCTTTCTGAGAAATTTCCACACTGTTTTTCATAGTGGTTGTGTCAATTTACATCCTCATGAATAGTGTACAAGGGTTCTCTTCTCTCCAGTCCTCATCAACACTTGTTATTCTTGTGTTTATTTGTAATAACCATTCTGACAGGCACGAGGTGATACTCATTATGGTTTTGATTTGTGTTTCCCTGATGATTAGCCATGTTGAGCACCTTTTCATGCCCTTGTTGGCTATTTGTGTATCCTTTTTGGAAAAATGTTTACTCAAGTGCTTTGCCCACGTTAAAATTTATTTTTTGTTTTTGTTTTTTTGCTATTGAGTTATGTGAATTCCTTATATAATTTGGATATTAACCCATTATCAAATAGATAGTTTGCAATATTTTGCAATGTTTTCTTCCCTTCCATAGGTTGCTGTTTCATTTTGTTGATTGTTTCCTTTGCTGTGGGAATCTTTTTAGTTTGATGCAATCCTTCTTGGAAATTTTTTCGTTTGTTGCTTGTGCTTTTGATGTCATAGCCAAAAAATCGTTGTCAAGACCAGTGTCAAGGAGTTTTTCCCTTATGTTTTCTTCTAGTAGTTTTATGTTTTCATGTCTTATATTTAAGTCTTTAATCCATGTAGAGTTAACTTTTGTGAGGGATATAAAATAGGAGGCCAGGCTATTCTTTTGCATGTATGTATCCAGTTTTTCTAATACTTTTATTTAAGAGACTGTACTTTCTCCACTGAGTGTACTTGACTCCTTTGTCAAATATTACTTGACTGTGTATATGTGAATTTATTTCTGGCTTTTCAATTCTGTTCCATGGTTCTATATATCTGTTTTTATGCCAGTACCATATTGTTTTGATTACTATAGCTCTGTAATATACTTTGAAACCAGGAGTTGTGATGCCTCCTACTTTTTTCTTTCTCAAAATTGCAAATCCACATGTTTTGAAGTAAAATTAGAAATGCTAAACGAAGGGTCATTCATCTTGAAAGCACTGCAAAGGTTGCAGAGTTTCTCTTTAGCATCTCTCCAAGTTTTCACTTATATTATCCATCCAACCATCCAATTTAGGAATGCCAGGAAATACTGAGGTTGAGTTAGGTGACCATGACTTTTAATAAAGATCAAACTGGACATATGTCCCGGACTCCCACTCCAGGAACTCTCAGCATTTCTTGTGTCGGTGGACAACTGAAATTGTCCTGGATTATGTTTGTCAAAACAATATAATTGAAGGACAGTAGTACCAATGGCAACCCACTTGAGTACTCTTGGCTGGAAAATCCTGTGGACGGAGGAGCATGGTTGGTAGGCTGCAGTCCATGGGGTCGCTAAGGGTCGGAGACGACTGAACGACTTCCCTTTCACTTTTCACTTAATGCATTGGAGAAGGAAATGGCAACCCACTCCAGTGTTCTTGACTGGAGAATCCCAGGGACGGCGGAGCCTGGTGGGCTGCCGTCTATGGGGTCGCACAGAGTCGGACACGACTGAAGTGACGCAGCAGCAGCAGTAGCAGTACAAAAATAGTTGAAATGTTGGATCCTGGAATCTAAGTTGGAGAGATAAAACAGGAGGAGACTCTGGAGATCTGGTCAAAGGATCAGTGAACTGAACATTTCAAATAAGTTGAAGAGTGATGTGTTGGGAATAATGAAGTGCATGGTCTGGAAGGTTAGGTGGTAAGTAGCCAGAGAGTGGGGATATGTGAGTTTAACATTTAAAATTGTTGCAGTCCCTGGGGATAGCATGGGTCAGGGTGTGCCGTGAGAATGGAGGGTGAGAAGGGGGTGGAGGATATACCTGGAAATGAGGAGACGAGGGAAAGAATGAATGGGGTATTAAACATGGTTCCATGTAGATATTGAAATTACTCAGAATTGAGGCCAGACTTGGGAATCAAGATCAAGACCCAGGTCCTTGGGCCACATCTTCATTTCCCAAGAGACTGGTGAATGTCAGCAACCAGAAGACAATGATTCGATAGATCATCCATTTCATATAGTTAGATCTACTTTCCTTGAATCATGATTATTCAAGTTAAAAATAATCACTTATATTTGGTTGTTTTTATTAGTTATTGTACTAGTGAAATATGTAAGTAATTTTTCTACCCTTTCTTGCAACATACTATTTCTGCTTCATTGAGAGTTGAACTTGGCTTTGGGAGACTTATTGGGGGTCTTAAACATTATTTATAATATGATTTCCTTCTTTTTAAATATTTATTTATTTGACAGCACCAAGTCTTAGTGGTGACATATGGGATCTTTAATTGTAGCACGTGAATTCTCAGTTGCGGCATGTGGCATATACTTCTGCAACCAGGGATTGAACTTGGGCCCTGTGCATTGGGAGCATGGAATCTTAGCCACTGGACCACCAGGAAAGTCCCTATGATACTATTTCAAAAGGAAATCGATTGTAATTTCCAAATCAGTGACCTACACATACAAAGGTGTAGAATGTAACTTATTTTTATTTTGGGGAATATCTAGATTTCTCTGTTCTAGGAGGCAGAGATTAGAGAATGGGAGACCCACAAAGTAAGATAAACTACTTCCCATTTTTCAGCTTGTTTTGGAATGAGGCTATGTTACCAATCCTCTCCTTTGCATTATGGAAATGTTACTGGCCTTTAAATCCTGGATGGAAGTTAGCTTGCTAAGTATTGGTTGAACATTCATGATCTGAGGTGGATGTAGAAGAGTTAGAAATATATATATGATCTCTGTATTCAAGGGATTTGAGATAATATGTATATTTGTTTAATTATTACACAGTGTAGAATATAATGAGTAAAATTTAGAAAAGAATCATGATATGGGCCCTAAAAGGATAAAACGGTAGATTGCTTCATTCAAAAGCTGTGAGTATTTTGCATGGTTTGGGCCCTGTCTTCAAGGAGGTTTGCAAAAGAAATCACATTGGTCAGGAAATTCCCAAAAATCTTCATGGAGGAGGTGATAACAGTGCTATAACTTCATTACTGGAGTTAGAGGGGGGCTCCACACTGCATTTTAGAGTCTGCAGAGGGGCCCAGGGGCCCTGGCGTGGGGTGTGTGGAACACTCAGGTGTGGTGTAAGGCAAGCTACGTAAGGTCAGCTGAGGCTGCGCGGGGGTGGGGAAATGTAATGCCAAGTAGATGCAACTTTTTCCAGCACACTTTGGGAATCCATGGAAGGTTTCTGAACAAGGGAGTTGCATGATAGCATATAAAATGAGATTAAATACAACTCTAATGGAAAGTTCCAACAGTGCAGTGCAGGAGGCAGCAACTATGGGACAAGTACCATGGGGAGAAATATATGTATCAGATCAGATCAGATCAGATCAGTCGCTCAGTCGTGTCCAACTCTTTGTGACCCCATGAATCGCAGCACGCCAGGCCTCCCTGTCCATCACCAACTCCCGGAGTTCACCCAAACTCATGTCCATCGAGTCAGTGATGCCATCCAGCCATCTCATCCTCTGTCGTCCCCTTCTCCTTCTGCCCCCAATCCCTCCCAGCATCAGAGTCTTTTCCAATGAGTCAACTCTTCGCATGAGGTGGCCAAAGTACTGGAGTTTCAGCTTTAGCATCATTCCTTCCAAAGAAATCCCAGGGCTGATCTCCTTCAGAATGGACTGGTTGGATCTCCTTGCAGTCCAAGGGACTCTCAAGAGTCTTCTCCAATACCACATATATATGTACACTATCTCTGTGTCTCTTACTCTACACACACATACACATGTTTTCTCCCTTCAGTAACCAAGCCAGCAGAGGGATGGTGTGTGAATACTCTTGGGAAGAGGCCTTGCCGCCTTCCTTTTTCTGCTGATGCAATTGTGTGTTGCATACTTACAGCCAAACCCTGAACTGTGACATGTGAAGCATTTATCTCCATGTGAAAGCCCAGTTGCACCAGTTTCCCTGGTACTTATTGGGGAAGAAGGTTTCAACTTTCATTCCTTAGTTTCCCAACCTGGCAAGCCTGTCCACACTCACAAATGCTTTAGAAGTTTGCTGATATGTCTAGAAAAATAATAAGCATATGGTGGAACCACATGAAGAGTAGAAAATTCTTCATTGCCCTTGTAATACAAAAAGACTTGCAAATAGCAGATGATATTAAAATCATGATATCATATCAAAGTGATAAAAGTGAGGGTAATTTTTTTTTTTTTTTTTTTGCCTTTAAGTGCTCTTCTGTATTTTTTTCTTTAGTGAGCATGTATTTGTGTGTGTGTGTGTGTGTGTGTGTGCTCAATTGCCTCTGACTCTGAGTATGTATTACTTTTGTAATAGGTGTGCTTTTTCAAATAACTAAGAAAGTAATGTGCACGCTATGTATAATTAATTAAATGTAGGGCCTGAAGCACAGTTTTACAAGGTGGCCCCTTGAAGGCACCCAGACCCAGAGGTGTGGTTCTGTGCCGTGGAGTTTTAGGGGGTGGTGGTGGGAGAGGAGGGGCTTTTGGAGGTGAGGCTGTGAGAGAGGGTGACCATCTCCATTTATGACTCTTTGTCTTTTTAACTACTGCTTGAATAGCTGGACCTGTGCAAGTTCTTGGAACCGAAGTTCTTCCTCAAAATCACATGTATTTACTTTAAAAGCCGCTCCAAAGAGCAAAAGTTAAAAAACAAAACCAAACCCCAAAACCAGAAAACCCAGCACACTGGACTGAATAGAGCTGAAGTTCCTATTTCTCAAGAGATAGAAATATACTTCCTGGAGCACAAAGTCCACTCATCCTCTCCCTGTGGTCTTTCACCAGGATCTGTTGATTCAGCGGGAAACAGAAGTGTCAGCAGTTGCGCTGGGTGTGAATATGTGGGAGATTATCTTCACCTCCCCAAGCTCCATTGATACAGGGGGCTGTGTGGTCCCAGCCAGCCCAGGGTAGCTTCTCTTGGGCTTCTTTAAGCTCCATTTGTTTGTCTGTTATTGTTCTTAAAGTTTTCTGGGTAACTATAAGCAACAGACCTTGTTAGTTCCTCTTGAGATTGCCCACTACTCCCCACCCTTATTTCTCACCTCCTGGCATCCTGTTTGTCTCCCTGACTCTGTCCCCCGCCCCATCGCCACCCCCACTCAATTACCAACCCTTTTAGCCATGTTTTTCTTCCCTCAGTTAGTTACTTTTGAATTTCTGTTTTTATGTGTTCTCATACCAAAGGAGGCATGCCATACGTTTAATTTTTAATTCATTGCTTTGTACTTTCTTCTATCACGAATACCTCTAAATTATGTCTCAGCATGTATTCCAAGGTTCATCTCCCCTCACCCCTTTTCTTGAAGACACTGTATTTCCAGGAGGGGATATTCTTGCCTGGAGAATTGCATGGACAGAGGAGCCTGGCAGGCTACAGTTCATAGGGTCACGAAGAGTGGGGCGCAACTGTAGCGACTTAGCATGCATGCACACGTAGAAGGAAATATGGAGAACTTTGAACTGTGGACAGGACTTTTGGGGTGATCTTTGTCTATTTAAAGTTGCTTACTTATGATAGAGACAAGAAAGATATAAAAATGTATATTGTGTTCATGCTTGTATCAGTATAGTATTCAGTTTGTTATAGTTTAAAGAATATTTCAGCCACTCAGTTTTATATGAACTGCTTAGATTTACATTTCAATTTTGTTCTTTATTGTTGCAAATGGATCTGTTGCTTACTGAACATTATGGATTCTCAGTTGTGTCCGACTTTTTCTAACCCCATGGACTGTAGCCTGCCAGGCTCCTGCGTCCATGGGATTTTCCAGGCAAGAATACTGGAGTGGATTGCCATTTACTTCTCGAGGGGATCTTCCTGACCCAGGGATCGAACTCAGGTCTCCTATACTGCAGGCAGACTCTTTACCGTCTGAGCTACCAGGGAAGCCCAGTATGGAGTCTAGCACCTCTTAAGTTTAGCAGGTTTATCAGAAATATTGAAAAAATTTGAGGGACTTCCTTGGTGGTCCAGTGGTTAAGAACCTGCCTACCAATGTAGGGGATGCAGTTAGATCCCTGCTCTGGGAAGATTCACTATGCCGCGGGGCAACTAATAATATGCGCCACACCTACTGAGCCCATGCTTTAGAGCCCAGGAACCACATCTATTGAGCCCGTGTGCTGCAACTAACGAAGCCCGTGTGCCCTAGAGCCTGTGCTCTGCAACAAGAGAAGTAGAAGTGTTAGTTATTCTGTCGTGTCCAACTCTGTGCGACCCCATGCAAGGCTCTTCTGTCCATGGAATTCTCCAGGCAAGAACACTGGAGTGGGTTGTCATTCCCTTCTCCAGGGGATCTTTCTGACCCAGGGATTGAACCTGGGTCTCCTGCAGTGCAGGCAGATTCTTTACTGTCTGTGCTACTGGGGAAACCCATGACTAATGTGTGCAGCAACTGCGAAAGCCCATACGCCCTACAGCCCATGCTCTGCAACAAGAGAAGCCACGACAATGAGAAGCCTGCACACCGCAGCTAGAGAGTAGCCCTTGTTCTCTGCGACTAGAGAACACCCTCGTGAAGCAATGAAGACCCAGTGCAGTCAAAAATAAATAAATAAAAATTTAAAAGATTTTATTTGCAATACCATCATAAAGCAAGCCATCAGTACCAGTGAATATGTAAGTCTGCCTAGTGGTCACAATATCTTCTAGGAGAGGAAACTCACTTTCTAAAAAAAAGAGGGAAACATTTTCAAAACTCATGGAATACAATTTTTGCTACACAGTAATTTATCTAATCAGTTTCCTTTTCTGTGCTGGAGATAAGAAAGATGAAGATTTAAAAGAAACTGAAATTAATAATGGTTGAATCCTAAACTCATTTCCCTTAATATGTTGTGGATTTATGAAAAATTATTTCTTCCAGAGTCACACAAATTCTTCTCCTTTCCCATATATTCATTTATTTGGCAAAATTTTCAAATACCATTCACTATATTTCACTTAGTCCTGGGAAGATGAGGGCTCTATATAGTCAGCATGTTAAAGAAGTTCCCAGATTCAAGAGGAGACAGAAAAGGTCCTGATGAGGATTTATTTACCATGTTTTAAGGAATCAAGATTGCTGGGAGAAATATCAATAACCTCAGATATGCAGATGACACCACCCTTATGGCAGCAAGTGAAAAGGAACTAAAAAGCCTCTTGATGAAAGTGAAAGAGGAGAGTGAAAAAGTTGGCTTAAAGCTCAACATTCAGAAAACGAAGATCATGGCATCTGGTCCCATCACTTCATGGCAAATAGATGGGGAAACAGTGGAAACAGTGTCAGACTTTATTTTTTTGGGCTTCGAAATCACTGCAGATGGTGATTGCAGCCATGAAATTAAAAGACGCTTACTCCTTGGAAGGAAAGTTATGACCAACCTAGATAGCATATTGAAAAGCAGAGACATTACTTTGCCAACAAAGGTCCGTCTAGTCAAGGCTATGGTTTTTCTAGTAGTCACATATGGATGTGAGAGTTGGACTGTGAAGAAAGCTGAGTGCCGAAGAATTGATGCTTTTGAACTGTGGTGTTGGAGAAGACTCTTGAGAGTCCCTTGGACTGCAAGGAGATCCAACCAATCCATTCTAAAGGAGATCAGTCCTGGGTGTTCTTTGGAAGGAATGATGCTAAAGCTGAAACTCCAGTACTTTGGCTACCTCATGCGAAGAGTTGACTCATTGGAAAAGACTCTGATGCTGGGAGGGATTGGGGGCATGA
This sequence comes from Bos mutus, assembly GCF_027580195.1. Lineage (NCBI taxonomy): Eukaryota > Metazoa > Chordata > Mammalia > Artiodactyla > Bovidae > Bos > Bos mutus. The sequence goes on along the minus strand of NC_091622.1, from coordinate 57,913,526 downwards.
AGAGAAGGGGATGACAGAGGATGAGATGGCTGGATGGCATCACCGACTCGATGGACCTGAGTTTGAGTGAACTCCGGGAGTTGGTGATGAACAGGGAGGCCTGGCGTGCTGCGATTCATGGGGTCGCAAAGAGTCGGACATGTCTGAGCGACTGAACTGAACTGAAGAGAGATACTTAAAGAGATACTTGTGCTCAGGGCAGGAGCGTGGCTGAGAGGAGCTACCCCGGGCCAGAGGTTGGGGGCAGTGGCTGAGACAAGCTACCCCGCGTCAGAGGTAAGGAGTGGCGGCTGCCCTTTGCTGGAGCAGCCATGAAGAGAGACCCCGCCTCCAAGGTAAGTGAAACCCAAGTAAGACGGTAGACACTGAGAGAAGGGATCAGAGGACAGACAGACTGAAACTACAATCACAGACAACTAGCCAATCTGATCACATGGACCACAGCCTTGTCTAACTCAATGAAACTAAGCCATGCTGTATGGTGTCACCCAAGACAGCCGGGTCATGGTGCAGAGGTCTGACAGAATGTGGTCCACTGGAGAAGGGAATGGCAAACCACTTCAGTATTCTTGCCTTGAGAACCCCATGAACAGTATGAAAAGGCAAGAAGATAGGGCACTGAAAGATGTACTCCCCAGGTCAGTAGGTGCCCAATATGCTACTGGAGATCAGTGGAGAAATAACTCCAGAAAGAATGAAGGGATGAAGTCAAAGCAAAAACAACACCCAGTTGTGAATGGGACTGGTGATAGAAGCAAGGTTTGATGCTGTGAAGAGCAATATTACGTAGGAACCTGGAATGTTAGGTCCATGAATCAAGGCAAATTGGAAGTGGTTTAACAGGAGATGACAAGAGTGAACATTGACATTCTAGGAATCAGTGAACTAAGATGGACTGGAATGGGTGAATTTAACTCAGATGACCATTATATCTACTACTGTGGGCAGGAATCCCTTAGAAGAAATGGAGTAGCCATCATAGTCAACAAAAGAGTCCAAAATGCAGTACTTGGATGCAATCTCAAAAACGACAGAATGATCTCTGTTCATTTCCAAGGCAAACCATTCAATATCATGATAATCCAAGTCTGTGCCCCAACCAGTAACGCTGAAGAAGCTGGTTCTATGAAGACCTACAAGACCTTCTAGAACTAACACCCAAAAAGATGTCCTTTTCATTATAGGGGACTGGAATGCAAAAGGAGGAAGTCAAGAAACACCTGGAGTAACAGACAAATTTGGCCTTGGAGTACAGAATGAAGCAGAGCAAAGGCTAATAGACTTCTGCCAAGGGAACACACTGGTCATAGTAAACACCTTCTTCCAACAACACAAGAGAAGACTCTACACATGGACATCACCAGATGGTCGACACCAAAATCAGATTGATTATATTCTTTGCAGCCAAAGATGGAAAAGCTCTACATAGTCAGCAAAAACAAGACCGGGAGCTGAATGTGGTTTGGATCATGAACTCCTTATTGCCAAATTCAGACTGACATTGAAGAAAGTGGAGAAAACCACTAGACCATTCAGGTATGACCCAAATCAAATCCCTTATAACTATACAGTGGAAGTGAGAAATAGATTTAAGGGACTAGATCTGATAGAGTGCCTAATGAACTATGGATGGAGGTTCGTGACATTGTACAGGAGATAGGAATCAAGACCATCCCCAAGAAAAAGAAGTACAAAAAAGCAAAATGGCTGTGTGAGGAGGCCTTACAAATAGCTGTGAAAAGAAGGGAAACAAAAAGCAAAGGAGAAAAGGAAAGATATACCCATTGGAATGCAGAGTTCCAAAGAATAGCAAAGAGAGATAAGAAAGCTTTCCTCAGGGATCAATGCAAAGAAATAGAGGAAAACAATAGAATGGAAAAGACTAGAGATCTCGTCAAGAAAATTAGAGATACCAACGGAACACTTCATCAAAGATGGGCTCAATAAAGGACAGAAATGGTATGGACCTAACAGAAGCAGAAGATATTAAGAAGAGGTGGCAAGAATACACAGAAGAACTGTACAAAAAAGATCTTCAAAACCCAGATAATGACGATGGTGTGATCACTCACCTAGAGCCAGACGTGGAATGTGAAGTCAAATGGGCCTTAGGAAGCATCACTAAAGCTAGTGGAGGTGATGGAATTCCAGTGGAGATATTTCAAATCCTGAAAGATGATGTTGTGAAAGTGCTGCACTCAGAATGCCAGCAAATTTGGAAAACTCAGCAGTGGCCACAGGACTGAAAAAGGTGAGTTTTCGTTCCAATCCGAAGAAAGGCAATGCCAAAGAATGCTCAAACTACCGCACAATTGTGCTCATCTCACACGCTAGTAAAGTAATGCTTAAAATTGTCCAAGCCAGGCTTCAGCAATATGTGAACTGTGAACTTCGAGATGTTCAAGCTGGTTTTAGAAAAGGCAGAGGAACCAGAGATCAAATTGCCAACATCCGCTGGATCGTCGAAAAAGCAAGAGAGTTCTAGAAAAGCATCTATTTCTGCTTTATTGACTATGCCAAATTCTTTGATTCTGTGGATCACAATAAAACTGTGGAAAATTCTGAAAGAAATGGGCATATCAGACCACCTGACCTGCCTTTTGAGAAACCTGTATGCAGGTCAGGAAGCAACAGTTAGAACTGGACATGGAACAACAGACGGGTTCCAAATAGGAAAAGGAGTACATCAAGGCTGTATATTGTCACCCTGCTTATTTAACTTATATGCAGAGTACATCATGAGAAACGCTGGGCTGGAGGAAGTAAAAGCTGGAATCAAGATTGCCAGGAGAAATATCAATAAGGCTTGATATGCAGATGACACCACCCTTATGGCAGAAAGTGAAGAAGAACTAAAGAGCCTCTTGATGAAAGTGTAAGAGGAGAGTGAAAAAGTTGGCTTAAAGCTCAACATTTAGAAAACTAAGATCATGGCATCTGGTCCCATCACTTCATGGGAAATCAATGGGGAAACAGTGGAAACAGTGGCTGACTTTATTTTTTTGGGCTCCAAAATCACTGCAGATGGTGACTGCAGCCATGAAATTAAAAGATGCTTGCTCCTTGGAAGAAAAGTTATGAACAACCTGCTGCTGCTGCTGCTAAGTCGCTTCAGTCGTGTCCGACTCTGTGCGACCCCATAGACGGCAGCCCACCAGGCTCCCCCGTCCCTGGGATTCTCCAGGCAAGAACACTGGAGTGGGTTGCCATTTCCTTCTCCAATGCATGAAAGTGAAAAGTGAAAGTGAAGTCTCTCAGTCGTCTCTGACTCTTAGCGACCCCAAGGACTGCAGCCTACCAGGCTCCTCTGTCCATGGGATTTTCCAGGCAAGAGTACTGGAGTGGGGTGCCATTGAACAACCTAGACAGCATATTAAAGAGCAGAGACATCACTTTGCCAACAAAGGTCCGTCTAGTCAAGGCTATGGCTTTTCTAGTGGTCATGTATGGATGTGAGAGTTGGACTATAAAGAAAGCTTAGCGCTGAAGAATTGATGCTTTTGAACTGTGGTGTTGGAGAAGACTCTTGAGAGTCCCTTGGACTGCAAGGAGATCCAACCAGTCCCTCCTAAAGGAGATCAGTCCTGGATGTTCATTTGATGGACTGATGTCAAAGCTGAAACTCCAGTATTTTGGCCACCTGATGAGAAGAGCCGATTCATTTGAAAAGACCCTGATGCTGGGAAAGATTGAGTACAGGGGGAGAAGGGGATGACAGAGGATGAGATGGTTGGATGGCATCACTGACTTGATGGACATTGGTTTGGGTGGACTCCAGGAGTTGGTGATGGACAGGGAGGCCTGGTGTGCTGTGGTTCATGGGGTTGCAAAGAGTTGGTCACGACTGAGCTACTGTACTGAACTGAACTGAACTGAAGAGAGATACTGTTGGTAGAATCTGTTTGATTTCCCTCACCAGATATCTCTAGGCATTCCCCATTCTGCTGCATTTGAAAGAATTTTTCCAAAGCCCAGCCCTTGGCCCCTTAGTGGTTGTGATTGGGTGGTAGTGCTATTAAATGAGTTGTGCCATTAGCATGACAAAATTTGTTATATATCTTGATGTGTTTCCCTTGTCTTTGTTCTGTAGTTGAAGGAAAAGTACATTTAGATTTTTAAAAGGAAAAAAATTCCAGTTAATTTAATCTAGACCATTTGGTACAGATTACCCAGCAAAATGCATTGTCTGATTCAGACACAGTGATTGCTATGCCCGATGCCCTCCCTAATAATGCTGTTGATTATGTTATTTCAGTTCTAGGTAGCCATCTTTCTATTTCATAGTCTTTAGAAACTAAAGCAGGAAGGCAAAGTTTGCACAGCTTGTTTTAAAGTATACCTTTCCTGTATCATTTTTTTAATGTGTATAATTCAAATTTTCTTTTTGAATCTAAAAAAATTTTCAATAAATTTTTAAAATTGCTTTTAAAAATGCAATAGAATTTTAAATTTTAAATTAAAAATTAAAAATTAATTAAAGTTAATTAAAATTAAAAATTAAATTAAAATTCTATAGAATTTCCTCCTTTCTTAGCTCCCCATGCAGTTTATATTTATTTCTAGTTAGCTGGAACTCCAGAAGTTATATGTAGTATTAGGGTAAGGGCTATATCTTTTTATATTTCCTATTTCAACTCTTTATATTTCATGTTGTCGTTATTCATTCAGTAAGTCATATCTGACTCTTTTTGACCCCATGGACTGCAGCATGCCAGGCTCCTCTGTCCTCCACTGCCTCCCAGAGTTTGCTCAAATTCACATCCATTGAATCAATATTGTCCTCACTGCCCCCTTCTACTTTTGCCTTCAATCTTTCCCAGCATCAGGTCTTTTCCAGTGAGTGGACTCTTCGAATTAGGTGGCCAAAGTACTGGCATTTCAGTCTCAGCATCCGCCCTTCCAATGAATATTCAGGGTTGATTTCTTTTAGGATTGACAGGCTTGATCTCTGCTGTCCAAGGGACTCTTAAGTCTTCTCCAGAACCACAGTTTGAAAGCGTTATACTTAATGCATGCTAAGTTGCTTCAGTTGTGTCTAACTCTTTTCAGTCCTATGGACTGAAGCCCACCAGACTCCTCTGTCTATGGGAATTCTTCAGGCTTGAATACCGGAGGGGGTTGCCATGCCCTCCTCCAGGGGATCTTCCCAACCCAGGGACTGATTTCGAGTCTCTTAACATCTCCTGCATTGGCAGCTCAGTTCAGTTCAGTTGCTCAGTTGTGTCCGACTCTTTGTGACCCCATGGACTGCAGCATGCCAGGCTTCCTTGTTTATCACCAAATTCAGGAGCTTGCTCAAATTTATGTCCATTGAGTTGGTGATGCCATCCAACCATTTCATCTTCTGTCATCCCCTTCTCCTCCTGCCTTCAATCTTTCTCAGCATCAGGGTCTTTTCCAATGAGTCAGTTCTTTGCATCAGGTGGCCAAAGTATTGGAGCTTCAGTTTCAGCATCAGTCCTTCCAATGAATATTCAGGACTGATTTCCTTTAGAATTGATTGGTTGGATCTCCTTGCAGTTTAAGGGCCTCTCAAGAGTCTTCTCCAACACCACAGTTCAAAAACATCAATTCTTTGGCACTTAGCTTTCTTTATGGTCCAACTCTCATATCCATACATGACTACTGGTAAAACCATAGTTTTGACTAGACAAACCTTTGTTGGCAAAGTACTGTCTCTGCTTTTTAATGTGGCATTGAACAGGTGAGTTCTTTACCATTAGCACCACCCAGGAGTCTCATTATATTTGCTTAGTTGCTCAGTCGTGTCTGATTCTTTGCAATCCCATAGACTGCAATGTCAGAGGAGCCCACCAGGCTCCTCTGTCCATGGCAATTTCCCAGGCAAGAATACTGGAGTGGGTTGCCATGACCTCCTCCAGCAGATCTTCCCAATCCAGAGATCGAACCCAGGTCTCTCACACTGTGGGTGCATTCTTTACTGTCTGAGCCACCTGGAAGCCCATTATACTTACCAGAAAATTCTATATTATTCCAACAACTAATTTCCTTGACCATGTAAATGATCTTTTTATGTGTGAATTTATTATGTATAATAGGATGTCAATACTCTGATTTATATGGTATTGATTTTTATTTTGATATTTTATACATTATTGCATATCACTTGCTTTGGTATCTCTGAGTTATACTCCTGAAAATACAAGCTTTACTCAAAATAGTGTTATTAGAGTCTAATTTCCCAAAGAAAATATTGTAATTAAACATTATATTTATTATCAATAAAAATTCCATTCAGAACGTCCTCTTATATCACATAAAAATGGAGAGAAAGTTAGACTGGGAATTAAGTGAGCAAAACATTAAAACAGTGGAAGACAATGGCATCCATACTTACCCGTGAGGTTAGGACCCTCCTTTCTCCTATTATCTTTATCGTTATTGCCTGGTTCTATTTAAATGAAAGAAGTATAACAGCAGGATTCTGCAAAGGTCATATGAAGACGAGATCAAGTGGTCTGAAAACAAATTAAGGAATATCACACTCATTTTTCCTAGAGGTTTTGTGTTAAATCAAGAGAAAAGACCTTTCCTTACATTGGGTCATGTTTCATATTAATATCATATCATATCATATCATATTTTCATACCAGAAAAATGACTGATAGTATTTAATTCTATGCAGTGTTTCTTTTGCCTATGATTGCCATAAACACACTCTAGTTGCTTCCCAAAGAGGCAGAGATCAACCGTATTTCCACATCATGCTGCTGATTTGGTTGTCTAAGGTGTCTAGTTGATCCAAAAAAGACAGTCAGATGAAAGAATAGTAATAATCCTTGGAAAGGAAACTACCAGCATTAATCAAATAGACATTATTAAAAAATAGGGCCTGATCCATGTTTATTAGAGTGGTGTTAATGGTGACATTAATGACACCACCGTTCTCCATTAATAACTGCTGCTGCTGCTGCTGCTGCTAAATTGCTTCAGTCGTGTCCGACTCTGTGCGACCCCATAGAGGGCAGCCCACCAGGCTCCCCCGTCCCTGGGATTCTCCAGGCAAGAACACTGGAGTGCGTTGCCATTTCCTTCTCCACCATTAATAACTACAATTCTCCATTTCTCACTTTTAGTAGGACTTGTGCCCAAGTTGTTAAAGAGACTTGGATTTGCCACTGCCTTCTCTGGCTCTTTGTACTCAAGCTTGGGCTTCTGTGTAAGTGCTGACGATGCTGTTTTCCAGTGATTTAATTTAAAAATCTACAATATTTGCTGGACCTGTTCTTAGATAGGGGCAGAATTAAGTAATTTACGACATCCTTGTTTTCAGAGACTTTCAATCTAAAATGGAAACCAGAAAGGACTCTTCATGCAAAGATAACTGATGGTATGAGGAAATAGATGATGAGTTTTTTTTTTAAACAGGTAGTCCAAATAAAGAGTGGTATCACTTTAGCTTCATAGGGTCAGAAGAGACTTCATGTGTGAGGAGGGGTTTGAACTGAGCGGGGTGTATCTAGAAGGGATGCAGAGAACACAGTTCAGTTCAATTCAGTCACTCAGTCTGACTCTTTGCAACCCCATGGACTGCAGCACACCAGACCTCCCTGTCCATCACCAACTCCCAGAGTTTACCCACTCGTGTCCATTGAGTCGGTGATGCCATCCAACCATCTCATCCTCTGTCATCTCCTTCTTCTCCTGCCCTCAATCTTTCACAGCATCAGGGTCTTTTCAAATGAGTCAGCTCTTTGCATCAGGTGGCCAAAATATTGGAGTTTCAGCTTCATCAGTCCTTCCAATGAACACAGTTCAGTTCAGTTCAGTTGCTCAGTCGTGTCCGACTCTTTGCGACCCCATGAATCACAGCACGCCAGGCCTCCCCCTGTCCATCACCAACTCCTGGAGTTCACTCAGACTCACGTCCATCAAGTTGGTGATGCCATCCAGCCATCTCATCCTCTGTCGTCCCCTTTTCCTCCTGCCCCCAATCCCTCCCAGCATCAGAGTCTTTTCCAATGAGTCAACTCTTCACATGAGGTGGCCAGAGTACTGGAGTTTCAGCTTCAGCATCATTCCTTCCAAAGAAATCCCAGGGCTGATCTCCTTCAGAATGGACTGGTTGGATCTCCTTGCAGTCCAAGGAACTCTCAAGAGTCTTCTCCAGCACCACAGTTCAAAAGCATCAATTCTTTGGTGCTCAGCCTTCTTTATAGTCCAACTCTCACATCCATACATGACCACAGGAAAAAACCATAGCCTTGACTAGATGGACCTTTGTTGGCAAAGTAATGTCTCTGCTTTTGAATATGCTATCCAGGTTGGACATAACTTTCCTTCCAAGGAGTAAGCGTCTTTTAATTTCATGGCTGCAGTCATCATCTGCAGTGATTTTGTTGTAACACAGTAGTTACAACAAAATGTGGAAGAAAGAGGTTGGAAAAACAAGTGAGAGCTTTAAGTATAGTACTTCAATTTAGGTCAAGGAGTAGGGGCATCAAACAGTTGGCAACTTATTCAAGCAAAGCTAGATTTTCCTAGACCAGCTTGAATTTCATGACATTTGCCCTTTTCAATTGAGGTGATTGTTAAGTGTTATTTCATATTAAACGTTTTACACTGCTTATACAAATATACTTACATAACTTTTTTTTTCAGCCGATGTCCTGGTTTGATCTTTGGGAAATAGAATCATTTATTCAGTCTTCAAATATTTGCTCAATATTTTGTGCCAGGTTCAGGAATGAACATTTGTGTAAAAGTTCAAAAATTACTTATTAGGTGCTTGCTATGTGTCAGGCTCTGTTCTAGTTGCTGAGGGTACATCACTGAACAAATGGAAAAGAGAAATCTCTGCTCCCATGGAGCTTTTATTTCAGTGATATGTTAGTTTTCTAGAAGCGCCACAGACTAAGTGTCTTGCATGTGCATGTGTGTGAGCTCGATCATGTCTGACTCCTTGTGACCCCATGGACTGTAGCCTTCCAGGCTCCTCTGCCCATGGGATTGCCCAGGCAGGAATACTGGAGTGAGTTGCCATTCCCTTCTCTATAGGATCTTCCCAACTCAGGGATTGAACCCGTGTCTCCTGCATTGGCAGGTGGATTCTTTACCATTGTGCCACCTGGGAAACCTAAGTGTCTTAAACAACAGAAATTTATTTTCTGACATATCTGGAGGCTGGAAGTATGAGATCAAGTGGTCAGTAGAATCCGTTTCTTGTTAGGGCCATGATCTATTCCAGGCCTGGATCCTTGTCTTGTAGGATGGTCTCTCCTTATGTCTTAACATTGTCTTCCCTCTTTCCTCGTCTGTGTTTAGATTTCCCCTTCCTATAATGACAATATAAGGATATAATATATAAAGAATATCCTTATATTGGATAAGGGTCCACCCTAATCCTCATTTTAACTTAATTACTTCATTAAAGATCCCATCTCCTAATATGGTCGTATTCTGAAGTTGGACTTCAGCATATGGATTTGGCCAGAGGGATGGCCATGGGACACAATCTGGGCCATCACAGGTGAGCACGGATGCAGAGCAGTGAATGATGCCCAGAACTCAGGAGTTCCTTATTGCTGTGTGGCAGGCACTGTACCTGGCACAGTCATATACATCACTGCATTTAGTGCTGTAGCACCCCGTGAGGTAAATATTGCTGGCCCCACTTTACAGCGAGGAAACTGAGGGCATACCGCATTTGTATGGAGTTTGTATGGAGGTTTGCTTCAGTGATACTGTGTTTAATGTTTTCACTAGGTTGAAACCTTGGAAATGGAAAGTGAGCCATGGCTAAAAGTATAGAGCATGTATTTATGGCTTTTACAGATGCAGAACTGACAATTTCTGGGTGTGAGTATAGAGAGTGGAAATTGTTTTTTTGTTTTGTCTTTTTATATTGGGTTCTAAGAATGAAACCAAAAATAAGAGCGATCTTTGATAATTATCTTTTTATCTCTGTAGATAGTTCAATAAGTTGTATTATGTAATAACATATTATTACAAATAAATGTAATTATTTATAATATATATAAACACTAGATAATTTTATATATATATATATATATATATATATATATATATATATCTCCATCCATCCATCCATCATCTATCCACCCAACCTTCATTGAACATCACCCATGTCCTTGGCACTATTGTGCCCTGAATTGCTTACTTTTCTATCTTCTCTCTCCTCTCCTTCTCTCTCCTTTGACCGCCTTAACTTCTGCCCCTTTATTTGATTCTTGGATCTCCAATTTTTGACCCACATCTTCAATATTATGCCCTTCTCAAGTCCTTTCTGTTATTCCCTTCTCTCTGGTTAAACTATGACTTCTCATCTTATTTTCAACAAACAGATTGTTTCCTCCATGTTCTTTTGAAAATTTTCTAGTCAGGTACAAGAAAATGATTTTTTTGGAGTATGTGTGTGTGTTGTAGTAAACTCATTATAATTTCATGCCTTAATAAAGAAGTGCTGCTAATATAAAACAAAATCTAAATATTTATCTGCATCTATCACCTATCTATATTTTGGATCATTTCTTTCTTTTAATTATAATCTCCTGGAGAAAGTCAGTTTGATCTGTTTAATTTAATATAGCATCTGGCACTTGTGGTAATCACTTCCTAAACTTTTGAAAGAGGCAGTCCTTTTTGGGTCTTCTAATGTGTTTGTTGCACCTCTGATATAAATGCAGAAATGAATTCAGAAATGCACAGCCCGAGATTAATGTGATTTCAGATAATGCCTATAAAGTTATCTCTGTCCTTTCTGTCATAAGCTGGATATGAGAAATCCAAGTCAGCAATAATACAGTAAATCATTGACTACTTAGGCAGACCCATCGGGAAAGGGTTTGTATTTACCCCGCTGTTTCCACACAAGTCACTTCAGTTCAGTTCAGTTCAGTCACTCCATTGTGTCTGACTCTTTGCAACCGCATAAACTGTAGCACGCCAGGCCTCCCTGTCCATCACCAACTCCCAGAGTTTACTCAAACTCATGTCCATTGAGTCGGTGATGCCATCCAACCATCTCATCCTCTGTCATCCCCTGCTCCTGCCCTCAATCTTTCCCAGCATCAGGGTCTTTTCAAATGAGTCAGCTCTTCGCATCAGGTGGCCAAAGTATTGGAGTTTCAGCTTCAATATCAGTCTGTCCAATGGACACCCAGGACTGATCTCCTTTAGGATGGACTGGTTGGATCTCCTTGCAGTCCAAGGGACTCTCAAGAGTCTTCTCCAGCACCACAGTTCAAAAGCATTAATTCTTTGGTGTTCAGCTTTCTTTATAGTGCAACTCTCACATCTATACATGACTACTGGAAAAACCATAGCTTTGATTAGATGGACCTTTGTTGACAAAGTAATGTCTCTGCTTTTTAAAATGCTGTCGAGGTTGGTCATAACTTTCCTTCCAAGGAGCAGGTGTCTTTTAATTTCATGGCTGCAATCACCATCTGCAGTGATTTTGGAGCCCCAAAAAATAAAGTCAGCCACTGTTTCCACTGTTTCCCCATGTATTTGGCATGAAGTGACGGGACTGGATGCCATCTTAGTTTTCTGAATGTTGAGATTTAAGCCAACTTTTTCACTCTCCTCTTACACTTTCATCAAGAGGCTCTTTAGTTTTTCTTCACTTTCTGCCATAAGGATGGTGTCATCTGCATATCTGAGCTTATTTATATTTCTCCTGGAAATCTTAATTCCAGCTGTACTTCCTCCAGCCCAGCGTTTCTCATGATGTACTCTGCATATAAGTTAAATAAGCAGGGTGACAATATACAGCCTTGATGTACTCCTTTTCCTATTTGGAACCAGTCTGTTGTTCCATGTCCAGTTCTAACTGTTGTTAGAACTGTTGTTAGAACTGTCAGTTCCTGACCTGCATACAGGTTTCTCAAGAGGCAGGTCAGGTCAGGTGGTCTGGTATTCCCATCTTTTTAAGAATTTTCCACAGTTTGTGGTGATCCACACAGTCAAAGGCTTTGGCATAGTCAAGAAAGCAGAAATAGATGTTTTTCTGGAATTCTCTTGCTTTTTTGATGATCCAGCATTTGTTGGCAATTTGACCTCTGGTTCTTCTGCCTTTTCTAAAACCAGCTCGAACATCAGGAAGTTCACGGTTCACATATTGCTGAAGCCTGGCTTGGAGAAATTTGATCATTACTTTACTAGCGTGTGAGATGAGTACAATTGTGCGGTGGTTTGAGCATTCTTTGGCATTGCCTTTTTGGGATTGGAATGAAAACTGACCTTTTCCAGTCCTGTGGCCACTGCTGAGTTTTCCAAATTTGCTGGCATTCTGAGTGCAGCACTTTCACAGCATCATCTTTCAGGATTTGAAATATCTCCACTGGAATTCCATCACCTCCACTAGCTTTGTTCATAGTGATGCTTCCTAAGGCCCACTTGACTTCACATTCCAGGATGTTTGGCTCTAGGTGAGTGATCACACCATCGTCATTATCTGGGTTGTGAATATCTTTTTTGTACAGTTCTTCTGCATATTCTTGCCACCTCTTCTTAATATCTTATGCTTCTGTTTAGGTCCATACCATTTCTGTCCTTTATCGAGCCCATCTTTGCATGAAATGTTCTCTTGGTATCTCTAATTTTCTTGACGAGATCTCTAGTCTTTCCCATTCTATTGTTTTCCTCTATTTCTTTGCATTGATCCCTGAGGAAGGCTTTCTTATCTCTCTTTGCTATTCTTTGGAACTCTGCATTCCAGTGGGTATATCTTTCCTTTTCTCCTTTGCTTTTTGCTTCCCTTCTTTTCACAGCTATTTGTAAGGCCTCCTCACACAGCCATTTTGGTTTTTTGCATTTCTTTTCAATGGGGATGGTCTTGATCCCTGTCTTCTATACAATGTCACAAACCTCTGTCCATAGTTCATCAGGCACTCTGTCTACGAGATCTAGTCCCTTAAATCTATTTCTCACTTCCACTGTATAATCATAAGGGATTTGATTTAGGTCATACCTGAATAGTCTAGTGGTTTTTCCTCACTTTCTTCAATTTAAGTCTGAATTTGGTAATAAGGAGTTCATGATCTGAGCCACAGTCAGCTCCCTGTCTTGTTTTGGCTGACTGCATAGAGCTTCTCCATCCTTGGCTGCAAAGAATATAATCAATCTGGTTTTGTTGTTTGCCGTCTGGTGATGTCCATGTGTAGAGTCTTCTCTTGTGTTATTGGAAGTGGGTGTTTGCTATGACCAGTGTGTTCTCTTGGCAGAAGTCTATTAGCCTTTGCCCTGCTTCATTCTGTACTCCAAGGCCAAATTTGCCTGTTACTCCAGGTGTTTCTTGACTTCCTCCTTTTGCATTCCAGTCCCCTATAATGAAAAGGACATCTTTTTTGGGTGTTAGTTCTAGAAGGTCTTGTAGGTCAGTTACATTCAACAAATGTTCTTTGGAAAGTCTGAAGAGCTAGAGTACACTATCTAGAAGATTCCACTTATCAAAAGATAAGTAGAGGGTTTTCCCCTTCAAGGCATGTTGGAGCAACAAGGACCAGACCTAACTGTTCATCGTAAATAATTATGGTTGGATAAAATTTGAAAAGGTGGTTTTTAGACATTAGACAACAGTCTGCATAAGACTGTGATCCTTGAGAGAAAAGAAACAAAGTGAACTTGATAATTACCCTGGCTTTCTGCCTGGAAGCAATTTCTAGAGTGTAGATTCAGACAGATCCTGGCAGCCTTGCTGAGTTGATGAGCTGGAGGTCAGAGTTTGGGGAGGCTAAGGTGAGTAGAGGCAGTGTGGGATAGAATTCTGGGAAGGAGGGAGCTATGAGAAAAATGTAGTGTCAATATGTAGTGAAGGGTGTCTTTTGCTGAACACCATGAGAGAAATGTATAGAATGGTACTCTACAGGGCTGGACAGAAAAGACTGGTGAACTCTAAGTTGAATAAATCCCAGGGCACGCATGAAATGAGAAAATGTTTGTGGCTTGGAGAGCCAAATGGGTAAGTCCTTGTTCATCCTTGGAATATTCAATGGAGACCCTAAAATAATTATACATTAGTAATGAGTCTGAACTATCCTTGGAGTGAAAGATCCTCTAGACCAGGGAAATATTTTCTTAAATTTACAGAGAGCAAATATTTTTGGCTTGTGGGTCATATGGTCTCCATCACAACTACTCAGTTCTGCCATTATGATATGAAGGCAGCTACAGGCAATACATTAGTGAATGGGTGTGACTATGTTTCAGTAAAACTTTATTAACAAAAATAGATGGCCAACCTGTGGGTTGTAGTTTGACCTCTGCTCTAGACCAGCATTGACCTATAGAAATATAATTAATGCAAGCCATATATGTAAATTAAAATGTCTAGTAACTGTAGTAAAAAATTAATAATAAATAGGTTAAATTAATTTTAATAATATATTCTATTTAACCCAATATATCCAAAATATCAATTGAACATATAATCAATATAAAAATTATTAATGAGAAGTTTGCATTCTTTTTCTCACATTAAGTTTTCAAAATTTGTGTATTATAGATGAAGCAAAACCTTTATATTTTATACCTATAACACATTTTATTTCAGATTAGTCATAGTTCAATAACCGTATAGTAATTGCCATCCTGGATAGCACAATGCCAATCTCTTAAAAACAAGTTTTGATAGAATGAAACTGATGAGCAATTAACTTCACCACCTATCAAAACCAAACCCAATGCTCTTTAAAAGAAGACAGCACGATGCAGACACTTGTCAATATCAAGACATGCTAAAAAGTGGACCAAAAAACACAAAAAACACCAAAAAACAAAAAACAACCCAATAACAAAGGAAGAACTAGCTAAGATAAAAAGACCTAGAAATGAGAAGATAATATAATTAGCAGACAAGAGTATTAAAATAGGCTTTATTATTATGTATAAGTATTTAATGGAAAACATTAAAAGAATCAGAAGAAAAATGAAAAATATAGAAAAGAACTAAATGAAACATCTAGAGATGAAAAAAATACTATCTAAGATGAGGATTTCACTGAATGGGATTAATAGAAGATCAGGCATTATAGAAGAAAAGATTAGTAAACCTGCAAACATAGCAATTGATTTGATACAAGGTGAACCACAGAGAGGAAAAAAAAGACTGAAAAAAATAAAGGAAAAGAGGTTCACTGATCTGTGGGATAATATAAAATGATCTACCATAAATGGGGAAATGAAAAGGGGGCAGAAAAAATATTTGAAGATATAATGCCTTAAACACTTTAAGGTTTGATGAAAACTATGCTATGCTATGCTATGCTAAGTCACTTCAGTCGTGTCGGACTCTGTGTGACCCCATAGACGGTAGCCTACCAGGCTCCCCCATCCCTGGGAGTCTCCAGGCAAGAACACTGGAGTGGGTTTCCATTTCCTTCTCCAATGCATGAAAGTGAAAAGTGAAAGTGAAGTCGCCTTGTCCTGTCCGACTCTTAGCGACCCCATGGACTGCAGCCTACCAGGCTCCTCTGTCCATGGGATTTTCCAGGCAAGAGTACTGGAGTGGGGTGCCATTGCCTTCTCCGTGATGAAAACTATATTTCATAAATCAAAAAGCTTAAGAGCTCATTTAAAAAAAAGAAATTAAGACACATAATAGTCAAATTACTAAAAACTAGCATTGAAGAGAAACTTAAAAGCAATTAGAGAAAAGTCCACCTTACACACAGAAGAATCGACAAGTACATGACAATAGATTTCAGTTCAGAAACTTTGCCAGCCAGAAGACAATGAAATAACATCCTAAAAGTGCTAAAAAAGAAAAGTCAACTTCTGTATCGAATGAAAATATCTTGCAGAAACAAAAGTGAAATAAAAACTTTAGCAGACAAACAAAATTTCAGGAAATTTGTTGCCAGCTAATATATACTATAAGAAGTATTTTCTTTAGAAAATCATTCAGGCTAAAACAAAATGATACCAGATGGAAATTTGGAATACAGTGTGCCAAAGGTGCTAAATATGTGGATAAATAGACAATATTTTCTTTAAAAATTTCTTTAAAAAGTTAACCTCACTGTTTAAGGAACAAATAATTACAATGCATTTTTGAGATGTATCAAACAATTAGAAGTAAAATGTATGACAGTCGCTTGAAGAACAGGGTGGGGAAAATGGCAATTCATACTCGTAAGGGTTTTACATTATACATGAAGTGGTATAATATTATTTGAACATATATTATGAATTAAAAATACATATTGTAAAATGTAGAGCAATCATTAAAAATTTAGTAAGTTAAAAAAAAATAACACCAAGAGTGCTATTTATAAAGAGAATACTAAGAATATCAATTAACTCAAAAGAACCAAGAAAAAAGGAAAGAGTAACAAGTTGAGACAAATAGAACGCAAATGGTAAATGGCATATTTGAACTTAACCATACTGATAATTATATTAAATGTAAATATTCTAAATAGTTCAATGAAAAATCAGAGATTGTCAGACTAGATTTAAAACAGTAAGTCTATTACATACTTTGTGTGAGAAAACCACTTTAAATATATAGACGAGATAGGTTAAAATGAACAGGATGGAAAAAGATGTGCTATACAAACACCAATTACAAGAAAGCTGGAGTGGCTATATTAAAATCTTGTTGACGAGCGACATGTTATTATGTCCTTTGTTCAGTTCAGTTCAGTCGCTCAGTCGTGTCCGACTCTTTGTGACCCCATGGACTGCAGCATACCAGGCCTCCCTGTCCATCACCAATTCCCAGAGTTTACTCAAACTCATGTCCATTGAGTCAGTGATGCCATTCAACCATCTCATCCTCTGTCATCCCCTTCTCCTCCCGCCTTCAATCTTTCCTAGCATTAGGGTCTTTTCCAATGAGTCAATTCTTTGCATCAGGTGGCCAAGTATTGGAGTTTCAGCTTCAGCATCAGTCATTCCAATGAACATTCAGGACTGATTTCCTTTAGGATGGACTGGTTGGATCTTCTTGCAGTTCAAGGGACTCTCAAGAGTCTTCTCCAACACCATAGTTCAAAAGCATCAATTCTTTGGTGCTCAGCTTTCCTTATAGTCCAACTCTCACATCCATACATGACTACTGGAAAAACCATAGCTCTGACTAGATGGATCTTTGTTGGCAAAGTAATGTCTCTGCTTTTTAGTATGCTGTCTAGGTTGGTCATAACTTTTCTTCTAAGGAGTAAGTGTCTTTTAATTTCATGACTACAGTCATCATCTGCAGTGATTTTGGAGCCCAAAAAAATGAAGTCTGTTACTGTTTCCACTGTTTCCCAATCTATTTTCCATGAAGTGATGGGACTAGATGCCATGATCTTCGTTTTCTGAATGTTGAGCTTTAAGCCAACTTTTTCACTCTCCTCTTTCACTTTCATCAAGAGGCTTTTTAGTTCCTCTTCACTTTCTGCCATAAGGGTGGTTTCATCTGCATATCTGAGGTTGTTGATATTTCTCGCGGTAATCTTGATTCCAGCTTGTGCTTCATCCAGCCAAGCATTTCTCATGATGTACTCTGCATATAAGTTAAATAAGCAGGGTGATAATATACAGCCTTGTTGTACTTCTTTTCCTATTTGGAACCAGTCTGTTGTTCCACGTCCAGTTCTAACTGTTGCTTCCTGACCTGCATATAGGTTTATCAAGAGGCAGGTCAGGTGGTCTGGTATTCCCATCTCTTTAAGCATATTCCACAGTTTGTGGTGATCCACACAGTCAAAGACTTTGGCATAGTCAATAAAGCAGAAATAGATGTTTTTCTGGAACTCTCTTGCCTTTTTTACCCAAACGTTATTGACTGCAGTGTTTCAATATTCACTTACATAACAAATCACTGACCACAGGCATTAGTTTCTGCAAATCCCCTGGTCAATAATGTGTTAATATTAGACAAAGCAGACAACGTAAAAAAGAATATTGCTATGAATGAGAAGGGATCTTTTATAATGATAAAGAGATCAGTTCATCAGGAAGATGTGATAACCTTAAATATAACAGTACTTCAAAATACATGAAGCAAAACCTGATAGAATGAGTCAGAGGTCTGGAAATCATTTAAATTAATTGAAATTAATCAGTTGTGTGGCACTGGGGAAATTATTTGATCTAGGAGTGAAAGCTTGCTCCCTTATAAAAATGATAGCATGTATATCATGAGAATTTTATGAAAATTAGATAAAAGTACATGTGAAATTTTTTAAAAATCCAACTTCATGAACTAAAGGGAAATTTTTAAATCCACAATTACAATTGGATTAGCCAACAGTCTTCAGTTAGTAATCAAGAAAGAAGACAGAACATCCACAGGGATATTGAAGACTTGAATGACACCATCAGTGAACTGGATCTAATTGGCATTCATAGAATACTTTGCCCAACAACAGTAAACTGCACCTTCTTTTCAAGGTCACGTTGTTACCTAGTTGGTAAATTTCAATAAATGGTATAAACCTCTAGCTAGACTTATTAAGAAAAAAAAAACATAGAAGACACAAACTGTCAATTCAGGAATGAAAATGGGATGTGCTGCAGATGCTGCAGACATCATAAGGGTGATAAATATATGAATAATTTTATGTAGATAAATTCAACAATTAGAAGAATGGGCAAATTCCTTAGAAGATACAATTAACCAATATGACTGAAGAAGTAGGAAACCTGAATATCCCAAATCTAGTAAAGAAATTAAATGTGTAAATTAAAAAATTTCCCACAAAGAAAATTTTAGGCCCATATGGCTTCACTTGTGAATTCTAGAAAATATTGTAAAAAGAAACATACCAATGTTTCACGAACTCAGAAAATAAGAGGATGGAGTACTTCTGAACTCATTTTAAAAGACCAGTATCACCTTGACAGTAACATCACAAGACAGAGAGAGAGAAAGAAAAACAAGTAGAGACCAATATGCCTCATAAACATACCTACAAAAATTCTTAGCAAAATAATAGCAAGTTGAATTCAGCCATCTCTTGAAAAAAATAATGCCTTGTGACCAAAGGGGTAGGGGTTACTTCAGGAACGTAAAAAGTCTAGAGGAAAACCATTGAAGGTGAGGATGTGTGCCAATGGGAAATAAAGATAAAAAGGGAATATCACAAGCTCCAATAGTCTTGATTTCCATTCTTATTTATAGCAGCTGACATTTCTGAGCATTTATCACATTCCAGAAAGCATTTTCAGAGTTGTATGTGAATTAATCTCATTTAATCTTTGCAAGAACCCCATGAGGTAGGCACCATTTTATAAATAAGTAAACTAAAGCACAGAATGTTAAAACAAACTTCAAAAAACTAAGATCATGGCATCTGGTCCCATCACTTCATGGCAAATACTTGGGGAAACAATGGAAACTGTCACAAACTTTATTTTCTTGGGCTTCAAAATCACTGTGGATGGTGACTGCAGTCATGAAATTAAAAGATGCTTACTCCTTGGAAGAAAAGCAATGATAAACCTAGACAGTGTATTAAAAAGTGGAGACATAACTTTGCCTACAAAGGTCCATATAGTCAAAGCTGTGGTTTTTCCAATAGTCATGTACTAATGTGAGAACTGGACAATAAAAAGGCTGAGCGCTAAAGAATTGATGCCTTCAAACCGTGGTGCTGGAGAAGACGCTTTAGATTCCCTTGGATTGCAAGGAGTTCAAACCAGTCAATCCTAAAGAAATCAACCCTGAATATTCATTAGAAGGACTAATGCTGAAACTAAAGCTCCAATCCTTTGGCCACCTGATGGGAAGAGTCTACTCTTTGGAAAAGACCCCGATGCTGGGGAAAATTGAAGGCAGGGGGAGAAGGGGAGGACAGAGCATGAGATGGTTGGATGGTATCACCGACTCAATGTACATGAGTTTGAGCAAACTCTGGGAGATCGTGAAGGACAGGGAAGCCTGGTGTACTGCAGTCCATGGGGTCGCAGAGTCAGACACAACTGAGTGACTGAACAACAACAAAAAGCACAGAGAAACTTAAAAACTTGTCCACGGTCCCGTAACACTTGGACTTATACTGTCTGTCTCCAGATCCCTGTGGCTCAGATGGTAAAGAATCTGTCTGCAGTTGCCCCTGGGTCAGGAAGATCCCCTGGAGAAGGGAATGGCTACCCACTCCAGTATTCTTGCCTGGAGAATTCCATGGACAGTCCATGGGGTTGCAAAGCGTCGGACACAACTGAGAGACTAACACACTTTGCTAATGTACTCTTTATACAGAACTGCTCATTTTCTGTGCTTTTGCCTAGCAAGACTGTTTTCATCATTCCTGAAGTGGCTCATCAGTAAAGAATCTGCCTGCCAGTGCAAGAGACATACGATATGTGGGTTGGATCCCACAGTCCAGAAAATCCCCTGGCGGAGGAAATGGCAACCCACTCCAATGTTCTTGCCTAGAGAATTCTATGGACAGAGGAGCCTGGTGGGCTACAGTCCATGGGGTCGCCAAGAGTCAGACATGACTGAATATTCATACAACACAACAAAAACATTTATGACTTTTTCAGCCCATAGTTAAGAACTGCTTTCTGAGTCAAAGTATTAAGCAGTTACAAATGCAAAATATATTTTAAAATAAAAGTATGTTTATTAAATTATAAAACTCATGATACTAGAGTGGGAGATATGCTACTTTCAGATCAGATCAGATCAGTCGCTCAATCGTGTCCGACTCTTTGTGACCCCATGAATCACAGCACGCCAGGCCTCCCTGTCCATCACCAACTCCCGGAGTTCACTCAGACTCACGTCCATCGAGTCAGTGATGCCATCCAGCCATCTCATCCTCTGTCGTCCCCTTTTCCCTCCTGCCCCCAATCCCTCCCAGCATCAGAGTCTTTTCTAATGAGTCAACTCTTTGCATGAGGTGGCCAAAGTACTGAGTTTCAGCTTTAGCATCATTCCTTCCAAAGAAATCCCAGGGCTGGTCTCCTTTAGAATGGACTGGTTGGACCTCCTTGCAGTCCAGGGGACTCTCAAGAATCTTCTCCAACACCACAGTTCAAAAGCATCAATGCTTCAGCGCTCAGCCTTCTTCACAGTCCAACTCTCACATCCATACATGACCACTGGAAAAACCATAGCCTTGACTAGATGAACCTTTGTTGGCAAAGTAATGTCTCTGCTTTTGAATATTCTGTCTAGGTTGGTCATAACTTTCCTTCCAAGGAGTAAGCGTCTTTTAATTTCATGGCTGCAGTCACCATCTGCAGTGCTTTTGGAGCCCAGAAAAATAAAGTCTGACACTGTTTCCACTGTTTCCCCTTCTATTTCCCATGAAGTGATGGGACCAGATGCCATGATCTTCATTTTCTGAATGTTGAGCTTTAAGCCAACTTTTTCACTCTCCTCTTTCACCTTCATCAAGAGGCTTTTGAGTTCCTCTTCACTTTCTGCCATAAGCGTGGTGTCATCTGCATATCTGAGGTTATTGATACCTCCTAAATTTTTATGTGACTACAAATGTTGCCATCTCCAAGAAGTGGAAAAAATACTTTCCCTTTTCTAGGTGTAGAACAAAATGCTTGTACTTTTCCCCCTGTGTAGACTAGAGTTCAGTGCTGGCACTGTGACTTGAGCAAGGTATTTAAGCCCTGTGGGCTTTAGCTCTCAAATTTGCAAAATGGAACAGGATAGTGTGAGGATGAGGAAGATATCCAGGTATTCTTTTATTCTCTCTGATTCTCCCTAGCTTTTCTCCTCCACAGTGCTTGAGTTTCAGAAGTTTGACCTTCTCCAGAAAAGCTTTTTTCAAACTTTTTGGACCATTGTCCACAATAAGAAATAACTTTACTTCACAAACCAGTAGACACATGATGCACATATATATGTATAATGGAAGTGATCACCTAGTTTTTTGTACACACTAGGAAAATTATTACCTTTGAAAGTAACTGTGGTGCACCTATGGATTGAAGTCAATGGCTTTTCCATGGTTCAAATAAATAGATTATGGCTTGTATGTGTAAGTTTTTTAATGTTTCTATGAACCAAAATCACTATGGATTGTGACTGCAGCCACAAAATTAAGACACTTTCTACTTGGAAGAAAATCTATGACAAACCCAGACAGTTTATTGAAAAGCAGAGGCATCATTTTGCTGACAAAGGTTCGCATAGTCAAATCTATGGTTTTTCCAGGAGTCATGTATGGATATGAGAGTCGGACCATAAAGAAGGCTGAGTGCCCCAGAAGTGATGCTTTCAAATTGTGGTGCTGAAGAAGAGTCTTGAGAGCTCTTTGGACCTCAAGGAGATCAAACCAGTCAGTCCTGAATATTCATTGGAAGGACTGATGCTGAAGCTGAAGCTCCAGTACTTTGGCCACCTGATGCAAAGAGCTGATTCATTGGAAAAGACCCTGATGCTGGGAAAGATTGAAGATAGGAAGAGAAATGGGAAACAGAGGAGAGATGGTTGGATGGCATCACCAACTCAATGGATACGAGTTTGAGCAAACTCTGGGAGATAGTGAAGGACAGGGAAGCCTTGGCGTGCTGCAGTCCATGGGGTCACAAAGAGTCGGACATGACTTAGCAACTGAACAGCAACAACAATGAACCAAAATGTAGATAAAAAAGCATCTTGAGTAAACATTCTCTATGATATGTATACAAATATTAGTAAGAAGTAAACCCCGTTTACTGTGATCTAGTAGCCCCTATGCAGCCGGGGTGGAGACTTCCGGGGAGGGAAATGAGGGAGTGTTATTGGGAAGGTTGATATTGATGAGGATAAGATAATAAAAGTTGTGTGTGTGTGCACACTTGGGTGTGTGTACATGCACCTAACCAGTCACAGAACCCTGCCATCACCCCTTTCACCTCCTTCCTTCTAGCCCTGCTTCTGTCCTTCCACATGTTCCTCTTAGCCTACAGAGTTTAAGATCAGCAGTTCTTAATATTTCTTGGACCTTATCCTGAGAACAAGGATAAGGATGTATGTAACACATCCATTACACACAGAAAATTTCATATGTATCAGGGGTTCTGGAACCTTAGATTTAGGAATATCTGACCTGTAGAGTTTGTACAAAGTTAATTCATAGATAAAACTATATTTAGCCAATAAATATATGAAAGGTGGTCAAGCTCACTAGCAATGAGTTAAAGAACTCTATTAGAGAACTCATAAAAAGATCTGTGTTACATATAAATGCTTTTGTATATATTTAGAATATATATGCATTTGCCTACTAAGACATCCTCAGCTGCCTAACACTCATCCTGTCCTTCAAGACTCAGTTTCAGCATCACCTTTCCCAGAACCTCTGGTCCACTAGCCACCTCCAGCCCAGTGGGTAGGGTGCTGCTGAGGGCTCCGTGTTCCAAGATGTATTTCCCCTATTACACCACTTTTTGTGCCCTCCTGCCAGTTTGTTTTAGCATCTGTTTTCTTTAGGTAAGAACACTCTGAAGATAGAAGCAGGGCTTTGTGTCATTGCGTCTCCATTGCATAACCCAGTGCCTGGCCACTGGAGGCTCCCACTAAGTGATTATCTGACGGTAAAATGCCCACACTTGCTTTCTGGCATCCTTAAAGAACTATGAGACACTGAATTTTTTTTTTTTTCTTTTCTTTTTTTTTTTACAAACCCTTGTGTCGAGGGGAGACACTGAATTTTTAAAATTTCTTGCCGATTACCTTTTTGCATAGAACCTAGATTGAAATTTAGAATCACAAAACTACTGTACTTTTTAAGTGGAAATGACTTAGGAGGAGTTGTTTTCAATTAAGTGTCAATAGACTAGTGCAAATTCTCACACTCAAAGGAAAAATGATAAAAATATGAGCAATGGAGCAGATTTTTTAAAAATAGGTTAAATGATGCTTTCTTATTCTGATATTATGTTTCCCATTCATTTTAAGGTTATTTTTTGATTCTATGCTAGTATTTTTTGAAAAGTTCTATTAAATCAAAAATTCTGGAAATTTCCAGCTCTAGTGTCTTTCTGCTCAGAACTAAAATCCAGAGAGATTGTGATTTTGCCCATGGCCAAAACAAGAAATAAACATTTCAGTCCAGTATCTTTCTGCTATTATGTTTAATGCAATTGTGTACATTTAAAATTTTTACAGATATGTTTGGTGCAATTGGTTTTCTGTTCAGCCTTTCAAATTTAGAAATGAAACGGTCAGTTAATATGTTTGTTGTTTTATAGTCAGAAACAGGTTTGCTCTCTGAGAAATATCTATAACCATATGATATTGCTGACTGTCAGTGTTTGGTGAGGTTTTAAGAAATGTCAGAATCTTCAAATTATATATATATCTAATATTAATATTGGGGCTTTCTTTGTGGCTCAGATGGTAAAGAATCTGCCTGCAGTGCAGGAGACCTGGGTTTCAGGTCTTGGGTCAGAAAGATCCCCTGGAGAAGGGAATAGCAACCCACTCCAGTATTCTTGCCTGGGAAATCCCATGGACAGAGGCGCCTGGTGGGCCACAGTCCTTGGGGTTACAAAGAGTCGTACACAACTCAGCGACTAACACTTTAATATTGACTTTGATATGGAATTAAAGACTGTTTTCTTTCCATTTTTGGATGTGTCTTAATTTTGAAGGTGTTGTAAGCACTTTAAAAAGAAGAGATTTTGAATTTGGCTATTGCTTTAATTCTGATTTTAAACATCTGAATACTGTCCATCTAAGAAATTCCACTTCTAGGAGCTCATTATAAGAAAATAATGAGATGTGCCGAAATGCATGCATAAATGTGTTCATTAAAACATTTATGTTAATAAATATTAGCAAAAAGCATAAATACCCAATAATAAAGAATTGGTTAAATACTTTGATATCGTCATTTTATGGAAAGTGCTTTGGTTATTAAATATGGCTGTATTTTATCTTCTTCTATATACCTGTATTTCCTAATTTTTATCAATCACAAATATTTTGTACTTATGTAACTTATTTGAAAAGTTTTAAAATTTGCCCAACTCAATATTTTGTCTGAAATTAAGTTCCTTACTTGTTTTTCTTATGCTTTTTTCCAATTTGACATTTTAATTGAATAGCCAAAGTTCAGTGTATGTGGACTCTTAAGTTTTAATTTTTCAATTTTACTTTTACATCTTCTGTGTTTATGTAGTTTAGCTTAACTTCAGCATCTGACACTGAGCTGCTTATAGAACAGCACAGAATCCAATGAAAAGCTGTCATTTTTGTCTGAACACTATGCTGTCCTGCAAACTCATATCTGAGGCCTGAACATTCTAATTCTTGATAATTTAGTATCAAGAAGGACAAGCACACCCATAAACTCAAAGATCTAGAAAATATTTGAAGATGTAATCAGTTCAAATATTCTTTTTTTCCTTTGTAGTTGGCTGCATCTTAGCTCAGAGTAGAGATTCCGGCTACAGCTTTTTGCCAGGATTGCAGCCTGCTGGCCTAAAAGCCAGTATGTATAGTATCTTTAGCATTTACAGCTCAAAATTGCCTCTTTGAAAGAGGAAGACAAGTGGTTCCTGATTACATCATAGCTAAGTATGCCTGTGTGTGCGTCTGTGTGCATGTGCGTGTCTGAGAGAGGAGGAGGGGGGCGGGGAGGGGATGGAGGAGAGGGAGAGAGTGGGATGGTGTAAAGGGTTTCTGTTACCTTTGGCACTAGGTTCATTGCCCATGTAAAGTTCTTGTAGACTCAGTACTTCCTAGTAGTTGTACTATGTTAATTAATTAATTAATTAATTGTTTAATGTCTGGCTCTCTTTCTAGAAGTCAAAAGATATCAGAGCAGGAACCATGTCTCCACCCACCGCAGTCTCTTTTTGCTTAGTTTCCAACACAGTGCTTTTTGCATATGTAGTGAGGATTTATGAATATTAGTTAAGTAAATGCATGCGTGGGTCTTAGAAAGCTTGATTTGTTTATTTTCTACTATGTGTAACAGTTTCTATGGTTGCTTTAGCTCCCCCTCCTCCTCTTTCTTCCAGTTGCATCTTAAAGCCATGTTTAGAATGGGGTGGAGCAGGGACAACCATTGCCTCAGACTGAAGGAGATGCCTGCTGACACTCCATCCATTTGTGAGCTTCCTAAGGTGGGACTTGGGCTTCAACCCTGTTAGGATCAGTGTTTGTGCTTCCTTTCCTGGCTCCAGATAGTGTGATAAAAGCCAAGCATCTGTTTTACCATCTGCAGTAATACAAAGGTGTAGCCTGCATTGGAGAAGGAAATGGCAACCCACTCCAGTGTTCTTGCCTGGAGAATCCCAGGGATGGGGGAGCCTGGTGGGCTGCTGTCTATGGGGTTGCACAGAGTCAGACACGACTGACGCAACTTACAAGCAGCAGCAGCAGCCTTTTTAGGACAACAGATTTGGATGCCAGTGTGACTATGGGAACTCCAGCTCTCTCATAGACAAAGTATACAATCATCTTTAATTTGTGCAACATGCTAGGCTTTGCCTCAAGAAGGCTTGGTGAAGGCGGCACTTCTGTCTGTGTTGTTCATTGCCCCATCTTCATCCCTAAGGACAGGGCTTGAATGCCCACTCTGTGGGCACTCAGTAAATGTTTGTTGAATGAATGATGAATGATGAAATATCCTCATAGCTGAAGAATGTCATCTTGTGTTTGATGTGCCATTTTGGCAATAGTTCCAGTTAAGCTGGCTGGTTAGCTCAGTTGGTTAGAGTGTGGTACTAATAATGGCAAGGTCGTGGGTTCGATCCCTGTATGGGCCATCAGGTCTACTTTAGGGCTTCCCAGGTGGTGCTAGTACTAAAGAACCTGCCTGCCAATGCAGGAGATGTAAGAGACACGGATTTGATCCCTGGGTCGGGAGGAGGGCATGGCAATCCACTCCAGTATTCTTGCCTGGAGAATCCCATGAACAGAGGAGCGTGGCAGTCTCCAGTCCATAGGGTCGCACAGAGTAGGACATGATTGAAGTGACTTAGCACACCAGTTAAGAACTTGAAATGTGTGCTCTTTATGAAAAGGCAACCGTTTACTCACCGTTGCCCCCCCTCCGCCCCCACCCATTACTGTTTCCATGCTCCCATACTCTGCTGCATGAGCCTTCCAAACAAGATGCCAATTCTCCATTTTCCTTTATAGAACAGGCCAAACCATTCATGTTGGCAATCATGTGCTAGTGAGTATGTTGTTACAAAATTTCCAAATCTTCTGATCAACCCACAGACTTTACTAATATAATAAATTCATTTTTTAAATGCATTTTCAAATCAATGTTTTCCATAAGAATACTGATTTTTGTTGTGTGGATTCAGAGAACAAATGGTGATAATATATGCTAAAATTAAAATTGGTCTGCCTCCTTTTGTAAACCAGAATCTTATCACTTCCCAGCTTACTTTGTCTCTCAGGAAGCTCAGAGGTAGGAGTTATGCCCACCCGTGCTTACCCTCAACTTTCTGAAACAGGGACTTCATCTCTGTTTTCCTTCATTACTTTGTTTCTTGAATATGAAAAATATATATGGTATTACGCTTTGTTGAAAGTAGCCTCAAATTCTTTTTGGTAGATGGGAAATTATAATTAATGAAAAGAAAAATATTTGACTGTTCACAGGTGCTTTTCAAAGCCTGCCTTCCATGATGCTATCAATGCCTCCATCTAACTCACTGGGTATGGACCCTCTTCCTGAACCCGATTTCTCCAGTGTAGAGGCACTGGGAAATAGAGGTGTTTTATGTTAGAACGTTAGCATTCAGCAGAGAGAGCCCTGGGTTTGAAGTCAGCAGAGCTGAGTTCTTATTACAACTCCATGAACTGCTGGAGTGACCTTGGACAAGTCATTTAACCTGTTTCTCTTCTATACATTGAGTATAAAGTCACACACTATACCAACTACCTTGGGTTCTCCTGATGTTGAGGTAAGACATGTTCACATGTTTTGTTAACAGTTACAGTTGTCTACACGTCTGTGTCCCCACAAGTCTATAACATTCTTTCAGATCAGGGACTGCATCTTGTTCATCTTTGTGTCATCAGGGCTTGGCTTGTTGACCTGAAGATGCGGAGGGCATTGAATGTGGGTGACACTAACTTACTCATTGTTTTCTTTCAGCAAAGTTCCTCTGGTGTCTGTTCGTCAATAAACCTTCATTGGTCAGCTGATCTTAACTGAATACTTTCTGCATGCTTTTTACTACCCCTCAGATATTTAACTGTGGAAGAAGTACAGAGGATAAACACAGAAAAATGAAAATGCACGCATGTGCACACATACATACACCACCCCATTATAGATTCCTAAATGTCAGAGGTCACAAAATAGTGGCTTAAGGGCTAAATCTGCCTTTAAATGTGCTTTCTTTGGCTCAAACATGAATTTTTAAAATGTAAACCAATAACTTAAAATCCAGACATGTGGATTTTGCTTCTTCGTGAAGTTGTAAACAGCTGGTCACACCAGGCCAGCTGCAGTGTTTGCAGGGACAACTCGCAAGGCAATGCTGGCCATTACAGGCATTTCCTTGATGGGCCAGCTCAGATACAGCCCTGTCAGTCCCCATTGTCTCTTGAACGCCAAGGTAGATAGGAGCTACTATTTTTGATCACATTTATTATGCTTGCACTTGGGTGGCAGCATTTACTGAGTACCAGGAGAAGGCAATGGCACCCCACTCCAGTACTCTTGCTTGGAAAATCCCATGGACGGAGGAGCCTGTTAGGCTGCAATCCATGGGGTCGCTAAGAGTCGGACACGACTGAGCGACTTCACTTTGACTTTTCACTTTCATGCATTGGAGAAGGAAATGGCAACCCACTCCAGTGTTCTTGCCTGGAGAATCCCAGGGGCGGGGGAGCCTGGTGGGCTGCCGTCTATGGGGTCGCACAGAGTCGGACACGACTGAAGCGACTTAGCAGAGCATAGCATAGGCACTATTCTACGCTCTTTGCTTACTTATTCATCTTGACTGTTGTTGTTTAGTTGCACAGTTGCGTCCGACTCTTTGAGACCGCATGAACTGTTGGCCTGCCAGGCTTCTCTGTCCATGGAATTCTCCAGGCAAGAATACTGGACTGCGTTGCCATTTCCTTCTCCAGAGGATCTTCCTGACCCAGGGATCGAACCCACATCTCCTGCATTGCAGACAGTCTCCTGTGTTACAGGTGGATTCTTTCTGACTGAGCCACTTTATATACCCAAGAATGACAGGTAGGGAAACTGAGGTGCAGTTAGTCTGTGGTGGGTCAGGATTCAACCCCAGGCATTGGGCTCCCAGGTTCTGGCTCTTCATTGCTCAGCTAGCTATATAATATCTTGGTGGGGAGGGAAGGATATAAAAAAAAAATCATACCTAAGAAGTGATTTTGTAGTTTTAAAGGTATAAAGAGTCATGAGTCCAGGCAGGTTAAATGTACCGTGCAGAGCCCTGGCTGGAGATCTGAGCACAGTCTTGGTTAACGCCCAGTGCAAGAGGGTGCAGACAGGAGACAGGCAGGAGGTGATGTGTGGCGGCAGGGGACTGGGAGCTTGGGTCTGACTCCCCAGGGAAGGGGATGGCCCTAGGCCTCTTAGGGTGGCCTGAGCTAAGGTCAAAGTCCTGTGACCCACGTGGTGTGGGATGAGTCGGCATTCTTATAGGAGTTCTGCTGAACTTCATTCATTGCTTTCACAATAGAAGAAAGTCGATTTTGAAACCCAGGTGTCCCTATAATACTGGCCTGACTGTTTACTTCTGCTTCGGTCCCTGAGTATATGAGCAAATACTTCAGGCACTACAACGAGCAGAAACTTGAGACAAAGCTTATCTTGTAATGCTGGGTTTTGCATCATATCCAGGGTGTGGTGTTACTTTAGAAGGCAGGTTCAATAATTACGTGTTTACGGATTGAGCAAACTCTGCATGTGCCTGGGAGGGCTCAGGATTTATACTTTTGGAGCCTAGGGAACTTATTTAGCTGGTCGGCAGGCTTAGTACCTGGATATAACAAATGGTCACGATATATTCAACACATTTATGTGTATGTATATGTATTTACATTGAATATTTATGTAACACCTGGTATTGAATCATATTTATTTACAAAATAGCCTAGGGAACCTTGGAGATAAGTGAATCAATTAAAGCTAATTAGGCAAGCCCTGATCATTGACCCACCTCATGTGTCCTCTCTTGTTACATATGATCTATTAAGTAGCACATTTTGTGTTTTTGATGTAGTCTAATGATATAATAAAGGGACAAAAAATGAATGTTAAAAGCATTAGGGTCACCAAAACTGCCTTCTTTAGAAAATAAGGATGGCTATTAAACAGTTACACTCTTTGTTCTCTTGCCCTATTATTATGTCTCTCTTTAGGAGAGAGATTGAAAGCATGTTTATTGCTCTGTTCTTAACCAGGCTTGTCAACTACTGCCATACAGTAAGTGTTTAAAGCATCTGTAATAATGAATTGCAGCCCACACCCCTGCCTCATCTCTGTTTCCCTGCTTTATTGCCCTTTGATAATTTCTTCCATTTCTATTTTTGCATTTTCAAGGACAACACAAGGCAGAATAGTTATATGATTCAGGACTTTTAAACACACTTGAAATATGGCAATCACTTGTTATTCTTGATAACAAACCTAAAGGCAAGCTTTCAAGCACTGACTTGTCTTCTCCCTCCTCATTCCAGCTACTCAGACTTAAAGAGAAGGACTTTGAAATTATCTGCTTAATTGGGTTGCATGTCACTGCTGTTGGTAAAAGTGGCTTTGGGATACAGGTGTTGGTTTTGGGGGGAGGGCTTTGCTGTGGTTTTACATGTCTTGTCTTCATTGCTTTGCTATCTTTGAGGACCAGGCAACATCCTTGGCTTGTTCTATTCCCTTCGAGGTTGATGCCATTTGAGTCTGGGCTTTCTTTGCTCTGGCTGTTCAGGTGTTCTGGACTTGATATTCTGCTCCTTTTGGAATGGACATCAGAGGTCCACATACAGGCTTTTGGTGCACTTAGAGTTATGCTAGGAGGAGCATGAAATGACTTCCCAAAGGATGTGGTTCCCACCCGCTTAAGAACTAAAAAAGGGAAGGTCATGGTTGGACCAGTAACCCATCCTACTTGGCTGTCAGTTTCCTTATCTGTAAAGTGTTAGAGTCAGACAAGATCATCTCTAACATCCTTTTCTGCTCAAATATTCTGAGCCAAAGCAGGCTGAGAACACATCTACACTGAGAATTCTGTAATTTTAATAATTTTCTGGAAAAGCACGATGGTGGTACCAGCTAACAAGACTGAGACAGAGTTTGCAGTCAAATGGAATTAAGGATAAACCCAGTTCTGCCAGGTTTTTTTTTTTTTTTTGCTCTGTAACCTTTAGCATATCACTTTTCTTTGAGGCTTATGTTTCTCATCTTTAAATGAAAATACTACTACCTACCTAGCAGAGTTGTTGTACAGATTTAATACATATATTAGCATGCATAACCGACACATAGGAGTCATTCTGTACATGGTGGAAGTTACTCTAATGACAGTAATCTTATGAGTATGTGGTTTGGGGAATATTTGAGGGTTTGGAATAGGTTCAGTCTAAGGAAGATGGCATATGGAGAAGTCTTTGAAGTTGAAAGAGTACTAAGGATGATTTTGAGGGTAGGGTAGCTGCTGAAGGAGATAATGCCAAGGATGTGATAAGAAACAAGTGAAGGGCACTGATGGGCAAGATCATTCATTCACTTAATTCCAGTACTTGCTACAGGTGTAGGTACTTTCAGTGAGATCATCTCCTTGTGATCAGTGTTGTTTTGTGCCTTGTCCAGTATATTATCTTCCAGACACAGAGTCAACCTTTGTGATTGAAGATGGTGGCACATTGATGACAACATGTCATGGACATGGACATGTCTGAAAAGACCAACTCAAGATAAAACCCAAATATATTCCAAAACCCAAAGATGGAGACTGTTTTTTATTTTGTAGCTACTGTCAATGCATGTAGAGCCTGTCACTTACTATTTCTGCTGACATCTGGATTCTTGAAAATTTCACTTTACTTTAGATCTTCTTAACCTGGACTCCTCTAGTCCAGCGGATTTTTTAAGTCCTTGAGATTCTTTGCAGAACTGCGTGTATATGAGCATGTGTGCATTCTGGGAGGGGTCAGACTTGAAAAAGCCAACAAAGCTGCTGAAGGTGACTAAGAAAGAATTAAAATGATTTTACAAGATGAAAAAATGATCTAACACAAACACAGAGAGGTCCCCAAATACTTGCTTGTTTCCACAGCTTTGATAGGTCCACACCTTCTTCTTTCCTCTAACAAACAATGCAATGGGTGAGTCTCTTTGGCAAAGTTTTCACATTTTCCAAGCAGCTCTTTATGACATGATCCGGAGTTGAATGGTTTGGAAGATTTCTGGTGAGTGGATGTGGAGACTTTGTGCTTTCTTCATTGTTCCTAGAAAGAGCAGTAACAATTAAAAAAAAATTTTTTTTTAAATTTCTTTAGGAAGACTAAAGACTCAGAGAATAAAGTTTCCAGGAAAAGAAATGAAAATGATTTTGACACCAGCAACCTAAAAGAGTAAAGTAAAAGTGGCAGGGTAATAAGATTTTTAAAGAAAAAGAAGGAATAGTGCTTGTTATCCAGATTTCGTTTACAAAGAGAGTTAGTCCTTTGTGTCCGGCTTTGCCTCCAGGCCAGCAGGGGCCACAGGGCCACTCCTCAAAGAGGGTTTGGGAACCTTCTCTCTTCCTCCTCCCCTCCTCTCCCCCTCCCTCTCCTCTCTCCCTGTCTTTTCTCTTTCTGTATTTCTGTCTCCTTCTCTCTCTCTCTCTCTCCCCCTCTCTCAAACACACACACACACACTCATCTTTAAAAGGCGCAACCTTCATTGTATCACCAGTATTAGGATTTGGAACATCTTAAGGACATGTTGACCCCCACAAATCTAAATTAGGAAAGGAAGTGAATTTTAGTTGAACCTGCTTTGAAAATACAGAACTTCTCTTTTAAGAAACAAGGGGAAATAAATAACTAGATAGAATTTCTTGAGCCTCTGTGAGGCCAAAGCTCCTGTTGAAGCTTTCTGATAGAGTCAAAAGCCCCAAATTCATCATTCACCAAATTGTTACACAGATACAATGATTCTCTTAGATACTGGCTGTGGAAGTTGCTCTTTAGATGTTTACTTTCTAGTCTGGGAGACAGATCTCACAAACATGGAACAATTAAGGAGAATAAAGTAAAGTCAGACTTCTGAGAAGGGAAAGCTTAAGTGGGCTGGAAGAATGCATCAGGTCAGCAACACACAAAAATTGATGTACTTCAGCAGGGGAATGGGTAAACAAAACTGATGGTTTCAAAAGATGGAATACTATTCAGTAGCCAGAAGTATTGAAATAAATCTATATGAGGCCACATGGATAAGTTTCAAAATATTGCTAAATGAATTTAAAGTAAAAAATAAAGCAATTTGTTTAGGATGTGTATAGCATTATGGTTTCCCAGCTGGTGCAGCAGTAAAGAATGTACCTGCCAGTGCAGGAGACATGGGAGTCTCTGGTTTGATCCCTGGGTAAGGAAGATCCCCTGGAGAAAGAAATGGCAAACCAATCCAGTCTTCTTGCCTGGGAAATCCCATGAACAGAGGACCTGGCGGACTACAGTCCATGGGGTTGCGAAAAGGTGGACACGACCGTTCATGCAAACACCAGCATAGCATTATACCATGTATGAAGAAAAACACATAAAATAACATCATTTATTCTTTGTGTGTGCGTGTGTGTATTACTTTCTGAAGACCTGGAAGGAAACACCTTAACTCAGAATCATGGTTACTTCTTGAAGATGGAGAAGGATGACAGTCAAAGTTCCCTTTAGTTTCATCTGTTTCATGCTGCTTTTGCATTTGGTGATTTCCTCTGTTGACTGGGAGTCTAGAGGCCCAGCTTTCTTCTGCAGGAAGAAGTTGAGGGTTTTGTAAAGATCTTGCCTTCTCCTAATACACCACATGACTTCCTGGTAGTCAGGGCCTCTAGTAGGTCTTTTCCATTTTTTTTTTTTTGGAGGTTTCCAGCAAAGTAATAAATGAAGAAATGCCAGAAGAATGTTACAAGCGCACTGTACATTTAAACTGTCTATGTTTAGCCGTTAAAGATGTGTGATGATGTTTCTTCAACCCTGTCTGGGTATCTCTCATAATACCATCAGAAGTCTATATTTTAAGTCCCAATTGTCCCCCTGCTGTGCTCCTCCAAGTGGCCCCAGGGAGCCAGAGAAAGAGCCTGTGTGGAGCAGGCTGATGGACTGACAGTGGGAGGCCTCTGAAGGCATACTCCAGGGCCTTTGGTCCTTCCCTAGGCTTAAATTCTCCCTTGCACCTGGCGTTTGTATCTAGAGGGAGGTCTTGCCTGCAAAATGGGTTGAGTTTCAGCTCTGTGTGTGTGTCCTAGAACATCAGATGGAGAAAATTTCACCTTTCCTATTACTACTGAATCCTGCTCCCACAACACTTCCTCCATTCAAGGCATTTAAGGTCAAACAGGCTTTTAGTACAGATTCTGGGCAACTCAGCCCAACTCTGCATCCCCCCATGTCCAAGGAGAATTGGGGCCAAATGGGGCTTATTACAGTTTCATAGGCTGTAAAATGTCCAATCGTTTTATTTTTTAAGTAGGAAATGTTTATCCTAAGAAAAAGTTGCAAAGGGGCATAAAATATTAAAACTTGCATCTATTTCACTTTATAAAATGGATTTCATCTTCAAGTCTTTTCACTTGGTGAAATTCTCATAAATATCTGGAGAATGTGATAGCCTTAGCCAATTGTGAGCACACTTCTGAGCCCTTTTGAAGAGGTTTGCTCCTCTGGTCTCCCTCTTTTTAATATTCTATGGAGAGTGGATGTCTGATCTAAAGCATTCTCATTATGACTTCACTACTAATCATTTGAAAGAATACATTCATCTAAACAAATACTACACTCCAAGGAGAACCAAATGCTAATGCACATTTTATTAGACGAAAAGACAAACAATATAATTATACTTGAATTTCAGGGAATCAAAGAGTAAAGCAAAACTGACATCAGAGCCCAGAGCCGGGTTTAGGTTAGCCATACATGCATTCACTTTTCCACGTTTGGAAAGTTTGTTCATTCAAGCTGAGGGCTACTTCACCAGACTAACAAAAAGGAAAATGTCTATCAGTTTTTTCTTTTGTTCTTTTCAGATCCTGTTCAAGTGCACACAGAACCAGCAGGTTCACCAGAAAAGCTATTGAGCGTTTGCTGGAACACATTATGCAGGGTAAATTTCTCCTGGAATGTTGCCAAGGGTTTTTTATGCTTCTGTGGTAGGCATTTCTGGAACATTGTCATTTAGCCAAGCAAAGAACATTTGCTTAAAGGATAGAAAATGTTAAAAAATTCTTGTTTGTTTAAAGGCAGGTTAAATAGCAGTATGAGCTTAGGGTAGGGCAGCAAAAAGCACTTATTTCTCTAAGTGATCTGATTAGGTTATTTAATTTTGGGAGGGGGGTTGGGCTGGTTGAACAGATTTGTAGCTTCTCCTAAAATAATTACATATTAATATTTTTTTTCTAGAAAGTGTCTTCCAGTGCTTAATTTTCTTTGATGTGATTTAGCTTTTTTTTTTCTTTATTTCAAACTGAAATTTTACTTTAGTGATTTCTCATGTTTATGTATATAGGAGCTACTAGTAATAGCTAAAAAAATTGGAAGTGCAGAGCACATGCTAAATTAGAATTTCTTTTTTGACTTATAATTTCAGAACTAGATCATAAAAAATTAAAAAGGAAAACATGAAAATACCTTTAAATTAGAGCAGATAATATTTTTAAAGGATTACAAATTGGAGTAGAAATCCAAAGTTCAAATTTTTTTAATTTAAATTAATTTATTATAATTAGAGGCTAATTACTTTACAATATTGTATTGGTTTTGCCATACATCAACATGAATCTGCCACGGGTGTACACGTGTTCCCAATCCTGAACCTCCCCTCCCACCTCCCTCCCCCAAAGTTCAAATTTTGACACATAAAAAAATATGACATAAACTGTCCCCAGAAATTATTTTCTAATGAGTATTAAAATCTAATCCCAAACCACCTCACTTTAACAAAGTTTCATTAATACCAAAGTTAGCATCAGATTCTCTGCAATACTTACTGATATGTAAGGGCTCTTGTTAAATGTGGCAAGGAAATATCCTAAATATAAAAGTTTGAATTTTGTCTAAAATTTGAATTTTATACAAATTTTATACAAAATTTGAATTTTATACAAATTTCATACAAAATTTGAATTTTATACAAATTTTATACAAAATTTGAATTTTGTATAAAAGTTGGCAATTTTGCCATTTGCTGGCTGTGTGATCTTGGGTAAGTTACTTAGTGTCTCTGAGATTCAGTGCCCTCTGTGTAAGACAGGAATAATGATACCTATTTCAAGGATCAGAGAGGTGTGAGGATCAGAGATATTTGTGAGGAGTCTCAACAGTGCCTAGCATCTTGTAAAGGCTTAAAAAAGTATACATTCCTTCCTCATCTTCCCCAATCCATTCCACCAGAATAAACCAATTTGGAGATTAAAATAGTCAAAACTGTGATCTAAGTTAGAATCGTGTTGTTTTAGTGTTAGGATATTTCTGGCTGCTTCTTTTCTACTTGGACCCTAAATATACAAGTGTCAATAAGCATTCTTTAACAAAGTTAATCTGTTTTTATTTTGATAGGGCTGATTCCGATACAATGCTTGGAGAACTAAATGACACGCAGGAGAGTTTTGTCTTTATAGGGCTGACTCTGTTACTGAAAATGTACTCCATGAGAAGTAAATACGGTGCTACTTTCACCTACTTAATGTTGAAGTTAATTCATAAGGAAAAATATGGCAATTCTCCTTTTATAACTAAATCCTATGGAATCTGCTGCCTCCTGTATTCAAGTTCGGGTTATGGTCTTAAACTTGGCTCCCTTCAATTGAGTTTTGTTACATACGTGGCATGTTCCCACAGCTGAACCTCCCATCGGTAACTTGCACCTGCAGTTCACAAGATTCAGCCCAGAGACATCTGTACTTCCTGGCCACTCAGGTACCTACAAGCTCTGGCTGTGGGCTTTCATGCCAGTTTCTTGGCCAGTTGAGACACTGCAAACATTTGGGCGTTCCAGTTTCTGCAACTTTGCTTTGGTTCTTTAAAAACAGCTCTTCCCCCAGCCCTGGCACATCACCATTTCTCTCCAAGGCACTCTTTGTAAAATGGGAAGGCTGGTGTCTGTCATTTGCATTCCAGATTGAAAAGAACAAAATCTAGACTTTCTGGCTCTCTCTCTCTTTGGAGTCATGACAAACTAAAGAGGATATGAGATGTATTTCTTTTTGTGTAAAATGCAGATGTTCATGTTCAATTTTCCTCATTTGCTTTGAGCTGTTTGTATAAACCATAGCCCCAGTTTTAATAGATACATGGAAGGTAGAGATACTGGGAGGAGAAGATGGTGATGTGGAAAAACTATTTCTTTCTCATTGCCATAAGACATTTAATTCCTGGAAAGAAAATTTTGTTGTTGTTTAGTTGCTACGTCATCTCTGACTCTTTTGCAACCCCATTGACTGTAGCCTGCCAGGCTCCTCTGTCCGTGGGATTTCCCAGGGAAGAACACTGGAGTGGGTTACCATTCCCTTCTCCAGGGGATCTTCCTGACCCAGGGATCAAACCCAAATTTCCTGCATTGCGTTAGGATTGTTAACCGCTGAGCCATCAGGGAAACCTAGAAAGAACATATATAATGACAAATAGAATGTCTTGATCTTTGGGCCAGAATCTGTGTTATGGATGTGCAGGTGTGCACATTTACAGCTGTCATAGCCTTGGTTTCTGTTGTTCTTCCCCCAGCACAGCACATTCTTTCAAGGTAAAGCAGCTTGATGATGGACCACGATCTTTGGATAAAGAAGAATAGACACAATAGGCAAATTCATAACAATTTCTTTAATTAAAAAACCCTTAAAAAAGAGAATATTAGGAAAGAGTGCGGCCAAAATGGCACTCTTCCTCAAATGGATTCTGGACTGAGGGATGGAGTTGGAGGCAGATGTGATATGATGTAAACGCAGGCTCTTAAATATTTAAAAATATTTTTGGGGAGGATAGTACTGAGAATCTATGGGTTAATGTAACGCCTTTTTTTTCCTTTCTTTTTAATTTTTATTTGAGTACAGTTGCTTTACAATTTTGTTTTGGTTTCTGCTGTATAGCAAAGTGAATCAGTTATCTGTGTACATATATTCCATCTGTTTTAGATTTCCTTCCCACTTAGGTCACCACAGAGCATTGAGTAGAGTTCCCTGAGCTATACAGTAGGTTATCATTAGTTATTAGTTATCCATTTTATACATCAGTATCAATAGTGTATATATGTCAATCCCAATCTCCCAATTTATCCCACCTTCCTGTTGTCCTCCTTGGTGTCCATACATTTTTTTCTCTATGTGTCTCTATTTCTGCTTTGCAAATAGGTTTAGCTGCACCATTTTTCTAGATTCCACATATATGTGTTAATATATGGTATTTGTTTTTCTCTAACTTACTTCACTCTGCTTTTTAACATTGTAAGTTTTGGTTAAGGTAAACCATTAAAATTTGAAGAGCATTTCCAACATCAGTGGTACTTCCCGCCTTCCCTCCCCACACCCCCATCTTCTTCCTTTCTTTTCTTCTTGCTTGTAATGGGCAGGAAACTTGCCTTCTTCAAGATGCTCATGATACAGTTAAGAAAGCCTCCAGGAAAAAAAAATGCAGATAGGCTAGAGCAGAAAGGGCTCTAGAGAAAAAATATATACCTGCCACAAAGGGAATTCAGAAGCATCAATCCAAAAGGGTTGCATGGAGGAGGTGTCTTGCAGATGACTAGACACACAGGAAGTGTGGAGGGAGTTGTGGCGATGGGATTCTGTGGAACTAGCTCAGGCAAGGGAAAAGAACAAGTGAACACTAATAATAATGAGTGCCTAGTACTTGAAAGTTTATTCTGTGCAGCCCCCTGCCAACTATTTTTCTTGGATTATCTCATTGAAT
Source organism: Bos mutus (assembly GCF_027580195.1). NCBI lineage: Eukaryota > Metazoa > Chordata > Mammalia > Artiodactyla > Bovidae > Bos > Bos mutus. Next base: position 57,874,561 of record NC_091622.1, on the reverse strand, counting down.
TCTCACATATAAGTTTTAGGGTAGATTTTATCCCTGTTTTAATCAAGAGGAAATTGAGGCAGACCAAGGTTATGCTACTTCCCCACAGATACATGCTAGTGAGTGGGAGAGTCGGGAGCTGAACCCCAGAACCCTGGCTCTTACCGTCTTCAGAAAGTTGCTGCTGTTTGGGGAATATTGAGTGACTCGATGGAGGTAGAGTCCAGTCTGTTTCTTGTAGGTGTGGTGGGAGATGATTTCATTGTTATCTGGAGAGTAATATGTTTCCTAATGACTTCCCTGGTGGCTCAGATGGTAAAACATCTGCCTACAATGCGGGAGACCTGGGTTCAATCCCTGGGTCAGGAAGATCTCCTGGAGAAGGAAATGGCAACCCACTCCAATATTCTTGCCTGGAGAATCCCACGGATGGAGGAGCCTGGCAGGCTATAGTCCATGGGGTCGCAAAGAGTCGGACATGACTGAGCAACTTCACTCACTCACTCACTCACTCAATGACACATCTGGTCAGAATTTGCAAATGTTTTTTCTTTGGGGGATTGGGTAAGAGGTGAGGGGTAGGAGGTGAGGAGTGGGAGGGTGTAGTGAAATTTCGGTTTTTAAAATTAGTTCATTTTTATTCTTTTGCTTATATTAGTATGGAAGCAAAAATTTCCTTAAAATGTCCTCCATTTTTCTTCTAGGTATGTGTGTTTGTGAAAGGTAACCTGGAGGTAGCCTGGATGGGGGTGGGATGGTAGGGTGGAGGGGTGGAGGGGGTTGGGGAGGTTAGCATACTTGGAGGCAAGGGAAATGATTAGGAGACCCTTGCCATCTCAGATAAGAGACGAGTGATGAAGATGAAGATGACAGTTACTGTTTAACTGAGTACTTACCATGTGCCATTACATCCTCATTTAATCCTCACAGTGGTCTCATGAGATCATCATACCCTCAATGTACAAAAAGAAGGGATTGAGGCTCCCAGAGGTTAAATAACTTGACTAATGTCAGATATGCAGATGACACCACCCTTATGGCAGAAAGTGAAGAGGAACTAAAAAGCCTCTTGATGAAAGTGAAAGAGGAGAGTGAAAAAGTTGGCTTAAACTCAACATTCAGAAAACTAAGATCATGGCATCTGGTCCCATCACTTCATGGCAAATAGATTGGGAAACAGTGGAAACAGTGAGAGACTTCATTTTTTTTGGGCTCCAGAATCACTACAGATGGTGACTGCAGCCATGAAATTAAAAGACGCTTACTCCTTGGAAGGAAAGTTATGACCAACCTAGATAGCATATTCAAAAGCAGAGACATTACTTTGCCAACAAAGGTCCTTCTAGTCAAGGCTATGGTTTTTCCAGTGGTCATGTATGGATGTGAGAGTTGGACTGTGAAGAAAGCTGAGCGTCAAAGAATTGATGCTTTTGAACTGTGGTGTTGGAGAAGACTCTTGAGAGTCCCTTGGACTGCAAGGAGATCCAACCAGTCCATCCTAAAAGAGATCAGTCCGGGGTATCATTGGAAGGACTGATGCTGAAGCTGAAACTCCAATACTTTGGCCACCTCATGTGAAGAGTTGACTCATTGGAAAAGACCCTGATGCTGGGAGGGATTGGGGGCAGGAGGAGAAGGGGACGACAGATAATGAGATGGCTGGATGGCATCACCGACTTGATGGACATGAGTTTGGGTGAACTCCGGGAGTTGGTGATGGAAGGGAGGCCTGGCGTGCTGCGATTCATGGGGTCACAAAGAGTTGGACACGACTGAGCGACTGAACTGAACTGAATTGAATGTCACACTGCAGGTTAAAGGCAGAGCTGGGATGTGGATAAGGGTCTGTCTGATTTCCGACTTATAGGGAATGAATGTGTGCAGAGGAAAAATTTGGGTGAGGATGGTGTCCTGGGAACCACTCCACGGAGGGAGATGAGCTTGAGCATGAATGACCCTTAGAAGCAGCAGTGGGGAATGAAGATCCTCCCCCTGGGCTCTGTCACTCCTCCACTGGGTGGTTGTGGACAAAGCCTTTACCCGGCATCTCAACCTCAGCATCTGTGAAAATGTAGGAAACAACCCACTTTCCTAGACGACTTGACAAGAGGTTATGTGATTATCAGTGAGGTGTGGTACATAAACATGTTTTAGGAACTCCAAAGTCCTTTATGATAGAATATGCATGACGGCAAGAAGGGAGCAGTGGAGGGTCTGAACCCAACAAGTGGGCTGAGGATGCTGAGGGGACAGAGCTGTGAGCTTGTACATAGAACAAGCAGAAGTTACTGAGATGTGCATGGGTTTGCATGGAAACCCTGGAAGAAATAACTCTTTAAGGAAGATTTAAAAGTAGGATGAGAGAGAGGACCAGGTAGAAACTCTAAAGAATGTTAGTGATGAGATTGGTGCCAGAAGAGGAGCCTGGTCTTTGTCTCCAAGGTGGGAATTCCTGCACCACCTTGACCCCAACAGGCTTTTGCCCTTTAGCACATTAGTCTCCATTTTGGGGGCTTATGTAAAAGTGATGCATGTGGTTAGCATAGATGGACCAAGCAGCCCAAACTGGGAATGACAAGTACTGCTTTATCTTACATCTGGTCCAGGGATCTATGAATGTTGTGTTGAGAAGGGGGGTGAAGCCAAGAGATCAGAAGTCAGGGTGGATGAGTGAAATCTGCTGATGGTGTGTGATGGGGGCAGTGCTTCATCCAGGCCTCTGACCCAGACCAGATGAAACAGGAGACTCACCATCCAGGACACTGAGGAGAGCCTGAGGAAAGGCCTCTCTGGAATTCTGGGGACAAGGTAATTACTTGTGAGATGTCAGCCTTGTGGCTTTGTTCCTCCGGGGCAGACCTGGTCCTTTGGGACAAGTCTGTGCTTTGTGAGGAGACTGAGAGAGGGGCGCTGGGAGTGGCCATATTCTTCTGGAAGGTGACTCCTGGGGTCTGGGCCAAGAAAGGGTTTTGAACAGGAAAGGGGATTCACAACAGGGCATACTTGAGAGGAATTGTTTAAAGCTTTAAACCCAGTCCAAGACAAGTAACATGAGCCAGACCTATGAGTTACTTTGGATCGCTCCATCCATCTATCTATCTATCTATCTTTCTATCTATCGTGTGTAACTTGAAAATGCCTCCCCTGGCAGTATTTGTGTTTCTGAACTCCCAGAGAGTTCCTCTTGTGGAGTGGGGGAAGGGATTCCTCTGGGGACAGACAAAAGTGGGGATGCACTGCTTTGAAGACTGCATTTCCTCCCTTTTTATGCCAGGGTGTAACCAGAGACCAGTGTCAACAAGGAATCTGGCTCGGGAACGCTTTTGTTTGCAGCTCTCCTTGGGGCGTGACTTATTTTTTTCAGAGGTCAATGAATTGTAAATTGTGTAATTTCAGATTCTTCTGAACCAGAGAAGGGAGCATTTTTGAGGGGGGTGGGGGATGTCACTCAGGCATCTAGGAAACTCTTGCTGTCTGTCTGTAAGTCCAGACCTGGCCATGTGGAATCTTCCCATTCACAGGAGAAAGAAAATATATGTGGATTAGACTGTTTATGTCTGAATTTGCTATAGCAAATGGATCTTGTGTCAAAACTCCAAAATAAGGTAATATCCTAAGTTCAGAGCAGTGAAAGCAATAAAACCAGTTATTTGGTATGCTTGATAACACTTTTCTGGTTAAAACTATTTGTTGTGGCCTATGAAGGTATATGGGCTTTCCTGGTGGCTCAGTGGTAAAGAATCCACCTGCCAATGCAGGAGACACAGGAGACATGGATTCGATCCCTGGGTGGGGAAGATCCCCTGGAGAAAGAAATGGCAACCCACTTCAGTGTTCTTGGCTGGGAAATCCCATGTACAGAGGGTGGGCTACAGTCCATGGGGTGGCAAAAGAGTCGGACACGACTTAGCAACCAAACAACAGCATGAAGGTATATACCCTGTGCTCTGGGGAAGGGTACCAAGCTGGGAGCTTCTAATGGTCTTAATCATTTTTTCAAAAACAATTTTATAACTTCCGTTTTTTCTTTGTAATTTTTAAATTAACGTATAATTGACATATAAGGGCTTCCCTTGTGGCTCAGCTGGTAAGGAATCCGCCCGCAGTGTGGGAGACCTGGGTTCAATCTCTGAGTGCGGAAGATCCCCTGGAGAAGGGAAAGGCTACCCACTCCAGTGTTCTGGCCTGGAGAACTCCATGGACTGTATAGTCCATGGGGTCGCAAAGAGTCGGACATGACTGAGCAACTTTCACTGACTTATAATATTAGTTTCAGGTGTGCAATGTAGTGATTTGACGTTTATATACATTATAAATTGACACCATGATGAGTTTAGTAACCATCAAGACTCAGCCACTATACAAACTTTTTATGATATTATTGACTATATTCCCTGTGCTTATATATTACATCCCCATGACTTATTTATTTTACGATGAAGTTTGTACTTCTGGATTTTTCTCACCTATTTTGATGTAAATTCCCCTCTAGCAACTACCTGAATATTCATTGGAAGGACTGATGTTGAAGCTGAAACTACAATACTTTGGCCACCTGATGCAAAGAACTGACTCACTGGAAAAGACCCTGATGCTGGGAAAGATTAAAGACAGGAGGAGAAGGGGACGACAGAGGATGAGATGATTGGATGGCATCACTGACTCAATGGGTATGAGTTTGAGTAAACTCCGGGAGTTGATGATGGACAAGGAGGCCTGGCGTGCTGCAGTCCATGGGTCGCAAAGAGTCGGACATGACTGAAATGAACTAGCAACTACCAGTTTCTCTGTATCTATGAGTCTGTATCTATTTTGCTTTGCTTATCTTGTTTTTTTTTTTTTTTTTTTTTAGATTCCATGTATAGTGAAATCATATAGTATTTGTCTTGCTCTGTCTGATTTATTTCACTTAGCGCAATACCCTCTAGGTCCATCTGGGTTGTTGCAAAGGGGAAGATTTCATTGTCTGTGATGAGTGAGTAATGTCCTATTGTGTATATAGGTCTTAAGCATTTTTAATCTATATTTCTCCTCCTATACACTAGGATTAAAATTACTCATGCACTCAACAAAAATCTATTCAATATTTAACTTATTCCAACCACTGTCCTAAGGGCTGAGGACGTAGAAATTAAACAAGCTATTGCTCTCCCCAAACTTACAATCTACTGGGTTGGGCCAGACAATAAAATTAATGTTGTATAATCTACCAAGTAGTGAGACCTGCTAGGAAGAGAAATAGAGAGGGCTCCAGGAGATGGAAAGGAGTAGTGTGTCTGAGGAAGTGGAGTTGGAGCAGAAGTGAGGCAGTGAGCCCTGAGGCTGACTGAAGGAAGCATGTCAAAGAAAAAGGGGTGTCCAGAGAGGGTTCAGGGAAAGTGTTGGAAGTGAAGTCAAAGGGGATCCAGAATCATGGGTTGTGCAGATGTTGTGGGGCTTTGTGGGTCACTATAAGGACTTTGGATTTTATCCTGAAGGAAATGGGAAGCTTGTGGAAGGTTTTCAGTAGAAGTGGGGCAAGATCATTGTGGCTACTGATTTTAAAATAAATTGAAAGGGCAAAGATGGAAGCATGAAAACAGGATAGAGAATCTAAGCAAGGAGGATGGTGGCGTAGACTAAGGATTTAACAGATTCTAAATATTTTGAAGGAATAACTGGCAAGATTTTCTGATGAATGGAATGTGAGCCTGGAAAGAAAGGAGCAAAAAATGAGTCAAGGTTTTGGGTCTGAGGAGCTGGATGAGTAGAGCTGTTGTTTACTAAGATTGGGAAGCCTGGAGGAGGGACATATTTGGAAGTGGGGGAGCCAGAATTCGTCTTTGGAATTAAGTCTATCTATCAGATGTCTAGTAGAGAGGTCTAATAGACTGTTGGATGCATGAGGGAAGGAGGTAGGGTTAGAGGTATAAATTTGGGAATGCGAAGCATGTAAAAGAATTGAAGCTGTGGATGAGATAATGTCACCTAGGAAGAGAGAATATAGATGGAATGAAAAGTAACCTGAGGCTGAGCCTTGGGGATGCCAGCATTAGTAGCTGAGAACATGAGAAGAACCAGCCAAGGTGATAAGGAGGAACCAGTGAGATAGGAAGAAAGAGGAAAGTCCCAGGGACAAGGGGAGAAGCTATTTCAAGAAAAGTGAAAGTGTTAGTCACTCAGTCGTGTTAGACTCTTTGTGACCCCGTGAACTGTAAGCCTGCCAGGATCCTCTGTCCATGGAGTTCGCCAGGCAAGAATACTAGCGTGGGTTGCCATACTCGTCTCTTCTCCAGGGGATCTTCCAGACTCAGGGATCAAACCTGTGTCTCCTGCTTTGCAGGCAGATTCTTTATCTTCTGAGCTACCAGGGAAGCCCCAAGAAAGGGCATGTCCTAATGGCTCAGAGGCTGCTGACAGATCAAGTTCAAAGAGGACTTAAAGTTAGTTATTGTATTTGGAACATGGAAGTTGTTGGTAAAGTTCACAAAAACCGGTTTTAGTGAGATTGTGGGGGTGAAAACCTGATTTGGAGTAGTTTTGAAACAGTCAGAAGAGAATAAGTGGAAATTGTGAATATATAGATAATTTTTCAAGAAATTAAGTATAAAGAGAAGCAACCCCCGCACCCTCCCCCCCAAATTGAGGCAGTTGCCAGAGGGAGCAATGTATCTCTAATATGGCCCTATCACATGCCAGAAGCTGCTTTTCAAATAGGAAGTCATTTTCCCTTCCAGAAGAGCTATAAGAGTCTGTCCTGTGGCTCTCCTATTGGGGCTTGCCAGAGACTCTACCCTGGATCCCTATCTGTCACAGATACCTCTAGTATCATTGGATCTGCCAGATCACACGAGCCAAGGGCACCTCACATGGCAGCCTGGATCTACTGCAGAGCCCTCTCTTGCTCCAGACCTCAAACGACTTCAGTCACCCAATACATAGCGATATTCCCTACTATAGGTTATGTTTCTCCAAAACCTTAAGGGGCTTAGCTAGCATTGTATTTCTTTCTTAGTAGTAGTAAGCCCAACATGTAATAATGTGTTCTTTATCTGTCAGGGGATGTCCTGACATGCCTTAGATCACTGAACTCCTAAAGACTTCACTCGTGTGGGAGACATTGCCGGACCCTTTCTCAAGGGGACCCAGATTAGGGGTCTGAGTACTGACTCAGATCTGGAAATTATGAGCACATCAACGTTCTTCTTGATAGCCCTTGATGTTTTTTTTCCCTTCTTGTTATACAAGTCACGCAATACCTTTATTGGCTGATCATCTGTCCCAGTCCCGGGAACACCACGGTCTATTAGCCTTCAGCAAAACCTCGTGGGTGGAGGCACCAGACGACAGCTCTGGTTGTCCCTCTGGCCTTGTTGCCTTTGTGTTTTATGTCCACCTGGACTCTGGTGGTGAAGCACTGGCTTCTTGGCCTTTGTTATTCTGGAATCCCATCATTCCCCCCGAGTCTAGGGAGCCCAGTTATATGGCAGGGTCACCTCTTCTCACCCTGGCCCACGATGGACAGTTATCTCCAAGCTTCTCAGGGATGTAGTTTCCCCTGACTGACATACTCCTTATTGCCCTAAAGCAGGGACTGTCCCCTGAACCCTCCCAGGAAGCATGTGTCTCACATAAATTTGTTCTAACATTTCTGTCTCCCTGAACATTCTGATCCTGTCCTCAATTTTCTGCCATGGTAGTGCAGCCTCTCCCTGTAATTTACTGTAAAGCATCATGCCCAAGCTTCAAGGAGCCATTCAGAAATGCAATCATTCTAACTTTAAGGGGGCTCCCAAGTCAACAACCCCTCCCTCACCTTTGTATTCTGCTCTCCTCCTTCCTTTCCTGTGTATCGTCCTTGAACTTGTTCCCACATGTGTCCCCCTAGATCAGGCTGATACATTTTCATCAAATCCTGCAGCTCCTTCTGAGGACAGGATGTTTTCTTCTGGACCAAGCATTGCATTTCTTCACTTGGGCTACCTTGAAACCTAACCCCAGTTATTTGACCAGAAGTAAAGAATGGAGGTGGCGTAGATCATGAGGAAGGCAATATCTTTTCGGCATAGTCACTCTCAAGAATAGTCCCACCCAGATCTGCAGAAGAAAATAGAAGCAACATTCAGGTAAATATCAGGCAACTAATTGAATATTTTGGTTGAAATAAAAGAAGCCAGGGAATGTACCCTCAGGCTCCAGGCTTCTTTCTACAGGATTGGGAAGAAGCTGGTAGTGACAAATTGTGGATGAGGCAGGAGGAGACTTGGGAAGGAGGTTCAGATCTCTGGTTCTTGCAACTGAAACAACATCATTGATTCTTTCATTTGTCTATTAATTCATTCAGTATTTAATGGAAGCTTCTTATGTCAATCACTCTGCTAGGTATTTGGATTCAAAGACAAATACAACCCTGTCTTTAGTTTTCATAAATTCACAGTGTAATGTGACTGAGTGTAAGTGGACAGAGAAGCGATTTACTATTTATGGCCTTACACATGATGGGAAAGAGGGATGTACAGGGTGCTATGGGAGTCCAGATGAAATAAAAAAACAAAACACTCTTGCCTGGTGTGTGTGCATATGAAGGAAGAGTTATATAAAGCCTTGTCTAGTTTCTTGTCCCCCCACACTTCCATTCCTCATTTCTAGAGCGACTTGACCATTGCTGGTCAGGGGTAATTTAAAGAATCCTGGTTTGGTAGCTCAGAGGACTATGAAACCAACCTTTCTTTCTATTTTCAGCATCTGTATGTAATTTCTTAATCTGTTTTTATGACCCATGTTCTCTTGTCTCCCAATTCCGTTGTCTTAGATATCTTTTGGCTACTGTTGAGAAATTAGTTGTCAGTTTAATCATTGGTCCTTTGATGGAAATCTGTCTTCTTCCTCTGGCTGCTTTTATCTTCTTTGTTCATGGTCTTTAGCAGTTTTACTTTAAAGTACCTAAGTTTTACTTTATTTTCAGTTTTGGATTTCCTGAATCTAACAGTTGATACATTCAATTAGTTTTGGAAAAGTTTCAGCTGTTATCTCTTCAAGTCTTATTTCTGTTCCATTATCTCTGTCTTCACCCTACAGGACTTCAATTAAACATACATAAAACTTTTCATGGGTCTTTTATATCAGTGCTATGGTCTGAGAAAAGTACAAAAATTGAGAGTAAGAATTTGGCAGGTTTTATAGCAACTGACAGAGTAATTTTATGTCTTACAAATCTAATAAAATTTTGGCCTATATTTGAATATGTCTATTACTTATTTCATTGTTCTACTCTGATTAAGTGAAGCCAATGCTTAAGAACAAAGAAAGGTATAGAGTAGCTATCACAAGCAAGCAAAAATCTCACAGAGAATAGCCATTTGGGGACAATAAGTATAGGAACAAGCAGCTTTACGTGTTTTCCTAGACCCTCAGAACATGTCAGAGTCCACACAATGAGGATCATGAATTATTCATAAAAGGTCATATATTGTTTTTATTTCCTTTATTCCCTTTGTTTTTAAAAGATAGGAACCACACTGAAACATATAATGCCCATTTTCTTGTCTTCTTTATCAATGTGTTGTACTTACGGAAGTTTCAGTAGTCTAGAAAGTTATTTTCTCTGGAGCAGTAGTTCTCAAACTACATGTATCAGAACTACCTGGAGGGCTTACTAAATGCAGATTTCTGGACCCCCACCTTCAGAGTTTTTGATTCAGCAGGTTTGCATTTTTAATAAATTCCCAGAGAGATGCCAATGTTATTGGCCTGGGCACTACATTTTGAGGACCTTTGTTTGGGAGCATCCATGTCTCTGATGAATAAAGCATTGCAGAACCAGGAGTAGGAATATTTAGACAGAATATGGAGTAAAATAAAATTCAAATGCTTTGCTGTGATATTCAAGGCCCTGCATGATAGAGCCCTTGTCTGTCTCACCCACGTTATCTCACACCATGTTTGTTAATTTTTGCATTGGTCTCCATTCTGTTCCTTAAAGACAGCAGGCTCATTTCTGTCTCAAGGGTGTGCTTGCTGTCCCCTCTGCCTGGGGCTCTTCTCTCTCAGGTTATGGCTCTCTCTGTGTCATCACTGAAGGCTCTGAATGCCTCCTTTTCAGAGAGGTGTTCTCTCCTTAAAGAAGCCATTCTCTGTCACACTTCTCCTAGTTTATTCTCTTCATGTCACTTATGATCTAAAATTCCCTTTTTATTTCCTTGTTGGAGAATTCCAACATAGCAGACGTCTTGTCTCCTAGTTTCTTTTGCTAGCTCCATTCTGGAGGAGGGCCTGATATGTTTTAGGTTAAATATCTCGTTAAATATCTGTTGTTTGGATACACCGATGTTTAGCATGGGTCTCTTATTTTTTACTCTGTTTCTGGGGGGAAATGAAGAGCACTGGAAAAGGAGCTGAGTAACCCGAGGAATTTAAAACGTGGTCCCTCCTCCATATGCCTATATGTTATAGCTGCCAGGATTCTGCCTAGCTTATAATGTGAAGGAAAGGGGTCTGTATTTTTCCCTGCCCTTACACTGTCTATTCCTGGTTGCCTCATAAAAAGACAATATGGTGATTTGGGTAGCACTCTTCATTTTCAGGGATTCTAGAGAGTTGCTAAATGGGTCATTTTCTCATGCATCCAGCACACTCCTAACATGTATAAGTGATTCTTTGCAGGATGGCTAGCCTCTGCCAAGTTGTCCTCCGCTACAGGGAGGGAAGAAGAGCTGCTTCTCTACCTCTGTTAAGTGCCAGGTGGGTTCTGTCTGTGCCTGCTCCCCTCAGGTACCTCCAGCTATTTCAGATTCCAGGTTAGGAATGGACCTGATTGATCCTATTGGAGAAGGCCTGGGCCTCTCAGATGATTGAAAAAGTCAATTTGCTGACTCAGATATTTTAAAACTGTGTTTGTTTTCCTCCCAGTGGTTTCCTTATTAAAAACTGAGTGTCTGTGCCCTTGCTGGCTGTACACAGGGCCTGGACATTCTTCTACAGACAACCGCTGGTGGTCTGGGCTGACTCATCCCTTCCCTTCCCCAAGGCAATGCCCCTGGAGTCTGCTCTTGGAAGGTTGGTATTCTGGTAGTAGTCTCAGGCTGCTGCCCTGAGCCATAGGCAACAGAAACAGGGCTTTCCTTAGAGAACTCAGGAGTGAGCCTCATGGGCTAGATGCTGGCTTTTGTTGCTGTTTGCGTGAGGTTGGGGTGAGGGTTTATCCCAAACAGGGGGAACTGAGAGACCTTTTGGTTGGGGATGCTCTGGATCCCCATAGCACTAGGGTTGAAAATATTTTTACACAGGTACGTTTTTATTTAATCTATCACTTAGATAAGCCTATAGAACATTCTGACTACACTAACATCTTTCACTTCTGTGCTTTATCTGTGTTAAAGCTGGTTAGAGACAGTGGTACTTGATTGATGACTTTGGCATTGCTTGTACTTTTTGTTGTGCTGGGAATGAACTGAAGATGGATTTGATGAGAAGCAGAGGTCGTGGGTGGGAGGTTTTGACAGCTGCCAGAGGAGCTGCCTTGAGTGTTTTGTTAGACCAGTTCACCTACTTCTAGAGCTTTCCATGTTTGGTGGCAGTTCACACATCAACTTGTTAAGCACCTACTCTAAACCAGGCACTCCTCCCAGTTAGGTGCTGGGGGTACCAACACTAATACAGAATCATCTCTTTGCCTTCAAGGACCTCAGCATCTTAAGGGCAGGGACCTGTGGTGGTGACTTCAAGATGGCTATACATGCTTTTTACTCCTTCTTTTGGATTTGAGCTTGTTCTATCACTTGCTTTGACTAGTAGAATGTGGTGTAAGCAATGTTGTGTAATTTTCGAGCTTGGGCCTTAAGGGAGCTACAGCTTTGGCTTTTGCCACTTAAAATTGTTCTTCTTAGCAAGCCAGCCACCATGTTAGAAGCTGATCTACCCTAAGCCCACAGTCCGGTGAAGAAGCCGAAGCTAGCCACACAGAGCAGCAACGTGAGAGGACCGCTGAGGACACGTGAGTGCACACGTCATGAGCCTTCTGTTCTGTCCAGGGGCTGAATGAATTCAGCTGAGTGAATGACCTCAGCTGATGCCATGTGGAGCAGAACCACCCAGCTAAGCTTTATCTAAAAGCTTGACCCATAACATTTTGAACAAATAAAATGGCTATTCTTTGACCCCATTAAGTTTTGAAATACATTGTTATGCAGCTCTAGATAGTTAACATATACACATATTTCCTTTCCTTTTTTTCCCCCTCTTTTTGGTGGGAATTTAGTTCCCTGACCAGAGACTGAACTTGGGCCCTTGGCAGTGAAAGTGCAGAGTCCTGATCACTGGGCTGCCAGGGAATTCCCTACACGTATTTTCTTGAAGGAGGTATGCATGGGTTGTTATAGGAGCACAGAAGAAGATACCTGAGCAAGTGTGTGTGATGAGAGGATGGACATGGAATGCCTCCCAGAGGAGGCTTGCTTGAGTAGAATCTTCTCTAAGGACCCAGATGTGAGCCAGGCTTAGGGGAGGGTAAAGTCTGTCTAGATACAGGGGAATTGAGCAAAATAGCATGGAAGTAATTAACAGCATGGTAAAATATGTGGCAAGAATACACAGAAGAATTTTACAAAAAGATCCTAAAGATCCTGATAACCTCAACGATATGCTCACTCATCTGGAGCCAGACATCCTGAAGTGTGAAGTCAAGTAGGCCTTAGGAAGCATCTCTATGAACAAAGCTAATGTAGGTGATGAAATTGCAGCTGAGCTATTTAAAATCCTAAAAGATGATGCTGTTAAAGTGTTGTACTCAATATGTCAGCAAATTTGGAAAACTCGCAGTGGTTACAGGACTGGAAAAGGCCAATTTTCATTCCAATCCCAACAAAGGAGGAGAGTGCCAAAGAATGTTCAGATTACCATACAGTTGCACTCATTTCACATGCTAGTAAAGTTATACTTAAAATCCTTCAAGCTAGGCTTCAGCAGTATATGAACCAAGAATTTCCAGATGTACAAGCTGGGATTAGAAAAGGCAGAGGAAACAGATCAAATCGCAACATTTGCTGGATCATAGAGAAAGCAAGAGAATTCCAGAAAACATCTACTTCTGCTTCATTGACTACACTAAAGCCTTTGACTGTGTGGATCACAACAAAATGGAAAATTCTTTAAGAGATGGGAATACCAGACTACCTATCTGTCTCCTGAGAAACCTGTATGCAGGTCAAGAAGCAACAGCTAGAACCTTATATGGAACAATTGACTGGTTCAAAATTGGGAAAGGAGTATGCCAAGGCTGTGTATTGTCACGCTGCTTATTTAACTTATATGTATAGTACATCATGTGAAATGCCAGGCTAGATGAATCACAAGCTGGAATCAAGATTGCTGGGAGAAATATCAACAACCTCAGATATGCAGATGATACCACTCTAATGGTAAGAAAAAGTGAAGAGGAACTAAAAATCCTCTTGATGAGAGTGAAAGAGGAAAATGAAAAAGCTGACTTAAAACTCAACAAAACTAAGATCATGGTATCTGGTCCCATCACTTCATGGCAAATAGAAGGGGAAGAAGTGTAAGCAGTGACAGATTTTATTTTCTTGGTCTCCAAAATCACTGTAGATGGTGACTACAGCACAAAATTAAAAGACACTTGCTACTTGGATTGAAACCTATGAGAAACCTAGACAGCATATTAAAAAGTAGAGACATCATTTTGCAAACAAAGTTTGCATAGTCAAAACTATGGTTTTTCCAGTAATCATGTATGGATGTGAGAGTTGGACCATAAAGAAGGCTGAGTGCCAAAGAATCGATGCTTTTGAACTGTAGTGCTGGAGAAGAGTCTTGAGAGTCCCTTGGACAGCAAAGGAGATCAAACCAATTGATCCTAAAAGAAATCAACTCTGAATATTCATTGGAAAGACTGATGCTGAAGCTGAAACTATAATACTTTGACCACCTGATGGGCAGAGCTGGCTTATTGGAAAAGATCTTGAAGCAGGGAAAGATTGAAGGGAACAGGAGAAGGGAGAGGCAGAGGATGAGATGGTTAGATAGCATCACCAACTCAATGAATGTGAATTAGAGCAAACTACAGAAGATAGTGGAGGACAGAGGGGCCTGGTATGCTGCAGTCCATGGGATTGCAAAGAGTTGAACGTGACTTAGTTACTGATCAACAACAACAACATATGTGAGGGTACTTCAAGGTCTGTAGACAGCGAGTAATGGACAAGGTTTCAGAGATGTTCTTCATCATTATCATTGTCATCATCATCATCATCGTAATTGATTACATTTCTTGAACATTACTATGTGCCAGATACTGACCTATGGTTGTATATATATTAACTCATTTAATTCTCACAACTCTATATTATGATTCCTTTATTACATCAGAAGAAAATCAGACACAAAGAAATAACTTGTTCAAGTCCACATGGCTTGCAAGTGCAGAGTAGAGATTTAAGCCCAGACAAGACCTTGGAGAACTTTGTGTGCCTCCTGAAAGAGCTTGGGATTTGTTCTGTAGGTGATGGGATGTGACCCAAAGGAAAGGTTTTAAGTAAGGGAGTGACATGGCTGTGTTAAAAGGTTCTGTAGTCTTTGTAATTTCCCCAACTTTGGTTTTTTTTCTTTGCTTGCTATTTCTCTACAGTTACTAGCAGTGAACTCTATAATAAGCAGAGCCTGTGAGCTTATCTATGAAGGCTACAAGGAAAGAGGGAGGTATGTGGGACACGCACTACTCCACAGCTGGTCATGGGGGTGGAGGGGAGGACAGAACGCCCAGGGAGAGAATGGGTGTGGTGGCCACCAAAAGAGAAAGTGGGCTGTATCCTTGACCCCATGGCGGGAGAACAGCAGCATATGGGAGCCAGCCTGTTCTGAAAAGATTTGTTTAGGCGGAGGCACAGATAGGCTCATGGCTGTGCAGACAATCTGCCTTTCTGTCTTTCCTCCTCCCCATGGCCTTTCAGGTGATTAGCATCAAAATATTAAAAACAGCTGTTGAGTTCCCAGTGGCGGTTAGCAAAGAAGAGTGTGTTTCACATCGGTTCAGAAGTGCTCATCTGGCCGCGGCCATTCCTTTATGAAGAAGCCCTCCTGGGTGAGCCACTGAATAGTTCCTCCTTTGCACACACCACACCCAGTTTCTCCCTGCGCCCTGCTCTGTCGACCATGGATGGTAGAACTGACTCAGTAGAGTCGTAATCTGTAGGCAGCCTCCTCATGTTCTCACTTCAACAGATTTTGTGCAAGGAAAGAAGAGACAGAGTGAAGAAGGAAGAAGTCTGGTTTAGGTTCTAGCAGAATCTAGGAGATCCAACCCACAGACTTGGGTCAGCTCACACTTGCTTTGGGTGATAGGGACAAATGTCTGAAAGTCCCTAGGTCTCAAGATCCTCATCTGTAGTAGGAGGGTGTTGGGTGAAGACTAATCTCACCACAAATAATAAAAATAACCATAGCCAGTGTTTACTGAGCAGATACCAAAAGTCTGACTCTGTGTTAAGCATTTCATGCGTCTTATTTGTTTAATCTGCACAATGACCCAAGCTCAATGAAGCTCACTGAAGCCTTTCCTGATCATCCTATCTAAGACTCTCTGTATTAATTATTTATTGCCGTGTACCAAATGGATTCAAATCTTAGTAGCTTAAAAACCACAGTAAAAATGATAGTCTTATAGTTTTTGTGGGTCAGACTTCCAGCACAAATTGGCTGACTTGTTACAGCTTGGAGTCTTTTATGAATTTGCTAGGGTTGCAAGCATCACTTTCAACATGGCAGGTAGACATCGGCTGTTGGCAAGGTCAGTACTAGCTGTTGGCAAGGTCAGCACTAGCTGTTGGCAAGGTCAGCACTAGCTGTTGGCAAGGTCAGCGCTAGTCTTTCATCACCACCTTGCCATAGGATTGTCCATGAAACCATTTGAATGTTCTCACAACATGGCAGCTGCCTTCCCCCAGAGTAAGTGACCCAAGAAAGAGATAGAAGCTGCAATGTCTTTTGTGACCTGTCCTTGGAAACCACACACTATAATTTCCATAACATTCTATTGGTTACCTCAGCCAGCTCCATGCAGTGTAGTGAGAGGTGTACAAGGACAGGAAAACCAGGAGGCGACCATTTGAATGCCCTTCTTTGAGGCTGGCTAGCACCTCCTCCCTAAACTTACCTTATGTTACTGTGTATTACCTTTAATAGCAATTCTCTGAAATTATCAAATTTGTTTCTTTGATGCTCATTTCCTTCCCACTGGAATATAACCTTGCTAAGAATAAGAATTTCATCTTTTTTTTTTTTTTTTTTAAATTCTTGTATCCTCTGTACCTAGAACAAGGTCAGGTGCATGGTTGATGCTCAATATTGAGCATAGGATAGGTACCATCATCATGCCAGTTTCAGATGCAGAGGCTCAGAGTAGTTAAATAATTTTTTCCTAAAGCCACAGAGATAGTAAGTGTTGGAGCTGGGATACCAGTTTATTCATAGGGACTGATAATAGTCTACATGGATAGCAGTCAATGAATAATTGAATAATTACAATTGAACTGGATAATTCCAATGCTGCAATTATGCAAGTGGAATTATCTGTAGAAGTGAAGAGCAGGACAGCATGCAGGAGGACTGGGAGAATTCCTGGGTAATTGGGAGATACTAGGAGGAAATATGGAAGTGTGTATATAAGTGGATGTGTGCATATGGTTGAGATGGTCGTGAGAAATAAATAGAGATAGGTAGGTAGGTAGATGGGAGAAGGCAATGGCACCCCACTCCAGTACTTTTGCCTAGAAAATCCCATGGATGGAGGAGCCTGGTAGGCTGCAGTCCATGGGGTCGCTAGAGTCGGACACGACTGAGTGACTTCACTTTCACGCATTGGAGAAGGAAATGGCAACCCACTCCAGTGTTCTTGCCTGGAGAATCCCAGGGATGGGGGAGCCTGGTGGGCTGCCGTCTATTGGGGTCATACAGAGTCGGACACGACTGAAGCGACTTAGCAGCAGCAGCAGCAGGTAGGTAGATAGGTAGATAGATAGAGAGGATGTGTGGGCATGGTAGCGGGATCATTAAAGGGGAGATAATGTACTCAGAACAGTTGTTATGACATAGACCTAGAGATAATTCTTTGACCTTAGTCTTATTTGCTGCAAAATTCTTTGAAAAATTTGTTTCCCAGGAACATTCTTATTAAAATGACTAAGTAAATTTTCCTTTAAAAAATCCCCAAAGCAATTTAAGTCGTTATTTAACTAGAAAGCATATTGCCAAATTATACATGGATTGCTAACTTGATTATGTTTGTGGGAATTATCCATTTTCTGGATTACACGCCAGAAAATAAAAGCACCGACTGTTGGCCACCCACTCTCTTTTCTTCTTCCCAGCCTCTTGAGGGAGGGGTCCTGGTATTTGTCAAACATACAATGGGTCCTCTTAGAACAATGCCTCATCCACCCCCTCTCTTGGCCTGGGAGATGGAAATTTGGGGAGGAATGGAGGGAAATGGTTATAAAAGTCCCTCACTTACTTTCCCTCCTCCGAAGCATTCTGCATCATGAGTTTGGAGGCAAGGGGTCTTTGCTCTTAGGGCAAGATGAGAGTGAGACTCAGGGGAAATGCTATAGAAGGTTGATTCTGATCTAGCCTGGAAGCCAAGGTGGTGTTGGTTCCTGAGTTTCTTCAAGGTCCAACTCAGTTCACCACAGCAAGAAAGCAGACAGTGATTCTACACCAGAGGCCCACTCAGGAAAACAAAAAGAGTTTGAGTTTAGCTTGAAAGAATGCTCCGGAACCTGTGGGTAGCTGTGATTAGTGGAGCAAACCAGACCTGGCTGAAAGATTGAAATAAGTTTCCCCTCAAATGACTGAGTTTCTCTTTATGAGCAGTATCTAGACAGAGACCCCATAGCCTTGTGTGAAGGCGAATAGCATTCCCTGAGCCTTCCACTGAGACTTGCCACTTGCTTTAGTCAAAGCAGATTTTGGAGGGCCCACCTTTCCCTTTACCATGATTCCTTTAGGAGTGGGTATTTGTTGTTCAGTTGCTAAGTCATGTCTGACTCTTTGCAACCCCATGGACTGCAGCACACCAGGCCCCTTTGTCCTCCACTATCTCCTGGTGTTTGTTCAACTCTTGTCCATTGAATTGGTGATGTCATTCAACCATCTCATCCTCTGTTGTCCCCTTCTCCTTCTGCCTTCAATCTTTCCCAGCATCAGGGTCTTTTCTAATGAGTCGATTCTTGGCATCAGATGGCCAAAGTATTGGAGCTTCAGCTTCAGCATCAGTCTTTCCAATGAATATTCGGGGTTGATTTCCTTTATGATTGACTGCTTTGATCTTCCTTGCTGTCCAAGGGACTCTCAAGACTCTTATCCAACACTATAGTTCAAAAGCACCAATTCTTTGGCTCTCAACTTTTTTATGGTCCAACTCTCACATCCACACATGACTACTAGAAAAACCATAGCTTTGACTGTATGGACTTTGTTGGCAAAATGCCTCTGTTTTTTTTAACATGCTGTCTAGATTTGTCACAGCTTTCCTCCTGAGGAGGAAGCGTCTTTGAATTCCATGGTTGCAGTCACCATCTTCAGTGATTTTGGAGCCCAAGAAAGTAAAATCTGGCACTGTTTCCACTGTTCCCCTTCTATTTGCAATGAATTGATGGGGCTGGATGCTGTGATCTTAGTTTTGTTAATGTTGAGTTTTAAGTCAACTTTTTCACTCTCCTCTTTTACTTTCATCAACAGGCTCTTTAGTTCCTCTTTACTTTCTGCCATAAGGATGGTGTCATCTGCATATCTGAGGTTATTGATTTTTTCCCCTGCAGTCACGATTCTGGCTGTGCTTCATCCAGTCCAGCATTTTGCATGATGTACTCTGCATATAAGTTAAATAAGCAGGGTGACAATATACAGCTTTGACATACTCCATTCCAATTTGGAATCAGTTCGTTGTTCCATGTCCGGTTCTAACTGTTGCTTCTGGACCTGCATACAGATTTCTCAGGAGGCAGGTAAGGTGGTCTAGTATTCCCATCTCTTTAAGAATTTTCCACTGTTTGTTGTGATCCACAGAGTCAAAGGCTTTAGCATAGTCAATAAAGCAGAAGTAGATGTTTTTCTGGAATTCTTCTTCACTTTCTGCCATCAGAGTGTATTATCTGGTATCTGAGGTTGTTGGTATTTCCCCTGGCAGTCTTGATTCCAGCTTGTGATTCATCTAGCCTGGCATTTTGCATGATGTACTCTGAATGTAAGTTAAATAAGCAGAGTAACCACATACAGCCTTGATGTACTCCTTTCCCAATTTTGAACCAGTCAGTTATTCCATGTCTGGTTCTGTTACTTCTTGACTTGCATACAGGTTTCTCAGGAGACAGATAAAGTAGTCTGGTATTCCCATCTCTTTAAGAATTTTCCACAGTTCTTTGTGGACCACACACAGCCAAAGGCTTTAGTGTAGTCAATGAAGCAGAAGTAGATGTTTTTCTGAAATTCCCTCGTTTTCTCCAACGAATGTTGGCAGTCTGATCTCTGGTTCCTCTGCATCTTTGAAACCCAGGTTGTATATCTGGAAGTTCTTGGTTCATGTTCTGCTGAAGCCTAATTTGAAGAATTTTGAACATAACCTTGCTAGCTTGTGAAATGAGAGAAACTGTACAATAGTTTGAACATTCTTTGGCATTGCCCTTCTTTGGGATTGGAATGAGAACTGACCTTTTCCAATCATGTGGCCACTTGTGAGTTTTCCAAATTTGCTGATATATTGAGTGCAACACTTTAGCAGCAGCATCTTTTAGGATTTTAAATAGCTCAGCTGCAATTTTGTCACCTATACTAGCTTTGTTCATAGTAATGCTTCCTAAGGCCCACTTGACTTCACACTCCAGGATGTCTGGCTCTAGGTGAGGGACCACACCATCATGGTTATCTGTGTCATTAAGACCTTTCTTGTATAGTTCTTCTGTGTATTCTTGCCACCTCTTCTTAATCTCTTCGGCTTCTGTTTCTTACTATCTCTCTCCTTTATCGTACCCATTCTTGCATGAAATGTTCTCTTGATCTCCAATTTTCTTGAAGGGATCTCTAGTCTTTCCCATTCTATTGTCTTCCTCTCTTACTTTGCATTGTTCACTTACAAAGGCCTTATCTCTCCTTGCTATTCTCTAGAACTCTGTATTCAATTGGGTGTATCTTTCCCTTTCTCCCTTGCCTTTCAGTTCTCTTCTTTACTCAGCTTTTTGTAAAACAACCGTGTTGCCTTGTTGCATTTCTTTTTCTTGGGGATAGTTTTGGTCATCGCTTCCTGTACAATGTTACAAACCTCTGTGCATAGTTCTTTAGGCACTCTGTCTACCAGATCTAATCCCTTGAATCTATTTGTTACCTCCACTGTACTATCATAAGGGATTTGATTTAGGTCATACCTTAATGGCCTAGTGGTTTTCCCTACTTTCTTCAATTTAAACCTCAATTTTGCCATAAGGAGCTCCTGATCTGAGCCACAGTCAGCTCCAGGTCTTGGTTTTGCTGACTGTATAGAGCTTCTCCATCTTCAGCTGCAAAGAATATAATCAATCTGATTTTGGTATTGACTATCTGGTAATATCCATGTATACAGTCATCTCTTGTGTTGTTGGATAAGGGTGTTTGCTATGACTAACATGTTCTCTTGACAAAACTGTTAGTCTTTGCCCTGCTTCATTTTGTACTCCAAGGCCAAAATTTCCTGTTATTCCAGGTATCTCTTGACTTTGTAATTTTGCATTCCAATCTCCTATGATGAGAAGGACATCTGTTTTGGGGGTGGAGAAGGGTCTTGTAGGTCTTCATAGAGCCTGTCAACTTCAACTTCTTGAGGTTTAGTGGTTGGGGCATAGACTTGGATTACTGTGATTTTGAATGGTTTGCCTTGGAAATGAACCAAAATCATTCTATTGTTTTGAGATTGCAGCCAAGTACTGCATTTTGGATAGTTTTTTTGATTATGAGGGCAACTCCATTTCTTCTGATTCTCTGCCCATAGTAGTAGATATTATGGTCATCTGAATTAAATCACCCATTCCTGTACATTTTAGTTCACTGATACTTAAGATGCTGATATTCATTCTTGCCATCTCCTGCTTAATCATGTTCAATTTACCTTGATTCATGGACCTGACAGTCCAAGTTCCTATGCAATATTGTTCTTTACATCATTGAACTTTACTTTCACCACCAGACACACCCACAACTGAGCATCATTTCTGCTTTGACCCATTTGCTTCACTCTTTCTGGAGCTATTGCCCTCTGTTCTTCCCCAGCAGCATACTGCTCACCTTCTGATCTGGGGAGCTCATCTTCCAGTGTCATATCTTTTTGCCTTTTCGTACTGTTCATGGGGTTCTCGCATCAAGAATACCGTGTGGGTTGTCGTTCCTTCCTCCAGTGGATCATTTTTTTTGTCAGAACTCTTTACTATGACCTGTCCATCTTGGGTGGTCCTGTATGGCATAGCTCATAGCTTCACTGAGTTACACAAGCCCCTTTGCCACAAGAAGGCTGTGATCCATGAAGGGGATGAAGGGGGATAGCACGGTGGTTAGAGCAAAGGCCTTAGAGTTTGCTTTAGTTTGTGCCCTGGACTCTGGCATTTACTATGTGGCCTTAAGCAAGTTCCTTAACTTCTCTGTGCCTCCATTTTCTCAAATGTAAAATGGGAATGATGATTGATTTTACCTCATAGAGTAGTTGTAAAAATGAAGTAGTTGTGAAGCTTTATATATAAAGCTCTTATAACAGTATGTTTCATTAAGTATTAATTTAACAAGCATATATGGAGCAATATACACTGCTGTGTGCCAGGTGCAGGAGAATAGTGACAAAGACCTGGTTCTGGCTCCCAGTAAAATTGCTATTTCAGTATGTGTTGGGTGGTAGGGAGAATAATGACCCCTGCCCCCAAGATGTCTGTGTTTGAATCCCCAGAACTGGTGAATATATTAGGTTATATGGGCAAAAGGGAATTAAGACTACAGATGGAATTGAGCTTGCTAATAAACTGGCTTTAAAATAGAAGATTACTTTAGATTATCTATATGGGCCCAATGTAATAACGAAGATGGAAAGAGGCAGAGAGTATCAGAATGATGCCATGTGAGCAGGACTTGACCTGCTGTTGCTGACTTAGAAGATGGAAGGAGGACAAATGCCAGGGAATGCAGATGGACATTGTGAGATGACAAAGACAAGGAAATGAATTCTTCAAAAGGAACACAGCCCTGCTGATATCTTGATTTTAGCCCAATGAGGCCCATTTCAGACATTCAACCTCCTGAACTCTAAGATAATAAGTTTGCATTGTTCAAGCCACCAAGTTTGTGGTAATTTGTTACAACAGCAATAGGAAACGAATAGTAATGCAGACAAAAATAAATCAGCGAGTGAATATATATGTAATTTCAGGTAATGATAAGTACTAGGAAGAAAATGAAGCAGATTGTGATTTGGGAGAATGGCATTGAAACATGCATAATATCATATATGAAACGAGTCGCCAGTCCAGGTTCGATGCACAATACTGGATGCTTGGGGCTGGTGCACTGGGATGACCCAGAGGGATGGTACGGGGAGGGAGGAGGGAGGAGGGTTCAGGATGGGAAACACGTGTATACCTGTGGCGGATTCATGTTGATATATGGCAAAACCAATACAATATTGTAAAGTTAAAAAAAAAAAAGAAAATGAAGCAGATTAAAGGGATAGAAGATGATGGGGGTGGGAGCTCTTTTAGATGGTCAGGGAAGGCATCTTTGGGGAGATGACATTTGAGAAGAGGCTTGAATGAAATGAGAAGACAAGCCATGAGTCTATACTCTAGGCAAAAGAAATGGGCCTATAAAGGCATCAAGGAGGGAAGGACCTTGAATCACTGAAGAAGAGTCAATGTGGCTAAGGTATAAGCGGCAAGTGGGAAAGCAGTAGGAGATGAGATCAGATGAGGCAGAAGTCAGATCTTACAAGCCCCCAGAGTTTTGATTTTATGGTAAGAAATTCAGATTTTATTCCCAGTGCAATAGGAAACCATCAGAGAGGAAACATTGGAAGGGTGATATGAAACGATTTAAATTTTACAAAGCTCATGCAGGCTGCTGTGCAGGAAATAAACTGAAAAGAGTTAAAAGAGTGGAAGTAACAGGCTAAATCAGGAGGATGCCATGAAAAACAATGGACTAGTCTCAGCTGGTGTGAGAAGGAGGTGGAATCTAGGCATATCTTGGTGATTAGAACTGGCTGTACTTTATGTTGGTTTGGATGTGGGGTTGGGGAAGGAAATAAATTAAGTACACTTAGCTCTGGGCTGGAGAAGCTGGATGAATAGACATGCCATTTATTCACATGAAGGAAACAGGAGAGAGGACAGGTTTGAAAGGTAAAAGTCCTGAATGTTCACCTGATAAATGCTTAAGGATTATTTTCAGTATCTGATGCTCCCGACTCACTGATCTCTTGTTATTTCTTATCTGTATCTATGCTCAGGCTTCCCTGGTGGCTCAATGGTAAAGAATCCACCTGCCAATGCAGGAGATACAGGATACACAGGTTCTATCCCTGGGTGGGGAGATCCCCCGGTGGAGGAAATGGCAACCCACTCCAATATTCTTGCCTGGAAAATCCCATGGACAGAGGAGCCTGGTGGGCTACATTCCATGGGATCACAAAAGAGTAGGACACGACTTAACAACTAAACAACAACGACAGCATCTATGCTTCTTATATTTCCTTCATCTGGAGCTTCCTCCTTCCACTCTGTTGTCTCAATTCATTCCCATCCTTCAAGGCCCATGTCCAGTGTCATCTATTGCCTACTTCTGCTATACAGGAGACCACTCTTGACTTCACAGAGGCTAGTGTTTGGGTCTCTTATCAGTTTGCTTTTGGACCTTCTCTGTAATGCCTTATCTTCCTTGCTGGGTAGTAATCTCCTTGAAAGCAGGGATGTGCATTTCTCTTCTTGGATTCTCTGCTGCTTAATGACTAGCACATAGGAGGGGCCCAGTAAATTATTGCTGAATGGAATTGGATGTTATGGAGAAGGCTGTGTTGTGTAAGGGAGTTGAACTAGGTGTTCTCTAAGGCTAGTTTCTGCTGTAAGAGTTCATGATTCATTTGAAACCATGGTTCAGAGGTTTCCAAGTTGCCTAGTTTTGCACTTGATTAAGGATTGTATGGAGAATGAAATCTTCCTTCAATGCCAGTCCAAGGAACACTTTCATTAAGGAAATTTGGGGTTTGTATTAATAGATACATTCAATGATGGTTTTCTGAGAGCAAATACAAATGGTTTCAGATTGTGTACAGTTTTATGCTATACAATATCCACACTTTCTTTCTGTTCCTTCCCCTCTCCAATTAATGGGGACAATCTTATAAAAGGTCAAAATTAGGAAATAAAAGTAGGATTCCAGTACTGCCTTCAATTATTCCATTTCCACAACTGTGCAAGAGTCTCACACGTACATGTATTTAATGATTTAATTTTGGCAGCACACGTATGTATCCATTTCTAATGCCAAGATTGCTTAATGCAAGTATATATTCAAAGATTGCTTAATGAAATGTGGTTAAGGGAAGTTATTCTTAGCAACAATTTATACGGGAAGTTGTTCTTAGCAACAGGTTACATTTATGCATGTATCAGTTAGTTTTTGCTAGATGACAAATAATCCCAAAACATCATAGCTTAAAATAATAGTCACTAATTTAATTCTTAATTCTGTAGTGTGCAGTTTGGCCTGGGATAGCCAAAAGTCTGGTCTGGGTTGGCTTGGCCAAGTCCACTGTGTATCTGTGATCAACTCATGGGTTGGTCGGGCCTGGATGATTTGATGGCTCAGTAGAGGTGGTTGGGAAAACTGAGTTACTCTCCAGTTTTTCTCCTCCTGCATAGGCTAGCCTGGGCTTCTTTATATGGTGGCAGCAGGATTCCATAAGTGAGAAACCAACTGGGTAAAGCCTCTTCAGGATCAGGCTCTGAACTTTTCAACATTGTCCAAAGCAATCACAAGCCCATGTTCAAGGGGTAGAGAAATTATCTCCTGCTAGAAGGAGAAGCAAAGTTGTATTTTGCACAGGCCATAGATACAGTGAGTGGTGAAGAACTATGGCCATTTTTACAGTCTGTCACCATCAGTTAGGGGGCTTCTGGCCTAAGTAACAGAAAATTCAGTTCCAGTTGCATAAACAATAAGGATACATTATCTCACAAAATAAGAAGTTTGGAGGAAAAGTGATTACAGGCTTATTTCAGCTCCTTAGCAATGCTATCATGGATCTAGGCTTTTCTTTCAATCAACTTTCAACTCTGTTGTTCCCAACATGTTCATTTTTGTCCACATTTTAACAGTATGTCCATAACAGTTTCAGGCTTTATTTATAGATGACAAAATCCAGAGAAGAATGGAATGTGTCTCCTTATAGAAATGAGAAAATCTACCCAGAAAAGGAATCTTGCATCTCCTTTTAGAAATGAGAATCTACCCAGAAGCCCTTGTGGTCTTCCTGTTGGATCCCATCACATCCTATCCCTGTGCCTGAGGATTGAATAGCCCTGCTTATCAATCTTATACTAGGAGCTTTTGGGCAGGAAAGATGGGGATTAGAGGTGGTGAGCTGGGGATACATTTCCCTCAATAATTACAGAAACTTAGGAATGTTGAATGGAGGACAAGTAGTTCTACCCAGAAAGTGGTTTTGGATTTATCATTCTGCTATTCTTACCATTTTCAGTGATTCCTTTCATAATAATAATGACAACAATGACAACAGCAAAAATAGATGGTAAACATATGTGCAAGCATAAAACTAATTCAATTGGTAGGACGTCTTTGACTCAAGGCAATTTCAAGTAAATTAAAACAAACAAAAAAATACTCTTGTTAAGTGAGCCTTATTTGGACTACTTGTGTGTGCTTCTTGAGCCATGTAACACAAAGTATAATTCTTTAAATCTTAGAGGTCAGTGATAAAATCTGATTTTCACAGTCTTAAACAGTCAGAGTAAAGGGATGAAAAAAAACAGCCACCATCTAGGAAACTTTAAAGCTTTTGTTTACAAAGTACATTTGTCCTTAATTTAATTAAGTCAAAGAACATCCATTAGTTCTCCTGTCTTTAAAATTTGACCTGGAGTGACATAAATGGCAAATGCAAGTATCGTTTTTCTAGAAAGTCGTGAGTAAAATATGCCTCTCCTTTAACTATGCTCCATAAATAAAATGTCTTGTAAAAAGGCTATCACCTTAGCAACTGTCAACTGAATCAGCTTTATGAAGACAAAGTAAAACTACAAGTAAACCTGCAGATAAGGCCTGAATAATTTTTTTTTACCATTAAAGAAAGTGAATTTTTTAAAAAAAGTGATGTTTGACCATGCTTTGAGAAAGATTAAACTAAGTAATTTTAAAGTAAACACAGTTTTCAAAAAGAAGAAGTTACCCTGAAAGGCAAGCTTGAAAATCGCTTTGTTCTACAGTTTCCTCCCATTTATGATTTGTTTGACTATCTATTTTCTCTCCATGTTAAACTGCTTACACTTCAAAAGCTTTTCCTCTTTCTATAAGTATTACCATTAAAGTGAAATCAGCCAGAGGATTTAGTGAATCCCACACTTTGGATTTCTTTTATAGTGTTGTGATCCTTTGGTAGGATTTTGTCATGAGCATGCTTGTGCATATGGGGAATTGGGTTGTCAACCCTCCTGCCCAAACAACTTAAATATCTATGACAGGACTTTCAAAGGTAAACCACAATGATTTTAGAAAAGTATGAGCAACTTGGGTAATTGGTAATTGGTCAATGATCTAATGTATGATCGACTTTTTTTTTTCCGCAATCACATATTGCAGGGGTGATGTACTTCAGACACCAGGGTGTGATGCTGGTTAGGAGAAAATTTTGGGTAAATTTCACCTTAGAATATTCTTTCCTAAGAACAAAAAACTGCACTGAGAAATATAAAATCATCTTTTGCACTCTCACCCCCAGTGTATAAGCGCGGAAGAAAGCCCGAAAGCACTCCTCCAAACTGTGTTAACTGTGACTGATCTCTGAGGTGATTCCTCTTTGGGAATCCCCACTGTGTTGAGTTTTGGTAGAGTACCATGCCCTAGTTGTCTGTGGAAGTGAAAAGTGGAACCTCTTCCACGCTCACAGCCTAGCAACTAGAATGTGGTTGTATGAATTGGGCTTGTACCCTGGAGCTTCCATCTGGAACTTCAAAACTTGAGTGTGTGTCACAGGACCTGGGGTAAGATGAGGCAAATGAGGCATCGAGGGTGTTAGAGTGTAAAATTTAAGGAAGCACACATTTTCAAAATCTTTGAAGTGCTGATATGCATTTGTATGACCCTTAGGGTATGTGCCTCCTTAAATGTGGTTTCCTAGGCACTTGACTTGCATCCTCAAGTCCCAGGCATGGTTTGACATCTGGACAGTCAGAAAGCAGGTCATCACAGTAGGGGTGGAGGTGATGGTAGTGAAACAATGATGGGGTTGTGCTTGTGACAGAAGAAATGATGATGGTGGCAGTAGCTGTGGTACTGCTGACTCCATTGGTGGCATCTTGTACCTTGGGATGAGCTTGGCACTGGATCCCATGGGAAGGACTGCTGGTTCTCCTGCCTTTGGATTTGTCATTTCCTTAATAATCCTTCCAATACATTACGTGCATGCTAAGTCACTTCAGTTGTGTCCGATTCTGTTCAATCCCATGGATTATAGCCTGCTAGGCTCTTCTCTCTATGGGATTTTCCAGGCAAGCATACTGGAGCGGGTTGCCATTTCCTCCTTCAGGGGATCTTCCTGACCCAGGGATCCAACCAGCAGCTCTTACATCTCCTGCATTGGCAAGCAGGTTCTTTACCACTAGTGCCACCTGAATGGAGTGTTAGTCACTGACTAACACTGACTCTTTGCAAACCCACGGACTGTAGTCTGCCAGGCTCCTCTGTCCATGGGGTTCCCCAGGCAAGAATACTGGAGTCGGTTGCCATTCCCTTCTCCAGAGGATCTTCCTGACCCAAGGATAGAACCCAGGTCTCCTGCGTTGCAGCCAGATTCTTTACCATCTGAGCTACAGGGAGATCCCTGGGCTATAGGGAAGCACCACTTGGAAGGCCCTCAATAGATTACATTTCTACTTAAATGAACCCGTGTTGGTTTCTATTGCTAGCAACCAAGAACTCTAATACAGTGAGATAGCGAGCAATTTATATTTTGTTCTCCTTTATCCTTTTCTGTGTTTTCATGTTTCACATACTTATAACCAGATTACTCTTTCATGGAAGGCCAGATATTTTTATCAACTTGTTCTGTCATCAAGTTGACCGAAGTGTGTAGGATGGGCTCCAGAGTGAGTTAATCCAGCATTTCAATGATGTTAACATGAAGAACCTACATTCTTTTCATCTCTCCACTGTTCCATAGTGGATGTTGGCTTTATCTTCAGGTTAGTGGCAGCCTGACAGTAGCAATTCCAAGAATTCCATGCAGAAATGACAATGTCTAGAGGAAGAAGAGAAAGGATCTCTTTTTATGGTTCTCCCCCAGGAATGAGGCATGGTCTTCCAGAAGCCCTACCAATTTCACCCTCATTTTTTTGGTTCAAACTGAGTCACATGCCTAAGGATGGCCTAACTCCTGACAAGGGCAATGTTCTCCTGAGACCAATCAGACCCATTCCTGGAGCTGAGGTTAGTTTCCCCTGAGGCATGTGACACTGTAGAGGAGAGAAGAGTAACTGAATAAAATGAAAATTCTCTTAGGGAAGAAGAAAGATTGAATGAAGGTTGGATAGTCGACCTGCAGTATCCATAATTTATTTTGATTGCTTGTTGAATACTTTTGCTCACTTTAGGGTGTGTGGCTACAGTCTGAGCATTACTGTATATGTGTTCTTTTAAGCAAGAGTTAATCACATTTTCTGAAACCAGCTTGAAAATGCTGACCAAATCATAGTAAAATAGTGCAGTCACTGTGGAAAACAGTATGGCAGTTCCTCAAAAAATGAAACACAATTATCATATGATCAAGTAACTCTACTTCTAGGTATTCAAAAGAATTGAATACAGGGTCTCAAACAGAAATTTGCATACTCATATTCATAGCAGCATTATTCACAATAACTAAAAGATAAGAGCAACCCACCTGCTCATGAATGGAGAAACAAAGTGGAGTATATGCATGTAGTGGGATATTGTTGTTGTTCAGTCACTCATTTGTGTGTGACTCTTTGCGAGCCCATGGACTGCAGTACACCAGGTTTCCCTGTCTTTCACCATCTCCCGGAGCTTGCTCAAACTCATGTCCATTGAATCAGTGATGCCATCCAACCATCTCATCCTCTGTTGCCCTCTTCTCCTCCTGCCCTCCATCTTACCCAGCATCAGGGTCTTTTCCAGTGAGTTGGCTTTTCATATCAGGTGGCCAAAGTATTAGAGCTTCAGTTTCAGCATCAATTTTTCCAGTAAATATTCAGGGTTGATTTCCTTTAGGATTGATTGGTTTGATCTCCTTGCAGTTCAAGGGACTCTCCAACACCACAGTTTGAAAGTATCAATTCTTTGGCATTCAGCCTTCTTTATCTCTCACATCCATACATGGCTACTGGAAAAAGCTGAGTGGGATATTACTCAGCTTTAAAAAGGAAGGGAATTTTGATACACACCAAAACATGGGTGAACCTTGAGGATACCTTGAAGTGAAATAAGCCAGTCACAAAAGGACAAAGCTTGTTTGAGGTACTTTTTTGTGTGTGTATGTGTGTGTGTTACTCTCTCAGTCATGTCCAACTCTTTGCAACCCCATAGACTGTATGTAGCCTGCCAGGCTCCTCTGTCCATGGGATTCTCCAGCCAAGAATCTGGAGTGAGTTGCCATTCCTTTCTCCAGGGGATCTTCCTGACCCAGGGATTGAACCCTGGTCTCCTACATTGCAGGCAGATTCTTTACCATCTGAGTCAGGAAAGCCTACATGTATGAGGTACTTAGATAGTCAACTTCAGAGACAGAATATGGAACAGCTTTTGCCAGGGGCTGGAGGAGGGGGAAATGGGGAGTCATTACTTAATAGACAGGGGGTTTCAGTTTGGCCAGATGAAAAAAATTCTGCACAACAGTGTGAATGTACTCAATGTCACTGAACTATACACTTAAAAATTATTAAAATGGTAAATTTTATGTTGTACGCATTTCACCAGAATTTTAAAAACCATAAATTAAAAAAAGAAAAAAAAGCCCTTTGTGAGGGTTAATTTTACTTGTCACCTGGCTAGGCTATTGCACACCAGTCGTTTGGTCAAATACCAGTCTAGATGTTGCAGTGAAGATGTTTTTTAGGTCAGATTAACATTTAAATTAGTTCCTTTGGTTCTGTTTCTCTGGAGACTAATACCTTAGGTTTTTCATACGCATTATATGGTATTTACAGAAATTTTATGATTAAACAAATGCCCTCCTATTTGTGACTCGAGGATGTGGGACCCATGATTGTGAATCCCAGCAGGGCTGGACCTAATGCCCATGGAACGGGTAGAAGTCACATAGGAACAGAGGAGGAAGTGTGTGTGTTGGGAAAACCCTGCAGAGCTTTACCCTTGGCCTGGAAGTCCCTTGCCTTACACAGTCCTCTACTCTGTTCTTTATGAAACTACTCAAAGCAATAGCTGGTATGACGAGCACTCAAACTATGTTCAGTTCGGTTCAGTTCAGTTCAGTCGCTCAGTCGTGTCCGACTCTTTGCGACCCCATGAACCGCAGCACGCCAGGCCTCCCTGTCCATCACCAACTCCCGGAGTTCACTCAGACTCATGTCCATCGAGTCAGTGATGCCATCCAGCCATCTCATCCTCTGTCGTCCCCTTCTCCTCCTGCGTCCAATCCCTCCCAGCATCAGAGTCTTTTCCAATGAGTCAGCTCTTTTCATCAGGTGGCCAAAATATTGGAGTTTCAGCTTCAACATCAGTCCATCAAATGAACACCCAGGACTGATCTCCTTTAGGAGGGACTGGTTGGATCTCCTTGCAGTCCAAGGGACTCTCAAGAGTCTTCTCCAACACCACAGTTCAAAAGTTCTTTGGCGCTCAGCTTTCTTCACAGTCCAACTCTCGCATCCATACATGACCACTGGAAAAACTGTTAGTAACTTTTATTATTATTTTAGGGGAAGATGTCTCTTCCCCATTCATAATATTTCCTTTTATGTGGAGAAAGCTCTACAAGGGAAATAATCTGGCCTCTCCTTCCTCTCTCTTCTCACAGATGGTTAATTTAGAAGAAGAAATGGAGTTATTAGTCTCTGAGAATTGTTGTAACAAATTAGCACGGGTTGAGTGGCTTAAAACAAGAGGAGCTTATTCTTTTGCGCTTCTGGAGGCCAGGGGTCTAAAGCAAAGTTGTGGACAGTGTTGGTTCCTTTCAGAGGCTCCAAGGAACAACTTGTCCAGGGCCCCTCTCCTCACTTCTGATGGTCATCCACAATCCTGGGCTTGTAGGTATATCACTTTATTCTCTGACCTTCTCCTCTCTATCTTCCGTCCTTTTCTCTTTTTTGGAAAAAATATTTATTTATTTACTTGTTTGGCTGTGCTGGGTCTTAGTTGTGGCACATGGGATCTTTAGTTGCAGCATGCAAAGTCTTAGTTACAGCATTGGGATTTAGTTCCCTGACCAGGGATTGAATCCAGGGCTCCTTCATTAGGAGCATGGAGTCTTAGCCACTGGATAACCAGTGAAGTCTCGGCCCTATTGTTTTAAGGATGCTTGCCATTTGATTTAGGGCCCACCCTACCACAGGACTGATCTCATTTCAAAATTCTTAATTACATCTGTGAAGAAGGTTTTTTCCAATAAGGTCACAGTCATAGATTCTGGGTGGACATATCTTTTGTGGGCCAGGGGCGGGAAGGTCACCATTCAACCTGCTACACTGAGCATGTATATTTCAGCCTCCTTCTCCCTGTTTTTTTTTTTTGTTTCCTGAAGCGGGGTAGGGAATAAGCCTGCCTGCTGAGAATATGTGTTCTGCTCTGATTCTCCTATTGTAGGTTTTATCAGAGTTTTGCTGTCCCTCAGAAAGCCTGTGTGGCAATGCAGTCCTTGTGACTGTATGGATAAATCTAATTCAGGGTTTAGACTTGAAAACCCACTTACCCACAGTCATAAAGCCATATTCTTCAGCATCAACTTCATCAAGTAAAGGTGACAGTTTGGTCTCCCATCTACCCTATTCTTCTATTTCAACTAGTTTAGTATTTAGGAATAGAAGTAAGGTGCCCTTTATCCAGCTCCCTTGAAAAGTCAATGAATATTTCTTAAGGCTCCCATCAGATGTCCACAACTTTCTGAATCGTTCCCTTACTCTCACAGGCAGAATTAGTCATCTATTCTGGGCCTTCACCCTCCTTTGCATTATCTTTCATTAGTATTTTTTTCTTGGGATTACAGTTGTTCACAGACCAGCTATTCCCCATTTTGCATCCCCTGAAACCCAATTCCGTTGAGGTCTATGGATAAAGGATTGGGGCAAGCAGGGACTATATGTTGACAACCCAGACATCTTCTTAAGAATACTACAGCATCGCACACGTGGTTAGCCACCACCCCATTATTCTGTTATGCTTTTGATTTTATTGTCATCTTTGTTTTCTTAGCTGTTACAGGTCATGAATAAGAAAAGAAATCTCTATATTTTACTAAGAAGCATCCAAAGTATCATATATATATATATATATATATATATATATATATATATATATAAATTTAACTAAGTTATTTACTTTTGGCTGTGCTGGGTCTTCATTACTTTTGTGTGGGTTTTCTCTAGTTTCAGAGAGCAGGGTCTACTCTTCGATGCAGTGCACAGGCTTCTCATTGCAGTGCTTCTCTCACTGTGGAGCACAGGCTCTAGGGTGCACAGGCTTCAGTAGTTGCCGCACAAGGCTCAGTAGTTGTGGCTCGTGGGCTCTAGAACTCAGGTTCAGTGGTCGTGGCACACAGGCTTAGGTGCTCTGCAGCATGTGAAATCTTCCCAGACTAGGGATTGAACCCGTGTCCCCTGCATTGGCAGGCAGATACTTATCCACTGTGCCTCCAGGGAAATCCCTCCTGTATTTTTTGTCAAAACAATTTGTGGGTTTTACCTACTAAGAAAGGGTAGTCTTTTATGCTATTTTATATATCTTACAATTGAGGTGTGTGTTTTTTTTTTTTTTTTGCCTTTGAAACAATGAGAAGTAAAAAAGTGCATACGAAAGAACATAAAACTCACACATCACCCCATCATCCAGAATCCTTGTTAATTCATCTTTCTCAGTTCCAGAGGTGAATGTATAATTAATTCACTAATAATACTATATAAGTTATATGTACTGATTTTTATTTAACATTATATCAGTGAACATTTTTCTTTGTTATGATATATTCTCCAAATTATGATCCTTTGGAATAC
Organism: Bos mutus; assembly: GCF_027580195.1. Lineage (NCBI taxonomy): Eukaryota > Metazoa > Chordata > Mammalia > Artiodactyla > Bovidae > Bos > Bos mutus. The sequence goes on along the minus strand of NC_091622.1, from coordinate 57,841,118 downwards.
TGTATAGTATTTCTTATAAATACAATTTATTCAGCTATTTTCTTCTTGTAGAGGTATTCAAATTGCTTTTAATTTTTACGTATGTAAAGTAACTTTGAAAAGGTGCCAACAATTTAATAATTGTTATAACATTTTGTCTGACATTATTTGTAGCAAAGTTGAACAGCTGACATAGTCAAACTCAAGATGGCAAACAACACACTAGCACATTGTTCTGGAGAAGAGTCAGCTGTGATTGCCAGGCTGAGCCACACCCTCTTGCCATGCAAGCTGCTGCAGACAGTGCTCTATACGTGGGTTGACATGATGTAAGTCAGAGCCCTGCTTCCTTGGTTATAGCACATTGAACCGAGAAATGACCTTGACCCAGAGGCAGTGGTACTCGGGATGTCCAATAGCCAATGAGACTGGCTGATGCAAGAACTCCGCCCAGCGTGGTCACTGTATCCCGGATGATGACTGGCTAATCAAACAAAGCCTCTTTCACACAATTTGAATTTGAGGTCTATTGTACTCCTTAGTACTCCTTAGGGAGTACTAAGCCGAAAGGTTGGGCAGAAATGGGCTGATACCCAGAGAGGAGTCCGGAAGCCCTGACTGCAGGCAGTGGAAGCCGTGACACAGCAGGAGCAATGGAGTAGAGAAAGAACTACAGAGAGGCTGTGGCAGCATGAGCAGAGGAAGCAGAGGCAGAGTGTAGCTGAGTCACCATATTGGCAGAGCAATAGAGAGGGAGCAACAGATGCCCACTGCTGAAGCAATGTCAAGAAAAACAGGTGGCTGGAGATATACTATGTCCTGAGTGACATTCCCAGCTCCGCCAGGCAGCTGCTAAAACTGCTTCCTGCTCTTTCCCACTTCCTCGTGTATCCTTACAACACACCACGTTCACCCAAGTCACCAGAGCCCGTCTCTTCTCCTGGCAACCTGAAAGAGCCTCATCAACACCATGTAATATTCATATCTCTCTTATGGCACATATCAGGTGGCATTATGATGATTTGTTTTTATGATTTGTCCTGACTAAACTTCTAAGGTCAAGGACTATGTGTTCTATGCCTTTTTAAAACATCCTCTGCGACTAGGACATAGATTATCACATAGTAGGTGTATATCAGTTGTTTCATGAATGAATGACTGGTGAGGAGTATGAATGTGCAGGTGGGCAAAACAGCCTTCAAAGCACAGGGAACTCAATTAGAGAACATTTCTCTAAGGGAAGTACATTTCTGGTTTTTTATTTTGTCTGCTGTTAGTAGGGGTATCAAACATTTTAATCTCATAAATTTTATTTGAAACAATGGCTAGGCAACTATTATCCTTTAATTTTGGTGTAAATAAAAAACATGTTTAAAAAAATATGTTTATTCACTGAACATTTATTGAGTCTGCCTCATATCAGACATGGCCCTAAGCTCATAGTATACATTGTACTAAGCTCTGTGGGAAGAAAGTACGTAAGGCGAAGCACTGATGCTTTGAGGTTTTCAGTCTAGGAAAGGAAGAGTACCATCCACACCAAGATAAATAAAACAATGTAGAATGCCTACAGTATTGCTGCAAAGTGCTGAGGAACTATATTCCTGAAATGTGATTCTAGGAAAGGCACTAGAAGTTTAGCTCTTAAGGTGATGGCATTTTTTAAAACAGTGGTTAATAGTGCTCTCTACATTGTCAGTTTAATAGGGCATGATCCTTAAATTTCAGATTTTTCAAAGCTATTTGGAATGTAATAGATTGTGAACACCAGAATATTTTTCCTGTCTCAGGGAAACTTTGATCCACTGTCTAAGTGTGGCAAGGAGATGTTTTTCCTGTTTCAAATGAGATAAGAAATCACTAATTATTTTTTTCAAAAGGAAATTTGGCAATATAGTACTTTGATGCAACAGAGTCACATCAGCTTGCTGCTGTTTTTACATGAGCTGAATGAGTTCAGTTTGGCCATGTGGCATTGCAGTATCACCGTCACACTCACTGTTGTTGATAACCTGTCAGCAGTTAAGGTGAAACTTAAAATTGTGACTCAAATTGCAAAGCATTTATTTTGTTGTGTTCAGACTTTGAACCACAGTTACTGAGATATCTGAGTTTAAAAAATGATATTGAATGGCTATCATCTAAAAGAACACAAATGTTGGTGAGGATATGGAGAAAAGAGAACCCTTTGTACATTATTGATGGGAATGTAAATTGGTGAGCTACTATGGAAAACAGTATGGAGATTTCTCAAAAAACTAAAAATAGAACTATGTTGCTGCTGCTGTGTCGCTTTAGTCGTGTCTGACTCTGTGCGACCCCATAGACGGCAGCCCACCAGGCTTCCCCGTCCCTGGGATTCTCCAGGCAAGAACACTGGAGTGGGTTGCCATTTCCTTCTCCAATGCATGAAAGTGAAAAGTGAAAGTGAAAGTGAAGTCGTGTCCGACTCTAGCGACCCCATGGACTGCAGCCTACCAGGCTCCTCTGTCCATGGGATTTTCTAGGCAGAAGTTCTGGAGTGGGGTGCCATTGCCTTCTCCGAGAACTATCATATGACTTAGCAATTCCACTCCTTAGCATATATCTGAAAAAAATGAAAACACTGAGTTGAAAAGATACATACATCCCAATGTTCATAGCAGCATTATTTACAATTGCCAAGATATGGAAGCAATCTAAATGTCCATTAACAGATGAATGGATAAACAAGATGTGGCATATATATATATATATATATATGTATATATAAAATGGAATACTACCCAACCATAAAAAAGAACGTAATTTTGCCATTTGCAGAAACATGGATGGACTTGGAGGGCATATGTCAAGCCTATGCTCTTTCCAGTTGTCATGTACAATTGTGAGAGTTGGACCATAAAGAAGGCAGAGCAACAAAGAACTGATAGTTTTGAACTGTGGTACTGGAGAGGACTCTTGAGAGTCCCTTGGACAGCAAGGAGATCAAACCAGTCAATCTTAAAGGAAATCAACCTTGAATACTCATTGGAAAGACTGATACTGAAGCTGAAGCCTGGATACTTTGGCCACTTGATATGAAGAGTCGACTTATTGGAAAAGACCTTGATGCTGGAAATGATTGAAAGCAGAAGAAGAGGGTGACAGAGGATGAGATGGTTGGATGGCATCACTGATGCAATGGACATGATTTTGGGCAAACTCTGGGAGATGGTAGGGCACAAGGAGGCCTGGTGTGCTTCGCAACATGGGGTTACGAAGAGTCGGACACAACTGAGCAACTGAAAAACAGCAATGCTAAGTAAAATTAGTCAGACAGAGAAAGACAAATACTGTATGATGTCATTTATATGCAGAATCTAAAAAATATAACAAACTAGTGAATATAACAAAAAATAAGCAGACTCACAGAGAATAAGCTGGTGGTTACCTGGGCTGGAGTGGGAGGGAAGGGGAAAGGGGCAATATAGGGGTAGAGAATAAGGTACAAACTATTGGGTATAAAATAAACTACAAGGATATGATGCATAATACAGGGAATATAGCCAATATTTTACAATAACTATAAATGGAATATAACCTTTAAAATTGTGAATCACTATGTTGTACACCTATAACATAAAATATTATATACATCCACTATACTTCAATAAAAATAAATGAATAAAATAAATGAAAATATTGTTGAATTTCTCATCATATTTGAAAAACCTCTTCCCAGTGAACACTTAAATTAGCAGAGGAGACTCTTCACAGTAGAGGGTTATCAAACTTTGAATTGCCTATTACTCAAACTTTTGGCCTGCTTTCAAAATCTGCACAAATTTATTAAATAATTTAAAAGTATCCTAAATGTTCCAGTATGCTGTTTGAAAAACTTACTATTTGTAACTACTCACCTATGTGAATCAAGATTTTCTCAATACCGTGCAAATAAATGCAGAAGCAAACTACAAGTTAAGGCTGATACAAGCCTGCAGTTGTCATTCCTTAACCCAAATTTAGAACATTTGCATATTATTTGCAAATTAGAGTAGACTGTTTTCATTTTAACCTGTCCAACATCTTTCCTTCTTCTCCTGGCAATAGCACCTTGGTTTTCCTCTGAGACGCCATCTGTCCCCACTCTCAGTTCGTGGAAACTCTGGGAGGATGAAGGACCCACCATGACCATTCAGTGTGTATCATGGTCCAGAGCACAGTTAACAGGTCTGGGGATGGGTGTGTGAGTCAATCAGGCCACGGAGACTTAGTTCTGAGATTGTGCTGGGTTCTGTTAAGAAGGAGATTGCAACTCGTAAAGATCGTTATAAGCCTAGATCTGCTGGGGACTGCCACAGGGAGGACACCCATCTTGAGAATGGAGCCGCCAACATGGAGGGACACGGAGCTGAGAAATGGACAGAAAGCTTTGATGATATTCTTTCAGCCCCTCCATCAACTGCTTGCAGAATCCCAGAACCACTTCTAGATTTACATGAGTCTATATATCTTTCTCCTCCCTCACTTTTTTTCTTCCCTGAGTTAGTTCGGCTGGGGCTTTCTGTCATTTGTACTTGATTGATGTGCAAACGATTACACTTTTTTCTCATTAGTTAATTTAAGAATAAGCAAACGCAGTAAAGTTGAGATTATAAAAGTAAGTTTGTATTCATAAAACATCACTTCTATTTGTTCTATGGATTCAAGTTCCTCATAATAATTGCTTGACAATGTAAATATTTGAAGTATAAAAATTTAAAAATAAATATGGAACAAATATATGGAATGTTTACAATTTGCAGACTACAAAATAAGTTCAAATACATGTGTTGTGAGTCATCATAGGCCATTTGCAGTCTCTCCTGACTTTTCCAGTCTCAGGCCTTGAATTCCCTTCATGTCAGAATTCTAACATTCTCTCTCTAGCCGCCTCTGCCTCTCAATCTTCTGAGTCTTGCTTGGCTCTTATCCTCTGCTCAGAATACCACCCTTTTCTAGATCTTGAATTTTTTTTACTCATTCTTTATGGATCAGCTAAATAGTACTTCTTCTGTAAAGCCTTCTAGAATATTTCCATGTGAACTTAGTTACTCTTTCTTCTGTTTAGTTCTCATCCCAGTTGGACCTGTACTGTGACTGGAAATGCATAACTGACTTCCTTCTAGTCTGGAGTTTCATGGGCTGGGCCTGCTTCTTACTCATCTGTGGATACTTCCTGCTTAAGCTCTGTCTGGCACCTGGTAGATGCTTGATGCATATTGTCAAATAAAATTTCAGTGCCAGGGCTGGGGGTAGGTATTGCTTTTATTTTCTCTCTGAGGGGGGCTTCCCAGGTGGCACAGTGGTAAAGAATCCATCTGACAAGTTAGGAGGTGCCAGAAATGCAGGTTCGATCCCTGGGTGGGGAAGCTTCCCTGGAGGAGGAAATGGCAACCCACTCCAGTATTCTTGCCTGGAAAATTCCGTGTACAGAGGAGCCTGGCGGGCTATAGTTTATGGGGTCGCAGACATGACTGAGCATGCACAACCTCAACCTCTCTCTGAGGTACTACAGGCCCTTCTCCTTTAGGGTGTAGAGGGAGGTGTGTGTATTGTACTTAGTAGTACTACTGTCAGCACTCACAGTCACCAAACACCATAAATGACCCGTGTTCCATTCATGCAGAGTCCTGGTCCAAGGGTGAGTCTTATTGGCTCTATTTATTGGCTCCTTGATTTTAATGGGGCCTTGAGCCAAACTTAGAAATGCACAAATCAAAAAGCTCCAAGGCCATTCAGTATTGTGGATGGTACCATTCTTCATCAGTTTTTATTTTGGCTTAGTAGTTTAGTATATTTTTCCCTTGGAAATTTCCATATTTCACAAAAAAGGAAGATGCTTACCCAAGTAGTTTGCAAGTATTTCAAAACACATTTAGCTATCAGGAGGCTTGCTTTATACCCAGCCACACTGGGCGCGTCAACTTCTTTGGGCATCATTCATGACTCCTGTCACCTTCTTGGGCTGTTTAATTGACCTGCATGCTTTGGGCCATCTGACCTGGTAGCGACTTCCCATGTTGCTTTCCTGAGTAACTAATGATAGATACTATACCTACAAGTAGTAACCACTCCCAATTTCAGTTGGACTTGTTGAACAACATTAAATGCTCTTAAACTGGCCTTCCTTTGCTGATGGACTTTCTTGGGGATTGAGCACCTCACCCACTACCTCCCTGTTGAGGAAGAATATTGCTATGGACCCTTTACCTTGTATCACAGGATGCCTTCTATCTTCCCATCTGGAAGAGAATGCAGAGCCCATTCTATTGACCAGTGGGTAGTTAACTGTGATGACCTAGTTCCTACTGAGTGATAAGGAACATTTTCTTTGTGGAAACAGCCATGCAGAGGGGAGTGACAATCCAGATGCTAGGGTTGTTGGGCTGGCCCTGGGCCAGTCCACAGATATCAAGACTAAGTTCGTCTCTTTGGGATTGAATTCTGCTGGATTTTCATGGGGAATAAGGAGGAAGATGGACAACAGAGGTGAAAGGTTCTGTTCCCTTGGGCCTTCCTACTTTGTTGGACAATGAAGGCAAATTATAGACTGGAGAACACTGTTTGGGACGCATGATGACTTGTTAAAAAGAGTCAGCTACTCTGATAATCCTGAGTAGGAAATGACAACCCACTCCAGTATTCATGCCTGGAAGATTCCATGGACAGAGGAGCTTGGAGGGCTATAGTTCATAGAGTCACAAAGAGTTGGACATGACTGAGTGACTGAACATGCATGCACCCTGCTTTTCCAGTAGTCAATCCCATCATAAACCATTTTATTTTCAAAATGACCTTTTCTGTTGATTTGGTTGTCCATTGATTGAGTTTACCCAATTCCCCTTCCTAGCATTTGGGGCTAGGTGAGCTTTACAGGAATCATAAAATCAAAGAGAGAGAGTGTGTTTGGAGTAGATATGTTGCTTTTCATGATTAAAGTCTGAAAAATAAAGAAAAAAGACTTTGCTCCCATTCTCTAGAACATTTTTGTGTTGTTTTCCTGAAAATGTAGAATTACACATATTTTAGAAGGTAGGATAAACTGATTAAGAAAATATGATCATAAATGTCTACTCTGGATCTCTGGAATCCAGTAAGGGACAATCTGCTTTTAAGGAAAGTGTAGGAGCCTTGGGGTCTGCTGGGCATGAGTTCGAATCCTATCCAAAACATTGGCTCCTATTGCTGTGAATAGAAGGATTACTATCAGGTTCAGAGAGAGAATATGTAGCAAAGAATAAGATTTCTAATAGTGTAGTTTATTGTATAATAAGAACATTTTAAAAAGTAAAATTAAGTATTCTTGAACCTTTTGTCAGTATATATACCATGCAAAAGTAAGCTGCTTCCTATTCCCAGGGATTCGGTTAGTTTTGTAAGAAAAAGTGGTGGGCAGCCTTTTCTTTGTTTGCAGGCTTTCTCTGGTGCATTTTGATCTTGAGATTGGTGGATGTCTTCCTGTATCCTCCAAGGACTTACGGTTTGGTGGACATTGAGAGCAGTACCCACTTGTTCCTGCAGAGATGGAAACAAGGGGCTTATTGGCCATCTCGCTCAAAAGGCTCTAGACAGAGAAGGAGAAAGAGGAAGTGAAGAGGTTTAGGATTTGGAAGGAGATGAGTGCTCTCTGTATCTGCCTGGCAGAGTGAAAACTCCTAAGTGCAGAAAACATAATGACTGCCTTTGTTGGCTGGAAGGTTGCTGGTGCCTTTGGTTGTCAAGTTTTTGCCTGCTTCATAGAGGCAGGCAGAAAGCAAGAGATGCTAGATTCCCTTGAGTTAAGCACTTTGTAGTGCCAGGATATTAAAAAATTTTTTTAATTTTTTGGAATGCAAATTCAAGAGAAAAATGTGAAATTGTTGCATAAATGCATGCCATTTCTAAGTCTAATAAGTCCAAAGCATTATAACTTTGTGAGAAAACCATAAAACATAAATGCTATTAACCTAGCAAAGTCATCTTAATTATGTGCACTAATAATATTGCAAATATTTGTCTTCCCCCCAACTACATTTCTCTTAAAAGTGGGAGAAGGTACAGAAATGTTTTTTCCCCCACCTTTATTCATTAAAACATTTTAGTAGCTCCCTTTGTATAATTGATTATTGTATGAAGGTAAATGCATGGATGTTGCCTCAGTTTGAGTGCCAGCTCCACCTTTTATAAGGAAATCCTTTAACCTCTCAGTGATGTGATTTCTTTTAAAATGGGATTATTGTAAGTATTAAATGAGTGAATACGTGAAGTGTTTGGCAAGTAAGTATTACGTAAGTGTAATACTTTCTTTCTCTTCTTATAGGCCAGTTTATTTGTGAGGAAGACAAAGTAGGAGTTACTAATGTCCTGTGTGGAATATAAAGCTCAGAATGACAGAGTACCTTCTGTGGGATCAAATATTTAGTAAGCTAGAAAAGTGGGATTCAAATTTAAGCATTCTAGCTTTCTACTCTATCTTCCTTAACTTCTAGAAATTTTACACTCTTGGTCTTCTCCTTAATGCTCTGGGAGTGAATTGAGCACAACTATTGATTGAATATGTCTTCTTCAAATATATATTTATTAATTGAATAGAATGACTAAGAAGGAGATATTGCCTAAAGGAATACTAGTAAACTTTCTCTGATATAATAACACAAACATTCAAGCATCTTATAGACTTTTTCCCCCTTAGAGTAACAAAGTGTTTGTTATTATTATTATTTTCAGATAAGGTTGAATAAAGACAACTGATGCTCCAGTTATCACTATGCCAAGTTCAACAACCAAGAGTGAACAAGTCCTCAGTTTGTGTCATTTCATCAGCATGAATGCATCACACTGATGAAATGACACAAAAGCCATGTTACAAATGATGCAGTCATTGAAAATGAAGCATTTGCACAATTCGAAAGTGCGGTTAATCTTACAGGAAATCTATTTCCGTATCTTTTGTCCACATGTGACTATCATTGCTTTTAATCAAAACACTGAAGCATGAATCACCCTGAACAACAGCATATAAGACTGAGAACAAGATTTCAGAAGAAATCCCTTCATTTTATCAATGTGTCTACTTGGAAGCTGTAGGAGTTGGAGAGGAGGAGTTGATGGCTATAGTGTTTTGTACATTGTTATGCTGAACACATATAGAGGGGGCAGGGAGAGGAGATTGATGATAACCTGGAAGAGCAAAGATGAAGGAAAAGAGCTGCTTAGGGCATAGTGCTTGTTCAGTTCAGTTCAGTTGCTCAGTCCTGTCCAACTCTGCAACCCCATGGACTGCAGCACGCCAGGCCTCCCTGTCCATCACCAACTCCCAGAGTTTATTCAAACTCATGTTCATTGAGTCGGTGATGCCATCCAACCATCTCATCCTCTATCGTCCCCTTCTCCTCCCACCCCCAATCTTTCCCAGCATCAGGGTCTTTTCAAATGAGTCAGTTCTTCACATCAGGTGGGCAAAGTATTGGAGTTTCAGCTTCAACATCAGTCCTTCCAATGAATATTCATGACTGATTTCCTTTAGGATTGACTGGTTTGATCTTGCAGTCCAAGGGACTCTCAAGAGTCTTCTCCAGCACCACAGTTCAAAAGCATCAATTCTTTGGTGCTCAGCTTTCTTTATAGTCCAACTCTCACATCCATACATGATTACTGGAAAAACCATAGCCTTGACTAGACGGACCTTTGCTGGCAAAGTAATGTCTCTGCTTTTTAATATGCTGTCTAAGTAGATCATAATTTTTCTTCCAAGGAGTAAGCGTCTTTTAATTTCATGACTGCAGTCACCATCTGCAGTGATTTTGGAGCCTCCCAAAATAAAGTCTGCCTCTGTTTCCACTGTTTCTCCATGTATTTGCCATAAAGTGATGGGACCAGATGCCATGATCTTAGTTTTCTGAATGTTGAGTTTTTAGCCAACTTTTTCACTCTCCTCTTTAGTTCTTCACTTTCTGCCATAAGGGTGGTGTCATCTGTATATCTGAGCTTATTGATATTTCTCCCAGCAATCTTGATTCCAGCTTATGCTTCATCCAGCCCAGTGTTTCTCATGATGTACTCTGCATATAAATTAAATAAGCTGGGTGACAATATACAGCCTTGACATACTCCTTTTCCTATTTGGAACCAGTCTGTTGTTCCATGTCCAGTTCTAACTGTTGCTTCCTGACCTGCATTCAGATTTCTCAAGAGGCAGGTCAGGTGGTGTGGTATTTCCATCTCTTACAGAATTTTCCACAGTTTGTGGTAATCCACACAGTCAAAGGCTTTGGCATAGTCAATAAAGCAGAAATAGATGTTTTTCTGGAACTCTCTTGCTTTTTCAATGATCCAATGGATGTTGGCAATTTGATCTCTGGTTCCTCTGCCTTTTCTAAAACCAGCTTGAACATCTGGAAGTTCACGGTTCATGTATTGCTGAAGCCTGGCTTAGAGAATTTTGAGCATTACTTTACTGGAGAAGGAAATGGCACTCCACTCCAGTACTCTTGCCTGGAAAATCCCATGGGCGCAAGAGCATGGTAGGCTACAGTCCATGGGGTCCCAAAGAGTCAGACACGACAGAGTGACTTCATTTTCACCTTTTCACTTTCACTTACTAGTGTGTGAGATGAATACAATTGTGTGGTAATTTGAGCATTCTTTGGCATTACCTTTCTTTGGGATTGGAATGAAAACTGACCCTTTCTAGTCCTGTGGCCAGTGCTGAGTTTTCCAAATTTGCTGACATATTGAGTGCAGCACTTTCACAGCATCATCTTTTAAGATTTGAAATAGCTCAACTGGAATTCTATCACCTCCACTAGCTTTGTTCATAGTGATGCTTTCTAAGGTCCACTTGACTTCACATTCCAGGACGTCTGGCTCTAAGTGAGTGATCACACCGTTGTGATTATCTGGGTTTTGAAGATCTTTTTTGTATAGTTCTTCTGTGTATTCTTGCCACCTCTTCTTAATATCTTCTGCTTCTGTTAGGTCCATACCATTTCTGTTCTTCATCGAGCCCATTTTTGCATGCAATGTTCCCTTGGTATCTCTAATTTTCTTGAAGAGATCTCAAGTCTTTCCCATTCTATTGTTTTCCTCAATTTTTTTGCACTGATCACTGAGGAAGGCTTTCTTATCTCTCCTTGCTCTTCTTTGGAACTCTGCATTCAAATCTTTCCTTTTCTCCTTTGCTTTTCCCTTTTCCAGTGCTTGTTAGGAGTAGATAAAGTTGCCGTAAGGAAGTTTGTTTTAGTTCTTTTAAGGTTTTAGAAAAGATTTTTAAGTTAATTTCATAGAATTTTATTACTGAGAAGAATTCTAGAACTTATTTGCCAGAACCTTTTCACTTTTTTTGGTCAGGTAGACAATTGAGCTGTCTCTCTCTCTCTCACTGATGCAATGGGCATGAATTTGAGCAGAATCTGAGAGATGATGAGGGACAGGGAGGCCTGGCATGCTGCAGTCCATGGGGGCACAAAGAGTCAGACATGACTTGGCAACTGAACAACAATAGGCAGTTGAGGTCTAGAGGGATCAGTAATTCCTCCAATGTCACAAGTTGAGTGTAAACCAAGTCGTGATCAGGTCTTTTGATTCCCCTTTTAGCTCACTGTTGAATCCTGTACCTGATATGTTGCTGGTATTCTGCAAATGTTTGATGAAGGAAAGAAAGAAAAAATGAGTGAATGACTCTATCTCTCATCCCTTTGTTTTTGGACCATTTTGTGCCCCAAATTAAGAACAAGTCAAAAGCGATTGTCTTCTGCTTTGTAGTTGGGCATGAAGATGGGGAAAGCAAAATTTCTAGTTCTGACACAAACACATCAGAAAAATGACCCCTTTTCTTTTTTATTTTCCTCTTTCTCAAGGGAGGAATCATTCAGCAGAAATGTGTCTGCTGGGAGGGCCAGGTTCTGAAGTCAGCCACAGGATGAAAATTACAGATAAGCAAAACTTACCTTGAGGCTATCTTAGGGAGGTACCATGCTGGAGCCTGGTGAACTATTTCTCAGCCAGTTTTCCCTCTGTCTTTGGAGCAGACAGCTGTTTTCTAGATTGAGTACCAGTGAAGCAGTTAGCTTAAATTTTGGGGTCATATATATGAAAAATGTGTCTTTTAAGCAAAAGGGTGCACAGGGAAGGGTTTGTAGGCATGGAAACAAACCTGGGGCAAGACATATATGCTGGTGGTCTGTCTCATGTTCACTCTGGGGCATATGCTTTTTAAGATTGATATTCTCTCTCTTTTTCTCTCTCATATAATCCAATATATATAAATTTAACGTATGTAAGATTTCACTCCACCATTACATCTAGTACACTGGAAAAGCTGAATTAAACACTGCCCCAGTATCTAGAATTAAGATCCACATTAAAGGTATTTCTTTTATCTTGTAGAACATCTTAGATAAAGATGAGGTGGCTAAACTCTAGAATTAGATAATTTTGCTGACTGTGCTATAAATTATTATTACTTTTTTTTTTTTTTTTGCTGTGGAGGCTTAAAAGGGAATTTTTGGTGTGGATATGCTTGGGAAAAGGAAAATATATTATATGATGACTGAATTCAGAGAAATTTAAATGCAAAAGGCAATCAGCTTCTGCCACTCTTGTCCTCTTCCCCCATCTCTGAAAAAAGCAAAACAAGATCCCTGGTTTGCTCAGACTCCCTCTTTAAGACTTGGTTCAGACATCCAAGCTTTCTATCTTCAATAGGCTGTTTGTTGCTTTTTCTGCATCTCTCTCTCACTTCCTACTCATCTCTACTTCTAAATCTCCATTCCCATTCTTTTTTATGCTGCAGCTTCACCATGGACACAGACCATCGTATCAAGGAGGCTTTTGTGAGAATCTCTTAAACTTACTAAAAAGTAATCAACTCTTGCAGACATTACAAAGGAGGCCTTTGGACAGAGACACCTAGCTGATTTCCTGGAACAATACCTGGGGAATTATTTTTTGGCTCCAAGAGGATAATATTTTAAGTTGTTATATATTTGCTGATCTTGGGGGGATGGTTGGAAGCATCCAGGATGCACAGGAAGCTTGGGCTCTTGGCCCATTTGGCTCAGTCTAAATATTTGGAGGATGAATATTTGAAAATGCATTTAAACATTTAGAGCATTCTATTTGTTTTTCTAGTAAGTTGCATTGTTATTGCAATACGCTTCTGAAGCAGGATTCTGTCTGTGGGAGGCATGAACCTCCTGGACAAGCCCAGGCTCGAGTTTCATCTTAGGCCTTGGTGTGAAGCCAGAGATGTGCATGTCCATTGCTTAATGTCCACACCCATGAAGTGGGTTACTATTATAATCAGTCACCTTCAACGCCTGTGTTCTAAAGTCATGCTAAGGGTCTGACCCAACTCTGTACTGAAGCCAGGAATGGAACTTCTCACATACACATGCACAGACACATACAGACACACACATAGACACAGACACACACACACACATGTACACACACACACTTCATTTCTCAAACCATTTGCTGCAGTGTTTCCCTCCTTTTGTTAGTGCAGTAGCTTTGTTATTAGTGCCAACTTTCTACTCTACACTGTGAGCATCTGTGATCAGTTTTCCTCTCCCACCTACTAGAAGATATCTTTGGACTGGTATGTGCTTAGAGAATTTAAACTAATACAACTACATTAGATTATGTAAAACATAATTAGGAAAGCAAATTTGCTGTAAAAGCAGCCTATGTGTTTATAGAACTTGGAACCAATTATAAGCAACTAGGGGATTTTCCATGTTCTTTAGACCCACAGATATATCCAAGGACCTCAATTATATCAACTATTTGCCTATCTCAATCAAATGATCTAGGTAATTGCCAAATATCTACTTTGCTATGCTATCGCGTCCTAGACTCTCATTGTCTTGGTGGAATGTGAGTGAGTGTCAGCTTCACTTCTGAAATTTGAAGTAGAAAGGACTGGGGAGGCCTGGTGGGGTGGGGTAGCATGGGTGTGTACCGGGCCTGTAATTACCGTGGTAAAGTGTCTTAGACAACCAGATAATAACCCTCTCAATAGAATTGGGGACGCAGTAGCAACAGTAAAAATTATATTAAACTGGGCCGGATGCCCAGACTATCAGCCTCAGATAAACAAAGGGTAAGAGAAACATTTCAAGAGGGACTAGCTTGTGAATCAAGGAAGCTAAAACAGACCAGAGAGGTGCTCACTTGAGGAGCTTTTACCTCCTTGCAAAAGCTCTGCCCAAACTAATTAAAATGCCCAATCTAATTAGAAATCTAACCATAATCCCCCTGGTGGCCCCTCACTCCACCCCCTTCCATTGTCAAGATGCTAATAGGGTCGCCTGGTTGAAAAAATTATTGAACCGGTGACTATGTGAACACATACACATAATCCCCCGCCTACTGAGTTGGAGCAAAGATGCTAGTGATTTGTACAGTGATGGTGTTGTCTCCCTCAGCAGTGATGTATGACATGGATTAATGCAGAGCGGCCATCTGCTGTTGAGGAGGGTGATAGAATCTGTTCCTCGGTGGCAGACGGCTCCACGGCGCTGGCCAGCTGGCTCAGGGTGGACAAAATTGGACCGGGTAAGTGATGCCCCAGCAACCCTCTGGGGAAGTAACTCCAGGGCCTTCCCCTCAGGTGCTTATATTTGTCCCCATTGGCTTTATGCGTTCATATGCATCATAGAGCTGATACAACACAATCCACTTTGGAATGTGGAGAAGAGGAAGGAAGCACACGCCCTCCATGAAGGTTAAAAGTTGCTGATCTAGAGCATGAGACGTGCCCTTGAATTTCATGGTTGTTGTTGTTCAGTTGCTCAGTCCTGTCTGACTCTTTGCGACCCCATGGACCACAGCACTCCAGGCTTCCCTGTCCTTCACTATCTTCTGGAGCTTGGTCAAACTCATGTCCATTGAGGCGGTGATGCCATCCAACCATCTAAGTCCTCTGTTATCCCTTTCTCCTCCTGCCTTCAATCTTTCCCAGCATCAGGGTCTTTTCTAATGAGTTGGCTCTTGGCATCAGGTGGCCAAAGTATTGGAGCTTCAGCTTCAGTCCTTCCAATGAATGTTCAGGACTGATTTCCTTTAGGATTGACTGATTTGATCTCCTTGCAGTTCCATGGGACTCTCAAGAGTCTTCTCCAGCACCACAGTTCAAAGCATCAATTCTTTGGCACTCAGCCTTCTTTATGGTCCAACTTCTTTATGGACAAAAAGAGGAAAACTGATAAAGCATATGGCTCATGTTATCTGGGAAAAGAAAAATCAGTTTCTTAGAAGAAATAAACTTTTTCTTACTTTTTCACATTTGACTTCATAAAGAGGAGAAACCGAATTTATCAGGGTGTTTATTACAAAAACATCAAATTGATAAAGTGCTTGGCCTATTGACAGAGAAAGGGCCTGAACGTGGGCCTCCAGTGACCAATGAAAAATAGGTAGCCCTCTGCAATTCCCTAACAGAATCATGATTTTTACCTTTTGCTCTTTGCACATCTGTGTATTTTCTAAAATATCCACTGTGAACATGCATAATATTTTCTTTTTTTAAAAGCTTTTATTTATGTATTATTTACTTTTGACCATGCTGGGTCTTCGTTGCCACACGGGCTTTTCTCTAATTGGGGCAAGCTGGGGCAACTCTCTAGTTGCGGTGCATGGGTTTCTCTTCATGATGGCTTCTCTTGTTGCAGAGCATGAGCTCTAGGGCAAGCACACTCCAATAGTTGCAGCTCCCAGACTCTAGAGCACAGGCTCAAGAGTTGTGGTGTACAGGTTTAATTGCTCCACAGCATGTGGGATCTTTCTGGATTAGGGATCGAATGGTGTCTTCTGCATTGGCAGGTGGATTCTTTACCACTGAGCCACCAGAGAAGCCCCTACAAAACATTTTCATGCAGATGGCCTGGTTCTGGGTCTGCTTGACCTGAGATCCATTCCTCACCCTTCCTTCCAGGGGTGTATTCAGGAGGCCTAACCCTTCAGACCGATGTTCTCAGGCCCCATGTCAGCTGGCTCCCAACTGGGTTTGGTCCATGAAGGCTCTGGTGGGAGTTTGGAGAACAGAAGGGAGGGAGAAGTTGAGGTATTTCTCTCTCTCTCTTTCTGTACTGGGTGATATCTCTGGCAGCTGCTACCTCTCTTCCTTGGCTCCAGCTCTCACAGGAAACCTGCCACAGTTCCCGCTTCCTCTGGGTAATTCCAGGCCCAGGGCTTGGGTAGCATCACCTCCTCCCTTTGTCCCTCCAGCCTGGGAGTGGCGGCGGCTTCCTGTCATGGTTAGTCTCTGGACTGCCTCACCGTCCCTTGTTTGGCTTTTAAGTTTCTTTCATCTCAGTGCATTAAACTTCCTCTGTTTTAAATATTCAGAGTGGTTTCTGTCTTCCTGGTTGGGCACTGACACAAAGAAACAAAAAGGTGTTTGAAACACAAATGAATGGGGCAAAAGAATTTAGAGGACCATGAGTTGGGAAAATAACCAAAGAAGCAAAAGACAACAGATCATGGCAGCAGACACAGAGCCAAGTCCAGTCTTTGTATACACTAGCTGGAAGGGACTTCCGGTCACATAAGGCACATTCACACACACAAATTAAAACTTCACTTTAGAGTTATCAACTCCTGAAGTGAAGGATAACAATATGTCTGTTTAGAGAAAAAACAACCCCACCCCAAACCCCCATAGGATTTAGAGTCCTAAGTCTTTCAAGTCCCATAGAATTCAAGTCCTGGCTTGTGGTGGACTTTGCAGCCTCCATTCCACCCTTCCTGAGTGGCATAGCAGCCATGGAATTTGGAGAGGACTGATCCAACCTCCAACTTCTGGGTTGTGGCCTTGATTAACATGGACACGGGTTCCTGTACTCCAGGCTTGAGCCAATCAGTACATGGCATTCCCCTGGCCACTGGTGCAGTGGAAACGAAGCCTGGGTCCCCTGTTTGATGACTGGAGAGAGAAAAGTCCTTTCTCCTTCTGGGTAGTGTTGTGGGCCCTGAAACTGTTCCAGCATTTGGCTACTAAACTGACAAAGAACCTGAGAATAGAGCTGATGCAAAAAGAAGGATAAATTCAAGATAACCAAAGTAAAACAGCTGGATTTCTGATCAAACTGTTCCCAAAGCCCACTGTACCACTAAACTTTTCTATTACAGAGTTTCTATATTCTATTTACTGTTTACTGCTGCTGCTAAGTCGCTTCAGTCGTGTCCGACTCTGTGCGACCCCATAGACGGCAGCCCACCAGGCTCCCCCGTCCCTGGGATTCTTCAGGCAAGAACACTGGAGTGGGTTGCCATTTCCTTTTCCAATGCATGAAAGTGAAAAGTGAAAGTGAAGTCGCTCAGTCGTGTCCGACTCTTCACGACCCCATGGACTGCAGCCTACCAGGCTCCTCCATCCATGGGATTTTCCAGACAGGAGTATTGGAGTAGGGTGCCATTGCCTTCATTTTTATTTGTATTTTCTGTTACTTGCAACCAAAAACATGTGGTTCAGTGGTTAGGACTCTGCACTTTCACTGTTGAGGGCCTGGGTTAAATTCCTGGTTGTGGAATTAAGATCCCACAAGTCTCACAGTGCTCCTCCCTCCAAACAAAACAAAATAAAAACATGCTGGTTGAGACACAGAAATGTTGTTGGCTGTGTGGCCTTGGGCTAATCACCGAATCTTTCTGACATCACCTCCCTCATCTATAAAATGGAACTATCAAGACAATTTATCTTAAGGAATTTTTCGAGGATCTAATGGGGTAATAAATGAGTAGGTGCTTTGTAAATTGCAAGCAGTTATTTGAATCTTCTTATCACATATATAATTTATTTCAATTGTTAATGCAGTTCTATATCTCTCCTATAAATAAAAAATCAATTTTATCAAGCATAAACTTCTATAATACCCACCTCATTGCTGTATTGTGAATTTTCACCAAGATTAATCAGTAATAGCCATTACTTCACTCTGGTGGTGGTTTAGTCGCTAAGTTATATATGACTATTGCAACCCCATGGACTGTAGCCCACAGGCTGGCTCCTCCATCCGTGGGATTTCCCAGGTAAGAATACTGGAGTGGGTTGCCATTTCCTTTTCCAGGGATCTTCCTGACCCAGGGATCAAACCCAGGTCTTCTGCATTGCAAGCAGATTCTTTGACTGAGCCACCAAGGATTTCACTCTGTGTAGTCCTAGATAGCTTACTTTTGAAGTCCTGGATGACCTATATAAACTTGAAAGGATTTACCTCAAAACCCTCAGCCAGCAGACATGAGTTGAGTAAACCCTCTGTGTGACCACGCATCACTCACTCGGAAAATGTGTGGTTTCATTGCTCCCCTGGAGCAGCCGTGAAAGTGGGTATGTGACATTCCTCTCATGGAGTGAAAGTTTAGGCGCATCCAAAAAGGACCAGCTGGTCAGTTCTGCCCTTGCATTTTCTTGGAGTTGCTGCCCTGAGGTTGTTTGGTAACCTGAGAGAGTGGTTTAGGCTTGAACCTTTAAAAGGGCTGCAAAATTGAAAGCTTCCAGGGAAACAGCACTTAATGTTTAGATTTTTGTAATTACAAAAGATTGAGTAATTAATTTATCAAGCCTAATTAGATAAGCTGTCTAGCATTTAGGGCAATGACAATAAAAGTGCAAAAGAAGTATATTTGTTTGTCTTCCAGTAATGGTATATCTTGGGACAGAACTTGGGATGGCCTTGCGGGCTATGATGGATCGGGACAGACCCGTAATGACTGGAAGTAAGAACCTGACCCACCTACCTGCAGGGCTGGGGCAAGCCCAGAGAACAGGAATTGCAAGTTCAGACTTGATTTTTCTCACCAAGTACTGTGAATTCTACCTCCCAATTTGACCTCACGTCTCTCCCTTCTCTGTCTGCCTCGTAACTGAGCTGGGTCAAGAGCTCATTACATGTCACCTGGGTTAATCTCCCTGCCCCCAGATTCAAACCCCTCAAGTTGCCCTCAACTCAGCTCTATTCATCCTCCACCCTGCTATAGGAGTCATCTTTTAAAATTATACTGTTGCCCCACCCCCTTCTTCCCTTAAAGCTTTTCACTGGCTCCCTATGGGCTGATCCTATAAAGCCCAGAGCCCTTAGCATGTCAAGGAATTGTGGGATCTGACTTCTCTTAACAATCAATCCAGCTGCTTTCCTTCCTACCTCCCTTTCCACTTCCCCGCCTCCGCCCACCCCCACCAAGTTCCTTCCTAACTGAATCAGAGACCTGGGACACAGCTCTTCAAGGCTGTGGTTATCAGGATTTGACGGTCGTAAAAATTACTTGATCCTGTTTAAAATACAAATTCCTGGGCTATATCCTCACATGATTATGATCCAAGGGGCCTCCTCTAGGAATGTGACCTTTCATACGAACTTTGGTAAAGTCAGGTGCAGCTGGGAAGACTTGAAAGTCCAGGCTCAGCTGGGAATGTTGATTGAACACCTACCTGTGGCCCCTGGTGTGGCTGGATTCTGAGAGGGACCATCTGGAGATGGAGTTCTGGAGAGTAAGTGCTGTCAGAGGACCAGGCAGAAGCAAGGAGACCTCCCTATCTAACCTGCCTTTAGAGGCAGGCAGCATCTGCCAACTACCCTTCCAGTGAGTGGCTAAGGCCAGCACCAAGCCTAGAGAAGTGACTGTACACTTCACTTCTTATAGGCAAGCTCACCTAAATGCATTTCTGGAAAATGCAATTTGCCACAACTGACTAGTAGATGGTATTAATAAATGATTGTCATTTTTTTTCTTGTCCTGTTTTCATGGATTTTTTTTTGAAGTGTTTATCGAATTTGTTACAATATTGTTTCTGTTTTTTATGTTTTGGTTTTTTGGCCACAAGGCATGTGGATTCTCAGCTCCCCAACAAGGGATTGAACTTGCACCTCCTGCATTGGAAGGTAAAGTCTTAACCACTGACTTCCAGGGAAGTCCCTTGGATTTATTTTTTAAAAAGTCCTTGATATATTAGAGAGTCATGCTAAGTATTTATGAGTGAGATGATATATTTGATATTTGCTTTAAAATCCTACAAAAAACTACCTGCAATCATAATTACTCGTGTTTACATAGTTGTTGTTTAGCCACTAAGTCGTGTCTGACAGTTTTTACAACTCCATGGACTATAGACTGCCAGGCTGCTCTGTCCATGGGGTTTTTCCAGGTAAGAACAACTGGAGTGGGTTGCCATTTCCTTCTCCAGGGGATCTTCCTGACCCAGGGATTGAACACACGTATCCTGTATCAGCAGGCAGATTCTTTACCACTGAGCTACTAGGGAAAGTCTTGTTTACACAGTATCATAACTTAAATGTGTGGTAACTTATAATTTCTGAACATTTACATTTAGAGCATTTTCAACTTTTTGATATTAAGCTTATTGACTGGTATAAATATCTTTGTTTCAATATTTAGTCTCAATTTTATTTCCTTAAGGCTTCCCTGGTGGCTCAGAGGTTAAAGCTTCTGCCTGCAATGCGGGAGACCTGGATTCAATTCCTGGGTCGGGAAGATCCCCTGGAGAAGGAAATGGCAACCCACGCCAGTATTCTTACCTGGAGAATCCCATGGACGGAGGAGCCTGGTGGGCTACAGTCCACAGGATTGCAAAGAATCGGATGCGACTGAGCAACTTAACTTTCAACTTTAGCTTTATTTCCTTAGTGTAGACTCTAAAGCTACACATGGTATTATAGTGAAAGAACATGACCTATAAAATGACTCTTGATATATTGCCAGATTTATTTTCAAAGAGTTTCTGTTCACTTATGGTTTTCCTCCTCATCCCCAGAATGTAGGAGTATCAAGTCTTAGGTGATAGCTCAATCTCTCATGCTCGCCTATTATTTTTCCAAATGAACTTCATAATAATCTAACTAAGTAAAAAGAAAGAGGAAGAGGGAGGGAGAAGAAGGAAAGAAAAAGAAAGCTAGAGAATACCTATTAGGATTTTCATTGGGTTAAAAAATCCTGTGGTGCTTAAAAATCTCATACATAATGCTCATGCATACACACCTCCTTAGGAATTCAAATCATAATATGGAGAGGTAAACATTCATTTCTATTTACCTCCCCTCTCTCTATTGCTTTTCCCTCCCCTCTCTCTATTGCTTTTCCCTCCAGAGATACAATTTTTAATGCCTATCATACCAGGCTTAAAAAATCCTTATGATTTTAT
This sequence comes from Bos mutus, assembly GCF_027580195.1. Taxonomy (NCBI): domain Eukaryota; kingdom Metazoa; phylum Chordata; class Mammalia; order Artiodactyla; family Bovidae; genus Bos; species Bos mutus. The sequence goes on along the minus strand of NC_091622.1, from coordinate 57,819,994 downwards.
ATTTATATATGCAGACACATATACTTATTGTTAGATTGATTTTTTGTTTCTTGCTTCTATTTTATTCATACTATCTCTATCCCTCTATAATTATTATTAAAAACCTAGTACATTTATTTGTACATCTTATTCATTCAATGTCTAAAGTTAAACCATAGTTTTGTCCTTGCCAAATAATAAGACAAATGTCATAGGAAGTTCTTACTTCTCCCTTCTCTCCATTTCCTACCATAAGGAAATCATCTGGGGTTTTAATTCCAGATTTCATTAATTTATTTACATTGTATATCAGAACTATTTAAACTTAAGTACCCATCTTTCTACATAAGGTTTTTTTTTTTAATATATATATTTATTGGCAGCTCTGGGTCTTAGTTGTGGGATCTTAAATTGTGGCATGTGGGATGTAGTTCCCTGATCAGGGGTTGAACCTGGGTCCCCTGAATCAGGAGCTCTAAGTCTTAGCCACTAGACCACCAGGGAAGTTCCTACACAAGGGTTTTTTGTGCCCCATTTTTTTTTCTTCCTTACAAGTTTTCATTTGTCTGAAATATATTCTCAAGTAATTCTTTCAGAAAGGAGCTGAGCATGTTATACTTTCACATTTAAGAAAATCTGTTTTTTCCCTCCATTTGAATGCTGGCTGATGGGGTATATAATTTTAGATTAAAATTCTTTTGTCTGAGAATTTTGAGGATTTGCTCTATTTTTTCCATCATCCAGTGTTGACAAGAAGGCTATTACCAGTCAATTTTTTTATGGTTGTTGCTTAAAACAAGTGATTGCCCCTCTCTGTCATCTTTCCAGCTTTATTTTCATGGTGTAAAGCATGAATCTCAGTGAGTGCCTCCTTACATCTCTGCCCTTGGCCCACCACCGAAGCCAGGCACTGCACATATGTTCTCTAGAAATAATAGAAAAAAGGTAGACTCGGTCTCTGTCTGCATGGAGAATATATCTGAGGGTTGGGGTTATGGAAGACAAGACTGTAAACAAATGCATAAACAAAGTAATTGATGTGAAAAGAAGGAAAGGAATATGTTGTTATAAATGAGAACAGCTTCTTAAGATGAAGAAACATTTAGGAACACATAGAATTAAAAAAAAACAACTGTATTTGATGGATCTCTTTAATTTGAAGACCTGTGATTCACTTCAGCTCTTGGAATTCTCATTTTTGTTCAAAAAACTTCCAGTTTTGCTACCATATGCCTTTATTTCATTTAGGGCTTTTGCGAGGGGCGGGGGGCAGCAACTTTAAAAGAATATTTATTTATTTGGCTGTGCAGAGTCTTAGTTATAGCATGTGAGATCTTTTAATTGTGGCATGAGGGATCTAGTTCTCTGACCAGGGATTGGGCCCAGACCCCCTGCATTGGAAGTGTGGAGTCTTAGCCACTGGACCACTGGGAAAATGAAAGTGTAAGTTACCCAGTTGTGTCTGACTTTTTGCGACCCCATGGACCATGCAGTTCATGGAATTCTCCAGGCCAGAATACTGGAGTGGGTAGCTGTTCCCTTCTCTAAGGGATCTTCCCAATGCAGGGATTGAACCTAGGTCTCCCACACTGCAGGCGGACTCTTTACCAGCTGAGCCACTAGGGAAGCCTGGCCACTGGGAAGTCCCTGTTCAGTACAGTTGGCTGTCCTTTTTTTGGTCTACAATGGCATATCTATTAGGATTTTTCATTATACCCTCTGTCTCATGTTCTCTTTTCGTCTTCAACCTTTTGTTTTGCCATGCTACACTTTGGCCATTTTATTCTTATGTATCTTTTAGTTCACTAATTCTTTACCGCTTTGTTTAATCTGCTGTTAAACTTGTTTTAAGAACGAAAGTCCTTAATTTTGGCCATTGTATTTTCAGTTCTAGAATTTCTATTTGATCGCTTTTCAAAGCTGTAGTGTCACTTTTATAGTTTACAGATCTTTGCCAACATTTTAAAGTTTATCTTTTATCTCCTTGAACATAGTAAGCATTGTTGTTTCAGAATCTATGCCATATCTACTAGAATGTGGAGTATCTCTGGGTCTGTTCTGTTGTCTGTTATTTCTGTTGGTTCTCACTCGTGGTATTTTGTCTTTTTTGTGTGTCTAGTCATTCTTAATTGTGTCCCAAACATCTTATTCTAAAAACTTGTAGAAATAATTTGAGAACTGAGATGATATTTTCTTTTTACCAGAAGACAAGTTTTATTTTTGTATCACGTGAATGTATTAGCAGTCTGGGATCACCTTAATCCAAGTATGCATTGACTGATATTTTTTAGCCTCTGGATGTTGTAAAACTGAGCTGCAGGCAGTGTGGTGGCTGATTTGCTTCCAGTTGACCTTTACACTCAGTGTGCAGGTCTTCAGGGTCCCACTTCAAAGTAGCGGGAGAGCATACGTTTTATCAGAGAACTGAGCTGACTTTGTTTTCTGACTTGTTATTCCTTGTCCCTGAGAGGCTGTCAGCAGTGGGTGTGTCTTCCCAGCCTTTTCTTCCAGATTGGCACATGTCCCCCCCATAAAAGTGATTTGAGTGGCAGAATCACTTTCCTGGCTTCATTTCTTTTCCCAGATCTTGTTTCTTAAAATAGAAGTCTTTCTCTGGTAAACCGAAAGACAGTTTTCCTTGATGAAAGGAGAATAAATTCTCCCTATGTAACCTTTCTATGAAATGAGAACTCCTCTTGCATTGTAAGCAAAGGCTTCCAAACCAGGTAATTAAGAGAATCACTAGAGGAACTTTTAAAATGCCCCAGCTCTTGGATGTGTATATGTCACTGAGTGAAGACTTTCTCAGGATTTGTGACCACAAATGATTTTAAGGTAATTTACAGATCCCTAATGTCCATAGATACTTTTCCCTTAGAAGCCACCTGTGCTTAGATACTCTCTTTTACAGAGCCCTTTTCCTATTAACAGATACCTGGGTGGACATTGAAACCAATCAGAGTTCTCAGTCCTCCTGGTATTCATAGTTTTTATCTGTCCATGAAACTGAATCAAGGTAAATTGGAATCCTACCTGGGAATTTTTTTTTAAGGGCCATCAGAAAACATTTGTACCTTCTGGACTGTGATTACTGAGGTGGGGTGGATGGAGTCTGGCATTGCTAGTGGTCATTTTTCTTTCTCTACAGAAAATCTGTTTAAGAAAAGAAGAAAGGAAGAGAGAGAAATAGACTGCTGACTACATGATGAAACTTCTACATCTTGTGCTGGATACTAGTTGCATCCTTGGACTCTGTAGTTAACAGACGATACATCCCATTTCTTCTGCTTCAGCTAGTGTGAGTTGGGCTTGTATCACTGGCAAACAATGAATGCTCTGTCTCTCCATTCCAAGGAGACTGGTGTGAATAGGCATGTTGCCAAGACAAGAACTTGGATCCAGGGAAAGAAGGCAGGTACTTAGCTATGATACCTGGAACATCTGGGATAGGACCCGAAGCACAAGATTGAACTGGGAGGATATAAAATAAAGTCAGTGCATAGATCCATCATCTCTGTCCTGTACTCATAAAAGACATCACTAACTGATCACAGCATTCTTTATACCAAGTCAGGACGTCATCACAATCCTACTTTTAATACTGAGCATCAGGCAATGCCTATTACTGATTTGAATTTAATGCCTGGAGACTGAGATTTGTTTGTCCAAGAACTAGGCTTGAGCTTGAAGATTAACCTAATTTTAGTTGGGATTTCTTTCTTGTGGATACTTTCAGAGTATGCCTGGTCAATTATTATTATTAAGAATACTATGAATATGTATGATTATAAATTATTGAGCTTTCTTTTTATATGTTTTAAATATTCTACATGAAACTATAAATCTGGGCTTTCCTGATAGCTCAGATGGTAAAGAATCTGCCTGCAATGCAGGAAACCAGGGTTCAGTCTTTGGGTTGGGAAGACCCCCTGGAGAAGGGAATGGCAACCCACTCCAGTATTCTTGCCTGGAGAATACCATGGTCAGAGCAGTGGGAGGGCTACAGTCTGTGGGGTCACAAAGAGTCGGACACAACTGAGTGACTAACACACACAGAACTATAAGTCTGGTTCCTGAATCCATGTCTTCCCACTGGTATCTTTGTTTCTTTTAGTTGTTCTAGAGAAATGATATTTTCAGTTGGTTTTGAAAGTTGTCAGGCACTACTGGTTTTGGAATTGTGTCTGTCCTTTACAGAGAAAGCCCAGGAGATCTTGAAGCTGACACAATGGTACATCACTTGGCAGTTACAGATTTTCTTCCTGCAGTGGCATAATGCTTCCTTTTGCTAACCACCTTAATTTCCTGCCCTTATCAACTTGAAAATCAATGATACGTTTCTATTATGTGGGTTTTCATTGAATCTTTTATGTTTAAATTCAACCATTTCTCCATAACCAAGCAAACACGATGTCCTACTCAACGGATTCAATTGCAATTGCTAACTGTAGTGCTGGAGAAGACTCTTGAGAGTTCCTTGGACAGCAAGGAGATCAAATCAGTCAATCCTAAAGGAAATCAACCCAGAGAATTCACTGGAAGAACTGATGATGAAGCTGAAGTTCCAGTACTTTGGCCACCTAATGGGAACAGCCAACTCATTGGAAAAGACCCTGATGCTGGAAAAGGTGGAGAGCAAGAGGAGAAGGGGCAACAGAGGATGAGATGCTTGAATAGCATTACTGATTCAATGGAGTTTGAGCAAACTCCAGGAGATAGTGAAGGACAGGGAAACCTGGTGTGCTTCAGCTCATAGGGTCACAAAGAGTTGGACTTGACAGCCACTGAACAGCAACAAGAGCATTTCTCATGGAGTTCCATGGGCTTTAGCAAAAAGTCAATACAGCCAAATATCACTCAAGTCTCTACTATTTCTAACCCTTCTTAAAATTTATTAAATATTACCGAAGAAATGTCAACTGTGTTCCTGTAGGAAGAGTAGCTTTTTTGTCTCTGGATTACAACTCACCGATAGATAAATGTAAGATGACTTAGGACAAAATATAAAAAATCATCCAATACTTAAAAAAAAGTTAGTATATCAAAAAGATCCACATAAAATGTTCAATGACCACATTGAAAGTGCATTCACTTTGGCTAATTATAGTAGTTACTATGACTCATTATCATCAACCTCAGCTTTAATAGCTAACATTTATTTAGCATTTACTTTTGCTAGACACTCTACCAGGTGCTTTAGAAGGATATACTTTTATTCTGTGCTTGAGATATGGAGAGATTGTGGAACTTACCCAGTGTTACAAATGTTAATTAATATACGTGAACGTGAAGTCTCTCAGTCGTGTCCGACTCTTTGTGACCCCATGGGCTATAGCCTACCAGGCTCCTCTCTCCATGAGTTTTCCAGGCAATAGTACTGGAGTGGATTGCCATTTCCTTCTCCAAGGGATCTTCCCAACCCAGGGATCAAACCCGGGTCTCCTGCATCGTAGACAGACGTTTTACTGTCTGAGCCACCAGGGAAGTCCAAATTAATATACAACTGCATTCAAACCTAGTTTATATGAGTGTGGAGCCTATGAATAAAATGTGACTATGAAGACTTGCGTATATATTCTTTAGGATCAGACACAAGTGATAGAAAAACTCAAAATGACAGCAGGTTAGTTTATCCATGTCCCTTGTGTTTAAGGGGTCTGGAGGAAGTCCAAACCTGGTAAGGCATTCCATGGTGTATGGGACTTAAGCTTATCTTGTTGCTCTGCCAGTGTGTGACTTCTATTCCTGAAATCACCTTATGGATCAAAATGGCTGCTGGAGCACCAGTCATCATATCTGCATTCTAGAAAGTAGGAATTCACATATGAATTGTATTTCATGGTTTTGCTTTGAAGTTAGTCATAGGGTCACACCTAGCTTCAAGGAAGTCTAGGAAATACAGTCTCCATTCTGGGCAGCCATGTGTCCAGCTAGAAGTCAGGAAGAAGAAAGAATAAATATGGAGAGTAGCTTAAATAACAGTTTTTATAACATCATATTTTCAGCTGCTTTCTCATAATTCATGTGAATACAGTAATTTTATATTTTTGCATTCAATACTATTCAGATTATTTTTAAAAATCAAGAACTTCATTAAACTTTTGCTTATTATTATACATTCAGACATGTCACAAAACAAATTAAAATTCTGAATCTAACATGACATGAAGCAAAAGCTTGACATTATCATTTGTCTACTACACAGGAGTGAGTGTTGCCTTGAATACTAACATGAGAAGGGGTTCTGTTATTGAGGAATATATATATAAATATATTTAATTTTATATTGAAGTATAGTTGATTTACAATGTGTTAGTTTCTGGTGTACAGCAAAGTAATCCAGTTATATATATATGTATATATGAATACATATGTATATATATTCATATTCTTTTCCATAATGTTTTATTACAGGATATTGAATATAGTTCCCTGTGCTATATAGTAGAACCTTACTGTTCATCAGTAGTTTGTATCTGCTAATCCCAAACTCCTTATTTATTCCTCCCCCACCCTCTTTCCTCTTTGGTAACCATAAGTTTGTTTTCTATGTTTGTGAGTATGTTTCTATTTCACAAATAAGTTCATTTGTGTTATATTTTAGATTCCACATATAAGTGCTATCATATGGCATTTGTCTTTCTCTTCCTTATTTCATTTAAAGTGATAATCTCTAGGTCCATCCATGTTACTGGAATGGCATTATTTCATTCTTTTATTTGGCTGAGTAGTACTCCATTGTGTGTATATACTACATCTTCTTTATCCATTCATCTGTCAATGGACATTTAGGTTGCTTCCGTGTCTGGCTATTGTAAATAGAGCTGCTAAGAACATTGAAGTGCATGTATCTTTTTGAATTAGAGTTTTGTCTGAATATATGCCCAGGAGTGGGATTGCTGGATCATATTGCAACTCTAATTTTAGTTTTTAAGAAAACTCCATACTATTCTCCATAGACAGCATGCATTCCTACCATAGTGCCAACAGTGTAGGAGGGTTCCCTTTTCTACAATGGAATGTTTTAACCAGCATTCTTTCTTGCTCTGTCTGTAATTTTTTTTTTTCTTTCTGCTTAACCATCCACTAGAAGCTATGAGAGAAAAAAATTTCCTAGTTGTTCACCCTTTCCTTTATACTGTGCCAAAATCTGAGCTGGAAAGTGTATTACTTTAAACATTCATTCATTCAATAAAAAATTCCAGGGACTTTGCTGGGTGTCTCACTAGTAGCAGTAATACTAATACAATTCTGTGCTCTTGTTTACTTGTCAAAGGTTTTATACTCCTGCCATCTGCTTTGATCCGTGTATACGGGAATATAAATGTCATAATCAGAGAAGTCCTGGAGCAATGATCGAACATTTTTTTCACTTACTTATTAAGCTCTCACTAGTCTTGGAACTGCTTAGACACAGAGAGAAGAGATTCAGTCAATGATGACTCTTCCCACCGCTGAGTTCAGAACTAATTCAGAGACAAAATAAAGGAGTAGGGCAGACAAGGATGAAATGCATCTTTATGACTGATAAAGTTGATGTTAGGGTGTGGCTTAGGTTTGTGACACAGGACCCTCAAGCTCAGTGGGCTTCATACATAGTCTCAGGCAATGCTAGTGATCAGTATGGGGCTTGACCTTGTAAAACCTGTGGGATGAAGGAACCAGCCAATAGACTGGACTGAGATTTGCTCTGTGTCCTAGAAGGAGGCTGAGGTTATACCAGTGGAGTGGAGACATCAAGATGTTTCCCTCATCTGTCTCTACCCCCACAGAGATCAACCTAGAACCATCTGGAAGCACCCCATCATCTACGGAGGAACTGTTTCCTGTCTCTCCAGCTTTTCCCTTCACCATCCTCCAGCTCCTCTGATGGAGGCAGAGGTTTCCTAGAGGTTGAGGTCCTCTTTTCGCCTCCAGGTACATCAACTATGTATCTCTCAGTTGGTTCACTGTCTCTACTGGCTGGCTGACCAGTCTCCTTCTACCATCTTTCTCCCTGATCCTCTTTCATTGAGAGGCGGTCATGTGACATTTTCAGTTTGGGATATTGAGGTGCAAGTGTAAGTTCTTGGGGGAGGCTGCCATTCCCAACCTACAGGGCAGAACCTTTCTAAAGGAGAAACTTTTGTGAGGGTGGGCCCTTCATTGTTCTTTTATTTTCATGCCTGGAATGTGAAGATGAGGTCCAGAGGAACAATGAGAAAGCACTTCATAAAAGGATGAGAAAAGGCCCCGTGTTAAGAACGTGGAGCAGAGCTGGAAAGTGCTTGGATCCCTGATGACACTGTGAAGTGCCTTTATGAGATCTGGACCAGTTCTCTCAAAGATCCCCAAATGAGACACACTTCGTACTATGGTCTGAATGTTTGTGTCCCCACCAAAGTCATATGTTGAATCCTAACCCCTCAAAGTGAAAGTGAAAGTGTTAGTCGCTCAGTCCTGTCTGACTCTTTGCAACCCCGTGGACTGCAGCCTGCCAGGCTCCTCTGTCCCTGGGATTTTCCAGGCAAGAATACTGGAGTAGGTTGCTATTTCCTTCTCCAGGAGATCTTACTGAACCAGGGATTGAATTCGAGTCTCCTGCATTGCAGGCAGACTCTTTACCATGTGAGCCATCAGGGAAGCCCAGTTCCCCGAGGTGATGGTACTAAAAGATGTGGCCTTTGGGAGGTGATTGGATCATGAGGGCAGAACCCCCTTTGGGAGGTGATTGGGTCATGAGGGCAGAACCCTCATGAATAGGATTAGTGCCCTTATAAAAGAGGCCCAGAGAGTTCTCTTGCCCCTTCCACCATGTGGATATAGCAAAAGGGACAGTCATCTATCAACTAGGAAGCTTGTTGTCATCAAACACTCTGAATCTTGGACTTTCTAGCCTTCAGAACTATGAGAACTAAATTTCTATTGTTTCAAAGCCACTCAGTCTATGGTATTTTGCTATAGCATCCCACATGAACTAAGACATCATATATCAGAGCCATAAAAATCCTGAATTTTGCTTATCAGAAGCTATACTTAATTTATAAAATATTCTTTTGGAGACAGGTATTTGACTGGATGTGTTCTGATGTTGAAGGCAAATATATGCTTTTGAAGTTAAATATTCATTAACTTTATTCTTTGAAGCATGTGTTTATACAAGCTGGTATAGCAGATGGGGATGGGGATGCATAGGTTGGAGACTGAGAACAATGAAGAACGGACCTCTACATCCAGCATCTAAATACCCTTAATGTCCAAGCCAGACAGGAACCTGGGGAGCTTCTAGTCTAGAGATCTCAGATTGTTTCACCAGGTCCTTGGACTTCCTGGAGGTGCTTCCAGGGCCGTCTTGAGGGGATGATAGGAAGTAGAGTAGACAGGCTCTAGCCTTCACCCTGGTTTAACCAGACATCTCTGCATTTATCTGTGCTCTATACTGGGATTCCTTGTAAAATTCATTCAGGAGGAAAAGGTGGAGAAGGTTTAGGTTGTCAAATTCAGTTTAAAGTTACTTGTTTAGTCAAAATTAAGTTTAAAAACAAACTTATGTTTCCTAACATCCTTATTTTATAAATAAGGAAGCTGACACCCAGCGAAGTTCAAATGATTTGATCAAGTGGCAGACTACACCTGAGTTCCTCAATATCCTCCCCTCCTGTTAACAGTATATTGCTACTCTGAATTAATGCTCAATTTCTACAGATTGTGCAAAAGAGAATTTCCTCCAAAGGTTCATCTCTGCAGGAGTGGATTTCCTTGGGACAGCTCCACGTACAGGAACCTCACATTAGGAAAGTCTTAGCATTGTAAATCCGTCATCAAAAGGAAGGATGCAGCCTGAAAATTCCAGATGTAGATGGGCTTCAGATTTGGTTTGATCAGAGCTCTCATCCTGTAATCTTCCATGGGCTAACTCAGTCTGATTCCCCACATGACAGATGTCTGAAGGGACAAACATAAGCAAATCCCAACCTTTGCTCTGGACCATCTATGAACCAATAACTGCAGCAAGCTGTCTTGGTTGCTCAGGATGATTACCTTGCATTGTTGGTGTCTGCCTAATGCTTGTGCAGGCTTTGATCTTACCTGTGCTTATTACAGTTTACAAGTATCTCTTTAACTCAATGATCTTACATGATCTAGTGATCAATTTCTTTATTTTGCTCCATTCTTCCTTTTCTGCTAAAGCATTACCTGCGGTGTTTCCTTCTTAGTACCTCATGATTCAGAGTTCCACATTATGTCCCTTTAGTGCCAGCTTCATTTTTAACATTGTCCAACCTGAAAATCGAGGTGGGATTGCTCAGCTTTTGCAACTTTCACCATTCAAGTGATCTGGAGAGTGGTCTATTCATCTTCCCTAATTGATGCTGGTGAGTTTGTATTCCCTGTGCGCCATTTCACGAGTATCCTCTCTATGGAGATGACTGTGGCGTGTGAGAAACACAGCAAGCATCATGGTGAGCTGAGGTTGCTCAGGGACACTCATATCACCAGATCTCTCTGACTTCAAACACTGTGTTTTCAAACCCCCTTCCCCACTTCCCCAGCCATGAGTAGGGACTTGGGATTGGGGCTGTGGGATATGTCCCAGACGCTGAACTGTCAGGACATCCCTGCACTTTCTATCTTGTCTGGATTAGCAGCTAATCCATTAAATCAAACTGACCTGAGTCTTTGTTCCTAAGGATAATGAAAAAGGATGAACCTGGCTTGAGGAAGAGGAACCTTAAAGCATGAGTGAGGGGTGATGAGGGAGGTTGGCTAGGAGAAAGGGATGAGAGTAAGGCTCCACCAGAGGATTTGGGAATGGAAGACCTGGGTTCTTGACAGAGTTCTTGGTTCTGAGGGTATGTAATGGGAGGATAAAAGAGACAGTTGGGGGCTTTGGGGAAACTTTGAGGAATATTTTAGTCAAAACACCACCCAGTTATAATTTCATTTGCAGGAGGTTTAACTTCCCAGGTGGCACTAGTGGTCAAGAACATGCCTGCCAATGTAGGAGACATAAGAGGTAAGGGTTCGATCCCTGGGTTGGGAAGATCCCCTGGAGTAGGAAACGGAATCCACCCCAGCATTCTTGCCTGGAGAATCCCATGGACAGAAGAGACTGGCAGGCTACAGTCCATGGTGTCACAGAGGAAGACACGACTGAAGCAACTTAGCATGAGTGCAAGAACTAAACAAATACACCGAAAGAAAAAGATGCCATAAAAGCAACCATTTTTTTTTAGCAGTGTCTATGTAACTGTACACTGTATTTTCTGACTGCTACTGCTACTGCTAAGTCGCTTCAGTCATGTCCGACTCTGTGCGACCCCATAGATGGCAGCCCATGAGGCTCCCCCGTCCCTGGGATTCTCCAGGCAAGAACACTGGAGTGGGTTGCCATTTCCTTCTCCAATGCATGAAAGAGAAAAGTGAAAGTGAAGACGCTCAGTCGTGTCCGACTCCTAGCGACCCCATGGACTGCAGCCTACCAGGCTCCTCCGTCAATGGGATTTCCCAGGCAAGAGTATTGGAGTGGGGTGCCATTGCCTTCTCCGGTATTTGCTGAAATAACCAAAAAAGAAAGAAAAGCATTTTTTGAATACCTAAGGACAGAGAAATAATAAAGTAAGATACCAATACTATGAAATATTACATATCCATTGTAAGAAACACATACAATGAGTCTTTAGAACTGTGGTGGCCAATAGTGGAGTCATTTACCCAGAAGTGGCTATCCACATTTGCATTTAAATAAATTAAAATCAAATAAGATAAGAATTCAGTCCCTCAGTTACATTAGCTCCACTTCAGATGCTTAAGAGCCACATGTGGCTAGTAGCTACCATTCAGGAGCAGGTATTAGGCATTTTCATTATCACAGAAAGTTCTATTGGGTTGCTCACTTTTTTCAGTGATACTCTAGAAAGCTGCAAAAGTGTTTAATGTGACCGTTCACATGGAACAAAAGAAGCATAAGAAGCACATGCACTGATTATGCCAACATAAAAATTATATATATGCCTGGATACATATTCATCAAGACAAGGAAGCATTGAAATTATTTCCACAAGGGAAATAAATACACAAGATGGATTTAAAAGTTGCTTTTTAGAATGGTTTAGAGTTGAACTACTAATATATGAAATTATTAAGTACTACATTAATTTGGGAAGCCAACTGTTCCTGCTCCTCCTGGGCTAGACACTGAGAAGTTGTAGAGGTGATCTCAGAACATGGGAGTAAGATCCTTTTGCTAAAAGAGCTCTGCGATGTCATAGAAGTCACTGCAAGTTTCCTGGTTTCTTTGGTTAGTTAGTCTCTAAGATCTCTTCCAGCTTAAGGGAATGGTTGTATTTGTTTTCCACGAAGGGCACATGTTCAAGGAACCTGTTATACTAGTCCTTGAGAAGCTGTACGAATGGAGAGATGGGGGAAAGTTATCAAGAAGCAGGGGAGTTCAGCAGAGTCTGGGGATAGATCTGTAGATCTATCTGTAGATCTAGTCTGTAGATCTCAGGGACAAAGGAAGAGATATAGAAAGGATTACTCAGGATTGAGAAGCTGGTCATAGTCCCGACACTAAAGACCTATAAGAAAAATTGCATCTGTTCTTATTAATTGTTAGAGATGACTTTTATCAGAAGCTAAGTGAAACTGCAAACTCAGCTGAGAAAATCCCATTTCTGTCTGGTTCCTCAGAAACTCCACCCCCTCTTTTTCCGGCTGGGTCTCTAGTTACAAGTGGTTCACCAAATACCTTCCCATGGCCTCATTAATAACACTCCAAGGCAGGGCGATTCTTCCATTTTCTCAACAATTTCTCTGATGTCAGACCATAAAATAATACTTCTTGAAAATCGCTTATTCTTGAATATTTCCTCTCTGAATTGACTGTACAGTTATATCACTTTATTTAAATCATTTTATATGTCTTTTTAAAGTAGAAAAGTATGTAGTGTCTCATCTCATTTCCCTTCTTATATATTTTTCTATTAAACATCACATAGAGAAATGCTTCTACAAAATAAGTGATGTTATCATCTACCTTTTTGAGTTTTGATGCATAATAACTACACACTCACATGTCTTTGAGATGCCTCATATGGTGTGATTTCCTGTTTGTACTTTTATTGTATATATATGTGTGTGTGTATGTGTGATCTACACATTCACTGAATAATGAGCCACCTACTATATGCCACGCCCTGTGGGAGACAGAAGTTGAAAACACATAGTCCTGTCTGCCAAGGAGCTTATAATCAAATAGACTAATACTTTGATCATTTCAGAACAGTCTCCAAATTAAAAAAAAAATTGGGTCTCCCCAATTTTTTTTTTTTTTTGGCTAGGTAGCCTGGCAGTTCCCAGACCAGGGATTAACCCTATGTACCCTTGAGTGGAAATGCGGCATCTTAATCACTGGACTGTCAGGAAAGGCCCCCCGAAATGAATTTTAAAGCCAATATTTTGGAATCCATAAGAATTTTTCTTTATAAAAGTTTTACACATTTAATAGTTTTCAAGTTCAGTCTCCCTCAAATGATTGAATGCATACTGTACTCTGCCTGAGTACAGTACAAGCTGTATTTAGTATAATTTAATTACCTATTATTTACTGACGTACCTTGTGAGGAACTAGAATACAAAAATGTTTAGGACATATTTCTTGCTTTTAGGCAACCGATAGTTCGGTAGGAAAGGCAAATCAGTAAACAGGTAAGTTCTAATAGGCACAAAGGGTGCCAAGCTGGTCTGGGAAACTTCCCAGTGAGCACTGATTACCAACCTACCAAGTTCCAAGTTTCATGGACACCGTTGTTTAGGGACGACATAGAAGGCTTGGAACACATTTTCTACTGGCAGAGCTCTGATGGTGGAAGAGGAAAAATCCATTTTTCTTACTCTTCATACCTGCTGGTGAGGCTGTGGAGATGCACAGGCTCCAAGGTAGTAGGATCATAGCCCAGCGCAAAGGCTGAATGATCTGTCAAACCAGGACTTCCAGTGCCATCGTGCAGACTAACTTCCTGTTTTCCCCTTACCAGGAGTGACCCCTGGTTTTCTTCCACTGACAGCACCATTGATTCCTTTCCTGGCTCACTGTGCAGCTAAGAGTAGCCTAAGAAACCCATAAGAACTTCTCACTGTCTTTAGGATAAAATCCAACTTTCCTTCAGGGCTGGTCCTCATCTACATCTCCATCTTCCCCAAACCACACCCCATTGTGTTCTCTTTTCTACAGTCATGATCCCTTCTCTGCAATGCCTTCAGCTCTGCGCTCTCCAGTCTTTTCTCCAATCTCTTAGTTAAACTCTTCCTTTGACCTCATGACTTTCACTCCTGCTCTAGGACAGAAGCCTAGCCATTCACCCATCCTCAGCTTACAAGTCCTCTTCTTAAAGAGCTCTTCATTGATCCACTACGAGGGAGCTTCCAGGTGACCGGGCACCTCCCTGACCTTAGTCCGCGTCACGCTTCAGATGATTATTCCTTTCACTCCTTTCTTCTGTGCACTCTAGAGGGAGGACACAGACCACATGTCTAACTCCCCACTGCATTCCATCACCTGGTCCATCATGTGACGGATGCAGGATGGACTTCATGGGCATGCAGCCTGGGTAGTTGCACCAGGTTTCACACTCACAAAGGTGAGTTTAATGCTTGATTTAATGGTTGCCATTGCCATCTTGGAAATTTTTAGTAACGCAGAACAAGCGGTCCCTATTTGAATTTTGCAGCAGAGCCACTCAAATTGTGAGGCTGATCCTATGTGGATAAATAAGTGAATTAATGAATATGTATATCAATCTTCAGAATTTGTTGAACCAAGGCAATTAAGATTTCTGAAGTCCTAACTTCAAACAAGAAAAAATATTTTTTTTTTTAAATAGGAAGAAGTTTCAGTGTGTAGTTTAGGTATCTTTATGATCTGTTTTGCTACATTTTACATATTGTTTGTTAGAGAGGCAATGCCTGAGAGATGTACTTCCTTGTTTTGTGAGACGTATTTTCATTTAAAATTACTTTTTATTCAACCATAACATTTATGATTTTCCAGAATGATTTACTTTGTCTTGTGTCTGTTTCATTCTAGTAATTGGAAAGATGAGTCTAACTTCTTAGAAAAGAAAGACAAGGGAGCTGGAAAATTCTACAAAGAGTGAGTGTTACCTAGATGGTACCTCCTTAGGATGCGTGAGCATCAGCAGGACTATCATAATTTGAGTAGTAAAAGCAGTATTAGAAAATAATGAATCTCAAAGGAAAAAGATGCAAAGTGGGGACATTCCATTCATAAACTCAAGGATATCATTCAAGAGAAACAATGTCTGGGACTGAGCTTTCAAGGTCTGTAAAGGACCTTGTGGTAAACTTTGTGAGGACAGCTGGGGAGTCTTCTAGTTCTTTTATTAAGGGCCTTTCCTAACCTTCACCACCTTCTCTAGCAACCTGTGACTGCCTTTACTATCTTTGACAGACGATGGAGAAAGCAGCTTTTTGGAGGAAGGAGGATAGGAATCTGGATTCCAGCAGAGAGGGACCTGGAGCTCTTCACCATTTTGAGAAGCTAATTTCTTCTTACTCTCGTAGGTCCAGAGACCCAGCTTCAGGTCTGGCTATGCTGATTGCTCGCTGTTCGACTTTAATGATTTCTTGCCTCTATAGTTCTGCTTTCTTGTGTGTAAAGCCAGAAGTGGATTAAGATTTCACATCACCTCCCACCTATTTTTCCAGTACCCCCAATCTCCACTGAAGGATGTTCCCTTCCCTGGCCCCAGGAGCTTGGAACTCACCTCCTGATGTGCTCTGGGTTCTTCCTCATCAGATCTCCGTTTGCCACTTCCTGACCCTCTGTCCTTTATTGGATGTGCTGTGGTCTCTGTCTCTGTATCTTACTGGATACTCTTCCCTGATCTCCACACTTTCTTGATGTACCTGCCTAATACCTACACATCCTTCAAGAAATTAAATTCCATCCTGCTGAGAGCTCTTTTCAGCTTCAGCCTGTAGTCCACATTCTACCTTGTCCTGCACTGATTCCCATATGTTCTCACAGCCGACACTTTCCACTTCCAGCTCTCATCACACTTTATTGTTGTCTGTTTCCTTCTGGAGTCCCAGAGTTCTTTGAGAGCCCAGGTTATGCCTCTTCAACATGCAGCACAGTCAGTCAGACACAGTAGGTGTTCAATCCATGTTTGTAGAATGAATGAACCTATGAAGGAAGGAATGAGACTTCATTATCATTCATTTGGCTTTTAGAGAGCAGTATGCATTTAACTGGGCCTCCTGAAAACACAGTGTCTTAATGAGGGAGGGCCAAGTTGTAGAGGTTTGGGCTGAGGGGGGAAAAGGGGTCTCTATGCCCCTCAACTGGCCCTTCTGCTTGGCCTCAGCCCACCTGGCCCAGCTCATAGCACAGTTGTAGGGAGTAGCAACAAGAGGCATCAGGAAGCTCCTTGGGTTTTACTGACCTTGCCCACATTTACTGGATGTTTTCACCCTGTCTTAATGGTAACTGGCAGTAGGAAGGACGGAAGGGGAGCAATTATCCCCAATCACTGTAGCTCCTGTCAGATTGGCATAATTCCTTCCTCAGACGTACCCAGGGCTGTATGTTAGGGACATGATCTTCAGGCTTGGTGAGGAGAGTGATGTAGCTGATGGAAGTTATGTTCGCAGCAAACACACATGCAGCAGGCTCTGTGCTGGTGCTGGCATAGGTATGCGAGGACCAGACACAACTCCTGGCTTTGAGAAGCTAGAGTCTATTTGGGGAGCCAGACAGAAGCACTACAGTAGAATGACTATTACATAAACTTTTCTTTCCTCAGTATGTAAATAGCTAAGAGAAAGAGAAAGATATACCCAACTGAATGCAGAGTTCCAAAGAATATCAAGGAGAGATAAGAAAGCCTTCTTAAATGAACAATGCAAAGAAACAGAGGTAAAAATAGAATGGGAAAGACTAGAGATCTCATCAAGAAAATTGGAGATATCAAGGGACATTTCATGCAAGGACGGGCATGATAAAGGACAGAAGCGGTAAGGACCTAACAGAAGCAGAGAGATTAAAAAGAGGTGGCAAGAATACACAGAAGAACTATACAAAAAAGGTCTTAATGACCCAGATAACCATGATGGTGTGGTCACTCACCTAGAGCCAGACATCCTGGAATGTGAATTCAAGTGGGCCTTAGGAAGCATTTTTATGAAAAAAAGCTAGTGAAGGTGATGGAATTCCAGATGAGCTATTTCAAATTCTAAAAGATGGTGCTGTTAAAGTGTTCCACTCAATACATCAGCAAATTTGGAAAACTCAGCAGTGGCCATAGGACTGGAAAAGGTCAGTTTTCATTCCAATCTCAAAGAAATGCAATGCCAAAGAATGTTCAAACTACTGTACAATCGTGGTCATTTCACATTCTAGCAAGGTTATGCTCAAAATCCTTCAAGATAGGCTTCAACAGTACATGAACCAAGAACTTCCTGATGTTCAAGCTGGATTTAGCAGAGGCAGAGGACCAGAGACCAAACTGCCAACATCTGTTGTATCATAAAAAAAGCAAGAGAGTTCCAGAAAACATCTACTTCTGCTTTACTAACTACGCCAAAGCCTTTGACTGTGTGGATCACAACAGACAGTGGAAAATTCTTAAAGAGATGGGAATACCAGGCAATATATTTTACCTGCCTCCTGAGAAATCTGTATGCAGGTCAAGAAGCAACAGTTAAAACTGGAAATGGAACAACGGACTGGTTCCAAATTGGGAAAGGAGTACATCAAGGCTGAATATTGTCACCCTACTTATTTAACTTAGATGCAGAGTACATCATGTGCAATGCTGAGCTGGATGAAGCACAAGAGGGAATCAAGATTGCTGGGAGAAATATTAATAACCTGAGATATGCAGATGACACCACCCTTATGACAGATTTTATTTTCTTGGGCTCCAAAATCACTGTAGACAGTGACTGCAGCCATGAAATTAAAAGATGCTTGCTCGTTGGAAAAAAATCTATGACCAACCTAGACAGTGTATTAAAAAGCAGAGACATCACTTTGCTGACAAAGGTCCATATAGTCAAAGCTATGGTTTTTCCAGTAGTCATGTATGGATGTGAGAGTTGGACCATAAAGAGGGTTGAGGGCTGAAGAATCAAAGGTTTCAAACTGCGGTGCTGGAGAAGACTCTTAAGAGTCCCTTGGACTACAAGAAGATCAAACAAGTCAATCCTAAAGAAAACCAACTCTGAATATCCATTGGAAGGACTGATGCCGAAACTGAAGCTCCAGTACTTTGGCTACCTGATGTGAGGAACTGACTCATTGGAAAAGACCCTGATGCTGGGGAAGATTGAAGGCAAAAGGAGTAGGGGGCGACAGAAGATGAGATGCTTGGATGGCATCACCCACTCAGTGGACATGAGTTTGAGCAAACTCTGGGAGATAGTGGTGGACAGAGGGCCTGGCCTGCTGCGGTCCATGGGGTCACAAAGAGTCGGACACGACTTACTGACTGAACAACAATATGATAGGAACAACTGGACACAAGAGATGCAAGTTCCAGCCTGGGGTGGGGTGGCTGGTTAGGAGGAAGTTGAGACAAGATGTGGAACTCCTCTGGGGATAGGGAGAGACCTGGGTCCTACTCTGACTGCAGAGGCCTGGATGGGAAAGGAGGCCAGATGGTTTAGACATAGTGGGTTCAAAGGGCAGTGTGTGCTCCACCCAAGGATAGACCAGTGTTGGCACCCATTGGCATCAGGTAGTGTAATCCAGCAACTGTACTTTGGCCAGGATATTAGACTGTGGCCCAGAGCATAGAAGCCAGCATGTGGCTATGGCTAAGACCAAGTCTGAACACAGACCCTCCTGATCCTCTTCCCCCAGCTTCCCCAGCAGAGCGTGGGCAGCAGTGCTCCAAGGGGCTCCAGGACACCCAGACTGCAACTCTACTTGACTCTATGTCTGAGTTCTTAGGTCCTTGGTATAAATTGGAGGCCACTGACTTCTTGCCCCAATCAGAAACAGAGGCGTGTCTGGGCTTGTAAGTAAATGCAGCCAATAGGAGAGCTAGCCAAGGGTAGGCAAAGGCCAGGGGAAGAAGGAAGGGCCTGGGAGTACATGGGGTAACTTGCAATTAAGTGGCAGAGTAAATTACTCAGAAGACAACATTCCTCAACCATTCCAAAATGAGTTTACTGTAATTCCAGATAAAAACAAAACTTTCAGAACTGATACTTAGACACTTAAGTCAAGGTTGGTTTGTTTTTTTTCTTCTACAGTTTCAATATAATTCAGCACTTTCACTTTGCGAAGACAGACCTGACCTTTATGTGGTCTGCAGAATGCTGATTCAACATCAGGGTAACCAGTGGTGCAATCATGACATGAAACAAGACTGGTGGTTGTCAGGGTTTTTAAACCTCCTGACTTGGGTTATCCCACGATCTCTTAACACTCTGACTTTATCAGAAACTAGAATCCTCACTAAAGCCGAGGGCTGGGTATGCGCACGTTCATTTGGAACCAGTTTTTAAAGGAATCTGTTGTATTTTATAAGAGATAGAGTGCTGATGTGATGCAGGTCTTTCTTCCTTTTCTGTAGTAGCTGGCAGCTAAAGGGCTGATGAAAGAAGAAAAGGGGAAGGAAGAGGAGAGAGAAGAGGAAGAGGGGATGAGGAAGAGGAAGGGCCAACAAGGAAGGCTCACTTTCCTTCCCTGGAAACCTTGTGTTCATTTCCAAAACTCTAACTTGAGGTTCTCCTGGAAAAGAAAAAGGCTTGGGTTCTTCTGCATGCTTGATTGTGTGATTTTTTTTAATCTGGATTGATTTTATGGTTTCTCTGGAATCAAACTGGGAATTGAATTATTCCCCAGGTGAAAAACATAGACAAAACTTCTACAGTGTTCTCCAAAACACAATGCAGTACCCACCCCTCACACCCCCCCACCATACACCCACACTTCAAAGCACCAAACTGACGTGCTTGACATACTTATCGTAAATCAAATCTGCTGTGCACACCAGTACATAGTGCCAGTAAGCCCAGTGTAACCAATTCACATTTTTCAGCCTTGACTTCCAATGGTGAGAACAAGTGAATGCTGACAGAGAGAAAAAGGCTGAGGCAAGGATGCCATGCACGTGCCCTTTCAGAAGGCAGGAGCACCGCTGGAGTCGGGGAGGAAGGGAGCCTGAAATCAAGGCTGACCTAGTACTCCTCGGGATAGGCTGGCAGAAGCCAGACTGGGTCACGTGGCCTCAGGGTGCTCCTAGTAGGTTCTCTGCATTTTCTCTGCAAGAGCAGAGTGAACTCTGATGCAGATCAAAGGGAAGATGCGAGAAGTGACCTGTCTTCTGGCTGGTGGGACCCAAGCCTTAAGCAGCAGCCCCTGATCCATGTCTTCTCATTTGTCCTAACTCTCACACCCCAGCTCTGGTCCTTCTTCTAGAAACTTGATTTTTGCCTGAGTCCTTAGTTCACCTCTTGTGTCGAGTTGTGTCCTGGTACATACAAATTGAGACATTCTTCCTTGATGCTCACCACAGCTGCTGCTGTGATCCTTCTGGTTCTGCATCCTCCCTGTTCTCCACTGCTGTGCCATCTTCCTTTCCTGTCCCTGGTGCTCCCCATATCCAGCACTGGACCTCCCTCCAGCTGAGTCTCTTTAGGAACAAATATATAGGTCTATCGTTGCCAGGCCCCTTTAGTCAGTACCCCTCTACAAAAGGTTTATCTCGTTTCATCTTCTCCATAAGGAAACTCTTCCATCTCCTGACACAGCATGCAATCTGCGAAAATAGAGCTCTCAAGTCAAATCTTGCGATCTGAATCACTTTCAGATTCCTCTTAACATATTAGAGACATATTGTTAGTAAAGAAAGGAGTTTTGCTCTGTAAATTCAGCTGTGGAGTTGTTTCTGCCATTGTGCCTGGCATGGTACCTGGTGTTCCACAGCACCTGCTTTGGGAAACATCACTCTTCCTGCTGCCGGGCAGCGCGGTAAGAGGCTGAGTGACTTGCTAGGGGACCGTGCTGCTTCTTATAGAATCACCTCGGGTGAGTTAATCCCATCTTCATCTGGAGATCAGGCTGATCATAACATATTGCTTTGTAAGGACACAATGAGATCACTGAAGCAAGGTGCTTAGAATATGACTAGAATATTGTACCCACTCAATAAGTGACATTAGTTATTTTTCTCATTTTCTTTTGGGTCACCTCCAGTTCTGTAGTCTACAATATTTTCAAGGTGCTCTTTTTTGGCAATAAGTATCACTCTGGGGGCTATCCCATGCAAACATTTTAGATCATTTCCCTATAATTTACGACCTTACATGTGTATACAATAAAGTCTCTTAGCCGTATTTTTGCTCACTTCTGCAACCTCAGGAGGTTTTTCTGCACTTTACTTAGTCACTTGAATAATGCTTCAGTTTAAACAAAATCTCCATGATAGTTGAAGGAAAAAAATCAGCTTGTGTCTCTCCCACAAAACAGATGGCAAGTGATTCAGAACAAGACAGTCTCTAGAGTTACAAATAGTGCCCTTTCTTTTGGAAGAAAGAATGACTTATTTTTTTGTGCCTATGCCAAAGTCTGGGACAAAATTAAGTTACTCCTTGTTTATTTCCTTTTTCCTATGTTATCTCCAACTGTCTGGCGACTCTGCCCACTCTGAGTGAAACGTCCTTTCTCCACTCAGAGGTTGTAGCTCAAAGGAATAAAACACCTCTTTTAGAAACAGACAAACACAGATAGATAAACAATTGTCCATGTGCCTGAAGCCTCCCAAATAATAAATTAGAAAACCTACTTTATTCTTAACTACAAGTGACACATCAATGTATTCTCTTACAGATAAATCTGAAGTCCTCATTGACTGTCAACTCAATCTCAGGACTTAGTTTGCATGTACACACACACATACACACACACACATCATTGTTTTGTGTTTGCTTTTAAACTTAAACTACATCCAGTTTTATTTTTCAGCCTATCTGTCCAACTCTCTGCAATCCCATGGACTGCAGCATGCCAGGCCTCCCTGTCCATCACCAACTCCCAGGGTTTACTCAAACTCATGTCCGTTGAGCTGGTGATGCCATTCAACCATCTCATCCTCTGTCGTCCCCTTCCTCTTCCCGCCTTCAATCTTTCCCAGCGTCAGGGTCTTTTCAAATGAGTCAGTTCTACACATCAGGTGGCCAAGGTATTGAAGTTTCAGCTTCAGCATCAGTCCTTCCAATGAATATTCAGGACTGATTTCCTTTAGGATTGACTGGTTGGCTCTCCTTGCTGTCCAAGGGACTCTCAAGACTCTTCTCCAAGACCACAGTTCAAAAAGCTATTTCAGTCTATAGCCTTTGGTTAAAAAAACACCTCTCAAATTTATTTAAGTGATTCATGTGTTAGCCCCTATCATTCACAGCTATAACTTCATCCAGTGAAATTGCATTCCAAGTACTAATGATATCATTGTTATTGACATTATTATCTGCAACAACCTTTTATTAGATTGCATAGATCAGTTTTTCTCAAACTTTGTTACATATTAAACTCATCAGGAAACTTAAAAAAAAAAAATCTTAATACCCAGGCTTCACCCAGGGCCAGTGAAATCATTTCTAGGTATGGGCGGAGGCATCAGTGGTTTAAAAGATGACCAGGTAATTCCAATGTGCAGCCAAGTTTGAGGGCCAGTGGTTTAGGAGATGTCTGAATTCTGCCTCCTTAAACCTGATTCCTATCACCTTCAAATCCATGTTTAGAGAGGCTCTGAACTGGTCCAGGCTCCCAGGGATGAAACTTGGTTGGCCCAGGCAGACCAGGGGAAACTGTTCTTCTCTCCTGGCCACCATCAAAAATAAAAGCTGAGCACTAGCATTTTGCTGTCATTTCTTTTCTGATAATTTGGAAATATTGTAGCAGGTTTCTTCTGAGCCACCAATGAAACCTTCAGGAATATTCTGGGATATCTATGGAAGTTTTTCACCTTTAAAATTTACATACCCAAAGAAATTTGTTTTCCAGAACTCTGGGATCAGTCCACAGAACTATTCGTTTAAACTCTGCTTTGGTTACAATACCATAGATCACAAACAGCACCAGAGAATGGAATTACAGATACCCCGCTCAAATAGGCAATGAAGGGGTAATGATGTAAAACGTTATGGAAAGCAGAATAGTGAAGAGCAAATGCAAGGACTTAAATTTAGACAGACTCACGTTCCAATATTGGCACAGTCGCTTGATCTGTGCATGTGTGCATGCTAAGCCTCTTCAGTCATGTCCGACTCTTTGCGACCCTGTGGACCATAGCCTGTCAGGCTCCTCTCTCCAGGTAACCCTGGTCAAATTACATCATCTTTTTGAGGTTGTATTCTCAATTGTAAAATGAGCATACTTTTGTCTACCCCATATATTTGTATAGATATGATTGTCACAAAGTTTGTTAGAGTACCAAATATTTATTGGCACACAGGGGCAGTCAACAAAAGCTCTCTGATATTTCCATTTCAAAGTCTGAAAATAACTCAATAACCAGTTTTGTGATCTAAATGGAATCTGAATATTGGTTCCCCTTTGCCCGTATTTGCATTCCCTAATTTAAAGAGTGGTGAGATGGTCCACAGGAATAGGAAATAGATTCTTTTTAAAGCAGAGGGGACTGAGCCAGAGATGAAATATTTAAGTACCACTGGTTCTCGCTTTGCCTGGTTCTAATACGGACAAAATTCAGTTTAATCACAGTTTAGTTCAATAGCACCAGATCTCAATGACACAGTTTAAATTTCAGTTACATGATATATTGAAGAGTGTTCATCGCTCAGCCGTGTCTGACTCTTTGCGACCCTGTGGACTGTAGCCCACCAGGCTCCTCTGTCTGTGGAATTCTCCAGGCAAGAATACTGGAGTGGGTAGCCATTCCCTTCTCCAGGGGATCTTTCTGACCCAGGGATTGCACCTGGGTCTTCTGCTTTGCAGTCAGAGTCTTTATCATCTGAGTTGACAGGGAAGCCCTGTATGAGATTACAAGCTTTGCTGCTAGTTCTTTAGTCCACAAATTCCTACATAGATAACATGTGCAGTATGACCATGAACAATCACATCACTTCTTTCAGAGTCTGTTGTGAATGGTCACTGGGTATCTGTTGTTAAGTTCATATACTGACAGCAAAGTCTTCAGTTGCGTTGCTTCCTTGTCTCCAAGTGATAAACCTATATGACATGTTACAAACATGGATAATCAGAAGGAATTGGCCAACGAAAATGAAAGGGAAGCAAGAAAACAACAACAACAACAAAATAATGCTGGAAGTGAATTCGAATTGCATGGAAATAGAAGAAATAGCTGAATGTGAGAGGTTCTAGACATGCAGCCAGAGAAACTTATTGAAGGGGAACTTATTAACATTAAACGAGGAATGTGGCTGTGATTAAAAAGATGAATGAAGCTATCTGAGAAGTGATGGTAGCAAAAACTAAAGGAATTCTCGGATGTGTTTTGTAACATTGAGGATGCAAAGGAAGAAATGTTGGAAGCTAATCTAAACTTAGAAGTACGACAATGTGCGAAGGCATAGGAAAACAGGCTTGTTCTCTATTATAAAGTTACATGATGAGAAGACAAGCACATTCACATGGCTCTTGAGAATTTTTTGACAAAGAAATAGAACACTTAAATTCTCAGTGTCTCTAATATTTTAAATTACCATCTACTAAAACAAGCACGTGAACTCCAGGAGTTGGTGATGGACAGGGAGGCCTGGCATGCTGCGATTCATGGGGTCGAAAAGAGTCGGACACGACTGAGCAACTGAACTGAACTGAACTGAAAACAAGCATTAGCTTTAGTATGTTCACCTATACACTTAAAACGAGTGTTTTCTTGTTTCCCTATATACTTATGGTTGACAGTATTTGTAATGTTTTGACAAAACATTTAAATATCACAAAATTGACATCATTTCCCACTGATTATTAAGATTGCTCAGCACTGTTTCATCTTGCATGGTCTTTTTTATGGTCCCATGCTGCCATGCAAAGCCTGTGCTTCCAAACTGTTTGAAAGAGAACTTGTAGTTGAGTGAGTGAGATTAAATGTGATCAACAGGAAACCTGGCTCCTCCCTCAGCTACTTCCGGGAAGGTAAATATGAACACCTGTGCCCCTCCAAAAGTCACATGTGAGAGGAGCCCATGGAAAACTAGCTAGATTTTTTCTTAATCCTTTCCTTTGAATTTCTTTATGGTCTGTACTATGAACTATTACATCTGCTTCTGCAGAACCATCAGCTTCCAGAGTTGCAGGCAGGATTTGGTCAGAGTACAAGCATAAAGCACTTGCATTGTGCCTGATACCTAGTATGTGTTCAATAAATTATTATCAAGAATCTTGCTGTTTGACTCTATACTAACTGACTGTCCCAGTTTGTCCAGCAACCTGGAGGTTTCTGGGGATGCAGGATTTTCAGTGCTGAAACTGGAACAGACCCAGGCAAACCAAGATGGTTGGTTACTCTATTTGAGTCTCTAGATCTGGGCCAGACAAAATACTGAAACTACTGTAAGAAATTTTCTTGGGATGTAGGAAGTAATTAGAAGAGAGAAAATTCCCCATACATAATTTCTGGATTAGAACTTTAGGGGTAGAAAAGATTTTGCAGCCTGTGCTTCAATATCACACAGCAGGGCCAATTCCTCCCATGCAGACTCGGTTTTTGAAAGCCTACAAGGGAAGAAAGTAAATGACATATTCCATTGATAAATATCATTGAGCAATCACTCTGCCAAGTCCCAAGGGAAACTAAGTGAATGAGACTCATTTCCAGCTCTATTGAAGCTTACATCCTAAGTAGACAAAACACCAGTTATATGCACCATGAATTATCAAGAAACCACCCTTGACAAAGAACTGACACCACGCAAGGTGCTAACAAATGCAAGATCTCATTTGTTAATTAGTCACTCAGTCATGTCTGATTCTTTGTGACCATGAACTATAGCCTATCAGGCTCCTCTGTCCATGGAATTCTCCAGGCAAGAATACTGCAGTGGGTGGCCATTCCCTGCTCCAGGGGATCTTCCCAACCCAGGGATTGAACCCAGGTCTCCTGCATTGCAGACAGATTCTTTGTGATCTCATTTAGTCCTCACAATAATCCCAACAAGGTATCAATATTATTCCATTTTACAGATGAGGAAAGTAAGGTTCAGAGAGATTCAGTTGTGCAAATTCATAAAGCTAGTATTGAATTGGCCTCAGGACCCAGAGCATGAGCTCTGGATTCTGCTAATATGTGTTTGAATCCTGATTTCCACTGTCTTGCTATGTGACAAGTGCCTGTGAGCTGCTATTTCCTCCTCTGCAAAACTGGACAAACAATAATATTCACTTGTGTGAGTTGTGAAGATTAAGTGAGAAATGCACTTAGTATGTGCTTAACATATGGTGTGTGTATTGTGTCTGACTCTTTACCAACCCATGGACTGTAGCCCACCAGTCTCCTCTGCCCATGGAATTTTCCAGGCAAGAATTCTGGAATGAATTGCCATTTCCTTCTCTAGGGGATCTTCCTCACCCAGGGATTGAACCAATATCTCTTTCATCTCCTGCATTGGCAGGTGGATTCTTTACTACTGAGCCACCCGGAAAGCCCCTAACATATGGTAAATGTTCAAAAATATTTATCATTGTCACCATCAAACCAAAGTCAGAGTTTTCCCCCATAGCAGGTGGCCTCTTCCATTTCTAGGCAAATCCTTAGGGGAAAGAGAAATCAATGGAATACTTCAAGTTCAGGGGTGAAGATGACTGTTTCAGTTTGTGGTGATAGATAAAGACCTCCTGTACAGTGGAATTTGATCTTCATAAATGAATAGACCTCGGTATGTTGAGGTTGGGGCAGAGAGAATATTCCGAGCAGAGGGAGGGATTTTAGTTGAGGCAAAGAATCAGGAAAGCACAATGAGTTTGGGGAACAGTAACTACTGATGGTTGGAGTGTAGGCATCTTTTAGGAGACTGGTGGAGAAAAGGCAAAAAGAGTGAAAGCCTCATAACTTGGGTGATGTTCTAGGAACCATTACATGGAACTTTTCCATGCAGCTGCTTTCACTGTCTTCTTAATTCTGGGCTCTCAAATGGACTGAGATCAAGACTTGGCTCACCTGGGCTTGGCTGGGACAACTCCCCTTGACCCTGCTATCTCACTGTCTTGTCTTCATGCCTCTTGTGGTGTGCGGAACAATGGTGTTAGGTTCCACCTTCTCCAGGGTGTTCACAGATAAGTTCACAACCCCTGCTAACAGATTGGGGTTGAGGGTAGGGCAGAGACTGAAAGAGAGTCTCAATGGTCAAGTCCGTAGGAGAAAGACAAGAAAAACACTTGTTTCCAAAATGGACAGGTTTCAGGTTTCTTGGCTTTTTCTAGAGGATTAGGTTGAATCAAAACACAACACAACACAGATGCCTGTGGTGTGTACTGGAGGCATGTATATTTCTCAGAAGGTCTGTTTCTGGAAAGATAGTCCTGAGTGCTCATGGGAAATTTAGAAGGATGAGTTTCTGTGTCTAGAAAGTGAGGATTACACTGGGGAGAAATGTTTGGAAACAGAAGGAAAGGAACAAAGGCAGCGTTATGATCTGGAGTTATAAGTGACTTTTCTAATAATGTAGGGCTTCCCTGATAGCTTAGTTGTTAAAGAATTCACCTGCAATGCAGGAGATCCTGGTTCGATTCCTGGGTCTGGAAGATCCACTGGAGAAGGGATAGGCTACCCACTCCAGTGTTCTTGGGCTTCCCCTGTAGCTCAGCTGGTAAAGAATCCACCTGCAGTGCAGGAGACCTGGGTTCGATCCCTGGATTGGGAAGACCCCTTGGAGAAGGGAAAGGCTACCCACTCCAGTATTCTGGCCTGGAGAATTCCATGGACTGTATAGTCCACGGGGTCACAGAGAGTCAGACACGACTGAGCGACTTTCGAATTTCACTTTCACTTTCTAACAATGTAGGCAGAAGTTGTTCTGCGTGGAAGGTATTTTGTGCTGGACTGTGTTCCCCTCAAATGTGTATGCTGGAAATGTGACTGTGTTTGGAGATGCGGTCTTTAAAGAGGGAATTAAAGTTAGTGAGGTCATTTGGGTGGGCCCTAATTCACTATGACTGTTTTCCTTATTAGCATATGTGAAGGGGAAGGGAGAGATGGTCATCTACAGGCCAAAGAGAGGGGCCTCAGAAAAAACCAACTCAGATGACATTTTGATCTCGGACTTTCATTCTCCAGAATTTTAAGAAAATAAATGTTTGTCATTTAAACCACCCAGCCCATGATCTGTTATAACAGCCCCAGCAAACTAATACAGAGGGTAAGGAAATATTGGGAATATTGTCAGCTCTGCTCCAATAGTATCTATTTAATTTGTCAATTCTTTTTCATTTCTCTGTAATATGCTCCAAAAGGACTTTAAGGAACTCATATGTTTATTTTTCAGAATTCTGTCAAAGGTAAAAATGAAGAAAATTAATTCCCTCCACCTAGCGGATGGATCCTGATGACCTGCATAGCCAGGTGCAGCCCCTACAGGGGCGGCCCTGAAGCAGGTGCTGAATAGCAGACCTTGGCAATTTCACTGAGGACCATAAGGTCTGAGAGGGTGGAGTGTGGGTCTATTAAAAGGTTTCTGACCCTTTAGGCCTCTTCTCCCCAGGTCGTTGTCTCCATCCCTTCTTCAAGCAGCACCTGGACCTCACCCTGCTGTACTCAGGGTGATTTAGCCTGCCTGCCCACAGCCCCTGAAGGCTCTGCCTCTGCACTCGCTCACTGATAGCGTTAGTTGCTCAGTTGTGTCTGACTGTTTGCGACCCCATGGACTGTAGCTGCCAGTCTCCTCTGTCCATGGAATTCTCCAGGTGAGAATACTGGAGTGGGTTACCATTTCCTTCTCCAGGGCATCTTTCCGACCCCGGGATTGAATCCAGGTGTCCTGCATTGCAGGCAGTTTGATTGTTGACCATCTGAGCCACCAGGCACCCTCTGCTTACCACCAAAGTGTTGACTCAGCACAAGTGGGTCTTTCCTGGGAACTTACTCTGCTACTGAGGAAACCATGATCCTTCTCCGTATGCGTATCTCCTGCTGGGCTAATATTTGCCACCTTGGACTCATCTGTCAGACTTTCCTCTGTAAGAAGTGTGAGAAGAGAAAACAAGACCCAAGAATCAGCTCTGCCTGGACTGTGGAAGGGTGCCTGGCGGGCCAGGCTGACATGGGAGGCACTCAAACAGGAGGGATGGTGGCCCACCTGGAAGCTGAACAAATGGGCTGAATAGGAAGACGGGATATGAAGAGGAGTTCAGCCAGGAGAGGGAGAGGGAAGGTTGGCCGTGGATCTGAGGAGGGAAGAGCGGGTGCAGAGACCCTGTGGTGGGAATCAGCTGGCGTGCTAAGGGCAGGGGCTACGCAAGGACGGCCCATGGACAGGTTCACTTGAAGCATCAGAACCTCAGCGGCCTGAGGCGTACTCCTTACCTCCCACCCCTAAACCCGCACAGAAGCCTCAGAACCATGTTGCTCAGCTGCATCCCCTGAAACAACACTTTCCACCTTCGTGTAGTTCCTCCTTCCAAATGAACTTTGCTCTCAGGGGAGAATCTGGGAGCTCCCTGCTCCCTGGTGAAGTGTTTTTTTTTTTTTTTTTCTATTTTGCTACAAACACTCCCTTAGGCCTGATTTTCAAAATTGTGTTTACATAGCTAGGAGTAGCTGCGAAGTCTTTCGAGTCTGTCACAGAAAGGTCTTTGGCCTTTCTGTTGCTGTGTGGTCAGAAACCTGCCGTATAGAAGCCAGCCTCTCACCACATCACCGTATGCTCGTTTGAGGGCCAGCAGGCGTTCTACCACAGAGAGGCCTCTGTGGCTTTGAGGCCTCATATAATCCCTAATACCAGAACCTTGCAAACGTTCCACTAATTTGTTGCTTCTCCGCCCTGGGGTTGTGGGCCAGGTCTGCAGCATGCCTGCTGTGTAGTCCACCTACAGCTCAAGTCCTCCTCTGCAGTCCTGGCCTGCTGTTCTCCCCGAGGGTCTGTAGCCTTGGTCAGCACTTGCTGGACAGTCAGCCCACGAAAGGACTCCAGCCCCAGGTACATGCAACAGTGCATGGCGGTGGGGCGGGGGGGTGGGGGGGGCGGGGGGTGCTTGGGAGAGGGCTAAGGAGCAGAATTTAGTCTCTTCAGTGGGTCTCCTGTCACCTTCTGGGACAGAATCCAATTTCTCAAGGACTAAGGTGCTTCCATCACCAGTCTACACACTGTCCATTGGCCTGGGATTTTCTGAGAGAGTTTCTGGGAGAAAGTGTGCAGACATTGCATACACTGACACAGCCGGATGACCTTCGGAGGCAGTCATCCCAAAGCAAGCATCATTTTAGAGCTCCCATCCACAGGTGTGATAGATCTGACGATCCTCAGGATGGCACCAGCTTGTCCTCTGGTCTCTCCGGCCGTCGGGTTGGAGGTGCCCACCTTGCTCTCTTCTCAGAGGATAGTTTAATCTGAACTAGAACTGACTCCTCTGCCCTAAAGATCCGGGGTGGGACTGAGAACCATAGCCCAAGTATGGTCGACTTCTCACAGGAAGCCCTGGTTTCACTCCAAGCCAACCACAAATTTTGTCAATACATTTTCATATCTCCAAAATGAAATACAGAGTAACGTGTACAGCACATAGAGTAATGTAGATTACACTCAAAAGTTAGTGAGGAGGAGAAAAGGGCTTATGCGGCACACTGTAGCAAACAACAAAACTCTCTATAAACCAATTGGTTTTTCACACCTCCAGCCCATTAATTCCCTCCTCAGCCAATAGCTCCTTGCTCTGCCTACCCCAACTTCCTCGTGCTCTCTCTGAGCCATGTTTCACGTTTATATTCTGCAGTTGTTTGATGGAGTGTCCCATCAAATTTGCCAGTGAGGCCAAATTGGTGGGCAATGCTGTTCAAATCTTCTGTCACCTTCCTAGGGTCATTTTCCAGTGGTCTTTTGCTCTCTCTCCCGACACTATTATTAGATCTCTGTTTCTTCTGAGTTCCTTGTCCATGTGTTTATTTGGGGTTTGGTCTCTGTCTCTCACGGTTATTTTCCTCAAGTGTCTGCTGATCCTAGGTTGTCCGTTTATATTTGAGTTGAGGATGAAGCACTAGCAAGGTGGTGGAGGCTCTGTGTCTGCACAGGACTTGCTGATCTATGGGCTATCAGGTGATTGAATGGACTCAGATGGGGAGATTCACAAATGCCTGTATTTCTGGGTCTTTTTTATTGAAAGTTCTATTTCTCTGGAGGATAACTCTCTGGGGTCAAGAAGGGGAAGGCATAGGAGTCTCTCCATTCAATGTGCACTTAACCCCCTTGACATCAATAGGGAGCTCCCCACTCAGCCCCCTCTGTCCACAGAAAATTTCAGTTGGTTTCTCTGGAGAATAAACCCAGTACAAGAAAGGCAACCTTCACACTCTTCTGGGTGAAGGTATCTTGCTACCTTGTATTAAGGTTTTGAACCAGTCTTGGTATTTGCAACCCTCAGTTTAGTTCAGTTCAGTTCAGTCACTCAGTCGTGTCCGACTGTTTGCGACCCCATGAATTGCAGCACACCAGGCCTCCCTGTCCATTACCAACTCCCAGAGTTCACCCAAACTCATGTCCATTGAGTCGGTGATGCCATCCAGCCATCTCATCCTCTGTCGTCCCCTTCTCTTCCTGCCCCCAATCCCTCCCAGCATCAGAGTCTTTTCCAATGAGTCAACTCTTCACATGAGGTGGCCAAAGTATTGGAGTTTCAGCCTCAGCATCACTCCTTGCAATGAACACCCAGGACTGATCTCCTTCAGAACGGACTGGTTGGATCCCTTGCAGTCCAAGGGACTCTCAAGAGTCTTCTCCAGCACCACAGTTCAAAAGCATCAATTCTTTGGCGCTCAGCTTTCTTCACAGTCCAACTCTCACATCCATACATGACCACTGGAAAAACCATAGCCTTGACTAGACGGACCTTTGTTGGCAAAGTAATGTCTCTGCTTTTCAATATTCTATCTAGGTTGGTCATAACTTTCCTTCCAAAGAGTAAGTGTCTTAATTTCATGGCTGCAATCACCATCTGCAGTGATTTTGGAGCCCAGAAAAATAAAGTCAGCCACTGTTTCCACTGTTTCCCCATCTATTTCCCATGAAGTGATGGGACCAGATGCCATGATCTTAGTTTTCTGAATGTTGAGCTTTAAGCCAACTTTTTCACTCTCTTCTTTCACTTTCATCAATAGGCTCTTTAGTTCTTCTTCACTTTCTGCCATAAGGGTGGTGTCATCTGCATATCTGAGCATATTAGATTTCTCCTGGCAATCTTGATTCCAGCTGTGCTTCTTCCAGCCCGGTGTTTCTCATGATGTACTCTGCATAGAAGTTAAATAAGCAGGGTAACAATATACAGCCTTGACATACTCCTTTTCCTATTTGGAACCAGTCTGTTGTTCCATGTCCAGTTCTAACTGTTGCTTCCTGACCTGTGTATAAGTTTCTCAAGAGACAGGTCAAGTGGTCTGGTACTCCCATCTCTTTCAGAATTTTCCACAGTTTATTGTGATCCACACAGTCAAAGGCTTTGGCATAGTCAATAAAGCAGAAATAGATTACCCTATATATATTTATATGTATTTATTTATAAATAAATAAATTTATTTATTTTATTATATAACAGCAAACTGGTCACTGAAGTGACCAGTCACTGCAAACGGGTCTTGCAGTTAATGAGTCTTTCCAGGGTGCTGTGATTTGAATGGGTTTGCTTTTTATGTTAATGAATAAGTTTTATTTTATATTGTTAGCATATGACACATCATGATGATCTGGGCAATTCCTTTTTTTCCCTCCTAATTATGTATAATTTATGACATAGACTGCCAAAAACCAAAACAACAAAGTACAAATAATAACGATTTTTAAAAAACAAAACTGAAGAGTAGATCTCAAAATTTTGGTTTCAGGACCTCTTGCAACTCTCTCTCTCTTTTTTTGAATGAGTTTGCTTTTATTGATGCCATCCCTTGACCCAAGAGAGTTAGGTTTCAGCTTTCTTCACTTTTTATTTTTCTTCATTTAAGAAAAATTGGATGTCTGGCCAATAATGCCATCAATGGATGATGGAGAGAGAAGAGAAAAGGGGGCTTTGAAAGGTTTGCAAATGAAATGGCATTTTGATTGGGTCTTGAAGAAGTAGTAGATTTTGACTATAGTATTATTTTGGGGGGATCCAAAATCACTGCAGATGGTGATTGCAGCCATGAAATTAAAAGACGCTTACTCCTTGGAAGAAAAGTTATGACCAACCTAGATAGCATATTCAAAAGAAGAGATATTATTTTGCCAACAAAGGTCCGTCTAGTCAAGGCTATGGTTTTTCCAGTGGTCATGTATGGATGTGAGAGTTGGACTGTGAAGAAAGCTGAGCGTCAAAGAATTGATGCTTTTGAACTGTGGTGCTGGAGAAGACTCTTGAGAGTCCCTTGGACTGCAAGGAGATCCAACCAGTCCATCCTAAAGGAGATCAGTCCTGGGTGTTCTTTGAAAAGACATGCTAAAGCTGAAACTCCAGTACTTTGGCCACCTCATGCGAAGAGTTGACTCATTGGAAAAGACTCTGATGCTGGGAGGGATTGGGGGCAGGAGGAGAAGGGGATGACAGAGGATGAGATGGCTGGATGGACATCACCAACTCGATGGACATGAATTTGGGTGAACTCCGGGAGTTGGCGATGGACAGGGAGGCCTGGTGTGCTGCAATTCATGGGGTCACAAAGAGTTGGACACCACTGAGCGACTGAAATGAACTGAACTGAACTGAAGACTGGCTGGAGTATTAGTATGTATGAAAGGCAATTCTAAGTCAAAGATTTTTTTTTAACGCTTTTATTTAATGCTTTTATTACTATAATATCAGGGTGTTTATGGGGAAGTAAACATTTTGAGTTATGAGGTAGATAGAAATTCCACTTGATTGTCATTTGTTTATTTTTTTATTTAATTAATTTATTTTAATTGGAGGCTAATTACTTTACAATATTGTAGTGGGTTTTGCCATACATTGACATGAATCAGCCATGGTTGTACATGTGTTCCCCATCCTGAACACCCCCTCCCACCTCCCTCCCCACCCCATCCCTCAGGGTCATCCCAGTGCACCAGCCCTGAACACCCTGCCTCATGCATTGAACCTGGACTGGCGATCTGTTTCACATATGATGACATACGTGTTTCAATGCTATGCTCTCAAATCATCCCACCCTCGCATTCTCCCACAGAGTCCAAAAGACTGTTCTATACATCTGTGTCTCTTTTTGCTGTCTCGCATATAGGGTCATCATTATCATCTTTCTAAATTCCATATATATGCATTAGTATACTGTATTGGTGTTTTTCTTTCTGACTTACTTCATTCTGTATAATAGGCTCCAGCTTCATCCACCTCATTAGAACTGATTCAAATGCCTTCTTTTAAATGGCTGAGTTAAGTCAAAGATATTACATGAGCAAATGAGGACCAAAGTGATTTAGGTTAAATGATTTCTTTACGGTAGTCATCAGCTTCACCATCTGCTTTCCATATGCAAAATTTGGACAGCTCTGGCCCACTTTCGTCTCTTCTCCTGAACTTTGGCCTTCTTCCATTTTTTATCTTTCCATACCTTTACTGTCCATTTAATAGGGCTTGGACGTAGGGCAGTAATGAATGCAGTTTTTAATCCAGGGCTTCTCAACCTCAGTACTGTTGATGTTTTGGGCCAGATGGTTCTTGATTGTGGGGAAAGGGCTTCCTTGTGTGTTGAAGAGGTTTAGCAGCATCCTTGGAGGCCAGCAATTCCTACCCGCAGTTGTGATAACCAAAAATGTCTCCAGACATTACTAAATGTCCCTTTTTGGGGACGGGGGGTAGGAGGTGAAGGATTGTCCAATTAACCACTGGTTTAATGCATTGTCTTTATTGGATGTCTGGAAAAATAGATTTATGAGTCAATGATGGTGAGAGGAAAGAATAGCGGTTCTGGAAGTCCTACTAAATGCATTTTGACAGAGTTTTGGAGAATAAGTCAGATTTTGAGATTGGAAAATTGGCTAGTGTTA
Source organism: Bos mutus (assembly GCF_027580195.1). NCBI lineage: Eukaryota > Metazoa > Chordata > Mammalia > Artiodactyla > Bovidae > Bos > Bos mutus. The sequence goes on along the minus strand of NC_091622.1, from coordinate 57,784,861 downwards.
GAATGCAGGGAAGGAAATTCTAAGTCAAAGAAACTATGTAAACGAGGGGGAGCAAAGTGATTCAGGTTAAATGGTTTTCTGTAATCTCTGGGTTAGGTACGCGTGGTGGGGAAAAGGCTGCAAAAGTAGGAGGGAGTTTACAAAGGCTTCGACTGCAAACATCTGGAACCTGGCCCTTATCACACAGTGATGTTATCACATCTTTGACCAATGACTCTTAACTTTAGAAAATGAGACCTGAGGGCTTGGGATGAGTTAGGTGTTTAGGGCAATAGTTGGGGATATGGAGCCTGCCTGGGGCAGTGGAAATTGGAGCTAGAATCTTTAAGTGTCTTCATTTTCATGATAATTAAAGGGACTGAAGGGGAGCTGGGGGATGAGTTCATTATATATTTGCAGATTAAAAGAAAAACTATGTCTTCATTCAAGGAAAGTACCTTAACCAGTGGGAATTTCAGGGGGTGGATACCCCAAAAACCACACCCATGAAACAGCAGCCTGCTTTATTGGTATATTGTCAGCCCAGGGGCCAATTATAGTAATTGCCTATCACAGATGGCATTGATGCTTGAGGTTAAAAAGGGAACTAATACTTCCTAATGAAGACCGTTTCAATTTGCATTTGAAGGCAAGATGGTCTACAGAAGAGGTGAAATGCTTTCGGAGGGAACATCACCCCGTCACCCTTGACACCTCAGTTCCTAATCTTAGTAAGAGAAACGGAACTACCCTTTTATCTCAGGTCTGCTTGGAACATCAAGCCAATTTGGCTTTCTGACAGCTGCTGCTATTTTTTTTTTTTAAGGTAATTGTAGAAATTGTCTTTGAGTCATTTTGCTTACAAGTTACAAATTCGTTAAAAGCAAAGAGAAAAAAAGAGGGTGAGAATAAATTGCTCGGAGATCTTGGAATTTGGTGGGTAGAGAAGAAATATTTATGGAGGCAGCCACCCTAGAGTTAAACTTGTATGTGAATAATCGGGACATTGGTGGTCCTTCTGGGGGTCAGGGGAGGTGCTGACCCCTCCAACTACCCTTCCCACTTTCAATTTCTCCTTTCTACCTGTCCAAAGGTTTTGAAATTTCGACTTCCCGGGTAGATCAGCTGGTAAAGAATCTACCTGCAATGCAGGAGACCCTAGTTCTATTCTGGGTCAGGAAGTTCCCCTGGAGAAGGGATAAGCTACCCAGTCCAGTATTCTTGGGCTTCCCTGGTGGCTCAGACAGTAAGGAATCTGCCTGTGATGTGGGAGACCTGGGTTTGATCCCTGGGTTGGGAAGATCCCCTGGAGGAGGGCATGGCAACCCACTTCAGTATTCTTGCCTGGAGAATCCCATGGACAGAGAAGCCTGGTGGGCTACAGTCCGTGGGGTCACAAAGAATCAGACATGATTGAGTGACTAAGAACAACACATTCACACTGTCCTCCTCATTAACGAAATTATGGGGAAGTTTTGGTGTAAAGTGAATACTTCCTGATTTGAGTAAAATCAGAAAAAAGTACAAAAAGGATATATGGTTTTGAGAGCAAAGGGAAACTGACTAAATGTGAAATCTTTGGCGGCTATATTAACCTGGGAACTCCACTTGGAACCTCATGTTGCAGGAGGTTCTTGGAGACACAGATGCTGAGATTCTCACATCTCCCAATGAACTGAGGAACCAGGCCTGATTTAAATGTCTCCATGTGACACCTTCACCTCAGACTGTATTTTCAGGCCTGGCTTCCGATTGGAAAGTGTGTCACACATCTGACTATTACAGGGTAAGAAATCTGTTCTATCAATAGAGAAAGTGACAATCAACTTTGAAGATTCCAGTAAACCTTCATAGAAATCTGATAATGTTAGCAATGACTTGCTGCTAGAGAGGATGAAACATCACCTATTGGAAGATATGTGTTCATTTAATTTCATGTTATCTCCTTGGAATTAAACAAGAAGAGAGCAGATACATTTAAACAAATGATTCATCTAAGTCTATTCTCCTTCCATATAAAATATCCAAGGCAATTATATATATGCATATATATAATTTTCTACAAATTGTAGTCATACTCTTCAAAGTTCATCTTTTCTTTCAGCTCAGCAGAAGTTTTAATTGTGGTGCACTATGCTATATCCAGTAGTTATGTATGGATCTGAGAGTTGGACCATAAAGAAGTCTTAGCACCAAAGAATTGATGCTTTTGAACTATGGAAAAGTTTGAACTCTTGGAGAAGATTCTTGAGAGTCCTTTGGACTGCAAAGAGATCAAACTAGTCAATCCTAAAGGAAATCAACCCTGAATATTCATTGGAAGGGCTGATGCTGAAGCTCTAATACCTTGGTTACCTGATGTGAAGAGCTGACTCATTGGAAAAGACCCTGATGCTGGGCGGCTCAACAGTAGTGCCACATTGATGGTACAATGCCCTGCTGGTTGCAGATGGGTGGAGATACAACAATGTACATCTGCAAATTGCCCAATTTGAATTGATTATTGGTATAATAAGGGATTATTATACCCATACTGACATTGTTGACAATTCTATTTGCAATAGCAATTTGCCTATATCAAGAAGAGTATTGTCTTCTGAAAGTAATTAAAAAAGAAGTAAACCTGATACAAATTAGACCTGAAAAGAGCAGAACATATGTTGGTAAACTTTGTCACAATCAACAAATGCTCTTTTTATGTCTTGCAGTTGCTCGGAGAAGGCAATGGCAACCCACTCCAGTACTCTTGCCTGGAAAATCCCATGGACAGAGGAGCCTGGTAGGCTGAAGTCCATGGGGTTGCTAAGTCGGACATGACTGAGCTACTTCACTTTCACTTTTCACTTTCATGCATTGGAGAAGGAGATGGCAACCCACTCCAGTGTTCTTGCCTGGAGAATCCCAGGGACGGCGGAGCCTGGTAGGCAGCCGTCTATGGGGTTGCACAGAGTCGGACATGACTGACGTGACTTAGCAGCAGCAGCAGTTGCTCAGAAGGAGGGCAGTCATCATTTAAATAAATAAAGTGTAGCAGGAAACCCTAACATCTACATAGACTCAATCTATCACTTGCTAATCGTTACTGGACTTCAGCTGGGTCAGATACCATGACTTTGATAGATACATTGAGAGGAATAATATTACTAGATGGTCAATTTCTCCTTTTGTTCTTTCAGGATTCTCTAAATGTTAATCATTAAAGTCAGTAAACTTCTTGAACTATTATCTTTTTCTCATGATATATTGAGGTGCTGATGGGAACTAGATCTTGACTTCTTGAAACCTGGGGAACTGCCATTTGGAATACTGAAGGCACTTGATGCCTGTTTGAGGGAGTCTACAGTCTGTCTTTGGTACAGATTGGTTTGGCTACGTCATGGAACTACGTGTCAGGCCGATACTAACAATACTGACAGCTAACATCTCCACACGTGTGTCAAGCAGCCCTCTAAGTACCTTACATGTGTTAATTCATTGTTCCTCAAATGGGCTGTTTGATGAGATATCCCCAGCTTGCAGATAAGGAGGCTGAGGCACAGGGATGTTAAAAACACTGTCTGCCAATGCATGGTGCCATCCTCACCCTAACTATAGGTATCAGCCATTTCCAGCTACATTTCCCTTTCAGCTCCAATTCCTCCCCGCTTCTTTTTTTTAAAGCTTCACAAATATGGTGTCAGAATCCATCTTGGACACAAATATCAATAAAGAACATCAATTTGAAGCAAATACATAAATAAAAACATTGTCTGTCAATACACGGTAGAGCCAGAGAGCCAGCATTCAAAGCTAGGCTTCTCCATGCCTAAGTCTGCACTCCTAATATGGTGAAGGATATTCCTCTTGAGATAATGATGTCTGGGCAGATAGGATTATGGCCAATCAAAGGCACCAACCAGGACAGGCTTATGGAATATGGACTCCCAAGGATTCCAAGAAATAAGTGGGCAAGAATAGAGCATGGGAAAGAGAATTAGGAACTCCCCATGTTTGAAGGAAGACAGTGATTCAGACTATTATAGAGGCATTAGGGACTGGAAGGGTTGAGGGTATCTATGTATGTTATTATAGTCCACGTTCTAACTATGTGACTTGTTTTTAAGCTGGAAGCTGGAGGCACAGGGGGTGCTCAATGTAGGGAGAAAATGCAACTTATAATTTAATGTGCTCACTGATTCAACAAATACCTGTTGAGAGTCTAGTGTGCTCTCTGTACCGGAGAGTTACACAAAGCAGAGGCCATTGCAGCATTTCTCTGGGGGGACGCAGTCAGGACTGGGGACTCTGGTTTCCTGTGGCCTTCTCAGTGAGTACAGCAGCTCTAGTGTAGCCCACCCTTCCCCCTCTTCTGTGCTGGGACCATGTTCCAGGGAACATCCTCAGGTGTTGACCACCAACACAGAGAGTGGTGGTCCCTGGTAGGACCGGGGAAGGTGGAGGGAACACACAAAGCCGAGGGCACCCACCCAGAGGGTGACTTAGAAAGTACTTACCGTAAAACTGCTCTTTTCCAGGTACAATTCTCAATTCCTTACCTATACTTCTAATGGGCCTAGGGGCAAGGGGGGCTCATCTTTATTTGGCAACAGTACTTGACCTGATAAGGGACTGTGTAAATTTATCTGTTTTGCAATGGAAATTTTAATATATTTGATTATGTGACCTCCACCCAATCCCACCAGGTGTGAAAATGGATGATGTGCACATCAGAGTCCTAGGCTAGATACCTTCTGTGTGCCCACATCCACTCTCTTTCCTTTTCCACTTTCCTTGGTCCCTGGGAGGCAAGTCATGTGGATACTTCAGTGGGTGCCTCTTGCTCTTCAGCTTCTGGTTGGGATCAGCCAATGGGAGGTATCAGATGAGGCCAGAGAGCAGGAGGAGAGGGAGATGGGGTATCTATGCCTCTGGTTGCCTTGCTGCTGGACCCAGAGGTGGCAGTGGCCCAGGACCTCTATGAAAAGCTACGGCTCTGGTCAGACAGCCTCTCCTAGAGCTACAGTCGCAGTGCTCTCTGCATTCCTGTAACCACACCTTCCCCTATCCTTTCAGGCCTATGAATTACTAATGTGCTGGGATACTTAAAATATAAGATACAATTATATGACATCAGGCATCATCTAAAAATTACCTAGGCTGGACAGTGAAATAAGAGGAATTCTAGCTTGGAATGTGGACTGAACCTTTTTGGCTCAGGAGAAGAAGAGAAGGAAGAAGTGGAGAAACAACTAAGTTCAGAGAACGGTCATTCACGGAGCGTCTACTGTGAGTCATGTTCATGTGCATTTATTATCTTGCTTAATTCAACCAACAGCCCCCAGAGATCTGGTATTATTCCTATTAGAGATTAGGGACTTCATTGTGGTTATATTGATAGCAACTCCTGCTAATTGAGCGGCAGGGTCTGAGCTTGACTATGTGTGTCAAGAGGGGATAAAAATGCATCCTTCTGCCCAGGCATCTCCTATGATGCCCATTCTTGGCACTGTTGGACTAGGAGCAAAGGGTACAGGAAAGGGGAGGCTGGCATGTCATGATGACAGATTCCAGAGATCAGAGCCTTTCCTAAGTTGGCAGAGGGTGAGCCAGAAGGAAGGGGGCTGGGTAGGAATTACCCAGGAAAGTAATTACCTCTGGAAAGGGTAAAAAAGTGCACCGAAAGCTGCCCACAAATGTATCTTTGTGAGGTGTCCTCTAGACTCACCCTGTTACTTTCAATCATATTGCAAAAATAAGAGGGAAGGTTGTCAGGTTCTTTTGTTTAATGGAAACCATGAGTGTGAGACTGTTGGCCCTATTGATAACCTAGAAATGCCACACAAACTTTATTGTATAGAAGATTCATACCTAAAGGGTCTTTAATTGACACCATTATTCTTTAGAATCAAGGATCAGAAAGTGGTCGTCTATTTTTAAGAAGCAAACACAAATACTTCTCCCATTAAGAATTCATACTGTTCATCTGATAATAGCACCTAGAGGGATAACTACATGGTAGTTAAAACATGGTTTTATTAATAGAATCAGGCAGAACTGGGTTCAAATTCCAGTTCAACTTTGAAATAATTTGGGATATAGGTTGGCTATTTAAAAGAAATCCAAATATCAGAGGTTTCAGCAAGAGAGAAGTATATTTTTTTCCATTACTTAATAGCTCTGAGGTAGGTGACCCAGGATGGTCTACACCTCTAGGCTCCCAAGAACCAGGCTCGTTTGATCTTATTCCACCATCTATAGGATGATGCCTTCAACTGTAAGGCCCAAGATATCTTACTCTTTTAAAATTTCCAGCAGCAGGAGGGTGGAAGAGGAGAGACCAGGGATGCTCCTTCCCTTTAAAGCCAAGACCAGGAAGTTACGCAACCTGTACCATTTCTCCTCTTAGCCCATAGGCCAGATCTTAGTTTGTGTCTGTACTCAGCTGCAAGGGAGGCTGGGAAATGAAGTCTCTATATTCTAAAAGGTTATGTTTTCAGAAAATCAGAGGTATGATTGCTATGGGACCAGCTGTGTGACATTGGGCTAGTTAATTAACTTCTGTGCCTCAGTTTCTGTATCTGTAAAATGGGAATAATAAAGTCTTACCTCACAGAGTTGATTGGTGATTAAAGAGGAATGTGTTTAAGCACTTAATAAATTGAGTTATGTTTATTAGTGGCTTCCTGAGATTGGAAGCAGTGATGACACAACCCACCGAGCTTGCCAGGATCCTGACCTTTTCTTTTCAGTGAAAGCTCATGTCTGAATCTTCTAAAGACTTTTCTGATTAGAAATTAGTGACTGAAAAATTACCTTCTAACAATGATAAACAAGGGTCTATTCCACATGATTCCTAGGAGAAAAGGAGTTGGCGGTGGCTATGGTTTCTTTGCTCTGTTCACTAGCTCACAGAGAACCATGGACTGGGGTCGGGGGATGGAGGTGAGGGGCAGAGTTTGGCTCCATCTTCTGTTTCCCGGTCATGCCTAGAGCTTACCTTTCATTTCCCCAACCCAGCACCCCAGTTTCAAGCGGAAGTATACCAACTCCCCACACAGTGCTCTCAGCTCCATTCTCCCTGGCCTGGACCCTGGCCAGCCTGCCACAGAGCCAGTCACATTTAGCTGGAAGCTAAGAATGAATTATTATTAGAAAATAATTTTTATAGTTGCCCAGTTTGCCTTTTGCTGGCTGTGTTTCAAGAGGCTGGGTATAATGCAGGTGCTAAATCAGATGAGAGGGAGAAGCTTCTTTCTTCCAGAAGGAGCATGGCCTCTAGAACCTTGTTGGGGAATGCATTTGCACTGTGACATGGCTAATCCACTTTAAAAGACCCTGTGTACACCCGTGGTGGATTCATGTTGATGTATGGCAAAACCAATACAATATTGTAAAGTAATTAGCCTCTAATTAAAATAAATAAATTTAAATTAAAAAAAATAAATAAAAGACCCTGTTAAATATTCGGAGTTCAGAGAAGCCATCTGAACCTCTCTGAGGGATATTAGTCCATACATGTGACTTACAGGCACGTGTTTTCAGGTAGCCCTGGTTTTGCTGCACATCCTCATTTCAAGGTCTTCAGCCTACTCTGTTCCAAACTCTTTCATAGCCCTTGGGCTCCCTAGAGGTGCCCAAGGTGGTGGTGGGGGCATTGTCAGCCTGCTTTGCAGATGAGCAATCTGACCACTTAGCACAGCTCAACCTCCAAATTCTGTGGTCGTTCTTACTGCATTCTAGGATGTTGTTTCCTTGTCCCATTCCTCCTCATGGAAAGAATTATCTCCTTAACTTCAACACTACATCTGGCAGCAAAGGCTTAGAGCCCAAGGCAGTTGAAAGCATGCATGTATTTTCAGTCCACAGGGGATGAAGTTCTTCTTGGCTGTAAATCATCAAAGAATTCCTCAGCTGCAATGGTTCCATTGTTATCACATAGAGATACTAATGAAAGACGTTATAAGTCAATAGTGTTTCTTATGTTCCTTCCTTTTTCCCTCCCTTTCCCCCTTTCTCCTTCCCTCCCCTGCTTCCTTCCTCCCTCTCTCCCTCTCCTCCTTCCTTCCATTTCTCCATCTTTTCTTTGCTCTTTTTTTCTGGGAGTTGGGGTGGGGGATGTATAGAAATCACTGCAATTGCAATGAACAGCCTAGATTGAGGTTTCAGCAAGCTAAGGTTTACAGATCACTAATCACTAGCTTGTCCTCACTACAGTAAACTTATCTGATGCCCTCTGCACAGTTAAGGGAACCAAAATGAATTCTACTCCACACTCTGGTTATCCACAATGAGGACCAATGCCTTGAGATGCATCACTTATAATAAAAACTTTGGTTTTTCAAATTGATTCAATGACCCTCAATTCCATCTGGATAATAGAAGTTGTAATGTAAAACAAAAGCAACTCTTGTTTCTGCATAGAATAAGGGCCATGTGTGGAACTGAAACCACTCCTTTTCAATGTAGCTTGTTTTCTAACAATTTGGGCAATCTCCGTTTGTGATAGCAAGGAAAACTCTCCCAAGGCAGCAAAGATTCCCTCCGCCCATTCTTTAATATTTTTATGTTGATTCTTTACTACTTAGACCTAAGGAAATAATTTGGCTTAAATATAATAGTTATGCATTACCATAACCCGTTGCTTGGTATGGTTTTAAAGCAACTTTTATTTTTAATATATGTCCTTTGATAACAAAGTAACATGATCCTTCTAGAAATTAGTAATGCTTTTCAACAATCACTCTCCCAAAGGAACTGGCATAACTCTGCAAGTGTAGTTAAGTTTCATGTTAGTATTTGTACATAGATACAGGGAGGATTTTATAGACAGGCAGAAATACTACTCTTAACAACCCAGAAACCAATATGACCCCCACTGGAAAGATTCTTGTTCTCCTGTTAGATTAAAAAGCAAAAGCCTAAAAGAGGGCAATCTATATTTTTAATTGTTTACTTACTCAAGAAAAAGGTCTTATTTCTTCAAAGAAATATAAGACAGAACATACAGATGGTGGGTAACTTGAAAGAATGACAAGACTGCTCTTCTAAACTCATGGAAATTGGTTTCCACTGCTTTCTTTTGTATTTTTAAAAATGTATTTACTTTTTACTTTTGGTTGCACTGGGTCTTTGTTGCTGTGAGGGCTTTTTCTTAGTTGTGGTGCTTGGGGTGTCGGGGGAGTTGCAGGGCACAGGCTTCTTGTTGCGGTGACTTCTCTTGTGGACACAGGCTCTAGATGCGCAGGCTTCAGCAGCACTCCGGCTCTGTGGTTGCAGCTTGTTGGCCCTACGACATGGGCTCAGAAGTTGCGGCACACAGGCTTAGCTGCTCCGAGGCGTGTGGGATCTTCCCAGACCAGGGATCAGACCCTTGTCCTCTGCATTGGCAGGTGGATTCCTATCCACTGTGCCACTAGGGAAGTCTTCTTTTCTGTTTTTTTCTAGACAAAAAGACCACTTTCTATCATGTGATAAAATAACTGATAAGGCATTATTCAAGGAATAGAGAGAAACATTTCATTTTAGTTGACTTTAACATTGAAATGTGTATAGGAAATGTTCATAATTTAAGTGAAAGAAAGCAGAATGCCAGATCAGAAGCTCAGTTTTGTAAAAACTGGGAAAACACACATTAAAAAGATTGAAAGACTATGTACTAAAATGTTAGCATTTGTTTTCTCTGGATATTGAGATTATTTTCAGGGGATATTTACCTTTTTTAGGGGCTTCCCCGGTGGCTAGGTAAAGAATCTGCTTGCAATGCAGGAGCCACAGGAGGTGCAGGTTTGATCCCTGGGTTGGGAAGATCCCCTGGAGGAGGGCACGGCAACCCATTCCAGTGTTCTTGCCTGGAGAATCCCATGGACCAAGGAGCCTGATGTGCTACAGTCCAAAGGGTCGCAAAGAGTAGGACATGACTGAAGCAATTTAGCATGCACGCACGCACACCTTCTTTATTCTTTTGTGCCACTTTTTATTTCTATAGTGATTAAGTTATATCCTTTTAGGGGCTTCCCTGCTGGCTCAGAGAGTGAGGAATCTGCCTGCAATGAGAGGGACCCAGGTTTGATCCCTTGGTCAGGAAAATCCCCTGGAGAAGGACGTGGCTACCCACTGCAGTATTCTTGCATGGGAAATCCCATAGACAGAGGAGCCTGGAGGGCTACAGTTCATAGGGTTGCAGAAAGTTGGACATGACTGAGCAACTAGAGAAAAATATGAGTTTAAGAAAATACAAAATAATGCAAGGCCTCCTTTACCAATAGAAATAAAGCAGGAAAACATCGGAAAAAAAATTCTTTCAGAAAGTGAAACTTTGGGTATTTTTTTTCTTTTTTTATTCCAGGAGTTGACAAACTTTTCTGTAAAGGGTCAGTAGTGGATATTTTATGCTTTGCGGGCCATCAGCCTCTGTTGTAGCAAATTTACCCAGTCATTTTAGTACAAAAGCCAGTGTGGACAATATGTAAATGAATGGGCATAGCTGGATTCCTAAAAAACTTTATTTTTTGACACCAAAATCTGAATTTCATATGATATCATATATTATGAACTATTATTCTTCTTTTGATTTATCCCTTGTATTTAAAAGTATAAAAATCATTCACAACTGTGACTCATATAAAAACACACGGCAGGCCTGATTTAGCTTTCAAGCCACTCTGTGCCAGCCATTGCTCCATTCTATTCTGCCGTGTTTTCCCCCAAAATGTAAATAGAGATGCATTCATTTTTTTCCAGTTTTTTTACTTTAAGATTTTAACGACATCAAAACACATATCCCACAGACATAGAAAACAAACTTATGATTACTAAAGGGGAAGAGGAGAAGGGAGGGATAAATTAAGAGCTGGGGATTAACATATACACATTATTATATACAAAATAGATAACCAACGGGAACCTACTGTATAGCACAGGGAACTATACCCAATATTTTGCAATAACCTACAAGGGAAACGAATCTTGAAAAAATAATATATGTATGTATAAAACTGAATCACTGTGTTGTACTCCCAATACTAACAAGACATTGTAAATCAACTATATAAAAACATGAGGCAGGCACAGTTTAGCTTAAAAAAAACTTAAAAAATAAAAACTAAAAATGATTGCATATACTCAGGTCACTCACAGTACAAAAGTTTATTCCTATGGGTAGAAACTAAGGTGAGTTTTGCTCCAACTGAAATCCTAAGTCTGGGTGGTCAAGTCTTAGAATTCTAAAAAGTGGCTGGTGTGGCTTCACTGTGCTGATGAAAGGGAAGGGGGTCTTTCCCCACAAACGTAGCCATGGCTAAGCCTCAGAAGCCATTCCTCTGAAGGTATCTCGTGACGGTGTCAGTGACACTTCCTGAGGACCTCGGCGTGGAGGACACAACCATTCTCCCATGGTCACCACAAAGGCTGAACCAGGAGTACTTCCCCCACTACAATGAGTCAGAAGTAACCCCACACTGTACCTCACTGGTTCAGAGAGGATGTTGTTTATAGGAGAGGGAGTATGTAAACCAGAGGTCAGTGTGGCTCAACGTCAGTAATTTTGTGGCCCTTCTGAGTGACTGTTGTCATAAGCTGTGGTGACTTGGGGTGGGAGGGAGGGAGTAGAGTCAGACCCCAGTTGTTTATTTTTCTCAAATATTAGTAGACTGTTTCCTGGAGTCTTTTGTTATTAAAAAATACATCCCCCCCCCCCTCTTTTTTCAACTACTTCATTACCTAGTTCAGTAGAGAACAGAATCATCTTAGCAAGGTCAATGTAACTGAAGAGAGAGGGACAGTGGGTGTCTGGGGGGAGGGGCACAATTGTGGGAAATCGTGAATGCCATGAACCCAACAGAGATGGATCAAGGGAGGCAAGGGCGTGTACGTCATATCATCAGTCAATGTATCTATTGCAGAGTACTCATTACTTACCTGCTGCTGCTGCTGCTAAGTCGCTTCAGTCATGTCTGACTCTATGCAACCCCATAGAAGGCAGCCCACCAGGCTCCACCGTCCCTGGGATGCTCCAGGCAAGAACACTGGAGTGGGTTGCCATTTCCTTCTCCAATGCATGAAAGTGAAAAGTGAAAGTGAAGTCGCTCAGTCGTGTCTGACCCTCAGCGACCCCATGGACTGCAGCCTACCAGGCTTCTCCATCCATGGATTTTCCAGGCAAGAGTACTGGAGTGGGGTGCCATTGCCTTCTCTGCATTACTTACCTACTGTGCTCTAGATGTCTATGGCCCTGGTACATTCTGTCTGCTATTCTATACCAAGGACGGTGGTGGAGGTTTAGTCGTTAAGTTGTGTCCAATGACAGACACAATATGCTTCCAGGACTGATGGAAGGTCCATCAGCTCAGAAAAGTACAGGGAACATTTTTTTTTAAATACAACTTTGCAGCTTACCGTAGACTCAAAGGTCTGCTTTCAGAAAGGGGCTTAATATATGAGACATTATAAAACTAATTATAGACAAATAGATTCAAGAAGACAGAGTGCCTGAAGAACTATGGACGGAGGTTCGTAACATTGTACAGGAGGCTGTGATCAAAACCGCCCCAAGAAAAAGAAATGCAAAAAAGGCAAAATTGTCTGAAGAGGCCTTCCAAATAGCTAAGAAAAGAAGAGAACCAAAAGGCAAAGGAGAAAAGGAAAGATATATCTATTTGAATGCAGAGTTCCAAAGAACGGCAAGGAGAGATAAGAAAACCTTCCTAAATGATCAATGCAAAGAAACAGAGGAAAACAATAGAATGGGAAAGACTAGAGATCTTCCAAGAAAATGAGAGATACCAAGGGAACATTTCATGCAAAGATGGGCACAATAAAAGACAGAAACGGTATGGACCTAAGACAAGCAGAAGATATTAAGAAGAGGTGGCAAGAATACACAGAAAATTATACAAAAAAGATCTTAATGACCCAGATAACCATGATGGTGTGATCACTCACCTAGAGTCAGACATCCTGGAATGTGAAGTCAAGTGGGCCTTAGGGAAGCATCACTATGAACAAAGCTAGTGGAGGTCATGGAATTCCAGTTGAACTATTTCAAATCCTAAAAGATGATGCTGTGAAAGTGCTGCACTCAATATGCCATCAAATTTGGAAAACTCAGCAGTGGCCACAGGACTGGAAATAGTCAGTTTTCATTCCACTCCCAAAGAAAGGCAATGCCAAAGATTGTTGAAACTACCGCACAGTTGCACTCATCTCACACTCTAGCAAAAAATGTTCAAAATTATCCAAGCTAGGCCTCAACAGTATGTGAACTGAGAACTTCCAAATGTTTGAGTTGGATTCATAAAAGGCAGAGGAACCAGAGACCAAATTACCAACATTTGTTGGATCATAGAAAAAGCAAGAGAATTCCAGAAAACATCATTTCATTGACTACGCTAAAGCCTTTCACTGTGAGGATCACAACAAACTGTGGAAAATTCTTCAAGAGTTGGGAATACCAGACCACTTGACCTGCCTCCTGAGATATCTGTATGCAGGTCACAAAGCAACATTTAGAACCAGAAATGGAACAATGGACTGGTTCCAAATGGAGAAAGTAGTATGTTAAGGCTGTGTTTTGTCACCCTGCTTATTTAACTTTATGCAGAGTACATCATGCGAAATTCTGGGCTGGATGAATCACAAGCTGGAATCAAGATTGCCGGGAGAAATATCATAACCTCAGATATGCAGATGACACCACCCTGATGACAGAAAGCGAAGAACTAAAGAGCCTCTTGATGAAAGTGAAAGAGGAGAATGAAAAAGTTGGCTTAAAGTTCAACATTCAGAAAACTAAGATCATGGCATCTGGTCCCATCACTTCATGGCAAATAGATGGGGAAACAATGGAAACAGTGAGAGACTTTATTTTCTTGGGCTCCAAATCACTGCAAATGGTGATTTCAGCCATGAAATTAAAAGATACTTACTACTTGGAAGAAAAGCTATGACCAACCTAGATAGCATATTAAAAAGCAGAGACATTACTTTGTTGACCAAGGTTCATCTAGTCAAAGTTATGGTTTTTCCAGTAGTCATATATGGATGTGAGAGTTGTACCATAAAGAAAACTGAGTGCCAAAGAATTGATGCTTTTGACCTATGGTGTTCAAGAAGTCTTAAGAGTCCCATGGACTGCAAGGAGATCCAACCGGTCCGTCCTAAAGGAAATCAGTCCTGAATATTCATTGGAAGAATTGATGCTGAAGCTGAAGCTCCAATACTTTGCCACCTGATGTGAAGAACTGACTCACTGGAAAAGACCCGGATGCTGGGAAGGATTGAAGGCGGGAGGAGAAGGGGACAACAGAGGATGAGATGGTTGGGTGGCCTCACCAACTCGATGGACATGAATTTGAGCAAGCTCTGGGAGTTGGTGATGGACAGAGAAGCCTGATGTGCTATAGTTCATGGGGTTGCAAAGAATCTGACAGAACTGAGCCACTAAACTGAACTGATAGAACTAATTAATATCCCATTGTGTAAAGATATGCTTCTTAATAGTCCATGTTAAAAAAAAAATCACAAGAGGATGTCTCCAGTTTTCTTATCTTATTTGGTAGAGAAAGTTCCCACAGTACAAAGACATACCTTATTAGGATCTGGACAGAAGAATAGATGAATCCAATTCATTGGCTGTGGAAGGAGTCCTGGCAATGTGTGCTTCTCTGCTGATGATCTTCTGACAGCCATCACCATGATCTGTGTGTTCTTAAAGGACATCCAGACACCACCAGGGCAGGAGACTGGGCTAGAATGTGAGCCCAATAGCCCAGAGAAATGGAAGCATCATAGATGCCCTCCCTCCTTGACAGATCTGCTCTTTTATTTCACATTAAACCAGCAAGAGCTATAGGTGATAACTTTAGGAGAAGAAATAGATTTAGGCCCTTGGGCCTCTGCAGGATCTGGACGAGGGGTCACAGGAAGAGGTTAAAGCTGCTTCACACCTTGTCCTCTTGTGGGCTGGGCTTAGTCCCTTGCTGGCTGCAAAGCACAGCACTACTCAGGGATGAAGGACATTTCAACTTTTTGAATTAAATATTTTTTCTTGAAGTCAAAACATTTTGTGAGGACATAGCTCTGGAATCACAGATGGGAAAATCTGACTTGTTTTGCAGAAATTGACTTTTTTATAGGGACATTTTATTTTCTTTTAATGCAAGCCACTACTATGTTATTATTCCCATTTTAGTGAATCTCATGATTTCTGGAATTTTTTAAGTTAAGTTGGAAGAGGTGGTCAAAAAGAAAAATGGCAGTATGTGTGTGTGTGAGCACGCATGTATGTCTGAATGAATGAGAGTTGCTGTAATACAAATAATTTATGTAAAATAAAAGATTGGTGAATAGGATAGACACAGGTTAATGTCCTAACTAATTCCAGTTATTTTTAATGAAGTGATTCGGGACAAATTAGATGACCCCATTTTTTCATCTGTAAAGCTGGTATAACCTTAACTTGCTCAATGAATGACAATGTTCATTATTACATACAGTGCAATTATTACATACATACAATTATTACATTCATATATAACAATATAATTGTTATATATATATATATAATACATACAATTATTGTGTTCATTATTACATACCTCAGAAAAAATTGTATGGAACTCATGACCCACTTCCATAGTTTCAGAAGTTCTATAGTTTGATTTTGTTGTTGTTGTTGTTCAGTCACTCAGTCATGTCTGACTCTTTGCGACCCCCATGGACTGCAGCACGCCAGGCTTTTTTGTCTTTCACCATCTCCCTGAGCTTGCTCAAACTCATGTCCATTGATTCGGTGATACCATCCAACCATCTCGTCCTCTGTCGTCCCCTTCTCCTCCTGCCTTCAATCTTTCCCAGCATCAGGGTCTTTTCTAATGATGAGTTGGCTCTTCGCATCAGGTGGCCAAATTACTGGAGCTTCAGCTTCAGCATCAGTCCTTCCAGTGAATATTCAGAATTGATTTCCTTTAGGATTGACTGGTTTGATCTCCCTGCAGTCCAAGGGACTCTCAAGAGTCTTCTCCAACACCAGAGTTTAAAGGTATCAATTCCTTGGCGTTCAGTCTTCTTTATGGATCATATTTGAATCACAGAGGAAGCAAGAAAATTTCAGAAAAACATCTACTTCTGCTTCATTGACTATGCTAAAGCCTTTGACTGTGAGGATCACAACAAACGGTGGAAAATTCTTAAAGAGATGCGAATACCAGACCACCTGACCTGTTTCCTGAACTTTTGATTACTTTACCCAGTTGACTAGCGAATCTTCATACCTGTTGACTTCAGTTTCAGGACTCCAGATTCTGAAACATGTCTAGTGATAGGATTTGAAAGGGAAGCCCAGACCCATGGGTCAGGGATATGAGGGTGGGCCAGCTTACTCTGCAGATCCCACATCACAGCTCTTAAGGTGCTCATTCTTGATGTCTAACAATGCTACTATTTAAGAAAACTTGGACTAACTAAAGTTATTTTTGTTTTCCAGAGTGAATGATTAAGAAAGAATATACAATGTCTGAAATTTACTTACAGGCAGGAGAGGGCCCAGAAAATGAGTCCTGGACAAGGGTTCTGGGGATCTGGGCAGAAAAGACAGGGAGCAGGGGCGAGAGTGGAAAATTCCTAAAGTCAGTGTTGACAGGTAAAGCCAGACTGAAAGACAAGCAGACGACCCACCTGAAGTGTTCCTCTAAAGAGGCTGAACAGAGCTGGATGCATGAAAGTAGAATCAGTGGAAAACCTCCAAACAAAGCAGGAGGTTTGGGGTGGAGATAGGAGAGAGACCTGTGAAAACTCCCTGAGATCTTAGAAAGTCACTGTAGGAGACCTGCATGTGGGAGGATCTGGGTTGGAGAGTCTGGGTGTCTGGGTGTGTGTTGGGGCAGGTAGGGTCTCCAGAGTGCCAAACTAAGTCACACACACACAAAGTACAACCTTGATACCAGGTTCTACTAGGGAGTAAAGAGTCCCTCAAATATATTTGTTTTTCAATAGCTGAATTTTAGTACTTAACACCTTAAAATGATGGTTCTCAACTTTGGTAATCATTTGAGAATCATTTGAAGAACTTGGTACAAATGCAGATGTACATGCCTACATGCTAAATCACTTCAGTCATGTTCGACTCTCTGTGATCCTATGGACTGTAGCCCTCCAGGCTTCTCTATCCATGGGATTCTCCAGACAAGAATACTGGATTAGGATGCCATGCCCTCCTCCAGGGGATCTTCCTGATCCAGGGATCGAGCCTGCATCTTCTGCATTGCAGGAGGATTCTTTGTCCACTAGCCACCTGGGAAGCCCAGAAATGCTAATACCAGGGCTCAACTCACATCAATTGAATGGAATTTGGTGGGGGTGGGTCCCAGATACAGATGTTTTTGAAAAACCTTCTCCAAAGATCCTCCTATGCATCTAGGTTTGAGAACAACTGACCTAAAACATTCAAAATTTAACTTTTTTTTTTGGCCGGATTGCCACTTACACTGTATCAGGATTCATAATGCTTTTATTTGCTATTTAGATGTTATCTTTTTGCACTGCTGTTGACACCATTCTACTGCTAGGAGCTGTCTGTCCTCCCTCCTCCTCTCCTTTGTTCTAATTTAATCTTTCAAATGATGTTCATATTATCTAAGTCGTGAAGTCGCTCAGTCGTGTCCGACTCTTTGTGACCCCATGGACTGTAGCCCACCAGGCTCCTCCATCCATGGAATTTTCTAAGCAAGAGTACTGGAGTGGGTTGCCATTTCCTTCTCCATCATATTATCTAGGGAAGCTGCTAACCAAACATGTTAGAATTGTGGTTCACGATCATTCTCCCCTTTGGCAATTGACTCTTTGGTCTTCTAAACGTCCAGCTTCAAGGTGTCCAAGTATTAAAATGTATGTAATTCTTAGGTCAAGAAAATTGAGAACTAAGAGCCCAGAAACATAAAACATGGACTAGAGGGTAGGCCAGCCCATTTGGTACATGGTAGCCTCACAATTCTTATATTACAGAGTTTGAATTAAAGCCCAAGGGATTCTACTAGGTATGGAAAGGCAGAAACAACCCAGATCTCGGAGACCTGGGTTTTAATACTGTCTCTCTCATCAGCTGTGTGATCTGGGGTCAGTTTGGATCTCTGTTTCTTTAAAAAATAAGGGAGATGGACTAGACGGTTTAGAAAGCTATGAGATATTTTGAACAGAAACTCATATAGAATGACATAACATTTAGAGTGCCACCCACTTGAATAACTTCTACTCCTTTGCCATATTTCCTTCTTAAGATACTTCTGCAGCCTCTTCTGAACTCTGGCCTAATCCCATTCTCCTCTCTTCATCTCCAGAAACAATCACTATCTCTTTAGTGGGGTTTATTGTTCCCATGCATATTTAAAAAAAAATATTTGTTTATTTATTTGGATGCAATCAGTCTTAGTTTCGGCATTTAGGATCTTTGATCTTTGTTGCAGCATGCAAATCCCTAGGCGGGGCATATGCAATCTAGTTCTCTGACCAGGGATCAAACCTGGGTCCCTAAGGCATGGAGCCTTAACCACTGGACGGCCAGGGAAGTCCCTTCCACGGGTACTTTTGATACTCCACACCTGATTGCAAACAATGTCTCACATCATTTTGCTTGCTTTTACACTTGAAATGAAGGGGATGGCTATTCTTATCCTTTTTCAGTTTCCTTTTTAAAAATGCTATTCCATGTTTGGAGGTTAATGGATGTTGATGCATGTTGTTCTGGTTTGTTCTGTACAACATCCTGTTAAACAAATATACCATCTGATTTAGCCATCCTTCTGAGTTGGATCTTGAGTTGTTTAGAAAGAGAAATTCTAAGATGTCCTCTAGTTCTAATGTTCTAGGATTTGGCATAAAAATACATTTTTTTCTGAAGGAGTTTTGTAGCAACATCTTGGGCTTTTCCCATTGTTCTCAGGTGTCCGCTTTTTCCAGTGATACCTTGTGGGCGTGTGTGAGATCACTGGAAGCCTGATCTTGGACCAGTGAGGTCATCCAAATGGTTAGTAAGCACCAGAGAGGTTGCATCATGCAGTGATTAAAAGCACAGACTTGGGAACCAGTCAGACTGTCTTACATCCTAGCTTTGCCATCTGTGCTCTGAATGGTTTGGGCAAATGATGTAACCTCTCTGAACCTGAATCTCCTCGTCTGGAAAAAGGGGAAAACAACTTCTATTCCATATGGTTGTCATGAGGATTAAAAAAAGATAATGCATGTACAGTACTGGGCAGCATGCCTGCCACCTAGTAAGTGCTAGACAAAGTGATAGGCAATATTATATATAGATCTATAAGATAGATAGATCTAGATCTATATATAGTGACAGAGAACACTCTGCCAAGATCAGAGCTCATGTTTACCGTATTCTCTAAGGCATTTCCAGCTCAGCATGATGCCTAACACATAGTTTACACTTAATAAATATTTGCTAAAAAAAGAATGAGTTTCTTACAAAATTAAATGTAATTTTACTCTATGATCCGATTGCATTACTTGGTATTTACTCAAAGACATTGAAAGTCCATGTCTTCACAAACACCTACACATGGATGTTTGTAGGAGCTTTCTTTTATACTTGCCAAAACTTGGAGGCAACCAAGATGTCCTTCAACAGGCAGATGGATAAATTTGGTACAGTCAGACAATGGAATATTATTTAGTGCTAAAAAGAAGTTGGACCATAAAGAAAGCTGAGTGCAGTTGGAGAAGACTCTTCAGAGTCCCTTGGACCGCAAGGAGATCCAACCAGTCAGTCCTAAAGATCAGTCCTGGGTGTTCATTGGAAGGACTAATGTTGAAGCTGAAACTCCAATACTTTGGCCACCTGATCAGAAGAGCTGACTCATTTGAAAAGACTCTGGTGTTGGGAAAGATGGAGGGCAGGAGGAGAAGGGGATGACAGAGGATGAGATGGTTGGATGGCATCACCGATTCAATGGACATGAGTTTGGGTAAACTCTGGGAGTTGGTGATGGACAGGGAGGCCTGGTGTGCTGCGGTTCATGGGATTGCAAAGAGTCAGACACGACTGAGTTACTAAACTGAACTGAAAAAGAAGTGAGCTACCAAGCTATAGAAAGAAATGAAGGAAACGTCAGTGCATATTCCTGAGTGAAAGAAGCCAACCTGAAAAGGCTACATATAGTATGATTTCCATTCTGGGAAAAGGCAGAACTACAGAGATAGTAAAAGACCAAGGGGAGAGCCGGAGGGAGGCCTAGGTGGAGCACAGAGGATTTTTAGGGCAATAAAAATATTGTGTATGATATGATAATGGTAGATTCAGATTATGCATTTGTCCAAACCTGCAGAACGAATAACACCAAGAGTGAATCCTAATGTAAACTATGGACTTAAAGTGCTGTGATGTGTTAATGTAGGTTCATCAATTGTAACAAATGTACCACTCTGGTGGGGGATGTTGTTAATGGAGGAGGCTGTGCACGTGGGTGAGCAGGGGGAATATGGGAAATCTCTTCCCCTCAATTTTGCTATGAATCTTACACTACTCTAAAATACAGTTTAACTTAAAAATAGAATAACCAAGTATGTAAATATGTAAGTGACACTATAGGAAAGTGTATTTACCAGTAGGATTAAAGAAAGCGCAGTCTATGAAATGACACAGAAGAGTCTTCCAGAGGTTACTATTAGTAGCCTTTGAGTCAGAAAAGGTGAGAGAATTTTTTCTGAAGATCAAATATTCTGTTGTATAAACCAGTCATTTCTTTCGGTCCCCCCAAACAATCTTGCTTAAGCTCTAGGCAAAGAATAGCCACAGCCTACAGCTCAGATATTACCTACAGTTTCCTATTTGTCACTGTCGCAGCTCCTGGCTCTAATTGCTCCATCCTGTCTGATCAGAGTTCATTCTCGAGACAGCCTGACTTCTTAAGTGAATGTCCACGTTTACCCTGGAACAGCAGGCACTTCCTGGCAGGCTCCTTCCAGACAAGGAGCCTCTGTTCGCCTTGGGACTGGGGAGGAAACAGCCTCTGACCGTCCCAGCTGGTGAGTGAGGAGCCCCAGCCCTGAGACAGCAGACTTTACATACATATTTTTGAGTCGTGGATGGGAAGCAAACCAATAGGTTACGATGCCAGCCTTTTAAAAAAGTAGCACTCAGCAGTAGTGTTCACAGGCTAGCCTTTAGGACAACAAAAATGCCTATCTACCAGGAATTCCTTTTCAGTGGTAGAGAGTTTGCAAAGGTGTGTGTTCTCTGAATAAAGAGCTTCTGACAGGAGCTCGTGCTGAAAAAATGGTGGAGTACTGTCATGGTTCTCTGCTACTTTGGAGGCTGTGTTTTTATACAGCTTCAGGCCTTTAAAAACACTGTATATAATTTTGAGACTAGTTTACTTGGCTTCTATTTAAAAAAAGAAAAAAAAAAAAAAGGAAGAAGATAACTCGTGTTTCTGCCTGACTTTGGGGTTAGTAAATTGAATGTGGCGGGCTTGTGGTCTTTGGTCTGCTCAGTGAAATAGATTCAAATCCCCACTTTGAATCAGCTTTTGCCTGCTTTGAGGGTCAAACTGAGGCCTTTTGTTAGGGGGCATCCTGAGTAGGGGGAGGGCCAAGGAGGTGGAGGAATGACAAGTATTATAGGATTGCAGGTGGCTATTGTCTCACAAGCAAGCTCCAAACGCCTTTTGTCTTCTTCGGTTGAGGGGAAGCTGGATGAAGCAGGAGAGTGAGCTCTGGGGGCTGGGGCGAAGGGAGGAGAGGTGAGAGGGGCAGTGTAGCCCCTGAGACCTGCCTGCCCCTCCCTGCTACAGCCCACCCCCACTCCTCACCCCATCGCCTTTCCGCTGACCCAGAGAGGGACCACAGAGACGCACTTTGCCGGTACAGAGCGCTAACTGGCAGTGGCCTGCTTGAGCTGAGGCTATTTTCTAAGCCACTCACTAATCAGAAGTGACTAGGCTCTGAAGAGAATACAGCCCAGCCTGGGTTCCACCCTCCATGCTAATGAAGAAGGCAGTGAGGTGGATAATTAAGGGCAGTGATGTGAATAATTCCACACTGATAATCCAGAGGTAATGAAATGCATTATGAGGTTTGGGGACAGCAGATTTCCTTTACCAGCCGAGGCTGTTTCATGATAAAATGAGCTTGCTTTTTCTAAGCCCAGAGCAGCTGACTCTGGGAGGAGCCACCCTGGGATTCAGGATTCAGGCAGCCATTAAAAACAACATTTAAGAAGCCTGCATAGCTATACAGGGAAACGTGTGTGATGAGATTTTAAGTGAGAAAATGAAGAAGCGTGCAAAGTGAGTATTTTGGACAACCACAGCCAGGTACAAAACAAACAAAACTAATACCAAGCAAAACATTACATGCAAAGAAGAAAGACTGAAAGGAAATACACCAGAATATTAACAATAGTTAATGTAAGTTAAGTAGTGGGACTGCAGAGATTGCTTTTATTCTTCTCTCTGTTAATTTTCTCTAAATTTTATGTTAAGTTAAATTATTTCCTTAATGAAAAAAGGGAATGCACTGAAAAAAAAAAAAAAATGGCTTGGCAGAATTCTTCCCCAGAATCGACATTGGAGAAGCAACTCTGATGCAAATTTTCTGACTAATGCGTATCCAGGCTAGAATTCACTGCACAAGCTGTTCCAGGTCCCGGCAACCCTCTTCTGAATGAGAACATTACCTCTGTCAAATTCAGACCGTTTGTGAATCTCCCTGGCCCTGCTTTTCTGAGAATCAAAGAGATGTTTTCAGCGGCACTGGCTTTTTGGCTACACAGTCTTGGTGTAACCAGTTCCTACCATACTTAGTGGAACCTCCTCCTACTTAATGTTTCTTTGCCCAGTTTCCTGGTTTACAGACTCTTTTGGAAAATAACACTATCATATTAAATGGATTTCTTATTTCACAGAGTCATGGGACTGTGGGTTTTATAGTAGGTATCCAGGAGATGTGGAGAAGGCAATGGCACCCCACTCCAGTACTGTTGCCTGGAAAATCCCATGGACGGAGGAGCCTGGTGGGCTGCAGTCCATGGGGTCACTGAGGGTTGGACCCGACTGAGCAACTTCACTTTCACTTTCCACTTTCATGCACTGGAGAAGGAAATGGCAACCCACTTCAGTGTTCTTGCCTGGAGAATCCCATGGATGGAGGAGCCTGGTAGGCTGCAGTCTATGGGGTCGCTAAGAGTCTGACATGACTGAGCAACTTCACTTTCACTTCCCACTTTCATGCATTGGAGAAGGAAATGGCAACCCACTTCAGTGTTCTTGCCTGGAGAATCCCATGGACAGAGAAGCCTGGTAGGCTGCATGGGGTCGCACAGAGTCGGACACGACTGAAGCGTCTTAGCAGCAGCAGCATCCAGGAGATGACTCGTTATTCTTCACTCTTACTAATGAGACAGATGTGGGAGAGTTGGTAGCAAATTCTTTGTTTCATTAAGGTTTTTAATTAACAAAGAGGCTCTGACAGCCAAAAATAAAAGCCATACTTCCTTCTACAAATGTTTGGGTGTTAAAATCCTCAGGGACCCTCTGAATACTCATTCTTACAATGTTGCTTTTGGCACTCAAGCTGCCGGATGTTTATGCTGCCATTGGCCAGGCCCTTCTTCAGGGTGGGGTGGGTACATTGCTGGAGAGTTAAGGTCCCACAGTCTAAAGGAGTTGATTGCATTACTTAGAGCAATTTTATATCATCCAGATTTTTCAGTCTTGTCCTCTTAACATTCAAATTTGTGCTAATGTATCATCATTTCATACAACCTGGAAAATGAGGACAAGGATACCTTAGTTATTCAGAGAATTAAATGAAACGTGTGAAGTGATCAGCACAGTGTTGAGCAGACAAATTCTGTCCTGGACCCATCAGTCAGGTGTGTGTGAATTATGGTGCTCACGTGGAGGGAGCCAAAGTGCTTACAGTGCTCACAGCCCCTCCTGAGCATGGCCTTGTGGAGTGCTGTGAAGTACTTATGTAGTTCCTTATGTAGTATGGAGGCTGTAACAGGGTTTTTAAATTTTCTTTTTTTTTTGGTGATGGGATAGTTTTTGAGGGATGATAATCCAAGAGCTTAGTGGGGAGAAATATAAACCTTTGGGTATGTAGAATACAAAGTTGGAAACAGTCATGAAAGGGAAATTCTGAAACAGAAGCTTAAAGGGGCTTTACTGTTTCTTCTTTTGAAATATACCACTGAATACCATGTCTTCAGCATCCCTCAGCATCTCCTCAGGACAGATTGAGGAGAACGTTAGAGCAAGGCTCCAATTCTTCCAAATCCGCTTTTTATGTGTTAATGTATTCTTGAGTGTGGGCTAAACCGCTTCAGTCCTGTTTGACTCTTTGCGACCCAGGCTCCCCTGTCCGTGGGATTCTCCAGGCAAGAATACTGGAGTGGGTTGCTGTACCTGTGTCTCCTGTATCTTCTGCATTGGTAGGCGGGTTCTTTATC
The DNA here is from genome assembly GCF_027580195.1 of Bos mutus. Classification (NCBI taxonomy): domain Eukaryota; kingdom Metazoa; phylum Chordata; class Mammalia; order Artiodactyla; family Bovidae; genus Bos; species Bos mutus. Next base: position 57,760,449 of record NC_091622.1, on the reverse strand, counting down.
GCTAGTGCCACCTGGGAAGCCCATTAATGTATTCTTGGTTAAATGCATTTACTGATATTTGCTTCTAAGAAGCGCATTCCCCAAATTGACCATGGAAATAACACGTTTCCTGGAGCTCCCCACGCACTGGCTCCTGTCTCCTTATGCTTGCTCAGACCCTCCAATTCCCTGGCACTCTACACCCTCAGCCACACTAACCCAGAAGCTGGAGGGGGCGAAGTCGTGCTGGCTTCTCCTGCATTTTCCTGACCTTTGCTGGCAGGTCAGGCGACCCTGCTGGGCTGCCGGCCTGGCCCAGCTGCTCGCAGCGCAGGTCAAGATCACTGTGTCCTGATGGCCACTGCCTAGGTGTCTGGGGTGCAGTGTTCCTCAGTCCCCAGATGCGCAGTTCACTTCTCCACACTCAGCCTGTTGGGAGGTTTGGAGTTCTGCAGATGAAACTTTCTACGTTTAAAAAGTTTATATAAATTACACGAATTGTAGTTTTCATAGTAATAGAAGTCCTAGGCCAGAAGAAATGCCTAAACAACATTCCCTGGTGGCTCAATTGGTAAAGAATCCACCTGCAATGTGGGAGACCTGGATTTGATCCCTGGGTTGGAAAGATCCCCTGGAAAGGGAATGGCTACCCATTCCAGTATTCTGGCCTGGAGAATTCCATGGACTGTATAGTCCATGAGGTCGCAAAGAGTTGGACACGACTGAATGACTTTCACTTTCAAGCAACATTCCTCATTTGCTCAAGGCCGCTGAATGTCATGGATATCAATAACAATGAAAAAGCTTGTCTACGGCAGGCAGAGGGAGCAAAGATTTCAGCGTGGTATTCTATAAGCCAAGATTGCAAACCACTCTCACTATACAAAAGTTCTAATGATGTACGGAGTTTTGTATAGGAAACTCTTGTGCTTCTTGTTGGCACATCACCTACTTATCAATATGTGAAATTAATACAGAGGTTTTTGAGAGGTTGTGCAAACCATTGTATTTACAAAAATGGTACAGAAGTGAATTGGGTCGATGTACATGCACACTTCACTCACATCTTCAACAACAAAAGTTGTCAACACTACACAACTAAGAACACTCGCTCCAACTGCAGCTGTTAAACCAGAATGGGCAAATATTGTCAAGTAACATTTTCTGTTAAAGCAGAAACAGGTGACAGTGTAGCCTTGCCTGTGTTCCAAGTCATGGCCCCTTGTCTGCTGCTGTTTGGATCAGAGGAGACCACCGGACCTGAGGATGGTTCTTCTAGAGGCTAATTAATAGCCTTTGAAGCTCTCCTCATCTCTGCCCATCTGGAGTACGGGCGGCTCCCTTTCTCAGTCAGCTCTCTTAGTGAGCTGGGACTCAGGATGTTCTTGGAGGGTCAGTGAGCTGAAACAGTAGAGACCAAGTCAAAGGGGAACTAAGTCACTGAAAGGGCTGTAGCTTTTGTCTGCTCAGCTTCTTTTCCTGTGCCCCCTTCTGGAAATAGGCCCCAACCTTCCGGTCATAGCTAACCAAGCCGTGTCAGAGGTCTTTCTCAGCTTTTCCTAATTTAAGTTCTCTTCCTTCTCTGGGAAGGAGGTCCTATGGACTCTGGCTCTACAAGCAGATGCCTGCCAGACTGGTAACTTCAGTGAGAAGTGTTCAGATGGGGGAAAAAAAAGTGGGGCTGTAGAGAGCCTGTGACCAATGAGAAGGCACGTCTAAAGGCAATCAAATTAAAGAAGAATTGACACCTGGCCACACCTGTCTTGGCTAATAAAATAAGTCACACCTTTCCCCCCATTTTACTGAGACATGTTTGACATACAGCACTGTCTAAGTTTCGGCTTCCATGGTGGCTCAGTGATAAAGAATCCACTTACAACACAGGAGATGCTGGTTCTACCCCTGGGTCGGGGAGATCCCCTGGAGGAGGGCATGGCAACCCACTCCAGTGTTCTTTTTTTTTTTCCCTTATGTCTGTGAGTCTGTTTCTGTTTGTTGTTGTTTTTTTTTAATTGAAGGATAATTGCTTTACAGAATTTTGTTGTTTTCTGTCAAACCTCAACATGAATCAGCCATAGGTATACATATATCCCCTCCCTTTTGAAACTCCCTCCCATCTCCCTCCCTATGCCACCCCTCTATGTTGATACAGAGCCCCTGTTTGAGTTTCCTGAGCCATACAGCAAATTCTTGTTGGCTATCTATTTTACATATGGTAATGTAAGTTTCCATGTTACTCTTTCCATACATCTCACCCTCTCTTCCCCTCTCCCCGTGTCCATAGGTGTGTTCTCTATGTCTGTTTCTCCATTGCTGCCCTGTAAATAAATTCTTCAGTACCATTTTTCTAGATTCCATATATATGTCTTGCTGCTGCTAAGTCACTTCAGTCATGTCCGACTCTGTGTGACCCCATAGATAGCAGCCCACCAGGCTCCCCCATCCCTGGGATTCTCCAGGCAAGAACACTGGAGTGGGTTGCCATTTCCTTCTCCAATGCATGAAAGTGAAAAGTGAAAGGGAAGTCACTCAGTCGTGCCCAACTCTTAGTGACCCCATGGACTTCAGCCTACCAGGCTCCTCTGTCCATGGGATTTTCCAGGCAAGAGTACTGGAGTGGGGTGCCATATGTGTTAGAATATGGTATTTATCTTTCTCTTTCTGACTCACTTCACTCTGTATCATAGGTTCTAGGTTCATCCACCTCATTAGAACTGACTCAAATGCATTCCTTTTCATGGCTGAGCAATATTCCATTGTGTATATATACCACAACTTCTTTATCCATTCATCTGTCGATGAACATCTAGGTTCCTTCCATGGTCTAGCTATTGTAAATGGTGCTGCAATGAACAATGGGATACATGTGTCTCTTTCAATTTTGGTTTCCTCAGGGTATATGCCTAGGATGGGGATTTCTGGATCATATGGTGATTTTATTCCTAGTCTTTTAAGGAATCTCCATACTGTCTTCCATAGTGGTTGTATTAATTTACATTCCCACCAACAGTGCAAGAGTGTTCCCTTTTCTCCACACCCTCTCCAGCATTTATTGTTTGTAGATGTTTTGATGAGGCCATTCTGACTGATGTGAGGTGATATCTCATTGTAGTTTTGATTTGCATTTCTCTAATAATGAGCAATGTTGAGCATCTTTTCACGTATTTGTTAGCCATCTGTATGTCTTCTTTGAAGAAGAAGACATTGGAGAAATGTCTGTTTAGGTCTTTTTCCCACTTTTTGATTGGGTTGTTTGTTTTTCTGATATTGAGTTGTATGAGCTGCTTGTATGTTTTAGAAATAAATCTTTTGTCAGTTGATTCATTTGCTATTATTTTCTCCCATTCTGAGGGTTGTCTTTTCACCTTGCTTATAGTTTCCTTTGCTGTGCAAAAGCTTTTAAGTTTAATCAGGTCCCACTTGTTTACTTTTGTTTTTATTTCCATTACTCTAGGAGGTGGGTCATAAGAGGATCTTGCTTTGATTTATGTCATCGAGTGTTCTGCCTATGTTTTCCTCTAAGAGTTTTATAGTTTCTGGTCTTACATTTAGGTCTTTAATCCATTTTGAGTGTATCTTTGTGTATGGTGTTAGGAAGTGTTCTAATTTCATTCTTTTACATGTAGCTGTCCAGTTTTCCCAGCACCGTTTATTGAAGAGGCTGTCTTTGCCCCATTGTATTGTCTTGCATCCTTTGTCAAAAATAAGGTACCCATAGGTGTATGGTTTTATTTCTGGGCTTTCTATCTTGTTCCATTTGTCTATATTTCTGTTTTTGTGCCAGTACCATACTGTCTTGATGACTCTAGCTTTGTAGTATACTCTGAAGTCAGAAAGGTTGATTCCTCCAGCTCCATTCTTCTTTCTCAAGACTGCTTTGGCTATGCAGGGTCTTTTGTGTTTCCATATGAATTGTGAAATTTTTTGTTCTAGTTCTGTGAAAAATGCCATTGGTAATTTGACAGGGATAGCATTGAATCTGTAGATTGCATTTGGTAGTATAGTTATTTTCACAATATTGATTCTTCCTACCCAGGAACATAGAATATCTCTCCATCTGTTTATGTTGTCTTTGATTTCTTTCATTGCTGCTGCTGCTGCTGCTAAGTCGCTTCAGTCGTGTCCAACTCTGTGCGACCCCATAGACAGCAGTCCACCAGGCTCCCTGTCCCTGGGATTCTCCAGGAAAGAACACTGGAGTGGGTTGCCATTTCCTTCTCCAATGCATGAAAGTGAATGTGAAAGTGAAGTCACTCAGTTGTGTCCAACTCTTTGAGACCCCATGGACTGCAGCCTACTAGGCTCCTCTGTCCATGGGAATTTCCAAGCAAGATTACTGGAGTGGGGTGCCATTGCCTTCTCTTTTCTTTCATTCAGTTCAGTACAGTTCAGTTCAGTTGCTCAATTGTGTCCGACTCTTTGCCACCCCATGAATCACAGCACGCCAGGCCTCCCTGTCCAGCACCAACTCCCGGAGTTCACTCAGACTCACGTCCATCGAGTCAGTGATGCCATCCAGCCATCTCATCCTCTGAGATCCCCTTCTCCTCCTGCCCCCAATCCCTCCCGGCATCAGAGTTTTTTCCAATGAGTCAACTCTTCGCATGAGGTGGCCAAAGTACTGGAGTTTCAGCTTATCATCATTCCTTCCAAAGAAATCCCAGGGCTGATCTCCTTTAGAATGGACTGGTTGGATCTCCTTGCAGTCCAAGGGACTCTCAAGAGTCTTCTCCAACACCACAGTTCAAAAGCATCAATTCTTGATTGCTCAGCCTTCTTCACAGTCCAACTCTCACATCCATACATGACCACAGGAAAAACCATAGCCTTGACTAGATGAACCTTTGTTGGCAAAGTAATGTCTCTGCTTTACAATATGCTACCTAGGTTGGTCATAACTTTCCTCCCAAGGAGTAAGCATCTTTTAATTTCATGGCTGCAGTCACCATCTGTAGTGATTTTGGAGCCCAGAAAAATAAAGTCTGACACTGTTTCCACTGTTTCCCCATCTATTTTCCATGAAGTGGTGGGACCGGATGCCATGATCTTCATTTTCTGAATGTTGAGCTTTAAGCCAACTTTTTCACTCTCCTCTTTCACTTTCATCAAGAGGCTTTTGAGTTTCTCTTCACTTTCTGCCATAAGGGTGGTGTCATCTGCATATCTGAGGTTATTGATATTTCTCCCAGCAATCTTGATTCCAGCTTGTGTTTCTTCCAGCCCAGCGTTTCTCATGATGTACTCTGCATATAAGTTAAATAAGCAGGGTGACAATATACAGCCTTGACGAGCTCCTTTTCCCATTTGGAACCAGTCTGTTGTTCCATGTCCAGTTCTAACTGTTGCTTCCTGACCTGCATACAGATTTCTCAAGAGGCAGATCAGGTGGTCTGGTATTCCCATCTCTTTCAGAATTGTCCACAGTTTATTGTGATCCACATAGTCAAAGGCTTTGGCATAGTCAATAAAGCAGAAATAGATGTTTTCTGGAACTCTCTTGCTTTTTCCATGATCCAGCGGATGTTGGCAATTTGATCTCTGGTTCCTCTGCCTTTTCTAAAACCAGCTTGAACATCAGGAAGTTCATGGTTCACGTATTGCTGAAGCCTGGCTTGGAGAATTTTGAGCATTACTTTACTAGCCTGTGAGATGAGTGTAATTGTGCGGTAGTTTGAGCATTGTTTGGCATTGCCTTTCTTTGGGATTGGAATGAAAACTGACCTTTTCCAGTCCTGTGGCCACTGCTGAGTTTTCCAAATTTGCTGGCATATTGAGTGCAACACTTTCACAGCATCATCTTTCAGGATTTGGAATAGCTCAACTGGAATTCCATCACCTCCACTAGCTTTGTTCGTAGTGATGCTTTCTAAGGCCCACTTGACTTCACATTCCAGGATGTCTGGCTCTAGGTCAGTGATCGCACCATCGTGATTATCTGGGTCGTGAAGATCTTTTTTGTACAGTTCTTCTGTGTATTCTTGCCACCTCTTCTTAATATCTTCTGCTTCTGTTAGGTCCATACCATTTCTGTCCTTTATTGAGCTCATTTTTGCATGAAATGTTCCTTTGGTATCTCTGATTTTCTTGAAGAGATCCTAGTCTTTCCCATTCTGTTGTTTTCCTCTATTTCTTGGCATTGACCGCTGAAGACGGACTTTCTTATCTCTTCTTGCTATTCTTTGGAATTCTGCATTCAGATGTTTATATCTTTCCTTTTCTCCTTTGCTTTTCACTTCTCTTCTTTTCACAGCTATTTGTAAGGCCTCCCCAGACAGCCATTTTGCTTTTTTGCATTTCTTTTCCATGGGGATGGTCTTGATCCCTGTCTCCTGTACAATGTCACGAACCTCATTCCATAGCTCATCAGGCACTCTATCTATCAGATCTAGGCCCTTAAATCTATTTCTCACTTCCACTGTACTCATTAGTGTCTTATAATTTTCTGTGTACAGTTCTTTTGTCTCCTTAGTTAGGTTTATTCTTAGATACTTAATTCTTTTTGTTGCAATGGTGAATGGGATGGATTCCTTAATTTCACATTCTGAGTTTTCATTGTTAGTGTATAGAAATGCAAGTGATTTCTGTGTATTGATTTTGTATCCTGCAACTTTGCTAAATTCACTGATTAGTTCTAGTAATTTTCTGATACTATCTTTAGGGTTTTCTATGTATAGTGTCATGTCTTCTGCAAACAGTGAGAGTTTTACTTCTTATTTTCTGATCTGAATTCCTTTTATTTCTTTTTCATCTCTGATTTCTGTAGCTAGGACTTCAGAATTATACTGAATAATAGTGGTGAAAGTGGACACCCTTATTTTGTTCCTAATCTTAGTGGGAATGCTTTCCATTTTTCACCATTGAGAATAATATTTGCTGTAAAGCTTATCATATATGGCCTTTACTATGTTGAGGTAGGTTCCTTCTATGCCCATTTTTTGAAGAGTTTTAGTCATAAATGGGTGGTGAATTTTGTCAAAGGCTTTTTTTCTGCATCTATTGAGATTATCATATGGTTTTATCTTTCAATTTGTTTATATGGTATATCACATTGATTGTTTTGAGTATATTGAAGAATCCTTACATCCCTGAAATAAACCCAACTTGATCATGGTGTATGATTTTGTTGTGTTGCTGAATTCTGTTAGCTAAAATTTTTGTTGTGGATTTTTGCATCTATGTTCATCAGTGATATTGGCTTTTAGTTTTCTTTTTGTGTGTTGTCTTTGTCTGGTTTTGGTACCAGGGTGATGGTGGCCTTGTAGAATGAGTTTGGAAGTGTTTCTTCCCTGAAATTTTTGAAAGCGTTTTAGAAGGATAGGCATTAGCTCTTCTCTAAATGTTTGATAGAATTCTCCTGTGAAGCCATCTGGTCCTGGGCTTTTCTTTTTGGGGAGATTTTTGATCACAGCTTCAATTTCAGTGCTTGTAATTGGGTTGTTCATAATTTCTATTTCTTCCTGGTTCAGTCTTGAAAGACAGAACTTTTCTAAGAATCTGTCCATTTCTTCCAGGTTATCTGTTTTATTGCCATATAGTTGTTCGTAATAGTCTCTTTTAATCCTTTTTATTTCTTCATTGTCTGTTGTAACTTCTCTTTTTTCATTTATAATTTTGTTGATTTGATTCTTCTCTCTTTTTTTCTTGATGAGTCTGGCTAAAGATTTGTCAATTTTGTCTATCTTCTCAAAGAACCAGCTTTTAGGTTTACTAATCTTTACTATTGTTTCTTTCATTTATTTTCATTTATTTCTGCTTGGATCTTTATGATTTCTTTCCTTCTAGTAATTTTGGGGAGGTGTTGTTCTTTTTCCAGTTGTTTTAGGTGTAAGGTTAGGTTGTCTATTCGATGTTTTCCTGTTTCTTGAAATACGATTGTATTGCTATAAACTTCTATCTTAGAACTGCTTTTGCTGCTGTCCCTAGGTTTTGAGTTGTCGCTTTTTCATTGCCATTTGTTTCTAGAAATTTTTTTATTTCCCTTTTGATTTCTTCAGTACCCTGTTGGTTATTTAGAAATGTGTTGTTTAATCTCCAAGTGTTTGTGTTTCTTACAGTTTTTTCCTTGTAAATGATATCTAGTCTCATAGCATCGTGGTTGAAGATGCTTGATACAATTTCAATTTTCTTAAATTTACTGAGCTTTGATTTGTGACCCAAGATGTGGTCTATCCTGAAGAATGTTCCAATTGCACTTGAGAAAGAAGGTGTATTCTTCTGCATTTGGATGGAATGTCCTGAAGATATCAACAGATCCATCTCATCTAATGTATCATTCCTTCCATGGTCTAGCTATTGTAAATGGTGCTGCAATGAACAATGGGATACATGTGTCTCTTTCAATTTTGGTTTCCTCAGGGTATATGCCTAGGATGGGGATTTCTGGATCATATGGTGATTTTATTCCTAGTCTTTTAAGGAATCTCCATACTGTCTTCCATAGTGGTTGTATTAATTTACATTCCACCAACAGTGCAAGAGTGTTCCCTTTCTCCACACCTCTCCAGCATTTATTGTTTGTAGATGTTTTGATGAGGCCATTCTGACTGATGTGAGGTGATATCTCATTGTAGTTTTGATTTGCATTTCTCTAATAATGAGCAATGTTGAGCATCTTTCACGTATTTGTTAGCCATCTGTATGTCTTCTTTGAAGAAGAAGACATTGGAGAAATGTCTGTTTAGGTCTTTTTCCCACTTTTTGATTGGGTTGTTTGTTTTTCTGATATTGAGTTGTATGAGCTGCTTGTATGTTTTAGAAATAAATCTTTTGTCAGTTGATTCATTTGCTATTATTTTCTCCCATTCTGAGGGTTGTCTTTTCACCTTGCTTATAGTTTCCTTTGCTGTGCAAAAGCTTTTAAGTTTAATCAGGTCCCACTTGTTTACTTTTGTTTTTATTTCCATTACTCTAGGAGGTGGGTCATAAGAGGATCTTGCTTTGATTTATGTCATCGAGTGTTCTGCCTATGTTTTCCTCTAAGAGTTTTATAGTTTCTGGTCTTACATTTAGGTCTTTAATCCATTTTGAGTGTATCTTTGTGTATGGTGTTAGGAAGTGTTCTAATTTCATTCTTTTACATGTAGCTGTCCAGTTTTCCCAGCACCGTTTATTGAAGAGGCTGTCTTTGCCCCATTGTATTGTCTTGCATCCTTTGTCAAAAATAAAAAGGTACCCATAGGTGTATGGTTTTATTTCTGGGCTTTCTATCTTGTTCCATTTGTCTATATTTCTGTTTTTGTGCCAGTACCATACTGTCTTGATGACTCTAGCTTTGTAGTATACTCTGAAGTCAGAAAGGTTGATTCCTCCAGCTCCATTCTTCTTTCTCAAGACTGCTTTGGCTATGCAGGGTCTTTTGTGTTTCCATATGAATTGTGAAATTTTTTGTTCTAGTTCTGTGAAAAATGCCATTGGTAATTTGACAGGGATAGCATTGAATCTGTAGATTGCATTTGGTAGTATAGTTATTTTCACAATATTGATTCTTCCTACCCAGGAACATAGAATATCTCTCCATCTGTTTATGTTGTCTTTGATTTCTTTCATTGCTGCTGCTGCTGCTGCTAAGTCGCTTCAGTCGTGTCCAACTCTGTGCGACCCCATAGACAGCAGTCCACCAGGCTCCCTGTCCTGGGATTCTCCAGGAAAGAACACTGGAGTGGGTTGCCATTTCCTTCTCCAATGCATGAAAGTGAATGTGAAAGTGAAGTCACTCAGTTGTGTCCAACTCTTTGAGACCCCATGGACTGCAGCCTACTAGGCTCCTCTGTCCATGGGAATTTCCAAGCAAGATTACTGGAGTGGGGTGCCATTGCCTTCTCTTTTCTTTCATTCAGTTCAGTACAGTTCAGTTCAGTTGCTCAATTGTGTCCGACTCTTTGCCACCCCATGAATCACAGCACGCCAGGCCTCCCTGTCCAGCACCAACTCCCGGAGTTCACTCAGACTCACGTCCATCGAGTCAGTGATGCCATCCAGCCATCTCATCCTCTGAGATCCCCTTCTCCTCCTGCCCCCAATCCCTCCCGGCATCAGAGTTTTTTCCAATGAGTCAACTCTTCGCATGAGGTGGCCAAAGTACTGGAGTTTCAGCTTATCATCATTCCTTCCAAAGAAATCCCAGGGCTGATCTCCTTTAGAATGGACTGGTTGGATCTCCTTGCAGTCCAAGGGACTCTCAAGAGTCTTCTCCAACACCACAGTTCAAAAGCATCAATTCTTCGGTGCTCAGCCTTCTTCACAGTCCAACTCTCACATCCATACATGACCACAGGAAAAACCATAGCCTTGACTAGATGAACCTTTGTTGGCAAAGTAATGTCTCTGCTTTACAATATGCTACCTAGGTTGGTCATAACTTTCCTCCCAAGGAGTAAGCATCTTTTAATTTCATGGCTGCAGTCACCATCTGTAGTGATTTTGGAGCCCAGAAAAATAAAGTCTGACACTGTTTCCACTGTTTCCCCATCTATTTTCCATGAAGTGGTGGGACCGGATGCCATGATCTTCATTTTCTGAATGTTGAGCTTTAAGCCAACTTTTTCACTCTCCTCTTTCACTTTCATCAAGAGGCTTTTGAGTTCCTCTTCACTTTCTGCCATAAGGGTGGTGTCATCTGCATATCTGAGGTTATTGATATTTCTCCCAGCAATCTTGATTCCAGCTTGTGTTTCTTCCAGCCCAGCGTTTCTCATGATGTACTCTGCATATAAGTTAAATAAGCAGGGTGACAATATACAGCCTTGACGAGCTCCTTTTCCCTTTTGGAACCAGTCTGTTGTTCCATGTCCAGTTCTAACTGTTGCTTCCTGACCTGCATACAGATTTCTCAAGAGGCAGATCAGGTGGTCTGGTATTCCCATCTCTTTCAGAATTGTCCACAGTTTATTGTGATCCACATAGTCAAAGGCTTTGGCATAGTCAATAAAGCAGAAATAGATGTTTTTCTGGAACTCTCTTGCTTTTTCCATGATCCAGCGGATGTTGGCAATTTGATCTCTGGTTCCTCTGCCTTTTCTAAAACCAGCTTGAACATCAGGAAGTTCATGGTTCACATATTGCTGAAGCCTGGCTTGGAGAATTTTGAGCATTACTTTACTAGCGTGTGAGATGAGTGCAATTGTGCGGTAGTTTGAGCATTCTTTGGCATTGCCTTTCTTTGGGATTGGAATGAAAACTGACCTTTTCCAGTCCTGTGGCCACTGCTGAGTTTTCCAAATTTGCTGGCATATTGAGTGCAACACTTTCACAGCATCATCTTTCAGGATTTGGAATAGCTCAACTGGAATTCCATCACCTCCACTAGCTTTGTTCGTAGTGATGCTTTCTAAGGCCCACTTGACTTCACATTCCAGGATGTCTGGCTCTAGGTCAGTGATCGCACCATCGTGATTATCTGGGTCGTGAAGATCTTTTTTGTACAGTTCTTCTGTGTATTCTTGCCACCTCTTCTTAATATCTTCTGCTTCTGTTAGGTCCATACCATTTCTGTCCTTTATTGAGCTCATTTTTGCATGAAATGTTCCTTTGGTATCTCTGATTTTCTTGAAGAGATCCCTAGTCTTTCCCATTCTGTTGTTTTCCTCTATTTCTTGGCATTGACCGCTGAAGACGGCTTTCTTATCTCTTCTTGCTATTCTTTGGAATTCTGCATTCAGATGTTTATATCTTTCCTTTTCTCCTTTGCTTTTCACTTCTCTTCTTTTCACAGCTATTTGTAAGGCCTCCCCAGACAGCCATTTTGCTTTTTTGCATTTCTTTTCCATGGGGATGGTCTTGATCCCTGTCTCCTGTACAATGTCACGAACCTCATTCCATAGCTCATCAGGCACTCTATCTATCAGATCTAGGCCCTTAAATCTATTTCTCACTTCCACTGTACTCATTAGTGTCTTATAATTTTCTGTGTACAGTTCTTTTGTCTCCTTAGTTAGGTTTATTCTTAGATACTTAATTCTTTTTGTTGCAATGGTGAATGGGATGGATTCCTTAATTTCACATTCTGAGTTTTCATTGTTAGTGTATAGAAATGCAAGTGATTTCTGTGTATTGATTTTGTATCCTGCAACTTTGCTAAATTCACTGATTAGTTCTAGTAATTTTCTGATACTATCTTTAGGGTTTTCTATGTATAGTGTCATGTCTTCTGCAAACAGTGAGAGCTTTACTTCTTATTTTCTGATCTGAATTCCTTTTATTTCTTTTTCATCTCTGATTTCTGTAGCTAGGACTTCCAGAATTATACTGAATAATAGTGGTGAAAGTGGACACCCTTATTTTGTTCCTAATCTTAGTGGGGAATGCTTTCCATTTTTCACCATTGAGAATAATATTTGCTGTAAGCTTATCATATATGGCCTTTACTATGTTGAGGTAGGTTCCTTCTATGCCCATTTTTTGAAGAGTTTTAGTCATAAATGGGTGGTGAATTTTGTCAAAGGCTTTTTCTGCATCTATTGAGATTATCATATGGTTTTTATCTTTCAATTTGTTTATATGGTATATCACATTGATTGTTTTGAGTATATTGAAGAATCCTTACATCCCTGAAATAAACCCAACTTGATCATGGTGTATGATTTTGTTGTGTTGCTGAATTCTGTTAGCTAAAATTTTGTTGTGGATTTTTGCATCTATGTTCATCAGTGATATTGGCTTTTAGTTTTCTTTTTGTGTGTTGTCTTTGTCTGGTTTTGGTACCAGGGTGATGGTGGCCTTGTAGAATGAGTTTGGAAGTGTTTCTTCCCCTGAAATTTTTTGAAAGCGTTTTAGAAGGATAGGCATTAGCTCTTCTCTAAATGTTTGATAGAATTCTCCTGTGAAGCCATCTGGTCCTGGGCTTTTCTTTTTGGGGAGATTTTTGATCACAGCTTCAATTTCAGTGCTTGTAATTGGGTTGTTCATAATTTCTATTTCTTCCTGGTTCAGTCTTGAAAGACAGAACTTTTCTAAGAATCTGTCCATTTCTTCCAGGTTATCTGTTTTATTGCCATATAGTTGTTCGTAATAGTCTCTTTTAATCCTTTTTATTTCTTCATTGTCTGTTGTAACTTCTCTTTTTTCATTTATAATTTTGTTGATTTGATTCTTCTCTCTTTTTTTCTTGATGAGTCTGGCTAAAGATTTGTCAATTTTGTCTATCTTCTCAAAGAACCAGCTTTTAGGTTTACTAATCTTTACTATTGTTTCTTTCATTTATTTTTCATTTATTTCTGCTTGGATCTTTATGATTTCTTTCCTTCTAGTAATTTTGGGGGAGGTGTTGTTCTTTTTCCAGTTGTTTTAGGTGTAAGGTTAGGTTGTCTATTCGATGTTTTTCCTGTTTCTTGAAGTACGATTGTATTGCTATAAACTTCTATCTTAGAACTGCTTTTGCTGCTGTCCCTAGGTTTTGAGTTGTCGCTTTTTCATTGCCATTTGTTTCTAGAAATTTTTTTATTTCCCTTTTGATTTCTTCAGTACCCTGTTGGTTATTTAGAAATGTGTTGTTTAATCTCCAAGTGTTTGTGTTTCTTACAGTTTTTTTCCTTGTAAATGATATCTAGTCTCATAGCATCGTGGTTGAAGATGCTTGATACAATTTCAATTTTCTTAAATTTACTGAGCTTTGATTTGTGACCCAAGATGTGGTCTATCCTGAAGAATGTTCCAATTGCACTTGAGAAGAAGGTGTATTCTTCTGCATTTGGATGGAATGTCCTGAAGATATCAACGAGATCCATCTCATCTAATGTATCATTTAAGACTTGTGTTTCCTTATTAATTTTCCATTTTGATGATCTGTCCATTGGTGTGAGTGAGGTCGTAAAGTCTCCTACTATTATTGTGTTACTGTCAATTTCTCCTTTTATGTCTGTTAGTGTTTGTCTTATGTACTGAGGTGCTCCTATGTTGCTGCTGCAGCTGCTAAGTCACTTCAGTCATGTCCGACTCCGTGTGACTCCATAGACAGCAGCCCACCAGGCTCCTCTGTCCCTGGGATTCTCCAGGCAAGAACACTGGAGTGGGTTGCCATTTCCTTCTCCAGTGCATGAAAGTGAAAAGTGAAAGTGAAGCCACTCAGTTGTGTCCAACTCAGCGACCCCATGGACTGCAGCCTACCAGGCTTTTCTGCCCATAGGAGTTTCCAGGCAAGAGTACCAGAGTGGGTTGCCATTGCCTTCTCCCGCTCCTATGTTGGGTGCATAGATATTTACAATTGTTACGTCTTCCTCTTGGTTTGATCCCTTGATCATTATGTAGTGACCTTCCTTATCTCTTGTAATCTTCTTTAAGTTCTATTTTGTCTGATATGAGGATTACTACTCCAGCTTTCTTTTGCTTCCCATTTGCATCAAATATATTTTTCTAGCCTCTCACTTTCAGTCTATATGTGTCTTGAGGTCTGAAGTGGGTTTCTTGTAGACAGCATATATAGGGGTCTTGTTTTTATGTCCATTCAGCCAGTCTGTGTCTTTTGGTTGGAGCATTTAATCCATTTACATTTACAGTAATTATTGATACATATGTTCCTATTGCCATTTTCTTAATTGTTTGGGATTGATTTTGTAGATCTTTTTTCTTCTGTTGTATTTCTTGACTATATAAGTCCATTTAACATTTGTTGTAAGCTGGTTTGATGGTACTGAATTCTCTTAACTTTTGCTTGTCTGAAAAGCTTGTTACTTCTCCATCAATTTTGAATGAGATCCTTGCCAGGTACAGTAATCTTGGTTGTAGATTTTGCCCTTCCAGTGCATTAAATATATCCTGCCATTCCCTCTGGCCTGCAGACTTTCTGCTGAAAGATCAGCTGTTAAGTGTATGGGGCTTCCCTTGTATGTTACTTGTTGCTTCTCTGTTGCTGCTTTTAATTTTCCTTCTTTGTGTTTAGTCTTTGTTAGTTCTATTAGTATGTGTCTTGGTGTGTTTCTCCTTGGGTTTTTCCTGTATGGGACTCTTTGTGCCTCTTGGACTTCATTGACTATTTCCTTTTCCATGTTGGGGAAATTTTCAACCATAATCTCTTCAAAAATTTTCTCATACCCTTTTTTTTTTTTTCCTCTTCTTCTTCTGGGATCCCTATAATTCGAATGTTGGTGCATTTGATATGGCCCCAGAGGTCTCTGAGACTGTCCTCAGCTCTTTTCAGTCTTTGTAATTTATTCTGCTCTTCAGAAGTTATTTTCACCCTTTTATCTTTCAGCTCACTGAAAGATATCTGCTTCAGATATTCTGTTATTGATTCCTTTTAGAGTATTTTTAATTCTAGTAATTGTGTTGTTTGTATGTTTATTCCTTAATTCTTCTAGGTCTTTGTTAATTGATTCTTGTATTGTCTCCGTTTTGTTTTCAAGGTTTTTGATCATCTTTACTATCATTATTCTGAATGCCTTTTCAGGTAGTTTGCCTATTTTCTCTTCATTTATTTGGACTTTTGTGTTTCTAGTTTGTTCCTTCATTTGTGTAGTATTTCTCTGCGTTTTCATTTATTTTTTTTTTAAGTTATTGTGTTTGAGGTCTCCTTTCCCAGGCTTCAAGGAAAGTTGAATTCTTTCCTTGAAGAAGGTTGAATTCTTTCTTCCTTTTGGTGTCTGCCCTCCTAAGATTGGTCCAGTGGTTTGTGTGAGCTTCATTTAGGGTGAGATTTGTGCTGAGTTTTTGTTTGTTTGTTTCCCTTCTGATGGGCAAGGCTGAATGAGGTGGTAATCCTGTCTGCTGATGATTGGGTTTGTACTTTTGTTTTGTTTGTTGTTTAGATGAGGTGTCCTGCACAGGGTGCTACTGGTGATTGGGTGGTGCAGGGTCTTGTATTCAAGTGGTTTCCTTTGTGTGAGCTCTCACTGTTTGATACTCCGCAGAGTCAGACACGACTGAGTGACTGAACTGAACTGAGGGTTAGTTCTCTGGTAGTCCAGGGTCTTGGAGTCAGTGCTCCTACTCCAAGGCTCAGGGCTTGATCTCTGGTGAGGAATGAAGATTCCACAAGTGGTTTGTTATGGCATTAAGAGAGATTAAAACAAATATCCAAAACAAGAAACCGAAGATGAACCCCAAACAAATGGCTGTTACAAAATCAGGCAACTAATAATTAAAATAATGGAATATACACATATACATATACACCCATGAGCAAAGTGAAAACAGTCCACCAAAAATAAAGTACAGTAGATTGACCCAGCAAAAAAGGAAATCAAAAATTATATTCATCAATTAAGAACAAAACTAACTTAAGCACAAACTGGAGAACAAAACTAAAGCAAGGTGCCAAGTGGGGAATAAAGAAATAAAAACAAAATTAACAAATATGTTGAAAGGAAAGGAAAGAAAGAAAGAATATATATGCAGAGTTAAATAGAGGTAGATGAAGAAGATTTATAAACATTAAAGATTAATTGCAAGAAAAAGAACAGTAGGAAAGGCAAACAAAGGAATAAATGTAGAAACATATGATAGGTTTAAAACAATTAAAAATTAAAATTATGAAAAAGAGAAAAGAAAAAAAGGAAGAAGAAACAAAAAAGGAAAAAAAAAAAAAAGGAAAACTCCATAGAACTGCAAAAGCCCAACATAGAGGCAGAGGTTTATAATAACAATAGAAAGTGTGACTGAATATACACATATATGCCCACAATCAAAATCAAAACAGTCCAACAAAAATAAAGTACAATAGATTGACCTGGCAAACAAAGGAAACCAAAAATTATATCTATCAGAATAAAACTAATTAAAGCACAAACTGGAAAACAAAACTAAAGCAAGGTGCCAATTGGGGAATAAGGCAATGAAAATAAAACTAACAAATATGTTGAGAGGAAAGGAGAGAAAGAAAGAATAGATATGCAAAGTTAAATAGAGGTAGATAAAGAACATTTATATGTGTTAAAGATTAACTGCAAGGGGAAAAGAACAGTAGGAAAAGCACACAAAGGAATAAATATAGAAAAAATAATAATAGGTTTAAAAAATTAAAATTAAAAAAAGAAAAAAAAAAAAAAAAGAAAGAAAACTCCACAGAACTGCAAAAGCCCAAAGTAGAGGCAGAGATTTCTGACAACAATAAAAAATGTGACTGAGAAAAAAATAAAAGAGCTCACAGGCTTAATTGGATTTCTTAGTGCCAATAAAATTGACAACTACAACAGAGGGGAGAGAAAGGAAACAAAGAAAAAAGAAAGAAAAATCCAAAAGAATCTACAGAACAAGTCAAAAATTAAGAATAATAAATGTTTTTCTTGAGTCACTGCTGTCAGAGTCCTTTCCCTCGCTGGAAGTCACAGTCCACCTTATCTCCCTAGGATGTCCTCCAACACTGTGCTGATCTCTGGACCTGCTGTGGGGAAGCTCAGATTCTAATCTGGTCCTACTCTTGTGTGTTCTTGCCTCCAATGTCCACAGCTATCAGAGCTAGTGTGTTTCTTTTGTGGGAGCTCTCAATGACCTTTCATATATTCCATTGACACAGAGTCTGCTTAGTTGATCATGTGGATTTAATCAGCAGCTTGTACAGCTGGTGGGAAGGTTTTGGGGCTTCTTCCTTAGCCATACTGCCCCTGGGTTTCAATTGTGGCTTTATTTCCACCTCTACATGTGGGTTGTCCACTGGGGTTTAGTTTCTGAGGCTGCCCTGGAGGGCTTGGGTTTGCCCCTATGAGGGCCAGGTGTGAAGGTGGTGCAGCTGCTTGGGTCACAGGGGTTCTGGCAGCACCAGGTACTCAGGGGAATTGGTGGCTAGGGCAGTAGGAAATATAGTGCTCTAGAAGGGTATGGCAACCAGTATTGGCCAATACACTTCAGTATTCTTGCCTGGAGAACCCCCTCTCTGACAGAGAAGCCTGGCAGGCCACAGTCTACAGAGTTGCAAAGAGTCAGATGACCGAAGTGACCCTGCATGCATAGATGCAAGATTTTATTTTGCCTGTGGCAGCTCTGCCCCAGTGAGAGTTAAGTGTGAAGGTGGCTTGGCTGCTTGGCTTGTGGGGATCCTGGCAGCACCAAGTGTGCAGAGACAGGGACTGCCTCCGACACAAGAGTTATGGCCCTCAGTTCAGTTCAGTTCAGTTGCTCAGTCGTGTCTGACTCTTTGTGACCCCATGGACTGCAGCACACCAGACCTCCCGTCCATCATCAACTCCCGGAGTTCACTCAAACTCATATCCATTGAGTCAGTGATGCCACCCAACTATCTCATCCTCTGTCGTCCCCTTCTCTTTCTGCCTTCAATCTTTCCCAGCATCAGGGTCTTTTCAAATGAATCAGTTCTTCACATCAGGTGGCCAAAGTATTGGAATTTCAGCTTCAGCTTCAGCATCAGTCCTTCCAATGAATATTCTGGACTGATTTCTTTTAGGATGGACTGGTTGGATCTCCTTGCAGTCCAAGGGACTCCTAAGAGTCTTCTCTAACACCACAGTTCAAAAGCATCAATTCTTTGGTGCTCAGCTTTCTTTATAGTCCAACTCTCACATCCATACATGACTACTGGAAAATACATAAATTTGACTAGATGGACATTTGTTGGCAAAGTAATGTCTCTGCTTTTTAATATGCTGTCTAGGTTAGTCATAGCTTTTCTTCCAAGGAGCAAGTGTCTTTTAATTTCATAGCTGCAGTCACCATTGCAGTGATTTTGGAGCCCCCAAAAATAAAGTCTTTCACCATCAGAGTCTTTTTTTGAGCCTCTTGTAGCTGGCAATCAGAAGGCCTCTTTGACCAGGCATTCTCTGTAGGTCCGCCCATTCAGGCACTTAGAGGGCTCCATTGCCTGGGGTCCTTCTCTGTTGTTCGACTTGTCAGTCACATAGAGGGGCCCCCTGGCTGGGATTCTACTCTGTAAATCAGTGCATCAGGCACTGAAAGGAGCACCCTGGGTGTAGTCCTACTCGGTAGTTCAGTGAGTCAGGCATTTGATGGGCCAGTTGCTTTATTGTTCAGCTGCCGATGCTGGTGTGTGGGTAGAGAGAGGCTATGGTAATGGCTTCACCTGCTACGCGTGACTCAGCAGTATCGCCTTGCTTCCATGGCTGCCTAGCTTGCCTCCACCAGCGTTTCCCACCACGATCTCCTCCTTCACATCCCCCCAGTCTGTCTCTCCACAGTCAACATCAGCTCTTGCCCTGGGATTGCTCCACAATCCCTGAACTCCAGTCCCAGCCACTGTGCCTTCCAGGAGACCAGCGTTCCTGTTTGGGGTATGTATGGTTCAGAGGTTAAAGCGTCTGCCTGGAATGCAGGAGACCCGGGTTCAATCCCAAGGTTGGGAAGATTCCCTGGAGAAGGAAATGGCAACCCACTCCAGTACTCTTGCCTGGAGAATCCCATGGAGGGAGGAGCCTGGTAGGCTACAGTCCAAGGGGTAGCAAAGAGTTGGACACAACTGAGCGACTTCACAACAAGACATGACGACATGGCTGCAGCAAGGACTGTCTGATTCTCATTTCATTTATGCTGCCACAGATCAGCTGTTTCACTCTCAGCCTTAAATGGTTCTCCTCTGACCCAGACAATTGTCCTGCTGTGGGGATCGGACCCCTGCTTCAGTTGCCCCACCCGCTGAGGACAGGTCCAGTCCTACTAACACTCCTGTTTTTCCTCCTAGTTCCTTCGTCCTACCAAGTTTTGCGTGGTTTTTATATATTCTTTTCCACTGATCAGGTACTCCTTCCACCTTAGCTGGTGTTTTGCATGCACTCCTGTGTCTGAAGGTGTGTTCTTGATATATCCGTGGAGAGAGATGTACTCCACGTCCACCTACTCTTCTGCCATCTTGTTCTCCCACTCCAGTGTTCTTGCCTGGAAAATCTCATGGACAGAGGAGCCTGGCAAGTTACAGTCCATGGGGTTGCAAAAGAGTGAACATGACTTAGCAGCTAAACAACAACAAACAACTAACTTTAAGCCATAAAGTGTAATAATTTGACTTACGTGTGTTGTAAATAAAGGAGGTCTTAACATGGCCCTTGCTGGGGATTTACTGCCCCAGATGTCAGCTCAGAAGCCCAGGTCTCATTCACTCACCCTATAGATGGACTTTCTCCAAGAAGTGGCCATTGTGGAAGATGTCATGGGCCAAATATTTACATCCCCCTCAAGTTCATAAGCTGAAATTCTAATGATCAAGGTGATGCTATTAGGAGATTGGGCTCTGGAAGGTGATCAGGTCATGAGGATGGAGTCCTCATGACTGGGATTAATGTCCTTTTAAAAGAGACCTCAGGGAGCCCCCTCAACCCTTCCACCATATGAGGACATGGTGGGAAAGTGTCACCCATGAACCAGGAAGAGAATCCTACCAGACAGGACCTGCCAGCATCTTGCTCTTCTTGGACTTTCCAGTCTCCAGAACTGTGAGAAATACATTTCTGTTGTTTATAAATTATTCAGTTTATGGTATTTTGTTATAGCAGCCTGAATGAACCAAGACAGAGTAGTTACTCTGTGTTTGGTGACTGGCTGTCTAAGTATTAAATATGAAAATCCTAAAGGAATAGAAATATTTAACCGAATAAAAGAGATAAAATGTCTGTAAATTAATAAGTAAATTATAAGGCAAAAGAGAAACTAAGAAAGTACTTGCAGTACACATTTTCTTGGTGCTGCCAACTCTAGCTGAGCATTAATGCCACAGGCCATTTCTCTTTCCTTCTGCGGTTTGTTAACTTACTCAGGCCGGCAGATACAAACAACTCTCTCTGTGAGGTGACAGAGATCTATTAGCCTGTGGGTCGTCTTTTCTACTTCGTCTGAACAACTAATCCCCCAAATCGGTCTGGTTCTAAGACTGAGGGGGAAGTTAAATATTTCATTTTTGAACTTTTAATTGTCATTTCTATATGGTATCTCCAAAGGGAACTCTTAGATATTTTGAGGTGAACTTTGAAAACTTAAAGTTGTTTTCTGATGTTTGGTCTTCTTGGGATATAACTCAGAACACCACTGAATGATGATGTCATCTCTGAGCCCCTGGCTCTGAGTCATATAGGATTGGAAGGGTCATGATACCGCCATGCAAAAACGAATGCTTCTGTGTAAGAAATACATTTAAGTTTAAGTGAGCTCAGTTCAGAGAAAACTCCCACATTTCCTGCTTCTCTCGGTACTATCTTCTATCCTGTGAGACTTAAGTAAAGTACCTGGGTTTTAAACCAGCAGCACCATTTCCCAGCTATGATTTCCTTTGTGACCCGGTAAACTCCCTAACTTATACATCTACTTCATAAAATTAAAAATACTTATTAATATCAAACAATAGAAGCACTTGACCTTGTAACCTCATCCATAATATCACAGACCTTGAACAACTTTGGAAAATAAGCTGTGAATGGGATGTTGGAAACACTGTTTTAAGGAAAGATAGAAGTAGAATATATACTCACAGAGATAATCCCACTAGTAGGGATTGTCTATTGGGGTATTCTTAAAACACAGATATTTTAGAGATACAAGACAAGAAAATTCGTGGACAAGCAGGGGAAATCATCACTTCTTTTTTACAGATAAGGTAGGGCTAATTCATGTTGGAACTCTTGGGAGGATCCCCTTTGGTTATGGGGACCCTAGTGTCAGCATTCAAGAAGATACCTGAGAAGGGGAAAGGAGAATAAATCACAAAGGGGAAAAGAAAACCATCATTCTAATCATCTTGTTGCATAATAAGCCACATGAGAAGTTTGTGACATAGCACATCGATTCATTATTCTTTCTCATGATCCTTTGGGTTGACATGGCTGGAAGAGCTAGGGGCAGTGGGGCATTGCTATCCATGTGACCTCTCTACATGACAGGATGAACTTCCTCATAGCCTGGTAATCTCAGGCTAGCCTGATTTTTTTTTTTTTACATTTTTTTTTTTTTTTGCAGGTGGGTTCTTTACCACTAGTGTGCTACGTGGGAAGCCCATCTTCAGTATAACTAATCCTAATTTTTTTATAGGCTTATATAATGTGTTCTCCAAGAGGCCAAGGTAGAAGTTGTCAGTCCTGTTGAAGACTGGCCCAAACCAGCATAGTATCTCTCTGCCATTCTGTGTTGGTCAATGGCTAGTCACAGGTCGGCCTAGACTTAAGAGGAGGGGAATTTAATCCCACTTGGATGGAAATAGTGTCAAAGAATTTGTTACCATATTTAATCCACCACCACCATCAAGATAATCTTGAAGGATGAAAGAAGAACCAAATTAGAGCCTGAAGGAACTAAGTAGAAAGGATGGCTTTTCCCTCCCACCTACTGAGCATGAGGGTATGTAGTTGTGATTTTGATAATAGGGGAGGGAGATAAGAAATTTGAAGATGTTTCAGAGAGATGAGGACCCCACAGCAATGATTTAAATGTTGAAAAGTGAGATCTGTAAAAGGGATTAAATGACATCAGATTGATTTGGCCTCAAGCAGGGAAGACTGAGGAGTAACTGAATAATCGTCTTCAAATATATGAGGGTTATTACAAAAAAGATGCATGAACACTGAAAGTTGAGCAAAATGGGACTGGGCTGAAAACACTAGTGATTTCCCCACCAAGAAATGGGTATCTTTGGGACCTGGAAGAAAATCTGCTTTCTGAAGCCATTTAAGGAGAACACATTATATAAACCTGTAAAAAAAATCAGGATTAGTTATACTGAAGATGGGCTTCCCACGTAGCACTAGTGGTAAAAAACCCGCCTGCCAATGCAGGAGACACAAGAGACATGGGTTCCATCCCTGGGTCAGGAAGATCCCCTGGAGAAGGGCATGGCAACCCACTCCAGTATTGTTTCCTGGAGATTCCTATGGACAGAGGAGCCTGGCAGGTTACAATCCAAGGGTCACAAAGAATCAGATACAACTGAAGTGACTTGGCATGCATGCACACATGCACACATGCATACTGAAGACAGGAATATTAGACCAGACCTTTTTTTTTCTTCGTAGAAGAGCTATTTTTTCAAGAGAAACCGTGCATGAAACAGATGAATGAAAAGTGATGCTGTGTGTGTTAAGCCAATGGTATGGCCCTAGTGACATTTACTCTCTTCCCAACACTTAATATCCCAGGTGGCCCAAAGGTCACCATATGAGACACAAGGACTCTGTTAAAATTTGTTTGAAAATAACTAAAACCAATAAAGAGCTTTCTAACTTTCTACAGAAAGTTATGGGTGCTTGGAGATCTTTTTTCAATGGCAGTTCAGCCTTGAGGATTTTGTGAAAGTGCCGTATTCTTTCCTTGGTTCATTTTTTGTTTGTTTTGTTTTGACTGTGCTGGGTCTTCGTTGCTTCATGGGCTTTTCTCCAGTTGAGGTGAGTGGGAGGCTACTCTCTGGTTGCCGTGCATGGGCTACTCATTGCAGTGGCTTCTCTTGTGGAGCACAGGCTCTAGAATACAAGCTTAATAGCTGTGGAGCATGGGCCTAGTTGCTCCTCAGCATATTTGATCTTCCGAGATAGGGACTAAACCCATGTCTCCTGCAGTGGCCAGGCAGTTTCTTTACCGCTGAGCCACCAGGGAAGCCCCTCTTGCTTTAAATTTGTGAGGCAGTGTTATTTCTGAGCTTAAGTCCTATCCTTCTGTGTATTGCCAAATGGCGCTCTTGTATCCACTCTCTTAGTAGCATATTTGTTACTAAGTGTACCAATGTATAAGGGGAAAAACAGTTGAAACTTTTAATTTTTTTGTAAATTTATTTAATTTGCTTAAATAAAGTTCCAGGAAATGAAATTAGCAGTTTTACTT
Organism: Bos mutus; assembly: GCF_027580195.1. Lineage (NCBI taxonomy): Eukaryota > Metazoa > Chordata > Mammalia > Artiodactyla > Bovidae > Bos > Bos mutus. Next base: position 57,736,782 of record NC_091622.1, on the reverse strand, counting down.
CATTAACTTAATGAAATTAAGTGTTTATTTTATTAACTCTTTAAAAAAAATTCTTTACAAAAAGGAGAACATCTTATAACCACCAAGATTGTCATCCTAATGTTACTTCATAAATAATCATTTACTTTGGGATTCTCTCTATACAAAAAGAACAAAATGTATTCTGGCACCTCTTTAACACACATGTATTATTATGGCTTAATAATTTATAAAGTTTACATGAAATTTTTAAATATATGAAGATTTCATGGTTGACAACTTCTAGCTTCATGATGGTGAACTGATCACCTGCCCTTCATACCAAGGCCATGTAATTGGTAAAAATATTATTAAAATGCACACAGCTGCAGTAAAAATCAAGCACAGTCTTCAATTTAGGATGATTCGACTTATGATTTTTTTTACTTTGGTATGGTGTTGAAGTGATAATGCATTCAACAGAAATCGTACTTTGAATTTTGATCTTTTCCTGGGTGATAGGTGGTACAATCTTATTTCATGATGCTGGGCAGGGCAGCAAGTCACAGCTCTGAGTCAGCCACGCCATTACGAGGGTAAACAACCGACACACTGCTTATGACATTTCTATACCCAGATCGCCATTCTGTTTTTCACTGTCAGTACGGTATTCAATAAATTACAGGAGATATTTAACACTTCACTATAAAACAGACTTTGTGTTAGATGATTTTGCCCAATTAGAATAAAAGAAGTGTTCTGAGCACTGAAGTGTTCTGAGATTAAGATTGGCTACGCTAAGATAAGATGTTCTGTAGGTTAGTTTTATTAACTGCAGCATCACACACAACTTAGTGACTGAACAGCAGCAACAATATAACAATAGTTTTAACTTACAATGGGCTTATTGGGATATAATCTCATCATAAACTGAGGAAGATCTATACAGTGAGATTGTATTTAAAAATATACCTACATTTTATACAAGAAATATCTTAAAGAAAAATAACACAGAACAGTTGAAAATACAGAAATGCAGTGGCTATTATGGAAAACAACAGGAAGATTTTTCAAAAAATTAAAAATAGCACTACCATATGATCTAATGCTTTCATTCCTCATGATATTATCAGAAGGAAACAAAAAACTATAGAAAAAATATAACTACCCCTATGTTCACTGTTGGAGAAGGCAATGGCAACCCACTCCAGTATTCTTGCCTGGAGAATCCCAGGGGCAGAGGAGCCTGTTGGGCTGCCGTCTATGGGGTCGCACAGAGTCGGACACAATTGATGCGACGCAGCAGCAGCAGCATGTTCACTGTAGCATTATTTACAATAGCCAAAATATGAAAGCAACGTAAGTGCCCATTAGTAGATGAATGGATAAGGAAAACCTGGTATATACATATATAGTGGAATATTACTTGCCATGAAAAAGAATGAAACCTTGCCATTTCTGACAACATGAGTGGAACTAGAGAGTGTTATGCTAAGTGAAATAAGTCAGATACAGAGAGACAAATAATGTATTGTTTTACTTACATGTGGAATAAAAAAGAACAAATGAAAAACATAACAAAATATAAATATAATTACAGATACAGAGAACAGGTGGTTGCCACAGAAGAGGCAGTTAGAGGGAGGGAAGAAAGAGTGAGAGAGATTCAGTATCAGTTCAGTCACTCAGTTGTATCTAACTCTTTGCAGCCCCATGGACTCCAGTACACAGTACACCAGGCCTCCCTGTCCATCACCAACTCCTGGAGCTTGCTCAAACTCATGTCCATTGAGTCGGTGATGACATCCAACCATCTCATCCTCTGTTGTGCCCTTCTCCTCCTGCCTTCAATCTTGCCCAGCATCAGGGTCTTTTCAGATGAGTCAGTTTTTAGCATCAGGTGGCCAAAGTATTGGAGTTTCAGCTTTAGCATCAGTCCTCCCAATGAATATTCAGGACTGATTTCCTTTAGGATTGCCTGGTTGGATCTCCTTGCAGGCCAAGGGTCTCTCAAGAGTCTTCTACAACACAACAGGTCAAAAGCATCAATTCTTCAATGTTCAGCGTTCTTTATAGTCCAACTCTCACATCTGTGCATGACTACTGGAAAAACCATAGCTTTGACTAGATGGTCCTTTGTTGGCAAAGTAATGACTCTGCTTTTTAATATACTGTCTAGGTTGGTTATAGATTTTTCTGCCAAGGAGCAAGTGTCTTTTAATTTCAGCATCTGCAGTGATTTTGGAGTCCCCCAAAACAAAGTCTGTTACTGTTTCCATTGTTGCCCCATCTATTTGCCATGAAGTGATGGGACTGAAAGACATGACCTTAGTTTTCTCAATGTTGAGTTTTAAGCCAACTCTTTCAGTCTCCTCTTTCACTTTCATCAAAAGGCTCTTTAGTTCTTCTTTGCTTTCTGCCATAAGGGTGGTGTCATCTGCATATCTGAGGTTATTGATATTTCTCACTGCAGTCTTGATTCCAGCTTGTGCTTCATCCAGCCCAGCATTTCTCATGATGTACTCTGCATAGAAGTTAAATAATCAGGGTACATAAAAGGGTGCAAATAAGTTAAATAAGCAAAGTACAGCTTTGACATACTCTTTCTCAATTTGAAACCAGTCTGTTGTTCCATGTAAGCTTCTAACTGTTGCTCCTTGACCTGCATACAGATTTCTCAGGTGGAAGGTAAGGCGGTCTGGTATTCCCATCTCTTGAAGAATTTCCCATAGTTTGTTGTGTCCACATAGTCAAAGGCTTTGGCGTAGTCAGTAAAGCAGTAGATGTTTTTCTGGAACTCTATTGCTTTTTTGATGATTCAACCGATGTTGGCAATTGGATCTCTGGTTCCTCCATCTTTTCTAAATCCAGCTTGAACATCTGGAAGTTCATGGTTCACGTACTGTTGAAGCCTGGCTTGAAGAATTTTGAGCATTACTTTGCTAGAGTGTGAGATGAGTGCAATTGTGCGGTAGTCAGCATTCTTTGGCAGTTTGAGATCATAGATGTTCACTAATCTTATTGTGATGACCACTTCATGACATACGTGACTCAAATAATTATGCTGTACACCTTAAACTTATATAGTGCTGAATGTCAGTTATATCTCAATGAAGCTGGAAGAAAAAGAGGTAATCATAAAGCTAAAAAACACAGGAATTAAAGGAAAGTTTACAAAGTACATGCTAACAAAAGAGACTAAGCAATATTGGTGGTCATTTAGTCACTAAGGGAGAAGGCAATGGCACCCCACTCCAGTGTTCTTGCCTGGAGAATCCCATGGACGGAGTAGCCTGGTAGGCTGCAGTCCATGGGGTCGCAAAGAGTCGGACACAACTGAAGCGACTTAGCAGTAGCAGTTAGTCACTAAGTCGTGTCCGATTCTTGAGACCCCATAGACTGTAGCCTGCCAGGCTCCTCTGTCCATGGGATTTTCCAGGCAAGAATACTGGAGTGATTTGCCATTTCCTTCTCCAGGAGATCTTCCCATCCCAGGAATTTAACCCAGGTCTTCTGCATTGCAGGCAGATTCTTTACCAACTAAGCTACAAGGGAAGCAGTCAGACAAAATGTAATTCAAAGTGAAAAGACACTATCAGACAAAAAAGAATTCAAGGATGAAAAAACGTACTTCATGTTAAGGAGAGTAACAAGTCACTGAAAATATATAGCATTGTGTGCTTTTAATGCACCTGGTAATGTAGCTTTGACAAACAGACAGGTTTGAGGACATAGGTCATAGCATTGCTGATGGTTATAAAACATAAATTAAAACAAAATTGAAAAGAACCTAAAAGCCCATCAACTCATGATTGGCTAAGTATGCTGTGGAATATTAACACTTGGAAGTATTTTGTAACAGAGAATGAGGTCAGTCAATGTGCTAACATAGCTGGCTCTCTAAAAGATATTGTTGTCTGAGAAAGCAACTTTGCAGAAAGATGTGTACAATAATATAAAACCACTTATGTTAACACACACACAATGTTGCTATGTATTTACTTTGGATACAGAAGTCTTTATGTAAATATATAAGAAAAGAATCAGAAAAGAACAGTTACAAAAGACATAACTGTGGTAACTTCTGGGGAGGGGAAAAGAAGTAGACTTGGACTGGGATGCTTAATCAGAAGGGAGTCAAGATTTTATTTGGAACGCTTTCAAAGAGAAATTAATTTTATTATTCCTCATGTTTTGAAAATTTTAAAAAAGATTCCATGATTTCAGAAAGTTTTGAAAGCCCTGTACTAGTTGATGTGTCAAATTGGATGCCTTTGGACGCAAATACCACAAAACCTAATCTAAACGATAAAGCTTGAAAAGTAGTGCAGCTTATATTATTTTGTGTAACAAGATGTTCTGTAGAGGGTTCAGTTCAGTTCAGTTCAGTCGCTCAGTCGTGTCCGACTCTTTGAGACCCCATGAATCGCAGCACGCCAGGCCTCCCTGTCCATCACCAACTCCTGGAGTTCACCCAGACTCATGTCCATCGAGTCAGTGATGCCATCCAGCCATCTCATCCTCTGTCGTCCCCTTCTCCTCCTGACCCAATCCCTCCCAGCATCAGAGTCTTTTCCAATGAGTCAACTCTTTGCATGAGGTGGCCAAAGTACTGGAGTTTTAGCTTTAGCATCAGTCCTTCCAAAGAAATCCCAGGGCTGATCGCCTTCAGAATGGACTGGTTGGATCCCCTTGCAGTCCAATTGAGTACAAAGTTCACCTGTGTCATGGAGGACCCAGATTCTATTAATTTGCTTCAACACATTTTGAAGAAATTTACTTCAAATTCTCTTTGCATCTCTTGAGAATGCTTAATCCTCAGGCTCAAAGCAAGATCATGCCAGCAGTTTCAAGCAACAACATTCATAATAAAATAATAATAAACAACAGTTATATAGTGTTTTCTGCATACAAGTGTTTTACATATGTTAATCCATTTTTTGTTCTCACAACTCTTTTTGCTGATGAGAAAACAGAGGCACTGAAATGTGCAGAATGTTACATAATTATAAGTAGTAGATTCAAATCCAGTCAGTCTGGCACAAGAATATGTGCAATTAATCTCTGTACTTTATATGTTTTCCCTGTGACTTTTTTTTCTTTCTTGTCTTTCCTTGTAGTTTTCTCTAAGAAGAAAGGAAACTTTCCCCAGAAAGACAGCAGACAATTCAACATCTCATTGCAGATGCCCACTCCTGAACCAATAAATTACCCTCAGCCCAAACAGACCACGCCTGGAATAGACGGTGGGGTCACCTGCCCCCAGGGACATTGCTGTATGGGTAAGTGCAGGCACATGAACCAAATCTGGGCCCTCTTTGGACAGAAAAGGGAGCTGAGGGGGCTGATGCTGAAAAGATAACCAGCAGTCTCCAGTGAAGGTAACTTCTATTGGCCCTTTGTAGCTCAATGACTCATTCATTTGAATGCCTGTTATGTTGGGCACACAAGTGAAAATTTCCAGGAAGAATATACGATTTGAATCTTGAGGAGAAGAATCTAGGCTAGAGATAGAGATCTGAGTATTGCCAATGCATAGATAATAATTAAGTCAATAGGATGGAGAGAATTCCCACAGAAGATAGTCTAGAGTTTTGAGAGAAGAGGGTCTAATATGATAAGATTTAGTGTTTGCTAAGATTTACTGTTTCCTTCTTCTATGTTATTAGATTAAAAGTCGTATGATTAAAAAAAAGCTTTAACTGCATCTAGTATACTTAATTGCTATTAATAAAATACCCACTCATTTGTTCATTCATTTAGTTCGTTTATTAGTGTATTTACTTTATTCTAAACATCATAAATAATTTTGTTCTTCACAAATCCAAGATGTTGAAGGGTCCAATAATCACATTTTCATAAAAATAACCTAAAGCTAAATACAAAGCTAGATCCCTAGCTAAATACAAAGGATGAAGTAATATTGCAGCAGAGATGACAACAGAGTTGTATTTGGTACATGTAGCCTATCAACTTTGCCGTAGATGTTTCCTGTACTCATCCATCTTGAAGAGATAACTCCTCAGTGGGTGTTAGTTGGGCTAATCTATGGGAATACCAGACCACCTGACCTGCCTTTTGAGAAATTTGTATGCAGGTCAGGAAGCAACAGTTAGAACTGGACATGGAACAACAGACTGGTTCCAAATAGGAAAAGGAGTACGTCAAGGCTGTATATTGTCACCCTGCTTATCTAACTTATATGCAGAGTACATCATGAGAAACCCTGGGCTGGAAGAAGCACAAGCTGGAATCAAGATTGCCAGGAGAAATATCAATAAGCTCAGATATGCAGATGACACCACCCTTATGGCAAAAAGTGAAGAGGAACTAAAAAGCCTCTTGATGAAGGTGAAAGAGGAGAGTGAAAAAGTTGGCTTAAAACTCAACATTCAGAAAACGAAGATCATAGCATCTGGTCCCATCACTTCATGGGAAATAGATGGGGAAACAGTGGAAACAGTGTCAGACTTTATTTTTTTGGGCTCCAAAATCACTGCAGATGGTGACTGCAGCCATGAAATTAAAAGACGCTTACTCCTTGGAAGGAGATTTATGACCAACCTAGATAGCATATTCAAAAGCAGAGACATTATTTTGCCAACAAAGGTCCATCTAGTCAAGGCTATGGTTTTTCCTGACTGGTCATGTTTGGATGTGAGAGTTGGACTGTGAAGAAAGCTGAGCGCCGAAGAATTGATGCTTTTGAACTGTGGTGTTGGAGAAGACTCTTGAGCGTCCCTTGGACTGCAAGGAGATCCAATCAGTCCATTCTGAAGGAGATCAGCCCTGGGATTTCTTTGGAAGGACTGATGCTAAAGCTGAAACTCCAGTACTTTGGCCACCTCATGCGAAGAGTTAACTCATTGGAAAAGACTTTGATGCTGGGAGGGATTGGGGGCAGGAGGAGAAGGGGACGACAGAGGATGAGATGGCTGGATGGCATCACTGACTCGACGGATGTGAGTCTGAATGAATTCCGGGAGTTGGTGATGGACAGGGAGGCCTGGCGTGCTGCGATTCATGGGGTCTCAAAGAGTCGGACACGACTGAGCGACTGAACTGAACTGAACTGAACAAGCCCCATAGCTCAGTGGTTTAATCCAATAATGGTTTATTTCTGGTTTACACTGTAGTCCAGCTCAGTATGGCAGGGATCAGTTCCTTCCATTCAGCAGCTCCACTAAGACCTTGAGCCCCAAAGTCTGCCCCTGGATCCTCATCATTTGGCTAGGAAATGACAAAAAAGAGAAAGAGCATAGAGAATTGCATAGGAGGTCTTATGGGCCAAGCCTTGGTGTGATAGATACCACTTCTGATCCACATTCTGTTGACTGGGGCTCAGTCACATGATCACAGTGAGTGCAAGGAAGTTTGGGAAATTTAGTTTGTAGCCATGCACCAGGAAGAAGAGGAGAATGGGGTTGGTGGGTACCTGGTTAGTCTCTGACATACAATGGATTGAGTGAAACACTTTTTACCATGTTAAAATGTAATGTTTTTGTTTATTTGGTATTTTTACTGTTTCTCTGCAATATCTTATACTCATTTATGACATCTTTCTTATGTTGTATTCTTCCTTCCTGATTATAGATTGATCATTATTCATATTTCATGCTTTTAATTATTTGGAGTCCTCCCAGTTTTGCTTTTGTAGTCTCTGGGTATTTTCTTCTTTTTTCAGTTTTCTGCCTTTCATATTTTGGACTTGCATTTCAGTCAGAATGCATTTATCTTTCTTCCAGTGCTTCAGTGACATTTTTTTCTGTTTCCTATAGTTTTTACGTATGGATCAGTTATTTCATGAATCATAAAACTTTTAAACCTTGCAGTAAATGGACATTCAAAATACATTATTTGATTAATTAAATAAAACCTCAGACATGCACTCAACTCTTAGAAACACCGTAATGTACTACACTGAGTTCAAAGCAGATAAATTGTATTTAACATTATGAATTGTGGAAATTATAAGCTTGATTTTGAAAAGATTAAATAAATGCTCAGGAACACAATCACTCTTGAGAAACAAGCATTACATACCCATCAACTGGCACTGTTAGCATTTAAAAATTAACCAACATGGTTTTCATGTAATCCTGGCAAGATCAGGTAAAAACCACACCCAGCTGAACCTCGGAGAAACATCCTTGAGCAATTCAAATATATTGATATTATTTTTTCCATTGCTGTCATTACTGTCAAGATCAATGAGGTGCTTAGCGACAGATAAAGCCATAGCTGTTGCAACTAATTGTACCCTTATAGCCTCAAGAAACAAGCCCCAGCAGTGGAGACCAGCATAGTCCCAGGGAGTGACAAGTCCTAACAAGGGCACCTTGGCAGAGCACTCTCTGGGTCCCTCCCTGAAGACAAATCAGTAGCTTGATTAGGTGGGGCTGGGGCCAAGCCTCCCTGGGATGGGGCTGGGGCTGGGCTTGGGCTGGGCCTGGGCCTGGGTGGTGGCAGTCTCTTAAGTGCCGGCTTTCATTGGCTTGGCCACACTCCACTCTATTACTCTACCTAGGTGACTCGACTCAAAGCCAGGTGAAGCAGTTTGGGAACCACAAACAGGGCACCTGGTAATTAGCTACCATTTTATACGAGTGAGTTGTAGGGTCATCAGTCCCCATTTTACAGGCCTGTGTGAGTTCGTGCTGTTACTTCAGTCGTGTCCAGCTCTTTGCGACCCTGTGGACTGTAGCCCACCAGACTCCTCTGTTCATGGGATTCTCCAGACAAGAATACTGGAGTGGGTTGCCAAGCCCTCCTCCAGGGGATCTTCCTGAGCCAGGGATCAAACCCGCATCTCTTATGTTGGCAGGTGGGTTCTTTACCCACTGAACCTCCTGGGAAGTCCTTTAGCAGACCTGTTGGCTCAGTATCAGAACAGCAGGGAGTGGTGGCTGCAGCTCTTCATAGCAGAGCAAGCATGGCAATGTTAGATTTCACTGAAAATTGTGACCCTCATTTGCCCAGTACTTGATCAACATTTGACTACTCACATCATGTCACACAAATGATGTGTAGTATATCTTAGGTTTTTTTTTTAAATTTGTTTAAATGATTTGTTTTATGATTTTCTCTGAAGCCAGAATTAGATTCTTAAGTGCTGTATGAAGAGTTCTAAGCAGGATTAAGTCTAACCTGGCTATTTCATTATCTGCTAGATCTAAGTATGTCTTCCTCATATTGTTCTCATCTCAGAGAAATAATTATTTAGCAATTCCAGGAGGTATTTGTGGAAAAGCAAGGTTTTGGGGGTGGGGATCCTGTGCCAAACAAGTGCCCAAAATGAAAAAGAAGAGTTCATCATTTTATCACCTGTCTCTTGGAAAATATAAACCTTGTTTTCATGTAGCCAGATTTCCTGGAGGCAAATAGGAAACCAGGAAAATCAGATGGAGATGTTAGCAAACAGTTTAACCCTGTGTACCAATCCCTGGGGGAGGGGAGAGTGGGAAGGAGGGAGAGGGAGGGGGAAATGAGGAGAGGGGAGGGGATTATCCTCATGTGCAAGGTGCTTGATCTAGAACAGTGTTTCTTTATGCCATTTCTTTGTAGATGGAGTCTGCCAGCTTGGACTCCTGACTACACAACACAGTCATTCAGCTCCCATTAAACAGGTCATTGCTAAAATGAGCAAAAATAGACATTATTCTGGGTTGAAAAGGGAGAAGAGTTGGAAAATTGAGATTGGTCTTATGGAACTTCAACCACTTGGAAAGCTCAGTGCCAACTCAAAAAGTGTCTTTAAGCAAAATGACGTGAATATGGATGTAAGTCAAGAAGGGCCCAGGATCATGCATCTGCCTTTAAAGGTAAAGTTACAATGTAAGTGACCCAACTTGGTAGAACAACATTCAGAGATGGGGGGCACACCAGAAGGTTAAGTGATTGAGTGGGATATGCAGTAGCTATGGTTGGGCTGCTTTGGGAAATTCTGAGCTTTTTCTTCTGGGGGCTGAGGGTGGGGTTGGGGGTAATGAATCAGGGCTTGGCTAGACAGTCTCTGAGTCTCTTAAATTCTATAGATAGTGCCCAGGGATGGGGAAGCTACATCATGAAAATTTCTGGCTGTCAACATCAGGGTGTTAACTGGTTGCTTTCCCTTTAACACCAATTAAGTGTTCACTTGGATGTTTTAACTTAGGAACCTCTGAAACTTTACTGTTTTAGCGTCATCAAGGTAGTATTTAGCAATTTTGATGCTTTAAGAACCTGGCTCTATTTATGTCTAAAAAGCTTTACAGTGCCTTTTAAAATGTTCTCATTGAAACACTTGAGATTATATCAGCACTACGTATGTCATCCACATGAATATCCCTGGAGTCTCACCGTGAATAATGTGATTAACAAGCATAATGTGTGGCCACCTGGCACATCAGGTGCTTCATCAGCCTGACTCCTCAGCTAACTTCCTGGGAGGCACTGCTGTAAACATCTTCCAAGATGGCCTCCCTCTTGCCTAAGAATTTTCACTGGCAAAGGAGATGAGACTGAGAGGTCCTTCCGACTTTCAAGCCCTATGATGAAGGAACACTAAGGATTTAACATTTTTATTTTGCATAGATCTTTTTGTTTGTAATGGACAGAGGTAAATGTACCCTTTGAGAGAAGACCTTGGGAGGCAACTCAGTCTTTCTGGCTAGCCAATCCCTCTCCTTCTCCAGCCACAGAGGAAGAGGTGGTGGTTGCTGGGGGGAGGAAGAGCATCACAATAACCGCCACCATTTTCTCTAACCTCTGGGCTCACTCTGACCTCCCGGCGTCCTGATGCAGGAGAAGGCAAACCTGTATCCCTAGTCAAAATCTGTCAAAAGAGGTTCTGCTTAGCAAATGAAGATAGATACTCCAACCTCTCCCTAACTCCTTAGATCCTAAGGATAATGTAAACTATGAAGCTGGTCACATTTATAGGGGGCCAGATCCTGGTAGAAAGCAAAGAGGAACTGAAGAGCTTCTTGATGAGGGTGGAAGATGAGAGTGAAAAAGCTGGCTTGAAGCTCAACATTCAAAAAACTAAGATTATGGCATGCAGTCCCATCACTTCATGGCAAATAGAAGGGGAAAAAGTGGAAGCAGTGACAGGTTTTATTTTCTTGGGCACCAAAATCACTGTGGACAGTAACTGCGACCATGAAATTAAAAGACACTTTCTGCTTGGAAGGAAAGCGATGACAAACCTAGACAGAGTATTAAAAAGCAGAGACTTTGCCAACAAAGGTCTGTCTAGTCAAAGCTATGGTTTTTCCAATAGTCAGGTATGGATGTGAGAGTTGGACCATAAAGAAGACTGAGTGCCCAAGAATTGGTGCTTTCCAATTGTGGTACTGGAGAAGACTCGTGGGAGTTCCTTGGATTGTACAGAGATCAAACCAGTCAGTACTAAAGGATATCAACCCTGAATATTCCTTGGAAGGACTGATGATGAAGCTCCAATAATTTGGCCACCTAATGTAAAGAGCCAACTCATTGAAAAAGACCTTGATGCTGGGAAAGATTGAGGGAAGGAGGAAAAGGGGGAGACAGAGGATGAGATGGTTGGATGTCATCACTGACTCAATGGACATTTTGGGACATAGTGAAAGTGAAAGTCACTTAGTCATGTTCGACTCTTTGTGACCCCATGGACTATACTATACAGTTCATGGAATTCTCCAGGCCAGAATACTGGAGTGGGTAGCCTTTCCCTTCTTCAGGGGATCTTCCCAACCCAGGGATTGAACCCAGGTCTGCATCACAAGCGGATTCTTTACCCGCTGGGCCACAATGAAAAGGTCAGTTTTCATTCCAATCCCAAAGAAAAGCAATGCCTAAGAATGTTCTAACTACTGTGCAATTGCACACATCTCACACGCTAGCAAAGTAATGCTCAAAATTCTCCAAGCAAGGCTTTAACAGTACATGAATCATGAACTTCCAGATGTTCAAGCTGGATTTAGAAAAGGCAGAGGAACCAGAGATCAAACTGCCAACATCCATTGGATCATAGAAAAAGCAAGAGAACCAGAAAAACGTCTACTTCTGCTTTATTGATTACAACAAAACCTTTGACTGTGTAGATCACAACAAACTGTGGAAAATTCTTCAAGAGATGGGAATACCAGACCACCTTTCCTGCCTCCTGAGAAATCTATATGCAGGTCAAGAAGCAACATTTAGAACTGGACATGGAACAATGGACTGGTTCCAAATTGGGAAAGGAGTCTGTCATATAAATAAGCTCTATATTATCACTCTGCTTATTTAACTTATATGCAGAGTCAGTCATGCAAAATGCTGGGTTGGATGAAGCACAAACTGGAATCAAGATTGCTGGGAGAAATATAAAAAACCTCAGATAAGCAGATGACACCACCCTTTTGACAGAAAGCAAAGAAGAACTAAAGAGCCTCTTAATGAAAGTAAAAGAGGAGAGTGAAAAAGCTGGCTTAAAACTCAACATTCAAAACACTAAGATCATGGCATTTGGTCCCATCACTTCATGGCAAATAGATGGGGAAACAATGGAAACAGTGACAGACTTTATTTTGGGGGGCTCCAAAATTGCTGCAGATGGTGACTGCAGCCATGAAATTAAAAGACTCCTTGGAAGAAAAGATATGACCAACCTAGAAAGCATATTAAAAAGTAGAGACATAACTTTTGCCAACAGAGGTCCATCTAGTCAAAGTTAATGGTTTTTCCAGTAATCATATGAATGTGAGAGTTGGACTATAAAGAAAGCTGAGCACTGAAGAACTGATGCTTTTGACCTGTGGTGTCAGAGAAGACTCTTGAGAAGCCCTTGAAATGCAAGATCAAACCAGTCCATCCTAAAAGAAATCAGTCCTGAATATTCCTTGGAAGGACTGATGCTGACGCTAAAACTCCAATAATTTGCTACCTGATGTGAAGAGCTGACTCATTGGAAAAGACTCTGATGCTGGACAAGTTTGAAGGCAGGAGGAGAAGGGGATGACAGAGGATGAGATGGTTGGATGGCATCACTGACTCAACAGACATGAATATAAGCAAGCTCTTGGAGTTGATGATGGACAGGGAAGCCTGGTGTGCTGCAGTCCATGGGGTCACAAAGAGTCAGACACAACTCAGCAACTGAACACCAACAACAAATCCTATATGCTGCCATGACAATGTCTGGTTAGAGTTTGGTTCACCAGCCTCCTTTATGGAACATTTCCCCATAGTTCCACCCACTCCCATTCCTATCTTCTACAAAATTCTTCTCACTTCGAATTTAAGGTCAAAAGCTTAGGCTCCCGTTATGATATATTTCATCAAAATGAAAGCAACAACAGCAGCAAAATGTTCAAACCAGCAGCAATAGGTAGTAAGAGTAAGATCACTTCTGGAACAGAGAAGTCAAAGTCACGAAGTTCGCCTTTTTTGCATCATCTGACACAAATTTTCTACTCTTACCCTACCAAAGAACTCTGGTGAGAGTATAACCTTCCATATTTAAAGTTAGTGTTCACTAAGCACTCACTATGTGTCCAGTGTCTACTGGGTTCTCTACCCTCTTTTCCTCTATCGAGTCTCACAGTATCCCTCTGGGGCCTATAAAAAGCATGTTTTATTGGGTTTGCTACTGTATAGATGAGAAAACAGAGGTGCAAGGTGATTGGGGATCTTGCTAAGAGTCGCCATGGCTGACCCTTGGCTCCCCAGATCTGTGAGGCTCCAGGTCTATCCAAGTTCACACTCTTCATTACTACCAGGTGGCACTGAAGTCTCACGAAGTGATACTTTCCATTGGGGGTCATGGAGGTTAAAGTCAGCAACCTGAGAGAGGAAGCTGATGGAGAGTTTGATTTGCAATTCCGATGTTTGTTTCTTGGTTCTTTCTTTCCCCCTTCTACCCAGATGTCTTAACAAAACCAGCTGTGTAATTTCGCCCAGTGCAAAATGAAAATGTGGGCTTCTTCAAAAATTATGAAAAATTTCAAAATGGTGCCTGTGAAGCTGGCTCTTCATCTAGCCCTGATTAAAGTTGGCTATTTCTAGTATTCTGTCTCTAGGACTCTCAAAACCCCATTTGGGAGTACTTTCAGAAGAGTGGCTCCAGGAAGTAGACATCTAGATGGAGATGGAGATATTGCTGAGTGAGCGTTGGTAGTATTTTTTTCTTATGTCCCAGGTCAATGAAACTTATTCATGTTGCCACCATTACTTTGGCAGCAAAGTGATGTTATACACCTTTTAAATCTAAACACTTAAATGTAGTTTTTATTTGTTAATGTGTATATCACCTTGCTGACAAAGATCCATATAGTCATATCTATGGTTTTTCCAGTAGTCCTGTATGGATGTGAGAGTTGGATCATAAAGGCTGTGCACTGAAGAGTTGATGCTTTTGAATTGTGGTGCTAGAGAAAATTCCCGAGAGTCCCTTGCACAGCAAGGAGATCAAACCAGTCAATCCTAAAGGAAATCAACACTGAATATTCATTGGAAGAACTGATGCTGAAGCTGAAACTCCAATACTTTGGCCACTTGATACCAAAAGCCAACTCACTGAAAAAGACTCTCTTGCTGGGAAAGATTGAGGGCAAGAGGAGAAGTGGACAACAGAGTATGAGATGGTTGGATGGCATCATCAACTCAGTGGACCTGAGTCTGACCAAACTCCAGGAGATACTGAAGGACAGGGAAACCTGGCATGCTGCAGTTATGGGGTCACCAACAAATAGTTGACAATAGCTAGGTCAATGGATTCTATAGATGAAATGGGCCAAACTGATGTCTCCCCAATTAGTAAAAACAAACAAACAAAAACCACATCCATTTATTTTATTTAGTTCATGCAAAACAGCTTTGCTTGAGTGAAGAAGGAACATATTTAAGGCACCACCCTAGCTCTGAGTCCTCCTGCATGGCCCAGAAGGTGGCTTAAGTCATGGAGAGGCATTTTCACAAGCAAAGCCCTAGGCAAGAGCCAGGTTCACCTAAGGAAAGACCATTTTTGCCAAGACTGGACCTGGAAAGGGTGTGGCTCCACCAGGTAAGTTGAGCTTCAGGACAGCCTCTAGGCCCAGCATGCAGCTGGGCCAGCATCTCCCCGGGCTGGGCAAACTGGTCAGGGGAGGTTACGGAAGGCCTGAAGAAACACGCAGGAAGACGGATGCCACACATCATCAGGGTGGAGACCCCTAAGGGACTCAGGAAACCAGGGCAGGACCTGGGTGGGGTCAAAGCCACAGGTGATGATCTGTGGGCCTGCAGCTATTAATACTGTTTCATACTGAGGAAGCATTAGAGTGCCAAGCACAGTTCTCTAAGCACTTGAAATGCATTAACAAACTTGGCGGTTCTCAAACTTGAGCATATAGCTGTTAAGACAGATTGCTGAGCTCACTTTCAGGGTTTCTGATTCGGCAGCTCTCTTTCTCTCTTTTTTCTTCCTAAAGCCTCTCCTTTATCCATATCCTGTTTTGGGTCCCTCCCTCTCTGCAATCGCTTCCCTGTCCATGCCAACTCTGAGTTATTTCTCCTCTGAGCCCTTCTATCTCCGAGCATATTGGTTAAGGGAACAACCCAGATCTGGGTTTGAATCCTGGATCTACCACTTTACCAGCTGCTTGGCTGTGCCTGTGCGTGCTCAGTCATGTCTGACTCTTTGCAACCCCATGGACTGTAACCCTCCAGGTTCCTCTGTCCATGGAATTTTCCAGGCAAGAATACTGGAGTGACTTGCCATTTCCTTCTCTGGGGGATCTTCCTGACCCAGGGATCAAACCTGAGCCTCTTGCATCTCCTGCATTGGCAGGCAGATTCTTTACCAGCTGAGCCACTGGAGAAGCCCTTGAGAACAAGTTATTTTATGGCTTCACTTCCAAAATATAAACTCAAAGATAAAATTATTAGGAATTTCAAGACAGCAACTGGTGAGCATTAAACCCCAGGCAAGAGGCCCTTCTGAGCAAGGGGCCTTGAGCAATTGTATGGGTCAAACACCCCTGAAACTGACCCTGGTTGCAAAGGAGAGAACTTACCGCAGCTCAGAGCCAGTGAAGACAGTCTGGGTGTGAGTGGGAGGATCAGGGAGTAGGTTCTGATAGAGATTTGGGCTCCCACTAGATTGGAAAGACTTGTCAACAATCTAATTATCATAGGAGAGAAATGCTCTGAATATTTAATTTTAGCATTCAGCCCAGGTAGGTAGGATAAAGGAACAAAATCTGAAAGTTGGCCCTGTGAGTTGTGCTACCACTCTGAGCTTAGGTACGCATGATTTAGCAAAATATACTCGGTAAGCTCATCCAATTTTAGTCTTCTGGGAAACTATTTTTCTCTTTCCTTTTTTAGTTTCATTAGTAAAAATTTCTTTAGCGAACTGCCCATCTTGATTTGGCTGAGCAAAGAGAACAAGGAATTTTTCCACATTGAGCTGGATAGACAGGGCTTCAATGCCTCTCTGGAGGCCAAGTGCAGGGGGAGGCTGGGGCTGACTCAGCCTAGAAGAGGGGACCAGCACGACTGGACAGGTGGTGTGGCACCCCAGAGACTGGGGACGTATTCCACTGTGGGTGTTGCTCCCGCTGACCTGATGACCATCACAGAAGGACAATGATTTGCAGCCTTCTCAAGCAGGCTACACGTGGGAGAGTATTTTCCCTCCCAGTCATTCTGAGTCTATGCACACACTCATTGATGATCCTGAAGGGCAGTGTGGTAGAGCAGAAAGAATGTGGACTGTCAAAGGAGTCAGACCTAGACCAGAATCACGGCTTTGCTGCTTTTCAATTTCTCCCTCCTTTCTTTCCATCCTTCCTCTCTTTTTTGCTTCTTCCCTTTGCTTGCTTTCCCTCTCCTTCCTCCCCTCATTCCATCAATTCACTCACCAAACATTGATTGAGTTGTTATGCTGGTCTGTGCCAAGTGCTGAGGATACAGTGGTGACCAAGGCAGACACACAATCCCTTCTCTGATGGGACCTGTAGTGGAGAGGCTGTTGAACAGTTATTATAAGGGATGTGTATGTGTGTAATGACAGGCCACCAACCCAGTGTGGTGTGAGGATTTAGCAATGGGGTTTGACCAGGGCAAGGATCATGGGCAAGGTACTCAATGCTCCATTGTCCTCTGCTCTGCTGCTGCTGCTGCTAAGTCGCTTCAGTCGTGTCCAACTCTGTGCGACCCCATAGACGGCAGCCCACCAGGCTCCCCCGTCCCTGGGATTCTCCAGGCAAGAACACTGCAGTGGGTTGCCATTTCCTTCTCCAATGCATGAAAGTGAAAAGTGAAAGTGAAGTCGCTCAGTCGTGTCCGACTCCTAGCGACCCCATGGACTGCAGCCTACCAGGCTCCTCCATCCATGGGATTTTCCAGGCAAGAGTACTGGAGTGGGGTGCCATTGCCTTCTCCGTCCTCTGCTCTAAATAGTGATAATTAATGGGTGTAAAGTGTCCAGCACTGGGCTTGGTCCACAAAGACACTATGACAACTCAAGCCAGCTTTGGGATTCTTCTTGGAGAACTGTTACCACAGGGAGTTTCAAGCCCCGTTCATGGTCATTTCTTAGGTCATTGTCCTAGTTATCTTTTCACCCTGGTGCTGCCTCTCTGGGTCCAGGGTTCCCCAGAAGGCAGAGACAGCAGTTACCCTCTTTCAATCTATAGAGCATCTATAACAACGCCCAGTATGTAGTAATGGCTCAGTAAATGTTTCTGGATGAAAAGGAACTGAAAAATGAAAATGAATCCCAGAGAAAAGACACCAGGCAATCCATAGAATGAGAACATTTTACAGAAAGAAATTAGAACCCATACAGCTGTTCTGATACTATCTTTATGACCTCTAGGGAGAATAAAAACCAACACATATCACACACTTTCTCTTATCGTTTCCTCTGCTATCAGGCACGGAGCATTAATAAAAGAAAGAATATTTAGTTGGGATTTTACTCCAAGGGATCCTTCTTAATTAAGTGGTGAGGCATTAATTAAAAATCTAATTAATCATCATAAGCTGTCACTGCTGTGCTTGACAGTCAGGTGCAGGCTTTCTTACAGACATGAAGTTATAGTAGCTCTGAGTTGTATGTAAAAGAAATAGTCACTAACCTTCCAAATGATGGAGAGTCACCGAGCAGGCCATCCTTCTGTGGGCCTCTTACAGGCTAATATACAGAGATGGACTTACCATGGAGACAGTGAGGCTTGATCTTTGGGCCCCTCACTTTCATAGATCTTATCCAGGTCATGGTATGGGACCTCAGTGTATGTTTCGTTATATATTAACACACACACACACACATATATATACATACATACATAGATTTGGGGGGTGGGGCAAAATTTGCAATGGTAAGATATTTTTATACTCTCTTTCTTAAAGAGGGTGCCTTTAAGCTTCAAGTCAATAAATTTAGATTTCTGCTACTAATAACATGTCTCCTAGAAAAGGTCTAGGGGGTAAGATGAAGCCCAGGTGGAATGACGTTAATAATGAAGATGGTGTTGATGATGATAATGTAGGTGTGACTGTACAGAGAGGACCTGGAAAGAAGGGCTGTGCAGAGCCCAGAGAACTTGTGGAAAATTGTTTTGGATCAAAATGAACAGCAAAGGCCTCATGAAAGTATCTAAAGGTCAACTGACCAAGGTTAGAAGGTATAACTTAACCTGATCTAAACCCAGGGTTCATGGAGGGGCTCCTAGGGCTCCATGGGCACCTTGAGTGTGAGAGTCATTCAGTCATGTAGGACTTTTTACAACCCCATGGCGTATACAGTCCATGGAATTCTCCAGGCCAGAATACTGAGTGGGTAGCCATTCCCTTCTCCAGGGGATCTTCCCAACCCAGGGATCGAACCTAGGTCTCCCTCATTGCAGGTAGATTCTTTACCAGCTGACCCACCAGGGAAGCCCCCCAACTGTGTGCAAATTATCTCTATATGTGCATTTTTTCCTAGTAACAGCAATTCTATTCACAAAGATGGGAAAGTCTGAAATGGACATAATTGACAATGGATTTTGTAAGATTATACTATTCTACAAAATAGTACATATAATGGTTGGAGGAAATAAAATTTATAATAAAAATAGTGTGTTGAATAATCTTGGTTCTGTCTTCTCTGTATCATGTTTGAGTCCATGTTCTAAGGCAGGTGCAGGAAGACAGGCTGGATGGAGGCTACCTCCAGCTTGGTGGGTAAGGGGTTGAGATGGGGAGCTGCAGTCCTAGAACCAACCTAGGGGTCAGCCTCCCAGGCTACCTCCATAGGAGGGTCAAAAGGCTCATGGCCCACCAGAGAGGAGGCCAGAGAAGGGTGGGGGGACAAAGAGAAAGCTATCTCCCAGGGGTCTTGTGGTATGAGCTGATTGAGGGTTCTAAGATTTGGGATGCTGACCAAGTCTTCTTTATGTCATGATCTCTTCGCATGCATAAAGGTTAGATCCAAGAGTTCAAATAGTAAACTGAGAGAAAGATTTAAAAAAAAATAATTCTTGATAACAAGATGGTACCTACCACTTAGAGATTCATCTTAACTAGAGGTTGAAACTAGAATCTGGGGTCCAATGAGGAAAGAACTCAGGAAGGGTCCTTATAAACCTGATCAGGAACAGGAGTAGGCTTGATCTTAGACACAGAGGATGAAATTAGGAACAAGCTAGGAGAAGACTCTTGAGAGTCCCTTGGCCTGCAAGGAGTCCAAACCAGTCAATCCTAAAGGAAACCAACCCTGAGCATTCATTGGAAGGACTGATGCTGAAGCTGAAGCTCCAATACTTTGGCCACCTGATGTGAAGAACTGACTCATTGGGAAAGACCCTGTTGCTGGGAATGATTGAAGGCAGAAGGAGAAGAGGGCAGCAGAGGAGGAGATGGTTGGATGGCATCACCAGTTCAATGGACACGAATTTGGGCAAACTCCAGGAAATGGTGAGGGACAGGGAGGCCTGACGTGCTACAGTCCATGGGGTTGCAAAGAGTCAGACACAACTGAGCAAATGAACTGAACGACAACAATCAGGAGCTATGGCAAAGCCAAAATCACAAGATAAAACCCAGACTGAGAAACCGGCTAGGAAGAGGACTCCTTGGACTCCAAGGCAAGAGCCAGAGAGTTCGTGGTTTATGGGGTCAGGGAGTGGCACTGGATCAGAGCCAAGTGTGTAGCCAGAAACCAGGTGCCTATCTGTAGTTCCCACCTACACACCCACTCGAGCCAGGTGCAGCTGCGTCCCTGCCAGCACCTGCAAGGCTGAGGCTGGCTAAGCCCAGGGTCTGGTCCCACCCCAGCTGGAAGGATGTGAGGGACTTCCTGCCTAGGGCCAACATTTGGCTCTCAACCAATTTCTCCTGGCTATTCTTCCCTTGTCTCTGCCTGCCCAGTCCTGCCAGCTCTCTGACCCTTCATTGCCCCCGACGCCTGGTCCTAGAATTCTCCCAACTCAAGCCAACCCAAGCCCCAATGTTTTGTCCCAGCTTTTTTGGTTCCAGCCTCTTGCACTCTTTCTGGGATCCTTCAATCCCATCCTTGCACCTACAGCAGGAAATAAGGCTAGTCTCCAATGCTTTCACTCAGGATAAGGGGTGGGGATACCTGAGGAGAAAGAGAATAAGGTAAAGGCTGTGGCTCAGGTAATGTTGGTAAGAGAAATTGTCCCTTTATCCCCCAAGAGTGTCATTAACATGTTAATTCAAAGTCCGAGAAGCCAAAGGGGTGGAGGAAACTATCAGGTGGATGCATTTTGTCACTCTTGGCCCCCAGGGAAAGAATAAGGGACAGTCAGAAATTCTTTATAATGTTCTGAGAGCACCTATCACAAAAGTCATTCACTCAGGATCTATGTTATGTGTCTCTGAGGAAAGAGTTACTGCTTATAGAAGCAGAGTCTATCCTCTTTCTCCAGCACGGGGACTATGTGCTCAATCTGGGCAAGGGTTAACCATTGCAGGAGATTATATCGAGCTTGGGTTTAACTTTTAAACAAGATGCTAGGGGGCATGTCTTAACTTCATGCTGCATTGTAAATTTAGAGTTTGGGTGTGGAAGCTCTGCTCCCTGCTTTATAATCTACACAGGTGTGCAGAGGACTTCAAAGCCAGTTCTAGAAGGAGGCTGTTGAGAATTACCTTTGGGGGAAAAAAAGAAAGAAATCTCACAGAGCAGATGACAAGAGAAGTGAACTAAACCCTCCTGTAGTAATTGCCTTTGCATTAATTTACAAATTTCAAAATCTTTTGTGCTTTTGCTCAAGAATGGGGACTTCCCCATTCCAAAGAATGATTTCAGATTTGATAACTTCTATTCTTTTCTGAAAGTGATTCAAATTGAAAGTTTGCCCAGGGAAATTTTGCCAATGAGGACACATACTCTCAGTCCAGCCTAGTACATGCTACCTTCTCAGACGTTGTTTCTTGCCATTACACTAACCATCAGCTATAATATTACAGTGGAGAACATATGTAATATGTGGTCACTTAGCCTTTGCTGCTCTCCTTTAAAATCAATTAAATTAATGAGTCAGTCAGTCAGTTCAGTCACTCAGTCATGTCCGACTCTTTGTGACCCTATGAATCGCAGCACACCAGGCCTCCCTGTCCATCACCAACTCCCGGAGTTCACTCAGACTCATGTCCATGATCCAGCATCAGAGTCTTTTGCAATGAGTCAACTCTTCACATGAGGTGGATGGATGGACACATGAGGTGGATGGATGGACATGAATCCAGCCATCTTCCCCTCTGTCGTCCCCTTCTCCTCCTGCCCCCAATCCCTCCCAGCATCAGAGTCTTTTGCAATGAGTCAACTCTTCACATGAGGTGGCCAAAGTACTGGAGTTTCAGCTTATCATCATTCCTTCTAAAGAAATCCCAGGATTGATCTCCTTTAGAATGGACTGGTTGGATCTCCTTGCAGTCCAAGGGACTCTCAAGAGTCTTCTCCAACACCACAGTTCAAAAGCATCAATTCTTCGGCACTCAGCTTTCTTCACAGTCCAACTCTCACATCCATACATGATCACGGAAAAACCATAGCCTTGACTAGACAGACCTTTGTTGGCAAAGTAATGTCTCTGCTTTTCAATATGCTATCTAGATTGGTCATAACTTTCCTTCCAAGGAGTGTCTTTTAATTTCATGGCTGCAGTCACCATCTGCAGTGATTTTGGAGCCCCAAAAAATAAAGTCTGACACTGTTTCCACTGTTTCCCCATCTATTTCCCATGAAGTGATGGGACCAGATGCCATGATCTTCATCTTCTGAATGTTGAGCTTTAAGCCAACTTTTTCACTCTCCACTTTCACTTTCATCAAGAGGCTTTTTAGTTCCTCTTCACTTTTTGCCATAAGGGTGGTGTCATCTGCATATCTGAGGTTATTGATATTTCTCCTGGAAATCTTGAATCCAGCTTGTGCTTCTTTCAGCCCAGCGTTTCTCATTATGTACTCTGCATATAAGTTAAATAAGCAGGGTGACAATATACAGCCTTGACGTACTCCTTTTCCTATTTGGAACCAGTCTGTTGTTCCATGTCCAGTTCTAACTGTTGCTTCCTGACCTGCATACAGGTTTCTCAAGAGGCAGGTCAGGTGGTCTGGTACTCCCATCTCTTTCAGAATTGTCCACAGTTTATTGTGATCCACACAGTCAAAGGCTTTGGTATAGTCAATAAAGCAGAAATACATGTTTTTCTGGAACTCTCTTGCTTTTCCCATTATCCAGCAGATGTTGGCAATTTGATCTCTGGTTCCTCTGCCTTTTCTAAAACCAGCTTGAACATCAGGAAGTTCACGGTTCACATATTGCTGAAGCCTGGCTTGGAGAATTTTGAGCATTACTTTACTAGCATGTGAGATGAGTGCAATTGTGCGGTAGTTTGAACATTCTTTGGCATTGCCTTTCTTTGGGATTGGAATGAAAACTGACCTTTTCCAGACCTGTGGCCACTGCTGAGTTTTCCAAATTTGCTGGCATATTGAGTGCAGCACTTTCACAGCATCATCTTTCAGAATCTGAAATAGCTCAACTGGAATTCCATCACCTCCACTAGCTTTGTTCGTAGTGATGCTTTCTAAGGCCCACTTGACTTCACATTCCAGGATGTCTGGCTCTAGGTGAGTGATCACACCATCATCATTATCTTGGTTGTGAAGATCTTTTTTGTACAGTTCTTCTGTGTATTCTTGCCATCTCTTCTTAATATCTTTTGCTTCTGTTAGGTCCATACCATTTCTGTCCTTTATCGAGCCCATCTTTGCATGAAATGTTCCCTTGGTATCTAATTTTCTTGACGAGATCTCTAGTTTTTCCCATTCTGTTGTTTTCGTCTATTTCTTTGCATTGGTTGCTGAGGAAGGCTTTCTTATCTCTTCTTGCTATTCTTTGGAACTCTGCATTCAGATGCTTATATCTTTCCTTTTCTCCTTTGCTTTTCACTTCTCTTCTTTTCACAGCTATTTGTAAAGCCTCTTCAGGCAGCCATTTTGCTTTTTTGCATTTCTTTTCCATGGGGATGGTCTTGAAAAGGCAAAATGATAGGATACTGAAAGAGGAACTCCCCAGGTCAGTAGGGGCCCAATATGCCACTGGAGATCAGTGGAGAAATAACTCCAGGAAGAATGAAGGGATGGAGCCAAAGCAAAAACAATACCCAGTTGTGGATGTGACTGGTGATAGAAGCAAGGTCCGATGCTGTAAAGAGCAATATTGCATAGGAATCTGGAATGTCAGGTCCATGAATCAAGGCAAATTGGAAGTGGTCAAACAGGAGATGGCTAGAGTCAACGTTGACATTCTAGGAATCAGTGAACTAAAATGGACTGGAATGGGTGAATTTAACTCAGATGACCATTATATCTACTACTGTGGGCAGGAATCCCTTAGAAGAAATGGAGTAGCCATCATGGTCAACAAGAGTCCAAAATGCAGTACTTGGATGCAATCTCAAAAACGACAGAATGATCTCTGTTCATTTCCAAGGAAAACCATTCAGTATCACAGTAGTCCAAGTCTATACCCCAGCCAGTAATGCTGAAGAAGCTGAAGTTGAACAGTTCTATAAAGACCTACAAGACCTTTTAGAACTAACATCCAAAACAGATGTCCTTTTCATTATAGGGGACTGGAATGCAAAAGTAGGAAGTCAAGAAACACCTGGAGTAACAGGCAAATTTGGCCTTGGAATACGGAATGAAGCAGAGCAAAGATTAATAGAGTTTTGCCAAGAAAATGCACTGGTCATAGCAAACACCCTCTTCCAACAACACAAGAGAAGACTCTACACACGGACATCACGAGATGGTCAACACCGAAATCAGATTGATTATATTCTTTGCAGCCAAAGATGGAGAAGCTCTATACAGTCAGCAAAAACAAGACCAGGAGCTGACTGTGGCTCAGACCATGAACTCCTTATTGCCAAATTCAGACTTAAATAGAAGAAAGTAGGAAAACCACTAGACCATTCAGGTATGACCTAAATCAAATCCCTTTATGATTATACAGTGGAAGTGAGAAATAGATTTAAGGGACTAGATCTGATAGACAGAGTGCCTGATGAACTGTGGAATGAGGTTCGTGACATTGTACAGGAGACAGGGATCAAGACCATCCCCATGGAAAAGAAATTGATGAGTAGAGCATCCTTTTTTAAAAAATGAGATGATTTTGCTGAATTCACTACTGTTCAATAGGGTATGTACACTTGGAGGTGTATTTTTCAGTAATAATGTTAAGGCTTGATTGCAGTTATCGTATAAAAAGAATTCCTCCTTCTAAATGTCAATACTTGAGTCCTACTAAAAGCTAAGGGGGAATTTATGCATTCAGCCTAAAGCATATTTTACTTCTTGGTATTTTTGATGATTTGTGGCCAATGAATCATGAAAATGAAATCTTAAAACCTCAAGAAACCACCAGAAACCAAGCTAGGCAATTAGCATATTTCACAGTAATTATTCCCATCCCACTCCAAAATGAAAATGTTTTGTTTTCCCCAATTTGTCTGCTTTTTTCAATTATTGACACTTGGGGGATTTTCAGATGAAATTGCCCATTCTACCAAGGGCAGGATCACTGACACTGGAGTTTGGAAAATTCTGTTTCGTTCAGTTAATCTCTTTCTTCCTCCGAGAACAGGAAAGATAGTCATTTTTCTCATTTCATAGAGGTTTCTTACCTTTTTTTTTCTTGGAAAGATGACTTCTACTAGATTGTTTCATAACTGTAACATATAGGACTTAAAAAAACATTTAACCTCTAACAACTTTCCAGTGGAAGCCTCCACCAACTTTAGTCATTCACTTTCTAGGCAAAGACTATTCAATGCATATAGCTATTTGTCGTCATTACGTTCTAGCTCACCCCATAGCTGGGCTACCAACACCCTATTTAATATTTTCCACCACTTATTCTTAGAAATTTTTACTTATTCTTGCTAATTATTCCTAATTTCTTTTAATTGGAGGGCCTTTTAATTTTTCAGTTTCTTATGGCAGACTCTTAGTTTTCTTTCTGTATCAATTCTCCCCTTCTTCCTGGTAATAGCACCTACTTCCGTTAGAGCAAAATACAGTGTTCCATCCTCTTTTCCTTCCTCCAAAGAAGAATTACGTTTCCCAATCTCCCTTGCAGCTAGTTGCAACCATGTGACTAAGTTCTCACTAATGGATAGAGCAGATGTGTTGAGCATGCATTGTATTTGCTTCCGTATAAGAACACTTGTTCACCTACCACTTCTTCTTCAACATAGGCTGGGACCTGGATGTGGCACTGATGAGCCAACTGTAACCATACATAAAGACAACATCCTAGCTGACAGGAAGACCTTGAAAGTAAAAGAAACTTTAGTGCTTGAATAAGCTACACACCTCTCCTGGACCACCTGCCTGTGGTTTTACCTGCCTAGACTCTTACACGAGAGAAAAATAGATTTCTCTTATTTGAATGCACGTATCTCGAAGTCTCTGTTACAGTAGCATAGCTGTTACCCTAACCCTGACTAATATATTTTTTAAACAAAAGAGAAGGTGCTCCCACTGTGCTCTGTGCTACTCAGATCTTACTTGGAGTGTAAGTGAATCACATTATAAGAGCATAAATACAAAGCCTAGGTTTTTCAGATAAAATCAACAGGAATGGTGAGGGAGTCATAGAAGAAGAAACTGGAAGAGAAGTCTCAGAGTACAAGTGCTATTTTTAGTCATCCAAAGGGCTAGCATGCAGAATGATTCCCCTCATTCTGTGCGGTTTTAGTGGGTAGAAGGAGGACTCAAGGTGAAAACAGATTTTGCTTGAGACAAAGAGCATTCCTGGCTGTCAGCTCTGCATAGAAATGAAAAGGGCTACCCTGGAAGCATTGAGCTCCCTGCCTGTGGAGACATCTTAACGGAGCATGGCCAGCCATTTGGCTGGATTTCATAATGATTGTGTGTCATTATGACGTAATGACGTCAGTCATCTCAAATTCTCAGAATAACACTAAAAATTATACATATTTTACCTCCATAGGTTAGAAAGGGAGTCTAAGTCTCAGGCAGGTTAAAACTTACCAAAGGTCACAGAGCTAGTTAGTAGCACAGCACATTTTCTTTCCACCAATCACTATTAAAGTTGACTTACAAAATGGCTTAAAAGATTTTTTTCCAAACCTGACATTCTATAAGTTCTCTGGAAAACTGTCTTTCCAGAATTTGTGCTTAAATTCTGAGGACTCAGAGCCAGACATCTCCTAAAGGTCAATGTGCCTAATCTCCTATGTTTTAACCCAGTTGACAACTTACTTCAAGTCTTCCTTTTTTAGGCAGAGATTACCAGTCAGTCACCAACCTTTTTTTCCCTTCTTTTTTGGCACACAATGAAAAGGCATTTTTCAGTTTCCCTTGCAGTGGAATGTGAGCAAAAATGAGGTGGGCCACTCCCAGAGCTGGCCCGCAAAAACCTCTCATATACTTTTTTATGCTGCTGCTAGATATGGGCACGTGGAGTGACCTTGAAAGCTGAATGCTGAAGTTGGAGAACTTCTGCCTTAGTGTTAAACAGAGCCTCCTGGCAAGCTGAAGCTGCTTTGGACTGTGTGATGAGGGAGGCATAAGCTTACTGTGTTTGGGCCATCTTGGTCTCTAGAGTCTATTGGTAATAGCAGTTAGCCTATGTCTGTACTACAGGCTTCCCTGATAGCTCAGTTGGTAAAGAATCCGCCTGCAATGCAGGAGATCCTGGTTCGATTACTGGTTCAGGAAGATCCCCTGGAGAAGGGATAGGCTACCCACTCCAGTATTCCTGGGCTTCCCTGGTGGCTCAGGTAATAAAGAATCAACCTGCAATGTGGGAGACCTGGGTTCAATCCCAAGGTTGGGAAGATCCCCTGGAGAAGGGAAAGGCTACCCACTCCATGGAGAATTCCATGGACTGTATAGTATAGTCCATGGGGTCACAAAGAGTTGGACATGCCTGAGCAACTTTCTCCTCTGTAATACTCTTCATTTTCAGCCACTAAATTTCAAGAATTGTTAACTCAGTCATAGGACTATGCCCAAGGTCACGGTGTTTATCAGCAACTCTACTAGGCTAATCCTTTTGACACTGCAGATATTCCACACTTTCTGACTTAAAAAAAAAGTAGAACTTTCATATAGACTGAGTCACTTCAGTCATGTCCAAATCTTTGCAACCTCATGGACTGTAGCCTGCCAGGCTCTGCTGTCCAGGGTATTATCCCAGCAAGAACACTGGAGTGGATTGCCATTTCCTTCTCCAGAAGATCTTCCTGACCCAGGGATTGAACCTGCATCCCGTACTCTTGGCAGGCAGATTCTTTTACCGCTTGGACCACCTGGGAAGCCCGAAGTTTAATACGCTGCTGCTGCTGCTGCTGCTAAGTCGATTCAGTCGTGTCCGACTCTGTGCGACCCCATGGACTACAGCCTACCAGGCTGCTCCGCCCATGGGATTTTCCAGGCAAGAGTACTGGAGTGGGGTGCCATCGCCTTCTCCAAAACTTTAATATAGTTCAACCTAAAATAAGAGAAGGTAATCTGATGCCTTCCACCTCTCACTCTTTTGATCCCCCACACAACCCAGCTCAGCTGATAAAGAGGGATCACCTTCTTTATAGAACAGTGCCAGGGACGCTTCAAATACAGACTACCCTTGATAAGGCTTGCCGCATGTTTGCTAAATGGAGTCCTACGGTCCAGTCCACTGGTTTATGCTACTAGATTCTTTCCTTTTCCCTTCTTTCTCTCCCTTCCTTCCTTCACAATCAATTTGAAAACCAATTTGACAGTTTCTTAGAAAGTTAAATATACACCTACTCAATGATTCAGCCATCTTATTGCTGCATATACAACAGAAATAAAAGCATATATCCATACAGAGACTGGTACAAACATGTTTCTGATACCTCTGTGTATAATAGTCAAATAGATAAGAGAACTCAAAGGTTCATCAATAGGTGAATGGATAAACAAATTGCAGTATGCTCATACAATGGCAAATTTCTCAGTCATAAAAAGAAATGCATTAGTGATACACACATCATGGGTGAATTTCAATACAATTGAGTTAATGAAGCCAGACAAAAAGAATGTACATACAGAATGATTCTATTTGCATAAAATTCCAGAAAGTGCAAACGAATCTGTAGTGATTGAAAGCACATCTTTCTATCTGACAGAGGTCAGAGAGGGTGGGAGTGAGAGATTACAATGTTGCACCAAAAAACCCTTGGGGGTGATTAATACATTCAGCATCTCAATTGTGGTGATGAGTTCATAAGTATATATACTTTAAATATAGGCAGTCAATTGTATGTCAATTATACCTTAGTGAAGTTAAAAAAATTTAACTAGAGCTGGATACGGCAAAAATTGGATATTGAGTGATGAAATTTTGGAAACACAGCCGAAGATTATTATTTGTTGCTTTTTTTTTGCCCATCCTTCCTATCTTATTCTTTTGTTCAGGCCCTTCCTTCTCTTCTCTCCAGGGAACAGTTTGTGTAAGATGACCATGTATAAGATGTCTATGGCATCAATATAATAAAGGACTTTCTGACATTTTCTGTTCTCAAAATATGCAAGGGAATGAGCTATTTCATAAAATAGGGAAACATCTATCTCTGGGATTCCCCAGCATAGACTAAATGAATACTTGACAGGGACATAGTAGCATCAAACATGATGCTGGGCCAAACAGTGGCTTCAATCTGTTTTTTTTTTTAAATATATATAAGTCATAAAACTTTTCCTACAAATGAATAAAATCTTAGGTGGAAGACAAATATTAGAGAAGATGAAGAAGCATTTCTTAAAAACAAATTTGAGTTCTCAGAGCCCTGCCTGCTTGGCCCCATCTTTTACCTACTGTTGTAGCATCTTCTTGAGTGGATGACTCTTGTTTGTTCCATCTCTTAAATCCTATGAACATTTAGTTTCAGTGAGAGTAATTGAGGGCCATGAATGAAAAGTTTTTAGCCGAACTACCCTAATTAGAGCAAAGGGTTGAAGTGAGGGTCTGACCACATCTTAGTCATCTGAGAAAGTGTTGCCACTTACAATAGAGGAGGTTACATTCTTTTCAAATGAATTATAACACTGATAATTTTTTTTTTCCCAGAGGGAGTGTCATATAGCTACTATTTATCCAGATGTAACAGTCCTTTTTCCTCTTTGCTTTCTGAGAAAAAAACAGTGGTTCAAATAATGGTTTAGGTTAATAACAGTTTGGTCATTTTTGCTACTCTTTATTTAGACCATGCAATTTTTTCCCCCTTTAACTCTGAACATGCCAATTGTGTTTGAACACATTTGAGCCAATAAGAGAAAGAAAGCTCTTTTTTCATACTCATAAGAATGATAAAAAGTAATCATAGTATTCACTGGTTTACAGTGCTCAGTTTCTCAGTCGTGTCCGACTTTTTGCCACCCCATGGACTGTAGCTCACCAGGCTCCTCTGTCTGTGGAATTTTTCAGGCAAGAATACTGGAGACGGTTGCCATTCCTACTCCAGGGTCGAACCTGTATCTCTTGCGTGTCCTGCATTGGCAGGTGGATTCTTTACCGCTGTGCCACCCGAGAAGCACTTACTAAGTGCCAAGCACTGCACAATAGTTAATTTTTATGTGTCACCTTGGCTACGTACCTAGATATTTGGTTATACATGATTCTGGATGTTTCTGTGAGTTTGTTTTCATTTTGTTTTTAACATTTCAATTATCAATATTTCCTTGAAACAGTCTACTCCTCATACAGCTAAGTCAAAGTCTATTAGTTTAGGAAATTGGATTCTCCCAAACAATTATACATTGATTACAAACTTAATATTAATCTTTTCCAAGTATATCCATTTAAATGTTTTATACACCTTAAAAAGCAGAAACATAATAATATTGTTATAATGATTATAAGAACACCATGGACACAAATTTATTTCTATACTATCTATGTCATCATTCTGTCCCCATTTCTGCTCTTTTTTTCTAATACTTATTGTGGTTCTTTTTAAAAAATGGATATATAGTCAATGTATGACATTATGTTAGTATCAAAATATGCTACATAATGATTTGACATTTGCATACATTATGAAATGATCATCACAATGTATCTAGTAACCATCTGTCCCCATATAAAGCAATGCAATATTATCAACCATATTTCTTATGTTATATATTATATCCCTATGACTCATTTATCATATAAATAAAAGTTTGTACCTCTAAATTCCCTTAACCTATTTTGCCAGTCTCCCACACCCCTTCCTTCTGGTAACCACTCACTTATTCTTTGTATCTGTGAATGAGTTTTCATTTTGTATTGTTTGTTTATTTATTTGTTTTGTATTTTAGATTCCACAGGTAAGTATTATCATGTAGTATTTGTCTTTCTCTGTTGGACTTTTTTCACTTAGTGTAATACCCTCTAGATCCAACCATGTTGTCACAAATAACATAATTTCATTTATTATGGCTAAGTGATATTCCACTGTACATATATATGTATATATGCACACACATACGTCTGTGTACATATGCCATACACCACCGTTATGAAGGCTCATATGCACACACATACGTCTGTGTACATATGCCATACACCACCGTTATGAAGGCTCATATGCACACACATACGTCTGTGTACATATGCCATACACCACCGTTATGAAGGCTCACATGCACCACATATTCTTCCATTCATCTATCAGTGGACACTTAGGTTGTTTTCATATTTAGGCTATTGCAAATAATGCTGCAATGAACATGGGAATGCATGGATCTTTTCAAATTACTGTTTTCATTTTCTTCAAGTAAATATTAAGAAGTGAAATTGCTCAATCATATGACAGTCTTATTTTTAATTTTTTGAGGAATCTCCATACTGTTTTCCACAGTGGCTGCACTACTTCACATTCCTGTCAACAATACATAAGGATTCCCTTTATTCCACATCCTCACCAACATTTGTATTTTTATTGTCTTTTTGATGATCAGATTAGATCAGATCAGATCAGTCGCTCAGTCGTGTCTGACTCTTCTCGACCCCATGAATCACAGCACGCCAGGCCTCCCTGTCCATCACCAACTCCCGGAATTCTCTCAGACTCACATCCGTCGAGTCAGTGATGCCATCCAGCCATCTCATCCTCTGTCGTCCCCTTCTCCTCTTGCCCCCAATCCCTCCCAGCATCAGAGTCTTTTCCAATGAGTCAACTCTTCGCATGAGGTGGCCAAAGTACTGGAGTTTCAACTTTAGCATCAGTCCTTCCAAAGAACACCCAGGGCTGCTCTCCTTTAGAATGGACTGGTTGGATCTCCTCGAAGTCCAAGGGACTCTCAAGAGTCTTCTCCAACACCACAGTTCAAAAGCATCAATTCTTTGGCGCTCAGCCTTCTTCATAGTCCAACTCTCACATCCATACGTGACCACAGGAAAAACCATAGCCTTGACTAGACGAACCTTTGTTGGCAAAGTAATGTCTCTGCTTTTGAATATGCTATCTAATACGCTTTTGAATATGCTAGCCTTCTTCACAGTCCAACTCTCACATCCATACATGACCACAGGAAAAACCACAGCCTTGACTAGACGAAACTTTGTTGGCAAAGTAATGTCTCTGCTTTTGAATATGCTTTTTGATGATAGCCATTCTGATAGCTGTTAGATGGTGTCACACTGTGGTTTTAATTTACATTTCACTAATGGTTAGTGACGTTGAGTATCTTTTCATGTATCTGTTGGCCATCTGTATGTCTTCTTTGAAAAATGTCTATTCATAGTCATGTCCTCTGCCAATTTTTTAATCAGGTTTTTGTGTGTGTGTGGGGGGGGGAGATGCTGAATTGTATAAGTTCTTTGCATATCTTAGATATCAACCCCTTGTGAAATATACCATTTGCAAATACCTTCTCCTATTCAGTAGGATACCTTTTTGTTTCATAGTTTCTTTCACTGTGCAAAAGCTTTTTAGTTTGATGAAGTCACATTTGTTTGTTTTTACTTTTGTTTTTCTTGACTGAGGAAACAGATCCAAAAATATACTGCTAAAACTAATGTCAAAGAGTGCACCGCCTACATTTTCTTCTAGGAATTCTGTGGTTTCAAGTCTTATGTTAAAGCTTTTAATCCATTTTGAGTTTTGCTTGTTTGTATATGGTGTGAGAAAGTAGTCCCATTTGATTCTTCTGCCTCTAACTGTTGAGTGTTCCCAATACCACATGTTAAAGAGGTTGTCTTTTCCACATTGTATATTCTTACCATCTTTGTTGCAAGTTAATTGACCATATAAGTGTGGGTTTATTTCTGGCTCCCTATTCTATCTCTTTGATCTATGTATGTTTTTGTGCCAGTAAGATACTGTTTTGATTACTGTAGCTTTGATGAATAGTGTGAAATCAGAGTGTGATACCGCTAGCTTTGTTCTTCTTCTTTATTTTTTCTTTTTTAAATTGGAGGATAATTGCTTTACAATGTTATGATAGTCCCTGCCACACATCAACATCAATCAGTCATAATTAAATATATTCTTTAGTAATTTGGTTTTATATATTAATTAAGTGATTTCAAATGATACAAAAACAGAAGTCTATGCTTTCTCTACTTTTGTAAAATTTAGTCCTTGGAGTTGGAAAATGCATTTGTTCTCTACAATGGATTATGTATATTCTGGACCAGTTACCAGCAAAAGGAAGTGAGAGTTGCCAATATGGTTGCTATTCTGCTCTCATGACATCAGTCTTCACAACAGGCCTCTGAGAACCCCAGATGGATCCACAAAGTCTGGTACCAGCCTTCCCACATGAAACTATCAGAAAGAGAAATTAAGAAAATCTTATGCCTGCCCCCCTCTCCATTTCACCCCTCTGGGTCATCAGAATGCTAGGCTGGGCTCCCTGTATTATGCAGCAGTTCCCACTAGTTACCTATTTTACATATGATAATGTAGTATAACAATGCTATTTCCTCAACTTGTCTTACCCTCTCCTTCCCTTGTTGTGCCCAGCAGACCATTCTCTATATCTTTGTTTCCATTTCTTCTCGGTAAATAGGTTCATCAGTGGGCCTTCCTTGGTGGCTTAGATGGTAAAGAATCTGCCAGCAATGCAGGAGATTTGGGTTTGATCCATGGGTTAGAAAGATCCCCTGGAGAAGGCAATGGCTACCCAGTCCAGTATTCTTGCTGGAGAATTCCATGGACAGAGGAGCCTGGAGGGCTATAGTCCATGGGGTCACAAAGAGTCAGATATGACTGAGAGACTAAGACTTTCAGTACTTTTTTAGATTCCATATATATGTAATAATATGTGATATTTGTTTTTCTCTTTCTGACTAACTTCACTCTGTATAATAGGATAAAGAAGTTGTGCTACACATATACAATGGAATATTGCTCAGCTATAAAAAGGAATGAATTTGGGTCAATTGTAGTGAGGTGGGTGAATCTAGCTATGTTCTTCTTTCTCAAAATTTCTTTGACTATTTGGGGTCCTTTTGTGTTTTCATACAAATTTAGAATTATTCTTTCTATTTCTATGAAAATGCCATTGATATTTTGTTAGGGATTGCATTGAATCTGTAGATTGCCTTGGGTAGTATGGTCATTTTAACAATATTAATTCTTTTAATATATAAATATGAATTTGTTTGTATTTTCAATTTATTTCACCAAAGTCTTACAGTTTTTTGAATATAAGTCTTTCATTTCTTCTGGTTAGATTTATTCCTAGGTATTTTATTCTTTGTGATGCAATTGGAAATAGAATTTTCTTAATTTCTCTTTCTGATAGTTTCATGTGGGAAGGCTGGTACCAGACTTTGTGGATCCATCTGGGGTTCTCAGAGGCCTGTTGTGAAGACTGATGTCATGAGAGCAGAATAGCAACCATATTGGCAACTCTCACTTCCTTTTGCTGGTAACTGGTCCAGAATATACATAATCCATTGTAGAGAACAAATGCATTTTCCAACTCCAAGGACTAAATTTTACAAAAGTAGAGAAAGCATAGACTTCTGTTTTTGTATCATTTGAAATCACTTAATTAATATATAAAACCAAATTATTAAAGAATAAAGTGTGTGTAAAGAGGATACTTTTATATTCTGGAGGAAAAAGAAACCTGGAGAGAGGAGAAATTCAGAGTTTGAGCAATTGTTCCCACTCCCCATCTTGTGCGTGTATGTGTTTTTTAAACAACATTTTAGATAAAGTGCAGACTTCTACAGTTGAACTTAAACAAAAAGTTAAGGCAACAGGAAATCAATGGGAATCACATCTTAATGATGTGATCCAAGAATAATCTGAGAATCCATAAGGGACTCATTCTGTATTGGATTTCTGAGAGTCGGCAGAAAGGACCCGAGCTTGTAACCCAGTGACTGATGCCTGCCATCGCCAGCAGGTCCATTCGTTTCCTCCCTTGGAGGCTGAGACAAATTTTGCCTCATTCAACAAGCTCTCAATCACTTTCATGAAGTCAAGACTTCAAATGGGGCATGATTATAACTCTAATAGCTTTTCCAGGTAGAACTGATTCAAATGATGTGGGATCTTGGCAGAAGCTTAATTACTTCAGGGTAATGATGTGAATCTCAGTGAGGGGCCAGTTTGGGCATTGCTGGCTATTATATGCAATAATTCACACGACTAAGTGTGCTGCTTTAGAAATTCTTTAACCCGCCTCTTTGTACTAATATTTGGAGCTGGTCTTCTGAAACTATTGTTGAGCAATGTTTCCTTCCCCTCATTTCCCTTTGTAGGGCAGGATACTTTCCTGAGAATACAAGTATCTCTATGCACTGATAAAAAAAGATTTTTTGAAAATATTTTTTCAGAGATAAATCAGAGGAAGGACTTCTTTGTTCTCTTCATCATCTTTCTCTTGTCTCCTTTCCATGTTTATTTGTTTTTGCTGCCTTTTCCATTTCTGTGTGATTCTATGCCTCTTCAAAGATGAATTTAAGTTTTTGAGCACTGATGCAAAGACTTTAGCCAATGATAATAACAACTTATGTCTAGGCTGATGACCTACTGTGCCAAGAATTGCTGTAAGTGCTTTACTTGTCTTATTTTATCTCATCAAAATAACTATATGATTTTCATCTTGCAGATAAAAATATAAAAGTCTACATGGATTAGGCATCTTGCCCATAATAGTAGAGCTAGTAAGTAACAGCACAGGAGTTGAATCTAGGTGGTCAGTGACCCCACAGTGGGAGCTTTTCCATACTAACTTCTACTGAATCTGGTGGTTGTGAAAAGCACTTATCTTTCTCAAAATAAGTCATTCCTGAAAATGGATATCCTGCAACTTGCACGTGTTGGGGTTTATTATGTGCCAGGTCTACCTGAAGGCTCAGGGAACAAGATCTGCCTCCAGCCCTCAAGGAGTCATGTCCTTCTGGAAGCAATTATAGGAGTGGGAGGTAACTGTATGGTGGGAAATCCCTGAAAATATCTTTTAAAATGATGTTAATGTGGTCAGTAATAGGGATTTGATATGTGTCTGAAAATCCAGGCAATTCCAGCTACTAGATTGCTTCCTGCAAAAGTATGAAGATGAGCCATGGTACATTACATAGATGATAGCTTCACTTTTATCTCCCATGTATATCCTGTGGTCAGATGAAAAACTTGTGAGTTCTAGAATCCATGGACCTGGCTTGACATTTTTGCTGGGTTCTTTACTTGCTGTGTGACCTTAAACAATTTACTCAGACTCTCTGAACTTCTGTGTCCTCACCTATAGAAACAGTTGATAACAGATTTTACCTTCTCTGCTTTTATTTTTAGACAGCTAACTTTTTCTATTCTGTTTTAAAAATTGTTTTTGGCTGGGCTCAGTCTTTATTGCTGCATGTAACCTTTCTCTAGTTGTGGCAAGCAGGGGCTCCTCTTTAGATGTGGTGCACAGGATTTCTCATAGTGGTGGCTTCTCGTCGTGGAGCACAGGCTCTGGAGCAGGCTCAGTGGTTGTGGCTCATGGGCTCAGTTGCTCCTAGGCATGTAGGATCTTCCAGGACCAGGGATCTAACCTGCATCCAGTGCACTGGCGGGCACACTCCTAACCACTGGAGCCCCAGGGAAGTCCTAGCAAACTTTTTCTTAGAGAGAAAGAGTAAATGTTTTAGGTTTTGCTGGCCATGCAGTCTCCACCACAGCTACTCAGCTCCACCAGTGTAGTACAAAGCTTGCCATACACAAAATGTAAATGATGGTTGTGGCTCTGTTTCTGTAATGCTTTATAAGAACTGCTGCTGCTGCTAAGTCACTTCAGTCGTGTCCGACTCTGTGCGACCCCATAGACGGCAGCCAACCAGGCTCCACCGTCCCTGGGATTCTCCAGGCAAGAACACGGGAGTGGGTTGCCATTTCCTTCTCCAATGCAGGAAAGTGAAAAGTGAAAGTCAAGTCGCTTGGTCATGTCCGACTCTTCTCGACCCCATGGACTGCAGCCTACCAGGCTCTTCCGCCCATGGGATTTTCCAGGCAAGAGTACTGGAGTGCTAAATTTGGCTCACAGGTTATAGCTTGCCAATCCTGGGATCACAGCACTAAATGAGATGTTGAAAGGATAAAAAAAAAAAAAAAAAACCCCAACACATAAGAGTTTTTGGTATACCCCACTCCAGCACTCTTGCCTGGAAAATCCCATGGGCGGAAGAGCCTGGTAGGCTGCAGTCCATGGGGTCGAGAAGAGTCGGACATGACTGAGCAACTTCCTTTTCACTTTTCACTTTCCTGCATTGGAGAGGGAAATGGCAACCCACTCCCGTGTTCTT
This sequence comes from Bos mutus, assembly GCF_027580195.1. Taxonomy (NCBI): domain Eukaryota; kingdom Metazoa; phylum Chordata; class Mammalia; order Artiodactyla; family Bovidae; genus Bos; species Bos mutus. Next base: position 57,699,590 of record NC_091622.1, on the reverse strand, counting down.
TCCTGGAGAATCCCAGGGACGGTGGAGCCTGGTGGGCTGCCGTCTATGGGGTCACACAGAGTCAGACACGACTGAAGCGACTTAGCAGCAGCAGCAGCAGCAGGCACTTAATAACTGTTCATTTTCCTTCCTTCTTGCAATTTATTCCAATAGATCACAAAGCTTCAAGCAATCATTGGATCTTTCTCTTGAGGTGCTCATAGGCCACTTAGAGCAACGAGACACAAGTCACTCAGTCGTATCCCACTCTTTGCGACCCTGTGGATTATAGCCTACCAGGCTCCTCTGTCCCTGGGATTCTTCAGGCAAGAATACTGGAGTGGGTTGCCATTTCCTTCTCCAGGGGATCTTCCCAACCCAGGGATCGAACCCAGGTCTCCCACATTGCAGGCAGACGCTTTAACCTCTGAGCCACCAGGGAAGCTCTATAGATATATATACAGCAATACAATTTTGCAGGTGCCAGTTGTGAGGGCAACAGAATAGCCATCAAGTTATAGGAATTGCCTGGTACAGCTACCATAAGAGAAATGGTTACTGTTAAGCAAGGAAAGAAGAAAGAACTTCCAGGTAGGAAGGGGAATGCTCTAAATATTTTCAGAGGAAGCTGAGTGGAACTGTTTGTCTGGGGAAGACAGGTGCATATGAGAAGAGTAAGTGGAAGCCAAGTTTAAGTAGGGAGATGGGGGAGCTGAATGTTGGGTTCAGGAGTTTGCATCTTAATTCCATAGATGTCAATCAATGGTAGTTGAGGAGAACATAGAAGGCACTCAACAGATATTTGTTGAGTAAATGAATCCATTGGAAGTGAATTTACATGATGGTTGGGCAGAAAATGGCAAACAAAAGATCAGAGGATAAGGATTCAGACCAAGGTGATGACAATGAGAATTGGCCAGAAAGGATGTATGGAAAAGACACTAAGAAGGAAGAACTGACACGACCTGATGACTGAACTGCAAGCAAGAGAGAGGACTAGATAGTGGTGATGTCAAGTAAAGTCAGGTGGCCAGGAGAACTAAGTTACCATGATAGAATAAAGGATAGCAGGGAGGCTGCTTTTTGGAGGAAAAGTCACAAATTAGTCTTCAGTACTTGAATTTAGCATCCCTGAGGAACATCCATGTGGAAATGTTTTGTACAATACGATGGGCTCAAGAAAGAAATTGAATCAGGAAGCAGAGATTTAGACATCAGCCTCATAAAGTGATGGCTTGTGAGAATGGATGGACTCTTGACTCTGGATGAGATCTAAAGATCAAAATAGGTCTCTGGTGTAGGGACCAAGTCAGAGACAAGGGCTTTCTTCAGAAATTTAAAGTCATCCCTCTAGTTCATTGTGAATTTTACTGCAATAAAAGCACAGAGAGATTGCAAAGTCTCACAGCGCTTTTTAAAACCTAAAAACAAAGATCAGGAAAAGAATTAGATAAACCCTGAGATTCTTATGTCCAGAAACTACTCCCATGCAATCCTGAGGAAAAGACACTTAGTGCGCTTCTGAACTCTTAAAAGTTCTGATACGTAAGACTAGAATAATTTCTTTGTGTTCATCTAATAGAAGACATGAAATTTTGTCACCAATAATGATGATAAAACAACTCTAAGAATCTCAACATTTCTCCAAACGCGCTTAATCCAATCATTACTTAGCAAAGCTACTTTCAGATAGAGTTCTGGATAGGTTGCTCTGTTAAAAGAATACGATTTTATGTTGAATCTTCAACAGTTCTCGGGAGATCTCATGTCTATTTCTCTTGTCTTGCAACTTATGCTATGAGGAGGGGATTCCCTTTGACTAGAAAGAGTCGTGATCCAAGGAGCAAGAGAAAAGGATCCTTCTAGAATAGAGTTGTCATTATATTTTCTCCAATAAAATCATAAAGTGTCACCTAGAGACCTTGCATCCAACTTTGTTAGGATACCAACTTTTTATTAAATCAGTAAGTTGTGGAGAAACATGTCACCATCGGAAACGGTTTTTGAAGCTGTTTATTTTCCTCTTTCTATTTACCTGCTTCTTGAAGCCAATGAACTACATCGTATTTATGTCATTGCTGGGTCAAAGCACATATTTCAATGAAGGAATCACAGAATTTTAAAATCTAGCTCCCAGAGCTTGCCAAGTTTAAACTTCTAATTTTTCAAAGAGGGAAAACTCAGACCCAGAGGGACTGAATGCCTAAAGATGACTCAGTCAGGAAGCTGTGGAGCCAGGTCTGGAACCAGGAGTCCTGGCTCCCAGCCTGTTATTTTAAGTGCATCTTTCCATAGATTCACTATGGGCTTGGGTGATTCTCATTCGATTGTGGGAGTTTATAAAAAAAACCATGTAAGCCACAGCCACTTTAAAGATGGAGGATTTATAATGGGAATGTATCCACTAGGCCCATGTTTTAACAACACCTTCTTTCGAAGGGTTGGGACAGTGTCTGAAAGCTCTGTTTAGAGACCTGGTTACTTCAGAGGGAAAAGCAGAAATCTTAAGAAGTCATGCATAATCCATTTGCCTGGGAACACGAAGGGGACCTGAGAGCCAGCCCTGAAACCTTCGTATTTAAAGCAGTTGTCCGCAGACATAATGCCCTTAGCTTGATCAAAGGGCCGGGCCACACAATCCCAGGAACAGGAAGGCTGACAAGGGGGGAGGGTCCCTTTGTCCTGGAGGACTGAAGGCCTGGAATCCAGATGCCTAAGCAGGCAGGGCTGTGGGCCCATGCAGGGAGGGGCTGAGGCCCAACCTGTCCCCCAGATTCCTCCCCCTGCCCTCTGCAGACACCAAGAAGTCCCGAGGTCTCAGAGCCCTGCCCTCTCTCCGTCTCCTCTCACTCTTCTTCAGCATGTCAGTGAAAAGAATTCCCCCAGCCCAAAGGCTTTGCTTGAACGATTGCCCTTTCCTTCTGCAATCAGAAAAGGTAAGCGCCCCAGTTTAACTCTTTCTTAGGTCTTTCTCCCAGCACGTGATTTCCTAACCAAATATTTCACGTATCGTTCGGGTCACATTCTTGACCTTGTTGTTTCAGGTGCCTGATAATTCTGGGCTAATAACAGCCCAGCCCGCACACTGGCGGCCACTCTCCCTTTCCTCCCGGGTCCCTGGACAGCTTTCCTGGGCCCATTTTTGTGCTGGCTTCTTCCTGGTGAATTGCTCTCCCCCTGCAGCCTCTCTTTATAAACGTGCCTGCACTGAAGGCTTACACCTCAGATTCTTGCCCCTGGTGCCTTTGGCCTGTTCATTATTTAATTTTTCTTTCAGACCCCTGTCTGTCTGGTAATGTCTGCATGCTGTGATTGTTTTCATTTTTCCAAGTCTCCAAACACCCATCGTGGACAGCCTTGAGGAGAAGCTTTTAAGGTGTAACACTTCCCCTGCGCCTGCGCAGATGGACACACAGAAGCGCATTAGGAAGATGCGCTTCAGACCCACCCACATTCTTCGAAGCACAGAATTTCAGTGATGAAAGGGCTTTAGGCACTGCCCTTTGACCTTATCAGCAACACCACCTTCATACCCGCTCTCCTGTTTTGCAAGTTGTTGGAAAGGGCCTTTATTTTTCTCCAGTTACTCAAACATATACACAGAAAGTAACTTCTGGTTACTTAGTGAGGGCCCCAAACCTGGTGGTTTGGGGTCCTTGTAAGAAGAGGGACTTGGGACACAGGCATGTGCAGAGGAAAACCATGAGAAGACACGGAGAAGAGAAGATGGACGTCTGCAAGCCAAGGTGGGAGACTTCAGATGAAACCAACCCTGCAGACACCTTAATCTCAGATTTCTGGCCTCCTGGTCTGTGAGAAAATAAATTTCCTTTGTTTAAGCCACCCAGACTGTGGTACTTTGTTATAGCACCCCTAGAAAGCGAACACAAGCTTTAATATTCAAATGGTGTTAGTTCTATATGGACAATGAAATTAATCAAAGAGCACTTTCTGGGCAGGAAGTGGTTCTTCTGTCCCCGTATGGGTTTTTAGGTATGGAATTCTCGTTTGAGGACAAGCAGTAGATATTCAGCATGTGTTTATTGGGTACCTAGCACATGCCTGGCAGTGGGCAAAGACTCAGAAGTCAGTGACTCTGTCTAGATTCTAGATGAGGTTAGCATCTCACTCTGGCAATGGATGTGTGTTGATGTGGAGTCCCAAAGACACCTCCTCCCTAGGGCCTAATGGGTGCATCGTAACAAGGTTTTTCTTCTTCGGTTGCTAGACTGTTTGCTAAAGTATTGCTTTGTTCAGTCGCTAAGTTGTGTCCGACTCTTTGAGACACTATGGACTGCACGCCAGGCCTCCCTGTCCCTCACCATCTCCTGGAGTTCACCCAAGTTGATGTCCATTGAATCGGTGATGCCATCCAACCATCTCCTCCTCTGCTGCCCTCTTCTCCTTCTGCCTTCAATCCTTCCCAGGATCAGGGTCTTTTCCAATGAGTTGGCTCTTTGAATCAGGTGGCCAAAGTATGGGAGCTCTAGCTTTAGCATCCGTCCTTCCAATGAGTATTCAGGGTTGACTTCCCTTAGGGTTGACTGCTTTGATCTCCTTACCGTCCTAAAGTATTAAGTGCAACTATATAAAATTGTTGTTGTTTTTTAGCATAGGTTAAAAAGCCCTACTAAATACGAGTTTGCTAGATTGCATCCTGAAACAGAAAAAAGAGACTAGTGAAAAAAATTATGAAATCCAAATAAAACAGTTTGGTTAGTAGTAATGCACTAATACTAATTTTGTAGTATGCCAAGTGTGCCATGCTTATGTAATCTGTTAACACTGGGGGAAACAGTGGGTATATACAGAATGCTTTCAGACAATTTTTGTAGCTTTTCTATAAATTTTTTTCCAAAATAGAAGTTCATTTTAAAAAATATTTGAATATTAACCATTTTACGTAATTTGGTAAAGTCTAGAGGCCTTGAATATAAAGTAGATTGCTGACTCAATCTCCTAATTATACAGTAATGAGATTTATGTTTGAAATTTAAGTTTTACCTTTAGTTGTTTTAAAATGATTGACTAAGTATTTGTACCCTGGATGCCTGGTCAGTCTAGGTAAGAGAAGCACATAAGCTGACCTTCAAAGACAGAGAGCCAGTGGCCACTACCGAGGGACTGTGTTGAGCAAGACCTGCTGTTCAGCTTCTCTGTCCTCCCTGATTGTCTGAGAAAAAAGCCAATTTCTTGAGGACTCTATGCTACTGGAATGACTGAGTCTCTCTGCTCTTCTTGGCAGTCAGTGGGCACCCAACATGGCCTCATTCAAAAAGAGAATATCACTTTCAACTCCCTTCTTCAGCTGAGATCCTGTTTTTATTCCCCATCAGGTCATGAGAAGATAGAGGATTATGCTATACCCCTTTATGGGGAGTCTAGATTCTCCTTTAGAGGAAAAAAGAAAATTTATTCTTAATTTATCCTGACCAATACCACGTGAAATACTTGTTTTGTTCAGCTGGCAAGCATTTAAAATTTTTATGAATTATTTACTACACTTTTAAATTGGGAAGCCTCACAAAAGTATCTGGATATTAGGCTTTTCTTGAACCATCACAAATTCTAGCAACAGAGACCTGTATTCCTACATGGGAAAGATTGGCTGGAGCCAAGGAACCACTGTGGCCTTTCAGGGGCAATATGCCCTCCATTTCCCATAATCCCACACAGCTCTTTCTATTCATATATGCTACTTGTTCCATGGCTTCAAGCATTTGAGCTTACAACCTAGATCAGTGTTTTTCAAACTACAGATTATGACCCCTTTGTGAGTCATGAAATCAGTATAGTAGATAGCCAACACTAAATGAAGGAAAAGGGGAAGGAAGGGAATGAGAAAGAAGAGGAAGAGGAAGAAATAGAAGCTATCAGAATTTACCACCTGCAGTAAGGGTATGTTGTATTGGATGAAATTTTGTTTCTATGGTTTTTTGTGTTGCTTGCACATAGATTATATTAGAAAATGTATTTCTCCCTATGAGTTGCAATAACATGTTTGAAAGCCAAGACTAATGAAAATTTAAATAATTCAGCTTTTTGGTTAAACAGTTAGTTTGCTATATTAGCGTACTCTTTGTGTAACAAAGTTTTTCCTTAAATTACCTGAATACATCAGGAGTGGGGCTTTATTTGTTATATAATCATAACTACAGAATTCAAACCAACATGATAATATCAGTTCAGTTCAGTTGATGAGTCATGTCTGACTCTTTGTGACCCCATGGACACCATGCCAGGCTTTCCTGTCTATCACCAACTCCCAGAGCTTGCTCAAATTCGTGTCCATCGAGTTGATGATGCCATCCAACCATCTCATCCTCTGTCGTCCCCTTCTCCTCTTGCCTTCAATCTTGCCCAGCATCAGGGTCTTTTCCAATGAGTCAGTTCTTCGCATCAGGTGGCCAAAGTGTTGGAGCTTCAGCTTCAGCATCAGTCCTTCCAATGAATATTCAAGACTGGTTTCCTTTAGGACTGACTGGTTGGATCTCCTTGCAGTCCATGGGACTCTCAAGAGTCTTCTCCAATACCACAGTTCAAAAGCATTAATTCTTCAGCACTCAGCTTTCTTTATAGTCCAACTCTCACATTCATACATGACTACTAGAAAAACCGTAGCTTTGACTAGATGGACCTTTGTTGGCAAAGTAATGTCTCTGCTTTTTAATATGCTGTCTAGGTTGTTCATAGCTTTTCTTCAAGGAGCAAGCGTCTTTTAATTTCATGGCTACAGTCACCATCTGCAGTGATTTTGGAGCCCAAGAAAATAAAGTCTGTCACTGTTTCCATTGTTTCCCCATCTATTTGCCGTGAAGTGATGGGACCAGATGCCGTGACCTTAGTTTTTGAATGTTGAGTTTTATAACATGGATCCCTATGAATGCTTGTAAAAGATCTGTAATAAAGGAGTAAAGCATCTAGTTGAAATGGAAGAAGAGATCAATCTTCTTGGTATTTTAAGACTTAATGATCTAAGACCTATGATCCACTAGATTGCATAGTTGCATGTTAGATCATATTAAATAATAATCGGACTTATTTACATAGATTCTGGGGGCTCCCCAGGTGGCACTAGTGGTAAAGAACCTGCCTGCTAATGCAAGAGACATAATACAGGTTCAATCCCTGGGTCAAGAGGATCCCCTGGAGGAGGCATGGCAACACACTCCAGTATTCTTGCCTGGAAAATTCCATGGACAGAAGAGCCCGGCAGGCTACAGTCCGTGCAGTTGCAAAGAGTCAGACATGACTGAAACAACTTAGCACACACATTGATTTTTAGAGCAACTACTTTAGACTAGATCAGCACCATACAATAGAACTTCTGTCAGTGGAAAATTCTGTATCTGCCTTATACACTCGAGAAACAGCTAGCCACACATGGGTCTTCATTATTCAAAATGTACCAGTGTGACTGATGACCTGGATTTTTAATTTTAATCAACTTAAATTTAAGTAGCCACATGTGTGTGTTGGACAGCGTAGCTCTAGACTTTAGAATGTGTATCTTGAAAGAAGGTTGGCTCTTTTTCATTTTCCACACTAGAATGTCCATTGGCCTGATAGAATCATCTAATTCAGGCATTGAACCCTTAAGAGCAAGGCAGGCTGCCACTCAATATGCTCAGAACAGTTTACTTTTTTGGGTCCAGATCATTGCTAGAAACAAATTTATCCAGCTTCTACATGTGAACCCTCCAAGTTCTTTTATTGTTGTTGTTCTTTTTAATTTATTTTTAATTGGACTATAATTGCTTTTAATGTTGTATTAGTTTCTGCTGTACGGCAATGTGAATCAGCTATATGTATACATATATTCCCTCCCTCCTGAGCCTACCACCCCGCCATCAGGTTCTTATCCCCACTGATTTGTGCTTTTTCAGATTAAAAATTGCTTGAAGAAGATTATGTGATTTTTTAACTATACAGACAAAAATATAATAACTATTATTTAATAATTGCAATAGTAATAATAAAAGTAATAAATAGTAACAACAGTAGCAGCCACTTATTAAGTGCTTACTGTGTACTTGGTGGAGAAGGCAATGGCACCCCACTCCAGTACTCTTGCCTGGAAAATCCCATGGACGGAGGAGTGTGGTAGGCTGCAGTACTTGGTACTGTGAGAAGCACTTTGTATACCTTATCCCACTTATTCACATTAATTTCATGAGGGTGCATTATCCTATATGAAGAAACTGATGCTTGTGAAGTTTATGTAATTTACAAGGTCACACAAGTATGAGTGAATGAGGCATAACGTGACTCTGGTTCTGTCTGCTACAAACCCCTTACTGTAACCACTGTGCTATCCCAGAGGATGCTAATAAACTGTGTTTTTCATCAGAACATTATTTCCTTGATAATAGCTGAGATAAATTATTAATGGCAGTGCTAGGCCAGGGCCTACCTCTTATGATTTCAAGGCATGTGCTCTCCACTGCGTTCCCCTTATCATAGAAGCTGCTTTGGCCATACTGCAGGAATTGGCCTGTATGTTGCACCGAGACAAGCATTTTTAAATTTGGGAACCCATTTCCTCTTTAATACTAAAAATTACATCTCGCTCTATTGGTCTGAAGAGGTCTTTCCTGGTGTCTCAGACAGTAGAGTCTGCCTGCAGTGTGGGAGACCCAGGTTCAATCCCTGGGTTGGGAAGATCCTCTGGAAAAGGGAATGGTAAACCCACTCCAGCAGTCTTGCCTGGAGAATTCCATGGACAGAAGAGCCTGGTGAGCTACAGTCCATGGGGTCTCAAAGAGCCAGACACAACTGAGCTATTACCATACACATACATTGGTATAAAGACAAATACATTAATAGTCTATGTTAGACCATTTTATTTTACCTGAAAGTCTTTTCCTTTGTGATTTTAAAAGAAATGGAAACATTTTATGAGCCCTGTGGTAGGTAGAATAATAACCCCCTCAAAGATGTCCATACCCTAATCTCAGAACCTGAGGATTATGTCACTTTTTTTGTGAATATGTTACTTTTATGGCCAAAGGAACACTGCAGCCATGATTAAGTTAAGAATCTTGAGATGGAAAGATTATCTTGGACTATTTGAGTGGATTGTGTAGAACTCCAAGGGTCCTAAAAGGAGAGTCAGAGAAGGAAATGGGATGACAGAAGCAGCGTGTTAGAGGGACACAACTTGAGCGAGACTCGACCGGCTTTGAAGATGGGAAGATGGAAGGGGCCACCAGTGAAGTTAGGCAGGCAGCAGTGTCTGGCCCCATTGCTGTGAAATGCAGGAAAGACAGAGATCGGGAGAATTTTTTTCACACTTTCAAGAAATCGCAGGATTCAAAGTGATTGTGGAAGAAACTTCAAGCCCAACTAATAGGTGTCCCCCCCCTTTTGTTTTTCCCTCAGAATGTCTGGAGACCATGAAACTGTTGGCTGGGATTGTTTACTTTCACCAGAGTTGGTGATTCTGATGCTCTGCAGAAACTATCAATACATGTGGGAGAGAATGAGCAGCATCTGGGAAAAGTGCCTGGATGAGGAGAGAAATAGAGACCAAGAAGGGAGAGGAGGCGGAAAGGCGGAAAGTGTAAGCGCACTAACGGGCCTGAGGATGTCAACAGGGAGGGAGAGAGAGATGTTTATAGAAAAGAGGAAGGGAGGAAGAAAGGGAAGGAAAGAAGCAAGCAGTCTGGGGTTTGAAGGGACCCAGGAGGAGAGGTGGGGAAAGAAAAGAGACAAAAAGCAAAGCAAGCAGTGAGCCTAAACTGAACTTCCTTTCTTTCCATAGCTGACACTGAGTAGAGCTGAACTTCACAGGCCCGAAGCCATCTGCGGCATCAGCCCAGTTCCACAGCACTGCCCCGGGCTGCAGGGCTGCACTCACGGGTCAGGGCGGAACGCAGCTGGAGACACCGAGGAACTCCCATATGGTCAGAGGCTCTGCTCTCTTTACACAAAGCTGCTATGGACATCAAAGTGGCTCCCTGTGACCCGTGGTGTTCACTGTTCAAGCTCAGAGGCCTCTCTTTCAGTCTCAGGCCATCTTTGTAACTGTTTAAACCGGTCATCTTTAGGGAAGTAGACCCTATGCCCAAATTTGTAATGATTTCTATGCTTTCCAGGGTGTGGGTTTTGTTTAGTTTACCGCCAATAGTCAGTTGGTTCTGGGTGATCTTTTCACCTCTTGGTGTCACTTAAAAAGAAGTTTTTTAAAAAGGAGACATTTCTTTATTTGTATATATGTATGCATACGTTGAATATGGAAATTTTGTGGGTACATACACATACACACGTATACACACCCACACTCTCATAAGGCTTCCATATACAGTTTCTAGGAAACCAAGAACAAAGCATTGCAGGGTATTTCTGAATAATCCAGAGTCCCTCTTTCATTTCGACTTTTATTATCTTAGAGAGTATGTCTTTCAGTGAGATACATTTCTTAGCTCTCTAGACAATTTTCTGGGACCACACTTCGATAGGCCCCTCTTACGGTTTTTAATTTTACCCCTTTCAGTAGACTTTTGCACATATAATCATTCATTTCTGTAAGCTCTATCCCAGGAATTTTTTTTAAAACCAATTTTGCCCGTGTGGCTTTTAATTGTCCTCCCAAATTGTGTCTGGTATGCCGACGTCCTCCCCACACCCCCAGCTTTAGGCTTTCGGCTTTCTCAGTTCGTTCTTCCTCGGCTGACACTGGGTGGTCTCTCTGCCTTGTCTGGTCTTCGGGTATCACGAACAGCTCTGTTTTATGTTTTTCACACAGTTCACTTTTCCGTCTGGGCTTAGGGACTGAGATATTATTCCTTGTTCTTCTTTCTTAATGGCTTGTAATTTTTCACAGAGGATGACATTTAAGCTTTGTCACCTTGGGTATCAAATCTGTGCATAGATAAACAAACAGGACAGCAGTTACATAACTTCTTCAGTCTCATTTTACATATATATATATGTAAAAAAATATATATTTATTATATATATAATTATATATAATATATATTATAATATATTATATTATTATTATAATAATATTATAATATATATTATTTATATATATTATATATAATATATATAAACATATATATTATATATATAATAATAATATATATTATTATATATATATTATATATATATAATATCTCCTATTTCTCCTGCCCTGAAGCTAGGGGACAGAAGAGTTGATGTATTTTAATCTTCTCTTGGACGATTTATTTAACAAGTGCTTATATTGTCCTTATCATATACCAGGCGCTAGGGCACAATGCTTTCCAAATATGAGCCAATTCCATCCCCAGGACAACCTCCTGAGGATGGTGCTGAGATTCTTCATGTTATGTAGTTGGGGAAATGGTAGCACTAAGAAGTAAATTGCTGCTGCTGCTAAGTCACTTCAGTCGTGTCCAACTCTGTGTGACCCCATAGACAGCAGCCCACCAGACTCCCCATCCCTGGGATTCTCCAGGCAAGAACACTGGAGTGAGTTGCCATTTCCTTCTGCAATGCATGAAAGTGAAAAGTGAAAGTGAAGTCGCTCAGTCATGTCCGACTCTTGCGACCCCATGGACTGCAGCCCACCAAGCTCCTCCATCCATGGGATTTTCCAAGCAAGAGTACTGGAGTGGGGTGCCATTGCTGTGTACAAAATCACATGTCTGATAAGCAGCAGGGTTGGGATTCAAATCCAGACATTCAGATACTGTATCCAGACTGTTAACCACGATATTATGGCGGGGAAATGGGGCATGAATTTCTTGCTTTAAGGCTTTCTGGTTAAGAATCCACTTGCCAATTCCCTGCAGGGGACATGGGTTCGATCCCTGATTGGGGAAGATTCCATATGCCTCAGAGCAACTAAGCCCATGCACAACTACTGAGGCTGTGCTCTGCAACAGGAGAAGCCTGCAATGAGAAGCCTGTGCACCTCAGCTAGACAGCAGCCCCATTTGCTGCAACTAGAGAAAGCTTGTCTGAAGCAACGAAGACCCGATGTAGCCAAACTAAATAAATTGATTAATTAATTAAAAAGAAAAGACTTTCTAATGAGTCAGTTTAGTGTTTCCAGGACTAACATCAATTTTTGACTCTTTACATTAGACACAAATGCTTTTCTTTCTTTTTTCAAAATACTTTAGGAAAATTATTACAGCTCGTAGCAAATGAATGCAGAGTCCTATAATTCTGTGCAGGTATTTTATTTGCATCTTTCCCTTTTGAAGTCAGATGGTCTGAGTTCATTGTTCTGGAAAGTCTGATGGCATCTGTGCCTCTTTTCACCATACTACTGCTCTCCCTTCCCTCTCATCGCTTTTCATAAGTTTTTTCATCAACACACAAGGCCTGATTTATGTTTTGAGAGCCACACCCTTTTCAACAAAGCATACACAGATGCCATATATAAATGAAAAGTGACCTTTACCCATGAAAAGAATTTTGATGAATTGCAGGAAGTAATATACTGTGAAGGGAAAATACTTGTTTGATCTTTTTCTTTCTTTTTTTTTTTTAATGTAAATCACTTCCCATGAAGAACAATCTGAGTGTAATGAGGTTCTTTAAGTGGAGACTACAAAGACCCCCAGCATATTAGGGAATAATTTCATTTGTGCTGGTCTCTGGCTTACTGCTACTAATGGGGTGTGCATATCAGGGAGGCAGCAAGAAGTTGAGGGCTGTTGAAGGAAAAAGCATTTAGATTAGTCAATGACTATTTCTTGGTTACAAAACATGGGCTGGACTCTCCATAGCAATGTTTTCAGACTATAGACTGGGACCCATTAGTGGACTCTATGGTCAGTGTTAAAAGAAATTTTAAAAATTAAAAGAGAAGAATAGAAAATATCAGAATGCATGACACAGAAAAACAATAGAGTTTTGTGAAACTTTTCTAAATGGGTGTGTATACAGAATGTCTATAATAAGCTGCAATGTAAACTGTCTCTCTTACTATGCATTACATTCAAAAAGTGTTTGAAAAATACTGCTCTGTAGAATGGAAGTAGCCAAAGGCTTTTTCGCTACCATCTTAGAACGTGCACTACAAGACAGAATGAACTTTCTTGGTGTTCTAAAGGTGTTAGGGGAATTCTATACAGGTGTTTCTGCAGGGAGTATTAGGAGAGAGGAATTGTAATAGGAGTAAGTGGCTCTACTCTTCTGGTTAGTGAGGGTGCATTTCTGAGATGAGGTCAAAGAAGGACTCTGAAGAGGGAGGTCAGAGTCTAAGGAAATAGGAAATGGTGGCTTTTCCAACCTCACAGGCTGGGAGAAGAAAACCCAAGTTGCAAATGGCTGATGAAGGTAGACTGTGGAAATCTTCTGGTAGGATCGAAGGAGCAGGATCCAGGAGAGAACAAGATGAGGAGAGTGGATCTATAATTGCAAACTAAATGTGTATTGGCCAAAACTGAACCATAGAGATTTGCTTAGACTAGTCTGCTGTTTTTAAAATTAAGATGTTCTCACAAAGATTGGGATTTCCGGTTTCTCTAGAAAAGTAAGGCCTTGCTCCCCTCAGTCTGTACTCATATGTGGGAGTAGTTGGCTGGTACTGATGAGCAGGCGCTCCCTGTGTGCTGTCCCACGGGATTGCCCCTAGTACATTCAGCTCTTAAAATTGAAATTTAATTGAAAGTTCAGTTTCAAGTAGCCACTTTTCAAGTGTTTGATAGCCACATGTAACTGATGTCTACCATATTGGTCAGTACAGGTACAGACCATTTTTATCATCACAAAATTTCTATTGGACAATGTTGCTGTTAGATCCTGTGTGCCCACAAGTCACTGCTTTCCCCTCCTTGGGGTAGCCCCACTCCTTTCTGTTGTCTGCCTCACTCTTCAGGCATTTCTATTTGCAACTTATGTTCAGTTCAGTTCAGTTGCTCAGTCGTGTCTGACTCTTTGTGACCCCATGAATCGCAGCACGCCACCGTCACCAACTCCCGGGGTTCACTCAAACTCACGTCCATCTAGTCCGTGATGCCATCCAGCCATCTCATCCTCTGTCGTCCCCTTCTCCTCCTGTCCCCAATCCCTCCCAGCGTCAGGGTCTTTTCCAATGAGTCAACTCTTCACATGAGGTGGCCAAAGTACTGGAGTTTCAGCTTGAGCATCATTCCTTCCAAAGAACACTTAGGGCTGATCTCCTTCAGAATGGACTGGTTGGATCTCCGTGCAGTCCAAGGAACTCTCAAGAGTCTTCTCCAACACCACAGTTCAAAAGCATCAATTCTTTGGTGCTCAACTTTCTTCACAGTCCAACTCTCACATCCATACATGACCACTGGAAAAACCATAGCCTTGACTAGACAGACTTTTGTTGGCAAAGTAATGTCTCTGCTTTACAATATGCTATCTAGGTTGGTCATAACTTTCCTTCCAAGGAGTAAGCGTCTTTTAATTGCATGGTTGCAGTCACCATCTGCAGTGATTTTGGAGCCCCAAAAAATAAAGTCTGACATTGTTTCCACTGTTTCCCCATCTATTTCCCATGAAGTGATGGGACCAGATGCCATGATCTTAGTTTTCTGAATGTTGAGCTTTAAGCCAACTTTTTCACTCTCCTCTTTCACTTTCATCAAGAGGCTTTTTAGTTCCTCTTCACTTTCTGCCATATGGGTGGTGTTAGGTTGGCTAAAAAACTCTGTCAGTAAATTGTGGGAAATGAAACCTATCCTAGTTGATCACTGACTCACTGAAGTATCTTGAATTGAGTGTATGTGTGAGTGTGTGTGTGTGTTCTTTGCAAAGGAAGGAGTAACATGAAAATGACAGAGACTGTGTTTGTGTAAATAGCATCTTATAAAGTTACTTGTACAGAAGAGTGGGTTTCAGTTAGAGTTCTTCATTAGAGGGAAAAACTGTAGAAAAATAAAACTGATTTTCTGTCATCTGCAGCTGTGAATATACAATGGGGTGGTCAGGGCAGAACCAAAAGGATCAAACCTGGTGAGAGTAACTAACAATAAAGCAATGAAGAACTTGCCAGATAAAAATTAGCATCCCATTACAATGTGGGACGGTAGAGTACCTTCTGACTCTCTCCAAATATTACAGGACTCAGGGAGACCTGACAATGACTGAGTTTATCTGATGAACATAGAAGGCCTGCTGAGGTAAATCAGACCTGAGAGAATTGTTTGGCTTTTGTCATGTTTGGCTGACAATTCTAAATTTACCATCTCAGCTTAAATATCCATATTATTTATGCCTGTACAGTCATTAAATATTCACCTTTGAGCTCAGTAACACACACACACACAAACACACATATCCTTTAATTTCCAATGTTGTTCCCAAGAACATAAGAGGGCAGAGGGCTTCTAGAGTCATTATATATTAACAAGTTAGGGGTTGTATTTTAGCAAATTTTAGCTATTTCTTCTATCTTGATTGCCTTGTCTTAAGCTCTTTTCCTGTGGAAGTGGGTGGAAAAGAGGAGAGAACCCTGAAATTCTTTGGGCAGTGAGAAAATTTTGTTTTTCAACCTGCATGTTCACTGGCATCACTACCTACATTTTCCCAGGTTCGCATATGAGAATAATTATTCCTCACTTCAGGAAATCCATTTTTAAAAAGTCCATTTGACTTCAAAGGATCCAGCACCCTTACTAGGGTCAGCTCAGCCGAGGAGACAGCTGGCAGGAACCCTTGCCCCGGGGCGAAACTGGACTTTCCTGGCTCCTTATCTCTTGGAACTTGTGCTGGAGTCCTGGGAAGTCAGGGCTGTGCTCACCCAGAATAGGAATGTCTGTCCCTAAGGGCTGAAAGTAGGGGACAGCTCTGTCTTTCCTGGAGTCAAGACCAACTGCTTCAAACCCCCAGTGCCTTTTACAGGGGCAGTAAAAGGGCCCAGCACAGGGTCAGGGCAACTGCCATCCTGCCCGGATATGTGACCTTAGGTGAGTCTTTTAGCATCTATGAGTTTCTGTTTACTCAGGTGTATGGAAGCATTCAACTGAATCAGTCTCCCTTTTGATAAATATAAAAATCTCATGTCCTTATTGGATCTACATCACGGTCACTGCAAAATCAAACTTCCTCCTAAAGCATCAATAGAATTAGGATCAATGTTATACTTTGGTGAATAAAACAGAAAATGTTCACATTTGCACATGTGGTAAGAGTTAACTCTACTTAAGGGCCCCACACAGCACTTCTTAAATCATACTGGGCAGAAGAATCATTTGGAGAGGCTCATTTCAAATGCAGACTCCTGAGACTTCCCTGGTGATCCAGTGGTTAAGACTCTGAATTTTCACTACAGGGGACATGAGTTCAACCCCTAGTCAGGGAACTAGGGCCAAAATATAAATAAATTTTTAAAAACGCAAATTCCTGAGATTCTATAGCAGGTTTGGGGAGATGCTAGGAATTGCATGAACAATCACACAAGGTGATTCAGTGTCCAGAGGGGATATTTAGAGGAATCTTGGCACTGGCTCTAAATTTCCAGATATAGAGAAACCATGTCAGTCATGTTCAGCACAGAATTCCAGTGCACCCCGTGCCTTGTAGGGAACTCAATGTTAGCCATATGCTTTGTTAATTTAATCCCTCTAATACTTTTTGGTAACATCCAAGAAGAACATGTCAAGTTTCTTTTGAGAGCAGTTATTTTTACCTGATTTGTTCACAGTTGTAGGTTCAGCAGGGAAGATATGCCTGGCACATTGAAGTCTCTTAGTAAACATTTAGAGACTAGATGGCTCTCTATTACACAATGATTAGAATTGCTCTTCATTTTCCAATTATGAAATTATGTTTCCATATAATTACCCTCTGCCTCCAGAGGGTAACTGTGGCCTCCCCCATCACCCAAACCCAGTGAGAATTTACAACCCAATTTTCTCCCCATCAAGGTGGAGGGATTTAAGAGCAGCATCTCAATGATGCTCCTAAAGCCCTAGCTCAGCCTTCCTTCCTGAAGAGGCCATAGCGTGGGAACCCTGCATCAACCCCCTCCACTCCCCTCTCCCGCCCATCATCACTAGCCTCCAGCAGCCTTCCCCAAAGCATACAGCTGCACCTGACCTCACGCTGCAGCATCATCACTAGCCTCCAGTAGCCTTCCCCAAAGCACACAGCTGCATCTGACCTCACGCTGCAGCACTGTAATCAATGAAGCTCATAAACTGCCCGAGGAAGGACACCCCAGTGTAATGAGCAGTCCCTCTGCCACCACTCCTGTGTGGCCGGCCACCACTCTATCATCAACACCTGCTGGCCCGCCTGCCCACCCCCACCCTCCAAAGGAGCAGTTCTGGCTCCTGCATCTGTGCTCTTAGCAACAAGCACAGTGCCCAGTGAAGGATGAAGGAAGACCAAGGTGGGGACCACAGGAAGGTAGGAGAGCAGAAAGTGGGGGCTGCTTGCCCCTGGCAGGTTCAGAGGACACTTCCTCAGAGTGATCCTCTTGCCCTGAACTAAACTTGTCCACTCCTATTATTTTCCCAGCACATCCCGTTCTTTTCTATCACTGCACAGTTAGCAACTGTCAATGGCACCCCACTCCAGTATTCTTGCCTGGAAAATTGGAGTCGGAGACGACTGAGTGACTTACTTTCACTTTTCACTTTCATGCATTGCAGAAGGAAATGGCAACCCACTCCAGTGTTCTTGCCTGGAGAATCCCAGGGACGGGGGAGCCTGGTGGGCTGCCATCTATGGGGTCGCCCAGAGTCGGACACAACTGAAGCGACTTAGCAGCAGCAGCAGCAACTGTACATTTACTAGATTCCCTTCTTATTTATTGTCTTTCCAACTAGATTGTAAAATCCATGGGGCAAACCCATGTCTATTCTATGCTCTACTCAGAATCTCAAAAAAAAAAAAAAAAAAAACAACCAAAAAACTTGTAGGTATCCAAAACATATATATTGAATGAAGGGGACAATATACCTAGTA
Organism: Bos mutus; assembly: GCF_027580195.1. Lineage (NCBI taxonomy): Eukaryota > Metazoa > Chordata > Mammalia > Artiodactyla > Bovidae > Bos > Bos mutus. Next base: position 57,681,728 of record NC_091622.1, on the reverse strand, counting down.
ATTTCCTGAAGCTACTCTGATCGATCCCTGCTCCAGGCAGGAAGTCTTGCTTCCTTCAGTTAGTCTTCCCCTCCACTCCTACCCTAGTTCCCCCAACAATGAGCAAACTTCCACACCAGAATGTGGGAGTGACAACTCTGGTTATTTCCCAGAGTGTAGGAGTGACAGTTTTGATTGGTTATTTGCTGGGGACACCTATCAATTGATACAAATAGTTTGCTGGTTGACACAGGGGCTTTAAAAATGACATGGTACTCCTGTATCAATAGAGATGATCTTACCTTGAAATTCATTTTTAAATGAATAAATCATAATAGCTCTCATTTCTGAACATTTACTCTGTGCCAAGTGCATAATGATATCCACTGTTTGTGGAGCATATGTGCCAAGCACTTAAAATATATCACTTCATTGAAGCCTTACAAAACCAAAGACAGGTGCTATTACTGTCTTCATATTATAGCTAAGAGCTTGGATAAGTTAAGTCATTTGCCCAGGGTCACAAAAGTAGTACATGATCAAGAAAGACCATCTCTCTCTCTTGCTGTCAGACTTCCAAATCTATGATCCATCTTCTGCTCTTTGCTCTGAAATCTGCTTTGAGGAAGAGGTCTACTCATCCCCAGTGGATATGATGAACAGAGGACATGAGGGAGGGACCAGGTAAGGAAAGGAAGAGAAGGCAGATTCCTACTTGGGCAGGAACTGTAATCTCCCCTTCATGAAAAAAAGGAAAGCTTCAGATCAGTTGAGGGACTCATTCCAATGGGCCAGGGTGGTAGGAGAAGTTTATGTTTTTTTTTTTTTTTTTAAGATTATTTGTGTGTGTGTGTGTTTATACCATTTTAAAAGTCTGTATTGAATTTGTTACAATATTGTTTCTGTTTAGTGTTTTGGTGTTTTGGCCTCAAGAGATGTGGGATCTTAGGTGCCTGACTAGGGATTGAACTTGCACCCCCTGCATTGGAAGGTGAAGTTTTAACCACTGGACTACCAGAGAAGTCCAAGGAGAAGTTCAAAGGTACAGATCCAGTCTTTAGAGGCTCTGCTTTCACTTTAGGTTTGCCCAAACGTGAACCCTGTTGCCTTACTCCAGTATCAGATGCCTTAGGGACAACAGTGGGCCCAAGTCTTCTTGTGCTTCATCCATCCTTAACAGGAGCACCCTACAGCATTGTGGCTGGGTAAGCGACTCTGCTTAGCAAGTGAACAAGAAATAGTACAATTCTGACATGTCTTCTCCTAAAGTTTTCACTGTGTCTCAGGGAAAGTGGCTGTTTCCAAGCATGTCCCAGAACACACAGCCTCAGCAATGCTTTTGTTTATCAGAAAGGTGAGGTGTTTACCAGAAAGGTGAGGTGTTTATCAGGAGGTGAGGCACCAGTGTTAGTTATGTCTTTGACTTTGCAGTTATACTTGAAGCATTAAAGTAAGGAAATTTTACATATCTTTTTCTCCTTCCCATCTTCCTACCCTCCAAACTTACTTCTTTCTTCCCGTACTTACTCCCATTCTTCCTTCCTTCCTTCTTTCCTTTTTTTTAAAAAAGAAAACATCAAAAGTTTGATGTCATTTGAAGACTAACATTGAACTGTCTTGACCTATTGAAAAGAGTCATTATGAAATTATGGATTCAACTATGCATTGATGAAACTTTTGACGAGTATTTTTGTTGAACATAATTCTAGTTGCATTGATTTCTTACCAGGTGTTTTGGCTTAGTGTCTAAGATAGAGTTCTGATGGTCTCTCAGAACTGTTCTAGAAAGTTTTGTTTTAGTCAGCTGGGTTGCTCTAATGGAATATCATAGATTGAGTGGCTTATAAACAACAAATATTTGTTCCTCACAGTTCCGGAGGCTGAGAAGTCCAGGGGTCTGGCTGATTCAGTATCTGATGAGGATCCACTTTCTGGTTCATAGACAGCTGTCTTTTCCTTGTGTTCTTACCTGGCAGAGCGGCAAGGGAGCTCACCTCGGTCTCTATTATAAGGGCACTAATCTCATTCATGAGGGTCCTACCCTCATGACCTAATCACCTCCCAAAGGCCCCACCTCCAAATACCATCACTTTGGGAAGTAAATTTTAAAGTATGAATTTCCAGAGAGACAAAAACTTTCAGTGTACGACAAGTTCCTTCTCAATGGTTTAACTTTTTACTGTCCCTGGTGGCTCAGACGGTAAAGAATCCACCTGCAATGCAGGAGACCAGGGTTCTACCCATGGGTTGGAAAGATGCCCTGGAGAAGGGAATGGTTACCCACTCCAATATTCTTGCCTGGACAATATCATGGACAGAAGAGCTTGGCATACAATCTATTGGGTTGCAAAACAACTAACTTAACTGTTTCTTCAGAAAGTCCAATTTTCAGATCGAAAGTCTTACTCTACTGCTCAAATTCCAGAGGAAACTCAAACTGTGTAAGAGAAACAGCAGGAAAAGCAGGCCACCTGGATCTGTGAATCTCAAGCTATTTCTGCAGGCCCCATCCCCTACTCCATCCCCCAAGCCCAGATTTTTCACTACTACGTCACCAAAAGTATAGGCAATCAGTCAGTGAGTTTTCTGTCTTATAGGCTTAATCTGGGAGCCTGAGACCACCTGACCTTTAATTAGCAGCTATCAAGGGAAATAAAAAGGGAAATAAATATTAATAATATCTATTTTATAAAACATTCAATTTTGTTCACATGAATACTAATCAAAGCCTGCATAAAATTGTAGCACATCATGTTTGAGGAAAAGATGTGAGTTATAATAGATCCTATTTCCATAATTCTAACATGCTGTAATTTCCATCTGATGAAATGTAGCTATGAAATTAAAAGTGCCATTTTATGTGTGAAAGTTCTAAACCTGGAGTAAAAGTGGAGGAAGATATTTTTTAGAGTTTTGAAAAAGACTATAGAAAAATGATGGAAATATGAAGTGTTCTCTTGAAATTTATTAACAATTTAGGAGAAATAGTAAGAAAAGCAGTCAATTGCTTTTGATTGCTATGAGGGGGATAAAAGTCTTTAAAAATGTTATATTCCTAGCCCCTAGAACAGGGTCTGGCAAATAGTAGAGCCTCCATATTTTTTTTTTTAATGAATTTTTGAGTGCAAATTGGGGAAGAAGGCAGGAGGAAAAGGCAGAGCAGTCTAAGAACCATATTTCATGAGAACACCATTTTTCAAGAGGGAGGTGGTGTGAGGATCTGAGTGGGTATGATAGTTGGACCACAAAGGCAAGGTGTCTGTAGTAGTTTCTCAGGCTGTCATCACAAAGTATCATAAACTAGATGACTTTAAGAAAACCCAGACATTTATTGCCTCATAATTATGGAGCTTAGAAGTCTAAAATCGAGGTGTCAGCAGAGTTGTGCTACATTTAAAACCTAAACAGCCATCTTTCCAGGCCTCATTCTAGCTTTAGGATGTTTAGATAGGCTCACAGTTTTCTGGCTTTATCCTTCTTATATGCCACAGATCTAGAATTGCTCTTTATATTATGTGGCCTAATAATAAGTTTTTGTTTTGCAAGAATAGCACAAAGCACTTTTTTTCCTGAACCATCTGAAAGTGAGCTGCCGACATAATGCCCCATCACCTTTGATATTTGAGTACAATTTTCCTCTACACAAAGACATGAATCACAGCACAACCATAAAAATCAGAAAATTAACATTGACACCACTACCACCTAATCCTCAGACCCACCTAGTTCCACCAACAATCTCAATGGGGTCCTTCAAACAAAAGGATATGATTTATGCTTACATGCTACATTGAATTGTCATGTTTCTTCTGTCATCTTCAGTGCAAAAAAATTCCTTAGTCTTTCCTTAACTTTCATGACCTTAATACTTTTAAACCAGGCTCACCGGCCACATCCAGCCTGGTCACTCAGTTTTAGAAAGAATATTTTACCGGAACCCAGTTACATACGTTCATTTACATATTGCCTAAGGCTGATTTGGGGCTACAACAGCAGAGCTGAGTAGTTGTGACAGAGACCATATGGCGGGCAAAACCTACAATATATACTTCCAGGCCCTCTATGGAAAATGTTTTTTGACCCTTGTGTGAGACAGTACTAGAAGGGAAGAAAAAGAAATGAAAAGAATAAATATCAGAAAGGAAGAACACTAGTTTTAGTGTATTTTATTGCTTTCATGGAAACTCCTAAGGAGTCTATAGAATAACTGCTAGAACTGATAATTGAATGTAGCAAAGCTGCAGAATATAAGGTAGGTACAAAAAAACCCAGTCTTGCTACTCTATGTAAGCAATAATTGGTAGACAATATTTTTAATTTCATTAAAATATTGTCAGGAAACATGCTTAGAAATAAATTAAAATGTGCAATCCTTCTACATCAAAAAAGAGAAAAAAATGCTGAGAGAAATTAAAGACTTAAATGGAAGTGAAAAGTGCAAGTCGCTTAGTTGTGTCCTACTCTTTGCAACCCCATGGACTGGGGCTTGCCAGGCTTCTCTGTCCATGGAATTCTCCAGGCAAGAATGCTGGAGCAGTAGCCATTCCCTTCTCTAGAGGATCTTCCCAAACCAGGGACTGAACGCAGGTCTCCTGCACTGCAGGCAGGTGGCTTTACCATCTGAGCCACCAGGGAAGCCCAAAGACCTAAAGAAAAAGAGAGAAGTACTGTATTCATATACTTAAGACTCAAGATTGATGAGATGTTAATACTACCCAAACTGACTATAGATTCAATGCTATCCCACTGAAAGTTCCAGCAGTATACTTTTAGAAATCAACAAGCCTATTCTAAAACTTATTTGAAAGTTCAAAGAATCTAGAGTAGTCAAAATTATTTTGAAAGAGAAAAACCAAGTTAAGTGACTCATACATATGACTTCAAGATTATGATTTCAAGATTGTGACCAGCATTCAAATAGCTCCCAATCATCCCTGCTTGCTGATATTATCCTTGGGTGGTCCCTTCCCAGGTGATAACAGGTTGGTCTGTGTGGCCAAGAGTCTATGACAGAGTGATGATATGTTGGTTCCCAGATTAAGTTATGAAAGATATTGTGATCTCTCTCTCTTTCATTTCCTTCCCTCTCTTATTCTCTCTTTGACCACTTGTTCTGAGAGAAACCAGTCAGTCCTGAACAGTCCTATGGACAGCCCCACATGGTGAGGAACTGAAGCTCATGGCCACCAGCCAGCAAGAACCTGAGGCCTCTGTCAGCAGCCGCATTAGTGAACTTGGAAATAAACTCTGCAGGCCCTGCTCAGTCTTACTATGACTGCAGTCCTGGCCAATAGCTTGACTACAAGCTCATGAGAGATTCTGAGATGGAACTACTCAGTTTAGGTGCTCTCACATTCCCAACTGTCAGAAATGGTGTGAAATAATTATTGTCTGTTGCTTTATGCTGCTAATTGTTGTAATGAGATAATTGTTATACAGCAATAGAAGACAAATGCAAAGACTTACATTTAACTTATAGTAATCGAGACAGTGTGGTATTGACATAAGGATTGAAAATAGCTCAATGGAACACAACAGAATTCAGAAATAGACCCACACATAAAGTCAATTGATTTTTGACCAAGGGACCAATATAATTCAAAGAGGGCAGTCTCTCCAAAGAATGGTGTTAGTAGACTCTTTGACATACCAACCACCAAAAATAATTCAAGGTAGGATACAGAGAATACCTTGGGGTGGGCAAAGATTTCTTAGGCTGATGAATGAATAAAGATGTGGGATATACATATGAATATATTATTTGGCAATGAGAAAGAAGAAAATTCTGTCATTTTGATGATACGAGTGGATCCTGAAGACATAATGTTAAATGAAATAAGTCAGACAGAAAAAGACAAACATCATACAATATCACTTATGTGTGAAATTTTAAAAAGCCAAATTTATAGGAGCAGAGAGTAGATTAGTGGTTACCAAGAACTGGGGCTGGAAGAAATGGGGAGATCCTGGTCAAAGGGTACAAACTCCCATCTATAAGATGAGTAAGTTCTATGGATCTAATGTACATCGGGGGGACTATAGTTAACTCTGTGTGTGTGTGTGTGTGTGTGTATTTTCCTCCACATCTTAGTTCGCCTACCAGGGATTGAACCCAGGTCCTCAGCAGTAAGAGCACAGAGTTTTAACCACTGGACCACTGGGGAATTTCCAACAATGTTTTATTATATGCTGGAAAGTTGCTAAAAGAGTAGATCTCAAATATTCTTTCCACAGAAAAGAAATGGTAATTATGTGAGGTGATGGAGGTGTTAACTAACTCTATTGTGGTAAACACTTCAAAATATATGTGTATAAAATCATCACATTATTTATCTTAAACTTACACAATATGAGGTCAATTATATCTCAATAAAACTAAGGGGAAAACCACATATGTCCACAAAGACTTGTACAAGAATGTTTATAACAACTTTGTCATAAATGGTAAAAACCTGGTAACAAGCTAAATGTCCCTAAACAATTGAAGGGTAAACACATTATCCTATATTTATACAAAGAAATACTACTCAGCAGTGCAAAGAAGCATATTAGTGACACATACAACAAAAGTGAATGGATTTCAAAAACAGTATGCTGCATCAAAGAAAGCTAGACACAAAAGAGTACATACCTGATAATGCCATTTATATAAAGATCTACAGGTAAAACTAAGCTGCAGTGATGGAAATCAGAACAGCAATGGGCTCTCGATGAGAGGTAACTGATGGAAGGGAACTGGAGAAAACTTCCTGGGGGATAAAAATGTTCTGTATGTTAATCCGGGTGCATGTATTTGTCAAAAAACTCACTCAGCTGTATACTTAGAATCTGAACATTTTATTACATGTAAATAACCGTGCAAGAAGATGAATTTGAATGCTTTGACAGGGCAGGCACTTTATAGATCCTGGCTATTTATTGCACTGCAAACATACTAGTTGGTTTACATCAGTCCTGAGAGAGACCTAGAAAATGGGAGGAGTGTCGAATTGAGTCTTAAGAAGGAAAGGAGAGAATGGAGAAGGGAGCCATTCAAATGGAAAATAAACACAAACCAAAGAGGTTGAATATTCACTTGGCCTTGGGTCTTACATTGCCTTGGACTATTTTCCCCTTTTCTCTTTAAGATGAGATTTCAAACTCTTCAAGGGTGGTGATGCGTCTTATAAGCCTTTGCATTTCTTATAACTCTAGCACTATTTTCTGAAGAGAGATAGAATTTGGTAATACCATAGAAAGAGAGAGAGGCAGCGAGCTGTGATTTCAAATATTTTTCAGTGAGTTTTTGCGTGTGTTTCCTGGAATGGTTGACTAACAAATTACATGAGAACCAGGACTGTTCTGTGTTTCCCAGTCGGGCTTGGTGTCTGGCACATGGAATAATGTATTTTCATTGATTAACTGAAGTGTACACTAGAGAGAAAAGTAAATGAGCTTCTCTCAAAGGCCTATTGTCTCTCCTCCCTCACCATCCCCCACAATCTCTCAGCAGTGGAAATCTTTAAGTATGCTTTTTGTTGTTTTACAGCCGTTTGCATTTAAACTGGGCGTATCTCTATCCCATTTTATTAGCTATTTCTCATACCAGCCCTGTGAGGTTAGCGCTGTTATCTGCATGTTACAGGCAAGGGCACTGGGAGGTGAAGCCATTTGCCCAGGTCAGGATCCACAATGAGCTGCTGGGAGGGGTGGGATGTGAGTGCACTGGGTCCCTTTCCAGCCAGCTTTGCTGGTCCAAAGAGTGTGTGGCTTCCAACAAGACAATAAAATGTGGATTTTCTATACCAGACTTTGAAAACCATTTTAAAGACATTTATTCCAAGAAGAAAGAGATAGGATTGTAATTCTTTGGCCTGATTCCTTTTCCTGAGAATTTTTTAGCTACTGCCTGGCTGCCTGGGCTTCCCTGATGGCTCAGAGGTAAGAATCTGCCTGCAATGCAGGAGGCACAGGTGATGTGGGTTCGATCCTTAGGTGGGGAAGATCCCCTGGAGGAGGAAATGGCAACCCCCTCCAGTATTCTTGCAGGGAAATGCCATGGACAGAGTAGTCTGGAGAGCTATAGTCCATGGGGTCTCAAAGAATCAGACATGAATGAGCAACTAAGCACGCACACGAGGGCTGCCTAGGTTCAAGTTCTTTGAAATGACTCATTCTATCTAGAGATTCAGCACCTTTAGTTCCTACTCTAAACTGTTTATTTAACTTATATACAGAGTACATCATCAAAAACGCTGGGTTGGATGAAGCACAAACTGGAATCAAGATTGCCAGGAGAAATATCAATAACCTCAGATATGCAGATGACACCACGCTTATGGCAGAAAGTGAAGAGGAACTCAAAAGCCTCTTGATGAAAGTGAAAGTGGAGAATGAAAAAGTTGGCTTAAAGCTCAACATTCAGAAAACAAAGATTAGGTCATCCGGTCCCATCACTTCATGGGAAATAGATGGGGAAACAGTGGAAACAGTGTCAGACTTTATTTTTCTGGGCTCCAAAATCACTGCAGATGGTGACTGCAGCTATGAAATTAAAAGACGCTTACTCCTTGGAAGGAAAGTTATGCCAACCTAGACAGCATATTGAAAAGCAGAGACATTACTTTGCCAACAAAGGTTCGTCTAGTCAAGGCTATGGTTTTTCCTGTAGTCATGTATGGGTGTCAGAGTTGGACTGTGAAGAAAGCTGAGCGCCGAAGAATTGATGCTTTTGAACTGTGGTGTCGGAGAAGACTCTTGAGAGTCCCTTGGACTGCAAGGAGATCCAACCAGTCCATTCTGAAGGAGATCAGCCCTGGGATTTCTTTGGAAGGACTGATGCTAAAGCTGAAACTCCAGTACTTTGCCCACCTCATGCGAAGAGTTGACTCATTGGAAAAGACTCTGATGCTGGGAGGGATTGGGGGCAAGAGGAGAAGGGGACGACAGAGGATGAGATGGCTGGATGGCATCACAGACTCGATGGACGTGAGTCTGAGTGAACTCCGGGAGTTGGTGATGGACAGGGAGGCCTGGCGTGCTGCGATTCATGGGGTCACAAAGAGTCAGACACGACTGAGTGACTGATCTGATCTGATCTGATCTGATCTATGGCAGAAAGCGAAGAAGAACTAAAGAGCCTCTTGATGAAAGTGAAAGAGAGTGAAAAAGTTGGCTTAAAACTCAACACTCAGAAAACTAAGATCATGGCATCTGGTCCCATCACTTCATGGGAAATAGATGGGGAAACAATAGAAACAGTGACAGACTTTATTTTTGGGGTCTCCAAAATCACTGTGGATAGTGACTGCAGCCGTGAAATTAAAAGATGCTTGCTCCTTGGAAGAAAAGCTATGACCAACCTAGACAGCATGTTAAAAAACAGAGACATTACTTTGCCAACAAAGGTCCATCTAGTCGACCTATGGTTTTTCCAGTAGTCCTGTATGGATGTGAGAGTTGGACTACAAAGAACGCTGAGCACCGAAGAATTAATGCTTTTGAACTATGGTGTTGAAGAAGACTCTTGAGAGTCCCTTGGACGGCAAGGAGATCCAACCAGTCTATCCTAAAGGAAATCAGTCCTGAATGTTCATTGGAAAGATTAATGCTGAAGCTGAAACTCCAATACTTTGGCCACCTGATGCCAAGAACTGACTCATTGGAAAAGACCTTGATGCTGGGAAAGATTGAAGGCGGGAGGAGAAGGGAAAGACAGAGAATGAGATGGCTGGATGGCATCACCGACTCAACGGACATGAATTTGAGTAAACTCCAGGAGCTGGCTATGGACAGGGAGCCCTGGCGTACTGCAGTCCACGAGGTCGCAAAGAGTCAGACATGACTGAGCGACTGAACTGAACTGAACTGAGTTCCTGCTCAGATCCTCCATCTCCAGAAGTCCCCCTCCCTTTAGCAACCTCCCAGTAGAGCCCACCCAGATAGTATAATCTTAAACAATATTTTAATTGGAGTAAATTTTATAAAGTTGGAAGGGAATTTAGGGCTTATTTAATCAGGAAATATTTAATGTGGTTTGTTCAGTTCAGTTCAGTCACTCAGTCGTGTCTGACTCTTTGCAACACCATGGACTGCAGCATGCCAGTCTTTCCTGTCCATCACCGACTCCTGGAACTTGCTCAAACTCATGTCCATCACATTGGTGATGCCATCCAGCCATCTCATCCTCTATCATCCCCTCTCCTCCTGCTTTCAATCTTTCCCAGAATCAGAGTCTTTTCCAGTGAGTTAGTTCTTAACATCAGGTGGCCAAAGAACTGGAGCTTCAGCTTCAGCATCAGTCCTTCCAGTGAATATTCAGGATTAATTTCCTTTGTGATTGACTGGTTTGATCTCCTTTCAATCCAAGGGACTCTCAAGAGTCTTCTCCAATACCACAGTCCAAAAGCATCAATTCTTTGGCACTTAGCTTTCTTTATGGTCCAAGTCTCACATCCATACATGACTACTGGAAAAACCATAGCTTTGATTAGACAGACCTTTGTTGGCAAAGTAACGTCTCTGCTTTTTAACATGCTGTCTAGGTTGGTCATAGCCTTTCTTCCAAGGAGCAAGCATCTTTTAATTTCATGGCTGCAGTCACCATCTGCAGTGATTTTGAAGCCCCCCAAAATAAAGTCTGACACTGTTTCCACTGTGTCCCCATCTATTTCCCATGAAGTGATGGGACCAGATGCCATGATCTTCGTTTTCTGAATGTTGAGTTTTAAGCCAACTTTTTCACTCTTCTCTTTCACTTTCATCAAGAGGCTCTTTAGTTCTTCTTCGCTTTCTGCCTAAGGGTGGTGTCATCTGCATATCAAACTTCCATAAATCTAAAACATATGTAAAATTGTGAATCAGGATCCGTATAACTTTTTTCCCCCTTAGAAGATCAATCTTTCAGATAATTCTCGTTAAAAGTGGTCATGTCCCGAATGGACAGGAAAATTGAAGCAAAGTGAGTTTAGAGAACCTGCCTTAATTTTACACAGCCAGACAACTCCATCCAGACTCTCAATTCTCCAGGAAGACAGCAGAACTGACTTCTCGTGCTTCCTGGAACATGCATTTCATTTGAAGAATTAACACCCACAGGCTCTTTGACTCAGATACTTAGTTCTAAGAAACTGGTTTACCCCATATGGCATCCTTCATTAAGATAAAACCACCAGTCTTTTCCTTCAGCTGCATAAATCGGCTCTCCTGGAGGACAGTCAGCAGAGGGATGCAGGATTTCTGTGTCCTTTTCCTGAACGGAAGATGGAACATCAGCATTTCCAGAATTCCTGGTTCTGATACCACGGCCCAAGATGATCAGCGATCCTATTATCTCGTCACCTGCTGACTCCCTTCAGACACTGGATTCAATTAAGACAAATGGTTTTCAATCTAGTTTCACTTTAGATTTCCCCCAGGGGAAATTTTTCAAAATCCCCCTGCCCATGGCCAGCCTGCACCCTAGACCAATTAAATCCAACCTTCCAAAGAAAGGACACAATATAGAGTATTTTTTAAAGATTATGATGCGTAGCTAAAGTTGAAAACCACTAATAAAAGCAAGAGAAAAAACCGTACTGCTTAGACTCCTATTATGTACCAGGGTTTTACGTACACTAGCCCTTTTTCTCCTTCCAACTCAGAGAGGCTCTATAACTTTTCTAAAAATCACAGCTGGAAAGTGGCAAAGCATAGCTTTAAATCCAGGTCCTTGTAATTCCTGGATTTAAAGCTATACTTTCATTGTAGGAACATATGGCTTCCTGAAAGCTATCTATAAAACACAGATTCAGTGATGATCAAAGGAGTCACCATCAAGCACCTGGTACATAGGAGATGGGCCTGAATAATCTCTATTACTCCATTTCTCTGCCTATTCATTTATCTAGAACATTCCTTCTGGCCATGCTATGACATGACACCAAGACTTTAGGTTAGGGAACTTTGGGTTAACCTCAGCGACTACATAGTCATTACGCCTTCTTTATACATTAACCATCAGTTTCAGTTCAGTTGCTCAGTCGTGTCCAACTCTTTGCGACCCCATGAACCGCAGCACGCCAGGCCTCCCTGTCCATCACCAACTCCCGGAGTTCACTCAGACTCACGAACATCGAGTCTGTGATGCCATCCAGCCATCTCATCCTCTGTCGTCCCCTTCTCCTCCTGCCCCCAATCCCTCCCAGCATCAGAGTCTTTTCCAATGAGTCAACTCTTCGCATGAGGTGGCCAAAGTACTGGAGTTTCAGCTTTAGCATCAGTTCTTCCAAAGAACACCCAGGTTGATCTCCTTTAGAATGGACTGTTTGGATCTCCTTGCAGTCCAAGGGACTCTCAAGAGTCTTCTCCAGCACCACAGTTTAAAAGCATCAATTCTTCGGCGCTCAGCCTTCTTCACAGTCCAACTCTCACATCCATACATGACCACTGGAAAAACCATAGCCTTGACTAGACGGACCTTTGTTGGCAAAGTAACGTCTCTGCTTTTGAATATGCTATCTAGGTTGGTCATAACTTTCCTTCCAAGGAGTAAGCGTCTTTTAATTTCATGGCTGCAGTCACCATCTGCAGTGATTTTGGAGCCCCCAAAAATAAAGTCTGACACTGTTTCCACTGTTTCCCCATCTATTTCCCATGAAATGATGGGACCAGATGCCATGATCTTCATTTTCTGAATGTTGAGCTTTAAGCCAACTTTTTCACCCTCCTCTTTCACTTTCATCAAGAGGCTTTTTAGTTCCTCTTCACTTTCTGCCATAAGGGGGGTGTCATCTGCATATCTGAGGTTATTGATATTTCTCCCGGCAATCTTGATTCCAGCTTGTGCTTCTTCCAGGCCAGCGTTTCTCATGATGTACTCTGCATAGAAGTTAAATAAGCAGGGTGACAGTATACAGCCTTGATGTACTCCTTTTCCTATTTGGAACCAGTCTGTTGTTCCATGTCCAGTTCTAACTGTTGCTTCCTGACCTGCATATAGGTTTCTCAAGAGGCAGGTCAGGTGGGCTAGTATGCCCATTGGGATCCACATAGTCAAAGGCTTTGGCATGGTCAATAAAGCAGAAATAGATGTTTTTCTGGAACTCTCTTGCTTTTTCGATGATCCAGCGGATGTTGGCAATTTGATCTCTGGTTCCTCTGCCTTTTCTAAAACCAGCTTGAACATCAGGAAGTTCACGGTTCATGTATTGCTGAAGCCTGGCTTGGAGAATTTTGAGCATTACTTTACTAGCGTGTGAGATGAGTGCAATTGTGCGGTAGTTTGAGCATTCTTTGGCATTGCCTTTCTTTGGGATTGGAATGAAAACTGACCGTTTCCAGTCCTATGGCCACTGCTGAGTTTTCCAAAATTGCTGGCATATTGAGTGCAGCACTTTCACAGCATCATCTTTCAGGATTTGAAATAGCTCAACTGGAATTCCATCACCTCCACTAACTTTGTTCGTAGTGATGCTTTCTAAGGCCCACTTGACTTCACATTCCAGGATGTCTGGCTCTAGGTCAGTGATCACACCATCATGATTATCTGGGTTGTGAAGTTCTTTTTTGTACAGTTCTTCTGTGTATTCTTGCCATCTCTTCTTAATATCTTCTGCTTCTGTTAGGTCCATACCATTTCTGTCCTTTATCAAGCCCATCTTTGCATGAAATGTTCCCTTGGTATCTCTAATTTTCTTGAAAGATCTCTAGTCTTTCCCATTCTGTTGTTTTCCTCTATTTCTTTGCTTTGATCCCTGAGGAAGGCTTTCTTATCTCTTCTTGCTATTCTTTGGAACTCTGCATTCAGATGCTTATATCTTTCCTTTTCTCCTTTCCATTTCACTTCTCTTATTTTCACAGCTATTTGTAAGGCCTCCCCAGACAGCCATTCTGCTTTTTTGCATTTCTTTTCCATGGAGATGGTCTTGATCCCTGTCTCCTGTACAATGTCACGAACCTCAGTCCACAGTTCATCAGGCACTCTATCAAATCTAGCCCCTTAAATCTATTTCTCACTTCCATTGTATAATCATAAGGGATTTGATTTAGGTCATACCTGAATGGTCTAGTGGTTTTCCCTACTTTCTTCAATTTAAGTCTGAATTTGGCAATAAGGAGCTCATGATCTGAGCCACAGTCAGCCCCTGGTCTTGCTTTTGCTGACTGTATAGAGCTTTTCCATCTTTGGCTGCAAAGAATATAATCAATCTGATTTCGGTGTTGACCATCTCGTGATGTCCGTGTGTAGAGTCTTCTCTTGTGTTGTTGGAAGTGGGTGTTTGCTATGACCAGTGCATTTTCTTGGCAAAACTCTATAGTCTTTGCCCTGCTTCATTCTGTATTCCAAGGCCAAATTTGCCTGTTACTCCAGGTGTTTCTTGACTTCCTACTTTGCATTCCAGTCTCCTATAATGAAAAGGACGTCTGTTTTGGGTGTTAGTTCTAAAAGGTCTTGTAGGTCTTCACAGAACCGTTCAACTTCAGCTTCTTCAGCATTACTGGTTGGGGCATAGACTTGGATTACTGTGATATTGAATGGTTTGCCTTGGAAATGAACAGAGATCATTCTGTCATTTTTGAGATTGCATCCAAGTACTGCATTTTGGACTCTTTTGTTGACCATGATGGCTACTCCATTTCTTCTGAGGGATTCCTGGCCACAGTAGTAGATATAATGGTCATCTGAGTTAAATTCACCCATTCCAGTCCATTTTAGTTCTCTGAATCCTAGAATATCTACATTCACTCTTGCCATCTCCTGTTTGACCACTTCCAATTTGTCTTGATTTATGGATCTAACATTCCATGAATGTTCCTATGCAATATTGCTCTTTACAGCATTGGACCTTGCTTCTATCACCAATCACATCCACAACTGGGTATTGTTTTTGCTTTGGCTCCATCCCTTCATTCTTTCTGAAGTTATTTCTCCTCTGATCTCCAGTAGCATAATGTAACAGTAACCATGTTACTTTGTAATTTCATTGTATGGGATATTAGGTTTTAGGCCACTTAAATTGATGGACTATATATAAAAATATGTCTTTTTACCCATTGCAATCATGTTAAAGATGTTTTAACGCTCTGCAGTCAGACATGACTGAGTGCCTTCACTTTCACTTTTCATTTTCATGCATTGGAGAAGGAGAAGGCAACCAACTCCAGTGTTCTTGCCTGGAAAAATTCCGGGGACAGGGGAGCCTGGTGGGCTGCCGTCTATGGGGTCATACAGAGTCGGACACCACTGAAGCAACTTAGCAGTGGCAGCAGTCATTACTTCTCTCTTGTCATTATAGAATGGTATAATTCTCCATTTAACTCATGGAAAGTTAAAAAAACTAAGATGAAGACTTCTGATTCCATCATGGAAAATAGAAGGGGGAAAAGTGGAAGCAGTGACAAATTTTATTTTCTTGGGTTCCAAAATCACTACAAACAGTGCCTGCAGCCATAAAATTAAAAGACACTTGCTCTGTGGAAGGAACTATGGCAAACCTAGACAACGTATTAAAAAGCAGAGACATCACTTTGCTGACAAAGGTCCATATAGTTAAAGCTATGGTTTTTCAAGTAGTAATGCATGGATGTGAGAGTTGGACCATAAAGAAGTCTGAGAGCCAAAGAATTGATGTTTGGACTTGCGGTGCTAGATAAGACACTTCAGAGTCCCTCAGACTGCAAGGAGATCAAACCAGTCAATCCTAAAGGAAATCAACCCTGAATATTCGTTGGAAGGATTATTGCTTAAGCTGACTGAGCTCCAGTACTTTGGCCACCTGATGTGAAGAGCAGACTCACTGGAAAAGACCCTGATACTTGGGAAGATTGAAAGCAAAAGGAGAAGGGGGTGGCAAAAGATGAGATGGTTAGATAGCATCCCTGACTCAATGGATGTGAATTCGAGCAAACTTGAAGAGATAGTGAAGGACAGGGAAGCCTGGTGTGCTGCAGTCCATGGGGTTGAAAAGGGTTGGACATGACTTAGTGACTGAACAACACCAACAACAATGTTGGCTTTAGTGGCACTGCCCACTCACAAAGTTGAAACCTTGTATAACCAGATCATCTATCCATTCATCACTGTCTTCATAAGACTAGAACAGAGGCCTGTGCCCTAGTAATTCTGAAGTTTCCCCCTTTCTTCTAGTATATTTATGAGACTTGCAAATCGTTAAAAAATGTTTTTCTGACTTGGTGACATTCATTCAAACAGGATATGAATGGGAGCAGGAGCTTTAAGACAAGATGCCTCCTTCATCGCTTGCATGCTCCAGTGTGTACGACTCTTTGTGACCCCATGGACTGCAGCCAAGCAGGCTCCTCTGTCCATGGAATTTTCCAGGCAAGAATAATGGGGTGGGTTACCATTTCCTGTTCCAGGGGATCTTCCTGACCCAGGGATTGAACTCATGTCTCTGGCATCTTGTGCATTGGCAGATAGATCCTTTACAAACTCTACCACCTTGGAGGCCTCCTTGGAGTGGAACAAATGTTGGCACCTTCCAAGGAGGAAAGGAAATGACATTGTTCAGAATGCCTCCATCTGCTGACAGGTACTGAAGCGTTTGACTGAAGCAATAATAGTAATGATAGCTAATGTTTACTGCAGCCTCTTAGTCCAGGCATTGTCTGAAGTGCATGTTGGTGAGAGAGAGAGCCAGGATTCAAACCCAGGCGGTCTGAATCCAGAATCTGGTTTCTAACTTCATGGTTATATTTTGGGAGCTACCAGTGGGCTGCAGGGATGCTAAAGAGGAAGTGGGGTCACCATGCTTTTATCCTTCCTTTGTCTTCCTTTTCTTCCCAATTATTGTTTACCAAGTTGAAGAAAATAAGGAAACCCCTAGACCATTCAGGTATGACCTGAATCAAATCCCTTAGGATTATACAGTGGAAGTGACAAATAGATTCAAGGGATTAGATCTGATAGACAGGGAGCCTGAAGAACTATGGACAGAGGTTCATGACATTGTATAGGAGGCAGTGATCAAGGCCATCCCCAAGAAAAAGGAGAGCAAAAAGGCAAAATGGTTGTCTGAGGAGGCCTTACACACAGCTATGAAAAGAAGAGAAGCGAAAAGCAAAGGAGAAAAGGAAAGATATACCCATCTGAATGTAGAGTTCCAAAGAATAGCAAGGAGAGATAAGAAAGCCTTCCTCAGTGATCAATGCAAAGAAATAGAGGAAAATAATAGAATGGGAAAGACTAGAGATTTCTTCAAGATAATTAAAGATACCAAGGGAACATTTCATGCAAAGATGGGCACAATAAAGGACAGAAATGGTATGGACCTAACAGAAGCAGAAGATATTAAGAAGAGGTGGCAAGAATACACAGAAGAACTATACAAAAAAGATCTTCATGACCCAGATAACCATGATAGTGTGATCACTCACCTATAGTCAGACATGCTGGCATGTGAAGTCAAGTGGGCCATAGGAAGCATCGCTACGAACAAAGCTAGTGGAGGTGATGGAATTTCAGTTGAGCTATTTCAGATCCTAAACAATGATGCTCTGAAAGTTCAGTTCAGTTAAGTTCAGTCACTCAGTCGTGTCCGATTCTTTGCGACCCCAATGAATCGCAGCACGCCAGGCTTTCCTGTCCATCACCAACTCCCGGAGTTCACTCAGACTCACGTCCATCGAGTCAAATCCTCCCAGCATCAGAGTCTTTTCCAATGAGTCAACTCTTTGCATGAGGTGGCCAAAGTACTGGAGTTTCAGCTTTAGCATCATTCCTTCAAAAGAAATCCCAGGGCTGATCTCCTTCAGAATGGACTGGTTGGATCTCCTTGCAGTCAAAGGGACTCTCAAAGTCTTCTCCAACACCACAGTTCAAAAGCATCAATTCTTCAGTGCTCAGCCTTCTTCACAGTCAACTCTCACATCTTCGTTTTCTGTTTTCTGAAACAAGCTGTTGAAAGCTTGCACTCAATTTTTGGAAAACTCTCCACTTGGAAATCTGTTGCAGGTTTCATTCAATCCCAAAGAAAAAGTTAAAGAATGAACTGGAACAAAGTGGAAAATTCTCAAGCCAGAACTGGTTCCAAATTTCAAGCTGGATTTAGAAAAGGCAGAGGAACCAGGATCCCATCACTGGTTGGATCATCAGAAAAAAGACAAGAAAAAAACATCTAGATGGTATGAAACACTGTGGGATCAACAAGTGCATAAAATTCTGAAAAAGATGGAAACTTTATTTCCTGGGTATGCAGGTCAAAAACAGTTAGAACTGGACATGGAACAACAGACTGGTTCCAAACTGCCCATCACTTCATGGGAAATAGATGGAGAAACAGTGGAAACAGTGTCAGACTTTATTTTGGGGGGCTCAAAAATCACTGCAGATGGTGACTGCAGCCATGAGATTAAAAGACGCTTACTCCTTAGAAAGAAAGTTATATCCAACCTAGATAACATATTCAAAAGAAAAGACATTACTTTGCCAACAAAGGTCCGTCTAGTCAAGGCTATGGTTTTTCCTGTGGTCATGTATGGATGTGAGAGTTGGACTGTGAAGAAAGCTGAGCACCAAAGAATTGATGCTTTTGAACTGTGGTGTTGGAGAAGACTCTCGAAAGTCCTTTGGACTGCAAGGAGATCCAACCAGTCCATTCTGAAGGAGATCAGCCCAGGGTGTACTTTGGAAGGAATGATGCTAAAGCTGAAACTCCAGTACTTTGACCACCTCATGCGAAGAGTTGATTCATTGGAAAAGACTCTGATGCTGGGAGGGATTGGGGGCAGGAGGAGAAGGGGATGACAGAGGATGAGATGGCTGGATGGCATCACTGACTCGATGGACGTGAGTCAGAGTGAACTCCAGGAGTTAGTGATGGACAGGGAGGCCTGGCTTGCTGTGATTCAATGGGGTCGCAAAGAGTCGGGCACGACTGAGAGACTGATCTGATCTGATCTGATCTGATGTATTGGAATACAAATTTTGGTTATTTCTGGTTGGTAGGAATATAGTTGATATTTTCCCGTTTTTTTTTTTCCCCCCTGGATTTTCTGACTTTCCTACAAGGAACATGATACAGAACATTGTATGGAACATTGTGTAGATAGGATTGCTCTTGGCTACAAGTAACAAAAAGCCAAACTCAGTGGTTCAGTGGCTCAACAAAGTGAGGACCAAAGTCTGAAATTTTTACGGTTTTTCCTTCATGATCTTGATGCGTCCACAGCCCCTCCAGTCATCACATGTGTTTTCAGAGTACAAAGCGGGACCAGAAGGACTGCTGCCTTTCTCAGGAAAACAAGAGCTTTCCCAGGGACTCCAGGACAGACTTACGTCCCACTGGCCAGACTGGTGCCACAATACTACGGCTAGCTGTAAAGCTGAAGAGAGAACGGAGGTGGGAAATGGAGGTGAGTCAGCCCCTTTGCAACATCTGCCACAAACATAGATTGCTTTTGTCATAAAAAATAAAGGTTATTAAAACATTTCAAACAAAAAAAAAAATTGGGGGTGGGGGGCGATTTACCTTAATGCCTCCTCTGCCACCCTCCCATCCACTCTGGCTGCAATAGCTAGAAAATCATATTCACTGAGCCAAAAGGGTGGGGAAGGATGAAGAAACTTGAGTGGAGGCTGCACCCTCTAGGTGGAGGGAGTGGAGAGATGGGCAGAGTGCCAGAGACCTGGGAAATCAGCCTGTTGCTTATTCAGCCAGCTTCATCTAGGTGTCCCTGATCTGTGTGGCTACACAAAGCTTATCAACAGAGACTTTTGCAACGTCGATACTTTTGGCCCTGCTGTTATTGTGTAGTGTGCAGAGCTGGCTTTGGTAGTTCATCAAGCTTACTCTGGGCTCAGCAGGGCTTCCTAATGAGCATAAAGAACATGTTCATGACTCCTACTGAGAGACTGGACCCAGATTGCCTGGCTCTAGATCCTGGCTGTGCCACTTACCTGTTATGTGATCTTGGACCAGTTACTTAAGCAATCTGTGTTTTGCTTCTTCAACTGTTAAATGGGAATAATAATAGTGTGCATTTCATAGGTTTGTTTTGAAAGGTTAGATGAGTCAGTATTTGTCAAATGCCTGCAATGTATCACATGGTAAATGCTATAGAAGTATTTGTTTAGAAAATAAATGTAAGAAAGGCAGAAACAGCCATTGCTGTCTGAATCCTATTTGTTTGAAGTCACATCTTACATGACATAAATCTGAAACACCTAAAGCTACAAAGAAGGGCTGAATTTTCTTCCTGTTCCCTGCCAGCCACCCCACTTGGTCTCAGTAGGGAGCAGGGGAGGCAGAGGAGAACCCACAGGAAGCTAAGAGCTATGGAACACCTTCTGGGTGGTGTAGCAAGCAGTTCATTAAATCTTATGAGGCAGGTATATATTTTACAGGTCTTCATTTTACAGGTGGGGAAACTGAGGCTCAGAGGAATGGAGTAATTAGGCCACAGTCATATGTTGGGATTCAACCCTATACCCTGAATATTACATGTTAAGATATTTACACAGGGCAACTTTCCTGTACAAATCGTAAAAGGTTTAACATATACATCAATCCCTAGTTGAAAAAGACTTTGTACTTAAAAGACCCTATCACAAATCCTTCTGTAAAATGCTGTATTTATCTATATTTAATTTGGCAAATTTGAACTTTCATATATTGTGTTTTCTTACAATATATAGTGTGTCTCTCTTGTTTAAAAAATAAATTCCAAGGCTGAAACTCCAGCTAAAATTCTTTTGTAGGGTAGTGGGGAGGAAGGAGTGTTAGTGGACTTTTTTGCCCTTGTTTGTTTGTTTGTGTCTGTGTGTGTGTATGTGTTTTTTGAAGTGTAGAATACAGTATCCAAATATAGGATGTACCCTTGAAAATAGCTGAAGCTTATAACCCTTATTCCCATATCCCAGGTGGCACCAGTGGTAAAGAACCCACCTGCCAAAGCAGGAGACATAAGAGACGTGGGTTTGATCCTTGGATCAGGAATATTCCCTGGAGAAGGGAATGGCAACCCACTCCAGTATTCTTGCCTGGAGAACCCCATAGACAGAGAAGCCTGGCAGGCTACAGTCCATGAGGTTGCAAAGAGTCGGACACGACCTAGGACACACACATAACCCTTATTAGCAATAAATGACCATTTTGTTGCCACTTCCAGGCATACTGTCTTGAAGCTCAAAGCCTGGCTTAAACCAGTTGAAATTCTGCATAACTAACATCATAAATATCTTGCAGGTCAAATTCCTCCATTCCTCCTCTCTGCAGTGTTAATGCCACCTTTGAAATGCCAGTTCCAAAGAGATGCAACCAGACATAGCTCAATGGTTTCCTTTGTGACTCTGATCAAGTTCAAGCAAAATGTAAATGTTTCAGGAGAGTTCTCTATTCTTGCCCTTTAAGAAAAAAAGAAAAAAAAAAAAGATCTCTAAGCCCCACCCAACCCCACCCTTAGTTTCTAAGGTTCTGGAGTCAGCAGTGCAAAAGACAGAGCCAAAATATGAAGAACAGAAAAGAAAATGGGCTTTTTTTTTTTTTTAAACTTTTGTTCCCAGCTCTTATACCCCACCTCCCCTAAATTGAAGTCCAGGGATCTGGGATCTATCTGTCCCTGACCTGTGCCACCTGGGACCTCTCCCTGGCCTAGGGCCAGGCCTGTGCAGGCTGAAGTCCATTCCAGATCAACCCTTAAGGCCATCCAAGGGGAATTAACCCTTTCAAAAGGCAGGCGGTAACCTCCAACAGACCCACCTTCCTATTTCGAGTACTAATCTTTCCCCCTTTTATGCTTTTGGCTTCACAGTAGATCTCATTCTTCTGCCAGGAGGTTAGAGGGTGCAAACAGCCAAGAAGCAGCTGCAAGGAAGCTCTGAAGTGCCAATCTTGTAGGTAGGGCGACCGCCGCAGGCAGAAGAGACCAGGAGAGAGATTAAGTGAAACATTAGCCGTGGCCTTTTGGATTCAGTCCAGTGTCTTTCAATTATTTCTTTATGTGCTTTTGGTCCTGGGTTTATTTGGCATTGGACAGGCATCCATTAGAAGATTTCACAATGATTTGCCATGTTACAGTTCTAAACAGATGTGAACTTGTCACCAAAGGAAATTTATGTTTTACCATCTTTCCCCCCCCTTCTCCCTGGGGAGCTGCAGGGAAAAGCATTCCAAGCGAATTAATCAAAATGACTAGGTAATGCTCTAAAAATAATAAACGGTGTTGTAGTCTGGATCTCTTTCAAGTTTGAGCTTATTTTGTGAGCTTGAAGATCCATACATCACATTGCATGTATATATTTTTTATTAGAGTGAAGTGGGCAATTGCATAGTAACAGATAAGTTATTAAGACACATAAATGCAATTACTCTCATAACCCTGGACTGCATTTTAACTAAGTTAATTAAGCAACTGGGCCAAGGAGGGGGCAAAGGGTAGGTGTCTTAATGATTCCTTAACTTGCCTGCAGAAGCCAGCTATGCAAATCAGGACAGGCTATGACTCCGAAATCAGGGCTGGACAGAAACGGAGGGGCAAGGTTAGAATAATAACAAAAAGGGAGAATAAATGTCGCCTCTTCTTGGGCTTCCCTCAGCTGCTAACATAAGTTACACAGTTGCTAGACCGAGGCAGGAGGACTGGAAGTTTTGGAAAACAGGTTCTATAGTCAGTGGATAATGAAAAAACAAACAAGCTGGTAACATTATTATCACCATATTTTCAAAATATCTTCCAAAAGCTCCAAAAGAATACTTTTATATTAAAACAAACAAGCAAACAAACAAAAACCTGTAGCAGGGTCCTGGGTTCTCCATCTTGGAATGAGATTAGATAAGCCTCAGGGTGAGATTGGGAAGAGAAATCCATACTGGAAAAAAGGAAAGCATGGATGATAAGATAGATTTTTTTCTTATTTTAACTGATGCAGTTTTTCAATTTTCAATTGGACTCTTTTCCCTAATATATGTCCCAAATATCCAAGAGCAAGATATTCTCTAAAGATCTGTATCCAAACCACCCACAGCCCTCGATGAGAATTTACGTACATCAGGCAGGAGCTACTAAGCCAGTGTGACTGTGAGGAAAACTAGGAGCAAGGACTGCCCAGGTTTGTCATGCATGCCCTTTGTCTCCAAATGCAAGCCCTGCTGTTATTAGGCTAAATTATCCACAAAGATAATTCCAACCTAAGAAGTCTCATCCAGCCTCAGAATGCTTGTTAGATAATTCCCAGGTCTTCATTCTCCAGAAACGACGGATTGCAGTGTTGCTAATCTCAACCTGCTTTAGCCGGCTTCCATTCATCATGGCTGGCAGCAGAGACTAGAGGGTTATGGGTAATTGAATTCCAGCCAACCCTCCAACCTAATTTAAGTCAACCCTTTGACCTCTTACCTGACCAAATCTGCTGCCAGAGTTAGTAAATAAATATTGTTTTTCCATTAAAAGAAGCTTTTTTGAATGCCTACTATGTGTCAGCTTTGTGCAACATATCCTTTATCTCACCTCATTCATTCATTCTGTCAACACTTTGGTGGGAACCCAGACACGAGGAATTAACAGATAGTGAAGATGAGTGTAAAGGTCATCTCAGGGTCGGTCTGGTGGGGGAAATGTGTGCTCTGCAGACACCCTGACTTCCTATCTTTGAAAGAAGATAAATCTTTAGCTCTGACAGAAAGCCTGAAACCTCTTGTGCGCCAGAAAATGAAATGATAAACATTTCCCTTCTCTCAAAAAGAAGCCATGTAGGATCTTTGCAGTCCAAAGACTTCCATTCAAATCCTCCCTCCTCTGTATTTGACACACTGTGTCAGATATCTATTTAAGTTCTCTGGGCCTCATGTGATAAGGAGACCCGGGTGTGTTGTGGGGGAGGTGGAGGGGAAGGAGTAACAACCCTAACTGGCACAGTTATTGTGAGGACTTGAGAATTAAGTGCCATACTGTGGAGGGGAGCTCCTTGTAAACTGTAAAGCTCCTCACACGCAGGAGATTACTGCTAATAATTCTCACACACTGCTAAAACTACCAACCAGCTCTGAGACCATAACAGAAGGGCTTCTGATCGAACAGTAGACACTCTTATTTTAAATCATGGAAGCAAAAGTGTAATTTCTTGTGAAATTTGCTTCATTTATTTTCTTTGGTAAATCTCTGGGTCACCATCACATCTGCTGCCTGTATGTATGATCTGGGTTTTGTTGCCAGAAAGCGTTCTAACATTTCAAAAGCATTAGAAATCATGTTCCTGTACCTATTATTTCTCATCCTCAGTTAGAAACCAGCTCACCAGGGACTAGTCCTATTTGACTAGTTACCCTGCCCCCCACCTCAAGTCCATTCTAAAGCTGGCACTGAATGGCTACAGATAATATTCTTGGCAGCAAAATTTTTTTAGGAACAGTCAAGGTCTGTTCAGGGAAAAAATTAATGTATTTGAATAATTTATTTTCCCTTTTTAATTCTAAAACGATACGAGGCCCTAAGATTTCACAAGCAGCCAGAGGATCCTGAACAGCCAGAGCTGCTGGGTTTAAATGGTAATGCTAATGGAATTATCAGCTGATGCTGGATAACTGTCGGCTGAATAATTACCCAGGCAAAGATGAGGTATCGCTGAAGATAAACAGTGAAGGAGGGACCTCAGTGTTTATTTTCCACGCTGCAGCTTAATCTCCTCCACTGTTTAACTTCATCAGCATCACTGCTAACCCCAGGGCCACACAATTTCACTTAAAAGAAGGAAATTAAATCACCAAAACATACATGCAATTGTAAACAGAGCTGCAGGAGATGTGGGCTGGGATGTTTTTGCTGCTATAGTCAATGGCAAACAAGTGTTCCCTTTTACCGGCTCCTTCTCCATTGTGTGATGAAAAGGACAGCAACATTTACTGAGCATTCACCGTGGGGCCATGCTCTACATTAAGCATTTTCCATACATGGTTCTAGTTCATCTTCATGTGCAACAGAGTTAAGTACCAGTGGAGGGAGCTGGGTGTCAGAGAAGATAGGTAACTGGCCCAGGGTTCTAGGACTAGTGAGCAGTGGAGTAAGGCTTTCAATTCTGGTGGACCAGCTCCAGCTGTTCAAAGAAAAACACTGGAACACCCATGTTTCCCCATCTTGAGTCTGTTCTTGACTTCACAGATGAGTCCAGGCAGTTTTATGACTTCTACAGCTGCCCCATGCTATCTCTATTGGAAATGCTGCCAAATCTCCCGTCTGGTCCTACGTCTGGATTCTGTTTTATTGAGAAAGTATTTGCATCCAACCCCGTGTGGCCAATCTTGAACTTTGTAACTCAATTCAGAAGGCCTTCACATTGGCCAAGTTCCCTGCCTTCTTCAGCCAGTCTGTAAGTAATCACTGCCTCCTTCTAGTAGGTTCTTCCCCCCAGAATGTATGAAAATAAAATTTTTTTTAAACTAAAAGAATATTTCAGTGCACACGTGTTTATCCTCCACCAAATCCAACAATTGTTGTCGACATGCTGCCATATTTGATCAACTAATCAGTCAACTTTTCTATTTTTCTTTCTGAGCCATTGGGAAGTTAGCCTCAGAAATCGCTATGTCAGCCCAAAGCATCATTCAATGTGCATCTCCTAAGAATATAGAGCATTTCCTACAAGATCAGACCTGAGAAATTATAATTCCTTAATATCATCTATTATCTAGCTCAACGATAGATCTCTTAACCATTCTTTAACTTTTATGGATTTTTAAAAATTAATTTCACGCATGGTATTGGTAGTAATGTCTCTTTCAGTTCAGTTCAGTTCAGTCGCTCAGTCACGTCCAACTCTTTGCGACCCCATGAACCGAAGCACGCCAGGCCTCCCTGTCCATCACCAACTCCCGGAGTTCACTCAGACTCATGTCCATCAAGTCTGTGATGCCATCCAGCCATCTCATCCTCTGTCGTCCCCTTCTCCTCTTGCCCCCAATCCCTTCCAGCATCAGAGTCTTTTCCAGTGAGTCATCTTTTCGCATGAAGTGGCCAAAGTACTGGAGTTTCAGCTTCAGCATCAGTCCTTCCAAAGAAATCCCAGGGCTGATCTCCTTCAGAATGGACTGGTTGGATCTCCTTGCAGTCCAAGGGACTCTCAAGAGTCTTCTCTAACACCACAGTTCAAAAGCATCAATTCTTCGGCGCTCAGCCTTCTTCACAGTCCAACTCTCACATCCATACATGACCAGTCAGGAAAAACCATAGCCTTGACTAGACGGACCTTTGTTGACAAAGTAATGTCTCTGCTTTTGAATATGCTATCTAGGTTGGTCATAACTTTCCTTCCAAGAAGTAAGCGTCTTTTAATTTCATGGCTGCAGTCACCATCTGCAGTGATTTTGGAGCCCCCCAAAAATAAAGTCTGACACTGTTTCCACTGTTTCCCCATCTATTTCCCATGAAGTGATGGGACGGGATGCCATAATCTTTGTTTTCTGAATGTTGAGCTTTAAGCCAACTTTTTCACTCTCCACTTTCACTTTCATCAAGAGGCTTTTGAGTTCCTCTTCACTTTCTGCCATAAGGGTGCTGTCATCTGCATATCTGAGGTTATTGATATTTCTCCCGGCAATCTTGATTCCAGCTTGTGCTTCTTCCAGTCCAGCATTTCTCATGATGTACTCTGCATATAAGTTAAATAAGCAGGGTAGTCACTGGTAATCTGGAATCACCCCCGTCTCCATCTTTATTTTTTTCCTACACTACATTTAGTTTTCTAAGACTCTCTCTAGTATGGGCACAGCTGAATTGCTTCCTGTTCCTAAGGGTGTCTGCCAGTCTCTACTTTCAACTCTTATCCAACTGCTAGTGAGAAGGCAGCTCTAGACTTCCCATGTGGGATGGGCTTGGGAGTTGCAATGTAGTAATAAGGAGTGGCCGGGTGAGAGGACTTCTGCATAACAAAAGCATTTTAAAAGGCTTAAATTGTTGATTTATTTGACATGGCTGCTTCCCTTTCAGGTGATAAATGGTGAATGATACAGACTGAACAAACTGTCTACCTTCAAACCTCAGCTGTGCTACTTACAAGCTGTGTGACCTTGAACAAGTTATTTAACCTCTCAGTTACTCAGTCTTATTTTTTGTAAAATTTTTTTGTAAAATGGTGAATTAGAATAATGGAATCTAATTCACAGAGTTGGGCTGACGCGAGTTGGTAAGCGCAGAGCAGTGAGAATCCTGCCTGGAACAGCATGCTATCCACACGTGTTAGCCATCATCATTATTGAGTCTTCCCTCATCTACTAACTTCCCTCTTTAGTCATTTCCTGGAACTGGAGCATCCAGAATCTCTGGCTGCCTGATAGTTTTACCCACTGCCATTCGATTTTTTTAAATTGATTCTGATTGACCTAGGGAACATATAGTTTGCCCTCAACCACATCCTCTTTCCTCTCTCCCTAATTCTCTGTTTTGTTTTTCTAATCAAATTCTTTAAAAAAAATATCCATTTGGTCCTCCTTTTTCCTATTATGTTATACGTCTGGAATAACTTCCTTACTTTTTGGACTGAGACATAGCTTCACCCTTTGATTTAAGATGCAATTACATCAGTTATTTCTAGTCCAGGAAGTCTTTCTTGCTTAAGGGAAGGTCGAAGCCTCTTGGTTCCCATTCATTCTTTCGGTCAGACTGCCAGTCTTTCAGTGCACTTTGGGGCCCCCTATAAGGAACTGAGTCCTGGCTGAACACTGGAGTATACAGCAGTGAACTAGACCTCGTCCTCGATGTGGACAAATAACCAGCCAGCTACTCACAGTGATTCTGAATGGCAGGAAGGGATGGGTTGAAACAGGTAGTTCTGGACTCTCCCTGCACGTGGACCACACTAGAAGAAAAATTGCAAGAATGTTAATGGGTCCCTTTCTCCAAAGGTGTACTCTCCATTGTCCTGAAATTCTTGCCAGAGTACTTCTAGAGTGGCTAGTGTTGCTTCCTGTTTTTCTACAACTCCTTTCAACATTTCTAAACTCTTTTAAAGCTTCAGCTATTACTATTTCCATTAAAAAGTGTGTATTTTATTGGAATGACTGTTATAGCACAATAGCTTCATCTGAAGAATGGGGATAATACTAATACCTACCTTCCAGGACTGGCACAAACATTAAACGAGTTAATAGAAAAATGCTTAGAATGCAGTATAGATTTGTATGTTTGATAAATAAATAAAAATAAAGTTTGCTGAAATATCACAATGGAGTCAAAGACAGTATGACTCAGAGCAGGTGAGCTTTGAGGGGGTTCAGGGGCCCTGACTCAAGGAGCAGATGAAGCAGGAAGCTTTTGAAGACATTAAGGAGAGGCCAGAAGAAAATCCAAGTATTAATTTTGACTACTTGAAAAAAAGTGTTTTTGGTTTTTTTTTTCAATGTGGCCGCATGTACTTTCTTTATTCTGAGTTCTGGGCTCTAATAAACCACCTCCAAAACAAATATGCCATCATTTGGTGTGTTTCAAGAAAGAAACTTGCTGGGAGAAATAGTTTCCATGGATCTACTGAGTTTTGCACATCTTGTGAGGAGGGAGACTGACGCCCTTTGGGAATATCTTTTTGAGGATGCTTGTATAGTGAACAGCCTTGGAAGATAGAAATAGTGTCTCCCTCCAGTTTGAAGAGCAGAATGTTTGCTGCCATTATAAATGTTCAGGTTCCCTAAGCTCAGGTTCCTCCCCTGTAATGACGTTCCCATGACAACAGGATCATCTGGCCCTCTTCTCATCATCCTATGGGAACTGGGGGTCAGCTGACACAAAGGCTGATGCTCTGGTTGCTACTATTGCTGTGAGGAATAAACTGTTCTTTGTTTCTGAACCCAGAGTCTCAAACTTCTACCAACTCCCATGAAAATGCAGCAGACTAATTTGTTAGCTTGCAAGTAAGATAAATGGCAGCCCACTCCAGTGTTCTTGCCTGGAGAATCCCAGGGACGGGGGAACCTCGTGGGCTGCCGTCTATGGGTCGCACAGAGTCGGACACGACTGAAGCGACTTAGCAGCAGCAGCAGCAGCAAGTAAGGTAAAGTCTCAGATCTTCAAGGTTCTTGACACAACTATTATTTACAGTCCAGGTTCCTTCTCCTCTCACAGTCCCTTGTTGGGCAAGCAGTCCTAGGTGGTTCGTGGGGAGTGGGTGGCCCAGGTCTCTATCACACGATCCTTCTGCTTGAATAGGACAAGCATGTGGATCAAAGGCAAACAATCTATGGGCTAGATAGTAGTCCATGAAGCGGTCTAACATGCAAGCTTTTCCCTTTGGTGATAATAATGACTAACTTCACCAATCAGGTCCTTTGTCTCAGGAATCTGAGCTTAGGATACAGAGAATCTGTCAGTTAAAGTCGTGGAAGCAGCCATGGAGTGACCTGTAGAGGCAGACGCAAAGAGTTAACAGAGGCAGGCTAATGGCAGCTACTGGGACAGCGAGGAGCGTCAGTCAGTCAGGGCACAAGGAGGCATGCTGTCCCATTGTCTCCGAGAGCCCTGACCTCAAGGTCTCTCTGTGTCTCAGTCTGCTTGGGCTGCTGTAAGAAAATACCATAACTGGGCAGCTTGAAAGCCACAGAAACTTACTTCCCACACTTCTGGAGGGTGGGAAATCTGAGATCCAGGTGGCAGCAGATTCAATGTCTGGTGAGAACCTGTTCTTTCATGGACAGCCGTCTCCTACTGTAACCTCACAGGCAGAAGGGGCAAGCTAGCTGTCTTTCACAAAGACACAAATCCTGATCACGATGGTCCTGCCCTAGTGATCTTATCCCCTCTCAAAGGCCCTGTCTTTTCACACCACCACTTCAAGAGGTAGGATTCCAACATATGAATTTTGGAGGGGCACAGCTTTCAAACTGTATCTCTCTGTCTCCTGTCTTTCTTTTGGTGAAACTTGATTATTCAATGATTTCCCTACTCTTTGAAGCCGAGCAAAATGGCTAAGCTTTTTTGTTTGTTTTGTTTTTAGCTTTCCATCTTTCCTTTTAATAAAGCAGGGGAGACCTCACTGTCACATAATGGAATGATTACTGCCTCTCCCCAGCCCTTTCTCTTCCTCACTCAGACCAGATTACTATCTAAAAATGGTAACTCTGTTCTCTTCCCTCTTCCCCACTTCCTTCCCCTCTCCTTACCCTACCTAGTTCCTCCATCACTTCAGCCCCGTGTCCCATTTCAACAAGAATAACAAACTGTATATTTGACCTCCTGCCAAATGTGCCCATTTGAGATCACAGGCTTGTAAAAATGAAAGCTTGAGGGAGTCTTGCCTCTGTGACTTCCTTCTCCCTTTCTAACCCAGCAGAGCATTCCTGTTCAGTGACTCCCCAATAGCTCTGGGCTTATAATGTCCCAGTTTGCTGTGTTTTCTCTTTCTTCTTTTTGCCCCAATCCTTCTTTGTGTTGTCTGGCCCTCTCTGAGCCTCCCCACTGTCTCTTTTGTCAGTGGGAGGTTCATCCCAGCTCCTGGTGCTTGGTAGGCACACAATCACCATAAATTCCCAGACTCTTCACCCCAGCATTCTTTTTCTTCTGCCATCCTAACCCTTCTCTCCCACACTCTCTGCATCTCTTTTCATTCTTAAAATATATCTATGAAAAACCTAGAGAAAGAAAATAAAAGCAAAGACTAAAGAGTACTTAATAATTTTATTTTCTAAACAATAAAGAATACATAATGTGTGTTTTTTTGTAAATGGTTTTACAGATGACAGTGATAATCTAATAAGTGTTTATAGGACACATAATTGTGTATTTACAGCCTTCTGCTGTTTGAACATTTAAAGTTTTTACAAAGCAATCTGTACCACCAACACTCAGAATAGACATAATCTGGGGTGATTTAGGTTGGATCTGTTGTACAGCATTTTAGGGACTGATCCTAACACGATACTGTGGGGAAGTATTTGCTTTTCAAATAGTGTTCTTGTTGAAGTATGAGTCAGTTGGCTGAGATTAAGCCAAGGCTGGTGACAGCTACATGCATTTGGCAAACTCTTTGGGGGACAGAGTGGGAGGATGCAGGCCTAGTACGCAGAGACCATGTTCTCAGTGTCAAGTAGCAAGGTTCATGGGGTCTCTGGATCATCAGCCAGACCTAATCCATCAAGAGACCAGGAATTTGAAACAGACAGACTCATCAAAAAAAAAAATCAATAAAACACACAATGAGTTTTTCAAATGAACCAAATTATGTGTGAACATTGTAGAAACATTAGAAAACATAGCCAGGAAATTAATAAATAAAATTATCCATAATTTCACTACCCAGATATAACCACTGTTAACACTTTGATGTAGATCCAGTTTTATTTTCCATGTGTACTTATATTTTACACACATGCAAATGGGGAAAAATTCTCTTGCAGTTTAAAAAATTTTTTTTGCTTGCACTGTCTTGTGACCAAAAATTAGACATCCACAGCAAAAGGTTAAATGGTTACTTGGCATTTCACTGTGTGGACAGTCAAATGATCAAATAGATTAATAGGTAATTAACATATTTGATTATTTGGGTTGTTTTTAATTTTTCATTATTATAAATAGTGATGTCATGAACATCCTTGGACATTGAACATTTGCCTGACTATATCCTTGAGATAACGATCTAAAAAAGGAATTTCGAGGTCAAATGGCATGCAAATCTTCAGAGCTTAATTACCTACTACAACTATGAGCGCAGTGCTTAGTCGCTCAGTCTTATCTAACTCTTTGTGACCCCATGGACTGTAGTCTGCCAGGCTCCTCTCTCTATGGAATTTTCCAGGAAAGAATACTGGAGCAGGTTGCCATTTTCTACTCCAGGAGATGTTCCTGTCCCAGGGATGGAATCCCTGTCTCCTGCACTGGCAGGTGGATGCTTTACCACTGTGCTACCTGGAAAACCCTACTACAACAATACCTTCCAAAAAGTTTTAATCCATTACAGTTTCACCAGCAGTCACATTGGATTTTTGAGCAAAGCTTTCAGGCCAAGCTCAGTCCTAAGAAGGAGTTTGAGAATCACTTGCTGCTAAAAATCACAAGATGGCTTGAGGTAAGTGCAAAACGGAAAATACTGTTGTTCCTACAAGGCTCTTTGATGCTGTGACCTAGGTCAATTCTACCAAAAGGAAAAAATATCCTGTGTATGTAGACACAATATACACTGATCATGAAAGCAACCAAAACCCAGTGGTTTTCAAACTCTAAAGAAATAAACCCTGTCCAAGAATTCTTGGTCAGAAAAACAAGTTATCAAAGTAAGAGTATTCAATTTTCACAGCTGCATGACAAATTATCACACTTAGTAATTTAAAACAACACACATCTGCTATCTCACAGTTTCTTTAAGTCAGGAGTCTTGGCATACCTTATCTGGGATTTCTAAAAGGTTGTAGTTGAGATGGTAGCTAGGACTGGGTTCTCATCTAGAGAATCAGCCAGGAAAAGGTGGGCTTCTCAGCTCACTCCACTTACTGCTATAGGACTCATAGAAGCTTGATTCTTCAAAGCCAGCAAGGAGAGTAAGGCTTCACAGTGTATCTGCTAACAAGACAGAGTCTTACACAGTGTAACGTAATCATGACAGTGGCAGCCCATCCACTTTGCCATATAACAGAATCTAATTATGCCCATGGCACCCCACCACTTTTGCCATATTAGAAGCAAGTCATAGGTCCCAGCTACACTCAAAGGGAGGGAATTACACAAACACAGGAAAACCAAGATGTGGGGATCGTGAGGGCCACCCAAAGTCTCTTCATCATGGTAAACAACTCTGAAATTTCTCTCCTTAAAGTGCTTTCCACATGAGTAATCAAGGGGGCTGAAGATGGGAAAATATAAAAATCTGAAACTCATCAGCCTAAAAATAGTCTTCCTATGTCTCTCATTTCAACTGGAGGTGAATGACACAACATTCTGTAAACAATCCCTGGCCCTGTGATAAATGTGGCATCATCGAAGGTGCACCCTGGAGCGAGTGGTTCATGTCTTC
Source organism: Bos mutus (assembly GCF_027580195.1). NCBI lineage: Eukaryota > Metazoa > Chordata > Mammalia > Artiodactyla > Bovidae > Bos > Bos mutus. The sequence continues at coordinate 57,648,850 of NC_091622.1, read as the reverse complement.
CTGGGAATTCAGTTCTACATCCCTATGACTCAGTTATTTTCTCCCAATTTTGTCTTGTGGAATGAGGTGGCTTATTCCCAAACCCATGTCATGATGACCATAGCTGAGACATTTTCCATGTGAAGTTGTGCTCACTATTCTTATGTCTCTAATTACTATCTCCCTGAAGACCTAGCCATGAGCCTCCACAGCCCTTTGAAGAATTTAAAAAGCACAAAGGGAGGCAGGCAGTTTAAAATGTTCTTCAAAAACATGATAGAAATCGTGTTATTAAAAATGGGCACTAAAGAATTTCCCCATCAATGTCTGCAATTTTATCTTCCTTTTCAAAACTCTAGGGAGAGTTTAGGTTGCATATTACACACCTTCTTTTAAATTTTTTAATTATTATTTTTTAATTTTTTATATATTTTTTTCTTAAATTTATCTTCTAATTGGAGGAAAATTGCTTTACAGTGATGTGCCATACAACAATGCAAACCAGCCGTAATTATACATATAACCCCTCCCTTTTGAGCCTCTATTTTATTATTATTATTTCACACCTTCTTTGTAGTGCAGTCAATCACTACCTTCATTGTAAAGCAGCTATAACACAGCATTTTCTTAGGAAAACATTGTGCATTTCATGTATCTTCCCCTCATTGTCCACAATGAACATCATTTAAGATTGCATCAAAAAACCTTGGAGGAAGGGTAAGGGGAAAAGATCTCTTAAAACACTTAGCCTTACTCCCCTTCTTGTCTTCCAATTGGTTCCCTTTCCTGACCCATATTTAGAGAAAAACAAGCTGATGGCCCAGGGGAAAGTATGATAAATGACTGGAAGATAGTCAGCTTCAGTTACACAACACTGTACAGATTTTAAAGGCTTAAGTTCTATGTAACTGCGTCACTGTTCAGCTTATTCCTTCCAAGGGTTGTTGTTCAGTTACTCAGTCATGTTCGACTCTTCGCCACCCCATGGAATACAGCACTCCAGGCTTCCCTGTCCTTCACCATCTCCTGGAGCTTGCTCAAACTCACGTCCATTGAGTCAGTGATGCCATCCAACCATCTCATCCTCTGTCGTACCCTTCTCCTGCCTTCAATATTTCCCGGCATCAGGGTCTTTTCTAATGAGCCAGCCCAGGTGGCCAAAGTATTGGAGCTTCAGCTTCAGCATCAATCCTTCCAATGAGTATTCAGGGTTGATTTCCCTTAGGATTGACTGGTTTGATCTCTTTGCAGTCCAAGGGACTCTCAAGAGTCTTCTCCAAGAACAGACGTATGGATGCAGGGAAAGGGGAGGAGAGGGTGAAATGTATGTAGAGAGTAACATGGAAACTTACATTGACATATGTAAAACAGACAGCCAATGGGAATTTGCTGTATGTCTCAGGGAACTCAAACAGGGGCTCTGTATCAACTTAGAGGGGTGGAATGGGGAGGGAGATGGGAAGGAGGTTCAAGAGGGAGGAGACATGTACACTTATGGCTGATTCATGTTGATCTTTGACAGAAAACCACAAAATTCTGTAAAGCAATTATCCTTCAATTTAAAAAATAAATTAATTAAAAAAAGAGTTTTCTCCAACATTGCAGTTAAAAATCATCAATTCTTTGATGCTTAGCCTTCTTTATGGTCCAACTCTCACACCCATAAATGACTACTGGAAAAACCATAGCTTTGACTATGTGGACTTTTGTCGGCAAAGTAATGTCTCTGCTTTTTAATATGCTGTCTAGGTTGGTCATAGCTTTTCTTCCAAGGAGCAAACATCTTTTAATTTCATGGCTGCAATCACTATCTGCAGTGACTTTGGAGCCCAAGAAAATAAAGTCTGTTACTGTTTCCACTGTTGCCCCATCTATTTGCCATGAAGTGATGGGACCGGATGCCATGGTCTTAGTTTTTTGAACCAAGGCTAAATGTTGTAAGTGCACAGTGAAGATGGTGGGAGAAAAACATTTAATGTGTTCAGAGCCTATCCTCTTCCTCTTGCCTGCTTGGTTTCTTGCCCCCCACCCACTTATCTAAGGGAAAGAAAAGAATTGCAGAAAGATTTGCCAGAGAAACCAGACTGGGAAATAAAAGACTGTTCCCCAGAGGGTGGGGGTGGTGGGGAGTGGATCTAGCCCGGGACTGTGTTTGGGGAATTGAGATCTTCATTGACAGGCAAGATGAAAGAGAAACCAGGAGAGAAACAGAATGCACTCAGATAAAAGTTTGGGAGGACCAGGAATTGGGTGGGAGGAAGTTAGGGCTGGGCAGGGGGTTTTAGTAACAGTGGCTCTAGACCTTATACTTGGACTCTCTTCAATGTTTGAGGGAACTGTTAATGAAGATCAGTGATTCTATTTAGACTGGGCTTATTTAAGTGTTACATCACTCTGGTCCCCCAAAGCATGTATTATTACATGCAAGCACGTAGTATCATGACCTCTCTCCACCCCAGCATGATCTCTTCCAGCTGTCTTCACAAAATGCCACAAATTAGGTGGCTTAAAACAACACAAATGTACTATTCCACAGTTCTGGAAGCTAAAGTCCAAAAGCAAAATGTCAGCAGGGTCCTGATCCCCCTGAAACCTACAACAGAATTCTTCCTTGCATCTTCCTAGCTTCTGGTGTTTGTTGGATATCCTTGGCATTTCTTGGCTTGCAAACACATCACTCCATTCACTGCCTCTATTATCACTTGTATTCTCTGTGTGTGTGTATATGTGTCCTCTGTGTCATCCCCTCATTATAAGGACACCAGCCATGTCAATTTAGGCAGTACTAGCCCCATAGGACCTCACCTTAGCTAATTACATCTGCAAAAACCCTGTTTCCAAATAAGAGCACATTCTGAGGTTCTGGGTGAACATGAGTTTTTTTGGGGGGTGGGGGGAGCATTATTCAACTCAGAACAGATAAAACATAAAGAAACACACACATACACAAAGCTACTAACCAATTAAATTTAGTTTTCATACTCTAATGTGTTGTTTTAGAAACAAAGTCAGCGGTGTTCTGCTTGGGGAAGGAATTGTTCTGAAACCTTCAAGTTTTTATTTATCTGAAATCTTCCACAGGAAGGTGGAAAGGGTAAGAGACATTGGGATTATGCACCAGAAGATGACTTCCAACCCCCTTAGCTGAGTCTTTCTTACAAGAACCTCATTCACCGAATGCCAGAAGATGCCTAGGACCATATTTTCATCAAATCAGGGAGCCTGTAAGATTCAGGACAGGTAAAATCCAGTCTCAGACTTGTCCCAGGCTCAGGTGTCCAAAAGAAAAAAGTAAGTTCTTAACTTTGTATAACTGACTCAATTGTCCTTAAGTGTCCCCTGACACAGTGCCACTGACTGGTGAGAAGTGCTGGTGGAACTGAATTATAGTCCAACCTGGTAGACTCAGGCTATCCCAGGAAGCAGTCTTTTTGAGTGAGTCAGTTTTTCCAGTTTACATCACTCTCCCTGTTGCCTCTCCAAGACGGTATCTGGGCATGTGGGAAGCTCACAAATTTTGGGTCAGCTGGGGAGAGGGAGCCTTGCACTTCTCCATAGCCAGGAGCTAGCAAGTGTCTGCAGTGATGACTGATCTGCTATTAGCTCAGGCTGTTCAGAAGTCCACTGCTGAAGTGTGCGTTTGGGGCCCTTGAGGTCTGGTCACTCTGTTTGGACAAGGCTCAAGGTCCTCCCTGCTGACTCAGCCCCACCACAGTCCTTGTGGCACTCTAACGCACTGCTTCTCAAGACCTAGCTTGGCAGAGGGCCCTACCACATGCCCCAGCATGGCCACTGTTCCCCCCACAGGCACCAGGAGGCTCTCAAGAAGACAGAGGCGTATGGCCCCAATTGTCCCCTTCTGGGCCACTCCACCCATCTTTAATAATTCTCAGCTATATCCTCTGCACAGGACCAGGACTGCAGTGTGTGAATGACGTAAAAGAAATTATGTATTGCCACACTACCCCGGCTCGCTCCACCCTCTGAACCATGGATGGTTGGGGTGGGGGTCAGAGACTAGAGGTGGAGTAAATGCTTGAACATAAACAGGAAGACAGCAAGAGCTTTAAGAGAAAGTCACAGTACTCCCAACCCAATCCCAATATTACTGTGGGAAAATGTAGTCCATAATATTGGGGTGAGGGCAAAGCATGGCACTGAAAAGACAAATCAGAAATGAAGCACTATGCCCTAGACCAGTGCTCTCCAATAGGATTTTCTGCAGAGATGGACATACTCTGTGTCTCTAATTGTCCCCTATGCAGTGGTTCCCCAACCTTTTTGGCATCAGGGACCAGTTTCATGGAAGACACTTTTTCTACAGACTGGGGTTGGGAGACGGTTTCAGGATGATTCAAGTGCATTACACTTATTATCCACTCTATTTCTGTTATTATTACATTAGCTCTGCCTCAGATCATCAGGCATTAGATCCTAGAGGTTGAGGACCGCTATACTATAGTAACCACTAGTCACATGTGGTTATTGAGCACTTTAAATGTGATTGGTGTCACTAAAGATATGAATTTTGAGCTTAGTTTATTTTTAATTAACTTAAAGCTAAATTTAGATAGCTTAAATCTTAACCTATATGTATCCCGAATCCCTTGGGTACTTTGGTGAAGCCCATGAACTCCTTCTTAAATTAATGTATAAAATAGATAGGATTATGATGGAAACCAACTAATTTTACATTTATGTGTTATTAATCTTAAATTTCAGAGAAGGTGATGGCACCCCACTCCAGTACTCTTGCCTGGAAAATCCCATGGACGGAGGAGCCTGGTAGGCTGCTCCATGGGGTAGGAGTCCATGGGGGTCGCTAAGAGTTGGACACAACTGAGCGACTTCACTTTCACTTTTCACTTTCATGCATTGGAGAAGGAAATGGCAACCCACTCCAGTGTTCTTGCCTGGAGAATCCCAGGGATGGGGGGACCTGGGGGGCTGCCGTCTATGGGGTTGCACAGAGTTGGACACGACTGAAGCAACTTAGCAGCAGCAGCAGCAGCAATCTTAAATTTAAAGTTATTTTTAAAAAGGTTGGTAATATAGTACTCTATTTTCTTCTTTATTCATGCATTAAATATCAATCTAGCAGTGAGCCTAATCATCGCAATTGTGAACTAGTGATGAACATAAACAGTATTTTGAGGTCATGTAATGTGATATGAAAATGTCTATGACTTACATAGGTGATAAAGTCACAGATACCGCTAATACTGTTGTGGTTTGGGTTCAGTTAGGAGTTAGGGGGGGAAAAAAAACAAGTACAACTTTTTCCCATCAATGTTTACAAACCTCCTGAATTTTCTTCACAGATCTGTTGAAGATACAGGAACGTATGCTAAAAATCCGTGCTCTAGACTTATGTAAACAAGACAGGTTGATGAGTTAGGTTGACACATTTGAAGAAATACTTATGGAATGCATTCTTTATGCCAGGTACCATTCTAGATGCTTGAGTTGCAGTTGTAAATAAGACAGACAAGTTGGAATTCTTGTGTGTTTTCAATAAGCTTATATTTCAGTAGAGAGGAAATATGATGAATCAATAATTCAATCATTTCAGATGGCAGGAAATGCTGTGAAGAGTACCTAACAGGTTGATCTGATAGAAAGTGACTCAGGGTGGCTATTTTAGATTGGGTGGTCAGCAAGGTCTCTAGAGAAACTGACATTTGAGTTGAGGCTTTAATGGAAGGATCCAGCCACATGAAATCTGGAGACAGCACCTTTTGAGCCTGGGAACAGTGAATAGAAAGGCCCTAGAGCTAAAGGGAGTTGGTATGACGGGAGTAGCATAATCAACGAGAGAGAGCACCCTGGAATTGAGGTCAGAAACTTGGAGAGGGCCTGAGTCGGTGCTAGAATCTGTGAGTTGTCATCACATGTGGTAGGGAATTCAGATTTTATTCTAAGTCAACTCACAGTGAAAAATGGTTGCATGACCCTCTTGGTAAAGAATGGATGAAATGGGTAAGTGGAAGCAGGAAGTTCATGCAGGAGGCTGTTTAAGTCTTTCAAGTGCAAGGAGAAGGTAGCTGATGACTATGAAGTCACAATACAGAGAGAGAGGTGAACGTTTCCAAGTAGAGCTGATCAGCTACAGTTAGAGAGCACCAAGGAAAGAAAACATTTCCTGAGTGACTCAGGTAATGTGACTTACTGAGATGGAAGAATAGTGGGGGAAATTGATTTGGCACAGAGTCAAGACATATTTTAGTTGTATTAATACCCTTTAGGTGTTGAAGTAAAGATGGTCGTATATATGAATTCGAAGCTCAGTGAAGAAGTTAAGACCATAAATGTTGGACTCACCATCATAGAGATGGTATTTTAGCCATGGATTGAGTGAGATCAAACAAGAACAGTGCTTATACAGAAAAGAATGGGTCTGATTTGAACCCTACGGAAAGCAAGTATTCAGAATTTTTAAAAATTATTTATTGTGCACCCTTTTTAGGTCTGTACTTTCAGGTTTTTGCATGTACCCTAAGGCACTTCCAACATTAGAGTGTATCTCTAACCTCAAACAGCCGCTCTGATAAATTATGTGGTAAAATGTGACCTCATAAGGCTTCTGAGAAAATGCAATTATCCTATTTACAAGGACCCATTCCCCTACATCCCATAATAACATCACAGTGACGCTCCCATGGGCTCTTGTCATTCTGTTTTGGTGAGTCCAGCATCTTTGAATCTCCTCCCTGCATTGGAAGAAGTCCCCACTTTGTGAGTTCTTCCTTCCTCTCTGGATTTCCCATAGTGCAGGCAGGTGACCTGGTTTCCACCCCAGACTTCCAGCAGGAAGCTAGAGGCATAAAGTTGCAGATTCTGACCCCCATCCATTCTGGAGAAGGTAGTTGCAGCCACATTCACTCTAGAGCCAGGAGTGACAGCTCTTAGTACTGTCAGTGATGCAGAAGGTACAGGGGGACGTAGAAGCATTTCCACTGGAGTTGTCTATGCAGTCATAGGGAATTTTTTTTTTAGCGCATTCTCCACGCTTGGTTTGCTGGCCTTCTTGGAGATTCTGTGATCCTTTTCTGCTAAACCAGTGTTGATATTTGGGTTTCCTAGGAAACAGACAGACAGAGATTTGTGTGCAGGAGGTTTTTGGGTGGAGCAGCCTCCAGGATCAACATCTGTGAAGGGTGAGGGATGCAGGATTGGGCAGCGGAAGAACTTGAATCGTCATCATCTGATCCTATGGGGAGCTCTAGAGCTTGGGGGCTCTTCAGAGTTGCCCTGAATTGAGCTGAGGAGGCTAGAATTTTTTATCCCCATGACCTCCACTATCCAGTCACTGGACATAGGCTGTCCCAGGACGGGGCATATCCTTGGGTAAGGTGACTGTCAGGTTGAGAGCCATATCTAGCCAGAGATGCAGCAGAAACTGTCAGCCACCAGCACTTTCAATCTCCACAATGATCTTTACAGTTTGGAAGGCCATTATTCCCCCAAAATCTACTAATAATCTGCTGATTTTCTTCAAAGTTCGAATAAGACATTGAGGCATAGAAATATTAAATGAACGATCGAAAGTGGTAGACATGAAACTCAAGCCTTAGTCTTCATAATTCCAAATCCTGTTACTTGGCCTGCACCATGTGGAATGATGCAGAGGAACAGACAAACCCTCAGGAACAGGCAAACTATCTAAGAACCAGAGTAAGGCCTGGTAGATTTAACATTTTGAGGCATATCACTTTGGAAGATTTTCTCAAGAACTCGCAGTCTAACCAGGATTTGGGACAATGGAGTCCAACTGGAACCTCCATTTGTAAAAGAGTCTTTCCCTATACTCCTGTGCAAAAAAAAAAAAAGCAAACAGGACCACTAAACAGCAATCAAAGCCCCATGCTGGGTGTTATCTTTGATATGAAGCACCTATCCCTACTTTCACTTATGTTCCCTCCTAGGTTCCAAAATCACTGTGGATGGTGAATGCAGCCAAAAAATTAAAACATGCTTGTTCCTTGGAAGAAAAGTAGTGACAAAACCTAGACAGCATATTAAAAAGCAGAGACATTACTTTGCCTGCTGCTGCTGCTGCTAAGTCACTTCAGTCGTGTCTGACTCTGTGTGACCCCATAGACAGCAGCCCACCGGGCTCCGCCGTCTCCAGGCAAGAACACTGGAGTGGGTTGCCATTTCCTTCTCCAATGCATGAAAGTGAAAAAATAAAGTGAAGTCGCTCAGTCGTGTCCAACTCCTAGCGACCCCATGGACTGCAGCCCACCAGGCCCTTCAGTACTTTGCCTACAAACATCCATATGACCAAAGATATGGCTTTTCCAGTAGTCATGTATGGGGATGTGAGAGCTGGACAATAAACCGGCTGAGTGCTGAAGAACTGATGTCTTTGAACCATGGTGCTGGAGAAGACTCTTTAGAGTCCCTTGGACTGCAAGGAGATCAAACCAGACATTCCTAAAGGAAATCAACCCTGAAAGGACTGATGCTGAAGCTGAAGCTCCAATACTTTGGCCATCTGATGTGAAGAGCTGACTCATTGGAAAAGACCCTGATGCTAGGAAAGATTGAAGGCAGGAGGAGAAGGGGAGAGGATGAAATGGTTGGATGGCATCACCCAGTCAATGGACATGAGTTTGAGCAAGCTCTGGGAGATGGCATGCTGCAGTCCATAGGGTCACAAAGTCGGACAGGACTGAGCGACTAAGCAACAATGGCTAGGTTTCTGGGTGAGAGTTAAGGTCTGCCAGGGAAATGTACTTTCATGACGTTTGGAAGGCAGAAGAGAGAAGGTGACCATTTTCCTATAAATGAGACAGTGGACAAAAGGAAGGAGCAGCATCCAGACTCCACATCTTTTGCCTGGTAATCGGTGGCAGGAACAGAGATGGCATCAACAACAACCTTTTCCTGACCTACAGCTTATAGCTACAATTGTTGATTTTGAAGCCAAAAGGCCAGGAGATGTCCCCCGATTTCAACCTCTCCAGCCCTTCCAAGAATTTTGTTAGCACTTAATTTCCTATATTAAGCCAATGTCTCTTTCTGTTTGAAATATTTACTGTGGTTTTCTTTTTCCTGTGCAGAATCTCATCACACACCCCCAGGGTGAAGCCAGAGTCCCTGGCTTTGCTTCACACACCCACACAACTGACACAATTGGGGAAAGAAAGTTCTTACTGGAGAGAAACACAGAACAAACCAAGTCCCTAAATATGAGATGATTCTTCCAGGGAAACCAGTGACAATGGGTGGACTTGGAGCCTCGTCTTGCTGTCTGGATTATAATATTCAACCCTTCTGACCATGACACGTGGTGCCAGCATAGACCTATTCTTCGCCATGCAGCCACAGAGAGGTGAGGCATGAAATCCCACCAGGTGGTCAGGATACTTCCCAGCACACTGTGTTGATAAGATGCTTCTCTGATAAAGCAGATGTGCAGGCGCCCAAGACCACTGGCAATTAACCAAGTGTTGACGGCTCAAGTGGTAAAGAATGCAAGAGACCTGGGTTTGATTCCTGGGTTGGGAAGATGCCCTGGAGAAATGAATGGCTACCCACTCCAGTATTCTTGCCTGGAGCATTCCAGGTTGGTGGGCTACAGTCCATGGTCGTACATGGACTGAGCAAAGAGTCATACATGACTGAGCGACTTTCACTCACTCACTCACTCAGCTAAAGTTGTAGGCACCAAAAGCAATGAATGAAGAAGAACGCTTTACGGGCCTCAGGAATCCCATTCCCAAGAAATGGAGAAAAGTAATAAACTTTTAGAACTCAAAAATCACTTGGATTTGTAGCCATTAAAAGCCAAAAGACTTTTCAAATAAAGATGCCATTTTTAGAGGAGGACAGAGCCAAAGCTGCAAACAGTCTTTACAAATTCAAGCTTTAAACAAATATTCAAGGACTGACTGCACACAAATGCAGAACCTGGAAGACAGAAAGTGCTATGAAACTTGGTTGAATGATACACAATGAAAGAAAGGATTAAGGTAACGTGCAGGCACTCTTCCGTTTTTTAACAAGAATCACTGAAATATCCAGTTTCCACTTCATAAGGCTGTTGCTATGTTTCAGGCAACAGCTGGTCTCACTCTACTGCTGTGGGTACAATGAGTTCTAGTAAATCCTGTGTAATAGATGTATTCGTATGCTCCATCCTCTTAAAAATCTTAATTAGGGTGCTGTCTTTTAAGCAAAGCATTTATATAGTTACTTTATTGCGCTTGAATACAGTGTTAGCTTCAGTAGACTTAATATAATTGTATAGCATTGTTTTTTTTATCTCTTTACAATGAAGGGAATATTTTTTATCATCACTACAGAGTTATTCCCATGGATATTTAAGAACCATTGGTGCAAAGGTTTATGAATCTCTGTTGAGAAGGAAAAGTCTTAAAGATATAGTAGATGGTGATAGTTTGGCCAGTTATTAACTTCTACAAACCTCAACTTCTTTGAGGTTGGGGTCAACATCTTCCTTGCCTACCTCATGAAGTAATTGTGAACACCAAATAAAATACTATACATAAAAGGGCTTTATAAAGAGCTATGTGCATTTCAAGGGTTGTGTGTATTTCAAGAGCTATTACCATACCCATATAAGCTTCTGACCTTACACTCCACATGGAGATGATGCTGGTGCTGGAAATTTACAAGAATTAACGTAAAATTGGACTTTCAAGAGGCATGGGACTAGAGGGCAGAGAGAGCTTGGATTATTTAGAAAGATGATGGAGGATAAGCAGAGTCAAGATCCAAGGCATTTGGGGAACAAGGGACAAAAGACAAATGTGTGGTCAATTAGGCCTTAGCCAGGGTACACACTGACGTTCTGATACCACATCTGTGCCTCCTCTCCATGACGCCAAATTGTTTTTCAGGCCTCCACCCAACCAGCCTCACCCCAAACCTCATTCTTTCTTGCATCGGAGATCAAACAAACTATTCTTCATTTAAGCAAATGGATGTTCTGAAAAACCCTCTCCATGTACTCCTACAGCACCAGGATTCCATTTATTGAGGTCGGATGTCCTATACCCTCTAACAAGTGGATAAAATGGAACTTGGCTGACATCAGGTTTCAGTTGCCCATGCACACACAGATATAGCCTCAGCAGTGTAATTTTCCAAATTAAATGACAAGGATTTATGAAGGAGGCTCTAATGTCTTTTCAATAACACTACATTACCAGTACTCCAGTATGATCTGTGTCATTTTCTTTATCATTATACATCATAGAACCAAAGGAATATTAGTCATTTTTCAAATTATGGAGTGAAATTGACTGTGTTGTCCACAATATATCTAATAAGAAAACGCAACTATTTTAAGTCCAGCTGTTTTATCTACTTCTTTTAAGTATACCAAAGTTTCATGTATTTGAAGTGTTTAGGCACAGAGGCAGTTGTACAGTAAAAAGATCACCATGTTTGAGGTCAAAAAATATAGTTTGAATATAATACCTAATAGTTGAGGAATTCTGAGCAAGTTACTCTATCCCCCTGGGCTGCAGTTTACCAAGCTCTTTTCATAAAATGGGGATGATAGCGTTTACTTCACAGGGCAAGGATCAAATGAGATATTGTGGATGTAAGAGCTTTGAAAAATAATGTTCAGTTTGGTTCAGTCGCTTAGTCATGTCCCACTCTTTGCAACCCCATGGACTGAGGCACGCCAGCCTTCCCTGTCTATCACCAACTCCTGGAGCCTGCTCAAACTCATGTCCGTCAAGTTGGGATACCATCCAACCATCTCATCCTTTGTCATCTCCTTCTCCTCCTGCCTTCAATTTTGTCCAGCATCAGGGTGTTTTCCAGTGAGTTAGTTCTTCACATCAGGTGCCCAAAGTTCTGGAGCTTCAGCTTCAGCATCAGTCCTTCCAGTGAATATTCAGGAATTATTTCCTTTAGAACTGACTGGTTTCATCTCCTTGCAGTCTAAGGGATTCTCAAGAGTCTTCTCCAACACTACAGTTCAAAAGCATCAATTCTTCAGTGCTCAGTTTTCTTTATGGTCCAACTCTAACATCCATATATGACTACTGGAAAACCATAGCTTTGACTAGAGGGACCTTTGTTGACAAAGTAATGTCTCTGCTTTTTAATATGCTGTCTAGGTTGGTCATAGCTTTTCTTCCAAGGAGCAAGCATCTTTTGATTTCATGGCTGTAGTCACCATCTGCAGTGATTCTGGAGCCCAAGAAAATAAAGTCTGTCACTGTTTCCATGGTTTCCCCATCTATTTGCCATGAAGTGATGGGACTGGATGCCATGATCTTCGTTTTTTGAATGTTGAGTTTTAAGCCAGCCTTTTTGCTCTCTTTCACTTTCATCAAGAGGCCCCTCAGTTCCTCTTCTCTTTGTGCCTTAAGAGTGTTGTCATCTGCATATCTGAGGTTATTGATATTTCTCCCAGCAATCTTGATTCCAGCTTGTGCTTTATCCAGCCTGGTGTTTTCCATGATGTACTCTGCATGTAAGTTAAATAAGCAAATAATGTTAGGGCCTTTCCTTATTGATTGGGTGTTATAGTCACAGACAACTGTCCTATTTACAGATACAATTGTGATATTGGAAACTCTCAAATATGTCCTTACCACAAACACTAATTTCAAAGTTTTTAGCTGAAGATCAAAATTAAGATCTATCCTTTCCTTCTTGGCTTCCCTCTTCCTGTCTCAAGTTTCAATATTTAATTGTGGTCATGCCTTTCTTGGCTAACATCTCGTTGAAGATCAAAACCCAGAGTCTCACTGACAATTTTAGGCCCACCTAACTGCTAGCCAGTTAGAGAGCCTTTTATATACCTCAGTATGATCCTAAGAATCTAAGTCACAGGAAGAGTAGAGGGAAATGTGGAACAGTCTTGAAGCTCTGAGTGAATGGAAAAGGAACTCACAAGGGTTATAGCAAAATGTAAAAGCCAAATGGTTCTCTGTATGTCAGTCTTACTGATTTCGAGGGTCCGTTTATCTATAAAAGCTCAAAATGGAATACCAAACTATTTCTTTTAATCCACTGGAGAGTAAAGGAAATGTTAATCCATTAATTAACCTGAAAGTTAAGTCGAAAAAAATATGAAAATATATTTTCTGGCAGATGAAACCTACTAAGAGTCTGTTGAGGTTTGTGGGGAACCAATAACTAGCTCGGCTTTTTCTTGTGCATGCTCTGAACCTAGAAGTCAAACAAGAGGTTAAGGCAGGCAGACAACCAAACCATCACCTTTATTATTGATAATATTAAATTTAAGAGCATGGCTAATCACTCTAAGTGGGCTTCCTAATTCTTTCTAACAGTTAAAAGCCTGCTTCATCTCTGCATGCCACTGGGCTTCCCTCACTGCTGACTTATTCTGTGTCTGAGAGCAATAATGACTTGTTCTCTCTACAAGTGGGCTTCTTCCCAAGAGAAAGGGAAGAGGAAGGAATTCAAGAATGTATGCTCAGCCCTCAAATTCACCCCGAGGAAGAATAAAGGATGGAAAGCAGAATGTAATGCCAGTGGAAGTCCTTCCACATGGATGGAAAGATCAACGCCAGGAAAGAAGCATTCCTGTATAATACATCGACCATCTTTTTCAGCCAAAAGTAAATTTCTGTAAGAGGCATTAACTCTGAAATCCAAAATATCACACAACTGTACTTCTTAAAGATGATGATTTGGATGAAATATCCATATTTTAAGAATACTTATATATTGCAAAATGTTTGGTTGCCACATGTTTTAAGTTTCTTCTTACAGGGCTTTCTCCTCTAGGTTGTCTACTCTGCTGATTATAAAATCATCCATCAACTCAAGTCTAGTAAGACAAGGGTTGAAGAGCAGTTGGAAATAGAGGGACTGAAGTGATGGCTGGTTTCCAGATCACAGAGTCGAGGCTATGAAACACTTTGCAAGATGGCACATTTTTTTTTTTCTCCCTTAGCCTGGATTACTTCGTAGTGTTCCTGATTCTCCTGGCAGGAGTCCTGCTGAATTCAGGAAAACCATATGAAACCCATCCCGGGCATTGCCAAAATAAATTGTTAATCATATCAGATGTAGCACCAAAGAGTGTTCCATCGTAGGCAATTTTCTGTTCTGTAACTGTTCCCCTTGGCTTCATTCAGGATCTGCCAAGAGGAAAGGAAGCCCATATTGAACATGCCACATCTGGTTATCTGCCAGAGGAGAGAGAACAGCGGGGGATGCTCATGGGGTCAGAGCAAGGGTACTCTTAATACAAACGGGAGATGTTCATTACAGCCCAATTTCAAATATCCCTCTGGGGATATAAGAGTTTGGAATGCTCTACTCTATCTATTACAGCTTGAGAGTATGAGAATCTCATGAAAGTTCAGTTTTCACAGAGTAGGGATGACCATCAGCATCTGTGCCTGCATGTCTCAAAAATGGCTTCTTTAAATACAAAAGTTATTAAAAATTACTGCAATTGCTTCTGCTATCTGGTTCGATTAAATGGAAACAGGCTCACCTGAGCACTTAGTTATCTGGACTATCGTCTGTTTCTCCATTATGGGATAAAGAAAGAAGTAAATGATAACCAGAAATTTTTTTTTTAATAGAGCGAAAGCAGAATGGATAAGCAGCATCCAAAATCTGTCCTAGGGAAGACCACATTGACACATCTAACCTCATGATAATAGACCCTTGGAAAACAGATTAATACTTTTAAATTGAATCTGTACCCCCTCTACATTTATAATTATGCTAGAGTTGTTGCAATGAGCAAGTAGAGGGGTTATGCAACTCTTGAATATTAATCATGGCATAGGACTTCTGTGTTTATCTAGGTGAGAAAAGTAACTGCTAGAGTTCAAACAACAAGAGAATTTTGTCCAGGCCTCAGGTTCCCAACTAAACAAACTCAGTATCCCTCTTTAGGCCTTCATTTTACTGAAGTTCAGCTACTTCAGAAAATAAAACATGAAGGTTGTTACACTGTCCTTCTAAAAACTTGTCTGTTCTAGGGACTCCCATCATGCCTATTTTAGATATAAATTTTTATTTCAGCTTTAATAAAGTAGGTTCTCTTCACCAAGCTTCATTTTTCCATGACTCATTTAAAGAGTGATTTATACATGCTGATTCGTTCCAAGTTAGGCATCTCCCTGCTTTTCTGAATTTGGAGAGGCTTCTTACCTGAACAGGGATCCTGAGTCCAAGTCTGAAGTAGAACTGTCGTGGCAGAAAATTGCTGACATTCCTAAAGTCAATCTAAACATGTTGTCAGACCCAAGGGTTGGATTAACACCTGGAGATGGTTAACTAGTGAGTGAGGAGGAATATATTTAACAGAGTCTAAGGGAAAATGCATCCCAGCAAAGCAGACTGGATACAATTTTGCTATATTTTCAACATGAAACTTCCAAATTTGAAGTTTCAATCTACCAGTTCAAAGACTAGCAATGATTTTCCTGTGTGTGTGTGTGTGTGTGTGTGTGTGTGTGTGTGTGTGTGTGTGTGGTGGGGTGGGGGGATGTGCGGGGAGAAGGTGGACATTTTTGTAAAAAAATTCAGTTCAGTTCAATTCAGTCATTCAGTCGTGTCTGACTCTTTACAACCCCATGGACTTCAGCATGCCAGGCTTCCCTGTCCATCACCAACTCCAGAAGCCTACTCGAACTCATGCCCATTGCATCAGTGTGCCATCCAACCATCTCACCCTCTGTCATCCCCTTCTCCTCCTGCTTTCAATCTTTCCCAGCATGAGGATCTTTTCCAATGAGTCAGTTCTTCACATCAGGTGGCCAAAGTATTGGACTTTCAGCATCAGTCCTTCCAATGAATATTCAGGATTGATTTCCTTTAGGATTGACAGGTTGGATCTCCTTGCAGTCCATGGGACTCTCAACTGTGGTCTTCTCCAACACCACAGTTCAAAAGCATCAATTCTTTGGTGCTCAGCTTTCTTTAAAGTCCAACTCTCACATCCATACCTACTACTGGGAAAACCATAGCTTTGACTAGATTGACCTTTGTTGGCAAAGTAATGTCTCTGCTTTTTAATATACTGTCTAGCTTGGTCATAGCTTTTCTTCCAAGGAACAAGTGTCTTTTAATTTCATGACTACAGTCATCATCTGCAGTGATTATGGAGCCCAAGAAAATAGTCTGTCACTGTTTCCACTGTTTCCCCATCTATTTGCCATGAAGTGATGGAACCAGATGCCATGATCTTAGTTTTCTGAATGTTGAGTTTTAAGCCAAATTTTTCACTCTCCTCTTTTACTTTCATCAAGAGGCTATTTAGTTCTTCGCTTTTGGCCATAAGGGTGTTGTCATCTGCGTATCTGAGGTTATTGATGTTTCTCCCGGCAATCGTGATTCCAGCTTGTGTCTCTTCCAGTCCAGCGTTTCTCATGATGTACTCTGCATATAAGTTAAATAGGCAGGGTGACAATATACAGCCTTGATGTACTCCTTTCCCAATTTGGAACCAGTCTGTTGTTTCATGTCTAGTTCTAACTGTTGCTTCTTGACCTGCATACAGATTTCTCAGGAGGCAGGTAAAGTGGTCTGGTATTCCCATCACTTTAAGAATTTTCCACAGTTTCTTGTGATCCACGTAGTCAAAGGCTTTGGTGTAGTCAATAAAGCATAAGTAGATATTTTTCTGCAACTCTCTTGCTTTTTTGATGATCCAGTGGATGTTGGCAATTTGATCTCTGGATCGTATGCCTTTTCTAAATCCAGCTTGAACATCTGGAAGTTCATGGTTCCCGTACTATTGAAGCCTGGCTTGGAGAAGTTTGAACTTTACTTTCTTAGCATGTGAGATGAGTGCAATTGCGTGGTAGTTTGAACGTTCTTCGGCATTGCCTTTCTTTGGGATTGGAATGAAAACTGAACCTATTCCAGTCCTGTGGCCACTGCTGAGTTTTCCAAATTTGCTGGCATATTGAGTACAGCACTTTCACGGCATCACCCAACTTCTAGGATTTAAAATAGCTCAACTAGAATTCCATCACCTCCACTAGCTTTATTCTTAGTGATGCTTTCTGAGACTCATTTGACTTCGCATTCCAGGATGTCTGGCTCTAGGTGAGTGATCACACCATCGTGATTATCTGGGTCATGAAGACCTTTTTTTTTATAGTTCTTCTGTGTATTCTTGCCATCTCTTCTTAATATTTTCTGCTTCTGTTACGTCCATACCATTTCTGTCCTTTAAAGAACAAAAATAAAGGCAATTAAGAGATGACATGTTTGTTTTCTTATTGTTACTATGTGCTGAACCATTCTCAACAATGTTAGAGATAAAACTCCTTTACTCAAAAAAAAAAAATCTTTTATTAATCTAAGTTCTAAACATGTGCTATTGTTACTGTTGAGTTTAATAATACATAGATAAGCCTCAAATTGGAACACTGTTACTTATCCTTTAAAAAAAATTGTATGGGACTTCTCAGGTGGAGCAGTGGTAAGGCATCTGTCTGCCAGGGCAGGAGAAGCAAGAGACACTGGTTCAATCCCTGGGTCAGCAAGATCCCCCAGAGGAGGAAATAGCCCACTCCAATATTCTTGCCTGGAGAATCCCACGGACAGAGGAGAGCCTGGTGGGCTACAGTATATGGGGTCGCAAAGAGACATGACTAAGCCACTGAACACTGAAGACACTAAAAAGACTGAAACACTGCATTCCCCAGGAAGTTAGGTTGTAGAACTTCCAGTGATACAGCTACTCTTGACACGCTGGACACAGCTTACGGACAACATTCGTCTCAATGTAAGTTTATGGCTCAGAGTTATTGCCACTCCCTTTGGATATAGTTCTTTCTCTAGTACCTGTGATACAAAGTTCATCAGAGGAAAAATTTCACCGTGTTTTCTTCTGGCTATTATTGTCATTCATTTCATTTCATGATTATTCCTGAAAAAAATTTTCTCATTTGGGGACGAAGTGTCTTGGAAGATGACCTGCTCTAAGCATCAAATATACCAAGTACACCACTTGGTTCTAAACCAAATCCACAAGAGTGTTTCTACTCTGAAAAAGTACAAAAAGTGATCAAAGGAAAATAATGATTTATTTGTGGATGGATACATATTGATAAATGAACAAATCTTGTTTGTTATACAAAGATTTGATGTAGGGTCTTTTTTTTTTAATGCCTACAATAAAATAGCAAAATGCAAACAAATCATTTAAAAATTGGGATGAGGATCCCTTAATAAAATTACTTCACAAGTACTAGTCTCAGTTCTTTAAAGGTAAAAATTATTTGACTTGTCATGGAACCCATACCACCTCAGGAAAGACAATTTCATGGCAGAACACATAGAAAGGTTTCAAGGAAGAGTTAACTGTGTACTCGATCTGTCTTAGGTAATGAAGTGCTTGGCATTGACTTTCCAGGCAGAGCAGATTTTAGTGCATGTGCTATTGTTACTGTTGAGTTTAATAATACATAGATAAGCCTCAAATTGGAACACTATGTTACTTATCCTTTAAAAAAATTGTATGGGACTTCTCAGGTCGTGCAGTGGTAAGGTATCTGTCTGCCAGTGCAGGAGAAGCAAGAGACACTGGTTCAACCCCTGGGTCAGCAAGATCCCCCAGAGGAGGAAATAGCCCACTCCAGTATTTGCTCCAACAATAGCAAATGTTCCAATATTCTAATAAAGAGCAAATCATTCCCCACACTTAGTTGAGACAAGTTCCAGGCAACTGGGTTAAGGATGAGTCAGGAGTGAGGAGAGTAGCTGAGACATTTTTATTTACTTAAAAGAATCATTTCACATGGCATCCCTGTGTTCATGAGGCATGTAGCATAGTGGTCCAGAGCATGGCTCTGAAGTCAGCTTCTGCATCAAAGCCTGGCTATGGCCACATAGCTTAATTTCCTCATCTGTCAAAGAGGGATAATAATACTAAGACCAACCTTATAATAATGTTGTTGTGAAGGTGATTGAATTATGCTGTTGTTATCACTCAGTAGTCGTGTACAGATGTGAGAGCTGGGTTGAGTGCCAAAGGCTGAGTGCCAAAGACTTGATGCTTTTGAATTGTGGTGCTGGAGAAGACTCCTGAGAGTCCCTTGGACTGCAAGGAGATCAAACTGGTCAATTCTAAAGGAAATCAACCCTGAATATTCATTGGAAGGACTGAAGCTGAAGCTGATCTCCAATAATTTGGTCACCTGATGAGAGGAGCCAACTCATTGGAAAAGACTCTGAAGCTGGGAAAGATGGAGGGCAGGAGAAGGGGGTGACAGAGAATGAGATGTTTGGATGGCATCACTAACTCAATGGACATGAGTTTGAGCAAACTCCAGGAGGTACGGAAGGACAGGAAAGCCTGGCGTGCTGCAGTCCATGAGGTCGCAAAGAGTCAGACATGACTGAACAAGGACAACAAGCACTTAAATACTCCTCATTCCCATTACTAGAAGCATTAAGATGGAGTTGAATCCTGACTCTCGACATGGAGTTACATTACACTACTTTACATGTTAACTCACCACATTACACACACATTTGAAAGTAAAATGAGAGATTCTGTTATGTTCCAGCTACTTGGTAAATTTAGAAATAAGGAAGTGGCCACTGCTCTCTTCTGTACTCTTGCCCCCTGCCTTGAGAATAAGGGAGAAAACGGATACTCGAAAATAAATGATTAATATGTTTTGATCCAAGACCCAGTTCCAAGTATTTGGTAGTTATTACATTAGTTTCTGAGGGATGCCATAAAAATTACCACACACTAAGTGGGTTAAAACAATAAAAATGCTTTAGCTTGCAGGTCAGGAGGCTAGAAGTCTGAAACCAAGGTTTCTGTTGGGTCTTATACCCTCCAGGAAAGAAGGTTCTACAGGAGAGACCCTCCTTGTTTCTTCCAATTTGGGGTGGCTCCCAGCTATCCTTGGAGCTCTTTCTTTGGCTCGTAGCTGCCTTACTCCAATCTCTCCCTGTGTCATCACATGACCTTCTTCGCTCTGTGTGTGTGTCTGTGTCTTGACATGGCCGGTGACTGGATTTAGGGTCTATCTGGACCCATGTGACCTCATCTTGCTGCTGCTGCTGCTAAGTCGCTTCAGCCGTGTCCGACTCTGTGCGACCCCACGAATTGCATATGCAAAGACCCTGCTTCCAGACAAGTTCGTGTGGCGAGCTTCACGTCCAATACTGTGGACACGAATTTCGGGAGACACTATCTAACCCAGCATAGCTATTTATGGTCACACTTTCCCAACTGTAGCTTCAGGTCATCACTATCTTTTATGTCCTAGTCTTCTGACTTTGGCACCCTCTCTGCTCCTCTCACTGTTAACTGTGCCTTGAGGCATAGCTACCTCACAAGGGAATGCTTTAGAAGCCCACTTCTGCACTGTTTTTACCTCTTTTTTGGCAAAGCAAAGCAGGAGTGAATAAATCTTCGCCTTGGGAGCTGTGCTTTGCCACTTGGAACACTCTCCATTGGAAAAGGCAATATTTTCTCTTAGAAAATACATTTCAAGTTGCAAACAGTCAATTTAGAAACTATTTTTAGAAACGCTGTCAGCTCCACGTTGGGGGCTGCCTGTATTGTTAATGAGACATCACGCAGGGTTTTGGACTGTCATCAGAACCACAGCGGGAATCCAGCTTCAGTGTAATCGCTTCAGATAACTCTGTCTTTGATTTTTAAGAAATGAGTATCTTCATCAAATATAAAAATTTTATTCTGGGGAGACTCATAAAAATCAGTTCATTTATTAGATAAGATTCTAACCTGCATGCTAAGAATTCAAATATGATATTATTTAGTATGGGTTCTTCTAAAATCAGAGCCTGGGAGGTCTTACATCCAGGTGGTTAATTTGGGAGATGATCCTGGGAAGTAGGAGTGCGGGAACAAGGAGAGCAAGAGATAGGCAAAAGGAAAAGACAAAATGAAGTGCATGATCAAGGTCATTCCTGTGTGTGAGAGAAGCTTGGTTGCCCAGGACTCTGGAGAACTGTAGAGAACACCTGCCCAAAATCATCCTCTCAAAAGACCAGAGGCTGGAGTACTTCCACAGGCCCTTCTCACCATCAAACGAGTTCTGCCTCTGGGCATCCTTCACACTTCTGATCTGTACCTGCCTGGGAGAAGGTGCTGGCAGTACATGACAAGGCTTCACTTCCACGTAACTGTGCACCAGGGCTGAGGATTCCCGTCAGAAGGGGGCCAGGGGAAGATTGCACAGGGACCAAAAGCATCTGCTGTATTGGAATTCCTTCTTTTCATCAAGGATGTTATCTTCACTCTGGTCATCACCTAAAAGCTAGCCACTCTATGAATTAGAAATGGCATACAGCATATTTCTTTTACAAGTAAAAGGCAATTGAAGTATTTTTAGATAGTATCGCATCAGCTCAGATGTGCTCAGCAGCAGTACAAGAAGATCCAAATCGGGATGGTGTGAAGAGAGGAACAGAGGCTGGTATGGCATTCTGTGCTGTGAGATAGCAACACTTTTAGCCTCACGAAGATAGCTGGGATCCTTCTGCAGGCTCACTTCTGCTGTGAGAAGCCTCATCAGGGACTCCTGGCAGGCTGGCCTGAGGGGGTGGGTTCCACAGCACCATTATAACTTGCTGAATTTAGCCAAGGAGGTGCTCCACCACTGAATGGAGACTTCTCCAGTGAAACTGCTGGAATGTTCACGTTCTCAGTACCCAGAGAGAATAGCCCGAAGAGTCTGAGCTTTGAGGAGGGGCAGCAAGGTAAAGTAGGGTCTCCTAGTAGCACAGCTCCAAGTGGTGGCCCAAACATTTGTCTTTATATGTACGAGATGCTTCTGTGCATGTGTAGCTACTGTAACCACCTAATGGCATCTGAGCTAGCTGTAGCATCTCTACTTTAACAGTGTATCTATAAATTATAGCTCCACATGGTTTTGAAATATTTTATGTGAATTTTTTTTGTTAGATGAGAAATCCATTTCTTATTAATCCAAAAAATTTTAGCACTAAATTGTCAATGACAAAAAAAAAAAAAATGAGCTGTGGAACTTACCAATACAATTTCAACTATTGTATTTTTAAATAGTCTTTTTTAATGATTTAACATTTCTTCAACTACTTTCACAAAATTTCTAGTCGACAGTCACATTCAAGTATTTGAAGATATCATTATTACAGATTATGGTCAGTAATTTCCATAAAGCATAAATCTCTGATTAAAATAAATTATGTTCACAAAAGCAAGTCTGAATTCCTCATTAAAATGTTTGAAATGCTATTATTTGGAAATTTTACATAAATTCTATATTCAGTATATTCCCTCCTCAATGCATTTTATTTTCCATATAGTATAAGCTCTCATAGAACATCTATGCCAGCATATTATACAAACATTATCATTTTCTATGTGTACCATCTCATTAAAAAGAAGCAAGCGTTTTGAAACAGGGCTATTTATTATCTCACATAAGAAGTTTGGAAGAAGTACAATTCTTGGTTTAATTTCATTAGATGCATAATGACATTAAGTGCCCACAGTTCTGTCTTGACCCTGCCATCCTCTGTAGCTTAGCTTCTGTTCCATTATATCCCTTCATGGTTGCATGCTGGCTGTAGCAATCTTGAGCATTATACCCTTATGCAATAATATCAGAATGTTGGAAGGAAGAGTGTCCTTTCTTCAGGCCCATCCCCAGGGCAAGAAAAGCTCTCATAGAAATTTCCTTGCAAACTTTCCATCACATCTCAATGATCAGAATTTATTCATGCCACTTCCCAGAAAATGAATTACCACATAAATCAGAATGTTCCATTGTAGGCCTCAGAAGTTGATCCTGGCTGATATCGAAGGAGAGGAAGTTTATAAAGGATATTGGTTTTGACTCACTAATAATCTTAGCACCATTAAAAGGAGGACCAGCCAAAGTGCACCTTACAATGAGGTGATACAAGTAACCAGCACATTCTGTGAAGTGTCCTTGCAAAATCATGAAATTGAACCTGAATATTATCAAGTCTCTAGGTCCAACTGGAGAAGGAAATGGCAACCCACTCCAGTATTCTTGCCTGGAGAATCCCAGGGACAGAGGAGCCTGGTGGGCTGCAGTCTATGGGGTCGCACAGAGTCGGACACGACTGAAGCCACTTAGCAGCAGCAGCAGGTCCAACTACCAGTTTAAAGGAAACACTGGAGCTAGAGGAACTAGCTAAACAGTACCACAAGGGGAAAATCAGCTGAATCTAGGATATAGGCCATTATTTGGGGCAAATGATTCACGTTTTCCAAGAAACCAATTGCATGGGGGGAAAAATGGAGGGAGGGAGACTGTTAGAATAAGAGACTTAGAAGACATGACAATCAAACTCAATAATGTGAACATTTTTGGATCCTGATTCAAGGAAGCTGACCATGAAATGACATATTTGAGACAACAAGGGAAATTCAGATAAACTGGATATTAGATGATATAAAGGACATTAGACAGTCTTCCCTGGTAGCTCAGACAGTGAAGAATCTCCCTACAGTGCAGGAGACCTGGGTTCAATCCCTGGGTTGGGAAGATCCTCTAGAGAAAGGAATGATAATCCACTCCAGTATTCTTGCCTGGAGAATTCCGTGGACAGAGGAGCCTAGTGGGCTATAGTCCATGGGGTTGCAAAGAGTCGAACATGACTGAGCAACTAACCCTTGCTTTTGTCTAGCTTTTGATCTTTCTATAATACATTACAAAATGTTGAACAAATACTGAGTAGCTCATTGTATTTGGAGGAAGACCTAAGAGCTAGGCTTTAAGGTTATCCCTAACAACCAGTGCCCCAGACTATGTCTCAGAACTGGCGTGATAGGAGACAGCCTCAGTCACTCCACCCTCACTGAGCACCAGAGGAAACTGTTGCCTCTTCCGAACCAGGAACTGTCTTTAAAACTGGTACTTTTGACACTAAAAGACAGACATCTCAATTCCTCCTCAGAGTCAGCAAAAGACGGAAACATCACACATAGCCTGTTTCCTCATATTGCTCACTTTTGAATTGAAGTTTTATACAAGCACATCTGATGGGTGGAGTCTCTGCTGTGTCCTAGCTTCAAGGGAGTCTGAATTTAAGCCCTGACTGATACATGAGCAAGGCAGAATATGTAATACCAACATGTAGCATATCCCAATCTTCCTCAAATGTAGAAAGGCTATCCAAAAGATGATGGGTTCCCATGCCTAGTGCAGATGTCCACTATATCCTACACAATAATCACCATAGATTAAGATTCATCTTTCAGGCTGGAGAGAGACTCAGTCATCCCTGGTTTCAGAGGGCTTTCCAGCCCTCTGAATGGTACTAATGGTAAAGAGCCTGCCTGCCAAAGCAGGAGACCTAAGAGACACAGGTTTGATCCCTGGGTTGGGAAAATCCCCTGGAGGAGGAAATGGCAACCCATTTCAGCATTCTTGCCTAGAGAATCCCAGGGACAGAGGAGCCTGGTAAGCTACAGTCCATGGGGCCGCAAAGAGTCACACGTGACTGCAGAGACTAAACACCAACACCTGACTAATACAGGGTTCTAATGGCAAGGAAGAAATGGATTGGGATAGGGAGAGCCATGCAGGAGGTGGCTGCTGGGATGGTAACCCATAGTGATTGCCACAGATGTTAAAGAGTCAGTGTGATAGTTACCTTTGAAAGTGACCTGATCTGGAAATCAGATTTGTATGCTATCTGTATAGTCTTGGGGGCTTCCTCGGTGACTCACTGGTAAAGAATCTGCCTACAATGCAGGAGCTTCAGGAGACGCAGGTTTGATCCCCGGGTTGGGAAAATCCCCTGGAGGAGGGCATGGCAACCCACTCCAGTATTTTTGCCTGGAGAATTCCATGGACAGAGGGGCCTGGCAAGCTATAGTCCATGGGGTCGCAAAGAATCGGACACGACAGCGATTTAGCACAAAGGCATATGCATAGTCTTGGATTAGTTGCTTAGCCATTCTGCCTTTGAATCAAATGAGCAAGTTTGCTTAGCTCAGTGATATTCCCCTCTCCTCTCCACCTCCCACCCTCCCTTCCTCCTTCTCTCCATCTCTGAGGAATCCTAGGGAGCACTACACACTTTAAAAAATTACTTGACTAACTGATTTTTCAGTGAGTCCCCCTTCCCCCAACTCTAGTATTTTATTATTCAGTGACTCCTCTTTGGACCAATTTCTATTTCATACTTTGCTTTACATTAATAGAGCAAAGTTTTCTATGAAAAGAGTCAAATAGACTAGGGGCCACAGTAGCTTGGTTTCCTAACACTCCTCGGTGAATCATTTGTCTGTCCCTCGGTGTTCCAGGCAGTCAGACATTCAGGTGCTGAGATTGCCAGGATGTAGATTGAATACTTGCTGTGTTCATGCTTTCGTGTTATAAACTGCCTAGGGAAGAGGCTCTGTCTAATTTCTCTTCATGTCTGTCAATCTCCCACAATGCCCTACACAGAGAAGGTGCCCAGGAACTGTTGGTAGATGATTTGTTGATATACGAACACAGTTTTAATGTTCTGAGCACTTTACACCTTATAAATCACTAGTACAATGGAGAGTGACTAGGGAATGGGTTCCTTAGGGCTTCAGGAGAGGGAGGGGCCCCTTTGAGGCGATGAACACACAGAAGACACTCCAGAGGTGGCAAGTAAAGCTGCATGTCTTACCGTCCTCTCCACCTCCTACTCTGTGCCTTGGATCACTGGTTTTAAAACTCTCCCATTTATTTTCAAGAGCCTTTATCCTTCCACCTCGCCATCTTCCATGAGCAGTCTAGCATGTGTCCTAGTTAGAATCAGGGCAAAAATACATGGATGAAATTCAAGACCAGTGTTGATATGACTTGCATTTTTTCTTACAAGAATCAGACCTACCGGAAGACATTATGATGCCCTGAGATCTCTTTGATAATCTTGCTCATCATGAAGAAGAGAAAGAAGGAAGCAAAGGTTAAAAAAACTATTTAACATTCTGCAGTGGGTAGTCCTTTCAAATACAATTAGATTGACACAGTCTTCGTTTCTTCTTCTATTTGCAAAAAGACTAATGTCCTCTAAGTTCATCGTGTCTGTCCTCTGCCTTTCAAACCACATTGAGGGTTTTATCAGGAAAGGAATGGATCCTCACTCCCTCCTGTAAATTATATAATTGGAAAGCAATAAATTTAAAGATCTAAAAGAACCACCATAGTGAAACAATAACTTACTCTAATTAATAACCATTTATGTCTCCCATTTGGTGAAGTGCTTTGGAAATGTAATCACCTTTTAGTTTAAAGCATATGCATTTTGTGAGTAGAAAATTATTTCATTTGTGAGAATGAGAATTAAATATGGCTTTTAATCAGCCTGGAGCTATTTAGGGCTAGAGGGACTTTAAAAATATTAGCAGTACTATGAATTTGCTACAGTTGTTTAAAAATCTTATCTTACCATAGATGACAATTTTTCCTTCTTTCTAATCAAGAGAAAATTAAACTTAAAGGATAAAAGTATGTACAATTATATAGTATTAAAGCAATTAGTGTTAAAATTCTCAAATGTCAGCATTATTTTTGAAAGTCTTGTCTTTATTCATGACTTGATGTTTTATGATTTATCATTTTAGGCAACATGTTGCTGTATTTAGAACTAGCCATCCAGGTACTGAGCTCCAACTATAGAAAATTTCTAAAGATATTGCTACCACTGATAAATTCACATTAATGACACTAATTGTTCGGTATCTGTCCTGCCAAGAACAAATGTCATTTTCTGAAAAGTTTAGAGATTGTCTTTTTCCTAACTTCAGACTACCTTGTAGAAATCTTTGTTTAAAATTTGCTTTTAATAAATGTGTGCTGTATCGGAGTTGGGAAGACATGGTGGTCTGCACACTGGGACAATAATATGTGGAAAGTTCTTTGTAAGCTTTTATTGGATTCTCACTATTAGTGTGGTCCAACCAGAATAGTAGTCTTTTTCCCTCCAATATTTTATTACAAAAAAATTCAACATACAGAGTAAGTTATACAGTTCTACGGTAAATCCCTCTATATCCCTCTCTAAACTCTATGATTAGTATTTTGCTATATTTGCAAAAAATAGTTATCACATAACTATTCATCTAGTCGTCCCTCTATCCATCCATCAAGCTACTTTTTAAAATGAAAATCAGATTAAGTTACAAATAATAGTATACTCTCTTATAAATACTTCACTGTGCATATAATAGCTGGAGTTCTCTATTTTGTTATGGAATTTTTGAAAAATATATGTATATCAAAATATGTAAATCTTCAGTACTTCATTTGATAAGTTTTGAGAAGTGCCTGTGTATCTGAATAGTTATTAAAATATAGAACATTATCATCACTGCAGAAAATTCTCTCTTGTCCTGTTCTAGTCAATCCCCTGCTGCTACTTCCCCACTCCGATTTAATCACTATTTGGATTTTTTTTCACCATGGAATAGCTTCTCCAGTTTTAGAACTTTGTATAAACGGAATCATCTATACATACTAAATGTATAAGGTTTCTGTTACTGAGCATAATTCTTTTGAGATTCATCCATTTCATAGCCTATTTAGTAGTTTGCTTCCTTTGTATTACGCTGTAGTATTTCTTTGTGTGAATTTATCAACTTTATCTCTTCTTCTGTTGGTGGTCATTTAGATTGTTTCCAGTCTGGGATTCTTGAATAAAGCTGCCTGTATAAAATTTTTGTTTTTCTTGTAGATCTATACTTCCATTTCTTCTAGTCCCTTAATGCCTCCAGAAAGGAACGTAGCTTTGATTTTCAACACCTTAATTTTAAATTTGGGTGCTTTAAGCCACTAAATTCCAAGTGATTTGTTATATGTGTGTGTGCTCGGTTGCTCAGTTGTGTCCAACTCTTTGCGACCCCATGGACTGTAGCCTACCAGACTCCTTTGCCCATGGGATTTTCCAGGCAAGAACACTGGAGTGGCTTGCCATTTCCTACTCCAGGGGGTCTTCCGGACCCAGGAATCAAACTTGTGTCTCTTGCACCTCCAGCGCTGGCAGGTGGATTCTTTACCAGTGTGCCACCTGGGAAGCATCATAGAAAACTAATACAGACTTTGGTACTAGGAAGTGAGGGTATTGTATCACAAATACCCTAAATTATAAAAGTGGCTTTGGAATTGGGCAATGGGCAGAGGCTGGAAGAACTTTTGAGGTGCAGGATTAGAAAGCATAGATTACTTTGAACAGATGGTTAGTAAAAATATGAGTGTTAAAGACTCTGCCACTGAGGGCTCAGAGGAAGTGAAGACTATGGTAGAGAAAACATGAATTGCCTTGAGAATGCCCAAATAGTTGTAAACAAATGATTAGCAGAAACAATGGGCTTTAAAGGCACTATTGATGAGTGGTCTGGAAGAATACATTATTGGGAACGAGAGAAAAGGAGGTCCTTACTATACAAGGCAGAAATTCTGTCGACATTCACCTGAACAACAGAAATTGTAAATGATAAAATTGTATTATTTTCCCAGAGGACCTGTCTAAGCAGAATGTAAATGTGAAACTTGGTTTCTTCTTGATGCTAGTAGAGAACTATGAGAAGAAAGAGATAAACTGAAGTAAAAACTATTAAAAAGAAAATTAAAGGGAATCATAACTTGGAGATTTGGTAAATTATCAGCTGATTCAAATCGCAAAAAATGCTAGAAAATAAGAGATCCACTATCAAGAAGACATGCTCTAAAGATAAGAAGGGGGTGGCAAAGCAAGCTTTGCAAATGCTCCGTAAACATGTGAATCATTACCTATAATAAATCTCTTTTATATTCAATATATCTATAAATATTTCATTGGTTCTATTTCTCTGGAGAACCCAGAATTATATATAGTCATAATGTATTATTATTTTTTATATATTACTGAATTAACTTTATAAACATTCTGTTAGAATGTCATGAAGGATATTGGTCAATAATTTTATTTCTAATGTCTTTATCTGGCTTAGGTTTCAAGGTAGGCTAGCTTCATAAAACAAATTTTTGGAAAGAGTTTATCTAAGATCAGTTATTTATTTATTATTTAGTTCTTAAAAAATTGACCAAGTTCAGTAGCAAAATAATCTGACCCTGGAGTTTTCTTTGTGTAAAGATTTTAGAGAAAAATTCAGCTTTTCTAATGGAAATAGAGCTATTCATTTTTTCTATTTTCTCTTGTGTCAGTTTGGGAAAGTTGTATCTCAAGAAAAAATTTTTTGTTCTAAATTATCAAATTTATTGTGAATTGTGTCTAAAGCATCTCTTTTATTCTATTCATGTCTACAGGCTGTCTACTGCTATTCCGCCTTTAGTTCCTGA
The DNA here is from genome assembly GCF_027580195.1 of Bos mutus. Lineage (NCBI taxonomy): Eukaryota > Metazoa > Chordata > Mammalia > Artiodactyla > Bovidae > Bos > Bos mutus. The sequence continues at coordinate 57,619,616 of NC_091622.1, read as the reverse complement.
TATTCATAATTTGCATTCTTTCTCCTTTATTCTTGATCAGTTTACAATGGTTTTACCAATTGTAGAAGGTTGAGGAAATAAAAACGATGCATAATTCAGAGAGCTTAGGTTTACTTGTGTACTAAGAACTGACATGTATTATTTCCCAATTTCTACTACTGTTAAGTCATTTCAGTTGTGTCTGACTCTGTGCGACCCCATAGATGGCAGCCCACCAGGCTCCCCCATCCCTGGGATTCTCCAGGCAAGAACACTGGAGTGGGTTGCCATTTCCTTCTCCAATGCATGAAAGTGAAAAGTGAAAGTGAAGTCGCTTAGTCGTGTCTGACTCTTAGCGACCCCATGGACTGCAGCCTACCAGGCTCCTCTGTCCATGGAATTTTCCAGGCAAGAGTACTGGAGTGGGGTGCCATTGCCTTCTCCTAATTTCTACTAAAGGATCATATAATAAAATATTTATTGCATTAAAATCATACAACTATTTTCCTATTTCTCAGCCTTTCTCCATTTACTAATCTACAGAAAATAATGCAAGAGCAGATGAGTTATATGGAAAAAAAGCCATTGAGTTTGACCAAAACCTATCATTACAGCATCAAGATTAGGCAACATATCCTAGTGGTTAAGAGCTAAGCTTCTGGAAATCAGACAGACTTGTGTTTATATATTGGCTCTAGTGCCTGCTAGCTGAGGACTTTAAACAATTTACCTTATTCTTCCAAGCTCATAATGTTCCTAGGATTAAATAAAATAATACATGTAAAGCATTAAGTATAATTATTGACCCAATGTGTTCAAAGTATTTTAGGCTCTTATTTCTATCACTTTTTTGTTGTTGTCGTTCAGTTGCTAAGTTGTGTCTGACTCTTTGTGAACCCTTGGACTGCAGCACGCCAGGCTCCTCTGTCCTTCACTATCTCCCGGAGTTTGCTCAAATTCATGTCCACTGAGTCAGTGATGCTATCTAACCATCTCATACTCTACCACCCCTTTCTCCTATTGCCTTCAATCTTTCCCAGCATCAAGGTCTTTTCCAATGAGTCGGACCTTGATTCATGGACCTAACCTTCCAAGTTCCTATGCAATATCATTCTTTACAGCATTGGACTTTACTTTCACCACCAGACACATCCACAACTGAGCATCATTTCTGCTTTGGCCCAGCTGCTTCATTCTTTCTGGAGCTATTAGTAATTGCCCTCTGCTCTTCCCCAGTAGCATATTGGACACCTTCCAATTTGGGGGGACTCATCTCCTGGTGTCATATCTTTTTGTCTTTTCGTACTGTTCATAAGGTTCTCATGGAAAGAATACTGGAGTGGTTTACCATTTCCTCCTCCAGTGGACCAGGTTTTGTCAGAACTCTTCACTATGACCCGTCGGTCCTGGGTGGCCCTGCATGGTGTGGCTCACTGAGTTACACAAGCCCCTTCCCCACGACAAGTGTGTGATGATGAAGGGGTTTCTATCACTACCATCTCTATCACTAACCCAGTCGGATTTAATCTTAGATAACAGAGTTTAGCTTATTTTGTGTGTTTTTTTCCCCTCCTGTTATTCATTGTCTAAAGAATTTTTACTTCCTGTCCTAAAGTTTGTGAAATGCTGCTCAGCATTATTTTACTAGTACATGGTTGTAAATTATCTTGAGAGAAATTTTGACATCAAGTGGAATGTTGTCCTTGATTGATTGAAGCGATTTCTGTACCATTTCATTTGCATAGTTCTTTGGGGAAGAAGAGGGTATGACCAAGACTTTTTCCACGTGTTCTTGAAAATTATCTAAATAAGAACAAAAAGGACATTAAAATATAGCCCCAAGCAAACAGGAAACTGACTTTTTCTTTCGGGAACTTAGTCAAAAGCCAACTTTTTGTGGTTTCTGTGAAGGTTCCTCCCACAAAGTTCAGATATCCGTCTTACATTTTCAGTCTCTCTTTCCCTCATCTTCCAGGCTACCTGCAAAGACCTCAGCCCTTCATTCACCTCCCAGAAATTGCCTCCAAAGATGCCTGCACAGATTTTTTTTTTTATTCTTTATTTTTCTTACAAAACAGAATTTTTTCTTCTGTCTAAGATGAAGACAATCTCATAGAAATACCAGACAGCCACGCTGGCTTCAGGCAACTATAAATAATTTCCCTATCCACAACCAAATACAAGTATCTGGCATGCTGTTTATATAGCCCATTAATCATTATTTAGTCAAAGGAAGTGTCAAGCAATGGACAAGCCTGGACAGAAGATGCGTCTTTTGTGGAGAAACTCTTTTGCCTTGTTATACAACTACAGATATTTTATAGCCATATGATTTAGGATAAGACTGTTAAGTTATCCTCAAACTCATGGCAAGCTTTTGACTTTAAAAAAGTGACAGAGCTGGGTCAATTTATTTGGAGAAAAAAAAAAAGAGAACTTGAGGGGCACATACTGTTTGCTTTCCTCATTGCAAGTTCTTTTTTCTTTAAAAATATATATTCAACATGTTTTCATGTAATGTGAACCTGAGTGTGTAGATTGTTTTGTGATCTATTTTTTCACTTCTTTCCATTTTCTATGCATAATAATACAGATTATATCAGTCCATTCTAAAGGAGATCAGTTCTGGGTGTTCATTGGAAGGACTGATGCTGAAGCTGAAACTCCAATACTTTGGCCACCTCATGCGAAGAGCTGACTCATTGGAAAAGACTCTGATGCTGGGAGGGATTGGGGGCAGGAGGAGAAGGGGACAACAGAGGATGAGATGGCTGGATGGCATCACCGACTCGATGGACATGAGTTTGAGTAAACTCTGGGAGTTGGTGATGGACAGGGAGGCCTGGCATGCTGCAATTCCTGGGGTCGAAAAGAGTTGGACACGACTGAGCGACTGAACTGAACTGAACTGAACTGAACAGATTATATATTTGTCATCATTGACTAAGGAGCAGTAAATCAGGTTACAATAACTTAGTGTGCTTAGCTATTCTCCTATTGGTGAGAATTTGAATCGTTTCTAATTTGCTAGCTACTATAACAGATATTGGACAAATAACAACTTCGTTAGGCTTCCTTGGTGGCTCAGACAGTAAAATCTGCCTGCAATGCAGGAGACTTGGGTTTGATCCCTGGGTCAGGAAGATCCCCTGGAGAACAGAATGGCAACCCATTCCAGTATTCTTTCCTGGAGAATCCCATGGACAGAGGAAACTTGTGGGCTACAATTCATGGAGTCACAGAGTCTGACACGACTGAGCGACTAACACTAACACTTTCTTAAGGACTTCATTATCTTAATTATCCTCTCTCTTTTGGGGTTATTTTCTTTGTATATACTACCAACAGCTCTGTATATCATATTAAAACTTTCTTTTGGGGGGATGATCTGAAGGAAAGCTTTATTTTAAATTAATTCTTTGTAATCAGATTTTACTTCAAATATTTGAGCACTGGTTTATTTTTTACAACCACATTCCTTACTTTTATTCAACCTATGAGACATTCCAGAATCATAGAGTCAAAATAAGAACTTTGGAAATAGCTTATTCAACTATTACTATTGTACCTTACGTATTATACTAATCCCAATCCTCCCCCCTTTTTATAAATGAGGAAAGTGAGACCTGGAACAGAAACTCTGAGAGTGAAATGCTAGTACTTTCGTCTTGTATTTGAATATGACATTTTGCATTTTGAAAGTTTTACCTTGAACTATTACCTATAATTACCCCATTATATTGTCTCAATGGTCCCATGAAATTAAAAAGACAAACTTGTTGCCTTTTTAAAATTTTACTTTGATTTTTAGAGGAGACATTAAAACCTTAAAGTCACAGAGTTAACTTTTTTTTTAACTTTTTATTTTGTATTGGGGTATAGCCAATTAACAAACAATGTTGTGACAGTTTCAGATGAACAGCAAAGGGACTCAGCCATACATATACATTCTCCCCCAAACTCCCCTTCCATCCAGGCTGCCACATAACATTCAGCAGAGGTTCTCTGTGCTATACAGGAGGTCCTTGTTTGTTATCCATCACACAGTTAAGCCAGAATACAAACTCATTTTAGTGACTTCTTTTCCATGATTCTGTCCTCAAGACTACAAATATTCCAAAATTAGAAACATAAATTAATTCACATGTGTGGGAATGTTAACTTGCTACTTTTTATAACTGTTATAAAACTGTAGACTTTCCAACACTGGATTTTATCATTTCAAATATCTGATCATTAAAAACATTATTCTGATTAGATAAGTGGGCAGTTTATAATTTAGAAATTAATTTTGTAAAGTATTTATTGGGTGCCTTCTATATGTCAGACACTCTCCTCAGAACTAGGGATTCAGAAATAAGCAAAATAGACACAATCCTTGCCCTTATGGTTTATATACATTGAATTAAAATGTTCAACCTTACTAACAATCAAATGTGCACATATAGAAATGCAGCAACCATGAACTTTTAATTATTATTGTATCATATTAGCTCTTTAAAACAAAAAGAGACAATGCTCAAGACTTCCAAGTGTGTACGAAACTGATATCTCATACACTAGATAAGAGGAACTCCAAGATAGAACCCTCTGCTGGGAAAGAAATTTTGCAATAGAAACAGAGCCTATGAAATGCCTATAGGTTTTGGTTCAGAAGTCTCACTCCTTGGAATCTTAACAGAAAATACTAGACGCACAAAGATATTCTTTTCAGAGATCTTCATAATAGTTTAACATTTTTTTAAAAGGAAGGATGATAATAAGAACAAGGAAGAAAAACATGAGGTATCCACACGATAGACTTAAATATCAACTTTCAGATAAGACATTTTAAATACTTTGTATAGGGGGAAAAAAACAAAAGACTATGTAAAATGGCATAGTCAGTATGAATATGCCTCTCCTGGAAGGAGAAATATCAGAATGATAATATTATGGGTAGTTTATTTTTTACCTCCTGTTACATTTTTTGGTACTTTTTAGAGTTCAACAGCAAGATTTTATTACTCTTATCAACAGGAGAAAACTTTAGCTCTCCATCCCTCACCCCCCTCCCCATACCCTCCCACTCGCACTCACTGTATTCCCACCGCCACCAAATAATGTCTTAGCCACAGCCGTATTTGTCTTTGTGGAGTTGCAGCACTGAAAATGCTAATGGGAAGAAAAGGGTACCAGAGGATGTGTGAGAACTGTGTTTTCTTTTTTTCAATTGTCATCTTATATTTAACTCTGAATAATTCTTTTCCCCTCTTTTATCATATTTGTGCCGGACTTACATATAACAGAGGTCCCCAAAGAGAATTTAAACATTAATGTTAGGTTAAAACTTCATCCTACTGCCTTTATACACTGGATCAGAGCCCACACGTATCATAAATGTACCTGAAGTTTCATTCAAACAGCTTTGCGCAACTAAAATTAATCTCTTACTGGGTAAGCGCCCTGTGTCCCTGATCCCATATTATCCTCCAGCCCTAGTCATCCAGAAAAGATGGAAATGAATCCTAGCAAAAGGCTCAAGAAAACCTGCCAGATGCACAGGAGGAAATGTCTTTATTCAGCTTTGTCCACAGCTTTTCCATGAACTGCTGTGGGTTTATCTGGATGGAATGTTCCGTGCTGGCAATGGCAAGGTCAACTCAAGAGTTAAACCTGACCAGGTCAGAAATGTGCTAGGGAGTGGTCTGAGGGACTGGAGGGCGTGGAGGCGGTGGAGGGGGTGGGGGCTGGCAGGCACTCAGGGGGTTTGTGATCCTGTCCATCTGTTCTCAGGGCCTTGAGAGACTTCCGATGACCTGCCCCTCCTCTCCTCCAGTCGCTTCTGCTTGTCTTGATGCCAGATGCCATGGAGCTGTTAGGATCACTGATCTAAATGCAATGAAACAGTAAAACGAGTTTTGGTTACCGATGGAATTTCCACCCAGTAGCAATTTGTTGTTGATGCCTTCCGAATCCTTAAAGAAAAATCCTTAATAAGCTTATGTTTAATATTGCACTCAATTGGAAATATTAGCTAGGAAAGCCTAGCTCTGAAGGATTTAGATTATATATGTTTATTTCTTTTATTACTAATGCACATTTATATGTGTGCATTATTTAACAATTAGATTCAGAACAAAATATTATTATACTATATCATGTTGTATTATTGAGTGCATGCATGTTCAGTCACTTCAGTTGTGTCTGACTCTTTGTGACCCTATGGACCATAGCTCACCAGGCTCCTCTGTCCATGGGATTCTCCAGGCAAGAATACTGGAGTGGGTTGCCATGCCTTCCTCCTGTTGTATTATTATGTTATACTAAATAAAACCTTTAAGATGAAACTAATCCTCAATGCCCAAATAGTTTCCAAAAGAAAATATTTAATATAAATCAACTTGGAACTCTGACAATGCACCTTGTATTGAGTAAGTTCTACTGAAATATTTGTATTCAACTGAAAAACATGCTAGAAAGAGAAGCAAGGAGTCAGGATGCTGTGTGAAAACTCTGGTCTGGCTAACCAGCTGCAGAATTTGGGGAAGAGTTTACTCTCCACCTTTGAGCCTCAGTTTCTGTATGTGTAAAATGAGATCATTGTAAAACAAGGACCTCAAAGTCTTCATCCAGTGTTCTGACACAGAGCTGATGGGCTGGGCTCTCAGGAGTCTATGTGTCATCCATGGTGGTTACTAAGGAAAGGAATTCCAGGGTCCACACTCTTGACTGCCTCTACTGCAAGTCTCTAAGCATTGATGATGCAAGAGTGTGTGTCCATGACTTCAGGCAAACATACATGTTCCAAAGACTAATAATAGTGAGACACAAGGAGGGACAGGAACCAGAGAGAAAAAGATGGTTCTGGGGTTGTGGGCAGGGCCAAACATCATTGAATAGAAGCACAGCATTGAGAGAAGCTAGCCTGAGCACCAGTCCCCATAGCGAGACCCGATCTCCTCTGCCATCCCTTAGAAAGGACCACTATAATCCGCCCTCACCAAGAGTAAACAATTCCTTTATCCTCCATGATTTTGAGGTTGGGGCTTCCCTGGTAGCTCAGCTGGTAAAGAATTTGCTTGCAATGCAGCAGACCCTGGTTTGATTTCTGGGTCAGGAAGATCCCCTGGAGAAGGGATAGACTACCCACTCCAGTATTCTTGGGCTTCCCTGATGGCTCAAATGGTAAAGAATCTGCTTGCAGACCTCGATTTGATCCTTGGCTTGGGAAGATCCCCTGAAGGAGGGCATGGCAACCCATTCCAGTATCCTTGCCTGGAGAATCCCATGGACAGAGAAGCCTGGCAGGTTAAAGTCCATGAAATTGCAAAGAGTCGGACAAGACTGAGCAACTAAGCATGACACAGCACAAGATAAGAATCCCCCCCAACCCTCCTCCCCAGGGTTCATAACTGGCCCTTGAAATTCCAGCAGCAAAATACATATAGGCTTATGATGGTTTATTAGAGTAGAATTATTTGTTTATTTCACCAGCTCTTGCTGGGCATCTTTTTATTGCAAGAAAGCTGTGGAGACTGGAGGCATAAAGAGGGTATAGTCCCTACCCTCAAGGATAGCAAAGACTTGCACATAACCATTAACTCCTTCTCAGTTCTATGGGATTTACAACGTGCAGTAGAGTCATCAGAGACATGATCATATGGTACCTACAGTGATGTCTTCTTACATCCATATACTATCTCCTGGGCCAGTTATGAAGTTGCTGACTTTCAGTGTGAAGTGCCCCCTTCTCTGCTCTGCAGCTGGGTTCCTGCAGACTGCAGCTCTGCTCTGCCAGCGGGCTCTGTGCTAGTTTCTGCCGTCATAGCTGCGAGGCTGAAAGAGGAAGAGCCTCGCTTTGTCTTGTCTGCCTCCTGGTCCTGGGAGTGTCACTCCAGCCAGGCTTCTTCACTCCAGAAGTGACAGTGCCTTCCCAGAGCAATAACTGAATCCAGTTTGCAGTTTTCCCAACACTTAGAATCCGCTTTGTGGAGTGGGCCGCCAGGGCCACAGCTGGCAGTAGGCTTCGCCGAGTCTGGGTCCCACAGTCCTGGGAGCTCAGAGACACCAGCACCAGCAAGTAGCATCCACTCTTCAGAGGTCCAAGTTTCAGTTCCATGGGGCCTGCCCTCGTGATTTCTAAGTTTTAATCATGTAACCTCTTCCCTTTGTTTCCTCAGCCCTGGGGGCGGTAGCTACTTCCTGCAGTGACAACCTCCATGGTATCTGAAGACTTCCCTTTTCATCTTTCACTTACCTGTGAACATCTCCAAATAAGGGATTTGGTTTCTGTCTCCTGATAAGACTCTAATGGATGAGACTCCTTGGATAAATTGAGAGTCAGGAGAGAGAAGAGTGAACATCATGAGTTTTGGAGTCACCCAGACCTGGATTTGAATTATGGTTCTGATCTTCCTGACCCAGGCGTGGAACCCGTGTCTCTTATATTTCATGCACTGGCAGGAGGGTTCTTTACCACTAGCACCACCTGGGAATCCTTCTTATACTTTTAACAGCTACCTAATTCCTTCCAGCCTTGATTAGCTGCTAACAAAGATGGGGTTTCCAGCTGTCGTGAGGCTAGCTGAAGGTCTTGGCACAAATGGCCTGCTCAGTGATAGCAGCCGTAACCATTATCAGATTGTTAGCTTCTAAGGCCAAAGCCAAGATCTTGTACATCTTACCATTCCCAACAGGATGTACCATAAATCTATTTATGTGAGATATACTTAATAAGGTGATACTGAATGAAAAAAGTACTTAAGCTATTCATGGATGAAGTGAAGTACTTAACTTGCACAGATCTAACATGAAACCCTTTGTGGTGGTCAGGTTTTATCTTGAAGTTATGGTTTAGAACATCTTTTTAAATTGCTATTTTAAAATAAAGAGTAGTGAATTGACCTGGATGATAAGAAAAGAAAATCTGTGTCATTCATTCTTCTATCAGCCTGGCAAGTTGTCTCAGAGCCTGACGAATAGGATGTCAGAATGTACCATAACTTCTAGAAAGAAGCCAAATTGGGTCGGCGAGTGACACATTTGGGGCTCTTCCCAGCTACAAAGCAGACACTAGTTTTGTTTTTTGTTTCATGGAATACGTCATAAAGAGAAAGATTTTGACAACTCATATAATCAGTGATATCTCTTCTGAGTGTTGAATTCAAGACTCTAATGTAAACCCTGAAAATGAACGAGGTCCCAAAGGAGTGTCCGGGGCCTTCGCAAGTCACTGTGGATAAAAGTCGTTCCAATGCCAGAGGGGAGAACAAAGCATCTATTCTTTTCAGTACAACAGATAGATAGACACCCAATCTGGGTAACGGCTGTGTACACAGGAGAAGGAGGAAGTCCGCAGTGCTTTCTTGTTTCACATTTAGGGTTGTGTGGGGTGGGGCCTGATAAAGGTATTTGCGTCTAAGTGTGGAAGGCTTCCCCAGTCCTGAAGGCCTGGATGGGGATGTGGAAGAACTCAGTTCATTCCAGAACATTGCCTTCCCACAAAAGCCTACAACATCTATAAAGAGAAAAACAGCTGCCCCAAGATCCTAAATCATTCGTTTCTCAAATAAGCCATGAATCTTAGCTAACCAGGGGTGCAGGTTTGAAAGAACCATAGTTTGCTATCCTCTTGAATGGCTTTCCTAGCCTTGAAGTAGCTTTTGATTTCTTTGTGAAACAGTGTGACCCTAAACACAGGAAAAGAGACTGCAGCGTGCAGGAAGAACCGGAGAGCTAGTCATTCTGTTTCCAGAAGACTTTTCTTGTTTCCATCCATTTATTTGGGGGTTGGCCAAGGCCGTGTCCTCCAGAAAGCCTTTTCTGAGCATGCACCCTTCTCTTAGAGCAGGTGGGCATTGCAATGAACACAGAATCCCACCTGGACTGTGAGCCAGACACTGTGTTTGCTCTCTGACAGTCACACACACACAACACACACACACACTGCACAAAAGAGAGAGAGAAAGAAAGAGGAAGGAAGGAAGAAAGGAGGGAAGAGAGGGAAAGAAAGGAAGAGAGAAGGAAGGACAGAGACAGAGGGAGGGAAGCAGGAAGGAAGGGAGACAGGAGAAAGGAAAAGGAGGCAGATGGGAGAGAGGCAGGAAGAGAGAAAGAGAAAATTAAGAGAGAGAGAATCATTCAGAAACAAAGTGTTCTCAGGCTGTGTGAGAAACAGCCGTTTGTAGAGATCATTGCTACTACACAGACGGAGATTATCTTTTCTTGGATTAATCATTGCCCAGGCTGGAGGTGGAGCACCTGAACCATCTGCACAGAGCACCTGGGGAAATAAGTCTGGGTAACCTGTGAGGGTGAAGCGCTCTGACTGTGTCTTGGACGTTCATTAGGGTGTGGAGTCACCTTCGCTGCATTAATACGCTGCAAGCTAGGGCTTTACCCCTTGGTCTGGACACATGGCTGGTGGTGGTCCACCAGGACGCCAGGTTTACAAACAGAGACAGCAACTTTCAGCAAACTGGGGCCAGGGCAGAGATGGCAGTGAGGGGAAGATTACCAGATTAGATCAAAGCCAGAGGGGACCTCTAGCTGATGACTATGCTTCAGGCATGTTCAATGACAGCAGCTTGAAGGCCAGGCAAGGCACAGAGGCCTGTGTACCCTTTAAGCTGAACCTGCACGTCGTCCGTGCCGCTGCTGCCAGTCCTCAGCTGGCTCTCAGTTATCTCAGGACACCAAATCTGTGCGTCTCTGCCCCGCCATGCCCAGCCATTTCATTACCTTGTGGTTTCTTTTCCTCTTTGGTTTCCTAGCTACACTTCTTTCGAAAACTGTTAACTTTCTTAGTTAAATTAAGGTATAAAGGGAATGCTTACATCTTAGCTAGGTAATATAAAGAGAAAAAAAAGCACTCATACGTAGACTAGGCATAAGTGAACATACAATCGTATGTCTGTACAGGCTTGGGAGCAGTGGAATGCTGTTCAGTCCCAAGTCTTTAACTAACAGCCTTAGACAGGAACTTCCCTGGTGATCCAGTGATTCCATGAAGGACGTGCAGGTTCGATCCCTGGTTGGGGAGCTAAGATCCCACCCACATGTCTTGCTGCCAAAACCCATAAAACAGAAGCAGTATTGTAACAAACTCAATAAAGACTTTAAAAATGGTCCATATTAAAAAAAAAAAACAACCCCCCCCAAAAAAAAAAAAAATAGCCTCAGACAAGTTAACCTCTCTGAGCCTTGATTTCCCTGTCTATTAAATGAGGGTGATAATCATACCCATTTCACAAGACTGTGATAATAAAGATCAAATAAGTTAACAGGATTGTGGTAGAGGCTGCTCCACGTCCATCTGTAATATCTATTCCCTCCTTTTTTCTAGTAATGAAGTTTTACCTGGATTCATGGCCATCTGAAGGAAAAATTACATCTCTGAGTGTCCCTGCAGTTAGTAATTCCATTTGACTCAGTTCTAACCAATGAGTTACACATGGGGGCATGGTGGTCAACTTTTAGGAAATGTTCTTAAGCTGGAAAAGAAATGCCTTCACATCTTCTTCTTTTCTTGCTCATTAGAATGTGGAAGTGATGGCTAGAGCTTGAGCAGCCTTCTTAGTCCAGTAGACAGTGCACTAACCATGGTGGAAGAGGCATCCTCAATATGAGGATTAGGAGAATATGTTGCCTCACCAATTTAGGGACAACGCCCTTTGTCAGCTTGGAAGCAGTTATGGAACGAGAACGACGCCCCTTTTCCCTAGGCAACATAATTCTCCTAAAAGAAAAGGGGGGGATGAGAGAGTCATTTCCTAGGCAGGTTGATAAGGAGTCTAAGGGTCCCCAAGGAGAGAGGGATCTGGAATTCTCAAGGAGGAAGAAAGGACAAACTTTTTTCCTTCTACATCCCTTAGGATTATATAACAATAATGTATCCTGCCTGAGGACAGTCTCTGGATTAAACCTTCTGGTTAATTCTGTTACCTTAAAATGTAGATTATGGGAGTAGGTCTGGTGAGGTCTTTACAACCTCCAGACATTCTTTGGATTCATTGGAGAGTATATAACTTCATTGCCTACACTAGCAAGTGGGTACTCTTTCTGCCCCCTTCTGATGCCTATGTCAGAAGCTTTCTCTATCTCCTTTATACTTTAATAAAACTCTATTACACACACAAAAAAAAAAGAATAAAGAAGACTGGATTCCTGTAAAGTTTGAGGGTGCCATTATACAGCCCTTAAGTGCCTACTTTGGGATTCATTACAAAAGAGTAATGAACTAACTTTTGAAAAAAAAAAAAAAAAACCATTTTGAGAGAGTCCTCAGGTACCATTACACTACAATCTAACTAGGGCTATAGAGTATGCAGAGTGATTAGAATAGGAGAGATCTTATCGTCATTTTTTCTGATTTTTAGGAAATACATATCAAAGTTCTCAAAATTACAGACATGAAGCAGATGGGTCAAGAGGGCCAAAGAGGGAGTATTGCTCTACCCCTCCATGACCTTGGCACCATTCCCAAGGCTATATGGATAGGACAAGAAATACAGTCTTTACCAGGCAGAGGCTATGGGCCACCAGCCAGAAGGGAGCACTCAGCCTCCTGGCCTCACTTTATCCCCACTGCTAATCCTCTTCTGCAAGCAGCAGTATGACCTGGAAAGGGGGAAAGGACAGAAAGTGCCCCCATGAACCACACAAACTTCGGACATCAGTAGACCTGAGTTTGTGCCCTGGCACCTCCATCCACTTGCTGTGTGACTTTGGGCTAGTTTCGAACCTCTCTGAGCTCCAGTCTCTTCACATCAAAATGGATCATGGGATATTACTAGCTCCTTGGCGTTGCTGTAAGACTTAAACAAAATGTCAAGTTTTGAACATAGTGCCTGACACATTATAAGTATTTGGTAAATGTTTAGATGTGAAACCTGAACTTCATCTCACCATTCCCAACCACAGCCACAGGCTTCATCCAGAACCATTTGACTCTCTGCAGCAAGGGCTCTTTCCCCAGCTGTGCCTTTTGCTCACTACTCTCTACACATAGCTCCATTGCTTCTTTCTGTCTCTCCTTATCTTCCACAGATTTTCCAGGCACCTTTAAGGCCTCCTTGACTTTCAGCCCGGGGCAGTCTCTCTCTCTTATTCCTGGACGGTGCCAGCATTTGATGTCCAACCACTCATTAACATTTACTGCCTCAGATTGGTATTGAATTTCAAAGTGCGTGTCTCATCTTGCCAGCCTTACCTTATGCTCTACACGGGTGTGGCTCATGCCTGTTGCACCTTCTATCCCCTCAGCCCTTAACTCAATGAACACTTGCTGAGCAAGGAAACCAAACCCAATTATCCAGAGCCCTCTAACTAATTTCTCTTTTGGAGTCCTTTTTGAACCTACATGCCTATTGGGTGGGCTTCCCAGGTGGCACTAGTGGTAAAGAACTCACCTGACGTGGATTCTCTCTGGGTTGGAAAGATCCCCTGGAGGAGGGCATGGCAACCCACTCCAGTATCCTTGCCTGGAGAATCCCATGGACAGCAGAGCCTGAAGGCTACAGTTCATGTGGTTACAAAGAGTCAGACAGGACTGAAGCAACTCAACATGCATGCATGCCTATCGGGCATCAGTGTTCCTCAGAGTTCAAAGCACATGGACAGTGGTGCCTTCCTGTGACATCATCAGGGGTTCAGTTACCTTTGCTCCTGAGCATCCAACTCAGGACCAATAGCACAGATTGCTTGGCTGACCCTGGTCAGTCATGGGGAATAAGAGGAAAGGTGAGAGAGGATTTCACTTAGAAGAAACTCATTACTCCAAACAAGTAAAATGATGTAGAGAAATGTTTTAGGGGTTGTAAGTCAATACTAATATTTGGAGTTTGGGAGCACAAGGGATTTGTCTTTTGAAAGAAGAATACTGCGATGGAAGCCATCACTATTGTTTTGAATACGAGAATGCTTTTGTCTTTTAAAAATCTATTTATTCTTGACCGCACTGGGTCTGTGTTGCTGCCTGAGGCCTTTCTCTAGCTGTGGCAAGCCAGGGCTCCTCTCTTCTTGCCGAGCACGGGCTCTAGCATGCACAGGCTTCAGTAGTTGCTGCATGTGTGATTAGCTGCTCCCTAGCATATGGGATCTCAGCTCCGGGTGCTAAGTCACTCCAGTTGTGTCTGACTCTATGTGACACCATGAGCCTGCCAGGCTCCTCTGTTCATGGGATTCTCCAGGCAAGAATACTGGAGTGGGTTGCTATGTCCTCCTCCAGGGGATTTTCCTGACCCAGGGACCGAACCTGCATCTCTTACACCTCCTGCAATGGCAGGCGGGTTCTCTACCACTAGCACTAGCTTGGATCAAACCTGTGTCCCTGCACTGGCAGACAGATTCTTAACCACTGGCCCATCAGGGAAGTCCCTGCATTTGTCTTTTTAAACAGGTATGCTGGACTTGTTTCTTGTGCACGCTGTCTCCAGTGCCTTAAGGGAATGAACAGAATGGCAAGAGCACTGAGCTGGTCACTCTGGAACAGGGTTCCTCCCCGGGACCGGAGGCACTGCCTTCCTCCAAGGAAGCTGGAAAGATCCACAGGACTGTTAGGTCATCCCAGCTGCATGGTGGGACAGAAATATTACAAAAGGAATTCTCCCGCCATCACTATCGCTTTTCAGGTAATTGAGGACTCATTAGGGATGCTTGTTAACAATACAAATTCCCTCGTTTCTAACTCCAGCCTACCCACCCCCAGGGACTCAACAGGGCTATGGTAGGACTCAGGAATCTGCATTTCCACCCAAACTTCAAGTGCTCTCGATGCAGGGCATGGCTCACAGACTACACTTTGAGAAACACTGCTTTAAAAGAAAGACCTTTCACTCTGAACAGGAGCCACTACTGCCTTCCCTCTTGCACCCCTTCCACCTTAGATGTGGCAATAATAAAGCAATGAGTTAATCATCTCAGTTAAAATGCAGACGGAGCAGTAATTTGAGTACAGTTTTGGACTAGAGACACTCCAGTTCTGGAGGTGTGTGGGTGGTTGGCCCTTTCAAGGCAACTTGCTCTGAAGGGTAGGTCAAAATGTTTTGGCGGGGGGTGGGGGGGGGGTGAAGGGCATGTCCTGGAAGTGCTCCCTAACTGTGGACAAGAGAAGGACATTGGCCACCAGCTGCTGTGGGAAGGTGACTCATCAGCCTATGTGGCAGTAACCACTGGCTGGCGGAATGACTCCCTTGGCTGTGGGGGGCCGTGGGGGAGGTGATGGCTGTGACTGGAGAGAGCAGTGCATTCCAGAGGAGAACCAGACCTCCTGCAAGGATGCCGATCTGCGCTGTCAGTCACCTTGGCAGCAACGGAGGAGGGAGAGGGAGGGGTAGATGAGCGGTCTCAGCAAGATGGCAGAGGCACCATTTAGTCATTGGTGTGAACAGCCTTATGTTCACTACCCCGGACTCACCCTGCCTCCTTCTCTCCCCCATCTCTAAATCCAATGACTAAATCTGGTCCATTCTACACTTTAACGTCTTCCAGGTGCCCCCTCTACCACTACCTTTGTGTCACTGCCGTCATATATCACCCATCTTTCTCTTTCTGTGTATCCCCACCATTATGACCCAGGCTTGAGTCCTGTCATCGCTCACTTGGACTCCTGTCCCTGCCTCCTGCCTCCCTATCTCTAATCCATCCGTCCTACAGCCACCAATGTGTTCTCTCCAAAAGTGAAAATCCAAGCATAGCATTCCCTTACTTAAAATTCACAGCTAGAAGGGGAAAAAAAAATCCTCAGCTTACCACAGCTCAGTGGTTCTTGAACTTCACTGTGCCTCGGAATCACCTGGGGGCTTGTTAAAACACAGCATGGGGCCCCAGCTGGAATGTTCTTCACTCTTCCACATCTTCCTCCTTTACCCACTGAATTCCTGACCCTATAATCTCTGTGAGGCCTTCTCCATCTCTTTGCCTTCATCCTCACTCCACCTCCCCCACCATCATCATCATCACCACCCACACATGTTAAGTGCTTGCTATGGTGCATTCCGCTGAATCATCACGGGAAAAAAAAAAAAATCCATGATGTGGGTCCCATTATTCTTCCCATATAATAAAGGTGTTGAAACTGGGGCTCAGATAGGTTCAGAAACTTGGCCCAGTCAGACGACTAGAAAGCAGTGAAGTCAGAATTCAGTGCCTGGGCTCAGGACCCCAGCAAATATCAACTCATCCAGATGGAATTAAACCTTTCTTCCTCAATGCTCTCAGAACACTCTTCCTGTCACACATCTAAATCCACACACAACCAGGCTGAGTTATTTGAGGGTGGGTCTTCACCGTTGTTTCCTATGCCTAGCCCACAGAGCGAACTCCATGCTGGGTGAATTATGCGCACTGGAGTGCTGGCAAACGTAAATTTTTTGATGGGCCAGAAGAAATGAGAAATATTCCAGATTACTTAAACTCCTTATAATACGCAAACTCAACATATAACATGCCAACAGGTACCGTTTCATATTGGGGATACACAAGTATCACTCTATATTAGGGAAAACCCTGAGACAAATGAAAATACAAAGAACATGATTGCCATTAAGTCGTCATTTTGACCTTTCCATCTTTTAGACATATTCAAAGTACATGGAGGTTTCTCTCTGGAATAGCATGATGGCAGAAGTGTTAATTTTACAGGAAAGTTTGGTTAAGTCTTTTCTACTGATGCAGAAAAATAACTTGAGAAGTCAGCATATTAAGCAAAAAAAAAAAAAAAATTTACAGGAGTATGTGTTTAAGAGTGAAATTTCACATGTATTTGGAACCAAGGCTGAAACAATGCTTTCTGTAAATGAGCACCATTCACTAGAGAATACAACTTATCTTCCACATACAAATCCAAAGTATAAGCAAATGGCAACTTTTTGCTTCTCTCTTTTACTAGGAAGGAAATTGTTGCCAGCTAGCCGCCAGGGCATCTCTCCCCTGCTGCATCTTTGCTTTCCTGGGTTAAGACGTTAGATTTTTGGTTAAGAAAGGGGAAAAAAATGAGAGTAAAAGTGACCTGTCAGCACTGATTTTCCAGAGCTAGGGCCTGCCTCATGGCTCCTCCCCATCTCACTCTGGGCTTGGGGCCATGCAGTGCCAAAGGTAGTGCTCCTTTTCCATCTCACTTCAAAGCCTTTGTCAAAACGAACCATAAGTTAACAGGCTCTGTCAACATGGATGCCTCTTTGAAGGCACGTTAAGGCCAAGCGTCAAAGGCAGCTTGGAAGGCAGTGAAACAAGAGGAAAAGCCGCACCTCTCCCCTCCTGCAGTGTGCTTTCTAACTCTCTTGCTACCAACTGTACAAAACCCTGTTCTCTCTAGGTTTTGGGCCCAGAGTAGCTCACTGTCTGGGCCTCTGTGTCGTCTCCCTCCACTTAGAAGCAAAGCTTTCAGGCCTTCTGGGACCTGCTGAGGCCCGGAGCTGGGGCTCCTCCTTGGTGGCAATGGGGAAGCTTGGAGTTCCTTTCACCCAGTGGGCATAGAGGTGACTTCATTCTGCAACTCCCTGAGTCTGGTTTTCCCTTCCCTACAAGTCAGTAAGCACAAATCTGTGCAGAGAAGCCTGGAGTTCTAAGCATTCGCTCAGCAGAAGGGGAAAAAAAAAAAAAAAAAACATACCACTTTTCCAACCCAGCCCTGTTAAGGACATGGTCTCAGACATTTCCTGCCTGAGCCTCAGCGGCTTCCCTCCTCTTGCACACGTGCTCCCCCTACTGCCTGCTGCTGGCAACGCAACCCTGGCTCCAGGAGACCCAGGAACGCCCCAGCCTGGCCCTGGAAGAGCCATGTTGTAAGGCTGCAGTGGGACTGCCAAAAAATGAAACAGTAGATCCTTAAGAATTCTTCCATGGCTTCGGTGAAGGGCCCAGGCTAAGTCTTTACATTTCAAGAGTAAACTCTGTAATAAAGACTGAATAAACAAATCTTCCCTGAATAGAATTTTGCCAAGTAAATTAAATGTAGGCTTCCCTCTAAGAGTTAAATAAGTGAAAAAAGCTTTGGACTTGGATTGAGAATAGAGGACTCAGATTCAGGTTATGCTCCTTTTTTAAAAATGAGTGACCTTGGACTTAACCATTTTCAGTCTGTTTCTTCATCCATTATTTGGGCATATGGCTCATCTCTTAGTGTTGTGAAAAGTAAATGAAAGAATGTGAATGTGTGAGAAAAGTGTTTTATAACATAAAAATTTAATATGAGCTATTATTTTTTCCCTTCCAATGCAACACACACACACACACACACCTCCCTCTTTCATACATTTCAGTGGAAATGGTAGGGGGAGGCAATTTAAACCCCCAAAAGGAAGTAGGACAAGGAAGCTCAGTCACAAACAGGAAGTAACAGAAATGCCATCAGAAAAAATTGGCTCAAGCAAAAGAAAAAAAAGTCATAGGTTACGTTTTAAAGATCAAGTTAGACTTAGTTCATGATTTGGGGTGTTGCACAGCCCCCTAAGTTAGGGGGTTTTCAGAGATGATTAGGTAACTCTTTTGACCTTGATTTGACCTCACAAATGGGAATTCTCCGGGGCGTTTTTTGGATCTCTGTAGTTGGTAGGTTCCTGCCTTTTTAAATGTAGGTCTCTCCTCCTTTTCCCCTGCGGCCCTGGGAGGGGCCCAGCGCCCCGAGCTGGGGCCCCGCCCTCGCCCGCGCCCCGGAGCCGCCCTGCCTCCTCTCGGATTACTCCTCCCTTCCTGGCCTCACAAACTTGCCACATTGTAGGTTGGCTTCTGCAGGAAAAGTAAGAAAAGCAGTGCAGTGCCGGCGCACAAAGAAGTTTTACAGTGCTAGGGTTCAGGTCCAACTTTCCTTCCAAATTTTTGTTAAGAAGAGACAAAATCTTGGATATTTTCCTAGGAGGAAAAAAAAAAAAACAACCTAAAGGGAAACAAAATAACATGTCAGGACACATTGTGCTATTTATTTTCTTGCTTTTCCTCTCATTCTTGAAACTTCCCCTTCAAAAATCTTACCACCTTTCTTGCCTCTTCTTTATCTTGTGTGTTTTTAGTGTAGGGACAGAGAGGATTTGAAGCCTAAGGATTTTAAGCCAGAACCAAGGAGGAGGGCATGGCAACCCACTCTAGAATTTTGCCTGGAGAATCCCCCTGGACAGGGCAGCCTGCTGGGCTACAGTCCATGTGGTCGCAAAGAGTCGGACATGACTGAGGGACTAAGCACAGTATATGTCAAGCATTCCTAAATCTCGTCATCTGTTTGCAAAATCAGGGTTCCTTTTCTGGCCCAAATGAAGAGACTGGTTTCTGCCTTCTTTCCCCAGGCTTTTTAAATTAAACTACTCTTAAGCAAATTGCTTGAGGAAGGTGAGATTTGGAAAGTAAGGAGATCCATGTCCATCTAAGTGATTCAAGTTTAAGGATAGTGGCATCAGTTCAGTCGCTCAACAGCGTCCGACTCTTTGCCACCCCCATGGACTGCAGCACGCCAGGCCTCCCTGTCCATCACCAACTCCCGGAGTTTACTCAAACTCATGTCCATTGAGTTGGTGATGCCATCCAACCATCTCATCCTCTGTCATCCCCTTCTCCTCCCCCTCCTGCCTTCAATCTTTTCCAGAATCAGGGTCTCTTCGAATCAGGTGGCCAAAGTATTGGAGTGTCAGCTTCAGCATCAGTCCTTCCAATGAATATTCAGGACTGATCTCCTTCAGGATGGACTGGTTGGATCTCCTTGCAGTCCAAGGGACTCTCGGGAGTCTTCTCCAACACCACAGTTCAAAAGCATCAATTCTTCGGCGCTCAGCTTTCTTTAGAGTCCAACTCTCGCATCCATACATGACCACTGGAAAAACCAAAGACGGACCTTTGTTGGCAAAGTAATGTCTCTGCTTTTTAATAGAAGGACAGTGCCGTAGAGACACATATTCTAAAGACTGTCCCCTGTCTTGTTGCAAGTTTCGTGTACTTTATGGCGGCCTCCAACTGTGTCTTGGTCTCCAGCTGTAGGTGTACATTTGGCAACTGTACTGTCAGGATGCTGATAATGATATTTTCAAAGTGTTTTCACACTTGTGCTTCATAACAACCCCAGGAGCATGGTGAAGGGATGGAATTTGCTGCTGTTACAGACGAGGAAGTGAGGAGAAGGAGGGAAAAGTGATTTGTCCAAGGCCACTCAATTGGTTCCCTACAAAACCCAAACTAAGAGGTCAAGATCTTCCAAATATTACACTGGTATTTAATGCCCGGTTTGGAAATGATTACCAACAGGCTCTACAGGCTCTTGTTTATGCCAAAACAAACTGTCTTCATTTTTAAACTAGGGTAGCATGAACATTTAAATTAACTTTTTACAAATTATGTAGAGTGTGTATCATTAGCAAAGGGACTTAGAGGCCCTTTTCAATAGACAGTATTTTTTTTAATTAAAACTTCATTTTTAATAAATTTAGGGAGGGTATAATTCACTTACATGACTGAAAATTCACAGTCCTAAAGCCTCGTACACTTGGGAAATCTTGTTGCCACCTCCTCCCCCTTCATCTCTTTTCTCCACTTCTTCTCTCCCTCACTGGTAGGTATTTTTATTGTCTTGAATCCTACCCCTGTTTCTTTAGGAAAATACAGATAAGTACAAATACATATTCCTATTCTTATGTATTTACAGTCTTAAAAAAGGGAACACTTTGAATTGGTTTTCTGGTCATGGTGGTGGACTTTGCTAAACCATCTCTCTTTCCCCTGGGAAGCTCAGGGATCTGCAGACAATTCTAGTGTGACTGAGAATCTAGAGGCTTCAGCTGGCTGTAGAGGTTTCAGTTGGGTAGCTTTACCTGGTAAACCTAGGTCTTGCCCTCAACCAGAACCAGATGCAGCTGCTGCAACCCTGGGCTTCGATAACATACTACTACAGGACAACTAGTTGTTTCACAAGGAGAAAGTCATCTAGATGCCCGAGTGAAACCCACATGATATGATAGGGGCAATGTTTTAAGCAGTAATTGTCTGTTACTGTTGCTGGAAGGATGGTTAGTGACGAGTGTCATCACTATGGGACTCATTCTACTATGTCCCACTGTGACAAGGTCATAGTGCCTGACAGAAAGAGGGGCCATCTCCAGTACACTCTCCAAGTAGGATTCTTCCACCAAAGGAGCTTTCGCATCCTTCCTGTCATCAGTGGCACTGAAAGAAAAATCAAAGATCAAACTCAGGCTATGGCAAGGAGGAAGATCAGGGGCTCTCTGAGAGCAGGAAATCCAGGCCAAGAGCTAAGCAATGGAAGGACCAGTGTAGGTCAGAGCACCTGGGCCATCACTGCTCTAGACTCAGGGAAAAAAAAGGCACAGACCAGACCAGCAAGTGCAGAGACTGGCCAGGAGTTTACAGCAGCTCCTCCTGAGGAGGGATGGGCATGCAATGGGGCCCCTCCAGGTTCTCTGTACCATTGACGGGACAGATGCTGAGGAGAGGGCTGACAGACATGCCATAGAATCACCTGCTGTCCCTTGTGTTCGTTTACTAGGGCTGCCACGACAAAGTGCCACAACCTGGGTGACTTAAATTTCCGAGATGTATTGTCCTGCCGTAATGGAGGCTAGAAATTCAGGACCAAGATGTCTGCGGGGCTGGTTTCTCCTAAGGGTTAAGGGAGGAATCTGTTCTGGGACCCTCTCCTTGGCTTGTGGATGATCGTCTCTTCCTGTGTGTCTTCTCATCATCTTTCCTCTGTGTGTCTAAATGTGCCCCTTTTTATAAGGACACCAGTCACACTAGGTTAGAGCCCATCCTAAGAACCATTGTTTTAACTTGGCTACCTTTGGAAAGATCCTGTCTGTAAATAAGGTCACATTCTGAGGTACTGGGGGTTAGGACCCCAACATATTTCTTAGCTTTTAGGTTTTTAAAGAATTTATTTAAATTAAAACTTATAGCTTACTGTCAGCATTAATAGTAACATACAGTTAATAGTTTTCACCCTTTTAACTGGAAATACCAAAACTCAAGAGTTTCTAGAGTTGTTGGTGTAATTATTATTATTGTCATCATTATTATTTTATATGGTGCAATTACTATTAATAAAGATTTTTGATGTTGAATGTGAGAAATTTGAAAGCCCATATTCTATATTTTCTATTCCCATGGTATTTCTCTGGGACCATAAATTTCAGAGAAAACTGTTTTCTCCGTTTATTTTATTGTGGTGGAATAGACTTATACATTTTGCCATCATAACCATTTATAAGTGTACGTTTCAATGCCATTAAATACGTTCATATTGTTGTGCACAGTCACCACCTTCCATTTCCAGAACTCTTCATTTTGGAAAACTCAAGCTTTAGACCCATTAAGTAATAACTCCCCATTCCTCCCATCCACCAGCCCCTGGCAATCACCACACTACTTTCTGTCACTGTGGTTTGGACTACTCTAAGTACCTCACATAAGTGGAATCATGCAGTATTTCTATTTATGTGACTAGCTTATTTCACTTAGTATAACGTCCTCAAGATTCATCTGTGTTGTAGCATACTGCAGAATTTTTTTCCTTTTTAAGGCTGAATAATATTCCATTGTTTGTATATATATATCACCTTTTATTTATGCATATCTTCATGTTTTAACTACTGTGAATAATGCTGTGATGAACATGGGTGGACAAATTTCTAAGACTCTGCTTTTAATCAGTTTGAATACATATCCAGAAGTAGAATTGCTAGATCATATGGTAATTCTATTTTTAAACATTTTAATTACTGTAAGTGATGCTGTGATGAACACGGGTGGACAAATCTCTCTTCAAAACTCTGTTTTAATTCATTTGGATGTATATCAAGTATTAGTAGAATTGCTAGATCACGTGGTAATTCTGTTTTTAATTTTTTGAAGAACACCCTACTGTTTTCCCAGCAGCTGTACTATTTTACATTCTCACCACCAGTGCACAGTGATTCCATTTTCTCCGCATCCTGGCCAATGCTTATTTTCTTTTTGATAGTAGCCATCTCAACAGGTGTGAGGTGGTATCTCATTGAATTTTGGTTTGCTTTTCCCTGATGATGGTGATGAGCATCTTTTCACTCTTTTTCAGATCCACAAGAGTTCTCTCTATTTTCAGAGGTGTTGGCCTCACACCCCCATTTCAATATTGAGAACAAAGCCGTACAGTCTGTGGAAGTGGTGAATTAATTGGGCGTATTATGGTAAGTAGGAGGCAGTTTGAAACCCCTCTGCTTTCTCACTGGTTGCATATACACCAAGTCTAACATGATCTCATTGTGAAGAGTGGGTCCTGTCATTTTCAACAAATCCTTTCTTTGTTTTTATAAAGTCCAAAGCAGAAAAAAAAAAAGAGAGGAAATCCCTCCAACGTTTATGCTATAAACCACGCTCCTTCACCACTCTCACCCCTCAGGACATACACCTCACCACTGGTGTTGAGATCCTGATGCCCAGATTGTACAAAATTGCATGCTCCTTTTACTCAGAAGAATGTTCTTTGCCTACAGTTTTTAAGACATACTAAGCTAAAATGTGCATATCACTCTATCTAGAGTTGGGCTTTTGGTGATGTGGTGTGGTTATTAATCACTTTACTTTTGTTTCTGTTAAACCTGGCCCGACATCTCGCTGAGACGCTGTGACAAACACTTTGGGTCCATGACTCGGCAGGACCAGGTGTGGCCGGGCCCACCCCTTGTCAGGCAGGCGAAGGCAGCCAAGCTCGCTCAGTTCAAACATGCTCGAGGGATTCGGCACCTGGAAATCCCCACAAAGCTAGTTCCATTCCAGATCTTTCTCAACACCCAGAGGAGGGAACACAAGGACTGATTGTCCTCACAAGATTTTCTGCCTGCAGTTCCATAGTCTAGGGGTTTGTGTGGGCCGAGGGTAGCTAGACACATTTACTTATTAGTGTAGGGGCTCAAGTCAGAAAGATGCCCTAGAGCTCAATGACCAAATGTTGCACCCTGGGATTCTGTAGGGTGATATTTAGAACAACGTGATCCCCAGCCTGTGGGTGCCAATGTCAAGCCCCTCCCCCAGGCTCAGCCCGATGGCCTATTTTCCATAGGACTTTGTGATTCTGGTTTCTTGTTGCTTCCTGTCGTTCTTGTTTTCCACATTTCTTGGGCTCCATCCAATGCTGAGTAATGATTCATAGCCAGAAGGCCCGAGGCGAGAAGCTGCCACTCCAAAGAGGGAGTAACTAACAGCTCCAGGCACCAACAGCGGGCCCCTCACCCGGCCCACAGGCTCCTGGCCTCTACGCGCCTACAGGAGGAGTTGGTGCAGGGTAGGGTGATTTGTTTTCTCTGGCGGGGCTGGGGAGAAGCGGGGGTGTGCCCAGCTGAACCTCCATCTCTGGTCTTCCTGGGAGAGGTCCCTTTGTAATTCACACACAAAATGTGATGTGCAACAGTCTCTCACTTCCCTTCCTTTCTCCTTCCCTGTCCCACCCATGCCAGGTTCTTCTTTGGAAGGATTTTACTCCAACATTGCCTTGGGGGGAAGGAAAGAAAAATCTGAAATCAGGGAGGGGGAACACAGTGACTTTCCTCATGTGCCCTGAGTCTGTGACATCCACTGGTCTCTGAGCTGGCCCCAACTCCTGGGGGGTGGACCCCCAGGGCTGGTATGGGAGTTCAGTGGGGCTGACAGAAGGCCTCAGGGAGGTGCCAGCCTTGAGAGTGAGCTCCCAACAGGCACTGTACGAGATTATGGCAGAGGTGAAGGCAGTACCGACAGCCAAAGTTCACTGAGTGCCTTCTGTGCGCCAGGTGATGTTCAATTTAACACTCCCAACAACCCTACGAGGTCCATGTAATCGCTGTTTCCATTTTGCCAGTGAAGACGCTGAGTCACAGAGAGGTCAGGATCACACAGTGAACACAAGGCAGAGCTGGGGAGTTGTAGCCCTGGAAGTCCAGCTCTTGAGTTGACTCTCAGTCACAGCTCTATATTAACCAAGACATGGTATCCTTGTTCCTGTGTTACAAATGAGAAGACTGGGGAGTGGTGTGCTCTGTCCCACACTGCTAGGGGACACAGATGCCAGGCGCCTCCCGTCCAGTCCTGCCCACTCCTTTGTTGGGCGGGGAGGAGTTGAGGAGGGGTGGAGTCAGGATGTGACTGCTTCCTACTCGCCCTTCTCCACCCCAAGTTTCCACCTTCCTCCTGAAGCTTTGTGCTCTTGTTTCAGATGACAGGAAGCTACCAGAAAGAGAGCCAGATAGTGAGAAGCAGATGAGGAAATCAGAAACCTGAATTTGTCAATCTAGGAATCGGTCCAACACGTCTCATGGAACTGAAAGCTGGCTGCCCAGGTAAAGTGTCCAGATGCCCCAGGCAAAGGGAGGTGAACATTGGAGGAAGTTAGAGTTTCCAGAATGGTGAATGTTGGGTAGTAGAGAAAATAGAGAAGGCTAAGGTGTGACAGAAACGGGCTAGAATTAGATGCCCTAGATCTCTATGGTGGGAAGAGCCAGAGAGATTAATGAGTCCAACCTCTCATACACTATTATTAGTGAGAACTAACATTGCTTGGGCACTCCTGTGCCAGGCATTGTGCTAAGTGCTTTCCATGTGCCTATAACAATCCTATGATGCAGGTGCTATATTTGTCTTCACTAAGAAACTGAATCAAAAGTTAATTGGCCCAGTAAAAGGTAGATCAAGGCAGTCTCCCTCTCTCCAAAGCCCACATACTTTTGTACTCTTTAACATTTTATGATGAACCATTTTAAACATATACAAAATAGAGAGAATATTATAATGAAGCTCCATAATTTCACTGACCAGTTGCAATAATCATCAACACAAGACAGATCTTATTTCATCATTCATCCCTCATCTACCCTTCCAGTACTAGATTATTTTGAATCTCATACATATTATTTCTTATTGTATCATCCTATTGGTATCAGTGTATATTCTAATTGGTATCTCCAAGAAAAAAAGACTTTCTTAATGTAGCCATAATACCATTGTTGTAGCTAAAAAAATAACAAAAATTTCTTAATACCATCAAATATCCAAACATTGTTCAGATATCTCAGACTGTCCCCAGATGTTTTTTTAATAGTTGATTTATTTGAACTGGGATTAATAGTCTCTATATTAAAAATAGAAATACCATATTATCTGGCAATTCCAGGCCTGGGTATCTATCTGAAGAGAACAAAAACACTAACTCAGAAAGACACATGCACCCCGATGTTCATACCAGCCTTAGTTACAATTGCTAAGATATGGAATCAACCTAAGTGTCCATCAACAGATGAATGGATAAAGAAGATGTGATGTATGTATATATGTATGTATATATGTACAACATATACACACACACACACACAATGGAATACTACTAAATTATAAAAAAGAATTTCATAATTTGCAACAAGAATGGACTTGGGGAGTATTATGTTTACTGAAATAAGTCAGAGGGAGAAAGACAAATACTGTATGCATCACTTACATGTGGAATCTAAAAAATAAAGCTAGTGAATATAACAAAGAAGAAACAGACTCACGGATAGAGAGAACAACCAGGGGTTACCAGTGTGGAGAGGAAAGTGGGAAGGGCAAGACAGAGGCAGGGGATTAAGAGATACAAACTACAATTAATATGTATAAAATAAATCAGATACAAAGATATATTGTGCAGCATAGGGAGTCTAGCCAATATTTTATATTAGCTATAAACAACTTTTAAAAATTGTGAATCACTATGAAGGAATGATGCTGAAGCTGAAACTCCAGTACTTTGGCCACCTCATGCGAAGAGTTGACTCATTGGAAAAGACTCTGATGCTGGGAGGGATTGGGGGCAAGAGGAGAAGGGGACGACAGAGGATGAGATGGCTGGATGGCATCACTGACTCGATAGACATGAGTCTGGGTGAACTCCAGGAGTTGGTGATGGACAGGGAGGCCTGGCGTGATTCATGGAGTTGCAAAGAGTCAGACACGATTGAGCGACTGATCTGATCTGATGGTATACACTTTACATTTACATAATTTGTAGGTCAATTGTACCTCAATTAAAAAAAAAAAAAGTCCCAACATTTGGTTGATATGTAAAGTCCCCTCCCTGCTGCCATTGTTGAAGAGACAGAGTCACTGGCCTTGTAAACTTTCTCACATTTTGGATTTTGCTGATTATATCCATTTGGTGTCATTTAACATGTTCCTCCATCCTCTGTACTTCCTGTAAACTGATAGTTAGATCTAGTGGTTTGATTAGATTCACATTTAATTGTTTGGCAAAGCCACTTCATAGGCAGTACATAGTCGCAGCCCTTATACTTACACCTACTTTTCTCTGAAAGACAAAAGGTCAAATCTAACTCAGGGTAGAGTCAGAAAAAAGCCAGAACCAGGATTGGAACTCAGTCTTCCAGCCCCCTGCCCTTCCACTCATCACTGGACTTGACTTTAGAATATTCTCTTTTACTAGGAGGACAGTTTGGCTGTCATTTAATCCTCTACCTCCTTCTCTAAGAGAAGCCAATAGAGGAGCAGTGGGAAAGTTCAAGCCTTTCTCTGGCACATGGTACTAGCTTAATTTTAAACATGATGGGAGGGAGGGGTCTCCTCAAGGCTGGATGGGGCTGTGTACCTTCTGCTTTTGCTGGAGGACTGGAAGCATTTCAGCCAGAAGTCTGGCATGGAAAGGAGATAGAGCTCCTTTCAAATATTGAGAACTAATTTACTTGAGTACTGATAGGAACATTTCATCTTTTTGACTTATCCATTTTCCTTGATAGAAAAGAAGTAAGTGAACACTCAGTGCTGGAGGCCTAATGAGGCACACAGAATTCCACTTGGGGGAAAAGGAAAGGAAGAGCTAGTGAAGATGGCAACCCTTCTGTGCATTTCAGCACAGGGAGCACTTTTTTTTTTCTCCTATTCCTGCTACACTGAGTATACAAATGTCAGAACCAAGATTGATTCAGATAACCAGAACTCTTCCCATTGCAATGGGAAGAAACCACCCTATACCAAAGATTGGACCAGGGAGAGGGGTTGGGGAGGAAAGATGACCCGAAGGCACAATTACAGTGAGCATTCACATTCATTGGACACTTAAAACACACTGGGAAGATTATTTGCAGTATCTCACTGGGGCTTCCCTGGTGGCTCAGACAGTAAAGCGTCTGCCTGCAATGCGGGAGACCGGGGTTCGATCCCTGGGTTGGGAAGATCCCCTGAAGAAGGAAATGGCAACCCACTCCAGTACTCTTGCCTGGGAAATTTCATGGACAGAGGAGCCTTGTAGGCTATAGTCCATGGGGTCGCAAAGAGTCGGACACGACTGAGAGACTTCACTCACTCACTCACTCACTTAATCATCACAACAGCCCTGCAAGGTAAAACAGAGGTGCTTTAATCGAATCTGCAGGTGAGGAGGGATGTGAAATCTCACAGATACTATCAATGAGGCAGAATTCAAATCTCTGTCTTTCTCATATAGTGTCTGTAGCTTAACCATTAGGTTACAAGGTCAGCCAAATGAAGATGGTGATTTGAGAGGGGCTAGAAATCCAGAGGGCTTCCCTGGTGACTCAGACAGTAAAAGAATCTGCCTGCATTGCAGGAGACCCAGGTTTAATTCCTGGGTTGGGAAGATCCCCTGGGGAAGGGAATGACTACCAATGCCAGTATTCTTGCCTGGATAATTCAATGGACAGAGGATACAGTCCATGGGGTTGCAGAGTCAGACAGGACTAAGTAACTAACACTTTCACACTTTTTTCTGGGAATCTAGACAGGAGCTTCTATAGGGTTCAGGAATGGCTTGGATAAGGAACACAGGGGCCCCTAGCCTTGGGGGACAAGTCATCTGATATTTTAACACAGGTCTCTGAAGTTCATGAATCGAATTTTATGGACAGAGGGATGGGAAGCCTCCACAAGTAGTTGCCATAGAGAAGTGATAGGCACTCTCCTGCTCCCTCTCTGTCAAGTTTAAGGCTCCTAACTGGAAAGGATTATTGGGGTCACATCTGACACATGTAAAGCCTTGTGTAAATTTGAAAGTGACACCTCTTGAAGGGAGATAAATTGCAAAAGCTGCCCCTCTGGGAGGCCCCTTCTGCAAGAGTGCTATCTGTACAGGGCCCACTGCTTAGGCCAACGGTGGGTCAGATTTCAGCCCCCTTCATGGTCTCAGCCAAGCCGTAGAGTATGCAGCAGTCTCTCAAAGAGCCAAGCTGGTTTTCCACCCAACATGCTGTGTGTACACTTGTCAAGGCCAAGTGACCCTTGCTGAGCTGTTATCATCTTTTGGTGGTTGTTTCATGTGACTGTGGTCTCAAGTCAGCTCAGAAGAGGGCAGAACCCAATTACTAGATTACTCACGCTGCTGATTTTCTTTCTTTCTTTCTTTTTTAACCACATCCACAGCTGTGGCACATTCAATGCTGTGGCAGTCAAATTTCCCCCGTCTAACTCAAGAGGCCAGGTTCCCCCACCAAAGCCTCCAAGGGCCGCATGGTTCCCAGGCCTGAACCCTGCCTCCAACAAGGCCTCTTCTGGTCATCAGGTCCAGGTAGTGCAACCCTTCTCCAAAGCCTCCTCTGACTGTGCCAGCCCCTGCAGATATGCCTGTGAAAGCCTAACCGGCCTGCAGGGACACCTGTACTCCAGGCTAGCTTCAGGATCAAATACTGGTGAAAGGAACACACACAGAGATGGGCTGACACGGCAGCTCCAGAGACCTACTTAGAGATCTTGGAGGGCCTCCTAGGGAGGTAGGGAGTGGAGGTAGCTCACCTTGTGGGCAAGGACACAGTGGAGGCACCAGGGAATTTTGTTTGTTTGCTGTTTTGTTTTGTTGCTGCTATTGTTTCATTTATTTTACCTTTTCTAATATATTTTTAAATTTTTCTAACTTTGTTTTTTACTTTTTGTTATTATTCTACTCTTTTCTGTTTGTGTCTTTTGTTTTTTGTTGTTGCTGCTTTTTTCTTTTGATATTTGTGTGTTGTTTTGTTTCATTTTGGTTTTTACTTCATTAAATTTTTATCTTTAAAAAATTTTTGTTTTTGCTTTTGTCATTTTTGGGTATTTGTCTTTTGTTCTCTTAGCTTTTCTTTTAGTTTTTTGTTTGTTGTTCAATTTTTGTTTTATGTTTAGGTTAGTTTTGTTTTTATTATTGGTTTTGGACTCTCATTTGTTTAGATGTCTTATTTTTTGCTTTCCCTTTTTTTTTTTTGGTGTTGTTGGTTTGTTTTTTGTTTGCTTGGATTTGTTTTTATTATTTATCTATGGTTTTATTTCTGTTTTCCTTTCTTTTTTTGTTTCTGTGTTTGTTTTTGTTTGGTTGGCTTGGTTTTTATTATTTGCCTTGGGCTTTGTTTGTCTGCTATCTTTTATCCGCCCACCCCCCCCCCCCCCAATGCTGCACATCTTGCAGGTCTTGATTCCCAGGCCCGGAATCAAGCTTGAGCCCCTGTAATGGGAGCACCAAGCTGCTGGACTACCAGAGAAGTTCAGGCCCCAGGGAATATTAATTGGTGTGCGTTCTCCCTGAGGTCCTCATCTCAGCACCAAGATAGGGCTTGACCCAACTACCTGCAAGGTCCAATTCTAGATGCCTCTGGCCAAACAATCAACAAGACAGGAACACAGCCCTACTATCAACAAAAATGAGGTGATAGAGAAATATGTTACACGTGAAGGAGCAAGGTAAAAACCTACAAGACCAAATAAATGAAGAGGAAATACCTGCAATCTACCTGAAAAAGAATTCAGTGTAATGATAGTAAAGATAATCCAAAATCTCAGAAACAGAATGGAAGCACAGATCAAGAAAATACAAGAAATGTTTAACAAGGACCTAGAGGAACTAAAGAACAAACAAATAGTGATGAATAGCACAATAACTGAAATGAAAAATATACTAGAAGGAGTCAATAGTAGAATAACTGAGGCAGAAGAACAAGTAGGTTAGCTAGAAAATAGAATGGTGAAAATAACTGCTGAGGAACAGGATAAAGAAAAAAGAATTTTAAAAATGAGAACTGTCTCAGAAACCTCAGGACAGCGTTAAACACACCAACATTCAAATTAGTGGGGTCCCAGAAGAAGAAGAGAAAGGGTCTGAAAAAATATTTGAAGAGATTATAGTCCAAAACTTCCCTAAAATTGGAAAGAAAATAGTCACCCAAGTCCAGGAAGCACAAATAGTCTATACAGGATAAATCTAAGGAGAAACATGCTGAGACACATATTAATAAAACTAACAAAAATTAAATTTGAAGGAAAAATGTTAAAAGCAACAAGGGAAAAGCAACAAATAACATACATACAAGGGAATCCTCATAATATTATAAGCTGATTTCTCAGTAGAAACTCTCCAGGCCAGAGTAGCAGGAGTAGCAGGCTATATTTAAAGTGATGAAAGGCAAAAACCTATAACCAAGATTATTCTACCTAGCAAGGATATCATTCAGATTCTATAGAGAAATCAAAAGGTTTACAGACAAGCAAAAGCTAAGAGAATTCAGCACCATGCAACCAGCTTTACAACATATAGTAAAAGAACTTCTCTAGACGGGAAACACAAGGGAAGAAAAAGACCTACAAAAAAACAAACCCCCCAAAATTAAAAAAGTGGTAATAGGGACATACCTATCAAAACATTACCTTAAATTTAAAAGGATTAAATTCTCTAACCAAAATACACAGACTGGCTGAATAGACACAGAAACAAGAGCTGTATATATGCTATCTACAAGAGGTCCACTTCAGACCTATGGACATGTACAGACAGAAAGTGAGAGGATGGAAAAAGATATTCCATGCAAATGGAAATCAAAAGAAAGCTGGAGAAACAGTACTCATATCAGACAAAATAGACTTTAAAGATTGTTACAAGAGACAAGGAAGGACACCACATAATGATCAGGGGGTCAATCCAAGGAGAAAATATAAAAACTTACAAATATTTATGTACCCAACACAGGTGCACCTCAATACATAAAGTGAATGTAATAGCCATAAAAGGGGAAATCAACAGTCACAGAATAATAGTGACTTTAACATCCTACTTGTACTAATGGACAGATCATCCAGACAGAAAATTAATAAGGAAACACAAACTTTCAATGACACACTAGACCAGATAGACTTAATTCATGGTTATAGGACATTTCATCTGAAAGTAGCACAATACACTTTCTTCTCAAGCGTACATGAAACATTCTTCAGGATAGTCCCATCTTGTGTCACATATCAAGCCTCATTAAAGTTAAGAAAATTGAAATCATACTAAGCATTTTTTCTGACCATAGCCTATGAGATTAAAAATCAATTACAGGGAAGAAAAACCTGTAAAAAACACAAACACATAGAAGCTGAACTTCTGCTACTGCTGCTGCTACTAAGTCACTTCAGTCGTGTCCGACTCTGTGCGACCCCATAGACTGGCAGCCCAACAGGCTCCACCGTCCCTGGGATTCCCAGGCAAGAATACTGGAGTGCCATTTCCTTCTCCAATGCATGAAAGTGAAAAGTGAAAGTGAAGTCGCTCAGTCGTGTCTGACTCTTCGTGACCCCATGGACTGCAGCCCACCAGGCTCCTCCATCCATGGGATTCTCCAGGCAAGAGTACTGGAGTGGGGTGCCATTTTCCTTCTCCAGGGGATCTTCCCGTCCCAGTGATCAAACCCTGGTGTCCCACATTCCTGGCAGACGCTTTAACCTCTGAGAAGAAATCAAAGACAACAAAAAAGGATGGAGTGATATACCATGTTCTTAGATTGAAAAAAATTCAATATTGTGAAAATGACAGTGATACCCAAAGGAAACTACAGATTCAATGCAATCCTTATCAAATTATGCAATCCTTAGCAAATCCTTATAAAAAAGTCCTTTCAATGGCATTTGTCACAGAATTAGGACCAAAAGTTCTACAATTTGTGTGGAAACACAGAAGACCCTGAAGAGGAAAAGCCATCTTGAGAAAGAAAAATGAAGCAGGAGGGATCAGGCTCCCTGACTTCAGACTAGTCTATAGTAATTAAGACAGAAGGGCACTAGCGCAGAGTCACAGATGGACCTATCATATAGAGTGAAGGATTAGCCTATCATAGAGACTATCATATAGAGTGAAGTAAGTAAAAAGAGAACAAATATCATATATTAACATTATATATGAATCTAGAAAAATGGTACAGATGAGCCTATTGGCAAAGCAGAAATAGAGACACAGGCATAAAGAACAAATATATGGACACCAAGGGGAAAGGTTTACTGAGCATGGCCCCGCCCATCAAACAAGACCCACTTTCCCGCACAGTCAGTCTTTCCCATCAGGAACCTTTCATAAGCCTCTTTTCCTTGGAGGGAAGACAGAATGAAAACCACAATCACAGAAAACTAATCAAAACAGTCACATGGAACACAGCCTTGTCTAACTCAATGAAACTATGAGCCATGCCATGTAGGGCCACTCAAGACGGACAGGTCATGGTGGAGAGTTCTGACAACACGTGGTCCACTGGAGAAGGGAATGGCAAACCACTTCAGTATTCTTGCCTTGAGAACCCCATGAACAGTATGAAAAGGCAAAAAGATAGGACAATGAAAGACGAACTCCCCAGGTTGGTAGGTGCCCAATATGCTACTGAAGAAGAGTGGAGAAATAACTCCAGAAAGAACGAAGAGATGAAAACAACGCCCAGTTGTGGATGTGACTGGTGATGAAAGTAAAGTCTGATGCTGTAAAGAACAATATTACATAGGAACCTGAAATGTTAGGTCCATGAATCAAGGTAAATTGGAAGTGGTCAAACAGGAGATGGCAAGAGTGAACATAGACATTTTAGGAATCAGTGACAATACATATGGACATCACCAGGTAGTCAATACCAAAATCAGATTGATTATATTCTTTGAAGCTAAAGATGGAGAAGCTCTATACAGTCAGGTAAAACAAGACTGGGAGCTGACTGTGGCTCAGATCATGAACTCCTTATTGCCAAATTCAGACTTAAATTGAAGAAAGTAGGAAAAACCACTAGACCATTTAGGTATAGCCTAAATCAAATCCCTTACAATTATACAGTGGAAGTGACAAATAGATTCAAGGGATTAGATCTGATAGACAGAGTGCCTGATGAACTGTGGATGGAGGTTCGTGACATTGTACAGGAGACACGGATCAAGATCATCCCCAAGAAACATGCAAAAAGGCAAAATGGTTGTCTGACGAGGCCTTACAAATAACTGAGAAAAGAAGAGAAACTAAAGGCAAAGGAGAAAAGGAAAGGTATACCATTTGAATGCAGAGTTCCAAAGAATAGCAAGGAGAGATAAGAAAGCCTTCCTCAGTGATCAATGCAAAGAAATAGAGGAAAATAATAGAATGAGAAAGACTCGAGATCTTTTCAAGAAAATTAGAGATACCAATGTACCAAGGGAATATTTCATGCAAAGGTGGGCATGATAAAGGACAGAAATGGTATGGACCTAACAGAAGCAAAAGATATTAAGAAGAGGTGGCAAAATACACAGAAGAACTATACAAAAAAGATCTTCATGACCCAGATAACCACCATGGTGTAATCACCCACCTAGAGTCAGACATGCTGGAATGTGAAGTCAAGTGGGCCTTAGAAAGCATCACTATGAACAAAGCTAGTGGAGGTGATGAAATTCCAGTTGAGCTATTTCAAATCCTGAAAGATGATGCTGTGAAAGTGCTGCACTCAATATGTCAGCAAATTTGGAAAACTCAGCAGTGGCCACAGGATTGGAAAAGGTCAGTTTTCATTCCAATCCCAAAGAAAGGCAATGCAAAGAATGCTCAAACTACCACACAATTGCACTCATCTCACACGTTAGTAAAGTAATGCTCAAAATTCTCCAAGCCAGGCTCCAACAGTACATGAACTGTGAACTTCCAGATGTTCAAGCTGGTTTTAGAAAAGGCAGAGGAACCAGAGATCAAATTGCCAACATTGGTTGGATCATCGAAAAAGCAAGAGAGTTCCAGAAAAACATCTGCTTCAGCTTTATTGACTATGCCAAAGCCTTTGACTGTGTGAATCACAACAAGCTGTGGAAAATTCTGAAAGAGATGGGAATACCAGACCACCTAACCTGCCTCCTGAGAAATCTGTATGCAGGCCAAGAAGCAACCAGTTAGAACTGGACATGGAACAACATACTGGTTTCAAATCAGGGAAGTAGTATGTCAAGGCTGTATTTTCTCACCCTGCTTATTAAACTTATATGCAGAGGACATCATGTGAAATGCCGGGCTGGATGAAGCTGGAATCAAGATTGCTGGGAGAAATATCAATAACCTCAGATATGCAGATGACACCACCCATATGGTGGAAAGCAAAGAGGAACTAAAAAGCCTCTTGATGAAAGTAAAAGAGGAGAGTGAAAAATTGGCTTAAAACTCAACATTCAGGAAACTAAGATCTTGGCATCTGGTCCCATCACTTCATGGGAAATATATGGGGAAACAATGGAAACAGTGAGAGACTTTATTTTTGAGGGGATTCCAAAATCACTGCATATGGTGACTGCAGCTGTGAAATTTTTAAAAGACACTCGCTCCTTGGAAGAAAAGCTATGACCACACTAGACAGTATATTAAAAAGCAGAGACATTACTTTGTCGACAAAGATCCGTCTAGTCAAGGCTATGGTTTTTCCAGTAGTTATGTATGGATGTGAGAGTTGGACTATAAAGAAAGTTGAGTACCAAAGCATTGATGCTTTTGAACTGTGGTGTTGGAGAAGACTCTTGAGAGTCCCTTGGACTGCAAGGAGATCAAACCTGTCAATACTAAAGGAAATCAGTCCTGAATATTCATTGGAAGGATTGATGCTGAAGCTGAAACTCCATTACTTTGGCCACCTGATGCAAAGAACTGATTCATTGGAAAATACTCTGATGCTGGGAAAGATTGAAGGCAGGAGGAGAAGGGGAAGACAGAGGATAAGATGGTTGAATGGCATCACCGACTTGATGGACATGAGTTTGAGCAAGCTCTGGGAGCTGGTGATGGATAGGGAATCTTGGCATGCTGCAGTCCATGGGATCTCAAATAGGACATGACTGAGCAACTTAACTGAACTAAAGAGGAAAGGGAGGATGAGATGAATTGGGAGATTTGGATTGACATGTATGTACTTCTACATATAACATATTTAACCAGTGAGAACCTACCATAACACAGGGAACTCTAGTCAATGCTCTGTGGTAACCTAAATCGAAAGGAAATTTTAAAAAGAGGGGATATATAAATATTTATGGGGTTTCCCTGGTGGCTCAGAATGTAAAGAATCTGCCTGAAATGCAGGAGACCTGTGTTGGCAAGATCTGGAGAAGAATGACTACCCACTCCAGTATTCTTCCCTGGAGAATTCTGTGAACAGGGGAGTCTGATGGGCTACAGTCCAGGGGGTCTCAAAGAGTCGAACCCAAGTGACTAACTAACACTTTCACTTTCATGTATACTTAAGCTGATTCACTTTGCTATACAGCAGAAAATAACACCACATTGTAAAGAAACTATACTCCCCCTAATTTTTTAAAAATGCACAGAGTATTATAGTTACATTGCTTGAAAATAAAAAGTAGAGATGAAGTGAGTGTGATAGTCATTCAGTCATGTCTGACTCTTTGTGACCCCATGGACTGTAGCCTGCCAGGCTCCTCTGTCCATGGAATTCTCCAGGCAAGAATACTGGAGAGGGTTGCCATTTTCTTCTCCAGGGAGAGATGAAGGCTTAAATACAAAGAAAAAAAAAAAAAAGAGGCCAGGCTGACAGTACTGTATATATGTGACCATATTAATCTTTCTTTTTAATAGAGCTGATTAAGCTAAATGGCATATTTATGTCATTGGATTTTGTAAAAGAACATGAAAAACAACTGGCTTTTTATAAACATTTTTTTTTAATCACGCGAAAAGCTCAAGGTAAATATGAATCTGTACAAACTGTCAGGAAATAAATTTGGTTGTGACTTGGATATGGTCATTCCACTTTTGGAAATTAATAGTCAAGAAATTCTAAACAGAAAAGAAAAACAAAAAACTTCTTTTTATAAAGATATTCACTGCTGTATTATTTATAATAGGGAGCAAATAGAAATCAGCTGTTCTTTATGGTGAATTATGATATGTATTATGTAACAGTTTTACATAGTTTTTAGAACTTGCGCTTGTTAAATGACATAGATGCCTATCTTATTGCACGGGGAAAATATCAGGAAACATGTAAATATCAAGTATGGTCACAACTATGCCAGGCTTGCTTAAAAGACTTCAGAAAGATATACTAAAAGCTGTCTTATTAGACTAATGATAATAATGAACATGATCATATTTTTATTATGTACTGGGTATTGTTCGAAGTGACTTACATATATTAACTCAGTTTATCTGTGCAGCAACACCTTGAGGTAAGTACAACTATTATGATTCCATTTTACAGATGAAGGAACTGGGGCAGAGCATTAAGCAAGCTACCCAAGTCTCCTAGTGTGAACAAGGTCAAAGCTGAAAGAGAAATCCAGGAAGCCTCAATGGCCATGTCTCTTAGCTGTCAATCAGTTCATGGAAAAATAGAAAAAGGATAATGTGGAAAGATATCATTAAAAATGTTACATGCAACAGGGTGAGCCTGGGACATTTTGTCATAATAGAAAGCAAGGAAGCTGCAAAAGATTCGAGGGCTATCGTCAAGAGCACTCAAGAGCTAAATGGAAAAGGTTCCCCTCGCCTAAAGAAAATACTCCTGGGAATCAATAACGGTGGTGCATTGAAACACATCAATATTTTGAAACATATAGGTTTAATTATGCAGGAAGAAAAAGACCTGCATTGGTCCCTTTAGAGGAGCTAGGAAATAACTCATTATTTTGAAAACTGGTAAATAGAGGAAAAGTATTTGTACTGTACAGGACCTAGGGTTACTAAATTGTTGATGAGGGCAAATTTTTATTTATGGAAATATTCCAGATAATACTGAGGAATTGAGGAATGAAGCAGAAATAGTAATTAGCACAATTTTTAACCCCCAATAAAATAATGGATTAGGCAGTAGATGCTAATGTTACAGAAAAAGACATAGCCAGAGTGCGTACTTATTTATGGAATTATCACATCACCATCTATGAAGTATTCAAGCTACACAAACAAAACGTGAATCAGTTGCATCTCTAGATGTGACTCTCAATTTATAAGAAATGCAGGAGACAGAGAAGTGCTTTAAATGACATGATGGGGAATGAAATTAGCAAAATCTAGTCTGGGAAAATTTATAGAACAGGATTGCAAGAAAAAAAGATGGAGAGTGGGGCCTTAGATATTAAAAGAGACTAATTGCAACAATCTCATCTGCATCCTATTTGGAGGAAAAATTCCTTAAAACATTTTTGAGACAATCAGAGAAATTCAAATACTGCTTTGATGTTTTATTGAATTAAGGGATTATTGATGCTTTTGAACTGTGGTGTTTGAGAAGACTCTTGAGAGTCCCTTGGACTGTAAGGAGATCCAACCTGTCAATACTAAAGGAAATCAGTCCTGAATATTCATTGGAAGGACTGATGCTGAAGCTGAAACTCCAATACTTTGGCCACTTGATGCAAAGAACTGACTCATTGGAAAAGACCCTGATGCTGGGAAAGATTGAAGGCAGGAGGAGAAGGTGATGACAGAGGATGAGATGGTTGGATGGCATCACAGACTCAATGGACATGAGTTTGAGCAAGATCCGAGAGTTAGTGATGGACAAGGAATCCTGGCATGCTGCAGTCTACGGGGATCACAAACAGTCATACACGACTGAACTGAAGGGATTATTGTTCATTTTTTAAGTGTGATGATGATACTGTGTTATACTTTTTAAAAGAAGTCTTGTCTTTTGGAGATGTATTATTAAATATCTGTGGATGAAAATATATTATTTCTAGAATTCACTTTAATATGTTTCAATAGCAAGGGGGAAATGAATAAGGGATGGATGCAATAAAGATTGGCCATTGACTGAACATTGTTGAAGCTGAGTGATGAGTACATACAGGCTGATCATACTCTTCTTTCTACTTTTATACAGGCTTTAATATCTCCGTAGTAAAATATTTTTAATGATACAAACATATCTTAAATTTGATCTTATATAAAGTATTTAAATATTTTACTGTAGAATTGAGGGCCAGTAGTAGGCAGTGAATGAAGGCATGGACTAAGGACCAGACTGCCTGGTTTGACCTTCAGTGCTATCACTTACCAGCTGTAAAATCTAGACTAAGAAACTTGATGTCACTCTATCTCAGGTTCCTCATTTGTAAAATGGGATTAACAATGCCACCTACTTAATACTTCATTGATTTAATATGACAAAAAAATGAGTAGAATTTCTCCAGTGTCTAAAACAGTTCATGGCACATACTGAGCAGGATATGAATTTAATATTTTTATTGAATTTCTTTTCTTTTTTGTCTATGGACATAAGAATCCTGAAAAATGTCTTCACTTATTTTGCATTTTATAAATATGACTCTGATCCCACTTCTGATCACCAACTCCAATTCTAACACCAACTAATGATCCTGGTACCAATTCCAGTATGTGGGAGTTCTCCCCACATATCCAAGCAATTACTGTTCAGATTCTATTCAACTCAGTTCTTACACTATTTGGGGAGAGCATATGAACCTGCAGGTTAAGGACTCAGTCCCATGAAATTGCCCACACACCCTCAACTTTAGATGCCAGTCATAAGTTCAGGCATGTTTCTGACCCACTGGCTATACGCTGATGTTTCCAACAACTCCCTCCTTGGGTTCAATGAATTTGCTAGAGTGACTTACAGAACTCAAGAGAAACATTCTACTTAGTAGACCACCAGTTCACTATAAAAGAATATAACTCAGGAATGGCCAGATGGAAGAGATGCATAGCTGGGGAGGTATGGGAAGAAGGCCCAGAGCTTTCATACCCTCCCCAGCTATGCACTCTCCCCAAGTGTCCATGTGTTCCCTGCCAGGAAGCTCTCCAAACGCCCTCCTTTTGGAGCTTCATTGCATAGGCATCATTGATTAAGTCATTGGCCATCGATGATTGAACTCAACCTCCAATCCTTCTCTCTTCCAGGAGGTCTTGGTGTGGGAGTAGAAGATTCTACCCTCTAATCACTTGGTTGATTGTCCCAACCAACCTCCATCCTTAGGCTACACAGGTGCTTCCCAAAAGTTTCCTCATTAATGTAACAAAAGGCACCTTTACTACTCTCATCACTTAGCAAATTCCGAGGGTGCCAGGAGCTCTGTGCCAGAAATGTATTAATATTTCTCATTACTAATTTCAGTATAAATAACAATATTCACCTATTCAATCACTCACCCTAAATGTATCAGCTGCAATTTTCCAGTTTCTTTAAAATGGAGCAAGAATTCAAAGATACTGAGGGCAAATCCTGCTAGATTTTAATGTTACTTTCAGTCTTTTATAGTTGCTTGTCTACACCTAATCTGACAGTATTTTTTTTTTATCATGCCTCACTTTTATCAAGCCTTTCAAAGAAACTTGATTTTCTTAAGACTGTTCTTTCTGCATTGTATTTTTATTATTTACCTGATTCCTAATTACATTACAAATTTGGATTGCAACCATTTCAAATATGTCTGGGAACAAAGAAACTGGCTCTTGGTAAACAGACAACGCAACTGGTGGCAGACGTGCTCAGATGTTTTCTGAGAATGCCACTCAAACGTGTTAAGCGGGCTGAGGGCATCAGAAAAGTGCTTTACAGGTAGAGTGGAGGCTGCATCAGTCAATCTGGTGGGTTTATTAAGTGGAAATCAGTTAGGGAAACCTGGTATATGCATGCCAACAGTGGCTGTGTTTGGGTAGCCCAGTCTTCCTTCTATTCCAATCTGTTTTAATGATTATGTGTGATAATTCCACAAAAATTAAAAAAAAAAATCAGCACTTCAAGTTCTTGGGGGGGGAAATACATATATAGTTAGCAAATCTATCCACAGAGGACTAGAATGCAAACACAAAGAAAATGTGCAGTGAATATTGGTCATCCAGACACTCTTGCATGCAAACAAGTGGCTGAATTCTACGAGCTTCCCGTAACTGATTTCCACTGTTCTTGTGAGAAGTGACAGTGAGGACCGCTGATGCTCAGACCCTAGGACAGTGTGTATATCGAACACTGCTGTTGCATGATGCCAATTCCTGAATGCTACAGCAGTCCAACTTCATACTCAGACGGTTCACACACTCTAATATTCACATTCTAGTTTCATTTTGACTTTAAAGTTACACAGAAACCAAATGATCAAAACTGCATTTCTTTCTAAATCTACATGCAAATTGTGAGGCAGGGATTCCCCTTGTCACTGGCATTCCTTTACAGAAAGGATGCTGGGCAACCTCAAGCACCGAAGATATGAGCTGCCTGAATACCAATCCAATTTTGCTAAATTAGACATATCCTGTGTTTGCCCGAATTTCACAAAGCTCACTCTAGTCTGCTTCTCTGTGATATATGATGTTACTATGCTTTTTGATCAACTGTTAATTCTCACAGTCCTCCTTGAACAGGAGAGGAAGTGAGAGAGGTGTGTAGCTACTGCTGTATTCATTCTCATCACTTGACAGAGGGGGAAGCCAGAGTTACAAGTCAGATCTGTTTTTATCACCCTGGGGCATTCCGCATCTCTCCTCTGACTTGGAGACTTGATCGTAGGGGCACTTCATGAGAGGTGCTCACAGGAGAAATATTTGAACCAAACTCACCTCATTAACAGTGGCGGTGACAATGACCAACTTTGGAGCATTTAAAAATACAGGTGCAAGATACTGAATTTCGTTTTCTGTGCTATACAGTAGGTCCTTGTTATTGATCTATCTTATGTATGGTAGTATGTATCTGTTAATCCCAAGTTTTGAATTTTGATAACCTATAATGAAAATGTATACATGCATAAATATATTTATGTATAATTGTACATCTGAAATATTGTAAGTCAAATATATTTCAATTAAAAAGAAGGTACAAATACAATATAACATATACATATATATAGAGAGAGAGAGAGAGAGACTGAGAGAGGGTTTCCCTGGTGGCTCAGATGGTAAAGAGTCTGCCTGCAATGCAGGAGACACAGGTTCAAACCCTGGGTTGGGAAGATCTCCTGGAGATGGGAATGACTATCCACTCCAGTATTCTTGGCTGGGGAATTCCATGGACAGAGGAGCCTAGTGGGCTACTGTCCATGGGGTCACATAAAGTTGTAGCCAGAACACACCAGTTCCCAGTCCTCATCACTTCACTACATGTTTCTAGAAGTCTGAGCCTGAAGTACTGTTCAGAGAGTCCTATTGCCTAACGAATTGTGCAGACCAAGTAGCCAACCTTGTCCCCAATCTCCTTAAGTGTAATGATGTCATTCACAGATAGTACATTCATATTTACATTTCATCAGGGGAATGTATTTCCTTGTTATCACAACGTTCCCTATGATAGCAAAGTCAAACAGAAAAATACACGGCAACTCCCTCTGAAGAAACCCCCTGCAGCTAACATTTCCCGCAACTTGCTCCACCTTACTCTGTTTTTCTTCTAATTGCCAGCAGATCATTCTTTCATATACTGAAAATTTGCTGGCATTATTCAAAATAACTCCAAACCACAAATATTTATTGGATTCATTCATTCACTTAAACAATTATTGGAGAATCACCAATAATTTATACAAGATGCATGAGAGCTAGGCTTGGAAAAGAAAGATTAGCATAGCAGTGCCATTTCTGAAGTCAAGGAAAAATGGTATCTGATTATGCAATCAGATACTTTTGAAATTATTGTTATTCTCATAGGACTCTATGCATATAATTATTGTGAGAATGTGAGAGTTTCTGCAATACAGAAATCCAGCTAAAGGCAGTCTAAAGCAATAACAGCATAGAGTGTCACTATGGTTTCTTTGGAGTCCACAGGCAAGAAAGAATCCTAGAGAATTCCAAAAATGTAAGTTGCTTTAAGCCAAAGTCTAGAAAAAGAGGAACATTTATCAAAAATATATTCCTCCAA
The DNA here is from genome assembly GCF_027580195.1 of Bos mutus. NCBI lineage: Eukaryota > Metazoa > Chordata > Mammalia > Artiodactyla > Bovidae > Bos > Bos mutus. The sequence continues at coordinate 57,576,615 of NC_091622.1, read as the reverse complement.
TGCTATCTAAACTAAGCCCAGCTATTTGGTTTTCAATTTATTATTTCTCTCAGTCTAAAAAATAAAAATCTAATGAAATATAGATCAGAAGGTGAAAATGAGGTCAGTGCTGCTTCTAGAAGATTGTTCTCAATAATTTCTCTTTGCACAGCATCTGTGCAGGGTAACTTTGCTGCTGTTATAGTTAAGAGGTGTTATGTATTTTCCCCTCCTTTAATCTGGGCCAGCTTTGCAAGCTGCTTTGGACTAATAGGGCTTCCCTGGTGGCTCATCTGGTAATGAATCCACCTGCAATGAGGAGGACCTGAGTTGGGAAGATTCCCCTGGTAGAGGGCATGGCAACCCATTCCAGTATTCTTGCTTGGAGAATCCCCATGGACAGAGGAGCCTGGTAGGCTACAGTCCGTGGAGTCACAAAGACTTGGACAGGACTGAGCGACTAATCACACACCACAATATAATAGAATGTGATGGAAGTGATGCTGTGTGAGTTCCAGGCCAGGGTGTCACCAAGCCTTGTAGCTTTCTTAGAACACTCCCCTGAGACTTCCATGTATGAAAAACAGCTTAGATTATGGATGTTTAAGAAGCCACAAGGAGAAGCACTGCTAGGCCTGTTAGTGAGGCTGGCTGGATTTCCTAATCCACCTTCTGAGCTTCCAGCTGGTTGCAAACACATAGATAAGCCCAGGTGAAACCAATAGAAGAAAAGCTCAGGATGATTTATAAATTACTGTTGTTTTGAACCATATAAGTTAAAAATATATATATATTGCCATTCTAACCATTTTAAAATATACAATTCAGTTGTATTTAGTATACTCACAGTGCTGGGCAACCATCGCTATCATCTAGATCAATAATATTTTCATCACCCCACAGGGAACCTGTACCCATTAAGCAGTCGCTCTCCATCAGCCCCTCCCTCCAGCCCCTGAAAACAACTCATCGGTTTTCTATCTCCATGGATTTCCCTATTTTAGGTATTTCATATTCATATATGGCTTTTTGTGTCTGGCTTCTCATTTAGCATGATGTTTTCAAGTTTCATCCATATATTTTATGGCATATATCAGTAGTTCACAACTTTTTACAGTCAAATAATATTTCATTGTATGGACATACCAATTTGGTTTATCCATTCATGGATTAATGGACTTTTAGGTTATTTCTACTCTTTGGCTATTATAACTAATGCTGCTATGAATATTTGTATGTAAATTTTTGCTAGAATAACTGTTTTTCAAATGTCTTCAATTCTTCTGAGTTTATACCTAGGACTGGAATTGCTGGATACTATGGTAATTCTATATTTAATTTATTGAGGAATCACCAAATGAGTTTCCACAGCAGCAGGTTTCCATTTCGCATTTCCACTGGTAAATAGGAGGGTTCCAACTTCTCCACATCCTCTCTCCATAGCCTCAGCACCACCTGTTATTCTCTCTGTCTCTCTTACAGTCATCCAAGTGCATTGGAAATAGTATCTTACTATGCTTTCATTTTCATTTCCCTGATGACTACTGATGTTGTGCATCTTTTCATTTGTTTGTTGGCCATTTGTATATCTTTGGAAAAACAGCTGTGTCTACTCAAGCGCTTCATTTTTTAAATTGGGTTTCTTTTCTTTCTATTGTTGTGTTGTGAAAGTCTTTTACAAAGTCTGGGTGTTGTTCTGTTGCTCGGTCATGTCCAGCTCTTTGTGACCCCATGGACTGCAGCACACCAGGCTTCTCTGTCCTTCACCATCTCTAAGTCTGGATACTAGACCCTTATCAGATATATGACTTTAAAATATTTTCTCCCATTTTGTGGGTTGTATTTTAACTTTCTTGATAGTGTCTTTTTTGATGCACAAAAATTCTTAACTGTGGTGAAGTTCATTTTTTTTTCTTGTGTTATTTGTAATTTGGTGTTATATTGAAGAAACTGATATCAAATTCAAGATCCTGAAGTTTTACCCCTATGTTTTCTTTTAAGACTTATGATTTTAGCTCTTATATTTAGGTCTTTGATCAATTTTGCATTAATTTTGTATATGATGTGATGTAAAGGTCCTACTTCTCTCTTTACATGTAGATTTCTAATTGTCCTAACACTAAGTGCTGAAGAGGCTATTCTTTCTTCATTAAGAAGAATAGTCTTAGAACTCTTGTCAAAAATTAATTTAATGAATCACTGATTTTGAGGCTGTTGTCATGTAGCAATAATTAACTGATACATTTCTTGACCGGGTGAAGTTCACCTGGTGAATATAGTATATTCTGTGCTCATAATCATAATGTACCTCATCTTTCCTTGAAACTTTACAAATAAAATATGTAAGAATAATGGAAAATAAAATAATTTTTCCTTGACCATAAACACATCAAATAGATCATGAATGGAAAGTTAGCTTGCATCACATTTAAGGTTAATATTCTAGGAATGGCCACTTGTGACTTGATATCCGAGTTTCCAAAAATAGGGCTAACCTTCTAGGGTTTATATTCATTGTCTTTTGCTGTATACAAAATTACATCAAAACTTAGTAGCTTAAGACAATAATAAACAGTTACCTCATACAGTTTTTGTGGGCAAAGGAATTCAAGCATAGGGCTGATTGAATAACTTTGTGTTACATCAGCTGCTTTCTTCCAGATGAGTGATCCAAGAAAGCAAGACAGAACTTGCAAATACTTTTATAAGCTGGTCATGAATGTTATATAAAATCCTTTCAGAATATTTCTATTAATTACACAGATCAGCCCTTGCTCATTGTGGAAGGGGACTGACTATACAAGAGCATGAATTCCGGGAGAGAATCATGGAAGGCCATCTTAGAGATGGCTACCACAATCCATCCTCTGAATTATTCATGGCTTCTCACATGCAAAATATACTCACCTCCTTTCGAGGACCCCAAACTCTCATTTCATCATAGCATCAGCTTAAAGTCCAGACTCTCATCTCATCTAAACCAGGTCCAATTCCTTGAGTAGAGTTAATCTTGATTTGAAGGCCTGTGAGCTTATATGCCCATCTCTCATCCCCCCAAAATCCAGTTTATAATGGTAGCATATGAGTGAAAAAACTACAGTGTGGAAAGGAGAGACCTACTAGAATCACCCCTCTCTCTCTGTGAAAGTCATTCAATCGTGTCAAACTCTTTGTGACCCCATGGACTATATGAACCGTACAGTCCATGGAATTCTCCAGGCCAGAATACTGGGGTGGATAAACTTTCCTTTCTCAAGGGAATCTTCCCAAACCAGGGATTGAACCCAGGTCTCCCACACTGCAGGCCAATTCTTTGCCAGCTGAGCCACCAGAGAAGCCCAAGAATACTGGAGTGGGTAGCCTATTTCTTCTCCAGTGAATCTTCCCAACCCAGGAATTGAACCAGGGTCTACCAGTGTCACTGGTCTGTGAAAATTCTGAAATTCAGCAGGGCATTTTTTCATAATTCCTTGATTGGGAGTTGAGTTTTGGTAATAATTCTCTGGCTACTGACCTCACCCTCTGGGCTCACGTTTTTGCCCTCTGAGGCATCATTCCCTTCCCCAAAAGGTTTACAGTTCAATAGCTTTCTCAGACTTCTTCCTGCCTATAAAGTTTGGGGTCCTTTTCTTCATTTTATATTATTTTTCTCTTTTTCAGCTCAAGCAGGAGATGGTTTTGCCAATACAGTACTATTCTCTTAAAACTTTGTCAATAATCTATAAATATTATTGATAGTCATTATATTAGTCAAAACCATGCCCACAAAACTCTTTGAGATAAGCTCTTCTATATCTTAAGCGTCTATGAAGAATACCTGGGGACATCACCCTTAAGCTTGTTAGAAGCCCTGTTGTTTGACCCAACGGTTCTCTAAGGCACTGACTTAGATCTTTCTAGATGTTAGCAAGGATTTTACAGGCACATCCTTGCCTTCATCTCTATATCAGGCTTTCCTGAGAGGCCTTGGATTTGATCTTTGCTCAGAAGTCATTTCTAAATTTTAGTGTCATTTGACATCTACAAAGGCTGGAAATTTTTCAAATCCAGAAATTCCAAGCTCTTTTCTGATTAACAATTCTCCTTTTAGCTTTTTGTCTTCTCTCACATTTTACAGCAAGGCTAAATCAGGGAGCACCTTTAATAATCTGCCTGGAAATCTCCTTAGCTAGATACCCTGGTTCACCAGATACTTATTCTTCTTTCCATGTTATCGCTGGCAATAACATTGCTAAACTTTCTGTTTCTATGCTGCAAGGGCTCCCTTTTCTCTGGTGTGCTTTAACATTTTCCTCACTTTCCTCACCAGGAGCCTCCTCAAAGACCACCTGGCTTCCGAAATCTGTTCCAAACCATTTAGACCTTCACTTAACACTCTTCTCAAAATCTTTCTGGTTTCTACCCACTGTTTAAGCACAAAGCTTCTTCCACATTTTTTATTTTTGTTGCAGCAACATCCTACTTCCAGGTACAAAAATGTGTATTAGTTACTGTTTCTGTATAACAAATTACCCTAAAATTAGTAGCTTAAAGCAACAGTAAATGTTCATTAAAAAAAAAAAAAATGAAACTCACATAGTCTCTGTAGGAAGTTGGAAATTGCTGAAGCTGAGTAGTTCTGGCTTGGGATCTCCCATGAAGTTGTGGTCAAAATGTTGGCCAGGGATGCAACCATTTAAAGACTTGATTGGAGCTGGAGAATCCACTTTCAAGATGACTCACTCACATGGCTGGCAAAACAGTGTTGGTTGTTGGACAGAGGTCCAATTACTTGCCATGTGACTCTCTTCATAGGGTGACTGAGTGTTCTCATGATATTGGCATGGGTCAGTGATCCAAGACAGCAAGGCAGAAACTGTACTATTTTTTATACTCTAGTCTCAGAAGTTACACACCATCACTTATTCTATTGGCCCCACAGACAAATTCTGATACAGTGTGGGAGGGAGACTACACAACGGCAGGAGGTGGGACTCATTGGGGCACATCTTGGAGACTGGCTGCCCCAGTATGTATATTTCATTCATGTGCTTATGTATTTCCATTGTGATATACCATTACTTTTTTCAACAAAGAGTTATTGAGTATCTACCATGCACATAGATCTTGGTACTAAAAAAAATACTGATTTCCAAAGCCTCCAAAAACACTTCCTCTCATGATCTTAATTCCAAATGTAGAGAGACAGACAACAAGCAAATAAAAAACTATGTCAGATGGTGAAAAGTGCTATGAAGGGCAATCAAAGAAGGGCAGGGGTGTTGAGATAGCAAGGGGTGGGGTCAAGGATTGCACTTAAAATAGCATGGTCAGGGAGAACTTCCTTGAGAAGGTGACATTTGATCAAAGATCTGAAGGCAGAGAGGGAGTGGTTTCTAGAAGAAGAGCTTTTCAAGACAAAGAGCAAGAACATGCAGAGACACTGGAGTGGCAGCATCTTTGAGATGTTGGAAGAATAGCAGAGGAGCCTGTGGGTCTGGAGCAGAATGAACAAAGGTGAGAGTACTGATGATGAGGCTCGAAATAGTGGGGAAGGATAGGGTTTATAGGCAACTGAAGGGACTTGAGCTTTTGTGCCAAGTGATTGGGGAAACAGTTCAAGGATTTCAAGCAAAAAAAGTGACATGATTGGAATTAAGATTAAACAGGATCATTGGTTGTTGTGCTGAAAAAAGATGAAGGAGTCTAGTACCTAGGTGATGGCGTGGATAAAGTTGACAAGAGACATGGAGTCCAGTAGCTAGGTGATGGAAAGGATAAAGTAGATTACAGAGGCCTGGACCAGGAAGCTGATAGATGTTGTGAAGTTGGCAGATGATACTTTGAAGGAAGAGTCAATGGCATTTGCTGATGAACTCAAGGTGGAGTAGAAAAGAAGAGCAGTCAGTAAGAAGTTTTGAGGTTTTGGTCTGAGCAAGGAGAATAATGGAGTTGCCTTTTACTAAGATAAGAAAAACAACAGTAGGTTGGGAGAGGGCTTGTAGATTAAGAGTTCTGTCTTGTACAAATTTAGTTTGAAATGTCTGTTAGACATCCAAGTGGAACTGTTAACTAAACAATTGGATATATATGTCTGGGATTTGGGGGAGCGAGTATAGCTAGAGATGAGGTCCAAAGATTAAATCCTATCACCCCATTGATAAGAGGTTGGGCAGAAGAGGAGGAATAAGCCAAGGTGACTAACAGATGGTGCAGCCAGGGAGCTGGAGGAAAATGGATCAAATGTGACATCTCAGAAGCAAAATGAAGGAAGAAGTTGTTTCATCAGATGCTCCACATACGGTATGTCAGGTAAGATGAGGACTGAGAATTGACCACTCGTCTTAATTCCTAAACTGGAGTTTAACAAACCAGTTTTTTAAATGATGTAGTGGCTTTTCCATTACCATGTATGTGATTATGTTTATATTTAATTTGAATTCTTTGTATAGTTAATAGCAAATGGAACTATGCACACACACACATACCCAGACATAGAATTCAAGTTGTCCCTTGGAACCCATGGGGGATTGGTTCCAGGTCTTTCACAGATGCCAAAATCACAGATGCTCAAGTCTCTTATAAAATGGCATAGTATTTGCATATAACCTACTCATATCCTCCAGTATATTTTAAATATCTAGATTGCTTATAATCATATCTAGACTACTTAGGATTTTATTACCTAATAAAATGTAAATACTATGTAAATAGTTGCAGGTGCACAGCAAATTCAAGTTTTCCTTTTTGGAACTTTCTGAAACTTTTTCTGAATATTTTTGTTTTTGTTTTTTTTGAATATTTTTGATATATGGTTGGTTGAATCTGAGAATGCGGAACCCACGGATACAGGGGGCTAACTGTACTTATAAACATGTCCTTAGTCTAGTCAGTGAACCTAAATTGTACATTTCTTAGTATAAGCTAATGTGATCTTTCTCAACTGTAGACTCCAGCCTATGCCCTCATCACTCAATTATAAGCAAGCTATGCAATTTATAACATTCTTTGAAAGAATAAAGCAATCAGCTCAAGTTCCCCCTCAGGAAATGAATCAGCAGAGTGCCATCTATAGGAAAGCAAGCTAAGGATGTAGCCAAAAAAGTTAAAAGTATCTTTTTGCTGGAGTATTTGGAGTCTAAGTCGTTGGCCTTATATGTGACTGAGAAGGCAGTGCCTGTAACAGTGGGCACAACAGCATGGAGATTTTCATGCACTGAGTCCATCCTAAGTTAACGTCTTGAATAAATGTTATAGGACAAATAATGACCTGGCTTAGTGGAGTCCTTACTTAGAATGTTGGGCTTTCCTGGTAGCTCAGACAGTAAAAAATCTGCTTGGAATGCAGGAGACTCAGGTTCAATCCCCAGGTCAGGAAGATCCCCTGGAGAAGGGCTACCCACTCCAGGATTCTTGCCTGGAGAATTCCATGAACAGAGGAGTCTGGGGGGCTACAGTCCATGTGGTCACAAAGAGTTGGACATGACTGAGCGACTAACACTTTCGCTTTTTTGCTTTACTTAGAATGTGAGCCATATGACTTATATGACATACAAAGTATGACTACATATTTCAAGAGTGGATTTTTAAAAAAACACTCAGAATTGAGATAGTTGCGAGAGTTTTGTCTTTCAAGAGAAAAAAATATATACTGATTCTAGTACTGCAAATATTTATCAGCTGGCATAGCCAAGTACCAACCAATCAACGGAGAGACTCAACCAATAAAAATATCCAATCAATTAAAACAAAAGGAAGTTGTAGGCAGCCTGTGTGTCCATTTTGGGGCAGCCTGGCTATGATAGTCACCATCACTGCAGAGACTGTTTTTTAAATTCTCCACCTGGTACCTTAGATGCATTTACAACTCAGAATGCCAGTTATGATAGGTATTACGGTGTTGCATAGCTTTTGATTCTGAATAGTAATTCTGTACTTGATCATAAACTCAGGTCACCAGAGCTGGACCCAAATGGTCTAGACTTTTTCCACATCTATTCAAAATAATGTTCATAGGTGATTCAAGTGAGTTTAGAAGAGAAGTTCCACAGGTGGAAAATTCTGGTGGGGCTCTGCATTTCCCCAGGCTCCCTCTATCCTCCTGGCCAGAAACAAGGTGATGGAAGTTGAAGTCTAAGAGTCAGGTTGGGTGAGGAGGGGCATCACTAGAGACATTACGCACGTGAATCAACCAAATGGAGAGATAAAGTCCATAATTTGGAGTCACAAGGACATGCATCCCTCCAAGGGACCTAGTGAGAAAACAAGGGCAGGTCAGAGTGTTTCAGGTGTAGTCCTAGGATGCCTGCAACAAAAATTCCTACGGTGTTTCTTGAGAAGGCAGATTCCTGGGACCTGCCCCAGAACTAGTGAACAGAATCTTTGCAGGGCTGGGTTCTGCAATTTGCAGAATTCTGTCCTCCCGGTGAACTTCATGCAGGCTGAAGCGTGAGAACCACTGAAACCTGGAAGAGGAATGAGATAAGGAGAGAAGTATTGACTGAGTCGGGGAGGGGCAGGTGGCTGGACCCCTGGCACCACATAACAGGGTCAGTGTTGTGGACACCTTGCATTTAAGAAAACCACAACCTGACTCTGTGTGAATTAAAATCACATATGCAAGTTATATTTCACAGACAAAGAGTGTAGTACATCGAAAAAGGCCTTAAGAGGTTTTCAGAGGCCTGAGGTATTTCTCTTTTTGGAGGTTTGAAAGTGAAAGTGAAAGTCGCTCAGTCCAACTCTTTGCAACCCCATGGACTATACAATTCATGGATCTCCAGGCCAGAATACTGGAGTAGGTAGCCTTTCCCTTTAGCCTTTCCCTTCTCCAGGGGACCTTCCCAACCCAGAGATCAAACCCAGGTCTCCTGCATTGCAGGTGGATTCTTTACCAGCTGAGCCACGAGGGAAGCCCAAGAATACTGGAGTGGGTAGCCTATCCCTTCTCCAGCGGATCTTCCCCACCCAGGAATCAAACCAGAGTCTCCTGCATTGCAGGCGGATTCTTTACCAACTGAGCTATGAGAGAAGCCTTTTTGGAGGCTTAAGAACTTTTAAAAATAAAGAAACAATGGTAGGAGATGGGCAAAATGGGTGAAGAGGGTCGAAAGGTACAATCTTCCAATTATAAAATAAATAAGTCATGAGGCTGTAATGCATAGCATGGTGACTATAGTTATTAATACTGTATGGCATATTTGAAAATGGCTAAAAGCACAGATCTGAACATATTCTTATCACAAGAAAAACAATTTGCAGCTGTGTACATGATGGATGTTAACTAAACTTATTGTGGTGATCATTTTACAAGTATAGAAATATTGAATCATTAGGTTGTACACTTAAAATTATTGTAATACAATATTATGCATCAATTATGCCCCAATAGAAATAAATTAAATTTACAATGAAAAAAAGCAATTAAAAAAATTTAATGCCAGAGGTATACATGTGTTCCCCTGTGGCGGATTCATTTTGATATTTGGCAAAACTAATACAATTATGTAAAGTTTAAAAATAAAATAAAATTAAAAAAAAAATTTAATGCCAAAACAAAGTTACAAAACCTGTGATATATTTTACATGCATGCATGTAACAAATTAACGTTTGACAGCAGCCAAAACTAATAGTAATAAGTAAGTGAGAGAATACAATTTTCACACAGAATTTATTTTTAAAGTGTTAGTTTCTAATGCATCTAAAGTAGCAAGGTCTGGTTATACAGTAACAAAACAGTTTGAAAGCCATATGAAGGACAATTCTAAATCTTTCAGTGTGTTGCTTTGACTGTATCTGTTATAGTCTCTTTTGAGGGTAAAGAAAGAACGCTGGGACAGATGTACACTGTGCATAAGAGGTTCAAACCGCAGGCGCCAACACTCACCTTTCCACGGAGCCTGGTAATGATGAGCTCCCTGGGCTGAACTGATTCCTGGGACACCGCCTACAAGTGTGACCTTAGGCACTTCATTTCATATCCTGTTACACGTTTTTCCCAGTCTGTAAAATGAAAGAAGATGATTGCTGAGGTTCTTCCCAGTTCTATTATCTATTATCTTTTCATCTGCTGTGGTCTATTTACTATGCATTTCTCCAATACCTCTCATCTCTTCCCAGAGTTTCTAGAATTTCCTTGGTGCCAGTCAACTGTGTAAAACTCACTTGTTCCTTTTATTACACTTCAATTCAGTCTCTTGCTCTGAGTTCTTTGTCAATGGTACAGCTCTTTAATAAACATTTCACATGCTGTCTCAATAATTGACAACTAATTAACAGGAAAGCTCTGCTGCTGGGGGCTGGTGATTTCAAAAAGAAATGAGCAGGAAAGTTGCTTTGCTTTCTGTCTCCACAAGCTCCTGCCGTTGTCATTGTAATATGTTGGAGATGGTGATCCCTTAATAGTGTGAACAATTTTACTAGAGATCTCTGCTGAAACTATCCATTTGCTATCAGAGGACCATATTGATCCTGAAGAACTGTCATTGAGTTCCAGAGTGCCTGTAAGAAATGGACAATAGGAAGTATGCTTCAGTCTGGGTTATTCCTTTCTCTGAGAAACACATTATAATCAAATGGAATCTAAGTGATTTCCTCCACTGCTCCTGCAGGCTGGAAACACTGACAAGGAATTTCCAGTAAAAAAAAAAAAATTAGCAACTGGTCCCTTTTCCAGATACTTCAGTTAATCTGTCGCCTTCTAAGATGCTTCTGGGTGTCCATTATGGCCCCCTCTTTGGAATTCCCTAATTTGCAAACTTGATATCATGTGGCCATGCTTCCCTGGCCACGGGAATAGGACCTAAAGAGACTCATCTCTTCATTGACCATTAAGACAGCTAGGCACAGGAGTTCTGTCCAGTGGAAGTACTGAATACATGTTCTGTTGGAGTGGTTTGGATGATGGGGAGAGACTCTGAAAAGGAGCTGCTAGTGATAGACACAACAGAAGCAGAGAAGGGAGCATAGGGTCTCCCCAGTGGCAAACCACTAGACTGGGTAGCAACAGACATGTGATAAGAGACCTGATGAGCGTGCTCTGAACCACAGCCAGTGCTCCATCATGGCCACTGCACAGAAAAGGGGAGCATTTCAAGTCTTCTTCATCAGGAGGGTAACCTGAGCATGCAGCTGAAGTTGCTACCACCATTGAGAGTCCAGTGCCAAGATTTTGCCAGGTCAAACACCACTTGCAGTCAGTAGGGTGAAACACTATGAGTCTCAACTTTATCCTCTGAAATAATAACACAAAAATATACCCACACTTACACACATTGATCAATATATTGCTGTTCAATTGCTAAATTGTGTCCAACTCTCTGAGACCCCATGGACTCCAGTACCCCAGGCTTCCATGTCCATCACCATCTCCTGGAGCTTGCTCAAACTCATTTCCATTGAGTTAGTGATGCCATCCAACCATCTCATGCTCTGTTGTCCCCTTTCAACTGATGCTGTGGTACTTTTTTAATAAAGAGAAAAACAAATAGAAGACTGTGCTGTTTCACTGGAACTGGTTGAGTGGTAAAAATGAAGACTAATGACCAAATTAAAGCAGAGGTTTAGTATCTGGAAAGGCTGACTCCTGATAGCAGTGTTTTTCATATTTACAGGTAGCTAGAAGCAGGAATTGAATGTCATTACTTTCTGTATGAATTTCTTATAAGGCACACATGCTTTTGGTACCATACAAGAGATGGAAGGAAGGATGTTGTTTAGGGAGCAAAGAGTCCCCAAATAACCTAAACATATGCCATGAAAATGGTGGAATAAATAGTGGCTCACCCATACTGGTAATGTCCACCCATCAATTTTTTTTTTTTTTACTTTAAATTTTTAAAATTAATTTTTATTGGAGTATGGTTGGCTTTGCAATTTTGTGTTGGTTTCCACTGCACAGCAAAGTGAATCAGCTACACATATATATTTATCCCCTCCTTTTTGGATTTCCTTCCCATTTAGGTCACCACAGAAAATTGAGTCAAGTTTCCTATGCTATATAGTAGGTTCTCATTGGTTATTTTATACATAGTAGTGTATATATGTCAGTCCCAATCTCCCAATTCAACCCACCAATCAATTTTTAAAAGTGAGGTTGACCTACAGGTATGGCTATGGAATGTTTATAAGCTATATTGTTAAATAAAAGAATACTACACCACGATGTCCACTCAGCAGTCACCAGTCAGGGAGCTGATCTGTCTTTAGGTACCACGAGGGCAGAGAGAGTCCCCCAGTTTCCCTGCAGCATATAGACACCAACGTGGGGGAAAGAAAGGAAAGGACACACTCCAAAAGGACAGATTTATCCTGAGGATTCTTTTTAGACCACCCCAGGTGATACCCATCTGAACTTGAAACGGAGTGTTTAAATGGAGAGGGGACTGTTTAACCCAGAAGAGACTGGAATGTTGCTTATTATCAAGTCTGGACTTTACTGGATACCCTGAGGGTGAGCCTTGTGAGGAGCTTAGAGCAGTTTTTTAGTATTTTTGTATTCTCTTTTATTTATGGCTATGCGAGGTCTTTGTTGCTGCATGAGAGCTTTCTCTAGTTGTGCCTAGAGGGGGCTGCTCTCTTGTTCAGTGGATATTGGAAAAGACTCTGATGCTGGGAAAGATTGAGAGCAAAAGAGGGCGGAGGATGAGATGGTTAAATAGCATCGCTGACTCAACGGACATGAATTTGAGCAAACTCTGGGAGATAGTGGAGGACAGGGGAGCCTGGCATGCTGCAGTCCATGGGGTCACAAAGAGCTGGACATGTGAGCAACAACAACAGCATGAAGTGATAAAAAGACTCTCTGGATCTAGAGTGATGAGATGTATTCAAATCTTTGTTCATCCACCAACCAGAAGTGTGCATTTGGGTGTCATTTGACCTTCCTGAGTTTCAATTTCCTCACTAGAAAATGGAGATAACAACTTGTAATCCACCATCCCACAGAGTTGTTAAGACAGAATGAAGAGAGACCATGCATATGTAGGAACACTGTAAGATGATGATGCGATGATGGTGATGCCCGTGGTTGGCATCTGAGATGCTTAGGTGCCTAGACTTAGGTGCAAGGAGTGTCTTGGAAGCAGAGGGGTGGAGCCAGCTCTTGCTGCCTTTGTAGCAGTTTCCCCCGTTCTTTACGTTCAGAATTCTGTGAGTACTCTGTAACACGCATGCTGTTTAGTTATGGAACACTGGTGAAATGGAGACAATACGTTCAGTGAATAAATTACTCTGCTAAGTGAAGCCAGGTCAACAACTTCTACTCTTCTTTCTCACCTAATTGACTTATCACCTAGTGTTCACAATTAGACTAGAAAGTCAGGAGAAAAGAGCTAATATTTGCATGCTTGCAGATGCCAGGAATCTTACATACATCATTTTGGTTAAAAGTCACAGTGAGAGGGTCTAATTTCCATTCTACAGATGAGGAAACAAAGGCTTAGAAAGGCTTGGTCAAGATCACAGAGGAAGTGAGTAGAGGTCCCACCATGCATACCTGGAGCTGACTATAACACCTGTGTTTTTCTTCTACTACAGCACTGTCTACCCAAAAGCCCAGCAGCTGACATGTGGGCCGATCTCTTTTTTAAATGACAAAAGTCTTTAATCCAACAGCATCCACCATCAGCATGCATGCATGCTCAGTCATGTCTAACTCTTTGCGACCGCATGGACTGTAGACCACCAGGCTCCTCTGTCCATGGTATTCTCCAGGCAAGAATACTGGAATGGGTTGCCATTTCCTCCCCCAGAGGGTCTTCTTGACCCAGGGATTGAGCCCCCGTTTCTTACATCTCCTGTATTGCAGGCAGATTCTTTACTACTGAGCCACTGGGGAAGCATTTTCACCATCTTATCACCATGGGTAAATCTTAATTTTCCACAGTAACAGAAAATTGGGACAACAGTCTGGATGATTAAAATCTCAAGTGTTTCTTTCCAACAGTTCCACTCTCTTCTTTCAATCTTAATTAATAACAAGGAATAAATTTGGCTGATTGATTTCCTTTTTCTATCCTCTGCTGTACAAAATCCCTCTTCAATTTTGGTGAAAGAAGCCAACAAGATGTGAGTAGACTGATCAAGGAAGCAGGAAGTCCACAGATGCTCCTCCAATTGGACTGCAGTCCCCAAGTAATCAAGGGTTGATTAAATAATTGGGATAGAATCTAATTAGGGCAGACTTTGCAAATGCCCAAAACCCTCCACAGCTAAAACTTAAGCTAGTTGTTTTCTACCTTGGATCCCAAGATACCTGGATTTTCACAAAAGAATAAGGCAAGGGACAGTTAGAAATCATTTTCAATATTTTAGCAAATCTAGCATCATTCACATATCTTCAGGTTAACAGACCAAAATACATGTTCAAGAATCTTGGCTTCAGGCTGGAGTTCAAGACAAATTCATATGAAATATAACTATCATTCAGTTCAGTTCAGTTGCTCAGTTGTGTCCGACTCTTTGCGATCCCATGGACTGCAGCATGCCAGGCTTCCCTGTCCATCACCAACTCCCAGAGCTTGCTCAAACTCATGTCCAATTGAGTTGGTGATGTCATCCAACCATTTCACCTTCAGCTTAATAATAAAGACAGCAAAAGCAACAATAAATATTAACTGAGCACTTTTTCTGTTCTAGGCACTTTATACTCATTTCAGTTGATGCTCAAAACAACCCAATAATGTAATAACATTCCCCTTCTCATAGATAAAGAACTGAGGCACAGAGAGGTTAAGTTCCTTGGCGAGAGTCCAAGCTCACACTGCTCACCACACGACAGGCCAATAAATTGAGAGACAAGTTGTTGGGGTAAGGAATAGTAACTTTATTTGGAAAGCCAACAGATGGAGAAGATGGTAGGCTAGTGTCCCAAAGAATTACTTAACTGGAGTTAGAATTTAAGGTTGTTTTATACTAAAAGTGGAAGGGTTGCTTGTTGCACATTTTTGCTGTTAGAATCCTTTGTTCTTACAGGTGTCCACTTAGGTAGGCCAAGTTATGATGTTCCTGTAAACCTCCAACAAGACAAATGTTATTCTCTGTTCTGCAACATTTTATCTCTATATGAATGAAAGATGTTATACCTTTAAAGGTCAGAGCCTTGAGAATGGAATATCCTGAATATTCTTAACTTGTAGCAAAAGCAATAGAAAACAATGGGTAAAGTAAGAGAAACATCCAATATGGAGTCATATTTGTTCTTCCTTATTACCGGTAGGCACAGCTAGTAAGTGTAAGAACCTAGCTTCACTGGTTATTAGTTGTCTCCTGGTGATCAGAAGCTATGTTTGACAAGTACATATATATCTCTGAATAATATGGAAGGAAAGGGGGAGATTTATTTTTACTACAACAAGGCAGAAGAATAAGGAAAGGAAGTCCCTCACGGCAAAAAGTTTAATGAGAGCTGAGTTATGCCATTCTGATAATGAGAGTTACTCTCTGGGGCTAGTAGAACCTGAAGTGGCTTGTTGTTGTTCAGTTGGTAAGTTGTGTTTGACTCTTTGCGACCCCTTGAATTGCAGCACGCCAGGCTTTCCTGTCCTTTGCTATCTCCCAGAGTTTGCTCATGTCCATTGAGTCAGTGATGCCATCCAATCATTTCATCCTCTGTCACTCCTTTCTCCTCTTGCTCTCTATCTTTTCCAGCATCAGGGTCTTTTCTAATGAGTTGGCTCTTTGCATCATGTGGCCAAAGTATTGGAGCTTCAGCCTCAGCGCCAGTCCTTCCAATGGATATTCAGGATTGATTTCCTTTAGGATTGACTGCTTTGATCTCCTTGCTGTCGTCCAAGGGACACTCAAGAATCTTCTCCAACACCACAGTTTGAAAGCATCAATTCTTTGGCACTCAGCCTTCTCTGTGGTCCAGCTGTCACAGTTCAGTTCAGTTCAGTGGCTCAGTCAAGTCTGACTCTTTGCGACCCCATGGACTGCAGCACACCAGAACCCCTTGTCCATCAACAACTCCCTTGAGCCTACTCAAACTCATGTCCATCGCGTTGGTGACGCCATTCAACCATCTCATCCTCTTCGTCCCCTTATCCTCTTGCCTTCAATCTTTCGCAGCATCAGGGTCTTATCCAATGAGTCAGTTCTTCCCATCAGGTGGCCAAAGTATTGGAGTTTCAGCTTCAGCATCAGTCCTTCCAATGAATATTCAGGACTGATTTCCTTTAGGATGGACTCGCTGGATCTCCTTGCAGTCCAAGGGACTCTCAAGAGTCTTCTCCAACACCACAGCTCAAAAGCATCAGTTCTTCAGTGCTCAGCTTTCTTTATATTCCAACTCTCACATCCATACATAACTACTGGAAAAACCATAGCCTTGACTAGATGGACCTTTGTTGGCAAAGTAAGGTCTCTGCTTTTTAATATGCTGTCTAGGTTGGTCATAGCTTTTCTTCCAAGGAGCAAGCATCTTCTAATTTCATGGCTGAAGTCACCATCTGCAGTGATTTTGGAGCCCCCCCAAATAAAGTCTCTCTCTGTTTCCACTGTTTCCCCATTTATTTGCCATGAAGTAATGGGACCAGATGCCATGATCTTAGTTTTCTGAATGTTGAGCTGTAAGCCAACTTTTTCACTCTCCTCTTTCACTTTCATCAAGAGGCTCCTTGGTTCTTCACTTTCTACCACAAGGGTGGTGTCATCTGCATATCTGAGATATTGATATTTATCCCAGCAATCTTGATTCCAGCTTGTGCTTCATCCAGCCCAGCGTTTCTCATGATGTACTCTTCATATAAGTTGAATAAGCAGGGTGACAATATAGAGCTTTGACGTACTCCTTTCCTTATTTGGAACCAGTCTGTTGTTCCATGTCCAGTTATAACTGTAGCTTCCTGACCTGCATACAGATTTCTCAAGAGGCAGGTCAGGTGGTCTGGTATTCCTATCTCTTTCAGAATTTTCCACAGTTTGTGGTGATCCACACAGTCAAAGGCTTTGGCATAGTTAAGAAAGCAGAAATAGATGTATTTCTGGAACTCTCTTGCTTTTTTGATGACCCAGCAGATGTTGGCAATTTGATCTCTAGTTCCTCTGCCTTTTCTAAATCTAGTTTGAACATCTGGAAGTTCATGATTCATGTACTGTTGAAGCCTGGCTAGGAGAATTTTGACCATTCCTTTACTAGCGTGTGAGATGAGTCAATTGTGTGGTAGTTTGAGCATTCTTCGGCATTGCCTTTCTTTGGGATTGGAATGAAAACTGACCTTTTCCAGTCCTGTGGCCACTGCTGACTTTTCCAAATTTGCTGGCATATTGAGTGCAGCACGTTCACACCATCATCTTTTAGGATTTGAAATAGCTCAACTGGAATTCCATCACCTCCACTAGCTTTGTTCATAGTGATGCTTTGTTTGTTAGTGAAGTCAAGTAAGGTCCACTTGACTTCTCATTCCAGGATGTCTGGCTCTAGGGGAGTGATCATACCATCGTGATTATCTGGGTCATGAAGATCTTTTTTGCATAGTTGTTCTGTGTATTCTTGCCACCTCTTCTGAATATCTTCTGCTTCTGTTAGGTTCATACCATTTCTGTCTTTTATCGAGCTCATCTTTGCATGAAATGTTCCCTTGGTATCTCTAATTTTCTTAAAGAGATCTCTAGTCTTTCCCATTCTATTGTTTTCCTCTATTTCTTTGCACTGATCACTGAGGAAGACTTTCTTATCTCTCCTTGCTAGTCTTTGGAACTCTGCATTCAAATGGGTATATCTTTCCTTTTCTCCTTTGCTTTTCACAGCTATTTGTAAGGCCTCCTCAGACAGCCATTTTGCTTTTTTGCATTTCTTTTTCTTAGGGATGGTCTTGATCCCTGTCTCTTGTACAATGTCACGAACCTCAGTCCATAGTTCATCAGGCACTCTGTGTATCAGATCTAATCCTTTGAATCTATTTGTCACTTCCACTGTAAGGGATTTGATTTAGGTCATACCTGAATGGTCTAGTGGTTTTCCCTACTTTCTTCAATTTAAGTCTGAATTTGGCAATAAGGAGTTCATGATCTGAGCCACAGTCAGCTCCTGGTCTTGTTTTTGCTGACTATATAGAGCTTCTCCATCTTGGGCTGCAAAGAATATAGTCAATCTGATTTCGGTGTTGACCATCTGGTAATGTCCATGTGTAGAGTCTTCTCTTGTGTTGTTGGAAGAGGGTATTTGCTATGACCAGTGCGTTCTCTTGGCAAAACTCTATTAGCTTTTGCCCTGCTTCATTCTGTACTCTAAGGCCAAATTTGCCTGTTACTCCAGGTGTTTCTTGACTTCCTACTTTTGCATTCCAGTCCCCTATAATGAAAAGGACATCTTTTTTAGGTGTTAGTTCTAAAAGGTTGTAGGTCTTCATAGAACCGTTCAAATTCAGCTTCTTCAGTATTTCTGGTTGGGACACAGTCTTGGATTACTGTGATATTGAATGGTTTGCCCTGGAAACGAACAGAGATCATTCTGTCGTTTTTGAGATTTTATCCAAGTACTACATTTCGGACTCTTTGGATCACCAGAATGGCTACTCCATTTCTTCTAAGGGATTCTTGCCCACAGTAGTAGATATGATGGTCATTTGAGTTAAATTCACCCATTCCAGTCCATTTTAGTTTGCTGATTCCTAAAATGTCAACGTTCACCCTTGCCATCTCCTGTTTGACCACTTCCAATTTGCCTTGATTCATGGACCTAACATTCCAGGTTCCTATGCAATATTACTCTTTACAGCATCGGACTTTACTTCTAACACCAGTCACATACACAACTGGGTGTTGGTTTTGCTTTGACTCTGTCTCCTCATTCTTTCTGGAGTTACTTCTCCACTCTTATCCAGTAGCATATTGGGCACCTACTGACCTGAGGAGTTCTTTCAGTGTCCTATCTTTTTGCCTTTTCATACTGTTCATGGGGTTCCCAAGGCAAGAATACTAAAGTGGTTTGCCATTTCCTTCTCCAGTGGACCACATTTTGTCAGAAATCTCCATTATCACCTGTCTGTCTTGGGTAGCCCCACACAGCATGGCTCATAGCTTCACTGAGTTAAATAATGCTGTGGTCCATGTGATCAGATTGGTTAGTTTTCTGTGATTGTGGTTTTCAGTCTCTCTGCGCTCTGATGGAGAAGGATAAGAGGCTCATGGAAGCTTCCTGATGGGAGAGACTGACTGAGGGGGAAACTGGGTCTTGTTCATTACTTTTCTAGTGTGTGAGATGAATGCAATTGTGCTAGTTTGAGCATTCTCAAATAACAGGGAGGGAACACAGCCCTGCCCATGGGCAGAAAATTGGATTAAAGATTTACTGAGCACGGCCCATCAGAACAAGACCCAGTTTCCCCCTCAGTCAGTCTCTCCCATCAGGAAACTTCCATAAGCTTCTTATTCTCCTCCATCAGAGGGCAGACAGACTGAAAACCACAATCACAGAAAACTAACCAGCTGTCACAGGTACTGGGAATTTTGGTTCCATCTGTATTGGAAGAGACCACCAAAGGTGTTACTAGTCAACTGAATCTTGAGAAGAGTATAATATTCAGAAAGCAGACACATGCAGAGCTAAAGTAGTTTCACTGCAAAGATGGAAGCAGGGTTGATTGCCTTTGTCCTAAGCCTACAATATTCACATTTCTTATATATCTATGAAAGAGACTTTATAGGTATCAGAAAGAACTTTTCAGCACAGCTTCCAAATCCCTTTTAATGAGAAGCAGTACAGTTGCTAGGAATGCCATCTTGGGAGCCAGACTATCTGGGTTCAAGTCCAGGCTCCTTACTAGCTGTGTAAGTGCCTCAGTTTTCCCATCTATACAACCCAGGTGGCAACCATAACACCTACCTGATAAGGTTGTTGTAGGGGTGAAAAGAATTGGTTTTTGTCCAGCACTCTAAACCTCTCCTGGCACACAAGAAGCACTGCACAGGTTTTAGCTAGTATTATTGTTGAATGAAGACATCTATGGAATCAGTAATGAAATCTGTGTCTGGCCTTTGAACAAATAAAAGTGATCAAATTGGGGGTTACGTTTACGTCTAGGATGATGGAAGAACTTACTATTGGAAAGAGCACTTGGGAAGTTTCTAGAGCTGATTTTGTATTTTGTTTCTCAACCTGGGTGGTAATTACACAGGTATTCATTTTATAAAAATTGATTAAGCACTTCTCTGCCTGTGTGTGTGTGTGTGTGTGTGTGTTTCCAGTGTCCCATTAGAAAAAAACAAAGTAGATGAAGGAAAAGGAAGAAAGAGGAAGAAGAGTGGAGGAAGCAGAGAAAGAGGGAGAAGAAAGAGAAAAAGACGCTCTGTTCAGTGTGAGTCGTCCCTTCTCCCCCCACCATGACCAAGCACTTTTGCAGCAAATGCCTTTTCATAAAATACGTAAACCAAGGTTTGTTTTTAACTCATTTTTCAGGTGAGAAAACTCTGGCATGGAAAATGCTTATATAGCATCTTATTCAAAGTAAATGAATAGCTGAATTGAAGCACAATTCCTGAGGAACAGAATCTTAACCATCAATGTGCTGACAGGTCTACATGGAGCTGGTGAGTCCTAGGGCAGGGACTAGGAGAGGGACGTCATGAGCCCAGCTTGAAAACTAGACAGCCAGTGTGCATAGTCCGTGAATCACTGTACCCCTTCCAGGAGACGTCCAGAAGAATCGAAGTCTAGAGGAGAGCTACACACACACCATGCAAGAGGAGGTCCTCTTGTAGAGTAAGTTTTCTCTTGTAGGGAGTCTCTTTGTAGAGCATCAAAGAACAGTCATGAGTCTGAAAACATCTGAGTGGCCAACTTGTACGAGAGGAAGACTAAGGTCTCAGCAGGCCTGGAGAATTATCTTGACAACCTGCCCATCAGCAGAACTGGAGAGCATAAAGCTACTTCAGTTGGTGACACTTCCCCTAAAATCACTGGGGAGGGCAGGGTGGGCAATTCTGGTAGTTCGTGGTGACACTTTATGGCTACTTATCATCCTTAGCTCCAGAAAAGCAACTCCTGGCAAATTCCCACTGTCCATAACATCTCGTGCAGAAACCCTGCAGAAGTGACTGGTTAACTGAATACGGTTGGCCTTTTAGAGTTACAGGGACCTACAGAATCACACAGACCAATCAACTACTCCTTCCTGGAGAAAGGTCAGAGGCCAGTGAGGCAAGGGAACTCACTCAAGATTGCTTAGTTAATTAGACAGAGAGCCAGGAGAAGAATGCAAATGTTCTGCTCTGAGGAAAACTCCTGAAAAAGGCAGTGAGTCTTCATAATAAGACACATTTTCTCCAAAACTTGAGATAATAGTGTTTAAAATATTGGTAGGGGCTGCGTTAGGCCATAAATCTCAAAAACGAAGCTTATCTACCCAAAAATAAAAACATCAAATGCATCAGCTTTGGAGGTCTAAGAAAGATCTCAGGATTTATTCCCCCATCTCACCTCTGACTCCAGTTTTAAGAGTGCCACCCTGTATCAGGCACGAAATGAACTTCTAGAGATAAGGAGTGAGCAAGACAAAGGAAGCCCTGCCCTGATGAGCTCACAGATCAGGGAGGGAGAGAAAGAGAGAGAGGAAGACAGAGAGAGGTTGAATTAATAATTCTGTAAAAATGAAATTATTTGAAGAGAAAGCACAGTTTTCTAGAAGAGCAAGTAACAGGTGGATTATGCTAGAGGATGAAGGAGTTGGCTCTTGGTTTCATGTCTCACCCCTAGATGAACTTCTCAGATGTAGAACATTCTCTTACAGCCAAGTGTGGCCCAACAGTGAATACCACACCCTAGATGCTAGAGACACAGTGAATCCTAGGGGTGAGTATTACAGCCCCTAGGGACTAGGATGGACTACTCCAGCCCTCAGGGACAACTTAGACAATCTTTCAGAGAAACCTCCCAATCAACCATACATCCATAGCTCACCTTTGTAGAAAACATAATTTCTCATAGGTGGCAAAATGTTGTTTACTGGGAACACATCACTCTGCTGTTAACACAAATCAAAGGCATTCATTGGAATGTGGCCTGCATGAGGCTGGGGCTTTCTCTTTCTTGCTCTCCACTCCGTTCAGCATCTGGGAGACATCTGGACACAGGAGGTGCTGTCAAGCATGGCTTTGCAGGATGAATCCGCGCACTCGCATGAAGAATTTTCCCCATTCTGATCAGATCATGAAAATTAAAATCAGGAATGAAAGCACTAGCTCTGTGCCAGGGAACAACAGCAACAACAAAAAAGCAGGGGGAGTCAAATGGAAACATGACAGTGATCAATTTATAAAAGAGCCACTTGGAAAGTCCCCCAGCTCTTCCCTTATTTCACACACAGGCCAGTGGTGAGCAAGTTCTGACAAGTCAACTCACCCTGCCTGGGAATCGTGAGTTGTTGTTTAGTTGCTATGTTGTGTCCAACCCTTTGTGACCCCATGGACTGTAGCCAGTCATGGGATTTCCCAGGCAAGAATATTGGAACAGGGTGTCATTTCCCCTTCCAGGGGCTCTTCCTGACCCAGGGATCGAACCTGTGTCTTCTGTGTTTCCTGCTGAGAGGCCTGAGCATTATTAGCGTTTATAATGTTTCCAAATGACACCAGTGCTTCTAGTCTGGGGACCACACTTTGAAAGCCCTGGAATGAATCGTATGCATGAAATTAATTCTGACTGGTGGAGAGGAAGGAGTCTTGAGGGATGGATAAGAGTTCATTAGACAGACAAAGCAAAAGAAAGGCTACTATGGGAAGAATTATGAACAAAGAGGCTGGAGGAGCTTGGTGGGGTGTGAGAAACCACAGGTGAGAAAGAAGCAGCTGGCAAATTCCAGAGTAAGTGCAGCAAACGGGATAACAGGGAGGAAGCTGCTGCCATCTCCAAGGGAAAGGTCACAGACTCTACCCACTCTACTGAACTGGAGCAAATCCGTGGGGAGAGCAGGGCATTTCCGGAGCCCCAGTCCCAAGCACAGAGAGCCTGGCTGTGGGAAGGGCTGGGTCTCTCCTGCTTCATCTCTTCGGGGGTCTGAGCAGTATCACCCTGGGCCATCAATTGCATGCCATTCCCCAACCCCACCCCCCACTCTCCCCTCCTGTTCAGAATAAATCACAGGTTTTTGTTTTCTTCTTAGATGTCTGAGCTGAGGCCCACAGAATAGGTTTCCATTTGGACAGGGGCTCTTGACTCTGCCAGGCGAGGAGAAATTAGGTCAAGTTAATCACCGCTGATGTCATGAAAGCAGCTTTCCTAATGGGAGCCCTGATGGAGGGTGGGGTGGGGAAGATGCTGAGAACTCCACAGGCTGCTAAGAAGCTCTGGAGAAAGGTGGGTCCCTGGGCGGTGCCCGCCCAAGGCCTTTGAAATTCTATTCATGGAGTTTTACGACCACATGCAGTGAGTAAATTGCACCTGCAGGCAGCTGCCCTTTGCCTTCCCTGGCAAAGGGCGGTGGAATTCACACTAAAAATTTCTGTCAGGAGGTTAGTGCACAGGATTGGAGGACTAGAAGGAGATGGAGTTGGTCTGTCCCTGACCGTGTAGTGGGTCTTGTACACGGACTATACTGCAGCCCTCTGCTCAATTTCTCAGGGCCCTTTGCTGTGTTGGCACATGTCCCATTGCCCCTAAGCCACCCTCTCAGGGCAGTTTGGGCAGGTCTTTGGAGCACCTGAGTTCTTCAGGATGTTTCTAACCATGGCACTGAGTCCATGTAAAATTGGAATGGAGGTGGAGGTGACTTGTTGAGAGGTTATTTGTCATTTCCTTTTCAAGCAATTGTTTCCAAACACCTGTGCATGAACTAGTTCCCTCAGATTTTGTTTTAATTGGCTTAGAGTTTACTTACAATGTTGTGTTAGTTTCAGGTATACAGCAATAAGGCCATATCATATTGCAAATTGAAGTAATAAGATACCACTATACACCTAGTAGAATGGTCAAAATCCAAAATACTGACAAAACCAAGTGCTGGCGAGGATAAGGAGAAACAGGAACTCTCATGTATTGCTGGTGGGAATACAAAACAATACAACCAGAGTTGATCTGCTGTGCGCCTGAAACCATCACAACACTGTTTATCGGCTATACTCCAATATAAAAAAAGTTTTAAAAAATACAAAATAATATGGCCAGTTTGGGAGAGAGTTTGGTGGTTTTCTTACAACATTAAACATATTCTTACCATACATTCCAGCAGTCACATTATTTGGTACTTACCCAAATGAACTGAAAACTTTTGGTGACACAAAAAACTCGATGCAAATGTTTATAGCGACTTTATATACAACTGACAAAGCTTGGGAGCAACCATGATGTCCTTCAATAGGTCAATGGATAAACTGTGGTATATCCAGAGAACAGAATATGATTCAATACTAAAAAAAAAAAAAAAAGGAGCTATCAGGCCATGAAAAGGCATTGTTGTAGTTGTTGTTATTGCTTAGTTGCAAAGTCATGTCTGACTCTTTGTGACCCCATGGACTGTAGCCCCTGTAGCCAGGCGCCTCTGTCCATGGTATTTCCCAGGCGAGAATACTGGAGTGGGTTGGGCTATTTCCTTCTCCAGGAGATCTTCCCAATCCAGGGATTGAACCAGCATCTCCTACATTGGCAGGCATATTCTTTACCGCTAAGCCACCAGGGAAGTTCCATGAAAAGGCACGAAGGAAACTTCAATCCATATTACTAAGTGCAAAAATTAAATCTGAAAAAGCTACATATTTATGATTCCAGCTATACAACATTGCGGAAAAGGCTAAATTATGGAGACAGCTAAAAGATTAGTGGTTGCCAAGTGGTTGAAGGGAAGGAGGAAAGATGAATAGGCAGAGCTCAGAGGATTTTTTGGGCAGTGAAACTATTCTATATGCTACTATAGTGGTGGATACCATCATCATACATTTGTCAAAAGCCATAGAATGAACACCACCAAGAGTGAACCCTAATGTAGACTATGAACTTTGACTGATAATTATGTGTCAAGATAGGTTCATTGGGGCTTTCCTTGTAGCTCAGCTGGTAAAGAATACGCTTGCTATGTGGGAGACCTGGGTTCGATCCCTGGGTTGGGACGATCCCCTGGAGAAGGGCAAGGTACCCACTCCAGCGTGCGTGTGTGCTAAATCTCTTCAGTTGTGTCTGACTCTTTGCAACCCTATGGACTGTAGCTCACCAGTCTCCTCTGTCCATGGGATTCTTCAGGAAAGAATATTGGAGTGGGTTGCCGTGCCCTTCTCCAGGGGATCTTCCCAACTGAGGGACTGAACTTGAGTCTCTTAAGTCTCCGGCACTGGAAGGCAGGTTCCTTACTGCTAATGCCACCTGGAAAGCCCTGCACATGTGTAGGGACAGGCATAGATAGAATATCTCTGTGCTTTCTGCTCAATTATGCTGTGAACTTGCGAATACTATAAACAGAAAGCTTATTAATTAAAAAACAGTGCAAAACCAGGCAACAGGCTGGATTTGGCCTGTGAGCCTGAATTTGCCGATCCCACTATTGGGGCTTGTGTTTTTGCTTTCAAACTTCATTTGCATTCTGGGTAGCCACCATGCACAGCATGCAAATGGCTAGAAATGTTGGGGCAAACTGAATTGCCAAAGAAACCCATGGCCAGACAGTGGCCAGACACAGGGATGTTGTATGGAATCCGGCAGCTTTTTCTACCTGTAAGCAAGCTTCCTCGTCTTCAGGGCAAATGATAGCAGAGGGCCTTAGCGCGGAGAGAAGAATCAGGGGCCTCAGCTCCCAATAGGCAGCTCTTGGAGCATCTCAGCCCTGACACTAGTCCCCCAGGAGCCATCACTGAGTAAGTCAGCAATGGGTTAACAGCCAAACCCAAACTGAAGTTTTACCTCCACTGCACCTATAGAATAGCAAGCAGGGTCTGGATTAACATTTAAGAAAATAACCCCTGAGGACAGTGCTCTCTAATAAAAGAATCCTATTTCCACTCCACCCTCCACTTGCTTTTTTTTTTTTTTAAGCAAGTCTGAAACTAGCTTAGAAGGCTGTCAAACTATGAGTGAGTGATGAGTCAGATGTTAAACCAAACAAGTTTGCTCTCCTTGTGCTACTTGACACCTGCATTAGCAATGAGGGTGGGACTAGTGGAGAGGCCTCAGCAGCTGCGGCCCTGGGCAGACACAAGCAGACAAAGTCCATCCAGATCAAGGAGGCAGCCTCACCACCCCCAGCTTTGACATTGGCCTGGGTACTCTGTTCTTTAGAGTTTTGCCCTGAATTGTGTCATTGCTGACTCCTTCTTAAAGTAACTACTTAAGTAACTGCTACCCATGGACTGTAGCCTGCCAGGCTCCCCTGTCCATGGGATTCTCCAGGCCAGAATACTGGAGTGGGTAGCCTTTCCCTTCTCCAGGGGATTTTCCCAACCCAGGAATCAAACCCGGATCTCCTGCATTGCAGGCAGATTCTTTACCATCTGAACTACCAGGGAAGACCAAGAATACTGGTGTGAGTAGCCTATTCCTTCTCCAGGGGATCTTCCTGTCCCAGGAATCTAACCGGAGTCTCCTGCATTGCAGCTGAGCTACCAGGGAAGCTCGAATAACTACTTAGACCTATAAAATATTCAATACCCAAGCCAGATGCTTAAACAAAGGAATGCCCTGGCAGCTGTGCCTTGAGAGGGCTGAGGTATTCGTGGGTTGAGAGGGCTGAGGTATTCGTGGGAAGATTCACTCTATCTTCTCCCCCATCTCCTGTCAGCTAAGAGCAGTCCTCAAATATTAAATCTGGGAGTAAAGGAAAGAAGTTACATTTACTATATTAAATTAAAGAATGTTATATTACACTGGATCCTCACTTTGACTCTATGAGGTGGGTCTTATTCTCCCCATTTTATGGATGTGAAACTGAGGTTCAGAGAGATGATGATTATCCAATGACCCAAAGCTAGGAAGTGGCAGACCCAGGGATAGAACCCATCTCTTCCGTCTTCCAGGGCACAGCTCCCTCCCCTGCACCAGCTGGGGAGTATCCCCACTTTTATCTCGAGCAGACTATGAGAATCCAGAAGTTTCTGGGAGAGTTGGAAAAGGCATAAATTTGGAGTGGCTCCAGAGTAATTGTGGGGAGCTAAATCAAATCCAACTTCGATACTACCGTCCCATGAACCTAGTCTGCTGGGTTGGCCCCAAAGCAAAATGGAATTTTCAGACCCATGTCAGGTAATCAGGTTGAATTTGTTGAGTTGTTGAGATATAAACTGCATGATTCATCTTGCAGGCACTATAAGATGCAAATATTTATTACCTAAAGTTTTACTCATGATTACTCCTAGAGATTAATGCCCAGATGGAGGACAGCTTGTTTACACTGAATGAACTGCAGTCATGTGGGAGAAAATAGCCCTCCAGTACTCCCTATGAACTTTGACCTTATAAAAATGGCCCCAGTTCCCCGCCTCTCCTGTATCCATGTTGTCTGCAATGTGACATTAGCTGTTCCCATCCAAATGTAGAGTTTATTTCCCCACTCCTTGCATCTGGGCTGGCCTTGTGATTTGCTTTAGCCAATAGGGAAAAAGCCACCTTTCTTGTGACTGGGCTAATAAATCAGGTTGGATCCTAATAGCAGACAGGATCTGAACTTCCTCTTGTTAATTATTCAGTCTGGTGGGCAATGTCCAGTCACCCCTTCTGCTCCCAATCTTGGTTTTATACTCTTGTGGTCATGATGCTCTTAATGCCTGGCTACCTTAATTCTCAAATTGCCTGTACCCCCGACCTTTGATTTGGGTGCCTCCGGGGGATAGCTTGAGGGCTGCCTGCATGAACATCCATATAGGTTCTGCTGGTCACCTACACTACCTTGCGTGTGGCTCCCAGACAAAGCCCGGTGCCTGAGCCCTGCTTTAGCCAATAGAATGTACCAGACGCGATGGTGTGCTGATTTCAAGTCTTATACACTCCGCTTGCTCTCTTTAAACTCTCTGCATCCATTGTGTAACAAGCTGGGGCCAGTCTTCTAGAGAATGATACCACGTGAAGCACAGACAAGCTATCATAGCTGATGCTGTCTTAGACAAGCTGGCCCCCATCTCATCTAGTAGATGATGACAGATACATGATTCAGACCAGTCAAGAGGATAAGAACTGCATAGATAAAGGCAAGTCCAATTCCTTCCCCTGGAATTGTGAGCTAAACAAATTTTGATTGTTTTAAGTCAGTTTAGTTAGTTTACAATAACTGTATGATACACTCAATAACTTTTTATAGGAATCCATCCCTAGAAATACAATCAGAAATTCCAACAAAATATGAAAAAGCTTCTCAGTGCTAATTATAATAGCAAAGCAATTTTTTAGAAACCTAAATAACAAGTAATAGGGGATTGGTAAAATAAATCTTGATATATCCATACAATGCAATTTTATTTTTTTATTTTTTATTTTTTTTTTAGAGATCCATAAATGACCTGCATGGGCTTCCACTGCAGTTTTGAGAGTCTGTTTCTCTACTGGCTTTCTCATGTAAATGACAAGGCTTACGCTGAATTCTGGGTGAGGGAAGAATACAGGAGTGGGTAGCCATTCCCTTCTCCAGGGTATCTTCCTCACTCAGGAAATGAACCTGGGTATCCTGCATTTTATAAGCAGATTCTTTACCATCTGAGCCACCAGGGAAGCCCCCCCCCACCAAAATGATACACAGGCTTTCTTGGAGTGTACGTGTGTATGTGTGTGTGAGAGAGAGAGAGAGAAAACAAGTTGGAAAAAAAAAAAAAAGAAGAAGAATGCAGGGGAGAGGGGGGGTTACCCCAGTAAAAAGAGAAAATATATTAAAGATTTCAACCCATGAAAAAAAACCTGATTTTAACACATACAATGCAATTTTACAGTACAGCTATTTAATGTAGAGAGATCAAACAGTTTATGGTACAGCCAACACTGCAGAGTACTCTGTAGGTATAAAAAACAAGTAACAGCAAAATAAGGACTATCTCAATACCCTATAGTGATCTCTAAGATATTGTATTAAAAAAAAGATTGAAAATGTATGCATATCTGGTCTGAGAAGTAGAAGGATGAATAGGCACAGAAGATTTTTTAGGGCAGTGACACCACTCTGTAATGACACTATTAATATAATGATGAATGCAGGTCATCATACATTTGTCCAAACCCATAGACTGTACGTCATCAAGGGTGAAACTAAATGGAAACTATGGACTTTGGTGAAAATGATGTGTTAATGTAGGTTCATCAATTGAAACAAACGTGTCACTCTGGTGGGGGACGTTGAAGTGGAAGGGGTTGTACATGTGAGGGGATCGAGGGCATATGACAACTCTACTTTCCACTTGATTTTCCTGTGAACCTAATTCTGTTCTTTAAAAATTGTCTATTTTAAGTATGCATAACATCTAGAAAAAGGGAAGAGAGCAAATATGTATGTTTGCATATATTTTAAGACGCAGGAGAAGAACAAAGAAAGTTTTTAATGGTCATGCACAGGAGGGGGAGGAAATAAGGTAGAATGTACGGAAACAGAAGATGAACTTCTCTAATGTACCATGGTGTGTCAATTTGACTTAGGGATGTGTAAATATTGTGTAATTATGAAATAAAAGTGTATTACTTCCCTAAAGATAAAAACCAAAATAAACTCCAAGAACCTAATAGTACATGGAATTGTTGACATAATAACAAAGAAGGCATTTTAAATGACTTTGAAACTACAAATTGACACCCAAGGAGGATATAAACTAAGGCCAAAAAAGAGATAGAGAGTTATAAAAAAAATCTTTGTTTTCGGTAATTACTGTGGATGGTAATATAATTATTTTGAGGCTGTTGTGTATATATTATGGGATTAAAGCCTCAGGATAACTATGTTGGTGTTGTTAAGAACCAGGGAGGAATGAGATACAGATATTAGATCAAGGAGGTAAAGTTAAAAACTCATAGAATCCTGGAATTGAATTGCCAGTATTGGTATGCACTTTTGATGTATTTTATCCTTAACTAAAAAGCTCAACTCCAATGATTGAAAAGGCCTAAAAATAGTGATCAACCCAACAGCACTGAATACCCGTCATCCCCAGATTATGATCTCTAAATACCTTTTTGTATCAAAAGGACTCTTAAAGAAATGACTGACTCTAGGTCTAGATAAGAAATGTCTGAGATATAAGTATGAATATCTTAGAAAAATAAGGATGCTGTCAGATTACAAGGGTCATATTGTGAACAGACACAAGACCCAATCTGAAAAGGATCTCACTTGTCAAAGATGGGAAAATTTGAGCCTCAGTAAGGACTTTTATTGCAATAAACTACAATTCATGAGTTCATAATGATAATGATTTTTAAAAATTTATTGCTCCTATTAGCAGATACTAGAAACCACCTCATTTTAAAACAATTGGTAGAAAAGAATGAAGATTTATCTTACCTTTTCCTTACAAAATGTTCTTCAGAGTACCAAATAGTTGATAAGAGGAAGTTTATAGAATTATTTCAGCTAATACATGAAAAAAAGAATTCAAACATCATTATTTTACATTTTCTAAAAAATTTATAATCTGGGTGAAAATTATGAGTGGGGCTGACATCATAAAAACAGTGACAACCAGACCTCATGGGCCTCCTCATGAAAGTTCCCAGCACCATCTATGAAGTATTCTTATCGAAAGAATCCAATCTGAATCTGATAGAGCCTCTAGTTCTGATTCCAATTTACAGAAAATACAGGGGAAACTGGAATATGTCGAATGACATCACAGAAATGCAGTCAACAAAACCAGACCGGGGGACATTCTTTAGGACAGAGGATCCTCTTTCTTCAACTAATAAGTTGCAAAGAAAGTAAATACATAAATAAAAGAAGGAGAATCTGTACATTAAGAAGAGACTTATCAACTTGTTTCAGTAATGATAATAATTATGAAACAACTGGGGACATTTGTATCCTGGATAACAAAAAGTTGTTATCAAATTACGGTTGCCATTTGAAAGAAGGAATAGCACGAGTCATTGTTTATTGGGAATCCACCAAGTGCTCAGCATCATGTGAAGCACCAGACATTTAGTATCTCATTTAAGTCTTACAACAACCCCCAGGATAGCAGCTATTGGTCTCACTCTTCAGTGAGACCTCAAAGGCATGAACTATTATTTCCAAGCCTGTTCAGCTACTCAACCACCAAACTTGTGCTCACCTATGATCTACAGTCATTTAACTCATTTGCTATTAGAGCAAAGCATTAGCTTCAGCCAAAATGCTTAACAGCCATGAAAATATTTGGTAAGTTATGGCAGATTCTCCCAGGGGAGTACTGTGGAGTAATGTAAGATGATAATTATGAAGACTTGGTAGCAATTTAAAAGTATGTTTATGATTAAGCAATCACAACATTTCACATGTATTCTAATTTTAACCACAGTTAAAGAATATGGAGTGCCAAATATTGAAAAGGAACAGGGTCAAATGACAGACTTATTGCCTTAGGGTGATGATACTTGGATACATTTTATTTTGACTTTGCAGTTTGTTCTTTAATGATAGGTTACTGTTACAATACAAACTATATTCTGATCCATGTTTTATTTCTTTAGGGTTCTGTTTTCTGTTGAGGTGGTCTATTAGTTTCCTATTGCCCTGTAACAAATTGCCACAAATTCTAGTGGGCTTCCTTTGTGGTTCAGCTGGTAAAGAGTCTGCCTGCAATTCAAGAGACTTGGGTTCCATCCGTGGGTGGGGAAGATCCCCTGGCGAAGGGAAAGGCTACCCACTCCAGTATTCCAGCCTGAATAAGATTCCAGCCTGTATAGTCCGTGGAGTTGCAAAGAGTCAGACACGACTGAGTGACTTTCACTTTCATTTTTTTTTAGTGGCTTAAAACAACACATTTATTATCTTATAGTTCTTGAAGTCAAAGTCCAAACTAAGTTTCTCCGGACTGAAATCAAGGTTATCAGCAGGCCTGAGTTTCTCCTGAAAGCTCTAGGGGTGAATTTGTTTCCTTGTTTTTACCAGCCGAGTGACTGCCCGCATTCCTTGCCTCAGGGCCCCTCCCTCCGTCTTCGAAGGCAGCAGTGTGGTGTTACCACTCGTCCTTCTCTGCCTCTGCTTCCATCATTGCATCTTCTTTGACTGATTCTCTTGCCTCCCTCTTATAAGGACCCTTGTGATGACATTCAGCCTACATGGATAATCTAAAATAATCTCCCCATTTTGACAGACTCGACTTATTCACACCTGCAAAGTCCCTTTTACTCCATAAGGTAACACAGTCACATAGTTTCAGGAATTAGGACATGGACATCTTTGGGGGCCATTTTCATCTCCCACAGGTAGACCATTCATCTCACCATCCACTCTGTGCTCACATGTTGCCGAGTACAGTGTGTTCCTCTGTGATGCCAACAAGGTCTTAACCAAATGGAGAAATAAACAGTGCAAAAAGTAAGCATTGTAACGGGGCAGAGGACAGGTAAGTAGCCAGTGAGCACCCCTGGAACAGTGTGGAATCCTGGGGTCACATCCAGCATGCAGAGTCAGTGCTTTCTGGGAATCAGCAGAAATGGGGCTGCTTACATGTGTGGTCTTTGTGTAAGAACAGGTCAACTCCCATCAGTGTTTGGGAACCCTGCCCAGGTCAGCTGAGGCTGAGCAGTTATAAATAAATAAACAAACAGCTTCCCGTAACTGCAGGAGTCACAGTGTAAAGGGCTTTTGGAATTAGGAGTATGAAGCAGGAACTAGGATTTCTTGAAGTTACCCAGTGGTAGACAGGAATTTGAAGACAGATCTTGAAAGCTCACAGCTTGAAAAGTAGGCACCTGGGAGCCAGGAATTCCTCTGGGACAATCAAACCACTGTGTTGGGACAGCTGGGAGACATGTAACAAGAACCCAAATGTCAGTGTTTGGGGAACCAACAACATTGTTCAACTCTATCGCACAAGTGGTGATACTTATGCCTCCAAATCCTCTGGGGACTCTGGGGTTATGGAAAGTTTCTCTGGTTCTTCTCTTTTCCCCCACCATTTCCATCTGGGAGCTCCTTTTTCTTGAATTAGTCCAGTGAATGAGTTACCTTGCCACTGTCCACGGGCTGCCCAGGTGAGGGCACACAGCTTTTCTCCCTTGATTTCTCCAAAAACATCAACCATATAAGGCTCAAGTCTGAGGCTCAGAAAAGAATTATGGTACCAAAATTCTAAACAATTTTCAAATTGAACAATGGACTTTCCTATTCTTATAAACACTTCTGTCTCATTACTAGTAAATCCTCCACATCCTTCCATAAGCTTCTTATCCTTATTCATCAGAGGGCAGACAAAATGAAAACCACAATCACAGAAAACTAATCAAACTGATCACATGGACCACAGCCTTGTCTAACTCAGTGAAACTATGAGCCATGCCATGTAGGGCCACCCAAGACGGACAGGTCATGGTGGAGAGTTCTGACAAAACTTGGTCCACTGGAGAAGGGAATGGCAAACTACTTCAGTATTCTTGCCTTGAAAACCCCATTAACAGTATGAAAAGGCAAAAAGATAGGACACTGAAAGATGAACTCCCCAGGTCAGTAGGTGCCCAATATGCTACTGGAGATCAGTGGAGAAATAACTCCAGAAAGACTGAAGAGACAGAACCAAAGCAAAAAAAATGCCCAGTTGTTGATGTGACTGGTGATGGAAGTAAAGTCCAGTGCTGTAAAGACAATATGGCATAGAAACCTGGATCAAGGTAAATTGGAATCAAACAGGAGATGGCAAGAGTCAACATTGATATTTTAGGAATCAGTGAACTAAAATGGACTGGAATGGGTGAATTTAACTAAGATGACCTTTATTTCTACTACTGTGGGCAAGAATCCCTTAGAAGAAATGGAGTAACCCTCATAGTCAACAAAAGAGTCCAAAGTGCAGTACTTGGATGCAATTTCAAAATATTGCTTTAGAGGACATGCCAGGTGGTCCAGTGGTTAAGACTTCGCCTTCCATTGCAGGGGTACGGGTTTGATTGGGATCCCCAGTCGAGGAGCTAGAATCCCACAGGCCACAGGGCAACTAAGCCCATAGGCTACAACAAAGACCCAGTACAGTCGAAAAATAAAATTAAATTAAAAAAAAATCTTGCTTTAGACTTCCTTATTTTCTGTTTCCCAGATGCACTCTGATTTCTTACCCTCAGACTCAATTCTACTCACTTTTTAATGCAGATGAATTGCTCTCTGCTAGATTCATTACTGTGCCCTGCCAAGCCCTGGGCATTCCACTCCAGGTGCTACCCTCTTAGCAGCAATGAAGAGTAGAAACAAGTTTTGAAATGTGACCTTTCTTCTCTATCTCCCTCTAGTCTCTGTGAGAGAAAGAGGTCACTACAGAGGTAGATTCCCTGTCTGAATGTATGCAGTTTCCTTAGGTGCTTTCTGTCTTAAATACCAGTTCTCTTCTTCACATTATAGAGACAAGATGGGGAAAGGGCCGATTTAGGGACCCAAAGACCCAGTTTCCAGCTCCAGTGTTGCCAAGTGACCTTGCATAAGTCACTTCACTTCCCTGAGAGTTGGTTTCCTTGCTGTATAGAGCCACAGTGATGTCGCAGAGCTGTTATGATGCTTACAGAAGAAAATACGTGGGAATCTTTAAAAGTGGTAGAAGGCTATGGACTCATGGAGGATTGTTATTAATGTTAGCAAGGAAGCTACTGTGTATGCAGTTGGCAATCATCAACCAGAGAAGTGGCTGGTTGGTTAGTTGGTTTCCCACACTGCGTTTCAGAGCTGAGTGATACAGAAAACTAAAATGAGTTGACTGGATGACCAGTTCAGGCCACACTGATTTCAGAACTGGGCATTCCTGCTGTCAAAAGCAGACAAGGCCACCCACATGCAGAGGGTGATGGGGAAACTGTGGGTAATCTTGAGAGGCAACTGGCATTTTCCATAGTTTTTAGAAAAAACGAGAGAGTGACAATGTTACCAGCTGGACCCGTGTGGGGGCTGATGTCATGGGACTTGGAGTCTCTTGCCTTCTGAGTTGGGTCCAACCAATGGGAGAGATGAAAGTGTGGAAGAGTGAGGTCAAAGTATTGATTTCCTCAGCTCAGCCCTTTTACAGTTGCTGCCTGTTGCTACTTGAAGGTCACAGTGGTCCTCTGTACCCAGAGATTTCCTCCAGTGACCCATCTTTCTTCTTGCCCCTTCAGGCCAAGAGTAGTATCTGCTCCCCAAAGTTGCTAATCTATCCTGGTTCCTGCTTCATCCGTGGTCAGTTTCCCTTAAACTGTCCCTGTAAAATATTCTTCTTACTTACCCTATTTTGTATATTAGTGTCTTCTTGCTAAGACACTAACACACTTCTTTAAATCCATGACAGGCTAACAAAAAAGTTTAATGTGATAACACAA
The DNA here is from genome assembly GCF_027580195.1 of Bos mutus. Lineage (NCBI taxonomy): Eukaryota > Metazoa > Chordata > Mammalia > Artiodactyla > Bovidae > Bos > Bos mutus. The sequence continues at coordinate 57,541,303 of NC_091622.1, read as the reverse complement.
GAAAAATATTTTAAAATCTAGTTAATAGTCAATTGCAGTTAGAACCCGGAAAGATATGCAAAACAGAGCATAGGTTGCCAATGTAATATTCAGATTCCAGAAACAGCTCAGCCTGACATCACTGGCATTAGTTCTGTCCTGACTCATCCTGTGTGACAATCTCATCGTTTTGAAAATACTTGGACAAGGCCAGGTCACAGTGCCCAGCCATATCCTAGCTGTTGACAAAGACCTCTGGTTCCTTTTAGGATATTCGTCTTTCTTAATTGGAGTACCAGTTAGGAAACTTAATTTCTAAAAGAGTAGTTTTGATGCCAGACTAATGAAAGACATCTGTAGTGGGTTCTGTTTTATAAATGGGACACTCTCTCGTGTGCTTCCTTGCCAGGATTTTTGAAGACTGATGAAAAAGCAAACTCAGTAGATAGGTCTCTCATCCTCAGTTGGTTATCAAACAAGTACTATTGTCTACTGAGTGTAAGCATGGTATGTGCTAGAGCCAGGGTCCTGCTGGGAGGGAGAACAGAAGTGAAAATGTTGCTCCCTTTCCTTAAGGAATTTACAGTGTCATATATACACACACACACACACACACATATGCTTAGCCACTCAATCAGGTCTAACTCTTTGCGACCTCATGGACTGCAGGCCACCGGGCTCCTTTGTCCATGGAATTTTCCAGGCAAAATTGGAGTGGATTGCCATTTCCTACTCCAGGGGATCTTCCTAACCCAGGGATCAAACCAGTGTCTTCTGTGTTCTGAATGTACACATATTCATCTAATGCAGGTATAAATAAAAATCTTTATATTTTGCTCAGTGTTGAGGCTAGATCTTGTGTGTCTGTCTGCATATCTGTCTACTTGCATGCCAAAAACAAAGGGCAGGTTTAGCAGCAGTGTGAATTAAGAAAAAATTATTGAGTTTCAGAATTAATTATATGAGTTTTACAGTTAATTATTTGACTTAATTTGTTTAGCCATATGGTAAATTATTTCATCTTTCTAAAATTTTCACATCTGAAAAATACATAAAATAAACAAAATATATTGAATATACAGATAGACACAGCTGCTATGAAGATTTGATGACTTGAGATAAACCAAGGAGCCTAGATTGAGCTGGCACTTTGGAGGCCTTCATGAAATGTCAGTTGCTCTCTCTTCCTTCAGAAAAAAATAGACTTTGAAATCTATTTTTATTAATAGCTTGTTTATAAAGGCTTTGTCCTGGAAGAGGGCATTGGAACCCACGGAAGTATTCTTGCCTAGAGAATTCCTTGGACAGAGAAGGCTGGTGGGCTATGGTCCATAGGGATGCAAAGAGTTAGACACAACTGAAATGACTTAGCATGTGTGCATAAAGGCTTTGTGTAGAAGATGAATCTTTCAAAGAATTTTGACAGATAAGCAGGGGGTCAACAGAAATCATGACCTCTTCATATACTGCCAGAAAGGGAAAATCATAGAACTGAAAAAAAAAAAAAAATCCCTATAAATGTTAGGCCACCCATTCTATTGCCTCTAGAGAGAATTAAGCTAGTCCAGAGAATACTCTTTTCCAAAGGAATTTCTAGAAATGTAGTTTCACAACCCACCTAGGTATTAGTATCTCTTGCTGCTGCTACTGCTGCTAAGTTGCTTCAGTCGTGTCCGACTCTGTGCGACCCCATAGACGGAAGCCCACCAGGCTCCCCTGTCCCTGGGATTCTCCAGGCAAGAACACTGGAGTGGGTTGCCATTTCCTTCTCCAATGCATGAAAGTGAAAAGTGAAAGGGAAGTCGCTCAGTCGTGTCCGACACTTCGCGACCCCATGGACTGCAGCCCACCAGGCTCCTCCATCCATGGGATTTTCCAGGCAAAACTGCTGGAGTGGGGTGCCATCGCCTTCTCCTAGAACCACTCAAATTTACTCTTTAAACTCTTATCTTCAAGAACTTCTCACTACTATTCAATACAGATATTCACCTGAAATTTTAGTTCCACTGCCCCCTCCCCACCAAGCCTATGTCTCCTGAGATGGTGTAAAGTTGCTCACACTTCATACCATGGCTGTCTCCATTTCCTTTTCATCATTTGTACCTTTTGCTTTCCAGTCTTCAAGATGTTTTTTGTAGGAACCAGACTAACATGGGAAGGAGACTTTGGAAATAAGTTCAGCTTAAGTCCTGAGCTGCCTTAACCCTAGGGAAACTTTAAAATTATCACAGCTGGACTGACCACTTTGTTTAGAAGAGTTGGAAAGCCTCCAAAGCCAATTCACACACCTTCCATGACCGTGTGTGTGTGTGTGTGTGTGTGTGTAGGTTATTTGCAATCTGCTTGCCTCCTCAAGGATTGTACCTTCTGCAACAACCAATGAATTAGCCACTGACAAGGTGATCTCTGATGACTGCAAATACTGTTGTACCCAGAATTTCAAACATCATTTAAGCAATTCATTTCCAGTCCACAACACAGTTTATTTAGCAGGAAGGGACAGTGCCACTCTGTAAATCGGCAAGAGACTGAGGAAGAGCTGGCAGAGAAGGGCTTCCTTGTTTGTTTCCTGGGGGTGTGCCCTATGGACTGTGATAGTTAGGGGAAGGGTGGGGCCCACTAGACTGAAAATGATAGGAAAGGTGCTTTCCTGATTAATGAATTTTATTGGGGTAATCCTTTGATGTAAGGTAATTACCATCTGCTGAACTTCATTAACTAGACCTCATAAATGGCCGGCTAGGGCTCTAAAGGGAAGAGACAGTATTACAGCTTGCCCTGAAGCCCTTAACTGGAGACCATTCAAAGACCAGGTCCAAATGGTCATCTCAAATACAGAGATGTGCTTTTTCAATGAAACCATTTTTGGAAAGAAGGCATCTCTGATGCATGGCCCTCTTTGGGGTATCCAGTGAGCATTTAAGCCCCTGGGGCAGGCATATATGATTCTGACCCTCACTGAGTTTATTGTAATTGCCCATTGAATTACCTGTCTGCCCTGCTTGGCAATAAAATGTTATAATTTCTACCACTGGGAAAGGATAGAGTGTTTTGAAATCACATGGCAAGGACAACTAATGAAATTAAGAAAGTCATGAGACGTTTCCCCAAGGAGGTGAGATCTCAGCCAAGATTTAAGGTGAGGCCGTCTAATCAAGCTGAATGATCAGGATGGCAATGCTACCTCCAGCATGGTTTACCAATCTGGTGCTTCTCAAACTTGAGTGAGCATTCAAATCACTGGGGAATCTTATTTAAATATGGATTCTGATTCAGTAGATCTTGGGGCCATGAGATTCTCCCAGGTAATGGTACCAGTCCAAGGATTACTCTCTGAGTAGCAAGGTGCTACTCAGAAAGTGCTAGATGACCTTCTGAAGTACTCAGCTTCTCTATGCCTTAGTTTTCTAGTCTATAAAATGGGCTTCCAAAGGCTTGAGAAACATGGAAATGAATTCAGCTGTGGCATATTCTGACCTGATCACATTCCTGACAAATACTTGTTGATTGAACAAGAATCCCTAGAGATCTGTCAAACTGCTTTTCCTTCTATCTTATCAGTATTTTTTTCATCTGCTTATACAATTTTTTAAAAAGTCCTTTTCCTACTTCAGGTTTTATACTATTATTAGCTAGAGGATAGCTCCTAATATAGGATGTATTATGTAAAAGAACAGAATTATTTAAAACATTAAAGTTCTTGAGCTGAAAATTCAAAAAATATTGTTGTTGTTGAGTCACCCAGTTGTATCGGACTCTTTGTGACCCCAAGGACTGTAGCCCTGCCAGGCTCCTCTTTTCATGGGATTTCCAGGATTTCCCACTGGAGTGGGTGCCATGCCCTCCTCCAGGGGATGTTCCTGACCCAGGGATGGAACACGAGTCTCCTGCATTGGCAACCAGATTTTTTAGCACTGAGCCACTAGGGAAGCCCTCAAAAGCTGTTGGTATCTTATAATTTTGGAAGTTAACTGATCCGTGGATACGTGCTATAATCCTGGAGCAGAATCAGGGCCCATGGATGCTAATTTCTTCACTCAGTGACAAGCATTTGGTAACATACAGCCTTCTTGCTATAATTAGCTTTCAGGTTAAACATCATAACATTTGTCTCAGAATTGCAAAATTTATACTTGCAATCAAACAGATGTTAAATTCAGGGGCTTCATGACTAACCGTGAAATTTACCCTTTTACTTTGACATCTTGGTTTTCCACAGCATCTCACCCAGGGCTTGAATCAGAGTGTGAAGGGAATTTTTGAAAAAGCACCCACGACTGGGGCAAACTGAGATGTGGGTGGGGTTCTTCTGAGATAAGAAAGTGATAGCAAAACAGGAGCAAATACAAGCCAAGCAGACTAAGTAAGGGAAATTATATATTTCACTGATAGGTTCACCAGAACTATTCTCTTTGAGAACACTTTGTTAATATTATTTTTTCTTATCTTTAAGACATTTCCAATCCTTTTGTTTTTATTTAAAAAAAATTTATCTATAATTTTTTAAATTTACTTTTTATTGAAGTATGGTTGATATATATTATATATGTAAATATAGTGATCCACAATATTTAAAGTTCATTTATTTATTTATTCTCCATTTATAGGTATTATAAAACATGTTGTACAATAGATCCTTGTAGCTTATTGTATACATAATAGTTTGTACCTCCAATCTCTCATTTGGGGTGTTTTTGAAAACTCCCATTTCTCAATTTCTGCCTGATTGCTTCTTCCATCTAAATTCACACTCAGAATTAATTCTGAACAATGTATGAGAGTGAGAATAGGCTTCACCTACTTCAGTTAGAAGACACCATCCTTCCTCATTTATTGAGCTCCTACTATGTGCTAGGTGCCCTAATGGGCCCTGAGCAACCAGTGGTGTGTGTCTGCCTTCTTGGACTTTTTAGTCTAGTTGGGGAAGGTAGATGCAGGTAAACAAATAAGTACATAACTTGAACAATGTGCTCTGAAGGAGATAGGAGGAGTTCGGTGCCAGAGAACAATGGGCAGGGGAGGAGGGTGTGGTTGATTAGCAGGGCAGGGAGGATCTCATTCAGGGAGTAACACGAAAAACCTGAACTGAAGAATGAGCAGAGACCACTATGCTAAGTGTGGGAAACATGTTCTTGGCAAGGGAGCCGCGTGTGCAAAAGTCTGGAGTGTTCTAGAAACTTGTGAGTTTGTGCTTCTTCATAACCCAAACTAGCTTCCTGGGAGCCTTAATGTTCCTCTGTAGGAAAAGTCAAAATATAGTGCACAGAGATATTCTGTGTGTGTGTGAGTTAACTGAGCAATTGTGTCTGACTCTTTGCAACCCCATGGACTGTAGCCTGCCAGGCTCCTCTGTCCATGAGATTCCCCAGGCAAGAATACTGGAGTGGGTAGCCATTCCCTTCTCCAGGGAATCTTCCCAGCCCAGGGATCAAACCCAGGTGTTCTGCTTTGCAGGCAAATTCTTTACTGTCTGAGTCACCAGGGAAGCCCAGAGATATTTTATAGAGAGACTTATATGATGTGATGATTAAGAGCATAAATCCTGAAGACATACCGATTTCTAGTTCTGCAGTTCACTAGCTGTGTATCCTTGTGCACATCATTAAATCTTCCCCAACTCAGTTTCCTCATCTATAAAACAGAGAATAGTAATAGCTCCCACCTTATAGGGCTGTTGGAAGGACAAAATGATGAACAGGTTAATACTTTCTGGTACATAGTAAGTGGTTGGTAATGCCAGCTCCTCTTACAGGCAATTTTTAGAATATAAGAGAAGTAGGGTGCTGAAACCAACAAGGTAAAATGCTAGGAAAGCACAGAGGCAGGAAAAAGAATTTCCACTGGAGGATATCATGGTGCAGGTAGCTTTTTAACTATATGTTAAAGGATAGAGAGATGTTGACTCTCTAAATATGGTGAAAGCAAAATCAGCCACCAGGGGATCTTTCTCAGCTCCTCTTTTCCTTCATCTTTCACATCTAATTGATCATCAAGTCCTTTCTCTGATCACCCACCACTGCCTTTGACAGTGATCTTATCCAGACCACTGCATTGACAATTGTCTTGTCACCTGTCTCCCTTCAGACCCGCACCCATGCCTGTGCTACACTTAGGACAACAATACAGGGCAATTGTCCCTATAAGGGCTTGTTTTCCCAGGAGCCTGAGCCTTCTCCCTAAGTTTGTGATTGAGTTCAGCTTTTGAGCTGAACTGCTATCCACTACTATTCCCCTCTGCATCCATCAGACTTCAGTCAGAATAAAAGAAGCCATTCTAGGTGTTTCCAAAAGTGGGAATTGAACACAGAAGACTGACTTGCAAGAGAAGAGCCAAAAAGCCAAGAGGGTTCTTTTTTTTTAAAGTAATTATTTTTAATTGGAGGGTGATTGCAGCCATGAAATTAAAATATGTTTACTCCTTGGAAGGAAAGTTATGACCAACCTAGATAGCATATTCAAAAGCAGAGACATTACTTTGCCAACAAAGGTCCATCTAGTCAAGGCTATGGTTTTTCCAGTAGTCATGTATGGATGTGAGAGTTGGACTGTGAAGAAAGCTGAGCACCGAAGAATTGATGCTTTTGAACTGTGGTGTTGGAGAAGACTCTCAAGAGTCCCTTGGACTGCAAGGAGATCCAACCAGTCCATTCTGAAGGAGATCAGCCCTGGGATTTCTTTGGAAGGAATGATGCTAAAGCTGAAACTCCAGTACTTTGGCCACCTCATGCGAAGAGTTGGCTCATTGGAAAAGACTCTGGTGCTAGGAGGGATTAGGGGCAGGAGAAGAAAGGGATGACAGAGGATGAGATGGCTGGATGGCATCACCGACTTGATGGATGTGAGTTTGAGTGAACTCTGGGAGTTGGTGATGGACAGGGAGGCCTGGTGTGCTGCAATTCATGGGGTTGGTTGCAAAGAGTCAGACACAACTGAGCGACTGAACTGAACTGAATTGCCTTATAATGTTGTGCAGGTTTTCACCATACATCAACATGAATCAACCATAGGTATAAACATGTCTCCTCTCTCTTGAGCCTCCCTCCCACCTCCCACCCCACTCCACCCCTCTAGGTTGTCACAGAGCACCAGGATGAGCTCCCTGCGCTATACAGCAACTTCCCATTACTTATCTACTTTACACATGGTAATGTATATATTTCAATGCTACTCTCTCAACTTATCCCATCTTCTCCTTCCCCTGCTGTGTCCATAAGTCTGTTCTCTATGTCTGAGTCTCTATTCCTGCCCTACAAATAGGTTCATCAGTACCAGCTTTCTAGATTCTATATATATGCATTAATATGACATTTGTTTTTCTCTTTCTGACTTACTTCACTCTGTGTAACAGGCTCTAGGTTCATCCACCCCACTAGCACTGACTCAGATCATTCCTTTTTATGGCTGAGTGATATTCCATTGTGTATATGTACCACAACTTAATCCATTCATCCAACAGGAGGTTTTAAGTAATTTAAACATTAGCATTTTCAAGAAGCTGCTAGCACTCTTGATGGGGAAGGAGGTAGGGTGGCCAGAGCCCTAAAGCTGACACCGTGTGACCAGAGCTGAAATACAGCAGGAGCTGGAATGTGTGGAGGGGCTCTCCCACTGAGGAAATGGAGGAAGACAGCCTCTAAAGGAGACGCTGTTGGAAGCTGGAAGCTTGAAAACACTCTGGCTTCTCCCCAACTCCCTCCTGCCAGGCTTCTGCCACTGTCTTCCAAGGGTGCCACTTGTCTGGAAGCCAAATGGCAAAGGAGACTGGGAAACGTAGTTGCCGGGACACAGTGCAGAGCCAGGGAGGCTGGGGAGGGGCACAGAGAGCAAGCAGACAACCAACCTGCAGTCACCCTTCTGATTCTCCTCCCACTGCTGCTGCTGCAGGTCTGAACTTGCTGTCCCCCAGCTCCCCTAAATGTAATCAGACCAGCTCCTTGACATCTACAGACTAAAGACCAAACTCTGCAGGGATGAAAAATAGCAATAAGAAGGTATCTGAGAGGCTGGTCAGAGGGGACCTCTGTGAGAACACCACCCCACAGCACCGCAGGTGAGATACGAGGCCCAGCGAGGGAAGGAAGCACCCTGCTCATCTCTCCTGGGGGTGAGAGTGTTGAATAGATTTGAGCACTTGTCCTATTGGAACTCTTGGCTAGTGTTATCATTAAAAAAAATAGGAAATGTTCATGTGCACATTTGAATCACTTTTTATACTTTTTGAGGTCCTTTCAGAAGCATCATCCAATTTTATCCTCACAACAGCAGGCAGGAGGACATTATTATATCTCATTAAAGCCACAAGTAAGCACAAGAGGCCAAGGAAGGAGAAGTGCTCAGCACAGGGCAATGACAGAGTGGTCCTTGAACTTGGGGGCCCTTATTCCTGATTGAAGTTGTTTATATCAGGCCCAGACCTGGGGTCTCAAACCTCTCAAAGTCCTTGCCATCAGGATGTGGCCTCTACCCAAGGTTTTCAATACACAAAATGCTGATCAGAAATCACACATTAGCTAACTAAATGTGAGGTTGAGTTTTTCCTATTGGACTTAAGACCCCTTAGTTTGGTAAGTAAAGTTATCTGTGAGAAAAATGAATTATTAACTAATAAATTGTTTATTTAGTGGGAAGAAAAAAAAGTTCCAACACATGGGAAATGAAGAGAGCAGTAGGAGGTGGGGGAAGACAAGAAGCTCTGACATGGTTTTTACACATTCCCCTTTATAAATTTCTCTTATGCTTTGTTTCTTGGTTAGAATTTTTCTGTCAAGCGGGGGCAAGATGAGAAAGGTTATGAAATGGGGATAAAATAGAGTAAAGAGAGCTTAAAATTAAACTTACAGAAATCGGTGCAAACTCTCTGAGGGACAATTTGATGACACCTGTATCAATATTCCTAAAAACGTGCCCTTCCTTTGAACCAGCAATGTCATTCCTAGGAATTTATCATAAAGAAATAAATCACAGCTACCCACAAAAATATATTTTTAATTAAAAAATATATTTTTTTAATTAAAAAATATTTTTTTAATGTTCATTGCAGCTTGACTTGCAGTTGCAAGTATATTACAGCACCAAAGTGAAAAAAATTATATATTACCTAATTCAAGTAAATTACCTAATTCCAGAGAATTTGTTAAATAATCTGTATTACATTCATACAACAGACTGTCCATTCATACAACAGGCCATGGAAAGTGATAGTACAGAGGAACATATAAATAAATCAAATAAAAAAATCAAAGTGAGCTACAAAAATTTATATCAAATTGATAATATATCTATATATACTATAATTACAGTTGAGTAATTTTTTCTTGCTTATCAATGTATTTTCTAAACTTTCTACACTCATTTGATTTGGTTATCCTTTTCAGTGTGAAAAACACCTATTAATGTTATGGTAAAGGTGGATAATTATTTTAATCAGGTTTATTAAGGTATAGTCTGTATATATAGGGAAAAAATTACATTTTAGTATTTAGTCCTATGAGTTTTGACAAATATATACAACATAATCAAGACACAAATTTTCCATCATTCCAAATAAGTTCCCTTGAGTCTCTCTGTAATCAGTTCCTTCTCCACTATCAATCACTGATCTGTTTTCTCTCGTATAAATAGAATCATATCATGTGTAACCTTTTGAATCTGACCTCTTTAACTTAGCATCAAATTTCAAAATTACACTCTTACATGAATTAGCAGTTCATGGTATGGATATAATATAATATGTATATCCATTCATGAGTTGATAGACATTTGAGTTGCTTTTAGTTTTGAGCTATTATGGATAAACCTGCTATAGATATTCTCATACAGGGTTTGGTATGGACATATGTTTTCATTTCATATACATTTCATAAATACTTGGGAGTGGAATTGCTGGGTCACATGGTAAGTGTATGTTTAGCTTTGTCAGAAATAGCCAAACTGTTTTCCAAAGTGACTGCACCATCCCAAGCTTCTCCAGCGCTTGGAATTGCCAGGTTTTTTTGTTTGTTTGTTCATTCGTTAATGTTTTTTAAGCCCTTCTGATAGTATGCAGTGATCTTTTTTGGTTTTAACTTACATTATTTAATGAAAAATAGCATTAGGCATCTTTTCATGTACTTATTTGTATCTGTATCTCTTCTTTGGTGAAAAGTTTGTTCAGATCTCTCACTGTGTTTGCAGGGATTATTTCTTTTCTTATTTCTGAGTTAGAAGACTCTTCATTTGTTCTAGATGCCCATCCTTTATTGATATGCAGTTAGTAAATATTTTTCCCAGTTTGTGGCTTGTCTTTTAACAATATTTTTATTGTTTATTCTTTATTTTGATGAAGCTCAACTTATTAATTTTTATGAGCTGTACTTTTGTGTAGCATCTATCAAACGCTTACCTGCTGGCTTAGACAGTAAAGCATCTGCTGCAATATGGGAGACCCAGGTTCGATCCCTGGGTCAGGAAGACCCTCTGGAGAAGGAAATGGCAACCTACTCCAGGACCCTTGCCTGGAAAATCCCATAGACAAAGGAGACTGGTATGTTACAGTCCACGGGGTCGCAAAGAGTCAGACATGACTGAGCCACTTCACTTTGTGTAGTATCTGTGAAATTTTTAGCCCAAGCTCACAAAGATTTTTCTCCCATGTTTTCTTCTATAGTTTTATAGCTTTAGGTTTTACATTTTAGGTTTTTATTCAGGTATGTATTTGCAAATACTTCCTCCCAATGTGTGCTCTGTTTTTCCAGCTTACCATATCTTTTGGTGAGAAAACATTTCCAGTTTTGATGAAGTAAAACCCAATTTTTATGGTTTGCATGAATGTTCTTACTCTTACACATACACACCACAAGCATTCTCTACCCCCGCCAACCTCCCTGCTTTCCTTTATCCCTTCCCCTTCCTTCCTCGCTCCCTGTCCTTCCTTTCAACTCTCCTCCTTACCCACCCCGCCCCGCGCCCCGCCTCCTTTCTCTCACAGAGAAAGCCCTAAGATATTTGCCAAGGGCGGTGTAATGCAACGGTCTATGAAAACCCAGCTCCTCTTGAGGGTTTCTGCACATTGTGGTTTTCCAGACACGAGTCAGAAGCATAGGGAGGTAGATGAGCAAACCCGGTAGACAAAAATCACCGAAAGATATATAAATAGCAGCCTGTGGTTCAGGGGATTATCAAACCCACACACTTTAAACCACTCTTCAAAGGTGAGGTGGGCACACACTTTTCCTCTTGTGCTTCAAAACTTAAAGGGGGGATTGCTCTGTGGAAATAAGTGAATATAAATAAGCTCATTATTACTTGGTTTTAAAGGGTATATTTCAACACTTTTCAATGCAAAAAATTGACTATGGAAGTTGAAACCTCGGTCAGTATAGCCCATTTCCCAGGGTAAGGGTGTGTTTGGACAGGTATCTTATTTCATGGATCAAAAAAGGCCAGAACCACTTCACAAGTGTTTCATGACTTGCAAGAATTTGAGGTCTTAAGCTGACCTCCGTTTTACATAGTGTTTCATAGGAGTTAAGGGCCAATTAAAAAAAAAACAAAAACTATGAAAAGTATAATGTTTTGAACAAAAATACTTAAAATCAGTAATGAACTGGCTGAGAGAAAAATCAAAATGAAAAAATCCCTTATCCTTATGATATCATTTAAGAAGGAAAAAATTGAGGTCAAACATTAACTTTCATAGTACTCATGTTTCAGGAATCTCAGTATCCCTCTCTCTCTCTACCTTTGTCCTTTCTCTCAAACTTGGAATTGGCAAAAATAAAAAATAAGAGTAGGGCTTTGATAGGAAAATAACTTCCACATTCTCTTTCCTCTCCTCATGTGTAAACAGGAACAACCTCAGGACCCCTGAACAAAGAAATAAAGACAGCGATGCGCAAGGCAGCAAGCGGTACTGTGAGCACTGAAACTTTGAACAAACATCTACATTTACTGGGCTGTACTCTGTCTTGATACCTAGAAATGACAAGTGGAGGACAGAGGAAGGGAAAGAGCAGTGACACCCAATATGTTCTCCAGACCAATGAACTGTAGCACAGTTGGCTCCCCGTTTCTCTAGGACACTTTCCGAGTCTTAGAAAATGATTCAATACATGACAATTCACATTTCGTTCTGAATGTCTGGAACAAAGAAACCTATGGACAGGACATGAGCCAAAGAAATGGGTGTGGGCAGGCATTCAGGGCTTTACAATGACTCCTCATTATGGACCTTTTAATGACAGGACTCTTAAGCACTTTTGTAGAAGGATGAAGGCATAGGTGGGGCTAATAGTAAAAATCCTGCCTGTCGATGCAGGAGATGTAAGAGATGCAGGTTCTATCCGCAGGTCAGGAAGATCCCCTGGAGGAGGGAATGGCAACCCATTCCAGTATTCTTGCCTAGAGAATCCCCATGGACAGAGGAGCCTGGTGGGCTATAGTCCACAGAGTCACACAGAATCAGACACAACTAAAGTGACTTAGCGTGCACAGATGAAGGCATAGACCAGGCCTTCCTTGGGACTCTGTTGTCCCCACAGCTGCCATTTGGCACTTGGCATTTGCTGCCTTGAGTTATGGGTAACTGTCCTCATGGACATGACTTTTCTACTCTGGCTAAATCTTAAGTTTCCCAAGGGCAAGAATACCCACAGTGAAAGTGAAAGTCGCTCAGTCATGTCCGACTCTTTGCGACCCCATGGACTATACAGTCCATGGAATTCTCCAGTCCAGAATACTGGAATGGGTAGCCTTTCCCTTCTCCAGGAGATCTTACCCACCCAGGGATTGAACCCAGGTCTCCCTCATTGCAGGCAGATTCTTTACCAGCTGAGCCACAGGGGAAGCCCATCCCCCAGTACAGCACAGTAAATAAATGTTTACTGACTAACATTTATTGATATAAATAGAAGGGTATATACAGTTTCTGGAATTCCCAGGTGGTACTAGTGGTAAAGAGTCTGCCCGCCAGTGCAGGAGACACAAGAGACATGGGTTTGATCCCCGGATTGAGAAGACTCCCCTGGAGGAGGGCATGGCAACCCACTCTGGTAATCTTTCCTGGAGAATCCTATGGACAGAAGAGCCTGGTGGGCTATAGTCCATAGGATCACAAAGAGTTGGACACGACTGAAGTGATTTAGCATGCATACAGTTTCTAAAAGATTTTAAAACAATATTCTCAGAAAACTCCTAGAATAAAAATACAAAATATTTGGACTCCTTCCATGATAGATAGTTTTTTTTTTTTCTTTTTTGTGTACATGCCCATCCCAAACTCCCTAACTATCCCTTCCCCCATCCCTGCCCCCGGCAACCCTAAGCTCATTCTCAAAGTCTGAGTCTGTTTCTGTTTTGTAAATAAGTTCATTTATATCATTTCTTTTTAGATTCCATATATAATGGGTGTCATATATTTCCCTTCTCTGTCTGACTTCACTTAGTATGACACGTTCTAGGTCCTCCATGTTGCAGCTTTTTACATAGAATTTTAAAATTTTAGTGCCTGTGGCAACATTATCACAAGCATAACTTGTTTCCTTTACAACCCTATGCATAATGCATACATGCTCAGTCATGGCCGACTCTTTGTGACCCTATGTAACCTTCCAGGCTCCTATGTCCATGGAATTTTCCAGGCCAGAATACTGGAGTGGGTTGTCATTTCCTACTCCATGAGATCTTCCCACCCCAGGGATTGAACTTGCTGCGTCTCTTGCATCTCCTGCACTGACAAGAGGATTCTTTACCACTCCACCAACTGGGAAGCCCTGTAAGTCTAAGCAAAAACCAATTTAAATTTTTGCATTTATATCCATCCTTAAAGCCATCAGATAAAAGGCACTGTTAACCTGATCTGTCCACATATGTAAAACGATTAAAACAGTGGCTGGCATACATGTGTGTGTTAGCAGTTATCACTGAAGATGTGGAAGATTAGATTATTGTTTACAAGTCTTTACTCTCTCCTTTAATGGAATTATATGTCCACATTCTGCCATGTGGCTTTGCTGTGCCTTCCAGAGTAGCTGTGAGGACAACATGAAAGTGTGTGTGAGTGTGTGTGTGTGTGTGTGTGTGTGTCCATATCTGAAACATAATATGTGCTTATTAAGAATTTGTTGGATGAATAAATGCTTAAACCTAAGGGGAAAAGAAACTTCCCTCTATGTCTTATAAATATCAGTACTGTAACCACCTCCTTTTCTTTGAAGGACATGTATTAGTGAGATATTGCTATGTTAATAGTGGATAACAAATACTTTACATAGCAATATATATATCTTCCTATCTAACTTTGAGCTTTATGATTTGCTTTAGCCAATGAAATATTAGCTGATATGATGCAATCAGAGGTTTTAAATGTACTTTTATAGCTTGGCTTGGCCTCTTAATTTTCTGAATCCATCATGACCAGTTTATGCCTCTGGTAGCTGTTGATCTCACAAGAGACTCGGGGAGCAAACTTAAACCCAAACTAAAATACAGCCATACAGTCAGCTCACAGACCCATGACTCAAAGATCTTGATGTTGTAAACCATTAAGGTTTTTAGAGTTGTTTGTTATCACAACAATAGCTGACTAATATATAACCATCAAAGAAAAGGACATGGTCACGGTATTGAGATTCAGTGTGTATATATATATATCAATATCAATACTAGGAAATGTCAACCCACTCCAGGATTCTTGCCTGGGAAATCCCATGGACAGAGGAGCCTGACAAGCTACAGTCCATAGAGTCACATAGACTTGGACACAACTGAAGTGACTGAGTATGAATGTACACACACACACACACATATATATGTAAATATATTATAAAACATGTATAAAGATATAGATGATATCCTTTTATTCTCAAATTTAGAGATACAGATGATATCCTTTTATTCTTAAGTTTAAGTATTTATTCACTCAACAAATTCTTAATGAGCTCTTTTTATGTTCCAGACATGGTGATAGAGATTTTAAATTAACAATATTAAGACAAAACGGGCCCGAACAATGCAGAAGATTGTTTTAGCTTATTCTTCCACCCCATAGTGACTGGTGTTCAAATCCTTCTCCCCCATTTCACTCTTCAAATATTTAAACCCTCATACGAGGAAAGTTATGACCAACCTAGATAGCATATTCAAAAGCAGAGACATTACTTTGCCAACAAAGGTCCGTCTAGTCAAGGCTATGGTTTTTCCTGTGGTCATGTATGGATGTGAGAGTTGGACTGTGAAGAAAGCTGAGCGCTGAAGAATTGATGCTTTTGAACTGTGGTGTTGGAGAAGACTCTTGAGAGTCCCTTGGACTGCAAGGAGATCCAACCAGTCCATTCTGAAGGAGATTAGCCCTGGGATTTCTTTGGAAGGAATGATGCTGAAGCTGAAACTCCAGTACTTTGGCCACCTCATGCGAAGAGTTGACTCATTGGAAAAGACTCTGATGCTGGGAGGGATTGAGGGCAGGAGGAGAAAGGGACGACAGAGGATGAGATGGCTGGATGGCACCACTGACTCGATGGACATGAGTCTGAGTGAACTCCGGGAGTTGGTGATGGACAGGGAGGCCTGGCGTGCTGCGATTCATGGGGTCGCAAAGAGTCGGACACGACTGAGCGACTGAACTGAACTGAACTGAACCCATCATATACACAGCCCTCTGAAATCCCTAAGGGCCACCTGCCACTTTCCCTAGACTGGGGGATTTCCAGCTGAGAATGGAAACTCCGTAGTCTCCTGCATCTTCTCAAGTGTCTGCGGCTGACTGTGATATGAACCTAGTTTGGGGAACTGCAGGACACTTGGCTGCTGCATGCCCACATGCTGCTTACTGTCCTGCCTGCCTGGCAGCACTCAGCATCCACGTTGCCATCTCTGACTCCAAGTATCCCAGAGCTGGAGCCAGATAGTTACTGAAATATCTCAACATTTAGCTCTTAACAGCCAAAGAATCAATATTTAACTTTTTTTTTTTTTTTTAGCTCATCTTCCTCATGGGGCTTGGGTGCCAAGCAATGCTTGGGAAGGCCTCATCATGGAAACAGGAACAGAGAGAAAGATTTTGAAGGGTTGCTGTTGGTAACCCCTACACCTGGGTCTTGATGCCTTCTGGTTGCAAAAAAAAAAAAGAAAAACTGTGAAATACAGACTTCAGAGCAAGGAATTTTATTAGGAGTAAAGAGAAGCACTACAGAATCATAAAGACTATCAATTTACCAGGAAGACATAACAATCCTAAATGTATGTGCATTTAAAAACAGAGCTTCAAAATACATGGAACAAACATTAATAGAACAGAAAGGAGAAATAGATCTTCAATTGCAGCTGAAGGTTCCAACACTCTTCTCTCAGTAATCAATAGAATAAGCAGGCAGAAAGTCACTAAAGCTAGAGACGACCTGAATAACACTATCAATCAAGTTGACCTAACTGACATTTGTAAAAGACTCCAAAATGTCAGAATATATATTCTTTTCAAATACACATGAAGCATTCACTAAGGTAAACAGTGTACTCAGCCATAAAATACATTTCAACGAAATTTTCTAATTGAAATCATGCAAAGGATTCCTAAGACCTCACTGGGATTAAATCAGAAATCAATATCAGAAATACAGGTGAAAACTTCCCAAATATTTGGAAATTAAACAACATGCTTCTAAATAGAAATAGATCAGAGAGGATTTCAGAAGAGGCATTAGAAAATATTTTGAGTTAAATGAAAACAAAAATAAAGCTTGAAAAAATTTGTAGGATGCAACCAAAGCAGAGATTAGAGGGAAATGTACAAAATTAAATGATTATATTAGGAATGAAAGGATGGAAATCAATTATCTAAGTGTTCCTCTTAAGAAGTTATAAAAAGAAGAAAACAATAAACCCAAAGCAAGAAGAAAGGAAATGATAAAGATAAGATCAGAAATTAATGAAACTAAAAGCTGATTCTTCATAAAGATCAATGCAATTTATAAGCATCTAGCTGCACTAATCAAGAGAAAAAGAAATGAGATGCAAATTACCAATATCAGAAATGAGAAAAGTTTTATCACTTCTCTTATAGATCTTTCTGTAGGCAGACATTAAAAGGAAAATAAGAGAATATTATGAAATATTTATGTTAATAAATTCGATAATTTGAATAAAACAGACCAGTTCCTTTAAAAGCACAAATTACCAATACTCATCAAATATAACCTCAGTAGCCCTATCCTTTGGAGAAGGCAATGGCACCCCACTCCAGTACTCTTGCCTGGAAAATCCCATGGGCGGAGGAGCCTGGTGGGCTGTAGTCCATGGGGTCGCTAAGAGTAGTCGGACACGACTGAGCGACTTCCTTTTACTTTTCACTTTCATGCATTGGAGAAGGAAATGGCAACGCACTCCAGTGTTCTTGCCTGGAGAATCCCAGGGACGGGGGAGCCTGGTGGGCTTCTGTCTATGGGGTTGCACAGAGTCGGACACGACTGAAGCAACTTAGCAGCAGCAGCAGCAGCCCTATTCTTATTAATGAAACTGAATTTTTAGTTTAAGAACCTTCCCACAAAGGAAACTCCAAGTCCATATGGCTCCACTGGAATTCTACCAAACATTTAAGGAAGAAAAATACCAATTCTACACAGACTTGCAGAAAATTGAAGAGGAAGTATTTCCAACTTACCCTATAAAGCCAGCTTTATTCTAATACAAAAACCAGACAAAGATATTTTAAGAAAAGAAAACTGCAGACAAAGATACAAAAATTCTAGACAAACTTTTAGCAAATCAATTCCAATAATATAAAAACAACATAATTTAGTAGAGTTTAGCCCAGGAAGGCAAGATTGGCCTAAAATTTGAAATTCACCACATTAACAAAAGGAAAACCATATGAGCATCTCAAAAGACTCAGAAAAAGCATTTTAACTCCAACATGCATTCCTGACAGAAATTCTCAGAAACTAGAAACCTAAATTTGATAAAGAGCAGCTATGAAAAATCTATGGCTAACATCTCACATAATAATGAGATAGTGAATGTTTTCTCCCTAAGATTAGGAAAAAGACAAGGGTGTCCAATCTCACTACTTCTATTCAATATTCTCTTGAAAGTACTAGCCAGTAAAATTAGACAAGAAAAAGAAATTATAGTTTTATACCCAGAATATAGGTATATTTCTCAAAAATCCATAATAAGAAAACAAAAGCCCAATTTTAAAAAGTGGACAGATGATTTGAACCAACACTGCTAAAAGGACATACAAATGGCACATAAGCATATTGAACATCTTTTATGTTCAATATCACTAGCAGTAAAGGAAATAAATTAAAACTATAATGAGATACCATGTCACACATCTTAGAATGGAAGATGTAACCACCGATATCAAGTGCTAGGGCTTCCCTGGTGGCTCAGATGGTAAAGAATCTATCTGCAATGCAAGAAACCCGGGTTCAGTCCCTGGGTTGGGAAGATCCCCTGGAGAAGGGAATGGCAACCCACTCCAGTATTCTTGCCTGGAGAATCCCCATGGACAGAGAGCCTGGTGGGCTACAGTCCATGGGGTTGCAAAGAGTTGGACATGACTGACTAATACTTTCACTTTCAGTGAGGAGTCAGAGCAAGTTTAACTCTCCTGTGTTGCTAGCAGGAGTGCAAAAATACAGCACTTTAAAGGAGTTTTGCAGTTCCTAATAAATTTACTTACCATATATTTGCCATATGACCCAGGAATTTCACCCTTAGGTATTTATCCCAGAGAAAAGAAAGCATAAGTATGTGAATACTTACAGTGGCTTGATTTTTAACAGTGAAAAACATATTACAGCTCAAACACCCATTACCTAGTGTATGGTTAAACAAACTGCAGTACACCCATGGAATGGAGAACTGTTCACCAATAAAAAAGAGACCAACTCCTGATACATGAAACAACATGGATAAATGTCACACCCATTATGCGAAATGACTAAAGTCAGATTTAAAAGACCACAAATGTATCTTCCATTTATGTGCTATGCTTAGTCACTCAGTCGTGTCTAACTCTTTGTGACCCCATGGACTATAGCTCGCCAGGCTCCTCTGTGCATGGGATTCTCCAGGCAAAAATACTGAAATGGGTTGCCATGCCCTCCTCCAGGGGATCTTCCCAACCCAGGAATCAAACCCAGGTCTCCTGCATTGCAGGCAAATTCTTGATGCCGTAAACTGAATGCTGTGTCCCCAAAATTCATATTAAATCTGAACCCCTGTGTGATGGTATTTGAAAGTGGGGCCTTGGGGAGATGATTAGGTCATGAGGGTGGAGCCCTCATGAATGAGATTAGTGCCCTTAAAAAAGGGACCTCAGAGAGCTCCCTTGCCTCTTCTGCCAGATGAAGACACAGCAAAATGCTGGCCATCTATGAACCTGAAAGTGGACTCTCACCAGATGCCGAATCTATTGGTGCCTTGATCTTGGGCTTCTCGGTCTCTTGAATTCTGAGAAACAATTTTCTGCTCTTTTTAAGCTACCTGGTTTACTTATTTGTTATAACAGTCCTGAATGAACTAGGATGGTGACCTCCGAAAAAGGCAAAATGTTGTAGAGACAAAAAAACAGACCACTGGTTGCCTGGGTTGGGTGAGGAGAGGGCTTGATTACAAAGGCACATGAAGGAATTTTTGTGGAGGGATGGAAATGTTCTTTCTCATTTATGGTGGCTACTTGGTCACGGTCAAGTTTAAAAAAAAACAAACAAACAGCTGGGCAGGGCTAGAGTTCAAACCTGCCTTCCCGTAATCAAAGAATCTGAGTGGGTTCCCTGTGAGCTGCCCGTGGGAAATCCATCAGGGCCTGTACTGGATCTCACCCCCTTCGTGTCCTTCAGTGTGGCCTAGTGAAGGAACACAGCTCACAGCTCCACTGTCAGCTCTGTCACTAAACAGCTGTGTAGCTGTGGGCAAGTCACTTTCTTTTTCAGTCCTGTTTCCTCAGCTGTGACTTGCCCCGTGAGAACTATACACATCAAGCTTAGTCCGGCTCTCAGTTTCTCTGACATTCCCCAAGGTTCTTTCCTTGTGCTGGAGAGGATGGATGCATGGCCTCAGCAATTTAATCTGTCTAGCTTTGGAGTTTTAAGTGCTTTTTTCAGACTTCAGTTCATTGGCCCTCACAAAATCCTGTGAGGAAGCTAATTATCCCCATTTCATTGTTTAAGAAATGGCAACCCAGGAAGATTCATCAATGTGCCCCATCACAAAGTTGTCCCAAAAGGCAGAACCAGTGCTCCCATCTTTCCAGAGGCCCTGTCCCAACTCTGGGTAACATCAGCCACTGGGCTCCAGATCTGTCAACATGTCTCTCTGTCCTCCATTAGGTTTAGGGGTTTTATGAAAATGTTTTAAGTAGTCCAGCAGTTTTCTAGTTGGATAAGCAAACAATGGGCCAAACAGAATATGGGATTTATAGGCTGTCATCAAGTCTGGTCTTCAGAGGTCAATGTCGACCTGGAATTCAAAGAGAACACACTGCTGCTGGCCCCAGTGCCTCACTAACAGGAAATCCGTTTACAATATCGCATCCTTATTGCGTGCCAGGCACTGTTCTAAATGTTCCGTGTGTTCTCCTGCTTAGTCTTCCCAACCACCAGTGGGGTTACCATATGTAACCCCAAACTATACATGGGAACAGAGCTCTGAGAGATTTAAAGCTATATTCCATGGCTTATGCTTCTCCTCCTACCCATCAACCAATGTGCATCTTTCAAGATCACAGAAAGATCTACTCCACTGAAGAAAGGAAACAAAGGAAGGGAACGAGTGGGAATAAGGGAGGAAGAGAACAGAAAGGCCCGCAGGCAGGTACAGATGAAAACAAAGCAAGATAAAAGTGAGCATCAGCTTCTCTATCAAGGCAGATGGTGGTTGCTTAAAAGACTTATGAAAGAGGCCCAGGAAATAGACCAAAGGAGAGAGGCTAAGTACTGTGTGGGAACCATCACTCCATCCCATGTCAGTGCGCACACACACACACACACACACACTGTCCAAGACCACTGATCATCCCAACATTACCTGCTTCATTCTTCACATCTGACAGCCCTGGCTTGTTTCACTTGCGTGTTTATTTTGTTTAAGTTCTGCTTGAAAGGGCTCTCCAAGAGAGGCGGAAGGGGAGGAGGAGCGGGGGAAACAACTCTTTAAAAGAGAGTTTAGTGATTAAAAAGGAGCCAAGATCAACAGCTCTGAGGGCTCCAGCAGCCCAGGAAGCCAGCGAAGCCCTGGAGTGGGTCTCCCTTTAAAATGCCACCACCACTGCCGTCCAGCCCTCCTCGCCCTCCTTCCTGTCCTCTCTCTGCGGCAGGTGGTGGTCACCCTTCACACCACAGGCTTTTCCTGTCACAGCTGACTTTGCTCTGGGTGAGAAAGTCTTTTTGAGATAGCATCTGCAGCGACCTCAAAACACAAGTCATCTTGTTGACCTCAAAGACAATAAAGCATCTGCTGGCCGAGCGCGTGGCATCTGTACTTCCCCTCCATCTCCCAGAGCTTAGTCAGCATCAGGCACCTAGAGAGGCAATGCGGGTGTAGAAAAAAAGACTGGATGATGATCAGGAAGCCCAGGTTCCAGCTCCAGCTCCATCACTCACTAACCATGAGATCTCACGCCACCCAGTCTTGGGGACTCAGATTATTTATCATGGGAGAGTGACATCTGTCCTGCCCACCTCACAGGGGTGCTGAGAGGGAGAAATGAGACAGGGCGTCTGAAAGTGCTTTCCACAAACATGAGGGAATGACAGGTACTCAAGGAAGGTTTGCTGCTTAACTGATGGCCTGAGTGACAGATGATGCTTCGGGCGACAAGGCTTCCCTGCCTTTTTGGAAACACTTTTCACCAGAAGCTACAGGATGATGGATGCAGTCTTCAGGGTCAAAGACATGATTACAAATGTCAAACTGGTTGAACACTGTGTTCTGGCCAAGGAGTTTCCCACTTGCTCCCTCCTCTAATGGAATTCCTGTCCCATTTAACACAGTGTGTCTGTGATGGAGTCTCTAATTAAAGACTTGCAAGAAAGATAAAAAGTCATTATGTCTCACTTTAGGAAGCACTCCTATTACTTAGGGCTTCCTGTGAGAGGCCCCCGAGGAATGTCTGTCTTCTGAGACTTGGCAAATCCACCAGCTTTTCTGGGCTTTTCTACACTTGGTCACCAACACACAGATGTTCTAAAGCTCTAAGTGCCCCTTTCAGCAACTACTGAGCCCGGTAAGCTTAATCCCAGGCTTCAGAAGAAGCTAAGAGAAAAGAATCAAAACCCATCCATCTTCTAGTACTTATAGAAAGAGCAAGCAAGTCACTCTTGGAGAAGGAGAATCAAGACATTGCATTAGGACTTCAGTGGATAAGAAATCCACCTGCCAATGCAGGGGACATGGATTTGATCCCTGATCTTCCAGGGAAGATCCCACATGCCTTGGGGCACCTAAGCCCATGTGCCACAACTACTGAGCCCATGCACCTAGAGCCTGTGCTCTGTAATAAGAGAAGCCACCACAATAAGAAGCCTGTGCACTGCAAGGAAGAGTAACTCTTGATTGCTGCAACTAGAGAAAGCCCACGTGTAGCAACAAAGACCCAGCCTAATCAAAAATTAATTAATTAAATTTAAATATATATATATTTTTAAAAGACTACATTAAGTAGGGGTGTGGGGAAAAGAGAAGTGAGTGGGGGAAAGAGAAGGGGCCCTCATTGCTGTGTTGACTTGTGTCTTAAAAGGTGAATGTGACTGCTGTATGGAGAATAAAGTGGGAGTGGAGCTGGGGCAGGGAGGTGGACTGGGGGTAGGGAGACGGTAAGGAAGCTATTGGGAGAGTTCAGTGGAGATATGATAAAGGGGAGGGCCAAAGTCAGCAGGTAAGCAATGAGAAGTTGTTGGGTTTGATGTACAGTTCAGAGATCTCTTGGAGGCTTGGAGCATCCTCTACCAGTCTCCATGTGTCAGGCCATTTGCTAAAGGTTTTCCCCTTAAGATCAAGAGTAAAGCAGGTGTAACCACTTTACCACTTATTTAACACTGTGTTGGAGATCTTAGCCAGTGTAATCAGGCAAAGAGAAAGAGGGGAATGAAGGAAGGAGGGAAAGAAGAAAGAAAAGGCATTAAGAATGGAAAGGAAGAAGTAAAATTGTCTCTTTTGAGTGGACACCAAGACCCTGTATGGAAAACATCCTAAGGCATCTATTTTTTAATTACTAAAATGGATAACTGAGTTTTATAAGGTTACAGGATAGAAGGGCAATATAAAAATTATATTTCTACATACTAGCAAAAAATGTCAATGGATGTAAAACAACCAAATTAGAATAGCATCAAAATAAAATATAGAGAGATCATTTTAACAAATTATGTGCAAGACTGGTATTAATACAATGAGATTTACAAATGTTCACTGAGAAAAAGCAAAGAGAAATGAAACAAATGTATTCATATACCACATTCTGGGGCTTCCCAGGTGGTGCTAGTGGTAAAGAACTCTCCTGTCAATGCAGGAGACTCAGGAGATGCAGGTTCGATCCCTTGGTTAGGAAGATCCCCTGGAGGAGGGCCTGGCAACCCACACCAGTATTCTTGCCTGGAGAATCCCATGGACAGAGGAGCCTGGGGGGCTACAGTCCATAGGGTCAGAAAGAGTTGGACACGACTGAAGCGACTTAGCATACACGTACCACATTCATGAATTGAAGGATTCAAAAGTGTTGTCAGTTTTCTCCAAATTGGTCTCCAAGTGGATTCAACAAAGGCCAATCTGTATTTCAGCTGCCACTTTTGGTAGGAGATTACAAGCTAATGAAATTAAAAGACGCTAATCCCTTGGAAGAAAAGTATGACCAACCTAGACAGCATATTAAAAAGCAGAGACATTACTTTGCAACAAAGGTCTGTCCAGTCAAAGCTATGGTTTTTCCAGTAGTCATGTATGGATGTCAGAGTTGGACTCTAAAGAAAGCTGAGCGCCAAAGAATTGATGCTTTTGAACTGTGGTGTTGCAAAAGACTCTTGAGAGACCCTTGGACAGCAAGGAGATCCAACCAGTCCATCCTAAAGGAAATCAGTCCTGAATATTCATTGGAAGGACTGATGCTGAAGCTAAAAGTCCGATACTTTGGCCACCTGCTGGGAAAGATTGAAGGCGAGAGGAGAAGGGGATGACAGAGGATGAGATGGTTGGATGGCATCACCAACTCAATGGACATGAGTTTGAGTAAACTCCGGGAGTTGGCGATGGACAGGGAGACCTGGCGTGCTGCAGTCCATGGGATGGCAAAGAGTTGGACACAACCGAGTGACTGAACTGAACTGAACAAGCTAATTCTAAAATGTAAGGAAATACAATATATCTAGAATATCCAAAGCAATTATTTAAAATAAGAACAAAGTTGGAGGCTTGCAGTATGAGATTTTAAGACTTACTGAAAAGCTACAGCAATTAAGAGAGCCTGGTATTGGCATAAGAATAGGCATGTAGATCAGTGCAACAAAACAGGGGGTACAGAAATCAGCCTACACAGATACGATTGATTGATTTTCAACAATTGATTTCCTATGGTGGAAAAAATGGATTTTTTAACACATAATGCTGAACAGCTGAATCATCACATGAAAAAAAAAATGAACATTGACCCATAATTACACCATATCCCCAAATTAACTAGACAAATTATTAGACGCTAAAAGTATAAAACTTCTAGAAGAAAACCTGGGAATCCCAATGTAGGCAAAGATTTAGCAGGAGTCAGAAGAAAAAACTGAACTTCATCACAATTGAAAACTTTTGCTCCTCAAAATATGCCATTAATTAAAAGGCAATCCAGAGACAGGGAAAAAAGATTTGTAATATGTATTACTGACAAAGGACTCCAAGGTATATACAGAATTCTCAAACTCAGTAGAGTATTAACAAAATAACCCAATAAAAAGTAGTTAAAAGATCTGACTATTTACCAAAGAAAATATTTTAAAAAATACCATGGCTTTTTCAATTCTGCCATTGTCCTCCTGGACTACACATGTACACACACACACACACACACACACTTTTTTTTACTGCTAAATTTTCCCTTGTCTTTCCTAAGTCATACTCAAGGTACTTATCTTCCTTGGTAAATATGTAAATACTGCTGTCTATGAGCTTTTATCATTAGATGAAGAACTTGCCTCACATTATTATCATTGTCCATTTCAGGATCTATTTCCTCCACTTAAATGTGAACCCCTTAAAGGAGAAGATTGTGGTTTCTTTATCTTGTTATCTCTATCACCTAGCACAGGCCACAGCATGAATAGGTGCTTAATACATTTTTGTAAATGGAGGGGAAAAAAATTCCTTCCTTACTTCCTGGAATGCACTTTACATCTTGATCTTATTATTTTTGTTAAATTGGGCTCTTTGAGGGAATAAGGAATCCTAGATCCATGAGATCATCACATTTTAGAGCTCAGAGGATCTTGAAGTTTATAAATTGTGTCCTGCAAACCTGAGGGGGCTCCTCAGAAACCATCTGCAAGGGCTGAAGGACACTCCTCTGTAATCTCATTCTAAGGGATGCATATTATTCTATCGTTGCTGCTGCTGCTGCTAATTCACTTCAGTCGTGTCCGACTCTGTGCGACCCCATAGACAGCAGCCCACTAGGCTCCTCTGTCCCTGGGATTCTTCAGGCAAGAATACTGGAGTGGGTTGCCATTTCCTTCTCTGTTGGGGTTTATTAAAAATTACTTTGAAAAATCCCTCCTGTTATAAATTCAGATGTTTGTCAAGATTTTATGTTTATGTTTGATACTAGAATGAACCTCTTGCATGTTTAATAATTTCTATAATTATTTAAGTCTAATAGTCTATTATTAGATCCATCCCAACTCCATCCCCTTCCTACCACTGACTGTGGTATCATTGTTATTTGAAGCCAAGTAATTAGTGCATCAGCCAAATGTTACTTCCTCCTTGGGATTCAGTAATCAATGATCTTTCATTAGTTTTTACTCTGCAGTGTCACATAAAACACACGCCTTCCTTTGTCTCCCTCAGTTCTTTATCCACTTCCTCTAAACACCTCTGCACATCTGTCTCTATCCCACCCGCTACGGATTTGAGTATAACACCAGAGGTAACAGATGCAGGAGAGGTGAGAAAGTCCTCTCTGTGGGTTTAAAAAATAAAATACAAAATAAAATAAAAGCCCACCTCAAGGAAAAAATGCAACATGTGCGATCCTCCCAAATTTTGGAAACATGTGGAGAGGTTTAGGTAGAAAAAGTAGGGGTTATTATTCTAGTAAAATTTGATTATGAAAAATGTTCTGAAAGAGGACACTGAAAATTTGTTGGGTTGTGTTACCAAAGGGATTTTCATCACTGCAAATGAGACATAGGAAGAATAGAACGGCAACATTTTAAAAAATTATACATATTTTTATGTGTTCTTAGGAGAAAAACTGTATTTTCCTAGAAGAGCAAAAAAAAATTACTTTCACACCATAAAGTATTATAACGCACATCTACTATAGAAATTGCAGTAGTTTGGATAAGAAAAAAGAAAAATGGAATTACTTTTATATATCTTATATATATTCACATATCTTTTTTAGAATTAATAATTTTCAATCAATTCACAGTCATCTTTCCAGGCTTCTTTCTGTGTGTGTGTGTGTGTGTGTGTGTGTATGTGTGTGTGTGTAACCAAAATGGGATCAAAGTGACATAGAACCTGTTTTCCCCTCTGTAAACCACACCTTGAACATCCCAATGTAATTCATATTCTTCTATAGCATCTATTCATATCTAGCAAAATTTCTTTCACCAATCCCCTACGCACTGAATATATAGGTTGTTTCTCATTTGGAACCATTATAACAAACTCTACAGTGAACATTCTTATACCTACAGCTTCAACAATTGCCCTAATTATTTAAGATGCTGCTGCTGCTGCTAAGTCACTTCAGTCGTGTCCGACTCTGTGCGACCCCATAGCCAGAAGCCCACCAGGCTCCCCCGTCCCTGGGATTCTCCAGGCAAGAACACTGGAGTGGGTTGCCATTTCCTTCTCTGAATTATTTAAGATAAATTACTTGAAATAGCATTCTGGGTCAAAGGATATGTAAAAAACTTGAAAAAATTCCCTTATTCTTATTCCACAAAAGATAATCTTTTAAGTTTTATGACAGGCCTCCATCAGCACATATGACTCTTCTGGACTTGGCTCCATGTGAGTTCCTGGTTAGTTAAATGATTTTGGTTGTTAAACTCATGATTGCCAAACTACAAGTATGTTTGTGCTGCATATGATTCACCTAACACAGGTTTTTCCTTCTACCAAAAACCCCTGGGAGGTTGGCATTTCCTGCAGCCTGTTTCACCCTAACTTAGTCATGGCTGCTAAGTCCTGCCTTCCTGGCTTCTGCCTCCTAGTGGATGTGTGCGCTTAGAATCTTGCTTCCCCTGAGTCCCTAATCTCTCAGCACCAAATTCTGTCTTTTAAATCCAGAGCATTTTCCACTGGGAAATCTTCCGTTAGTTTGTTTCTGCCCGTGTTTGTAACAGCTTGTAATTTGGCCACCTGGCCAATTTCATCAAGATGTTTATATCTGATGGATCGTCAATAAAGATTAAATGGGCAACAAGTAAGCTGACCTCCCTGGTCCCACCCATGGCTCCACCCTGTGTCAGTTTCATCCTTGGATTTCATGACACTTCCATGCTTTCTAATTTTCATGTGACCACACTTTGGCTGAAGAAGCTGGGCTCCATGGTCACACCACACTTTGACCACTCATTTCCCCAGACTCTTAAATGACCCCGTGGGCTGGAAAGCCTCCATATACCTTTCCATCTCCAAACCCTGCCTTCTCTAGCTTGCTCTATACTCAGGAAGGTCACTGGGACAGGCTGCTTCAAAAGACTCCACAGCCCTCTGGCATCCAGTGGTGTTTAGCCAACTGGGAGCCCTGCAGGGGAGGGAGGGCAGGGTAGCCTCTCAGCTCCCTTCCTCAGAACTGATGCCCAGTCCTTCCACCAATAGTCACTGCCTTGTCAGGAAGCCCTCGTCACACAGCTCTCTCCAGGTCCCCCACCCACACCCTCTCCTTGCCCTTTTCCTCCTAGGAATGGTCACAACTCTTTCCTACCATTCCTGGGCTCTCTATGCAACCCCTGTGGTTGCCCTCACCCTGCTCATCCCTTGAAAATAATGTCTTTATTAAATTCTCCTTGATTTACCCAATAGGAAAGTGTCATCTGTTCTCTACTGGGACCATGACTGATACACCATGTAACACGGCCAGCCCTTGGATGAGGCTACTACAGGGCTGGGCTGGACTCTGTTGAGGTTCATCACCTCTGCTTGCAGACAGATTGCAATGAGGCCAAGTGCCTTCTGGAACTGAACCGCATATCCTCTCAGATCCATAAACATGTAGCTCTTTTGGAGTTCTTACTGTTTTTTAATACAAAAGAAGACTTTGAAATTCTCTTGACAAGAACTGTTTCAGATGTTCCAGCATTTTCCACTTATACATTTAACAACAAATATTCACCGAGCACTTCCTATGTGCCAGACACTGAGCCAGACTCACCTGGGGCAACGCACACGTCAGAGTGTGAGAATAAGCTGGAACATGAGACCAGCAACCCTGGATGCTCTGCAGAGAAATTGCTTCTCACAAAAAGAGTGACCTTTTGTTCTATGTTTCAACTGGTTGAAGGCCAGTACCCCTTCTTTCTGGAGGTCTCTAGTCGACATTTCATGATATCCTAAAAGAACGTCACTCTCAGAAATATAAGAAGACAGGAAGGGAGAGCCTCAGTTTCTTTGTATTCAAAGCTTCGCCCTGAGCACCCACAATCCTGTCTGTCCTGTCTCCAGGGGTTGTCACCATCCTGCCACTCACCCTGCCTCTGCTCTCTCCAAGCCTGTCACCCTCTCACACCTGACCTGCCCCAGGCCCAGCTGCAAGGTGTGTGTGTCCCAACATGCCACAGCCGTTACCCCAGTGCCCCCTTTCTTCTTCCCGATCTGGTCTCACTCTCAGTTCATTAATTCTGGAGACTGAACCTCAGACTCGGCTGCCTCTACCATCAATCACCCCTCGGGCAGTGAAATCGGTATTTCTCTTCAACCTTCCAGGTCTTTGATTCTTGCCTTCTTTTGGCGAGTCTGACCTAGCTCATCTCTGGCTTTTCTTGTCCCATACCGCCTTACGGAGCACCTGCTTTCATAGTTCTGGTCTCTTAAAGCCCAACTCCTCCCCCACCCATTCCCAAACTCCAACAGTTCTTTTTTCAGCCTCTTCTAATGTCTCTTCTTCAGATGCCCTGAAAAACCAATTCTCTTCCTTTTCTTTATTCTCTACTCTCTTTTTTGTGCCTTTTCTCCTTTCCTTCTCTACATTTTCGCCTCTCACTCTTCCTTAAAAGAGTTACAGGAATTCCTTGCTCTGAAAAATATTTTCCTGGGGATTTGTATGTAATTAAAGTTTGTAACATTTGAAATTTGGACAACATGTTCCAAATCATCATGTGATGCTGATAGTAATAAGAGCTTCCAATTACTACGTTTGCTACATACGAGGCACTGTACTGTGAACTTTATACACATCAGCTAATTTAATCCTTACAGAAGCCCTTGGAATAAGTAAATATTATCATTCTGCCCAGGTACAGTCAAGAAAACGGAAGCTAAGAGAGGTGCAGGGACTTGCCAAAGGCCACACAGCAAGTGGCAGAGCTCAGGCTTCAACACTGGCCTGCTGGATTCCAAATCCCAGTCTTCTTGCCCTCATCGCCTCACTAGTTAAAGTAATCCCATTGTAATTTCCCTTGAAAGGATCAAGCTTCTGCAACAGAAAGAGCCCCTCCCCAACTACCCAAACTGTAAGTTTAAACCTTTATATAAGGAACCTCCCTCGGCGAGACACACCCATCCTTTTTGTGAAGTGAAGTGAAGTGAAGTGAAGTCACTCAGTCTGACTCTTTGCGACCCCATGGACTTAGCCTACCAGGCTTCTCTGTCCATGGACTTTTCCAGGCAATAGTCCTGGAGTGGATTGCCATCTCCTTCTCCAGGGGATCTTCCCGACTGAACCCAGGTCCATCGCATTGTAGACAGGCACTTTACCATCTGAGCCACCAGGGAAGTCTAATCCTTCTTATGGGGTGGGGGAAATCTCCCAGGTGACACCTCCTATTTACTGTCCTTCCACAGCTGGTCCTGTACCACCGGGCGTGGCAGTGGGTGGAGAGCCATCCAAACCACCTCTTTATATCCTGTCACTGACAGGTCCTCCCCAGGATGACTCCGTCAGCTGGTCTGCCTGCCTGACAGAGCCATCACAAAGGACAGCAGCAAACATTCGACTTTGACTAGGGTTAGAGCTTCTAGTGTGGAGAAGGCAATGGCACCCCACTCCAGTACTCTTGCCTGGAAAATCCCATGGGCAGAGGAGCCTGGTAGGCTGCAGTCCATGGGGTCGCGAAGAGTCGGACACGACTGAGCGACTTCACTTTCACTTTTCACTTTCATGCATTGGAGAAGGAAATGGCAACCCACTCCAGTGTTCTTGCCTGGAGAATCCCAGGGACGGGGGAGTCTGGTGGGCTGCCGTCTATGGGGTCGCACAGAGTCGGACACGACTGAAGCAACTTAGCAGCAGCAGCAGCAGCAGCAGAGCTTCTAGTGATATGCAACCTCTGTCTGGTCTGTGTTTCTAAAAGAATGGCTTTTGTGGCTCAGGTGGTGAAGAATCTGCCTGCAGTGCAGGAGACCCAGGTTCAACCCCTGGGTTGGGAAGATCCCCTGGAGAAGGAAATGGCTACCCACTCTAGTATTCTTGCCTGGAGAATTCCATGGACAGAGGAGCCTGGTGGGCTACAGTCCATGAGTCACAAAGAGTTGGACACAACTGAACAACTAACACTTTCATTTTCTTTATAAAAAACAGATGCAAGTGGAGAAAGACCAGGCACCTAGTTAAACTAAGCCATGATAGTTCAATTATTCATTCAACAAACACACGCCAAGTGTCAATGTTCCTGGGAAAGAGCAAGGTATTGGGCTCTCTCTTCCCAGGGGTTTATACATCCATCAGCAGAAGGAATAAAAATATTCTGTGTACCAGTGGTCAACTGTATTACAATTAAGCAAACATTTACTTTGCTCTTCCCTCTCACTCCCTCAATTTCTGCCCCATTGACTGGGGACTTGGCCATGTAAAATACTTTTGTGAATAGAATGTGGGCCACAGTGATTGCCAGTTCCAAGTGAAGCCTTGAAGAGGCATTGCAAATGTCTGCTGGCTGTCTTGAACACCTGCCCTCCTAAATGGAAACACTGCTGGCCAATGGGGGCTGTTCGTTCAGCCCAGGTCCCAAAATAAGAAGACACATGGGGACAGTCCTAAACCACAGCACAACTCACAGCACTGACACAACACATAGCAAATAATTTACACTTGTTATTGAAGGCCATTAAGAACTTGAGGTTGTTTGTTACACAGCATTATTGCAATAAAAACTGGCAAATCCATTCCTATACAGAGCTATATTTCAAACCTCCCTCTGGTATTTTTCTTGCTTTTTAAATTGAAATCTACAGCACCCTACAAAGCAGAGACATTGCTTTGCCAACAAAGGTCTGTCTAGTCAAGACTATGGTTTTTCCACTGGTCATGTATGGATGTGAGAGCTGGACTGTGAAGAAAGCTGAGTGCCGAAGAATTGATGCTTTTGAAGTGTAGTGTTGGAGAAGACTCTTGTGAGTCCCTTGGACTGCAAGGAGATCCAACCAGTCCATTCTGAAGGAGATCAGCCCTGGGTGTTCTTTGGAAGGACTGATGCTAAAGCTGAAACTCCAATACTTTGGCCACCTCATGTGAAGAGTTGACTCATTGGAAAAGACTCTGACGATGGGAGGGATTGGGGGCAGGAGGAGAAGGGGACGACAGAGGATGAGATGGCTGGATGGCATTACTGACTCCATGGACGTGAGTTTGAGTGAACTCCGGAAACTGGTGATGGACAGGGAGGCCTGGTGTGCTGCGATTCATGGGGTTGCAAAGAGTCGGACACGACTGAGTAACTGAACTGAACTGATAGGTGATGAGTTTCACTGATCCATCCAAGGTATTTGCAGAACGACTAGTAAGGTGAGGAAAGCAGTCTGAACAAAAGTTACTGATTTACACATCATAGAACATACCTGCAGAAACCCCAGATACCCAACAGCAGCCCTTCTACAGACAGTACTGCTAATCACTGCTACCCACAGACACCTTATTTTCTGTTGTTCATTATCAATTTCTAAAGTTAACATTAGCCACATCAAGAGCAAGTACTTGTTTAAATACTCTGAAAGCTACAAATGAATTGAATGTTTATAATCCAAGACTAAGGCAAGTCAGGAAGACAGGAAACTGGGTACTGTGGCTTAGAGGCCTCTCCAGTCACCATGTGGTACACTATAGATGTTCAATCTTCTTTCAATTTCCTTTAGTTCAACGAATATTTATTGAACATGTCCTATGTACAAAGGGAAGAAGGCATGGTTCCTACCCTCGACTCATTAGCTTACCATCTCAAGGGAAGGAGGAATATTTACATAACCATAATTAAAGACAACACACATAAAGTATTTTGAAGGAGTACCAAAATGTTGCCAGGGTTGGCTTCAAAAAAGAGAAGCAAGGCATCCAATCTGAGGAGGTCAAGAAAAAAGAACGTTTCAAATATAAGGAACTAAGGTGCAGGGGTTGAATGGGATAGAATATGAACGATTGAGAGAGTCAATAGGAAGATCAGGAAAGACCACACAGCGCACAGCCTTCAAGACCAGGCTGTTGAATTTATAGCCAAACCCAAGAATGACTGAACACGCAACGAGATTCATCACGTCCATTTTGACTAGGCCCTTCTCTGGCCCCCAAGATTGAGTTTTTCTGAGAACTTCAAGTTATGAACAGCTGGAGCCTCCACAAAAACAACCAGTGGTAAAAGGTGCCAGTGAGAGGTAAAGATGACAGCAAGACGGTTTCCGTGAGAACAGGCACGCTGAGCAGGTGTTTTCACAGTCTAGACACCGTCCGTCCCGGCTGAGGGAAGAGGGATCAAGCAGTGGGGTGGGCCGTCCTGAACCTCACTTACCCTTGACAATGGGGTCTGGCCTCTCCAGGAAGCAGAATCCCTGTAGGCTGCTTGTGGCAGGGTAGGGCAGGGCAGGGCCCCCCACCCTCCCCCACCCTCCCCCACCCTACACCCTCCCCCACCCTCCCCTACTCCCACGCCTCTTCCCAGGCTGCACCTGGCCTCCAGCCTCACCTGCCCCACCTAGTTACACCCAAGACTCTACCTGGCCAGAAAACACATCACTATCAGGCAATTACGAAACAAGATGAAGAAACTCCAGCTGTACTAGGTTTCTGGCTGCACTCAGCTAAGCTGCTCCAGCTTGTTGATATGCCTCTAGCTTTCTGCTCCCGCCCTATCAGAGCCATCTGTTCGTGGGTTCTTCCCCACTGGGCCATACACTGTGCGGGGACTGTCACCTTTGGGTCCAGTGCCTAGTCCCTGGATAGCACCTGTTAAATAACAGCAGCACCCGCCTTTCTGTGTATTAAAATGCTTTTTCTCCACCCGCTC
This sequence comes from Bos mutus, assembly GCF_027580195.1. Taxonomy (NCBI): domain Eukaryota; kingdom Metazoa; phylum Chordata; class Mammalia; order Artiodactyla; family Bovidae; genus Bos; species Bos mutus. Next base: position 57,507,701 of record NC_091622.1, on the reverse strand, counting down.
TGACATATTATTTCACTGAATCCTTGCAACAACCCAACCCTACTGAGTGGTTATTATTATCCTCAATTTGTAAACAGGGAACTTGAAACTCAGGAAGATTAAGTAATCCCTCCAAGATCATGCAGCTAAGAAGTAGAGACGCTGAGATCTATCTGAGGTCAGGCCCTTCTCATAGAAGTGGGTTTATATGCATTGTGTATGTGTTAGTTGCTCAGATGTGTCCTACTCTTTGCAACCCCAAGGCCTGAGGCTCACCAGGTTCCTCGGTCCATGGGATTTCCCAGGCAAGAATACTGGCTTGGGTTACCACTCACTTCTCTAGGGGACCTTCCCAACCCAGAGATTGAACCCAGGTCTTCCATATTATGGGCAGACTCTTTACCATCTGAGCCACCAGGGATAAACTAGGTCTCGGGAAAAATAAAACAGAACTTCCTCACTAGATTGATCATTTGGAAGAAAAACTTCTTCGAGGGTTGATACTTGGGAAATTCCCCCTTGGCTGGTGTTTGGCAGAGACATACAGGGCCTGTCTTTATTGTCTTGATAACCTGAAACGGAATATGAGTGTCTCAGGTGGGAGTATAGGGAACTGACAGGAATAACTCTGTAACTCAGAGTTACACATGCCAAGGCAGATGAGAACTTCCCCAAGAAAGCCAAGGGCAGGGCCCTGGACAAGGGATAGCGATTTGTAGGCAGGCCTGACACACCTGTTGGGAACTCTGCAGGGGCCTCAGCCACGTGCACAAGTTCAGAGGACAGCACTGATGGGAGAAGGGTAGAGGCTGGCTCAGACAGAAACTTAAATTACCGGCTAGAGGTTAATGGGAATCTGAGCTAAGAAGATTGCCTGCTAGCACTAACATATTCAAGAGGGCATTTGTCTCAGGGAAGCCTTTTCAATCCATGGAGGAATTAGTCCAAAACCTAGGTTGTTTCCTAAAAAGAAACTGACACCCTAACACTGCCATACAATGACCAGCGCCTGTGGAACCACGTTCCACAGGCCAGCATCCAGGCACATCATGAGGGCTGTGTGAAACAGCTGGGTTTCCTGGCATAGCGACCCTGGGTCAGGAGCTGTAGATAAAGAGGATGACTCTGGACTCTCACCTTGGACTTGAGCAAGGGCACACAGGGATCCACCCTGCTGACACCAGTCTCCACCACCTGGCTCATCAGGATGAAATTATTTTTGTTTGCAGCCCCACCCTCCTTCCCTCCACCTCAAGAAATAGTAGGTAACAGCATCCAGCCTGGTCTGACCCCTGTCACAAGGCACTCAGAGCACACACAGGTCTCTAGACAGACCCAAGAGACCAAGGCTTCTACAGAAATCAAGGCGGACACTGGGAAAGCCTGCACAGAGGGAGGGGCCTTGGGCCTCAAAGCATTTCCTTCTCCCTCTAGAAGACCAGTTAGGGACCTAGTGAATGATTTACAACTAGACTATTTATACAAAGGAGAGCATTAACTTTCTGGATCACTCATCCACAATAAATAATGAAATGCAAGATTCCGTAAGGCTTAAAAGATAAATCAGGCAATAGGTTAATAACTGTGATTTTTTTCAAAAAAACTTTGCCTAAATTCAGACTTGAAAGAAGTTAGCCACGTTAAATGAAAGGCTGGCATTTTCTTAGATAAGCTAGAAGCTCATTAACATCAGATGACAGTTCAGCGTAGGTACTCAGGTAAGGATGGGGAGCCAGTCTGCACCAGAATCCTAGACCGACCCACCTCCTTCCCTCCCCCTCATCCCATAAAGAAAGCAATGGAAAGTGACAAAGTCAGGTCACTCGTTTCCAAATGATCCTGCTTTAAGAATGCAGGATAAATGTTAAAATAGATTAATTTAGCGAACATATTGGCAAGAACTTTGTCTTTGTGAGTTTTGCTGAGTTAAACTGTTTTCAATTAACATTGTTTTTCAACTGCACTGATTTGGAGCCAGGCTTGGAATATTTATCTTTCTTTTCCCAGCAGGAACTGCTTCTTATGCTTACTTCATTAACAGTTATGAGTCTAAAATCAATTGACTAATATGAAATGTCAGAGGAGAAAATTGGGATCAGCAGGGTGATGCTGCCCTCTTGAATATGTTTCCAGTCTTGGAAAAACCAGTCACAGAAGTCATAATACTGTGGGTCTTGGCTCTACCCATATGGCACACTGGTCATATCAGAAATGAGGACGGATCACCCAAGCTAAGAACTGATATTTGGCTTACGTGCTCTGTTGTGGCCAGCCTACTGCCCGTAGTTGTACAGTGTGTGGCCTGTACAACCAGACAATGCAGGACTGGGGATTGTCTTCCCAGTTGTGTATGTCTGGTATGTTTCTGATTGGCTGGTGCTCTTGCTGGTTGTTAAAGGTTGTTTCTAGCATTCTGTCAAGGGCCAAGACCCTGCTGCTTACAGAGACTCCTTTACTGAGGTCATTTTTTGCTCATTTTCCCCCTATCTCTGGGGCTTGCTTAAAAGTACCCCCCTACCAGTTTGGAGTGGGAATGCTGGTAAGTGTTCAGTCTGTACATAGTCACTTCCTCCTTCTCTTCTGGCCATGGCCCCCATCTACCTGGTATTTCCCAACCAGAGATTTTCTGTTTTTCCTGAGAACAAACTTCCAAATGCCTTTCAGGGGAGCATGATCTCAGAGGGATGGGTTGGGGAAGGTGATGTGGATCCAAAATTTCTCAAAAAGGTTTCACCCCACTTCCTATATTAGCTCCTCTTTCATGATAGTTCCAGAAACATCTATGCCTTTTGCACAGGTTAGTTAGCAGCGTTCCCCATTGCCAGTTTGAATTTTTCCCATCTGCAAAGTCAGCTAGTACATGTCCATCTTTTGTTCAACTTCAGAAATTATGTTGCTGTGTCTCTTCTCCTATTCCCCATGTCCTTGTGAGTTCATTCTTTAAAAAAAAAAAGCCAAAAAAAAACTCTTGTCATTTTAGTTGGGTTTGGGGAGAAAGTTAATCTAGATGAGTATGCTGAGTCCACCGTCTGAAATTCATGCCAGAATATAGTTTTTAGATCTAGCTACACATCCAAGATTTCCAAACTTTTAATTTTAAGTAATATTACTATATTAGACTGGGCTTCCCTGGTGGCTCAGGAGGTAAAGAAACTGTTTGCAATGCAAGAGACCTGGGTTCGATTCCTGGGTCATGAAGATCTCCTGGAGAAGGGAATGGCAACCCACTCAAACATTCTTGCCTGCAGAATCCCATGAACAGAAGAGCCTGGTGGGCTAGAGTCCATGGGGTCTCAATAAGTTGGACACGACTGGGCAATTAACACACTATATTAGACATTTTAGCAATATAAACTCTGAAAGAATCTTTAAGTTCAGTTCAGTTGCTCAGTCGTGTCCAACTCTTTGCGACCCCATGAACCGCAGCACGCCAGGCCTCCCTGTCCATTACCAACTCCTGGAGTTTGCCCAAACTCATGTCCATTGAGTAAGTGATGCCATCTAACCATCTCATCCTCTATGGTTCCCTTTTCTACCTGCCTTGAATCTTTCTCAACATCAGGGTCTTTTCAAATGAGTCAGCTCTCCGCATCAGGTGGCCAAAATATTGGAGTTTCAGCTTCAGAATCAGTCCTTCCAATGACCACCCAGGACTGATTTCCTTTAAGATGGACTGGTTGGATCTCCTTGCAGTCCAAGGGACTCTCAAGAGTCTTCTCCAACACCACAGTTCAAAAGCATCAATTCTTTGGTGCTCAGCTTTTTTTATAGTCCAACTCTCACTTCCATACATGACTACTGGAAAAACCATAGCCTTGACTAGCCAGATCTTTGTTGACAAAGTAATATCTCTGCTTTTTAATATGCTGTCTAGGTTGGTCATAATTTTTCTTCCAAGAAGTAAGTGTCTTTTAATTTCATGGCTGCATTCGCCAACTGCAGTGATTTTGGAGCCCAAAAAACTAAAGTCAGCCACTGTTTCCCCATCTATTTGCCATGAAGTGATGGGACTAGATGCCATGATCTTAGTTTTCTGAATGTTGAGCTTTAAGCCAACTTTTTCACTCTTCTCTTTCACTTTCATCAATAGGCTCTTTAGTTCTTCACTTTCTGCCATAAGGGTGGTGTCATCTGCATATCTGAGGTTTTTGATATTTCTCCTGGCAGTCTTGATTCCAGCTTGTGCTTCTTCCAGCCCAGCGTTTCTCATGATGTACTCTGCATAGAAGTTAAATAAGCAGGGTGACAATATACAGCCCTGACAGACTCCTTTTCCTATTTGGAACCAGTCTGTTGTTCTGTGTCCAGTTCTAACTGCTGCTTCCTGACCTGCATATAGGTTTCTCAAGAGGCAGGTCAGGTGGTCTGGTATTCCCATCTCTTTCAGAATTTTCCAGTTTACTGTGATCCACACAGTCAAAGGCTTTGGCATAGTCAAGAAAGCAGAAATAGATGTTTTTCTGGAACTCTCTTGCTTTTTCGATGATCCAGCAAATGTTGGCAATTTGATCTCTGGTTCCTCTGCCTTTTCTAAAACCATCTTGAATATCTGAAAGTTCATGATTCATGTACTGTCGAAGCCTGGCTTGGAGAATTTTGAGCATTACTTTACTAACGTGTGAGATGAGTGCAATTGTGTGGTAGTTGAGCATTCTTTGGCATTGCCTTGCTTTGGGATTGGAATGAAAACTGATCTTTTCCAATCCTGTGGCCACTGCTGAGTTTTCCAAATTTGCTGGCATATTGAGTGCAGCAATTTCACAGCATCATCTTTTAGGATTTGAAATAGTTCAACTGGAATTCCATCACCTCCACTAGCTTTGTTCATAGTGATACTTCCTAAGGCCCACTTGACTTCACATTCCAGGATGACTGGCTCTAGGCGAGTGATAACACGATCGTGATTATCTGGGTTGTGAAGATCTTTTTTGTACAGTTCTTCTGTGTATTCTTGCCACCTCTTCTTAATATCTTCTGCTTCTGTTAGGCCCATACCATTTCTGTCTTTTATTGAGCCCATCTTTGCATGAAATGTTCCCTTGGTATCTCTAATTTTCTTGAAGAGATCTCTAGTCTTTCCCATTCTGTTGTTTTCCTCTATTTCTTTGCACTGATCACTGAGAAAGGCTTTCTTATCTCTCCTTGCTATTCTTTGGAACTCTGCATTCAAATGGATATATCTTTCCTTTTCTCTTTTGCTTTTTGCTTCTCTTCTTTTCACAGCTATTTTTAAGGCCTCCCCAGACAGCCATTTTGCTTTTTCACATTTCTTTTTCTTGGGGATGGTCTTGATCCCTGTCTCCTATACAATGTCATGAACTTCTGCCCATAGTTCATCAGGCACTCTGTGTATCAGATCTAATCCTTTGAATCTATTTGTCACTTCCCCTGTAAGGGATTTGATTTAGGTCATACCTTAATGGTCTAGTGGTTTTCCCTATTTTCTTTAATTTAAGTCTGAATTTGGCAATAAGGAGTTCATGATCTGAGCCACAGTCAGCTTCTGGTCTTGTTTTTGCTGACTATATAGAGCTTCTCCATCTTTGGGTGCAAAGAATATAATCAATCTGATTTCAGTGTTGATCATCTGGTAATGTCCATGTGGAGTCTTCTCTTGTATTGTTGGAATAGGGTATTTGCTATGACCAGTGCGTTCTCTTGGCAAAACTCTATTAGCCTTTGCCCTGCTTCATTCTGTACTCTAAGGCCAAATTTGCCTGTTACTCCAGGTATTTCTTGACTTCCTACTTTTGCATTCCAGTCCCCTATAATGAAAAGGACACCTTTTGGGGGGTATTAGTTCTGAAAGGTCTTGTAGGTCTTCATAGAACCATTCAACTTCAGGTTCTTCAGTATTACTGGTCAGGGCATAGACTTGGATTACCGTGATATTGAATGGTTTGCCTTGGAAACGAACAGAGATCATTCTGTCATTTTTGAGACTACATCCAAGTACTGCAGTTTGGACTCTTTTGTTGACTATGGCTACTCCATTTCTTCTAAGGGATTCTGCCCACAATAGTAGATATAATGGTCATCTGAGTTAAATTCACTCATTACAGTCCATCTTAGTTCGCTGATTCCTTGAATGTGGATGTTCACTCTTGCCATCTCCTGTTTGACCACTTTCAATTTACCTTGATTCATGTCCAAGGTAAGAGAAACCCAAGTAAGACTGTAGGCCCTGAGAGAGGGCATCAGAGGGCAGACAGACTGAAACCACAGTCACAGACAACTAGCCAATCTGATCACATGGACCACAGCCTTGTCTAACTCAGTGAAACTAAGCCATGCCGTGTGGGGCCACCCAAGATGGACAAGTCATGGTGGAGAGGTCTCACACAATGTGGTCCACTGGAGAAGGGAATGGAAAACTACTTCAGTATTCTTGCCTTGAGAACCCCATGAACAGTATGAAAAGGCAAAAAGATAGGACACTGAAAGATGAACTCCCCAGGTCAATAGGTGCCCAATATGCTACTGGAGATCAGTGGAGAAATAACTCCAGAAAAAATGAAGGATGGAGCCAAAGCAAAAACAATACCCAGTTGTGGATGTGACTGGTGATAGAAGTAAGGTCCAATGCTGTAAAGAGCAATATTGCATAGGAACCTGGAATGTTAGGTCCATGAATCAAGGCAAATTGGAAGTGGTCAAACAGGAGATGGCAAGAATGCACATTGACATTCTAGGAATCGGTGAACTAAGATGGACTGGAAGGGGTGAATTTAACTCAGATGAAAGAATGTTTAAGAGTTTTTAAATTATTATTACTGCTCTTGTTGTTGTAGCTTTAAAAAATAAGAGAATCTGAAAGACTTGAAATACAAATCAGAGTTCCTAAACTATTGGTGAAACTGTTTGAAATCTCACGAGAACATTGGAACTTCCTAGTGGTGTCTAGTGGAGAAGGAAATGGCAACTCCAGTGTTCTTGCCTGGAGAATCCCAGGGACAGGGGAGCCTGGTGGGCTGCCATCTATGGGGTCACACAGAGTCGGACACAACTGAGTGACTTGACTTTCACTTTTCACTTTCATGCATTGGAGAAGGAAATGGTACCCCACTCCAGTGTTCTTGCCTGGAGAATCCCAGGGACGAGGGAGCCTGGTGGGCTGCCGTCTATGGGGTCGCACAGAGTCGGACACGACTGAAGTGACTTAGGAGGAGGAGGAGGAGGAGTGGTGTCTAGAGTAGAGTGTCAGCCTCTTGCTTGGAGAGTGTGGATCAGTTACGATGATAGCCAGCAGTAAGGTTGTGTGTGTGTGTGTCTGAAAAAGCTCAAATATGGAACAGCTATTTATTCTGACATAGTTGGAAGTTGGGAAAGATCATTAGGATGTTGCACACAGAAACATGTCAACGGCATAAGTTGTTGACCTACTCCAAGAGAAGACTCACTCGGTTGGCCATGGATGTTCTCCCATTCTCTTGAGAAAATAAAACAGAAGACCTGGCCCATTTATTGTAGAAATGAGAGAAGGACTCAACTCACAGCTGGGTTTGCCCTACCCTATGCTCCATAGCCTTTTCCTTCATTTCTTAGACCCCAACAACTGCTGCAGGAGACAGCATCCTATTACACCCATCCAGAAAGTTACACTCCATACTGTATGGAGTTCATTCAGCCAGGATTTACTGAGTTCCTACCATGTACTGGGATCAGTTCCAAGTCAAGCAAACAAAAGAAAGTCTCTGCTTTCACAGAGCATTTATTTAAGTGGGTGGTAAAAATAATACAGCAGACAAATGTATATGTATTATAGTAACTGTGAAGGACTAAGAAATTTGAAAAGAATAGTTTTAGATAGAGGGTAAGGAATGGCCTCTCTGATGAAAGTGAAAGAAACTGAAAGTGTCAGTTGCTCAGTCATGCCTGACTCTTTGTGACCCCATGGACTGCAGCCCGCCAGGCTCCTCTTTCCACGGAATTCTCAAGGCAAGAATACTGGAGTGGGTTGCCATTTCCTGCTCCAGAGGATCTTCCCGACCCAGGGATTGAACCCAGATCTCCTGCATTGCAGGCAGATTCTTTGCCATCGGGGCCACCAGGCGGCTGAATAGCTAAAGAAAGAGCCTTCTAAGGGGAAAGTAGAAAGTGGGACCCGCGGCAGGATCCTAAACAGCCAGCATGTGTAAGAAACAGAAAAATGCAGTGAAAATTTTAGAAGAGGAAATATTCCTGGCTGGGATGGTCGAGGCCGTCTCCTCAGAGGAGGAGCCGTGTGAGCTAGGCATTAAAGAAATGAGTAGATTTCCTTTGAGAGAAGATCTAGGTGAGGGAAACTTTTATGTTGGGAGACTTTATACTAATATTCCTCAGCCTTTTAAGTTCCTGCTTTCTTGGCTGGAGAGTAGGGTAATAAGAGAAATGCTTTTTGGGGTACATGCTGGCAGCTAGTGGATAAATAAGTTCTGGAGAGTCAATACGCAGTATAAGAATACAGACAACAATATTATGTCATAATCATAAAGCTAGCTGAGACTAGATCTTAATCATTTTCCACCACACACACACAAAAAATGGTAATTATGTGATGTGATAATTAACCACAGCTACACATTACAATATAGAAATGTTTCAAGTGATGTGTTATACATCTTAAATACACACAAGGTTGTCTGTCAAATATGTTTCCATTTAAATAAGTCGTTGAAAGAAAGAAGTCATGCTTTTTTTCAATGAGCATGAAAAAGCCGTATCCTCATTTAATGTTATTTGAATCTCAAAATAAATATCAACCCTTAAAACAAACTGAAGTCATTAAAGAAAACGAAGTCCTTAAACTAAATTCTAACCTCCCAACTCACTCTCTCTGCTTCCCTAGTCACCCAGTTCTTATTAAGGGAACAAGTAATATGAAGGTGATCCATTCCAAAACCAGAGGACTATGAACTAAACATCTACCATCCGTCCTCCCCACAGCATTCCAAGCAGTTACACAGATGCACACACACGCACACACAATGCTAGGCAATGCAGTGAAGATAATCAGGAGAGAGCAGGGCACACGCTGTTTCTGACAGGAAGAAGCATCCCAGAGAAACTGATAATCAGAGTTATATTTTCTAGCCCAAATTCAAGCTGACTTTACCTAGAACTAGTAACTTGGCAAGAGTACCTCTAGAGACTGCCTCTTTCCACCAGTAAATGTGAAAAGAGTTTGAAGAGTAGAGAACATAACATTTGCCACAAGGAGAGCAAACATGTTTAAAGAGAGGTGCCTGACTTTATCAGAAGTGCAAAATGGCCTGTCGTGGGTCTAGACTGCTCAGTGATGCACTAGCAGGCCATGGAATCAAAGGGACTTTTATCTGAAACACTCAGTGGAGGCCCTGTTGTGACAAGCCTCAGTCCGGAGCAAACAGAGGCCAAATGAACTTCTTCCTCAAACCAGAGGAAGGAAGGCAGCCCCCAGATCCACTTTTGTGGAGAAGACCCACTGATCATGGCCTTCTCTCACTGCAACATGAAACAAGGGGCATTAGAACTCCACCACACAAATAAAAGGGCTCCCCAGGTGGCACAGTGGTAAAGAATCTGCCTGCCAATGCAGGAGACACAAGAGACACAGGTTCAATCCCTGGGTCTGGAAGATTCCCCTGGAGAAGGAAATGGCAACCCATTCCAGTATTCTTGTTTGGGAAATCCCATGGACAGAGGAGCCTAGTGGGCTACAGTCCATGGGGCTGCAAAAGAATTGGACTCAGCGACTAAGCACTCATGCACACACCCAAATAAACACAGGGCTCACTTATGTGTCTAATGGTTAACACAAGGTGCAAATGCCATGGATCATATGGGTTAATTCGGAGAGAAAACACACCCAATCGTGTCATTAATCATTGACTCAAAATCTTAACTCCCACGACAGGCACAGTTCTGAGACTTTCTTCTGGAAAGCAGTAATAAAGGAGATTGGTGCCAGATTGAGTTCCTAGAAGCTTTTTAATGAGGAAAGATTGCTGATGTCATAGATCTAATGTTGGCAATTAAGCTTCAAGGGTTAAATAAATGCACTGGCCTGGTATATTTTCCTAAAAACCCCTATAGTCAATAGTGCCATAAATTGGAATTGTGTTGCACAAAGGCAGCTGATTCGAACTGTTGCAGAGAAAGTTCACAAGAGTTCAACGTTGAACTTGGCAGGCCAAGGCAGGACACTTTGGCACTTCCACAGATTTGGATTTCAGTTCCCTAAACTTGCCCTCAGGATTTTATTCTCCAGAGGATGGGTTGGCAGCAAGAAGGCTCCTTTGGGATTGATTTAGCAGCTCCTACACCTTCTTTACAATTTTACAGCCTATTGTACCTGGGAAGAAAGACGGTTCCATGGAAGTAAATCAAGTCTTATGTTGTTTGATATTTTCTGCTAACCTTATAAAGCTCTCCCTGTAACCCCATTAATTTTTGGAGCATGTATGAGGAACTTTAGGAAGAGCTGATTTGGAGACCATAACTGGGTTAAGCATACTTTTCTGGGTTTTTTCAAAAAGTCAAATCATTTTTATCCTCCAGGCTTCACAACACAGGAAAAACAGCCTTTAAAAAGGGAGAGAGGGTGGGATTTGGGGACATTTCAGGGAGTGGTACAATCTGCCATCTGCCACACAGAATAGATGTGGCGTCAATATTACTGGTTCACTGCTGCCAACAGAGTGAAATATAAGATTTTTCTCATTTTGACTCTTTTTAAAAAATTATAGTTGAATTTTTAAATATGTTTTTATTTATTTGGTTGCACCAGTCATAGCTGCAGCATGTGGGATCTCTACTCGTGACATGTGAATTCTAATTTGCAGATCTAGTTCCCTGGTCAGGAAGGAAATCATTACCCTCTACACTCTCCCCCCACCATTCTCACAGATCTGCCTGTTCAAATATAATGCTTTTTTTCCCCTAATTAATCCATTATTCTAGAATGACTTTTCCATGACTCCCATGGAAAATTCATCTCTCCCTCTCCTATATTCCCTTTGTGTTTTGAGTTACCCTCTAATGGGACAAAACAAAGTCAATTTTACATAAAAGTTAGCATATATCTGCTTCCCTAAGGATATTAAACATCCTTTGGATCATCAAGAAAGCAAGAGAGTTCCAGAAAAACATCTACTTCCGCTTTATTGACTACACCAAAGCCTTTGACTGTGTGGATAACAACAAACTGTGGAAAATTCTGAAAGAGATGGGAATACCAGACCACCTTACCTGCCTCCTGAGAAATCTGTATGCAGGTCAAGAAGCAACAGTTAGAACTGGATATGGAACAACAGACTGGTTCAAAATTGGGAAAGGAGTATGTCAAGGCTGTACATTGTCACCCTGCTTATTTAACTTATATGCAGAGTACATCATGAGAAACGCTGGACTGGATGAAACACAAGCTGGAATAAAGATTGCTGGGAGAAATATCAATAACCTCATGACACCACCCTTATGTCAGAAAGTGAAGAAGAATTAAAGAGCCTCTTTGCCGGGGTCCAGCCCCGGCTGATCCAGGGTATTCGAAGGAGAGACGGCGTAGGCGAAGATCAGGAAACAATTGCTTAATTAAACGTTAATTAAGGATATAAAGAGTAATAGATTAAGGATAGCTCAGTGAGGAAATTCAGTGGAGAAAAGAGGCTGAAATAAGGATAGCTCAGTGAGGAAATTCAGTGGAGAAAAGAGGCTGAATAATTCAGCCAGAAGGTAAGAGAAAGAACGACATGGTGAGACCAAGTTTCGGTGAACAAGGCCCGCACTTTATTTTCCAAAGTAGTTTTTATACCTTAAGTTATGCATAGAGGATAATGGGGGAAGGGGTAGAGTCTTGCAGCAAGCCAGGCTTTCTTCCTGCAAACTTATCATATGCAAAAGCTTAGGTGATTTGAGTCATCTTCTGGCCCGGAGGCCTGTTAACATTTTAAGACCCTTTCTTCAGAAAACTTATTTTTCTCTAAAGGTGATTGGTCAGGAGCCACCCTCCAAAAGCACTAGATAAAGTTGCATTCCTACAGAGCAAAGGTGTGGTGGGCTATAACAAGAAAAAGAATTAACTCAAGGGTCCCAGGTTACAAACATTAAAGCTACTATTTACACCAATTATATTAATCAATACACTGCCAGGGGCACAGCAGGTAAGGGATATGGAGACTTAGCAACAAACATTGGCCCAACAAGTGAAAATCCCCTCACCAATACAATTTCTAATCAATCTTTCAACTGCTCAAAGGAATCTGTATTTAGACAGTTTAGAACATCTCATGCCTATCACAGTTTGGAGGCTCTGAGCAATCACATGTGGCCGGAAAAACCTATTCAGGCAGGCTAGAGGACTTCCAAGGGAGTTTGTAGGTTGAAACACTGTCACACTCAGGAATTATTAACTGGAGCTGTAAGCTAACTCTTTTTTCAGAGAGAGGTAGTGGGGGACAGCCCCCCGTAAAGTCAGAGGTGTAGGTGAAAGCACAAAGCAGAAAGTAGGCAGACTCTGGTTTTGGGGGTAGATGGGGGACTCCTGAGGCTTGATCCTGCCTTTGCGTATGCCAAGCCTCCTTCCTCATGACCTTTGTCATGGGTGGAGTTCCTCACGCTGGCTACCGGCAGTGATAGAATTCCAGTTGAGCTATTCCAGATCCTGAAAGATGATGCTGTGGAAAGTGCTGCACTCAATATGCCATATGCAATATGCACTCAATATGCAATATGCCGGCTCCCGGCACCTCTTGATGAAAGTAAAGGAGGATAGTGAAGAAGTTGGCTTAAAACTCAACATTCAGAAAACTAAGATCATGGCATCTAGTCCCATCACTTCATGGCAAATAGATGGGGAAACAATGGAAACAATGAGAGACTATTTTGGGGAGCTCCAAAATCACTGCAGATGGTGACAGCAGCCATGAAGACAGCATATTAAAAAGCAGAGGCATTACCTTGCCAACAAAGGTCCATCTAGTCAAAGCTATGGTTTTTCCGTTAGTCATGTATGGATGTAAGAGTTGGACTATGAAGAAAGCTGAGCGTCAAAGAATTGATGCTTTTGAACTGTGGTGTTGGAGAAGACTCTTGAGAGTCCCTTGGACTGCAAGGAGATCAAACCAGTCAATCCTAAAGGAAATCAGTCTTGAGTATTCATTGGAAGGATTGATGCTGAAGCTTAAAATCCAATACTTTGCCCACCTGATACAAAGAACTGACTCATTGGAAGAGACCCTGATACTGGGCAAGATTGAAGGCTGGAGGAGAAGGGGACAACAGAAGATGAGATGGTTGGATAGCATCACTGACTCAATGGACATGAGTCTGAGTAAACTCCAAGAGTTGGTAAAGGACAGGGAAGCCTGGAGTGCTGCCATCCATGGGGTCACGAAGAGTCAGACATGACTAACGACTAAATTGAACTGAAGGATATTAAACACAGATGAAAACTAATGCATTTATGGGTTCCTGACAATGCCTACCAGCACGCTCTGTGCAAAGTAAATGTTTAAAATTATGTATTGACTCTACTAGAAGAAAAGAAGTCCCAAACCTCTTCAGCAATGTGAGCATGCCAACAGAGAAGGGGAAAACCTCACTCTACATAGTGTTTTTTTTAAAGTTTTTCTTTTTATTCTTGAGCAAGAGCAGCACAGCTAATAACCAATACCCTGAACAACTCTAATTCATCTGGGATCCACTGGAAGGGTCTGGGAGAACTTTCAGGAGTCCAGCAAGCCCAGTGTGGAGATGGATGGCAAACTCCAGGAAGTTTTGGTGTCTTTACTTTGTGTCTCCTCTCCAACTCCTCCTTTTCATTTGGTTTGTTTATGTAATCCAGAACATCAGCAAATACACTTCACAAGGTCAATCATTCCATCAATAACTGAAGCCTGGCCATGAGACAATTCCCCACCCAGTGAACTTTATTCAGCCAAACTCACTGTTGGAGCAGAGAAACAATCTTAAAAATAATGCAATGCAGAAAAGCAAACAAATATAATAAATATATATACCAATAAGTATATCTTTCAAATTGTGGTACTGGAGAAGATTCTTGAAAGTCCCTTGGACTGCAAGGAGACCAAACCAGTCAATCCTAAAGGATATTAACCCTTAATATTCATTGGAAGGACTCATGCTGAAGCTCCAATACTTTGGTCACCTGATTCAAAGAGCTTACTCATTGAAAAAGACCCTGATGCTGGGAAAGATTAAGGACAGGAGGAGAAGACAGTGACAGAGGATGAGATGGTTAGATGGCATCATCAACTCAATGGACATGAGTTTGAGCAAATTCCAGGAGATGGTGTAGGACAGGGAAGGCTGGTGTGCTATAGTCCATGAGGTTGCAAGGAGTCAGACATGACTGAGCAACTTAACAACAACAAAATGTATCTTACAAAGGATAGAAAGCAAAGAGAAGAAGAGAGGTAGAGAACTTGTGTCCGAAGGCTGTGTAGCATAAAGTTGGAAATATAGGTTTTGGATCAAAGCTCTAACACTTTTGAACCTTGTAACCTTGGATGAGACATTTAATTTCTCCATGTCTCACTCAGTTCCCTTCTTTAAAAAATAGAGAAAATACCAGCTCCAATCTGATAGACTTCTATGAGGATGAAATATGCTATTTACATGCAAAGGGCTTGGAACAGTGACTGGCACATAGTAAGGTTTCAACGATGCTATCATGATTATAACTAAAATTCTACAAGGGTTGTGTCTATGAAATTTGAGAAAAGCACAGGTCTTTGAGTTAGAAGACAAGAGTGACATTCCATCTCTGCCCTTGAACAAGCTATGTGAACTTGGGACTGTCCTATCACCTCTTTGAGCTTTCATTTCCTCATCCATACTTGGACTTGGAACTCTCAAGTCCTACCCTCTTTCTGGGGAAGGGAAGGGCACTTTCTTATCAGCCTCTCTCCTCTTCCTTCAACCCTCCCCCTGGGCTCCAGGTCACCTATAGTGACATCAGCTGTCCTCCAGGATATTGTGCAGGTCCCAGGTATAATGTCATCAAACTTCGGTCAGTTCTCATTGGTGGGTCCATTTGCCTGAAGCAGATTCGCTTGCCATTGTCAGAACTGATTCTATCCAATTACAAAGCATAGTTCCTTCACCTCATTGTCTAATATCCAGGTTGGGGATCCAACTGTAAGGACCTCTCTTCCAATGGCTCTGGGGCCCTCTTTGCTATGACCTACAATCCTAAGGTTGACAAATACTTTTCAAACTGGGATTGAAAACCAGAAGAAGCTCAAAAATAAAAGCAAATATATTTAACCATGTAAATATCTTTACTTATTTGTGAGTCACAAAAAATTAGTAGGAAAATAATAGATTCAGGATAAACTGTAATACACGTGACAGACCAAAGATTAGCATCTGTAATATAAAAAGAGTATTTACAAACTGGCACCAAAAACATGGACAACTTAGAAAAATACAGAGAAGATAGTAAATGGACAATTCAGAAAAAGAGCTAATCCAAATAACAAAATTACTTAGATCAATTACATCTAGGGAAATAATGAGACATCACTTTACTCCCATTAAATGCCAAGAGATTTTTAAATTGAAAACATCAAGTGACTATGGGATGGAGTAAAAACTCTGGTCTACAGTGAAGAGAGTATTCTCATACACCTCTGATTGAAGAGTAAATTATGATAGCCTTTTTGGAAACATTCTGACCATGTCTATTAAAATTTAATAAATATCACATCCCTTTAATCCTTCAATTCCACTCTTGAGAATCCATCCCACAAACATAAAACCACCAGTACAAAGGACAAGTTTGCAGGAATATTTATCATAACCTTGTTTGTTGTGACAAACCTGGAAATGATGCCCAGCAGTAGGGGAATGACTATAAATTATGTGTATCTACACAAAAGGAGATCTTTTACCACCATTAAAAGAATGAATGAGAGCTTGATCAGTTGATGTAAAGGATTTCCATAAGGCATATTGAATACAAAAACACAAGTGTGTATGTTATTCTTGTAAAGTAAATAATGGCAAATCTTCATTTGTATGATTCATAACAATCTTCATTTGTAGGATTACATGTGCATGGAGAAAAATCTAGAAGTCACCCTGGGCTATAACATGTTAACTCAGTGGAGGCCGAGGCACGTGGTTGATGAACAAGAAGAGATGAGGTAAAGCTCAGGAGAGGGGAGTTGAGCAGCAAATGACAAGGAAAAAAAAATCCTCTTGGATATGTTCACATTTATTAAAAAATCATATGTGTTTGTGTATATAAATAAACTAACATTTTATTATTGAAAAGTTTAGCTGGGAAAAAAGTGACAGCTTCTGACCACTTTTGTCTCATCATCAGGGAAAAAGCCTGTCCTGTTAGCCTGGTCTAAGACAAGGCCCTCCTTGTGTGTGTGTATGTGTGTGTGTGTACACCTGTGTGTGTCTGTGTGTGTGTGTGTAAGGGGGGGTAGGGGAGGGACACTCAGAACTTCTCAGAGCAGTGAGCAGGGAGTTTGCTTTATATTCGCCTCTCCTCTTATTCTTTCCCTCTCCCCAAATTCCACTCCCCTGCCTTTCCAGACAGAAGCAACAGAGACAGTGTACATGAAACAGCATCTGCTAGTGAGGCAATGAAGGATCATCAATATCAGCAGTAAAAAGGGTTCTTTATTGTTTGGAGGTACAATCTGAAGCATATGAAGCCACTGCAGAAGACCCAAGGATCAGAAGCAGATCCTGGAATTCAAAGCCAGAAGCCTGGTGCAAAAGACAAAGAAGCCCCAGGGAAGAGAAGAGGGAAACAGTAAACCTTAGTGACTTCTATTTCTATCAGCAGAGCAGACCCAGACACCCAGAGCAAGCCTCCCACTAAGAACAGGTAACATGCTAATACAACATTAACAAATGTACCTTTATAAATGTATCACTGAGCTGGTAAGAAAAGGACTCTTCAGAGTCCAGAAATAAAGTAAAGATAAGAATTTAGATAGGTAATTTACTTTGCTCTTGGGGGCTTAAGTCAAACCCTGGTGTCATTGAACTTTTGTTTGAACAATGGGAACTCAAAAGCTAAGTTTCATGCAAGAAAAGAAGCATAGGAAGTCCTGCCTTGTAGAACTGAGATATTACAGACCAGCACTGTTAGTGTACAAATAAACCTACCTCACAAAAGCTGAAATAATATTAAAAGTAGAAATTTATAAAGTTAAATATAAACATACAACAGTGAGGATCAATTAATCAGGTTCTCTGAAAAAGTACAATAAAGTTGACAAGCCTCTGGCAATACTGATCAAAAAAGAAAAAAAGCAATCATTTTTAAAAATCATATTATGAATGAAAGAGTAAACTATAGTTGCTGCAGATATTTAAAAGATAGGGTTTTATAAAGAGATTTGTGCCCCATATTAAACAGGTGAAAAAGAAAAAAGTTAGAAAATATAAAGTACTAAAATATTACCCAAAAGAGAAAAAAATAATAATTTTATGAAAAATTTAAAAATTAAATCCTCTAGTTAAAAAAAAATCTTCCTACAAAGTAAACATATCATTCCAATCTTAGATAAATTCTTCTACAGAATAGAAGAACAGATAGCTCTTTCCATTTAATGAGGCTGGTGTACCCCATACAAACAACCAAGGATAGTTTGGAGAAAGATAACAAGACAAATTTACTCATGAACATGAATACGAAAGCCTAAACAGAACATTAGAAAACTGAATCCACCAATAAATGATTAAAAAAAAAGACAATACAATAGAATAAATTGACTACATTCACAGATCAAAAAAAACCTCATGATAATCTTAATAGATGCAGAAAAGCACTCAATAAAATTCAACATCTATCACGATAAGAAAAATTAAGTAAACTAGGCAAAGAAAAAAATGCTATTTTTAACCCTATCACAAACATAATGGTAAATGGTGAATGCACAAAACTCAATGGCCAGGAGCCATTTCCTTCAAGAATAGGGCCATGGTGACAATCTTCACTATTACCATCTCCATTCAGCATCACCCAGGAGATCCTGGCCAGCACAAGACAGAAAAAACCCAGAAGAGAAATAATCTTCTGTGGACCCACCCAAAGCTGACTTTCTGTAAAAAAACAGGTGACAAAAGGGAGGAAGTTGTAAAGTATCTTCCGCATGCTATGTAAATTCAAGTGCTGCTAACTGAGACATCACACACAGCATGGCATTTTTGGAGGTACGTGTATAGAAGGTCCATAGGCCTGGCCAATATTACAGGCAAACTAAAGAGTGATATCTGGGGACACGAAAGGCTACTGGAAATTGTTGAAATATCATACTGTATCCAGCCTTAGTGAATCACAACACTCCATAGGACCAACTCAACTCTATGAGTGTAGGAACCACAGAGCTCTTACTTTTCACTCTTCTGCCAGAACCACAGCCTGCCCACATACAGTTTAATCAAGTTAGAGACTATTCCCCTGGCCTCTCATACATAAACAGTTGCTAGAAACAAACAAGAAAGAAACATCCTCGTGCAAAATAAAACCACTTTTCAAGCAACATATCTGTTCTCATGGACATAATCTGAGATATTCTCAGCTTTCCCCAGAGCTTAAGCATTTCTATCCAAGAGTATGGGATTCCATCAGAGAAGCAAAAAGTTGGGAGAAGAGACTCCTTTGGCCATAAAACAATTATAAGCCTTTCATGGTACATGAAATAATGCAAGTAAAATTCAAAGCAGTATGCCTATATCAGTCTTATTTTTATAACTGTTTATTCCATGTCATTGTCTACTTCAAAATAGAACTTCCCCTCACCCCTTCAAAGTTGTTTCTTATCTTTCATCTGAAAAATATCTGTAATTTCTAAAATTTCTCAACTTTGACAGTCTTTAGACTCTGAACAAAGCAAGACTTTCTGTAATAATTAGGTTCCCAAACCTGGGGGATTTTGGTACTTCTCTCAGCTTAAATTCTGGGGTAGCTTGAATTTCCTTCCTCTTTCTCTTCCACATTTTGCTTCCTTGATCTTTGCATTTGGGGAAATTCTTTCCTCTCCCTGAGTCCTATGTCACAGTCTTTCATTGGTTTTAAAAAAAATGTCTTATCTTTCCCACCACCACCGTCATCCCCACGTTCCCTTTCTGGTTCTATTTTCCAGAGTCCTTGTATCATCCCAAGGATAATGACAGAAAACATGCTGGACCAGAGTTAGGAGACCATGATTTCATGGCAATCTCTCTTCCAAGTGTAGAAAGAAGATGTTTGAGTTGGATATGAAAGGTCCTGGGTTAAAGTCTTAGCTCTGATATTTACCAGTTTATCTCAATTGGACAAGGTTCCCAGGTGGCTCAGTGGTAAAGAAATATATAAATTATATATTTATAGAATATAAATATTATATTAATATAAATATTAATTTCCAGTATGCCAAGTCACTTATGCATGTTAAGTTGCTTCAGTTGTGTCCAACTCTTTGTGACCCCATGGACTATAGCCCACCAGGCTCTTCTGTCCGTGGGATTCTCCAGGCAAGAATACTGGAGTGGGTTGCTGTTTTCTTCTCCAGGGTATCTTCCCAATCCAGGGATTGAGCCCGCATCTCTCAGGTCTCCTGCCCTCTATGTAGGGCTTCCCATGTGGCACTAATGGTAAAGAACCCACCTGCCAAAGCAGGAGATGTAAAGAGATGTGCATTTGATTCCTGGAGTGGGGCATGGAAACCACTCCAGTGTTCTTGCCTGGAGAATCCCATGGACAGAGGAGCCTGGTGGGCTACAGTCCATAGGGTTGCAATGAGTTGAACACAACTGAAGCGACTTAGCATGCATATATATATCACGTCTTCTTTATCCGTTCATCTATCGATGGACACTTGGGTTGCTTCCATATCTTGGCTATTGTAAATAATGCTGCAATGACCATAGGGATGAATGTATCTTCTCAAATTACTATTTTAATTTTCTTCAGCTAAATACTTAAGAGTGAAATTGCTGGATCATATGGTAATTCTATTTTTAATTTTTTGAGGGAACTCTATATTGTTTTCCACAGTGGCTGCACCAGTTTACATTCCTACCAACAATGCGGGAGGGTTTCCTTTTCTCTACATATTCACCAACACTTACTATTTGTGGTCTTTTTGATGGTAACCATTCTGACAGATGGGAGATGATATATTATTGTGCTTTTAATTTGCATATTCCTGATGATGTTCAAGCTGGTTTTAGAAAAGGAAGAGGAACCAGAGATCAAATTGCCAACATCCGCTGGATCATCAAAAAAGCAAGAGAGTTCCAGAAAAACATCTATTTCTGCTTTCTTGACTATGCCAAAGCCTTTGACTGTGTGGATCACAATCAACTGTGGAAAATTCTGAAAGAGATGGGAATACCAGACCACCTGATCTGCCTCTTGAGAAATTTGTATGCAGGTCAGGAAGCAACAGTTAGAACTGGACATGGAACAACAGACTGGTTCCAGATAGGAAAAGGAGTCCATCAAGGCTGTATATTGTCACCCTGTTTATTTAACTTATATGCAGAGTACATCATGAGAAACGCTGGACTGGAAGAAACACAAGCTGGAATCAAGATTGACGGGAGAAATATCAAAAACCTCAGATATGCAGATGACACCACCCTTATGGTAGAAAGTGAAGAGGAACTAAAAAGCCTCTTGATGAAAGTGAACTGTGGTGTTGGAGAAGACTCTTGAGAGTCCCTTGGACTGCGAGGAGATCCAACCAGTCCATTCTGAAGGAGATCAGCCCTGGGATTTCTTTGGAAGGAATGATGCTAAAGCTGAAACTCCAATACTTTGGCCACCTCATGCGAAGAGTTGACTCATTGGAAAAGACTCTGATGCTGGGAAGGATTGGGGGCAAGAGGAGAAGGGGACGACAGAGGATGAGATGGCTGGATGGCATCACTGACTCAATGGACGTGAGTCTCAGTGAACTCTGGGAGTTGGTGATGGACAGGGAGGCCTGGCGTGCTGCGATTCATGGGGTTGCAAAGAGTCGGACACGACTGAGCGACTGATCTGATCTGATGATTAGTGATGTTGAACATCTTTTCATGTGCCTGTTGGTCATCTGTATATCTTCTTTGGAGGAACATGCTGATTTTTTATTCTTTGCTCAAAATTTTGTAAACCATCACGAGTCTTTTTTGAGTTAACCCCTAGAGTCTCCTTTTTTACATCTAATTTGTATGATCCTAAGAATATGCTTGGTTGTTCTGCTGCCCTGGAATTTTAAGAGACCCTTCCACAAGCTTCCTTCCAGTTTTTCTGAATGTTCTTGGAGGTTTGTATTGAGGTACCTTAGCCTCTGAGGCTTTGCTGCAGATCTGGGGAGTGACTACCCCTTCCTGAAACTGTTAGTCGCTTAGTCATGTCCGATTCTTTGTGACCTCATGGACTGTAGCCCTCCTCTGTCCCTGGAATTCTCCAGGCAAGAATATTGGAGTGGGTAGCCATTCCTTTCTCCAGGGGATCTTCCCAACTCAGTGTTCAAATGCTAGTCTTCCTCATTGCAGGCAGCTTCTTCACCATCTGAGCCACCAGCCACCTTTCTGAAGGGAGAAGCATACTGGAGCTAGAATTTCCTCAAAGCACCAGGATTCTTCTAATTCTGATTTATTGGCTTGGAGTAAGCAAAATACAGAGCTGGCTATTGAAAGTTCTGAGTTTAGAACAGTCTCTAGCATGTGGAACTCTCCTGGGTCTCCAGGCAAGTCTCCTCCCAGGCACGACCTCTTTTTAGAATGGAGCACACCTTATCTGAAATGAAAGGATGTCTGGAGTGTGCACTTCCACCCCGCTCCATCTACCCTGTTGATGCGGGAATTCTCAGTCTTCTCCTGCTCCATTCTCTCACCCACCACTAATCCTGCCCACACCGCTTTACACCATCTTGCTCTCCACCAGGAAACCAACGAGCCAATGTCTGGTAGGTCTGATCATTTCCTATTTCCTCAGGGCCCCCTCACACTTGGTTCCTGAGGTCCCCAGAGGTTCTCCCCTGGCCAGCATGTCTTAGCCACTGATTCTCTGTTTATCCTTATGACAACTCTTTTGACAGGACTGACTTTCCTACATATCAGATTCCACCGGAGCCACCACCTGTAAGATTGTATAACCAAATGGCTAAGAGCCCAAGCTCCAAAGACAGAAATATCTGTGCTGGAAACAATAAGGGGCCGGGGGGGGGTGGGAATCCTCCAGCTGCCATTTACTGGCTCTGTCATCTCAGTCAAGTTTTTTCAACCTTCGAAGGCTCAACCACCTCACCTTGTGACATGGATATAAAATTAAATCTTAATGTAATTATGTGTTAATTATATGTGTCTCAGCTGGGTCACAGTGCCCAGATACCTGATCAAACACTATTCTGGATGTTTCTGTGAGGATGCTTTGGAATGAGATTAATGTTTAAATGAGTAGAATTGGAGTAAACAAGGTTGCCCACTATATATGGGTGGGCTCTTTCTGTCAGGTAAAAACCTAAACAGAACAAAAAGACTGACGGATCAAAGGTTACTTCCATCAGTAGGTGACCTTCAGACTTCAATTGCAACCTCAAGTCTTCAGCTGAAAACTCCTCAAGTCCTCAGGAGTCTCCAGCGTGCAGGCCCACCCCACAGATTTCAGACTTGTCAGCTTCCCATGAACTAATCTTTAAACACTCTCCCCTGGCCCATAGATAGATAGAGAGATGATAGATAGATTAGTTCAGTTCAGTCGCTCAGTTGTGTCCAACTCTTTGTGACCTCATTGATTGCAGCATGCCAGGCTTCCCTGTCCATCACCAACTCCTGGAGCTTGCTCAAACTCATGTCCATCAAGTCGGTAATGCCATCCGACTGTCTCATTCTCAGTCGTCCCCTTCTCGTCCGGCCTTCAACCTTTCCCAGCATCAGGGGCTTTTAGATATATATATATATATCTTGGACAGCAAGAAAATCCAACCAGTCCATCCTAAAGGAAATCGGTTCTGAATATTCATTGGAAAGACTGATGCTAAAGCTGAAAATCCAATATTTTGGCCTCCTGATGTGAAGAACTGACTCATTTGAAAAGACCCTGACACTGGGAAAGATTGAAGGTAGGAGGAGAAGGAGACAACAGAGGATGAGATGGTTGGATGGCATCACCGACTTGACAGACATGAGTTTGAGTAAACTCCGGGAGTTGGTGATGGACAAGGAGGCCTGGTGTGCTGCAGTCCATGGGGTCACAAAGAGTTAGACATGACTGAGCAACTGAACTGAACTGATACCATATAGGGGACTTCTCTGGAGGTCCAGTGGTCAGGATTCTGCACTGCCAATGCAGCGGACAAGGGTTTGATCCCTGGTCAGGGCACTAGATTCCACATGCCAAGTGACAAGGCCAAAAGATTTTCTAAAAAAGAAATATACTGTATATAGTAGATACAGATATATTATACTTGTTATATATCTATGCCTGTGTGCATACTAAATAGCTTCAGTCATGTCTGACTCTTTACGACCTCATGAACTGTAGCCTGCCCAGCTCCTCTGTCTATGGGATTCTCCAGGCAAGAATACTGGAGTGGGTTGCCATGCCCTCCGTCAGGGGATCTTCCTGACCCAGGGATCGAACCCTCATCTCTGACATCTTCTGCACTAGAAGGCAGATTTTTTACCACTAGTGCCAACTGGGAAGCCTGTTGTATATCTATATCTGTATCTATATCTCTATATACACACACATACATTCTGTTGCTGTTTCTTTTCTGCATAACTCTGAGTGACATCGTCCCTCATTGGGTTCCTGTAAGATTATATGAGACAAGGTTTATACAAGGAAAACCACTTGCCTGGTTGTACAAATCTCCAATGAAATGAGAAAAAGGGACAAATGATTCCAGCCGGCTCATTTCTTCCCTCCTGTCTACTCCTGGAGCCCAGTGCCCCTGGATGCTGATACGGTCTTATCCAGTGCTGCTATCCCCTATATAGACTGCAAGTAGACGAGGGACCCAGGTTCAGGATGAAGAGGATGAATGACAACCACCCTGTCCACAGCATCCTGGGAGCAAAGTCAACCATTTCAGAGCCATGGGCTTAGGTGTCCCCGTAAGGTACCTGCAGCTTTGGGGACCACGTTGGCCACATTTAGCTCCTTCTATAACTAGGAAAGGCCCAGCTTACTCTAAGGCCCCTAGGAGTTAGATCAGCCTAGAGAGATGGACTACTAGCTTCAAGATCCCAACCGTAAACCCTCTCCAGATTCTCAGACTCACTGGCCAGGCCACCATAGGCCAAAAGTAAAAGCTCTAACAGTAGGTGCTAAATCAACAGGGCCTAAGAGGAAGCGAGGAAGATAGAAATACATTTTCTGAAAGGTGAGCCCTTATACATTTTAACTGCCTTTTATTTACTTAGAGTCTGGAAACCTGGCCCTGCTGGGGCCTCGGCCAGACCAAACACAGCCTCCCTGCAGCCACAGCTCTCCCACACAGGCCCTAATGGAGGGCAAGAGCCTCGAACACGTCCTCCCCTTCCCCTGGCAGGCTGCTTCCTGGGAGTGGCAGCTCTAGGTTTCTGCTCGGATTATTGTTTTGCTTGAACAACCTCTGCTTTTACAAACAGACCCAAGCCACTTGGAAGTCGCTTCTGGAGCTCCATCCCAGACCACTGTATTGTTTTTGTTTCCTGTGCCTCTGAACTTCCTTGTCTTAATGTTATCTTACAGCCCCGGCGCCGCTGGTCAGCAGGCGGGGTGATATGCCATCCTTTGGCATCAATGGAAATGTTTCATTCAGCTTCTAATCGTGGTCCCTCTAAGTGGCCCTTTGGTAGTTGTGTCGCTAGTTAGGAGTGAATGTCACAGCAGTGCTTGACTTTAGACGAGGTAGATATTTTTCAGATAGGCTGCCCCATGTTGAAACTGGTTTGTGTGGGAAGTGGGAGTGTGCCATCCGGAGAGGTGGAGATAGAAGCCTGAACCTCCCTTTTGCCTGGTTCTCCTAAGTCAGGTAAGTTATCAAAACCCCAGGAGCACCTGGCCCCACCCTGACAGCCCCTGAGTCGCCTCCCCACTCCAGTGGACAAGCTGCCTAAGCTGCTCCTTCCACGCTCAACCTGAAAACCCTCCTTCCATCATCACCACAGACTTGCAGCCTCACTGCAGACACTCACGACACAGTGCCAGACAGAGGGGAAATCAATAATTCATATTTTCTCTCAGACCTCCCTGGTTATAGATTTCAGAGACATAACATGTGAGGAAATGGCTAGTGGTGATTTGAAAACATTATTCATCAAAAGGCTCGTTCTTATTTCTGAAATGTTAAACGATAAGGGGGGGAGGTAAGTGCTTAAAATGAATAAAATACAATATCATAAACGTGGTAGCATTCTAGTCGCTAAATTATTTGTTTGGGGTACAAGGCATAGCTATACTTATATTCTTAATCGTGTTGAAGACTATGAAAACTCAATAATATATTACATTTTAATTATGTTTTACACTTTATAACTTATGTGAAAAGACTTTATACTCAAACTTCCTCCTTCATCCATCCAAGAAAAACCTTGAAGTTGCCAACCTGATTTTCCTCCTCTGTCCAAGGAAAATTCCTTCTTCCTGGGAGAGAAGCTACTGGTGGCTCAGCGGTAAAGAGCCTGCCTGTGATGCAGGTGATGCAGGAGACACAGGTTCGATCCCTGGGTTGGGAAGATCCCCTGGAGGAGGGCATGGCAACCCACTCAGTGTTCTTGCCTGGAGAATCCTATGGACAGAGGAGCCTAGTGGGCTACAGTCCATGGGGTTGCAAAGAATCAGACACAACTGAAATGACTGAGCACATACAGGAGAGAAGCTAAGTTAATTTCATAAAGAAGGGAGAGTGTGAAGAAAAGGAGAAAAATATCCGCACAGGAGGTGGAAAACAAGGTTTGGGTGGGGGATGGGGGAGACCTAAGGGGTCAAGGGCATGAAGTCTGTACCTGTGAGGAAATGGGATTTTCTGTGTGTTAAGTGCTTAGATTTGTTTTCTAGTCCCTCAGGAGACATAAGGAAAGAATGGAATTCTTTTTTAATTACTTTTGGCTATTCAACTGTGCTTCTTGAGTAATGATGCCATTTTGGGACTGAACCACTTGGCTCCAGGGTTTTAAGGTTTACATGAACAGTGATTCTGTGATGTGGCAGAGTAAACATCTTTATCCCTTACTATTGAGAAGAAAATTTAATCTCAGATTTGTTAAATGATTTTGTCCAAAGGCTTCAAGAAGTAACAGAAACGAGAACCAAATCCAAATTTTCTGATTCCCAATTCACTGGTCTTTTCCTGTGCTCCTGCAATAAAGTGTTTGAAGTGTAATTTTTTTTAATGTTGTTGTTCAGTCACTAAGTTGTGTTCGACTCTTTGCAACCCCATGAAATGCAGCATGCCAGGCTTCCCTGTCTTTCACTGTCTCCTGGAGTTTGCTCAAACTCATGTGATAATGCTATCTAACCATCTCATCCTCTGTCACTGCCTTCTCCTCCAGCATCTTTCCCAGCATCAGGGTCTTTTCCAATAAATCGGCTCTTTGCATCCAGTGGCCAAAGTATTGGAGCTTCAGTTTCAGCATCAGTCCTTACAATGATTATTCAGGGTTGATTCCTTTAGGATTGATTGGTTTGATCTCCTTGTAGTCCAAGGGACTTGCAAGCATCTTCTTCAGCACCACAATTCCAAAGGATCAATTCTTCTTTGGTGCTCAGCCTTTTTTTATGGTCCAACTCTCAAACCCATACATGACTACTGGAAAAACCATAGTTTTGACTATACAGACCTTTGTTGGCAAAGTGATGTCTCTGCTTTTTAATATGTTGTCTAGGTTGGTCATAGTTTTTCTTCCAAGGAACAAGTGTCTTTTAATTTCATGGCTGTAGTCACCATCTGCAGTGATTTTAGAGCCCAAGAAAATAAAATCTGTCATTGTTTCCACTTTTTCTCCATCTATTTGCCATGAAGTGATGGGACCAGATGCCATGATCTTAGTTTTTTGAATGTTGAGTTTTAAGCTAACTTCTTCACTCTCCTCTTTCATCAAGAGACTCTTTAGTTCCTCTTGGCTTTCTGCCATTAGAATGGTATCATCTGCATATCTGAGGTTGCTGATATTTCTACTGGCAATCTTGATTCCAGCTTGTAAGTCATCCAGCCCAGTATTTTGCATGATGTACTCTGTACAGAAGCTAAATAAGCAGGGTGACAATATACACCTTGACGTACTCCCTTCCCAGTTTTGAACTGGTCTATTGTTCCATGTCTGGTTCTAACCATTGCTTCTTGTCCTGCATACAGGTTTCTCCGGAGGCAGGTAACGTGGACTGGTATTCCCATCTCTTTAAGAATTTTCCACAATTTCCCACTATTCTTGAAGAATATTCAAAGGCTTTAGCATGGTCAATGAACTAGAATTAGATGTTTTCTTCTGGAATTCTCTTGCTTTTTCTATTATCCAATGGATGTTGGCAATTTGATCTCTGGTTCCTCTGCCTTTTCTAAATCCAGATTGTACATCTGGAAGTTCTCAGTCCATGTATTGCTGAAGCCTAACTTGAAGGATTTTGAGTAGTAATCAATTTTTCACTAAGCAAATACACAATTCTTCATGGTAGAAGGAGCCATGTCAGTTCAGAGATGTAATTAAAAAAAAACCCACTTCAGTTAAGATTTTAAAAGTAAATTGAATGTGTTCATATATTTGAACCAAATGTTCAACTGAATTTGTACATTATCCTCAAAACTTAGTATATCTATAGATTGCCAATCATGACACTATTAACAGTGATATTAGGGCCTCCCTGGTGGCTCAGTGTTAAAGAATCCACATGCCAATGCAGAAGACACAGTTTGATCCCTGGTTCAGGAAGATCCCACATGCTGAGGAGGAGCTAAGCCTGTGTGCCACAACTATTAAGCCAGTGCTCTGAGCCCCAGAGCTGCAACCACTGAGCCTATGCACCATAATTACTGAAGGCCAGCCATGTGCCTAGAGCCCATGCTCTACAACAAGAGAAACCACTGCAGTGAGAAGCCCACACACTGCCACTAGAGAATAGCCCCAGCACACCACAAATAGAGAAAAACCCAC
The DNA here is from genome assembly GCF_027580195.1 of Bos mutus. Taxonomy (NCBI): domain Eukaryota; kingdom Metazoa; phylum Chordata; class Mammalia; order Artiodactyla; family Bovidae; genus Bos; species Bos mutus. The sequence continues at coordinate 57,479,666 of NC_091622.1, read as the reverse complement.
TCAGCAACGAAGACACAGCACAGCCATAAATAAACAAATCCTTTTTTAAAAATGATATTAAAAAGAGCTGGGTATGTCAACTTCACACTAAATATTTACCAAAGAGAAATGAAAGTGTATGTCCATACAAAGAATTGTATGCCAATGTTCATAGCAACATTATCCACAACAGTCAAAAAGTGGAAATAATCCAAATGTCTATCAATTGGTGATAAATGAACAAAAGGTTGTATATCCATACAACAGAACACTATTCAGCAATTAAAAGGAACAAAATGCTGATACATGCTACAACATAGAGGAAATTTAGATACTAAGTGAAAAAAGACAGACATAAAAGACTACATATGTTCTACGATTCCATTTATATAAAATACCTAGAAAACATAAATCTATCGAAACAGAAAGTAGATTAGTGGTTGCCTGAGGTTGGGATTGGGAGAGTGGGCTGAGAAATCTTCTTGGGCTGATGGAAATGCTCTTCATCTGGATTATGGTAATGGTTGCATAACTGTTCATTTACTAAAATTTTGTACACTTATCATGGACACATTTTATGAGGTACAAAAATTATACCTCAACAAAGTTGTTAAAAGGAGGAGGAGAAGGAAGAAGTGTCCTACTATGATGAAACTCAGGGAAATTAATTAGAAAGAGGAGAGAAATGGGTGAGGCTGGCTTACATGGGCAGGATTGTTGACCATAGGAATAGAGTTAAAGGAACATAGTGCATGCTGGCATATGCGAAATGTGGGCTGTGGTTATGCAATGAATGGTAATCCAGAGAGGAGGACAAGTATTCAACAGAAAGGCAAAGTTTGGAATGCTAAGCTAAAGGACCAACATCAAGGTTTAATGTCCATTAATATAAATTCAAGAGCTTATGAGATTTTATGGAGTCCACTATCAGAAACCAACCTGTAGGAAGATGAGGATACATAGGTCCAGACCATTATGTTTTGCTGGCCTCACTGAAGCATTCTGGATAAAATCCTTACTGTAGCAAATGTTTGATACATTAATATCTACTGTTATACAAAAAATGAATCAGATTTATAATCTATTAACCTAGAAATGTTCCATTCTTGCCCTCGGTAAGTGCTTGGTATTTGAATATAGTTTAAAATATATTGCTTTGAAAATGCTTTATTTGCTTTTACTTTTATGATGGATGAAATCATGTGTCTTGTTTAAAATAGAGTTTTATGGTGTCAAATGAGTAAACTTCTGTTGACAAAAATTTCAAAACCCAAAAGAAACACCTGGTCCTCATAAAGATGAAAACAGACAGAGGAAGAGTGTTAAGATTCTAGGTAAACAGGGGCTTCCTTATATCACGCAGAAGATAAAGGGACTTAAAGAAGAATGCAACAGTGAGGAAGAGATCTACAAAAGCATGGGCTCCCAACACTTTCTGCGCCTTCCTCCACCCTGCCTCTCTTCCAGTCCACCCACCATACCTCCCAAGAAGTAAAGGAAAAGAGAGGAGTTACTCAATGTCTCTGCCTGCCTGGCTGGATGACTCTAAAAAAGCTAAGTTCACACCTTCTGCAGTATTAGGAAGTTCCCACAAGGTGCAGCAGAACAAACATGACTGACCAGGTGTGGACATTTCCAGAAGAATCTTAATCCACCTGAGCCTTCTGCATTACTGAAACCAACACTTAGATCCAGAATGTGTAAGAGCGCAGTAACAGTGTTTAAGACAATCACGGTCGTGATCCTGCAGCAGCCGCAGACCTCCCGACTCTGAAGATGAACTGCAATCTATTAGGATCTTCTATGCAGCCATGAAATTAAAAGACACTTGCTCCTTGGAAGAAAAGTCATGACCAACCTAGACAGCATATTAAAAAGCAGAAACATTACTTCGCTGACAAAGGTCCATCTAGTCAAAGCTATGGTTTTTCCAGTAGTCATGTATGGATGTGAGAGTTGGACTACAAAGAAAGCTGAGTGCCAAAGAATTGATGCTTTTGAATTGTGGTGTTGGAGAAGACTCTTGAGAGTCCCTTGGAATGCAAGGAGATTCAACCAGTCCATCCTAAAGGAAATCAGTTCTGAATATTCATTGGAAAGATTGGTGCTGAAGCTGAAACTCCAATATTTTGGCCACCTGATGCGAAGAACTGACTCATTTGAAAAGACCCTGATTCTGGGAAAGATTGAAGGTGGGAGGAGAAGGGGATGACAGAGGATGAGATGGTTGGATGGCATTACCAACTCAATGGACTTGAGTTTGAGTAGGCTTCAGGAGTTGGTGATGAACAGGGAGGCCTGGTGTGCTGCAGTCCATGGGGTCTCAAAAGTTGGACACAACTGAGCAATTGAACTGAAATGAACTGAATGAGCCAGGCAATGTGTCACATGTTTTACACGCATCATCTCACATAATCCTCACTGCTAGCCTCTAAGATTCTCATTGTCAGTCTCCCCTTTTATAGAAAATTAAACTGAGTCTGGGAGAGGCTTAGTTTCCTTTCCCAAGGGTACACAATTAATTAGTAGGATTTCTAAGCTCATGTCTTCTCTATCATGCCATGGGTACCCCGGAATCAGACCAGGAGTTGGTGGCTTTATGAGAGTCAGGAGCCAAGTTCACATTCCTGTTCTTCTGCCCTAGGTGGATGAGCTTACCATCACTCAGGGGAGGCCAGGCTGAGGAAGTATCAGGGTGGAGGTGATTGACAGCCCTGTCAAGGAGTCAGGCTGCCCTCACAGATGTGGGACCCGGGAGTAATGCTGAGAGAGGTCCAGTGGCCTTTGGTACATCGGGGTCTCTCTCCCAACCTGTGTAATTAAAAAAAATATGTTTCTATTCATTTTCTCTTATTTGTTTCCCCATTTTAAAGAGTATAGAATGTGGAATTGGAAAAACCAGGATTTAAACCTGAGGGCTCTGCAGTGCATTGTTCATTGATCTTAGGGAATTTACTTAAGCCCCAAGTCTAGCCTAAAATGAGGATGATTGGCCATACCTACCACACAAAGTTGTTTAGAGATTTAAACAAGATCATTCTCCAGAGAAGGGCTTTATAGGGTGCTACATACGTTCATTATTGTTCTAAAATTTGGGACCCTTTCATTTTTTGTAAGAGCTGCTGCTGCTGCTAAGTTGCTCAGTCGTGTTCGACTCTGTGCGACCCCATAGACTGCAGCCCACCAGGCTCCCCTGTCCCTGGGATTCTCCAGGCAACAACATTGGAGTGGGTTGCCATTTCCTTCTCCAGTGCATGAAAGTGAAAAGTGAAAGTGAAGTCGCTCAGTCGCGTCTGACTCCTAGCGACCCCATGGACTGCAACCTACCAGGCTCCTCCGCCCATGGGATTTTCCAGGCAAGAGTACTGGAGTGGAGCGCCATCGCCTTCTCCGTTTGTAAGAGCTGCTCCCCCTCAGTTTATGGCACTCACCAATTTTGTAAACCAGCCTCCTGTGTCTTCATCCAAGTTGTTTAGAGAGATGAGGGGATGTGGGTGGGGGCAACAGGATCTGGCTGAGGTCAGAGCTCTATTATTTAATAGCAACAGCCTCCCTCAAGCTGTCATTAATCAGCACATCTGATTAATGACAGCATAATTTTTTAATTTAGCTATTTTAATAGCTAATCTATTTGTCCTAAATCTGCCTGTGTTTCCCAATCTTCTGAAAGAGATCATGAAAGGATCTGTCAAGCCCCTTGAAATCTGGATGCTACCTTCACAATCCTTCCTTGATCTGTTAGTCCAATTTTTTAACAAAGGAAATCAGATTTACTAGACCAATTTTATCCTCACTGAGCTCGTGGCACTCCCTACAGATCATCTTTAGACATGCCCACAAGCCACTTGTTCTAAATTTGTTCTAGAATGTTCTAGGGAAGGTATCCCTCCTCAGGGTAATGGGTCTTGGGAGAATCCGGATGGCACATCAAGTTGGTAAGGAGAGCAGAGCTCAGGCACCAGGTTTTGTCTGGGAGCCATATGCAAGGAGGTGCAGGGGACCGGCAGGAATTCATGTGGGTATTTATGCAAGTAGTCTTCATGTCATCCATGGCGGGACACAAATAAAAAATCCAGGGTACAGGCAAGTTGAGAGTTAAGGCAGCCAGGCATTAAGAGCATCAAGGCCACGAGAGTAAAACCAAGACTGGGAGCAGAAAGGGTAAGTGAATATCACCCACCAGGCTGAGTGATTAGCAAGAGGAAGTTCAGATGAACTCCACCCATCTCCTACCAGTGTCCAACCTGACTTATTAACCCAGACACAAGAAGTGTGGCTTGTTCCCTAGGCCTTTTTTTAAAAAAAAAAAAACAAAAAAAAACAAGGCATTCATCCTTGACACAAAATGAAACGGAAGCTTATATAAAGTTTCAGGAGCCCACTTTCTCCCACTTCTTGAAAATGCTTCTATTTGTGTGTGTCTAGTCTTCTGGTTATTTCCTTCTCACCCACAGTTTTTAGAAAACTGCCAGCAGCTCCTCTTCCATCACACTTGATAGTTATCTCACTAGAGTTGAATCAAGGCTGAGAATATGGACTTTGGCTGCCAAACAGGCCTGGGTGCAAGTTCCTGACAGGCTATTTACTTCTATGAGACTTTGAGCTACTACCCAATTTGAGCCTAAATTTTCTCATTGACAAATAGAGATGACCCTAATCCTACCACATAGAATTGTTGTGAGGCTTCAGTGTGATAGCATATGTAAAGCACGGAGCACAATGCTGCCCACCAAGCTCGGTCCACACATCCCTCTAGTCAATTGCATCATAAATCTCTATTGCTGTCTCCTGTAGGGATGGATATCCTTTGCCATCTACCTTTGCAGTTCACCCCACTAGAGAAAACATGTACCTTCCATCCCGTTAGTGTTGGGTTTGGCTGGCACGTGATTGGTTTCAGCCAATAGAATTGTTCAGAAGGGACAATGACTACCCTCCCCGAGAATACAGGTTATTTGACTTTGTCTCCACCTTTTGTTCATTCATTCACATTTATGTGGCACCTGACGTGCCAAGCACTGTTGTAGGCCCTGGCAATCTAGTGGCCTTATGAGGCAAATAAAGCCACTACTCTCATGGAGCTTACATTCTAGAGAAGTAGATAATGAATAGGAGAACAATGAATAACCTAGATAATTCCACACAGCAGTCAATGCTATGAAGTAAACCTATGAAGGATAATGAGATGGGGGGTGAGGGGTGGGCAGGGGGCCCAGGGGCCAGGGCAGTCCTCATTGAAGTAGTGACACTCTGTTCTCCAAACAGCAAAAATGTCCCTCTCTAGTCCTTGTTCCATGTTCGCCCAGAGATCATTCTGTCTTCAACACTTTAGCAAGTTGATTTTTCTTCTTTCCTTAACCACCTGCTGATCTTGGTATAGATTCAAGTGACTCTTCTAAATGCAACCCCGGTGTCATCTTCCCCTCTCTGTGCCTGTCTGGATTCTATGAGCTACCTTGGGCAGCCACATCCACCTTTTAGACACCACCTCCGTTTCTTCCTCCCTGACTCCATTTTTAATTCCATGCATAGTAAGGGTTCCTTTTTTGAGGGCTCACAACTTGTCATGCCATCTTCCCTTGAAGAACCTTACACTGATCTCATCTTTGGACACTTTGAAACTGCTTCTTTGTAGCCCACAATATTTGACTCTCCCTCCAGTCCTCTTCCTGACTGTTAAGAACCTAAATGAGAGGACGCTTTCATGGTCTTTGCCCACATCAACCTCAGCCTTCTTCGTGGGCCAGAGGACAGTTCACATGAGCATTTGGCCTCACCCCAGACAGGTGATATCATCGGGTAGTTTTTTGAGGAGACGATGTGCAAGCTGAGCATCCAAAGATGAATGCGGGAAGACTTGCAAAGAGTCAGAACGGAGGCAGAGGGAAGAAAGGTCACATCAGGGAGAAGGAGCTGCATCCACAAAGGCCCTGAGGTGGGAAAGACAGCGGGTTTGAGGAACTGAAATGAGTCTGCTGTGTGGAGCCTTGCACAGTGGGGCAGGGCAAGTGGCAGAAGGGGAAGTTAGGGGGCAGTTCATTGTCTTGGACCTTTGTCCACCAGTGGACTAACCACGACTATTAAACAAGCCTGAAATTCTGCTGCAAAAGGGTAAATCTGTGATTTGATGGGGTGGAATTTGTTGGCACAGATACTTTCAAAATACCTCTTTGTTTTAGGACTGGTTCATGGAAATCCATGGTAGGTTAAATAAAAGTATCTGATAGAATGAAATGAGAAAGACCATCGATCACTGTTCAGATGGCTCTTTATTTGCTCTGATAAAGAAAGGAACTTGGTGAAGAGGTTGGGTGGAAGCGGCAGACATCAACATAGCCCTCCTCTGGGCTGGAAGAAAGAAAGGGATAAACATATGCTAAGTGAAGTAAGTCAGACAGAGAAAGACACATATTATATGTCATCACTCATATATGGAACCTAAAAAAAAAGTACAAATGAGTTTATTTACAAAACAGAAACAAACTCACTGACATAGAAAACAAACCTATGGTTACCGAAGGGGAAGGGGAGTTAGTAAATTAGAAGTATGTGAATAACAGACACACACTACACATAAAATAGACAAGCAACAAGGATTTACCGTATAACACAGAAATGTTGTGTGTGGGGGCTTTCTCTAGCTGTGGTGCTTGGGCTTCTCATTGCAGCCCCTTCTCTTGTTGTAGAGCACAGGCTCTAGGCGCATGGGTTTCAGCAGTTGTGGTTCCTGGGCTCTAGAGGACAGGCTCAATAGTTGTGGCACACCGGCTTAGTTATTCCTCCATATGTGAGATCTTCCTGGATCAGGGATTGAACCCATGTCTCCTGCATCAGTAGACAGATTCTTTACCACTCAGCCACCAGGGAAGCCCAACACAAGAAATTATATTCAATATCATGTAATAACCTATAATAGAAAATAATCTGAAATATATATGCTACTGCTGCTGCTGCTAAGTCACTTCAGTCGTGTCCGACTCTGTGCAACCCCATAGACAGCAGCCCACCAGGCTCTGCCATCCCTGGGATTCTCCAGGCAAGAACACTGGAGTGGGTTGCCATTGCCTTCTCCATGAAATATATATATATATATATATATATATATATAAAATGACTCACTTCCCTGCATACCTGAACTAACACAATATTGTTAATCAACTGTACTTCAATTAAAAAAAAAAAAGAATGGTGTAAGCATACTGCACTTGCCTGTGTGTGTGTGCGTGACGGGGTCAAGGAGAGCAAGGGCAGTGCAAAATAAAGCAAAACCTCCAAAGAAAAAGCAGATGGACTGGAAACAGGGTAATAAAAACATTCTCACACCCACTCAACCAATCATGTGATCCTCAGTGATAGAGGTAAAAGAGGGCGCAGGGTAGAACAGGCGTCACAGGAGGTATGGTGTGGCCAGAGGTATGGTGTGGGGACATCTGTGTAGCTCACTGGGTAAGAGGCAGGCCTGTGACCTCCCCCACCAAGCGTAGCAGCTGGTAAATCACCTATTAGATCGATGGCATCAAGTGCAATGTGGCTTGGACAAGGCTCCATGTTTTTTTAAGTTTCCTCAAAGCCCGAAGTCAGTATAGAGCTCTCTGAATTCCCCAGGGTAGATGGCGCAGCTAGAGCAGCTCCTGGCACTGCCTGCCCTGGGACCAGTTTCCTTCTTTTTGGAGCTCCTCCAGGAGAGAAAAGAGAGGACTCAACTCTGTCCTTTCTGTGCAGGAGACTTTCCTTTCTTAGAGACTTTTGAAGAGGCTGAAGAAAGCTTGAGATTTGGTGGCATGTGCACTTAACTCCTCCACAGACGTCCCCTGCCCCAGCATGGAGCACACCAAATTTACTAATCATGTATTGACTCAATTTGGACAAACCTTAAGCTAAAATAAGACATTCTCTGTGCTGTTTAAGAAGCAGTCTCAGTGTATCTGACAAGTTTTTTCAATATATTTTTACTTCTGTGTTTTTATTGAGATACAGTTGACATCCAGCACTGTATAAGTTTAAGGTGTACAGCATAATGATCTGACTTCCGTACTTCACAAAATGGCTTCCCTGGTGGCTCAGATGGTAAAGAAACTGCCTGCAATGCTCCCAGGTTTGATCCCTGGGTAAGGAAGATCCCTTGGAGAAGGGAATGACTATCCACTCCAATATTCTTGCCTGGAGAACCTCATGGACAGAGAATCCTGGCAGGATACAGTCCACAGGATCGCAGAGAGTCAGACACGACTGAGTGACTAACACCCACATTGCAAAATGATCACAATATGTTTAGCAAAACCCATCAGCTCATAGAGATACAAAATAAAAGAAATAGAAAAAAAATCCTTTTCTTATGAGGAGAACCCTTAGGATTTACTCTCTTAACAACTTTCATATATAACATCCAGCCATATTAATTGTATTTATCATGTTGTACAACACATCTGTAGTACTGATTTATCCTGTAAATAGAAATTTGTACCTTTTGACTGCTTTCATCCAGTTTTTCTTTCCCCCACCCCCTGACACTGGTAACCACACATCTGATCTCTTTTTCTATGAATTTGTTTGTTTTTGAAGTATGATTGACCTGCAACACTTCCAGAAAAACATCTATTTCTCCTTTATTGACTATGCCAAAGCCTTTGACTGCGTGGATCACAATAAACTGTGGAAAATTCTGAAAGAGATGGGAATACCAGACCATCTGACCTGCCTCTTGAGAAACATGTATGCAGGTCAAGAAGCAACAATTAGAACTGGACATGGAACAACACACTGGTTCCAAATAGGAAAAGGAGTCTGTCAAGGCTGTATATTGTCACCCTGCTTATTTAACTTATATGCAGAGTACATCATGAGCAACGCTGGGCTGGAGGAAGCACAAGCTGGAATCAAGATTGCCAGGAGAAATATCAAGAACCTCAGATATGCAGATGACACCACCCTTATGGCAGAAAGTGAAGAAAAACTAAAGAGCCTCTTGATGAAAATGAAAGAGGAGAGTGAAAAAGTTGGCTTAAAGCTCAACATTCAGAAAACGAAGATCATGGCATCTGGTCCCATCACTTCATGGGAAATAGATGGGGAAACAGTGGAAACAGTGTCAGACTTTATTTTTCTGGGCTCCAAAATCACTGCAGATGGTGACTGCAGCCATGAAATTAAAAGACGCTTACTCCTTGGAAGGAAAGTTATGACCAACCTAGATAGAATATTCAAAAGCAGAGACATTACTTTGCCAAAAGGGTCCGTCTAGTCAAGGCTATGGTTTTTCCAGTAGTCATGTATGGATGTGAGAGTTGGACTGTGAAGAAAGCTGAGTGCCAAAGAATTGATGCTTTTGAACTGTAGTGTTAGAGAAGACTCTTAAGAGTCCCTTGGACTGCAAGGAGATTCAACATGTCCATTCTAAAGGAGGTCAGCCCTGGGTGTTCTTTGGAAGGAATGATGCTAAGGCTGAAACTCCAGTACTTTGGCCACCTCATGCGAAGAGTTGACTTATTGGAAAAGACTCTGATGCTGGGAGGGATTGGGGGCAGGAGGAGAAGGGGACAACAGAGGATGAGATGGCTGGATGGCATCACCAACTTGATGGATGTGAGTTTGAGTGAACTCCAGAAGTTGGTGATGAACAGGGAGGCCTGGTGTGCTGTGGTTTATGGGGTCGCAGGGAGTTGGACACAACTGAGAAACTGAACTGAATTGAACTTATGGGACCAGATGCTGTGATCTTCATTTTCTGAATGTTGAGTTTTAAGCCAACTTCTTCACTCTCCTCCTTCACTTTCATCAAGAGACTAGTTTTTCCTTCACTTTCCGCCAAAAGGGTGGTGTCATCTGCGTATCTGAGGTTACTGATATTTCTCCCGGCAATCTTGATTCCAGATTGTGCTTCATCCAGCCCTGCATTTCACATGATGTACTCTGCATATAAGTTAAATAAGCAGGGTGACAATGTACAGCCTTGATATACTCCTTTCCCAATTTTGAACCAGTCTATTGTTCCATGTCCAGTTCTAACTGTTGCTTCTTGACCTGCATACAGATTTCTTAGGGAGCAGGGAAGGTGGTCTGGTATTCCCATCTCTTTAAGAATACAGCTTGTGATGATCCATGCAGACAAAGGCTTTGGCATAGTCAATAAAGCAAAAGTATATGTTTTTCTGGAACTCTCTTGCTTTTTCGATGATCCAGCAGATGTTGGCGATTTGATCTCTGGCTCCTCTGTCTTTTCTAAATCCAGCTTGAACATCTGGAAGTTCACGGTTCATGTACTGTTGAAGCCTGGCTTGGAGAATTTTGAGCATTACTTTACTAGCATGTGAGATGAGTGCAACTGTGCAGCATTTGAACATTATTTGGCATTGCCTTCCTTTGGGATTGGAATGAAAACTGACCTTTTCCAGTCCTGTGGCCACTGCTGAGTTTTCCAAATTTGCTGGCATATTGAGTGTAGCACTTTCACAGCATTGTCTTTTAGGATTTGAAATAGCTTAACTGGAATTCCATCACCTCCATTAGCTTTGTTCACAGTGATGCTTCCTAAGACCTATTTGACTTCACATTCCAGGATGTCTGGCTCTAGGTGAGTGATCACACCATCATGGTTATCTGGGTTATGAAGATCTTTTTTGTATAGTTCTTCTGTGTATTCTTGCCACCTCTTCTTAATATCTTCTGTTTCTGTTAGATCCATACCATTTCTGTCCTTTATCATTCCCATCTTTTCATGAAAATTTCCCTTGGTATCTCTAATTTTCTTGAAGAGATCTCTAGTCTTTCCAATTATATTCTTTTCTTCTATTTCTTTGCACTGATTGCTGAGGAAAGCTTTCTTATCTCTCCTTGCTATTCTTTGGAACTTTGCATTCAAATGGTATACCTTTCCTTTTCTCCTTTGCCTTTATCTTCTCTTCTTTTCTCACCTATTTGTAAGGCCTTGTCAGACAACGATTTTGCCTTTTTGCCTTTCTTTTTCTTGGGGATGGTCTTGATCCCTGCCTCCTATACAATGTCATGAACCTCTGTCCATAGTTCTTCAGGCACTCTATCAGATCTAGTCCCTTGAATCTATTTGTCACTTCCACTGTATAATCATAAGGTACTTGATTTAGGTCATACCTGAATGATCTAGTGGTTTTCCCTACTTTCTTCAATTTTAGTCTGAATTTGGCAATAAGGAGTTTATGATCTGAGCCACAGTCAGCTCCCAGTCTTGTTTTTGCTGACTGTGTAGAGCTCCATCTTTGGTGCAAAGAATATAATCAATCTGATATTGGTATTGACTATCTGGTGATGTCCATGTGTAGAGTCTTCTCTTGTGTTGTTGGGAGAGGGTGAGAAAAGGAACCAGAAGGGCTTGGGGGAGGTCTCCTTCCCAAAATAGACTGAAGAGGTGCCCAGGCACTCACTCCACATCACAGGACCCACCCCACCCCCTACCCTTGGTTTCCTTCCCCAACAGGGATTTACCTGTCCTAATCCTCTGGGGTCCATGTATCACCACTTTTGTAAAGCCATATTAAGGCTCTAAAGATGCCAAAGCATTCATTAGTTCCCTGAAGCAAAAACATTTGCCAATGCTTCCTATCTAAACTAGCTCAGAAAAGCAGGTCCTTTACAAACAGGAAGCATTCCCCCCAACAGGGGTTCTTGCCTCTTCATAGTCTGTTTCTCCAGGCCACTGATGCAGGTTGACTCTTTTGCCAAATTGAAGGGTGACTTCTCTTCATGAAGTACCCAGAGGTATTTGATACCTAATGTGATGACAGTAGGTTGTATATGTGTATAAAATAGCCAATTGGACAGTTATTATTTCTGTAGGGAGAGGAAAAGTGAGTCAGTTTAATTCTCTTTGCAAATCAATTATTAAGCACTCATTTGAGTACTTTTTATTGAACAATTTTTGTGTGTTAGATGCTGAGAAGGATACTAATCAGGCAGAGAAGCCACTTCTGGATACTGACAGCCTAATAAGAGAGCCAATGTGGGTAGGGCACATGTAGATGATGCTGTTAATGTGCTGTACTCAATGTGCCAGCAAAGTTGGAAAACTCAGCAGTGACCTCAGGACTGGAAAAGGTCAGTTTTCATTCCAATCCCAAAGAAGGGCAACGCCAAAGAGTGTTCAAAGTGAAAGTGAAAGTCCCTCAGTCGTGTCTGACTCTTTGAGACTCTATGGACTATACAGTCCATGGAATTCTCCAGGCCAGAATATTGGAGTGCATAGCCTTTCTCTTCTCCAGGGGATCTTCCCAACCCAGGGATTGAACCCAGGTCTTCCATATTGCAGGCGGATTCTTTACCAGCTGAGCCACAAGAGAAGCTCAAGAGTACTGGAGGGGGTAGCCTATCCCTTCTCCAGCGTATCTTCCCAACCCAGGAATTGAACTACCATACAATTACACTCATTTCACACACTAGCATGGTAATGCTCAAAATCCTTCAAGCTATACTTAAACAGTACATGAACCAAGAGCACAAAATACTTTGGAAAATTCTTAAAGAGATGGGAATACCAGACCAACTTACTTGCCTCCTGAGAAACCTGTATGCAGGTCAAGAAACAACAGTTAGAACCAGACATGGAACAGCAGACTGGTTCAAAATTGGGAAAGGAGTACATCAAGGTTGTATATTGTCACCCTGCTTATTCAACTTATATGCAGAGTATATCATGCAAAATTCTGGGCTAGATGAAGCTCAAGCTGGAATCGAGATTTCCAGGAGAAATATCAATAACCTAAGACATGCAGATGATACCATCCTTATGGCAGAAAACCAAGAGGAACTAAAAAGCCTCTTGATGAAAGTGAGAGAGGAGAGTGAAAAAGCTGGCTTAAAACTCAACATTAAAAAAAACTAAGATCACAGAATCTGGTCCCATCACTTCATGGCAAATAGATGGGAAACAATGGAAGCAGTGACAATGGAAACAGTTATTGTCTTGGGCTCCAAAATCATTGCAGATGGTGACTGAAATTAAAAAGATGCTTGCTCCTTGGAAGAAAAGCTATGACAAACCTAGGCAGCATATTAAAATGCAGAGACATCACTTTGCTGACAAAGGTCCATCTAGTCAAAGCTATGGTTTTTCCAGTAGTCATGTATAGATGTGAGAGTTGGACCATAAAGAAGGCTGAGCATCAAAGAATTGATGCTTTTTAACTGTGGTGCTAGAGAAGACTCTTGAGAATCCCTTGGACTGCAAGGAGATCAAACTAGTCAGTCCTAAAGAAAATCAACCCTGAATATTCATTGGAAGGGCCGATGCTGAAGCTGAAGCTCCACTACGTTGGCCACCTGATGCAAAGAGGTGACTCACTGGAAAAGACCCTGATGCTGGGAAAGATTGAGAGCAGGAGGAGACAGAGATGACAGAGGATGAGATGACTGGATGGCATCACTGATTTAATGGACATGAGTTTGAGCAAACTCCAGAAGGTAGTGAAGGACAGGGAAACCTGGAGCGCTGCAATCCATGGAGTCCCAAAGAGTCGGACAAAACTGAACAACAACAATACCTATGTATGTACATGTATACTAACACGCACATATGAGCACAAGGAATAGACAATAACCTCAGAGGAAATGTTTAGATCGTGTTACAGGAGTCAGACAAGGAACCCATTCCCTCCAGCTGAGACCTGATCTCACCACCCTACTTGCTATCACAACCTGCCTAACCCCCATACTTCCAACCTGCCTCTTCCTGCTTTCCCAGGGCACTTATCACCCTGTAGTGCATCATACAAGTTATTTATTTATTGTTTTCTTATCTTTCACCACCACTAGGATGTAATCTCTCTCCATAAAGGCAGAGATCGTTGTCTGTTTTGATGGAGCCCAAGTGCCCAGAATAGAACCCAGTAGATGAGTAAGAACCAAATGATTTTCCCTCAGTGCAAGGCTTCCCTGGTGGCTCAGACAGTAAAGAATCTGCCTGCAGCACAGGAGACCTGGGTTTCATTCCTGGGTCAGGAAGATTCCCTGGAAAAGGAAATGGCAACTCACTCCAGTACTCTTGCCTGGAGAATTCCACGGACAGAGGAGCCTAGCACTACAGTCCATGGGGTCCCAAAGAGTCAGACAAGACTGAGTGGCTGGGCAGAAACACACACAATGCAAGGGAGGCAGAACAGGTGTGAGAGACAGCCATGCCTCCATTCATTCATTGAATAAGCATCTACTGAGCATCTCTCTATGCCCAGCGCTATGCTAGTCCCTGGAGATGTAAAGAAAGGAAATCCTCTAACCTCATTAGGGCCTGGCAACCTGGACAGAGGACAAGAGCTTCCTGTTTAGATAAACAGTGTGAGCAAAGGCTACAGAGGCAGAAGTGTTAAAGCAGGTGGAAAGCAGGGTGTGATGTGGACTTCCTGGGAATAAAGCTGAAGTCACAGCTGGTGCCAAGGTCGGGAAGTGAGAACCCCTGACAAAGAAATCCGTGCTGACAGCTGAACCCTTGCAATCCTCAGTGATACAGCTCCAATTCTAAATAATTCCCTTCAATACGGACATAAGACTCCATCAAAGCCAAATAAATCAGACTTAATCCAAGAGGTGGAAAGTGAGACAGCAGGAATGCACAGAGCTCTCTGCCTTACAGCCTGTGTCGTTTTCATGCTTCCTGCTTTTCTTGTCTTCAAGACACAGAGGAATGGGTTCACCCATGCAGACCCACACAGAACACATGCAGGCTGCTTCCAACTTTGCACAGATCATCCCAGTCAAGAGAGGAGAAGTCCAGGTCGAATGAATACACATGCCTGGCTCTTGGATTGCCCAGTCGCCTTGAGAGGAATAAGGATTTTGTATTCAAGCAGCACGTTTCTGGAAAGACAAGGGTGGGCTATAGCTCCAAGACACTGTGCAACTCCTGTCATCCCAGGCCTGAGTACAACCATTACTGGGCCTTCTGAGTACCGAGCTTAGAGCCAGGCACTGGGGGAAGTCAGAAAAGAAGTAGAAGAGAGAGTCTGAAAAGTTCACATCTGACCCAAAATAAGGAGGAAGCAGATGCTATAAAAATAGATGCTTATAGGCACAGTTAGATTGGATGGCTATACTGAGCTCTGGAAAAAAAAAATAGCCTATAAAAATAATCCTGTTATACACCGACTCTCTCCTATATATAGCAAATACAAATAATCATCCACTTCCCCAGTTCATCTCTTTCCCGAGTCTTTGCTTTTCAATGTTGTGTCCTCTTGAGAGCTAACCTTACAAGCAAGAGTTCTAGCACCCATCAGAGAGGAATGTCTAGCCATCACGGTGAGCTGGCGGTCCCTGCAGGGGGAGAGGACATCACAGAGGGGTTTTGTGGGGACTGGGTGATTCATTCACAGAGTGGATGTCAGGCCACTCGGGCAAAATCAGAAGCTTGCATTCCAATTGCTGGTGCTACTGGGCTCCCACTCCTGTTCCCTGGGGCCCCAGAGTACCCTCTGAACATTCCCACCTCCCCACCCCCGGCACCTGCTTTGGAGTTCCTTAACAGCATCACTGTAAAATGCCAGGGTCACAGTGGGAAGAAGCCACTTACACTGTGTGTAAAGGTGTGTAAAGAAAACAAGTGTTCAGGTGATCACGTGGTCCCAGGTCCGACATGCTGTCAAGGCCCATCTGTGAGGGCCTTGTGATGCCCGTCTGTGAACCTGTCTCTCTTCCTCTAAGCAGCTCAGCCACGGAAATAAACCCCCACCACACCTCAGCACGGCTGACTGACAGGGCTGCTGCTAGGAATGTGTAGAGAGAGGGGCCAGGCAGACAGGAGGGATCACTCTTCAGATGACTTCAGAGGACTACGTGCTAAGAGATTTCCAAGCCGAGTCTTGTCAGGAAACGCAACCTGGTGTTAAGCCTTGTAATTCTACCCAAGAAGCCTCATTTCCCATTTCTTTTTAATTGTTTCCTCCCTCTGTCCTCTGATGGGAGCAATTTAAGTCACTCTGATGCCCCACTAACAGCCTACTGGATGACAACAGCCCAGAAAAGAGAAGACATTCCAAAAATAGAAAACCACAGTGAAAAATGCCTGCTTAGAGTTTCATTAAGTCTCAGATAGCAAGACCACTCCCTGAATTGTTCATTGAATTTTTCGGAACGTAAGGGGATCTGAAATAGCAGTGGAGTATATTTCTGGTGACTTTCCGGCTGCTCCAGACAAGGGGTGTGGGTCCGGTCATCTGTCCAGTAAACATGCCTTGAGTGCCTGCCCCATGTTAGGCATTGACCAGAGCTAATAGCTGATATCTGATGGACCTTTCCGGGCCAGATCCTAGGCTAGGGCTTTTGTAGGCTATATTATTTAATGTAATCTTCCCAAATATCTATAAGCATCCTTCCATTATGACTCCCAATTTATGATCAACATAATGAAGGCACTTAGAGATTAAGTCATTTTCCCCAAAAACGCAGAGCTGAATCCTGGAAAAGCCAGGATGAAATCCACTTCAGTTTCCAGTTTTAACTGCTACACTCCAGGGCCCCTAAGAAAGATGTACAAGGAAGATTGTGCAACTTGCCCTGAAAGTCCGTTTCAGGCTTTACCATCAGAAAGTCCCTTAGAGCAAACTCAAATGTCTCCCACTTCCCTTCCAGTGTATTTCCTCCTGCTTAGCTCCAAGCAAAGCTGGAGAAGAACCAGGCGGGGCAACTTCTGAGAAGCGAGAGGAAGGAGGGGGTGGTCCCAGCCCCACACTGGAGGGGAGAATGCATTCCTTCTACCCGGAACTACAGCCCCTCCAGCCCCTCTGCGGAGCCCTAGTTACATCCTGGTTACTTCTCCTTTATATCCTCAGAGAGCAAAAGGTTCATTCTGCAGATAAGTCAGAATTCTGCCTCTGTTGCAACACTTCTGGCATTTTGTCAAGCTGACCCCGCTCCCGTCAAGGACAAACAGAGATTTTACGTTCATTAGAGAAGAGGCCCTTGGGTCAGAAGTGCATTTCTGCCTTGGAACCCTCACCAACCTGGGGGCTCAGTTCTGCTCAGCACTGGTTAACACCACAACCTTAAGCAGCTCTCTGGTTCCACAGAACACAGGACACAGCTGAAACCCAAGATGCTGTGTGCTATAGCGCCACCCAACAGCTCCCTGGGCCTGGGATGGGGCCCGGGAACTTGCATTTCTAACAATTTCCCAGGTGATGCTGGTGCTGCTGATTCGGGAACTCTACGGCTTCCTGATAATTTTCTGCAGAATTCTTGGCGCTGTGTTAGCACCAGCTGCACCATTCTTATAAATCCTGGCTCCAAACACAATTCCTACAATCTCAGGAGCACAGATATGTGAATGAGCTGAGAGGCAGAGGGAATGCAGAAATGAGGATGCTGAGCCCAGGCTGAATGGGCATTTAAGAATAAAGCTCTTAAGGCCTGGAGGGCAGAATACCGAATGGAGCTGAGAGGGCTTTCCACCTCCTTGCTAAGGGTACTGGAATTGGTCTGGGCAAAGCCAGCCCTGCCAGCCCAGCTCAGCTCAGACCTGCCCGAGGCACTCATTCCTTCCTCAGGAGGGAGCCCACTTACCTTCCAGCCACAGCTCAGTGGCTGAATTCACATTCCTTTCCCTGGGAAAGCAGGACTTCCCAGGTGGCTCAGTGGTAAAAAAAAAAAAAAAAAAAAAAATCCACCTGCCATTGCAGAAGATGCAAGGAGACATGGTTTTAATCCCTGGGTTGGGAAGATCCCTTGGAATAGGAAATGGCAACCCACTCCAGTATTCTTGTCTGGAGAAATCCCATGGACAGAGTCCTGGTGGGCTACAGTCCAGGGGGTCGCAAAGCGTCGGACACCACTAAGCACGCACGCAGGCAGGCACACACTCTGGAAAAGAAGGGACATCTCTCTGCCTTGCCTACCAGCTCATCAGCACCTTTCCCAAACGTCTTGGTTGGACCCTGGGTTTCAGGATAAATCGATGAAAGGAAGGGATCCTGCCTCTCATCTGCAATCACTGATCCTTCTGGAAAGCCTGGAGGTCAGGAGCCTGACACAGTCCACCCAGGGACTCAACCTCCTCTTGTCTTACACAGCGGGGCTTCACTCTCGTCATTTCCTCTGAATAGAAATCCCTTTGTCTTTGGCCTCCCAGTGAACTCCCAGTCTTCCTTCCAAACTCATCTCAGGCCTTTTGCCTATGGAAAGCCGTCCCTCAGCACCAAGCAGAGTCTGTCATTCCTTCCCCTATGCCTTGGCTGCACTGCATTGCAAGCTTCCATGCTGTTTACGAATCTGAGCGACAGGAGAGGAATTACCGGCCTCTAAGTATCCCCAGCTTGGCTGCCCTCTCCTTACCAGCTACAGAGGCTCTTCCACTCAGCTTCCACCTCTTTCTGTTCTGAGCATGGCAATCTCCCTTTCCAGGATTCTTCTTTGATGTGATATAGAATCAAAGTTGGGGAGAGAAAACTAAGAGAAGAAAGAGGTGTTTAGAAGACATGAGAGATATAAGGACTAGGACTAGAAAGACATTTTCTCTAAAATAGAGAAAGGAAAAATAGAATAAATTGGGACAGCTTTCTGGGGGGAGTTGAAGGAAGAATGCCAAGGCAGGCTGAGGGTGTAAGGAAGCGGATAGAAAAGGGAAGCGGTTATATTGAGAGTAACTCTGGATGTCCACGAAGACTCTATTTACTGAGTTTAAAAGTACAAGTAATGGACTTGAATTACTCTGAAGTGTCTTTTGGTTGCTGGGGCCCTCTCTCTGATGCTGCTCTAGGACTGGACCACAGGAGTTTCGCTTTCGTTGGGTTGCATCCTCGGGTTTCTCCCGTCTTTCACTTTGCTGTTCTCAGGGTCTGGCACAGAGCCTGGTGCATAAGAAATGCGCAGAAAAGTTCAGCTTTTTTCCCCTCCTTTCTTTGCTTCTGTCAACCTTGAGCAGCCCACGAGGCTGAAATGATGGCAGAAGGGAGCAGGAGCTGACAGGACAGCTTGGGGGAGAGAGGCAACTAAAACGTCCCACTAAATCTCCCTGGACGGAGCGAGAACCAGCCGCACACTGCTGATCTTGGCTGGGAGCCCACCATTTACCAGCCCCCTCCGGGCCTCTAGGGTATGGCTAATTAAAGACATGGTTACTCATTTCATTCCCAAGTCGCTATTTAAGGAAGTAGAATCATGCCATTCCTATAAGGCCTCTGACCCTACCCTAGAGGCAAACAATGCCAGGGCTTGTCTGAGTGGCTGTAAGTACAGAGCTGTTGGGAGAGGCTGGGAGGGGGCGGAGGAGCGGGGAGACAGCAGGCCCTACCGCTGGACCAGCAGCTGGATGCTCCCTCCCTCGATGTCCTCCTCTCTCCCTCCCCCTAAGGGGCTAGGATCTTGTGACCACCCTCCCTGAGCCCACTGCCAGGGCAACTCCTGTGTTTTCTGGACACAGAGTCACACAGCTGACTCAGAAAAAAAGCACTAACAATCTCCTTCTGGATTTCAAGTAGCAGCAACTCGGAGCATCTGAGATTTTTCAGTTGTTTTTTAAGATGTGAAGAAAACATTGCTTTTAATCAGCAGACTTGCTGAGATCTGCTGTATGTCAGGCCCAGTGCTAAGCACTGGGAAGGGGAATGAATAAAATTAAGCGAGTGTTGCTCTGAAAGAGTGTCCAATCTGATAGATGAAAGAGATGCATAAACAAATACATTACACTAATGTGGAATAAATGTAAAAGTAGAGTTTTGTACTATGCACACTACAGAGAAAGTGGTGATAACCTGTAATTAGTAGGCAAAGAAATGTGTGTGGAGCAGGGGTGGGGGTGGGGAGATTTGAGGTGAGTTTTGAGGTACAAATAGGAGTTCATCAAGTAAAGGGAAGAACACCCCTAGCAGAGGCAAAGCATATTCAAAGTCATTTAAATCATGGAGAAATGAGTTGAATCCATGAGTTTCAATGGGTTTCAAACTTTGCTAACAAATATCTCATACAGAATAAGTCACATTAAAGTGAATAGGTTAGTCTGAAGCATCCAGTACAAGTATGGATTTTTAAAAATTTTTTATTGAGAATTTATTGACATAAAGCATCATATTAGTTTCAAGAAGCCTGAAATTTCTTAGACTTTTTAAAAACAATTTTAAACTGTGCAAAATTATGCATTATGGTTTATAAGAGTCTCATGTTTTGACATTAAGATTTTCAATTTCTAGTAAGATTATTCAACTTTCCAAACATAGATGGTCAAATAAATTGATCCCCCATGTAGGGAGAATCTCCACATGGATCTCTTGAGAGAGACAAAGGCAGTTTATAACCAGTGTGAGAACTAGAAAGCCTTTAAAAGAGGGTTGGAGACCAGAGCTCTGTCTCTGACTGTACAAGTGATTTTTCACTCTCATATTTAGGTGTTGGCTGGGTTTGACCACAGTTACAGCATTTTCCAAACACTCTTAGAGAAGTAAGTTTGTCCTGGTGTCTGATGAGGCCGTCCTGGTTTTTGCAGGAATGGGGTTGTTCTTCTCACCCTTGCCCAGGCCACCACCCTCTGGGCTATGGGTATGTGGCTGGGGTGTGGTACCCAAGGAAAGAGATCACAGGCTAGGAAGGCCATGATTACCGCCTGCAGAGTTCAGAACACAGAGGGAGATATTTGTGCTAGAACGTTTCAAGAACGTTTCAAACAGCAAATTTAACATTCACACTTTCTTACAGGATAGGGAACCCTCGCATTTCATGCTCAGTATCAAGGGGAAGGCACAGTGCAATCTTGGAGAGGGTCACGGGAGCCACGGGGAGCCCGTCTTCCCCAGGAGTAGGAGAATGAGGCAGCTCACCAGGTACCATGTAACAACCCTTAATTTAATGATGTTGGAGGAAAACTGAAGGGAGATCTATTTTGTTTCAATACAAGCCAGGCTCTGAGGAGTGCTTGTGTGATAACAGCAATGTTTCTCCTTCCTTACAGTGGGAGATATGAAATTAACTGCAAACAGCAGGTTGGACTATAAAGGACAGGAAGACAGGGTGTCTGGACCCTACAAAGAATCTTCACATGCACTGACTGAACAATAAATACAGTTTATTTATTTAAATAAAATAGCTTCCCATTTGATTCCAGTTTTGTACCAAGAGCCAAGTGTTTCTGTATCAAAGGCAAGCAGGTGGATGTCCACACTTCCAGTTCCAGCCAGCAATGCTGACATGCCCCAGGTGAGGTCAAAGGTTGAATTGTATCCCCCTACCACTGGAATCTTTTTGTTGAGGTCCTAACCTCCAGGACTTCAGAAAGTGGCCTTATTTGGATATTCAGTCTTTGCAGATGCAATTAAGATAAAGTCAGACCAGAGTAGCGTGGGCCCCTCCTGCACTACGATTGGTCCCCTCGCAAACAGAGGGAAACAGACACACATATGGGTAGAACACCCTGTGAACAGGAAGGCAGAGATCAGTGTGATGCATCATGTGAAGACTGCCAGCAAAGCAGCAGAAGCTAGGAGCGAGGCTTGAGACAGATCCTGCCTCACCGCCTAGAGGGCACCGGCCCGGCGACACTTTGATCTTGGACTTCTAAACTCTGAAACTGTGACACAGTGAATGTCTGTTGTGTATACCACCCAGTCAGTGGGCCTTTGTTACGGCAGCTCCAGCGAATTGATGCAGGGGTGGGAACTGTCCTCAAGGAAACCTAACAGAAGTTCAACAACAAAGGTTCAAAGTAGATTAAAAGCAAAAACAAAAATCAAAAGCAGAATCTCTCCTGGTAATGAAAGACTTGGAAATCATTGGAAACTATTCAGAAACTGAGAGTACCAGTGTTTTAGTTTTTCTTTCTTTCTTTCTTTTTTAATGCACTTAACACTGCTGCAGGAAGCATCATAAATCTCCTCAATGAACAGTCCCAATCTGCTGATAGCTGGTGAGAAAGTAACTGGCTGTTTTTGTGTAAAAGCGCCTATGCTTCTTTCACAGCCATGTTCATTTTAGCCTGTCAGGCCAAGAGGAGACAATTGCATTAAATCACCTGGCAACTTCAATGCTCTCCTTTTTGGCATCAAAGAAGACTTTCCCTTTAATCAATTAGAAACCTGAGGTCTCCCTGACAAGTGCATAAACCTTAGAATTAGGGGGCAGCCAAGAGCTGGATTCAGTAGGTGACCTTTTGCATGCAAGCTTCTGGAGGACCCTTCTGGTGGACCCTGGCAGAGGAACCCAAGAGGTGTCATTTTCAGTTGCCAAGTTGTGTCTGACTCTTTTCAGCCCCATGGACTGCAGCATGCCAGACTTCCCTGTCCTTCACTATCTCCTGGATTTTGCTCAAATTCATGTCCATTGAGTCAGTGATGCCATCAAACCATCTCATTCTCTGTTGCCCCCTTCTCCTCCTGTCTTCAGTCTTTCCCAGTATTAGTGTCACGGTGATTGAGGCATGCCCTTGATCATGCCCCTTAACAGTGACCTGTAAAACTCCCACCAGATACTGAGTCCTCTGAGGGAAAGGACTGTGTCCCTTACACCTCACCACAGGTCCTATTTTCATGATGGTGCCATTGAATCCTCCTACTCAAGCCCTTCTTGGGGTACCAAGAGTCTTCTTCCTCACCTGATTCCCGTATGATGGGACAAGGATAAACAGAGAGCTCAAAGCCTATAGGATCTGGGAGAAGGCAGGAAATGAACATCTTAACAAGGCATTCATGACTATTTTCAGGGTCACACAAGCTACGTAAAAAGATGATAAATGGAAATTTAATTAGGGTCAATGAAAGGGTAATGGGTGTTGAACTTAGAAATGAATTTTTCTTTTTGAAGATGTGGAAAGAACCTTGGAGTCCTTTGGATCTTCTGACCTACAGAAATGGTTTTCTAATTGAAGAGCCTGAGACTCATCTTCCCACATAAGAGGTGAGCAGATCTAGGGAGCTTTAGATAAGGCTCTTAGAATAAATGCAAATGAAAGAAATGAATGTCTTCCGCCCTGACAGCTCTTCTCAGGTCCCCTCCTACTCTAGGACTTTCCGGAGGGTAGACGTGGAGGGGAAAAAAAATATTCAAATATGCAATCGATTGTTCAATCCCAAGTCGGTTTCATTTTCTAGCTCTCTGGCAGTCTGCTTGCTGTATCAACGATCACACTCCAGTTCCCTAGATGTGCCCCTGTTTGGATACGCAACACCCGGTACCTTTCTAGGCTGGGCCCTGCTCCTCCACTGGCTGCTGGGTCTCTGCTGCTGAGAGAGGCCTTGTGTAAAGAGCTTCCATAACAGCTTCTCAGATTCCAGTCCGAATCCTTCCCTGCTGCAGGTTACTTGACTCTGCAAGACTTGGCTTCCTCTTCTTAGAATGGAGATCAAATGAGTGATGAGAGCAGCTTCGTGGTCTCCTTGTGAGGACCCAAAGGAAGAATAAATTTGATAAATAGAGCTTGTGAGATACTGTGTCAGGAGAATGAGAAGTAAAGCAAGGTCCTGTTATGCTCCTTGCTTGTTAAGTCGTCTCAGTAGTGTCCGATTCTTTGCAATCCCATGGACTGTAGCCCACCAGGCTCCTCTGTCCATGGGATTCTCCAGGCAAGAATACTGGAATGGGTTGCCGTGCCGTCCTCCATGGGGTCTTCCCAACCCAGGGATTGAACTGGCATCTCTTATGTCTCCCACACTGCAGGAGGGTTCTTTACCACTGAGCCACAGAGGAAGCCCCTTCTGCTCCTAAGAGATAATAAGTAAAACCCCTGGTGCACTGAGGTAGGTGCTCAATAAAAGGGCCTCCAGTTATCTGCCCTGCAGCTTAGCTGAGGGTCTGATCCTTCTCCCCTGTCCATATGAAAACAGACAGGGAATGAGCCCAGTGGTCTGTTCCCCGGGCCCTGTCTCCTCTGGAGGTAAACCTGAGCATAGGCTCCTGTGCTTGCCTTCCGAGGAGGGAGCTAATGCTGACAGAGAATGAAAGAGGCAGAAGTCTAGCCCTTTCCCATTTGAGAGAATCAAACGAAGGAAGCTCTGTGTGCTGGACTTTAGCTCCAACGGGTACAAATGAGTTGAGTGTGGACCACTTGTAGATGCGATGCTACAGCCTGAGGATGAAGAAATGAGACGCTTGGTCCCTCCAAGCCTCTCTCCATCTCCATGTGCCAGTTTAAGAACGCAAGCTGTCTTTCAATACATTCCTAACAAACTGTCACAATTCCGTATTTTATTATACTATTTTGTTTGACTTTTATTTTAACAAAAAGATTTATGTGTGTCAAAGAAAAGTACACTGTTTTTTTCTCTCTCTTAATTCCTAAATCTCATCGGCTTTTAAGATGGAATTAATGTCAGTAATATAAACAGGAAGTGGCTGTCTTTTTAAGTGACTAAATAAAGCCAACCACTTTCTCATTGAGATAATTTGACAACAGTTTTTAAGTCCTAGAGAAGAACTTGTTTTCCAATTGACTAATTAAAACCCACTTAATCTAATAAAGTGGATTCTCTACGGACCCCCATAACAGAGAAAATCAATCTGAATTGAGCTATAATATAAACATAGAGTAAATTAACTGCATTTTGTGAGGAGAAAAAGCATGCTATAGGTGGTAATTCTCACTTATCCACACCAGCTCCGTAACGGACTCCAAGAGCTGTATTTATAGACACGTCTGCACTCCCCACCCCCAACGCCCCCACTTTGACAGGGAGCCGTCTTCTCTAGTTAGGAACTGGGAAGCCAGATCCCCTCATGATGGCCGGTGATGTTTCTCCTATGGGAAGACGGCATTCACTTTCTGCTCCTTCTTCCAGGTCAAAGTGATCTTGTTGTTATGACACTTCCTCTCCTATCCGGCAGTTTCCCTTTGAAAAATGAGACCATTCAGTCCAACGAGCTTTGCCCGTGCCTTCGAAGGAAGCTTGGGGTGGAGCAGAGACTGGCTCTGTCTGGTCGTCCTCCCACACAAGAGGATATGGCGCAAAAGTCTCTCTCCAGGGACTCGCTGAAGAGTAGCTGACACCAGAGTGCACTGTCATCTGAGTTATGGGGCCTCTGAGTAAGAACATGCTCCTTAGAAAGTCACATGTATGTGTTATGTATATATGTATCTGCAAAGATACAGCTATGACTATCTCTATTTGTTCAAGGAAGAAGCCTCAAATTGAGGCCAACAAACATTTCCCTAGGCCCTCGATGCCTCAAAGAAACTTGCTTTAATTAATAGATCAGAATAGTTAGTATTTAATGTATCAAATAAATGGATGATAGATACCTAGATACACTGATGGACAGATAAATGGATAGATTGATAGATACATAAATAGATTAGTCGGACCTAAGTTTATACCAATTCCTGGCTGAAGGAGCCAGTATTGTTCTGTGCTGAGCTGCTCAGTTGTGTCTGACTCTTTGCGACCCCATGGACTGCAGCCTGCCAGTATCCTCTGTCAGGGATTCTCCAGGGAAGAATACTGGAATGGGTTGCCATATCCTCCTCCAAGGTATGTTCCCAACCCGGGGATTGAACCCAGGTCTCCCGCATTGCAGGCAGATTCTTCACCGTCTGAGCCACCAGGGAAGCTGGGACCCAGTACTAAGTTTCCCTAGATCTAAATTTGTGTGTGTGTGTGTTCAGTCATGTACAACTCTTTGCGACCCCACAGACTGTAGCCCGCCAGGATCTCTATCCATGAAATTTTCCAGGCAAGAAATACTGGAGTGGGTTGCCATTTCCTATTCCAGGGCATCTTCCTGACCCAGGGATTAAACCTAAGTCTTTTGCATCTCCTACATTGGCAGGGGGATTCTTTACCACCGTGTCACCTGGGAAGCCCCAAACCTAAATGTACAAGTCTGTAAAATGGGTTTGATTACCTCTCTGTTTGGTTTCCAGGCATAAATGAATGAATGCATGTAAAATACTTATTAAAATAACTGCCATGAAGTAAGCTTCAATAAGAAGGAACCATCACTGATTTCATTCTTGGTGGAGAACAGTTCATTTGGGGGCATCTTTAGCAGTAGCAGCAGTTGAGAGTTCAGATTTCGGAACTGCAGGGAGACACAGTGGTTTTATGGGAAGGCTCTGATATACCTATGTGTAAATGGATACTTTCTGCAACAATGCACAGCTTAAGTGGGGCCTGTCACCTGGTGGTCAGACGTTTCTTGAGGGTGAGACAGTACTGCCAGGGAACCCAGCTTGATTTCCTGGTTCAAAAATCACACCTGTGAAACTCGATCCAGGTGGGAAATTCTTCTGGCTGTTTCGGCTAAAGCCATGGTTCATTATCAAGTTATGTCTCTGGGTCACTCTGAGGTCATCTTTTTAATTAATGTAACAGCCAAGGAAGGGCACAAAATCTCACTGCTTAGCCTTCGCCTACAAGTCCATCGCAGCAGCTCTCGCATGTTGACTGAACATGTACTTGGTGCTAGCAGCCTTGTGGTCATCAGTTTCTTTAATCTTCCAATAAGCCTTCAACAACCCTCCATCAGGGCAGCTGCAATAATCCCCATTTAAAGATGAAAAATATCAGGCTTGCAATGTCCAAGATCACAGCTAGCAAGTGGAACCAACACTGCAGGTAAATAGGGGGCTCTTGCCACCAGGCTGTGCTTCACAGAAAACCATTCATCCTGTTTTGCTCTCCTGTGTCATGTGTGTGGATTTTGCATCTGAGAACAGGCAGAGGTTTAAAATTCTCATTTTTCTCACCTGCTAAAGAGAAGCACAGCCTGTTATAAGGCTCAACCTTGCTCCAGGCTCTCGATTCTTCCTCCAATCCTCTTTATAGAGCATCTATCTCCCTTTACCCCCCACAATACCTGCTCAGGATTCTTCCTGGCCTCTCAAAAAACAGCTGGCAACCAGCAACTAGCTTGAATCCCTTTAGTTTGGCTGCTGCTGCTAAGTCGCTTCAGTCGTGTCCGACTCTGTGTGACCCCATAGATGGCAGCCCACCAGGCTTTGCCGTCCCTGGGATTCTCCAGGCAAGAACACTGGAGTGGGTTGCCATTTCCTTTTCCAACGCGTGAAAGTGAAAAGTGAAAGTGAACTCGCTCAGTCGTGTCCAACTCTTCGCGACCCCATGGACTGCAGCCTATCAGGCTCCTCCGTCCATGAGTTTTTCCAAGTAAGAGTACTGGAGTGGGTTGCCATTGCCTTCTCCGTTAGTCTGGCTAAGACGCCCCTTTTCAGGGGACCTGGTTGGAGCAAGAGTGCCACCTGCTGGAATATCTGAGTCACTGCCAACACATGTTCCTTGGGCCAACGTTGACAGGCAGGCGGAGGGGGCTTAAGCCTAGCCAAGGAATCAAGCAGTGTTCACAGAAATACCTCAGCAGGGTCCAGGCACCAACTTACTGACACACTCGGTGTTTAGTTGTTCAGTCGTATCTGACTCTTTTGTGACCCCATGAGCTCTAGCCCGTCAGGCTCCTCTGTCCATGGGATTTCTCAGGCAAGAATACGGGAGTGGGTCGCCATTCCCTTCTCCAGGAGAATCGTCCCCACCCAAGGACTGAACCCATGTCTCCTGCAGTTGGCAGGCAGGTTTTTTACCACTGAGCTACCGGGGAAGCCCAGACACTGACACTCAAGGTCTTATTCAAATACAAGTTTGGGACTTTAAGGCTGTGCATTTCTTGTTTCCAAATAGGGGCTGGGATGAGGGTGGGGCAAGTGGCGCAGGGCCATGCCAGTACAGTACATCCCATCTTTGTTGAAAATTGTGAAATTGTATTCATCATGGATTTTTGCATTTATTTTGACTTTTTAAAGTGCATTAAAATATTACATATCTTGTGACTGAATTGTTTGGCACCCTCTCCTTTATGATTTATACCCACTGCAAAGGTTTCATTTGCCTCATGCTAGTATCAGCCCTGCTGAAGCCTTCTGCAAAAGGATTCAGTTTCCTTTCCGAGCTCTGTCTGTAGATGAGCTACACTCAGAGTCTCTAAGCTGAATGCCCACATCAGGGCCAGTCCCCATGCAGCTCTGTGTCCACACTGGGTTTTTCCAATCCCCAGACCCACAGCCTGAGGTCAGGTGGGGCTGGGGGCGGTTCTTCATCTGTAGTGTGTGGGAGGGTTTCGGATGGGGGATGGTTCTCAAAACACTTGAAATTTTATGGGAAAACTATGTGCATTTTCTGGGGAGATGGCTTATCGCCCTCCTTCATTCTCCAAGGAGGCTTGACCCCATAAGGGATAAGACTCAAAACAGCCTTCATCAAGAGTCTATGCAGGAAAAAGCAACAAGAAATGTCTTCCCACGTCTGCCCTGGTAAAATGAATGTCAATCATTAGACCTGATCTGTGGTCTATAAACGGTGTTGGGCGACCCTGATACAAAGATTCAAGGGTTCTCAGAGTTTGGAGGAAGGAGAAATTCCTCTCTCGATAAACTGGAATCTCAGCTGCTGCTGAGAACTGGATAGTCCACGTTGCCCTCTTTAATTTTCACTCCCTGCTCTGAAAACCTCTCAACCTTGCCATTGTTCTCAGGCAAAGCTCTTTTGCAAGCTCCAGGCTCTTCCACCCTCCTGGCATCCTTAACCCATCCTTCAAGATCAACTTTCTCCACATTCTCAGGCAGGGCTAGGCTCTTACACATTCCCGTTACCCTGCAGATGACTTTTCTAGACTGATTTGCATATTGATCTACCTTGCCCACAAGGCTGTGAGTCCCAGAGTGCAGGAATCGAGTCTTGTTTGTTTTCATAGCCCCAGTTCTTGGCAGAGTCAGTGTGTTAAAAAAAAAAAAAGTTAGATGGATGAATAAATAAATAGATCTGTGAATGAATGAACAATACATCCCCCCCGCCCAAGCCTTCTTGTGCTGGATGAGGAAAGTGAGACTCCCATAGACACTAGAAGGTCAGTGGGCCTGAGCCGAGCAGGGGCTCCCCCAGGAGCCCCACCCAGACCAGCTGCAGGCCACCCCACCCCCACCCCCCAGCTGTGCACTGAGTCAGAGCCCTTAGCAGTCACTCTAGAGCCAGCCACTTGCCCTGCTTTTCCTTCCTTTAGCTGCTCCTGGTTCAGAGCATGAAGTAGGGAGACAACTAACCAGGGGAATTCGGAGATAAGAAAGTGATCCCTGCAGTGGCCAGCTGTCCCCCTTACAGGGTCTGGAAAACCTGAATCTTCTCCGTGGTTCTCTGCCTTCCCATAGTGAAGACCTAAATGAAAAAACTATTTGACACTTCCAAACTTCCTTCAACAGAAGGGGTCAGAGTCACATTTCTTGCCCAGAAATACACTGTCCATGAACCTAAACAGCTCGTTTTCCTCTACTTCCTTTCAGCAGAATTAGATTCATCAGAAGTCTGATAAAATCTCTGGACTGACAAGCACCCCAAGCGCGGCTGGTCCCGACACTTTTCAGAAACTGGAGAGAGAGCTGGGAGAAGGGCGGCAACACCAGCTGCTTCTGCTCCTACTCTGAAGGCGGACAGGCCTCCCAGGGAAAGCCTGGGCCCGAACACAGCTGTGGTCGTTACTGAATCTGCAGGCTTGCCACAGACTGGAGAAAAACTTCAAACGACTGAGCAGATTTTTCTGTGGTCTGCTGAACGGGGCTGGCTTCTCCTTGTGTTTTGGTTCCTTCTGGTGGCGAGCCCCCCACCCACCCCAGCAGGGCTTCCTCAGCTCGGGCTGCCTTCCTCAGAGAGCCACAGGAGACCCCTGTAGCCCCCCTACCCCACCCCACATTCTCCCCCAAGAGCTCTCCTCAATGAAACCAAAAAACAAAAAAATTCTTTAATATAGGTAAATCCAGAAAGGGCTTCCCTGGTGGCTCAGATGGTAAAGAACCCACCTGCCAATGCAGGAGACCTAGGTTCGATCCCTGGTGGGGAAGATCCTCTGGAGAAGGAAATGGCAACCCACTCCAGTATTCTTTCTGGGAAATCCCTTGGACAGAGGAGCCTGGTGGCCTACAGTCCATGGGGTCACAAAGAGTCAGACATGACTGAGAGATTAAACAACAACAACAACAATCCAGAAAACACTCAGGGTCTTGAGTCATGACATTGTAAGCAGCCGTTGGACCTCTTCTTGTCCACTTCTCAGAATCACTGGTCCCTTCTCCGAAGAACACAAAAGCCCACACAGGAAAAGGGAGGGCTGTCCCAAATTTACAGCTGGGAAAAGGGAAATCTGTTACTGTTTGTCCTCAAATGTTCACCGGCTCCAAACTCCCCACCTCTTCCTGAAGTCGGGTAGAAACCGGCCACTTGTTCCGACCCCGAGGTTCTCTGTCCTGTGTCTTTTCTGTTCCCCTAAATCTTAGATCTCTTTCTGTTCCCTTTTGTACCTACTAACTAACAAATATTGATTGACCAATAGTAGCCTAGAAACCCTAAAGCCAACGTAAAACCAAGGGCATTTTTATAAAAATAGAAACCATTTAGGAAGTGTTACTACCAACCAGGCTCTTTGTTTAATATTTAATCCTCCCTGCCATCCTGTAAGATGTGTTTTTATTCCATTTTTCAGATGAGAAATGGAGGCTTGGAAGGATTCTGAGGGTGCAAACAGCTTTTCAGGGGTGGAATTAAGATTCCGAGAGTGACTTGCAAAGCTTTGCCTTCCATCACTGGAGTTTCCAGTGTTTCCACAAATGGCCCAGGGAAGTTTTCACTCACTGTCACAAAGGCCCCACGGGATCAGGTATGCTAAGTCATTTCAGCTGTGTCTGATTCTTTGCGACTCTATGGACTGTAGGCCTCCAGGCTCCTCTCTCCCTGGGATTCTCCAGGCAAGATCAGCGGAGTGGGTTGCCATGCCCTCCTCCAGGGGATCTTCCCAACCCAGGGATCGAACCCACATCTCTTATGTCTCCTGCATTGGCAAGCAGGATCTTTACCACTAGTGCCACCAAGAGATCAGGATGCTGTGCAAAATGCAGCCAGGCCCAGAGCAGGGAGGGGCTCCCTGTGTGCTAGAGGTGTCAGTGCTTTTCCTGGCAGAGCTTCACGTACTGCCCAGAACAAGCCCTCTTTCCTACGGTTCTGCTATTCCCTCCTAACCAGGCCCAGCTCTTCTCACTCCGGTCCACCTTGGGTGGGTATCAGACCAATCCTTCCTTTGTCTCCTTCATCTAACCGGCCCTGGGCTGGGAGCATGGCGCAGTGTGGTGGCTCTGAGGATGTATGTGACTGCTGACGCTCCCCACAATCATGCCCTTACCTGATAACTCTGAACCTATTCCAGCACTGTCTACTCTGGAAGACAGACTGGACCTCGGAATCCTTCTTAACACAGCATTCCAGGCCTAGCCACTACCAATCAATCAGCATTGCTTCTGAGATTAAGCCTATTGGTCATTATTGGCACTAGAAGTAACCAATATAACTTAATTTCCGTTTCCTTCTATCCTTCCTCCGGTGTTCCCTAGCATTTCTGGGATGGATGGTGGGACAGATGTATGGATGATAAAGGGAAACTGAGTTCTCAGCTTAAGAGGAACATTGGTTGGCCCCAGTCTTAAATCTGCTGATTTAACCCAGTGCCGGTGCCTCCATGACAAAACTTGCCCCGGCATGAAGCATATTTTGTGGTATTTGTTACAGGAACTCGTGAGATTCCTGGGTCATTCAGAGGCCATGGAGGATCCTCAACGTCAGCACTTTGCTTCTCACTCAATCTCATTTCCTCCCCCTCTAACATATGTTTGAGCTTAGAAACATCCAGCCACCCCATACTTCCTTCTTTTTTAAAGCTCAAGCTGACAAGAGAAGTTTCTTCTCCCCTTCACCTTTATTTTTTTCTTATGCAGGGAATAAATACAGCTCCACTGTGGAGTATATAGAAATGGCCAGTTAAAAGCTTCTGTGTCTTTCAAGCCATCAGCATCTTTAACTTACGCCATTAGCTGCCTACAGGTTCTGAATCATTTCGTGTTTTCCCAAGGCCCTTTCAGAATCTCTGGCTTCTGGTTTTGAACCAATCCAGTGATGGTGATATCAAGATAGTCCTTCCCTTAGCAAAATACCACTCAGTGTTCGACAGGAAGGAAATGTTAAGAAATTCTTTTTCAAGAGATGTCAAAGAAGAGTATAACAGCTCTTATAAAGCAACATTTTTGAGATTTGAGTTCAAGTAAATCAGAAGCATCTGGATTGTGTGCTGTTAAAACATGTTTTGGTTCCCCTAGGGAGGAAAAAATACTTGGAAAATATACCTTTTATAAAATGACATGTATTGGAAAATATAGCTAAAGATTTTTCAGAAAACCTAAATGTAGCAGAGATGGTCCAACCCTAGTTATAAATATCCTGGAACCAGCTGGGGAGTAAAATTAGGTGGTGAAATGATTGTATCATTTGTTATTCCAAGCTGGAAATGACACATTTCTTGTATATTTCTAAAAAAGAAAAATGCTGTACTGAGGTCTATGAGATGAGATTTGCTTTTGTTGTCTTTGATTTGATATTCATTATGATAATAATTATTTTCACTGACCTCCCAGACCATGAATGATAAAAATGCAGAGGTAAAGAGAGGTCCCTTGGGCCAGACTCTGCCCCCACTAGCCATGGGATCTTGGGCAAGTTCATTCACCTCTCTGTGCCCTAATTTCACCTGGAAAGTGATAATGATGATGATGATAGCAATAATTGCTGCACTTAGAATAAATGTTGTCTTCCCTGGTGGCTCAGCAGTAAAGAATCTGCCTGCCAATGCAGGCAATGCAGGAGACTCGAGTTCAATCCCTGGGTTGGGAAGATACCCTGGAGAAGGAAATGGCAACTCACTCCAGCATTCTTGCCTGGAGAATCCCATGGACAGAGGAGCCTGGTGGGCTGCAGTCCATGGGGTCGAAAAGAGTCGGACACAACTGAAGTGCCAGCACACACAGAATGAATACCTGTTATATAGGGAGTTCTCAGTGTTAGCTGGTGTTATTTGTCATCCTGTCTAGAAGATTCTGCCACTAGAGAACTCTGTGTTTCAGTCACTCACTTCAAAACCTAACAAACCTTTAGCTAGCCTGCCACAGGAAAAAATGAAATGAAATGAAAATGAGGCTATTACAATCAACCTTGTGAGCATGTGTGCTAAGTCACTTCAGTCGTGTCCAATACTTTGCAACCCTATGGACTATAGCCTGCCAGGCTCCTCTGTCCATGGGATTCTCTGGGCAAGAATACTGCAGTGAGTGGCCATGCCCTCCTCTAGGGGATCTTCCCAACCCAGGGGCTTAACCTGAGTTTCTTATGTTTCCTGTATCGGCAGCCAGGTTCTTTACTGCTAAGCCACCAAGGAAGCCCACAATTGACCTTACAGAAATAAAAAGATTAGAATACTGTGAATAACTGCATGCCAACAAATTAGATAACCTAGATGAAATGGCAGGTTCTCATAAACACAATGCACAAATTGCTTCAAGAGATTCAAGAAGAAATTAAAAAAACCACAACAGACCTCTAACAAGTAAAGAGACTAAATCAGTAATCAGAAAAATTCTAAACACAAAAAGACCAGGACCAGATATATTCGCAGATGATTTCTACTAAACAGTTGAATAAAAATGAACACTATTCCTTCTCAAATTTTTCCAAAAAATAGAAGAGAAGGAAACACTTTCTAACTCATTGATTCTATGAAGCCAGATAGATACCAAATTTATTACTCTTATACCAAAATTCTTGGCTCGTTTCATTCAAAAGTCTACCCTCCTTGACTCTTCTACACACACACAGAGGCAGTTATTCCCTCTTCCCAATTTGTTTGTTGTTTTTATAGGACTTATAATGGCTGATATATATTTATTCACTTATGTATTTGCTGACTCTCTTGTCTTATATGATGTAAGCTTCATCAAAGCAGAGAATTGGGGGTTTTTCCAACTGTTGAATTCTCCATACTTAGGATAGTGCTGCTGCTGCTGCTGCTGCTAAGTCGCTTCAGTCGTGTCCGACTCTGTGCCACCCCATAGACGGCAGCCCACCAGGCTCCCCCGTCCCTGGGATTCTCCAGGCAAGAACACTGGAGTGGGTTGCCATTTCCTTCTCCAAGGATAGTGCTAACCACATAATAGTTGCTCATAAAAATGAACTGAATGAATAAATAAGTTGCCTAATCATTCTTTCACAGTGAAAGAATAGAGGGAAAACTAGTGAAGGATCTAGGGATTACAGAATTCCAGGACCCAGCTGATGAGAAGAAAATAAGCCTTCAAAGGCAGATAACCCAGAAAGTATTGTGTCAGGAAAACCAAGAGAAATGAGATTTCTGAAAAGCAGCGATGGTGAGAAATCAGATACAACAGGACAGAAGTGTCCACGGGGTTGAGCTGTGTGATATCACTGGCCACTTGTGATGGTCAAAAGCCGGGCTGCTTTGAAGGGTGGATGAGGGGAGGTGGTACATTCTAACAACGTACTAAAACAAAGAAGAAGGCACAGAGATAGGGAAGCTACTGGAAGAGGGTAAGACAATGGAGGATATTGTGTTTAAGTAGGAAAGACCTTACGTCAAAAAGCCAACGGAAGGAACCAAATTGAGAAAAAAGAAGTTGAATGTTGAGAAGAGGCAAGTTTCCCAGGGGTGTCATAGGAACCAGATCAGAGGACTTGCCTAACAAAGGGCAACATCTCCTACACCTCAGACTGCGGACAAAAAAAGACTCCAGGAAATCCAGCCCTGGAGAGCCAATGTGCCTCACCCATGCACCCCAACCAGGATCCAGGGCTCCTGACACCCAGTTCAGTGCTCTGTTTACAATATAGTTTTTCTCTCTTGCTCAAATTAGGGTGATCAAGGGGCAGTGCAGAGGTGAGAAGAATAGAAACTAAAGATGATGAGTAGAAAATGCTGACTGTATTAGCCTTTAGCATTGAAGACTGTTGGAGACAAGGTGCTCCTGTCCCTGTGGTGGGTGCCCCCTTCGCACCGTGGTCTTCCTGCAGCCCCCACTCACTCCTCCCAGGAAGTGGAGGGACTTCCCTGATTGGTGAACCTGCAGGGAAAACTGAGCCTGAAGGCCTGGCCCCTTCCTATCTCTTCTTCCTTTTAGGAAATAGCAAAAAAGACATGCTCTAGATGTCTTTCCATCCCACGGGAAGCAGAGCAGGAAATCTTCACTCACCCCACCCTATGCGGAGGCCAGTGGTGGTCCAGCTCTGCCTGTGGCCAGATGGGCAGTCCTGCCAATATTTGGCCCCACAATTAGGAGATCCGTTTGCCCACAGATGTATTCTACCTTCTCCCATGTCAGCTTTATCAGTCAGAAAGATGATAGTTTGGTCTCCATCTGCCTTTCTCCTTTGTCTTTTTTTTCTTCAATGAGTTTAGCAAAAGATGAAGAAGAAGGAGGCTAATGACTCCAACAGAAATTATACTACTAATGTTGGCTTATGAAGCAATCATTATATTCATGGTATTGTTGTTGTTGCTCAGTTGCTAAGTTGTGTCCCACTATTTGCAACCCTGTGGACTGCAGCATGCCAGCCTTCCCTGTCCTTCACTATCTCCTAGAGCTTGCTCAAACTCATGTCCATTGAGTCAGTGATGCCATCCATCTATCTCATCCTTTGTCACCTCCTTCTCCTCCTTCCCTCAATCTTTCCCAGTATCAGGGTCTTTTCCAATGAGTTTGCTGTTCACATAAGGTGGCCAAAGTTTTGGAGCTTCAGCATTAGTCCTTCCAATGAATATTCAGGGTTGATTTCCTTTAGGATTGACTGGTTCGATCTTGCTGTCCAAAGGACTCTCAAGAGTCTTCTCCAGCAAAAATGATTCAAAGACCAAAAAAACCAAACAAACCATAAAACACAATAGGAATATCTTCTGGTGTAATGCAAACAATGAATATGCATTCTTGTTGGAGAAGATCATACATAGTGTAGAATGAAAGCCTGATTCCTTTCATGAGTGTGGAAAACCCCCAAGGACCTGCTTTCTTAATTCAGCTGGATCAGAGAAATCATGGCTGATAACGTTTCAACTCTGTTCAGGGTTCCACTATTCTCCATCTGGAAACAGCCATGGCCACACCCACAATTTCAAAATTGAAAAAATGACCCAGAATCATCACTGCATTTGAAGAAGCTGCAGAGCAATAACCATGCTGCGAGGGCCAGAGAGAAATCTGCCAACGTACATTCTTTGCTGATGAGAAAAATGCATCAGCAACTGTAAAACTTGGTGTTGGCACCATATTTAGCCATGGATCCAACCTTCAACTCCCTTCTCTCCAACTTTTCCAGTGCCAAACACTTGATCCTAATCATCATTTCAGAAACAGTCACTCTCACCTTCTCCAATGACTTCAGTCTCCATATTTCAAATTGAAAAATACTGACCTTGACTGTACAACATCTCTCTGCTGCTCCTAAATGGCTATTTGGAAATTTACCAAATAATCTTAAGCCTATCAGTGAAGACAAAGATTATCAGTGAAATCCCTCTTGCAATTTTGTTTGCAAACTATCTTAAGAAACAAAGGAGCTGGGAATTGTTCAAAGACTTTATGGCACATTGGAATCCATGGGGGTCAGAAGTCCAGGGTGGAAAAATAGACAGAAGAAACCCTGCAAAACTCAG
Source organism: Bos mutus (assembly GCF_027580195.1). Lineage (NCBI taxonomy): Eukaryota > Metazoa > Chordata > Mammalia > Artiodactyla > Bovidae > Bos > Bos mutus. The sequence goes on along the minus strand of NC_091622.1, from coordinate 57,443,231 downwards.
AGTAGGGCTGTGTAGTCCCGCTACCACCCAGGTCCCGTGATGAATGGCTCCCCCAACCTCGCAGCCATTGCTCAAAGTTCCCAGAGAATCTGGCCCCCTGTTTCCAAGCATCCAACAATCCTCCACCACCACACACTTCAAAAAACAGTCCATGGCAGAAAATTCTCTATAAGGAAGAAGGAGTGCTATTAGAATGGTGGGATTGGAACTTCCTGGTGGTCCCGTGGATAAGACTCCTTTGCTGTCAATGCAGAGGGCCTGAGTTGGATCCCACATGCCACAATGAAGATCAAAGATCTCAGGTATTGCAACTGAGACCCAGTGCAGCCAAATAAATAAGTATTTTTTAAATGGTGGGATTGGGTGTCAGGGGTTGGGGGTGTGTGGTGCACAAATCTGGGGAAGTGCCCCCCATACCTGGGCCCTGATGGGGAATCCTATATCAATTCAGTGGCTTAATTTATTACCAAACCAAACTGGAATCCACTCATCTATGCACCTTAAAGCCAATCTACTGACACCAGGTTGTGGTGAAAGAAAGCGCAACATTTGTTACAGGGCACCAAGCAAGGAATTCAGGACAGCTAGTGCTGAAAACACCCAACTCCCCAGTGGGTTTCAGCAAAGCATTTTTTAAAGGCCAATTGAGGGAGGAGAGACCCAGGGTATGCAGTCAGCTCATGCACAATTCTCTGATTGGTTGATGGTATGGTAATGAAGCAGTGTCACAGGGATTAACGTTGTCACTTCTTAGGCACTTGTAGGCTTGGGGTCCATGTGCTCACATTTGATCATCAAGTAGTTCAGTTCAGTTCAGTCACTCAGTCATGTCCAACTGTTTGCAACCCCATGACTGCAGCATACTAGGCTTCCTTGTCCATCACTAACTCCCAGAGCTTGCTTAAACTCATGTCCATTGAGTCGGTGATGCCATCCAACCATCTCATCTTGCAGTTAATTTTCACATCTGTAAAACAACGCAGGAAATATGCATCAAATACTATTATCTAGCTTCTTCAGAGCGGAGAAGGCAATGGCACCCCACTCCAGTACTCTTGCCTGGAAAATCCCATGGATGGAGGAGCCTGGAAGGCTGCAGTCCATGGGGTCGCTGAGGGTCGGACACGACTGAGCGACTTCACTTTCACTTTTCACTTTCATGCATTGGAGAAGGAAATGGCAACCCACTCCAGTATTCTTGCCTGGAGAATCCCAGGGACGGGGGAGCCTGGTGGGCTGCTGTCTATGGGGTCGCACAGAGTCGGACATGACTGAAGTGACTTAGCAGTAGCAGCAGCTTCTTCAGAGAGGAGCTACAGCAGAGGATATAGGGGAGGGGTTTGTTCCGGGAAGGCCCATTAGGGTCCTGCCAGGTTACAGATTCATTCAAGGCTGTTTGTTGGTGGTGATCCTGGAGCTCCCATAGATTCAAAGATCGTGCACTACATAACGACTGGGCCTAAATGGGTGAGGACGCATTGTTGAACTAAACAGACAGCCACTGCCTTTATGCTGCTCACAGCCTCCTTAAATCGTCCACCTCAGTCGACAAACCACTGAACCCATCCTTGTCATGATGAGCCCATAGCTGCTATATAACAGTCCTATCCAACCTCAGCCCTGGTCTCATGGAAAGTCATGGGGAGAAGGACACCATTGGTACAGGCTTGGAACACTGAGGACTGAGATCTCGGAGTTCAATTCATCTGCAAATTAAAAAGTGAGCTACAAAAAAAAAAAAGTGAGCTACATGTGCAAGGAGAGACAAAATGTGCTAAAGTCACAGATCGCCAGTTGGTGACCTGGCAGAGTGAGAAGACAGCAACCTAGCCTGCTGGAAACTTTGTACTGAATTTCTGATATTGGCATATGGTAGTTCAAATACATAAACATTCCCATTTCAGCAGATTCATTTGTGAGAATAATAATTCTCTTTTCAGAGAAATAGCTGAGCTGCGTGTGTGTATGTCTGTATGTAGATGTGCTAACTAGCAAGCAAGAAGAGTTCACTTTTTCCCTGTTTTTCATCTAGATATCGACAATGGTTAATGTCAAGGAAGAATTACAAGCCCCAGGGGCTTCTGCATCTAATTCTCTAAATTATTTATCTGCACAGTCTTGGGGAAATTACTTCTCTGAGGTTTGTTCTCTGAGGTCTGATGAGATTTTCCTCATCTGTAATACGAGAATAACTATATCTACCATTTTTTATGCACTTATCTTGTGCCAGGCATGATGCTAAAAATTTTAAGTATATTATATAGTTTAACTTGCTCCCCTAAATCCATTGAGGTTTTACTTATACTGATTTTACAAATGAAAATTCAGACACAGCAGTGAAGTAACTTGCATAAGGTTATAAGGCTGGCAAACGTAAAACAGACAAGATTTTAACCAGGGATGTCTGATCCTCAAGCCCAACCCTTCCAACACCTCATTCTACTACCTTTTTGCAGTGTGTTTCTGGTAGGATAGGTTCAGCCGCAGATGACCAAAAAACACAAAATTCTCTCTCACAATTTTCAGGGACTGCAGCTTCTTCATGGTACTTTATCATTGTCAACAATGTCAACCTCTTGATCTAAAATGGTTGCTCACATCCAGCAATCATGTCCATATTCCAGTCAGCATAGAAGGGAAGAGGCAGAAAAAGGCATGTTTGTCCCTGTTAGGGATGCTTCCTGAAACTTGTACACAGCACTTCTGCTTATATCCCATTGACCACATGGGCATGCACAGAAAAACACGCAAGAAAAACTGGGCTATGTACTTACTGAAGGAAGTCATGTACCTAGCTACCAAAAAAAAAAAAAAAAAGTGCAATTTTATTATTAAGGAAGAAGAGAAGAATGGATGCTGGAGGTCAATCTCCAGGGTTATTGAACATATGAGGGATCAGTTCAGTTCAGTCGCTCAGTCATGTCCGATTCTTTGTGATCCCATGAACTGCAGCACACCAGGCTTCCCTGTCCATCATCAACTCCTGGAGCTTACTCAAACTCATGTCCATCGTGTCAGTGATGCCATCCAACCATCTCATCCTCTGTCGTCCCTTTCTCCTCCCGTCTTCAATCTTTCCCAGCATCAGGGTCTTTTCCAATGAGTTGGTTCTTCACATCAGGTGGCCATAGTATTGGAGCTTCAGCTTCAGCATCAGTCCTTCCAATGAATATTCAGGACTGCTTCCGTTTAGGATGGACTGGTTGGATCTCCTTGCAGTCCAAGGGACTCTCAAGGGTCTTCTCCAACACCATAGTTCAAAAGCATCAATTCTTTGGTGCTCAGCTTTCTTTATAGTCCAACTCTCACATCCATGCATGACCACTGGAAAAACCATACCTTTGACAAGACGGACCCTGTATGAGGTACACTAGTATGATACCTAGTAGGTATTTTGAACCTAGCACTGCTTGCTATGTATTAATATTGACCTATATCTTGAGTCCTGTGGAACACATGCATAAAATCATGAGTTCAAATCAGACGGGGAAAGGTCACAGGAAAAGGGTAGGAGAAGGATACATTTTAAAATCACCATATTACGTCCTGGGACCTCCAGTTTCACTCACACCAAAGTGCCACCTTTGCTCATTTGCAGCATCCCTGGGACTGTGTGGAATTTAATAATGAGTAGATGCCCCTGCTGCCATCCTTAGATGAGCCAGTCCTCACCACATGATCTGCTGGGTGATGCTATCACAGGTGACTCTCGGTAAATAATTTCTACAGCAGCCGTTGATGGAAATGCAGTTTTCATTACAGTAAGAAATTGAAATCTCAGCCAGCCTCTGCGGGTGCCGTCTGACCCATCCCTCACTTCTCATCAGACAGTGTGTTTTCGTTTCCCCGTGATTAACCTTTATCATGAAGGGTAGAGGGGACGGGGTAATTGAAATCCTCAGGAAATCTTCACATCACACTGCCATTGAACGATCTTCCTCAGCCATCCTGAAACCAGGACTCTGAGTAAGTAGGAAAGGACCACTTTTAATTTGAGGTGGAGATTTTATCTAGTATGGAAGGTTCCAGATGGCTGCCCTGAGTTGAAGTGACAGACACGCAGCTGGCCTGGAAGGGGAAATAGGAAGGAGAGAGAGAGAGAGAAGTCCTGGCATCAAGGGACCCATGTCGTTGAAAAGTTCATGAACTTTTTGGACAACTTCCCTTGGGTAGGACAGACATATCTGGGGCATGAGTACGGGGACTGCCTCTCCAGCGCAAAGTGAATCTTCAACTCAGTGTGGCTTTTGCTCTTGGAAACGCAAATGATCTGTGGCTGCACAAATTTTCTCCCTTGTTAAAAGTGAGCTGAATAGGATGTAAAACTGCTCCCTCAGAAGCCCCTTTTCGCTGAACTCTGGGTCATTGTCCCTCAGCTCCTGATCTCTCAGAGGCTCCGTTTCCTTCCCTGTCACTGCTGGCTCCTCCCTTGCAGCTTCTATTTTTTCGCCACCCCCTTGACAGAGTAAGCAAGAAGCTGATAGATCAGCGACAGAGAGAACATCTGCTCAGCAACGCAAGTCAAGGCATTCAGTGTCCTAAGTTTGTTGAGAAAGCAAAAGAGCACAGGGCATCCTCCATTCGGCAAAGGCCTGCCCTGCTTACAACTTAAAGTCTTAAAGTCCCTGTTGTTTTTTTTTCTGTCACAGCTTATCATAGGACCAAATGTGTCCTGGCTGCCATTTTCTTAGCCCAGAACTGATCCTGTATCAACTATGTGCACATGATTTCCAGAAGGGAAACCATTGTCAACTCAGGAAGAAGGGAAAGTTCTATTTTAGCAGACAGCCAGAAGCAAAGGCTTCCTGCCTGTTGCAGCCATGACCAGTTCAACATGGAGCACTGATATGAAGATCCTTCCAGAGAGCCAAGGACGCTCAAGACATTCCAAAGAGGATTATTTCCGTACCCCTCACATTCATTCATGTGTTCTCAAATACTTCTTCTTGCTCAATCTCTCTCTTTTAGGGGATGCCTGTTGTCCCACGACTGGCAGAAGTTCATGGGCACTGGAGTAAATCCACCTGTTCAGCTCTTGGAGGCCATCCTACTGGGATTCCAGGTTGGGGTCATTTCACCAGTCAGTTGGATTCAAGTTCACTCTCCAAATCTGAAAGCTTCTTCATCCCCACTCTTACCCTTGAATCGTGTTTCATTTGCATCTGACATTTGAGCCTTTAATACTAGGACCAACAGGAGACCCTCAGCATCTGACTTGTTTTCACCTTTTCCTTTTGCATCTCTGAATCCATTGAAATCGCTTGATGCCCCTCCATGCGACCATTCTTCTTGGCCTCCTGCTAAAGGCAGGCCAGAAGTGCCAGAGGTCAGATAGTGAGCCAAAGAAAGATAGAACCACAGATTGTAGATTTCAGACTTTTAAGGAAATTTGGAGACCATCCATCCTTGTCGCATTACAGAGGGGAAGGCCAAGGTCAAGACCATGCACTAACCCATGGAGACCAAACCTCTTTCTAGTTCAGGGCTCCCTCTGATGTGCCCAGCGTGCCTGATGAATGCTGACTGATTTGTACCCAATGACAATACCCAGCGCTAGAGTTCCCACCATCACGGGAAGACATCAAAGAGAGGCAAATGTAGAACGACTGACAGAGGAGAAGGGGCGGGAAACTTTTTTTAATCTGTGGACATCTGGTACTACCATTTGAGTGAAAGTGTTAGTCTCTCAGCTGTGTCTGACTCTTTGCAGCCCCGTGGACTGTATCCTTGGTCCATGGAATTCTGCAGGCGAGAATTCTGGAGAGGATAGCTATTGCCTCTTCCAGGGGATCTTCCCAACCCAGGGATCAAACATGGGTCTCCTGAATTGCAGGGAGATTCCTTACCATCTGAGCCACAAGGGAAGCCATACTACTATTAGCCTATTCACAAGAGTGAATTGCTGAATGGATCTGAAGGACGGGGAGGGAAACTAAGTTTTGGAACCAGCCAACACAGGGCTAAGTGCCAGCTCTCACACTTTCTAGCTGTGTTGCTTAACCTTTCTGTGCTTTGGTTTATTCATCTGTAAAATGGAGATACTATCTACTAGTATAAGGTCTACTAGGTAAAGATTTACCCTACCCACCCCAAACATCTATGTAATTCTTTATTTGAGAATTATGTCTTAAGTCACAGAATTTTAGTGTAAGAGGGAATCCTGGTGTGCATGAGTCCATTCCAGAGTTATGCCTAGCTTACTGTAAGCTTGATGGTGCATTCACGGTCAAACTGTTCATAAGATACAGCTTCAATCTCTCGATTCCTATGTCTGAAGTCAAAACCAATCATGAAATTAAATGTTCCTGCCATGTTTTGTGACGACAGAACTTCAGACAGAAGTTTTAAATAAATACCCATGGATGGGGTCTGCCAGCTCTACCCACCTCATCAGTGGTTGTGAGCATTAATTGAGATAATAAACGTAAAATACATAGGACTTCAGTGCAAGGACATTGGAAGGGATATTTAAATGTTAGCAATGGATGTTACTTTGGTACAGAGCAAGGGGAGTGTCCCAAGACCAGATGAGGGCCTGTGGGAAAGCTAGTGTGGCTTGGTCTTGGGCCCGAAGGCACGGACAGATCCCAGAAGATAGGGGCTGGCCGTTACACCTTTGGCAGCCCAGGAACTGGGGCAGGAGTCACGTGAGACCACCCAGAGAGCTGGAGAACTTCAGCCTGGATCAAGGGAGCCACAGGAGACAGGGGCCCAGCTGGAGGCCTCTGCAGAGCCCGTGCCAGGCCCGGCTTTCATCATCTGCCAGGCCACCCCGTGGAGGCCAGCTGCCGGCCCAGAGGGCTTCGGCCACCCAGCCACGTGAGAACACTCTTATTCCCTTACCTCTCCCCTTTCTGGGCTTCACTCCAGGCATGCAGGGAAACAGCAGCTAGCAAGGGGAGGAGGTGGGCCAAGGGAGAGGAGAGGAAAAGGACCATGCCCCTTTTCCCAGGGCAGGTTTCCAGGACCAGGCCGGTCGGAGTCATGGGAAGAGGGGAGGCTAAAGGCTCAGCTGCAGAGTTTTAATGGTTACTTGGGACTTGGAATGCTAAAATCTGAAGTGAGCCTACTTTTTGCAGCTCAAGGGACTTTTTTAATTACCTGACTGTGACAGTAATTTCCTTAAGTTGTCCAAGTCATCACTGGGTGTAGAAGGCTTCTGTTGCTATCAAAAAAAATTTTAAGAGATAATAGGGAACCCCATAAAACTCAGATCTGCCCTTCCTAATCTTCTGGAGTAGATAGATGATAGATTAGGTGTGTAGATAAATGATAGATAGATAGATAGGAGAGTTACATTTTGTTCACAAACTGTTTCATGCTTTTCCAGTGTTGCCATTAAAACACTGATCATCACAACATGGTGCCATGCTGGCTGTACAAGTTATTTTTCTAGATAACCACTTCCCACTAAGAGGACCCACTTTTATTCTCTTGTGCATTCACTGAATTAAAAGTAATCTGGAGACTTCTTTTTCAACTTCATTGCACAAATGATAACTTTACTTTCTATAATCCTTTCACTCCCTCAAGCCCAGTAATGTACATTATACAGGCCAATATTACTGTGAACTCCACTCAAGCTTACATTGTGATCACTGACTCCTGATGTCTTCAAACTGTAGAGTCCTGCTACACAGTTTTTCATGGTCCTTGAGGCCTTCCTCCATCACCCTCTACTGACAACCTGCACAGATTCCATTTAGTCAGTTCACCACTCATTTATTCATTAATTCATCACTTATTGAGTTGGCTACCTTTTTCATACCAACCACCCTGTGGGTGCTAGAGATATGACCTTAAAAATGGAATGATACACAGTCCCTGCCCTCAAGGCAGCTACCATCTACTATTCTGTGATTCAGTGGATATGAAAACATTGTGATAACAGGTGACAAGGACAATGTCGGCGTTATAGGCAAGGTTCAGCAGGAGCACAGGAGGGAGGAACTGACTCTCTTTGGTGATAGGTCAGATCAGCTGCACTGAAGAGAACACCATGGAACTGGAAGGATCAGCAGGACTTTCCCAGGCAGCTGAGAGGGGTGGGGCAGGTGGAGGGGACAGTCGGGAAACACCAGCTAGAAGAGGCAAGAAAGGATTCTCTTCCACATGTTTCAGAGGGAGCATGGCCCTGCTGACACCTTGCTTTCAGACTTCTGGTTTGCAGTATTTGGTTACAGCATCCCCGAGAAATGGATACAGGCTTCCAGGTGGCACTGTCCTGTTGAAAGGGGTGGATGAGGTGAGACCAGTCTTCTTCCAAAAGCCCAAGGAGATACATGTGAAACTAACACAACGTTGTCGATCAATTATACTTCAATACAAATAAATTGATTATTTTTTTAAGACATAATGTGTTAGTCACTCAGTTGTGTCCGACTCTGTGTGACCCCATGCACTGTAGCCTGCCAGGCTTCTCTGTCTGTGGAATTCTCCAGGCAAGAATACTGGAGTGGATTGCCACTCCCTCCTCCAGAGAAACTTCCCAATCCAGGGATCGAACCCTGGTCTCCTTCCTCACGGGCATATTCTTTACCGTTTGAGCTACAGGGAAGTCTCCAAGCCCAAGAAGAGATTACTAAGGACACAGAGCGCACTGGGGCGTGTACTGGAAGAGATTGATTCTGCCCAGAGTGGAGAAGAGAAAAGGATGGGACAGGGAAACTTCAAGATGAAGATGACATTTGAAGATGGCGTTGAAGAATCTTTTTGTCTCTTAGCTGATGATAAACTCCTGGGAGCCCAGTCCACAAATTCATACAAGTATTTGACAGATATTTATCCCGCACTTTGTGTTAGGCTCTGTGCTAGGCTCTGAGAATAGATTGGTGAGCAAAACAGGCACAGCCCCTACTCTCATGCAATGAGTCATCTGAGGGGGAGACAGACTAGTGTTCGTGAATACAAACAACTACCCAGAAAAAAAATGTAAGCATCACTCGGATAAGTGATATGAAAGACAATTACCAAGTGTTAAGAGAACATATTGCAAGGAAGTTGTTCAAGGCTGGAGGCTGTGAAAGCCTTTTTGAGGAAGTGATGTTTGAGCTGTAATCCAAAGTAAATGAGTTAATTTGAGGTGAGGAGGGAAGGGAGGAGACAGCCCAGGCAAAGCCTCAGAAGGGAAGAAGGGTGACTGCTGTGGATATGAGGATCTGAAAGATAGCCAGCGTCACTGCAGGACAGAAAGGGAGGGACTGTTGACACTGGGAGCAGGCAGCAGCCATAGCCTTGAAGGGTTTAGTGTTCATCCCCCAAGTAACAGATGAAAGGGAAAGGCAGTCAGTGAATTTCAGCTCGAGGGCCAAGAGACAAGATCAGATTTGAGGGGCGGTTTACTGTTGTTTGGGGCTTCCTTGGTGGCTCAGAGGTTAAAGCATCTGCCTGCAATGTGGGAGACCCGGGTTCGATCCCTGGTTTGGGAAGATGCCCTGGAGAAGGAAATGGCAACCCACTCCAGTACTCTTGCCTGGAGAATCCCATGGAGGGAGGAGCCCAGTAGGCTACAGTCCACAGGGTCACAAAGAGTCAGATACGGTTGTTTAGATCACCTTAATGAGAATGGTGGGAGAAAGTCAAGAATGAAAGCAAAAAAAAAAATTTAAGAAACTCTTGCACCTGTCCAAGTGGATGGTGGCTTGAAAAAGGTGGTTGTGGGACTTCCCTGGTGGTCCAGTGGTTAAGAACTGCCTTCCAGTGCAAGGGATACAGGTTCGATCCCTGTTTAGGGAACTAAGATCCCACATGCTGCAAGTCAACTAAGCCCAAGCGCCACAACCCAGTACAGCCAAAAAACAACAAAACAAACAAGGTGGAAACAATGAAGAATGTAGGTTTAAGAAGTGTTTCTCTAGGCAAACAATGAATGAATGAATGAAACCAAGGTGTTTATCTACAGCTATTTCATATTCTTCTCTATCGTCATGTTTTAAGCCACTACTTCTCTGAAAAGTGGCATTGATGTCTCCATATGAAACATCTTGACATCTGATAATGAAGATTCAGATAAGAAGAAGGGTGCATTAAGTGGTGTTCTGGGAGATGGTGAGGCTCTCTCCAGTTAGGGAAAGGGAAGAAGAGAGAAGAGAGGCTAGACTCCTGAACACTTTGATAGGCCGTGGAGGACCCAAGGCAAGGACCTATCTGAAGAAAGGGATGTCTATATTACCTGCCAGCCAGTAAGCTTCTCTCATCTGACATTCTCCAAGAAGCCTGACTCACAGGCATGGAGCTTAGAGGTAACATAACGTACAATTGAGCTCCCTAAGGCATCCAGTATCCTATCATTTTGCCTTTTTATACTGTTCATGGGGTTCTCAAGGCAAGAATACTGAAGTGGTTTGCCATTCCCTTCTCCAGCGGAGAAACGCTGGGCTGGAAGAAGCACAAGCTGGAATCAAGATTGCCAGGAGAAATATCAATAACCTCAGATATGCAGATGACACCACCCTTATGGCAGTAAGTGAAGAGGAACTAAAAAGCCTCTTGATGAAAGTGAAAGAGGAGAGTGAAAAAGTTGGCTTAAAGCTCAACATTCAGAAAATTAAGATCATGGCATCTGGTCCCATCACTTCATGGGAAATAGATGGGGAAACAGTGGAAACAGTGTCAGACTTTATTTTTCTGGGCTCCAAAATCACTGCAGATGGTGACTGCAGCCATGAAATTAAAAGACGCTTACTCCTTGGAAGAAAAGTTATGACCAACCTAGATAGCATATTCAAAAACAGAGACATTACTTTGCCAACAAAGGTCCGTCTAGTCAAGGCTATGGTATTTCTAGTAGTCATGTATGGATGTGAGAGTTGGACTGTGAAGAAAGCTGAGTGCCGAAGAATTGATGCTTTTGAACTGTGGTGTTGGAGAAGACTCTTGAGAGTCCCTTGGACTGCAAGGAGATCCAACCAGTCCATTCTAATGGAGATCAGTCCTGGGTGTTCTTTGGAAGGAATGATGCTAAAGCTGAAACTCCAGTACTTTGGCCACCTCATGAGAAGAGTTGACTCATTGGAAAAGACTCTGATGCTGGGAGGGATTGGGGGCAGGAGGAGAAGGGGACGACAGAGGATGAGATGGCTGGATGGCGTCACCGACTCGATGGACGTGAGTTTGGGTGAACTCTGGGAGTTGGTGATGGACAGGGAGGCCTGGCATGCTGCAATTCATGGGGTCGCAAAGAGTCAGACACGACTGAGCGACTGAACTGAACTGAACTGAACTGAAGGCATCCAGTGTTATTACCTAGAAAGCCCCAAAGTTTCTATAGTCATATTTTCCTGGAATGCATAGGGTTTGAATTGTTCACTCAGTGGGGTACCTAAGATGCTGCATTAGGTGGGCTGCATATTCCTTTCCTCCTCCATCACGCTAGGGAAGGATGCAGGTCAGAGGGGAGAAAGGCAACCAGCCATCTTTGCACACCTATAGTGTCTCACAACTGATCGAATCTGAAGACAATGGGGGAACTGCTTCACATCTTACCCTCTTACTATACAGTTCAATAGGTTCTGGAATGAACTCTAGTTTTAATTTAAAATGAACAATACATTTTCATCCTAATTAATCACACAACCAAAGCTACTTAGGAAGTGAACAGATGACTCAGTATTTGTTCAATAATGACATCATATTTGCATCTTTGCCCTAATTCTAATGACTTCAAGTTCCTCTTGCCAAACAGCAGAATCTGAGCCCTCCTTTAGAATTTTCCTGTTCTTCTTGAGCAGTCCCAAAAAGGTAAGAGTCTCTTGGCCAAAGGAACTGCACAGGACCATCAGTTGGCTTTTTCTGGAGAAAAATCCACAGAGAGGACCCTTAAGGAAACCTCGCCGTCACCACTGCTGACAGGGCTGAGACTGTTAAGAGCCCTGGGCATGTCCACAGAGAAGTGTTACTTACTCATTTACTCTTTTCACTAACTACGTCAGAGCTTCAGTCCCCATCTACCCAGACACACAAACACACACACACACAAATGCAAATCATCACATACATAGAGAAGGAGCCAAAAGGTCCCACACCAAGGATTCTAATAGTGGTGATGACTCCTGGAGCACGCGTGTTTGGATGTTTCTTGCTTTTGTCTGCTGACATACTCACTTGCTTTGCTTTTTCACTGTCATTTCATCTTGTCATGATCTTTCTGTTATGTATTAGTAAATATTTTGTATTTTATTATGTGGTACTTTCATTTTTAAATATCGTTTTAGGTAGCAACATTCAGCTGGTAATTGGAAGCCTTGCAATTTCTTTGGTCTTCCTGTAAGGTGCATTGAAACTTCAGAAACGGTTCTTTGCATGTTATCTGGCTTTGTGTTTCAGTCTAATATGAAAGCTGGCATCTGCGGGCCCTCACTGTGTGCCACGCACTGTGCCAAGTGCTGCCTGTGTGTTGGGCCACACCACCCTCCCCAGAATCATGGGTGGGCGCTGTAACCCGCACTTCACCGATGAGGAAGCAGCACTTCAGAGTGGATGTGCTCTACACAGCAGCACGGTCAGTGCTGGGTGCCGGCTTCCTGGTGCAGAGACCCAAGTTGTGTGGGAGCCAGGAGGTCTAGAGCTCTTCCGGGGGCATTGGTTAGGGCACTGGTCTGGGGGCTTCCTCAGGCACTGGCTGGCTACACTCCCCACCCTCAGGGAAACCTCTCTCCTCTTCTCCCAAGCTCCCAAATCATGGAAGAAACAGGGAAGGGCTGGCTCCTCTGTGGAAATGTGCCCACTCCCCACCCACAGGCAGAAAGTCAGCAAAACTCAGCCAGCCGGAGTCCTGCCAAGCCCGCCCCACCCATCCTCCTGTAAGAGCTTAAGTCAACTGGCCCAGAAAAATCAGACAGGCCATCTTGGGATAGAGAAAGGAAAAACCCTGCAGCTGCCACCTAATTGGCATTCTAAACAGCTAGAAGCCTCCAAGCCTGAAAATGAATTAAATAAGACTTTTTTCCCCTTCAGGGTGGAGTACAGCCTCCAGGTTTCCACCCAAGTCACACCCTAGCAGCGGCTATTTATAATATCTAAATGCCAGATGGAACCTGCCGAGTGAAACAGAAACCAGAGGCCTGGACAACAAAGGCCCTCGGAGCAGATGCAAACCCCGAGGGAGGCAGCTTGTGGGGACTGGCCCAGGGGCAGGGCCCTCAGGCCCCGCAGGCGGCTGGCCAACCCTCCCACCCAAGTGGCGCCTCCCCAGCCAGCAGAGACCTTCAGAGAGCCCACTGGTGGATGCTTCTCCTACATCCCACAGCCCGAGGCACAGGTTGGGTGCTGGGCAGGGACTTGGGCTGTACCTGATTGATTGGGAGTGGCCAGCACTGGAGCGGAGAAGGCAATGGCAACCCACTCCAGTACTGTTGCCTGGAAAATCCCATGGACTGAGGAGCCTGGGAGGCTGCAGGCCATGGGGTCTCTAGGAGTCAGACACGACTGAGGGACTCCACTTTCACTTTTCACTTTTATGCACTGGAGAAGGAAATGGCAACGCGCTCCAGTGTTTTTGCCTGGAGAATCCCAGGGACAGAGGAGCCTGGCGGGCTGCCGGCTACGGGGTCGCACAGAGTCGGACACGACTGAAGTGACTTAGCAGCAGCAGCAGCAGCAGCAGCACTGGAACGGGCCAGACCCAGCACCTGGGGTGGAGCCCTAGGTCCAAGCAGAGGCTGGAATCAGGAAGAACGTGGTGGTTCAGGGAACAGAAGCAGGGGGTGAGGCAAACCCCTGATTTCCTCTTCGTACCCCATGTGATTTTCTGCCTCTTTTTTTAACCCCCAGGGGACTCTGGCTCCTTCTGTGTGAAACACAGGCAGTAGTTCTAACAACTGAATGGGATATTTGAAACACTGAGTAGACAGTAAGTCCTTAGAGGATAGATCCGCAGCATTGAAGCGGCAGTTGTTCCTACTGGACTTTTTCGCCCAGATACAAAAATGCCTCTGTGCTGGCTGCTGGCTGGACCAAGGACTTGCCAGGCAAGCACAGGTCCCTCTCCTCCTGGAGGGCTGACAGGCCAGGAGACAGATCACATCAGAGGCTTCCAATTCCTTCCCCTAGTGTACCAATGCAGACTGGAAAGCTGACGAGCTAAACGGGCACCTGAGTAAAACCCAGTTAGTATCTGGCTACTCCTGCCACCCTGGTCCCGCTGATCAGCTAGTGAGTTAAAGCAGTTTCTCCCAAAATGAAAAGCCCTTCTCTCCTTCTCTGATGAAATAAACACCCCCACCCCCCCCCCTCCACCCCCCACCCATCTCAGTGCAGCTCCACTCTGCTTTTCTCTAGGAACATCGCTGACCCTCAGACCACACTGAAGTTTCTTTCTGAGTTTCTAGGGTACCGCTGTCCTATGGAAATGTGATGTGGACCTCATAGGTCATTTAAAGTGTTCCAGCAACTTCACAAAAGAAAGTAAAAACAGATGACACTAATAGTTTTATTTAACCCAGTATATCGAAAATAGTATCATTTCAAAATGTGATCCATATAAACATTAGTTCTTGTTGTTCAGTCACTTAGTCGTGTCCGACTCTTTGCAAACCCACAGACTGCAGCACACTAGGCTTCCCTGTCCTTCACCAACTCCCAGAGCTTGCTCAAACTCATATCCATTGAGTCTGTGGTGCCTTCCAACCATCTCATTATCTGTCTCCCCCTTCTCCTCCTGCCTTCAATCTTTCCCAGCATGAGTCTTTTGCAATGAGTCAGCTCTTCACATGCATCAGGTGGCCCAAGTATTGTAGCTTCAGCTTCAGCGTCAGTCCTTCCAGTGAATATTCAGAGTTGATTTCCTTTAGGACTCACTGGTTTGATCTCCAAGGGACTCTCAAGAGTCTTCTCCAGCACCACAGTTCAAAAGGATCCATTCTTCGGTGCTCAGCCTTCTTTATGGTCCAACTCTCACATCTGTACATGACCACTGGAAAAACCATACCTTTGACTATATGGACCTTTGTTGGCAAAGTAATGTCTCTGCTTTTTCATGCACTGTCTAGGTTTGTCATAGCTTTTCTTCCAAGGAGAAAGCGTCTTTTACTTTTGTGGCTGCAGTCACCGTCTGCAGTGATCTTGGAGCCCCTCAAAATGAAATCTGTAAGAGGGTGTTTTACAGAGTCTTGTGTGCATTTTATCCTGATAGTACATCTCAGTTCCCTCTAGCTACATCTCAAGTACTTGGCCTGCACATGTGGCTGGTGGTGACTGAATTGGATGGCACATCCTAGAGCATTTGCTTGACTTACCGTTGAGTTGTGTTGGGGACTCCAGCTTGAGGCTTTGATGCCAGCTGCTCTGAGGCTCTGATAATTGTAGGCATGTCGAGAGAGAAGCAAGTTCTGTTGCAGGCCAGTGTGAGGAGTCTGGTGAGAGAGACTGCCCTCTGTTTTCTCATAGCCAGTCCCCCGACAGTTTGGATATTAGTCTTGGGGTGGGGATGGGTCATGGGCACTGTGAACAAAACATAGAAAGCTGGGAATTCTCTGGTGGTCCAGTGGTTGGAGTCTGCACTTTCACTGCCAAGGGCCTGGATTCCATCCCTGGTTAGGAAACTAAGATCCTAAAAGACACATGATGTGACTAAAAAAAAAAAGCCAGTTGCCCTCAAAAGAGCAGACAGCTGAGCTTCAAACACCCACCTCTTCAGAGGAGGTCGTTTCCTCACCTCTCTCCAAGCTCTTGAAGCTGGAGTGAAGACTGGCGTCCGGCTATTACCCCTGAGGAATAAAAGGAGCCTCCTTGGGAAGGGGCCTCATGGGGAAAGAAACAGGAATAAAGAAGAGTGAAAGCGAAGACCTTCAGACCACCAGCTGCAAGGGCATTGACAGCCTTTTCACACAGTCCCAGAAAAGCTTCTTTGGTTTCCAGAATGTCTGCTTGTGGCCTCTGAAAATTCAGCGAGGCTCTGCCTGTGAGAAATAGTTTCCAAGACATCACATGAAAAATATTTTCTGTTGAGGACCTAAGCTCAGTGAGGTCTGATCCTACCCATGAACACCGAGGAAGGCACTCCCTGACTGGGAGCTGCTGGCAGCTCCACTTGCCCCCATCAAACCCCAGGGTTATGATGCCTGTCTTGTGCAGAAAATTTGAGAACCTTCTGGAAAACCCTGGGAGAGGCCAAGATGGGACTTTGCGGCTGGTGCCTACCAGTCCTGAAGCTGGGGAGCCGACCTGTGGTTTTGCACAGGTCCCCACCCTGCCGGAGCCGCTGGTTTCTGGCACAGCCCTAGAGGCGTCCCGAGCCCGGGTTTGGCACAGCTTTCCCAGGCATTCGCCCTCTCTGTTGACTGCCCGTAATATGAACTGCCAAGCCAGTTACTGAAAGGATTTGGAATCTGAGGAGTAACACAATCACCACCTATGCTTTAGGCGAATTTATGGGAACAGTCTGAACAAAATGACCCCTTCCAAACAACCTGGAGTGAGTGCAGCCCTGCCCTGACAGAAGCACCACTTCCTGCGAAGTTGAGCCAGTGGGCAAAGTTGGGCACCCACTGATGTTGTCTGGGCTACTGTCATGTCCATCCGAAAAAAGATCACAAGGACACCTTGTCCCAGAAGGCACGTCCCAGAGAAATCGCTGCAGCACACTCTCCTGAAAAAAAAATGTTCCTTCTTATCAGCACGCACGTGTGTGCTAAGTTGCTTCAGTCATGTCCAGCTCCTTGCGTCCCTATGAATTATAGCCTGCTGCTCCTCTGTCCATGGGATTCTTCAGGCAAAAATACTGGAGTGGGTTGCCATTCCCTTCTCCAGGGGATCTTCCCAAACCTGGTCTCTTAATGGCTCCTGCATTGGCAGGCGGGATCTTTACCACTAGCACCACCCGTGAGGCTCTCTTATCACCATGAAATCATAAAAATTAAAATGCTGAGAAAAAGAGTTTCTTTTGATTACTGGCCTTTTATGGATAACAGGAAACTGGTTTTGTTTTAACCAGCTGCTGGTTTAACCAGATGTTGAAAATCTCTGTCCCGTGGACCAAGGCCTGGCCTGTTTTTAATCCAAAGGACCCTGCCAGGTTATACGGTACAGTGATTCCAGATGGCACGGACCAGCACTGTAGGGCACACTGAGTCACCCCTGCTTCCTGGCCTGCCACTGGCTGCTGTCATTCTGCTTCTGTTTGGTGTTAGCCAGACCCTTCAGATGAGTTCATTTCACTGTAGTTATGTCCTCTTTCCCTAATATCTAAGCATAACACTTCAGTTAGGGCTCAAGTTAACCAGGTTCCACTTGAAAAGTGGCTCTAGCTAGAGAAAAATGTTTCTGGCTCACGTCTAGCCCCTGACCACATTTTGACCATGGGATGACTTTAGCATTCACTTGGCAAGGGCACTTCCATTTGGCTCCCTATGAAGTCACCGAAATTCTAGTTATTTCTGGAGTGTGTGATTGCCTGGTTTATTTGTGAGAACTATCCATCAGGGCTGAGCTATTTTGTTTCTGGAACCGCTTGTGTGATCACAGTTACGAAATGTTTATTTTCTTAGATCGGCTTAAGCTGATAAGGCATTTTTGAGCCATTAAGAATCTTGTAAGTCAAGATTGTTTAGATAGGAGATGATTTTTCTGATGGGGGTAAATCAGATGAATCAAGGTCTCTCCCTTGATTGGGCTATTATGTTAAAGGGGTGTGACTGTCACATGCTCCTTTGAGAAATGGTGTTGCCTCCTTAGGAAGATCGGCTGCCAGCCCACTCTTTCTCCTCTGGCTCACACCCCAGCTGCAACCCAAGGATCTAGAGAGATGAGGCCACCCTGGAGAGGTAAAGGGTCAACTGTGAATGTCAGATAGGGCCACAGGGTCTATTGGCAACCACACCGGGTGCAAGAAGCCCAGAGAAAATATTCCAAATTAATGAGCACTGCAGAAGCTCATGGACTTAAAGGCTCGGCACAAATCTATCTGAAGACAGGCCTTGTACTCACAAATCTTGCTTTCCTGTGGCAAACAGAGAAGGAAATAAATATGCCTTCTGCTGTCAAGAGCACTGAGTAACAAGGACAGAGAAGCAGAATACAGGGGGAGGAGGTACAGGGAGGAGGGGGCAGGGGGTACCTGTCAGGCAGGGCAGCTCTCTCTGAGGAGTAACTCAAATGGAGAGAAGACACCAGTGCTTCCAAAGCAGGGCGGGTAGGGGGTGCAAATGCCCTGAGGAGGGAGTGTGCTGGCCACCAGAAGAGCAGAGAGGGGGTGTGTCTGGAGGGGCAGGTGAGGAGTGGGGAGAGAGCAGGGAGGGCTCAGAGCTGGAGAGCCTCTCAGTAGAGCTGCAGGCCATCCTGACGTGCATTCTTTCTGCCTCCTCCAGTCATGAAATCCTCCACCATCTTGGCAGGGCTTGCACGCCTCTGCTAGTGACCACATCTTCCAGCCTCTAGTGCAATGGAGTGTGGCCACACCATTAAGTTTTTGCCAATGGACCGTAACTGGAAACAGGTTCTGCTGTGTCCCGGTTCGGTGCTCACAGAGCAGGCAGTGTTCCTCACTCCCCTTCATCCTTTCTTACAGGTGGAACCCAGCCCTGGTGTTAGGGTGTCACTTGGTCCACATAGATCAGGGAAGGCCTAGGCAAAGGTTTGAAAAGTGGGGTCCCTAGACCTGCAATGTCAGCATCCCCTGGAAACATATAGAGATGCACATGGTGGGGGGAAGGGGACCCCAGACCCACTGAATTAGAAACTTTGGGGGTGGGGCTCAGCAATCTGTGTTTTAACACACCCTCCAGGGGATTCTGATAACACTCAGGTCTCCAAACCACCGCAGGCTTTCTCATCACAGGCAAGGTTGAACTGCGGGCACAAGCCGCTTTGTTGTGGGGGCTGTCTGTGCCCTGTGGAGCGTTCGGCAGCAGCTCCGGCCTCTACCCACTAGAACCCAGGGGCACACACCCTTCCTCTGCCCTACAGGTTACCACCCAAAATGTTCCCATGCACATTTCCTGTAGTAAGTGTTATCAACTCTTGGGAGAAGAGACAAGAAGCTAATAAAAGCGATTGCCTTTGGGTGCTGTATTGAGGGAGTTTTGAGGGATGTGCTTTTATTTGGTATGTTTCTACTGTGTGCTTGAGTCTTTACCCTGTGTGTTGCTAAAATAAATCTCTAGGCCCAAGGTGGAGTCACTCCTTTCCAGGGTGCCCCATTAGCAATCCGAAATTTGAGAACATTCATGTCCCTGAGAAGGCAGGGTGTCCAGTCGGCCAGTCCCCAAAGGCCAAGCCCATTCTGGGCCTTCTCACTCCCAAAAAGGGTGGGAACTTCGCCTCAGCTAATCAGATATTTTCTATTTGTCTCATCCTTGTTTATTCTTTATCCTATAAAAGCTTCTTGAGATTGCCCACTTTGTGAAGTGTTAAATGTAGTTTGTATTGTCTAAATTGTCTTCTTTAATCACTTTTAAATAGGGTGTTACAATAACAGGGAAGAAATGTTTTAGAAAGACTACATATCGAAAGAGTGGAAACTAGGTTTCTTCACCACAGTTTTGACACCAACTCCAGCGTGTGTGAGTTTTCCCAGGCGATTCGTGGAAGCCTGCAGGGTGTCCTACAGCTCAAATCCTTTCTAACACCACCTGGAGAGAGCATCAGACCCCACAGGTTAGGGACTCAGATGCCACCTGCGAGTCCAGGCAGTCACCTGTACTTCTGACTGACTCTCGACTGGAGGTTCTCACGACTGCATCCTTGGGTTCAGTTAATTTAATAGAGGGGCTCACAGAACTCAGGAAACCAGTTTCCTTACTAGATGACTGACATATCATTAAAGGATACGACTCAGGAACAACTAGCTGGAAGAGATGCACAGGGCAAGAGAGAAAGGGAGTCAGGGAATGGGGCTCCCAGTCCTCGCCGAGCACCCCACTCTCCCTCAGTTCCCATGTTCTCAGCGACTGGAAGCTTTCAGAATCTCATCCTTTTGGGTTTTTGTGGAGGCTTCATTATGTAGGCATAACTGATTAAATCATTGCCCATAGGTGATTGACTCAACCTCCATTCCCTCTCCCCTCCCTGAAAATCAGGGGTTTGCAGCTGAAAGTTCTAACTTTCATTCCTGGTTGGTTCCTCTGGCAACCAGCCCCCCTCAGGTGGGTTCCAAAATTCACCTCATTAACATAACAAATAACGTCTTTATCAGCTTCAATTCAGGAAATTCCAAGGGTTTTAGGAGCGTTGCTTGAAGATCAAACACATATGTCTTATTATAAATCACCATATCACACTGACTACAGGGCTTCTCAGCATCCATAACTCATGCTAACACATTTTTAATCCCTAAAGGTAGCCAAATCCTGGAAATGGCATGCCTCAGAACACTTCTGGAAGCACCGACCTGGCCAACACTGAACCCTCACCATCCAGGAGAGAGTTGAAGGTGGCCAATGCTGGGCATTTTACCAGTAAAATACAGTAAAACAAATACTGGCAAATTAGTTACCGGTAAAACACAGGCTGGTCCTTCCACCCAGGTGAACAATGTGCCCTGAGATATGACGCTCCTTTCAGCAACTTTGGGTCATCCTCGGGGTAGTACATTCTTGAGAGGAGTCCCGCAGGGAGTCACGGTCTTTCTGGTTATACCTCACTTTGGGGATGAACCACCTGTAAGTTCCCCAGGAGCTGGAGGCAGGGGGACTTGGAGGGCTACGGCCCTCTGCACCCCATTCCCCTTCCTTGTCCCTTTCTTGGCTTTATAGGCTCTCTCCTGGCTTCTTTGCCTTCTCTTGTCCCCTCCAGATATTGAGGCAGATGCTTTTCCACCTCCTCACCTGCTCCTTTTAGGGGATGGGGAGGAGGGAGGTAAGAGAGGATGACATTTTAAATTCTAGTAATGATTTTACTATTTATCCCAAAGGTCCCCAGGCATACAGCACACCTAGTGATCTATCAGGGCTTCCCTGGTGGCTCAGACAGTAGAGAATCTGCCTAAAATGCGGGAGACCTGGGTTCAATCCCTGGGTTGGGAAGATCCCCTAGAGGAGGGCATTGCAACCCACTCCAGTATTATTGACTGGAGAATTCCGATAGACAGAGGAGCCTGGCAGGCTACAGTCCTTGAGGTCGCAAAGAGTCAGACACGACTGAGCGACTAAGCACACAGTGATCTATCAAAAGCACTGGAAGTTAACCGAACCAACCCTTCAACTGTTGCTACTCAACCAATAATGGTGACCATTCTGTAGCTGCAAACACATCAAATCCTAATCATTTCTTTCCTCACTAAATGAGTTGCTGCTGCTGCTGCTGCTAAGTCACTTCAGTCGTGTCCGAGTCTGTGTGACCCCATAGATGGCAGCCCACCAGGCTCCGCCGTCCCTGGGATTCTCCAGGCAAGAACACTGGAGTGGGTTGCCGTTTCCTTCTCCAACGCATGAAAGTGAAAAGGGAAAATGAAGTCACTCAGTCGAGTCCGACTCTTCACGACCCCATGGACTGCAGCCTACCAGGCTCCTCCATCCACGGGATTTTCCAGGCAAGAATACTGGAGTGGGGTGCCATTGCCTTCTCCACTAAATGAGTTAATAGTCATCTAAAGGGCTCATAACAGGGCCTGGCATGTGGTGACTGCTGGTTTTGTTTTGTTTAGCCATTATTATATCATCATACTCTACATTCAACATTTCTCACTATTTAACAGCCTCTGGAATTATCCAGACGTTCAGTGAACAGCATTATAGCATGAATGTGGAAAGAAGAGATAAGCATGTGACTGGACCCACAAAGTAAGTAAGATTTCCACAGCAGTAGGAAAATGAGGATAGAACCATAGGGACTTCCCTCAAGGTCCAGTGGTTAAGACTCCAACTTCTACTGCAAAAGCACGGGTTCCAACCCTGTTTGAGGAATTAAGATCCCTCATACTGAGCTATGCAGTCAAAAACACACACTGTAGATCCACAGAGCTGTAGATAATGAGATTCTCTCACAGCCATGGATGCTAACTCAGGTGTCTCCCATTTTGTACTGCTCCAGTGTGACTTCCTCCACCCACAAGCAAGTGGTTCTCAAATTTTGGCACAGGTCAGAATCCCTTGGAATCCCTCAGATGCTTGCTAAAAAGACCATCGGCTCCACCCTCCTGAGTTTCTGAATTAATAGGTTGGGGTAGATCCGGAGAATTTGCATCTGAAACAGATTTTCAGATGCTGCTGACGCTCTTCTTTGGGAACCACTGCCCTTCGTGTTAACTTAGACCCTGGCATTTAAATAAACCTTTTGCTCAGATCAGGGCACGGGTCCAGCTTGTCACCATTCATCAAGGTCCTGTCATTCATTGTGTTTGTTTTGCGGCACCTTTGCTTGTGAGAGGCATGCCCCCTTCTACAGGTCCTTGTACAGGTCACTGATGAAAATGTGAACCGGACTGGCAAAGGACAAAATCCAGGTCAGGTTAATTAAAACCCTGCTTTAGGTTCAATCCATTATAATTACAGCGGTAGTTCTCAATCCTGATTAAACTTTAACATCACAGGGGAAGGTTAAAAAACAACCAAAAAAACAATTTTTAAAAAAAATCTCTCCAAGTGATTCTAATGTGCAACCAGGGCTGAGAACCGCCATCCAGAGATCTTATAGGTTTAACTTGTTGCTGCTGCTGCTGCTAAGTCGCTTCAGTCGTGTCCGACTCTGTGCGACCCCATGGACTGCAACCTACCAGGTTCCTCCATCCATGGGATTTTCCAGGCAAGAGTACTGGAGTGGGGTGCCATTAATTTGTTAAATCAACCCAATTGAGCTGTCCTGCCCACGTAGTTTCATTTAAGCTATTGTGTGGGATGTTGTCAAAACCTTTGCTGACATCATGTGTGTTTTTCCACAGCTGGATCATTGCTCTTTCAAAACCATAAAATTATATTGGGCTAGCATGACATGGTTTTAGGGAATCATACAAACTTTAAAGATCAGATTTAAATATGTTTATAGTTGTTGAGGCCTTTTGCCTGGGGTTGATGTCAAGCTCACAGAATTGTATCCATTTAGTTTATATAATCCCAATGTAATATGTGTGTTCTGCTCAGTTGTGTCTGGCTCTTTGCAACCCCATGGGCTGTAGCCAGCCAGGCTCCTCTGTCCATGGGATTTTCCAGGCAAGAGTACTGGGGTGGGTTGTCATGTCCTCCTACAGGGGATATTCCAGACCCAGGGATTGAACCTGCATCTCTTGCATCTCCTGCATTGGCAGGCAGGTTCTTTACCACTGCGCCACCTGGGAAGCTCCCAGTGTAATGATATTTAACATTTATTGCTTGTTGACTTTGTCTCAGCCACAGTGCTTAGTGCTCTTTTTAAATATCCAATCCTACAAAATAGATACTGTTATTTCTATTTTACAGATGTGAAATCAAGTTTCAATTTTAGCTGACTCCAGGGCTCGTGCTTTTAAATACTAGCTGTTGCTTCCATTTTTAATTGCGAGACACCATCTTGTTCTTCAAATGTTTTATGATGTCTTACAAGGATGCTAAAGATATGAGGAAGCATGAAATAAATAACTGGAATAAAGACAGACCAGAGAGAAGCAAAATGAACTGTGGATCAGAACAAAATGTTTGAGCATTTGCTAACTGCAGGGTCACTGGTTTGGCTTTGAGTGTTCTGAAAAGTCAAAATAGGAACACATGTTCAATTGCTCAGTCAGCACTGAACGCAAACATTGCTCAGGAGAAGTATCTGGGAAACCTGGGGCTTCTTAAAGATGATACTGAGGATTAAAGGAATGTCTGCAAAAACATCCTCATGATCTATGCAGACAAGAGTGTCACAGGACTCAGTGAACCACAATTTATACCATCCACTTCCTCCCTCATAAAAAAACAAACAGAATTTTGGCTTGCTTTATACTTCTTCAAAAATTTCTTCATTCCCATTTCCAGTACCTTTCCCATCACTAATCACTCACTCCAAAAGAAGATTAATAACCACCATGCAAGTCTTGGCTCACATTTTCTCAGTACTCCAGAATGTAATAATAATAGTTGGAGTAGTTAGGATTTCCTTTTACAGTTTCACAGTTTCTTGGCTCACCTTTCCTTTTGGATTCTCGTGCATGAAATCACACCTGACTTTAAGGAATGAGGTTTCCCCTTGCATGAAGTCGATGTGCTATTTCCCAGGCGGCTGTCAGGTCTGCAGGTGAGGTTAGCGTGAACGGGAATAACAAGGTGCCCGTCACAGTGCCAGTGCACCGGCCCATCCCTCCATGCAGCTTGATAATGTGGAGTCAAGAACAGCAGATTCCCTCGTGTCAGTTGAAACCAGTGATGAGACCCATAATTTGTCACTTACCTGTATGAGACTATACAGTAATGGGAGTTTTATCTTGAAAGATATCAGTGTTTTCTTGCCATCTGAAAAAGACATGATGTTAAACGTGCTGGGATTTTTGAAAGGAGATCTGTTGACACAAGACTGATGGTTAGGATAGAATCATGCATGATTTGGAAAGTACTCTGTCATCTTCTAACATTAAGCCAGGTAACTCCTCTTTAGCTGGTTCCTTATCCTTCAGATCCCACCTTGAGTACCGGCTCCTCAGCTGAGCCTTCTCTGACATCTCTGAATAGGCAGTCCTTGTCCCTTGATGATTTTTTGTTTACTTATTGCAGTCAGTAAACATTCCCTATTCTGCTACACAGAAGGGCAGCAGGACTTCCCTTGTGGTCTCAGGGCCTAGATCAGGGTTTGGTTCATAGTAGGGGCACTGTAACCACCTGCTGGAAAGAGTGAAAACAGCCAAACACGTGGCTGTGGAGTCAGGCTCTGAGGAGAATGTTGGGACCAAGTCTACATCATGAGAAGAGAGTGAGGCTGTTCTGATATCCGGAGTGATCACAGAAACATAAAGGGTGAAGGAGAGGGCTCCTGAAGGAAAAGCTCATTTCATCATTCCTGATAATCAACATGAACAGATGATTAGAGCAAATGAAATTTAGGAGTAAAGGTGATTGCCATGTGCCTCAGAGGAAGGAAAATGGAACACGAAATCCTCAGTGGGAAGTACAGGAAGAGCTGAGGTGGGCAGAACATTGCCATATACGTCAACCTGCCCCCTCCCACATCCACCAAGCACACTTTCCGCCACTTCCCTCACGCGAGGCTTCACCATCTGCACCGATTCCCTTGAGATGGTGCCCCAGGATCACCCAGCAGGGGCTAAGAACCAAAGCCACAGGGTCAGCTTTTCCTACAGTTGGAAGAAACGAGGAATACGATTAGAGGTTTAGGAAGAACCACTATCAAGAACAGCAGAAAGAAGACACCTAAAACACAGACCCACATAACGAATGAGGTGGAAACAATAGCAGGAAGATGTAGCCAGAAGAGCGAGGAGAAGCAGGCAAATCTAAGGGGGATGAAGAATGCTGCAACCCTGTCTCCCCGTGGCCCTGTCAGGCGTCCAGGCTAAGCCTGTGAAGCTCCTCTCTGCTCCACACAGCCGAGCACTCCTCAGGCCCCTGCAGGACGTCGGGAAAGGGGCACAGGGAGGGGGCAGGGGCAGGTGGCAGGCAGCCATGGACGAGGAAGACCCTGCACCAGTGCCTCCACCCCCGCCCCGTTACGGAGAGCGCTGGGCTAGGAAAGGGAAAGCACAAAAAAAGACTATGAGAATGTGCCATGGAAAGGGCTTTGTCCGAAAAGGATGCTTGGTGTGTTATTGTTTAGGTCATCTCTTAACCAAAAATTACATGCACGTTTACTTAAACGATCTTGGAAATGCTTTTATAACTTGTTCAAAGCTTTCCAAATGAAGAGTTTGAGTGTTTTTTAGTCCTTGATTAAAAATATAAAAGTCTAACACATTTTAATTAGTTCACATTAATCTGCCTTAGACAAAGATGAAAATTTACTAGCCAGGTATTCACAAAAAGCCTTTGCATAATTGATGAGTACATGTGAACTAATGCACAGCCTGACTTACTGTGACCAGCAGTGCCCTTTCTCCATTTAGAGGTTGGAAGCCATCTTTTTTTCAGCCATGGCAGTGCACTCAAACCAACCATCACACTAGGCTGAACTTGGAAACTGACATTGGAATTACTGTGTCACGGTCTTAAAACAATATTTAAAATGAAGTGTTTATTGTTCTCCTTAAAGACACTGGATATCAACTTTTTAATCGTTAGTATTTTTAAACTATTTTGTTTCACCTCATTTAAAACTTCTATCTATATAATTTAGTGAAACTTTAAAATAAATATTCAGATAATGATATAAGTTCAAATGACTTGCTAATAAGGGTTTTCAACCAAAACAGTTGATTATTCACTTTAGAGATATGAAAGCAATTAATCTATGAAGTGTAAGTACTAAGAACATTCTTTTTCATCTTTTGTTACCAATTTTAATTAATAACTGCTGTAGCTGCTCCATACCCCAGGTCTTATATTTCCCTAATCATTCTGGTCGTTTCTAAAGATGGCAACAAAAAACTTTACCTACTAGGAAGTTCCACTTCTTAAAAACCAAAGGCAATTCTGTGATCTTTTTTTTTATTTAGGCAATACAAGGGTTTTAGAAGTCTAAAGTAAAAAAAGAAATGACTGTCAAGAACAAAGGTTGGACCCAATTAATTGAAACCTGTTGCCGTAGCATTTCTCTGCCACACATAGACAGACTGGGGAGTGCCTCTGTTTTTTTTTTTTTTTTTTGTGGGGGGTGTTTTTTTTAATTATTTATTTTGGCTGCAATGGTTCTTCAGTGCTTCTCTAGTTGTGGTTTGAGGGCTTCTCGTTGCGATGGTTTCTCTTGTTGTGGTCACAGGCTCCAGGTGCTCGGGCTTCAGTAACTGTGGCACACAGGCTCAGTAGTTGAGGCATACAGGGCCCAGCTGCTCTGAGGCTCATGGGATCTTTCTGGACCAGGGATGGAACGCGTGTCTCCTGCATTGGCAGACGGATTCTCAACCACTGGACCACTGGGAAGTCCTCCCCTCTGGTTTTAACTCAGGACAAATTAAGGACCCTGGAGACTCCATATCTCAGGAGAGAACCTGAGTTGGGCTCCTTACTATACAGATCACCCTTCTAGAAAGTGAAGCAGACCTTTCCTTGCCTTGAACTTTAATGCCATCAGAAGTGATTTGCAGAACTCACTGGAATTAAAGCTGGGTGATGTGAATTATTAACTAGTCAGTCAGGAGACTGAGGATCCCCCTGACCCTGCAGGCAACCATTAGCTGAAGCTCTCTTCTCAGTTTTTCCCTTTGTAAAATTAGATAGAAAATGATTTTCCAGTATGAAACAGAAGGTTCTTTCCAATCTGAGATATTTTGAGCTATCCCAAACCCTTAAAGTAGTTTCCATTTAGGACAATATGGCCGGTAAATTATTTTTACATTGCAAGTTTCTGGATCTTAACCTGTAGAATGTTTGGTCACACTTGATAGAGGGAAGTTTCATACAGGGGTTTCCCCTATGGCTCAGCAGGTTAAAAAATCTGCCTTCCAACACAGGAGATGAAGATTTGATCCCTGGGTGGCAAAGGTCCCCTGGAGGAGGAAATGGCAACCCGCTCCAGTATTCTTGCCTGGAGAATCCATGGACAGAAGAGCCTGATGGGCTACAGTCCATGGGGTCGCAAAGAGTCAGACAAGACTGAGCATATGGCACAACGATGATAGAGGAAAGGAGATGGAAGGCCGGGGTGTTCCGACATGTCAGCTGTGGTTCCTGCAGTTTTTAAGTCTTCAGTGTCATACTATCAGCGACAAAGTCAAAACCAGTCTATGAATTCTAATCCTACGGATCACAAATCATATATACTTAGCTGGAGGGCCTCCGTTGAATGACTCACATATGCATGCTCTCATTCAGGTTAGGCAGGTTCCAAAATTAATTGTCCTGGTGTGTATTACATCAGTTTGGTTAAGCCAGGACTACTTTTCCCTGTGTCCCCTTGCCTCACGGTTCTAAATTAGAATTAACTCAAAGACATGCTTGTGTGATTTTTAAAAGGTAAAGTGAAGCCAGGGCCACTTTTCTCTGAAGGGCATCAGTCAAGTACGGTGACGGACAGGCATGAGGTGTCTGTGGGTCGATTTGTCCTCGTTCTCCACCTCCAGCTCTTCTTCCCGTGTTCCGACCTTGAGCAATTACCAAGGCTGGCTCCAATCCCACCTCCAAACACTGGCTGTAGATGCAGAGGTGGTCACTGCGTGGTGGCCACAGCTGCCCCCAAGCCCTCACCCAGGCCTATGTCGGCACCTACATGCGTTCTGCCTCTCAGAAGGGCCTTCTGAGTTCTCATGAGCACCTCCTTCTGCACCTTCCCCTCTGCAGCTTCTCGAACAGTAGTATTTTCTCTTATTCTGGTAACAACTTCTGCATCCTACAGCCCTCAGAGCAATCTTTTTCCCCCAATTCACCAACCGAACACAGATCCCCAAATGAACACTGTTGTACTATCTACGTGTGACTCCTCACAGGGCCCCCAACTGAGTGTTCTGCCTCACAGGGTGCTTCCTGGGGATTCAAGGTCTTCCGTCTGAGAGGGTATGCTGCCGCTGCTGCTGCTAAGTCGCTTCAGTCATGTCCGACTGTGTGTGACCCCATAGACGGGAACCCACCAGGCTCTCCCATCCCTGGGATTCTCCAGGCAAGAACACTGGAGTGGGTTGCCATTTCCTTCTCCAGTGCATGAAAGTGAAAAGTGAAAGTGAAGTCGCTCAGTTGTGTCCGACTCCTATCGACCCCATGGACTGCAGCCTACCTGGCTCCTCCATCCATGGGATTTTCCAGGCAAGAGTACTGGAGTGGGGTGCCATTGCCTTCTCCCTGAGAGGGTATACATTTTATCAAAAGACAGACAACATACAAGTGCACACGAGTGTGTGCATACAGTTGTGTGTTGGGGAAGAACACAACAGGAAACTTTCTTAGTTTAAAAACTTGCCTCTGTGAATCCTCAGGCAATGATGTGAACCATGACTTTTATCTGACCCCAGCTAAGACACAGGTGACTGTCCAACCTGTAAACACAGGCCCGTGTCCACTGTCCTCTCCACCCAGCGCCATCTCATGACAGCACCCATTGGCACATACCACGGATGAGTCTGGTCTGAGCAGCCCTACTATGTACACAGAGTAGAGGTGTCACACTTGGGGAGCAATACTTGAAAAACAAGACACCAATCCCTCAGAGAACTCACTGCTGGTTAGGGAACAGTCACACTCTGACCTACAGGTGTTCATATACATGCTAAGTCACTTCATTCATGTCCAAATCTTTGCAACCCTATGGACCATAGCCCGCTATGCTCCTTTGTCCATGGACTTTTCCAAGCAAGAACACTGGAGTGGGTTGCCATGCCCTCCTCCAGGGGATCTTCCTGACCCAGGGATTGAACCCACATCTCTTACGTCTCCTGCACCGGCAGGCAATTACCGAGGCTGGCTTCTTCACCACTAGTGCCACCTGGGGTGGTCCTTCAGCCTTTTGCTGAAAAGCAAAAACCCAACATTAAAAAAAAAACAGAAACGCATAAAAGTATGAGTATGAATTATTTGTTTTATTGCTTTGTATCTTATTTAATGCAGAGTTGATGTTTTTGAGTAATGGTAATAAGATGTCCAAAATTCAACATTATTAAACATTCAAACAGTAAAGAATGTGGGAAAAAGATCTCACATGTTAACTCCGCTAAATTATAGCTGGTGGAACAATTCATAATAAAGGCTATAGGCTTGTCATCATGGTTTATGACACGGGCAACGGTAGAGTCCCGGTGTCAACCAACTGTGTAGGCACCAGGGGTGGCATGTGTACCTCCCTTGGAAACATCTGGAAAGATCTAGAAAGACTCCGGGTATAAAAACCCTTCCTTTCACCTCAGGCTTGAAAGACACACCCACCACAGAGGGTGTCAAAGAACTCCTGTGGAATAGAAGTGGTTATGATGATAAAGACCAGAAATGGTTCTGCTGTCGAGAAGTGAACTTGCTTACACGTCCCCTCTCTAATCTACCGCCCGCTCTAGCTTGTCATGAGCAAGGGCCTCAGGTGGCGACCAGATGACACCAGGCAGCGGCCTTTGGACGGCTGAAGGCACTGGATCTCCTCATCCTGAGGGAGTGGGTCACTGGGTTGTGACTTACACTCAACACACACATCCTACCATGAAAAACTGCTCTCAGCTGCCATACATTTGATGTAATTCCAGGCTGAAAAGTCTGAAGACTTTAAAACCCCAGAATGTCTGGGGCCCCTGAAAGTCCTGACGTGCTGGGCAACTTCAGCAAGGAATCTGATTCCCAAGGGGTGGAGGCTCGAAGGGACACAGGCTGCTCACATCACATGGCAGCACAACATAAATACGTGACTCTACAGTGTGGATATGAGACACCACAGTGAAATAATAAATACTTCAAAATCTACAGCTGTCAGTCACACGCTGGCCATACCCGGTACAGTCTAAAAACTGGTGATTTTCCCATAAAAACATGTATCTACAGTGAATGCGACCAATACTTAATAAGGGCTAAGCAAAAACATATGAAAACTATTCTTCAAAGACAAACTTCATTAAATATCAAGCATAGTGACCAAATTTAAGATGTCAAATTTAAGTAAATCACTTTTGATTTTTCCCAGGGGTAATTTGGGGTTTCCGCAACAAGAATGGTCAAGGGCCAACTGCACCCCACCGGTGATGCTGAGGGTGTAAGTCATGCAGACCCTCTTGGAAGAACAATGGACACATCTTTGCCAGAGGAAGCATACCTCCAGCCTCTTCATTCTCTGAAATACCAGAGAACAAATGCCCTTTACAGACACAGTGATGCTGAAAAAGAAAGCAACAAAGAAACATAAAGGTGCATTTATTCGAGTCCATGCCATCTAATCTACTGAGTACAGTAATTAAGACTGGAAAAGGGAAGAATTAAACTTAAACAACAACAAAAACACTGGGACGTTCGTCCCCTGCATTGTGAGTCAGTTCAGAAGAATGTGTGTGCTGGCAAGCCAGTCTCCTCCCTGAGAAGCACGCTTCGTTCTCCGTTCTCCTCCAGCATTTTCATCTCTCTCAGTTAAGGCCTGGACAGTGTCAGGGTGGTGGCCACACCTGTTCTGGAGCTGTGGGCTGGCAGGAGCTGGGCCCCAGGCCATCAGTCACCCGAGGGCTTGGGCAGTGTGGGGTCAGACTCCCAGCTGCCCAGCTCTGCCGTCTGCCTCCGGAGCTGCTCCACCGTCTGCAGCAGGGCTGACCTCTCCAGCTCCAAGGCCAGGGTCGCCTGCTTCAGCTTGCTCTCGCTAGTCAGGAGCTTCTCAACAGTGGCTTCCAGGCTCTGGATCCTCCCATTGGCGACCTGGAGAATAAAAGAAGACATGTGAATGTAACTGCCTGGGAGACGGTGGGAGATCCATTGTGTGCTCTGCTGTCCAGCCTTGGGGGAACTGTGGAGCCTAATTCTGGCAGAGACACACCTTTCCGCATTTATTATCACTTCTGGCCACAAAAGACTCTATTTCCCAGGCTCCCTCAAGGGTGGGCTGGGCCATCCGGAGACCCTCCAACGTCTTTTTCCTCTGTGTGGCTACTCTGGAAGCCACACGTGGAGACAGTGGCTTCCCAGTGCGGAGGAAGCCTGGTCCCCGAGTTGCCTACTGGAGACAGCTGGGAAATGGTCCAAGACTGCTTCGTGGAGACGAGGTGGTGAGTGTACAGTGCTGAGTGTACAGTGCTGAGCCCTGGGATCCAGGGTGCTGTTATTGCAGCACAGTCTGCCTGCTCTGACAAACACAGGCAGCTACAGGTGCACACTGGTCTTAGACAGACCATCCAAATGGTTTCTATGTGAAGGCCCACGTAAGAACAGCTCTCTAACCTGAACCTTTCGTTTTCCCTCCAGTACCAACAACCGGCATTTCCCCCAGAACGTGTGGAGCGCCCAGGGGACCGAGCTCTGCTAAGAGGGTCACATGTGTGGCCTCACTGACCAGACACCAGTCGTGTCCCCACTCCCCCCAGTCTGTATCCTCAACACTCAGTCAGTGTCTGGCAGCCCTTCCAGGCGCTTCTCTCTAGCAACGGACTCTCCTCCTCTTTTGAGTCCTCTTGGACAGGCTTCCCAGGCAACCACAGAATTGGCTCCAGCTGTCCGCTGCATCCCCCCACATTCAGGCCCAGAGTCTGCAAGGCACTGCTCTGGCTCACTCATCCGCCCAGCCCTCTTCGTGTCCCCATGGACTAAATGGTGTTTTTTTTCCCCCTCATTTTCAAAACAAGGGAAACAGTTTTTTGAGCAAGGTAACACCTGTGCCAGACAGACAATTTATGACTCAAAGCTGAGCTCCAGCTGTGACACTGGAACACTCAAAACAGAAAGAAAAAAGGCCTGAGACCCTAAGTCTGTCAGTTACCGGGCAGCAGGTAGTCACACTCAGGGGCTAAGTCCAAGCAGCCCTCTCAGACCCTCATACTCCTGCCCACAGTCAAGGCCTACAGCCGGTCCCACCTTATCTCCTCCAGGGACCACTCCTGCCGAGGCCATGGCACTCCCAGGGGTACCTGCCAGCTTAGCAGTGAGCTGTTATGCATGGTTGTTTACTGTTTGGCATGAATGTCAGGTCTCCTCCTCAATCAGACTGAAGCTCTCTCACCCTGCATGTGGGTCTGATCTCCCATAGGCACCCAGCTCACAGACACTCAGTGACTCAATGATTATTATGAAAAACGCACATCCCTTATCATATGGCAGTATCAGGCGTGTCTATGCAATTGTCTCATGCGTGCTGCTGGACAAAAGAGGTTAGACAGTTTAGTCTCCAGCTGCCAGAGGACAATCTTCAGTGTTCAACAAGAAAATAAATGGGGTTTTGGTATGTCCAACTATATGAATGGAACGGAGTCAAAACACAGGTCAATTTTGATAGTTTGGGGAAAAAAACAAAGATTTATGTTGGAAAATTAAGTAATGCACTGAACACCTATCCCTGGGCTCCGAAAACTGTTTTAAAAAATAAAAAGAAAAAAAGGAAGAGAGCCTCATAGAACTTCTGTGGTCTGGCTGAAAGATAGTAATTCCATGTGACTCAGAGGGTAAAGGGAAGACTACACTCAGGCCCCCACAAACTAACTTGCCATAATCCCTAGCACAACTCTTTGAACATCTGTTGTTACTAATTACCGCCTGATGCCTTTCTGGAGGGCTATAGAAGTTGGAGCAGTTTTTCACAACTCCTCTCCTCACAAGGAGTGAAGTTCACAGTATCATGGAAGCAGCACCAAATTACCTCCCCTTTTTACCACAATCCCACGTGGGTATCAGCCTAGTAAAATCAACCTTCTATTGGAGTGCTATTTTAACAAGACAAATGCTTCTAACGGAGATCTGAGCTTTCCATCCTGCTGTATTTCAGGGATCAGCTGTTTGTCTGGAGGGATTTAAAATTCCCACCTACACTGCAGGTCCTTACGTGCAAGACAAGGTTCTTTGTCCCCTGGCGCCTCCCCTTCAGGTTACAGCTGAGATCCCCCTGGAGAAATCACACCCAGACTCGGTCATTTTCACAGTTAGGATATCTCTATCTTAGGGGAACACAAAGCCGACTTTGAGAATGTGACTGGGAGTCAGGACTGGGTAGGCTAAGCCTTTTCTTTGTTCCTCTACAGTAACTATCTACTAGGTTATACTGGCATAAAATCCCTGCTGGGAAGAGTACATTTTAGACAAGGGTTGACTGATTAAGCTCCCAAATGCTGGCCTTTCTCCCATCACTGCCAAGTTTGCATCTGCAAAGCAGCAACTTTTAGGCAGAAAAATAAGAGGCTTAGATCAGGACGGAAAGCTTATTCTAAGGACAGCCTAGAACACCACAGAATACATATTTTGAAAATAATACAAATTTTTCTCCACAGTAGCTCAAAAGTAATTTTTAAACCCCACCTCCACCAACAGACACATTTCCATAACAATGATAGCTGTACCACCGATCAGATCATGACACTTAAAAAGCAGATGATACGGTTACTTTACTCCATCTGATTGGTGGAGGAGTCGTGCAGAGCAGTAAGGTAATTTTCTGTCCTTGTCACATAAATGAGGAAATCAGAGCAGATGGGTGACAGTGGGTGACACTGGATCTGGCAAGACCTGGGTCTCTGGTCTGCATCTCTGTGCTCACTCCCTCTTGCCCTCCAGCATATGCGATCTGGGTATGTCCCCACCCACATTTATGCAGGCCAAGATGGAAACTTCCAGAGGGGAGAATCGTGCCCTTCGTGAACCTAACTTTTGTATTTGTACCAAGGACTCACAATTATGATCACAGCTCTGGTTTATTCTGTTATTCCTCACTTGATGTCACTTTGAGGACCTAGCTGGTTTTGCTCCTGAAAGCTCCTGCCTTTGATTCTCCCATCATTATTCAAAGCACAATGGCTGGTGTTTGGTTAATAGAACCAGAGCGCCGTGGACCCAAGCTCAGTTCTTGGCACACCTCCTGAAAGGGTAAGTGTAGAAACAGTCTCTCAGAAAGTTCCAGGACAGTCCGACCTTAGCAAAGGATAATCTGTCTGCTCCCTGACAAACCGGAACAGCTCTCCTGGGCCACCTTTGATCCCAACTACAAACAGAGCAGAAAGGGCCTCCAGCGGCGGGAAGCTCAGCCTGCGGGCCTCTGGTGAGTTAATGAACCACCACATGCTCAAGGCTCAGGTGGCGGCCTTGTAAACATGCCCTACCTGCAGCTGTTCAAGGAGGTCAAGGTTCTGTTTGCGTAAGCTGCTGTTGGTCTTCTCTAGTTTGTCCATTCTTTGGTTGTCACTGAGAGGAGAAGAATCGATAAGCTCTTCCTGAAGCACGTGGTACTCAACTTCATAAGCTTGTAACTGTTTCGAGATGTCCGTCTCAAACACCTGTCTCACAGAAAAGTCATCAGGCATTGGAAATGAGAAAAATCACACACACACACTCCCACTCTCTCACACACATGTGACCATGTCAGTGGGTATCCACTGAGCACCTACTCTGCACCCAATGCTATTTAGTGATAAACACAGAAAACTCTCTGAATGGAGAAGAGAATAATTTTACTTGGGAAGAGAGAATTTAAGGAGCATTTGGAAATAAACTGAGAGAAACAATAAGTATAGGGCTTTCGTGGTGGCTCAGTGGTAAAAGAATCCATCTGCTAATGCAGGAGACTTGGGTTTGATCTGTCAGTCAGAAAGATCCCCTGGAGAAGGAAATGGCAACCCAGTTCAATATTCTTGCCTGAAAAATTCCATGGACTGAGGAGCCTGGTAGGCTACAGTCCACAGGGCCACAAAGTGTAAGACATGTCTTAGTGACTCAACAACAACAATTGTCAGTGTAGGTCTCTGATGCCATTTTTCAAAGGCAAAACCTTATTTTTTTAAAAGCTTAAAAGAGTTTCTTTTTAATTCTTATCTCAGTATTCAGATCTTTTTTCTCTGAAAATTCTATTAGATACATCAACTATGGGTCAACGACAGAATAAAACAAAAGAATCACAGCCCTACTTGCCCAGTCACCAGGTCAAAGTTTAATTATAGTTCAGCTGGGTTTTCAGAGTTACAAGAACAGCTAAGTAATGGAACTGTTTACTGAAAAACCCTTTTCTGCACATAAGAGATGAAGAAATGAGCCAAAACCCAAATGTCACCCACATAGATGAGTGAATATGAAACAATGCCTGACTTGCCTTTCTTCTTATAATAGTAACAGTCATGAAAAAAACCACTCGTGTGAAAAACAACCCCAAAGTGCACAAGTGAGTGAGCTGTTAATGTTTGTACTTTCTCTTGGTGAGTGAGCTGGACCGAGGCAGGGCCGAAGAGGGAAGGGGTCCGAAGGCAGAGGCTGCTGCCGCCCCAGGCGTGAAACCCCGGCACACATCTGAGAATTCAGTCACCATGTAAGAAAAACCAGCACGATCAGAACACACGTTTAGAGAATGAAATTAGTATTTTCAAGGGCAGAAACTGCCTCTTCACAGCATTTCCTTAAGAAAGAAACTCCAACACAGTTAAAATCAATGAAAAACTCATTTCCCTGGACGGCATCCTCTTAGCATTTAAACATGAATGAGCCCTATCTTTCCTGAAATCAATTTTAAAAATCTATGTTTACTTTTTCACCATTCCCAGAAATTTTCTCTTCCTTGAGATAAACTTTTCCACTTCCTGGCTTTCAATTTAATTCAGTGGCTAATACTAATCAGGCACAAAAGTCACTCCAGGACAAAAAAAACAGAACACATTCCATTTGTGATGTGTGTGTGCATGTGTAGCTGACTGGATTGACTTGATTCTCTCCTGTCCATCAGAGTGACCCTGAGCTCAGCAGGGATTATCATCTCTGTTCCACAGTCAGGAAAACTGACCCAGGAGCTTTCAGACAGCCCTCTAATGGGAGCTTGGCTGGCAACTCCCTGAATGACCATGAATAAGTTACCTGACCTTTCCCGGCCTCAGTTCCTGGCCTCCCCTATGGGCTGATAACCCCTACCTCCCAGCATCTGTGGGAATCGTGAGACACACACCTGGCAAGCTGAGCTAAGGGATCTGCTTCCCACACTTATCATGAAACCCCTCGCATCCATGCTTGTGCTGCAATGAATGGCAGAGGCTGCCACACCATGGAGCCTCTGACTAGCTCAGCACAAAGGCTGCACACACGCAAACCAAGACATTCATGTGTAATCACACATACAGTCAGGGATAAATGCCACGCGCACACACACATCTCTTTTTTCACCCAGGTTTCTAAGTGAGGTCCTAACCTGGAACACCCGGGGATGAAACCTTGGGCCTTTGATGCAGAGGGGCTGAGGTCAGGGGCTCTCGGCTGTGCACAGGGCGGAGTGCTCTCGCAGGCCCCCATTAATCCCGAGGAACCATCCCAGGTCACAGGCATCTCTGTTTAATTGCATCACCACCTCCTGGTGCCAAAACACACACAGCCTTGCAGTCATGCCCAGAAATCTATCCCCGACTGCGGCAGCACGCAGCTGGCAGTGACAGCGCCTGGTCCTCCAAGGGTGTTTTTTCACATTGCTGTATATTCTTCAAAACCGCAATTATAAATGGCTTCGTGGTATTCTATCAAGTTGATGCATCAATAATCATGTTAATCCAGTCATCGAATGTTGGCTATCTAGTTACTTGCAAGTTTCTGTTATAAATGACAACTCTAAACATCTTCATATGTACTGTTTTTCCCATATTTTGGCTTATTTCCTAAGCATGCATTCCAAGAAATGGGATTACTGAATCAAAGGATACGAATATTTTACTGGCTTATGATACACACTGCCAAATTGCTTCCCGAATGGGAATAATCAACACACAATGCCACTAGCAACATTAAGAATGTGCCAGACACAGTACACCCTTGGCATTGGGTACTGGCCTTAAAATGTTTCATTCTGTTAATCTAGGCAGGTAAAGAATTATACCTTATTTACATTTAAATTATGCACAAAGCTACATACTTCCCCAGCTATTATTAATCTGCTCTATGAGTCTCCTTTAGTGAACTCCTTTGCATTCTTGGCTCATCTGCTATTGGACACTCAGTGTCTTTTTCTCTCTGCTGTCTGTGGACACTACAATGAAGCCATCAACCTTGACGGCAACAGAACTAGTCACATACTTTCCACCCTCCCCACCCCCACACCCTTCCCCGCAGCTGGGGTGGTGGGGGGCGGTCTCAATGGTGCAGCTTCTGCCCAGGTATCAAAATAAAGGGGTTCAATGTCTGTGGGGAATTTAAAAATAGTAATAAACTCAACTGAAAGTTGGTCTGCTTTTTATTATCACCACAATGCAAGCAATTCTCAACAATGCCAGGGGTAAAGGACGCCTCCCCACCATATCCCTACCCTCTTGGTATGGCAGCGATTAGCCTTTTAACAAACTTTCAACAGCACAACCTGCCTGAGCCGCGAGGACTCCTCCCAAGGCAGAAGGGGCAGCCTCACCACTGTGATTCTGAAGAGCATCTTCTGAACAAGGGAGCTTTGGCGAGATGCCGATTTCTCTCCTACCAGCTCAAGCAGAACCGAGACCTGTCTGGCGTGTTTATGATGGAGTCACCCACTGCAGCCTTTCCAAGGTGTGTGTGGCTCCCCCGGGGAACTTGCTGAAAGGCAGATTCTGACTCAGCAGGTCTGGGGGGGCGGGCCTGGATTCTGCGTAAGTTCTATGCAGTAGGACAATGGTACCGGTCAGGAGCCCACTTGAGGCAGGGCCTGCAGGATGCTGAATGTGGGCTATGGGCTCCATCCTCCCGACCCCCCTCCCCTACAATCTTCCTTGCACTGACCTGAGGCTGCAGGGCACGTGCTGTGATGAGACAGCCCTGACCTCCCTTCCCTTCCTTTCTGTTTATTCCCAGGGCTTCCCCCTTCCTGAGAGAGGGTTGTTAAGGCTTACATTCAACTGAACTAAGTCACGCTGAGCAGCTGCCCCAGAGCCCCTTGCCGCCGTGCCCTGGACCCTGTCAGCTCTGGGCCGGCCTCTCGGCGGCGGCTCTGAGCCTGTCTGTGTTGAGCGGGAGCTGCAGGGCCCCGTCCTTGGTGACTCTGCCCACCCTGGATGCAGACTGTGTCCCAGAGGCTCAAGTTGAGGTTTCCACAGAGAAGGCATTTAGTGAAACACAGCTCGTCTATCACAGGGGTGCACCCGGCTCCATCCCTTCTCACACAGGACAATTAACTCAGCCATGTGCAAGGAACACAGTACCATTTCCACCCTGCAGGCTCTCCAAAGGTGTACCTCTAAGCTGAAATTGAGACTAGAGCACCCTCTGCAGGAAGGGGAGGGGCAGCGAGAAAACAGAAAGCTTGACAGCCCACAGAGGTCAAGCTCCAGATGGACCGTGTGGGAGGGGAGAAGGGCCAGAGCTGCCTGGTACCGTGAATCTGGTTTCCCAGGGAGACCTGTGACAGGCTGAAAACCTGGACCTCAGAAGCAGATGCTGTGTCCCTACATGCCACATCCAATCCCCCACCTCCCCCCAAGAAAGCTGAAGCCGTGCCTAGAACATCTCTCACCCTGTGCCTTTGCACGTGCTATAACTGCGGGACAGTTGACTGCAGCTCGTGCACCAGGGCTGTCCCACCGCATGCTTTGCAAACAAAGCTTTATTTCAACACAGTCACTTCACTCCACACACACATTGGCTCTGGCCACTTTCAGGCTCCAGAGACTGAGCTGACCTCATGTGACCTTATGGCCCACAAAGCCTGAAATACTTTCTCCCTGGCCCTGTGTGGAAAAGGCCTGCTGCTGCTAAGTCGCTTCAGTCGTGTCTGACTCTGTGTGACCCCACAGATGGCAACCCACCAGGCTCCTCCGCCCATGGGATTTTCTAGGCAAAAGTAGTGGAGTGGGGTGCCATTGCCTTCTCCGAAAGAGAGTAAATGCTCGGCAAGGTCAGAAAGGAAAGCATCACAGGGTGGAGGATTCTGTCTTAACGGACAATACAGCAAAACTCTTGATTAAATGATACCTGGAGGCACTTGGTGGAGCTGAGTAGTTGCTAAAGCATTTGCCATGAGAGAGCCTCAGTCTGAAACAACATCTTTCCACTTCTTGGCCATGTGACTGTGGGCCAGCTAATTAACCACTCTGAACCCTAGGTTTCTCATGAGTTAAAACCAGATGTCTTCTCAGGAGGTCATGACTGAATAAGATCAGGTGTATATATGCAGAGTTGCTCAGAACCTGGCAAAAAGTAGGGCGTTGATAAGTCAGAGCGATTCACACTGAGAGGAGGGCGCCAGGGAAGTAAAAGCCTCTCTTGAGAAGAAAGTGCAGAGTTGAAAAGCGCTGCTCCTTCACAAGTAAATGAAACGTGCAGAGACCCAAAGCGGCACCGGGGCTAAACCCTCTCTCTCTCTCAGGCCAGACGTGCCTCCTTCTCTGGGCTCAGCACTGAAGGAGGAGCAGCAAATGGAACCACAAACTGCTGCGTGTGTGCGTGCAGCCCACCACTCTCAGACGAGCAGGAATTCTCAGACTTTTTAAAAACATATCTTTATTTCACTATTTGTTTTAACAAAATTGCTGTAAGTGTTGGGCTTATGAGAGGCCCGGCTGCTGAGTCTGTGGTGGCCCAGTGCTGAGATCCCTTCCGCAGCACTCAGCCATCTGGCCTCGGGACACTTTCAAGGGTGACCTCACCTTCTGCAAGGCAGTTCAGCCCTGCGTGGTCAGCAACCATTACTGGAAGAGTCTTCCTGACACAGAGTCACAATCTGCTCCCACTCCTACCCCGCTGCAGTTCCCAAGTCACTTCACTCTCAACCTCTTAACATTCCAGAGAGTCATACATGCATACATGCAATTCTACTGCACACAGAAACCAGAGGTATGGGGCCACAGATGTGGAACTGAGTACTATTCACAAACACACACATCATGAAACAAACTTAAAGAATATACACTCTTTATCACAACTTCATAGCAAGATATTTTAGAAGATTCCAATTAATGCCATTCAGCACAAAAATCAAAGCACTCATTTTACAAAAGCCCACAAGGAATAAAAAGCTATGAATTTTGGAAGAACAAACGATGAGGGGTGAAGCCTCTTAACCGTAAGAAATTACAGTTACAATTCTTACAAACTTTAAGAAATTGTGCTGGATGTCACACTCATAGCACATGCACACTCAGACACACACTTAGTCATGGAACAAGGCCTTGAGCTGTGCCTCCTACAAGCTACTCAGGACTTGGTAGGTCCTGAGTGGTAGGAAACGGACGGAGAGCAGGAGGGAGAGAAAGAGAAAGAAAAGGAAGGAAGAAAGGAATTCAGCTTCTGAACATCCAGGATTATGGAGCTTCTGGAAGGTCCAGACTGAACCATACCTGACTGATAGTCTTCTCCATCTGCACCAAGCCCAGGTTGGGTAGTGTGCTTTTTATAAAGTCAACTATGGTTTCTAGGTTTTCATGCTGCAGAATCAAGGGCTTATGGCTTCCCAGCAGACTTAAAGCCACTTTAAATATGACCTCTGATCCCTGAAGAAAGATCATATCTGGGAAAACATAGAAAAGCCAGAAGTTAATATGGACCCAGTTGCTGATAAAATGATACACTGTCCCCTTTCACACACACTGAAAAGCGGGACAGTGGGAAACACAACCCTAAATTACAAGATCCTGACATTTCAGATAGGGTTGTCAAGATAATACTAAGAAAACAATGTATGCAAACATACTGCTAAAATTTTGTCACAGGTTCAGATCTTTTTTTCACTCTGAAAATATACTAAATTCAAACACACTTCAAAAGTTGAACTGTGAAAAAGAAAACTTTTAATTAGTCTGTTTTTCCAGAAATTCTCTGGATTTCAAAGGAGTTATTACTAAAACACATGTTTTCATGGGTAAAACAAAGATTTGTATACTCTACCCTAATTTCTGATGCTGCAAGTGAAAAAAATACCCATTTTCCTCTGCTTTGAAATAAGGAGTTTAGAGATGTAAAGATCTCTAAAAACTGTAAAAAGCCTACATCATTGCAAAAGTACATTATTAAATACAAGTATACTGCCTGTTTAACTTATATGCAGAGTACATCATAAGAAATGCTGGGCTAGATGAAGCACAAGCTGGAATCAAGATTGCCGGAAGAAATACCAATAACCTCAGATATGCAGATGACATCACCCTTGTGGCAGAAAGGGAAGAACTAAAGAGCCTCTTGATGAAAGTGAAAAAAAAGAGTGAAAAAGTTGGCTTAAAACTCAACATTCAGAAAACTAAGATCATGGCATCCGGTCCCATCATTTCATGGCAAATAGATGGGGAAACAATGGAAACAGTGAGAGATTTTTATTTTGGGGGGCTCCAAGCTGGTTTTAGAAAAGACAGAGGAACCGGAAATCAGATTACCAACATCTGCTGGATCACTGAAAAAGCAAGATAGTTCCAGAAAAACATCTATTTCTGCTTTCTTGACTATGCCAAAGCCTTTGACTGTGTGGATCACAATAAACTGTGGAAAATTCTGAAAGAGATGGGAATACCCGACCATCTGACCTGCCTCTTGAGAAACATGTATGCAGGTCAAGAAGCAACAATTAGAACTGGACATGGAACAACACACTGGTTCCAAATAGGAAAAGGAGTCTGTCAAGGCTGTATATTGTCACCCTGCTTATTTAACTTATATGCAGAGTACATCATGAGCAACGCTGGGCTGGAGGAAGCGCAAGCTGGAATCAAGATTGCCAGGAGAAGTATCAAGAACCTCAGATATGCAGATGACACCACCCTTATAGCAGAAAGTGAAGAAAAACTAAAGAGCCTCTTGATGAAAATGAAAGAGGAGAGTGAAAAAGTTGGCTTAAAGCTCAACGTTCAGAAAACGAAGATCATGGCATCTGGTCCCATCACTTCATGGGAAATAGATGGGCAAACAGTAGAAACAGTGTCAGACTTTATTTTTCTGGGCTCCAAAATCACTGCAGATGGTGACTGCAGCCATGAAATAAAAAGATGCTTACTCCTTGGAAGGAAAGTTATGACCAACCTAGACAGCATATTAAAAAGCAGAGATATTACTTTGCCAACAAAGGTCCGTCTAGTCAAGGCTATTGTTTTTCCTGTGGTCATGTATGGATGTGAGAGTTGGACTATAAAGAAAGCTGAGCACCAAAGAACTGATGCTTTTGAACTGTGGTGTTGGAGAAGACATTTGAGAGTCCCTTGGACTGCAAGGATATCCCACCAGTCCATCCTAAGGGAAATCAGTCCTGAATATTCATTGGAAGGACTGATGCTGAAGCTGAAGCTCCAATACTTTGGCCACCTGGTGTGAAGAACTGACTCCTTGGAAAAGACCCTGATGCTAGGAAAGACTGAAGGTGGGAAGAGAAGGGGATGAAACAGGATGAGATGGTTGGATGGCATCATTGATGCAATGGACATGAGTCTTGGTAAGCTCTGGGA
Source organism: Bos mutus (assembly GCF_027580195.1). NCBI lineage: Eukaryota > Metazoa > Chordata > Mammalia > Artiodactyla > Bovidae > Bos > Bos mutus. Next base: position 57,400,312 of record NC_091622.1, on the reverse strand, counting down.
GTTGGTGATGGGCAGGGAGGCCTGGCGTGCTGCAGTCCATGGGGTTGCAAAGAGTCAGACACTACTGAGCAAATGAACTGAATGAAATAAAAAATTTTTTTCACTCTGAAGAATTCAAAGAACTTTATCAGAGTTATTTTCTAGTTCTTGCCATTTTTTGCCTTAGAATGGCTGGCAAATGCTAACGATTCCCACATCGACTATGCACAGAGGGGAGGCAAGAGGCTGCTGTCAGCCCACCCTCGCTCTCCCTTCCCCAGAGGTGAAGCCATTCAAAAAAGAGACTCCAATTCCCTGGGGCTCAAGTATAGAACTAGTAACTCACTGTTGGGTGACTAAGTTTGGGAAAGTGACCTAACTACTGGAATAATAATGTAAGAAGAAATAGAATTTTAAAAGAGAGGGGCATAAATCTAATTAGAGGCAAAAAATTTTCTTTTTTTTTAGGGTGGGGGGAGCTGCAGGTGAATGGAAGAGACAAGGCAGCTATAAATGCCATCAAGTGAAGGAGGACAGAAGCAGGGGAGAGAGTATGCCCCAAGCAAAGGTGGCTGCAGAGCCTGACCTTGAAGAACCCATAGAAACTCCCCAGATAAGAAATCAGGGAGTAATACTCTGAGCAGAAGGAAAAGCAGGTGGAAATGTAGACAGGGGTGAAAGCACACAGGACCCTGGAGGAGCAGGTAAGGTGAGAGTACCTTATTCTCCCTCCAGAAAGTTCAAAAATTAAGTAACTTTTAATTAATAGTACAGAAAATGTTACCTATAAACCCACTGCCCCAATCCAGCTATTGTCATTTCTGCCCATCTCCCAATTCTTAAACACTTACAGACTGGAATTTAAAAACACAATAATCTCCTTGGAAAAGTGAGTTGATTTTCTGCATTTGAACATCCCTGCACAAAGAAAGTGAGCTGTGAAGGCTTCCAGCAGCGTGGCAGGAGCCCCGCTCACAACCTCATGGCCAACTCTCCTTTTTTGAGCCACCAACAAAACAGGCAAAGGGGTTTAGCTGGCAGGAGAGGGAACCTAAAATTCAGCTGACTCCACCACTTTGCAAACTGCTTGCTGAGAACACTGCAAATAACTACTTTGCTTTGAAGACACTTCAGCAGCCCTATTATCATGTTAACCTGTATGGGCACTGTATTTGAAACTCCCCATGAAACAGAAGTTCAATTTTCCTGTGGGGGAAAACGATCAACTCCAGGCACACGGCCAGTTAGGTGAACTTACCCTGCATCTCTTTTGCAGCCACCGTCGTCTTTGTCTAGGGTGATCCCTCTCCTGCACTTTCTCTGGGAGGCTGCAGTCCTCCCACTGTGAACCCCCGACATCCCTCCCAGGATCGGGTAGGAGGGAGATGAACGAGGACAGCAGCCTTGCCTCAGAACAACCGCACAGACTCTGTGAAGACTCACTTCTTCACCACGGTATCACGTTACCCTGAAGAGCTGTTTCTCCAGGCCACCCAAACAACCTTGTTTTCCAGTCTCTTTTAGTCCTGAAGCCTCTCAGAATCCTTCCCTATGTTACAGGTGGCTTTTGTGTTTTGCCAAACTTTCGGTTTTTATATTCCACCTCCTCTCTCATCTAACTTGGCAAAATGCCCTAGAGAAAACATCTGGAGCCTAATAATAGCATAGCTGCCACCTCCAGCAGGAGCAAGAATGGTCCTATTTTTCAGACTTTTCCCCCAAAGATAGATGTTAGAAGATGAAAAGAACAAGCATCTCTCCCAGGAGGGCCCCTCTGCACCCAAAGAGGAAAAATACAGGAGGGGGCGATTCCACATTATGTGACACCCAGAAGAGTGTGATGAGCACAGGCTCATCACAGCTCGACGTGAAGGTTGAGCACAGGCATTACTGGCAGCTGTCCCTCCAAGAAGTGCATACTTAACTAGAGGTAAAAAGTAAACTCAAAGTGTTGGCTACTCAGTCGTGTCTGACTCTTTGCAACCCCATGGACTGTAGCCCACCAGGCTCCTCTGTCCATGGGATTCTCCAGGCAAGAATACTGGAGTGGGTTGCCATGCCCTTCTCCAGGGGATCTTCCCAACCCAGGGATTGAACCCAGGTTTCCCCCATTGCCCCATTGCAGGCAGATTCTTTACCAGCCTGAGTCACAACTATTAACCTATATATGGGCTATGTTGACCGCAAACTGAGATAGATTCCTTTACTTACATATAAAATGCTGCTGCTAAGTCACTTCAGTCATGTCCGACTCTGTGCGACCCCATAGATGGCAGCCCACCAGGCTCCCCCGTCCCTGGGATTCTCTAGCCAAGAACACTGGAGTGGGTTGCCATTTCCTTCTCCAACACATGAAAGTGAAAAGTGAAAGTGAAGTCGCTCAGTCGTGTCTGACTCCTAATGACCCCATGGACTGCAGCCCACCAGGCTCCTGTGTCCATGGAATTTTCCAGGCAAGAGTACTGGAGTGGGGTGCCATTGCCTTCTTTGATATAAAATGCTGAATAGTTAACAAAATTTCACGTGTTTTTAGGTTTATCCAGGCCTAAATGCCTATAATGAAATGGCCTCAGACCAAAAAAGCCTACTGTGAATGGTAGGCTTTGGGATTTAAAATGAAGCTATCCACTATCATGGAGCTAAGTCACCCATGTTAAATACAGAAACGGTTTTTTAAAAACCTATCTTTTCTAGGAAACCTACTAATAAAATGGTTCGTTTTTAAGTATTGGTAGAGGAAACAGTGATATCACAAGACAACGCTGCCCGAAGTCCCCACGTCCTGCCTATAATCTCAGGAGCCCTGAGCCCTTTAGCCAGCAGGACACGGGGTTGGCAGGATCCAGGAATCATAGACACTGGCATTGTTATGCATAATATATGAGAAACTCTGAGACCCACCTCTGACTGCACAGTATGGAGAAGACGACCCTGCTTTTGTGGCTTTAGCTTTATTTAGGAAGTCATTAGGATGAGCTTCATGCTCTAGAGCCCAGGAATTGCAGCTACTAAAGCCCGCACACCTTAGAGCCTGTGCTCCACAAGAGAAACCACAAGGAGAAGCCTGTGTCCCGCAGCTAAAGAGCAGCCCCGACTCACCCCAACCAGAGAAAAGTCTGCACAGCAACGAAGACCCAGCACAACCAATAAGTACATAAATAAAGTTAAAAAAAAAACAGCACAGGTTTTTAAGTTATCAAGTGACTCAACAGAAATGGTACTTCAAACCACTCGGTATGTGATGATGATCAATTCTTTAATAACCGCTTTCTCCACAATAAACAGATAAAAAGAACTGTCAGAGTCACCACTTCATCCTGAAGCAGGGAAAGCAGACTGTACTGGAGCTGACTGTTCACAGCGCCTCACTCAGCTGCTATCCCTGCCACGTCAAGGCAGACTTTTACATTTTTAAGTTTTAATTTCTTTAAATTGAAGCATAATTGACAAGGAGGCAGTTTTCAGACTTTACATGTGAACATTTATTTAACTTTGACAGAGACAATCTTCTTGAAAAGTAAATTGAGAAAAGGGGAGATGGTTTGAAATGTGACCCACCTGTGGTCACAAGGGCAGAAGGCTGAGGTGGGGCCTGTGAGAACAGAGGTGCTTTCAAGAGCTGGGCCGCAGAGGAAGCACATAGAGCCAAGAGCCAAGGACAGAGGAGGAGAGAGGAGGAGGAGAGGAGATGCAGAAGAAGCCCAGAACGCAGAGGAAGCACATAGAGCCAAGAGCCAAGGACAGAAGAGGAGAGACGAGGAGAAGAGGAGGTGCAGAAGAAGCCCAGAAAGAAGAGTGGCCCAGAAGTCCCTGCTGAGAAGTCTTAAGGAGCTGTCAGTGAGCAAGCCCTGGGCCAGAGAGGTGGAGGAAGACAACTCAGGAGAAATGTCTCTGGACCACGCACCCGGCTCCTCGGTCTAGCCTTCAGGACATCTGCTCCAGTGAGAGCATGGCAGGAGGAAATCGGACCTTATTCCCACAAGAAGGCATGGAGGGGTGGCCCTGATCATCAGAAATCAAGCAGGTCCTGAAACTCACAGAACTCAACCTCCTCACTAAATGAAAATGACAACATCCTGTTCCTGCAGATACAGGTCTGAAAATAAGAACCACAGCTATGGAGAAACCATACCCAGTTCCCATCGAATCTGAGAACCCAGGTTCTGCAAGCAGCCTCACACACACTCACCAAAGACTCTGGCGACGAAGCCCAGGGGGAACTGTGAGGCAAACACGGTGAGGAACCAGGGCGCAGCATAGAGGCTGGGGCCAATCTCATGCTCCTCCAGGTGGTTGTAGAGGTCCCTGTGGTAGTCGTGGAGCAGCCTCGAGAGCTGGTACATCTGGATCTGCAGGGACACACACAGGGTCTCAGGGAGGCAGCAGCCTCCATCCCCACTTGGAGAGGAAAGAGAAGGACCATGAGACTGGCCACATGGCTCCCTAGACCCTGCCCTCAGTTCTCTCTTGTCCAGCCAGTGCTTGCTGGGGCTGCTGCCACAAGGCTGGGGCTGGCCGGCACTCAGGGCAGGGCTCCTCAGCTAAGACATGTTCCACATCTGCCTCATGAAAATGATCTGTAAGTTCTCTTACAAATACATGTTATTAGCGAAACTCAAAGCTAGGAGAGTTGGAGATAAAAAGCCAGCCTCTGGCAGAGAGTAAAGTGGGAGGGAAGCATTCTGTAGCAGGAACCTACTGAACCTGTTCCCGTAGTAAGTTCCTGCTGAATCCCCCCAACCCCTCCAGAGGCAGGACAAGTGTGACTTCTTCAGGTTTATAACACAGGTGAGTTAAAGTAAGATGACAAGGGTTTATCTCAAGATGGAGAAAATAACTTTTCCAACTGGGCTGGACCCAGGGTGGCAGGGGCTCAGGGATGGGGGTGGGGGGGCTCCCTGGCAGAGGAAATAGCAAATACACTGGGAGGTGGGACTCAGACTACCTGAAGGTGGATTCAAAGAGAAAAGGTAAAAGTAAGGGCCCTGGAGAATCCCAGGGACCGGGGAGCCTCGTGGGCTGCCGTCTATGGGGTCGCACAGAGTCGGACACGACTGAAGCGACTTAGCAGCAGCAGCAGCAGCAAGGGCCCTGGAGTCAGACAGGCCTGGGTTTACATCCCAGCTCTGCCACCTGCTACTGTGTGACCTGCTCAGATTATTTACTATGTAACTTTTCTGAGCCTTAGCTTTCCTGTTATAAGCTGGGATCAACACTGCCTTCCTGAGGGTGGAGGAGGTAAATAAATGCGTATGAACCACCTGGTGTAAGGCTAGCACAGAGTAAGTTCTCAGCAGTGACAGATGCTACAATGTTAACTGATGGTGGGAAATTTCCTTAGATACACTTGGAAAGGGATCATAAACATGTTTATTTTAGCATTCAACTTTATCACAGGCAGAAGGAAGGCTTTCTACCTGTAAAATAATCATGTCCGGCCGATATTGTTTCCGCAGTCCCATGTCAAACATCAGAAACTTGAGCATGTTAAACGCCTCTTCTTCACCCATATGAAGCAGCAGGATGCCTGCTACAAAGCTGAGACCTTGGCAATAGCCCACTTCTTGGTCTAGAAGCGAGTAGGCCTTCAGGATGTTGTAAAGTGACAGCTGCCCTGCTCCTAGCTGAGCAGAGTAGTACGGATGTGTTGGAAAGGTTCGCCCTGTAAAAACAAAACACATTAGCTATAAGTTTTTAAAAAGAAAGTCTATTGAACCAGAAATCCAATGTGCTTCAAGTTAAAGCAACAGACCTTTACAAGTGGGATCATGTCATAAATCAGCTCTGTAAACAAAGTCAGCTGGTTGTGCTTGGAACAACTTTTTGTTCTTTGCAATTAAAAAATCAGCAATTAATCATGCTTTCAGGTGAAAGAAATGAGAACCACCTTCAGGCCTGCAGATATTTGGATTTCAATCTATAACAGAAAGAAAACTGTGCATCCTCTCAATAGGTATCTGCTCTCCAGAGACCTGTGGTTCTCTACGGCATCCCATGCCAGCACCAGCGCCCTGCCCCACCACGCCCTGATCAGCTCTCCCCAGACTACTTGTTTCCCTGCAAGTGCTTCACACAACTCACACATTTCTACACAGTAAGTCGCCTACATACAGATGAGTTCCATTTCGAGAGAGCGTGCATAAGTTCAATTTGTTTGTAAGTCCAACAAAGTTAGTCTAGGTCCCCAACTAACACTATCGGCTGTACAGTGCTGTACTATAATAGGTGTATAAACTTTTCACAGAAATAATAAACAAAAACACAAACATTTTTAATCTAACAGTGCAGTACCTTGAAAAGTACAGTATAAGAGCTGGCATACAAGGGCTGGCATTGAGTGAACAGGTAAGAAGAGTTACTGACTGGAGGAGGGAGAGGAGGTGGGGGATGGCAGAGCTAAAGGATCGTCAGCAATAGGAGAAGGAGGGCAAGCTGCAATTTCACTCATGGCTGACACTGATGGTACAGGTTCTGGTTCCTTGGTTGAACCAGATCCACATCTGCATCTTTGAAAGTTCATAACTTGAAGCTTTGTATATGGGCGACTTACTGTACTTTTAAACCATAGGCAGTACTCTGATACACACTGGGGAGCAGCAGGCATTTTCTTTTGTACAAAACAGTCGCCTCTCAAAACGAGGTTAAAATAAAATGCTCTCAACATCCTGATTTTCACAAAAAGCTGGTACTCAGACAAAATGTAAAGATTTCTTTTGTTCTGGAGGCCTGTGAGGTTGACACCTGTCAAATCCCACCTCCCCCTCCCATTCTGGAATGTGACTGATGGGGAAGTGTGTTTCCAGGGAGCAGAAAAGTGCCTGAAGAAAGAGATGCTCAGTTGGGGCCACGCATGGACCCAGGTGAGAATTAATGGCCTCGTCAAAGGCAGAAGTGCACCAAAGCCACGAGGGAAACATTCACCTTGATTATTCAGTTTCAGCAAAGGGAGGAAGATATATTCCAGTGTTCTTCCCCAGCTCTGTGAGAAAGCATTTCATCAATCCAGATTGGTTTACCTGAACTTAATTTAAGGGAAAGCGTTAGTCGCTCAGTTGTGTCCGACTCTGCAACCCCATGGACTGTAGCCCATCACACTCCATGGGATTTCCCAGGCAAGAATATGATTTATGAGGACAGCAATAACCTTTTCTGATTTCCTGTCCTGTGTTCATCTTTCCTGCTGCTCTACCTCTCTCCGCAGCAAACCTTCCCCAACATGCCCTGCACATATTACCCCATTGCTGGAAAGCCATCAGCAGGTCCCCATGGGGTTCTACACGCTCCCATCCTCGCCTACCCTCCTGGCCTCACGCTCTGCTGCAGGGTTAACCTGGGAACAGCTCTTCCCACCCCGGTTCCATGGAGTGGGAGCACAGTGTATCTCTGCCCTGCCCTGCCCGCACCCAGCCCCAACTCTCTTTGGGTCTCCAACAGGAAAGGGTGGCAGAACACACAGGAGTTGTGTGTTCCCAGAGGAACACCGGGAAAGGTTTAATTATTTTAAAATTTGATCTGTCAGTGTTACCATTTTTGCTCATCAGTCACCTTCTCATATTAGAGAAGGGCCCCCCACACCTCCTGATCTTTAGTTATTAGTCCCATCAGCCAAATCTTCCCTGTCGCAGTCTTAGGGACCAGCCCTGATGTTCTTGATGAAGGAAAGCTGTCTGCACCAGCCTGAACAGGGCTCCTGTGTGTTCCTTGGGATTCTCAAGTGTCATTTCCTGAGACAGCAAGACAGGTCCTGAGCCCCTCCCAGGCCCAGGGAGAGTCAGGCCTCCGGTTTCTGACTGAGAGAGGAATGGCTGTCCAGCCGACATGAATGCAGCCCGTGTTTTACATTAACTTGTACTTGGGAAGACAATGCCTTCCTGTATTTACCTAACATGGTAAATATTGATAGAAATGATCCATGTCAAAAAGGCCCTTTGGGCTTCTCAGTTGTGCTTAAGAGTGAAGGAATCCTGAGATCCAGAGCTTGGGAACAACTGCTCTAGATATATATCATGGCTCACACACTCTAGGCAAAGGGAGAGGGCAGGGACCAGGTTACACGTTTGTGGATAATCACAGCTATGTAATCCAGAACTGAGGTCTGCAGCCTTCAGCCCTAACTGAGAAGGTCCTCTGCTAACACTGGGAGGGAAAAAAACTTCTCTCATCTTCTAAAGACCGTACATGTGTAGCTGATCTGCAGCAGGTGAACCCTGGGCAGTGCACACACAGGACATGTGTCCACATCCCGCTTGATCATACAGAGGACACCCACAAGGCTGCTCAGGCTGCACTGGGCTGCAAGAGTTGACAAGTTTCTTTCCTTTGATTTTTTTTTCACAAAGAGCCTGGAGATTTCTGCCTCTCTAGGGAGGGGTACCGACAAACTAGCAATCTTACTGTGGAGTTCGGTTTCCTCATGCGCAGAAGGAAGAGTAACCTTACAACCACGTGAGCACCGAGGCTCCCTCCTGGCTGAGAACGGTGATGCCGAGATCTCACAGTGCTGCATTTAACTCGGAGCAGAATGTGAGTTATGACTGGAGGAAAAATGCCCTTCGAATGAAGCCTCACAATTTTAATAAAAAAAAAAACTCAGTCATCAGTTGTTCAGTGTCTGCTTCCCCGCTAGAACACAGGCTCCTAGAGTGAGGGGATGCACCATATATGCTTGAGACGCATCTGTGGCTCACCACCAAACGGCATGGGTGGGCGGGGGATTAAGAAGGCAGAGCTCTCCTGCACGCAGATTACTTTTAGAACCAGCTGTCTCAGTCCAGTGACTGAGCTGGAACTGGCTCCCACAGGCCTGTGCATATCTCTGCTCAACCCCATGATCAATGACAGCAAATTGGTAGCTCAGATTAGCCAAAGTGAATGTTTACACCAAGGAAATCTATAAATGTTGACATCAGGGCTTCTTTTGAGGGGTCTGGGGGAGCTGGCTATCGCCAGCACACCCCTGATTGGCTGGAAGGGTATAGAGAGATGTTAGATCACTGAGAGAGAGCAAGGGAAGTCACCCCATTTTATTTCTTTACCATCTACATTTAGTTACATCATTTTGAGATTAAACAGGATATTTAGAATGATCAAATAAACATGAAATCATGATATGCTCTGGCTATAAGAGGCTATGGCAGACCATTTGGAATAATGCATGTAGCTTTTTGTGTATGTGTACAGCTTCTGTTGCAAGATATTAAGACTTGAGTTGTGATCGTTCAACTGACCTCCCTAAGGCGAAGTCCCCAAGTGGACAGGAAGGTGTGTTATGGAAAAAGATTGCCGCAGGACAAATCCTAGGTACTTTCCTGTCCTTTGCCATTAATGTTTTTTAGTTTTTCTCATGGGACTTAAACCCAAAGATGAAACAGAAAGTTGTGCTCACCACCAGCATCCCTCTGCTGGTCATGAACAGCCCCGTGTACTCCTCAAAGCACACTACATGCAGCTCCTGGCAGCAAGGCCAGGCAGGGGAGGAGGGAAGCCCTTCCCTGTCCTTCTATGGTAGGGCATCTTCAATACTCTCAGCTGATCCTTCATTTCAGAGGTTTGTCTCCTCACCTTGAAGGGTTCTAAAAAAACAAAGAGAAAATTCTCTCGTGTAACCCCTGGATTATAGCTCCTTTTCTTCTAGATACCAGGCAGGTTTTATATCTTAAATGTGTTAAGTGGAAGCACAAATCAATGACAGCTGCCATGCTGGCTTCTTGACTCAAATAGATCTTTGAATATGTGCTTTGCCTCTCACTGAAGCTTGGACATGCCCAAACCTGCTTAGGGAGCACTGTTAAGACAGTCTCTGCAAGTCCATCAAAAAGTGCTATCTGTGGTCATGGAAAGACTCATCAGACCTCTGCAGGGTATGTAAAGCAAGCCACCACTTTACTGACATCCTGTAAAACAGATATTAAAATAACAAGTGATCAATGTGGGGGTGATCAGGAGCAGTTTCTCATCGGGAAACTGCTCTAATCGGGAGCACTGCCCTCTGATTCAGTGGTGTCCCTCCATCTCTGGACCTGGTCCAGTGTTGCTCTGGCCAAGCCTCCGATCGTGGGGAAGGCTGGACAGCCTCCTTGGGGAAGCCCTGATGGCAGGATGCCTGGGAGAGGAGCAGCTGACAGGGCGGAGGGTGATGTGGAGCCTGAGGGGGGGGGGTTCTCCAGCTTGCTGCTCCGTGTCCCCCACAGCCACGTGTGGCCACGACTAGACGGGAGGCACAGCCAGAGGCCAGGATGCTGGCAGCAGAGGTTGTCCATCCAGGATGGACAGCCAGGGAAGAGAAAGGTTGGGACTGCCTGAGGGCAGCACAGTTGCAGTAGCTGCAGCCAGGCCGAGAGGGTGGGGCAGCCCCCAAACTAAGGCCCAGCGTGGCTTGCTCAGGGTCACCTGCTGCTGTTTTCTCCTGGCTGGGTGGGGCCAACTCGAATGACGTTCCTCCACCTAACCAGAGGAGGGCATAGCTGTGCTGGTCCACAGCGGGCACAGCCAAGACAGAGAGGAGCCAAACGGTGTCCTGGAGGTGCCATGATACAGAGACTAAGAAGACCAAGGTTCTAGCACTTTCTGCCATAAGCAGCAGCCCGTAACTTGGGCAAAGCACATCACCTCCGAAGTGGAAATTATGTACACCTTCATACAGGGTTGTGTAAAGCTGAAATTCAACAAAGCTAGTGAATATGGTTTACAAACTGCAAAACACTGCCCGACCATTCAATTGTTGTTCAGTCACTCAGTCGTGTCCATCTCTTACTGACCCTGTTGGGGCCACTGGGAGGAGGGCAATAGGGAGTAAACCCCCTCCTCACAGACGGCAAACAAATCGGAAGTAAAGGTCAGGTTGTCTCAGATTAACAATAGCGCCTGAACCTGCATGTTGTAATTGTTAATTCTTCCGTGCCTGCATGTTGTAAAACATTACTAACGTGTAACCAGTCATGCAGAGCAGGGGTATATAAAACCGAGTCCTCCGAAATCACTGAGGGGACCCACTGTCGTAATAAACTGTACTCCACTGTCTTAAGTGTCTTCTGAGGAGTGTTTTGCGACTCTGGATTCTACAACATTTCTGGTGTGTTGGCCGGGAAGCCCTTGGAGAGATAGGCCCATTGAGCCTCCGCCTGTGACTCGCTGGGACGAGAGCCTTGGGAAGGGGAAGGTGTCTCCTCCCTCGGATCAGCTCTTGTTTTAGTGACTTGTCTTTCTAGGCAGACTTCATGAGACTGTGGACGACAGAAGGGAAGCACGCAGGTAGGTCCCCCTGTAATAGTGGAAGGAGGGAGCTGATCAACCCCTTGGGGCTGGATGAGTCTAAGGTGGCTGTGTCCTCCTAGGCTCAGTGGGAAACTTACTGAAATAACTAAAACTCTGATAACTGAATCTGTGCTGATTGTTTGTCAACACAAATTTTTATTTTCTGGTTTCCAAGGGACCGTCCCCTTTGCCACAATACCCTCCTGTTCTTAGGGATTCAGGGACCTCCCAAACATTGTTTAGGACCGGACTGGGAATGTAGCTCTGGATGTACATTTGTCTGCACCAGCCTGTGATAAGATAGATCTGGATTTTGCCAGGATCAGACTTGTGCAAGGAGGAGTACGTAGAAGCCTTAATTGATTGGATTTGGCTGGCTGCTGACAGAGAACCATGAGAGGTACTATCACTGAAAGACTTAGTAGGTAAGGCCCTTTGCACCCAGGTCATAGCCGAGGTAAAGGGGCAGTTGTCGTGCTCCTTTGAGTGGAGACATCGGTGGTGGCTGGGGTACAACAAGACTGTGGCAAAAGAGTGACGAAACAGAAGTTGGACTTGCTGTAAGTGATAGAAGGAAAGTGAAAAGTAGGATGGGTAGCGGAGAATCCAAGCCAACCGCTCCTGAATGCATGATTAAAAACTTCCAAAAGGGCTTTGGAGGAGACTATGGTATAAAGTTAACCCCAGACAAGCTTGAAACCTTTTGTGAGATAGACTGGCCATCCTTTGGGGTGACGTGGCTCTCAGAGGGAACCCTAGTATTGGACAAAGTTCAGGCTGTGTACTCTGTGGTAACCGGACAGCCAAGCCACCCAGACCAGTTCCTGTACATTGACTCATGGCTACTAACTGCACAAACCCCCTTGGGCCCAGATATGTTATCTTGGAAAAGGAGAAAGCAAGGTTTTTCTGGTGCAGGCAGAACCCAAGCAAGAAAAGTTAAAGGAAATATATTATGATTCGGAGGAGGAACTCCCACCTTCCCCTCCATACTGCGGAACACGAAGGGGACCCCCAGAACAAGAGGGAGGGCAAGAGAGGAGGGAGACTTTCCTTCTCCGCCTCCCCCAGTGGAGGAGGTTTCTCTCCCTCTTACTGTGCCAACATTATACCCACCCTTCCCCTGTTTAGAAGAGGGAAAAAGGGAGAGCCAAGTGTTTGGAGGTGGCTGAGGTCTACAAAGGAACCTTAAGAGAGAGAGGTTTTGCAAATGCCTCTCAGGGAGGTCCACGTGGCTGGTGGGGCCAGATGGACACATCCACCCTGGCCCCACTGCTCTTTACTATCAGCTGTTCTCTACCACGGGTCTCTTGAAAAGGCACACCCCTCCCTATTCTGAGAAGCCGCAAGGTATGATTCATCTAATGGAGACTATTTTCAGGATCTACCAACCAGTGTAGATGACACAGCCCAGCTTCTCCTCACCCTCTTCAGAATGGAAACGAGACACTGGACCCTCACAAAGGCACGTAAGTGACTCTGAGAAACGCACCAGGGGGCCAACCGGACCCTGAAAGTGGGGCTCGAGAAGCCACTCCTGACACAAGACCAGACTGGGACTTCAATACTGACCGAGGTAAGCAATCCTTGGAACGGCATAAGATGGCCATTATACAAGACCTCAAGAAGGGGGCTCGCAAGCCTACTAACGTGGCCAAGACTAACGTCGTGATCCAAAAGGCAGACGGGACTCCCACAGAGTTTTATGAAAGGCTGTGTGAGGCCGTTTGACGATACACCCCCTTTGACCCAGAGACCCCTGAAAACCAAAGGCTCATAAATGCCACCCTTGTGACCCAGTCGTATCCAGGTATTAGAAGGAAACTCCCAAAAATGGAGGGGTTCTTGGATCTTACCAGCACCCAAATGAAAGAAATCGCTGACAAGGTTTTTGTCAATCGGGATCAGGAAACTATAAAAGAGGCCGAGCAAAAACAAAAGGAGAGTGGCAGAAGGTCCTGTCAAAAGATAGCTCTCCTGGCAGCTGTGCTGGGCCGCCGGATCTCAATAAGCAGCCAGCTGCTACCAAGGGAAGATGAATGGACACTGCATCAGTCATCAGCAGGGGGGGACCCCGGAACCCCTAACAAGGCTGTTTCCTGAAGTATGGGCTGAAAGTAACCCCCCTGGACTAGCGAAAAACCACCATCCAGTAATAAGAGTTAAAGGTGAGGGCCCAGCCCATAAGGAAAAAACAATGTTCTATACCACTGGCTGTCAGGGAGGGAATCAAGCTCCTCATTGACAGGCTGAAGGTAGCAGGCGTACTGGAACATCGATCACCACGGAACACCCCTATCCTCCCGGTGAAGATGGACGAGGAAAAGAGTATCAGCAAGTTCAGGACTTGAGGTTAGTAAATGAGGCGACAGTGACCTTACACCCAAATGTCCCTAACCCCTATACTCTGCTAATGCCTCCTAATGTCCAGTATTTTACCTGTCTGGACTTGAAAGGTGCTTTCTTTTGTACAAGAGTGGCTCCAATTAGCCAAAGAATTTTTGCTTTCTAATGGGAAGACCCTAAGACGCGTCAGAAGACCCAGCCGACTTGGACTCAGCTGCCACAAGGATTTAAAATTCCCCTATGATATTTGGGGAAGCCCTGGCAACACATCTCCTCTCCTTCCCATCGGATGCTACTAAGTGTCAGATCCTACAAGTGGATGACCTACTCCTGATGGCAGAGACTTGTTCTCAATGCTGGGAAGGAACTAAGACTCCCCTGGGCCTGCTGGGCCAGGCTGGATATCAAGTATCATGGAAAAAGGCCCAGATCTGCCAGACTGAAGTAAAGTTCCTGGGGTTTGTTATAAAGCAAAGCAGGTGTGCCTTGGGCTTAGAATGAAAACAGGTGATCAATCAGACAAGCCAGCCTACTACCAAAATGCAAGTAAGAGAAATTTTGGGAGCCGTAGGGTTTTGCCAGATCTGAATACCTGGCTTTTCACAAATAGCTAATCAAGAACTTTTTTGTGAAAGTCCCCACATAAAGGTGCAACCACCCAGCAACTTATCTGCCAATGAGCCAAGGCCCTCCCAACCATGACTGTGAGGAGATGCTAGAGGAAGTCTTTTCTAGCTTACCGGACCTCAGAGATGTCCCCTTAAGTCAACCAACTGAGACTTACAACACAGATGGGACCAACTGCCTGGGACGGGACACAGGAAAACTAAAGATGTGGTAACCACAAAGAATACAGTAGTCAAGGCAGGGTGACTCCCCACACACTGGTGGGCTCAACGAGCAGAGCTCTGGGCACTTATACGAGCCCTAAAAGTGGCTAAAAGAAAGAAGGTAAATAAATATACATACTGACTCATGGTATTCCTTCACTACCTTACATGTACACGGAGCCATAAATAATGAAAGGGGGAAATTAACTGCAACTGGCAAGGAGATAAAAAGTAAAGAGGAAACTCTGCCTCTGTTGTAAGCAGTGTGGGAATCCACTGCAGGGGCAGTAATACCCTCTAGGGGCCACCAAAGGGCAGACACACCTCAGGCAAAAGGGAACTGTCCGGCCGATCGAATGGCAAAGCAAGCAGCCACCCAGGACAATATAGTAACCAAACTTATGGTAACACCTGTGGTGTCTAGCCTACTAAACACCCAAGTGGCCCCAGTCTATGGCAAGGAAGAAACCACCTGCGCACGAACTGAGCAGGGAATGCTGTGGGAGGACGTATGGTGGAAACTCTCAGATGGGAGACTTTTCGACCCCTCTAGGTAGGCATTTCAACTGGTTACGGATTTCCATCAATCCATCCATTTCAGAAAAACAAAGACTTGCGAGATTTTAGACCGCTATTTTGTCATACCACGTCTAACAGCCTTGTGTGCAGATGTAAGCCTCCGATGCATAACCTATGACAAAAATAACCAGTGCCAAAAATAACGCAGCTCCCAAGGAGACCGTGCCTCCTGGAATACAATTAAAGAGGACCCCTCCATTTGAACATCTAGAAGTGGACTTCACCGAGGTAAAGCCATGCCGAGGATACAAATATTTGCTGGTAATGGTATGTACAGTTAGAACTGGACATGGAACAACAGACTGGTTCCAAATAGGAAAAGGAGAACGTCAAGGCTGTATATTGTCACCCTGTTTAACTTATATGCAGAGTACATCATGAGAAACGCTGGACTGGAGGAAGCACAAGCTGGAATCAAGATTGCCAGGAGAAATATCAAGAACCTCAGATATGCAGATGACACCACCCTTATGGCAGAAAGTGAAGAGGAACTAAAAAGCCTCTTGATGAAAGTGAAAGAGGAGAGTGAAAAAGTTGGCTTAAAGCTCAACATTCAGAAAACAAAGATCATGGCATCTGGTCCCATCACTTCATGGGAAATAGATGGGGAAACAGTGGAAACAGTGTCAGACTTTATTTTTCTGGGCTCCAAAATCACTGCAGATGGTGACTGCAGCCATGAAATAAAAAGACGCTTACTCCTTGGAAGGAAGTTATGACCAACCTAGAAAGCATATTCAAAAGCAGAGACATTACTTTGCCAACCAAGGTCCGTCTACTCAAGGCTATGGTTTTTCCAGTGGTCATGTATAGATGTGAGAGTTGGACTGTGAAGAAAGCTGAATGCCGAAGAATTGATGCTTTTGAACTGTGGTGTTGGAGAAGACTCTTGAGAGTCCCTTGGACTGCAAGGAGATCCAACCAGTCCATTCTGAAGGAGATCAACCCTGGGTTTTCTTTGGAAGGAATGATGCTAAAGCTGAAACTCCAATACTTTGGCCACCTCATGCGAAGAGTTGACTCATTGGAAAAGAGTCTGATACTGGGAGGGATTGGGGGAGGAGGAGAAGGGGATGACAGAGGATGAGATAGCTGGATGGCATCACCGACTCGATGGACATGAGTTTGGGTGAACTCTGGGAGTTGGTGATGGACAGGGAGGCCTGGTGTGGTGCGATTCATGGGGTCACAAGGAGTCGGACACAACTGAGCGACTGAACTGAACTGAACTGAATGGTATGTACTTTTACGAGATGGGTGGAAGCTTACCCCACCAAGACTGAAGCAAAGGAAGTGGCCCAATGTATGCTGAGAGACATCATTCCTAGATTTGGGTTCCCTCTGAGTATAGGATCAGATAATGGACCAGCATTTGTGGCTGAGTTACCCCAAATGGTTTGCAAAGAAACTACATACAGCGTAGAGGCCACAAAGCTCCGCAATGGTTGAGAGAATGAACCAGACTATCAAGGTGACTTTGGCAAAATGGATGCACAAAACTGGCACCCCCTGGATGGACATGCTGCCATGAGTGTTAACGAGGGTCAGGATGACCCCCTAGTCACATTGGTATTCCCCCTATGAGATAATATTTGGGAGGCTTCCCCCAGTTATTTGGGAAGTAAAGGGAAATTTATTACAAAGAGGAAGGATGGAGATATCTCGGCATCTAGAACAGTTAGGGAAGGTGATCCATGACATCACCCTCTATGTTCAGGAGAGAACTCCATTTTCTCTTGGCACTAATGTACACCCATACTCACCAGAAGATTTAGTATGGGTAAAGGATTGGGAGCAGCAGACGCTCTCCTGTTCGGCATGACGACCTTACCAGGACTACAAACTCAGGATAATGTGTTCCTGTCCTGGGCCCACTCGTATGGGAACTTCTATACTACTTTTAACTGTTGGGTTTGTGGGGCCACACCTTTGTTGGTGATGGGTGGACTTCCTTGGTGAGTGTCTCCCTTGCACAGAGGGAACTTTAGCCCCCTCTGGTCGTTCTTGAGACAACGAGAAACGTTTCTTCCTTTGAACTCACAACCTGTCGATTCTTTCTTGGTGTAGCCTGGACTCTAACCAAATTAATTAAGGCCATGAGGTGACATTTGAGGTAAAAGCTATGTCTAATGGTAATCCTCCTTTTTGGTCATCAGTATTTTCTTGGATCAAAGGTGATTGGTGGAAAAATCTTTTTGTGATTATTCTGTTAATCACTGTATTATTTAGGCCTTGAATTCTCCAATGTATAACTCAGTGTGTAACCTCTAGACTGACAGCTTTGCTACAGCTACATTGTCCCTGGGCACAATAATGACCCATGACCAATACCCATCCTTAGTTAAAGATAAGATGAGCATCAAGAGGGGGAAATGTTGGGGCCACTGGGAAGAGGGCCAAGAGGGATTAAACCCCTGCCTCACAGATGGCATGGGGCAATGGCACCCCACTCCAGTACTCTTGCCTGGAAAATCCCATGGATGGAGGAGCCTGGTGGGCTGCAGTCCATGGGGTCACTAAGAGTTGGACACGACTGAGTGACTTCACTTTCACTTTTCACTTTCATGCACCGGAGAAGGAAATGGCAACCCACTCCAGTGTTCTTGCCTGGAGAATCCCAGGGATGGGGGAGCTTGGTGGGCTGCCGTCTGTGGGGTCACACAGAGTCGGACACGACTGAAGCGACTTAGCAGCAGCAGCACAGATGGCAAACAGAAACTGGAAGTAAAGGTCAGGCTGTCTCAGATTAACGACAGCACCTGCACCTGCATGTTGTAATTGTTAATTCTTCCGCACCTGCACGTTGTAAAACTAACGACTAACGTGTAACCAGTCATGTTGTGGCTTAAAACTCAACATGCAAAAACGAAGATCATGGCATCCGGGCCCATCATTTCATGGCAAATAGATGGGGAAACAATGCAAACAGTGACAGACTTTATTTTGGGGGGCTTCAAAATCACTGTAGATGGAGACTGCAGCCATGAAATTAAAAGATACTTGCTCTTTGGAAGAAAAGCTATGACCCACCTAGATAGCATATTAAAAAGCAGAGACATTACTTTGCCAACAAAGGTCCGTCTAGTCAAAGCTATGGTTTTTCCAGTAGTCATGTATGGATGTGAGAGTTGGACTATAAAGAAAGCTGAGTGCCAAAGAATTGATGTTTTTGAACTGTGGTGTTGGAGAAGACTCTTGAGAGTCCCTTGGACTGCAAGGAGATCCAACCAGTCCATTCTGAAGGAGATCAGTCCTGAATATTCATTGGAAGGACTGAGGCTGAAGCTGAAGCTCCAATACTCTGGCCACCTGACGTGAAGAACTGACTCCTTGGAAAAGACCCTGATGCTGGGAAAGATTGAAGGCGGAAGGAGAAGGGGACAACAGAGGATGAGATGGTTGGATGGCATCACCGACTTGATGGACGTGAGTTTGAGCAAGCTCCTGGAGTTGGTGATGGACAGGGAAGCCTGGTGTGCTACAGTCCATGCAGTCACAAAGAGTCAGACACAACTGAGCCACTGAACTGAACCAGTCAAGTAGCAGGGGGTATAAAACCAAGTCCTCCGAAATCACTGGGTCCTTATTGGGAACCAATTGCCCTTGGACCCACTGGTGTTATAAACTGTACTCCACTAGTCTGAGTGTCCTCAAGAGGAGTGTTTTGCAACTCCAGATTCTGTAACAACCCCATGGACTGCAGCACACCACGCTTCCCTGTCCTTCACTATCTCCTAGAGTTTGCTCAAACTCAAGTCCATTGAGTCAGTGATGCCACCCACCCATCTCAATTTCTGTCACCATTCAATACAAAGTCTATTATTCTCACTCTTGAAAGGAAAAAAATGTTGCAAAGACTGATTAGATTAATAGCTAATTTCAGAAAATAAAGCAAAAAGCTAAAAAAACAAAAATCCTTGCAAAGCCAAAATACTTCCAACCAACAAGCATTCTGTTCTCTTGGCCAAGATATGGATGTTACTTTTAAAGAAAAACTGAAACATGATTTGTTTTTGCTCTGCTGCTCCACACACCTTTCTTGGGCCTTGAATGAGCCACAGTGCAGACAAAATAAGAAGTGTAGACAAAACAACTGACTTGGCAAATACCACGTTGTGAGAAGTGAGGGGGGACCAATGGACAGTCTGGAGGAACCTCTAGGCGTGGCCTCCCTGAACCCAGCAGAGCCGGCCAGGCAGCAGGGCACCCGGGCCTCCACTGGGTCTGGGCCAACACTTCGCTTCTCCAGATCTAAGGGAAGAGGGGAGGCTGGCCCTGGAGGAAGCCTGGAGAGACGCACCGATGTTACCGTTACCAGGGAAATGCACTGTTGGAAACAGGTTCTCTGGGGCCTTGGGGGGTACTGAGGGGCATCCAAACTGGGGGCTGTGATGGGAAAGAAGTGAGGTGGAGAGACGAGGCCACACTATCATCAGGAGGGGAGTGGGGGCGGGTGCAGCTAGTCTTCCAGGGTGCAAAGGGTGAGGGTGGGAGATGGGCAGGGAGGGAGGAGAGAGACCGTGAGAGTGCAGCCTAGCCCTGCCCTGGAGAAAAGGCCTAGATTCTGGCTCGCTTGTGCAGACCCTCTGCCAACTAGAGGAAAGGCAGCCACGGGCCCTGGGAAGGGAGGTGTCAAGGGGGACTGTGCAAACACTCCCCGGGGGAAGAGCCCCGCCCTCATGCTGATCCAGCCTTTTCTCCCCTCTGCAGAAAAGTAACTGTGTAGCATCCACAGAACAAGGAGAAGGGTATTCACTGAAGGGATCTGAGGGAAAAGAACATTCAAGAATCAGGACGGCTCCTCCCTTCCAGAGTGGTGTGGGGGGTGGGGGGGAGAGGGGGCGGGGTGGAGACACAGAGACGTCTGTGTACTCCCTCCTCCCTTTCAACCTCCTACCCCAAATTTATTTTTTTCTTCATTTCACATGATAGGAATATGATGTCATGTTTTCTGTTACTCATCGCATTAGCAAACACAGTTACTGCCAATTTACAGAACTGCTTCCTTGGGGTCAGTGGACCAAATGGGCTCCTGCCCCAGGCCTTGCACGCTCACTGTCCCCAAGTTACAATCACGGCCCGTCAGCATCACCCTCCGCCCAGCTAGCATGGGGCTCCTAGGAGTGTGTGGGGCTCCTGGGCAGAGGGCCTGAGGGATGGAGGGACCCATTGCAGCCCAGAGCCAGAGCGGGTTTAGGTCCTGGCAGGCAGCTGTGTGACCGTGCTCAGCACTTGACCTCTCTGTGCCTTGGAAACTGTCCTCATCTCTTAGAGAGGGTTCAGGGCCAATTTCCCAAGGCTGCGGTGAGGGTCACGGGAGATTGGGAGGCCAGCACCATGCTTCAGTCAACATCAAGAGACTTAACTGAGTATCTACTATGCGATAGGCTCTGTCCAAGGGGCTGGGGTACAATGGCCAATGGCCCCAGACTAGCCCACAGCGGGAGGCCTGCAGCCCACTGGGGAGAAAGGCAATAAAAAGGCACTGCCACCTAGCTGAGCGCAGTGCGGGCCAGGAGCAGAGGCCTGCAGCCCCAGCGCTCAGCGGCGCACCAGCTCTGCTATGTGGGCAGGTCACCTAACCTCTCCGCATTTCAGCGTCCTCAACTCCACACAAGGGCAGGAGGAAGGATATGTCCCTGATTGCACTGTGAGGACTGAAGGAAGCAGTTTAAGTAACTTCACCCAACATCCAAGGGAAAGCTAAGTATTAACTTTAATAATAATGGTAACTGTAATAATACTAAATAAGTCTGCTGAGCAGAGTATAGAGGGTAAGACAAAGGCAGAGGCACCTGACCCAGCCTGAAGGTGGGAGAAGAGGCTATCTCGGGGACAGTCTCAGAGATAACATTCAGACTTAGGCCTGAAGGGGAACATTTATGAAGCCGACCCTGATGAACTGCAGTGCTGTTGGATAGAGAAGCCTCGGTATTGCCCAGCCCAGTTCATGTCAACTGGAGGGAAAGGTCCTGCCTTCCCCTGGCCGCTGTGCTAAGGAATCTGTGAGTCAGGCCTTGATGGGACCCCTGACCCAGCCTGGGGAGCCCCAGAGCAACAGCACACAGAGTAAATGTTTCAGAAGCAGGACCATGTACTCTAGAAGCAGCTGGGCCTGGAGGCCAAGGAGTTCCCCAGGAGCCCTGCTGCCCGCGGGGACAGAGGCCCCAGGGGGAAGCAGAGGCAGGACGGATGCACTGCTCAGCTGTCTCCTGGAAATGCTTACAGTATAGTCAGTGATTTGGTAAATACACAACCACACTTACTGTGACCACATCCTACCCTCTGAATGTTTATCTCAGAGTTAACTGGATGACCCGGTAAAGTGGGGGGTCTCACAAATTGCTTTCGAGATTTTTTTTTCTAAATTTTTCTAATAAATTCTGTTTGTAAACCACAGAGACTAGGGTAGCTCCTATAACTAAACATAGCCTCGGCTCTGACACTTGCGTTTCCAGGCTGTGTGTTTGGTTGACTATAACCCCTCCTATCAACCTCCAAGTCACTGAACTGGAGCTTGGGGGAAACCAGGGCCTGCACAGTGGCTGCTTGCCTCGCCGCAGAGCGAACAAGCCACCAGGCACAGGGGGAGGTTTTTATACCTGAGAAGACATTTGTGATGACTTCAGGGCTTTTTTACTTGAAAATCTTAGCAGTAAATTGTGACTGCTAAACCTAAAGGCAGACCGCTCAATAACTCGGACGGTCTCTTCAGGTTTTCCGAGTGAGTACGGCTTCCATCTCCGTGTCACGTTGACTGCAGGCTTACCAAGGTCGATGAGAATGGCGTGCTGCTGGGAGGTGAGCTGCTTTAAGAGCTCTTTGTAGGGCGTGTCCTTGGGCTGCTGTTTGCAGGGAAACGGGTGCTTCAGGTGGTACTGCTCCGCCAAGAATTTCCAGATTTCACCCCGGTGGTGTCGCGGCACACCTTCAAGACGAGGGGTGGGAAAAAGACAGACTTCAGGTACAGAATACAACTAAGTGATGAAATGAGGTATGTCTCACTCTACTGATTCAGCTTCTTGTTCCACTGTGAATTAACGGCACAGAAATGGAAATAAAACAACCAAAATTCTGTCCTATTTGGTCCCTTCCTTCCTCCACGCCCGCTGCCATTCTTCCCTTACCTCCCCGACACCCTCCTACCTTCCAAGTATGTGTGTACTGTGTTTGGACTCTGTTTGGACTGTGCCAAACTCTGCAATAAACTGATGAAAGACATGAAAATCCCTAACTAGTACCAATTAACAATGTCCTCAGGAAGTAACTGCAAGCATGTGAAACGACACTGCAAAACGTGATCTCAGAGAAGGGACAGAAGCAAACTAGTGAGTTTGGATGAAGGAGATGAAGGTTTCCTGGATTCCTTCACTGGTGCTAAGACTCAAGAGCGAAAGAAGAGAGAAGTCAAGTCAGAGGAAGGGAACTGCTAGTGTTTGCCCGGACCTCCGAAGACACGGCGCATGTGTGGGAGGAGCAGGCAGGTGGCAGTCAGGCTAGACAGGGCTTCACTAGAGGTCAAACTGAGAGCAGGAAACCTGCACTTTATGTGGCAGCTGAAAGGAATCACCGAATGCTTTGAAGCCGGGGAAGGAGTAGCTGAATCAAAGCTGAGATTCTGGAATACTGACTGGACATCTTTCTGCAAGGGTGGGCTGGAGGAAGCGGTCAGATGCTAGACAGGGGATAGTCGGCATGAACGTGCCCTGGTAGGCATTCAATGTGGACCTGAAAGCAAGAAAAATTACCTAGGAGCCTCTTCCTAATATTTTAGATGTGACTGAGCTGAATACTCAGAGTGTTGCTAAAATGCTATCTAACAGAAGTTCTCTTAAAGTCAATGAGGGCTCATTAGAAAAAGTGACTGTTTTGAATCAAATTCTTGTGTTCATGACTCCGCTGTTTCAAGGCCCAGATGTGGAAATGGGAAGACCAAGAAAATAGCAGGATAAGACACCAAACCCTTCTCATTCCTGAAAGGAGAGGTCGCCAGAGAAAGGGAGCCTCTGACTCAGGGATTAATTTTTCCATCCAGAAAAAGCATGTGAGGACTGTGTAGCCTTCCCTGCCCCTCAGGGACCTACCCAGGAAGGCTACTCGCCAGTCTGCTAAGCCTTCTCTCAGAGCAGTGCTACTCCAGGCAAGAGCAGCAGTTAATCCTCCCCAGGAGGTGACCAGGTGCTGTCGCTGGTCCACACACTTCACGTCATCCCCACAACCTGCTGTGGGGAACGCGATGATATCCCACATGGTGAGGAGGAGGAAAGAGAGGCCCCCTGCTGAGCAGAGATGCCCCAGTGGGTTGGTGGCAGCCCAGGGACAGTAACCACCATTTTCTCTTGAAGTCCTCACTGCTGGACAAGCTGCTACTCACAAGGATAATGGGGAGAATATTTTATGTTCCTATCTGGCAATTAATAATAAAATCATCATTTGTGGATCTGAACCAGAGAGTCAATTTCATTTATAACAGACCCACAGGAACTCTTTAGAAAGCACTGCTCAGCCATCTCCTGGAAAGACTTTATAGTCAGTGATTTGGTTTTACACAGTGGAAGAAAAACATGACCACACTTGTGACCACATCCTACCCTCTGAATGTTTATCTCAAGAGTTAACTGGATGACCCTGTGAAGCAGGTTGAATGGTGAACTCCAAAAAGGTATGTCCACATCCTGATCACCAGAAGCTCTGAGTGTTACCTTATTCGGGAAAAGGGTCTTTGCAGATATAATTAAGTTAGGCAAAGACCTTGAAATGAGATCATCCTGGGTGATCATTACCCAGGTGGTCCCTATATCCAATGACAATATCTTTAGAAGACAAGAGGAGGAGGTGCCACATCCATGGAGGCAGAGACAAGCGTTGTGGCCACAGACGAGCAGTGCTGACGGCCACCAGGAGCCTGAAGAGGCCGGGCACGGCCTGCCCACGCGGCTTCAGACATCTGGCTTCCAACATGAGAGAAGACTTTCTGTTGTTTTAGCCACGAATTTTGTTATCAAGTGTTATGGCGGCAACAGAAAACTAATGCATTCTGTTACCTGGCTTTTTATATTATTCTATTTCTTTTCTCCCTACTATTCCTGCTCAGATGTTTCTCAAGGGGAGAGGTGAGTATAGACACATACAAACCTCATATTTCAGACCATATTAGAAGTAAATGTAGGCTGAAAAAAGAGTCAGCATGTTAAATGATTAATAGTGGGGCTTTCAACAAAATATTCCTGTCAAACTGGGAAATATGCCAAGTTATGAGAGGACCAATTTCCCCTTAGTACTAAATCATTCCCATTATCTTATCAAACTTTTATTTGGGGGAGGAAACAAGCATTGGCTGTCACTGACAGTGCCACAGACTCTGGAGTTTAAGGGAAAGCTCACATTGTATGATTTAGAAACGAAGGGTCATGCAAACTGGTGCCAATGTTTTTGGTAAGAATGATCTTCAACACCCTGCCCCAAAACCGAGGAGGCTCGGTTTTGCCTCCACTCCTGACCCCAGAGAGAACCCCGGCAGTGGACCAGGCCTACAGGCAGGAGGCCTCCCTCCCTCCGTATTAAATACTTTTACAGTTTTACTGCCTTTACTGCTCATTACTTATATGGGGGGGGGGACAATCTTCTGAAAATAAAGAGATATAAAGAAGAAAGTGAAAAACCACCCCTTACTAGAGGTAACACGCAATTCACCACCCAAAGCAGGAAGCTTCTGACAGTGAAGGGGAGGAAGGCTATCAATTACTGTACTTGGACAGGTGGAAAAGCAAGAGCATGCTGGGCAACCCGGATACATGGCCATCCTCGCTGTAACTCGGGTGTCTGCAAACACGCCACGTACAGTGACGGAGACACAGAGCAGCACATGAGGCCACGCTGTCCTTTCTCACTCAACTGACCTCAGACATCTTTTACATCAGTTAATACAAATCTACTGTGCTATTTTCAAGGAATATGATGTGGGTGTGGCCATGTGGTTGGGTTTTTCGGTCATTAAATGATGCCACAGTCAACACTCTTCCCACTGCCATATATGTTTACTGATTAATTTCTAGAATGGGTTTCTACACGTGGCAGTGCTGGGGCAAAAGTAAGCAGGGACTGCACCTATCTCACATCGCCAGCTGCTCAGGAAGCCTCTTGGCCTCTCTGCAATGCCACTCCTAGAAAACTGTGGCCCAGGTTCTAAAACTCTACCTTGCCACCTTTGGAGAAATCATTTAAACCCAAAGTAAACTTTGAATTATTTAAAATTCCCTATAATTCTTCCTCATACCAAGTTGACACCCTAAAATCCCACCATCCTGATCCAACTTTAACTTGGGACATTTATAAATCTCTCTACTTCTGCCACTTAGGGGTCTTTAGATCATCAAGAAGAAAGGCCTTGTTACCCACACAAGGCATGTTTTTATTTCAAGGGTTTGTAAGTGACTTGGCCTCTACCTCAAAGATTCAAGGTGAAGTTCTGATTTGATCTCTTTTTATAATAACTCTGAGTTAGGAGATGGACTGTGGTTATCTGTTTAGAGGTGTTAGATCTCATATGTTGAAACCAGCTGAACAACTGACAAATAACAACTTCCTTTTACAATTAGTAAAAGGAATAGTAATAATCCTTTTACAATTAGTGATACAATATTCCTGGCACAGAAAGTGATGTGGCAGCTCACCTCAGTATAAACTGTCCAATCCTCTATCGTCAGCTTCATCATGTAGGTTCTGGATACTGTGCTGAGTTCAGTCGTGTCTGACTCTTTGCAACCCCATGGACTGTAGCACACCCGGTTCCTCTGTCCATGGAATTTTCCAGGCAAGAATACTGGAGTGGGTTGCCATGCCCTTCTCCAGGGGCTCTTCCTGACCAAGTACCTAAAGTACTTCTATTTGGTTCCTCTTATAAATGCATGATGAAAACCACTATATGTCCAGGTGCCAGGCTCCTAAGAGGCTCAAACATTTGGACTGCTGTCACAGAACCGTGCAATTTACCTACGCAAAAGTAAAGCCACCTGAAGACTTTCATCTAGTCAACAGTGCAAAGGGAAAGACTGGACTCATTCTTTTCTCTGGTTTCTTTTTTCAAAATGGCGATCTGGGGCTAGCTGGTGCAATGGTAAGCCTCCAGCAACCATTGCTGCACAAAGAATATAAGACCTAGAAGAAAGCTGTGAGATCCTCTGTGGGGTCCACACCTCTCATTCTGGAAGCCAGAGGCCAGAAAGATTAGGACAACTGCCACAGGCCACTGTGGCCGATACAGGACCCGAGTCCTCAGCACCCACGACAGCACGGCCAAGGCCTAGTTCAACCCTGGGTAGCATCAATGGTGGAGAGAACTCTAGCAGCCTGGGATGCAACCTACTCTGTGGTCCTGGGCCCATAACTCAACATCTCTAGGTCCAAGTCTCCTTAACCATATAAAGGGGAAAGTTATAACTAGTGGTAACTCATATATTATTACTAAAACTTAAGCTATCAAAACTCAGATAAAGGTTAGATAATACCTAATAGAGAGACCATAGTAGAAAAGCTGCTTTGCTCCATTTACTCGCAGAGATAAATAATGCACGTGCAACTTGGTTTACTGAATTGCTGACGCAGCCGGAAGATAAAATTTACCACCCTTATTCTAACCACCTGGTTATTCACGCCCAGACTGCCAAGACTTCAGGAGCACTAGAACTAGGTTAGACTCAGGAAACTTCCCATCTTGCCCACAGATATTAACACACATTTTAAAATACATAGTTCTGTGTTACTTGAATACTAACAATCATTGAAGAAGAATCTATTGATTCTAAGCTCTAAAATGGAAGTCAAACTACCTCCAGTTTTTTCTTTTGAAATGTTCCAATGAAGGACCAGTTTTTTCTTTTTAAATGTTCCAATCCTTACAGACTGATACTTTGATAAAATACAGTGAATTAGCAATGGGAAAAAAATAAGACTGACAAAATATACAAGACCACTTTTTTCCACTAGGATCACTGTCAAATCATGGGGGAAGTTTCTAGATGCCGAGTCTCAAGTTCTGCACTTACCTTGGATAAGCAACTGTCCAGACCAGCACCCAGTCAGCAGATCACATGGAAAACACAGGCTCCCCACACTCCACAGCCTTTCAGCAGAACACACACCTGCAGTGGCTCCTCACAACAGCCACTGTCGTCACCCACATCTCACACGTGTAAAGTGAGGCTCAGAGAGGTTAAGCCATTTGCCTAAGATCACTCTGCAAAGTAACTGGTAGAAGCACAATCCCAACCCAAGTCTACCTGCCTGAAGTCTGGGCTGGACACTGTGACCTGCGGAGAGCACCCAGACAGAAGGTACACAACTTGTTGTCAGTTTACTATTTAACTCTGTATCATCACATCACTATACAGCTTGTAGGCAACTATGCCCTTAGGTGTACCTTTTTCTTCTTCCTGTTTCCTTAATTAATTTAAGAGAAATTGTAAAGTAGACAAATGGTAATTTAAGAGAAATTGTGATGAAGACATCTGGAAATAGATCAGGTAAAGATATGATAAATAGGAGAGAGATGGCCACTGAAATTGAACCTAAAAAATTTTTTTTATTCCATACTTCTCCCCAGTCATCAATGAGGGGTGAGGCCAACTGGACTGATTCCCAGTTAGGCTTACCTTGGCCAACAGCCGAGTGCATTTTTTCCATGTCAAACTTAATTTTTGATCTTCCTGGAGTGCTAAGTATCTTTTCCCACACTGTAGTCACTTCTTTAAGACAGGGAGTGATTTCTTCATAATCAAGCTTTAGGCGCTTGTTCAGCAAATCATTCTCAGAGGCTAGAACAGACAATTTAAGAGCACGTTAGTGAGTTATAGCTACGTGTCTCCTGTCTCACAGCAAGGCTGCCTGCTTATCACCACCACTGAGACGCCTGCAGCCAGCTTAACAGGTCCAAGGTGAAGACTGGTCCGCTCCTACCCCCACCCCAGCTTTCTTATCAAGGAAAAAGCTATATACCCAGGAGGCATCCCTGATTCCTCTTATTCCTTCATCCCCGATGGATTTTGTTGGCTCTACTGCTAAAATATACTACACTTATCCAATCCTATCCATCTCCATAGCTACCCTATTAACTATAAACATGTCAAAGGCAAGAACTGTGTGTTAGAATTCCTAGTGTCTGGCAGGATTAGATCTCAACAAAACTTCACCTAAACTAGGAGAGGCTCTCAGAGGATAGTTCCTTCTTCAGTTCAGTTCAGTCGTTCAGTCGTGTCCGACTCTTTGTGACCCCATGAATTGCAGCACACCAGGCCTCCCTGTCCATCACCAACTCCCGGAGTTCACTCAGACTCATGTCCATTGAGTCAGTGATGCCATCCAGCCATCTCATCCTCTGTCGTCCCCTTCTCCTCCTGCCCCCAATCCCTCCCAGCATCAGAGTCTTATCCAATGAGTCAACACTTTGTATGAGGTGGCCAAAGTACTGGAGCTTCAGCTTTAGCATCATTCCTTCCAAAGAACACCCAGGGCTGATCTCCTTCAGAATGGACTGGTTGGATCTCCTTGCAGTCCAAGGGACTCTCAAGAGTCTTCTCCAACACCACAGTTCAAAAGCATCAATTCTTTGGCGCTCAGCTTTCTTCACAGTCCAACTCTCACACCCATACATGACCAGTGGAAAAACCATAGCCTTGACTAGACAGACCTTTGTTGGCAAAGTAATGTCTCTGCTTTTGAATATGCTATCTAGGTTGGTCATAACCTTCCTTCCAAGGAGTAAGCATCTTTTAATTTCATGGCTGCAGTCACCATCTGCAGTGATTTTGGAGCCCAGAAAAATAAAGTCTGACACTGTTTCCACTGTTTCCCCATCTATTTCCCATGAAGTGATAGGACCAGATGCCATGATCTTCGTTTTCTGAATGTTAAGCTTTAAGCCAACTTTTTCACTCTCCTCTTTCACTTTCATCAAGAGGCTTTTTAGTTCCTCTTCACTTTCTGCCATAAGGGTGGTGTCATCTGCATATCTGAGCTTATTGATATTTCTCCCGACAATCTTGATTCCAGCTTGTGCTTCTTCCAGCCCAGCGTTTCTCATGATGCACTCTGTATACAAGTTAAATAAGCAGGGTGACAATATACAGCCTTGCCGTACTCCTTTTCCTATTTGGAACTAGTCTGTCGTTCCATGTCCAGTTTTAACCGTTGTTTCCTGACCAGCATATTGGTTTCTCAAGAGGCAGGTCAGGTGGGCTGGTATTCCCATCTCTTTCAGAATTTTCCAAAGTTTATTGTGATCCACACAGTCAAAGGCTTTGGCATAGTCAATAAAGCAGAAATAGATATTTTTCTGGAACTCTCTTGCTTTTTCGATGATCCAGCAGATGTTGGCAATTTGATCTCTGGTTCTTCTGCCTTTTCTAAAACCAGCTTGAACATCTGGAAGTTCACGGTTCACATATTGCTGAAGCCAGTTCTTTCTTACTTGGAGCCAAACCTCCTTTAAGTATTGATAACGTCTACCCTTGCTCATGTTTCTGCTGCCTGGGGCTGAACAGAATAAATCTACCTTTTTCACATGGCATCTTCTCAAATATATGAAGACAGTTACTACTTCCTACCTTTTTCAGCTTACAGGTCCATTAGGAAGAATTCTACCTGAATCACCAAACTGGAGGTGGGGGATCAATAGAAGAAAAGAAACGTAACTGAGCATTCTAAGAAGGACTAAAGCTGACAGCCTTACTCCCACCAAACCACGAATTCCTATTCAGACCACAGGGGCAATGATGTCAGTCCCCCACCCATTCCACAGCACATCCCCCATCTGGACTGGGAGTTTATTGGGAAAGCAGGTAGGAGACATAGCTAAGCAGGGGCCAGTATACAGGCTTCTACAGAGCTGCTAAACTTGTCTTCTTTATGACAATAATAAACAAATACTGTATGTCTTCAGTACTTTACATTTAGTAACATTTAATGTTAACAACACTCTGAGGTAGGTTTTTTTTAATGTTTCTTCAATAATATTTAAAACAACATTTTTATTTATTAATTGACAGATAATTGCTTTACAATTTTATGTTAGTTTCTGCCATACATCAACATGAATCTGAGGCAGGGGTTTTTTTTTTTGAATCAGCAGACTGGGCTCAACACCCAAGGCCCAAGCAGAAAGCATAGTGGGCCTAAGCCCCCCGACTTTCTCTACTGTTCTCCAACACACTGCAGAACTTGCTGTGATGAATGACACATTGTTTTCTAGGGATGTATCAATTAGGAGCCTTAAATATTTGATAGAATCCAGTGGAGCTGTTTGGACCTAGAGTTTTCTTTGTGTGAAAGATTTTTAACACAAATTTTATCTCTTTAACAGATATAGGGCCATTCAGACTTTTTTTTTTTTAATTTCAATTTTGATAAATTGCATCTTTCAATAAGTTTGTCCATTTCATCTCAGTTCTTTAGTTTATTGGCAAAGAGTTCTTCTTAGTCTCAGAAACACTGAAAGTCAGTGTGCACCTCGAATAAGTCTGCTCTCCCCTGACCCCATAAACACACACTCCCTAGCCCAAATCTTAATCCTGGAGAAGACCGAGGTTGAGCAGGTTCCTTACTTTGTCCAGGGCAGCAGAGTAGGATGTGCTGGGCACAGGATTTTTGCACCCTGAATTATTTTTTAAATAGGAATTACCGCTATTTCGTTGAGTTGCTCCTGTAAAGATTAAGTGAGATGAAATACACTTAGTTGTTCAGTCTCTCGGTTGTGTCTGACTCTTTGCAACTGCATGGACTACAGCAATGCCAGGCTTCCCTGGTCTTCACCAACATTCAGAAAACTAAGATCACGGCATCTGGTCCCATCACTTCATGGCAAATAGATGGGGAAACAATGGAAACAGTGAGAGACTTTATTTTGGAGGGCTCCAAAATCAATGCAGATGGTGACTGCAGCCATGAAATTAAAAGATACTTGATCCTTGGAAGAAAAGTTATGACCATTTTAGACAGCATATTAAAAAGCAGAAACATTACTTTGCTAACAAAGGTCCATCTAATCAAACCTATGGTTTTTCCAGTAGTCATGTATGGATGTGAGAGTTGGACTACAAAGAAACCTGAGCGCTGAAGAATTGATGCTTTTGAACTGTGGTGTTGGAGAAGACTCTTGAGAGTCCCTTGGACTGCAAGGAGATCCAACCAGTCCATTCTAAAGGAAATCAGTCCTGACTATTCATTGGAAGGACTGATGCTGAAGCTGAAACTCCAGTACTTTGGCCACCTGATGTGAAGAACTGACTCATCTGAAAAGACCCTGATGCTGGGAAAGATTGAAGGTGGGAGAAGAAGGGCATGACAGAGGATGAGATGGTTGGATGGCATCACCGACTCAATGGACATGAATTTGAGTAAGCTCCAGGAGTTGATAATGGACAGGGAAGCCTGGTGTGCTGCAGTCCATGGGGTCACAAAGAGTCGGACATGACTGAGCAACTGAACTGAACTGAACTGAACTTCACAGATAAGATACTCCTCTGACTGCTGCCATCTCTTGAAAGCTTAGGAAGGGAAGGAAGGCTAAGGGGCTGGGAGGCTGAGTAAATGACACCCAAACTTGTAGAGATTTTAGAAAAACTACACTATCTAATTCTTTTATAACAAACGTAGTATTTGTTTAACCAGGGAAAAAAAACTTTAAAAAAATATCTTCAATTATAATTCAATTAAAACTCAAACTTCATTGTGTTACCATTATGCAGATAACCATGATGATGTGCAGAGTCAGACATCCTGGAGTGAAGTCACCTGGGCATTAGGAAGCATTACTACAAACAAAGCTAAAGCTAGTGGAGGTGATGGAATTCCAGCTGAGTTACTTCAAATCCTAAAGGATGGTGCTGTTAAAGTGCTGAACTCATTATGCCAGCAAATTTGGAAAACTCAACAGTGGCCACAGGACTGGAAAAGGTCAGTTTTCTTCCCAATCCCAAAGAAAGGCAATGCCAAAGAATGTTCAAACTACTGTACAATTGCACTCATTTCACACGCTAGCAAGAGGATGTTCAAAATCCTTCAAGCTAGGCTTCAACAGTATGTGAAGTGAGAACTTCCAGATGTGCAAGCTGGATTTAGAAAAGACAGAGAAACAAGAGATCAAATTGCCAACATCTGCTGGATCATAGAGAAAGCAAGGGAATTCCAAAAAACATCTTCTTCTACTTCACTGACTATGCTAAAACCTTTGACTGTGTGGATCACACAGTGGAAAGGACAAAAGAACAAACTGTGGAATATTCTCAATGAGATTGGAATATGAGACCACATTACCTGCCTCCTGAGAAACCTGTAAGCAGAACAAGAAGCAACAGTTAGCACTGGACATGGAACAACAGACTGGTTCCAAATTGGGAAAGGAGTATGTCAAGGCTGTATACTGTTACCCTGCCAATTTAACTTCCATGAAGAGTACATCATGAGAAATGCTGGATTGGATGAAGCACAAGCTGGATTCAAGATTGCAGGGAGAAATATCAATAACTTCAGACATGCAGATAATACCACTTCAAAAGCAGAAAGTGAAGAAGAACTAAAGAACGTCTTGATAAAGGTGAAAGAGGATAACGAAAAAGTTGGCTTAAAACTCAACATTCAAAAAACTAAGAACATGGTATCCAGTCCTATCACTTCATGGCAAATAGATGGGGAAAATGTGGAGTTAGATTTCATTTTCTTGGGCTCCAAAATCAATGCAGACAGTGACTGCAGCCACAAAATTAAAAGACTCTTGCCCCTTGGAGGAATAGCTGTAACAAACCTAGACAGTGTATTAAAAAGCAAAGACATCACTTTGCTGACAAATGTCCATACAGTCAAAGCTATGGTTTTTCCAGCAGTCATGTATGGATGTAAGAGTTGGACCATAAAGAAAGCTGAGCACTGAAGGATTGATGTTTTCAAACTGTGGTGTTGGAGAAGACTCTTGAGAGTCCCTTGGACTGCAAGGAGATCAAACCCGTCAATCCTAATGGAAAGCAACCCTGAATAATCACTGGAAGGACTTACGCTGAAGCTGAAGCTCCAATACTTTGGCCATCTGATGTGAAGAGCTGACTCAGTGGAAAAGACCCTGATGCTGGGAAGGACTGAGGGCAGAAGGAGACAGGGATGACAGAGGATGGGATGGTTGGATGGCATCACTGACTCAAAGGACATGAGTTTGTGCAAACTCAGGGAGATAGTAAAGGACAGGGAAGCCTGGCGTGCTGCAGCTCATGGGCTCACAAAGTGTCAGAAAGGACTTAGCAACTGAACAACAAGTATCTGCAACATTAAGTATATGGGTCATTCCAAAAGCAATATAGTGCTGACCAAAACCCACAGTTGTGGTGAGTCGCCCTACTGTCCAGCATCAGGCTGCTCCATCATGCATAACTGGGGGAAATGGCCTTGCAAAGGGTGCTGCAGAGGACTGTGGGCCCATGATAGAGGCCTTGCATTTCAGTCCCAACACCACTGAAAATCAGCTGTTTAACTTTGAGGAAAGCACAATTCAGCCTCCAATGGTCAACAAGTAAGTGAAGTAGGTTCAGACAACAGGGTTTGATTCTTTCTTGGATGTAATGCTCCAAGAATAGTAATAAATATTTGATCCATGCATTCCAAAGCCAATAAAAAGCCTTAACCATGGGAAAAAACTCCTTGTATATGTTCCTCTAATTTCTTTCCCAAAGAGCATGCAATTCAGCCTGAACCCTTAATCAACTGCAAGAGTCTCTCCCAGCTGCAAAAAAAAAAAAATAGAATAGAATGATTCTCTCCAGTGAACTTCTGGCTGGTTTTTGTCAAATCTTGCTTTTGCATTTAATAATAATGTTCTGCACCCCTGTAACCCCAAGAAAACCTACTAAATGTTTTTAGATGATTCATGATCAGGCTCTTATTGGTGATTATTTTCCTCAGCAATACAGGTACTGTACACACTGACACAACGCTTCCTAAATGATATTTAGGAAGTTTATTATGCTTTCACCACTAAAGTATGTTGGACTCCATAGAGCTAAGGAAAGAAATAGACTCAAACAGTAACAATATGAGACCACACAGGATAGAACTCTGCTGGATGAAATAAGGAAGCAGCAAATGAGGATGCCGGCAAGGGCTACTGAACTCAATGCAACACCTGGCAAGGTGTTCCCAGTACCTCAGGGAACCCTTCCCCACCCATTCTAGCTGGCCTGGTCATCATTTGCACAGCTTCACAAAAACTCTGCCTCTGTGGCAATCTGATCCTGTATCATCAACCACAGTCATGATTCCTCCCCACATTCCCAAGAAGCCAGCCAGTATCCTTTACATTTTATAACTACGTTCTGAGTTCCTGCAGCTGCCATCTGCAAGAAGACTGGATAGGATACGCGTAAAGGTTTATGGGCTACGTGATGAATATAATTGCCTTTCAGCTTTTTAACAAAAGTCCCAACCAACATCCAATGACTCTAAGTGCTCTGCTCCAAAGCTGTCATTTAGTTGATGGAACACTCAGTGATGCCATCACTATCAAATCTCTTTTAGACATCTGCTTTTAGAATTACTTTCAAGAACATGCAACAAAATGATAGAAAAACAGAGTTGGGAGAAAACTTAGCATTCACTGCTATAAAATCCCCTCACCATGGAATCTCTTTCCACAGTAGCCTCATGGGACGAGCTGTCTTTCTCAGCTTCAATACTGGGTACTGGAGAGGCCATGGCACCCATGAATAGACCATTCCAACCATTCAACTATTCTTATCAAAAGGTCTTATTACTTTGTATTTGACTCCTTGCTTTTGGTCAAAGATGATATACTCATTTGGACAATGAACCTTATTCATCAGATTTGCTGTCTTAACTTTGAGTTCTATAAAAACGTTACAATAAAAGATGAAGATCTGCAGTCAAGGAGGAAGTTCAGTGAAACAGGAAGTAATTCCCAAACTGCTCTGGACAGGGTCAGCATGTACAACCCTCTCTTTTAAAGAGTATGTTCAGATTTCTCAACCAAAATCCTCCTTATTTTACATTCAGGGAGCTCTCTGTACTCCAAGACCCATGTTCTTTCCATTATACTACCAGGGTACATAAAACATAGCTTCTCAGCTACTTTGAAAATAATACTTATTGATTCAAATGACTATTGGAATCAGGAAATGAACAAAATCTAAACTTCAGACTTCATGTCTCAATTTGGCACTAACATAACCCTAGAGCTGTTCTGAGCCTCAGTTTTCTCTTCAGGCTACTACCTAACTTCTGGAGTTGTCACCAGGATTAAGTGAGTTAGTCTATATAAAACCTGAATATCAATACAGGTAGAACTCAGCTAACCTGAAGTCTAGATCTCTGTTTTTCAGGTTACCTGCAAATCACTAAAAAAGTACAGAGTGAGGTTATGAACTGTAATGATTTATGTAGGATCTGTTCACACCTAATACCCAGGCAAAGACTACAGCAGAAGACAAAGCAGGGACAAAGAGAGAGAAAACAAAAGACACTTTTCAGAGAGTTAAAGCTGACATTTGAAGGATGCCTCTCAGAAGATTCAACTTAATACAATGGGTGCAATTATCATTAAATCTCCCGAAAGTAAAAGGTATTAACTTTACTTTAAAAAAGTAAAACAGGCATTTAATACGTACATTTATGTATGTTGGAGTACCTTGCTTTTTTTTTAATAACACCTCTATGTCTGATGTGTCTCACTTTAGAGTCAGGACCAATTAAACCACCATCAGGCCAGTTTAGTGTTAAAAAAAGAAAACCAACCTTGCAGTTTTTG
Organism: Bos mutus; assembly: GCF_027580195.1. NCBI lineage: Eukaryota > Metazoa > Chordata > Mammalia > Artiodactyla > Bovidae > Bos > Bos mutus. The sequence goes on along the minus strand of NC_091622.1, from coordinate 57,364,528 downwards.
ATTTTCCTTCTCCATCCTGAGCAGCAATATCTGTTGTAGAATGGCCTTTTGCCACAGCTCCCGAAGTTCACGAGATGTTCTTTTCTTTTCCTCTGGGACCGGGCCAAAGGGTCCATCTTCACAAACTGGTTCTAGTGGAGATCGTGGGGGAAGCTCTCCCAACTCTGAGTAATCTGAGGAGGCAAAAGGACATTTCAGGATGGTCAGTTTTATTTTTTCCTTTTCTTCCTTTTTATTTATTTTTTTTAAGTGAAGTACAGTTGCTGTACAGTATTATACGTTGGCTTCCCAGGTGGTACAGTGGTAAAGAATCCGCCTGCCAGTGCAAGAGACGCAGCTTCGATCCCTGGGTCGAGGAGATCCCCTGGGATCACAGCATGGCAACCCACTCCAGTATTCTTGCCTGGGAAATCCCAAGGACAGAGAAGTTTGGCAGGCTACAGTTCACGGGACTGCAGAGTCGGACACAACTGAGCACGTACACGTTACAGGTATATAATATAGTGATTCACAGTTTTTAGAGGTTATACTCCATTTATAGTTCATACAAAGTACTGGCTATATTCCCTGTGTGGTACAATATATTCTTGTAGTTTATTTTATACATATTAGTTTGGACCCCTTATCCTCCTCCCCTTCATCCCACCTCCCCCTGAACCACTAAGTTTGTTCTCTGTGAGTCTTTTTTTATTATATTTATTAGTTTATTGTATTTTTTGGATTATACACACAAAGGAAATCATACAGTTTTCATCTTTCTCTGATTTATTTCACTTAGCATAATACCCTCCAAGCCCATCCCTTGTTGCAGCAAATGACAAAAATTCATCCTTTTTTATGACTGAGAGGTATTCCATTGTATACATATACCACATCCAGAATGGCCATTTTTCAATAAAAAATTATATTTAAACATAGTCCCTAATCAGAAAATTCTGCTCATTCAGATATTAACAATGACATTACTAAATTTAAAATTCAAGTTTTACTATGAATTGAAAAACTACACCTGAGCCACAAACATCTAACAAGTTATACTGCTACATCAAATAGTAAGAAGTCACAGCAGCTGGGGAAATCTTCAAAGACACCTACTTTGTAAGGTATAATATTTTATCTTTTTCTGAATTAATGACTATGTGATTGATAACCACAGCAAACTTTCATATAGTGTTCACTCTGATCCAAATTGTTCTGCAGGTTTTATGTATGTAATTCATTTACCTCTCAACCACCCTAAGACGCAGGTGTGGTAACTGTTCAGTTCTAAAGAGAAACAAATGGAAGGTCAGGCAGCTACGTGCCTTGCCCAAGGCCACACAGCTGGGAAGCAGTTAGAGCCAGGGGTGGAACCCAAGCAGTCTGGCTTTCATGCACATTCCTGACCACTGTATTATAAGGCTAGGTGCTTTAAAAGAAGATTAAAACTTTTCATCTTTAATTGCCAATAGTAACAATGACCATTAATAGTTCCTCTACCAAGCACTGGGCACCATGTCAGGTGTTTCATATGGACAGACTTCTTTCATCCTGATGCCAACTCCAGAAGGCAAGTATCAGCCTGAAGAGAAAGCTATGGCTCAGAGAAGCCAGGTAATTTGTCCAGGGTGAAACAGTAAGTTCATGCTTTCTATAGATACCCCTACAAGGGGCTTCCCTGGTGGCTCAATTGGTAAAGAATCTGCCTGCAATGAAGAAGACCCAGGCTCGACCCCTGGGTCGGGAAGATCCTCTGGAAACAGGAATGGCAACCCCCTCCAGTATTCTTGCCTGGAAAATCCCATGGGCAGAGGAGCCTGGAGGGCTACAGTTCATGGGGTTGCAAACAGTCAGAAATGACTGAGTGATTACCACTTTTACAATTCAAATGTCTCTTATGACATCAATTTTCAAATTTCTATTTCTTAGCTGAAATCTCTTTACAGATCAAGAATTTGTACCTTTCCCAACTGCAGACATGATGTTGCTGGTGCAGTGTTACTGTAATCAATACCTTATAGACACACAGAGAACATCCCAGTGGCTCACCATGAAAGTAGTGATGAAGAGCTGCATTAAGTTCCCCTACAAGCGGACCTCATCTGACTCAGTGCATTCTTAACACATGCAGTGAAAAGCCTGTGCAGGCAACCTGAGCCTCACAACCACCCACCAGACAACACACTCTCTTCCATCCAATGGCTCTAACACTATTCCATGTTATGTCTAATTTACAGAACGGTCATCACCATTGCCTTTTATCTAAAGCTGGGTTTGTTTTCCTGCTGTGAAATCATGCATAAGCCACAAAATGCTTAATTTCCTAATGTAAGTTGTTCACCTTAACTCCTCTTAAAAATGTTGGATTGAAAAAATAATAATAAGCCATTAAGAGTACTTATCACATTTTTATTTACACTTATTTCGTTGTGAGCCTATTAAACAAATGAACTAAAATTGTACTTTTTTGGAGGTAAGAAATAATAGACCATTTAGGAACGTTACAGGATGCTCAGTATAATGGTCAATTTAAAAGCAGGAATCAAAACTATCTATATTGTATGGTCTCAATTTTGTAAATATTATGAGAGGCAGACATTTCAGTGATTAATAGGTCAGGCTCTGGAGTCAGGATGCCTGGCTTTTAATGGTTTTAATCAACACCCTGCATGTGTAGATTTTGTGATCTTTAGCAAGTTTCTTAACCTCTTTGAGCCTCCATTTCCCAATCTTTCAAGTGGGAATAATAGCCCCTCCCTCATAATGGTGTTACAGGGACTGAGTCAACACATACATACAAACCACCTAAAACAGGGTCCAACACACAGGAATATAGGGAATGCTACCTCCTATTGTTGGCTACCACATATTAAGGGCACACAAAAAATACTAGCAGGAAACACATCAAAATTTAGTCCCTCAACTGTAAGCTCAGAGAAGGTTAGAACTTTGCCTTCTTGTCCATGAGGGTCTGTCCAGCACCATGCAGTCCCTGGCAACCAACAGGTGCTTGATAAATAATAGCTCAGTAAGAGATTGGCAGGTTCTAGGTTTGGTGTGATTGCCATTCATCTTTGTATTTCCTGAAAGTTTTCTAAAGTTTATAATAATAAACATTTTTATAACTGAAAATTAAAGAAAATACTGCAAACCTGTTCTGATTTAAATCAAAGGTTGAAAAAATGTTCTCTTGCAAAACACTTAGAAGACAACTCCCCTCTCACAACCTGTATACTTAAGAGGGGCACTCATGACTGAACATAATACAGTCTAAATTAATCTCCTTTTCAAAAGGAACTTTAGTCAGTATTATTAATCTTATTCTGCAGCACGAAATCTTCCACTTGAGCCCTTCTCTTTTTCTGTTCTTTGTTCTCTTCTTTCACCATCTTGGCTGCTGACACTCTGCTGGACCCTGCAGTTATGATTCAAGTTCTGCTTTATCTCATACTGGAAGTATTTACCCTTCCTCTGGTTCATAAAAGATTCTTGTTTCCAAAAAGTAATTCTTGTGAGCTGTCAGGGGTGATGCGGCAGGCGCAGGAGGGGTGGGTAGGGCCGAATTTCAGACAACCTTTACGTGTATATAGAAAAAAACCAGGGACCGCCCTGTCACCTGAGTATTCAGTGTACTGAACCTGAAGTCCCATCCTTAAACTCTACCAGTAAGATGAGGACTCAACTCTCGTGGTCTCCTTCCTCAAACCGCATCCTTCCTGTCTGCCACAGCCTTTCTCCTTTTCAGTGTCCTAAAGATTCCTACTATGTTAACTTTCAAATTGTGGGAGACTGAACAGGGCAGTGTGCCTCAAGCTGGGCTGATGGAACGTGTCTAGGAATTCTGGCTATTCGGTCCCCAGACCCACCTACTCTCTGCCAACTAGGCTGCCGAGAGGAACCACAGTCTACAGAAGCTTATGACACTCCAGGTTCCGCTATTTTCCTATTCAAAGAAATCAGATTTGCAGAGTCCAAGCACTGTCTGGTGATGATGACTGTGAGGTTAAGACATAAATTGCCTCCCTAGGGTTCTCTGTAAAAAGCAGAGGCATTACTTTGCCGACAAAGGTCCATCTAGTCAAAGCTATGGTTTTTCCAGTAGTCGTGTTATGGATATGAGAGTTGGACTATAAAGAAAGTTGAGCGCCAAAGAACTGATGCTTTTGAACTGTGGTTTTGGAGAAAACTCTTGAAAAGTACCATGGATGGCAAGGAGATCAAACCAGTCAATTCTAAAGGCAATCAGTCCTGAATATTCATTGGAAGGACTGATGCTTAAGCTCTGATAAGCTTTGGCCACCTGATGCAAAGAGCCAACTCACTAGAAAAGACCCTGATGCTAGGAAAGATTGAAGGCAGGAGGAGAAGGGGATGACAGAAGACAAGCTGGTTGAATGACATTACTGACTCAATGGACATGAGCTTGAGCAAACTCTGGGAGATGGTCAAGGACAGGGAAGCCTGGTGTGCTGCAGTCCATGGGGTCGCAGAGAGTTGGACACAACTGAGCAACTGAACAACAAAAGGGTTCTCTACTTTAGCCTTCTTTTTCTTTTTATTTATCACAGCTCAGTTTGTTGAGCTTTTACCATGTGATGAGTCCTTGGCACAGATAAGCCTGTTTGATTGTCACGACCACTTTAAGAGGTAGGTGATGGTATCCCCTTTCTACAGGCAAAATAAATAAGGTGCAGTGAGGTTTTATAACGTGGCCAAGGTCACACCTCTGCTAAGAGTCAGAGCCACAGTATGAATGGAGATATATTTTCCTCCAAGTAAAAAATGCTTACCCAGTGCCTAACTTTCAGACACACATGGGTATCCTGCAGAAATGCAGATTTCGACTCAGTCAGTCTGAGGGGAGCCTGAGAGTCTGCATTTCCATCAAGCTCCCAGGGGATGCCACCACCGGTGGTCTCAAAACACACTTGGAAAACTGGGCTCCACACCACATTTTTACTGTTCACCCCCTCCCGTGACCCTAGGTACTTATTATCATGTCAGTTCTTCCTTTTCTTTGGCTGTTCTATGGCCCATAGAACATAGTCCGTGTTGCCATCAGCTGCCTGAACTCAGGCTTTCACATGTGGTTGGAGCTCATCCCAATCCTGGTCAGGGTACCAAGGCCCAGTGCAGAACACAATGGATTATGAGCACTAGTGTGATCTAACTAAAGGCTAATCCGCTATACAGTTCAGCAAATAAACCTAACGATTTACAGCAGGGTGTCTCACCGGCAGGACCACTGACACTTTGGGCTAATTCTTTGTCACAGAGGACTGTTCTGTGCATTACAGAATGTTTACAAGCATCCCTGGGCACTACTTACTAGAGGATAGTAATATCCACTCATGCCAGCACTAACAATCAAAAACACCCAGACAACACTAAATGCCCACTGGGGACAAGGGAGGACAAAATCACCTCCAGTGAGAACCTGAATCAGAATAAAATACCCATCACTTAGTCGCTCCTAAACCCTGGGAAGGGGTAAAATACCCCCTTCACCAAGTTTATTTTATGTGATAACAATTACTGGTGTTCTAATCTCTAACAGTTTTTAAAAATATACTATCTTTTGTTCATATTAACAGTAACCTAGCTACTAGTAATTTACAAAAAGGGGATAGTCAAACATTTGTTTATTATAAATGGGACCTGGCTAATCTCATCAATGGAAAAAGATCCAGATCTGGGACAAGGCTATATTTGGTGATCACTCAGGTGTGTGCATGCGTGGCTGGGGCGCAGCTGAGTGAGGAGTACACCCATGTATGCAGGGGTTGACTGGAATGGCAGGGTGAGGATAACAACATGAAAATGTTGGACAACTGCTGGCTTGCTTTTATTATTAGGACCTTGCTCTAATAATAAACATATGCATGAGTTAACTTGCATAGTTCCTAAGCTGTTGACACCAGAATTTGCTGAGTCCTTTATATGTACCCAGGATATGATGTGCTTGGTGGTCTGAGAGAGGCTTTGATGTTTCTAATATTCTCCAGAACAACGTGGGGACCTTGCTTCTGTCCTCGACTTATGTTCTTGCTGAGGGGAGCCACCCAGAGGCTCAGGTGGAAGAGGGTGGCTTAGTGCAGAGAGGCAGAGCTGGCCGCCCCACCCCCAGGCCAGCTTGGTCAGTCCCTCTCTGTAAACCTCTGCAAACAGGCACACCTTCTGGGTTCCAGCCCCTCAGGGCAAAATGTGAGAAATGGCATTCACCTCTGATCAACCTAACTGCGGAAACCACAGGCACCGACAGACGTCTTCCTAAAGCCTGCAAAGCCACACAGCCACAGGGCTGCAGGAACAGGTCAGTCTGGGGCTGGCTTGTACTATTCTGACATCTCCTATAAGGACAGGATGGCGAGGGCTTAAATTATGTAGACGCTCAACAACAATAGCCTTCAATGGGTTCTAAGAATTGTTAAATCAGCCATAATTCAGGGCCCCTAAGAGACAGCTGCCTCTACCTAAATCACTGGCATAACCTTCTCAGTAGAGTCATAAACATGATCTATGCCGGTGTGTCAATACTGTTGATGCCAATTTGTTCTTCAGCTGCTCTGTGCTGCCACATCCTCTCTGCACACACACGTGTGGGGAAGAACGTTATGGAGGAAAAGGAACGTGTGTGCCTGGCCTCACACCTGTCCAGCCTCCGGCTCTGTGAAGTCCGGAATACAAGGAGGGCTCCTTTCTTGCAGTTTAACAAGACACTGATTTCAAGTTTGAACTGCAATTCTCCTCCTTTTAAAGACATGACATTAAATGATGCGTTAAGTACCCCTGTAAGAAAGAGGAGCTGCCAGAAGAAAATGAAGAGACAGACCTTCTAAGAGACAGTACTCACCAATATTCTGCTTTTAATTCTTATCCCACGATAGAGCATTATATAACTATCTCCATCCCTTTTGAAAAATCCTGATTTCCCATGCCAAAAGAGAAAGAAAATGTTTAAAATTCCAGTTACTCTCAAACCTCTGTTTTAACTATGTCCCACAGACCTTGGAAACAAGAATTAAAACTGAACATTTAATCTTTGGAGAAAAGTTAACAACAACAGGGATTAACACCTGCAACATCTGTTGTACCAAAAGCTGAAGAAAATTTCTTGAAAAAACAAAAGGAATGTGTAGATTTAAGAAAGAAACAGGCGGTCCTTGAATGAATGCTGTCAAACTGTTTACAAAGCGCAAACCTCACCCCTCCCACAACAGAACACAGATGTCAGGGGAGCAGAGATATCGGCAGTCCCTGCTGTACTCCATGCCTGGGAAAACAGCAGACACACACAGGAAAGTCACCAACAAATGAATTCATCTCTCTGCACCCTACCCTGACTTCTTTGGATGCTTTATGGAAAATAATTAAAATAAAAACAAACTTGCTATTTTTCTACAGTTGCATTATATGAGGTGGCTCAGTGGTAAAGAATTTGCCTGCAATGCAGGAGATGCAGTTTGATCCCTGAGTTGGGAAGATGCCCGGGAGGAAGGCATGGCAATCCACTCCAGTATTCTATCCTAGAAAGTACGTGCCCTGGAGAAAGGCATGGCAACCCACTCCAGTATTCTTGCCTGGAGAATCCCAGTGACAGAGGAGCTTGGCGGGCTCCGGCCCATGGGGTTGCAAAGAGTCAGACATGACTGAAGCAACTTGAGTACAAGAAAAAAGCATTTTTAAGAAACATTCATTTTTTAAAAACCAGTATTTTTAAGTTTTTGACACCTGCTACTAGAAATTCAGAAGCCCTATGATACAGTCCCTCAAATGTCAAGGATGACTGAGAGAAGTACACGACTGCTAAGAAATACAAAGGGTACAAGAAGTTTAGCAAAGAAAATGAATTTCTCCTGTGCATCAAGTCAAGGCCTTGGGCCCTGGAGCCAGATGTCTGGGGTCAAATCCCAGCTCCACCACTAACCTAGCTACTTAACCTCAAACAGGTGGTCTGAACACTTGACACTTGCACCCTCACATGCAAAATTTGCACCAGAGTGCCTCTCAGAGGATTAGCATGAGCATTCAATGTAGATGCTTCCCCGGTGGCTCAGATGGTAAAGAATCTGACTGCAATGCAAGAGACCTGGGTTTGCTCTGTGGGTCAGGGAAGAACCCCTGGAGAAGGAAATGACAACCCACTCCAGTATTCTTGGCTGCAGAATTCCATGGACAGAGGAGCCTGGCGGACTACAGTCCATGGGGTTGCAAAGAGTCGGACACGACTCAGAGACTAACACCTCCTGAATATGCAAGTGTGGGGACGGGGAAGCCTGGCACAAAGGAAGCATTCGATAAAATATCAGCTGTCGTTCTTAATAACATCAGGTTGCTGGAACTCGTGGTTGTGCTTTAAGGACAAGTAATATTCAGATGGGTGGAAATAATAAGAGCCATTTCCTATAAGAGCAGAACAACAAGAAATGCAGGTGAGCATTATGCACTGAGCCATTCTGCTAATGACCAGACGGTGCACATACAAACAGAAGAATGGTCGTGCCCAGGTTATCGACAGCCTGACTGGTTTATTTATGTATTAATTAGTGGGAATGATGGAAGGATTGGGGCTCTTACAATTTCTTAAAAGAAAATTTATGTCATTTATGCATTCTTCAGCCCTGGAAGGATACCCCAGCCATCAGGGTATGCAGAGCTTAGCAGCTCTGACAAATGAAGGGCTATTATGAAACAATGTGGAGAAGTGCTGGGGTGGGGAAGGGAGTAAGCTCTAAAGACAGAACAGGGAGCCTACCTCTGCCTGAGATGGGGTGCAGTGGAGTGAGGGATGGAACAGGGAGGCAAACACACAATTTTTTTTAAGCAGCCAAGAAATGCAGAAACTGGAAACAAATGCAAGAGCCCTACATATCTCTGTCCCTGTGACTTCCCAAAGTAGGCATGTGGGGTTGAGTTTCCAAGGGTCTGTGAAGATGACTTTTGGACTCAGTCTGGTGAGGGGCTGTGACGACAGCTCATGGAGAAGCAAGAAGGCACAGGGTGATGCAAGTCCAGGGAGGAGAGCCGGGCAGAGGCAGAAGATGACTGAGGGAGGGAAGGTGCACGCAGGCACTCCTGGGGAGCCTGGGGGGCCTCCCTCTGGGGCTGAGCTGTGAGAGCTCAGGGTGAAGCACTGCCCCCGTAGCGGGAGGAAGTGCCTGGGAAAGTCAAGGCCTACAGAAGCTTGAAAAGAACCAAAAAAATGCTGCAAACACGTGAATTTTTATTTAGCGCCCTGGATAAATTATCCTTTCAAAGAATGGCATTTATTTTTGCATCTGCAAGGGAGATGATAATATGCTTTTTGGAGGGATCGAAGGTCGTCAGGACTCCCATTTCTTGATTAAAGACAACAAAACCCAGGGATCAAACCCAGGTTTCCCGCATTGCAGGCGGATTCTTTACCAACTGAGCCACAAGGGAAGCCCAAGAATACTGGAGTGGGTAGCCTATCCCTTCTCCAGCAGATCTTCCCAACCCAGGAATCAACTCGGGGTCTCCTGCATTGCAGGCGGATTCTTTACCAACTGAGCTATCAGGGAAGCCCCAACAAAACTATGAAGAGGAACAAATACTCAGTCTCAGTGGGAATATGAAATGTTCATCTTCGTCATAGTTTCATCTCTCCTGTTACCATTTACATAACCTTGAATTTCAAATTGTGGTTCCTGCAGTTTTATGAGACACAGTAAGGTGGAAAAGCACACCACCACCAAAGGCCTTTGTGGGGGGTGTGTTGGTGGGGGGGGTGCGTCCGGACCAGGCCTGCCCCCCAGGGGACGCTCCTGCTCACCTGCCTTCCCTGCCCTGCCCTGAGGGAATCCTCAGCACTTGCAGGAGCACAGGAATGTGGGGCTGAAAGGGACACTAGAGGATGACTTAGCTCAAGTCCCCTCCTTTTCCAATGGGGAAAGTGAGGCTCCAACAATTCACCCCCAGCACTTACTCTGCGCCAGGCAGCATGCTTCATGAGTACCCATATATCTCACCCTCCCAGCCGCCCGATAGGCCTCGGTGACAAAGGTCTGAGACACAGAGCTGACATGCTGGTGGAGCTGGGCTGGCTCATCCCAGTGCCTTGGGGTGAAAGGAATGAACAGAGAGGGAAACAAGGCCCTGATTACACGTGTGCTGCCCCTGACCAACCCAGAAAGCAGTCCCTTGACCGCTCCAGGCCTCAGCTTCCTCGTCCACAGCGTACAACAGCATCTGCCTCCGACAGCTCTAAGGCAGGGAATATGTGACAATCCCTTGAGAGCACTGACAGCAGTACTGGGCCAGGGGTACATGCTGAACTGCACATCACTGTGATCATTATTTTATCATTTTAATCTAAAGCTGGGAAAATCTTTGTGTTGTTTAGACTTTTCCACAATCAGACTGGGGCTGGGGATAAAAAAGACGACTGGCTGACTGAAGGATACTGGGGAAGAGAGACACATACTCTATGAAGAAAATAACAGCATGGTCCCAGGTCTCCAGGGCTGTGTCCGGAACCCATGGTCATGAGAGGAGCAAGCACTGGAGAGGCCTGGCCACTCTCAGGACGGCTGCATGGCCTTTCTGGCCTTTCTTTGTGTGGCTGACTCCCTTCCTCCTCCTCCAGAGCTCAGCTGAGGTCATGCCCCCTGAGAAGACTCCTCCGGTCACTCCCAAGCCTCCCAGGTCCTTTATGCTCCCTCAGCAAACGTCAGCAGAGCTGCTAAGATTCTGAGAATGGTATGCCGGGGGTGGGGGCGGGGGGGCGGTGGGGGGGGCGGCTGACAGTCATGCAAGAGCAGCTCACAGGAGTAGGAGGTCACAGCAGCCTGCAGCATCTTGGGAAATGTGAAGCAGGAGGGAGAGAAGTCAGGAAGGACGGTCTAGGTGGAGGGGACAAGGGAGAACAGGCAGAGGAGGAGGAAGGAACACCGAGAGCTCCAGGCAGCGCACAGTTCCAGGCCCAGGTGGCTGGGGCTCAGCTCTTTTCAGCAGTTTTATTTTCAATTTTAAGAAAAACTATTTTTAAAACTTTATATAAACTTTACATGTAGCTATCTAACTGGAGACATCTGACATTTATGTAGATGAAACTTTTTATATAAAATATGAACATTACAAATTGCAGTGTTAATCATCCAGGGACCAATCATGCATTTAGTTCATTCTGAGAACAACAATGAAATGAACCAACTGCTGTCCCCAAGGAGACAGCTGAGGAGGCCACCATGACAGGTCAGTATGTCAAGTGGCAGGACAAGAGCCCACAGGGGTGGCCAAGGCGCAGAGGGCTGTGATGGAAGACCCACCTCTAGGAGAGGTGCCCCTAGGCTGCCCCTTCCATTGGGGTGGGGCAAGGGCAGTGGTGGAGGGGATGGCCAGGCACTAAGTCCTGCAGGGTGACCAGGAATGCCACTCCCTGCAAAGGGAAGAAATTAAAACGACACATCGCGATGAATTCCTGGGGAGTTTTGAGCAGTTCCATGTCACTCTGGGAAAGTTAGTGCGAGTTGGGGTCTAGAAGGAGGGCATACAGATTGTAAGAAATGAGTCTGGTCAAACAGTGAAGGATCTCCTGTGCTAAATAAGTAGGACTGCCATCCTGACCGAAGCTCCAGAGCAGAGGTGAGGGCGAGGGGCCTTTCTGCACCTCTGTCTTCCTGGGCAGGTGAAAAGAAGCCTAGAGAGGAAACCACCATCCTCGCTGCAAATCCCCCCTCACCACAACACAGGGTGTCAGGGGGATCAGGCCACGGCCTGGTGAGAGTAGATGGGCTGCATATGGAGTGCTGGTTCCCAAACTGTACCCCAGGACGCTCCGCATGCAAGGTCCACATGGGGGTGCCAGGAGAGGCATGGGGAGCAGAGTGGTCTTAGCTGAGGGTACTGCAAAAAAGTGCCAACAATGGGTTGCAGAGACAACAAATGCTCATTTCTCCCAGTTCTGGAGGCTGGGAATGCCAGGTGCTTGAGGAATGCCTTCCTCCGGGTCTGCCTCCTCCCTGCTGTACCCTTCATATCACAGAGACAGAACTCTGGTCTCTCCCTTTTTTTTCACTTATAAGAAAGGAAAGCACTAATCCCAACTTGGAGGCTCTACCTTTTGTTTAGTCACTAAGTTGTGTCTGACTCTTCTGTGACTGTCCAACTCTTTTGTGACCCCCATGGACTGTCATCCGCCAGCTTCCTCTGTCCATGGGATTTGGACAAGAATACTGAACTGGGCTGCCATTTCCTCCTCCAGAGGATCTTCCTGACCCAGGGATCGAACCCAAGTCTCCTGTACTGGTAGGCAGATTCTTTAGCACTCAACATAAATTACTCGTGCTTTTCAAAAGTTCAGCTTAAAAACAAACAAAATCCCATGTATCTCTAGGTTTACTAAGATCAGTTAGCTACAAACAGTGAAGTTCAACCCAGGAAGCACACCCCTCCCTCCAACCCCTCCTGGAGGCCACCCAGCAGGCTTTAGACACTTGTGCAGAGAAAACAGACACGAAGCTGTGACCACAGCAGACACTACACATGACGACTTGCCACACAGCGACAGAGCCACTGCCAGCACCAATGACACGGGGGACGAGACTCCAGCGAAGACATACATGTCTTGCAAATCACATCCTTCTTCAGCTGGGGGATCCTAAGCTGCAGAAACACCTTCCAGCTTTTGGTCTGTTGGTCCCAATATCATTGACTATACTTTTGAATTCACTGAGGGTTTCAGGATGAATGCCAGGCTGTCAAAGGTGCCCAGGGACTTCTTTAATATAGGTCACAGGCGATGGTGTTCTTTCCGTAAGTGATCTGCATCTGGCTCCTCATCAGGACACGTTCATCAGTCTTCAAGTTGGCTGGCAACGCAGACACAGGCTCCTTTGAAGCCAAACTCCCTGATGATGACTTTCTCTCCCTTCCAAAGTCATTTATGAAGTGTTTCCTTCTATACTTGAAATTTCTTTGTTAACTGTAGACCTCATTTCATCTTCTTCCACTATACTTGCCCAGTCTGAACATCTGGAACCTCATCTAAACCTAGTTACCTCTCTGAGGAGGCCCCACCTCCAAATACCAACACACAGGGTATGAGGGCTTCAACATACGAATTTAGGGGAGACATAAACATCCAGTTCATAGCAGGAGTACATGTGGTTCTACAATACCCCTCCACTCCGTTTCAGCATAGCAGGTCTGATTTAATGTTTTATACGACCTCTTTAAAATTTCCTTAAAAAAGAGATCAGCGGCAAAAAAAAAAAAATAAAAAGGAAAGAAAGGAAAAGTTCTGAAAGCACAGATAACAAGGTTTTATTATGACCTAAAGGAACAGACAGGTATTTTGAGTCTTGGTGGATTGGCAAAATCCAAATTTGTAAGGAGAAGGGAAGACCCAGAGATCAGAACAAGGGATCTACTTGAACCTGCCATCTATGCCATGATCGTGGAGACTGTCCTGGGCTGTCATATGGTGTCTATTATAAGCCAGGTCCTGAGCTGGACTTAGAAGTAGACCATCACCTAGGCTACATCTTATCCTGCCACAGGAAGCAGATTTGGAAGTTTCTTCCACCCCAACAAGCTGCAAGACACCACCCGGCACACACTCAACAAACACGTGCTTCTAAGTCCCCATAAGACTGTGGATGAACCCATCTTTCAATTAAAATCACTTGAACGCTTGTAAGATGATGAAGAAAAACAGGACAACTCCACAGCCTCAAGACATGAGACAAACACAAATTTTCAATATAAGATTGGAGAAAATACACTCAAGGCAAGAAAGTACTAAAGTTATGTGAAAGAATCAAGAGTTAAGACAGTTTCTGTCACAGAGACTTTTATAATATTGATGGACAGATTTACTGTTACTTAATTTGTACTTAAATAATACTTAGAAAGCTTGGAGTAGAAAGGATCATTTTATCCTGATAAAGTTATAACTCCCAAATCATTAAGGTTCATGCCACAAAACAGCACTGCATCAACACAAGATGATAACCAAAACCCTCCAGGGAATTGAAAAGGGTCTTTCCCTCTGCAGTCACAGCTTTCCGATTCAAACCTGAACTAGGCTATATCCACACTCAGTAGTTCCCATCCTTTTTTCTTCCTGACTACACCTCATGCTCCTTTAAACCCGATGCCTGGGACAGCATTCCACATACAACTTCACACTCAGAATCTCTGTATGTTAATTATATAGACCTCCCTCCTCCGGTCACTGGCAGAGGATGGATCTTGCATGTAAATTTTGGACTTTCACTTGAAAACAATATCAGCTCCTTGATGATGTGATGATAGAGACTGAGGTACAGAGCCCCTGTGAGAAGAGGGTAGAGGTCTGAGATCCGACCCTGAGGGGCTGTGCATGAGGAGGAAGGCAGGGACAATAAAAGGAGCCATGAAAAGAGAGGAGACAGAGAGCTGCCTCAGTGGCGTCCAGTCTTGAGGGACCAGGAAAATCATAAAATGGTGATTTACAAGAAGGGAAGCCCTATTTTTTTTTACCTTCTGACTCAGGTGAAGACTTTTAGGAGTGCTGACTGGCTTTTTTCCCCACAAAAAGGGTATTACTTCAACTGACTGCAGAGAAATTAGAGACACTAAAAATATGAAAGGAGAAAAAAAAAAAAGGACAAGAGTTACTGACAACCCCACTTCCCAAAGCTAAGTGCTCTTCATGGTCTCTGCTTTCATTGAATGTGCAGACGTGGCTTCTAGATTTTTGTCAGCACTGCACTCTGTCCACAACCGCCCTTTGGAGCCACCACGATGGAGCACAGGGTCTGCGCCCTGAGGCGAGCAGACGGTGGGATCCTGACCCCAGGCCTGCACAAAGGGTTGGGTGTGCTGGGCACACTCAGCACTCACCTCCAGAGAGGAGCGCTGGAAATCACTCAACTAGAAATAATCAGGATGAGAGTCACATTCCAGTCCCGTCATCCCCAGAGAGAAGCTGGTGAGACGGAGGGAACTGTTGGGAAGCGGGAGGAGAGTAGAATGGGAGGTAGAGGGGATGTGTGGCCAAGGGGAAAGTTCAGAGGGACAGTGGGAGGACAGGTCCCAGAGGCAGGACAAATGGTCCATGAAGGCGGCGGGGGAGCCTCACTGGGCTATGCCTGCACGAGGCCCTGCAGTGAACTCTGACTCAGTCAGCGAGCGGGAGGAACTGCTAGAAGCCCTCCCTCCTGCCTCTCCTGCAACTGTGACTAAATAATCATCTCCCCCACCCATCCCATTACACAATGCTTATCTGGATGTGATCTAAGGTCGGAATCCATGAAAGGAAGTTCATGACTAAAAAAGTTAGGAAATACTTGTATGCCTTTCTCGGGAGAGGGGATGGGGAAGTCCATGGTATGAAATAAGAAGTTTAAAATAGTGAGCCCAGTCCTTCCCTCGACCCCACACAATGCTCATCGGGTTATATGTGGAAATATGACCTGTCCACCTGGAAAGCCCCAGCCTCACTGCCTTCCTTATAAGGGCTGTGTCCTGAGAGAAATCAGCCTGAGAAGCGGCATTCTTCCTGGGGATCCACAACCCTTGGGCAGTGGGGAAACTTGGGTTTTGGCTTTAGTCAAGTTTTGAGTTTTGATGTTTTCAACTAGAAAATGGAAACTATACAATCACTGAGATGTCTCCCTGCCCTTAAGAGTCAGTACACTGGTACTCATTCAAAACTTCAATAGATTTCAAACAGTTCCTCAGTTTATAAATCACATAACTTAAAGTGGACATATCAAGTTCAAATGTTCTTTGAAAGCTGATGCTGTAGTAAGCAAATTTTAAGACTATTACCATGATTCACTGTGCCCAAAAGCTTATTAAAGGGGAAACTGTGCGATTCTCTGACCATCACTGAATGTGATAAATGTTGGGACACTGAAGAGTTCTGGTGAGTAAGTGAGAGGTGTTACATATGCACAGGACAAAACAGAGAGGGGAGAAACTGACTGCTGTGCTTGAGCAAACAAAGCAATCTGGTCAAGACTTACCTACCTGCCACTCCAGAGGACAGATACTTTTTGAAACATCCTGGCAGAACACAGAGAAACCAGGTAAGGCACACTCAGTTTAATTTCAAGGAAGGTCAGCCCAGGGGGAAATTGACCCTCTGAAGCCTGGCAACCGTGGGCGTGGCTGGCCAGGTCACAGCTCACTGCAGCTGTCAACTTCCAGGACATCTTGAAAGCCACATGCTGTCTAACCTCTTGCCGGGATGATTTTAAAGAGTGAAACATCTGTGACTAATTTCTTCATAATGATTCCTGGTCTTTTGTCTCTCTCATCAAGAGAGTTTGAAAAGAAACCAGTCCCTTGCATCCATCAGCACTACTGGCCCATGGTTTTTCCATCTCTGAATTGAGAGCACGGGGCCACTCAGTGAGATGGCACCTGGGGTGGAGCAGGTTCCTAAGGACCCAGGTTTCCTCTGGCTGTGACTTCGGACGATGACAAACATTCTGCCAAAAAGCTGAAGCCATTGTGCAAACCACCAGCGCACGGCCCAGGATGCCAGATGTTCTTTTTGGTAATATGAGTGTCCTCCATATAACACAGAGTCTCTGACTGTCCCAGCACAACCTTTCGCTGGTCCTAGAAGTCTAGTGATGATCAAAGGGAAGGTGGTAGGGGTGGAATTAAAAGCGGCTGCCATTTGCGGAGGGGACTGAGAAGGCAGCTATTTTCATTTCCTTCAAAACCCTCTTAGGAACAGACCACTCTATCATGGAGCACTAGCTCCCATTTCTTGGGTCCTTCCACAGAAGTTGCTAAACATCCCTAACTCTTTGAAGTGGGTACTAATACCATATCCATGAGATCGCTGAGGATTCTGTGGCAACTGCCTTTGGTCAAACAGCTACAAATGGAGGGGCCAGGACTGAAGCCAAGAACGGTCTGATTTTAAAATTCATTCCTTTCAACTCAGCAACAACAAAAAATCAAATAACTCAATTTAGAAATGGGCGAAGGATTTGAATAGACATTTCTCCCAAGATGATACACAAATGGCCAACAAGCATATGAGAAGATGCTCTATATCACTAATCATTACAGAAACGCAAATCAAAACCACCACGAGATATCACTTCATATTCATCAGGATGTCTACTTCAAAAAAAAAGAAAACACAAGTGTTGGTGAGGACGTGGACAAACTGGAACTCTTGGGCACTGCTGGTGGGAACGTAAAGTGGCGCATCTGCTGCGGAAAACAGCATGGCAGTTCCTCAAAAGATTAAAAACAGAACTACCATGCAGCCCAACAATTCCATTTCTAGGTACATATCCAAAAGAATTGAGAGCAGGATCGTGGAAGGATATCCGCATACCCATGATCAAGGCATTGTTATTCACAACAGCCAAGAGATATAAACAACCTAACAGCCATGACAGAAGAACAGTTAAACAAAATGTACTATATACATATAATGGAATAGTATTCAGCCTTAAAAAGGAAATATGCTTTAACATGGATGTACCTTGGGAACACTATGCTAAGTAAAAGAAGCCAGTCCCAGAAGGACAGATACTGTATGATTCCCATTGACATGAGGTAACTGAAGTAATCGAACTCATAGAAACAGAAAGTAGAGTGATCGCTGGCAGGGGAGGTGGGAAGGAGGAATGGGGGCTACTGTTCAAGGGTATAGAATTTCAGTTTTGCAAGTTTAGAAAGTCCTACAGGCCCAAGACACAACAATATGAGTATACTTAACAACTATACACTGAAAAATGCTTAAGATGATATATTTTGTGTTATATGTTTTTATTTTTCTTTTTTTACCACAATTCAAAATTTAAAACCATTTTTTAAAAATCCACACTGTTAAGCAGGATGTTACAGCCAACTCTCCAGTCAATCACTTCTGAAATTATTCACAACCCTAATCCCCCCAAGCAGCCAGGAGCCATGTGCAGGCAGATGTATTACAACAGGAGTCATCAGCTGGCCCTGAGTCTCACTTGCTTCTACCTCACAACACATCAACAAAACAAAGGACCACTGGGCCCAGTTTTAAAACTCTGGCAACTCAGAAAGGGCAGGTATGGAAGGAGTGTTGATGTAAAATGAAGATCTGAGATTCCAGGATATCCTCCCAAAGGTCATTCCAATTCAGAAACATGAAACCACAACATTCCCAGGCCCTGTCCCTGCCCCACAGACCTGTGAGGGTTTTCCAGAGCATGCACGTTTGCCTCATTAAGCCCTGCATTCATTATGCAATACTGCCTCTCATAGAAGGAGACAGTTAAAGCTCACTCCTCTTACAGAGGAATAAGGTGTGGTAGCAAGCCTGAGGTCCTAGAGGGGAGAAGCAACGGGGCGCTCACAGATCAGACCCATCCGCTCCAGGGCTCCAACCAGGATGCTCTGGGACTGGCCAAAACCAGGGTGCTGACCCTGAACACCATCCTAAACACAACGCACAGGAAGGCTCCTGTGGGCATGATGGTCTTTGAGCCTCAGTCTTACCTGGAAAATGAGGTGCTGAATTAAGAACCCCTAGTCCTTCTTACTGGAGAAGGCAATGGCAACCCACTCCAGTACTCTTGCCTGGAAAATCCCATGGATGGAGGAGCCTGGTAGGCTGCAGTCCATGCGGTCGCTAAGAGTCGGACAGGACTGGGCAACTTCACTTTCACTTTTCACTTTCATGCACTGGAGGAGGAAATGGCAACCCACTCCAGTGTTTTTGCCTGGAGAATCCCAGGGACGGTGGGGCCTGGTGGGCTGCCTTCTATGGGGTCGCACAGAGTCGGACACGACTGAAGCGACTTAGCAGCAGCAGCAGCAGCAGCAGCAGCAGCAGTCCTTCTAACATGAAAAGCTCCAAATAATCTAAACTACCAACAATATCAAGGAGACTTTGGTGAGCTCCACAGAACTTGGTATCGTAACAGGAGTATGAAGTATTTAAGCAAAAAATAAAAAAGCCTTTTTACCCACCATCCAAAAGTCTGTAATCTAAGGAGAAAACCAATGCAGACACATGTGCCAAAGAGAATGGGGACAGAACTACACCCTTCCAGAAGGAGTGAGGTAGCAAAAGGATGATAATGAAATCATTCCTGACCCACAGCTGGTAGGAAAATTATGGATCACAACCAAAGGGAGAGGCTAAGGGTAGGATAGCCAGGGACTGTGGCAGTGACCTAGAGTTGACATTAATATGGGTACACAAGAAGGCAAAAGACAAAAGCAAAAGCCTCCACGGAGAGGCATCTAGAGGGAGATGACCTGGGTCACCATGCCACTACAAACAGACACCATGATATGCTGGCTTTTCTGTATCACTGACATTACTTCTTCAGGGAAAAAAAAAAAACATTATCAGAAAATGACTTCAACCATAGAGTTTAAACTTTAACAAACTATGTTATTTTAGAAATAGAACACACTGATTTGGAATAACTTATCAATTACAATTTCAGAAAAATAGTTTTCAGTTGTATGTAAAGAGCAATTGGAGATGATAGAACGTAGTATCTTTTAAGCTACCAGAAATAGAAGTGAAGGTTCCATGGGTTTTATATTTCTTAATTTAAATTTCATTTTTAAAATCAATTTCCAAACTATGCTTTGAAACTATGTTGTTGTTCAGTCATTAAGTCACATCTGACTGTGATCCCCTGGGCTGCAGCATGCTAGGCTTTCCTGTCCTTCACCATCTCCCGGAGCTTGCTCAAACTCAAGGCCCTTGAGTCAATGATGCCATCTAACCATCTTGTTCTCTGTTGCCCTCTTCTCCTCCTGCCTTCAATCCTTCCCAGCATAGGGGTTTTTCCGATGAGTTGACTCTTCCCATCAGGTGGCCAAAGTATTGGAGCTTCAGCATCAGTCCTTCCAATGAATATTCAGGACTGATTGCCTTTAGGATTGACTGGTTTGATCTCCTTGCTGTCTAAGAAACTCTAAAGAGTCTTCTCCAGCACCATGGTTCAAAAGCATCAATTCTTCGGCACTCAGCCTTCTTTATGGTCCAACTCTCACATCCATACATGACTACTGGAAAAAACCATAGCTTTGACTATTGAGACCTTTGTTGGCAAAGTGATGTCTCTGCTTTTTAATATGCTGTCTAGGTTTGTCATAGCTTTTCTTCCGAGACTATAAATATCCTGAAATCTTATCTCTGCTGGGACCAGAGAAATCTGAAATCTCGGTAAGCATTAGGAAACAAGGTGCTTTGGGAGCTCCTTCTTGGGTAGGTGAGCAGTGGTGTAAGTTGCCCCTTGGGAGCAGAGGTTTCTGAGACAGGTGACAGCAGTGGCAGGAAGGTCAAGAAGAATTCTTCAAATGAAGACCGGGTATCTCTAACCTTTAGGCTTGATTTCTGCAAATTAAGGCTGTCAGTTTCGCAATGCATATTACTGGTCATGCCAAGTCTAATAATTCAATAGAAGAAGGGGGGTGGGGAATTGCCAAATGATGACCTGTAGCTTAAGCCCACAAAAGGGAAGTGATTTTATAACTGCGCCCATTTCCAATAAATCTGAATACTCACTACCATCATGATTTGTGATAGAAACGTGCTTCCATTTTAACCTCCATAAGGCTAAATACATACTGACTATTTAAAACAAACGTTTTGCCTACCACCAAAATGTCACTACATCATAAAAGTGAAAAAGAGAAATGGGAAAAATATCACTGATGACTAAAACTTGTGAAAACTTATATCAGTATGCTTTCTTTGTATTTTTTCCATGTATATGTTATTTTTTACACAGTCTGAGTAGCTAACAATAAAATACCCATATTTGGTCAACATTCCAAAATTGTAAAGCCCTGCACCCAACAGAAACTGAGCACCAGCTATGAACCTAGCCCTGTGTCAGGTCGCAGAACCAGGACACAACAGTGTCCCTGCCTCATAGAGCTGGAACTGGGTTTCAGAAATAAGCCCCTGAAGGGTGCAGCACTGAGAGGGCCCGGAGGCTGGCTCTCACACACACTGTGTATCTGAGGTCCACAGGAGCTCAGCATGGCTCACCAGCCTGACCTCCTCCAGGGACCCTGACCACTTTTGGTTGTTCAGTTGCATCAAAACTATTTGCTCTAAGAATTCCAAATTCTTATTACTGGGTAAATATATCAATCAAGCCACATCCCCAGCAGAGAAATCTTTGACAGAAAGTTACTCAGTTTCTTTCCATCCCAGTACTTCTGGTAGTAAGAAACTTACATACTTACCCACACACAATTTCACCTACTTTCAGATGACCATTAACTGTTAACAAGCTATTGAGTCCCTGTTACTTCCACCATCCTGGTTTTGCCTATGGTGGGTGAGCAGTATAATTAACAAGAACACTCTGACTTGTGGTGGCTGGAGGCTGTGCCCTCTCCTCCCCACAGCCCCGGTGATACCTTAGGTGGGTCCCCATTGCTGGGCTGGTACCAGGCTTCCCCCACCCCTTCCTGGATGAGCTACGATGAGTTGGGCCAGTCAGCTCTGGGAAAAATCTAGAGTAAAACACAGATAGGCAGCCAGTAACTGGATGCCTCTGGAGCTAAGAGGTCATATGGACTCGGGGGCTGGCTGACTACAGTGACAAACAAGCTGGGAAGGCTGGTATGAAGAATGAAGAGGAGACCAGGAAAAAAAGAAGAATTACATGATCCCAAAGAGAGGGAGTCAGAGAGACTTCCTGGGTTCCTGACAGTGACCTAGTTCCTGGCTCTTGCCCTTATCCTGATTTTTATGAGCCACCATCTGATTAAGCTGCTTGAGTCATATTCTAATTCTTGCAACTAAGTGATCACTGGTTGACTAAGACAGGCCAATACTCATCTGTTTTCTGAGCATCCTCTGAGCACTGCATCTATGCAGTGGGCCTCTGAGGACAGCCAAGAGTGAGAAAGAACTTTCTCTCAAGAAGCTAGTTCTTGCTGCTGTTGCTCACTCAACTAGCTAGGTAGAAAAAGCAAGAACAGAACTTAATTAGGAAAAACAGACAGGTTGGTGATACTAATCAATTAGGTTTTGTTTAATGAAAAGAGAACCACAATTCTAGTTCATTCTACCACTGACTATCTGTTTGACCTTAAGTGGGCCCCTGTGTCTCTCTCAGTCTGCTTCTTCATCTGGAAAATAAGGAATATGGAATGGACAACTTTTAAAGTTCCAACTTACTTTCAAGATTCCTTGAAAGGAGTGGACTCAACTCCTATATACCCAGTAACGATCATTTTAGAAGCAAGGTGAGTTGCAGAATATCCTGCCTCAGCCCAAAGTCTACTCCTTGAGTGGCGAGGGCACACAGAACAAGCACCACCCGTAAAGTGCCGTGCCTGCGGTTCCGAGAGGAGTCAGGGCAAAGGGAGACCTCTGAGGGGCCCACGAGAACGTGCACAAGGGCAGAGCTGTACTCTCCAGCACATGGCCGCTAGCCACACGTGCCTTCTGAGCACCTGAAATGGGCTGAGGGTGTGAAATTAAACATCTACGTTCAAGCTTAAACAGCTCTACGTAGCTAGTGGCTACCATACTGGACAGTACGGATCAGATCTGAAGGTTGGGACAAAGAACCACAAGACAAAGCAAGCACCAGTCTAACAGGGACAAACACAAACCTTAAGGAATAGCGGGAAAGCAGAAGCTGACCGCGCCTACAGAAAAGAAGTCACGGTGACCTGGAAGTGGACGGACGGAAAGGATAAGGAACTGGTCAGTGCCAGAGTGTGGGCAGAGGAGCTTCTGCGCTGCATGAAGCAGGACAGCACACCAGGGGCGGAGAAACACTAGGCCCAGGCAAGGTTCCCTCCACGTCCACTCTACCTTCATCCGGAGCGCATTGCACAAGGTGGCTGCATGCTCAGCCAAGAACCAGTGTCGCCCAGCTGCCACATAGCCACAGGTGACCAGGACACACACAGAAGTCTTCCAGTGACTCTGGAACAGCCTGCTCTCTTGATACGGAGGGATCACTCTGCTGTCCTCACTGCTTGCTCCTTCACTGTGCTCGGAGCTGTAGGGGAAGCCCAAGGCGGAGCAGCCATGCTGTGACCAGAAGGCACCCAAGAGGATGAAACAGAAAAGTAGAAAGGACCCCAGCCTCCTGGGAACATCACGGAGCCAGGGAACCACCTCACCTTATCATCATCCAGACTTCCTGTTGAGAAAAATAAACCTACCTCCCCCCCAACCCCCAGTCACACCAGTGTGGCAGGGTCTCCAGTACATTCAGTCAGACGCAATCTCTAAGTGATGTCAAAAATCTGGTGCCTGGAGGGGAGGGGCTGAACATGGTAGAAACGGCCGCAGAGAGGAAACTAGGCAAATGAATGGAAACCCGGTAACTTTGCAATGTGCTGCTGAAACATCTGGTCTAACGGTGCACAGCCTGCCACACACTGGGACAGACACCAGGTGTGACTGAGACAGCAGTGTTAGGGACAACGGGAGAAAACTCCCAAGAGGCGGTGCAGAGATGTCTCTTAGGGAGAATGGTGAACCAAAACCACACCAGCCACTCTGCAAACGGAAACAGAAGATATACCCCTTTGTTAATGCAGGTATCCCCACCGATGGCTTCTAATCTAATAAGCCCCACGATCTGAAGCCCTGTGGGGCAGAAACAGCCAACTGTTTCTATATCCCGCCCAAGTCTTGGCAACAGGACACCAAGAGGAAAAAGAAAAATGTCCCTTCCGTAACTTCAGGGAAGATGCTACTGCAAGAGAATTCCAAAAACCAAACCACAGAGGAAAGACCATAACCTCTCATAGCCAGAACTGTCCCTAATCGAAAGTTCCTAAGCTAACACACCTGGACAGGAAGTGAAGCACAATACTTCAACTTTCTGTGGGAAACCCACTATTCTCGCAAGTATAAAATGTGTACTTGGGGTTCCAACCTGTTTTCAGAATTATATAAGACTGTAATTACAGTGTTCCTACTTTGGTGAATGATGTTTAAAATCTTGTTAGTACTTATTCTGCAAATATTTTCACTTACATGAAAGTGATACAACAAATTCACTTGGGAAAAAATCCACTCAGGAAGCACTTCAACGTATCCCTGTGTCTTCTCTCTGAATTTTACAAAACCAAGAGTGTGCTGAGTGCACCTACAGCTCTAAGGCTGGGGCTACTCGGTCACATCTGCTGGGACCGCCCTGCCTCACTCCCTCCAGTAGGAACATTTTTTCATTTAAATAAATGAATTTAATAGAAACCATTCAACTAAGAATACTCTAATTCTATTTTTCACAAATTAGAGTTACCAGTAAATAATGCCCAAAACATGCACTGTATTAACAAGAGTTAACATTTAATTCTTAACTCTTGGATGGCATCACTGACTCAAGGGACATGAGTTTCAGCAAACTCCGGGAGATGGTGAAGGACAGGGAAGCCTAGCGTACTGCAGTCTATGGGGTCGCAAAGTCAGACACAACTGAGCAACTGAACAACATTTAATTCTAGAATACTTTCCACATAAGAACTGTTCTTTCACTTGAAGGCAGCTTATTACTACACAGACCTTAACTTCAGTGAGTAAACCAGTCAAAACTCTTGATAATTTATTCCTAAAACTGTCAAGAGCTCCCTACTGTGATTAAGAGACTGGATTTAGAATACAGCCAACCTGATTGGGGGCTTCCCTGGTAGCTCAGCTGGTAAAGAATCTGCCTGCAATTATGGAGACCCTGGTTTGATTCTGAGGTCAGGAAAATCCCCTGGAAAAGGGATAGGTTGCCACTCCAGTATTCTTAGGCTTCCCTGGGGGCTCAGACAGTAAAGAATCTGCCTACAGTGCAAGAGACCTGGGCTCAATCCCTGGGTTGGGAAGATCCCCTGGAGGAGGGCATGGCAACCCACTCCAGTATTGTTGCCTGCAAAATCTCCATGGACAGAGGAAAGTGGCGGGCTACAGTCCATGGGATTGCGAAGAGTCGGACACAACTGAGCAACTAAGCACAGCACAGCTTGATTGGAATCGCAGCTGTGAGAACTAAGTGCTGTGGAGCTATGGGAACGTTATCCAATATTTCTAGCCTCCTCTCCTCGAAAATATCAGGCATAGTACTGACTGCATAGAGTCAGTGTGAGAATTACCATCTAACTCTGTGAAAGTGCAAACACTAATGTTCAATACATGATAAGGATAATTTCAATGGCTACTATTGATGTTTGGTGAGTTTTATTGCAAACAAGATGGGATTTATTGGTTATTTCATAATCCGCCATAGAACATATTTCTAATTTTCAACTCACTTATTATACTAACAACCACTCGGGGCTTTTTGGCATGAGTTTAAATCAGAATAGGATGTACCCCTGCCTATCAGCTGCTGCAGCTTGCGACATTCAGAGGACCTCAAAGTGTGGTCCCCAGAACTTGTAAGCATTGCACAACCTTAGGCTCCACCAAGAAACTTCAGGAATGAGGAACAGCATTCTGTGTTTCCGTAACTTCTCCAAGGGATTCCGGGCACACAGTCTGAGGATGGTAGAAAGAAATGCAGCCCTGGGCCAATGTTGCTGACCTGGAATGGGAGAGCTGTGGGAGCCTGGACGCAGCCCCACCCTCACCTTCCCCAACCCCACACTCACACTCTCCCCTCAGTCTGCAGGGGAAGAAAGGCAAACAAGGCCAGCAGTACAGAGGCTCACCCACCCTCACTGGCCCAACCATCCCCAAGGTCAGAATTACGAGTGACAACTCAAACCCTCCAGAGAAGGAGCTTCCATACTCACCATTAAAACCCTTTCTCAGTGTGTGACCACACAACACTAAGCATATGAAAGTTCACAGGCGCATTAGAGCCAAAGGTAAATGACTGTATTTGAGGTCTGTCTATGTAATGGAGTAGTAACTGACTGTATAGAAGAATGAAGCGCTGATACGCACATAACACGATGCACCCTGAAAACACTGCTAAATGGAAGAAGCCCCACACGTCACATATTGCATGACTCTGTTTATATACAATGTCCAGAACAGGTAGATCTACAGAGACAGAAAGATGATGGGTGGTTGTCTTGGGTTTAGGGGAAAGGGGAGTGGTTTGGGGAAGTGACAGCTATGGCTTTCTTCCTGGGGGACAAAAAGTATTTTAAAATTAGACTGCAGCAATGGTTCCACAACCCTGTAAATACAGAAAAATATATTGTATACTTTAAATGGGTGAACTGTATAATATATGAATTTTAGCTCAATAAAGCTGTTTTTTTTTAAAAAACAAAAACAAAAACAAAAAACAAAACCCCAAAACACGAGTTTCTTGCCAAGGACTCCTCTTTAAGCTAATCTAAACTTCCCAGGCAGCGGTGTCCCAGCTGTAGAGTAGCAGTGAGTAGGGTGAGGAAGGTGGGCCCCTAGGATGCAAAATATAAAGGAGGCACTCACTGTCAGGGTCATGTGCGCACAGGGTCCATACTTGCAGGGCCCTAAAAGTGAGTGCCTCCTTAAAATTTGCACTCGGAGCACGTGACTGCCTCACCCTAGTCCTGCCCCAATTTTGAGGCTGTTTCAAGTTCAGGTATGTCTACAGATTATATCCCCCTGAGAACAGTTTCAAACTACCTACCATTTCCTTGTTTTATAAATGTCAGTGGCTCCCCAGTATCCACAGATTAAAGTTCAAAGATGACAGATCAAGATCTTTGACTCTGGATTCTAATCCTGAAGGCACACAGGCTCTGAGAGTTAGATGAGCCCTGAGGAGGAGTTTCCAGGGCACTGTAAGCAGGATTCGCACTCCAGTCTCCCGACTCCAGGACCTTGGGTGCCCAAGCCCTTGGCCCTCCGTCCCCTTCCTACCAACAGCAGAGACTGAACTTTTGTCTCTGCATCACCACCAACCCTCAGAGCCAACCTCTGCATAAAGTGTAACAACTGACTGTTTAAATGCCAACGGTTGACTAGGAAAGGCTCAATCAGGCTAATTTACAACTGATATCAGGCCTCAAAAACAGCAGACTGAGGTCAAGTCTGGCCATTCACTGTGGCTTCCTCACCTATAACGATGTACCAAAAAGCACAATTAAAGGAGAAAAATCTCGTAGCTTCAAACTATTGAAATTCATGAACAGTCCATTCCTGGCATGCAGTATTTTATCCTGAACCTAGTCTTTATTGACCACAGAAAAGCAAAATTATATGGAAAGTAGGTTAAGAACAATCTTAGAAAGCCTTGTATCTCTGGCAATCAGGGACTATTTTTCTCTTCCTTGTTTTGCCCGCTCCCTAAAACCTTGTGGAAAACGAAAGAAAAACATCTCGATTTCAGAAGGTACTCTCCTTACTCAAATAAGCTGCAAATCAGTGAGGAAGGTACATACTATAACAAAAACAAGACCAAAAACAAAAACACGGGAAAAAAGAAAGCACACTTTTCCGGGATTGAAAAAAGAAAGAAGGGCCAGCAAGACACAGGGAGCAACACTGCCACCAAGTGGTAACAGTGCCTCAAGTCATCCTCTTCAGTTCAGTTCAGTTCAGTCGCTCAGTCGTGTCTGACTCTTTGCAACCCCATGAATCGCAGCACGCCAGGCCTGCCTGTCCATCACCAATTCCTCGAGTTCACTCAGACTCACGTCCATCGAGTCAGTGATGCCATCCAGCCATCTCATCCTCTGTTGTCCCCTTCTCCTCCTGCCCCCTATCCCTCCCAGCATCAAGTCTTTTCCAATGAGTCAACTCTTCACATGAGGTGGCCAGAGTACTGGAGTTTCAGCTTCAGCATCTTTCCTTCCAAAGAAATCCCAGGGCTAATCTCCTTCAGAATGGACTGGTTGGATCTCCTTGTAGTTATCCTCTTACATTTAACTAAAACAGCAGTTCCACAATTAGAATGTTTTGGGTGGGTTTAAAAAGATAGGAGGATTCAAGCCCATCCCCACCCCTTGAGATGATGAGAGCATAGGGGCAGCTGTGGCCCACATGCTAAGTTTCCCCGTGTGGCTGATACACAGTGAATGGTGAGAACTGGGGATCAAAACAAAGGATCACTGTGACGCTTACAGGTTCCAGTTAAGTCCTACTTGCAGTTATTCTACTTATACCATCTGTTACAATTTCCCAATGGCATATAAATTCTTGAAAATTTGCCATGAACAATATAAAATAAATCATAGTACAACAGTTTCTACATTTTTCATGATATAAAATAGTCATTATGAAGATTCTGATTATACTCCTTGGTTTTGCCATTACTATTTACATCTAATATCTAATCCAACTGACTTAACTGTGTCATAAATCAGGCATATTGACACAGCTATACTCACAACACAAAAACCCTTTGAACTTCAGCTTCACTGGATTAGTTACTTATACAATGGGTTTCAAATCAATAAGTCTGATCTATATTAGATGAGTTTTCTTTTTCCTTTTTTAAAATAAGACATGTAAAAATTTGACTCCTTCTATTGTTGGCAAAATTGGTAAATGCACAGTATAACCTGAGATGCTTAAATGAAAGGCATTGAACCAAGACTAAAATTGTTCCTTGGCACACAGAGGTAAGTAATTTCCTCCTTCCATAGTTGGGAGTTACCTAAAAAATCATTTCTTAACAACAAAGAATTCTTTTTTTTTTTTTGTATGAAACACTAGGAGGAAAAACCATGGACTATTTCTACTACTGAACATCTAGTCAGAAGTTGATTTTCAGCATTTTTTGTAGGCCTGACGATTAGGTCAGAGCCCACAGCTAAGAAAACAAACACCTGCACAGCCTCTGTGCCCGGGGCCGCCCAGGAGACAAAGCTCGGCTGCGAGCGGAGCAGCAGGGACGAGGCAGACGCCATATGTTTAGCTTCACTTGGCACGCTGTCAGACTCTTCTTTATCCCTATTACCACATGTCTTGTATCACTCCATTTTCCCACCAGATCAACTCTTTGCATCTCCAGGCAGCACAAATCCTCTCAAAAAATCTAGGTCACTTATGACCTAGATTTATTTGAGGTACGACACACGTGGGTGACGCCTCGGGTCATCTACAGGAGGAGACACACACAGGAGTCCTGACCAAGGACTAGACGGTCTGGGCTGGACGGACCACCGTCGCGGTTCTAAGTGCCTGCCACTCACAGTGGGCCAGTATCATCAGTATCACCAGGGAGCCTGTCAGAAACTGAGACCCTCTGGCCCCACCAGATCCAGACACCAGAATCGGCCTTTAGGGGATCACCAGACGCCTCTGAGCACAATGGTAGGTTGTGAAGTGCTGTTCTAGGTCATGATCTGGAGAAAGCCACATAACCTACAGGTATGTTCACTCCCAGCTGAGAGATGACAGCATCCCTGCCGCCTGTACCTTCAGGGCAGGCCCGTGGTGGGGACCAATGGTGGGAAGGCTTTGAAAGTGACAAAGGGCCGTTATACAGACATCAGCAACACGGAATAGCTATGTCTGCCCTAAAAGTGTAGCCTTAAACACATCCAACCTTCAGGGCTCTGCCCTGTAACAGATTTCACTGAACGCCCACACCACCCTCAGTCATCAAGTTTACAGTTTACCAAGTATGGACCTTCCACATACCCAGTCTCTCACAAACCTTTCACCCAAAGAACTGGTAACACAAAGAAGAGAGAATGCCTTTTCCCTAGGGGTCCTGGGGCACCAGCCATGAGTGGCCATAAATTCAGACCATCAGTGAAAACTCTGCTTTAAGTGTAAAACACTACACAGCTTTTAGTATTCCACTTTATGATCTACCTATGTTTGTCTTATCACAAAAAAGTCTGCCTCACCAAGTCTTCAAGTACAAACTGGTGACGGTCCTACTTTTACCACAGTTTCCCTGTGATGCAGTGGTGCTGCTGACATGACCTACCAGCTGAAAAGCAGAGAGCCCCCATCCCCTCCACTGCCTCTGGGGGTCAGAATGGAAATCACCCTGCTGGACTCTGCTAAAATAACTTCAAGTGGGAATCCCTACAAGAAACCAACTGGTCTATGTTGAGTTTAAAAAAAAAAAAAAAAAACAGCCTGGGATTTAGGAATATTTATGATGGATCTACTAAATATTTCTAAATAAATTTCAAAATGTAAAATAACTGAAGTCCACCAACTTCAGATAGGTCTCCGAACATAAAGTTCAGATACCTGCAACTCAATTATTTCATAGGGATTTTGCGCAAAGTCACACACCCCTGAGTATAGGACAAGCTGACTCTCGGGCAGTATTTGCTCAGTCTAACCTCCCCGCCTCTGTCCACACTGCCTGGCCTTGTCCTTTCCTCTCGCTTTACAATATATTTAGTTGGAGTCACACTCCCTAGTCACCAGCACATTTCTCTCCAGGTTTTAGCCCATCTGTAAAAATCAGGGGAACTTCCCTGGTGGTCCGCTGGTTGAGACTCCGTGCTTCCAAAGCAGAGGGTTCAGTCTCTGCTCAGAACCCATACCTGTCCCAACTTGCCATGGGGTGTGGCCAAAAATTTTGTTTTAATTTTTAAATCAGAACCCCCAAATTATAGAAAATTTTATTTATCCTTCACTTATCTTTACTGCTCTGCAAATACCATGGTTTTTAAATTACGAGTTTGCTTTATTAGTATTTTATAAGTGGGACAAAATAGATGGGACAGTACAAATACCCGTTTCAAGTTTTTTTTTACCTGGAACAAAGGTTAACTTGTCTGTTTAACTGAAGTTTGCAGTACCAGAATATAAATACAAAGTAGTCACAGTTGCTCTGAGCACCTAAAACACTGTAAAAGGCATTTGCTAAGTGCGCCTTACAAGCAGACTTTTGTGTCCCTCATGCCACGGGTTGAAGACACCGGGGCTGCCACGGGTCCCCCCACAAGCGGAGCAGACAGACACCCAGAGGCACCCCTGACAGCACGCACTCTGCCTGGCATGGTCTGGTTGATGCAGGGATCTCTGGGGCCCTCAACTGCCTGTGGATCTGGAGGTCTCATGCTGCTGCTGCTGCTGCTAAGTCACTTCAGTCGTGTCCGACTCTGTGCGATCCTGTAGACGGCAGCCCACCAGGCTCCCCCGTCCCTGGGATTCTCCAGGCAAGAACAGTGGAGTGGGTTGCCATTTCCTTCTCCAATGCATGAAAGTGAAAAGTGAAAGTGAAGTCGCTCAGTCGTGTTAGACTCTTTGTGACCCCATGGACTGTAGCCCACCAGGCTCCTCTGTCCATGGGACCTTCCAGGCAAGAGTACTGGAGTGGGGTGCCATTGTCTTCTCCGGAGGTCTCATAGCTGGAGGTAAACACACAGAGGGTATGTGAGCCCAAGTGGTCCCAGGCCACAGTGGAAACACTGCTCTCTGCACCTTAAGGTTGGGAAGCAGACAGTGGCAGAGAATAAAGACGATCCGTCAGAAGAAAATTCAGACAGATATAAAGAGATCAACCTCCCTCCCAGCACACCCTAGTCCCAGGGCTAACATGTGGGGAGGGAAGGTGATTAACTGAAGGCAAGCCTGTATGTCAAAATGCTCTGAAACGTGTTGCTACCTGGCCAGCAATGGGACAGAGGGACAGACTGAAAACAAACACCCCATGCAGAGAGAAGCAGGCCCACAGCGCCACACCCAACTTCCAGCCTGGGGTGCGGTTTCATGGGAGCCGTGGGGCACAGGCCCATGGCTCCAGTCCTGCCCACCAGTTCTGTGCTTTGGGTAAGATGACTTAAACCACTCCAAGCCTCTGCTCCCTCATCTGTGAAACTGGTGTAATAAGAACACCGACCTTCATAAGGTTGACTGGGAATTAAAGGAAACAACTCATGTAGAGCACTGGCCAAAAATAAGGGTGATAATTATCACAGCAAGTCAAGAGTTGTGTTTTTATTTTCTCTTCTCTATTTTATACGCAGAGTTCCTACCATATAATTTAAAAGGCAGCATTTCTTAATTCTGTAAGAGCAAAAAGGACATAAGCAGGAAGAAGCAGGGAGTTGAGAAATCAATAAGGACCAAGTATTATGTTTGTAAGAATCTGAGCAAGTTACTTGTCTTCCCTTAGAAGTCATGGAGCCTGGGGGCTGGAGGAACCTGATGATAAAGATAATACTTAAGCAAATAACCAGAATATGTTTCAAAGTGAGAAATGCTATGGAAAAAATCACGATAAAGAGACGAGGAATATCTGAAGGGATGGGGGTGCAACTTGAAGTACAGTGGCTGCTGCAGCCTCAGTGAAAAGATGATGTTCAGCAATAATCTGAAGCAGGTTGGGGGGTTATTCATGGGGGTTGTCGGGGGGTGGTGAGGGGGGCGGGGAAAAAGCATTCCAGGCAGAGGGAACAGCCCGAGCACAGGCCTCAGCAGGGAGCCCACATGGCGAGCATGAGGGTTTCAAGCAGAAGCCTCTCTCAGAGAGGCCAGGAGGACACTGCGCCGTGACGGTCACCCAACGCAGCATCAGGGTCCCTGGGACACCTTCCTGCAGGAGGCAGTGGTAAAGCCAACAGCAGCTGCATAGTCTGGGCCCTGACGAGTCAGTGAGGACGGCAGCGTAGGAGCAGAGGGCAGAGCCTGCGGCCCGCAGTACTGTTCCATCACAGAGAGACACGGAGGGCAAGCCTCGTTAACTTTACACAGCTTGCCACAAGGCACTGGCCACCAGCGCGAGCTTCAAAGGACTGGATGATGCTGTAGCACTTCACAGGTACGAACTAGATAAACACTACCTTAGAAATCTTTCTCCATCAAGACCAGCTAGGACTTGGTCCAATTTTGAAATAACAGTTCATGCCCCAGAGGACAAGATATGGTAAGAGCCAAGAATGTGAGTTAATCACCTAAAGCAGAGAGAGGCTACGAAAGTGACCTTAATTACCTAAAGAGGATTGCACTGCATGGGTGGGAGATGGAGGGATGCAGAGCTGGGTTCTGGGTCCCTCGGGGGCCAACTATGCTCAGCGACAGGACTCTGACTAGAGTGGACTCGGCAGTAACACCGTGCTGGGGCGAAGGACTGAGGGCAGTCAGCCTGGAGAAGACTTTCAGAGGAAGCAGCAACCCCATGACCCTCTGTCATATGAAGAAAGGAAGTGCAAGTAAGTGCATTCTGTGTGGCTCAGAGACCAGGAGGAAGGAGGGATGGAACCACAGGGAGACAGGATGTGGCTCCACCTAAGGAAGCTTATTTGAAAGCTTAAAACCACTCCAGAGTGGGCCAGGCTGCTTCACACCGTCGTCCACAGCCCGTATCACACTCCTGGCCACTGCGCTGAGTGTTTAAACACACTGTCAGTACGTGTTACACATCTGAATACACTAAAGACATACACACTTCGAGCCCACCAGTCCCCACATAATACAGCCACGGCCACACGGGGGCCCTATTGTCAAACAGCGGAACTCCATGTCTGGCATTACTGTTATCCTGTTGTTGCGATCACAAAGCACAGCTCAGGGTCCCCTCCTGGGCCTCCTTCCCTCTGGTCCCTTCTCTGCCCCCATCTTCCACTCCCCCAAACGAAGGAAGAGCCCTCTGCAGCAGGGGGGCCTGTTCACAGCAGCCTGGCCAGAAGGCTTGGCCACCAGCTCACCACGATCGCAGACAATCAAAACCCTGACTGCTCAGCCCAGAGCTCCCCCAGAGCTCCAGCGGCAGGAAGCCCCCTGCTGGAGGGGCCGAGGCCAGAGCAGCTTCCAGTGGGACCACCAGAGTGACTTCCACACAAGAGTGGTGACTATACCAGACACATGTGCACCACTGATTTTTTCTAACATTATGAATTCTGAACACTTTCCACACTGTCAGTAAAAACAACACACTCCCTTATTTCAATCAGTGTGGCAAGAGGCCTAATGAATACAGCATCGAAGGTGAGAAATTAGATAGGCTGTTCCAGACCATGGCCCCCAGGGTATAAGCTGGGGCCTGGACCAGGCACTCTGCTCCTGCTGTCACAGGCAGCTACCTGAGTGAGCTCTCAGTCTTTCCCTCAATTCTCTCCTTAAGTGCATCCTCATAACCATTCAGACCATGTCAAAGAGACTACCTCTGTACTTTCCTACAAACAAGGAGGTGACCCTGGGGGCCTGGCAGGCGGATACTGGGGTGCTATTTTGAGCACCATTTCCAGAAGGGGAGATGGACACACCAAGCGCTCGGTTCCCAGTTCCCTGGAGACCATGCTGCCCGGTGTGCAGGGTATTGGATGGATCTGCCCAGTGTTCTGACCTCTGGGGCAATAACCACGGATCCCATCTCATCCCCTGCATGCTTCTGGCCAGCTGTTTCAGAGTGTCCAGAAGTCACCCAAAAATGCTGTCTCCTATAAAGACCATCGTAAGACTACAACGTGGAGTTAATTATCCATTTCTTACAATATTTCCAGACAAAACTGATTTAAAAGTTTCCTGCTTAACTTTCAAAGGGAGAATTCAGACACAGACAGAGGCGTTCCGCCCATCCCTTTTCTAGGTGCTGGGGCGACACAGGATCACACACTCTCATGCTGCCCACAGTGCCGTCTCCTCGCCCAGTTTATCTTGGGGTTCTCCAGAGGACCGAGTGTACACCAGCACTGACTCAGGTCCCCCCAGACACCGACTAGGAGATAGGAGTGTCCGTCCTGTCCAGAAACTCGGGTTATTTCCAACACCAGAGCAGAGTGGCACCAGGGTGGGGCCTGAAGAAAGAGGCCAGAGCTCCAACCAGGAGCTGTGCCTTTTATCTGCCTGGTGAAATGGCCACCACCCTTCTATCGCCACCTACCCTAGCAGACCCCTCTGCCTTAGAATTTTAAGAAAAGAATTTTTTTAAAAGGAGAGAACTAGATTACACAATCTGGCTGTTGAACATTAGTAGGCAATCTACAACATGAAAATAAAATCTTTAAAACTTTCTAAAATGACAGATTGAAATAAATTCAGTTTACTAAAAAAAATTTTAAATCACACTGAATTAATAAATCATGTTCCCTTACACTGTTCCTGCCAGGAAACATCGGTATAGGAACCTAAACACATCAGTGCTCCAAACTCAACAATGGTAACAAAAATGCTCCCACTTTACATTTGACATGCCTTTAGGCTTTCAAAGTACTTTCACATTTATAATTTAATGTAATTCCACGAGATAGGAAGAGCCAACACTACTGTGACCATTTTATAATCAAAGAACTAAGTACAAATGAAGTTACATGTTTTACATCACAAAGCTAGCTGAGCCCAAACCTGGTTCTTGTTTAATCTGGCAGAAGATTCAGGATCCAAATTAACATTAAGAACTCTGGGGGGGAGTGGTGGGGGGTAAGAGAGAAGAAACCACAGCGAGCGGGGAGGGAACAGGGAGAAAGGCTTCCTCCAATAGTCACACCGCCTCCCAAGACAGTTACATGGAACCTAGTCTGAAAACCCTCGGATTAGCCTTGGCTGTGTCCTAAGAGACAAAAAGCAGCGTGAGTCTACACTACAGGCAATCTTGAAATCTGAGGAATTCAAGTAATCTTTGGAGAGCGACTGTTTCGCTGTGCTTTTGTAACACTTTCTGATTAGGAATATTAAGGAAAGCAAATATCTATTGTTCAAAGTTTATGACCTCACTGGGCAAAGAAAAATCTTAATTTTAGTCAATGGAACTTCATTTAAACTCCTCTTTCACATTATAACTCAACATGCAAAAGCCTAAAAATAAACTTTAGCACATTCTATACCACTCGCAATGCAAGTGGAAAAGAACTCGCCTCCCAACACAGGACATTAAGAGACGCAGGTTGGATTCCTGGGTCAGGAAGATCCCCTGGAGAAGTGTATGGCAACCCACTCCAGTATTCTTGCCTGGAAAATCCCATGGACAGAGGAGCCTGACAGGCTATGGTCCATAGGGTTGCAAAGAGTTGGACACAACTGAAGTGACTTAGCATGAACACGCACATAGGTATACCTTGTTTTACTGTGCTTATTAGCTTTACTGTTCTTCACAGATACTGCATTTTTTTAGAAACTGAATGTTTGTGGCAACCTTGAATTATCAGATGATGGTTAGCATTTTTAGCAATCAAGGTTTTTTTTAGCTGAGGTATATGTGTCTTTTTTAGACATAATGCTATTGTACACTTAAAAGACTGCACTGTAATGTCTACTCTATACTACAGTGTAAACATAACCTTTATGTGCACTGAGAAATCAAAAAATTCATGTGATTCGCTTTACTGAGATATTCTTCTTATTGCATCTCTGAGGTCTGCATGCATTTCTTTGGAGGGCACAAAGATGATGAGAAAGAGTCCTCCCGTGACACCAGACCGATGGACAGCAATCAACAAGGCACAAGGCAGCACAAGTGTGACCAGTGGGGTGGCGGTACCTCAAAAACCCACCATGTTAAGGCAGGGTGTAAACTGACACCTTGATTGCAGAGGGAGAAAACAGAAAAGCCTGGGAACGTATCAGGAAGAGAAGAAAGGATATGGGGGATTCGAGTTGAGCTCCCAACATTCCCTGGGGGGGCAGGGCAGGGGTAGTCACAGAGGCTCAGCAGAAGCACTGTTTGTAACACAAGGTGTTGTAAGCTGCTGAATGCTATTACAGGCTTCCAGGAATGTGGGATCCTCTGAAAACAGTGACAGGCATTGGCATTTGAACTTCCTAACCTGGGAACTTTAAAATCGGGGGATGATTTTAACTTGAAATCTCATTTCACCTCTTCTTTCACCAAACACAAAACTCAAGCCGGAATCCAGGCTCACATGCGGGGTGGGCCTCACCTTCGTATCTTTTGGGGGACTCGCAGGCCTTCTGGGGGGTGGCCACCCGAAGGAAGATCTGCTGCCTCCACGAGTGTCTCCGTGTCTTCACAGGGGTCCTGCTGGCATCGCTGATGTGGTCGGCTTTGGACTCAAAGTCCCTAAAATTAAAGACAGTTGTTTATGACTGGTGGGGAGATACAAGCAGGTATTTTAGCTTGACTTTTTGTCTTTTTTAACCAAGCACTAAATTATAAATTATCTCTGTACAAGCAAATATAACTAGATCATCACAGGTGTCAATCAAGCTCGTGGCGGGGCAGCAGTCCTACAGAACTGCTTTCTGAAAGGGTGCTCTTTATGGTAGACTATGGTTACATGTCCTTAATTTATTTTTATTGTAAATATATTACAAACTCCACTCCACGGACCTTAGCTTCCAACTAGGCCTCTCTTGATGCCACTTTAGAAAAGAAAAATGGCCTAAAGGTGCGGGGGGGGGGGGGCGCTGTCACCAGGTTCACAACTTCCCCTAGTCTGTGTGTGAGAAGATCTCCTTAGCATAGCCCTATGTCTCCAAGCATCACCTCAAAAAATAACTAAATAAATAGATTACACAGAACCAGCAAGGGCAATAATGATGCAGTTACTTGCTAATGATGACTTTTAATACCCGTATGTTTTAAATGACAAAACAAAGTATATTTTTCAATATACATAAATAACAATTTTCCTATTCATAGGACAACGTGGGGAACCCTTGTAGGTTGCACCTGAATTTATACCCACAACTGAACAAGCATCTGAACTTACAGACCAAACATCCTGACTGATTTATTGGCAGCCATATATGCTTATCTAGAAATACCTCTATCACTCAGAGAAATGGTTAAGACTTCCTCTAATTTTCTGAAAATAACAAAATATAAATAAACTAATTCTAGTCAAAATTGGGTAGCAAGTTGATTCCATATTTTTTAAATTACATTCAGTAAGAAAAAAAGTGTAAGAAAAAAGATATAATAGATCTAGTGAAAATGACTTTGGAAATGGCAAAAGAACAGCTAAAAAAATCCCTGTGTCTAACAAGCAACATATACACCCAGACTTGATGTATCTAAATTGAACCCTACCTTTGAGTGTTCATAAAGTCAGAGGTGTTATTTTCATCTACAGGAGCCAGAAATTTTAGAAAATTTGGCACAGAGGAAGAGGAATGAAGTTTTTTCCGCAGGGCATTACGGTAGGAGATGCTGAGAGTATGGTTGAAAAAAGAGTTTAGGGTAAACACAAACACACAAACTGTAAAACAAAACCTTCAAAACAGAAGACACATTTTATACATCTAATGATAAGAAAATTAAAGCAAGTAAGAAGTCAAAAACAGTTTACAAATGAGATTTAACTTTCATTTTCAGTCGAATAAAATTCTACTATTTTAAATGAAAGGAATCAATGAACTAATTAACAAACATCAGTCCAATCAGTTACACAAGATGAATAAATTCTAAAGATCTGCTGTGCAACACTGTGCCTGCAGTTTACAATGCAGTGCCCGTATAGTTAGTAATATGTGAATACATGAAAAATGTGTTGAGGATAGATCTCATTTTAAGCATTCTGACCAAATAAAAACAAAACCGCAGCAATAAAATTCAGTCCATCATCCAAAGTGATTCTTTCTTTTCGAAGTAGAAAAATAATTTTTCTAAATTAATGAGGAAGTTTCTGAAATGGCACAAATTGCAACTTATATAATCAAGCACATTGCCGTTAAACCTGTGTGTGTGTGTGTGTGTATGTACACACACCAGAGCAGAGGAATGTGAAAAGAAGTATCACATCTTGCCCTCAAGATTGTTTTCACAACAATTTTGAGGGAATTAATCAATGGTAAAATTAAATGGATTCAAATGATAGACTGAAAATAAGAAAAGCACAACCAAACAAGCACACACACACACAAACACACACACACACACGCGGTGGCCCCGGGGTCCTGTGTGGACATGCAGCACACCCTCTCTGCGTGACCATCCTGGGAAGACCAACGACACTGCACTTGCCATGCGGGCGGCTCACCTCTTTGGCACGGCATTCCCACTCTGTTCTCCACTCGGGTTATGTTTGAGGTACTTAAAAAAATTAGGCGAGGAGGCGGAGGGGTTAAGACGAGGTGGAGGAGCAGGAGCTGAAGACTGACCTGAGGGACTTTGAGACTCGCCAACAGGTGGACAATTCCCACTAAACAGCAAGTAGAGAGAGGCAGGGGAGTTAGAGGGAGGGGGAAGGAGCCACACCGGAAAAGCAGAGGACACACGGACACAGGAACTGTCAGTCAGTGGGTGCGCTCCTCTTCAGCACCCTCATCCCCACTGGTAAAGCAGCTCAGTCAAGAGGGCGCCATGAAAGGTCCTGCCTGATCACGTCCCACACTCGGAATGACCCCAAGACATCCATTTCCTCCACTCCCTTCTTAGGATCTGACAGGGAAAAAAAATTAATTAAAAGCAAAGGAAAGCAAAACAAAATCCAGAGTTTTAGAAATACATCTCTCTTCAAAATGAATAATAAGCTGCCTTGAACGTCAAAGTCTCATTTCCTGTGCATAAGTGAGCAGAGAGGTCATGAAGGGTCACGCAGAGCAGAAGAGACATGCTGCAGGGAGACGGGGAGGACAGTCCCACGTCCTCTCACCATCCACACCAAACACAACCCTACAGGAAGCTGCGTTCTTCGGGGAGAAGGGAAACGGACGGTCAGGAATTCTAATTTCCTGCCACCTCCGGCTTGTGTGAAACAGCAGGCTTTAGCAAGAGGACTAAGAACCTCCAGACAGGAAGGTTTCCATCATCGCTGAAATGCCAGAAAAAGAGGGATGGGAGTGCAGTGGAGAGGCAGAACAAAAGAAGCGTGTGCGCAGGGTTTTAAGAAACATGATGAGAACCCATAAAGCCTCAAACTATGCTTGTCGTGACTCCATGGGTAAAGAATCGCCTGCAGTGCAGGAGACAGAGGAGATGCAGGTTCGATCCCTGCATTGGGAAGATCCCCTGGAGGAGAAAATGGCAACCCCCTCCAGTATTCTTGCCTGGAAAATTCCATGGACAGAGAAGCCTGGCGGGCTACAGTCTATGGGGTTGCAAAGAGTTAAATACAACTGATCACATGGCACATTCATCTCTAGAACATCACAGAATTGAGTATTAGCTTCTGAAGCAGGTCATGCTTTGGGATCACAGGTATCCAGCCAAAGTCCAAAAAACCACATAACTATTTTCAATAGTTATGAAAATAAAAGCTGAAAGATTATGAAAACAAAGCTGAAAGATTCCACAGCCTCATCCGAGACTGCTAGCACATGTCGTCCTTCACCAGCAACGTATCAGAGTGCCTCCCCACCCCGTGTGGACATGACATGTCCTGGTTTCTGTTGTCACTGGTCAGAGGGAGGCAGCGGCTGTACACAGGTGCGGCCTGTTTCATATTTACAAGGTGAGAAGCTTCGGATTTTTGAAGTGATTTTTACAGACACCCGTGTCCATCATGTCTCTGACACGTGAGGTCAAATTAACTGCCACGGGACCCCTGAAGGAAGTGGAACTTCTGCTGCTGTACTGCTGACCCAGCTCTAGAAGCAGGACATTCCAACTGCTCACTACGGCAATTTATTAAAATCAGTAAGTGTTACTGCAAGAATCCAGAATTCTCACATTGGAGGTGATTTTCGAGACCATCTATTCCAATCATGTCCTGCAGTGAAGTCAAATAACTCTGCCAGTCAGGGACAGAGTCCCCACATCACTGTGGCCCAGGCCCCCACCTTCAAACGAGTACTCTCCTGCCCACCTGCTCGCTGCTCTCCTCTAGGCTAGTGGCAGAGTTCCCAGTCACGGCTGCCTCTCAGACCGCTATGCATCTCAAGGGCCATTTCTGCTCATCTTATCTGCTTCCTCACAGTCCCTGCACTTGGACAAGTCATGGGTATCTCTTACAACTACATCTCTCCCAAGAGAGGAAGGTGAGAGAGACACGTTACTCTTTTTAAGCCAAGAGTGAAACCGGACTCAGGTTTCTTTTTCGCTCAACAGACATGCCTGGGATGCACATACCTGGCAGTAACATATGCCCCAGCTATTCATACAACAAATCTACATTTTCAACAAATCTTACTTTCGTTCATGAGGCGTCTCTGTGCTCACTGAGTGATACCTCACAAGTTTCCTTTGCGAGACCCCTGGAGACCCTCGCACCAGCTGTGGAGGCTCCTGGCATTCCACGGGAACATGACTCAGGGTGTTGGCGCGCCTTCGGAAGCCCTGCTTGGGCGAGAGCAGGGCTGGCTCTTCTGTGGGTTGGCTCTCTGAGTCACTGGACAGGTCGTCCGAGGAGCCGAGGAGCCTGAAGCAGCTCTCGGAGATGGGCAAGGCCTCCTTTTCACAGCCAGACGGCTCCTGGTAGCAGACAGACAGCAGATCAGACGTATCACAGGGCACTGGTGGCATTTACAAATCTCTGATTCCAGTGGCAGGAAAACATTTCAATACGTAAGCACATCTTCTGGTCATAATGCCATCCAGAGGCCACCAAAAAAGGCAATAAAGGCCCATTAAGTGCCTCCTCCTAGTGTGCAGGACAAACAGGAAACTGCCCAAGCGCAAGTGTGAAGAACATAAATTACAACAAGTAATTGCCCTAAGCAAAGCCAAAACAGTTCTCTTTGCAGAAAACAAAGCTCTTCCCTACTGCCTATAACAGGTCTAGTGAGTGCTGTGTAACCTGTCTGCACTGTTTAAACAAATCAACTTCTTTATCTGGGCCAAGGGTGTTCATACATGTTTAAAACTCTCTGAATTTGAGCTAATGTTTGGATTTAACTGGGTAATCTTGAGTGTTTAAAATTACATCCCACATTATTCTTAGATATGGAAAATCTCTCTCTAGGCACTTATTGACATGATTCAGGGAAAATCACTTAACTTTTTCCTGCACTTCAATTTCCTCATCTGTGAAAGGGTACAGTGAAAATTTATCTCACTGGGTTTCAGGATTAAGCAAGATAATACAACCAAAAGTACTTGTCCACTGTAAAATGTTATGTAAATATAAGTTATTATTTTATTAGGCACTCAGTGAATTTCCTGAGTGAGTCCTCAAACATTTGTTAGGACTCACAACAATATTTTAATATCATAGGCTGTCAGGACGCATACTTTTTCAAAGGAATGAACTATCACCACTCACACTTAGCATTGCATGCCCAGGATGTGGCCAAGGGGGTAATGGTGAGGGGGAAGCGGGGATATATTTTTCTCAAATCAAAAAGTACAAAATAAGAAGTATACCAGCTTGTCCCTACTGAAATTGCTAGAAGGGATGAATAAGTCAACATGAAAAGAGCGAATGCATCGAATGGTGGACTGGAGAATCTAAATTCCATCTGTTCATCTGACCTGTAACTGAATGCCTCTTAAATAAGAGGCATTAAGGATTTTAATTTTTTTAATTAAATTTATGTTTATTAAGGAGAGAGGTTAAAAGCACTTAATGTAACAGAAATTAGATTTAAAAAGCTTAACTCCCAATACCTTATGAAATGTTAATCACTCTAACTGTAATGTAAATTTTTCATTCTTTAGGACTCTACAGTTACAAAGATTCTTTAAAGGTTTAAAAATGTGTCTAAGACAATCCACCATGAAAACCTATT
The DNA here is from genome assembly GCF_027580195.1 of Bos mutus. Taxonomy (NCBI): domain Eukaryota; kingdom Metazoa; phylum Chordata; class Mammalia; order Artiodactyla; family Bovidae; genus Bos; species Bos mutus. Next base: position 57,322,233 of record NC_091622.1, on the reverse strand, counting down.
CATCTCAATTCTCATTAACATCCCTCCAAATTATGTGAAAGAGTTACCCTTTAGCTTCATATGACACCTGAAAGGTCAATGGATGTTCAAAGAACATAGTGATACCAATTTAGCAGTTTGCCATAAACTTTTTAAAACAACAGAAAATACCAGTATGTATCATACACTGTTTACAGTAAATATTGTTTTGTAAAATTTTAATTTTATGTGTGAGCATGTATGTACGTGTGTTTGTGAACCATTTCACAATGTTGTTATGGTCTAAAAACTTGGAAAGCCACATGCCCAAAGGGGAGCTCAAGGCAACTTTGATTCCTGTGGTAAGGGGCTGGCCTCCACAACAACTCCTCCTCTTCCCATTCCAGGGCACTCTGCCCTCCCCAGCATAAAACCCGAAATCCACTTTGCTGGTGGTTAAAAAGGTGAGCTAACCAGGATTAAGTATGTTTGTGTGTGTGTGTGTGTGTGTGTGTGTGTGTGTTTAATTTTATTTTATTTTTAAACTTTACATAATTGTATTAGTTTTGCCAAATATCAATATGAATCCCCCACAGGTATACATGTGTTCCCCATCCTGAACCCTCCTCCCTCCTCCCTCCCCATACCATCCCTCTGGGTTGTCCCAGTGCACTGTTTGTGTGTTTAAAAGGCAAAAAATGAAAACAGCGACATCATAGACACAGGTTTGTTACCAAAAAGAACGGTTGGCTTGCTTATCATCACAAAGCTGTGCTTGGTGGCAGACATGGAAGGGTGAGGCTTATTTACAAAAATCGTGATGCTTAATGATAATCACAGAGTCAGCTAAAGGACACAAGAATTTAAGCTGCATACTTCTCAAAATTCATAAGCTCATGTTTGAGGTTTTCCCAATTTAAATTATTTTTAATGTATTTCATTCAGATTTCATTGGAAAATCTACTAAAGAAAGAAATCCACTGATTGCCTTGTGATTAACTAGATCTCAGTGGCCTGAAATTGTGCGTTTAGCTCTTTGCTATGGCAGAGCCTTCTGCTTCACTAAGCACAACTTGTGTGTCAGAGTAGATCTGCACGACCAGCCTTCCACCTGCATCATGAAGTCTGGAAGCACCAAAAGTTTCATGATGGCAGCTGTGAGGCTTCTCTGGTTCCTTCTGATAGGCCCTGTGTAGAGGAGACGAGCAAGACCCATTTGTTGGTTTCTTCAGGGTGTCATATAAGAAGAAACGTGCTTACTTTGCTGGTGTTACTGAACATGCTAGACACGGAGCTGTCCAGATCCAAACTGGCTGAGTGTTCCTGGAGGCCTCTGGCTTTATTACCCTATGGAAACAAAAGCCATCAAGTTATGACTCCTGAGGCTTTTGCAAAGACATTTGCTAGAAGCAATCTAGTCTATTTAATAAGCTCAGGAAAAGTACATCTGAGAAATGCTGCTGAGCATATATGTGCATTAAGACAATCAACATTTCTTTTTTTGTTTTTTGTTTTTTTAAACCAACCTAAACATTCCAAAGCACCCTGAAGATTAGTCATTTGACAGGAATGATGGGCAGGAGAGGAGACAGTGCATCTAGAAGAAAAGCAAGCGCTGAGTGTGCACACTCAACAACTCTCCTCTGAGTCACACAGCATGGTGAACTGCCAGCCTAGGACACGCAAACCACAATCTCTCCGTTTGGGAGCTCTCAAAGGCAGGCCCACTCCAACTCCAGTTTTGTAAATGAACCGCTTTTAATGATCTGTAAGGATGCTGTATAATTCTCAGAAACATCTTCGCACAAAATAAAATTTAACAAAAAAAGTTTCAATTGGAGTGCTTTGTGAAATAAAAGAGAACCATAAGAAGATACTGAAAGTTCCAGAAAGGTGTGAAACTTTTGAGACATTTGTTAAAGAACTCCCAGATTGGTATATATGTTCTTCCATATGTTTCTTCCTGTAGAGTTCCCAGTCACAAATTTTTTCTGTAAAGTGCCAGATTAGTAACCTCTTAGGCTTTATGGACCATGTGGTATCCATGGCAATGACTCAACTCTGCAGAAAAGTATCCTGAGACAATAGGTAGCTGTGTTGCAATAAAACTTTATTTACAAAAGCAGGAAGTAGGAGACTTTATAGCGGTCCAGTGGTTAAGACTCTGCCCTTACAATGTAGTGGGGCTCAGGTTCGATTCCTGGTTGGGGAACTGCTGCTGCTGCTGCTGCTAAGTCACTTCAGTTGTGTCCGACTCTGTGCGACCCCACAGACAGCAGCCCACCAGGCTTCCCCGTCCTTGGGATTCTCCAGGCAAGAACACTGGAGTGGGTTGCTATTTCCTTCTCCAATGCATGAAAGTGAAAAGTGAAAGTGAAGTCTCTTGGTTGTGTCCGACTCTTCGCAACCCCATGGACTGTATGTAGCCTTCCAGGCTCCTCTGTCCATGGGATTTTCCATGGACAAGGGAAGAGAACTGGAGTGGGGTGCCACTGCCTTCTCTGTTGGGGAACTAAGATCCCCCCCCACCCCACACACACAAAAACAACCAGGAGGTGAATGGCATTTGATCCCCAAGGGCCATGGTTTGCAGATCCTGCTATAAACAGTTCCAGACACATAACAACAGCAGCTAACATAGACAGTTTTTAAACTGTACCTAGTGACGATAGGGAGACCGGAACCCACACCTCAGTGTATCTAACCCATGCTCTTTACAGGGACTGGCCAACAAATAACATTCCTCTGGGAGCCAAAAATTCCAATTGAATATAATACAAAAGAGCAGAGAATTTTTTAACTCTAAGTTATAAACTGAATTTTAAGGGTAGATAACATTTTTCTAACACTGAGAAGACACGAACAAGGCTTTACACTTCTATACTCTATGATGAACACTGATGGAATGAAAGCAAAGAACTAAATTTCATGCTCTCTCAAAAAGGGATTTAACTGAAATTAGGAGGAATTATGTCACTTACCCGAGACAAAATACTTTCTAAAGATTCTGTTAAAGACCTCTTCGCTTTGTTTTTCAGCATATCTAGCCTAAATCGAGTGGCACTTGATGGTAATTCGCTTCCAATACTCTCTGCTGCAATCTGTGACGTCTAAAAAGTGAAACAATTGAAAGTTAAGCCACTTAGGTCTTCCTTCCCTCCTCCTTTCCTTCCTTTTTAAAGGACTGAAAAATTTCTAGGATGCATCTTTTTGATCCTAGGTCATATTCTTTCTGTGACTTCATCTGCTCCTTGGTGACATGACTGCAAGTCTGGGAAATAACTTTGCCTCAAAGAGTTGCACTACCCACTCCAAACAAAACAGGGAAAAGCACTTAGAAACCAATCAGTTCACAAAGAGTTTAGAGCTCAGGCTCTGCAGATGGATCAGAGACATGTCATTCACTAGCTACGGGATTGTGCAAGTTCCTTTCTCTGAGCCACAATTTCCTCTTCTGTAAATTGAAACCAACCTCAAGATCTAATCATAGGACTTTGTTATGAGATTAAAACAGGTAAAGCATGTAAAACAATGGGCACAGCTTCCAGTACAAAGGGGACTATGATTAGCTTTTCAGATTAAAGTAACAGCTTACTTTCGGGGGTGATTCAGAGAGTGAGACAAAAAAAATCTAATCAACTGAAGAATCCATCCTGCCTACAATAATCTCTTCATCCCCCCCAACAGGGTTCTTTTTCCTCTCTCCTATGGTTTCCATCATCTCATCATTCACTGTCCTCTGCAACCCAGTCTCTCCCTTAACTGACCATAACATGAAATGACAACATAAAAGTCTGTCAATCACAAAATCAAATTTAGTCTTACTTATTAGAGCTATGCTTACCAAACAAACAAACAAAATAAATAAATAAAATTCTCTAGATTAAACTGTTTCTTCTATGGATTCTTACCTGAATGCTTCCTGCTAGATGATGATTTTGTTAGAAAAACACACAACCGCATCCTCTATTACTCTAAACACCAACTATCCTTTGTTGTTATATATTTCAAGCATACAGAAAAGTGTGCAGATTAATACCTTAAAAGCCTTCATACCACCCCTAGCTTTGGCTAAGTTAACATTTTGCAGGTGTTGACAAGAACAATAACGAGCACAGGCTCTGGCATTCACTCAAAAAATTATATATCCTGGGTGAGTGTGTTATTAGTCACAGTTTGGTCCTGTGCAATCATTTACCAAGAATTAGAACCCATCCAGGCTCAAGTCAGTCTCTAGAGCTAAGAGAATTACTCACAAAGAACCCACAGGGGCTTGCATTTGACTCAACACCAGTTTACTCCTAAGAAGTTAAAGACTTGCTTTCAACCAAAGTTTTCACAAAGGAGAAGCAGTTTGAATAATTTTGGTACATAAAGAAAATACTGGCTAAAAGACTGGCAGCATGTAGAAGATCCTTCAGAGACAGAAGAAAAACTACATTGTGGTTTTCTTTTTATAAACCAAGCCATAAAAATCTCTGTATACTTAATTCAATGCTTCTTCTAGTCTCCTCTACGGTCTAAAAAGGTTCTTTTCTATGTCTATCACCATAATTCAAATGTAATCTGAAAATACAATCTTTGGAAAATAGTTCACATTTAGAAAATAACACAGTCCTTGTTTATTTTAAACTAAGCATCTAGAAGTTTCTCCTTTGAAGCTGATGCTGGTTTTTGGATAAGCTTCTTCTTTGGGGCTCCAGAGTGACTTGTACTGCAGTCCCCATACTGCCCATGCCAAGACTGAGGGGTGAACTCTAAGCAAGAACATTTGGAGCCAAGGTTTAAATTCTGAAGCTAGGATGAAGTTCTCAGCTCAGAACCCACCATCCAGGGGTGTCACAGAGTATCCACCAGCAGCCTTGTTCACAATAACCAGCACCTAAAGTTAACTTTGGCGTCCATCAAAAGGAGAATGGAGAAACAAACTGCGCTGCTGATGCAATGGAATAAAAAGGAACATACTACTGATTTATGCAACAACAAGGATGAATATAAAAAATATCCTTTTTTTTTTCCAACTCCACACCCCCAGTATGCTAAGTAAAACAGAAGCTCTGTATCTGAACAGCATATAAACCAGGCTAATACTGTATGCGATTTATCAGTAGTGCTATCTTACATCCACACTGCATTTTTAGTAGAAACAATTTCCAGGCACTGTATGTAATTGTGAAAGAAGCTGTACAATGTCACCCTCATTTTATCAGGGAGAAAGGTGAGATGATAGGCCTGGCTCCTTGCAGCTCAAGGAGCTCATTCAGGTTGCAGCATTCACTCGATGCCCTACTCTAGTCCCGTGTCAGAAGACCACTCTGCCGCCACCACGATGACACAGACAGAAACTCGCCTCACCTTTTCCAAGCACTATCTACACATTTCCAAATTTTCCCTACATGTGTAACAAGTGAAAATAAATTGTAGGGAGGAAAAGAGGTTTCAAAGCTTCAGAAAATCCCCAAGACTCTGTTCTACAGAGTGTCCTGGTGAAATCAGACAAAGAGAAAAAATGCCATACCTGTTTTATCTCCCCAATATGGATGTGAACTTTCTGCTTCTCTTCATATAAACATCTCAGGAAAGAAATAATCAATTCATTCTCTCGTTGCTCATTTCTTGGTCTCAATTTCTTAAGGTTAAAAAAAAGAGAATATTTTACATTAATTTTTAATTGTCACCAAGACTGCTAAACCATTCATTTGAAAATGCTAGCTTCCACCATCGACCAGTGCTTTTACCCAATCATCTCACTAGGGGGCACCAATGATCCTAAAAGTGAAGATAATTTTTAAAAAGAAACAATGAAGCCAGTGGGCCAGATTTGGCTTCTGACCTCTGATGTCCTTATACCTAAAACAAACATTTCACATCAGATAGAGGCATAGTTAAAATATTTAATAAATACTCTTAAAAACATCAGAAAAGGACAAGAGCCATGATGCCTGCACGTTTATAAACTCTTACGCTTAGGGAAGTAGAAAGGAAAATAGCAACTGATGCAGGGTCATGGCTCCTTTCACATATCAAACATGTTCATCAGGAAGCATTTTCTGGGAGCCCCAAAAGGCATACACTTGCACACAAAATTTCATGGCACAGACTCAACTTTTTTTTTCTCGTATTTTAAAAATTCTTTGCACTCCTTTTATTTTTCGGGCAAGGTAGTGGCAAAACACACTGACCTAGAAATCAGGTCATGTAGGTTCAAGGTGCTGCCCGGAAAAGGGATCAAAGGAAACTCATTTAAGCTCAGCCTCTCTGTCTGTTCAAATGAAGATTATGCATGCAATACACTCCAAGGTCTCCTCCAGCTCCCAGACTCTTTGGACTTGAAATACCAGAGTTCGTATTTAGAAGACCATCTAATTTAATGTATTCAATTATTTTCCCTGAATATGAAGCATACAAAACTGAATTACTCCGGAGATACACAAAGCCTGCAGTTTATAAACTTTTATATATATATAATGACAGTTTTCCACTGCCCTGCTTCTTCTCTCTCCCTACCCCAACCCTCTAGCTTGCCCTTTAAAACCAAGTCTGGGTGTATAATAAGCAGATCAACTACACAAGCATCTGAGGCTGAATCAAGGCTGTTCTGAGCAGCCCAGCTAAGGAACAAGTTTACCCTGTGTCATAGGCTAGAAAGAGAGCAGAGGTAACACCTAACCCACACCTTCTAACATTCCCTCCCTTAAATGCAAAGATCATCTTAAATAAGTGTTCCTGCCACTCAAGGAAATGGTAGTAAATGATCAGAAGAATTAACCCTGAAGTAAACTACAGACTTCAGTTACCATGTCAATACTGGCTCAATTGTCATAAAGGTACCACTCTAAGACAAGTCATTAATAGGAAAAACTGGCTTGAGGAGGGGGAAGGGGCATGAGAAGCTTTATGGGAACTCTCTGTATTTCCACCCACTTTTTCTGTAAAACTACTCTAAAAAATAAGTCTATTTAAAAAAAAAAAACTGCAAGAAAGAGAAGCAGACGGGAATTACGAAGCCTCTGAGCAGGTACTCGAGAGCTGACCCATTCTTTCTTTTCCTAATCTTCAGTGAAACTTTTGGGCACTCTCACAAGAAAATCTGTATTTTCCTTGGAGAAAATTCTTCACAATTGATTATTTTCAATATCAAAATAGCCCAAGAATGCAGCAGTAAGAGAGGAGCATTATTAGTACATTCTCTTTTCCTCAATATACACATGAAAGAAACTACTGGAATGGACAGAAAATGAGACTAAATCGAGCACAGTGTACTCCCACAGCTGCTGGCCTATGCGAGACACAGGCCAGCGAGACATCGCACCATGGAGCTCATTAAACACCATGGGGGGAAAGACACTAAGGCTGAGAAGATCGTGTCTGTGGTGTCACACGAGGTCAAGAAATAAACGCTTCCTTGCAATAACTGAAACGTGACTACGGGCTACCCTTCCATTGAGTGAAGTCCCTTGAATGCCTCCCAGGGAACTTCACCATTCTCCAAAGGGGAAAATCATTATGTCCTGTAGGTGACTTAATCTCATAAACATTCATGAGTCCAAGAGACAGGTCTAAGGAAACTAATGGGGAATCAAGTTGGATAATATCGCTTTGCAGTCAAAATTAACTTGCTTATTCAAAGTTAACCTATGGTCAGGTCAAGAATCAGGATGCCGGTTACCTGGGGCAGGACCAAGGTGGGGCTCTGAGGCTGGAAATGCTCTATTTCCTAACCTGTGTGTTGCTGCAAGGTGTATTCATCTTATAAAAATTCACTGAAATACAGTCAAAATTTTATAATAAAGTTGTTAAATATATTTACTATATATAATAACTATAAACCTTTAAAACTGATATACTATATATTATGTATAATATATAATTATATAGCATATATGATTATATATTGTATGTAATAACTATAAACCTTTAAAAACTGAGGTATAATTATATACAACATATAATTATATATAATATATATTACTTATATATATATGCATTATGTATGTAATATCTATAAACCTTTAAAAACTGTGAATCACTACATTGTACACCTGAAACTCAAGTACTATTATACATCAACTATACCTCAAAGAAAATTTATTTCATTGACTGACACACCACTGATTTGTATGCTTTTCTATCATTAGTTAATTTTTTAAGAAAGAACAATACAAAACAATTGCCTGTTAAAAGTAACAAAGCCAATTTTGTTATATGTTTTTAACCTCCTTTCTATGAGACGTGGGGCTATAAACCAGTTATAAAAGCAATATGAGAGTCAGTTTCCAACACTGTCTACGAATACCAGCATGCTGAGAAGGTCTATGGTCTTCTGAGGAGTCTACTTAAAATGCTTAGTTGGACAACGACATCTTTTTAAAAAATTATAATGAAATCTTATACAAATAATTTTAAAACTGTGGAAAAATCCACCTAAGTCCCTATATATTCTGTTCAAGAGGGGGAAAAAAGCTCCTCTAGCTATTAATCTTTAACTTGTAAAGTCATGTCATGTTATTTAATTCATTATCAGCATTTATTGAGTATACATCTATTTGGTTTACCTACTCAGTTGAGTATTAAGTCATTCCTTGAAATACACTCAATCAGATGAAGAGAATTTGACATCTGAGGCATTTTCTTTACTAGCCCTATTCAGCTTGAAAGCAACTTCTCCCCAGGACAACCGACGTGGACTCAGCACAGCCGGCCAGCACAAGGACAGAGCCAGATCCTGCCAGGAGGGAGGCTTCTCACATGTCCACTTAGACGTGTTTGGAAACTGTACATTTCAAAAAGGTCATAAATTAAAAAAAAGTGGCTCTGCAGTGTCATGAGTTCTCTTAGAGAAGGGTTAGCACATCCACATGCCCATCTGGCACCAAGGCCTCCTCTCAGAGCTCAGAGTCAAAGCCAGCTTGTTGGCAGCAGTGATAAACCTCAGCATCATTTGCATAGTAATTAATTTATTTTCCTTTATGGTTCCACTTGGGTTGCACTTTTATTTCCCCATGAAACATTTACTTACAAAAACAATGAATATGTAAGCTTTGTGCTTAGTTGCTCAGTCGTGTCCAACTCTTTGCGACCCTGTGGACTATAGCCCACCAGGCTCCTCCCCGCCCATAGAGATTCTCCAAGCAAGAACACTGGAGTGGGTTGCCATGACTTCCTCCACGGGATCTTCTCAATCCAGGGATTGAATCCAGGTCTCCCACACTGCAGGCAGATTCTTTACCATCTGAGCCACCGGGGAAGCCCAGTGTATGCTTTAAGTACAATTATTTCAATAGTAATTACATTTGTTTTATAAAGACTTGCCCTTGGAGAATTCCTCAGAAACAACTTTTCTCCAGAAAAAACTGAAAGGAAAAATATTAACCATTCTATTTATAAGAGGTCTCATGACACTGCAAAGCCACTTTTTCTTTATGATCCATTCAAAATGCATGATTTTCAAATGCATTAGCAGGCACTACTACCTAAAAAGAAACTAGTGACTTGGTTTATATAATATTTTATATAAAACAAAAACAGTCATTGAGCAAATAACAAGACTATCAATAAGCCATCAGAAGACGAGATCCATGTGAAGTGTGTATTATTCAAAGAAGAGCTACACCTACAAGGGTGAAGGACAAACTACAAGCTGGTTATGCAAAGCCAATGAACAATATGACTTCTTTTTGGTCTTTAATCAAAAATTACAGAACCTGCTACAACAACACATAGGGATCCCAGTATATTAACTGAATGAATTTTTTGAAGCAAACTTCTGTCCCTGATTTTCTCTAAAGTCTCTTTGTTATAATATATTGGAGTGTCTCTAACTCACATGCATCAAAGAGAACCTCAGAACCACATCTATCAGGAACCTGTCACTGCTGCAGAACAATAGCTGGGGTGTTACCTTCCCTGATTCACCACACTGTTTGGGGGAAAGTTACATAGTGCTGTCTAAATGAAAAAGAAAGCAAAGTCACATCAGGGAAGGAATGAATCCTCTATGCTTGCTAAAGAGACTTGATGGCACTACAACAAAGTAAGCCAGCAAAAAGGCCCCAGCTCCCATCACAAATGCATTATCAATCAGAAGCAAATTGTCCATCTATTTAAGAATTCTAAGTACCAATCACATTAAGTCTGTCTGAGAGTACTGTGTACTTAGAACTCTAAAGATCCTTTAAGAAAATTAAGTAGTGCCTCGATTCAGAAGAACACAAGAAAATTTAAGAACAACTGATAATTGTGAAAATAACATTCTAAGCTATTTATAAAATTCAAACTCTTTCTAATTTTACTGCAGAAGACCAAGGAAAGGAGAACTGAGAACATGTGATTAAAAAGAAAAAGACAATTCTTTAATTTCTCACTCTTAACAGAAAACAGATCATGGGTCCTGTCTGTAGCCTTTTCCCCAGTGAGGAGGAAGAGAAAACTGACAACCTAGACTTAATGGCCTTCTTGCTTTGTTTGAAGACCCCTCTATGTGCAAAGCCCCCGCCACTCTCCTCACAAGACAATTATGCTTTGTTCTGCTGTGATCGCCTCCCGAGAAAAAGTGCCAGGAAACCACAGAAAACGTCCCTTTGCAAAAGCAGACATGACATTTTTGATGAGCTCATCAAAGATTCATAATGAACGGACTACAGGCAGACCAGCACACAGAGCGTGGTCTCCCTGAGATACATGCATCTAAATGCAAGGATGAGAGCGAGTTTCCAGGGTTAAAGCAGGAAACCAATGAGCTTGGGTTTTGTCCTATATTTTGCTTTTATGTTTAGATTTGATATACTATATAGTGTAGGCAACATTTAAATGTATTTTCAAAACTGAAAAAAAAAAGAGCGAGGAGGGAAACTTATGTTCAAGTTCATGTACAAAATGTTATATCCTTAAGATTCCCACACTGAGGTCTGAAATCCTGAGTGGAACGGAGCTGGCATAAGTCTCTGGGGAAAGCAGTGCTCAGGGACCAAAGTCCAGGGTCCTCTGTATCCCAGGCTGAGGCTCATTCTACTTTATAATTTCCTTCCTCTCATTCCTTAAGAGAGCACTCCCCTGGGTTAGTAGTTTTCACACGAAAGCCAAGTTCTCACAGGAGTCTGCAATACTGACCTTGCCCTTGTCCTGAGACTGTTAAAGCTCAAACCAAGAGGAACTCAGGCCCACTTCCTCAGGGCTCCAACAGGTCTGCTTTGCTATTTTTTATGATAACATTCCACAGAGAAGATGCCTTTTTCCGCCCCACCCCCTTTCTGGAAATTAAAAACCAGTACTGTACCTGAACCTCCTCAAAAATAGTTGCTTGCTCCTGATTAGTTAATGTTGTCAGGTGCTTCTGGAGTTCTAGTTTGGTTTTGGAAGAATTCATTCCTATTAAGAAAAAAGAGAGACCTGAGAACACACTCCGTAACAGTCAGGAGGTAGAGTTAACACCTTCCATTCCCACTCCCTCTCTTACATGCCTTCCCTCCCTCTCTAGGCCTCTCTAGGCATCGGAGGTCTTATGGAAATTCTAATCAATAACAATGTCAGTGATGAGGACACTGACAACAAGTAACAGTTTTTGATTGAGCCCTCATGTGCTAGACGCCCACTTAAATGTCAGGTGTGTATCATTTCATTTTATACTAGAACCACCTGACGAAGAGGGCTTGGTTAGCCCCATTTTACAGTTTAACAAAACTGAGACCCAGAGAGCTCACAAGACTCCCGAAGTCCAACACACTGGACTCTACCTCAGCCTCGTGTGGCTCCAAATCATTTTTCTTTCTACCACTACTCCATGTTAAAATATCGCACACAACTGGAACACTGTCCTCAGAAAATGATAAAACGTCATGAGTGTTTATATGTAAACTAGACAATCTCCCCTGGAGAAGGAAATGGCAACCCACTCCTCTCCTCAAGCAGGGAACTTGGTGGGCTACAGCCTATGGGGTTGCAAAGAGTCAGATACGACTGAGCGACTTCACTTTCACTTCACTGTCCCTATCCACTCGCCAGCCCATTTCCTCCTGAGGGTGAGCCGCTGGGCCAGGCTCTAGGCCAGATTTATCCTCATAATGAGGATGGCCAGATGCGCATCTCGGAAATCAAGAACAGGGACTTGGAAATCAGGCTTCTGTTTTACAGATGAGTTTGCCGAGGTCCAGAGAAGCCAGGCAACTGACAGGTCAGGAGGCCAATTAGCAGCCAAGCCTGTCTGTCCCAGAGCCAGCACTCCCTGCTCTCCCTGCCACAGAAGGCAGGGGCCCCACCCTTCTCAGCAAGCAGTGGCGAGGCCACTGCCCCAGCTCAAACCACTGCAGCTTCTAGAAGTCCTTCCAGAGGTACTCCCCCACCACCTTTTTTTTGGCCAAGAAAACCCTAAACGGCCACCATAAAAATAAAAGCCAGTATTTTTTTTAATGACTGCTGTGCCACTTTACGGGAACACTGCACAATCTCATCTAACCCTCAACATAATCCTGAAAGTGGGCACTATATACAGTAATCCCAAGGTCCATAGGTGAAGAAACTGAGGCACAATCAAGTCAAATACTTTGTCCAGTGTCATCAGCTACGTAAGGGACAGAGTGAGAATCTGACCCGCGTTGATCTGCCTCCAGAGACCACTCCAGAACACTCCACTGCCTCCCTTAATCCACACACAGTCAAGTCACCTGACCCCGGTGACTTCAATACCAAAGTGAACTGCTCAGTGAAATAAGTCAGGCAGAAAAAGACAAGTACGGCAGATTTTCACTTATATGTGGAATCTAAAACACAAATATAACAAGACACAAATAGACTCACAAAGAACAAGCTAGTGGCCGTAGGGCAGAAGGGAAGGGCAAAATAAGTGAAGGGGACTAAGATGTACCAGCGGATTAAACTACCCGTTATAATATAAATAAGTCACAGGGATGTGATGTATGGCAAAGGGAATGCAGTCAATCATGTTATGATGACACTGTGTGGTACAGAAGATACAAAAATACTGAATCACCACGTTGCACACAGACACTAATAATATTGGAAGTCAACTATTCTTCAATTTAAAAGAGAGAAGTGATTAAAGGTGCAGAAAGGACAGCTCGATTTGTCAGAGCACAGTTTATTCAGCTACTCCTCTGGCAAGCTGTCAGGTCACACCAGCCAGGGAAACAGCGATGCCTTCACTGCACTAACTCCTTACAGGCTGAATCGAAACACTGTTTACAGTTATGAGCAAAATTAGCACTCAGAAGTCATTAAATAAAAATCCTCCCTGCATCTGGATGTCAATGATACCGTCCAAGCATCCTCTCGCGGACACATTTGTACCGTTTGATGAAACATTCACATACGGAGAAAAACCTCAAGAAGAGTTAGGCTTATTATACATACTTCTAACAATCTCAGGTGAAATCATACAATACAGTCCACTCTTTATATTCAGCAGGTATGCAGAGATCCGTAGACAGGTCTATCAGGAGCTCTCAATTCATTAAGTCCTTTCTTCCCCATCTCAAATCAAAGCTGATCCTCCAGCCTCCATGCCTACTCTCCACTGTGCACCCTCCGTGGGGCTTCTCAACACTTTCAGCCGCTCCTGGGGGTTTCTGCAGCAAGAAGGCAGCATTCCCCACGTGATGCCAAAGGTTTTACAGGAGAGAAGGGCAGCAAGTCAGTCTGCCTTCATGCTGGCCGCCAGAAAAGGCTCTTATTAAAGGGAGCACTGATGAATAGTTTTGCTTTGCCGAAGGCAAATTTACTTGGAGAGCAAAAGGAAACCTCAGTTCAACTTTTTCTTTTTAGTGAAAGTGTAATTTATGCCAGAATTCCCAAAATGTTCCTCTAAACTTTAAAATAAGCAAAATGATATATAAATACTAGCAGTTGTAGAGAGTCCAAACACAGAATCTGTACAGCTGCCCCTCTTATGTGTTTTAAGTGTCCAATGGCACCCACAAGTACAGTCTATTTATTCTACTTTATGGATTCCAGAGCGTATTAACTACATCAGTTGATTAAGAAAACAGTCTTTAAGTCTTTCTTTTTGTGGCCATGTCATTCATTGTTCCTCTCCACTGTTTATGATGTTCTTGGCCAGATCATAACTTCCTATTAGAACCACTGTTATGGGTACATACAATGAGCTTTAATAAACGATTTCATTCTCCTTGGGGATTCCCTGGTAGCTCAGATGGTAAAGAATCTGCCTGCAATGCGGGAGAACTGGGTTGGATCCCTGGGTAGGGATGCAATCTAGCAAAATGTAAGAACCTGAAACTAACTATCCATAAAATAATCAGCATCTCCCTTACTAAGGACGGCTGTAATAATGTGCCATCGATGCTTTAGAAGTGCTTCCCATCACGTAGGCAAAACGTACCCTCCCCAGTCTTCTAATTGTGCTAGTTAATGGATGTTTTTACATTAGCATAGCTTTCTGCTTTGCTTGGATCTTATCCAGTAAAAAGATGAATTAAATAATCACTCTGAAACTACAGCAGCAAAATCCCTACCATAATTAAACTTTTCAGGTATAGCTCTCTGAAAGCTAAGCCAGACCAAAGAAAGATTTGTCAAGTGGAACTCTGGAACCCTTCCAGCTCCTGCAGGTCAGAATCTGCTTTATCTTCAAGGCCGAAGTCACTGCAGGCTTCTTAACAAGCTCATAGGGGACACTGCCGTCATCGTTTACCTTATCTCACAACCACTAAGGAAAGAACTAGTGATGCCCTCAGATGGGATCTCTTGTTAAAGCACAACTTTCCTTGTTCCCAGATATATTTTGTATCATGTCAGCAAAGAGGAACAACTAGGAAAACATGATTGAAAATGTTAATCATTTTGATCCATTTTAAACAGCACTGGAATGTCAGCAAGTGAACCTTGAAGACCTTAAGATCATGTCAATCTGTCTTTAAAAAGGGAAATCAGATACCACTTCACATCCATCAGGATGGTTATCATCCCCAAGCCCCAGAAAGTCGGTTTGCTTATCCCTCAAATGTGCAGTAATCCCTTTTCCTTCCACAAAGTGGTGAGGATTAAATGGATGATAATACATGTTAAAGAAAACAGTACAGTGCCAGGCATATCTTAAGCATGGAAATCATAACATTTATTGCAGTTTCTCCCCAAGCCAAATTCCTAGAAAAACTTGGAGCAATACTTCCTGTGCTCTTTCTCACTGGCTCCTCAACTGCAACCTGCCCTCTGGCCATTCCTCACCATTAAAACTGCTCTGGAAGAAGCTATCATTGACCTTGTAACGGACTCTTTGCGTGTCCAACTCTGCAACCCCACAGAATGCAGCTCACCAGGCTCCTCTGTCCATGGGATTTCCCAGGCAAGAATACTAGAGCAGGTTTCCATTTCCTTCTCCAGGGGATCTTTCCTACCCAGGGATCAAACCTGGGTTT
Organism: Bos mutus; assembly: GCF_027580195.1. Lineage (NCBI taxonomy): Eukaryota > Metazoa > Chordata > Mammalia > Artiodactyla > Bovidae > Bos > Bos mutus. The sequence continues at coordinate 57,306,886 of NC_091622.1, read as the reverse complement.
CCTGCATTGCAGGAGAGCTGCAGTGAGCCACCAGGGAAGCCATGCAATCGGCTCACTCAGTGGTAATTCTTACCTCTCATCTTACTAGATCCCTCTTTGGCAGCCAACTGGACACTCACCCCACCATGATTAACAGCGCAACTCGTCTTGTGCCCTCTGTTCCTCTAACTCCTCCACCCTCCTCCGGGCCCCTCGAGGGGAGATGGTAGCACCTGATATACAGAGGACATCCATCCATGACCCCTGTAACTAACATTGGCCTCCGTGGGACAGAACCTTCCAACGAATTTGCCCAGGACCCTGAACTCCTGCCCACCCCACCCCGCCCCGGCTCACCCTCGATCCGCTCGCAGAGCTTGTGCAGGCCCTGCAGGGGGCAGCCCTCACACAGCTGGGCTGGCGCCTTGGCTGTCTGCTGCACAGCAGCCACCGTGAAGGCCTGCTTCAAGGTCATCATGATCTCATCCACCTGATCAGAGACGACAGAGAGCAGAAAGTCCATTTAAAATGATCTGGCAGAGATTTCAGGACTCTGTGGAAAGACCCAGTACTTAAGATTCTTCTGGACTGTTAGTCACAGGTTAATGGATAATAATCATTAAGAACCACTAGGATTATACATAGTCTAGAAACACTACAAATGCTCAAGGCTTTTCAAGGAGGGAAGGTAAAAACTAGATGCAAATTAAATACTGAACGAAAACCAACTCTTCTGATCAAAAGTCCAAAATGACTTTTGAAAGATGCTAAAGCAGAGGGTGAAAGTGAGCAGGCCTTTAAGCATGATGAACATTGAAAATGTGCACCCAAGTAAGTCTCAAGTGTATATTAACTGGTTATTAAATAGTCACAAAAGTATAATGAAAACCAAGTAATTTGTCAGTGAAGCCACATAGTTTTGCTATGTAAAGAAATCAGTGAGGCTGACATCCCCTGTAGACGAGATTTCAAGGTAAGAAGAGCCCCTTCTCACTTACCAGAGCTTCATTTGTGCATTGAAACACATAACAGACGAAATGAAAGCCTCCACCTCCGGAAGACTCACGGCAGATGAACCCAAAGTGGTCCACATGTCTAATACCCTGTGGAAGGCAGGGAAAGAGCAAGAATGGTAAGCTGTACCCAGAGGAGGCACCACTGCCACACGCGCAGCTGAAGACTCACACAGCACGGTTTTAAAGGACACTGTGAAATTACTGTTTTCCAGATGTTTTAAATATCTAAAAACATCTTTCAAATATGAAGTTCTACTAAAATGTTACTCCTCTGACTATTCCTACAAGCAGGATCTGAAAACCAGAGCTTTTATCCTCATTTTAGTAGTGAGAGGAAGTGGAGAAAAGCTGACACAGAAAAATGAGAACTTTTCTTGAGTATTAAGGAAAAAGTAAATGAGAGATTAACAAAGAAACACAACTGTACACATACACAAGCAAACACACGTAGACACAAAAATTAAAGGAAAGGATTTAAAATATTTGTACTCCTAAAATAACAAACAAGTAAATCCTGAAGTAAACTGGTAGGAGGAATGAGTCAAAAGTTATACACACAACGAACAGAGGTACTTTCAAACATAAGATATTAAGGCCAAAGCTGTACCAGTTTCCTAAGAGCTCTTTTTAATAAATATTAATATGTACACTTGTTTTGAAAGTATCAGCTAAGAACCACCTTAATACAGATAAGATAGCACCTCCTAAAAGCACCAGCATGCAGAGTGTTGACAGCTTGAAGGGCAGGTGATCATGTAAACTTGTAAACATCCTTTAGGAATTAACAAAATTACCATATGAAAAAGCAAATATTTAATATTACCATTTCAAGAGAAATACAAGCAAATCAAGATAAAATGTCTATGGAGAATCTCACTTTCAGGTCAAATATTTCCCAATAAACGAGCAATCACTGACACATCCTGGCACTGCCATCAATGTTCTCCAACAGCAAGTTAAGCATATGCAAGAGGTTACTCCAAAGGAGAATATGATTTGGAAAAAACATTTTCTTTGTAAATGGTTCTCTAGTCGATCTTATGCATGAACGTCATTTTCACCTTTGGGGGGAAAATTCCCTATTGAATCATTACATAGATCACATTATAAATCAACAATGAGAGTTTCATTATATCATACTAATTTTGAGAAAATGAAAATGAGAAAATGATTTCAGACTTTTTAAAACTACCCAAATAGTAACACATTTTTGCTAGGAAGATTCTGAGTAAAAAGTTGTCATAGCTCATTATAACTGACAGATTCTCCAAATCTCTCTATGAAACACACCCAGGAGATTTTCAGGAAAGAACTCAAGTAGACACTGTACTCTAAGGAAAAATCCTCAAAGGTAGTCATTATTCATTATATTTTAAGGAAGAAGAAATAATGATCTTGGTATCCCAAAAGTCATGAATTCTTAGAAAGTAAAAATAAGTATTTTAAAAAATACATTAGTGTGTATGAATGTATATATAAATATGCATACAGACACACATACACCTGGAAACCATGACTGTGGACCATTACTACCAATGACTGGGAAAAAAGGAAAAGGAGACCTTCTTTCTCCAGTTAAGTTATGGTCACTAAAAGCAAAAATTTTAATTTCAAAATTATATTTTGCCTTAATATACAAAAGGAAATGCAAGATCACAAACCCAGCACTTAGAAAGCATACATCTTGTAACCTTAGCTACTTCGGTTGAATGACAGACAGTAAAATAATTCATTAAAAAAATGCAACTGCAGTTGAGCTGATAACCCACGTCCATTTACCTGAGAGCAAAAGGATATCTCCTTAAAATTTTTCTGCAACGCTATTTTTTTGGTGTCAGGACTGATGAGGTAAACTTCAGATTGACCAATCTTAAAAGACAAAGAAAGAAAGAAACTAGCTTTGCATGAACACTGAATTCAGATTTATTACACACACTTTCTCATTTCATGACCTAGGGAAATAAAGAATCAATGGCTCAAGCTCCTACTGAGCAGGGACCATATCATGTAGAAGACCACTTCCAGGTCACACTCTATTCTACAGGCTTCGGGTAGGAGACAATCATCAGTGTGTTCACCTTCATCAGGCAGCAGTCTTGAGGTGAGAGGACCAAATATCTCAAAGTTAGTCACGAAGCCTCAGGTTCCCACAGCTCCCCTTTGTAAGAGAGAGAGGTTTCTGCATAAGTGAATCTCCAAGGATAGAGGAGCTTCTCTTTTAAAATTTCCAGGACACTTTCTAATGATCAGAAAAGTCTTCTTAAATTATTGTTTAAAATCTACCAATTGTTGAGTACATACTGTGTTAGGTACTCACTCCTGCTTACCTGACTTCCTAAAAAAGCTAACAGTGCGAGCACAAACTAACATTGTCTTACAGACGAGGGTCAGCCTAACAGATCTCCGTTAGAGCAGAGGACTGTGTCGCAATAACCATAGTTAACTGTGCAGCTTCCCTCCCTCCCCTGCTGCTCCCTGAACCCAGGATGCTCCTCTAGCTGGCCACAATGACACTTCTGCTCAGTGACTATCACTGCCTTCAGAAAGCCCTGATTCCCCAGAAGCCCTCACAGCATCCTTTGCAGCATTTATCACAATTTTAGTGAGACAATTACTCATACAATCAGTTGTCAGTCTCTCACTGGAATCTAAATTTCACGTGGGCAGAGATCATGCCTGTCCTGTTCATTGTTGTATTTCTAGCATGTTGCAAGTGACCCTGTGGAGAGCATTTACACAATAAGTACTTGAAAATAAATGCACTAAGCAGCTTTCCCAATGATACCAAGAGGTTTTGGTGGTTTTTTTTTTTTTTTTAAAATACAGATCACACATTACAACACCAGTCTGACTGCCAACGTAGCACTCTTTTCAGTATATTAGGTCAACCATGAAAAGAGGAAGAAATCGGCCCTCTGACACTCCATCTTGATTTCAAACCTGTATATCTACACAGCCAGCTTCCTCATCACTTGGCCCTGAGTTAGGCACAGAAATGTTACCTTGCTCTCTCCCTAAACTCTCAGTCAGCCTTAGGCCAAAGAAGAGACAGAGGAGGCTGAGAACAATCTGTTTCCCATATTGCAGAGGCCAGCTCACTAGGGAGCCAGCTGAGTCCCATCAGCTCAGACCCAGAGGACTCCCAGGACAGCAACCTTTCCAGAACAGCTGGGATCAGCCTGGAACCCAGGAGCCTCAACAGCCAGGGACAGCCTCCTGCCCATGCCTTTTCTGGCATTTGGCTCACTGTCAGTTTATCAAATTATTTCTAGAAAAGAGTAAGCAACTGGCTAAACTAATACTGTAGTTTGGGTATCAATTTCAAATATCATATTATCCCCAATTACCCAGGTAACAAAGTGTAAGTAGTTTTACAAATTAATAAAAATAATAAAGAAGGGGTATTTTCCAAAAAATTTTGCTGAAATATATTACTTGAAATAAGTTAAAAAAAAAAAAAAAAAAACCTTCTGGAGCCTCTTTTACACACATTAATTGATCCACATTGAAAAGATGTCTTCACCACCACGTGGGAGGCAGATAAAAATCATACAGGATGTAAGATAGATTCTGTTTGTTACCCCCTGATGATTCCCAAGGCTAATAGGGATTAAATAAGGATTCTATCCTGACAAAAGAATTATTCAGAATAAAAATATACGGATTCACACATAAATCCAAAAGCAATTCACAGATAATCTTTGTTCGACTAAGCAGATTTTCTTTTGAACACAAAGGCCAGATTGGGGATGTGCAGGAGGCTTGATAATATTTTACCGTGAAGAGCATAGTTCGATTTTCCTCAATATCTGTCGGCTGCACAATATTGTGTCCACTAATCAGGTGGTTCTCGATGTCGCTCTCCTCAAAAGAGCTGAAGAAACTACTACTCCGCAGGCCTGCATCCTGAAACTCCTTTCGGAAGGCCAAGGAGCGCAGCCCGGGCTGCGAGAAGGACTTGCGCATCGGCCGCGGGCCCCGCTCCCCATCCCCCGGTGGCTGCAGTGCAGACCGGAACTGATCCGAGGAGAAGCCACCGCTCACGTGACTGAAGCCTTCGATGCACTCATCGATCAGGGCGGGTGGAGCCTTCCTGTGCGCCACGGCCACGCGGCCGCAGAACAGCACCTCGAACTTCTTGGCGAATGTGTCATCGAACTCCGAAGGGCAGCGGAGCTCCTCCTGGCGGGCGATCTTCCCAGCCTGGGATGGAACTGATGATCTCAGGCACCTGCAGGGAAAGGAAGGAATGTCATTTGGAACCTGCTGTGGTTGGGCTTCCCTGGTAGCTTAGCTGGAAAAGTATCCGCCTGTAATGCAGGAGACCCGGTTCCATCCCTGGGTTGGAAAAATCCCCTGGAGAAGGGAATGGCTACCCACTCCAGTATTCTTGCCTGGAGAATCCCTTGGACAGAGGAGCCTGGTAGGCTACACACATACGTGGGGTAGCAAAGAGTCGGACAGGACTGAGTGACTAAGCCCAGCACAGCACAGTGGTTGGGATGCACAGGGCCTGCGACCACAGGAGCCACGTCATGCTCCCCACATCCATGCACTGCATATTTCATCACACGGGGCCAAAGGAGAAACCCACAGAGGTCCGGACCAGGAGAGGGAAAGGCACAACCTTCACAGAGAAGAGAAGGAGAGCAGTATTTATTAAGCATCCCTTAACATGCCAGGGATATGCTAGGGGATTCATGTGCCTGCAAGCATAAGTAATAAGTCCACAGACACAGCAAGTTAAATCCAGGCTGGTCCCCCCACTCCAGAGCCACAGGTCTTCTCCGAGAAGTTGTCACTCTCCCTTCAAAAGGTCTGTCACCAAAACAGTATGCAGTTATTCTAGATTGCATGGCAGTACGTCTTGGCAGCGCATCAAGTCTTCTAAATAAATGACAGGATGAGGATAACGAGACTGAAATTACCTTACACAACCTTTCTTCTATCATAACATCATTATTTTCTCTAATGACAACTGACAGTTTATTCCTCAGTTTTATATTCCCTAATAGCTGAAGAGTATTGACTACATAGCTCGGAGGTTTTAATCGAGGAATCAGCAACCCACGACAGTATCATTATCAAGGCAACACAGTGCGGCTTCTTCCCACTGAGCTTCTAAAGCCTTCGGCTCCTAATGCAGTCGTGGTCAAGAGAATGAACAAGAGCCTCATGTAGTATCGTCAGCCTGACTGCCATACCCTCTCATCATTAGCTTCCGACAAGATCCTTCAAAGAAGCCACAGAAAGAGACGAGTCTTCCACAGAATGAATAAGCATGTGTCCGATCATCTGGAAGACGTACAGCCACAGCACTAACACAAGATAGGCGTGAATGCATTTTCATAAGGAAGGGCCTAGCTTTTGATATGACCTATTAAATAACACCCAAAGCCATTTTTTCCTTTTCCCTTTCTAAGAAAATCCAATTGAACACCCAATACCCATAGACCCATTTCTTTTTAATAACATTACAGAAGGAAAAGAAAACCAAACCCTTTTCAATTTAGGTCAAAGATCAATACATACAGTAAAGGGAGGTGGTTTCAGTAGATCTGAAAAAACTTATATTCTGTGTTCACAACATAATCCCCAAAGACCCAACTCAAAAGACTTTTCTCTGTGATTTCATATCATGCACACCTTAAAGACAAGCTCTGCTGAAAAGATTAAGATATATGCTTTCAAGGTACTTTATCATACAAAAAATCAAAACATCTTTAGACATATTTTATATTTTAAAAAATTAATTCCTGAAGCATAAGACCTAATGACACTGAGGAAGCCAGAATTTCAACGTCAAGCATCCACATGCACTGAGTATTGCACAGCTTGGGCTGTGGCTCATTCCTCTATGTACAAATAATTACACATCTTGCAAAGGACTAAAAGTTATTCATAAATATAAAAGACAGGACAGAAAGAAAGAAGTAGAAAGTCTAAATTTCATTCACACATTTGCCAAACAGTCACGACAGGACCTTGGCAAAAACAGCCTCAGTTTTTCTCTCTTGGTGGGGGCCAGGGGGGAATTCTTAAAAGATTTTTCAGGTAAAAGTTGTTTCTGTGAGCATAAAGAATAATGACTTTTACAAAAAAGAAAAACAGTTCATGCAAATAAAAGATGCTTTTCTAAGCAAATGGGTAAAATTATTTTATCAGGAGTCATGTGAATCCTCCTAATTACTAACCCCACTCTCTGAACAGGAAATTCAAAGCTTACTCAGTCTTTTGAGGCTTCTTAAAATACCGGACATTTCTGTATGCTGGGTCTTCCCACTGCATCGGAATGAGTAACGGTGTCTTTCATTACATATCAAAGGGGAGAGAAAATGTGTGAAGTCATATGAATTTATGGTGACTCGGTAATAAAGTACAAACACAAGCAAGACACAAATTAGAGAACTTGCTTTTTCCGTCTCTTCACAATGTCAGAAGAGGCTAAAGAGTACATGGGTCCTAGGCAGACAGAGTTGTGCTGTGGTCCTTTTCCCAGCCACCAATCTTTTTCCTATCCTTTAATCAGAATCTTCAAAAGATAATGCTTTAGTCAAAAACCAGTGCCTCCCTCTCCCTGAGCTGGTAAGCTGTGTGAATATGGGTATAAAGGAGATAACTGGGCTTAGAAAAATCTCAGGGATCCTGACAAGATATAGCGATTTCAAAATATTTGAAGGCATATTACCAAACACAGTTTCAACAATAAATTGTAAACAGTTTAAAATCCAACATTTTAAAAACATTTCTGTAAGTCATTCAGGTATACTAAGAGACTAAATAAAAAATGAGCTCCACTTATGTCTGAAGTGAAGTGAAGTGAAAGTCAGTCTCTAACTCTTTGGACCCCATGGACTATACAATCCTTGGAATTCTCTAGGCCAGAATACTGGAGTGGGCAGCCTTTCCCTTCTCCAGGGGATCTTCCCACACCAGGGATCAAACCCAGGTGTCCTGCATTGCAGGCAGATTCTTTACCAGCTGAGCCACAAGGGAAGCCCCCATTTATGTCTAATTTTGCAAAACTTTGATAGTTTAGTTCTCTTTACCAGAACAGACCTGGGTACTGCTTTTTGAAAAATGAAGGCATATGACAAACCCACAGCTAATGTCATACACAACAGTGAAAAGCTCAAAGTATTCACTCTAAGATCAGGAACAAGATAAGGATACCCACTCTCACCACTTTCATTCAACATAGTTTTAGAAGTCCTAGCCAAAGCAAGCAAAGAAAAAGAAAATAAAAAGGAATCCAAACTGGAAAATAAGAAAACTGTCACTGTTTGCAGATGACATAATACCATACATACAAAATCCTAAAGATGCTACTAGAAAACTACTAGAGCTCACTAATGCTCTAGTAGAAATCCATAAAGTTTCAGGTTACAAACTTAATACACAGAAATCTGTTGCATCTCTATACACTAACAACAAAATATCAGAAAAAGAAACTAAGGAAACAATTCCATTTACCATTGAATCAAAAAAAAAAAATACAATACTGAAAAATAAACATACCTAAGGTGGCAAAAAACCTGTACTCCATAAACTTTAAGACACTGATGAAAGAAACTGAAGACAATGCAGACAGATGGAAAGATATACTGTTACTGGACTGGAAGAATCAATATACTTAAAATGATTATACTACCCAAGGCAATCTACAGATGCAATTCAATCCCTATCAAACTACTAATGATATTTTTCACAGAAGTAGAATAATTATATATATAATCATATTAATACATATACATATATATATATATATATAATGGAATACCACTCAGCCAGAAAAAAGAATTAAAGTTTACTATGTGCAGTAACATGGATGGACTTGGAGGGCATTATGCTAAGTGAAAGAAAACAGAGAAATCACCTATATGTGTGTGGTATCAATTTTATGTGAAGTTTAATAAAATGGGGATTCCCTGGTGGCTCAGTTGGTAAAGAATCCTGCAACGCAGGAGACTGGGTTCAATCCCTGGGTGGGGAAGATCCCCTGGAGGAGGGCATAGCAACCCACTCCAGTATTCTTGCCTGGAGAATCCCATGGACAGAGAAGTCTGGCAGGCTGTGTCCATGGGGTCGCAAGAGTCAGACACGACTGGGCACACACACACAGAATACAACAAACTAGTAAATATTTAAAAAAAAAAAAAAACCAAGTAGATACACAGATACAGAGAACAAACTAGCGGTTACCAGTGAGGAGTGGGGAAAGGAGTAATAAAGGTAGGAGAGAAAGGGTGTAAGATGGACTCAAGAATGTACTGTACTGTACAACACAGGGAGTATAGCCAACATTTTGTAATAACTGTAAATGGAAAGTAGTCTTTTAAAATTGCATAATTTTTAAAAAAATGAAGGCCTCATGTCCACATATGATGAAATCCTGAATTCTCTATTCTTTATAATTCTGTCCTGGACTCACCTACACTATTGTAACATAAGGGAAGTGAGTCATTTATTTCATTTTATTTCCAAATGTGATCCTAGGTATAACTGGATGCCAAGAGGCAGGGATTCAGAAGTGTGAGATGAACACAAGATAGCCCTGCCTGACTGAGAAGGGAGTGGGGCCTGGAGGAAGGTTTGGTTAGAATCTTTACAGTAACTGAGATGGGGTCTGCTGGGAACCTGAACTAAGCAGCAAGCACTGCAAGAGAAAAAAAGGCTGCAGGAAAGATTCTGGAAGACAGACTCACAAGACCTGGTGACTACCTGGATGGGGGAGCTGGGGGCATGGGAGACTGCATGGGACTCACAGATGCTCTGGCTTAGGCTTCTTCATTAGGGAATACAGAAGCAGCAGGTTTGGGGAGAGATTTCAGTGAGCTCCCCTCCTGTCCATATTGAGTACGACCAGAAGGACTTGAAAGTAAAGACATGTGGTGGGCAGCTGAACAAGCCAGCCTGCAGTCCAAGACAGGAGATCTCGACTGGACATCAACAGCCCATGTATACAGATGGGAGGTGGCTGATGCCCTGACAACAGAAAAAGGGAAAGTAAAGGAAGTGAGCTAAGATGGTACGTTAGGATACACCAACATTTCAGGTATAAAGAAACTGAGGGATCACGGCAGAGAAGCAGGAGGATAGGCAAGCAGCAAGATGCCAGAGGTGGCGAGGGAAACAAGCCCTCCTTCTTGGGGTGTGGGGCGGGGGCGCTGAGTGAGAATAAACAGAGGACTGAGTCGGATCTGCTGGAGTTGGCAGCTTGTGTAAAACATAAAGCAGGGATGCCCACAATGACCCTCCAAACCAAGCAAGCAACGGAAAAATGTCTCAAGGTGAAACTTCTAGTCTATGAGAACGTATACTTCAAGTTACAATATTTACTGCAAATACACAGACGCTTTAAGGGCAAATATGCTGAGGTCAGTAGTGTTTATTCCCACTGATATGATCTGGGTACTTTTAATAAAAATCTTTTTTTAGTCACAGCAATAATATCTACGTCATTTCTGACTGCAGATAAAGTAAATCAAAACTAATGGCAGCAAAAACAAGAATCTGAAAAGCATTTTGCTGAGATAAATTCATAAGGATTTCAGATTTGGTTTTCTTCTTTTAACAATGGGCATCGCAATAAAAATGTTAACTGAAATGAACTGCCAATAATGAAGAAACAAGTTCTGTTTTAAACGTATAAAAAATTTATTGAACTACTCTTCTGTCAACCTATTTGAGTTTATGCTAAAGGTCATTTTTACGTCTGCACTTCTTTCACAGCCCAAATAAGTTTCTTTTGAATTCACATACTAATAAATGCACAGTACAGTATGAAGTTTCTGTAGCAGGCTTGTGAATACTGTTTTATAACTAGTCAGAAAATGGTAATCTAAGAGAATTAAAATACTCATTTTTGCAAATAAAATCCTTATTTAAACCTTTGGGTCAAATTTCTTTTTAAAGATTTGAGGATTTTAAAGGATTATAAACACATTGCAAGTGTAATTTTATTCACAAGGACTTGGGAAAGAGCCCTTGAAACATTATTGAGGATGAAAAGCCATTTTACTGAACATTTACACTTGTGATTTTCTGCCAACTAGTAATAAATAAAATATTAAAAACCGTGTTTTGCCCATTGGATGAAATGTTCACTCACTACAAGGAGTTAAAATGAGCAGTTCGAATAGAAAACAATCATTTCAGATAATTATTTCCCAGAAGAAACAGACTTGTTTTGTTTTGTTTTCGTTGGTAATAAGTGGTCATTTGTATTTGTTGGTCACAAACAAGTAAATAGGGAAAGAAAATGAAATTAAACCATGTCTTCATGAACTCTGTCGTATCTGCCTTGAATTTCACAAAACACTTAAGAAAACATCTTCTTACTAGTGCTCGATACTTCGATTATTTAAAGAGAATAAGACCGCTGTCTGATATTCTCGACATGACACATGTGAGCATTTCCTATCATTCAACAGTTTGACCTATCAAGACTAGATTCCAAATAAAGATGTGAATACACCGCATACAGTGAAGAAGATGAGCCTGCTCCTGACCTGAGCAGAGGGTCGAGTGCAGGGAGGAAGAGACTTGTCGGAATGTGTGGCTTTCAATGTGCACTGCAGAAGCCTGGTCCCTGGGAGAGGTCTGGCGCGGCTCCTCCCAGGGAACCGATGCCCCTGCTCCCGCTGTGAGCTTACAGTTAGCCAAAGGTCAGATGAATGCGCTACATCTTCCTGACAGAGAGATCAGATGTGCTGTGATCTGGCTGGGGAAGCACCTGGCATCTCAAAAACGCTGATGACCGCTGGCCCCTAACGCAGCCCTCACACCCTGGGTCAGGACTGCCTCATCTGTCTAATCTCCGGTTAAAACACAAGTAGTAGCATTCAGCCGCCCTGGTTCTAATATGACAAACTGGATAAACTCTCTTCTTCGTAGCTTTTAAACCTCATGGAATGATCAGTGCAAACACAAAACCCAGCACCATACTATGAAATGAATCGTTTGAAAGGTTCCCTACAACTTTCTGGCTAAACCAGCACTTTTCTACAAACACTTAAAACAATGAGAATAAAATCCAACTTAGGAAGTGATTTAAAAGCTGCAGGAGCTAACACAAGAAGGTGGGAGAAGATAGCGCTGTAAGAGTATGAAACTGCTTTGTAACTTTTCTAAAACAGTTTTTTAAAGCTAAGACATTCTGAATGGTCAGCATAAACACTGACAGAAGTCACTAAAAGATCAACCTGGGAACTTAAGTTTTCAAAATCTAAACCTCTTCATTTAATGCACTGATTTGTAACTCAAATGCACACTAGAGAGGCAGATAAACCTTTAAAACGAGTGACTTTTATCTAGTTTTCATCAGTCTAGATGAAGCAGTCTGTGGAGGTGGGGCCCTGGCACCTGCAGTTTTCAGAAACATCTAAGAGCTCTCAGGAGCGGAATTCCTGATGTACCACCTGTCCTCTGTCATCCCGGAGGTAAGGAAGACGCTCCTCACCCTGCCCACTACATCATCACACCCAAAATCCATGGGATTCTTAAGAACCTAGGCAAACTGTGAACAGCAGTGAAGCAGCCCAACTCACAGATCCAGACCCTGCTTACAGCAGAGATGAACAAACCAGTGAAGTCAAAAACACAAAACTCACCCCACGGATATCTGGCAAGCTATGTATACCATTTAAGGGCAAATCTGACTTGCAAATAAATTCATTGTATTTCAGAAGTCTCAAACTATTAAATACAGGAGAGCAAGTGCCTTGTAAGAAACACTACTCTATATTTTTGACCAAATATTAGAAACATCAAAATAATGTCTCCAAGATTAAGAAACATTCACAAATATAATGAACCAGCAGTTTACCACAGCAATCATCCCGTATGAGTTCTGCATGTTACACAATCTTTGAAAAAGGACTCTCGGGTCCCTTTTCTACAAAACAGGGGAACTAAAACATGTAAATATGCTACAAGTAACTATTAAAAAAAAAAAGTGCTATTTCATTCTCCAGGACACAAGTCAAAGTCGGTTTCAATAAATGATGCCCTGAATGTAAATAAATGGAGTTAGAACAACACCTTAACACCATGCACAAAAAATAAACTCAAAATGGCTTAAAGACTTAAACATAAAACATGATACCATAAAACTCCTAGAAGACAGCATAAGCAAAACATTTTCTACGTAAATTGTATCAACGTTTTTATTAAGTCAGTCTCCCAAGGCAATAGGAATAAAAACAAAAACAAATGGAACCTAATCAAACTTACAAGCTTTTGTACAGCAAAGGAAACCATTAAAAAAAAAAAAGACAACCAATGGAATGGGAGAAAATACTTACAAATGATGCAACAGACAAAGGCTTAATCTCCAAAATATACAAATAGCTCACAACAACTCAACAATAAAAAAACAACTCACTCAAAGAATGGGCAGAAGACCATAACAGACATTTCTCCAAAGAAGGCATACAGGTGGCCAGGAGGCATATGAAAAGATGCTCAACATCACTAATTTTTGGCGAAATGCAAATCAGAACTACAGTGAGGTACCACCTCACACCAGTCAGAATGACTATCATTAAAAAGTCTACAAATAACAAATGCTGGAGAGGGTGTGGAGAAAAGGGAACCCTCCTACACTGTAGGTGGGAATGGAAATTGGTGTAGTCACTATAGAGGCTCCTCGAAAAACTAAACATAGAGCTACCATAGAATCCAGCAATCCCACCCCTGAGCATATACCTGGACAAAGCTATCATTCAAAAAGATACATGCACCCCTGTGTTCATAGCAGCACTCTCCACAATAGCCAAAACATGGAAACAACGTAAATGCCCATCAACAGATGAATGGATACAGAAGATGCAATGCACACATACAGAAAAGAACGAAATAACCCACCTGCAGAAACAAGGATATAACCAGAGACTCCCATACTAAGTGAAGGCAGTCAGAAAAAGACAACTACCATAGGACACCACTTACATGCGGGATTTAAAACACGGCACAGATGAACCTATCTATAAAACAGAAAGACTCAGACACAGGGAACAGACTTGGGGCTGCCAAGCGGGGAGGGAGAGAGAGGGCCTGGGAGTTTGGGGCTGGAAGATGCGAACTATTACATTTAGAATGGATAAACAACTAAAATCTTAACGTATAACACAAGGAACTATATTCAATATCCTGTGATAAATCATGATGGAAAAGAACATGAAAAAACAATGTATATATGTATCTAACTGAGTCATTTTGCTATACAACAGAGATTGGCACGACATTGTAAATCAACTCTACTTTAACAGGAAAAAATATGCCCTTTTGAAACTGTCACTGAGAAGAGATCTTCAATAAAGGACTGTTTGGTCACATAGTATGCGTTTGTCAACAAAACAGGGAAACCAGCTAGAGTACTGGGCACCAATACTGCTTTGTTTCTACCTAAAATCACTCAGGACCAAACATTAAACTCATTAAAATTGATTTCCAAGCTAATGAGTGCCCATGTATTATCTTTTCATGTCCAAATCAATAATCTTAGAGGAAAGGAGACTATGGACCTTCTATTAAGTGACAGACACATGAGTGCTTTTCACTGTTCTCCTTTATTTCTCAAAAGTCCTTGAAAATCTCAGAGCAGTTAAAACGCTAGTGGCCTGCAGTATGAAAATAAACACGCTATTGTCTATGCAGTAACAGGGGTAAATACAGACACCACACTGAGTGAAAGCAACAGGTATAAAAGAATCACATGGTACAATTCCATTTTTGCCAAATTTCAAAAACAGGAAAAACTAAACTATGACAAATAGGAAGCAGAATAGGGATTATCTCTGGAGGACAGAGAACTTTGAGGGGGCTATGATGGGGCCTTCTGGGCTACTGTTTATTGATCTGTTTGCCAGCTATATAAGATTATTCAAACTGTAAAGTCACTGAGTATATGATTTATATATAATTTTATTTGGTACACTTCAATGAAGATTTTACCAAAAAGAAATATTTTTGCAGGCATGATTCAATACAATTGAGAAGGGGACAGTGGCTCAGACGGTAAAGAATCTGACTGCAATGCAGAAGACCCAGGTTCGATCCCTGGGTCAGGAAGATCCCCTAGAGAAGGAAATGGCAACCCAACCAGTATCCTGCCTGGAGAATTCCATGGACAGAAGAGCCTGGAGAGCTACGGTCCATGGGGTCTCAGAGTCAGATATGACTGAGCGACAAACACTTTCAACAACTAGACCAATGTTACCCAGCTAATAAGGAAAGGAGCCAGATGGAATCAACCTGATGCTAGACACAGCCTCTTTCTACCACACCAAGCCTTCACTCTCAAGTCACACAGACACCCTAGTCCCTGGCAGGTGGGGAGTCGGGGGGTGGGGAGCAGTGGGGGGTTCACATGTTCTTTGCTTTGGTTTGGGAGTTTGGGGCTTTGTTTTGGTCTTACATGGAATCCATCCCCCTTGTTTCTAATAATAATCAGTACCTCATCCCACTCCCATTCCAGTAGTTAGGTAGGACACACAGGCCCACATAAACCACAGTTCATGAGTGGGCTGGCAACCCCAGACCAAGCTGACCAGCACACTATTAATGACTCCACAAGCCCCACCACCACCACCCCTACCGGCCCTGTAATTAGTTCAGGGTTGGGTATGTAACTCCATTCCAGACCAATGACTGCTAGACTTAGGTGGTTTATGGAATTGACGGGGGGCGGGCGGGGGGGAGGAGCAGGAATAAAACCTGCTATTGCTTTAGACAGTGATTCTCAAACAGGGGCAATTCTGCCCCACCCCTCCTCACCCAGGGGCTATCTGGCAATGTGTGGGGACATTTCTGGTTGTTACAAATGGAGGGTGAGCAGTACCACTGACACTGGATGGTCGAGGCCAGGGACGCTGTTGCACACCCTACAATGCACAGAGCAGGCTCCCCCGCAAAGAATCATCTGGCCAAAAATGTCAGCAGCGCCAAGATTGAGAAATCTTGCTTGTGAACTTAGTTCCGTGGGTATAAGCCTGGAACTGCAGGTGCCATCACACATAAATGCATGCCAGAGAGTTCCGCAGGAGGTGCAACAAAGACAGGAAGGGAGAGAACAGAAGCAAGAGGGTGAAAACGATGGCTGAGGGCCTGGATCCAGCTATCCCTGAAGTCTTATCAATCTCATTCTCATATCAATAAATTTTTGGATAATCCCATTTTATACTGTCACTTGAACAGAGAGTCCTGTTCACACTCCCAATATGTATAAAGTTCCAGTCTCTCAATCATGTCTGACTCTTTATGACCCCATGGACTGCCATGGAATTCTTCAGGCAATACTGGAGTGGGCTGCCTTTTCCTTTTCCAGGGGATCTTCCCAACCCAGGGATCGAACCTGGGTTTCCCACACTGCAGGCAGATTCTTTACCTTCTGAGCCACCAGGGAAGCCCTAACCTTATGCCAAATTCTATGGGGAATACAAAGATAGGAACACATAAATCTCCTTCA
Organism: Bos mutus; assembly: GCF_027580195.1. Classification (NCBI taxonomy): domain Eukaryota; kingdom Metazoa; phylum Chordata; class Mammalia; order Artiodactyla; family Bovidae; genus Bos; species Bos mutus. Next base: position 57,290,422 of record NC_091622.1, on the reverse strand, counting down.
GGGAACCTACAATCTAAACAAAGAAAATAAACAAGTATGAAAATAACTAAACAATGTGGAACAGCAATCCAGGAGCAGTAGTGCTAAGGAGGTTACAAGGATAGGGAAATACAGACGCAGTATAGAATATATTTCAAATAACTTATTAAGAGCAAACAGGATGATCTATATATTCACCAAACTCTACCCTTCTTAGAATAAAGCCAGCTACCAAAGACCCTCCAAACTGGCTCTATTTTTTTCCCTATAAAAAAAGTGAATATATAAAATTTTAGATCACATCAACAACTGTTGAGAAAGAGCCAAAGTAAAACTCATATCTGAATGACTTGTTTACACATTACTGCTCTATCCACTTATCTCCCTGCTATCAAAGATGAGAAAGGACTCACATGTAATGCAAAAGAACGAAGAAACAGGACCACAACACATGGGTTATTTGCAAAGTAGCTACACAATGCCTCGTACACAGGTCTAAATGCTTCACTCAAAGATGACTCTGCTTCTCTCGAAAGGTCATCTCCCCCTTGCACCAGATTGGGAGTGGGACTGGTGCCCACCCTGGGTGACTGGGGCACTGGAGCATCACGCGGCCTGCCCTCTCTCCAGAATACACAGCCTCCTTCACTGCCGGTAAGCACAACCACCTCAATGAAAAACAAAGCAAAGGAATCTCCTGGGCTTCAGCAAGATCTCTAAGGGCCAGACTTAATTTCTTAGGCAAAAGATTGGTTCCCTCCCCCAAAGGAAAACAATGAGTAAAGGAGAACGCCCTGTGCCCAGTACAGGGCTCTGATCCACAGCAACAAGCAGCAGCTGTCCCCATGGAGGCTGTGCTTGTGTCTCAGAACATGGGCAACCCAGGGTGAGCCTAAGAACAGCATCACGCACGCCATACAAAGGCCAGGCAGGGCTGCTCCCCACCTGAGCGCACAGTCTCACCCTGTTAATCAAATCAGGGCTGTACTTCCGTGTGATGGGTGACAGCCCAGGCTGTGGATAACCAGCCCCAGAGACTGTCGTACAGTCTCACTCTTTGTGCTTAAGACAAACTGAATAGAGTCAGTTTATCAGGATCAAGGCAGCTATTGGAAAATGCAGGTTTTTCTCTCAAATTCTTCCCCTCTCTCTCCCCCCCCGCATTCTAAGAGGAAGATAAGCATGTGTTTTTCCCTCTGGGATGCATCCTTCATATGTACCCTCTGTTCCTGGAGTCCCTGGGGCCTCCACTCCAGGAAGCACCAGTCCAAGCGCGGCTATGACTAAGACAGTGCAGGCTGACAGTTGCTAGGCGGAAGGGACAGAAACGAGGGACACCTATCCCCTGCCTCTGACTACCTTCCAGGGCCAAGGTCAGGGCCTTCCTCCTGGGTCCGAGCCAGGAGCAAGCCGGTCTGTGGCAGCTTGCCTTAATAGGAAAGGGCCAACCTCCAGAACCAAGAAGCAGCAAGTACTAACTGTCTTCCCACTTTTCAATAATTCAGCCTCCTTCTAAAACACAGCAGCAGAATGTATTCTTTAGTCATCTTTCATTCCCAATAACAAGCTTAATAAATATCCACATAAAAGAAAAATACAGAAAAACTTAAAATTGCCTATAATCCCAAGCCCAGAAATGTCACAGTCAACATTTTTTTCTTAGCTGTGGTTTCTTGCATACACTAAATGGTCATTGCATACACTAAATCAAAAAAAAAAAAAAGGAGGGGTGTGGATCACAGTGTTCTGCATTTATCATCATGGGCATACGGTCAACCCATTCTAGAACCATCTCCCTCCCCATCACTACACAATGGAAATAACAACAGCAAATAATCATAATCTCTTCAGGATCCAATTTCAATTAATCTCACACTAGCTGTCATGAACTCTGGCCCCATCAGAAGCTATTCTGGCAAATGTGCGATGAGCATCCCAAACTTTGCATCCACTGCCGAGACCCCTACTTGTGTCAAGAGCATGAAGTTTTTGTACACATGGGGAGAGGCGGGAAGGTAATCAGGAGAGAGGAGAATGAACCCAGTATTGCTTTTTAAGTCAGAGAGAAACATTCCATTCAGAGGAAGAAAGAGGAGATAGCCTATCTGGGAGCAAAACGGAAACAGAGTAACCTTCGAAAAGATAGACAAGGTCAGCCCTAAGGCCTGCCCCAGCTGAAGCCATGAATCTACTGCAATGACAGATCCTGCAGGCAATTCTGGAATGGGAATGCCAAAATAAGCTCCAAAATCTTGCCAGTGTGAGCAAGACATCCAGCTTCTTAGAACTCAGCATCCTACCTTGCAGGCTGTTTTGAGGAGAAAATTAAGCAATGTGAAAGTTGTTAGTGTAGCACCTACCACACATTAGCTTCCAACAAATGCCATCTGTGACCTTCACATTTGCCAAGTAATGAAAAGGTCAACTCTCAATTAAAGTAACAGCAACTGCAGGCAATGAGCTTGCTATTATTCCAACTGCCTTTCAGTACAGAACTGGTAATAAATGACAAAAATTTATTGTATATCAGCTAGCCACAGATAATGCCAATCACATTTTTTGGAAATGTGACCGAATTTCCAAACATCCCATAGGCAAGAGAACTCCCCCCATTACACCCCACTCCTAACTTGCCAGCAATCCCAAATACCTAAGAATAGCAAAGCTCTGATTCAAACGGAGCTGGGGAAGGACATCCCTTCTCCTTCCTTCTGCCAGCACTGAGGGGTCACAAGGCCCACAGGAACAGAGTGAAAACCATCAGCTTACAAAACTACATATGTCTGAGAGTGGCAGGCAGTTCCGTAGCACATTCAGGACAGCCCCATAAACTTCGGAGCATAAAACACTGAAACGCTTGAATGACAGCTCTAAGAGAGCAGAATTACTGTCTATTTTGCTCACTGTTATAGCCTGAAGTGTCCAGGACAGTGCCTGGCACAGAGCAAGTATTCAGTAAGTTTGCTCAATGTATGCGTGACTGCAATTGAAAATGAAAATTTAGTGATTTCAAGGTTTTTAAGTGATAAGAAATATCTCAAGTAGACCTTAGAAGAGAAACCATGATAAACCTGTAGGATCTCCAACACAATGCCTGTGCATAGTATGCATGCAACAAATATTTGCAGAAGGAACGAATGCTGTAAAAATAGCAAACCAGAAACAGAGACTAAATCCTTTTGGATTAAAAGATTTTTCTAGACAGCTGAGGGCTGCCCCTTTAAGTGCTTAAGCTATTTTTATTTTAACCATTTTTGGATAGGAATCATTTACTGTATTTTTTCAAAGGCGATAGAGAATGTACTTTTAACACTTTCTGTTTTGTGGTGAGCATATATTACAACAACCACAAGAGCTACTGAGGCTGTGAAAAGCTCCGTGCTAGTATGGCTGAGGGCAACAGACAAGGCTGTGGGAATGAGAGACGGTATCTCAGCTTTTAATTACATAGCCCACCTTCCCACCAGTCCTCCCAAAACAGACGCTGGCATGCTTTGAAATGCACCCCAGGAACCGAAGCAGAAGCTCCTAGACTCCCAGTGTCACAGACTCCCTCTGACAAAATCCTACAGACCCTTCTCAGAGTAAGATTTTTAAATGCCATAAAACAGAACACAAGACAATACAAAAGAATTACACCAAAAGGGAATTATCCAAATAATTATGACATAGCATTATGTGCTTCTCACCATGCTTAACTAGGTCCAGTGGCAAATCGTGTAACTACTGAAACTCAAAGTAATGATGAGCATATTTGGTATTTTTGAAAAATGTGTAACAACTATAATACAATATGAAAATAACTGATTTTGTTGGTGTTATTGTCATAGGAGTTGCCAGTGCTAATGGGAGGCGGGAGGGTGAGAACTCATAACTGAAGATGTTAAACTGCAGTTAGAGATTAGTGGAAACAAAGGTGAATTTTTCTTTTGTCCAAGCTCATGAACCTCCCCCGACCCCCAACTTCCATCCTTCGATTTCAGGATAAGGATCCTTGGACTAAACGAAGCAGGCGGGGTGGGGGATAGGACCAGCTACAGTTAAACATAAGATCACCACCAGCCATCTCTCTCGGGACCATGGTGTGAATATATTGTATATATAAATAATAAAACAAAGCCGCTGCACCATTCCAGTGCAAACGTAAGTCTAGCTGTAAATGGGAAAGCTACACCAGAAGCCATAACCATCCAAGTCTACAAAGGGAAATTACAATGTTACGATGCAGTCAAGAAGGGAAGCAAAATCTAAATGGGTTAAAACTCCAAGTGTCCATTAGAGTTATGGAATTAATTTCTACATAATGCAAATACTTCATCAATATAAAAACATTAGAACTCTTTTCAAATGTTACAAAGACTCAATTTTAGTTTGATGTGATACATTGCCTAGCTAGTCCTTGATTATGACAATTTGGTCTAATATACAAACAGATGAAAATAATTTTTTACGTCAGCTTCAAGTTATCCCTGCCAATGGGAGAGTAGAAAAATATGACAAATACCTTTAAATCCTTATTTCAAGAAACTGTCATTTAGATTGCAGCTCACATTTGACACTGCAAGCAAGCAGGGGAGGCTTTACTCTAGAATGTTCTTCCATCAACTCTCTACTAGCATCTGCTGATTCTTCCAGGCCCAGTCCAATCACCTCCATTCCCACGGGCCTGGCCCCCTGGTATACAGGTCACAGCCCTAACACTTCGGGCTGGGAACAGGGTGTTGTTTGGTTCATTTCTGTGGGCCCTGCAGGCCCATATCAGTGTTTACTAAACACAAAGACTTTAAAGAGACAAATGAATAGCTTTTTTCTGTTTCTCCACCTTAAAGTATAAAGTATATAATGTAACCTAATAAACCTAAATTTAAATATGTGTGTATTCAGTCACTCAGTCATGTCCAACTATTTGTGACCCTAAGGACTGTAGTCCACCACGCTCCTCTGTCCATGGGATTCTCCAGGCAGGAATACTGGAGTGAGCTGCCATTACCTCTTCCAGGGGATCTTCCCAACCCAGAGATTGAACCCATGTCTCTTGCATTTCCTGTACTGGCAGGCAAGTTCTTTACCACTGAGTCCCCTGGGAATCCCCCAATTTAAATATATTTACTTGAAAATACACCAATGTCAGGAAAGAAAACTGTATAGGTTAAAATGAAAGACAAATAACAAAATGACTGTTTTCAAATCTTACCTATTATCTGGTAAAGAAAGTGTGACACCAACATTTCATATAATCACACAAACACTATCGAGGGAAAAGCTGAACTTCTGAGACCTTCACTGGATCGAGTAGTTTAATACTGTACTTATGGAAGCCCACTGTGCTTCACACAGATTCTCTCACTGAATCTTCACACCAACCCTCTGAGGAAAACCCCACTATTTCCATTTCACAGAAGCACAGACTCTTCTGGATAAGTGCTGGGCACTGGGGCTGTCAATGAATGTGACCGTCTAAGTGGGGCCAGAAATGCAGTACTTTTTAGGAAACCAGGAGCTGGAGGCCACAGGAGTTGCACTGACCTCAGCTCCCTGGGAGGGGAGGGGAGGACCAGAGGAGAGGCGCCTCCAAGGAATCGAGGCTGGTGGGGAGAGCCACAGAGGGAGCTCTCCCGCCCAGCTCACACCTGGAGAACGAACAGGTGAGGCTGGGCCAGCAGTTTCCAACAGATCATGGGGCTGCTGTGGACAGAGCGGGTTTGACAGACAAAGTAACAGGAGGAGGATGGTGTGCAAAAGGATGTTGAAGTGGAAATGCCTTCGTTACCTGCCCTCACCCCCACGCAGAGGCTCAGTCCCAAAGGCGAGGGCCTTGTCACCCCAGGGCCTGGCTCTGTTCCTCACATCAGACTGAGTAAATGAGCCCATTGAAAATGTAGCCTCTGAGCAGGAAGAAACGTCAGCTAGGGCAGAGGCAATACAAATGGAGAGAAAAAAATGAGGTAAAATAAAGCACGCTAGGGAAGGTAATAGCACCCCACTCCAGTACTCTTGCCTGGAAAATCCCATGGACGGAGGAGTCTGGTAGGCTGCAGTCCATGGGGTTGCTAGGAGTCGGACACAACTGAGCAACTTCACTTTCACTTTTCACTTTGATGCACTGGAGAAGGAAATGGCAACCCAATCCAGTGTTCTTGCCTGGAGAATCCCAGGGACGGGGGAGCCTGGTGGGCTGCCGTCTATGGGGTCGCACAGAGTCGGAGACGACAGAAGAGACTTAGCAGCAGCAGCAGCAGGGAAGGTAAAAAGGGGAGTATCAGTAATTCACTGGGTGTGGGAGTTGACTGGCAGGTGGTAGAACCACCCACAAAAACAAACAAAAAAAAAACCCCAGACATTTGAAAAGAAATTACAATTCACTATTTAGTCATACGACATCTCTTTTCAAAGAGACTTTATTTCTGAAGGAAAGGTAGAAATTGTGCAGGTAGCATGTGCTGCACCCCAGAGAACAAGTTGCCTCCTCATTCACCCAGTCCATTCTGGCATTCTGGGCCGAAATTCTGACAGATTTTTGTGAAGAGCTATTATTTCTTCTACTTATTTTCAGCAAAAGAGATGCAATTTTAAACAATGCTTATCACCAAAAAAGATCTGGAAGGAACTGCCCATGGTTATCTCTGGGTAGCAGAATTAAGGTGGTTTGTTATTTTTGCTTATCACATGTTATTGTTATATATTTACGTACATTGCTTTTGCAACTTCAAAAAAAGGTTAATTTTTAAAAGAGTACATTTTTCTCAAACTTTAAGAAAGTTTAAAGGTTACTGTCTAATTGCATTAGATAAAGGCTTCCAGGGACAAAATTCTTTGGAGGAAAAAAAACCTCTTCATTTTAAATATGTGATAGTTATTTTCAATGTACAATTTTGGCATACATTTCTAAAGTGCCCCCAAATGTTTCACCACAGAACAAAACTTAAGTCATGAGATACAATCTAAAAACTAAACTTCCACATCCATAGGAACTAAAAACAAACAATATTCAAAAGACTGCCTTTTTATATGTATAGGCAATTATTTAAGATAAAAACTATAATAATAGTAAGAACTGGCCTGTTAAATGACACTGACAGTTCAAATTTGGGTTTAGATAAACCATTAGCCCTCTTAACCAGATAGCTGTGCTACTTCGGAGGACTTGCAGTAAAATCAATGTAATTCAAATTATAACACTTGTGGATTCAGTATGGAACCACCTCGACAACATCAATATTAATTTCTTTAAACACAAAATAATTTATAGCATAGGGCTATCCTCTGCATAGCGCTTTTGTTCAACTTACTGAAAGCCAAAAACCCCTGTCTACCGCCTACCTCAGAGACAAAAAGCTACAGACGGCAGACTTTGGTACACACAAGTGTGGGCTGGACCTCAGGCTCTGCCTGCCCTGTGGGCTGGATGCGCTTGTGCAGTGTGCAACATGCACACAACACGCATAGCTGGCGGCCCAACCATAGGCCTGTCACCGGCATCTGTGAGACCCATGGTAGTCTCCAGGAGCATGTCAGAAATTTAAACTTAGTAATGCATGATTGCCAGACTCAACTGCCAGAAGGGGTTCTGGTATGACTTATAAATATTAATTATAAGTCATATTATTTATAGTTCTTAAATTCTGTACCACATTAGCTCTCACAGCATTAACGGCATTCTTGAACAAAATCTATCACGTATATTCAAGAATTTTGAACTTCATTCAGGTGAGTGGTAGAAACAGGACTTTTCTCGCATATCATCTCAGTCCTTTTCTTGAAATTGACTATACTCACCAAGGGGCCATCCCTTTTCTTTAACCTTGATCAATAGACACATTAGAACTTTGGCCAATAAAGGATATTAGTTAGAACTGACCTTATTATATATTTCTCATCTAACATATTTTATATTTACCAAGTGTAACAATAACAATACTATTAGCTGGTCCTTGATTTTTCTCAGAAGTTATGTTAGACAACTTCAGTAAATGTTTTAAAAACTCAGACTGTATCCTGGCACAGGATAGCTCAAAGGTAGAGTAAAAGAGGTAACACTGAAAGACTGGAATTGACATATATACACTATTATACATAAAATAGATACTAAACTAATAAGGACCTACTGTTAGTCAAAGGTATGGTTTTTCCAGTAGTGATATATGAATGTGAGAGCTGGACCATAGAAAAGGCTGAGCACTGAAGAACTGATGCTTTGGAACTGTGGTGCTAAAGAAGACTTTTGAAAGTTCCCTGGACAGCAAGGAGATCAAACCAGTCAATCCTAAAGGAAATCAACCCTGAATTTCATTGGAAGGACTGATACTGAAGCTCCAGCAACAGTTTTTGGCCACTGGAAAAGAGCGGACTCACTGGAAAATATCCTAAAGCTGGGAAAGTTTGAATGCAAAAGGAGAAAGAGGTGGCAGAGGATGAGACAGTTAGATACCATCACCCCATCACCGGCTCAATAAACATGAATTTGAGCAAACTCCGGGAGATACTGGAGGACAGAGGAGCCTGGAGTGCTACAGTCCATGCATGGCATTGCAACAAGTCGGACAAGACTGAGCAACTGAACAACACAGGGAACTCTACTCAACACTCTGTAGTGGCCTGCATGGGAAAAGAATCTTAATGAGAGTGGATATATGTGTATGCATAACTGATTCACTTTGTAGGACACCTGAAACTAACAGATTGTAAATCAACTATACTCATATTTAAAAAAATTTTTTTTGAAGCAGAATTAAGTGGCAAATACTTTCTTCCTCAATTTAGAGATGAAGGAAATCAATCCCAAACATGTACACAAGACAAATATGAACCGTGCAAAGCTGCAGGTAGAATGAAGTTCTTCAAGTGTCAATTCCTAACCAGCCCCAGCCCTCAGCTAACGTTTCTCCTCCTTCCTAACCCACTAACCCTTCTGGTTTGTGAGAAAGAAAATCTGATCTTGTCCAAGAAACCAACCATCCCTCCACTGGCAGTTTCCTCAAGACCAGCTACTCATGTGTCACATTGAAGGGAATAAACTGCAGTTCTCTTTAAATCACTTCTAGTTCCAAAATCCTACTATACAAACAAATTGGCTAATCAAATGAAAAAATATATATTTTTAAAATCCCAATATCAGGAATGTGGTGCTATGTATAAAACATTTACATAAGTTGAAAAAAACCCTCAACTGGGTAGGTACCCACGGGGTAGATACAGCATGCCGAAAGTTCATGTGAAAAAGATTTAAAGATTTCAGTTGACTGTAAGCCCAGGATAAGCCAACAGAACAGCCTGGATACCAGAAGAAGGAAAAAAGAACAAAAAACTCATGACAATAGGAGAAATGTTATCCTGACATTAAAGAGGCCATGGCCCCACCATCCACCCCGCTCATCAGGCCACACAGCAAGTTTCAGTTTCAGAAGACCTTAAAAGCAGAGGCAGTAAGAATGGCAAGGTGCCTGCAAATCCATGAATAGAGCCTGGGGGACCAAGCCATGAGCTTATAGCTCAGGCAGAAAAACAGAATACATGCCACTGCCTTAGCAAGTAGGTCGAAGGGAAAAACATGGGCTTCAAGGTGAGACACAGTGAGAGAGAGCTCTGCTCAAGTGTAGAAGGGTGGGGGCATCTTGGGATGCTGAGCCTCCTGGAAGGGATGGGAGCACAGCTTCAGGGTTCAGAGCCTAGGGCCCCCTTACAGACAGGCACCAGGACCACCTACTCCAGGCGCCCCCAAAGCAGCACTTCCCCCGGCTAGAATTGGACAGAGTAGTTCCTCCTCCCCGCCTGCACCCCACCAGGTTCCTCTACTGACTGAAACTTCACTAGCCCAGATATTTTACAATCAGGAACATTCCTAGAGAACCAACACTGAAACCAAGGCTGACAAGAGATAAAGGCGTAGATGTGCCAGCCAAGAGCTGCTGCTAGGAATGTGTTCGAGGCTTTGTTGTTTCTCTCGTGCCAAGGGGACAGCTAATATGTGAGAAGCTTCCCAGCCTGACCTACCACAGACTGATCCCATGATAAAGGAACAATCATTCCACCTACCAAGCAGGAACTACAGTCTCTGAATCCAAAAGACATTTTCAAATGTGGGATTTCATCTTGATTTACAAAGAGGAGAAAAACAAGCCCCACAGGGAGGGAAAAGGTGAAGAAATTTTGTTGATGTAATCCCCTCCTTTAGACTAGTACAGTCTAAAGACTGGAACAGTAAAAGACACCTCCATTTCAGGCATCTCAGAGAAAACTATTATGTTCTGCTTTTCTCTCTACTCTCTCTCCAGGAACCTCACCCACTCCCCCAAGGTGAACAAAGATACTTTAGCATAACCCTGAACTCTTTCCTAAACTTGACTCAACTTTTTTTTTTTTTTTTGGTGAAACAAGTTTGACTTAAATTTCTTTTTTTTTTTTTTAAGCCCTCCTCGGCCCCAGACCGGGAGGACGGAAGAGAAGGGGTTTCTAGCGGTCCCGGCAGGGGGAGGGGGAGGCGGCTGCCCCGGGTGCCAGGCTCTCCGAGCGCAGCACTCCGCGGTGCGCCGACACCCCCTCCCCCAGCCGGCTGCCTCTTGACTTAAATTTCTAATCACCTCTCTGAGAATCGCCCAGACTTTGGGCACGCTGACCTTAAAACATCCAAATCAAGCTCATTCTCTTTGCCCTAAAACAGGTCTCTCTCATTTCCTTGTTTCCCAACTGCTTTCCAGGCAATTGGTGTGAAAACCTGCTAAGTGCCCTCTACTCTTCTCTCTTTCTCCATTTTTCAGTAAGCCATCAGGATACAGTCTCTCTCACTAGGTGCCAAAACCTAGTTTTGGCTAAAAAACCCTCAAGCACTGGTCTACGCCTATACTTCACTCAGATCACAGCAAGACCCTCATCCTTCCCCCAGCCCCGCCTCTGGCTTCTAGCAGTACTCCTCTCCCACACTCTCCACTGGCAGCCTCCTCTTTCACTCAACCAACTGTCCAGGGCTTCTCTCCAATGTCTACCGTAACACTGACCCCCCCCAGCCTGACCCGCAGAGCCTCCACACCGGGGCATGAACGCTCCAACAGGCCAAGCTTGGTGGGCAGGGAGGGTCACAGCTCCACTCACACACGTCCCTGGCCTTTGCTCATTTGGAAGTCCGCCTACATGCCTTTGCTCACTCGAGCTGCTTCTTCCATCCAAGCACTCCCTCTCACCCCTGGATGCGACTCTCAGACCACTCATTTCATCTGTTCATTTTCTCAGGAAACGAAGCCCCAGGGGCCTGGAATGACAGGCATCAGGTCACAGGCTGGGCTAGACAGAGCTGACCTCTCTCCCTTTAGGGCTTTTTCCCTAGACCACACCAGGTCCCCATGATTTGCTTTTTTAAAAAAAATGAAATAAATACCTCGGCTTGAAATGTCTTAATTAGACTAAACTTCTAAGCCCACCAAATTAAAAAAAAAAAAAAAAAAAGCACAGTGCCCACATTTCCAGTAACTTGGGGATTTCCCTTAAAAGACTCACAAGCCCCGCTGCACTTTCCAGTTTAACCACTCAGACTATGTGGATGTGAAAGCTCTGGTGCCCAGCCTGGGGTCTGCCCCAAGGACCTGAGAGCAGATTCACCTTGCCCCTACAGAGAGGAGCCAGTTGTACTCTACAGCCTCTGTTTATTCAATCAGGGTTAAAACCAAAAAAATTGTTAGATCTACAGAGCCCTGAAAACCTGCTGAAAGAGGGGCTCCAGGACACTGCAGGCTTTCATAACACCTACATCCAAACCACATCTCTGGCTCCTGTCGGGAGGGACAATATTTAAGATGTGTACGACCGGTTCCGACTATGCCTGCTGATTAAAGTCAACAGTGAGACTGTCAAGTAGGATTTACTGCATTTTGAAAATTATGACCTCCATGGACCAGAAGGCTACTGATGTGTTGAGAGCCCCAGCCCCAGCCCACTTGATTGTGAGACTTCTGTGCACAGACCACTGCACACACCTACCTGCCCTCCCCTCTGAGAGCCAGGAATTACATCTTTCTCATCCTGGCATCTGTGTCCCAAGTGCCAGGTTCAGAGAAGACACACCGCCAGTGTGTGCTGACTGACACTGAACTTGAAAAAAAAGCTGGATTTCTTGGCCAAGAATGTCTGGAAATACCACAGGACTCCCCGAATAGTGTGGTAATTGCAAAATAATTAATACAGAGTTGTATGCTTTGGTTGTCTAGCACAGTGACCTCTTGCTCTGGGGCAAAAAACCCAGAGATTACATCTCAAGTAGTCTAAGCACTATAGAATGGGTAAAATCACACCCTGGAACGATGCTCTTTCAGTTACACTAAAACTGCGTGATACACCGTCACTGAGACTCCAGCGTACTTGACATTCTCATGTACTCCCTTCATTCCTCTTCAAATGCAGGAACAGTACTACGGCTATTTTTAGAACTATAAAAGGGTTCTGACCATACCAAAAGCACTAGCAAACTTCATGTTCATTACACAATCCATTTAGTAATAATCAAAACACAAAGAGCCACGAACTCATTACTCATAAGCAAGTTTTTGGTTTGCACTTCTGAAGTCACATTATACAATCAAAGCTCTAATATTTCAAATCTGGAAACTTACATGTGTAAGAAAGCAAAAAACCTGACACAATAGAGACCATAATAGACCTGTGCAAAATGTCCCTAAGCAAATTGTCTCAAAGATCTTAGGATTTATTTTCACCTAATGACTGATTTCCTCTGGGTCCACCCTGTGAAAAGAACTTCCGCAAAATACCATTTGGCTGATTCTTATCTGCCTACAATTATGAACTCTGCTAAACAAATAAACTTCCTTCCCATTTTTAAAGTTTTTCCAAAATTGGAGAATCGACATCTTTGGGGGTCACACTATTTTCTGAACTTGAAACAGCACTGGCAATGAAGGAATTCTTCACAGTATTTTGAGACAAGAAAAGGACTTCAGAAAGGGTGGCACAGCTGCTCCCTACCTCTTTTTTAGGGAAGGGGAAGTCAAGGCACAATTGTCCCGCTGGGTCAGGTCACAGAGATGGCTGGTGGCAGAGGCCAGTCTAATTTTCTCTGTCCTGTTATTCCCTTATTGGAGCTAAATGACTTGTGACCTAAAAAGCATTATGATCTTGTTCTGCACAAGTGAATCAGGACTTATGTTTAATTCATGCAGAATGTGATAAAACAACAGGAAAAAAAAAAACCCCTTGATACCAAGGTGAGTACCCAGTGATGCAAAGAGCTCTGGTCTGAGTCAGAACACCTTGCATTAATCTCAGTTGTCACTTCAGGGAAACCACCTCATCTCTGGAGGACCCAATGTTTTCATCTTTCAGAAAAGGGAACGGAACTAATAAGCAACTGTGAAGGTCATCTCCATCTCTAAATGCAATGAAGAAGATGATGGTGATGCCTCACACTCAGTAAGTGCTTGATCTGAGCCAGACGTTGTTCTAAGTATCTTATGTGGGTAAATCCTCAACAGCCTGGAAGATGGCTCTTAGCCCCATTTTGAAGATGAACACATTCATGCTTTAAGAGAACTTATGTGTCCAAGGTGGCACCTCCACTGGGAACAGATGGAGAGGAGATCCATCCAGGCCAGTGGGTCCAGAGGCCCTCTCTTCCTTATCAGAGGTAGACAGTCTAAGATGACCGCCCTGACTTGCAGTAACAAGAGATATTTCAAACTGAGAACAATCATTGAGATCATTCAACATGATGTCCTATGAGACCAAAGGTCAAGGCCCAGGGAAGTACAACTCTGATGTATGAGTCAAATTCAATGGAAACATATGACTCCATCCACCCCACTGCCTGGACCAGCCCACTCTAAAGAGTGCTCGACAGTGTACATTCACTCACCTCATCTCATGTGACACCCAAGCAGAACTGCACGGTTGGCAGCAGAGCAGAGGTTACCATTCCCATGGCATTGAGCCAAGACTAAATAGCAACACCAGCAAACCTGGGCCTCCAAGCCACACCTTCAGCTTCCTGTCTGGTGTCCTGTCGCTGGCTGGAGGAGATGCCACTACGGTAGGAAGCTCTGGAATAATTCTTAACATAAAGAGCACTTTCCAGTAATCTCAATAGCTATGACAAGCTGCCTAACTTCTCTGAATTCAGTTTCTTCATACACTTTTCCCAACAAGGAGGAAAGAAGGAATAATACCACTACTTCCAGGATTCCCTGGAAGCTGACTACTCTCAACATAATAGCTAGCACATATTAACTGCTCAGAAATGTAATAATCTCTTCCTTCCTATGGCTGCACTAATGTTATAAATCTACTCTGTAAGTGATGCTTCTCTGAGAAAACTCGCTCTTTCTTACTGGAGGAGAAGAGCTATAGCATACACACCTGCCTCGTCTTCCACAGGACACCCTCTTGGTAGTGGGAGCCCAGGACTGGGAGGTATGTCACCTCACTGGACTTTGGCAACTTCCACTCTCTTCAAATAATCAGAACCTGGTTTCTTCCTGTACAAAGTTCACAGAACTGGTCAAGCCTCCCAGGCTCTTGAACATCTACGCCAATGACACTCTTTCATATATTAGAGAATCTCCATCCACCTCAACAGACTACTCAATTTATGCCTCTTTTCTTTGCCTATTTCCTTGCAGGCCCCTTGATCTACTCTGAAATGCACATGCGTACACTCAGGTAGCTAACCAAAATATTCTCAATGACAATCTACTGATAGACATGCATACTTTTGATTTTAGTAAAATAATTTAGAGAGAAAGTACAAACAAATCAGTAGGACATTAACAAAGCGTGCAAAAAATCCAGGGATCCGGGACCTTGAGTTTAAGTTCTACCATAACAAGATATGTGATCTTGTTCAAATAAAGTCACCTTGTTCAAATGAAGCCCTGGGTCTCAGTTTCCTCATGTAGAAAAGGGAAAATGGCTTTCCATTCCAGTATAACCAGCATGACCACCATACCACAGTTATCAATAGGTGTGTCCACGCGCTCGGATATGCTGGATGAAAGAAGAGAGTCACTCTTAATTCTGCATCTCCTGGTATCTGGGTAATTTACTTAACAGGACCTGTCTTCCTTAAGGTTAAAAAAAAATCACTGGTCTCAAAAGCAAAGCAAACAGAGTTAGAGAGCAGCCCTGAAAAATACTAAAATATGATGGAAAACTACCAAGAGTATATCCTAACTTTTTTCAATCATGTTTCTTTAAAGACTTAGTTCAAATATCCTCTCCTCTAAAGTCTCCCTGACTCCCTGTGCATATCTGTATTATCACACTAAATTCAACTATCTTCACAGGCGTCCTCTTCCTGCTAAACTGCAAGCTGCTCAAAGGCTAAGCCTGTGTCCTGTCTCCTCTGGATCCACGGCACCTACCACCACGCATTCACAAAAACCATGAACTACAAACTCAACCACATTTTAAATAGTTTACATTTACAGTCTTCATAATTTCTTATGCAAAATTTGACATTCCATTTTAAAATAAGACCTATAAAAAAGAGATACAGATAAATACAAAACACATTATTAATTTTACAGATGAAAAAGGCTCAGTCCAGCTCAAAGTGAACAAGGCCTGTGAGTCTAATTCCATCGCAACATGTAACAGACAAAAAATACTCTGCAGAAGTACCAAAGTGCACGATAACGAAGGAAATTTTTTTAATCACATTTTTCTTATAAATCTAACAAAGTAGTGTAGATTTCTAATTCATCAATCTTTCAAAAGCAAATACAGAGGTAACAGAAATAATAACAGAAAGGTACTTAAGTCTAAAGACACAAATAGAACCGAATAAATTTTTTTGCTTTTCTGTAACTTTTATAAATGTTCCTGAATACCAATGTATATTATGAAATAAAATTTAAAAAGACTATTATTTCTACTCCTTAAAAGTTATCAAAAGAAAGAAAGGGTTCCACATCATGTATCAATAGGGAAATGCAAATTAAAGCAACAAAGAGATATTATTATACATCTATTTGAATGGCCACAATCTGGAACACTGGCAATACTAAACACTGACAAGGATGTGGAGTAAAAGGAACTCTCACTCACTGCTGGTGGGAATGCAAAATGGTATGGCCACTCTGGAGAACAGTTTGGCAGCTTCTTAGAAAACTAAACTTACTCTCACCATATGATCCCACACTCCTTCTCCCTGATGTTTACCCAAAAAAAGCTGAAAGCGTATGTCCATACAAAAACTGACACAAAGATGTTTATAGCAGCTTATTCATAACCACCAAAACTTGGAAGCAACTGAGAGGTCCTTCTGTAGACGAATAAACTGGTACATCCAGACAATGAGATATTATTCAGTACTAAGAAATGAATGATCAAGCCATGAAAGACACTGAAGAAACTTACATGTACATTACTAAGCGAAGGAAGCCAATCTGAAAAGAATGCATACTTTTAGGATTTCAATTATACAACATTTTGGAAAAGGCAAAACTATAAATATTGGCAGTTGCCAGGGGCTGGAAGAAGGGATGAAAAGCATTGCACAGAGAATTTTTAGGGCAGTGAAACTATTCATTGTGATATTACAGATACATATGATTACACACTTATCCAAACGCATGGAATGTACAACCCTAATAATGAACCACAGTGTAAACTATGGACTTTGGTTGATAATGATATATCAATGCAAGTTCATCAATTGTGACAAATGTACCACACTGATTAGGGATACTGATAACAGGGGAGGCTGTTGCATGTGTGGGAACTGTATCTTCTCCTCAATATTGCCATGAACTTAAAATTGCTCAAAAAATAAATCTATCCAAAAAAACAAAGCAGGAGATTTGAATCTACTTTTCAATAACAATTTGATGCCTAGTTCATTATATTATCCTAATGGTATTTGGGGCGAAGTTAAATATACTGAAAAAGAGGAAAGGTCATCAAAGTATTTTTTTAATTTAATAAACTGAACAGGGATTTCCCCAGAGTTCCAAAGGTTAGGATGCCACACTCTTACTGATGACAGTGTGGGTTCAATGCCTGGTCAGGGAGCTAAGATTCTACAAGCTGTGGGGTGCGGCCAAAAATGAAAAAAAATAATAAACTGAAGAATTCATATGTAAAATGTTCAAAATTTTTAAAAGGTGCAAGAATATGCAATGCAAATTTTTCCTTCCACTCTTGTTCTCCAGACACCCAATTTCAAAGTTGCTGAGCTTTTTTAAGTCTTATTTCATAGAACACTATTTCCACTACTGTCCTCCCATATAACGTGACTATTCTGAAGTCACAGCATTTGTTTCAAAAAATACGAGCAACTCCTATGTCTAATAGTAGGTATAAAAGGAAATATTTAAATTGAGAACCTTCCTACTCAAAATGTGGTCCCCAGATGGGCAGTATCAGCATCATCACCTGTGAGAAGCTTGTTGCAAATGCAGAATCTTGAGTTCCATCCCAGACCTGCTAAAGCAGAACTATTTAATACATTTCAAAAAGATGCCCAACTGATTTGTACACACTGGTATACATGACAACACCACCTCTGTTTTCACAGAGTGTACAAGCTAAGAAGATAAAATACTTAAATAATTGCAATGCAAGATACACAGACTAGACCCCACAGCTACGAGAGTCTGGGGACTGATCAGTTTTGGTCTCTAATGGTTCCCACTATCGCAAGTAAAATGCCAACTCCTCTGAAGGGGTCTGTATGCCACGCACATCCTGGGCCCTGCACATCTGTTCAGCTCTCCCTCTGCTACTCCCTATAGCAGATTTCCTGCCCGTCTGACAAACAGCCTGTCACTGAGGCTCCTCCAACGTGCCTGCACGCCTCTGAACATGCTACCCTAACCACTTTGCACCCCTGAGCTTCCTGGCTACCTCCCCCTTGGGCGCCTTCGGGAGGGGGCAGGAGCCCCTCCCTGCTCTCCCATGGCACAGCACAGCTGGCTGATGTCTACCCTCCCCTGCCAGAGGAGCTCCTGTAGTTATTTTCTATCCAGTTCAGTATGCTCATCCAATGAATGAATGAATGAGTAATCAGAGATGCTTCAGAGAAGGTGTCACCATCAAAAGGACTCAGATGGTCAGAAATGGAAGATCAGAGAAGAGGCACATTTAAGGCCTAGATTGGATTAGGCAATCTATCTAGGAGAACAAACTATAATTTACTTTCTTTCTCATTATGAGATCTGCTCCAGGCAGTGTTTCGTTGTGGATTAGATGGGGTTTCTATCTCTGCTTTTCTCCCTTCTCTCGTTGAAAAATCAACCTGTGCCCAAGTTATTGTCATTCTCAGTAACCAGAGCTCCCCAAGCACAGAGAGAGGCTGTAGCCACCACTGCTCAAACACCCCCACAGGAGCTTGATGGGGGCCATACCAGTTCTGCTTAGCAGAGGCAGCAAATTTTTCAAATTCAAGGAGTGGTTTGGCTATGACAAGTTCTTCCCTCTTCATTAAACTCAAACATGCACTAATTAAAAGTAATTTAAATCTACAGACCAAAAAATATGGTAATACATCTTTTAAAATTTTCCATCTCAACCTAGGACATAATCTCAGCAACAAACCAACATCAGGCTGACTTTAAGCAAGACAGCAATACTGCCACCTATATACTAGCTATAGTCAGAGTCTCACCTTACAGGAAGGCTGCTGTGTACCAGTTAACAGAAGAGCAAGTCCAACTGGTCAGAGGCACCCAAGGTGGGCTGATCCAGTCTGCAGGAAACCTCAAAGGTAAGTAAATAAGCCGAATGCCAGGACCCAACTGTGCCTGCAAGCTGTGGTTAGCAGCAGCTGAGCAAAGAACAAATTGTGCTTGTATTCAATACAGAAGAAGCAATTTGCTACTCAGTCATTTGCACCAATCTCAGACACCGGGTCACAGTCATTCCAGAAGACAGAGAATAATTACATATCCAAGGCATCACTACCACCTCCTGAACCACACCAGCCTCCTAAGCGGTCCCCCTGGCTTCCCAAAGCAGACATCACTCCTAGCTTTCACACCCACAGCACTTAGAAGCAACCCCTGCACAGCACCCTGGAACCCTCTATAGTCTGGCCCACATCAGCCCTTCCTGACTCACGACCCAGCTCTCTCAGGCATCACCTGCCTTCCTCCTGCTGCTGTACCAGGCCCACCTACAGGCCTTGTTCCCTGCTGGCCCCTCTTCCTGGTACTTCTTTAGGGACCTATTACCACTCAGGTGAAATGCCACTTCAGCCCCAGGCACTCCCCACCAAACCTACCTTGTTAACTTTCCTTCCTAACACTCATCACCATCTGCAATTATTACAGTTATTTATTTGCTTCCTTCACTGCTGTCTCTCCTGTCTAGAATTTGAGTCATGAAAACAGGGGCCTGGTGTGCCTGTTCACTGCTCAATCTCAGGTCCTCAATCAACACCTGGCACATAGTAGGTGCTTAGTAACTAGATCCGTGTTGAATACATTTGTTAACTTGTTGAATGAATAATGGCTATAAACCCAGGTTCTAAGCAAGGTCAAAATAAGAAAAAGCCTGGTTTTACATAAAATATATATTAGTGATTGAGTATGAATTTACAAGAGGACTCCTTTCCTAATATATTTTTAAATATTACAAAGCATCAGTGTGTACACTTTTTAAAAGATAAACTTTTAGTGCAAAATGAGCTAACTCCTCCAGGGCATGAATAGTGAGTGCCTGGTGCACAGATGGCACTCACTAAGTATCTGCTGAATATATACAGAAGCATTGGAGAATAGCTTAATACAAGGCATGAGCTACATGAAACTCGACTTGGATTTGAAAACAGCAAATTTGGCTATATTTAGCTCCCATTTTCTATTTTATCTGACAAATTGACATGTACATTTTAAATCCACTAATTTGAGATACTAGCAGTAATCTTAGCCATTGTTTTTATAGGCAGTAGAGATCCAAGGAAGTTCAGAAAATTATCTGGCAGTTCTCTTGCTGTTAGTCTTCACAAACAGGGAAGTAGACGCATAGAAATACTCAATAGATAACTCAGAACTGCCAGGGATGTCTGTGGATTTAATATAAAAATCACAGAGCTTGAGAAATTTGTTTTTATTTAACGGTGTAATCTACATAAAAACTCTGGTATCCCTGATGAAAGACTAATCAAGAAATCATACCTCAAAAAAATACAATAAAATAAAGAAATCACACCTCCATAAACCTGGCTCCATTTTCAATATAATGCACACCTGCCTTAATGCTCCAAGACATGTCTAATATTTAAAAGGTATGTTAATTTTTCTTTTAACAGATAATCTCTTTGAAATAAAATTCTTCCCTATTTTGGCTTTATTCTTACATGATAAAATGACTCTCTCTACATGTTCAGTATTCACACACTATGAATGCATCACCAAAGAAAACCAAATTCAAGTTCAGGTCACCACCTGCATCAAGTAACAGACATCTACTCCCAAGTAACAGACATCTATTCCCCTTCTTCTTCGCTAACAGATGTTGGGCTGCAAATTACAAAAGTCAAATTAGGAATTTTTAATAGATGTGCAAGCGATTGTGTGAGGTGTGTGCTTGCGTGCATTTGTGAGATCTTGAAGGGTCATTCTAAAATCTAACATAAATGCACTTTGGGAGTAGGCACATTCTGTACCGTATCTGTGCCTCGTTTCTACTTTTAAAACATTTCCTAGTCTATAATGCAAAGTGTGTTAATGACTTGTCTCTTAACTGAACACCAAATAGGTTCCATAGAAAGCCATTCTTATAATTATAACCCGAAGAAATGAACTTTCAAACAGTAACTTCATATTCTAAAAGTGCTCACAGAATAACACAGTCTACAAAAATCAGTTATAGGGTGCAATTTACAATAGCACAAGACCTAGAAATGAAATACAAAAGAATAACATTTCTTAAAATTATGCTGACAACTGATAACTTTGCTCCAAAAACATTTCATAGTTGTTTGCTATTGTTCTGTAGTTTAAACAATTTTGGAATAACATGATTCAGAACTTAGATCAAGTTGGTCACATGCTGTTCATTTTTTACATGAACTTTTCAAAAGTACTGCCAGTTGTGGAAAGCTGACAATCCTTACAAAATCCTTGATTTTTTTTTTTTTTTAATAAGGCTTTGGTTTGCCGTTTTCAAAGTTCACCACACTCCTATAGTGTAAAGCATCTTATATTGTATGCTTTAGGAAAGTACATAAAACTATAAAACAGTATTAGCAGTAAGGTTTTTTTAGATTTACCTCTTGATTTTGAAATAAAACAAGTCTTTTTTTTTTTTCTTACTCCTTTTGGCCTTACAGTATAACAGTATAGTAATATTGGGTTGGCCAAAAAGTTTGTTTGGGTTTTTCCATGCGATGTCACCAAAAAACGAACTTTTTTGCCCAACCCAATATAGAAGCAGATTCAAATCCTCAACCTAGAATGAGTAACAGAATACTCAGGCAACACACCCTGAATTACTTTTTAAATCATATGACATTTTTAAACTTCAGCATTATTTGGAAAAGCCAACAAGTTATCACTTCAAGCCAGAAAATCTGGGCATTATTAATTTGTCTTCAGTACAAAACTGCTTCACAACGACTCAAAACACGTTTGAAAGTCACTTCACTTTTACTACTAGCTGTGTTTCAGCAACTGAAGATTCTGGTGGGCAAGAGGAGACAGTAAGATATAGTACCTGTCTAATAACTAGTGTTATCTGGTTCCTGCGTCTCTATTTTATTATCACTTACATGACAGGCAAAGCCTATCGGCCTCATATAAAGGTATTTGTAAAAATGTACTTTTAACACTCTAAAAGCACTGCATCATAACTAGACGTACCACCACCTATTATTTGTAAAGGGTCACAGAACGGCTAACGGGTTCTCTCAGTGAGTTTAATTTAATTGCTCAACCAACTTGCCATACACCAAGAGCGAGCCCTGCGAAGGGGCTGGCAGAGAGAGGAGCCCGCTGGACTCGAGAAAGGTGCCCCATTATCCCGCCGGCCTGTAGAGGCTTCAAGAGTTGCATCGTTCAAAGCACACAACACCTGGCACTCTGGGAGGATATTATTCTATCACTGCCTTCTCAAACTGGTGGGAACTCTAGAAATCCACTCCAATCCCTTCATTTTTGGAATAGCAGAATTGGCCTGGACTTGTAACGCTTAGTGATTCTGAAGGCGCCAATGTTCTGAAAATAAAACTTCAAAGAAATAAAAAACTTAGATTTAAAATTCAGACCCCCCGCAAACCTGCCCTTGAAAACCAGGGAGTTAAAGACAAAAGACAGACATCTTCTAAGCGCACCGAGTTCAGCCTCCGGGCATCCTCCGTGCACGGTCCCGACAACCGAGCACAAACCTGTCTGTATAGGGGAGGCTGACACGCGAGGTCCCGCCGCCTGGACACGCCTCGCGGGGAATCCGGGGCGCGCTGGGGGCCGCAGAAGCCCACCCGCCCGGTGTCGAGCCTCACTCTCCCCACCTGTGAACTGGCCGTGAGGCCCCTGGCTCTTTCTCCCCACAGGGAAGAAAGTCTAATGAATGAGAACCACCTGGTGAGCGACCCGGACCGCGCTGGCCGCTCTCCGGACGCGGTCCCCGAGCAAGGGGCGCCCCTCGCCGCGGTCCGATCCCACCCCCACCAAGCTGCAGACCCCCAGCGGCCCGGACGCCCGGCAGCCCCACGGTTACCAAGGTTCCCCGAGCCACGCCCGCCGGGACGCTAGCTCCCGGGCGGTCCGCTACCGTAACGGGCGCCGGCCCGACGCCGCCTACCTTGGCCACCCAGCTGAACAATGGTGACATCGCGGGCCGGGCGGCGGCTCGTCGCCCGCAGCTCCCGCTCACTCCCTCCGCCGGCCCGAGCGGCGGCGGGCAGCCAGGAGCGGGCTCGGAGCGCGGCGGGGCCGGGGCATGGCTCCCCCCCTCGGTGGTGGCGGCGGTGGCGGCGGCGGACTCCTCCCCGCTCGTCACTGCCCGGAGAGGTCGCGCCCGCGGGGCTGCCCAGCCGAGGAAAGGGAAGTGGGTGGGGAGAGCGGGGGAGGGGAGCGGAGGGGAGGGAGCGCGGCCGACCCCGCCCCCACCCCGCCCACCCCCACGCTCGCCTCGCGGCGGGAAGTTGGGACCCGCGGGGGTCGCCCTCCTCCGGGACGCCCCCGGCTGCGCGGGTATCGGGGGAGGGGTCGTAAACCCTGAGGGCTTAGGGACGCGGCTTTCTAGGCCTTCGGGGTCCGTTTGGCCCAACTTTGAAAAAACTAGGAATTCCTCTCCCAGAGGTTTGATGAAAGCCCCAGAGCCGGAGCCGACACAAAACCCGCCCAACTTTCCAGGGGTTACCCCACCCCCATGGCTTTGCTTCCTAAACGCTCCAGATTGCTAGTAACAAAAGGCCTAGTGTTTCCCTAACTCCTAATACCTTTATATAATCAAAGGTGGTTTTCTTGTAGTCAGAAAACTCAGCTGTTGAGACTAGAAAAGGCACGGTGGAGAAAGAACCTTCAGTTCCTGCCAGCCTGGAGATTTCAGCAACGTGAGAAATGTTGGTTTCACCAGTTTTCTTCTCTCCAAGGCAAGATGATAAGCCGTGTAGTCACTTTATTGCTACAAAGGTTAAGCTGAGTTTCAAACTCAGACACCCAAGAGTTGCACATTAAAAAAAAAAAGAAAAAAGGCTAAAGGTCACAATGTGTAAATATAGATATATGTGTCATATGGAGCCACTCACTGAATGCCTCAGACCAAGTAGCCACCCTAGAACCAGAATTCTGATTCTTTCCTTTTTTATATTAATTGTGCCCTATCTTCATGGGGGGCTTCCCCATGGCTCAGTTGTAAAGAATCTGCCTGCCAATGCAGGAGACTGGGGTTCCATCCCCGGGTCAGGAAGATGGAGAAAGAAATGGCAACCCACTCCAGTATTCTTGCCTGGGAAATCCCATGGACAGAGGAGCCTGGCAGGCTACAGTCCCTGGGGTGGCAAAAGAGTTGAACATAAGTAGAGACTAAACAACAGTCTTCATGGGACATTTTTATGGCGTTTCCCAAATGCCTGTCATCTTGAGTTAGATGGGTATATTCATTATTTATCGCTACATGACAAATTACCCCAAAACTTAGAAACTGAGAACAGCAGTTTCTGTGGGTCAAAAATCCAGCAGCATCTTAGCTGGGCACCTCTGGCTCCAGGTCTGTAGCTGGGTCTGTAGGCATCTCAAGACCGAGCTGGAACTGAAGCATCCACTTACAAGCTCACACACAGTTGTTCCCAAGATTCAGTTCGTTGCAGGCTCTTGGGCTCAGGGTCTCAGTTTCTTGCTGCAGCATATGGTTCTCCCCATAAAACTGCTCACAGAATGACAGCTTGTGCACCCCCAGGATCTAAGAAAGAGCAGGTGTCCAAGAAGGAAGTCAATGGTTTTGTAAACCACAGAAGTGACATCCCAAAACTTCTGCAGCATTCAGTCTAATCTACACTCAAGGCAAGGGTATGAGGGCATAAATACCAAGAAGACCACACAAAAGGAAAGGGTGTCTTCTTTTTCTTCTCCCAGGTGGGTGCATGGGAACAAGATAAATGATAAAGTCATGGTGAATGTCAAGAGTGACATCATTCTAACAAAGCCTACCTGGCTACTTGAAAAGAGCCTTCAGAGCATCTTTGTTGCTTAGTCGCTAAGTCGTGTACAATTCTTTTGCGACCCCATGGACTGTAGCCCACCAGGCTCCTCTGTCCATGGGATTTCCCAGGCAAGCATATTTGACTGGGTTGCCATTTCCTTCTCCAGGGGATCTTCCCAACCCAGGAATGGAATCAGAGTTTCCTGCATCTGGCAGGAATTCCTGTATTGGAATACAGGAATCTATTCCTGTGTTGGCAGGTGGATTCTTTACCACTGAGCCACCAGGGAAGCCTTTGGAACATCTTGCTGCTGCTGCTGCTAAGTCGCTTCAGTCATGTCTGACTCTGTGCGACCCCATAGACAGCAGCCCACCAGGCTCCCCTGTCCCTGGGATTCTCCAGGCAAGAACACTGGAGTGGGTTGCCATTTCCTTCTCCAATGCATGAAAGTGTAAAGTGAAAGTGAAGTCGCTCAGTCATGTCCGACTCAGTGATCCCATGGACTGCAGCCTACCAGGCTCCTCCGCCCATGGGATTTTCCAGGCAAGAGTACTGGAGTGGGGTGCCATTGCCTTCACCGTTGGAATATCTTCAGTTCAGTTCAGTTCAGTCGCTCAGTTGTGTCCAACTCTTTGTGACCCATGAATCAGCACGCCAGGCCTCCCTGTCCATCACCAACTCCCGGGGTTTACTCAAACTCATGTCCATCGAGTCGGTGAGTTAGGGAAGTGCTATTCTTTCATTCATTTCAGCAGTAACGTTCCCTAGAGGTGGAAAGGGGGAGTGCATTTGCAACCATCTAACTAAATCTTTCCGTGTTATCACATTACTTCCCCCAAGCAAGCAGAAGAGATAGAGCCTGAGAGCTCCATTTAAGTGAGAGCCTTTATGGTCCCTACAGCCTTGCTACTCAAAGTGTGGTCTGTGGATCAGCTGCCTCAGCATCACCTGGCAATTTGTTAGAAATGCAGATACTTGGACCCCGCCCTAATCCCATCCTACAGAGTCACAAGCTTCATTTTACCATGACTCCAAGAGGCTAGGATGCACATAAAGTTTGAAATGCACTAGAATATGAGACACATTGGCCTTAAAATAATGTAACTGCAAACAGTTGAGAGACCAGCTAAAACTGTCCCTCATCTCTGTGATGGTCTGAACTAGCTCAGCAGAGAGACACCTAGTGAGCTAAGGGAAGCAACATCATTTTGCTGGGAGTGGATGAGCAGCTGAGGACCAGCAGGACAAGCTGGATGGATGACAAATGTCACCCTGCATCATCACTCCAATCCCCAGCCTGAGCTCTATGAAAACGACTAGGATTGAGAAGCAACTCAAGGGGAACCCTGAGTGTACTCAGAGGGGAACCTGAAATGTACTAAGGAAACCTGAATTACCTCCAACCGACTGAGATAAACTTTCTGCTTCTATGGCAGGAGGCGGGAAGGCAAAAATAGAGAAATTACCTTAAATTTAGAAAATTGAACTTCTTGCCAAAAAAAAAAAAAAATTAAGACTAAATCCTGAATATGATAGAAAGGAACGAGTGTGGGCAGGTGAAATAGAGATATCCAGGCTTCACTGTTTAAACCTGGATCCAAGTACACACACATCAGGATGGAGTCTCCTGCAGTTCCTGGTTTGCACTTGCCTAAACCTTACATTGGCCACCTGATGTGAAGAGCTGACTCATCTGAAAAGACCCTGATGCTGGGAAAGATTGAGGGTAGAAGGAGAAGGGAACGACAGAGGATGAGATGGTTGGATGGCATCACTGACTCAATGGACATGGGTTTGGGTGGATTCTGGGAGTTGGTGATGGACAGGGAGGCCTGGCATGCTGCAGTTCATGGGGTCGCAAAGAGTCAGACATGACTGAGTGACTGAACTGAACTGAACTGAAACCTTACATGATTTTAGACTCAAGAGAGGTCTCCATCTGTTCCAGGTGTCCTGCTTGATCCAGGATTGGGCAGAATCACTCATTTCAAGGGAATCTAAGAACCTTTCTGATGGATGGACTTGATAGTAACATGTGGGGCTGTAAGGCTAAATATTACATGTATGTATGCACACTCAGTTGTGCCCAACTGTTTGTGACCCTATGGACTGTAGCCCACCAGGCTCCTCTATCCGTGGAACTTCCCTGGCAAGAATACTGGAGTGGGTTACCATTTCTTTCTCCAGAGGATATTCCCAACCCACGGATCAAACCCATATCTCTTGCATCTCCTGCACTGGCAGGTAGGTTCTTTACCAGCTAAGTTCTTAATTCCCTGCCAACATGTACTTTGCCAACAAAAACTCTGTTATAATCTGGAAGTTTGTTAAGGGGAAACTGTTAACATCAGACAAGCTAACAGATCTCACATTCAAAACGATTTTCCTTAAAATATTACATTTCCTCCCATATTAAAAAGGTATCCTCCTCTAAGAAATTGTATATTCCCCCAGGGAAGGACTGAACATAGAGGGGGCATGGATAATTTTTAATAGCTCCCCGGTGATGCCCTTTCAGCCAGAATTGAGAATACTTACAGACACTTACAGACAGAATAATCATTGCTCAAAGATGCTGATGGTTCTCTAGAGTCACCTGTGCTGTCAAGGCGGTTGGGTGAGGAAGGAGGGCAGATGATTTGGCTGTTTGTGGCAGGCTTGAATTCTCAAAGACCTTAAGGGGCAGGCAGGTCATATTCATGTGTGAAGAGGGCCAAGTGTGAGACAATAAGGAACAAATGAACTGTGGCAATGTGGAGAATGAGTACTCGATTATTAAAGCTCTCCACCCAGCCAAGCAAATGTGTAACCCGAATGAATTCAGCAGGAGAGGTGTTATTGGTGTTGACCTCTGGATTTACTTAAAACTTGGAGGAGTGTGGTGTGTGTGTGTGTGTGTGTGTGTGTGTGTGTGTGTGTGATTCTGTTTATTAGCCAGGATTGAGAACCACTTCCATAATTCTCAATCCTGGATCCTTTATTTTAAAAAATAAGTTCCGTGCTCTTTGGAGAGCAACAGGCTATCCCAATAATACTGAAGAGGTGTAAACAAGTAGGATCTACAGAACACCCAGGACCAATTTCCAGGTAAGTTTAAAAGGAAGCTTATGGCTTCCCTGATGGCACATTGAAGAATCTGCCAGCAATTAGGGAGATCTGGGTTTGATCCCCAGTTTGGGAAGATCCCCTGGAAAAGGGAATGGCTATTCATTACAGTATTCTTGCCTGGAGAATTCCATGGACAGAGGAGCCTGGCAGGCCACAGTCCATGGGGTCACAAAGAGTCGGACACTTTCACTTTCACTTGAATGTCTCATCATCTCAGTTTTCCTGAGACATTAAAGGAGGGCTAAAAAGAGGAAACTCAGAAACTGGAAGAGTTGCTCATTGACTAAACTTGATCATAATTTCCCAAATAAGCCTGACACTGCTGCCCTTTTGCCATGTTCCTCCTTTGAAAAGGAGCAAGGGGCAAGGACAGCAAAACCTCCTCAGAGTCCAGGAGGAGATGCTGGCAGGCTCCTCTCCCACACCTGAAACGTGGAGGGCACAGAAGTCGGAAACTTGCAGGAGCATGACCCCACTCTGCAGCCTGTTCCTCCCCACCACAAGACCCGGTTAAAAACAGAGTCATTGTCATACCAACTCCGGGAGGAAACTCAACTTGGTTTCAAGAGAATGAGAACCATTTTGCACTTGGTAACTCGGATGCTGACAGCAGTTACAATGTGTTTGGTTTGATTGTTTCTCCCACAACACTATGCTATTCTGGGACACCAGCTGAGCGTCCTACAATTCAACTCAATTCTGACATTATCTACTCCCACCCTAACTTCAGACACCAATTGCAAGTCCAGGTTGTCACCTGTGCTTCTGACCAACTGGTTATAGATTGGAGGTTCCTGCAACCCCTCCTTGGCTTCAGTTAATTTGCTGAGTGGTTCACAGAACTCAGAGAAACATCTGACTTACTAGAGCATCAATTTATATAAAAGGATGTAACTCAGGAACAGCCAAAGGAAAGAGAAACACAGGGCAAGTTATGGGGAAATGGGTGAACCTCCCATGCTCTTTCTAGGCACACTACTCTCGTCAAATCTGTTACCTGTTAATCAACTTGGAAGTTCTTCAAATCCCATCCTTCTGGGGTTTTATGGAGGCTTCATACACAGGCATGATTGACCTCTTCATTGGCCTTTGGCCATTGTAATCATTCTCCCCCTCCTCTCTCTTCTGTAGAGTTCAGGGGGTGGGACCTTCTAATCGCAAGGTTGGTTCCCCTAGCAACCAGCCTCGATCCCTAGAGGACCTAGGGTCTTTCCAAAAGTCACCTTATTAACATAACAAAAGACACCTTTATCACTCTCTAAACAGGAAATTCCAAGGGTTTTAGTGGTTCTGTGTCTGGAAAGGTGGACAAAGAGCAAAAGTAAATTGCTTATTATAAATCACAATATCACAGCAACTGATCAAGAATTTATTCAGTTTGTGAATATTCCTTAGCACCTATGGAGTACAGCAACACGTGTCCTAACAAGGAATAGCAAAAATGATCAAACCCGAAGCATGCCCTGAATATGCATAGGAAGTAGCAGGAGAGAGTGAACAATGTCAAGGGAAGGGCCCAAGTGAAGCTCCGTGGAGTTCCAAAGGAATGAAAAATAACTTCTGGCCACAAAGGAAGAACCAGCGTCCTGACAGAAGACATCAGGACTTCTATGGATGATGATGAACGAGTGGGTTTTCCACTGGCATGAAGGATTGATGTTCATCTCTGGAAATCAAGCCATACCAGGACAGATAGGATAGAAGTCAAAGCTCACACTGCAGAAAGAGCATTTTAGTAAATGGCAGTTTGGAGGTGTGTAGTCATGCCTCTCTGGCATAAAAGTTTGTTTCCAGAAAAAATATTTTCAAAGGATACTAGCAAATCCAGAAATGTCATGAAAAAAGTGTCTCCTTATGAACTGAAAACATACGTCCATGAAAAAAAGCTCGTATATGAATGTTTTCACAGTAGCATATTGTAATGGCTAAAAAGTCGAAACAACCCAAATGTCCATCAACTGACAAATGGATAGTGTGCCCACACAAAAGAATATTATTTGGCCATAAAAAGTGATAAAGTACCAATGCATGCTACAACATAAATGGACCTTGAAAACATTATACCACATGAAAGAAACTAGACACAAAGAACTATATATTGTATGCGGTGGTGGTGGTGGTGGTTTAGTTACATAGTAGCGTCCAGCTCCTTGCAATCCCATGGGCTGGGGCCTGCCAGGCTCCTCTGTTCATGGGATTTCTCAAGCAAGAATACTGGAGTGGATTGCCATTCCTTTCTCCAAGGGATCTTCCCTACCCAGGTCTCCTGCATTGCCGGATTCTTGACTGACTGAGCGGCCATGCTGAGACATATATTGTATGGTTCCATTTATAAGAAATTTTCAAATAGACAAATCCAAAAAGACAGAAAGTGGATTTGTGGTTTACAGGGATTGAGAGGAAAATGAGGAGAGATTGCTAATGATTATGGATTTTTTTTTTTTGAGGTGATGAAAATACTTTGGAATTAGACAGTGGTGATGGTTACACAATTTTGTGAGTATACTAAAGCCCCAAATTCCATGGCCTGTGAATTACAGCTCAATTTTTTAAATCCCTCTATGTGATGATGGTTTAATGACTTATATAATGTTTAATGGTTTAGATAAATTAATTTCCTGAGCTTGTATAACAATGGAACCTATACTTCAAAGGGCTAATTTCAGAATTAAATGAGATACATATAAAGCACACAGCCTGAATCCTTGCACATAGTAGGTGCTCAGGAAATGTCAGCTGATGTTGGGGGGTGGGGTGGAGGAGGAGAAAGAGGCGAAGAGAGGAAAGAAGAAACTTGAGCGATGGCAGCCGTAACTGTTGTAGCTTAATGATGGGTATAAGTAAGTCTTAGTCTCTCAGTCGTATCCGATTCTTTTCGACCCCATAGATACTGTAGCCTGCCAGGCTCCTCTGTCCGTGGGATTCTACAGGCAAGAATACTGGAGTGGGTAGCCATTCCCTTCTCCAGGGGATCTTCCCAACCCAGGAATCAAACCTGGGTCGCCTTCATTGCAGGCAGATTCTTTACTATCTGAGCCAGCAGCGAAGCCAATGATGAGTATGTGTGATGGTTAATTTTCATGTGTCATTAAGAGCTGCCCAGACAGCTGGTTGACATTATTTCTGGGTGTGTCTGCGGCATTCGAGTTAAGAAGGTCACCCTCACCAATGTTCGGTAGACATTATCCCCTCCATTGAGGTGCTGAATAGAACAGAAAGGTAGAGGAAGGAGGAAAGCGCTCACTCTCTCTCTCTCTCTCTCTCTCTCTCTCTCGCTCTCTCGCTCTCTCGCTCTGCCTGAGCTGAAACCTCCATCTCCTCCTGCCCTCAGACCTCAGTGCTTCTGGTCCTCAGGCCTTTAGACTCAGACCAGGATATACTTACATCATCAGCCCTCCCAACTCTCAGGCCTTCAGACTTGTACTGAAATACACCACTGGTTTTCCTGGTTCTCCAGCTTGCAGACAGCAGATCATGGGGCTTCTCAGGCTCCATAACCACGTGAGCCAGTTCCTATAATAAATCTCCCCTTATATAGCTCTCTAATATACCCTATAGGTTCTGTTTCTCCAGAGAAGGCTAATACAGCGTGACTACTATAAATACAGAAATAGAACACAAGTGATGGGCTGGAGATCTCACGCTCATGGCTGGGTTTATAGACAAACACTTGAGAGTAAAGAAGAGATTGTGTGTTAGCCAAAACTAATTCTGGGACAGGTGGGCCCCCCAACATCTCTCAATATTTTCCTCTCCCTTTTTATGGGTTGCTATGTCTAGCAGTATGACTGTGCTCCACTTGTTACTTTCACTCTATAAGGCATACCGTGAATCGTCCAAGTTTTGCTGGTAAATTCCCGTCATTCTGGGCAGAGACTTGGTGTGCACAAGCATTACTAGCCTGTCACACTTTCAGAAAGTTCAGATATTCCTTCCTAAGAGATGGATTCTGCTCACTCACACTGCTCATCCATCATTTCTCTTCCCTGAACATCCTGTGTGTCATTACCTATTGACAGCTCTTGCTTTTTCTCAAGCACAAACATGTACTCACATTTTAAATGATTCAACATAGGGTCTCTGGGTGGCAAGACTGAATATCTGAAGACCAGCCTCAGAGCAAAGGATGCTCAATAAACTGGTGAATGAATGAAAGAAAGTACAGAGTGGAAGAATAAATCTTGTGCAAACATTTAGATTTAGACAACAAATTCAGGGGAAAGGCTGAAGAACACTCTACTTTGATAGAGCTGTGTCAGTGTTTAAATTAAGGTCTCTAACGTTATGTTTTGATTTTGTGCATCAAGTTGTAGTTTCTTATTAGCCAGAGTAACAACAAACAAATTTAAAAGAACATTTTTAAATTTCTTAAGCGCCAGTCACCTTCACTACATTGCAAAATTAAAAGCTGGTTGAGAATTCCCTGGTTGTCCAGTGGTTAGGGCTTTCCTGGTAGCTTATACAGTAATAATGTGCCTGAGATGCAGGAGAACAGGGTTTGATCCCCAGGTTGGGAAGATCCCCTGGAGAGGGAATTGGCAACCCACTACAGTATTCTTGCCTGGGAAATCCCTTGGACAGAGGAGCCTGGTGGGCTACAGTCCATGGGGTTACAAAGAGTTGAGCACAAATGAACAACTAACATTTTCTTTTTCTTTCCAGTGGTTAGGATTCTGTGCTTCCACTGCCAGAGGCTTGGGTTCAATCCCTGGTCAGGGACTGCATGCTATGCCAGAAGGTCAAAAAAGAAAAAAAAGCTGGCTGAAGCCCTGCTAGAAATTCTAAGTCTTGCAGTGTAAAAAGGGAACCACTGAACTTGTAACTCTAGAGCTGTATGGTGAACCAGACAGTAACAAATCCCTCCAAGAATAAAGCTCACATCAGTGAACTTTCTCAAGATGCCTTTTTTTCTCTCAGTACTCAGCAGTCTAATTAAAACAGAAACTTCCTTTATGACACAAAGTTCTCTCTTCAGTAGAAAGAACAATCAATATGTCATTGTGACATTTCACAACTAGCTAAATTAATATATTTTGCTATTTAAATTTCTGTTCCCATCTCAATATTTTCCTTAATATATGCAGTAACTGTGTTCACTTTTTAGCTGGTAAGGCATTCCAAAAATAGAAACAGTGTTTTTCTATTTTTAGCTCAGTCTGTAAAGTTTAAGCAAATAATCTTCTTTCCAAAGTACTCCACACACATGTTTCAAATTCATGGAAAAACCCAGTGGCAATGAGCTCATAAAAGAAAACAGTGAAAAGTTGGAGTCAAAAGATTTTTGATATCCTCACCCTGTGTTACAACTCAACATAGACACTCAGCTTCCAACTCAGACATTTTAATTATAATTTCTAATAGGAACATGAAAAACACTACTTAGTACAGCACTAATTACACTGAAAAATAACTTCTTTTTCTACACTAAAAGTTATGTTTCTCCTTAAAAAGTAGACTAAAAACCATCAGTTCCTACTTCCTGGTCAAATATATTAGTGAATAAAAATCACACCAAGACTTCCTTTCCCCCTTTTCTCATACTAAATCATAATTTCCTTTTTCCTCCCAAAAAGGCCGTTTACTCTGTCCTTGATTAGAATGACTTCCCACTTGTAAAATGATGTGTTTGTTCACTTTCATCCATTTAAACGTGTCATCTTTCAGTCAAGCAATCGAACTCCTTATTATTTGCCCAACTAAGTTGAAAACTTATGCTCACACAAAAGCCTGCATACCAATGTTTATAGCAGCTTTATTTCATAATTGGTGAACGAATAAATAAACTGTGGAATATATTGACAATGGAATATGATTCAGTGTTAAAAATAAATGAGTGATGAAGCCATGAAAAG
Organism: Bos mutus; assembly: GCF_027580195.1. NCBI lineage: Eukaryota > Metazoa > Chordata > Mammalia > Artiodactyla > Bovidae > Bos > Bos mutus. The sequence continues at coordinate 57,256,903 of NC_091622.1, read as the reverse complement.
ACATGGAGGAACCTTAAATATACATTACTAAGTGAAAGACATCAATCTGAAAAGGCTACATACTGTATGATTCCAACTATATGTGATACTCTAAGAAAAGCAAAACTGTAGAGGCAGTAAAAAGATCCGTGGTTACCAGGGGCTGAGGATAGGAGAGAAGGGGCGAGTAACCAGGGCACAGATGATTTTTAGGCAGTGATAATACTTTGTATGATACTATAGTGATGAATGGCTCAGCAATAAAGAATCCACCTTCAGTGGTTCAATCTCTGGGTCGGGAAGATCCCCTGGAGAAGGAAATGGCAATCCACTCCCATATTCTTGCCTGGGAAATCCCCTGAACAGAGGAGCCTGGTGGGCTAGAGTCCCTGGGGTTGAAAAGAGTCCGACATGACTTAGCAACTAAACACAACACAACAACATAATGATGAGTACAAGTCATTATATATTTGACCAAACCCATAGAATGTACAACACTGAGAGTGAATCCTAATGTGAATTCTGGACGTCAGGGGACAGTGGTGTGTCAGTGAAGGTTTGCCAATTGTTATAACTGTTTTACTCTGGTGAGGGATGCTGACAGTTGGAGGCAGGGTCATGATTGTATGGGGGCAGGGGCCATATGAGAAATACCACCTGCTCAATTTTGCTGTGAACCTAAAACCAATAAAGAATCTGCTGGCAATGCAGCAGACCCAGGTTCAATCCCTGGGTTGGAAAGATCTCTTGGAGAAGGGAATGGCTACCCACTCCAGTATTCTTGCCTGGAGAATCCCATGGACAGAGGAGCCTGGCAGGTTACAGGCCATAGGGTCGCAAAGAGTAGGACATGACTGGGCGACTAACGCTTTGGCACTTTGCCACTACAACTATTCTTTAAAAACTTTTGAAAAAAATCAAGTTTTAAACATCACTGAAACTTTCTGTCAACGTTCTCAGTGTTTTGTGTGCATGCTCCCATATTTTGGAACAGAACTGCACACCTTGAAAGAGATAAAATGCCTCTTCGTGTCAGAGTCCTATGCCTGGTACACAGGCATGCACCTCCACACAGTCATGCAAAAAAAAAAGTCATATCTGTTTCCTCACCAGGGCTTGAGATTCTGAAAAAGATTCCACCAAGCTATGTATACCAATCCTGGCTCTGCTCAGCCGAGTTTTCAGGTGCACAGGACAAACGTGCTTTCCAGAAGCTAAGATCCACGTGCTACATTCTTAGGTCCACGCCCCTCCAAAAACTCTAAAGATAAAAGGTCTCTCTGGGCTCACTGCTTAGCAAAAGAATGCATAGGTTGTAAAATAAACCAGCACCTGCATCCTGGTCTGTACGCACAGCTGGGGAAGGTACATCACTCATGTTGGCTTTGATAGGAGATGCAAAGTCTGAGAAGATACAAGAAGAAGGAAGTGGCTTCTCTTTTCTATTCGTGTTGGAATCACCTTCCGTTTCTCAAATGCGTATCAGTGGAGAATCCTAAAATATGGCTCTTGTCATCCAGAGTTTTTCAAACACAGTACAGGTTATGCTTTGGGGGAAGTGAAGATGGATTCAACCTTCAGATGAGGGTCAGGATTCATCTTAAATGGTCAGAATGAATTGCACCCAGCCCTTGGAGCCTTTCTGTCTGTGCAGGGAGTGTGGTTTTGGAGACAGCCCAACAGGAGGAACAGGGCGTTGGTGTCCAGGTGTGCGCAGCTAGCTTCCACCTGCTCACGACTGGCTGTGTGACCTCAGGCAGCTATCATTGCATTTCTGGACCTGTTTGCACCTTGTAAATTTTTAAAATATAATTTTAGTGTATGTGCTGCCAAAGCAAGCACTTTTAAAATATAATTTTAAAATTTTATTTTATCTTTGATTCACGCCACTTGGCATGTGGGATGCTAGTTTGCTGACCAGGGACTGAGCCCACGCCCCTTGCCTTGGGAGCATGAAGTCCCCACCTTGTAAATTTTTGGAGGTTGGGTTCCTTCTAAACTTCCCTTAGGAATGCGATGGAATATATTCTAATTTAAATGCCCATGGTGGGTTTGTGACTGGCAGCCTTAGCTCAGGGTCAAGGTAGAACGGAAACATACCTGCTTCGCAATCTCAAGGTCATAATTGGAAATTTCCAACTTAGAACATTTGCAAAACCTACAGTTAGTTTACCTCAGGGGAGAAGATGACAAAAAAGAATGCCTACAACACAATGGCAGGGGTCACCTGCTTCCTGTCTGAGGTACCCTTCTCCAAGGTCAAGGGTCAGGAAGGAACAACACCCACTGAGCCCTTATTACATGCCATGTGTTTTCATATATTCTCATGAACCCTCACAACTCCAAAGCCCTGGGGGCTGGACCTCCCAGAGCCTGGGGGGTCAGACCTCTCCCTGCAGAACTGTAGGGGCAGAACTTCTGCCCCGCTGTGTCCAGAAGGTGAGACCTCTGTCCCAGTGGGACTGGAGGGCAGAGAATCAAGCCAAAGGGGCTTGTTCTAAAGCATTAAGGCTTTAGATCTCATGGAGTTTGCCTGGTGTCTTGGACTTACTTGGGCCCTATCAACCCCTTTCTTCTCTCTGATTTCTCTCTTTCAAAACAGCGTTGTCTATCCTATGCCTGTCCCATCACTGTTCTTTGGAAACACATAACTTGCTTGATTTCACAGGTTCATGGCTGGAGAGAAATTTGTCTCAGGATGAGTCATACCTCGAATATCACCCATGTCTGATTTGGGTGATATTCAGATGACACTTTGGACTTTTGAGTTGACAGTGGGATGTAATAAATGAATTTATTACAAAAGACATGAATTTGGGGGCATCAGGGACAGAATGCTACGGAATGAATTGTTTACATACTCCCCACATTGCTATGTTAAAACCAAATTCCCCAGGGTCTCTGGGGGTGATTAGGTCGTGAAGGTGAAGCCCTCATGAATGGGATTAATGCCCTTATAAAAGAGACCCCAAAGTGATCTTTCTTCCCTTCCACCACATGAGGTTACAGCAAAAAGCCTGTCGTCTATGAACCAGAAAGCCAGCTCTCACAAGACACCAAATCTTCAGCTAGGATGTCTCAGCCTCTAGACCTGTGAGAAATAAACTGCTGCTGTTCATAAGTAACTCAGTCTGTGGTATTTTTGTTACAGCAGCTCGAATGGACTAAGACTAACAATAGTAGTAGAACATGTGTATGGAGTGTCTACTGTCTACCGGCCACTGCTAACACTAGCAAACCTTTGACGTGCATTCATTAAGGATCAGGCATGGTTCTAAGCATCTACAGTGCACGAGGCTGGGACCAGGATTACTCTGCTTCTGATGGCAAACTGAACAGGTAAAACCAGGATACAGGCTGAAACACTATGCCAACCTAACCACTTTACTACCCTAATTATTATCTCAAAACTAAGATGCAGGCTGTTATTTATTGTTTTGCAAGCAAGGAAGTAGAAGTCGAGCAAGGTAAAAATCAATCCTTCACCCAAGGTCTTACTTGGTTAGAGCTGAGGCTGTCTTTGCAATGTCAAGAAAGCAAATGGCCCTAAGTGCTATCAACACAGGACTCTGTGCTCTAAGATTTCGGGGATCTAGTCTGGCCAAGAAAGGTTCTGGGGAGAGTTACCAGCTTGCAGCCAACAGGCTCTGTCAAGGGCAGAAGTTTTGGAGCCAGGGGCTGAGCCAGTGCCAACTAGGCTAGGGGGAGGTGGGCTTGAAATGGCAGCAAATTTTAATGAATCAACAATTGAATGAGAGAGGAAGGGAGGGAAAAGAGGCTAGTTCTCTTTGAGTCTGAGGGAGAAGGGCCCTTTCTGAGGGTACAGCGGGGCCAGGGGTTAGTAAGAAGGAAGAGAGGCTGCAGTGGGCTGCCCCACGAGGCCACCTGACCTGAACCCAGGGCAAACCGGGGATTATGCGGCTGCATGTGGGGGAGGCTGGAGCAGCGGCCCTTCCTGTGAAAAGCTGGCCTGACTGATGGGCTGGGGAACCTCATCTCCCAGTGCCCAGGAAATTCAGCTGGATGCAGTGTGGCCCCTGCACAGCTTAATGAGAACCTGATTCTTGGATTGGGTATATCTGTGGGTCCAGAAAAAGGTTTCCTTACGTGAAAAACATCACCCTGCCCTTCCCCTCCATGGGCCCACAGCTGGCCAAATCTGAGAAAGTAGCACAGAGCTCCTCGACGTCAACAAACTCTGCTTTATAGTTTCAGCCCAACAAACAGTGATTTCAGGTATCTGACTATGGCCCTCCATGTGCACAGCAAGGGAACTTAAGCCACTGAAATATCCATGAATTCACACACAGTCACTTGATAAATACTACGGCGCACATTCACACAGCTGTCCCTAGGGATGCCACAGTAAAGACGCTGCCTGTGCCCAGAGGAATGTCATAGGGTCCAGTAGGCCCACAGAAGCAGCAAACAGGACACAGCATGACCAAGTGAGAAGTGCTGTTAGAAGGAAAAGGCACGGTGCTAAGAGAGCATACAGAGAAGCCTGTAACCCAACCCTGGGGAAGGGGCACCCTCTAAGACAGCTGAAGGGTTTAAGAACACACCCGAAGGCCAAGTGAAAACTAGCCACTGGGGGATAAAAGGGGAGGAAGACGATCCCTAAACTGCTAAACTGCAAAGGGGTAGACGTTGATACTGGACTTTTTATTACATATAGCATTCTTATTTTCTAAGGTGTTTTTTAAAAAATTATAAAATACATCAAAACATTAAATAGAATAATATGACAGATACTTAGGTAGATACTACTAGTTTTAATAATTTTAAATATTTTGTATATGTGTGTGTGTGTGTGCATAGGGCTTCCCAGGTGGCTTAGTGGTAAAGAATCCACCTGCAAAGCCACAGACTTGGGTTTGATCCCTGGGTTGGGAAGATCCCTTGGAGAAGGAAATGACAACCCATCCCAGTATTCTTGCCTGGAGAATCCCATGAACAGAGGAACGTGGTGGACTATAGTCATGGGGTCGCATGGGGTCGCAGAGTTGGATACAATGACTAAACAGCAGCAGCAGCAAAAATAGATATTTTTTAAAAGAAGTAAAATGTTACTTTTAGAGCTCTTCTCCTCCATCCCCAAAGGTAACTATCATCCTGCACTGGGTATAACTTTCCCTATGTTTTCATTTATTGATACCATAGGTATCAATCCACAAACAATAGAAAGTAGCATTTTGTGATTTTTGAAGTTTTTCCTACATGGTATCATAGTATATACATTCTTTTAGGAATTGCCTGTTTATATTCAACATTGTGTTATTCTAACTGCTGAATAATATTCAATTGTATTAAGTTGCATGATTATTACACAATTCTCTCTTCCCTTTTTGATGGACATTTAAAGTTTTACCTCACCTCCCACCTTTTTTTTTTTCCTTGCCATAACAGTAAACATCCTTGTACTTGTCTCCTTGTGCACATTCCATGATGTATGCCTAGAAATGGCATTGCTGGGTTAAGGGTATTCTCATCTCCAGCGCGACTGCACACGGCCGTAATCTGCTGCAGAACCACTGTGCCAATTTACATTCCCACCTACATGCTTATGTTCCTGTTTCCTCATGTCCTCACCAATCCTGATGTTAACAAGCTCTTAAATTTTGCTAATCTAATGAGTGCGACATGTTATTTTCTCCCTTTAATCTGCCTTTCCCTAGTTGCTAGTGAGTAGTCCACCTTTTTATATGTCAAATGGCTATTCAGGTTTCCTCTGCTCATTGCCTCTTCACATTGTCAGGCCATTTTCTACTGGGTTGTCTTTTTAAAAGACTGGTTTGTAGAAATCCATTAGATATTCTGGATATTAATTCTTACCAATTGTTGTTTGACTTGACAATTACTCAGAAACAATACTGTTAAGAGAATCAGTTAAAAGATGAGTGTAGTCTCTTAAATATGGGTACCTTCAACCAAACGATTTTTATTGACTTTAGCAGAGGATCTGGCTTGTATTTTCTTAATGGTTTCATATCTCATGGCCTAGGGCAGCATATGCAAACAGATGTTTAAAAAGAAGAGTTCACGTTCATTGCTGAAGAGGTACCTACATTAAATGATTAACTACTGTCCTGGAAATGTTAAAGACCCTCAGAGAAGCTGCAAGCCCTATGATGACCACAGACACACTTTAAATTAAAGACCAGATTATCATTTGATTTGGGGTGATTTTCTAAATGTTTTCATTTTTGTTCAAATTTTGTTTAATGTGTTTTCTTGAATTCAATTTAGAATTTGACTTTTTATCATACCTCATAACAATCCTGAAAAAGTCAGTAATAACATAACCAAAAATTATCACAACTATTAACATCCTCATAACTAAATCCAAAGACTGGAAAGTTATCATCCTCTTAAATCTCTTTATTTACAGGTGATGAAACTGAAGTTTGAGAGGCCAAGAAAGTTACTCATTCATTCATTCAACAAATATTTATTAAACTTCTACTCTAACAAATATCATTTAGGTGCTTACTATGTATTAAGCTAAGAATTTCATCTAAATTTAGATATTAAATATTTAAACAGAATTTAGACATATTTAGTGTCTCTGATGATGACTTTAAGAGGTAAAATTTTGGAAGTTAAATAGCTTGCATAGTCTGTAGTCCATCAGTGAAGGAGGCAAGATTAACACCCCAGGATTCTGATGCCAGCAGGGCTTCCAACCTTGTCATAGGATATGCCTACGGTGCTTGCTCTGAGTTTGAAACACAGAGATATGCATCCTACAGGAAAACAGGGCCCTGGCATTCACACAATATCATATCCTCTTTCATAGATGAAATTCAGATCTTCTGGTGAAGCGGGCAATGGATAGAGGATGGGCAGGAGCCTATGCCCTCAGGTAATAGAAACGCATCCTTGTGTGGGCCATTGAGCCAAGACAAAGATTACTAATGTAGAGAACCCACCGTGGAATCAGCTCTGGGAGAAGAGTAAGTACTTAGTCTTCTTGGTGAGCCAATCAGACAAGAGCCCCCATGAGGGGCTCATAGTCTAGTAGAGGAGACAAGCTATAAGCATATCAGGGAACCAGTGAAATAAATAATTACAAAGTGTGGTTAAGGGCCATGAAGGAAGGGAACAAGGTAATGTGAGAGAAAGGCTTGTGGGCAAGGGACTTATTTTAGAATGTGTAGTCAACAGGCTTCTATTAACACTAAAACGGAGACCCATGTGAGTTAGCCATAGCACGAGTTGGGAGAAAAGCACGTGCAAAGGCTCTGTGAAAGGGAGGCAAAAAGTATCTCTGTGAGTACCACAGGGAGAGTCAGGTAGCAAACGGCTTGAGATAAAAGCAAGGGACAGATTACTCAAAGCCCTGAAGGCTACGGTAAGGAGCTGGAATCTACTCTAAATATAATGGGGAACTATTGGTGGGTTAAGTAGTGGAATTACGTGATTAAATCCTTTACTCAGTCACTCTGATCATTAAATGGAGAATGGAATACTGGGGTCAGAGATGGGAACAAGAGACCAGTTCGCTAGTTAGGAGGCCATCATGACGGCGGCTTGGATTAGGATGGTGTCAGTGAAAGTTGACAGAAGCAGATGGATTCAAGACATATTTTGGAAACAGAACCAACAGGGCTTACAAATGGATGGACGGTAGGGTATAAGTGAGAGAGAGAAATCAAGGATGACCTTTAGATTGAAAAAAACTGTGAATAAGGAACTGCTTACAATTACTTCTCCAGTGTTTTATGATCTGTCTTGAATTTTTTAACTTCACAGACTTCCAAGGAGAAATGTGAGGGGGACAGAAGGTCACAACACAGTGATTCTTCTACAACGAACGGTATGGCGGTCTGGGACTGAGACCCTGTATCTCTTCCAGAGGTCAACTTTGTGCATCCTTTAGTTGGGAAGGCATCTGGACCCGTGGCCTCTGGCTGCTTCAAGTGGTCCTTCAGCAAACACATCCAGTTAGCTGTTTGTGAAATGAGATATTCAGAGACATAACTACCACCTGCTTTTTAGTAGCAGCAAAAAAACTACTCACACACGCAATAAATACCAACTCCTGATCTAGAAAGCTCACTAAATTCTAGAATTCAGCAACCACGGAGTAACTCTGTAGGCTTCTCCAGTTATGTAGACTGACATTAGACACATACCAGAATTTTGTATAGAATCCCAGGCTGTTTGTAAAGCTCCTCTAACTTTGAACACATTAGAAGCAACATGAGAATTCATGCATATTATTTAACCACGCAGATAATTTAAGATAATCAATGTTAGTCCAAGTTGCAAATATGTTTCCTATTTTTTTTTCTGGCATTCCACTTCACTCTCCATCTTCTCTTAATTAGCACCTTTGGTTTCTAGGACCTCCTTAAGGCTTCTATCTGATTCTTGCAAGACTGGAAAGAGCTGACAAGGGAAGCTCTTGACCTGACCCTGGCCGTTTCACCTTTATCCTTTGTTGTTGCCTGTCTCCTGATTTCTCTGCAGGAGCAGACCTTGTTCATACCTCATCCAAAGTAGGAGCCTGGGTCTGGAAACAGGGTAGAACCTGGGGACAGCTCCGGGAGAATAAGAAGGAACATGACCCACTTTATATTTACGTAGAATGTTCATTAAAGCAGAAATTGTTGTGGTAATAACTAACTCATGTAGCTGGAGCATGACCTGGGAGCCGCAAAGTGGGCAGGCTCAGGTTGGACAAAGCTGCAAAGGGGTCTCAGCACAGCTTACTGTGAGCCTGGGGACTCGGGCAAGTTTATTTAACATCCAAGCCCTATTTCCCAATCATAAAATGGAGGTAACACCCATCCTGCAGGCATTTGAAGTGATCAAAAATACTTAGGTAAAGTACAGGGCAACCAATCAATAAACAGCAGCATTTATAGCACTTCCTAATTTATAATGAACTTTTGCATACACGGTTTCACTTCTTACTAACCTGACTAAATCCAAGTCTTCCAATTTTGGCTAAAGCAACACCCCAGTGTTCTTCTAACTGTGAAGGGCCAAATATTTTCACCCTGACTTCCCTCTTGTGCTGACTTTGATTATTGGGAGCAGAAATTTAACACTTAGTGTTAGAGTCATAGAGCCTTGTCTAGGCTCAGTAGTGACATCATAGGTGGTAAAGTCTGGGCACAGGATATAGAGGTGTGGTGATGGCCACACCCATTTGCCAACCCTCTTCCAACCCAGTCCAGCCTCTTGATTCATAGCAGCAAAGGGTCACTTCTGTTTCTAAGGCTTAGAGGTAAGTTGAAGGCAGCTTTGGTGGGAGTTCTTTCAGTTCAGTGATAAACATGCTTGTTCTCCAGTGCATTCCAGGAATCTTTGACCCATCACCACACGTGTGTCTGTATTTGAGTCTATAGTCAAATATATACCTGTTTCTTTGCATAAGGCCCATTTCAAAGGCAAAAGGCATTGAAAGGTATTAATAGAACTCTTACTTCTAACCCAAAACAACTAGCTAGGAAGTGAGAGTCATGATCTGGACCTGGTGTATTGTCGAGTGACTGATTAAACAGCAACATGGAGCATGTGAACTCAAGTACCATTAGAGGTCAGGCAGCATGTGTATACATGTGAAACGCCAGGTGGAAGGCAACAGGGAGCGGGGAGGCTAGCGAACAGAGTGTACATGCCAATCCGAAGGCATTCAAATGGAATTGCTTTGCTTCAACTATGGTTGACAAATTTAAAGTCTACAGGCTGCCCATCTGCCACCTTGCACCACTGTACCACTAATAGAACCTTTGCTAATTGCTTTCATTCAAAATATTTTGACATTCTTTTTTTTTTTTTTTTACGATTTATCGTATCAGCTCCTTTTTATTTTTACAAGATTTGCTTCTAAGATACTTTATGTAAATGTTTTCTTATGTCTAAATACAGCTTCATGCAAATAGGGTTTACGACCAAACAGCTAATATAGCTACCCATTCTTTTTTCTTTTTGGCTGTGCTGGGTCTCAGTTGTGGTATGTGGGATGTTTAGCTGTCACACAAGTGCTTAGTTGGGGCATGCAGGATCTCATTCCCTGACGGGATTGAACCCAGGCCTCATACATTAGGAGTAGAATCTTAACCACTGGACCACCAGGGAAGTCCCTACATATTCAGTTTTTTTAAAAATAGCCTTAAAACTGTTCTCTAAATTTGGGCAAAAATAAAGTAAAAATTTGTTGTTGTTGTCATTTAGTCACTAAGTTGTGTCTGATTGTTTTTTGACCCCATTTTTGCCCGCTAGGCTCCTAGGTCCATGGGATTTCCCAGGCAAAAATATTGGTGTGGGTTGCCATTTTCTTCTCCAGGGGATCTTCCAGATCCAGGGATCAAATCCATTTATCCTGTACTGGCAGGAGGGTTTTTTTTTAACCAGACCCATCCTAAAGAAGGGACAGACTGGTTGTGTCCAGAGGTGTGAAAGCAAATCTAATCCAGGAAAGCTCTCTGGAGGAGGCAGTATTTGAGCTAGGAGAGATGGAAGGAATACTTTTCTTAAGCAAAGGAAAAAAGGAAAAAAAACCTCTTCGGGTAAAACAAACAAAGGTGAGCAAAAAGAGGAAAGCTGGGCTCTTCCAGAAAAATAAACAGTCTTATTTTGTTGCAGAATAGAACACAAAATCTTGGCATTAGAAAGCAAAGTCCAAAAAATCATCTGAGACCAGATGGGCAAGGCCTCTGACTGCCAAACCAAGGAGTTTGGCATTTATTGGCTGGGGAGTGGGAGGTGGACAGGCCAGAAGGCTTCAGAGATAAAATGGCCTGATCAGAGAATGGGTTTTCTAGAAGATACATCTGCCTCTTTGATTTTACAGACCCTTTCTTAAGCATGATTTTTTTCCTAGACAACTTAAATCTGAAAAAAAAAAAAAAAATGTCATTCTTCTCAGCATGTTTTTAAAAGTAAACTTGGTCACCATAAATGTATAGGAGAAAAGGAGACATAGAAACTAGCAGCAAATCCAGCAAACATGCCCATCTGTTTCTGGGACTCTTAGTAGAGATCAGCAAAAATAGCTTTTTAAAAACACGGAACTATGGCTGAAATCATATTTTCCAGCGTAGGTTTCCACTAGTGACTACTTATAATTTTATTTGTCTGGCATTTTCCATAAAATATACCATCACTAGCACACCATGAAAAGCTATCATCTGTTCCATTATAAATGCAAAGAATTAAAAAGGAAGGGTAAGAGGAAGGGAGGAGAGGAGGAAAATGATACATGGCTTGTCAGGAAATGTAAATCAAATGTCAAAATCAACCTTTTCAAAGTAATGATGAAGAAAAAGAAAAACATCAAACAATCTGTTCAGAACTTTTATGAAAAAGTGGTGTAGGGTAAAAGCACAACAGGGTTTGGAGTCGGAAAAGCTCTTTTGGAATCTCCACTCTCTCCTTTTATTACTACCTTCTTGTGATGAGGTAAATTTCCTCCTTTCTAAAATGGTGATATAATTTATTACTTTAATGGTTGTGAGGGATAAAAGCGTCACCCAGTGTCATGGATCATATGTATTTGCCTCTTTCTCTCTTTTGGAAAGTAAGGGATGTGCCTGTTGTATGATGGGGCTGTGGCCATGGGGATTGCACAAAGGCAACAGCTGCTTGAGTTCTCCCAACCTCCAAAGGGAGTCTAAACATCCATTTGGTCAGCTTGGGCCTGCATACAAGGGAGAGAGGCAGTGATGCCAATAACACCAAGGACCAGGTGACAATAATCACTTTGGCTTCACTGTGGCAGGCATCGAGTGACCTCTCTGGGGGGAATTCATGACTGTACTTCCCCTTTCTCTAGATTAGTATTAATTAATATTAAGTAAATATTAAAACTGGTTAGCCCCCTTGAGAATACCATATGAAATTTATCTCATCAGAAGAACGTAGTAATAAAAGGAGAGCGTGGAGCTTCCAAAAGAGCTTTTCCGACTCCAAGGAGGAAAGGCACAGAAGGGAGGTACAGGGGAAAAAAAAAAAACATTTGGAGATTTCAAATGTGTTAAAGCACAGTGAGAATAATCTGCTGGAAACACATTCATTTACAAATATTTATTGAGCACCTATTTGGGCAAGATGCTGTGCAGGCTGTGAGGATATATCTATTAACGAAACAAACAAAAAAATCCCTGCCCTCACAAAACTTATATCCTAGTGAAGAAAGACAATGAACAAAACAATAAATGCACGGTAGATTAAAAGCTCACGAGAAGCACATGCTGTAAATTTTAATCTACACACATGAATAGAAAAAGAGGAGATGCGCCACGGCTTCGGTAGCGACCGCCTCTCTACGCGGGTGGGAGCTTCGCCAGCGCCCCCCACTCCCACCCCAGGAGACCGTTGCAGTCGGCCAGCCCCTGCACCTTGGTAACCATGTGTGACCAAAAGGCCGTAATCAAGAATGCCCATATGTCGGAGGAGATGCAACAGGACTCGGTGGAGTGTGCTACTCAGGCATTGGAAAAGTATAGAGAAGGACATTGCGGCCCATATCAAGAAGGAGTTTGACAAGAAGTACAACCCCACCTGGCACTGCATCGTGGGGAGGAACTTCGATAGTTATGTGACACATGAAACCAAACACTTCATCTACTTCTACCTGGGCCAAGTGGCCATTCTCCTGTTCAAATCTGGTTAAAAGCATGGGCTGTGCCACACACCCAGTGATCCATCCAAAAACAAGGACTGCAGCCTAAATTCCAAATACCAGAGACTGCAGTCTTCAGCCTTGCCTAAGGGAACACCTCCATCTTTGAACCTTTATTGTGTTTTGTACAGGGCATTCTCCATAGTAGTTTGTGGTTATAAAGCAATTAGTAAAACAAAAAAAGAAAAAGAGAAGGTGCAAACTTTGAGGCAGAATCCTCCTGTGTTAACACTGGGGATTCTTCGAATTCTGGCCACACACGACAAATAAAGGGCAAGGATTTTTGTGGAAAAGAGTGACAGCGGAAATTACACGCTGCAGACTAATACGAATTTATCATTCTGAAAAAGAGAAAGGAGAGAAGTGTGTATGTGCATTGGAACCTCTGGGTATTCTGAATTACCTTAAGGAGAAAATTGGGGGAGGGTGCACATTTCCAGCAGCAAGATGGAGAGGGAAATTTCTTTTTTACTTTTTATAATTTCTTAAATTTATCAGATTACAAATGATTCTTAAATTCCTTGGGCTTTACAGTATTTTTCAAATAAATACAAAAATAGTTAAAGAGGGATGAATGAGTTCTCTATGTACTAACACAAAAATCAGCTTGCGATCCATGAAGTGGAAAATCTAAGTTACAGAGCTTTGTAACTTGTGATCACATGTATGTAATACATAGTTTTTTTATAATGGCAACTCCCGTTAGACAACTTATTTATCCCGCCGAAGTCTCAGTGACTCACCTCTGAGCCCTTCCCTTTTTTACCGCCCGCATACAGCATCACTAAGTAATGGCTTCTGTCTTGGAGTGGCCTTCCAAATGTATCCCTTCTTTCCATTCCACAGCTTGTCGCTGTCCTAGGTCAGCTGTCATCACCTCTCACTTGAACAACTGCATAATAAATCTCCTTACTGGCCTCAGTACCTGCACCACAGACTAGATTTGCTTCTCAAAACATCAACCCTCCCTTGATTCTCCAATGACCACTGTGGATCAAGTCCAGTCTTGGCATGGCTTCCAACACTCTTCCAAATCTGGCCTATCCTACCAGCAGTAGGCAATGATTCCTGTCTAATAATGGTTTCCTCCACCCCTCTTTACTAGCTGAACCCTAATTTTGTGCAATTAATGAACAGAGACTCTTGATCTCAGGCTTAGCCCCAAGGGATATGCTATGGGTTGACACATAGCAGGCAATCCACTTTTTTTTTTTTTTTAACTAAATGAACAAATGGTATAAATCAACCATGTTTATACCATTCCTCTTCCCAAATGATTACAATTTTACAAGTCAACATGTAACCCTGTTCTGGCCAATGAGATACTACAAGTATGTCCCATCCTTCCTGTTTGGAACTCACTTGTGCAAAGAGCTACAGCAGCCATCTTGGAACCATGAGGTCACTGAGAATAAGGCTAAAAAAATCGACGTGCTAACTCTGGCAAAATGTAATGAGATGAAAGCTTACGTTATTGATGATATAGATCCAGTGACTCTGGAATTGCTTACCTCCAAATCCTGAGATAAAAGCCTGTGTTGGGACTTCCCTGGTGGTCCAGTGGTTGAGAATCTGCCCTTCAATGTCAGGGATGCAGGTTCAATCCCTGGTCAGGGAACTAAGATCCCACATGCTTCAAGGCATCTGAGCCTATGAGCTGCAACTAGAGCCCCAATGCCATGCTACAACTAAGACCCGTTGAATCCAAAAATAAATACATATATTTAAAAAATAAATAAATAAATAAAATTATAAAATAAAATAAAAGCCTGTGTTATTGATGATCCAGAGTGGTAGATCTAACCACTCTGAAACTGCTTACCTCCAAATTCTTATTAAAGGATATATCAAAATATCTTTATTGCCTTAATTGGACTTTAATATGCCTATGAATCACTTGGAAATATCATTAAAATGAAAATTCTGATTCAGTAGATTTGAGGTGGGGCCTGAGACTCTGCTTCAATAACAGACTCCCAGATGATGCTGCTTTCCAAGGACCACATTTAGAGAAATGAGGCTGTAAACCGCTACAGACTGGACACTCCATTACTTTTAGCTGGGTTGAAAGGTATGAATGCTAAATTTCAGCTAAATTACTTTTACCTGAACTTATCCTTACTGCCCACTGTCCCTCCCCACATCCAAGCTAACTACACTAACCATCCAAACTTCTCAACACATACGAAAAGCCTCCTGGGCCTGCCTCATGCTCATCCTTTACTTGAAGGAGCGCCTGTAGATTTTACCACTATTCCACCCATCAGCCTGGGTCACTTTTTTCACTCATTAATTTTATTTGCACTTACTCCCATATATGTTTCTCTAGGGTATTTTATTTCTCTAGGGTCTGGAGAAGGCAATGGCAACCCACTCCAGTGTTCTTGCCTGGAGAATCCCAGGGACAGGGGAGCCTGGTGGGCTGCTGTCTATGGGGTCGCACAGAGTTGGACACAACTGAAGCGACTTAGCAGCAGCAGCAGCAGGGTCTTTTATTCAAGTAATTATTAAACAATTACAGCGACTTGTTAAATAGACAAGATGATTTTGAAAGACTTGAAATTTAATTGCAAAACTGTTGAATTCCCTGGTAGATTTTATATATTATATTATGGTTGTGTTCCATTTCAGTAGCGTGGAAATTAAAAACCACATAAACAGTGTTCTGTTGCCAGTAATGACATGCATGTGTCTCTCCTTGATTAACGTTTAATTGCACGTGGCACTTCGACAAATTTTTTATCTTCTGATATTAATATGCATCAGCTTGAAACTGAGCTCATAAGAATTTTTCATGCTCACTCTCAGATTACAAACACCATCTCTCTCTTATCTCTCCAAGAAATTCCTACCTGATTCTATTTCATTAATTATCAATACGCTTTTCATAGCACCATGTATTTTTAAAAAATATTACTCTGAAATTTAACATTCATACCTTTCGGCCCATACTTGCCAGAAGAGGCCTTCAGTGACTCGATTAGAATGCAAGTTATGTCGAGTGTCGGGATAGGAGAAGGCTGAAGGAGATGAGTACCGCAGCTGTCACAGACGGCACATCAATCAGCACATGACGGCTGCACACCATCAATCAGATGTGCTGATATGCTTTGATTTCCACTGTAAATGAGCATAATTTATCTGCCGCCCCAATCAAGCCAACACCATCACAAAATCTGTGCAAACAAGGACATCAGGGATAACTGAAAAAGCAGGACTCCAGAGATGGAGGTTTTTATTCAAATTCTACCAATGACTCTGCACAAGAATATCACCTTTCCCTTGCCCCTCACTACCCCGCTTCCCCCACCAAATCAGCAGAACTTAAAGTCACACATGGTAAAAGTGAAAATCCAAACTACTTTATGGGGACTTTCCTGGTGGTTCAGTGGCTAAGACTCTGCACTCCTAATGCAGGGGGTCTGGATTTGATTCCTGCTCAGGGCACTAGATCCCACATGCCATAACTAAGAGCTCAAATGCAGCAACTAAAGATCTTGCGTACCACAGTGAAGATCAAAGATCCTGTGTGCCCCAACTAAGACCTGGAACACTCAAATAAAATTTTAAAAATAAATATTAATAAATAAATAAAACTACCCTGTGACATCCACAACTGATTCAGCAAAGACCAAAACAAAAATCTCAAAGAACAGTGTGAGGACACTGGTATGAATAATCTCAGGGCCCCTGGTATGAGCTGGAAGCCACCAGGCGACAAGTAACCGCAGGCTCTGTGACAGTCTCAGCCTTGCCAACACTGCTAGCGTTGTTGTTTTCCAGGTAAATCTTTCCCACCCTCCTCTTCCTTCAAATTCCACTACATTAATGGCGAACAGTTATAATCCAATGAAAGGATCATTCATAGTCTGAGGACTCTTAGGTATAATATGTAGATTTGTGTCCCGGCAGAGCAGGGTGGCATGGTAAAGTACATATCCATTGTCATCTGAATCTGAACTTCATGTTAATATTCTGAAAGCTAAAACTCATAACTTACTGCCTTGCTTGTCTAGACAAAGACTGTGATCTCTTTCTAGATCTTCAGTACTTAACTGCTCTTGGACAAATACTATAACCACTTTACAGGTCCTGAGTGCTTTACTGAGCAGATACCCTGAGCTCTTTAAAATATTTATTTTGAACATCCCTTTCAAATACCCTTTTTGAAGTCTGTTAATTTATAACCATAAGGTCCACTTTCCCCTCTTGCTAAGTGTCATTATATCTTGTCTTCTCTAGCTGAGGGTCATGAGGCCCTTCCCCGATTGCTGACCAAATAATTTGATATGTTTTGACATAGGAACGTATCTGTGAAACCAATGCAATTTACCAAATATTTCCATAACCCCCTTAAATTCTTGTGCCCCTTTGCAACCCATTCCTCCTTCTGCCCTATCCCCAAGCAACCACTAAACCACAGATTTGTTTTCTTCACTAAAGATTAGTTTGCATTTTGGGGGTTTTATATAAATGGAATGATAGAGCATATATTCTTTTTATCAGTGAGGGGAGAGCCTGTCTTATTCAGTAAATGATTTTGAGGTTTTCCACACTGCTATGTGCATCCTTTTTATTGTCAATAGCATTTTACTTGCCACCTGTTGATGGACATCCGGGTTGTTTTGAGTTTCTAGGCTGTTTTCCATTTTTGGCTATCACACACAAAGCTGCTAGGGGCATTGGTACACAAGGCTTTGTGGAGACATGTGTTTTTGTTCTCATGTAGATTCCTATTACTGTACTGAAAGTTTGCAAAAACCCGGTAGCACACTTGGCTTGTGGTTCGTGGGCTGAGAAGACAACTAGCTTTGGCAACACCACAACTTCCACTCCACACACCCTCTCCAGACAGCACTGGCCCCCTGCTCCCTCCACGGCTCCCGCTGCAGCCACAGCAACTCGACTTCCTCCTTCTGTGCCAATGCCTCTAATTCTTTTCCTTGACCCTTCAACGCCCTAGTCATGGTCTAGCCTCTCCCTGGCGAAATGACAGACCGGTTTCCTTCCTATTCAGACAAAACAAAGGGATTGTTTTAACAGATTCATATATGGGCTTTTCCAACGTTTCTAATCTATTTAGATTGGCTGTATAACAGTCAAGACACCAAAGCAAGCGCCAGTTAAATTCAAAGTAAGATATTGAAGTGTATCACTTTCACCTATCTTTACGTTACCACTTTAACTGGCACCTTCTTTTAGAAAGCCAGTGTTTCTTGGCATAAACAAAATATTATGGCTTTGTGTCATATTTGTTCCAGCTTCACTGTAGACACGTTGGAAAATTATAATTTTAATGAAGGCCTGTCTTTGTTGTCAACACTCAAAATGTCCACGTTTCCAAATGAATCACAGCTGACTTTTTTTTTGGCTGTAATTCCAAGATGAAATTGTCTCACTGAATCCACATTTAAAAATTTCAGCCCATATCTGTTCACCAGATTCTATCCAAAAGACCTAAAATGTATGCCATTTCACAACTGTGAAATAGAACTGCTACCAGTTTAGGTACCAATATAGCACCTAAGTTTAGACTTACATAAAGGCTTTGTATGGGAATCCTGGATGTCACATTATAATCTTTTGGTATCTGTTCCCTTTTGCGTAGAAACACTGTGGACTGCTTGGTAAGGAAGAAGCATAAGGCAGGGTTCAAAAATTACATACGTAATCTTTTGTAGCAGTAGACCTATGACAACACAGAGCAAAGCAGGCTGGACCAGGGTGCTGGCTTTTGCTCCTAGGTTCTTCCGAGACCACACTGAATACCAGCCCAAGGCTTTACTTTGGGACCAAACTCGATGACCAATTTGGGTCAGCCATGCAACAACCTGAGATATATTTATTAAGATGCACTTAAGTATTTTATTTCGTTTACAATTTTAACATATTTTTTCATGTATTTCTTACAAGTAAGATTTTAAAAAACCAGTCTCACTTTGTTAAAATTCAAATCACTTATTTGAGCCCCAATTCTCTGTCTTTGTGTGTAACTGTCTGACATATAAAAGTCTTAGTTTTGCTTGGCCAACCCCTTCAACCACCAACCCAACAAGGAAAATTAACAGCTACATGCCCAGAATAACTTCCCTAGAGGTCAGTTGAGAATGGGTTGGTTCTAGAACTTTGCTTCTTTAAAATCAGCAAAATACTATTTCAGATAATTTGGGTTTTGGGTTTTTTTAGAGAAAATTTAATTTTTTCTTTTTTCCAAATATATTGAATATAACTTACATACAACATTGTATGTTTAAGGTATACAAATGATTTCAATATAGATAGATAGATAGATAAATGATTACTACAATAAGTTTAGTTAAGACCCATCAAAATTTTTGTTTTCTTAAGAACAGAACACTCTGCAAGCGACATCCTGAACAGGAAGACGTTCCTTTGGCCCTCAAATTGAGACAGGCTGGGACCTGGGACCCCATGCTTCAATGCTGCAGTGCTTGCACCTGGACACATCTCCC
Organism: Bos mutus; assembly: GCF_027580195.1. Taxonomy (NCBI): domain Eukaryota; kingdom Metazoa; phylum Chordata; class Mammalia; order Artiodactyla; family Bovidae; genus Bos; species Bos mutus. The sequence continues at coordinate 57,237,814 of NC_091622.1, read as the reverse complement.
CACCAGCGACAAAATACAAAGAAACTGTATGGAACTGTTACAGCCCATAACTGCAGGCATGGGCTATTAGGGCAAATTCTGGACGAAAGATACAAAGAGACCAAAAAGCCCAACAGCCACTTCTGAAGAGCTTGGAGCAAAGCAGGCTACTTACTCTGCATGCCCCCTGCACATAACACCACCTAAGAGGTGGACAAAACACCCAAGGCAGCCCTCCAGCCCGACCCCTGGACACACCTTACCCTCTGCCCATATAAGGAACCAGCTTGCTCCCCACAGTAAGAAAACAAGCAAGGGAACCTATTGTTTCTTCTCCTTCCCTCTGAAGCTGGGGCCCCAATAAACCTTCGCTGAATTTCTTGTCTGGCCTCTAATCAACTTCTATTGATTAAGAAGGCCAAGAACCCTGGTGAGTAACAAAACTTGGTCAAAAGCAGGAGTACCTTCTCTCCAACAAAGCCCAAATTTTGCTTACCCACCAAAATGACACACCCCATTACATCCCTGATTCCTCCCAAGCAAGAAATATTCCCAGTAATAACTAACTAAGCACAAGCAAAGCAAATTACTTACCCTTCATTAGGCAGGTAGCCCCTCTCCAGGAATATGAACCCACAGCAATGCCACGTAACCCAGACTAAGAGTCCAAGTAAAAAATATCTGACTATAAGCTTTACATGTAAATTCTAAGCAACTTCATAATGATGAAGTCCAACCCTGTACAGTTTAAGAAACAATTCTGATCCAAGAAGTCTCTTGAAGAAGAACCTATTTCCAACTGATAAGTGTGGTTATATCTTGGTATAGAATGGGGATTGGGAAGTAGAGGGACTTAACACTTTATACTTTACCCATATCTGAATTATTTGAAATTTTATAATTAGCATTTATTATAATTAAATGTTTTAAATGAAAAAATACTTTCCTTGGTTCTGAATTTTTTTCTCCAGCCCTCCCATATTGGACATAAAGCATTTTTAGGCTGCCTAGCATCAAATGACTGTCTTATTTAGGGAGAAATTCTCAAATAGGTGGCAGCATGGCCCCCTCTGCTGACGGGGGACAAATATTCACACTCTCTCCCTTTCTGGCAATCAACGTTGGCTCTGCCAGACAACCACTCCTGTCTGGGATCTGAACCTCGAAGGGGTAAATTCAGGTCATAGGGTCAGTGAGATCGACTCATAAGGAGGGCAGTGTCACTGAAGTCCAGCGGGGCCACAGCTCACAGCCAGTGGTGGGAGTGTGGCGGACACTGGCTTCTGGTAGCAGGGGTGTCAGAGTGGTGTCCTTAGCAAGTATTCCTGTGCTACAACCTCGGCCATGGTCCCGCCTGCCTGGCTCCCCTTGGTTGCTGCTCATTTGTGAGGCTGGATTATCTTGGTCTTTATGTTGATTCTGAGAACTACCCTATATCCTTTCAATAAATTCTTTTTCTGCTTATGTCAGCCAGGGTTGATTCCTGGAGCCAAGAATTGTGACCCAGAATTTGTCCATTCATTCAGCCAATAAAGTATTTTATTTTTCCCTTTTTTTTTTTTTGGTCATGCCACACAGCTTGTGGGATCTTAGTTGCCAGACCAGGGACCACACCCGTGCCCCCTGCAGTGGAAGTGTGGAGCCCTAACCATTAGACCACCAGGGAAGTTCCCCAACAAAGTATTTAACTGCCTAATATGTGCCCAATACTGTTCTAGGCACAGGGATTCTGCTGTGAACAAAATTAAAATCCATTCGCTCGAGGAGGTTATAGCCCAGAGGATCTCATTTCTTCCTGGCCCTGACCTTCCTTTGCCTTTCTCTGGAAGCCTGTTTTAATTTGATACTACCCCTCTAGCCCTAAGCCAAGCCAAGCCAAGCTGGTTTTTCTCAGTTTCCTTTGACATTAAGAAGCAAGGACATTTTCATGTCCTCCTGGCCTTGCTCTTGAGTTCAGGCCAGAACTATGGTTTTGACACCACGCTCAGTCATTCATGGTCATTTCATAAGCATCTGCCAGCACCTAGACTATTTGAGACACTCTGCTAGGAGTTGAGTCACAATGTTGAAGCAGTCACTGCCCTGAGAGACATTACAGTGAGGCAGCAAAGACAGATAACAGACATTTAAGGAAGCTATAAAGGGTGATGTGCGCCAGGGAAAAGAAAGCCTGCTGCCCCAGAATATACAACAGGAACACCTTACCTGCTTTAGGAGGCAGCCAGGGAAGGCTTCCCGGGGGAAGTGAGTTTTAAGGTGAGACATGAGGGATGATTTAAAGTCAGACAGCTGAAGAGGATAGAGAGCAGAACAGTCAGAAGGAACAACAGGGACCTCCCTGGGGGTCCAGTGGCTAAGACCCCACCCTCCCAATGCAGGGGGCAAGGGTTCAATTCCTCATCAGGGAGCTAGATCCCACATGCTGCAAGTAAGACCTGGTGTGGCCAAATAAATAAATAATTTTTTAAAAGAAGGAACAACACATGCAATATACCAGAAGCAAGAGAGGGCACAGCACGTAGAGAAAATGGAAGGAGTTCAGTGCGGTGGGGACAAGAAACATAGCACTTGTGAGGGAGGGACAGTGGATAAGGTGAGGCTGGAGAGGCAGATAAAGAGCCTTCCTGGCACTCCACTCCCAGAACAATCAGAAGCCATCTGCTGAGGAGCTCAAGCAGAGGTGGCAACAGAAGGGTGTATTATCGGTTCTGCAAATTAGAAAGATCACCGCATGTCAGGTGGAATGAACTGGGGAGGGGAAATACAGAGACATCAGGATTATTTTAGGGCTCACCAAGAGTTCAGAATAGAAAAACTATACTCCAGGTGGCACAGTGGTAAAGAATCCGCCTGCCAATGCAGGCGATGCAGGAGATGCCAGTTTGGTCCGTGGGTTAGGAAGATCCCCTGGAGAAGGAAATGGCAACCCACTCCAGTATCATTGCCTGGAAAATTCCATGGACAGAGGATCCTGGTGGGCCATAGTCCATGGGATCTCAAAGAGTCAGATACGACTGAGTGACTGAGCATGCACGTAAGAACTAGTAGGGGCAGGAGAGATGAAAAGAAGCAGGAATAGTCAAGGGACATGTATTGGGTACAGTCAAAAAGATTTTCTGAGTGGTGGGTGGATATGAGGTGAATAAGGAGAGAGAGGAGTCACAGATGACACCTAGGTGTCTGATTTGTGTAGCCAGGTGGACAGGAAGCCTTCAACCAAAAACAAACAAAATGCTGAAGAGGAAATGACTTTAGTTTGCTTGTTCATGTTCAAAGTGACCAAGGAGAACTGCCTGATTGGCAGCCACAGATGTGGGCCTAGATTTCTGTGCAGAGATACGAGATAGAGGACGGGAGCTAGGATCACATGGGCAATGACTGAGGTCTGGGAGTAGTGAGACGCCCCTGCGGTTGATATAGTCATGGGGTGGGCTGTATTATTCTTATAAAGATTCATTGCCCCTTCCTGGGGGGAGATTCAACTTTGCTACCTTGCTGTTGCCACATGACTTGTTTTGACCAATGATATGCAAGTGAAATGACATAGATCACCTCCTTCTGTACAGAAAGCTCATCTTTAAGGTCAGCGCAGCGTTCTCCATGGGGCTTCCCAGGTGGCGCTAGTGGTAAAGAACCTGCCTGCCAATGCAGGAGACACAGGAGACCTGAGTTCTATTCCTGGGTCCGGAACATTTCCTGGAGGAGGGCATGGCAACCCACTCCAGTATTCTTGCCTGGAAAATCCCATGGACAGAAGAGCCTTGTGGGCTGCAGTCCATAGTGTTACATAGAGTCGGACATGACTGAAGCGGCACACATGCGTGCAGGGTTCTCCATAGTTTATTTTCTATCTGCTATGATGAGCAGCAACATTCCTGAGAGGGCTGCACGATCAGCCTGGACCTCAGAATAAAGATTTCTAGTAACCAAGTGATAGGTAATTCATAATGAATACATAGCTAGAACAAGAAATAAGTGTTGTTATAAGGTACTGAGATTTGTTTGTTACTGCAGCAAAACCAAACCTACTCTGACTGATACAGGTGGGAAGAGAAGCAAGCAGGTCTGTGGCAGAAACCTGCAGAAAAGCAACATTTATCAGCCGATAAAGTGGAGCCTACAGAGAAAGCCCACTCTTGCCCTAGCTTCCGACTCACAGAAACCTCTGCAAATTAACTCTTGCATTCACCTCTGGCTTACCTTGTTTTTGGTCTTTGGCCTGGGGGTCATCTGGGCAGCCTGATGTCCATTTGCTCCTGGCACAGGCCCAGGGACACCTTGCACTGTGGTGTCCATGCCTCTTCTGACTCATCCTGAGCTTCTGGGCTTGATTCCTGGATGTGACTCCAGACCAACAGCTGTTCTGCCAGTTGACCTTTCCAGGTTCCAATCAGTCTGATTCTTGTCTTCTCACTCACATTGCCTGCCCCCTGCCCCCGACTGCACCACCCCGCACAAACTGACATGTGTAAGTGTCTTCATTTACACTGAGCACATGCAACACGGGCGACTTCTGCTCTTCTTTGACCTGGGACAGGCTCTTCCACAGGCCGCCTGCTCTCCCACCTTCTAGGCTCCTTTTACCATGGATCAGGATTGAGAGTGCCACCATCTATTTAGAAGCCCTTTTTCTCAAATGAATAGGACTATGCCACTTCTGTGGTTTTGGTCCAGTCCTCAAACCAGAGGTAACCAGTTTGCCAGGACAATTATGATCAGCATTAAGGTCAAGATAGAGAAACATATCTACCTTTTCTTAAGTTTACCCATTGTTCAACGTTTTGTACATTTTGTTCACAACATTAGCTACTAACATTTATTGAAAGTTTATTTGGAGACTTCCCTGGTGGCCCCAGTACTCTTGTCTGGAAAATCCCATGGATAGAAGAGCCTGGCAGGCTATAGTCCATAGGGTCGCAAAGAGTTGGACATGACTAAGCACGAACACTGGCACTGCCTAGAGGCCCAGTGGTAAAGAATGCATCTTGCAAAGCAGGGGACGCAGGTTTGACCCCTGGTCAGGGACTATGATCCCACAGGCTGCAAAGTAACTAAGCCCACACACCACAATTACTGAGTCCGCAAGCCACAACTTGAGAGTCCATGCACCACAACTTATTAGATGGCAGACAATGTGCTAAATATTTAACATACCATTTATTTTGTTTCTCACAGTCAGTCTAAGCATAGTATTATTTTTTCTATTTTACAAGTGGTAAAACAGGTTTTAAAAGTTCACATATTTGCCTGAGAAAATACAGCCAATACCAGTAGGGTTGAAAGTTTGCCTAACTCCTGAGTCCTTGTTTTCTACTCTTCTACTGTATGTGTGTGTGTTGAGATATATATGTATGTGTGTGTGTATTTACTGGCGTGTGTGTGTATGTATATATATGTGTGTGTGTATATGGTGGTGATGGTTTAGTCACTAAGTTATGTCCTACTCTACTCTTGCAACCCCATGGACTGTAGCCCACCAGGCTCTTCTGTCCAAGGGATTCCCCAGGCAAGAATACTGAAGTGGGTCACTATTTCCTTCTCCAGGGGATCTTCCCAATCCAGGGGCTGAACCGAGGTCTGCTGCATTGCAGACTGATTCTTTACTAACTGAGTCACCAAGGAAGCCTACGTATGTATAATGTGTATGTATATGTACACATATATACGTATGTGAGTCTACTGGCATATATGTGTATGTTTATTATAAATGTGGGCTTCCCTGGTGGCTCAGAGGTTAAAGCGTCTGCCTGCAATGTGGGAGACCCGGGTTCGATCCCTGGGTTGGGAAGATCCCCTGGAGAAGGAAATGGTAACCCACTCCACTATTCTTGCCTGGTGAATCCCATGGACGGAGAAGCCTGGTAGGCTACAGTCCATGGGGTTGCAAAGAGTCGGACACGACTGAACAACTTCACCTTCACCTTCATAGATAAATATGTGTAAGGATGTGTATATATACATGTAGGTGTGCATATAACTATATGTGTATATATGTTTATGTGTGTTCATGAGTATATATATGTGTGTATATCTATCTATAGGTATAAAAATCTTCCAAGCTCAGGTTAGAAAGTATGGAAGGTAATATACTGTGTTTTAACCACCTGGTATAACACCCAGTACAATATAATATTTCAATAGAAGTTTTAACTCTTAAATTTATTATGTTTTGAGTTTCTTAAATAAACTCTTTTCAAATTATATTTTACACTAAAGTCATTTAGAAATTGTTTTCTGAGAGCAGGAAGCCAAGAGTACTGGGTTCCAGTCCTGGCTCTGCCGCTGTCTGGCAGCACATAGCTTCTCTGAGTCAAAGTTTCCTATCTGTAGATTTCCCTGGCAGTCCAGTGGTTAAGACTCTGTGCTCCCAGTGCAGGGGGTATGGGTTCAATCCCTGATCAGGGTAGTAAGATCTCACACACTGCATGGCAAAAAAAAAAAAAGTACTAAAAGTGCCTAAAAACAAAATCAAATGACAAAGTTCCCTATCTACAAAATGAAGGAGTTTGACTTAATGCCTTATCAGGGTTGTTCCTGCTCAGAAGACTTAAAATGTCAAATCAAATCACTTTTAAAAGAATAGCTTTATATTTAAAGTAGATTTGATGTTCTAGTGCCTTTTTTCCATCCTAAAAGCCTTGTAAAATTATTTTCCCCAAGTATCAATGAGAATAATAAAAGTTGATTTCATATGACCTCTAGTTTAACGAATGCACTAAAGCAGTACGATTATGAAACATCACTGGTAATTCTTAGTGTCCCACATCAATTAAAAGCTCAGAAATGGAAAAGACTGCATATTCTCTCTACGTTTAGTGGGCTAGATAGACAATGCACCATGAAAGGAATCAGTTATAGAGACCCGACAGAAGCTATTTCTGTAAAGGGCAAACTAAGGTCCAGTTTCAACATATCCTTTGGAAATGCCTGGGAGTTAGGTTCCAGAGACCTCACCGAAGATTCAACTGTTTATTCTGGCAAAAGCCCACAATTGCAATATTTAGCTGCCACTGGGGAGAAAACAATGACAGAGGAGCTGAAGACTTTCTCAGATGATTCCAAAGTTGTCAGTTAAAATCCTAACAACTGAAGTCAATGGAGAAACAAAAAGAAACAGTTACAGAACTTTTAGATCTAATTTATTATTTCAAAATTGATTTCTCTATCCTGGTCATTTCCTATCATCAGGGCAAAGTGAATTAGATTCAAGGCACAGGAAAGAGTAACAGTATTTTACATTAAAGGATAAGTCTCAAAAACATTGGGTGTGAATGAGTTAGAATAGAAAATAATGAGTGGCGAAGAGAAAGGTTGGGGGTACTGGGGACAACAGGACTTCATTCTCCGGAATCTGTGTGACAATTGAAAACAAAATACCTATGTACCTACAGTGGTGCATCGTGTGCCTGCTCACTCGCTCAGTTGTGTCTGACTCTTTGCAACCTCATGGACTGTAGCTCACCAGAAGCCTCTGTCCACGGAATTTTCCGGGCCAGGATATTGGAATGGGTTCTCAATTCCTTCTCCAGGGGATTTTTTCTGACCCAGGAATCAAACCTGCGCCTCCTGCATCTCCTGCATTGCAGGTGGATTCTTTACCACTGAGTCACCTAGGAAGCCCTGCCTATGGCGGAAAATGGCCTAAAGTAGGCATAGAAGAAATGGTAATGGCCATCGTTATTCTTATACAGGCCACTATCACAAAGTCTCCAAACGCATTCTTTCTCCATATGAAAGGAAGAGTACTCAGAGAATAAGTCAGTATGATTTTCTCTCCCTTTGTTGGAGGAAGTTTTATTTTGTGTGAATGTGCCTAATTTCTTATCTTTTCATCACTTATACAGGCAAACTTCGGAGATACTGCAGATTCAATTAGATACCACCACAAAAAGCAAATATCACAATAAGGCAGGTCACACGATTATTTCGACTTCCTGGTGCGTATAAACGTATATGGGGAAAAAAGGTATATGATATACTGATAGTCTATTAAGTGTGCAATAGCATTATGTCTAAAAAAATGTATATTCCTTAATATTTCTGGTCACACCCTGCGACATATGAGATCTTAGCTTCCCAACCAGGGGTTGAAGCTGTGCCCTTGGCTGGACTGCCGACCACTGGACTGCCAGGGAATTCCCTGCATTCACTCTTTTTGTAGATAATATCAAACTATTTTCCCAGCACCACCCCACCCAGCTTTTTTCCCTCTTCTATTCTTTTCTCTCTAAGACGCTTTGGTACTCTTCTCCAGAAGGTCAGTTACTACCTCTTAATTGAATACAATAGACTCATTGACTTATTTCACGTTAGGGAGGATTAAAGAAGGCATTTTCTTCATGAATTCCTATGCAAGTCCAGGTCCTCCTCAGACACTAAAGGGTTTTTTTTTTGGCTACAGAAACATAATTTGCGGGATCCAGGGATTGAGCCCTGGGGCCACGGCAGTGAAAGCAGAGTCCTAACCACTGGACCGCTAAGGAATTCCCCAGGTATTACAGTTGATCTAAGCCTAGTTAAGCCTTCATGTATACCTTATGCCAATGATGCTATCTTCTGCACACTATGAAAAAAACAGTTTTCCCTTTTCCTGTTGATGGTCAGAAACCCAGGAGCCAAATTTACCCATTGGCAGTAGGTAAATAGTTCAGTGCTCCTAGAGTATGTCTACACCACACAGTAGGAGTCCCTGGGGACACGTGTTAGCAACGTGGGTGTCAGAATTCCTTTGGGGAGGCCAAGGAACTGCATTTTAAACAAATATTCACACCAAGAGACCACTGCACACTAAATTTTGAAACCTCTGGTGTAATGCTATCAATAGATGACACTGCATTTTAGCTTTCATGTCTGACTCAACACCCTTACCATTGTGTTCTTCCCTCGATACCCATTTTTTTTTAAAGAATATTTATTTACTTTTAGCTGCGTTGGGTGTCTGTTTCTGCATGTGAGCTTTCTCTAGTTGTGGCCGGCGGGAGCCACTCTCCAGCTGCCATGTGAAGGCTTCTCACCGCGGTGGTCTTTCTCGTTGTGGAGCAGGTGCTAGAATGCATGGGCTCAGTAGCTGTGGCTCATGGGCTCAGCCACCCCACGACATGTGGGATCCTCCCAGACCAGGGCAAACCAGTGTCCCCTGAAGTACAAGGTGGACCCTCAACCACTGGATCCCCAGGGAAACCCCTGTCACCCAATGTTTAATCCATGGACTACTGTCGTATTTTATGTGTACATATCAATCACCCACGATCATTTCTGGTTCAGGAGGTGGACTGGCTGATAAACTGATAAATGCTTAACTAGATATACAGAAAGAAAAAGTTTCTCTGGTGTCCCGTAACTACAGATACCACTAGTCACTTATGAAATGATCAAAAAGAGATGAGAAAGAGACAAACTACTGGATACAGCTTTACATTTTATATTAAGCCATCTTATAGTTTCATCATGACAAATTTAAAGGACCAATAGATGGGTTTTGACTAGCACTCCAGAAATAAATTCTTTGTTTCCCGCTCACAGTTCCCAAACCAAGCCTAAGGACTGTTCAGAAAGAGCTCACAGCACTTCAGGTAATCCTACCTGGGGTTTGCATGACCTTGCATTTCAAAAAGTTACTTGTTAAAAAGAACTACTGTAGTGTAAAAAAGGAAACTAACTGGCCATCATCAACTTCTCAAAGTTATGATGATGCTCCTTTCTTCAGTAGAAGGGACTGGAATAGCAGAAAATTGAGTTCCTTCTATTTCAGCTCAGATTCCGGCCACCCACAGAGGAACATGCAGCATTCCTGATCAGAGCGGCCAGTTTTCAATCCTGTGCCAAAAAGAGCCGGAGAGAAAACTGGCACAGGTCGTCTGTTTATTGTGCACAGACAAGCTGCAAAAACAAGATCTAAATTTTCTGAAGTTTACCCACTGCAAGGGCTGGCTGCTTTATGCACAGAGGAAGAGAGCAGGCAGAGTCCAAACAAACTGTGCAAGAAGCAGAACAGAGCAGAGAATCTTGCCACAGGGATAGAGCAAGAGTAGCAGAAACAACCAGGCAACAGTACTGGAGTGGGTGCCATTGCCTTCTCCCAACAAACTGAAAAATCAGATGTAACAGGAAGAAATATTTGGGTTCTACTATTTATTAGGGCTTCCCTGGTGGCTCAGTGGTAAAGAATCCACCTACAATGCAGGAACCAAAGGAAACGTGGGTTCGATCCCTGGATTGTGAAGATCCCCTGGAGGAGGGCATGGCAACCCACACCAGTATTCTTGCCTGGAGAATCCCATGGACAAAGGAGCCTGGTGGGCTACAGTCCTTGAGATCACAAAGAGTCGGACATGACTAAAGCGACCTAGCATGGCACAGCCCTTACTATGCTTACTTTGATTCTGACAAATACATGCCATCTAGAAAAGAAAACTCCTAGGGTAAGTCAATGATCAAAAGTGTGCAAAACAGATCACCACTCTGTTTTAAAACATTTAAACATTTGGTATTTGTCATTGTTGGATTTTATCACAATTTGCTTGGGCAAAGCATTAAAAAATTAATACTACATTATAAAAATGCCCACCTAAATTTTGTCTGGCTTCCAGAAGGTAATCATACAGTATCTTTCATGTAATAGTCAATGCTTATATGCTAGTAGCTCTTACTGTGTGTCAGGCCCTATGCTAAGCGCTTCACATATATTAACTCATTTCATCATTAGAACAATGCAGAATAGTGGTATTATTATTATTCCCATTTTACAAATGAGGAAACTGAGGCACAGTTTCTCACTATCTTTCAGCTCTAGAGTGCAGCTTTTTAATCACACTCAACATACATACAGCAGTCATTACCATTTTGGGGGTTATAGTGATCTGAATTTCATCCTGCTACTAAGTCGCTTCAGTCGTGTCCAACTCTGTGCGACCCCATAGACAGCAGCCCACCAGGGTCCCCCGTCCCTGGGATTCTCCAGGCAAGAGTAGTGGAGTGTGGTGCCATTGCCTTCTCCACTTGAGAGTGTGTATATATACAGTTAGGAATTTCATCCTAACTGTATATATATATATATATATATATATTAATATATATCATATATTAACATATAATTAATTTTAATAAGTATTATAATTCATATATATATATATTTGCTGCACCACATGGCTTGCAGAATCTCAGTTCCCTGATAAGGGATTGAACCAGGGCCATGGCAATAAAAGCCCAGAATCCTAACTACTAGACCACGAGGGTACTCCTATCTTACTCATATTTTTGAAGGTGAATTACCAGATAAAAACATAATGATTTGTATGTTTATGTAAGTACTTCAGTTGACATGAGCTTCCCTGGTGGCTCAGCAGTAAAGAATCCGCCTGCAATGCAGGAGACATGAGTTCGATCCCTGGGTCAGGAAGATCCCCTGGAGAAGGAAATGGCAACCCACTTCAATATCTTTGCCTGGGAATCCCATGCACAGAGGAGCCTGGAGGGCTACAGTCCACGGGGTTGCAAAAGAGTTGGGTACGATTTAGCGACTAAACAACAAGCTCAATTGATGCTGTATCCCACTTATTCAAAAAATTATACTGCATTTGCGTAACAGCACAAAGACTGTTTCTAACATGAAAAATTCATCCACCAACAATGTAACTGCTGCTTTTGCTTTTATGCAAACATCACCGTGGTAAAGCAAAAATTAGGAGTGCTTAGTATAGCTGAAGCCATAGATCAGCGTGCCCCAGACCAAGAAAATATCAGTTACACAGCAATAGCTATAAGAGAGAAACTCTTCAGGAGTAGCTGAAGAGAAGGAAAGGCTTGAGACCAAGTCTAAGAACCAAAATCCAAAGAGGAAATAGAACTTATTTTAGCAGAAGGAGAGTGGACTTCAGCTTCAAATGAAAAAAAATAAAATTAGAAATGAGGGGAGTTTTAGGTGGTTTTGGAGGCTCCAGTTGATGTGTCTGCAAATACATGAGGAGTCTGCTTATTAGAATGGCTGCAAATTCAGTAATTACACAGTGATATTTCAAGTAGCTGTAGACAAAACAACTTCCAATAAATTCAGCGGAGACTTCTGAGAGTTCTAGTCTCTAAAAGACAGAGTTGATGGTGGCAGTGGCCAAAGAGAAGGTGAGAAGCAGGTAGTTTTCCATGGGGGCCAGGCTTGGATACTAAGAGCTCGATAAACACATGTCAAGTTGAGGACCACATACCCAGGGCTCACCTAGAGTGGGGGCTGCATCACCTAGATCTAGAATATCTACAGCCTCTACATCCCTGGAGAGGGATGAGCCTCAAAAGGGCAAAGCCAGGACCACTACACAGAGTTCTGTGTGTTGTTCACTGAACAAGGATGCTTGGCCGGGAAGAAAGTGGAAAGTGCATTCAGTACCGTTTTTCTGTCCACATTGTACAGCACAGCTACCTCCTGCCACAGGAAGGAAGGGGTGCCTTTTTCTAATTTGGACAAGGTGACATATGACTTTAGCAGCTCTGGAGAGCAGTGAAATAAGAAGGAGCCACCGCAACCTGACCGACAGGTATGGGAGGCCGTGGGAGGCCATGGAGGCACCAAGGGAAGGAATCTGCGTCCTGATGCTCGCTGCCAGGATCCGCCATCTTCTTGGGAGGCCTCCCTCTCTGTTTTCCTCACACAGAACCTTTCTTCAAAAGCACACACATTCCTTCCACATAGTTAAAGTTCATGCTGACAGATTAGGAAGCATTTCCTTCTAATGATGATGGATAATCAAAGAGCCATTACAGGGCACCATCTGGCAAATTCTGCAGGATGAATGCCTTTCAAATAGGAAGACATAAATCTGCAGTCAGAGAACTGAGTAATTTAAACACAGTAGAGGCAGCTGAGGGATAGGGGATCTTCAGGGACTGATTTCTCCCCTTTGTTTTACAGAGTAAAATGATAACAAACTACTTCGATTGGTAGTGGTTCAGTCACTAAGTTGCGTCAGACTTGTTTTTGACCCCATGGACTACAGCCCGTCAGGCACCTCTGTACATGGGATTTCCCAGGCAAGAATACTGGAGTGGGTTATCATTCCCTTCTCCAGGGAGATGTTCCTGACCCAGGGATCGAACCCAGGTCTCCTGCATTACAGGCAGATTCTTTACTGACTGAGCCACCAAGGAAGCTCCCTAGTGGGGGATAATAAGGCATTTTATTAGCTTAGTTTAAACTTTCATTAAAAAATCACCTCTGAATAGCTTGATTATAGGGTGATTTCTGTTTTCTTTGCTCTATGTTTCCATAATTTTCCCAAGTTGTCTGTAATGATTATGTGTCATTTTCATAATCAGAAGAAATATATATATATATATATTTTTTTCCCCCTTGTTTCCTTGTTCCCTCTACCTCCAGAAAGGACTGGATTCATCCAGGAAAGCAGCTCTAAAAAAGCCTGGCAGGACTGATCACTGTCTGGGCAAGAATAAAGTCCAGCGATATAAATGGAGAAGATAACACTCAGTGCATGAAAGACGGGCCAGGCACCTTCACTTCCCATGAAGCCCAGGCCAGGCTTCATAGAACAGGGTGACTGTATCTCCTCTCAATTCACTAACAAGCACCCCAGGCATGATGAACACGTGATTATGTACTCCAGCATTTGATCCAACGCCTGACACACAGTATCTGCTCCAGATGTGCTTTTTGAAGAAACTGGGGATGATTTTATAGAAGCCTCAGCATTCCAACTAAGATCACAGCCTCTGGAGTCCAACAGGTATGGTTGTTTATGGAAAAGGATAAGCCTTTGCTCATGGTAAATTCTCTGAGCCTCAGTTTCCTTCACTTTAAGGTAGGAATAATAATACTACCTCATAAAGTTGTGAATACTAAATAAAATAATGAACATAAAATACATATAGCACAGTGCCTGGCACATACAAAGTGCTGGGTCGATCCGATGGTTCTACTTCTGTGTATATACCCGAAAGAACTGAAATCAGGGCTTCATTCAAAGGGGTACTTGTGTATCAGTGTTCATAGCAGCATGACTCACAGTAGTCAGAAGGTAGAGATGGAAATAGTATGTATCAATAGCACACAAAACATGCGATGTACACACAGTGGAATACTATTCAGCCTTAAGGAGGAACAAAATTCTGATACATACTACAACATAGATAAACCTTGAAAATAATATGCTAAGTGAAATAAGTTAGTTACAAAAGAAAAAAAATTATATGATCCTATTTATAGGAGATGCACAGATCAGGCAAATTCATGAAGAACACGCAGAATGGAGGCTGCCAGGGGAAGGGAGAAGTTGGGAGTTATTTTTATTGGCTACAGAGTTTCTGTTTGTGATGATGAAAACATCCTGGAAATGAACAGAGGTGATAGCTGGTCAACAGTAAAGGTACTTATTGCCACTGGTTGTATATCTAATAATGGTTAAAATAGTGAATCTTATGTATATTTTATCACAATTAAAAAGTGCTGGGTTAATGGCAAAAAACTTCTTCTGTTATTATTAATAATAGTAATAGTTCATTCAAAGTGCAGGCAGCTCATAACTTCTAAGTCCTGACTCCTAGAAGAGTTAGGACAGACTTCCCTGGTGGCCCAGTGATTGAGACTCTGGGCTTCCACTGCAAGGGGCATGATTTTGATCCCTGGTTGAGGAACAAAGATAATGAACACCTCGAAATGTGGCCAAAGAAACAATAGAAATTATATATTAGAAAAAGAGTGATGAGAAAATATCCCATGAGAGGGTTTGGTGAGGGACAACAGGGAAGGAAGGAACCACCAAGGTATGGCAAACTTGAAGAGGCCCAGAGTAAGACTGGTCTGAAGCAAATCCTAGAAAATTTGAGGGTCAAAGTTGGTGAGTCAGATCAAGACACAGGGGAGAAACGGAGCTACAGAAAGGAAAATATTAAATAAGGCCCTTGTGGTTGCAACTGCCACTCAAGAGGACTGAACGTAGCTGGGGACTTTATTGGCTTGTGCACCTCAAGTGCAGGGAGAGCTCCAGCTCCAGGCAGGCTGCATCTCGTGAGCAAATGACATCATCATGATCCAGCCATCCATCTATCACTGGGCTGCTTCCATGCTGTCTTCCTTCTCCCAGGCCCTTCCCAGGCAGGGGTCACATGGTCCCTGGCAGCTGCAGCTGAGAGGTTGTTTTTCCAAGATTGACTCTGGTTTTCATGGCTTGGATCACAAACCCACCCCTGAACCAACTGTTGAGGCCAAGGTAACAGAATATGCTGATCAGCCATGAGTCTCCTGAGTGTGCCATATGGAGGGGCTGCTGGCAGAATAAGGAAGAAGACATGCTGCTCTGGCAAAAAGACTGAATGTCTACCAACAGCAGACAGGAGTGGGAACAAAGTGAGGGAGTCATAGGCAATTACCACAGAGGAGACTGGAGGGTGTGCGGTTTAGTTTTATTGCTTACCTGCAATTAGCAATGGATGAGTCAGGATGGTTTAAAGGGACAGGATCATATTCAGCTATGGGCCAGAGCTCCTCCTGTACTGAGTTTCAACAGGGTTGTCTGAATCTCATCAATATTCCCACTCTGCAGTTAAGAGTCGTGCAGTGAAAATCAGGAGGTTGGTTTCTAGTGCCGAGACACACCAAAGAGCAGTGAAACTGACATAAGACACACATCTGTCTCAGCTTCTGATGTGGTACTAGTAGTAAAGGACACATCTGCCAAAGCAGGACGCACAGGAGATGTGGGTTCCATCCCTGGGTTGGGAAGATCCTCCGGAGGAGGGCATGGCAAACCACTCTGGTATTTTTGCCTGGAGAATTCCATGGACAGAAGAGCCTGGAGGGCCACAGTCCATATGGTCACAAAGAGTCAGACACAACTGAAGTGACTTGGCACACATACTATTAATAATAACATACATCTCTCTGAGCCTCAGTTTCCTCAGTACAGAAAGAGGTTTTGAGGACTTTGCTGGTCGTTCAGTGGCTAAGACCCCAATGCAAGGGGCCTGAGTTTGACCCCTGGTCAGGGAACTAGATCCCACATGCTGCCACCAAGACCTGATGCAGCCAAATAAATAAATATTCAATAAGAGAGAGAGAGAGAGGAGGAATTTCAAGGCATCTATGACCTCAAGTCTGAGCCTCAATCCTAAACAACTATAATTCAGTTAAAATGCCAACTCAAAGGGTGGGTGAGCATATTATATATGGTGATATATATGTGAAAGCATTTTGTAAATTATGAAGAGGCATATCATTTAGTTACAGTTTTTAAGGTCAAAAGATAGGTGAGGTTAAAAAAAAAGGATGGGCTTGAATGGAGATAAGTTGGAAAAGGAAATAAAACTAGGCCAGGCAGAATGAAAATTTCATAATTTGTATCTAGCTGTAAGGATGTGAGAGTTGGACCATAAAGAAGCACTGAAGAATTGACGCTTTCAAATTGTGGTGCTAGAGAAAACTCTTGAGAGTCCCTTGTACTGCAAGGAGATCAAACCAATTAATCCTAAAGGAAATCAACCCTGAATATTCATTGAAAGGACTGATGCTAAAACAGAAGCTCCAGTACTTTGGCCACCTTATGTGAAGAGCCAACACATTGGAAAAGACCCTGATGCTGGGAAAGATTGAGGGCAGGAGAAGAAGGGGATGACAGAGGATGAGATGTTTGGATGGCATCATCGATTCGATGGACATGAGTTTGAGCAAGCTGCGGGAGATAGCGAAGGACACAGAAGCCCGGCACGCTGCAGTCCATGGGGTCGCAAAGAGTCGGACTGACTTAGTGACTAAACAACAATCTTTACTTCACTACTGCTCTTGACACTGCTGTCCTAATCTTCATTTTGAAACTTCCTGTGCCTTGGCTCTGGGGACACCACTACCACATGAGTCTCCTCTTATCTTAACATTCCTTTTGGGACTCCCCTTTCCCTACCCACCCTCGGAAACAATCACATTCGCAGGTGCTCCTTTCTCCTTGGATGTTGTCAACCACGCTCATAGTCCTGACTCCGTGGCCATGCCCCTGCTACGTATCTCTAGCCTGGATTGTTCTCTGAGTTTCAGCCCACTGCACATCACTCCAATCATTCCAATACCCCATATCCCCAAATGGAAGCTTCCTCTCCCTCAACCTTCTCCCTAGTCACCCTTTCCCCATCTCAGGCAGTCACAAGGTGAGACCTCACCTCCCTCCTCCCTCGTCTTTTTGGCCACGCCCCACCTCACACTCTTCCTTGCTCTGGGCCTTGTCTCTTCACGTGATTCTCAGTCCTCCTTAAAGATTCAGCTCACACGTCGGCTTCTTCAAGATGACTTTCCCAAACCCCTGGATTGAGGAGAAGAGTCCATCTAGTGCCCTGGGCATAACTACCTCCTGACTTTTTACCAGATATTACAGAAGCATCTGCCTGGAACTGTCCTCCAAATTCCCGTCCACCCTCACCTAAGTTCCCCCTAGGTTCTTCAAAGGCATAGGCTGCTTTTATCTCTTATGCCTGGCACAGTGTTCAGTTCATACTGACTGAATTAAACCAATCTTTACCAATTGCACACCCCAGGTGGCGCTGGTGGTAAAGAACCTGAATGCCAATGCCGGAGACACAAGGGACTCCGGTTAGATCCCTGGGTCAGGAAGATCCCCTGGTGGAGGAAATGGCAACCCATTCCAGTATTCTTGCCTGGGAAATGCCATGGACAGAGGAGCCTGGCAAGCTACAGCCCATGGGGTCTCAAGAAGAGACACAGCATGTATGCATCACTAGTTGTGATGAGGCCAAATAAGAACATTCTGCTTGCAATGAAAAGAATTTGTAGGGGAATTCTGTGGTGGTCCAGTGGTTTGGACTCTGAATTTTCACTGCCGTGGCTCTGGTTCAGTCCTTGGTCAAGGAGTTAAGATACTGCAAGCCATGGGGTGCAGACAAAAAAAACAAACAAAAAAAAAACAAAAAAAGAATTTGTTATTTTTTAGGAGTCAGTATAGATATTTTAATCCAAGCACTCAGCACTGATGAAGTTGAAGAAGGGGAGGCTCAAACATCAAAACTATGAAAGAGAGGATGCAGCAGATTCTAAATTTACACTAGGTTATTTATTTTGAGAACTACGCACATGCATTTTTTAACCAGTGATCACATTTTGAGTCTTAAATAGGAGCAGTTGTTTTTTTTTCTAGTAGTTAACCACATAGAAACTGCTAACAAATTAAAATCTATAATCTTAAAATTCTTTGGGTTACTGTTTCTTTTGAAACTTTGATTTCCAAGATACACATTTTCAGTCTAAAAAAAGAAAGAGAGGGTAAGACTTCACGCTTCCATGTAGGGATCATTTTCTTTTGCATCTCTCACCCTGTTGCTGACATTTGCAATAAGAAGTAAAATATCATCTAAAGCCTTTAAAGGAAAAGTTATTGAACAATTATGTTGAATTATGCTAATTAGCAGTTTGAAGTATTAAATATGTCAGAAATGTAATAAGAAATTTAAAATAGTATATGTTGTCTATCTATTTTTTTTAAATAGCATCATTTAAAGTTAGTTGATAGATGAAATATTCATTGGTACATCTGGTTTTGGATGCTGATCAAAGATGGTAAGGCTAGCTTTACACAGAAAATGCCAGAAACACTCCATGATGGCATTGGCCTGTTCACTTATTTTAAACAGAAAAGCCAAAAGAAAAATCTCAAATCTTATTTAGTGTAATTTTATTTTCCTCTTAAAACACAAATGCCAAATACAGTCAAAAATATAAAACAATTTTTCTTTTTCCCTTCTGCATTGTAAAAGTCAGTGGTAGTCACCTCATTTATTACGAGCAGTCCTGAGAAAACCCAGAATATAGTGTAAGTGGAAGGAGAAAGGCAAAAACAGATTTCAGAAATCCAAGTGTTATAAATGAAGCTCTGAGAACAGAAAGCGCATGGCTGTGACACTTATGCACACGCATGTGCAATTTATCTCCAGTTGTTTGTTTTTTTTTAAGCTGTGAATCCCATTAAAGCATGCCATCATAATTAAAATATGATCTGGCTCCAAATTTAACATCAAGGAACTAACACAGGGCAATTACGGGCTCCAAGCCATGCCTGCTGCTATGCGGATCATATTCAAAGTATTCTTAGTCTATTTTTTGAGGAGGCAGCATTGTTTCTATTAATATGTATTAATTAACTATAACTGCTTAGAAGCAGACACAAAGCTATGCAAGATTTTGGTTACAGAGAAAACTATAACAAAGACAGGAAAATGGGGAAAATCTAAAAGACCATTAATAGGGGCTTGACTAAATTATGGTACATCCATATATAGGCCAGATGGCAGCAGGGGTCATTCTGCCATTTGGGAGATTTAAATCAGATCAAAATCTCTTCTCATGAGGAAAGAGAAGCCCAGCATCCACCCCAAATTCTCCAGGGGTTCCTGGGAGTCCACAGCTCCTCCTGTTCCCTCTGCCTCTGGATTCCAGCCCCCAGGGAACACTAGCTCTCTTTCCTCTCCTTCTTTTTATCATTCATAACTCATTCCTTCTCTGTTCACTGAACCACACAGTCCTTTTTTGTTGATGTCCACAAATAATGTTCACACCTCTTATGTGTCAGGGACTCTAATATCTGTTTGGGGAGATTAGCAAGGGAAGGCCATGGTGGGAAAAAGACAGACAGAAAAATTACTGCAACATAATCAACATAGCAACTAACTAAAACAAGGCTTCCTATCCTTAGAAGACCCTGGTTATTCTTCCAACTTCGCCATCAAAAACAGGAATTTCGTTTTGGCCTCAGCTTCCCATCCTGTTGAGGCTTAGCTTTCTCCAAAATCCTTTTTGTTTTTATTGTTGTCATTTTTATTTGGGGGATTTTATTTTATTTATTTTTTTGGCTGCACCTTGAAGCTTGCAGAATCTTAGTTCCCTGACCAGAGGTTAAACCCATGCCTCCTGCAGAGGAAGCATGGAGTACTAACTACTGGACCACGAGGAAATTCCCTATTTGAGGATTTTATCTCAGTATTGTTCTTCTTGTATCTTTTTTTTTTTTCACAGCTTTACTGAGGTATCAGATCAGATCAGATCAGTCGCTCAGTCGTGTCTGACTCTTTGGGACCTCATGAATCGCAGCACGCCAGGACTCCCTGTCCATTACCAATGCCCAGAGTTCACTGAGACTCACGTCCATCGAGTCAGTGATGCCATCCAGCCATCTCATTCTCTGTTGTCCCCTTCTCCTCCTGCCCCCAATCCCTCCCAGCATCAGAGTCTTTTCCAATGAGTCAACTCTTAGCATGAGGTGGCCAAAGTACTGGAGTTTCAGCTTGAGCATCATTCCTTCCAAAGAAATCCAGGGCTGATCTCCTTCACAATGGACTGGTTGGATCTCCTTGCAGTCCAAGGGACTCTCAAGAGTCTTCTCCAACACCACAGTTCAAAAGCATCAATTATTCGGCGCTCAGCCTTCTTCACAGTCCAACTCTCACATCCATACATGACCACAGGAAAAACCATAGCCTTGACTAGACGGACCTTTGTTGGCACAGTAATGTCTCTGCTTTTCAATATGCTATCTAGGTTGGTCATAACTTTCCTTCCAAGGAGTAAGCGTCTTTTAATTTCATGGCTGCAGTCACCATCTGCAGTGATTTTGGAGCCCAGAAAAATAAAGTCTGACACTGTTTCCACTGTTTCCCCATCTATTTCCCATGAAGTGATGGGATTGGATGCCATGATCTTCGTTTTCTGAATGTTGAGCTTTAAGCCAACTTTTTCACTCTCCACTTTCACTTTCATCAAGAGGCTTTTGAGTTCCTCTTAACTTTCTGCCATAAGGGCGGTGTCATCTGCATATCTGAGGTTATTGATATTTCTCCCGGCAATCTTGATTCCAGCTTGTGTTTCTTCCAGTCCAGTGTTTCTCATGATGTACTCTGCATATAAGTTAAATAAACAGGGTGACAATATACAGCCTTGATGAACTCCTTTTCCTATTTGGAACCAGTCTGTTGTTCCATGTCCAGTTCTAACCGTTGCTTCCTGACCTGCATACAAATTTCTCAAGAGGCAGATCAGGTGGTCTGGTATTCCCATCTCTTTCAGAATTTTCCACAGTTTATTGTGATCCACACAGTCGAAGGCTTTGGCATAGTCAATAAAGCAGAAATAGGTGCTTTTTTGGAACTCTCTTGCTTTTTCCATGATCCAGTGGATGTTGGCAATTTGATTTTTGGTTCCTCTGACTTTTCTAAAACCAGCTTGAACATCAGGAAGTTCACGGTTCACATATTGCTGAAGCCTGGCTTGGAGAATTTTGAGCATTACTTTACTAGCGTGTGAGATGAGTGCAATTGTGCGGTAGTTTGAGCATTCTTTGGCATTGCCTTTCTTTGGGATTGGAATGAAAACTGACCTTTTCCAGTCCTGTGGCCACTGCTGAGTTTTCCAAATTTGCTGGCATATTGAGTGCAGCACTTTCACAGCATCATCTTTCAGGATTTGGAATAGCTCAACTGGAATTCCATCACCTCCACTAGGCTTTGTTTGTAGTGATGCTTTCTAAGGCCCACTTGACTTCACATTCCAGGATGTCTGGCTCTATGTCAGTGATCACACCATCGTGATTATCTGGGTTGTGAAGATCTTTTCTGTACAGTTCTTCTGTGTATTCTTGCCATCTCTTCTTAATATCTTCTGCTTCTGTTAGGTCCATACCATTTCTGTCCTTTATCGAGCCCATCTTTGCATGAAACGTTCCTTTGGTATCTCTGATTTTCTTGAAGAGATCCCTAGTCTTTCCCATTCTGTTGTTTTCCTCTATTTCTTTGCATTGATTGCTGAAGAAGGCTTTCTTATCTCTTCTTGCTATTCTTTGGAACTCTGCATTCAGATGTTTATAGTTGACATTTAATGCTGCAGAAGTTTAAGGTGTACCTCATGCTGATTTGATACACATATATTACAAAATACTACCACTATAGGTTAGTTAAAACCTCCATCTCATCATGTAATTACCATATTTTGTGTGTGTGTGTGGTGAGAACATTTAAGATCTATTCTCTCAGTAACTTATAAGTATATAATACAGTATTAGTAACTATAATGACACGCTGTACATTAGATACCCAGAATTTATTCATCTTTTAACTGGAAGTTTATATTCATTGATGGGGTTCCCTGGTGGCTCAGATGATTAAGAATCTGCCTGCAATGTGGGAGACCTGAGTTCGATCCCTGGGTTGGAAAGATCCCCTGGAGAAGGGAACTGGTACCCAGTCTAGTATTCTGGCCTGAAGAATTCCATCGACTGTATAGTCCATGAGGTGGCAAAGAGTCAGACATGACTGAGCGACTTTCACTTTATACTTTTGCTCACCCTCAGCTCGTGGTAACCACCACTGTACTCTCTGTTCCAATGACTTTGGCTTTTTTAGATCCCCTGTGTAAGCGATATCACACAGTATTTGTCTTTCTCTAACTTATTTCACTTAGCATCATGCCCTCAAGATCCATCCATGTTGTCACAAATTACAGAATTTCCTTCTTTCTCATGACCGAGTAATATCCCATTGTATCTGTGTACCTTGTCTTCTTTACCCTTTCATCTGCTAATGGACACACAATGGTTTCCATATCTTAGCTATTGTGAATAACAGCTACAATGAACATGGGAGCAGAAATGCTGGGATCTTGTTTTCATTTCCTTTGTATATATACCCAGATGTGGGATTGCTGGATCACACTGTAGTACTGTTTTTAATTTTCCAAGAAACCTCCATACTGTTTTCCATGTGGCTGAACCAATTTCCATTCCACCAACTTCCATCCCACCAACAGTGCACAGTGTTTCCTTTTCTTGAAGCCAACACTGATCTTTTGTCTTTTTGATGACAACCATTCTAACAGGTGTGAGATGATATCTTATTGTGGTTTATCTTTGCATTTCCCTGGTATTAGTGATCCTGAGCACCTTTTCATGTACCTGCTGACCATCTGTATGTCTTCTTTAGAAAAATGTCTATTGAGTTCCTCTACTCATTTTTGTTTTTTTTAAAGACCTCATTCAGCATCATGATCAGACTATTACATTTAGCAATCAACAGCATGGGTGCAAAAAAAAAAATCTACATTAAAACTCTTTGTTGGAATGCTTTATACTTTTCAGAGAACAGAAACTAAAATAATCTGTTATACAATTAGTCACAAGTACAGTCCTAGAGTTTTTTGCCCATACACGTGAGTATTGTCTAAAACATGTCATCTTTGTAGCACAGCCCCTGCCACCACTGTGCTTGGCTGAGTTCACAAATCTGCTATAATCTGTAGCTTCCCTGTCACTTCTCTGGCTCTCCTCTCCTGCTAAGCATTGTTTCCTGGCAATAATTAAAACCTTCTGCCAATGCCATAGCCACTGCTGTGCTGGAACCACCATAGCCACCTTGGCTTCATGGTTTGGCAAAGTATTGGCCTCCACCACCTCAGGAGCCAGAACTTCTGTCTCCAAAGTTTTCTTCTTTCATGGGTCCAACATTTGAATATTGATTGTTGTAACTGCCAAAATCATTGCAGCTTCTGCCACTTCCAAAATTGCTTGCATCATTACCAAATCCATTATAACCATCCCCACTGCCACCATATCCGCCACCACCACGGCTGCCACCAAAGCCACCTTGACCACAGAAGCTTCCTCCATGACCAAAGTTGTCATTCCCGCCAAAACCACCTCCATGACCACCACCAAAGTTTCCAGAACCACTTTGACCTCTCTGGTTGGATGAAGCACTAGCCATCTCTTGCTCAGACAGGACCTTTCTCACTTCACAGTTGTGGCCATTCACATTGTGGGATTTGTGAATGACAGTCTTGTCTACGGAGTCATGGTCATCAGAGGTTACAAAAGCAAAGCCTCTCTTTTTGCCAATACCTCAGTCAGTCATGATTTCAATCACTTCAATTTTGCCACACTGTTCAAAATAATCTCCCAGGTGATGTTCTTCAGTGTCTTCTTTAATACCACCAACAAAAATCTTTTTCACAGGTAAGTGGGCACCAGGTCTTTGCGAATCTCCTCTTGAGACTGCCCTTTTTGGTTCCACAAGTCTTCTGTCCACCCTGGGTGGCCTTGCACTCATGGCTGCATCCACCTTCTCCACTGTGGCATATGCGACAAACCCGAAGCCCCTGGAGCGCTTGGTGTTTGGATTCCTCATTACCACACAGTCTGTGAGCATGCCCCAATGCTCAACATGGCTCCTCAGACTCTCATCAGTTGTTTCAAAGCTCAATCCTTCAGTGAAGAGCTTCCATAGCTGTTTGGGCTCTTTGAGAGCCTCTGACTTAAACACGACGGCAGTGAAGTAGGGGTGTGGGGGAGACTTCAACAATGCTTTCTCAGTGGCGTCCGTGGGCAGAAAGCCTCTACTCATTTTTTAATCAAAATTTTTTCTCTTGAGAGGTATGATACTTTGTATACTTTAGATATTAACCCATTATCAAATATATACTTTGCAAATAATTTCTCCCATTCTATAGGTTGTCTTTTCATTTTATTAATTGTTTTGCTATGCAGAAGCTTTTTAGTTTGATGTAGTCCAACTTGCTTATCTTCGCTTTTGTTGCTCCAAATCTCGTTTCTTTCTAATGATAGACAGATCAGACATCTCTGAGTCACCTCCAGCCCATCCTGGTCATGCTCTTTTTTCATAACCAAAATGGTTCATCAAAGCTAAACAAAGCTGATGCTGTCACTTTCTACCAATCGTGAAGCTAGCCTTTCCTTTCTCCCTGCTGCACAAAACTGCAGCCATGCAAAAGGACACATCTCTACCATTATAAAAAATGTCTAAAATATAACTATAGCTATAGCTAATTGTGTGTGTGTGTATGTATGTATGTGTATATATACAGCTTCCTGGGTAGCTAAGCTGGCAAAGAATCCGCCTGCAATGCAGGAGACCCCAGTTCAATTCCTGGGTCGGGAAGTTCCCCTGGAGAAGGGATGGGCTACTCATTCCAGTATTCTTGGGCTCCCCTGGTGGCTCAGACAGTAAACAATCCACTTGCAATGCAGGAGACCTGGGTCTGATCTCTGAGTTAGGAAGATCCCCTGGAGGAGGGCATGGCAACCCGTTTCAGTACTCTTGCCTGAAAAATCCCCATGGACAGAGGAGCCTGGCAGGCTACAGTTCACGGGATTGTAAAGAGTCAGACATGACTGAGTGACTAAGCACAGCACAGCATATATATATATATATATATATGTATATGTATATTCTGGAGGAGGGCATGGCAACCCACTCCAGTATTCTTGCCTAGAGAATACCCATGGCAGAAGAGCCTGATGGGCTACAGTCCATGGGGACTGAGGGACTAAGCACAGCACACACACACACACATATATACACATACAGATATATAGATAGATAGATAGATATAGACAGGGAGATCAAAAGGGAGACTGAGTTTAAAAAGATATGTGGGGTCTTCCCTGGAGGCTCAGTGGTGAAGAATCCGCCTATCAAGGCAGGAGACATGGGTTCAGTCCTTGATCCGGGAAGATCCCACATGCCATGGAACAACTAAGCCTGTTAGCCACAACTGCTGAGCCTGTGCTCTTGAGCCTAGGAATTGCAACTACCAAGCCCACACACCCTGCAGCCCATGCTCCACAACAGGAGGAGCCTGAGCACTGCAACTAGACAACAGTCCCCATTTGCCACAACTACAGAGAAGTCTGCACAGCAACAAAGATCCAGCACAGCCATAAATAAATAAATAAAATTATTTTTTTAAAGATAAGTGTAGAAAGGAATATATAAATTGATTACATATAAACACATTTGTTTATATAATAAAAGAATAAAATCTATAAGGCTATACACCAATCCGTTCGTTACTGTTGATTTCTCTCTAGGAGGTGGGATTAAGGGAGAACTTTTAACTGTAACTCTATTGTACTATTTTTTTATATTCAGCATAAATGCCTTTATAATCAGAAAAACATTTTATTTGGGGGGAAAAAAGTTGATGCCAAAAAAGATGGGCTCAAATCACAGCTGAAGGGAAGGGATTTAACCTATATACTACAAAGTTACTGAGAAGTAGACTACTCAGCTTTCATGAAATCTTCCCCATAATTCTCATCAATAATGCCCCTAAATTTTGTGTTTATCAAATCCAGAGAACTGTGCAACAGAATGGAGAGGCAGTGAATATTATCATGAACAAAGACTCTGAGGGGAAAAACACTCAGTAGGGATAGGAAGACAGCGATGGTGTCTAAGACTGAAATTCTGGCTGAACAAGAGAAATCTGTATTGATGAGGAAGGAAAAGAAGAACAAGGAAATAAACTATTAATAATATGGCTGCATAGGGGGATTCCAGAAGAGATTTGGCCAAAACATTAAAAATAAAAAAGGAGGACCACACCCTCCAGGAACAAATACAAAAGGTAACATCCACTCATACATTCATGAAGCAACCCCCTGTAGCAGGCATGGTTCAGGTGCCAGGGTCTAGCCTGGAACAAGACAGGCAAGGGCCCTGTTGTTTTGTGGCTCCGGCAGGTCAGGGTTCTGTAAACAAGGAAGCATACACCAGCAAGACAGTTCCAGATAATGATAAGCAGCACAAAAACATTCTGTAGGGCTTCCCAGGTGGCGCTAGTGGTAAAGAACCTGCCTGCCAATGCAGGCGACGTAAGACATGTGGGTTTGATCCCTGGGTCGGGAAGATCCCCTAAAGAAGGAAATAGCAACCCATTCCAGTATTCTTTCCTGGAGAATCCCCACGGACAGAGGAGTCTGGGGGCTACAGTCCATGGGGTCGCAAGAGTCGGACACAACTTAGGACTAAACCACCACCACCACAAAGACATTAAAATCTAATGAAGTGTCAATGATTGGTGTGGGAGTACTTTTGACTGGGAGGCTTGAGGATGAGGCTGAATTGAGTTCATAACAGTCTAAGGAACCAACCACATGAAGAGCTGGGAGCAGAGCTCTCCAGGGAGAGGCAACAACAAATGCAGAGACCTCGTGTGAAGAAGGAGGTTGTCACATTTTAGCCATGTGAACACCAGGGTGGCTGGGGTCCAAAGAGCACTGAAAAGAGTGTGGGAAATGAGGTCCATGTGGAAACTCCAGCAGAAATACAGGATTTTAGTCCAAGTACATCAGGAAGTCCTTAGAGAGGTTTTTGAGCAGGAATTGGTAGCTATTCTAGAGGTGCTCTGGATGCTAGCTTGGTGGAAAGAAGAAGCAAGAAAGGAGACAGGAAGAAAAGTTAGGAAGTACTGCAACATTCCAGATGAGAGATAGTGGAGTCGTGGCCTCAGGATTAGCCATGGAATCAGAGCAATGACAGATTTGGAATGGGTCTTGAATAATTTGGATGACAGTGTGAAGGAAAGAGAGAAATCTAGGAGAAAGATGACTCCTAGATTTTGGCTGTAGCAACTGCCATTGTCACTTAAGAGCTGCAGAAGACTGGAAAAACCACAGGTTGGTGGGCAGTAAATTCAAGAGTTCTACTTTAACCATGTTGAGTTCAAAATGCCTATTTAATGGCTAAGTAGAAGTCAAGCTCAGAGTTGGATAGATGAGTCTGGAACTCACTGGTGAGTCTAAGCAATAAATTAACTTTCAGAGTCTCCATCAAATAGGTGGTATTTACTGCTATGATGAGTTCATCTGGAAAGCGTGTCAAAGAGAGAAATGCAGAAGACAGTCTCAGATCAGATCAGATCAGATCTGTCGCTCAGTCATGTTCGACTCTTTGCAACCCCATGAATCGCAGCACGCCAGGCCTCCCTGTCCATCACCAACTCCCGGAGTTCACTCAGACTCACGTCCATCGAGTCAGTGATGCCATCCAGCCATCTCATCCTCTGTCGTCCCCTTTTCCTCCTGCCCCCAATCCGTCCCAGCATCAGAGTCTTTTCTAACGAGTCAACTCTTCGAATGAGGTGGCCAAAGTACTGGAGTTTCAGCTTTAGCATCATTCCTTCCAAAGAACACCCAGGGCTGATCTCCTTTAGAATGGACTGGTTGGATCTCCTTGCAGTCCAAGGGACTCTCAAGAGTCTTCTCCAACACCACAGTTCAAAAGCATCAATTCTTCAGCCCTCAGCCTTCTTCACAGTCCAACTCTCACATCCATACATGACCACAGGAAAAACCATAGCCTTGACTAGACGAACCTTTGTTGGCAAAGTAATGTCTCTGCTTTTCAATATGCTATCTAGGTTGGTCATAACTTTCCTTCCAAGGAGTAAGCGTCTTTTAATTTCATGGCTGCAGTCACCATCTGTAGTGATTTTGGAGCCCAGAAAAATGAAGTCTGATACTGTTTCCACTGTTTCCCCGTCTATTTCCCATGAAGTGGTGGGACCGGATGCCATGATCTTCGTTTTCTGAACGTTGAGCTTTAAGCCAACTTTTTCACTCTCCACTTTCACTTTCATCAAGAGGCTTTTTAGTTCCTCTTCACTTTCTGCCATAAGGGTGGTGTCATCTCAAGGGACGTACAACTCAGAATTAAGAAGAGGAAAAACCAACTAAGGAGACTGTGTAGAAACCACTATTAGAGGCAAAGGGAAAACAGCAGGTTGTGATTTTCCAAAAGCCAAGAGAAGAGAATGTTTTAAGACAGAAGAAACAATGTCTTGTCAAATACATCGAAGTTACTGGATGAGAGAAGTACAGAGAAGGGACAACCAGATTTTACAAGCTACAAGTGACTGGTGACATGTAGGAGCCATCAAATCAAGACAGAAGCCCAGTTGGTAAACCAAGGAAAAAAATGGGGATTTCCCTGGTGATCGAGTGGTTAAGAATCCACTTTCCAACACAGGGAACATGAGTTCCATCTCTGGTCTGGAAATATTCCACATACTGTGAAGCAACTAAGCCTGTGAGCTGACTTGTGAAGTCTGATTCCTAGAGCCCAGGCTCCACAAGAGAAGCCACCACAATGAGAAGCCCTCACTCTTCAACTAGAGAGTGGCCCCCCGCTCACTGCAACTAGAGAAAGCCCACGTGCAGCAACGAAGACCCAGCACAGCCAAAAATAAATTTAAAAACATTTAAAGCAAATACCTTCCACTTAAACAAATTTTTTAAAAAAATAAAATGGGCGAGTAGAAGCAAAGGTAGCCACCATGGCAACTCTTGAAAAACGGAGCAGAATATTGGACCAGTTACTGGAGGAAGCTGGGATGTGAAATGGGGCTAGAGGATGGCTTGTTTTTAAGACGGGCGATACCAATACTTAGAAGACCAAGCAAAAGCAGACCAAGAATTTCAGTTCTGTGTTATTTTTCATATCATTCTTTAGGAACCAAGCAGATCAGCATCAGTAGGACAGAAGTCTTATCTGACTTTCTCTTCCATTGCTGCTGCTGCTAAGTCGCTTCAGTCGTGTCCGACTCTGTGACCCCATAGACGGCAGCCCACCAGGCTCCCCCGTCCCTGGGATTCTCCAGGCAAGAACTCTGGAGTGGGGTGCTATTTCCTTCTCCAATGCATGAAAGCGAAAAGCGAAAGTGAAGTCGCTCAGTTGTGTCCGACTCGCAGCGACCCCAGGGATTGCAGCCTACCAGGCTCCTCCACCCATGGGATTTTCCAGGCAAGAGTACTGGAGTGGGTTGCCATTGCCTTCTTTTCAGTTAGAGGCCAATAAACAGACTATTAAAAATTTTCTGGGTACTGGAGAGGAAAGTGATCGGAAGACATCAACATGGGTTTAGCAGAAATGAACCACTTCATATAATACTTATGGATCAAGACACTGCTTGATTTTTTACACAACTACTGTGACAGCCTCCTAACTAATCTCCCTCTTCGATCTCATCTCTCTACTTCAAAATCTGAAAACAAATCTAGTTATTTCACTTTCCGAATACCTCTCATGGCTGACATAGCACAACCTTTTTAAGAAAAATACCCAATACCCTTAACAAGGCAGATCAAGCCCTATAAAATCTGACTCCAGTTTTTCCTTCCTGTCACATCTCTGACCGTGCAATTTGCAAAACATCACATCATAGCAGCTCCAGCCACAATGGACAACTCTGTACACCTTTGTCCCACTTTGGCTTGATGTGCTCAATCCCCTACTTGTCCATGAGTGCGTACTAAGTCACTTCAGTTGTGTCTGACTCTTTGCGACCCCATGGATTATAGCCTGTCAGGCTCCTCTGTCCATGGAATTCTCCAGGCAAGAATACTGGAGTGGGTTGCCATGCCCTCCTCCTGGGGATCTTCCCAATCCAGGGATTGAACTTGTGTCTCGTATGTCCCCTGCACTGGCAGGCGAGTTCTTTACCACTAGCGCCACCACTTAGGACGTCCATTCAATCTGCACCAAACTCATCAGCCTGGGAAATATCTAGAGGATCTTCAAAACCCACTCAAATGTCTTCCAAATTACATTTGGAAGGTCCCTCCAGAAGACAGAGCTATGACGAAGAACTAAACGTTTCAGGAAACAACTTCATTCCAGTGTAAGAGATTTAGGGACAATTCAGTTTTCTGAAACAAAAGGGGACGTTGTCAGGTACCATGTGTGGACACAGGAAGTGATGACTTGCCAGGTGAAACCTCCAGCCATGTCCATTGTTCAATACGACCCACGTAATTATTTGATGGCTATCATTGTCGGGAGGAGCCAAAAGTCAGCCTCTAGAAATTTCTCTTGTTTCTAGTTCTGCCCTCTGAAGCAATTGAGAAATTGTCTACTTCATTTTGTATACAGCAGCTTTTCACATAGCTTCAGGCACTCATTATGAGTATACTAGGCCTCCTCACGGTCTCTCAAATTTGCTCTTTTATAACTTACAGATGTTTGCTAACTCCCAGCCGTGCAGCCTTCAGAATCTATATTTGGCATATAAAGCATCATGCTACTTCTTAAGGGGACAATCATGGCTTACTTGACTTTGAACCCTAGCACCCAGCCACATAAATGTACATTAGTTGCATTTCAAAGAAAGAATTAATGTAAAATCTGTAACATTTCAAATACATCACTTGAGCACAGGAAAGGATGACTTCTGATGTTCTGCTGAAATTGAAAGCAGCTCCTTTCCTGCCCTGAAGTCACATGTGAGTTTTCTGGTACATCCTGCATTGAAGTCCTCCCCTAAGCCCCATTCCTAATCCAGCCTCTTCTGAGACTTTCTCTGAACGGGGCTTAGTCTCCAGTTGGCTTGCTCTGGTTGGTGGTTCAGGATTACAGGCTGCAATTAGTGTGGTGGACACTGAACCATCCAGAAGGGGGAAAAGCACTCAAAAAAAGAAAAATTAGAAACAAGAGATTTATCTCTTTCACCATATTCCAAACTAGCAGCCCTCAGAGTTCTTAACCACTGTAATATGTACCTAGAATTAAAAACAGGTCCTAGTGTTTAATGTGATTTTTTTAAAAAATAACTTTGAGCAAAATTCTATCACTAACAAATAGAAAGCAGCAAAGGAAAACAGAAAATCTGAACTCACTCTGTGATAAACATTCAAATTATTTCCAGAAATCTTTTCTAGGTAGCTTCTCCAAGGCTGACTAGTACAAGATGCAAGCTACATATGTAATTCAAAATTTTCTTGTAGGCACATTCATAAAGATACAGCAAAAGATGAAATTAATTTTATTATTATATTTGATTTAACCCAATATATAGAAAATATTATGATTCAACATGCAACCAAAATAGAAAATTATTGAGACATTTTCCATTTCTCTTTTCCAACCAAGTCTTTGAAATCCACTGTTTTAACACTCACAGCACATTTCAGATGAGACCTGCCACACTCCAAGTTCTCAACAGCCTCAGACAACTACCAATGGCCGTCCTGGACACTGGAGGTCTCGGCTATAAATAAGTTCTTCTAAGACACAAGTCAACTTTAGGTTCACGACACTTGTAAAGTCTATTCTTAGGAACAGATTTTTATTATAAAAATAATTACCAATGCAAAGCAATCAGGGAAAAATGCAAAGCTATAAAAAGTGATATGTATTGAAAATAGATGTCTAAAGAAATTATCTAGACACCGATCACAAGGCGGATGCTTCTGAAACCCTCAGACTCATCTCTCAAAGTAAAAAATATATTGCATAATCAATCCTGTGTCATGGACCCAAACCTTCCAACAAATACTTTGGAGTTCATGCAGTCCAGGACATTCTTTTTATAGATGAAAAAGAGTCCCTGCCAATCCCTGTACCAAGCAACCGGCTTCTGTCTAGTGTGACAGACAGTCAAGTGTTGATGGGTTGACTCAGACACACTGCTCCGTGCACCCATGCCCTGGGTCATAGCCACCGAGTGGGCCCCCAGATGAAATCTTACATAACAACCAAGATGGGATAAAAGATGCCACGTGGCACTTTCAACATCCATGAAAAAATCCTCCAAAACATATGCCACATAGCCTTCTCAGAACCATTCCCTGAGTAGCAAAGAAAGCCTCTTGTCTGATATTTAAAATTATGAACACTCAATGCAAAAAGGCGCTAGATTGGAAGAGCTGCAAAATCATATTATGCTCTTCAGAATAATCACCCTCAGGAACAAAAACACTCCAGCTCAGTGTTATAATTTCGATCTTCACTCCAGCAAAGAAAGGAAGTAATGAGCCAGCAAATATAACAGCCAAGCAAGAGATGCCATCGAAGCCAGCCTCTATTGAAAATCCTGAAATAAATGATGCATATTTTAAGTCACTAACTTAAAATTCCAAGCAGATGGGGAATTATTAAGAAAAATGAATGATGGGTAAAAGTGCAACCGGAACAAAGCTATGATCAAAACCAAAATTTTTTAAATTGTTAATTAAATCATAAAATTCAGCCAAAGCAACTTGGGCTTATATAAGGGACTTAAGTATTAAACCTGCTAATCACAGGAAAATAACTTTAGACCACCTTTTCAATTGATATGCAACATAATGAATCCAGAGAGGCTCGGTGGGGTAGCAGTCCATCAGTTACTAAGAAAGATGGTGTGCTTAGAGGGCCTCGTGTGAGAATACATTGGTCCTGTACCGGAAATTTCAAAAGGAAACATTTATTGTTCTTAAATTAAATTCACCAATAGTTAAGCACTCTTCAAACAAGCAGTATGGGAACCCACAGAGTTCAGCCTCGGATATAGCTCACTTTCAAGAAATGCAGTTTTGTTGCCAAAAATCATAGAAAAGGAAACCCATTCTTTCAAAGGACACTGACATTCTCTCAATCATGCCTTCCTCAGCAGCACTTAGAAAAGTCTTTCTAGAAGTAGACTTCTTTCTAGACCTTCCCATGCAGTCACCCCAGCTCCTCTATCCCTTACCCCATGCTCCTTTGGCATACTTTGCTGTCCTCCTCGTCCCTAAGGTTTTAGTACTTCATAATTTTCCAGCGAAAGATAACATTTCCTCCTTAGAAAAGGGAGAAATGAAGCTAGCAAGATTCTAGTAAATCCACGATGCTCTTAGGGAGGGTGGGGGAGGGGAAGCTCTGCTCATTCATGACATCCGTCACAGTTACGAAACCCCCATGTTGTGCCCAGACTGGACAGACTGTTGTGCCCAGATGAACCCTAACTAAAATGTTTGAAAATCCAGGACAGGTTACAAGTATAAGTCAGCTGAAGAAGAGTGGGTCCTTATAGCAAAACTACTCCCACACACCCCAATTTCTGCCTTACCCCGGGTCCCATGAATTGCCCATTCCCTCACCTAACACCAGCCTACACTTCTCCTCCATTTATTACTGGCTCAATAATCCTTGTCATTCCTCATTCAAAATCCATTCTTTCCATTCATTGACATAAAACAGCAACATACACAGTCAGAAGCCCCAGCCCAACACTTCCACTGCCTGCAACTCAGTGCTGGAAATTCTTTTAAAGGAAGCAGAGATTTTTACTTTGTGGATTTTTAAAAGAAAATTAAAAAAAAAAAAAGGATTAAAATGTAAATACTCTTCCGAGTGAGTGGCCAAGCTGATGTTCTTCTTAGAAGAAACAAAGCTGAAGAACTGGAGAAGGAAAGAATATTGAGATAATTCTCTTAGACTTTTTGCTTTTCCTAGGGCTGAGTCCAGGAGGAATTCTTGATTTCTTTGTCATGTGATGGGGTAAAGACCTACTCAGCGTCACCCATGTAGCTATTTGTCTTCCAGAGTGGATTTTTTAAATTTCCTGCCATGGATTCTAACTTTAAACTTTAACTCAGAACCTTACGCTACTGTGTCCACATGTGTTTGGAGGGATGTTCTTGAATGTTATGAGAAAAATGTAATCCATGGTTCAATAAATTTAGAAACTTACTGGACAAATGTACAGTTAAAGAGTGGAACAGAAAACATATTGTTTCCCTAACACAACAGTTTTTAGAGTGTGGTCTGTATAATTCAGTGAACCAATATTTTCTGAATAATCACTGTATTATGTTACAGAATCATTCGTGCTTAAAATATTCATTAAAGCACAAGACAGACTAATGGATTTTAATACAACAAAGTGCAAAAAGTACTTTGATATGGTTCCGGATTGCACACTGCAACAAACCTTTAAGAAACTGCATCTGTCTAGTTTATGTACAGCATTAAAGAAAAATATCCATAATTTTCTAAAAAGGCTCAAAAGTATTTCTCCATTTTCCTAGTTCATATCCATGTGAAGCCAAATTTTCTTAATAGGCTCAACCAAAACAACATATCACAAACAGAATGAGTGGAGAAGTAGCTGAGAATTAATAGTTGACCACTAATCCAGATATGAAAGAGATTTGCAAAAAACCAAGCAAACAAAATTAAACGATGCCAGTTTTATCACTAAAATTTTGGGGAAAATACAATTGTTTTTACAAAAAAATATTATTCAGGATAACACATAGGGAACTTACTATCACTTTTTAAATTAATACCTTTATAATATCTCTGTTTTAATTTCTAATATAGTCTAAGTATTAATAGATACAACCCACATTAATGCTCTTTGGGATACTGAATAATTTTTAAGAATGAAAAGCATCTTCAGATCAAAAAGTCTGAGATGCTGCCCTAATGTATTTTGATCACGGAGGCCCTTCTCTGTGGAACATATTGGGTATATTCTATGAAGCATACAGTGGGAAACACAGTCTCATGCTATGCTTATAAAACTATTCCCTATCACGTCTCTTCTCAGACCTTCTTCAGTAAGTTAATTTATATGCTGTTCAAAGATTTCTTCTCATCTCACACGGTGGTTTTGTCATTATGACTCTGGCAGTAAATGCATATATTCTCCTCTGGCAAACACAGGTGGATACTGATCTCACTTATTCAGAAGAGGGCTAATAGCATTATTTATCTGAGCAAACATTACAAATAGTCTGGAGAAATAATGACACAGGTTAACTTGCTCCCACAGCAGATAATGCTCTGCGATAAGATAGGGTGCCAGGATGACCCAAGAACACAGCATCGTGCCAGCTAGAATCGGTGCCAGTTTGCTTCACCATTCAGTTTTCAACAAGAGAATCACTGATTGAGATGCCTATGCTACAAATTACTCTTTTATGAAACAAGCGGGATGATAGCAATTTATTACTCTGAGTACTGGCAATTTGTGTTTGTAAAAATTGTAAGCAAGCCAAAGATAACTTAAGGATGGATTCATATTTCTACCGTGGCTTTTTAGAACATAGAGTGAGGTCAATTCTCTACTTTCAGCACGACTCAAAGCCCTAGTTCCAGAATTTAGTTATAAATCTCTTCTTCCTGTCAGGTAGCTGAATGACTGGCTGGAAGCCTGTTCTCAGATGGCTATAAAAGATTTTGGGAAAGAGTCAGAAGTATAAAGTACTGAACAGCTATTCCGTGCAGAGACTGCCCCCAAGGAAACAGTCCTTATATAGAGCTGGCGTGGAGAACAGGCTGTACAGTCCTCTAATTTTCATTCTGGAATTTGCCCAAATAAGAGCACCATTAAGGTCACTTATGCAGTTTTGTTTTGTTTTTGTTTTTTTTTTAATGTCTGGTTTATAAAAATGCTGCTCAAGGTTGACCAGGATTGTATCCTGAGAGCTGAAGATGCTCATCTTGGTCTTTTTGTTTTTGCTTAAGATTTGAAATGGAATTAGTGTAAAATCTGCTTCTGATAAAACTTTCTTTAATTAAAATTTTTATTGGCATTAATGCTTACTAGTTTCAGGTCCCATTCTAGTTCATGTAGTCCTCCCAGCAGCTCTCTGAGACAGAGACTATAATTACCCCATTTTACAGATAAAGAAACAGACTCAGTGTTGGGTAAGGCCACTGACTTTATAGATGGTAGACAGGACTGGAGTCTAGGAAGTCAGTCCCTCTGAGCTCTGAACCAGGCCCCGCTCCCACCTGAGATTCATGAACAATAACATCAACTGCTTTTTAATAAGAAGATATCCAATTCTGTATGTAAAATAGTGGTTTTAAGATCCAGGTGAGCCATTATTTCAAAAAGCCTTCCTTATACTCCGGTGTGTTGAACTCCATTCTCTGAGTTCCTGACACACATCCTGGCCACAGACTGAGTTGTGTTTAACTGCCTGGCGAAAACCTTGAATTTTAAAATGAGGTTTGTGCACCCTGGAGGGTATGGAAAAAAAAAAACAAAACAGTGTGGTGTAGGGACAAAACATTAGCATTTCTCTTTATAGTTTCTGACATTTTTTTTAATTGGAGGATAATTGCTTTACAATGTTGTGTTAGTTTCCACTGTACAACAATATGAATCAGCCGTGAATCCGCAGTAAGCATATATACAGCACCTCCCTCCTCACCTCCCTCCCACCCTGCCGGTTCCATCCCTCTAGGTCATCACGGAGTACCAAGCTGAGTTCCCAGTGCTGGACAGAAGCTTCCCACTAGCTATCTATTTTATACAAGGTAGTGTATGCATGTTAATGCTATGTTTACTCCGAGGATTGGCATTAGCATCCTCAGAGTCTGCCTCGGTGTGTGTGGAAACAGCCACATAGGCCCCCCACACAGGCACACAAGGCACTCAAGACGAGCGTGGGCACTCCTCACCAGCAGGGTTAACACCCTCCCCTGCTTGTCAGCTTCCTGAAGCTGTACCAAATCTCAGTTTACATAGGCACAATTGAGAAAGAGGCTGTCAGGATTATATTTTCAACCATACCTAAACTAACTCTCACAAAACAGCCAAGTGGCTTCAAAGGAGTCCTGCAGAGAACTGCAAACAAATGCTAACAACAATATAAGCACAAATAAACAAGAAAATAGTAGAGCTGGTGATATTTTTATCATTTCTTTTATAATATTCTTCTCAGCCATATCATGAGATATAACAACAACAAGCCAGTGAGGATAGACTTGAAAGTGGCCAAAAGAAACAAAACAAAACAAAAAACCACTGAAAGTATCAAAACTTAGATTCATAGCC
This sequence comes from Bos mutus, assembly GCF_027580195.1. Taxonomy (NCBI): domain Eukaryota; kingdom Metazoa; phylum Chordata; class Mammalia; order Artiodactyla; family Bovidae; genus Bos; species Bos mutus. The sequence goes on along the minus strand of NC_091622.1, from coordinate 57,200,463 downwards.
ACTACTCTTTATGAATGGTCTCTGCCTAAGTGAACATGATACTTTGGGAAACTGGCTAATAAGACTCTTAGGCAGCTTACAAATAAATATATTTTTGTTAACAGCATCAAGAACATAAAACTCGCTGATCTAGAACTTTGCTACTCAAAGTGCAACCTGCAAAGGGGCAGTGCCCACATCATCTGTCAACTTGTTAGAAATGCAGTCTCAGGGTCCATCCCAGACCTACTGGATCATATTTTGCATTCCCCAGGTCATTCATGGGCACATTTCCGCTTGAGAAGCACTGCTCAGGACACACATCTTAAATGATCTGAATCCTAGTGGTTCAGCTCTTCTGTATACGTTTCGAAAGATTTCTCTGTTGAATTTTTGAACTCATAAACTTCTCATTTTAATAAAATATCTATTATCAAATGATCTTAAAGATTATAAAGAAACCATCCCCATAAACCAAAATCCAGTGAAATAATCTTGTATAATGGCAGCATTAGCTCCTTATTAATTCAGTACACGTAAATGCTCTAACCCCATACAACAAAGACCTTCCAGCCACACCCATCTTTTTAATCCCCACCTCCACTTACTTTTGTTTGATCATCGGCTTTGAACACATAGCAGATACTCTGCTGATTGGCTGCATCATTTTTAATCAGACAAGCAAAATAACTTGGGTCGTGACTATTGTGAATCAGTTTGTGAACTCGTTGAGGCTTACACTCGAAGATACTGGAACAGATCAATGGATCCCATTGTTGACTTTTTCCTGGCTCAGGCTCACATCTCAATCCAGAGGGCGAAACACAAAGGCGGACTGGCTTGGTGCCAGGCTCCTTTTTGGAAGACTGCCCGCTGAGCCTTCGCACCTCTGCCACCACCCACGGCAGCATGGGCATGGTAGTCAGAGAATGCACAGGCAAGGAGCCCACCAGCTGGAGGCCGAAGTCCACGGAGACCTCGTTAGGGAATGGGTGTTTCCTTGCTGTGAAGGTTATTGGTTCCATGTTGGGAAAGGTCTGGAAACTCAGCAAAACGTTGCCACTGTTTTTCTATTTTAGACCAAGCAATCTATTTCACATGCTTCTGAATCCTGTGGGAGAAAAACAGAGGCATTAGAATTTAATGAAGTCATGGCAATAGCTACTTTCAAAGAGATTATTTCAGCACTTGAGAGTCTGAAACCCAAATAGATGAAGAAATGGATATTAGCTCAAATAAGCTGCTCTGCCTAGAAAGAGCTTTCTTTAAATTGTATTACATATAAAACCTAAAAATGCTGTAACTGTCACACTCACTACGGGTTACAAAGCTCCCAGTGGGAGACTCCTGTTAAACACAAGCCTCATAGAGCCAACAGAGGCCAGCTCCATAGAAAGTAATATAGTGCTGCTTGGACAGCTTTAAACCCTACTGTATTATTTAACGTACATTACAAGACATTTTTTTAAGATGACTGAATTCAGTACTGGTGGCTCCCCCGAAATAAGTAATCTTGCAAGAAAAAAGTCAGCTATCTATCATGACAGTCTATTGAACTGGACTAGTTTTCAACAACTGACCTTATCACTTATGATACCCCTGGATTTTTAAAGGCTCTCCCCAATGTAGCCCAGAGGTTCTGAATCACGAATTCAAATTCCATTAACACATACTTGGTGACTATTACATTCTAAACACCATCACAAATATTTTGTTTCATTCATGTACTATACACACCCCGTGTCTCTTCTCATCAATAGAGGGTGTTTTTTGTACGAGATTCAAACTCACTCAAGGGGTAATTTTCCCTTCTCTATGGGTGACTTTCAACAACCACATTTGATGTATCGTAGCTTACTCCTTGGAAGAAAAGTTATGACCAAACTAGATAGTATACTGAAAAGCAGAGACATTACTTTGCAAAAAAAGGTCCGTCTAGTCAAGGCTATGGTTTTTCCTGTGGTCATGTATGGATGAGAGAGTTGGACTGTGAAGAAGGCTGAGCGCCGAAGAATTGATGCTTTTGAACTGTGGTGTTGGAGAAGACTCTTGAGAGTCCCTTGGACTGCAAGGAGATCCAACCAGTCCATTCTGAAGGAGATCAGCCCTGGGTGTTCTTTGGAAGGAATGATGCTAAAGCTGAAACTCCAGTACTTTGGCCACCTCATGAGAAGAGTTGACCCATTGGAAAAGACTCTGATGCTGGGAGGGATTGGGGGCAGGAGGAAAAGGGGACGACAGAGGATGAGATGGCTGGATGGCATCACTGACTCGCTGGACGTGAGTCTGAGTGAACTCTGGGAGATGGTGATGGACAGGGAGGCCTTGTGTGCTGTGATTCATGGGGTTGCAAAGAGTCGGACCCAACTGAGTGACTGAACTGAACTGAACTGAACTGAGTGCCCTTATAAGAGACTTAGAGAGCTCTCTTTCCACTTCTACCACGCGAGGACACAGGGAAAAGTGAGCAGTCTATGAACTAGGAAGCCAGCCATCACAAGATTCTGAATCTGCCAGCACCTTGATCTTGGGCTTCCCATCCTCCAGAACTGTAAGAAATCAGTTTCCATTGTTTATAGACTACCCAGTCTGTGATATTCGGTGACAGCAGCTTGAATGAACTAAGATAGTCATTCAAATCCGTTCTTTACTCTATTACTACTTCTTAACTGACTTTACATCTAAATAAATCTTACTTTTTTCTCAACTGGAGAAAAGGTGCCCCCACACTCAATCCAGCCTTCTTGTATTTCTTAGAGTAACTCAACCAACACATACAATTGATCATATCACTCTTCTGCTAAATCCTTAATCACAGCCCCCATAAAATCTACTCTTTGACATGGCATATAGGATCTCTTCAGAATCTGGACCTTTCCATATCTCCAACCATGTATACTCCTCTACAATGCAGCTTTGGGAGCTTTCCAGGTGGTGCAGTGGTAAAGAATCCAGCTGCCAATGCAAGAGACGCAAGAGATGCAGGTTCAGTCCCTGGGTTGGGAAGATCCCCTGGAGTAGAAACTGGCAACTAGTTCCAGTATTCTTGCCTGGAAAGTTCCATGGACAGAGGAGCCTGGTGGGCTAAAGTCCATGGGGTTACAAAGAGTCAAACATAACTGAGAGACTGAGCACGCACGCATATGCACATGCAGCTTTTGGCTCTGAAGATAAGTAACTGGACACGGTTCCCCACATGAGATGGGATTTCTCGTGCCTGTGTGCCACAGCGCATACTGTTCTCTCTGTCAGGAACATAATACCTGTCATGAACTGTAGAGAGCCCGAGAGTTTACCCTGCTTGCAAACTTACAAGTCAGGCTGCCACAAGTTAGCCTCCTGATAGAGGACATGCGACTCCCAGGTCAGACTAAGGATAATTTATTACTCAGAGCAATAGCAGTAGCCACAGAGGCAGCATTGTGGCTGGCTCCCTGACCTTCAGTTCCCACAGGCCAGGTGACATCTGTATCCACAGTGGGTTACAGGAGAGGCACCTGAGATTTGGAAGCCTGACTATTTTATAATAAGGAGTAAGCATGTCTGTCCTTAAATTCTAGAGTGTCTTCCAGAGAGGACACTATTTCTATCTTCTTTGGCTGTTTGCTATTGAAAAAAATCGAAAAGGTGATCCAGAACAAAGCAGTCGGTCCCTCTGCTCATAAAATAGCATCATGGACAACCCAAGGAGACTCTCCCAATGAAATGAAAAAATAGGATCATTGACAACCCAAGGAGACTCTTCCAATGACCCCACTCTTGTCCTCTAACCTAATCCCAACTCACAGACAAGTCCTAGTTCAAGCAACTGTCACCTCTCTCACCCATGGTGATTCGGGGCAGCCACCACCATGACCTGCTGCACTTTGTACCTAAACGTCTGAATAGGTGTCCCTAAACAAGTCTATAAGCGTCTTAAGCTCATAAGGTTTGGGGTTTCTGAAATCGGTATTCAAATTCTAAACCATTTCCAAACTACAACTGAAGCCTATTCTTTTTACTCTTATGTTTACTATGTGACATATATGCATATATCCAAAGAATGAATTTTTATAATTAATTTGAACATGGCTAAAAGCTAATTTTTTAATTTTAGATGTCTCAAAGTTTAGAAATAAGTCCATATTTTATTTAGAGCGCTAATATATTTCATAAAAGTGTATTCCCTATCTCTTTTCTTTTAAAGTAAAGCTTCTCCTGATGATGAAAACAGACTTAAAGCTCATATAACCCCATTAATAAAGGTCTCTCCTTTTTTTCTTTCTCTCACCTACAGGTGAAAGTGGCATTAAATGTCTAGCTCAGCTTCCACTCCTGTAACTGAATCTGCTTCAAGTTCTAACCGTTGACAGCTGCTAATCCCAAGACATGTTTAAAGAAGTGACTAGAATTATTACAAAGGATAGACCCAAGATCTATCAATGAGAGTAGATGAGGCAGCTATTAATATGGTGGCAACCAGTGTAGCAGAATTACTTTCAGTTTTCTTGTAAGGGAATACAAGAATGCTTCTGCTGCTGCTGCTGCTAAGTCGCTTCAGTCGTGTCCGACTCTGTGCGACCCCATAGACGGCAGCCCACCAGGCTCCGCCATTCCTGGGATTCTCCAGGCAAGAACACTGGAGTGGGTTGCCATTCCCTTCTCCAATGCATGAAAGTGAAAAGTGAAAGTGAAGTCTCTCAGTCGTGTCCAACTCTTAGTGACCCCATGGACTGCAACCCACCAGGCTCCTCCATCCATGGGATTTTCCAGGCAAGAGTACTGGAGTGGGGTGCCATTGCCTTCTCTGGAATACAAGCATAAAGCAAAACAATTACACAATTTAGTTGTTTCGATTATTTGGTAAATAGTCATCAAATTGGTCCTGCAATTTCACTGTCAAAACTATTTGGATGCCTCAGATTTTCACTTTTCAACCAGGAAGGGCACATCTTAGTTTCTCTGTAAAAAACAGATTGGACCTTAACACCTTAACACTGTCAATAAACTATCAAATCGTAAGTTCTACTTCAGATAGAGTCCTAATTATTTATAAGTAATTCAGATTCTGCTGACATAAGATTCATGGTAACTTAGATTCGGTGAATAACTAATGTTCAATGAAAAGTTACATAAAACAGAAGAACCATTCAAACAATCCTAACAAACCATCAGATTATTTTTAAGCCATCTCAGTCCACATCATATGCATGTAACCTGTGACCATCCTTGCGGCCTCAGGGAGAACCATCTATTCCAGGAAGTCTCCTGTGCTTCATGTCTCAGAAATACTCTGGTCTATTATTCTGGTGAGCATCTAATAGTCATGTTCTCGACAGCAGAGTCATCTGTGCAGAAGTCCTACCCCTCCTAGAGATCTTCTGTGTTCTACAACAACTCCTGCCCACCACAACCATTAACCATGGTGGGACCCAAAACACAAAGACACTCTTTTATCAGAATAGTCCCAATAACCTTGTTTTTGAGTCCTGCCATGATAAATACCCCTGGAAGCATGTATATAAAATCACAAAATTTTAAAGCTAGAAAGGTCCTTTAAAGCCACTCAAATTTCTTTCTTACATGCAGGAAATGAGGAAACTGAAGAAGCTAAATGGTTTGTCCAAGTTTGGTGACAGAATTAGGACAATACAAGTCCCTGACTCCCTTCCAAGCGGGGCAAAGAACCTGTTTTCTTACAAAACACTTTCAAGTGTGAAGTTGAGAAAACAAATTACTTTTCTAAATCTCAAGTTTACTCTTACAAAAGGATGGAACAAGACCATCCCCAAGTTTTCTTCTGTCTCTAAAATCTGGTGAATCTCATTTTCATAATGTAAAATACCAAATGTCCCTGAGACTGTGTGGGGATAGAAAGCTGCTCCGATCTTCCCTTAAGGAATATAAATGTGGGAGAGGTGCATGAAGACAGCCTGGGGTTTATTGATCAAGAAGCGAGAAAGGGGATGGTGGGAGTTAGCTGGCTGCCATTGGGAGTGCCCTCTCATCCCAGCACCCATCCACTCCCTCCCTCCCAGTTAACCACAGGGAGTGGGATGGGGACTTTCCTGTAACCAGCCATACACTGCAGCCCCTACCTTCTCAGACGCTGGTGGGAGGGGAGGAGAGTGAGATAGATGGATAAAGGGAGGGCTATTGGAAGCTTCTAGCTCCAGGCCAGGTTAGGAACCAGTCGATACTGATTAGCTGACAGGGACCTGCCAGAGAGACAGGAAACCCCTAAGGACACTCATTTCCCCTTGAGAATCAACGACCTTTTTTTTTTTCCTGTTCTTTACTCTAGATGGAGTAGCTTGCAGCTGAGCAGGATTATTCTGCCACTTGAATACTCTAATCGCATGCAGTGAGATCACTGGCTTGGCTTGGCTATTTGTCCATTTCCTGCACAGAATCCCATAAATCTGAGAAGTGTGATGCTCACTCAGGAATTGCTCATAGGTCCCCAAAATCTTTGAAGCAGTCAGCTATTTCACCAGCATGGCTATTTCACTGACTGGCTCCTGGAGCTAGTGGTTCTAACCTTTACTTCATCGAGGACGCTCCAGTACCTGGCTTTGCCTCTCTAACTTGACACATAAAGTAATGCTGTTTTGAATGACTTCCTTCCTATATAAATCAGAGATAATTCAAGCCTAGTCCTTTAGAATGTCACTGTCACTTCCTGTATTCTCTTCCACGGTATTGCCCAGGATAAAAGGGTGGGGTGGGATCATCCTAGTTGGCCTCTAGGGGTTATGTCTAACCTTCCCTCCTGCATGGCTGCTGTAAGTTATTCTCCTCAAAGTACCAGAGTTAACTGTTAACACATAATTACACTTACCTGTGAGTCTGTTAACAGGTTTTGCACTCACAATAGCCCCGATCAATAAAGACCATTATTACCATATCTGAATAAGAACTATTATGGACTATAATTATCATTATCAGCTCCAGTTTAATGATGAGAGACGTTAAGGAAGTTGCTGGCACAGAGAAGTGAGGTCACTTGCCCAAGGTCATACTAGCAGCGAGTAGCAGAAGCAGGATTCAGACCCAGGTCTTTCCGCTCCAGAGTCAGTATTACCTATTAACTAGTATTGGATATTGGAGAAGGCAATGGCACCCCACTCCAGTACTCTTGCCTGGAAAATCCCATGGATGGAGGAGCCTGGAAGGCTGCAGTCCATGGGGTTGCTAAGAGTCAGGCACGACAAAGCAACTTCATTTTCACTTTTCACTTTCATGCATTGGAGAAAGAAATGGCAACCCACTCCAGTGTTCTTGCCTGGAGAATCCCAGGGATGGGGGAGCCTGGTGGGCTGCCGTCTACGGGGTCGCACAGAGTTGGACACAACTGAAGCGACTTAGCAGCAGTATTGCATATTACACATATGCTCTTCTGTGTTCTTACAGCTCTCACAAGAGTCTTTTCATCATCCCCATTTTATATAAGTGTCCTCTAGCTAGTAAATAAGGAAGGCAGGATTTGAATCCAGACCTCCCATGTGCCCAAATTTCTGTTCTTTGCAATCTGACAGTATCTCCAGATGCAAGTAACACTAAACTATCATTCTAGTAGACAAGCAGGGTTATTTTTCTACCTAAATTTGACAATAGTAATCTATATCTGAGGACTTCCCAGGTGGCTCAGTGGTAAAGAGTCTGCCTGTCAATGCAGGAGCCACAGGAGACTCGGGTTCAGTCTCTGGGTTGGGAAGAGCCCCTGGAGAAGGAAACAGCAATCCACTCCAGTATTCTTGTCGGAAGACCCCATGGACAGAGAAACCTGGAGGGCTACAGTCCATGCGATTGCAAAGAGTTGGACAGGACTGAATGACTGAGCATGCATGCATGCAACCTAAATCTAGTGTGAAGATGATATGCTCAAACTGTAAAAGTCAATATAATTATAGCAATAAGCAATATACATTGTGTGCTCACTACCAAGCATTGTTCTAAGCACTTTACACGTATAAATTCACTAAGTTTGACAACTAACCCATAAGGTCCCCTCTCTGGAAGTTTAGATTCACTGATTATGTGTGCGTGTGTGTGTGTGTGTGTGTGCGTGTGTGTGTGTGTGTGTGTGTATATATATATATATATATAATGCGTTGTTAAATGAGTACATCTTCTTTTTAAGAGCAAAAAATAGCTGCTTCTTGTCTCAAAGGAAACAGGCACACTCAAAATTAAATGCATCTTTGCTGGTACTAAAACATATTTCCTACATTCTGCACAGCTTCACTGAAACCTAAGTGTCAAGAACATTTCACATGGCCCCAGTATGACCAATCATTTTCTAAACATCTGAAACCTGAACAGGGACACACTGATCTTAAATCTAAGAATCCATCGAATGGAAATCTTGGCCTGAAAATATCAAAAACCCTGAGAATGGAAAACTTCATATATTTTGTGAAGAATCTGGTTTAAAAATATTTTTATTCAAATGTGGAAAGCAAGCAATGAAAATAAAAGTCAGCAAAGGTGTTCATAATCTGTACTGAAAGCCTAAATCCTTTGCCATCACCAAAGGGATACAAACCTAACATTCCTTGGTTTCTGAGTGGACTCACAGCCATTTTAATGAACAGATTTTACTTCTCCAAGTTTTAATGACCACGGAAAAAAGAGGGCCTGGAAGATAAATCAAGTGTGGGGATGAATGAGGCTATTAAATTTGAGAAGAGCAGGAGAACAGACAAGAAAAAGGTCAAAGGAAACTATGCCAGGGCACCCACCCATGAGCACACCTACGTAAGCCCCCAAGGGGGATGATAGACGTGCTAGATCACCTGGAGAATCTGAAGAGTGGAGACTGGGGACCCTCAGACAAATGCTGTGAAGACAGTAAAAGGGCCTGAAGAGTTGTCATTTGGTGAGATAAAATTTAAAGCCTATTCAAAGGTGGAATCTGCAAGCAGCATCCCCACTCTGGGCGCCATCGTGAATGAAGATGCTGGGGAACAGGTACATGTCATACTGCCTGCCACTGGTACATCCTAGAAGCTCCCACAAGATCTGGGACTGAAAGGAGCCACCCACCAACACCTGGCTGTGCACAGGGGTACATCTGGTTGCTACTATAGCCCTTCTGGTGAAGGTCACCTTCTAGGGTGTCTTCAGGTGACACTTAATGTGTCCCGGGAAGTAGGACACAGAGATTGTCAACGGCTGGATGATAAGGGAAGTGGGGAAAGCCGAATAATTTCTTCAGAGTTGCCCTTTTCTTCCTCAAACATCTGGTACCGTCCCAACATCATATAGGACAAAAGGTCAATACTGACATGGCTGCACCAAACCAGAAATATGACCATTGACAGAGGAGAAATCTCCAGAGCTCTCAGTAGGAAAGATAAAGGCAGACTAAGCAGAGAGTTCCATTTTCAAAACTTTATTTTGATGCTAATATGCTAATAATTTATAACTACACCAGTGAATTTTTTCCCCTGTTTTACTGGTCTGCCAGTGGCTGGACAAGTCCACAGAAAGGCATTTATTTTAATGATTGTTTGATGATTTCAGGCACTGCTTTGAGCCACACTTAGTCCCTTTTATATTTCTTTGCACTCAGTTGATACTGTGGTCTCAGGATACTGCACTGTCTTCACTTCAGGAAATCTCCCCTAAACATTTCACACAGTGCCCTTTAATTCACAGCTGCACTCACTATCCACTAGCTCAGGTTTTATCAACAGGATACGGTAGAGAAATTTGGAGAGCAAGCACTTTTTATGGCCTTATTTCCCTATACCTTGTTAGGAAAAAAAAAAAAAAAGAAGCAGGCAGATTCGAGACTGCCACAGCTTTCCACTTGAAACAACTATAAAATATCTGTTTACAAAAGCAGTCAATCCTATTTTATGCAAACTTTTTCATTCAATGTCCTTATTTCTTAAGACAGTCTTCAAGGTTCCCAGGAAAGAGCTGTTCAGTTCAGTTCAGTTGCTCAGTTATGTCCAGCTCTTTGTGACCCCATGAACTGCAGCATGCCAGGCTTCTAAAACTGTCCATCATCAACTCCCAGAGTTTGCGCAGAGCTAAGCAGGAGACATACCTCCTCCCAAGCAAGAGAAGCCACATCAACTCTACAAAATCGTGTGGAACCCAGCTGCTTCCTGTATCCCTAACCAAGATGGTAATAGAACATCATGTGTTCAGAAACATAAAGAGTTGTCATGCAAGGTGGATTCCCAGCCCCTTAAAACAACTCTCCTGTTCACTCCTGAGGCCAACCCCTCCCACCCACAGTAGGTTCCCAAAGCACAAGGAAATCCAGAGGTGGCCATGCTTCTACTTCTACCAATCTCATCTCCAGTCTTTGGAGGAGAAGGAACTGCAGTTGTCCCAAAGAAGGGATTTTTTTTTTTTTTTTTTAAAATCAAGGACTCTGCAGTTCAGTTTAAGTACAGAGCAAAAGGTTTAGACATTTGGACTTCTAGAGATAGCTGAGTTTCCTAGATGTGACCTATTTAAGCCAGGTCACTTTTATTAACTTTGCTGTAAAGCAGAAACTAACACAACATTGTAAAGCAAGTATACGCCAATAAAAAATAATTTTAATAGGTAATTTTAAAATGCTCTTTCAAAGTCTGATTATACAGTATCAGTAAGTAAAATCACCCAATTATCTAAAAGGAAGAATGAATGACCTAGAAGTGAATGAATACCCATTAATTCATGCAGGGCACTCAGAATCAAACTGTTTGATGGGAGGAACAATCATCACTTTCGATTTCTTTTCCTTTTAAAGTAACTTTCAGAGAATAATCTATTTTAAATGAAATTGCCACAAGTAAAGCCGCCTCTAGGTGGACTCCAAAAAAAATGACATCTCTTTTAAGCACACACACACCTTAAACCCACAACAACAACTCGTGGCGAAGTTAGAGGGGTCTCATAATCACAGACAGATCAGGAAGCTGCTAGAAACAAGTAAGCAGGGTTTCAAAATGACTGGTACAGGATGTGCCCATAGAAAGAAATGTTGCGCGCGCCGGTGGAGCTGCCAAGTTGCTACTGCGAAGTACCCTGAACTTTTAAAGGGTGGCCTGGGGTTACTCTGACCGCCCTCCCCCAGTTTGGTCGCCTTACAAACACACTAGCCCTAGAAATATTTGGCGGGAGGGACGAGGACGGAGATGCGAAGACCGCGAGCAGGAGTGGAGGGAGGGGCAAAGGGAGGGTGCCTGCGGGAGCTCCCGGGTCGCTCTGAACTTGAAGGTTTCGCTTTCGTCCAACTAGGGGACAAAGAGGTGGCAATCAACTTCCTCTCCCGAGACACCCCCTGCGCGACAAGGACAGCAGGAACGCCCCTGGAGTGCCCGATCCCAGCTTTTCCACCGGCCCGGGAGCGCAGGGGCCTGCAGGAGGTAGGGGACGGCCGGGATGCCCCGGGAGGAGGCGGCGGGGTGTCGTGGGCGAGGCCCCAGGAAGCGCCTACCTGTGCCGCGGCGCGCTCAGAGCCCGGAACCCGGCCGGGGCGCGCAGGTGTTCGGGGGTAGCCCGGGGACGGCCTGGGCAGGCGGGGCGCGCATCGTGGCTGCAGGCTGCTCTCTTCCAGCCGCGGGGACTGGCAGGGCTCCCGCCTCTTCTCCAGTCGGCGGGTCCAGCGGCGGCGGAGGCAGCAACAGGCACCGAGGCGCAGGAACGTCGGCGGCCGCAGCGGCGGCGGCGGAGGAGGTGTCTGCGCGCGGCTCGCGTTTCCTCCTCCCCGGCAGGGCGAGCGCGGGGGAGGCGAGGGGAGGGCTGAACCCGGGATCTCCCAACTCGGTCCCCAGGGACCTAAGAGGGGGACGCGATGCCCCCTCCCTCCCCACAGCGCCGTGTGACTCTGCTCGAGCGGCATGGCCGAGACGGGCGAGTCACTCGCCGGCAACAGCTGCTGCAGTGCGGTCCACCGCCGTCTCCCTCCCCTCCCTGTCTCTCCCTTCCCGGGCGGTCCATCCTCAACCTGCTCCCGGGCAGCCAGCCTCAGCCCCGAGAGGTGTCAGGGCGCCGCCCCACCAGCCCCAGAGCAGGGTCTTGGCCAGACGAATACCCTGGGCTCCGGGGACGCGAAACCCCGCGCCTGATTAAAGCCCTCGAGGAGGGATGTGCGGTCCAACCCTGAGCTTAGCAGCCTATTTATAGCAGGTGGCACTGCCAGCCGCGCTCCGGGCCTGCGGGGCTCTCAGCAGGTGGCACTGCCAGCCCGGTCTTCACTGCCCTGCGGTAGCCTCGCCTCCTCTCTCCGAAATGGACAGGGTGAAAACTGCACAGAACACAGGAAGGTGGCCAAGCCTCCTGGAGGCTCTTCCAGACATTACCCCTTCTTCCCGTCCTAGTCAGGGAGTGAATTGAGGCACGGGCATCCTCTGGGGCTGAATCAAGGAATCGGGGAACAGCTTAAGTGTCTTTTCCTATTAAACACCCGTAAACCCATTTCCGAACAACTGCGGAATGACGCAGGGGCTAGACTGCCTTTTCCCCTTCCTGATGGTCCAGAGGCGCGCGCGCGCACTCACACACACCCCCTATCTCTCTCTCCCTCCCTCCCCCCCGCCCCCCCACACACCTCCGTGTGCCTACCCTCTCTCTCACACACCCTTTATCTGTCTCGCTCTCTCTCACACACACACACACCCCTCCGTGAGCCCACCCTCGAGTCAGATTTGGGGAAGTTAGTTCTCAGCTGCCTTGTAGAGTGTAAGGAGAGACACCAGGGAGATGTAAGACGTCTGAGAAAGCAGGCTCCTAGGGTTAGGAGATGGCAGGGTTCAGGAAACAGGCAAACCTCCTAAATCCCTGTCTTACCAGGTAAATTTCACGCCCCACGGCTGGGACAGCGATCTGAGGGAAGTGGGGAACTGAGCAGAGAGAGAAGGGTAGGAACAAGAGGAGGATGGTCGTGGGGCAGATGAGAGGGGGCTGGGCGGCAACGGAAGGGGGAGACATCTTTCAGGATTTTTTGCTTAGTGTAACTGCAAGCTGACTTTAGGGAAGTGGTTGAATTTGAACTGCAGGGTTGGATGTGAACCCACATTCCAGCTCCACCACTCAGTTTGGCTTAGGCAAGCTGCTGGACCTCTGGTCTCCATTCTTTTTACCTGTTAAATGGGACCAATATACACTTTATAAGAGCACTGTGAGGATATAATGGGAAAGTGTATGTAAAGTGCTTAGCACAGTGGCACATGCGTGGACCTCAAGTAGTGGCAGCAGCTATTGTTACCCTGGCTCAGGATGCAAATACAGGTTCAAGGTTCTCCCCTCCCTCCTCGCTGCCTTCTCCCTCCAGGAACAGTGAGTTGCTAGGAGCTGAGGAGGCATTTGGAGGAGTCTTTTTGATCAGGACTGCCTTATGGTCCCTGATCCCATTCCTCTGGATCCTCACATACAAGGGAGTTATATTTGGGTAAGATACAAATTTTTATCCGCAGCTTGATTTAAAACTCATCATACTGGTAACTCTTATTCATTGAGGGGGCTAGTCTATTGGGGGCATTATGGAAGCCACTTTATATGTATTGTCTCTAATCCTTGCAAAAACTCCTCAGGGCAGAGATGATTAAATCCAGAGGTTAATGCCTCTTGGGGTCACAGAGCTAGTAAGTTCTGGGATCTAGAGCTAAAGCCCCGTGTAACACACTTTCCCTCTGGCCACTGTGTAGCTCTCTTATAGCACTCAGCTTGCTCTTTATTATAATGCAAATTGTTTATGTACTTAGCCTCAAATCTTTTTTTTTAAAGATAAGGAATATATACAGATGTATACAATGATTAGAATGTTTATTGGGTTATGAAAATTGTTCTTCATTAAATTATAAGACCAGATATACCAGCAGAGTCTGGCGGGCTACAGTCCATGGGGTTGCAAAGAGTTGGACTTGGAAAAAAAAAAAAAAAGAGTTGGACTTGACTGAGCACTCATACATACACACACACTCACCAGTTAAACCATACTGTTACGTCTTGGATCACACCATAATTATTTCCTATCTTCATCTCCAACTTATACAGTTCTCATCCCCTCTCTGCAGCAGCCTGCTGAGTACACTTACTTCCAGAGTGCTAGATGTCAAGACAGGCACACTCATCCAATTTCATTGACATCCCCAAACTGTCTTTCATACATAACCAGTCAGCTGATGGTTGAAACTATTACCTAACTACCTTAGTCAGGTCAAGACTAGACACTTGCACACAGAGCATCCTGGCCAGAACTCCTTCTATCCTGCCCTTCACTCCCTTTGCTTTTCCTCATTAACTCCCTCTACCCCCACTCCACCCACACCCGAAGTCCCAGAGTGCAGCCAAGCTTCAGTACATGTAGACAGCCAGATGGAGTGCTAATCAGGCCACAAGGGTAGGAAGTGGGAGGGGTGGGGGACAGAGGCAGGCCTAGGCCCCTTGTCTCTCATATTATTCTTTTCCTCCTTGCTACTTAGGTCTAGCAAGTTGTAGCTCAGAGATTAACAACTTAGTGGCAAATAATCATTTCCCTGACCCTATAACCTGAGTTAGGGAAGGATCATAACCTTGTGAGAAGCAGTACTTTCTGTATTACTTTTCCAGCTCCTGGGGTCAGTTACTGCCCTGGGGGTAATCATGAGAGATTTTATAATATCTTTAGCTTCCTGGAGAAAGAACTCCCTTTATGATATGTGGTAAAGATTTTCAAATTTTTTTTTGCTATAAAGCACTATCTCAGAAAGTAGAGGAGAGCCTGTCATCCACCTCATTGGCACTCATTTCTAGCAGCTATGGAAGAAATAAAAAAGGGGACTTTGAGACTAATGGTGTTCTTGGGATGGCAGGATAAAGACTGTTGAACAGGGAGGGTGCATCCACATGCATAGCAGAAGGGTAGGAGGGACCACTCAGTTCTCATCTGCAATGCCATCACTCTAGGAGGGAAGCGGCTCCCTCCCCGTGTCACATAGGAGACTCCCAGCAGGACTGGTACACCGTCGGGGGAGAGGCCGGGGGGCATCCGTGATGACAACAGAGAGCTCTGTGGGGCCCAGGCTGGTAGTTCTTTGAGTCACCAATAACAAAACTAAGTAGGGAATGGACCAAACACTGTTGTGACTCTGCTTCGAACCCCTGATTCTCCACCTGAAATCCTGCTATGGATCATCTTGGAGGGACTTCCTCTATAGATTCTTTCCTAATTTAGTCCTTTGCACAGTAATTAGTTGTTCATTGCCCATGACCAGAAACATGAATATCAGCTTTCAGATGGCTTCAGAGCTCTAGAAAACTGTGACCCACTGGCACCATTAAATCAAGTGGGAAGCCCAGAGGCCAAAAGAAAACAAAGGCCCCTTTACTTTTAAAAAGTTAAGGGAACTATGGGACTTGCCTGACAGTCCAGTGGTTAAGATTCCATGCTTCCAATGCAGGGAACATGGATTTGATCCCTGATCCAGGGAACCAAGATCCCACACTCTGTATGTGAAAGTCACCCAGTTGTGTCTGACTCTTTGCGACCCAATGGACTATACAGTCCATGGAGTTTTCCAGGCCAGAAAACTGGAGTGGTTAGCCTTTTCCAGGGGATCTTCCCGACCCAGGAATTGAAACGGGGACTCCTGCATTGTAGGCGGATTCTTTACCAGCTGAGCTATCAGGGAAGCCACACATGCTATATAGTGTGGCCAAAAAAAATGTTTTTAATAATTAAAAAAAAAAAGTTAAAGTAACCATGTATAAATCTAGAATGAAAAGCCTTGTATTAATGTAGAAAAGAGAACTTTAATACTCATTATTACATCTATTAGTGACTTGTTTAAATGTTTATATTAGTTGGAAATTCAAACTCATTATTGCTATGATATATTTTCACCTAACTTCCAAATATACATAATAAGGTAAGAGTTTTTAACTAGTGAGTCTGTTTCCAAAATTGGTATAAAGGCAAGAAGTTAAAATTGTATTGGACAGAACCTGGGATAGTAAGGTGGCCCACTGGGGACACTTGCTCCCACTGATCAGTGGTGGCTCCCCAGAACCCTTGGTGGAAAAGGTTTCTGAGGCGTCTGAGCTCACTGGTAACAGCTCCTCCATGGTGAAGCAGGATCTGCCTGGAGCTGGGAGGAGGTGGCATCAGCACCAATGCTGGGTAACTTGCCAATCCTGCCAACCTGATGCATGACTGTTAGCATCTAAACAGGATGTAAGTCATGCCCAAGTATCTTTACTAACTGTAAGAAACAGTCTTCACAAACACAGAAATGGATTGAAGTCAAGATCAAAGAGTACCTTACATTGGCTTGCCTATAAGGGCCTTGAAATTGCTTTCTCAAAGGCATGAGAATCAATAAAACATAGTGGAGTAAAAAAGTAAATGAAATGAACAGATAACCAAAGTAGATTTTGAAATTTCACCTATTTATAAACAAAAATGTTACTATTCTTGAGAACTCGTGCTTGCAGTGGACGAGACAGCATAAACCCATGTGCTACGTGCTAGAGCCCCAGCGTGGCTGCCGGGAGAGCCTCGTCTCCTTTTATAGACAAAGCAGCTAGAACTCTGGGCACTGGTTCCACTTCCCTTTTCAGCTCCTGCTCCTACTTGTTAAATCATTGCTCTTCACAAGCAGCTGCCTCACCCCACAAATCTCTCTGATTATATCCAGTGTTTCCTGGGGCTTCCCTCTTCCCACCTGCCCTGGGCCATCAAGCACAAAGCTGAGCAAGTGTTCAATAGCATGTCACCTTTCATTGTATCTACATTTGTCTAAGTCTCTGAGAATCTCTTTGTAAATTGTCAGTGTTATGGATCTCAGGGATGTTACCCAGACTGGTGAGATAACTGAACTTCCAGCACCGTGAGACCCCCCTCCCCACTTCATTTGATCCCAAATACCATTCTGACCTTGCTGGTACTTGATGTGTAATCTCACCTAGAGAAGGCAGCAATCAGCTAACTGGTCTCCTTGCTGCTGCCCTTGCCACCCTACAGTGTATTCTCAGTATAGCAGCCAAGTGAATCTGACAAAATATTAGTTGAGCCATGTTACTGCTCTACTTAGAATCCTCCCACGGCTTCCCAGAACTCCCAGAGTAAAAGCCAAAGTCCTTATAATGGTTTAGGGAGCCTTATGGAATCCTCTGCTCTCTCCGACCCTACACCACTACCTCTGATTTTATGGTCTGCTACCAGTCTTGGATCACTCTGCTCAAGCCATATTGGCCTTGCTGCTGCTCGAACCTGTCAGGGACAGTCCTGCCACCAAGCCTCTGCACTCACTATTCCCTCTGCTGGTCATGCTTTTCCTTAAATGTTCACATTGCCCCCCTACTTTGCACCTTCTTTCACCTTTGCTTAAATACTACCTACTTGGGACTTCCTTCATGGTCCAGTAGTTAAGAATCCACCTGCCAATGCAGGGGATGTGGGTTCGGTCCCTAGTTGGGCAACTAAGATCCCACGAGCCCAGAGGCAACTGTTCACCGAAACAACATAAAAAGATCCCATGTGCTGCAACGAAGACCCGATGCAGCCAAATAAAGTAGATAAATAGTTGTTTAAGTTTTCTTAAAAACTAAATACCACCTTCTCCATGAGGCCTTCTCTGACCGACCTTTTGAAAATAGAAACACACACACTTCTTATCCTATTTTATATTTCTTCAGAGCATTTATCACCCTCTAATATACTGTGTTAGTCACTTGTATTTCTTATTTGTCATCTGTTTCCACCTGGCTCCCCCACTATGTGGGCAGAAAATTTTTCCTGTTTTGTTCATAGCTGTATCTCCAGTGCATAGAACAGAGCTCAGCAACATAATGGGAATTCAATAAATATGTGCAGAATGGATGAAAATAGCTTGTAACACATGACATTTGTGAGCTCTTGCATAGCTATGTAATACTTCCTTAGGTTAGAAACTTTTTAAGTTTCCCTCTGTTTATCCCTTGTGCCCTCATCAAGTTTGTCAGCTGTCCTAAGAGGTATGTCCTTCCTCCCCCAAAGTGAGCTCATGGTTAAAGCATATGACTCCTTGTTTAATCATCAACACAGGATCTGATTTCCAGATATACGGCACAAGGATCGCAACGACTTGGAACAACTGAGAATTCATCCACATTCGGTGTTCGTCAAAAATTTAGTTAAGATCATTTTGGAAAACTTTCTGAAAGATACACAGTCCATGGGCCCTCTAAAATCTGTATCCCCTAAAATCAGTTCCTATCTCAGATCAACCCAAATGAAGAGTAGTTACCTGGACTATATCCAGAAAAATTTCTTTTATCCAATTGTATTTTGGCATGACCCCATTTGCCCATATTAGAGGGATACATTTGATACAAATGCCTTTTTCAGTCTGAGATATTGGTTTTTTAAAAAGTAAGTATTTATTTTTACTTATTTGGCTGCATCAGGTCTTCGTTGCGGTATGTGGGGTTTAGTTCCCCACCCAGGATTCAAACCTGAGCCCCCTGCATTGGAAATATGGAATCTTAACCGCTGGATTATTAGGCAAGTCCCTGAGATATTATTCAGTGCCTCACGTGATGTCCTTTCAAGCAGAATCCAGGAAGTATTTTCTCTCAAGACTCTGCCGGGAATAACTGTTCTTTCTTTGAGTGACTAGTTTTATCTTCATCCCTGGCCTGACTAATGGGCTCTAGGGCTTCATTGTTTGGCAGGTATCCAGGTTATTTTGTATCAAGTCACAAGTGACCATTCTAAGCCCTTGCCAGCTTGTGCCAATTTTCATCCATTCACGACAAAATAGGAATAACAGTGTATAGTTTCGTAAGACTCAACTGGGCTGTCCTGAGGTCACATTCTTCCCACTTTGTAGGTATTAACAGAAGAAAGTCTTTCTTTAATGAAATGATGGTGAGCATCAATGGTAGGAGCTTTTGTTTGCTTGTTTTAGTTTTGTTTTTTGATGTCTTTACCTGGTAAAAGAAAATGATAGCATGCTTTGTCAGTTCCCAGTCTGTGGGAGAATTTTCCTGGTTCAGAAAATTCAAAGTCTTAGAAGCGCTGGTTTTCTACCTGACTCCTAATTTCATTCAGCTTCACTTACTTTCTCTTCCTTTAGTCCCATTTTCTTATTTGCTTAGTGTTAAATTTTCTCTTGCCTTACATGCATTTAAGCCCCCTCCAGGCATTTCTGGAATGGCAACCCACTCCAGTATTCTTGCCTGGAGAATCCCAGGGACGGGGGAGCCTGGTGGGCTGCCGTCTATGGGGTCACACAGAGTCGGACACAACTGACGTGACTTAGCAGCAGCAGCAGCAGGCATTTCTGGAATCTAGCAGGCATGAATGAACATATGAGTGAATGAGTGAATGAAAGACCAGACAAAGGACACATCAGCCTGCTTGGCTCAGCCTACAGCTCCATACTGCACCAAATGCTTTCCCTCATCATCACCTGGCATGTTATTTGCAAGTGCATAATGCTTTGTAATTGACATCTTATTAATCTTCTCAGTAGCCCTCAAAGTGAAGTCACTCAGTCATGTCTGACTCTTTGAGACCCCATGGACACCAGGCTCCTCCGTCCTTGGGATTTTCTAGGCAAGAGTACTGGAGTGGGTTGCCATTTCCTTCTCCAGAGAATCTTCCCAACCTAGGGATAGAACCCAGGTCTCCCTCATTGTAGACAGACGCTTTACCGTCTGAGCCACCAGGGAAATGTTATTTCCCTCCTTTCCCTCATTATATATAATGCATGAAGAGATTTATACTTAGAACATTTGAATCTTCCTAAGGTAGAATGCTGTGGGGGAAAAATTGGAATTTTAACCTAGATGTTCTACCTCCAAGTCTAATTTTCTTCCCTGTACCATATTGTTGTCATTGTTCAGTCACTAAGTCATGTCTGACTCTTTGCCACCCTGGCAGAGTAGCCTATCAAGCTCCTCTGTCCATGGGATTTCCCAGACAAGAATACTGGAATGAGTTGCCATTTCCTTCTGCAGGGGATCTTCCTGACCCAGGGATTGAACCTGAGTCTTCAGATTCTTTACCACTGAGCCACTGGGGAAAACCCCGTACAATTTTACTGGCTTTTAAATGACTGTTTTTGAGGGCAGTAGAGTACAAGAGTTGTGTGGTTTAAGAAGATATAAGGAGAGCCTGGTTATTTCCCTGGCTTTCAGAATAACCTTCCTTGATGAAAGATGTTCTGTGGGAGGACTGAGCTTCTGCTGGGCTCTTCTGACCCCTTCCCTTTAGCTTGGGGGAATGCCCACTGAACTGAGTCAAGGTTTCCCCTTATCAGTGCATACTGAAGAAATGTGATGCAGGGTAGACTCCTTTTGACCACTTATTTTTTCTCTTGCCTAGTAATTCCTATTGTGCAACAACATTATAGTGGGAGCTTGCTTCATTACTTAGTAATTTCCTTTAACAGTAGAGCTGAACTAGAGACATTCAACCCTCTTCTCGTTTTCCTGTTGCTAAATATAAAACGTAAGATGAAGTTCTCCTGTTACTCAAATAAAAGGAACTTGAGTCCTTAAAATTGAAGCTTAGAGAAAAAACTAAGAGGGAATTAGAATTTACCAAGATGCCAAGATGGCAGGTATGTACCACAAAAGGCTTAGAAGAATCAACCAGCAGAGAGATTTGTTCATTAGTGATTCTTTCTCTGGACTTGGACTAGGCACTGAAGTGATATAAGCAAATATGAGATGTCATCCCGGTCTTCAAGACCCTTCAGTTCAGATCAGTTCAGTTGCTCAGTCGTGTCCGACTCTTTGCAACCCCATGAATCGCAGCACGCCAGGCCTCCCTGTCCATCACCAACTCCCGGAGTTCACTCAAACTCATGTCCATGGAGTCCGTGATGCCATCCAGCCATCTCATCCTCTGTCGTCCCCTTCTCCTCCTGCCCCCAATCCCTCTCAGCATCGGGACCCTTATGCTCTTCTAATTAATGGTCAACAACTTTCTTGAGAGCCCATTTAGTAAATAATTTAGCCTTTGCAGGTTATTCTTTCTCTGTCCCAACTTTCATCTTTGTCATTGTAGTGCAAAAGTAGCCATAACAACATGTAAGCAAATGAATATAGTTGTATTCTAGCGAGTAAGGGCACTGCCATTGGAATTTCATGAATTTTTACATATCAGGAACTATTATTCTTAAAACATTTTTTCCCAATCATTTAAAAGTGTAAGAATTACTATGTCAAACTAAAAATTCCCTCAAAGGAAACAATCTACACAACGAAAATTCCCCCTAAGGAATGGGGAAACATTTGCAAACCATATATCGGGTAAGGGGTTTATATGTGCTTCATTATTAGCATACTGAATAACAAAATCTGACCACAGGTTGAATACCGTCTAATAACTATCACGATTTTGTAGTGATGAGTATGAATGATAGTCTGAGATACCTGTGGCAGCTGAAATGTAAAACATAGGTGATTTCTATTGATGACAAAGTCGCAGGGCCTGATGACACTGTTGTGGCACTGATGACACTATTGCCTTCATTTATAATTAGAAGAAAACCTAAATCTTGGTCAGAGCTTCTGGAAGTAATTTTAAAAATGTTTCTTGTTTTCTGTCCAAGTTCACTGATTCTCTGCATTCTACGCACAGAATCACTGGAGAAACTTTGATCTCAGGTTAAGAGCTCTTGGGAAGTCAAAGAGAATGTGGGGAAATGGGGAAGTTAGAAGGCCCTCGTCTTTGAGAACACAATTTTAATAGAGATGAGAAGACAAGGGAAACTGAAGGGCATTGATTCAGCAATGTTGGTTCCCAAAATGTCTCCCAAATGCAAGGGCAGGGAGAGACTGAAGAAAGAGGCCAGACAGGCTAATTCAATGGCTGTTGCCTTAAGTCACTCATTTTTGAGGTGGTTTCATATGAAGCAAACCTAACTAATGCAGGGGGTAATGTATTTTCCAAATTTATATTTCCTGGCAATTTTCCATATTCCGCAAGTTCTCCAAGATTAATGCACTGTGTGTTAAGATAACATCTACAACTATTCTTAGTATCCAGAGAGATTCTTTCGAATTGTATTTTTTTAGTGTCATCCTGGGCTTCAAAAATTCATTTGTACTTGGCATGCTACAAGATCACACGTGGACCTCAATGCCTACTGTTTCACAATTCATTTCTTCCTATAACCAGTGACAAGACTCCACAAATATGTGTTAAATTACCCTTTAACATTCCATAACCACAGAAGTTTCTTTAGGTTTGAATGTTCTTCTGAAGAAAGAACCCATTCTTGTCACAGTGATCAGCCTCAGGCAGCCATGGATCACTGCCTAGCTTTGTAAACTTAGACAAATTACTTAACTGACTTATTTTGGTTCTCAGTGTTTCCACCTATGAGGTGAGAATAAAAATAACTGTACTTACCTTACAATGTTGTCAACAGAATTCGAGTTAGTAAAGGGCTTTCCAGTTGGTGCAGTGTGGGAAACACAAGGGTGTGATCCCTGGGTTGGGAAGATCCTCTGGAGTAGGAAATGGCAACCTGTTCCAGTATTCTTGCCTGGAAAATTCCACGGACAGAAGAGCCTGGCAGGTTATAGTCCATGGGGTCGCAAAGAGTCAGATGCGACTGAGCAGCACATAGCTCAAAAGTTAAGTACTTAGAATCTGGTGTGTAGCAGAGCGGCCATATTGTTATATTTCAGTGTTCCAATTTCTCTGCTTTATCTTCCTGTCTGGACTTATCAGTTTTCTTTCCTCTTTCATCTCTCTGTAGGGAGAACAGGATACTAACCTAATAGGCTATTTCAAGTAACCCTAATCTTTTTGGAAATTCAGACTCCAGGAATTCAGCATTTATGCTGCTTCAGAAGCAGTGTAATGATTGCTATAAAGAAAAAGTCGGAAACATTTTTCCCTTTCAAATGGTCAAAGTTTTTCCAGCAAGGACTGGAAAGTGTCTTTAAAGCCGGTAACATTTTCAAGTTAAAATTTTACAACTTAAAAGTCTTTCAAAATTCCATTGGGCCCTCTTCCCCCTTAATGAGGTTTTGCTGGGTGGTAGTGGGGTGCTCAGGAAAGCCCAGCCAGGTCTGGGCCAGCATGTGGAGTGAGCAAGTGTTCAGGAGGCTCAGAACTCAAATAGACATTAGTGCTAGATAAAATGGAACAAAATGTGTTTAAATGTATAGTTGAATTCTAAATAAAATATATTTCCTACATGTTAAAAAAATTGTCCTTTATAAACTGAGAAAACCAGAAAGCAACCACTGGGGACCTATGGCCTGAGGGAGGTATGAGACCAGGTGTGGGTCTCGAGGGCTGGGGTATAACATATCACACACACACACACACGCACACACACCACCGACGGGTGCTTGGAAATGTGGCCCTGGACTGGTAGGAGGCAGGGAGTTGGAACTGACCCAGTTGTTTTGTTTTTTTATTTTTTCTCCTCTAATAGTTTTATTGGGTCCTTTTTTCTAGTTTCTTGTTCTTATTCATGGTATCCTATCTTAATCCCAGTGCCCAAGACATCTGTAAAGGACTGTGCCTCTGTGAAAAGGAAACCAGAAAAAAACTGTACTCTCTGATCCAGAATCAGAGAAACATGTAGTTTGCTTGAGACACTGGGTGGAGATGGGAGACGGGCTGGGGATCACAGGTGAGGAGAGTGGGTTCTTGATCAAAATTCAAAATCTGTATCACATGAGTGTATAAAATGGATTTATGCTCACAAGTTGTGTGGGATTCAAAGTTAATAAAAGTAACATAAAAACTCATCACCAATTTTGTTAGAAGAGTTACAAATATCTTCTCCCAAACTGTGGGTTGTCTTTTAGTTCTATTTATAATGGCTTTTATTATACAAATGTGGTTGACTCTTTTGCTTTATGGTTTGGGTTTTTAATTCCTCCTTTAAGAAATCCTTCTCTACCATGATATCATAGAGACAATCTCCTACAATTAATTTCTTCTAAAATTTTTTTTAGCCTGCAACAGGTAGTTTTAAAAAATATTTATTTAATTGAAGTATAGTTGATTTACAATGTTGTGAATTTCTTCTCAGAATTTTTAAGTGTTCACATTAGATCTTGAATCCAACTACAAGTTAATTTTCCATATGGCTTTGGATATGGTTTGAGGTAGGGATCTAATTTTAGTTTTTCCATCTGGATAGTTATTTGTTCCAGAGTTTTTAACTCAATAGTTTTCCCTTACAGATAGATTTATCGTGCCATGTTGGTCATACACCAATTTCTTCTACATACATGTGATTATTTGCTATTTCCTTCCATTGGTTTGTCTGTTCATCTCTCTGCCAAATTTATTACTGTATCTTTATAATAAATCCTAATATTTGGTAGTATAACTTCCCTCTTCTTATTGTTATGAACTGTGAAGAGTCTGAGAATTTATCTGTTTGCAAGCTAATGAGTTAGCCTGTCACTGATTCATGGATACAAGCAGAAGACATGTGAGGCTGGTGAGTCAGAGGCAAAGGACTGTGTTGCTTACAGCACAGCAGGCAGCACAAGCTGTACATTCACCTCAGTTACCCTTGTCCCCAAGTTCCACAAAAATCAAATCTGAATCAGATCAAGCTTCTCCGTCTTCCATACCACCTTACATGACCTGTAGGGCACAAAGAAACATGTTAAACACACAATGAGGAGGCAGTTAGAGAAATTCACAATGTGGGAAACCCTATGGGACAAATCATTCAGTTTGGAATAGATTTAAAAAGAAAAAAAAAAAGGACGAAGAATTTACATATTAAAAGATATTTTAAGAGACCTATTAACCAAATGCAGTAAGTGGATACTATTTGAACCCTGATTCCAACAAAGAGAGGCTTTCCTGGTGGCTCAGATGGTAAAGAATCTGCCTGCAATGCAGGAGGTGCTGGAGATATGGGTTCAACCCCTGGGTCAGGAAGATCCCCTGGAGAAGGGAATGGCTACCCTCTCCAGTATTCTTGGCTGGAGAATCTCATGGACAGAGGAGACTGGTGGGCTGCTATAGTCCATGGGGTTGCAAGGAGTCAGACACAACTGAGTGAATAACAAACTTTTTTTTTCAAGTAAAGACTAAATAGCACATTTGAGACAAATGACTGGTTTGCACATTGACTACATAATTGATGATGTTAAGTTGTAAACATTTTAAAGTGTTAACAAAAGTACTATGGTGGTATGTGTGTGTGTGTGTGAGTCAGTATGTCCTTATCTTTTATAGATATATCAGATCAGATCAGATCAGATCAATCGCTCAGTCATGTCCGACTCTTTGTAACCCCATGAATCGAAGCACGCCAGGCCTCCCTGTCCATCACCAACTCCTGGAGTTCACTCAGACTCACGTCCATTGAGTCAGTGATGCCATCCAGCCATCTCATCCTCTGGCGTCCCCTTCTCCTCCTGCCCCCAATCCCTCCCAGCATCAGAGTCTTTTCCAATGAGTCAACACTTCGCATGAGGTGGCCAAAGTACTGGAGTTTCAGCTTTAGCATCATTCCTTCCAAAGAAATCCCAGGGCTGATCTCCTTCAGAATGGACTGGTTGGATCTCCTTGCAGTCCAAGGGACTCTCAAGAGTCTTCTCCAACACCACAGTTCAAAAGCATCAATTCTTCAGCCCTCAGCCTTCTTCACAGTCCAACTCTCACATCCATACATGACCACTGGAAAAACCATAGCCTTGACTAGACGAACCTTTGTTGGCAAAGTAATGTCTCTGCTTTTCAATATGCTATCTAGGTTGGTCATAACTTTGCTTCCAAGGAGTAAGCGTCTTTTAATTTCATGGCTGCAGTCACCATCTGCAGTGATTTTAGAGCCCCCAAAAATAAAGTCTGACACTGTTTCCACTGTTTCCCCATCTATTTCCCATGAAGTGATGGGACCAGATGCCATGATCTTCGTTTTCTGAATATTGAGCTTTAAGCCAACTTTTTCACTCTCCACTTTCACTTTCATCAAGAGGCTTTTGAGTTCCTCTTCACTTTCTGCCATAAGGGTGGTGTCATCTGCATATCTGAGATTATTGATATTTCTCCTGGCAATCTTGATTCCAGCTGAAATAATTACAGATACAAAGATAGGTAAGGGATCTACTTCAGAATTGTCCTGTAGAGAGATAGGGCAAGAGGGAGATTTCAATGTAATGGGATTGGCCATGATTTGCTACAGCTGGGTGATGGGCATTGGGAGGCTCATTGTATGATTCTTGGTACACATTTGAAATTTTCCGTAAGTTTGAAAAGGAAAGGGGGCAAGTCACATGTTAAAATCACCAAAGACTCCAGGCAGGTATTTTGAGGTGGCTGTTGTACAGATTAGACTGGAGGAACTAACTGAATCTGGGGATCTGAGGAACTAACTGAAGAGGAAAAACAGATTCGGAGTTGGCTACACTGATCTAATTTGAGGGCATCTGAGTAGGAGAGCCCAAGGAGGCAGGCGGTAATATAGGATTGGAACTTGGGAGAAAAGTCTGTAGTCCTGCACTTAGGACAATTACAGTTTTGAGCATAAAGGCGCTTTCAGAGGGCAGAGAATGGATGATTCCACCTCAGGGAATGAACCGACTTGGGATTCAGAAGGAAAAAATAAGGAAGCCTGCTGGACCAGCAAAGAAGTTATCTCAAGTTAGCTCAAGCCTTCACCTAAAGTTTACTTTTGTTTTAGGAACACTTATCAGCTATGGAGCTACATTTCATTCTTGCCACCTAGAGATTTAAGTAAAATAGCCAAGGTGAAATAGTTCAGAACAATGTATTTGAAGGACACAATCAGGTCTCGTCATCTCTGTAAACTGCAACCGTAACTTTCCTTTGGAAGTTGCACAACGCTGCTTTGAAATGGTTTCAAATGATTATTTGACCTGGAGCCAAATCTTTTTTTTTTTTTTTTGGAGCCAAATCTTGACTCTGGGTGCCTGAGTCCGTTATGGACCAGGTTTGCAGCAAACACCAAAAGTGGCTTTCATTGGACACAAATGGGAAGTGGCTAGTGTTTCGAAAATTTTAATTTCACGGACCTACACAAGTAAGCCAGGCCAAGAAGAACTAGATTCCCCAACACTGCTCTCCACCCTGGTCACCATGTGCTCATGTTGGAGGGCCTCATCTCTCCAGACAGCTATCTTTCTCCTCCAGTGAATCTGAGTAGTTACTGCCCTGTGCTTACATGGGGCGGAGAAGGCAATGGCAACCCACTCTAGTACTCTTGCCTGGAAAATCCCATGGGTGGAGGAGCCTGGTAGGCTGCAGTCCATGGGGTTGCACAGAGTCAGACAAGACTGAAGCGACTTACCAGCAGCAGCAGCAGCAGCAGCAGCAGCTTACATGGGGAAGTGTCTAGAAGGAGCGTTATTTTAATTCTTGCTTCCCATCTGCCTAGAGTGTGACATCTTGCTTTCAATAGTTGAGTTACTCAACACAAAGTGTGTTGGTAGCAAGAACAGGACAGAGGGATGATGCAGGGAAATGGCATGCAAACAGCCTCCCAGAGTCAAATTATTTTGAACAAAAATGTTAGGGGTTTGAATTTGATGTTCTTGAGAAAGACAAGGCCGAAAGGGGATATCACAGAACTGCCTGCCCATAATTCAATCCCATGACTATTGCAATGCAGCAATCATGTGTCCATATGGATTTCCTCGGCTAGACTACTTGAGGTCCCAAATGCAAGCTTATTATCACTATCCAGAAAAGTGCCTGGCTCATAGCAAAATTCAAGCATGACTCAATCAGTGAACATATAATGAATGCACAAATAGTTCTGAGGAAGTAGAAATTATAAATACGATTTAGATGCCATCCTCTCAAAATCTCTTTAAAGTAGCACACATGCATTTGCTTCATTACTTAACTATTTCTTTTTAAAACCATGTTTTCAGTGTCAAGAAATAATAATACTTTCCTTTAATAGCATGATGATAGAATTAAATCAATGGGACAAATTAATGAGAGGTAATGACAATGTTTCTTATGGGAGAGAAGAATAAAGGTCTCTTGATTTCAGAAACACCACGAAGAAAAATCCAAAACAGTTGGCCTGCATTTCCTCCTACTAGTCAGACTTTCATTCTTCACTTGGGATTTGTTCTTTCCAGGCACCAAGAGAAGACGGACAGCCATCCCTACATCAAATTGTACTGTCTTCCCCAAGCAGGCTCAGCTAGAAGGCAGAGGGGGCTGCTACACAGCGCTCAGCCGCCATTTCTGCCTTCCACCCCTGCAGAGCATGCAGATGTTTCCTGACATCTGCACGTCACCCAGTTCTACCTTTCTCATACCCAATTTCAGCACCCCTACCCTCCCTCTAGGCTATAAGGTTAGGTGGGATAGGAACCTAAGGCTGCCTGTCTCTGTGGTACAAAATGTTTTCCTCCATCTCAGATGTTAGGTCTTTTAAGAGGGCTGCTGCTGCTGCTGCTGCTGTCACTTCAGCCGTGTCTGACTCTGTGCGACCCCATAGACGGCAGCCCACTAGGCTCCTCTGTCCCTGGGATTCTCCAGGCAAGAACACTGGAGTGGGTTTGCCATTTCCTTTTCCAATGCATGAAGGTGAAAAGTGAAAGTGAAGTCGCTCAGTCGTGCCCAACTCTTAGCGACCCCATGGACTGCAGCCTACCAGGATCCTCTGTCCATGGGATTTTCCAGGCAAGAATACTGGAGTGGGTTGCCACTGCTAGTTAAGCATTCTGCCAAACAGAACTGCTGATGATTTTTTATTGCTGATGGTACCCTTAATGGATTTTTATATAAAGACCTGCAGCATGAAATGACCTCAGAGACCATTTAGTAAAATCTCTTTATTTTAAAAATGACAAAATTATCACCCCAAGTCCATGGTTTACATTAGTATTCGTTTTTGGTTATGTACGTTCTATGGATTAGGACAAATGTATGTATAATGACATGTATTCACTATGATAGTATCAATACAGAAAAATTTTTTTACTGCCATTAAAATCCTCTGTGCTCTGCCTACTATTCCTCACTCCTTCACTGATCTTTTTCTTGTTTCCACACTTCAGATGATAATGATGCATTAATTTAGGTTCACCGATGGTAACAAATGTATCACTCTGGCAGGGGGCAGGGCGGGTGTTGAGAATTGGGGAGGCTGGCATGCCTCAGGGCAAGGTGGGTATGAGACATCTCTGTATCTTCCTCTCAATTTTTTCTCTGAACCTAGAACTGCCCTAAAAAAAAAAATAACAAAGTCGTAAAAAATAACAAAATGGAGACTTTGGGAGGCTAAGTGACCTGCCCAAGGTCACAGAGCTGGTTCCCAGTGGACCAAGACTAGAATGCAGGGGCCTGATGTTGCAAGTTTTATGCACCACACATTGCTACCCTGCATCCCATAATAACAATAAAAAGTCAAGAGATACTTGGAAATAGAGGAGGATCTCCTCTAGGTCCAACTGAATCACCCACTTGCTGCTCATGGGGAGAAGTGGGGCAGGTACTAAAATTTACATCTGGGTTCTGTTTTAACACCCCCCACCCTACCCCAACCACACACACCCTGGCACCTCCACACTTCTGCTCTTGCTGTGCTCTGCCTGGAAGACTTCCTTCTCCATCTTCAGCTGCTACTTGCTCCTGAAGGTGAAGCCTCCTCTGGGCAGAATGAACTCCTTTCTCACAATTCTCAACTCTGAGTACTTTGCAAATAACTCAGTCATAGAATACTGTAAATACTGTGTAAATACTGTACTCAATGGTTGCTTATTAGCCCTCCAATTAGACCCTGAGCTCTGTTAAGCAGGACTAGATCTTAAATTACCTTCGCATTTCCAGAGACAAACTCTGGGATGGAGTACCATTTATGTGCTCAGATCTAAAATTTCTTTTTTCCAGAGTACAGTTTAAGACTAGAAAACATTATCAAACAAAAATAAATATTGCTTCTACAATGAAGCAGCTGATAGAATATATGGAATATTGTACGTTTAAGAGTGCTGGTAGGGGACAAACTATGTTATTATGAGGATATACAGATATTCTTTCCTTCACATTAGAAACATGATTGACAACAGAAGTGTAGTTTTTCGTTGTTCTGAAACTGCTAATAACCATTTAAAAATAATAGGTAATCATTTGCTTTAAAAATAAAAGAATCATACAAAATATATAAAGTATATAAAGAACAGTTTGGTCCTTGGTCATGGTACTTGCTGGGAGTCATTTTGGAAGGTTATAAGGCCATCAGTGATGAGGAGGCACAGATCAAATAATGAACCTGGAAACGTCTGGTTTTACATTGTGATCACATAAAAACAAGGTCAGTCACGAAGTTATTGCTTATAATCCCTGCTACTTTATGATATTTGGCAAAACTAATACAATTATGTAAAGTTTAAAAAAAAATAAAATAAAAAAAAAAAAAAATCCTTGCTACTTTAGGACCAAGATTACATTTAAATGTACTAAAGCAAAAAAAAAAAAAAAAAAAAAATTACAATAATCTACTTTGCAAGTGTCAAATAACCAACTGTTTGATTCAAGATTTTAAAAAAGGAAATGAACACACACCACACAAAGATGGTTAAGCTGTTTTTTCCTACCACCTACACAATGTATAATAGTACATAATTAGAAATAAATTTTAGGTCAAAAAACTTCACCTTTTTAAAGTATCTTTTGCTCCACTTTATAGGTTCCTGTGATTTGTATTTTCCCTAAAACACAACATTTGCTCTGTTCATTGACAGAAACGCAAATATATGCATATATAAAAGTGGCTAGCTTAGATATGACAGCCCAGAATTTAGTAATTGTATAGGCTTTATGGCTGTTTCACTTACATATAAAATGAATTTTAGAGGACAAACATATTTGGTATTTATTCTAATGAAAGCTTATTAATCACAACATGTTTTTTGAAGGTTAATTATTTTTAAAACCTTCATTTTTTAAATTTAGATAATGTCCAGGCTCAGCCTTTTAAAAGGAATGTTGGTTTGTTAGATTGGGCCATCTTTCTTTATTTCCCTTAACATCCAAACATAAAATAAGGAGGAATGTAGGTCTATTACACAATAAAATACTTGTAGCAATACTTTAAATTATTTGGCCCTCAAAAACATTGCTTAAGAAATCAAGTTCAGCTTAGTTGTCAGTTCAGTTCAGTCACTCAGTCGTATCTGACTCTTTGCGACCCCATGAACTGCAGCACGCCAGGCCTCCCTGTCCATCACCAACTCCCGGAGTTTACTCAGACTCACATCCATCGAGTCAGTGATGCCATCCAGCCATCTCATCCTCTGTTGTCCCCTTCTCCTCCTGCCCCCAATCCCTCCCAGCATCAGAGTCTTTTCCAATGAGTCAACTCTTCGCATGAGGTGGCCAAAGTACTGGAGTTTCAGCTTTAGCATCATTCCTTCCAAAGAAATCCCAGGGCTGATTTCCTTCAGAATAGACTGGTTGGATCTCCTTGAAGTCCAAGGGACTCTCAAGAGTCTTCTCCAACACCACAGTTCAAAAGCATCAATTCTTCGGCACTCAGCTTTCTTCACAGTCCAACTCTCACATCCATACATGGCCACAGGAAAAACCATAGCCTTGATTAGACGGACCTTTGTTGGCAAAGTAATGTCTCTGCTTTTGAATATGCTATCTAGGTTGGTCATAACTTTGCTTCCAAGGAGTAAGCGTCTTTTAATTTCATGACTGCAGTCACCCTCTGCAGTGATTTTGGAGCCCAGAAAAATAAAGTCTGACACTGTTTCCACTGTTTCCCCATCTATTTCCCATGAAGTGATGGGACCAGATGCCAATGATCTTAGTTTTCTGAATGTTGAGTGTTAAGCCAACTTTTCACTCTCCTCTTTCATTTTCATCAAGAGGCTTTTGAGTTCCTCTTCACTTTCTGCCATAAGGGTGGTGTCATCTGCATATCTGAGGTTATTGATATTTCTCCCTGCAATCTTGATTCCAGCTTGTGCTTCTTCCGGCCCAGGGTTTCTCATGATGTACTCTGCATAGAAGTTAAATAAGCAGGGTGACAATGTACAGCCTTGACGTACTCCTTTTCCTATTTGGAACCAGTCTGTTGTTCTATGTGCAGTTCTAACTGTTGCTTCCTGATCTGCATATAGGTTTCTCAAGAGGCAGGTCAGGTGGTCTGGTATTCCTATCTCTTTCAGAATTTTCCACAGTTTATTGTGATCCACACAGTCGAAGGCTTTGGCATAGTCAATAAAGCAGAAATAGATGTTTTTCTGGAACTCTCTTGCTTTTTTGGTGATCCAGCAGATGTTGGCAATTTACTCTCTGGTTCCTCTGCCTTTTCTAAAACCAGCTTGAACATCTGAAAGTTCACAGTTCACGTATTGCTGAAGCCTGGCTTGGAGAATTTTGAGCATTACTTTACCAACGTGTGAGATGAGTACAATTGTGCGGTAGTTTGAGCATTCTTTGGCATTGCCTTTCTTTGGGATTGGAATGAAAACTGACCTTTTCCAGTCCTGTGGCCACTGCTGAGTTTTCCAAATATGCTGGGATATTGGGTGAAGCACTTTCACAGCATCATCTTTCAGGATTTGAAATAGCTCAACTGGAATTCCATCACCTCCACTAGCTTTGTTCGTAGTGATGTTGTCTAAAGCCCACTTGACTTCACATTCCAGGATGTCTGCCTCTAGCTGAGTGATCACACCATCGTGATTATCTGGGTTGTGAAGATCTTTTTTGTATAGTTCTTCTGTGTATTCCTGCCACCTCTTCTTAATATCTTCTGCTTCTGTTAGGTCCATACCATTTCTGTCCTTTATTGAGGCCATCTTCGCATGAAATGTTCCCTTGGTATCTCTAATTTTCTTGAAGAGATCTCTAGTCTTTCCCATTCTGTTGTTTTCCTCTATTTCTTTGCACTGATCACTGAAGAACGCTTTCTTATCTCTTCTTGCTATTCTTTGGAACTCTGCATTCAGATGCTTATATCTTTCCTTTTCTCCTTTGCTTTTTGCTTCTCTTCTTTTCACAGCTATGTGTTACGCCTCCTCAGACAGCCATTTTGCTTTTTTGCATTTCTCGTCCATGGGGATGGTCTTGATCCCTGTCTCCTGTACAATGTCACGAACCTCCGATCATAGTTCATCAGGCACTCTATCTATTAGATCTAGTCCCTTAAATCTATTTCTCACTTCCGCTGTATAATCATAAGGGATTTGATTTAGGTCATACCTGAGTGGTCTAGTGGTTTTTCCCTACTTTCTTCAATTTAAGTCTGAATTTGGCAATAAGGAGTTCATGATCTGAGCCACAGTCAGCTCCTGGTCTTGTTTTTGTTGACTGTATAGAGCTTCTTCATCTTTGGCTGCAAAGAATATAATCAGTCTGATTTCGGTGTTGACCATCTGGTAATGTCCATGTGTAGAGTCCTCTCTTGTGTTGTTGGAAGAGGGTGTTTGCTATGACCAGTGTATTTTCTTGGCAAAACTCTATTAGCCTTTGCCCTGCTTCATTCCGTATTCCAAGGCCAAATTTGCCTGTTACTCCAGGTGTTTCTTGACTTCTTACTTTTGCATTCCAGTCCCCTATAATGAAAAGGACATCTTTTTTGGGTGTTAGTTCTAAAAGGTCTTGTAGGTCTTCATAGAACCATTCAACTTCAGCTTCTTCAGAGTTACTGGTTGGGGCATAGACTTGGATTACTGTGATATTGAATGGTTTGCCTTGGAAACGAACAGAGATCATTCTGTCATTTTTGAGACCGCATTCAAGTACTGCATTTCAGACTCTATTGTTGGCCACGATGGCAACTCCATTTCTTCTAAGGGATTCCTGACCGCAGTAGTAGATGTAATTGTCATCTAAGTTAAATTCACCCATTCCAGTCCATTTTAGCTCGCTGATTCCTAGAATGTCGATGTTCACTCTGGATCTGCTACTGGAGATCAGTGGAGAAAATAACTCCAGAAAGAATGAAGGGATGGAGCCAAAGCAAAAATAATACCCAGTTGTGGATGTGACTGGTGATAGAAGCAAGGTCTGATGCTGTAAAGAGCAGTATTGCATAGGAACCTGGAATGTCAGGTCCATGAATCAAGGCAAATTGGAAGTGGTCAAACAGGAGATGGCAAGAGTGAACGTCAACATTCTAGGAATCAGCTTAGTTGTAGGTAAATGTAATTATGCCCGAGGCTGGGATGGTTTACTCTCCTTTTGGCTGGAGGTTATACTTTTGTGGCTGGAAAAAATGCTCTTCAACAGCACTAACTAGTTCATCTAGTTCTTTCTTCAGCTGCTCGGGATCACTGCAAAATAAGGGGGAAAAAAATTCCAGGTCAGTGGATTATTCTGGAGCATGTTTTAAACACTCCCAATATCAAGCAACACTGATATTTACTCTTAAGTGAAGAGTTAAATCAGACAGAACTCCAGTTACTTAAGCATGGGAACACATCTGTGGCATGGATAAAAAGTCCATGAGACAATATTCATTATTTTCCCCAAAGGCTTCCCCAAGGTCTCTACTATAAACAAAACCACACCTTTGCACTTCTCATAAGAATTTTTTTTTTTTTTTGGCCATGTGAGGCATGTTGGATCTTAGTTCCCTGACCAAGGATTGAACCCCTGCCCCCTGCACTGGAAGTGCAGAGTCTTACCACTGGGCCACCAGGGAAGTCCCATAAGAATTTTCAAAACACACAATCTGTAGCCTAGCGTCCCTAAAAGTCCTGCAGGGTCCATACCTAAAGTGCAGAGAAAACTTTCATGACTCCAGTTGTCATTAAATCCCATTGAACTGTTATAGATATTTCCCACAAGTCCTTGGTCTTGCAGGACATGACTGTTCCTGATCCTGTCTGTCTTCAAACTATTGGGAGCTTGGCTGAAGCCTCAGTTATAAAGCCTTCCCAGGATGGAAGAGATGGCGAGCCTCCTGGTGGGCCTCCTGGTCACTCACCAGGAACTCAGACTCCGAATCTTTTTAATTTTACTTTGGGAACAAAAAAGTCACAACTAAAGTTAGTGAGGAAATCTAGGGAACTAGATCTCTTTAACAAAATCAAGACTTTAAGCACGTGAAAAATACTCATTTATGTGCAAACAATTGGAGGATTGTTTAATAGATAAAACAGACTTATAATTAGACATTGTGTCTAATTTATGTGTCAGACTTATGTATCAGGCTACTAGCTGATGTGAGTTACTATATTTAAAACCAAGAAGTTCAATAAAAGAAATTTAAATCCCTCAATTCAAACTTTTAATACTTTATACCTGACCATCTTTAACAAAATGGGCAATCTGTGTAATTAGTTAAGATCATCCTTGCATTGTAACAGTTAACCAGTAAAACTAAAACAATCCATTTTATTACAGACAGTAATTCTGGCTCTATTACTTACTAGCTCTGTGCCCTTGGGCGAGTGACTTGACCTTTCAAAGGCCCAGATTCCTCTCTTGTAAAACTGAAATAAAGACTATCCTCTCAAGAGAGTTGTTGTATAGATTGAGATAAATTATATAAAGCAATTAGCACAACCTGGCCCAAAAACCTCAATAAATGTAGCTATCATTATAATTATTTTTATCCCCATTGGTAACATATAAAGTAATTATGCTTCATAAATCTATATGAATTATACAAGTCTTTTTTTCCTTCTCCAAAAATGTGCTTTGAGGAAAATAACAGTTCTCAGGAAGGCACACTGGCTAATAATTACTGTGCGTTTTTTTTTTTTTTTTTAAACAATATCCATTAAACTAAAACTCATCAATGAATTTAATTTACTATGTATCTCCTGCTGGTTTTGTTTATCTGTTAGAATCCTGCTTGACACAATTATTACCTAATTTTTGAGACAGTATGAGAGGTTCTTTGTTCTTAGGAGATGAGTATTAAAGTCTGCAACGTATTTTCAAATGGCTGAGAAAAATATGAGAGCAAATATTGCCAAACACTAGCGACTGCCGAGACTAGGTTGGGGAGGCAAACTATGGCTTTCGGCCTGTTTGAGTAGTTTTATTGGGAAATAGCCACGACCACTCTTTTATGTCTGTGGGTGCTTTCCATCCACAACAGTAGAGCTGCATGCTTGTAACAAGGATTGTGTGTAAACCCTAAAATAGTTACTATTTGGCTCTTTACAGAAAGTTTGCCAACCCCTAGTCTATATGAGGAGTATGTGCTTATTCACTACACTATTTCTACATTTCTATAGGTTTGAAATTTTTCAAAATAAAAAGTTGGACAAAACTAGAGACGTCAAGGGAATTCCCTGGTGGTCCAGTGGTTTAGGACTCCGTGCTTTGACTGGCGAGGGTGCAGATTCAAACCCTGGTCATGGAACTAAGATCTCACAAGTCATGCGGCATGGCCAACCACCCCCGCCCCCGCAAAAAAACCAATAATAATAATAAAAAAAACCAAAGACATCAACCCCAACAAAAAATTTTAAAAGTAGTACTTATATTTTAAAAAAGATTTTCAATTCTAAAGAGTTAGTGGGTTGTGGAATTCTACAAATGAATAGAATTCATGATATAAAATATATTAATAATATTTAGCATTATCAGAAAATAAGGAAACCTTAGCCATGGGTTTATGGCTGTTGTGATAGGTATGTTGATGCCTTGCTTGAGTCCAGACATCATATCTATGGACTAACGTCCCAGTTTTCTGATCCTGTCTGTCTTCAAACTATTGGGAGCTTGGCTGAAGCCTTGTGTGTAAGACCTTCCCAGGATAGAAGAGATGGGGAGCCTCGTAGTGGGCCTGCTGGTCACTCACCAAGAACTCAGATCCCCTGTTTATCTTTTTAATTTTACTCTGGGAACAAAAAGGTCACAATTAAAGTATAAACAAAAATCTAGGGAACTAGATCTCTTTATCGAAATCAAGATTTTAAGCATGTGGAAAATACTCATTTATGTGCAAACAACTGGAGGGTTGATAATAGATAAAACAGACTTATAATTAGACATTTCTCAATGACGATAATAAAACGGCAAAGTTTCCAAGTATCTTCAGCAATTTAGAAACTAATATTTGAATTTAAGTCCACTCAATAAGCCATGTGAAAAATGTAAATACTATAGACCCTTGAATAGTAAGTTGTATTGTTATTTATAAAAGAAAGTTTTTTTTAAAAAAACATTACATATATTTTCACAGGATAATGAAAAGGAAAAGATAAATATATAGAGAAAATAGATCTTTTTGTTTTTTAAATTTTTTGTCCATGCTGCATGGCATGTGGGATCTTAGCTACCCAACCAGGGATCAAACTTGAACCTCCTGCAGCAGAAGTGCAGTTTTAACTACAGGATCGCCAGGGAAATTCCCTGAATATAGATCTTTAAATTGGACTTAATGTTCATTTGTTTTCAAAACAGTGAGTCACAGAAATATGAAAACACTAAGT
Source organism: Bos mutus (assembly GCF_027580195.1). Classification (NCBI taxonomy): domain Eukaryota; kingdom Metazoa; phylum Chordata; class Mammalia; order Artiodactyla; family Bovidae; genus Bos; species Bos mutus. The sequence continues at coordinate 57,163,197 of NC_091622.1, read as the reverse complement.
AAGAATGAGAATGAGAATTATTCAGAAGATTCAGGGCTCATTTGGATGTAGCTTGCTATTTCCTTTATGATAAACTCCCCGACAGGTGAATATTCTGAGTTCTTGTACTCAAGGTTTATAGTTTTGTTTTACTATTTCTTGCTTTGCTGCTGGCACTCACTTCTCCCTGATTAAGGAAAGTCTAACTGCAACACATCTTCCCCAGCCCCTCTAACCTGCTACATTTAATCTGTTATTGGCTGGCTAATTTAGGATGCTCAGAAAATTTCCTTTGCTCTTATTTCCACATAATGAAAATTTGGTTCACAAGCCAGAAAAACCCTCTAATCAATGCTCTGGGGTGTATGTGCCATTACCACCTAGACAGACTTATGCTGTCCACTACAGCAGCCACTAGTAACACGTGGCTATGGTGCACTTGCAATATGGCTGGTGCAAATGAGGAACTGAACTGAAATTTCAAATTGCATATGTGGCTCATATTTTACTTCTGTTGGATAGCACTGACTTAACTCACTTTAAAAAAAAATTTCCTGATTTTGAACTGTATTCTGAATAGAGAAGTGAAAGCTAAGCGACTGTTAAATGTGTACTATTACATTTACATGTGCTAGCTACATGTACCATGGCTGATACAGTTCCAAATGTTACAGGTGTTGGAAACTGAGTGACTCAAACCCTTTCAGTTCAGTCGCTCAGTCGTGTCCAATCTTTGCGACCCCATGGACTGCAGCACGCCAGGCTTCCCTGTCCATCACCAGTTCCCAGAGCTTACTCAAACTCATGTCTGTCGAGTCAGTGATGCCATCCAACCACCTCATCCTCTGTCAACCCCTTCTCCTCCTGCCTTCAATTTTTCCCAGCATCAGGATCTTTTTCACTTAGTCAGTTCTTCGCAGCAGGTGGCCAAAGTATTGAAGTTTCAGCTTCAGCATCAGTCCTTCCAATGAATATTCAGGACTGATTTCCTTTAGGATTGACTGGTTTGATCTCCTTGCAGTCCAAGGGACTCCCAAGAGTCTTTTCCAACACCACAGTTCAAAGGCATCAATTCTTTGGCACTCAGCTTTCTTTATAGTCCAAACTTTTACAAAGTCACAAAACATGACCTTGAAGCTACTAGACTGTCAGCTCTTTGGCGGTGAGGACACTTTCTGCTGTGACTCTTTATCTTCCCCCAAACCCAGCATGACTTACACACGATGGATGCTCAAAGATATTTGTTGAATAGATTTGTAATTGATTGGATGGATTTCATTAATTTCATTAATTTAATCCACTAATTCATTAATGGATTTTAATTCATTTGTACCAGGGACATGGAGAAAAAGTCACTGGTGTCAGCCTCAAATAAAAAGTACTAGAATAAGGAAATTTTATTGATATTACTGAAGTTAGGAAGTTTCCCATACAGGGAAATTTTAGAAGGAAATAAGTAGGAAGTAAGCACTCCTGTTTCTCAACACTTCAAACAGCTGTTAAAATCACAATACTGCTGCAGGTTCTGAAACAACATTCTTACTTAAACTACATACTGGACAGATGAGCTATTTTACTTAGTGTCTGCAGAGAATTTAGGAAGTTTAAGGAATAAAAACTACAGCTGCTGCCATCCATACCTATTTCCAGGTGGGGCGCACAGTTCCAAATAGTACTTGATTTTGGGCTCTGTCCCACTGGTCCGCATGGTGGCCACGCCTCCATTAGCAAAGCTAAAGGTGATCATTTGGCTGCTTTTACTAGTCGGGAGAATCTAGGAATTAATTTTCATGTTATAAATTTATTAGTAAGTAGCAACGTAAGTTGTTTTTTACCTAACTAATATTTTTCCTCAAATAAGCAAGAAAGTAAATGCAAAAAAAAGAACACATTTGAGGAAGTTAGAAAATGTACTCGGTATAAATGAAATAAATAATAATAAGGCAATTTGTGAAAATAAAGTAACTTTGTATACTACTTTTTACCTCTGTAGTTTTATTAAAGCTACTAAAAGTTTTTCTAAAATCGAAACACACCCTTTCACAAGAAATTGTTTTAAACTGATTAATAATGCGTTACAAAACCCCACAAAACAATGAAACAGGCTTATTTTACTTTCAAAAGCTTCTGGTATATGTATCATGGCTGACTGCTCTTCAAACTCTACTAAAGTGACCAAAGTATTAAAATAAAAAAGCATGCAAGGGCAAAGCAGCAGCAGCTGTTGAGGGGTCTGCCAAACAATCATGGCAGTCAGAAACCAGATGAAGGGGCGGAAGGAGCCTGCTGGAACACAGGACAATGAGCAGGGGGCGCCTATAAGAGGCAGACGAGAACTGAGTCAGGATGCTCTGCAGAACCCTGGCAGAGCTCACTAACCAGGGCACCAGGTACTGCAAAGGGCAGGCGTGAGGCAAAGGCAGACAAAGGCAGCATCTGAAAGGAGCTATTCGATCCTCCCAGATCCTCAACTTCTGCCCATGTGGTCAACAAACCACCTCATCAGGAGACGCCTTAAATCTCTGGTATAACTGAAACAGAAGAGCTTAGAAGTTGGGGACACTGGGCATCATGGAAGGCAGGGCATGGAGAAAACTGAAAGTAATTCAGAGTCCCCACACTGAACACTAGCACCCCTCCTCCCAGGTCCCATGGACCTCTCCTCCACTTCCAGGGACTCAGCATCCCAGCTTATTACACTTAGGCAGGAGACTAGGGTGACAGCGAGGCGTACCCAGAAGACCTTGAAGGAAATAAAGACAATTTATAGGAAGAAAGATCTACATTAAAAAAAAGCTGTAATTAATATCCTTAATAGAGATATGATATACATGAAACAAGATATTACTTTTAATAGAGGAAAAAGAGCTGAAATGTTCAAAGAAGCAGACATTTAATGTTGAGGTAATCTCCCCAAAAGTAGGAAAGGAAGACACAGATGGACAACGGGAAGACAGAAACTTTGAAAGTAGAACATCACTCCAGGAGGGTCAGCATCTAAGAACTTGTCAAGAAGAACTTGTCAAGAAGGGGAGAACAGAAAATTTGAGGGAAAAGGTTATTTGGAAAACAACCATCCAGCCCCCTTCTTTGAAAAAATTCAAGAGTTTCTCAGGACGGAAAAAAATGACTCCATAGGCCAACAAAGACCAACCAAGTGTCCAGAAAAATGAAAGAAAGGAGGCCCATACTAAAAGCTTATCACTGAAATTCTGAACCCAAGGTTTAGTGGAATGTTCCTAATACTTTCCACAGAGGAAAAAACAATTGCATAGAAAGGACTGAATGAGTATAGCATCCTTATCCCTGGATGCAGCACACAGCAGGTCCCAGCTATTTCCTGAATAAATGAATGATGGATGCTTCAGAGCTTAACAAACATGGAGCAATGCTTTCAAATCTGTGAGTCAACAAAGTGTGCGGGTACAGCAAGACATTTTCAGACCTAAACACCTCTAAAAATTTACCTCTATTCACTTCTTCTTAGGAAGATACTAGAAAATGTGATTTAGGAAGCTAATTATAAAAAGGGGTCCAGGAGCAAGGGATATAACCCCAGAGAGTAGTGAAGAGCATCCCCAGGATGACAGCTGGGCATTCAAGCCAGAGAGCAGTGGGCCCTCCCCAGAGAAAGGGGCCAGGAGGGAGGCCATTGGAAACAAGATGGAGCCAACAGAAGCATGGAATCACTGGACTAGGTAGAAAACCCTACTGAAAGCTGTTTGAAGGATGTGGGAAGGACTGGTGAGGAATACATAGAAATCCATGCAGATGAAAGAACAAAGCAGCTATTAATTACAGAAAAAATAATTCTTTATACAATGTAAGGGGAACCTAAGCAAAGTACACTACTCAGCTAAGCAGAAAACAATAGCTACTAGTCCTCATAATACAAGCTTGGAATCTGATGTTGCCAAAACCTGTGGTACAAACAAATGTACTGCAGGCACAGGGGAGAAGAGTTGTGAATGTCGCAACTCTAAGAACCAAATCCCTATTTCCATCATGTTGTTACGTTAGGTCGCTTTAGTAGTGTCTGACTCTTTGCGACCCTATGGAGTATAGCTTGCCAGGCTCTTCTGTCCATGCGATTTTCCGGGCAAGAATACTGGAGTGGGGTTGCCATTTCCTCCTCCAATCTCCATCATAGAAAATTAATAAAGCCTAACACTGATAAGTCAAAGCATCACCACATGAGCATGTTATTTAGAAATCTGGTGGTAAATACCAGAGAAACAACTGAGAGGGAAGGTGGTTTTCTTGACACATGGCAATGAAATGGTAGGAGGTAGAACTGCCAAGTTTCTTCATAACCCTTTAATACTATTTGCCTTTTAAAAACATATTGTGTGCAGATGTAAATTAAAAAATATAAAAAGGAGAATATTAAAGCAAATGTCCAGCATCTCATAGGGATATTCTTACTCTTCTTCCCCTACCCACTTGCCATAGTTAGCAATACTATCTTCTGCCATATTTGTGCCTTCTTTTGACTCCAGTTGGGGATCCACATGGCAGGAAGAATTTGAACTCATGTGCTATAGCTAACAACTCCCATATGAATGAATGAATTAGTGTTAGTTGCTCAGTCATGTGCAACTCTGTGCAACCACATGAACTATAGCCTGCCACATTCCTCTGTCCATGGAATTCTCCAAGCAAGTATACTGGAGTGAGTAGCCATTCCTTTCTCCAGGGGATCTTCCCGACCCAGGGATTGAGCCTGGGTATCCTACTCTGCAGGTGGATTCTTTACCATTTGAGCCACCAGGGAAGCCCCAACAACTCCCATATAGTCAGAGAATAGGGTAAAACTAAGGAGGAAGCTAACAGTAGTTCTCAAGGCTGGACGAGTAACATCAGCATCAGCAGGGCACTTATTAGAAAGGCAGACAAGGGGTGGGCTGCAGCGCTCAGTGTTTTAACCTGGCCACTAGGTGATTCTGGTGTTTTTTCAAGTTCAGCTGCTGAAAGAGAGGAAAAGCCAGATGTGCAATCAGAAGACCCAGATTCTACCCAGACCATCACCAATTAGCTTCTAACCACAGGCAGGTCTTACACTTCTGAGTGTAGTCATCCCTCGGCACCCATGGAGGGTGCCAGGAGCCCCTGCAGATACCAAAATCCACAGATGCTTGAGTCCATTATATACACTAGTGTAGTAAGTTGACCCTCAGGGTTTATGATGTGAAACCCTAAGATACCCAGAGCCGACTGTATTGATTTCCTGCTGTGTTAAAAGATGGCATGGGCTGAGATGACTAGTGAGAATCCCTGTAGTTTTAGCTCATGTTTTAAAATTATCTCTATATTTTAATAGCTTATTTATAATAATGCCTAAAATCAGCTTCAATTAATTATATGATTAAATAGGTTGAACTATTCAAAGCACAGTGAAAAAGTAAATCGAGAAGACTTTAACTGATAAAAAACATTACTTACAGCTTTTTTATCAGGTTCGTTATCATCATAGCCAGTTGTAAGATCCCTAATGTGAGAAATCTCAAATCTGCCACAAGTTTTTGGATAATTACTCTTCCCATCATAGTTTCTAAGGTTTTCAAATAATTGTTTAATAGTTTCTTGATCATGGCAGATAAAATACGAAGCTCTGGTGATATGGTAGCCATACCTATCAATACAAACATGGTTACATGCAAATGAGGGACAAATAATTGGGCACAGTGTACACTGAACATGTATCTATCAAACAGTATATTCTAAAACAAACAACCACGACTAATTTCAAAGGAGTAATTCAGCATTAAATAAAGAGGTCCAACAATCTACACCAGGAATCACTGCCCTGCTGTGTGGCCCTCAGTCTCTGTTTGTAAGTAAAAGTTTTATCATTGGAATACAGCCACGTCATGCCCATTACCTTGTGTCTGGTTGCTTTTGCACTAGAAAGGCAGAAATAAGTAATTGCTACAAAGACTAAATAGATGTTTAATGAACACATTTAGTCTTTTTCAACACTGGACATTTAAAAAATCACATTCTTCCCTTAGCCATTTCTGCAACTAACGTTCTCATTTATTAAGGATTAACGTCATCACGAATGGTAATTACTATTAACTGCTTAAGTAGCAAAAGGAAAAGGTGATCTCTTATTTAGTTTTCATACAAAATAGAATTCATAACTAAAGCAAGAGCATCAGAAAGAATATGAGTATCGGGTGCACAAGAAGAGAGTAAAACATTAAAAAATATTCCTGTGTGGGGATGCATGTTAATTGTATCCACTGTGATCATTTCACAATATAGACATACACTGAATCACTGTGTTGTATACCTGAACTGATAAAAAAAAATTACTTCAATTAAATAGTCAATAGAAACTTACTCAACATAGATGGCTTTTAGCTGCTGAGACAAAGACAAATTCTTGGTTGCTAGAAAGCTGGCCAACTCTGCAGTTATGACGGCAGCGCTGACTCCATCTTTGTCCAGCACGAAAGGGCAGCACATATATCCTGCAGAAACACGAGTCATACACATATCCTGAGGATTGGGTCCTTTTACACACTTAGGATACACACATCTATATGCATCCTGCCTATTGCATGAGAGATTGTCAAGGATGTAAATGATTCTCATTCACCACCATTGTATTTAAGAATCTAGCCCAGTGCCTAGCGGGTCTTCACGAAGTATTTGTTGAGTACAAACTACTATGTATAAAATAAATGATATATAAGGATGCATTGTACAACACAAGGAGTCTAGCCAATATTTTATAATAACTATAAATGAAGTATAGTCTATAAAAGTATTGAATCACTATGTTGTAAACCTGAAACTAATATGGATGTGCTCAGATGCTCAGTTGTGTCCAACTCTTCGCAACCACATGGACTGTATTCTGCAAGGCTTATCTGTCCATGGGATTCTCCAGGAAAGAATACTAGAATGGGTTGCCATGCCCTCCAGGGATCCATGCCCTCCATGCCCTCCAGAATAGATCAGCCCAGGGATCGAGCCCTCATCTCTTAGGTCTCCTGCACTGGCAGGCAGGTTCTTTACCACTAGTGCCACCTGGGAAGCCCTCAGGTCAGTTCAGTTCAGTCGCTCAGTCGTGTCCAACTCTTTGTGACTCCATGGACTGCAGTACGCCAGGCTTCCCTGTCCATCACCAACTCCAGGAGCTTACTCAAACTCATGTCCATTGAGTTGGTGATGCCATCCAACCATCTCATCCTCTGTCATCCCATTCTCCTGCCTTCAATCTTCCCAGCATCAGGGTCTTTTCAAATGAGTCAGTTCTTCGCATCAGGTGGCCTAACTATTGGAGTTTCAGCTTCAGCATCAATCCTTCTAATGAATATTCAAGACTGATTTCCTCTAGGATGGACTGGTTGGATCTCCTTGCAGTCCAAGGGACTCTCAAGAGTCTTCTCCAACACCACAGTTCAAAAGCATCAATTCTTCAGCACTCAGATTTCTTCATAGTCCAACTCTCACATCCATACATGACTACTGGAAAAACCACAGCTTTGACTAGATGGACCTTTGTTGGCAAAGTAATGTCTCTGCTTTTTAACATGCTGTCTAGGTTGGTCACAACTTTTCTTCCAAGGAGTAAGTACCTTTTAATTTCATGACTGCAGTCACCATCTGCAGTGGTTTTGGAGCCCCCAAAAATAAAGTCAGCCACTGTTTCCCCATCTATTTGCCATGAAATGATGGGACCGGATGCCATGATCTTAGTTTTCTGAATGTTGAACTTTAAGCCAACTTTTTCACTCTCCTCTTTCACTTTCATCAAGAGGCTCTTTAGTTCTTCTTTGCTTTCTGTTATAAGTGTGGTGGCATGTGCTTATCTGAGGTTATTGATAGTTCTCCCTGCAATCTTGATTCCAGCTTGTGCTTCATCCAGCCCAGCATTTCTCATGATGTACTCTGAATATAAGTTAAATAAGCAGGGAAGCCCTCAACTATGCTTTAATTAAAAAAAAAAAAAGGAACAAAAAGAGGAAGTATTTGTTGAATAAACTGTAAGGAGAGTCTCCCTTCTAGACAAAATGTCCTCATTTTCCAGGTCTAGCCCTTCAGCTCACACAAAATTGTTTCTAATTGCTCGAGTCGATGCTTATTCTGTCTTCTCTGAATTCCCATAGTTTTTGCCAGTACCTGATTCACCTTGACAGTGAGCCTCTACTCTTTTGTGTGGTTACTAACCTCACCTATATAAACTACTGTAGGCTAACATCAGTTCATCCATTTCCTTCAGGGTCCATATGTAATTGATAAGCAAAAAATATTTGATGAACAAATTTTTGGGCTTCCCAGGTAGCACTAGTGGTAAAAAAAAAATCACCTGCTAATGCAGGAGACATAAGAGATGAAGGTTCAATCCCTGGGTCAGGAAGATCCCCTGGAGGAGGGCATGACAACCCACTCTAGTATTCTTGCCTAGAGGATCCCATGGACAGAGGAGCCTGGTGGGCTATGGTCCATATGGTTGCAAAGAGTTGGACACGACTGAAGCAACTTAGCACACACATAGTAACTTTTACTAAATAAACAGCTAAAATATCCCCAGCACAAACATTTGCATTTCACGTTTCTATTGCTGGCTCTCTTTTTCGCTCATTTATAGTGATTATTTAAGACAAGTGTTTTCCCATCATCCTGGCTGGTTCTTTCAGGTGATACTCACTCTGATGGAAGTCCTACAACTGTGGCTTCTCCTTTCTTCTGGACATATCTCTGCAGGGCACTCTCTGACGGGCAATGAACTATATGTGCCCTGATACCAATACCACAGTAAGGAAATACCACAGCTCCCCTGGATTTTCTTAAGCTACTACAGCCAAGTACAAAACACAACTATTCACAGTCATCAGGGGAGAGGATTCACTTGCTTACACGAATGGCTTGATTATTTGTGAGATATTCTTTTCAGCTAAAAAAAAAATCTGTGACACAAACTCTGGGATTTGACAGTTCAGCATTTGCAGAGGGTCACAGAAGAAAAGCAAACTGCATGCTTCTGTTTCATTGTTATTCTTTGAACCCAAATCCAAATCTTTGCCCGTTTATTTGCATTCTATAAATTAACTGATCACGTGATTATGGTGCTCAACTCTTACCAATAGCTTCTTCAAATGCAAATAGGACATTTTTCCCCTGGTCTATCAGCTGTTTGGCTCGATTTCCCATCCACTTAAAGCCAGTTAATGTTTCCTAAAAGGATAATCCAAGAGAGAAAGAAATGCCTTAGACTTTCTCCAGAGCAAAAGAAAGGGAAAGGGGCAACTCTCCCAAACACTATACCTCGAAGTGAAAGCCCTCCTTCAAGGCGATAGCTCGCAGGATTTTGGAAGAGACGGTGCTGGACAACATGTATAAGTTTTGGAGGGCGCTGTGATCTTGGTTCTTTTCTTTCCAAGAAGTAAAGAGCCACCAGCCCAGGAGGGCCCCCAACTCATTGCCTGAAAACACTTTCCATTTGCCACTGAAAGAAAAAACCACCTATGCATGACAATAATCTTAAGAGAGTGCTTAATTGTAAGCAACAAATATGGACAGAACAATTAAGCCAAACAAGGCTCCAAGGGGCCTCTGCAGGACTGTTCTCACTCTTCTTTCTTGTTGTTGTTGTTCTCATTATTCTTGTTCACATAACAGAAGTGTGGCTACCACTGCACAAACATCTGAGCAGCTACCGTGTCTCAGCCAGTTTGCCTAGACAAACATCCTATCATTGAAAATTTTTAAGTATGTCAATGATGACACAGAAATGCTTTTATCTCAGTCTTCAGCAAAGGCTTTGGTTTTAAACATAACAGATACATGCTGGCAAGATGCTCCCCAAGTATAATAGCTTATATATTTCAATTTTTTGCCCAGCACTGCAGATTCTGAGAGACAGCTTACCATTCCTTAAGATTCAGCACAGTACTCACAGTCTGGACACCAGAGAACAGGCCTGCAACGGTCCCTTTGTGAAGTCAAGGTGGTTACAAGCATACCTCACATGTGATCATGTAGCACCTCAGCTTAAATTTCTAAACACTGACACAGAATTGAACCTGTTTTGTCATAACTGAAAGTCCTAACCCTTTGGCAGCACTAAACTGTCCCCCAAACATTACACATGCTGTTTGACCTGCAAAACTACATGGAGGCTGTGTACTTTTCAACTTTCCTCCTAATCCATCACTGCTCTGTACAAACTCTACAGTCACACTTATCTCAAGCATTGCAGCACCCCACAGGCATGCTCTCTGGTCTCAGTTCAGTCAGTCAGTTTAGTCACCCAGTTATGTCTGACTCTTGGCGACCCCATGAAACACAGCACACCAAGCCTCCCTGTCCATCACCAACTCCCGGAGTTCACCCAAACCCATGTCCATTGAGTCAGTGATGCCATTCAACCATCTCATCCTCTGTTGTCCCCTTGTCCTCCTGTCCTCAATCTTTCCCAGCATCAGGGTCTTTTCAAATGAGTCAGCTCTTCACATCAGGTGGCCAAAGTATTGGAGTTTCAGCTTCAACATCAGTTCTTCCAATGAACACCCAGGACTGATCTCCTTGCAGTCCAAGGGACTCTCAAGAGTCTTCTCCAACACCACAGTTCAAAAGTATCAATTCTTCGGCACTCAGCTTTCTTTATAGTCCAACTCTCACATCCATACATGACCACTGCAAAAACCATAGCCTTAAACTAGATGGACCTTTGTTGGCAAAGTAATGTCTGCTTTTTAACATGCTATCTAGGTTGGTCATAACTTTCCTTCCAAGGAGTAAGCATCTTTTAATTTCATGGCTGCAACACCATCTGCAGTGATTTTGGAGCCCAGAAAAATAAAGTCTGACACTGTTTCCACTGTTTCCCCATCTATTTGCCATGAAGTGATGGGACCGGATGCCATGATCTTAGTTTTCTGAATGTCGAACTTTAAGCCAACTTTTTCATCTCCTCTTTCACTTTCATCAAGAGGCTCTTTAGTTCTTCTTTACTTTCTGCCACAAGGGTGGTGTCATCTGCATATCTGAGGATATTGATATTTCTCCCAGCATCTTGATTCCAGCTTGTGCTTCCTCCAGCCCAGTGTTTCTCATGATGTACTCTGCATAGAAGTTAAATAAGCAGGGTGACAATATACAGCCTTGACATACTCCTTTTCCTATTTGGAACCAGTCTGTTGTTCCATGTCCAGTTCTAACTGTTGCTTCCTGACCTGCATACAGGTTTCTCAAGGGGCAGGTGAGGTGGTCTGGTATTCCCATCTCTTTCAGAATTTTCCACAGTTTATTGTGATCCACACAGTCAAAGGCTTTGGCATAGTCAAGAAAGCAGAAATAGATGTTTTTCTGGAACTCTCTTGCTTTTTCAATGATTCAGCAGATGTTGGCAATTTGATCTCTGGTTCCTCTGCCTTTTCTAAAACCAGCTTGAACATCTGGAAGTTCACGGTTCACATATTGCTGAAGCCTGGCTTGGAGAATTTTAAGCATTACTTTACTAGCGTGTGAGATGAGTGCACTTGTGAGGTAGTTTGAGCATTCTTTGGCATTGCCTTTCTTTGGGATTCAACATGGCATTGAAGGTCTGGCTCCTCACCAAACCTTGCCAAGTGCTGACCTTTAAAGCCAGCACCAAAGTACTTTGCCCTCATTAGGTACTGAGTCACTAATTAACGATAAAAGGGGGTGGTAACAAGTAAGTTCAATACCAAATACACACTGGCTGGCTGACCCTACATTGTGCTTGCAGGACCTGTGGCCCCTGGACTGGTACTTCCTCTACGTCAGAGGATCTGACAGAGGTTCAGTGAGATGATCATTTGCAAGATAACTGGGAAACATTTCCAAATACATCTGGTCTCTCCAGAAACATCTGACTGACACTATATCACACGTTATGCAGGTAATCACAATTTATTGTACCTGTCTTGCTTTTCTGCCACAGCAAGTCTATCAGCATCTGGGTCATTTGCTAAAATGATTTTGGCCTTGATTTTGTCAGCCAAAGCAAAAGACAAAGTCTGAAAAAAAGAGAAAAAGAAGAGAAAAAGATCACTCCAACCAAGAACTGAGCACACTACAGTCTTTAAAAATATTCAGTTCTTTAAGAACTAAAAGAGGTCTTTTCCCAAACCAAGACTGAATCCTATTTCTGGAACTGGTCTTGGTTGGTCACATACTACTTCCTAAGTCAGAGGTCAGATAACGAGAGCATCAACGCACGACCCACGTGTACCAGTGGGACTCGCCCAACACCTGACTGTGTTTGTGGCTGGCCTGGTTATTTCCAAGCCTGGCCCTGTGATCAACCTCACAGACAAACCAAAATTGACTCTCTGAGTATAACTGTTACCCTAACCTTTAAAAAGTTTAAGTGGGGGCTTCTTTGATGGTCCAGCAGCTAAGACTCTGTGCCCCCAGTGCAGGGGGCCTGGTTCAATCACTGGTCAGGGAACTAGATCCCACATGTTGCAACTAAGATCTGGGGCAGCCAAGTAAATAAATACTAAAAATAAATAAAATAAAAAGCTTAAAGGAACCATAATTTAAATAGCAACTTTTTCATATCAAAAAAATGTCAACTGAGTGATAAAAATTGTGTGACAAACCTCCATTCTATTATTGTTTCTTTTTGGCATTAAGAAGCACAGTAAACTAAATGAAACTAAATTAATTAAATTGAATGTAAAGCATCATTTTAAATTTGCGAGCAATTTCAGCTTTCACATCCTGATGCTTAACACATCTGATTTGAAAGTTCTTTTAAGAAATGGATAACTAATAAATTAAATTTCCAGTGACGAAATTAATTTTTGTTTGGCACAATGAAAACACACAAAAAACTTATTTTACTCCAAAGTAATAGTTTTGAATTATATTCAAGATAAATTTTATAATTAAAAAAAGTCAAGTTACCAAGACACCTTTACCCTCTTCGGGATTCGGGTATTTCACTGTTGGGAACTCAGGATCAGGGTCCTTCTGTTCGGGAACAGCCTCGGGAGGAACAAAGTCGAATGCCTTGAAAGCCGACTGCACGAAGCTGTGACCCACACCATGGACAGAGGTATGCACGAACTTCACCTTGGTCTCCTTGTTCACAGCCCTAGAAACAGACACGTGGAGAATGAGAAGAAACACAAGCATGGCTCTCAAAACGAAAGGTTTGCAAAATATCAAGGAACCAGATACCTAAGAACATAAGATTTCAAAATAATAAGAATGTATAAGACAACTGAGTGTCTTTCAAAATTCTATTAAAAAAAAAAGAAAGAAAGCTTTTTCACTCTCTTCCAAACATACATGCTCCCATAACACATTGTTTTAAATTTCACTCTGTAGTTACTTCCTGCAAATCCGATTACTTTTGGATTTTGTTTCATGCTACAACTTTCACACCTACAGTGGGTTCCAAGAAGGACTCCCAGCTGGCCCATGGCAGTACCTACCCACAGCAGTGCCAGCTCCAGGGCTTCAACTATTCTCTACAATCTTCACATATGATTTTCAAAATGTCCCTTTGAACACAATGTGATGGAACTTCCCATATACAGATGTATAACTAATAAAACATTTTCTTTGTCAAGTAACAATCCTATTTAGCAAAGTGCTCTGATTGAGGGACTTAATGTAGAATAAAAATAACATCAAAATTAACAGCAGAAGTTATAGAAAATGTAAATACAAAGTGTTAAAAAATTCCAGCTATCTGACTGCTAGGTTCTAAGGTAGTGTGCACTTCTTTTGGCAATGAGTAAATGAACAAGGTCTTCCTTAAGACAACGGTAGTTTAAAACAAACATATCTTTGAAAACAGATACATCTAGAAAAATAAATATGCAAGATTAGTGAGAACAAATCTGGAAAAGATAGAATTCAGAAGTTGATCCAATTTGAATTGGGAAATACGTGAGAAGCAGTAAGGCTTAGTGGTTAACATGATTTGGAGACAGATTCTAAATTTAAATCCTGGAGATCTGCTACTTTTATTTGGCTGCCCTGGGTTTTAGTTGTAACACACAGGATCTTCGATCTTTGTCGCAGCACGTGAGATCTTTAGTTGTGGCATGTGGGATCTAGTTCCCTGACCAGAGATCAAACCCGGGCCCCCTGCATCGGGAGCGTGAAGTCTTAGCCACTGGACCACTAGGGGAGTCCCTAGAGCTCTGCCACTGCTAAGCTGTGCGACTGTTGCTTATTTTCTGTGACCTCTCTGAGTTACAGTTTTCTCATCTATAAAATGGCAGTATATCAGAACCTACCCTCAGCATTACTGTGATGATTAAAATGAGATGAATTAATTAGTACAAAGGAAGGGAATATAGCAGTTATCTGATAGATAATAGCACTTAAATCCTGTTAGAAATTGTCTGATTAAAGGTGGTATTTCCAATTAGTCAAAGAAAAATAGATTCTTCAGTTTAATATGTTAGTACAACTGCACTTTTTAGAAGAATTTAATCTGCTTTCCTACTTTATGCCTCATACAAAATTAAAAATAACTAAGAATTCAAAAGATTTAAACATTGCAAAATGTGGACTTCCCTGGAATACAGTGGTTAGGACTCTGTGCTTCCACTGCAGGGGACACAGATTTGATTCCTGGCTCGGGAACTAAAATCTCACATGTCATGTGGCATGGCCAAAAACAAAACACTGCAAAATGTAAACATGAAAGCTTTAAAGTAAAACAAGAGTTGTGCTTTTTAAAAAATAGTCTTGGTATAGTGAAATCTTTTTAAGTATGACACAAAACCCAGAAGTAGGCAATTAAAAGTTTCAATGAAAAAATCCAAAGGTAACAACAGATGGGAAAACAATATTTGAAATAAACAAAGACTAGTTTTTCTGTACAAGCAAAGAGGTTTCACAAATGCAAAAAAAGAACAAATACTTAGAAAAATATAGGTTAAATAAAGATAAAAATATTCATAATTAAAAATGTAAATAAAGTTAGGTATTGCTTTCATGTAGCAAACTGGGAGAGAGGAGACATTTCATAATACTCAGTGTAGGTAAGAATGTGTGTGGATCATATACTGTTATCATATTCTGTTGGTGAGAACTTCAGCTAGTATAACATTTCTAAGAGCAATTTTTTAATCATTATTAACTTTATAAATGCATATATAATTCTGATGCCTGCACTGTATCTTTTTTTTTGTGCCCCGCATATCTTGTGGGATCTTAGTTCCCCAACCAAGAACCAAAGCCCTGCCCTCCATAGTGAAAGCGCACAGTTCTAACCACCACTAGGACCATCAGTTCAGTTCAGTTCAGTCGCTCAGTCACGTCCAACTCTTTGCGACCCCATGAATCGCAGCACGCCAGGCCTCCCTGTCCATCACCAACTCCCAGAGTTTACTCAAACTCACATCCATCGAGTCGGTGATGCCATCAGGACATTCCATCTACCGTGTATTTTTTTGAATACTCTTATACACACACACACACCAATACTCAAGGAACCGTGCTCAAAGTTGCAGACTGGCGCTACTTGGTGAATAGCAGAAAACTAGAAACCCTTAGTCTTTATGAAGTTCAGTAAGAGGGACAGAAGGAACATGCACAGATGAGTTTTGTTTGGATTACAGACCATTTTTAAATGGTCCCCAACATTTAAAAATTAGAGAATTTCATATACAAAAATCTAGGTTTCCAGTTTCTCTTAGGAGAAAAAAATCAGATAACTGGTAATGCGGGATCCATGTTTGCACATGGTAACACCAATGGCATGGCAGCTCCCTTCAGGTGGGGTGGGACTTCCACATTCCATACAGGAGCTGCCACTCCCAGACGGTTCAGCAAATACAATACTAGAGACAACCCTAAAGTTCTGCTGCTTAACCATCAGTGGTTCCTTCCTAAGGGGACAATCAGGAGTGATGGGACCCTCAGCATACTAGGGCAGGACAACCCTTCACTCAGCTCCTCTGCTTCCTGTCCATGAGCATCACATCTGTGTCACGGGGTTAAATAGACTGGTACAGTAGCCATTAAAACACAACGGTCAGGACTAATGGGAGCTAATACAGAAAGGTATCCATGACAAATTAACCAGAGGGGAAAAGGCATAGAACAAGACACATGCACTCTATATTCTTAGTTACGATTTGGAAATACTAATATATTACATGTATATATGTTTATATATGAAATGAAAATTTCTGGGAAGATAAAAAAAGTCAACATTTTCTTTTTTTTAATATAAATTTATTTAATTGGACTCTCCTTTTTCTCAACATTTTCTATTTGACACCTTCCAACAAGCTTTTTTTTTACATACATATATAAAAGTATGCACACACACACACATATATAGATATATGTATATATATTATACACACACACACACACACGGCTTTCCTGGTGGCTCAGACAGTAAAGTGTCTGCCTGCAATTCAGGTGACCCAGGTTTGAACCCTAGGTCGGGAAGATCCCCTGGAGAAGGAAATGCAAACCAACTCCAGTACTCCTGCCTGCAAAATCCTATGGACAGAGGACCTGGGTAGCCTATGGGGTTGCAAAGAGTTGGACGTGACTGAGTGACTTCACTTTCTTTCTTTACATGCACATATACATATATATGAATCTACAACAGAGGTCAGAAAACCACAGCCTGTGGGCTAGCCGCCTGCTTCTACAGTCAAAGGATCTACCACTGAGCTATGCCCCTGAAACCCATTTTTATAAACTTTTTTTTAACACAGCTATGTTTGTGTTCATTCATTTCTGTATTATCTATGGCTGCTTTCTTGCAAACACAGAGTTGGGTAGTTGAGCAACATAGTGGCTCACAAAGCCAAAAGTATTCACTATCTTTTTTTTTTTTTTTTCACTATCTTTTTAAGAAAAGTTGCCAACCCCTCATCTATAGCCTCTTAAGTCAGATGCAATAACAGTATATGTAGTATAGAATACCGGTTGAGGACAAAAATATAATGAAAACATAATTTGGTTGAATCACATTAATTTAACTCACTTGAGGTGAGTTTCCAACCCATTTACCTGTGAAAACAGTATTTTTTAAGGTCTTCAAAATAGTCTTTATTGATGGAAGCGCTTGGGTCATGTAGGAGCAGACTGCCATTGAGTATAGAATCGTCCCAGGCTTGAGGCCACGGTTCTAGATTTTCTTCAATAGCCTGTGAAATCCCTTTATCATGAGGAGAGATGATCTGAGCCCCATTATCCCAATAGACCTGGAGAACATGGGAACATATCCAGACGGTTTAGAGTTCATCCATTCCCTGTGCTCCCAAGGCACAGACTTCAGATGGAAGGACATAAATATGGAGAGAAAAATAAAAATACCTTATAACCATTATCCTGCTTTGGATTGTGAGAGGCAGTTATCATGATTCCAGCACAAAGTTTCAAATGTGATACTGTGTAGGGCTGTAATATAGTAGGAAACAAGAACAATTTGAAGCAAAATATTAGATATATTTAAAAGGTCTATCATACATTGTTTGTACCATTTTCCCTTTAATAAACGTAATATATAAATATCATAATGTGTCATACAATATTTTTGTGCCACATCCAAGGAGTATACTCTGATTACCCTTAAAACTAACTCACTGCTCAAAATTTTGTGATGTGTACCCTAAGTAAGAAAGGCAAGTATTTTCCTGTGTATCTTTTTATCCTATCTTCTCCTTGGTGAAGGTAGAAAATTCTTTACACAGTATGATGCTCTGACTCTCCAATGCACATTCTTTTAAGCCTTCTGCTTAGGAAGGAAGCTTATGGCTTCAGTTTATTCTCTCCAACTGCATCCTCTGCTCTTCTTTCCCTGATTTGCTTTTAAATAAAAGGTTGAGGAAAATGTGAACAACATGGAGAGAGCTCTCAGAGCTTGCATTTATCTCCCACTCCAGGGCTGACTGTCCCGCTCTTGTATTTCTACGTAGCTCCCATCTTTATAAGACTACTTCCCCAGATGGGGAGAGGATCCCCTATGGCTACACCTGAGGTTTAGTCTACACAGGGAGCCTGAAATTCTACCTGTCTGTCCCCCTCTACCCTCCCACCAAAAATCACTGTGGTCACTTGCCCCTCTAGGAGGTATCTCATGTTCCCCAGGTGTCCTGGAGCAAAGAAGAAGGGAGAATTACTCCACTACTTGGGCCAGTGATCATGAGACACTTATTTAATTCATGTCTGATATAAAAACAATAGCTACCAACATTAATATAGTACAGAAGACCAAGGATGCCTGAACACATTGCAGTTTTTCCATCAAACAGTAAAATTTGAGCCACATCTGGATGTGACACTGAGCATCTGCTGGGATATTTACAAGCTAGGAGGAGCTGCACTTACCTGTCAGTGCACTAGAGACAGTAAACGCAAAGCTAGTGGAGATTACTTCTGTATTTATACACTCTCATTTCTACTTGATGGAAATAAGTGCATTCGAATTATGTTTTTGGTTTAATTTCTAAAAACATATATTTTGAGCATCTGGCCCTACTCTTAAAAGTTCATTCTACTTAAAAGGAACAGCTGTCGTAGTACCTGTTATCCTTTTCTTTAGATTCTGTTACAATAGGAATTTGATAAAAATCTTACTAAAACATGCCAAGCATGCTTCTGGTACTGGCTATGAATAGGATTTAGAGTGAAACACTCATATATAAAAAGTTGGTACACCAATTTGTCAAAAATTTCATGGTAAGACATGGTTTGAGGTGAATTCAGATTTAGATCCCAGAAGTTTCCTAATTGCAGTAGCTGAGAAAAAGAACACAAACCAAATTAAAAAGCAAAAAGACAAACAGACAAAAGACATTCTGCTAACCAGCTAAAATATCTTCTGAATGCAAGCAAAAGAAAAAATGAACTAAAAAAAAGAAATAAATTCTGATGAATCAAAAGTTGAACACCAGAGAAATATTACTAGGGTGTGGGAGGAACATTCCTGGAGAGGTAAGTCTTGATAAAAGGCAAGGAGCCCTTCTGTCTTTCAAACAACTGAATCCCAAGAGCCCTAAAGATGGTAAAACCTGGCCATGTTCCACCCCTGATCCTGGGACAGGAAATTATAAAAGCAAACACTTACCACAAAAGGGGTTGGGGTTATATCAGAAAAGAGGTACACTGGAATCCCCTGGCTGATAAACGTGGTTGCAGCAAGTCGGGCAAATCTGGAAATACAGAGTGACCGGGGAGAAAAGGAGAGTAGAGCTGTCAGGAGAGCAGGTGACAACAGAGAAGAAAATGAAGGTCCAACCATTTATTTTTTTATATTTATTTGACCGCCCCAGGTCTCAGTTGCAGCACTCCAGATCTTTAGGTGCGGTATGCAAGCTCTTAGTTGTGGCATGTGGGATCTAGTTCCCTGATCTGGGATCAAACCCAGGCCCCCTGCATTGGGAGCATGGAGTCTAGCCAGTGGACCACCAGGGAAGTCCCCCAACCGTTTCTTTAGACTGAGAACAGCAGCCAGATCGATGAAAACCTTAATTGTACTCTGCTGGCAGAGAACATTTAGCCTGGAGGAACCTAAGGAGTCATTTCATTCCACCCCTTTGTTTAAGAGAAATGGGACTAAAGTTGAGAAAGGCCAGATGACTTGTCCCATGTCCACCGGGCACACAGCAGCTAAGCCAGGCTGCACCCAAGTCTCTCAGCTCTCTTCCATCTCAGCGGGTCTCAGCCAAGGGCGGTGCTGCTCCCACGGGGCACCTGAATCATCTGGAGACAATTTCGGTTGTCACTGGGGTATGGTGCTAGTGGCAGCTGGCGGATGGAGGCCAGGGATGCTGCTAAGCATCCCACACTGCACAGGGCAGTGCCTGTAATGAAGAGTTATCTGGCCCTGTACCAAGTCGCATGGCACCAGGCAGAACGGAGAAGTCTCTACAGCTGTCACTGCCCAGGATACGCCATGAAGACTAGTGTTTGATTCAGTGTTGTCCTCTACAAAACACACGGCACACTGTCGTGAGTGTGAGCTATACGTGGGATACACGTCTGTATATGATACATATACATCTTGGCTCCTTTCAGCTCTTAAAAGATGACAAGTTTTTGACACTTTGACATATTTCTCAATTTCCACAGCATCTGGCTTAGGGCAGGACACAGAACATGGCAGCAAGTCTTTCTTCATGCTTAAAGTATTTCATCACAATAAACAATTTACTTCCAATGAACAATATTACACTATTAGAGGATTAAACAAAGTATTTGATCATTCTCTCAAATATTTCTTGAGCACTAACTGCATGGAACACTATTTTGGGAGCTGGCTAGGGCAAAAACAGCAAATCTTTAACAACTCAGGCATTAAAATTCCTAGAATTAAGAGTAATACAAAAATGATTTTGACAATTTAAAAAATGCCCCTATATAGGAGAAAGTAAAAAAACAACAAATTTTAGCAAAAATAATTTAAATAAAAACCTGAATTAGATACATACTGCATTCACTAAAAGGTACAAAAGTCACTTTTGCAACCTCAGGAAATTACATTGTTCATGTAAGCTATCAAGAGGAAGTGTTACAGCAAAAAAGAGGGTCATATGACATGATTATGACCAGTGATGGGCAAACTCCAGGCATTCTGTAAATAAAGTTTTACAAAACTTTACTCAGTCATGAATTGTTCATGGCTGTTTTCATGCTACATGGCAGAGCGGTGTGGTTGTAATGGAGACTGTGCTGCCTACAGTGTGTAAGATACTATTTGCCCTTTAGGGAAAAAGTTTGCTGACCCCTGGTGCCAGCCTCTTTATGTTTAAATTGTGGTACCTTCTCTCACTTTATGATCTCAGAGCAAAAAGTACCTAGATTACAGGTTTTGTGAGGACTAAATAAGTAAATACCTAGGTGCCTAACTCGCATTCAGCACTTGAATGATTCTAGCATCGCCACCACCACCATACCACCATCACCACCACTACCACCACCGCTACCATCATCATCATCACCACCATCATCATCATCACCACCATCACCATCATCATCACCACCATCACCATCACCATCTGCCTATAGCCACAAAAGACAGTCTCATTGGTTTGGGAATGTTACAACAATGCACTTTGCAATGGGCATTTAAGAATGAGAAGAAGCTCATGAGGCTTATAAATAGTAGAAGAAAAAAATTTCATAAAAGGAAAAAAAGTGAAGAGAAATAATGCTGCTGTTGTTCAGTTGCCCAGTCGTGTCCGACTCCTTGAGACCCCATGGACTGCCATACGACAGGCCTCTCTGTCCCTCACCATCTCCTGAAATTTTGCCCAAGTTCATGTCCATTGCATCCAGCCATCTAAATCCTCTGACGCCCTCTTCTACTTCTGCCTTCAATCTTTCCCCAAATCAGGGACTTTTCCAACAAGTCAGCTGTTTGCATCAGATGACCAAAATACTGGAGTTTCAACTTCGGCATCATTCCTTCCAACAAGTATTCAGGGTTGATTTTCCTTAAGATTGACTGATTTGATCTCCTTGCTGTCCAACGGACTCTCAGGAGTCTTCTCCAGCACCATAGTTCAAAGGCATTGAGACTGGAGATATCAAGGGAACATTTTGCCCAAGGATGGGCACAATAAATGACAAACAGTAGAGATCCCAGCAGACGCTGAAGAGATCAAGAAGGGAAGGAAAAAATACATGGAAGAACTGTATTAAAAAGATCCAGATGAACTGGATGACAATGATGGTGTGGTCAGCCACCCAGAGCCAGACATTCTGGAGAGCAAAGTCAAGTGGGCCTTACGAAGCACTGCTGTTAATAAAGCTAGTGTATGCGACAGAATTCCAGTAGAACTATTCAAAACCCTCAAGGATGATGCCATCAAGGTGCTGCATTCAATATGTCAGCAAATCTGGAAGACCAAGCAGTGACCACAGGATTGGACAAGCTCAATTCTCATCCCAATTCCCAAAAAGGGTAGACAAAAGAATGTGCTAACTACTGGACAATTGCACCCATCGCCCATGCTATTAAGGTCACACTTAAAATCTTGCATGCTAGGCTTCAGCATTATGTGAACCAAGAACTTTCAGATGTCTAAGCTGGATTTAGAAAAGGAAGAGGAACCAGAAATAACACTGCCATTTACAAAAAATTGCCTTAGATAGGTATTAAGTTCTACATTGTCTAAATAATTACATTTTCTTAACCCAAACATAAAACCAGAATTCTTAAAAGTTACAAACAGAATCTACCCATCTTTTTTATAGTTAAGCAATATAGCTGACAAATGTATTTAACGCCAACCTATTGAAATGGTGATTACAAATAAAACTACAAAATACACGACAAAAATATAGTTTCCTGAACATGAATATCTTTACGTACCTTCTGCTGCTGCCTCCACTTGCTGGATGGGCTCGAGCATCAAAGCTGATCACAACACCTCTTTGCTTCAGGTCACTGAATTGTTTTTCTAGGTACCTGCAAAATCCCTAAAAAACACCCATGAATTAAAAGACTATATACGTTTTAACACACCAAACCAAAAATTGATCAAGTTTTCTCTGCTTCCACAAGAGAACACTGTAGCAGGAGAGAAATCCCTCAGTAACTAAGTGAACTGCACAATAGGAAAACAACAGCTTTATTTATTTTCTATCTGTATGTATCAGGTACTGTGTTGGACACTTAGCGTTTATTATCAGTAATCCCAGATCAACTTGGCCAAGAAATCCCATTTTACAGATGGAAAAGCTAGAACTTTCAATGACTGGCCCAGTTTCAGATACACAAATAGCAGAGCCTAGATTTGTACCTGCAAGCCATGAAATTAAAAGAGGCCTGCTCCTTGGAATAAAAGCTCTGACAAACCTAGAGAGCACACTAAAAAGCAGAGATATTATTTTGCCGACAAAGGTCCATCTAGTCGAAGCTACGGTTTTTCCAGTAGTCATGTATGGATGTGAGAGTTGGACCATAAAGAAGGCTGAGCACCGAAGAATTGATACTTTTGAACCATGGTGTTGGAGAAGACTCTTGAGAGTCCCTTGGACTGCAAGGAGATCAAACCAGTCCATTCTGAAGGAAATCAACCCTGAATATTCATTGGAAGGACTGATGCTAAAGTTGAAGCTCCACTACTTTGGCCACCTGATGCAAACCACTGATTCATTTGAAAAGACCCTGATCCTGGGAAGATTGAAGGCAGGAGGAGAAGGGGACAACAGAGGATGAGACGGTTGCATGGCATCACTGACTCGATGGACATGAGTTTGAGTAAGCTCCGGGAATTGGTGATGGACAGGGAAGCCTGGCATGCTGCAGTCCATGGGGTCACAAAGAGTCGGACACGACTGAGTGATTGAACAACAACAGACTTGTGCCTGGGTCTGGTTAGAGGTGGTTCAGTGCTAAATTAAAAGTACACAGAATCTGTGGGCTTAGACCACCACTTGTGGGCAAATGACAAGTTCCTTAATCTCTCAGTGCCTCAGTTTTCTCTTCTGTAAAATGGGAACAGTACCTACTTCTAAGGACTACATGAGGACTAACTGAGTTAAGACATGCCATGAGCTAAGAATCCAACACCAAGGATGCACTGTGTGTTTGCTGCCACGAGCATTATTTTTACGGTCATTTTCCTTCAAAGCTTGCACCCATCTTATACAAATCTAAAATCTCTGAGGACAAGGAGGTGTTTCAGATATTTCAACTTGCTCTACATAAAGAAAAGTAAAAGAAATTCAACACAGTTTGTAAGATTTTGTCAGTTAAAAGATCTAAACTCGTTCTGTTTGTGAAATTATTTTCCAGCAGACAGATCTTAAGGAGGCTCTATCAGTCCACTATTATACAAATAGAAATTGTGCAGAGTTTGGGCTATTCCCATCCACCTAGCAATGGTCGAACACACAATTCCTGCATCTCAGTGGGTACAGTAACATCACCTCAGTCTGAAATATGGACGATTAGAAAACTGTGAACTTTGACTTCAAGAGGTTTTGATTACTGGACAAAATAGGTTTATTACAGGAATAAAAAGAACTCTGGTTGATTGCGTTATAATCACGGTTCATATTACTTGTTTCACTTTGATTAAAGGAAGTCATAAAATGAAACGTAACTCTTGTTTTTGGTAGGGCAATATTTCACAGCTTTGTTGCCAGAGTGGTGCCAGTTTAGAAAGCCTTTAGCTTTTCTTGTACAAAAATACTGCATTGGGCAAATCTTCTGAAGCTTCTGAGGGATGCAAAGTAACAAGCACACATGGGAGCTGTTTTTGTGGGGTTCCTAGAAGGTACAATGGCACCCCACTCCAGTACTCTTGCCTGGAAAATCCCATAGATGGAGGAGCCTGGTAGGCTGCAGTCCAAGGGCTCGCTGAGGGTCGGACACGACTGAGCGACTTCACTTTGACTTTTCACTTTCATGCATTGGAGAAGGAAATGGCAACCCACTCCAGTATTCTTGCCTAGAGAATCCCAGGGATGGGGGAGCCTGGTGGGCTGCCGTCTATGGGGTCGCACAGAGTCGGACACGACTGAAGCGATGTAGCAGCAGCAGCAGCAGTAGAAGGTACACAGATGCTCACACTCTAAGGCTTCCCATAGTGATAGTGCTCTTTCTCTGGCTGTGGTGGACCCCTGAGGTACGGCCCGTGTTCAAGAGGGTTAAAAGCATTCAGTTCAGTTCAGTCATTCAGTCATGTCCAACTCTGCGCGACCCCATGGACTACAGCACACCAGGCTTCCCTGTCCATCACCAACTCCCGGAGCTTACTCAAACTCATGTCCATCGAGTCGGTGATGCCATCCAGCCATCTCATCCTCTGTTGTCCCCTTCTCCTCCTGCCTTCAATCTTTCCCAGGGTCAGGGTCTTTTCAAATGAGTCAGCTCTTCGCATCAGGTGGCCAAAGTATTGAAGTTTCAGCTTCAGCATCAGTCCTTCCAATGAATATTCAAGACTGATTTCCTTTAAGATTGACTCATTGGATCTTCTTGCAGTCCAAGGGACTCTCAGGAGTCTTCTCCAACACCACAGTTCAAAAGCATCAATTCTTCCGTGCTCAGCTTTCTTTATAGTGCAAATCTCACATCCATATATGACTACTGGAAAAACCATAGCTTTGACAGACCTTTGTTGGTAAAGTAATGTCTCTGCTTTTTAATATGCTGTCTAGGTTGGTCATAGCTTTTCTTCCAAGGTGCAAGCATCTTTTAATTTCATGGCTGCATTCCCTGTTGTCAATGATTTTGGAGCCCAAGAAAATAAAGTCTGTCACTGTTTCCATTTTTTCCCCATCTATTTGCCATGAAGTGATGGGACTGGATGCCATGATCTTAGTTTTTGAGTATTGAATTTTAAGCCAGCTTTTTCACTCTCTTCTTTCACCTTCATCAAGAGGATGAAGTTCCTCTTCTCTTTCTGCCATAAGGGTAGTGTCAGATACTTAAAACTAAGATACTTTAGACTAAAGCACTCAGCCTTAGTCTAAAAGCCCTATTGTCTTCAAAGGGCTCTAAAAAACTCTAGGGCCTGCTGAGGTTGAGTACCTGAGGGCACAACTAAGAGAAGGGGATGCTTTTTCCACAGAAAAGACTCACTGAAGGATCAAAATATGATCGTAAAACAGAAGAAATACCCTCTATATAGCTTCCAAAGGTTAAACTAAACCAATATGGAAAAGCTACAGAAAGACAGATTTGGCTCAAAATAAAGAAACCGTTCTTAAATGAGAATGATCCAAAGATAGAATGGCTATTTCAGAAGACAATGAATTCTCCATCATTGATGTGTCAGGCTCAGTTAAGGAACCTAACAGGAAATGATAACTGCCAGCAATGAGGCAAACAATACAAAAATTTCCCTCTAGTCTCTATCCTGTTTCCCACCGGGATATTCCTGACTCACATCCACCAGCTTCTTAAATACAACCAGATGACTCTGGGGCACCAATAGGACGAGAGTCCACACAAGGGACCAGCAAGCAGGAGTGTTCAGAAGACTCCAGCCTCCACACCAGCCCATGTGATGCCAAAAGCAGCCGCCCCACTAAGCCCTACCCACATTACAGATCTGTGAGAAAAATAAACGTGGTTGTTGTTTAAAACCACCGTGCTTCATGTGATTCGTTGTACAGTCCTAGTAACAGAGCAAAGGGCAACCTTATCCATCAGCGTGATCCCATGTTACCCATAAACTAGAATGAGATTTCCAGGCTCACTTTATTCCAAGTCTTCCCTCCAGAAAGATCTCAGGGAGCCCTACTGCTTAACAGGTTATGTGTAGCCAGTGGTTTCCAGGGCAATTCAGGACCTTATGCAAGATTTCTTTCTTAGGATTTTGCTAGAACATGTCCAACTCTGTCTTTTTAAGTACACGTAAAGTACACATAATCACCAGTAGCTAATTTTCCCAGCCTTTTCTTTCCCGGACTAAAATGACCTTCATTTTTAACATGTCCCAGCAGCTGAAGAAACAGAACGACCTGTTCCACTTAATTTCCCTCACAGACAGAACTCTCAACACTCAGTGGCAGCTGTTTTGTCAAAGGCTTCATCTTTATTCCTAAAAGCTGAATGTAGCCCCGATAGTAAAATTCACAAATAAAGGCAAGGAAACTCAGCAATAATTTCCAACTATAGTATAAATTAGGAGAAGGCAATGGCACCCCACTCCAGTACTCTTGCCTGGAAGATCCCATGGACGGAGGAGCCTGGTAGGCTGCAGTCCTTGGTGTCGCTAAGAGTCGGGGACAACGGAGAGACTTCATTTTCACTTTTCACTTTCATGCATGGAGAATCCCAGGGACAGAGGAGCCTAGTGGGCTGCCATCTATGGGGTCACACAGAGTCGGACACGACTGAAGTGACTTAGCAGCAGCAGCATACTATAAATTAAAACTAAACAGAACTAATAACTCTTGGTTATTCTGGCAGTTAAAAAAAGTTTAAACACTGCTATCTGTACAACCATAACAAAAGTTATAAAAACATAAAAGTCCATCGGTTTAGTTGGTGAATTTGCACTGGAATGAAGCACCATGAGGGAATCTGTCTGTTTTAGTCATTATTATATTCCTGATGTCTGGCACCTAATAAATCTCTGTGAAATGAATAAATGAATGAATGAATTTCAAAACAATGCTGCTTCCACAGACTGTACAAGCCTAACTTTATGGAGTAAATGTGTGACACCCTGTGCCGAAGCAAACCCATCAGATTATTCCATAATGAAACCAAATTAGGTCTATCAAATACAAAAGGTGCCTGGAGTTAAATTAATTAAAAGAGGAGGCCATTGGACTGAGGTGGCTTTAATGCCTTAGGAGCCTACTAAGCAAGCCAAAACCTAACCTCATAAAAGCCTCAAGGTGAAGAATTCATAACTGAAGAACAGCCAATCACAAACAGCCAGCTAAGCCTTCCCAAATATGGCACCCACTTGAGCTGGAGCCAATCTATTCATTTCCTTGCTTTGTTTCTGCCTCTCCTCTATAAAAGTCTTTCCCCTAGTTCCTGTCAGTGGGGCGCTCTGAGGGGGAGCAGACTATGTGACCCTAAAACATGTCACTCTTGCATGTGGATCATTTTGAGCTGAGGCAATCAAGAGCCGGCAGACCAAAAAAAAACTTTTACCTCTTCCTTAGCTACCTAAAAGAATTCAGATAAGAAGCCTGATCCTGAAAGAGAGCTATTACCAGAGATAACTTTAAATCTGAAAGACCTATCTATATGGCAGGCAAATATCTACCAAACATCTCCTTTTCTACTGTCCTATGGACAGTATAAAAAACATATATATATATATACATATAAATATATATATATTTGAAAAAGTCAATCTGTCATTCTCCACTTTGAAGCTTCAACTGCTAGATTTGCCCTTGGGTCTCAGTGAGTTTATGGGGCTCCTATATGTATATAATTAAACTTGTTTACTCTTGTTAATCTGTCTTATGCCAATTTAATTAACAGACCAACCAAAGAATCTAGAAGTGTACAGAAAAAAGATTTTCTCCCCAACAGTTCCTACTTTCAGTTTAGAACTGCTTGATTCGAATAGATTTTTGCTCAAATAAATTCTTACTAAATTTAATATGCTTCAGTTTATTTTTTAACACTGGGAAAATGTTAAGAATTAAGTATAAAAATATGGTACCTGTGTTGTCTGAATGATGGTCAAGTCATTCATATGAGAAATTCCTGCTCCCATAGCAGCTCTAAGGCCAGCTGTCCCAAATTCCATTCGAGCGCTAAAACATTTTTGCAGTTCTTCTGTATTACCTGCTGCAATGAGTTGTTTCACTGATGCCAAAGTTAAAGGATTCTGCAAAACAGGAATGTATATGCCATTCCTGTTATTCACCTGACTATATCACCAGATATAGTCAGGTGAATAACATAATGAAAAAGCTGAAAAGAAAAAACAACCAACCAACCCACAATAATTCTAATCTACAGGAGAAAAAAGTATATATGTATGTGTTTGAAAAGAATATATATATATACACATATATATATATATATATACACATACATATACATATTGTCATTGCTGTTCTTCAGTCGCTAAGTCATGTCTGACTCTTTTGCAACCGCATGGACTGCAGCCCACCAGGCTCCTCTGTCTATGGGGTTTTCCAGGCAAGAATACTGGAGTGGGTTGCCATTTCTTTCTCTAGAGGATCTTCTCACACCAGGGATCAAGCCCATGTCTCCTGCATTGGCAGGTGGATTCTTTACCACTGAGCCACCAGGGAAGCCCACACATACATATACACACAGGTATAGGCTTTTCAGTTTTATGAGGCTTTTGAAATTTGAAATATCAAGTTGGTCTTTTAAAAGTTATAATGTGTGATACTGCGATATAATAAGAAATACATGAGACTTCCCTGGCAGTCCAGTGGTTAAGACTCTACACTTTCAATGTAGGGGGTGTGGGTTCAATCCCTAATTAGCAAACTAAGATCCCACATACTGCATGGTGTGAACAAAAATTTTTTTTTTAATTAAGAAATATATATTTATTGTTCCTGAGACGGTAAAGACTCTGAGTACAATGAGGGAGACCTGGGTTTGATCCCTGGGTTGGGAAGATCCCCTGGAAAAGAGAATGGCAACCCACTCCAGTATTCTTGCCTGAAGAATTCCATGGACAGAGGAGCCTGGCAGGCTACAGTTCATGGGGTCAAAAAGAGCTGGACAGGACTAAGTGACTAACACTTTATTGTTCCTAGTTTCTAGCAAAGAGGTCATAAAACCCTGAATGATTAGGATGAAAGTTGCATCTTCTGTTATTTATAATAAATCTCTTTCGTCCATATCTGAGTTTATCCTAATGAGGTGACTACTGGAACCAACCAAGTGATCAGCTGATGGGAACTTTCAACTCCATCCTCCCCTGAATTCTAACAAGGGGAGGGGCTGGAGATTAAGATTAATAACCAGTAGCCAATAATATCAGAGAAGGCAATGGCAACCCACTCCAGTGTTCTTGCCTGGAGAATCCCAGGGACGGGGGAGCCTGGTGGGCTGCCGTCTATGGGGTCACACACAGTCGGACATGACTGAAGTGACTTAGCAGCAGCAGTAGCGGCCAATAATTTAATTAATCACATCTATGTAAAGGCACTGAAGCTCTGCACCTCTTCCCACCATACCTTGCCCTATGGATCTCTTTCAGTTGACTGTTCTTGGGTTGTGTCCTTCATTAAAAAGAATTGGTAATAATAAGTAAAGTGCCTTCCAGAGTTCTGTAAGCTATCCTAGAAAATCACCAAACCCTAGAAGGGGGTCATGAGACCCCCCTGGTTTACTGCTGCTTGGTCAGAAGTATGGGTGATAATGTGGGGCTTCTGTGGGTATCTTCAGTGGGAGCAATCCTGTGGGATGGACCCCTTAAGCGGGGTCGGTGGGGGGCAGGGTCTACACTAACTCTGGGTAGTTAGTGTCACGGTTGAGTTAAACTGAAACCCAGTTGATGTTCACAGAAAAATGAGAACTTGTTCGGTGTGAAAAACTCAAACATTTTGTGTCTGAAGTATTACGAGTACAAGGAAATCGGTTTTCCTTTATAACATAAGTGTTACTTTCTTCCCTACAAAGGTAAGCACTTTTGGAGAAACGGGATCAATACACAGGTTTTGGGGTCTAAGACTCAGAATGGAATCCCAGCCACATCATTATCCAACAAATTTATACTGTTGGGCAGAATATCTAGTTTCTTGAATTCTGAGTTTCTTCATCTCTAAAATATGAACAACCTATAACCTTCCTTACAAGGTGGTTCTGAGGTGGTTTATAAAACACCCTTTTCTGTCTGGCATCTAGCAATAATCAAATGTTCATTTTCTTCCCTAATATCTTCAAATTTTCCTAGAGTGATAAGCTTATATAATTTAAATCAAAACACTACTTTGGTAGTATTTTGGTCTTTTAAAAATTATAATGTGTGATCCTGTGATATAATAAGAAATACATGAGACTTCCCTGGCAGTCAAATTTGAATCTTGCACTAACTACAATAGACAGGCAACTAACAAAACCCCCATCTTATAGATGGAGAAGCCTCAGATATAGTGTCTTGCTTAAACTGCATGAAAAGCATTAACTTAGTACCTTTTCTGTTACATTGACTGCTTCAAATGGACACTCACATGAATCATTCATTTTTTTGGTACAACGGTTACACAAAATGTTAAGAATGGAGAAAAATGACAATTACATTAATTTCACATCAAACTTTTAAATTAAGAATTCAGGGTAACAAACTTTATTTCTATCTTCCAGCTATCATCTCAAGTAGACAAACATGCAGGCAAAACATGGCCACATAATTAAACTTTGAAATGCTACTGAAATAAAACACTGGTTTTCTGGAATTAAGCCCACATTTTCAGATTGTTCCAGATTCAACAAGAAACAAGTAAAAGCCCATTTTCTTAGTTAAAAGCAATAGCCACTGACCACAGAGCACAGGCTGACCTATCAGATTGTCAGGTGCCCCCAAGTTAGGGCTCAGATCTGGAATGTAAAAGCGGTTCAACAGATATTTGCGGAGGGAATGAGAAAACACAGAGACTTCAAGGTCATACTCAATACCCGGTAATTCTTTCATTCACAGTGTAGACGTGGAAAATCCTAATTGACTTTCAATATCTCTAAAAGACCAAATAGCCAGAGAGAAACCAAAGGAGGCAGAAAGACAAGAATAAAAAATCAGGAGGTCAGTGGAGACCAGAATAAGATGTGCAAATGACACGTGTGTCAGGGTCCAAAGGAATGGGGATGGAGGCACTTTGGAAATGCTGGAGGGTACCTGCTGGGTGCCTCACCACCCTTGGGGCAATCAGACCAGAGTGCTGCAATGCTTTTAGCTGGCCGCAAGTTCCCTCTGGGTGCCTGTCTCAAGTCAAAGAAGAAACTGAGAAAGGGAAGAACAAGAGGAGTGGCAGAAATTTAAAAATAAGAAAAACACCCCCTCACTTCTATCTAGTGAGGTACTCTCTGTATACACAGATACAACATTTTGTAGAAACTAGATTTTTATTTCTTCAAAGGGAAAGTTTTATGAAACTAATTCATTACCAATTATGACTTTAAAACATTTCTACTCACTGCCAGTTACTGAGTTATCAGAAATGGGGGCTTTTCCCTCCTCCAAAGAATTATAAGAAAAAGGAGTTGCCCATAGCATCCAGAAACAGTCTGTACTGGCATTTCCTGGGCAGGGGCGGGAGGGTGAAGGGGAAGTCCTCACTGACTCAATATCCCAGGCCTCTACCACTGTGCAGGCTTATGGACCATGCAAGTTAGTGAAGAAGTGGGCAGCACCTGCTATGTGATTTGCTGGGGCCTGCAAAACAAAAAAGGAACTCCTTGTTAAAAATATTTTTAAAAATTTTAAAGTGGGACAGAATATTAAACCAAGTGCTGGGCCCTCCGAGGAGAACAGGTTCTGTGCAACCCAGTGAATCTCTTGTCTTTGAAATCAGCCCTGGAGACAGACATTGGTAAATAAACCCACAAGCAAGTGTTTTTTGTTTTTGGCCAATCTCTTTAAGGGGTATGAGGGAAAAGAACAGTATGTTTAAGGAGAGTATTAGAAAGAAATAATTCACCCTTGGGAGCCAGGGAAGGCCTCTCTACATAAGCCACATTTAAATTCAGACCTGAAACAGGAGAAACAAGTTTAGCAGAAGAGAGCCAGAGGAAATGTCTAGGAATGCAAACAGGTGCAAGAGACAGAACAAATAGGAAGTGAGTAACCCAGGTTAGAAAGGAGACTGGGAATGGTGTCTGGAGCTGAGTCCCTGCTCCAACACCTCAGAGAGTGAAAAGCTGGGGTGCTGTGTCCAAGGGGCTCCCCATCTTCTTCCCAGCAAAGTCAGAGACCTGAGAAAAACGCCAGAAGCCAAGCGGGCCCAACGGAAAGCACCTATACTGGCAACCAAGCGCCTGGGAATGCCGCTCTGCCAAGTCCCCAGGAGCCTGAGGGACAGCGGGAACCATTTTGGGTCGCTGGGGGATGCACCGCCGACTGCAGAGGGCGGGCCCCGCGGGCAGAGTGGCAGGAACCCGCGGTCGCCTCTATCAGAGGAGGCCCCCGGAGCCCGGCTCGCTCCCCTACTCCTGGCTCGCCGGACCGCAGGTCTGGTTGCGGAACAACCTTTCCGGGCCTACTTGGAATGGGCCACAAACCAGCCACACCGACGAGGCCTGGCGGCCGCCCCTTATCCTTCTGGCAGGACCCGCTCGGCCTTGCGGGGTGGGCGGTGAGGGAAGGAAGCACTTTCACTCACCACAGGAAAGGGGATCCCGCACCTCCCCGGGTCGCTCGCGGCCCCAAGGGACCCCCTCACCTTGTCCCATCTCAGCCACTGGGCCGTCTCCTGGTCCAGCCGGGAGTCCATGCCTGCGTCGCCGCCTCCCGGAGCCCCCGTCGCAGCTGCCGCCGCCAACGCCGCCACCTCCAACCGCGCTGCCACCACCAAGTTCAGGAGGTGGCGAGACCTTCCTTCCGGCGGGGCGGGGAGAGGCGGGGACAGGGCGGGGAGATCCGGCTCGGGAGCCACCAGCGTCCCGGAGGAAAATGACTCGCTCGGCCTAAGAGCACGCCTCCTGGCGGTGTGCCCGCGCGCCTGGGCCGGGGAGAGGGAGGCGGGGCAGCGGGATAGAAGTGTGGGGATGGAGGTGGGGCTGCCGAAAGCTCAAGAGGTTACTCCTATGCCTGGTGGCTCAGACAGTAAAGTGTCTGTCTGCAATGCAGGAGACCCGGTTCGATCCCTGGGTTGGGAAGATCCCCTGGCGAAAGAAATGGCAGCCCACTTCAGTATTCTTGCCTGGAAAATCCCATGGACAGCAGAGCCTGGTAGGCTACTGTCCGTGGGATCGCAAAGAGTCGGACACGACTGAGTCACTTCGCTTCACTTCACACTTCAGCCATTCATTCAGGTCCTACTGAGCTCCAGGCACCGGGTCGGGAGCCGGGATCCGAGCACCGGTAAACCCAGAGAGGAGCCTAAAAATTATGCAGAAATTCTGAGGGTCAAGAATAACCGAGAAAAATCTTGAAGATTAGGTGGGACGATTAAGATAGATAGATGGTGAGACAGAATGGAGAGTCCAGAAACAAGTCTACCCGTGTGGACGTGTGTGTGTGTGTTTGTGCTCAGTCGTGTCGGACTCTGCGACTCCATGGACTATGGCCCGCCAAGCTTCTCTCTCCATGGGACTTTTCAGTCAAGAAGACTGGAGTGGGTTGCCGGTTCCTCTAGGGTTATCTTCCCGACCCAGAGATCCAACCCATGTCTTCTGAGTCTCCTGCATTGGTAGGCAAATTCTTTACCACTAAGCCACAGTTCATTTATTTCAGAGGTGGCGCTGCAGAGCACGGGGAAAGATTGGTATTTTCAGTTAATGGTGCTAGGTCAATTGGATATCTATGGAGGAAGAAGAAAAAAGAAACTTGAGCCCCTCCCTCACATCACATCTCATATAAATATGCATTCCAGATTAGTTGTAGATCTAAGTGTGAAATGTACAATGAAATTTCTTGAAACTAATGAGTTATCTTCATGATCTTAGGACCACTAACCCATAAAGGTGGAGAAGAAAATGGCAACTCACTCCAGCATTCTTGCCTGGAGAATCCCATGGGCAGAGGAACCTGTCAGGCTACAGTCCATGGGGTCCCAAGAGTCCCACATGACTTAGTGACTAAACCAACCAACCAACCCATAAAGGAGATGCATGCAGTGAGCATGAAAATGTATATGCAAGAATGTCTCTAACGTCATTATTCGTAATGGCTCCCAAATGTCCATCAACAATACAATAGATAAATACATTGTAGTATATTCATTCAATGATATAGGCAAAGTATGGTCTATTCATACAGCAGGGAAAAAGAAATATTGTACACATTATAGATACGGCTCACAAACATTATGTTGAATGAAGGGCTCCCCACCCCCAATATTGGCTTATTCCTCATATATGAAATTCTAAAATAGGTAAAAATATAACGAAAGGAAACAGATCAATCGTGTCCAAGAATTGGGGGTAGGGAGAGCAGTTGTTTACAAAGGGCACAAGGGAATTTGTGGAGTGATAGAATTGTTTTGTATCTTGGCTGAGGTTATAATAAACACAATACAGGTTCATCAAATCTCATGCAACTGTGTATCAAGCGAGCTCAGTAGCTGGTAATAGTTCCCTGGGCTGCACCTATAAATTGTGCATTTTCTGTGTACTCTCTTTCTTTTTTGTATTTATTTATTTATTCAATTTCAATTTTAAAAAGAAAACAATATATATCCAGGATCTATGATAGCTAGCTAAGTGTAATGAGAAATATATCATATAATCATACTGTCACAGCAGGCAGGTATTGGAGAAATGGGGGCAGGGGGCAGGTGTCAGGAAATCACGGAAATCGCGCATCTTGTAAACAACAGGAATCCATAGGCAGACAAAGGGAAACCAGAACTTTCAGACCACAAGAAATTGGGTGAAAAGGATCTGAATGAGTGCGTGCTCAGCCGCATTCAGCTCTTTTCAAGACCCCATGGACTGTAGTCCACCAGGCTTTTCTGTTCATGGGATTTTCCTGGCAAGAATACTGGAGTGAGTTCCCATGGCCTCTCCAGGGGATCGTCCCAACCCAGGGGTCTTCCTGATCCAGGGATGGAAACTGAGTCTCTTCTGTCTCCTGCATTATAGGTGGATTATTTACTGCTGAGCCACCAGGGAGGCCTATAAGGGTCTGAGTGGCAGACAAAGAAAGGTGGGGAAAGATGGTCATTTCCGGCATCCAAATTTAACACCTTTTGCTCATTTTGCTCTCATTAGATTGTTGCTGTTGTTCAGTCTGTAGTGTTGCTGTTGTTCAGTCCGTAAGTCATGTCTCACTCTTTGAGACCCCATAGATTGCAGCTTGCCAGGCTTCCCTGTCCTTCACTGTCTCCTAGAGCTTGCTCAAACTCAGGTCCATTGAGTTGATGATGCCATCCAACCATCTCATCCTCTGTCATCCCCTTCTCCTCCTGCCTTCAATCCTTCCCAATGTCAGGGTCTTATGAATCGGCTCTACTCATCAGGTGGCCAAAATATTGGAGTTTCAGTTTCAGCATTAGTCCTTCCAATGAATATTCAGGACTGATTTCCTTTAGGACTGACCAGTTTGATCTCCTTGCTGTCCAAGGGACACTCAAGAGTTTTCTTCAACACCACAATTTGAAAGCATCAATTCTTCGGTGCTCAGCCTTCTTTATGGGCCAACTGTCACATCCGCACATGATTACTGGAAAAACCATAGCTTTGACTAGATGGACCTTTGTTGGCAAAGTGATGTCTCTGCTATTTTAACATGCTGTCTAGGTTTGTCATAGCTTTCCTTCCAAGGAGCAAGTATCTTTTAATTTCCTGACTGCAGTCACCATCTGCAGTGATTTTGGAACCCAAGAAAATAAAGTCTGTCACTGTTTCCATTGTTTCCCTATCTATTTGCCATGAAATGATGGGACTGGATGCCATGATCTTAGTTTTTTGATCAGCCTTACAAATAAGAAGTACTCATCATACACTGATGCCATGACACTGATCTAAGTTAAATAAGGACAAAAATCTCTCCTCAGAAGAATGAGCAGGGGTAAAAATCAGGGAAGACAACAGCAAACTCCTCCTTCCCTGGTGAATACTCGGCCCCTTTGTTTGTATCCCCCTCTTAACCAGCTTGCCAAAGAAATCCAGGGCAGCAGCTCTTCACCTGCCCGCCCAGTCTCCCTCTGAGAGCAAATCCTTGCTTAAATAAACTCTCATTTTACTTTCTTAACCTCTATGCTTTGTCTCCAAATTCTCTTGTGATGGAGAAAGAACCTCAAGTTCACTGGCAACAATATGATCATATAATTACACCAGTTATATATCAGTTGATAAGTTTGTAATTAATTACACCAATCATATCAGTTAATAAGTAATTATAAACTGATGAGAAGGCTGGAAGGAAAGCAAGGAGATTCCATGAGGGTTCACGTTAGGTCAGGAAAGCTTCCCTCAGTACTTGAGGCTTGTGAGGGTTTCCCAGGTGGCAGGTAAAGAACCTACCTGCCAATGCAGAAGATGTAAGAGACACAGGTTTGATCCCTGGGTTGGGAAGATCCCCTGCAGGAAGGCATGGCAACTCACTCCAGTTTTCTTGCCTGGAAAATTCCATGGACTGAGCAGCCTGGCAGCTTACCACCCAGAGGGTAGCAAAGAGTTGGACAATATGAAAATCGACTTAGGATACATGCACCAGGGGACAGGAGGGAAGGACGCAGTTGATATTGAGGGAGGCAACCGGGAAAATACTTTTTGGATAGAGACCCTGTAAGTGCGGTGCTCCTTCCAGCTGAAAGTCCCAAGAAACTGGACACAGGGAGGTAGATGAGAAGGAAGAGAGGCAGCCTCTGTCTCCCCACCTGGCAGGTTGTCATGGGTCAGCCACTCTCAGGCTGTCTTCTTTCTCTGCACCAGACCAAGCTTCTTTTCAACATGCTAGGACCAAAACTGTGTGACGCAGAGTCTGAGACCAGACAGGTGTCAACGTAAGAAAAACACACAACCTAAAAGTTGTGAGTTGAACTTGGCTCAGGGACATTACTGAGGCCTGCAGCCCAGGAGACGTCCTTTCAGATAGCTCTGAGGACCTCCTCTGAAGAGGTGAGGGGGGAGTCAAGATATGTAGGAGTTTTCTGCTGGGAAAAAAACCATGTAGTTGGACATCAAAAGATTACTGCTAATCATAAAAAGCAGACATCTCAACCTAATGATTTTAGTGCTTGTATGGGAAGATGCAAAAGTCTAAGCTCATTGACATTATTCCTTAGATACACATCTGAACCAGTATTCAAAGCACAGAGGATTTCCTGTTTTTCTCCATTCTGAATTCCCCTCAGAGAGTACTTCGGGGTGCTTAGTGGGATATAGTGCCTAATGGCTTGATGCTGGGCAACATTTGTTATTTACTGGAATGGCAGGCAACATTCCCTTTCGAGACATGTCTCACGTGCCCTTCTTTCCCTGTCAAATACCAGAGGTCTCCCAGGTGGAACTGTGTAGCTTCTAGCCTTCTGCCAGGG
The DNA here is from genome assembly GCF_027580195.1 of Bos mutus. Classification (NCBI taxonomy): domain Eukaryota; kingdom Metazoa; phylum Chordata; class Mammalia; order Artiodactyla; family Bovidae; genus Bos; species Bos mutus. Next base: position 57,125,685 of record NC_091622.1, on the reverse strand, counting down.
TAGGGAAGGGGTAGGGGAGAGAGGGAGGGGGTGGTCCTGGGCCTCAGGGGTCCAATCACAACCTCCATGATGAGGGTGGTGGTCACTGAATCTCTGCTACAGTTCAAAAGACGTAAGGAATCTGGTGGCCACAGGATATTTTGATGCTTCTCATTATATTAATCAGTATAGAAGTTATGGGTCCATGGAGACATCCTGTCTGAACTATTTTAACTTCCGTTTGGGACACCAAGGGGCAGGTATCTCAGTGCTCAATATGCAAGCAAAGAAAGCAAGTAAAATTCTTTAACCCTAGGGGAACTTTTCACAGGGAAATTTCCAAGTTGTAAATAAATCCTCGTCCCTTAATTGTGAAGAGCACCAAGATCTCAGGTTCTGTGCAGAAAACAACGCATGATTGGCTTGCTCTGTTACTCCCTTCTGCTTCCCATGCAAAGCAGAAAAAGTCCTCTGCATTTATGTTAGGGGATCCCTACACCCAGGAGACTTTCTGAGGGTCTCCTGTAACTAAGATGCCTGCACTGGAGGTCCTTTTGGTTCTGACAATGATGCTACCATGACCTGAAGCAGTAGATTCTCATACATGATCCCCAAATTAACATTTCATGTCTGTGGAAGCCCATGTAGAATACTAGAATGTTGGAGCAGAAACAGCTCTTTGGGATCAATTTGGACCTCGTTTTATAGATGAGGGAATAGAGACAAAGTTTCCAAGTCCCTCTCTGAGACAGAGCCAAGATTCTCCTGCCTGGTCTCTTGATTTTCTAATCCGGTGTTCAATCTCCAGCTCCACTCAGCCCATTTCTCCACATGTCCATAGAAGGAAGCTCGTAAACTCTGGTAACTTGTTTCCATGTGACAGCAGCTGGCTCCTGATGTAAAACAAATATTAATCATTTCTGTCACTGATACATTAGGTGATGTTCAAAATAACTTAATTTGTTTGTGCGTGCTCCCTTGTTTAATTTGTTTGTGCATGCTCTCTTGTCACCTGAGAAGTGTTTCACATGTGGAGATCCCATTTTCCTGGGAAACCTTCCCAGTTTTCCCAGACACCTTGTCAGTGATTCCACCAATTCATTTATATCCAGCCCAAGAACAGTTATTCTAAAACTTTTGATTTTGGGAAGTTTTAAATGTTTATTAAAATTATCCCCAAAGTAAATACCTAGGTCAACTATGATTATCCATGCCAATCTTGTTTCATGTACCCACTTCTCCTTCCTGCATATTTTGAAGAATATTTCAGACATCATATTATTCTATAATTTTTTAGTGTGTGTCTATAGAAGATAAGGATACCTTAAAAATAACCACAAATCATTATCTCACCTAAAAATTGTATAGTTAAAGTTAGTAAGCCCTTCAGTTCAGTTCAGTCACTCAGTCGTGTCTGACTCTTTGTGACCCCATGGACTGCAGCATGCTAGGCCTCCCTGTCCATCACCAACTCCCAGAGCTTACTCAAACTCATGTCCATCAAGTCAGTGATGCCATCCAACCATCTCATCCTCTGTTGTCCCCTTCTCCTCCCACCTTCAATCTATCCCAGCATCAGGGTCTTTTCCATTGAGTCAATTCTTCACATCAGGTGGCCAAAGTATTGAAGTTTCAGCTTCAGCATCAGTCGTTCCAATGAATATTCTGGGTTGATTTCCTTTAGGATTGACTGGTTTGATTTCCTTGCAGTCCAAGTGACTCTCAAAAGTCTTCAGACTTATAGATCTTCTTTAATCTATAGGTTCTGACTAACTTTCCTTGTAATTTATTTGTTGAAGGAACTGGATTGTTTGTCCTATAGAGCTTTCCACAGTCTAGATTTTGCTGATTGTATCTCCATCTCTGTTAGCATGTTTCTCTGTCTCTTGTATTGCTTATAAATTCATCACATTATAATTTTCACTTTGTGGTCTCTTCTTCACTAATCTCCTTGAAGATAGGAATGGTGTTTTATTTATCTTTGCCTACCCAGAGCCTAGCAGATTCTCTGGTGGTTCAGTGGTAAAGAATCTGCTTACAATGCAAGAGAAACAGGAGACATGGGTTAGATCCCTGGGTTGGGAAGGTCCCCTGGAGGAGGAAATGGCAACCCACTCTAGTATTCTTGCTGGAAAAATCCCATAGGGTCACAAAGAATTGGACACAACTGAGTACCCATGCTATGCTATGCTACCCAGAGTCTAGCACTGTAAATGCCCAATAAAAGGATGAAGAAATGAATGAAGAAAAGAACAGGAGACTGTTCTTTCCTCAGTAGAAAAGGGAAGTTCCAGAGTTAGGACTGGCCCTCTAGGTTCCATCCTTTGTTCTCTGAGGGCCCCGAGCAAGTCACTTAAACTTTCTTGGACTCACTTTCTCAGGCTTTTCTCTGTGCTGATCCTTGAAAACAGGTCAAGCAAGATCTGGTCTGAAGCCTCTGCCTGCATTGCCCTCCCCAGATATCCCAGTGCCAAATATCCACGTGTAACTTAGGCTTCTGCTTAATTATCCCCTCATTAGAAAGTCTCTCTTCTGTAAAGAGCTGGTAAATGTTTCACATCTAGCTCTCTGGGATAAAAAGCCCTGATTTGTGTTAACAGTGTTTGTCAATTTCTGTGGTGTAAAGACATCCACTTTGGCTGTTTCCCTGCTACCAACATGATGTCACTGAACAAACAGCTAGGAGGAGATGCAAAGTTGCATGCCATGTAATGTTTCCAATGCACAGATAGAATACATATAAATAACTTAAAGAACATAAATAGTAGCAACACGTAGTAAAATCAATAGAAAATGGTGAGTTTTGAGTATTTATTACATTTTTATTATTATGTATTTACTTGGAAGTTTGTAACATTTAAATTTTAATGATGGCAGTGTCTAATATCTGGCTAGTAAGTCCCATGGATGGAGGAGCCTGGTAGGCTGTAGTCCATGGGGTCGCTAAGAGTCAGACACCACTGAGCGACTTCCCTTTCACTTTTCACTTTCCTGCATTGGAGAAGGAAATGGCAACCCGCTCTAGTGTTCTTGCCTGGAGAATCTCGGGGACAGGGGAGCCTGGTGGGCTGCCGTCTGTGGGGTCGCGGAGAGTCGGACACGACTGAAGCAACTTGGCAGCAGCAGCAGTAAAATTTCTAACAATTTGCTAGTCAGCTCTGATAAACTGTCAGGGCATATCTTCCTTCTCCTAAATGGTATCTGTACCCCTTTCAGCAATATGTGAACTGTGAACTTCCTGATGTTCAAGCTGGTTTTAGAAAAGGCAGAGGAACCAGAGATCAAATTGCCAACATCCACTGGATCATCGAAAAAGCAAGAGAGTTCCAGAAAAACATCTATTTCTGCTTTATTGACTATGCCAAAGCCTTTGACTGTGTGGATCACAATAGACTGTGTGGATCACAATAAACTTTGGAAAATTCTGAAAGAGATTGGAATACCAGACCACCTGATCTGCCTCTTGAGAAATTTGTATGCAGGTCAGAACTGGACATGGAACAACAGACTGGTTCCAAATAGGAAAAGGAGTTGGTCAAGGCTGTATATTGTCACCCTGCTTATTTAACTTATATGCAGAGTACATCATGAGAAATGCTGGGCTGGAAGAAACACAAACTGGAATCAAGATTGCCGGGAGAAATATCAATAACCTCAGATATGCAGATGACACCACCCTTATGGCAGAAAGTGAAGAGGAACTCAAAAGCCTCTTGATGAAAGTGAAAGTGGAGAGTGAAAAAGTTGGCTTAACGCTCAACATTCAGAAAACTAAGATCATGGCATCTGGTCCCACCACTTCATGGGAAATAGATGGGGAAACAGTGGAAACAGTGTCAGACTTTATTTTTCTGGGCTCCAAAATCACTACAGATGGTGACTGCAGCCATGAAATTAAAAGACGCTTACTCCTTGGAAGGAAAGTTATGACCAACCTAGATAGCATATTAAAAAGCAGAAACATTACTTTGCCAACAAAGGTCCATCTAGTCAAAGCTATGGCTTGTCCGGTAGTCATGTATGGATGTGAGAGTTGGACTCTAAAGAAAGCTGAGTGCCAAAGAATTGATGCTTTTGAACTGTGGTGTTGGAGAAGACTCTTGAGAGTCCCTTGGACTGCAAGGAGATCCAACCAGTCCATTCTGAAGGAGATCAGCCCTGGGATTTCTTTGGAAGGACTGATGCTAAAGCTGAAACTCCAGTACTTTGGCCACCTCATGCGAAGAGATGACTCACTGGAAAAGACTCTGATGCTGGGAGGGATTGGGGGCAGGAGGAGAAGGGGACAACAGAGGATGAGATGGCTGGATGGCATCACTGACTTGATGGACGTGAGTCTGAGTGAACTCCGGGAGTTGGTGATGGACAGGGAGGCCTGGCGTGCTGCGATTCATGGGGTCACAAAGAGTCAGACACGACTGAGCGACTGATCTGATCTGATCATCTTACTATGTTATTTTTCAAAAAAAATGTTTAGTATTACCTGCCATCATATTGTAAATTTTATTTTTAACAGTATCTGCCAACCATGCTATAATGTAAATTCATTTTTTCCTACGGAGCCTCCAACACCTAGAACAATGCTTAGTTCATAATAGGTGTTCAATAAGTGCTGCTGCTGCTGCTGCTAAGTCGCTTCAGTTGTGTCCGACTCTTTGAGACCCCAGAGACAGCAGCCCACCAGGCTCCCCCACCCCTGGGATTCTCCAGGCAAGAACACTGGAGTGGGTTGCCATTTCCTTCTCCAATGCATGAAAGTGAAAAGTGAAAGTGAAGTCGCGCAGTCGTGTCCGACTCTTAGTGACCCCATGGACTGCAGCCTACCAGGCTCCTCTGTCCGTGGGATTTTCCAGGCAAGAGTACTGAAGTGGGGTGCCATTGCCTTCTCCACAATAAGTGTTTATTTAAGAATAAATCATTGGGTCTCCTTACACTTTATGAAGAAAAAAGAAAAACGGATATAGCAGTAAGATAGAGATACAGCACTGATGCAAACTTTTTCTCTAGAACAAACTAGCATTTCTGAATTTAACCAGGAAGAGTGAACTGCTTGTCACTGCCCTCTAGGGCCCTGATTTCAAGGCTGATGAGAAAAGGAGTAAATATGTGTCAATAGACTTTCTCAGTATTCTCATTACTGGCCATAAACTCAAAGTACATCAATAGCAAACATTTCTGCAGACCATCTGGAGTTTAATTGTCTTTCTCAGCAAAAAAAATGCAAATATCTCTGTGGTATTTGACACTTTGAGACCTCACGGACTGCAGCACGCTAGGGTATCTCTTATTTATGCCTATTTTCATTAATAAATTCCTGAAAGTGGCTCATTTTCCCCCGTGACTTATTCTAATAATATTTTGTGATTGAACTCATTAAACATAAGGCCAGGGCTGGTTAGTGTTTCCTCAGCTCAGCTTCCTCTTTTCTACTTCTTTTTTCCTCTTCATGGTGCTCACTTGTCTTCCCATACCCCTGGCCTTTCACAACCAGATCTCAGGGCATAAGTCATTCATATTAGATGGTTGATGACTAGTTCAGCATCACTGTCTTTTTGCCTCAACTGTTTGGATATTTGATTAGGCACTAATGAGCTGGCGAACTTAGGAAAGCACTGTCATTGAAATGTTATGTGCCTTGGTTTCTACCTCAGTCAGAGGAAGAGACCCCTGCCCTCAGAGTGTGTGAGGGTAAGTCCTCCTCGGAGATTCTTGCTTGAAAACTTCAGTGTCCTCTCAACTGTTAGTATACTCATTCCACTTAGGACCAATGCTTATACTAAAAACTGCATCTCTGGAAGTGTTCATTTTAAGAGACTAAGTAGGAAGGGAAAGTTTTTATTTTTATTTTTCTCCTGAACAGCCCATTTAATGATGTTTCTGAAAATCACTGTTTTGGCAACTGAATATTCAGCTTTTTTAAAGTTAGAAACCAGGGAATCCTTAGTTTTTGTTTGGGTAGCCGCTAAGTTATTATTCACCAAAGGAAGCTGCAGATACACTGCTTTTTTCTTTTTCAACAAGATGATTTTTATGACTGCCTTCTCATCTCAGGTATTTCTAACTCTCCCTGCACTAATATGGACTTTAGTTTGTACTTCTTAAAGCAAATGATATTAGAAAGGAGACCAAGGGTATACTGATAAAAGTAGTACTTCACCTCAATAAAATTATATTGCAAAGATAATGCATGAATCATAATTTAATTTGGACGATCCAGCCTTAAAGTCCATAGAGCACCACTGTGTTCAGCTCCAGAAAGATAATTTAAAATCTGTAAATTTTCCCATTCTAATCACTCCAGTTTTGATCTAATCCCATGCTCTTTCTTCAGTAATTTGAGCCCCTCTCCTCTTCCACCTGTAGAGACTAGATTTTAATTTTCAATGAGTCGTCCATCCCTTTTCTTATAGAAAGACCATACATCCACCCCTTCCTAACGCAACCTGTAGGGACTTCCTGTTGGAGGAGTAACTTCCCTTCCTCGTCAGTGTGAGGCTTGGCCACGTAACTTGCTCAGTGGAACGTGAGGAGACAAGACACGGGTTGCCTTTGAACAGAAATTTGAACAGGCATCATATCTTTTAAGGCAGTTCTCCTTCCCTCTGCTACTGAGCAGATGTTCCAAGTGGTGCTGCTCCTTTGGTTTGCGTCTGGGGATAAGAAGCTGCCATAGTGGGTCATAGCACCTGACCCATCGCTTGCCATGTAACGTGGCCGAGAGAGAGAAATATTTGCAAACCGCTGGGATTTATGGGGTCATCTGCTACTGCAGCGAAGTTGACTAACCCAGCCTGGAGTGGCTTTAAGCGCTTTGAGGATGGTTGAAATAAAGGAATGTTTGGACATAGCCTTTGTAATGTTTCTCATAGCATATGAAGATAGAAGTTTTCAGGAAAGTTCCCTAATTGTTCTGGACATTCCCCTGGGTCACCAGCTTGATGAGGGACAATCAATGCTTTTAGCCTCCTCTTAATGGTAAACAAAATGAAACCAAGCCAAACCACAATGTTTCTCAACAAGCTCCAAACACCGAGTACCCTAAATAATTGAAAAGTTTTAACTATTTAATTTTTCATGTTGTGCTTTTCAAAATGCCCTCAGACTACAGACAAACAGATTTCTGCAAAAAAACACAAAGGAAAAAAATGTCCACAGTTCTTGAGTACTGATAATTACCACATTCTGAAAAATACTGTGTCATAGTCTGACTTGATGAAATCATTACAATGTAATTTGACAACTATAATTTGCCCTAGACAGACTCCTTTTCAAATTAAAGACTAGATAATTACATAGCTGAACATCTAAATAATGAAAGGTTTTCAGTAAATTTTATCATTTCTGTATGTCAAATGTCCCATTGCCTGGCTTTATGTCTTCATATTCATTTACATTTCTATTTCTTTGTTGTATGTATGTATTTATGTATGTATTAGTTTTTAGTTTCAGTAATGGAAAAACAATTTCACGCTTAACCATAAAATTACTTTTTAAAATGTTGCTGTTTTTTACAGTTGCCATTGTTCAGTCACTAAGTGATGTCCAACTCTGTGTGACCCCATGGACTGTAGCACCAGGCTTCCCTGTCCTTCACTATTTCCCAGAGTTTGTTCAGATTCATGTCCATTGAGTTGGTGATGCCATCTAACTATATCATCCTCTGCCGCCCCCTTTTCCCTTTGCCTTCAATCTTTCCCAGCATCAGAGTCTTTTCCAATGAGTTGGCTCTTCACATCAGGTGGCCAAAGTATTGGAGCTTCAATTTCAGCATCAATCCTTCCAATAAATATTCAGGGTTGATTTCCTTTAGGACTGATTGGTTTGATCTCCTTGCTGTCCAAGAGACTCTCAACAGTCTTCTCCAGCACCACAGTTCAAAAACATCAATTCTTCAGCGCTCAGCCTTCTTTATGGTCCACCTCTCACATGGGCACATGACCACTGGAAAAACCATAGCTTTGACTATATTGGGCCTTTGTTGACAAGGTGATGTCTCTGCTTTTTAATATGCTGTTTTTCAATAATTTTTCACAAGAGTGTACTAAAATATTGAATGGTTTAATTTACTTAAAATTGATGAAATATGTCTAATACACAGAAGGCTAGATACTGGGGGTATTGTAATGAAAAAAGAAAAACAAAATAAAAAACACTCAGAAAGATAAATCAACAACTTCAGATCATGGACTCAACCTGACAGATAAACATTAAAATATTAGTTTTGTTAATGGTAAGACCTAGACTGAGGCTTTGCACCAAGAATAGCAAGTTGACCGCATACTTCCACCCCTTCTAAAACCACGCTAAGGTGGAGATAAAGGGACACTTCAGGAGGATATAAATCTACCAGGACAATGAGAATTGTGAGGGGTGGGAAACACCAGCACATGTTGGGGGCTGGAACACAGGTAGAAGGATGTGGTTGTCATAGCAACTTGGAGGGAGCTGTGTCCTAACCTAGGGGAGAAAGCCAGAATGATACAGTTCAAACACAGAGCACCAAAGACTCAGAAATTGGTAGACCCAGATAATTCCACATGTAAAAATAAAAATGAGGCTAAAAGCAGAAACACTGGATGAAAGTCTGTTGGAAAAGCAGTTAAATCTCTACACTGCCCTCCATGCCATTGGCATGACACTGCCCTCCATGCCAATGGCAGTTGCCCGTGGTGTACCAGCAGAGGGCTGGGTGTTTATTTTCTGGTTTTGTAAAGTCTTTTGACTAAGGAATCCAGATATGGGTAAGATCAAGATGCCAAAGCAAAAATAGGACAAGCAGTAAAAAACTATTTACTGGACAGAGAAGAGTAGCTCCTGGTCTCTGTGACCAGAGGAAGCCTGCATGCAGCAACCAAGACCCAATGCAGCCGAAAATAAACATAAATAAATAATTTTAAAAAAGAACATTCTCTCATATCACATACAGAAATAAGCTCAAAGTGGTTTAAAGACTTAAACAAGGCATGATGCCATAAAACTACTAGAAGATAGACAAAACAGTCTCTGACATAAGTTGTAGCTATATTTTTTAGATCAGTCTCCCAAGGAAAAAGAAATAAAAGCAAAAATAAAGAATGAAACCTAGTCAAACTTAAAAGCTTTTGAGTGGCAAAGGAAACCAGAAACAAAACAAACAAAAAAACCCTACAGACTGGGAGAAAATAATTGCAAAAGGTGTGACGGACAAGGGGTTGATTTCCAAAATAATCAAACAGTTCATGTAACTCAGTATCAAAAAAACAAATAACCCAATCAATAAATAGACAAGAGGCCTGAATAGACAGTCCTCTGAAGAAGACATACAAATGGCCAAAAGGCATAGGAAATGATGCTTAGTAACTCTAAAACAGAAATGCAAATCAAAACTGCACTGAGATAATCGCCTCACAGTAGTCAGAATCTGTCATTAAGAAGTCTGTAAATAATAAATGCTGAAGAGGGTATGGGGAAAAGGAATCCTCCTAACCTACTGATGGCAATTTAAACTGGTACAGCCACTATGCAAAGTAGTATGGAGGTTCCTTTAAAAATATACCTACCATATACCCAGCAATACTACTGCTGAGCGTAAATCAGGAAAAGACTAAAACTCTAATTCTGTTACTGAAAGTTTGGTTGTGGCTGCTCGACACTCTGTAGCCAATAAAGAAGCAAGGCTGGTGTAAAGAAAAGTTTGCTTCATTTCAGAGGCTGGCAGTCGTGGGAGGCAGGGAACTCACGTACAAAAGTCAATTCTCTCACACTGATAATCAGTGGGCAAGAGCTGTTATAGGTCGAGGCAGGGTGTTACATTCAGAAACAGTACAGTCAGCTCTGACAGTCATCTTTAAAATATATATGTATATTTATTTATTTGGCTGTTCTGGGTCATAGTTACAGCATGTGGATCTGGTTCCCTTACCAGGGATCAAGCGCAGGCACCCTGCATTGCGAGCGTAGAGTCTTAGCCATTGGACCACCAGGGAAGTCCTGATGGTCATCTTGAAACGGGTCATGCAGCGGTCTGATCAGTGTCGTCTTGAGTATTTTTAATAGTTAGTCTTCAGTTCTAGGGGCAGTTTGGTCCCATTTCTTTGAGGTTAGATCTCAGAATTGTGGCAGTTATGTCATGGCTACAGTCTGGTCATCATGTAGTTAACTTTTTCCACCCAGTGAGGGTTTCGATATCTACAAGATAGCTTAAAGGATATGGCTCAGAATATTATTTATAGCCCTTGAGGAGGAACTGCTGCTGCTGCTGCTGCTAAGTTGCTTCAGTCGTGTTCGACTCTATGCAACCCCACAGTCGTAGCCCACCAGGCTCCCCAGTCCCTGGGATTCTCCAGGCAAGAACTCTGAGGTGGGTTGCCATTTCCTTCTCCAATGCATGACAGTGAAAAGTGAAAGTGAAGTCACTCAGTCGTGTCCGACTCTCAGCGACCCCGTGGACTGCAGCCTACCAGGCTCCTCCGTCCATGGGATTTTCTGGTAAGAGTGCTGGAACTAAAAGTCCTCAATTTTGTTTAATGATTAAACTATTATTAATTGGTCTTGTTTGACTGTTTTCCTTTGCTTCTGCATTTTCTCACTTCTCTGATTAAACTTACTTTGGCTAAAGTCTTTCTGGAGCTAAAGGGCAGCTGAAGGGCATGGGGGAGTGGTGGAAAGGCCATAGTATCCTGCTCCATTTCAGTTTGAAAAGATATATACATCCCAATATTCATAGCAGCATTATTCACAGTAGCCAAGACATAGAAACAAACTAAGTGTTCGTCAACAGATGTATGGATAAAGAAGAGGGCACATGCACACACACACACACACACACACACACACACACACACACACGCACACAATGGAATATTATTCAGCCATAAAAAAGAATGATTATTGCCATTTGTATCTATGTAAGCATGTTATTTCGGAGAAGGCAATGGTGCCCCACTCCAGTACTCTTGCCTGGAAAATCCCATGGGTGGAAGAGCCTGGTGGGCTGCAGTCCATGGGGTCACTAAGAGTGGGACACAACTGAGCGACTTCACTTTCACTTTTCTCCTTCATGCATTGGAGAAGGAAATGGCAACCCACTCCAGTGTTCTTGCCTGGAGAATCCCAGGGACGGGGGAGCCTGGTGGGCTGCCGTCTGTGGGGTTGCACAGAGTCAGACACGACTGAAGTGACTTAGCAGCAGCAGCAGCAGCAAGCATGTTATTTGGAAGTATATAGGGAAAGATAGGGCTTTCCAGGTGGCTCAGTGGTAATCTGCCTGCCAATGCAAGGGACACAGGAGACGCAGCTTTGATCCCTGTGTCACGAAGATCCCCTGGAGTGGAAAATGGCAACCCACTCCACTGTTCCTGCCTAGAAAATTCCATGAACAGAGGAGCCTGGTGGGCTACAGTCCATGGGGTTGCAGAGTTAGACGTGACTGACCACAGAGAACAGGGGAAGACAAAACCAGTTAAAAAGAGATAAATGAAGTTGCATTATTGTGAAATGGTGGTGGTTGCAGAGGCTGCTGTTTTTCATAGCAAGCCTTGTGGAATTATGTAACTCTTAAAACTATAGATATGTATTACCTTGATACAAATATAAAAGAAATTAAACCATTAAAAAAACCTGTATTAAAGAGGAGGCTTTGAGGTGAAGCCAAACAGCTGAATGTAAATTGGGCCAACTCAGTTTCCTTTCAAAAACTGAGTTCTGGGGGGCACCCCAGTTGTCAGGGACACTTGAGATGGCACTGTTAGGACTGTTGGAGGAGAACCAGGTTGTGGGGGGTCCTGGAGGCCAGTGAAGCAAGTTTCAAGGAGGAATGGTCGGGCTTCTCAAATGCTGCTGAGAAGAATATAAGAAAGCTCCAAAATGACCTCTGGAATAAAGATTATACAAATGCCAGGTGTTTCCCTGAGATTTCCAGCCTATAGAAAGAAACTATTAGCCTCCTAGTTTAGTGATTCCCAAACTAAAATTACCTGGAACCCTTAAAACAAAGCTCTGTAATTCACACACATAAACACTCACACACATGTGCATACACACCCACTCAAAACTGAGCTAGAGTTAGATCACTGGGTTTGTGGGGTGGGATTTGGAACCTGCATTTCAAGGCATTGTAGTTCTGATTCTAGAGGTCAGCAAGGCTTGGGAACACTGGCCTCACTAGGCTTTATCTGGAGCAGGAGTTGATAGCCGGATACTGGCCATATCTAAGATTCCTGTCCCTCCTCAAACTTCACATGTTTTTTCTTAAGGTTTTGAGCTTGTTTTAAAATATTGATGTTAACAAAAGTAAACAACTGTGTCTTGCAGGGTTTTTTCTTCTAGAGTTTTATATTATTGCAAACAGTATTTATTCTATGCATTATCCCACTCCTCATTCAGACATTGAAGACAGTTTGTTTCTTCTTAATAACAGTGTTAAATGAGTATCGAGAAAAAAAAATGGCAAAACTTTTCTTTCAATGGCTTTTGTAAAGAAAGAGCAAACAATGCAGTTTCTTTTACAATTATTAATCCTGTAACCATCTTTTAAGCCATAAAGACTTCTGTAACAGTAAAATTGAGTGATAATTTTTCTTGCATTAATGATTCTTTATTTCTGTTTGGCAATCTGGTAATACTATTCTCTTCTCTGAAAGTACCTATAACTCTTTGAAAAAACAGCTTCTTTCTATTGTGGTAAAATACACACATTATTTGCCACTTTAATAGTTTTCAAGTGTATGGTTCTGTGGCATTAAGTACATTCACATTGTTGAATTAAGTACATTCACATTGTTGAATTAAGTACATTTACATTGTTGTGGTGCCAGTACAACCATCTCCAAGACTAAAACAGCTCTTTTTTTAAATGTCTGAAGATAGTTTTATATGCTTAATATCACTAAAAAATTAAATGCTGGCCAAGCTAATAAAAAATTAATATAAATATTAAGAGACTGTTAATAAAATGTTATTAGTATCTTGAATCAAGATTGAATCAAGATTGCTGGGAGAAATATCAATAACCTCAGATATTCAGATGACACTACCCTTATGGCAGAAAGTGAAGAAGAATTAAAGAGCCTCTTGATGAACGTGAAAGAGGAGAGTGAGAGAGTTGGCTTAAAGCTCAACATTCAGAAGACTAAGATCATAGCATCCGGTCCCATGATTTCATGGCAAATAGATGGAGAAACAGTGGAAACAGAGGCAGACTTTATTTTCTTGGGCTCCAAAATCACTGCAGATGGTGACTGCAGCCATGAAATAAAAAGGCGTTCGCTTCTTGGAAAAAAAGTTATGACCAACCTAGACAGCATGTTAAAAAGCAGAGACATTACTTTGCCAACAGAAGTCCATCTAGTCAAAGTCATGGTTTTTCCAGTAGTCATGTATGGATGTGAGAGCTGGACTATAAAGAAGCTGAGTTCTGAAGAATTGATGCTTTTGAACTGTGGTGTTGAAGAAGACTCTTGAGAGTCCTTTGGATCACAAGGAGATCCAACCAGTCCATCCTAAAGGAAATCAGTCCTGAATATTTATTGGAAGGACTGATGTTGAAGCTGAAACTCCAATACTTTGGCCACCTGATGCAAAGAGCTGACTCATTGGAAAAGATCCTGATGCTGGGAAAGATTGAGGGCAGGAGAAGGGGATGACAGAGGATGAGATGGTTGGATGGCATCACTGACTCGATGGACATGAGTCTGAGTAAACGCCGGGAGTTGGTGATGGACAGGGAGGCCTGGTGTGCTGCAGTCCATGGGGTTGCAGAGTCGGACACGTCTGGATGACTGAACTGAACTGAACTGAGTATCTTGAAATATTACATTTTCCACTTTTTTTTTCTACTATTTTAGTTTTCTATTGCTGTATAACAAATTACTTGAGTTGGAGAAGGAAATGGCAACCCACTCCAGTATTCTTGCCTGGAGAATCCCAGGGACGGGGGAGCCTGGTGGGCTGCCGTTTATGGGGTCGCACAGAGTCGGACACGACTGAAGCGACTTAGCAGCAGCAGCTAAAAGCAACACATATTTTACATTTTTTTCATCATAATAAGTTTTTGAAAACTGTTGAGTCTATTACACGGACTTTTACATCTCAGTTAGGACAGACCTTATTCCAAGTGCTCAGTGACTACTTGTTAACATCCTTACTGCATGAAGACACAAGTTACAACTGGAGGGACCTGGCACTTAGAACTTTTTTCCTAGATCTCAGAAGCAGTAGATTTCAGGATAAAGGCATAAGCTGTGGCAGTTGTATCAATTACATGCAATTCACTTTGTACCCATCCTGGCTTTGTAGGAGGCCCATGAATGGTCTTAACCAGCTGAACTCCCTCTAGATGGAGAAGCTGGGAACTCTAGGGCATGTTTTTTGTCATGATACCATGGGAAGATGTGGTCTACAACAGGGTTCTCCAATCACCGGGATCTGATGCCAGACAATCTGAGGTGGAGCTGCTGTAATAACACTAGAAATAAAGTGCACAATAAATGTAATGCACTTGAATCATCCTGAAATCATCCCCTTTCTCTCCAGTCTGTGGAAAAATTGTCTTCCACAAAATCAGTCCTTGGTGCTAAAAAGGTTGGGGACCACTGGTCTAGAAAATAGTAGTGTTCTGGGTTCCCCTGCAGTTCAGTGGTAAAGAATGTGCCTGCCAATGCAAGAGACAGATTTGATCTGGGAGGATCTCACACGCCGTGGGGCAACTATGCCCATGTGCCACAACTACTGAACCTGTGCTCTAGAACCCAGGAGCCACAACTACCGCGAGAAGAGAAGTCAGTGCAGTGAGAAGCTTGTGCATTACAACTAGACAGTAGCCCCCATTCTCCACAACTAGAGAAAAGCCCTCACAGCAACCCAGCAGGGCCAAAAATTAATGAAGAAATTTTTTTTTAAATAGAAAATATCAATGTTCCAAGACCCTGTCTGCTGACAGGCTTAAATTGAGGAAGAGAGTCGGACACGACGGAGCCACTTCACTTTCACTTTTCACTTTCATGCATTGGAGAAGGAAACGGCAACCCACTCCAGTGTTCTTGCCTGGAGAATCCCAGGGACGGGGGAGCCTGGTGGGCTGCCATCTATGGGGTAGCTCAGAGTCAGACACGACTGAAGCGACTCGGCAGCAGCAGCAGCATACAACACCCAGGGTTTCCCTGGTGGCTCAGATGGTAAAGAATTCACCTGCAATGAGGGAGACCTGGGTTTGATCCTTGGGTTGGGAAGATCCCTTGGAGGAGGGTATGGCAACTCACTCTAAGATTCTTGCCTAGAGAATCCCCATGGACAGAGGAGCCTGGCAGGCTAGAGTCCATGGTGTCACAAAGAGTCGGACACAACTGAAGTGACTGAGCACAGTACACCCTAGCACGTACAACATACAGGGCTTCCCGGTAGTTCAGTAGTAAAGAATCCATCTACCAACACAGGAGACTCAGATTTGATTCCTGGGTTGGGAAGATGCCCTGGAGGAGGAAATGGCAATCCACTCCAGTATTCTTATCTGGAAACTGGAGGGCTACGGTCCTTGGGGTCGCAGAGTTGGATAGGACTAAAACGAGTGAGCACATACAAGGCAAAGACAAAATGATTATTATTGGCTTATCAGAACTGTAGCAATCTATCACTACAACTCACATGTACCCACAAATGTAGCTTCTGTAGTTCTATAGCAGGTCTGTCTTTCCTTCCCTACCATGAAGATGCCGAGAACACTCACACACTGGTGATGGGAGTGAGCATGGGTACAGCCACCTTGGAAAATAAGTGAAGTAGAAAATGGACACACTAAGCTTCAGCATTTCCATCCTAGGTATATAAGATAAAGCTGGACTCTGCAGACCTTTTCTGTAAAGGGCCGAATACTGAATATTTGGGACTCAGTGGGCCAGCAGCTCTTCGGCACAGCTCCTCAACTCTGCTGCTATGCTTGGAAAGCAGCTCTGGGCAACATGGACCTGAATGGGTGTGTTTGTGTTCTGACACTTTATTTGGAGACACTGAAATTTGAATTTTATGTAATATTCTCGTGTCACAGATACTCTTTATCTTTCTTTCAACCATTTCAAACATGCAATCATTCCCAACTTGAGGGCCATACAAAAACAAAAAGCAGATTGTCCTAGAAGAGCTATTGCACATGTATAGTGAGAGGCTCATGCAAGAAGTTTCCAGCAGTGTAACTTTTAATTGCAACCAAATAAGTGTACCCCATTAACAGTAAGCAACAGTTTGCTGATTTTCACTCATAAGGTGGGAAACCGCATAGCACTGAAAATGCATGAACTATACTTACATGTATCAGGATGAACAGGTCAAAAACACTTAATATTGATCAAAAAAGCATGTCACAGAAGAATTCATAGAGCATGAATTCATAATTATATTTAAGATGAAAAAGGCAGAAATGAACAATATATCTAGGTGATAAAACTATAATGAAAGGCAAGGAAATTATAAACACATATTCTAAGAAAATGGTTCCCTTAGGGATGAGGAGAGATGGAGATAGCATAAAAAGCATAAAGGGGCTTCCAAGTCACTGGAATTTTCCTGTGTCTTAAATTTCACACTGGGCATGTTGTTATTGCTCAGTTTCTGTCATGTCCCGTCCCTGTGACCGCATGAACTGCAGCCCGCCAGGCTTCCCTATCCTTCACCATCTCCCAGAGTTTGCTCAAACTCATGTCTGCTGAGTCTGTGATGCCGTTCAGCCTCTGTTGCCCCCTTCTCTGCCTGCCTTCAATCTTTCCCAGCATCAAGGTTTTGCCATGTAGAAGTGCCTTTTCTTTTCATAGTTTATGGTATATATATAAATAATATACACATATACATTTTTGAAAAAGAATCTCTACTGAAAATTTGAAGTTGGTATAGTGCTTTATTTTGCAGATTTATGTATTAGTTTACCAAATGAATCTTAGTTTTGTAGTAAAGGGCGCCCTCTTCCGGCAACATGTCCAATGTTTTTAAGATATTGAACAGAAAACGGCAAAATCCAGAAACTCGGAATCAGCACTAAGAGGTACTTTGTGGCGTATTCTATGTCTAACTTTAAGCAGTAAGAAGTATTATATTTTTGGAAATCTCCAGGAAAGCATGATTTTTTTCTATTATTGTTTAATAATATAACTTAATTTAGTTAAAAATCCCTGTTTATTTCCTAATTCCTATTTCTTATCAATATATTAATATAAAGTCCATTCGACTCTTTTTTTGGAAGAGTTAAAGTACAACTACAGGAGTGCTTATTATGGGATTCCTCCCTTGACCTGTGATAATACCAATAAGGTAGGAAAGGCTGAATTTCTTGTCATTGGCAATAATTCATATATTCTTGAAAGTATTTCAGAATTCTATTCATATTCAAAGATAAAAACTCTATCCAGTTCTAAGATCTTGTGGTTTTCTGAATAAGCCTTCATTTAATGTGTATACTATAATGCAGTCCATGAAAATTATGTATACAAAAATTACCATTTAGTCAGCAATTGCTAAAAATGCAATGGAATTAATAAATCTATTCTTTTGGTCCAGGCATTGCAATTTAGGTAAATAAAATTCCTTTGTTAGCTCACTAAATAGGTACTTATTAACCATTATTATTATTATAACCTTAAGTCAAACATAGTATTTATTCTCCCAGATCATCTTATACCATTATTGTATTAAAAATAATCTTTCCAAAAAATTCCTTTTTTTACACTGTTAGTATAAAACATACAAAGGTTTGTTAATTTATTATTTTCCTTTTTTTTCATGGTTATCAAAACTTGCTGCTAAGTCACTTCAGTGGTGTCTGACTCTGTGCGACCCCATAGATGGCAGCCCACCAGGCTCTGCCATCCCTGGGATTCTCCAGGCAAGAACACTAGAGTGGATTGCCATTTCCTTCTCCAATGCATGAAAGTGAAAAGTGAAAGGGAAGTCGCTCAGTCGTGTCTGACTCTTCGTGACCCCATGGACTGAAGCCTACCAGGCTCCTCCGTCCATGGGATTTTCCAGGCAAGAGTACTGGAGTGGGTTGCCATTGCCTTCTCCAATCAAAACTTAATTTCTATTAAAGGTTTTATTGGCCCTAAAACTATTTTAGAAAAAAATGTAATTGATTAAAAAAATTTTTTAAAAAGGGCTGTACTTCCTTAGAAAATTGTAACATTTTAATTTGTATGGAAGAGTAGAAAATAGACAGCAGAAGTTAGAATCCTGAAATTTTAAAACTGGAAGAGATTTTAGAGATCCTCTTGTCTGTTGCTGTCTACTGAGGGCAACTGTCCTCAGCTGAGTAAACCAAGTTCTAAAACAATCACTTGATTTTCCCCAAATCATACAATTTTAGTAATTGAAGCAAATCATTTGCAAATGAACTCAAGTAAAAGGTTGATTTTTATCTTAATGCAATAGTTTCTTTAGTGGTCCTGTCTTTCCTCTCTGTGTAGTTGGGAGGCAGTATTGTGTAGTAGGAGAAAGTTTTCAAGTCAGACACAGCTGGGAGCTACCGCTTGGTAGTAGACTGGGCAAATTACTAGGTATCTAAATGGGAATAATAATACATACCCTATAGGCCTGTCATAGGGCTTAAAGGGGGCTTCCCAGGTGGGTCAGTTATAAAGAACATGACTGCTAATGCAGGAGCTGCAGGAGATTTGGGTTTGATCCCTGGGTCCAGAAGATCTCCTGGAGGAGGAAATGGCAACCCACTCCCATTCTTTCCTAGAGAATCCCATGGACAGAGAGCCTGGTGGGTTACAGTCCACAGAGTAGCAGAGTCAGACATGGCTGAACATGCACAGGGCTTGAAAGAGATGCATAGTGCCTGGGACACAACAGATCTTCAATTAACAGTAGCTGGCATTATTATTAGCTGTAGATTTATTATTATTATTATCCTTACCTGTGTATTTTGGTATATTGTTAGCTGTATATTTTCTTAGTGCTATTATTTAATATTATATGCATTTTCATCTGCAATTCATCTCAATTTCTAGTTACATGCCTTCATTTTCTACATTTTCCCACAGTCCTTAGCAGAGCCCCTTGTATCATAGTTAATTCATTGGTGCATCTGTCTTCCCATTTGTGTTAGGAGGAAGGGGACTGTTGGACAAAACTGTTTTAAAATTCTCATAGCCCTAAGTTTCTGTGTGTTCATCAGGTGGTTTTCTGAAGGGAAAAATCCCATCTTCTCAGAGGGACATTTTCAGGTCTGAATTATCTACATTAGCTTCTTACAATAATTCACTGCTCTACACAATGAAAAATATTGGATTGAAAATCATTGTCAGGAGTTTAAAAAATGCTGATGGTGAGGGTTAAAATCGTTGTTTAATGAATGTTATCAGGCAAGCAGAAGAGTAGGGAGAAAAATTAGTTTGGCTCTGTATTTCATATTATATATTGAAATAAGCTTCAGATGGGTCAAAGAGTTAAACATTAAAACCAATCTATAAAAGATAAAAATCTGTGGAAAAATGGAATGCCAAGTTTAATCCAGCTGTGGAGAAGAAATACATCTTTAAATCTTGAAAAGTATAGGCTATGACCAGAGATGCAATGCATATGATCAAATCTGTGAGGTCAAACTAAAATTTGTGTACACACACTGTATCAGAATAAATACTAAGGGGCTTCCCTAGTGGTCCAGTAGTTAAGATCCTGCATTTCCAGTGCAGGGGGCTCAGGTCAGGGCACTAAGATCCCACATGCCAAGCAGCCAAAAATATATATCGAAAGAAGCCAATAGAATAGAGAAAACAAATGTAATGATGACCTCTGGTAAAACCCTTCCTATTCAAATACAGCAAGCACACAAATGTAAAAGTCAACAGGTATAATTCCTTTAGTAGCCCTTAAAGCTCATCCAGAACAAAGGATAGTGCGTTGTCTCATGGAAACAGTCTATGAGCCAACAGAAAGGAGGAATATAAAATAAGGTAGCAAAAAGTATTAAAAAAAATATAATCTCCAATGGAGCCAGGGCTACATGATCACCATGGGAAAACAGAATGTACTTTCTCACTTCAGAAAGGGCATCTTTCTGGAGAATAAGTGTTGTTTTTTTTTTTTTTGGTTTGTTTTTGTTTTATTTTTTAAATTAATTTATTTTTAATTGGAGAATAATTGTTTTACATTGTTGTGTCGGTTTCTGCCATTTATCAACATGAATCAGCCCCAGGTACATGTATGTCCCCTCCCTCTTGAACCTCCCTCCCTGGAGAATAAGTGTCCAGTATGTAGCAGACTCTTGAACATCTTCATACCCTCTAACCCAATAATTCTATTTTGGAAGTATACCCTGAGGAAATGAAATCAGGTGTAGAAACACAAATATTGCTGCTTCATTTATACTCTGAAATTTTAAAAAAATGGAAAGGGAAAAAGAGTTTATTCAATAAAAAGAAAAAAATTATATATATATATATACATTTATCTGTGCATGTATTATGTGTGTATATAGACACACATAATACACACACATTGGCATATTCTCTAGGCAGAAAGAGTTTACAAGATCAGTGTAAATACTTGGAACTTTTTGAAAATAATCTTAAGGTCAAAAAGAGAAGCACAAGATAGCAGTTCTGTTCTGCTGGCAGCTGTCACCATTCATGAAATGACTGTTTGGACAGCTGGGTCTACTTCTCCTGGCCTCTCTACGCAGCAGATGACTAAGTTGTTTGCTGAAAGTACTTGGGAATGAGGGGGGCAGAAGATGATGAAGGGGGGCCTTGGGAAGAATCTCTAAGAACTGAAGTAGCTGCTTTGGAGAGTAAGATAAGGAGTCACGTATTCTATGGCTGAGGTTACAGATCATGAATTTCTTCCAGTCCAAACAGTGATTGTTTTTTTTTTCCTGGCACTAATACAAAGTCAGAATGTGGGAGCAAAAAGAAAAGGGGGGAGGGATTGAGTCAGAGAACAAAAAGAATCCGTGGAGAGGTGGAAAAAATGATAAAGGTACCAGTGAGCTGAAGGGTGGTAAATCTATTTAGTTTAACGTAATGGGCTTCCCTGATAGCTCAGTTGGTAAAGGATCCACCTGCAATGCAGGAGACCCCAGTTCGATTCCTGGGTTGGGAAGATCCCCTGGAGAAAGGAAAAGCTACCCACTCCAGCGTTCTGGCCTGGAGAATTCCTTGGACTGGAATGGAGTCACAAAGTGACTGACAAGACTGAGCGACTTTCACTTTCAATGGAAATAAACCACTAACTTCGGTAAATAAAGAGTAGCCCATAAATCAAAGGCAAGGTTAGGGAATCAAATGTAAAACAACAGATGGGCATCAAGGGAGATGAGACAGTCAGCACAGGAACGAACGACCAGGATACCCTGCTGGAATGGGTGCCACTGTTGCCAAGGGGCCCCACTCCCGGCGGGGCTCCTACTCCTGGCTCTATACCTGCCATACATGGACTCTGAAGCCGTGAAAACATACTAAACTACCCATTTGTCCCTAGCAGTCAAGAGTTGAGGCCTCAGGCAGGAGCAACAATTGGCTGACCCTTGGTCATGTGTCCCATCTCTACTTCCATGAAGATGTGATAAGTATCTGGCTCCTTTCCCAGCTTCCATACTGGGAATGAGTCTTTCCCTCCCATCAGACTCTCACCTTAGAGTTTCCTTCCAATTAGGAAGGAGGTTTAGACACAGGGGAAAACAAACAACAACAAACCCTACTATTCACTGTAGTAAGACAGAGTGGTTGAGTGTTGGACTTTCGGTTCTGGGATTATGGAAGTTGTGGGAAATGATAATAATTGAAAATTTGGGGGAAAAGAGAGGGATAATGGGACTGGAGGTTTGGATGCGTCTTTAAATGTCAAGAATGAGAATGCTGGAGACATAGGAGAACATCAGAGAGTAGAACATTAGAGTTTAAGATTTCAAAGGTAGAGCACAAGAGATTTCTAGGCAGGACACAGTAGTAGTTACGCATCAGAGACAACCAGGAGAACATTTGGAATGACAGGAGAGGGAAAGAGGTCCTAGACCTACTCCAACTCACAGCAGAGAACCTGGCACTTGATAAATAAATGAATAAATGTTGAATGGGTTCTTTCCTTCAGTAGAATAATTCTGATTTATGAAAAAGATGAAAATTATACATAATATTTGTCCTGGTAATAACTAAATATGACTTTCTGTGTGACTTTGAGGTATGACACAACAGAGCCATTAGGACTAAGAAAACCCGTAAGTATTGGCAGTTTGCTTTAACAGGTTCTTCATATTGCCTCATTTATATAGATATAGCTTAACAATTTTAGTACATCTATTCACTTTTTCAAAAAAATTTATTTGACTGTGCTGGCTCTTTAGTTGCAGCATTCAGGATCTAGTTCCCTGACTGGAGATCGAACAGCGGGCCCTTGCATTGGGAGTACAGAGTCTTAACTACTGGACCACACGGGAAGTCCCTGCTATTAGATTTAAAGAGTAAACTGGACATTGTGTGCTGTGCCAAGCTGCTTCAGTTGTGTCCAGCTCTTTGAAACCCTATGGACTGTAGCCAGCCAGGCTCCTCTGACCATGGGATTCTCCAGGTAAGAATACTGGAGTGAGTTGCCAAGCCCTCCTCCAGGGAATCTTCCCAACCCAGGGATCAAACCTGTGCCTCTCATGTCTCCTGCATTGGCGGGTTAATTCTTTACCACTAGCACCACCTGGGAAGCCCTGAAGGGCTAGATGCTCGGTCATGTCTGACTCTTTGTGATGCCATGGACTGTAGCCCGCCAGGAGAGGTCCATGGAACTCACCAGACAAGAATACTGGAGTGGGTTGTCATTCCCTTCTCCAGGAGATCTTCCCGACCCAGGAATCGAACACAGGTCTCCTGCATTGCAGGCAGATTCTTTACTATCTGAGCCACCAAGCAAGCTAGAGTGAGAAATTATTGCTGATCATTTGCCTATTTGCTGTTAGATTCATTCTCTGCTGTCTTCCTGATCTGCTCTGTCTCATAGGGGTCTATTTTTCTCAGGCTCCCTTGTTGACTGGTTTCTTGACCAGTCAGCTAAAAGGGAGGCAAGAAAAGGTTTGAGACAAAGAGGAGAGAAGCCAGAGCATTTTCTCTGTGTCTGGGTATCCTTTCTTCTTCCTTCTTTTTCTCCCTCCTTACCTTCTTCCATGTCTCTCTCTCTCTCAGTCTCTCTCTGTCCCTGGTGGAGTCTCCAAGGGCAATTACATATCTCCCTCCTGCCCATTAGTCCCTCTCCTCTGGGCATCTTGGACTCCCTGGTAGCTTAGCTGGTAAAGAATCCGCCTGCAATGGGGGAGACCTGGGTTTGATCCCTGGGTTGGGAAGATCCCCTGGAGAAAGGAAAGGCTACCCACTCCAGTATTCTGGCCTAGAGAATTCCGTGGACTGTACAGAGCTGGACATGACTGAGTGACTTTCACTCATCTTGGGCATCTTGCACTGGAAAGCCCTAGCTTCAGTGCTCTGACACTGTCTCTTCCTATTGACATCCTTGTCTTAGGGGTGATATTGACTTCCCTATCTAAATTCTGGGCAGTCTCACTACCCCTTTTTTGCCTCTCAAGTCCTTTTATAAATTCATTGTATTAAATTTTCACTGTTTGAAAGACCTAAAGTGTTTTTGTTCTCCTGATAGGATCCTGACTTGATGCAACATTTATGGTGAGAACTAAATGTTTGGAATTCACTTGATCTTCAGCTGAATTTTAAAGTCATCAGATTCAGAGCTTCCTGTTACCTGAGAACACTTCTATGCAGGTGTGTAGTTATGATCTGAAGCAAAGTGTGCCAAGTGTTAGTCACTCAGTCGTGTCTGACTCTTTGTGACCCCATGGACTATAGCTCACCAGGCTCCTCTGTCCATGGGATTTCCCAAGCCAGAATACTGGAGTGGGTTGCCATTTCCTTCTCCAGGGGATCTTCCTGACCCAGGGATGGAACCCAGGTCTTCTGGATTGCAGGCAGATTCTTTACTGTCTGAGCTACCAGGGAAGCCCAAAATGTGCCTAGCCATCCATCAGATTCTTTCTCTTTCCTTCCATACATTCAGCCAGATTCCATTTCCCAACCATGCAATGGATTTGCCAGCAGGGAAATGGAACATATACAGGTAGAATTTATGTCTGGGACTTCCTGGCCCAATCCATAAAACTCTTCCTTCTCTCTCTCTTCCCCTTCTGCTGACTGGACCTCACCACTCAGGGAAACTCTGGAAGTAGACGTTGAAGATGTCAGGCCTTCCATCTGCCTTCATCCTTGACTGTCTATAGAGCAGACCCTTCTCACATAAACCAACTGGACTTGAGATGAGTGGGAGAAAAACTTCCAGTGTGGATATTCACTGAGATTTGGGAATTGGCCTGTTACAGCACTGAATGTTACCTTAACCAATATGTGACCTGAGAAGAATTTTTATTGAGGAGCATAAGGGCTTTGAATGGAGGTACATGCACTTGGAACCCCCATTCTGCCACTAACTAGCTGTCTGACTTTTAATGAGTCATTAACTCTTTCTAATCCTCAGTTTCCTCTTCTGTAAAGCAGTACTATTCCCATGGTTATATGGTAAGCAATTACTATACATAATATCTGTATGTGTGATTTCATATATAATTACTATTATACTATATTACATGTAATTAGTGAGAATAATTACTTTATTTTTGTTATTATTTAACTAGAAAGTAGATCTTAAAAATAGCTTCCCTTGCTCTGCATCTCATATAACCTTAAGATGCATCAGAATAAATTAAGTGCCGTTTTTTAGGTAAATGGAACTTCATTATGGAGTTAGTAATATGGCCATGGAACTCTCTTCCCAGTGTTGTCATTAGGCTTTTCCACTGTAGTTGCTGGAAAATAACATGACTGAGTCTATCTTCCTAGGGAAACTTTAATGTGCATTTGAAAAGGTAAATAGGAGCAGGACTTTATAAACCACAGCCTCACCAGACCTCCCCAGGTAGGACTGATGACTCCTTTCTGTGAGCCTTCATTGCACATTTGACTCTGTGACTTTTACTTCTTGCTCAAGCTTGCCTCTCTGCATCAGCATACAGCAAACAAATGAAACAAAATTCAGCGAAGGAAGAACCAAGAGTGGCTGGTGAAGCACTCCCAAGCTACAAGAGTAGGAGCCACTACCAGTACTGGGCCTGAGGGAGCATTGGAAGGGAATGGCTACTGGAATCTGGCTCCACCATGAGGTGGAGCGGCAGATGGCTGCTTCCCATCTGTGCATAAAAGTCAGCCTCCAGGGCCTCTGGACGGGGTCAAGAAAGGTGGAATGTGGATCCAGAGAGCGGAGGAGAAAATCCAGTACCCTGTGCCCACAGGTAGAACTGTGAGCTTCTTACCAGTAGTAGATTCTTTGTCTTGTTGCTTTCTTAACCTCCATGCTTCAAAAAGGACACAATGATTATTAGAGGAACAGATGACCATGGAAAACAAAGATGCTTGCATTTAAATTTGAAGAAATTTAAATATTTAAGTAAGGTTCCTATGAGCTTCCCAGGTGGCTCAGTGGAAAAGAATCTGCCTACCAATGCAGGAGACACTGGAGATGTGAGTTCAATCCCTGGGTTGGGAAGATCCCC
Organism: Bos mutus; assembly: GCF_027580195.1. NCBI lineage: Eukaryota > Metazoa > Chordata > Mammalia > Artiodactyla > Bovidae > Bos > Bos mutus. Next base: position 57,100,151 of record NC_091622.1, on the reverse strand, counting down.
TGGAGGAGGAAATGGCAACCTGCCCCAGTATTCTTGCCTAGAAAATCCCATGAACAGAAGAGGCTGGAAACCTACAGTCCATGGAGTCACAGAGTCTGACACGACGGAGCAACTCAACAATTTGCCCTGTGGATTGAGAGACTCTCTCCTGGAAATGAAAGCTCTAACTGAACCCTGGTGATCATTGCTTCCTGAGCATCCCAGTCCTTGTTGTGCATGGGCAATTGCTCTTCTCCTCTGAGGCCACTCGTGGCCTGTGGCCTGTGCATCCTCCAGCATAGGTCAGCCTTCAAGGCTGCAGTGCTGTTTCTGAAGCCCTTCACAAAGTCAAAGGGCTTCTTCCATCAGTGCCCAGTGGCTTGTGACTCTGCAGCCTAGATTTCCTTGACCTTTTCCTTGCTAGCTCTTGTCTCACTAAAATCTGCATTTCAACATTTAGGCCGATATTTTTCCTGTTACTGCAGGTCCAGCACTGTCAGTCACTCATTTTGTCAGCCAGGGGTTAAAGCTGACAACCAGTAATGGCAACAGAGAAGGCGCATCAGAGCAGGGGTACTTATTTCAGTACATCTCAACTCAGTTCAGGAGAGTGGCTCTCACTGGTTGCTGTAGGGGTGGACTGTAGGGTCTGTTATATTTTCCTTCATGATGTAATGCTCCATATCATGTTTTTTTTTTTCCATTTTTAATTCACTTAATTATTTATTTCTGGCCCTGCTGGGTCTTTGTTGCTCCAAGTGGGCTTTCCCTAGTTGCAGTGTGTGGGCTTCTCATTGCACTCACCTCTTTTGTTGCAGAGCGCAGGCTCTAGGGCTTCTGTAGTTTCAGCACATGGGCTTAGTTGCCCTTCAGCATACGTAATCTTCCTGGACCAGAAATCCAACCCACGTCCCCTGCTTTGGCAAGTAGATTCTTAACCACTGGACCACAAGGGAAGTCCATATGAATTTTTTTTTTTCATTTTTGGCTCAGAAAAATAAAGTCGAGACAAATAGTGTGTAATAAATCAGCACTATTCCAGGGCTGCTGTAAACAGGATACTCATGCGTGAGTGCTTAGTTGCTCAGTTGCAACTTAGCCCACCAGGATCCTCTGCCCATGGGGTTTCTCAGCAAGAATACTGGAGTGGGTTGTCATTTCCTTCTCCAGGGAGAACTTTCTGATCCAGGGATCAAACCCAAGTCTCCTGCATTGCAGGCATATTCTTTACCACTGAACCAACGGGGAAGCCAAAATAGGATATGCATTTACTGATAAAAGAGAAACTTTTAAAGAAAGTTACAGAAACTATTGATAATACTAGATATATTATTTTGTGTATAGAATCCTAGACATATTCATTTTACTATGAAACTTCATAGAAATGAGGTTTCCATGTATTCTAACTCAATTTACTTTGGGGCAAGTCTTTAGTCTGAAGATCAAGGATGTGTTTAAAAGGAAAGTAGACAACAGGTACGTGGAAAATCTGTTTCCTGTCCTTTTTTTGGTTGGCTTCATTGCTTTATTTGCTCTGAAGTCCATTAGAAGGAAAATATTAGAAACAGAAATTTGTTCGGAGAGGTATCACCAATTACCTCCAGGCATGTGCAGCTTTAGTATTCACATAGTTTTTAAAGCCTTAATTTTTAACAGCCATCAGTAATCATTAAGCTCATTCACATTTTCTACATTGAGCATGTCACCAAAGGGCTCAGATCAAGTTTCTCTTTGGTCATGACTTAGTCATGTGAACTTTGGCCAAGCTTTCCTATTATTTTTATTATAAGAAAGATTTTCTCAGGGAGACAAGATGTTTTTCCTTCCATTCGTGATGACCAAATTAAGAGACTGAGGGAGTAAAACAGTATGTTCTTGTAGTCTCAAACATACCTATGCATGATCTATATTTTGTTCATGAAATCACTGTTTATTGGATGACTTTTGGTTTGGGCCCTAGATTTGATCCTCCAGGGATTTAATGAGAAGTTTTAATGAGAAGTAGGCATGGTCTCTCCTGCACAAAAGCTTCTCTAGTTGAAGAGAAAATAAATGTTTAATTTAATAACTAGGCAAACTGAAATGTGAGCGGCATCACAAAGTGTATTCGATTAAGCACCATTTGAGGGGAAGAGAGACTATACATTTAGAGTTCTGAAAAGAGAGAGCCGATTGAAGACAATTCAGAGAATATTCTAAAAAGGAAAAGGAGATGAGATTGGTAGATTCTGAAATAACAAGAGCTGGCGGAAGAAATGATGGGAGCAAATGTTCCCAGAGACTTGTTATTTACCCGCCTTGAACTTGAATTCTCTGTCATGCCTGGAACCAGTAAATGTGTAAACCCAGAGGAAATAGTTTAATTGTAGCATCATGATGGTGGGTTTCTGACTCTTGTGGGCCAGACGGTTGTGTGCACCACATGAACATGTCTATAATCTTTCCTAGGTAAGATGCTCAGATTGTGATGGAGGATAAAAGAAACTGGATAAATGATTCCATTTTAGAAAGAATGTTAAGGGTTAGGGTTAGTTCAGTGGTTAGCACTTTGTGCTTTCATTGCTAAGGGATTGTTTTGCTTCAAGACCAGAAGTCAGAAATATAATACAGAAGGAGGTAAATGAGAAAATCAGTATTGGCAAATGATTCTGTCAATAGATGTCCAGATATTGTCAGTGAGTTACAAACTATATTTATTATAATAGGATACAATATGTATAATCAAAGGCACTGACAACCAATGACAAAGCAAATGAATTAAAAATATATGCATGCCTCTAAGAATTAAATAGGTCTCTATGATGGCTTTTGAACTGTGGTGATGGAGAAAACTATTGAGAGTCCCTTGGACTTCAAGGAGATCAAGCCAGTCAGTCCTAAAGGAAATTAACCCTGAATACTCATTGGAAGGTCTGATGCTGAAGCTGAAGCTTCAGTACATTGGCATATCTGATGTGAAAATCTGACTCATTAGAAAAGACCCTCATGCTGGGAAAGATTGAAAGCAGGAGAAAAAAGGCACAACAGAGGATGAGATGGTTGGATGGCATCACTGACTCAGTGGACCTGAGTTTGACCAAGCTCCGGTAGATGGTGAAGGACAGGGAAGCCTGGTGTGCTGCAGTCCATGGGGGTGGCAAAGAGTTGGACATGACTGAGCAACTGAACAGCAACAACAACTAAGAAGACTCAAAGTGCTTGTTCTCTCTGCTTATTTTTTACTGGTGCTTGAGTTTGATTGGGGTTTCCAGCACTACTGGAATAATGCTTTGATGATTTGGGGTGTCCCGTGCATTGCTGAATGCTTACCTGCATCTCTGTCCTCTGTCCATAGAATGCCAGAAGCATCCTCCCCCATCCACCAGCTGTGACAACCAAGAATGTCAGCAGACATTGCCAGATGTCTCCTGGGGGCCAAAAACCACTCCTGTTGAGAGCCATTGGTTTAGACAAATGGATGAATTTTTTAAAAAAGTGAGTCCTGAATAGGTTTAACAAAGGACCACATATGTGGGAGTAGAATGTGCAGTTAGCATAGAGTAAGGGGGAAAAGAGACATTTAAAAATATTTGCATTGAGAAAGTACACTTTTAAAAAAGATTGACTGATTTTCATTCATTTGGCTGAGCCAGGTCTTAGCAGCAGAACTTGGGATCCTCTATCTGCATTGTGGCATGCAGGACCATAAGTTGTGGCTCGTGGATCTAGCTCTTCTACCAGGAATCGAACATGGCCCCCTGCATTGGGAGTGCAGAGTCTTAGCCACTGGGAAGTCCCAATACACTCTGATTTATTCACCTTAGTCTCAATTACCTCTGGTAGAAAACAAGATAATATGTCTGGAAAAGCCACCAGCTGTCTTGAGCTCTCCAAGCCCAGGCTTGGTTATTCTTGGCAGCTGACCTCTGCTGGCTGAGTGCAGGAACTCTGTGAGTCCAGTCTGGTGCAGATGCTCACAGTTTCATCTGGCGAGTGTTCTATGACTGATCAAGCTCAAGCCAGGTCTTGAGTGAAGCTGGTGGAGGCAGATGACCTTTCCCCAGGGTTTAGAATGTCAATGTGGACATGCTAGACATGGGGAGCATGCTCAGTTGACCAAGTCCTACAGAAATGACCTGCCCAGTCTGGAGAGAGCAAGCCAAATTGCTCAGCATTGCTGGGCAGTGCTTTCCAGGCAGACAGAGCCAATACTGGCATCGACTCTTGTCACTATGAAGAATTATCTCATCAATACTGGCAGCATTCTCTTTTCAATCTCTAAGGCTGTAAGTATTGGTATCCTTTTAAGCAATGTATTATCTTTTATGTACAAAAGTAGAGGATATTTTTATCTGAACATCTGGCACCAAAATTTCTTTTAGAGTGAGAGCTGACTTTTTGGAAAAAAAATATATTTGGGCTCCAAAATCACTGCAGATGGTGATTGCAGCCATGAAATTAAAAGACACTTGCTCCTTGGAAGGAAAGTTATGACCAACCTAGATAGCATATCCAAAAGCAGAGACATTACTTTGCCAACAAAGGTCTGTCTAGTCAAGGCTATGGTTTTTCCAGTAGTCATGTATGGATGTGAAAGTTGGACTGTGAAGAAAGCTGAGTGCCAAAGAATTGATGCTTTTGAACTGTGGTGTTGGAGAAGACTCTTGAGAGTCCCTTGGACTGCAAGGAGATCCAACCAGTCCATTCTGAAGGAGATCAGTCCTGGGTGTTCTTTGGAAGGACTGATGCTAAAGCTGAAACTCGAATTCTTTGGCCATTTCATGCGAAAAGTTGACTCATTGGAAAAGACTCTGATGCTGGGAGGGATTGGGGGCAGGAGGAGAAGCAGATGACAGAGAGGGAGATGGCTGGATGGCATCACCGATGGACGTGAGTTTGAGTGAACTCCGGGAGTTAGTGATGGACAGGGAGGCCTGGCATGCTGTGATTCATGGGGTTGCAAAGAGTTGGACACGACTGAACTACTGAACTGAACTGAACTGAACTGGAATGGAGGAAGAGATGTCTAAGTTACACTTCTGTGAAAAAGGTCATTATGGCTACAAATGCTTTGTGGGAAACAAAGGGATAATTCTGCTTTGCCTTTTAGGGTGTGAAATGAAAGAGGAAAAGAGAAGAGAAAGGATGAGAAATAAGCAAGATGCCAAAAGATTATGTAATCTTCATGCACTCTGGGACCCCCAGAACATCACAGCGAAATCTACTTTATCAGTTTGGGGCATAGTAGGCTGCAAGTTATAGAATACCAGAAACATGGTGGCCAAAATAAATGGGAATTTATCTAAAATCAGAGATTTGTAGTTGTTGGCAAGGATTCAGCTAATCAATGATGCCATCAAAGACTTAGGTACTTAAAAAAAATCTTTCTGCCCAGCTATATTTTTTTAATGTTTTAAAATTCTAATTTATTTTTGGCTGTGCTGGGTCGTCATTGCTGTATGGGCTTTTTTCCAGTTGCGGGGCAGAGTTATTTCATTGCAGTGGCTTCTCTTGTTGCAGAGCTGGGCTCTAGGGCATGTGGGCTCAGTAGTTACTGCTCCCGGGCCCTAGAGCATAGGCTCAATAGCTGTGGTGCACGGGCTTAGTTGCTCTGAGGCAAGTGGAATCTTCCCAGATCAGGGATTGAATCCTGTCTCCTGCTTTGGAAGGTGGGTTCTTTGTCACTGAGCCATCAGGGAAGCCTCCCTAGGTGCTTTCCATATTTCCACTTTGCCATCCTTATTCTGCTGGCTCTTATGCTCATCCTTGCCACATTATGTACAGTCTCAGGGAGCTGCCATGCACTCATATATTAAATCCATATTCAAGGCAAGAAGAGAATAAAGAGAAAGACTAACAATGATGGATGTATTCTTTTTTTAAAAAAGTAAACTACCAGAAACACCCCTAGCAAGTTTCTATTTACATCACATGGCCTCCCTGAACTCAAGGGGTGAAAGGAAATAATAAGCTTTTTTTTTTTCCAGATCTGGGGGGTAATTGCAGAACATACTGCAATTCATTTCATACTTTGGGTATAGTACACAAATTATTTGTTTTATTATTTTATTTTTGGTCCTGAGGCATATGATCTTAGTTTCCTTACCAGGAGTGGAACCCACACCGCTTGCATTGGTAGTTTGGAGCCTTAACCAGTGAACTGCCATGGAGGTCTCTAATTAGCTTTTGTATCCTCTTTAATGGGCCTCCCAGGTGGCACAGTGGTAAAGAATCCACCTGCCAATGCAGGAGACACACATGCAAGAGACGAGTCTGATCTCTGGGTTGGGAATATCCTCTGGAGAAGGAAATGGCATCACTCCAGTATCCTCACCTGGAGACTCCCATAGACAGAGGAGCCTGGTGGGCTACAGCCCATGGGGCGGCAAAGAGTCAAACACAACTGAGCACACACAGCCTCGTTAACAGAGGGAGCCAGGGAGAAGGCCTGGTCCTGGGCTAGCCAGCCTACATGATCTGCGGCAGCTACTGTACTCATAAATGTTGGCTGTGTGCAAGCTAGTTTAGGGTTAGAAGGTGATGAGTTTCATCTTGGAGAATGATCTGATGTGAGCAGAAGAGTTTGTGGGAAAGTCAGGGGGCCTAGCTAGAGCTGACCGCCAGGGCGAGTGGAAATGATGGTGAGAGCTTCGGGCCTCCACAGGCTGTGGATCTGAGGGGTGGACAATCACAACTGGATCTCATGGCTGATGTCTGGTTATGTTGACCTCTAGTTAAACCCCAGAATAATCTAGTTATTCTTCTCTACAGTAGTCAAATTTGCTACTTTCCCACAGTCCCTTCTTCAACTCCACTGCTATTGTCTTCCACACCAGTCTTGAAACTTCTAGTTTAATAGAAGTTTCTAGTTATTCTTCTCTATGGTCATCAAATTTGCTACTTTCCCACAGTCCCTTCTTCAACTCCACTGCTAATGTCTTCCACACCAGTCTTGAAACTTCTGTCACTGTCTTGTTTCGCTGCCTTCAGATTTTCCCCACCTAGTCCAGCCTCAGGGAGCCTATTGGTGTCTAGTTGTTGCCCTGTCCCAGGTGGCACTGGTGGTAAAGAGCCTACCTGCCAATGCCTCAGACTTAAGAGATGCAGGTTTGATCCCTGGGAGAGGAAAATGCCCTGGAGGAGGGCATGGCAACCCACTCCAGTATTCTGGCCTGGAGAATCCCATGGACAGAGGAGCCTGGCAGGCTATAGTCCATGGGGCTATACAGAGTTGGACATAACTGAAGTGACTTAGCATGCACGCATACACCTAACAGCTGCAAAATAGCTTTCAGGGAGAAATAACATAAGGAATAAATGACTAGAAAATGAGGTGGTAGGAAATCAACAGGAGAAGCATTTGTCCTATTGCTGAGGTTGAGATGTCTCCTCCTTTGCTTCTGAGAGATCATTCCTCCAGCACAGAGGCCCTGCAGCCTCACTTCTTCAGTTCCTCCCAGAGCAACATGCAGTCCCTTTGGATTCTCAGGTTCAAAGACCCACACTAAACATCTGTGGTGCACATTATTTGTAAAGTTCACATATTGGATTGTTATTTACATACTGGATATTCTATATGGATATACTATTCACATACTGGATATTATTTTCCATAATATCTTATGGAAAAACCTGAATGAACTTTTTGGCTGACCCAATACATGAGTTACATCTCTCCATAACCAGGAACTGAAATATAATCATATTAAAACAAACTTGGAACAATAACCATAAATAGAATGTGTTTTAGAATAGCACTTGATTATCTTGGGAAAAAGCTTAAAATAGCTAGCTAAATGGAAGAACTGGACTCAAAACAACATATGTGATCTGAGTTTTTTTTTTTTTTTTCCCATATCCAGAGAGTGAGAGGAAGTGAGGGAGCGGGCATCATATGTGCATCTTTGGCACCAAGGTTAGAATTTAATATCCAGCAAGGTGTGGCTTCTTTATCATCTTTAACCCACACAAGAAACTAGCCTATTAATATGTATCAAGGTTACAGTTGCTTAATATCAAAATGCAACAGAGTGGATAACGGCCAGCAACAGAACAACTTTAGAATTCTCCACCCTCCTCCCTAGGCTATTTTAAGACATTGCTTTTTCTTTTTCTTTTAGTCTAGCTAAGTAGTTCTCAAACTTTGGTGTGCATAGCAAGCACTTTACTTGGTTGTGAACATAAAACTATGTATACCCTACCTTGTAAGTAATTTGAGGATAATACAGGAATAGTTAGGGCTTCCCTGGTGGCTCAGTGGTAAAGAATCCGCCTGTCAACGCAGGAGATGCAGATTCGATCCCTGGGCTGTGAAGATCCTCTGGAGACAGAAATGGCAACCCACTCCAGTGTTCTTGCCCGGGAAATCTCACGGACAGAGAAGCCTGGCAGGCTACAGTCCATGGGGTTGCAAAGAGTCAGGCTTGACTGAGCAACTGAGCACATACAGGGATAGTTTACAAGTTTTTCCTCCTTATTAGCTGACACTAGAATTAAACGCTGAAGCACTTGCTACTTTACCTTATTTACATTTAAAAACAGATTCAAATGGATATCACGCATGTGAGAAAGTTGATAGAATTTATTTTTGAAAATGGGATTATGAAAAAACCCGTCTCTTTATTCTCATCTTTACTGTCTAATTGTTCTACAATGAAGCCACAGTACTTTTCTCATCAGAAAAAAAGTTGCTTAAAAATAATCAAATGATAAAAGTTCACTGACTGTGCTCATTTGACTCCCCCCACCCCCACCACCCCCAAGAGCTTAGTAACCTAAAGACAGAGCCTGTTACAAAAGCTAACAGGTGGTTTCTAGAAGCTCACCCCACCCTATGGTCAGCTTCAAGTCCCAGGGATCTGCCATCTTTGACTTTAAGACAGCAAAGGTCTTTACACACGGTTATTTTCAGTAGAGTGACAGTATGGGGTGGGGGGAGGAAATCGAGCAATCCAACCATATTTAGAGACCAACGAATCAACTCACTTATCAAAATAGGTTGCATTATAAGATCATTCCCAGAACAGCTTTGCTCTCTGCCTTTCATTTGGGTTATCAGCGTTGTGACTTCTTTGCACACACTCCTTGTTTTTGCTAACCATATAGCATTCGTGTATTCAAAGCTAAGAATTCTGTATTTTCCCAAGCTCAACTGATGTGTAAGAGAGACTACTTTGTGAAATGAAGGAATTTGGTTTAAATTTCTCATGCTGAGCATTTGATAAGACAGATTAGTAATGCTGCATTTTAAAAAGTATGTAGAAACTCAACCAGTTTAGCTACCAAGTGCTGTTCAGCTGGTATGCAAATGTGTTTCATGTTCCCAGAATTTTTTCCTGAACCTTTAGGATGTGGAGCCAAGATGCCCTTTCTCTATGCTTCCAAAGTCTTTTCATCTTGGCATAGATCAGGACCTGCAGGTAAGATTTAAAAAGGATAAAGAACTATATATAAAGCATCCTCCCAAATAAAGCTTTGTTGAGCTAAGTTTTGTCTGAGGTCGAGAAGTCCATTTGTCTAATACAGCAATGAAGATCAATGGACCACCGCAGGGCACTCCCTCCCCAGGACACTGCTGTGATTTGCAGCACAACTTCTTTTTGCCCTTCTCCTTGTCTCAGCCTAGACAGCTTTGAAAGTCCAGAAGCAGCCATAAAAGAACCTACAAAGAAGTTTCCAGATGCCAAGGAGAAAAGGGACAGAGGAAAAAGCAGGTCATTTATTTTTATATCCTTCTTCGCCTTTGTTTCCTCTTTTTACTTATTCTCCCCATGAACTGCCACAAAATTATGGGGGGAGCAAAAGCTCATTACCTTAAAACCCATCTAGATGGAAATGGTGAGGGGATTGAAGTTACTATTTTTTTCTTTCAGTAGAAAATAAAAGCCCACAGGATAATCCAGGAATGGAAGGGCTGCTGTGCATATATGGAAGGGACCATAAAGTTATAGGGTTTATTTATATTAGTGTCTAAATGTGTGAGCATCAATGCAGAGTTGTTTTTTTTTTTTTAATATGTATTTATTTGGCTGCTCTGGGTCTCAGCTAAGGCACGCAGATCTTTCAGTTGCAACATGTAGAATCTAGTTCCCAGACCAAGAATGGAACCTGAGCCCCCTGCATTGATATCTCAGAGTCTTAGCCACTGAACCACCAGGAAGGTCCCCCAATGCAGAGTTTTGTTTTGGCTCAGCCTGACTGGTCTTCCCTTCCCAAGTGACAGCACCACACTTGCAGAGCATAGACTCTTTCCTTGTCCAAGATATGCTTTTCCACTGGTGGGGCCATGGAGGAGACCATACAGGACAAAGCAGTTCTTGTGGACCCAATAGATAGTGTAAATAACATCCTCTGGGAAGTTAAAGAACAAAGTCATGAAGAACAAGTATGCATTCTGCCAAGACTTGGAACAACCATCCTCTGCACCTAAATCCTCTAATAAGGTTTCTATGAGGCTTTAGTTCATCATTAAAGCTGCCATGGGATATCCTCTGAGAAAGGGTAGAATGGGCAGCTTTCTCTTTTCTGGCAGCAGTAACTGTTAAGTCCATTATTTGTATTCATTCAGGCTCATCGATCTTCACATATTTTTAAATGTAAGAAACATTTTCAAATGGAGGCTAGTCATGATTTTCTTTATAAACAATGTACATCATTGTAATCCTAGCTTTTTGTCATTGGGAACAATGAATTATTTTATTTTACTTTATTATTGCTTAGTTGTGGCATAAGAACTCTTAGTTGTGGTATGTGGGATCCAGTTCCTTGATCAGGGATTGAACCTGAATCCCTTGCATTGGGAGCCCAGAGTCTTACCAACAAGGAAGTCCTGAGAATAGTGAGTCATTTTGAATTGCTATTATGAGCCCACTCTTTCCTGTCTTGGCAGAACCAATCATCACTGCTCACCCAATCTGCAGGCAGGATGGTGACTCAGATTGTTGAAACCCTGTTGTGTGGGTCAGTGACTCTCCCTTCTGGGTTGATGGCAGTCATGCGACTGCCAGCAGCAGTTACAGTCCAACCAACAAACACACAGGTGTCCTTGAGCCAAGCACAAGGCTCAACATCATGGGAATAGATGGAGACGTATTGGCATGGTGTGTGTATTCAGTAAGTGCTCACATATATGGCACTGCGCTGGCCATTACAGAAATATACAGAGAGATACAGGGCATGGCTGCTGCCCCAGGAAGTATGCAAGCTCACTGAAGAGTAATATGCACACACACACATACTCCATCTTATATCCTTACATCCTCTTTGGAGCAAACAAAACTCATTTAACCCTCATAGCTTAATGAGATGGGTGCTGTTATTATGCCCATTAGACAGCCATGGAAAGTGAAGGAGAGAGGGAGTTGGGGTAATAAACAGAAGAGATGGAGTTTTAACCCAGGCAGTCTTGCTGTGGTTCTCGTCCCGTTAGCCCTATGGACTACGTAACATACAGAAAATAAGGAATAAAGCAAAACTGTAGGGACTTCCCTGGTGGTCCACTGGTTAAGAATCTGCCCTCCAGTGCAGGGGATGTAGGTTTGATCCCTGATTGGGGAATTAAGATCACACATGCCGAGGGGCGACTAAGCCTGAGCTGCAACTAGAGAAAGCCCGTGAGCCAGAATCAAGGGCCCTCCTCCCACAGTAACAAAGACCCAGCTCAGCCAAAGTAAATAAACTAATAAGAGTAATAGAATATGTAAAATTTTTTAAAAAAAGCAATGCTGTAATCAAGTGGTCTTCTTTTTCTGAGTTCAAACATTCTAAAATCCCAACCCAGGGATCAAAACCAGTTCACTTGCATTGCAGGCAGATTCTTTACCTTCTAAACCACCAGGGAAGCCTTCAATCAATAATAATAATAAAATAAGTAAAATGCAAAAATTTAAAAAACTGTAATCAAGTAGCCTTCTTTTTCTGAATAATAGCATTCTGAAATCAGGAACTGATTGAGTGTGTGAAAGTCTCTCAGTGATGCCCAACTCTTGGTGACCCCATGGACTGTAGCCTGCCAGGTTCCTCTGTCCATGGAGTTCTCCAGGCAAGAATAATGGAGTGGGTAGCCATTCTCTTCTCCAGGGGAACTTCCTGACCCAGGAATTAAACCAGGGTCTCCTGCATTGCAGACAGATTCTTTACCAGATGAACTACGCAGGAAGCTCTGATTAGGTGTTTATAATACGCTAGCAAACTGCTAGACTGAGCGACTTCACTTTTCACTTTCATGCATTGGAGAAGGAGATGGCAAGCCACTCCAGTGTTCTTGCCTGGAGAATCCCAGGGACAGGGGAGCCTGGTGGGCTTCCGTCTATGGGGTCGCACAGAGTCGGACACGACTGAAGCGACTTAGCAGCAGCAGTAGCAGCAGATTGCTCAGAGCACTCACTAACTATACTGTTGTAGTGGTGGTGATAGTTTAGTCACTAAGTCGTGTCGGACTCTTTTGCGATTTCCCAGGCAAGAATACTGGAGTAGGGTAGCCGTTTCCTTCTCCAACGGATCTTCCTGACCAGTGATAAAACTCATGTCTCCTGCATTGGCAGGCACATTCTTTACTGTTGAGCCAACAGGGAAGTTCCAAGAGCCAAATAGTAGGAGTGAACAATGAATGCAGTTGAAATAAAACCTTCAAGTATAAATAAACGTTAGTCCAAAGATAAAAGAAAAAGTCAGGATGCCTGTAGGATGCAGGAAAGTAGTAACAACTTATATTCAGAACAAGATTGGGAAGCCTGCATATGGAGAGAAACTGGAGACGAATGTAGACAGGGAAGCAGGGGCTGGATTGTCAGGGCACTGACTGGACTCACCCTGTAGACAATGGTATCTCACTGGTAATTTTATTTTAAACAGTCATGCTTATTTTAAGCATGTCATTTGTCATGATCACATTTGTGAATTTAAAAGATCATTATGGCTTTGGTATTTCAAAAGGCTCAATGTTAATGGTTTCTGCATGCTGGAGAATACTTTGTAGAAGGAATGCTGGCATTTACATATTTATGCTGGCAAACTACAAAAGCCTAATTGTGGAATTTTCTTTGCTATGTAGCTGGGCTGATGTCAAAACCATTAGAGAAGTCACAGTATGAGCAGTATGCTAGTAAGGACACATTCCCAATTATACAAATATAATATGGGGTCACGCTATGCAGCATAAAATTGCTAGTTGATCCGTCCACTATATAAAATAGTTAAATTGGAAAGCCACTTTTTTTTTTTTTTTTTGTAAATGGTATCGGGATTATCTACATTTATAAAGGGCTCTGAGTTCTTCAAAACAACATGGCAATTTGCTTCTTCATGGCCAACAGAGTGTGTCTGCTGCTGTATTGGATCTCTCTGACTTCTGTCTCTGACTCTAGACTTTTTTCCCAAATGGTTTCATTTGAGTAGTTTAGGCCCATTCAAGAGCATCTCCCTTTTAAGTAACAAAGTTAACTGATTAGAGATTTTAATCACAGCTACAGAATCCTTTTTGTATGCCATATAAAATAACCTAACCATGGGAATGATATCTTCCATGGAATAGCAATCTAGAAGATCATCTTAAAAGTGTGCCCGCCTTGAGTTTCCTTGCAAAGGGAAGCTCACTTCTCAGACGGTACCCTTGGTTACCTCTGATTACCTCAGCTAAATGCCCTACTAGACACCAGCAGTCATGGCCATGGATTTGGGACTCCGTTTTGAAAGAGTTGACTTTAATTTGGTATTTCTTTTAATTTCAGGTACAAATAATAGAACAGACATTCTGGTGTCCCAAATAATTGTCATTATTTGCATTTCCAGGGCTGTTCCCCTATAAGAGTGGGTATATATGGGAACACTTCAAAAATCAGCTGTTGTGGTCTGTCAGAGACAGCAGCTAGGAGCTGTCATGGGTGGTGAGCAGGGCGGGGAGAGGGAGCCAGAGTGGAGCCAGAGTGGCCGAGGAGCCAGCAGTAGCCCAGCATGCCACTGTGCAGGCAGCCTGAGTGATGAAGATGGTGGCCTCCTGGATGCCGTTCTACTCCACCAGCTGCTGCCTGTGCTGCCATGTCCCGGCTGGCACCATCCTGCTGGGCACCTGGGACCTGATCTTTAATGCTGTGGTACTGCTAGTTCTGTTGAGTGCCCTGGCTGATCCAGATCAGTATCACTCTTCAAGTTCTGAACTCGGAGGTGGCTTTGAGTTCATGGATGATGCCAACATGTGCATTGCTATCACAATTTCTGTTCTCACGGTCCTTAACAGGGCAATGGCTGTGCACGGAGCATACAAGCAACATGTGACCAGGATCATCCCATTCTTCTGTTACCAGGTCTTTGGTTTTGCCCTGAACACCGTGGTTGCAGTTTATCCAAATTCCATCCAGGAATACACATGACAGTTCAGTTCAGCTCAGTTCAGTCCCTCAGTCGTGTCCGACTCTTTGCGACCCCATGGACTACAGCACGCCAGGCCTTCCTGTCTATCACCAGCTTCTGGAGTTTACTGAAACTCATGTCCATCGAGTCGGTGATGCCATCCAACCATCTCATCTTCTGTCATCCCCTTCTCCTGCCTTCAATCTTTCCCAGCATCAGGGTCTTTTCCAATGAGTCAGCTCTTCGAATCAGGTGGCCAAAGTATTGGAGTTTCAGCTTCAGCATCAGTCCTTCCAATGAACATTCAGGACTGATTTCCTTTAGGATGGACTGGTTGGATCACCTTACAGTTCAAGGGACTCTCAAGAGTCTTCTCCAACATCACAGTTCAAAAGCATTAATTCTTTGACACTCAGCTTTCTTTATAGTCCAACTCTCACATCCATACATGACCACTGGAAAAACCATAGTTTGACTATACGGACCTTTGTTGGCAAAGTAATGTCTCTGTTTTTTAACGTGCTGTCTAGATTGGTCATAACTTTTCTTCCAAGGAGTAAGTGTCTTTTAATTTCATGGCTGCAGTCACCATCTGCAGTGATTTTGGAGCCCAAGAAAATAGTCTGCCACTGTTTCTCTATCTATTTGCCATGAAGTGATGGGACCGGATGCCATGATCTTAGTTTTATGAATGTTGAGCTTTAAGCCAACTTTTTTACTCTCCTTTTTCACTTTCATCAAGAGGCTCCTTAGTTCTTTGATTTCTGCCATAAGGGTGGTATCCTGCATATCTGAAGTTATTGATATTTCTCCTGACAATCTTGATTCCAGCTTGTGCTTCCTCCAGCCCAGCATTTCTCATGATGTACTCTGCATATACGTTAAATAAGCAGGGTGACAATATACAGCCGTGACATACTCCTTTTCCTATTTGGAACCAGTCTGTTGTTCCATGTCCAGTTCTGTTGCTTCCTGACCTGCATACAAATTTCTCAAGAGGCAGGTCAGATAGTCTGGTATTCCCATCTCTTCAAGAATTTTCCAAAGTTTGTTGTGGTCCACACAGTCAAAGGCTTTGGCATAGTCAATAAAGCAGAAGTAGATATTTTTCTGGAACTCTCTTGCTTTTTCAATGATCCAATGAATGTTGGCAATTTGCTCTCTGGTTCCTCTGCCTTTTCTAAATCCAGCTTGAACATCTGGAAGTTTATGATTCATGTATTGCTGAAGCCTGGCTTGGAGAATTTTGAGCATTACTTTACTAGCGTGTGAGATGAGTACAATTGTGCAGTAGTTTGAGGATTCTTTGGCATTGCCTTTCTTTGGGATTGGAATGAAAACTGACCTTTTCCAGTCTCGTGGCCACTGGTGAGTTTTCCAAATTTGCTGGTATATTGAGTGCAGCACTTTCACAGCATCATCTTTCAGGATTTGAAATAGCTCAACTGGAATTCTATCACTTCCACTAGCTTTGTTCGTAGTGATGCTTCCTAAGGCCCACTTGACTTTACATTCCAGGATGTCTCTCTCTAGGTTGGTGATCACACCATCGTGGTCATGAAGATATTTTTGGGTAGTTCTTCTGTGTATTCTTGCCACCTCCTCTTAATATCTTCTGCTTCTGTTAGGTCCATACCATTTCTATCCTTTATCAAGCCCATCTTTGCATGAAATGTTCCCTTGGTATCTCTAATTTTCTTGAAGAGATTTCTAGTCTTTCCCATTCTGTTGTTTTCCTCTATTTCTTTGCACTGATCGCTGAGGAAGGCTTTCTTATCTCTCCTTGCTATTCTTTGGAACTCTGCATTCAAATGGGTATATCTTTCCTTTTCTCCTTTGCCTTTCCCTTCTCAACTGCCTCCTAATTTTCCTCACAAAGATGATATCATGTCAATGAATCCTATCTGTTTGGTCCTCATTATTTTTCTGTTTATCAGCATATCTGGACTTTTAAGCATTATTTGATTAGCTATGTTTGGAACTGCTACTGATGCATCAATGGCAGGAACTCCTCTGATGTCCTGGTTTATGTTATCAACAGTGACAGTACAATGCTGTTATCCCCATACCACTGCCACCCTACGTGTCTGCCTAAGCCTGGAAGTGGGGCGTAGCTGAGAGCAACAGCTTAATTTTACTTCTGAGATGAGCTCTGAGCTTATTTCTTACTGAAATGCCAAAGCCTAAAATTGTAGATGTTAAGTTGGAACTCTGTGGTTTGAAACCTGGGCTTTAGCTAGAACACTGTGATAGAGTAACTGTAGACTTCTCTCTGTGGGGGTCGGGAGGGGTGGGGTGGGTGGGCTCCCCTAGTCTTCCCTCTGCATCAAAATTTTCAACAATCTGGATGAACCTTTGTCCAAGGAGTCTGTTGTATGTGCTGAACCCCAAAGTTGAAGACATTACAACTTTTCACTCCCTTTTTCTCTTTTGAAAGTGTAAAATAAAGTCAAAATTAGACCCCCACCCCCCAAAAAAATCAGCTATTGTTTATTGTGACTGGATTGGCAGTGACCGCTATGTGTTTCTGTTAGTCACCCAGTCATGTCTGACTCTTGCTACCCCATGGACTGTAGCCCACTAGGCTCCTCTGTCCATGGGATTTCTCAGGGAAGCATACTGGAGTAGGCTGCTACTTCTTGCTGTGGAGTATCTTCCTGACCCAGGGATGGAATCCAGGTCTCCTGCATTGCAGGCAGTTTCCTGCATTGCAGGCAGATTCTTTACCAACTGAGCCACCAGGGCTATGTGTTTAGCTGCCTCTGTTTCCTTTTTCTCTAGGTGTTAAAGCCAGACTACACTTCTTAGTCTGGCCCTCAGGCATGGGTCTGGTAACTCATCTCCTCCACAATTCTCCCCTCCCTCAGTTTCTTGCCATCTGGGAAGCTGGAAATCAGAGGATTCTAATGCCCTAGGTGGTGGTGGAGACACAAGTTCCAAGGAGCCTGAGTCCTGAGTAATTGCCCGAAAGGGAATCATACAAGGTGGCTGCCTGACCAGGAACACCTCTATTGATCTAGTTCGTGAGTGAAAGTAGACTTTTTGTGTCAAGCATTGGCAGGCTGGAGCTGATTGTTATAACAGTGAACCTCCCCTGACTGGTACAGTTGGATTTTACACTGCCTATGGCTGTGGAGTTCATAACTGATACTTAGATATGTATTGTAGACCTTCCTTATCTGCAGGTCCAACCAACTATGGATCAAGCGATATTTGAAAAAATTTTCAGAAAATTCCAGCAAGCAAAACTTGAATTTGTCATTCTGGCAAACACTTGCATAACATTTACATGGTAATTATATTGTATAAGTACTTTGTATTGTATTGTATTATATTGTATAATTTACATTGTATTAGGTTATTATAAGAAATTTGCTGCTGCTGCTGCTGCTACTGCTGCCAAGTCACTTCAGTCGTGTCTGACTCTGTGTGACCCCATAGATGGCAGCCCACCAGTCTCCCCCGTCCCTGGGATTCTCCAGGCAAGAACACTGGAGTGGGTTGCCTTTTCCTTCTCCAGTGCATGAAAGTGAAAAGTGAAAGTGAAGTCACTTGGTTGTGTCTGACTCTTAGCAACCCCATAGACTGTAGCCCACCAGGCTCCTCCGTCCATGGGATTTTCCAGGCAAGAGTACTGGAGTGGAGTGCCATTGCCTTCTCCAATAAGCAATCTAGAGATGATTAAAACTACATGGGTGGATGTGTGTAGATTATATGTAAATACTATACTGCTTTATATAAGGGACTTGAGCATCCATTGATTTTGATAACTTCAGAGGTCCTAGAATCGTCCCTAGTTGTGCTGAGGGACAGCTGTATCGTTAATCTGTTTGTTGTCACTTTTGTTACTTTATTTGTTAAACAAAAAGCACAATCTATATCCTATTCTATTAAAACTCAAGAAATGTAAGAAAATATTTGTTATATTGGGGGGATTAAATAGTATTCAATTTCTTTTTTTTTTTTTTTTACTAAACAGTTGAAGTTTTAGGACAATGTCTGCATGAATCTACTTGTAACATGGAAATGATTTAAATTTTTTTTACTAGTTAAATTGTTCTCTTGAAATTAGTAAAATACAAATCTAATCGGTTTTCTTTTTATTAACCTAATTAATTTATATAAACATTGCTCCAGATTAAAGCCCAAATATTTTGAGAGCAACCACAGTGAAAACCAGGAGATAAAATGGCTGCTTATCAAGTCAGCTCCTACATTTTCAAGTTCACCTTTCTTACCTTTTGTTCTTATACAATGACGTCATTGTTTGGAATTTAGCTATTTCCAGTAAACCAATGTGTGATTTTTAATGACCCTACTGAATGATATTTTATTTTGTATACTGAATTCATAAAAAAGTCAATAATGTAACCCAGTGTTTCTAATACAATATCTTGATATTTAATAGACAAACATATTTTGGAAACTCAAGGTAACATTTTTATTATTCCATGGACTTTATTGACTGATTTCAATCAAGGTAGAAATACCTTTGGTGTGAGTTAGCCTATCCCCACAGGAATGAATTATTAGAAGAAAGATAAGAGAAACAACAGAAACAACGATATTAATATAAACAGTGAATAGAACAGAAAAACAATGTTTGAATTATGATAATTTGAAGTAATAAAGGTGACCAAATGCAAGAAAAATGAACATAAGGATACTCAAATGAGTGATATCTGAACTAGAAGGAAAGCAAAAATCAGCATAGGCAAACATTTTGTAAATTATAGACTTAAGAAAAGGGAGAATAAGAAAAACCACTCCAAACTAAAAGAGACAAGATGTATTAACTGAAGACTGTTAGCAAGGAGAGAAAGGAATGTAAAGAGTACGAAATGTTTAAGAAAAAGGAGCAAATCCTGTAATTTGTGACAACATGGAGGGCATTATGCTAAGTGAAATAAGCCAGACAGAAAAAGACAAATACCTCTGATATCACTTATATGGGAAATTAAAAAAAAAAAAAAAAAGAACTCATAGAAAAAGTAGGATGGTAGTTGCCACGGTTTGCGGGTGGAGGAAATAGGGAGAAGTTGGTAAAAGGTTACACGTTTTAAGCTCTAAGAAGAATAAAGTTTGAGGATCTAATGTATAACGTGGTGCATTGGCAGGCAGATTCTTTACTGTTGAGCCACCAGGGAAAGCCCTATGGTTGAAATTTGCTAAGAGAGTAGAACTTAAATGTCCTCACTCACTTTCCACCAAAAAAAGGTAAACATGTGAAGTGATGGATGTGTCAATTAACTCGATGGAAGGAATCCTTTCACAATGTAATATACCTCAGTGAAGCTGGGGGAAAAAAGAAGGAAAACAAGCTTTAAAATGATTTCAGATTTCAGTTCCAGGGTTCAACTTGGCTGTGACCTAATTACTTTAGTACTCTGAGTTCAAGTGCCCCCAACTCTAACATGAAAATAATGATATCTCATAAGATGCCTGCAAAGCCGTCTTAAGCTTTCCAGGTCTAAGCACGCAGTAGAGTCAGCCCCTCTCCTGTCAGATCAGTTCTCTCTCCTTCCAGGGTAATTAAGTAGTACCTGGGCCTGTGACTGCTCATTCACTCCTTATTCCCCAGCCTACCTATAATTATATATGGTCCTGTGACTACGTTCTCACCAGTGGAATGTGAGTGGACACTAAGACATTGGATGTACCTCTTATGTGCCTCTTCCTTGATTAGAACCAGTGGAGGTCCAGCTTTGACCATGTGGGTGAGGCCAAGGCCACAGGCCCTGAATGACAGCATGGAGCAGACCTTCCAATAGTCTCGACTATTTGGCTCACATGCTTCCGGGAAACAGCAGTATCAGATCAGATCAGATCAGATCAGTCGCTCAGTCGTGTCTGACTCTTTGCGACCCCATGAATCGCAGCACACCAGGCCTCCCTGTCCATCACCAACTCCTGGAGTTCACTGAGACTCATGTCCATCGAGTCAGTGATGCCATCCAGCCATCTCATCCTCTGTCGTCCCCTTCTCCTCCTGCCCCCAATCCCTCCCAGCATCAGAGTCTTTTCCAATGCGTCAACTCTTCGCATGAGGTGGCCAAAGTACTGGAGTTTCAGCTTTAGCATCATTCCTTCCAAAGAAATCCAGCTTCCATTAAGGGAAGCATCTGAGACAAAATGAGGAGGAGGGTCCAGACATGGCCAGAAGCATCATCAGAACATGAATAAGCTGTGCAGTTTGTGAAAGCCATCAGCGAGCCCTCGAGTCAAAGTCAGCTGTCAGACATTTGGGAAATTACCAAATTTCCCAAATTTGAAATGAAGTATTTGGGAATGAAGAATTTGAAATTTCCCAAAATTGAAATGAAATTTGAGATGAAGTATCAGAGTCTAGGTAAGAACCCAAGTCTCCTTCTTAGACAAGTGTTTTTTTCTTTTATTGGTGGAAAGGAAAATAAATAAAACCTTTAGGAGGTCAAATGGCTTTCCCAGAACTGAAGGAGAATTTTGGTTCAACCCATTCTGAGCTCAGTGATAGAGCATAAAACTTCCTGGAAAATTATGTAAAAGATAACCTGTTTGCTGTATAGCTTGCTGGGAACAGGTCCATGTTGACACCAAGAAAACTACCAGAAGAGTGCCAGGGCCAAATTCCTGCTTTGTATTTGCAACTTCCCTTCAGCAATGAAAAACCCTGTAATCTCATGAAAAAAGTGCCGGGCAAGGTCACTGACCAGGTGAATCATCTCCCTGGGCTGTTTCCTCATAGGTAAAGTAAGAGGATTGGACTAGTTTTATGCAAAATTTCACCCGGCCCTAGGCCTGAGGATAGATATAAACTTTGTGGCTTTACTAAGGGAGGACAAGGAAAAGTATTGGTTTTGTGGGTGGGGGTGAGATAAAGCCAGGGGTGACTTTTTAGAATTGTACTGAGGGTGTCATGAGAGCATTGCATCAGATACTCTTGATGTGCCCAGCTCAGGAAGTAAATGATGAGTAAGAAATTGTAGCTGACCTTGAGGAACTCAGAATTAAGCAGAAGTCTTGGTGGGAGTTAGCGTGGGACGGGGCAAGGGAGAGGGCATTGAGGGGAGTCCAGGGGAATCTAGGGGAATCACACAATCTCTGATTTGGTTTCTTCCAATGAAATAGCAACTCCTCAGCGATGTCACACTAGTGTATGTTTCTCGGTTCTTTGTCTCGTCACAACAAAGATTTGGAGCAACGGACATTAAAGCCCTTGGCGCATCACAGCTCTCAGGTCTTGGACAAACCGTGCTACAGCTCTTAGGCAAATCAGTGTTACAGCTCTATTTTATTTAGAAGGTAGCAGGAGAGTGAGGGAGAGAGAGAGAGAAAGAAAAGAGTGCACGCACGCGGGAGAGAAAGTCCGTGAGAAAACGCTTTGGCTCCTCCTTTTATATGTTTCTTTTTTCTCCACCTGGGCCTGTCCTATGCAAATTTGGCTTAGCCAGGAGTGCTGTTTGTTCTGCCTGAAGTTTTCACTCTGGTCCTCAGACCTTCCTTGTCTTTTAGCCACCGCCATTTTGGACTCCTTTTCCCTATTCTACCTACCTAACAGAAAGCGCATAGATAAGCTGACCAGGACAGCATCTGGAACAAAGTGGTACCTACAAGATAATTTACTGTCATGACCAGTGTGGCAGAGTGTAAGACTGAGTGACAATCTCTCCAGGCTGCCCCTTGCCACCCCCAACTCTGCTCTAGATGAAGAGACTGCTTTATTGGGTTGCTCACAAGTGGGCTTCTTTGGGTGTGAAACACTCTCTGAGGTGAGGCAAAAGACTGGGATGCAGAGTTAAAAAGAGCTGAGAAGGGACTTCCTTGGTAGTCCAGTAGCTAAGACTCTGTTCTCTCAATGCAGGGGGCCTGGGCTTGATCCCTAGTCAAGGAACTCAATCCCACACACTGCAACTAAGAATTTTCGTGCTACAACTAAAGACCTGGTGCAGCCAAATAAAAAAAATATTGAAAATAAAAAAAATATATAGCTGATAGACTTAGAGGAGAGGCTAAGTGGTCTAATAGTAAGGAATTCAGTGAGGAGAGATGAGAAGTGAAAGGAAAATGGCTCTTGGGCTTGGGAGAGGAGAGGCACAGGAGGTGGGTGATGGCTGAGAGGTTATGGGGTAAGAGAACTGAGAGGTGGGGGGCAGGGAGAGCTGTGTGTGTTGGGGGAGCAGTTAGAGGGAGGAGATGTAAAAGTGTAACAAGATTTGGAATGGGACCCCCACCTTTATTTTTGAGAGATAAGTTAAAGAATAAAGGCTTCCTTTTTTGAATGTTTTTTGCCGCTTGTGCCTCTTTAATTCTGATGTCAGTGAAACACAGAACCACAAAGGTTTGGCATCCTAAATCCTCCTACTACATAAATACATAATTGGAATGCATTGTGGTGATAGAGGTATTTATTGATACAAAGGCCTGTGGGCATCACGGGAGGAGCATTTCTTTCTCCTGAACGGGTCAGAGAGAAGGAAGCAATTGATCTGTTTGTGGGCCGGGTTTGACTCTCCCTGGATAAATGATCTTGGTAAAGTCACTCAAACTTGACTTCCTCATTTATAAATGAAGAATGATTTAAAAATGCCCTCCTTAAAGGGCATTTGTACAAAGATCATGTGAGGTATTGAATATATAACATGAAATGGAGAGGCTGGTGGGAGTTCTAGTTGAGAGTATGGGTTGTGAGGTTGGATACACGTGGGTTTGAATTTTGGCTCAGGATGCTGTGGACAAGTAATAGGTTACCCAATGGTTAACACACAAAGAGCTTTACACGTGCCTGGCACAGGAGAAGCACTCAAGTGTTACTGAATTTTCTTTGCAAATCTTGAAGCACTATGAAAGTGGCTATTACTAATTTTATGATTCAGATTAAGGCCCAAGAGTGTCAAACTGTAGAGGTAAAAATGCACAAGGGGTGGGGATGAGGTCCTGTGTTAGTTTCCTGCTGCTGCTGAAACAATGATCACAAACAACACAAAGTTATGCTTATAGTTCTGGAGGTCAGTCTGAAATGGGCTAAAGTCAGACTGCCATGGGGCTGATTCCTTTTAGTGGAGAATCTGTTGCTTCAAGAGTCTGACTCCATTCCTTGGGTGAGAGCCCCTTCCATCCATCTTCAAGGACAGCATCAGAGTGTCTTCTCTCCTCTCTGGCCCCTGTTCTGTCCTTGCAACTTCTTTCTAAGGACACTTGTGATTTCATCAGGCCCACCCAGATAAGTTAGAAACCTCTCCCCATCCCAAGATCTGTAACACAATTACCTCTGCAATTTTTTCTTTTGCCAAATAAGGTGACATGTTCACAGATTCCAGAGATTAGAACGTGGTCATCTTTGTTTTTGTTTAGTTTCTAAGTTGTGTCCAACTCTTCCCAACTCCATCCTCTGTCCAGGGGATTTCCTGGCAAGAATACTGGAGTGGGTTTCCATTTCCTTCTCCAGGGGATCTTCCCAACCCAGGGATCAAACCTGGGTCTGCTGCACTGGCATGCGGATTCTTTACCACTGAGGGAATCCCCGGTGGTCATCTTTGCTGTTGCTGCTAAGTCACTTCAGTCATGTCCGACTCCGTGTCCACCAGGCTCCCCCGTCCCTGGGAATTCTCCAGGCAAGAACACTGGAGTGGGTTGCCATTTCCTTCTCCAATGCATGAAAGTGAAAAGTTAAAGTCAAGTCGCTCAGTCATGTCCAACTCCTAGCGACCCCATGGACTGCAGCTCACCAGGCTCCTCCGCCCATGGGATTTTCCAGGCAAGAGTAGTGGAGTGGGGTGCCATTGCCTTCTCCAGTGGTCATCTTTGGACAGCTGTTATTCAGCCTATCTCAGGTACCTGGGGAAGGTAAAAGAAATTTCCAAGATGGAAAACTTGCAAACTGGGAAAGCTAATTTCAGACAGTGAATAACTACTGAAAAGTTAGAAACATAATGAAGGCAAGTAATGAGATGACAGGCCATATGCGTGACCCCGGTCCCTGGGACTAATGGAGAAGGAAGACTCTGCCTCCTGCTTTTTGGTGGCTCTCAGTCCCCTTTCTCTCTTCATGTGTGTCCCTCCTTTCCCCCTCTCTCTCCGCTTCCTCTCTGTGTTGAGAAGCAGCATAAGCCTTGCCGTCATAATGACCTGATTTTTAATTTTGGATTAATTACTCCCAAGCTTTATGACCTTGGTCCAACCACTTAACCTCTCAGAACCCAAAACACCTTATCTGTTAAGATAAGTGTAAGGACAATGACCTTGGGGAGTGGGCTGCAAGATATAATATGAGATAGCTTTTTGACTTGAAAGTAAGTTTTCCTCTCTCAAGTAGACAGAGAAAACAACTGGGAGAATAACTCCTAGTCCTCTCTCCCATCTTTTTGGGGAACAGGGTCTCTCTAGAGCACTCTTTCTGTGCCAGTCACTCTTGTAGGCGCTTTCACACATATTGTCCCATTTGTTTCTTAGTTGCTGCATGCAGGATCTGACCAGGGGTCAAACCCAGGCCCCCTGCATTGGGAGCATGGAGTCTTAGCCCCTGGACCACCAGGGTGCTTCCGTTTGTTTCTTTTAACAACCTTTTGGACACAGTTACCTCCCCTGTTTGATGGGAAAGAAAAATCTGTTTATTCTTCTTACCTTTCTGACATCAAATATGTGGGTATTTTACCCAAACCAATCAATTTTCCAACTCTCTAGACACCAACTGGATGTACTATAACTCCATTCTGACACTGACTACACAGGGTTAGGGAAGACCCCACAGGTGAAGGGCTCAGTCCCACAGGACTGCCCCCCGATTCGGACAGCAATCATATGCAGTGAATCTCCAAGTTACTCACATCTCTGTGACTGCAGACTGGTGGCTCCCATGATCCTCTCCTCAGGTTTGATAATTTGCTATGATTCGCAGAATGCAGGGAAACACGTGTTTCTATTTATTGGTTTATTATAGAGGCTTATACATAGGGCTTCCCAGGTGGTGCTAGTGGTAAAGAACTTGCCTGCCAATGCAGGGGATGTAAGAGACACAGGTTTGACCCTTGGGTTGGGAAGAGCCCATGGAGGAGGGCACAGCAACCCACTGCAGGATTCTTGCCTTCAGAATCCCATGGACAGAGGAGCCTGGCAGGCTACTGTCTACAGGGTTGCAAAGAGTCAGACACAACTGAAGTGACTTACCATGCACTTAGAGGACATAATAAAGGATATAGATGAACAACCAGGTGAAGAGATTCATAGAGCGAGGTCTGGAAGAGTCCATAGTGCAGAAACGTTGTCCCTGTGGACTTACGGTGCACACCCTCCTATTCACCAACCCAGAATCTCTCCACATCCTGGAGTTTAAGAATTTTTATGACGGTTTCACCCCATAGACCTGAATTGATCATTAACTCAATTTCCAGCCCCTCTCCCCAACCCAGAGGATAGAGGTGGGCTAAAAATTCCAAGCCTTTAATCATGACTTAGTTTTTCCAGTGACCATCCTGAAACTCTCTAGGAACCCATCCAGAGTCACCTCATTACAACATAAGACACTCTGTCACCCAAGAAATGCCAAGGGATTTAGGCGCTCTGTGTCAGGAACCAGCGTCAAACACCAAATATTAGAACAAAAGATGCTCCTTGTACTCCATTACTCAGGTGTAGGAGTTCTATGTCAGGAACTGACAGGTAGATCCAGAGAGTTGAGGCAATGGATCAAATTCATATAGTAGGAGATGTCCAAGCTATGACCTTGACCTGACTCTCCTAACCCCGCAGCTGTCTATGGCATAGAAATACATTTCATTGTTGGTAAAGTTTTAATTTCTTGCTACATATCTTCAAATGTATTGATATAACAGTCAGAACATTCAATTATTTTTTTTCCTTATAAAACAACAGAAGCAAAAGCCTTCTCTAGTGGAGTTTTAACTTTGGATGTGGCTCTTGGTTTTAGTCTGTGTGTCTACAACTGTCCCCAAAAGGTTGCCCTGTTCCTGCTACACCCAGCAGGGCAGGCAGCACAAAGTTCTGTGCTTTTTATGCAGAGATGCTGGCAGGCAGCCAGCCCAGGGCTCTCTCCTGCTCACTGTAGTTCATGTCTGCCGGGCTGGTCACATGAACGGAAGTGAATGACTAGAGAACACGAAAGCCACAATTAGTAAGAGTGGGAGTAAGTCATCACGGGTTGTAGCTTTACCAGCACGCATAGCAGCAGATACCACACGTACCTGCGGCCACACTAAGTCAGCCTGTTCTAGTGAGAGGCGGTGCTGCCAGGCTACACCTCACTTAAATGAGAATAGAAAGAAGCATCCTTTCTGGACAGATGCAACCTTGGAGATCAAAAGTTTCTTGGAGCCAATTATTAGTAGAAAAAGGTCTCCCTTTCTCTGTTATGCAGAATATCCTGCCAAAGCAGGCACAGATTGCATTTTAATCTCCATCTGCCCCTCTGGACCTTGGAGAAGGCAATGGCAACCCACTCCAGTACTCTTGCCTGGAAAATCCCATGGGCAGAGGAGCCTGGTAGGCTGCAGTCCATGGAGTCTCGAAGAGTTGGACATGACTGAGCGACTTCCCTTTCACTTTTCACTTTCCTGCATTGGAGAAGGAAATGGCAACCCACTCCAGTGTTCTTGCCTGGAGAATCCCAGGGACAGGGGAGCCTGGTGGGCTGCCGTCTATGGGGTCGCACAGAGTCGGACACGACTGCAGCGACTTAGCAGCAGCAGCAGCCCCCCCTGGACCTTGACAGTATAGCACGAGGAGTAAGAGCCTAGTTTCTAGGATTGGGTCATAACTCTACCAATCAACTGACTTAACCTCTCTGTGACTTGTTTCAGAATAAATTGAAGAGAATAACTATACTTATTTCAAAGATTCTCATGAAGATGCAATGACTTAACACACATACAAGTTAGAATTGTTCCTGGTCAAAGTAAGCACCATAGGGCTGTCAGCATTATTACCTCCGGAGCTGCAAGCCCAGTTACTGGCAGGAAACAGAGTCCCCTCCCCTCACCCCCTTCTCCTTCCAGTTGCAGGCCTCCTCTTCCACCGCCATTCTAGAAGTATCTCTCTGCTACTTCCACTCTTCTTGACTCCCTGATGACACCAGTGAACTTGCCTGGGAGCTAAACTTGCATGCGGGCATATTTAAGAACTTCATCTGTCTTGCGGGGAGTACTTGTTAAGATAAAAGCTAACTGTTGAAACAAAGAAAGCTAACATTGTAGTGACTTAAAGGCTATAGAAGTTTATAATTTAGAATTGTTACAAACTATAGTACAGTTTGGAATGGATGAGTAGTCTCTGCCCTCAGACTTTGTGCTAGTAAGATAGCTTGTGCTTTCTCAAACTAGGGACTGGCTAGGCCCTAGCCAGTCATTTTGTTATGCATAGGAAATAGAATCATTTACATGATCTCTGAACCTAGGATAATATTTAGACCTACTCTGGGCTCTAAGAAATCTAGAGCCTGTAAACAGTTCCTATAGGTATTAATATATCATGTGCGCGCGCGCACGCGTGCGTGTGTGTGTGTGTGTGTGTGTGTTAGTCACTCAGCCATGTCTGACTCTTTGTGACCCCGTGGACTGTAGCCCACCAGGCTCCTCTGTCCATGGGATTCTCCAGGCAAGAATACTGGAGTGGGCTGCCATTCCGTTCTCCAGGGGATCTTCCTATGGATTAGTATATCATATTCCCAATAAATCCTGCTGGCTCACTTTACCCCTTCATCTTTTTAAAATTTAATTTTATTTGTTTATTGATCATGCTACATGGAATGCAAGGTCTTAGTTCCTGGCCAGGTGCCGGACGCCCGCTCCCTGCAGTGGAAGTGCAAGTCTTTACCACTGGGCCACCAGGGAAGTACCTCCTCCTTCGTCTTAACGGTCAGTGTTAAGCTGACCTACCAAATCAGGTCAGCTCCCTGCAAAATTTTCTTTTCTGTGGTTTAACATTGACAATAAATATTCACATGGTAGAAGGTGGCAGTGAAGAGAACATCAATATTTGGATTTGTTGGTTATTGGCTGCAAACGGGGCTGGCAACATGAACTCATTATCCATAAGAAGTGGGGTACGTGTGGGCCGCATGCAAGAAAGTGTGTGTGCATACAGACAAAGCACAGACTCCACATTTGTAAAAATGCTTTATTTTGCCATCTGTTCTTTAATTTTTACTCAGAGGTCTCTGACCCAGGAGCATTTGTGCTGGGGGGAGGAGGCAACGCGGTCGTATTGATTTCCCAGGGCACCTGGAGGCCAGAGGTCCTGCCCTAGTCTCTCAGTGGCCGCCAGCAGCTGCATGAAGCAGAGATGGAGCTGTCTCTCCCTCGATAACTGGCATTCCCGTCCCGGGTCCGTGTGATTCTGTGACCTTCTTCAGGTTGGCGCTGTCTTTGGAAACACACTGTCCCAGAAACAGACAAGACAAAACAATATAGGCTGCTCCATTGTTCTAGAAGTATGAGGAAATGTGTGTTCAATTGCACTTTACTCATGCTTTCATTCACTTATTCAGTAAATGTTGATTGTCTCCTTTGTCTCACTCAGTGTATGTGCTGGGATAAAGGGTAGGCAGATGGAACAAAGGAATCCAAAAACGCAGTGGCTTCAGAAAGAAAGAAGCCTCTGCTCTTTGCAGTCCCAGTCGGGGCAGTCCGGGAGGGTGGGAGGACTTGC
The DNA here is from genome assembly GCF_027580195.1 of Bos mutus. Taxonomy (NCBI): domain Eukaryota; kingdom Metazoa; phylum Chordata; class Mammalia; order Artiodactyla; family Bovidae; genus Bos; species Bos mutus. Next base: position 57,071,210 of record NC_091622.1, on the reverse strand, counting down.
CTACACGTGGCTCCTGGGCCATCTGTTGCTCCTGCGTCCCGTGGACACTGTCTTGTGGTGTGTGGTTTGTACAAGGATTCAGAGGCTGCCTTACTCCTCTTCTCCGCACAAGGGAACATGTTTTGACAGAGTGTTTACACTCTAGTTTGACAAACTGTAAACATGTTGAACTTAAGAGATGTCATAAAAACATCTTCATGGAATTTGTCATTGCATATGCTGTTTTTGAGATACGTTTAAAAACAAAGAGAAACATGTTTATGCATGGAAAGCAAGCAAGTATAAACAAGTTGTTTGCATTGGAGAGAAAGGCTCTGGAGGCAGTGGGTGACTTTCTTCAGACTTGTTTGCTCATCTCTAATATAGTGGTTTTAAAAAAAACATAATTTAATTTATTTATTTACTTATGTTTGACTATTCTGGGTCTTCCCCACTGCACGGGCTTTTCTCTGGTTGTAGCAAGTGGAAGTTACTCTCTAGTTGCATGCGCAGGCTTCTCTTGTTATGGGGCACAGACTATAGCGTGTGTGGGCTTCAGTACTTTCAGCATCTGGGCTCAGTACTTGAGGCTCCCAGGCTCTACAGCGCAGTTTCAGTAGCTGTGGCTTAGTTGCTCCTTGATATGTGGACCGGGGATTGAACTCATGTTTCCTGTATTGGCAGGTGGAGTCTTTACCACTGAGCCTCAGGGACGCCCCTATAATGGTATTAAATAGGCGTTGTCTCATAGGACTTTTATGAGAATCAAATGGATGCAACTTGTAAAGCAAGGGCTCTGCGGTCAGGTTTCCTTGGCTCCAAAGTCTAACCCTGTTTTACCAAGGGGTATAACTTTTCGAAACCCACTCCAGTATTCTTGCCTGGAGAATCCCATGGACAGAGGAGGCTGGTAGACTATAGCTCACGGGGTTGCAAAGAGTCAGACATGACTTAGCAACTAAGCACACACACACATATAGCTTTTGGAAGGTTACTAATTCCTCTGGGCCTCTGTTTTCCCAGCTGGGAATAATAATAGTGCTTTTACCTCATGGGGTTATTAGGAAGCTTAAAAAAGTTAATCCATTTGAAATACAAAACTTAGAATCTGGTACATATCAACCATTTAATCAAATTTACATATTATTGCGTTTTACTTTCACATATAGCCCCAGTGTAGTTCCTGCCATGTAGTAAATGGTCGTCAAAAAATAACTATCAGGTGATAAATAAATGGAGATAGAGCCATCTGAAGTCAGTTGTTCACTTCCAAGAGAGCAGACTTGAATTTTTTCCCAAGGACTTCCTTTGGTAACTACTTTGCCCCATTGCACGGGGTTCTGGAGTAACCAGGGGTGACTTTGGGACCCACACCAGCAAATCTTTGTGCTCCATCTAAATGCAGAAATTTGCACAAAGATGTGCAAGGATCAAATATGGCTACTTGGAGTCACCTTTGAATGATGACTATAGCTGCTGGAGGAAAGAGGGTCCCTTTATCTGGCATTGAGAGTAACAGTGCCTAAACGGTTGGGTTGTTGCCTAGCTACCAATGAGGAACTTGTCCACTTCCTGGAGGGAGGCTGCCACAGCCCATCACCAAAAAAAATAAGCAGAGCCTAGAGGTGGAGAAAGAAGTAACAGAGCCTTAACATCATTGTTTTAATCCTGGATCAAACCATACCTGAAGCTATACCATGGCACTTGAACTTCCTAAATAGATAATCCTATTATTTATTTATTTATTTTTAACTGAAGCTATTTAGAATTGGGTTTATCTCATTTATAACTGAAAGGACCATCTTACTAAAGGTTCTATTCCTGAACGTAACTGGAAAGTAGTATGATTGAATGTTTGATATATAGCAGTAATAATACTTGTAATAGGTAATATTTAGTAAGCTCTACTACATGCCAGACACTGTTCTAAGTATTTTGCATATATCAACTCCTTGAGGCCTAAGGAGGCATAGTTACTCCTGTTTTACAGATGGGGAAAACAGAGGTATGAAGATGTTTCTTGGCCAGTGATTTCAGAGTCAAGAATAAATTTAAACATTCAAGGAAGCACTGGATTATCCAAAGAACTTAGCTTGTAATGTTTTTCAAGTGATGTTAACATCACCTTAAACATTTTTGAACTGCCTTTGAAAAGAATTATTATTAGAGCCAGTTTATATCAGAAAATAAATATCACAGTGTGTAATAAACGCTTCGTTTGGCCATAAGGGCATGCCTGTGCTTGCTAAATTACTTTGTTTACTACTTGTGACCCTCAATGCTATTTAACTGTTCACACAAATCAAATTCACCTTGAAGGACACAGGTATGTGGCCATTCAAGGGAATGTAACGTGGACCCTGAAGGTGATCCTAAAAGGAAGACTTCCAAACCAGTTTGTGCAAGGTATGCTTTTGAAGAGGACATCTGAGCACATAAATCATAGTGTGCTGTTTTGAAAACAATCACATCACAGTATGCTAATACCTTATTATTATTATTTCTTTTAAGTATGTATCCAGTAGAGGCAAGGCATGGAGGTGTTTGCATTAGGGACTCTGCTGACTCTAGTTGGTGTCCGGAAGGTGAGCCAGGTCCTCAGCTGAGCCTGAGAAAGTCTATTTCATTCCAGAAACAGAAGGTCCAGGTTGAGAAAGTAACCGTCCATTGATGTGGGCGGCACTTGGGTGAACACGTCAGGAGTCTAACAGAAGAGACTGAGAAAAAGTTATAGGAATGACGTCCACCCCTAACGCTCCTAGCAACCAAATCTGGATGAAGCATTTTCTGGTATGGAGAGATTAGGAAAAGAGATATTTCCCCACATGTTATGAAAATCATTTAAAACATTCTAAAAAGTTGAAAGAAGAGTACAACACCTTTATTCAACAACTGTTAACCTTTTGTTTGTATGGGTGTGTGTTTGTGTATGTGTGTGTGTGTATCTAGATTTTTGCTGAAGCTTCTGAAAATAATTTTCAGACATTGAGACTCTTTGCCCCTAGATAACTGAGGTAAGAATTAGGACATTCTCCAACATAACATCACACTTGAGATAATATTTCCTAATTTCATTTTTCTCATCCTTACTCAAGTTTCTCCCAAATGTTCCTATATCTTTTATGGGTGATGTTTTCTTCCACTCACTCCAAATTAGGATCTAATCAATGCATTGCATTTTGTTGTTGCATCTCTTTATTTTCCTTTATGCTAAAAGTATTGTGCACTTTAAAAACAAACGAACAAGCCAAAAAAAAATATTGTCCCTCTGAAGAGAACAAGCAGTGGTCCTGTAGAAGGTTCCACAGTCTGGATTCATCTGCTTGCTCTCTCCTGGTGCCATTCATCTCGCCTCTTTTCCCCAAGTATTTTGTGTAGCTGGAAGGTAGATCCAGCGGTTTGACAAGATTCAGGTCACACATCTTTGGCATAAATACTACTTAGGTGACCCCGTGAACATCAATTGCTTCTCATCAGAAGTCACATAATGTCAGGGTGTCCTACCATGACTAAATAAATGTGACCTCTAGCCCAAGGTGGTAACTGCTATAACTTTCTACTGAAATATTATTTCTCCCCCTGTTGCAATTAGAGTCCAGTGGGAGATACCTAAGCACCCTGCACATACCCTTATGGGCAGCAATCTTCACTGAATGATTTAGTCCATCCTGTACATTTGAGAACAACTTGCGATGGCTTCATAGCACTATTTCTAGAGCACCTTCAACCAGCTTTCTTTGTATTTCTTATGAATCCTAGGTTACAAGTATTCATTTGGCTGTTCTTCAAAAACAGCAAGATCTTGCTCAATGCTGATAGAGAAGTTCTGTAAATATGTGTAAACATTTCCTGTTTGAGACAGCTGGAAACATTTACCCTTAAGCATCCCCAGTGGGTAGTGCAGGAATCAGCCTGGCTATGAAAATTTTATGCTCCACCAGCACCTGGAGTTTTCAGATTCACAACATAGATAGGCTTCCAGCCGGTTAGTACTCCACTGGGTTCTCCTAATACAGGGGATTTCAACCCTGATTATGCACTTGAATCATCCTGGGAGCTTTAGATTGTGTTCTGATCCATTTGGATCAAAATCATGAAGGTAAGGCCAAGAAGAAGTATATTCTAAAAGCTTTCTCAGTGATTCTATTGAGGCCAGGTGGGACCCACTTAAAAAGAAGTCACAGTTGTCCCTTGAACGAGGTAGTCGGAGAGTGTGAGTGTCAGAGGTGAGGAGGTGAGTAGGAGTGTCCACTCTCTGAGCAGTCAAAAATTAACCTACAGTTTTTAGTTGGCCCTCTCTAACCATGGTTCCTCTGCATCAGCCATTCTGCATCCAAGAATTTGACAAACCCTGGATTGGATTGTACTGTATTGAAAAAAGATGGACAATGCAAACTGTGTTCATTCAAGGGTTAACATGCTTCAAAAAGGTAATTATAATATCAGCATGTAACATGAAGACACCACATGCCTTCCTCCAGAATGGTAGTTGCCAAACTTCATCTACATATTAGAGTCTCTTGGGGGAGATTTTATCACTTCTGATGGGCAGGTTACACTCTGCTGCTGCTGCTCAGTCGCTTCAGTTATGTCCAACTCTGTGCGACCCTAGAGACAGCAGCCCACCAGGCTCCCCCATCCCTGAGATTCTCCAGGCAAGAACACTGGAGTGGGTTGCCATTTCCTTCTCCAATGCATGAAAGTGAAAAGTGAAAGTGAAGTCGCTCAGTTGTGTCCGACTCTTCGAGATTCCATGAACTGCAGCCTACCAGACTCCTCCATCCATGGGATTTGCAGGCAAGAGTACTGGAGTGGGTTGCCACTGCCTTCTCCAGGTTACACTCTATACTGATTTAAATAGGAATATCTGGGCATGGAAACCAGGCATAAGAATATTTTAAAGATGTCAGGTAATTGCAATGTATACCTAAGTTTTGGAAACACTGCCCCAGAGACTGTCTTCCAATGAGACAGCTTTGGTTTGCTCAGGAAGGCAACTATATCAGTTGAAAATGTTTGTGGCAAAAATGAGCAGCAAAAGCAGTTAATGGCAGCTACACCCAAAGGACACAGTTTTACTTAACAAGACGTCTGGAGGTGAATCTGGAGTTTTTCCTGGGGCTCGGTGATGTCATCAAGGATCCCTGCTCTGCCCTGAAAAGGACATTTGCAGCTACTAGTTTCTCATCCTGTTTTCATTACTTCAGGGTCACAGGATGGCTGCTGCGGCTTTAGGTATTTTACTTCACATCAGCTTTCCAAGATAGAATGAAGGTGGGTGGTACATGAAAGCTTTATTCCTCTGAGGTTCTGTCATTTTATCTTGAGATCGAAAGACTCTCCCAACCAGCTTTCTCCTACATCTCTTTGGCCAGAGCAGGTTCACATGTCTACTTCTAACCCCATTCTCTCAAAGGAAAATGGGACAGTATGATGGTTTAGACCAAACACAGTTGTTCACTTATGCCTGGAATAGATGCCTCCTCTCATGAGATGAATGCATTTCCACTGGTTGATGTTCTGTTACCAGCGAGGATCTGGAGTGATTGCTTGTTAGGCAGCCAGCAAACTGTCTGCGAGAGCAAGCAATGAAATGACTAAAAGGGAGAGGAAGAGGAGAAATCGTATTTAGGAAACCACAGACTTCTCCATTTTGCAAGAAAGAAGCTCCAGCCATTCCTGTTACAACAGATCTGCCTGAGGCTAGTGGCATCACATCAGAAATGCATCTTTTTCTGTATTGGGATCTTCCAGGTTCTAGTTTAAAGGCCTTCCCTGGGACTCATCTTCAAACGCTGTTTGAGAAATTCCTGTTGATGGCAATGAGAAGGACCAGTTGACACAATTTTTAAGCATTGAACAGATTTTGGGACCCATTTTTCTCCCTTCCTCCCCATCCCAAGTAATTGAAAATAAATGCAAAGTTTAACCCATAGAAACCAAAGTTTCCCCCATGACCAGTACCCATTTTAATGGTTTTATTTAATTTTAAAAATAACAATAGAAACTTAAAATATATATGTTTTTGGTGATTGCAACTTTTCTGATGCCCTAAAGTATGTGCTTGGTTTCTGTTTTGGGTGAACCAGCATTGCTCTTGGGAGTTCTTTAGTCATGTACGTCATTGCTGGAACCCAAGATGGTATTTTTAAAAATCTGTCATCTCCATACTTTGTGAGTTAATTCAGACAATCAAATGGTAACTCTCCCAAGGCACAGCTCTAATCAACTTCAGTAACTAAGACAACATATACAAAGCACACAAAACATTGCTTGACATGTACGAGCTCAGTATAGAGCTTGTTGTTTCTGTAGATCTCAAAATCCTTTTGAAATGAAGAGACCACACAACTCACACAAAGATAGTATGTTAACAAGTGAGCAATGTAGAAAGGGAAAGGATAAGAGAACTAATGTTTTTTGATCATCTTTCCTATTCCAGGTTCAGGAAAGACAGTGTATATATTACGTGCTGTTATATTTAATCCTTCCACCTAGCCCAAAGAGGTAAGTATTATTATAGCCACTTGACCAGTGAGGAAAATGAAGCTCAGAAAGTTGGAGTAACTTGTGCAAGATAACAAATGAGTAAGCAGCAAAACTGACTTAGATCGATCTTGATTGAGACATGTTTTTTTAAGAATACATGCTTCTTTTTCTTTTTTGACAGATGCATAGGACAAAATACATGGTGTATGGATAAAAGCTTTAGTTGTTCATAGAAAAAGGCACCAAATCTACTTCTGTTGGGTTGCTACTGATGTCCCTAGAGGCAAGAATGGTGTAGCTTTTAGGTAACTGTTATTGATAATTTATGGCCTTGAAGTTATAAATGTGAAAATGTGATTTTTGTCTCTTAGAGAACTTACAGACCAGTGGAGAGACAGAAGTGCCAACAAATGATGAATATTCAACATAATAATTGCTACTAAGGCCACATATTTGGAATAAAGGTAGATAGCAGAAAAAGAAATTCTGAGCTAGAGAGGATTAGAGAGGGGATGTAATTTTGACACAAGCACAGACTTCAGGACAAGGAGGAGATATCCAGGGAGATAGTCGGGGGAGGGCATTCCAGGGAGAAAGAACAGTCTGTGCAAAAGCAAGTAGATTTAAGAGAGCTCTGGGAATTACAAGCAGTTCAGTATTGATGGCTCTTGAGGTTTAAAGTTAAGAGTAGCAGAAATGAGTCCCTGGGGGAAAGAAAGTGCCAAATCCTCTTAAAAGTGTTTAGCTGGTGTTTTTTTTAATAAAAACAATAATTATGTAGTGATATAATACCATCTTCATGACCAAGATAATCATGATGGTGTGATCACTCACCTAGAGCCAGACATTCTGGAATGTGAAGTCAAGTGGGCCTTAGAAAGTGTCACTATGAACAAAGCTAGTGGAAGTGATGGAATTCCAGTTGAGCTATTTCAAATCCTGAAAGATGATGCTGTGAAAGTGCTGCACTCAATATGCCAGCAAATTTGGAAAACTCAGCAGCGGCCACGGGACTGGAAAAGGTCAGTTTTCATTCCAATCCCAAAGAAAGGCAATGCCAAAGAATGCTCAAACTACCGCACAATTGCACTCATCTCACATGCTAGTAAAGTAATGCTCAAAATTCTCCAAGCCAGGCTTCAACAATACATGAACCGTGAACTTCCAGATGTTCAAGCTGGTTTTAGAAATGGCAGAGGAACCAGAAATCAAATTGCCAACATCTGCTGGATCATGGAAAAAGCAAGAGAGTTCCAGAAAAACACCTATTTCTGCTTTCTTGACTATGCCAAAGCCTTTGACTGTGTGGATCACAATAAATTGTGGAAAATTCTGAAAGAGATGGGAATACCAGACCACCTGACCTGCCTCTTGAGAAACCTATATGCAGGTCAGGAAGCAACAGTTAGAACTGGACATGGAACAACAGATTGGTTCCAAATAGGAAAAGAAGTACGTCAAGGCTGTATATTGTCACCCTGCTTATTTAACTTCTATGCAGAGTACATCATGAGAAACGCTGGGCTGGAAGAAGCACAAGCTGGAATGGAGATTGCCAGGAGAAATATCAATAACCTCAGATATGCAGATGACACCACCCTTATGGCAGAAAGTGAAGAGGAACTAAAAAGCCTCTTGATGAAAGTGAAGGAGGAGAGTGAAAAAGTTGGCTTAACACTCAACATTCAGATAACGAAGATCATGGCATCCGGTCCCATCACTTCATGGGAAATAGATGGGGAAACAGTGGAAACAGTGTCAGACTTTATTTTTGGGGGCTCCAAAATCACTGCAGATAGTGATTGCAGCCATGAAATTAAAAGACACTTACTCCTTGGAAGGAAAGTTATGACCAACTTAGATAGCATATTCAAAAGCAGAGACATTACTTTGCCAACAAAGGTCTGTCTAGTCAAGGCTATGGTTTTTCCTGTGGTCATGTATGGATGTGAGAGTTGGACTGTGAAGAAGGCTGAGGGCTGAAGAATTGATGCTTTTGAACTGTGGTGTTGGAGGAGACTCTTGAGAGTCACTTGGACTGCAAGGAGATCCAACCTGTCCATTCTAAAGGAGATCAGTCCTGGGTGTTCTTTGGAAGGAATGATGCTAAAGCTGAAACTCCAGTACTTTGGCCACCTCATGCGAAGAGTTGACTCATTGGAAAAGACTCTGATGCTGGGAAGGATTAGGGGCAGGAGGAAAAGGGGACACCAGAGGATGAGATGGCTGGATGGCATCACCAACTCGATGGATGTGAGTTTAAGTAAACTCCGGGAGTTGGTGATGGACAGTGAGGCCTGGCGTGCTGCAGTTCATGGGGTTGCAAAGAATCGGACACAACTGAGCGGCTGAACTGAATTGATAATACCATCAAATAAGAGATGATTATGATAACACATCCCATGGACGGAGGAGCCTGGAGGGCTGCAGTCCATGGGGTCACTGAAGGTCGGACACGACTGAGCGACTTCACTTTCACTTTTCACTTTCATGCATTGGAGAAGGAAATGGCAACCCACTCCAGTGTTCTTGCCTGGAGAATCCCAGGGACGGGGTAGCCTGGTGGGCTGTCATCTATGGGATCGCACAGAGTCAGACGCAACTGAAGCGATTTAGCAGCAGCAGCAGCGTGATAACACAGAGCTCCAAACACAATTAATATTTTAAATATTCATGCCTGCAAAAGATTAGAGATGACCAAAATGTCCACCAATGGAAGACAGATTAAATAAATTTTCTATATACATAAATGAAAAACCATATATATGGCTACTTAAAAAGCATAGGGGATGAATACAGTCGGAGTTTGGGATTGATATGTACACACTGCTTTACTTGAAATAGATTTTAAAAATAAATAAATTTAAATCTTAATTTAAAAGATGAATAAATAAAAATTAAATTCTCATTTCCAAAAAAATTAAAAACAAAAAAAGAATGAAGCAAATCCATAGTGTCCTAGATCAGATTCTCCAGAAAGCAAAGCTAACAATTCATTTGGGAGGTACAAGCCCAGAATGGTGACGGTGAACGCTAATGGGAAGTAAGGCAAGAGAAAGTGCAGTGTTATGTGTTACCACACTGACCAGATCATGGATCGTAAGGACACAATGTTTCACTCAGCAGGCAGCTTATTAGTAGGAACCAGCCCAGAGTAGCCTATGGATGAGGGAAAGGAGGGAGAGGTCTACTGCTTGGCTCCTCGCATTTCTTGTTTCCAGTTGGTGGAGGTTGATGTCGTCTGGCCCTCAGCAGCTCACAGGAAGCTGGGACCTGTGCCTAGCAGTGGTGTTGGCTGCAGGTCCCAAAGTGGGGGGCCACCAGGCACAGGAGGAGACACCAACCAGGAGTGAAAGGAGGAAACTATCGAGGGCATTTTAAAACGTATATAGAGACTTTTATCCCAGTTAATATACTGCCTGGCTATAAAGTCTGGAAACATAGACATGTTATTTTTATCATGTTTTACATATCAATATGCTATCTTTTCAAAAGCATATTCCTTCCTTATGTTACTAGACTTGACAGCCACCTTATATTTTAGTATAAAACAGGCTCCAAAATGTGCTCTAAGAAAACAAGGTACAATGCTGCTATATTTAAAATGGATAACCAACAAGGCCCTATGGTATAGCACAATGTTCTTGTAATGCTCAGTGTTATGTGTGAGTCTGGATGGGAGCGGGGCTTGGGGGAGAATGGATATGTGTATGTGTATGTTTATGGCTGAGTCCCTTCACTGTTTGCCTGCAACTACCCCAACATTGTTAATCGGCTATACCCTAATACAAAATAAGTTTAAAGTTTGGGGGGTGAAAAAGAAAACAAGGTACAGAACAGCAGGTACAATATGCCAACATGGGCTAAAATAAAGAATGCATGTTAAGTTTATTTCTTCATAGAATTCCTCCTCAAGGAGACACCAGACAGTAGAACTGATGGCAGCATTTGTCTTCCAAATTGAGTAGTTGGGTGACTGAATAAGAGGAAAACTCCCTTTTTAATCATATACATTTTGTACATTTCTAAGTTTGTGCCATGTCAGGCTATACCCATTTCCTTCTCCACTAATGTAAAAACTTACATTATAATGAGAAAACTCCTTTTAACATTAGGAGGATCGCAGTGGAAGTAGTAAAGAGTCTTTTTTTTTTTTTTTAAGCATTTGTTAGCTCTTGCCTATTTATTTATGTATTTTCGGTTGCACTGGGTCTTTACACAGGGGCTTTCCCTAGCTGCAGCGAGTGGGGCCCTCCCTCCAGTTGTGGTGTGTGGTGTGCGGGCTCCTTGTTGTGGAGCACAGTCTCTAGGGCATGCGGGCTCAGTAATTGTGGTACATGGGCTTAGTTGGCCTGAAGAATGTGGAATTCTCCCAGACCAGGGATTGAACCGGTGTACCCTACATTGGCAGGTGGAGTCTTAACTGGACCACCAGGGAAGTCCAAGTAAAGAGGCTTTTGAAGGAGATCATTTCACTTGGCAAATATAGCTGAGCGTCGGGGTGGACACAGCAGTGAAGGCAGCAGGCCCCGCCCCTGCCTATGCAGAGCTTATGATCCAAGAGAGAGGACAGTTCAGCAGAAGGAAAGACAATCAAGTAGGCTCTGGAACCGTAACCAGGTGAAGACACATCCTTGCTCTGAGTGCACCGTCCTTAGTGGAAGGAGTCTCCACATAGCATGCCTCCATTTCTCATTTTCACATTGTTGATGTAGAACTAGAACAGAAGTGCATGCATTTTTCTGAAAACGGCAGAGAGTAAATATTGTAGGCTTTTCAGGCCAGACTGTTTCCGTCATAACTTCTCAGCTCTGCTGTCACAGCACAAAGCAGCCGTGGCCAATACCTAAAACCAAGCATGGCTGTGGTCCAATAAAATGACTCGAAGTTTTGCAAATCTATTAGTGGTTCCAGTCAAACTTGAAATGACATACGACTTTAATGTGTCATGAAATATTATTCTTCTTTTGGTATTTTCCTCAATCCTTTAAAAATGTGAACTCCCTTAGCTCACAGGTGGTACAAAACAAGCCATGGGCCTTGTTTCATTTGTGAGCTGTGGCTTGCTCAGTTAAAATATTGCTCCCATATTCAAATTCCGATTCTGTTTCTATAAAATCTCAGCACCTCTCCACACAGTTGGTTGGCTCTCGAAGCTTGCTCTGCTTGCCTACTAAGGCTTCATGGTTCTGCAGCTGATGGCTTGATTTGCACTTCATTTTGGTTTAACTTTGCATTTGTTCTCCCAGACTCTGCCACTGTTATTCTTGGTGTGTTGTGTGCTGATTTGTAATGAAGTCTTGCATGGCCATAAAGGTCACGAAAGAAGATTTAATTCCCCTGTGACTGCTGGTTAATTCATTTCTGGACATTAGAACCACTTTTATGAACCCCACACCATATGCCATATGGAATATCATTATGCGCTTCCTGGAGCTTCTGCTGTTGCCATCTGTCTGTGACTTCCTGTGTGGTTTCTTGGCAGCAGGGAAATCATCGATCAAAACGCTTCTATAAAGTAAGTTTTAAAAGCCCAATTCTAAACAACAGCTGCCTCTGAACTTAGATGTATATTTTCAAGGCTTGACACTTTTGAAGCACATTAATAATGATGTTTATTGTGAAGCCACAGTCAAAAATTATAAGATGTACTGTAGTCCGTCACCAGGGTAACATCCAGGTACAAGCACTGCCAACCCTGTAAACCCTCCGTGAGTAAACCCTCTAACATCTCCCATTTTGAGGACTCTCACATGTTAGTCAGACCTTGGCATTCTGCCTAAACGAGGCCTCTGTTTTTAAACACACCCGGAGTTCTCTACCCTTAATTGTAGAAGTTGTTTCTGTTCATTTTGTTGTTGTTTCTCTGACTTTTAATAGAGCATGTAGCACTTAGTAGGAGATAAGTGCATTTGTTATCTGAACTGAAATATTGAATGACTCCCCATGAGTTGCTAGGTTGTAACTCCATCAATATCAACAACAGCGCTTTTGCTCAGTGATCCTGTTGATTGTCTGCAAAGAAAATGAATTGTGTGTTATACTGTCTTGATGGTTCATTATGAATGTACATAAAATGCATATTTTCATTATAAAGATGAGTGAGGTAGTCAGAGTAAAGCATTTTACATCTTCAGATGAATGCTTAGTATAGATTTCTCCAGGATCACCAAATGAGGATGAAAGTGTCTTGACCTCTGAATTAGAAGATCTTGGTTTAAACACTAACTGTGTAGAAGCTCTAAAATACTAACAAACAAAAAACCCCACTTACCACCATGGATCTATTTAGGTCTCTGTGAAACAAGAACAATAATCCCTGCACGAGGGAATGCAGATGTGAAAAGAAAGACTAATAACTTGTGAAGGCAAACAGCTGCATAAGGAGAGTGCTGCTAAAACGGAGGTGACTTCTGATTTAGCTTCCTCTCTCAGAGAACCAGCTGCCTCCCTCAGGTAATGAATCTGCCTGCAATGCAGGAGATCCGGGTTCGATCCCTGGGTTGGAAAAATCTACTGGAGAAAGGAATGGCAACCCACTCCAGTATTCTTGCCTGGAGAATTCCATGGACAGAGGAGCCTGGCAGGCTACAGTCTCTGGGATCTCAAAGAGTTGGATACAACTGAGCGACTAAGCAGCATACTCAGAGAATTATTTTGTATAATGATACAAAGACAATGTACGTGAAGTGCTTTTAAACTTTAGGACCAGATTCATAAGTATATTAATTTGAAAAAAATAACCATCAAATGTACGTTAAAGATGAAAGTAGTTTAAATTATTTAAATTGAGGTCTTACAACCAAAAATTCAATTTAAAATTTCCTATTAGCAGGTTATATGAATAATTAAAATTTGTAGTTTAACCTGAAGGAAATTTCTCCTACTGATGCTTAATAAAATATCTGAACTATGACTATCTCAGCTATTGCCTCCAGTTCTTCCTGATTCATGTATCTCATTAGCATGAGAAATCATCTTTCTCAAAACTAATTGCTTTCATTGAGAATCTTTTTATTTCTTCTTTACATTAAAATCAAATTATTTATTATCTTTTTAAAAAGCTTTTGTTGTTGTTGTTCAGTCACTAAGTCATGTCCAATCCTTTGTGACCCAATGGATGGCAATGCCATGCTTCCCTGTCCTTCATTATTTCCCAGAGTTTGTTCCGATTCATGCCCATTGAGTCAGTGGTGCCATCCAACCTCTGCTGCCCCCTCTTCCCATTGGCTTCAATCTTTCCCAGCATCAGTCTTTTCCAATGAGTTGGCTCTTCGCAAGTGGCCAAACTGTTGGAGCTTCAATTTCAGCATCGGTCCTTCCAATAAATATTCAGGGTTGATTTCCTTTAGAATTGACTGGTTTGATCTCCTTGATGTCCAAGGGACTCTCAAGTCTTCTCCAGCACCACAATCTGAAAGTATCAATTCTACAGCATTCATACTTCTTTATGGTCCAACTCTCACATCTGTATATGATTACTCTACATATATAGTAACTATATATATATATAGTTATGTATAACTATATATATATATATATATATATATATATATATATAATGAAAAACTATAGCTTTGACTATGCGGACCTCTGTTGGCAAAGTGATGTCTCTGCTTTTTAATACACTGTCTAGGTTTGTCATAGTTTTCCTTCCAAAGAACAAGCATCTTCTAATTTCATGGCTGCGGTCACCATCTGCAGTGATTTTGGAGCCCAAGAAGATAAAGTCTGTCACTGCTTCCACTTTCTCCTCATCTATTTGCCATGAAGTGATGGGACCAGATGCCATGATCTTAGTTTTTTGAATATTGAGATTTAAGCCAGTTTTTTAACTCTCCTTTTTCATCTTCATCAAGGGGGTTTTTGTTCCTCTTCACTTTCTGCTATTAGATTGGTATTATCTGTGTATCTGAGATTGTTGATATTTCTCCAGGAAATTTTGATTTCAGCTTGTGATTCATCCAGTCCAGCATTTCACAAAATGCACTCTGTATAGAAGTTAAATAAGCAGGGTGACAGTATACAGCTTTGTCTTACTCCTTTCCCAATTTTGAACCAGTCTGCTGTTCCATGTCTGGCTCTACATGTTGCTTTTTGACCTGCATACAGGTTCTCAGAAGACAGGTAAGTGAAAGTGAAGTGAAGTTGCTCAGTCGTGTCTGACTCTTTGTGGCCCCGTGGACTGTAGCCCACCACGCTCCTCTGTCCATGGGATTTTCCAGGCAAAAGTACTGGAGTGGGTTGCCATTTCCTTCTCCAGAGGATATTCCTGACCCAGGGATCAAACCCAGGTCTCCTGCATTGTAAGCAAGACGCTTTACCATCTGAGCCACCAGGGAAGTCCCACAGGAAGGAGACAGGTAAGCTGGCCTACTATTCCCATCTCTTTAAGAATTTTTCAGTTTGTTGGAAAAGGCAGAGGAACCAGAAATCAAATTTCCAACATTTGTTGGATCATAGAGAAAGCAAGGGAATTCCAGAAAAACATCTACTTTTGTTTCATTGACTACGCTAAAGCCTCTGACTGTGTGGATCACAGCAAACCGTGGAAAAAGCTTTATTGATGATAGCTGACATACAGATAATTTCACATATTTAACGTATACATTTTGATGAGTTTGGACATAGGCAAACATCCAGCAAAATCAAGGTATTAAACATAATTATTATTTCCAAATAATTTTTTGTTTTTTTCGTGGCTTTAAGGATGTGTGTGTGTTTGTGTGTGTGTGTTATATGTGTTAAGAAGTCTTGACATGAGATCTATCCACTTAACATATTTTGAAGTGCACAATGTGTGTATTAGTTGCTCTGTCACGTCTGACTCTTTGTGACCCCCATGGACTGTAGCCCACCAGGTTCCTCTGTCCATGGAATTCTCTAGGCAAGAATAGTAGAGTGGGTTGCCATTCCCTTCTCCAGGGGATCTTCCCTACCCAGGGATCGAACCCAGGTCTCCCACATTGCAGGCAGATTCTTTACCATCTGAGCCACCAGGGAAGCCCAATACCATATTATTAATTATAGGTGGAGAATATGGCACCCACCATCATTTGTTCAGAAAGCCTTATCATCATTTTAAAGACAGGTGCTTTCCTGCTGAATTATATTCTAGAATTATAATGAGAAAATTAAGATTTAAAATAATATTAATTAATTTTGCCATTTTGATTATATAATAACTAGAGAAGCCAAGACCCTGTCTATAGTTACAGCATGGAGAAACATTTTCAAGACCCAGTATATTTGCCCTCAGTATATTTCTGAGTGTCACAATACACCAGCTGCTGCTCCATATTGTCACTTCAGGTTTAATTAACTGTGGGGAGTGGTAGCAATAGTTGAAATTAGTTCATTAATACATGTATTCCTTTATTGTGCCCCAAACCTACTGGTGCAGATCATCTGAGTGTGATTAACTGCTTCAAGGAGTGTGGCTCACAATGCTGTTGGCAACAGCATTGGTCTGTGGACTATTGCTTCATCCAAAGATAATATAAACTTAGCTAAAATTTTACAGAATGACTTGTTAACACTGGATGCTAATGAGATGAATTATCTTGGATAAGAGTTAATAAACATCCTGAGCTTACTAATATTGCTTTGACATATCTATTCCATTTCCGTTAACATACTTCTGTTACACTGGTTTCTCTGCTATGAGTGTTAGTAAATTAGTAGAACAAAATAGAGAAGAAATTTAGACTCATCTTCAGTAAGCAAGGGCTTTCCTGGTGGCTCAGACAGTAAAGAATCCGCCTGCAATGCATGAGACCTGGGTTTGATCCCTGGGTCAGAAAGATCCCTGGAGAAGGAAATGGCAACCCACTCCAGTATTCTGGCCTGGAGAATTCCATGGACAGAGGAGCCTGGCAGGCTACAGTCCATGGGATCACAAAGAGTCAGACACAACTTAGCGACTGAACGACACCGATCTCTCATCTCTGGGAAGGTTTAGAATTAAGAAGAGAAATATTCAAGAGAATGAAGCACTTAATGGTAACATTTATTAAGGTAGAAGATCAGCACATGTTTTGGAGAAAGCTAGGGCCACCACCCTTCTTCACCTCTCTCCTTTCTGGTCAGGAGGATTTCCCTTGGCCCCTGGAGTGGGTAAGAGCTTCAGCTTCAGATCTGAATGGGCATGGGAATTAACCCTGCTGCCATCACTTCCCGAGGTGTAATCTTGCTTCTCTAAGCCTCAGTTTTCTCATCTGTATAATATTCCTCACCTGATAGCATCGTAAGGATTGGAGAACATGTGGAGTGTTGGTACAGAATAAGTGCTTGGTACAGAGGAATGGTTCTGGTTACCTGTTGCTGAGTAACAGACCACATCAAACTATTGGTGTTAAAACAACAATCATTTTTGTTAAGTTCATGGATTCTGTGGGCTAGGAATTCAAAAAAGGCACAGCAAGAACAACTGTTCTCTTCTTCATGATGTCTGGAGTCTCGGGTGGAGTGACTCATATTAGGGGGAGGGTGTGTAAACTGAATGTGTGGAGGCTGGAGAAGCTGGAGCCAGAGGATGTACTCTCACGATGGCCTCTTCACTAAGCATCCTGCGATGGCCCAAGAATGGACCCAGCTAGGATTGTTCACTGTAGCACTTACACTCAGCCTCTCCATGTGACTTGGCTTCTTTAGAGCATAGCAACATGAGGGGAGTCACACTTCTTACTGACAGCTCAGAGCTATGAATTGATATCAAAAGCTACTGGTAGTTTTAAAACATGACTCCAAATTCTTGGTACTCTTCCCATTAGGAAATTTCTGATGAGTCTTCTAAGGAAGGAATGAGTGAATACTCTAAAAGCTCCTAAAGTCTGTTATTTACTGCATGAGTGATGCAATAGGAGGAAGAGTGATAAAATAAATTCAGAATTTCTTCAGGTGGCTGGTGTGTCAATTTGGGATTTGAAGATTTTGGGTCTGGTCCCCAGTTCTCCTCAGCTCATAGTGATTCTTGGGTAGGTCTTTTCCAAGCCTCTCCTGGCTCCCTCCTGTCACATAGCTTCTGCCCCGAGGGCTGCTTCCGCCCTTGCTCTGACCGTGATGGCCACTGGCGAGCTCCATGCCTCTCCTACTGGCTCCCTGACTTCTGATCTGCAAGCCTCTTGGCTACTGCTCTGACTCCTTCTCTGCCTTCCACAAGTCCAGGATGGCTGTTTTCTTCTAAGGTCACAATAAAGTGAGGCTGGGAAACATAGGGCTTCCCTGGTGACTCAGATGATAAAGAATCCACCTGCAATGTGGGAGACTGGGTCTGATCCCTGGATTGGGAAGATCCCCTGGAGGAGGGCCCAGAAACCCACCCCAGTATTCTTCTCTGGAGAATCCCATGGACAGGGGAGCCTGGTGGGCTATAGTCCAGACCCCATTCCTGGCAGGATCGCAGAGAGTTGGACATAACTGGGCGACTAAGCACGGAATGGCACAGGAAACACAGGTGAGCTGTAGAGATTTGTGTGCAAATGCCAAGATTGTTGAGAAGGCTCCAGATTATCTGTTCAGCCTTCACTGTAAGGTCAGCACCAAGTAAAACTGTGTATTTGTTTCTTAAAACAGAGGTATCCTGAAGATACTGGAGACTGAAGACTGTAAAAGTAGAATTCTATCATTCTGCAAATGCACACTCACATTTGTTAATAGATATAATGATTCTTTTAAGAAGAATGTCATTCCATCTCTTGTTTTTCTTCTGGCAGGATCACTGATTATACTGCTAGCTAGTTAACCATTAAAGGACCTTCCTGCTGTGGTTTACTCTAAGAGTTAAGGTTTCTCCCTTTCTGCCTACTGAACTCACTGTGGATAGGAAATAATAAGGATGTGGCCAAGGTCATGGGCATTTCACACTGGTGTCTCCTGGTCACCCTAGGCATTCCTGACTCTTTTTAAGGTGACTATTTGCTGTTTAACCCAGAAGAATAAGAAGACTGAGTGGGCGAGTCTGTGGAAACCATCACCACATCTGAGGAGCATTTAGACCCTTTGTAAGTGGTCTCTGATATCAGGAGAAAATTGGGCAGTGGGGAGCCTAGAATTCAAGGGGACCCTTTCCCCAGAGCTCTGCTTTTGTGTGTCCTCTTGGCAGGCGTCGATTTTGCCTCTCAGCTTGTTAAGTGCCTGTACTCTGAGCCTCTTTCTTTACTTTGTAATTTTTATGGCAATGATAATTGAGCTTCATAGAATCTCCTGGAATCCTACAGGCTTTTGGATGCTGTCTCGTTGTTTAAGGTTAGGTTTAAGAGCTTCTTCTACATAAACTTGTTACTTTAGAAGTTGTTTTGAACTTTATTTGGAAATGACACACTGAGTCAGAATCAAAGCATTTAACGACATCTCCCTTAACTGAATATGGTAGGGAAGCGAATTTATCCAAGGAGCATGCTTGAGGAACAGATTTGCTGTTCAGTAAATCTGCAGATGGAGTCTGCTTAGTGGACTGTGCAGGCTGAGGACAAAAACTGAGCTGCTTGGGGGTTTCTAGGAGCTGCACGAATTGACTGGAAATAGAGGATTGAGGGGCAGAGAATATAGAGAACAGACTCTTGGTTGGGAAGACTCCTAGGAAGAGGGTGGAGACAGAACAGAGACTTAGTGCAGGAGGATGTTCAAGCCTAGCTGGGTGAGCTGTGATGTAAGCATCTCCTCTAGTTCAGTTCAGTTGCTCAGTCAAGTCCGACTTTTTGTCGGACTGCAGCACGCCAGGCCTCCCTGTCCATCACCAACTCCCAGAGTTTATTCAAACTCATGTCCATTGAGTCGTTGATGCCATCCAACAATCTCATTATCCTCTGTCATCCCCTTCTCCTCCTGCTCTCAATCATTCCCAGCTTCAGGGTCTTTTCCAATGAGTTAGTTCTTCGCATCAGGTGGCCAAAGTGTTAGAGTTTCAGCTTCAACATCAGTCTTTCCAATGAATATTCAGGACTGATCTCCTGTAGGATGGACTGGTTGGATCCCCTAACAGTCCAAGGGACTCTCAAGAGTCTTCTCCAACACCACAGTTCAAAAGCATCAATTCTTCATCATTCAGCTTTCTTTATAGTCCAACTCTCACATCCATACATGACCACTGGAAAAACCATAGCTTTGACTAGACAGACCTTTGTTGGTAAAGTAATGTCTCTGCTTTTTAATATGCTGTCTAGGCTGGTCATAACTTTTCTTCCAAGGAGCAGGCATCTTTTTATTTCATGGCTGTAGTCACCATCTGCAGTGATTTTGGAGCCCCCCAAAATAAAGTTTGTCACTGTTTCCACTGTTTCCCCATCTACTTGCCATAAAGTGATGGGACCAGATGCCATGATCTTAGTTTTTTGAATGTTGAGTTTTAAACCAACTTTTTCACTCTCCTGTTTCACTTCTATCAAGAGGCTATTTAGTTCTTCTTCACTTTCTGCCATAAGGGTAGTGTCATATGCATATCTGAGGTTTTTGATATTTCTCCTGGCAATCTTGATTCCAGCTTGTGCTTCATCCAGTCCAGTGTTTTTCATGATGTACTCTGCATATAAGTTAAATAGGCAGGGTGACAACATACAGCTTTGACATACTCCTTTCCCAATTTGGAACCAACGTCTTCTTAGTCTCTACATAAAATCTTTAAAATTGGTTTTATCATTAGACTTTTTCCACAAAATAACCTTTTAATTTAAGGTGAGTTTTAGATTTGCATTTAGATTTAGATTACAATAGAAGAGTTTTGAAAACTACAAAATCCAGTTCCTCCAAATCCAGTTCCCCTAATAGTAACATCTTTTGTTAGGATAACACTTTTGTCTCAATGAATGAGCCAATGTTGACAGGTTATTGTTAACTAAAATCCATACTTTCTTTAAACTTCCTTTTTAAAGCTAATATATTTTCTTTTCTGTTCCAGGATCCCATTCAAGGTCCCACATCACTTTCAGTTGTCATGTCTTCTTTGGCTCCTCTTGGCTGTGACAGTTTCAGAGTTTCCTTGCTTTTTATTACCTTGACAGTTTTTTAAAAAAATTGAAGTATAGTTCACTTACAAGATTATATTAGTTTCAGGTGTATAACATAGTAATTTGGTATTTAAAATTATATAATATTATTATATCATATAAAATTATATAATATATAAGACTTTATATATTATATATAAAATATATATTATTTATAGATGATACTCCAAACAAAGTTGTTATAAAATATTGACTGTATCCCTTATGCTGTACATTGCATCCTTGTAATTTAATTATTTTATATCTAGTAGTTTGTGCCTCTTAATCACCTTCACCTCTTTTGCCCCTCTGCCTACCCTTGACCTTGACAGTTTTCCAAACCCAACATGCATTACTTTTGCAGTCAGGAAAGTGATGCTCTGCTGAACATTCAACTTGTATTTAGGCAGTTAGACATTCTGACTTGTTTGCAGTACTTCTGTAATGATTTTTCAATTTCATCATAGTAAATGCCTTACATCTATTGACACAGCATATTTCCTCTCAGCATCATCTACTTAGACCCCATAAAAATCCTCAGAGATGATATTTTTGCCTAGCACTGAGAGCTGTACAGAACAGAAGATGAAAAGCCTGGCAGGTTTCTGTCCTATTTGATAGACTGAAAAATGTGACTCTGGGGATAGGCTGTGATTCACCAGGGCTAAGCAAAGAGCACAGGCTGGGATGAGTCCCAAGAAGCCCCAAGTTCTAGTTGACTAATCAGATATCTAGACATGGTCTTCAGAATATCCACTTCAGTGTAAAGTGATTACTTGGAGACTGAGACTTCAGTCAACAAATAATGAAGCATGTTCAGTATAATGTATGTTCATAGGGAAATGGTTGAAACTCAAGTGCAAGGAGAAAGAATTACGCAAAAACATTTTCCTGCCTCTTACTATATGCTTGCATTTATTTGTTGGAAAATCCATCAATTGATTTGTGGATTTTTGGTTAGGACAGTGCAATCAAAGACCCCCATTGTATTTAGGTTGGAATATATTAATAAATCAGTATCTAACAAAGATATCTTGTGTTAAAATTTCAAGGTTTCTTTACAATCTTAGCATTTAAAAGATTGATGCAAACTTGATTTTCATTTAGGAAAGGAAACTAACAAGAAAACTAAGAGTGATTCTACTTGAATTCTTGAAAATACTATTTTTTACTCGATGGGCATTATCTCTTGTTACTCTCCAAGTTCTTTTTTCTTTTGGAAGCCTTTGTTTCACTGAGTTTAACAGCTTCTATTAGAATTTATCACATAAAGCTGCAGTATAAGTAAGTAAAAATAATTTCCATAATAGTGTTTAATTGGGAAGATAATATTCATATATAGCTCCATCTGATTCTGAACAGATCATCAATAATAGTAAAAATTATTTAAAGTTATTTTTCTTATTTTGTAAACCTTAAAGTGGATCACTGAATTTCTAGAAAATAAAATATATGATCTTATCATGGTGTATACAGATTTTTGTAGGAGGCTGATTTCATGCATACCCTCAAATAATGCATCTTTGAAGCACATAAACATATTCTTATTAATAACACTGTAAAGTGCCCATAATCAGGCATTGTGGAGACTTGCCAAGTGCAGTTTGAATCATCTTGACTTTTCTTTTTTTGTTTTTCTTTCAAGTTGTTTTTATAAAAAAGGTAAAAAATTTATTGTGGTAGAAGTCATATAAAATATACTATTTTAACCATATTTAACTATAGTTCAGTGGCACTAAGTACATTCACATTGTTGTGAAACACTCACCATCATCCATCTCCCAAATTTTTCACCTTCGTAAACTGAAACTCTGTCCCCATTGAACACTAAGTCCTCATTCCCTCTTCCCACCCCCTAGCCCCTGGCCCCTGGCGTCTACCAATGCACCTTCTCTATGAATTTGACTTTTCTTGGTACCTTCAGGTGCATTTTCCTGATTCAAGTAGAGTACAGTCAGTAGCTCAGCATTTCTCCTTCTTTATTGATTGTTTTCTCTCTGCCACTGTGACCTTGTCCCCACTAATTGGCTCTAGAAGGGGATGGGATTGATCTAGGGTACGGAGATGACCCTATTCTACACATTTTCAGCCAGTAACTATTACACCACCAGAGGCACCAGAGTTCCCTTTGGTAACATTTTGAACACTGAATTTTTAGATAGCATGCATTCTCAGAATGTGGAATAATGGAAAAAAAGTATTGGCAGCTGGCAGGCCTTGTGCCATGCTGAGCCTACCCACCCTGGAGTAAGTTTCACAAATCTATGGGCAGCTCCACAACTACTCATCAGGCTTACAGAAGCATCGTGGGGCTGAGTAATGAGCCTAATTATGCTCTGTCTCCAGCTGTCATGTTTTGGATTTCAGTTTTGGATGTATGATTGCATAGTCTCCATACCATATTGGAGTAATCCATTATTTGAGTTCACGTTCTATGCACTGAGCGTCTCTTCTGACTGTAGTCTCTCAGACAGTATACAAAATCTGGTGACTCAAGAGTTTTGAGTCTCACATGTGGATGTGACCTACGCTATGTATCTCTGACCCGGACTAGCATGTTTCTTATGTGGCTTTCTCTAAGACATAAAGCTTCTTTCCCAGTGAAATAAAATGGCTTCCAATATTTTAGTGTTGATAGGGAGAAGTGACAAGGACAATTAGTCTTGGAAGCTGGAGAGATTGTCACTCTGAGAGATTACTCAAGTAATCTTACTACCAATGCATCTCCGTGGTTTCGGATGTATTTCAAAACACAAGCATCTCCTGTCTTAGGTTTAAGCAGAAACTTGCAGCAAATGTTACCCCTTTGACAGTAGATGTGTTCTAACATGATGTGTTCTAATCTTGATCTATTCAATTAATTTTAACCATTATAACAAGCACCTCCCTATTTCTTTTGGGCCTAACAATATTAGAGATATGGAAAAATGTTCTTCTTTCATATAGTTAGCTCAGTCTTCAACTTTGCATCTAGACCTTTCTCCATTGTTTTTGCAAATGACATTGAAATAGATTCTAGGCTTTCTTTTTCCCTTAGTCCACTCTGCTCTATTTTAAACGCTAGGAACTGCTCACTGGATATGTATACCAAACATTCTGATTCTGTGATCATTACAATAAACAAAGTCTGATGCCAGGTTCAGAAAATGGCAGTTGGTCACATCTCCACTCAAGATGAGCCTCTCTCTTACAGAATGGAGCACAGTGCAATGTAACATCAGAGGCTATTTTTACTATGTGACACATTTGCATCCTATTACAGTCTCTTTTTTCATGGGCACTCCTTTACTAGATGAACTACCTCATCAGTGTCAGTCAGTGCTTTTCAGAGTAGGGACATACTCACTGCTTTTTGGGTCATGAGTCATGTGTCTTCTTGATTCCTTGAAGCATGTTTACCTCTAAAATAACATCAGAGGAGCCCAAATTCTGGCTGAAGATTGCTATTGGCTGTTCTACCTTGAAAAGTCATTCAGTAATTCTTGCATTTATTCATTCAATAAACATTTATTGAATACCTTCAGATGCCAGCCACTATGCCAAGCATTGGTGATACAATGATGAGAATAAAACTACACCATCTCTGTCCTCAAGGAGCTTGCTCTCTACCCTACTGGGTTGGTCGTTAATCAAACAAATAACTAGAAACTTCTTAAGTGTGGCAAGTGCCATTAGGTTAGGGAAGCATTTCCTGATAAGTGATGATTGAAATGAAAACTGAAAAACAGATGGGATTTGACTAGTTAAAGAGAGAGGTAAGTAAAAATGAAAGTGTTAGTTGCTTGGTCGTGTCCGACTCTTTTCGACACAATGGACTGTAGCCCGCCAGGCTCCTCTGCCCATGGAATTCTCCAGGCAAGAATACTGGAGTGGGTTGCTATGTTCTTCTCCAGGGAACCTTCCTAACCCAGAGATTGAACCCAGATCTCCTGCATTGCAGGCAGAGTCTTTACTGTCTGAGCCACCAGGAGAGTCTAAACTGTTAGTTGCTCAGTTGTGTCCAATTTTCTGTGACTCTATGGAGTATAGCCCGCCAGGCTCTTCTGTCTGTGGGATTCTGCCGGGAGCCGGCATATTGCATATTGAGTGCATATTGCATATTGAGTGCAGCACTTTCCACAGCATCATCTTTCAGGATCTGGAATAGCTCAACTGGAATTCTATCACTGCCGGCAGCCAGCGTGAGGAACTCCGCCCATGACAAAGGTCATGAGGAAGGAGGCTTGGCATACGCAAAGGCGGGATCAAGCCTCAGGAGTCCCCCTGGAAATTCTCGAGCATCTACCCCCAAAATCAGAGTCTGCCTACTTTCTGCTTTGTGCTTTCACCTACACCTCTGACTTTACGGGGGGCTGTCCCCCACTACCTCTCTCTGAAAAAAGAGTTAGCTTACAGCTCCAGTTAATAATTCCTGGGTGTGACAGTGTTTCAACCTACAAACTCCTTTGGAAATCCTCTAGCCTGCCTGAATAGGTTTTTCCGGCCACATGTGATTGTTCAGAGCCTCCCAACTGTGAGAGGCAGGAGATGTTCTAAACTGTCTAAACACAGATTCCTTTGAGTAGTTAAAAGATTGATTAGAAATTGTATTGGTGAAAGGTTTTTTCACTTATTGGGCCAATGTTTGCTGCTAAGTCTCCATACTCCTTACCTACTGTGTCCTTGGCAGTATATTGATTGATATAATGGGTGTATAGAAATGTAAGTAGTAGCTTTAATGTTTGTAACCTTGGACCCTTGAGTTAATTCTTTTTCTTGTTATAGCCCACCACACCTTTGCTCTGTAGGAATGCAACTTTATCTAATGCTTTTGGAGGGTGGCTCCTGACCAATCACCTTTAGAGAAAAATAAGTTTTCTGAAGAAAGGGTCTTAAAATGTTAACAGGCCTCCAGGCCAGAAGATGATGCAAATCACCTAAGCTTTTGCATATGATAAGTTTGCAGGAAGAAAGCCTGGCTTGCTGCATGACTCTACCCCTTCCCCCATTATCCTCTATGCATAACTTAAGGTATAAAAACTACTTTGGAAAATAAAGTGCAGGCCTTGTTCACCGAAACTTGGTCTCACCATGTCGTTCTTTCTCTTACCTTCTGGCTGAATTATTCAGCCTCTTTTCTCCACTGAATTTCCTCACTGAGCTATCCTTATTTCAGCCTCTTTTCTCCACTGAATTTCCTCACTGAGCTATCCTTATTCTATTACTCTTTATATCCTTAATTAACATTTAATTAAGCAATTGTTTCCTGATCTTCGCCTACGCCGTCTCTCCTTCAAATACCCTGGATCAGCCGGGGCTGGACCCTGGCAGGATTCTCCAGGCAAGATTACTGGAGTGGGTAGCTAGCCATTCCCTTCTCCTGGGGATCTTCCCAACCCAGGGATTGAACCTCGCTCTAAGCCACCAAGGAAGCCCAAGTGAAGACAGAGGTAAAGATATTCCCAGATAGTGGCAACTACATGTTCAAAGGCCCTGTAGTAAGAGAAAGCAAGGTGTGATCCGAACTTTCTGGGTTCTGGGGAGGGTGTGGTCCAAGATAAAGTTGGAAAGCTGGGCAGGGGCCAAATCATGCAGGGCCTTATGATCATGATAAAGATTTGGTATTTATTTTCAAAGCAATGGGAAGCCACTGAAGTGCTTGGCAGACAGCAAAAGTGATAAAGTCATCAAATTTGTATTTTGAAAAAATCATCAGTTTGTATAGGATAGAGGAAGGTGAGAGCTAAGATGTAAGTATGCAACCTGTCTGATTAGACTGTTGAAGTAATCCAGGTGAGAAATGAAGGAAACAGGCTACGGGGGTGGATATAGAGAGAAGAGGGTGGATGTCAGATGTATTTAGGACTCAGTGGTGGTTTGAATATGAGAAAT
Source organism: Bos mutus (assembly GCF_027580195.1). Taxonomy (NCBI): domain Eukaryota; kingdom Metazoa; phylum Chordata; class Mammalia; order Artiodactyla; family Bovidae; genus Bos; species Bos mutus. The sequence goes on along the minus strand of NC_091622.1, from coordinate 57,044,889 downwards.
GAGCAAATAGAGATTTCAAGGATGAACACAGGAAGACTATGGAGGGATCAAAGTCATCTCCATGAGTATTTAATTTTCATCTTTTCAGGTTCCCTTGATATTATGGTGTTTTTTTTGTTGTTGTTTATTTTTTTGACAGACTGCTCTTGCCTTGAAACATTAGGGAACTGAGATTTTCTGGGGAGAATTTAGTTTACAGTCAATGTAGCTGTTAATTATCACATGAAGGACATCAGAGTCTTAGTGAGGGTGATTCATTGGGAAGACCAAATATATAGGTTATTAAAAAAAAAAAAATTGTTGGTCACCCTGTGTGTCATGTGGGACTTTGGTTCCCTGACTAGAGACTGAACCTTATCCCCTGCACTGGGAGCATGGGGTCTTAACTACCAGACAATCAGGGAAGTCCCCAAACACAAAATGTTTATCAAGTGATAAACATTTCCTACAGAAACTGGCAGTTTGCAAACGTGTCAACCACCTTCATCCCATCCTCACTCGAAAAACTGGTAAATTCCCTCTGACCCATGTGGCCATAAGTTCCTTTCTGTTTTTGATGTCTGCTTTGGTAATCGTAGCTTCCTTTTGACCTATGGCAAAGAAACTCAATCAGATGGATCCATCAGTGAATAAGACTTTCTCAAAAAAAAAAAAAAAAAAGACTTTCTCCAGCTGTAAAACCACAAATCTTAGGACTTCGTTAGGGGTGTAGTGGATGAGAATCCACCTGCCAATGCAGGATAAGGTTCGATCCCTGGTCCAGGAGGATTCCACATGCTGTGGAGTCGCCAAGCCTGTGTGCCACAACTACTGAGCCTGTAACTCTAAAGCCCACGAGCTGCAGCTCCCAAGCCCTCACGCCGCAACTACTGAAGCCCATGCACCCTAGAGCCTGTGCTTTGCAACAGGAGAAGCCGCCTCAATGAAAAGCCTGTGCACTGCAACAAGGAGTAGCCCCTGCTTGCCACAACTAGAGAAAGCCCGGGCAAAGCAATGAAGACCTATGGCAGCCAAAAATAAATTAAAAAAAAATTTTAAACCCTGCATCATCATCTGTAGATGATCTATCTAGCCAGTCAATTGTCCACCTTCCTCATAAAATAAATATACCATCTCAGGTAGCGTTGTTTTTGTTTTCTGAGGAAGGGTGACCCTGGAGAAGGTGCTGGATTAACAAATGTTACAGGTATTGTGGCCTTTTTATCCCCTAGTCCCAGCCTTGGGATTGCTAAACAGAACTCTCTATGTTATGTTTTCTCTTCCTGAGACCTCTACTGTGGATAGTTCATTTGGGAGTAAGACAGATTTGCCTGAGAGCTTTATCAAACCAGTATCTCGGAAGACAGATTGCTAAGGCTGCTTATTCCATATTTTTCTTCCAATGACATTCAACAACTCCGAGAACTTAAACCCACAAGGAATGCACTGTCCCCACTGGAAAACACTAAGACTACGGGTGCTTTGCCAACCTCGGTCCTTCGGACTATTGCAGGAAGCAGCTGGGGTCACATTACCAAATGTTTACTGAACATTTACTATATGCCAGGCACAGTGATATGTGTTTTATGTGCATTTAAACATTTTATTGATGTATAACATGTAGTAAAGGTGCATGATGCAGTGGTAAAGAATCTGCCCGCCAATGTAAGAGGCTTGATGAGACAGCGGTTTGATCCCTGAGTTGGGAAGATCTCTAGAGAAGGACATGGCAACCCACTTGAGTATTCTTGCTTGGAAAATTCCATGGACAGAGGAGCCTGGTGGGCTACAGTCCATGGAGTTGCAAAGAGTCAGACATGACTGAGCACGCACACACACACACACACACACACACACACAACACACAGTAAAGGTACATCTTTATCATATAGTGTAAATTGTATTATAAAGACTGTATACAATCTTTATTGTATAGTGTAACTCTCAGTGAAATTTTATATATATATGCACTGTGTAACCACCACCTAGATCACGATATAACATATTTCCAACATCCAGTAAGACTCCTTCATTCCCAGACAATACCTTTACCTCCCCCCATGATAAACATTTTTCTGACCTCTATCACCAGAGTTTAGTTTTGCCTGTTCTTGAACTTTTACATAAATGGAATCACACAGTGTGTATATGAGAGTCATCAATGTTGTAACATGTAGCAGTAGTTCATTCAGTTTTTATTGCTATATGCTTTTCCATGTTTATATCATAATTTATTCATACATGGTCCTTTTGATGAGCCATTTGACTTATTTTGAGTTTCAGGCTATTTTAAATAAAGTTATGACTATTATCAAAATCTTTTTTGGTGAATATCTTTTGGATATATACCTTTGAGTGGAATCACTGGATCATGAAATACATTTAGTACATATTAGTGTGTGCTCAGTCCCTCAGTCATGTCCAACTCTTTGTGACCCCATGGGCTGTGGCTCACCAGGCTCCTCTGTCCATGGACTTCTCCAGGCAAGAATACTGGAGCGGGTTGCTGTTCCCTTCTCCAGGGGATCTTCCCAACCCAGGGATCGAACCCAGATCCCCTGCGTTGCAGGTGGATTCTTTACTGTCTGAGCCACCAGGGAAGCCTGTTTGCCTATCTGTATTTTCCTTCCACTCTTCCAGAACAAACAACCCATGGAAATTGAACTATCCCAAGTTCCTTAATGATCTCCTGCTGCTGCTGTTAAGTCGCTTCAGTCGTGTCTGACTCTGTGTGACCCCATAGACAGCAGCCCACCAGGCTCTCCCGTTCCTGGGATTCTCCAGGCAAGAACACTGGAGTGGGTTGCCATTTCCTTCTCTGTTGGGGGCCAGAGTGAGGTACTCCGCCTGTGACAAAGGTCATGAGGAAGGAGGCTCGACATACGCAAAGGCGGGATGGAGCCTCAGGAGTCCCCCTGGAACTCCTCGAGCATCTACCCCCATAACCAGAGCCTGCCTACTTTACTACTTTGTGCTCTTACCTACACCTCTGACTTTACGGGGGGCTGTCCCCCACCACCTCTTTCGGAGAAGGAGTTAACCTAGAGCTCCAGTTAATAATAATTCCTGGGCGTGATAAGAGTGTTTTAACCTACAAACTCCTCTGAAGGTTCTCTAGCCTGCCTGACAGGCTCGTCCAGCCACATGTGATTGCTCACAGCCTCCCAACCGTGAGAGGCACAAGATGCTTTAAACCCTCTAAAAACAGGTTCTTTAGAGAAGTAGAAAACTATTAGTATAAGTATAATGGGCTGATTAGAAATTGTGTTGGTGAAGGGTTTTTCATTTGTTGAGCCAATGTTTGTTGCTAAGTCTCCACATCCCCTGCCCTTACACACATTAATGAATATATAGAAGAAATAAGTATTAACCTTTGATATTAATCACGTTAGACCTTAGGCTAAGTAAATTCTTTCCTTAACTAAAACCCACTACACCCTCACCCTGTAGGAATGTAACTTTACTTGGGTGGCGTCTGTTTTGAGACTAATCAGCCCTGGAGAAATAAGTGTCCTGACTGACTGACCGCTATCACAAGGAGAGGGTCGTAAATTGTCAGCAGGCCCCCCTGGCCAGAAGATGATGTAACACCCCTAAGACCTCTGTATACATTTGTGTGAAGCACCTGACTTTAATAAAAGTCAGGACTGCTGTCCCCACGTGACTTTTGTATAACATCTCAGTGTATAAAAACAGACTCTGGAAAATAAAGAATTGGGATCAGTTTCTCGAAATACTGGTCTCCCCATGTCGCTCTCTCTCTCGGAACCCACCATGCTTACTAATTATGCCTGGGCTTCTAAGATCCGACCGGGGAGGCCTCAGTGTCTCCTCTCCTTCGGGAGAACGGAAGGACGCCTGCGGCCTACGTAAGTGGTGCAAACTTCTTGTCTTGAAGTTTTATTGGTCTCCCGCGTAAACCAAGCTACTCAGCCTCTTTTCTCCACTGAATTTTCCTACTGAGCTATCCTTATTCTATTACTCTTTATATCCTTAATTAACGTTTAATTAAGCAATTGTTTCCTGATCTTCGCCTATGCCGTCTCTCCTTCGAATACCCTGGATCAGCCGGGGCTGGTCCCGGCACTTCTCCAATGCATGAAAGTGAAAAGTGAAAGTGAAGTCACTCAGTTGTGTCCCACTCAGCGATCCCATGGACTGCAGCCCACTAGGCTCCTCTGTCCATGGGATTTTCCAGGCAAGAGTACTAGAGTGGGGTGCCATTGCCTTCTCCTAAGACATCTTAAAGGAGAGGAAGTTTCTTAGATATGTTTGACTGAAGTTAGGTACAAACACAAAAGAGTTTTTGTTTCATGTTTTTGCTGCTATTATTGTTGTTATTTGGTTAGGTTTGCTTTGGTCTCCAGGAAGATTAATAGGGTAAGGAAAAAGAAACCTCCTGTTTCCAATCCAAATGACCCTAAAAGTGGGTCCTATTTTTAGGATTGAATGTGAATAACTATACAGTGTTAAGCCCAACAATGAACGGGTCTGTAAGACAGGAGTATAAAACTACCAGTTCTGTGTACTTCACCAGATTGTCGTGAGGATAAAGTGAGCTAATGAACGGAAGTCAACTCTGAGAGCTGTGACCGCAATGTTTCTTTACTGAAAGCAGCCGGTCCCTACAAAAGGCAAGCCCACGGACAGAGTAGAAAAGAGAGCCATTCACTAGCCAGAGCTTATCTTAGGAAAACTTCATGATCCCAATAATGTCATCATGCACAAACACCTATATTTTTATCTCAACTGTGCCACCAGGCATTTGGGAATCTGCCAGCTTTTTGCAGTTGTTCTTTTCCTCACATGAACTACTAGGTAATTCAAGTTAAGTGACTCACTGGAGGAAAGAGGCAATTCAGGACTGTGCAAACTCATTTTGCAAGTTTTCTGTTGATACAAGTAAGAGGTGAAAGGTAGGATGGTGCTTTCTAAGATAATCGTCTTTCATCAATTCAGAACAATTTCAGTCCTTAATTAGTTACGGAGTATGACAAAGTAATTACGTTATTTCCTTTAACTTCTTGCTTTGCTTAATGACAATATAGTAGAGTGATTGAATTTTCTCTCTAGTTACTAAATGACAGACTCAAAAAAAAATCCTGATATCAAAAGAAAGCATAAACTCTAATCAGGGACACATTGAAAAATGGTTAATATTTATTGAGCTCAAACTGTGTGTCAGACAGTTTTTAAAGTGTCATACAGAGTTAACCCATTCAACTCCCATGACAGTTCTGTGAGTGAGATATAATCATTTTCTTTTCTCTAAGAGAAACAAGAGGCATAGGAGAGTGTGGAGATGCAGAATTTAACCAATTTAGTTGGATGTCAGAATCTGCCCTTGGAATCTTACGTTATTTCATGTCTATAAAATACAAGATTGAATGTTAAAACAGTCCTAGAGACAGCTCACTCGTAGCTGTAGGTGTTATAACTTTGCTCTTGTGTCCACTCTAAGAGTAACCACAGTAAAATGACCGTGGGCAAAACAGTATCTGTGCAGACATTTCAGAGAGAGTGGTTCTTCAGAGGAAAACAATCCTTCTTAGACTTCATCAGTGAAGATACTGAGAAACTGCAGGTGGAGAGGCATTCTTTTTTTAATATATAATTTTATTTATTTTTGGCTGTTCTAGATTGTCGTTGCTGTGCAGGTTTTTCTCAAGTTACGACGAGCAGGGGCTACTCTCTAATTGTGGTGTGCAGGCTTCTCATTCAGGTGGCTTCTCTTGTTGCCGAGCAGGGTCTCCAGGGCATGTGGGCTTCAGTAGTTGTGGAATGCGGGCTTGAGCAGTTGTGGCTCCTGGGCTCTAGAGCACAGGCTCAGTAGTTGTGGCGCCTGGGCTTAGTTACTCTGCAGCATGTGGAATCTTCCTGGACCATGGGTGGAACCTGTGTCTCCTTCTTTGGCAGGAGGATTCTTTCCCACTGAGCCATCGGGGAACCCCGAGGGAAATTCTTGATGTTACAAGGTGATACAATGGATTACCTCTCCAAGGCAAACAAGCTGGTACCTGAGTTGCAGTGAAAGCCAAAAAGGGGTCAGCAAGTGATATAGCACAAAGGCAGTTAAAGGGGAATGAAGACAAGCCTTCAACCATATCTGGGGAAAGTTTCCTCCCATTCTTTTCATATGGAAAACATTTGGGATGAACTTTAGAACTAGACAGTATGTTAGTTATGGTGGATGTGTATGTAGCTCCATTCATATCCCCTTGGAGCACTTATTTTTTTTACCAGATTTCAACTTAGGGAACTTGCAGCTCTTTGTCTCAGCCCTAAGGACTTCCTTGAGTATCAAGAGGTGCTGGGGATTTAACCACCATCACCATTAACAACCCACCACCTCTCCCACACACGTTGCCCAGCAGGTTCCCAGCAATGGGCAATGGGAGATGGTGGATATGTAACCCAGTTCCCCTGCCTCTCAGCAGAAGACTCAGATATGCCCTTCACTGTCTCCCAGGGTCCCCAGGAGGACTGAGTCCCGGCAACACTTACTTGAAAACATACCATTTATTGGCTTCCTATCTCTCTTCCCTGTTGACCTGTCAGGATTTCCTGAGATGAACTCCCAACTGAATCAATTGTTTCAGCGTCTGTGTTTAGGGAAACCCAAACCAAGCTAGTGTGTTGACACATATTTAATTAGGGCTTAGAAAGCTGTGTAATTCTTATTCCATAGTTTGTATCTAGTCCCAGTCAAACAGCTCAGGCATTGTTCTTGCTGGTCAATATTTGAACTGGATGGTCCTGACAAATGTCCTACAACTTCTCAGACTCAGATTTGGGCAGGTTGGTCACTGAACTAATATCTTCTGAAGACTAGAATATTCTGTCTGGATTGTCTAAGCTTATGTAACTGACTGAGTGTTTCCTAGCTCTTAGTTAATTTTTCCCAGTTTTCAAGAAATGTTGGTGGAATTATTTTACTGGTTCAACCATCAGCTTCAAGATAGCAAGAGCCTTATCCATCTTGCCCATAGCTGTGATAGCCCATAGTTCCCTGAAAAATGTCCAGTGCGTAGAAGATATTTAACAGACATTAGTGAGTGAATTTCTTGGAAAGATTAAATACTTTTAAAATGTTGCACAAGCACCTCATTTGATATAAATTATTAAATTCAGCTTCTTATTAAAAATGTTTATAGGGACTTCCCTGGCTGTCCACTGGTTAAGTCCAGTGGTTAAGACTCTGTGCTTCCAACGCAGGGGATGTAGATTTGATGCCTGGTTGGGAAACTAAGATCCCACATGCTGGGCAGCGAGGCCAAAAAAAAACCAAAACCAAAACCAAACTGTATGTTTATCAAGTGTACAACATGTATCATTAGACTGGGGGCTTCCCTGGTGGCTCAGATGGTAAAGAATCCACCTGCAATGTGGGAGACCTGGGTTCAATTCCTGAGTTTGGAAGATCCCCTGGAGGAGGGCATGGCAACCCACTCCAGTATTCTTGCCTGGAAAATCCCCATGAACAGAGGAGCAGAAGCCTAGTGGGCTACAGTCCATGGGGTTGCAAAGAGCTGGACGTGACTGAGTGACTAAGCACACACATCATTAGACTAGATAATAGGTATGAAAGTTATTGGAAAGGTAGTTGGCAATCGCTATTGTTGGGACTAACAGTTAATGAACATGTTCTAATTACCATAAACTTTGGACACTCTTGGTGTAAGACAGATTTGGGTTCATGGCATTTGCTACCTGCGTACTTTGGGTAAATTCCTGACATTTTTGAGGCCAAGGATTTTTATCTGTAAATTGCTAAACACTGTGTTCTATTGAAGCAAAGATGTCATGAGTTATAAGATGCATCATTATTTTAAGCACCATTAAGAAATTTAAAAAGCAGCCAATTAAACTGTAGTAATATGCTTTCTTATGTTGGTTTTAAAATGCATCCAAAATTCAGAGATGTTAAAATATGAACAAAGATACATTTTGGAGTTAATACAATATGAAACAATAAGTACCTTAAGAAGTTATTGGTTAAAATGGATATTTTATAATATAATATAATAATATATAGTAAATATATATATATGTGTAAAGCATATATAGAAGATAATGAACAAATTATTTCTTCCTTGCTTTGATTAAATCCTTAGTAAACAATTTACATGTTTGAAAAATGCTAATTTCATACTATTATATTCAACCACATAGAGGAAAGGAAGTGTACGAATACTGAAAAAGTTTATTGCTTGAAAAAACAAGAGCTACGCAAACAGTTGAACCTTGATATATCGGATAATTGATGAGGCAAAATATGGGAGAAAAGAGCATTAAACTCTGAAGTGAAAACCATGTCAAATAAATTTAGAAAATAATTAGTGAGGACTAGAGAAGTAACCATGCTCCCAACTTTAATGGAACCAAAATTCTGCACTTGAGACCCTCCCAGAGATCTTCCCTATGTATCTGTATTCTTTAGCATATCCTATAATAAACTGGCAAATGTAAACAAACAAACAAACAAAAAACACAACTGTGCTTTGCAATTGTGAAAATACTAAAAAAATCAATAAACCAATTCTATTCAGTATTTTTAAATAGAAATATTTTACATTTGAGACTGCTTCATATTTTTCAGCATTCTGAACCAACCCATTGGAGCAGTGATGTGTAAGAAAAGAAGAAAGATATAGGAATAAAATGTTAGGAGCACTCCCTCTAAAATCAAGAAATCAAAATAAAGATGCCACTATCAACACTTTGAGTCTATGCAACATTGAACTAGAGGTTGAACCAGAATAATAAGGCAAAGTTTAAAAGTTATAAGGATTAGAAAAGAAAAAACAAAGCTATAATCAAAACTGTAATCATAATATAATTATCTGCACACAAACAAACAAGAAGCACCAAAAACTCACAAGGAACTATAAAAACATTTATATTTTTATACAGTAGTGACAGTTTAAAAAATCATATTGAAAATAAAAGAATATGCAATAGCCACAGAAGGAAAATTAAGGTAATTATGAAAAAAAATCTAACGAATTTGGTTAAGGTGGCTCACAGGTAAAGAGTCAGCCTGCCAATTTAGGAGACATGGGTTTGATCCCTGGATCGGGAAGATCCCTTGGAGAAGAAAACCACACTCCACTCCATTATTCTTGCCTGGGAAACCCCATGGACAGAGGAGCCTGGTGGACTATAGTCCATGGAGTTGCAAAGGAGTCAGACACAACTTAGACTAAAATGACAACAAATGAAAAAAATCTAACAAATTTGGGCAAAACCTTTAGAAAGAAAATCATAAAAATTTATTTAAAAACACAAAATTAGGCCTAAATAAGTGTAGAATTATATCATGTAATGGCAAAGAAGACATAACATAGTATGTCATATTTCCTCAAATTTAATCTATGGGAAACCTCTAGTTTCAATCCAAATTCCAATAGGTTTTCAAGATCCTTGAAAACCTGATACTAAAACTTAAATAAAAAAGCAAATTGCTAAAAATAAGAAGAGTGGAAATTTGCTATAATAAATATCAAAACTTAGTACAAAGCTACAATAATTAGAGGCTATAGGGCTGCTTGCTCAGCCGTACAGTCTGCCTGCAATGCAGGATCCCTAGGTTGGGAAGATTCCCCCGGAGAAAGAAATGGCAACCCACTCCAGTATTCTTGTTTGCGTAATCTCCTGGACAGAGGAGTCTAGTGGGCCACAGTCCATGGGGTTGCAAAGAGTCAGACATGACTTAGTGACTAAACTACCACCACCATAATGCTGGTATGGATGTTGACAAAGAGATCAATGGAACAGAACAGAAAACTCAGGTATAGATAAAATGCTGATGTAAGCTTGATACATGATAGCTGTAGCAAGTCAGATCAGTGGGCAAAGGAGAGTGTACTCCATAAACGGTGCCAGGATCTGGAGTTTTTCCCTATGGAAAAAAGTGAAAGTTGGATCCCGTTCATAACAAATACAAAAATTAATTCCTTGTATGTTAAGCACCAAAATGTGAAAAACAAAACTTTAAGAATACTAGAAGAGAATATTTAGTATATAGAAAGATATCACAAACAAGATATTAAAAAAATACATGTACACCAAAAACACAAGAAAAAAACTACGAATTTATTGTAGTAAATAAAAAAGTAAAAAGAAGGATAGAAATTGGAAGATTTAAAATATGTAGATGACCTGACAAAGGGTTAACGCTTATGGTAATAATAATAATAATCTCTTCTGAATAAATAAAAAGACAAACTCTTGTTATAAAAATGAACAAATGCATGGAGAGGCATTTCAGAAGAAGAAACACAAATGAATAATAAACATATGAAAAGATATTTAACCTCTATATTCATCAAGGAAATACATATTAAAACCATATGTATATTAAAACCACTTAGGAGGATTGAGTGCACCAATGGCCCCAAGTTTTCATGCCCGCTGTGTCCACACTCTTTGGCACTTTCCTCCCTTACTGAGTCTGGACTTGACCATGTTCAACCTGACAATAGCAAGCCTATTGCAAGCAGAGCTTGTATAAGCACTTGTGTGTTTCTGCTCTTTCTCTTGCTCTTTTATCTTACCATGAGGACAGGTCTAAACTTTTCTACTAGAGCATGAGAGATCCATGGAACAGAGCTAAATCATGAGGCCATCCTAGTCTAGCCAGTGCACAGATGACCAGTGGGCTGGTGAAAGCCCAGGTGAAAGAAGCAGAGCCTGGTCCCCTCAGTAGACCCACCCAGTCAAGCCCACATGCTTGACTAGTGAGAAATAATAAATGGGTATTGTTTTAAGATACTAAATTTTGGGGGTAGTTAGTATGTGGCAATGACTAGCTGATAGTGGTACTATTTTACAGCCATCAGACTAGCGAAATTCCGAAGTCTGGCAGTGTCAAGAGTTAGTGGGAATATAGAGCAATGGGAACTCCTAACACACTAGTGGCACACACTAGTATAACCACCTTGGAAAATAATGTGCCATTAACTTATAATGGTGAAAATACCTCATGGCCCAGCAGTTACATTGCTGTTGTATGTGTTTCCAAGTGTGCTTAGAAAAATGCACATTCCATAGATTTCTATAAGAATGTTCATAACATTGTTTGTAATAGCAAAACAGGCAAAGAATCCAAATGTCTGACATCATAAAGGAAGGACAAATAATTTGTAGTAATTACATAAAACGGAGTAATGAAGACGAGTAAACTAAAGTGAAATGTATCAATATGGATTAATCTTACAAATACAAAATAAAGTGAAAAAAAAGCAAGTGGCAGAAGAATACAAGCAATAGGATATTTTTTACATAAAATTCAAGGCAATATAAAAATAAATATACTATTTAGAGATACACAACAATGTAGTAAAATTATAACAAAATTATTGCAAAATTCAGTATGGTTGATTAACTGGAGAAGGGGGAACGATTTCAGCTGTTTGCTTAATATTTTGTTTCTTAAGCTGGGTTAATAGGCACACCTGTATCCATTTTATTAATCTTTATGTCTTGTATACTATACATCCATTCAAAAGAATTACTACATATTCAGAAGAATTTATCTACCTACCTAGCTGCTTATCTAACAAAGGAACCGCTTTTCCAAAACATAAAAAGTAAGGAGAGAGTTGGAAGCATGCGTCTGTCACTATGTCCACATGGCTGTTGTCAGGTGTACAGAACAGAGCCCAGGGGATCTCACTAATGCTGTACTTCTTTGATGTCCTCATCAGGGGAAAATTGATGGGTATATGCTTTGTTTCAAATCAACAGTTTCCAAAATATTTCATTTTGTTATTTCAAGCGCATGCCCTTTCATCGTGACCCCAGATGACATTTTCTGAGCACATGAGCAACAGGCTGCTTCCTGCACTAACACTGATGGAAAAGCAGATGACTATTAACTATCTGGAAGGATGAATGCAGACAATGGGGATCAAACACAGGGGAGCTACGGTCAAGTGTGCAAAGTTTTCCTCGATAGAGGACAATGTTTTTGGAGGTTAGGGTTGCTTGTAGCTTGCAATCAATCAATTGATGTCTACGGTAAGTCTTGAACTGTGCTGGATATTTAGGGTACAAAAACATACAACTACACACCCAAGAGAGTGAAAACAAATATCCACACAAAACATATACAGTACAAGAATGTTTATAGCAGCATTATTCACTTTACCTAAAAAATGGAAACAACACAAATGTCCATCAACTGAAGAATGAATAAACAAAATGCTGTGTACCCATGCAATAGAATATTATTGTCATAGAAAGAAACGAAGTACTGATGCATACCACATCATGGATGAATCATGAAATCATTACACCAGGGAAAGAAGCCAGACATGTATTGTATGATTTCACTGGTATGAAATGAATGTCCAGAAGAGGTAAACGAATAGAGACAGAAAGTAGATTCATGGTCATCACGGGTGGGGATAATCAGGGTTCATGATGGGAGTGACTGCTAATGGGTGTGGGGTTTTTTGTATTGATTCATTTTGGCCATGCTGGGTTCTTGTTGCTTTCTTTAGTAGTGGTGAGTGGGGGCTATTCTCTAGTTGTAGCGCTTGGGCTTCTCATTGCAGAGGCTTCTTTTGTTGCAGAGCGTTATCTCTAGAGCATGGGCTTGATAGTTGTGCATGGGTTTAGGTGCTCCGAAACACATGGAATCTTCTCCAACCAGGGATCAAACCCATGTCCCTTGCATTGGCAGGTGAATTCTTAACCACTGGACCACCAGGGAAGTCCCTGGTAATGAAAGTGCTCTGGGATTAGGTAGTGGTGAAAGTTAGCATTTTTTGATATATATTGTTGTGGGTTGACCTGTGTTTCTCAAAAAGATATGTTCAGTTCCCACTGCCTCAGAACGTGACCTTATTTGGTAATAGAGTTGTTGCAGATGTACTTAGTTAATATGAGGTTATGCTGGAGTACAGAGTGATCTTGATCCAATCTGACTGGTGTCCTAGAAGAAGAGGAGAGAAAGACACACAAGGAGCACAGCCATACAGAGAGCAGAGGAATACTATCACAAACCAAGGGATGTCTGGGACTACCAGAAGCTGGAAGCAGGAAGGATCCTTGTCAGAGGCTTGGAGGAAGCATGGCCCTGCCAACACCTTGATTCAGATTTCTAGTGTCCAGAACTATGAGAGAATATATTTCTCTTATTGTAAGCTAAGTTTGTGGTATTTTGTTACAGTAGACTTAGCAAATTAAAACATATGTTATGAATAAAGACTTTAGAATTAAAAGGAAAAAAAAAAAGAATTAAAAGGAGAAAAAGCATATAAGGCTCATTCATTCAACAAATAGAAGTTGCCATGGATGGAGCATGGAGGCAGTTACCATAGAAGAAAGTTACCCCAGACAGAGCATGGAGGCAGTGCTTGCTCAGGCTGGTGAGATCAGGGAGAGCATCCCTGAGGGGGACACACTTGCACTGAATTTTGAAGCACTGGTAGGAGTCTGCCAGGTGTGAAAGAAAGATCTGTCACTAGACTGCCATAGCTCCTTGACATATGAACCTAATATTTTAGTGAGGGTAATAGGTAGAAAACAAACAAAGAAGTAGTGAACTACAAATTGTGGTAATTATAACAGAAAGCTAGTGTACTGAGAGCGTTCTCACGTCCCTGGATGGATACGGGACGTGTCACAGGTGAGCACCCTTCAGCAGCCTGGTGTCTGAAGATCACTGATAGAACAGATGGGCCACCAGACAAAGAAGCTTGATTGCTTTGTTCTCACCCTAGTGCTGTGTGTCTTGGGCACATCTTCTCATTTCTCTGAATCCCATTTTTACATTTGAAAAAAGAAATGGCAAAAAAGGGGTGTATCTAAAGTCTATTTTCATTCTAATTTGGCGAAATAAGTATTTTTATAGTCTTCTCTAAGTCCTTGGGTTCTGCACCCACAAATTCAACCAACCTTGGATTGAAAATACTAGAAAATATTTTTCCAGAAAGATTTAAAAAGAAAAATCTGAATATGCTACATGCCCAGAAACTATATATACATAACATTTACACTGTATTTATAACTATTTACATAGATTTACATTGTATTTACATTGAATGTACTAATACAATGTAAGTAATCTAAGTATTCTAAGTAATCTAGAGATGATTTAAAGTCCATGAGGGAATGTGTGTTGGTTATATGCAAATACTGTGCCATTCTGTATAAGGGACTTGAGCATCCTTGAATTTGGTATCTGTGGGGGGGCCAGGAACCAATCCTCCATGGATAGCAAGGGGTGACTGTACTACATAATTTGGTTATTTAAAGCAGAATCCATGGGATTGTAGTAGGACAATGCTATAGTACTTTACGTGGATCTTTTTAAGCTGGTTAAATGGAACTGTGATGCTTATTACAAACCAGGGGAGCTTCAGTCTGTGGCCTTATTTTTTCAAACTGGAGAGAGCATGGTAACTCATTGTACAATGAGAAGAGTATTTAGCCCTAGACACAGCTCCATTCTTGCATTTATTTATTGCATGGCAGCAGCTATTTTCATTGTAACCCTGTCCTTACTGGAATTGCTTCCATTGCTCATGTATCTGTTTGGCTAGGGAAATAGAGATGAATGAGAAAAGCCAACCTAGAGAAGAATGAGAGGGCAACTCTCATATAATGAAAAGAATTTCAGACTTTGGACTCAAATTCCACTTCTCTCACCTCTCAGCCATGAGACCCAGAGAAAGTGTACTCTCTGAGCTTCACTTTCTTCATCCACAGTGGGACTGAAAATCCATTCCTCACATGGCAGTTGTGAAGGTTAAATTCACTAATGCACTTATCAACTACTTAAGAAGCACTGACTATATCTACCCATATATCTGTATCTCTAAAACAATCTGTATCTGTCTCTATGTCTATCTATCTATCTACCATCGTTTATCTGGAGCTTTAGATATGGCAGCAAGAAGACAACACAATCATGGTCCTCAACCTCAAGGAGTTTCTAGTGTAGAGAAGACAGGTATTGAATAGGAAGTAAGCCGTGTAACGAATGATACTAACTTCTAACTTCATAGGAATTTGGAAAATGAGTCAAAGGCATCTTGTTGAAGCCAAAAGTGAGAGTATTTAAAATGGGAACATAAAAGACAATTTTAAACTTGATTCATGTGAATCGACAGTGAAGGAGTGGGTGACGGACTGAAACAAGTGTGAAATAGGTAAGATCAGAGCTCAGAGGCAGTTTTTCCTGAAAAGTGTAACTTGGTAAATTTTCTCCCAAACATGAGCCAAAATTTCATTTAACTTTTTTCAGATACAAACTAAGAACCATAAAGTAGGCTGATTTGTATGCTTCCTTTTCCAGAACACAGAACATTTATCAACACTCTGTGGTAACTTGTCTTTCAAACCTCTCTGGTGTTCTGAATCATGTCATATTTTTATTATCTCTCAAACTACTTCTGAAAATCTGAATAACATAATTGATATTCCTCAAACAGAATTTCTTAAATGTCTGTAGCTCCTTTGTAGCAATTAAAATAATACAACTTTTGTAAAGTACAAGTTTTTAGCTTGGTGGATATCATGTATTTCCCTGTATATCATGTATATACGCATCAAAGCCCATTTAGTTAAATTAACTAAGGGGCAAAGGAGAGGTGCTGTAGCTAAAACATTAAGGTTTCAAATGCCGGTGATTAGAGAAAATGTGGATTTTGCATTTTTAAAAATACTATTTGGTAAACTCCAGTTTTTTCCTGCTTTTTCATCGTGCCATCTCTTATGGTTGCTACTAGCCACATGTAGTTATTTAAAATTGACTTAAGGGGGAATGGGGAGGGAAGGGTTGGGAGTTTGGCATTAGTACTTGTGAACTATTACATACAGAATGAAGAAACAAGAAGATCCTACTGTACCGCACAGGGATATCCTGTGGTAAACAATAATGGAAAAGAATATGAAAAAGAATATATATATATATATGTATAACTGAGTCACTTTGCTATACAGCAGAAATGAACACAACATTGTGAATCAACTATATGTCAATGAAAAATTTTAAATAAAATTGATTTAAATAAATTAAAATAAAATTTAACATTCAGTTCTTCATTCTCACTGGCCACTTTTCAAATGTTCAGTAGCCACATGTGGCCAGTGGTGAGCATATTAGACAGCACAGATATGGAATATTTTTGTCACCATCAAAAGGTTTTTTGGACAGTGCTGCCTTAGAAGGTCTATTCAGTGAAAAGAACTATGAAGCATCCTCATATAAGTCTGGATGAAATGGGTTTTCCTTTATTCCTAAAGAAACACTAAGAATCCTTACAATCACGTCTGGAAATGCATCCTTTAAAAGGTAGATATGCATCTAATGGTTAATGAACAAAACTGTTTCTCATGCTATTATTACAGAAATTAACATAGATGTTCTTGGCAAGAGAATAGTTAATGGTCTACAGTCACCAAAATCATGTTTTCAGAGACCTTTTAATGACATGAGAAAATGTTAATGATATTAGTTAAAAAAAAGAAACAAACCCACAATACAATGAGATACCCAAATGTACTCAACATGGTATTTTTTAACAGTTAACTTATGTTGGTTTTTTCAGTTTTTTCACATTCCTCCCAGTGAGCATAAACTATTTAGGTGCTAGAGAAAAAAAGTTTTTTTTAAAAATACAAATTATTTGGGGTTTAGGGCAGATAGATAAATAAAATCCAAAGCAAAAAGCAAGTCATTGGTGAATTGTTTTTCTGTTTCAAGGGTAAACTGAAAGAGTTAAAAGCATTTTGATGGCAATCTCAAAGTCTAGGATCTGTCTTCAGACTGTGTTTATTCTTGTTACCCGTCAGAGATCTAATAAATGTTATTTAGAAGACAAGTGTGTGGGCTGGTGAAGTTGATGAAAGTGATAATAAAGCAAATTACAACACCTGTAGGCCATGTGCAGCCTTCCTGGGTGGTTCAGATGGTAAAGAATCTGCCTGCAATATAGGAGACCCTGGTTTAATCCCTGGGTCAGGAAGATCCCTTAGAGAAGGGCATGGTTACCCACTCCAGTATTCTTGCTTGGAGAATTCCCTGGACAGAGGAGCCTGGCAGGATACAGTCTATGGGGTCACAAAGAGTCGGACACAACTGAGCACCTAACACACACACACAGAGGCCATGTGCAGATGGCAAGGAGGAAATCATTCGAAACATGGAGAGATTGAAATGTCATGGCATAAAAAAGTCAGTCAGTTCAAAACCTTACCTTTCTTCAGTTAAAATGATCAAGTCATTTAAAAAGTCATTTTCTTAACTTTAATGATTTTAAAATTAAACTCTTAACTTTTCACAAGTAATTTTGAAGTCACAAGTAATTTCAAGCCCTTTCTCAATGCTCAGACAGTTCTTCCCTATCATTTTGCAGATGAAATCAACCTGGTTGAAATTTTAGCAATTTTAAAATGCGTCTTAATCTCACATGATGTTTATTTTATACGTATTTATAATATGCACACATATACCTAATAATATATATAAAGACAAATGAAATGTACATATGTAAGTATTTTACAGAAACTATTTAGTTGCTAGGGCTTTCCTGATGGCTCAGACAGTAGAGAGTCTGCCTGCAATGTGGGAGACCTGGGTTTGATCTCTGGGTCAGAAAGATGCCCTAGAAAAGGAAATGGCAATTTCCACTCCAATATTCTTGCCTGGAAAAATCCCACGAACAGAGACTGGCAAGCTACAATCCATGGGGTCGCAAAGACTTGAACACAACTGAGTGATGAACACTTTCACTTTTCTTTCACATTTAGTTGCTAGAGAAAAAAAAGGTTTTTTTTTTAGAAGTACAAGTATTTAAGGTTTAGGGCAGATAGATAAATAAAATCCAAAGCAAAAAGCAAGTCATTGGTGAATTGCTTTTCTGTTTCAACAATAAATTGAAAGGTTGGTGGCATTAAAAGCATTTTGATGCAAACATATTACATGTTATATTCAGTTCAGTTCAGTCGCTGAGTTGTCTGACTCTTTGCGACCGCGTGCGCTGTATGTAGCATGCCAGGCCTCCCTGTCCATCACCAACTCCCAGAGCTTACTCAACTCATGTCCATTGAGTTTGTGATGCCATCCAACCATCTCATCCTCTGTCATCCCTTTCTCCTCCTGCCTTCAATCTTTCCCAGCATCAGGGTCTTTTCAAATGAGTCAGTTCTTTGCATCAGGTGGCCAAAGTATTGGGGTTTCAGCTTCAGCATCAGTCCTTCCAATGAACATTCAGGACTGATTTCCTTTAGGATGGACTGGTTTGATCTCTTTGCAGTACAAGGGACTCTCAAGAGTCTTCTCCAAAACCGCAGTTCAAAAGCATCAATTCTTTGGTGCTCAGCTTTCTTTATGGTCCAGCTCTCACATCCATACACGACTACTGGAAAAATCATAGCTTTGACTATATGCCCATGTTATATTAGCTATTATAATATGTCAAACTTTATATAATTTTGCTCAACCTTTTCTTTTCAATGACTGTATCACATACATGGGCATTTTGTAGTTATCTGGTGGATGTGAAAAAGTAGTCAATTGAGAACATTATCAAGAGGCTGAAATAAAAACTATATTCCCAGGGAAAACTAAAAATACTTATTGAGAAGACTGATTGTCAGTGACTTATACGTTGTCTGGCAGAGGCCAGTACATTGGCTTTCAAGCTGAAGAATGGGTAAGGCATAATTGTAGGCTTGGTGCACCTATTGAGTAGGGGAAGGATTGGAAGAGAGTGAATGATAACAGTGTGTGAAGGCACTGAAAGAAAAGTCTGTCCATTTTACAATGTTGTCCAAATCCATGGTGGATGCCACGATCCATCCATGTTAGGCTACTTAGAGTGTTTGGTAGACTAAGTAAAGGACCCTTCCATCAACTGAGACCTTGCCTAGCCACCTTTGATTATTTAATGATCGAATAAATTAAAATGTTTACATTAATCCCCCTATGGAGATGTTTGTTGCATTTCAGAATACAGTCAGCCCTCTATATCCACAGATTCTGTATCCGTGAATTCAACCAACCTGCAGTCAAAAATATTAGTAAACATCCCAGAAAATTCCAAAAAATAAAACTTAAATTTGTCACACTCACAACTATTTGCATAGCATTTATGTTGTATTAGGTATTTTAAGTAATCAAGAGATGATTCAAAGTATTGATATAAGGGAGGATGTATGTAGGTTATATGTAAATACTGCACCGTTTATATAAGGAACTTGAGCATCCTTGGATTTTGTTAACCACAAGTGGAGGTGAGGGGCTGGAACCAACCCTTTGCAAAGATATTGGGGACTTTATTTTGATTTTTCATCTAAAACAACATTTCAATATTCCCCCCTTCTCCCCACATTTGACTGCCAACTGCTTAAGAAGGATGTAGGAAAAGCTTTTTCAAGGTGAAATTTCAATCTACTATTTTGTTCCTTCATGCCTATGACCAGACTGCTTCTCACTACTGGCAGTCCTCGACTCCAAGAGAGGGAATGAAAAAAACAAATTTCACTAATGTTAATTTTAAATGTAAAGCTATAGTCAGGAAAATGCAGATGTTGTAAATATTGGAACTGATCTTTTAATTACGATTCCAACTAAAAAATTATGATGAGGTTTGTTAGAGAAAAAAAGCATCATTCATCATTCATTCTTTATTTCCTTGGAACTTGGCATAATGATCTTGGCTTACATGGTCATTTAAATTGCCATGGCTTATCACAGAACTACTGAATTAATTCATATCGCAAAGGCAGTCTAAGACACTATGTCAACACATTTACTGAGTGTTAAATGCAAACATTTACGTGGCACTCTATTCAATGCCAGACTGCAATGACAGATATAACCAACTTTAGCATTTGCAGCCTTATGTCATATTTCTAATGATTGAATGACATAGTATGGAGACTGTCCTACTTTGATTTCCCCAGGAGAGAGAGAAAATGGGGAAAGGATGGTTTGATCAGTGCACCTGTATCATTATTTTCATCCTTGCACTAGTATTGAGAGTGAGTGGATGCTCTGAATGTTGTAAATGCTTTCCCAGGACTCAATGATCCCTTGCTAAACCTTCAGCATCATATTGGTGTTGTTCAAAGGTTGTAGCTCTCAATTCATGCTTATACACCCAGTCATTATTTCCAAAGTAAAACCCATGAGGCTGGATTCAAGAGATTTACAGTCTCACTTCTCTCCACTAACCCTCCAAAAGCCATTGTATGGAAGCTGAGTAACCCAGCTATACTAGTTTCCCATTGCTGAGGTAACAAGTCACAACAAATATGGCAACTTACACAACACAAATTTATTACCTTACAGTTTTGTAGGGTAGACAATGGAAATAGGTTTCTGGGCTTTGTTTCCTTCCGGAGGCTCCAGGAGAGCCTCTGATTCTGTGCTATTTCTAGCTTGTAGAGGCTTCCCACATTCTGTGGCTCATGGCTTCCTTCTCTCTTTCATGTCAGCAACATTGCATCTCTCTGTGTTTTTCTTCCATAGTCACATACCCTTATTTTATTGTTTAGGCTCTCTTTTCCACGTCAAAATCTTTTCTGACTAAGGATTACCTACCCGAGCAATCCAGGATAATCTCCCTATTTTGAAGTCAGTTGATTAGCTACCTTAATTTCATTTGCAACTTTAACTCCTCTTCACCATGAACCTAACATATTCATAGGTTCCAAGGATTAGAACATGGACATCTTTGGCAGGCCATTATTCTGCCTATCTTACTAGCCTAGACTCTCTTCCCTCAGGGTCAGTCCTTGGTTGGGGAACTAAGATCCCCCATGCCACATGGTGTGGCCAAAAAGCCTTTAAAATATGTAAAAAATAAATTAACTAAAAATAAAAAATTGAGATACCAATATGTATGCCACTTCACACGTTAAACCAGCTTTTTTGCTTTTAACAGGTGATTTGTAATTTCCAAATAATAATGGGTATAAGCAGTATTTGAGATATCTGCTCAAACATAAGATAATATGAAATATCTGTGGCTCAATTGGTGCCAGTCTCTCAGGCTCTGTGGTTTGTTGCCACATTTATCATTGAACTAAATGCAAAATTTTATTTCAAGATTGTTGAAAACAATGAAGATATAACTTTCTCCCCATGCAAATCCACAACCCCTCCTGAAGTCTATTTACAGTCTCCTTAGGAGCCCATGGATTCCAGGTTAGAAACCCTGCAATATGAAATAGGATCACCTGGTCCTCTGAATGATAATAAAGTAATGAGAATTTTTAGTGTTTTCTGGGGGAGGAGAGCTGTCAGTGGAGTGTGTTGAAAGTCCTGGAAGTCTAGGAGAGGAGAGATAGGACTCTTTGCTCTAACTCTAAAAGCAAAGAGGTAAGTGGGGACCCAGGTAGTGTGGATGGACTTCCAGGGAGGAATTTTCCATGGCCATGATGGCTGAGGGGATCCAGAGAACCACCTCATTTCCTGTTCCATCAGTGCTGGGTCCACAGACAATACTGGCCAAACCTTTAGGAAAAGCCTGTAACACAAAACCCTTCTGTGTTAGTATGTTGAGGGTGGGGGCAGGGGCAAGAATGGGCAGCATACATGTTTGGAGGGGGTCAACCGAAAGTGTGGAAGCCTTTCTTAGTGACCAGAGCAGCCATCCCAGACTTGCAGAGAGAGTTGTTAGGAGCCAGGTGACCACGAATAAGCAGCTGGCAATGTGGACTGAGTTAGGATGGCTGCAAGTCCACCCTTCAAGCCAAATATGTTAGAGGTAAGCGGCCCTTGACTGAGAGGGAGAAGCTGGATCCGGCCTGCCTTGATACGAGGGGAGACATTGAGGTTGTAGCAGGTTAAAGAGTTGAACGTGACTCTATGTGAACGTGATCCTGTATAAATGTGACCCTGTAGGTAACGAAGGGCTGGACCCTAGAAGGGAGTTGAGCAGAGGAAAGTCTGCTATCAGTGGGGTTTTAGAAGGAGCACCGGGGCAGTGATTGGAGATCAAGTGGACCAGAACATGCTGGAGACAGGCTGTTTAGAGGCCATTGCAGGACTTGGAACCACCAGGAACACAAAAGGAGGATGAAACCCTTAGAATCATGCCTTTTAGGGAGAAGCAGTTCTGGACTCAGCTGTGCCTTTCCAAAGTCAAACAGAGCTGTCCTGCTTCTTCAGCAAGAAAAAAACAAACAAACGAAATAACTTGTGTGCTTGCTTTCCAGTAGCTGGAACTGGCCACCAAGTTCCTCCGTCTCAGTGTGTCCTCACGGAAGAGAAGAATCTTAGCACTGAATTTCAGCATTGAGATTCAATAAAGTTACATTTTTATTAATCCTGAAATTATTCAAGAGTTAGAATCTCAGCAATAAAATTTCTTTGTTAAGCCTGATGGTGGGGAGTGGAGTGGAGGGTGGGGTAATGGGAGGGGTAGAAATGTCAACTGGCTTCAGACTCCCTTTCATCCAAGTTGGTTTCTGGTAAAAGAGTCATAGATGAGGCTGGGCGCCAGTCAGAACTGCAAAGCTCTATTTAGTTCATGCCATACCTGAAACATCATTAGTTTGCACTGTTGCTTCTTCACTGTATCTGTAGACAGAGTGGACACAGGAGCATTATGGGAAGCAGAGAATGGAAGCCACAAGAAAGGAGGAGTCTTTAAAAAACATTTTTTTTTTTTACTGAAGTATATAGTTGATGTACAATATTACATAAGTTATAGGTGTACAACAAGAATGAAGGATATTTTTTGGCAGCCTTCGAGTTTTTATTTTATTATTCCATATTTCTTTTGAGTCATTTGAAAGCTTGAAAGAAAGTAAAAATGCTACAGAAACATTTTCCACTTTCTTTTGGTTACAAAATAGGCCCCCCTTTCTACCAAAAGTTAGTGCATATCACCCCATAGTATACTAATGTGGTTAAAGAAATAAGTGAAAAAGCCATTAAGCTTATTCTATTTTTAAAATGTCCCCCCTTTTCTTGTTTATTCCCTAAAGTCATGCAAAAATACTGCTCAGATCATGTGAATAGAGGATATAAAATGGCCCTCTTCTGATTATGGTGATTTTGAACAGCATGTTAGCAATGAAGGTATTTATGGCTGAGAGAGTAATGGAGAAACATATTTGAAAACAATAGATTATTCATTCAGGGGCCATAATAGCTCCGTCTGCCTTCAGCACAAAGATATACTAGACCATGCATGGGATTGTGATCAAAATAAACAGTTGAACCAGCGTGCATGACCAAGCAGGCTGTTCTCCCTGGCATTCTGAACTCTCTTGCTAAGAAGGCATGTCGCGGCCCTTCACCAATGGAAATGGAATTGCTGCAACCTTTAACCCTGTTGCAAAATGAGCTGTCAAAGGTTCACACACTGAAGTGCATCTGCTCTTAAGAATGGAGGAATCTTGATAAGCATGACCCTGAGGACTAAAACACGGGAGAAGTCCAGCAGCCTTTCAGTCACGGCCTCAAAAAGGACTTCCTGGAGAAGGAAATGGCAACCCACTCCAGTATTCTTGCCTAGAGAATCACATGGACAGAGGAGCCCGGTGGGCTACAGTTCACGGGGTCGCAAAGGGTCAGACATGACTTAGCGACTAAACAACTCAGAAAGGACTTAAGGGTTTCTAGCCCAGATTTACATGGTACTAATGGTCTCATGTGGCTGTGGAGCACTTGAACTGAGATGTGCTTTACTTTTTAAATTAGTTAATTAATGTTTAAATTATTTTTGGTTGTGCTGTCTTTGTTGTTGTGTGAGGGCTTTCGTTGTGGCCAGCAGGGGCTACTCTCTAGCTGTGGTGCTTGGGCCTCTCGTTGCGGTGGCTTCTCCTGTGAAGCACAGGCTCTAGGTGCACAGGCTTCAGTGGCTGCAGCACGTGGGCTCAGCAACTGTAGCGTGGGCTTCGTTGCTCTGCAGCATGCAGAGTCTTCTGTGATCAGGGATCAAACCTGTGTCCCCTGCATTGGCAGGTGGATTCTTATCCGTTGTACCATCAGAGAAGTCCCTGAGATGTGTTTTAAATGGAAAAATATTTGCCAGATTCTGAAATCACAGTTTAGTGAAAAGAATGTTGAACATCTCATTAGTCATTTACAGTTTTTGATTACATGCTAAAATGATATTTTGGATCCATTAGGTTATATGATATATATTACTGAAATTAATCTCACCTGTTCTTTTTTTAATTCTGTATTTAGAAAATGTTAAACTACATATGAAGCTTGCATTTTAATTCTATTAGTAGAAATGTTATTTTGTCTAGTTAGAAATAATCATGAAGTTAATTCACATAAATCATATAGTTACAATCTGGTTTAAACTATGCAAGCCCTCTTTTTTAAGATTCTGTAATCTTTGTGAGGCTTCCCTGATAGCTCAGCTGGTAAAAAATATGCCTGCAATTCAGGAGACCCCAATTCAATTCCTGGGTCGGGAAGATATCCTGGAGAAGGGAAAGGCTACCCACTCCAGTATTCATGGGCTTTCTTGGTGGCTTAGATGGTAACAAATCCACATGATCTCCTTATGTAGCTCTTTTTTAAAAAAAAATCTTTTTTCTGGTTCTGTGCAGTCATTTCAGAAAAGCTCTTGATGTAAAAAAGCTCACAGGCTGTCTTCCTGAGCATCACAGAGGCTGTCTGGGCTGTGGTGGTCCACTCTGAACCCAGGATGGGGTGAGAAGGTCATCCCCACAGAGGGGCAGAGTTGGTGGCAGCAATTGCTAAGAACTGGCCATGCAGACTAAGTTTTTGGCCGAAAGGAAGAGGGGAGAATCTTTGTTACTGATGTGGGTCTTGGCCAGAGAATGGCCCAGATGGGATTCTCAGAGTCTTGGACTATGTTGAGAAAGGGTCCTCCCTTCCTGCAGCTGTCCCATCCCCTCCATCCCACTGCCCAGGTGGAACACCTTAGGCACCACCAGACCCTTTAACTTCTCTCCGTGCATCAGTCCTTTTGTGTTCTACCCAGCCTACACTGAATCTTGTCACCTCAAACTCTTATCCCTCAAAACTGCCAAATTCCTTGAAAAACTTCTAAGATGTCAGGCTTTTTCTAAACTAGAATCCATCTCCTAAACTGCTTTCTTCATTTCTATCCCTGGATCATTAGGCACAGTTACTGAGCATCACTCAATCGAGCAGAATGGTCCATGAAAAATTCATGGGTTGCAGCCCCAGCTGTACCCTCAGCGATGCACAGCAGTGCATATGGTAGGCAGCTCTCTTGTTCTCTTTGGGGAACTTTACTACTCTCAGAATCTCTGAGAATTGGCAAAAAGAGCTCCTCCATCTAATTAGTTTATTCTGATATTATTGTGCAGTCTGGACAACTCTGCCCTGGGGACGAGGAAATGGGATTTCCAGAGTCCCAGCAAGAAGCATTCCTGACTACACATATGTATGTAGGTGCTTAGTTTTTGCCACCCTATGGGCCGTAGCCCACCAAGCTCCTCTGTCCATGGGATTTTCCAGGCAAGAACACTGGAGTGGGTTGCCGTGCCCTCCTCCAGATGATCTTCCTGACCCAGGGATTGAACCCGCCTCGGGTCTCCTGCATTGCAGGCAGATTCTTCACCCATCAGCCACCACGGAAGCCTGACTGCACTCATGTAGGTGCCCAAATTCTGACAACCTGTGCCCCTCCACCCCTAGAACTTGGGTCCCTGCAGTGTCAGCAGCTTGCACATTCTGCACATCCTCAGGGAAAAAGAAGTAGGGTTGGAGTCTGGTTGGCACAAATCAGGCTTCTCCAATGAGAGAAGAAACTTCAAGAGATGCTCAGCAAATGATTGACATAGGACAGTCATGCATGTGTGTATGTGTGTGTGTGAGTGTGAGCATCAGTGAGAGTGTACAAGTGTACTCTTCCACGTGCATGCATGGCATGAAATGCAGTGATGAACCACATGGTTCCTTGGCACTCAGGCCTTGCTCAGCATGACTTCAAGCAAATCAGAACTGGGAACAGTAGATAAGAAATGTAGGGTGTGTGGGTTCCCTCTACATCTCTCTCTCAATGGGCTACCCCATTGTTCTCATTTCCACCTCTAGCAACGATATACTTCCTCTCTGTCTCTGTCTCTGCTTGAAGGCTTGAGACCTGGTCCTTTTTATAACTATAAATGTTTTACCTTTATAATAAATGTACTGTTTATTCAGCTAGTGTTGATGTTTCTGTGTATTACAATCAAAAGGAAGCTTGCCTAAGACAGACACCTTATACTTTGTAGAGTTTGTTCTCTAAAATGTGCATTTGTGGGTTTCATTGAACTAGAACCATGTGATTCATCACTACATTTCTACCTTGTTCTTTATGGAGAAAACCACATCATTGTATATCTCCCTGGTTTTGAGGTTCTAAAAGCAGATGGTCTGAGTTGTTTATGTGACATTTTCAAGGAGATTGTGTCCATGAAACAAAATCTGACTTGGTGGTCAGAAATGAGGCAGATTATGGCCATCATTGCTAACCCAGCAATCAGAGGCCTCTGATGTCTACTGAAAAAGTTGGCAAAACTGAGACTTCTCTATATTTGCAGGTTCCTGACTTATGATAAAAAATATATCTAATTGAACAACTGAAATTCATCTCAGCATCCCTAAAACAATCTATGTTGGTCTAATTTACGACAGGTTCTAGCCTCTATAGTTTTCAGTTCTCCTTTATTGACCACTGTGTTCACCTCTGACCCACAGCCATTGCTGATCCATTCTCGCCTCCCTTTTCCCCTCTTGCATACTCGCCACTGTGCAGCCTACACCATGCTTAGCCTGTCACTGTGCCTGTCCTCACACACTTTTCCCACTAATCCCTGGACTTCCCTCAATTTAGCCCAAATTGCACCTTCTTCATGAAGCCTTGCTCAGAGCCTCTGATTGCAATCTTTTGGTTTTGGAATTTCTAAAGCCAGAGGTTCTCAACCAGGGGCAATTTTGCCCTCAGGTGACACTTGGTAATGCATGTCAAAGAATGTTCAAACTACAGTACAGCTGCACCATTTCACACGCTAGCAAGGTAATGCTCAAAATCTTTCAAGCTAGGCTTCAACAGTACATGAACCGAGAACTTCCAGATGTACAAGCTGGATTTAGAAAAAGCAGAGGAACTAAGATCAAATAGCCAATATCAGTTAGATCATAGAAAAAGCAAGGGAATTAAGAAAAAACAAAAACACCATCTACTTCTGCTTCATTGACTATGCTAAAGCCTTTGACTGTGTGGATCACAATAAACTGTGGAAAATTCTTAAAGAGATGGGAATGCCAGATCACCTTACTGGCCTCCTGAGAAACCTGTATGCAGGTCAAGAAGCAACAGTTAAAACTGGGCATGGAACAATGGGCTGGTTCAAAATTGGGAAAGGAGTATGTTAAGGCTATATATTGTCACTCTGCTTATTTAAACTTACGCAGAGTACATCATTCTGGGCTGGATGAATCAAAAGTTGGAATCAAGATTGCCAGGAGAAATAACAGCAGCCTCAGATATGTAGATGATACCACTCTAATAGTAGAAAGTGAAGAGGAACTAAAGAGCCTCTTGATGAGGGTGAAAGATGAGAGTGAAAAAGCTGGCTTAAAACTCAACATTCAAAAAACAACGATCATGGCATCTGGTCCCATCACTTCATAGGAAATAGATGGGGAAAAAATGGAAACAGTGAAGATTTTATTTTCTTGGGCTCCAAAGTCACTGGGGATGGTGACTTCAGACATGAAATTAAAAGACACTTGCTCCCTGGAAGAAAAGCTATAACAAACCTAGCTTTGCTGACAAAGGTCCATATAGTCAAAGCTATGGTTTTTCCAGTAGTTATGTACAGATGTGAAAGTTGAACCATAAAGAAGGCTGAGTGCTGAAGAATGGATGCTTTTGAACTGTGTGGTGCTGGAGAAGACTCTTGAGAGTTCCTTAGACAGCAAGGAGATCAAACCAGTCAATCCTAAAGGAAATCAACCCTGAATATTCATTTCAAGGACTGATGCTGAAGCTGAAGCTCCAATATACTCTGGCCACCTGATGTGGAGTGCTGACTCATTGGAAAAGACCCTGAAGCTGGGAAAGATTGAGGGCAGGAGCAGAAGTGGAGGACAGAAGGCAAGATGGTTGGATGGCATCACTGACTCAGTGGACATGAGTTTGAGCAAACTCCAGGAGATAATGAAGGCCAGGGAAGCCTGGTGTGCTGCAGTTCATGCAGTCACAGAGTCAGACACAACTTGGTGACTGAACAACAACAGCCCAGAGGTTCTCAATCAGGGGCAATTTTGCTACCAGGCACTTGGTAACATCTGGAGATATTTTTAGTTGTTTCAACTAGGGAAGGGAATTAATTAGTAGAGGCCAAAGAGGCTGCTGGGCTTCCCAGGTGGGACTAGTGGTGAAGAACCTGCCTGCCAATGCAAGAGACGTAAAGGGCCACTGGTTCAATCCCTGGATCCAGATGATCCCCTGGAGGAGCGCATGGCAACCCACTCCAGTACTCTTGCCTGGAGAATTCCTTGGACAGAGGAGCCTGATGGACTACAGACCATAGGGTCACAAAGAGCTTGGCACAACTGAAGTGACCTGGCATGAACACATGCAAAGAGGCTACTGAATGTTACACAATGTGTAGAATAGCCTCCGAAGAATTATCCAGTCCACAAATATTGATAATGTTGAGAAACCCTACAGTCTAGCCCAACTTTGGCACCATATGCCCTATCATTTGATTGCTCATTATGGTATAGAATCTTAGAGTTGGATAGGAACTTTTAGAAATCATCCTATCTCCTGCCTGAATTGTCTGGGTAAGAAGACTGACCCAAGAGACGCTGAAACTCACAGAGTGAGTCTCTGGCATGGCTTTATCCTGATCCCTGTGTCTTTGACCATTTCCATCTCACAATGCAATTGTTTCCTTTCTCCCAGGTACATTTTAAAAGCTTCTATAAGCCAGGTTGCTGCTGCTGCTGCTAAGTCGCTTCAGTCGTGTCTGACTCTGTGCGACCCCATAGACAGCAGCCCACCAGGCTTCCCCGTCCCTGGGATTCTCCAGACAAGAACACTGGAGTGGGTTGCCGTTTTCTTCTCCAATGCATGAAAGTGAAAAGTGAAAGTGAAGTCACTCAGTCGTGTCCGACCCTCAGCGACCCCATGGACTGCAGCCTACCAGGCTCCTCCATCCATGGGATTTTCCAGGCAAGACTATTGGAGTGGGGTGCCATTGCCTTCTCCGATAAGCCAGGTTAGGATCCATTAATTTACCTGCAATACTCTCCCCTCCAACCTCCTCCCCTCAGCCCAATACAAGGAACACAGTACACATTTTGTTGTCAAATCACAATAATCTTCGATTTTATAAAACGTCATTTGATACCCCTGCAAACATATTTTTCAAAGAACGGTATGCTTCTCTCCTGGATATAATCTCTCAAAACAAAAGATGACTACATCTAAATCACAGAAAGAAGAAATTCTACAGAGACCTGTGGAAGTAATTTCAACATCAATTAAAGTAAATACCAGCCAACTGAGTCTTATGCATTTAAATGATGGTGATGAAAATTGCCACCTTCTAGCACAGAGGAAAACAGGAAAGGTTTCTATTCAGGGGAATGATTAACTGAATTCATATAGAGAAACTGGAAAAAAAGCTCACAAAATTCAACAAAAACCAGAAAGGATGTATATTTG
Organism: Bos mutus; assembly: GCF_027580195.1. Classification (NCBI taxonomy): domain Eukaryota; kingdom Metazoa; phylum Chordata; class Mammalia; order Artiodactyla; family Bovidae; genus Bos; species Bos mutus. Next base: position 57,015,265 of record NC_091622.1, on the reverse strand, counting down.
TAAATTTGGTTCCTAGAAGCTTTTAGTTATAACATATTCCCATAAATAACTTAATTTTCCCTGAAAAAAAAAATGTATTTAAGCTATTATTGACACAGAATTCAAAGAGGCCAGGTTAAGTAAAAAATGACAGAAAAAGACTTTATATTTGAAAAGGTGAGCTAATTGGCTACTATCCTACATTTCAGAGGCAGAACAGTATAAGCAGAAGTTCAAGTGTAGGCCTGGAATGAGTTGATCCTGAGTTTGAGTCCAGGCAGCTGTGTGACTTGGGTGAATGCCTTCATCCTGCAAATCCTAGTCTCCTAAGCTCTGAAGTGAGAATCAGTAATAATATTTACCCAAATATAAAATTGTGAAGATTTGATGAAGGAACACAGGAAAAGTGCTTGCCCCAGGATTGAGCTGAATCTAAGAGATGAGTAAAGGAGAGCTAATATTACAACTATCTCTACCTATGATTCTTTAATTTTATTTCTGAAAAAAAAAAGGGCAAATTATTTAGTCTTGGGATGTTAAATTTTTATTTCCTCAGAAGAAATATGGCAAACCGTTCCTAATATGAATGAGAACTTTGATCCCATTGATGTCTTCACATTTAAAGTAAAACAGCAGGAGATCAGTCCTGGGTTTTCATTGGAAGGACTGATATTGAAGCTGAAACTCTGGTACTTTGGCCACCTGATGCAAAGAGCTGACTCATTTGAAAAGACCCTGATATTGGTAAAGATTGAGGGCAGGAGGAGAAGGGGACAACAGAGGATGAGATGGCTGGATGGCATCACCGACTCGATGGACATGGGTTTGGGTGGACTCCGGGAGTTGGTGATGGACAGGGAGGCCTGGCGTGCTGTGGTTCATGGGGTTGCAGAGTCGGACACGACTGAGCGACTGAACTGAACTGAATGACTTTTAGATAATGCATATGTGGGGCTTTTTAAATTGGGTGAACAAATCTGTAGGGTTAAATACCTGGAAAATAAGTGAAGCTTCATTTCTTTCCTTCCTCCCATCTTCCCTCTCTCTCTCTCTCTCCATTAACAAGATGCGCAAATGCATATACATGAAGTTCCGTGACAGTAAAATATCTATAGTAAAACACTTAGTCAAGCAGCTAAGTGTTATGGAAAAGTCTGAGAAGGAAAATTTTAGAGCCTTAGGTTCCAATTCTGGCCCACACTAGCAATGAGATAGCAGGCAAGACACTTAACTATCTCTTATTTGTAAAGTAAGTGGCTTGGCAGATGATTACTGAGGTCTCCTCTAACTTTAACTACTGGATTGTACTTTTATTTCTGGAGAGCTACAAGCAGACATCCAATTCAAATATGTTGTTAAAAATGGTCCTGTCTTTTTAATAGTAAGTTCAGTCTGTAAGAAAAGAGTGAAACACTATTCTTCTTTAAAATATTTGTTATTTTGAAGAGATATCTTGGTCCAATCATTTGGCTACATTTTAAGTTCCCAAACTAAAACTGGCTTTATGGGTATGTGACGTACACAGGGCCTCAAGCTTAGAGCGGCTCCATACCAGACTATGGCTATCTTGAAATTCTTAATTTTGAAAAAAGGTTTTCATTTTACATGAGACTCTGCAAATTATGTAACTGGTTCTGGCTACAATTTATAATCTATAGTTTAATTTTTAGGCCCAGGACTCCTTCTTCTTCTTCTTTTAAATTAGAAACCCACATGGGCCTCTTTCTCCTGCAGTTACTCTGTATTTGAGTTGGAATAAATTGCTTCACCTGCCAGACTGCAGGATGTGTGGACAGCAGCGCAAAGGACAGGCATACCCCCCTTTGTCTTCAAAGGGCCATCCCTCAGCTGCAGCCATCAGTAGCGGCCTAAACTGCTTTCACTGGGAATTCCCACATCAGTGCAAATGTTTGCAAGAGTCTAGTAGACTGTGTAGAAGACTCAGTGAAGAGACTAAAGAGTCCTCCTTTGAAAATCCAAGACTGACAGGTCAAGCAAGAACCTGTTCTGTGAAAACTTCCAGTGCCCACCTCATTCTCCTGCGTTGTTCTTGAACATTTGTTCAAGACCTGACCACTTTGTTTCAGAAGGAGTCTCCAAAGAGCAGTAAATAGGGAACTGGCTTCCCAGGGGGTCCAGTGGTAAAGAATCTGCCTGCCCATGTAGGAGCACAGGAGACAACAGGTTGATCCCTGGGTTGGGAGAATCCCCTGGAGGAGGAAATGGCAACCCATTCCAGTATTCTCGCCTAGATAATTCCATGGACAGAGGAACCTGGTGGGTTGCAGTCTATGAGGACGCATGCAAAGAGGGAACTACTCAGAGAAAGGCTCTGAGATCAGCGCCTCCTTGTGATGATAATTCCACTTCTGACCTCACGCGTAGTGTGCGTGCAGTCCTTGAGCCAGGCGGGGAGGGCACAGCAAACACAATGAAGACAAGTTAATCTGAATTTATCACGGTGGCCTGGTCATCGTCGGTTTACTTCCTAGCCTGTGAAATAAGGGTACTACTTACTTCACAGAGCTGGCGTGACGATACAAAGAGATAATAAGTGACTAAGCACTCGAAGAGTTACTTCGTAGAAGTATTGGCAAGGTGCAATGTGGGCACACGATTTAAAAACAAAGGCAATTTGTTTCTGGAGATACGTAGAGGTTTTTCTCCCCAACAGGAGCAGCTTAAATGGAAGTGGAGATAGGAAGAAATTTAAATGATTTGACTTTCCTCATTTTCAAACATTGGAACTTGACATCCCGTGAAGGGCCCCTCTCCAGACCAGTCACCGAGGGGAATGCCACCTGAATAGAGATGCCAGCAGAGAAAAAGAGATCCTGCCCATTCCAGCGCTGTCCATGTCTGCACATACAGAGCTTCCAGACCTGTTGTGTCTTTTTCTCTTCCCACGCCCGTCTAATCTCGGCGTCCGGGAGGACAAGCCCCGGCGACCCTGCCCCGACCCCAGGCTCTCGCACTAAATGGGCAGCGGCTGTCCATCGCTTCTGGGAAAGGGAGAACGCGGGCGCGGACAGGAGGGTGGGGCTCGCTCTGTGGGCGGGGCCATGGACTAATCCGGGCAGCGGGAGCTGCAGACCTGCTTGAAGAGGAAGCGGAGGCGAAGAGGAGAGGCTGGACCAGGCCGAGGTAGGCGGGTTCGGGGGCGGGGTCACTGGATGTGCCTCCTGCTGGAGCAGTCGGAGCCTGGGGCTAGGCTGGGAGAGGCGGGGCGGGGCTGGGCTGAGGTGGGTGGGGCCTGAGGGAGGAGCCCTGGCGGGCGGGCTGCTCAGCGCGGGGGCTGAACCCTGCCAAGACTAACCCTGTCCGCCTGCGGTCCCCAGAGCTGCACTCACTGCCGGAGCCCGGGACGTGGCGCCCCGGGGGAGGAGGGCGAAGGGACAGAGCGATGGCTCCGCGGGGACTCCCGGGGTCCGCCGTGCTCGCCGCTGCTGTCTTCGTGGGAGGAGCCGTGAGTTCGCCACTAGTCGGCTCGGGTGAGTGCCCTGTCGCGGCTGGGGCGCGCAGGAGAGCGCGAGGGATCCGGACTGCCGCCCCCGCTGAGCCCCAGCTCCCCTGGTCTTGGCACAGCCGCGGGATCCTGGCGCTGAGCATCTGACTGTCCCGGGGGTGGCCCGGGTCGGGCGCGGCGCGTGGCGATGGCTCCCGGCCCTTCCTTCCCGCCCGCTCGGCTCCCGCCTTCTCTCTTCTCTGCTGCTGAGAGAACCTGTTACCAGTCCCCCCGCCCCCACCTCTGAGCTGTCTGGCGTGTAGGGACCCGGGCGGCTCTTGCCTTCCTGGGGAGCGCTTCCGCCTGGGTACAGCGACCCAGAGCCCTGCGGACCCCTTTCCTGCCCTTGTCCTCAAAGGGCCCGCGAGCGGAAGATTGTGACACCGGCGACCGGGTGCGCTGTCGTCGCCGGCTTCCTCTCCGCTCCCCCCCCCCCCTTTTTTTTTTAATTTAAATATTAAAGCCTTGAGGAGTTCCACTTTCTTTCCAAGTTTTATTTTAGCATCAGTCTTGGAAAAAGGGAAGGCGAGTTTGTAAACTTACCTTTCCTTCTGAGTTGATTCCTGTCACCACAAGAGGAACCTTCTGTGGTCAGAGCAGGAAGCCATCAGCAGAGATGATAAAATACTGTCTCCAGTGATGAACATGGAACAGGAGTTTTTAATTGAAATCTAAGACGAGGTGTAACTTTCACGGAAGTCCTTTTTCACACTCTTGTTTTTATAACTATAGACGCTAGGGATTCCTTACCATTTGTCCCCTCTTAATTGCCACCTCACAGCAGTAGTTAAAATAATAAATCTATACCTTCTTGGCCAGTTGGGGTTACTACAGCCTGGAATCTTACGTCAGCAAACCCTTCCAAGCTTGAGTAGCTCCTCTTCAGGTCCAAATAATAAGCAAGTAACTGGAAGCCTTCCAACCATGACTATCTCCTCCCTAAAAACATACATACTGCTCTTCTCTCCTGAGAAGACTCTGCTTGCTTGCAGCTTTTAAACTGGCTTATCTCCCTGGTCTTCACTCTTTCATAGAAACCAGAATACCTTAGGAAGGGAACAGAACGGTATGTCTCTTGAGTCTTTATTAGCAGATCTGTATTTCCTTCAGCCAACCATCCTGAGGAAATGGCCACTAGTGACATGTATTATTGGATAAGAGATTTTGGGTTTCACTCTGCATACCATTAGTGAGACAGGTAGGGGCATGAAAGTGAAAAAGTTAGTCTCTGAGTTGTGTCTGACTCTGTGGAACCTCATGGACTGTAGCCCGCCAGGCTCCTCTGTCCATGGAATTTTCCAGGCAAGAATACTGAAGTGGATAGCCATTCCCTTCTCCAGGGGATCTTCTCAGACCCAGGGATCGAACCCAGGTCTCGTGCACTATGGGTGGATTCTTTACGTCTGAGCCACCAGGGAAGCCCAGATAGGGGAATCATCAGGTTCAAATTGGACCTCAGGTTGTAGACGGTACTTACAGGGCTAGAATCAGTTGCTCCAGAATTTGAAGAGCTTAACCTGGGAGGGAAGTTGTTAAAAATTCAGCACATGATGCATGTAATCAGTCATAGCGGGAGAAATCCTTCCATAGTGTGAGTATGTATTTTGATAGATCTTTGAGCAGCAGCAGCTTTCCAAACTGGAATGTGATGATGAAAGCTCTTAATTACACAGTATAACGCTTGAGAAGAAGGAGGTATCTAAAAGGAAATGGTCCAGAGTACAGATGTGCCAGTGTGACTTGAGACCTGTTTCATGAAGAAAAGATGCCCTGAGCAGCTAACATCTGGTGCCCATGGAATCTAAGACAGTGTTAACTTTTATAGGCTTAGTTTAGGGAAGTAGGGAGAAAGTTGGGAGAAATGTTGAGTAACTGTTATTTGTCAAGCTTTGAGCTGGGCATTTTATATTCATTTTTATAGTTATTTCTCATAATTCTATGAAGTTCTTATTTCCAGTACAGCATCTGAGGCCCAGAGAGGTTAAAAAATAGTCCAAGATCCCATATGTAATGTATCATTCAGCGTTCAGTCAGAGAGGCAGAACCATTAGGAGGGGTGTGTGTGTGTGTCTACATGTATCTTTATCTTTGATAACCCAGCTTGCTTGATTCCAAAGTTCATTCTCTTTCCCCTATACCTCACTGCTCCTCAGAGAAAAAATAGAACAGAAATCAACTTCGGTGTCTTGTTGGGGTTCTAGGATAGGGAGTTTAGGACATCATAGTATTGTTAAGTGTGGGGTTATCAGACTTTGGGAAGCAGAGAAAATAAGGACAGGTAAGTGAACGATGGGTAGTGGCAATGTCTCTTTGACTTCCTGCCTAGTAGAACCTCTTTAAGCTTCTGTCTTAGTAGCAGCATTTGAAACTGTATACCACTGCACCAGAAGGGATGGTTTTCCACACTTGGCTTATTTATGTCTTTAAGTTCTCTGGTTACTTAGGGCTTAGTTTCTCTGCAGACAATGGACATAGCCTTTAAGTAAGGAGTGGACTGAAAAGGACCAGCGACTGGTGAATAAGAGGTGCTCTCTCCTGGGGCTCTGTGGGCTTCCATCCAGCCTCCTGACTCCTCATTTAGATGCTTACGATAAACTTTATTAGATTCCAGGTTGTCCTTTGGCCAGGTAGCTGCTTGGCTGTGTATCTATGTTATTCATAGTCAGTGGGCAGGATGTTTTGAGAAAGCAACCCTTTGGGGCTTGGGCTTTCCAGCCCAAATTGTATTGAAAGAGGAAATGAAAAATTCGAGATGTGCCTGCCATTTCCCATCTTCCCTGCTTATCCCCCCAAAGTAAATTAAACAACCATTGCTATTTGGGAGTTTGAGTAGTTGAGTTGAACAAGAGAGATCAAAGACCCAGGTGATGGAGGAAAAAGTTTTGTTGTTACTTTTTAAAGAATTGTTTGTCTCTGATGTTGAAGTTCAATTACATATTGGGACAGAAGAGAAGTTGTTTAAAAATTGATAAAAAATGATTGAAATTGTCACTGGTTAAAACTATTATGTTGAGTGGTTTCTGAGAATTGTAGGGTAGTTACTTCAGTAATTCTAAAGATTTGGTATTAGTAAATCTGGTGTGGCTAACAGGACTAAAATTGGAATTTGCAGTTAGTACCCTGTAGGCACTTTACTCTTTTTTGGAGGAAGGAATGCAGTATTTATTTTACCTGTTTTGTGGCAGGTTCTGGTCTAAGTACTAAGATCATTTAATTCTTACAGCATCCTGTTAGCTGTATAATTTTATTCCTCTATGTATAGATGAGGAAATTGAATCCTGAGAAGTTAACTTGAACAAGTCACTTGAGTATGTATGTTGGATTTTGACCTTGACTCACATCTGTTCAGTTCTGAGGACTTTTATTACCAGATCATTTTGTTTTGCCCTCTAGTGAGGAATTTCTTTTTATTCTAAGATATTTAGAGAAATAGGTTTTTCTTTTACATATTGTTGCTGTTGTTCAGTCCCTAGGTTGTGTTCAACTCTTCTGTGACTCCATGACCTATAGCCTGTCAGGCTCCAGTGTCCATTGAATTTTCCAGGCAAGAATAGTGGAGTGGGTTGCCATTTCCTTCTCCAGGGGATCCTCCCAACCCAAGGATCAAACCTGATTCTCTTATGTCTTCTGCACTGGCCGGCAAATTCTTTACCACTGTACCACCTGTGAAGCCCCAAAGATATTTATAAAAAGTCATTAATACTGTAAAGACATGTTAGAGTGGAAAGAGTACCAACCTCTAAGTCATAACCCGGACTTAAAGTGTGCCTGCACTTTCTGGAATGTGATTCTCTCTGCCTATATATTCTTGCCTGTAAAATGGGTATGTGCCAACTCCTATCTTTGTCTGCCTTACTGGCTGCTAGTGAGGAACAAATGAGCTATTGCCTCTGAAAGGTGTTGGCAAATGGCAAAGTGGTATATAGCTTTTATCCTATGTATCTTTTTTCCCCTGTATTTCTTACCCAAAGTGCCCCTTAGACTAGACTTACAGTGTCAGTCAAATTGTCTAATAAATGTAGACCACACATGTTTTCATTCTGGAGGTGGTGATGGTTTGCAATCATAGGTTCCTTATAAACATATGAAAGTCTGGAGTGACACCTCAGATTCACAAATTTGTTGCCGCTGCCTGGGAGTTAAGTAGCCAGACCTTTTTTTCCCTGTTTCCCTTCAGCTAAAACACAGTGCTCTTGATATTTCTGGAGAATTCCCCCAAAGATTTAAAGTTTGGAGAAGAAGGGAGAGAATCACCTTTGATCTCATTACCCCAAGGCACTTACCCCTGTCAGCCCGGTCTTCTATATGTATTTTCCACTTGGAGGAGATCTTAATGCAAATATACTTTTTTACCCTGTGTTTTTTACCTAATGTTATACTTGCAGGTTTCTCCATTTCTCTATACACTCAAAAAGTGGCTGCGTAATATTCCATTGTATGGATTCTCTATATTTTACCTCACTGGGCTTCCATTTTAGTTTTTGCTAATTATTTTAAAGTGAGTTTTAAAGCTCATTGTTTAGGTGAATACCTATGCATAAAGCTTTGTCTAGATATCAATGACTTCCAGAGAAAATGGGTTCCTGAAAAGGCACTGTTGGGGGTCAAAGGTATTTATGTTTGAGGCCACTGGGGACACCAACCTTAGTGACTAAAGGGTGTCCCGTTTTACATTTTCACAGCATTGGTCAAAGGACTCACTTTTGACAGTGTTGGTATTTTCTCTGCAAAACATATTTGCTAACTTATAAGGCAAAAATTCCTGTAGGACTTCCCTGAAGCTCAAACGGTAAAGAATCTGCCTGCAATTCGGGAGACCAGGGTTCTGTACCTGGGTTGGGAAGATCCTCTGGAGAAGGGAATGGCAATCCACTCCAGTATTCTTCCTGGAGGGGCCGGGCGGCTACAGTCTGTGGGGTCACAAAGAGTTGAACATGACTGATCGACTAACACACACGAGGCAAAAATTGGAACCTTGCTTGTTTAAATTGGTATGTCTTTGATTATGGGTAGGTTGCCTGTTTTTTTCTAGTATTTGAACTGATTGCACATGTCTGTAATTCTTCATGGACAATTCCAAAATCTGAAAACAGAAAGATTTTTGAGGTTTTTGGCATACCCTCTTGGTGGGTAATACCTAACCTGAACCAGTGTGGGATTCTACAGTGTCTATTTATCTCACTTAGTTTGAATATTGCTAAGTTTTGGCTGCAGTAATATTAGTGAATTTGATTTCTAAGTGTTACAAAATGTGTGCTAAATGCGTGTGTTACCTTTTGAGGATTGCAGCCTGAATTCCCAGGTACATCTGACCTCCAGGTTTTCAGATAAGGGATTATGGTCCTGCATTTCCTCTTCCACAACTCATCTATTTCTTGTTTTTGGGCAGTCAAATGTAAAACTGCTCACAGTAGTAAAATACCTTATGGAGAAAAAGAACTCCTCCGATGCGTGGCACTTTGTGAAAAGAAGCACTGCTTGGGTATTTTAGCATGGAATCTAATAAAGTAAAGATAGCTTGGGTAAAGCTGAGCATTCGAGTATTTTAGGTGGGTTTAGGAATGGGACATAATAGGATACACATTATAATGGAAACTCTGCGTTCCTCTGCTAGTTACTGACACAGCTTTCTTTGTAAGGGAGAAAAAAACCCAGAGTCCTCCCAAGGGCCTCTTTGAGGAGGGAGGGATGATAGAGGGTGCTGGATACCCCAGGCAAACTGAGTTCCTGTGCCCAGTCATCTCACCCTGAAGATCCTTGTGCCAAACTTCTTGAACTCAGGGTTTTTCTACCCAACTGTGCAGTGCCCCAAGCTTCCTGCCTTCTTGTCTTTTTCATCTCAAACAGCTGCCAGCTCTTCCCAGCTCCCTCCTACATCCCATTTTGTGTGCACATCCCTGTGTATAACTGCATTCCAACCACAGAGAAAATGCCTGTTGTACAGAGAGTCAAAAACCTTTGAACCACTTCCCTCGTCTGTGTTGTGGAGAAAATATGGCAGAGTTGCTTCACTGGGATTGTTATGATGATTACATGAGATAAAAACAAGAGTGCATGGCTCAGTGTTTGACATGCAGCAGGTGCTACAAAAGTATATTTCTGTGTCCTTAACCAAAGACTCCCTGTCACAGCTCTCAGATGGGATGAAAGTTGCTACCTGCTCCAGAATTTTCCTTTCAGGTCCTCTGTTATCGCTCTGACTCATCTTGCTCAGAGCCCAGCTGCTGAGTCTGGGGTGTCCTGGGCGGGAGCTGAGGAGGCAAGGTGGGCAGAGCCAGTGCCCCAGGGGAGGAGGAGTAGGGACCAGTGAACTCTGCAGAGCGCTCTCTCGGGGTGCAAGGGATGTGCAGGGCTTAGCCTAATCTACCAAAATTAGGCATGGTAGGAGAGAAAGAAAAAAGGAAGAAACTGTTCATCTTGATAAGGGTAAAACATAGCTGTTTCTTTTGGGAGAATTTTGAAAGATTCACCAACTGATTTTTGTCTAGCCAGTGGATCTTGTTTTTGACAGTCTTCCCCTAGGATTGGTGTAATTGTCCTAGTGACATCCTTTTTGAGGATCCCGAGTATAACTGCTCATTATTCATCTTCTCATTGTTCAGTGGTGAATGTTATGTTGAAGTAGAATATAATTAGAAATATATGTAACATAAACAATAATATATGATGTATAATATACATATGAAAAGAAAGTGAAAGTGTTAGTCTCTCAGTTGTGTCAGACTCTGCAATTCCATGGACTGTAGCTTGCCAGTTTCCCCTGTCCATGGGATTCTCCAGGCAAGAATACTGGAGTTCCCATTCCCAGTATTCTGGGAACTGGGTTCCCATTTCCTTCTCCAGCGAATCTTCTCAACCCAAGGATCAAACCCAGGTCTCCTGCATTGCAGGCAGATTCTTTATCATCTGAGCCACAAGGGAAATGTAATATATGTATAATAAATATATTTAGTCTCTGTCCTCAGTTCTTGGGACAGAGTTGCTCAAACCCCTGACATTTCCTAAATATTTAGGATCTTTTTCTGTGAGAAGCCCCCTTTGAGTGAATACTAATCTGGTGATGACTTAGGGTGGTGCCCCTGGATAGCCTCAGGATGGGCTGGTCGCCTGAAAGAGGGTGGGGATAGAGCTGAAACTTTCAGCCTTGCCCAGCCGCCTCTGAGAAGGGGAAGAGCCAGGGGGAAGATCATAGATTAAGCGCTTTAAAAATTTGAATAACAAGATGGTGAGCTTCTGGGTTGATGAGAGCCTGAAATGTGTGGTGAGTGGAAACCCCACTCTTTTCCCGTCCTGTGCATCTCTCCCGTCTGTCTGTTCCTGGGTTATATCCTTTTATAATAAACTGGTGATCTGCAAAGTCAAATGTTTCCCTGAGCCACTCTATAACTTAAACCATACTCAATGAGGGGGTGTATAGCCAGTTGGTCCGAAGCACAGATGATAACATGGACTTGGAATTGGTTTCTGCTGGGGGCAGGGTGGGGGTGCAGCCTTGTGCCTGTGAACCTGTGGGGGAGGACACTTGCTTCGGGTAGTGGAGGGACTGAGTCAGTTGCTTGGTTGTTGTTCAGTCACTTAGTTGTGTCTGACTGTTTGTGACCCCATGGACTGACTGCAGCTTGCCGGGCTTCCCTGTTCTTCCAGAGCTTGCTCAGACTTATGTCCATTGACTCGATGATGCTATCCTACTATCTCATACCGGGACAAATGAGCTACAGCCCTGCAGCGTTAGAGCTGATCGTCTCCTCAAACCTTGTTCAGCAGATGACACCAAGTTGGCTTACCCAGGTCTCAAGCAAATCCTGTAGTCTGTCTTGAACTCTTCTCATTGAGTTAAAGCTGCCTCTCCACTGCATGGACCCCACTTTGCTGCTTCTGGCAAGTTTTCCTCTTGCCCTTTGCCCTCATGCTCCAGGGTCTGGTTTCTCGGCTCTCTGGCTTTGGGGTGGGTGAGCAGGCCCTGAGAAGCATGGCTTTGGCTAACTGACTTCTGAGAGTAATTGTGTTGTTTTAATCATGTCATGTTAGTGTCAGAGGGGACGCCGTGGTCATCTTAATTAAACCCTCCCTTTGCTGATGGGGGACCTTCAGGTTCAGGAGTCTATGTGAGTCAGAATGGCCATAGCCCGTGGTGGAGGAGCAGAACATTAGTTCTGGTGAGGGAGTGTGTGTGTGTGTGTGAGTGTGTATGTGTGTGCTGGTCACTGTCCAAGGCTCAGATCCAAGTGTAGGACCTGGAACAGAGCAGAGGCTTAAAAACCTTTGAATGAATGCAGGAAGGAAGGAAGTCTGAGCTGAGAAATCCAGGTGTTCTGACTCAGCCCGAGGCTTTTTCTTTATAATAAAGCGTAGACTTAGGCTTTTCAAAGTCACCCACCTATCTTAGCTGTAAGTTTCCTCTCTCTCCTCCTAGATTGGAAAGACAGTCTTGTCTGTCCGTTTTTATGGGCTGCGTGTGTGCGTGCTAAATCACTTCAGTCATGTCCTATTCTTTGCAACCTTTATAAACTGTAGCCCACCAGGCTCATCTGTCCATGGGGATTCTCCAGGCAAGAGTACTAGAGGTGGGTTGCCATGCCCTCCTCCTGGGCATCTTCCTGACTGAGGGATAAAACCAGCGTCTCATGTCTCCTTGCATTGGCAGGCAGATTCTTCACCATTAGAGCCACCTGTATTGGGTAAAAGCCTGGATTTTGGAGCAGAGCTACACAAGTTCGGATCCCAGGTCTGCTTGTCTATTGGGGCTTCCCAGGTGGCACTGATGGCAATGCAGGAGACTTAAGAGACACTGCCTGCTACCCCTGGCCCATCCAGCATCGTTTGATCTCAGTACTGTTTTATGGGCTATATTGCTCCCAAAGTCTAAGATGAAGACTCTGGTCTTGGAGAAAAAAGAATGACAATACAAAAGTAAGCAAGTACTGCCTTATCAGGCGAATATGATGGGAGATTGATATATTTGAAAGTGTTAGTGAAAATTTTTCAATGCAAAGATTTTCAAAACCCAAATCCATGCATGAAGTTTACTTTACCTAACTGGTCCTTTATATGCATCTGTTAATTTCATATCATATTGTCAAGTTTATAATACTTTATACCTTTCCTTTATACCTTTCACAGGTTCATTAAATATTTATGTATTTATTTGGCTGCACTGGGTCTTAGTCCTGGCGTGCGGGATCTTTAGTTGCTTTACGTGAACTCTTAGTCTTGGCGTGTGCGATCTAGTTCCCCAATCAGAGGTTGAACTCCAAGCCCCTCTGCACTGGGAGCGTGGAGTCTCAGCCACTGGACCACCAGGGAAATCCTGCAGGTTAATTCTTTAAATTACTTATTCATTCTGCAAATGCTAGCCAAGTGCCTTACTGGTGTGCGACGCGCTAGGTTGAAGGGATGAGAATAAAACAGACACAGTCTGTGCCTTTATGGAGCCAGCACAGGTTATCAGGAGGACAATTAAGCCATCATGATAAAGTATCATTACTACCTCGATAAGGGAAGTGTGGCACAGGGCAGAGTGCCTGACTTGGGGCTGGGGGTGGGACAAGTGTGGAGTACTGGTTGAGCAAGTACTGGAAGAAATGAAGTTTGAACCTACACTTGTGAAGGTGTTGGCATTAACCAGATGAAGAGGACAGGTGGTCATGGAAGGGAGGGGTGAGGGCCATCAGAATGAACTATAGGACTGGTCACAACACAGATAGCCACTCTCCCCCTCCCCCAGTGTCTGTAGGTCCCAGAAGGGACTGGAGAATTTGCGTATCTACCTCCTTCCTGGATGATGCTGCCTAAGAATCTTAACCTGGAAATCCCTCCCCTCTTCTTGGGGTAGTCATCCTGTTTTCCTCTCCTTCCTTGAGGCTGAAACTGTGGATAACACTGCCAGGAAAGCTTTCCTATGTATTCTTACCATGAATATCTCCTTCTGTGAATATATGCCTTGAGTCTGTGAATACATATTTTGAAGTGAAAGTGAAAGTCACTCAGTCGTGTCCGACTCTGTGACCCCATGGACTATACAGTCCATGGAATTCTCCAGGCCAGAATACTGCAGTTGGTAGCCTTTCCCTTCTCCAAGGGATCTTCCCATCCCAGGGATCAAACCCAGGTCTCTGGCATTGGAGGCTGATTCTTTACAAGCTGAGCCACAAGGGAAGCCCAAATATATACCTTGAGTCCATTAATACATCTTTTGAAGGTAAAGCTCATTTCCCATGCATGATTGCCAAGTCAGTATTCTATGTTATTTGACATAGAATTATAGGCAGTTGTTTCCACTGTGTTTTGTCTTAAGTAGACAACAGAGCATATAAGGCACACAGGCATTTGACTGCTTGATCAGATTTATTTTTTGCAACCGGTATCAGGAGCAGGTTGCTGTATTCTCTGTTTTGTAGAGATGAGGAAACAGACGTACAGAGGGATAGCCAAGACAAAGAGAAGGGAAATGTCTCATTCAAGTCCTAGGTGAGGGGATGGTGGTGGTGGTCTAGTCTCTAAGTCGTGTCCAACTCTTGAGACCCCATGGACTGTAGCCTGCTAGGCTCCTCTGTCCATGGAGTGGATTGCCATTTCCTTCTCCAGGGGATCTTCCTAACCCAGGAATTGAACCTGGATCTCCTGCATTCCAGACAGATTCTTTACTGACTGAGCTATGAGGGCTTCCCTAGATGAGGGGAAGCCAGAGCTATGTTCATTGATCCCAAATGTTCTTTTTTGATATGTGAAGTTGCATGTACTCCATGCTCAGCACTACTGGTGAAAGGAAGGTCTTATATATGTTTATTATTATTATCACGTACTTTTTCATTGTAGGTCCATCTACTTAAAGAGAAAACTAAGGCGGCTCATTAATTGAATGTAGATTTTGTTCTTAGTGGAAAATGGGCGATTATCCAAAGAATTCTTCAGAGATTGTCTGTTTACTTTTAAAGTAAATATTTCAAGGGACTAATTCAGTTTATGTGTCATTTGATTTCTAAATGACTTTTATAAAATTCTGGCATGAGGGAGATATTTTTAATAATCAGTTTCAGTTTCTTGAAAAGACACAGATTAGACAGTTACGCCCTTCTTAAGTGGCCAGATAACTTTAGTAGAGAGGTTGGAGATTTATAAAGAACCTGGGGTTGGGAGGTGGGGGATGGCTGAAATAGATGAAGGGGATTAAGAGATACAAACTTCTAGTTATAAAATAAATAGGTCATGGGATATATTATACATAATAGGGAATGTAGTTAATAATATGGTAATGCCTTTAAATGGTGACAGATGGTAACCAGATTTATTGTGGTGATCATCTTATAATGCATAGACATGTCTAGTCACTGTGTTGTGTACCTGAAACTATTACAACACTGTACGTCAATTATACTTCAATAAAAATAAGCAGAAAAAGAAAGAAAGGAAAAAGAACCTGTATATAAAATGTCACATGGTAGGTAGGGTTAAAAACAAACAATTCTTTTCAGTATCAGTAACATGCCAAGCCTTCCTCCCCCGTGCAGAAACCAACATAATGTGGTTCTCAGAGATTCCTGTAACGGGGGGAAGCTGGAAGAATTCGCTGGGCTTTCTGTCTCACAGTTTAACTCGGAAACACTAATTTCCAAATATTGCAACAGCTCTTCATAGCTGGAAGTCTCCAACACAATCATGTGAATTATTCACATTATAAGGAACATCAGCCCGGAATTTCCTGGCATTGGTAAAGTGGCAGATGGCTGATGAACTGGCATTCCTTCATTTTTCCTTGCATGTTTGTATGACCTGAATGCTTCTGCAACTTCCTCAGTTCTTTCCTATCTACTCCTCCTCTACTGAAGCAAAATACAGAACCAAAAAAAAGAGGCATGGGCTATTGCTTAAACCAGAGCCAAGAAAGCTGGGTTTTGAAGGTAAGACTCATTTCCCATGCATGATTGTCAAGTCAGTGTCTTAATAGTCTTTGCAAGTAAAACATGTATATACATTCCATACAAACAACATGCAATTCATTTAAAAATGAGGGCCTTCTTTGAAATACTGTTAGGTGCTGTGTAGGTACATGAAACGAACAACAATCTTGGTTTCTGTTCTCCACCAATTTGAGATGGAAATGGCAGAGGAGATAAGCTCTGAATACAAATCGGTACAGAATAAAGGAGGATGTGTTTGGAATCATCAGAGACCTACGAACGAAATACCACATGGGATCTCAGAGAAGATTTTCCTTCTGATAGGAGGGGTGGAGAATCCTTGAGAGCCTAAAACTTGGCATGTTAAGCAAAACCTTAAAAGGGAATGTGGGCATGACAGCCCAACAAAAGGCATAGTTTGTGCAGAGGTGTGGAGGTAGGTCAGGAGAAGTTACTGCAGAAGGGAGAATGATGCTAGGCTGTGGGGCTCCTGAAACCAGGTGCATATTGTGTAGATGCTGAGGGGCTGAGGATGGGGTGGAGTGGAGGGGAGGGGACTAGAAGGTGCCCTCAGGCATTGCACTGTGATGGAAAAGCCCCAGATGCTGAGCTGAATAAGACCTGAGTACCAGACAAGGACCTAGTAATTTCAGCAAGGCCATTGAGACTGCTGTTCTGTTTCCTCATCTGGAGAAAGATGAGGGTTAGGGGTGGGCAGGGAGATGGGGAGGGAGGAGAGAGGATGAATATATGTGTTTTTAGTATATCTCAAAGCAGTTTGGATTCTCAAAAGAATATTATTAGTCCTTTGTAAGTAATATGAATATGACCTCTATAATGTATAGGTTTAATATAATGTGTTTGATATATAGATATAAACAAGTCCTCCAAGTTTGCTGGGAAATTAAAACCATGAAATAGGTGCAATGTACAGTCTTGGTGCCTTTGAACCAAGAATCGATGCCTTCAAACTATGGTGCTGGAGAAGACTTCTGAGAGTCCTTTGGACAGCAAGGGAGTCAAATCAGTCAATCTTAAGGGAAATCAACCCTGAATACTTGTTGGAAGGACTGATGCTGAAGTTGAAACTCCAGTATTTAAGTCATCTGATGTGAACAGCTGACTTATTGAAAAAGTCCCTGATGCTGGGAAAAATAGAGGGCAGAAGGAGAAGAGGGCATCAGAGAGTGAGATGGCTGGATGGCATCACCGATGCAATGGACATGAACTTGGGCAAACTTCGGGAGATGGTGAGGAGCAGAGAGGCCTGGCATGCTGCAGTCCATGCGGTTGCAAAGGGCTGGACATGACTGGGCAACTGAACAACAGTAATAGTCTTGGTGGTATGAAGACCAAAAAGTGTTCATTAATGGTAAAAGCCAGCTGTTTGTGTATATCTTAAGTTAGAGCATATCCTCTAAAACTGTACAAATCATCTTGACTCCTGAATTCTTTATTGCTTAACATTTATTTTTAGAGGATTGTTGTGTGTTTCTAGTTTTTGCCCCATTGTTGGTCAAGTTCTCATTGTTTTCTTCTCTTTCCAGGCGAGTCCAGGTCAGGAGGGCAGTGTTGGCCATCAGTGTTTAGGGCAGTGTCTTTACATAAAACATACAGATCAACTTTGGGTCAATTTATTAAATTCTGCTTGGCTAAGGGCTCTCTTTCTCCATTGTTTCTTCCAAGTCCATTTTCTTAGTCCCTTGATTTCTTACAATGTGACTGAATAGATTTGGGGGAGGAAAGATAGCCCACTTGAAAGTAGTTTAGTGTACATGGGTGCCTATTTATTATGGAAATAGGGGTACGGAGACAGTCGAGTTGGTGTGTCTTAGTGCCTGGATGGGTGGGATAGGAAGGTAGGATAGAAAGGTGGGATAGGAAGGGGGGTGTCTTCAAGGAGGGAAGAATTCTTTTGCTTGAACCATATGATAAAATATTTGATCTTTTCCATGTTGTTCAGTGCTGCATCTTGATATGTAAATAAATTCTTGACCTGGAGTCATTGTGGCATAATAAAGGTTATATATTTGGCTTTTATCCCATGTTCCTAAAACCCTTGGAATTTCCTGAGTGATCAGAGTGTCTTTCATTATTCACAATGAGCCCTTTAGACCATACCAGAGTTCGCCCTAATGAATGACTCTTGGTGGGCCCCTAGATAGCTTCAGAATGAGGGCCAGTTGCCGGAGGAACCAACTTCAGGATTATAGAGAGTTGGAACTTTTAGCTGCATCCCCTGAACTCAGGGGAAGTTGAGGTCTTGGCAACTGAGTTAATCACCAAAGGCCAGTGACTTCAAAATGATCATGCCTATGTAATGAAATTTCTTGAAACTTTGATAAAAGCTCTGAAATAAGAAGGCTAAAGGAGCTTCTGGATTGGTGATTCTGTGGATGTGCTGGGAGGGTGATGTGTCTGGAGAGAGCATAGAGGGTCTGCACCACCCTATCCCCCACCCCCTGCCCCTGCACTGTACTTTGTGCTATGGATCTCTTCTGTTTGGCCACTTCTACATTGTATCCTTTATAATAAAGTTGTAATCATTAAGTATACCACATTCCTAAGTTCTCTGAGTCATCATAGCAAATTGTTGAACCTGAAGGAGATCCTGGGAGGCCTTGAGTTTGTGGTGGGTTAGCCTGGTTAAATTGTTGTTGTTGAGTTGCTTGGTCATGTCCGACTCTCTATGACCCATGGACCACAGGATTCCAGGCTTACCTGTCTTTCATCATCTCTGGAGCTTGCTCAAACTCATGTTAAATGAGTCAGTGATGCCATCCAATCATCTTATCCTCTGTCATCCCCTTCTCCTCCTGCCTTCAATCTTTCCCAGGATCAGGGTCTTTTCCAATGAGTCGACTGTTCACATCACATGGCCAAAGTATTAGAGCTTCAGCTTCAACATCAGTCCTTGAAATGAATATTCAGGGTTGATTTCCTTTAGGATTTACTGGTTTGATACCCTTGTAGTCCAAAGGACTCTCAAGAGTCTTCTTCAACACCACAGTTCAAAAGCATCAATTTTTCAGCACTCAACCATCTTTCTGGTCCAGCTCTCGTATCCATACGTGACTACTGGAAAAACCATAGCTTTGACTATGTGCACATTTGTCGGCAAAGTAATGTCTCTGCTTTTTAATATGCTGTCTAGGTTTGTCATAGCTTTTCTTCCAAGGAGCAAGCCTCTTTTAATTTCATGGCTGCAGTCATCATCTGCAGTGATTTGGCAGCCCAAGAAAATAAAGTCTGTCACTGTTTCCATTGTTTCCCCATCTATTTGCCATGAAGTGATGGGACCAGATGCCATGATCTTAATTTTCTGAATGTTGAGTTTTAAGTCAACTTTTTCACTCTCCTCTTTCACCTTTATCAAGAGGCTGTTTAGTTCCTCTTTGCTTTCTGCCATAAGGGTGGTGTCATCTGCACATCTGACGTTATTGATATTTCTCCCAGAAATCTTGATTCCAGGTTGTGCTTCATCCAGTCTGGCATTTCGCATGATGTACTCTACATATAAGTTAAATAAGCAGAGTGACAATATACAGCCTTGACTTAATCCTTTGCCAGTTTGGAACCAGTCCATTGTTCCATATCTGGTTCTAACTCTTTCTTCTTGACTGCATACAGATTTCTCTGTATACAGATTTTGTACAGATGTCTCTGTATACAGAAATACAGATTTCTCGAGGCAGGTAAGGTGGTCTGGTATTTTCATCTCTTTAAGAATTTCCCACAGTTTGTTGTGATCCACACAATCAAAGGCATAGTCAATGAAGCAGAAGTAGATGTTTTTCTGGAATGCTCTTACTTTTTCTATGATCCAGCGGATGTTGGCAATTTGTTCTCTGGTTCCTCTTCCTTTTCTAAATCCAGCTTGAACATCTGGAAGTTCTTGGTTCATGTAATGTTAAAGCCTTGCTTGGAAAATTTTGAGCATTACTTTGCTTTTATGTGAAATGAGTGCAATTGTGTGGTAGTTTGAGCATTCTTTGGCCTTGCCTTTCATTGGGATTGGAATGAAAACTGACCTTTTCCAGTCTTGTGGCCACTGCTGAGTTTTCCAAATTTGCTGGGATACTAAGTGCAGCATTTTAAAAGCATCATCTTTTGGGATTTGGAATCATTAAGCTGGAATTCCATCACCTCTGCTAGCTTTGTTTGTAGTGATGTTTCCTAAGGCCCACTTGACTTTGCACTTCAAGATGTCTGGCTCTAGGCAGGTGATCACACCTCTGTGGTTATCTAGGTCATTGAGATCTTTTTGTATAGTTCTTCTGTGTATACTTGTCACCTCTTCTTAATATCTTCTGCTTCTATTAGGTCCAAACTGGTTCTGTCATTTATTGTGCCCATCTTTGCATGAAATGTTCCCTTGGTATCTCTACTTTTCTTGAAGAGATCTCTAGTCTTTCCCATTCTATTATTTTCCTCTATTTCTTTGCATTGTTCATTTAGGAAAGCTTTCTTTTATCTCCTTGCTATTCTTTGGAACTCTGCATCCAGATGGGTATATCTTTCCTTTTTACCTTTGCCTTTTGCGTCTCTTCTTTTCTTAGTTATCTGTAAGGTTTCTTCAGACAACCGTTTTGCCTTTTTGCATTTCTTTTCCTTGGGGATGGTTTTGATCACCACCTCCTGTACAGTGTTACAAACCTCTGTCCATAGTTCTTCAGGCACTCTGTCTATCAGAGCTTTTCCCTTGAATCTATTTGTCCCTTCCAGTGTATAATTGTAAGGGATTTGATTTAGGTCATACCTGAATGGCCTAGTGGCTTTCCCTACTTTTTTCAATTTAAACCTGAATTTGGCAATAAGGAAATCATGATCTGAGCCACAGTCAGTTCCTGGTATTGTTTTTGCTGACTGTATAGAGCTTCTCCATCTTCAGGTGCAAAGAATATAATCAGTCTGATTTTGGTGTTGACCATTTGGTTATGTAATGTGTAGAGTCTTCTCTTGTGTTGTTGGAAGAGGATGTTTGCTATGACCAATGCGTTCTCTTGGCAAAACTCTATTAGCCTTTGCCCTGCTTCATTTTGTACTCCAGGGCCAAACTGGCTTGTTATTCCATGCATCTCTTGATTTCCTACTTTTGCATTCTAGTCCCCTGTGATGAAAAGGACATCTTTTTTGGTGTTAGTCTAGAAGGTCTTGTTGCTGCTGCTTTGTGTCCGACTCTGTGCGGACCCCATGGACTGCAGCTTACCAGGCTTCTCCGTCCATGGGATTCTCCAGGCAAGAACACTGGGGTGGGTTGCCATTTCCTTCTCCAAAGAAGGTCTTGTAGGTCTCCATAAAACCATTTAACTTCAGATTCTTTGGCATTACTGATTGGGGCATAGACTTGGATTAGTGTGATATTGCAGAGAAGGCAATGGCACCCCACTCCAGTACTCTTGCCTGGAAAGTCCCATGGATGGAGGAGTCTGGTAGGCTGCAGTCCATGGGGTCGCTGAGAGTCAGACACGACTGAGTGACTTTACTTTCACTTTTCACTTTCATGCATTGGAGAAGGAAATGGCAACCCACTTCAGTGTTCTTGCCTGGAGAATCCCAGGGACGGGGGAGCCTGGTGGGCTGCCGTCTATGGGGTCGCACAGAGTTGGACATGACTGAAGTGACTTAGCAGCAGCAGCAGCAGTGTGATAGTGAATGGTTTGCCTTGGAAATGAACAGAGATCATTCTGTTGTTTTTGAGATTATACCCAAGTACTGCATTTCGGTTAAATTGGTAGATGCTATTTGCAGTTGGTGTCTGAAATGGGTGCGGTCCTTGTGGGACTGAGCCCTTAAACCTGTGGGGTTTGTACTAACTCCAGGGAGCTGTTGTCAGAATGAACTGACTTGCAGGACATCCAGTTGGTGATGGAGAATTGGCTGTTGGGAAATGAAATAGTCGTCTTTCCTATTGGGAAACATCAGTTCATAATATTAATACTATTGTGGCTGTAATAATCTCTTTGAAATTATGGTTGTTTACTATTTAAAGACTGAAAAAGCTTTAAAAAAAGTATAGTGGGGGTTCCCCGATGGCTCAATGGTAAAGAATCCACCTGCCAGTGCAGGAGTCACAGGTTCAATCCCTGATCTAGAAAGATCCCCCATGCTGCGGAGCAACTAAGCTTGTGGGCCATGACTATTGAGCCTGTGCTCTAGAGCCTGGGAGCTGCAATTACTGAGCCCTTGTGCCACAAATGCTGAAGCCTGTGTGCTCTAGAACCCTCGCTCCACAGGAAGAAAAGCCACCACAATGGGAAGCCAGTGCACTGCCAGGAAGGGTAGTCCCCATTCATCACAATCAGAGAAAAGCCGGCACAGCAAGGAAGACCCAGCACAGCCGAAAATAAGGAAAAAGAAAAACTGATTAAAAAAAAAGTATAGTGGGAAAGAAAAAAAATTATCAGGCCCATGCCATATTATGTATTTACATTGTGTTTTATAGTGTAATAAAAGTAGAAGTTACACCACTCTGTGGTTTCTGTTGAATCTTCTCTCCTAAGGTGTAGACCAAAGATTGCATAGCATTTTCTCTGCCTTCAGTCAGTGGGGGATATCTAGTATGTAAATATTTATGGACTGCAGTTATAGGTCATCTCCTTACTAAGGAATTTTCCGTATTTTGGTTTACCTCTACAGCATTACTATTACTATTTGGATAAGCCACATGAAATTACCAGTCTTCCACTGTTTTTGATCTACAGTGACAACAGTTTCATAGGGTTCAACTTAATAGGAATGAAGGTTCTTTACTAACTTTCTACTTGCAGTAGGAAAAAAAAAGCCAACAACTGTAGTGACTGTCATCAGGACCTTTTAAAACATGTTAAAAGTCAAAAAAGAAAAAAAATACTCCCAAATTCCACCAACAAAAGATACAAAATAATAAAAAGAAAAAAATAACCTATAATCTCACTACTCAGAGATAACGAATGTAAACAGTTTGGTATTTTTTTTCTTTCAATAAAAACTGAGATCATGTTAGCTCAAAATACTACTTTATGTTTATTCCTTCACTTAATGTTTTTCGTTAACAATTACGATCATTTTGGGCAAAGGGATATGGCAAATCTGATCCCTTAAGGCGAATAGTTCCTATTGTTTTAAAAGTCAAAGGGAAGTTTAGAAATTTCAATAAGTAATCAGCAGTTTCAACAGTGTTCAATGCAGATCAGATGGCTTTTTTGATTTGCTTCTTATAAATCATAGCAGGAATTTTTAAAAAATTAGTACTTAATGTCAAAAAAATAGATAAATTGACCAGGAGACAATACAACTTAAATGTACCTTCTCTTCCCGATAGGTGATTCACCATTTTCTCACTGTCGGTTTATTACTGAATTGTATGAGTAATGATTACCCATAGATTTTTCTACTCAAGACTCTAACTCACCGTAGAGATGAGCAATGGATAATCCCATTTTGTGGAACTTTACTGAATGTTAAAACTGTTAACTCTCACAAGCAATAGAGCAGAGTTTGGGACTCTGGAGACAGGCTGCCTGGATTAAAAACTCACCTCTGCTACTTGCTAGCTATGTGACTTGGTTTAAGTTATTTGACCTTTCTGTGCTGTAGTTTTCATATCTGGAAGATGGAGTTGAAAACGATAGTGCCTATCTCATAGGATTATTGTAAGGGTTAAGCAAGTTCATACCTGTGAAGTGCTTGGTCTAGTAATTATACAATGCTAGTGCTTTGTAATTATACAAAGCACTGATACTATGCATCAGTATGTGACTATTATTTTTATAATTTTTCTCTGTGTCTAACCTTTGCTACAGTTTCCAGAGTTATTTGAGTTCAGGCTGCTGCTGCTGCTAAGTCGCTTCAGTTGTGTCCGACTCTGTGTGACCCCATAGACCGCAGCCCACCAGGCTCCCATCCCTGGGATTCTCCAGCCAAGAATACTGGAGTGGGTTACCATTTCCTTGTCCAATGCATGAGAGTGAAAAGTGAAAGTGAAGTTGCTCAGTCGTGTCCGACTCTTTGACGTTCATTTCTTCCCCTTCAAAACCAGGCTTTCTATATCTAGGGTTTTCTAATTTCATTTGTTTAATCTTGACTCTGTTTGCCTTTTCTGAAGTGGTCTAGGATAGAAAATACCCTAGTTCCTTTTCCCTTTGCTCTAACAGCCCCAGGGGAGACTTTGCGTCAAAGGACTCGTGACTTCCCTGCAGGGACTGGACCGTGACCTTCCACATATACCACCTCTGCTCGCCAGTTCCCATATTCCCAGAAGGCTGGCCACATGCCTGTCTAGCAAGAACACTGCCTGACCTAACCTGTGACTAATTGGAAAAACCCTGTGTTTAGGACTCCTGTAGTTTTCTGTTTAATCGTTACCTGTTTCCTGTTCCTGGAAGGAAGAGAAGTTGGACTGATGTCAGAGTTTTGGGAGCTGAAGATGGGCCCTGAGAGCGCCTCCTAGGGCGGCTGCTTCCTCACTTTCAGGTCGTAAGGTGTTGCTCTGTTCCCCGCACTTAACACTGCCCTCCAGTCGGGCTCATGTTCTTTAGTTTCAGTTTCCTGTTTCTTGGCTTTGTGTTTCCAGCTGAGCTGGGAACTTTGTGAGGATAGCAGCGCTTACACTTATTACCACTGATAATAAACAGCACCGCAATGCTGGATAATGTTTTGTTGTTGTTCAGTCTCATAGTCATGTCCAACTCTTTGCGACCCCATGGGCTGCAGCGTGCCAGGCATCCCTGTCTTTCCCTGTCTCTTGGGGTTTGTTCAAACTCATGTCCATTGAGTTGGTGATGCCATCCAACTAGCTCATCCTCTGTCATCCCCTTCTCCTCCTACCCTCAGTCTTTCCCAGCATCAGGGTCTTTTCCAAAGAGTCGGCTTTTCACATCTGGTGGCCAAAGTTTTGGAGCGTCAGCTTCAGCACCAGTCCTTCTAGTGAATGTTCAGGGTTGATTTCCTTGAACTGGTTTGATAACGTTTACTGAGCACTTACTCTGTGCAAAGACCTCTCCTAAACCCGAGTTCATTTCATTTCCTGTTCAGAAACCATTCTGTTATTATCTGCATTTTAGAGGTGAGGAAACTGAGGTACTGGGAAGTTAATAGACTTGCCTGGGGTCTGACAGCCAGGAAGCAAGTTGAATGAACACAGTGCAGCCAAGAAAAAACTTGCTTTTGCTTTGCCTCCTTTCTTTCTGGGAGCAGCTTTGGTTGAGAGCTCCTGCTGTGCTTGCAGCAGACCTTGGTTCAAATCCTGGCCATGCCCCAGATGAGTGACTTTGACTTCAATACTTTGTTCTTTAATGCCTACATTTCTGAAATGGGTTTCATTGTAACACCTAAGAGTCCTGAAGATTAAAAAAAAAAAAAAAGAAATGCAAGTAAAGATGCCAGGCTCATATGTAAGCACTCGGTGAAGGTTTGCTGCTGTTAGCGGTTGGTGATAGAGTGGTGGAGCATCCCAGAGGCCCTGGAAGAGGGATGGTGAACCCCCAATGCACCCCCTGAAAATCTGCCCGTATCTTCCTCTCTCTCTGTAGGGCTGGGTGCCGGGCAGCCTTCCCTCCTGAAGCCCTTGCTTACTAGCACCAGCCAGCTCGGCAACACCCTTTACTTTCCCACGTGGTTAGTAAGTGTTGTCTTCTGCGCAGTGGAAATTCCTTGGCTGGACTCCCACCCTGGCAGGGGCTGGTTGTACCCAGAAACCCAGGGACCTACTTCCTGGAAGCCTGGTCCTCTGAGTCAGCGCCCTCTCTGTGGAGCCCCAGGGAATCACTGGTTCCTAAGGAAACCCCTTCCTCCCCGGGTCCCTCTCTTGCAGTGTCTGCCAGTAACAGGCCATCCTGGCCTGTCTTCCCATTTGGTGGTTTTGTCCTGGCACTTGCAGGTTAGCTTCCTCCCATATTTTGAATAATTCCTGACCTAGTCCCTGCTTGGCCACTGGTGAGGAGTGTGCAGGAACAGATTGTTGGAGATCAGGCCCCTGTGGAAAGAGGGCAGTGCCTTTGTGAGGGTGTGTCAGCTCCACCCCTTGACAGGACATGGCAGTGTGGAATGTGATCGAGTCTGGTGAAAATGCAGTGGAGGGCCAGTTCCCCTGCACTGGGTTTGGGTACCTACTGCTGTTTGTGGGCCTTCCTTTGAATGTTTGCTAATGGGAAACTTCTGTTGATTTTGAAGAATACAGGAGCTTGCTGGTATATGTATACCTTTTGGAAAGGGCTTACCTAATAAATAAGTGGGTAAAGCTGCAGGGTGGATCAGTCATCCAAGCTTTGACAAGAACCTATTTATATATGTTTTTAAAAGCTGTCAGTATTTGGCAAATGCAGACACAAGTACATTAGTAATTCTGTTCCATCAAATAGCATCTTAATAAAACTGCTGGTCCAGTTACAGTGAAAGGGGATGCTTGCTCAGTAATTGAGGAGCCCCTCTGGGAGGATGGAATCTGCTTTCAAGATTCCCAGGTTCTATGTGGCAAATGTTTAAGGTGCTGCCAACTGGGCTGGGAAGATCCCCTGGGGTCGGGCATGGCAGTCCACTCCAGTATTCTTGCCTGGAGAATCCCATGGGCGAGGTGCCTGGTGGGCTACTGTCCATGGGGTTGCAAAGAGTTGGACACAACTAGCGACTAAGCATAGCACAGCAGAACTGTGTTCCAGGAATTGTGGTGGGGTTAGGCGTTCAACAAAAGGACCTTTTTCCTACTACGTGGGGAAATAGGCATGTTTGACTTAAACTGGGCTTTTCCTGTGAATTCTGTCACCTCTGTTGGCTTTCTTAACATTGGCTACTGTATGCCCAACCATGTGTTTGTAGGAAAGTGGTTGGAGAGGCTGTTATAGGCTCTGAGTGTTGGTTTTTCTACTTGGCTTATTTCTCTGCCTCTCCCCAGTGATGTCATGTTACACCACTGATTTATTTGCAAAGTGAGAATCTCATCCACCCTTTTGTTTACCTCCTTGGGATTAGAGGTTTCAGATAAAACAATGAAAAAATAGTGTCATCTGCGTGGAAACTTTTATATCCTATACAATGTCTCTAGCTAGTTATATGTATGATTGAAGATTCTTTGTCCTTTTCTATTTTTCCTTCCTTCTTTTCTTCTTTCTTTCTTCTTGATTTTTAGATGCCATGCAGTGAACATTGTTAGCACAAATTATGTTTGTGATGGCTGTAGAATTGCTTCTAAGTAAAATAGTTTGTGAGTAACAATGTGAAAATGTACACTGTGAACAAGATGCTTTTCAATAGATAGGAACAAGTCTCCCTTTTATTTTCATAATAGAATAGTTAAGGAGGAATCAGATAGAGTTCTGCTATAGAGTGATCTTTTGCTTTTTTGTAGTTAAAATTAATACTGGGACATTTTAAGCTGCTGAGAATTAAAAAAAAAAGTCAATACAAATTTCATACTTCTTTCGTTGACTTTAATCCTTTTTCATGAAGACAATTTTTACACTTAACAAGATGCATGCAGATTCCAGTGTTTATCACACATAATAGGGTCATTTGAAGAGAAGCAGCTTTAGGGCATTTGTGTGGATGAATATGGACGTAGGTCTCAGCCCAGCTCTGTGGTCAATTATGTGCCACTTAGGTAAAGCTGAAAACCAATCTCCATTCTTCCAGACACTGTTAAACAATGTGGCTAAAAGTAAGTGTGGGGCCTTGGGATCACATGGCCTGGCTCAAATCCTGTCCCACCATACATTAGGACTTGTTATTGAACCCCATGTATATTGAACCCCTGTGGACCTCATCTGCACATGTGGGCAATGAGATAACCTACCTTACGGATGTTGTGGAAATGAAATGGAATTGTGTATGAAGCATCTGTTGATAGAACACTTCCTGGAGCACTGCAGACACCAGGTAAATGCTGCCCTATGGTTACCTTCTTATAGCAATTCATTCTTTATAACACGCCACCTTTAGAAAAGAATCTGAAGTGAATACTAAATTCCTTAAGTCCCATTGTTTTGCAGTCATATCAAGAATGTCTTTAAATAAATTACACTTCTTTCTTGAGTGGATATAATTTACAATTAAAAAATAATTTTATTTATTTATTTTTGGATGTGCTGGGTCCTCACTGATGCATGGGCTCTTCTCTAGTTGCAGTGAGCAGAGGATACTCTTCCTTGCGGTGCCCAGGCTTCTCATTGTGGTGGCTTCTCTTGTTGAGGAGCACAGACTCTAGGGCATTCAGGCTTCAGTAGTTGTGGCTCTTGGGCTCCAGAGCACAGGCGCAGTAGTTGGGGTGCACAGCCTTAGTTGCTCCATGGCATATAGGATCTTCCCAGGTCAGGGATCAAACCTGTGTCCCCTGCATTGGCAGCTGGATTCTTTACCACTGAGTCACCAGGGAAGCCCCATAGTTTATGATTTGAAAGGCATAGAAAGGTCTACAAAGTCTCATTCCACTCCTGTCCTCTAGCCACCCAGCCCATTTTCAAGAGACTAACAGTGCTAGGGTAACTAAAGACTTAAAAATCTCCACAAATGGACAACCATAAAAATAGCAAAAGAAAGAGAAGAGGAAAGGGTAAGAGAACAGGAGAAGAGGAGGGGGGATTCAGCTGCGGTCCAAACTGCTGAGCTCTCCTGGGCCCCACAGCACCTTGGGCATTACCCTCATTTACACTCCTCTCTCAGCATTCAGAAAACTAAGATCATGGCATCCGTCCCCATCACTTCATGGCAAATAGATGGGAAAACCATGAAACAGTGACAGACTTTATTTTATTGGGCTCTAAAATGACTGCACATGGTGACTGCAGCCACAAAATTAAAAGACGCTTGCTCCTTGGAAGAAAAGCTAAGACAATCCTAGACAGTGTATTAAAGAGCAGAGACATTATTTTGCCAACAAAGGTCCATATAGTCAGAGCTATGGTTTTTCCAGTAGTCATGTATGGATATGAGGCTTGGACCATAATGAAGGCTGAATGCTGAAGAATTGATGCTTTTGAAATGTGGTATTGGAGAAGGCTCTTGAGAGTCCTTTGGACTGCAAGGAGATCCAACCAGTCAATCCTAAAGGATCAGTATAGTTCACTCACTCAGTCATGTCTGACTCTTTGTGACCCCATGGACTGCAGCACGCCAGGCCTCCCTGTCCATCATCAACTCCTGGAGTTTACTCAAACTCATATCCGTTGAGTTGGTGATGCCATCCAGCTATCTCATCCTCTGTTGTCCTGTTTTCCTCCTGCCTTCAATCTTTCCCACATCAGGGTCTTTTCCAATGAGTCAGGTTTTCGCATCAGGTGGCCAAATTATTGGAGTTTCAGCTTCAACATCAGTCCTTCCAACAAACACCCAGGACTGATCTCCTTTAGAATGGACTGGTTGGATCTCCCTGCAGTCCAAGGGACTCTCAAGAAACTTCTCCAACACCACAGTTCAAAAGCATCAATTCTTCATCATTCAGCTTTCTTTACGGTCCAACTCTCACATCCATACATGCCTACTAGAACAACCACAGCTTTGACTAGACAAACCTTTGTTGGCAAAGTGATGTCTCTGTTTTTTAATATGCTCTCTAGGTTGGTCATAGCTTTTCTTCCAAGGAGCAAGTGTCTTTTAATTTCATGGCTGCAGTGACCATCTGCAGTGATTTTGGAGCCAAAAAAATAAAGTCTGACACTGTTTCCACTGTTTCCCCATCTATTTGCCATGAAGTGATGGGACCAGGTGCCATGATCTTAGTTTTCTGAATGTTGAGCTTTAAGCCAACTTTTTCACTCTCCACTTTCACTTTCATCAAGAGGTTCTTTAGTTCTTCTTCACTTTCTGCCATAAGGGTGGTGTCATCTGCATATCTGAGGTTATTAATATTTCTCCCGGCAATCTTGATTCCAGCTTGTGCTTCCTCCAGCCCAGCGTTTCTCATGATGTACTCTGCATATAAGTTAAATAAGCAGGGTGACAATATACAGCCTTGACGTTCTCCTTTTCCTATTTGGAACCAGTCTGTTGCTCCATGTTCAGTTCTAACTGTTGCTTCCTCACCTGCATACAGGTTTCTCAAGAGGCAGGTCAGGTGGTTTGGTATTCCCACCTCTTTCAGAATTTTCCACAGTTTGTGGTGATGCATACAGTCAAAGGCTTTGGCATAGTCAATAAAGCAGAAGTAGATGTTTTTCTGGAACTCTCTTGCTTTTATGATTATCCAACGGATGTTGGCAATTTGATCTCTGGTTCCTCTGCCTTTTCTAAAACCAGCTTGAACATCTGGAGGTTCACAGTTCAATCACTGTTGAAGCCTGGCTTGGAGAATTTTGAGCATTACTTTGCTAGCTTGTGCTGCTATGTAGCTTCAGTCGTGTCTGACTCTGTGCGACCCCATAAATGGCAGCCCACCAGGCTCCACCATCCCTGGGATTCTCCAGGCAAGAACACTGAAGTGGGTTGCCATTTCCTTCTCCAATGCATGAAAGTGAAAAGTGAAAGTGCAGTCACATGTGAGATGAGTGCAATTGTGTGGTAGTTTGAGCATTCTTTGGCATTGCCTTTCTTTGGGATTGGAATGAAAACTGACCTTTTCCAGTCCTATGGCCACTGCTGAGTTTTCCAAATTTGCTGACATATTGAGTGCACCACTTTCACAGCATCATCTTTTAGGATTTGAAATAGCTCAACTGGAATTCCATCACCTCCACTAGCTTTGTTCGTAGTGATGCTTCCTAAGGCCCACTTGACTTCACATTTCAAGAAGTCTGGCTCTAGGTGAGTGATCACACCATCGTGATCATCTGGGTCGTCAAGATCCCTTTTGTACAATTCCTCTGTGTATTCTTACCACCTCTTAATATCTTCTGCTTCTGTTAGGTCCATACCATTTCTGTCCTTTACTGAGCCCATCTTTGCCTGAAATGATCCCTTGGTATCTCTAATTTTCTTGAAGAGATCTCTAGTCTTTCCCATTCTATTGTTCTCCTCTATTTCTTTGCATTGATCACTGAGGAAGGCTTTCTCATCTCTGCTTGCTATTCTTTGTAACTCTGCATTCAAATGGGTATGTCTTTCCTTTACTCCTTTGCTTTTCACATCTCTTCTTTTCACAGCTATTTTTAAGGCCTCCTCAGACAGCTTTTTTGCCTTTCTTTTTCTTGGGATGTCCTAAAGGAAATCAGTCCTAAATATTCATTGGAAGGACTGATGCTGAAGCTGAAGCTCCTGTACTTTGGCCACCTGATGTGGAGAGCCAACTCATTGGAAAAGACCTTGATGCTGGGAAAAACTGAAGGCAGAAAAAGGGGATGACAGAAGATGAGATGGTTGGATGGCATCATCAGCACAGTGGTTACAAGTCTGAGCAAGTGCCAGGAGATGGTGAAGGACAGGGAAGCCTGGCATGCTGCAGTCCATGGGGTGGCAAAGAGTGAGACATGACCGAGCGACTGAACAACAACACCCCTCTCAGAGCACCCCATGATGTGCCCACCCCTTGGGCTCCCCTCAGAGCTCCTCAGCCTTTTCTGTCTTAGAGGCATGGTGGGTGGCTTCCTGGCCTGTGTCCCAGTGTAGACACTGGCAAGCTGACTTTACCCCATGGGGTGAGCTCAGGTTAGATGAACCTTCTGTGTTGTCTGAATGTAAACCTTTGAGATATTCTGGAAGATTTGGGAAGAATCTAGAAGTTGAGCTCCTTGGCTTCTCAAAACACCTGTGTCCTAAACTGAATCCCTTCCCAAGGAGTAGCTATGAGGCTGTAGTTGTTTTCTGTGTTCAGTCTTTTGGTGCCCTTGAAGAGTTGTGTTTGGTCAGAAAGTTCTGTGGCCTTAAGAAATCACTTTAAATAGTAAATCTGAGACAGTTGTGGAGAATGCTAGGAACTTTTACTCTGCAGAGTTCATTTTCCCATTCTAGTTTAAATGGAAACCTGGAATGGCAAATATTTACAGTTTCCGGCATTATTTTTAGTATTTTTGTATCTTTATATTGACGTCACCCCAGTTTCAGTCCTTTGTTCTGGTTGCTACCTGGGGTTCAAGAGTAATTCAGTTTTGTCCTCCCAACCTCCTGCTTGTCAAGAATGTTTATTTCCTTTTTGTCCAGCCAAATTCAGTTTTTCTTTTGAAACCTAATATAAAGTCTTTTTTCTTCTTGGATCCACACTAATTATACTTCCCTTCTCACCTCCTGTGGTATTTATACAAAGAAACTGCGGCTTAAGGAAGGGTTATGCTCCAGACATTCCGTTTTGAGTAATTGGAAAGTACGCTAGAAATTGAAATGCATTTTCCCATTAAAAATAATAATTAGGCTCCCACAAAGGCTATTTAAAAAGTAACAACATAGGACTTAGAGAACTTTATTATTACAGAGAAGGTGAAAAGTAAAGTGGACTGCTGTGTGAACCACTTGGATTCAACATTTTACCATATTCACTTGCTCACCCTATCTGTCCACCCGTCCATCCATCCATTTACCTACTTTTTTTGGCTGAACTCTTGGAAATCAAGTTGTATTCAGTGTTGCATTTCACCTACATCCCTCTGCTATCATTTTGTAGGACTGAGGACTTCCTTCCGCATAACCACAACACCATCATCACAGCTAAGAAAATAATTCAAGTCTGTAATACTGTTTAATCCATTTTCCTGTTGTCCTCAAAATAGCCTTTATTGCTGTTTTAAAATTTTTATTGTTTAGAATCTGGAACCAGACTGCCATCAGGTTTACAAACCTCATTTTGTCCTATTATTTCTAACAAAAGCTCTTTGAAGCCACATTTAGCCAAGTGCTGGGGGAGGCGAGGAGCTTTCCTCGTGAGCTTTCCTGGTATGTTGCATTCTCGGGTGCTCCTCTCCCATGCTTAACGCCTGTCTCTGGATCCTGGGTGCTCCTGCTACCCTGAGCCCTGCATTTTAGCATCCTCCAGGGTGCAGCTGGGGCTTCCCTGGTAGCTCAGATGGTAAAGAATCCACCTGTAATGCAGGAGACCCCGGTTCGATTCCTGGGTCAGGAAGATCCCCTGGAGAAGGGATAGAAGATATTCTCCAAGAAGAGTATCCACTCCAATATTCTTGACTGGAGAATCCCATGGACAGAGGAGCCTGGTGGGCTACAGTCCATGGGGTCACAGAGAGTCAGACATGACTGAGCGACTAAGCATAGCACAGGGTGCAGCTGGTCTCTCACCGGTATGAGCAGAAACCTCAGAGACAGCTGCATTTTTCAAGGGACCTCTTAGCCAAACGCTCATGTCAATCAGGGGTTCACAACCAGACATTGCTGATTTATGCATGTTTTTCTGAGGAAGGCTTTCTGGGCCTCCATCTGTTCCTATAGTGGTTTTTGCTGTCCAGAATCAAGTACAGCAGAAACCAACACAACATTGTAAAGCAATTGTCCTCCAATTAAAAATAAAAAAGTAAAATTGAAAAAGAGAATCTTCCAGTATCAGGATAGCATTTCAGGCAATTCAATAAGGTAAAGGTAACTGTACTTTGTATTGGGAGGGCTTTTGTGTCATGGGTGAGTGATCTCTGAGCAAGTGGGTCCTGTCTGGGTCTCCCCTTCCTGTCTTGTCACAGCTGTGGAGTGGGGGAGGATGGGCTGTAGCAGCTGTCTATCTGGGAGGCGTTTGGAAACTGGTAGCTGCCTGAAGTTTCACTACAAAGTTTAGGACTTATTTATATACTGAAGTTCATTGTTTTCCAATTTCCGTATAAGCTCATTTGTTCTCTTCATACATTTTAAGCTTTTAAGATTTGGGCAAATGTTGTGTCTCAGTCAGTGGTGCTGGGGGTGGGGTGGTATCTCTTAAGAGCTCCATGGCCTTGGTTATCTCTGTAGCCAAAAATAGAAATAATTGGGAATGATTTTATTTTGTAGAATTTGCTTTGCATTCTGCCCTTTCATTGTGTACATAATTGATTTAAACTGTGTTTAAACAATTAGCTTAATAAAGGAGGTTGTTTTTCAGGAGCTAATAGATCTTAGCTCAGCCAGAGCAGGATTGAGAGGCTGTGTGTGAGCTGGCTATGAGCACTATCCTGAGATGAGATCTGCTTGGCTTTTCCTCCAGGCTCTTACTAGTTTCCAACCATGTGACCCCGGGCAAGTGGCAGACCCTCCCCCACCTCCAGCTCCTCTCTCTAATGAATACCCACCTCATAGGACTGTGACCATCAAAAACCCTTGAGCCCTGTGGCCTAAGCCCCTTTGTGAGGTCTCATCAAGTATATTCATATTTGTGCAGCAGACTCGGTGGAGCAGAGGTTGTAAATAGCCTCATATCAGATCAAGTTCTGCTACCAGTGAGTTTGTCGGATTGAGTTTTGCTGTGAAATGAGGTATAAGACTTCTTATTTTTAGAATTTTGGGGATTTTGCCTTGTGGACACAGGAGGGTATGTTTTACCAACCCAGAGGGAATTGTGGATGGAGCTGAAGAAGGCTGAGTATGGAATGTCAAGAACCAAGGACATTGGCATCAGCACATAATATTCCAGTTGACCAAACTGAGGCACAGAGAAGTAATCACAGAGGCAGCCAGGGCAAAGCTGGAGGAAGAAAAACCCCTTTAGAGAAATGCAAATTTTGCCCTCCTAGTCAGTAATGTAGTCCAACAATAGACTTTTGGATCCTGTGATTTGAATGCTTTTGCTGGAAAAAAAAAAAATAGGGTGTGTGAGTGTGTTTAAAAGCAACGTTCCAACCAAGCTGGGTAGGCTATCTATTTTCCAGCCAAGTCCTTTTCTCCCATCAGAGAGTTGTTGGGTAACCCAAGCTTCTGAGAACGTACCCCTTTCCTGATAGAATTGCTATCAGAACCATCAAAATGCTCTTGGCCCTGGCTGGAGTGAAGCTGCTTGGGAGGAGTCATGAGGGCCTCCTTATCTGGAGTCTCAGGTTATCACCGTCTTCCCCATATTTTAGCAACCCTTGAGTTATGTCCACTGGGTTTGAGGAAGGCCATTTCTGTGCCATTGCTTCTCAGCTCCTGTTACCATTGGGGTCAGTTGGAAACTTAAATATTACTTGGAAACTAGGCTAGAAAACTGCTTTTGATTTTGGGGGGTTGACTCTGAGCCCTTTCCTCATACCTCTTCCTCAGTTTCTTGCTTTCGTTTGTGACTTTGTCAACAAGATCTTGGCAAAACTCAATACTAATGTGTCCTCAAAATAAAGTGAATTAAGACAACCTGGCTGGGTCTAGGAAAAACCAAACCCTGGCTTTTGTTGGACATGCCTTACTTGTGATGTTGTGGAAGGGAATCATGTTTATCAGTAAGAGCTGCGACCCTCCCTGTTTCGGTGGCTATTGGTGTGTGTGGAGGTTACTAAAGATACTAAAGGTGAGGTGATGGGCTTGTTTTGAAGAGGCTGAGGGACCTAAGCTTGTGGCCTGCAAAAGATGAGCTGTGATTTGGGAATTGGGTAGGAGCTCAGAGGTGGAGGACAGTTTCAGTTTTATACTTGTTCATCCAGGAAACTGCTCTGAGGTCTGGTAGTAGGCATTTTCAAAACATCCTACTTTCTGCTGTGCTAATTGGAACTCAGTTTTGAGATCTGGGGAGCCTTTGATCTCAGTTGTGAAATTCGAGAGCAAACCAGCATTTAGCATTTTAACAAAGAGTTGGTAAATGATGATCTCAGGTCAGGGAGGAGGAAGCAGCGTCCATGCAGGCAGGATCTAGACTGCCTGGCCTGAATCTAGGAGCTGCCATGTAGTAGCAACGTGACCTTGAGAAGACTGTGTGACCTTTCTGTGCTTCCTTTCCCCATTTGTAGCATGGGGAGAATGCCAGTAGCTGTGTCGGAAGTTTGCTTTGAAGAGTCAGTGCTTAGCTTAGTGGTGGCTTGTAAATGCTCCATAGTGTGATGGTGGTAGTTCTTGTTGGTAGTTAATAGAGGAGTAACAAACCTGTCTGAACTAGACTTCCAGCACTTCTAGAACTCTTACCAACCTCTTCCTTCCTCTGTTTTGCCCTACACTCCCTTCTGACCCTGATCCTTGGTGTCTGATCCCCTTGGGTCTCTTGTTTTTCTTTCCTGCTCCGGTGGCCCTCTCGCATGGGTTAGCCCAGTTGCAGGTTTGGGGTGCCCATCTCAGCTGTGCCCCGAATGCCTTTGCAGTCCTCTCCCATTCCTGCAGACTCTCCACTAAGCCTCACTGTCCCCACAGGCCCCTTATTCTTCCCTGGGGTCTCAACAGATGCCATCTCTTACCTTCAGAGACAGTGGAGGCTCCCAGGCATCTTTTCATTCGTGGACCTTCCGCCCACCCTAAAGGATCACTCATGGACCCCCTGCCTTGGGAGAACGAGGTGTCCTTTTACCTGTTCAAGTTTTTAATCCACCTCCTTCCTTCTTACGGAAATCATCTCCTCCAGTTCCTCAAGGTCATCACTTTACACACTGTCTCAGACTCTCCTTTTTGCTCCTTTTCTGCCTGTAAAGAAACACTCTGCTTTCAGT
Source organism: Bos mutus (assembly GCF_027580195.1). NCBI lineage: Eukaryota > Metazoa > Chordata > Mammalia > Artiodactyla > Bovidae > Bos > Bos mutus. The sequence continues at coordinate 56,979,473 of NC_091622.1, read as the reverse complement.
CATTTTAAAAAAATTCCAGGGAATTCCTTGGCAGTCCAGTGGTTAGGACCCCACGCTTTTACTGCTGGGGACTGGCCCAACCCTAGGTTGGGGAACTTAAGATCCCATGTGCCACACAATGCAGCCGGAAAAAAAAAAAGAATTCAAAAAGGCAAATAAAAATTTCTTCCCCTTATGCTGAAGGTGAACTCCCTTACTCTTAATGCTCATATCGAGCTTCTAGAAAGAGCAAACTGAGCTGTTTCTGCTCCTCAGCCCAGGGAATCTAGTCTTTCCTTCTGGTCTATGAAAAACCGCTCCCTCCAAGGCCACAAAGATCTCCCACGGGATGGTTTTTCTTTCCTTGTTTATTTTATTTATTTTTTCATTTTATGTATGATGTATGTATGTGTTTTAGGATTTTAAGTTTACTTCAAGAGACTATGGAGAAAGAGGTAGCAAAGCACAACAAGGGGATAGTTAAAAAAATATTCCAAGTTGCTCCCTAAGTCAGCAATTGAAGAGTTTCCATGTGTTCTTATGTGGACTTCTACGTGGCCCAATTTGTCTTGAGTTTTTCTCAATTCTTTCAAAAGATTCTTCTTAGGGTGTTTCTTTTTTCTTTTTATTTATTTCTTTTTATTTTTTTTTTTTACTGTGCTAAGAACACTTAAAATGAGAATTATCCTCTTAACAAATTTTTAAGTGCACAATGCAGTATTGTTAACTAAGGGCACAATGCTGTACAGCAAATATCTGAAATTTATTCATCTTGCATAACTGAAACTTCATCCCCATTGAATAGCAGCTACCCATTTCTCCCTGCCCCTGGCTCCTGGAAACCACCATTCTGCTCTCTTTCTGTGAATTTGACTATTTTAGATAATCTCATGGAAGTGGAATCATGCAGTAATTGTCCTTCTGTGACTGGCTTATTTCACTTGGCCTCATGTCTTCTGAGAGTCCCTTGGACAGCAAGGAGATCAAACTAGTCAATCTTAAAGGAAATCAACCCTGAATATTGATTGGAAGGACTGGTGCTGAAGCTGAAGCTCCAATACTTTGGCCACCTGATGAGAAGAACTGACTCATTTGAAAAGACCCTGATGCTGGGAAAGATAGAAGGCAGGAAGAGAAGGGGACAACACAGGATGAGATGGTTGGATGGCATTACTGACTTAGTGGACATGAATTTGAGCAAACTCCAGGAGATGGTGCAGGACAGGGAAGCTTGGTGTGCTGCAGTCTGTGGGGTTGCAAAGAGTTGGACACGAGTTGGTGACTGAAAAACAGCAACAACAATGACAACAATGTCTTCCAGGTCCATTTTTGTTGTCCTTTATGGTGAGATTTCCTCCTTTTTAAAAAAGCTGAATGGGATCTGATTCATGTCACATACATGTCACATTTCTTTATCTGCTCAAAGATCAGAACATTTGTTCCCCTGGCTGCGAAGAGTGTGGCAGTGCAGAAGATCTTATTTCAGTTCTTTTGTATAGACACCCAGAAATGAGGTTGCTGGATCATGTGGTAGTTCTATTCTTGTCTGTTTTTTTTTTTTTAGAAACCTCTATACTATTTTCCATAGTGGCTGCACCATTTTACATTTCCTTCCTGTTTTAGTTGCTCTCTCCTGAAGCATCTCACCTAGCTGACTGCTCATTCTTTCTGGAAACTCCTTCTTCTGTGTTCCAAGCTAGAGTCCTGACTTCTCTTCCTAGTTCCTCATGGAGTAGATCCAGTTGCTCAGTGGGTATTTCCATTTGAAGGTCCCCTGCTTATTTACCTCTATCACTACATGTTCAAAAACATATAGTTCTTCTCCATGCAAGTACATTAGCATATATACTAATCTATGCTGCTGCTGCTAAATCATTTCAGTCGTGTCCGACTCTGTGTGACCCCATAGACGGCAGCCCACCAGGCTCCCCCGTGCCTGGGATTCTCCAGGCAAGAACACTGGAGTGGGTTGCCATTTCCTTCTCCAGTGCATGAAAGTGAAAAGTGAAAGTCAAGTTGCTCAGTCGTGTCCGACTCTTCACGACCCCATGGACTGCAGCCCACCAGGCTCCTCCATCCATGGGATTTTCCAGGGAAGAGTACTAGAGTGGGGTGCCATTGCCTTCTCTGCTAATCTATGCTAGGTACCCTGTAACAGAACACCACACACTGGGTGACTTAAAAAGGAGAAATTCATTGTCTTATTGTTTTGGAGGCTGGAACTCCAAGACGAGTGTCAGCAGGGTTGCTCTTTCTGAGGGCTGTGAGGGTCTGTCTGTTCCATGTTTCTGTTATAGATTCTGGTGGTTTACTGGCAATCTCTGGTGTTCCTTGGCTTCTCCAAAGCATCACTCTAATCTCTATCTTCATGTAATGTTTTTGCCTCCAGATTTTCTTTTTTTTTTTTAAAGGACAACAGCTGCATGGGACTAGGGTCCAACCTAAAGACTTCATTTTAACTTGATTACCTTTGTAAAAAGACCCCGTATCCTAATATGGTCATGTTCTCAGGTACTTGGGGTTAGGACTTCCACATATGTATTGCTGCTGCTGCTGCTGCTGCTGCTGCTAAGTCTCTTCAGTCGTGTCCAACTCTGCGACCCCATGGACTGCAGCCTACCAGGCTCCTCCATCCATGGGATTTTCCAGGCAAGAGTACTGGAGTGGGTTGCCATTGCCTTCTCCACATATGTATTGAGAGTGAGGCAAAATTCAACCCATTGCACCATTCAAACTTGATTTTTTTTTCCAGATATTTTTCATCTCAGTAAATGGCATCAGTGTTCACTGTGTTACTCATGCAGATGCTTGGGCATCATCTTTATCAACTCACTTGCACTTCTGTTAACTTAGGGTCCAGAGCTTACAGAATTTGGAGGCACAATTTTGAAATAGGAACCATAGGATCCAACAGGTTTACAAAGGGATCGGTGATCCATGACTCTCAAATGGCTCACAACCTCTGCTCTATATCTTTTTTTCTTTAAAGTGTCTACCACCTTGGTACATATATAATACATATATAAGAATTTTTACAAATTACAGAAAAGCATAAAAATATAATTAATAATTAACCTATTATTCAATTACCCAGAATCACTTACTGTTTTGGTTATTTCTTCGTGTAGTTTATACCTTCATGTACTTTATTTATTTTTTTTACTAGTTTGATCCTACAGTATGTATGGTTTTTGAATCCATCTTTTAAAATTCATTATTAGACAATAAGTATGTCCCCATATCTTCACAAACTCTTCATGAATAGTTTTAAATGGTGCATATTATTCCATCAAATGGATAGACAATGGTTGACTTAGATATTTTATTATCCCATTGTCAAACATGTGGTTGTTGCTGTTTTTGACTCTTTATAATTAATGTTACAACAAACTTTGCTATTAATTTGGACTCATTTTTTTTCAGAATTCAAATATGAGTCAGCTAAGGATGAAGACAAAAGATGGACATGGTGTTTCTAAGCAGATTATTAGTGTAAATTGAAGAAACAATTAAGCCTACCTAAGTTAACCAGTATCTTAGGCATTAATTGTGAATAGTTACTTTGTGATTTAAAAGTTATTCTTAAATTGCTGAGGTAGATAACAAGGATTCTCCAGTCAACATTTTGCTCTTTAGTGATTCTTTGTAGTCTATAACAGGGCTGTAGAATATAACTTCTTGTTGTTCACTGGTTCAGTCGCCTCTGACTCTTTGCGACCCCATAAACTGCAGCAGGCCAGGCTTCCCTATCTGTCACCATCTCCTGGAGTTTGCTTGAACTTACATCCATTGAGTCAGTGATGCCATCTAATCGTCTCATCCTCTGTCACCGCTTTCTCCTCTTGCCCTCAATCTTTCCCAGCATCAGGGTCCTTCCATTGAGTCAGCTCTTCACATCAGGTGGCCAAAGGATTGGAGCTTCAGCTTCAGCATCAGTCCTTCCAGTGAATATTCAGGGTTGATTTCCTTTAGGATTGACTGGTTTGATCTCCTTGCTGTCCAAGGGACTCAAAGAATTTTCTCCAGCACCACACTTCAAAAGCATCAATTCTTCAGTGCTCAGCCTTCTTTATGGTCCAACTCTCACATCCATACATGACTACTGGAAAGACCATAGCTTTGACTGTATGTACCTTTGTTGGCAAAGTGATGTCTCTGGTTTTTAATAGGCTGTCTAGGTTTGTCATAGCTTTTCTTCCAAGAAGCAAGCGTCTTTGAATTTTGTGGCTGCAGTCACCATATGCAGTGATTTTGGAGCCCAAGAAAATAAAATCTGCTACTGTTCCCACTTTTTCCCCACTTTTTGTCATGGAGCGATGGGAATGGATGCCATGATCTTAGTTTTTTGAATGTTGAGCTTTCAGCCAGCTTTTCACTCTCCTCTTTTACCTTTATCAGGAGGCTCTTGGGATGACGGAAATGTTCTTTATCTGACCTCTCTAATATGGACCAGTTAGCCACATATGACTGTTGAGCACTTGAAATGTGGTTAGTCCACCTAAGGAACTGAATTTTAAATTTTATCTATTTTTAATTGACTTAAATTTAAATTGCTGTTTGTGGTTAGTGATTACTGTATTGGATAGTGCAGTTCTATCAAGATAATAACTAAACTCTTCTATGTGCTGTGCTTAGTTGTTCAGTCATGTCTGACTCTCTGCAACTCCATGGAATGTAGCCCACCAGGCTCCTCTGTCCATGGGGATTCTCTAGGCAAGAATACTGGAGTGGGTTGCCATGCCCTCCTCCAGGGGATCTTCCCAACCCAGGGGTCGAACCCAGGTTTTCTGCATTGCAAGCGGATTCTTTACCAACTGAGCATAGGGAAGCCCAAGAATAAACACTTTTATAGTGCTTATCTTTTCCTAAATACTCTAAGTGCTTTACACATTAATGTGGGTAATCCTTACAGTGAATTTAACAAATAGTCTTCCAGTTACTTTGCTATATAAAAAATTGCCACAAAACTTAGTGGCTTAAAACAATGACTGCCAAAGAATTTGGGGCCACGTTTTGAAACCATTGTAGAGAGGTACAATCATTTTGATTCCATTTTACAGATGAGAAAATTGAGCACAGAGCAGTTAAAAAACTTATTCAAGGTGACATGCCTAGTTAGTGGCCAAGCAATTATTTATGCTAGGCAGTCTGACCTTTTAGCTACAGTGCATCTCTGTAATTCATGTTTCACTAATTTAGAGTCGTATCTTCCTCGGCTTTTTCCATGGTGTGGTAATTATGAGATTAAATGACTGACACCTGTCTGTAAATCACAAACTGTGAATTCATAGTATTTTCAAGGGTTTCCTAGAGGTCAAGTTAATGATGAATACACATTCTTAACCACCTGATTCGGGAGGAGCCGCCTGGCTTCAAGTCTGAGCCCCCTGCTTTCATTCCTGTTTCTGCTGCTTCCTAAACAGAATTTATCGCTTCCAGCTTGAAACTGACCATGATTCTGAGTAAAACTCTTTCAGTCTTAACATGTTGCCTGCTTTAGCTATTCCTGTCGCATGGAATATGTTTTTAAAAAGGAATTAATAAATAAAATGCTTAGAATTACTAAGGGAGTTAAATATTTCTGGTTTTACTGAAATTAAGTCTTGATGTTAAACCCTAATTTGGATGATATGTTTGCATATATTTAGGGAAGTGTGTGTGTGTACTCTTTTTTATTCATTCATCCATTTAATTATATTCTTGGGAGAGAAATCAGAATAAATATGTAGCTTATCCCCAGATTCTAGAGGTTTCATGATAATATAAAACCTGAGAAACCAGCAGTTTCCTTTCATGGGCAGAGATAATGGTTATTTCCATCTGAAAGTGAGGGAGCCCTTTGTCCTGTGGTCTCTGTTTGATATTGTTTGCTGCAGTGATGAAATGTGGTCATTTCACACCTGGTATTTGTCCTCATGTGATCATTTTTTCCCCACCAAAATACTCTCGAGAGAGTTTGTAGTTAAATGCATCTAGATTCCCAGTTTCTGGGTTTCTTAAGCAATATGTGTAAATCTCTGTGATGCAGAAAACCTCATTGTATCACTTCAGAATCTGAGTACCCCAAATAACGAGACTTCATTTCAGTCAAACCCCACATTTTCCTTTAGTCTTCATCCTTCCTGACCCCCTCCTTTGTGTGATAACTCCCTTTTCATCTTGTGTGTGTGAATTGATACTTTGCTGATTTTCCACACAGTTGGCTCTTTCTCCGTTATCTTAACTGGTAGAATCTTATATTGTATGAGCTGGGATGTTTCTCCCTCTCACTCCTTCATGGAGGTGACTCAGTTCCCTGTATATCCTGGCACACTCGTGGGCCCAGATATCCTGCTGCTTCTGGTGTAAGTCCATGTGGAACTTTGACGTGTCCAGAAGCAAATGGCTCCTTCTCCCCCGTAGATGCCCCCTTCCCAGCTGCACTGTTTCTGAAGTCATAAAATAGGTGCCCACTGTTCCTATTTCTTTTAGTGCCCCGTGCATACCTTCTCCCAGTCTCTCATGCCTGCCCAGGTGTTTAGTGCCCGTTTCCAGTGCTACCCTACAGGCTCCAAGTTGGCACTGGGCATGCTGTCTTGTTTTCCACTCTCTGTCCAGCTCCCAGCTGGTGCTTTTCATACAACAGTCATGCCGTAAATGATAATTTGGGTTGGTGAGCAAATACGCAAATGCGCGTGCTTCCATTTTTATATGTGTGCCCCTAGGCCAAAACCTGATGCGTCCTGGATTTGTCTCTCTTTTTTCATGCACTAGATCAGTCAGTTTACTAAATCTTTCTGGGACATATGCTCCATGAGGACAAGGGTCTTTGTTTTGCTCAGTGGTAAGTTACAAATGCCTAAAACGATGCCTGCCATGTAGTTGAGCATTTGCTTTGCTGTAGAAATGGTTCTAGATGTTTTATGTGTGTTCATTTATTTCATCTTCATAACAAGCCTTGAGGGGTGGGTTGGGTACTGTTAGTATGTCTGTTCATCAGAAGCCAAGGCATGGAGATTAAGTCATTGTCCAGAGTCACACAGCTGCAAAGTGGTGGAGCTGGGACTTGACCCCAAGTCTCCTGAGTCTGTGCTTTTAACCGCTAAGGACTCTGCTATGATACCACCTAGTGATGGTGTGTGTACTCTATGTGCACCCTTTGCTGAAACTGTGCATTCACTCCACGATGTATAGATAATCTCACAGATGAAGAAGCAGAGGCTAGCTTGGAGAGCTTTAAAAAAAAAATTACCCCAAGGGGGCCCAGGTTATGAGTAGCAGGGTCAGGATAGGAACTCAAGCCCACGTGCCTGTCCTGCCGGACCCGCCAGCCTCTGCCTGACCTGTGGTTTTGGAAACAGGCTCACATTTAACAGGGACATTTCCCAAGGTTGTCAGATGTTCCTTGTCTCCAGTAGACATCTGATGCGGCTGTGTATGTTTCTTCCTCAGATCATAGTGGCAGCCACCCGTTACCCTCCAAAACCGAGACGACGCCCTCACCCACGAACAACAATGGGAATGGACACCCGGAATACATCGCATATGCCCTTGTCCCTGTGTTCTTTGTCATGGGTCTCTTTGGCGTCCTCATTTGCCACCTGCTTAAGAAGAAAGGCTATCGATGTACAACAGAAGCTGAGCAAGACGTTGAAGGAGAAAAGGTTGAAAAGATAGGTAAAAATCTGGATTATTTTTTTTTGTGGGCATGTGAGTGCAGACAATTTTTTAATAAGAAATGAGTCATGTATGTTTTCTGTCTCTGTAAAGCAAATGATCCATCTTTTTTTCATCAAAATATATTTGATGTAATAACATCATGTAAATTTAAAGTGTGCAACACGTTATTCTGGTGCATTTATATATTGTAATATGATTGCCCTTGTAGTGATGTTTAATACCTCTATCACGTAATTGTCAGTTGTTTTTAGGGTAGGAATCATTCAGTTCTAGTCTCTCTGTAAATTTGATAAGTATAGTACACAAAAGGCAGAGGAACAAGTGATCAAATTGCCAACATCTGTTGGATTATAACAAAAGAGAATTCCAGAAAAACATCTATTTCTTCTCATTGACTACTGATCAGTGGATCTTCTTTATCCATTCATTCTTTGATGGACATTAGGATATTTCCATATCTTGGCTAGTTTGAATAATTCTGCAGTAAACATGCTGCTGCTGCTAAGTTACTTCAGTAGTGTCCGACTCTGTGCCACCCCATAGACAGCAGCCCACCAGGCTTCCCCGTCACTGGGATTCTCCAGGCAAGAACACTGGGGTGGGTTGCCTTTTCCTTCTCCAATGCATGAAAGTGAAAAGTGAAAGTGAAGTCGCTCAGAAGTGTCTGACTCTAGCGACCCCATGGACTGCAGCCTACCAGGCTCTCCGGTCCATGGGATTTTCTAGGCAAAAGTACTGGAGTGGGGTGTGCATATATCTTTCCACTTTGACTTCTTGTTTTCATTTCCTTTGGGTATATACCCAGAAATGGAATTGCTGGATCATATGATAGATCTATTTTTAATTTTTTGAGGAACATCCATATTGTTTTCCATAGAAGCAGTTCCAATTTAAATTTCCACCAACTGTGCACAAGGGTTCCCTTTTCTCTACACTCTCACCAGCACTTTTACAAAATGATCCATCTTAAAGGCAGATGCTATGGTATAGCATCATTGTAAATATTATAGGAACCACACCTAGAGTTAGAAACTTTGCTTTCATTTATTAAATAACTATGAAGTAATTTACTCTTATTGACTTTGTGGCCTTGGGCAATTAATATGCTGTAAATCACTGCTATGTTTAATTTAACTTTAATTTTATTAATTTAATTAAAATTTTAATTTAAATGAGGACAATAATCTTTACCTTGTAAGAGTATTGTGAAATTAGAGAGAAGATACATTTGGTGTTTGTCACAAATGGCACTCAGTATATATTAACCCTTGGGCTTCCCTGGCTCAGACGGTAAAGAATCCACCTGCGGTACTGGTAGACACAGGAGACTGGGACTGGATCCCTGGGTTGGGAAGATCCCCTGGAGAAGGGCGTGGCTACACACTCCAATATTCTTGCCTGGGAAATCCTGTGGACAGAGGAGCCTGTTGCGCTACAGTCCATAGGATCACAAAGAGTCAGACACGACTAAGCAACTAACACTTTCACTTTTTTCATATAGTAACCCTTACTGTTGCTGTTGAATTAGATTCTAATAAGAACAATAGGAAAACTGAATAGGTCTCACCATTTTTGTGCTGCTACTTTTGCTAGGGGAGTTAATCTTTAAAAATTGATTCGGTTGTGCAAAAGTAATTGTGGTTTTGCATTGTTGAACTTTGCCATTTGATATTAGAATACTTTCTTCAACATCATTTTAATGTGTATGCTTTGTATTTTTTGCTAATGAATTATTACTTGCTGCTTATTTTATATGTATTTTAGACTATGGAAATTATGTTAGACAGAAAATTTTCTTATTTGAGTTCAAAATGGGTCAGAAAGCAGCAGAGACAACTTGTAACATCAACAACGCATTTGGCCTGGGAACTGCTAATGAACGTACGGTGCAGTGGTGGTTCAAGAAATTTTGCAAAGGAGACGAGAGCCTTGAAGATGAAGAGCGCAGTGGCCAGCCATCTGAAGTTGACAGCAACCAGTTGAGAAGATCTTTGAAGCTGATTCTCTTACAACTACAGGAGAAGTTGCTGAAGAACTCAATGTTGACCATTCTATGTCGTTTGGTATTTTGAAGCAAATTGGAAAGGTGAAAAAGCTTGATAAGGGGGAGGCCTCATGCTCTGACTGCAAATTAAAAAAAAACCTGTCATTTTGAAGTGTCGTCCTCTCTTATTCTATGCAACAACGACAAACCATTTCTCGATCAGATTGTGACATACGATGAAAAGTGGATTTTATACAACAACCAGAGACAACCAGCTCAGTGTTTGAATGGAGAAGACGCTCCAAAGCACTTCCCAAAGCCAAACTCACACCAAAAAAAGGTTGTGGTCACTGTCTGGTGGTCTTCTGTCTGTCTGATCCACTATAGCTTTCTGAATCCCAGAAAAACTATTACATCTGAGAAGTATTCTCAGAAAATTGATGAGATGCATTGAAAACTGATACGTGCAGCTGACATTGGTCAACAAAAAAGATGCAACAACACCCGATTGCATGTTGCACAACCAGCACTTCAAAAGTTGAACAAATTGGGCTATAAAGTTTTGTCTCATCTGCCATACTGCCGAGTAGCCAACTAACTACTGCTTCTTCTAGCATCTTGACAACTTTTTGCAGGGAAAATGAAAATGCTTTCACAACCAACAGGAGTTAGAAAATGCTTTCCAAGAGTTCATCAAATCCTGAAGCACGGATTTTTATGGTACAAGAATAAACAAGCTTATTTCTCTTTGGCAAAAATATTTTGAGTGTAATGGCTCCTATTTTGACTACTAAAGGTGTGTTTGAGCCTAGTTATAATGATTTAAAATCAGGGTCCAAAACTGTAATTACTATTGCACCAACCTAATATGAGGTTGGAGTTTATGTTTATTAAGTAAATGGTTGTGTGAACAGTGCAATGAAAAAATGACAAGAGCTGGTACCTTTGGATTGACCTCAGAGTGTCTCAGCATTTCCTCCTCACATGGAGTTTCTGGATTGTATTTGAAAACCCTGAGAGGTGAAGCCCTGTTTTCACCACAAATGTACTTTTCAACCATCCTTTTGGGCCTTGGGGAATAGTTGGTAACTCTGCTTATCCTTTTCAGACCTCAAAGGGCAGTTTTTGCAGAAATGTGACATTTGGGGTAGGTCACCCTTCAAGTGGGATCACGGGCAGAGTTGGGGAGCTTCTTCATTCCTTGCCAGCTTGCTGGCCTGTTGGTTTTTCCCACCCCCACTGACCTTTGAGGCAGGGAGTGAGCACAGTTGCACGATGAGTCATGTGTGAGTTTATGAGCAAACCGAGGCTGAATGTTTGTCAACAGAAAGCGGGACCTTTCTCTCTCATCCTCTGCAGACGCTGTGTAGGTTGGCTTAGTGGTCAGCATGTGCACTGTCTAACTGGACGTGCGTGTTCATGGGGAGGGAGTGGCTTGGGTGGAGAAGACACTTTTCCAGATTACATGGGTAATATACCACACCATGATTTCTAGGTCAACCCTCCTTTTTCTTTCTTGTGTTATGGAAGTGAATGATAAGGAATCAGTTTTAGACTGAAGGTTTGACTTTTTTTTTTCCTAAAGACTATCCCATGTACAGAGTCTCTCAAAGTAAACTGAGTTTGTAGGTAATTAACCATGGCCAACATTTAGATCATTTGGAAGTATATTTCAAAGTCTTGTGAAGAGAGAGATGAATAATTACCCAATTTAAGAAATAAATTAATACTCTGTATATGGTATATCTACAATGAAAATAAAATCCAAGAAGTTTTTATTTTAGTTATCTTTATTCTTTCCATTTCCCCTTTGAGTTTAACAAAATGATGAGAGAGGAGTAATAGTTGTAAGGACTGATAAAGACATCTTGGAAATTAAGCCTGTGTCTGGACTTGAGAAGATATTGATGGGCAGTTTGCACCTGTTCTGCTGAGAAAGTCGCTGTGTGTTTTCAGTCACGTGTGCTAAGAGTGTGCTAAGAGAAAGGTAGGTTAAAAGAAAGCAGAGCTCTTAGCACCATGGGTCATCAGCTGAGCTTTCTGGAGACTGTTCAGAGAAGTCTTAGGCTCTGAGACTGTGTGTCTCTGACCTGATGCGGGTGAGCAATTGTAACCTGTCCTCCCCTCCCCTTTCTCTTTCAGAGTTGAACGACAGTGTAAATGAAAACAGTGACACCGTTGGGCAGATTGTCCAATACATCATGAAAAACGAAGGTATGGCTGTTTTAGTGCCCAGAACAATTCATTATTCACATGTTTTATTAAAAACCTGCTTCAGAGAGTTTGTATGGATTCTCCTGTCAATGTTTCTGAAGTTATTGGTAGCACCTTCCACCTAAGCTCACAAATAGCCCAGCTTCCAGCATTATCTTATCCGGAGAGTTTCACAGAAGTGAGTTTTCTAAGAGTCAGTGGGTCTGAGTGTTGCCAAGTCAGCCCTGGAGGCTTACCTTTTAATCCTGGCATCGCCTTGATTTGGAGGAAAGTCATAGTACCTCATGAGCCTCAGTTTCTTCCTCTAAAATAATATTTACCTCATGGTATTATTGTGACATATTACACAGAAGCTGCTTGGTATAATAAGCACTCAAATATTATCTATTCCTTTTTTTCTGCTTTTAAAAATACTGTGGTAAAATACACTAAACATAGAATTTGTTGTTACACCCATTTTAAAATGTACAATTCATTGGCATTAAGTACATTTACAATGGAGAAGGAAATGGTAACCTACTCCAGTATTCTTGCCTGGGAAATCCCATGGACAGAGGAGCCTGGCAGGCTACAGTCCACAGGGCCGCAAAGAGTCGGACACGACTGAGCACACACACACTCACACACACATGTTCACAATAGTGTACAAAGATCACCAGTATCTAGTTCCAGAATCTTGTCGTCATCCCAAACTCTGTATGCACTGAGCAGTCACTCCCCATTCTCCACCCTCTTCCCCTCCAGCCTCTGGCAACCCTTCCTCTGCTTTCTGCCTCTATGAGTTCACCTATTCTATGATATGTTCTTAAGTGTTAAAGCTTTTAAAAGGTCTAGGCTTTTCTGGTGGCTCAGTTAGTAAAGAATCCGCCTGTGATACAGGAGACCCAGGTTCAGTCCCTGGGTGGGGAAGATCCCCTGGAGGAGGAAATGGCAAGCCACTCCAGTATTCTTGCCTGGGACATCCCATGGACAGAGGAGCCTGTTGGGCTCAGTCCAAAGGGTCACAAAGTTGGACACGACTTAGCGACTAAACCACTACCACTAAGCTTTAATGACTTTAAGCGTTTTTTTCCGTTCTGAAATGTGTCCTAAACCCCTGTCTTCTTAAATTAGTTTAACCCTGATTAGATAAATCAGGGTCATTTTTCTGAAACACTGGTGATTGTCTCCACAAGATACCACACCCCAAGTGACTTTTGAGGCGTGTGGCACTCCTGCCCACATACCTGTGAACTAAAAATGCCACCTCTCATATCAGTAAACAAAGAAAGTCATAGCCATCAAGCCGTCCATTACATGCCACAGTGGTGAACCCTGAGGCAACCCAAGAGGGAGAGAATGCCTGCCATCCAGCAGCCATCAGACTACAGCCTCTCCCTGACTATGAGTCCTGAGGAAACTCAGGCTGTGAAAACACTGGATGCTGGCCCCAGATAGCTGAGGTGCACATCAAAGGAATGATTTCAGTGAGCCCAGACTCTTACATCTTCCCATACATGGAAAAGCGCTGAATTCCTTGACTTGGGATGTCTGGTTTTCTTTTATTAACAGTAACAGTGACGTTCTGACTACCTGATCTTTATTGCAAAAATTCTTGTACATCTTGGCTCCCTCCTTTGTCTTTCCATAGCAGTCTCTCAGAGTTATCTGAGAGTCTTGCCTCCTGAGCTTAAGTCCCCAGATTTGTCTACTGAATAAAACATAACTTTCAACTTTTAGGTTGTGCATAACTTTTAGGTCACAGTTTTTTCAGCCAACATATCCAATAGCCCTATGCTTTGAATTCTCATGGGAATGTAAAACAAAATGTTTTCCTTGGGCGCTCTCTGGGCCCTGGTAAACACTGTCTCAAGCTGCATGCACTGACGCAGCTGAGCCCTTTGTCTGAAAGTTGAAATCCCTCCATGCTGCTCAGTAAATACCTGCCTTCTGTTCCAAGCCCCTCCCTGGGATCCTGTGTCCCCATAGCCTCACTATTAACCACAGCACCTGCCTGGCCCAGGCTGCAGTCAGTGCTTCTGACCTAGAGAAGCAGCAACTTCATATGGTTCAGCATACTTTTCCTTTTTCTTTAGAGTGGACTTTACATATTGGCATTGATCTAGGTGCTTCATGTGCATAATATCATTTAATCCTCACAGTATTCTTCTGGAGTTGATATTATTATACCCACTTTACAGATGAAGAAAGGAAGACTCCAAGTGGTTGGTCACGTGGTTAGGGAGTAGTGCCGCCCTGCATGGGACTCTTGCATCTATTCAGCATTGCCTTGCCTCTCTTCTAGTTTGTCGCTTTCAGTTTCTCCAGGATTGAAAACCAGATGATCTAACTTAATAGGATGATGTTTAAAATAACAAAAAAGACAGTAATCAATTGGATTCAATATCTGTTTTATAAAACAGATAAAACAGATCTTGTGGCTCAGCTGGTAAAGAATCCGCCTGCAATGCAGGAGACCTGGGTTTGATCCCTGGGTTGGGAAGATCCCCTGGAGAAGGGAAAGGCTACCCACTCCAGTATTCTAGTCTAGAGGATTCCATGAACTGTATAGTGCATGGGGTCGCAGAGTCGGACATGACTGAGCGACTTTCACTTTCACTTTTTTTCACTTTTCCTTCAGGGAGCAGTAGTTGGTGATGCTATTCTTGAGGACTCAGTGGTGCATATTTCTTTTGCATAAAGAAGTGGATTTTAATTTGCATAAGAAGTACAGAAATTTGTTCTTGGCGTAAAAGCTCCAGCCATTACAGAAGTGCACCGAGTAAGGTGTGGATGGCCCTTCATTTCTCCTGGGTCTTGCACAGTCGAAACTGCCTTCATGTACATGTATATGTATGGTTGAGTCCCTTTCCTGTCTGCGTGAAACCATCACGATTTGGTTAAAGAGCTATTCTCCAATACAGCCTCCCCGGTGGCTCAGATGGTAAAGAATCCGCCTGCGATGCAGGACACCTGGGTTCTATCCCTGGGTCAGAAAGATCCCCTGGAGAAGGAAATGACAACCCATTCCAGTATTCTTGCCTGGAGCATTCCATGTACAGAGGAGCCTGGTGCGCTACATTCCATGAGGTCGCAGAGTCAGACAAGACTGAGTGATTATCACTCCCTCCAATACAAAATAAAAAGTTGGGGGGAAAAAAAAAGAGAAAGAAACTGCCTTCATGGCTTTTGGAAGCTTGGAGACCTGTGGGACCTGGGCTTCTGAGAGCTGAAGCAGCTGCTGAGTGAGTGAGTGCTGTATGAGGGGTTACTGAGAGGTGAGTGGTGTGAAGTGTCAGCTGTGAACACTTTGTTGGGGGCTAAAGTTCTCTTGTATAACTTCATATTTGGCACTGAATGCTTGCTAACTGCCAGGCCTGTTCTAAGGGTTTTCTGGGAGCCCTATGATTCTGATATATCATTTCCAATTTATTGTTGAGAAACCGAGGTCTACAGCACATAACTGACTTGTCAGTGTCACCCTGCTGCAAGTAGCAGAGTTGAGATTTGAACTCTAGCCTCTGACATCAGAGTCCATACCTGTGTACTGTCACTGCTTCTTCCTGGTGTCAGGAAAGATGAACGATAAACTTCCTCCTTTCAAAGAGATAACATATACAGCTGGGGCATTTTATAGAACTCTAAATATTAGTGCATTAAATTATCCAAACTACCTTATGAAGTCAGCCGTGTTACCACCCCATTTTGCAGATGAGGAAACAGGGGCCCAGAGGGTAAGAAAGTCACCTAAGGGTCATCAAGCTGGCCTGTGGCAGGATGGTGCCAGCAGTGGGCTCTTTTCTCCTATTACAGCCGAGGTGAAACCTGTGGGCCCCTGAAGGAAACAGACTATATAATTTCCTCACTCCCACACTCACAGACTCTAGGACTCCTCTTTTCTTTTTTAATTATGTCCTTTTCCTTTTGGAAAGTAGCTTTTTAGTTTCTGCTGCCTTGATTACCAGTGGAGTAATCAAAGCACTGATTTCATTCTTTCTCCTCCGCTCCCCAGTTCTTTGCCTTCTGTCTTTCTTATTCTTCACTCTTCTCCCTGTAAGGGCCTTCGTCTGTCACCTCTGATTTCTCCTGTGACCTCATCCTTAGGTGGCCTTGGTTCTCCTTGGCCACCAGGAGACATCTGATTTCCCTGGGTCCTCACACACAGTGACCTCTCTAGCTTCCAGCCCGTGCCAAAACCACAGCTGGAGGATTAAATAGGTACCTGGGGCTCTTAACAGTTTATAACCTAGTTTTATTAGTTTGCCTTGGAGACTTAAATTCTCTGTAGAACAGAATGTATTTTTCTTTTTTTTGTCATTAACAGACTCTGAACTTAATATCCATTTAGATCTCCATGTTGAGGTTAATTAACTTTATATTTTTAAAAAATAGTACACTATAACATAATTTTTCTTTAAACATTGAAGAAAAAAGTGAATAAAATTGAGTACAAACCATTACCCTTTTCTCATGTTTATTTAGGTTTTCTTTGCCTATTTTACATATTTTAAAACACTTTCAGTCCTGATATATGACTCATCTTCTGCTTTGCATTTTTAATTTGGCTAAGGGGGTAATACTTCACCAGTACTTATGGTGACATTCTTATTTATGGTTTAAACCTATCATGTCTTGGATGTTGCAAATCACATTTCGTTTAGACAAATATCTCTTGTAGGATGAATTTATTGGCTAAGCTGCACACTGATTATTTTCCCACTAGTCTGTAATCCTTTCTAAATAGAGCAGGACTGAAGAGCATTTGGGTGATCACTGCGGAAGTTTGGAAAGTACCTGCAACTCTCCAGCTGGGCTTCTCTGCCAGGGCCAGACACTGTCTGAAAATAGCAGCACCTGTCAGTATTGTGATTACTGTCCAAGCACCCCGGATTATGGTTATTTACATTGGGCAGAAGAGAGGGGTCCCTTGGTGAAATTCTTATCTTGGCACTCAATTTGTGTGATGGCTAAAAGGGTTTCTTCATAAACTACCATCATTACTGAGTAGATCCCTGAAACTTGCCATAATAATTATGCAAACATCCTGTGAACTGTTAAACCATCATCATTTGGGTGGAGACTCAGAAGGAGTAGGGAGGAGTTGGTTGGGGTGAAATGCACCCACCCTAGAGTCAGATAGACCAGGTTTTTGTATCTAGGTCTGTTTCTAGCTGTGGGATTCTGGACAGTCAGTACAGTCTTTAGGCCTCAGTGTCTATCTGTAAAATGGGGATGATAATTCTGCCTGCTATTAGAGTGAATCCGACACGGAAGGTCTACAAAGCTTTTTGACAGTGGCTGGCACATACCAGGATCTTGCCTTGAATGTAAGGGAAAACTTTAAAGAGAATAATGGTGGGAGAGAAAACAGGGCTGATTTTGACTACTCTATGCATATTATCAGGCAGAAGTTCAGGAAAGAAGAGAG
Organism: Bos mutus; assembly: GCF_027580195.1. NCBI lineage: Eukaryota > Metazoa > Chordata > Mammalia > Artiodactyla > Bovidae > Bos > Bos mutus. Next base: position 56,962,230 of record NC_091622.1, on the reverse strand, counting down.
GAAGCAGTATTTGGAAATGACTGCTCACTAGAAAATTTTCCCTGTTCTTGACAGGTTTTGCTTGCCCTGTAACTGACTCCTCCCATCCTTTGGACACCCATGAAAGGAAGTATAGTTGGACAGAATGTTGACAAGTTTAGGGGAGGGGACTTCCCTGGTGGTCCAGTGGTCAAGAATTAGCCTTGCAATGGGGAGGATACAGGTTCGATCCCTGATCAGGGAGCTAAGATCCTTCATGCTGCGGAGCAAACAAGCCCCTCTGCCACAACTACTGAGCCTGTGCAACATAAAGAAAGATTCCCACAAGATGCAACAAAGATCCTGGTGCAGCCAAATAAATAAATTTTTTTTTAAAAAGTGTAGGGAAAACTGTCTCTTGGAGCTTATTGGAGTTATGAGTAATCACAAAGAGATGTATATTTAATAGAACTTAATTGGGTTTTGCTCTTTTATAGTAATTTTATAACCAAATTAAAGCATGTGTTTATGTGCTAATGGTGGTGTTACGTTAGGGTTTTCTCATCACAGGAAACCAAAAAGGTTCCCAAGGGATAGTTCACTGAGATTTACTCCCTGGTATAGACTGGGTGAAAGCCTAGAGACAAGGGTCTACATGAGTGCGTGTGTGCATGTGTTGGTCCTACATGAGTATGCATGTTATTTGCATAAAAACTTGAGCCTACTCTTAAATCATTGCTCACAGCAAACAAAAGGGTTGTTTACTATTGTTTCTAAGAAATAAGGTTGAAGTACAGGGATACATGAATATATGAGATACAACACAAGCCTAAAAAAAAGTAATGCTTTTAATATATTTTAATTATCTTCCTGGGAGCATTTTATAATTTGATGTTTCTAACAGAGGTCATCATTTTGCAGGTGATTAATTTTCTCAGGTAACTATATAAACTTTTTGAAAAGCTCATCTTTATAAGTGAATGCTATTAGTGTTATCTTTGTTTCCATTTCTTTCTTTGGTTGTTATTTCCCCCCCTTTTTGTTAATAGTTTTGAAGTTTAGTAAAAGATAGCATAATATAACGGAGAAGGCAATGGCACCCCACTCCAGTACTCTTGCCTGGAAAATCCCATGGACGGAGGAGCCTGGTGGGCTACAGTTCATGGGGTCGCACAGAGTCGGACATGACTGAAGCAACTTAGCAGCAGCAGCAGCAGCAGCATAATATAAATGTCAGCTGGCAAATTATTGTGTGTTCCCTAAACACTTTATCTGAAAGAAAATGTTTTTTGGAATTCTTAGTATTAGTTCAAGGGAAATAATTAAATTATATTTAAATTTGACTTAGAGGTTAACATGCCTTTTTTTGTCCTGTGGGAGAAGGCACTACTGATCCATTTCAGTGCTTTTTTTTGTAATGATGAGTCTTTTTATATCAAAACTTATATTTGGAAATGTATTTGTGCATTTTCACAGATAGTCATGAAAGGCAAAGAAATTATTTCTTTTTGAAAATGATGGTGTGTTCCATTAGTATTTCTTCAAAAATTCTATGCATTTGCAAGGGTTGTGAAGGGGATAATATTGGATTGTGGGGGCAAAAAATCCCTTACTATTTTATATGTAAAACACAGATATGCATATAATACATAAACAATTGTTTATCTTCAGTATTATAGTTTTATGGGAGGATGAATTAGGAAAAAACGTCGAAAAAAAAAAGCTTCTGGGTGGAGCAGTCATGAAAAAAAGTTGCAGAACACTAGATCCATCTTTAGCTGTTGACTTAAAAGCAGCAGTGTTGAAACTGGAGTTAATTTTCCTTCTCTTGGAATTTCGAGATTGTTGAATATTAAATGTTGGTGTTAGCTCACATGGTAAATAGTGACTTTTTAAAAACTTGTTTTATGTCTAGAGAACTTGTTGTGGTTAGTATTGAGAACAGCACTTTAAAAATCAATGGAGAGGTTCCCCTGGTGGCTCAGTGTTAAAGAGTCTGCCTGCCAATGCAGGAGACATGGGTTTGATCCCTGATCCGGGAAGATCCCACATGCCATGGAGCAGCTAAGCCGGTGTGGCACAACTACAAGCCTGTGCACTAGAGACTGGGAGCTACAACTACTGGAGCCCATGTGCCTGGAGCCTGTGCTGCACAAGAGAACCCACTGCGGCGAGAAGCCCGTGCACTGCAACTAGAGAGTGGCCCCTGCTTGCCACAACTAGAGAAAAAGCCCAGGGAGCAACGAAGACCCAGCATAGCCAAAAATAAATAAACATTTTAAAAAAATCAATGGAAAGGGGTCAGGAGTCAGTCACAACATCTGGCCTTGCCAGGAGATACCCAAGAGGAACTTGACCATTCAGTTCCATCTTTTATTCTTAAGACTTGACACCCTACAAAAAATGAAGTAACATGTGTGTCTGTGTACGGTGGCGGGGTAGGCGCCCAGGAAGCTGAGATTCAGTTTGCTTTAGTTGACAGCCTAGGTTCCACCTACAAATTTGGATTTTTTTTTTAAAATTAACATTAGAAGTCTAATTTAACTCAGTCCATATTAGATAACTGATGTGTGTAACCAGTGAACTTCCTATGTAAGCCCTAGTGATAAAGGACCTGCCTCCCAATGCAGGAGATATAAGAAACCTGGGGTTCAGTCCTGGGTCAGGAAGATTCCCTGGAGGAGGGCACAACACCTCCCTAGTATTATTGCCTGGATAATCCCCACAGACAGAGGAGCCTGGCAGACTACAGTCCATAGGGTTGCACAGAGTCGGACACAACTGAAGTGACTTAGCACTCATGCATCTGACCCTGACCAGCATTTGAAATTTTAAGATACCTGGCTAGAGTTAAGGTCTTGTATGGTCCTTAAGCAGAGCTAAACCAAATGGCCCACCTGAAAAACTAACCCTTTCTCATCCCCAGTGCTGTGTGGGATAGACTTGATGCTGTTACTGTGCTCTGATCAGGCATGTCCAAAGATCAGACTCTTTGCGACCCCATGAACTATAGCCCCACAAGCTCCTCCATCCTTGGGTTTTTCCAGGTAAGAGTACTGGAGTGGGTTGCCATTTCCTCCTCCAGGAGATCTTCCTGACCCAGGGATCAAACCTGAGTCTCTTGTGTGTGCTGCAGGCGGATTATTTACCACTGAGCCATCGGGGAAGCCCATAGACTTGATATTACATGGGGTATCCAGAATTTAGGGCTAATTATTTGAACACGTGTAAGTTATTAGAATATAGGTCTCGGGTCATGCATTTCATGACATATTTAGCAGAGTGAGTTAAATTGAGTTTCCTTTTGGTTTGAGAAGAGGAGAAAGAAATTTCTGTGTTATATTGCTGATGATGTATAGGAAGCAGAGCTTTGTGGTAGATCTGCTTTCCCTTGCATAGATCCTCTGTCACTCTCACTAACTTCCTGTGAGTTGAAAATTATCTGCAGATGGAGCCATATCTGGACTTTCCTTGGGAAAGGCCCTGCCTTCTCCAGGGCCCCAAGGCCTCATCTGTGAATTGAAGAAATTCAATTAGGTGTTTTTCCACCAGTTTTTCTGATATGCTAATTCTATGATCACTCATCTAATTCATTCCATTTTAATTTTTTTTTTTTTTTTTTTTTTTAGCAAATGTTGACATTTTAGCAGCAATGGTAGAAGATAACAGCGTGTGTGATCCTGAAAGGTGAGTGCTTTCCCCCTGACTTTATGAGGCTTTTGTTTTCAATTATCTGCTGGAGCAGGTTTCTCTACTTTGTCCTTATTGACACGTGAGCCAGAGAATTCTTTGCTGTGGGGAACTGTCCTTTGCCTTGTAGGAAGTTTAACAGCATTCCTGACCTCCAGTGCATGGATGCCATGGTCCCTTTCTCCTGCGGTGTGACATCCCACAATGTCTCCTGACATTGTCCGTGTCCCCTGGGGGTGAAGTCGCCCCTGGTTGAGAACTGCTGGGTTAGTGAACCATGATGGGAGGAGGAAGCCCTGGAACTGGGCACCTGAATTGTCTTCCCTGTGCCACTTATGGCTCCCCTCTTCTCGGGTAAGTTAACTGACCACTCTGAGCTCAAATTCCATTATCTATAAACTGAGGGTAACCGCCACACCAACCTAACTGGAACATCATAAGAAATACAGACTATCTCGGGCACTGAAGACCTCCATGAACAATTAGTTATGCTTAAATGAAAAACTGGGCTGGTTTGGGAGCACCTGCTAAGTTCTATTGGAGAAGGCAATGGCACCTCACTCCAATGTTCTTGCCTGGAGAATCCCAGGGACCGGGGAGCCTGGTGGGCTGCTGTCCATGGGGTCACACAGAGTCGGACACGACTGACTTAGCAGCAGCAGCAGCAGCTAAGTTCTATTTTTGTATTAGGGTATGGATGTTTGTTTTTGATTATGGTTGTTGAGCTTCACAGTTGGTCATAATCACAGGCAACTATATTTCTGTGTAGTCTTTCATGCTTCAGAGAGCATTTATTGAGTGCCTGCTGTGTGCTGGGCATGATGCTGGAGCTGGGCCTTCATACATCCTTGCCAAGGAGGACTCAGTCTAATGGGGAGTAGAAACAAGAAGTAGGGGAAGCTTGTGGGGAGACAAAGCTCAGGACAAAAGGCCCAGGAGAGTGAAAGTGTGGGATGCCCTGGGAAGTTTCAGTCTAGGGTGGCCTGAGGATGTGCTGTGGACAGAAGCAAGAAGGACCAAGGAAGCAAATTGGGTCTGAGTGACCTCGCCAGGGGTTTGAACCTTTTTCTGCAAGGGGTTTGGACCTTTTTCTGCTTACTCTGTAGGTTGTGCACACAGCACATCTTAGCTGTTTCATACATGTTTGTGAAACTGGCCACGTTAGACCCGCGTTTCAGTGAGGTGACTCAGTTCAGGAGGGCCAGTGTTGGGAGCCCTGGTGGTGTAGTTCATGGAGACTCATGGGCTGTGGGTCCCCCCACATTCCAGCCCTGACCACAGATTCCTCATCTAAGGACCATGTCACCTCAGTCATCTTAGAGCATCCTAAAGTCCCCATCATTGGATTTTGTGCACAGCACATATAGATAATTGTTTCATTTTTTTTTCTTTTGATAAATGTTTCTTGAATGAATGTTGTTAAACTTACAATTCAACCTCCTAATATGTGATATTAACATTGTTTTACCCCAGAAAGCTGCAGCTGTGTGTTTTTATTTTAACAACGTAAAAAGTATCCTTAACGAAAGCCAGGAAACTTTTGGCTGTTTGGGGTCTTTGAGACTTTCTCTTCAATTATGTGTGCTCCTTTTGAAGTGGACAAGTGGGCTGGTTATCTGTAGCATGAAGGCTGGTTGATATATCATGAGACCTCCATGTGCCTTTGGGACTCTTGGCCTGGTCTCAGGCGTCAGGCTCTGCTGTGACATGCTGACTGGCCCACACCCACACTCACACCCACCTATTCCACATCAGAGTGCAGATTCCTGGTCAGGCCAGCCCTGTCCTGTCTTAACTCCTCCTTTTCTAGAGGACCAGAAGCCTGAAACATGCCTTTTGAAAGCAGCCAGCATCTAACCTTTAGACTTGTGCTTTTTATACTTTGGATGGCCTGGCTGGGTTTCTTCTAGGTTGTCAAAGTAGTCTCCCCTGTTTCTGAAGCACTGTAGCATGATGGTTAAGATCATGGTTTCAGATTTAGTCTTTCTAGATTTGGATCTCAGAGCCATCACTGTGTGACTTTGAGCAAGTTGCTTAACTGCTCTGAGGCTCAGTGTCCTTGTTTTATAAATAATTCCGATTTAGAGGTTTTGTAAAGATCGAATGCTTAGAATGCTGTTAGGTTTTTATTATTATTATTATCAACGTCTCTTTTGAGCGTCACTTTTGATATCTTGGCCTAAAAGCCTTCTTCCTTTGACCCAATAGTCAGACTGGATCAAATATTCCTTCCTAAGTCATCTAATGATTGGATTGGAATTTAAGTTTTTCTTTCCTCCAGTGTATATATATTCAGGGCCTTTCTTTGCTTAGAGATCTAGGAGGCATTTGGGTAAGTATGAGAAATTAGTTTGCATGAAATTAGATTGTATGAGAAGGGAGATCAGCCATACAAGAAAAGAAACCTCGTACTTCAAAGATAAGCAGTGCATCGTCATTAAAAGCAGTGGTTTATTTCCAACCAGTTAACTAGAAGTGATAAATCACATCATTACTGTTCACAATGAGCTGTCATTGTATAGTCTCAAAAGCTGAGTACCTGCTGCCTGAGATCAGTCCACAAAGCCCATTTGTATAATTGGAAGAGGTATTTTTCCTTTTGATTTAAACTTCTTTCATTGCAGAGGGAGCAAATGGTGTAGCTATTTCTTTTAAGTAACCTCTTCCTTTTTTTCTTCCTATCTTAGCCCAGTGACGCCCAGCACTCCTGGGAGCCCGCCGGTGAGCCCCGGGCCCTTGTCACCAGGGGTCACCCCAGGGAAGCATATCTGCGGCCACCATCTGCACACAGTGGGGGGTCCTGTTGAGCGGGACGTGTGTCATCGGTGTAGGCACAAGCGGTGGCACTTCATAAAACCCACCAACAAGTCCAAAGAGGGCCGCCCGAGGCGCCAAGGAGAGGTCACCGTCCTCTCTGTGGGCAGGTGAGTCCTGGGATGCTTGGGGTTTGTGTGACATGGTTGCTCTGCCGTGTGGATTTGTACACCTATTAAACGTAGCGTGTATTCTCCTGAGCCTGGCTTGGTCCTGTCTCTTGGCTTCTTTGATATTTTCTAGTCTTGAGTCCTGCATTTTTCCAACAGAAGAAGAATTCTAAGAGGTGGTTATTGTGAGATCAGATGTGAGATGTATTGATTAGGGCAATAAATTAATTACTTGCTGTATTAGGATTTTCCAGGAATCAGTAAGATTCTGTATGTATTGTGTGTGTGTGTGTGTGTGTGTGTGTGTGCGCTTCCCAGAGTGGCGCTAGTGGTAAAGAACCCACTTGCCAATGCAGGAGATTTAAGAGACATGGTTTCAATCCCTGGGTTGGGAAAGTCCCCTGGCTCAGGGCAGGGCAACCTACTCCAGTATTCTTGCCTGGAGAATCCCACAGACAGGGGAGCCTGGCAGGCTACAGTCCATAGGGTTGCAAAGAGTTGGACACAACTGAAGCAACTGAGCGTGCATGCATATATATACACAATCAATAAGATTCTATATTATGCTTCCTGGTGGCTCAGGTAAAGAATCTGCCTGCCAGTGTAGGAGATGTGGGTTTGATTACTGGATCAGAAAGATCCCCTGGAGGAGGAAATGGCAACCCACTCCAGTATTCTTGCCTGGGAAATCCCATGGGTAGAGGAGTCTGGCAGGCTGTAATCCATGGTGTTGCCAAGAGTTGAACATGACTTTAGCGACTAAACCACCTCCACCATATTATATATATGCACACACACATACATACGTATGAGAAGAGATTTATTATGGGAATTAGCTCACATGATCACGGAGGCCAAGAAGCCCCACGACCTTCTGTCTGCAATCTGGAGAACCAGAAGAGCTGGTGGTAATTCAGTCCAAGCCCAAAGGTCTGAGAACCAGGCAAGCCAATGGTGTTAGTCCTGGCACCAGTCTGAAGGCCTAGGAACCCGGAATGCTCATGTCTGATGGCAAAAGAAGAGTGAGGTGTCAGCTCAAGGAAAAACAGCAAATTCAGTCTTCCTCTGCCATTTTGTTGTATTCAGGCCTTTGAGGGTTTGGATGATTCTTATTTGCATCGGGGAAGATGATCTTTACTCAATCCACCAATTCAAATGCTATTATCTTCTGCAAAAGCCTTCTGCAAATGCCCTCAGACACACCCAGAACTAATGTTTTATCAGCTCTCTGTGCAGCCCTTGGCCTGGTCAAGTGACAGCATCACACTTTCTCTAATAGATAAAGAATCTCCACTCTCTACAGCAGTTCATGTCACTTGTGGAGACCAGGTTGGTGGTGGCTCTTGGAGCAGTCATCCACAGCCCCAGGTCCTTTCCGTCTTGTGCCTCTGCCAGGTTTGCTAGCAGGAGAAAGTCCTCGGAGGATTGTTCACAAAAGGTTTTAATGGGATGGGCCTGAAGTGGCACATTTCATTCTTGCTCACATTCCTCTGGCTGGCATTCAATCACTCGGCCACACCTAATGCCCAGGGGGGTAGGAAATGTCATCCAGCCCTGTGCTGGGAGGAAGGAAAGAGAAGGAGCTGGTCCAGTGTCTGCCGTGTAAGATCATGTGGGTTCCTGGGACTGCTTTCTTTAGTCCGCCTCCTCTGTGCCCTGGTTCCCCAGTCTGAAACTTCCATTTGCTGGTGACCTACATGTGATGCGGAGGTCTTTGGGGGTGGTGAATCAATTTGATGATGTGTGTGTGTTAGTCACGTAGTTGTGTTTGACTCTTTGTGACCTCATGGACTACAGCCCATCATGTGCCTCTGTCCATGGGATTTCCCAGGCAAGAATACTGGAGTGGGTTGCCATTCCCTTCTCCAGGGGATCTTCCTGACCCAGGGAGGGAATGCAGGTCTCCCGCATTGCAGGCAGTTTCTTTACGGTCTGAACAACCAGGGTAGTAATTTGATGTTACGTAGTGAGCTTCCCTGGTGGCTCAGAAGGTAAAGAATCTGCCCGTAATGCGGGAGACCTGGATTTGACCCCTGGGCTGGGAAGATGCCCTGGAGGAGGGCATGGCAACCTGCTCCAGTATTCTTGCCTGTAGAATCCCCATGGACAGAGGAGTCTGGCGGGCTGCAATCGACGGGGTCGCAAAGAATCAGACATGACTGAGTGACTAAGCACACACACACACACAGCATTTTTGGTTGATTTTGAGAGTCCTACAGGAACTGCATGGCTAATGCTGCTTGGGTGAAGGCAGTAGAGAGTAGTGGTGGAGAGTAAGCATGCTGGAGCCAGACTGGGGAAGCCCTGAGCAAACTCTGACAGTGCTGCCTATATGGTCCTGCTTCTCTGCTGATAACTCTAGGAAGAGTAGCCTAGACTCACCAAATTGCCCTCATTTGAGTCCTGGCACCACTACAAACTGTTCCTTCTCTCTGTGCCTCAGTATCCCCCTCTATAAAATGGGAATGACACCTCACTGGGTGGCTGTGAAGACTAAATAAGGTGACTCATGCAAAGATCTTAATTCAGTTTTTGTCGATTATTATACACTTAAGAATTGTTGGCACAGAAGGACCTACTGTACAGCATGGGGAACTCTGCTTAGTAATATGTAGTAACCCAAGTGGGAAAAGAGTCTGAAGAATGGACACATGTGTATGTATAACGGAACCACTCTGCTGTACACCTGAAACTAACACAACATTGTTAATCAGCTATGCTACAATATAAAATAAAAATTAGAAATAAGGAATTGGTATCTGTTATTATTATTTATTATTTGAATTTCACTGAGTTTTACCATGTGTTGCACCCGCAACAAAGAGAAGACTGCATGGCTCTTTGCCACTTATAGCAAAACAGTGCAACTCGTGACCATGCTGTTTTATTCAGAACAGAGTCATGGGAACTTATGAATGTAGAGTGGGGTGAGAACCTGCAAGTTGTTTGGACAAAGTGTATTTTGTTTGCTTTAAAAAAAAATCTGCTGAAACTTTCTACTCGGATTCAACATGGCTTTTTTAAATGCCCCAGATCCTAGCACAAACACTGTAAAGTAATTATACTCCAATAAAAAAAAGTGCCCCACATCCAACTCTGTGTCTTGGAGGTATTAACAGAATAAATACTATGAATGTTGAATGAGCACAGGCTGTGTTTCAGCATATGTTGCTTCAAGAGAGTCTTAGATCTTGATTACCTAGGTTTGTGGTGACAGCTTTTTTCCTCATCCTCCCTTCACTTCTGCAGCATCTCCCTCCCCATTCTGGTCGGTGAGCTCATTTTGGACAAAGAAGGAGAATTTATTTTAGATGGTTATGAAGGAAATGAAGACCAGGACTAGAGACTTAGAAAAGACTTAAGGGTATTGATGGTGATAGATGAGAAAAGTATTCCAGTTGAATAAATTTTTCTTCTCTTTTAATTCTTGAGAAAAATTTCTCTCAAATTCCTTAACTCTTAATGAAAGCCCAAATTTGCTTTAAAAAAAAAAAAAACAGACAAAACCCAAGCATACACAAAAACCCTGCCTCTGACTGATTCTGGTTAAACGTGTGACTGGGGCCATGTGTGTGTATGCGTGCCTGTGTGTAGAGATAGACATTCTGCCGGGAAAATTTTGAGGAAGGCAACTGCCTAGTGAACATCTGATGTACATACTAGTCAGGCTTTTATCCAGTCTCTGTGGTTAAAACAACTGATGTAAATGCTCAGGTCCTTGTTAGAAACCACAGCTCTGAGGCTGTTTCATATTTGAGTGCCCTTGTTTCTTAGTGCGTTTGCACATGCTCTATAAACTGTGTCGCAGAATCTCTGATGCGTTGAGTGAACAGTAGCTGGGAGGTTTGGCCGGGGATGGGGAGCCTTGCTCTGTGGGATGGTCCCTCCTGTTGTATATGGTGAATTTCTTTTCTTTTAAAAAAAATTTTTTTTTTTGATTGAGGTATAGTTGATTTAAAATGTCATGTTAGTTTCAGGTGTACAGCAGTGATTTGGTTTTTATTACATACACACACACATATATATATTCTTTTTCAGATTCTTTTCCCTTATAGGTTGTTACAAAATATTGAGTATAGTTCCCTCTGCTATATAGGAGGCTCTTGTTGGTTATTTTATTGTATATAGTAGTGTGCACATGTGAATGTGGTGATTTTCACTGCTGTCCTAACTTTTGACTGTGTTTGTTTTGGGATCCTCCAGGTGGATTTTTAGTTCATTCATGGTTCTTGTTCAGTGGAAAAGCAAAACCCATCACATCTCCTCTTCCCCCTGCTCCACCCGCTCAGGTTTAGAGTTACAAAAGTGGAACCCAAGTCCAATCAGAAGGAGCGGAGAAGTTTGATGTCAGTTAGTGGGACCGACAGTGTCAATGGGGAGGTGCCGGTGACGCCTGTGAAGAGACAGCAAAGTGACTCAGAGTAGCAGGTAAGTTGTAGATGTGGCGGCATGGGGGTGGGGTGGTACATGGTGGGGAGAAGGTGCTGAAGAGCATCCCTGGGGTCTATGGTGACATGAGAGTGACTCGGGAAGGACATAGGAGTGTAGCAGGTAGGGCTCTAGGGGACAGAACACCATCTCTTGTCTGCCCATAGCTTTGTGTGAAGAGCCTATCAACACAGGTGCCTCTAGAGGCTTGGTCTACGTGGTGATGAGGAGGATTTCTTATGAGGCAATGTGGAGTGGTGGAGATTGTGGTAAACTAGAGATCACATGCCCCATCTATAGGGTTTGCATGCCCACAAGACAGGAGGCACTTAGTGTGGCTATACCTTTGCAAAAAAAAGATGGAAATCTAAGGGTTTTTACATGTGAAATCACCACAGACTTTTAAATGTTGGCAGCTTGGTAAAAATCCTTTTAAAAACCATTCAGGCCAAATGACACATAATCTTGTCGTCACTTCTAGGTTAACAGTGATTTGATAAAGACTGGAGCAAGCAAAGCAATCCTTTTTTCTTTGAGAAACTAGTTTTCTTTGATGCATCACAGTTCTAAAATATCCCTAGTAGAAATATTACTCTTTCCATCAGATATTTTGAAGCAATTTAAAAGCGAAAGTGAATGCTTCTTAGTTTGGCTGTTTTAACTTTAGAAGATATTACTTAAAAAAAAGCCTCTGCTAATTTGATATTGGCTTAGCTTTTATCTTCCTGTTTGCTTTCTGTTCTGGCTTGAGTCCTGCCCATCCCTTTCATGTTATTTATTAGATATAAAAGGAAGGGAGTGACCAGCTCCAGAGTCTTCAGTGGAACCATCAGAGCCTGAGTGTTAAGGCAGGAGAGGTTCCACTTACAAAGGGAGGGGGAGGCAGGGTCCTAGAAGGTACAGGGAAATAGCAAGGTAGAGCCTGAACCTTTGAGTCAGGCTGCCAGGTTCAAGTCCCCATTTACCACTCACTAGCGCTGGGACCTGGGCAAGGTGCTTGGGCTTTTTGTGCCTACTTTCCTCACTGGGAAGTAAAAATAATACTGCCTGCCTGGAAGGATGGCAGTAAGATATGAGGGAAATAACGCAGGAAGCCCAGGGCCTGGCAGATAGGAAATGCTCAGTCAGTGCTACTAATTATTATAAGTGAATTCACTTGTGGTCAGTGTGGCTGCGTGGGGGGAGAAGTGGCTTTTGAATGGAGCTTCTCTGATAACCTGCCCAGGCTCAGAGGGGTTGGGGATGATCCAGAAGTTATCTGGAGGAACTGTGTTCCTGAATTCCATAAGACATAGGGGTTCTCATAGCTTTCCAGCACTAACTCTTTTTTTTTTTTTTTTTAATTTTATTTTATTTTTAAACTTTACATAATTATATTAGTTTTGCCAAATACCAAAATGAATCCGCCACAGGTATACATGTGTTCCCCATCCTGAACCCTCCTCCCTCCTCCCTCCCCATACCATCCCTCTGGGTCATCCCAGTGCACTAGCCCCAAGCATCCAGTATCTTGCATCGAACCTGGACTGGCAACTCATTTCTTACATGATATTTTACATGTTTCAATGCCATTCTCCCAAATCTTCCCACCCTCTCCCTCTCCCACAGAGTCCATAAGACTGTTCTATACATCAGTGTCTCTTTTGCTGTCTCGTACACAGGGTTATGGTTACCATCTTTCTAAATTCCATATATATGCGTTAGTATACTGTATTGGTGTTTTTCCTTCTGGCTTACTTCACTCTGTATAATAGGCTCCAGTTTCATCCACCTCAGTAGAACTGATTCAAATGTATTCTTCTTAATGGCTGAGTAATATTCCATTGTGTATATGTACCACAGCTTTCTTATCCATTCATCTGCTGATGGACATCTAGGTTGCTTCCATGTCCTGGCTATTATAAACAGTGCTGCGATGAACATTGGGGTACACGTGTCTCTTTCCTTTCTGGTTTCCTCAGTGTGTATGCCCAGCAGTGGGATTGCTGGATCATAAGGCAGTTCTATTTCCAGTTTTTTAAGGAATCTCCACACTGTTCTCCATAGTGGCTGTACTAGTTTGCATTCCCACCAACAGTGTAAGAGGGTTCCCTTTTCTCCACACCCTCTCCAGCATTTATTATTTGTAGACTTTTGGATCGCAGCCATTCTGACTGGCGTGAAATGGTACCTCATAGTGGTTTTGATTTGCATTTCTCTGATAATGAGTGATGTTGAGCATCTTTTCATGTGTTTGTTAGTCATCTGTATGTCTTCTTTGGAGAAATGTCTATTTAGTTCTTTGGCCCATTTTTTGATTGGGTCATTTATTTTTCTGGAGTTGAGCTGTAGGAGTTGCTTGTATATTTTTGAGATTAGTTGTTTGTCAGTTGCTTCATTTGCTATTATTTTCTCCCATTCTGAAGGCTGTCTTTTCACCTTGCTAATAGTTTCCTTTGATGTGCAGAAGCTTTTAAGGTTAATTAGGTCCCATTTGTTTATTTTTGCTTTTATTTCCAATATTCTGGGAGGTGGGTCATAGAGGATCCTGCTGTGATGTATGTCGGAGAGTGTTTTGCCTATGTTCTCCTCTAGGAGTTTTATAGTTTCTGGTCTTATGTTTAGATCTTTAATCCATTTTGAGTTTATTTTTGTGTATGGTGTTAGAAAGTGTTCTAGTTTCATTCTTTTACAAGTGGTTGACCAGATTTCCCAGCACCACTTGTTAAAGAGATTGTCTTTAATCCATTGTATATTCTTGCCTCCTTTGTCAAAGATAAGGTGTCCATATGTGCGTGGATTTATCTCTGGGCTTTCTATTTTGTTCCATTGATCTATATTTCTGTCTTTGTGCCAGTACCATACTGTCTTGATAACTGTGGCTTTGTAGTAGAGCCTGAAGTCAGGTAGGTTGATTCCTCCAGTTCCATTCTTCTTTCTCAAGATCGCTTTGGCTATTTGAGGTTTTTTTGTATTTCCATACAAATTGTGAAATTATTTGTTCTAGCTCTGTGAAGAATACTGTTGGTAGCTTGATAGGGATTGCATTGAATCTATAAATTGCTTTGGGTAGTATACTCATTTTCACTATATTGATTCTTCCAATCCATGAACATGGTATATTTCTCCATCTATTAGTGTCCTCTTTGATTTCTTTCACCAGTGTTTTATAGTTTTCTATATATAGGTCTTTAGTTTCTTTAGGTAGATATATTCCTAAGTATTTTATTCTTTCCGTTGTAATGGTGAATGGAATTGTTTCCTTAATTTCTCTTTCTGTTTTCTCATTATTAGTGTATAGGAATGCAAGGGATTTCTGTGTGTTGATTTTATATCCTGCCACTTTACTATAGTCATTGATTATTTCTAGTAATTTTCTGGTGGAGTCTTTAGGGTTTTCTATGTAGAGGATCATGTCATCTGCAAATAGTGAGAGTTTTACTTCTTCTTTTCCAATTTGGATTCCTTTTATTTCTTTTTCTGCTCTGATTGCTGTGGCCAAAACTTCCAAAACTATGTTGAATAGTAATGGTGAAAGTGGGCACCCTTGTTTTGTTCCTGACTTTAGAGGAAATGCTTTCAATTTTTCACCATTGAGGATAATGTTTGCTGTGGGTTTGTCATATATAGCTTTTTATTATGTTGAGGTATGTTCCTTCTATTCCTGCTTTCTGGAGAGTTTTTATCATAAATGGATGTTGAATTTTGTCAAAGGCTTTCTCTGCATCTATTGAGATAATCATATGGTTTTTATTTTCAATTTGTTAATGTGGTGTATTACATTGATTGATTTGTGGATATTGAAGAATCCTTGCATCCCTGGGATAAAGCCCACTTGGTCATGGTGTATGATCTTTTTAATGTGTTGTTGGATTCTGATTGCTAGAATTTTGTTAAGGATTTTTGCATCTATGTTCATCAGTGATATTGGCCTGTAGTTTTCTTTTTTTGTGGGATCTTTGTCAGGTTTTGGTATTAGGGTGATGGTGGCCTCATAGAATGAGTTTGGAAGTTTACCTTCCTCTGCCATTTTTTGGAAGAGTTTGAGCAGGATAGGTGTTAGCTCTTCTCTAAATTTTTGGTAGAATTCAGCTGTGAAGCCGTCTGGACCTGGGCTTTTGTTTGCTGGAAGATTTTTGATTACAGTTTCAATTTCCGAGCTTGTGATGGGTCTGTTAAGATTTTCTATTTCTTCCTGGTCGAGTTTTGGAAAGTTGTACTTTTCTAAGAATTTGTCCATTTCTTCCACGTTGTCCATTTTATTGGTATATAATTGTTGATAGTAGTCTCTTATGATCCTTTGTATTTCTGTGTTGTCTGTTGTGATCTCTCCATTTTCGTTTCTAATTTTATTGATTTGATTTTTCTCCCTTTGTTTCTTGATGAGTCTGGCTAATGGTTTGTCAATTTTATTTATCCTTTCAAAGAACCAGCTTTTGGTTTTGTTGATTTTTGCTATGGTCTCTTTTGTTTCTTTTGCATTTATTTCTGCTCTAATTTTTAAGATTTCTTTCCTTCTACTAACCCTGGGGTTCTTCATTTCCCCCTTTTCTAGTTGCTTTAGGTGTAGAGTTAGGTTATTTATTTGACTTTTTTCTTGTTTCTTGAGGTGCAGCACTAACTCTTGCTGTCTTGCCCTTGGGAAGATCTGGCCCCTCCCCATGAGTTGAGAAGCCCAATAGGGGCTTTCTTAAAAAGCAGAGTTCCTTTTTAGTCAGTTACTCTGGCCTTGGGAAGGGAACCAGTATTTAGGAAAAGGAAGTGGATGATGAAGATAATAATAAAAGCAACTGATGTCAGTTCAGAGTTCTAGTCTTCTGGATGTTGTACTGAGATATATCTCACATGTCACTATTATAAACATTTCCTAATGGGATGAATACTTTTATCCCTGCTTTATAGATGAGGAAATCAGTGCATGGAAAGGATAAATTATATACATGGTGTGGGTCACACAGCTGGAAGGAGGAGCTGATTTGAACCAAGGTCTGTGACTCTAAGACTAGCCACACTCTTCTGCCATCCTGGGGTGCTCATGAAGGGGCAGCTGAAGACCCACGAATGTAGAACATTTCCACTAATGATCTAGAACCTGGTGGTCTAATATGGTAGTCACTGGTCATCTATGGCTACTTAAATTTAAATTAATTAAAATAAAAAATTTAGTTCTACAGTTGCACTAGTCACATTTTAAGTGTTCAGTAGCCATAGATGGCTAGGGTGTGCCATGTTGGACAACTTCCATGGCATTTCCATCGTTGCAGAAAGTGTTACCGACAGAGTAGGTGGTACTCAGATGTTAGAACTGGAGTTCTGAGTGGTTTTGGTCAATTAGGGAAACATTCTGACTGAAAGCACGAGGGCTTGCCTTTTGGGAAGAGAAGTATGTGGCTATTCAAGTCTACGGTGAGGAAGGCCAGCCAGTTCAGCTGCAAAGAAAGCATGAGTTGTAATGACAGTTCTGCAGATGAGTCATCAACCTGGCAGTGTGTTGAGGGATGGAGCAGACCGTGGGTAAGAAGACACTGTTCGCCCTCAGGCAGGAAGTGCAAGGTGATCCTTGGTCTGGCCCAGCAGGATTAGAGCCTTGCTAATGTGCCATGGCTGGTTTTGGCCACTACTGCCCAGAGAGAGGCACTCAGGATCTGGGAAGGTTAAAAGAATTAGGCTTGCTCAACTAGTGTTCTTGGTCCAAATTCTGTCTGTATCTGGATTTGATCCAGTCACCTGAAATTGTGACCACATCTCACTGGTTTAAAATTTGATACTCTCTGCAAAGCATCCAATCATCTCCCAGGATTTTGTGAAAGAGCATTGGATTTGATTAGGAGACCTGGGCTTTCATCCTAGCTTTGCTGCTTGGAAATTGTCCTTAACTGATTTTACTCTTGGTTTTCTTGAATGTGAAATAGGATATTGAATTCATCAATTGAGTACAAGTGCCAGGAGAGCATCTGGCATGTTGTTGGCTCTCGGTGGTGTTGTGCTGGCCAGAGGATCAACAAGCACATGAGTGACCTTAGAAAGGGGTATGTTTTCTGAGCCTTCAACTTTTTAATTAATTTTGGAATAAAAAAATATTTATTTTGGAAAATGTCAAAGAGACTCAAAAGTAGAGAGAAGAGGATCATGAATGCCCATGGGACTAATTTATTTATAATACGTGCTGTGTGTGGAGTATCTACTGTGTACCTGGCATGCTTTGGAAGGAGTAGTAAGAAGGTACCAGGTTAAGCACAGAGAGTTGAAGCAACTTGTTTCAAGTTAGCAGTAAGAACGTGGTAGAGTTTAGAGTCCAACCCGGGCAGTCTGGCTCCTGGAGTCCCAGCGTCACCACTCAGCCAGGTCTGGGAAAATCAGGTCCTAGGATTAGAGTCTACTGGGATTGGGACTTGCTGAGTAAGGATGTCTGGTGAGCCCAACAGAGAATGGACTCAAAGAATGGAGGGAAGGCAGTATTCATTGACACTTAAAAATATTTGTGTATTCATGAAAATTTTTCTTGCTTGGTTTCTTATTATTTCTCATCCTCCAAGAGATGGCTATTTAATAGGACTTGATTTCCAACTAGAGAAGTCTGGAAGTTTTTCCTTCTGGACCCAGATGGCAGAGTTCTGAGCTGGTTCTGAGGTGAATCAAAAGATCTGCAGTGGAATGTAGCTAATACAGTAAGACAGGAGTGTTATGTATCTTTACACTGTCTGATACAGTTTTTAGAGTTGTATTTTTTTCTGAAAAACATTTTTGTTTACATTTTGATTTTTTGGCCATGCTATTTTACTGAAATGCCTTGTTTTAAACTGGAGTGGGTTGCCATTTCCTTCTTCAAGGGATCGTCTCAACCCAGGGATCGAACCCAGGTCTCCCATATTGCAGGCAGATTCTTTACCGTCGGAGCCACCCAGGGCTACTGTTTTAATGCAAGACTGATCCAAATATTTGAATCAAATGCACATCTACCCGGTGGTGAGGATTCCTTCTTAAAAAAAAAAAAAAAAAAAAAATACAGTGGCTGATACTGCAAACTGGATTTAGGATTTCTCTCCCTCTCCTTCTCTTTTTATTTTTTCTTTTAAAGTAATTTTTATTGGCATTTTCCTTCTATTTTTAAAAACTAAAATCTGCTGTTTGGCATTTTTTCCCCCCTGTTTCCTTGGCCTGAGTTCTGTTTTGTAGCTGGATCTGATTTGCCCTCTGCCTGATTTATTTTGGCAATGCAGTTAAAATGGTTTCTTTTTTCCACAGAAAATGTGTTTTTATTTCTTCTTAGAAGAATAAGCTTTTGTTCTTCAAAGTTAAATAAATCAAATTGCTTTCAGCCTCCAAATGCCACTGCTTTGTCTTCATTATCATTGGTCTTTTGCTTTTTAAAAGTGATGCTGTGGTAAGCATTCTCCAGCACATGTTTCTGAAGTATCTGCCCCCCTCTTTTTTTTCCCAACTTATGGTAGTACCTTATTGAAGACATTGATTTGGTAAGCTTATAGAACAATGTTTTTTATGAAAACAAAAATCATATTAGATATCTTTTTGTTTCAAGTTTTTTTGTTATTGGAGCTATTCTATTAATTCTTATTTCAATCCTTTAGCTTACTAATTAAAGGCTGAGTTTTAAGAATTTCCTGCTAGTCCAGTGGTTAGGACATCACAATCTCATTGCTGAGGGCCTGTGTTCGATCCCTGGTTGGGGACCTAAGGGGATCTCACAAGCCGAGAGGTGCTGCCAAGAGAAAAAATAGAAAGCACAGCTGAGTTTTAAACTGCTTAGGTTTTCCTGAGGTTGGGGGCGGGGGCGGCGTTGTTTGTTTTAAGAATTCCTTTTTTTTAAGCTTTAAATTCTTTTATTTTTATTTTTAATTATTTTATTTTATTTTTGGCTGCGCTGTGCACAGGCGCTATGTTGCAGCACGCGGGCTTTCTCTAGTTGCAGTGAGCCCGGCTTTTCATTGCAGTGGCTTCTCTTGTTGGAGAGCACTGGCTCTAGGGTTCGAGGGCTTCAGCAGTGGCAGGGCATGGGCTGAGCTGTCCCAAGACACGTAGGATCCTACTGCCCAGACCAGGGATTGAACCTGCGTCCTCTGCATTGGCAGATGGATTCTTGTGAAGTCCCTAAACTGCTTAGGTTTAATTTTAACTGTGCCCCTAACTACCAATTGTTTTCAGCAAGTTACTTAACCCTGCCAATCCTCAGTTCTTCATCTTTAAAGTGGTGTGGGGTGGGGTGTTGGACATGAATGACATACTGTATATGTACAGTTCTTAAGTCAGGCCTTGGCACAGAGTTAGTATTAACTAACTCACTATTCACTATTATCAGTAATTTCCAGCCCACTCGCAGGGGTCTTCGTGATTCATTAGCTCATTCCTCAAGCATCACTTTTGCATACTGTGACTCCCTTTTTACTTCTTAAGAACATTAGGGCTTTGGACTCTGATGACATCTCAGAAATAGATACTTGGCAAGTCCCTTAGGAATTTGGGCTATTTTCTTGTTTGTGTTAAGAGGGGCTTAGAAATAACCATGCCTCTCTTATTAGAGGTGGAATCAGAATTAGTAACAAGGCAATTGAAAAGTGTTGTAGCTTAAGTTTTTTTTATTAGACAGATCAGAGGAGGGGTTATATGAAGAGGTAGTGTGGACTGAATTATCTGCACTTAACTGTGCTGCTGCATGGCTGGGGCTCTGCTCAGGGATAAAAGTCTCCTTTTTGCCAAGACTATCTGAGGGATGATGCTCCCTTCCTCTTCAGGACCACGGCCAGGCACAAGGTCAGCTCTCCTGACCTTCAGGGCTTTCATTTCCTACTTTAACAGTGAGGGAAGCATGCTTTTCTCTGTTTTGCTTTTGAACTCTTATGACAGGCAGTGCAGTGAAAGTTGCTGAGTCATATCCGACTTTTTGCGACCCCATGGACTGTAGCCCACAAGGCTCCTCTGTCCATGGGATTCTCCAGGCAAGAGTACTGGAGTGGGTTGCCCTGCCCCTTCCAGGGGATCTTCCTGACCCAGGGATTGAACCCACATCTCTTATGTCTTCTGCACTGGCAGGCGGATTCTTTACCACCTGGGAGCCTGAGAAACTATAGGTACCATGAGTTAATTTTTTTCTCTATAGCTTATTTTTTTTTTCAGGGCAAAATACATATGTTTTTTTTAAAGCCAAAGGATCTCAGATTTGATGGAAACCCCTTCAGTTGGTTCCTTGGCATTTATAGACAGAAACTACACTCCAATAGCCATGGATAGGACCACCTGGCTGACTTAGAAACGGCGGAATACATTTCTAAAGAGTAAAAGCAGTACTTTCTTTGATGCTTGTGTTGTTCTTATATGAAAGACCAGTCCCACTGAGTCCATCTTAAATATGAAAGTGGAGGGAGGTTAACATCTGTCCTTGACTGCTCACTGCCTGTGCAAAACACAGGCCTGTAGAACCAGGCAGATGAGAAGAGCTGAGTGGGGGATAGACATTTGAATGCAACCTGATGGGTTATGGGTGGTCATCTCTGCACTTTGTAGTTGAAGAGCCAGACTCAGTGGGATGAATTTTTCCCAGATCCCTGAGCTAGGTAGGCAGAGGGCTTAGGTGGGAAAAAATCCACACATTGGGGCCAATATGCTCCAATGTGGCTTTGAAGTTCAGGGGAGCTTTGCTTCAACAGAGAAAACAATCCTCATTCAGTGTAGCCCTGTAATTCACAGTGGTGATCATTTCAACATCATCAACTTTCCCTAGGCTCCGTCTCCTATGGGGACCACCTCAAGTCTTTTGGCTGTTAGAGCTGTGTCTGGATCAGTCCAAATTTGTGAGCTATTCTGTTTTCTTACAAGTAGACTGAGATCATAGGCTTTGAGATCTCAGAGGAGCTGTGATGGCTAATTCAGGTCAGTTCCAGTACAGTTTTGTCTTTTAAAAGTATTTATTGAGGCCCTGCTATGTTCCAGGCCTTAGGAACGCAACAGTGTGGAAAAGGGACAGAGGTGGGCCATGCTGTCATGGAACTCCTGCTAGTTTTCGTAGTAATTTTTTCTGCCCATGTTCCCATCCCCTCATTTAAGAATAAAGAGGCCCTAGGACATTATGGGGAGAAGGCAATGGCACCCCACTCCAGTATCTTGCCTGGAAAATCCTATGGATGGAGGAGCCTGGTGGGCTGTAGTCCATGGGGTCGCTGTACATATGTGTCTGCAGCCCCCTCCTTTGCCCTTCTACAAATAAGAGCTTAGATACGTGCCTGCACGTTCCTTTTTATTGAAGTTGATGACTGATAACTTCCGTGAACTGTTTTTAATTCTCCCACATTGATTTAGCCATGAGGAGTGGACATGTTGGACTCATTTAAAATGTTGTATGCACTGTTGGTTCAGTGTTGTTGGGAATAGCCCCCAAAACATTTATGGACATAATCTGAGAGTCTGGGGTGGACCTAAAACATACTATGCTGTCATCAACTATAGTGTTCTAAATTATTCTCCACACCTTTGATCTGTGTACGCAAGAGACTGAAACGTTTGTCAGTGTTCCCAGAATTTAGATAACTTGGGGGCCCAGAGGTTTTGTTTTGTTTTGCCACCAAAGTTAACTGTCTCCTCTCCTCAGTTATCTCCCTCAGCAGGGTCTGCTCCAGGCTGCCTCCCTAGTCCTGGCTGGAAGGTGACCCGCTGACTGCTCAGGGAGCTTATCTGTCCTCCCAGGGGGCCCTGCCACCCTCTGACAAGGCTTGGGAAAGAGGGCTGGGATGTCTGCCCTTTCACCACAGAAGCTGCAGCACTGGAGGCTCACGGGGATTTTGGAGGATGAAAGAAAGGACAGACCTAAGGCATCCTAGGAAATGCCTTTGGAGACATTTTGGCCTAAAATGGGAAAGAAGAGAAAATTAATAATCATATTCAGGATTTTTATGTTTCTTAATCTGTAACTCAAGACTTGGAGCTACTAACTTTAAATAGCTAAATAAATAGTAGTCCCTGTTTTCTAGAAGTCACATGTTTTCTACAAGGATGTATGATGTTGTCGTAGCTCCACAGTATGGGTTCTGGAACCAGACTCCTTATGGCAAGTCCTGGCCTGGCATTTTACAGCTGTGTGTTCTTGGACAAGTTCCTTAGCCTCTGACGCCTTGGCTCTTCAATCTGCAAAATGGGCTTAATAATAATAATACCACCTGCCTTAGAGGGATGTTGTTCCTTGGCACTTCACAACTGCGAAATAGGCAAATGCTTCATGTTATTATTGCAATATTGTGTCATATGGAGCCTATTTAAACACTTAGCAAATAAAAATGTAAAAAATTAATTTTTGGGGGGGGCATGTGGCATGTGGTTTCTTAGTTCCTGACCAGGGATTGAACCTGTGCCCCTGGCAGTGGAAACATAGTTTTAACCACTGGATCACCAGGGAAGTCCCCCAAATGAATAGTTTTTGATGTTTCTTAATTTTCCTGAGACTCAGAGAGGCAGGTTATATGTAACCTATAAGATGTGGTTTTGTTTATTTGACACTCAGGTAGAGACTTACTGGGGTTTCCCTGATGGCTCAGCCGTAAAGAATCTGCCTGGAATGCAGGAGATGCTAGGAGACGCTGGTTCAATCCCTGGGTTGGCAAGATCCCCTGGAGGAGGGCATGGGAACACACTCCAGGCAACCCATTCTTGCCTGGAGAATCCCATGGGCAGAGGAGCCTGGCGGGCCACAGTCCATAGGGTCACAAAGAATCTCACACAACTGAAGGGACTTAGCATGATCATGAGAGACCTACTAAAGGCAAGGCAGCAGAGAGGCTGCATTTAGCTTGTTTTGTTTTCCTTAGTAGAAAGAGGTGGGACCATTCGGAGTCTTAAGTGGTTCTGCCTGGAGCTTAGTGTAGATTTTGAATCAGAGGTGTACTGAGACTAGTAGGGAACTGCTGTATTTCATTTAAATCCTTCCCAAGTGAACCCTTGTTTTTCCAGATACAGAATAACTTTCCACTTTACTTGGAATAAAGTGCTCTGTTCCTCACCATCCATTGGATTGGTAAATCACAAGCTCACCTGTTGTCACTTGGGAAGCCCAACGTTGCTAAATATATGAACAGCTTTAAACTGCTGTGAAGCTGGGACTTACCTGGTGGTCCAGTGGTTAAGATGTCACCTTCCAGTTAGTGCGAGGGGTGTGGGTTTGATTCATGGTCAGGGAGCTAAGATCCCACATACCTTGTGGCCAAAAATCCAAAACAGAAAACAGAAGCAATGTTGTAACAAATTCAATAAAGACTTTCAAAATGGGCCACATCAAAAAGTCTTAAAAAAGTTCTGTGAAGCTATAACTCAGATTAACCCTCAGACTTCTCCATAGTATCCACATCTAATGTGAGAAAATTCAAAGCTACAGGGAGTGGACAGCTTCCCCATTGGTGTTGTTCAGGAAAGAGCAGACAAGGGCAGGCTTCGAAAGACCCCACGGTGCCATGAGTGTCTCCGTGTGATTGCTGTGGCAGTGACTATGGGGCTTCCAGGTGTGACCTCCTGGGCTGGAACCACTGCTTTCCTATTATTAATTGTGTGGCCTTGGGGGAGCTATTGAACCTGCTAGCCTCAGTGTCCACTTATGAAAAATGAGAGTTGGCCTTGACTCATGGAGTCACTGGAAAGACTGAGTTACTGAATCTGGAGTGTTTAGCACGGCAGTGCCTGGTACATAGCACTGTGTACATGTCAGCCACTGTTGGTAGTAGTCAGACAGTGCTCCTTCCTTAATCCCCCGTCCTTGGAGGTCTCAGTGTTCACTGTTGGTGAATGTTTTTAGGCCTCTAATTTCTTAAAACATGGTTCTCATTATTAAAGGGGTCAGATCCTTTTTTCTGGAGAATCCCTTTTAGGAAGGCACATATGTGTTCTATTCAAAGCTCTACTGTGGCTTGTGTGGAACCTTAATAATGGAATGATCGTTTTTATTATTAGAATTGTGTAGAAAGCAGTAAACTTTACAGAAAAAGATGACACTTTTTTCTAGATACAACAGACTGGTTCCAAATAGGAAAAGGAGTACGTCAAGGCTGTATATTGTCACCCTGCTTATTTAACTTCTATGCAGAGTACATCATGAGAAACGCTGGACTGGAAGAAGCACAAGCTGGAATCAAGATTGCCGGGAGAAATATCAATAACCTCAGATATGCAGATTACACCACCCTTATGGCAGAAAGTGAAGAGGAACTAAAAAGCCTCTTGATGAAAGTGAAAGAGGAGAGTGAAAAAGTTGGCTTAAAGCTCAACATTCAGAAAACGAAGATCATGGCATCCGGTCCCATCACTTCAAGGGAAATAGATGGGGAAACAGTGGAAACAGTGTCAGACTTTATTTTGGGGGGCTCCAAAGTCACTGCAGATGTTGACTGCAGCCATGAAATTAAAAGACACTTACTCCTTGGAAGGAAAGTTATGACCAACCTAGATAGCATATTCAAAAGCAGAGACATTACTTTGCCAACAAAGGTCCGTCTAGTCGAGGCTATGGTTTTTCTTGTGGTCATGTATGGATGTGAGAGTTGGACTGTGAAGAAGGCTGAGCACCGAAGAATTGATGCTTTTAAACTGTGGTGTTGGAGAAGACTCTTGAGAGTCCCTTGGACTGCAAGGAGATCCAGCCAGTCCATTCTGAAGGAGATCAGCCCTGGGATTTCTTTGGAAGGAATGATGCTAAAGCTGAAACTCCAGTACTTTGGCTACCTCATGCGAAGAGTTAACTCATTGGAAAAGACTGATGCTGGGAGGGATTGGGGGCAGGAGGAGAAGGGGACGACAGAGGATGAGATGGTTGGATGGCATCACTGACTCGCTGGACGTGAGTCTGAGTGAACTTGGGAGTTGGTGATGGACAGGGAGGCCTGGCGTGCTGTGATTCATGGGGTCGCAAAGAGTCGGACACAACTGAACAACTGAACTGAACGTTCTTAATTTCTCTCCATCAGTCTTGTTCTATGATGGAAATGGTCACACTTGGGACTTCTGAATTGTCTTTTCAGTATATGGAAATTTTGTTTCATTTCTCCCAGCTTGAGTAATCACTTGTGTAAGACAATCATCTCCAAATATCCCCCATCTTACTCCCCAAAAAAGATAGGTCAGTCTTATTAACTGTGTAGGGTCCCATAGTGGTGGACCTGAGAATAACCGGTGGATGGAGTGGTTTTCCCCCTGTGGTCCCTGCTTCTGGCCTTCCTTAGCACTCATGCCAGCCCATCCCTGGCATTCACACCGCTGTGTGCCCATAGAGAAGGCACTTTTTAACATTAATGCACTGTAGTAGAGAAATATTATTTTAAAATATATGTTTGTTTATAAATACAGTTGTATTCACAGCTGTAGAATGAAATGAGAAGGAATTTAACAACGTCAAATGCACCATGACACAGTACCAGAAATAAGGCTGCAGTTGGAAATTTAAAAGTTGTTCAGAACCTGGTGTTTTCTTTCCTCTGGATTATTGCTCAGATAAGACAGGTATTTACCTGGGAATTGATAGCTGCCATGCTGGTCAGGTTTTCCCTTTTGTTAAGTGTGTCTTTGTGAAGAGGGAGAGCCCAGAACTGTAATCAGTGCTGGGTAGTGTTCAGTAGCCCCTGAAAAGGTTAACTTTCCTTTTTTCTGCCTTGTTTCTGGTATTAGTAATCAAGACTTTAAGCAGCAGTTTGTACTTTCACATCCTCTTTCAAAGACATTGTGTGCAGGGCAGTTTTAATCAGCCGCAGAAGACTATTGTGGAAGAGAGCCACCGTGATGGGATGCTGGTGATGGTCATGGTAGCTAACTTTTAGGAGGCTACTGACTGCTTGGCCTTGTGTTAAGCATTGTACATATATCCTCTTATGTAAAACCCCCAACAGCTCTATGAGGGATGCTGCAAAGAGGCCAAGGTTCAGCAGCTAGTCACAGGGGTCTGGATTTGCAGACAGGCCAGTGGCCCCAGACTCTTCCTTTTTAGCCAGCCTTGGTCTTACATGCTGTCTCCTTAAAGTTAGTCAAACCTGTGCAAAGAACTTTAAATGGGAAGTTCTACTAAGTTGGAATGATGAAAATGCTTACTTTGATGAAACATTTCATTCTAAGCCTGACATCCCTTGCTTTTGACCTTCTTGCTTCTGTGATGCAAGAAAGTCCAGGGCTGAGGGAGCAGCTGATAAAAAGAGGAGACATAAAAATAGTTGAGTACCTGTTTTCTAGTTAATGGCCTAGTTTGAAGTTTTCCTGAGAAAATTCTCTCTTCTTTGTTTACTTTTTCTTCTTTTAGGACAATTTTTCTATTTTTGCACCTCTGGCTTTTCTACTTTTTTTCCTTGCTAATATCTTCCATATAATTATTAATCAACTCTTAAATGACAGTATTCCTGGAGTTGACTTTGTTCAGTCTTATGGCACAAATCCATAGCTCACTTGTGCTAGGTTGTAACAATGCAGTGCGGGGAATTACTTACTCGTTTATAATTAAGAACTTGGTTCATGCTGTTTTAGAGAACAATGTTTTCTTTCCTTTTCAGTTAAAGGGATACGGTTCCTTTTCCCAACCCATTTAGATGGGAAATCTCTCTGTCTTTCACACACACACACACACACACTGAATATTATAAATGACACAATGACAGAAAAGGATAATGTGGACAGTGTTGGACTACATATCCTGAAGGATGAATTATGAAATAAGTATAACAACAACAAAAATAAATACAAAAAAAAGCAATACTTAATAAAGACATACTATTGACTCTTCTCTATTCCTTCCTATTTCTGTAAGTTGGTTTCATCTCTATTTCTGTTTAGCATTTTTAGGCAAACACGATCTGGAGAGACAAGAGAATGTTTTGTTCCTTAACCCGATGTAGGTTGGCCTGCGTGGTGTGTGTGTTTCAGTATACACAGGCGTACATAGAATTTTAGGATGCCTGTGTATCCTGGATCTTCAAGACGGGAAAGTAAAAGGGTACATAACTGTCACTTAGGTGAGACCACTGTAAACCAACCAAACAAAACACCCTTTGAGAAAAAAAGTAGAAAATTATTTTTCAGGTTTACAAGGGGCGTCATTTGTAATTTAAACATAGACACTGACGTGGGCCAGTTGTTGGAAGAACCTAAAAATATTGTATATAGCTTTCTGAAGGAGAAGGAAGACCTAGGACTGAGCATTTTGTCACCATGTTCTTACTCGCCCAGCAAAGTCCCGGTCAGGCTGCCCCGGGGGCTCAGTGGAGATGTGGAGTGAAGTCAGTTTCGGGGGGCTTGGGAAAGACACTGTGCCTGACACACGTGAGGATACTCGTGATGACCATGCTCACCCTGTAGCTTGTTACTCACAGAATGGAAATGAAAAGTTAAAGCACAGGTTCCTGGAATAAGTAATACAGGCTCTCCAGGGAGGACACCCACCAGTTACCCCAGAACCTTGTGTCCAACAGACCGAAGCCCTCAGACCACGGTGGTTCTCAAGTTCTGTTCTTTCTTGGTTTGTAAAATAAAGAGATCCTTTGGAAATTGTGGTACTTAAATTTCCCTAGACCGAATTCTAGAAGAACCTGTAATGAGGGAAGGAATGCAATAGGACGGAGTGGGATGGGGTGGGACGAGGTGAGGATGGAAGATTGCAATTCCCCCATGTTCTTCAATATTCAGGCAGATTAATATGGGATATGATGCTTGCCTTTTATAATGCTTTACCTTTTTGTTTTCTCTTGCAGGTATGACTATATGTGAAGAGTTCTAAAAGACTAAGAACTTAAAACATGTGAAGTTGCCTAGGGAATTATTTTTTATCTTTTATACAGTTTCTATGGTAGAGTCTACAGGCAAGTGGATGAAAGCCAAAAGGGAATACTGTTGCTATGCTGGATACAGAATTCAGTTTGCTTTGAAACAAATTTTGGTTTAAAAAATGTCTGGTGAGAAATTTTATTCCTTATCCAAGGAGGAAAAGAGCTCATTTTTTTAATCTTCCCAACCACTATCCCTCCCAATTCCCCATCCGTGGCCTTGGTGTACACACTGCAGTTTCTCCAGGACGGTCACTATGTACAGTGGAACTATTTGTGTACGGTCTGAGCTAATGCTCAGTGTGTGTGTGTATGCGCGTGTGTGTGTGTACACATGTCTGTGTACCTGTGCTTCTGTTCCCCCAACCCTTGGATCTCATTTTGTTACTGGTTGTAAGATGATCCTCTTACAGTTTAACTGTAATAGAAAATAAAAGATGCATCTTTGCTTGTGAAGGCTCCTTGAAGATAGTCTAGCCCTGGATACTTGATCCCCCCCAGGAGATTATGGAGTTGGAGGGAACCAGATGCTAGACTTTGGATTCGGAGACCAGAAATCAGCACTGACCTGCTGCCAGCATGCCACTCCTAGGTCACTCATAAAATACTGAGTTTTTTTTTTTTTAAACTCAAGCGAAGCAAATCTTATTTAGCCATTGGATAAGGGGGAAAATGGTTTAAAGTCACTATAAAAAAGCCTTGTTTTGATAACCCAAGACCAAGACAAAACAATCTCCACTTCTGATGTAAGATGGGCCCGCACCTTCCTCTGGTATGTCTTCCTTGGTGTTCTTCCTGTTCTCCATCTTGTAACTAGTGCCTGTTTTTAAAGGATTCTTGAAGGTTACTTCCTCCTGTGGGCCTGGAGTACCCCACTTTTTAAAAAAAAAGCTGTGCAGTTTATAGAACACCTGAAAGAACCCAGAGGTGAAGGAAGTGGTATATTTATGGTAGGTCTGGGCCAAGAGGAAAGGAGTCCAGTGCAGGGACTTCTCCAAGACCTGCCTCTGTGTCAGTATTGCTGTGGTGCCTTGGGGCACTTCCTTTATTGCAAAAAGAAAACACAGTTCTCATTTATCTCAAAAGATAATTCTTATGAAAATGTACTTTAAAGTATTTACTGTAAATATACTCATTCCATTCTTTTTCTGGCACCAGACTAAAAATTTCTAACCTTTTAAGTGAATGGTATGTTCAATTTCATGTGAATTTTTGCTGACAACTAATTAAAAGGTGTACGTGTGCACGCGTATACACAGTGAACCAGGAGAAGGCAATATGGAAATAAATTTCACTGTGCTCCAAAAAGTGGCAATATAAGAATTTGGGGGTGAGCATTAGTATAAATAATGTATATGCAGTCTAGACCAGTAGTTTTATAAAAAGGAATCATTTTTTGTTTTAAAAATATCATGCCCTCAAAATGATGAGGGATAAAGTGTAAGATATTCTTCAGCTTTAATTATTTTTTAATTTTATTCAGGTCAGAGCACTTTTTTAAAATAGCAATACAACAGACAAGAAAATACTCAAAATATTTAAAATTGTATTTATACCAAGAGTCCATATGTTTTAAATATTTTCTAATACTTGAGCAGTTGCTGTCTGACTGGCTTCCAAATATGCCAAGAGTTCAGCATTCAATATTTTCAACATACGTGCTTTTTACTGGTTTATATTATCTAATAAGAACCCTTAAGTGTCTCCAGTACAACTGATGTTTACAGGCCTTTTGTGTTTTCCTCCTTCTTTAGAAGGCTTGGGGAGCCACAACAAAGGTACTGTATAAAACACTAATGATGGACTAACTTCTGACATGATAAATGAGTTGGCTACCACCTTGATGTAAAAATTTGTAAAGGGAATTTTTCACCATTTTGAGTGTTAAATGTATTTTTAACTGTCTGGTTTGTACTTCTACAACTTTTGTACTACCAAAGAAGAGTTAAAAATAAAAATGTTAAACACAGGGAGCTGTTTTTGAATGATCCAATTGTTGGTGCCTTGGGTACTGAAAAGTACAATTGTAGTTGGTATAATTTATCAAGCTTAATGTCACAGTGACCATTTTCTTATGTCTAAATTGTCAAGTGACCACTTGGCTGACTTTCCTCATTGGGTTCTTCCTCTTCCCATAGTGATATCACCCCCTGATTATTATTTTAAGTCTGGAGATAATTTTGGATGTATGGAACAATTGCAGAAGCAGTACAAAGAGTCCTTGTGTACTCTTCACACCATTTTCCCTTATGGTATCATCTTACATAACCACTGAACAATGATCAAAGCTAAGAAATTAACATCAGTATAACACTATGAATTAAGTCACAACGTCATTCCAGTCTCACCACTTATCCCATTAACATCCTGTTCTGTTCCAGATCGCCCACTGCGTTTAGCCATTGGCGTCCTTAGTCTCCTCTGACCTGTGATTGTCCCTCAGTTTTTTAGGATCTTCAATGTTAGTGTGTACACATCAGTTATCTTATAGAATGCCCTTCAACCTAAGTGTGCCAGCTGTTTCTCCTGATTAGACTGAGAGTTTGCATTATAGAAAGGATGCCTTTCCTCTTGCTCCATACTGGGGGGCTGTTGGGGGAGAATGTGAGGTCGGTATGTATCACTAGGGATGTCAGCCTCCACTATTTGGCCCAGGTGGTGGCCACCAGCTTTCATTTCTATGAAATCACTAGTTTTCCCTTTGTAATGAATAAGCTTTTGAGGGGAGAGACTTTGAGATTGGGGCTTCCCAGGTGGCACAGGAGTAAAGAAACTGCCTGCCAGTGTAGGAGATACGAGATGTGGGTTCGATCCCTGGACCGGGAAGATCCCCTGGAGAAGGAAATGGCAATCTGCTCCAATATTCTTTCCTGAAAAATTCCATGGACAGAAGACTCTGGTGAACTACAGTCCATGGAGTTTCAAATAGTCAGACTCAACTGATTGTGCTGCGCGCACACACACACTTTGAAATTCAGTTCAGTTCAGTCACTCAGTCATGTCCGACTCTTTGCGACCCCATGAATCGCAGCACACCAGGCCTCCTTGTCCATCACCAACTCCCAAGTTCACTCAAACTCAAGTCCATCGAGAGTCGGTGATGCCATCCAGCCATCTCATCCTCTGTCATCCCCTTCTCCTCCTGTCCCCAACCCCTCCCAGCATCAGAGTCTTTTCCAATGAGTCAACACTTCACATGAGGTGGCCAAAGTACTGGAGTTGCAGCTTTAGCATCAGTCCTTCCAAAGAAATCCCAGGGCTGATCTCCTTGCAGTCCAAGGGACTCTCAAGAGTCTTCTCTAACACCACAGTTCAAAAGCATCAATTCTTCTGTGCTCAGCTTTCTTCACAGTCCAACTTTCACATCCATACATGACCACAGGAAAAACCATAGCCTTGACTAGACGGACCTTTGTTGGCAAAATAATGTCTCTGCTTTTCAATATGGTATCTAGGTTAGTCATAACTTTTCTTCCAAGGAGTAAGCGTCTTTTAATTTCATGGCTGCAGTTATCATTTGCAGTGATTTTGGAGCCCCCAAAAATAAAGTCTGACACTGTTTCCACTGTTTCCCCATCTATTTCCCATGAAGTGATGGCACCGGATGCCATGATCTTCGTTTTCTGAATGTTGAGCTTTAAGCCAACTTTTTCACTCTCCTCTTTCACTTTCATCAAGAGGCTTTTGAGTTCCTCTTCACTTTCTGCCATAAGGGTGGTGTCATCTGCATATCTGAGGTTATTGATATTTCTCCTGGCAATCTTGATTCCAGCTTGTGCTTCTTCCAGCCCAGTGTTTTCTTATGATGTACTCTGCATAGAAGTTAAATAAGCAGGGTGACAATATACAGCCTTGACGTTCTCCTTTTCCTATTTGGAACCAGGCTGTTGTTCCATGTCCAGTTCTAACTGTTGCTTCGTGACCTGCATGTCTTAGTTTATTAGGGCTCCTATAAAAAACAAAGGTGGTGGCCTAAAACAGCAAAAATTTATTCTTCACAGTTGAGGAAGCAAAAGCCTGACTGTCCCACGCCCTGTCTTGCCTCGTGGTGCTTCCTGGCAGTCATTGGTGTTTCCTGCTCTGTAGCTGCCTTGCTCCAGTGCCTGCCTGTCTTCACATGGACATCTCTGTGCGTGGGCCTCTGTTCACTCATCTCATGGGGACACCAATCATTATATGGATATAGGGCCCTTTGTAATCTAGGATAACTGCATTTTGATTACATTTGCAAAGACCCCGATTGCAAATACGATCAATCATCTCCACAGGAACCTGGAGTTAGAACTTCAACCTCTCTTTTTAGGGGACACAGTTCAACCCCCTACACCATCCGTTGGTGGGTCTTGCCTGCAGCTGTTTTTACTGTGGGAGGGGACTCTTTCAGGTCAGTGGCTGTGACCTTTTGATATGGCTCCTCTTTATTTCTTCTTCACTTATCCCTTTTGCCCTCTCTACCTTTCTGGAAACCATAAGATGCTCCAGGCTCATCATCTCATCTTGTGCTTTCCTCATCTCAGCCTTGGAATCCACCGCTAATCAAGGAGCTCTGGCTCCCTCAGCCTTGGAATCCACCACTAATCAAGGAGCTCTGGCTCCCTTTATTGGAGAATGGTGTTTAGAAGTAGAGATCAGGGCACTCGGTGTGCTCGTTGATGCTGGGGTGCTACCGCTTCCAGGCATGCATTTACACACACACACACACACTCTACTAACCTATACATGTACATCTCTTTATGTAACTTTTTATGTTTTCTTTAGGCTGACCATGTGGCATGTGGGATCTCAGTTCCTCAATCAGGGATCAAATGTGTGCTTTTTACAATGGACTGCCAGGAAAGTCCCTATGCAACTATCTTTATTTTTTTTTAAATTTTATTTATTTATTTATTTTGACTGTGCTGGGCCTTCATTGCTGCTTGGGTTTTTCTCTAGTTGTGGCAAATGGGGACCACTCTCTCGTCATGGTGCACAGGCTTCTCACTGTGGTGGCTTCTCGTTGCAGAGCACAGGCTCTAGGGCTCACAGGCTTGAGCACTTGCGGTTAGCGGGCTCTGGAGCACAGGTTCAATAGTTGTGGCACACGGACTTAGTTGCTCAAAGGCGTGTGGGATCTTCCCAGACCAAGGGTAGAACCCATGTCTCCTGCATTGGCAGGTGGATTCATTAGCACTGAGCCACCAAGGAAACCCTCTGTGTAACTATCTTTAGAACAAAATAACTGCTGCCTCTGACCCCAGTCCAGCTCCACAGGCTTCCCTCTAAACTTCCCCCTTTCCCCCTTGGTAATTTTTCTCCAACGATAAAGAAACCTGGCTCTTATGATCTATGATCTTTTTATCTCCGTATCAACTCTAGCATATGTATAAAGTAGTTTGAATATAGACCCCTAAAGAAATAGATTTCCAACGAGAGCACAGTGCCGTGTACTATTCTTCTAGTTTTGAGCCTTAGAAAATCCAGCCAGAAGCCCGTTAGCCAAAATTACTTAGGTCAGCACCTTCGTTCCCCACCCCTTGGACATGGTTATGTGATTCAGTTTTAACACAGAGTCATTAGTCATCATCTGCATTCCATCTTTCCTTCATATCCAGGTTAAGTTTCTTAAAATTTATGTACAGTAAACTTCACTCTTTGTGGTGCCTCATTGGGTTCTGATTATGAATTTTCATGTGTGTGTGTGTGTTTTCCTTGAAAACAAGATGATCAGTAACAGCTTATGCTAATCATTTTCAGCTCATGAAAACCAGGTAACCTAGAATGTATGCATGAGGGCAGATGTTAGGACTCCCCCTACCGGGGAGTCATTTGAGGTTACAGGTTTTGTTCTTAATCAACAATCTGATATCCTCTCTAGGATCTTCCCTAGGATTCAGCTCTCTCTGGACACAGGTAGGTCCTGGTGAAAGTGCCAGGGAGACTGAGGGTCCATGGCCCTGTATGCTTCTGCCCCTCTTCCTCAAAATCAGATATCGAGGCTTCCTCCACCCTGATCTGACACAGTGGAAACATGGAGGAACACTTCCTCCCCTCCCACCCAGGGCAGCAGGATGGTGATGCTTTGGAAGTGGGGTTCCGCCAATAAAGGGTTTGGCTGTGGTCAAAGGAGACTCCGTTTTGCTTCCAAGATCCTTGAAGTGAAGTCGCTCATTCGTGTCCAACTCCTTGCGACCCCATAGACTGTAGCCTACCAGGCTCCTCCATCCATGGGATTTTGCCAGATCCTTGCCAGATCTTAAATCCTCTGACCCTTTTGTCTGTGGGGCAGCTTCTGTCCAGGGCTTCCTTCCTTCATTCCTCATCTTCCCAGGACCATTCTTTAGGACTGTTCTCAGATCTCTGGAGGTCTCTCACGGTAGATCCAAACACCAAGGGATAGCTGGGACTCCGTCCCCGGCATTCTGTAACCGCCCAGCTGGTGTCGCTGCCCACCGGATTCAGCAGCTGTCCCGACGGTTGTCGTCTGCCTCTCTCAGAGCTGGCATTCGCGCCCTCTGCCG
Organism: Bos mutus; assembly: GCF_027580195.1. NCBI lineage: Eukaryota > Metazoa > Chordata > Mammalia > Artiodactyla > Bovidae > Bos > Bos mutus. The sequence continues at coordinate 56,927,970 of NC_091622.1, read as the reverse complement.
GCCGAACGCGAGAACTGCAGGCGGCACAGCTTTGCTCTTTGTTGATGGTGGCTCATTGTCTGTCAGGGCCTGGAGCTCAGAAAGTATATAGGCATTTCATGATGATGTGCTGACTGAATAAATAAACAAAAGTCTACCTTAAAAAGATGAAAGATTATTATTACCTATTTTGTGGGAGTAAAAATTTGGATTTTTCTTAACTCATTTTCTGACCCTGCCAGCTGGTCTCTATTGTCTTTCTGCTAGGAAACCGCAGTTTCTTACCTAGGAACTTGCTTTCCTGTGCATGTGACCTTGGATGCTGGTAGAAATCATTGAGTTCCACTTTGAAGGGAACCCTGTTTCCTGAATCCTGCCCTGGAAGTGGTGTGAGAATAGAAGCAGTGTGGTCTCAGAGAAGTAGCTTGGTCTTTGCTACTGGGTTTGAATCCTGGCTCTGATGCTCATGATGGTATAGTGTTGGGCAATTGCCTTATCTCTGAGATGCAGTTTCCTCATCTGTAAAATGATCTGTCTCACAGGATTTTTAAGGACTAGAAATATTCATGCAGAGTCATGGGGCCTGCCATGATCTCCACATTCACTCTGATGGTGAGTGCTGCATTGTCAACAGCCAGGCTTGGTAGTGTCTGTGTGTTTCTGTCCCACCGCAGCTGGTCAAGGTGGCCTGGGAAGAGCCTCAGCACACAGAATTTTCTCCAAGTGTGGAGCTGAGCTAGGAAATTTCTTGCTCTGAGTCTGAACCACAGTTAGAATTCAAAACCCTCATGGAAGAGGCATTGAATAGAGGACAGTCCATATTTTGAGGAGGCAGAGCACAGGAGTAGAAAAAAAGATCTGAGGGGACTTCCCTTGTCGTCCTGTATGGACTCTGTGCGTCCACTGCAGGAGGTCCGGGTTCAATCCCTGGTCAGGGAACTAGAGCCCATATCTTGCAACTAAAAAAAAAAACCAACAACAACCCACATGCTGTATCCAAGACTTGGCACAGCCAAAATAAATAAAATAAATATTTAAAAGAAAAAGATCAAAAGATCTGAAGATGAAGAGGTAGTGTGTGTAAGGGGCAGCTGAAACTCCTTCAGCCCAGCTCTTCTACTGTCTGTGAACGATGCCACCGTTCCTGGAGAACACTTCTCCTCCTTCTTAGAACACAGCCAGGTGGCCCACTCTCTGACCACAGCTGGATGTGACTGAGGTGGGCGCATGACCATCTGTGACCTGGCCCAGTGGGGTCTCTTCCTGGGATATTTAACAACTGGAGCTGAAGAAAGTGGTTCATTTCTCTGGAGGCTAAAGCTGGTGGAGGCCACGCTTCCTGACATGCTGAGGAAGCCTGTCTGAAGAAAGGAAGGGAACATATGGAGGGAAGAGAGGCAGTTCTGGGTTCTCTCAAGGCCCAGATGCAGCTGCCCCTAAGGCTCAGCTGCCCGTCTGAGTTTTATGACCATTCCAAGAACATTTCTCTCTGGTCTTACCTCGTGTGTGTAGAGTTTCTATCACTTGCAACAACAACCACAAAACCCCACAGGCAATGCAATTATTTACAGAGAAGTAGATCCATGAGGGGTATCAGAGCCACATGGCTAGTGGAGCCCAGGTCTCCAGTCTTCCAGCTGAGACCACCCAACGCTGCTCTGGATTCACAGTCGGGGGCCCTGGCCCTTGCAGCTTCTGCTCTGAAATGCTTGTGAAAACCGTCTCCCGACTTCACTGCCTTGGGATGACTGCCCTTCCCCCATCTTTCCTTGATCTGCTACAGGGCTTGTGACTGTAGCTCCCTTAAGAGCACGGCTTTGATATTCAGATGACTTTACTTCTGGCTTTAAGGTTTGCAGACCTCAATCTTCTGCCTATAGACTGAAGATAACATGTGTCTTTTTAGGACTTCCATGAGGGTTCCACAAGCTTGGGCCGGTAGTGCTCTTAGCACTGACCTTCTCCGGAGGCTCAGTGGTAAAAAATCCTCCTGCAATGCAGGAAATACAGGAGACATGGGTTCGATCCCTGGGTTGGCAAAATCCCCTGGAGGAGGAAATGGCAACCCACTCCAGTATTCTTGCCTGGAGGATCCCATAGACAGAGGAGCATAGTGTGCTATAGTCCATAGGGTTGCAAAGAGTCGGACACGATTGAAGCGACTGAACATGCATGTATGGGCTTAGCAGGAGGCTGGATACAACCAGCACTTACTCAATGAACTGCCTCAGTTCAGTTCAGTCACTACCTAATAGCCTGCAGCACACCAGGCTTCCCTATCACCAACTCCTGGAGCTTGCTCAAACTCAAGTCCATCAAGTCAGTGATGCCATCCAACCATCTCATCAGCTTCAGCATCAGTCCTTCCAATGAATATTCAGGACTGACCTCCTTTAGGGTTGACTGGTTTGATCTCCTTGCAGTCCAAGGGACTCTCAACAGTCTTCTCCAACACCACAGTTCAAAAGCATCAATTCTTCAGTGTTCAGCCTTCGTTATGGTCCAACTCTCACATCCATACATGACTACTGGAAAAACCATAGCTTTGACTATGTGCACATTGGTCGGCAAAGTAATGTCTCTGCTTTTTAATATGCTGTCTAGGTTTGTCATAGCTTTTCTTCCAAGGAGCAAGTGTCATTTCATGGCTGCAATCACCATCTGCAATGATTTTGGAGCCCAAGAAAGTAAAGTCTCTCACTGTTTCCATTGTTTCACCATCTATTTGCCATGGAGTGATGGGACCAGTTGCCATGATCTTTGTTTTTTGAATGTTGAGTTTTAAGTCAGTTTTTTCACTCTCCTCTTTCACTTTCATCAGGAGGCTCTTTAGTTCCTCTTCACTTTCTGCCATAGGGTGGTGTCATCTTCATATTTGAGGTTAATGAGGTTTCTCCCAGCAGTCTTGATTCCAGCTTGTGCTTCATCCAGTCCGGCATTCACATGATGTACTCTGAATGTAAGTTAAATAAGCAGGGTGACAATATACAGCCTTGATGGCCTCCTTTCCCAATTTGGAACCAGTCCATTGTTCCATGTCTGATTCTAACTGTTGCTTCTTGACTTGCATACAAGTTTCTCAGGAGGCAGGTAAGGTGGTCTGGTATTTCCATCTCTTTAAGAATTGTCCACAGTTTTTTTGTGATCCACACAGTCAAAGGCTTTAGCATAGTCAATGAAGCAGAAGTAGATGTTTTTTCTGGAATTCTCTATTTTTTTCTATGATGCAATGGATGTTGGCAATTTGATCTCTGGTTCCTCTGTCTTTTCTAAATCCAGCTTGAACATCTGGAACTTAGCATGGGGCTGGATACAGCCAGCACTTACTCAATGATCTGCCTCAAAGTTGCTAAATTCAGCTCCTCTTTAGTGAAAAAAAAATGATACAGTGATGACAGTTCGACCATTTGAGTGTGGGTTCTTGATGTTTCTGCCACATTCATATTGCTTAATGTTGAAGATGGATCTAGGGTGGGGGTGAGGTTGGTGAGTAGGAGGAATTGGGTAACAGAAGGAACTTCTGAGATTCTTTCTGGCCCATGATTTTTCTGGAACCAGACCAAATACCTTCAGTGAGAGAACTATCTCGTTACTCTGATGTTACATGGACACAGATCTGTAAGACAAGGGGTGTGCTCTTTCCCCGCATGTTCAGGCTGTCATTTTATCTTATCACTGTTAGGATAAGACATGAATGTCGGGCTTCTCGGGGGGGTCAGTGGTAAAGAATCCACCTGCCAGTGCAGGAGATGTGGGTTTGAACTCTGATCCAGAAGATCCCACATGCCGCAGAGCAACTAAGCCTGTGAGCCACACCTCTGACCCTGTGCTCTGGAGCCTGTAGCCCAGGGGCCACAACTAATGAAGCCCATGCCCCTAGAGCCTGTGCTCTGTAACAAGAGAAACCACCACGATGAGAAGCCCGCACATCGCAACTAGAGACTAGCTCCTGCTCTCCGCAGCTAGAGAACAGCCTGTGCAGCATCGAAGACCTAGCACAGCCAAAAAAGAGAGATGAATGTGGCACAGCCTTAAAAAAAACTTGATTTCTTTTTATTTGCAAGTTAATCTGTCAAGAAATTATAGAGAAAATACCAAAGAAAACAATCCCTCTGAAATAACTAACCAACCCTACCAAACTGAAGATTTCTATCTTGCACTAAAAGTGCATTTTATTTAATATAGATGTATTTGTGGCAAGGGAGGATAAAAGAAATAGGTCAGTTTTAATGCCTCAAACAGCATGACTTAAAATTGGAACTAGGCATAAATTACTGTGTATTCTCCAATGGTTAAATGATGAAAATAAAATACATGATAATGATGAGAATAAAAATATATTAAATTTGAAGTGCCTCCAATGTGCATGTTTGCCTTGAGATAATTGTTAGTAATGTAGGTAGAAAAGGGTTTATCTAGTTTAGAAACTGTTCAATATTATTAGAAGTGGTGCAGAAAGCTTCAGTAGTCACAGAAATCAAAATTTAGTTATTAAAAAAAGTGTAAGTGCTACTAAGAAAAAAGTGGTCCGGTGTGAGATGATCACTGGATAATAAAATCACAGCTTACATTTACTATTTACCTGGTGCTGAGTGTGTACTAAGGTACAGCCCTTTATATTCTGTGTCTTCTGTAAGTTGCATTACAGACCAAGGGAGGTGTGGCCACCACTTCTATTCTATTCTGACAAAACTGAGGAAAGGACTCTCAAGTTACTTTGCATTGGTCATTCATGTCATCACTAAAACATAAATATCATTAATAGTAGACAACATCAGAATTTTACAGATAAGGCCTTGATTAACTTTTCAATTCATTATTAAACTCTTCCTCAGAACCATAGAAAAAAAGCCACTTTCTTTACTAATTGACAGTATATGTAAGTTTACTTTTCTAAGAGAGGGCTTCCCTGGGACCTCACACCGTGAAGAGTCTGCCTGCAATGCAGGAGACCTGGGTTCAATTCCTGGGTTGGGAAGATCTCCTGGAGAAGGAAATGGCAACCCACTCCAGTATTCTTGCCTGGAGAATCTCATGGTCAGAAAAGCCTGGCGAGCCCCAGTCCATGGGGTCACAAAGAGTTGGACATGACTGAGCAACTAACACTTTTCTACAAGTGGATGTCCTCGCCTCCACCTCCTTGGTTTTGATTCAGCTCTTCTTTTAGCCTGATGGCAACAAGCTGTCTCCAAAGAGGTGGTACTATATATTCCTAAAAAGAACCAGTTTGTTGTTCAATCTGAGTTCAGTTGAGATTCTGCCGCTGACTGTGTGACCATAGATGAGTTAGATAGCTTTTTTGAGCCTCCATTTCTCCATCTGTGAAATGGGGATAACCATACCTACAACTCATAGGGTTATGGTAGACTTAAGCAAGATAATGCGTATGCAGAACTTAAACTATGATAACTGCTTAATAAAAAAATTTTTTTTAAGTTAAGCTATATTTGCACCTGTAAGTGCTGGAGAGGATGTGGAGAAAAGGGAACCCTCTTGCACTGTTGGTGGGAATGTAAATTGATACAGCCACTATGGAGAATAGTATGGAGAGTTCTTAAAAAAAAAAAAAAAAGGAATAAAACTACCATATGACCCAGCATATACCCTATGAAAACCACAATTCTACAAAACACGTGTACCCCAATGCTCATTGCAGCACTATTTACAATAGCCAGGACATGGAAGCAATCTAGATCTCCATGACAGATGAATGGATAAAGAAGCTGTCATACATATATATGATGAAATACTACTCAGTCATAAAAAGGAAGGAATTTGAGTCAGTTCTAGTGAGGTAAATGAACCTAGAGCCTGTTATACAGAGTGAAGTAAGTCAAAAAGAAAAACAAATATCATGTGTTAACCCGTATATATGGAATCTAGAAAAATAGTGCTGATGAACCTATTTTTCAGGGCAGCAATACAGATGCAGAAATGAGAACAGACTTGTACACAGTGGAGGAAGGGGAGGGTGGTGAATTGAGAGAGTAGCATTGAAACATATCCATTACTATATGTAAAATAGACAGCCAGTGGGAGTTTGTTTTATTATGCGGGGAGCTCAACACAGTGCTCTGTGACAATCTGGAGGGGTGGGATGCAGTGGGAGAGATGGCAGGAAAGTTTAAGAGGGAGGGAACATATGTATACCTATGGCTGATTCACGTTGATGTATTGCAGAAACCAGCACAACATTGTAAAGCAATTATCCTCCAATTAAAAATAAATTTTAAAAGTTACCTGAAAAAAAAAGAAAAAAGAAAAAAAAAAAAAAGTTACCTGGTGGCTCAGTGGTAAAGAATCCTCCTGCCATTGCAGGAGACATGGGTTTGATCCCTGGGTTGAGAAGATCCCCTGGAGACGGAAATGACAACCCACTTTAGTATTCTTGCCTGGGAGATCCTATGGACAGAGGAGCCTGGTGGGCTACAGTCCAAGGGTTCACAAAAGAATGAGACATGACTTAGTGACTAAACAACAACAAGAACAATAAATTAAAAAAAGAAAAAAAAAAACTTCAGAAAATTGAAAAACAAAAAACCAAAAATCATAACTTGATGGCTCTCAGAAATTATTACTGAATAAAATTTTTGCATCAATAATTGTATGATTTGGCAAATTATTTTGAAAGTGTCTTTGCAGATACTTTTTTTGTTATAAAATTTTCATCTATAACTTTTAATTTAAATGCTGTAATAGTCTTTGGTTTGTCTCCTGCCCAATCATTGATGTCATGAAGATCTTGGAACCTATGATCACATGGCTTCATAAATGGGTGATTAAAAACTTTTGATACTGTTCTAGACATCAACATTTAAGACAGGGAGAGTACAGTAGTTAATGAGAAGAGACCAGCAACTCTCTTTGGCCTGTAAAAATCTTCACTTGTTTATATAAGAACCAAGGTTTATATGTGCCAATCTTGATGGCTTTAGGACTACTTTGGAGAATTAAAAAGGGATTGAGTAGGACCTAGAAATGAAATTATTTTTGTGGGTTTTTTTTTTAAGGTTAGTAACTGGTGTCAAGGGAAAACTTCATGGTTTTGTTTTTAAAATAGCAAGATCCTCACTCAACAAATACTCTAATTAGCTTGGTCAGTCATGTGAATTGGGAATGTGTAATTCTGATAAGGCATATGAGTAAAATTCTTTGTCTATCTTCTGGTCTCTGGGTCATATTTTATCCTTGCTGTGTATGAACTATTCCAAAATGGTTAAAAGCAGAAAATACAGAAGTCTTCCAAAAACTAAGCTCAGAGTGGTATTGGGGTGTGCGTTCACATTTGCTTGTATTCTGTTCTAAGTGTATGGTCACATGCATATGTAGGCTATGTATTTTGTTGAAAATCTTAGTTCAGTTTTGTCTATTTAGAGTGTTTTTATACATAGTTCATTTGAGCTTCTAAATCAGGGGTTTTCAAAGTAGGTTTCACATAACCCAGGGGTGTGGGATGAATGGATTAAAACCCAGATTGATATTTATCTTAATGTTATTGATGTTGTTCAGTTGCTAAGTCATGCCGGACTCATTGCAACCCCATGGACTGCAGCCTTCCAGGCTCCTCTGTCCTCCAGTATCTCCCAGCTCTACAAAGTATATGACACAGTACAAGAGGACAGAACATTTATTTGTAAACATACTTCTATTAGGGGTAAGAGTGTGACTTTTTTTATTGATAGCTGGTGCAAGATCAAAAAGATGAAGCAAGTCCTGCTCCGGTCTCTGTGTGTCTCCAAGTGTGGCTGGAGAAATATCCGCATCTACGCTGCAGATGCCGGGGCCTCACCCAAGACCTGCTGAATCCAAGTCTCTGAGAGCTGGGACCCAGAAACTTGCTTTCGTAAAACAAGCACACTCAAATTTGAGAATGTCTGCTTTCCACTGGACATGTAGTAGTGATCCCCATTTCACAGATGAGGAAACTCAGGCACAAAGGTTAAGAAACTTAAACCCAAAATCATACAATGAGTAAGAGGCACAGGCTAATTCCACCCTAGGCTGATTAAAAAAGTGGATGAGTGTGAGTGCCCAGCCTGCGCTGTGTGGTCAGAACCGTTGAACACCTGGAGGTCACCACCCAAGGCTGCAGGGGTTTCAGCTGCAGAGTCAACCCCTTTGTACTTTTTCTAACATGAGGAGCCAAGAGAAAAGTGACATCAGAGTCTTGAGTCACAAACATACATCCTTTCTTTTCTTGCCCCTCCAGGATTTGAAAGATTGAATTCAAGATGACTGAAAAGCGTGGTCAGCCAAGTTTCCTACTGCTTGGCCCCAAACATTGGTTTTCTTAAGGTTTTTGTCTCAATTTGGGTGTAGGTTCCTCAGGGTAACCTGCTCTCACGATGGAGACCAAACTTCCACTGGATACTCAGTGCTGCTCCACCCCCATCTTCCCAATGACCGCCAAGCAGCCTCCTTATTCAAATGGAGAAGGGCCATCTGAATGAGGACGTGAAAATGTTAGTCGCTCAGTCGTGTCTGACTCTTTGTGACTCCAGGCTCCTCCGTCCATGGGATTCACCATGCAAGAATACTGGAGTGGGTTGCTATGCCCTTCTCCAGGAGATCTTCCCAACCCAGGGACTGAACCCAGGTTTCTTGTATTGCAGGCGGATTCTTTACCATCTGAGCCACCAGAGAAGACCCTGAGTGAGGAAGGTGAATAATAAACATAATTTTTTTTGTCATATTCATATAGACAGTGCTTCCACAGCCCTGCATTCATACCTTTATCACAACATATCCCAATCAAATAATTAGCATTCAGAATCTTAATCAGCTGCATGATGTCTCTTCCACTATATGTGAAGAGCTTTTAGTCTTTTATTAAACAAATAATGTCCTGAGTACTCACTTTTTGCCCACACTATCCTAGATCTAGGCAAAAGGTATTTACTATAGTCACTTTAGTTGAGGGAAAAAATGCTAATAGTCAGTGCCAAGCAACTAGCTTGAATGTGTTGGTAAGAGTCGCTCATAATGGGCATATTTAATAGATTTGCCTAAAATGTTGTTTCTTAGAGTGCTTGAGGGTGTTTCAAAAGTTAGCCTGTTACATGTCTACTGTAAACTAACACATTGGGGGAACTTACGAGCTTAGTAAACAAATGAATGAGTAATTTATCTCCGTAAATTAACAGAGAGACTGTCTACCATAAAAAATAAATGCCAGCTTGTCTCTTTAATCATCACCAACTATAAAATAGCAGGTTTTAAAATGAATGAGGTTTAATCTGGGAAAAAAATAAGAACAGAAAGCAAGAATTCCCACATTTTCATCATATGGACTCATTGGACAAATAGGAGTCCCATTGGTGAATAAAGTTCAAGTTCAATGCCAGGGGCCACATTCCTATGTCTGCACACAGACGACAAAACTAAGGAAGTCAGATCTATACTCATGTACTTGCATTTGGTACCTCCTTCATTCTTCCTAAGGCCTCCCATTGGGAGATACTGATGAAGAGTTAAGATGAGAAGGGGTGAGGGCGGGGGCAGGCAAGATAGGAATAGGGAATTAAGCAGTACAAACTACTCTGTATAAAATAAGCTACAAGGACATAATGAACAATACAGGGAATATAGCCAATCTTTTATAATAGTCGTAACTACAAATGGAGTATAACTTTAAAATTTCTAAATAACTTTGTACATCTGAAACATATATTATTGTACATTAATTACACTTCAATTTAAAAAGCCTGACTTTCCTAGTGGTCCCGTGCTTAAGGCTCTGCACTTCCTTTGCAGGGGGCACAGGATCCATCCTTGGTTGAGGAACTAAGATCCCACAAACATGTGGTGTGGCCAAAATAAAGAAGAAAAGAGAGAATCTTGCCCTTAGGGTCAGGGCAGAGGAAGGGCTAAAGAGGAAAATGGTGAGTGGCTAATAGTTACTGAGTGTGGACGAATGGGTGTGTGCTAAGGAACTCAAATTCTCTTCATTCCTTTCCGAATCTGGTTTGACAACTCTAACAATATGCTACCATCTGTCTTGGAAACTGGGGGGAAACATCTAATTTCACATTTATATGATAGTTAAACTTCCCTCAGTAAGAAGTGAAATGTAACTTCTTAGGTCGAGAAAACTGCATGTAATAGAGAAATAATACAGAAATGCAGTTTCCTAAGATCGTGGGGACGGTGGTGTCCACTTCTACTCACAGCCAGTGCCTGACATTCAGTGTGCATCGGTGCTGCCATGCTGTTGAGGATGTTTGAAAAGAATCAGTATCATCAGCATCACTTTTGATAAGGCGCGCCACCAGGCTGCAGAAAGATGTTACACAGAGCAGGAGTCTCAGCTGCTAGACAAGCTGGGGGATGAAGCTAAAATCTGGGGTTTCCTCTCAACCTAAAGACTCTGGCTTTTCCTCTGACGTCCTTTGGTGGAGCCTGGATGTTGGGGTAGAGGTAAAGGGGCCCAGGCTGCTTTTAAAAAAGCACTTGAAGTTCTTGGTCATCTGTTAACCTTTTTGAAGCAGTTGTTCACATAATCTTAAAAACTTTAGAGTTATTAATCATGATGAACTCTGCAGCAGTCTTAAAATGTAAAATTAGGTCCACATGTAAATGTAAACACAGAAGTGTGTTGCTGTGCCCAGAAAAAAGACTTATTTGCAGAAATACCTCATCTTACCTTTTCCTTGTCAGATTTTTCTTTTTTATCCTTCTGTTTTGGAGATACCAGTGGGAAGTTGGTACGCAGCTGTCCAGTTCTCCTTTCCCCTTGGACCAAAGGCTTAGACCTTTTCCGTGTCACACTAAATGAAAACAATTATCTTTCAATCTCTTGCAAATTGGCTCTTTGTGTTTGGAGGACCAGGCTTTTGTGTTTGGAGGACCTGATGTGGCAGATCGTAAACAATCTCAAAACTCAATGTCCATTCTCTCCCTTCTCAGTAACTGAATCCTGAACTTATTTGGGATAGCCATGCTCATAGCTAGAAAGGTAAGTTTTCCAGCCTCTCTGGCAGTTGAATGTGTCCAAGTAACCAGATGTTGATCAATGAGGTAAAAGTGGAACGCTGAATTCTAGTAAGACCTCTAGTAAGAAGGTCCTTACTAGAGAGGGAGTGAGATCTTCTGACCTGTTATTCTTTTTTCCAAATGGAAAGCAAATGTAATGACTGGAGCCCCAGCAGTCACTGTGGACCAGGCAGTTGTCTTGAGAAGTAAGCCAAACAATAGAAGGAACACAAGTCACCGATACCACAGAGTCCTCTGCCAGCCTGGATTTCTATCTCCAGACTTCTTTTACATAAAAGATAAGTAAATCTCTGTTTTTATAAGACACTTTATCATATACAGCTGGACCTAATCACAACAGATACACTTGGGAAATTGTTGAAGGAACCACTTTGAAACATTAAGCTTTTGGTGTACTAAATAGCGAACACATCTACAATCCAATTAGCAATGCCAACAGTTTAATCTTTAAAAGCTCGGAGTGACACTGTATGTAGACATGGCTTGTTATCAAGCAAATCCAGGGAAATGTGTCTGTTAGGCTCAGAAATCATGTTTTATGTTAAATAATAACCAAATGGAGCAATGACATTATGACAATCTCTATAAATATATATTATTATTGTTGTCACTTAACCGATGGGCAAATAGAAAGGATATATTACTTGTCCCAGGTTACATGGCAAAGCTGGAAATCCAACCAAAGTGAGTCAGATTTCAGTTTGTGTTATGAAACACTATAATAAGGAATCCTCCATATTTATATTTTTCTAGATAGTCTTGACCATCCCCTAAATTCTCCATTGAGCCATGTCAAAATAGCTGAAACCCAGGAAGGGCTATTCATCCTTAAAGTAAGAGCTGCACAGGTAGTCATGGCATCAAGAGTTTGACCTACAGGGACAGAGTCAAAGTCATTCCTGGCAAATCAATCTAGTCTCCTCTTCAACTGTAATTTAATAGTCTATCTCTTTAAATTGAAAGAAACCTCAAGGGTCACTAATAGTCTGGGAAAATTAGAAGCACTATTGACTTAAGACACTCAGACACATATGTGGTTATTGTTTAATCACAATCAGACATTACGTGGCACAAAATACTCCATCCATCTCTTTGCTGCTCCAAATCTCACAAACATAAAAACCTGAATTTTAAACAAAGAAGTCTTTTGACCAAACTCCCCAATCCCAAAGGAGATGAAAAAGTAATAATGTAAAAAAGTTAAGGTCAAGGTGGTCTGATATCACAGCTAATGACTAACCATTTGTTTACAGGCGGCTCCTGCTCCACCCTGAAAGCTGCCAAGCTCCATTCTCTGTCCAACAAGTGGTTAGTGATCGGTTCCCTGGGTGATTGTCCCTGAAGGTAAGCCATGCTCTGGGGGGTACATTAGGCACTTTAAGTAGGGGTAGTTACCTTTCCCTGACTGGGTATAATGTTTGGCTCTCAAAAGCAAGGTAAGGAATTTTACAGTCAAACAGAATGTCTTGTGAATCTCTGCCCCTGGGATTAAGCGCTGGGATCCCAGGGCGTTCTCACGAACACCAGCACCACGCGTTCTGCAGTTGTGCGCGTTGGCCAGCAGGGTGTTTAAGGTCTGCATGTTCTGTGGACACCAGCACGGTGGTCCACTCTGACTTATAGTCTCTTGAGCTTTAGCCCATCTAGACGATGGTACTCTTCATAATGAACAAGCAGCATGGCGCTGATGCTCACATCCATCAGAACTGGCGCTGGGTGTCAACCCCTTGTAAGGCTGCAGCCGTATATGCTGCATTTATCAGCTCTGGGTTTTAGCAGCAAACCCAGGCCCGTGTGACCAGATCATCACTAGCTTATTTGCCTGGAGAACCCCCTCCCCTACTCGGCCTCATCCACATCTTCCCCCGCAGTAGCTGCTTCTAAGGCCGCGAGGGCTTCGGCCACCTCCGCGTCCTCATCCGCCGTCTCCCAGCTCCCGTCTCCGGGGGAGCCAGGGGCCTCCTCCCACCCGTTTCTCGAATCGACCACAGGCACGTCCTGAGCAGGATCGTCTTTGTCAAAGTAGACACTTGGGATTTCAGTTGTCACGGCCTCGTTTAATGAATCCCAGCTTCTCTTTATGGAGAAGGGCATATTCAAACCACACTCCCCTGCCGGGGGGTGAGTACCTTCCTGGGGTTCCTTCTCAGAGTGGATCTTGAAAAGACGGTCCTTCTCTTGGTGATCAACGTGATCAGTGTTGTCTTCAGCTGAGCTAGAAAACGGAGGGTAGTCCGGGGTGGGTATCTGGAGGACTTGGGCTGGGACTTCCCAGGCCGCAAGCCCGGCTGTGGATGGCGCGCCAGAGCCCCCATTCCTGATTACCTGCGTCTCTCCCGAGCCCAGCTGCATGCAGTCCAGCTCCCTAGCACTCCCTCCTTCAAGGAAGGGCTGGGTCGGGTGACCTTTGTTTGCAGCACTGGCCCAGGAGTCTCTGGCCCCCTGAGGGGGCCCCGGCTCACCAACGAGCTGCAGGACAGCAGCGGGGCCAAGGCCATTGATGGCCCCGCTAGTCTTCTCGGCATAGGGTCCCCCCACAGTATCCTCCGAGAGGAGCGGTCCTCGGGGCGGCCCGTAGGGCTCCTGCGGAGCGGCTGCTCCGCTCCCGCTTGCAGTCCTCTTGGAGCCCTCATTCGGAGGGTCACCCTTGTGCACCAGGATTTCGCTGCTCTGTTTGTCTTTCAATTTAAGAGTGTCCTCTTCATCTAACTTGCAGCTGTTTACTTCGTTAACGTAACCAGGGGAGGGCACGTGAACTGGATCGAAGAGATAGCTAGGATGAGAAGAAGGAAGATCAGTCAAGTATTAACTTTATTAATAACTAACTTTCATTATTAATATTTCTACTACAGGCTCTGCTGCTGGTCTATGGTTCCTGTTAATTTCCATGATTACTCTTTTAAGCCTATCAGTTCAGTTCAGTTCAGTTCAGTCGCTCAGTCGTGTCCGACTCTTTGCGACCCCATGAATCGCAGCACTCCAGGCCTCCCTGTCCATCACCAACTCCCGGAGTTCACTCAGACTCACGTCCATCGAGTCAGTGATGCCATCCAGCCATCTCATCCTCTGTGGTCCCCTTCTCCTCCTGCCCCCAATCCCTCCCAGCATCAGTCTTTTCTTATGTGTACCTAATTAAATAGATATTGGACATGAATCTGAGCAAACTCTGGGAGATGAAGGACAGGGAAGCCTGGCATCCTGCAGTCCATGGGGTTGCAGAGAGTCTGACAGGACGTGGTGACTAAACAGCAACAATTAAGTAGATACAGTGGTATCGAAGTATAAAAGTGGTCTACCGACAGAAAACAGATCTTAGGAAGGAGCTAGAAAAAGGGCAGGAAGAAGGTGAAGAACAAAGTGGGTCATGACATTTAAATACAAAAAAAAAGTAAATAAAACAAACGTTCAACAATAGGGAGATAAGTGGTTAAGAACTGATGCCACAATCCCTCAGTGGAATATTATGTAGTCACTAACATTTCTGCGGTGATTTATTTTCAGTGATACCATTTCAGGCATAACAATTGTGACGTCTAGACTAGCATCAAAGTTATTCACAATAAATACTTTTGAATGGCACCTAACATTAAATTATAACTATAGTGGAAAAAATGATATATGTATGTAGGTATGTATATGTATATATTTATACCTATTTATGTATACACACATAGATACAGATATGGGATAGAACTAACATAATAAAGATAGTTTTGTTATAGAAGCAAAATGATCAGCTAATTTTCCCCCTTTATTTTATATAGAATTATATTCATGTTGCCCAAATTTTTATGACATAGAATCTGGACAAAATTAAAAGCACATACATGACTGGGGTGATTTATTTTCAGTGATGCCATTTCAGGCATCTTCTAAAATTCAAGCTTTTCTTTGCACTGAAACTCTCTGGAGAAATGTAAATTCAACCCAAACCAAAGTCAGCCTCAGAGAATGACAGTGTTCCCAACATGCTCGGAGAACTGCACAAAAAATTTTTTAAAATCTAGCCCCTGTGTTCTTTTAAATAATATTAATGTGGTTCCAAACTCTTAACTTCCTGGCAATGCTAGTCATGCCCCAAGTTGGAAAATGGCATTGAATCCATGCAGGATGTTTAAAAGTGCCTTCGTGATAATCACAATTTCCCATATTTTCAACTTTACCTTTGTATCATTTTACAGCACCTGCACCCCATCTGGATTACTTTTTGTTATCATCTGGGGAAAAAAGAGAGAAGTGTGAATGACATTTTACTTTTTTTTAAATAAAAATTGTTGGTTTTATTGTGGGAAGACATTGGTTTCTTTGCAGTCAGAATGAAGGAGCGGCACAATTTAATTCTATATAAATGAGTGAATATATAAAGTATCAAATATAAACAGTAGTGTAACAAGAAAATAAATTGACAGAAATAATCATTCAACTACTGGCAATAATTAAGACTACCGTTTGAAAGATCTTCTATAAATAAAGAACGAAAAAATACTGTCATAAGATTTTATAGCACACAATTGTATTCCATCCTAATTTATTACTATTATAGTTCCTTCTTCGGTATTAGTGAACACATATCATAGCCTGTCAATTCACTGTGTTTATTATGTGAACCCTCACAGGCAAAAAATGTCTTAGAACGCCAACACCTACAATAAGCTGCTTTAGTAAGACAAAAATCTTCAATGTTTATTTCATTCACCACTTTGGGATTTTCCTTTTGTATTTTAAGATGAATCAAGCTATCCCTCTTTCCTTTTTCTGCAGGAGGAATGGACAAATGTAAGGTAGCCAAGTAGTCAAAGCACACCAAGGAAAGGCAATAATCACACTGTGAGCCCCGGGAACCAGGTCACACTCTCAGGGCGGAGAGCTGTTTAAGATATAAGGGAAGCTGAACCTTCACAGAGGCTTCCCAGGTGGCTCAGGGGTAAAGAATCCATCTGTCAACGCAGGAGACAGCAGTCCCAACCCTGGGACTAAGTCGGGACAGTCGGGAAGATCTGCTTTTGGACAAAATGGCAACCCGCTCTAGTATTCTTGCCTGGAGAATCCCATAGACAAAGGAGCCTGGCAGGCTATAGCCCATAGGGTCGCAGAGTCGGACATCACTGAGGACACCTGTAGGCAGGTAGGCACCTCCACCACACGGGCTGTGCTCTCCAGCCCCATCCTGGCCAGAGACTTCTGCTTCTCTCTGGCTGAGGTGCCTCATCTGTGCAGAGAGTGGAAATGGCTAGCTGCAGGCACTTGCAGTCTGGACTGGACCCAGGCAGCTGAATAAGATTTCAATAGGAATTGTTTGCCTTTTCTTTCCTAGATACTCAAAGTCAGTAGAGTTACAGTTTTTTTGGAAAAGGATAACATGTGAGTAGGGAGGACACTGGTTACCTGGAATACCTTCACATATCTAAAATCACCGATTCAGTATTCGCAAACTAGTCTCTATGCCAGACCTTTCCCTGACTCTGGGAGTTACATATGTCATCTTCATTTTGTAAATGAGGGAAAACAGGTTAACCAATGCCAGAGAAAGAAAGGTGGGATTGAAAAGGACCTGTGTGTTTTCTTCCATTGCCTTCTCCATGGGACTTGGACTTAACCAGGGTGTTAAGCCCTGGTGCAGCAGTAGGCGGTACAAGAGAGCAGAGAGGCTTCCTTGCCCAGGGGTTTCAGTACTAGAGGATGTCCTGGGCTCCCCTGGTGGCACTAGTGGTAAAGAACCAGCCTACTAATGCAGGAGATGTAAGAGATGTGGGTGTGATCCCCTGGGTCAGGAAAATCCCCTGGAGGCGGGCATGGAAACCCATCCCAGTGTTCTTGCCCTGGAGAATCCCATGGACAGAGGAGCCTGGTGGGCTTTGGTCCATGGCGTTGTAAAGAGTAGAACACCACTGAAGCGACTTAGCACAGCACTAGAGGATGTCAGGATATGGCAGATGATCCCAGCTACAGATCCATGTTCCATGTTACAGACCCGTGGAAGTTACAGTTGAGTCATCATCACAAGCTTTATGTGGACTAAAGTGAAGTCACTGTCATGTCCGACTCTTTGCGACCCCATGGACTGTGTAGCCTAACCAGGCTCCTCTGTCCATAGGATTTTCCAGGCAATAGTACTGGAGTGGATTGCCATTTCCTTCTCCAGCGGATCTTCCCTACCCAGGGATGGAACCCAGGTCTCCTGCATTGTAGACAGACGCTTTACCATCTGAGCCACCAGGGAAGTCCATGTGGACTAAACTGCTCCTGTTTTGCCTTTCCCATCACAAGGCATGGACGCTGAACATCACAAGGTCAAAGACATGCCCCTTGGGGCTTCCTGGTGGTGGATGGATTTACCTCTGTGCTGCTTTCATTTCCCGCCTGCCTTCTGTCCCCTGCCGGTTCCCAAGTTACATTTTTTCCCCTCAAGATTGCCCTTTGAATGAAACCTTCTATTCATGTAGAAACCAACCATGTTGTTCTGGTCTTTTCTCTGAAAATCCTAGAAATTAGCATGGAAGAATCTTTAAGTCATCCTCCATGTCTAATAGTTACCAACTTGAAGCAGACAAGCCAATGACAGAATTGAAAGCCCCAGTCCCTTTGTCTCCATAAGAAGCGCATGCTAGAGAGAGAGAGGGATCACTTATTGTTTCTGTTTTGGTTTTTCTTTCCTCTATTTTTTGATCTTGCCACTCAGCACACAGGATCTTCGTTCCTTGACCAGGGATCAAACCCGTGCCCCCTGCAGTGGAAGCCTGCCTGGTGTCTTAACCACCTGACTTCAGGAAGTCTCAGGGATCGTTCATTGTTGGCTGTGTCACTGCCTTCTCTGTTCTCTCTCCTTCCTTCTTTCAATCATGAATGGATTTCCAAGGATTCTACTTTATAAGCCTTTAACCACAGAGAAAATGACCAGTACCATTTAAGAAGTATAGATTAGCTGGTTGATAAATCTAGAGGGAAGTAGTTTTATACCACCTCCCTCCCCAAAGATATCCAGTATCCACATCCTAATCTCTGAAACTTGTGACTGCTACCTCATATGACCAAAAAAAACAAAAAAAAAGTCTTTGCATATGTGATTACAGGTTTGAGATGAGGAGACTGTCTGTCTGGATGATCTGGTTCTGGCCCCAGCTCTGCCCTGTAACTCTGGGCCTCAGCTATTTCATCTATAAATGGGGATAATGATGTATCTACCATGTAGCATTGTTGGGGATTATACGAGTTAACATTCATAATAAGCATATACTTATTACTCAGCTGTGTCTGGATACAGCATGTTTGAAAAAAAAAAAAAAAAAAAGCTTTTCACCTAAGGAAGAAGTACTCTAGTTGCCATGACATATGCCTACAAACAAGAGCATTAACAGTACCAAGTTATACCTGTTTCCAGATAAGGACCAAATGGTATATTTCTATCAACTGTGGCACCAACTGAAAGACACATACCCCAAGTGCAACAAGAGTTCCGCAAGACAGAAATCACAGTGGGCTTAGCCAGCAGTATGTGTACAACCTTTTCCTTTTGCAAAGCACTCTCAATGGAATCACTCCATTTTCCAAGCCCAGGGTTTTGTTTCCAGCCTCCGCTCCCCACTTACATCCATTTTCTGTAAATAATTCATATGTCAGCTTGATAAATCTGTTCAAGAGCCCCCTGTACCCCTCCTCCCTGCCATCACCCCCTCCCCTCCCTCCATCTCCACAACCTACTCTAAAATCCGGCCCCTTTCCACACTGGCAGTATCTTTGTTTATCTTGGAATCTGTTTCTAAAAAGTCAAGAGGATAGGAGGCAAGAAAAAGTCAAAGAAAAAAAAAAAAAAACAAAAAACAGGCTTTGAAGTGTTTGAGAGAGGGCAGACCGCAGTCTTAATAATGTAACTGAAGCAACTGCGAGGTATGAATCACTGAAAAATGTCAGGTAGGTCAACTTTAGGATCATGGGTTCAAGTGTTGTAGGTGGGGAAGGTTTCCTTCTGAACAGAAGAAAGAACAAAAGAGGCTGGTCTTGAGCAACACCTTGCTTTCCCAGTGTCTCCCAGGCTGACCAAGGTCGACCTGACCCCACCCTCTGCCCCTGTGGCTTTGGCCACACTCACAGCCATGCCGGGAACTGAGCTGACTGCTGAGATTCAACTTCTCTGTTTCTTAGAGAACTGACAAGTCACCTGTGCCTTTCACATTACCCTTCCCTCCTCGCCCACCTCCCTGGAAAACCACAGGATCTATATTTTTCTTCAAAGCCATGTAATTATAAAAGGTGTTTTGATGATCCTCCCCAGCCCCTCCACCTTTCACTGCCTCCCTTTAGGGTGCACTCTTGGGTTTCCTACAGACCTAGTCCTGTACCCGAGGGCCATGCCTTGCACCTCTCCCCAGCCCGGTGCCTCTTCCTGGTTAGAGGTCCTGCCCTCGCTCACACCCTGCCATCCTGTGTTCCCTTTTGCAGTGACATTCCTTCTCTCAGTGAGACAGGCTCTAAGGTCCAAGGTCGAGTGACTGCTGACGAAAAGGGTGGGGACTAATGCATTTACACCCAACCCCTGCCTGCCTGTGTCTACAATGATTCTTCCATAAATGATGATTCCTAACATCAAATCTGATTTATTTCTCTTTTCATGTGTCACTCCCACACCTATATCTTGCTTTTAGTGAGGTCTCCCATTTCCAGGTGCAAAAAGGAAATATTCCATGTCCATTTCCCATGGAAACAGGGAAACAAAATATACTCTTTTGAAGTAAGACTAAGTTCAAAATGGGCAGTTTGTCTTCTTTCCCTTCCCCGTCACTGTGACAACAGCTGGGTCAGAGGTGAGAACTCAGTTGTCCAGTGCCCTTTATTATGGAGCAGAAGCAGAATTTGCTTTGTCTTTGGAGTATAAAAGAGCAACAGAGAAGCAAAGGGCAAAGCAACCATCATCTGGTTTCCATAGGAGAAAAGCAAACACCATTAGGACGGTGTGTCCACCCACTTCAGCACCTGCCCCTCCTGGAGTCCTGTGCTGGAGGTTGACTCTTGTCCTGTGTTTAGGGTTGAAATTAAACAGTCCCGTGTTTGAAGATGGTCATGCTAAGACCCCATCAGTTACTAGTCAAGTATTCTTGCTGGAAAATCCGGTTCCACAAGGGGGTTGGTGACGGAGGTAGGGAGAAATGAGGAGGCCAGGGGTGGGAGGGTAAGGGGCACAGGAGTTGTGCAACCAGGCAGAGAAATTAACTGAGCATTCATCAGGAAGTCAAGGAATACAGAAAGAGGCTCAACTCAGCTGGAAAGGGCTGCCTTTGAATAGTGATGATCTTAAAGAATGACACGCACTGGTCAACTGACACAGGACCAGCTTGTAGGCGTCCTACTGGCCCATCTGGAACAATGGGAGCATCGCAGCAAGCACAGACACAAAGGAGTGTAATACACTGACTAAAACAAGGACCTGCGAATCCTCAGGATATAAATCTAAAAAAGGGAGAGCTCTGACTTACAAGTAGAAAGCCTGCTAACAAACAGAATTATATAAATCACCATTAGACAACCATCACCTTAATAGTTGACTCAAGCAAGAATCATCAACAGATGTTTAGATCAGTGGGTAAAAACCTGAAGAAAACGGGATATTTAACCTCAAAGTATTGGCACTGGCCAAAAGTTTGCTTAGGTTTTTCATAACGTCATACCAATGAACTCGTGTGGCCAACCCCAATAGCTCCCCTATACATGCTTGGGGTAAAATAGTATGCTTACAGTGGAGGAACCTGGGTCACAGCACCAAAATCAAAGAACCAAGGGTAATACCGCGAGTAAGAGTTATACCGTGAGAGTAGTCAATAGCCTCAGAGGTGGCGCACCGGGAACTTGGCCTCACTTCTGTGATTTTTCTGTCAAAGAGTATTATCTGGATTGAAGCAGGAGGCAACACCAGTCAAACACAGCTTAAGGGGTATTTTGCAAAACAATTGGTCTGTACTCTTTCCAAAATGTAACTTTAGGAAAAAAAACAAAGACAGACTGCAGGACTATTACAGATTAAAGAAGACAAAAGAGACATGACATGAATGCAATGCATGATCTTTTGGTAACAGGTCATTATTGCCACAACTGGTGAAATCTGAATAAGGCCTGTAGATTAGGTAGTAGTATTAAATCAGTGTTAACGTCCTGCTTTGGATCATTGTACTGGAGCTATATGAGAGCATGCCCTTTTTCTTAGGAAGTATTTCACAGTGACGTATTTAGCAGTAGAGGGACATGGTGGTATCTGTAACTTATTAAAATAATTCAGGGAAAAAAATGTGTGTGTATGTGTGCACAGAGAAAGAAGAATAAAGCAAAGGTAGTAAAGGTTAACATTTGGGGACTCTGAGTAACTGAGGGTCCTTTGTACTTTCCTTGCAATTTTTCATTGTCTGATATGATGTCAATATCAAAAGTTAAAAGGAAAAAAAAAACCCCACTAATCTGATGTCAGTTTCTGTTCTGCTTGTTCCTGGGCTAGGACCCAACACCTACAGAAAACCATTGCGATTAAGCCATTCCCTCTAAAGAAGCACATGGGGAAAGGTCTTGGAAAGGAGCTCATCGAAAGCCCACTAAACTTTCTGCATTTGGCTGTCATTCTGTGTATGTACCGAAGACCTTTTCTCAATAGCCAGCCCCAGGCACTAGAACTCTGAAGGCAAAGAAGATGTTTCCAGTCTTTGGGCTGCCCCACCTCAGAGGGGATTTGGTGTTTGTCTAGGGCTTTGGTGTTTGTCAGCTGCCTGCCTAACCTAGAGCAGCCTCTACCTGTATGGAGCATGTCACATCTGTTATTCAAATAAAGGGATGACTGGTGAGTGACAGAAGTGAGTGAATGAATGGTGAGTATGAGATTTTATAAATTATTCCAGTAGAAGGTCTACCACTTTCCACAATCAAATCTCAACTCTACCGGGTGGTCCAAAATCAAAAGTCAAGTGCATGGCACAAGCTAAGAGAGATAGGAGGGACCGTGATGTAACTCCAAGGGTTAAGGGTGTCCTGCTTCGAGGGCTCTAGTCAATGGGCTTTCATGGCAGCTGCTGGCAAGTGAGTTGAGTTGATAGAAGTTGAAGTACTTGGAAAAGACACAGTAAAATCAAACACTTAAATTTCAACTCTGTTGTGATAAACCAAGTTGCCAATGTTTAGAAAACAGTCCAGGATTTCATCTTAACCTGGCTAGCAGGTGAAGCTGAAAAATATTTAGTGAGTCACTTCTGGGTACTGACCTCTTAGACTCAAGAGGAGTGGATAAAAATAACTACCAGGCATTGAACAAATCACGAGGTGCCTTATAAAAGAAATTAAAAGACTGCCTGCCCAGCTTCATAGACAGTATTTAATTTATGGTGGAAAAAGGACAAGAAGATAATTCTTGACTACTAAATCAATCTGTTTCCTCAGCAGAACCATATTCTCCTTTCTGAGCAGGCTTTGCAAACTCTCTGGGACAACATTTTTTGGTGTTTCCTTTTCTCCTAAAGAGGTTGAGCTTCAGTAATTTTGGAGAAAGACTATAAGACTTTATTATC
Organism: Bos mutus; assembly: GCF_027580195.1. NCBI lineage: Eukaryota > Metazoa > Chordata > Mammalia > Artiodactyla > Bovidae > Bos > Bos mutus. Next base: position 56,905,465 of record NC_091622.1, on the reverse strand, counting down.
AGCATCATCAAACAGTCCATTTGATGCACTCCTAGTAGTCAATGTGCTACCATATACGAGTCAGCATCACCTAGAACTGGGCTTCATGGGATATCTGTGCAGCTGCTGCTGCTGCTAAGTCGCTTCAGTCATGTCCGACTCTGTGTGACCCCATAGACGGCAGCCCACCAGGCTCCCCCATCCCTGGGATTTTCCAGGCAAGAACACTGGAGTGGGTTGCCATGTCCTTATCTGTGCAGCTGCTGCTGCTGCTAAGTCACTTCAGTCGTGTCCGACTCTGTGCAACCCCATAGATGGCAGCCCACCAGGCTCCCCTGTCCCTGGGATTCTCCAGGCAAGAATACTGGAGTGGGTTGCCATTTCCTTCTCCAATGCATGAAGGTGAAAAGTGAAAGTGAAGTAGCTCAGATCTGTCCGACTCTGAGCGACCCCATGGCCTGCAGCCTACAGGGTTCCTCCGTCCATGGGATTTTCCAGGCAAGAGTGTTGGAGTGGGGTGCCATCGCCTTCTCCGTATCTGTGCAGAGATGTGTTCAAATGTTCGTCCCCCACTCCTGCCAAAGGGTTCCCTCAAACAGGTTTGGGAATGGGAATAGCAGAGATTAAAGATGAACACATTCACAATTATGAAAAAGAATGATTCCACCCTGTTTAATTCAGTATTTCCCAAAATTATTTGACCACAGAACTTCCCTTCCCCCATAAAAGATATTAATAACCAATAGAATTTATGTTTTGTGGAACTTTGGGAAAAACAATTGTCATGGCAGTTCTAATTGTCAGGAAGGGTTTTGAGCCCCAAACTAATATCGTCAGGAGGGGTTGGTGTTTGTGAACTCAACCAGGCAAAGTCCATGCTGGGTATAAGAAATCCACCTTCCAGCAGTAGGTTCATCATCAACTGTACAGATGTGGGAAAGTAGTGTAATCTCTTGATCCCTCAGGTTCTTTATCTCCCCAGTGAGTCCCTGACATCAAAGGTCTCTTCCAAACTGAACAATGGAGGCGGTGAATCAGTGAAGCAAGTGTCCTCAACTCATGACCTCTCTGACTTGGGTCACACAGTGTTAGCACTGAACACCCAGACAAGGCAGGCACCGATATGACCCTTCTGCAGGGGGGAGCCCTGCTCAGTGGTTTGTGAACTACCACATCCCTATACTGATGGGGGTGTTTGGGTCCCAAGTCCACACTCACCTAAACTAACTGAATGTACAAAGCTTCTCTTCCTGTTTCCTCCCTTCAGGCCCCAAGTTCTCATCTCATTCCCTCAGGTCTGCAGCTCTTTGAAGAGGTCTTCTTGGCTTCTTTGCCAGATAATATGAAGTGACTGAGTGTATACACACACACACACATACACACACACACAGCTGATCAACGCCCTGGAGCCTTGAGATAGAGTCAGTGTGTGTAACTGCAACTTCCCTGGGAAGGGCAAGGACTCAGGTCAGGAGGACAAAGAAGTATGTGCTGGACCTCTTCACTGGAATGGGCTGGGGAAGTGTGTAAGAGTGTGCGCGCGTGTGTGTGTGGCAGGGCTGGGGTATGTGTGAGGCAGGATGGAATTTGTAAGCTTCTGAGAAAATCCATAGTATCAGCAATTCAGCACCATGGTTAAATGAGTAATTTAGGGTGAGTTTGGGTTCCAACACTGCCTCTACCACTTATTAGCTTTGTGACCTCTATGCAAATTTCTTAGCCTCTGCAAACTTTACCTGTCTAATCAGCAAAATAGGAAAGGTAACAATTCCTGTTTATCAGGATTGTTTCAAAAATTAGTGAGATAAAAGTATGTATGGCATTTATTATGTCTGGCACCCTGCCAGTGCTTATTAATGATTATAAATAATTAACATTCTATTGTTTAATATGCATCAAGTACTGTTTTAAAAAAATTCATGTATTCATTTCAACTCCACAATAACCCTTGAAGGAAGAAGCCAGTATTTTGTTTGTTTGTTTGTTTCTTATTGGCTGCACCATGTGGCTTGAAGGATCTTGTTTCCTGACCAGGGAATGAACGTGGGCCATGGCAGTAAAAGCTGCTGCTGCTGTTGCTGCTAAGTTGCTTCAGTCGTGTTCGTCTCTGTGCGACCCCAGAGATGGCAGCCCACCAGGCTCCCGAGTCCCTGGGATTCTCCAGGCAAGAACACTGGAGTGGGTTGCCATTTCCTTCTCCAATGCATGAAAGTGAAAAGTGAAAGTGAAGTCCGACCCTCAGCAACCCCATGGACTCCAGCCCACCATGCTCCTCCGTCCATGGGAGTTTCCAGGCAAGAGTACTGGAATGGGTTGCCATTGCCTTCTCCAGGCAGTAAAAGCAGAGAGTCCTAATCAGTGGACTGCCAGAAAAATCCCTATAATTATTTTAACTGAAGGATAGTTGATTTACGATATTATATTAGTTTCAGGTGTACAGCACAGTGATTCAATATTTTGTAAATTATTTAAAGTTACCACAAAATACTGGTTACATTTCCCTGTGCTGTACAATATGTCCTTATTGCTTATCTATTTTGTACACGATAGTTTTAATCACATGCCACCGCCTGGCCCCTCCTCTCCTCCTTCTCCCCACTGTTAACACCACTAGCTTGTTTTCTGTATCTGTGAGTCTGTTTCTGTTCCGCTGTATTCTTTTGTTTCATTTTTGAGACTCTACATATGAATAAAATTGTTCAGTATTCGTCTTTCTCTGTCTGATTTCTTTCACTAAACGTCATACTCTAGGTCCATCCATGTTGTTGTAAATGGCAGAATTTAATTTGTTTTTATGGCTGAATCATATTCCATTATATTACATATATCACACCTTCATTATCCATTCATCTGTTTATGGACACTTAGGTTGCTTCCATATCATGGCTTCCATAAACAGTGTTGCTATGAACATTGGCGTGCCTGGATCTTTTTGTACTAGCGTTGTAGGTTTTTTTTGGATATATACCTTGGAATGGAATTGCTGAGTCATATGGTAGTCTATTTTTAGTTTTCCGAAGATCTTCCATACTGGTTTCCATAGTGGCTGCAACATTACATTCCTACCAGCTGTGTACAGAAGTTGGAAGCCAGTATTTTATGGATAAGTAAATGGATATATAAATTAGAGAGTGGTTCCCAGGTGGCACTAGTCATATAGAAGCCACCTGCCAATTCAGGAGACATAAGAAACTCGGGTTCAATCCCTGGGACAAGAAGATACCCTGGAAGAGGGCATGGCAACCCATGCCTGGAGAATCCCATGGATGGAGGAGCCTGGCGGGCTGTTACAGTCCATGGGGTTGCACAGAGCTGTACATGACTGAAGCGACTTAGCGCACACAGGCACAGTGTACCTATTATAATTCTGCTGTTACTGTTTTCATTATTAACATTAACTATATAATATTTATATATTATATCTTTCTTATTATATTAATACCATAATATCTCTTACTAGGTTCTGTTCGTTTCTGAGTCCACAGAATTTCACAATAAGCAGCAGCTTGTGATCCAGTATGTTTTGCAAAAGGGAACTGGATCCTCTTGATTTGGGTTCTGATAGAATATCAAGGAGAGTTAAGAAAGTCTAAAGTGAACAATGCAAAGAAACAGAGGAAAACAACAGAATGGGAAAGGCTAGAGATCTCTTCAAGAAAATTAGAGATACCCAGGGGTCATTTCATGCAAGGATGGGCACAATAAAGGATAGAAATGGTATGGACTTAACAGAAGCAGAAGATATTAAGAAGAGGTGGTAAAAATATACAGAAAAACTATACAAAAAAGGTCTTAATGACCCGGATAACCATGATGGTGTGGTTACTCACCTAGAGCTAGACATCCTGGAATGTGAAGTCAAGTGGGTCTTAGGAAGCATTACTGTGAACAAAGCTAGTGGAGGTGACAGAATTCTAGCTGAGCTATTTCAAGTCCTAAAAGATGATGGCGTTAAAGTGCTCATTACGTCACTCATTACGTCAGCAAATTTGGAAAACTCAGCAGTGGCCACAGATTAGAAAAGGTCAGTTTTCATTCTAATCCCAAAGAAGGGCAATGTTAAACAATGTTCAAATTATTGTATAATTGCACTCATTTCACATGCCAGAAAGATTATGCTCAAAATTCTTCAAGCTAGGCTTCAGCAGTACATGAATTGAGGACTTCCAGATGTATAAGTTGGATTTAGAAAAAGCAGAAGAACCAGAGATCAAATTGCGAACATCCTCTGGATCATAGAAAAAGCAAGGGAATTAAAAAAAAAATCCCCTTCTGCTTCATTGACTATGCTAAAGCCTTTCACTGTGTGGATCACAATAACTGTGAAAAATTCTTAAAGAAATGGGAATTAGGTTTACCTGTCTCCTGAGAAACCTGTATGCAGAACAAGGAGTAACAATTAGAACGAGACATGGAACAACAAACTGGTTCCAAATTGGAAAAGGAGTCCATCAAGGCTGTATATTGTCACCCTGCCTATTTAACTTCTATGCAGAGTACATCATGAGAAACGCTGGACTGGAAGAAACACAAGCTGGACTCAAGATTGCAGGGAGAAATATCAACAACCTCACATATGCAGATGATACCACTCTAATTGCAGAGAGTGAAGAGGAACTAAAGAGCCTCTGATGAAGGTGAAAGAGGAGAGCGAAAAAATTGGCTTAAAACTCAACATTCAAAAAGTAAGATCAGGGCATCCAGTCCCATCACTTCATGGCAAATAGATGGGAAAAATTGGAAATAGTTACAGATTTTATCTTCTTGGACTCCAAAATCACTGAGAACGGTGACTGCAGCCATGAAAGTAAAAGACACTTGCTCCTTGGAAGAAAAGCTATGACAAATCTACACAGGGTATTAAAAAGGAAATCAACTCTGACTACTAACTGGATGGACTGATGCTGAAGCTCCAATACTTTCACCACCTGATGCGAAGAGCAAATGCATTGGAAAAAGACCCTGATGCTGGGAAAGACTGAGGGCAGGAAGAGAAGGGGAAAACAGAGGATAAGATGGTTGGATGGCATCACCAACTCAATGGACACGAGTTTGAGCAGATTCTGGGAGATAGTGAAGGACAAGGAAGCCTGGAGTGTTGCGGTCCATGGGGTTGCAAAGTGCCTAACACCACTTAGGGACTGAACAGTATTTCATACATGTGGTTTCATCTATTAGCCGCCAGATGGCAGTATACATTGGGTATTTAATTTCAAGGGAGGGACTTAGTATGCGAAAGGCCTTAAATACAGGAGAATTAGGGCTTAAACAGTGTAGGTGCTCTGCCATGTGGCGAAGTTACAGAGTAGGTAATTTGGTAAACATTCAGATAATTATTGTGTTAAGTTCTGGTAGCCACGGTACCACCTTATGGCAGAGTTTCCTCCAGCTCTGGCTGGGCATGGGATTTACTCTGTAGCCTGGCCAGACCATGGATGGGTCAAAAGACTCCTGCAATTCTACAGACACCTCTCTTCACACAAATGGGACCTGATGCCTGGATGAAAGTTTTGGGGAAGGACTAGGGGAGGCAGGATAGGATATGGAGGGGTTCACTTCCTGCCCTGGGTTAGATCTGCTGCAGCTGGACCTGTCCATTTCACAGTTCCTTCCCTAGGGCCATCCTTGTGCTCGCCCCAGGCCCTGTGTGCTGCCCACGGTGTGAGCTGGTCTTGGGGCCCCATCTTCTGGATGAGGGTACATGACCATATTCTAGGGGGTAAAGATAAGCTATAAAATAAATCTGGCCCAGTTCAAAGGTTTCTGGGGAAGAAGCCCATTACTTTGTATTTAAAAGAAATTCAGAATATTGTGTTTGAAAAGGCAAATTGTGCCTCAATTATTAGAATTAAACAAAGGTATGCAGAAATTTACAAGTTCTGTTGGTAACTTGTGGTCAGCCCTCTAGACCAGGTCCTTCTTCCTGTACCCTGGGGAGAAAGGTTCTAGGGAAAAGTTTGAGAAGCTATTCCCCTATTGTCTGGACTGTAAATTCCTGGGGGTAGGCTCCTACTTAGGTCAGGAGGGGTGCAATTCATTACTGAACCAAGGTGTGCAGGTGACAGGGGTGGGATCCTGGGGGACATTGAGAGGCAGAGGGCACCAGGGCCATCAGGCGTCCTCCTGGGTCTGTGTGGGGCCCGATAGCCTGCATTTCCAACAAGCTCCCAGGTGGTGCTAACACTGCTGTCTAAGGACCGCACTCTGAGAACTACAGCTTTATGGTTTTAAGGAAATAAACGCAGGCAGGAGTCTTTGTTTTGCCAATGTTACTGGTTGGTCTAGGCGAGCTCTACTTAAAGGGAGAGGCCTAACACTCTAAGAACTCTGTGTCTTGGGGAATTTCAGGCAACAGTGAGGTGGTTACCATTACCACTGGCCTCTTTCGGTGACAGATGGCATGGCCCAAACCAAGTTGGCCAAAACATAACTTTATGTTGGTCAGAAACTAATACCAGTAATCACTGCTTCCAATTCCACTGCCAATGGGCGCAGCTTATAATCCTGTTAAGTTTCTAAAAATTCTGTTCTTCAGAATTTGCTTTTTAACAGTTTTTAACTTACGTTCCTCTATCCTTCTCTATGGGTACTATAACAGGAGAAAGTGAAAATAAACCAAGTGTCCAATAATAAAGGGATCAGTTTGGACAACCTAAATGTTTACTAACTGAGGAACAGTGGAAACAAACCCAACTAATAGTCGAAACAATGCCAGCATTGGGCCGGTCCACTGCCTGTCTGCTCTTCGATCGGTCTCTGCCTCCCTTGCCCGCTCAGTTTTTCAGGGCACCCTAACACTGAGGAGCCCTTGTCTGGATCTGGGTGAGTCCCACCAGTGGAAGGTACTGGTGGAAGAAGGAGAGGATGAGGGAAGGCAGGGTCTGGTTCCCTTCCTCTCTCTGCTTTGGACGGCATCCTGCTCATCCCGGTAGTGGCCAGCTCTCGTCCACAGCAAGAGATGTGCAAGAGCCCCACCCGCTATGGTGCCTCACCAGGCTCCAGCCACCGACCCAGCACCTGGTTCTGGGCTCCCCTTAGGATGGTAATGTCTTCCTGCCTTGACCATCTCCGTGTTTAACTCAGCATCTCATTTGGTTTCCCAGATCTTCCAATACCCACATAACCCACTGACTATAACATCCTTCTGTTTGAAAGGAAGAGTTCTCATTCTTGACTGGACCTTCCCTAATACAAATAATATCCTGACTAAAGGCTTCCTGTGTGTGAAGTCGCTCAGTCGTGTCCGACTCTTTGCGACCCCGTGGACTGTAGCCCGCCAGGCTCCTCTGTCCATGGGATTCTCCAGGCAAGAATACTGGAGTGGGTTGGCATTTCCTTCTCCAGGGGATCTTCCCAACCCAGGGATTGAACCAGGGTCTTCTGCATTGCAGGCAGACGCTTTATCCTCTGAGCCACCAGGGAAGTTCTGGCTTCCTAGCTAGTTATTAAGTGATATACAATAAGAGTGTTGAACTCTGTACAGATGGGTAGTATCCAATGTACTTGTTGCTAATTTCTGATGTAGGACAAGTCATGGTGGGTGTCAGTGGTGGTTGGGGAAGGGACTTTAGCCTCTCCGTCATCTCCGTCAATTTCTCTTGCCTTTCCCACCCCAGATCAGTCTGTTTACTGTGCAAAACAACTTCTAGACAAGTCTCCTGTCTTCCCTTCTAAGCTCTGAAACCTTCCTAGTAGATAGATATTCTAAAACTGCCACTGGAGAAAGTATAGGGAACACATGGACCTTCACACTATTTTCAGTAATCTCATGAAAATACTCAATATCATTAACACATATGGGTGACTGTGGTTAATAAATAAGTTTAGGTGTCTTTTATGTCTGCTGAAATATGAAGGGCATTCTCTATTATTCATGTGGGTGCTATTAATCTATTCCCCATTATCAATGTAGTAGCAGGAAGTTTATTTTTAATACACCCCCAAATCCTTCAGTTCAGTTCAGTTCAGTTGCTCTGTCGTGTCCGACTCTTTGCGACCCCATGAATCGCAGCACACCAGGCCTCCCTGTCCATCACCAACTCCCGGAGTTCACTCAAACTCATGATCATTGAGTTGGTGATGCCATCCAGCCATCTCATCCTCTGTCATCCCCTTCTCCTCCTGCCCCCAATCCCTCCCAGCATCAGAGTCTTTTCCAATGAGTCAACTTTTCGCATGAGGTGGCCAAAGTATTGGAGTTTCAGCTTTAACATCAGTCCTTCCAATGAACACCCAGGACTGATCTCCTTTAGAATGGATTGGTTGGATCTCCTTACAGTCCAAGGGACTGTCAAGAGTCTTCTCTAACACCACAGTTCAAAAGCATCAATTCTTTGGCATTCAGCTTTCTTCACAGTCCAACTTTCACATCCATACATGACCACTGGAAAAACCATAGCCTTGACTAGACGGACTTCTGTTGGCAAAGCAATGTCTCTGCTTTTGAATATGCTACCTAGGTTGGTCATAACTTTCCTTCCAAATCCTTCAGGGAGTTTCTAATTCAACAGTTGAAGACAGTATCTATAACTCTTAGAGCTGGGAGTCCAGATATCACCATGCATTTATCAGTTGCTTTTGAAATATGTTTTGAGGAAGTCTTGCAAATGACCACAGACAGCTCTGAAGTGAAAGAGACATTACAGAGAGCTCAGCTAATCACATATACGTGCGTGCATGCTCAGTTGCTCAGTCGTGTCATAGACTGTATTGTAGCCCATCAGGTTCCTCTGTCCAAGGAATTTCCCAGGCAAGAGTGCTGGAGTGGGAGGTCATTTCCTACCTCAGAGGATCTTCCTGACCCAGGGATCACATACACAATCTCACTTAACATGACAGACTATCATCAATGATATGGGATTAGGTGTTTACCATGAATTCTGCTACTTGGGTAGAAACTTGTTCACTGATGAACTAGTAGACCATGTCACTGGTAACCAAACCAAACCACATGTGTTCAGGGATAATGTCCACAGCACAAACACTCAGGCTCAACTGAAGATGGGGACAGGCCATCACCTTCTGGGTGGCTTTTAGTTTCTAAGAATATGAACAAGTACACTTTGGAGACTCTTCAGATAATACAATTTGAGAAGACTTTTAAAATTTGAAGTGAAGATGATGTGTTTTCACTTAACATGTGCAGTTCTATGTCTTTTTCATGTGGGATTCGGTGGCCCCCCTCCCATCACACTCTTGACCACCCGTAATCACAGTATCATCTGACATGACTCATCTCAACTCAGCTTGTTGGGCTGATCCTCTTGACTTTGACTTAAGTTATATAGGAAGCTCAGCATCACCAATCTTTAGTAGGATATCTGCTTAAACTCATCAGAGATACCCTTGCATTATTAGTTCATAATTGATTTCATTTTTATAGCCACCTCAACAGAATGACTGGTCAAAGAATGTGTGTAAAAATCATATCTGGTTCTAGAAGAAGAGGACGAAGAATTTTAAGACCCAGTAGATAGAGGACAGTCTGTCTATCATAATTAAGGGAGTGGGCTCTGGAGTCAAAAGTCTGGATTGGCCTGACATAAGCTGGATGATCTTGAGTAGCTTAACCTCTCAGAGTCTAAGCTTTGCCAGACACTAGATAGGGAAACAGTGACACGGAATCGTGAAGGGTTCCTCTGAGAACCACACGACTTATACATGTGATGGACCTGGCAGAGTGTGACTAGCAAGTAGCAGGTTCTTAATAGATGTGGGCTGCTCTCACCTTCATGGCCATCGTCTGTGAGAAAATTTTTTAACCCTGGCCTAGGAGAAGGTAATGGCAACCCACTCCAGTATTCTTGCCTGGAGAATCCCATGGACGGAGAGCCTGGTAGGCTGCAGTCCATGGGGTCGCTAAGAGTCGGACACGACTGAGCGACTTCACTTTCACTTTTCACTTTCATGCATTGGAGAAGGAAACGGCAACCCACTCCAGTATTCTTGCCTGGAGAATCCCAGGGACAGAGGAGCCTGTTGGGCTGCCGTCTATGGGGTCCCACAGAGTTGGACACGACGGAAGCAACTTAGCAGCAGCAGCAGTGACTTTTAGACACGGAGAACAGAAATGGGTGATGTTCTGACCCAATCCTCCCTGGAATCCCACGAGAGTCAGGCGTGTCTCCAACACAGGGTGTGTCGCTAACATTGGTAAGTAGCCTTATCTGGAAGGTGGGGGAAGTCTGGAAGATAACTGAAGCATTTAGAAAAAATGAAGTTCTGGAAATGAAGAAGTTGAAGAGGAGGCGATGTGGACAGCAGTTTATAAACTTCTACAGTTTATAAATGCTACAGTCTTATAAAGCTACAAATAATGATGACTTTAAAAGCAAGCACAGCTCAAGGCTGGATGCTTGGAATGGACTAGTTCTGGTTAATCTCCAGTATTCTAGACGGCCAAACTTCAGCGACTCTTAAAGAACATCCTACTACACAACCGCTGTATTTTATAATACAGGCTTCCCACTCAAGGTGGGAAGTGTGGACTGGTCAGAGGACAAGAAAAAACAGACTCTCCCATGTTTGTAGATGACACTGCATGTGCAGAATTTGGACACTGATGTTCCTTTTGTTGTTCTTCAGTCACTCTTTGTGACCCCATGGACTGCAGCACACCAGGCTTCCCTGTCCTTCACTATCTCCCAGAGTTTGCTCAAACTCATGTCCATTATTTCTTTGAAGTTTGCACTTAAGAAGAATAAGCGTGGTTTCAAGGCCTTGAATATCCTTGAGAATCTGAGGATAAAACACTCTGCTAGTGACCAGGACACAAGAGGCAGAGAGCTCTGCTGTATGTTAAAGGGTTCACCAGTTATTCACGCATCAAATATTTCCTGAGCACCAATTTTGTGCAAGTACCAAATTCAGTTCCAGGGAGCTGAAAAGAATTCACAGTCTAGCAGTGAAGACAGATGCATAAATACATGACTGAGGGAGTGCTAAGAGTATGAATTTTAAGTATGGGGACTTTCCTGGTGGTACAGTGGTTACGTATCTGCCTGGCAATGCAGGGGATGCAGGTTTGCTCCTTGGTTGGGAACTAAGAGCCCACATGCTACAGAGCGACTAAGCCTGCTCGCTGCAACTCGAGAGCCCATGTGCTGCAACGGAAGCCCGTGCACTCTGGAGCCCGTGTGCTGTAACTACTGATACTGTGCAGCACAACGCAATAGCCTGCATGACACAATGAAGATTTCGAGTGCCACAACTAAGACCCGATGCAGCCAAAGAAAGAAAGAAAGAATAAATATTAAAATAAAATAAAGTGTGTCATGCATTGTGTTCTATAAGGCAACAAGTGCCCAAGTAATCTTGGGAAAAGACTTATGGCTGAAAGCGAGCAGATAAAGGGGTTGGTAGGGGTCTAGACCACATTCCAGGGGAAGGCGACCTCTGACACGCTCTCTGAGGCCCACTCTTGTCTCTCCGTGTGCTCTGCCCCTGCCCTGTCCTAAGACATTATCACTTCTCTCTTACCTGAGTTATTGCAAAGCCTCTTGCCACTGCATCCCCATGTCTTCTAAGACATTGGCCACACGGAAGTCATGGGATCTTTCTAGGCCACAAACCTGAATCTTATCAGTCCCCTTGCTTAAAACTTTTCATTGTAAAGGAAATCAGTCCTGAATATTCATTGGAAGGACAGATGCTGAAGCTGAAACTCCAATACTTTGGCCACTTGATGCAAAGAACTGACTCACTAGAAAAGGCCCTGATGCTGGGAAAAATTGAAGGTGGGAGGAGAAGGGGATGACAGAGGATGAGATGGTTGGATGGCATCACCGACTCAATGGACATGAGTCTCCATCACGGAAGTTGGTGATGGACAGGGAGGCCTGGCGGTGCTGCAATTCATGGGCTCTCAAAGAGTTGGACACGACTGAGTGACTGAACTGAACTGAACTAAAAACTTTTCAAAGGCGTCCAATAGCCTCAGGATTTAATAACATAGAGTAACAAAGATGACACTAAAAATAGCAAACTTCCATAGAGTGTCCCATGCACCGGGTGTTCCATGCGCTTTATGTGTGCAACTGCTCCTCATTATTTGTGGATTCCATAGGTGTAAATTATCTACTGTCTAAAATTAATTATAAGCCCCACATTAATACTTGCTGTGCTTTGGGGGCATGCACAGGGTGGTGAAATATTGGAGTGGAGCTAACTGAGCTCAAACAAGGTAATACTCAGCGTTCTTGTTTTAGCCTCACACTGTACATTGTTCAATGTGAAGACTTAGATGGGTCATGTTGTATGTTACTTGTTTTAGAACAAACAAACTTTGTTCTTTGTTCCCAAACAACAAATGGAAAAAGAAAATAACAGCATTTTACTCAAACCTGAATGAATCTGAAAGATTGCCTTGTCTACCAGATTTAATGTTTCAGGTAATAAAAACTGCAGAGGGAGACCAAATAATAGAAAATTTAATGGAAAGTGGAAAGAATAGACCTTCTTCCCAAAACATAACAAAGAGAAGAGCTTACCTGTTGTGGAAATTGTCCATTAGGTTTCTCTAGACATTTAACTTCTCTTCCTGCAGCTAAAAGAAACAAAAAACAGTTGAAAACAGGCCTGCCAGTTACCTCCTTTTCATAGCCAAGATGCATCTTGAAAGTAACAACAGAGAGCATTTCCGGAGAGAGACGTAGGTAGTGATGTGGGGGAAAGGATTCCTGGCCTGGACCAGTGACTCCAGGCAGACAAGGGCTTTGAAATTTACCAGGCCTGCGATACTGAATTAACAATCAATTAATGCCCAATTAATCATTTACCCAAATATCAGTGTTTCATCTATAAAATATGGTTGTAGTGAGATTTAAACAGCACAACAGGAAAGCTATTGAGAAACATTTACATAACTGAAGGAATGAGATTTTAGATAAAAGCACTCATCAAGTGACCAAAGTGATGAATAAAACTAAACCCAACTCCAAGAAACATCATTGTGATATTTCAGAAGTGAGGTAAAAGTAAAGCTCCTACAGGCTTCTACAAAGGAAAAACTGACCATATACAAAGAGCTGGGGATCAGAATGGTTTTAGACTTCTTAAATACATACACAGTGCTGTGCTGTGCTTAGTCATGTCTGACTCTTTACGACCCCATGGACTAAAGCATGCTGGGCTTCCTTGTCCTTCACTATCTCCCAGAGTTTTCTCAAACTCATGTCCATTGAGTCGGTGATGCCATCCAACCATCTTATCCTGTCACCCCCTTCTCCCCCTGCCCTCGATCTTTCCTAGCATCAGGGTCTTTTCCAGTGTCTCGGCTCTTCACATCAGGTGGCCAAAGTATTGGAGCTTCAGCTTCAGCATCAGTCCTTTCAATGAATATTTAAGGTTGATTTCCTTTAGGATATCCTGGTTTGATCTCCTACACACTATTCTAAATTTGCCCAAATTACCAAGGAAATGAGAAGGTACAATAAAGACATTTTCAGATAAGAAAAGTCTCAAAAATTTTACCATCCCTTCCTGGAAAGGAGTCTATTAGAAGATGTAATAAACAAATGAGGAAGTAAACCAAGAGGGGAAGGCAAGGAATATAAGAAATAGGACATTAAACACAGGAGAGAGACAAAAGGAACGCCTAGGACAACCGCCATGGAGATTCCAGAATCCCAGCACTGGAAGCTCATTCCCACTGCAGAAGGTAAGAAGGCTCTGGGCAGTTTTCTTTTAAGAGAAGAAACTGACAGAATCACTGAAGTATCCTACAGAGAAAAATACACATGCTAGGGAAAGAATTTGGTGTCAAATTAGTGGTAAGGATGCAGAATACTGAACAAATGAAAAAAACAAATCATTTGTTACCTTCAGAAAAAAAACTGTGCAGGAAAGAAAATGTAGTTCTAATTCTCTACTTGGCTTAGCTATGAACAGCAGTTATGTAGTTATAATAAATACTAGCTATTTATCTAACTAAAACTGGAGGTGGAGTTCTATAGGGAGGGGGGACATTCCTTATGTGTGGTGGGGCAGGGGGTGGAAGTTGAACCATCTTCTTCCACAGTGGAAGATAATGTCTAAAACCGAAAAAAAAAAAAAAAAAATCAAGAAATGGTAATAGAAACATTACTGAGGCAAATAACCAAAATAATCAGCTAAAGAAGTGATTCTCTTTGAGGAATGAAAGATGTACTCATAAGTGGGCAGTCTGGGCTTCGTCTGGAAATTTGGGAACCAATCTAGTCCTAAGAGCAAAGTCAGGAGAAAGTGTGAACTAGATGATAGCAAGCAATAACAATGATGCTTTCAAATAAAGCTGATTCCCATTCATTTATTTAGCCTACATTAATTATTTAATGCCTACTACTGTGGAGAGAAGAGGGTGGTAGAAGATGAGATAGTTGGATCACATCACTGATTCAACGGACATGAGTTTGAGTAAACTCTGGGAGATAGTGAAGGACTGGGAAGCCTGGAGTGGTGTAGTCGATAGGGTCACAAAGAGTTTGGACGTGATTTGGTGACAACTGTGGGCCAGGTCATGTGCTAATAACAGATGATCTAGCAAAATTAATTGCTTACAGCCTAGTGAGGTGGGCAAAACAAAAACAAGTAATTACGATCCAGTCCTATAATAAAGCCTATTGGCAAAGCATCATGAAAATGTGGGGACCAGCAATCAACCTGCCAGAATATTCTAGAGCCACACAGTCCAATGTGGTAACTACTAGCCATATGTGGCTATTTAAATTACTAAAAAATAAATACATGAAAAGTTCAATTCCTGGGTTACACCAGCCAGCCACATTTCAACAGCTTGAAAGCCACATGTGGCTAGTGGCTGTCATATCAGACAGTGTGTTCATAGAACATTTTTCTCACTGCAGAAAGTTCTACTTGATGGTACTGGTCTACAGGTTCCTAAATGGTGATTTTTACAGTGTTTTCAAGTACATGGAACCCCTGAAGGGACCACATTCCATGGGTCTGTTAGTAAGTAGAGCCTTGGTGAGTTTGATATTTAACTAGTTATCTGTACATGGAGTAGAACTTTTACTCTTTTTCAATTGGAGCCACTGCTGGAACTAGAAAGGAGTCTTTATTACATGTCCTGATACTGTTTGGCCACAGATGTTGAGGGCAAATACTGATGGTGACTAATAGTTTTTGAGTCTTTGGGAAAGCACTTTCGTGTAGCAAAAAGAGGGGATAGTTCTGGGGAACTCAAGAACTCCTGAGTTGGAAATTTTGCCTCGCTAATTAGCTGTGTGGCCTTGAGCAAACTTCTAAACCTCTCTGGGCCTTTGTTTATTCAGATGTGAGGTATACAGATAATGTAAGAATCAGGATAAGTAGGTGCAGAAGAAGCTCAGAAATGGTAGCTGCCATTCTTCTCACTGTTCTTAATCTACATGGGATGAGGGGCTCTCAGTAGAGAAGAGGGTCTCCTCGTCTCTCATTTCTTCTCATCATCGCCCTGATTTCTGGCTTTTTCAAAAAGCTCTCTCATTGACCAGGAACTTTATTAACTATATCAGGAAGAGGAATTTAAGTTCAAGAAGGGCGAAGGGAAGAAAGAAGAGGGAAGGGCACTGGCAGTCACCCGGAGCCCAGGACATGCCAGCCTGGCCTGCCCATTGTTCTGTAAACCCTCCCAGGGTCGAGAAGCTCAAGCTGATGAGACGGTGGCTGGAGAGGGAAGAGGCTGGCAGGTGGTGGAAAAGGAAGCACGGTGACACGTAAACTCACAGCAGTCAGGTAGGGGGCGCTATGGGCGCCACGCTCAGGGCCTGACTTGATGGGATCCCACGTCATAACAACAACCAGTGGCCACATGTGGCACTCACAGTGGCCCGAGAGTAGAGGTGGCCGAGGCCAACTGAACCAGCATGTAACCTACCCACAGACTGGCTTTTACTCAGCATTTATGCCATACAGCCCATCTCGGTGTACTTCTCTAACTTCCATGAGAAGAAAACCCAACTTTCTTCCCAAGTGGAGTTAAATTCTAAATATGATAAGCCTCAGTTGGCACCAACACTGGTTGCCAGAATTAACTTTTCCTTGTAATTTGTAAATGCATTCAGGCTTGTTTTGGGGTTTTCTTTTATGGGTTTGCCCCCACCCCCACCTCTAAGCAGGGCCAATATCTAAATAGAAAGAAAAGACCTCCAGCTGGGCTCCTTTCTCCCAACAAGCTTTGCAAGCTTTGCGGCATCTTCCTTGGATACGGTTCAGCTGGGGGCCTTCCCTGTATTCCAGGAGGAATTTCTGCGTCCTCACAGAGGGGCCCTTTGTTGTCTGAGGTTGTGAGAAGTTAACCACTACTTTGCACAAGGAAATATCTTTTCCCTCTGTGAAGCAATGATCAAAGAAGAATGCCATTTAAACCAAGGAAAAACAAAACTGTGATTTATCTCTAGAATCTCTATGGGAAAAAAGAAAGGCCCTAATTACTTCAGTAACACATCAGCTGCAGTAGAAAGTGTAAAATTCACTCATCTATTGATGGATTTAAGTTTAGTCCTTGATGCAAAGTCTAAGTGCTTTTTTAAAAAGCATACAAACATTTTTCTTTTTTCCCCTTTTGCAGCTGCTCTGCTCACAAATACCTCCAATCTTTTTCAAATGCTTTAAGAATTTTTCACTAAAAATATATTTGTATGTGTACATATTTATATATAAAATAGATATAATTACACAGACATATGCACAAATACATATAAGCACACAAAGTTTAGGAAAAGTGTGGGAAGAAGCCTTAGTCAAGGAATCTAACCTGGGTTAGGTGCTCAGTTTTTTCTCAGGATTTATTTTAGTCTATGTCCATTTGCATATCCATTTTACACAATATATAACAACTTCATGTATTGCTTTTTTCCCCTTTAACATTATATTTTGAGCCTTTTCCATGACAATCCATAATGTCCATAATGATTTTTTTAATGGCTGCAAATTATTCCAATTAATTATGCCAGTTAACCATTTCTCTCTATTGCTTAACATTTCTGGAACTTTCCATTTTTGTTAAAGTCACCCTCCTTGCAGTTTCCAAGTTGCAAGTCTATGGTGCCAACCATAAGCTTTATATAATTGTAACAAGTGACCTGATTTCGATTTTCTTTGCCTCTCAATTTCTTAATTTTCTTCTGACACAAAGTAAAGATCTATAGGACCAAGCTGTTAAGAGACAGCAGGAGGCTGTTTCTCCATCACAAACCAGGCAATGCTGCATCCATAAGGCATCACCGCTCTTCAGAGCTTTATCCAGGTGAAAGCAAAGGGAACCTGCCTAGCCATCACCTATCCAGGCAGAAATCCTCTTTTACCAAACAGTTAAAAACCCTGCACAGTAGATGCCAGGGAATCAGACCTGAATCCTTATTGTTTAGTCACTAAGTCGTATCTGACTCGTTGTGACCCCATGGACTGTAGCCTGACAGGCACTTCTGTCCATGGGATTTCCCAGGCAAGAATATGAGCGTGGGTTGCCATTTCCTTCTCCAGGGGATCCTCCTGACACAAGGACCCTCATCTCTTGGTTGGCAGGCAGTGGATTCTTTGCCACCAAGCCACCTAGGAAGCCTGACCTGTATTCTTAACTTCTATGAATGTTATCTTTTTTCTCTCTTTGCAGCACAAGCTCTTCCCAGGTGGTGGTCACAAGGTATGTCCCTCTTAACAGCAGGGGCCCCAGGAGAAATGGCTGTAAACCATCCTGCAAACCTGCTTATGCCAATGCCCTTTGGATATTACCTTTTTCTATTTATAAAGTCTGATTCTGTCTCAGTTTTTTCACAGATGTGGCATAAGAGATGTGTCTCAGATGTACATGCTGACTCTCACACCTTCATTTACCAAGGGCAGGTGAGGGGGGACGGAACAGGAGGCAGGGCCCGGGGGCCAAGTCACCACAGTTGTAGGGCTGGCAGTTCATTTGTGAACAGGAGCTCGGGGAAATTGTGGGCACAGGACTCTTTACTAGGCCCAGGGATGGCAGTGTAGTTACACTCATCAGATGTTCAAAACCCAAACTTGGGCTCCAAATTGGAGGCAAGACTGCGTGAGTGTGTGTGTGTATGTGTGGTGGTAGTGATGGTATCTGACACTTGAACATCCAGTTTGCGTTTGGTGCTTGACATTCATTATTTCGTCTTCTTCCCGTAACTTGGAGATACGCATTACTAGCTCCATCTTATGAATATAGAGAATGGTTTAGCAAGCTTAACTAACTCATATAAGGTTACACAACTAGCAAATGGTGGAGCTGGGCTTCAGAAAGTTTTTCATTTATATCATGGAGTCTTCCTTATGACAGGGTTTCTGTCATAAAGCCTATCATCATCAGGGCAGGTAGGAAGTATGGGAACATGGGATACAGGAGGTCAAATAACCCAGGCTTCCCATTCATGGAGGGCCTCAATGTAGACTCTTGACCACTATCTCCAAATATACAACCAGAGCTACATGGACAGGACTGAAAGAAGACAATGTTTATCACACAGCTTTGAACTTCAGCCCCATGTTTCCATAGTAGATTTCCTACAGTTCCCAATGAACTAATACTTTCCATACAAATAGGAAAATTTTATCACCTTTATGCATGTATGCAATATTGCAGATCTGTACATGAAAGCTTTTAAAATATTCTCTAATTTTTATTATCTCATTCTGTCATTATTTTACTACTTTAATATACCAAGAACCTTGAAGAGAACAATAAAAAAGTAATCCAGACCTCTTTCAACCTCTGAATGACTTGATCTGACATTATGGCTGTTCTAGAAAAATCAGGCTGTATATTCACCCTAAGTCAGACTTATGGGGAATTACTTCATGGGAAATTTTCAGAGCTGAAATTTTCAGCTCTCATCTATCTGTTGTAGGGACTTCACTCTTTGTGAGTCTGTAAGTATCTGCATCTTAAGAACCTTAAGAGCTGTTAACCATGGATTACATACTTGGTATTGACATAGTGAAAAAGCCGGTTTAAAACTCAGTATTAAAAAAACTAAGATCATGGCATCCGATTCCATCACTTCATGGAAAATAGAAGGGGAAGAGGTAGAAGCAGTGATAGATTTCCTCTTCTTGGGCTCTAAAATCACTGCGATGGTGACCACAACCATGAAATTAGAAGATGATTTTTTCTTGGCAGGAAAGCTATGACAAACCTAGACTGTGTTAAAAAGCAAAGACATCACTTTGCCAACAAAGGTCCATATAGTCAAGGCTATGGTCCTTCCAGTAGTCACGTATAGACGTGAGAGTTGGACAATAAAGAAGGCAGAGCACCAAAGAATTGATGCTTTCAAACTGTGGTGCTGGAGAAGACTCTTGAGAGTCCCTTGGACATCAAGGAGATCAAACCAGTCAATATTAAAGGAAACCAACCCTGAATACTCTTTGGAAGGACTGATGCTGAAGCTGAAGCTTTAATACTTTGGCCACCTGATGCGAACAGCTGACTCATTGGAAAAGACACCGATGCTTAGAAAGATTGAAGGTAGAAAGAGAAGAGAGTGACAGAGGATGAGATAGTTGGCTGGCATCACCGATTCAATGGACATGAATTTGGGCAAACTCTGGGAGATGGTGAGGGACAGGGAAGCCTGGCATGCTGCAGTCCATGGGGTTGAGAAGTCGGACATGACTTGGCGAATGAACAACAACAACACTGACACAGGTAAGCAATCAATCACCAGTAGCTGTTATAATGATTCTATTGGCAAGGGCAAGGGCTCCTGGGCAAGGGCTCTGCTACAAGAGCCCATCACTCTCTGCCCCAAACTGGCCAGCCATGCCATGACTAACTGAAACTCCATGTATTAAAAAAGGAACTTGAACATGTCAGTTAGGTTGTCCTGAGACTTCCCTGGTGGTCCAACGGTAAAGAATTCACCTTCCAATGCAGAGAACATGAGTTTGATCCCTGGTTGAGCAGATCCCCTGAAGTAGGAAATGGCAACCCACTCCAGTATTCTTGCCTGGAAAATTCCATGGACAGAGGAGCCTGGTGGGCTACAGTCCGTGGGGTCATAAAGAGTCGGACACAGTTGAGCACGTATGCCATCCATCCTTATGGAGAACTAAGATCCCACATGCTTCAGGTCTACTAAGCCCACGTGCTGCAACTGCTGAGCCTGTGCTCCACAACTAGAGAGAAGCCTACATGCCACACCAAAGAGCCTGCATGCAGCAATGAAGATCTCAGGTGCTGCAACTCAGACTCGAGGCACCCAAATAAATAATTACATAAATATTTTAAAAAATATTAAGCATCCCTGGCTAGTGAAAGTTGCTCAGTCATGTCCAACTCTTTGACATCCCATGGATTGTCCATGGAATTCTCCAGGCCAGAATACTGGAGTGGGTAGCCTTTCCCTTCTCCAGGGGATCTTCCCAACCCAGAGATTGAACCCAGGTCTCCCGAACTGCAGTGGATTCCTTACCAGCTGTCCCTGGCTAACTGTCTCCGAGTTTACAGTGAGATTTGTGGTGTTACTGACACTCTGGTTAAGTTCTTAGTCTTAGCAGAGAGACAGTAAGAACAAAGAAATAGCTATTAAACTGCTATGAATAAAGATTAAAGTTAGAATCACAGCATTTTGTGGTGGGAAGCCCTGAGAAAAATTACTCTAGCCCACATGTACTATGGATTGGGACCTGCAGCCCTGAGAAGCTAAGTGATGCCCAGCAATAATTTTTCTAAACCATGCTGCTGTCCTTGTAGAGGTCTAAAGTAAGGGTCAGGCTACCTGATTTTGCTACATAAACTTTTCTTGGAATACAGGTATGCCCATTCATTGAGGAGTTGTTTCTGGCTGCTTTCAAGTTACGTAGCAGTGTTGAGTAGTGGTGACAGACACTGTATGACCCACAAATCCTAAAATATTTACTTACTTTCTGGCCCTCTACAAAGTGCTGACTCTAGCTCTAAAGGATGAACAAAGTATATGAGGAGGAGCCAAAGCATGCCAGAATCATGTGAGTGAACCTGAAGTAGGTCTCTGGAGGCCTGCCAATGGGCACCTGAGTGAGCTTGGGAGCGGGCTCTCCAGCTCACATGCAGCCTGGAGATGACCATGGCTCTGGCCAACAGCTGGACTATAACCCCAAGGGAGACCTTGAACCAGAGGTGCCCTGTTAAATTGTGCTTGGCTCCCGTGAGATAATAAATGTTCGTTGTTTTAAGCTACTAATTTGGGGGGTGGATTACTGTATTACACAGCAATAGATAACTAATACAGCTGTGGCATTGGTGGTAGACAACCTGCCTGCCAGTGCAGGAGACATCAGAGATACAGGTGTGATCCCTGGGTGGAGAAGACCCCCTGGAGGACGGCATGGCAACCCACTCCAGTATTCCTGTCTGGAGATCCCATGGACAGAGGATTCCAGTAGGTAACAGTCCATACAGTTAGTTGCAAAGAGTTAGACATGACTAAAGTGACTTTCACTAAAGTGAAAGATGATGCACTCAATATGCCAGCAAATTTGGAAAACTCAGCAGTGGCCACAGGACTGGAAAAGGTCAGTTTTCATTCCAGTCCCAAAGAAAGGCAATGCCAAAGAATGCTCAAACTACCGCACAATTGCACTCATCTCACATGCTAGTAAAGTAATGCTCAAAATTCTCCAAGCCAGGCTTCAGCAATACGTGAACCGTGAACTTCCTGACGTTCAAGCTGGTTTTAGAAAAGGCAGAGGAACCAGAGATCAAATTGCCAACATCTGCTGGATTATGGAAAAAGCAACAGAATTCCAGAAAAACATCTACTTCTGCTGTATTGCCTGTGCCAAAGCCTTTGACTGTGTGGATCACAATAAACTGGAAAATTCTGAAAGAGATGGGAATACCAGACCACCTGACCTGCCTCTTGAGAAACCAATATGCAGGTCAGTTCTAAACAGTTAGAACTGGACACGGAACAACAGACTGGTTCCAAATAGGAAAAGGAGTATGTCAAGGCTGTATATTGTCAGCCTGCTTATTTAACTTATATGCAGAATACATCATGAGAAATGCTGGACTGGAAGAAACACAAGCTGGAATCAAGATTGCCGGGAGAAATATCAATAACCTCAGATATGCAGATGACACCACCCTTATGGCAGAAAGTGAAGAGGAACTCAAAAGCCTCTTGATGAAAGTGAAAGTGGAGAGTGAAAAAGTTGGCTTAAAGCTCAACATTCAGAAAACGAAGATCATGGCATCCGGTTCCATCACTTCAAGGGAAATAGATGGGGAAACAGTGAAAACAGTGTCAGACTTTATTTTTTTGGGCTCCAAAATCACTCCAGATGGTGACTGCAGCCATGAAATTAAAAGATGCTTACTCCTTGGAAGGAAAGTTATGACCAACCTAGATAGCATTTTCAAAAGCAGAGACATTACTTTGCCAACAAAGGTCTGTCTAGTCAAGGCTATGGTTTTTCCTGTGGTCATGTATGGACGTGAGAATTGGACTGTGAAGAAGGCTGAGTGCCGAAGAATTGATGTTTTGAACTGTGGTGTTGGAGAAGACTCTTGAGAGTCCCTTGGACTGCAAGGAGATCCAACCAGTCCATTCTAAAGGAGATCAGCTTTGGGATTTCTTTGGAGGGAATGATGCTAAAGCTGAAACTCCAGTACTTTGGCCACCTCATGTGAAGTTAACTCATTGGAAAAGACTCTGATGCTGGGAGGGATTGGGGGCAGGAGGAGAAGGGGACAACAGAGGATGAGATGGCTGGATGGCATCACTGACTCGATGGACGTGAGTCTGAGTGAACTCCGGGAGTTGGTGATGGACAGGGAGGCCTGGCATGCTGAGATTCATGGGGTCTCGAAGAGTCAGACATGACTGAGCGACTGAACTGAACGGAACTGAAAGTGACTTAGACTGGTTGCAAATAGGAAAAGGAGTACGTCAAGGCTGTATATTGTCAGCCTGCTTATTTAACTTATATGCAGAGTACATCATGAGAAATGCTGGACTGGAAGAAACACAAGCTGGAATTAAGATTGCCAGGAGAAATATCAATAACCTCAGATATGCAGATGATACCACCCTTATGGCAGAAAGTGAAGAGGAACTCAAAAGCCTCTTGATGAAAGTGAAAGTGGAGAGTGAAAAAGTTGGCTTAAAGCTTAACATTCAGAAAACGAAGATCATGGCATCCGGTCCTATCACTTTATGGGAAATAGATGGGGAAACAGTGGAAACAGTGTTAGACTTTATTTTGTGGGGCTCCAAAATCACTGCAGATGGTGACTGCAGCCATGAAATTAAAAGACGCTTACTCCTTGGAAGGAAGGTTATGACCAACCTAGATAGCATTTTCAAAAGCAGAGACATTACTTTGCCAACAAAGGTCTGTCTAGTCAAGGCTATAGTTTTTCCTGTGGTCATGTATGAATGTGAGAGTTGGACTGTGAAGAAGGCTGAGCGCCGAAGAATTGATGCTTTTGAACTGTGGTGTTGGAGAAGACTCTTGAGAGTCCCTTGGACTGCAAGGAGATCCAACCAGTCCATTCTGAAGGAGATCAGCCCTGGGATTTCTTTGGAGAGAATGATGCTAAAGCTGAAACTCCAGTACTTTGGCCACCTCATGCGAAGAGTTGACTCATTGGAAAAGTCTCTGATGCTGGGAGGGATTAGGGGCAGGAGAAGAAGGGGACGACAGAGGATGAGATGGCTGGATGGCATCACCGACTCAATGGACATGAGTCTGGGTGAACTCCGGGAGTTGGTGATGGACAGGGAGGCCTGGCGTGCTGCAATTCATGGGGTCGCAAAGAGTCGGACACGACTGAGCGACTGAAGTGAACTGAACTGAACTGAAAGTGACTTAGCATGCATGCATGTAGCTGGGCTCACCTTTTTAAGTGAGTGAAATTCTGCCTCCCAGGTCAAAGGCCCACTGTGATCTTCCCTGTGGAGCTTTGTGAACTCCTGGTCCTCAACTCCAGTGGAAGCATCTGTGCCGACTCTTATGCAGACTCTATCCCTTGGTCTTGTGGTCAGTTACACAGATGTCTGTCTCTCTGGCTGGTGCTGTGGCTTATACAGTTTTGTAACCACAGAATCTAATTTACTACCTATTATTCATAATGGCATAATATTGTTAATAAATAATAATAATATTGAGTGCTTACTATGCATCCTGCACTTTATGTGCATTATCTCATTTAACCCTCATGACAGCTCTCATAATATCTCCAAGAAGGAGATACTATTCTTAAGGCCATTTAATAGGGGAGAAAACAAAGGTTATGCAACTGCCTTTTATCCTCTAGTGAGCAAGTAGGAGAACCAAGATTTGAGCTCTGACTGACCCTGAAGCTGCCACACTCTATCAACTGAGATCTCAAATCCCAGGATATGGGGCTCCAGTGTAGGTACTGCCACATTTACCTGCCACACCTAAGAGTTGACATGCTGCAACTAAGACCCAGCACAGCCAAATAAATAAGTACGGGAAAAAAAAAGGAAGAAAAACTACTGACTTTTAGTTCACAGCAAATATAGAATCAAAATGAAATGATTTCCCAATCTTTGTCCGGGCACCCGTGGCAGACCTAAAAGGAGGTCAGGAAAACAAGCAGAAGTGGACAGGGAAGAGCCTGAGGAAGGGGAAAGGGACACTGGAATCTGCTCCCAACACCCCTTCCCACTTCCTGTTCCTCCACCTCCTGCTCTTGGTATCACCGTGGCTCCACACCCCCACCCCAACTGCAAAAACTTCCCAAACAGTGGTGGGATAATGAGGAGAAATCCTCAATTCTTTCACACTTTGGGAGTTCTTACTGGACTGCCCTGAGCTCTCTCCTCCCTGGAAAGCCCTCTTCATGTTGTCCAGCTGACTACGACTTCTCACTCCATCTTGGCCTCTTCCAGAAAGGGGAGCACCCTGGATCCCCCGGGGCTATGCTAGTTGTCCTGGTTCTGAACTCCCATAGTACCTGCCGCACCTTTCATACCAGAGTCATAATTTTTCGCACTTGCATCCTTCCTTTGTAGAAAAGTGCTTGACATACCTTTGACTGATTTTAGATGAATAAAGGAAAGAATTTTTACCTATTTATAGGCTGTCCTGTGCTAGAATGTAAATTCCCTAAGAAAACTGTCTGGTGCTCAATCCAGCACCAGGCATGCAGTGGGAGCTCAATAATATTTAACCAGCTGGCCCTAAATGTCTGGCCTTATACTACTAGATTCAGGGCAGTAAGTCTGATTAAAGGGAGCTGAGGTCAAGAATGCCGAAGAATTGATGCTTTTGAACTGTGGTGTTGGAGAAGACTCTTGAGAGTCCCTTGGACTGCAAGGAGATCCAACCAGTCCATCCTAAAGGAGATCAGTCCTGGGTGTTCTTTGGAAGGAATGATGCTAAAGCTGAAACTCCAGTACTTTGGCCACCTCATGCGAAGAGTTGACTCATTGGAAAAGACTCTGATGCTGGGAGGGATTGGGGGCAGGAGGAGAAGGGGATGACAGAGGATGAGATGGCTGGATGGCATCACCGGCTCAATGGACATGAGTTTGAGTGAACTCTGGGAGCTGGTGATGGACAGGGAGGCCTGGCATGCTGTGATTCATGGGGTCGCGAAGAGTCGGACACGACCGAGCAACTGAACTGAACTGAACTGAGGTCAAGAAATGGCTTCAGTGTTCAGAAGACATCCCAACTGTGACCACACTTGAATGGACTCCCAGGATCTTCCTGGACACGGGTTCTCATGATTTAAGTTCCTAGACTTGATGATGCCATTACATCAGTGTGTGCTCATCCTCTAGGAAAGTATTATCTATCTAATCTGCTCAGACTGCAGCCAAATGATTTAAGTTGTATGTTTCTTGGAGCAATGATTTTTCAAAAGGTAAAAAAAAAAATGAGTACATCTGTATGGGTTACCTATTTCATCTTGCTTCCTTAAATGTCGCACACACAAATACCAAAAACCAACAGAACTTCTCTTCCAAGCAACAATAAAATCCCAGGAGACTAAAAACTTTCTCAGATTTCCTTTAAGTGTTATTTCTGATGAGTTAGGTAAAATGGACACCACCCTCCCAAATAAAGAACTTAATATATTTTTCATGTCAAAATCAGAAAAAGAAGATGCTTAATAATCACTCAAAAAATGTGCACTATATTTCTCACCATTACTTAGCAATCCACTTACTTTTCTAAGGGAACTGAGAACTCTGCAGACATGGTCTGTCTCCATTAAGATGCCTGTCCAAACTTGAGTCAAATATATCTTGCTCAGTTATTATTTTTATCTTTTCCATTTAAGCATTCCTAATCCTATGTAAGCAATTTTCCAGAAAATAATGGAAACTTCCCTAGTGGTTTTTTTCCTTCCTTCATTTCTTTCATTAATAAATAATACATGTCCATAAGATTAAGGTTAAAAGATTCTTCCTTCTTGGAAGAACAGCTATGATAAAACTAGACAGTGTATTAGAAAGCAGAGACATCACTTTGCCAACAAAAGTCCATATAGTCAAAGCTATGGTTTTTCCAGTAGTCATGTACAGATGTGAGAACTGGACCATAAAGAAGGCTGAGCACCGAAGAATCGATGCTTTTGAACTGTAGTGCTGCAGAAGACTCTTGAGAGTCCCTTGGAAAGCAAGGAGATCACACCAATCTTAAAGAAAATCAACCCTGAATATTCATTGGAAGGACTGGCGCTGAAGCTGAAGCTCCAATGCTTTGGCTACCTGATGTGAAGAGCCGACTCACTGGAAAAGATCTTGATGCTGGGAAAGATTAAGGTCAGGATGAGATGGTTGGATGGCATCACTGACTCGATGGACATGAGTTTGAGTAAGCTCCGGGAGCTGGTGATGGACAGGGAAGCCTGATGTGCTGCAGTACATGGGGTCGCAAAGAGTTGGACATGACTGAGCGACTGAACTGAAATTAACTGAACTGACAATGGGCATGTTGCTGTTCCTAGCATGATTACAAGGTTTAGAGTAATGCATACAAAGTTCCTAAAATACTGCCTCAAACATAACTAGGTCTGAAGATGGCGGCAGGGTCACTGAAAAGACTCCTTTTCTGGACACACATGGACCCTTTAGGACACTGCTTCTTCTCTTAATAGAGATGTGCTTTGCAAATGTGACTGTGAGTGAGTCAGAGCAAGCCAGGTCACAACAAGATTTTGTAGGTGTATGCAAGATGGTTACTTGGCTCCCTCAAAGCACTATTTCATCTCTTCTCAGAAAATTAAAAAAATAGTGAAGGAAAACTTGTAATTGGGAGTGTTTTAGCAGACCCAAAGGGCAACTTCTATGGTAGATATTCTATGTTGAATCATGGGCATGAGTTTTCTCCTGTGAAATCAGCATAGATAATGGTCATGCGGGGAGGGTCTTGTTTAGATGAATGATAAACTCTCTTAAAGAGTATTTGAGACTTTCAAAAACATGCTGCCCTGGAACATCTACCAATACATTTGGGATTCCAAGCCTCTTTAGACCCTTTCTTTTTTTAAGTAGATATTTAAAAATTACAAATCCAAAAGGCTTATATATATATATTTTTTTTAATGTGGAATAGGAGTAATGAAAGGTGAAAAAGTGTTAGTCGCTCAGTGACTTTTTGTGACTACATGGACTGTAGCCCGCCAGGCCCTCCTGTTCATGGGATTTCCCAGGCAAGAATAGTGGAATGTTGGGTATTAGCTGCAGCATGAGAACTTTTAATTGAGGCATGTGGGATTTAGTTCCCTGACCAGGAATTGAACACCGGCCCACTGCATTGGAAGCTCGGAGTCTTAGCCATTGGACCACTAGGGAAGCTCCCCCCTCATGCCTTCTTCAGTTCAGTTCAGTCTCTCAGTCGTGTCTGACTCTTCACGACCCCATGAATCGCAGCACGCCAGGCCTCCCTGTCCATCACCAACTACCGGAGTTCACTCAGACTCAAGTCCATCGAGTCAGTGATGCCATCCAGCCATCTCATCCTCTGTCGTCCCCTTCTCCTCCTGCCCCCAATCCCTCCCAGCATCAGTCTTTTCCAATGAGTTAACTCTTTGCATGAGGTGGCCAAAGTACTGGAGTTTCAGCTTTAGCATCATTCCCTCCAAAGAAATCCCAGGGCTGATCTCCTTCAGAATGGACTGGTTGGATCTCCTTGCAGTCCAAGGGACTCTCAAGAGTCTTCTCCAACACCACAGTTCAAAAGCATCAATTCTTCGGCGCTCAGCCTTCTTCACAGTCCAATTCTCACATCCATACATGACCACAGGAAAAACCATAGCCTTGACTAGACAGACCTTTGTTGGCAAAGTAATGTCTCTGCTTTTGAAAATGCTATCTAGTTTGGTCATAACTTTCCTTCCAAGGAGCAAGCGACTTTTAATTTCATGGCTGCAGTCACCATCTGCAGTGATTTTGGAGCCCCCCAAAATAAAGTCTGACACTGTTTCCACTGTTTCCCTGTCTATTTCCCATGAAGTGATGGGACCAGATGCCATGCCTTCTAATAGGAAGGTAAATAGGCTGAACTGATTCCATATTTCCCCCTCTAGAATATAGCATTTTCTTCTAAGAATAAAAAGAACAGCCCATTTGTTATGCTTATTAACCAGGTCAAATCTAAAGGAAGTCAGGATTCCAAGATCTCACTTGTCTTTTTCTTTCATATGCATTTAGAAACCCTATTCTTTATTCTGAATTTCAGGGACACCAAGGATTAACTGTCAAGCCATGGGCAATTTCAGCAAATGCTATGCATTTCAAGCACAGAAGGGATAACAGAGCTACTGGGAGTTAGCTTAACCTTAAGATATAAGAAAATTATAACACAATACTACATGATCATATGGTAAGGAGAAGATACAAAAGAAGGAATATATATGAATTTCAAAGCTAGAAATACTAAAAGAATAAAATTAATGACTGTAATCTAAAGTACCTAGTTATAGTTATGTAGCACATTATTAAAGACAATTTGATATGTGTTTCTGGGGAAATCACAGAATTTAACCTAGAAACATTTTATGCATAAGGACTTTAGGTAATATAGTGTTAAATTTAAACATCATTCAAATTCATAAATTTCAGTGAGAGCTGCTATATCATCATGCTTCATAAAAACTCAAGCTAGGTTCCTGAGTGGGAAACATTCTAAATGGGGAAAAAAAAAAGCACAAAATATGATTAACCAAATATGACAAGCTGTCAGAATTAAAACCTCAAACTATAAGCATTGAACCAGATTACCTAAATTGAATTTTTAAGAGTAATAATAATAAAATGTATGTGTGTGCACACACAAACTTAAGCTTGAACAAAGTGGGAAGTTTTTCTCTCCTGGTGGAGTTTACATAATGTATACTGGGCTAGAACTGTTGATGAAGATACTTCCTTAAACTATAGTGTCTTTAAATTTGAGTACACACTACTAAACCATATAATGTAAGTTTGGAAGGAATGCAAAGTAGATGCATCAGTTCAGCTCAGTTCAGTCGCTCAGTCGTGTCTGACTCTTTGCGACCCCATGGACTGCAGCACACCAGGCTTCCCTGTCCATCACCAACTCCAGAAGCCTGCTCACACTCATGTCCATCGAGTTGATGATGCCATCCAACCGTCTCATCCTCTGTTGTCCCCTTCTCCTCTTGCCTTCAATCTTGCCCAGCATCAGGGTCTTTTCCAATGAGTCAGTTCTTCGCATCAGGTGGCCAAAGTATTGGAGTTTCAGCTTCAGCATCAGTCATTCCAATGAATATTCAGGACTGATCTCCTTTAGGATGGACTGGTTGGATCTCCTTGCAGTCCAAAGGACTCTCAAGAGTCTTCTCCAACACCACAGTTCAAAAGCATCAATTCTTCAGTGCTTAGCTTTCTTTATAGTCCAATTCTTACATCCACACATGACTACTGGAAAAACCATAGCTTTGACTAGATGGACCTTTGTTGGCAAAGTAATGTCTCTGCTTTTTAATATGCTGCCTAGGTTTGACATAGCTTTTCTTCCAAGGAGCAAGTGTCTTCTAATTTTATGGCTGCAGTCACCATCTGCAGTGATTTTGGAACCCCTCAAAATAAAGTCTGTCACTGTTTCCATTGTTTCCCCATCTATTTGCCATGAAGTGATGGGACTGGATGCCATGATCTTAGTTTTCTGAACGTTGAGTTTTAAGCCAACTTTTTCACTCTCCTCTTTCACTTTCATCAAGAGGCTCTTTAGTTCTTTGCTTTCTGCCCTAAGGGTGGTGTCATCTGCATATCTGAGGTTATGCTTTTCAAGTTAAATCCTTGAAACCTTCCTTTCCCAGCCTGTAGGGGGCACATTTCCTGCCTAGGAGAACACTGTGGTCAGTCAAGACAGACTTCCTCTCTCTGGGCAACTGCAGAGGAACTGGGGATTTTGTGTGAAATTGTTTTTTCTGAAACTTTTTTTTTTCTTTCTTTTGTTGCTTCACCAGGGTTTTGACCTCATCAGACCTACACTGGAGCAGTTCTACTAGTTCTTTTTCTTCCTCTTCCCCAGAGAGGTGCTCTAACAGCTTACATCTCAGGGTTAAAATCCTAGCATGTTCTTGGAACTTTACACACCTGTGCAATAGTTAAACGCCAAACAGAAAATCCAGCCTTGGGCCTTCTTGGCTGGGGTGTGGCCACAGGTTGGCTGTGTGGCTGATTGCTATTGCTAAACAAACCCAAACTCGAAGCCTGGACTGCTGCCAAGGGGTAGTGATTACATAGTCAAGAGGAGGAGCGGTATGCCCCTCCTTGCTGACGACTCGAACGAGAGCATGAGGTTCCTTTAGTCAAAGCTCTTCAACTCCCACAGTGCTTTGCCACCATTAGTATTCAAGCAGTACCTGGAATAAAAACAAACCCAGTGCTCACTGTCCTGGAGTTGGGACTCGTTATTAAATTCAGTAGAAACGGACAAACACAATTTAAAAAATTCTATTTTTTAGAATCACCCCAAATCACCATTTCTATTTGTATATTATGATTCGTAATTCAGGCCTAACTTCTGATGAAGCTTAACGTATGTTACAGCCGAGGCTGGGAATTGACATTGGAAAAAGAAATACTGTAAAAATGTATACTATTTCCCTCACTTGTTGCAAATTGCCTTGAATCATTTCAAGTGAGCTAGGCAGTTTTTTAATGTTGTTAGGTTTTTAATCTACTGAGGCACTTTAGAACTCTGATGGAAATACGAAATCCTCAGGCCCCATATTTCGTAAAATATTGCCATGCGTGCTCAATCACTCAGTCACGTCAGATTCTGTGCGACCTCATGGACTGTAACCCACCAGGCTCCTCTGTCCATGGGATTCTCCAGGCAAGAATACTAGAGTGGGTTGCCATTTCCTCCTCCAGGGGATCTTCCTGACCCAGGGATCGAACCCATGTCTCCTGCATCTCCTGCACTGCAGGTGGATTCTTTACTGTTGAGTCACTGGGGAAGCCAAATATTGCCATAAATTTAAACAATTAAAAGATATTATACATACGTAAGTATATATATCTACAACTGTGCTGGCCATTGTGGAAAAATGATCACTCTTTCCAAGAATTTTATAATCTGATTAAGAAGCCAAATCCAATACATGAAGCAATCTGATGGTAACTAAACATAAGAAAACATGGAATCCAGTGTGAAGGTTGATGCCAGTCCTCAACTTAGCTCCGCCTGCATCCACTCTCTGGTCTAAGAATTTACACATCCTCTTTACACATCCTCTTGGCTCTACAACTTAATTTACTTCACCATACACAGTATGATACAAATGTTTTGTTTATTAAACTTCAGGGGGTAGTGAGAAATTTACATTTCAGGGTGATCAACTAGTACTTAATCAGGAAGTCCAAACATAAAATAAGTCATTAAATGCAAATCCACTGTCCATTTATTATGATATGAATTGGTGAATGGCATAAATGGGTTTTCATTGGTGAAGTCACTGATATATTAACCAGGAAAATAAATGTTAGAAATAGACACTACTTGTGGGATTTAAGGGACACAGTCATGGCTTCCTTGGCTTCATGTAAACAGGGAGTAGAATCTAGAGTTTACACCCTTAGGCATGTTGCATGAAGTGGATTCCCAGTCCTGTGATCTGTCATTGGATTACGTGGTTTCTGGTGCCTGATGCTGACTATCAGAGTAACAGAATCCTGTGTATGGAATATTGCCTGGCCCGACTCTATCTTTTCTGCAGGGTGGCGGCAGAACTTAGAAGGACAGAGGATTGGGGTTTCAAGTTTACAAAACAGATTGCTACTCTGCTTTGTGTCTGCTTGCAAATAAAAATGTGTGTGTGGAGAACTTGGTCTGAGACTTGCTTTCATTACATCCTAACAGGGGTGATGCTGGAAACTGGCTAATTCTCACCCACCTCAAACCTTCCTCTGGCTGCTATTCTCTAAGCTGGATCCCACTTAGTTTGGTTTTCAGATGCTTGAAAGAGCTACTTCAAGGTCAAATGCAACTTTGACCTTTCCAGGTTATATGGCTGATTATACTGGTTTGGGCTTCCCAGGTGGCACTCGTGGTAAAGAACCCGCCTACCAATGCAAGAGACATAAGAGACTCAGGCTCAATCCCTCGGTCGGGAAGGTCCCCTGGAGGAGGGAAACCACTCCAGTATTCTTGCCTGGAGAAACCCATGGACAGAGGAGCCTGGCGGGGTACAGTCCGTAGGGTCACAAAGAGTCAGACACGACTGAAGCGACTTAGCATACGTTCACATATACTGGTTTACTCCCATTGAATGAGGATGAGCACCCACCTCCCAGGTGACGCAAAATTTAAAACAATTCTCTACGGAGCCCTGTGGGGCTCATTCATTGCTAGTTTTCCTCCTCTGCACTAATGTCCCCTTGTTATTCTTTTCCTATCCCAGAGGAAACACATGCATGTTTGTAGAACTGAAATGAGTAATCTCTTTATCTCTATTCTCCTGTTTCAGTTTCTCTGGACTGAAAGAATTTTGGAATTGTAAACTTGGCACCTATAATTACTCCAACTTATATCTGGATTCCTTGAATCATCAGAGGCTAAAGTCCTTTGGCCTTTCCCTTTGTTAGCACCTGGGGTCCTACCTCACCCTCTACTGGAACCCAGTGTGTGCCCATTCACGCCTCTTGGACTCTCCATGGGTGATGACTGCTTTGGCCTCTCTCCATATCACCTCAGTCATTTGCCTTAGACAATGCTTCAGAAGAGGGTATCTATTTAACCTTCACTTCCTTAAAAAAAAAAAAAAAAAAAGCCCCTTTCTTCACTGCTTTCTTCACTGTAAAAGATGAGAAACTGTCACAGAAAGGCTTTGGATGGCATAGCCAACCTCCCAGCTGGCCCCTGTGATCCCTGCCTCCTGCTATCACATCTTCGTGAGGTCCTCTTCCCACACTGACGCAGAGCTGGCCTGTGTGTTCAATAAAACAAGGCGGAAATGATGATGTGTGATTACCAAGGTTAGGTTAGGTTAGGAAAAGCATAATTGCTCCTGCAGGGGTCTTTCAAGTGGTTCGCTCTGGGAGAAGCCAGCTGCCCTGCCGTGAGGACGCTGATACGGTGGAGAGGAAATCACTGAGCCGCCTCTGAAGTGCACCCTCCAGTGCCAGTCAAGCCTCAGTGACTGAAGCCACAGCCCGATGCCTGACAGCAACCTCATGAGAGACCCCACTCTGCAAAAGCTCTCAAATTCATGACCTCTGTTTTGCTCTCACCATGAGAGAAACTTCCAGGCTTCTGCAGAGGTGGAGGAGGTGCTGCCACCCAGGTGCCTGCAGTAGGAAAAGGAGGGTGGGGTGTCACCTGCATCTTAAACACAGTTCCACCACTCCTACCATTCTGGCCTCAGAGGCCTCTCCCCTCAGCCCGAGTCCTGGAGAATTCTGAGCACCCTGCCAGGACTTCCCTGGCAGGCCAGTGGTTGAAACTCCGTGCTTCCAATTCCAGGGGCATGGGTTCAATCCTTGGTTGGGAAGCTACGATCCCACATGCTGTGTGGCCAAAATATAAGGCGGGGAGGAGGGCATGAAAGCTGATGGGATTTATTTGCCCCATTTCCAGCTTCTGGGTCAGCTTTCTCAGGTCCACTGAATGTGTGGCTACTCATCCACCTACTTTCTGTTAATAGCAGCAGCAGGTGCCTTGGATCACTGAATCAGGGAAGGTCCAGGTAATACTCGGGGTGTGCACATGCATATGTGCTCAGCCGTTTCAGTCACGTTCGACTCTTCACGACCCCAGGGACTGCAGCCCGTCAGGCTTCTCTGTCCATGGAATTCTCTGGAATGGGTTGCCATGCCCTCCTCCAGGGGATCTTCCTGACCCAGGGATCGAACCTGAATCTCTTATGTCTCCTGCATTGGAAGGCGGGTTCCTTACCACTAGCACCACCTGGGAAGCCCAGTATTCAGGGTGGGTATCATATAAAGAGAGGAAAATGAAGGAAATGTGCATTCAGCATCCCGAGATTCCTTCAGTCTCCTTCTCACCCTCAACCTCCCAAACAATCACTGGCAGCCAGACCCTTACCCTCAGGGCAAGAGTTTGCAGGCATTTTCTAAGGGGATCTGGCCAACACAAGAGGAAAGCCCTAAAATGACTGTGATGGTGGAAGTTCCCTAACAACTAGCTCAGCCAGATCCTACAAGTCACCATCAGAAAGTGCAATCGATCTCTCACTCTCACGTTTTCATTTGGAACTTTAGTTAAACTCCCTCACTCTAACATAAATGATTATCAAATAGCTGAGGAAAACCAAAAAACAATACGGAGAGATCAGAAACTATGGAGTAAAAAGAAAATTTCAAAAAAAGATTAGTAAAGAATTCATGGAGATAAGAGAAATATATTGTCTACTGATGCAAGAAAATGATACTGTTTTAAAAAAGAGAGAATTAAGAGAACAACAACAAAAAAGCCTCTTAGGAATTAAAAATATGACAGCATAAATACAAACTTGAAAGAATTTAAGTTAAAATTGAAGAAATTAGAGTGAAAAGACAAACAGACCAGAGGAGAGCAATAAGAAAAGCAGATAAATAATCCAGGAATTCCAGGAGATCTAGAGAGTAAAACAAAAGAAAACAAAACACCCACAGGAGAAGAAAATATCAAATATTTTCCAAGAAAATTTCTCAAAACTGGAGGGTAGATTTTCTAGATTTAAAAGGCCCAGTGAGTTTGTAGTTGTTTAGTCACTAAGCTGTGTCCGACTCTTTTGCAACCCCATGGACGGTAGCCTGCCAGGTTTCTCTGTCCATGGGATTTCCCAGGCAAGAATACTGGAAGGGGTTGCCATTTCCTTCTCCAGGGGATCTTTCCAACCCAGGGATCAAAACTATGTCTCCTACACTGGCAGTCGGATTCTGTACCACTGAGCCACCACGGAAGCCCTTGAGTTTCCTGTACAATGGATTAAAAAAACAAAAACAAAAAACACAAAAATCTGCACTGAAGTGATATCACTGTGAAATTTCCCAACATATTCAACAAACTTTCAGAGGAGAAAATACGTACACACACACACACACGTGACTGGGAACTGGAGTGGTGGCTGGAATTAGAATACTTACAGCAACCATACTGTGAACAAGGAAACAGTAGAGCAAGGTCTTCAAAATTTGGAAGAAAAAAGAAAAATCTGAGTGAAAATAATTTCTAACATAGAACTCTCTATGAAATCATGCTATCAGTCCAGTGAGGTAGAATACAGACATTTTTAGACAGGCAAGTTCTTACATAATTTTAAACTTCATATGCTTTCTGTCAGGGAGCTACTGTAGGATATAGTCCATGAAAATGAGAAAATAAAACAAGAAAAAATAGGTCTATGAAACAGGAGCTCCAACATAGCAGACAAGTGAAGGGACCCTGTGGAACCGCAATGACAGAAGATCTCAGCAATAACCAGGCAGAGGGGGCAACCAGTCCAGATGAGCAGGTGAGCAGTCTCTGAGAGAGATTTCTTCAAAAGCATGAAATAGAATGGATACAATACCTGATATGAAACTGATAGAATCACGGAACACCTTTGGAGAATGTTCATACAACTGGCAAATATTTCAGTGCTGAATGAATGTTTAAGTACATAAAACACATGCACACAAACCAAACAAAGATAAATAAACAAGTAAAAAGAAAATTATTAACTCTAGGCATAGGTTATGCTGATAGGAAAAAAATAGTATATGCTCCATTTCTGAACAGCACGGTCATAATAATGTAAACTTTGAATATTTTTCTAATCAAAACTGAGATGACCCTACCCTGTGAGGACGGCAGCTGCCCGTGGTAGAAGCGAATAAAGAACTAGGTCCTCGTGTTTGTAGGGGAAAGTCAGCGTACAGTGACGTCTCTGAAAAAAGCAGGAGGTGGCGGGACTTACTTGCCATTAAGGTATATGCAGGCGGAGTGGAAAGTAGTTTCTCTGGGGAAGGGGAAAAGAGGAATAGGAGCCTGGGACCTGCTCATTTTCTTAAGAAACCTTGTAGAACCAGCATGTCTTTTAAGCTGTACCCTGCTATATATGATTTTGATGAACATTTAAAAAATAATTTAAAGTGTAAGAGTATATAGACAGCTAACGTGTACTGCTTTTTCAAAATAACACCTATGTAATTTTGATAAATAATATTTTGGGTGTTTACTTTCCTTTTTCATAAATTGAGAGGGTTGGACTAGACCCTCTCATGTGTATGTTTTTTGTATCTTTTTGTACATGTGTCTGGACTTGTGAACATAAACACACACCAATCTGATAATCAATAGTGGAATTCCCCTGATTATTTGATCATTAAAAATTAATTGTATTATCCACATATTCACAAAGGCATAATCTGATCCTACCGAATGAAGAACAAGGTGGTGCAACCATCTACCGATTTGTAGAGAAACACCTGAGGTTGCATTTCAGTCTTCCTCTGTCCATGTGAGAGGAGACACAGGAAGAGACTAAAGTTCCCTGCTGCTTAGACTCTGAACTGTGACGCAAGTATGGTGATGCGAGCCTAAAAGTTAATATTTATCCATCTCAGGGAGTTAAACTTGGCTTGAGAACTTGGCTGGAGGCTGGGGGTAGAAGGAAAGTGCTACAAACTCTGGTAAAGTTAATGCTTTAGCATAAATTTGTGTTAAAGTCAATGTTAATCTTGGTAGCACAGCCAAGTCACTCTCATCTTCTCTAGCATATGCCAAGGAAGTTGATGGTGAGTCCTTCAACTTTCGCTTCACTTTCAACAAAACTAAAACACTAAAATGGGGAGGGCCAGGTATGGAGCTCTGTACTAAAGAGAAATAAGAAGATTGTCCAGTTCAAATCTCCCGTTTCTTCCTAGCTTGGTGACTGGTGATTCAATCTCTCTGGGCCCTGAATTCTTCATCCTTGAATACTTATTTCACGTAGCTGTTAGGAGTATATGTGTTAATACCTGTAGAACACTGAAAACAGTGCCTACGTGTGTCTTCTCTAAAAACACATGTAAAGACCAGAACTGATTTATTGGGGTCTTAGATTCATGGCTGGTGTGCACTTTCATGGGCTCTGGCATGCTCTCTTTCTCTCTCTTTAACCTGGACTTTATTTATGTAACCTGGTCTTCAGAATAATGGAAACTCTAAGAAGAGAGACTTTCCCATGACAAATTTGGTCAAGTCAATCTCAAAAAGTCAAGGAACACATTGTTCACTGACCATAGTAATCCTGTTTGGCAAAATCTCAGGTTACATTCATTTGCACCAATGTTTCGTATCTGACGCTAGAGCTTTCCTTTGGATGCCAGATGCATTTGGCATTCTTGGATGTGGTGGGCAGACTCTGTACTAGTGCCAAGCCAAGGAGTCCAACGACTGGCTTAGGGACATGCTCTCATTCCTTTTTATTTTTCTGGTCGTCAACAATATCTGGCCTACAGAGAAGGAGATTGTTTGTTGAATTTAAAATGAAAAAAAAAAAAAAAAATTGGTATGCTTCTCATAGTTGAAGAGAAGAACAACCATACCTTACAGTTACTCACAATTCTCTCATCTATGACTGTAATCTTATTTTTCTAATTTTTTCTGTTTATACTAAAACTTTTATAGGTTAAATCACTATATTAAGTGGAATGTTACTATATCATTACAGTATGTGTAATTTACATTTAAGGAAATTAATAAAGAAGACTCATTGTAGGGAAGTAATACTGTTTAGTTGCAAGCTATTTTTTGTGTTAAAAAAACCCCCAAAGAATATTAATTCCTTATCAGATATATGGTTTCTAAATATTTTCTCTCATTTCACAGGTTGGCTTTTCACTACCATTTCCTTTGCTATATGCAGCTTTTTTTTAGCCTGATGCAGTCCCACTTGTCTATCTTAGCTTTTGTTGCCTGTGGTCTTGGTGTAAGATCCCAGAAATCAATGCCAAGATCAATGTCATGAAGGTTTTCTGTCATATTTTGGAGTTTTATAGTTTCAGGTCTTAGGTTTACATCTTTAGTCCACTGTGAGCTGATTTTGTGTATGGTATAAGATAAGGGTCTAATTTCCTTCTTTTGCATGTGGATATCCAGTTTTCCCAACTGTCTTTTCCTCATTGTGTATTCTTGGCATCCTTGTCAAAAATCAGTTAAATTTATGCTACAGACTATAGGTCTGTGTGCCCGAAAGAATGGGATTGTGCATGTGTGTGTACTCAGCTGCTTCAGTCGTGTCCGACTGTGACCCCATTGACTGTAGCCCTGTCCATAGGATTCTCTAGGTAAAAATCCTGGAGTGGGTTGCCATACCCTCCTTCAAGGGATCTTCCTGACTCAGGGATTGAGTCTCCTGTGTCTCCTGCATTGGCAGGAGGATTCTTTATCCATTGAGCTACCTGGGAAGCCCCCCAAATGGGATTAGTGCCTTTATAAAAGAGACCCCAGAAAGCTCCCTTGTGCCTTATGCCACCTGAGGTTACAGCAAGAACATAGTTCTCTATGAACCAGGAAGTAAGATCTCACCAAATGTTGAATCCCAACACCTTGATCTTGGATTTCCCAGCCTCCAGAACTGTGAGAAATACATTTCTGTTTTTTACAAGTCACCCATTCTATGGTATTCTGTTACAGCATCTTCGATGGACTAAGATTCCATGTAGTTATAAACTTATTTCTGGGCTTTTATTTTTTTCCATTAGTCTGTACGTGTTTTCAGTATCAAACTGTTTTAGTTACTGCAGCTTTGTGATACCTTTTGAAATCAGAAACTGTGATATCTCATGTCTTTTCTTTCTCAGGTTTGCTTTGGCTCTTCTGGGTCTTTTGTGGCTCCATATGAATTTTAGAATTGTTTCTTTTTCTGTAAAAACATTGAGATTTTGATATTTTGACAGATGTTGCACTGAATCTGTAATCACTTTGGGTGATATGGACATCTTAACAATATTAGGTCTTCCAATCCATGAACATGAGATGTCTGTTAATTTCTGTCTTTATTTCTTTCATCAATGTTTTATAGTTTTCAGTGTACAGTTCTTTCACCTCCTTGGTTAAACTTATTCCCATACAAATAAAGTATTTTATTCTTTTTGATGCTACTTCAACTGGGATTGTTTTCTTAATTTTCTTTTTGGATAATCTGTTTTCAGCACATAGAAATGCAGCTGGTTTTGTATGTTGATTCTGTATCCTGTGACTTTACTGAATTCCTTTATTAGTTTTAATTTGCATGTGTGTGTGTGTAAAATCTTCAGGCTTTTCTACATGTAAGATCCTGTGGATTTTTATAATCATTTCATAAATGCTGTTAGACAACAGGTTATTAGAGAAAACTTATATCCTGAATTAAATGAGAATAAAAATATTTGGAGGGAAATACAAGTGAATATTTACCTAATTAAAGAATAAGGAAGACTTTTTTTTTTTTTGGTTACTAAAGTTCTTGGAAAAACATAAATAAAAGATTAATAAGTTACATAAAAAGCAAACATTTTTCACCTTAAAATGTGAAAAACTACAAAGATCAAATGAAACATTTGTGACAGATGATAAAGGGTCACTATCTTTAAAAGGGTTCATAATTCAGTAGGATATTTATTAAAGATATCAGCAACAAAGGACAAGACCAACTGATTAAGAAGTGAATAAATATTAAAGACAATGAACATGAAAAATTATTCAGAGTTAAAGAAAAGACTGAATCCTGATGAATATTGCTTAATGTAAAAAAAGCATCTATCCTAATAAGTTGGTTTAGTAATAAATATGTGAGACCTCTTATTTGAAAAACAAAAAACCGATCAATCAAATACATAAACAGAAGTGAGTGTGGTAATGAAGCAGGTAAAGAGTTTCAGTGAGCAAGGATTGCCCAGCAGGGTTAAATGACACTCAAGGGTCAGGGGAGCAAAGGACTGTAATGCCTCCCAAGTTCAGCACCAAGAAGGTAACTGATGACCTTGGCAAAGGCAGTTTTGGTGCAGGGGTGAATCTGGAAGCTAGACTGCTATGGGTTACCCAGCTTCCTCAGTAGGTGAAGAAGTGGAAACGTTACCCATAAAAACTCTAGAAGGAAACCGGTTGTGAAAGGAAGTGAGAGAGAATGAGAAAGAGGAAAGTAGGATTAAAGGAAGGTTTGCTTAAGTTGGGAGTTTTCAAGCTGTTTGGCTATGCTGGTTGGAGACAGTGGGAAGAAAGGGAGGAGTTGAAGACAGAGGAAAGAGAGAGGATTATGACTGGAATAAGGTCTGTTCGCAGGCGGAAGGGAATGATGGAGGGTCAATCTGCCTCAGACAGGAGATGATGAGAAATGAGATGGACCTGTGCTGAGTGTCTTCATTTTATGTCTTCCTGTTCTGCAGAGGCTAGAGAGCAGAAAAGAGTTCCCAGCCTCACTCGAAGTAGGGTTCCCAGATCCACTTAGATTCAGGCAATCCTATGCAAGAAGGGGGGCTTCCCACGTGGCACAGTGGTAAAGAATCCACCTGCAATGCAGGAGACACAAGTTCAGTTCCTGGGTTGGGAAGATTCCCTGGAGTAGAAAATGGCAACCCACTCCAGCATCCTTGCCTGGGAAATCCCATGGATAGAGGAACCTGGTGGGCTACAGTCCATAATGTTGCAAGAATCAGACACAACTGAGCAACTGAGCACCCATGCATGCAAGATGAGACAGGGAGAAGGAAGGGAGGCAGAGGCTGTACTTCAGCTACTTCTGCTTTTTCTGCTGGTAAACCCCACAGGGAT
Organism: Bos mutus; assembly: GCF_027580195.1. NCBI lineage: Eukaryota > Metazoa > Chordata > Mammalia > Artiodactyla > Bovidae > Bos > Bos mutus. The sequence continues at coordinate 56,864,341 of NC_091622.1, read as the reverse complement.
GCACTGGGTTTTCCGTTAGCAGTGTCCCAGCAGCCTGGTGCTTTATGGACGTCAAGAGGCAGAACGTGGGGCATTGGATTCTTGTCTGTGCAGACCCGAGTCACGGTGTGCGTCTAGGGCCATCGTTCACGGCAGCTCACAGGCTAACCCCAGCTAAGGTAGTGTTCCGCTGACCATTTCCAATTCCCCCTCATTTTGGTTGTGTAGGAGGAGGCAGCTCCCTGGGAGGGTTAGTTGTATGGTGGTATTTGTTGTCTTGGTGTTACTGAGCCTGCTACTCAAGCCTTTCTGGGGATATTGTAAGCATTCGATTCCTTGTATTAAATTTCCTTTTGCTTGAAATGGCTAAGTAGTTTCTGTTTCTTGATTGAGAGGGACATCTCCTTTTGTATCGAGAGGGAAGGAAAAATGGATGTACATGTAGATAAATGTGTGTGTGTGTGTGTGTGATGAAAATCTCCCCAAATGCAGGAGTTTTTAAGCTATGGTGTTATAGAGTCTCAAGGAGTTCCTGGATAGGGTTCAAGGCATCAGTAAACTTAAATGAGTAAAAGCCATATCTCCTTCTTTCCGAATCTCTAACTTAAATTTAGTATTTTCTTCAATTCTGAATGTAGGCATCACACTACAGCATTGCTGGCAGTTCCTGTGACTTCACCCCTAACAGAAAACAGGCATTTTCACAATGTTTTAGAGCTGTTGTAGATCCCAAACATTGTTTATGCTCATAACTATGGTATTTACTAGACTCCTGCTAGATCTTGTTCTATAATACATTTATAAAGATACACACACTGATGTTTTTCCAAAGAAGACATCAGATGACTAACAGGCACATGCAAAGATGCTCAACAACACTAATTATTAGAGAAATGCAAGTCAAAACAACTATGAGATATCACCTTACACCTGTCAGAATGGTTATCATCAAAAAATCTACAAATAACAAATGTTGGAGATGTGGAGAACAGGGAATCATCACACACTGTTGGTGGGAACACAGATTGGTAGCACACTATGGAAAAACAGTATAGAGGCTCCTCAAAAAATTAAAAATAGAGTAATCAAATTATCCAGCAATTCTACTCCTAGGTATGTATACAAAAACCCCCAAAAAACAAAAAAAAAACAAAGAGCAAAAAGAAAACAAAAATTTGAAAAGATACATGGCACCCCAATATTCATAGCAGCATTATTTACCATAGCCAAGATATGGAAGCCACCCAAGTATCCATAAACAGATGAACAGAAAAAGATGTATATACATACATCCACATACACATATACACATAATGGAATATCACTCAACCATAAAAAAGAATGAAATTCTTTCATTTGCCACAATCTGGATGGACCTAGCGAATATTATACCTAGTGGAGTAAGTCAGAGTTAGGAAATCCTATATATCATTTATATGTGGAATCTCAAAAATAATATAAATGATCATATATGCAAAACAGAAACAGACTCACAGATCTAGGGTATGGGATTAAGAGATACAAACTGCTGTGTATAAAACAGATGAGCAACAAGGATATACTGTATAGCATAGGGAACTACAGCCATTGTCTTATAATAACTTTTAATGGAGAATATAATCTGTAAAAATAATCATTATTCTGTATACCTGAAACAAATATTGTAAATGAACTGTACTTCAATTTTAAAGAATGGAATATAAAAAATAAAACACAGTATTATATCACAATTTTTAACGTCTTTTGTTTTGCCTGTAGAGTTTCTAAACTTTGGCACTAGTGATATTTTAGGATGGATACTTCTTTCTCTGGGGGGACTGTTTTTGCGCTGCAGGGTGACTGAGGGCCTTGACTATGCTAGTAGCTCTCTTCCTGATCACATGACCATCACAGATGCCGTCACCTGGGGGCAAAAGTGACCCTGGCTGGGAGCCACTACTCTGCCTGAAGGAGAGAGGGCTTAAAAAATGGATGCACCAGAGGATGGGAAACAGAAGTGACTGAAGAAACATACAATTGAGTGATGTTAGGGGACCAGATGAAATCAAATGTGGTCATCCTTTAGTATCCTTTGGGCCATCCAGGACCCTGCTGCTGCTACTGCTGCTAAGTCGCTTCAGTCATGTCCGACTCTGTGCGACCCATAGACAGCAGCCCACCAGGCTTCCCGTCCCTGAGATTCTCCAGGCAAGAACACTGGAGTGGGTTGCTATTTCCTTCTCCAATGCACTGTGGATATTAAAATCCAAGGACACTCAAGTCCTTTACATAAAATGGTAGAATATTTGCATAAGCTATACACACTCTCTCAATCATCTCTAGATTATAATATCTAATACAACATAAATACTATGCAAATAATTGCAAATACAATGTAAATAGTTGCTAGTGTGTGGCAAATTCAAATTTTCCTTTTTGGAAATTTCTGGAACTTACTTTTTTCAAATTTTTTAATCTGTAGCTGGTTAAGTCCATAGATGCAGAACTTGCAAATATGGAGGGCTAAATGAACAGAGGAGCCTATGGGTGAGAGAAGAGGTTTTCAGGGTTTTATTTTTCCTACATGAATATTCAAATGACGGACAGTCTGCCACCAATAGCATATGTGATGCAGGTGCCAACTTACAAATGAGATGGGCTGGAATTACCTACAATGTCCAAAGTACTGTTTCTTCCACTGATCGAAAATGCTAACATGTCTTAACATGCTGGTTGAAAAACACACTTTCTTGAAGCAGAAGGATAATGGAGAACATTTAGAACCTAAAAATAACTGTTATTGCCCCTTGTTCTGCTACCGTCCAGAACAACAGCAACAAGAAGCAGGCTGGGCATATTTTGGACTTGAATGGATTTGGAGGTTGCTGCTCTAAGATTGGGCCCAGCAGGCACGGCTATGAAGAATATGGAGCAACCCTATCGTTTGGCAATGTGACTCCTAAGTATTTACCTAGGAGCAATGAAAATATATATCTGTATAAAATCTTGTCCAAGAGTGTTGACAGCATCTTTATTCAGAGTAGCCCCAAACTGGAAATAACACAAATGTCCATCAACAGTATACCTGTGGTGTGGTCATACAATGAAATACTATCAAGCAAGAAAAATGAATGGACTGTTGATATATGCAACAACATGGATGAAACTCAAAAACATGTTGAGTAAAAGCAGCTGTACACAAAAGGGGGAATACATTCGTACGGACTGTGTGATTCATTTATATAAGTTTTAAGTAGGCTACATTCATCCATGGCAATTAAAAAAATCAGAATATTGACTGGTTCCATCAGGGTGGGGACGAGAACTGGTTGCAGAGAGGCATGGGAAATTTTCCTTGGTGAGGATGTTCTATTTCTCGAGGATGAGTTGGGTTATACAGTTGTACGCAGTTGCCAAAACTCACCAAGTTGTACACTTGGATTTGTACATTCCACTACATGTAAATTACAAGAGAAGAAGGAGAAGGAAGAAGAGGGGGGAAAGTGAAGGAGAAGAGGAGAAAGAGAACGGTAAATAAAAACTGAACTTACAGTCAACAAAACACATACTGAAATGTTTGAAATGAAGTGAGGTCTGCAATATACTCTGAAATGTAGTCCCCCCTGCCCCGCCCCGCCCCGCCCCGTGAAAAAAGGGTGGGGGATTGGTAGATAGCCAGGTGGTTAGTATGTGAGTTTTAAAAAGACACAAAATGTGAATTGTAGATTCTAGATGGTGGGATGTGCAATTCTTTAAACTTTTCTGTAACTTGAAAACTTCACACTAAACAATGTGAGTGTATGGCAGAGCATCTCTTTTTGCCTTTTTGGATTATTTCATTAACTGTTGGGCCAAAAAAGAGACTTGGAAATAAGGAAAGCATTTCATATAGTTCTTGTTCTATTTTAATAAATGGAACCTCAAGTGTCATACACATCACCTCCGCCCCTTAATAACAACAATCATCCATGAGTACATCGCCACCACCACCTCTGGATCTTGGGGCTGTCCCAGCATGGTGCTAATTACCTTACACACGTCAGCCTCCTATAGAGAACTTCATGGTGTTCTTTATTGTTTAACAAAAAGCTCTAGGCTGAGTCACATCTTCAGAACTTCCAGACAGCCAGGAACTAGAACAGATGTTCTAAGAGGAAGATTATGTCTGCGATGGTGGGTATTTTTAGCAGAATGTATTATTCAAATATGAAGGTGTGGGACTCTTTGTGTGTGTGTGTGTGTGTGTATCCAGGTAGTGAGCACATTTTAGAAAAAGATACATAGTATAAATCATAAAGTAACAGTAACTTTAATCCAGTTTTTGTAGAGAGAGAAACCTTGTTCCTTTTCTCTTTTTCCTTAAACTCCTTGTATCCAGTGCCATTTGATACTGTCACCTGGCCAAAGGGTGTGACAAAGGCTGCCTGGATTTGGCACCCCCAGCTCTTTCCTAGCTTCCTTTTCTCAATAAACCTTTGACAAAGGTCAGGGGTTTGAAAGGTCGGGTTTTTCCTTGTTTGGTTCGTGTTTCTTGCTCAGTAGAATGATTAAACGTCTCTGAGTGTCAATAAATAAGTGGTTTCGGTGAAGCTTTTCGGAATCTGTTTCCCTGAAGGCTGCTTGGTGGCGTGCCTGGGATTGGTTCGGTTTTGTATGAAACTGGTAGGTAAACATTGTAATTAGCAGGCTGCCTCATCCCTGCGGCTCCTGATACCTGTACAGCCATGCATTTAAGAAGAGGGCAGGGATAAAATATCTTCACCTAAAACCAGGAGTCAGGCTTTGATCTTCAGCTCCGACTGACAAAATGCTAAGGTGCTAAAGAGGCAGAAGCCGGATTTGAGCTAAAGGGATCTCAGGACCCCTGGCACAGCTATGCTAGCACTAGAAAGAATGTATGAATTAGGTAAATACCTACCAGGAAAAAAATTAAAAAGACAATAAGCCAGCCTTGAAAAAAAACATATCAGTTTTCTGATTAACTTTACTCCGATTGGAGGCCATAATTCAAACCAGATTCATGAAACAGTGTCAGACAATTCTGGCTGCGTACAGGGGCAACGTATCAGAACTGGATCAGCTACAGTAACCCCATACTGAACAAGTTCAGGATCTCTGGTTCATTTTGTGTGGATATCTCTGTGTTATTGTTAGGGAGAGAAGGGTGGGTTCCTGTAAAGCCAGGTCAAACCATCTTCTTCCTGAGAAGTAACTGACTGATGTGCAAATCAAGCATCTTCTGCCTGTCCCACTGGGAAAATATAGTAGACATGTTTCATACAATGACTCAATTAGTGGTACCTAGGTTCCAGAAAGTAGCAGACAAACTTTGAAACTTAATTGGATTGAGGAGGGGGAAAAAAAATTCTGGCTCCTTTCCTAACATAAATTGTATATAATCAGCAAATCAGCAGGTAGTTTTCATTGGGTTGTGACTCATGTCACACTTAATTCCAATAAAGATTACGGGATGAGATTTTAAAGCTTGTCTGAAATTAGAAATGTAGGAAACCTGAAGGTGACTTTGGTAGAGAATATAGAATACAAAATAGTGTGCAAAATAATAAAATATTCACTCTTTGGGTGGGTTTTATGAATTGCTGCCACACAGCCATACTGTTTCAGCCTTCTGGTGGAGTGGGATGAGTGACAGCCTTACTTTTACATGCACAGAGTGGTTTTTGCTCTTTGTTCTTAAAGATGGGATAATCTATCAACATAATCTTTTCAGCCATTCTCCCAGGATAAGAAACAGAGAAAAGCTGAATGACTTGCTTTCTGAGCAGAGGGTGAAGTAAGAAGGGATAGTTAGGGAGTTTGGGATTGACATGTACACACTGCTATATTAAAAACAGATAACCAACAAGGACCTAAGGTAGAGCACAAGGAACTCTGCTCAATGTTACGTGGCAGCCTGGATGGGAGGAGACTTTGGGGGAGAATGGATACATGTATATGTATAGCTGAGTCCCTTCACTGTTCAGCCGAAACTATGGGAATGTTGTTGATTGGCTATACTCCAATATAAGATAAAAAGTTAAAAATAAAGAATTGGAATTCTAGTCCCCATGTATTGCACACACAGCTCGCTCCAACTCTGCATCTAAGAGACCTGGCCACACCAGTGCTGGGCAGTGGAACTGGGCAGACGTGGCTCAGCTCATCTAGCTCAGATGCTCTGCTGCTTCAAGCTGAAATGCTGGTCCCATTAAGTTATGAGAAAAATTGAGAAGCATTCTTCCTCCTCCACTAACATGTCATCTTCCAGAACTTGGGCATGGGGTTGATCAGAGGGATACAAGTGGTTGCATTTTTCTTTTCCTTTATTGGTATTTTATAGGATTACTAATAAGAAATCTGAGTAAGTAACAGAAGTCTTGCCCCAGCACTTACGGGGACTGCTCCATTGAGTGAGTTGAGGATGGACGACCCTTCATGACATGGGACCACCAGACCTGGGATATAGTGCAGGCTATGAATGCTCAGTGGTGGCACCAGCTCTAGCAGAAATACTTATGCTTCTGGGGTTGATGTGGCTTGATTTGTGTCCCTAACCCATAGCACCTCAGAACGGGACTGTGTTTAGAGAGAGGACCTTTAAAGAGGTAATTAAGGTAAAATGAGGTCATTAGGCTAGGTCCTAATTCAACCTAGTGTCTTTATTAGAAGAGATTAGGACACACAGGGGCTTCCCTAGTGGCTCAGAAAGTTAAGAATCTGCCTGGAGCACAGGGGACCTGGGTTTGATCCCTGGGATGGGAAGATCCCCTGGAGAAGGGAATGGTAACCCACTCCGATATTCTTGCCTGGAGAATCCCATGGACAGAAGGTCCTGGTGGGCCCCAGTCCATGGGGTCCCAAAGAGTTGGACACAACTGAGCGACTAAGCACAGCACTAGACAGGACATACAGACAGCACAGACTGTTGGGAGGACCACGTGAAGAGCCAGCAAGGACAGAGGCCTCAGGAGAAACCAAACCTGGGGACACGTGTCTCTACCGAAGCTTTACACACATGTGAGTTTTGGCTAATGTTGGAATCTTCCTCTTCTACACTGAAAACTCTTAGTAAAACATCTTTTGTGAATGATCCAGTTAATTTATTGATGAAGGTTTGGGGAGGTCTCCTCTAAAACACACTGTGAAGAATGTTTATGAAGAAAGACAGTGAACAGAGTTCAAGGAGAAAGGTTTTCGGTCCTTAGAAATAGGCGATTGCTTGCTGTAGCTTAGCATTCTTTGAAATAAATAACCCATCTGAGAAGTTGAACATGGAAAAATGTGATATTGGGACTAAATTCTGGAAATAAATGTGGGTGTGTGACGTAAAAAAAAATATTTTTGGTTTTGGAAATTTTCAAACCTACTGAAGACTTGGAAGATGAGTGTATGAACAGCCACATACTTTAAGAAACCTGTGTAATGATTTGATTTTGCTCCCAAAAAGCTGTTCTTTTCTGCTTTACTGTAATCAATGTAATTCTAATAGCGCCCTCAGAAAGATATGACTATGCAATTAGATCACAAATGCTCATAGTTCAGGAGGGCTAGACATGCTTTTGGTGAATAATTTAACTGAGAAATATTTAGGGCTCAATCTTAAATAAGGTACTACAGGAAATAAAATGATGTTTAGGGGCCACACTGAAAAAAAAAACTTACAGCCACTTGAGAAAACAAAACGCAATTCAACTGCAAAAATAAACAGCAATAAAAATAACAGATAAGTGTTGGGGGCAGAGGGAAGGCAGAAGACACTGAGAATGTGAAGAGGATAAAACTGTTTCTATTTATGTTTCTTCACAGAAATGAATTTCCTATGGAAAGTAACATATCCTGTTATCAATTAATTTCCTAGTACTTAAAGGCCAATTTGGGAAACTAATTTTATAAGGCAAATTATAAATAAGTACATCTTTCTCTTGTGAACACACAGCAATATTTTACAATTATTTTATTCTTTACTAGAAGGACAATCCAAAGCTCAGGGAAGTATTTGTTCCTCTAAGGGTCAACCTTAGTTTGGTGGACTTAAGCCAAGTAATTAATCCATTTTTTTCCCCTGACAAAGAATAGGCTACTATATTCACCTGACGTATTTAGTCAGCCTCACGCTAAGACATGCCCTGGGGAGGGTGTGCCTCCCAGTGAACTGGACCCTAGGCCTAGAGATCCGGGGAGCATTTCCTTCTTAACCCATTATTTCCAGAAGTCCACATGTACGTCTAGAGAAATTGGAATCAGGGAAATAATGAATAAGACCACAACTTGGTACAAATGTGATGCAGAGGGGGAGATTACTCCTAACAGGGCAAAGTGAGTGGGGGTGTGTTTTTAAATTAATACAAACTGTTAATTGCATTTGGCCACCATCTAATCTGTTTGTTGCTGTTGTTTAGTCACTCAGTCATGTTCAACTCTTTGCAACCTCATGAACTGCAGCAAGCCAGGCTCCCCTGTGCTTTACCATCTCCCAGAGCTTGCTCAAACTCATGTCCATTCAGTTGGTGATGCCATTCAACCATCTCATCCTCTGTCGTCCCCTTCTCCTCCTGCCTTCTATCTTCCCCAGCACCAGAGTCTTTTCTAATGAGTCAGCTCTTTGCATCAGGTGGCCAAAGTACTGGAGCTTCAGCTTCAGCATCAGTCCTTCCAATGAATATTCAGGACAGATTTCCTTTAGGATGGACTGGTTTGATCTCCTTGCTATCCAAAGGATTCTGAAGAGTTTTCTCTAGCACCATACTTCAAGAGCATCAGTTCTTCAGTGCTCAGCCTTCTTTATGGTCCAATTCTCATATCCATACATGACTCCTAGAAAAACTATAGCTTTGACTATATGGACCTTCGTTGGCAAAGTAATGCTTTTTTAATACGCTGTCTAGGTTGTCATAGCCAATGCAGGAGATGCAGGTTCAATCCCTGGGTCAGGAAGATACCCTGGAGAAGGAAGTGGCAACCCACTCCAGTATTCTTGCCTGGAAAACCACATGGACAGAAGAGTCTGGAGGGCTACAGTCCACAGGGTCAAAAAGAATTGAACACAACTGAGTGACTTCACACACACAATTATCCTAGGGCTATGGTGATAAATAGAACATATGCTAAGTACACTTACCTTTTGGTCTGTGCACTTCAGAGACCAAGCCCAGGTACTTTTGAGTCACTGCATTCTCTGAATGAGGCCAGAGAGGTGATTCAGTTTTGTGATTATTTCCCACTTTATGTAGTTTTTTTTCTTTTTTTTTTTTCTTTTTTAACTCCTTGTTGTTGAGGAAAACTGATTTTGCAGATTAGCCACAATCACAAGCCATTCCGGAAATTAAAATTCCTCAGGCTCTAGTTAAACATTATTGGTAAAAAGTTCCTGCTCACTACCACCTAGAAATCTATTCCACAGCATGACATATATAATGATTATATCTTTATCTAGGCTCTGCTGCTGCTGCTGCTAAGTCACTTCAGTCGTGTCCGACTCTGTGCGACCCCATAGACGGCAGCCCACTAGGCTTCTCTGTCCCTGGGATTTTCCAGGCAAGAATAGTGGAGTGGGTTGCCATTTCCTTCTCCTACAATTTCCAAATTTATATACAAGACTCAACTAAATAGAGGAGCTCAAGGAATCGATTTTCTAAATAACCAATTCATAAACACTTTTATACATAATTTCCTGCCAAGAAACTAGACAGAATTTCCTCCAACTTCAAGAATCTTATCCCTGGAAGAGGACATGGCAACCCACTCCAGTGTTCTTGCCTGGAGAATCCCATGGACAGAGGAGCCTGGCGGGCTACAGTCCATGGGGTTGCAAAGAGTCAGACACGACTAAACAACTTTCACTTTCACGTCAAGAATCTTAACCACTCCCCCCAAAAAGCACACTAGTTTTGGATGAGACAGAGTTAAATCGAAAATGAGAAATAGAAACTAGAATGCTGATTGTTTTTAAAATGTTTACTTTGAGCAAAGGATCTTTGTTATCTCAGTCTTTAACATGCATTTGGCAGCCTGTATTAAAATGGCTTATTCTCCAGGCGTGGACCACAGGTGGGGTGGACTTGGGTGAGACAGCAGTTCCAGTTTTACCACGCTTATTAATTTTGTTACTAGGGTTGAAATATGCAGCGGGGACAAAGAGCACTGTTTCTATGAACTGTTTAAAGGAGAGAGCAGGAGGAAATGTGAGAAGGATGATTTCTCAATTTTGTCTTTTAAAAGGCAGTCTCGTGGCTGCATTTCCTCCTAAATCCAACACTGTGTGTCCAACCGGACTGAGACACATCTGGCAGTACATGGAAAGATCAAGAAAGAGTTTTCATTGATCAGCAGACGGTCAGGTAGCAAAGCTGGGAGAACTGCTTCTGCTGATGTATCTTCACTAAGTGACAAGGCTGACCTTTGAAATCATTAAGTGTTGGTATTTTGATCTGTCTAAAAAGGTAAAGTGAGTTCTTTCATAAGGAAGTGGGAAAAAGCCAGACTAAATGATTATAAATGAATCAGTGCGGGTAGGACAATGAACTCAGACTGGTCAGATGGGTTAAATGAAAGGGGTCTGGGGACGTGCCAGTAGCTCTGCCCTGCAGAGCTGTTTTCAATAGATCTGTAGTTGGGTGGGGAGACCAGGCCTGGAGGGGCGCATCTGAGCTCTGAGGGGTGCACAGGTGCATACAGGCTGACACTGCCAGAGGCCCGCCTGGCTTCTGAAGATCCAGGGCGTGGGGAGGGAGCCTTGGCCACAATGATGCTTGGGAGTGGGGGATGGCAACAGGGCTTTCTGGGTGTCCCCTAGGAATCCCTCTAAGAATGATGTAATATATTTGATTTTCTTTTTTTATTTTCAGGTTTTTGACCAGTAAACAAACCCTTTCCTAGTGCTTAAGTCTTTTAAGGTGAATCTTCAGTTCTTAAAAGTTTCAATCTAGTATAAAACAGCAAATTATCTTAAACATTTCAACTTACAGGTCCACGGTCTGAATCAATTGCTCAGGGACATATTTTAAATTGGAGTCACAAGGCTATTCATGTTAATTAACAAATTATCTGAAACATTGTGAATAGTGTATATATTTAAAATAGTAAAGACAGACTTCCCCACAACTATATATAAAGATACAAATACCTTGGGTTTTATTTAGTCCATCTCATTCGTACTTGATTCTAAACCTTCCCAGCATTAAAACACTACATCGTAAGGAAATAATTTGTTTTCAGATGGAACCCAAACTTGACACTGGGTGCCGTCTTCTCATCTCTGTCCCTAAGATTCTAATTACTAGTCACGTAATTCTCAAGACCTCTTTGATTCTTCCATCTCCCACACGGGCTGAACTTGGCAACTGACCCAAATCAACACCTCTATTCACCATTTAACCCTGAATTCTCTGTACACCCTTCCCTGACGACAATTATCACTCACAGATATAGCCTGCCAGGCTCTTCTGTCCATGAGATTCTCTGGGCAAGAATACTGGAGTGGGTTGCCATTTCCTTCTCCAGGGGATCTTCCAGACCTAGGAATCGAACCCAGGTCTTCTGCATTACAGGCAGATTCTTTACTGACTGGACTGTGAGGGAAGCCCACAAGTGTGCACAGACCTGCCAACAGACTCTGCATCAACACCCTTCTTCTGATGGATAATAGGTGGCAGATGAATAGGGGCTGGTCACAGAAGAAGAACTAGAACCTGGAGAAAGAAATGCAATAGTAGAATAGAAGTCAGAGGAAAGAGAGAATTTCCAGAAGGAAGGTATCATTAACATCAGTAGTTTGAAATGCAGCAGGGAAGTTTGTAAAGTAAAGGGATGAAACAGGACCATTAGGTTAGATGGTCATATACTTAAATTTAAGATTCAAATTGCATCAGTGAGATTTTCATGTCATTGTATGGGTAGAAATCAAAGAGCGACATAGGAAGAGTGAGCTAGAAGTGAGAAATTTGGAATTGCATTTCAAGGCAGCAACAACTCAAGAATTAAGATCTTTTAATTTAAGTTTGTATTTTAATAAGGGGTAAAGAGAGGCAGGGAAGAAGTAGATAGAGTAAGAGAGAGGGAGTGAAAGATATGGAGTGGTAACCAAAAAGTGGAAGAAAGAGGTTCAATGGGAAGAGATATTTATTCTATATTTTAATTTTAAAAATAGATCTGAGTGTGTTTGCTGAGGAGAGAGTTGATTCCTTTCGTGGGGAAGGGATGGAGAGCTTAGAATTTGAAGCTTTGGGTTGGAGACAGGATTGACGGGTGAGGCAGTGTACCAGAGGATCTCAGCTAAGAGATAAGGAGACCAGGTGAAAAGATCGACCTTGAACAGGAAAAGGAACATCTTGTCCTCTAAGAATGGAGGGAATGTGGCAAGGGATACCAAGGGAGACAGGTGTGGGCGTGGGCGGGGCAGGAAGTGAAGGTAGCCCAGCTGAGCTGCCTGAATCTGGCCCCCTCTGGCCAGCCTGGCAGGACTCAACACAGTTAAGTTCCTGGGAACAGAAGGAATCTGGACTGGGATGACAACAGCTCCAGACATGGCCAAACGGAACCATCAGAGGGCCTCCTGATTATGCAGTAATTCACATGTATCACAGGTCACAGGAGGAATCTAGAGGTTTCTCTTCAATTTTGATTTCTAAGGTAAAGAAAATCAGACCAGAGACATATTCAAGAGCAGTTACTGGTGACTCTCAAACTACAAACTGGGTTTCTTGGCTTCTGCCTCCCTCCGCTGTTATAAAAATATACACAATCAATTTTCTCTCTCTCTCCCTGGCTGTCTTTCCCTCATTCTTCTGCTTTGAAGTACATCACTTTTTCTGAAAACTCCTCCCTGGCCTCTCCTCCCTCTTGTCAAGCAGATCTCATAAAAGCTTTGCAACGTCCCCTTTACTTTCCTTTGTTGCACTTCACTGAACAATTTGAAATTCTAGTTTTATTTACGTAATTATTTAATGTTCCTCTTTCCCAGCAGATATTATAAGCCACATGGGGACAAGGATCCTATTTGTTCACTTTTGTATCCTGGTGAGCACACAGCTCAAAGTCTAGATGGAGTTGGTGCTCAATAAACATGATGAATGAATTTATATTCCAAGCATATAGTGTAGGATAGTTTTCAAGAATTTTATTTGCAAATTAAAGTTCTGCATTTGTGAAAAGATTCCACTGTGGGGTGGCAAGAAGACTGACCTATATATTCCCTGGGCATATATGAAGTGCTCAATATATATTTGTTGAATGAATAAGTGAATTTCCACACCAGTTATTTTCACTCTCTTAAAAAAAAAACACCACCACACTGTGCCTCCAAGCCACTGAAAATAATTTAAAGATACTACCTAAACATGAAAAGAAAAAAGTATTTAAACAAGTAAATTAAAATTTTCCAGTGTAATTTAGAATAAATATTAGAGTTCATCAATACTTTGTTAATAATCAATTTATAATGAAAATACTGACTATATAATTAAGGTAGCTTCTGGGATAATATATAATTGGAAAACCTAACATTTAATTCCTAAAGCTTTACACTTTGGAATGTCTCAGAGACATTTTATCTCATGACACTAAGTGAACTTGAACTTACCAAGCTTTAGGACAAAAATTCATGCATGTGCAAACATTTAAAAATAAAAGTCATCCCCAATGAATTGTCTACCACCTTTTTCAGGAAAGAAAATTCATGAACATATGCATGAAGATTAGTACCATAGTGTAGGCAAATATTTTTCCATGTCCCACCTCAAAGCAAACAAATGAAAATAGAAACTTCAAGGACAATTATAAAGTGTGTCCTAGTTTAAAGGCACAGCATCCTTTTCTCCTTTGGTTTTCCTTTATACTCTTATCAGAAATAAATAATGCTAGCAGGAAAACATTTCTGCTCTTTTGACTGTGAGGTAATTAATCTTTGTCTTATATTTCTCGACTTTCAAAACTTTATAAAGATATGAAAATAGAAAGCATTCAAATGTTTGTTGATTATGGATATTAAGAGACATTAGTGAATCTACCTGGTCTAGGTTATACCTACACACCCCAACATTCTAATTCTTTCACGGAACTTTTAATTTCCAAAAGAGGCTATTATTCTGGTTAATAATTAAAATGTTTCAATGTTTAGGTACACACAATGTCACAGTGTTGGCATAAAAATGCTTTGTCACAGTCACTTGGGCAAGTTATGGGGAACACAGACGCTTTGTTAGTTATAGTATTTGGGGAAGTAAAGGAATATATGAATTCTTGAGTTTTCAGGGAAGTCTGATTTCAAATAGTCTATCTTGTTGTCCATACAAAGTGCTTTGCATTTTACTAGAAGATCCGGTACCTATATCTCATAGCAAAATTACCATCTGTCAGAAAGATGATGGCTTGGACTGCCCACAGTTGAGCAACAAGAAAGGTAACTCATCCTAAGTATTTCTGATGGCACACACAGAGTCCAGGGCTGGGTTATGTATTGTTAATAATCCCTCCCAGGCTCAACTGTCCTTTCATCTTGGAATTTTCTGACTCTTCAGATCTGAGTTCACTCACATTCCTTCCTACGGTATTTAGTGAAGGTCTATGGAAGGTTGTACATTCTCCCCTTGCCTATACATCCAGCCTCTACACATATTCCCAGTATTCAGGAAGCTAAATTTCTGCTTTTTTAAAGATTTTTTTGACGTGAATTATTTGTAAAGTCTTTTATTGAATTTGTTACAACATTTTGTCTGTTTAATGTTTTACTTTTCTGGCCATGAGACATGTGGGATCTTGGTTCCCTGACCACACCCCCTGCATTGGAAGGTGAAGTATTAAGTCCTAGACCACCAGGGAGGTCACAATTTCTGCATTTGTGAAAAGCAAAGTGTGAGCTTACTGAAAGGCAGACACATAGTTGACCAAGGGGAAATCATTATTTGTACTTTAAATTTATCCTTAGTTTCATTACATAAAAATACTAGCTTGCTTAATACAATTTAAAGGTATATCACGGTGTGGAAGGACTGTTGCTGAGGCTGAAGCTTCAATACTATGGCCATCTGATGTGAAAAGCTGACTTATTGGAATAGACTCTGATACTGGGAAAGGTTGAGGGCAAATGGAGAAGGAGGTGGCAGAAGATGAGATGGTTAGATAGCATCACTGATTCAATGGACATGAATTTGAGCAAACTCTGAGAGATAGTGGGAAGACAGAAGAGCCTGGTGTGCTGCAGTCTATGGGGTGGCCAAGAGTTGGACATGGCTTAGCAATGTAAGAACAACAACAGAGTTGTGACACTTAACTATTTTTGCTTTTTCCCCCCAATTTTAAGATAAAATTTACAAATGCACTATAAGGATACCTTAAATACTTAAAGCGCTGTAAATCCACGTAAGAATAGCAACAAGATAAAGAAAAATTGGTTTGAAAGCGTTTAAAACTAAACTTTATATAAATGTGTGTGTGCATAGAGTCTAAACAAAAATATACCATGGTAACTTAAAACATGGCAATGTTTAAGATATGGAAACTGTTGAGTTGAAATAAATTAATAGAACACTGCAAACAAGCTCATCAAATGTGCACAATGGGAGCAGAAGAATCTGAAAGGTAGAGGCCCATTTGGGTGAGGAAAACCAGATGCCAAGGGTAGTTCATTACAAATAAAAGTATTCTAATTAGCTTCAGGGGAGAAGGAGAAAAGAACCAGGTACCAAAGGTAGGAAAGCCAAACAGCCCCTAGCAGATGGAGGCACGTGACTCCCTAACTGCCCCTAGGTAACTCCTGGTTTAAGGACAAGGCAGACCTCTATCGTCATTTCTGTCAGCAGATTGTCATCCATAAGTGTCCAGTTCTCTGGAGCACCACCACGTGACACCCTGCTCTGAGCCCACAATCAGATTGCCTTTCTCTAAGATAAGAAACAGTCCCCAAAGCCCACGCTGTGAAGAGGGGCTATGAGAACAGTGGCAAGTAAGTGATGTGAAGACAGCTGCAAGAAATCATCACTGACTTCATCAACAAATACAAGTGTCCTTCCAGAGCCATGCCATTTCCTTTAGGAAGTTCAAGATATGGGTGTGCTGTTGACCCTCACTTAAATCCAAAGTCCATTTCCCCAGCATAACCAATTAGGCAGTGTAGCCAAGAGCTGTCAACTTATTCTTACTTGTGTGAAGGGGTCGGGGTGGGGGTTGGAGGAGCTTGCTCTCTGTGTTGAGTGCAGCTGAGTGTGTGAGTCTTTCTCCTGCTCTAATCTTAATCCTGCCTCTAGGATCTTAAGTCTAACTATTCCAACCATTGCTTTAAATGAGTGTTTTACACTTTGTTGAGCATGAAGGTAAACACTCTCTGAGCACACTGTTTATGGCAGGAAACAGGTTTATTCACTGTTGCCGCTAAGTCATATCAGTCGTGTCCGACTCTGTGCGACCCCACAGATGGCAGCCCACCAGGCTCCCGTCCCTGGGATTCTCCAGGCAAGAATACTGGAGTGGGTTGCCATTTCCTTCTCCAATGCATGAAAGTGAAAAGTGAAAGTGAAGTTGCTCAGTCGTGTCCGACTCTTTGCGACTCCATGGACTGTAGCCTACCAGGCTCCTCCGTCCATGGGATTTCCCAGGCAAGAGTACTGGAGTGCGTTGCCATTGCCTTCTCTGGGTTTATTCACTGGACAGTTCAATAAAAGCCAAGGTACTCCCAGATGCAGTGAATGTTAGAGGAGACTTTGCTGCAGTATAAAGAATTCCAGACTCTGAGTTAGCACAATCCGTGGGTTCTAGTTTTGGCCCTCTGAATAATTTAGGGTTATATGGTTTTAATTGGAGAAGGAAATGGCAACCCACTCCAGTGTTCTTGCCTGGAGAATCCCAGGGATGGGGGAGCCTGGTGGGCTGCCGTCTATGGGGTTACACAGAGTAGGACACGAGTGAAGTGACTTAGCAGCAGCATACGGTTTTAGCTAGGCCATTAACCTCTCTGGGCCTTAGTTTCCTCATCTGTGTAATGGAGATGGTGAACTAAATGACATCTAAGGCCCTTTTTGGATCCTCCATTCTGGAATGACTGTGGACTGCATGTTCAAAGGGAGGAGTAATCATATTGGGATAGAATGATCAAGAGTTTTCAGGAGATAATTAGGGTGGTTTGCTCATTTTCTGCAAAGAGAGATTGCAGGTGGCTCTGGTAATCTCTCCCTCACAGATAACCACTGCTAGAATTTTTTTCTTCTGGATATTATACGTGTTAATTATAACTGTTACTATTGCCATGTTAGGTGCCAAATATAATCATTACTAATTATATTAAAATGGAACATAAAATATGTGTTTCTTTAACAAACTTAAAAAAATTTAAGATATCTTGGAGATTTTTCCATGTCATCACATTACATCTCATTTTTTTTTTTTTTAAATCAACACAGAGTACTGCATTGTATCTGAAAGTTGTAGTTCATTTAACCAGCATATATTGACAACAAATACACTGTTCTTTGTGATCATAAACAATAGTGCAACAAAATTCCTTTGTATGCCCTGTCCAAATATTCAGTCTTGACACCTCCTCCCTCACTGTCCATTTCCAATCCATCACCAGGTCCTGGTGGTTTCACCTAATACCTCAGGAACCCACACACTTCTCTCCACTGAGTTCTCTCTATTTTATTCAAGTGGAGATTCAACAATGTCTCACACAATAGCCCCTTACTTGAGGCTAGCCTTCTTTAGCCCCATGTCTTCCTTCTAGCTTCCTAACTTGCAACCAGAGATGCAAATCTTATTTCCCAGTTTATGACCTTCAGTAGCTTCTCTCTGTTCCTAAGATAAAGACCACTGCCTTGTAATGTTTTATTGTCGGTGCTGCACTTTGAGGTCAGCATAGAGTTTGGAATTTGTATGTGTTTTCCCTGCACCCTAGGATGTAGATTAAATTAGTATGTAGAGTAAATTAGTTACTCAGTCGGGACAACACTCTTCTGGGATGGTTAGTAAGGATGTTATCAGATGCTTAGAATTCAGAGGTGGTTTCTACAAGCAAGTTAGTTTCTTTATCTGCCATCAGCACAAAGGACTTGACTAATTAGCAAATAACTGTTAGAAGTTATTTTTCCTCGGTGAAGTCAGTGTTGTACAGGATGTGTGGACAGGCTAGAAACAGTGTTGAGGTATCAACACTCTTGCATCAAATGGTACCTGGTAGTGATTCAGGATCTGTCCTTCCCAGCGGTTCCCAGGACATGCTGGTGAGTGTTGCCTTGTCTAGTTCTTGCTGCTTAATTAAACCCTTAGGTTAGCTGAACCCTGTCCCTAGAGGAGTGTTCCATTTGCCTCTAATGAACTTTCCATGAAAGATCTAATTGGAGAAACAAAAGGAACAGAAACGGGAACTTCATCCAGATTACAAACAGGCTGCATGACTGTTTCAACTTCTGCTTACAAGTCAGTATTACAACATGAGGCTAGATTGAGCCTGACATTTGCTTTGGGATCAGGTGTGAGGCTGTGGGGAAGGAGACTTGTACCCTCAGCCACCTCTAAATATTGAAGGTTTCAACATCCACCCCCAAAAAATCCTAAACAAGACCTTAAATAAGGGTCGGATTGATTGAGGTCAGATTATAGTATGTAACCTAAGAGACCCTGCACAATCGACCTTCTGCCACCTCTCCTGGTCCTCCTCCTGCTCAGGAGACTTCTGGAACACCGTACCTTGGGGGATGTCTGAGCCTACAGCCTGCCTTTGCACCGGAGGACCCACTTTGCCTGATCAGATCCCTCTTATCCTTCCTAGCTTGGCGGGACAGGCTTCCCTCAGAGAAGCCATTCTGGCCTCTCAGGCCAGGTCATGCCCCCACCCTCACAGAGCCCAGGGCAGTTCTCCCTGCGTTCCCTAAGGGAATGGATGATGATGCGTCCTTTTGCTAACTGCACCAAGCCCTATGGTACTGCCTCCAGGCCTGTGTTAATTACCTTTGTATTCCCACTGTCTGGCACAGACTATGGACATTTGTTCAATAAAGAGCATTTAGATTTTACGCCCGACAGCATTAGTATTTTTTAAAAAAATTTTATGGAACTAGGTTCACTAAGTGGAGTGAGCCTTCCATAATGAAAACACTTAACAGTATTAAAAAAAAAAATCCAACCAAACTCACAAAGTGAAGGGCGAAGGATATATAAAATACAAAGGTGAAGCAATGACCCTCTCTTTTAAATACTATCCACGCCAACTTAATTCTGTTGAAAACCCTTCACGGACAGGAGGGCCAGAAGAAAGCCACCTTCTTCCTCACTCACTCTGCATATTTCATAGTTTCCTTTCCTTTCAACATTTACAGGAGGATCATTTCAGTATGCAAATAAGTTCTGCTTTCTCAGAGAACTCCATTTTACTTTGTCTCCACACATCAAGTCCTTGGCATTCTCCCTACTTCCCACTAATACAAACACGGAATACACTTCACCCCAAACTTCTGTACATGCTGAGGTTCAAGGAGGATTTAAAACTACCCCTGGACAGCTATTTAAGGACATTTTATGATAAGGAAAGTTACATATCTAGTTAGAAATTCCGGGGAAATCCCACGAGTTTCAGTTAGAAATTTCCTGTTATTTCGTGTGGCCTTTGTCCAAGGTAAAGATGAGGTGAGCTGGGAGGAAAAGTGCATTGTTTGAACACCTGCCCTACTCAGACCCTTCCTTGCATCTTGTATCCCATGGTGCTGCTCTGGTCCTAACTAACCTCTCATCTCACTTTTGAGAAAACTGTGGGTCACAGAGATTGAGAATCAGGTTGATTAAGTATTTACTAAACGCAGACAAATGCAGCTTTACAGATATGGAAACTGAAACCCAGGGAGGTTCCAGGCAGAGTTAGGATGCAAACCTGATGGGGGTCCAGCCCTCACTCTTGTCTTTTCTGGGAGAGCCAGGCCTGACTCAAAGGGGGTCATGACCCGTTCTTCCTTGAGACTCACCTGGGAAGCATAGGCGACCCACTGGCTTAGTGAATGGAAGAAAGTACCTTGGTTTCTTTTGTTGTTGTTGCTAAGTCATATCTGACTCTTTTGTGATCCCCACAGACTATATATAGCCCACCAGTTCCTCTGTCCATGGGATTTCCCAGGCAAGAATACAGGAGTGGGTAGCCATTTTCCTTGGAGAAGGCAATGGCACCCCACTCCAGTACTCTTGCCTGGAAAATCCCATGGACGGAGGAGCCTGGTAGGCTGCAGACCATGGGGTCACGAAGAGTTGGACACGACTGAGCGACTTCACTTTCACTTTTCACTTTCATGCATTGGAGAAGGAAATGGCAACCCACTCCAGTGTTCTTGCCTGGAGAATCCCAGGGACGAGGGAGCCTGGTGGGCCGCTGTCTATGGGGTCGCACAGAGTCGGACACGACTGAAGCGACTTAGCAGCAGCAGCAGCCATTTCCCTCTCCAGGGGATCTTTCCAACCCAGGGATCAAACCCGAGTCTCCTGCATGGCAGGTGGATTCTTTACCACTTGGGGAGCCTAATACAGTTTCTTTTAAGGGTTCCCATAAACTAAACAGACAGTAAGCACCTGCAAACAGAGTGCGTAAAGACATCTAGAGGAACCAAACATGCATATGACGCAGTCATCTGTGAGACTAAGAGGATGATTCTGTTTCTGAGTCTCACCCAGTCACACCTGTCAGTGGAGCCCTTCAAGGTTCTGGGGCAGTGAATTCTGGAAATTTGTTTGGTTTACTTGTTTTGCTTTTTGTCTAATTAATCTTACAGGACAACTGCCTGTCCAGGATTGTAGTTTCAGTAATTTTTTTTCTCTGAAGCTACTTTAGCTTTAAGTTTTATTGATTTTTTTGCCTAGATGCAGGTCACACTACTTTTGCCCCATTAAACCTTTGATTGCAGGTAGGGAATTATAAAAACAACCCTCCAACTCTCTCAGTTTGTTGTGACTTCTTCACACCTTCTTTTGTTTTCAGGCTTCCCCCCAGATCCACAATTTTCATTTCAACTTGGGCTTCAGCACCACGAAACATTTGCCTTTTAGTAGCTCAGACAATAAAGAACCTGCCTCCAAGGCAGGAGACCCGAGATTGATCACTGGGTCAGGAAGATCCCCCGGGGAAGGGAATGGCAACCCACTCCAGTATTCTTGCCTAGAGAATCCCAAGGACAGACCATGGGGTCACAAAGAGTCGGACATGACTGAGCGACTAACGCGCTTTACCTTTGAAAGGAGAAAGCAAGCTCTGCATCAATAATAGAGACTGAACTCATTTTACAGAGCTGGGGGGCCAGGCTTCCATTCGTGGTCTTCTGTGGAAAAGGCAATGGCAGCCCACTCCACCCCACTCCAGTACTCTTGCCTGGAAAATCCCATGGACGGAGCAGCCTGGTAGGCTGCAGTCCATGGGGTCTCAAAGAGTCAGACACGACTGAGCGACTTCACTTTCACTTTTCACTTTTAAGCATTGGAGGAGGAAATGGCAACCCACTGCAGTGTTCTTGCCTGGAGAACCCCAGGGATGGTGGGGCGTGGTGGGCTGCTGTCTATGGCGTCACACAGAGTCGGACACGACTGAAGTGACTCAGCAGCAGCAGCAGCAGTGGTCTTCTGGGGCTGGCCCTCGGCCTGGGTTGCAGCGACTCTCTGAAGCTTCTATCACGTCTGTTCCTAGAACACATGGCTTCCTTCATCAAAACCAAATCCCAGTGAGGATCATAAAACATGTCCCATCAAGTATAAAAGAGAATGCACAGAAATTGTACTTAGCAAACTAATTCTTAATTCAAAGCACTGGAAATATAAAGCATGGTTTGTTGTTATTACAATTATCATATGGATTCAATGAAATAAGAAAATCATGCCAGGGAGGAAATCAGGTTTTGTGAGCTATTTTCAAGTTTCCATGAAATAGTTATTTGGAATCATCAATAGAAACCTTCAAGCATCTCTCTGAGTTTGGCACAGTGTATATGGGAGGAAAAAGTAAACCCAAACTTAAAACTGGATAATTTGGATAATTTCTGCCAAAGACCAAATATAAAACCTGCAGAGTACTTCAGTGGATAGAAGATTGGGCTTAGCATCAATAGAATCGGTTCAAACATTGACTGGGTGACACCCCTAAATCTCTCTGTGAAAGTGGCATAATATTTAGGTTGGGGAAAAAGTAATTGTGGTTTCAGATTGTGAATTTTAAATCATCATAACTAGGCTCAAACACACTTTTATTATTCAAAATAGGAACCATTACTATCAACCCATTTTTGCCAATGAGAAATAAGTTGATTTGTCTAGTGAACTCTTGGAAAGCATTTTCTGCCTCTTGCTGATTGAGGAAGCATTTTCCCTGCAAAAAGTTGTTGAGATGCTTGAAAAAGTAGTAGTTCACTGATGACAGGTCAGGTGAATATGGCAGATGAGGCAAAACTGCATAGCCCAATTTGTTCAACTTTTGAAGCACTGGTTGTGTGACATGTGGTCAGGGGGCCAGGAGAAGAACTGGGCCCTTTCAATGCTGGCTGCAAGCGTTGCAGATCTCATCGATCTGCTGAGCATACTTCTCAGATGTAATGGCTTCTCTGGGATTCAGAAAGCTGTAGTGGATCAGATGGACAGCAGGCCACCAAACAGCGATCATGATCTTTTTTTGGTGTAAGTTAGCTTGGGGAAGTGTTTTGGAGCTTCTTCTTGGTCCAACCACTGAGCTGGTCATTGCTGGTTGTTGAATAAAATCCACTTTTCATCACATGCCACAATTCAATGGAGAAATGGTTCACTGTTGTTGTATAGAATAGGAGACAACATTTCAAAATGACGATTTTTTAAAATTTTTGGTCAACTCATAAGGCACTCACTTATTGAGCTTTTTCACCTTTCGAATTTGCTTTGAATGCTGAATGATTGTAGAATGGTAGACACTGAGTTCTTCAGCAACTTCTTATGTAGTTGTAAGAGGATCAGTATCGATGATCCTCTTAATTGGTCACGTCAACTTCCAATGGCTGGCCACTGCACTCCTCATCTTCAAGGCTCTCATCTCCTTTGCAAAACCTCTTGAACCACCACTGCACTGTACATTCATTAGCAATTCCTGGGCCAAATGCATTGTTCAAACTGTGAGTTGTCTTTGCTGCTTTTTGCAACCCATTCTGAACCCAAATAAGAAAATCACTTGAATCTGCTTTTTATCTAACATCATTTCCCTAGTCTAAAATTAATATAAACAGCAAGTAATAAGTCATCAGCAAAAATAAAAAAAATAGTAAAAGAAGAAATGTGCATTAAAATGATGTATAACATAACCAGATTTATTTGAGAATGTACCAATATCAAATAGCAAAGTTCAATAATGCAAAACCGCAATTACTTTTGCACCAGCCTAATAATTCTACCTATACAAATGTCACAGGACAGTTGGGAAGGTCTAATAAACTCAAGAACTATATAAAGAACTGCTTCATTATAACTAATTGCCTGTCAAAAATTTATATATATATATATATATATACACACACACACACACAAATATGAAATTTACATGAGCATGCTGATTTGGAACTTTAAAATTTGAATGGCCTCTTAGTAAAAGTTTAAAAACTGCCACAAAGGAATGGGGAAAGTTGCCTGAACACAAAAACCTGAAACCATCATTACCACCAAAAAGTATCTTCTTTTTCAATAGTAAAGAATGCAAAGATAACACCCCAACCTAAAGTTTGCAATGCACAATTCAGAACCTGGCAGTCTAGAACCATCTTCACTTCCTCTCCTTCTTTCCTTAGAATCCAACTTAGCAACAAGTGTCGTGGGATAAACTTTGCAAGGCCTCTCAGGTTGGACGGTTCTTCTATTTCCCCATCCCTGCCTCAGTCGGAGCCCTCCCCTCAGCACCCTCACAACGGGATTCACTACTGCCAGGCTCTCTGGGCCACCCTTACTTAGTGCTGCCAGATCCGCCTTCCTAAAAAGCAGAACTCAGGATCCACAGAGATTCTATCCATCTCATCCTGTTTCCCTCTACTCCAAAAACATTCCCCTCCTCTAGTCTAGGAATTCCTTCACCCGCCCAGACGCCAGCCTCAGGGCCTTTTGCTCTTGCTGTTCTCTCTGCCTAGAATGTCCTTCCACCAGCCCATCTTACTACAAATCACTCTCCCATAGTCCCTTTAGTGCAGTGCTTCTCAGATTTTACCATACTTATGAATCGTCGTAAACATCTTGTTAAAATGTAGGTTCTGATTCAACAGATCTCAGGTTGGGGGCAAGACTCTGCAATTCTAACCACCTCCCAGCCAATGTTGCTGGCCCATGGACCCCACTTTGAGAAGCAAACCTATTGACTCAGGGGGAAAAAAGGGGGGGAGGAGGTAGTTCTTGGAGACAGACAGACATAGATTTGAATGCAATCTTTATCAGGCAAATATCTCCATCTGTATAGGGGGAATATTACCCGTTTTATGGAACTGATAGGAGGATTTTTTGACTATAAATAGATATTAGGCTTTTCAAATCTCTTTCACTTGGCTCCCCTAACCTTATCATCTTGTTCCTTACTATGCTTCTCTGATAATCCAGTTTATTTCTCTTTACTCTGGATCTTGTGTGTTGTGCTTAGTCGCTCAGTTGTGTCTGACTCTTTTTGACCCCCCTGGACTGTAGCCCGCCAGGCTCCTCTGTCCATGGAGATTCTCCAGGCAAGAATACTGAAATGGGTTGCTATACCCTCCTCCAGGGGATCTTCCCAACCCTGGGATAGAACCCAGGTCTCCCCTGTTGCAGGCAGATTCTTTACCATCTGAGCCACCAGGGAAGCCCACTCTGGATCTTACCCGACTTTATTTCTTTTAGCACATAAATCAAGAAAAAGGAATTCTTAAAGTTAAGTTTTGTTCTTACAAACTTTGAGCTTATGAAACTTAATTCCATCCTCCCTGCAGCTGAGTAGGGAGGGGCACATTGAGGGGCACATCAAAGTTCCAGTGCTGATTCGATCACTCACCAGCTGCGTCTCCTGCTGAATGTGAACTAACATGTCTGGGTTTCAATTACTTCACCTGTAAAATTCTGCCTTTACCTCCTGTGTTGTTGTGAGAGTTAGGGATGTTACATAAAGTGCTCGGCCAATGCAGCAGCATGCAAAAATGGCCACAACACTCTACCCCTCCCTGAATTCACATTCTCTAATGACTCTGCAGTTCTTTCTATCAAAAGGTAAAGAGTCTATTTCTTCATAAAGTATATTGGAGGAGAAGCACTTTGTGTCCATTTCAGCCTAGGCCTCAAGGAGCCTTGCTCCCGTGCTCCTGCTCTCACCCATGCTGAGCCAACATGTCACCAAACGCAGGGCAGCCTGTCATGTGACAGGAAGCAGGAGGTCCAGCTGCCCCAAAGGACTCAGCCAGCAGTCAGCGAACACCCAGAGGCAGAGCCACCCTGGTGACCGCAGTCACACCAGGGAGACTGGACAAGACCAATAGGTTCACCAGGTCCAGACTGCTAATCCACAAAGTCATAAACTAAATGAATGGTGGTTGTTTCAAGCCATTATGTTTTGGGGTGTCTGTTATGCAGAAATATATAACTGATACTGTATATATAAGTAATTTCTCCATAAATAGTGGCTATTACAATATTTGGGGGCTTCCCTGGTGGCTCAGTGGTAAAGAATCCACCTGCTAATGCAGGAGATGTGAGTTACATTCCTGGGTTAGGAAGGTCTTCTGGAGAAGGAAATGGCAACCCACTCCAGTATGCTTGCCTGGGAAATCCCATGCATGGAGGAGCCTGGTGGGGCTACAGTCCATGGTGTCACAAAAAACAGTCAGACACAACTTAGAGGCTAAACAACAACAACATTTGTCAGAAAAAAAGACACAATGTCAAAAAAATGAATTTTCCATATTGCTAAAAATTCTATTTCTGGATCAGTATTTAGAAAGATGGCTGAGCTGGAAACTAGGGTTCATAGATTCTGATTCAAGTAGCTTTTCCAATTGGCAGCCATATGACCTTGGAAACATCATTTAACTTATTTGAGCCTCAGTTTCCTTATCTGCAAGGTAAAGTGGTTAGACCAAATGACTTTTAATTTTTTGTTTAGCTCTAAAAAGGACTGAGGATCCATTTTTACCAAATGTAACACTTATTTCCTTGCTAACAGATAGCTCTGAACCCAATTTTTCTTTCTTGTAGACTTCAGGATTTAATCACAGATAACCCTTCCTGTATTTCCGTCACTGTTCAGCATTTGGTTGTGATGAGTTTCACACTTCTAACAGTCATGCTCTGGACCTAGAAGGTGGCCCTCCTTGCTGTGGACCAGGAACCCAGATAGGCAAGCTCATTAGGAATCAAAAGATGAATAATGCCATGTAAGTTCTAGAGGGAATCAAAGTAAGTGGCTCTTAACTCTTTGCAGGTGCAGGTGGACTTCTTTTATTAATTTCTAGGTTGTAATATATATTTTGGAGGACTGAGTTGTGCAGTGTGATTACCAGACAAGGAGGATACTATTTTATAGCCATAAAGTACAAATCAAATTTGCAGTTATTGCATATAAATGACCCAAGATACAAAATCAGTTATGAAATAGGGGAAGAAAGACTTAACACCAGAATTTTAAGTTTTAAAATTCTCTCATGTAGCGATTGACTCTGGGCTTCCCTGGGGCTTCCCTTGTGGCTCAGCTGGTAAAGAATCCGCCTACAATGTGGGAAACCTGGGTTCGATCCCTGAGTTGGGAAGATCCCCTGGAGAAGGAAAAGGCTACCCACTCCAGTATTCTGGCCTGGAGAATTTCAGAGACTGACTCTGGAATTAACAAGTAAACTGCAAATACATCCAAATACATGTTGTATTAAAGAGTTATGCATGTGGCAGTGACTAGGATGGTTTTTCTTTTCTCACAGGCATTCAGCACCTCTAACATACCACTAGTACATGCTCTAACACCGCCCTTAGCAAATAGAATACAGTCTTCCCTGTGATATATGGCAGGCCATAAGGTAGGCAATTTATAAGAAAAAAAAAAAGACTGTTACACCCACTTCCATTATGTTACATAGTCAAAAGTCAGGGTATTTTTATTCCTGGGAGGAATTAAGCTAAATTAGGAAATAAGGGAGCAACTGTTTATCTTAATTTTGCCTTTGGATAGTACTTTAGTTGTTAAGTTGTATCTGATTCTTTGCAATACCCTGAAGCGTAGCCCACCAGGTTCCTCTGTCCGTGGAATTTCACAGCCAAGAACACTGGAGTGGGTTGCCATTTCCTTCTCCAGCCGATCTTACTGAACCAGGGACCAAACCCATGTCTTCTGCATTAGCAGGCAAAATTCTTTACCACTGAGCCACCAGGGAAGTCCCTATGTGTATAGTTAAGTCTGTATAAAGAGGCACAAGGTTGTTGAAAGGGTGAAAAAAAAAAATCAGCTCACTCTGTATCAAAAACTTTCTTTTGTGATAGAAACGAACTAGGTGGGGCCCCAGGGTAGCTCCGTTCAATAGGGACAACATTGCAATGGGAAGTGGCTTCTGCTTATCTACCTGGAGCACATGTATTTTGAAATGACATGTAAACTAACTTCAGAGACTTGAATCATCTGGTATTTTTTGAGTTAATATCTTAAATACCTTTGCCCAAGTATCTTTTGAGTCAATTCACCCTCTCCTCTGGTGGGATTTTTCTCAGCACCCACCTTGCTTGTATCTTCCCCATTTCATTCTCACTGCAGCGGAAGTGAAGTTTCTCAAATACAGATCTGCTCAGCTTAAAATCCTCTAATGGCTTTTCTGAAGACTGTAAGACCCCTGAAGGCAAGGACTGTATTCCTAGTACCTGGTCGAGTGTCTACAAATATGCTGTCTCCAAGACCAGGTTGGGGTTTCATTCAATTTTCGAGAGCTGTTTGTACATGGAGTTTTACTGCCCATGGGAAAATGTGAGACATGATACCCTTTGCCTTATGTTAATACTGTTCACTGCAGCTCAGAAGAGTCTTTTCGAAGATGCTTGATAACACTGAATTAGTATTTGAGGTATTTAAGTCTTTGCTTGAGGATATACATTCACCTGATGGGTGTGTTGCAAGTATTCTTTAGGGTAGGGTCATTTTGGTGATATGTGTTCCTCTTGAAGATTCCAAACTCTTTGGGACCATGATTTTCTCAGATTAGAAAGGGGAGAGTAGATAGAAGATTTCATTTTCATTTTATTTTCTTAAATAGCATTCAGGTAATAACCAGACTATGAGACTGTAACAGGATGACCCGTCTGACTGGCAGATGGGTGACAGCTCAGGTCTGCCTGAGGATGAATCTATTAATTCCTCTTTTCTAGATACCCAGTAAGTCTATCTGCCACCAATAATCAAAATGCGTGCTGTATATGAGTTCTAAGTCACTTCAGTCGTGTCCAACTCTTTGCTATCCCATGGATTGTAGCCCGCCAGGCCCCTCTGTCCATGGAATTCTCCAGGCAAGAACACCGGAGTGGGCTGCCATGCCCTTCTCCAGGGGATCTTCCCAACCCAGGAATCAAACCCGCGTGTCTCTTATGCCTCCTGTATTGGCAGGTGGGTTCTTTACCACTAGTGCCACCTGGAAAGCCTCAATGCAATACCCTCAAAAAGAGAGAGAGAAAAGGGAGCTAGGTTCTGTTTTCCGAAGATCCGAAAAGAGTTCAAGATTCTGAGTTACTAAAAAGAACTGTAGAACTAGGGGAATCTGACAGTCCAGGTGGAGGAAAGTCAGCTACCAAGAATTGGTATTTAACTATTTGGAAATTGAAGTCCATTCCTGGAAGCACAATCAATGGGCTCCCAGGGCACCAAGGGCAGAGCAGTTCCTGGAGCAAGGAGGATAGCCCCTGCTCTGCCCTTGGGCAGATGCTGGATTCGGGCCAGAGCTTAGCTGGGTTGTTTCCAGGTTCAGACAGGGACTAGGTGGGAAGTTAGAGGGACTGTTCCATTCCTAGGCTAATGAACATATTTAGTTGATACTCAAGCTACTGTTTTGTTTTAAATTCCAGATATGTAAAAGCTCTTTAGAATCTAGCTAAGACTGGCCGACTTAATCTGTAGATGTCATTACACATCTAAATCTTCAGAACCTTTGAGAACCACACCCCAGGGTCAGATAGGTGTCAGATAGGGTCAGATAAGGTCAGATAAGCACCTTGAGATAGGTGCTTATTGCATACTTGCTGAATCAAAGAACAAGACCATGATGGGCACAGAGTGAGCCAAGAAGAAAAAGCAGCAGAACCCCGCCTCTGTCAGTGTCTGCTCCATTTCACCTCTGTGATCAAGGCAGTTTCCTATAACTAACTCTTCACACTTTAGTGAAATACAAGCTACCCCAGAACTTTACTTGACCTTCAGAGCCTTGTAATTGTTTCAGTGGTCTGCCTCATGACTGTTAGGCTGTCCCAGAGACCTGAGTGCTTAGCCTTAGAAGACTTTAACATGTCTCCTTAAAACAGTGTCATCTTGAGGATTCAGTGGGGGAATAACCGGCAAATAACAGAATCTACTGTCTTTAAAAGAAGCGACAACTTTCCCCTTCTTTCTCATTCAACTCTCAAACATTTCTTAAATAGCCTGTTTACAACCACCCAGTAATATTCACAAGCCATGGTGAGAAGTGCCATCAGTAATTCTCTCTGATATTGACAGAAAGAAAATAAGCATCCTATTCTTCAATAATTTGAACCACCTCATGGAACACTGACTTCCTCTAAATTCACTGGGCAAACTTCTATACCACAATGGAAAATAAGATGTACTAAATTACTAAAGGGAGTTTTTGTTTTGTTTTTAAGGTTAATTGCAGGGCTTGAGGGGAAAAAAAAGATTTTTGTCTTATATCTTTGGAAAATTCGTTCAGTGGTGGTTTATGAAAATCTCACCTCATCTGGACTCCCAAGGTCACTGAGACCCAAGTAACTGACCTGGGAGATATTTGCCTAATTATTAAATATTCAGCAAACCATGTGTGACCATTTAACCGTTTGCACCTGGGACCCGCCTTCAACACGCGTTGCTTCCTAGCACTGCCCCCCTCTTCCACCCCTACTCATCGCCACCCAGGGCGCTAGCACCCCTGAAAGAGCAAAATCCTGGGACTCAAGGACATTTCAAAGAAACAACGGCGGTCACCGTCCATTTCCGTTTTCCTTAAAAGAAAAAAAACACTCAGATGCTTAAAAATGGGGGAAAGACGGGGTTCTTAGAAATAGTGGGAAATCTTTTGCAGTTTTTCCAATCCAAGTTCTCAGGCACTCTTGAAAGTTCATTAATTAGAGATTTAAACACAAAAGTGTTTCGCACACCAATTAGATGCCAAGCTTTGTAAGCTGTCTTGGTGTTCAGTTTGGGGGAGTTAGTAAAAGTCCCCCCACCTCACCCCATTCTGCATTTTGCCTCTCTTCCAGAGCCTTTTCTTGAATGACCTGACCTTTCCAAAGCAATCAAACTGAGAATTGCCTCACTCCCACCCCCCACTTTTTCCCTCATGGCAAAAGGAAATAAAGACGTAAAAATACCCGGCGAGAGAAGTGGGGGCAATTAAGCCACAAAGCCGAGCCCCGCAGAAGTCAAGCTCTGGTGCCGCTCGTGGCGGGGCGGAGAGCGCGGGGCTGGAGACGGTCCCTACCTGGGGCTGCGGCGGCGGCGGCGGGGTCCTGGCGCCCATGGCTTCGCCGGCCTCAGGCGGCCGCGCTGGGAAACGCCGGCGGCTCAGTGCCGCCCGGACCCGCGGCGCTCGCAGCTGCCGCCCCGGCGCCGTCATTGGGCCCGCGCGTCACGTGGCCTGGCCGGCGGGCGAGCCTCCAGGGCCCGCGTAACCCTTTACCTGCGCTGCCCGCGCCGCTCCAGAGGGCTCCCCGAGCCCGACTACTGACTCCCCACACCCCCGCCCCGGAACCCAGGCTGGCCTCCGGGGCGCACCCAAGCAGAAAATCCCGGAGCTCGGCTTCTGATCGTCGACACCCAGGCTGCATGCCAGCCGCCCGCTCGCTCGGGGAAACTTTTTGGTGCCTACTTTACAGTCATGCTGCGGGGAGAGGGGAGCTTCCTAAGATGCGGGACGTAAGTGAGGAGATACATAAGTGCACTCCCTGGCAAACTGATGTATCCCCCCTTCTTCCCTTGAACTTGTGGTTTTGTTTCCTCCCTCGTTCTGGCAAGTGCGTGCCTGGCGTACGCACTGTCGCCTGCCTTTAAGGGATAAATATTCTGGGAAAGAGCGCAGATGCTACCAGGATGAGAATTCCCTGGGAAGTTGCATAGCCTCTCCGGCACCCTGGAGACCGCGGTGGGAGTTTAACGAAGTCATGCTCCCCCTGTTCCCCACTTTGCCTCTCTGTTCCTGGGGTGTTGGAACCTCGGCTGCCACACTCCGTCTACCATTCTGAGCTCCAAGCCTGAGCTTGTAGCCATCCACACACTTACGGTGGGTTGATTTACCCTAAAACAGAACTTAAGTGTTGGAGATTCTTTTCACCTGTGCGCCAAAGTGCGTCGGTGTTGGCCTTAACAGGGAAATCTGTTAAGCAAGGGCGCCACCTAGCTTGTCCTTTTCTCTCTTTGCCCTTCATTCGTTCATTCAGAGAGCGTCAGCATGAAACAGTAGGCTGGAGAAGCAACAGGGAAGGATGCCATTTAAAGATGTAATCTGTCCACTCCAGTGATTCCAGCGCTATTTACATGACAACGTTTGTCACACTTTACGGGGAAAACTCCTTTTTTGAATCATTCCACTTATGTAGTGGCTGCATGTTTTAAAATGATAGATTATTAGGGATGTTACATACTGTTTTGGGCTTCCCAGGGGGCGCTAGTGGTGAAGAGCCTGCGTGCCAATGGCAGGAGACATAGGAGACACTGATTCCACCCCTGGATTGGGAAGTTCCCCTGGAGGAGGAAATGGCAACCCACTCCACTATTCTCTCCTGGAGAATCCCATGGACAGAGGAGCCTGGCAGGCTACAGTCCTTGGGGTCGCAAAGAGTCAGACACGACTGAAGGGACTTAGCACACGTGCATGCTGTTTTACATTACTTTCTGATAAAACACTTTGTCCCCGTAAAGAACCATCTTATCCAATTTCTAACCCATGCTTTAAACATGTTCACAGGATGATGGTAAGTTTTAGTTGGTTATTTTGACCAAAAAGACTTGGGTGTTTATCTTGGGTTTTAAAGTATGTTTCCCAGACTAGCAGAATCGGCATCATCTGGGGGAATTTAGTAAAACTGCAGATTCTTGGGCTCCATCCTAGACATATGGATGCATGGGGTCAGGGAGGGTGAAAAAATATGTTTTAACAAATGAGGCACCACTGCCCTCAGTCTGCTCAAACTGCTGGCTAGGTTACCCTCATCTATTAAAGGCTGGGGGGATACTATAAACCACAGGTAGTGGTGTTAACCTCAAGTTACCAGTTTATCATGTTGATACCAGCCTGTCATGTTGATCCACTAACCCAAACCCTCTGATGTGTCCCGTACAATGTGTAATCTGTAGTTAATGCAGATCACATGGAATGCCAAATGGAGCTCAGAGGGGCCCCTCATAAAAAAATACAGAAGAAAAGCCTATGGTTTCTTCATGCATATGGGAATGAAACACCATGATTCACTTAGTTTTTAAGGTGTGTTTATGTTTTCATTGGCATATAAATTGTTCTCTGATGCTAAGTCATGGAAGCTAAGAAAGCTATTGGGTTGGTCAAAAAGTTCATTTGGGTTTCCTGTAACAGCTTGCAGAACCTAAACAAACTTTTTTGGCCAACCCAGTAATTTGAGTGGATATGCATTTTTTTTTTTTATTGGAGGATAATTGCTTTACAGTGTTGTGGTGGTTCAGTCATAATTATGCATATATTCCCTTCCTCTTGAGCCTTCCTGCCCCCTCCCATCCCACCCCTCTGGGTTGTCGCAGAGCACCAGGCTGGGTTCCCTGTGTTACACAACAGCTTCCCACTGGTTATCTATTTTACACATGCCACTGTATATATGGCAGTACTACTTTCTCAATTTGTCCTATCCTCTCCTTCCCTCACTATGTCCACAAGTCGGTTCTCTACGTCTGTGTCTCCATTCTTTCCCGTCAAATATTTGTCAACATAGTTCTAAACAAAAGAAGAGACAAACTTTTTAAAAGGTTATAGTATTGGCTTTGGAGAATGAAATGGCAACCCACTCCAGTACTCTGGCCTGGAAAATCCCATGGATGGAGGAGCCTGGGAGGCTACAGTCCATGGGGTCTCAAAGAGTTGGACATGACTGAGCGACCTCGCTTTCACTTTTCACTTTCATGCATTGGAGAAGGAAATGGCAACCCACTCCAGTGTTCTTGCCTGGAGAATCCCAGGGATGGGGGAGCCTGGTGGGCTGCTGTCTATGGGGTCACACAGAGTTGGACATGACTAAAGCGACTTAGCAGCAGCAGCAGCAGTATTGGCTTTGGAGAAGGGAATGGCAACCCACTCCAGTATTCTTGCCTGGAGAATTTCATGGACAGAATAACCTGAAGGGCTATAGTCCATGCGGTCAAAAAAAAAAGTGTCCAAAATGACTGAGTGACTAACGCTGGTGGCTGAGTGGCAAAGAATCTGCTTGCAGTGAAGGAGACTCCAGCAATGCAGGAGATGTGGGTTCGATCCCTGGGTTGGAAAGATCCCTTGGAGAAGGAAATGGCAACCTCTCCAGTATTCTTGTCTGGGAAATCCCATGGACAGAAGAGCTTGGAGGGCTACAGTCCATGGGGTCGAAAAGAATCTAACTCGACTGAAGTGACTTAACATAGCATAGTATTGGCTTTCATTATAATCAAGCAAGTGCCATACTAAGCATTTTAGACTTTTGAGAAAGAGATTACTGGTTAGATTCTATATTTTTAGCTCAGTTTTCTCCATTGGATGGATATATTTCCAATTGCCTGCATGGATGTCTTAACCTTTAAACTCTCTTGGTCCAACTTTATTATCTCCCTCATTTTCATCTCCTAACCTATTCATTTTACATTTGTAACTCTACTCTCCACTCAGTTTTGGTTGGAACTGGAATTAGAATTTTCCTTCTTTTTCATCACCAACCTCTATCACTGTCTTCTCTATCAGTGATTCCTGAAGTTACTCCTCTTAGCAAGTTCATTGCCACTGCCTTAAGATCAAGTTCTTATGCTTTCTATATCAGACCTTTGCAACAGTCTCTTTACTGGTCTCTTAGCTCATGGTCTCTTTCATCACTAATTCAGCTGACATAGTATTGCCCCAGGCATTCTAAAATACCATTTCAACCAGACTATTCCCTTTCTCAAAAACTTTTTAATGATTCCCTACAGGTTATTATGGGCTTCCCCAGTGGCTCAGTGATAAAGAATCCACCTGCAATGCAGGAGACACAGGTTTGATTCCTGGGTGGGGAAGATCCCCTGGAGGAGGACATGGCAATCCACTCCAATATTCTTGCCTGG
This sequence comes from Bos mutus, assembly GCF_027580195.1. Classification (NCBI taxonomy): domain Eukaryota; kingdom Metazoa; phylum Chordata; class Mammalia; order Artiodactyla; family Bovidae; genus Bos; species Bos mutus. Next base: position 56,829,939 of record NC_091622.1, on the reverse strand, counting down.
AGAATCCCATGGACAGAGGAGCCTGGTGGGCTACAGTCCATAGGGTCGCAAAAAGTCAGACACAACTGAAGTGACTTAGCCCACTCCAGTACTTTTGCCTAGAAAATCCCATGGACAGAGGAGCCTGGTAGGCTGCAAGTCCATGGGGTCGCTAGAGTCGGACACGACTGAGGAACTTCACTTTCACTTTTCACTTTCATGCAATGGAGAAGGAAATGGCAACCCACTCCAGTGTTCTTGCCTGGAGAATCCCAGGGACGGGAAGCCTGGTGGGCTGCCGTCTATGGGGTCGCACAGAGTCGGACACGACTAAAGTGACGCAGCAGCAGCAGCAGCACACATCGATTACCAGAAAAAGTTTAAAATCCCCACGTAGCATATAAAGTCATCTAAGTACTTTGGAGATACTTTGGCTCTCCCTGAGTTTGCTCAGGCAGCTTCCTCCACCTGAAGTGTCATTCTGACATTCTGACAGCTAAGTGCTGCTTATCCTTGAAGCCCCTGCTCTCTGTTGCCCTCTCTTGGCCATCCTTTTTGATCCCCAGTTGGGGCAGGAGGAAAAGGGAACTACAGAGGATGAGATGGCTAGATGGCATCACTGACTCCATGGACGTGAGTTTGAGTGAACTCTGGGAGCTGGTGATGGACAGGGAGGCCTGGCGTGCTGCAATTCATGGGGTTGCAAAGAGTCGGACACGACTGAGTGACTGAACTGAACTGGATTTATTTGTTCCTCTGCAGTAGCACCCCACTCCAGTACTCTTGCCTGGAAAACCCCAAGGATGGAGGAGCCTGGTGGGCTGCAGTCCATGGGGTCGTGAAAAGTTGGACACGACTGAATGACCTCACTTTCACTTTCATGCATTGGAGAAGGAAATGGCAACCCACTCCAGTGTTCTTGCCTGGAGAATCCCAGGGGCAGGAGAGCCTGGTGGGCTGCCGTCTATGGGGTCGCACAGAGTCGGACACGACTGAAGCGACTTAGCAGCAGCAGCAGCTGCAGTGTATCCTTAGCACCTGGCTTTCACGTTTAACAACTTTTTTTTTTTTAAAATCATAGTCTGTCTTATATGTAATTTAGTTGCACCTCCCTTAGATTATAGGATTCTGGAGGGCAGAGGTGTGCATGACTAATTTTTAAATCATCCTAGGCATAACATAATATCTTGGACATAGCAAGTACAGTGTTTGTTGTATTCTTGCTCCTAGGAGGGAAGATATTTATATAAACAGCAAACTTCATGTATATTAAATAGTCTTATGCAAATAATAATGATCCACTCCTCTACATTTTCTCTGAGAACTGAATTTGATGTACTACACATAATACTTGCTTCCTGTTTTCCTATTAAGACTGAAATCAAAGAAGGTATAACCTATTTTACTCAAATTTGTCATCGTGGCAGAATGCATACCCAAGTGAATATTTGCTGAATGAATGCCTCAACTATTGTGGTTATGGTTATACCTGAAAATTCTGGGAGTTTGCAAGGACCTCCAGTAAACTTCAGAGCCTAGTCTGGTCTATAATCTGGAAATTAGAGAATATTCTTCTAGGTTATTATTAATAAGTGTCTGCTAGATACTCAATGCTTTATGTGCTTTTTTATGTGCTGTGAAAAGGTAACAAAAAGAAATTGATGATGTGCTGAAATCCTGTTCAGCGATTCCCTCTGGACCTCTGTTTTTAGGTTTCTTCATTTGTACCTTTGGAATGTTTCCAGTGCCTACTTCATATGGCTCTTGTGAAGATTACATGGCTTAGAACATGCAAAGCTCCAAAAAGTGTCTCATGTACAGTAAGCACTCAGTAAGCATAAACAATTATTAATATTATTGAAGATATTGAACTGAACCTGCTAAAGTTGGGGGAGAAAAATAAACACCATGCAAATCTAAGTAGTTTATCCTTTATTCATACAAACAATACATACACAAGACTATACCTTTTTTGAAGACTGCAATAATTTTCTAGTGTAACAACTCTGTAACAAAATTTAACTAAATGTAACATTTATGAAAATATAAATCTCTGATTGGGTAATTCTTCCCAACAATACAAAGTTTACATAAAAACATTCAATATGAGCTATCAGTTGCAAACAAGTTAGGAAAAATCATTCAAGTCACTTGTTAAAACTCTATTAGCTGTTACATAGAACATTCACACTACATTGAATCCATCTAGGCATTTAATTCTTAGAAAGGTGTAGCATGGAGGTCCAACTGATAATGACAGGAATAAGAATGTATTACCTCCAAAGAGCTAAAAAAAAAAAAGCATTGACTCATACAATCAACTCCAGGTAATCTGTACGTGGGCTGAAACTTCTCTGGGCTACCACCTCCCTGGTTGGTAGCTAGACAAGGAGGAACATACTGGAAAAAAATCTTTTCACTGGGGTGTTTCCTATCTGAACCTCATCTCTGTATGCTTATGTGTCAAACTGCTTTCCAAAGTGAAATACAGCTATATTGGATTCCCTGTGGGTTAGATCATTTGTTTCTGCCATTAGCATTAACAATTAGGATGTAGCTCTCCTTTTTTCTCACATTTTTCCCCCACATCTCTGTGAGGTCAACAGAGGAACTATCACTACCTTTATTCTTGCAGTTTAAGAAAACAATACGTTTGGGACGTTAAAGATCTGTCTATAGATGAGTTCAAGGCAGAGCTGGCCGAAAGTCAGTGCCTTGTTCATTTTTCTGTCTTCTCAAGACACCATGGTCCCTTTTAAACCAAACCACTACTACTGATCACCATTGGAAAGTCATCCAAGGACATGCCATGAGGGGGATATGGAAGGAAAAAATCATGTTCCCCTACTGGGATGTAATATTTTCTTTTAAACAGGAGAAGTAGTTTTTAAAAAACATTAAATACCAATTTCATAGCTTCTGCTTTGAAACGGCTAAGACTATAAAAGACTCCAGAGAATCCTCAGGCAGAAAGGATAACGGATAAAGGAGGATACATATAGTGTATAGAAGTAAGAAAGTGCTTACAAACAGGACAGTAAAGAGCCTTTGGACACCCTTAAGATTTATGCAATATTTTAGCACGAAGACAGGCATATTCAGTTTGTCCCAGAGTATTTGGTCAGCTATCTGCGTTTTACACAGGAAAGAAGAAGAATGAGAATAAGTAAGGCAAATGTCGTCAGTATTCCACAGATGGCATGTTGAGAAAGCTTTCCTTCTAATAAGATTTACTGCAGGGATTTAGGAAATAGTTTATGCTTCCACACAACCAACTTCTATAGCACAGCCTTTTGTTGGTACAATGATAGAAATGAACAGGTGTTTTGACCACGTTTATAATGCCCTTTCTGTAACATTTTTACACCCAGCACAAACAGGCATTTCAAAATGGCATGAAAAGATTGTGATTTCATATTAAATGTGTTCCTTTGCAGCCCAGAAAATAGTTTAAAAATTGTGTGTTCCATGATACAGAAACCCTTGCATGCAGTTGTAATGAAGACCGACTGTGTATGTTCAGTAGCCCTGTAATAGCAGGAGGCAGCTCTTGCCCCAGTCCAGTCTGTGGCCTCATACCTCACATCCCTTCTGTTGGGAAACTGGGAGTACCTCTGGGCATTTTTGTTACATTATTTTGCACCTTTAGACCTTCCATCTGCAGACTGGATTGACACAGTTGTCAGGATCGTAAAAATGTAAGGAGAGATTAAGGCTGTGTTTAGTTATCCACAATCATTTGAAGTCCAACAGCAGTTTGTGTTCACAATTTCAACCTGTTGCTGTAGGACTAACTCCAGTCCAGATGGTCTGTGTGTAGCTCTAACCTTTCTCATCTGGACAATGGGATGAGTTAAGCTGCTTCTTCCAGTCCAGTTAATTTAAAAACTACTCTCTACCTTTCCGCTGATATAGCCATGTAAATGTGATTTCTAGAAATTCTGTCAAGACTTCATTCTTGGGTAAACTTTGTCAAAAAGACTGACTTCACAAATAATTTCACATTTCTGTACATTTCATGTGTGTGTGTTAGTTGCTCAGTCGTGTCTGACTCTTTGTGACCTCATGGACTGTAGCCTGCCAGGCTCCTCTGTCCATGGTTTTCTCTAGGCAAGAATACTGGAGTGGGTTGCCATTCCCTTCTCCAGGGGATTGTCTCAATGTATGAGAATGGCAATAATTAATACTGGAACTCCAGCATCTTTCCTGTCTTTTAAGAATGAATGTGTATCATTTGGGATACAGAAGGTATTTTTTTTTCCTTTTATGTGTGTATGATGTAGTTCTGCTAAGCAGGAAAAACATTTTGTTAGTTGTCAGGGGCATAGCTGTGGCCCCTGGATTCCAGGGCAGAGCACACCCGCTCGTAGCAGGAGTTGTGTTTCTTGGAGGGTGTTGACTCGTTGGGTTCTGAGGAGTCACTCACGGTGATGGGACTGTCTCTTGCAAAAACCTCAGTCGACTCTCTCCATAGACAATCCACAGATACTTTAAAACAGTAACTATTACACTTTGGCCTGGATGTCTGTGTCGCGTTGTTGAAAATTTGTCTGCTGTTTGAAGTGGCGATTTTAATTTTCAGTGCAGCATCTACACGGTCCACCACGGTGTATATCCCTATGCTGCCATCGTCAAAACCCACAATGATGTTCAGGTGCCGCTGGGAGAGGGCAAGGAAAGTTGGTGTTTTGTAAAGGGAACAAGCACCGATATTTTTGCCATCGGCCAGTCTCATGACAATCAAACTGGATATTGCACCATTTTCATCCTCTTCTTCCCCGTTTCGGAAACAAATGTATACCAGGTAGCGACCATCTCGAGACAACCTCTGCCTCCAGATGACCCCCGAGGCATGCACCACCCGTAATTTGCCGCTGTGTAAATCCAGCACGTTGATATTCTCATCTCCCCTGGAAATAATGCCTAGCTTTCCATTGGGAGAGATTTCAAAATCCTCTAGGTTTTTCAGGAAGTTGTTTGGAAGTTGCACACGGCGGCAGATCACTTCTTCTGTCAGACTCCAGATATTAACCGTCTCAGCCGACGTGATAAACACGATGATATCCGGGCAGTCAGGAATCAATTTAAAATTCACAATGGTGGTGCCGTCTTCGCAGCAGAACTTCTTGGTGATGCTTCCTGTCCAAAGACTGACCGCCAGCACCTTGCTTTTGGTCATGCCCACCACGAAGGTGTTCGCAGAGGTGATGAAGGCATTCTGCAGACTGGTCAGGATGTTGCACACCCTGTGGCCCGTGGCCAGTCTCCAAACCCTGGAGGCATTTTCCTCACAGAGAGAGACCACAAACTGGTCATTGTGTGTAATCAGCAGCTGAGAGATTCTCTGCCCATTAATTCGAAAGAGGTTTTCACCACTGCTGGTGTGCCAGACATACTGGCTGCTCTTATCATCTGACGTCACCATGACGTCTCCAGAGGACGTCAGCACGCAGTGCTCAACCGTTCCTTCGTGCTTGAACACTGCTTCAAGGAACCCGCTGCTGAAGTTCCACTTGTGAACACAATCCGAGCCATCGAGGGAGTAAATGATCTCCCCGCGAGCAGGTAACACCAGACTTTGGATGGGTTTTCCAGTCTTATCTATGTTGGACATAGCTGTGATTATATCTATGTCCCAGATGGAAAGAACACCACTGGTGGATAAAGATAGCAGCATGTTGTGGTGACTGGATTTCACCAACTTGACTATGGTACCTGAGATTTCCTGTAAGCTCGCCATACACTGCCCCGTGTCCCGCCTCCAGAAGAACACAGCCGAGGTGTTTTCCATGGTCGCAATGATGCAGTCTCCGTTCTTGGACAGCACAGCTGATATAAAGCGTTCATTGTGCTTTGCTCTGAACTTTTCCGCCACCTTCCACAGGCCAGTGTCTAAGAGCTCGATGCTGAGGGCCTTACAGATAAGAACTGCACTTTGGTCCTCTGAAAGTTCAATGCTGACCACCTCACTGTCTTCCCTGCGACAGTCAAAGTCATCAGTCAGCTGGGGGTTGGAGATGTCCTCTGTGTTCCAAACAGAAAGGCTGCCCTCACTGTCTACCATTACCATTTCCTGAGCTGTGTCCAAGATAAGAAGGAACTTCACAAACCCACCTGAAAATTCAGATGTCACTGTACATAACTTTTCTCCACTCCCTAGATGAAAGATGGTGGTGGTGTTCAGGTACTGTCCACAGAAGGCATACACACCGTCTAGTGAGCACTGGACGCAGGTCACTTCGTACCAGCAGTGGAACTGGTAAAGGGGCCATCCATAGAGCAGATCAATGACAGTGACATCTTTGCTGGCTTCGAGCCAGGCCAGAGCATGTTTGACGGACAGTGTAAATCCATTGATGTAGGTGGAGCCACTTCCATGCTTGGTCCCTTTGATTTCTACTTCAGACAGGAGGCAAGAATTTACATTGTCGTAAACCAGCAGGGTATTATTTGTTGTTGCCACCACGAGGTACTTTTCATCATTGCTGAGTTTCATGCCCAGGATGACAGACTGGGCTGTTGTGATTTGCCTAAGCAGTTGACGCGTTTCCACATCCCAAGTGCTGATGGAACCATTTTCTAAAGCCGTGAGGACTGTACTGGGGTTACAGGTGGGCAGAATCTCGGTGACATGCAGGTGACTAGATGACAAGGGAAGTCGCTCTGGGCTGTAGGTCACGTCCATGGATGAGTGTAATGGCACAATGGAGCAGTATTTGGGCCCATCTTTGTCACATTCTAAGAGAAGGTGTCTAAGTTTGGGCAGGGAGCTCACAACAGGCAGCAGCCTCTGCTGAAGCTCTGCGGAGAGGGAGCCGGGGAATGCAACGACCTTGGTTTTGATGCTGCGGAGGGTGCTTGCCAGGAACTTCAGCTCCTTCTCCTGCGAGTAGATGTAAGCCAGCTCAATGTCCGCGAGCACTTTGTCGAACTGGCCGATTTTGATCATGGTGTAAAGCCAGCTGAAGTTCATGATGATGCCATAGAGCAGGTCGTCAGTCTTCCCACACCTTGTCAGGTGGTACAGCAGCTCACACATTTTCCGATGGTTGACAAAAAAGATGTCAGGCTCAAGTGGATTGCACTGGAAGACCCAGGGCTGGTCAGGGGCCTGCCTGTCGAAGGAAGCCTGCTCCATGAAGTGTCTCTCCTCCTCCAGCAGGCTTCTGCTCTCCAAGTCAAGGCAGCCGTTCAGGTAGGGGTCTTCCAGGCAGAAAGCTTTCCTCCTGCCCCCTGACCAGACTCCCAGAAAGTAGTCTGCCAGTATGGTATGCATTTCATGCAGGTCGCTCTTGTCCTGCAGATATAGCTTCTGGGCTATGAGCTGCAGGTGTCTATTGGCCCAGACCAGCAGGGTGACATTCTTCACGTGTCTCTCAATTAGGTATCCACTGAGCCCCTCCTTGAGCTTTGCGATGTACAGATAAGGTACCCTCAGGGGATTGCTGGGCCTGGTGTTCTCATTGAGCTCATTCATCACACTGTTGTCCAGGGCCAGCACGTCCTCCAGCTCCATCTCACTCAAACCCATTTTGGCCATGGTGATGTAACCGAGAGCCCGAGAGACGAGTTTCTGCCCACACTTTCGCTCCAGGGACCAGAAGAGCTGCTCTATGCTTTCGTGCACGGTGACACAGAGGGAGGACTCATCGACGTCTCTGTGAGATCGCCAGTGTCTCACTTCCCTGAAGGTCAGGTTCACAAACATGGGCAGCGTGCACTTGGAGAAGGCGTTGTTCACGTAAATCTGCTGGCCTGACGTGACCTTCCTTTTGACCCGCAGCAGCTGGTGTTTGAGCACCTGGCTGCACATCTTCCTGTCCCGGGGAATCAGCTCAATATAGTTGTCTTCTTCATGGATAAGGCACCTCAGTTTCTGCAGGATCCCATGTTTGTTGGGCAGTGTGGAGAGGACGATCCGGACGAAGCGGGGAAGGTGCACGGGAAGCCACCAGAGCTTCCGGGCCTCGTCGCTTTCTGAGAGCTGCTCCAGGGCATCGAATATGACCACGAGAGGTCTCTGCAATGAAGACTCATTCAAAAGGTTTATGAATAAGTCACGGAGGTCATGGATCTTCTTAGGGTAGCTCTGAACCAGGCACCGGTAGTTCACAGCCAACTGTTCACAAACACTTAGAAGGAGAGACTTAAGATTAGTACTCAAGTCTGTGGTTCCTAGAAACCTCACGACTACAACTGGGTCAGATTCTGGTCCTGTGTCTTCATGTAGCCAGCCATAAGCCTAAAACACAAAGGTGGCGTTTAGAATGGAGATACATATTCACATGGTCACATGCAACAACACTTCCTCTCTGCAGAGATCAGCCTTCTGGTAACCCCAACCAGGCAGAAAGTAACCTAGACCCAGGAGATGGAAAAGCCTGAGATGGTCAGAGAGCTGTCACAAAGCTCACGCACGCAAGTCTATTGGTGAAATGCTCAGGATCACTCCATTAAAGGTAATAAAACAGTGGTAACAGTAGCAGTCAACCACAAGGCAGCATTTGGCTTGTATTCTAAAAGTTACAAAGCATTTCACCAACTGTAAATCTGAATATCTAGTATGCTTAGTTCCTCATCACTGAATTTCCATTTCTTGGCACAGTTGTTGGCACATGGTAGGTGCTTGGTAAATATTTAATGAATAGATTAAGTAATGACCTACACATTGTATGCTTAGTCTCTCAGACGTGTCCGACTCTTTGTGACCCCATGAACCGTAGCCCACCAGGCTTCTCTGTCAGTGGGGGTTCTCCAGGCAAGAATACTGGAGTGGGTTGCCATGCCCTCCTCCAGGGGATCTTTCCAACCCAAGAATCCAACCAAGGATTGAACCCAGGTCTCCACATTGCAGGCAGATTCTTTACCGACTGAGCCACCTGGGACCTACACATTAGGTCAAGTCAATTATTTTCCTTGGTTGAGGTTACATAAGGCTGACCATGGTCTAGTTAACTTTTGTTGTATTTTAATCACTGAGTCATGTCCAATTCTTTCGTGACCTTAGGCACTATGCCCGCCAGACTCCTCTGTCCATGGGATTTCCCAGGAAAGAATACTGGAGTGGGTTGCCATTTCCTTCTCCAGGGGATCTTCCTGACCCCGGGATCAAACTTGTGTCTTCTGCTTAGCAGGCAGATTCTTTACCACTGAGCCACCTGGGAAGCCTTCTAGTTAATTAGAATGTAATAAAAATATTCAGCAATAAAATGATATTGAATATAATCTTTTATGACTCAGAGACTTTTACTCTATTATGATGATATAAGGTCATCATTATTATTTTTTATTATCATAAAAATCTGATAATGTGGATTAAATGAGTTTGGCTGAATTTGTGCTTTATAACAGACAGTTTACTATATAAACAGGCAGTCATCAGGCCTCACATTATCTCTCTGTAGGACACATGGGATTATAGATTACAGTATCATGTAACAGAAGAGGAAACTGAAGCCCAAGCCAGATAAATAGTTTGCTCATAGTTCAATGATTATCAAGAGATGAAAATGGAATAGAAGTCATATCTGACTTTCATTTGAGTGTTCTCTGTCTCCCACTCTCTCTTTTTTAAATTTACAGTTAAAGGGATAACATTATGTGAGAGGGCTGCTAGGTTTAGTATTTTTCTGTCTGGAAAGGTAAGGACAAAAAGGGATATGATCAAAGTATAAACATTCCAAAGCATACTTTTAGGGAGATAATGTTTTTCAGTAATCTTTGGAATTCACCAAGGATATTCCTTAGAAAAAGACTTATTTTCTAATACATTAAGAAGTAGGTTTATGAAACTTGGTTCCCCAATAGGTAGTTTAGATGAATAAGTTTAGAAGATTCATGGATGTCAGTTTCAAAACTAACTGCTAAGGAAAATAAGCAACTCATTTTTGGTGTTTGGCCCTAACCTTTGAAGCTAATTTGGAGGAAGGTACAGTATTCTTGCCTGGAAAATCCCACGGACAGAGGAGCCTAACGGGCTACAGTCCATGGGGTCACAAAGAGTCAGACATGGCTGAGCATGCGCACATGCACGCACACACAGAATCCCTCCATTTTACCGCTGTCCTTCGGTGGCAAATCAGAAACAGAATACAATCTGTTTGTCCCTGTGTGGATGGCTTATGATGATTATATGCATCATCCTTCTTCCCAATCCCGGGTTGGAGGATATGCGATATCTATAAAGAATGGCCTTTTGATATGAGCTCATGTCCCAGGAAATGTTGGGACAGGTTGCACAAGAGACGACCTGGAGACAAACCTGAGATGCCTGTCTGGATCCTTACAAGGGACACAAGTCACGAGAGCACAGATTGGTGGAGATGAGGGAGGGACTGGAGCAGATGTTCTCCAGGAGGGAGGAGAAGCAAGCAGAGTCCAGGCAGGGGACCTAAAACTAGGCAAGCCTCCTCTGAGACCATGGTGGTTGCACAACATACCCAGAACAGCGAGCACTCGGAAGGCCATTGTTTAAGTTGACTGTCACCACACTCTGCCCACGGGGACTGCGTGTGTGTACAGCCATATCACACACATCACACGACTACCGTGCTGGACACAGAGGGTTGCATCACATGTGCATTGTTCCTGCAACCACTTTTATCCTCCCCTCTTCCACAAGGAAAAAGCCCTAGAGTGAGTGCGAAGTGTGTGTTGTTGCTGCTGCTGCTGCTGCTAAGTTGCTTCAGTTGTGTCTGACTCTCTGCGACCCCATAGACGGCAGCCCACCAGGCTCCGCCGAGCAAGAACACTGGAGTGGGTTGCCATTTCCTTCTCCAATGCAAGAAAGTGAAAAGTGAAAGTGAAGTCGCTCAGTTGTGTCCAACTCTTCGCGACCCCATGGACTACAGCCCACCAGGCTCCTCCGCCCATGGGATTTTCCAGGCAAGAGTACTGGAGTGGGGCGCAGTCGCCTTCTCCGATGAAGTGCATACACCAAGTGTTTTCTCATTTGATTTCAGTTCCCCTTGTAGCATTACTGTCTTGCTCACTTGGAATAATTCTAAAGTTTGAAGACACACCTACAAAGTAGTATGCAGGCACAGGCAGATGGTCACACACATGCACATGCACACACCTATTTTGACACAACGTGGCCCCTAAATATAAGCCTGCCGTTTCAGTTGAAGAAAGGGCTCATACCCTAACACCAGAAGGAAAACCAGCGGCTGGGTGTGGCAGATTGAGAAATGGTAAATGGGCCTTCCTAGGGACTTTAAATGTAAGTCTGATATACGTGGTTGTCACCTGTGTCCTCACTTTGGGACCTAATCCCCACATGAGGTGCAACACAATCGTCCCTTTTCTTGTCCTTAAGATAAGATTGTGTAGCACGTGATAGATCATGAGAATGTTCACACAGTTAAGGAAACCTCTGTTTTTAAGACAGTAGCCACAAGAAGAGCAATACAAAGATTCTGAAGTAACCCCCGGATAGTATAAACCATCAGACTTTGGTATCAAGTGTAACAGGAGGTTAAAACTGGTACTAGTTTCACCGAGTTTAGACAATAGACACCACATTCCAGAGTGAAGCTCCAGCCCATCTTGCAAGACTTGAAAGGGAATTTTGAAAACTAGTTTTGCTACCTTTGGTGGACTCCTTGCCTTCAGCCTGAAAAAGGGGCCAAGAAAAAAAAATGGGAGAGGAGGATTTTATTGTTGTTGTTTAGTGGCTAAGTCGTGTCTGACTCTTTGCGACCCCATAGACTGTAGCCTGCCAGGCTCCTCTGTTCATGGAATCTCTCAGGCAAGAATACTGGATGGCCATATCTTTCTCCAGGGGATCATCCCGACCCAGGGATCAAACCCGTGTCGCCTGTGTCTCCTGCATTGGCAGGCGGGTTCTTTAGCACTGAGCCACCAGGGAAGTGGGGAGATGAGGATGCTGTGGGTTATATGTCTCACCACCCTACTCCCAAAGTGGAGGACTGATAGATGCCCACTTCTCACTTCTACCTTTGGGAAAGAGGCTGCAATGGACCACTTTCAGGATGTCCCCTAGGGCTTGAGAAACAGCCATCTGGGTCTGATGACAGCTGAGGAATATGGAGGTTGAGTGAGTGAGCCTGGCTAGCTGCTCCAGTGGAGGAGTGATAGAGAGGTGCCCTTTTGGGACTGGAGTTTCTCAGGGCAAAACAGTACCCAAGTGTTTCCCATGTTTCAGATGTCAGCCACTGGTAAGTGGGAGTGGTGAGGGTTTCTGCTGGTTCTGTTTTTCCTAGTTCCTGTCTAAGGGAGCTTGCTGGGCTGTGGAGAGGCTCTTGGCCTAAAGATACTAGGATATGTGTTGCTGGATATCTAGGAGCCATGGGGTGACCAGATGGAAAAACAATGCGGTTCCCTGTGCCTAGGGAACAGCAGGTGAGAGGTGCTCAGTGAGGACAGGTCGGGTTATGTGAGAGGGAAAAGACCTTTGGGAAACCAGGAAAAGGCCTCAGAAGAAACAGGAGGAAGTTTTAAACACCTTCCAAGACCAGAATGCAGAGTCCAGGTCAGAAGAATACTGGTCTATAAGAATGTTCTGGCCACCTTACCTACATCCCCTAAATCACAACCTATAGAAGTCAGAGCGTGGTTGGGGTTAGGGATGGAGGGGAAGAAGTGCGGGGTGGTGTAAGAAAGGAGAAGATGGTCATGTTCCTACTTCCTGCTGGAGGGGCCTGGCATATGGTTGGCCTCAGTCAGGGGAAGGAGATGTAGACTGAAGTATTCATTATCATCTTCAACTGGACATATTAATTGCTGAACTGAGATGGATTTAGTATCCAGAAGCAATCAGAGGGCTTGTCTTTGCTGAGAGTGATGAGAAGAGTTGTGAGATCTGCCCTTGTTTCCAGCCAGATGAGAACTAGCTCCACAACATGAGTTTGAACAGCAAGAGACAAAACAAAGCTGTTCTAGGATTGAACCTCGTGAGTCTTATCTTTCAGTATAATTGTTACACTAGCAAAAGAGAAAAGCTGAAGTATCCATTCCAAAAGGACCCATTATAATTCATAGTAAACACAGAAAATGGAAGTGAATTTGGTGACTCGATCTTTTCCCCAGTTTTTACAAACATACACGTAAAAGAATAGGTATTTACCTTCTTTGCTACTTCAGCTAGCAGAAGGGTCTTTCCAGTGCATGGTCCACCGTATATAATAAGTGGGTTGATGTGCCCAGTTTTGCTTGGAAGAATGTATTTATGCACGATGTTTAGAGATTCACATTTGTACTCGTAGAAGGAGGCATATGTTTTACATAAGGACGAATGCTGAAGGATTTCATCATAGAGCGTATCAGTTTCTGTGTCAAAATTCTGTTGAACCGTGGCCTGAATTATGTCAATCATGTCCTCATAAAATTGTTTACCAAGTCCTTCTATGTAATGGTTTTCTATTTCTTGGGAATAGCCTAGTTTCATGTCACAATGAGTAACAGATGTGTACACTCTCAGATTAGATGAAGCAACAATGGTAGGAATAAATTCATCCCTGAGTTTTATCAGCTTCTCTTGGGCTTCAGGGTCCCGAATAATTCTTGGTTCTGTTCCAGTTATATCCATGTATTTTCCCATTTCCGGGATTTTCACGAAACGCTCAATGTTAGCAATTTTCCTAATATAGCAAACACACTTCTTCAGGAATGCTGGAGTTTGCTTTCCTAGAGCAAAGTCAAATTCATCCTCTATCGCTGAAAGAAAATACAACAAGGAGTTTACTGTCTAGAACCAAGAAGCAACGCACCCACGCTTTTAGCATGTGGCTCTCAAGTCAGTAGTGGTAGTTTATTTTGCTTATAGTGTGTAGCTGAGTTATCTTTAGAATAATTTCTCAAGTCCTTAATTTCCTATTTGTCTTTTCCTGAACAGCCTGGATCCCAGAACAATGGATTCTAAATACAATTGTTTAATTTCCTCCAAGACCTGAGGGAGAGGTTGAACATAATCATAAGAAAGAAAGCACACTAAGCTTATAGTTGCTTCTTCTAAGTTCCCACGTGGCTTTCCTCCCAGACTCCAGAGGTTCTAAGAGTGGAGAGCAGGAACTAACTGGGGCGAGGAGAGAACGAGGAAGAGGCCACATGACGTATCTAGTCTATTTCTTCCTCGTGGGTCTTTCCTCCACTGTGGTTTCACCATTTTGCTTGAGATGCATACCCCAGACATATATGTGTAAATATAAATGTAAAAGCATGTTCAAAATATAATTATGTGCTAATTTCATTTATCCATTATCCATGTCACTGTTAAATCCCATTACACCCATCAGAGCAGGAACAGGAAAATGACTCAGTATGTAACTTTATTTCTTCTGAGATAAACCATGTTAGGGCTTGTAATACATATGCTCACATAAAAGTAAATATACTTTCTAAATCATCTGAGGCCCCATAAGAACATTTAAAGTTGTATCAGTACTAATAAAAAGCAACAATTATGCACAATTTTAGGGAAAAATTTAAAATAATTAAACCAATGGACATGAATTTTAAAACAAGCAGTCTTTTGAAACTTCTCCCCTCTGCTTTTCTTTATCCAGTTGGTCTTAATTGAGCATCTGCTATGTACCAGGCATGCTGCTAGTTGCTTAGGATACAGTGGTGGGAGAAAACAGAATGCTGAGAGAAAAAGCTATTATGAAGCTTATAGTCCAGTGGAAGATGGCAGACATGAGTCACAGAGTCCCACAAAGAAATGTATTATTTTTATGCCTGGGAAGTTGAATGATATGGTGCCTTGAGAGCAAACAATTGAGAAATCTAATCCACTTGGAGAAGTCAGAGAAGGTTTTCTTAAGGCGGTGACTGCTGGGCTGGGATCTGGTGGAAGCATGGGGGCAGGGGATGGGGCTGGTTGTAACTTAGACCATCTCAATATACTGGCCACACCTCCCACATCAAGCAAAAATGAAACATAGGTATATTCTATAAAGTAACTATGAAGGGAGGTGGGAATTTTATTTAAAAATGGTACCTTTTAGCAGAACTTCTGTGATAATATTTTTTCAGTAATGATAGCAATTGATAAAGATTTGTGATTGAAGTAAAAGAGATGTATTTATATCCACCAGTGTTGAATAAGCTGTGCTATTCACATCAGTATAGTTTCTTTTTTTAAATTTTATTTATTTTTGGCTGCGCTGGGTCTTCGTTAGTTCACATGGGCTTTATTTAGTTGCAGTGTGTGAGCTTCTCACTGTGATGGCTTCTCCTGTTGCAGAGCCCAGATTCTAGAGCATTGGGGCTTCAGTACTTGTGGTGTATGGGCTCAGTAGCTGTAGCACACGGGCTTAGTCGCCCTGAGGCATGTGGAATCTTCTTGAACCCATGTCCCCTGCAGGGGCATGTGGGCCCTTAATCACTAGATCACCAGGAAAGTCCCAAATCAATATGTTTTACCAAAGATTTTATTCAGGAAAATTGTATCAGGAGGCCAGATAAGGAAGCTTATATAACATATGTCTACTTTTCTTTTTGTAGAAGAGTACAAATTTGTTATAATATATACAGGGAAAGATGCAAGAAATTTGGATATTCTGAACTCCTGCAGAAAGTAGCCTTTGGTCCACCTCTTCTTATCCAGCCATCTGTGTTCCACCAGGGAAATCCCTCTATCTGGTATTCTTATTTGAAGATTTCGGAAAATATTAAAGTAATATTGTAGTGTAAACCCTGACAGTTTTTTTTTTGGGGGGGGGCACTGTTTTTTAATAATGCAAATGTCTGACTTAAGCTTTGATTGCTGAGGCGTCCATTTCAATGATACCTATCTTGAATAAACTCATTAACAGCCACACATACAGAGCAGGCCAGCCCCCCTCACTGAGACTCCTTTGTTTAAGAGCTCTTGGTGGACTTCAGTAACTAACCTTTCTCGCCACTTGTTTTTCTCTCTTCCTGTGCTTTAAATTCCCACTTTTACGTTTTAAATTTACCAGTAAAGAGTGAGCCCAGTAAAAGCAGAACCCTAGATGTGTGTGCTCTGTCTCTCTTTCTCTCTCTGCTTCTGACCTTGTTGTGTAGCTTTAGATGTGCTCTGGAATTTCCAGGTCCTATAAGTAATGTGTATGTGTGTTCAGTCATGTCAAACTTTTTCTGACCCTATGGACTGTAGCCCTCCAGGCTTCTCTGTCCATGGGATTCTCCAGGCAAGAATACTGGAGTGGGTTGCCATTTCCTATTCCACTTACAAGTTATAAGCCTTTATTTTTTCAAAGTTACCTGATGGTGATTGCTGAAGAGTATCTTGCAATCCTAATAAGAGACAAAAAGGCTGGTCTAACTACCACATTGGTTATTGATAGACTGGCACAAAACAAATATACTCTATCCTTTTCAAAGAATTGGCCCCTCTTCAGCAATTTTCACTGTGCAAACATGGTCTTAAAATGAGTTGGAATGTAAATTAAAATTTCATGAGCATGCATATCTTTTAGAGATGTAACCCCAAATAGAAAATAGGCCAGCTATAGTATTTCATACTACCTAGTACAAAATGATTAATCTTCATATGGCTATCCATGTGGACCAAGTTCTTTATTGTGGAGAAAATTAAGAGAAAGTATTTGCTTATGAATTTTTTAAAACTTGGGCTGTCTAACTCTGAGTCAGAGGATGCCCTCCCCAACTGGTGTCTCTTAATATCAAGAATAGCAGAGTGTTTGCTCTTGGTATTTTTTTCCTGATACAGCACATTTTTTAGGAATAGGGGAGTTTTGCCCTTGATAAAGACAAAGAACCAGGGCTTCAAAAATGGATCAAAAAGATCCCAGAGGAATAAGGATATATGTTACCTGTATATTCTAAAGATAGTACTTATTCCTGGTGATTTTAGCATTTTTAGGGAGAACTAAAATAAGACCCAATTTTTGACATCTTCTGGAGAATGAATTTGTCAAAATTATTCATACTTTCTCTGAGGTTGAAATACAAGCATATCCGGCGAGAATGGTATCAAGTGCTTCTTAGGTTTTCACAAACATTTTGCTACATCATTCACAAAACCAGTCTGAAAATGCAACTACTGTTGCTTTTTTCTTCAATAATTCTTTGCTATCACCTCTTAAAATAAATGCTACTTAACCAATTATTTTACCTAGGAGTGTTCATCCCCTGGAAACTATGACTGACATATTCCTTCAGATATGTGATTTCCTATGCAATTCCTAAAAATAAAACCTCTTTTCCACAGCTGAAAAAGGCCCACAAGTGAGTCTCTGCTCAGCAGTTAGGGATATTTTTTATTTTAAGGCTAATCTAGATCCTGCCACTCCCTTACTTCCCAACCTCTGATAGCTTCCCATCTTATGCAGTGATGGAAGATATTTTCACAGATTGAAATATGAGGAAGTCATTCTGGCTTATACCTGATTTGGGTTGAACTGTATGTTAAATAGAACAGCCTGTCTTCTGGCCCATCAAACATGCATTGTACATCTGATTTAACCACTAAAGGAAAGAATACATCTAAAAATCAAACTGGAATATCTATGATTCAGGCATCCAAAATGGAACCAGTGGCCATTGTGTATGGGTTTCAGACATTTTTCCTGCATCACTGAGAACTTGAATTCTCTGAACTGTATCAGGTGGAAGAATACCACCAGTTCATTCTCAAAATAATATCTGCTAGCATCTGCCTAGGTCTCAAGGTCTACCCATTGTAACTATGTGACCATTTCAGACCCCAACCAGTCCTTATTTGACATGCATCCTGACTTCTTGCCAGCTCTAATTATAACACAATTCAAGTGCTTCTTGAATCTGTCTCTCTCAGGCTACAGTCCTCAGTTTGGCTTGAATAAAACTCTATTCTATTTCTATTACAGATTGCCTATTGATTATTTCTGTTGTTATTATGGCCTGTGCCCACCTTCTAACCTCATCTCTCCTTCTCTGAGCTTGGCAATCTTTACCTTCTTCCTGCTCCTAGAACTTGCTTAGGACATTCCTGTCTCAGGAATCTTGAAGCTGGCAATCCCTCTGCCTAGAATTCTCTATTTTAGATATGACACTGCCAGCTCTGATTCATTCTGCCATTTAGCTCAGAAGTCATTTCCTTATCACCTGCCCTATCTAAATCTGGACCCCCACAGCCTTCCTCAGGCCCTATTTTTGTATTACTGTATTTTATTCATAGCACTTATCCTTTCTGACATGATATTGTTCATTTATTTGATTACTTGCCTATCACTTATTTTCTCCTCACTAAACAATAAGTTCCAGGAGAGCAGAAACCTTGCCTTCTTCATCATTGTTGTAGCCCCAGTGCCTGGCATATATATGCCCTCAATAAATGTTCGCTGAGCAAGTGAATTAATGAACAGTTCAACTGAGAAATACTGGCTGAGTCTGGTCTATTATATTCAGCCTCCTCTGATTTCTTTTAAAGTCATATTTTTGGAGAATTCCTCAAGTTAAGTAAGTAAAAGCTTATCTTTGAGTAAAAAGTTTACTTGTCTCTCCAGGAGATAAAAACATTTAGAAAAATTAAATTTCATCAGGCAGTAAATACTATTAAATTTACAGAACCATAAAAGGAAACAGTGAATATATCTATTAATGATCAATTCCTCAGTTTACGGAAGATGCATAAAAAAATTACCTGAGAACAGGTACCTCTTGGCTTGGCTGTGTTTCATCTTCCCCTTTTCATGTAACAGTTTTACAGCAGTCTTAAATATCTTCTTGATCTCATCTGATATCTCTTGCCAGGTCTTCTCATTCTCGGCATTGGCAGAAGGTTGCATCTTTAGAAAGGTGAAAATGAGATGTTAGTCTTAAATCATCAATAAAACTCAATATTTAAGAGGAAGAGAATCATTGTTATTTGAAAGTCTACCATGGGCCTTACCATGACAGGTGCTTAATGGATAGTATCTCATTTATTCTCCCTAGTACCCTGAAAGTGATGTGAACTCGCCCAAGTGACACAACGGTGTGAAGCCAAACAGGATTTGTTTGTTTGATTTTCTCAATATATTGTGTGTTTCACTCTTGAGTTTTGATTCAAATGTTGTAACAAAAATCATATCTTCAATACAGTTAAAGGTCAGACTAGTCAAAAGGATGGTTTTTCCAGTAGTCATGTATGGATGTGAGAGTTGGACGATAAAGAAAGCTGAGCACCAAAGAATTAATGCTTTTGAACTGTGGTGTTGGAGAAGACTCTTGAGAGTCCCTTGGACTGCAAGGAGATCCAACCAGTCCATCCTAAAGGAGATCAGTCCTGAATATTCATCGGAAGGACTGATGCTGAAGCTGAAACTTCAATACTTTGGCCACCTGATGCAAAGAATTGACTCATTGGAAAAGACCCTGATGCTGGGAAAGATTGAAGGCAGGAGGAGAAGGGGACTACAGAGGATGAGATGGTTGGATGGCATCACTGACTCAACAGACGTGAGTTTGAGTAAGCTCTGGGAATTGGTAATGGACAGGGAAGCCTGGTGTGCTGCAGTCCATGGGGTCAAAAAGAGGTGGACACGACTGAGCAACTGAACTGACTGACTCATATGTTACTGTTTAATTGTCTTTAGTTGTTTCTTCCTCATTTTTTTTTTTTTTTATTCTCTAGGAAATAAAATAGGAGTGCCTTCCAAGAAAGTAACATTTATAGAATCTTGCTGATAATCTTATTCAAACAATCATTTACTTAACAACAATTTATGCAGAAACATGGTTCAGTCAATAATTTAAACTTCCCTAGAGGCTCATAGTGGAGAAGGCGATGGCACCCCCCTCCAGTACTCTTGCCTGGAAAATCCCATGGGTGGAGGAGCCTGAAGGCTACAGTCCATGGGGTCGCAGAGGGTCGGACACGACTGAGCGACTTCACTTTCACATTTCACTTTCATGCATTGGAGAAGGAAATGGCAACCCACTCCAGTGTTCTTGCCTGGAGAATCCCAGGGATGGGGGAGCCTGGTGGGCTGACGTCTATGGGGTCACACAGAGTCAGACACAACTGAAGTGACTTAGCAGCAGCAGAGGCTTGAAGGAACAGCTAAAGCCAATTAAATATAGGTGTAACTTTTACAGCTTTGCAAAACTGGTTTATTGAGGTATCATGTTTTTTGATATCTACTTTACCAGCTACTGCCTTTACTCCTGGCATATTTACCTGGTGAATGGTTTGGGATTTACCCCAGTATTCTCCATATTCTTCCAGATAATAACTTCAAAAAATACATTTGAGGAAGAAGAAGAATTGAGTAATCTGACATGATTTCATTTTGCATGGAGAAAATGCTTTCTGTTAAATGTCAGAATGGCCAAAACACAGGGATCTTAAATGAAGAGCTGTTGCTAACCCAGGGCTCTTCTTCTCTTGGATCTCCTGGGTACTGCATTATCAAGGATATTTTCTTTGGAAGAGGAATGGATATCTATGCCTTCTTTTCTTTTTAAAATTTTATTTTTTAATTTATTTGGCTGTGCAGTCTTTCTCTAGTTGTGGCAAGTGAAGGCTACTCTCTTATTCGCAATGGGTGGACTTCTCTTGTTGCGGAGCCTGGACTCTAGAATGTGGGCTCAGTAGTTGTGGTGCTTGGGCTTAGTTGCCCTGAAACATATGAAATCTTCCTGGACCAGCAATCAAACCCATGTCCCATGCATTGGCAGGAGGATTCTTAACCACTAGACCATCAGGGAAGTCCTATGGCTTCTTTTCAACCTCTTTAAAAGGTCCAGGCAATAATTAGGCCCATCTGTTTTCTCCACCTCCTTCATTCAGTTTCAGGGGACATATGATGGATACATTTGGGAACAAAGTTGGAGAAGAGACAATGACACTTTCTATCACACTCAACTCAGTTTAGTTCAGTCGCTCAGTCATGTCCAGCTCTTTGCGGCCCCATGAATCACAGCACGCCTGGCCTCCCTGTCCATCATCAACTCCTGGAGTTCACCCACGCTCATGTCCATCGAGTCGGTGATGCTATCTAGCCATCTCATCCTCTGTCGTCCCTTCTCCTCGTGCCCCCAATCCCTCCCAGCATCAGGGTCTTTTCCAATGAGTCAACTCTTTGCATGTGGTGGCCAAAGTATTGGAGTTTCAGCTTTAGCATCAGTCCTTCCAATGAAAACCCAGTCTTCTCTAACACCACAGTTCAAAAGCATCATTTCTTCAGTGCTTAGCTTTCTTGACAGTCCAACTCTCACATCCATACATGACCACTGGAAAAACCAGAGCCTTGACTAGATGGACCTTTGTTGGCAAAGTAAAGTCTCTGCTTTTGAATGTGCTATCTAGGTTGGTCATAACTTTCCTTCCAAGGAGTAAACATCTTTTAATTTCATGGCTGCAGTCACCATCTGCAGTGATTTTGGAGCCCCCAAAAATAAAGTCTGACACTGTTTCCACTGTTTCCCCATCTATTTCCCATGAAATGATGGGACCAGATGCCATGGTCTTAGTTTTCTGAATGTTGAGCTTTAAGCCAACTTTTTCACTCTCCCTTTCACTTTCATCAAGAGGCTTTTTAGTTCTTCTTCACTCATGTATGCCACAACCTCTCTGCAAGGTTCTACATAAGGCACAAGAAAATAAATTACCAATGTATGAAATGTTAAAGGAACATACTGAATTAAAAGAAAACTTTTTTATAGAGACTATAAAAAATAACTTGGCAGATTTTTTAAAAGATTGCCTCCTCAAAAAAAATCTTTTACAAATTAAAAATATAACTGTTGAATTTGAAAACTCAATGCACAGAGGAGACACAGCTGAAGAAGAAATTTGGTAAACTGGAAAAAAGATCAAAAGTGACTTTCCGTATAGCACAGAAAGATAAGGAAATTGATAATGTGAAAGATAATTAAGAGACATGGAGGATACAGATGCAACCTATTGTATATGGGATGGATAAGCAACAAGGTCCTACTGCATAGCACAGGGAACTATATTCAGTATCCTGTGATAAACCATAATGGAAAAGAATATAAAAAAAAATGTATGTATGTGTGTGTATATATATATATATATAGCAATCACTTTGCTGCTGCTGCTGCTGCTAAGTCGCTTCAGTCATGTCCGACTCTGTGCGATCCCATGGACTGCAGCCTACCAGGCTGCTCCACCCATGGGATTTTCCAGGCAAGAGTACTGGAGTTGGTTGCTATTG
This sequence comes from Bos mutus, assembly GCF_027580195.1. Classification (NCBI taxonomy): domain Eukaryota; kingdom Metazoa; phylum Chordata; class Mammalia; order Artiodactyla; family Bovidae; genus Bos; species Bos mutus. Next base: position 56,807,851 of record NC_091622.1, on the reverse strand, counting down.
TCTTCTCCAAATCACTTTGCTATATAGCAGAAATTAACACAACACTGTGAATCGACTATAGTTCAATAAAATTTAAAAAATTTAAAAAAAGAGATATGGAGGATAGAGTGAGGCAGTCTATTGTACATGCAACTGAAGAGCTAAAAGGAAAGAAGGAATAGAGGAGAGACAGGATTTGATGAGATGATGGCTGAGAATTTTCTAAAACTGATAGAATATATGAATTCACAAATGTAGGAAGCACAACATATACCAATAGGAATATATATACATTACAGTGAGATGATAAAAATACACATTTTCAGATAAACAGAACTTATCACTCTTTTGGAACTTCCAAAAGATATACTTCAGGAAGAAGGAAATGACCCCAGAAGGAAAGTCTAAGATGTCAAAAAAGAAAGGTGAATTTGGAAGATTTCTTAGGTTTGGATTTAGTTGTTAAAAGGAAATTTAGAGTCCAGGGCAGAATAACTTTCTGTCTCCTGTGCCTTTTCTGTGGAGAAAAACCACTCCTGTGTGATGTAAACAGTTTAAAAATGTAGAGAGAGAGACACACTTTGGAGAGAAAGATAACTTACTGCATTTGTATTGCTTTTCAGCATTTCTGATTTGGGTCTGAGGTAATAAGCGGCTGGCACCGAGTTCTCATCCCGACAGTACCACTCTTCCAGTAACTTGGTGTCCAGCTTCGCCTCTATGGCAGCATCCAAGATCATTTCAAACTCTGAGGCTTCAACTTCTCCGGGGATTCGGATGTTCCCATATTTCTCACCTAATAGTCCCTGTGTGTCACCAAGAGAATTCAGTTTAGTGTATCAGCAAGAAAGTCTGTTTTAGTGTTCACGTCATATGACCACTCAATATGTATTAATGAATAGATAACAAGATACTTTATTCCATCACAGTGGATATGTTTGCACATGGATTATTTTGTAAGTAAAATTAGACCATTTATATTGTAGTGTAGTAAATTCACATACTGAGATTGCATATTGGACAAATCCAAACAACAGAATTTTGTAACAAAGAAATTTCCCCAGAGTTTACATAATATAACAAAAGTTACCTATTTTGAGAATTTTGGTTGGTTCATGACAAAGAAAAATGATGTGTTGGACTCTATGAAATATCAAACATATAAACTCACAAACAAACAAAAATTGCTTTGTATAGAGTTAATAGTTTGATTCTAAGCCCCAGATTTACACAGCTACAAAGAAAGAAGTATGAGATCACTGAGTATGACAGATCCCTCTGGTAACTGAAAAAAATTAAAAATATAAACAAGATATCATTTTGTACCTATTAAACTGGCAAAGGAAAATGTGCTCAGCGTTATGTGGACATATGAGAAAATGCCTCTGTAGAGCTGATGGGTATGTAAATTGATCCAATATTTCTTTGAAGGGTATTCTGATAATACATACGAAAAGACTTAAAATACATGACTTTTGGCAATTTTTCTTCTGGAAATCTGTCTTTAGAAAATAAGGATGTACATAACGACTTATCAGCATATTTATGCTGAACCTGTTTGAACAGAAAGGAGTTGAACCTAAGTGTCCAGCAAGTGGGAACACTTGAATACATTTAAACATAATTTGGTATCTCTATTCAAAGGATGTACCAAATTATGTTTTAGAACTCTATTGCTGCACAAAGATTTTTATAATCTATTAAGTAAAAAGGTGAGTTACAAAACAGTGTGTATAAGATGAATCTGATATTGTATATACATTATATATATATATATATGAGAAAGAGATCATATATATGTACAGATATAAACATAACATATACACATAGAGATTTTATAAGAATACACAGCAAGGTTACCAAGGGCTACTTTTCACTGAATGGTTTTAAATTTATTTTGGTTGTTTTATGAATTTATTGCTTTTGTATTAAGATTTTTTTTTACAATACAAAATGTATTATTTTGTAGTGAGAAAAACTACAGATATTTAAATTTTTTACACCTGATGATGCTGTCTATACTCCTCGTGGAGCAACACTTTCAAAGGCTCCTCTAAGTGTTTGCTTAAGCCCATGGTTCTCAAAATGTCCTCAGAGCAGCACCATCTGTGTTATCTGGGAATTTGGTAGGCATGCAAGTTCTCAAGGCCCATCTCAGACCTCCTGCATCAGAAACTCTGCTGATATAGCTGAGTTTAATCTGTGTTTTAGCGAGCCCTCCAGGTGTCTGAACCACTGGTGTAAACTGTCAAAAATATTAGCTTACATGGCACCTGGCGTTTCAATTAATCTTCAGTGTCTTATCTGGTAGAAATAGAAGGAATATACAGAACTCTAACATAGATCTATACTATCCAAGGCATGTTGGTCCGCTTTATAATATCCTTGGGAAGATTTCCGTTTAATTTGTGGCCATCGCCATCCTGTCTTCCTGCTGCCTAGCACCTTTGCATAAGCTCCCACTACCGGAAGTCTACCCACTGGAAGGTGAATTGTGGTTTGGCTTCCTTGGGAGCATTTCTTACTCTCTCTGCAACCCAGAATTTTCTTTTCATCTCAGACAGGCAGGTGGGAGAAGAAAAGTCCTGGATAGACCTGTTTCCTACATAAATTCATGACCTAAACTGTAATATAAGATGATAAACCTCATGAGGGCAGAGACCAGAGCTTTTTATTCCTAGCACATAGAAGTATTAAAAAGCATATGTATTGACTACTTGAACAAACCAAGACAGAGAAAGATATCCTTGGAGTTTGTTCTGTTCTTATTTGAAACTTCATCTTTTGTGTAAAGATAGTATTTCAGCTCTCAGCAGGTAAAGTAACAATTTGGGAAAGTACCAGTTTTGTCAGCAAACTTCACTTCAATCCTGAACATCAATTAAGAGCACTTTTATTTGAATCTGCATTTGTTTAGGGCTATTCATGACAACAGGCTGTATGTAACAAAAATAACGCCATTTAGACTTGTTTTTCACTTAACAATTCCTCTTCTAAAATCCCTTGTGTTAAACTTGGCTAAATGAGCAGGCATGACCTCTCATTCTACCACAGATACAGGCAGAGATGATCCTTTTATGGGGAGCCAGCCTGGTGAATGGACTACCCTGGTGGCTCAGATGGTAAAGAATCCACCTGCAATGCTGGTTCGTCCCCTGGGTTGGGAAGATCCCCTGGAGGAGGGCATGGCAACTCACTCCAGTATTCTTGCCTGGACAATCTCCACGGACAGAGGAGCCTGGTGGGCTGCAGGCTATGGGGTCACAAAGAGTCGGACATGACTGAGTGACTAAGTGCAGCACAGCACAGTCTGGTGAGTATCCTATTCCTCTTGGGTAATTCTGGATAAGGATAGTCAGGATCTTCAGTCAGACATATCTGTTGTGAAGAGTGAGGTGTTTGTGTTGGGAGAGTTAGCTGCAAACTTACCTAGGCAAGGGAGGGACTAAGTGGACTTCTAAACAGTAGGGGTAGGACTTTTTGGAAGAATTCTCAAAGCAAACAATGGAGTTTGGTCATTGGATGAAAGACTTGGTAAACAACCAGAACATTAAATATGGGGTTTAGTAATTGACAATTCTTTAGCCAGCAACCAATGAAGCCTAAGAATATGATGGACTCAGCAACCAAGATCCAGGGAAATACCAGCTGGATTTCAGGCATGAAGTAGGAAAGGGGACATAATAGCGACTAGTGAAATAAGATCATGTCCCAGGGAAGGACCATCATCTCTATATTATCAATTTATTGTTGGTTCTTCATCTTCTCTCTGCTCTAAATAAGGCTGGTCACAGAGTCTAGGCCAGGATCAAATCTATGGATCAGTTTCTGAAACATGCTTCATGATGACATGCACCACATCACCCAGGGGGTTTGTTAGCAGGTTACAAGATGCCGTCTCAGACCTAAGGACCACTGGGCTTGGGGAACCTAGAAATCTGGATTTTAAAATGTGGTTACAAATGAATCTATTGATTTCTCAATAGACTTTAAGGACCACTTGCTGTGGGCAATGCATATGTGGTCTCATGAGTAATGGTTCACAAGCACCAAAGGGACAAGACAGGGAACACAGCAGATCATTACAAAATAAATAGAAGGCTATTTAAAAATAATTATTTGAGTTGAACAGCTGGCACCAAATACTAACATTATTTGATCAATATAGTAAGGTAAAATATTCCTTCAGTTCAGTTCAGTTCAGTTCAATCGCTCAGTCGTGTCCGTCTCTTTGTGACCCCATGAATCGCAGCACACCAGGCCTCCCTGTCCGTCACCAACTCCCAGAGTTCACTTAAACTCACATCCATCGAGTCAGTGATGCCATCCAGCCATCTCATCCTCTGTCGTCCCCTTCTCCTCCTGCCCCCACTCCCTCCCAGCATCAGAGTCTTTTCCACTGAGTCAACTCTTTGCATGAGGTGGCCAAAGTACTGGAGTTTCAGCTTCAGCATCATTCCCTCCAAAGAAATCCCAGGGAGATTACTAAAGAAGAAAAAAATATCCTTATCCCATTGAAATAGCAAATTATATTGAGCGCCTGCTATATATAAAATGCTAACACAGAACTTCAGAAAAGTAATAATGTGAGATAGGCTTAGAGTTACTTATTGGATTGTTCTCCCCAAGTCTTTGCCTTCTCTCTATTGATTCTTCCTTTGGGTAGAATGCTCATAAATCATGAAGCAGTTACTTTTCAGGAGTCCCAAATAGGATTCTGTCTCAGTATTATCTCACTATTTGAAAAATGGCAAAAAGAGAAACAGCAAAAAGGGAATTTGCTACCACACTTTTCGGGAAGACTTTTTGGGGTTCTATGTGGCTACAGTTGGAGAAGGCAATGGCACCCCACCCCAGTACTCTTGCCTGGAAAATCCCATGGACGGAGGAGCCTGGTAGGCTGCAGACCATGGGGTCACGAAGAGTTGGACACGACTGAGCGACTTCACTTTCACTTTTCCCTTTCATGCACTGGAGAAGGAAATGGCAACCCACTCCAGTGCTCTTGCCGGGAGAATCCCAGGGATGGGGGAGCCTGGTGGGCCGCCGTCTATGGGGTCGCACAGAGTTGGACGCGACTGAAGCGACTTAGCAGCAGTGACTACAGTTACAAGGTAACACACACAGCATACCTGTATCTGTCAGGAATGGCAGCAGTCAATTTAGAGGAAGATACAGTCCAACTCAGTTACAAAGTTCAGCTTCCATGGCCAATGGTTCAGAGCAGGGGTAGAGATTCAGGGCTAAGTCTAAAATGCTAACAATAAAAGTGGCAGTGGCAAGACGGAGGTCCAGTCTTGGTTTCCTAATCAGAACTGTTCCTTAGCCCTGTAGCCATGGAGAGTAGACATGCCGTAGGGATGACCCTATGGCAGCTGTAGAAACTATGCCCAAGAAAGCATTATTCTGTTCACTGTCAGTAGATTATTCACTCCCATAACAGAAGAAGAGTCAGATTTTCTACATCTTTCTGACCCCAATTTTCAAGAGGGTAATTTTTTGCTTGGTTAAACCAGTCTTTGGAGAAGGCAATGGCAAGCCACTCCAGTACTCTTGCCTAGAAAATCCCATGGATGGAGGAGCCTGGTGGGCTACAGTCCATGGGGTCGCCACGAGTCGGTCACGACTGAGTGACTTCACTTTCACTTTTCACTTTCACGCAATGGAAAAGGAAATGGCAACCCACTCCAGTGTTCTTGCCTGGAGAATCCCAAGGACGGCAGAGCCTGGTGGGCTGCCGTCTATGGGGTCGCACAGAGTTGGACACGACTGAAGCAACTTAGCAGCAGCAGCAGCAGCAAACCAGTCTTGAGAGAACGGAGAAGTTAAATGTAAAAGAACTCTCTACTCTTTGTCATCCTTGCCTTCCTATGTGCTGAAATGGATACATCTAAGCCACTGCTTAGAGGAGTTCTCTTTTCTTTTGCACAGTTTTTGGAGAAATCTTGGGTAAACCAGTTTTTGGAGAAATCTGATGAATAGTTGAGACCTATTGAAGAAAGTAGGGAAAATCACTAGACCATTCAGGTATGACCTAAATCAAATCCCTTATGATTATACAGTGGAAGTGAGAAATAGATTTAAGGGCCTAGATCTGATAGATAGAGTGCCTGATGAACTATGGAATGAGGTTTGTGACATTGTACAGGAGACAGGGAGCAAGACCATCCCCATGGAAAAGAAATGCAAAAAAGCAAAATGGCTGTCTGGGGAGGCCTTACAAATAGCTGTGAAAAGAAGAGAAGCAAAAAGCAATGGAGAAAAGGAAAGATATAAGCATCTGAATGCAGAGTTCCAAAGAATAGCAAGAAGAGATAAGAAAGCCTTCCTCAGCGATCAATGCAAAGAAATAGAGGAAAACAACAGAATGGGAAAGACTAGAGATCTCTTCAAGAAAATTAGAGATACCAAGGGAATATTTCATGCAAAGATGGGCTCGATAAAGGACAGAAATGGTATGGACCTAACAGAAGCAGAAGATACTAAGAAGAGGTGGCAAGAATACACAGAAGAACTGTACAAAAAAGATCTTCATGACCCAGATAATCATGATGGTGTGATCACTGACCTAGAGCCAGACATCCTGGAATGTGAAGTCAAGTGGGCCTTAGAAAGCATCACTACGAACAAAGCTAGTGGAGGTGATGGAATTCCAGTTGAGCTATTTCAAATCCTGAAAGATGATGCTGTGAAGGTGCTGCACTCAATATGCCAGCAAATTTGGAAAACTCAGCAGTGGCCACAGGACTGGAAAAGGTCAGTTTTCATTCCAATCCCAAAGAAAGGCAATGTCAAAGAATGCTCAAACTACCGCACAATTGCACTCATCTCACACGCTAGTAAAGTAATGCTCACAATTCTCCAAGCCAGGCTTCAGCAATACATGAACCGTGAACTTCCTGATGTTCAAGCTGGTTTTAGAAAAGGTAGAAGAACCAGAGATCAAATTGCCAACATCCACTGGATCATGGAAAAAGCAAGAGAGTTCCAGAAAAACATCTACTTCTGCTTTATTGACTATGCCAGAGCCTTTGACTGTGTGATCACAATAAACTGTGGGAAATTCTGAAAGAGATGGGAATACCAGACCACATGACCTGCCTCTTGAGAAATCTGTATGCTGGTCAGGAAGCAACAGTTAGAACTGGACATGGAACAATAGACTGGTTCCAAATAGGAAAAGGAGTACATCAAGGCTGTATATTGTCACCCTGCTTATTTAACTTATATACAGAGTACATCATGAGAAACGCTGGACTGGAAGAAACACAAGCTGGAATCAAGATTGCCGGGAGAGATATCAATAACCTCAGATATGCAGATGATACCATCCTTATGGCAGAAAATGAAGAGGAACTAAAAAGCCTCTTGATGAAAGTGAAAGAGGAGAGTGAAAAAGTTGACTTAAAGCTCAACATTCAGAAAACGAAGATCATGGCATCTGGTCCCATCACTTCATGGGCAATAGATGGGGAAACAGTGGAAAGAGTGTCAGACTTTATTTTTCTGGGCTCCAAAATCACTGCAGATGGTGACTGCAGCCATGAAATTAAAAGACGCTTATTCCTTGGAAGGAAAGTTATGACCAACCTAGATAGCATATTGAAAAGCAGAGGCATTACTTTGCCAACAAAGGTCCATCTAGTCAAGGCTATGGTTTTTCCTGTGGTCATGTATGGATGTGAGAGTCGGGCTGTGAAGAAGGCTGAGCGCCGAAGAATTGATGCTTTTGAACTGTGGTGTTAGAGAAGACTTTTTTTTTTTTTTTTAATTTAGAGAAGACTCTTGAGTCCATTCTGAAGGAGATCAGCCCTGGGATTTCTTTGGAGGGAATGATGCTGAAGCTGAAACTCCAGTACTTTGGGCACCTCATGCGAAGAGTTGACTCATTGGAAAAGACTCTGATGCTGGGAGGGATTGGGGGCAGGAGGAGAAGGGGACGACAGAGGATGAGATGGCTGGATGGCATCACTGACTCGATGGACGTGAGTCTGGGTGAACTCTGGGAGTTGGTGATGGACAGGGAGGCCTGGCGTGGGGTGATTCATGGGGTCACAGTCGGACATGACTGAGTAACTGAACTGAACTGAACTGATATTTTATATTGCATCGAGGTCTATATATATTAGTTATATCATTGCTCAGTCTGCCTGCATGACCCTGAATTAAAGAAATGCATATGGCTGAAATAATTTTCAACTTTTCATTGAGTTGTTTGAATATTCTGTCAATATACACATGAACATAAATGTATGGGATTTCTCCTGAGTCTGGAAATTCATAATTGCCTCTCCCATTCACCTAATCAAAAGGCCCATCTTGAAACACTGAAGATGTCTAATATTAGGTAGGAAGCAACAATCCAAATGAGTGCTTAAATACAACCTGGGAATTAAGCCCAAATGATTGAAAAGTCTAAGAAAAACTTCTAGTGTAGTTTCTGTATATAAAATTCTAGAAAAGAAATACTTCTAGAGGCTTTGGAACTAGATAGAGGTGTTTGCACAATATTGTAAATGTACTAATGCCACAGAATTGTTCACTTTACAGTGGTTAATTCTATGTGATATGAATTTCACGTCAATTTTTTTTAAAAGAAATAGTTTTTGAGCTATTGATTTCCTTGCAACTGAGAACTTAAGTGTAAAAGGACTCTCTACTCTTTGTATCATCTTTTCCTTCCTTATGCTGATATGGATATGTCTAAGCCACTGCTTTCAAAGGCTTAGGGATAACATTTTCTTTCCCCTCAATTGATTTTTCTTTTCCTTTGCACAAGCATTGATTTTTTTTGGTTTGTCCTTGTCCTGTCCCATTCCCCCCCAAGTTCTTTATGTGCGGTTAGTTCTGCCTGGGTGTGCAATTGAGAATCTTTGAAGTCTGAGTCTGATGCCATGCAGTTTTTCTTGCAGCAAACAGAAGAGAGAGGTTGATGTATTCTCCATAGTGTTGGCGAGCTCAGTATGTCTTTGCTTTTTCTCTGTTGTGGGATATCAGGAAAGACTGGTGAGGACAGTCTTTCTAGGGTTATGGAAGCTAGGCTTCAAAGGCAGGTGGGCAATTGCTCCCTGGGCTACTGTTGATGAGCCATCACTCATGGGAAAGCTGCAAGAGAAAGGCGAGATTCCATCACCTGCGTCCCCTCCCCCCGTTGATGCCATAACAAACCGAAGTACATACTCTTCAAATGCCCCATTCCCTTCAACCCAGTCACTAATGCAAGGTAGGTGGAACTATTCCTTCCTTTCTTTAAGCCTCTCTATTATTTCTTAAGGGGCTTTCCTGGTAGTTCAGCTGGTAAAGAATCTGCTGAAATGCAGGAGACTCTGGTTCAATTCCTGTGTTGGGAAGATCCCCTGTAGAACGGATAAAATTCACATTAATACATACAATTTGCTGTTGTACTTGATTTCATTTAATGTTCATGATTCTGTGAAATAGGGAGTTGCAGCAGAGGACACCAAAGCTTACAGACCTCACCTGGCTTGTCCAAACCACCTCTCTAAGAAGATGTGGAGATACTAACGCTTGAATATAGGGCTTTCAGTAATCTCATTCTTTCTACTTCATCAAGTTATATGGTGCTGTGCTCCCTCCTAAGAGTACCTGCAGATGGCTTACATCCTTGTGATGACTGTTTTAGTCAGGCCATTACACATGTCTGTGCAAGCATGCACCGCACACTTCCAGGGGCCACTGTTCACAAGGACTGCAGGATGTTCAGTGTTATGGCCTTGGGTGTTGCATTCGATTTATCTGCCATTGGGTGGAGAGACGAAGATGATTGTGATGTAGTCCTTGGAGCTCACAGCCAACATTTATAGTCAGTCCTCTGTTGCTGAATGAGATAAATAAACAATTCCAAGAATCATCTGAACCTGCTTCACACACTTGATGCTATTTTCTCAATGTTTTTCCAAAGTCAAGAAACAACTGACTTAAGATTTTCTAAATAAACATAAGATAACTTAGTTAGCAGTGGATTGCAACTCGATTACTCATACTTTGTGTCCTGTGTCACAGGGAATGAAAGAAACTGGAGAAAGGGGGATATGATGCTTGGTTTTATGTATCATCTTGACCATGGGGTGCCCAGATATTTGGCGGAACATTATTTGGGGTGTGTCTGTGAGGGTGTTTCTGGATGAGATTAGCATTTGGATCAGCAGACTGAGTGAAGTGTTAATAGACTGCCTTCTTGAGTATGAGTGGACATCATCCAGTTCATTGAGGGCCTGAATAGAATAAAAAGATGGAAGAAGGAAAAAGTCCCTTTCTGTTTGACTGTGTTGAGCTGGGGCATTGGTCTTTTCCAGCACTTGGACTGGGACTTCTATCACAGGCATTGGTGGGTCTCAGGTTTTTGGACTCAGGTTGGAACTACACAACTGGTTTCCTGAGGCTCTAGCTTGCAGAGGGAAGATCATGGAAGCTTTTGGCCTCCATGATCATATGAGCTAATTTCTTATAATCATAAACATATATACCCCTTTATATTATAATCTCCTATTGGTTCTGTTTTTTCTGGAGAACTGTGACTAATACAGGGGGTGAATTGGAACTAATAATGACAAACAACTAAAACATTATTTCTTAGGACTACATAATGTCCATACTAAGGATGATCTAGATAAGATCTTTAAGAAAGATACGTTTAGCATCAACAGACAAAAGGGTAATACCTTTAGATAACTGTTCATCTCTCAGTCATTAGAGATACACTCTTGTATTCATGGTTGCCAAGATTGGATGTTAGCAGATATACTTAGCACATAATGTTTAGCATTTTTCATGTCATTCAATTATCCAGATACCCATGATGAAACTGTCAGTGTATAATGACTATTTACATCTTGTATCTTTCTGGGCAAAAAATATCCATTCTCACAGTGAGTCTGTGTTTCATGTACCACAAACAAGAGTTTCTGAAATAGGATATATAGACACAGAGACATTAATGCATGCAAAAAATATATTTTGAGGTTAGAAAAAGGCGAAATGTTAGGAGTAACCTTAGAAAGTCACTGAACCTCCTTGGGTCTCAGCTTTTACATCTGTAAGTAGAGATAAAGTTTTACCTTTGGTCATATATCTGCTCTGGTTTCTTTTGCGAATCGAATAGTTACTCCAGGTAAAAGTGCTCTGTGAAATGTAAATACTTGGCAATATTTAAGACACCATTACTTTAAACAGTTTATAGAGAAACATACATACTCAGTGCACTCAAACATACATACAGCAAAAACAAGACCAGGAGCTGACTGTGGCTCAGATCATGAACTCCTTATTGCCAAATTCAGACTTAAATTGAAGAAAGTAGTGAAAACCACTAGACCATACAGGTATGACCTAAATCAAATCCCTTATGATTATACAGTGGAAGTGAGAAATAGATTTAAGGGCCTGGATCTGATAGATACAGTGCCTGATGAACTATGGAATGAGGTTCGTGACAATGTACAGGAGACAGGGAGCAAGACCATCCCCATGAAAAAGAAATGCAAAAAAGCAAAATGGCTGTCTGGGGAGGCCTTACAAATAGCTGTGAAAAGAAGAGAAGCGAAAAGCAAAGGAGCAAAGGAAAGATATCAGCATCTGAATGCAGAGTTCCAAAGAATAGCAAGAAGAGATAAGAAAGCCTTCCTCAGTGATCGATGCAAAGAAATAGAGGAAAACAACAGAATGGGAAAGACTAGAGATCTCTTCAAGAAAATTAGAGATACCAAGGGAATATTTCATGCAAAGATGGGCTCGATAAAGGACAGAAATGGTATGGACCTAACAGAAGCAGAAGATATTCAGAAGAGGTGGCAAGAATACACAGAAGAACTGTACAAAAAAGATCTTCATGACCCAGATAATCACGATGGTGTGATTACTGACCTAGAGCCAGACATCCTGGAATGTGAAGTCAAGTGGGCCTTAGAAAGCATCACTACGAACAAAGCTAGTGGAGGTGATGGAATTCCAGTTGAGCTCTTTCATATCCTGAAAGATGATGCTGTGAAAGTGCTGCACTCAATATGCCAGCAAATTTGGAAAACTCAGCAGTGGCCACAGGACTGGAAAAGGTCAGTTTTCATTCCAATCCCAAAGAAAGGCAATGTCAAAGAATGCTCAAACTACCGCACAATTGCACTCATCTCACATGCTAGTAAAGTAATGCTCAAAATTCTCCAAGCCAGGCTTTAGCAATATGTGAACTGTGAACTTCCTGATGTTCAAGCTGGTTTTTGAAAATGCAGAGGAACCAGAGATCAAATTGCCAACATCCGCTGGATCATGAAAAAAGCAAGAGAGTTCCAGAAAAACATCTATTTCTGCTTTATTGACTATGCCAGAGCCTTTGACTGTGTGGATCACAATAAACTGTGGGAAATTCTGAAAGAGATGGGAATACCAGACCACTTGATCTACCTCTTGAGAAATTTGTATGCTGGTCAGGAAGCAACAGTTAGAACTGGACATGGAAGAATAGACTGGTTCCAAATAGGAAAAGGAGTCCGTCAAGGCTGTATATTGTCACCCTGCTTATTTAACTTATATGCAGAGTACATCATGAGAAACGCTGGACTGGAAGAAGCACAAACTGGAATCAAGATTGCCGGGAGAGATATCAATAACCTCAGATATGCAGATAAACACCACCCTTATGGCAGAAAGTGAAGAGGAACTAAAAAGTCTCTTGATGAAAGTGAAAGAAAAGAGTGAAAAAGTTGGCTTAAAGCTCAACATTCAGAAAACGAAGATCATGGCATCTGGTCCCATCACTTCATGGGAAATAGATGGGGAAACAGTGGAAAGAGTGTCAGACTTTATTTTTTTGGGCTCGAAAATCACTGCAGATGGTGACTGCAGCCATGAAATTAAAAGACGCTTACTCCCTGGAAGGAAAGTTATGACCAACCTAGATAGCATATTGAAAAGTAGAGCCAGTACTTTGCCAACAAAGGTCCATCTAGTCAAGGCTATGGTTTTTCCTGTCGTCATGTATGGATGTGAGAATTGGACTGTGAAGAAGGCTGAGTGCTGAAGAATTGATGCTTTTGAACTGTGGTGTTAGAGAAGACTCTTGAGAGTCCCTTGGACTGCAAGGAGATCCAACCATTCTGAAGGAGATCAGCCCTGGGATTTCTTTGGAAGGAATGATGCTGAAGCTGAAACTCCAGTACTTTGGCCACCTCATGCGAAGAGTTGACTCATTGGAAAAGACTCTGATGCTGGGATGGATTGGGGGCAGGAGGAGAAGGGACAACAGAGGGATGAGATGGCTGGATGGCATCACTGACTCGATGGACGTGAGTCTGGGTGAACTCCGGGAGTTGGTGATGGACAGGGAGGCCTGGCGTGCTGCGATTCATGGAGTCACAGAGTCGGACATGACTGAGCGACTGAACTGAACTGAACTGAATAGAAATATACACCTGGATAGATTGAGAAGGGAAAGAAATGTCTCTTGATTAAAGAAAGACAAACATAAGATAGAAAGGAGGAAAAAATGGGTAAATGGTTGTTTACAGGTGGTGTGAAGGTGAGACATTACATGGGGAGACAAGAACAAACTCCTCCACTCTTCAGGGTGGGGAAAAAGAGGCTTAAAAGAATGAACCTGGGTTAACTGTGTCAGTGTGTAGAACAGCAACAGATGTGTGGAATTAACTTTACAGAGAACACAGGCAGGCTTAGGGGGAGCTGACAACCCACATGCAAAACATAAACTAAAAAAAAAAATTGAAGCCCTAACCTTCCATGTGAATGAGATAGGGTCTTTAAGGAGGTAATTAAGGTTATGTGAGGTCATAAAGGTAGAGCCTTAATCCACTCTGGTGCCCTTCTAAGACAAGGTAGTAACACTAAAACCCCTTTTTTTGGTCAAACAGGAACACAAGAGGAGGCAGCCATCTTCAAGCCAAGGAGAGCTTTATCATCACAGCCCCACCATACTGTACCTTGATCCAGACTTCCAAATTCCAGAACTGTGAGAAAGTAAGTTTCTGTTGTTTAAGCCACCCCTTCTCTGGTATTTTGTTATGGAAGTCTGAGCTAATATAAGCATAAAGATGAAAAAAATGAAGCAGTTTTTGTTAACGCAATATTTGGTATCATTGGCAATTCATCCTAAAATGTATTGAGAGGGCAAAGCTGTAGATTAAGTGATTTACCTAACAGAATAGCTAAGTTAATGCTATGATTTAGTTTTTTCGAGAGTCTCATCTCCTATAAAATTATAATTTACCTTTTTTTCTTAAAATTTATATTCATAGTTTAACTATGGTTATTAAATTATACATTGAAACCCATCACTGAACTTAACTGATACAAATAATATTTACTTATATCCATGTAATTCTGCTACCCTTTACTTAGTGCCATGTGCTTTTCTCTGTAACAAAGTTTCATTACCTGAAAAATAACACATTATTCTGTGAAAAAAATTCAGTCTAAAATGGAACCAGAGGATATATATTCTTAGGAAAGCAAATCTTAAGGTCTGAGAGACTGATTTCTTGTAAAATCCTGATTTACAGAGAACTGATAATATTGGAATTTTCTTAAATTAATCAGGGATTGTCTCACATTAACCTCGGAAAATTAGGCTGATGGTTTCCAGAAGCATGAGCAAGAAGTGACCGGGGTGGGGTTGGTCTCACAAAATAAGCTGAGTTGAGCTTTGTTTGTATGACTGGACTGGTTTTATCTGCTTGAGGAATTTTTAAAGTTGGCTTCTGTTTATTTTTGACTTTAACAGACTCTCCCTGAACTCTCCCCTCTTTACATTTCCTGCCCATAAAGACAGCCTCCCTCAAAGGCTCATCAGACTCGCTACAGTTTGCATATTTCAAATTGCAGTTCTGCTACTCCTGAATAAACTCAGCTTTTTGTAATTTCAAGCTTGCCTTATTTTACCCTTTTATTTAAGTTGACAATTCCTAAAATACATTGGAGCAGAGGAAACAGCCAAAAGGGTAAAAAGGGTTGGGCAATAATACCATGTTGGAATTTGTAGCTAATTTAAATCAGTTCAAAGTTCAGGTTACAACCCTAACTGCAAACAGTTGCCTTATAAAACCAAGAACTGTGTAACGATTACTCAGATTCTAAAATGCTAGAGAAAGAATTCATTGAGAATGTGAATACAGAAGAGCAGGGTTTTATTGTTGTTGTTTTGCTTGCTTGTTTTTTACAGGGGGTAGTGGGTAAAGAATCCGCCTGCAATTCAGGAGACTCTGGTTCAATTCCTGGGTTGGGAAGATCCGCTGGAGAAGGGATAGGCTACCCACTCCAGTATTCTTGGGCTTCTCTTCTAGCTCAGCTGGCAAAGAATCTGCCTGTAATGTGGGAGACTTGTGTTCAATCCCTGGATTGGAAAGATCCTCTGGAGTAAGGGAAAGGCTACCCACTCCAGTATTCTGGCCTGGAGAATCCCATGGACTGTATAACCCATGGGGTCACAAACAGTTGGACAACGACTGAGTGACTTTCACTTCAGTGGGGAGAGAGTTTGGACATATTAGATGTGAGATGCTATTATTTAAGTGGTACTGTCTATGAAGCGATTAGAAATGGATCTATAAAGTCAAAAGAGCAATTTGGCTGGAAACGTAATCCTGGAAATCATCATGCATTCATTCAACAAATATTTATTGGGCACTTGACTCACAGGGTGACTCATCATTTCGGTTTGCTCAGGATTATCCCAGTTTGAGGAGCTTCCCTGGTGGCTCAGATGGTAAAGAATCCACCTGCAATGCGGGAGACCTGGCTTCAATGCCTGAGTTGGGAAGATCCCCCGGAGGAGGGCATGGCAACCAACTCCAGTATTCTTGCCTGGAGAATTCCATGGACAGAGGAGCCTGGTGGGCTATGGTTCATGGAGTTGCAAAGAGTCAGACACAGTTGAGTGACTAAGCACAGCACATCCCAGTTTGAGCAATGAACATCCTTGGAGCCCCCTTATTCCCAGGGAAGGCAGGAAGGTTGGTGATACTAACAAGACCATCACGGTCTCCCACTCCTTTTGGGCTTTCCTTCTGGGAGAGCAGTCAGAGATCTGTATGCATTAAATAGTTCAAGAAGGAATTAGAGTGAAAAGAGCACAAGGTTGAGGATCACCAACCTTTGAGTGGGAACAGAAGCAGGAGGTGGAAGAGTAGAATGGTGTCATAAAAGAGCAGAGAGGAGAGAATGGTAATATTCAAAATTTTTGTACAGAGTTCTTATATAGCAATGGGAAAATGGACAAACACATCGACAGGTTCTTAGGAGCAGAAGAACCAATGCCAGTAAGCATGAAAGATAGTAATAATACTTAACTCTATTAATACTCAGAGGATGGCAAATGAAAACACATATGATCAGATCTTTTTGCTTATCAAACAGAAAAAATAATACTTAGTGGTGTCCAGGCAATAAGCAAATGGGCACTCAAGACAAAGAGTGCCAGTAAAAGTAGGTAGAACTTTGCTGAGAATGTAATTTGGCAGTAGGTATAAAATTCCACTTTTAGAAATCCATCTTACTATATATATAAAGATTTGTGTACAAAGAAGTTCAGCAATTTTTAGCTTATATCTTTGCATTATTCCATAAGAGACTTAATTTATCAATTTTTAAAATCAGTGTTAATATAAACAAAACAGTAAAATCACCCACCATATTACTAATTTACATAATGGGGAGACAGAATTCTGCTTAAGTTTTTATATTCTAACTCTGAGAAATTGATAAATAGAGAAACATACAAAGCATACAAAACATACAAAACATACAAAATAATTGCCCCCACAGCCTGGCTTGAAAATTCAACATTTGGTCATATTTTCAAGTGATTTTTAGAAAATTAGCAGACTCTTTTTTAGAAGTTTTAGACTTATAGAAAACTTAAGCAGAGAGTACTGAAGTTCCCGCATATCACCCTTCTCCCCCAATTTCCCCTATTTTTAACATCTCCTATTGTATGGTACATTTGCTATAATTATGGAACCAATATTGGCACATTTTATGAGTTAAAACACAGTTTATTCAGATTTCCTTGTTGATTAGTCACTATGTCATGTCCGACTATTTGCGACCCCATGAACTGCAGCACACCAGGCTTTCCTGTCCTTCACTATCTCCCTGAGTTTGCTCAAACTCCTATCCATTGAGTCAATGATGCCATCCAGCTATCTCATCCTCTGACACCCACTTCTCCAACCTGCCCTCAATCTTTCCCAGCATCAGGGTCTTTTCCAACGAGTCAGCTCTCCACATCAGGTGGCCAAAGTATTGGAGCTTAAGCATCAGTTCTTCGAGTGAATATTCAGAGTTGATTTGGTTTAGAATTGACTGGTTTGATCTCTTCCCAGTCCAACGGACTCTCAAGAGTCTTCTCCAGCACCACAGTTCAAAAGCATCAATTCTTTGGTGCCCAGACTTCTTTATGGTCCAACTCTCACTTCTCTCATCAGATTTCTTTCAGTTCAGCTCAGTCCAGTTGCTCAGTCGTGTCCGACTCTTTGTGACCCCATGAATTGCAGCAGACTGGGCCTCCCTGTCCATCACCAACTACCAGAATTCACTCAAACTCACGTCCATCGAGTCGGTGATGCCATCCAGCCATCTCATCCTCTGTCGGCCCCTTTTCCTCCTGCCCCCAATCCCTCCCAGCATCAGAGTCTTTTCCAATGAGTCAATTCTTCGCATGAGGTGGCCAAAGTACTGGAGTTTCAGCTTTAGCATCATTCCTTCCAAAGAACTCCCAGGGATGATCTCCTTTAGAATGGACTGATTGGATCTCCTTGCAGTCCAAGTCAGATTTCTTTAGTTTTTACTTAATATTTTTCTTGTTCCAGGATGTCATATTACTTTTAGCTGTCATTTCTCCTTGAAAGTGAAAGTTGCTCAGTCGTGTCCAACTCTTTGTGACCCCAAGGACTGATTATACAGTCCATGGAATTCTCTAGGGCATAATACTGGAGTGGGTAGCCTTTCCCTTCTCCAGGGCATCTTCCCAACCCAGTGATGGAACCCAGGTCTCCTGCACTGCAGGCGGATTCTTTACCACCTCCTTAGGCTCCTGCCGAATGTGACCCTTTCTTATTGTTGTTCGGTCACTAAGTTGTGTGTGACTCTGCGACCCGATGGACTGTAGCACGACAGGCTTCCCTGTCTTCACCATCTTCCTGGAATTTGCTCAAACTCATGGCCATTTCCTTAGGTTTTATTTTTGATTAATATTCCTCTAAATAATCAAGGGAGTCACATATTTTGCAGGATGCCCACTACTGGAATTTACTTGATGTTTTTCTCATTATTAGACTTGAATTATGGGTTCTGGGAAGAATTTTCCTCATAAAAATGGTACTTAGGCTCATATGAATAGTAACCTTGGTCACCTGACTGAAGTAGTGTTGGCTGGGTTTCTCTACTGTAAAATTGCCCCCCAGGCCCAATATCATAGTGTACTCTCTGGAAGGAAGTCACTATGTGTAGCCCCCTCTCAAGGGGTGGGAGTTGTACTCCCCTCCTTTAGGGTGAAGTATCTACATAATTTACATAATCTACCTAACTTAGACTTGTGCACAGAATTTATTAATTTTTCTAATTAAAAAAAGTTATTTTTGAAATGTACACACTGCTTTACTTTTTTATTTATTAGTGGCTGTGCTCGGTCTTTGCTGCTACACACAGGCTTTCTCTAGTTGCAGTGCCTGGGGGCTCCTCTCTAGTTATGGTGTGTGGGCTTCTCATTGCAGTGGCTTCTCTTGTTATGGAGCACAGGCTCTAGGGTGAGCAGGCTTCAGCAGTTTGCAGCACAGGGGCTCATTCAGTAGTTGTGGCTCGAGAGCCCTAGAGTGAGCAGGCTTCAGCAGTTGTATGCTCGGGCTCAGTAGTTGTGGCTCGAGAGCCCTAGAGTGTGCAGGCTTCAGCAGTTGTATGCTCGGGCTCAGTAGTTGTGGTGCATAGGCTTAGTTGCTCTGCAGTATATGGAATCTTCCTGGACCAGGGATTGATCCCATGTCCCCTGCGTTGGCCGGCAGATTCTTATCCACTGCACCAGCAGGGAGGTCTTCCAATTACATTTTTATGTCAGTAGGGACTTGTGGCTATTTTATATTTTGGGTTATAATCCAATGTTACCTTATTTTGTTGCTCAAATTATTCCAGCTTTGGCCATTGGAAGTTCTTTCACTTGACTTCTGGGTCCCTTTAACCTACCACCAAGATTGTGGCAATTTTTATTTTCTAAGAACTACTTATTTTCTGGCATAAGATGCTCCAGGCTTACCTTGTGTATTTCCTGCTTCAGTCTCAGAATCTGTTTCTCCAAAGAGCTCCTATTCTTTTTATTGGAGAATGGAATTGGAAACCAAGATCTGGGTGCAACATGTGTTTGTTATTACTGCAGTTCATTTATTTTAGGCCCTCTCAGAATGATATATGTGTATGCTGCTGCTACTGCTTAGTCGCTTCAGTTGTGTCTGACTCTGTGTGACCCCATAGACGGCAGCCCACCAGGCTCCCCTGTCCTTGGGATTCTCCAGGCAAGAACACTGGAGTGGGTTGCCATTTCCTTCTCCAGTAAATGAAAGTGAAAAGTGAAAGTGAAGTTGCTCAGTTGTGTCCGACTCTTCGAAACCCCATGGACTGCAGCCTACCAGGCTCCTCCATCCATGGGATTTTCTAGGCAAAAGTACTGGAGTGGGGTGCCATTGCCTTCTCCGGATATGTGTGTATACTAACCTGTGTATATACACATATCAAAAAATATTTCCATAGGTAACCTTCTGTGCTCCATATTGAGTTGTTAGTCATACACTTAAATTATCTTAAATGTGAGCTCTCCATCAACTTCATAACTAATATCTTCAACTCTAACTTCTTACCACATGGATCATTCTAGGTACCTCCTCTTGCTGATCTTTACATTTTGACTCCAACTGTAAGAAATCTGGATCCCACCATCTGCCATTCATTTACTTAGTTCAATTCCAATATACATGACAGCAGTATCAGGATTACAAGCCTCCATCCTTGTAGGAAATGGTCTTATTGAAATAAATACCATTCTTAAGTGTAGCTCCTTTTGCCTTTAGTCTTACAGACTCCATTTCCAACAGACATTTTTAAAATAAAATAAATAAAATAAATAAAATATAGCAGATAAAATTGAATCTGCAGATCCAAGAGGATTCTCCTCTTCCTTCCCAAGGAGCACAAACTATAAGTTTTCACATATTATATAGTCTTTCAGTCTATTTTTATATTTTATATGTATAAATATAATCTATTTTTATATTTTATACATACATGATATTTATGGGAATTTTATTTTAAAACTTAAATAAATGATATAGGAGGCATATTCTACTCTTTTTATGCTTTTTTTTCGTGATGCCTCTATGTTGATAAATTTAGATCTAGGCCATTTCTATGTCTAGCCAAACATCCCATCATAAGAATATTAAACATTTTCTTCACCACTTTCCTGGTGATGAGTATTTAGATTCTTCTAGTTTGTTTTTTACTTTTGTAAATAACACCGTAGTAAATATCCTATCAAGTTAGCAAATATTGAGGGCATTATGTCAGTAGAAATGACATTAATTTATGTTAACATAGAAAAAGTCCCATGCTCAGATTTGATATCTGACTCCTTACTTTAAAATATGGATTCTAGCAATTTTTCGTGTGTATGAAGCCTGGTGCTGACAGCCACTGTCCGGCTAGCTGGTCCTTGTCCTGGCCTGGACACATTGTACAATGCCTGGCCCACAGCAGGCTCTCACTGTTCCTCCTGTTGCCTTGCAGGGGTCAACCCAGGTCTGTGTGTCTAAGGGTTCTTTCAGAGCTGCCTGTGTGTGTGTAGATCCTGCTGAGGCCTTTCAGTGCTGCTTTGAAAGCCTTACAAAAGAAGCTGAATCGCCCGTGCATGTACTGCTGGCCCACAGTTCCAAGCAAAGTTTCTTTTTTGAATTAAGGACAGAGCAGACGGGCCTAGGAGGAAGCCTGGCATGTGCACCATGGGCCCAAGAACTGAAGAGAAGAAAGCTGGGCTCATTAGGTGTTAACTATTTTAATGACGGGCAGGGTTTTATTTTGTTGGTTTGTTTTTTGGCTGCACTGTGGGGCTTGTAGGTTCCTAGTTCCCCAATCAGGGACCAAACCTGTGCCCTCAGTGCTGAAAGTGCAGAGTCCTAGCCACAGACCACCAGTGAATTCCCAAGAGCAGTGTTATTAATGCCTGGGCTCATGAAGGCCTACTGTAACTTACAAGTGTCCCCCTAGAGTATATGTCTAATCTGTAACTGGAATTTCACATTTATGAATCCTTCTAAAAACTCCAATTTGAAAAGATATATGCACCCCAGTGTTCACAGCAGCACTATTTACAATAGCCAAGACAAGACAACAACCTGAGTATCCATCAACAATCAACTGGCTTAAGAAGATACAGTGTGTGTGTGTATATATATGTATTTGGTCTAGATGTGTATATATATAATGGAATATTACTCAGCTACAAAAAATGAAATATTGCCATTTGCAGCTACATGGATGAACACAGAGAATATCACTTTTATGTGGAAACTTAAAAAACAATGAATCTATACACAAAACAGAAACAGACTCACAGATATAGAAAACAAACTTAGGGTTTCCCAAGGGGAAAGAGACTAATTAGGAGTATCAGATTAACAGATAAGAAGCATTATAAATAAAATGAATATACAGTAAGATCCTCTGGAGAAGGGAATGGCAGGGCATTCCAGTATTCTTGCCTGGAGAAGCCTATGGACAGAGAAGCCTGGGTGGGTTACAGTTCATGGGCTTGCAAAGAGTTGGACATGACTGAGCAACTCACACTTACCTCACCTCACTTCACTCTGCAAAAAACTCCTGAATTTCTACGCTGTACCTGAAAATACTGCAATATTCTAAATCAACTATACTTCAATTTAAAAAGTACTTCTGATATCTTACATAATAGTTTCTCTCCTTAGATGGTAGGAAATGGACCCAATATTTTAAAATACATTAAAATGGTTTTAATAAAAAGGAATATTGAAATATCACCTCTTTTCTGATGGAAAATATTGAGTTACACATGAAAGTATTTATGTCATGCATAATTTGTAGGCTCTAACAGTTGGATAAACTAGGACCAAAATCATGACCACAATATAGGATTTATTGACTTTGCATCTATCCTCCATGGAGCTCAGAATGCCTGGAACTCCTCCAGAAGGGTTCTGGGAGGTGTTGAGGGAATTTCAGGTGCTCTCTGGTGGCTCGTGGTCTCGATGTTGTTGCTCTGCCATTTTACCTTTGTAAAGCTTTCCATGTCTAAGGCAGTGTCTTCAGAAGCAGTGGCCAAAAGTAGCGCTGGGTTCAGTCCAGTTCAGTCGCTCAGATATGTCCGACTCTTTGCGACCCCATGAACCGCAGCACGCCAGGCCTCCCTGTCCATCACCAACTCCCGGAGTCCACCCAAACCCATGTCTTTGAGTCGGTGATGCCATCCAACCATCTCATTCTCTGTCGTCCCCTTCTCTTCCTGCCCTCAATCTTTCTCAGCATCAGGATCTTTTCAAATAAGTCAGCGCTTTGCATCAGGTGGCCAAAGTACTGGAGTTTCAGCTTCAGAATCAGTCCTTCTAATGAACACTCAGGACTGATCTCCTTTAGGATGGACTGGTTGGATCTCCTTGCAGTCCAAGGGACTCTCAAGAGTCTTCTCCAACACCACAGTTCAAAAGCATCAATTCTTTGGCACTTAGTTTTCTTCACAGTCCAGCTCTCACATCCATACATGACCACTGGAAAAACCATAGCCTTGACTAGATGGACCTTTGTTGGCAAAGTAATGTCTCTGCTTTTGAATATGCTATCTAGGTTGGTCATAACCTTCCTTCCAAGGAGTAAGTATCTTTTAATTTCATGGCTGCAATCACCATCTGCAGTGATTTTGGGTCCAGAAAAATAAAGTCAGCCACTGTTTCCACTGTTCCCCATCTATTTGCCATTAAGTGATGGGACCGGATGCCATGATCTTAGTTTTCTGAATGCTGAGCTTTAAGCCAACTTTTTCACTCTCCTCTTTTACTTTCATCAAGAGGCTCTTTAGTTCTTCTTCACTTTCTGCCATAAGGGTGGTGTCATCTGCATATCTGAGGTTATTGATATTTCTCCTGGCAATCTTGATTCCAGCTTGTGCTTCTTCCAGTCCAGCGTTTCTCATGATGTACTCTGCATATAAGTTAAATAAGCAGGGTGACAATATACAGCCTTGATGTACTCCTTTTCCTATTTGGAACCAGTCTGTTGTTCCATGTCCAGTTCTAACTGTTGCTTCCTGACCTGCATACAGGTTTCTCAAGAGACAGGTCAGGTAGTCTGGTATTCCCATCTCCTTCAGAATTTTCCACACTTTATTGTGATCCACACAGTCAAAGGCTTTGGCATAGTCAAGAAAGCAGAAATAGATGTTTTTCTGGAACTCTCTTTCTTTTTCAATGATCCAGTGGATGTTGGCAATTTGATCTCTGGTTCCTCTGCCTTTTCTAAAACCAGCTTGAACATCAGGAAGTTCACGGTTCACGTATTGCTGAAGCCTGGCTTGGAGAATTTTGAGCATTACTTTACTAGCATGTGAGATGAGTGCAATTGTGTGGTAGTCTGAGCATTCTTTGGTATTGCCTTTTTTGGGGATTGGAATGAAAACTGACCTTTTCCAGTCCTGTGGCCGCAGCTGCTGCTGCTGCTGCTAAGTTGCTTCAGTCGTGTCCAACTCTTCGCAACCCCATGGACTGTAGCCTACCAGGCTCCTCTGCCCATGGGATTTTCCAGGCAGGAGTACTGGAGTGGGTTGCCATTGCCTTCTTCCATGGCCACTGCTGAGTTTTCCAAATTTGCTGACATATTGAGTGCAGCACTTTCACAGCATCATCTTTCAGGATTTGAAATAGCTCAACTGGAATTCCATCACCTCCACTAGCTTTGTTCATACTGATGCTTCCTAAGGCCCACTTGACTTCACATTCCAGGATGTCTGGCTCTAGGTGAGTGTGAGTGATCACACCATCATGATTATCTGGGTCGTGAAGATCATTTTTGTACAGTTCTTCTGTGTATTCTTGCCACCTCTTCTTAATATCTTCTGTTTCTGTTAGGTCCATACCATTTCTGTCCTTTATTGAGCCCATCTTTGCATGAAATGTTCCCTTGGTGTCTCTAATTTTCTTGAAGAGATCTCTAGTCTTTCCCATTCTATTGTTTTCCTCTATTTCTTTGCATTGATCACTGAGGAAGGCTTTCTTATCTCTCCTTGTCTTTGGAACTCTGCATTCAAATGGGTATATCTTTCCTTTTCTCCTTTGCTTTTCACTTCTTTTCACAGCTATTTGTAAGGCCTCCCCAGACACCCATTTTGCTATTTTGCATTTCTTTTTCTTGGGGATGGTCTTGCTCCCTGTCGCCTGTACAATGTCATGAACCTCTGTCCATAGTTCATCAGGCACTCTGTCTTGTTGAAGTCTAAAATGTGCAGTAGCTACCATCAGTACCCACCATGGACCATGATGCTAGAGCCAGTGCCTGATGACATTTATGCCAAGGTTACTGGTGACTGATGACAAAGTCAGGTGTGTTGACACAGCAGATTGTCCCTCTCTCCCACCCTCCCACTCCCGACTGCCCAATGCTTCTCTCTCTGGTCACTATAGAGACACCAGCTCCTGTACTATTGAGGTCCCCAGGCCTTCACTGTTCACAGCTCCATTTGCTCTGAGCCCCTTCCCACTTCTCAATCTGAGCACATCCACTCCTCCTTTCCATGCTGGCTCATTTCCATAATGACCAAACTCATCTGTCTTGATTTCCCTTTCCTGGAGATAAGACATTTCTGTAGGCTTTTCATGTACCACCTTTTGAAGAGGCCCTCTACCAGTCCTCTCATCTCTGCTAACTTGGCTGAATTCTGGATAAGGGCAGTTTATTTAGGATCATTCTATGATGCATCTTCTAGTAATTTCAGTAATTGTGTCTATTATAAAGTAACAAGTCATTTATCAAGCAGCACTATGAATTAATTATATGTGATTAGCTCATTTGAGCCTTTGATAGTATTGTATATTACTGCTTCCACTCTAAAAGCTGAGAAATCTAAGGAGCAGAGAGGTCAAGTAAGTTGCCTAAGATCCCACAGCTAGTTAAAGATGGAGCTCAATCTGAGCCAGGTATCTCTAACTTCAGAGTCCATGATCTTACTATCATATCATAGTTTCTTCAGAAAGACCTCCAAATATATAGTTAATCCCTTTCAGTTCAATTCAGTTCAGTCACTCAGTCATGTCCGACTCTTTGCAACCCCATGAATCGCAGCATGCCAGGCCTCCCTGTCCATCGCCAACTCCCGGAGTTCACTCAAACTCACATCCATGAGTTGGTGATGCCATCCAGCCATCTCATCCTCTGTCGGCCCCTTTTCCTCCTGCCCCCAATCCCTCCCAGCATCAGAGTCTTTTCCAATGAGTCAACTCTTCGCATGAGGTGGCCAAAGTACTGGAGTTTCAGCTTTAGCATCATTCCTTCCAAAGAACACCCAGGACTGATCTCCTTCAGAATGGATGGGTTGGATCTCCTTGCAGTCCAAGGGACTCTCAAGAGTCTTCTCCAACACCACAGTTCAAAAGCATCAATTCTTTGGCACACAGCTTTCTTCACAGTCCAACTCTCACATCCATACATGACCACTGGCAAAACGATAGCCTTGACTAGACGGACCTTTTTTGGCAAAGTAATGTCTCTGCTTTTGAATATGCTATCTAGGTTGGTCACAACTTTCTTTCCAAGGAGTAAGTGCCTTTTAATTTCATGGCTGCAGTCACCATCTGCAGTGATTTTGGAGCCCCCAAAAATAAAGTCTGACACTGTTTCCTCATCTATTTCCCTTTAGACACCTTAAAAGCTCTTTAAAGAAATTTCAATAGAAGAAAATATCTAAGCTGTCTCTTATAATTTCATTTCACCTAGATATGTGTTAAACTTTACCCATTGTCTTGTGTTTAACTTTTATTGATGAACTGGACCTGAAAGTGGTTAAGAGCACAGGTCCTCTGCTGTGTGACTTTAGGCAAGTTATCTAACCTCTCTGTGCTCAATTTCTTTATATGTCAACTGCATATTACAGCATTGCCAATTTCTATGGGTTGTCATTTGGATAAAAGCATTAATATAAGTAAGGGAATGAGAATGGTAACTGATAAATACATGCTCATATTTTTATTATTGATGAATTAGTTAATGCTCTATCAGTGTATAATGTGTTGATTCAACTCATTATATACTTCTCTTGCTTTTTTAAAGAAATTATATTAGAGTATAGCCAACTAACAATCTTGGGATAGTTTTAGGTGCACAGCAAAGCGACTTAGCCCTACCTATACTTGTATCCATTCTCCCTCCAGCTCCACCCCCACCCAGCCTGCCACATATCATTGAACAGAATTCCCTGTGTTACACAGTAGGACCTTGTTGGTTATCCATTTTAAATATAGCAGTGTGTACATGTTGATCCCAAACTCCCTATCTCTTCCTATCATTGTTTCCCCCCTGGCAACCATAAGATCATTCTCTAAGTCTGTGGGTCTGTTTCTTATACCCTTCCTTTTGTTCTATAAATGTCAGACTATGAGCTATGACTTTTCCTGATGTCACTGTATACTTATTTTTGGTAGTCTTCTTTTACTATCTAATGTGGAATCAGAAACTAGACCAACCAATTCTTGCAGAACTGTAAGTTAAGTCTGAATAACATCTGAAGATTTTTCATGGCTTTAAGTATAGTTTCATTACAGTGAGTTCTGGAGCATAAAAGGTAATTTATCTTTATTTCTGACTGTTAGATTTTTATTTTTTCAGTGTTGAGGGCACTGGAAGGCTGACCTCTAGATGAGGAAAATGTAATTTTTTAAAGTGGAGAAGTTCAGTGTAAACAATGGCCTTTAAAAACTCATGAAAAATTTCAAACAATGCATAGAGTGTCTAATAATAAGTCCCCAGATATCTATTAAGTTTCAACAATATTTTGATAATCTTGTTTCATCCACCCTTAGGAATCCTACCATTTTATCAAAAAACAAAAGCTAAAGAAATTTCAGCATATATCTTTAACTTTAAAAATGTTTTTAATCATCATGCTATTATTCTTAAAAGAATTAAGTGTAACTTACTAACTTAATCTTATCTTCAGTCCATCTTTAGATTTCATCAGTTGTTCCACAATTTTTTTTGTAGTTGCAGCTTTTTTAAAAATCAAGATCCAGAGAAAGTCCATATAATGCACTGGGTTTAAATGTATTTTATTCTGTAACATCACCACTATCTCTCATGTCACTGACTGGTTAATAGTGAGTTATTTGTTCTGTAAGCAAGTAGTTTTCAAAGTGTGGACCAGCAGCTTCAGCATCTCCTGGAAACATGTGAGAAATGCAAATTTCTTTTCAAGTCCCATTCAGTCCTACTGAAATAGACTTTGGGAATGTAGGCCAGCAAGTTGTGTTTTAACAAGCTCTCCAGGATCCAACCTGGTACCACTGTTGTTGACTAGCCCACAAGATAAATTTGGCTCATTGTGTGTCCTGTTGGCATTTATCTTCTCCAGTAAGTCTCCATATTTCCTATAGATTCACAATTAAATGTAAAGCCTTGATTACATTCAGGTTCAATTTATTATTATTTTTTTAAGGCAAGACTACTTCACAGATGGTGCTGTGCTCTCATGTTGCATCAACCATGAGGCACAGAAGTGCTGTCTGACCCAATGATAGTGATGCTGAGATTTCCAGTGCTTGGGTGGTGTCCACCTGGTACCTGCTGTACTGAAGGGTTTCACCAACCACTGATGATTATTGCCCAGTCTTATTATTTCCTTTGGGATCATGAGATAAAGATTTCTAGTATCATCCATTCTGTATTCATTAATCATTTTCAGCATTTTATCATTCTTATTGCTTTTCTGGGACCATGGCAACTCTCATAGAACTGTTCAGTTGCTAAGTCATGTCCAACTCTTTGAAACCCCATGAACTACAGTACACCAGGCTCCCCTGTCCTTCAGTGTCTCCCTGAGTTTGCTCAAGCTCATGTCCATTGAGTCAGTGATGCCACCCAACCATCTCGTCCTCTGTCGGCCCCTTCTCCTCCCACCCTCAATATCAGGGTATGCCAGTATCAGGGTCTTTTCCAATGAGTCAGCTCTTCACATCAGGTGGCCAGAGTATTGGAGCTTTAGCATCAGTCCTTCCAATGGATATTCAGTCTTGATTTCTTTTAGGATTGACTACTTTGATCTCCTTGCAGTCCTAGGGACTCTCAAGAGTCTTCTCCAACACCACAGTTCAAAAGCATCAACTCTTTGGTACTCAGCCTTCTTTATGGTCCAGCTCTCACATCCATACATGATTACTGGAAAAACCATAGCCTTGACTAGATGGACATTTGTGGGCAAAGTGATGTCTCTGCTTTTTAATACTCTGTCTAGGTTTGTCATAGCTTTTCTTCCAAGGAGCAAGTGTCTTTTAATTTCATGGCTGCAGTTACTATCTGTAATCATTTTGGGGCCCCCCAAAATAAAATCTGTTACTGTTTCACTTTTTCCCCTTCTATTTGTCATGGAGTGATGGGACCAGATGTCATGATCTAAGTTTTTTGAACGTTGAGTTTTAAGCCAGCATTTTCACCCTCCTGTTTCACCTTTATCAAGAGGCTCTTTAGCTCCTCTTCACTTTCTCCTATTAGAGTGGTATCATCTGCATATCCGAGGTTGTTAATATTTCTCCCAGCCGTCTTGATTTTGGCTTGTGATTCATCCAGCCTAGCATTTTGCATGATGTGCTCTGCATAGAAGTTAAATAATCAAGGTGACAATATACAGCCTTGATGTACTACTTTCCCAATTTTGAACTAGTCCATTGTTCCATGTCTGGTTCTAATTGTTGCTTCTTGAGTTGTATACAGGAGTTTCTCAGGAGGCAGGTAAGGTGGTCTGGTATTCCCATCTGTTTAAGAATTTTCTACAGTTTGTTGTAATCCACACAGTCAAAATCTTTAGCATAGTCAATGAAGCAGAGGTGGATGTTTTTGGAATTTCCATGCTTTTTCTATGATCCAACAGATGTTGGCAATTTGATCTCTGGTTCCTCTGCCTTTTCTAAATCCAGCTTGAACATCTGGAAGTTTTTGGTTCACTTACAGTTGAAGCCTAGCTTGAAGGATTCTGAGCACTACTTTGCTAGTAATGAGTGCAATTGTCTGGTAGTTTGAACATTCTTTGGCATTGCCTTTCTTTGGGACTGGAATGAAAACTGACCTTTTCCAGTCCTGTGGCCACCAGTGAGTTTTCCAAATTTGCTGACATATTGAATGCAGCACTTTCACAGCATTATCTTTTAGAATTAGAAATAGCTCAGCTGGAATTCCATCACCTCCAGTAGCTTTGTTCTTAGTAATGGTTCCTAAGGCCCACTTGACTTCACACTCCAAGATGTCTGGCTCTAGGTGGGTGATCACACCATTGTGGCTATTCGGGTAATTAAGACCTTTTTTATACAGTTCTTCTTTGTATTCTTGCTACCTCTTCTTGATCTCTTCTGCTTCTTTAGGTCCTTGATGTTTTCATTGAATATGTGTAGTTTAAAAGCAGTATGAATTAACAAGACTTTTTGTTTACAAATTAAAAACAACTTTACAGAATTTTTTAAAAGCCCTTATGATAAGCACAGACCCTTGTTTTCCATTGGCTTAGAAAGCATTCATTTAAGTAGTGAAGAATTTACAATCTAACTGGATTTGAATCTGGATTCTGATTTTGAATCAGTTACTGTCTGTCTTTATGCCTGTGTTAAGCCTTTTTGGCTCCTCAACCAAGATCTGTCCCTTAGATCTATGTTTAAATGTCCTGGTCTTCTTACTCTATGATGACAGTAATATCATGTATTCTTCTCTGCCTGATGAAGATTTTTAACATATTCTGAGATAATGTATGTCAGAGTACTTTGGGGTAAATTATGAAAATGTGTCTCTTAGACCTGACTCTTCTATGAGATAGAGCAATGTTTCTAAAACATGGACAGTGACCTACAGAAAAACATGTTTTATGCTGTGATCCTGTTCTCTCTCTTTCTCTCACGCACACAGATTTACATTTCTTAGAAGTGGCAAATCTCGGTCTTTATCTTAGACCTATGGAATCAGACATTCTGTGGGTAGGTCCATAAGGTGTTTCACTAGTAACTGTTAGCTCCACTGTCTGCTATCTATATTGGTGCTTTTCATTTTGCTCTTTTCAGTTCTATTCCACTAAGAATTGTTGGTGGTAACCTACTGGATTAGAATGATTCCCTGATGCACTGTTAGACTGCAGCCAACATTTTCACAAAATGATCTTCTCCTACATGGTTCTAACTCACTCTCCACAAGATCGTGTCATTCTTTTTCTTTTTTTTCATATTCTTTTCCATTATGGTTGATTACAAGATATTGAATATAGTTCCCTGTGTTATACAATAGGACCTTACTGTTTATCCATTCTATATATAATAGTTTGTATCTGCTAATTCCAAACTCCCGAACTATCCCTTCCCTGCTTTTCCCTCCCCCTTGGCAACCACAAGTCTGTTCTCCATGTCTGTGAGTCTGTTTTGTAGAGTTCATTTGTATCCTGTTTCAGATTCCAGGTATAAAAGATGTCATGTGGTATTTCTCTGATTTACTTCACTCAGTATGATAATCTCTAGGTCCATCCATGCTGCTGCAAATGGATCATTTCATTGTTTTTTTATGGTTGAGTAGTATTCCATTGTGTGTGTGTGTGTGATACATATATGTGTACAAATGGTATATTTCGGTTTGTTTAGGTTTAGGTTGTTTCCATGTCTTGGCTATTGTAGATAGTGCTGCTATGAGCATAGAGGTGTGTGCATCTTTTCAAATTATAGTTTTGTCCAGATATATATACTCAGGAGTGGGATTGCTGGATCATATGGCGACTCTAGTTTTAGCTTTTTGAGGAACCTCCATACTGTTGTCCAATGAAGGCAATGGCACCCCACTCCAGACTCTTGCCTGGAAAATCCCATGGACGGAGGAGCCTGGTGGGCTGCAGTTCATGGGGTCGCAAAGAGTCAGACACGACTGAGAGACTTCACTTTCACTTTTCACTTTCATGCATTGGAGAAGGAAATGGCAACCCACTCCAGTGTTCTTGCCTGGAGAATCCCAGGGACGGGGGAGCCTGGTAGGCTGCCATCTATGGGGTCACACAGAGTCGGACACGACTGAAGCAACTTAGCAGCAGCAGCAGCAGCAGCAGCAGAAGGCAGCATACTGTTCTCCATAGTGACTGCACCAATTTACATTCCCACCAACAGTGTAGGAGGTTTTTCCCTTTTCTCCACACTCTCTCCAACATTTGTTATTTGTAGATTTTTTAATGATGACCATTCTGACTGGTGTAAGGTGGTACCTCATTGTAGTTTTGACTTGCATTTCTTTAATTAGCAATTTTGAACATCTTTTCATGTGCCTGTTGGCCATCTGTTTGTCTTCTTTGGAGAAATGTCTGTTTAGGTCTTCTACTCATTTTTTGATTAGGTTGTTTTGCTTGTTTGTTATTGAGTTGTATCAGTAATTGTTTCATTCTTATCATTTGGTTGCCTGAATACTAGTGCCCCTGATCTCAGGCACACACAACCAATTTTAATGCAAGGTGGTGGTGTTAAAAAAATATATATGAAACAGGTTCAAAGAGGTGGGTGCCTTCGATTTGAAATATAGGCTCAAGGGAGTGCTTCACATTGAGAATAAGAATTCATTTATTTATTCATCAGCTAAGTAAAGAGGAAGGCACAATAAATGAAGGGCAAGATTCTTCTCTTCCTGAGGTTATAGGCTAGACGGGATGGGAAAGAAAGCTGGATACAAAGGGACAAAGAGCCTGGTAATGTTAGTTGGAGCTCACAGACCTCCAGAGAAGATAAAACTAATCAGAAGTTTTACTGGATCGGGAAGGAAGCTAAGCTTGAACTGGCACTTGATGGTTAAATAGGATTTAAATAGACAAATTGGGGTGAGGTTGGGAAAGGACCCTCCAGATGGAGTTATTAGCTTCCTTCTATAGTGCTTGCAATTATAAATGAAAAGGGTGCTTTTAAGAGGCAACTCTCAATAACAACAAAGGTTTTATTTTTTATCTATAATCACAGCACTTACATGGAGGAGGAAATGCAACCCACTCCAGTATTCTTGCCTGGGAAATCCCATGGACAGAGGAACCTGGCAGGCTACCACCCATAGGGTCACAAAGAGTTGGACACAACTTAGTGACTAAATAACATAGCACTTACAATGAAGTTGTGATTTAGGTACTATTGTTCCCAAGGTTGAGAATGCAAGCTTATGGGAGAACAAAGATCCAAGCTTGGGTCTACAGA
Source organism: Bos mutus (assembly GCF_027580195.1). NCBI lineage: Eukaryota > Metazoa > Chordata > Mammalia > Artiodactyla > Bovidae > Bos > Bos mutus. The sequence continues at coordinate 56,775,398 of NC_091622.1, read as the reverse complement.
ACTTCAAATTCATTGTGCTATCCATTATGTTCCAGAGAATGACTGGGACAGAGCTCACCTTAATAGTCTGCCGGCACTGGTACACAATGGTATTGAAGGATGGCTGACTCAAATGCAGACTGACTGGGGAACAGGGACCTAATTCTGCAGACTGATTACTATGACTCAATCTGCCACTAGATGTCACATGTTACTGAAAAGGAATTACTAAAGTTGGTGAATGAAAAATTATTAGGGCTATTAACAGTAACATTCTCTTTTTAATTGAAATCAGTTGACTTAAACATTAGTTTCAGGGGTACAATATAGTGATTCAATATTTTTGTACCTTACACACCTTTCAAAGTTGTTACAGTATTATTTGACTATATTCCTCTTAATGCCCTTTGCCTATTTTGCCCATTCCCCCGACTTCCTCCCCTCTGGCAACCACTAGTTCTAACAGTGACATTCTCACTTACGTTGCTTTTGATATATGTTTCTGAATGGGACAAAAAGGGGCAGAGTTCCGCTAGTTGCTCATGACCCAGGTCTATCTTAATTGTGCCACAGGCCATGAAAATCCTGGGTCTGCAAGTATGAACCCCATCTTATGTGTGTATTGGAAAAACAAGTGTGAGTAGCTGCTAGAGGATGTGAAAGATGATCAATGCACTTTAGCTTGTCTTAGAGAGATTGTGAACTTTGATTTGGGTCTCAACTTTGACGTCATCTCTATAGGAGAAAATGGATAACTTCTCGTTTCCTCTTGGAATAGGCCCACAAAATCCTGACTTACAGTTGGGTAGCTTTCCTAGTGTTCCCAGATTTTTCAGGTGTGACTGGTCCAGTCATTCTAAATTCAACCATCAGCTCAGATGTCGCCTCCTCAACTAGATTTTCAAGCTAAATTAGCCACTGAAGTACCTATTGTCATATTGTTTCTAATTGTATCTTATCACCAACTAAAATTACCTTTTAAAAATTAATTTATTCCCACCAACAGGAGGAGAGGGTTCCCTTTTGTCCACCCCCGTCCAGCATTTACTGCTTGTAGACTTTTTGATGCTGGCCATTTTGACTGGTGTGAGGTGACACCTCATTGTAGTTTTGATCTGCATTTCTCTAATAATTAGTGATGTTGAGCATCTTCATGTGCTTCTTGGCTATCTGTATGTCTTCTTTGGAGAAATGTCTTTATTTAGTCTTCTGCCTATTTTTTAGTTGGGTTTTTTTCTTATATTGAGCTGCATGGACTGTATATTTTGTAGCTTAATTCCATGCCAACTGCTTTGTTTGCAAATATTTTCCTCTTATGTATAAAGAAGATAGCTAGTGGGAACCTGCTGTGTAGCTCAAGGAGCTCAGTTCAGTGCTGTGGTGACCTAGATGGGTAGGGGGCTGGGGTAGGAGGGAGGTCCAAGAGGGAGGGGATATCTGTATACGTATAACTGATTCACTTCATTGTACAGCAGAAACTAACAACACTGTAAACAACTATACCCCAATTTAAAAAGAAATTCATTGTTTTCTTGTTCATTATCTTTCCCCTCTACTATAAGCTGCAAGAAAGCAAGGTCTTTGTCCTGTTTATCATCATATTTTCATGCCTCGACAGTGTTTGGCTCATAACAGGTTCAGTAGATATTGCTGGATGAATAGATGGCAGCTCATGTGAGTGGTGTGCTGTGGGTTTAGCACTCTTCCCAATACTTTTTCTTCCAATGAGCTTCATTCTTGGTTATTCCATGGAAAGACTGGAAAGAAGCCTCATCTTCTCTCTCAGGGGTTAATTACTTGACTGAGATTGGACTGAGACCTTTCAGCCATCAAGAAAACCTTATAACATTTAACATATAATTAACCTATTGTAGGAAAAATGGTTCATCAGACTGAATAACTTGTAGATTTTTATATAGCAAAAGGTAATAAAATAAATAAAAATAAAAGATAATGGTGATGGCTAAAAAGATAAAATCTAGACATGATAGACACCTTGGGGAGAATATAGTACCAACTTTTCATTCGACATATGAGGAAACTGTCTTCACCAAAGATTAAACGACATGCCTGAATTCATGCAGCTAGGTTTGTGGAGAAAGCCCTAGGAGGCGCTAGTGGTGAAGAACCTGCCTGCCAATTCAGGAGACACAAGAGACACAGGTTTGATTCCTGGGATGGGAAGATTACCCCGGAGGAGGGCATGGCAACCCACTCCAGTATTCTTGCCTGGAAAATCCCATGGACAGTGGAGCCTGGCAGGCTATAGTCCATAGGGTCACAAAGAGTTGGACATGACAGTATTGACTTAGCATGCATGAACCCATGCAGCTAGTGGAGACAGACAGGGCTAGGACTTTGAATTTCTAATCCCAGCCTTATCTTTCTACTTTAAACAAGGGCTTCCATTATGCTTTCTTCAAATGAAAATTTAACTGCGTGTCTACTGAACATATTCTAGACATTTTTAAAGCAACATTATAGAAGAAAATGATAAAAATGAGTTAACATTCTCTGCTTCCCTGTAATACCTCTGTGATTGTCCACTTGGTTAACAGCGCACAATCTAATTCAGTGCCTAAACATCTAATTTTGGTAAATTAACATATTTGTCATTGCAAAAGATAAAAAAATGAAAAGGCCATTGTTCCTGTTCTCAGGCACAAACAACTGGCCATAATGGAAGGCAGTGTTGTGATAAACGTGTAAAATGGGTACACAGAAGTGGGTGCCACTGACTGGAACTGAAGCACACTGAGGACAAGCATTTCAACAAGCAGAGAGATAGGACACTGTAGAAGGGGAAAATGGCAAGTGGTCTGAAGGTGGGCAGTGATGCTCAGAGAACAGCAGGCAGCTTTATGAGCTGGAAATAGAAGTATAAAGGAGACAGTTATTCTGAAAAGGAAGGCAGAGGGTCTTGAGGTGGGTTGTGGAGGACCTCGAGATTCAAACTCAATAATTTTTCTAATTTTAATTCTTTTTAGATAATACTGAGTTTTTGAGTAGGGGACCAACATAGTAATATATGTCTTATAACAAGGTAAGTCTTACCTTGTAAACAGGTGTATAGTGTTGAGAAGAAAAAGGCTGCAGTTGGAGGGACTAGTTAAGAGTGCAGGTGAGAGAAAATGAGGGTCTGCTTGGTGTTCCGAGGGGAGAGACTCTGAGTTTGTAATAACACCTGGGGCAGCTGAGGCTGAGCAGTATCTTTGGAGAGCAGTCTTTCCTGCTGAGATACTTTACAGACTGGGTCAGAGGGAGGTGAGGAGACTTCTGAGATGGAGATGGGCAGGGGTGATCAAGGGGTTTTTGGTGGATGTCCTCTGTCCCTCATTAAAGAGGAAAAGGTGATGGCTAAAAAGATAACCCTCTTTGCAACCCCATGGACTGTAGCCTGCAAGGCTCCTCTGTCCATGGGATTTTCCAGGCAAGGATACTGGAGTGGGTTGCCATTTCCTTCTTCAGGGTATCTTCCCAACCCAGGGAAGATTTATTGATACTTATCTATATATATATATTTTAAAATGCATGTTGTTCTCACTTGCTCTGCTTGACAATATCCGTGCCTTGGACAGAACAACTATATAACATCAATGAATGATATCACCTTAATGTTCCTTCTTGCCAAATTTTGTTGTTGTTGTTTAGCTGCTAAGTCATGTCCAACTATTTTGTGACCCCATGGACTGTAGCCAGCCAGGCTCCTCTGTCCATGCATTTTCCAGGCAAGAATACTGGAGTGGGTTGCCATTTCTTTCTCCAGAGAATCTTCCCGATCCAGGGATCGAACCTGTGTCTCCTATGTTGGCAAGCAAATTCTTAACCACTGAGCCATCAGGGAAGCTCTCTTGTCAACTTAATCCTCTTTAAGTTAACTTCTAAGCATAGCTGCAGGAACTGTAACTATATATATAAATATTTATATACAATAATATGCAAAAACTATATATATATTACAAACAGTGTTTTCAGGAAAAGGTAGGGAAAAGTTATCTGGCTTTTCCAAGCCTCATTTCAAGAAATGCAAATTCATTGACATTAAAATTTGCACAAATTTAAAATGACAGTAAAATTGCACAAAATGCACTTTGCATTTTGTTTATAATGCACTAGGAGTCACAATAAAGCAAACACTCCATCGTGACATTCATAAAATGCCCATTTGTCAGTCACCTGTCAAGAGCAGTATACAACACAGTCACAAAGTTAAAGTGGAGTGTCAGAATTTGTGCTCAGCTTTCTAAAACTTGGCAAGACTGAGGACTATTTTTATTTTGAGAATGGCCCTTCTAAGTGTGTTGATGGTGACTAGGAATGCTGTCTCAGGAGAAGGAATATACATGCCATCACTCCAATTTTCTGACTAAAGTCGGGCAACTCCTTTTCACTGAAGTTTGGTTAACAGCCAGAGGCAAATGAAAAATACATGCTGAACAGCAAGCTTTATGCTCCAAAACACAATTCAGGAAGGTAATTTCTCTTTATTTCCCCCCAGTGATCGTCAAGGGAGGCTGACCTGTAAACTCAGTGCTTCTTCATTACTTAAGATCTATAGGACAGATGAGAACATTTGGACACTAACAGCAGGAATCTTAGAGTGGATGGAAAGCCAAATTGATGAGAAGGGATTTAAAAGAAGCAATTTACCTAGGTCTAGTTGTTTAGATTTGGCTGGTTTCCAAGGCTGTTGAAACTCCCAAGTTTTAAGATGGGAATGAGGTCTATAGCTTAGCTCCGGTTACCTGCTGCTTACTGATCAGGGAAAATAAAAAGCTTGACAAAGGAAAGGCTGGTGCATTGGTGCTCAATTTAAGCATGTGTCAGAATCACCTGGGGGTTTGTTCAAACACAATATGCGGAACCCCGCCCCAGTGTTTCTGATTCTGTAGGTCTAGGGTAGGGTCAGGCGGCACCAGTGGGGAACTGCCTGCCAATGCAAGAGACATAAAAGATGCGTGTTTAATCGCTGGGTCAGGAAATTCCCTGGAGGAGGGCATGGCAATCTACTCCAGTATTCCTGCCTGGAGAATCCCATGGACACAGGAGCTTCGTTGGTTACAGTCCACAGGATTACAAACAGTCAGACACAACTGAAGTGACTTAACACACACCACAGGGTAGGGCCAGAAGATCATTTCTAGGCAGCTCCCAGGTGATACAGTTGCTGCTGGTATGAGACTATAATTGAAGAATAAGTTACAATCCTGAGTGGAGACTGGACTTTAGTGAAAGAATAAAGGAACCGATTTTATTCTGGACAAAGAGGATGAAGAAGCAAACTATCTTACCCACGGGAAGGACTGAGTCAGAAATTCATTTGAAATCAATAATCTGCAGAATTGGAGAAAGAGGCCTTAAGTGGCAAGGAGAGCTATTGTAAGGTTAGATATAAGGGAAATATTTAGCCAGCAAAGTTAAAGGATGGATTCTTCAAATGAGTGATCTAAAAGGGAAATCTTTCATCATTTTAATTCCAAAGTACTAACTTTAAGACTTACAGCTCATAAAAGAAGTACATTTGAAATAAGCAAAAAATAGAAACTTATTTGAAAAATTTTAAACTAAGACTTCTGGAATTAAAAATAAAAAAGAATCTGGCTTAAGGAGTCTACGTTGGCTGAATTCCGGTCTTTTCCTACAGTATTCCTGGAGCTAGGTGACAGTCAGAGAGGCTTAAACAAGTGAGTCCTAGGGCCTGAGCTACTCATTTAATGAAAACATGATTGGTCCTGCCTGTAAGAAAAACTTGATCTGAATTTTTCTTGAGGGGATTGGGTGGGAAAACTGCAAAGACATAAATTTCTCATTGACCTTTATATGTGGACATCTGCTTTGTCTTGAAAATGTAGTTGGAAGATCCAACAGCCATTAAAAAAACAAAACCAAAGTCATAGGGTAAGTTCCCCTCACAATTCAGTATGAAAAAAGTGGCTTTCTCCATTATCCTTTTTTTTAATTTTTAAAATTATTATTTGTTTTTGTCTGTCCTGCGTCTTTGCTACGTGGGCTTTTCTCTAGTTGCAGAGAGTGGGGGCTCCTCTCTAGCTGTTGTGCTCAGGCTTCTCAGTGATGTAGCTTCTCCAGTTTCAGAGCACGGGCTACAACGTTAGAGAGCTTAAGGAGTTGCCACACCTGTGCTCAGGAGTTGCGGCTTCCGGGCTCTGGAGCAGAAGCTCAGTCATGGAGGGGCGTGGGTTTAGTTGCTCTGAGGCATGTGGAATCTTACCAGACCAGGTTCTGAACCTGTGTCTCCTGCATTGGCAGGTGGATTCTTCACCACTGAACCACCAGAGAAGCCCCACAAACTGTCTTGATTTCTTTTTATCACATGATGAAAGATATTAAATTTACTCTGTTCCTGTTTTGGTCATGACAGCCAGGAATCCAAGAGCTAAGTTTTCTGTTCAAGTCTGGCAGCTTCCTTTGAAATGCTTTTCTGATAGTTGTCTCTCCCTAGCCCCCTGAGGGCTTCTCCAGTTGACACCAGTGGTAAAGAATCCATCTGCCAATGCAGGAGACACAAGAGATGAGGGTTTGATTCCTGCGTTGGGGAGATCCCCTGGAGGAGGAAATGGCAGCCCACTCCAGTATTCTTGCCTGGAAAAGTCCATGGATAGAGAAGCCTGGTGGGCTACAGTCCACGGGGTTGCAAAGAGTCAGACATAACTGAGCACACACACGCAGAACGAAGCCCCTTATTTCTTAAGACTTTTTTTTGGTCTCATGTAAATGTTCTTCCTATCAAAAGCTTTTCTGGCGTAGACACTGTCACATATAATAAATTTTACAAATTGTATACAGAATCCTATTTTGTTGTTGCTTAGTTGCTACGTCATGTCTGACTCTCTTGTGACCACTGCGGACTGTAGCCACCAGGCTCTTCTGTCCATGGGATTTCCAAGGCAAAAATATTCGAGTGGGTTGTCATTTCCTTCTCCCGGGGATCTTCCCTACCCAGGGATTGAACCTATGTCTCCTGCATTGGCAGGCTGATTCTTTACCACTTAGCCATCAGGGAAGCCCTAAATATATAAATGTCTCTCCGTCTATAAAGATAAGGCTGACCCTCAGGCAGGATATTCTTTCTGGGGACCATAACATTATCGCAAAGAACATGGGCTTTGAAGCCCATTCCTGCCCCACTGGCTGTGTGGATTCTTTCTTTAACCTCTGTGGACCTCAGTAAGATGGCCTAATTACAATGCAAGCTTCAAAGATTCTTGGGAGGACTAATTAGTGCTTTGAATAAAGTGCTTTGAATGGTGCCTGGACTACAGGAAATATTTAGTAAATGTTAGCTCTGTCGGTTAGAAACACTGGTGATGGGATTTTGTGACCCACTCAGTTGTGGAGTTAAGCAGTACCATTTCAACCACAGGATCACGTTTCTGGGTGATGGGAGCTCTGGTTTTAATTTGGACTTAATTTGCAAGAATGAGTGCTCATGATGAGAAGCTTCTATGGCCATGGTGTGGCCAGTGCAGAACCCTGGGGCAGCAGACAGAGAGCAGCAGAAAAATGCAGCACTGCAGAGAGGGGGAGAGACCGTTCCCAGGGAAACAGGTTGCTAGGGGCAAGCATTTGGCAGAGAGAGCCAGAGAAATACAATTTCCTTGAACTACATCTAATGAAAGTGCTTACACTGAACTTTAAGCAAGTGTGACTTGAACCTGAGGATGTTGATGAATTAGAAATAAGGCATCTGAAATTACCCTCACTGCAGCATGGGCTACTTTATGGCAAGAACAATATGGTCACACAAGACTAGACAGTAAGAGTGTGAAAGTGAAAGTCGCTCAGTCCTGTCCAACTCTGCGACCCCACGGACTATACAGTCCATGGAATTCTCCAAGCCAGAATACTGGAGTGGGTAGCCTTTCCCTTCTCCAGCGGATCTTCCCAACCCAGGGATCGAACCCAGGTTTCACTGCATTGCAGGCAGATTCTTTACCAGCTGAGCCACAAGGGAAGCCCAAGACAGTAAGAGTGTGGGTGACACAAAGTCTGGAATTGATCATGATAGATTTAGTTAATGTTTTGGGGAAAACAATTCAGAAGCAAAAGTCACAGTCAGATGGATAGTTATATGTGGCTGTGTAAAGTTGTATGCCAGACAATTATAAACTGTTCTCATCTTATCATACGTGTTGTATTTCTTGGTGATGATTTTTTTGTAAAGTTCTGAGTTGAAGAACTGTTCCAGGTACTGACAAATAGATGTTTACAACAGATAGAAAGGATTAGTTGCTCAGTCATGTCTGACTCTTTGCAATCCCATGGACTGTAGCCCGCCACGCTCCTCTGTCCATGGAATGCTCCAGGCAAGAATACTGGAGTGGGTAACCATTCCCTTCTCCAGGGGATCTTCCTGATGCAGGGATCAAACCTGGGTCTTTCTTGCATTGCAGGCAGATTCTTTACCATATGGCTACCAGGGAAGCCTGGTGTGCTGCAGTCCATGGGGTTGCAAAGAGTCAGACATAACTTAGTGACTGAACAACAATGGATAGAATCCACTGACTCCTGACAATGAGATCATGGTGTCCAGAGTGAGCGAAACAAGTTATGAGTCTTAGTAGAACTGAGACTAACTGTAAAATGTTAAAGGGGGCTGTATTACTTAGAGTTCTCCAGAGAAGCTTCCAGAACCAACAGTGTGTGTGTGTGTGTGTGTTTGTGTGTGTGTGTGTGTGTCTATCTCTACATACACTTTTAGAAGTTGGCTTACATGGTTGTGGAGGGCTGGAAAGTTTGAAATTGGCAGGGTATGCTGGTAGGCTGGAGACCCAGGGAAGGGCTGATGTTACAGCTTGAGTCTGAAGGTGTCTGCAGGCAGTATTCCTCCTCCTTTCTTGGAGGACCAATGTTTTTCTTTAAAAGCCTTCAATTGGTTGAAGCCCACTCACATTATGGAGAGTAATCTGCTTTACTCAGCTGATTTAAATGTTAATCTCATCTAAAAATACCCTCACTGTGACATCTTGATTGGTATTTGGCCAAATATCTGGGTAGTCTAGTCAGTTTGACACATAAAATTACCCATCACTGGGACTCTTCCTGAAATCTCAGAATTTTCACTGGAACCAGAGCCATAGGCTATTGCAACACTGTAAAGAGTTGCTAGACATACCTGCTAGGCTGACTGTAAAGTGATCACCTTATTCCTGTGACCCTTGTCTCCATCACTCACCTCTAGTCTATGTAACAGAATGGAAAACTAGGAAGAGATTCACTGAAGGAAACTGGAGGGGAGTCTGCTTTGCTTTTGCCTCTCCTTGGGGTGGGCACTGCTTTCCCCACCTCTACCCCTGCCCCCATGAAGGGAGGGAAGTAGGAAGTCCTATCTGTGGGGACTGAGAGAACATGTTTTACTCTCTAAGACCTGCTGAGCTACAGAAACCCATAGATTCCGCTCCAGTGAATACCAGAGGTGGATCACACTTAGAGACTTCTTGAGAGAACCCAAGATGTGGCCCCAGAAGCTTTGGAAGATTCTCAAATATCGAGAGTAGTTTCCACTTCCATCCTAGAGAACTGTGGGAAGAACATCCTAAAGAGAGCTGCCCACAAAGGCAGAGGAGGCGCAGAGTGGCCTGTGCCTTCAGAGACTCGCCTGGACAAGGTAAGGGGTAAGGATGAGTGAGTTTCTCAGGAACTAACTGGAATCATGACAGATGGCCAGGCTCCAGCCATTCAGATGAGACTTTACCCATGCTGGCTATATGGGGACCCTGCCGGTAAGAGAAAATGAGGGGGGCTGCAGGCACAGGAATCAGATAACATCACTCATGTCAGGGTACATAGAGGTCCCACTGAATTTCTCCTCACTGTGAGCTCCATGACAGAGCCAGCATTTGGACACCAGATGTGGAAATGCAAGATGGCAGACAAGGCTGGATAAGTTTCTGTCAGTTTTTGCTCTTTTCTTTCCAACCACCCTCCTTCCTCTTTTTTGGCTTGCAGGCAGAAGCAGCATTTTGAGGACCACGTGGCTGGGTGTGGGATGTGAAGGAATAATAAGGAGAGATGGTGCAGAACTGTCCAGGCCGCTCTACTGTCTATTCCAGGCCTGAGAGCGTGAACCAAGGGGAGGCTGACACCTCAGGCCGGGTGTGAAGTCGACCCTTTGGTTTAGATTCACCTGGACTTTTTAATACTTGAAAGTGAGTCTTGAAAGCGTCTGGATGAGAGAGCTTCTGGGGTGGGGAAGGAATCTAGCAAATCATGTTTGAAGCCAGTGACGCAAGAAAACGTCTCTTTCCTTGTGTCCTCCGTTGAGTTCAGCTCTCTCAGTACACTGGTTATACAAATTTAAAGACTCAGTCCTGTCTGAGTTCATATGTGTCACTGCCCTGATTATCATACTGCACTGACTTGCAATGCTTTGTGGCCCTTCACATGTCTGGGCACTGTACCTCTGTCACCCGAGGGTCAGGAGGAGGATGGGGCTAAGAACTGAGGCAAATGCGATTAGTAGTGTAACAGGCCAATGTGTGCCGTGTGCCAACTGAAGCAGCCTGTCAGAGCAGGTGAAGTTTCCACTGCAAACACTCATTTATAATCCTGCTGTTTCTCTAGGGTTAGAGTAGTGTGCAGACAACTGAAATAAAAGAGTTAGTGATGTCTGCAAGACACTAAGGCTTATTATATGTAGCCCCTTTTTAAATCAAGTGGAGAGAGTCAGCCCTGAAGTTATGGGTATTATCAATAAATACTTAAATGCCTATTTCCGGATATCCCTTTCACTTGCTGTGCTAGACATTATTACAAAGCAACGGGTTGATTTTTTTTCAGCTTGTATGAATAATTTACTTATGTCCAGCCTTTGTTCTGGGGCATTATGGTGTGAACTAATTTTACTGTTTGAAAAGCCTTGGTCTCCCCTTCCACTCCTGTTGAGACTTCTTGTTTAATCAAGTGAAACAATACAGATGAATACATAATACTGACAATGAAAGATCTCAGGATGAAAACTAATGCTAAACAGGTTAACAGTGAGGTGAGATCATGCATTTACTTCAGTGCTTAGTGTGATTATGTTAAGGGATGGCAAATATTAGGCAGATGAGAGCTGCAGAGCCTTCCATATTCACCTCAAAGGTTTCTCCTCCCCCATTTCATCTTTCTTCTTTCTCAGAAGACGTCTGAAAAGAATAATACACGTTTGGAGGAACTTTTTTTTTTTTTTGCAATTGGAGCATCATTTGTTTTTGCAATTCTTCACCAAAGTAAAAGATTCTCTTTCAAAGGTTAACCTTGTATTCCCAGCCTGAGGACTAAGGGAATCAAGCTAACTCAAGTGGCTGACTCATGGTTTTGAGCCTTAAGAAGAAAAGTCTGACAGGAGAGAGAGGTGCTGGCTAACAGGAAAACCACAGAAGGAGTAGGAATGGATGAAGGCCATGTGACATCAGGAGCTGTAAAACATAGGCAGAAGGGAAGTTAGGAAGCCAGTAACCCCAAATTCAAGCCAGCAGAGTGCTAGCTGCTGTACAGAATTCAGTTTCCTAAACATTTTGGAAAAAAAAAAAATGAATGAATGGGCCTTACTAAGAGTCACTAGGATCCATTAAGGTGTCTGTGATGGTGGTATTTGCATCTTTAAAAATATGCCTGGACTATTGTCTCTGGAAATTTTCAAGTTGTATTGGATAATTATGAATTTTCTCCATTTTTTATGATGATCAGGCATTTCTTAAGAAAACACAGAGCCCAGGAAATAATGATGTTTATTAAAAAAATAAAAACTAATGAAATCCTTCTAGAATCTCTTCTAAAAATTTGCTTTGAGGGTTAATTGCTTCTCTTGCAAATTAGGTAATCGAGATGGTTCTGAAAGAGAAATGATATGCTAAAAAGTCTAACACAATGACAATTATTCATAGCATGAAAGATAGTTTTCTCTCAATCCCATCCTTTATTTGATTATAATCAAGGTCAGAGGTTTTTTTCCGGATATTTCTTGCTAGCCTAAAGTGGATCCTTTGTTTTCTAAGAAAAAGGCCCAACATTCATGGCTGGGCCTCCCTGCCCGCTGCTTCCCACTTCCTGAGGCTCCGTGGGTCAGAGCCAATGCTTTGGACAGGGAACTGAAACACATCCTGCTCCAGGGCTGCTGGCCACTGGAGTGTGGCTGGAAGGAGTTTATGTCAGGCTGAGACTGGGGTCAGGAGCACTCTGAAGCGGCCATAACATTCACAGACATCCCAGTGTGAACAAGGGAACTCCTTAATACTTGGAAATTCTCTGACAGGGAGACCAGTTCCTACAGTTCTAAAGAGACTCTAGATGGGTCAGGCAACTCGAGTTGGCAGGGGTGATGCTGAGGGGAATAAAGGGCCAGCTGCGGAGCCCATCTCTGCTCCTGGAGGCTTTGATTGAGTACCCCTCCAGCTCTGCCAGAGCAGTTATCCAGAGCTGAGTTTGAGCCATACAGACTGAGATGCAGGAGGTACAGCTCCCTGGCCACTTATCTCAAATCCTAGACCAACTAGCTGAAAAAACCAGAAAGTGGAAGTGTTAGTCACTCAGTTATGTTTGAATCTGCGACCCCACAGACTGTAACCCACCAGGCTCCTCTGTCCGTGGGATTTTCCAGGCAAGAATATTGGAGTGGATAGCCATTCCCTTCTCCAGGGGATCTTCCCAACCCAGGGATCAAACCTGTGTCTCCTGAATTGCTGATAGATTCTTTTACTGTCTGAGCCACCAGGGAAGCCCCAGACATCCTTATATCAATATAATCTACATCCATGGTTCTCAATGCAGGGGGAGGGGAAGGAAGGAGGGAGCAGGGACGGAGAGGAGAGAGAGGTATTCTGCCCACTGAAGACATTTTCAATTGTCATAACCTGGGGGTGGTGGTGGAAGGGTTGCTACTGGTATTTGATGGGTAGAGACCAGGAATGCTGCCAAACATTCTACAATGCACACAATAAACCCTCAACCTAAAATGTCCATAGAGCTGAGGTTCAGAAAACCCTGAACTAAATGTCTGGTTTCAGCTGTTTAATGATCATGTTTTATTATCTGTGCTCTAGTCTTTAGTTTTAATGGCGCTTTATTAGGCTCAAACCTTTGTAATACACTCATAAGTATGTTAAAAACAGAACAATAGGCACTAAATGGAGTTACTTATGCTAAGCCTCACGTCATCAAACTGAGACTTAACTAACTGAATTACAGTTTTGGCTCTCCTAGAGATGGAATCTTAAACCAGTTGATCAGGAATTGCCTGATAGGCACAGTTAGGGGAACCACTGCCTTCCCCTAAAGGAAAGTGACCTTGAAATAAACAGCTAGCTTTTTTTTTTTTTTGGTTTAGTATAACTTCCTCGTTCCTGTTCCCTTCTGCCTATAGAAGTCTCTCACTTTGTATTGCTCCTCCTTTATATCTGCTGATGTTGTTGTTCAGTTGCCCAGTCGTGTCTGACTCTTTGCAACCCTATGGACTGCAGCATGCCAGGCCTCGCTGTCCCTCATCATCTCTTGGAGTTTGCCCACGTTATATCTGCTAGATTAGATGTTTCCAAATTCCAATTGGTTTTTGGTCAAGTTCTTAAAATTTTTAGTGTGTGGCTTCCCTAGTGGCTCAGATGGTAAAGAATCTGCCTACAATGTGGGAGATCCAGGTTCGATCCCTGGTTTGGGAAGATCTCCTGGAGGAGGCCATGGCAACTCACTCCAGTATTCTTGCTTGGAGAATCTCCACGGACAGAGGAGTCTGGTGGGCTGTAATTCATGTGGTCGAAAAAGGCAGGACAAGACTGAGCGACTAACACACACTAGAGTTTCTTTGAGCAGGCATAATGGTTTAAGAAATTGTTTGTACCTCTGTGTATTCATATTTTAATTTATCAAATGAATATTTTTAAGCTGATGAAGACATACAGAATATATTGAATCTTAACTGCCTCTCAAATTCAGGGAGGCGAGGCCACCTGCTCCAGCTGAGGGAGACACTGAAGCAGGAGGGAAGATGTGGGTGATAGTGCCACCTTGTCGAGCTCTCCATGTCTCAGCTCCTCCCCTGGATGGTGCGGAAGATGGGCTTTATCTAGGTTCTTCTGGGGGCTCTGACTTCCTACCACTGAAAACACCTCGAAGTGGAAGCCCTACACCCATTTCACCTTTTCCTATGTTTTTATCAGGTATTTCTCTTCCCTCTTCTCTCAGCGACCAAATCACCTTCCCCAATTTTTCCTTTTCTATATAAAAAGCTTTTTACTCTAACTTAAAATGATTATTAGCTTTATTTTGTCCCTTTATTTACATCTAAATCCCTCTTTTTCCCCACTCAAAAATCATCTCCTCAAAGCCTCCCTTGACCCCAAATACCTACTGCACCAGTACATACATATTATCCTATCAGTTGGCTGAGGGCACTTTGACATATAACAGATATCCTCATGTTATATTCTAATGCTTTATGTGCCCCTTTAACCCTGAAATCCAGGTGTGTGTCTTCTCTCTCTGTAGACCACAGAGTTCTGAAATATGAGCACCTCTGTATTTAATCATCATACAGGATGGATGGTCACAAGTGCTTTCCTAGCTATTAGTAGGAGACGAGGCATCAGCAACACAAACCTTGTGAGAAAATAACAGGCAAGTGAAACTATCTTATTATGTTCAGGGATATATATGGAAAATGCCCTCAAATTGGATATTGTGAAAACAAAAAAATCACTGATGTAGTTAAATCACTGATGTATTTATAAATGTATAAATCAAATTTATACATTTGATTCTATAAATTAGACACAGAATCTAATTTGAATTAATTCTGTAAATGAAAAATTAACAGAAAAAATCTACAAATCTATTGAAATATAAAAGTCAGTTTATACTTGTAAAACAGATTAGACAGACATTGTATATTCTCCATTTTTCTCTCTCTCTCTTTTAAAAGCATTCCAAAAAATGAAATGAAACATCTCCTGAATTTCTAACAAACATCCATCAAGGTCCTTCACGAAACTTTTCTAGTAATTACCACTGTGACTTCTGGTAAGTCATTTAAACATTCTGGGTCACAATTCTCTCACATATAAAACTGATTTTTGATGGACCTAAGATGATAAGTTCCAATTTTCGCTACACAGGGTACCTGAGTACCTTTTTAAAAAATCCTAATGTCCAGGTAACATTCCAGACCAAATAAATCAGAATTTCTGGAGCTGGTACAAAACGATGGTATTTTTTAAGCTCCCCCAATAATTCCAATATTCAGCCCAAGTTAAGCCCAATGTTTACGCCTAACTTAAACCAAACTGCTTAAACCAGTGACTTGCTGAATGTTTTTAAAACAACCTCTATCAGAAAAAGTAGTTCATATTGTGCCTAAGTACACACACGGGTATGTTTTAATATTTCAATAAAATAATTTTGTGGACTATCTGTTAAATTTACAAAACAACTGTCATCACTCTGGTACTTTATATTCAATTTTATTCCATCAGAAACATTGTTTTCCCCAAGACCCATAGGTTGAAAAACACTATATACAGTTTGGCCACTAGACGGAGCCCTTGTGTTTAATAACTGGAAAACACCTCCTAGTTAAGGACTCCATAGAGCAAAGGAAAAATAAACATGCATGATTTAATATTAATTTTACATCTGGCCAAGAAATTATGTTATAAGAAAAGGACCATAGCTATTGAAAAAAATAATAGTTATATTAACAGTAACTAACATCAAAGGAAAGATAAGACCCTGTGCATTACTCTGAGTCCTTCACCACTACAACCAGCTGGTAAGGTCTGTATTCTGGCCCTTTCCCAGTTGAGGAAACTGAGTACCAGAAAGGTGAAGTGACATGACATGACTTGCCCTTAAACAACAGCAGCCCCCATCACTGTGGGCAGAGAAAGGTTTGAAATCCAGACACAAAGGCACAAAGAGACAGAAGCAGAATTTTAAGTCCAAATGTGTTCACCTTTTGTTCCTATGACAAAGTGTAAGAAATTTAAGGTTTGTAACCCAGGTGGCTCAGTGGTAAAGAATCTGCCTGCCAATGCAGGAGACTCAGGAGACATAGATTGAATCCCCTGGAGGAGGAACTGGCGACCCACTCCAGTATTCTTGCCTGGGAAATCTGTAGACAGAGGAGCCTGGTGGGCTACAATCCATGGGCGTCACAAAGAAGAGGACACAATTTAGCAATGAACACACACACAACATTAATACACGGGTTAAATTTGTATAAAATAGAAGCACACTGGAATTTCTTCTCTTCTCTAAATCCAGACTTCAAAGTACATACTTTAAAGAAAAGGGGAATACAAAGCACTATAGGGAGAAGCACAAAGGCCTGAGGCAGAGGCTCTGATGAGAGGCTTCCTACAACGAGGAACAAATTTTGGTTTTATTTGAAATGCCGGGTTGGCGGGTGGGTCCACTGAAGGGTTTTTGACAAGGGAAGGATTTTACTCCTTCATTCCTCTCTTGGGCAACATTTTTTTCTCAGAGGCCTGTCTTGATCATTGATGAGAACATTCCTGTTCTCTATCTCTCTATGAGGTTTTCTTTTTTCATCAGGATTTACCATTGACAGACATGATGTTAAATATCTTTTCATTTAATCTGTCTTTCCTCAACTAGATGTGGACTCCATAATGGAAGCTGAACGTTAGTAACTCACAGTGAAGGCCAGGGGAGGGAGAAAATGAGGAGCTATTGTTTAATGTGAACAGAGGGTCATTTGGGATGGTGAAAAAGTTTTGGAAATAGCTAATGGTGATGATTGAACAATGGTGTAAATGTAGTTAATGCCACAGAATTGTCATGTGGTTAAAATGGCAAATTATATATATATTTTCTCATAAAAAATCAAAATTATTAAAAAAATCAGTAACCAAAACTTCAAACGTGTAGAATCACTTGGAAAATATTACTATCACTTATGAAGTGCTTTCTATGTGCCAAGCATGTAGTTTATATCCATTAATTAAGTGGATCCTTACAGTAACCCAGTAAGATAGACACTATTATTGTTCCCATTTTACAGATGAGGAAACTGAGGTACAGACTGGTTTAGCAATTTGCTCAAGGTCACTCAGCTAATAAGTAGAGGTAGGATTTGTACCTGGATAAGCTAATCCCAGGGATGGCGGAGCCTGGTGGGCTGTCTATGGGGTTGCACAGAGTCGGACACGACTGAAGCGACTTAGCAGCAGTAGCAAGCTGCTCTTAACCTACTATCACAGTCTGTAACACCTAACATAGAGCCTAGCATATAATCATCTAATATTTGTTACAAGCGTAACTACTTTCAAATGGTTACTTTGCTGCTGGGTAGAGAACAGACTGGAGGGGTGAGAGGAGCATGGCGATCAGCAGGAAGGCTTCTGTAGGAAGTGAAATATGCCAACGTCCTGGAGGTACAGGCAAGCGGATGGTTTACATATATTGCAAGATAGAGACAAGTACCCATTATCAGGATATGCTAATGGGTCTAACTGGAGGAACGAAAGATGAAGTTCAATCTAAGACTGTACTGTCCAATATGGCGGTCACTCGTCACATGAAGCTACTGAGCACTTGAGGCTAGTAAGACATGAGATGTACTATTGGGTATAGAATGCATTCTGGATTCTAAAGGCTGAGCACAAAACAGCCAACTACCTTACAAGTAATTTTTATATTGATATAGAAATAGCATTATTTTTGACATATTGGATTAAATACAATAGATTATTAAGAAATACAATATACAGGCATACCTCAAAGATACTGGTTCAGTTCCAGACCACCAAAATAAAGCAATATCACAATAAAGCAAGTCACATCAATTTTTTGGTTTATGCACTGGAAAACCAAATAAAATGCACTTGGAAACTATAAAGAAATTTATGTTTACACTATACTGTAGTCTATTGTATGCAATAGCATTATGTCTAACCTACGTACATACCTGAACTAAAAAATACTCTGTTGTTAAAAAATGTTAACCATTATCTGGTGATGTAGTGTTGCCATAAACCTTTGATGTGTAAAACAAAATAAACGCAGTATTTGCAGTGAAATAAAGCAAAGCACAGAACGAGGTGTGCCTGTAATATTAAATGTGTTTTTAAATGTGACTACTAGAAAATGTGAAGTGACACATGTGGTTCACATGGTATTTCTATTGAAGGTGCTGATCTAGGATAACGTCCTCGTTTCTTGCTTGAACAATGCAAGTAATGGCACATTCGCTGAACTGGAAAAGGAGAGAAGGAGATTTAAAGATGAACATTTAAAAATTATGTTCTGGAATATATTAATAGGTTTGCAATGTATGTGAGACATGCAGGTGGAGATGGGGAGCACGAAGCTTGAAGCAGAGGTCAGGGCTGGCACTGGACCTGTAGGTGCCATCAACCTGCAGATGACACTAAAGACCCTTCCTGGATAATCTATTTGTTGGAAGAAATCAGTCAGCACCCAGAAACAAGACCCGAGGCACCAACAGTTAGGGGCTGGCTAGAAATAAACAGCAGATATGGGCTTCCCCGGTGACTCAGATAGTGAAGAGTCTGCCTGCAATGCAGGAGACCTGCGTTTGATCCCTGGGTCAGGAACATGCCCTGGAGAAGGAAATGGCAACCCACTCCAGTAGGAATCTGGTGGCTACAGTCCATAGTGTCACAAAGAGTTGGATTCAACTGATTGACTAACACTTTCATTGCAGAAATGATGCTGCATTCAATTTTCTAGCTAAGAAAATACCTATAAATTCATTATGGTTTCA
The DNA here is from genome assembly GCF_027580195.1 of Bos mutus. Classification (NCBI taxonomy): domain Eukaryota; kingdom Metazoa; phylum Chordata; class Mammalia; order Artiodactyla; family Bovidae; genus Bos; species Bos mutus. Next base: position 56,756,680 of record NC_091622.1, on the reverse strand, counting down.
TATCAATGTACTTTTGTTTGGAATTAATATTTTTGTGTGAATTACAGTTGATTTCAATATATGCTTTGCTGTTGTTGTTCAAATACAAGTCAGGTCCAATTCTTTGTGACCACATGGACTGCAGCACTCCAGGCTTCCCTGTCCTTCACTATCTCCCGGACTTTGTTCAAATTCATGTGCACTGAATCAGTGGTGCCATCCAACCATTTTATCCTCTGCCACCCCTTCTCCTCCTGTGCTAAATCTTTCCCAGCATCAAGGTCTTTTCCAATGAGTCAGCTCTTCACATCAGGTGGCCAAAGTACTGGGGCTTCAGCATCAATCCTTCCAGTGAATATGCAGGATTGATTTTCTTTAGAATTGACTAGTTTGATCTCCTTGCTGTCTTTACAAGAGTCTTCTCCAACACCACAGTTCAAAAGCGTCAATTGTTCGGTGCTCAGCCTTCTTTATGGTCCAACTCTCACATCCATATGTGACTAATGAAAAAAACCACACCTTTGACTATATGGATCTTTGTCTTAACCTCAAGTGTATACTGAGGTTATCAATGTCAGTAACCTCAATACATGCTTGCTGCTGCTGCTGCTAAGTCACTTCAGTCCTGTCTGACTCTGTGTGACCCCATAGACAGCAGCCCACCAGGCTCCCCCGTCCCTGGGATTCTCCAGGTAAGAACACTGGAGTGGGTTGCCATTTCCTTCTCCAATGCATGAAAGTGAAAAGTGAAAGTGAAGTTGCTCAGTCGTGTCCGACTCTTAGAGACCCCATGGACTGCAGCCTACCAGGCTCCTCCATCCATGGGATTTTCCAGGCAAGAGTACTGGAGTGGGGTGCCATCACCTTCTCTGCAATATATGCTTAGGATTGCTTTTATTCTTTAGACTATGTTTGTGGAGGTTAGCGGCAGAAATCCCTGGAAAACTTCCTTTGTGTAGAAATAACAAAACTCAATATGATAAAAATAGTACTGTAGATGAATCTCACCAAATCCCTAAATATCCAACATGGAGGGAAAAAAAAATGCCCCTTGAGCTCTTAAGTGACAGCTTCTTCATGGAAACTGCCCTGGTAGGGTGATGTGCTCTCTGAGAGAGGGACACATTTTTAGAGACTTTAGAAAACTTTATTTAATCCTCCAATTAAATATTTCTTTAAAGAACTCAGTTTCAGATAACAATGAATGGCCACATAGTTAAGAGCTCAAAGTTGTCCAGTACAGGTGGCGCTAGTGGTAAAGAACCTGCCTGCCAATGCAGGAGGCATAAGAGATGTGGGTTCGATCCCTGGGTTAGGAAGATCCCCTGGAGGAGGAAATGGTAGCCCATTACAGTATTGGAGAAATAGTAGCCTGGAGAATCCCATGGACAGAGGAGCCTGGTGGGCGACAGTCTGTGGACTTGCAAAGAGTCGGACATGACTGAAGTGACTTAGCATGCACATACGCAAGTTAATAAATGCGTTTAGTGGAGTTCCTGGCCTGTGGTGAACACTTGGTAAGTACTACTGTTGTTCTTATCTTACTAATAATACCAAAAATCCCCCGCCACCATCCCCATTCAGTAAAAACTGTACTATGAATTTTGATCTTGGGTGAGTAATATGCTGTCTAATCCTCTTTAGTGATGCTGAGCACAAGCAGCGCATTGCAGGATAAACTGTACACTTACAACCATTCTTATCCAGACAACCATTTGGTTTTCACGTTCAGAACAGTATCCGATAAACTACATGAGATACTCAACACTTCAGTATAAAATAAGCTTTGTGTTAGATGATTTTTGCTCAGCTATAGGTTAACTGTTCTGAGCACATTAAGGAAGGATGGGCTAAACTGCAATGTTTGCTAGGTTAGGTATATTAAACGTAGTTTTGATTTACAATATTTTCAACTTAAAATGGGTTTATTGGGACGTAGCCCCAATGTAAGTTGAAGATCTGTGTATACACACACACACACACACACACACACACACATATATATACTGTATGTGATCATATCCTGTAACATTATGTCAACTCAGCTGGTGTTTCCCATCCTGTTCTGAGAATTCAGCACTGCTTTCCCTGTGGATGTGTTCTTTGACTTGGTTTAAAGGTGTAAATTTGTGCTCCTGGTGTTATCATGTGGAGGGGACGCCCCCCCTCCACCCCCATTAAAGTAGCACTTTCTGTTCCCACCCTCCATCAGTCACTTCTCTCCAGGTTGGGGGAGTGACTATATAGAGGCTTTGGGAAATGGAGCTCTCTTTTCAGAATCCACCTGAAGGCAAGGATAATGTGTTCTGTTCTCCCCTCTGAGAGGTCAGTTGCATATGGACAGACCCCCATGGGGGAGGCCTGAGACTGTCCTGCTGTGGATGGTAAGTAATGATTATGAAATGTGACAAACGTGGGAATTCCCAACAGCTTAATTCTCAGAAAAGGTGTATTTTTAAATTGTTGCCTGACCCTTGTTCATCTTAGTGGGCTCAGAATTTAAGCACAGGGAAGAGGAGTATTATTTACTGATCTTGAATTCTCAACATCTGGTACGTATAGCTGGGAACTTTGAGAAATAGACCAAGAGTAAAGAGGTTTTAGTGGGGCCTAGTCACATGCTCTGGCTTCTGGGGTCAGCAGGGGAGTTGTGTGTTTAAATCTTGGTAGTTGGCCTGTGTCTATTTTGTACCCTATGACTAGTTTTTACCACTGGCTTTTAACCAGAGAGGCTGAGCAAAAGGCTTCAGGCTTTGGCAAGTGTGGGTATTGTGGGATTCCAACTGTAGCTTAGGATGGCTTTATTTATAGGTGAATGGCTGTTTCTGAATTGGTAAAAAGATAGTGGGTTGGCCAAAAAAGTTTATTTGGTTTTTTCTGTAACAGCGTATGGAAAAACCTGAACAAAGTTTTTGGCCAACCCAATATTTATATCCTGGCAGGACTGTTGCTGCCAGCCTTGGAAAGCAGTCATATTGGAGGCCAAGACGGGGAAAGTGTTTGTTGGTTACGGGCCTTCTAGATAATCAGGAGCTGAGTGACTTTGCTGCTTGACTCAAAAGAGCAAATATAGCTGTGCTCCATGTGCAATGCTGACATTGAAAGGTTCTAGCTTTAAATTATTATTAGTGCTATTATTATTTTTAATTTTATTGAAGTAAACAGTTGGTTTAGGTCTTCCCCAGTGACTCAGAGGTAAAGAATCCACCTGCAATGCAGAAGGCTAGAAGGAGACAGGGGTTCAGTGCCTGGGTAGGGAAGATCCTTTGGAGAAGGGAATGGCAACTCACTCCTGTATTCTTGCCTGGAAAATTCCATGGATGGAGGAGTCTGGCAGACTGCAATTCATAGGGCTGCAAAAGAGTCGGACATGACTTAGTTACTGAGCAACAGCAATATACATATATATATATGTTGCAAAGAGTCAGACACAACTGAGTGACTAAACAACAATAAACTGTTGATTTACAATGTTGTATTAATTTTTTACAGCAAAGTGACCCAGTTATACATATATATTCTTTTTCATATGGTTTGTCACAGAATATTGAATATAGTTTCCTGTGCTATATAGTATGACCTTTATTTGTTTATTCATCCTATATATAATAGTTTGCCTCTGCTAATGTCAAGCTCCCAGTCCTCCTCTCCCCACCTTGACAACCACAATCTTGTTATCTATATCTGTGAGTCCGTTTCTGTTTATGTTGATTTGTATCATATTTTATATTCCACATATAAGTGATATCATATATTTATCTTCCTCTTTTTGACTTACTTCTTAGCTTTAAATAATTAGCATTCAGCCCAGGGAGGTAGCATTACTCTGGATGCCTCAAAATACATGAACATTCAGGGCCAAAAGAGAGAATTAATATGGTTAACTTCTTTTAATTATGTGCTGGCCCAAGGCTCTCAAGAGTCACCTGTGAAAGGTAGTATATTCAGAATAAATACATAGCATATGCCATGTATGAAAGTAGAAGTTTCATACAGGGTTGAAGTAGAAAACAACTCAGTGCAATGGTCACAAATCCAAAGGCGCATCACTAAGAATGAGTTAAAAAAGGAAGGACTCAGGTGCTTTGAAAAGTGTGCTTCAGTGTGACAATCATATCAAAAGCAGCAGAAGACTGAAAACAAAATAAACAAACTGATCAAAAGTTGAAGCAAAGAAAGATTTCCTTGAGGGAGAGGCTGACATCTTAGAAGACATGCTAAATAAATATGATACCTTTGACATCTGAAGAGACAGCTATGAAACGTAAGGAGGTATGCCTAAGCCTGTCAGTTCCTATTAAGGAGAGACTTTTAGATTGATATTAGATGGGAAAGAGTGATTTGAGCCCAAGGAAACCCCACAGAGGACTGAAAACACCTGAAATTACTCCTCCAGAGGGTGCTAAAGCCCAGGAAACGTTTGCAAACACTACTGCAGAATCTCCAGGAAGAGCCGTGGAGGACCCATATCCTGCTGATTGTGTTGGTATGCCGCTGCTGCTAAGTCGCTTCAGTCGTGTCCGACTCTGTGCGACCCCATAGACAGCAGCCCACGAGGCTCCCCCGTCTCTGGGATTCTCCAGGCAAGAACACTGGAGTGGGTTGCCATTTCCTTCTCCAATGCACGAAAGTGAAAAGTGAAATAGAAGGTAGTCATCTATGTAGACAGACTGGTTACGGAAAGACGTGGGAAGGCAGCAAAGACTTCCTGGGTGGGTTTTCAGGTGATAGAGATCTTGCAGGAGGTGTGCAGGTGTTTCCCATGATCTGAGGGACTTGCTCGAGAAATTGATGAGATTAGAACTTAAGACAGAAGGAGAGACATACTACAAGAGAACAGGCAGGATAATAATGGAGTGAGTTCAGGTCTTGGTTCCATGCTGATCTTGTGGAAGGGTATCACCTGGTGAAATCTCCAATGTGGAGGTGGGGGGACGGGTGCAGAGAGGTGTGATTTTTTTTTTTTTTTGAACAGTAGATTTCTTGGGCTCATAATTTCTTATCTCTCACCATAGGAGACCCACAGGATAAGATCGAAAGTGGTATCTTAGAAAGTCAGTTGGTTTATCTATAAATCAAAGGGGAAAGAAGGCCCACAAATTCAGTAAACAGGGCTAGTCTCAAGTGTGTTAGAAAAGGGAAGAGACCAAGCTAAGGATTAAACTATCAGAAGTCTCCCTGAGATGGCCTAAAAGGCTAGATGATGCCACTGTAGAGAAATACTACACAGAGAAATGCTTCCCTAGATTCCAGTGGTCAAAACCTGAAGGAAACCAGTGTTTTAAGAGGAAAAGGGCAGAGGGAATGGTCCTCTGCAGGCTCCCGAGACACCAAAGCACTTCTAGCTCAGGAATCTTAGAGCAGTCCTCCAGTTTGAACCATTTGTGGATTCAGTGAAAATCCACCTGACGAACCATATTTCATAGATATAAGTGAGGCCAGAGCAAGAGATGGGAACAGACATTTGTCATAAGAGTTTCACAGAAGCCTGTGGTCATGTCACTAAAGTCTTGTACCCTCAGTGTAGATTGGGGTTCCAGAAACATGGGCTGAAAGGGGAAACAGAGCGGCAGAGACGTGGACCAGCACCATTTTCCAACACTCGTATTTCCACTGGAAATGGCAGGCAACTATCAAAGCCTGATACCTGGGTTTGCCACCATTCCAAATGGTTCAGTTTGCAAGGCAGGAAAGTCTCAACATTACATCCTGTTAAGGGAGACACTACATGCAAGGAGAAATGTCCTCCTGAATTCATAAACGCCAAAATTAATCTCTTGATGGGAATTTTCTCCCAGATGAATCTAGGTCATAGTCGCTGGAGTGCACGCACAGACCAGCTGGCAAGGTGGAAACCAGGACTCTCTCTGCTGACCCTTTCACTTTCTACCACTGAATCTCTGCTATGGTTTTTGGCAGCATGAAGTATGGGTTTGTGGAACGTAAGGGTGTCAGGGCTACCTTCTTTACCTGGGGTTGGCTTCATTTCTGCATTTTATGGGTGTGGGATCAGCACCACAGTGGCTAGCCATATTTTATTATCATTTGGAAGCACAAAATAATAGTTCATTTCTGAAATGCTGAAGTCGTAACACCTATCCACAGGAGGACAGCCCATGCTCATCCTAGGTGAATGAGACTGAACAGAATAAGATATTCAAGATCAATTCTAAGCTTAAATTTAAAATATTCTCCCCAAAAAAGTAAGAGAATTTTCAATTAATTTTGAAATTTGACTTTACCTTCTACTCCTTTGGATGTTAATCTTTAATTTCTCCCTGTGTAATTAGTAAGGGGATGAGATTTATATTCAGTAGAGCTGTTTTACGAGCATTTCATTATTAGAATAGCTATATGCTGTCTTTTAATCTCATTACAGAACCTCTGAAGGGCTATTTTGAACAATGTGGCTGTACGTAATTTGGGATGGGAAATAGAATACACACTGAATTTCAGATTTAGGTACAGGGCAGCTTTCATATTAACTTAATAACTGTATTTCTGACCTATTTTGGTGTTTTCTGGGGACAGAACTGGATGCTGCCTAGCCATGGTCCAGGGAGGAAGGTCAGAGTAGTAGTAGTTGGTCTGGAAGATGGCTTCATGAATTTGGAAGTGCTCTGACAGATATCAGTCTCACTGAGGGGGTGGTCACACATCCAGATGACCCACAGTCTTAAAGGTTGAGCCCAGAGAAGTTGAGAGACCATAACTCGGGAGTATGAAATGGAATCCTACACCCCACACAGGGTGTTTATTAGAATAACATCGCTGCCCTTTCTCTGCTGTTGCTCCTCATTCCATCCAGGTGAGGCGGTGTCACTTATTTGACTGATGTGGGAGAGAGGATGGAAGCCAAATGAATCGGCCCTTCTGTCTTCCTGGTATCTGCTCTGCTGAAACCTCACTCAGCTCTGATCCACCAGGGCAGGCTTCGTGGGATGGGGGTGGGAGCTGAAGTGCTAGGCTGGCCCATGGGTGGGTCATTCTGCCTCACGAAATACTTAAGAATTTTGCTTGGTATCAATTCTAAGCCATGTTGTTCAACAGCTTGGTCATGAAAAAGGTAACATTTCAATCTCTACCTATCTGATTCCTGCAACCACCGCTCTGTGGGTGCTAAGTTGCCTCAGCTGTGTCCGACTCTTTGCAACCCTATGGACTATAGCCTACCATGCTCCTGTCCATGGGATTCTCCAGGCAAGAATACTGGAGCTGGTTGCCCGCCAGGGGATCTTTCCAATCTAGGGATTGAACCTGCATTTCCTTATGTCTTCTGCATTGGTAGACAACTTCTTTACCACTAGTGCCACCTGGGAAGCCCCTCCATTGGTTCTGAATTTAATCAAGGAAAAGAAGTACAATCTCCTAATATACTGAATCCCTGACACTTGTACTCCTCAGAAATGGGAAAAGTATGCCTTAACTGGCTTGTCGGAATTGATGCAGAGTGACGATGAGGGCTCAGAATCCCACCTGCCTGGGCTCACATTCAGCTCCATCACTTCCTGGCTATGAACATATGGACATTTGGGAATAATGTGGCACCACTTCATAAAAGTTTTGGTGAAAACAAAATGAGATAATGTAGGCTATTTGTAAAATCCAGTTTTTTGGATCTCCTGACCCAGGTTCTTTGGCATAGAGTTCCTAGTAATAATCAGCATTTATTTAACACACGCAATGGATAAGGGTCAGTGCTAAGTAACACAGGGTATCATTTGTCACAAAACTGTGTAGTAGGTACTAGTATTATTTCAATTTTATAAACGAGGTAACCGAAGCCTAGATTAAAAAGATTTGTCTGTGATTACATGTTATGTGAATAGTAAAGCAGATATTTGAACTCTGAGTTCAGATTCAAGACTCTTAAATAATATGCTATCTCCCAAAAATAACATTGACCATTTACTGGCTGCCTTCTCTGTACCTAGCACATGTTAGGGGCTTTGTCTCATAATTTCCCCCTATCCTATGCAGGTCTAAGGGTATAGACTTTATAGTCAGACACATGTGATGACGAATTCCAACTCTGCCATTTTCTGACCTAGTACCCTTGGGGAGATTAAGCTCATCTCTCTGAGTCTCAATTTTTCACCTGTAAATTGTAGACAACAATACCTATACCGCACAGATTCGCTGTAAGCATTAAATGGAAAAATGCTTAGTAACTTGGCCCACTAGAAGCAATCAATAAGAGGCATCAACTCTCATTCCCATTTTATGATGAACAACAGACGATAAAGTTCACAAACGTCAGGTTCAAATCCTGACTTACCCAACTAAAACCTTGCTTTTTCCTCTCTGCTTTTCCTATTCCTAAGAATTTTTGGCCTCTTCTTGTTAATTTCCCATCACCACTCAGTCCTTCCAGGGGAGAACAAATCCATTCCGTACCTTTCGAAAGGTCCCCGGTTGTGTTCCATGGAGCCACCTTAGGGGCCTTGTGGGTGGAATGGGCACAGGTAGGGTAGGAGGGATGTGGAAATGCCCTGTCCACTCTGCTCCAACTGGGCTACTTCAGACTTCATTTGTCTGCCTAAGAGAGTTTGTTTTAATGCCTCTTGGCAGAACGAAAACAAACCTACGTGAGAGGCACACGAGATGGGAGCAGGAGGCTTGCCGTGGCCTGGGACTGAGGTGACGTCACCACTCCCCAGTGCAGGGCCGTGGGCCACTCTGCCTCAGCGTCTCTGTCTCAGTTTACTCAAGTGAACACACTATAATACACCTTTAATGTATCCTGGGGATACACGCTGAAATGTGCTTTGTGACACACAAAAGCACGGCACCAGAGTGCATGTATCCTGAAGCCAGACCCGCCACACCTGAATTCTGGCTCCCTCTCCCACTGTGACTCTGGGCCAGCCATTCACCCTCTCAGTACCTTAGTTGTCCTGTGAAGTGGAGGGAACAGCAGCATCTTCAACACACTGTTGGAAGGCCTAACTGGATGAAAGTGTGCAAACACTGTCCCGTAAGTGTTTTGTTACGTTTATTCTTACTCTCAGGTTTGAATGACCATGTTGGCTTTGTCCATCACAGTTCTTCCTGTGAAAACCTCTGCAAAACAGACCAGAAAATGCTGCCTTTTTCTGAAGGTTAAATACAACAAAAGACTGGGCAAATTCATGGACTGTCATGTGGTTTTCCACCGAATTGCCACAACCACCAGAGTGAAAAAAGGTTTTGGGTGGCTGGTAGGGGATATGTGGAGCCCAAGTTATCAAGCATTTGCTAAGCTCTAGCTTTCCTTTAGGAGAAGGCAATGGCACCCCACTCCAGTACTCTTGTCTGGAAAATCCCATGGACAGCAGAGCCTGGTAGGCTGCAGTCCATGGGGTCACTAAGAGCTGGACACAACTGAGCGATTTCACTTTCACTTTTCATTTTCATGCATTGGAGAAGGAAATGGCAACCCACTCCAGTGTTCTTGCCTGGAGAATCCCAGGGACGGGGGAGCCTGGTGGGATTCTGTCTATGGGGTCGCACAGAGTTGGACACGACTGAAGCGACTTGGCAGCAGCAGCTTTCCTTTATACAGTTAGTCTGAAAGTTGAATGACAAAATGTGAATTGAAATTATAGCCAGTTTTATAACTTTTACAGACTCAGACCAAACTATTCCATTAGTTTTATATTTTACAATTATAAATCTGTAAAAACAAATGCTGGTTCCCTCAGTAGCTTTAAAGCAACAAATAAGTTCTTGTGAATTTCAGCACAATGCCCAATTCTTTAAACTTCTCCATTTTTAAAGAAATCAGTTGCTGAGCCCAGAATTACAGGAAAAAAATGATTTATAAAATTCTACTTAGGACACATGGAGGGCATATTGAAAGAAACACTTTTATAACAGTCACCAAATTATAAGTCCCTGTGACTTAAAGGTCACTCAAAAAAAAAAAAAAATGCTTAGGGAAATAAGGCAAAACACAAGAGCCAGCAGAAAGGCAATTACATAACAGGTCAAGGAACTGTCCTAAGATCCATGCAAAATCAGGTTAGAATCTGGCTGGCATCAGCTATAGCTACAAAGGGGAAATTGGAGTTCTCTCCTACCTCTCTTGAAATTATGGACCCAACATGAAAGACAACTAAATGAACGAAATGACACTCTGATACGCTATTACACTGCTCACCTTCTTAATCAAGAGCCTTATCACTGTAATTAGGCTTAGGATTATTATTTGACCTGGGTTTCACTTTTCTCTTTGAGAAAGCTTAGATAATAAAACGGAACCTAAACCTGTCTATAAAGATGACTATTATATATGCCTTTTATTTCAATTCAGGCCTCAGTAATAGAAGAAGATAATAACAGAACATTTAAAATTCTCCAAATCAGTCACTGCAATTGGCATTTTATGAAGTGATTCTGAATAGGGCTGTGGAGCAGACTCCGGCTCAGAAGTTGGGAAGGGAGGGCTGAGGTCGGATAAAGGGCATAGAGAGCCATACAAAATTTACTTTCCTAATTATCATAGACAAAAGCAGGCTTACAACTTTATATTTTTATTATATAAAATGTTCCAACCTAAAATATCTAAAAATCTTTTTTGCCTTGAGCTTTTGTAACAACTTTGGTCTGATAGTTAAAATAGTTTAAAAAACCATGCTGATTTTTATAAAATTTTGTAGGTTTTTATAAATCATATCAGTGAGTTTCATTTATCTGTGTTTCACTTCACCAAACATTAGGAAATACTTTTGGAAACATTTATTTTCCAATGAAAGAGAAGGTGGGGTGAGCACTCCTCCATTTGCCAAGGTCCACACTAGCTGCTCTGCCTCTGGTCACCAAATCCATTGTCATTGGGTTGGTCACCACTCTTGCATTTTCCTTGAGTTTGGTTCTCTTATTGCACTGGCTTATGAGTCTGTCCTAGATGAAGTGGTTAGTAAATATTTAAAGCTCTAAATCCTGCCTTTCAGAACTTAAATATGAGGATTTTTCTTTTTTTTAATTCTGCAACAGGAAAATGAGAAAATTTTTTAGAGGCTAGCTAGATGGAATCTTGACATCTATTCACAAGATGTCCTTTGGAGGCAGAGTAATTTTACATTCAGCCCAACATGGTAGGTATGTATTCCTAATACATATCAGGCTTTTTGCTAGGTACTGGAGCACTCGGGACAGTAAAAAGAAATAAAATTCCTTCTGAGAATTGTGTCCACTGATAAGTGCATACAAAACTCTAAGTCTAAATAGAGCTCCAAGGAAGTGACATAAAAGCACGGAGCAGTATTTTTTTTAAAGTTACAATTTGAAGACTGCTATTTGTGCATTAAACACTTTCACATAGTGTCTTGTTTAATACTGAAAATAAATCAATGAGTATTATTATCATTATCCCTACTTTAAAGATGAGGAAACAGGTTCAGTGAGATTAAAGTTTGTGGAATCAAGATTAACCTAGATTTCTGGGACTAATGGGACAACTTTCCATGTCAGCCTTTGTGTGAGAATCATATAGCATGCATGCATGCGTGCTAAGTCACTTCAGTAATGTCCAACTCTTTGCAACCCTATGGACTGTAGCCCATCAGGCTCCTCTGTAGTGATATTCTATTTCTTAAAAGTTCAGAACTCCAGAGCCTCTGACAAAGTTACTGTTCTTAACTGTTAGTTATGCTGCTTTCTCAGAGGTAGGAATTAACAGGCAATTCACAAAACCATATTCCAACGGCTAACAAACATGAAAATGTTTTTAAATGTTCAGTTCAGTCGCTCAGTTGTGTCCAACTCTTTGCAACCCCATGAATTGCAGCACTCCAGGCCTCCCTGTCCATCACCAACTCCCGGAGTTCACTCAGACTCACGTCCATCGAGTCAGTGATGCCGTCCAGCCATCTCATCCTCTGTCGTCCCCTTCTCCTCCTGCCCCCAATCCCTCCCAGCATCAGAGTCTTTTCCAATGAGTCAACTCTTCGCTAGTGGCCAAAGGTGTGAAATAGGATACTCTTTTTCACCTATCAAATTTAGAAAAGTTTTAAATTAGGAGTACTCTTCAGAACTGATGACGTTGCTATGAAATGGTCATTCTCATCTTCTGTGGGTAGAAATACAAATTGTAAAATCTTTCCAGAAAACAAGTAGAAAATCTGGATGGCTCAATTTTTGACTTAGTAATTCTGCGTCTTAGAGTTTATCTTCAAAGAAAAAACTTAGGCCATTTGAATTTACATAAAAATGTTAAATGCATTAATATTTATAATAATCAGAAATGGCCTACATATATAAAAGGGCAATATTTAAATACACAATAGTTCATTTGTATGCTACAGTATGATAAATTATTAAAAATAATTTAAAAGTATATTTTTGGGAAATGCTTATGAAAAAATATTGGAAAAAATTTCTTGAAAGAGAGGATTTAACACATTATTTAAGGAATTCTGTGACTGCTTGCTCAGCAACTTTGGGCAAACTACTTAACCTTTTTGTGTTTCATACACACTTACCCTTTTTGTATGTCAGTCTCCCCATCAGGAAAATGAGAATTACAACAATAATACCTATGGCAGAATATTCTTAACAAAGTTCAGTTCAATTGACCCTTAAAATAGGTTTGAACTGCATGGGTTCACTTATATGCAGATTTTTTTTTTTTTTTAAATAGTAAATCCTACAGAGCTACACAACGTGTTGTTGGTTGAATCCATGGATGTAGAACTATGGATACAGAAGAATGGTGTACCTGAGGGCAGACTACACATGTGGGTTTTCAACCATGTTGAGTTGGTGCTCCTAACTCCTATTGTTCAAAGGTCAACTGTAAAAATGTGCAAAGAAACACTTAGCATAGGGCCTGGCATACATTTAAGGTATTAATTAAAATTTTTAATGAGTATTCGTTAAATGAGACTCTCTGGATGGTGAGATTATGAGTTACTTTTGTATTTTATTTTATAGTCATCTGGAAATTCCAGTCAGTAAGCATTACTTTTACAATTATTACATAGGTCATAGGCATGCTTATAGTAATCACAAAGTTGGTTATTGACATGTGGTAGATATTCTTAAGAGGAAGAGATCTGTTGGTTGGTTTACAGAATTTACTGCTTGGTAGGAAAGAGTTGTGATTTTTGGTTAAATTCCTTTTCCGACATCAGTTGGAATTAATATATTTTCAGCATTGATTTACTTATCAGTGGACTTTCTAATAATTATCTTTGTTATCTTTCTAGGGTAAACTCTTTTAAGCAAATACTTTTAAAAACCTACTTTGAATTTGGTTTAGTAATTATTCTATAAAGGATTTTCCAATCTATATTAAAATTGTCAAAGGATATTAATTTTTATGTTCCATCAGGTTTGAGGTCAAGATTATGCTAGCTTAAAAGTGAATAGGGTGGCTTTACACCTTTTTCTATCTGTGCAGTGGAATAACTTATTTAGCATGGGAATATGTTCCTTTAAAGTATAGAAGAGTACACAGGTAGACCCACTTTTTAAAAAATTTTTTTGAAAGCAAAAGGAAGCTTATTTTTGAAAGTTGTTCTTTGATGAACTTTGAATTTCTTTCACAACTACCAGTTATCCAAATCATTGAATCAATTTTGGTAATTGATACTTCTTAGAAAAGTATTCATATATTCAGCTTTGAAACTTTCTCAGCATTGAGTTTTACATAGTGTTTTTTCAATTCAAAAGTTTTCTTAATTGTGCTGAAAATGTTTAAAATTGTATACATGTAACTCTTAGATTAATGGCACCTAGTCAGTTCTGCATATCTGAGGTTATTGATATTTCTCCCGGCAATCTTGATTCCAGCTGGAAGAATCCAGCCCAGCGTTTCTCATGATGTACTATGCATATAAGTTAAAAAAAAAGTGGATGATGGAGGATGCGATGGCTGGATGGCATCACTGACTTGATGGACATGAGTTTGAGTGAACTCCGGGAGTTGGTGATGGACAGGGAGGCCTGGCATGCTGCAATTCATGGGGTCGCAAAGAGTCGGACACGACTGAGCAACTGAACTGAACTGAGTCAGTTCTACACAGTGTTATAGCTAGCTATTATTTCTATGCATGCATGCTTATGTGCTAAGTGGATTTAGTTGTGTCCCACTCTTTGTGACCCCTATGGCTCCTCTGTCCATGGGATTTTCCAGCCAAGAATACCGGAGTGGGTTGCCATTTCCTCCTCCAGGGAATCTTCCCAACCCAGGGATCAAACCCATGTCTCTTCTGACTCCTGCACTGGCAAGCGGGTTCTTTACTATTAGTGCCACCTGGGAAGCCCTATTATTTCTAAACCTATGGCTAAATCACTCTTTATTCTTAAGTTTACTTCTATGTATTTTCCTGATTTTATTACATTTGTCAAAGATCTATGTTTTTATTGCTAGTAAAAATTATTTGTGCAGATTTTCTTTCTTTAATATTGTTTCTGATGATTGCTTCTGATTCTAGTGTTTTCCTTCTTGGAAATACCTGTAATTTTAGGGTTGGATTCCTTTCTCTGCCCTTGATCTTTCTTTTTTTTTTTTTTTAAATTTTTCATCTTTTTCTTCTGAATACTGAGAAACCATCTCATGTTTATTCTGTCACTAAACTGACTTGACTTTTACTGTGTGAATTCTAGTCTTTGTTTTCCTTGCAAGACACCCATCCCTACCATTTAGCTGTTTTTCTCAAGTTAGTCTGTTCTCACCATGATTTTTCAGTCTCAAATGCTACTAAGATACTGACGTGTTTGCTAAAGTCTTGTTTTTTGTAGAAAATAATTTTCAGATATATTACCTTCTTCATCTTTCTTATATATAAAATGTTTTTCAAAAGTTCTTTTCCCCAATCCTGAGGTTGGTGAATATCCAAGATGTCTGCCTTGCTCTTTGGTCCTGATCTCTGTCCATCTGGGTATTGGTCAACTCTCCTCCATCTGTTACTGGAGAACAAATGGATGCCCATTCTGATTTAGAACCAGTGTCTAATAGGGACAGAAGAAGATCCAGCTTCTTCTATCCACAACTGTTTCTAATTCTCTGCGTTTTCAGTAAAAGGCTATACAGATACTCAGAATTCTCAGAGTGCAGTACTATTAAGGTTTCCCAACCAGCAGCTAGTTTATTGGGAATATCCATGCCAAATTACAATAAGCTACCAAACCTATCATGCTCCTTGTTTGTGGTCATTTGTAGCCCCTTAATTTTTACTGATTGAACAACCCTTTTGGAAAGCTGTACATGCACAGCCATGAGCAGTTGGCTAGTGTACTGCATGTAACGGACCTGATTTTGAAGGAAAAAGTAGGTACTATGGTCAAAATGAAGCATCTCCTATCAATTGGTGTGTGTGTGTGTGTGTGTGTGTTGCTCAGTCGTGTCCAACTCTTTTGCAACCCCATGGACTGTAGCCCACCAGGCTCCTTTGTCCATGGGATTCTCCAGGCAAGAATACTGGAGTGGGTTGCCATTTCGGTGTTTAAAGTGGTTAAGACCATGAACCTCAGAGTCAGTCCGTCTGGCTTCAAATCCCAACTGTGTGCTTGCTTCCTTATCTGAAACATGGGGGAAATAACAGTAATCACACCTCATTACTATTGTTATGAGGTTACACAGACTACTGCACATACAATGCAGAACGGGGCCTCACACATAAATAATACCAAGTAAATGTTGCTCTTAACCTACTTTATGTCTTGAGTTTGTGAGTCTTAACTTAACTCTACACATCTTATAACCAGTTGAATTTCTTCCTTGATTTGATTTTGATTTTAGTATTGTAAATTTTTATCTTTGCCTATATCCTCACAGTTCAATGTAAAGCTGGTACACTCAGAGGGTATTTATAATGTAAGTCTGTATTCTTTCATTCACTTTCTCCCCAAGGATGGATTCTATGGGAGATAAAGCAGCATGAACTAATCATTCCTAGAAATGAAGAGTCTTCTGTGATGTAGCATGAGTGAACCCCAAAGATGAATGAAGAAGATAGACTGAAATTAGGGGAAAGGTGGAAGTCAGGAATGCTATCCTTTGACCCTGCCATATCTGAGCTGAAGACACACTAAAAAAGGTGTGGTACTAATAGATGCCTGTGTTCCAAGGGGAATTCAAGACCTATTGATTAAAAGGACTCTGTACATTGAAATGAACACGTCTTAATTCAGAGAAAACAAAAGCTGAGGGAAGACAAGTTGAGAAGCAACAGCGTGGAATGGTTTTAACACGCAAATCCTAGTACCAGATGACCCGGGCTCACAGCTTGCATCGCTCCTACCATCAGTACATTCTGGCAAGAGTCAGGAATCCTCTTTTCTCCTCAGTTACCTCAGGTGGCTCAGAGGGTAAAGCATCTGCCTGCAATGCGGGAGACCCAGGTTTGATCCCTGGGTTGGGAAGATCCCCTGAAGAAGGAAATGGCAATCCACTCCAGTATTCTTGCCTGGAAAATCCCATGGACTGAGAAGCCTGGTAGGCTACACACCACTGGGTATCAAAGAGTCGGACACGACTGAGCAACTTCACTTATAACAAGAGTAATTTATAAACTATTGGGAACAGTGAATGAATCATCCATATAAAGGACTCATAGTACCGTCTATATATGTGTACCACTAATGTTTTATATGTTTATGTAGAACCATAAATCTCCAAATGTAAGAAGCTGGACACTTTTAAAATGAAGAATATAATGCAAAGAAACATGTTTAATTTTAATAATAGTTTTGAGGTAGAGATAATAAAGGTAGTAAAAAAATGAGATACAAATAAAGATATTCAAAGTACAATTATTATTTAGATAAAATGTTTATTTTAATTTTGTTGTTGTTGTTCAGTCACTAAGTCATGTCTGACTCTTTGCAACCCCATGAATTGTAGCCTGCCAGGCTCCTCTGTCCTTGGAATTCTCTAGGCAAGGATACTGGAGTAAGTTGCCATTCCCTTCTCCAGGGGATATTCCAGACCCTGGAGTCAAAGACCCAGAGGGATGGTATGGGGAGGGAGGAGGGAGGAGGGTTCAGGATGGGGAACACGTGTATACCTGTGGCGGATTCATGTTGATATATGGTAAAACCAATACAATATTGTAAAGTTAAAAAAAAAAAACACCTGGGTTTCCTGCATTGCATGCAGATTCTTTTCCCTCTGAGCCATGAGGGAAGACCCATTTTAATTTTGTATAATAATGATTTGAAAGAACTCTTAGTAGCATATTTTCCACATACTATATATAAGTATGATACTATTAATTACCTTAAATACATGATACTTCAAAAATAGAAATGACTTTCTGATCTCCTAAAATGTATTGCATTCATTTTTCACACTTTATGAATGTGATTACCATGAATACCAGTCTGCTTCAATTGAGAAGGACAGGGTTTAAAACAGTTTTTCTTTGTAATTATTCATTTATTTGCATTAGAAAAACTTATAAGACGGGAAAAATTATTCTGTACTAAACAGCAAAATTATCTAGGAGTACATATTTTAACATTTTCTCCAGGGAATAAAAAGGTAGAACACAAATTCAGTTGGCTGGTTTGTAATGTCAAAAAAGAGTATTGGGTGAGACACTTGGAACCTTCCAGTAAATGTGAGCCAGTTCATGTCAACCATAATTATTGGTTCTATTTGATAAACTGAGAAAAGAGAGGCCTCTTGCCTCCTTAATTTCCTGAGAAAATTCAACAGACTGAGTTAGAACAAAAGCAGAAATCATTATGACATCATTTATAAAAACAGAAACAGCTTTCCATCCTGAACTTTATTAAAGATGCTTTCCATCCTGAACTTTATTAAAGATGCTGTTTAGTAGTCTATTTTGACCACCTATTGAGAAGAAATTAGAAAAGAAAACATAGCAATTATGATTACTAAGAAAGTAAAGGCAACGGTGACGGTCCATGTGAGAGTCCCAAGACTCTTGGCTTATATAATAAAGGGGTCCTACAGGAAGACTAACCAAAAAAATACCACTTCCATTTAATCTGTAGGTCTGCTCATGCCAGATTACATAGTTAGTAAAATAGTAGAAACTAAGGCAGGCTGAACATTTTATAATAAAACTTTAGTTTCAGTATTTTCCCTATCTTGAAGAAATGGGGTATAGAGATGGATATACTGACTAATCTAGATTCTTTTTACACTGACAGCTACATTTTGGGTAAAGTTGAGTCCAGTACTTCACTAAGACTACTATAGGCAATTAAAGACATCAGTTTCTTTAGTATTGGTTAATCTCAGTCACCTCTATATTTATAATGTATTTAAGTTGGAGACTAATTCCATTTTTGCAGGGACAAAATTTAAAGCACCTTCCAAATGCTTATTCAGCTGTTTCTTCCAAGGCTGGGCAAATATCCCCAAGCCTGCTCCCATTTGGGATAAGAAAAATTTTCATAGTTCAGGGAAAGTACCATGGTGAATCCATTTGCAGGATAATACACATTTTAAATTATGCATAATATCACTGGTGGTAAATGAATATTTGATTCCAGTCCAGAAACACTAATTTTACTGGTGGGTTTGGAAACCTTGGAGCATTTATTAATAACAGTAATTGTTTTGTATAGCAGACAAAGTATAAATGCTGAACTAAGTAAAAATAAGCAGAGATTCCTTTTCTCCAAGTTAAAAATTAAATAATGAAAACTATTTGTTGGTATTCAGTCACTCAGTCATGTCCAACTTTTTGAGACCCCATAGACCGCCGTATACCAGGTTTCACTGTCTTTAACTATCTCCTGGAGTTTGCTCAAACTCATCTTCATTGAGTTGATGATGCCATCCAACCATCTTATCCTCTGTTGCCCTGTTTTCCTGCCCTCAATCTTTCCCAGCATCAGGATCTTTTCCAGTGAGTCAGCTCTTTGTATCGGGTGGTCAGAATATTGTAGCTTCACCTTCAATTAAAAAATTAAAATTATTACCTCTTCCATATATCATGTGTATATAAGTAAAAATGCTACAATCTTTAAATTGTAAACCTAAACCATTCAATTTAGGTTTGTAGAATGGCTGGGAAAATGGTTTTGCAACTTGTCACAAAAAAGCAGGAAAGGGGTCAGGAGCAATGATAACTCCACAATTAGATCTGTACATCCTCTATCATCTCAGATGCTAAGGAAGGAAGAGAAAGAACAGGAAGAAAAGCAGCACCTCCTGGTACCTGCCTAGGTGGTGTTAGTGATAAAAGAACATCCCTGCCAAAGCAGGAGACCAAAGAGACGCAGGTTTGATCCCTGGGTTGGGAAGATCCCCTGGAGGAGGGCATGGCAACCTGCTCCAGTATTCTTATCTGGAGAATCCCATGGACAGAAGAACTTGGAGGACTAGAGTCCATAGGGTCACGAAGATTCAGACACGACTGAAGTGACTTAGCAGACATGCACTCATTAGCACCCACCTGGTACCTGCATGGCTGTTATGGAGAGCTGAGAATACAGATGGGGCTATAAAACAGAAGACCCACATGGCTGTCCTATATTGGTGCATATTTCTGGTTGGGACACCAGCTTTGACCTCCATGTCTCAGAGTTTTCTTTGCCTTGCAACCATGACAGATGTTTACAGATTAGCTCTGTTCCTGATAACTTTATAAAGAAGTAAAAAGAACATAAGAAGTATTCATAGAATATTTTTTTTCATAGATGAAATCTCACATTTAATTCTGATCAAGTTTAACGTGACATCTACATAAATGAACATGCTTCTGATTGAAAATACAAGAGCTGCTAGCCCATTTTTCTTAAACAATGTTTTCTAAACAATCCACCAGGCCATCAATAACCAAACTGTGATTCAACTTCCTCCTTACTCACTCTTGGTTACCATTTTCACTCGCTTCTTATATTAAGACAGAAAAGAATCAGAAAACACAGATTTTAAGTAATGAGGAATATGATACGTTCTTGCCAGTCAGTATAGATTTTCAGCATATAATCATCTTTTATAAACATGGATTGTTCAGTTCAGTTCAGTCGCTCAGTCGTGTCCCACTCTTCGCGACCCCATGAATCTCAGCACGCCAGGCCTCCCTGTCCATCACCAACTCCCAGAGTTCACTCAGACTCACGTCCATCGAGTCAGTGATGCCATCCAGCCATCTCATCCTCTGTTGTCCCCTTCTCCTCCTGCCCCCAATCCCTCCCAGCATCAGAGTCTTTTCCAATGAGTCAACTCTTCGCATGAGGTGGCCAAAGTACCGGAGTATCAGCTTTAGCATCATTCTTTCCAAAGAAATCCCAGGGCTGATCTTCAGAATGGACTGGGTGGATCTCCTTGTAATCCAAGGGACTCTCAAGAGTCTTCTCCAACACCACAGTTCAAAAGCATCAGTTCTTCGGTGCTCAGCTTTCTTCACGGTCCAAATCTCACATCCATACATGACCACTGGAAAACCATATCCTTGACTAGACAAACCTTTGTTGGCAAAGTAATGTCTCTGCTTTTGAATATGCTATCTAGGTTGGTCATAACCTTTCTTCCAAGGAGTAAGCGTCTTTTAATTTCATGGCTGCAGTCACCATCTGCAGTGATTTTGGAGCTCAAAAACATGGATTGTAGGTTACTCTAAAATGTGATTTGTGTGTATACTTAAGCATCTATGATGATGAAAGAGCCAACACCCTGGGTACTGGCATAATCAGCTTTGACTCATTCTTCTCCTTTAGTCCCCAAATTTAAATAGCCAACATCAGTTCTGTATCTTAAGCATCTCTGATCTATGACCTCCTCACTATTTTACCTCTCACTACACTAAATTATCTGGATCATGACAGCGGTGGTTCGGCTCCTAATTGTCATACCTCCACCCTCTTCACAACACTAGCTCCAGAGTAACACATCGGAACAGACATCCCTCTCACTGCTGAAATTGTAATCTGAAACTTAAAACATCTGACCTCAAACTACAATTCTTGGCTCGTGTTCCCCAATGCCCTATAATTAAACCTATATTCTAACTACATGCAGGAACTCCTTGTCTCTATACATTCAAGGCACCTCATGTCCTGTGCCTTAGATCTAAAGATGGAAAGCACTTAGTCCTTCTAGCTTCACTGCAAACCTTACTTCCTCTGGAGGTCTTTTCTGACCCACAGAATCAGGACAACTTTCTCCATTTGGCTCCCACAGCACTTAATACCATATTTTCAAATTTGCCAAACTGAAAAATATTGAACTACATGGAAATTTCTTTCTCTTTCCCTCTTCTCTATTTAGGTGGGTAGTTAAGAGTTTAGAGGTAGTATGTTACTTTTATACCTCTTAGCATCAAGTCTTACAGGAGACAGCAATGGCAACCCACTCCAGTACTCTTGCCTGGAAAATCCCATGGACGGAGGAGCCTGGTAGGCTGCAGTCCATGGGGTCTCGAAGAGTCAAACATGACTGAGCCACTTCACTTTCCCTTTTCACTTTCATGCACTGAAGAAGGAAATGGCAACCCACTCCAGTGTTCTTGCCTGGAGAATCCCAGGGTCGGGAGAGCCTGGTGGGCTGCCGTCTATGGGGTCGCACAGAGTCGGACATGACTGAAGCGACTTAGCAGCAGCAGCAGCATCAAGTCTTATACATGATAGATATTACATAGATTTCTTGGTTGTTTTATTGAACAACATTGTGAGAAGCGCATATCTTTGGAATCACATGGAGACTTTAGGTTGGTTTGGTATGAAAGACATACACCTTGTTTGTATTATGAGATATGGGTAAGTGTGAAGAAAAAAAAAACGAAGAGATCTGTTTGCTGTTTTCACAATTTGCATGTATGACATTTCCAAGTACAGATTTTGGCAGCTTCAAGTTTCTCTCCAGGGAAATTAGATTTAAAAAGTTGAAGTTTATTACAGAATTTAATGGTTGGCTTAAACAATCTTAATAAAGCCTTGGGCAAGAAAGCTTCATTCCTCACTGGAGAAAAGTACACTGCCTACTAGATCAGTGATAATTTTATCTGATTCATTCAACTGTGTGTTGAACAATTCCATAAAACAGGGCATTATTTTTCCATTTTTTGCACTTTTGTAGTGGAAGTAAAAATAGACTGGGAAATATGGACTTTGGTTCTACACCTTACTATGGCTTTTAATTATGCCATTTAGGGTCTTGTAGGAAGAGTATGGGTTTTGGAATTAAAGAGACCTAGGTTGGCATCCTGGCTCCATATCTTAACAGTTGTAGCGCTTTAGGCCAATTTCAGAGACTACTTAAGTTCAGGATCCTCACTAAGAGAGTTAGAAGAATAGTGGCCTAGTTAATGATCTCATGTCTCTTTCCAGCCCTAAAGTCCTATCTTCCTTTTATCCTTGTTCAGTCACTTCAGTCGTGTCCGACTCTCTGCGACCCCATGGACTGTAACCTACCAGACTCCTCCGTCCATGGGATTTTCCAGGCAAGAGTACTGGAGTGGGTTGCCATTTCCTTTTATCCTTCAGTTCAGTTCAGTTCAGTCGCTCAGTCGTTCAGTCCGACTCTTTGCGACCCCATGAATCGCAGCACGCCAGGCCTCCCTGTCCATCACCAACTCCCGGAGTTCACTCAGACTCACGTCCATCGAGTCAGTGATGCCATCCAACCATCTCATCCTCTGTCGTCCCCTTCTCCTCCTGCCCCCAATCCCTCCCAGCATCAGAGTCTTTTCCAATGAGTCTACTCTTCGCATGAGGTGGCCAAAGTAATGGAGTTTCAGCTTTAGCATCATTCCTTCCAAAGAAATCCCAGAGCTGATCTCCTTCAGAATGGACTGGTTGGATCTCCTTGCAGTCCAAGGGACTCTCAAGAGTCTTCTCCAACACCACAGTTCAAAAGCATCAATTCTTTGCACACAGCTTTCTTCACAGTCCAACTCTCACATCCATACATGACCACTGGAAAAACCATAGCCTTGACTAGACGGACCTTTGTTGGCAAAGTAATGTCTCTGCTTTTCAATATGCTATCTAGGTTGGTCATAACCTTTCTTCCAAGGAGTAAGCGTCTTTTAATTTCATGGCTGCAGTCACCATCTGCAGTGATTTTGGAGCCCCCCAAAATAAAGTCTGACACTGTTTCCCCATCTATTTCCCATGAAGTGATGGGATCAGATGCCATGATCTTCATTTTCTGAATGTTGAGTTTTAAGCTAACTTTTTCACTCTCCTCTTTCACCTTCCTTAGAGGTATGCAAATGGTACTGAGAATCTTTTGAAAATGTTTTAAAAGCTTTTGCATTCTGATGACTGTGCCTTTTTTCTTTGAATCTCTTTAGGTTTGATTTTCTCTTTTTCTAGCCTCTTGACTGTTTCACCTCTTGCCTTCTAATCTGGATACTGTTTATTTCTTGTGTGATTGCTGTGACTAGGACTTCCAATACTATATTGAGTAAAACTAGAAAGACTGGGTATCCTTGTCTTGTTCCTGACCTTAATGGAAATGCTTTCGTCTTTTCACTGCTGAGTATGATGTCAGCTGTGGGCTTATCCTGTTGCTGTTCAGTCACTAAGTCGTTTTTTACCCTTTGTGACGCTATGGATCACAGCCCACAAGGCTCCTCTGTCCATAGAATTTCCCAGGCAGGAATACTGGGGTGGGTTGTCATTTTCTTCTCCAGAGGAATCTTCCTAACCCAGTGATGGAACCTGCATATCCTGCATTGCAGGCAGATTTTTTACCACTTGAGCCACAAAGGATGTCTGGGCTTATCATATATCATATATATGATCATATGTCTCTCATTATTATGTTGAGATATGTTCCATTTATACCCACTTTGTGTAGAATTTTTTTTTATAAATGGATGTTGAATTTTGTCAAAACACCTTGTCTACAGCTATTGCGTTCATATGATTTTTATTATTTAAGGTTTCTCTCATTGATTGATTTGTGTATATTGAACCTTCCTTGTATTCCTAGTATAAATCCCACTTGATCATGGTGTACAATCCTTTTATGGTATCATTTTGCTAATATTTTATTGAGTATTTTTGCATCTGTGTTCATCAGTGATCCTGGCCTGTATCTTCCTTTTTTTGTGTGATATCTTTGGATACTGGCTTCACAGAATGTGTTCAGAAGCTTTCCTTGGTTTGCAATGTTTTGGAATAGTGTGAGAACTAACTTAAACTATTGGTGTTAATTCTTCTCTAAATGTTTAGTAGAATTCATTTGTGAAGCCATTGGATTCCGGACCTTTGCTTGTTGGGAGTTTGTTTCATTCCTGATTCTATTTCATTACCGATAAATGATCTGCTGGTATTTTCTATTTCTTCCTGGTTCAGTTTCGGGAGATTGTACATTTATAGGAATTTGCCATTTCTTCTAGGTTGTCTACTTTATTGGAGTATAGTTGTTCATAGTAATTGATTATGATCTTTTTTTTTTATGTGGTGCCAGTTGTAATTTCTCCTTTTTCATTCCTGGTTTTATTGGGCCCTCTCTTTTTCTTAATAAGTTTGGCTAAAGGTTTGTCAACTTTATCTTTTCAAAGAACCAGCTCTTTATTTCCTTGATCTTTTCTAAATGTATCTTTTAGTATCCGTTTCACTTATTTCTGTTCTATTCTTTAGGATTTCTTTCTTTCTACTAACTTTTGGAAAAAGTGTAAACAGTGAAAGATTTTATTTTTGTGGGTTCCAATATCATTGTGGATGGTGACTGCAGCCACGATATTAAGACACTTGCTCCTTGGAAGGAAAGCTACGACAAACCTAGATAGTGTATTAAAAAGCAGAGACATCACTTCGCTGACAAAGATCCATCTAGTCAAAGCTATGGTATTTCCAGTAGTCACATACAAATGTAAAAGTTGGACCATAAAGAAGGCTGAGCATCGAAGAATTGATGCTTTTGAATTATGATGCTGGAGAAGACTCTTGAGAGTCCCTTGGACTGCAAAGAGTTCAAACCAGTCAATCCTGGAGGAAATTAACCATGAATATTCATTGGAAGGCCTGATGCTGAAGCTCCAATCCTTTGGCCACCTGTTGGGAAGAGCCAATTCACTGGAAAACACCCTGGGAAAGATTGTGGGCAGGAGAAGAAGAAGGCAACAGAGGATGAGATGGTTGAGTGGCATCACTGACTCAGTGGACATGAGTTTGAGCCAACTCTGGGAGACAGTGAAGGACAAGGAAGCCTGGCATGCTGCAGTTCATGAGGTCACGGAGAGTCTGACATGACTTAACGACTGAACAACAATTACAATGTGTGTTGGTTTGGCCCCTTTGTGCTGATCCTGTCTGGGATGTCTCCTTTCCCAAGTTAGGGAAGTTTTCAGATATTATGTCTTCAAATATGTTCTGCCCCTTTCTCTCTCACTTCTCCTTTGGGGACCCTATAATGTAAATGTTAGTACAATTGGTATTGTCCCAGAGGCCTTTGACCCTGTTCTCATTTCTTTTTCTGTTCAGTGGCTTCATTACTCTATTTTTAACCTCGCTGACCCATTGGTTTGTATCATTTAGTCTACTGTTGATCCCTTTTAGTGTATTTTTTAATTTCAATTATTATATTCGTTTGGTTCCTCTCTTTATTTTTTAATTCATTGTTAAATACATCTGACTTCTCATTCTGTTCATCCATTCTTCTCCTGAGTTTTTTGATCATCTTTACAATCATTATCTTCAACTCTTTACTGAGTAGATTGTCCATCTCGACTTTACTTAGTTCTTCTTCTGAGATTTTTATCCTTAATTTGAACATGTTCCTCTGTCATCTTGTTTTGCTTAATTTGCTTTTTTTATTTATATACATCTGATAGGTTATGGTTCCAGACTATGTTTCCCAGTAGCATACTCCTTTCTGGTCACCAGAACTATTCACTCTAGGGGTACCCCTAAGAGGCTATATGGGTTCTTCTGTTGTGGTGGGCTGACTACTGTGGGAGGTCTGGTAGCTGTGACTGGCCCCTGGTTTGGTTGATTGCCAGGCCCTACCTTGTTCAGATGCTGCCAGCCTCTGGTTTGCAGGACTGGGTTGTGACCCTGGGGGCAGGGTCCCTGGGCTATTTGTGACTCACTTTTGGGCAGAGTCAGGTTTTGGGGTGGGTGGTTACAAAGCAGGGGTTTGCAGATCTAGTATTGGACTGCTTGTGGGTGGGGCTGGCTCCTGACAAATCTGGCTGAAGGTTTCAGTATTCTTCAAGCTTGTGCTGGTTGGCTGGTGTAACTGGATCCTAGGGTGGTTGACTGTGATGAATCCATGGTAACTCAGCGCTGGTGTTGACTTGCTCGTAGTCAGGACCAGGGACTGGGGCAGGGGTTCCCAGGACTAGTGCTGGCTCACTGGCTGGTGGACCTGGGTCACAGGGTCTCTGGCTGCAGAGCCCTGGGGTTCTTAAAGCTGGTGTCAGCTTCTCTGGTGAGTGTGGCTAGATCCTGAGGACACTTACTGAGGGGCCCAAGGTGTCTCAGTGCTGGAATTGGCCTGCTTGTGGTAAGTCAGAGCCCTGGGGGCTCCTTGGGAGAGTGCCAGCTTGCTGGTATGTATTTTGATTCTTGACAAATCAGGCTGTGGGGCTGTCATGGTCCTGGTGATGGTGACTACCCACTGGTGGGAAGGACTGGGACCAGGAAATCCCACTGCTTTACCTGTCCACTGGTGAATGGAACTGGGACTTACTGCTAGTGCCAGCCCACTAGCAGGCAGAGCTGGGGCCTGGGGTCTCTGGCTGCAGGGTCCAGGGGTCCCAGAGCTGGTGTTAAACTACTTGTGTGGGTAGTCTTTCTGGTCTTTCTCATCATTAGTTGTAATTCTGGTGTTTCTGTGAGAGGTGGTGAGCTCAGTGTTATCCTGCTCCTCCATCTTCCCTATCCATTCTTTATTCTTCTTTTCCAGTTTTCTTTTAAAGGAATTATTGTTATTATTTTGTTGGATCTCTGCCATGAGATTTTTATTTACATCTTTTTGTATCCCTTTTAGTATGTCTCCTATATATATATAGGGATATTACAGCACTCACTCTTAGTACAGTTTAGTCTAAATTTGTAATTTTTATTCTTTCCCAAATAACATAAGACTATCTTTAAAAGAGGTGAACTGCCAAATATCTTACTTTCTTCTATGTTATAATCTCTACAAAGCATTATTACTGTAGTTTAAACAGTCAATATTCTTTCATATTATTCTTCTCAGCACTCTTAATTACTTCTTATGAATTTGAGCTTCTATCTATAGTCATTATCACAAAGGCAAAAAAAAAAACCTTTTGGCTTTTATTTAAATGTGGGTCGCTGATGACAAACTGTTTTTGTCTGTAAATATCTTAGTTTTGTCTTCACTTCTGCAGGATACTTTGAATAGGTATAGGAATCTAGTTTGACTATTTTTCTTTTAGCTCTTTAAATCTGACATTCCATTATTTTTAAACATTTTAAAATATTTTTTAATTTCACTGTTTATAGTAGCCAGGACATGGAAGCAACCTAGATGCCCATCAGCAGACGAATAGATAAGATAGCTGTGGTACATATACACAATGGAGTATTACTCAGCCATTAAAAAGAGTACATTTGAATCAGTTCTAATGAGGTGGATGAAACTGGAGCCTATTATACAGAGTGAAGTAAGCCAGAAAGAAAAACACCAATACAGTATACTAATGCATATATATGGAATTTAGAAAGATGGTAACGATAACCCTGTATGCGAAACAGCAAAAGAGACACAGATGTATAGAACAGTCTTTTGGACTCTGTGGGAGAGGGAGAGAGTGGGATAATGGCATGGAAACATGTATAATATCATATAAGAAACTAATCGCCAGTCCAGGTTCGATGCAGGATACAGGATGCTTGGGGCTGGTGCACTGGGATGACCCAGAGGGATGGTATGGGGAGGGTGGTGGGAGGGGGGTTCAGGATGGGGAACGTGTATACTCGTGGCAGATTCATGTTGATGTATGGCAAAACCAATACAATATTATAAAGTAAAAAAAAATACATTATGATTAAAAAAATAAACATTGAAGTATAGTTGATTTATGGTATCATGTTAGTTTCAGGTGTATAGCACAGCAATTCTAATAACCTTCCCTTAAAGGTTATTAGGAAATATTAACTATAGTTCCCTGTGTCATATAGTAGGTCTTTGTTGGTTATATATTTTATATACAGTAGTATGTATATGTTAATCCCAACCTCCCAATTATCCCTTCCCCATCCTCCTTTTCCCTTTGGCATTTTTGTTTTTTATGTCTGTGAATCTCTTCCTATTTTGGAAATAAGTTCATTTGTATATTTTTTCCCCAATATTTCACATATAAGTGATATCATGATATTTGTTTTTGTCTGATTTACTTCACTTAGTATGATAATCTCTAGGCTCATATGTTGCTGCAAATGTCATTATTTCATTCTTTTTTAAACTGAGTAATATTCCATTGTACTACAATATTCTTTATCAGTTCATCTGTTGATGGACATTTAGATAGCTTGTAAGTCTTATCTATTGTAAGCAGTGCTGCAATGAACACTGGTGTGCATGTACCTATTGGACCATGTTTTTCTCCAGATGTATACCCAGGAGTGGGACTGCAGGTTCATATAGTGGCTCTATTTTTAGTTTTTTAAGGAACCTCCATACTATCCTCCATAGTGGCTGCACCAGTTTACATTCCCACTAACTGTGCATGAGGGTTCCTTTGTTACCACATCCCCTCCAGCATTTATTATTGTAAGTTTTTTGATGATGGCTATTCTGACTGTTATGAGGTGATACTTCACTGTAGTTTTGATTTGCATTTCTCTAGTAATTAGTGACATCAAGCATCTTTTCATATGCCTTTTGGCCATTTGTACGCTTTCTTCGGAGAAATGTCTATTTAGATCTTCTGCCCTTTTTTGACTGTTTTTTTTTTCTGATATTGAGGCATATCAGCTATTTGTATATTTTGAAAATTAATTACTTGTCAGTTGCATCATTTGCAAATATCTTCTCCCCGTTCTTTAGATTTTTTCATTTTGTTTATGGTTTCTTTTGTTGTGCAAAAATCTTAAAGTTCAATTAGGTCCCATTTGTTTATTTTTGCTTTTATTTCCATTACTGTAGTGGTGTGTGTATGTGTTTGTTGCTTAGTCATGTTTGACTCTTTGTGACTTCATGGACTGCAGCCCACCAGGCTCCTCCATCCATGGAATTTTCCAGGCAAGAGTACTGGAGTGGGTTGCCATTTCCTTCTCCGCATTACTGTAGGAAATGGATCAAAAAATATATTGCTTCAATTTATGTGAAAGAGTGTCTTGCCTGTGTTTTCCTTGGGGTTTTATAGTATTTGGTCTTACATTTAGGTTTTTAATCTATTTTGAGTTTATTTTTGTGTATGGTGTTAGAGAATGCTCTAATTTCATTCTTTTACATGCAGCTGTCCAGTTTGACCAGCACCACTAATTAAAGACACTGGTTTTTCTCCACTGTATACTCCTATCTCCTTTGTCATAGACTATGACCATAAGTGCATGGGTTTATTTCTTGGCTTTCTATCCTGTTCCTTTGATTTTTTCCCCCCGTTTTTGTACCAGTAATGTACTGTCTTGATGATTGTGGCTTTGTAGTATAGTCTGAAGTCAGGGAGGTTGAGTCCTCCAGCTGTTTTTCTTTCTCAAGATTACTTTGGCCATTTGGAGACTTTTACATTTCCACACCAATTAAAAAAGTTTTTGTTCTAGTTCTGTGAAAAACGCCATTGGTAATCTGATAGGAATTGCATTAAATTATAGATTGCCTTGGGTAGTATAGTCATTTCGACAATATGGATTCTTCCAATCCAAGAACACAGTATATCTTTCAATCAGTTTGTGTCATCTTCAATTTCTTTCATTAGCATCTTACAGTTTTTGAAGTACAGGTCTTTTGCTTCCTTAGGTAGGTTTATTCCTAGGTATTTTCTTCTATTTGATGCAATTGTAAATGGGATTGTTTCCTTTATTTCTTCTTCTGATCTTTCATTGTTAATGTTTAGAAATGCAACAGATTTCTGTGTTTTAATTTTGTATCCTGCAACTTTACTGAATTCCTTGACAAGCTCTAGTAATTTTTTGGTAGTGTCTTTAGGATTTTCTATGTATAGTATGTCATCCGCAAAGAGTGTCTGTTTCACTTCTTTTCCAATTTAGATCCTTTTATTTCTTTTCTTTTTCTGATTGCTGTGGCTAAGACTTCCAAAACTATGTGGATTGAAAGTGGAGAGGGTAGACATGCTTATCTTGAAGGAAATACTTTTAGCTTTTCATTGTTGAGTATGATGTTAGCTATGGGTTTGTCATGTATGGCCTTTATTTTGTTGAGGTGTTGTTATCACTAAGTCATGTCTGATTCTTTGTGATCGGTTGAACTGCAGCACACCAGGCTCCTCTGTCTTCTACTATCTCCCAGTTTGCTCAAATTTATATCCATTGTGTTGGTGATGCTATCTAACCTCATCCTCTGCTGACCCCTTCTCCTTTTACCTTCAATCTCTCCCAGTAACAGGATCTTTTCCAATGAGTTGGCTCTTCACATCAGGTGGCCAAAGGACTGGAGCTTCAGCTTCAGCATCAGTCCTTTCAATGAATATTCAGAGTTGATTTTCTTTAGGATTGATTGCTTTGATCTCCTTGCAGTCCAAGGGACTCTCAAGAGTCTTCTCCAACACCACAATTTGAAAATCAATTCTTTGCTGCTCAGCCTTCCTTATGGTCCAACTTTATGTTAAGGTAGATTCTCTCTATGGCCACTTTATAGAGAATTTTTATCAGAAATATTCAGTAAGTCCCCTACATATAAACCTTCAAGTTGTGACCTTTCAAAGATGCAAATGTGTATTTGCAAGTCCAATCACGTAAATTAGTTCACACCTGGTGTACACTTACATGTGTGGATCCACTACCAGTGGTTGTGTTTTTGGATCCTCTACTGTACAGTACTGAGAAGTACAGTCTCTTTAGTTCAAGCCCAGGATGTCCAGAAGCAAGCGTCAAGGTAGCAGTGATGAAGCTGGTACTGCTGGAGAACTGAGGAGATTCATGATGCAGGGAATGGCATGGGCATGGGAATTTTCTTTATTTGAGGAGTCACTTAGTTTGGAGGCACTGCTGCTGCTAAGTCGCTTCAGTCGTGTCTGACTCTCTGCAACCCCATAGACGGCAGCCCACCAGGCTCCCCTGTCCCTGGGATTCTCCAGGCAAGAATACTGGAGTGGGTTGCCACTTCCTTCTCCAATGCAGAAAAGTGAAAGTGAAGTCACTCAGACTCTTTGCAACCCCATGGACTGCAGCCCACCAGGCTCCTCCGTCCAAGGGATTTTCCAGGCAAAGAGTGCTGGAGTGGGGTGCCATTGCCTTCTCCGGTTTGGAGGCACAGGACCCATTATATAGAACAGTACCTGAAGGTTGTAGCAGACATTCAGAATACAACCCAGGGCTACCATGTCATCTACAACAAGAAAAAGATACTACCAAGCTGTCACTGGATTGTTTATTCAAGAGGGTAGATAGAAGTAAATCCAGTAAGAAACCAGAACTTGTGCCATCAACATCAGGCATGAATGAAATTGTAGCTTGCCCTGTGCTTCCTATTGCTGACAGTCCTTCAGCACTACCATCACCTATCTCCTCTACGCCATTCAGTAGCTCTTCTTCCCTGTTCACTCGATGCCAGTTCCTATTTGCCAGCCATTGTACTGTATTACTGTACTTGTCAAGGTACTGTACTGTAAGCTTAAAACTTTTATTTTTCCTTTTAATGTATTATTTGTGTGAAAAGTATTATAAACTTATTACAGTACTATATAGCTAATTTGTAGTAGTTGGTACTGCAGTTGCTCACATTGTTGTACTTATGAACAAAATGGACTCACAAACATGCTCTTGAAATGGAACTCATCTATATCTAGGGGACTTACTGTGTGTTAAATTTTATCAAAAGGTTTTTCTGCATCTATTGTGTCATATACTTTCCATTTAATTTGTTAAAGTGTTGCATCAAACTGGTTGATTTGCAGAGATTGAAAAATCTTTGCATCCCTGGGATAAATCCCTCTTGTTCATGATGTATTATCTTTAAATGTATTGTTGGATTTGGTTTACTAGTATTTTGTTGAGGATTTCTGTGTGTATGTTCATCAGTTATGTTGGCCTGTAATTTTCTTTTTTGTGGTACTTCTGGGTTTTGTTATCAGGCTGAGGGTGTTCTCACAGAATCAATTTGAAATTCCTCCTTATGCAATTTTTGGAATAATTTCAGAAGGACAGATGTTCAGTTCAGTTCAGTTGCTCAGTTGTGTCTGACCCTTTGTGACCCCATGGACTGCAGCACGCCAGGCTTCCCTGTCCATCACCAACTCCTGGAGTTCACTCAAACTCATGTCCATCGAGTTCGTGATGCCATCCAACCATCTCATCCTCTGTCGTCCCCTTCTCCTCCTACCTTCAGTTTTTCCCAGCATCAGGATCTTTTCAAATGAGTCAGTTCTTCACATCAGGTGGCCAAAGTATTAGAGTTTCAGCTTCAGCATCAGTCCTTCCAATGAATATTCAGGACTGATTTCCTTTAGGATGGACTGGTTGGATCTCCTTGCTGTCCAAGGGATCCTCAAAAGTCTTCTACAACACCACAGTTCAAAAGCATCAATTATTTCACACTCAGCTTTCTTTATAGTCCAACTCTCACATCCACACATGACTACTGGAAAAACCATAGCTTTGACTAGACGGACCTTTGTTGGCCAAGTAATGTCTCTGCTTTTTAATATGCTGTCTAGGTCAGTCATAACTTTTCTTCCAAGGAGTAAGCGTCTTTTAATTTTATGGCTGCAGTAACCATCTGCAGTGATTTTGGAGCCCCCCAAAATAAAGTCTGTCCTTGTTTCCATTGCTTCCCCATCTATTTGCCATGAAGTGATGGAACCAGATGCCATAATCTTAGTTTTCTGAATGTTGAGTTTTAAGCCAACTTTTTCACTCTCCTCTTTCACTTTCATCAAGAGGGTCCTGAGTTCTTCGTTTTCTGCCATAAGGGTGGTGTCATCTGCATATCTGAGGTTATTGATATTTCTCTCAGCAATCTTGATTCCAGCTTGTGCTTCATCTAGCCCAGTGTTTCTCATGTTATACTCTGCATATAAGTTAAATAAGCAGGGTGACAATATACAGCCTTGATGTACTCCTTTCCCTGTTTGGAACCAGTCTGTTGTTTCATGTCCAGTTCTGTGTTACTTCCTGACCTGCATACAGATTCTTCAGGAGGCAGGTTAGGTGGTCTAGTATTCCCATCTCTTTCAGAATTTTCCACAGTTTATTGTGATTAACACAGTCAAAGGCTTTGGCATAGTCAATAAAGCAGAAATAGACGTTTTTCTGGAACTCTCTTGCTTTTTCGATGGTCCCATGGATGTTGGTAATTTGATCTCTGGTTCCTCTACCTTTTCTAAATCCAGGTAGAACATCTGGGAGTTCATGGTTCACATACTGTTGAAGCCTGGCTTAGAGAATTTTGAGCATTACTTTGCTAGCGTGGGAGATGAGCACAATTGTGTGGTAGTTTGAACATTCTTTGGCATTGCCTTTCTTTGGGATTGGAATGAAAACTGACATTTTCCAGTCCTGTGGCCACTGCTGAGTTTTCCAAATTTGCTGGCATACTGAGTGCAGCACTTTCACAGAATCATCTTTTAGGATTTGAAATAGTTCAACTGGAATTCCATCACCTCCACTAGCTTTGTTCATAGTGATGCTTCCTAAGGCCCACTTGACTTCACATTCCAGGATGTCTGGTTCTAGATGAGTGATCACACCATCGTGATTATCTGGGTTGTAAAGATCTTTTTTGTATAGTTCTTCTGGGTGTTCTTGCCACCTCTTCTTAATATCTTCTGCTTCTCTTAGGTCCATATCATTTCTGTCCTTTATTGTGCCCATCTTTGCATGAAAAGTTCCCTTGGTATCTCTAATTTTCTTGAAGAGATCTCTAGTCTTTCCCATTCTATTGTTTTCCTCTATTTCTTTGCACTGATCACTGAGGAAGGGTTTCTTATCTCTCCTTGCTATTCTTTGGAACTCTCCATTCAAATGCTATACCTTTCCTTTTCTCCTTTGCCTTCAGCTTTTCTTAGGTCCGGAGACCAGCCAGTTCCAGGGTAGGTTCTGACTTGTGTTTGTGGACTCGGGTCTGTAGGACTGTAGTTTTGTTTCTAATGTCCACCCCTAGTTGGGTGAGGCTGGTCTAGAGGCTTGCGAAGGTTTTCTGGTGGGTGGTGGTGGGTCTTGGCCCTCTGGTGAGCAGGGTGTGTCTAGAGGTTGTTGTGGGCTCAGGAAGTCTTTAGGCTGCCTGTCTGCTGATAGGTAGGGCTATGTTCCTGCTCTATTGGTTATCTGGGCTGAGGCATCCCAGTATTGGAGCTTACAGGCTGTTGGGTAGGGCCAGGTCTTTGTGCCCAGAATCCAAAATGTCTGCCTCTAGTTAGAGTTCACATAGGTCCCCACTGTTTCTGCCACCAGCTTTTATGACCCCAGAGAGAGCCATGCTCTCTTTTATGACCCAGAGAGAGCCATAGCTCCATGCCACCCTTCCCCATGTCCCCCCAGTCTGCCTTCCCTGGAGCCTCTCGAAGACCAGCAGGCAGGTCTAACCTAGGCTCCTAGGAGTTACTGCTTTTGCCCTGGGTCCTGGTGTACGTGAGACCTTGTGTGCACTCTCCAAGAGTTGAGTCTGTTTCCCCCTGTCCTGTGGCGCTCCTGCGATGAAGCCCTGCTAGCTCTGAAAGCTCAACACTCTGGGGGCTCCTCCTCTGGAAGCTAGACTTGTAGGCTGGGGAGCCTGGCTGGTGCTCACTGTTCTCTCATGGGAGAACTTGTGGCTATAATTATTCTCCAGTTTGTGGGCTGCTCCCTTGGGTGGTATGGGATTTTGATTATATTGCAAGCGTGCCCCTCCTACCAGCTAGTGGTTTCTTCTTTGTCTTTGGATGCAGAGTTTTTGTTGTTGTTGTTGTTAACAGATCCCAGTCTTTTTATTGATAGTTGTTCTCAGTCAGTGATTTTGGTGTGCTTATGAGAGGAGGGCCTTCTACTCTGCCATCTCGTCTCCAACATTTGGGACCTTTTACTGTCTTTTGATTTCTAAAGCTTCCATATTAAAAATCAGCTGAAAATCTGTTGTTTTTGTGCAGGCAATGTTTTTCTTCCTTTTGATAGCTTTTAATTTTTTCCTTTATTTTTTGTTTTCAGCATTTACTATAATGTGTGTGCTGAGTCGTGTTCAACTCTTTGAGATCCCCTGGACTGTAGACTGCCAGGCTCCTCTGTCCAAACTCAGATGTAATTTTTTTGCTTACAGTTAACTGAGCTTTTTGAATCTATATGGGTTGATGTCTTTAAACATTTTTGGAAAAATTCTCACTTTCCCCATCCTCTTTTTCTGGGACTCCAGTTACTCTTATGTGAGACTGACTGTGGCTCACATGTCTCTTCTGCTTCATTCTGTTTTTACTAATTTTTAAAATCTGTATTTCAGTTTGGATATTTTCTATTGACTTCTCTCTGAGTTCATTAATTCAGTCTTATGTTCAATCTTCTGTTAAATCCCATCAAATACATTTTTAATTTTAGATCTGGTGTCTGTTCTAAAATATAAATTTTTTGATTTCATTTCTTTGTTGAAATCAATCTCATTCATTTACCTGTCTTTAATTTTCATTGACGTATTTTTAACAGTTTTTGATTGCCCATTCCATCATCTTGCTCACCTTGGGACTGACTTTTATTGTATACTTAAAAAAAATTTATATGTATGTTTTCTTGATTCTTTGCACATTCTGTAATTTTCATTGTATTCTGGGCATTGTATTTAAAAGAACTTTTATTGAGGGGTTTATTTTCCTATGTTAGACTGATAAGGTGAGAATCTAATCATGATAGTCCATTCAGTATTTGAACTGGGTGCAACGGGTTACAGTTTGATTCAGTTTGCTTTGAACTAAAGTGTTTCAAGAGTCTTGAATTTTCTGTTACGATCTAGTGGACTGTGTCTCCTAAATACCAACCTTACTTTGGCTTTTCCACCCCAGCTTTCTATCACCCGTGTTGCCCAATGGTCAGCAAACGACTCATGACAACCACTGATGCTTTTGGAACACATCAATCTGTAAAGCCAGCTCACCAAGGAAGGACCCTTTTTCTCTGGAGATTTTAATCATTTTTGTCTCCACAGCTCCACTAAGCTCTTTAAGTTGTTGCAGTCCTTGTTTTAAGTGAAAATTTTCTTACCAATTAAGTTATAAGGAGGCTAACTGCTCTCCAGTTGACTTTGTAATTCTTTTAACCATATAAAATGTGCTACTTTACATAAGCTGTGAAATAGTGAGTTAAACTGTGAAAATAGCTTATGTATTAGTATTAAAATTTTATTGTGGAAACATTTTATATATTAGCAACAATTAACCAAATGGTGCTATTTTGGCTTCCACCTGTGAGATAACTAGCTTTTCTTTTTTTTAAACAGTATTTTTTAATGTTTGCCCATTCTAACTTTTTTTGGTGGTGCTCAAGTTATTTATTAATGGAACCTATCTTAGAACTATAATATCTGGATGATTTCAACTGGAAAAGTTTAATTTGGGCTTTTTTTTTTTTTTTTTTAAACATTTGGCTGCCCCAAGTCTTAGCTGCAACATGTGGACTCTTAGTTATGGCATGTAACTAGTCCCCTGACCTGTGATTGAACCACTGGACCATTAGTGATTAAGGGAAGTCCTTGGACAAACTTAATTTTATATGTAAAGAATTCTTGATTGTGCAAGCAAAACATACCTAGAAAATCTGAGATTTTAGATTAATTTTTATTAAAAATTTTTTAAAAAAAACTTAAAAAATGTCTAGATTGTTTCATTTAGATGACTTTCCAGTTCAAATCTGTGTCCCCATTTTAGTACTTTTTAAAATAATAAATCTGTACTTACAAATTTGAAAACTAAGTCATAAAAAACTGTACATTTTGTTAAAGTACAAACATTAAGCACTTATTTTAATTTTTCATGTATTTTTTTTTTAGTGTACCTAAAATGTAAGTCAACCAAAGTTGAAATGTGGATAAAATGAACTATTTTCCAAAGCAAAACTGTTATAAAAACAATAATTCTTTCTTTAAATTGAATGACTTAACTCTCACTGTATGATTTTCTTAAAAATTAAAGTAAGAAACTAAACTTCAACTGTCAAGGGGGTATAATTTAACTCTGAAGGAGACTGGTGACACAGGTCATGATGAACTGATCTAAATGCTATAGGTTTA
This sequence comes from Bos mutus, assembly GCF_027580195.1. NCBI lineage: Eukaryota > Metazoa > Chordata > Mammalia > Artiodactyla > Bovidae > Bos > Bos mutus. Next base: position 56,719,506 of record NC_091622.1, on the reverse strand, counting down.
ATTCACTTGGTGATGTACAAATATGGGATGGTTTAATTTTTATCAATAACAGCTGTGGCTTTGTCTTGTCTTTTTTGGCTAGTGGAAAAACTTAAACTTGCTAAGTAATAGATTTCTCAGTTTAATTCCTTAAGTCTTCATGCTTCTGCTTTAAAACCTAGCCTGCTAAGATTTCTTCTGCTTCCTTGGTGCATAGTGGTTTTAAAGCCGCCGCCTGGAGCTGTCTATGGTAGGCAAGACCACGGCCTTTCTTTCTCTGTCCTTGGCCACTGATGGCAGTGTGTGTGAATGCTGGGGGGCAGGTAAGGAGGCTGCTTCAGCATCTGCTTACACTCAGGTAAGAATGATGGCAATAGTCCCATTCCTTTGGTCTTGACTATTTCTCTCTTCAGTGCTAATATGTTGTTGGTTCAGTCACTAAGTCATGTCTGACTCTGAGACCCCATGAACTGCAGCACACCATGCTTCCCTGACCTTTACTCCCAGAGTTTGATCAAACTCATGTCCACTGAGTTGGTGATTCCATCCAATCATCTCATCCCTTCTTATCCCCTTTTCCTCTTGCCCTTAATCTTTCTCAGCATCAGGATCTTTTCCAATGAGTTGGCTCTTCGCATCAGGTGGCCAAAGAACTGGAGCTTCAGCTCTAGCATCAGTCCTTCCAATGAATACTCAGGGTTGATTTCCTTTAGGGTTGACTGGTTTGATCTTGCTAACATATTTGTGCAATCGGGTAGCCCCAATGAGAATGCTACATGTGCTTTGGCTTCCTGAGACTCCTGAGAATTAACAAAACAATACTACAGGTGGCATATTCTCTTTGTCCTGACTCTAAGATGTGGGGAACACCTCTCTGAATGTTAAGTCACGGAATCTCTGTCTCTAACTGGTGCTCTTTTTTTTTGGGGGTGCAGAGGCCAGTCATGGCTCTCCTAGGGGAACCTGCCAATACCTTTCTCAGTAGATTTCTACATCATCCACGCTGTGGATTGAGGGAATGCAGTGCGATACTGTCTGTACCCCACAGAGCAGAGCATGCAGCCACATATTTGGGTGCAGCATCCCTAAAGTTATCTAAGCTTTTCAAACTCCAGTTTAAGCCAGCAGATTACTTAAGGTTTTATCAACTTCTGCTATGAGATGGGACTTTACTCAAGATCCAGAGTCAATGCCCAAACTCCACAACCAATTTTCTCGGGCTGCTCTGAGTCTGGAGGGATGACAAGAAGAAAACACTCTCTCCCCATAAACACATCTTGTGGAGAGGAATGGGGCTGAGATAGGCAGTATGTATATGGACTCTGCTCTCTCCAGGAGGTGAGATTTTTCTCCCCTTCATAAGGACTTTTCCTGAATTAAGTGGGTGGAACAGGCTGGTGGGGAAAGATTCTGCTGAACTTTCCATACTTTGTGAAGGCTGAAGCAATTCTCTGCACTTAAAAGGAGAAACAGATAGTGATTCTGGACCCAGCTGTGAGCTGCCCCCTTGTTAACTGCAGTCCTGATCAGAATCCCTTCTTGGGAGCAGGTAAAGGTCTTAGTAAGTAAATTTCAGCAAATTAATATATACTCTCTACATTTTATAATGTTAAGAATGAACTCAAAAACCCTTTAATATTTGACTGTCTGAATCAGGTATTAACCCTTTCTACACTGAGACTATCCTCCACATTTTCAAAGGGAAAATTTTCCAGTATCACATAAACACCCAGTATTAATAAAAACATTTTATTCTCATTGGAAAATAACAAAATCACCACTGAATAATAACTAATACTTGTGGAGCTCTTTATAGTTTACAAAGAACTCTCACATACACCATCACATTTGGTTTCTACAACAAACCTTTTATACTTATTTTACTTTCAGTTTACTGTTATTTTTTCCCATTTTATGGATGTGATAATTAAAGCAAGGTGAGGTCAGTGACCTGCCCTGTCAGAACTAGGGCTCTAACTCCAGTTGTGAAATAAAAATTGTAGGTTTTCCTCACTGTCTGAGCCTTCTAATCCACGTCTACAAAAGCTGTTCTTTCTTAGTAGAGATGATGAATTTCAGTGTGGTATATCTCCCAAGTTAATCCTGAGAGCGAAACTGGACACTTGTCTAGGTACCTTACTCCATCTCTCTGTCCTCCATGTGACTCAAAGCAAGTGTGCAAAGAACTTCCTGGGATTAGCAGGCATAGCCTGCCTGTCTCTGGGACCCCAGGCCCCATCTCAAAGGACAACTTTTAGGAAAGGAAGTTGAAAAGAACCATCTGCATACAACATTTAAGTCCAAGTTCCCTTTGGACTTCAATTCCTGAGGTACTCAAATATGAAAGCTTTGTCTGGTACTGAATTTGTAACTAACATAAGGGCTAGTATCTGTGAAGGTTTTGAAGATAAAAACACATTTTTTTTTTCATTGAGTAATAGTAAATTTTCTTGCCAAAGACTTCAGCACTAGGGAAGTAATATGCCATGTTTTGCATCCCAGGGGGGTCATCATGACTTCTCGAAATATCACAAGGGAGCAGTGGGCAGGGAAACTGGAGCTCAAAAGCTACACACATAGCCCACTGTTACCATAGTTACAACAGGAAAGGGCATAAGAGACGTACTTTTTCCTATAAGCAGTGAAATAGGCCTTGCATGATTTAGGATCACTGGGGTGAATAATCCTGGCTCTGTCCACAGGGTTTTATTATGGTTGCCTTGAGTTTCAACGTGAAATAGGGAACAGAAGGAGGGATAAATGATTTGCTTATGTTCAGTGAAGTTGTTACGGTATTCTATCAGTTAACCTTTACTCTCAGAACCTGCATGAACTTACGAAGTCTTTATTCATCCCCCTGCCAGCAACTTCTAGGGATTAATGGCCATGACTAATTTTAGTTACTTTGGGTATGATACTCTACAGGAAGATAAAAGGAGAAGAATGTCTCTCTTATCCCTGAATTTCTGAGGCTGGATCGGTCTAAAGCTATGAAGATCACAGCAATAGAGATGCCCCAGGGCATACACACACACAGCTCTTTGTCTTCTAAATCTAGCTTTCTAAGCATGGTGGAATTTGGTCTAATTTGTCTATCTCTCCTACAGCATCTCTGTCAGAGTGATCTGTGTTCTCTAGTTTGATGAATCTATAAAGAGTGCATCACCAACAATTTAGGCAGTTTTGAGAGATAATGATTACGACAAAAAAATAATACTTTTTGTGGGTTACTATTTATCAGACACTATAAAAAGTGTCCTGTAATTTCATTTCATCCTCAGAAAGACACCAGGAGGCAGGTAACTATTATTTCCAGTTTGCAGATAAGAAAGCCAAAGCTTAGAATGGTAAAGAAGTTCCTCCCATGTCCCACAGCTGTGAAATGTCAGTGAGACCCAGGGATCTCTGACTCCCAAATCTGAGAGAAAGCTAAAGCCTCTAACAGCTTCACTTGGAGCCAAAACCTGTCTCCCTGTGATTTCTACCCACTGCTCTCTCTCTATCCCCTGAAGACTCATGGAAAAAGCCTTAATTCCTCCTCCACTACTAGCTCTTCGGGTATCTATAGACTTTTTTAGGATTTCCTGCATTCTGTTCAGACCATAGGACACTGTTTTTGGATGTCCATTCTCTACCCCCCAACCATGTATGTTCTTGTTTTGCATATCACGTTAGTTTTCATGCTTTGCCCTCTGTCCTACCCCCGGCAGCCACAGTAGGCTTTAGCATGAGTCGGATCTCAGTCCTCTGCTCCACGTACTCTGGCTTCTCATGTCCGAGTACAGTAAAGTCTTTCTGGTCAGTTTCAAGGTGACAAGACCCCACTCCCACACTCTTGTGCTCATGCTGCTTTAGGCACCCACCTGCTTCCTCTCTCCTGAGCATGCCACGCACGCTCCCCAATTCCTCTCCTGGAAAGCTGTGCATGCACCGTCCACTTGGTTCTTCCCTGTCCCTTGTCCTGCCGCCGCCTCCACAGTCATCTTACTGGTGAGGCTTTCTCCACCTTTCTACTCAAAATAACAAGTCTCTCCCCTCACTTCTCTTCCCTCTCTTCCTTCCTTTTTGTATTTTTCTCCATAGCTCTTGTTACCATCTGACTTGTTGTTTACTCGTTGCTTTGATATTTATCTGCCCTCTCTTGTTAGTCCCACATAAAAATGATGCAAGTCCCACATAAGAATAATCCTCCATGAGGAAACAAAGTCTTACCTTTTCAGTACAACTCTAACATTAGTCATAAGAAACTGACCTACAAAATGATCATTTCATATAAATCTACTTGCCCCAAAACTAAGAGCATTCACTAGGAACAGCATTCACTAAGTAGCTGGTGAATAAATGAATAATTTATCCACATACTAAAAATATTATAGAACATCCTTTATGTACTTTACCCCTTATGTGGAGTTTGAATATAAATGGACATGCAAATACATATTAAAAGCTTTTACTGATACACTGAATCTAGCTTTTAATTGTATACTATGACATTTTCTCCACTAGTAATTCACAAGCATCCATCAACCTCAGAACATCTGTGTGGAAAGGGCCAACTTCCCTATCGGCTGATAGGAGTGTTTGGGTTCAGGATAAGGTCTTTCTTCAGCTAAATTAAGGCCATGATTTAGTGCATCATCTGTCACAGAGTGATCTGCTTCTCTTACCACCACTGTGTTTACACAGAGGACTGGATTTGGATTTGGATATCCCTTTAGAAAATAATGACAAATTAATGATAATGTTCCACTTGAGCATCTCTGGCTGAAAATCACCATAAAAACAATTTTTTTCCACATGATATCAATTCCTATTGGTGGATCTGACACAGTGTATTTAGTTGAACAATGTTTCAGCCACAGTGTTTAAAGAAATATGCCAGAAATTCTAATGCTGAGAAACAGATACTAGGATGGAATACCACATGATAAAATGTAAGGAAAATGAGGATACTTATTGGAGGACTGAGTAATCCTCCCTGGTGATCACAAGGTGCTTGGAAATTGTTGTCAACCCCAAGCCCTCCCTTTGATTACCACTTCAAATTATTAACCGTTAATTTGCAGTGCTGTTCATGGCAAGTGGAGGATTTTGTCCTCACACACTGAGGACAAGGAGACAGTTTAAGAATTTTAAATAGATATAGAAAAGCAAGTATTTCCTGCCCCCGCATTCTAAAAGCCTTTTAAGAATCACAAATCAAGAATTCTCACATTCATCTACAATTTAATATAAAGCATTAGTGTTTCTATACCCACAACAAAACATGGACCTGCAGAAGTTTTCAAACAATCTTCCAGCAGCTTCATGCGGGTCTTCTGGAGCTCAGGGCTGTCCCATTCATCTTCATCAATTCCCCAGTACAGATCTATGACCTGGGGACCAAGAGAGGAGGCAGTGTTAATTCACCTGCAGGAAAACTCAACTGACATGTAGGCTTTATTCTTATTCACAATATTAAGCTAATATGACTTCTAACTTTTCTCTTGGCAGCATGTTTTGCCTTTGAGAGGGAAAATGATTTTTAAGATTAATCTAAAGGGGTGTTTTTTTTTTTTAATACCATGATGGTTTGGGGATGAACACTATAATTTCTTTTTTTTGTCCCTGATTATACTGTTGACATGGGCCCAGAGAAAATGAAATGTTAAATGTCAGAGGCTTTTCAGTGCAGGCTTTCATTATATTGAAATGGCAACAGGATTTCAGAAGTCTGAAAGCAGCTGGGATGTAGTTTCTACATTATCTGAGATAAGGAACAGTGTGTAATTTTACACTGTGTCTCAATATGAGAAGGGAAAACCACAATGGGCATTCGCATATACTGACCCAAAGTTAAATAAATACATTTCTTTAAAAAAATAAAAAAAAAAGAAACCTGTTATCCCATGGGGACATTTTGCTTATATCTGTTATCTCTAAGCCCCTAAGCAGCTCAGCTTTCATCACTACATATCTGAAAAAATGTATATAGAAGACAATGAAAGGGATACCTTACAGAGAAGTGAGGATAATGGGATCCTCTGTCTCCTTACTTCAAAGACTACAAGGAAAGATTCTGAGAATCTGTAAGAACTTGTACAATTACACTCTTTGAAAAATTTGCTATGGAGAGCAGTATGAGTTTCATTCCCTTTACTCAACTGCTATCTGCATAAGGTAAACGTTTCTAATTGTAGCTTTGAAGAATTCTTCTTTTCCTTATTTCCTATAAGCAGAAAAAAGAACCCTCTCCTTACTGTTTGCAAGGCATCCAGTGAGATGGAGACCCAGGGCATGGATCCTCCAGTGTGCCCCAAGTACTGTGTACTTCCCTTCTTTTGGCCAACACCCCACATAAGTGTCTGTACCAAAATCTCTGTCTATCTGCACTTGAATTTTTAGGTGGCTGATGGAGATATAACAGATTCTTTAAAAAATATTCCTATGGCCCAGGCAATGAGTTCTATAACATATGAAACTATGAACACTTATTTTAGGGTTCTTGCTTTAATATTAAGAAAGGGGAACATCTGAGATATAACTTCACTGTCTAATATGAGAGCCATTAGCTGTGGTTATCTAAAAGTTAATATAAACTAAAAAATTCAGTTCAAATGCTTACTAGTCACATGCAGTTACCGACTTTCATGTTAGAAAGTGCAGATATATTTATATATACTTCACCATCACAAAGTTTAACTGGACAGAACTGTAAATTACTGAACTTCATATACTGAAATTACTAAACAAGACATTTTTGACTATCTGCCAATAAACTGTCAAAATAAACACACGAATCTGCAATGTGAATGATAACTCGGTTGTGCCATACACAAACAACCATACACAGAACCTGGTCCCCATCCTTTTGGCTGACACTGTTTGAGGATCTGAGGAAAGGTATGATTTAGAATAAATGAGATACAGAAATGGTAAAAATGAAAAGTTGATGTAACAAAAGCTGTAAATATATACCTGCTATTCCAGTCAAACCTTTAAGTGACATAAAATTATACAAAGTAATAATGATGTCATTGTAACTTATTAGATGTTGAATATATAATAACAATAGCACAAAAAGGGAGAAAAGGGAATAGAGCTATAAGGGAGTAGTCTTTCTATTGCTGAGTCACTTAAGTCATGTCTGACTCTGTGTGACCTCATGGACTGTAACCCGCCAGGCTCCTGTGTCCATGGGATTTCCCAGGCAAGAATACTGGAGTAGGTTGCCATTTCCTTCTCCATGGGATCTTTCTGATACAGAGATTGAACCCATGTCTCATGTTTTACAGGCAGATTCTTTACCACTGAGCCACCTAGCTCAATGGAATTAACTTAGAATCTGCTTATGATTTATACTAACAATATGTATATGTCTTTAACTACAAAGAAAAATTACTCAAAAATAGTGAAAAAATCATTAAAGGAATTAAAATGTTAAACTAGAAAAGTCACACACTGTAAAGCAAAGCAAATAGAGGAAAACAAATGACAAATACATAGAATAAAAGTAAAATGACAGAAGTAAATCCCATTATGTCAATAATACCATTATGTCAATATATTAAGTGTGACTGATTTAAACAATACAAAGGCAGAGACTGATACTGGATAAAAGCAATACTTGACAATATGCTTCTACAGGAGATATACATTGGGCTGCTGCTAAGTCGCTTCAGTCGTGTCCGACTCTGTGCGACCCCATAGATGGCAACCCACCAGGCTCCCCCGTCCCTGGGATTCTCCAGGCAAGAACACTGGAGTGGGTTGCCATTTCCTTCTCCAATGCATGAAAGTGAAAAGTGAAAGTGAAGTCGCTCAGTCGCGTCCGACCCTCAGCGACCCCATGGACTGCAGCCTTCCACGCCCCTCCGTCCATGGGATTTTCCAGGCAAGAGTGCTGGAGTGGGGTGCCATTGCCTTTTCCGATACATTGGGCAGATTGGTTAAAACGGTGGAAAAAGATTTATCACGCCAACACCAACCATAGGAAAGCTCACAGGGCTATTTTAATATCACAGAAAATAAATTTTAAAACAATATAACTAGAGATGAAGAGGGACATTTTATAATAAGGGTCCATCCAAAAGGAAGATATAACAATCATAAATGTATGTGCAACAAACAAAGAGCCTTAAAATACATGAACCACAAACCGACAGCAGTGAAGGAGAAACTGACAATTCAACTGTAACGACTGGAGACTGAATATCTCATTCAATAATGGGAAGAAGAACTAGAAAGAAGATCACCAAAATCCTAGAAGACTGAAGCAATACCATAAACCAACTGGTTCTAATGTCTTAGGACAATCTATCCAACAACAGAATGTACATTCTTAAGTCCACAGAGAACATTCTCCAGGATAGACCATATGTTAGATGATAAAACAAGCCTCAATAACCTTAAATAGATTTAATTCATATAAAGTATGTTCTCTGAATACAATGGGATGGTATCAGAAATTAATAACAGAAACTTGGAAAATTCACCAGTATTTGGAAATTAACACTCCTAAATAACCAATGAATCGAAGAAGAAATTACTAGGGAAATTAAAAATTACTTTGAGATGAATGAAAAATGAAGATACAACATACTGAAACTGTGAGATGCAAGTAAAGTAGTACTTAGAGGAATTTAGACCTATAAACACCTATATAAAAATTAAGATTTCAATAATTTAACTGAAGACAATAGGAAGAGGAGATCAAGGGCAAGCCAAAGCAAGCAGGAGGAAGGAAATAATAGATGACAATGGAAATTGATGAAACAGAATAGAAAATTTAGAAAAAACAAACCAAAAATTGGTTCTTGAAGAGATCAACAAAGGGGACAAAACTAAATGAACAGACCAAAAAAAAAAAAAAAAGCTATCTAAAATGTGGGGTGAAAGAGGCTATAACTATTAACCTTACAGAAATAGAAGAATTATTAGAGGATACTATGGACATCTGTGTGCCAATTAATTAGATCCCTTACATGAAATGGACAAATTCCTAGAGAGACACTGGCTATGTAAATTGACTCAAGATAGAATAGAAAATGTGAAGATATTTATGACAAGAGATTAAGTAGTAAGTTTTAAAAAGCTGCATAAAAAGAAAAGCCTAGGTTCAGATGGATAAACTGGTGAATTCTACCCAATGTTTACAAAAGCATTTGTATCAATTATTCAGTCTACAAAAGAACATTCCTAACTTACTCTGAGACCAGTATGATCTTGGTATCACAGCTAGACAAAAATATTATGAGGAAAATACAAAGCAACATCTCTTATGAAAATAAACATCCTCAACAAAAGTACTACAATTCCTAACCTGGTAGCACATAAAAAGAATTATATAACACAACTAGGTGGGATTTATTCCATAAATGTAGCATTAGCATCAGAAAATCAACTAATGGGAGACACTATATATTAATAAAGGACAAAACCCATATAGTCAGTCTCAACAGATACAAAAAGAGTCCAACTAAATCCAACACTGCTTCATGATTTAAAAAAAAACAACCCTCAACTAGTAATAGAAATTAACTTCTTCCACCTGAGTAAAGGACATGTTTTAAAGAAAAACATATCTAACATGATACTTAAGGAGCACTGAAAGCTTTCTACCTAAGATTAGAAGCAGAAAAAGGATACCCAGTATTTCCACTTTTATTCTACACTATACTGGAGGTGGAGGTTCCAGCCAGGGCAACTGGGCAAGAAAAGAAATAAAATAAGTCCATAGAGGAAAGGCAAAAGCAGATCCACCTGTATTCATAGATCACAAAATCTTATATATTGAAAATTCTAAGGAAACCACTAAAAAACTTACAATTAATGAGTTGTGCAAGGTTGTAGAATACAAGATCAATGTATAAGATCCAACTGTAAAACTCAATATTCAGAAAACTAAGATCATGGCATCTGGTCCCATCACTTCATGGCAAATAGATGGGGAAACAATGGAAACAGAGACAGATTTTATTTTCTTGGGCTCCAAAATCACTGCAGATGGTGACTGCAGCCATGAAATTAAAAGATGCTTGCTCCTTGGAAGAAAAGTTATGACCAACCTAGACAGCATATTAAAAAGCAGAGATATCACTTTGCCAACATAGGTCCATCTAGTCAAGGCTATGGTTTTTCTAGTAGTCATGTATGGATGTGAGAGCTGGACTATAAAGAAAGCTGAGTGCCAAAGAATTGATGCTTTTGAACTGTGGTGTTGGAGAAGACTCTTGAGAGTCCCTTGGACTGCAAGGAGATCCAACCAGTCCATCCTAAAGGAGATCAGTCTTGGGTGTTCATTGGAAGAACTGATGCTGAAGCTGAAATTCCAATACTATAGCCACCTGATGTGAAGAACTGACTCATTTGAAAAGACCCTGATGCTGGGAAAGATTGGGGGTGGGAGGAGAAGGGGACGACAGAGGATGAGATGGCTGGATGGCATCACCGAGTTGATGGACATTAGTTTGAGTAAGCTCCAGGAGTTGGTGATGGACAGGGAAGCCTGGTGCTGCAGTCCATGGGGTTGCAAAGAGTTGGACATGACTGAGCAACTGAACCAAACTGTACTTCTATATACTAGCAGCAGCAATCGAAGATAAATAAAAAAGTCCATTTAAGAGCATGAGAAAGAATAAAAAGCTCATAAATAAACTGAACAAAAGAAATGTAAATTTTACATTTTGAAAATTACAAAACACCATTGAAAGACATCCCCTATAAATGGCTGGGGGGAGTAAATATTAAGATGGCAACACCTCTAGATAAAGCTATAGATTCAATGCAATCACTATAAAACTTCCAGCTGGCTTACAGAAATTGACAAGCTGATCCTAAAAATCATATGGAAATTCAAGAGACCCAAAACAACCAAAATAATCTTGCAAAAGGATAATTAAGTTGGAAGACTCACACTTCCAGATTTCAAATTCAGTATGAAGCTACAACACAATTGCACTCATCTCACACACTAGTAAAGTAATGCTTAAAATTCCCCAAGCCAGATTTCAGCAATATGTAAACCATGAGCTTCCAGATGTTCAAGCTGGTTTTAAAAAAGGCAGAGAAAGCAGAGATCAAATTGCCAACATCCAATGGATCATCAAAAAAGCAAGAGAGTTCCAGAAAAACATCTATTTCTGCTTTATTGACTATGCCAAAGCCTTTGACTGTGTGGATCACAATAAACTGTGGAAAATTCTGAAAGAGATGGGAATCCCAGACCACCTGACCTGCCTCTTGAGAAACCTATATATAGGTCAGGAAGCAACAGTTAGGTATGGAACAACAGATTGGTTCCAAATAGGAAAAGGGGTACATCAAGGTTATATATTGTCACCCTACTTATTTAACTTATATGCAGAGATCATGAGAAACGCTGGGCTGGAAGAAGCACAAGCTGGAATCAAGATTGCCAGAAGAAATATCAATAGCCTCAGATATGCAGATGACAACACCCTTATGGCAGAAAATGAAGAGGAACTGAAGAGCCTCTTGATGAAAGTGAAAGAGGAGAGTGAAAAAGTTGGCTTTAAAGCTCAACATTCAGAAAACAAAGATCATGGCATCCGGTCCCATCACTTCATGGCAAATAGATGGGGAAACAGTGGCTGACTTTATTTTTCTGGGCTCCAAAATCACTGCAGATAGTGATTGCAGCCTTGAAAAAGACCCTGATGCTGGGAAAGATTGAGGGCAGGAGGAAAAGGGGATGACAGAGGATGAGATGGTTGGATGGCATCAATGACTCAATGGACATGGGTTAGGGTGGACTCCGGGAGTTGGTGATGGACAGGGAGGCCTGGCGTGCTGCGTGCAGTTCATGGGGTCGCAAAGAGTCGGACATGACTGAGCAACTGAACTGATGAAGCTACAATAATCAAGATAGTGTGATACTGGCATAAGTGTATTCAATGGAATAAAATTAAAAATCCAGAAACAAATTCTCACACTTACGGTCAACTAATTTCAACAAGGGTGGCAAAACAGTCAACAATATTGTGATAACTGGACAATTACATGCAATAGAGTGAGGTTTTATTCCTACCTCACACCATATATAAAAATTAACTAAAAATGGATCCTAAACATAAATTAAGAGTTAAAACTATAAAATCATATTCTTATAGAAAACATCTTTGTGACCTGGATTTGACAATGATTTTTTAGATATTATTGCGAAGTTATAAATAAGTAAATTAAATTTGACTTCTCAAAATTAAAAAAAAATTGTGATTCAAAAGACACTAACAAGAAAGTGAAGAAGGCACCCTTAAAATGGAAGAAAGTATTTGCAAATCATATTTGATAATAGGTTTGTATCTGGAATATATTAGGAACTCCTACAACTCAATAAGACAATCCATTTTAAAATAGACAAAAGATTTGAGTGATATTTCTTCACAGAATATATACAGATTGCCAATAAACAATAATCTAATCAATATTACCACATGAAAAGATAATTTCATTAGTCATCAGGGGGATTACAAATCAAAACTACAAGATAACACTTCATACCCACTAGGATGGCTATGATCAAAAAGACTGATAACAAGTGTTGATAAAGATGTGGAGCAATTACAAACCTCATGCACTGCTGGTAGGAGTATAGAACAGTGCAGCCACTTTAGAAAACAGTCTGGCAGTTCCCCAAATAACTGAACAGAATTACCACATGATCCAGCAAATTATTCTTGGTATATACCCAAGAGAGATGAAAACCTACCTCTAGACAAAATATTTGTACATGAATGTTCATAACAGTAGTATTCATAATAGCCAAAAAGTGGAAACACTTCAAATGTCCATAAACTGATCAACGGATAAATAAAAATGATATACATCACACAATGGGGTATGTTCTGGCAAGAAAAAAGCAATGAAATACTGATACATGTTACAACATGGATGAGCCTTGAAAATGCTATCCTCAGGGAAAGAAGCTAGTCACAAAAGATCACCTGTTGCATGATTCCATTTTCATGAAAGGTCTAGAACAGGCAAATCTATACTGTCAAATAGTAGATTACTGGTTGTCCAGGGCTGGGAGGGAGGGGAATAGGGCAATTAGGAAGTGATGCCAAAGGGACAGGATTTCTTCTTCAGATGATGAAAATATTCTAAAATTGATTTTGGCAGTGATTATATAACTGTGAATATACTAAAAACACTGAATTGTATACTTTAAGTGGGCAAATTTTTATGATACATGAACTGAATTATCTCTCAGGAATACTCTGCACATCTAGCTTGGACTGTGATTTTCTACAGGTCTTACAACTCCAACTCAAAGAACTGAGAGTAAGAACAGAAGCTAAACAATAAGATCTCACTAAATATATGTGAACAAATGACCAGGGTAAAAGTCAAAACAAGGCATTCACTTATTTTTTAAATAGAAGCCTAAATGTCACAAGATTTATTTGCCATCTATGGGAGTCTTTTATAATCGTTTTTGCACCTGTTATTTCCTTAAAATCTGGCCACCCCTGCCTTCACCCAGGCCTTCATAGGTACATGTATCCTTACTTCAATTGCACTGTTTAAAGAAAAGCTGGAAGTAAGAGAATATTTAAATTGTTCTTTCTCAAATGTCTTTATGAGCAGAAAATGATGAAAAATAAAATCAAGCAACCATGAAGACAAGGAAGAAATAAATAAATGAAACATTTAGCTTATGCCACACAAAACACCATTATGGGCAAACAGAAATGCCATATATCCACATAATCAATAACTGGCAAGAAGTGGCTTGAACCCAAAGTGCTCAAAAAGACAAGATTTATCATGTACTTTAAAAATTAAGTTTAGCTTTTGGCCTAATGTCCAAGCACTGCAGACACTAGAATCTAATTTACTATTTATTGGAATACTACCTTGTTGACAGCACATTTTATGTGTCTTTGCTTATTGCATCATTAAATATAAAAGCTTAGGAAAGTAATTTGATTTTATCTTTTTTCACTTAAAACTATCTAACTTCTTTAAAAATATTCTTAGGGAAGCTAATTTATCATGCTCATTATAATGTGCTGAATTGGTCTGAAAACAAAAAAAGCCAGAAAATAAAAGCTCTAACAAATTTTACCAGTTGAAATCAGACACCATCATTTAAATACCAAGATTACTGAACAAACAATAAAGCAACTGTGTAAGAAACAAATAATAACCTTACGCTTTATCAAAATAAAACAAAAACAATTTATAATGGTTTCACATTAAGAGCCTCTGAAATTGAAATATTTTCCAAAATATTTTCCTTCTTAATTTTCCCATGCTATCGGACAGTGTGTGTGTTCAGTAGCTCAGTAGTGTCTGACTCTTTGCAGCCCCATGGGCTGTAGTGCGCCAGGCTCCTCTGCCCAGGGAATTTTCCAGGCAAGAATATTGGAGTTGGGGGCCATTTCCTACTCCAGGGGATCTTCCCTACCCAGGAGTCTCTTGTGTCTCCTGCATTGGAAGGCAGATTCTTACCACTAGTGCCACCTGGGAAGCCATATGACACTATCCAAATGCAAAAAAATATAACTACAGAGACAAGATGACTGGTTCTGGTGTTGAAAAACACGGTACTAAGATGGAGGCTGCTTCTCAAAGGTATTACCATGGGAGGCTACACACTCACTCTGATGATTCTGCCCTTGCCTAGGGCATTTGCTCCGTAGGAGTTATCTTGTTTTGTACTGAAAAAACTCACATTACTTATAGTTAGGAGTTTGTTTCTATTAAAATAGTATTTCTCTAGTCTTATTGGCTTTTACAAGACATGGCTTTGAAAAGACCTTTTGCTCTTTAAAAAAAATAAAATTTAATTTAAAAAATTTAATTGGAGGATAATTGCTTTACAATGTTGTGTTGGTTTCTGCCACACATCAACATGAATCAGCCATAGGTAAACATGCATTCTTATGCCTCAGACTAGGTTTGTCAGATACTGTTTTCAGTGATAAGCTACGGTTTATGAATCTGGAAATTCTTACTCTGGTTAAGAGTGACTTTCCCCAGATGCATGGGATACAAGAAAGGGGAAAAAAAACCAACCTGACAAGAACAGAACCAACTTCGGGTTTTTCACTCAGGCACGTTATTTGTAGTCACTTTATTAGAACTATTGCAAATACTGATGACTTAGGTCATCTGCAGATTTTCTCTTGGTCGAGTGTTATCTGATAGGATAGATGGGAGCATGACTAAGGTATCCTGATTTCTGAGAAAATTGAGTCCTAAATCAAGCACAAGAACAGGCTGGCCCCAGTGGTCATACACGCTCCTCAGAAAGAGGATCCAATAGTGTGAGTGAGGATAATGTTTCATTCAAAGCCTCACAAAGATGACTAACTCCTCAAACCTGATGCCTCTGTGTCTTGGGAGATGCGGCCTCGGGACAGCCCTAACAACGAATGGTAATGTGATGGTAAGGAAGGACTAAACACTCAACTAAGGCAGGACCTCTGACTATTTAAGGCTTAATGAACTTGGGGACACAAAGAAGGTACCAGAAGTTGTTGAAGGCAGAAAAGAAGCTGCAGGTCAGGAGCTCCATGCATCGATGTTGAGACCAAGCTGGGGAAACTCACTGCATAAAGGAACCTTAGCCAGGCTGCAACAAGATACCAACTTCCTTCAGGGGCAGAGCACTTGACCACAGGCAAAGACCCAAGGATGGCCCTGCTCTGTCTGGGGAATATCAGCCACCACTGTACAGGAGTGACCTGCTGTGCACACCCATGCCTGTATGACTGCTAGTTTCCTAAATCATCTCCCTGCTCCCCTCCTTGCTCCTTCTCATCCACTCACTACCCTACAGGCAGAGGAATCTTTTTAAAATGCAAACTGATGGCCTAGTTAAGATTTCCTTTCATTCTACCAGACACTATACAGAGTAACTTACTTACTCCTTAAAACATAGGAATAGGCAGAAATATCCCTATTTTGTAAATGAAAAGGCTGAGGCATAGAGAAGTAACTTGCTCAAAATTACACAGGTAGCAAGCAGCAGATGCGGGGTTTGAACCTGGGCTGCTAACATCGCTTTACAGTATTTTCCAGGCTTATGCTTCCTATCACCCGAAGACAGAGTCTAGAATCTGTGACCTGATTTATGAGACCCTGCACGAGCTGAGCTGTGCTTAGTCGCTCAGTCGTGTCCAACTCTCTGTGACCTCATGGACTGTAGCCGGCCAGGTTCCTCTGTCCATGGGGATTCTCCTCCAGCTTCACCTTATACCATGTTGTCACTCATGGGTCATATTCCAGCTGTATATTCCTCACACACATTTGTACAACATGTGTATACATGAGTACACATTTATATATGCACATAGACTTACATATATACAGGTATAAATTATATACCTAAACATTTATATAAATTTTCATGAATATATGAGAGGCTTTATTGGTACACTGATTAAGAACACAGACCCTAGGGCCAAATAGCACTGATTCGCATTCTGACTCTGCCACTTATTAGCTGTGGGATCTCTAATAGTTACTTTCAATATTTCTAAGTGTCCTTATCTAAAAAAATGCAAAGATAGAATTTACCTCCTAGGCTCCTAGGAAAGATTAAACAAGTTAATATACATACTGCACTTAGAATAAGTGCCTGGCAGGCAGTGAGTGCTACAGAAAGTTCCTTCCCAAATTTGCTTATGAAAATATGTTCCTTTTGCCAGAAACGGTCTTCTTTTTAACCTGGCCATCTACCCAGCCTTCAGAATTTGGCACAGACTGGTACCAGTTCCTCAGCTGGCCTTCCTGTGCCTCTAGGTTCCCCGAGGCATTCCCATCATGCAGGCCCCGAGCTCTGTGCATTTCCTCTGCAGGAAGCACCAGCCCAGTCAGCATCGTGATGACTGTATTCTCTGTGAGACTGTAAACTCCCTGAGGGCAGGGACTAGGTGCGTTTTCAACACTAGAGTATCTACTGCATGCAAGACTCAGCCTAGGCAGAGCAGAGGCTCAATAAATGTCTGTGAATAAATGAGTGAAGCCCATGGGACCCAAGTGCCTTAACCTGCCCTGGGGATGTGGGGTAGACATTATGAGAAAGTAAGACAGGAGGCTGGACCCGATGGATACAGGCACAGGCGACTGTTCTTCAGAGAGGGTACCCAGAGGCACCTCTAGATAGAGCAACAATGACAGAAAGGTGATGTGGCCTGCCAGTGTAGACAGAAGGTCGAGGCATCATAATTTTGGGAGCTGAGAGGAAACACGATTGGGCTGAAGAAACACTTTGCTTTATAGATAAGAAAACTGGGCTTCAGTTACTTTGTCAGTTGTTTATAACTGATTATTGACAGAGCAGACCTCTTAAATGAATGTTCTTTAACTGTGCAAAGACTTGTTAAAAGGTCTCCTCTCCTTTCTATAAGAAATAGAAAATAAGGATGGAAAGAAATAGCTACCTTGTGTTCAGAGTTTGAGAAAGACTTCATGGCGATTGGACCTGACTGGGGTACTTAAGTGTCACCTGCAAATGGGGACCTCTCATTCTGTTTATTGAGGGACTAATCCTCTTGGGTGATTTCCAGAGTTTGTGTAAGGGACAGTCACAATTTAGCAGAGTTACATGTTCAGCAAAGTACAGCTCCTCCAATAAATTCTGGAGTTTCCCACAATGCCACTGCTCTATAGAAGATCAGCTATATGTACAAAGTAAAGGAGGAACAAAAATCCTGTCTTGGGAAGTCAGGCCTGAGAATTCTAGAGGAGCCATTCCATACTGCAGAAATGTTGAGCCAGTATTTAAAATTCAGCTGGAGCAAGGAAGGTCAATGGTGACATAATGCTTTTCTTCCCTTTTATCACCTCTACTAGCTACTAATCTTCCTTTCCCCCTTTTTATAAACTGGCTCATGGATGGGAGCAGGATGATGTAACACGCTTATAAGACTTTTATAGAATAGCAATCTTGGTAAGACCTGCCCAGGCTTTGACAGACAGAACCAAAATGCGAAGCAAGCTAGACAAATTGAAGTGCTGGCCTGAGTGAAATGATGTGTGATTCAATAAGGGGAGATCCATTTCACTTTAGAAAGAGGCACACACTTGATTAATGGAAAATGGGAAAGGAGTGATTAGTTGACAATGTGGAGAAAAGACCAAGGGCATGACAACACATCCTGTCAATTACAAAGCCAATGATGTATTTTGGCAACTCAGGAAGCAAAATGCATTTTGAGATTCCTGAGCAGGCAGACAGTCGGGAGGAAAAAATGAATACAGAGGAGACTGGGCTCAACTGAACATGAGGGTGGTGGTGGAAGAAGATGCAATACAGGAAAAGCATGTCAACACAACTGACAATGGACCTTCAGTGTGCGACTAAGGAATTGACTGGTTCAGTAATCATTAGTAAGGTCAAACTAATATAAGACTCATAATTTCACTGACCTGTGTACATCTTGGATGGACACAGAGAATATAGCTTCTTTATTTTGTCTAAAGTTGCTTTGGTCTGCTGTCTAAGTCTCTATTCTCTGGTTATCAGGATAAAATGAGCTTCTGTTCTATTCAGTTACCCTAGTTCGAATTAATATTTCCAAGGACTTTTTCAGTTCAGTTCAGCTGCTCAGTTGTGTCCGACTCTTTGCGACCCCATGAGTTGCAGCATGCCAGGCCTCCCTGTTCATCACCAACTCCTGGAGTTCACCCAAACTCATGTCCACCGAGTCCGTGATGCCATCCAGCCATCTCATCCTCTGTCGTCCCCTTCTCCTTCTGCTCCCAATCCCTCAGAGTCTTTTACAATGAGTCAACTCTTCACATGAGGTGGCCAAAGTATTGGAGTTTCAGCTTTAGCATCAGTCCTTCCAAAGAACAGCCAGGACTGATCTCCTTTACAATAGACTGGTTGGATCTCCTTGTAGTCCAAGGGACTCTCAAGAGTTTTCTCCAACATCCATAGTTCAAAAGCATCAATTCTTTGGCGTTCAGCTTTCTTCACAGTCCAACTTTCACATCCATACATGACCACTGGAAAAACCACAGCCTTGACTAGATGGACCTTTGTTGGCAAAGTAATGTCTCTGCTATTTAATATGCTATCTAGGTTGGTCATAACTTTCCTTCCAAGGAGTAAGTGTCTTTTAATTTCATGGCTGCAATCACCATCTTTAGTAAGTGGTTATTCTTTTTTGAATCAAGATGCTGACTCTTGAAAAAACTGCAGCTTTCCAATCCCCTCCTTCTTTTCCTAAGATGATGTCTGGGTGGTCTCATATCCTGAAGGGGAAAAATGGATCGCTAGGGCACAGTCCCAGGTGATGGCTATCACTGGCAGAAAGGCTGGTTGGGGCAGTTCTAACCTAGGTATACTGGCCTTTCCCTCTCAGATTGGTCAGAGCCTGGTACTGCTCTGTAGCCAACTACGGCTACCCTGCCCTGCTGGGGATGAGAAGTCCAGGCCTTGGGCCCACCCTCCATCCAGTGTTTCCACCCTAGGAGAGGTGTGGCCACCTCTTCCTGTCCTCGAGAATAACAATAGCTCTTACCTCAGCATATGTGATACATGGTAACTGAGGGTAGCTTGAGAAGGTCAATCTCATGGTCCCTTGTTGCCATGGCCATCATGTGGCCACATCTGGGTGTGCTGGGAGAGGTAGGGGCAGAGCGGGGACTGCTGTGAGGCCAACTCTTTTCAGAGTCCTAAGCAGAGAGCAGAGGCAAGCTGTTCTCATTTATCTAACCCACCTCCCCTTTTCTGAAGCCCAACTCCAAGAAAGGGAAAGGGCCAGCAAGTCTACTGAACTCTGCCCCTCTGTCTCCTTCATCATTTTCCTAGAGACCACGTCAGGTGGGTCCTAGCTCTGCCTTACTGACAAGCTGGGCCTTCTCTACGTAGCAGATCTCCAGGATCAGAGTCCTCAGTGCTTATTGATACACTAAAGAAGTGATTTAAGGAATTTAGAGCTATCTTCTCACAAGCTAACAGTGTGATTTCCAAGGTTTTTGTCTGGCTGCATAAACCTTTCTTGTGTACAAGACATATTTCTTGAATATTTTTCCCATTCACATTCCTTCTGACACAAAGCACCACCCCTCAGACAGATGTCTTGATGAAAGGCCTTTTACTATATTAAAAAAAGGCAAAAGAAAAATGCATGTGAATAATTTCATGATGCCAGATTCTTAATCAGGAGAAAGACTGAAAAGATGGATTAAAAAAAAAAAAAAAAGGAACACTGGTTAAGTGTTTTCCATATGCCAGGAATGCTATGTTCTCTCACTGAATTCTCATAATCCTGGAAGATAAATACTATCTCATTCATTTTCCAGAGGGGTCAGCTGTGTGTCAAAATGATCAAACAATTTTCCCAGACTCACAGGAGAGATAATTTGCAGACCCAGAATTTGAGTTCTAATTTTTCTAACAGAAAAACATATGCTATTTCCACTGTATCCCATAAATTACATACAGTGTTATATCCTACTGAATATATAGCATCACCAGTAGCAGGCTGCTCTAATATTGTACATTCCACTAAAAAAGAAATGCACTGTCAATTACACCATGACACACTATTTGTAAGACAAATACTAATTTCTGAGATGAAAAAACATGTATCTTAGAATGAATGAAATTTGGTAAATACAGTTCAAATAAGGTTATTTGAGTAGCTGCTGTGCTGTGTACAGTCTGGACCAGAACACACCACCACCCAGGGTAAGGAAAGATCAAGAGAATGTTACCATAGATATTCAGCTATCAAGATATGGAAGCCTGAGTAAAGACAGAGCCCTGTGAGATCAAAAGACAAGGCGAACTTCTAGGAAAGTGTCCAGTGAATCAAGGGGAATGGCTATTTGGATCTAGGTTGTAAAGAGTGTAGAATGGACTGTGAGCCAAGATTTTAAAGTCTAGAAGACTGAGAAACGGTAACAACTGGGAAACTGGGAAAAGGGAGAAAGGTTCCATTTTTGATACTTTAACATCAAAAAACAATTCAGTTCTGTTCAGTTGCTCAGTTGCGTCTGAATCTGTGACCCCATGGACTACAGCACACCAGGCTTCCCTATCCATGACCAACTCCCAGAGCCTGCTCAAACTCATGTCCATCGAATTGGTGATGCCATCCAACCATCTCACATCCTCTGTTGTCCCCTTCTCTTCTTGCCTTCAATCTTTCCCAGCATCAGGGTCTTTTCAAATGAGTCAGTTCTTTGTTTCAGGTGGCCTAAGTATTGGAGCTTCAGTTTTGGCACGAGACCTTCCAATGACTATTTGGGACTGATTTCCATTAGGATTGACTGGTTTGATCTCCTTGCAGTTCAAGGGACTCTCAAGAGTCTTCTCCAACATCATAGTCCAAAAGCATCAATTCTTCGGTGCTCAGCTTTCTTTACGGTCCAACTCTCACATCCATACATGACTACTGGAAAAACCATAGCTTTGACTAGATGGACCTTTGTTGGCAAAGTAATATCTCTGCTTTTTAATATGCTTCTTAGGTTGGTCATAGCTTTTCTTCCAAGGAGCAAGTGTCTCTTAATTTCATGGCTGCAGTCACTATCTACAGTGATTTTGGAGCCCAAGAAAATAAAGTCTGCCATTGTTTCCATTGTTTCCCCATCTATTTGCCATGAAGTGATGGGATGGGATGCCATGATCTTGGATTTCTGACTGTTGAGCTTTAAGCCAGCTTTTCCCACTTTCCTCTTTCACTTTCATCAAGAGACTCTTCAGTTCCTCTTCACTTTCTGCCATAAGGATGGTGTCATCTGCGTATCTGAGGTTACTGATGTTTCTCCTGGCAATCTTGATTCCAGCTTGTGCTTCATCCAGCCTGGCCTTTCTCATGATGTACTCTTCATGTAAGTTAAATAAGCAGGGTGACAATATACAGCCTTGACATACTCCTTTCCCAATTTTGAACCAGTCTGTTGTTCCATGTCTGATTCTAACTGTTGATTCTTGATCTGCATACAGATTTCTCAGGAGGCAGGTAAGGTGGTCTGGTATTCCCATCTCTTTAAGAATTTTCCACAGTTTGTTGTGATCCACACAGTCAAAGGCTTTAGCGTAGTCAATAAAGCAGAAACATATGTAATTACTCCTGTAACTCTAGAGGAGCGGGCAGAGATGCTGCCATGGGGCTCACTCACACAGGCACCAGCTTAAGAAGATGGCATCTAACTGGGGGTCTAGATATAAAAAAGGTAGATAGGTCTGGATCTGTGCTGCCAAAGGAAATATGAAGAGATGGAACCTCAAGCAAAGAAGAGAAAATTCTAGACCAAAGGGGCCTCAGGAAGCACCTTCACCAAGCACGAGCACTAGTCATTCTGGTGCCTTCAAGCAGCACCACAATGTCAACGTGGGGCAGAGAGCAGGTTTGGCAAGGTCTTCCTGCTGACTGGAGCTGCAGAGTTCACTCACACTTCCCTACACACTAGGAACTCAACACCTGCCTGGCGGAGAGAAGGAAAAGGACTAGGCCAGCACAGGAGTTCCTGTTCTGAGACCAAGTTGTTACAGATAATTGCAAGAGTTTTAGGGAATTAAAAAAAAAAATCTGTACTTAGCAACACTGAAAAAGGTAACAAATGGCACTTATCAAGACAAGGACTATTCATCTAATACTGGGAAATAAGCATTTCCATCACCTTCACCTTTTAATTTCAAGTAAAGTTTAAGTCTTTAGATAGCAGGCAAATGAACTGCTTGACCATAAGTTTTAGTCTGTTGCCTCATTTAGTTACGTAGTCCCAATTCCACAGCATATTTGAAAGTTGCATTAACTATTTCAGGTTATGCATCTGAAAACTGTAGAAAGGTGCTCACTATCCAGTTCTATAAGAATTAAGTCATTAGCCACTGGAGTCACTGACCTTAAACACACCCTGAAAGGAGACTGGAGCCCTCTGTATTCTGGGTAACCTGGTGAGATAGGCCTTCATAGAAATTTTATGAACCTGGATTTTTGCATCTTTCCATACTTCAGTTCAGTTCAGTTCAGTCGCTCGTGTCTGACTCTTCGCGACCCCATGAATCACAGCATGCCAGACCTCCCTGTCCGTCACCAACTCCCGGAGTTCACCCAGACTCACATCCATCAAGTCAGTGATGCCATCCAGCCATCTCATCCTCTGTCGTCCCCTTCTCCTCCTGCCCTCAATCCCTCCCAGCATCAGAGTCTTTTCCAATGAGTCAACTCTTCGCATGGGGTGGCCAAAGTACTGGAGTTTCAGCTTCAGCATCATTCCCTCCAAAGGAATCCCAGGGCCGATCTCCTTCAGAATGGACTGGTTGGATCTCCTTGCAGTCCAAGGGACTCTCAAGAGTCTTCTCCAACACCACAGTTCAAAAGCATCAATTCTTTGGCACTCAGCCTTCTTCACAGTCCAACTCTCACATCCACACATGACCACAGGAAAAACCATAGCCTTGACTAGACGGACCTCTGTTGGTGAAGTGATGTCTCTGCTTTTGAATGTGCTATCTAGGTTGGTCATAACTTTCCTTCCAAGGAGTAAGCGTCTTTTAATTTCATGGCTGCAGTCACCATCTACAGTGATTTTTGAGCCCAAGAAAATAAAGTCTGACACTGTTTCCCCATCTATTTCCCATGAAGTGACGGGACTGGATGCCATGATCTTCATTTTCTGAATGTTGAGCTTTAAGCCAACTTTTTCACTCTCCACTTTCACTTTCATCAAGAGGCTTTTGAGTTCCTCTTCACTTTCTGCCATAAGGGTGGTGTCATCTGCATATCTTAGATTATTGATATTTCTCCCAGCAATCTTGATTCCAGCTTGTGTTTCTTCCAGTCCAGCGTTTCTCATGATGTACTCTGCATATAAGTTAAATAAGCAGGGTGACAATATACAGCCTTGACGTACTCCTTTTCCTACTTGGAACCAGTCTGTTGTTGCATGTCCAGTTCTAACTGTTGCTTCCTGACCTGCATACAGATTTCTCAAGAGGCAGGTCAGGTGGTCTCGTATTCCCATCTCTTTCAGAATTTTCCACAGTTGATTGTGATCCACACAGTCAAAGGCTTTGGCATAGTCAATAAAGCAGAAATAGATGTTTTTCTGGAACTCTCTTGCTTTTTCCATGATCCAGCGGATGTTGGTAATTTGATCTCTGGTTCCTCTGCCTTTTCTAAAACCAGCTTGAACATCAGGAAGTTCACGGTTCACGTATTGCTGAAGCCTGGCTTGGAGATGAGTGCACTTAGAAAAGCATTAAAGTCATTAATTAAGATACCTGTTCCTGGTGACCAGAAGCAACCTGCTACTGAGATTCATGGTTTATTGCATGCTCATTACTTTGCCAAAATCACATATGTACCCATCTCCTCCTTACCTCTTGGAACAGTTTCTCAGAGCTCTCTGAGAAGCTGTCTCCTGGGCTACAGTCCACAGTAAGACACCAAAAAACATGATTCATAGCTTTTACACTGTGTGTGTGTGTTTTGTTGTTGTTGACATGCTATACTAATGCAATGTCCCAAAGTGATCAAATATAAGTTACTAATGTGACTAGCGAAAAATTATTTTCTGAATCATCATCTGGATTTTTTTAAACATGTTCAAATGAATTTCCATCCCCACTGCAGCTCCTCTAATAAAGTCTCTCCATCACCTGCACCAGGACACATCCCTGGGCAGTAAGGCTCTCCCTGCTGTTAGAATGGGCTCACCTTGACCACTCCCTCTAGAACTTCACAGACCCGCATGGAAGCCACTGACCACATACGGCTGCTGAGCACCTGAAATGTGGCCAGTCTGAATCAGGATGTGTTATGAGTATAAAATATACACTGGACTTTGAAGACTTAGTGTGAAAAAAGGATATAGGATAACTCAGTAATTTTTATGTTGCTCGTATGTTGAAACGATGCTTTGGATATAAAGTGGCTTATATAAAATACATTCTTAAATTTTTTTTTTGTTTCCTTTTACTTTTTAAAATATAGTTGGAAAGTTTAATTCCATTTGTGACTTGTACCTGTGGCTCCCATTATATTTCTTTTGCACAGCCCTGGTCAAGACTCTCAGCTTCTGGGTCTTATTCATTTAATCAATAAATTCACTGTAATCAACATTTATTATGTATATAAGATGAACTAGGGTCTCTAAAAAAGACTGGTGATAAAAAGATATAAATAATATGACTTCTGATCTCAAGGAGCTTCCAGTTAGTGGTGGAAAAAAAAAAAAAAAAACATTTTAAAAGCAATTAAAACAATACGATACATGCTATTAAAGTAGAAAATTTTCTAGTCATTGGCATGGGGGACAATTTAAGGGCACACCACACAAAGGGCACAGTGAGTCTGCAGACTCAGGGGAATAAAAAGAATCTATTTGGGAAACTGAACGTAGATTGTTGTTACTGAGTCACTAAGTCATGTCTGACTCTTTCCGATCCCATGGACTGTAGCCTGCCAGACTACTCTGTCCAGGGGATTTCCCAGGCAAGAATACTGGAGTGGGTTGCCATTTCCTTCTCCAAGGGATCTTCCCGACCCAGGGATCAAGCCCATGTCTCCTGTATTGCAAGTAGATTCTTTAACACTGAGCCACCAGAGAAGCCCACAAATGCAGATTACAAAGGCTAAAACAGGCTGCCTGTGGAAGAGGGGACAGACAGGACTCAGTAGTAGACTGGGGTGGGGAATGGGGGAAATGGAAAAGAGAACCTCACATTCCAGGCTGAGAAGTACAAAACGTGTCTTGCGGATGAATGAGTTGGTTTGTATTTCAGAGATACCACAGCAGTAATACAATGGAGGAGGTCTGGGGATGGAGGGGTTGATGTTGGGAAGGAGGAGGAGGAGATGAAGGCCAGCAAGATAATCTACTGCATAGTCAAGATGACAGTAATATAGACTAGGACAGATGGCACAGACTGAAGAAATATTTAGGAGGAAAATCCTGCAGGTATTTGGGATTTAGTGGATGCTAAAGGTGAAGAAAAGGAAACAGGATTACTAAGATGAAGTGAAGTGAAAGTCGCTCAGTCATGTCCAACTCTTTGCTACCCCATGAACTACAGAGTCCACGGGATTCTCCAGGCCAGAATACTGGAGTGGGTAGCCTTTCCCTTCTCCAGGGGATCTTCCCAACTCAGGGATCGAACCCAGCTTTCCTGCATTGTGGGTGAATTCTTTACTGGCTAAGCCACAAGGGAAGTCCAAGAATAACTGGAGTGGGTAGCCTATCCCTTCTCCAGGGAATCTTCCTGACCCAGGAATTGAACTGGGGTCTCCTGCATTGCAGGTGGATTCTTTACCAACTGAGCTATCAGGAAAGCCCTGGTTTCTAAGATGATGTGAGATAAATATGAGGTGCCTGTCAAAATGTTTGCTATCAGAAGGAATTCTTAAGAAATGATACTAAGTTGAGTGGCTGGACTGAAATGAAATTGCTTTCAAAATGCACCAGCGGCTAAGTGCCCAGATCAATCGGGTATCCTGTTAGTGGTCCCTGCCCTCATCAGGTTTACTCGTGCTCAGGGTACCTGCAGTGCTGGGATGGGGGAGACTGCTAAGAATTCAGGGAGGAGAAAGGGGATATTTGGGAATCTGAAAAAAACTTCTTAGAAAGCAAGGCCTGGAGCTGGATTCTGAAAGGCAGGAAGCACAGGAGAAAGAGTATTTGTAATAAGAAAGGAAAACTGAAACAGATGCAGCAAATGAGCTTTTAAAGTCAGGAATGAATAAGTGGCAAGATGGGATCCAAGGACAGGTCGAGGATGGCCTGTTTATTTTGGGAAGAATGGTGGATGAAGGTGGAAAGACAGCTGGGATCATATTACAGAGGGAGCCTGTAAGCAGCAGGGAGCCATTGTAAAGTTTTAAGCAAAGAAACTGACAACCTTACATTTAAGTACGGTTCCTCTGGTGATGTATAGGAAAACTCAAGTAGGATGATGATGTAAGGCAGTTCTGCTGACACTCTTTTACCAAATCCAGTAAATGTTGAACCCTCTTCCCAAGCCCTGGGGACTTAAAAATAAGTGAGGACTAGTCTCTTCCTCTAGGACTTGCAACCTATTGTGGGTAAGCCGAGAACAAGATCAGTTAGGATTGTCTTTGCTCATTTGATTTTTTGAAGCAATGAGTATTAGATCAGGGGCTTAGCAGTGAGAATGGACAGAAAGCATCTGAAAGCAAGATGGATGGCCTGTGGACATATAATTAAAGCCCTTTATTTACTAGTCCTGTACCACTTGCTTTTACCCCAATCATCTTTATTTTTCCCCATTTATTTCCCTGTTCTTCCTTTCTACCCTCTTTCCCATAGCCAAGGGCACTTACTGAACACTGGCCAATCAAATAACCTCTTACTTACATACCCTGTCCTTCCCTGAGCCAAGTATGCTTTCTCCTCTGAGTAGGCTTGACATTTTTTTCATTCAATGGTCCCATCTCTGAGCAGTCAACTAGGTATATATCACACATTAAGTTAGCTTAAGTTCACATAATCAGATAGGCTGATGCATTTTCATTAAAGATCTTATTTTAGGGACTTCCCTGGTGATCCAGTGATTAAGAATTTGCCTTGCAATGCAGGAGACATGGGTTTGATCCATGGTTGGGGGACTAGGAGCTCACATGCAAAGGGGCAACTAGGCCTGTGCACCACAACTACTAAGCCTACACTCTAGAGCCCAGAAGATGGAACTGCTAAAGCCCATGTGCCCCAAGCCTGTGCTCTGCAAGAAGGGAAGCCAATGCAAAGAGAAGCCCATGTACTACAACTAGAAAAAGCCCACATGCAGCAACCAAGACCCAGGGCAGCCAAAAACAATCTTCAGTTCAGTTCAGTTCAGTTCAGTCGCTCAGTCGTGTCCGACTCTTTGCGACCCCATGAATTGCAGCATGCCAGGCCTCCCTGTCCATCACCAACTCCCAGAGTTCACTCAAACTCATGTCCATTGAGTTGGTGATGCCATCCAGCCATCTCATTCTCTGTCGTCCCCTTCTCCTCCTGCCCCCAATCCCTCCCAGCATCAGAGTCTTTTCCAATGAGTCAACTCTTCGCATAAGGTGGCCAAAGTATTGGAGTTTCAGCTTCAGCATCAGTCCTTCCAAAGAACACCAAGGACTGATCTCCTTTAGAATAGACTGGTTGGATCTCCTTGCAGTCCAAGTGACTCTCAAGAGTCTTCTCAACACCACAGTTCAAAAGCATCAATTCTTTGGCGCTTAGCTTTCTTCACAGTCCAACTCTCACATCCATACATGACCACAGGAAAAACCATAGCCTTGACTAGATGGACCTTTGTTGGCAAAGTAATAGCTCTGCTTTTGAATATGCTATCTAGGTTGGTCATAACTTTCCTTCCAAGGAGTAAGCGTCTTTTAATTTCATGGCTGTAGTCACCATCTGCAGTGATTTTGGAGAGTCTGACATTGTTTCCCCATCTATTTGCCATGAAGTGATGGGACCAGATGCCATGATCTTTGTTTTCTAAATGTTGAGCTTTAAGCCAACTTTTTCACTCTCCACTTTCACTTTCATCAAGAGGCTCTTTAGTCCTTCTTCACTTTCTGCCATAAGGGTGGTGTCATCTGCATATCTGAGTTTATTGATATTTCTCCCGGCAATCTTGATTCCAGCTTGTGCTTCTTCCAGGCCAGCATTTCTCAAGATGTACTCTGCATATAAGTTAAATAAGCAGGGTGACAATATACAGCCTTGACATACTCCTTTTCCTATTTGGAAACAGTCTGTTGTTCCATGTCCAGTTCTAACTGTTGCTTCCTGACCTACATACAGGTTTCTCAAGAGGCAGGTCAGGTGGTCTGGTATTCCCATCTCTTTCAGAATTTTCCACAGTTTATTGTGATCCACATAGTCAAAGGCTTTGGTATAGTCAATAAAGCAGAAGCAGATGTTTTTCTTAGTTTAAATTAAAAAAAATAAAGGAAATACTAGAAAACAGTTTGCCAAACAGGCACAGAGATAAAAGTACATGACACTGTTAAAGTGTAACTCCACAGTCTATCAACTTAGTTCAATAAACATTTAACCCTAAATGGCTTACTATGCATCAGCTACTTGATTACTGGGATAAGTTGAATAAGACACAATTCCAGTCCTGAGAACTTTGAGATTTTATAGACAGGTGATGAAAAATTCATCTAACTAGATATCTCTTAACTGCTCATTCTCGTCTGTACCATGATGATTTCTTACTTGCACCATCTTCCTGCTTCTGCCATCACTTCCCACCCCTTACCAGCTCCCTGAACCCGTTAAACATAAATCATATCATGTTCTCTTACTGAGGAAAACTGTAAGTCCTTAATCTCCGTCCGTAAATTTCCGTATGATCTGCCTTTGATGTCATCTCCTACAATCATTTCCCTTACTCAACTCAACTCTATTACCGCTTGGCCTTTTTAACAAGACCAGAATGTTCTGAATACATTCTCATCCAAAACCCCTTTTCTGGTTGCCTATACCTGGGATTTTACTTCTAAAACATCTGCAAGATTTTCTCTATCACTTTCTGGAGATATCTGCTCAAAGGCTATCTTATGACTGAGTCCTTCTCTGACCACCCAGTATTCCCTACCTCCTTTTATCATGCTTTACTTTTTAAAAAATCTTTTATTCAATAAAATGCATCTGTTATCACTGGAATTTACCATTTATTGTCTGCCTCTCTCAACAATATTCAAAGCTCCACAGAAAGAGGGTGATGATTTCTTCCTGTATTCCCAGCACTTGGAATGTTGTCTAGCATGTTGCTGATGGTCAACAAACACTTCTTAAATGAACCAGATGAATGACTTGGAGTTATACACAGGGTTTTAGGGGATCAGGGTATGTGGCATAAGCTGAGATGAATAGGGCTATCAGAGAATGATTCTTTAAGCAGATAATGGTTGGGCTGAGACTGTACTCATTCAACACATTGTTTTGGAGTGTTACTATGAGCTAGGCATTATTCTAGGATTAGGAAATGTAGCTGTCATGAAGACAGACAAGTCTCTGTACTTGTGGAACAATCTTGAGAGAAAGATTGTTTCTTGCTTCTTGAAGAAACATGAGTAAACAAGAAAAATATTCAACACTGACATATGCTATGCAAAGAACTAGAACAGGATGATATAAAAGAGAGCACACCTAGGGCCTTATTTTAGATTGAGTCATTATAGAAGCATCTCTAGGAAATGACATTTCAGCAGAGACTTGAAGAACAGTAAGAAAGCACCCATGTAAAGATGAAGCAGTAAGCATTCCTACAGAGAGAACAGCCAGCCAGTGCAAAATCCTTAAATGGGAATAGGCTTGAAGTGTTCAAGGAACCAAATGAAAAGACACACAGTTGCAGAGAAGTGGGCAAGAACAGGAGGGGCAAGACTTAAGGTGAGGCAGGAAGAATCTCCGTGAGTGGGACTTAGGAGGTGAAGCAGGGCAAGTACCAGAAGAAAAGCACTGTACGCAGTGAGAACAGCAAAGGCAAGAGGGCATGAAATAGCCTGGTATGTCTGAGTAATTCTAGGAAATACATTTCTCCTGGGTCCAATGCACAGAGATGGAATTCAGGACATGGTACAGGTAAACTATTTTTTTTTTTTTCATGAAGCTTCTGGCACATTCTGCTGCAGTTGGAAAAGAGAACCATTTCTTTATGGTTCCAAGAACCATACACAGCAAGCTCAACACAGCCTCAGGAAGATCTATAATCAACCTTATGCTAAGAGGTATATTCTTAGATTCAGATATTATGTACTTGAGCTTAGAAGCTTGGAAGGTAAAAAGCAAATACAACCTCGGATTTGTAAGCTGTCACAACCCATCTTACATAGTGAAGGACCAGAAAGTGAAAGTGAAAGTCACTCAGTCTTGTCCGACTCTTCCTGACCCCATGGACTGTATAGTCCAAGGCCGGAACACTGGAGTGGGTAGTCTTTCCCTTGTCCAGGGGATCTTCCCAACCCAGAGATTGAACCTAGGTCTCCCTCCTTGCAGGCAGATTCTTACCAGCTCAGCCACAAGGGAAGCCCAAGAATACTGGAGTGGGTAGCCTATCCCTTCTCCAGGGGATCTTCCCAACCCAGGAATCGAACTGGGGTCTCCAGCATTGCAGGTGGATTCTTTACCAACTGAGCTAGGAGGGAAGCCTGTGAAGGATATGGGGATGGGTTAAATCACTCGCAGTCAAGAGCTGGGAGTCAATTCCACGTCACACTTTACCCAATGCTATTTCCCCTGCTGTGAGATTCTCATCAATGGATTCAATATACTTGCCTGGAATGATCCTTGCCATTAATTTCTTCTAGGGACCTTGCCTTCTACATTTTTCCTTCGGCTTTATTTCTCTTCTCCTGTAAATGCTTATAATTTAGAAAATGTGTATTTTTTTCCCCTTCAGCTAATCCTAATCAGTTTCATGTTTTATGGCAGCTGTTCTGCAGCTCAATCTTCTACTAACAAAAGTGATGAAAACCCAAATAAACTCAAAGATGGGATCAATATACTTAGACATATTTCTTTATACTAAGTGAACCCCCAAGGAATGTCTTAGTCTTTGGAAACTTTGACATATAATCTTTTTTTTTTAAATAGTCGAGACCCTGTTATTAGTACAACCCAAGGAATAATTGGGTTATATACTGAGTCCCCAAGGAATGTCTTAGTCTTTGGAAACTGACATATTTTTTTAACAGTCCAGACCTTCTTATCGGTAGAACCAGAGCCCTTATATAAAGTAGTGCTGATTTCACAACAAGGAATCTAGGTTCATAGTTTTTCAAGTAAACAGTGACTTACGAGTAACTCTTCAATATTTGTGTTGTATTAGCTTGTTGCTGATGGACACTAAGCATTAGGATTAAAGTCATTTAGAAACTATTATTTTATACATCATATTAGAAGGCATTATGAGGTATACCAAGATGGAATATTTACAGTTGACTCTTGAATAGCACAGGTTTTAACTGCATGGGCCCACTTATGTGTGGCTTTTTTTTTTTTTTTTTACTAGTAAGTTCTATAGTATTAAATGATCCATGGTTGACTGAATCTGCAGATATGGAGAGATGGTAGATACAGAGGGACTGTGGATGCAGAGGGCTGACCGTAAAGTTACACGTGGATTTTCAACTGTGAAGAGGGTCAGCGCCTCTAACCCCTGCACTGTTCAAGGGTCAACTGTATTCAGGAAGAAACAAATGAAGGGTGAAATTTTCTTCTATTAATGGCACATTTTGTACTCTTACACTACAAACCTCTAGTCCATACTCCTTACTTAACAATGTAAACATGTAGTTCGGATAGCAGTTAAGATGTTCACTGCGAATGAGGTTAACAAATTCTCACTACATAATGCTATCTGTTGCAGGAGACATTTACTTCAAAAAATTCTGGATGTCGAGGATATGACCAATGTCTCCTAGTACTTCTCTATTAGATGGCCAAATTGACGGTGTCTACAATGCCATGTTTATGAATTTCAGCAATGATGTGCACAGTTACAGCCTCTTGAAATGCTGATGATATTTTTTCTTGGTAAATGGTAAATTCTGAAATACTTGGGAAAAAGGACATTTGACAACGTGAATAAAAACTAAAAGGTGAAAAGGAAGGCAAGGACTAGTCAAGATGCTAAAAATAAGTACTTGTACTTTTTTTCTTTTCCTTTTTCTTTGGGCTGTGCTGCACAGCTTGTAGGACCTTAGTTCCCTGACCAAGGACTGAACTCATACCCTCGGCAGTGAAAGCACGATGTTCTAACCACTGGACTGCCAGGGAAGTTCCAGTTGCAATTTTCAGATGCACAACGTTTCTAGAGATGCCAGTGTGAAGGCAGGTGCTTTGCAACCTTCACCTTTTTATGTTAGTGGAGGTTAATAATAAAGCAGATAAACATGGTTCAAAGAAAAAGATGAGCCAATAATAAGTAGGGTCCAAGAAGCAGAGAGTAAAAGTGCAAAACCTCAAAAATGATGAAATATTTTACTTCTATTTTCCAGTGTTTCTTTTTATCCATGCTTAAAGAAATGACATTTTCCAGAGCTTAAAACTTGTCTTTTATAACACCTAAGTTGTGACAAGAAACAAACATTAGTTGTTTAGCTGATAAAGTTAAATGTGAAATTAATATCATAGTTACCTGAAATTCTAATCCATAGTTTTCTCTGCAGAATTCTCTCAATTTAGGATACACATTTTCTTTTAGTGCCTGTCTTTCTGCTCCCGTGTCTGTGGTAGAAAAGCAAACACACAGAAAGTGAGTTATGTCCACGTATGTAAAATAAAGCAGAAAAAAAAGAAAGCTTACAAATAAACATGAATATAATCAAGCTGGGGTGCTACACTGTGAAATGATGGGATATTTATCTACTGGAGGGGACTTGTTCTTCACAGACCAGGGAGAGCCGAGATCCCTCTATCAGGCATACAGGATGGATGGGAGCTCCCTGGTAAGTTCTGCAGGTGCTGGCAGAGCTGAGAATTCACAGCTGATTCTCTAAACTGATGGAGACCCTCACATCGATCTCTTAATAGCCACAACCACAATGA
The DNA here is from genome assembly GCF_027580195.1 of Bos mutus. Classification (NCBI taxonomy): domain Eukaryota; kingdom Metazoa; phylum Chordata; class Mammalia; order Artiodactyla; family Bovidae; genus Bos; species Bos mutus. The sequence continues at coordinate 56,686,044 of NC_091622.1, read as the reverse complement.
CTTTCAAAGAGGTAAAAGGAAAAATCATAGGACTACCGGGTATATCTCCACTGAGTATAAATGTTCCAACACACACACACATATTAGTTACTGATTTCCCAAAACATCTAGACTCTATCATTTCCTAAAGCATTTAGAAACAATAACATCTGTGCAATCAGCACAATAATGAGGAGGGACAAACTGCAGGAGTCAACATCTAAAAACTAGCAGATTCCACACATGGTACTTGGAAACGAGCCAGTGGTTCAATAGTAATATCTCCCACTCTGGGCTTAGGGAGCTGTTACATCAGAGAGGGGACTGCTTTACCTGTGCCACAGTGTGTAAAAGCTTCAAAATTAAATATTAAAAATTATCTATGTCATTAAAAATACAAGAAGAAACAGAGAACCCGAAACCAGAAGAACCACAAAATACGTATGTACTTAATGTTCAATGTTCTGCACAGAAGGGGATTCTAGATTCCATCTGTGCTGGATGATGCTCCATATCAGGGATGATGCTATAAGATGCTTACAGCACAGACTGACTTGCCCTCTCCAAGTAACTTCAGATGGAGATGAGAATCAGAGCTTTTCAAAATTAGGTTAATGTGTTATCTCATGAAAAGGACCATTTGCTAAATGTACCTCAATCCCAGCCATAACCATGAAACATCTGCATGCCACATTTATAACTGAGGAGCCAATTTAAAAGACTGTCCTTGTTATTCTCTAACAACATCTGTGCATACAAACTCAACCATATGCCACATTGAGCTACTCTACTTTCCTACTGTTCTCAAGCCTGTTTTGAGAGGCAAACAACCAGTCCTGAGAGTCTGAGATGCAGCGGCAGCTCAACAGAGTGACAGGAACCAGTGTTTACAAGGGAACCAAAGATTCTATACAAGGTCTTTGAGATTACTCTGTGATCCAAACAAGTAGGGTCTTTTCCCACCACGGATCCAACATGGACCTAAGTCCACAGGATAAGCGGGAGGACCACACTTGAGCAGGGCACACCCGAACAGTGACCAGGTGCTGTTATGGCACCGGTGGGGGCGGGGAACTAAGCTTTCACATGATTTACATAATCTTGGCATCACATGCCCATCCTCCTTCACCCTGTTTGAAGGGTTGAAAACACAAACTCTGCAGTAAAACTGATTATATTCAATCTCTCTAAAAGGCTACAGATGTTCAAAACCCAGATAACAAAAAGTCACTTTAAAAATGAAGTATTACCTGATGTGAAATCTGGGAGTATATTAAATAAAGATTACTGGTAAGATATTAAAAAAACTGTATCCTAATAATACATGAAAAAATTATGAAATGAAGAGCAGAAATCTGCTTCTTAAAATTGTTATTACTGTAAATTTTATTCCTGGGTACTGAGACCTAAATGTGTCTTAGTAAGAAGGCTAAGGCAGAAATCCAGTATCTAATTACTAACATTCATTGAGTTCTTACTGTAGACTAGTAGTGTGCTAAGTATTTTTATGTACATTTTCTTAGTCACTTCTGTCAACAATGAAATAGGTAAGATTACTAGTCCATTTTTTATATTAGATGAAACAAATATAAAGCGGTTAAGAGACATGCTTGAAGTCATATGACCACTAAGTTGGAGAACTTGGATTTGAATCTAGAGAGCTAAATGTCACACGTTGCTCTAGCCATGGAAAATATGTAACTGTGCAAAGAATATTTGAAAATGACAAGTGCAATAACTTCCCTGAATGATTAAGGGATGCCAAAGTCCTGATACTTATGAAACAAAAAACCTGAGTTATCTACTTCTCTTTACCTCTGATGCAAGCCAAGCTCATCTCTCAGTTGAACCTTATCTTGCTGTTTCCATACTTGCCTCCATCCATCTATTCTCCACAGAGCAGCCAGCCCAATCTTGTAAGAACAAATCTGATCACATCACTCTCTCATTTAAAGCCCTCCAGGATCTCTTCATGGAACTTGAGACGAAATCCCCAAGCCTTACCTTGAACGTCCCCCCCTCCCTAAGCCCATTTCTCACCACTTGTCTAGTTCACGGCACTCCAGCAGCACTGGTGTTCATGTGGTTTCTGGATTACATTTTCACTCGTGACCTTTGCTCTAGCCATGACTTCCTCCTGGAATGCTCAATCCCATGATCATCTCATGGCATCTCCTGTCAGTCAAGTGTCAGCTTTAATGCCACCTCCTCAGAGAGGTCTCCCCTGAGCCCTCCAGCTACAGAAGCCCTCTCTATCACACTACCTTCTTCAAATTCTCTGCACATTACTCATCGCTATTGGTGACAGCTGTTTACCATCTGTCTCTCCCACCTGCCACGTGAGTTCAATGGGACTCAGAACCTTTTTCTGTCTCTTTCACTGCTGCATCCCCAGTGACGAGAATCATGCTCAGTTAAGGAAGGAGTAAATGAAAAAAACAAAAACCCGCAAAAGGACAAGCGATAAAACTGAGCTGACAGACAATGCTTCTCTGAAATTACCTCGGAAACAGAAAGGCTTCATACATTACAATGTGTCATTGGTTGGATATAGAATCAACACTGTGAAATTCCGGGAAATAAATTATAGGGTTTACAAAGTCTGCTTCATGAAGAGAGTGAATGAACTAAAATACGGATGTCTTTCCTGGTTTCTGTGTTTCTGGCAAAATACTAATATTTTATCAAATTATGTTGAATGTTTCTAAAAATGTGAGCTAAGTGTATGATAGACATTCTGTGTTATTACTTATAGTACAAAAGTGACTCAGATTTTCCTATATTTGTATTAATACAGGATGACTGGTTCTGGAAATGGAAAAGTAATTAAAATAGAATGGATTCATTATGTTGGGTGACAGATAAGCTGGCTTAATTATACAAAAAACCTGATTCATACTGACAGCAAATCCGGATGGTTAGCAATTAAAAAAACACTAGAATGTCATGGACAGGAAAAATTAACTCACAGAATGTTGCCCATAAAAAGGGACCTCTTAAAAAAGTGTAGATCAAGACAAAGTATGTAATCATTTATTCTTCACCATCATTGTGTCCATTTGTATCTGCCCACCTTTGAAAAGATGTAAAACACTTTAGTAGCACTATAGAGGTTTACAAAGAGTTGCTTTCTGAATAATTCCTCTCTGATTTCAGAATTAATGATGGTCTCTGTGCAGTATCTGAATTACCTTCAGGAGGAATACTAGTTGAGGGAGAATGATCAGTCAATATCATTATCCTATTTCAAGTAGGGTTTAGATTAATTCCAAGTTTTTATTAAAAATAAGAGTGTCAAACTGACCATGTTGGATTGGAACTTCTTTACCGCCCCCACTACCCACACTTAAGGGGATGGACCTTAGGTGAAGTCACTTCCCTCTTGGCAGCTCAGAAAACTTATTTGGGATCTACTTGCAGCTGTCATTCCAGCCCGGTTTCCCAAGTTTCCCTACATCTCTTCTTGCCTGGATTCTCCCCCCTTTTCCTGGCCCCTTAGCCAGTAAACACTGAACATCCTATCTGACTTTGGTCTGGGTTGATTTCCTGTTTGGTGGCTTCCCAGAGGCTGCCTCATCCCCATGCCCTCCAAGTCTTCTGTGCCCAACCAGTTACCCTTACTGTTCCTCATTTCAATGTCACTAAATCCTGTCAATTTCATCATAACCATCTCTGAATCTGGCTATGCTTTTTTTTCTAATAATCTCTATTTATGTACTCATCATCTCAACTCTAAGAGTCCAAAAGTCTCCAGTCTCATTGATCTGTTACTTGTCTCTCCTCATTGCAGTCTTATGCTCCACAGAACTGCTGGAGATACATGCGAAGACAAAACAAAAGTAAAAACTAATTTGATCACTAAAAGCCTTGACTGGCATCTGTTGGCCTAGAGGGTGAAGGCCAGAATGTTCAGCAGATGTAAATGTATCTCTGACCTAAGTTTCATCTTCTACCACTGTTTACCATGCACCCTCCAGAGTATTTTTCAGATATTACTTGAACCTTGTCTTTACACATACTGCTTTCCATGCTCAGAATTCCCTATTTACTGCATCCCATTGTTTGGCAGACTCAGACCCTCCCGAGTCCCAGTCAAAAGCACCACAATTTGTGAACTCTTACTGGCTAGAGACAAGCATATCCTGGTCACCTCAGAGCACTTTGCTCACCCCTATATAACACCATGCATTATGCTTTATTATAATATTTGTAATTTATTTTTAGTCTGTCTCCCCCATTAAACTTGTGAATTCATGAAAGGCAGAGACATCCTCATACATCTTTATATCACAGAAAATAGAGCAGACCCCAGCACATAGCTGCTACCTCTGCTGCTAAGTCACTTCAGTCGTATCTGACTCTGCGACCCCATAGACAGCAGCCCACCAGGCTCTGCCATCCTTGGGATTCTCCAGGCAAGAACACTGGAGTGGGTTGCCATTTCCTTCTCCAATGCATGAAAGTGAAAAGTGAAAGTGAAGTCACTCAGTTGTGTCCAACTCTTAGCAACCCCATGGACTGCAGCCTACCAGGCTCCTCCGTCCATGGGATTTTCCAGGCAAGAGTACTGGAGTGGGGTGCCATTGCCTTCTCTGCAGCACATAGCTAGGACTCAATAAATTAAAGGGAAAATAGATGCTACTATAATTAAAACATTAATTAAACTCAAAAACTATTTTATCTCCATAAAGTTAACATAAATGAAAATTCAACTTTATCTTAAATTAATAGTTGACTATGTTAATAGGATTAACAGCAATGTGTGAATCTGGGGTGATGTCAGAAAATAATGACAAAGTATGGCATAATAAGGAGTTTACTTAGCAAATACTCTTTCTAATTAGCAATAATGAAACTGGACAAAATTATGAAAAGAAGCATTTTAATGTAAATTAACCAAAGACCAAGGGCATAAAACAAATTGGGATGTGATTATTAATCAAAAGTAACTGAACTTCAGATAAGTTATTCAGATAAGAACAGTGGAGTCTGTCAGATTCTTGCATGGGGTTTCTCCCATCCCTCCTTAACCACTCCCTTTCTTAGACTCCATGTCAGAGAGGGTCAAGCTATGAACATCAGCATCTTCACTGTCACAGAAAGCTCACCTGATTTGCAGCTGAGCAAGGGAAAACTCCATGCCCATGAGCGCCGTTAGTAGTAGCAGTCTCAGAAGAAGACAAACGGGGAAGCCCGGTGGCTCAGCTAGCCTGTGGCTTCATTCAAATTTTACAAGGAAATCAGTGAAATAAACAGCCATAAGACAGTCTTGATAAGCTCTCTGAAACTTCCTGGCTGAAGAAGGCTACTCACAGACATAAAAGACCAAAAGCTATCCACGTGCTTCAGGCTGACTTTGAGCCTCGTACATGGAGCATAGAAACATGAGAAGGCCTGGTGGAAAAGTAAAAGCTGGGACAGATTAAGACACTCTGCACTAAACTTGGCATGTTTTGCACTTAATGAAATGAAAATCTAGGTCAAAAGTTAAGAAATGCAACTAAAGCAATGGCTAGAGAGAAATCTATACCTTTGAATACCTACAGCAGGAATGAAAGATCTCAAACTGGTAATTTAGGATTCTACCTTAAGAAACCAGAAAAAGATGAAAGAAAGAAGACATACATATGGCCAATAGGCACAGAAAAAGACACTCAATATCACTGATTATTCAGTTCAGTTCAGTCGCTCAGTTGTGTCCGACTCTTTGTGTCCCCAAGAACTGCAGCATGCCAGGCCTCCCTGTCCATCACCAACTCCCAGAGTTCACCCAAACTCATGTCCATCGAGTCGGTGGTGCCATCCAGCCATCTCATCCTCTGTCGTCCCCTTCTCCTGCCCCCAATCCCTTCCAGCATCAGAGTCTTTTCCAATGAGTCAACTCTTTGCATGAGGTGGCCAAAGTATTGGAGTTTCAGCTTGAGCATCATTCCTTCCAAAGAACTCCCGGGGCTGATCTCCTTTAGAATGGACTGGTTGGATCTCCTTGCAGTTCAAGGGACTCTCAAGAGTTTTCTCTAACATCACAGTTCAAAAGCATCAATTCTTCAGCACTCAGCTTTCTTCACAGTGTAACTCTCACATCCATACATGACCACTGGAAAAACCATAGCCTTGACTAGATGGACCTTTGTTGGCAAAGTAATGTCTCTGCTTTTTAATATGCTATCTAGGTTGGTCATAACTTTTCTTCCAAGGAGTAAGCGTCTTTTAATTTCATGGCTGCAATCACCATCTGCAGTGATTTTGGAGTCCCAAAAATAAAGTCTGACACTGTTTCCACTGTTTCCCCATCTAATTCCCATGAAGTGATGGGACCAGATGCCATGATCTTCGTTTTCTGAATGGTGAGCTTTAAGCCAACTTTTTCACTCTCCTCTTTCACCTTCATCAAGAGGCTTTTGAGTTCCTCTTCACTTTCTGCCATAAGGGTGGTGTCATCTGCATATCTGAGGTTATTGATATCTCTCCCGGCAATCTTGATTCCAGCTTGTGCTTCTTCAAGCCCAGCGTTTCTCATGATGTACTCTGTGTATAAGTCAAATAAGCAGGGTGACAATATACAGCCTTGACGTACTCCTTTTCCTATTTGGAACCAGTCTGTTGTTCCATGTCCAGTTCTTAGAGAAATGCAAATCAGAACCACAATGAAATGTTACCTCACACCTGTCAGAATGGCTATTACCAGAAAGGCAACAAAGTAACTGCTGGCAAGGATGTAAAGAAAGGGGAACCCTCATGCACTATTGGGGTGAATGTAAATTGGTGCAGCCACTATGGAAAACCCTATGGAGATTCCTCAGAGAATTAAATAGAAGTACTATGTGATCCAGCAATTCCACTACTGGGTATTTTTCAAAATACTCAAACACTATTTAGAAAAGATATATGAACCCCTATGTTCATTGACACATTATTTATAATATCTAAGATATGAATGTGACCTAATGTCCATTCGTAGATGAATGGATAAAAAGATGTGGTATACATATATACAATGGAATATTACTCAGCCATAAAAAAGAATGAAATCTTGTCATTTGCAACAATATGGATGGATCTACAGGGTATTATGCTAAGTGAAATAAGTCAGATAAAGACAAATACTATGTGATTTTACTTATATACAGAATCTAAAAGACAAAACAAATGAACAAACACAACAAATCAGAAAGAGTTAAAGATACCAGGAACAAACAGGTGATTGTCAGAGGAGATGGGATGGCGGGGAGGGGGTGAGAAATAGGTGAGCGAGATTAAAGAGGTACAAACTTCCAGCTACAAAATAAATGAGTCATGAGTATGAAGTATACAGTGTAAGGAATATAGTTAATAACTAAATAATGTCTTTGTGGTGACATACCACAACTAGACATTGCGGTGATCATTCTCAGATGTACAGAAAAAAATCATTATGGTGTAATAAGAACTGACAGTGTCGCAGGTCGATTATATTTCAAAAACAAACATACAAACAAATTCACAGAAAAAGAGATCAGATTTGTGGTTACCAGAGATGGGGTAGATGGAGGTGGTAGGTGAAGGTAGTCCAAAGTGCTACAGACTCCAAGACAGAGAAGTACTAGAGATGTAATGTACAACATAATAAAGATATTCAACACTGTTATATGTTATATATAAAAGTTAAGAGAGTAAATCCTAAGAGTTCTCATCACATGCACAAAAACAGTTTTTGATCTTTAACTCTGTATCTATATTAGATGATGGATATTCACTAAACTTACTGTAGTAATTATTTCATGATATAAATAAAATAATTATGCTATATGCCTTAAACTTATACTGTGCTGTATTGTCAACTTTATGTCAATAAAACTAGAAAAAAAAAAAAAAAGCTTGAAAGAGAACAAATTTAATCAAAAACTGAAGGAGGAAAATACAGAGTCAAAATCAATGAAATAGAAAATAGGGAAAAAAAATCCCATATAAGCAATAAAGCCAAAAGTTAGCTCTCTGAATGCATAGTACAATTTTACAAACTTCTAGCTAGGTTGATTAAGAAAAAAGAAGGCAAACTATCATAATTTGGAATGAAATATAGCATAAAGATGCTACAGAAATTTTAAAAAGTTATAAGGGCATAAAATTATGAACAATAACTTTATTTCTAATAAATCAGAAAACCTGGTTGAAATGACCAAATTCTGCAAGCAGAAATTCTTGAAACTGACTCAAGGAAAAGAAAATATGAAGAAATCTAAAACAAATTAAAAAATCTGAATTAGTTATTAAAAATTTTCCCAAAGAAAATCACCAGCCCAGAGAATTTAACTGATAAAGTATAACAATATGTAAAGAAATACTCCCTTACACTTTCAGAAAATAGAGTAGAAGGAACACTTCAACTTATTAAGTCTATATGATCCTAAACCCCAAACCAGACATTTGCCAAACTCTAATACCCATTCAGGATAAAAACTCAGCCATGCAAAACAGAAAGGCATTTCTTGATTCTGATAAAGGCTACCTATACAGAACCTTACAATTAGCACTATGCTTCACAGCTTAAGACTGAATATTTTCCAGTTGTGATCAGGAACACATTATCACTTCTATTCAACATTTTACTAGAGGTTGTAATCAGTGTAGTGAAGAACAAATGAAAAATAAAGGCACCTAGCATGCTGAAGTCCATGGGGTCACAAAAAGTTGGATACGACTGAGCAACTGAACCAAACTGAGATTGAAAAGGAAAGAAAATGTATTTTCAGACAACATGGTCTTATATGTAGAAAATCCTGAGAAATCCAGAGAAAAATTATAATAACTAATAAATGATTTCAACAAGGTCACTGGATAGACTACAACAGTATTTCTTTATATTCACAACAAACAATTCAGAAATGAAACAGAAAAACTGCATTTACAATGGCATTAAAATAATAAAACACTGAAAGAAATTTAACAAAAACAATGCAAGACATACATTGTAAAGTGCAAGACCATGCTGAGAGAAAGATCTGAAAGGAGAGAGAGACATTTCATGTTTATGGATGGGAAGGCTCAATATTACTAGAATGGCAACCCTCACCAAATACAGGCTTGAGATTCTCCAAAGTGATCTGCAGACCCAACACAGTCCCTATCAAAATTCCAGCATATTCTGCAATTATGTTGTCATTGCCATTATTTAAATGAAGTTTTAAAGCACACCCTAGTCAATCTTGCTCATTACTCAATCTAAGTATACCAACCGGTATCAAACAGGGAAGACAGAGGGACTGAGCGTGGTTCTAGAACCAAACTCCCCGTGTCTGAATCCCAGCTCCTTCACCTGCTAGCTGTGTGATCTCAGGCAAATTGTTAAGTCTCATTTTTTTCATTTGTCATATGGAATGAAAATTACTAGCATCAAGCTTATGAGGTTGTTGTCAAGATTAGGATGGAATCTTTCAACAGCACCTGGCATGTGGTAAATGCTCAATAAGCACTGCAATTATTCTAGCAAATAATTTGGGGAATCGAAGATTAAAGCATTTTTTTTATTACTTATGAGAATTTTCAGCACTAAAAGATTAATAGTAAAGTAGCTACAACAATCATGAACTTGTCCCACACTGTATATCTTAAAAAATGATCAAATTTTCAAGATATTTTTCAAAGCTTTAGGGAAAGCCATAGTTAAAATGAAATTTAAAAAATACCACCAGTTTATCCAAATACTCTTAAAAGTTCCCAGTAGAACTTCAATAGCTGTATTATTGCTACACTTCAATACATTTTAGGAAAAAAGGGTAAACTATAAAAGATAACAATGCTGGGCTTGTTTCTGGTAATATTGAGGAAAAGAAACCTGCACAAATATGACACTAAGATGACCCAAATATGGCATACAAATATTTAAAAATGTATCTTTTAAAACATGTCACATACTTTGAATAAAACCAAGCAATGCCCAAAACACAGTGAAAGCAGTAATCTCAGAAAATAAGGATTCTTCAAGGCCAGCTTTTGGCTATTTTCCACTAAATCCTGGTGATCTCTAGTGTTGATTTTTTCTTCTGTAGGTCAGGGTACACTGGTCACAAAACATAGAGCCCCAAAGTGATGAGTCTATCAGGAAACCCTTGTAAAAGGCCATGACCTCAAAGAGTCAAGATCTTCAGTGTGAGAGTCAATCAGAAATAAATCTTCATCACCAGGAAAATGTGCTGCCATATCATTTGCACTTGGCAGAAAAAACAATCTCCTTGATATTTGTAATCACGAGCTTGGCCTCTTGTAGATCAGCAGTGCAAATTAATCTTATTTAAAGTCTGGCAAATATCAAGCCTATAATTTATTTTAAAATGGTTTTGCATTTTATTAAAAATATATATGATGTTGAAACTTTGCATTTTATAAACTAGTATCTGGCTATTAGTATTCTACAGGAACCAGAGTTCTTGGTGACTATATATATATATATGTTTGTGTGTGTTTGTATACTAAGGGCCATTTCAATGTTACAATCATTTTTAGAGTTGTTGTAATTGATGTGAATATCATGTTTTTTTCAAATCTGTTCTGAGCCTATAGTGTTTGCTTTGTGAATATATAATATATGTGCATTGTATATATTCTGTATAGTTACATTGTACTGAAATATTAGCTCAATTGATATAAGTAAAGTACGTATTGAGTACTTTTCCCCCTAGCCTGGTTGTTTAATATTTTTAAAAAAGGTTTAAACTTTTCAAAAAACAAAGATTTTAAACTGGCCTTTATTACATGGTCACAAATAAAGTTGCAGTTAGAAAGGACAGGGAGGAAAAAAATAGTTTTGAGTGTCTTTGAATAGAAGCATAAGACTAAGGTTTGTTTGGTTCCCTTACCCTCTTGATTAAAATCTCTTATTAATGCTAAAAAACAAAAAACAAACAAACAAAAAACTGTCTTGCTTTGGTAGTGACCCCTGGTGCTCCAGAAGCATAATCTCTAATGAGGCGTTAATGAATTTCAGCAAATTAAAAGTTTCAAAGAATATTAAGCCACATGTGCACAGGCACACACACACACACAAATCAATAAACACACAAGAAAACAAGGCACCATGAGTTAGAACCAGCTGAAACAAACAAACAAACAAAAAAAATAGCTAAAACACATCCACACAGAAAAATTACTGAATTATCTGGAATATAGGTGCTTAAAGAAATGAAAGTTAGAACTGAATAAAACAACAGGAACAAGAAGCACACATAAAAATCAATAAAGCAGTCTTTTAGAATAATACAGCAGTACCTCTAGAAATAAAAAAAAAATAATTTAAATTAAAACTCAGTGGAATTGTTAAGTAGCTGAAAAAGACTAAGTGAACAGAAAGACAGATGGGAACAAATTATCCAGAATATAGTAGAAAGAAATGAAAAAAATCTGGAAAGTTGACAGGTTCAGATAATACAGTAAAATCTAACATTCATCTTTCAAGCTCCAGAAGGATGGAGAAGAGAGCTTAGAAAGAGGCAGTACTCGAATAAATAATGGCTAAATATCTCCCCAAATTTGTTGAAAGATTCCAGTCCTCATCTTTAGCAAGGCCAACAAATTCCAGACATTAATAAAGAATTACACACAAATATAGAAGTTGTATTTTATGGTGAAAATGAAGAACACCAAAAGAGAGGATTTTAAAAAAAGCTAGAGAAAAAAAAAGAACAGATAACCTACAACATAATGACAATTATACTTTCAACTGACATGGCACCACCAACAGAAGCCAAAGATTGGAACATTATCTTTACCAGGCTGAAATAAAAAGCAACGGTCAGCCTAGAATTAAATAGGCAGCAAAGTAATCTTTCAAACAAAAGGGGCAAAGAAAATATTTTTAGAAAAGCAAAAAGTGAGTTTCCTTCCTTTTTTTTCTCCCTATCAATTATTTTATTTTTTCCCCAGTTTTATTGTGATATAATTGACATACCACAATTGACATACAGTTATGTATTGGTTTGGGCTTCCCAAGTGGCTCAGCCATAAAGAATCCACCTGTCAATGCAGGAGACAGAAGAGATGTGGGTTTGATCCCTGGGTTGGGAAGATCCCCTGGAGGAGGAAATGGCAACCCACTGCAGTATTCTTGCCTGGATAATCCCATGGACAGAGGAGATGGGCGGGCTATAATCCATGGGTTGCAAAGAGCCAGACATGACTGAGCACACACACAATGTACAGGTTTAAGGTGTACAGAATAAGGACTGGACTTTTCACAGTACATTTAATGAATACCCATTATCTTATATAAATTCAAAAATAAATCTAAAAAATTTGTGTGTGATGACAACTTTCAATTTACCCTAACTTTCACATATAAAGTGCTAATTATATTTATCATGTTGTATATTACATCCCTAGTACTTATTTATCTTAGAAATTTGTACCTATTGACCATTTTCATCTATTGCTCACCCACCCCTGCCTCTGATAACCACAAATTTGGTCTCTTTTTCTATGAGTTTGTATACTTGACATATAACAGACATACAACACCATGTTAGTTTCAGATACACAAAACTGTGATTTTTTTTCTATATCATTTCAAAATGATCACTCAGCCCAGTTCAGTTGCTCAGTTGTGTCTGACTCTTTGCAACCCCATGGACTTCAGCACACCAGGCTTCCCTGTCCATCACCAACTCCCGGAGCCTACTCAAACTCATGTTCATTACATCAGTGAAGCCATCCAACCATCTCATCCTCTGTCGTCCCCTTCTCCTCCTACCTTCAATCTTCCCCAGCATCAGGGTCTTTTCCAATAAGTTGGTTCTTCGCATCAGGTGGCAAAAGTATTGGAGTTTCAGCTTCAGCATCAGTCTTTCCAAGGAATATTCAGGACTGATTTCCTTTAGGATTGACTGGTTGGATCTCCTTGCAGTCCAAGGGATTCTCAAGAGTCTTCTCCAGCACCACAGTTCAAAAGCATCAGTTCTTCAGCACTCAGCTTTCTTTATAGTCCAACTCACATCCATATATGACTACTGGAAAAACCATAGCCTTGACTAGATGGACCTTTGTTGGTAAAGTATTGTCTCTGCTTTTTAATATGCTATCTAGGTTGGTCATAGCTTTCCTTTTAAGGAGCAAGTGTCTTTTAATTTCATGGCTGCAATCACCATCTGCAGTGATTTTAGAGCCCCAAAAATAAAGTCTCTCTAGTGTTTCCACTGTTTCCCCATCTATTTGCCATGAAGTGATGGGACTAGATGCCATGATCTTAGTTTTCTGAATGGTAAGTCAACTTTTTCACTCTCCTCTTTCACTTTCATCAAGAGGCTCTTCAGTTCTTCTTCACTTTCTGCCATAAGGGTGGTGTCATCTGCATATCCGAGGTTATTGATATTTCTCCCAGCAATCATGATTCCAGCTTGTGCTTCATCGAATCCAGCATTTCTCATGATGTAGTCTACATGTATGTTAAATAAGCAGGGTGACAATATACAGCCTTCATGTACTCCTTTTCCTATTTGGAACCAGTCTGTTGTTCCATGTCCAGTTCTAGCTGTTGCTTCTTGACCTGCATACAGATTTCTCAGGAGGCAGGTCAGGTGGTCTGGTATTCCCAGCTCTTTAAGGATTTTCCACAGTTTATTGTGATCCACGTAGTCAAAAGCTTTGGCATAGTCAATAAAGCAAAAGTAGGTGTTTTTTTCTGGAACTCTCTTGTTTTTTCGATGATCCAGAGGATGTTGGCGATTTGATCACTACCTAAGTATTTAAGATACATCACCATACAGATATTACATAATTTCTGACGATATTCCCCACACTGTACATTTCATATTTGTGGCTCACTTATTTTGCAACTGTAAGTTTGTACCTTTTAATCCCACTCACCTATTTCTTTCCTCTCCCTACACCCCTCCTCTCTAGCAAGCACCTGTTTCTTTTCTGTATCTGTAACTGTTTCTGTTTAGTTTGTTTTGTTTCTCAGATGTTTTGTTTCTGTTCATTTGTTTTCTCAGATGCCACATTGTAAGTGAAATTAAAAGCATTTGTCTTTCTCTGACTTATTTTAATTAGCATATGCCCTGTATGTCTACCCAGGTTGTTGCAAATGGCAAGGTTTCATTCTTTTTTATGGCTGATTAATATTTAAATATATATATATATATCACATCATTTTTATCCATTTATCTATTGATGGGTGCTTGGTTTGCTTTCATATCTTGCTTACTATAAGTAATGCTGCAATGGGTACAGGGGTACACAGATCTTTTCTAATTAGTGTTTTCATTTTCTTCGGATAAAATAGCCAGCAGTGAAATTTCTGGATCATAAGATTGTTCCATTTTTAATTTTTTGAGGAAATTCCATACTGTTTTCCCTAGTGGCTGCAGCAATTTATATACCCACCAACAGTGCACAAGTGTCCCCTTTCCTTCACATCCTCACCAACACTTGTCTTTTTTATAATAGCCATTCTGACAGGTATGAGGTGATATCTCATTGTGGTTTTGTTTTGTATTTCCTTGATGATTAGTGATGTTGAATATCTTTTCATGTGTCTGTTGTCCATCTGTATTTCTTCTTTTGAAAAATGTCTATTCAGTTCCTTTTCCCATTTTCAATCAGATTGTTTTTTGATGTTGAGTTGTCAGAGTATTTTGTAGATTCTGGATATAAAGCCCTTATCAGCTACTGTTGATAAATATCTCTTCCCATTTAGTAGGCAGCCTTTTCATTTTGTTGATAGCTTCCTTTGCTGTTCAAAAGATTTTTAGCTTGATGTACTCTCATTTTTTTTCTGCTTTTGTTTCACTTGACTAAGGCAACATATTAAAAAAAATTACTAAGATTGGTGTGAAAGAATTACTGCCTATATTTTCTTCTGTACGCTTTATGGTTTCAGGTCTTACAATCAAGTCTTTAATCTATTTAGAATTTATTTTTGTGTATGGTGTAAGAGAGTAGTCCAATTCGATTCTTTTGCATGTAGCTGTCCAGTTTTCCCAAAACCATTTATTGAAGAGGATGTCTTTTACCAACTGTACATTCTTCCCTTCTGTGCTATAGATTAATTGCCCATATAAATGTTGGTTCATTTCTGGGTTCTCTATTCTGTGCCTTATTTCTTTAGAAAGAAATTATAGAGGATTTATTTCAAGTAGACAAAAATTTGAGATGCAAGAAGTATTGGTATGCAAATAAACTAGTAAATACATAGCTAAGCCTAAAAATAAATTAGTTGCTACGTCAAACTAAAAATCTTCAGCACAGCAAAGAAAAACAACGACAAAAGAAAAAGAGAGAGGGTATTTGCAAATCATATACCCAATAAGGGGTTAATCTTCAAACTATACAAAGAACTCATATGGCTCAACCAACAAAAGAACAAACAATTCAATTGAGAAATGGGCAGAGGATCTAAACAGACATTTTTCTAAAGAAGACATACAGATGGCCAAGAGGCACATGAAAAGATGCTCAACATCACTAATCATCAGGGAAATGAAAATCAAAACCACAGTGAGAAAATCATCTCACACCTGTCAGAATGGCTTTTGTCAAAATGGTAAGAAATTGCAAGCGTTGGTGAGAATGTGTAGAAAAAAGAAACTTCACGCCCTGTTGGTGGGAAAGTAAACTGGTATCGCCGCTAGGGAAAACAATATGAAAGTCTCGAAAAATTAAAAACAGAACTATCATATGACCCAGCAATTCCACTTCTAGGTAAATAAACAAAACAATAAACTGTTATATATATATGAAACTGATAATGCTATATGTCGCTTACAGCAGCTCACTGGGTAATGAATCTGCCTGCGATGCAGGAGATGCAGGTAGATGGGAGTTTGAGCCCCAGGTTGGGAAGATCCCCTGGAGGAGGGCAAGGAAACCCACTCCAGTATTTTTGTCTGGAGAATCCCTTAGACAGAGAAGCCTGGAGGACTATAGTCCATGGGGTTGCAAAGAGTCGGATGCGACTGAACATGAACATACTCCTCAAGGCTGCCACCCTGTTCCATCCACTCCACACTGATGAGCAGCACCAAGCTACCTGCAGTCCCCTGGTGTGGACCCAGAAAACAGCCCCGGATAAGCACAGATGTGACAGGCTAGCAGTGCATACTGACAGCACGTCCATCCACGGATAAAACTAGCAGGATGAGAATTAAAATCTTAGTTCCTCATGTTTTCTGGAGAATAATGATGTTTTGAGTGTCTTTATTCTTTGTTCATTCTGCTTGTTAATATTTGTAAGGTCATCATGCAACTAGATATTAATGTTACAGCCATGCATACTATTGAATGATATTAAATACTTCTTTGTGTTTTAATATAATATTTTTCCTTTCAAAAACAGTTCGTTTTTATTACAAAGTGAATCATAATAAGTGAAGTTACTGCAAAATTGGTAACTTTGGAATTTTAGATTTCTTTTAAATTTTGAGAGCAAATTTCTTCAAATTAGCATAATTCATCTTTAATTATTCTCTTCCTTTCATGTTAAAGTCTATTTAAATAACACGCAGTAAGAACTATAAGTGGCATCTCAGATCTCCTCATTCAAATATAATTGGAATTTCACACTCCACTAGTATGACTTCATTCACATATAGTTCTCAACAAGTGCCTGTCACATTAAAATTTATTGGTTGCTATAGTGTTTCTTCCAAAATAAAAGACACACAAGGCACATCCCTGCCCCCAGCATTCACAGTATATTGGGGCCAGACAGCAGTCAGCTAAGAATGGGATTCCCAGTAATGCAGAGCAAATTCTAGAATAGAGGGATAGGAAAAATGCTACTGGGGCAGAAAGATAGGAGTAATTAATTTGTCTAATATCGAGGAAAGTTTACCAGAGAAGGTAATTAAGACCTGAAATATAGATAAAATTTTTCTTAGGTAGAAAGGAAGAAATATTTTCTAGAAGAGTAGCAGCACGAGGAAAACAAGGAAAATTTAAGAAGCGTGTGATGTGTTAGAGGAGCATCAGGTCGTGTAGTTTGTTGTGCAATGTACAGGTGGTGGTTTTTGTTTAGTTGCTAAGTTGTATACAACTCTTGTGACCCATAAACTGTAGCCCACCAGGCTCCTCTGTCCATGGGACTTCCCAGGCAAGAATACTGGCATGAATTGCCATTTCCTTCTCCAGGGGATCTTCCCGACCTAGGAACTGAACCCAGGCCTCCTGCATTGCAAGTGGATTCTACAGGGGTTACATATAATTAGTCTATAAATATTAGTCTTTTGCTGTTTCTTTGTGTGCTGGGAGTCTGGGGGATAACAGCAATTATTTCTTTTCATCAAATGGGAAAGGAAAGAATACATATGGCAGAATATGCAGAACCGAAGCAATTCATCATTCTTTTCAGTCAACTACAGGAAAAACGCTTTCATACTAGGTCTACAATGCAGCTGTCCCTTACTGACAGACGTTTCCCTGCACCTGGCTGACCTGTCTGTTTAGAGTAATTCATCAGTCAGTCCTCCATTTGTCCAGACTCTACTGTGTACCCAACACTCAGCTGGGCATCAGGGAACCAAAGGAAACACTGCCCGGTCCCCAGTGCAAAGAACCCTGCTTTAGATAAGAGTCAAAACTAAGGTACCTGTAGAAAACAGAAAATTGTTCCATATTAAACTGAGTGAAACACATTCTAGACACCAGGTTAATTTATAGGCCCAAATTGGGGAAATGTTTTAGAAAAGTTATGACTTGAAAATGAGTAGAATTCAGAAAAAAGAGCAGGGTAGAAAAGAGAGCTTTCCTGATGCAGAAGAAGACCTGGAGCCTATTATAGAAAGAGGCAGGAGTCTGAGAACAAAACTTCCTAATGGGACAGGGAAACAAGTTATGGTACTGGCAGCAACTTACTGAGGGTCTTGAAAATGAGGAGTCTGGATCTGATGAAGTATCTGCTGACATGATACATGTGATCTTATGGGAAGGTACAAAGGGATACATTACCTAATGGCAGATCTGACAAAAAAGAAATGGGAACAGGGAGGATTGCCCAAAAAGAGCCACAGTAACCCATACACAAGGTAAGGTGAACTCACATCTTGATTACAACAGTAAAAGAAAGGGTGCAAAGGAGAGACATTTTAAGGGAAATGGAGTGACAGATTTTATACATGTGAGAGGGAGCTGTCATAGTATGGCTGTTAAGAGGAATCATGGGTTTGATTACTGGCTTGGTTAAACAACATGCATGTCCTAGAGCTGGACCATAAGCCTTTAAAAACCTTAGAGAATGTCCATACTACCTACCTTACTGAGATTAAATCAATATAAAGTACTTCTCATACAGTAATGTCTCAGTAAAAGTTGGTTGCATCACCACCACCATCACATCAGAGTGATTACAATTTCTCTACTTTAAAAAATAACTATTTTTTTCCATTTTAATTGACAGGTATCTTGCAGAGACATGATTTAAGACTACTTTGCCAACAAAGGTCTGTCTAGTCAAGGCTATGGTTTTTCCAGTGGTCATGTATGGATGTGAGAGTTCGACTGTGAAGAAAGCTGAGTGCCGAAGAACTGATGCTTTTGAACTGTGGTGTTGGAGAAGACTCTTGAGAGTCCCTTGGACTGCAAGGAGATCCAACCAGTCCATTCTAAAGGAGATCAGCCCTGGGTGTTCTTTGGAAGGACTGATGCTAAAGCTGAAACTCCAGTACTTTGGCCACCTCATGCGAAGAGTTGACTCATTGGAAAAGACTCTGATGTTGGGAGGGATTGGGGGCAGGAGGAGAAGGGGACGACAGAGGACGAGATGGCTGGATGGCATCACCGACTAGATGGACGTTTGAGTCTGAGTGAACTCTGGGAGTTGGTGATGGACAGGGAGGCTTGGCGTGCTGCGATTCATGGAGTCGCAAAGAGTCGGACACGACTGAGCGACTGAACTGAACTGAACTGAATGACCTGTTATTCCTCAAGCTTTCACCCATTAGTTAGGGCATCTATTGAAGGTCCCTGCTTCATTAAATTATTACAGTTGGCAAATAATGATTTTCTATTTCCATTATCTTTTACATTTATCAATTAACTTTCTACTGTCAGGAAGCACTCTCTCCCTTCCCATCCATCTGTACCTTCATTCACCCAGCCACCCACCCATCTGGCTATCCATCTATCTACCTCAATAGGGGTGCTTACATTAATTTCAAAGGGAGAAAATGTAATAAACATGAAGAAAAACAGTCCCTGACTCTTACTGAACAGGAACAGATCTGGTTCTCACATACATGTGAGAACATACATGTTCTCTTGCTGAAAGTAAGTAATTTATTACAATGCCAGTATTAGATGGTCTGTCACCATGCTAGAATGAAACATAGGCAGAACCATTCCATAAATGCATGTGGACACACAAAAAAAACAAAACCAAGAAATCTGTCCAAACCACAAAAAATGATCAATACCTGCCACTTCCCGCTGATGTGAGTGCTGCTTATTTACCAAATACAAGTTTAGTTTTGCTCCATTCCTCTTGCCTCCTATATACAAATTATTACTGTAACCAGTAGAGAAACCACCCATTTTTGATAGCACCCACTTGAGAGTAAAACCACACTTCCTTAAAATCTCCCCCCAATAACTGAGCTGCTGCTGCTGCTGGTAAGTCGCTTCAGTCGTGTCTGACTCTGTGCGACCCCATAGATGGCAGCCCACCAGGCTCCCCCGTCCCTGGGATTCTCCAGGCAAGAACACTGGAGTGGGTTGCCATTTCCTTCTCCAATTGATCAGGTAGATCCAAATATGAAAATAAGAACCTCTTAACACACTGGAATACACCCTCACTGAGATATCCTCCAGTTCCTCATGGTGTGCACTCTCACTTGTTGCCATGAGCCAAGAAACCCAACTCTGTTTAACCAGATGTTTATTCCTGGGAGGTCTGAATGGAGGGCATCAACAATAATTTTAGAGGAGAAATCTGACAGACACCACCTTAAACAAGCAATCAACAAATATTACCAGAAGTGGAACAAATCACTATCCTAATCCTCCTGATACAATGTCCCGAGGAGAATGCATCATTTTTGAATTGGGTTGGCTCAAAAAGCATAATACCAATTTAATCATGCAGAAACGTCAAACCACACTGAAGGCATTCTACAAAATAACTGCAGCATGCTCTTCAAAAATATTAATGTCAAGGATTAAGGAACTATACTGAATTAAAGGTGACTATAGAGACGTGACAGCTGAACGCAACCCAGGGTCCAGCCTTACTGCGGCAAGTGGTAGATTAGGATCTACAGATTAGGTAAGACTGAGTTCATGTTTCTCAATTGATAACTGTATTGTTATATAAGGAGATATCCTTTTTAGGAAATGCACACTGAAGCACTTAAGTGCAAAGAATATACATGTATGTTAAAATTACATACACACATGTGTGTGCTTAGTTATCAGTCACGTCCTACTCTTTGGGCCCCATGGACTGTAGCCCACTGTGCTCCTCTGCCCATGGAATTTTCCAGACAAGAATATTGGAGTGGGTTTCCATTTCCTACTCCAGGGTATCTTCTCGACGCA
Source organism: Bos mutus (assembly GCF_027580195.1). NCBI lineage: Eukaryota > Metazoa > Chordata > Mammalia > Artiodactyla > Bovidae > Bos > Bos mutus. The sequence goes on along the minus strand of NC_091622.1, from coordinate 56,665,569 downwards.
GAGATCGAATCTGCATCTCTTGTGTCTCTTGCATTGGCAGGCAGATTCTTTACCACCCGTGCTACCTGGGAAGCCCATACACACATACATATATGTTAAAATTATATGTGTGAATACACATGTAAACACACACAGAGACACAGAGAGAGTAGGAGGGTGTGATAAAGCAAACGTGATAGAGTACTAACATTTGGGAATTCAGATGAAGGTATATGGAAATTAATTGTACTCTTTTACAACTTTTCTGTAAGTCTGAAATTACAGTCCATTCTCACACCTGCAGTAAAGTTCTATGAAGCATGACTCATGTTTGAACGAAGCTCATTAGTGCATAGATTTTCTCTCAAACATGCTCTGCAGCCCTCTTGTGCTCAGGAGTACTATGCACACACACTTCAGCACTGTAGTTTGGAGCCCCTTTACATAGCAAAATCCCCAAGAAAACCCCCACACAAGTCTGGAAAATGTGGCACTAAACGGACTGTGACAAGAACACTTGTTTGCAGTATTAAGCTGAGACAAGAAGGCACGGCGCCCCCTTGTTCAACCTCAGCAGGGAACTGGGCACATCAGGTGACCTGAGTATCTCAACCATCTGCATGCGTGCAGGATGACTGGAAAAGCACAAGGACTGATTTAGCAGTTACAAATTTCAGCCATGGATGAATTCACTGATATGGAATCTGTGAATAATGAGGACTGGCTGACCGTATATCAAAATAAAAAGGAAACATATTTTCAATCTGGAAGACTAGAAAAATAGTAGTACAATAAAATAAGACATGGTCTTTGGGCAGGAGAACTGTTCTGGGAGGGAAAGTGAAAGTGGAAATTGCTCAGTCGTGTCCAACTCTTTGCAACCCCATGGGCTGTAGCAGATAGTATTTAATTCAGGATATTATAGGTTTGGAAGGTTGTCCCAGAAATGCCTTAGATACATTTGGAAATCCAGGAGCTGATGAAAGCCAAATTAGAGAAAGAGATGAAGTCTATGGGAATTATTGTTTATACAGCAGGGATAACTGAAGCCATAATTAGAGCAAAGGAAGACCCAGATTTTGTGCTTAAGTCGTAACACAAGGGAGGATTAAATCATTAGAGTGAAGACATGCAGAATCAAGAAAGGGGAATACAGTGAAACTGCCTCTTTTTTGGCAAAGCTATTCAAATAGATGCACTGAGTAAGGAGCAGCAGATAGGTTCACTGAGACAGTTTCAATAAAAAAAAATTAAAAAATATAGGATTTGACTTGATAGAGCTTTCCAGATCCAATGAGCTATCTATCCAAAGATAGAGTCACTGCTACTGGAGGTAATCAAACACAGGGTGCAGGTTATTTACCAGGATGAGCACACTATCGAATATTCTGATTGGATAATACTTTAAGACCTGTACAATGATTTTAATATCCTGTGACTAATTTTTGCTGAATATTTTCTCTGGAGTCTTAAGTGATTCCCATATACTCAATCAACCATGAAGTAGGTCTCCAGATCCTTAAAAATAATCAGACCTATCAGAGCTGAAATGTTTTGACCTAGGCAAAATGTTGTCACCATAGTCCATTTCATTGAAATATCTAAAACATGGAGATAAAGGCAGAAGCTGCATCTTCATCAATGTGGTCCACCCTCTCCCTTAGTTTGCTGCTATCTTAAAAATAAAAGGTGAGATGGACATCTGGGGCCTGGGACACATCCTACTTCAGTTCAGTTCAGTTCAGTCACTCAGTCGTGTCCGACTCTTTGCGACCCCATGAATTGCAGCACTCCAGGCCTCCCTGTCCATCACCAACTCCCGGAGTTCACTCAGACTCACGTCCATCGAGTCAGTGATGCCATCCAGCCATCTCATCTTCTGTCGTCCCCTTCTCCTCCTGCCTCCAATCCCTCCCAGCATCAGAGTCTTTTCCAATGAGTCAACTCTTCGCATGAGGTGGCCAAAGTACTGGAGTTTCAGCTTTAGCATCAGTCCTTCCAAAGAACACCTAGGGCTGATCTCCTTCAGAATGGACTGGTTGGATCTCCTTGCAGTCCAAGGACTCTCAAGAGTCTTCTCCAAGCTGCTCCTTAAGGAAAGTCAGCATGAGAAGAGTTACGGAGCACAAATGAATACCTGGGGCTCAAGGGTGGGAGGCTTATTTATTTTTTTAAAAAGACAGTCCTGGGAATTCCATACTAGGTTGTAGTCTTTGGTGCCAAGGATTTCTCTGAAATAGCGAGCCATCAACTGGTAGGTAGTGGTATGCTGAAGTTAAAACTGTGAAGAGCATAATACTCATTCCTGAACTTCCATAAATGTACTTTTTCACCGGTGTGTGGGAGCCCTGGGGAGAACGGCCATTATTACAGCAACAAAATTGGAAGCTCTCACACCTGTCTCACTGCATCAGATCTGGTCAGCTCTGTGGCTCCCCTCCCATTACTTTCCCTGACAACACAGACCGCCTCCCTCTCCCCTCAGGGTGTGGGGCAGGGGAGAGGAGAGACTTTCTGTGACTTGTGGAACAATCTTGGCTAGTCTTCTGACATTTACCTATAAGCCTTTTACTGTGCTTTTGATTAGTTTAGAATATTCACTGATAGGCCTCCTTTGGTTTTCTGAATTCTAAATCTTTTCTTTTTTTTTTAATGAACAGTGTCCCAGGCTTAACATTTGCTAAGTACTAACCAATAACACATAGTTTGCAAGAACTGATAGATGAAGATTTCTTTTGCGTTAATAAAGCACTTTAAATTCTTACTATCATTAGTAAAAGTAAATATTCATTCTTCATATAAATTTCTCTTATTGCACACTATCAACACTATCCTCCAAATATATACAATCTACTGCCTGGCTATAAAAATAAACTAAATGTACAAATGTATAAGAGAAATGTACTTCAAAGGGAGTTAATATAATGTACTATACAGAGCTAGAAAGGAAGGTAATCAAACCTTTTGGCAACATATGAAGTGTAAAAGTGAAATATTCACATGTCAGAGCTGATGTTCATCAACAAGTGGCAAATTGGAAGATTATATTTAAATTCACATTTTTGTTCTAAAAAAAAAAAAAAAAACAACTCCTCATGATGACATCAAAGAGGGATCAAAAGAGCTCCCATAATGACTGCTTTTAGGGACAAATGTGAATTTGCTAGATACTGCTAATGAATTAAATTATTAGCAAATATGTATTGCACTCTGGCCACATGCAAAGCTGTCCCAGAGGTACAGAGGAAATGAGAAATGTGCCCCAACACTGTAGTCAGGCAGCGTAACAGATAATGAGAAGGTGGCCATTGATACAAATGTCTATCAATTAAGAACATGTGGTGTTTAAAAGTTAAAAATAATGTTTTCTATGGGAAAGAGGGAGAGAGATTTTTGGCTGATTTCCCATGCAAATTGGGAAAAATACTGACATGTTGAAACAAACCATTTTGTTGGAAGCAGCAAGCTATCATTGGTCCCAGTGCTAGTCTACTGACAAGTGATTGGACGGATCAGTAGCAACTGATCACTTCAAAAAACATTTCCAGAAATAGATTTAGTCTATGTTTAATAGGCATAGATATTTTTGAGAATGCAGTTTGGATCTTTATGTATGTCGGACATCTCAGTGTCTTAACATCATTTTGAACCGGAGTTTGGCTTAGGAGGTGAGCCAAGTAAGACTCCCCTGCCCCAATTCTCTGTACTCATCTCTTTGAAGCATCTTAGAATTTGTACTAGTAATGCATCTTCTAAGGGAATATACCTTAAGTTCAGTTCAGTCGCTCAGTCGTGTCCGACTCTTTGCGACCCCATGAATCGCAGCACGCCAGGCCTCCCTGTCCATCACCAACTCCCGGAGTTCACTCAGACTCACGTCCATGAGTTGGTGATGCCATCCAGCCACCTCATCCTCTGTCGTCCCCTTCTCCTCCTGCCCCCAGTCCCTCCCAGCATCAGAGTCTTTTCCAATGAGTCAACTCTTCCCATGAGGTGTCCAAAGTACTGGAGTTTAAGCTTTAGCATCATTCCTACCAAAGAAATCCCAGGACTGATCTCCTTCAGACTGGTTGGATCTCCTTGCAGTCCAAGGGACTCTCAAGAGTCTTCTCCAACACCACAGTTCAAAAGCATCAATTCTTTGGCACTCAGCCTTCTTCACAGTCCAACTCTCACATCCATACATGACCACAGGAAAAACCATAGCCTTGACTAGATGGACCTTTGTTGGCAAAGTAATGTCTCTACTTTTCAATTATGCTATCTAGGTTGGTCATAACTTTCCTTCCAAGGAGTAAGCGGTGCATGGGTGCACCGCTTTCATGGGTGCAGTCACCATCTGCAGTGATTTTCGAGCCCCCAAAAATAAAGTCTGACACTGTTTCCACTGTTTCCCCATCTATTTCCCATGAAGTGATGGGACCAGATGCCATGATCTTCGTTTTCTGAATGGTGAGCTTTAAGCCAACTTTTTCACTCTCCTCTTTCACTTTCATCAAGAGGCTTTTTAGTTCCTCTTCACTTTCTGCCTTAAGGGTGGTGTTTATCTGCATATCTGAGGTTATTGATATTTCTCCCGGCAATCTTGATTCCAGCTTGTGTTTCTTCCAGTCCAGCGTTTCTCATGATGTACTCTGCATATAAGTTAAATAAGCAGGGTGACAATATACAGCCTTGACATACTCCTTTTCCTATTTGGAACCAGTCTGTTGTTCCATGTCCAGTTCTAACTGTTGCTTCCTGACCTGCATACAAATTTCTCAAGAGGCAGATCAGGTGGTCTGGTATTCCCATTTTTTTTCAGAGTTTTCCAGTTTATTGTGATCCACACAGTCAAAGGCTTTGGCATAGTCAATAAAGCAGAAATAGATGTTTTTCTGGAACTTTCTCTTGCTTTTTCCATGATCCAGCGGATGTTGGCAATTTGATCTCTGGTTCCTCTGCCTTTTAGTAGTCATCAAATACACTAAAGTAAGGGCCTTTGATTAAGAGTCATTAAGTCTGGTCTTCAGCAACATACACATACACACACACACACACACACACACACACACACACACATACATATCAGATCAACAGAGATGTTACTTTGTCAACAAAGTCCGTCTAGTCAAGGTTATGGTTTTTCTAATAGTCATGTATGGATGTGAGAGTTGGACTATAAAGAAAGCTGAGCACTGAAGAACTGATGCTTTTGAACTGTGATGTTGAAAAAGACTCTTGAGAGTCCCTTAGACTGGATCCAACCAGTTCATCCTAAAGGAGATCAGTCCTGGGTGTTCATTAGAAGGACTGATGTTGAAGCTGAAACTCCAGTACTTTGGCCACCTGATGCGGAGAGCTGACTCATTTGAAAAGACCCTGATGCTGGGAAAGATTGAAGGCAGGAGGAGAAGGAGATGACAGAGGATGAGATGGTTGGATGGCATCATCGACTCAATGGACATGAGTGTGGGTATACTTCGGGAGTTGGTGATGGACAGGGAGGCCTGGCGTGCTGTGGTTCATGGGGTCGCAAAGAGTTGGACATGACTGAGCGACTGAACTGAACATAAATATTTTAAATCTAATGCTGTGTGATCCTGTTAATTTAATTAACCTCAAATGATCTTCAGTTAGAGGTGCTTCAGTGTCTAAGGAGTCAGCACACACTCAGACAATTTTCCAAATTTTCAAGAACTGAAAATTCTGGCAGTTTAATATGATACCTATACCATGGGGTTGCAAAGAGTCGGACACAACTGAGCAACTGAACTGAACTGAACCCCAAAGGTATGTACTGGATAGTGCCTTCATTTTGTTTTATGTGTTAATATCCTGATCTTATATATTTATGGATGTGTTCATCTGGTCTCATAACTAAAGGAGTGAGATACCTCAGTCATGTCACACCATGTGAAGAACACTGATATAATTTCACACAGGAAAAAAGAAACAGTCAAAAGGTTAGCATTATCCTTCACTCTAATGCATTTATCAGTAATTCTCATGTGTGCTCAGCTGTGTCTAACTCTTTGTGAGCCCATGGACTGTAGCGCACCAAGCTCCTCTGTCCATGGAATTTTCCAGGCAAGAATACTAGAGTAGGTAGCCATGTCCTACTCCAGAGGGTCTTCCTGACCCAGGAATCAAACCCGTGTCTCATGTCTCCTGCACTGGCAGGAGGGTTCTTTACCACTAGCACCACCTGGGAAGCTTTCTTTGTCAAAAACACATTATTATTATTATTAGTGTGAAATTCTAAATACTTCTCATAGCTAAAGCCTGTAAAACACGTTTCCTTTTAATCCTTTAAAGGATGCTTTTACTTGACTTTTCCCCAAAGTATCAATATTGAATGTTGTAAAAATACTTTTAGCATTTACTTTCAAATGAAATATTCAACGCTCAATGCTTTCATGGAAAATTTCCCCTTAAAAATCCATTATACTAAAAGTAAATATCTGCATGGAGTCGTCTAGACTGATGTAATTAAAATTAAATTTACAAAAAGGTAATGGAGATTTTATCAGCACTAGCATGTAGTTCAACGCAGCAGCTGAATAATTGCAGCTTCTTTCCTGTATAATCTGGGATGAACAAAATGTTGCAATTTAAGGTATTTTTAAGAAACAATCTTACAGCAAATCCTTAGATTGGACTATTATTTTCTTTATGGCATCTAAACTTTACTACAAGGTATTAAATAATGCAAGAAAATCAAAGTGGTACAAAGGTGAGGACCTGGCCACATTTAGTTATTTTTAAATTGCTGAACTAACGACCCAGGGGAAGGCCTGCTCGTGACAATGGTTACTCCTGCAGCATGCCCTGAGCTGATCTCAGGCCTCTGAAGTAGATGGTGAAATTCATGCCTTTGGTCAAAGAATCCCTGTGATCCCTTTCAGGTTTGGTCTCAGGATTCTGAACTAGACAGAGATGCATATTTTAAGAAGTCAATTAAACCTAAACTTGTCATATCATTTATTTTCTTCACCTCCTTAGTGAAAGATATTCCCAAGTGTTGTACTCTTTTGGTCATATCATCTCTTAACTCTAGGACTCTTGAACTCTTCCTCTTAGAATTGCTTCTTTCCAGAACAATGATGCAGCCCATTCTAGATGACCCTCAAAAGCTAATCCAATAAATCCACAGTTTTATCTGGGGGGTGAAGAGTGAAGACGACAATGGCTCAGATTGTTAATTAACTACCTTTGCCTCCTCCGGATAAATGTTACAAGAATCCACTGGACTTCCCCTATCTCCTTCTCTAGCCTTCATTTTTGGGGCACGTTTCCCTTGCTCCTACACCTTATTTCCACTTTCCAACCTGCCACTTGTTTTCTCATGCTGTTTGCACATGCCCGCAATCAACTCCTTATACCCACTTCACCAAGTTCACTCCTGCTTGTCCTCTAGATAACAGCTTAAGGCAATTCCTTCCACAAAGCCTTTTCTGACCACCTATAGCCCTTCAGAAGGCCTGTGTTCCATCTGTTGGCTCTGCAATTCCTGTAACACCCTGCACTTCTGATTTGGGATCCTTGGCACACTTCTAAGGGTCACCTTCAACTCTAGGCTGAAGTTCTTGAGGGCAGGAACCATGCTTGTCTTGTTCTGGGCTGTATCCCTGCTGCCTGGCACACAGGAGAGGCTCAATAACTATTTTTAAAATGCTGTAAACAAATGACTAATAGTTATTGGCTTTTGTGTCAATCTCCTGTGCTGCGACTTCTACATGTTTTATTCATCTTGGCAGCCTCTATGTCTAGACCGGTACCTGGCACAAAGTATGCTATTAATATATGCTGGCTGAATTTAATTCTGAAATGGTGTGCTTTTCTAACTTTCTAACGGCAGCTTCGTCTTCTCGTAGCTTACCTGAAACTATCAGGAAGGATTAGAAGGTGGTTAAATGGTTAGGGAGAAGGGCAAGTAAGCCATTAGAAGAGAGGCAGAAATTCCAGCCTCAGAAAATTGCACGGATGTGAAAATGGAAAATGGATCGCTTATTTAACCTTCAGGCGGGTACCTATGTATGTGGCCAAATCCAACCAGTACTTTTATTTAACAGAGAATAAAAGCATTTGCCAATAACTGGTTGCTTGAAATTAAGCTATGGTGGAAAAAAATCACAACAGTGGTTGCCTCTGGGGGTGGGGATGGGGGATGACTGGGAAAGTACATGAGGAAACTTTTAGGGGATGACAATGTTCTATATTTAGTTCAAGGTTTATTCCATACTGATGTAGGCACTTGTCAAGATTCATCAAATGATGCACTTAGGTTTTTGCACATTTCATTTCATTGTAAATTTAACTCAAAAGGCAGATGAAAGCTCTGTCAACAAGTACTGAACTCTATTTAATAATATTCATAGTGTGATATGTGAAGGGTGAAGTGCACTGATGATTACAATTTGGTATGAAATGCATATAACAAAAAGAGATGGAGAAATGCATGAGAAAGCACACATGTAAGATATTAACTGTAGAATCTATGTGGTGGGCATATGATTGCTTACAATTCTCTCAATATTCCTGTATGTTTCAAATATTTCATTGAAAAAATGCTGGGGAAAATGGTTGCTTGGTTTTGTTTAGATGCAGAGTGAACTCCGGGAGTTGGTGATGGACAGGGAAGCCTGGCGTGCTGCAATTCATGGGGTCGCAAAGAGTCGGACACTACTCAGCGACTGAACTGAACTGATGTTAGCACCCAAAAGCACAGAGTTGTGAAAGGTTAGGATGGAGTAATGAAGAAATTCTAAAAATCTCAGGAAAATGCAAAGTTTTCATTTTCTGTGACACCTTCATTCAATCAATAAATATTTATGGAATTCATAGTACATAACAGCAACTCTTTTAGACACAATAAATGGAACAAATAAAAGTCTGGGTCTTCTTGGAATTTCTGATTTTCATCATAATTTCAAGGGGATTCTTCCCAAGATGGGAAGAAAGGGTGGTCAGGCAGAGGGGTTAGCAGCAGCTTTCTGTTCAGGCCTAAGGTCATCCCTTAAAGAGAACACCACCCCATGAGGACACAACGCGGATCAAGGCATTGTGAACTGGAATGGCCTGACCATCCATCTCAGGTAAGAGCATCTTTACTGAGACCACTTCTAGTTCATGGTGGGGCATCAGCATGCCTTCCAAAGTAGAAAGAAATCAGTGCCTTTCATTTTCTTAACTCACATTTCTTCTCTGGCAGAATGTACCATGTATAGTATATAGAATACCTGTATCTTGCAACTTTTTCAGACGTAACTACACCAGATACAAACTTATGTTTTGCTTTCTCCAGGGAAAGAGGCAGAGAACAGTGGCAAGGATTTTCACTACATGAATAACATTTCTTTAGACAAATGGAAGCCTATATTGGTTAAACCTGGTTGGTGCCAAAGCATGTGTAGTATTTTTCAGAATACAAAAAAATTATAATTAAAGAAAAAAAGTTGACAAACTATAATGGGAGTACCAACGGCATCAATTAACCACAGACTATATGGGGTATTCTGGAATGCACTTCAGGGGAGAGAGGGAACAAATGAAGAAAAATGTAATTATCAAAATAATAACCTACCTCCTGAGTAAAACTGTTTTTCTTAATAGATTCAGAGAAGTAGTCTTTCATATAAAACAATACGGGGGGAAATGGATGAAATGACATTAAGAAACAATACTCATTAGAATCGCGATTTCTGACATAAATGAATTAAATCAAAGTATTAATTTCTTAGTAAATTGCTTATTTTTGAAAAACGGTGCTTCTGTGCAACTATTTGGTATAAGCATATTTCAAATGAGAACTGCTGATGATGACTCATGAAAAATATAGAAGTTATGTGGAAATTTCCAATTTACAACACCCAAAGCTAGATTATATTCACTGAGGTAGCAAAATTGAAATAATGGCACCATGTTGGAGGTATCCATCCAAAAATCCATCAATATTTAGGCACCAACCTGTATTCTAAGCTAAGATGTGTACCATGAAAAGTCAATGGAAACCTCAGGAATTAATGAAAATATTCAGTTCAGTTGCTCAGTCGTGTCTGACTCTTTGTGACCCCATTGACTGCAGCACATCAGGCCTCCCTGTCCATCACAAACTCTTGGAATTTATTCAAACTCATGTCCATTGAGTCAGTGATGCAATCCAACCATCTCATCTTCTGTTGTCCCCTTCTACTCCAGCCTTCAGTCTTTCCCAGCATCAGGGTCTTTTCAAATGAGTCAGCTCTTCATATCAGGTGGCCAGAGTATTGGAGTTTCAGCTTAAGCATCAGTCCTTCCAATGAATATTCAGGACTGATTTCCTTTAGGATGGACTGGTTGGATCTCCTTGCAGTCCAAGGGACTCTCAAGAGTCTTCTCCAACACCACAGTTCAAAAGCATCCATTCTTCAGCCCTCAGCTTTCTTTATAGTCCAACTCTCACATCCATATATGACTACTGGAAAAACCATAGCCTTGACTAGATGGACCTTTGTTGGCAAAGTAATGTCTCTGCTTTTTAATATGCTATCTAGTCATAACTGGTCATAATTTTTCTCCCAAGGAGCAAGCAACTTTTAATTTCATGGCTGCAGTCATCATCTGCAGTGATTTTGGAGCCCCCCAAAATAAAGTTTCCCCATCTATTTGCCATGAAGTGATGAGACCAGATGCCATGATCTTAGTTTTCTCAATGTTGAGCTATAAGCCAACTTTTTCACTCTCCTCTTTCACTTTCATCTTTAGTCCTTCTTCACTTTCTGCCATAAGGGTGATGTCATCTACATATCTGAGGTTATTGATATTTCTCCCAGCAATCTTGATTCCAGCTTATGCTTCATCCAGCCCAGAGTTTGTCATGATGTACTCTGCATATAAGTTAAATAAGCAGGGTGACAATATACAGCCTTGACATACTCCTTTTCCTATTTGGAACCAGTCTGTTGTTCCATGTCCACTTCTAACTGTTGCTTCCTGACCTACAGACAGATTTCTCAAGAGGCAGGTCAGATGGTCTGGTATTCCCATCTCTTTCAGAATTTTCCACAGTTTATTGTGATCCACACAGTCAAAGGGTTTTGCATAGTCAATAAAGCAGAAATAGATGTTTTTCTGAAACTCTCTTGCTTTTTCAATAATCCAACGAATGTTGGCAATTTGATCTCTGGTTCCTCTGCCTTTTCTAAAACCAGCTTGAACATCTGGAAGTTCATGGTTCATACTGTTGAAGCCTGTCTTGGAGAATTTTGAAAATTACTTTGGTAGCATGTGAGATGAGTGCAATTGTGCGGTAGTTTGAGCATTCTTTGACACTGCCTTTCTTTGGGATTGGAGAAAACTGACCTTTCCCAGTCCTGCTCAAAATGAAAGTAAGCCAAAGCTTAAAACACTGATGTACACCATATGTGGAATTAATATAAAAATCAATTACTAATTGTCACAACTACTAATTGCAACAGCCTTATCTAACTCAATGAAACTAAGCCATGCCGTATGGGCCACCCAAGATGGCCAGGTCGTGTTGGAGAGATCTGACAGAATGTGGTCCACTGGAGAAGGGAATGGCAAACCACTTCAGTATTCTTGCCTCGAGAACCCCATGAACAGTATTAAAAGGCAAAAAGATAGAACACTGAAAGATGAACTCCCCAGGTCAGTAGGTACCCAATATGCTACTGGAGATTAGTGGAGAAATAACTCTAGAAAGAAGGAAGGGATGGAGCCAAAGCAAAAACAACACCCAGTTGTGAATGGGACTGGTGATAGAAGCAAGATTCAATGCTGTAAACAGCAATATTGCCTAGGAACCTGGAATGTTAGGTCCATGAATCAAGGCAAATTGATGGGAAGTGGTCAAACAGGAGATGACAAGAGTGAACATTGACATTCTAGGAATCAGTGAACTAAGATGGACTGGGATGGGTGAATTTAACTCAGATGACCATTATATCTATTACTGTGGGCAGGAATCCTTTAGAAGAAATGGAGTAGCCATCATAGTCAACAAAAAATCCGAAATGCAGTACTTGAATGCAATCTCAAAAACGACAGAATGATCTCTGTTCGTTTCCAAGGCAAACCATTCAATATCACAGTAATCCAAGTCTATGCCCCAACCAGTAACGCTGAAGAAGCTGAAGTTGAACTGTTCTATGAAGACCTACAAGACCTTCTAGAACTAACATCCAAAAAAAATGTCCTTTTCATTATAGGGGACTGGAATGCAAAAGTAGGAAGTCAAGAAACACCTGGAGTAACAGGCAAATTTGGCCTTGGAATACTGAATGAAGCAGGGCAAAGGCTAATAGAGTTCTGCCAAGAGAACACACTGGTCATAGCAAACACCCTCTTCCAACAACACAAGAGAAGACTCTACACATGGACATCACCAGATAGTCGACATCAAAATCAGACTGATTACATTCTTTGCAGCCAAAGATGGAGAAGCTCTATACAGTCAGCAAAAACAAGACTGGGAGTTGACTGTGGCTCAGATCATGAACTCCAGACTGAAATTGAAGAAAGTGGAGAAAACCACTAGACCATTCAGGTATGACCTAAATCAAATCCCTTATGATTATACAGTAGAAGTGAGAAATAGATTTAAGGGGCTAGACCTGATAGAGTGCCTGATGAACTATGGATGGAGATTCGTGCCATTGTACAGGAGACAGGAATCAAGACCATCCCCAAGAAAAAGAAATGCAAAAAAGCAAAATGGCTGAGGAGACTTTACAAATAGCTGTGAAAAGAAGGGAAGCAAAAAAGCAAAGGAGAAAAGGAAAGATTTACCCATCTGAATGCAGAGTTCCAAAGAATAGCAAGGAGAGATGAGAAAGCCTTCCTGGGTGATCAATGCAAAGAAATAGAGGAAAACAACAAAATGGGAAAGACTAGAGATCTTTTCAAGAAAATTAGAGATATCAAGGGAACATTTCATGCAAAGATGGGCTCAATAAAGGACAGAAATGGTAGGAACCTAACAGAAGCAGAAGATATTAAGAAAAGGTGGCAAGAATACACAGAAGAACTGTACAAAAAAGATCTTCACGACCCAGATAATCACAATGGTGTGATCATTAACCAAAGCCAGACATCCTGGAATGTGAAGTCAAGTTGGCCTTAGGAAGCATCACTACAAACAAAGCTAGTGGAGGTGATGGAATTCCAGTAGAGCTATTTCAAATCCTGAAACATGATTCTGTGAAAGTTTTGCACTCAATATGCCAGCAAATTTGGAAAACTCAGCAGTGGCCACAGGACTGGAAAAGGTCAATTTTCATTCCAATCCCAAAGAAAGGCAACGCCAAAGAATGCTCAAACTACCGCACAATTGCACTCATCTCACACGCTAGTAAAGTAATGCTCAAAATTCTCCAAGCCAAGCTTCAGCAATACGTGAACCGTGAACTTCCAGACATTCAAGCTGGCTTTAGAAAAGGCAGAAGAACCAGAGATCAAATTACCAACATTGATGGATCATCAAAAATGCAAGACAGTTTCAGAAAAACATCTATTTCTGCTTTCTTGACTATGCCAAAGCCTTTGACTGTGTGGATCACAATAAACTGTGGAAAATTCTGAAAGAGATGGGAATACCAGACCACCTGACCTGCCTCTTGAGTAATCTGTATGCAGGTCAGGAAGCAACAGTTAGAACTGGACATGGAACAACAGACTGGTTCCAAATAGGAAAAGGAGTACGTCAAGGCTGTATATTGTCACCCTGCTTATTTAACTTATATGCAGAGTACATCATGAGAAACTCTGGGCTGGAGGAAGCACAAGCTGGAATCAAGATTGCCGGGAGAAATTCAATAACCTCAGATATGCAGATGACACCACCCTTATGGCAGAAAGTGAAGAAGAAATTAAGAGCCTCTTGATGAAAGTGAAAGTGGAGAGTGAAAAAGTTGGCTTAAAGCTCAACATTCAGAAAACTAAGATCATGGCATCTGGTCTCATCACTTCATGGCAGACAGAATGGGAAACAGTGGAAACAGTGGCTGACTTTATTTTGGGGGGCTCCAAAATCACTGCAGATGGTGACTGCAGCCATTGAATTAAAGACGCTTACTCCTTGGAAGGAAAGTTATGACCAACCTAGATAGCATGTTAAAAAGCAGAGACATTACTTTGCCAACAAAGGTCCGTCTAGTCAAGGCTATGATTTTTCCAGTGGTCATATATGGATGTCAGATTTGGACTATAAAGAAAGCTGAGCACCGAAGAATTGATGCTTTTGAACTGTGGTGTTGGAGAAGACTCTTGAGAGTCCCTTGGACTGCAAGGAGATCCAACCAGTCCATCCTAAAGGAGATCAGTCCTGGGTGTTCACTGGAAGGACTGATGCTGAAGCTGAAACTCCAATACTTTGGCCACCTGATGCGAAGAGCTGACTCACTGAAAAGCCCTGATGCTGGGAAAGATTGAGGGCAGGAGGAGAAGGGGCGACAGAGGATGAGATGGTTGGATGGCATCATCGACTCAATGGACATGGGTTAGGGTGGACTCCGGGAATTGGTGATGGCAGGGAGGCCTGCCATACTGAGGTGTGTGGGGTCACAAAGAGTCGGACAGGACTGAGCATCTGAACGGAATTGTCACAAATTTAGAAGTCTTTTTTCTAGAGCTCAGTTTTATTTAAATAGCTAACAGATGATTCGTTTAGTATAATCATAACCATTTCTTTTATGTTCCTAAAACAATTGGGTTTAGTTAATCCCTTGAAAACCAATCATGAATTTAGTTCAATTGTTTAGCATTGTGTAACAAATGCAAATAAGCAGCTTACAGCAATGTGTGCTTTCTATAAAGCCCTCTGCTGTGCCCATGGACTCTGTCAGAGGCAGCAGAAGAGTTTCTGATGCCTGAATACAACCGCTAAACCTCCATGGAAATAATGGGCTGCTGATTAAATTTCTGCACATGTTAGCCTGCAAATTAATACACAAATTGGGTTGACAATTAGAAATACTATAAATAACATGTTTAATTTGATAGCCTGGCTATTGTAATAAATTGAACAACTGTTTCTCCCTCTTGCTATATTCATTTTCACCTCAGGGTTAAGTGATACTGGCCAAAGAGATACTGGAACAGGAGGCATCTGCAGAAGGCTAAAGTGTGAAATTAATTTTCCTTGCACCAGCTTTATTCCCGTTGACATAAAGGATCCACAAAAAACACTTCACATTAGGAAATCTCCTATTCTCTTTATACTAATTTTTTTTTTTTTTTGGTATCATTAAACCAAGCTAAGCTCTGTGAGAATACAGGGGTAAAGATGTCTAGTCAGGTAACGTTCATTAAGACCTTTTCAGTAACTGCTCAGGTACTGTGACCTACATTGTTTCACTAAACCTCACAAGAATCACTTGAAGTAGATATCATGATCTCTATTTCACACTTGAGGAAACTCAGAGTTGCTAAGGAACTTGCCCAAGCACAGACAAGTTGTACTGGCCAAAGTATAGTTTAATCTGGGCTACACACCATGGAGTCCACATTCTTTCTCCTGCCACAATAGTGATTCTAATTCTAATTCTTTCTAAGCCATGAAACTGTCTTTGCACATGCACAGCTCAATGAAAATTGGAATTGATTAATATCTAAGTGAGTATCTCGTGAGACTACTTTTATGTTCCAAAAATCAAGAGCCTGCTCACAGTAATGTAACATGTCAGGAAAAAGGTAATGTACTTCTCCAACTCTGACAGTGTGGGGAATCTGACCCAATAAGCAGACGTGGGATTTGGATGATATGTCAACACTAGGACATCTTGGGGATTTCATCATCACTGCTGTTACTATGAACAGAAGTGCTAAGTAAAGGAGTCTCTAAAGCTGATGCAGATAAAACACCACACTACATAAAAATGATGAATTTACCAATCATATTTGAAAGTTAAGACTTTTTCTTAGACAGATGACAATGAAAGTTTTATTTGAAAATAACCATTATATATTAAGTGATACTCTGATGCTATATCCTATTGTTCAGTCAACTAAATACAGAAAACTGTCTCTGCAGATTTCTATGAGCAATGCTTTTAACTGACTCTCGTCCACACATATGGCCTAAGGCCAGTTGATGCCATGATTCTAACAAGAGGCTGCTTCAAAATTCTTGAATATATTTGATAAGTCTTCAAAAAAATCAGTGTGAAATTCTGTTCAGTGTAGGTTTGATAAAGTAATATTTAAAAACTGTGATCATGTGACTAGTATAAACAGTGACACTAGTAAACAGAATGCCCTGTATTCTGAACATCAAAGCGGAGAGAATTTTCTGTGTATAAAAATTTTTGATGGAAAAAAAATCAGCTTATTATAAAGTTCTACATAAAACTATCAAAATAATGACATGCAGATAAAATACTTAGATATATTTTAGAAGGGCTTCCCTGGTGGCTCAGACGGTAAAGAATCTGCCTTTCTTTAAATTTTAGAATCCCAAATAAAAAATATATTGTTATCAAAAGGTAATTTAGAAAATACTGTCTAGTCCAAATAAAACTAAAACTTACATGTTTTCTCAAAGAAAGTTAAATGTTTAGAAACATCCATCATGTGGACAGCAAATCAGTTAATGCAATTCAAATGAATTTATGAAAATGCCAAAGGATATTTTTCTTTTGATTCTTGGGTACTTATAAAAATTATAAATCAGGATGGCCAAATTTATCTCTTCTAGATTACTATACTTTTATATTGTATACTACCAGAAGGTCTCAAATATTGGCCAATTAAACCACCTTTCAAAATACAGGAGAAACATTTAGGATAATTATTTATAAATTTGTTTTAGCAACCCATTTTTCTAATGACTTTAGGGCTTTGGAAAAATAACCAAATGCTACTGAATTACAGGGAACACATATCAGAGATCATTAAAAGAAACTCCACAAAATAAAAAATCTACTTCCTTACAAGTTATATAATGTGCTACAAAGCTGGCCAGAAACGGAGACCCATGAACTAAATTCAAATTCTGCCAATAATGACCGTAGATTAAATAGGCTTCTGTTCCTTTCTAGATAAAATCAGCGTATTGTGGGCTCAGTGATGGTACACGAAGGAGTGCTAAATTAAACAGTTTCCAAGATGGTATCCAAGGTCATACACAGTTGCAAGATTTTTTTAATCAGTCCTGCCCATCATCAGACACGGAAGAAAATCTCTGACTGTGGAGTTGGCAGAGAGGCACCTCGCTAGTGAAACAACTACTAAGGATGTCATTCCTGAAGGCAAACAGGCTCCTTGCATTTCTGCCCACAACCCTCTCTGCTACTCCCAAGCACAGGTCTCCAGTCACTGCAGGAATACAAGGACAGTGCATGGCTGCAAACACAGATGTGCAGTCCTGGTTCCTGGCGACAACTACCCACAAGGACCAGCACAGAATCCTGAGCAGCAGACACTCGCTGGTGTTGGGCGGAGAGGTGTGCACACCTCATCCACGTTCTACTCTTCCCAGTGAATGGTCTTCCTTCACTCCCCACTTTTATATGATTCATGCCAAGAGGAAATTCTTGTAAATAAGCTGTAAAATAGGACCATCAGATACATGGGGTCACCCTGGCTGAAGGAGAACCTAGTGGTCTGGTGCCCTACAAAGAAGTCCAACGGGAACTTGGGGCCAAGGAGTTGGGGGAAGTCCCCCGAGATGCACTGTGAGATCCTGAAGTGGAGCTTTCTGAGCTATGGATTAGAAGGGCTATATTGATTTAGAATAACTTAATGTGAAGGAACTTCCAGAGGATTTTGCCAAAACATATTTTAAAGGAATTTAAATAAAACATCTGCAGTGATCCTTCAGCCTCATAGAATGTATATAATAAACTAAGAGCCAACCTCTCAGTTTAAATGAGAAAACTTAAGTCCCGAGAGCTTTGAGGACATTCCCCAGGATCCTCATCTCCTAAGCCCACTCAAGAGTAAACAGAAGGAAATTAAATGCTCTTCCCAGAGATGACAGATGACAGAGATCACTTTATACTCCTCAGATACTATTGAGGTATCAAGAAAAATCTTTGTCAAATTATCTGACTCTCTTCACTACATGTAAATTTCCAAATGCTTCCATTTATAATATTTATGTTCCAATTCTTTACAAATACTACAAAAATCTTAAGACTTATACAATGTTGAGTCTTATCCTGGTAAGTGTCAAATCACTGAAATACACCAGTTTCTAAAAAGATGTAAAGAGTCTTCGTCTAAACAGAAGACTAAGATTTCAATAAACTGTGATGCTGTGGTAAAGAGCCCGCCTGCCAATGCAGGAGACATAAGAGATGTGGGTTCTATCCCTGGGTTGGGAAGATCCCCTGGAGGAGGGCATAGCTACCCATTCCAGTATTCTTGCCTGGAAAATCTCATGGACAGAGGAGCCTGGAGGGCTACAGTCCATGGGGTCGCCAAGAGTTGGACACGACTGATTCATTGATTGCAAAAGGCTGGATTTGAGGCAAGCTCAGTATGGACTCTATAAGGACTAAAGAGTAGCAAGGAAGAAGCCTGCAGCATCAGAGTGAGGCAGAGGATGTGAGTTCTGCCTCCAGCACAAACTAGCTGTGTGATTTGGGGCAAGTTACTAAACCTCTCTGAACTTAGGTTTCCCTATCAATAAAAGAGAAGTAGTATTAATGCCATCATAATAATCTGAAAATAACTCAGTAATCATGCAAAGTCCTGTGTAAATGTTGATTAGAGGTGACCTATTATAATTACATTACTGACATTTGTCAATTTATTTCTCACAACAATTTTAACAGAAGGAACTATGGAACAATGTTTACAGTGATGGAAATGGGAGTCTTGAGAGGTAAAGTAATTTTCCAAGGGTACTCATGGTGCAACTTGATCTGTAATATCGTAAGTGCCATACAAGCAGAACCCAGGAAAGGAGAAACCAGTGTTGCCAAATCCAAAACAGAGAGATGTCACACGAATATGCCCAATGTAACAGCCAGAGCCAAATACGTAGTCCATAAACGGTGAGTATGAGTGACAGGACTGCACCTGAACATTTCTACAACTCAAACTGCGCAAGGATGCGGACTGACAGGCAAGGTCAACGGGTCTGACTTAAATAATTACTGATGTTTAACAGAAAGAGGCTTAACTGTTTTTACAGCCCAAACTGCATTTGCTGTGTAAGAAACAGTATCTGAGTAGACTGAATTTCTCAACAGGCTTTCCTAAGCACCTTCAAGGCCAGGGAATAAAGCAAGGTTCAGGGTAGAAAAAACTATTGCTATTCTGTATTTTTCCCTACCTCAGAAATAAAATATGGCTACAGTGTAATCATTTTATAAGCAATATTTTTTTTTTCTTCTGGTCTGAGAACAGATTACACACCCTGTGCTTAAGGTCTTGGGATGTCTTTGTTTTTCATTTTTATCAGCCCTCCATTAAAAGAACTGTTGCATCTACAAGAAATAGGATGGCAATTTTAAATAGACTATTATCTTACGTTTTTGAACACTAAAAGTCTATGCATAACTGCTCTAAACTATAGCATGAGATAAGCAACATTACGCTCACTGTATTGAAGAGACATTGTACGGAAAAGACAGGTCTATTTTTCCCTAGGGAATTAACAATGATGTAGAGGTTTTAGGAAGCTATATTCAGTCAGACTACTTTGATTTAGCTACAAGAATGTTACTGTCTGTGTAAAGGAGAGAGTTTAAGTTAGTTATGAGTCTTACATCTATAAGTCAGTACAAAATATTTTACATCATGATTAAAATATAATAGGACAGAGTAAAACCATAGTATAATAAAAGTTTTGTATTGATCTTCATGTTTTATTACTATAATTTCTGCTGTTTTTAGACAGGTGATGAGTCTCATTGTATCATCATGTATTTTGGATGGCAGGTACCCAGTGCAAAGATGGGAGACTTCAGAGAATCATTACTCCATGTTTTTAACTTATTTATAGTACAGGTGGCTTGAAAAGATTAAATAAACACCAATCGATTATTTAGTATTGGCTGCAAGAATATAAAGTGGTAAGAGAATGCTGGGACACAGCACAGGCTGACCTCATTTTATTATGGTCTGCTTTGTTGTGCTTCACAGATATTGCATGTGTTTATAAATTGGAAGTCTGTGGCAACCCTGTATCAATCAAATCTATTAGTACCATTCTTCAACAGCATTTGGAGACTTCATGTCTCGGTGTTATATTTTGGCTAATCTCACAATATTTCAAACTTTCTCATTATTATATTTGATAGGTGATCTGTGAGTATTTCTGCTTTATTGACTATGCTAAAGCCTTTGACTGTGTGGATCACAATAAACTGTGGAAAATTCTGAAAGAGATGGGAATACCAGACCACCTGACCTGCCTCTTAAGAAATCTGTATGCAGGTCAGGAAGCAACAGTTAGAACTGGACATGGAACAACAGACTGGTTCCAAATAGGAAAAGGAGTACGTCAAGGCTGTATACTGTCACCCTGCTTATTTAACTTATATGCAGAGTACATCATGAGAAACGCTGGACTGGAAGAAACACAAGCTGAAATCAAGATTGCCAGGAGAAATATCAATATCCTCAGATATGCAGATGACACCACCCTTATGGCAGAAAGTGAAGAGGAACTAAAAAGCCTCTTGATGAAAGTAAAAGAGGAGAGTGAAAAAGTTGGCTTAAAGCTCAACATTCAGAAAACTAAGATCATGGCATCCGGTCCCGTCACTTCATGGGAAAGAGATGGGGAAACAGTGGAAACAGTGTCAGACTTTATTTTTCTGGGCTCCAAAATCACTGCAGATGGTGACTGCAGCCATGAAATTAAAAGACGCTTACTCCTTGGAAGGAAAGTTATGACCAACCTAGATAGCATATTCAAAAGCAGAGACATTACTTTGCCAACAAAGGTCCGTCTAGTTAAGGCTATGGTTTTTCCTATGGTCATGTATGGATGTGAGAGTTGGACTGCGAAGAAGGCTGAGTGCTGAAGAATTGATGCTTTTGAACTGTGGTGTTGGAGAAGATTCTTGAGAGTCCCTTGGACTTCAAGGAGATCCAACCAGTCCATTCTGAAGGAGATCAGTCCTGGGATTTCTTTGGAAGGAATGATGCTAAAGCTGAAACTCCAGTACTTTGGCCACCTCATGCGAAGAGTTGACTCATTGGAAAAGACTCTGATGCTGGGAGGGACTGGGGGCAAGAGGAGAAGGGACGACAGAGGATGAGATGGCTGGATGGCATCACTGACTCGATGGACATGAGTCTGAGTGAACTCCGGGAGTTGGTGATGGACAGGGAGACCTGGTGTGCTGCGATTCATGGGGTCGCAAAGAATCAGACACAACTGAGCGACTGATCTGATCTGATCTGAGATCAGTGATATCTGATGTTACTACTGTAACTGTTTTGGGGGAGCCACGAATCTCGCCCACATGACAATGAACTTGATAAACTGTTGACTGCTCTGTCAACCAGGCACTCCCCCGTCTCTCTTTCCTTGGGCCTCCCTATTTCCTGAGACACAAAAATATTGGTATCAGGACAATTAATAACCCTAAAATGGCCCCTAAGCATTGAACTGAAAGGAAGAGACACACTCTAAATAAAAAACTAGAAATGACTGAGCTTAGTGAGGAAGTTCACGTGGAAAGCTAGGTCTCGTTGCACCAAACAGCTGAGTTGTGTATACAAAGGAAATGTTCTTGAAGGAAATTAGAAGTGCCACTGCAATGAACACACAAAGAGAAACAGCATTACTGTCGATATGGAGAAGGTTTCAGTGCTCTGAATAAAGGTCATATCAGACACAATATCCTGTTAAGCCAAATCCAGAGGAAGACCCTAACTCTCTTCACTTGTATGAAGGCTGTGAGAGGTGAGGCAGCTATAGAAGAAAAGTCTGAAGCTAGCACAGGCTAGGTCATGAGGTTTTAGGTAAGAAGCCATCTCCATAACATAAAAGTGCAAGGTGAAGCAACAAGTGCTGACATAGAGGCTGTAGCAAGTTATCCAGAAGATCTAGCTCAGACAATTAATAAGAGTGGTTACACCAACCACCAAATTTTCAACATAGATTAAACAGCCTTACATTGGAAGAAGCCATCTAGGACTTTCATAGCTATAGAGAAGTCCATGCCTGGCTCCAAAGCTTCAAAGGATAGGCTGATTGTCTTGGCTAGGGGCTAACTCAGTTGGTAACTTTAAGATGAAGCCAATGCTCAATTACCATTCTCAGAATCCTATGGCCTTAAGTATTAGGCTCAATTACTCTGTGTGTGCTCTATAAATTAACCAAAAAAAGCACAGATAAGAGTACATCTATTTACAACCTGGTTTACTGAATATTTTAAGCCTACTATTGAGACTTACTCCCCAGAAAAAGATTCCTTTCAAAATATTCCTCTTCATTGATAAGGTACCTGGTCACCCAAGAGCTATGATGGAGATATACAATGAGATTAATGTTGTTTTCACATCTGCTAACACACATCCATGAATTAGCCTATGGATCAAGGACTAATTTTGAATTTCAAGTCTTATTATTTAAGAAATACATTTTGTAAGGCTATAACTACAATATAGTGATTCCTCTGAGGAAGAAGGCTTGGTAACTGTAAAAATAATCTCCAAATTTTCATGAAAATACAAGACTCCGAAATAGTCAAAACAATCTGAAGAAAGAAAAACAACACTGGAGTCATCATGCTTCCTGATTTCAAATCATATCACAAAGCTGTGACAATCAAAACAGTATGATATGGAACAAAACACACACACAGATCAATGGAACAGAATAAAAATCCTAAAAATGAACCCACACTTACAAGGGCTATTAGTCTATGAAAAGGAGGGAAGAATATACAATGTGGGAAAAGACAGCTTTTTCAATAAATGGTATTGGGAAAACTGGACAGCTACATGCAAAAGAATTGAACTGCATTACTTTCTCACACCATACACAGACACAAAAATTAAAAATGGATTAAAGACTTAAATAAGTAGGAACTAAAACTCCAGAAAGAATGAAGGGATGGAGACAAAGCAAAAACAATACCCAGCTGTGGATGTGACTGGTGATAGAAGCAAGGTCCGATGCTGTAAAGAGCAATGTTGCATAGGAACCTGGAATGTTAGGTCCATGAATCAAGGCAAATTGGAAGTGGTCAAACAGGAGATGGCAAGAGTGAACATCAACATTCTAGGAATCAGCAAACTAAAATGGACTGCAATGGGTGAATTTAACTCAGATGACCATTATATCTACTACTGCAGGCAGGAATCCCTTAGAAGAAATGGAGTAGCCATCATGGTCAACAAAGGGTCCGATATGCAGTACTTGGATGCAATCTCAAAAATGACAGAATGATCTCTGTTCGTTTCCAAGGCAAACCATTCAATATCACAGTAATCCAAGTCTATGCCCCAACCAGTAATGCTGAAGAAGCTGAAGTTGAATGGTTCTATGAAGACCTACAAGACCTTTTAGAATTAACACCCAAAAAAGATGTCCTTTTCATTATAGGGGACTGGAATGCAAAAGTAGGAAGTCAAGAAACACCTGGAGTAACAGGCAAATTTGGCCTTGGAATACTGAATGAAGCAGGGCAAAGGCTAATAGAGTTTTGTCAAGAGAATGCACTGGTCATAGCAAACACCCTCTTCCAACAACACAAGAGAAGACTCTACACATGGACATCACCAGATGGTCAACACTAAAGTCAGACTGATTATATTCTTTGCAGCCAAAGATGGAGAAGCTCTATAAAGTCAGCAAAAAAAAGACCAGGAGCTGACTGTGGCTCAGATCATGAACTCCTTATTGCCAAATTCAGACTTAAATTGAAGAAAGTAGGGAAAACCACTAGATCATTCAGGTATGACCTAAATCAAATCCCTTATGATTATACAGTAGAAGTGAGAAATAGATTTAAGGGACTAGATCTTATAGAGTGCCTGAAGAACTATGGAATGAGGTTCGTGACACTGTGCGGGAAACAGGGATCAAGACCATCCCTATGAAAAAGAAATGCAAAAAAGCAAAATGGCTGTCTGGGGAGGTCTTACAAATAGCTGTGAAAAGAAGAGAAGCGAAAAGCAAAGGAGAAAAGGAAAGATATAAACATCTGAATGCAGAGTTCTAAAGAATAGCAAGAAGAGATAAGAAAGCCTTCTTCAGTGATCAATGCAAAGACATAGAGGAAAACAACAGAATGGGAAAGACTAGAGATCTCTTCAAGAAAATTAGAGATACCAAGGGAACATTTCATGAAAAGATGGGCTCAATAAAGGACAGAAATGATATGGACATAACAGAAGCAGAAGATATTAAGAAGAGGTGGCAAGAATACACAGAAGAACTGTACAAAAAAGATCTTCATGACCAAGATAATCACGATGGTGTGATCACTGACCCAGAGCCAGACATCCTGGAATGTGAAGTCAAGTTGGCCTTAGAAAGCATCACTAGGAACAAAGCTAGTGGAAGTGATGGAATTCCAGTGGAGCTCTTTCAAATCCTGAAAGATGATACTGTAAAAGTGCTGCACTCAATATGCCAGCAAATTTGGAAAACTCAGCAGTGGCCATAGGACTGGAAAAGGTCAGTTTTCATTCCAATCCCAAAGAAAGGCAATGTCAAAGAGTGCTCAAACTACCACACAATTGCACTCATCTCACATGCTACCAAAGTAATGCTCAAAATTCTCCAAGCCAGGCTTCAGCAATACGTGAACCATTAACTTCCACATGCTCAAGGTGGTTTTAAAAAAGGCAGAGGAACCAGAGATCAAATTGCCAACATCCGCTGGATCATGGAAAAAGCAAGAGAGTTCCAGAAAAACATCTATTTCTGCTTTATTGACTATGCCAAAGCCTTTGACTGTGTGGATCACAATAAACTGTGGAAAATTCTGAAAGAGATGGGAATACCAGACCACCTGACTTGCCTCTTGAGAAACCTATATGCAGGTCAGGAAGCAACAGTTAGAACTGGACATGGAACCACAGACTGGTTCCAAATAGGGAAAGGAGTACGTCAAGGCTGTACTTGTCACCCTGCTTATTTAACTTATATGCAGTGTACATCATGAGAAATGCTGGGCTGGAAGAAGCACAAGCTGGAATCAAGATTGTCGGGAGAAATATGGATAACCTCAGATATGCAGATGACACCACCCTTATGGCAGAAAGTGAAGAGGAAAAAAGCCTCTTGATGAAAGTGAAAGAGGAGAGTGAAAAAGTGGGCTTAAAGCTCAACGTTCAGAAAACTAAGATCATGGCATCTGGTCCCATCACTTCATGGGAAAGAGATGGGGAAACAGTGGAAACAGTGCCAGACTTTATTTTTTGGGGCTCTAAAATCACTGCAGATGGTGACTGCAGCCATGAAATTAAAAGACTCTTACTCCTTGGAAGGAAAGTTATGACCAACCTAGATAGCATATTCAAAAGCAGAGACATTACTTTGCCAACAAAGGTCCATCTAGTCAAGGCTATGGCATTTCCAGTGGTCATGTACGGATGTGAGAGTTGGGACTGTGAAGAAAGCTAAGCGCTGAAGAATTGATGTTTTTGAGCTGTGGTGTTGGAGAAGACTCTTGAGAGTCCCTTGGACTGCAAGGAGATCCAACCAGTCCATTCTAAAGGAGATCGGTCCTGGGTGTTCTTTGGAAGGAATGATGCTAAAGCTGAAACTCCAGTATTTTGGCCACCTCATGCTAAGAGTTGACTCATTGGCAAAGACTCTGATGCTGGGAGGGATTGGCGGCAGGAGGAGAAGGGAGGATGAGATGGCTGGATGGCATCACTGACTCGATGGACGTGAATTTGAGTGAACTGCCAGAGCTGGTGATGGACAGGGAGGCCTGGCATGCTGCAATTCACGGGGTTGCAAGGAGTGGGACACGACTGAGCGACTGAACTGATCTGAAAATCATGAAACTTCTAAAAGAAAACATATGCAATAAGCCCATTGATATCAATCTTAGTAATATTTTGGAGGTATATGTCTCCTCAGGCCAGGAAACAAAAGCAAAAATAAACAAATTTGATTTAATATAACTAAGAAGTTTTTGTACAGCAAAGGAAACTATTAACAAAACAAAAATGCCACTTATTGAATGGGAGGAGAAATCTGCAAACAATATATCTGGTAAGGGGTTAATATCCAAAATACACACAATATATACAAATAAGTCATACAATTAAACATCAAAAAATACAAACCAACTGATTAAAAAATGAGCAGGTGATCTGAATGGATATTTTTTTCAAAGAAGACATACAGATGGCAACAGGCACATCAAAAGATGTTTAACAGCACTAATTATCAGGTAAATGCAAATCAAAACCACAATGAGATACCATTTCACACCTGTTAGAATGGCTATTGCCAAAAAGAAAAAGTATTGGCAAGCATGTGGCAAAAAGGAAACCTCTGGGCACTGCTGGTGGGAAGGTAAACTGGTGCAGCTAGTATGCTGAATGGTACAGAGAGTCCTCAAAAATTGAAAAAAACACAACTACCACATTACCAGCAATTCCACTTCAGCCAAGTATCCAGTCAAAGAAAATGAAAAGCTAACTAGAAAAGATAAATGCACCCTTATGTTCACTGCAGCATTATTTAACAATAGGCAAGATACGGGGCAACTCAAGCAACCATCAACAGATGAACGGATAAAGATGTGATACACACATATTCACACACACATCAGAATACTATTCAGCCAAAAAGAAAGAAATCTTGCCTTTGCAACAAAATGGATGGACCTAGAGGATATTATGCTAAGTGAAATAAGTCAAACAAATCCTGCTTATATGTGAAATCTAAAACACAAAACAAATGAACAAACCTAACAATGGTCATAGATACAAACAGCTGTTTGCCAGAAGGGAAAGTGTTAGGGGGAGCAAAGAAGTAGGTGAGAGAAATTAAGAGGTTCAAACTTCCAGCTGCAAAATAAATGAGTCACTGGAATGAAATGTAATGCAGGAATACTTTCAGTCAAAAACTATGTAATATCTTTTTATCTGTGATACATTGTAACTAGATTTATCAGAGTGATCAATTTGAGATGCATAGAAGTAGTGAATTATTGTGCTGTGTAACAGAAACTAACATAATGTGGTAGACAATTATATTTCAAAAACAAACTCATAGAAAAAGAGATGAAATTTGTGGTTATCAGATGTGGCGGTTGGGGGGGGGGTGCGCATTTGATGAAGGCAGTCAAAAGGTAAACTTCAAGTTAAAAGACACAAATGAGAATTAGAAATGTAATGTACAGTGTGATAAATATAATTCACACTGTTGTATATTTGAAAGTTGTTGAGATAAACCCTAAGCATTCTCATCACAAGAAAGAGAATTTTATTTTTTAAATTTTTTATGTATCTATATGAGATAATTGATGTTTACTAAACTTATTGTGACAATCATTCATGATGTATATAGGTCAAATCATGCTGTATACCTTAAACTTATAGGGGCCTATGTCAATTACGGGGCTTCCAGGTGGTACCAGTGGTAAAGAACCCACCTGCTAATGCTAGAGATATAAGAGACATAGGTTCAGTCCCTGGTTTGGGAAGATCCCCTGGAGGAGGGCATGGCAACCCACTCCAGTATTGCCTGGAGAATCCCCATGGACAGAGAAGCCTGGCAGGCTACAGCCCATGGGGTCACAGAGTTGGACATGACTGAAGTGACTTAACATGTGTCAATTATACCTCAATAAAAATGGAAGGAAAAAAGAATTCTCATCAAAAAAAAAAAAAGACATACATTTTTAAGGCTATAACTGCCATAGGCAGTGATTCTGCTCATGGATCTGGGCAGAGTCAACTGCAAGCATTCTAGAAAATATTTACCACTCCAGATGTCATTAAGAACATCAGAGATTCATGGGAAGAGGCCAAAATACCAACATTAACAGGAGTTTGGAAGAACTTGATTCCAGCTGTCATGGATGACTTACTTTCAGCAGAGGAAGGAACTACAGATATGGTGGCAGTACTAAAAAAAAGTAGAATTTGATTGATATGGAGCCCGAAGATGTGACTGGATTGGTGCAATATCATGATAAAACTTAACAGATGAGGAATCACTTTTATGGATCTGCAAAGAAAGTGGTTTGCTGAGATGGCATCTACTCCTGGTGAAGATGTTGTGAAGATTGTTGAAATGACAAGAAAAGATTTAGAATATAACATAAACAGCTGATAAAGCAGTGGCAGGGACTTTGAGAAGATGTAACATTTTAACAGAAGTTCTACTGTGGATAAAATTCTATCAAACAGCATCGCATGCTGTAGAGAAATTGTTCATGAAAGGAAGAGTCAATAGATGCAAACTTCATTGTTGTCTTGTTTGAAGAAATTACCACAGACACCCCAAACTTTAGCAACTACCACTCTGGTGGTTCAGATGGTAAAGAATCCGCCCGCAGTGAGGGAGACCTGGGCTTGATCCCTGGGTAGGGAAGTTCCCGTGGAGAAGGGAACGGCTATCCACTCCAGTATTCTGGCCTGGAGAATTACATGGACAGAGGAGCCTGGTGGGCTACAGTCCATGGGGTCGCAAAGAGTTGTACATGACTGAGCAACTTTCACTTTTCACCCTGATCAGCCAGCAGCTGTCAACATCGAGGTAAGACCCTCCATCAGCAAAAAGCCTGTGACTTGCTGAAGGCTTAGATGACAGCTAGCGTTTTTCAGTCATGAAGTATTTTTTAATTAAGGCATGTACACTTTTTTTAGACATAATGCTATTGTAGAATTAAGACTATGGTATAGTGCAAATGAAACTTTCACAGGCACTGAAACAAAAAAATGTATATGACTGACTTTATTTCTATATTCCCTTTATTGTGGTTGTCTGCAACTGAACCCACAGTATCTCCAAGGTAAGCCTGTAGCTCCTCTTTAAACAACAACTATTATTATCAATAAAAACACCTCCCTCCTCCCATTCTTCCTTTTTTTTTCTTTTTTTTTTTTTTAATCTTCTTGAGTTGGGAAGTGGCTGGGAGGGAAGTGTAAGGCTTAGAATTGACCGTGGGACTAGAGCCACAGTACCTAGCTTAAATCTTACCTTCAAGGCTTACTTACTGTGTGACCTTGGGCTTTTACCTTTCGGTGCCTGTTTTCTCATATGTAAAATAAGGATGAATCCTTCAGGGTGAGTGAAGGGAAGACTGAATTTACACGTACGAGTGCTCAAGATGAGCAATGAATCCTGGTCCTCTCCTTACCCTGAGAGTCTCCTTTGACAGGTCCATCTAGACCTATTAAACATGTCTTTCCTTCTCATCCTACCAAGCCCTGGAGGGTTGGAACCCAGTCTTTATTTTACCAACTTTAAAATGCCAATTTTATAGTATACATCTAGCACATAGGAGCTTTTCAAAAAACAGAATTCTAAACTTAACTGGTCCCATAAATACTTGGTATGGTTCAAAAGAGTGGGGACCAGAGACTGCCCCACGGGGCTACCCTTTATGTAGTTCATCTGAAAAAGGATGGAGGTCCTTCATAAAAAAGTCTGGACTACAGTCCTGCATTTATACTTTGCTTTTTGGTGTTAATGTTTAATTTTGTTGTGGCTGTTTTTAACCATGCCTCCCCACTGGACTATAAGCTCCAGAAGAGCAGGGTTCTAAAACAAACACAGAAGTCGGCTTTCTTCCACTTGCCCCTCCAGCTCCCTTCTCTACCTTCTCTCTCCTCAGCCAGGAGGCTGATGTGTAGAAATTCCATCAGTGAGTCTCCTCATCTTCCAGCTCCCTGTGATGTGTGGAGCCTGGGAACCACAGCAAGAGACCAGAGACAGAAAGTAACGAAAAGCAACGGTCTCTGTTCCCTAGAGTTCTGACCTGAAGGGTCCTCTCAAGAGGGCTTTCTCTCTGGGTCTCTGAAAATATGTTTTCTTCTGAGTACTTTGGACCTGGAGTGGTAACAGATCTACTCTTACTGGTCCCAGGGTGCTGTAATTTCTCTCCACTTTCCCTAAGCTTTGCTCAAAAAGTCTGTTTCTTAAACCCTCTAGAAATAATTTAGTTTGAGGGGGGCCATCTGTTTCCTGCTGGAACCTGGATCAATGCAGCACTGTAGGTGCGTAGCAGGGAGCCATAAAACCACTCCGCAACCAGACAGCAACTGCTTCTCCTCTTGCATGCCCAGTTGGGACCCAATGATTTACCCTCACAACTCCTACATGACTCCAGTAGCTATCAATCTAATTCTGAAATGATAAAGGTGTCTTTATTCATTCTTTTCCTTCAGGAAATTCTTTTAAGAGAAAAGATCTTGGCTACAATCTAGGAATAATTTTCTTATTTTTATTTTGGTTTTATTTTTTACTTTTTAGAGGCACATTTTTACTTATTTTATTATTATGCTCATGTTTAACATTAACTATGGCTGATAATATAATCTGAGAATAAAGCAGTACATTTTTCAAAAGAGATTTTATTCTTGTTTTTTTTTTTTTTTCAATGAGTAAGTGAATGAGAGAGTTTAAAATAGACTTAGAAACATGCCATTAACAATTATTTTATATTATACTTAATGTAAAATAATTTGAGATAATACAGATATAATGGAAATGCTTCTGCTTTTCACTGTGTATTTCCTTCAATCTAGCCCAGATGTTACAGGAGCTTTACAATACATTTGGGAGTAAGCAACTGATACTCATTTACAATGAACTTCTGCTTCTACATATTATTTCTGGAGATTCATCTTTGGAATTATGAAAGTATACAGCAAATTACCATGTTAATTTCTTTTCTTCTGCAGGTGTAGTCTTACTGTTATACAACTCGCTGTTGTTCGTAAATCAATATTTCCATTTGGTGAGAAAGATTTTCTACTAAAGGCTTTGTCCTATTTCTCTGTATTTAGGCTTCCAAAGGGACTGATATTCAGGAAGAAAGTAAACAGTAGAAATAGGGAAGAAAAAAAACCCTGTAAAACAAAGTGATAATAAAGCTCCTCATCAGGCTTCCCTGGGGGCTCAGTGGTAAAGAATTCACCTGCCAATGTAGGAGACATGGCTTGATCCTTGGTCTGGGAAGATCCCATGTGCCACTTAAACCCTTGCCCTACAACTACTGAGTGTGTGCTCTAGAGCCTGGGAACCTCAACTACTGAGCCCATGCACTGCAATACTGAGCCAGTGCCCTGCAACAAGAGAAGCCATTGCAACGAGAAGCCTGCACGCTGCAACAAAGAGTAGCCCCTGCCGCTGCAACTAGAGAACAGCCTGCCCCCAGCAATGAAGACCCAGCACAGCCCAAAATAAATAAATTATATTAAAAAGTAAAGCTCTTTGTCACAAACAGAACTACACCCAGAAAAGCTTAGCAGTGAAGTCTACATCTTCTCTACTTAAAAATAAGGTTTGATATTAACCATGTGTACTTCTCATCTTGTTTTCATCTACCTTTGTATTTTGTCTTCTCTTTTATGACCATTATTCCGGATGTTATACAAAACAGCCAAATGCAACAGGGGTAAATACCTGTACTAAGTCAGTCCGTTTTATTCTGTCTTGTCCTAATGTTTTAACAAAACTGACAATAACAGTCAGAAGATCTCTCTCAGGGAGTTGAATAAGCTGCATTTAACAAAACTGACTGGCTGTGTACGCTCCTCTTTTCAGGGAAGGGGCTGTAAAGCCAACTGCACATAATTGGATTAGTGAGGATGGTAGTAAAGTCAGAAAATGGACTAAATGTTTACCTTGCAGATGTGCATGTTTTGGGAAATACGCTATTTTCTGCTGCTGTTGCTGTGTCCATTTAACCACAATGAAGTGGTCAAGGAAGCGGGTGCTTGTTTCCATGAAAGTTCAGGGGTTGACTGGTTGATTAAAACCTTCTCAAGGGCAGGAATGCACTTCAAGATTCATGTAAGTGCTGGTTTGTTGCTCTCCCACCTGATATAACCATGTTTCATCAATCTAGTTGCATATTTGAAGAAATGTCACTTACAATTATTGGTGTTTTACAACTGCTGCTGGCCAGCAAGGTTGACATAAAGGTTCTGTCAGGGCAGGCCAGGCCTTGGGGTTGGCATTTTATCTGCTGCAGGAGTGGGAACAATACCAACTTGCAGAGGCATGTTTGGTAGAAATGATGATCTCAATAGTGGACAAATGGGAAGAATTAAGTAGTTCCACTGACCTGAGGATACAGTCA
The DNA here is from genome assembly GCF_027580195.1 of Bos mutus. NCBI lineage: Eukaryota > Metazoa > Chordata > Mammalia > Artiodactyla > Bovidae > Bos > Bos mutus. The sequence continues at coordinate 56,633,416 of NC_091622.1, read as the reverse complement.
TGGTTGGGGAAAGCAGAGTTATGGCTGAAGCTTCATGCACATGCAGAGAAAACCAGAGAGAATCCAGGCTATTCACATTCCTACTCACACCAAAAGTTATGCAAATATACATGAAAGACCTCAAACGAGCTAACTGCTCAGTCATATCTGACTCTTGTGACCCCATGGACTGTAGCCATGAGCTCCTCCATCCATGGAATTCTCCAGGCAAGAATACTGGAGTGGGTTGTCAGACCTGTCTCTGGGGGATCTTCCCAGCCCAGGGATCGAATCCCAGTCTCCTGTATTACAGGTGGATTTCTTACCATCTGAGCCACCAGAGAAGCTCCAAAGACCTCAAAGAGCTCAGATAAAGACCAGAGCAGGATTTGAAATAGGCTGAGCTTGAAATGCATTATCCACTTTATATATAGATTCATAAATTGTGAAGAGAGAACTTACTGACAAAGTAGTCAAGCACAATCTCTCATGAAAACCTACATAGACAACATGAGATGACTCCCAGAATACCAGACCTAAAAACTAAAACAATTTGTAAAACTTACATATATGTCTATGTACAAACTGAGTAGAGATATCAGTGGAAGCATATTAGAAGTGAGACAGATTTCACAGAATTAGCTCAGGCAAATTATTAAGAGTAATTTTTCGGTGGCTCAGATGGTAAAGAATCCACCTGCAATGAAGGAGGTGCAGATTCTATCCTTGGGTTGGGAAGATCCCCTGGAGGAGGGCATGGCAACCCATTTCAGTATTCTTGCCTGGAGAAACACCATGGACAGAGAAGCCTGGTGGCTACAGCCCATGGGGTGGCAAAAATGACTTAGTGACTAAAACAACAACAGGGCAAAAATGGTCAGAATTAAAAGGAAAAACAGAATATCAGTTGGAGATTTCAATAATTTCAATTGAGCAGAGCTGCAGCAATGATATAAAATGCCTATCAATCAACTCAATCTAACTGACATTTATAAAACACTTCCCTCAATGCAGAATACACACTCTCTTTAAGCTTATATGGAGCATTCTTCATGACAGACCCATGCAATGCCATAAAATCTTATATTAATATCAAAAATGTGTTTAAAATCAATAATCTGCCCCTGGATCAGATATCCTCAATATGAGGATTAGGAGAATATGTTGCCTCACCAATTTAGGGACAACGCCCCTTGTCAGCTCGGAAGTAGTTATGCAACGAGGACGACGCCCTTTTTCCCTAGGCAACATAATTCTCCTAAAAGAAAAGGGGGGAATGAGAGAGTCATTTCCTAGGAAGGTTGATAAGGAGTCTAGGGGTCCCCAAGGAGAGAGGGGTCTGGAATTCTCAAGGAGGAAGAAAGGACAAACTTTTTTCTTTCTCCACATTCCTTAGGATTATATAACAATAATGTATCCTGCCTAAGGACAGTCTTTGGATTCAATCTTCTGTTATCTTAAAATGTAAATTATGGGAGTATACCTGGTCTTTACAAGGATGTATCTTGCCTGAGGACGGTGTTACCTTAAAATGTAAATTATGGGAGTGGGTCTGATGAGGTCTTTACAACCTCCAGACATTCTTTGGATTCACTGGAGAGTATATAACTTCATTGTTAACACTAGCAAGCGGGTACTCTTCCTGCCCCCTTCTGATGCCTATGTCAGACGCTTTCTCTATCTCCTTTATACTTTAATAAAACTTTATTACACACACACACACAAAATCAATAATTTAAGTTTCACTATAAGAAAACAGGAAAGGTGTAAATTGATCCCAAATGAGTAGACGGTAAGAGATTTGAGCAGCAAATTCAGGGAGCTTCAGAAGATGGCGGAGGAGTAGGACAGAGAGAACACTTTCTCCCCCACAAATTCATCAAAAGAGCATTTAAACGTCGAGTAAATTCCACAAAACAACTTCTGAATGCCGGCAGAGGACATCAGGCACCCAGAAAAGCAATCCAACTCTTCGAAAGGAGGTAGGAAAAAATATAAAAGACAAAAAAAGAGACAAAAGAGGGAGGGACGGAGCTCCGTCCCGGGAAGGGAGTCTTAAAAAGAGAGAAGTTTCCAAACACCAGGAAACCTTCTCACTGCCGAATCTGTGCCGAGCTTTGGAAGCACAGAGGGCAACATAACAGGAAGAAAAAATAAATAAACAATTAAAACTCAAGATTGCGAGTCCTACGGTAACTCCCCAGTGGAGAAGCAGCGCAGACGCCTGCAGGCGCCATTAACAAGCGGGGCTGGGCAGGGAGGCGCAGCGCTGGCTGCATCGCTTAGAGTAAGAATCTGGCCTGAATACCCTGAGCACTATCTGAGCGAAATAATTTGGGCTAACAAACCAGACTGTGGGATATCTACTACGCGAAAAGCCAGCCCCAACCTAAGACCGCCAGGCCAGCGCCTGGAACAAAGAATTGAACAGAGATAGCCGGCTGCAGACCTTCCCCCGGTGATAGGCAGCCAGAGCCGGAAGGGGGCAATCGCAGCCCCAGAGAGACATTATCTATAAAACTGTAAGCAGGCTTCTTTGCTAACTAAAACTTCTTGGGGGTCTGGACGGTTAACATCTGCCTAAGAAGGTGCGCCGGTTTTGCGCCCAGATAACCGAGTGGCGGGGAGGCGATAAGTCGTAGCATTGGCGCTCGCCAAACACCTCATCACTTGAGCTGCTCGGACCTGGGAAGAGCACAATACTCAGGCCCAACTGAGTCTGCGCCTCTGAGGACTATCCGAGTGCCTGAACCTGAGCGGCTTGGACCTGGGAGGTACATGCAACCCAGGGCCAGCCTCGGATTGTTCCCAGCGGAACAACCTAGAGCCCGAGCAGTGTGGGCAGGGAGGCTACACGCGCAGTGAGCGGGGCAGACCCAGTGTGGCTGAGGCACTGCGGCGCCGCCAGTGTTATTTGCTTGCAGCATCCCTCCCTCCCCCACAGCGACTGAACAAAGAGAAGAAATACAGTTCCACCCATCAGAACACTGACACAAGCTTCCCTAACCAGGAAACCTTGACAAGCCACCTGTACAAACCCACACACAGTGAGGAATAGCCACAATAAAGAGAACTCCACAAACTGCCAGAATACAGAAAGGACACCCCATACTCAGCAATTTAAACAAGATGAAGAGACAGAGGAATAGCCAGCAGATAAAGGAACAGGATAAATGCCCACCAAACCAAACAAAAGAGGAAGAGATAGGGAATCTACCTGATAAAGAATTCGAATAATGATAGTGAAATTGATCCAAAATCTAGAAATTAAAATGGAATCACAGATAAATAGCTTGAGACAAGGATTGAGAAGATGCAAGAAAGGTTTAACAAGGACCTAGAAGAAATAAAAAGTCAATATACAATGAATAATGCAATAAATGAAATTAAAAAAACACTCTGGAGGCAACAAATAGTAGAATAACAGAGGCAGAAGATAGGATTAGTGAATTAGAAGATAGAATGGTAGAAATAAATGAATCAGAGAGAATAAAAGAAAAACGAATTAAAAGAAATGAGGACAATCTCAGAGACCTCCAGGACAATATTAAACGCTACAACATTCAATCATAGGGGTTCCAGAAGAAGAAGACAAAAAGAAAGACCATGAGAAAATACTTGAGGAGATAATAGTTGAAAACTTCCTAAACTGGGGAAGGAAATAATCACCCAAGTCCAAGAAACCCAGAGAATCCCAAACAGGATAAACCCAAGGCGAAAACACCCCAAGACACATATTACTCAAATTAACAAAGATCAAACACAAAGAACAAATATTAAAAGCAGCAAGGAAAAACAACAAATAACACACAAGGGAATTCCCATAAGGATAACAGCTGATCTTTCAATAGAAACTCTTCAAGCCAGGAGGGAATGGCAAGACATACTTAAAATGATGAAAGAAAATAACCTACAGCCCAGATTATTGTACCCAGCAAGGATTTCATTCAAGTATGAAGGAGAAATCAAAAGCTTCTCAGATAAGCAAAAGCTGAGAGAATTCTGCACCACCAAACCAGCTCTCCAACAAATACTAAAGGATATTCTCTAGACAGGAAACACAAAAATGGTGTATAAATTCGAACCCCAAACAATAAAGTAAATGGCAACGGGATCATACTTATCAGTAATTACCTTAAACGTAAATGGGTTGAATGCCCCAACAAAAAGACAAAGACTGGCTGAATGGATACAAAAACAAGACCCCTACATATGTTGTCTACAGGAGACCCACCTCAAAACAGGGGACACATACAGACTGAAAGTGAAGGGCTGGAAAAAGATTTTCCATGCAAATAGGGACCAAAAGAAAGCAGGAGTAGCAATACTCATATCAGATAAAATAGACTTTAAAACAAAGGCTGTGAAAAGAGACAAAGAAGGTCACTACATAATGATCAAAGGATCAATCCAAGAAGAAGATATAACAATTATAAATATATATGCACCCAACACGGGAGCATCGCAGTATGTAAGACAAATGCTAACAAGTATGAAAGGAGAAATTAACAATAACACAATAATAGTGGGAGACTTTAATACCCCACTCACACCTATGGATAGATCAACTAAACAGAAAATTAATAAGGAAACACAAACTTTAAACGATACAATAGACCAGTTAGACCTAATTGATATCTATAGGACATTTCATCCCAAAACAATGAATTTCACCTTTTTCTCAAGCGCACATGGAACCTTCTCCAGGATAGATCACATCCTGGGCCATAAAGCTAGCCTTGGTAAATTCAAAAAATAGAAATCATTCCAAGCATCTTTTCTGACCACAATGCAGTAAGATTAGATCTCAATTACAGGAGAAAAACTATTAAAAATGCCAACATATGGAGGCTGAACAACACGCTGCTGAATAACCAACAAATCACAGAAGAAATCAAAAAGAAATCAAAATTTGCATAGAAACGAATGAAAATGAAAACACAACAACCCAAAACCTGTGGGACACAGTAAAAGCAGTCCTAAGGGGAAAGTTCATAGCAATACAGGCACACCTCAAGAAACAAGAAAAAGTCAAATAAATAACCTAACTCTACACCTCAAACAACTAGAAAAGGAAGAAATGAAGAACCCCAGGGTTAGTAGAAGGAAAGAAATCTTAAAAATTAGAGCAGAAATAAATGCAAAAGAAACAAAAGAGACCATAGCAAAAATCAACAAAGCCAAAAGCTGGTTCTTTGAAAGGATAAATAAAATTGACAAACCATTAGCCAGACTCATCAAGAAACAAAGGGAGAAAAATCAAATCAATAAAATTAGAAATGACAGTGGAGAGATCACAACAGACAATATAGAAATACAAAGGATCATAAGAGACTATTATCAACAATTATATGCCAATAAAATGGACAACGAGGAAGAAATGGACAAATTCTTAGAAAAGTACAACTTTCCAAAACTCGACCAGGAAGAAATAGAAAACCTTAACAGATCCATCACAAGCATGGAAATTGAAACTGTAATCAAAAATCTTCCAGCAAACAAAAGCCCAGGTCCAGACGGCTTCACAGCTGAATTCTACCAAAATTTAGAGAAGAGCTAACACCTATCCTGCTCAAACTCTTCCAGAAAATTGCAGAGGAAGGTAAACTTCCAAACTCATTCTATGAGGCCACCATCACCCTAATACCAAAACCTGACAAAGATGCCACAAAAAAAAAAACTATAGGCCAATATCACTGATGAACATAGATGCAAAAATCCTAAACAAAATTCTAGCAATCAGAATCCAACAACACATTAAAAAGATCATACACCATGACCAAGTGGGCTTTATCCCAGGGATGCAAGGATTCTTCAATATCCATAAATCAATCAATGTAATACACCACATTAACAAATTGAAAAACAAAAACCATATGATTATCTCAATAGATGCAGAGAAAGCCTTTGACAAAATTCAACACCCATTTATGATAAAAACTCTCCAGAAAGCAGGAATAGAAGGAACATACCTCAACATAATAAAAGCTATATATGACAAACCCACAGCAAACATTATCCTCAATGGTGAAAAATTGAAAGCATTTCCTCTAAAGTCAGGAACAAAACAAGGGTGCCCACTTTCACCATTACTATTCAACATAGTTTTGGAAGTTTTGGCTACAGCAATCAGAGCAGAAAAAGAAATAAAAGGAATCCAAATTGGAAAAGAAGAAGTAAAACTCTCACTATTTGCAGATGACATGATCCTCTACATAGAAAACCCTAAAGACTCCACCAGAAAATTACTAGAACTAATCAATGATTATAGTAAAGTTGCAGGATATAAAATCAACACACAGAAATCCCTTGCATTCCTATACACTAATAATGAGAAAACAGAAAGAGAAATTAAGGAAACAATTCCATTCACCATTGCAACGAAGAGAATAAAATATTTAGGAATATATCTACCTAAAGAAACTAAAGACCTATATATAGAAAACTATAAAACACTGGTGAAAGAAATCAAAGAGGACACTAATAGATGGAGAAATATACCATGTTCATGGATTGGAAGAATCAATATAGTGAAAATGAGTATACTACCCAAAGCAATTTATAGATTCAATGCAATCCCTATCAAGCTACCAACAGTATTCTTCACAGAGCTAGAACAAATAATTTCACAATTTGTATGGAAATACAAAAAACCTCGAATAGCCAAAGCGATCTTGAGAAAGAAAAATGGAACTGGAGGAATCAACCTACCTGACTTCAGGCTCTACTACAAAGCCACAGTTATCAAGACAGTATGGTACTGGCACAAAGACAGAAATATAGATCAATGGAACAAAATAGAAAGCCCAGAGATAAATCCACGCACATATGGACACCTTATCTTTGACAAAGGAGGCAAGAATATACAGTGGATTAAAGACAATCTCTTTAACAAGTGGTGCTGGGAAATCTGGTCAACCACTTGTAAAAGAATGAAACTAGAACACTTTCTAACACCATATACAAAAATAAACTCAAAATGGATTAAAGATCTCAACATAAGACCAGAAACTATAAAACTCCTAGAGGAGAACATAGGCAAAACACTCTCTGACATACATCACAGCAGGATCCTCTATGACCCACCTCCCAGAATATTGGAAATAAAAGCAAAAAATAAACAAATGGGACCTAATTAAACTTAAAAGCTTCTGCACATCAAAGGAAACTATTAGCAAGGTGAAAAGACAGCCTTCAGAATGGGAGAAAATAATAGCAAATGAAGCAACCGACAAACAACTAATCTCAAAAATATACAAGCAACTCCTACAGCTCAACTCCAGAAAAATAAATGACCCAATCAAAAAATGGGCCAAAGATCTAAATAGACATTTCTCCAAAGAAGACATACAGATGGCTAACAAACACTTGAAAAGATGTTCAACATCACTCTTTATCAGAGAAATGCAAATCAAAACCACTATGAGGTACCATTTCACACCAGTCAGAATGGCTGCGATCCAAAAGTCTACAAATAATAAATGCTGGAGAGGGTGTGGAGAAAAGGGAACCCTCTTACACTGTTGGTGGGAATGCAAATTAGTACAGCCACTATGGAGAACAGTGTGGAGATTCCTTAAAAACTGGAAATAGAACTGCCTTATGATCCAGCAATCCCACTGCTGGGCATACACACTGAGGAAACCAGAAGGGAAAGAGACACGTGTACCCCAATGTTCATCGCAGCACTGTTTATAATAGCCAGAACATGGAAGCAACCTAGATGTCCATCAGCAGATGAATGGATAAGAAAGCTGTGGTACATATACACAATGGAGTATTACTCAGCCATTAAAAAGAATACATTTGAATCAGTTCTAATGAGGTGGATGAAACTGGAGACTATTATACAGAGTGAAGTAAGCCAGAAGGAAAAACATAAATACAGTATACTAACGCATGTATATGGAATTTAGAAAGATGGTAACGATAACCCTGTGTGCGAGACAGCAAAAAAGACACTGATGTATAGAACAGTCTTATGGACTCTGTGGGAGAGGGTGGGAAGATTTGGGAGAATGTCATTGAAACATGTGAAATGTCATGTATGAAACGAGATGCCAGTCCAGGTTCAGTGCACGATGCTGGATGCTTGGGGCTGGTGCGCTGGGAAGGCCCAGGGGATGGTATGGGGAGGTTGGGAGGGAGGAGGGTTCAGGATGGGGAGCATGTGATTTTTTTAAATAAAATTAAAAAAATAAAAAAAAAAAAAAGAGATTTGAGCAGAAGTAATGAAAAAGCAAGCAAGCAAAGGAAATTAACATGGCTGAAAGATGGCTATCTGGGAGATAAATAAGATTAATAAATACTACCAAGATGATTAATATCAGCAAAACTGATTAAGCAAAATAGGAAGAAAACTCAAATTATAAGTTTCAGGAAGAGAGGGGATACCAGTAGGCATCCTACAGATATCAATAATAACAGAATACTATGCACAATTTTATGCTAATAAATTCAACAATGAAATAAACAAATTCCTTGAAAATCTCAGTCTCACAGAGTTGATGCAAGATAAGACAGAAACTTTAAATTGTCCTCTATCTATTCAAGAAATTGAAGAATAAAGTGTTCCCTCAAAGAAAACATTGACTCACATGGGTTCAGTGGTATATTCTGTCAACCATATAACCACGAAAGACTATCAATCTTACACAAATGATTAAAAAAACAGAAATAGCAGAAGTAATTCTCAGCTAACTTTATGAGGTCTGTACTACTAATATTCAAATCAAAAAGAAAAAAATAAAATTAGCTTAATATCCTTCTCGAGTACATAGTTAAGGTCCTTAAAATATTAGCAAATAAAATTCAGCAACATATAAAAAGTTAATACATCACAAGAAAGCTAGGCTTATCCCAGGAAGAAAAAACTGGTTTTACATTTTAAAATAAACAATATAATTCACCACAATAACAGAATTAGCAGAAAACTCCCATGTGATTGTTTCAAATGATATAAAAAAGCCTTTAATTAAATTCAAAACATAGTCATAATAAAATTACTCACAAAATTAGGAACAGATTGGAACATTCTCAATCTGATAAAAGGCAACCTCAAAAAAACCTAAAGCCAACATAATATGTTACAGTGAAACACCGAACACTTTCTCCCTAAGATTTGGAACATTCACTGTCTCCCCGAGATCAGGAACAAAGAAAATATACCTGCTCATCACTTTTGTTCAACAACTTATTCTGGAGTACAATAAGCTTGTGCAATAAGGTAAGAAACTGAAATAAAATGTAATGACCTAAAGGGCAGAAACAGAACTTTTATTTCCAAAAGACATGGCTGTCTATCTAAAAAATGCTAAGGAATTTTTTGTTGTTGTTTAGTCTCTAAGTAGTGTCCAACTCTTTTGTGACCCCATGGACTGTAGCCCGCCAGGCTCCTCTATCAATGGGATATCCCAGGCAAGAACACTGTAGTGGGTTGCCATTTCCTCCTCCAGGGGATCTGCCTGATCTAGGGATAAAGCCGTGTCTCCTACATTGGCAGGCAGATTCTTAACCGCCGAGCCGCCAGGAAATCCCACCACAAAGGAATTTATGAAACAAATATTCAAACAATTAGAAAATTATATAAAATAATTTCACTTAAAACTGTACAAAATTGAAAATACTTAGGAAATAATTTAACAAAGGAAGTGTAAGACCTCTTCACTGAAATCTACTATCAGTTCAGTTCAGTTGCTCCGTTGTGTCCAACTCTTTGCAACCCCATGGACTGTAGCACACCAGGCTTCCCTGTCCATCTCCAACTCCCGGAACTTGCTCAAACTTGTCCATCGATTCGATGATGCCATCCAACCATCTCATCCTCTGTTATCCCTTCTCCTGCCTTCAATCTTTCCCAGAATCAGGGTATTTTCCATTGAGTCAGTTCTTTTCATCAGGTAGCCAAAGTATTGTAGCTTTAGCATCAGAAATCTACTATACACTGATGATATACTCATGTTCATGGGTTGAAGATTCATCATTGTCAGGATATCAATTATTTCCGAATTCATCTACAGATTCCATGGAATCCCAACCAAAATTCCAGCAGGCTGTTTTATAGAAATGGACTGATTTTAATATTTACATGGAAACTAGAAAGATCTGAAATAGCCAAAACAATCTTGAAAATAAAAAACATAGTTGGAGGACTTAAACTATCCAATTTCCAGGCTTACTATAAAGCTACACACTTATCAGGGCAGTGAGGTAGTGAAATGAGGACTGACAAAGTGACCAATGAAACAATCCCAAACCAGATCCACATATATGGTTAATTGATATTCAACAAGATTGTCAAAGCAAATCAATGTGAGGAAAAGAAAGTCTTTTGGCACAGGGTCAACTAGATAATGTGTAGGAAATGAATCCCAACCTCTGTTTCATACCATATATAAATATTCAAACTGCATCAGAGACCTAAACTTAAAAGGTAAAATTGTATCATTTTGAGAAGAAACATGAGAGAATTAATTGCTATCTTGAAATAGGAAAAGATTTCTTGGAATACAAAAATCACTACACATAAAAAAATTGATAAAAGTAGATTTCACCAAAAGTGAAAACTTCTGCTCATCAAAAGACAGTTTAGGAAATAAAAGAGCATGTTAGATTGCAAAAAAAAAAAAATTGTAGTATGTGTATTTGACAAAAATACTTGCATACTGAATATGTAATTCTATGAATCAATAATAAAAAGCAAACCCAACAAAAAGTCAGTTAAAAACTTGAAAAACACCTCATAAAAAAGATATATAAACATTCAATAAGCACATGAAAGATGCTCAATACAAATCTTACTCAGAAAGATGCAAATTAAAGCCTCAGTGAGGTACTACTTCACATGCATTAGGAGACTGACAATACCAAATTATATAAAGCATATGAATTGCTCATCTGTTGCTGATGGGAGTGTAAAATGGTAAAACTGTTTTCGGAAACTGACAGTTTATGCAGTTAAGCACCCAGTCAGCCTTTGAGCCAGCAACTCTGCTTCTAGGTATTTAATCAATGAGAAAACATACACATAGAGACCCCTTAACTTTCTTAGCAGCTTAGTTTTTAAGGGCAAAAACCTGGACACAACCTGAATGCCTATCAGGTTGTGTGGTACGCTGCTAAAAGAGAATAGGACTCAGCAATAAAAAAAATAATTACTGACACAAACCCAACAATGACGAATATCTGAAACCTTACGCTGAGTGACAGGACCCAGGATCAAGCACCTACTGTATGATTCCATTGGAATGAAGTTCAAAAATAAAATTAATCCATGGTGATGGATATAAGAATGATGCTTATGTAAGGTGGAGTTTGACAGATGGGAGAACATGGATAGTTTTGGGGGTGATGGAAGTGTTCTATAGCTTTGTTATGCTCTGGATGCACAAGTGAACCACTGTCAAAATTCAAACTGTATACTTAAAAAATCTGTGTGCTTCACTGTATATAAATTTTATTGCATAAAATGATGATTATTAAGAAGACTATGGATAAACCTTCCATTTTTTCACTTTACTATTCTAGACATCAGTTTTGCACAGCTCACATTCTCCCTAATTAAAAAGTACAATCAACCATCAAGAGCATGAAAAGAGACAAGCATCTGGCTGTCTTGAATCAAACCAAATTGTGATTGGCATCCCTGTCAATATGTGCAACTTTTATTCTAAAAGTCTTATTTGTGATTATGATACAATTATTTGCTCTTTTTCCTAGCCAAAGATGCAGGCTACTCAACTCCTATAAAACTATTGATATACTTACACATCCATGTAATACTAATAAAAATAAATCTCATAATGGCAAAGGAATTCTTAAGATTAGGCTTAAAAATCAGTGCTGTGGGAAATCTGAAATTCACTTTGATCTTACTTGGCTAAAAATGGACTTTTTCTGGATCAATTAATGGAATAAAAAAGCCTGATGACTTATTTCCATTTGTCAAATAAGCTTTAGCAATATTTAAATAATAACAGATGTTAATAGGTTACGGTAGGTGTTTGGGAAACTCCTGTCCTGGACACTCACCTTTTATGCCTGATTTAGTGCATAGGCCTTATGCTTGTCTACCTATCTCCAGTTTCCCTCACCTCTTCATCCCTCATGCAGATGGCTGCCAGAAAAATCTTCTTAAAAACTGACTTCTTCATGCCAATGGTCTGCTTTTACCCACTAAGTATTATTAAATAGCCTCTTAAAAGGTCTTAATAATTATAGAACATATCACTAATACTGAAGAGTGATCTTACTGTATAAAAGGACCATACTATAATTTACATTTGTAATTGTTTTATCAACATTCAAGCTATGTATTGTAATACTGCACATTCATTCACTGGGTGCCTGTCAGGCAAGGTACTGTCCAAGGTGCTCAGAATAGATGCTGCTGCTGCTAAGTCACTTCAGCCGTGTCTGACTCTGTGCCACCAGGCCCCGCCGTCCCTGGGATTCTCCAGGCAAGAACACTGGAGTGGGTTGCCATTTCCTCCTCCAATGCATGAAAGTGAAAAGTGCAAGTGAAGTTGCTCAGTTGTGTCTGACTCTTAGCGACCCCCATGGACTGCAGCCTACCAGGCTCCTCCGTCCATGGGATTTTCCAGGCAAGAGTACTGGAGTGGGGTGCCATTGCCTTGTGAAGCAATTACGTGGGATCTCCATGGTTATTAAAAAAAAAAAAAAAACAACAGTACTTAATAATTCCTTAGATCAACCTTAAAACTGAAACACAAAGACTTCATTTGGCAAAACAGGTGAGGGCAGGGTACAGAAAGAAATCAGCTGGCTGGAAGGATAATGCCAAATTGAAGGGTTGGCAAATCAGGCTCCTGAAGAGGAGACTTTATTCCACATGTGATATGGGGTACTGTAGATGTTTCTGGGTTGATGAGGAGCACATGGGTAATTTCTGACTATAAAGCTATCTTCTTTGCACAGAGGGCTCCTGAAGGAAATGGACTGGGGATCTACACCCAGGAACTACACAACAGCTACTGGCCTTGACATCTGAAAAGTTAGGAAGTATCTAGCAGGCATAAAACATCTGTATTAGTTTCCTATTGCATCAATAACAAGCTACCACAAATTTAGTGGCTTAACACAACACAAATTGACTGCTTTATAGTCCTAGAGATCAGAAATCTGAATTCACTCTCACTGGGCTGAAGTCTAGGCATTGGTCAGGCCTGCATTCTTTCTGGAGGGTCTAGGGGAGAATGTGGAACAGGTAAGGCAGAGGCAGATTAAGAAGAATAGACCTCTTAACTCCTGGCTGAGGAATCAGTCTGAAGTCAGACATGCAGTGGTCCCATAAAGGGATCAATTGTTTTTTACAATTCTCACTGCATCCAATGTTCTATTTCTGTGCTTCTCTCCCTTATCAGACATCAGACATGAAGTCTTTGGGGGCAGAGCCCACTTATCATTAATTGTTGCAACTGTTATGAGTTAATATTTTAGTTATGTTATAAGAAAAATATTAATTCTTGGTACAAGTAAAGGACTCAAATCTGTGTTCTCAAAACATACACTAAGACCCTAGTGAGAGGTTAGAAGGAGAAGAAGAAATGACAATGGAAATAGAATCATAGAGAGAGAGATGTGGACGATGCTACACTACTGGTTTTGAAGATACAGAAGGGGCCATGACCCAAGAAATACGAGCAGACTCTACAACGTGGGAAAAGCAAGGAAATAGATTCTCCCCAGAAGAATACTGTCCTGTCAATGCTGTGACTTCAGCCCAGCAAAAGGGAATTCAGAATTCTGATCGCTAGGACTGTAAGGCAGTCAATTTATGTTGTATTAAACCATTAAATTTGTGGTAGCTTGTTATGGAAGCAATATGAAGCTAACAGAAACTAACGTACATGTTTTATGCTTGGTAGATGCTTCTTTTCAGATGTCAATGCCAGTGGCTATTTTTCAAGGTCCCAGATCTGGATCCCATATTCCAGACTTCCCTGAGACTTTATATAGAGAGACTACGCAGAGCAAGGTCAATTCAATCTTACTACTTTCTATACTTTACCACAAGTCACCATCTTAGAAGTATAGTTAATCACTGAACAACACAAGAGTTTAATCCATGTATAATAGTCTGCCCTTTGTTTCTGCACATCCTCCACATCCACAGACTTAACCAACCACCGACGGCAGTACTGTAGTATCTACTGTCCAAGGTGCTCAGAATAGATAAAGTAAAGCAGTTACATGGAATCTCCATAGTTATTTAAAAAAAAACAACAACAGTACTTAGTAATTCTGACATTACTTAGTAATGTCTGATTTCAGACTGGTTTCTCAGCCAGGAGTTAAGAGGTGTACTCTTCTTAATCTGTCTCTGCCTTACGTGCTCCACATTCCCCTCTAGACCCTCCAGAAAGAATGCAGGCCTGACAATGCTTTGAGTTTAGCCCAGTGAGAGTGAATTCAGATTTCTGATCTGAATTATTTCTTGATAAAGCAGTCAATTTGTGTTGTGTTAAGCCACTAAGACGGTAGGTGTTGCAAGAGGGCATCAGAAGGCAGACACACTGGAACCATACTCAGAAAACTAGTCAATCTAACCACACTAGGACCACAGCCTTGTCTAACTCAATGAAACTAAGCCATGCCTGTGGGGCAACCCAAGATGGGCGGGTCATGGTGGAGAGATCTGAAGAATATTGTCCACTGGAGAAGGGAATGGCAAACCACTTCAGTATTCTTGCCTTGAGAACCCCATGAACAGTATGAAAAGGCAAAATGATAGGATACTGAAAGAGAAACTCCCCAGGTCAGTAGGTGCCCAATATGCTACTGGAGATCAGTGGAGAAATAACTCCAGAAAGAATGAAGGGATGGAGCCAAAGCAAAAAGAATACCCAGCTGTGGATGTGACTGGTGATAGAAGCAAGGTCTGATGCTATAAACAGCAATATTGCATAGGAACCTGGAATGTCAGGTCCATGAATCAGGGCAAATTGGAAGTGGTCAAACAAGAGATGGCAAGAGTGAATGTCGACATTCTAGGAATCAGCGAACTGAAATGGACTGGAATGGGTGAATTTAACTCAGATGACCATTATATCTACTACTGTGGGCAGGAATCCCTTAGAAGAAATGGAGTAGCCATCATGGTCAACAAAAGAGTCCGAAATGCAGTACTTGGATGCAATCTCAAAAACGACAGAATGATCTCTGTTCATTTCCAAGGTAAACCATTCAATATCACAGTAATCCAAGTCTATGCCCCAACCAGTAATGCTGGAGAAGCTGACATTGAATGGTTCTATGAAGACCTATAAGGCCTTTTAGAACTAACACCCAAAAAAGATGTCCTTTTCATTATAGGGGACTGGAATGCAAAAGTAGGAAGTCAAGAAACACCTGGAGTAACAGGCAAATGTGGCCTTGGAATACGGAATGAAGCAGGGCAAATACTAATAGAGTTTTGCCAAGAAAATGCACTGGTCATAACAAACACCTTCTTCCAACAACACAAGAGAAGACTCTATACATGGACATCACAAGATGGTCAACACCGAAATCAGATTGATTACATTCTTTGCAGCCAAAGATGGAGAAGCTCTATACGGTCAGCAAAAACAAGACCAGGAGCTGACTGTGGCTCAGACCATGAACTCCTTATTGTCAAATTCAGACTTAAACTGAAGAAAGTAGAGAAAACCACTAGACCATTCAGATATAACCTAAATCAAATCCCTTATGATTATACAGTGGAATTGAGAAATAGATTTAAGGGCCTAGATCTGATAGAGTGCCTGATGAGCTATGGAATGAGGTTCATGACATTGTACAGGAGACAGGGATCAAGACCATCCTCATGGAAAAGAAATACAAAAAAGCAAAATGGCTGTCTGATGAGGCCTTACAAATAGCTGTGAAAAGAAGAGAAGAGAAAAGCAAAGGAGAAAAGGAAAGATATAAACATCTGAATGCACAGTTCCAAAGAATAGCAAGAAGAGATAAGAAAGCCTTCCTCAGCGATCAATGCAAAGAAATAGAGGAAAACAACAGAATAGGAAAGACTAGAGATCTCTTCAAGAAAATCAGAGATACCAAAGGAACATATCATGCAAAGATGGGCTCGATAAAGGACAGAAATGGTATGGACCTAACAGAAGCAGAAGATATTAAGAAGAGGTGGCAAGAATACACAGAAGAACAGTACAAAACAGATCTTCACGACCCAGATAATCACGATGATGTGATCACTGACCTAGAGCCAGACATCCTGGAATGTGAAGTCAAGTGGGCCTTAGAAAGTATCACTATGAACAAAGCTAGTGGAGGTGATGGAATTCCAGTTGAGCTATTCCAAATCCTGAAAGATGATGCTGTGAAAGTGCTGCACTCAATATGCCAGCAAATTTGGAAAACTCAGCAGTGGCCACAGGACTGGAAAAGGTCAGTTTTCATTCCAATCCCAAGGAAAGGCAATGCCAAAGAATGCTCAAACTACCACACAATTGCACTCATCTCACACGCTAGTAAAGTAATGCTCAAAATTCTCCAAGCCAGGCTTCAGCAATATGTGAACTGTGAACTTCCTGATGTTCAAGCTGGTTTTAGAAAAGGCAGAAGAACCAGAGATCAAATTGCCAACAACGAAAAAGCAAGAGAGTTCCAGAAAAACATCTATTTCTGCTTTATTGACTATGCCAAAGCCTTTGACTGTGTGGATCACAATCAACTGTGGAAAATTCTGAAAGAGATGGGAATACCAGACCACCTGATCTGCCTCTTGAGAAATCTGTATGCAGGTCAGGAAGCAAGAGTTAGAACTGGACATGGAACAACAGATTGGTTCCAGATAGGAAAAGGAGTACGTCAAGGCTGTATATTGTCACCCTGTATATTTAACTTATATGCAGAGTATATCATGAGAAACTCTGGACTGGAAGAAACACAAGCTGGAATCAAGATTGCCGGGAGAAATATCAATAGCCTCAGATATGCAGATGACACCACCCTTATGGCAGAAAGTGAAGAGGAACTCAAAAGCCTCTTGATGAAAGTGAAAGTGGAGAGTGAAAAAGTCGGCTTAAAGCTCAACATTCAGAAAATGAAGATCATGGCATCCAGTCCCATCACTTCATGGGAAATAGATGGGGAAACAGTGGAAACAGCGTCAGACTTTATTTTTCCGGGCTCCAAAATCACTACAGATGGTGACTGCAGCCATGAAATTAAAAGACGCTTACTCCTTGGAAGGAAAGATATGACCAACCTAGATAGCATATTGAAAAGCAGAGACATTACTTTGCCAACAAAGGTTTGTCTAGTCAAGGCTCTGCTTTTTCCAGTGGTCATGTATGGATGTGAGAGTTGGACTGTGAAGAAGGCTGAGCACCGAATAATTGATGCTTTTCAACTGTGGTGTTGGAGAAGACTCTTGAGAGTCCCTTGGACTGCAAGCAGATCCAACCAGTCCATTCTAAAGGAGATCAGCCCTGGGATTTCTTTGGAGGGAATGATGCTAAAGCTGAAACTCCAGTACCTCAGCCACTTCATGTGAAGAGTTGACTCATTGGAAAAGACTCTGATGCTGGGAGGGATTGGGGGCAAGAGGAGAAGGGGATGACAGCGGATGAGATGGCTGGGTGGCATCACTGACTCGATGGACGTGAATCTGAGTGAACTCTGGGAGTTGGTGATGGACAGGGAGGCCTGGCGTGCTGCGATTCATGGGGTTGCAAAGAGTCGGACACGACTGAGCGACTGATATGACTGATCTGAAGCCACTAAATTTGTGGTAGCTTGTTATTGATGCAATATGAAACTAATACAGATACTTGCTAGATACTTCCTAACTACACTATAGTAATACACTATATCTATTTATCTAAACTGAAAGATATCCATATGTAAATAGACCTGTGCATTGTTTAAGGGTCAACTGTATATCACTTTACATCAGGATTTTTAGGTCTTATCCCTTATTCAGTATTGTCACTAAGGTCCTTCTTTTTCTTCTGCCCTTCTCCACTTGTTTGGAGGGGCAGAAAAAATTGCAATCAAGCCATGTAATGGTATGGACTTGGGATTGAGATAGAATGCTGTGATTTGATTTTACTATTGCTGAAATTTGTATTAATTTAAGTATTTCATGGCTAGCAGACCTATTCTGAGGTGCATTCTACCTTATAGATTCTGCATTAAACATCTCCAGCATATTATGATAGTATGGTAGAAAAGTTACTTCAAATAAAAGTTCTTATTTTTATCCTACATATGTCATTTTGATTAGAAAATGTTATTAAGTGACTAAAATATTTAGAAACATATACTGTATAATATAAATGTGATCAGTCTTACATTCTCTAGGACTGACCACATACTGAGCCACAAAAAAAGCCTTGATAAATTTAAGAAATTGAAGCACCAAGCATCTTTTCCAACCACAACGTTGTGAGACTAAAGATCAGTCATAAGGAAAAACTGTAAAAAAAAAAAAAAAAAACCAAAAAACAAAAAAACAAAAAAAACCCCACACACATTAGGAATAAGACAAAGATGTCCACTCTTGACACTTTTATTCAACATAGTTTTGGAAGTCCTAGCCATGGCAATCAGAGAATAAAAAGAAAAGGAATCCAAACTGGAAAAAGTTAAACTGTCACTGTTTGCAGATAACATGACACTATACATAGAAAATCCTGAAGAGGCTACCAGAGGATTAAAATTTAAAGAGAAAAAATCCTAATCAGGCTACCAGAGCTCAATGAATTTGGTAAACTTACAGGGTACAAAATTAATACACAGAAACCTATTGCATTTCTACACACTAACAACAAAAGATCAGAAAGAGAAATTCAAGATATAATCCCATTTATCATTGTACCAAAAAAAATACTTAGGAATAATCCTACCTAAGGAGACAAAATACCTGTCCTCTGAAAACTATAAGTTGCTGATGAAAGACATCAAGGATGACACAAAGAGATGGAAAGACCATGTTCTTGGATTCAAAAAATCAATATCGTCAAAATGACTATACTATTCAAGGTAATCTACAGATTTAATACAGTCTGTATCAAATTATCAAGGACATTTTTCACAGAATTAGAACAAAATAATCTTAAAATTTGTATGGAGACACAAAAGACCCCAATAGCCAAAGCAATCTTGAGAAAGAAAGAGAGCGGGAAGAAATCAGGTTCCTGACTTCAGACTACACTACAAGGCTACAGCCAACAAAACAGCATGGTGCTGTCACAAAAACAGATCACTGGGACAGGATAGAAAGCCCAGAAATAAACCCAGGCACATAATCAATTAATCTACAACACAGGAGGCAAGGCTATACAATGGGGGAAAGACAGTTTCTTCAATACACAGTATTGGGAAAACTGGACAGCTATATATAAAATAATGAAATTAAAACCATACCTAAGAAATAAGCTCAAAATGGATTAAAGACCTAAATGTGAGACCTGATATTATAAAGTCTTAGAGGAAAACATAGGTACAACACTCTGACATTAAAAATAACAATATCTTATTAAATCTGTCTCCAAGAGTATTGGCAATAAAAACAAAAACAAACAAATGGGACCTAGTTAAATTCAAAGCTTTTGCACAGCAAAGAAAACCATAACAACAAAATGAAAAGACAACCCATGGATTAGGAGAAAATATCTGCAAATGATGTGAATGACAAGAGGTTAGTCTCCAAAATTTGCAAATAGCTCAAGCAACAGAGTATCATCAAAACAAACAATGCAATAAAAAAATATGACCTAAATAGACATTTCTCCAAAGATAACATACAGATGGTCAAGAGGCACATGAAAAGATTATTAGAGAAATGCAAATCAAAACTATAAGGTATCACGCCTGGCTATCATAAAAAAAAAAAAAATCCACAAACAGTAAATGCTGGAGATGGTGTGGAGAGAAGGGACCTCTCCTACATTGCTGGTAGAAATGTAAACTGGTACCGCCACTATGGATAGAAGTTGGAGGCTACTTAAAAAGCTAAAAATAGAGCTACCATATGATCATACAATCCCACTCCTGGGCATATATCCAGAGTAAAACATGGTTTGAAAGGATACATGCACCCAATGTTCAATGCAGACATGGAAGCAAACTAATGTCCATCAACAGAGAAATGGATAAAGAAGAATTGGTACATATATACAATGGAATATTACTCAGCAATTAAAAAGAATGAAATAATTCCATTTGTAGCAACATGGATGAACCCAGAGACTGTCATACTGAGTGAAGTAAGTCACAAAGAAAGATAAATATTGTATGATATCATTTATATGTGCAATCTAAAAATAAATGATACAAATGAATTTATTTAAAATAGGAATAGACTCACAGACTTAAGAGAATGTATTCATGGTTACTGGGGGGAGGGGAGGGGAGAGTTCAGGGAGTTTGGGATTGAGATGTACACCCTACTATATTTAAAATAGATAACCAACAAGGACCTACTGTTTGCCACAGGGAATTCTGCTCAATATCATGCAACAACCTAAACGGGGAAAGAATTTGAAAAAAAAAAAATATATGTTTAACAATCACTTTGCTGTATACCTGAAACTATCACAACATTGTTAATCAATCATGCTCCAATATAATATGAAAAGTTTAAATATAATATGACCAGTCTTTTATAGAACTTAAGTAGGATGTTACATATGTATACAGAATATAATGGCATTAATGAGAAAGAGCTATATCCTGTATTTACTTCTGATTTTACTTCTTACAGAATAAAACCTCATTTTTGCATCTTTTGAACCTTTGAAAATGTCTTGTTACAGGATAAGGGCATTCACTTTCATTTTATTTTGTGGAGCACTGAATGCTAAAGCTGAAACTCCAGTACTTTGGCCACTTCATGCAAACAGTTGACTCACTGGAAAAGACCCTGATGCTGGGAGGGATTGGGGGCAGGAGGAGAAGGGGGTGACAGAGGATGAGATGGCTGGATGGCATCACCGACCCGATGGACATGAGTTTGAGTGAACTCCCGGAGTTGGTGATGGACAGGGAGGCCTGGCGTGCTGCAATTCATGGGGTCGCAAAGAGTCAGACACGACTGAGCGACTGAACTGAACTGAACTGACTGATAACCTTAGCAGTTTTTAAATATGGACACATTCAGATAAAAATATATTCAACTTCCTTGGGCAAAAATTTCCAGAACATGAAGTTTACTGGTTGTACAGCCAAATGACCTATTTAGGAAAAAGGTCAGCAAGTTGTAAAAAACCAAAATGATAGGACGAGGAGGAGAGAGAAATATCATTTTACCGAAGGGGAAGAAACTACCCAAATCACATCCAGAAGAAGGCAAGATCTGAAATGCTATTGACAGATGAGATTTATGCCAGCTATTTAACTTTCAACAAGCCACTCAAATTCTCCATATCTTCCTATCACATAGGAAGGGACTGGTTAAAAATAATCACCTATTATATCTGAATTTGGTCAGATGTGAATTTTAAGCTGACAGTTACCTCTTAAAATTGGGAGTGGACAGACAGATTGAGGGCTTCCCAGGTGGCGCTAGTGGTAAAGAACCTGCCTGTCAAAGCAGGAGACACAGAGACCTGGGTTGATCCTGGGTTGGGAAGATCCCCTGGAGGTGGGCATGGCAACCCATTCCAATATTCTTGCCCAGAGAATCCCCATGGACAGAGGAGCCTGTTGGGCTACAGTCTGCTGCTGCTGCTGCTGCTAAGTCGCTTCAGTTCTGTCCGACTCTGTGCAACCCCATAGATAGCAGCCCACCAGTCTCCCCCATCCCTGGGATTCTCTAGGCAAGAACACTGGAGTGGGTTGCCATTTCCTTCTCTAAGAGGTCGCAAAGAGTTGGATATGACTGAGCACGCATGCAGACAGACTGAAGGAGTTGGGTCCAAAATTCTCTTTCACTTTGGAATGGCTTGGTTAGTTTAATCTGAAATAAATGGAATGGTTATTAACTGTACTCTGCAATCTCCATCTTAATAACCATCAGGTACAACCCCAGCACTCTCTTTAATTGCTGTTTTGTTTCAGGGATGCTCAGAAAGTATTACTCATCTCACTGTTTACACTCAGTAAATGGTTAGGAATAAAAACAATCATCATTTGATTCCAATGACCACACAAAATCCTACTGTTAAAATCACTTCTTCTTCTACCTCCTGCTCCTTTAAAAAAACAAAAAACAAAAAAAACCAGTTAAGGCCCCTTCCAGTCTATCAGTCTCTTGCTCTCAAGTAATTTCTCTGACTCTGGTAAAATTTATAGGGGATTTCAATGTTTTGTTTTCACATAGCTTGGCACACTTGTTTGATTTTCTTGGCTAATTTTCCCCCTGCATGTTCTCCTCCCCATCTCCTTGCATCTTTCTGCTCCTCCTTCTTCCTTTTGTTTCTTCTAATCTTCCTCTACCATCCCCAGTCTTGTATAATTCTGTCTCCATTTTGAATCATCAGAACAACTAGTATTAATGTGTCCACTATGCCAGACACAAAGTTAAGTGCTTTTCGTATTGGTTGTTGTTCAGTCGATAAGTCATATTCTACTCTTTGCGACCCCATGGACTGTAACATGCCAGGCTCCTCTGTCCTCCACTAGCTTCTAGAGTTTGCTCAAATTCATGTCCATAGAGTCAGTGATGCTATCTAACCATCCTATCCTCTGCTGCCCCTTTTTCTTTTCATACACTATCTCATTAATTCTCAATATAAGTCAAGTACTATCAGTTCAGTTCAGTTCAGTCACTCAGTCGTGTCCAACTCTTTGTGACCCCATGAATCGCAGCACGCCAGGCCTCCCTGTCCATCACCAAGTCCCGGAGTTCGCCCAGACTCACGTCCATCGAGTCAGTGATGCCATCCAGCCATCTCATCCTCTGTCGTCCCCTTCTCCTCCTGCCCCCAATCCCTCCCAGCATCAGAGTCTTTTCCAATGAGTTAACTCTTTGCATGAGGTGGCCAAAGTACTGCAGTTTCAGCTTCAGCATCATTCCCTCCAAAGAAATTCCAGGGCTGATCTCCTTCAGAATGGACTGGTTGGATCTCCTTGCAGTCCAAGGGACTCTCAAGAGTCTTCTCCAACACCACAGTTCAAAAGCATCAATTCTTTGGCACTCAGCCTTCTTCACATTCCAACTCTCACATCCATACATGACCACAGGAAAAACCATAGCCTTGACTATACGGACCTTGGTTGGCAAAGTAATGTCTCTGCTTTTGAATATGCTATCTAGGTTGGTCATAACTTTCCTTCCAAGGAGTAAGCGTCTTTTAATTTCATGGCTTAGTCCCATTTAAAAGATGAGAAAACCAAAGCTGAGAGAAAGAAGACACACTGCTACAAAGTGGTGAATTCCAAATACTGGACCTGGCATCTCAGATTTCAGAGCCAAAAGCCACATAATCCTCTGTTACGTTGTTAACACCTTGTGTAACTTACGTTCCCTCAACTTTCAGATCAGACTGGGGGAAAGCAAGTGGTGGACAGCTCAGCCGTGCACTTAGTATGCCCTGAGTGAACGGGTGGATGTCCGAATGTAAAAGTAATAGCCAGTATGAGACTCTTGATTACCTTGAGGATCTGCTATGAAACATGTGGCTTATGCGTCCCGCTTGTGTGCCACTGC
This sequence comes from Bos mutus, assembly GCF_027580195.1. Classification (NCBI taxonomy): domain Eukaryota; kingdom Metazoa; phylum Chordata; class Mammalia; order Artiodactyla; family Bovidae; genus Bos; species Bos mutus. The sequence goes on along the minus strand of NC_091622.1, from coordinate 56,609,817 downwards.
ATTTTGCTGCAAAGATAGACTCTAATATTTACAAAGTGCCCTGGGGTCTTAGCAGTTGTCAAAACTGTATCATGCATCCCCACTGTCCCTGAGGAAGGTCACATCACAGCAGCTCCTGCTGGACTCCGAGATGCCTCAGCTATTGATTTCCAACAATCTCACTGCTTCTGTTTTCCTTGATGTAGACAAGATAAAGCTGGTGTTCCTTGAGCCAACAAACTTATAAGAGGCTCCAGATCTGCTGCCTTAGTTTTCCCTCTTAAGGAATTTGTAACAGGTTTCCTAGGAGAATTGGTTAAGGGATCCACTTGGAGCTACACCAAGCAAAGCCAATGCCATTTTCCAGCACCCAGAGACCAAAGCTGGCCCCACCCTCTGCCACCTGAGAGAGAATTTCCTGTTTACCTAGGACACATATGTGTACATGGTATTTCCTCTCTTGTAAGAGTATTATTTCCAAAGCTTGGGGCCATTTTCCACCTGCTTTCTGGAAGATCCGATTACCATGTCTCTTTCCTTCCCATTCTAGTTTCCAGGGACCCAAGAGGCAGGAGACGCAGGTTAGGCTTTGCCTTTCTACCTCATTAGGACACTGAACAACTGCTGAACTTAAAACACTGATCTAATCTATTTATAACAAACTTCCATATATCCAAGTCAACAGTGACATACCCTCTTTTTCAACAATGTTGGAAATACTTCTGGAATTTTCTTCTAGAATAACTTTTAAAAATAAGTGTAATCAATGAATGAGATGCTATCCAAATAAATAGTGACAACCCTTATCTTTTGTGGGTAAAGTTTATGAAGCTAAGTCTAGAAATGAAGGTGAGATGACATACATGGCTGCACATGATCTCCACACATTCCCTGACCTCCTTTTCCACAAGGCTAATGCTCAGCAGAGACACACAGGTGCAGCTTACTGGCTGCTGATAGATGGTACCTATTCTGGTTGGTGGGTGCCTAACATACAGGATGCTATATTTTGTGAAAATTGCCCTATTTCCATCTATTCTCCACCACAGTTCAGTTCAGTCCACTTCAGTTGCTCAGTAGTGTCTGACTCTTTGTGACCCCAATGAACTGCAACACACCAGGCCTCCCTGTCCATCAGGGAGTTTACCCAAATTTATGTCCATTGAGTCAGTGATGCCACCCAACCATCTCATCTGATGTTGTTTCCTTCTCTTCCTGCCCTCAATCTTTCCTGGCATCAGGGTCTTCTCAAATGAGTCAGCTCTTCACATTAGGTGGCCAAAGGATTGGAGTTTCAGCTTCAACATCAGTCCTTCCAATAAACACCCAGGGCTGATCTCCTTTAGGATGGAATGGTTGGATTTCCTTGCAGTCCAAGGGACTCTCAAGAGTCTTCTCCAACACCACAGTTCAAAAGCATCAATTCTTTGGCACTCAGCTTTCTTTACAGTCCAACTCTCACATCCATACATGACCACTGGAAAAACCACAGCCTTGACTAGATGGACCTTTGTTGACAAAGTAATGTCTCTGCTTTTTAATATGCTGTCTAGCTTGGTCATAACTTTCCCTCCAAGGAGTAAGTGTCTTTTAATTTCATGGCTGCAATCACCATCTGCAGTGATTTTGGGGCCCAGAAAAATAAAGTCAGCCACTGTTTCCACTGTTTCCCCATCTATTTGCTATGAAGTGATGGGACCTGATGCCATGATCTTCGTTTTCTGAATGTTGAGCTTTAAGCCAACTTTTTCACTCTCCTCTTTCACTTTCATCAAGAGGCTCTTAAGTTCCTCTTCATTTTCTGTTGTAAGGGTGGTATTATCTGCATATCTGAGGTTATTGACATTTCTCCCAGCAATCTTGATTCTAGCTTGTGCTTCATCCAGCCCAGCATTTCTCATGATGTACTCTGCATATAAGTTAAATAAGTAGGGTGACAATATACAGCCTTGACATACTCCTTTTCCTATCATAGTCATCATAATCAACAAAAGAGTCTGAAATGCAGTACTTGAATGCAATCTCAAAAAATACAGAATGATCTCTGTTCGTTTCCAAGGCAAACCATTCAATATCAGGGTAATCCAAGTCTATGCCCCAACCAGTAACACTGAAGGAGCTGAAGTTAAACAGTTCTATGAAGACCTACAAGACCTTTTAGAACTAACACCCAAAAGATATGTCCTTGTCATGATAGGGGACTGGAATGTAAAAGTAGGAAGTCAAGAAACACCTGGGGTAACAGGCAAATATGGCCTTGGACTATAGAATGAAGCAGGGCAAAGGCTAGTAGAGTTCTGCTAAGAACTGCTAAGAACTATGATGCATTGGTCATAGCAAACACCCTCTTCCAGCAGTACAAGAGAAGACTCTACACATGGACATCACCAGATGGCCAACACCAAAATCAGATTGATTATATTCTTTGCAGCCAAAGATGGAGAAGCTGTATATAGTCAGCAAAAACAATACCGGGAGCTGATTGTGGCTCAGATCATGAACTCCTTATTACCAAATTCAGACTTAAATTGAAGAAAGTGCGGAAAACCACAAGACTATTCAGGTATGACCTAAATCAAATCCCTTATGATTATACAGTAAAAGTGACAAATAGATTGAAGGGATTAGATCAGATAGAGTGCCTGAAGAACTATGGACGGAGGTTCGTGACATTGTACAGGAGACAGGGAGCAAGACCATCCCTATGGAAAAGAAATGCAAAAAAGCAAAATGGCTGTCTGAGGAGGCCTTACAAATAGCTGTGAAAAGAAGAGAAGCGAAAAGCAAAGGAGAAAAGGAAAGATATAAGCATCTGAATGCAGAATTCCAAAGAATAGCAAGAGAGATAAGAAAGCCTTCCTCAGCAATCAATGCTAAGAAACAGAGGAAAACAATAGAATGGGAAAGACTAGAGATCTCTTCAAGAAAATTAGAGATACCAAGGGAACATTTCATGCAAAGATGGGCACAATAAAGGACAGAAATGGTATGGACCTAATGGAAGCAGAAGTTACTAAAAAGAGGTGGCAAGGATACACAGAAGAACTATATAAAAAAGATATTCACGACCCAGATAATCACGATGGTGTGATCACTCACTTAGAGCCAGACATCCTGGAATGTGAAGTCAAGTGGGCCTTAGAAAGCATCACTACGAACAAAGCTAGTGGAGGTGATGGAATTCCAGTTGAGCTATTTTAAATCCTAAAAGGTGATGTCTTGAAAGTGCTGCACTCAATATGTCAGCAAATTTGGAAAACTCAGCAGTGGCCACTGAACTGGAAAAGGTCAGTTTTCATTCCAATCCCAAAGAAAGGCAATGCCAAAGAATGCTCAAACTACCACACAATTGCACTCATCTCAGTTCAGTTCAGTCACTCAGTCGTGTCCAACTCTTTGCGACCCCATGAATCGCAGCACGCCAGGCCTCCCTGTACATCACCAAGTCCCGGAGTTTGCCCAGACTCACGTCCATCGAGTCAGTGATGCCATCCAGCCACCTCATCCTCTGTCGTCCCCTTCTCCTCCTACCCCCAATCCCTCCCAGCATCAGAGTCTTTTCCAATGAGTCAACTCTTTGCATGAGGTGGCCAAAGTACTGGAGTTTCAGCTTTAGCATCATTCCTTCCAAAGAAATCCCAGGGCTGATCCCCCCCAGAATGGACTGGTTGGATCTCCTTGCAGTCCAAGGGACTCTCAAGAGTCTTCTCCAACACCACAGTTCAAAGGCATCAATTCTTTGGCGCTCAGCCTTCTTCACAGTCCAACTCTCACATCCATACATGACCACAGGAAAAACCATAGCCTTGACTATACGGACCTTTGTTGGCAAAGTAATGTCTCTGCTTTTCAATATGCTATCTAGGCTGGTCATAACTTTCCTTCCAGGGAGTAAGCGTCTTTTAATTTCATGGCTGCAGTCACCATCTGCAGTGATTTTCGAGCCCCACAAAATAAAGTCTGACGCTGTTTCCCCATCTATTTCCTATGAAGTGATGGGACCGGATGCCATGATCTTCGTTTTCTGAATGTTGAGCTTTAAGCCAACTTTTTCACTCTCCACTTTCACTTTCATCAAGAGGCTTTTTAGTTCCTCTTCACTTTCTGCCATAAGGGTGGTGTCATCTGCATATCTGAGGGTATTGAAATTTCTCCTGGCAATCTTGATTTCAGCTTGTGTTTCTTCCAGTCCAGCATTTCTCATGATGTACTCTGCATATAAGTTAAATAAACAGGGTGACAATATACAGCCTTGATGTACTCCTTTTCCTATCTGGAACAGTCTGTTGTTCCATATCCAGTTCTAACTGTTGCTTCCTGACCTGCATACAAATTTCTCAAGAGGCAGATCAGGTGGTCTGGTATTCCCATCTCTTTCAGAATTTTCCACAGTTGCTCTCATCTCGAATGCTAGTAAAGTAATGCTCAAAATTCTCCAAGCCAAGCCTCAGCAATACGTGAACCATGAACTTCCAGATGTTCAAGCTGGTTTTAGGAAAGGCAGAAGACCCAGAGATCAAATTGCCAACATCTCCTGGATGGAAAAAGCAAGAGAGTGCCAGAAAAAACTGTACTTGTGCTTTATTGACTATGCCAAAGCCTTTAACTGTGTGGATCACAATAAACTGTGGAAAATTCTGAAAGAGATGGACATACCAGACCACCTGACCTGCCTCTTGAGAAACCTATATGCAGGTCAGGAAGCAACAGTTAGAACTGGACATGGAACAACAGACTGGTTCCAGATAGGAAAAGGAGTACATCAAGGCTGTAAAGGAGTATGTCAAGGCTGTATATTTTCCACCACAGTGAGCTTGTTTCTTCTTGGTGTGCTCTGCCTCAGGACCTTTGCAGTTACCCCTTCTGCTCTGCACGTACTTCTTGGCAGAGACGTTTGTCCTCCAGGTCTCTGACTGTCTCCATTCCTCCTCTCTGTTTGTGTTTCTATTCAAATACTACCTCATTAGGCAGACCTTCCCAGACCACTCATTACTGGGGAAAAGGTAATTCTGCCCATTACTCTTTCTCCTTACCTTGTTTCATTTTTCTTCACAGCACGAGTCATCCCATGGAGTTTATAAGGTTTACAAAGATATTTAAATATATATTAGTTTATTTGCTTTTTTTCACATAATGTTTCCTCCATTAGAAATTGAAATCCATGACAGCAGAAGTGATGTGCATGTTAAATAAACAGTTAATTTAACACCGTTAAATTCTACATCCTCTGTGCTTAGAACAGTGTCTAGCATGAAGAAAGCCCTCAATAAATATTTGTTAAATAATTGTTGTGAATTTCTGATTAAAAACGTGGTCTGACTGGAAAGTATGAGGGCATGCCTATTCTTCTAGCTCATTAACTTATTTCTGACGATAATTTTACAAAAGCACTTTTTAGTATGTTTATAACAACCATGGCCTCTTAAGATGTCAACCTTGACAGACAGTTGGAAATAAACATTCTGGATTAATACAAACAAACAGAATATAAATGTCTCCCAACTGTAACATCATGTCACATATATTTCCCTCTTCTAATTGAGTGGGCAACGAAGATACCACTGGCAGATGAGTTTTTTTTTTTTTTCTTTCCTTAATGACTGCCAGCTAGTAGAAGCAGGCTTGATGTCACCTCTTTAACTAGCTGAGTTGTCAACATCTTCTAGGCAAGGAGGTACTGGAGCTAATAGATAATAACAATATGATAAAAATAAATCTAGTTAACATTCAGTGAGAGCTTATTATGTGCCAGGCCTGTGATAAGCATTTCACAAGCTTTACCTCATTTAGGCCTCATAAGAATTCTATGATATGTTCAATTTTAGAGAGAATTTCTCTAACCATATATATGCTTAAATAATTTGCTTAAGGTCTCTATTAACAATAAGATGGTGGAGTAGAAGGACATGCTCTCATCTTCTTCGAGAACACCAAAATTGCAACTAGCTGCTGAACAACAATTGACAGGATTATGTTGGATCCCACCAAACAAAGATACTCCATGTCCAAGGGCAAAGGAGAAGCCTAAACAAGATGGTAGAAGGGGTGCAATCGCATTCAGAATCAAACCTCACACCTGCCAGAGACACTCGGAGGGTGCAAACAAAACCTTGTGCACACTAGGACCCATGGAAAGAAGCACTGACCCCTACAAGAGACTGAACCAGACCTGCCTTTGAGCATTTGTCTCCTGCAGAGGTACGGGTCAGCAGTGGCCTACTATGGGAACAGGGGCTCTGACTGCAGCTCACTTGGGAGGCATGGCATGTGGCCTAAGTCCTTTTGGATGAGGTCACCATTAACTCCACTATAGAGCTGTAGAGCAGACGACCCACAAACTGCAGAACAATTACACCAAAGAAGTTCTCGCACCGTTGCAAAAGTTCTAGGGCCCAGAACAGTCTTCCCAACCTGGGTATCCGACAAAGGGACTAAGAATCCCCAGGAAATTTGACTGAAGGCCAGTGGGATCTGATTTACAGAACTTCCACAGGACTTGGGAAACAGATTCTTGGAAGGCACAACTAAACCTTATGTGCACCAGGACCCAGGAGATAGGAGCAATGACCCCACAAGAGACTGACCCAGACTTGCCTGTGAGTATCCAGGAGTCTCCAGCAGAGGCATGGGTCAACAGTCAGGGGCACTTTTCTGAGAGCCTCAGGGTGCTGGCATAAGTCCTTTTGAAGAGGCCAAACTACAGAGAGGGAACACAGCCCCACCCATCAGCAGAAAATTGGATTAAAGATTTACTGAGCATGGCCCCACCCACCAGTTTACCCCACAGCCAGGAAGTTTATCTCCCTTCAGGAAGCTTCCACAAGCCTCTTATCCTTATCCATTAGAGGGCAGACAGAAATAAAAACCACAATCACAGAAATCTAACCAAACTGATCACATGGGCATGGATCATAGCCTTGTCTAACTCAATGGAACTGTGAGTCAAGCCATGTAGGGCCATCCAAGACTGACGGGTCATGGTGGAGAGATCTGAAAAAAGAATGGTTTACTGGAGAATAGAATGGCAAACCACTTCAGCATTCTTGCCTTGAGAACCCGAAGAAAGGTATGAAAAGACAAAAAGATATGACACTGAAAGATGAACTCCCCAGGTCAATAGGTGCTCAAAATACTACTGGAAAAGAGCAGAGAAAGAGTTCCAGAAGGAAGGAAGAGGCTGAGCCAAAGTGGAATTAACATCCACGTGTGGATACAATGTCCACTTGTGGATGTGTCTGATGGTGAAAGTAAAGTCCGATGCTGTAAGAACAATACTGCATAGGAAACTGGAATGTTAGGCCCATGAATCAAGGTAAATTGGAAGTGGTCAAACAGGAAATGGGAAGAGTGAACATCAACATTTTCGGAATCAGTGAACAAAAATGGACCAGAATGGGTGAATTTAATTCAGATGACCATGGGCAAGAATCCCTGAGAAGAAATGGAGTAGCCCTCACAATAAACAAGAGTTCAAAATGCAATACTTGGGTGCAATCTCAAAAACAACAGAATCATCTCTGTTCATTTCCAAGGCAAACCATTGAGTATCACAGAAATCCAAGTCTATGCCCCAACCACTAATGCCAAACAAGCTGAGTTGAACAGTTTTATGAAGACCTACATGACCTTCTTGAACTAACACCCCCCAAAAAGATGTCCTTTTCATCATAAGGGACTGGAATGCAAAAGTAGGAAATCAAGAGATACCTGGAGTAACAGGCAAGTTTGCCCTTGGAGTACAAATTGAAGCAGGGCAAAGGCTAACAGAGTTTTGCCAAGAGAATGCACTGGTCATAACAAACACCCTCTTCTAACAATACAAGAGATGACTCTACACATGGACATCACCAGATGGTCAATGCTGAAATCAGACCGATTATATTCTTTGCAGCCAAACATGGAGAAGCTATATACAGTCAGCAAAAACAAGACTGGGAGCAGACTGTGGCTCAGATTATGAACTCCTTATTGCCAAATTCAGACTTCAATTGAAGAAAGTAGGGAAAACCACTAGGCCATTCAGGTATGACCTAAATCAAATCCCTTACAATTATACAGAGGAAATGACAAATAGATTCAAGGGATTAGATCTCGTGGACAGAATGCCTAAAGAACTAAGGACAGAGGTTCGTAACACTGTACAGGAGGCAGTGATCAAAAACCATCCCAAATGGAAAGAAATGCAAAAAGAAAAAATGGTTGTCTGAGGAGATCTTACAAATAACTGAGAAAAGAAGAGAAGCTAAAGGCAAAGAAGAAAACGAAAGTATACCCATCTGAATGCAGAGTTCCAAAGAATAGCAAGGAGAGATAAGAAAGCCTTCCTAAGTGATCAATGCAAAGAAACAGAGGAAAACAATAGAATGGGAAAGACTAGAGATCTCTTCAATTAGAGATACCAAGAGGACATATCATACAAAGATGAGCACAATAAAGGACAGAAATGGTATAGACCTCTCAACAGAAGATATTAAGAGGAGGTGGCAAGAAAACACAGAAGAACTAAACAAAAGAGATCTTAATGACCCAGATAACCACAATGGTGTGATCACTCACCTAGAGCCAGACATCCTGGAGTGTAAAGTCAAGTGGGTCTTAGGAAGCATCACTACGAACACAGCTAGTGAAAGTGATGGAATTCCAGTTGAGCTATTTCAAATCCTGAAAGATGATGCTGTGAAAGTGATGCACTCAACATGCCAGCAAATCTGGAAAACTCAGCAGTAGCCACAGGACTGGAAAAGGTCAGTTTTCATTCCAATCCCAAAGAAAGGTAATGCCCAAAATGTTCAAACTACTGCACAAGTGCACTCATATCACACGCAAGCAAAGTAATGCTCAACTCTCCAAGCAAGGCTTCAACAGTACGTGAACTGAGAACTTTCAGATGTTCAAGCTGGATTTAGAAGAGGCATCAAATCAAATTGCCAACATCCACTGGATCACAGAAAAAGCAAGAGAATTCCAGAAAAACATCTACTTCTGCTTCACTGACTATGCTAAAGCCTTTGACCATGTGGATCACAACAAACTGGAAAATTCTGAAAGAGATGGGAATACCAAATGACCTTACCTGCCTCTTGAGAAAACTGTATGCAGGTAAAGATGCAACACCAAGAACAAAGGACTGGTTCCAAATAGGAAAAGGAGTACGTCAAGGCTGTATATTGTCACCCTGCTTATTTAACCTATACGCAGAGTACATCATGAGAAAGGCCGGGTTGTATAAAGCAAAAGCCGGAATCAAGATTGCCAGGAGAAATATCAATAACCTCAGATATGCAGATGATCCTATCCTTAGGGCAGACATCGAAGAGGAACTGAAGAGCCTCTTGATGAAAGTGAAAGAGGAAAGTGAAAAAGCTGGTTAAAATTCAACATTCAAAACACTAAGATCATGGCATCTGGTCCCATCACTTCATGGCAAATAGATGGGGAAACAGTGGAAACAGTGACAGACTTTTATTTTGGGGGGCTCCAAAATCATTTCAGATGATGATCACAGCCATGAAATTAAAAAACACTTGCTGCTTGGAAGAAAAGCTATGACCAACCTAGACAGTATATTAAAAAGCAGAGACATTACTTTGCCAAAGAAGGTCGGTCTAGTCAAAGCAATGGTTTTTTCAGTAGTCATGACTGATCTGATCTGATCTGTATAGATGAGAGAGTTGGACTATAAAGAAAGCTGAGCACCAAAGAACTGGTGCTTTTGAACTGTGGTGTTGGAGAAGACTCTTGGGAGTCCCTTGGACTGCAAGGAGATCAAACATGTTAATCCTAAAGGAAATCAACCCTGAATATTCATTGGAAGGACTGATGCTGAAGCTCCAATATTTATTTCCTGATGCAAAGAATTGACTAATTAGAAAAGACCCTGATGATAGGAAAGACTGAAGGCAGGAGGAGAAGGTGATGACAGAGGATGAGATGGTGGGATGGTATCATGGACTTGATGGACATGAGTTTGAACAAGCTCCAGGAGGTGGTGAAGCACAGGGAAGCCTGGCATGCTACAGTCCATGGGATTACAAAGAGTCGGACACAACTGAGCAACTGAACAGCAGCAGTAACAAGGTCACTGAGTCAGAAAATGGCACAGAGCCAGGTCTCAAACTCAAGTGTTTCCAGCTCCAGGTTCTGAACCTTCAACCTTGATTACTCAGTGATCTCTGTGTGTATCATGTGCTGTATGTACACACCTGATTAATCCCATCACACAATTCAGGGTGGAGATCCAACCCCTTCTATCAAGGAGTTTATGTTTAACCACCTTATCCAAAGTCCTGATGATTTTGTAAACCTCAAATTCCCATTGGTAGGCCTAGACAAGATGTCCTTTTTGCTTATTTCATCATACTCACAGCCCCCAGTTTCAATACAGGACAGTTGGGAACGGTCTTGGTTGTCCTCTGTTATACTTTCCACATTCAAATAATCAACAGTGTTCACTTTTATAATATACTTCAGTTTCAGAAGTGCTTTTCCATCCATTATCATGACAAATTTCTGAGTCAAGGAAAATAGGTGATATTATCATCATTTTTCAGATCATAGTCATAATCACAAAGGTAGAGTTAGACTCCTGACTTCCTCTCAATATGAAAAAAAAAATAAAACGAAACTGCTAGGTAGTTTCAAAGAAATGGAATAATGCAATACTGAAGTTGGAAGAGGTCCCAGAAGTCCTGTTTTTCATCCACCTCATTCCACAGATGAGGAAAAGAGTTCCAGAGAGAACTGCCCAAGGTCACAGAGGTACTGTCCAAATCCCACATAGAAGCCAAGATGTTTCAGCCCATTTCACGTCCCTTTACCACCTCATGTCACCTCTAGGATACAAATGTTATACTACATGCACACACAAGGCTGTTAGAAGACCAGAAATTTCTCTAGCAGAAAAACTCAAATCTCTCCAACTTCTAAATGGGTGTTACACAAGCCGGGCTGTGCGTGACTTAAATGGAACACAAAATGAAACTTGCTGTAAAGAAAGTGGCAAAGTTGCTAACTGGTCCCCAAAGTCATAGTAGCTAGACCATTACCTCAGCGCTATTTGATTTCTCATTGTTTTTATGAGAATTGCATGGGAATTTAAAACTGCACTGCCATTGTCTGGCTTCATGGCAGAAATCTCGTCTCACCTCATCATCCTTCAGTCCCTGCTTTTTCCTGTGGGGTGGGGAAAGATACCCTTTTCCTCCAATTTCCTCTCCCTTGGGCTGTTACAACAAAAAAAATCAGGAGCTGCACTCAGGGAATGTGGCTTAATGGAAGCCCTGGCCTGGAGGATGGGTCTCAAAGGCTGTGTCTCTACAACCATTCCTGTGGGCATCTAGCTGGCCTCACCCAGAGGAGTTGGTGAGTCATACAGGTATGAGGAATCTGGGTATATTGACAGAGAGAGGGTTAGCCCCACTGTGGGCAGGAGTGGGAGATGACAGGGATTGGAATGATCGGGGATGGGTTCTGGGAACTAGAGCTGGTTTGGCAGAGCTGGTGCTGCAGGAATGCCTGAGAAGGCTAGGTCCAGGGGTAACTGGCCCCCACCTCCTCTCCACTTTCATTTCTCTTAAGATGAGATTGAATTCTTGAGCATCTACTCCATGTGAGTACTGCTGCTGCTAAGTCGCTTCAGTTGTGTCCAACTCTGTGTGACCCCATAGATGGCAGCCCACCAGGCTCTCCTGTCCCTGGGATTCTCCAGTCAAAAGTACTGGAGTGGGGTGCCACTGCCTTCTCCAATGCGTGAAAGTGAAAAGTGAAAGGGAAGTCGCTCAGTCGTGTCCGACTCTTAGCGACCCCATGGACTGCAGCCTACCAGGCTCCGCCATCCATGGGATTTTCCAGGCAAGAGTACTGGAGTGGGGTGCCATTGCCTTCTCCGATGTGAGTACTAAATTTTAGTTATTTTACTGAAACTTAATTACTTAATAGTGACTTCGAGTCAGTTTAAGACTTGTGTATTATATTTGAAAGAGTTTTAAGAAAAGAATGCTTTCTATGTAGGGATCAATGTGTATATACAACGTAAGAATTTAATCCTCAGGACTCCGTAAGATATACAATATAGGCGTTTTTTGTTCTGACAGAAAGACTGATATTTGAACCTGCCCCAGGTCGGACAGCTGGGAAACACTGGGCAGAACTGAATCCACGATGCCAGTGCTGTGATTCTTGGATGCTGTGGTATCACATGAAACCTGGGTCCTAGAAACCTGTACTGCCCTACCCCCATCTGCAGGTACTACAGGCAGGCAATTTACATTCGCATTTTGGGATCAGCTGAGTATAAAAAGGGACCCCTTTCCCGCTTATACAACAATAGAAACTGCCTGCAGAGCGTGAGTCTGCTTTAACACTATTCATAATATCAGCAAAAGTGAAAACCTTCTTGTTTTTCTTTTTGACACAGTGAAACAGACTGTAAGTTTCCAAAAGAAAAAGGGTAATGAACAACAAAAAGAAAAGATTATAAAATAAGTACCGGATCCAAAGAATGAGCTTCAAATATTTTTTAGAAATCTCAGTAAAAGGAGGAAAGCATTTAGCCAATGCTCTCAGTTCCTTTTCTTTAGATAATCATGTGAGGGACATGGAGTAAGGAAGGCTCCTGCCCAACTGCCCCCCTCCACCCGTCCTGATGATGCTCAGTATCCTGGCTCTCCTGCCCCAGAGGGACCAGACTGCCCAAGTATCCAGCCCTTTCCAAGGAACACCAAACACAAAGTTAAAAAACAAAACCTGTTTCTGTTTCAAAATTCTTAGATGCCAGGGCCTTCTCTTCCTGTTCCATTCTACTCTCAGATTTATAGAGCAGAATCAATGAACAAATGAATCAAGCCTTTCCAGATTCAAGTTATCATCCATCTAACTCTGGCTGGAATCATGTGTTGATTCACTCAAGAGCTCCATCTCCCCCTTCTCGTCATGCCTCCTCTCTACCTTCCTCTATCCCAAACATGGACAGGAACATCAATATTGTGCGGGGTTACAATAACCATCACACGCACACAAGAATGACCAGCTTATGCAAAGCTGGGTCATTCTATCAGAGTAGCCACTTGGAATGAGACAGGTTTCAATCATACATGAGATCTGTATTGAAATCTTTCCTTAGATAAAGACGGCTGCTCAGTTTTATCAAGAGTGGTCCTTCCCTCATAAATGTGGGCACTTCATGCTCTTTGGAACATGCATGGCAAGCAAACTGTGCATCTAGATCTAAAAGATTAACAGGAGTTAAAAAGTGATCTCTGAACCCTCATGGAGATTTAAAGCAACATTAAAGGGATCCTTTATGTGTGAAAGAAGTGACAATTTTTAGTAGAAGATTTTAGCACATCTGACATTACAAGGAGAAAATGCTAACTTTTTATTCTGAATGTCATTTTATTGAAATCTGCTTTCTAACTATAGTTTCAAGGGATTTTTTTTGGGGGGGCAGATGATTTTTAAAAAATAAGTTATAAGGTGTGGCTGCTCTATTATTTAAAGGTGCAACTTATTAACCTAATACCTCATAAACTGGGCTGAATTCATATTTATGTGTTATATCAACATTTTAAAAATACACTGCTTTAATATAGTTTCCTCTAGTTAAAGCATATATGATTATATAGGTGGCATAATTTGAGAATAAGGACCCATTTCATACCACAATTTACAAAGAAGCAGCTATTCAAGTAATTCTCATTTCCTTATAAACTAAAACCTCTTTTCTGTATTGCCTAGGGCTTTTCGCAAATTCTGATTCAGGATGTTTAAGTCCCCGCTACTTTTCAGGTATTGTTTTAGGCGCTTATGTATAGTATTTCATTTATTTCTCAAGCTCACCTTGGAAGGAGGTTTTTATTACGCTCAACTCTCAGAAGCTGGAGGGGCAATGAAACTTGAGGAAATTAGATGACTTACCCAACATTTTAACAAATCTCAAGATACAAATCCAGATCTACCCCACAAACTCACCTTAGCTGGTCCACACTACACTGGGTTTGTTCATTTTACCACTTTTACTTATTGATTACTGTATAACAAATAAAAATCGCTGGCTTAAAATAATCATTTTTCTCTTGAATCCGCAATTTGGGCAGGTTTTAGTTGGGAGAAGGTCTCTGCTCCATACAGCATCCATCAGCTGGGCAGACTCTGTAGGTTTGGGAAGAAGTGGGGGTAGAGACCTGCTTCCAAGACAGCTCCTCCTCCTTGCCCACAAGATGGTGCTACCACTCACTTGTCTTAAGGGATCTCTCCAAGGAGGTCGCACAGAGTCGGACACGACTGAAGCGACTTAGCAGCAGCAGCAGCAGCCAAGGAGGTCTGTGTGTGCTCAGTCTTGTCCAATTCTTTGTGACGCCATGGATTGTTGTCTGAAAGACTCTTCTATCTATGGGATTTTCCAAGTAAGAATACTGGAGTGGGTTGCCATTTCCTTCTCCAAGGGATCCTCCCAATCCAGGAATGAAACCTGTGTCTCCTGCGTCTTCTGTATTGGCAGGCAGATTCTTTACCACTGAACAACTTGGGAAGCCTCCAAGGGTGACTGGGGTCTAAAGAACTGGTGCTTCAAGAGACAGAAAATAAAGGGGCCAGTTTCTAAGAGCCTGGACTCAGAAACTGGCACTGTGCCATTTCTTCTGCACCCTGTTGGTCAAAAACAGCGTCTAGACTCAGAGAGAAGTCCATTTCCCACCTGTGAAGGGGAGGTATGCCAAAAAACTGGGAGACCCATGTGACAAGAACCTCGCAGCCTCACCCTTTATAAGATTCCTAATTCAGAGTAATTTCATTAAATTATGAAATTCGTATTTTACAAAGGCTCTCATCCCCCTTGAGTTTGCAGATACATACTTACAGATGGTAGCTTCTCAGAGGTGGGAGCCTCTGGATCTGTCTACATTTCTCCTACATGTTCCTTTTTATTGTTATCATAATTGATACTCTACATAGATTATTTGGGCTTCTGAACATCTTTTCAGCGTTCTCATCATGTGCAAATGGACCAGTTTCCCCGCTGGGCCCTCCACTCCAGTTCAGAGGTCTCTTTCTTAGATTAGATACATCCTGGCTTTTCCCTTTTAACTAAATTTGACCAGCTCATGCTTGACTGGGATATCAGATATGACAGTTTGATTCCAATTATTCCAACTGACCTTTGCACGCAAACATCCCCCTCACAGTGCTCCTATTCCTGACAGTTGTGGTGGTCCTGCCTCCTAGATGGATGAGCCTAAAGAATAAAGGGAGCAGTATGGACCTCTTACTTCCTTTGTAACTCTGCACACCAACCAGTTCGGAGTCTGGTCTATGCAATGCCTAGCCAATAAATATTTCAGCTGATGCTCAGAATAAAATCTGAAGGAAATATACTCAGTGACAAGAAACCCTCTGAATGACACGATACATAATGGATCAGATTAAGCATTATGAAGGACACCCTTTCAATTTTGTGATTTCATTTCTGAGTTAGATTCTGTAATCACTCTTGGAATAAGACACCTGACATCTGGGCTTTGCTCTCTGTTTTAAGTGTACCCATGTCAAAGCTTTAAAATACTCTGGAATGAAAATGAGATTTCAAGGAAGTATTTCCTTGGAAGTGGGTATTATTCCCTTTGAATTGGATCCACAGCTGCAATTTTTTTAATCCTTTCATTAACTCAGTATTCAGTTCAGTAGCTCAGTTGTGTCCGACTCTTTGTGACCCCATGGACTGCAGCACACCAACTCCCAAAGTTTACTCACGTCCATTGAGTCAGTGATGCCATCCAACCATCTCAACCTCTGTTGTCACCTTCAATCTTTCCCAGCATCAGGGTCTTTTCCAATGAGTCAGTTCTTCGCATCAGGTGGCCAAAATATTGGAGATTCAACTTCAACATCAGTCCTTCCATTTCCTTTAGGATGCACTGGTTGGATCTCCTTGCAGTCCAAGGGACTCTCAAGAGTCTTCTCCAACACCACAGTTCAAAAGCATCAATTCTTCAGTGCTCAGCTCTCTTTATACTCCAACTCTCACATCCATACATGACCACTAGAAAAACCATAGCCTTGACTAGACGTACCTTTGTTGACAAAGTAATGTCTCTGCTTTTGAATATGCTGCCTAGGTTGGTGATAACTTTCTTTCCAAGGAGTAAGCGTCTTTTAATTTCATGGCTGCAGTGACCATCTGCAGTGATTTTGGAGCCCCAAAAAACAAAGTCAGCCACTGTTTCCCCATCTATTTGCCATGAAGTGAAGGGACCAGATGCCATGATCCTAATTTTCTGAATGTTGAGCTTTAAGCCGACTTTTTCAACTCTCTTCTTTGAGTTTCATCAAGAGGCTCTTTAGTTCTTCACTTTCTGCCATAAGGGTGGTGTCATCTGCATATCTGAGGTTATTGATATTTCTCCTGGCAATCTTGATTCCAGTATTATACAAATTGTTTTCCTAACTATATAATAGCCAACATACTTTAATTTGTAGAATGAATTCTGTTTAATTGCAGCAAAATTATGATATAAGCTAAATCCCTGAAGTGATAGCTATCTTTAAATCAATATCACCTCACTTTTAGATTGTACGTAACTCAACACCTAGGATCTTTGTGAGCCATCTACCACAAGACTTACTTTTATTTAAATCATATGACCATTAACAAAAAGACTTACAAGAATCTGAGTTGAAAAGACTGGCCAGCATACTTTGTCATACCCAATTACTTTGTAGCTGAATTCCTGCTACTCTGTAGGAATTTCAACATTAACCATTTTCAAAGGTGTTTGTGAGTTTGCACTTTTTCTTTTTAGTTGTGTATTGTGGCATATCAATGTATCCCAAAACTTAGTGATTTAAAACAAACTATTTCTAGACAGATAAAGTGACTTTTTCCAAAGCCTTGCTAAGCACTTACCCTATGAAAGTATTCTGATATGCATATTTGCATGTATTTGCTTCTTTTACATTTAAGATATGTAACACCCTATTGTTCACTGTCTTCTCTTCTATTAAGATATTTCACAGTGATATAATTTGGGCTATGCCAAACTAGATATCCAATTTAAATGGTTCTGGGTAACTGAAGGCTTTCATCATGTATGAATGCTGAAGTGGAAATAAGTGAATATCTGTGTTAGGCAAGAAGCCTTTCTTCTCCTAACTGGAAGTTTCTTCTGGAGTGGAAGGCTCCTGGCCTCTCTTTTCTGTCTCATTTACCCTCCCCAGAGCTCAGGTGGGAAGTTAGAAGGTGACTTATTTGACTGGAAAATGTAGGAAGAATAAAGCAGGCAAGCTTAACCCACCTGCTCACCCCTCTCATTGGGGAATGGACCTGTTTGTCCTCGGAGAGCGTGGGTATGCGCCAGGCTTCAGGTTCTATGAAGCAGACCCCCCCCACCCCCCGCCTTGCCCCCCACACCAGTTTTGGAATGGAAGATTGTCCAATTCTTGTATTTAGTGTTAGGAGGTACAAAAATGCTCTGCATTATCTTTATCACCAGCAGTGGTGATAATTTATCTCCTATCTGCATAGCCTTTGGTCTTTTTTCCCCTCATTTCAGAATCTGCAAGGTTTTAGAAGGGTGGAATTTACAGACTCACTGTCCAGCCTTAACAAATCATCATCGTCACAACAATTATCATTATTAGCAATGCTTGTTGAGCATTTGCTATGTTTCAGGTTATGAATTTACTACATTTTCATGTATTATGTCATTTAATACAGTTATGTCAAAGACATAACTGGGGGTTTCCGCAGCTTTTATAGTTGGCCATCATGAAAACCTCTCCTGCCTACATGCACATGTCTCTCCTGACATCATGAGATGGAGTCTACTTCCTAAGACTTTTTTAAGATCCCTTTGACTCTGGTCTTACCTTAATGACTCACACAGATGGGATGCAGGTACAGAGATGTTCTGGGACTTCCAAGCCCAGGCCTGAAGAGGCCTGGTAGCTTCCACTTCCTTTCTCTGGGAAAGCAATCCCTACAATGAATCCAAATGATGAGAAAAAGCTGGAGTGAGCAAGCCCTCATGGAGGAGCACAGAGGAGCCAGATGCAGGAGGGAGAAATGGTAAATCGCTGGTTTAAGTCACTGAATTTTGGGGCGAGTTGGTACACAGGCATGTATGCTAAGTCACTTCAGTTGTGTCTGACTTTGTGATCCTATGGACCGTAACCTGTCAGGCTCCTCTGTCCATGGGACTCTCCAGACAAGAATACTGGAGTGGGTTGCTGTGTCATCCTCCATGGGATCTTCTGGACCTAGGGATCGAACCTACGTCTCTTACGTCTTCTGCACTGGTAGGCAGGTTCTGTACCACTAGTGCCATTTGGGAAGCCTCTGGTTGATACACAGCAATAGACAACTGAAACAAAATACGAACTTGCAGAAAATCTTTAAAATGGCAATTAACATCACTGCTATGGTGTTACAAGAGTTTTTAAAAATCAGTAGATGATTTATTGGGCTTCCCAGGTGGCTCAGGGGTAAAGAATCCACCTGCAATGCAAGAGACTCCGGTTTGATCCCTGATTCAGGAAGATCTCCTGGAGGAGGGTATGGCAACCCACTCCAGTATTCTTACCTGGATAATCCCACAGACAGAGGAGCCTGGCAGGCTACAGTCCACAGGGCCACAAAAAGTCAGATAAGACTGAAGTGGCTGAATATGCACGCAGCATGCACAGATGATTTGTTAAACCATAAAGTCATAATCTATTTGTATACAGAGTACCTATACGGCCCAATATTGGAGTGGATTGCCATTCCCTTCTGCAGAGAATCTTCCCGACCCAGGGATGGAACCTGGGTCTCCTGCATTGAAGGCAGAATCTTCACTGTCTGAGCCACCAAGAAGTCCTATTAAATCATAAAATCACGGTCTATTTGTATACAGAGTACCTATATGGCCCAAGTCACACTTTCCATTAAGTGTCATTCTAAATGAGCCACTTTCAAAGGACAAAAAATACCATCACCTCAATACATCAGCTCCACTCTTATTCAAAAGGAGAAAAGCTCTTTGTGGAATAATCAAGATTATCCCTCTTTATTTCCTGTAGAGATCTCCCACCTCTTTGCCTCAGGTTCAATTATCCTGTAGAAGTTTCTACATCCTGGCTCTACTCCTTCCTCTGGGGAGCCCTCCCAAACCCTCACTCTTGAGCCCCAAGCTGGCTTACTCCTCAGTGTCTTTTCACTTCTCTGCTCATATTTTAGCTCTGTGCTCATCACATATATTTTTATCATTCACGTAAATTCTGTGAGAGCAGAGACCTGGCCTGTTTTGTTACTGTTGTATTCTTAGCACCAGAACAGCACCCATAGGGAGTGGGTGCTCTGTGAACACCTACTGGCTGTGGAAGCAAACGAGTGCATGTAACTGCTTCTTGCCAGATACTGTTTCTTGGGGTTGAGGATCCATTACCACGCCTTTCACCCTCTCCCTTGGGGCACAGCGGCTGGAAGCCTAGAGGTTCCTGGTCACACCTGCTGCCAGGGTCCACAGGTAATCCCGCTCGGCCAGGGGGACACATCTGTGTGAGATCTGGAGGGCTAGGGAAGCCAAGAGGTTCTTTTGTCACCAGCTGTGGTGGCTGACATGCAGGTTCAGCAGATAAGGGTACTTGGAGAAACCAGCCAGCTTCCCAGTCTCCAGCGGTGCAGACTGGCAGTGGCTTCTACATTCTCCTGTCCTCTGCGTGACAGCTTTGGCAATGTGACCTAAATGCCCAATAGTGCCCCTGACTTTCACTTCTCTGACCCTTACAATGCTTTGGGGGAAACATCTAGTTCCTGAACATATCTGGAATGCTCTTCATTTTTACTGCTGAGTTCTGACTGATGCCTCGGCAGATGGCATTCCTTAATTCCTTGTTCCTCTCGGCACCTCCATACCCACACGGTATCTGGATCACAGTGGAAACTTAAAGAGAATAACAGCAAATAATGCTTAACAAGTGTCCAGCACTGTTCTAAGTGAGTTACATCTATTAGCTTATTTCAACTACTCAATAACCCTCTTAGGCAGAGTTCTCTTTCAGAGATTATGAAACTGAGAACAAAGACGTTAAACAACTTGCTTAAGAAATCACTTCATTAAATGGTGCATTGAGGAAGGGTAAATCCCAGCTAGTCTGGCTCTCAAGTCTGTTATTGTTGTTTAGTCCTAAGTCATATCCAACTTTTGTGACCCCATGGACTATAGCCCACCAGGCTCCTCTGTCCATGGGAATTCCGAGGCAAGAATACTGGAGTAGGTTGCCACTTCCACCTCTAAAGTATCCTCCCAGCCCAGGGACTGAACCCCCATCTCCTACATGGCAGGTGGATTCTTTACCACTAAGCCATCTGTAGTCTCTCCTGCCTGAAAAATGTTTGCTGAAGGACCAGAAGATTCAACTATTAAAATTTTAGAACTCATTTATTATAAACATCTTGTGTGCATTTATTGTAAAATAGCAGTTTGCAATATTCTCATTTAAGACTCTTATTTTTGAAAGATGTTTCAGCCTATCAAAAGCGTGTATGTGTGTATATATAACACACTTCTTATTGTGCCTAACTGTATTTTTTTCAATAACTCATAAAACAATGAAAAAATTATGGAGCTTGGAAATTAGCATTGTAGGAAAAGAAAGAAGAACCATGGTGAAGAATATTCACAAATTTCTTGTGGTTTTCTTGATGCATATCTTTCTGCCTCTTGTCTGAGAACACAAGTTAAGGTCAATGGCCACTGGCTGCAGCAGCTGTAGGGAATAGATCTCTTGTTATTTTGACTTCTGCCAACTGGAGAATAAGGTTTCCTATATAAGATTCCAAAGGAATGGGGAAGAGGGCTCTGTGGCGAAGAATCCACCTACCGATACAGAGACACGAGTTCGATCCCTGGTCCTGGAAGATTCCACATGCTCTGGAAGAACTAAGCCCATGCACCAAACTACTGAAATGCACAATTAATGAGCCCAGGTGTTGCAAGTGCTGAAGCCCAAACATCCTAGAGCCCATGCTCTGCAACAAGAGATGCCACCGCCATGAGAGGCCCGCACATCACAACTAGAGAGGAGTCCCTACTCACCCCAGCTAGAGAAAATCCCGTGCAGCAGTGAAGACCCAGCACAGCCAAAAATAAATAAATAAAATTATTTTTTAAAAAGAAATGGAGAAGAGAGTCAGGAAAGATGCAAAGACAAGTCAAGTAAAAAACCTAAGTGGGGATGGGCTCAGGTTCTTATCATTAACATTGTGTACAACCTTCAAAGATGATCAGTGTTTGTGTGGGAGTGGGGGGATGAACAAAAAAAGGTGCTAGAGATAGCTCTGTCTCCACTGCAGATGTCTCTTGACACACAGAGGGATCCACTAGTAGCCCTGAATAGGGCTGGCATTTATCCCTCGGGGAGAAGTGTCTTTATCTGATGGCTGCATTTGGAAGGAAAATTTGGGCACAAATAACCCAGCCCCTTCTTTCTCTCTTGTAAGCAAACCTGTCATTCTCAGCTCCTCCATATCATACATTTTAAGGGGTCAGCTCTGTCCATGGTGGGGGAGGGGAGAGTCTGGTCTGTCCATTGCTGTAGTGACTTACTTAGTCTGTACAGTTCAGAGGCTCAGTACTGGGAAACCCACTTGCCTAAAGTTAAAAGCTATATTTCCCAATAAAGATCCACAGCCCTTATTTGAAATGACAAAATCCCCCAAGAATCAAAAACAAAATTTTCCTTAATTCATTTGGCAGCAAAACCTGAAGTGACCTGACTCCTGGTGGCAAAACCCAACCTTATGAAGATGAAGCCACTTATAGTTCTTATTACCCCTCTTAGAGCTTTGTGTCCAATATAGTAGCCAATAGCCACACGAGTCTATTCAAATTTAAGTCAGTTACTATGAAATGACATTAAAAATTCAGACTCTTAATCATACTAGCCAAGTTTCAAAAGCTCAATAGCCATATGTAACTAGTGCTCTCACATAGGATAATACAGATAAGACCCTCAGCATTGCAGAAAGTTCTACGGTATAGCACTTAGTCATGTTTTCTTATAAACACATTCGTATCTGGTTATAGGATATTAGTAACAATATATGTACCATTTTTGCCCTAAATCTAAAAAATGTGGAATTGTAAAATCACATCTGGCTCAAAGGATCACAGATAAGGAGCATTGGCCTGCTTCAGCTTTTATTAGTAACAAAGGCAAGTTTTTGGTTTTTCTTCAGCTTTACATTTTACGTATTATTGACTAAGGGCTGTGTCTCCCAAAATTCACATGTTGAAGTCCTAACCCCCAATATGATGATATTTTGGGGCGAAGCCTTTGTGAGATAATTAGATGAGGTCATAAGACGGGATTCTTAGCCTTAGAAAAAGAGACATAAAAGTTCTCTTTCTACCA
Source organism: Bos mutus (assembly GCF_027580195.1). Lineage (NCBI taxonomy): Eukaryota > Metazoa > Chordata > Mammalia > Artiodactyla > Bovidae > Bos > Bos mutus. The sequence goes on along the minus strand of NC_091622.1, from coordinate 56,587,452 downwards.
ATATGAGGACAAGGCACACACTGGAGAGAGAAAGCCACAAGCCAGGGGACACCAAGGATTGGCATGAAAGTAGAAAGAGGCAGAGAAAGGTTCTTCCCCAGAGCCTTCCCGTGGGAGCACAGCCCTGCCAACAGCTTGATTTCAGGCTCCAGACTTTAGAATCATAAGACTGTAGATTTGTGTTATTTAAAGTCCAATCTGCGGTAATTTGTTACGGCAACCCTAGGAAATTAAGAGACCTCTGGCACCAACAAGTGGTGTGCTGCTGTAACAAATATCTAAGAATGGAGAAGCAACTCTGGAACAGGGTAGAAGCTGGAAGAGTTTTGAGGTGTGCACTAGAAAAAGCCAAGAATGCCATGAGGGACTGATAAAGGGGACTCTGGTGAGGCTCAGAAAAAGGAGAGTTGGAGTGACAGCTATTCAGAGAACACATAAATAATCATCACCAGACTATGGATGACAAAGGCCTTCAAAGGCCTTCTTGGGAGGATACAGAAATGAGGAACAAGTTTTGGGCAATGGAGGAAAAGTTATTGTTATAGCAAAGAACTTGGCTGAACAATATTCTAGTGTTTTGTGGAAGACAAAGTAGAACCAATGAAAGTAGAACCAATGAAACATATAGTTAGCTAAGGAGATTTTTAAGAAAGTTTTGCAGGAGTACCTTGGTTTGTTTATAGTAAAATGAGAAAGAGATGAACTAAAGAACTAATTTTGTTAAGTAAAAGGGAATCAGAACTTGATGATCTTGAAAGCTCTCAGCCTATCCATATTGCAAAAATATGTGGAGGTATGCTCTGAAAAGCACAGTAAGGGTGTGGTCACACAACCATTTGGTAAAGAAATGAGGATGGGTGTGAACCATGGGCCCCTCCCCTGGCAGAAGCATGGCCAGTGTGAACTGGTGGAGACAGGATGACAGAAAGGAAAGCTGTCAGACCTACAGGACTGGACCACAGGGCTTCTGCCTGTGAACATGGGTTATTCTTTGAGACAGAGGAAGAATGACCCCAAAGATTCAGAGAGCATCAGGGCTGCTTCCTTGGTTTCAAAGCTGAGGGATGGCATCACCTGGAGTTCAATAGGAGAGGTGGCCTCTGCCTAAAGCCTTGGGGGCAGGGCCTCCTGGGACTTTGGTGGGTGACTCCTTCCTTGCAGACATAAGAGGAGAGACAAACACTCTAGTGGGTCCAGAAGGCAAAGCATCAATCCAAAAAGGAATATTCTAGAGCCACAAGACCTAATGGTATTTGCCTTGCTGGGTTTTTTTTTTTTTTTTTTTTTGACATTTTAGTTCCTCATTTTTATGGTTTTCTCTGACCCTAAGCTTTTTTTTTTTAATTTTATTTTTAAACTTTACAATATTGTATTAGTTTTGCCAAATACTGAAATGAATCCGCCACAGGTATACCTGTGTTCCCCATCCTGAACCCTCCACCGTCCTCCCTCCCCATACCATCCCTCTGGGTCGTCCCAGTGCACCAGCCCCAAGCATCCAGTACCGTGCATCGAACCTGGACTGGCGACTTGTTTCATACATGATATTATACATGTTTCAATGCTATTCTCCCAAATCTCCCCACCCTCTCCCTCTCCCACAGAGTCCATAAGACTGATCTATACATCAGTGTCTCTTTTGCTGTCTCATACACAGGGTTATTGTTACCATCTTTCTAAATTCCATATATATGCGTTAGTATACTGTATTGGTGTTTTTCTTTCTGGCTTACTTCACTCTGTATAATAGGTTCCTTTGGACTTGCATGGAACCCTTCGTCCCTTCTTTCCTACTGCTCTAGTTTCTCCCTTCTGGAATGAGAAGCTATATCCTACACCTGGCTCCTCGTTGTGTATTTGGAAGCACATAACTCATCTAACAGCTTCACAGCTGGAGGGGAATTTTGTTTCAGGATGAATCCTATCTGGAGTCTCACCCACAAATCATTTAGATGAGACTTTGGACTTTAGAGTTAATGCTACTGTTTGCAGCTTTGGGATGGAATAATGTACTTGGCATGCAAAGAGGACATGAATTTGAGGGATCAGAGGCAAAGACTTGAATGTTTGTCCCCACCCCTCCCCCCAGTTCATATGGTGAAGCCCTGACCCCCAATTTGATAACTGGAAGTGAGGCCTTTGGGAGGTAATCAGGTTTAGCTCAGATCATGAAAGTGGGGTCCCCAATATGAGATTAATGTCCTTGTATGAAAAGGAGCCTTGGGTAAGACTTGAAGCAGAGAAGAGGAGTATTATTTAACAGGCCTCTCAAATTTCAATCATAGGGAGAGAGCTGTGAAGGCTCCTCTTCTCCACATCTTCATGGACAATTCAATCCAGAATAATCACACTGGAGAATTTTTATGTGTTTTAGAATCACTGTTCCAAGGAGGTATAAGTGCCATTCTGGCAGAGAGACAGTGACTAAATGACTAGAAAAATTCTAAGGATTAATAAAGATGCCACAGATGGGACAGCTACATTGGTGGGAGGTGGGACTAGATGAGATCCAAAACCCATCCACGTAGGAGAATTGGGGACAGTTACAGCCTCCCTCATGCTGGTTCTTACCCAGTGTCTATCATATGGTGAGAACAAGTCAGATGTAGATATACTTCTGAACAGGAATATGTCCATTAGAATTAAAAAAATCTTGAAATTTCCTTGAATGCTTGTAAAGCTACCTTTTCATGGGGGTACAGTGGGTCAGGGCAACCATGGTCCCTTCCTGCTATTCAGCTTCTTGGGGCTGTCAGGCTTCAAGAGGAAGACCAGAATTACTGACTACAGCCAGCTGATTTTCTTGTTCATATGAGTGTAGATATTTATAGAAATTGGACACGAATCTAGGCTGGGCCAAAGAGTACCCTGCAGGCTTTGGCTTATTTCATTCTGCTAGTTTAACCTGGTGCCTCTGTTTTCTCATCTGTAAAATAGGAAGAACACCCTCTTGTCCACCATCCTTTGATGGTGTTTGAGAGCAAAACCTGAATGAGCCAATCTATGTTCTAAAGACATGTATTATTTTAAGTACTGATAGGGAAATGCCACACAAGCCTTGTAAAGCAATCAAAGGGAGACCCTTGCTGGATTCTTAAACTGCTATGAGCTCACAGACAAGCTTTTATCTAGAGCATAAATTGGATTTCCGCTGGTAAAGGAAAGCATGAGATAATATTCTCTGTCTTAATTTGACAGTGGAGAGGCTCTTGAGTATTGGCCAACAATCTAATATTGGATCACACCAAAACACAACCATTTGCTTCCTGAGTCATATCCATAAAGATCTTGCAGTAAAGTGCTGTCTTGGACAGAGCATTTACGGAGATTGCAAAGCCTCATGGTCAGGCTCTTAAAAAAAAAAAAAAATACCCATCTCCATCTTTTCTATTTAATATACCCTGGGCTCTCCTTTTGGGATAAAACTTGAAGTCCTACCGCTATTGCAATTTCTCAGGGTAAGATTCACATTTCTGGTCTTGTAAGATAAATGTGCAAGTTGCCCAGCTCAGTGACCAGAAGGCAAGATCCACCCCTCCCTCTTGTTTGCTGTCCTAAGATTAATACACACTAAAGTTTCTATTTCAAGAAACTTCAAAATTAACAGAATCATGTGTACAGGCTTAAGAAAAATAGCATTAATGGTGACTATTAATTCGATATTAATCTTATTTGATAAAAATTCACTATCATTGTTTATCCTAGAATTATTTTTACAAATTTAAAGAAAGGCAAACTACTGATGACATTAACAGACTTTCATTGTACTTTAAAAACAACTTGTTTAAAGAAAAATGTTACTTAGTTGGTTTTACATCAGCACATTTCAACTTGTCTCATGAGTGGCTTTTTTTTTTTTTTAGCTCAGGAAAATGATATTTTCTCGAAAACTTTAAAAACAACACGGAAACACTTAAGTTGCAGATTTTCTTAGATCCTGCAACAGGTTACACAGCTCCAGTTTTCTCTTTCCAGATTTAAGTAAAAAATCCTGTAAGACATATTTCAAATGACAGGAATTTTAAACAATGTACTGCAGCTGCCCTAAAGCCACCTTAATTATTGAGTTCCGTGAAACACAGTTGTAAACTGATAAACGACCATTCACACCCTCTCTGATGAGTGCACAGCTTTTCTAATACTCATCACTTGTGGGTTATCTATATGATTCTTTTCCCAATCCTCTTTTCATAATTCGGACTTCACCCGAAATTGCTTCTAGTGTTTTTTGAAACAACTTTTTTGAAAGATATTTTTTATTGGTCCTCTGAATGCTTTTCACAAGCAACCAGAGTCTTGGGCTTTCACAAATGATGATTCTATCCAATGACTGAATAACTTTTTTTTTCCTCTTTACTTGTCAGACCCAAGGCTTGATAGAGTGCAGCAAAAGTAAGTTTCTGATAACAAACGTCTATTTAAGTCTTCTATAATCTCATCTTAGGGTCAAACATTTAGTTTTCTAGAAAAGAGCAAGTTACAGTTTTATCTGGTCCAAGTCAAATGCATCCTACCTTTTCTTCACTTACTGAGAATAAAAGTTAACATTTAGGACTGAGAACAGAAAGGCACAGGATGAGCAGGAGCGAGAAACTGACGACGCAGGGCTCAGTCGCTGTGGCTCGTGAATGTAATAAATCAACAAGTTTTCATTTAACAGCTACCAGGTGCCCAGACCTTAGCAGGAACACGACTGAGAAGGCCAAGTTCTAGACCGGGACGATCCAGCCTAAGAGCCAGCCATAGAGATGAGCTCATCCTGAACGCTCCACCTTGAAACCAGCGCCGGGCTGAGCGCCAGCCTGTTTTCGGGACCGCACAGCACATTTCCCCAAGATCTCCGCAGATCTTGGGTTCGCCAGGGTCTCCTCTGACCCTCAAGACCAAAGGCACCACTAGCACACCGGCAGAAGGCGAGGCTCAGAGAATCCTATGCTCCCACTTCGCCTCGGCCTTAACAAGTGGCTAAGGAGGGTGCCCCCATTCAGGAATCTGTCGCGGGGCCGAGAAAATTTATTTGCGTTTATAACCTCAGAGAAGAAACCGCTGAAGGGAAGAAATACGAGGTGGGGGTGGGGTGGCAGGATGAAGCTTCCAGAAGCGTCTGTTAATTTCTCCGATATTTCTTAGACCGACCGGCAGAAATAATGCAGGGGGCGAGAAATGGACACCCCAGGCAAAGTCAGCAAGCAGAAGAAACGAGCAAGGGAAGGAGAAAAGTGATTCTAATGAAATTCCCACGCGCTCAGGTCAGCCTCGGTGCGGTCCAGAGGCAGGGAGCGCGGGGGACGCCCGGTGTACCCGCTTGTGCCCTGGCACTTTCTCGGCTCCCGCCGCGCAGACGGACAAGAGCAAGCGAGGGACATACCTTCGGGGTTGGCGCTGATGAAGACCCGGACGCTACGGCCGGCTGGCACGAGGTGAGAAGGCAGGGCGGTGAGGTTCCCGGAGAAAGCCGCCCGCCGGAGCGCAGAGTCCCGGGGACAGGGCAGCTTGGTGCCCGCGCCGGCCGGCCACATCGCCCTTAGAGAGGAATAGATGCCGACTCCTGCTCTCGGGTTACTGCCCGCGGCTCCGCGGAACGGCTAGGTAGATTCCCGCAGGCGGCGCCGCTCAGAGCCGCTCCGAACCCGAGGGGCCGCGGGAGAGCTCCGTGGCGCACACCACCGGCCGGCGGAGAGAGGCCATATGGACCCTCTGGCTCCTCTCGCCGCCGCCTCCGGCCCCTCTGGGCGTTCGCCTTCGCTCGCTGCCCCGGCTTAGCGCAGTAGCAGGAGGGAGCTGGAGGTCAGCGTGGCGGCGGCTACGCGCGCGGCGCCCCTTTGCGCCGGGAAGCGCCCGCGCCGGTCGCCGAGCCCGCGGCCATCTCCCCGCCCGCGCCCGTTGCAGGAGGAGGGGGCGGACAACGCGGCCGGGATGGAGCCGGCAAGTAGAGCGGACCAAACTTTATCTACAAAAGGCGTCTGGAGTTTACCGCCAGCTGCCTCCGGCGGGGCGCAGGAACATCCTGCGACTTAATTAAAGGGCGGCTGGGGCGCCGGGGGTCTCGGGCCGCTAGGGATCTCCCGAGCTTCTCTGAAGGCGAGCCCGGGCGCTCCTAGCTGCCTGCTCAGTGGAGGACGAGAAATTAGCTCAGGGTTTCTGCTACTCCTCCTCTAACTCTACTAGAGGTCAAACAAGCTCTGAGCATCTTCAAAAACGCACGCGTGCTGGTGTCTGCGCGTTTTTGCCTGAGTGCTGGGAATTTCGCCTCAAAGTTAGACGCACCGCGGAGCCCGGACCTCCAGGGTCCTAAGCACCAAAACTTGGGACCGTCTGGGGTGTCCTGGAGGGAGTATCACGGTCGCCCTTTTTATTGGCGCAGGTGGCCGCGTCCTGCCGCTCCGCTCGCTCCCCTCGCGCAGCAGAGCAGGGGTTCTTATAGCAAAGCAGCGCTGCTCACGTGCTCCTCGCCGCGTGGTCACGGAACCCTTCCTCGAGCTGATCTCCGCGGGGAGTCCTCCCGAGGTCTCTAAGGCTCCAGGGGGGTCCTTCCTGCCCCCGCCCCGGCGCATTCCCGGGCCATTCCTCCAGAGCCGAGGCTCCGGGACCCGCCGGAAGGGAGGCTGGATGCCGGGAGTCCCGCGCGGCATGGCGCGCGCCTGGGCACCGCAGGCTAGTGCGGACTCCGGGGAGCGCCTCCCAGCGCAACGTCCCGCAAAGTGCAGGTGGCCGCAGATTGGCGCAAGGTGCGAGAGATCAGAGTTGGCATAGGGCAGCTTTTCCAAGTCCGTGCAGAGCGTGAGTTGGGTTTACCTGAAGCGGATCTAACACGGCCAGAGCGGTTGCGGGGCTGTAAACCAGGGGTAGGGGCGTGAGGTGGACAGTGCAAGGGATGACATGGGATGCAAAGGGACTGAACCTAAAATTGCCATCTCTGGGCCACACTCCACTGCACCTTCAAAATACTGCAAATCCCAGGGCACGCAGGAAGTGGGATTGTGAGGTGGGGTAAGGGAGGAGGGTGTTTTGGAACCTTAACTGGAGTTTGGTCTCCAAACCCCTGATGTTGAGCTTTAAGGCAGGAACAACTGTGTTTTAGAGAGGAAGAACAGCTTTTCCAAATCTTTGAGATTGTGGAGGGGGCGGGTGGGCACGGGGTGAAGACAGCCTCAGCTGCCAGTTTTAGCCTTTGGCCTGGGGCTTCTGCTGTAGGCAGCTCCTGACATGCACTTCTGGCCCCTGCTGGTGGCAGTGAAGTCCTACGCACCGCTGCCTTTTGTTACCCCCACCGCAGCACCAACACACACTTTCGGGGTAACCATTTTGAAGAATTGTTTCTCTAGGTTTTTAAGGCTGCCTCTTCAGTACTGAGAACCTGAGGGCAGACAGCAGTTCTTACTTTGTAATAATTTGATGAAACCAATAAAGAGACCTTGAACATGCCCACGTATTCATTCAACTGATTTCCATTTAGCAATTTATCTCCTTCCTCTCTCCAGCCTCATTACTCCCAGGTGGGGACATTCTCCAGCAGGAAGGGGAACTGTCTGAAAGCTCTCCTGATGTCCCAGGAGGTTTGGACTGGGCTCTCTGGAAGAGGTTATGAATGTAGTATGTCTATTACAGTATCATTCTTTATGAATATACAGTATTTGTTGCTGGAGCCAGGACCACTTCATGCCACGTCTCCATGTTGTTTTATGGTGCAGAGTTGCCAGACTGTCGAGGACCTACCTGCCTCCCTTTCTTTCTCACTGCCCCCCTCCCCCATTTTGTGGTTTCTCTCTTAAAAATCAAATTAGTGTTTGTGTCTTCTGACCTTTGTTTCAGATCTCAGAGTATTTCATTTTCATAGGATGACTTTGAGAGTTTTGGCAGCCTCTGTAACCTAATTAACTGTTCTAGACAGGCCGAAGTTTAGCATCTGCCAGTGTCACTGCAGACCGAGGATGCAGAGGAGAGAGAATTTAACAGTATCTATGGGGCCAAGCTTCAGAAAGCTCCCGGCACAGTACAGCCAGCTTTGCATTAGGTAGAGCAGGCTGCTGTCTTGGTTATTCGGGAGGTTTCTACATGAGGATACATGACCTCCCTGCCACATACACACAGACAGGCACACCCATTTACTTCTTCCATCCTGTCTCTTGCTAACATCGGGTAGCCTAAAACAAGAGATTCATTCATTAGCATGCAGATGGCATAAGGGAAGGCATGGTGCTAACACTTTGTTATGAATTAACTAGATATATTTCCCACCCTGTGGAACTAACTGTAGGCTATGGAAGTGGATAGTGGGGAAGGCGAGAAACTGGAAAGGCAAGGGAATGGGTGGGCATCAATGTGGAAAGCAGGTCCTGACTTACAGTGTTGAGATTGCTTTATCTGTTTAAAACACTTTACAAACATGTTATTATTACTCCCATTTTACATACACAAAAGAAACCCAAGTCTCAAAAAGGAGAAATGACTTGTCCAAGGTCATGTACTAGTTAATGCCCAGGCTGGAATCCAGGCTTTGGGGCCCTATCTCAGTAGTCTTTGCAGTACACCACCTCTGTTTTCTAATTTTGCCCAGGTCTGGTCCTGGCTGACATCTTTAGTAACCTGAACAATAGATGGTCAGGCCTGTGTTCACAGGTATGGAAGACTGGTTATTATAGACCAAAATAGGAAAGAAGGTCTGCCGTTAAGATCTCACAAGACTAGACACTTCCAGCTTTTATCTGTTGATCTGTTGATCTTCCAGCTGTTGATCTGATGACAAAGACTTCTAGATTCCTTGTTGTCTTTAGGTCCTGTTTTTTCCTCATAAGACCACAGGTAAACTCATATCATCCCTGAAGCTGGCTGGAGCATGTGGAAGAGCACCTGGAAATAGAAACTGGAAAATAAAAGTGGACTCAGGGCCAAACTTGTGATCAGGAAGAGGGATTCCCTTCTCTATCCTCTCACTCACCCCAATTAGCAGACCAGAGGACCACAAAGAGGTTCCTATCTTTATAAAATAGTGATGCCAGCCCTTGATAAAAAAGGGCTGCTCAAAGGTAAAATAACTGCTATGTTTATTCTACTCATAATGCTAGAAGGATTCCTTGTTGTCAAGGAATTCAACTCCTGTCAGTATATAGATGATGCCCCCAAAATAATTTTATAGAACAGGAGAAAAAGAACTACAATAATATTGATATGCTAAACATCTGTAAGCTAGACACTAAGACTCTGTGTAAGACTTTTAATGGGTGTCTCATTTCATCCCACTGGATCTGAGGTCTGGCCCAAATACCTCTCTTATCTCTCCACTTGATAACCCTTGTATACCTCTTGTGATGTATGTACAGGTTGCTTGTTCCAAAGTCAATGGTATGCCAAAGTACCTCATCTCCTTCCCTTCCCCATGAAGCCTGGTGGCTTTTCACCCAGCTGCATGGCTGTATCACCTGTTCAGTTTATCTTACTTAGATGATGGGGGTGGTGATTGTAAAGGACATAATCAGAGTCCCTGTGACTGACTCTGACTCAGCAGAAGAAAGATCCAAGTATTTACCTGCTTGTACAACAAATATTCTGGCCTGGATGCTTCTGAGCCAGTGTTCAGCATCTATCCTATTGTGGATAAAAGTGGGAATAGAAAAAAAAAAAAAAAAAAGTGGGAATAGAACTCCTAGTGTTATAAAGATGACCAATAAAACACATACTGTTCTGTTTCATAAAATCTAGCTGTTGAAGCCAACTATGTGTTTTTGTGTGTCTGAAACTTGTAGAAGAGTACATTAAACTTAATGTTACATTAATTGTTCACAGTGGCTCCCTGATAAGGGTGATACATATTTGAATTTCTTTGCTAAAGTGAGAAATGGATTACACAGGGTCATTCAAACAAGGAGTTCATTTTCCAAAGTTCCAGCTCAGGATATCATCCAAACCATCAGGAACCCACTTGTTTACAAAATGGAAATTTTTAGTTTATGTGAGAATTTGTCACCATAATAATTTGCCGACAGAGATGGTTGATTCAGAGGTGTCTGCAGCATGATAGAATTCACAGCAGCTTGGTTTTAAATAAAGTTACACCTTTCTGAAATTGCTATCTGATATTTTCATGACTCAGAAATTCTAACTTTATATCCACCCCCTTCCAAATCTGTTTAATGTATTTTTTGAGCCTTCTGCTTCTTGCAACCTTCTAAACAATTACATTGTTATGATAGCACAATGCACATCATACAAAGTAGAAGAAAGTAAGTTTCTTAATAAAAATTTATAGATTATATTTCTAAATTAAATGTTTTATTTTTGTATTATGATCATCAAATATTTTTCCACCTCATGACATTCTTCTTCCATAATCTGATACTTACTTAGAGAATTACTTTTTACAAAGCACTTTCATACCTGTTAACTCATTTTGACTCTAACCCTGTGAGGTAGGTTATGGATAAACTATACTTCTACCTCCTCCCTATTTTTCTAATATGAAAAAGCAGATCAAGCAATTTTAATGGCATGTCCCAGATCACTCAGTTGGTGGCTGGCAAAACCAGTGTCAAAACTAGATCTGTGGACACCAAACTATAGATTAATTATAATATCCCACATGGATACCAACACATAAGATACATTTAGCCAAATTGATGAATATCATTTGCATTTTTAGTTGTTAGAAAAACCAAATAATATAGGGTATAAAACATTCTACTTTGATAGCAATGTTAGCTACATTGCTGATTTACACTAATTTTTATATTTTCACTGAGTCAAAGCTAAACTCCATATCCTTTAATTCTATGAACAGTTTCAAAGATGAGTACAAGAGGCCCAGAGAATTTAAATTGAATGTATTGAATATACATCCAGGAGTGGAATTGCTGGATCATATGATAGTTCTATTTTTAATTTTTGAGGACCCTCCATACTGATTTCCATAAAAGCTGTACCAATATACCTTCCTACCAATAGTGTACAGGGACTGATTTTTCTCCTCGTCCTGTCAACATTAGTCTTTCATATTTTAAATACCAACCTCCCTAGTAGGTGTGAGTTGATATCTTATTGTAGTTTTGATTCACGTATCCTGGACAGTTAATGATCTTTTCATATATCCACTTGTATGTCTTCTTTGGAGAAATACTGATTCAGTTAGTTGCCTGTGTTTTAATTGGGTTATTATTATTATTGTTTTGCTATTAAGTTGTTTGAGTTTCTTATATATTCGTTGCATTAATTCATTATAAGATATATGGCCTACAAATATTTTCTCCCATTCTGTTGGTTTGCTGATGATTTCCTTTGCTGTGCAAAAGCTTTTTAGTTTGATATAATATCATATATTTATTTTTGTTTTTGTTGCCTGTGATTTTGGTGTCATATCCAAAAATATCATTGCCAAGTTCAATAGATAAAACAATACTAACATTCATATAGAAACACAAAAGAGTCCAAAAAGCCAAAGCATTCTTGAGCAAGAAAACAAAGCCCATTTGTTTTTCATTTCATTTGTTTACCTGATTTCAAATTATGTTGCAAAGCAATAGTAATCAAAACAGTATATTACTGGCATCAAACAGACCCATCAATCAATGGAACAAAATACAAATAAATCCACGCATACACAGTCAGCTAATCTTCTACAAGGGTGCCAAATGAGGAAAGGGTAATTTCCTCAATAAGTATTGTTAGGAAAATTAGATATCCATATGCAGAAGAATGAAAATGTGCCCTTATCTTACACCAGGAAGAAAAATCAACTCAAAATGGATTAAACTTAAGACTTGAAATTGTAAAAGTCCTAGCAGAAAACAGAGGGAAAAAATGGTTTTTAAAAATGATTTGAACACTATCAGGGGAGTAAAATTAAAGAGGAAGTTCATAAGTCAAAATAGAATTTTGCCACTTTTTCTGAATAATTGTGTTAATAACATATGATGATAAAATGTACAGACCATAATCCAATATGTGGTCCAATTCAATTCAAATAATAAACTGTCATTTGAAATCAAGTGCTTGCTCTATGAATGGTTTGGGCAGAAAATAATAAATAAGCCATCTGTCCAACACAGAGGTGGAAAACAACAGAACAGGTGCTGATTGGCTTAAGCATATAAGCAGTTTTTTGGATAGTAATAATATTGTTGGAAGGGACGGAGAACTAGGCTTTGGGCCAGGAGAGGTCAGCTCGCTGGATCCACAACCTAAAGTGTCACAAGCACAGACACCTAGGACAGCACGGACTCTGCTGCTGCAGCCTGAACAGTGCTGGGCACCCCTGCCACCATGGGCACCATTCGCTGCATACTACCCCTGGCGCCCTTGGCAGCGACACTAAACACTGCCATCACTCTTGCCCTGTAATCTTCACTCTGGATTCTCCTAGGCCAGGAGGCCAGGGAGAGTGACCATCTGTCCTGCATCTTGACTCAGAAAGTGCAGAGTTTTCTGAATACAAGAAGGAGGGTCAGAGGTCAGATAGTTAAAACTCTTACACACCCCACCCCAGCAGTGTACAGTACATTTCCTCTGCTCTTAACATGGCCAGAGTATCTGGAAGATGCAGACAAGGGATGAATTGAATGCTTTTTACATTCCTTGTAATAAAATTAGAATAATGAGGCTCCACCTCTTTAAGACATAGAGAACGTGAAAAAGCTTACCTCTCCTGGACCACAACAGTGACTAAGAAAATGAGCTAAGAAGATCCTCTAAGCAGCCATACTATATGTTAGAATGTTCATATACTGAACACTTACTCATTCCCTTGACTCTTAGGAGATCCCCAGAGGCATTCTGTCAGAGTCTCTTCACATTTACTATATTCACAATTCAAAGAAACGAGGTTTTCCTGGTTGGCAGAACCATAACAGATTCGAGACAATGAATTGGAAGAGGAAGGGTTGCTATCTGGAAATGAGAAAAAAACTGTTTATAGCAGAGAATCAGAAAACATGACAGCAGAGGTTATATATATGCACGCACACACACCCCACTCAGTGATCTAGGGACCACTTAATTTTGGAACATTTGAACTCTGTATGTCTCAAAATATGACAGTGAATAAATAGATCCTGAAATTGAGACAGACTCACTTACGGATATTGCAAGTACTTGGAGATAATTTTCAGCAGCAAAAAACTCAGAGAGTTTAGGCAGAGGCATTTGGCACTTGTGATATCCAGTAGTAAGCATCAGTGGTTGGAGATCAATAGCAAATGAAGAAGCCAGAGATTCAGTCAGATTCTTACTTCCAAGAAAAACGTAGGGCACTTTTACTTAAGTGCCTGAAGCAGTGGTGGTAGTCGTAGTAATAACAATAATATCAATAACAGTAATAAAGGAAACACTTCAGTGACTTTCACTGGGCTAGCTAGAGTCCTGTGAGTTTCATAGACATTAACTTATTTAACTCTAAGTTGTCATCCCTGGGAAGAAGGCACTATTATTATTCCCATTTTCCATATGAGGAAATTGAGGCAAGATAACATCAAGGTGCTTGTCTAGATCACCAGGATGTGGTGGGGCATGAACTCTCATGCAGACAGGCTGGCTCCACAATCTGAGTTTCAAACATCATGATATACTCACTCCATCTCTCAATGCTAGATAGTATACCAATACAATTACCCAAGCAAAGGAGAACTAGCTCAAGACAAGGAAAGTTGGATGAAAACTTAGGTTGCAAAATTGGTCTTAAAGGTAAAGGAGGGGAGATATTGTTGGTGAATGTTTACTGCATGTTGCATTCATTACCTTCATTTTCTCATATGGTCTTCAATATACCATATGATGCCATTACTTATTTTACAAAGGCACCATCTGAGGCCTAGGTTAAGCAATGGTTCATCCTCACAGAGCTTATGAGCAATGAAGCTGAGATTCAATGTCCATGCTCTTTCTGCTACTGGGTGACACTGCCTTTAAACAGTGCAAATGCCAGTCATAAGAATGAACTATTAAACTTTACCATTCATATATTCATCCATTTAATTTATTTGTTCATTTATTCATTAAAAAAACACTTGTTAAACACTTTGTTGCTCCAAGGACAAACCTTATTCTCAGGAAGTCCATTTTAGTATGGGACACCAAAATGATGGTGTCTGTGTAGAGCAAGACTCTAAGAACATGAACACCAATCACTTTAGAGGTTTCTTAAACACAAGTAAACCCAATAAGACAAGTAACTACTTGAAAAGACATTAGTTGACACTATAGATAAAAGGACTACATGGAAGCAAAGAGTCAAATGACCAACAATATAAGAGCAAGAATCTAAAAGGCGTTTCATGAGCTCTATTCAAAAAAGTAGTAGACTATAATAGGAGGAAGCAGGTTTTAGAGACAAATTGATAAATGTGGGTTCTAATACTTGCTCCAGCATTTAAAAATTGTGGCTATAGCCTAATAAATTTTCCTCTCTAAGCCTCAATGTCCATCTCTGTGAAATGAACACAAGTTGCCTACTTTGCTGCGAACAGTACGCATGTTACAGGACCTAGTACAATGCCTGATACTCAGGAATGGTAACAATTGTTAGAAGCCCAGCTAGTCATAGTTATTGATTTGAAGCAGGTGCCATGACAACAAAACTATGCCAGATTTTAAAAATGTGTAGATTTAAAAATCCTTATAAATCTAGTAAAATCAAGCAAAACCAAACCAGTCAATTACTACAACTCCACTGAGAAATTTTGGCTGTTTGCATCTTGTTTTGTGTGTTTGGGGATGAGGGTTGTCAGGATACCAGTAGGAATCAAGGACCTTGCATTTCACTGCACTGCAAGCCAGCTGAGATGAGGAAATCTAGCTAAGCCAAAGGCTAGAGTAACATGAAAAAGGAAGAGAAAGACATTGATTCCTGGCTCTATGGCAAAACAGAAAAGAAGATCACAGAATTTCAAAAGTAATCTAGCAATTTAAAAGTGGGAAAGCCATACTGTTTCTGACATTGGGGTCCAAGATCAAAAGAGAGCCAGGAACAAAGTACATAAAGATTCATGCTCAGTAGCTGGTAAATAGCCTTTAGCTTGGAGTTGGGGGGCTCTAGGAGTCTGGGTCGATGGAGTGTAGGTACTGCCGAAGGTCTAAATGTGAGCACGGGAGAGGTCTGGGAATGGGCAGCATTAATTACGTCTCAGCTC
This sequence comes from Bos mutus, assembly GCF_027580195.1. NCBI lineage: Eukaryota > Metazoa > Chordata > Mammalia > Artiodactyla > Bovidae > Bos > Bos mutus. Next base: position 56,572,339 of record NC_091622.1, on the reverse strand, counting down.
TGGCACTTGCTGTTTCTTTTCTAGGCTTCTGCAGTAGCCTCCGAATTGATCTTTCTACTTTCATTCTGAAGTCTCCAGTACACCATGTCACAAATATTCTGTTCTTAACTCTTATTTCCTGTCTTCTCTCTACTCTTTATCTACCACTCAACTTTGAGCAAATCAAGGTATAGAACTCAATATTATAGTTTCCGGGACTGAATATCTCTACTTTCACCCTTCAAGGCTTATCATTTCCAAATCATTCTTATAAAAGCCTTCCCTGATTTTGCCAGCTAAATGGAATCCATCTCTATTTTGTTCGTTCTAATGTTTGCATTATTGATATAAAGACAAGGTTACATTGCAATAGTAACCAACCTCAAAAATCTCAGAGATTCTTTTCTTCAGTATCATACCAGAGGTTCTAGATAGGACAATTAGGAAAATAAAATAAATAAAAGGCGATAAATTAGAAATAAAGAATAAAACTGCTTATATTTGCAGACAACATAATCATCTATGTAGAAAATCCCAAAAAGCTACTAAAAAAATACTAGAACTAATAAATGAATTTATCAGGGTTACAAAAATCAGTTCCACTTCTAAACACTAGCAATGAATAATACAAACAAGAAATTAAGAAAATTTCAATCACAATAGCACCCAAAAGATTAAAATCTTATTAAAAATAAACTTGGGACTTCCCTGGTGGCTCAGACAGTAAACAGTCTGCCTGCAATGTGGGAGACCTTGGTTCTATCCCTGGGTTGGGAAGATCCCTTGGAGAAGGAAATGACAGTCCACTCCAGTATTCTTGCTTGAAAAATCCCATGGATGGAGAAGCCTGGAGGGCTATAGTCCATGGGGTCACAAAGAGTTGGACACAACTGAGCGACTAACACTTTCACTTCACTTTCATTTAGCAAAAGAAGTGCAAGACCAAAACCAAGACATTGTTGAAAAAAATTAAGGAAGATCTAAATAAACAAAGATACTCTATGTTCATAGATCAGAAGATTCAATATTAAGATGGCAATACTCCCCAAATTTATCTACAGATTTAATTCTATCTCCTGAAATTCCAACTCATCTAATTCCTTCTCTCCCTCCCTCTTTATTTCTGCATAATTTCAGCTGAATTTAAAACTCATAGAACTGCAAAACCTACATGAGTTGAATAAATCCTTAAAAAGGAATGGCAATGTTAAAGGACTTACACCACCAGATTTTAAAGCATGTTACAAAGCTACAGTAACTATGTGTGGTACTGGCATAGAATAGACACATGTAGAACAGGATTAAGAGACCAGGAAGAATTCCTTATATTTATGATCAGTTGCTTTTGGACAAAGGTGCCAATAAGAATCTTTTCAACAAATGGTTCTGGGGCAACTGGATATCAACATGCAAAAGAATGAATTTAGACCTCTGCTTCACACCTCACATAGAAAGGTACTTGAAATGTGTCATAGATCTAAATGTAAGAGCTAACACTATAAAACTCCTATAAGAAGTTATAGGAGTAAATCTTTGTGACTATGGTTTAGGCAATTCTTTCTTAGATATATCACCTAGAGCACAAATGAATAAAAGAAAAAAAATAAAAACATTGGACATTATCAGAATTGAAAACCTATGTCTTGCAAACATGTCATCAAGAAAGTGAAAAGGCAACCCACAGAATGGGAAACAATACTTGCAAATCAAATATTTGATAAGGGACTTGTGAATAGATTATATAATGATCTCTTTTAACTCAATAATAAGTAATATACCAGTTATAAAATGATCAATTTAGTAGACACTTCCTCAAAAAAGATTTACAAAAATGATAAATAAATATGTGAAAGGACACACAACATCATTACTCAGTAGGAAAATGCATATCAAAATTGCCGTAGATACCACTTCATACCCACTTGAATGACTATAATAAGAAAAACCGGATAATAGCAGTTGTTGGTAAGGATGTGAAGGACTTGGAAACTTTAAGCATTGCTGATGTGCACTTAAAATGATGCAGTCACTTTGGAAAGTAGTTTGATAATTCTTCAAAATGTTGAACATACTCATCATAGGATCCAGCAATTCCACTCCTAGAGAAATTCTAAGATAAACAAAAATACGTATCAAAACAAACTTTCACACAGATGTTTTCTAACAGCATTATTCATAAATGCCCATAAGTGGGAATAACCCCAAAGTCTATCACATGGTGAATGGATAAACAAAATGTAGTACATACATAGAATGTATTCAGCAATAAAAAGGAATATATTACTGAGAGATACTACCATATGGATGAATCTCCAGTAACAAAAGACCACATACTGTTCAAGTCAATTTGTGTGAAATTCCCAGAATAGGTAAATTTATAGGGACAGAAGTAGATTAGTGATTGCCTAGGGCTGAGAAGATGAAGGAGAAATGGAGAGTGACTGCTAATCGGTATGAGATTTCTTATTGATGAACTCTTCTAAATGATGTTGTTCTGATGAAAGTGTTCTAAAATCAGGTCATAGTTATACAAATTTGTAAAATAACTAAGAACTATTGTATACTTTAAACAGAAGGATTTGATGGCATATAAATTATATCTCAATAAAACTGTTTAAAAATCATAGTGGTTTAATACAGCAAAAGTTTCTCACTCATGCTGCATATTGAGTGAAGGTTGGGAGAGGAGATTTGCTCATAGTGGACGCTCTAAAGCCCTGGCTGATGGAAGCACTACTTTCTCATACATTTCTATGATCATTTCAGCTCAGTTCAGTTCAGTCACTCACTCGTGTCTGACTCTTTGCGACCCCATGAACCACAGCATGCCAGGCCTCTCTGTCCATCACCAACTCCCGGAGTCCACCCAAACCCATGTCAGTCGAGTTGGTGATGCCATCCAATCATCTCATTCTCTGTCATCCCCTTCTCCTCCTGCCCTCAATCTACCCAGTGTCAGGGTCTTTTCAAATGAGTCAGCTCTTCGCATCAGGTGGCCAAAGGATTGAAGTTTCAGCTTCAACATCAGTCCTTCCAACGAACACCCAGGACTGATCTCCTTTAGGATGGACTGGTTGGATCTCCTTGCAGTCCAAGGGACTCTCAGGAGTCTTCTCCTATACCACAGTTCAAAGGCATCAATTCTTCGGTGCTCAGCTTTCTTTATAGTCCAACTCTCACATCCATACATGACTACTAGAAAAACCATATCCTTGACTAGATGGACCTTTGTTGGCAAAGTAATGTCTCTGCTTTTGAATATGCTATCTAGGTTGGTCATAACTTTCCTTCCAAGGAGTAAGCGTCTTTTAATATCATGGCTGCAATCACCATCTGCAGTGATTTTGGAGCCCCCAAAAATAAAGTCAGCCACTGTTTCCACTGTTTCCCCATCTATTTCCCATGAAGTGATAGGACTGGATGCCATGATCTTAGTTTTCTGAACGTTGAGCTTTAAGCCAACTTTTTCACTCGCCACTTTCACTTTCATCAGAGGCTTTTGAGTTCCTCTTCACTTTCTGCCATAAGGGTGGTATCATCTGCATATCTGAGGTTATTGATATTTCTCCCAGCAATCTTGAATCCAGCTTATGCTTCCTCCAGCCCGGCGTTTCTCATGATGTATTCTGCATATAAGTTAAATAAGCAGGGTGACAATATACAGCCTTGACGTACTCCTTTCACTATTTGGAACCAGTCTGTGGTTCCATGTCCAGTTCTAACTGTTGCTTCCTGACCTGCATACAGGTTTCTCAAGAGGCAGGTCAGGTGGTCTGGTATGTCCATCTCTTTCACAATTTTCCACAGTATATTGTGATCCACACAGTCAAAGGCTTTCGCATAGTCAATAAAGCAGAAATAGATGTTTTTTCTGGAACTCTATTGCTTTTTTGATGATCCAGTAGATGTTGACAATTTGATCTCTGGTTCCTCTGACTTTTCTAAAACCAGCTTGAACATCTGGAAGTTCACGGTTCACGTATTGCTGAAGCCTGGCTTGGAGAATTTTGAGCATTACTTTACTAGCGTGTGAGATGAGTGCAATTGTGCGATAGTGTGAGCATTCTTTGGCATTGCCTTTCTTTGGGTTTGGAATGAAACCTGACCTTTTCCAGTCCTGTGGCCACAACTGAGTTTTCCAAATTTGCTGGCATATTGAGTGCAGCACTTTCACAGCACTGTATTTCAGGATTTGAAGTAGCTCAACTGGAATTCCATCACCTCCACTAGCATTGTTCATAGTGATGCTTCCTAAGGCCCACTTGACTTCACATTCCAGGATGTCTGGCTCTAGGTGAGTGTGAGTGATCACACCATCATGATTATCTGGGTCATGAAGATCTGTTTTGTACTGTTCTTCTGTGTATTCTTGCCACCTCTTCTTAATATCTTCTGCTTCTGTTAGGTCCATACCATTTCTGTCCTTTATTGTGCCCATCTTTGCATGAAATGTTCCCTTGGTATTTCTAATTTTCTTGAAGAGATCTCTAGTCTTTCCCATTCTATTGTTTTCTTCTATTTCTTTGCATTGATTGCTGAGGAAGGCTTTCTTATATCTCCTTGCTATTCTTTGGAACTCTGCATTCAAATGGGTATATCTTTCCTTTTCGCCTTTGCCTTTTACCTCTCTTCTTTTCAGAGCTATTTGTAAGGCCTCCCCAGACAGCCATTTTGCTTTTTTGCATTTCTTTTTCTTGGGGATGGTCTTGATTCCTGTCTCCTGTACAATGTCACGAACCTCCATCCATAGTTCATCAGGCACACTGTCTATTATATCTAGTCCCTTAAATCTATTTCTTACTTCCACTGTATAATCATAAGGGACTTGATTTAGGTCATACCTGTGAATGGTCTAGTGGTTTTCTCCACTTTCTTCAGTTTCAGTCTGGAATTCATGATCCGAGCCACAGTCAGCTCCTGGTCTTGTTTTTGTTGACTGTATAGAGCTTCTCCATCTTTGGCTGCAAAGAATATAATCAGTCTGATTTTGGTGTCGACTATCTGGTGATGTCCATGTGTAGAGTCTTCTCTTGTGTTGTTGGAAGAGGGTGTTTGCTATGACCAGTGTGTTCTCTTGGCAGAACTCTATTAGCCTTTGCCCTGCTTCATTCTATACTCCAAGGCCAAATTTGCCTGTTACTCCAGGTGTTTCTTGACTTCCTACTTTTGCATTCCAGTTCCCTATAATGAAAAGGACATCTTTTTTGGGTTTTAGTTCTAGAAGGTTTGTAGGTCTTCATAGAACAGTTCAACTTCATCTTCTTCAGCATTACCTGTCAGGGCATAGACTTGGATTAGTGTGATGTTGAATGGTTTGCCTTGGAAATGAACAGAGATCATTCTGTTGTTTTTGAGATTGCATCCAAGAAATGCATTTCGGACTCTTTTGTTGACTATGATGGCTACTCCATTTCTTCTAAGGGATTCCTGCCTGCAGTAGTAGATATAATGATCATCTGAGTTAAATTCACCAATTCCAGTCCATCTTAGTTCATTGATTCCTAGAATGTCGATGTTCACTCTTGTCATCTCCTGTTTGACCACTTCCAATTTGCCTTGATTCATGGACCTAACATTCCAGGTTCCTATGCAATATTGCTCTTTACAGCATCGATCCTTGCTTCTATCACAAGTCCCATTCACGATTGGGTGTTGTTTTGCTTTGACTCCATCCCTTCATTCTTTCTGGAGTTGTTTCTCCACTAATCTCCAGTAGCATATTGGGTACCTACCGACCTGGGGAGTTCATCTTTCAGTGTCCTATCTTTTTGCCTTTTCATACTGTTCATGGGGTTCTCAAGGGAAGAATACTGAAGTGGTTTACTACGGTAGAACAAAAGGAATGTGGTAAATTGCCTATTGGCCCTTAAAACTTCCACCTGGAAATTATATGCATCACTTCACATTTCATTAGCCAAAGAAGTTACAGGGTCACACCCAACTTTAGTGATGGTTAGTAATTTCAACTCAAATATACAAGTAGGAATAAAGAACTGGAATATTTGTGGAGTGTCTTAATGAAAACCACACTAGTCCTATCTTCTTTCCTAGATTTCCTAGATTTCCCTGAGAACAGTGACTCCACAGTTCCTCACTGCCATAGAAAACCAAGTTTTCTTAAGACCTTTTTTTTTCTTTTTGAATGAGATAGAAGTATTTACATGAGTAAGATAAAAAAAGAACACATACACCAGACTAGAATAATACTTTTTTCGCAGTAAATTTTTCATAATTATGCATCAGTTGAACAAATGACCATGACATGATTAAGCAACGGTACGGAACTGTGAGTGATTAATACTTCAATGTATGGATGAGTACAGCAGGAGTTCAGAAGAGGAGATTAAGGTGAGTGGGGGTGGTGGCGACACAGTAATGGGTGCTCCCAACCTGTATCTCCGGTATCAGTACAGATGGATCACTAAGAACTGCTGCAGTGACCCAGATGGACAGTGTAATCTGTGTCACAGTTTGTTTTCTTCCTAGATAGAGCTTGGGCAGAGCCCTGTGAACTTAATGAGGGCAGAAAAGAATAGGATCCAAATTACTTAACTTTTCTGAATCTCCATTTGCAAATCAACATTGTCAGAAGTAGCTGCATAATGCCTTAAAGCCCTGTGATTAAAGATGCTATTAGTACTGTATGCAAACTCTATTAGGGAGTAAAACAATACTTCGTGGATGTGGAGTTGCAGAATATGTCAAAGCTTCAATAGTCAATCTGTAGTTAAACCTTTGTTTCACTGAATTCAGATTTTTCACAGATTTGCATTAATGAAAACCCCCCTCTTTCCAGAAATTCATTAGGCAGTACAGTTACACATACACTTGAGTCATTTTTACATCATGAAGAGGTTACTAAATTACAAGGATTGATAAGAGTGCTTTCAAGGCATTGCTAATTCTTTCAGTATATGTGGACTTTCAAGCAAAAATTTAATATATTTAAGAACTGGAAGAGATAAAAATCTCTACTTCCTTAAAATTCTTATTAGATATTTATTTCAGTTCTTAAGGAAAGGACCTTTTCCCTTAAGAAAGCTTTTTGCATGTTCTTTGTTAGTGTTGGTTGTTATAGTGACCAAAATTAACCTGATAGTAGCCACATTCCACTACTTGGGTTACACACAACCCTACGTATGGAGAGAACAGTTAACCTATTTCTAGAAAATAGTCTCTGGTTCTTTAAATATTCAGTTAAATTTTTTTCTGTTAAAAATATTTCTTCCCGTCTACCACCAAAAGGGAACAGTACACATCTGAGTTAAAAAATCTGGAAAAAAAAAAAAACAACAACAAAAGTGCTTACCAGTAGCACATGTAAATCTTAGTTTAATCTATTTTAAAATGAGAAAAAATAACTAGGAGATATGGGAGCAGATTTCAATTTTTGAAAACTCTTTGATTATGGAAAGAATAGGGAAATATGAATCATTTGAAAATAGGAATAGTGAAGAGGTTATAAATTAGAATTTATACAGCCTACTTTAAGAGTTGGGTTTTTGGAAAGATGCAAAATGTCAACAAGAGGTGAGAAGAAAACCATTTTCTTCCCTTAACTGTTTATCTGAGCTTTTTATTTGGAATTACACAACACTTAGCATGGAGGAAGTCCTTAATAAATGCTTTTAGAATGAGCTGCCCACATCATTTCAAATAATCTTGGAATATATTCAAAATAAAAGACAAGTGGTTGCATCCAGCAAAGGCATACACACCTGCATTAACACTGAGAAAGCCATATGTGGAACAGAATATTTTTAGTATTTCCCTAAGGGAACCACACTACTGTTAATTCTGAAAAAAAGAAAGTACATTCACAGCTTAGAGTTGCAAAGATAATCACAACACTGTAGAAATATCCATGAAGGACTTCTAATGTGAATTGATAAATACTTTAACATCTTTCTTTTCCCTATTTGCTTGTTCCATCAATGGAGAAATAGCAAAATCAGCCATGTGATACTTTGCACCTATTAGACAAACACAGTTTATTTCAGCAAGAATTTATTGAGCACCAATTAACCTTTTTGTACTGTGAAGTGCATACATGTCACCAAAGATACTTGAAGAGGAAGACTGAAGGAGAACCTTGAGGAAAGACAGAAAGGAAAAATGACATTAAAATTTAGTCCTAAGAAAAAGAAGGAGCAGCAACTGATATTTACTTTATGCATCGTTATTTTCTAATTCCCTTACTCCATCTGGCTCTAGACGTAAGAATTATAGTACATGAAGAAAGCTCTCCATCTGTTAAAAATGTAGAATAAAGCATTAATCTTGTGGGCAGCCACACAGAGCACCAACAGATTTCTCACAATTGAAATGATAAAAGCAGGATCCCGTCTTTAGTTAAGTATAGCTGATACAGATTTCAGAAAGATCTATTTCCAAGAGTCTACTGCTCCTCTTTGTTCTCAAGTGAAATGAAATACACTCTGCAGCTGGTATGACACTCACACATTAGGAAGACAATTTGCCATGCATTATAAGTAAATTATATGGTAGATATTTGTTGTTTGTGCCACTTATCCTTGGTCCCTTGCTCTTCCATACTGTGCGTTTCACATGGATGAAGTGCTGTCTCGGGCTGCCGTGTTCATGTAACATTAACTCAGTAGGCTTGTCAAGTCCTTTCCCTGGGGATTTGGGTGGCTGCACCCGTAACAGGTAAATCCAGGAAGCATCCATGCTATGTTTCTTCCACATGCACCAGAGAAGCAGTAGAAGCTAGCTAAGACAGAGTCAGAGTAGGTTGACGACTACAGTAAGCACCAGGAGAGAAAGAGCTAGAAAGCAAGAGAGAAGAGGGAACGGGTGAGAGAGGGAAAGACATGCAACAGACACAGAGACAAAAGGCAAGATGTAGAAAATGGGTTCAGGGAGAGCTTGAACCTCTACATCATGGTTACTCTTGAGGTCGGCCAGCATCCCAGCCTTTCCCTGCCATAGAAAGAGGAAAGAAACCTTTCCTCCTGTAATGAACTGACCTTTGTTTATCTAAATACCTCATGTGGTTTCCATTGTTTGCAACCTTGTCAATGTTGTATCTCCAAATAATAATGTGGTTGTTTCTGGAATTTATTTCCCCTTCTTGTTCTTGATCCAGGAGGGATTTTCTCCTTCTACCACCTCACATCAAAGTAGAAACAGTGATTCAAACAAGTCGTCCACCTAAGTGACAGGTGAGAAGCTTGCCTGAAGGTTCTTTTCTTCCCAGGTAGGAAATGACTAGACATTACTGTCCCTGGGGGGAGGAGAGAGAAAGCAGAAACATATCTAACAATCAATGGGAGAGGAAAGATGGTTTGGAGGAACAAGAGTGTAAACCTTCAGTCAGGAGGACCAAGAGTAGAGAGGAAGAACTAAGAGCTTGAACTCTTCCCTGCCCACTCACTCATCACTTGGCATTCAATACTCCTGGGCCTTGGTAAGTTTTTTGATTAGAGAGTAGGAGATTTGGACTTCTTTATGGGGTTAGGGTAACACAACTGCAAACCACAAGCCGCATTTTATAACATCATGTCTAATTCTCCATTAGCAGAATGAAATGAAAGTAATTATTTAGATATTTCAAATAATTAAAGAGAAAGTAGTTAAGACTGAAAACTATTACCTCACTCATTCATCACAACATTCAAGGTCTAAGATGTAGGGATCTCAGTTAATGCCTGTCTGAGGACACACTTCTGTTTGAGGATGTGCTTGTTTGCTGGTTTACTTAAGGTGGAGTCAGTTCAGCTAAACATTAAAAGGAGACAATTAAAATAGAACTTTACTTGAAGGTAAAAGATGCCATCTGTCTTTTGAAGCTAAGGAAGTTCATATAGTCCAGATATCACTGGGATAATCCAAAGAGGCCCCTCTTCCATTTGGATTACCCTGACTTTTGGGACTTGGTATTATTAATAACAAGAAGTTTTACCAAGCATATGGATGTTGTAGCTAATCCTGCTGTCTTTGTGTCTCTAAGAAATAGATCTTTGATGAGACACATAGTTTACACGCCTAGTCCTGTTTACTCCTCTCTGCTGTGCTCATCTAAGAAAATGTCACTAAGAAATGACAGCTGGGGTCAGGCTCTTGCTAGACAGCAAGTCAAGCAACTCTTGACTCTTGTTATCAACCCCGTATCCATAGCCACCTTTGTCACATCTTTGCCCATATGACTTCCAGCCTGCCTGACATCGCCAATCTTTCTTCTTCATTCCCCCACTCAATTTTTCCCCAGCTTCACAGCCGTATAGACTTAGATCATGTGCTCAATAGCCAGATTACTGATACCCTGATACACTAGCCACAAAAGACACCATCTGCTACATGGGAAGTAGGAGGTCCCATCTGCTCAAACACATGACAGGGAATTCAGTTAGGGTGCAAGGACGTGGGGCAGAGGGAAGTCTGGAACGAGAAGAGTGTGGAAGGAATTGAGCCAGAAGCTCAGGAATCTGGCACAGTTCTAAACACTGGAGATACCAAGATAAACCTCATTTTTCAGTAGTGCAAACAGAAAATAGATAGTTTGATAAGTAGATAAATAAGATAATCTAGGTATTGATAACAACTATGATTTTAAAACAAGAGTATGGTATAAGAAGTTGGAAGAGGTGTCCAATTTAAATAGGGTGGTCAGGAAAATCTCTCTGAGGAAGTGGCATTTGAGCTGAGACCTGAATGATGAGAAGGGTTCACCCAGGTGATGACTTGGAGTTAGAACATTACCTGTATGGGAAGCCACAGGACAAAGGCTCTGAGTCACACTTGCCTGTATTAGAGAATCAGTGGGGCTGAGGAACAATTAATGAAGGGAAGGATGGTCCTAGATGCCTTGAAGGGAATCTAGGCAGAGACCACTTCCTGTAGGGTCTTGCAGGCTGTCATACGGTGTGTTTAGGCAGTTTTTGGAATGTCTTAAGCATAGAAATATCATCATCAGTCTTATGTTGTTAAAGCTCAACTAGGCATGGAAATGCGCTGTTGGAGGGTGTGAGTGCAATTGGAGGGACTCCAGTCAGGCGGATGGCTTGGACTACAAATATTGAGTAATTGGCTCAAAGACATTCAGTTAATAAGTCAAGAAAAAGTGGTAAGGGTTCCGTGGGAATGGAGGAGTTGAACAGAAACACACCATACCCTCCTGACCCTCTTGTTTCTCCCTGACCTAGAATGTTGGCTGATACTCCGGCTCTGCTGAGAAACCAAGGAAGACTGGACTTCTGTCATTCTTCTTGGCAGTCTGGCACCTTTGAACATGCCTACTCTGGGGAGTTTTCTACTATAAGAGTCCCTAGGGAGGGTATCAGAAATTATTTTTTCCAGTTTTGTTTTTTTTTTAAGTGGTTATGGCCTCAGCAGGGAATCTAGGTACTGTCAACCAAGACATTTACTTATAAGTCATAGATCTGGAAGGTAGAGAAGAAGAGAAGCAAGCATTGAGAAGAACTGACTGTGACAAAGGCAGCCCCAGAGACACATGGCTTCCAGAGCCAGCAGAGAAGGAGACTCTGAAGGTGTATCCAGGGCTCATATCTGTGTTGCCAGATGTACTGGGTCTCTCTTGGGACCATGCTCCTGAGTAAAGTGGATGTTACATTTGGCCACAAAGCCTCCAAGCCTGGTTCTCCATCCTCCAAGCAATGTCAAAAGCTATCTAGAGTCCTTAATACATTCCTTTCCAGCTTAAATCAGGTGGTTCTTTGGCTAACTACTTAAGAATCACAGTTGATCCCTCCATTTACTAATGGAATATAATTGCGGGGTTGAAGAAGTCAGAGAGAGACTCCTCATCAAAGTTACAGGCTATGGTCTCAAGACTCTCATCACAGGTTGCCTGCAGATCCTGCAGAATTTCCTGCTTCCTATTATAGAATAGAACCTGAGAGCTGCTTAGCATGCCTAATGCATTAATTGTAAGAAGAGGCAAAGTCAAGTTCATCGGTAGGTGAAAAATTGGGCAGACAACCTGCCTGTTACTAAAAGCAATTTCTTATCAAATAGGGCAAAGTGAAAAACAGTTAACCATAGTTTTGGGCTCTTTCACATAAATCATTTTGGAAATAGTAGTGTTCACTCAGTACTTGGCTTCTCACCAGTGTTACCAGAGAATGTGCAGTTTCTCACCCATTAGCAATATTTGTAGGCACTTTTCCCACTACAGTTGGAGAGTACACTAAAAAAACAAGTAAAGAAAACCCTACCAACTATCCCTTGTGAAGAATTCTGGTGAAAAATAAGAGCTTGAAATTTGCTATGGGCTCCCAATTCTGATTATAAATTACAAGGAAATAAAAAACAAAAAAATGAGACTTTCAATAGACATTTAAAATATATTTTTAATATTAATTTTAATTATTCATTATTTCTAAATAGATTTCTCCCAAGAGAAAATTGAAAAGGTGTGATAAATCTGAATCTCAAATGCCTGTTATATCCTTTTAATGGGTTGTTCTGTCCTTGGAGTCCAAGTTCACTCTGATGATTAGCTGGGGCTTAAGGACATGATTTCCTCAGGCCACAAAAGGGAAAAAGGAAACACATTTACCTCCCCATCATCACTGACCAAAGCCTTCCTCATGGTGCCCTTTTTAAGAAGTAATATGGCTATACTAAAATTGCCACACGCAAAGTCTTTTAGGAGTTGATGTCCATTTATCAATGAGAGCTATTTCTCTTACATATCTGACTTCCACAACTAGATGGGGAAACAGTGGAAACAGTGTCAGACTTTATTTTTCTGGGCTCCAAAATCACTACTGATGGTGATTACAGCCATAAAATTAAAAGACACTTACTCCTTGGAAGGAAAGTTATGACCAACCTAGACAGCATATTCAAAAGCAGAGACATTACTTTGCCAACAAAGGTCTGTCTAGTCAAGGCTATGGTTTTTCCAGTGGTCATGTATAGATGTGAAAGTTGGACTGTGAAGAAAGCTGAGCACAGAACAATTGATGCTTTTGAATGTGGTGTTGGAGAAGACTCTTGAGAGTCCCTTGGACTGCAAGGAGATCCAACCAGTCCATCCTAAAGGAGATCAGTCCTGGGTGTTCACTGGAAGGACTGATGCTGAAGCTGAAACTCCAATACTTTGGCCACCTGATGTGAAGAGCTGACTCATTGGAAAAGACCCTGATGCTGGGAAAGATTGAAGGCAGGAGGAGAAGGGGACAACAGAGGATGAGATGGTTGGATGGCATCACCGACTCAATGGACATGGGTTTGGGTGGACTCTGGGAGTTGGTGATGGACAGGGAGGCCTGGTGTGCTGCAATTCATGGGGTCAAAAAGAGTCGGACACAACTGAGTGACTGAACTGGACCGGACCGAACTGAACTTCCCAACTAGATTCTGAACAGAACTGCAATCTCATTATTTTGTCTTCATATTTGTTATTCTTCTACTTCAAAATTGTCAGCAGTGCTTGGAGGCTGGCCTTACTGACCCAACTGCCACTAAGAGCAAACCTGTGATATCATCTCCTTGGGAAGATCAGGGCAGGGAGAGAGATAATCCTTGATGTGTGTAGGAACAGCTTATTGTTGAATCCTCTAATGAACCGTGTTACCAGCATATACTTTCCTTCCATTTATGACATGCTTCCCAATGAATGAATTTTTATTAACTGAATATTAATTAATCAATTAATTACTCAATTATTAATAATAGGGGTTTCTACAGATTGAATATTTCTGTTTCCTCCAAGTTCAGATATTGAAACCTCACCCCCAGTGCAATGGCATTAGGAGTGGGGCCTCAAGGATGTGTTCGGTTATGAGGGTAGAACCCTCAAGATTGGGATTAGTGACTTCATAAAAAAGGCTCCAGAGAGGCTCCCCTTCTGCTACCTGTGGACACAGTAAGAAGAGGGCCACCTTTGAACCAAGAAGTGGACTTTCACCAGACATTGAATCTGTTGGTGCTTTGATCTTGAACTTCTCAGCCTCTGGAACTGTGAGAAATAAATTTCTATTGATTATAAGCCACCCAGTCTATCATATGTTGTTGTAGCAGTAACTACAGAGTTACAGTCAAGGGCTTTGGAAATTGGCTCCAAAAGGTTTATTAGCCAAAGTATATGAAGGCAGTGCCTTTGAGCTAAGCCTTGAAAGATGAGAAGGATTTCAAAGGAAATAGAAGGTCATTCTTTGAAGAGCAAAGGCAAGTAAGCAGAAAAACAAGGAAACTGTTGGGGAACTTTATAGGTGTATGCAGTTCCTCTCTAGAGCCAGATGTGGGTGAGGTGTAAAAGAGCAGTCCCAGAAGCTCTGTGTTTGGTACGGGCTCTCCACTACCTGGCGCAGGGCACTATTCCATAACTACTTGTCCAGTGAATTATGCTTTGAGTAGAGGTTTGAGCTTCATTGTCAGGGCAAAGAGGATCCTTGAATGTTATAAGAAACAATTTGGGAACTTTATTTGTTGTGAACAATATTATTTTCTTCAAAAACTTATCTTCACTTTCACCACCTCCCTTAACCCACCTTTTAAAATAGTGCTATTACTTCTGAATTTGTGACCTGCATTTCAGTGACATTTGACTCTGCACCTCGTGTGACTTTAGAAGTGTGTGTTTTGCCATTTACTTTGGTTGATATGCTGCTCTTCCAAAGTAGTTTTTTCTTTTATCAGAAGATTGTAAACTTTCTGAAGATGAGCTCTGGAAAAACTCTTGTGGAAACCTCTCCACAATAAAGGACACTCGAATGTTTTTGAGAAATGTCTGGGCTCACTTATGGTGACAACCTGGGGCCAGACACTTTTAGCTCAGAAACACAGGACAGCAGGAAGTAGAACATAATTTCTTTTTCTGCTCCAGTCAATCAGATAAGACACAGAAAGATAAGAATACCCAATGCAGCTTGAAGCTCTGATGAGAGGGTGTAACCAAGAGTGCTATAAATTGTAGTTGAAATTTAGATAGGTTTGATGGCAGATAAACTTTATAAATGCAGTTTACACTTGGGCCTTTTCAGGCCTAAGCAGATATTCTGCAAGCAGATATTCTTTTCAGACTGTCAGTGATTCTGTGTCAAACCAATCAACCGAGATGTGAATTGAGTTACATGCTACAGTGATTTATTTCATTAACATTTGGTTTAGGTATCAAATGCTGAAGTAAATTTTCAAGTTACTATTGGCAAAAGTTTGAACATATAAATGTTATAGTGCAATCTATAGCAATGCGTACGTGTACACTCAATTGCTCAGTTGTGTCTGACTCTTTGTGACCCTATAGGCTGTAGCCCACCAGGCTCCTATGTCCATGGAGTTTTCCAGGCAAGAATACTGGAGTGGCTTGCCACTTCCTACTTGAGAAGATCTTCCCGACCCAGCGATTGAACCCATGTCTCCTGCATTGGCAGTCAGATTCTTTACCACTGAAGCTACTTGGGAAGCCCATATCTGTAGAATAGTCACTAATTTTACTTTGTCATATGAAACAAGATTAGAAACTAATTAAAATCTGGTAATGTTAAAAAAAATAACATTTATGTAGAACTTAATTTACTAAGCACTGTTGTATATAGTTTCTTCTTTCTGTCTTGCAATTACTCCAGTTGATGATTATCAATTTTACAAGTGAAGCAATAGGCTCAGAGAAGTTAAGTAACTTACCCAAGGAACCCAGCTTTTTCTTATTTGGAGCAGAATTAGGACACAAACCCAGATCCATATATCCTATATCCCCATGCTTGTCAACCTGGGGTTCATTTTATCAATGGGGAATTATTTATCAGGGCAATTTAACAAGCTAATTTACTGAACAAATAGGTTTTGGTTTCTCTGTTTTGTGAAAGGTAATACTGTGTAGAGAAAAGAAAAGTCATAAAAGATGAAATATGAAAGGAAGGGTTGGTGAGGGAAAGACAAAAGGAAGAAAACAACTTGCAAAACAAATGGTGAGTTTTAAATAATGGGTGATTGTGTCTTTTTTCCCCACTTGACTTTGCTGTATGACACGGTGGGTGGTGGCTGACCTCCCTCAAGCCATTCTCACCATGTACATATCAACTAAAATGATTAGCTAACGCTTTTGATCCACAGGCCAGTATGTTGAAAACCATAAGTGTTTGCTTTTGGTATTTCATTTTATAGGAGTGAGAGATGGTGATGGATGAAACTAAAAGCTAATTGGAGTGATTTAAGAACCATCTTTCTAAGCATGCAGCCCTAGAATGACTCCCAGAGACCGCCAGGAAGACTCACTGGCAGAATAATCCAAGTGATGTTTTCAAACACATGAGTCACCAATGCCCTTTCAGTCCTTAACTTATACCTGTATAAAGACAAACATAGCCATTTTTACAGTTATGCCAAAAAATAAACACACACACACACACATATGGACCCCGTATAGTCCACGGAATTTTCTGGCAAGAATACTGGAGTGGGTAGCCTATCCCTTCTCCAGCGGATCTTCCTGACCCAGGAATTGAACCGGTGTGTCCTGCATTGCAGGCGGATTCTTTACCAACTGAGCTATCAGGGAAGCCCATATATATGTATGTGTGTTTGTGTGTGTATATACATATATATATATATACACACATGTATATTGTTGCTGTTGTTCAGCTGCCAAGTTGTGTCTTACTCTTTGTAACTCCATGGACTGCAGCCTGCCAGGCTCCTCTGTCCATGGGATTCTCCAAACAAGAATGCTGGATGGGTTGCCATTTCCTTCTCCATATATATGTTTTTTTCTGAATAAAAGAAGAGAAATGGAGCTGACTATCAGGCATCTAATCATAGTAATCCTGTTCACTTCTTGTTGTTAGATGCCAGGAAGCCTGGATACCAACCCCTACTCTGCCTAACTCTGACTGACTAGTCTGCCTCTAACTAACTACTCAACTTAACTTTTCTAGCTCTGTTTTCTCAACTGAAAAATGGGCTGATGCTCTCTCACTAAACTCAAACTAGCATATATCAGGGTTTGAACAGATGATCCAGGAGCACTGAGTATCTTGCCTTCTTGCTTGAGACTTCACATTAAACCAGAATGGGCACATGGATACACAGGATTAGGAAAAAAAATCCATGCTGGGAGCCTGTGTCGGTAAGGATTTGTAGTCTCTTGAATAATAATTATCTGAGCTTCAACTTCCTCACTTATAAAATGAAGACATGTGACTAGATGGATTTTAGCAGTGATTCCTTCTCTTCAAAATGATAGCCTTTATGATGTTATTATTATATTGGGTTTGTGTGTAATGACAACCTTCTGGAAATCTTTGAAAGTTGTGATCCAGCATGATGGGTTTTACAAACAAATGTAAACAAATATAGGGAGATAAAAATGTTCCTGTATGCATAAACACACACACACACACAAATGGGTCTTTTTCATGTATAATGAAAACTTAAATGTCAGCCTTCATGCATCAAACATTTATTGCTTAAAAAACTCAATGTTCTGTAACTCAGAAATTATTAGTATAGCTAAAGTTTATGTTCACAGTTATTTTTAAAAGCACTTATTTTAACGCAGTATCTATTTATGTCTTTAGTACTGTATGCCTATGATACGTAGATACATAGCACCAATATTATATGCTTCTTCTCAAGACAATTAAAGATGGAATTGCCCATGACAGGACAACATATTCATTACAGTTTTCTCCTATTTATCAGAGAGAGAAGGCATTCTATTTTTGGTAGTGAGCGTCACTCCCTTCCCCCTGCCAGAAGACAATGACAAGAAAATGATTAATGAGTGTGTTCCACATTACTGTCAGCAGGAATCCAGTCCCGGCTTGGAAGAAGCCTGAATAATTGAAGGAAGAGGTAATGGTGGTAACATTAGTTATAACAGGTCAGAGAATTTTCATTCCTGGGCTCTGTGCCCAGTTTAAAGAATCGATTACACATTTCAGTGTGGTTTGTTTTGCTAATTGGTAAGCAAGCCTTGTGCTTCAGAATCACAGCACAGGGCTCCCAGTAAGTTTAGAAAGAGAGGCTGGACAGAATTGCACATTTTCCTAATTACCGAAAGCTTTTGTGATAGCAGTTGCGATAGAGGTTTTACCTAATGGGTGATAAATGACCACATTCCAGACAGCTGCCCTATCTCATTTGTCATTGGCTCGGAAGTGGAGCGCCACTGGAATCGGAATCAAAGCTGTTGAATATGTCTATACTTTGAATTTGCTTGGGATTTCTTCACTTTGTTTTATTTGTTACTTCATAACAGATAAGGAGATATTGTGTGGCTAATGAATTGGCTCCGTGGTGAAAGGGGATGTGAGGAAAATGCTTCATGATAACTGACTAAAGCACTTTAACAGAACCTATCTATGCAATTTAGAAAACCAAAAACAAATTGACTGCTGGCTCAAACGAGTAGGGGCAGATGAACCTGTTCTAAAGAAGCCTGAGAGGAAGAGACAGAGTTGTAACGACTGACAATGAATGGGAAGTGGGCATTGGACAGCAGGGATGAAGATCCTGTTTACAACAGCCTGCGTGCATGCCTGCCTGCACATTTTGGGCTTAATTAGCTACTTGGACCTGTGGATAATGACCTTGTCTTCAACAGTAACTTGAATATGAAAGAGATGGCTCATGCCCATTCATATACACACACTCTCACACACACGAACACTATAAGGAGCTGTCATGGGGATTTAAAAGTTGTTGACGTTGGATTAAAATGAGATGAAACCAAATGATGCCACTTAAAGCAAAACAAACCACCTTGGACCAAATAATATGTTACTGGCTGAATATCAATGAAATATGATACCATAAAGGTCAGCAAAATTACCAATGCTTCTTTTGAAACAGATTTTTAAATGATAGCCTTCAGTCTGATATTACCCTTTAAAGAGGAATTATTAAGCAAGTTTTGTTATTTTTGAAATCTAAAAATTATATTAAGTGCATAATAGTTTTAGGGAAAAATAATTTTCCTAATAATAATAATAATAATTTTTTGTTTATAATAAATAAAAATAGAAACTATGCAAGAAGTTAGAATTTGGATGTTTCATAAAAATAAAATCTAATGTAAAGTTTAATTTCACCAAAGATAAAAAATGAAACCAAAAAAATTCAGTGAGATAACAGAACTTTTTAAAAAGTTGGTTTGGGTTGAGATTAAAAAAGAATTTGGCAATTTTATATCAAGACCTAGGACTCATTTTAAATTTGAGAATCAATTAATGTGTTTGAGAAGTGAATATGTCTTAGGACTATCTCTAATTCTTTAAGTTTTATATCATATGTTACAATATTGAAAAAAATCAAACTGACACAAAAGAAGCAACTTATAAAATGTTGTATGTTCTATGTGGCTTGGAAAAAGTTCACTTTTTTCCTTTCAGTGTCAAGAGATTTAAACATCTTGATTCAGCTTAAATGCATAGAGGCTGGTATTTATAACTATAGGGCATAAAAGGCAATTAATTTAGCCTATTATCTTCCCATTTTGTGTTATCAATATATGTCAAGTTAAAACATTTTTAGATGTTTTCACCTCACTTGCTTACTGCAGATATAGCTGAAAACCATTCCTAATACATTTTAAAACATGTTGTTTATCATTGTAACAAAACCGAATGGTATACCCCCAAATGGAAGACAACTTTCTGTCCATGGATCAAGAATGTCCTCCTAGAATAGGACTTTATCTTTCCCTCTGTGGACTGTTTTAACTTCAGCCTACCAAGAAAATACTGAAGCAAGCAAAGTTACTTTTAAAGGTTACTTAAAGTTAACCTTTAAGGTGGAAACTGGTAGTTAATGTGGAAAGTGCCAGATTTGTTCTCTGAAGCTGGACTCATTCAACTCTAACTGGACCACACTCAACACTATCTCTCAAATCCAGAATTCTCATTCTTTATGTGATAAGCTCAGACAGAAACCTCAATTTTGGTCAAAATTGTTCTATTCCCACTAGAATTTTCTTGGAGTTCTGTCATATGTTGATTTTTACCTCAAACCTCTTGAGCAAGCTTCTCTTCCTTGAGTCTTGTGAGCTCATCATATATCCCTAAGTAGTTAATGCAATGTAAACAGAATTCTCTGGAGATGTATCTATATCCAAATCTGTCTCTGGCACTTACAGTTATGGAAATTTCTCCATATCTGAGAGTCCTCATTGCTAGTAGAAGTGTGAACTAGTAAAGTCACTCTGAAAAGCAATTTGGTATTATCTTGTAAAGTTGAATATTTGCATTCTCTACAACCTAGCTGTGGGGCTTCTCTGGTGGCTCAGGTGGTAAAGAATCTGCCTGCAATGCAGGAGACCCAGGTTCGATCCCTGGGTTGGGAAGATCTCCTGGAGACGGGAATGGTAACCCACTCCGGTATTCTTGACTGGAGAATATCATGGACAGAGGAGCCTGGTGGGCTACAGTCCATAGGGTTGCAAAGAGTTGGACACGACTGAGAGACTAACACATACAACCTAGTGGTAGCTCACTGATGCACTGAGAGACATGCATAAGAATGTTCACACATATCACTCACGTTCCACAAACATGCCTTGAGATTTAAGATGGACAAGTAGTTATAATGTTTTCTACACCCCTCCCCAACCCTAAATATCCATGGGGGATACCACAATTGGTCCCAGCAGTCTTTCTTGTTGAGTCTTGGTTTAGCCTCACAATTTTTTTCAACCTGGCTCCACAGGCAACCACCACCAATCAATCAAATCTTCGAAAGATACTTTCTTCTTTCTTGGTCTTAAGGTAGGTTGGGGCATTGGGACTGAATATACTTATTAAAATATTTTGAATATAGGTAACGATAAACATTACTTTGGCCACCTCATGCGAAGAGTTGACTCATTGGAAAAGACTCTGATGCTGGGGGCAGGAGGAGAAGGGGACGACAGAGGGTGAGATGGCTGGATGGCATCACTGACTCGATGGACGTGAGTCTGAGTGAACTCCGGGAGCTGGTGATGGACAGGGAGGCCTGGCGTGCTGCGATTCATGGGGTCACAAAGAGTCGGACATGACTGAGCGACTGAACGGAACTGAATGACAAACATTTCCCAAGGCTGGTTATCTGCCTCTGTGTGTGTGTTTGACACACTGACCGGCATGTGGGATATAGTTCTCTGATCAGGGACTGAACCCAGGCCCATTGGGAGCTCAGAGTTTTAACCACTGGACCGCCAGGGAAGTCCCTGAATCTTTGTGTAAGACAGGCTAATTTCACTAACACTTGCTATTGTATTTTTCTTTACAGTTTAAGAAGTAAGTTATGTAATAGCACTAGAGTAAAAAATTATGCTCCCATTTCTTACATGTTTTTAAATTCAAATGCTCAGATTCTTTTTGATTTTGTAACGCATATTGATCTATTGTACAATGCAGCAAATTTCCAGCTGCCATTTAATTGTTATGACATTTTCTTTTTCGATTATTGATACCACCTTTAATTGCTTTGGCCTCTTGTACATAGCAATCAATGGAAAACAAAAGTCTAATAGAACCCAGGGATAGTTTATAATAACATTCCATGGATCTACACATGGATTCCCAAAATGGGAGGAGAATTTGCCAAATATATAACTTCCTTCTCAAATGTTGATATATTATTCTGAGCTATAGCATATACTGAAGTTCTTTCCAACAAATATGTTTAGAAGGAGATGCACTGAGTCACTGAGCAATAGTTTCAAATTACTAAGGCAAGGAAATAAAAAATACGGCTTCATACAGAATATGAGAATTTTGAATGTTTCCTAGGCTGATAGTCTAGGCTTATTTTTTGTGTTTAGAAGACTCTGGTTAATAAAAGATTACTATAGAAACAGTGTAGGTGGCTAAGTGTCAGTTTAGTTAAAAGATTCCTGAAGAAGGAAAGAAAATCCTTAACACCTTTTGATTAACTTTGTCCCTGACACAAAGTTCTTCAACAAAATTTTCTTTCAATGGGATAAAACAAGATTAATGCCTTGGAGGCAAATTGAATTAAATTGATGTCAATGTTTCATCTCTAGAATAACTCGTGGGCAGCATTTTCATTTTCAGTAAGGTCCAGATCCAAGCCTTACAGTGGATGAGCTAAGGTGGCAGGCAGAGATGCCAATCAGAAAGATTGTTTCTTAAAGATGGCTGTTCCTGTTTTTAGGAACCTGTACTATACTCCCCAAAGCTGCTTCCTTTTTAAGATGGATAGAGTATTTGACAGTGAGGTTCACAAGCTTTGAGAAGTTCTCCAGTGAGTCTAAAAGCTGGAGGAAGAAGGAAAGCAGACTCCATACCTGAATGACACTGAATAAGATCTGCAAATAATTGTAGAGCTCAAGGCCTCTGGAAACCAAGCTTCCTCCTCCCATTTCGCAACAGAACAATATTTGAAATGCTTGTAAAGAGGATGAGTTTCTCTTATCCCTTGATCCCCATGCTACTAGTTCTGCTAACAATGCTAGTAATACTCTAAGGAATAACATTTTTGACTCGTGAGAAACTAGAAGAGGAAGTGCCAATAACCTAATTTTTCAAATGCTGAAATTGAGACACTTAAATATTAATCACTATTCCAAAGTTAACACAGTAGTGTAGGGTCATTACCCAGAATTCCTGAGTGGGACTCATGGCTTACCTAACCAGGATACCTAAAGTCATATCTTTGTTAGTCTTCAACCTCTAACACTGTCTTTGTCTCCTTCCCCACCCCACAGCCCTTTCACTAGAAAAGGGACAGTTTTGCATAATGGCTAAGAACAAGGACCTGGGGATTAGAGTGCCTCACTCTTCTGTTCTCCAGCAATATGACTAAAGGCATAGTCTTTGCTATCCTTTTGCTGGGGTTCCTCATCTTTGAGATGAGGTTAGTAACTGTACCTACTTCAAATGGTTGTTATGAAGACCAATGAGTAATTATAGATAAAATGCCTGACTGAGTCAGGCCCTCAATACATGTTAGATACTAGAATCTATCTCCATAGGTTTCCTGGGAAGAAGTCCTTGTTTTCTTTCCGAGTTTTTATTCACAGTTCCCGTCAACTCTTTCACCTGTCTGACCTCCTCATCTCAGTCTCGTTAGGTACCCCTGTCTTTGGACCTCCCTGCATGACTTTATTATAATTCCTGTTCTGTGATTGTTAATTGATCTGCTGATAAATAGATAATTTTGGACAGGGAAGCTACAGCATGTTGATACCTTATCACCCAGAGCTGCTGGAAGGGATGAGAGCAGAGGCAAGAAAACTAGTAAGGAGGCAATTGCAGCTGTCCAGATGAAAGCCAGGGCTAGAAGGATGGCAAGGGGATGGAAAGGAGGGCAAAGGAAGAGGAGCTAAATTGGGAGGCAGAATCCATTGAATCTGGTTGTCAAGCTTGTGAAGGAGAAAGGCACTTAACAATGATGTCTGGGTTTCTGACACAGACAACTGGGTCTGGAGATAGGGATGTGGAAGTCAAAGCTGTGCTGGGAGTAACTGAAGTAATGGGTGTAGGTGAGACTGTCCAGGGGGCAGTAAAATGCATAGGAAACAGAGAAGAGGATCAGGGCAGATTTCTGAGAAGTACCAACATTTGGCGATGGCAACCCACTCTAGTACTCTTGCCTGGAAAATCCCATGGATGGAGGAGCCTGGTAGGCTGCAGTCCATGGGGTCGCTAAGAGTCAGACACGACTGAGTGACTTCACTTTCACTTTTCACTTTCATGCATTGTAGGAGGAAATGGCAACCCACTCCAGTGTTCTTGCCTGGAGAATCCCAGGGACGGCAGGGCCTGGTGGGCTGCTGTCTATGGGGTCACACAGAGTCAGACATGACTGAAGCGACTTAGCAGCAGCAGCAGCAGCAGCAGAGCAAGAAGAGTATAAAGAAACTTGGGAGAAAAGGCAGATAAACTGGTTAGACCCAAGAGAGACTGGCATCACTGCACTACAAGTTGTACTTGATCAAGACAGTTGAATTTTAAAATTATACTTTACAAGATCTTGAAAAAAACAAGAACAGAATATTTATTAAACCTCTCCTGAGGCCCTACATTTCTAAGTTTAGAAATCCACCCCCGCAAATAAAAAAGTCACATTGGAATAGAGAAATTTACATAAATGTAGAACTAAACCTTTCAAACATTAAAGCAATCAAAACCATAAGGCAAGCATGAAAAGGAGGAAAACTTTAGCAATTGTTTATGGTGAGGAAAATACCATCTTTAGAAAAAGAGCTTGTATAAACTGTTAAGGAAATATCACTGAGAATGGGACAGATCAATGGGTAAAGGACTTGATGGGAATATTCACAAAATATTCTCACTACAAAGGAGAAATGATAATTTTTAAATATGATTTGAAGTGTTAGTTAAGACCAATGTGATAGTCACATTGCACTATGTAAGTATATCAAATTAACACGTCGTACACTTTAAACTGACAGGCTTCCCTGGTGGCTCAGGGGTAGAGAATCTGCCTGCAATGCAAGAATCACAGAAGAGGCAAGTTAGATCCCTGGGTCAGGAAGATCCTTTGGAGAGGGAAATGGGAACCCACTCCAGTATTCTTGTTTGGAGAATCCCACGGACAGAGGAGCCTGGTAGGAGGCTGTCTATGGGGTTGCACAGAGTCGGACATAACTGAAGCGACTTAGCAGCAGCAGTAGCAGCAGGATATGAATATTAAGAAACCAGAAGGCACTTACACTAAAATGTTGGCTTAGTGTGGTTGGGTTAAGCATGACATTTCTTCCTCTGTTTCTCCCCATTCTTGCTTTCTTAATAGATTGCCTATGTGACTAAAGTGAATAATATCATTGCTAAATAGTTATTGGGTCTTTATTTTGCTCCTTTCGAGGCTAAATTAAATCCTATTGTTCAGTCTTTGATGAGATGTGCTTTTTTTTATCATAAAAACTGTCTTGATGAAAATGATATGCAAGTCAAGTAAAATAATTTTGATGCTAATATTTGTTATCGAGTGACAGTTTTGCAAATAACTCTTTAAAAAAGAGATGAATTGTTGATGACAACTGCTGATGTTGATGATCATTGTAATTACAGTGATGATGATACAGTAAACTTATCATGAAAGTGTAAAATATTCAAAGTTCTCTTTCCCTGTTATTTCATATGATCCTTAATCTAATTTTATGAGATCAGTAAAACTGCTATCATCATGTTAAAAGGTCTTATAATTTACTGACCCTGTGTGGCTTTGGACTCTGGAGATATCATTTTCTTCATCTAAAAATGAAGATAACAGTATATCCTTCAGCATTTTGTGTATGTATAGCAAAGCACCTGGTACTGAGCCTATAGACAGCTGTCTCTCAGTATACATTGACTCCACTTCTCTAAAATGAAAGTGTGACCCTGAAGTGGTCACTGATCAACCAAGTTAAATATTAACTGTGTTGTCACAGCCACAGAAATGAATAAGCATCATTCATCTGTACGTTTATTTTGGGTCCGAATTCCTGGACCATCACCTTCCATGCTGTTAGGGCTCCTCTTGGGAATTCCATGAAATGAATCAAGATAGTTCATTAGTGAGAAAGATGCTTTTACATAGTTTGCAGAAATATCAACCACAAGTATTGGACGATCCATTCTCAATGTTGTCTCTCCACTGCCTCCCACACATTCTCCTTAAACCTTTGGCGCTGGTTATCACTCATTTATGCTAGCATAATGTGTCTAATATAGCACACCATTATATTTTTGGTATTTTGGATTTATGGGACAATATCTCATAGCCCTCCTCTGAGAGGTCTGTGGCCCCTGGGTGCTCTGGTTCCTGAACTTATGTGGGAACTGACAGTCCAGGCCAATGTGTTTCAGAATGTACCATATATTTTAGTAAAGATTACATTTTTACAAGTGTGAGGATTGCATCCAATTTCTTTCAAATACCAAATCCTAAGCAAAGACATGGGAATACTTCTTGCTTGAAATAATATGAGTCAGGAGCTTTTTGATGATTAAGAAAAGCAACATAAATGAATGCATCTTGAAAACTATAAAGCCCATATATGCACAAGGCATTATTGCACTTCTTTTCTGATGTTTCTATTATTTTGTTCTTTGGCTTCTGTGTCTATGTATTCATTTCCTTAACAGCGATATAAATCCATCAAAGGTAGGAATTATAGGTGCCACTCACTGGGAACCCTCATGGTGGTGAGCAGTTTTATGCAGAGTGTGAGCACCTGGAAAGCTAAGACTTGGAGTCATGTCTTGGTTTCACTACCTTTTTGAGGGTGTGGCCAAGGGCAAGTTACTCCAGTTACGTTACCTCTCTAAGTCTCAGTTTCCTTATCTACAAAATGGATGTAGGATTTCTGTACAGATTAAATGTGATAAGATAGCTGTCAGGTGGTTGTCATTTAATAAATGTTAGATTTCTTCTCCTTCTTTCTCAAAACTTGTTGGAAAAAAAATGCCTAACAACTTCTCTCTAGTTGGATTTACTGCACCTGAATTTACTGCACGGCATAGTCACTCTATTCAAATGCCATTAACTTTTCCGCCGATGTTGCACTACTGAATTGCTGTGTTACTTTGAGCCTGTGCTTAATGAATCACAGAAGACTTTACCCTTTGGTTTCACAGAAATTTAAGAGCTTTTTATTTTCCAGGTCTAAAATCAGGGAGAAGTGTCCCTTGTGATTAATAACACGTGGTCATTAGCAAACCATACCCCAACCTGAGGTCTTGCTCATAGGTGTTACAGGTGAGCACTCCTGGGCCTGGTTACAAATTTCATGAGTCATTTAGTTAATTCCTTCACTGATAATGCTATTATAATAAATTATCCTACATAATAAGGCATCTGTTCAGAATAAGAATAAGATTCTGACAGGGTCTGGACAATTGACCAGCTCTCCACTTCTAGACACAGGCTGCCAGGGAGCATTAACAGAAAGTGAGTCAAAACTTCCCTGAAATCTAATTTATCAAATGCTATTTTTACATGATGTAATTCAACAATCCTTTTTCCTTTCCATGGGATTGTTGACTTTATCTCGTTCTCTTCTACAATACTTCAAGTCTGACTTGCTAACTCTGGACTATTTCAACCCAGTTCTTGAGGTGACATTGTATTAACTGAAAAGCCTACTCCTTCTCAATTTTCCCTTCACCTAAGTTTGGAATTTCTGACATTCAAGGCACATCTTCACCTCATCATTTATGATGTACTGTTTCCATTCTCTTACGTGCTGGTGGGGTGAGTATGTGGGTGGGGAGAGTCCTATTCATGACATTTTGAGACTGAAGACTCATTGCTGACAATTTGAGTTTCACTTTAGAAAAAGTTTGATAAGGTATTTCAATTATTTTCTGTGCTCCAGCCTGTTTTCTTTGAATATTACTGAAACATAAAGTCCGCTAGAACATACGTTTCACAGGGTCAGAAACTGGCGTGTGTATTTTGTCCACTGCAGAACAGGCCCTGTCACATGTTGGGTGTGATGGAAAATTATTGAAGGAACAGGGTCTAAAAATAAAAGAGAGCAGTGAGGCATCTTTAACATACTGCTGACTCCATTTTCGTTTATCCTTTTCCTGCTATAGTTTTCTTTACTTAGAAATAGAATTCTAAAATGTATATAAAGAAGAGACTGGAAGTTAGTATATTTTAATCTTCTTTGCCTAACCTGCCCGTTCTTCCACTGCCCCACCATTTGTTCTCTTTATCTGTGAATCTGTTTTCATTTTGTTTTGTTTGTCTATATACCACATATAAGTGAGATCATATGGTCTTTGTCTTTCTCTGTCTGTACTTCATTTTGTATAATACACTCTAGACCCATCCATGTTATCACAAATGGCGAGATTTCAATTTTTTATGGCTGAGTAATATTTTACTATAGATATGTATGCCACATCTCTTATATTTATTCATCTATTGATGGGTGCTTGAATTGCTTCCATATCTTGGTTATTGTAAATAATGCTGCAGTGAACACTGGGCAGTATATATCTTTTTGAATTTGTGTTTTCTTTGGGTAAAAGCCTAGAACAACTTCTATAACTGCTGGATCATATATTAGTTCTATTTTAAATTTTTTGAGGAATCACCATACTGTTTTCCATAGCAGTTGTACCAACTTAAACTTCTACTAGCAGTGTAAGGGGTTCCCTTTTCTCCACATCCTTGCCAACAGTTGTTATTTGTTGCCTTTTAAATAAGCCATAGGGAAGTAATATATAGCACAAGGAATATGTTGGGCAATATTGTAATAACTTTGTGTGGGGCAGATTATTACTAGACTTATCATGGTGATCATTTCATATTATATGTAAAAGTCAAATCACTGTTTAGTACACCTGAAACCATCATAACATCGTTATGTCAACTACATTTTGATTAAAAAACAAAAGAGGAGACAGAGGGCATAGGGCATCTTTTTTCTGCTCATGGCTTAAAGCTTGGACCCCCTCTGCAGATGGTATGGTAAATTAAAAGAATACATAGGGGTTCACAGGAAGGGCTGATTCTCATGGGCTGCTAAGAGGAAGTCTGTGAAGCTGCTTCATTTTGGGGTAGTCTTTGGGAAGTTCTTAGCCCCTAAGCTAAATGTAGCCTAATATATGAATTGATTATGAATCCCCAGGTGTGGCGGTCTTGTGTGTTAGTATCTAACACAAATACTAACCTCACATTTGCAAACATTATGTCCCACACATCTCTGAGCTGAAAGTGAATCACTTCAAAATACTACATGGAGAAAAGATGAGGCTTTCAGTAAATTGAAGAATGTCTTCTAAAAGCCTCTTCGTAAACTTAGTAAGTAAGGTATTTGAGCCATAGCTTCTGCATCCATGTAAAGAAAGAAATAATCTGCTCAGTAAATGTTAGTTTAATGAATGAAATATTTATTGTATGAATGAGAAAAAAAAACAATGAATGTATTAGTGATTCATCATATATATTTTTGCTCTGGGAGGTGGATTGCAGGGCATAGTGAGGGCTCATTAGTCTGAAATAGGAGATGTGGGCTCAGTCTTGGCTATGCTACTCATTCTATGAGTGTGGTAGGCACTTTTTGGCTTCCACCCAATCATCTATTACTCAGAGCCCCAATTTCTCTTTGGAAAATTCAAAGTTCCCTTGTTCTCAGACATGTGATTTGGGTTGATTAACCCCAGTCAACATCAAGGCTACTCCCATGGAGGTGTTGGGAAGACTAAATGAGTCAGCATATGCAAAGCACTAATAAGAAACAGTGCCTGCTGGCACTTAATAAGTACTGTTGTTATGTAGAGCTCTTTTTCCTTTGTTTCTGAGTAATATCTATAAGATTTTGCAACAATACAAATCACCAGAATAATGATATTCTGCTGTTTTATCTTAAACTTCACAGCTTCTCTTCTCATTTATGAACTCATTCGACCAACCAGCCTATCCGTTTGTATGATGCAGCCGGGACATTCATTACACTAGTTACAGAAAAGTACAAAAGCAAAGAGAACATGGTTCGTATTTTCATGGAACTTACTAGACATTTGCCTTATTGAGAACTTTCCCTTATCCAAGGGGTCTGAAGCCAAGACAATTGTACTTGGTGCAAATGAATAAAATGTACATAGTTGTAGTGATGAAAAGGCCTATTTTTACCCACTCATGATGTAACTGATGTAACTGGAAGATTTGATAAGCCATGTTCTGCAGGTTTTTTCCCTTTATATTCCAGCGTCTAGTACACAGAGTGCTAAGAGGGAATACAAGCGAGGTCTGATACCAGAATTCAATTGCTTGAGGGATCTTTTTAAATGTAGGCACAAAAGGACCACCAGTTCCCACTGTTTTCAGTAATATCACAGGCTCTCACAAAAGCCTCCCTCAGCCCTGGTGGAAAAAATCTGTAACTTCAAATTCTATTTTATGGGATAAAATAAAAGAAAGCACACTTGGCTTTCCTAGTCACAGCTGCAGGTTTGACAGGGCAGCCTTTTGAACTCAATGTATCTTACAAGTGAAGCTTGAATCTCTTCTTATATTCTAGTTACCACTCCTTTCCCCCCATTTCTTTGCATAATTTATTGGGGGGAAATCTAGTGATAACAGACATACATAGTCCCGCCATGCTATTACTGTAGTATTTTTCAAAGTATATGAAGTAAAGGTTGATGAAACAAAGCTTGGAGAATCTTCAAGTTCTGCAATTCTTGGAATAAATACTATGGATGTTTCTTTCCTCTCATTGTGGAAGCATCTCTTTCCCAACCCCTTTTCCTGGAAAGCTCCTATTCAAATATTCAACACCTAGTTCAAAGATCACTTCTTCCCATCTTCTCCCATCCTCTCTGCACTCCCCAGTCTATTTTCCCCTTTAGAGGTATAACGATATAAGTATCAATGCCATTGCTCTCATTGCACTGTGGATACTTACTGATCAGTCTAGATTTTTCCAGATCATGAGTTCTTGGAAGGGGAGTTGGTGCCTCACTTAGATACAGTGTGTCACTGTTGTTCAGTCCCTAAGTGGTGTCCAACTCTTTGCCACCCCATGGGCTGCAGCACGCCAAGCTTCCCTGTCCTTCACTATCTCCTGGAGTTTGCTCAAACTCATGTCAAACTCAGTGATGCCATCCAACTATCTTATCCTCTGTCATCCCCATCTCCTCCTGACCACAAACCTTCCCAGCATTAGAATCTTTTCCAGTGAGTCAGCTCTTTGCATCAGGTGGCCAAAGTATTGGAGCTTCAGCTTTGAGAATAGTCCTTCCAATGAATATTCAGGGTTGATTTCCTTTAGGATTGACTGGTTTGATCTCCTTGCAGTCAGAGATTCTCAAGAGTCTTCTCCAGCACCACGATTTGAAAGAATCAACCCTTTGGTGCTCAGCCTTCTTTATGGTCCAACTCTCACATCCATACATGACTACTGGAAAACCAGAGCTTTGAATATATGGGCCTTTGGCAGCAAAGTGATGTCTCTGATTTTTAATATGCTGTCTAGATCTGTCATAGCTTTTCTTCCAAGCAGCAAGTGTCTTAATTTCATGACTGCAGTCACCATCTACAGTGATTTTGGAGCCCAAGAAAATGAAATCTGTCACTGTTTCCATTTCCCCCCCATCTATTTGCAATGAAGTGATGGGATGAGATGCCATGCTGTTAGTTTTTTGAATGTTGAGTTTTAAGCCAATTGTTTCACTCTCCTGTTTCACCCTCACCAAACTCTTTAGTTCATCTTCACTTTCTGCCATTAGAGTGGTATCACCTGCATATCTGAGGTTGTTGATATTTCTAACTATGATATTGTGCATAGCAAGTTGCCTATTCCAGAGTAGAGTTTCAATAAATATCTGTGGGATAAATGAATAAGTATCCACATATTGTGACCTACCCAGGCTTTGCGCTTACATGGAAATTAGATGATGTGTGTCTGAAGGCTCAAGAATATTAAAGAGTCAGCTCATGAAGATTAGAACTAGTGATTCAGTGGATGGGCTCAATCCTTCTGCTAATCTGTGGATATCTGTCATTTTGTGACACTTTCACTGATACAGGACAGAATGAGCCATACAAAACTAAAAGACACGTACATATTTGGCTATAATATAAAATGTATTATTATATAAATATTCTTTTTAATGCTGTATTTGAAATTTGGTTTTGTGAGCTAATAGTTGTTTAAAAGCAATTTGCATGGTTGTACTCCCATGTTTATTGCAACATTATTCACAATGGCCAAGATATGGAAACAACCTAAGTGTCCATCAGCAGATGTCAAATGGAATTATTCAGCCATGAGAAAGAAGAACCCTTCCATTTGGGACAACATGGATGGACATTGAGTAATACTATGTTGAGTGACATAAGTCAGAGAGAGAAAGATGAATTCTGTATGATCTCACTTTTCTGTGGGTTCTAAAAAAGTTGAACTCATAGAAACAGCAGTATAGTGATTTCCAGGGGCAGGGGAGTTAGGGAACTGGGGAGATGTTGCTGAAGGATGAAAACTTGCAACTAGTCAGTAAATAGGTTCTGGAGATTCAATGCACAACATAGTGATTATAGTCAATAATACCGTGCTCTAAAGTTCAAAGCTGCTAAGATCTTAATCATTTTCCCTGCATACACATGCACACACACACACACACACACATACAATGAGAATTCGATCATTTTGTTATTTAATAGAGATTACCACCAAGGTTATGGTGGTAATCATATTGCAATATATAAATGTATTAAGCCAACACACTTCATACCTTAAAAGCACCCAATACTATATGTCAATTATTTTTCCATAGAAAAGAGAGAACAAGAGAATGGAGGTGGTAGTCACTCTATAAATGTATAAACAAAAAACAAAAAACTATTTAGGCATTACTTGAATGATCTTCATAATCATGTGGTAACAGAAACCATGGACTGGCTACCTCACAAACCTCTGTTCCCTTATCTTCCTCTACTTTAGAGAGTTCAAAGCTGAAACATCTTTCCCTATCTCCCTGTGGCTAGTGTTGGCCACAGCATGCATTTCTAGCCAGCAAGACAAAGGTAAAAATCTCCAAAGAGGACTTTCTTTCCTAAAGTAAAAGACAAAGCCCTGCCTCTTCTTCTTGCTCTCAGCATGAACATGATATCTGTAGGAGCAGGAACCACTTGATACCATGAGGACTAATGCCATGACCGGAGATGGAAGAGTAGGAAGCTGGAAGGAGACTGGGTCATGGAAGTTACCACTGAGCCATCCTACATTGCCTCTTTGGATCTCCTTATGATGCGAGCTAAATAAGACTTCTTATTTGTTTAAGCCATTGTAATGGAGTTTTCTACTCCTCTCAGCCAAGGACAAACATGATGAATACACACTGCAATGGCAGTAATGAACAACTTGGAAATCTCGGTGGCCTTGCATGAAAGGGGTTTGTTTCTTGCTCATGTATGCCTGCAGTAGTTTAGATGACTCTCCACAGGCCTGTTTTCCATGTGTTAGTTCATCCTTCCAGCTCTTATGGCAACTTTATATCAACACATGCCCCCTGATCACTGCAGAAAGGCAAAGAGCCAGCATTGGAGATTGAATCAAGTACTGATAAGTACTCTGGCAGGAATTGTCACATCTTATATCTGTACACATTTCACTGGCCAAGCCAAATCACCTGGCCAGAATGTACCTCTAGAGTGCAGAGGAGAACAATATCCTTACAACCTAGAAAAAGGAGCCTGGAAATTGGTGAGCAGCACTAATGTCTACCACACATCAGAGATCTTCATTGTCAGTTGAAAAGTAAAGGAGCGATGTTGTTTAAAAAAATTATAGGGCAAATGCATTAAGGTGGGTGGATAAAATCAATGCTTAAAGCAAAACTTTCTGGTGCTAGAAAATAATCCAGCTCTCTTATATTTCCTACATGATATTGGTTCAGAGTGGAGTTTTGTTAGTAATTAGCATGGAGGCAGGTGGGATCCTCACAAGAGGTACACAGCACAGTAGAACTTGGAGACATTCTCACTCACTCATGGTGATTTTCCATGAGTTCTCTTATTTTCTCCTCCAAATGTTGAATCTGCTGTGATTCTGAAAATGAAATAGGAGAAATGCTGCTGATCTGTAATTGCTCAGAACATTTTCCAGCTGCCCTCTCAGCATGTCCTTCTGTATAACTTGTTTTCTCATCATTGTAACTCCAGTAAAGTGATTTTTTAAAAGTCTCTGGGAATTTGGTCAACAGAATTGTGTTGACCCGTGACTCAGTACACCAGGTTTTCATGAGAACTCAGTGCAGAAGTTGTCAGCATGCTAGAGGGTAGTTGGCTCAAACTGAGGGAGTATCACACAATAAAACATGCCTTTCTATTGGTCATAGCAAACACCCTCTTCCAACAACACAAGAGAAGACTCTACACATGGACATCATCAGATGGTCAACACTGAAATCAGATTGATTATATTCTTTGCAGCCAAAGATGGAGAAGCTCTAAACAGTCAGCAAAAACAAGCCTGGGAGCTGACTGTGGCTCAGATCATGAACTCCTTATTGCCAAATTCAGACTGAAATTGAAGAAAGTAGGGAAAACCACTAGACCATTCAGGTATGACCTAAATCAAATCCCTTATGGATTATACAGTAGAAGTGAGAAATAGAATTAAGGGACTAGATCTGATAGATAGAGTGCCTGATGAACTGTGGATGGAGGTTCGTGCCATTGTACAGGAGACAGGGATTAAGACCATCCCCATGGAAAAGAAATGCAAAAAAGCAAAATGGCTGTCTGGGGAGGCCTTACAAATAGCTGTGAAAAGAAGAGAAGCGAAAAACAAAGGAGAAAAGGAAAGATATAAGCATCTTAATACAGAGTTCCAAAGAATAGCAAGGAGAGATAAGAAAGACTTCCTCAGCGATCAATGCAAAGACATAGAGGAAAACAACAGAATGGAAAAGACTAGATCTCTTCAAGAAAATTAGAGACACCAAGGGAACATGTCATGCAAAGATGGGCTCGATAAAGGACAGAAATGGTATGGACCTAACAGAAGCAGAAGATATTAAGAAGAGGTGGCAAGAATACACAGAAGAACTATACAAAAAAGACCTTCACAACCCAGATAATCATGATGGTGTGATCATTCACCTAGAGCCAGACATCCAGGAATGTGAAGTCAAGTGGGCCCTAGAAAGCATCAGTACGAACAAAGCTAGTGGAGGTGATGGAATTTCAGTTGAGCTATTTCAAATTCTGAAAGATGATGCTGTGAAAGTGCTGCACTCAATATGCCAGCAAATTTGGAAAACTCAGCAGTGGCCAGAAGACTGGGAAAAGTCAGTGTTCATTCCAATCCCAAAGAAAAGCAATGCCAAAGAATGCTCAAACTATCGCACAATTGCACTCATCTCACATGCTAGTGAAGTAATGCTCACAATTCTCCAAGCCAGGCTTCAGCAATATGTGAACCGTGAACTTCCTGATGTTTAAGCTGGTTTTAGAAAGGCAGAGGAACCAGAGATCCAATTGCCAGCATCCACTAGATCATCGAAAAAGCAAGAGAGTTCCAGAAAAACATCTATTTCTGCTTTGTTAACTATGCCAAAGCCTTTGACTATGTGGATCACAATAAACTGTGGAAAATTCTGAAAGAGATGGGAATACCAGACCACCTAACCTGCCTCTTGAGAAACCTGTATGCAGGTCAGCAAGCAACAGTTAGAACTGGACATGAAACAACAGACTGGTTCCAAATAGGAAAAGGAGTATGTCAAGGCTATGTATTGTCACCCTGCTTAATTAACTTATATGCAGAGCACATCATGAGAAACGCTGGACTGGAAGAAACACAAGCTGGAATCAAGATTGCCAGGAGAAATACCAATAACCTCAGATATGCAGATGACAACACCCTTATGGCAGGAAGTGAAGAGGAACTAAAAAGCCTCTTGATGAAAGTGAAAGTGGAGAGTGAAAAAGTTGGCTTAAAGCTCAACATTCAGAAAACTAAGATTATGGCATCTGGTCCCATCACTTGATGGGAAATAGATGGGGAAACAGTGGAAACAGTGGGAGACTTTATTTTTTGGGGCTCCAAAATCACTGCAGATGGTGATTGCAGCCATGGAATTAAAAGACACTTACTCCTTGGAAGGAAAGTTATGACCAGCCTAGATAGCATATTAAAAAGCAGAGACGTTACTTTGCCAACAAAGGTCTGTCTAGTCAAGGCTATGGTTTTTCCAGCGGTCATGTATGGATGTGAAAGTTGAACTGTGAAGAAAGCTGAGCACCGAACAATTGATGCTTTTGAACTGTGGTGTTGGAGAAGACTCTTGAGAGTCCCCTGGACTCAAGGAGATCTAGTAAGTCCATTCTAAAGGAGATCAGTCCTGGGTGTTCTTTGGAAAGACTGATGCTAAGGCTGCAACTCCAATACTTTGGCCACCTGATACGAAGAGTTGACTCATTGGAAAAGACTCTGATGCTGGGAGGGATTGGGGGCAGGAGGAGAAGGGGACAACAGAGGATGAGATGGCTGGATGACATCACCGACTCAATGGACATGAGTTTGAGTGAACTCCGGGAGTTGGTGATGGACAGGGAGGCCTGGTGTTCTGCAATTCATGGGGTCGCAAAGCGTCGGACATGACTGACCGACTGAACTGAACTGAACTGTGTTATCACGGACTTCTATGAGAGTAACAAGGAAGTGTGTGTGTGTGGGAAAAACCCTGTCACGGGGTTTGGTCTGCTGTTGAGTATAATGTTTAGTTCTGTAATAATCTTTGAAGTCAGACACTTGAGGCTTTTAGTTCAGCCTTGATGCTTTCTAATTAGGTTGTTTCAGTCTTTTCCTCATCTGTGCAATGGAGATGACACCACCTATCTCACAAGATTAACGGGAGGATAGACAATCATAAAATTTTAGATTTATTTGCTCCATTTTTAAATTGTTTTCTTCTGACCTCTATGAGTTTTTTCCCTCTTTAGAGGAAAAATAATTGTGGGTAAGTTGGTTTAGATTTTTCAGGATCAGAATAATTCCTTTAAAGGTTTTCTCTAAAGTTCTCCTTTCAAATTTGTATACTTAATTGAAATGTTTCAGATTTAAATGAAAAAAATCCAATTCCTTTCCTCACAGAAGTCCTTAGACAATTACCTGGTAAAAGTTAACATTTGAATAGTTCTTTTTTTTTTTTTTTTTTTGATGGTGGGAGGTTCCGTAATCAAGGTTACAATACAGGGAAAATTGTTTTGATTAAACACTGGACTTGCTTTGTCTTCTGGAGGTTAGAATTAGTGGTGTCAGGCAAGAGCTGTGAGTTCAGGCCAGACTGAGGCACCAGGGAGATGCAGGGGAGAAATTGTTGGTTGGGCAAGATGGATATCAGCAGGGAGTCCAGGAAATTCTTTAACCTTGAGAACCTCAGATGGAGGTTGTGATGAATTCTGACCATGGTCTTGAAAGAAAGAAAGGGTACAGAGATAAAGAGGAGTTGGAGAGTGATATAGGATGGCAATAATAATGATAATTGCAGCTACTGAATACGGGGCCACAACATTATAAAAGTGTTAATAGTAATTAAAATGGCTAGCATTGTTTGGGACTTACTGTGGGTTGCGTGTCAAGCTACTGTCTGTTAGTCGCTCAGTCCTGCCTGACTCTGTGACCCCATGGACTGTAGCCTGTCAGGCTCTTCCTTCCATGGGATTTTCCAGGCAAGAATACTGGAGTGGATTGCCATTTCCTTCTTCAGGGGATCTTCCAGACCCAAGGACTGAACCCAAGTCTACCGCATTGCAGACAGACTCCTTTTTTTTTTTTTTTAAATTTTTATTTTATTTTTTAACTTTACAATATTGTATTGGTTTTGCCATATATCAAAATGAATCCGCCACAGGTATACGTGTGTTTCCCATCCTGAACCCTCCTCCCTCCTCCCTCCCCATACCATCCCTCTGAGTTGTCCCAGTGCACCAGCCCCAAGCATCCAGTATCGTGCATTGAATCTGGACTGGCGACTCGTTTCATACATGATATTATACATGTTTCAATGCCATTCTCCCAAATCATCCCACCCTCTCCCTCTCCCATAGAGTCCAAAAGACTGTTCCATACATCAGTGTCTCTTTTGCTGTCTCGTATACACGGTTATTGTTACCATCTTTCTAAATTCCATATATATGCGTTAGTATACTGTATTGGTGTTTTTCTTTCTGGCTTACTTCACTCTGTATAATAGTCTCCAGTTTCATCCACCTCATTAGAACTGATTCAAATGTATCCTTTTAATGGCTGAGTAATACTCCATTGCATATATGTACCACCACTTTCTTATCCATTCATCTGCTGATGGACATCTAGGTTGCTTCCATGTCCTGGCTATTATAAACAGTGCTGCGATGAACATTGGGGTACACGTGGCTCTTTCCCTTCTGGTTTCCTCAGTGTGTATGCCCACCAGTGGGACTGCTGGATCATAAGGCAGTTCTATTTCCAGTTTTTTAAGGAATCTCCACACTGTTCTCCATAGTGGCTGTACTAGTTTGCATTCCCACCAACAGTGTAAGAGGGTTCCCTTTTCTCCACACCCTCTCCAGCATTTATTGCTTGTAGACTTTTGGATCGCAGCCATTCTGACTGGCATGAAATGGTACCTCATAGTGGTTTTGATTTGCATTTCTCTGATAATGAGTGATGCTGAGCATCTTTTCATGTGTTTGTTAGCCATCTGTATGTCTTCCTTGGAGAAATATCTATTTAGTTCTTTGGCCCATTTTTTGATTGGGTCATTTATTTTTCTGGAGTTGAGCTGTAGGAGTTGCTTGTATATTTTTGAGATTAGTTGTTTGTCAGTTGTTTCATTTGCTATTATTTTCTCCCATTCTGAAGGCTGTCTTTTCACCTTGCTTATAGTTTCCTTTGTTGTGCAGAAGCTTTTAAGTTTAATTAGATCCCATTTGTTTATTTTTGCAGGCAGACTCTTTACTATCTGAGCCACTAGGGAAGAGCCTGGGTGTCAGGCTAAGTACTTTATAATAGCTATCTCACTTAATCTTCAAAATAACCCCATGTGACAGTTTCTATCATTATCTCTACTTTATAGAGAAAGAAACTGCAGCTTCTTAATTCAAGTAACTTCCCCAAGGAAGTAAATGATGAACTCACAATTTGAACTCAGCTCTGCTTGATTTGGTGGCTCATACTGTAAAGAATCCACCTGCAATGCGGGAGACCTTTGTTCAATCCCTGGGCTGGGAAGATACCCTGGAGGAAGGCATAGCAACCTACTCCAATTTTCTTGCTTGGAGGGTCCCCATGGACAGAGGAACCTGGCGGGCTATATTTCATGGGGTTGCAAAGGGTCGGACATGGCCAAGTGACTAAGCACAGTATAGCACTGCTTGATTATGAACTGTTTCTTCTCCCCTGCTTTGTTATACTATCTCCATATCATTGAGGTTTCCAGAACCCTTTGGCTTCTCAAAAGAGCTGCAGAGACCAGATATGAGATAGCAAAGGAATGAAGGTGGAACAGTTGAGAGAGAGCATAGGTATTAGAGAGTTTAACTAGATTACATGAGGAAGGGGAAATTGCCAGGTGGCTGTCTCTGGTTTACTCCATCACCATGGAAGCATTCCAATCTCTTTTCTGATCCTGTCTACACTCAATACAACCAACAGGGACTCTGTTCTCCTAGTTATATATACATGTGATTTTAAAAAGTGATGAATGTGGAGGTCAGCATTGAGTTGCCAATATTTAAGAAATATAATGTCAAAGTTGGCCCCTTCCCTTCTTCCAGAAATAAAGAGTGCTGAGGGAAATATGATAGGTATAATGCCTGAAAGCTAGTATCCACTAGATTCAATGCCAGATCAACCTGATAATCAATGGACACAATTTCAGCAACCACAAACAATTTCAAAGCAATTCAAGTCTTTTAAATATATTCTTATATTTACTAAATATCATGATTCTTAAAATTCCCATTCAGTTCTAAGTATCTCCAGTTTTCTGTATCAACCCCTGCCTTCATGTACAGTGGCTGCTCCCATTTCTCATTTCAAAACTTCCTCTGCAACATCTCTTCTAGCTTAAGTCTGCACATGCTTGTCTTTTTCACTTTGCATCACAGAGCTTCTCCTCTCATGGCAGAGGATGCAAAGAGAGTACGAGGGTCAAGGTAGAATCCTCATTAGCTGATTGCAGAGGAAGAAGCCTAGAAAACCCTTATACTAATGACCTGTCCACTAACACAAGTATGGTTGAGCACCAGCTCTTGAAACAGGGAGTGAGGGTGTGAAGGGCAGCTGCTTTCATATGCGGCATGGAAAGCACTGTGGAGACATGCGTAGACCAGTTTGCCATCTTTGACATGCAGGCCTTCAGTTTCTGATTATCCAGAGGATCATGAAAGGCTATTAATTTAAATTTAATTTTGCACTGGAGAATGCTCTTAATGGAGGCAAGCTCAGTGAGGCAACTCTCAATCATGCTTGAATATTCACTTTGGGACATGTTTGGCCTCCAGAAGTAATTTATACACAGTGATGCAGAAAGAAGAACCCCCAGTAGGAAAAGTGAAAGTATCTCTCATAGAAAACAAAGTATGTTACTGCTTCAAGCCAAAACACTTACAGTTCATAATTGTATCTGATTAAGGTTCCTTAACCCTAGCATCACTGTAGTCTTGTTCAATGCGGAAGGCAAATGTTTATTAATTTGAGACCAGATGGAAAGCTTGATAGATTTTACTATGATGCCCAAGACAGCATTTTAAAAAATATAATTGGTGCTTCAGTTCAGTCCAGTTCAGTCACTCAGTCATGTCCAACTCTTTGCAACCCTATGGACTGAGGACGCCAGGCCTCCCTGTCCAACACCAACTCCTAGAGTTTACTCAAACTCATGTCCATG
The DNA here is from genome assembly GCF_027580195.1 of Bos mutus. Classification (NCBI taxonomy): domain Eukaryota; kingdom Metazoa; phylum Chordata; class Mammalia; order Artiodactyla; family Bovidae; genus Bos; species Bos mutus. The sequence continues at coordinate 56,532,080 of NC_091622.1, read as the reverse complement.
AGTTGGTGATACCATCCAACCATCTTGTCTTTTGTCATCCCCTTCTCTCCTGCCTTCAATCTTTCCCAGCATCAGAGTCTTTTCAAATGAGTCAGTTATTCGCATCAGGTGGCCAAAGTATTGGAGTTTCAGCTTCAACATCAGTTCTTCCAGTGAATATTCAGGACAGATTTCCTTTAGGATGGACTGGTTGGATCTCCTTGCAGTCCAAGGGACTCTCAAGAGTCTTCTCCAACACCACAGTTCAAAAGCATCAATTCTTTGGCGCTCAGCTTTCTTTATAGTCCAACTCTCACATCCATACATGACTACTGCAAAACGAAAGCTTTGACTAGACAAACCTTTGTTGGCAAAGTAATGTCTCTGCTTTTTAATATACTGTCTAGGTTGGTCATAACTTTTCTTCCAAGGAGCAAGCATCTTTTAATTTCATGGCTACAGTCACCATCTGCAGTGATTTTGGAGCCCAGGAAAATAAAGTCTGTCACTGTTTCTATTGTTTCCCCATCTATTTGCCATGAAGTGATGGGACCGGATGCCATGATCTTCGTTTTCTGAATGTTGAGCTTTAAGCCAACTTTTTCACTCTCCACTTTCACTTTCATCAAGAGGCTTTTGAGTTCCTCTTCACTTTCTGCCATAAGGGTGGTGTCATCTGCATATCTGAGGTTATTGATATTTTTCCTGGGAATCTTAATTCCAGCTTGTGCTTCATCCAGCCCAGCATTTCTCATGATGTACTCTGCATATAAGTTAAATAAGCAGGGTGACAATATACAGCCTTGATGTATTCCTTTCCCCTATTTGGAACCAGACTATTGTTCCATGTCCAGCTATAACTGTTGCTTCCTGATCTGCACACAGATTTCTCAGAAGGCAGGTCAGGTAGTTCTGGTATTCCCATCTCTTGAACAATTTTCCACAGTTTGTTGTGATCCATACAGTCAAAGTCTTTGGCATAGTCAATAAAGCAGAAGTAGAATTTTTCTGGAACTCTCTTCCTTTTTTGATGACCCAATGTGGTGTCTGGTTCCTCTTTCTTTTCTAAATCCAACTTGAATATCTGGAATTCAACGGTTCATGTACTGTTCAAGCCTGGCTTGGAGAATTTTGAGCATTACTTTGCTAGCATGTGAGATGAGTGCAATTGTGCGGTAGTTTGAGCATTCTTTGGCATTGCCTTTCTTTGGGATTGGAATGAAAACCGAACTTTTCCAGTCCTGTGGCCACTCCTGAGTTTTCCAAATTTGCTGGCATATTGAGTGAAGCACTTTCAAAGTGAATACATACTTTGATTGCAATGCTTTCTTGCTCAGGTTTAGTGCATCATTTACTGAACTGAAGCCATGTGGCAAGAGTTATGAGTCAGCTAAACATTTTAAGGTACGAACTTGTAGATAACTCCAGAGCTATGCACACAATTTTAAAAAAGGATGTGATAACTGTATTTCTGGAAAATGGATTACTTGTAAGAAACAAGGTTTATACTATTGAAGTGGAAAATAAAAATAAGATTGACTTAATTTACTTTCCCATCTATATAAGTAAAGTACACACACAAGCTGACCCAGAGTTTAGTGGTCCTATAAAATAACAGGATTTATATGTGAGCCGAGAGACTTGATCATATATATGCCTGGTTTTATAGAATAAGCTGCAGCAATACTAACAGTAATAAAAGAGACCATAAATGGCTAAAATACCGTAGTAACCAGAAACCTCACTGGGACCAACAATCCAATAGTTTCCCCATAAAACCTTTTATCTGCATGCCTACTATATAGATAAAATGGAAATTTGTGTTTCATGTTTGAGGCATCAACTGGTAATTTGTGTTCACCATCCATTTTTCCCTTTTCCTTCTGTAATAGAACCTCTCAGATTTTCAACTGGGTAAGATTTCTGGGAGAAATATCAATAGCCTCAGATGTGCAGATGACCCCACCCTTATGGCAGAAAGTGAAGAAGAACTAAAGAGCCTCTTGATGAAAGTGAAAGAGGAGAGTGAAAAACTTGGCTTAAAGCTCAACATCAGAAAACTAAGATCATGGTATCTGGTCCCATCACTTCATGGCAAATAGATGGGGTAACAGTGGAAACAGTGGCTGACTTTATTTTTCTGGGCTCCAAAATCACTGCAGATGGTGATTGCAGCCATGAAATTAAAAGACTCTTACTCCTTCGAGGGAAAGTTATGATCAATCTAGACAGCATATTAAAAAGCAGAGACATTACTTTGTCAACAAAGGTCCATCTAGTCAAGGCTATGGTTTTTCCAGTGGTCATATATGGATGTGAGAGTTGGACTGTGAAGAAAGCTGAGCACTGAAGAATGGATGCTTTTGAACTGTGGTGTTGGAGAAGACTCTTGAGAGTCCCTTGGACTGCAAGGAGATCCAACCAGTCCATCCTAAAGGAGATCAGTCCTGGGTGTTCATTGGAAGGACTGATGTTGAAGCTGAAACTCCAATACTTTGGCGACCTGATGCGAAAAGCTGATTCATTTGAAAAGACCCTGATGCTGGGAGGGATTGGGGGCAGAAGGAGAAGGGGACAACAGAGGATGAGATGGTTGGATGGCATGACCAACTCAATGGACATGGGTTTGGGTGGACTCTGGGAGTTGGTGATGGACAGGGAGGCCTGGCGTGCTGTGGTTCATGGGATCGCAAAGAGTCAGACAGAACTGAGCAACTGAATGAATTGACTTTGTTAAACCAGGTAATGACTAAATTCCCGAGGCTCTTTTGTGATCAGGTAGGTAGAGACATCTGACCAAGTTCTAGGCAGCAGGATTTGGTAAGACGTGATTTTTGCAACTTCCACCAAATCCCCTGTAGATGAAGTGCTCATACTTTGCTTCTCTCCTACTTGCTGGACACTGATCTGAGAATGAGAGCAGAGCAGCCACTGTGGAAGCAGAGATGGACATTGCACTTTGAGAATGGTCCACCATTCTAGGCCCTTTCCCCTAGACCTGTCCCATCATTCCTCGACTATTGCATGCAAAAAAACAAGACACTTCTGTCTTGTTGAACCTATGCACTCTGTATTCTCTTTGTTACAAAAACTTAGAGTGCACCATAATTAATATAGAATTCTAATATTGTGTGACCATTCTCTGGGAGAGGTTGCCAGTGAGAAATCAAATCCTTTCAACAGACGGCAATGGAAGGAGGGGGATCTTCCTCCCGTCAGTACACTGTGCCTTCTAAATGGTGATGCAAACATAGAGCATCAGAAGCAAATGGAAGATGCCATTCATCCTATGTAAAATGTTGGGGGGAGCCTCCCAGAAAGAGTGACATTTGTATTGAGGTTTGAATGATAAGCTAGCATTTGCCAGCTGGGGAATATCTGATCCAAGATCATGAGGCTAAAAATGTAGAGGCTCTAGAGATTGTAAAAGTCGTTCTCTGAGGCCACATTTGTAAGACCACCGTATTCCTTTTCAGGGAGCTTGTGCTTTATTCCATAAGCAATGGATAGATGTCAAACAATTTCAGTTATGAAATTAAAAGATCAAATATGTGTTTAGAAAAAATACTCTGGCAGCACTGAAGGAGAAAAATCAGAATGGGGAGAAAGTGGAGGCTGGGTACCATGATTTCCTCAGTCCTGTCATTTACCTAATTTTTGCCCAGGGTATTTTCTATCTGTGTACCTATATATCTATCTAATTTATACTAAGTATATTTCCAAATTTGGCATATTATACTTTTAAGCATGCATTAATAATAGAAACACATATCTTATTTAAACAGTATATATATATATATATATATATATATATATATAATATTTAAGTTATCGTGTGCACCTCCATAGTACACACAGCATACTCAGGACAAATATTTAGCTGGTACACACTGGTGTATCTTTAATGTTGTTAATCTATTGCAATAACACCCTTGCAGCTTGTTAAATTGCTTTCTTAAGCTTCTGAATGCCATGTACTACTGCAGCTCTGGCTACCTGACTTACCCCTAGGAACCCAGGACTTTCTCTTGATCTATTAATAACAACCAGTATGTCTGCAGGACTCTGTCTTGTACTGCAGCTAACTTCTTCTCTGATTGGGCAAGCTTAGTTATAATTAGTTCTTAAATATTTTGAATAGCATCCCTGGAAGCCTGTGTACAGATCATAGGGTACTTTTGTTAAAAAGCAGCAGGAGAAAAGGGAACACATTTGAGACAAGTTTTGAACATAAAATGTAGAAGGCTTGGTGACTGGTTAAATGTGGGAGTAAAGAAGAGGAAGTGTTAAAAATTCTGGGGTTTTAGTTTATGTACTTAGACAGTTGGTGATGTCATTAGAAAACTGATACAGGGTGCACAAGCTTGAAGAGCAGAGATGATAAATTTGATTTAAGTTGTATAGATACTGAGATGCCTTTACAACATCCATGTGGAGATAGTTCAGAACTGGTTGGGTACATTGGTGTGCTGGTAAATGTTTAACAAAGGTAAAGTGAAAGTCGCTAGGTTGTCCGACTCTTTGAGACCCCATGAACTGTAACCCGCCAGTCTCCTCTGTCCATGGAATTATCCAGGCCAGAATACTGGAGTGGGTAGCTGTTCCCTCTCCAGGGGAATCTTCCCAACCCAGGGATCAGACCCAGGTCTCCTTCATTGCAGGCAGATTCTTTACTGTCTGAGCCACCAGGAAAACCCAAGAATACTGGATTGGGTAGCCTATCCCTTCTCCAGGGAATATTCCCAACCTGGGAATCGAACTGGAGTCTCTTGCATTGCAGTCAAATTTTCTACCAGCTGAGCTAGCAGGGAAGCAATGTTCAACAACCAACTCTCAAGCAATAAAGAAGAAAGCTCTTTTTGGGGAGTAGCATTTGTCCATTTCCATGGTGTAAAACATCCCCACCATGATGTGTCCAATCATAAGCTACCACTGTAACATCACTAATGTCGAATTGAGAAAGATGGGCAAAATCTACTTTCACAAGCCTACTCCGATCGTCATGGTTTGGAGCTTTGGATCTCAGCATGAGTGGTATGTAGATTTGGCACTCAACATATTGCGTGTGTTTTAAATCCTTTGAAATATTTTGAGTTATGCTTTTTGCCCCAGCATTTAGTAGGTTAACAAATATGTTCTGGCGTGCTCTTAAAAAAAAAGTATATTCTGCAGATGTTAGTTTGTCAGATCAGGTTTATCAATTCAGTATTCAAGTCTTTTATATTCTTATCAAATTCTTTCTCTGCTTGTTTTATTAGTTTCTGAGACAGGTTTATTAAAACTTCCTACTATTATTGTGTTTGTTTTAGTTTTATATATATTCGAAGCCATGTTATTAAGCAGATAGAAAGTGCAATATTTCAGCTGAATTGCAGTTCTGATTATTGTGAACTGTCCCTTTTAATCTCTGGAAATACTTTTTATCTTACTGTGTATTTTATCTAATATTGATATGAGTACTCCAGCTTCCTTTTACATGGGATATCTTTGTCTTTTCTGTGACCTTTCATCCTTTCTGTATCCAAGATCCTGGTTGATACAAAAACAAATGGGGAATTTTTAAATATATAGAACATTTTTTAAAAAAGCAAATGGGATGAATGTTCCAATTAAAAGACAAAGACTATCATGGTTAAATTTTAATGTGCTGTTTATAAAAGAAAGAAGGAATAAAGGGGAACTCTAAAGAATACCTCAGGGCTGAGGGACAGAACTCAAGGAAGGACATACCTGGAACCCTTCCTCTGCCCTACACAAGGCTAAGATTCAGATATTGTTTTTTTTTTTTAATTTTATTTTATTTTTAAACTTTACATAATTGTATTAGCTTTGCCAAATATCAGATTCAGGTATTGTTGAAGAGGGTATGTCTGCAGCCCACCATGGCTGGTGGTGAAAGTCTTTGGGCTACTTTGGACCAAAGTTGGTCTACATTTGATGGGCCAAGATTGGATGGCAGGAAAACACGGACTGAGATTTGCAAGAAGAAGATCATTCAGTTTAGTTGCTCAGTTATGTCCGACTCCAGAGAAGGCAATGGCACCCCACTCCAGTACTCTTTCCTGGAAAATCCCATGGATGGAGAAGCCTGGTGGGCTGCAGTCCATGGAGTTGCTAAGAGTCGGACACGACTGAGCGACTTCACTTTCACTTTTCACTTTCATGCATTGGAGAAGGAAATGGCAACCCACTCCAGTATTCTTGCCTGGAGAATCCCAGGGATGGGGGAGCCTGGTGGGCTGCTGTCTATGGGGTCGCACAGAGTCAGACACGACTGAAGCGACTTAGCAGCAGCAGCAGCATGTCCGACTCTTTGTGACCCAGTTTTCTGTGGCACTTCAGGCTTCCCTGTCCATCACCAACTCCTGGAGCTTGCTCAAACTCATGTCCATCGAGTCGGTGATGCCATCCAACCATCTTATCCTCTGTCGTCCCCTTCTCCTCCTGCCTTCAATCTTTCCCACCATTAGGGTCTTTTCAAATGAGTCAGTTCTTCACATCAGGTGGCCAAAGTATTGGAGCTTCAGCATCAGCATCAGTCCTTCAAGTGAATATTCAGGACTGATTTCCTTTAGGATGGACTGGTTGGATTTCCTTGCAGTCCAAGGGACTCTCAAGAGTCTTTTTCAACACCGCAGTTCAAATGCATCAATTCTTCAGTGCTCAGCTTTCTTTATAGTCCAACTCTCACATCCATACATGACTATTGGAAAAACCACAGCTTTGACTAGATGGACCTTTGTGGGCAAAGTGGTGTTTCTGCTTTTTAATATGCTGTCCAGGTTTGTCATAGCTTTTCTTCCAAGAAGCAAGCATCTTTCCCTGGAGGAGTGACCCAAACCTTAATTTCTAAGGAATACAATTCACAATTGTCCTGACTTTTCTGTTGCTGTGGTTTTCTGTTAATTTTTACTATTGTGCAGTGAACCATTGTGAGGTGCCCTGGAAACCCCTGGCTTTTAGGCACAGGCTTCCCTGCCTTTGTTGTGTGGAAACAATTTGATCTCCACAATTTGATTTGATTTCCAAGTGTTGGAAATCAGAATCAGTGCCTCTAGGAGTAGAGTTCCTATCTTTTGTGCCTCCTAGGTCAGTGGCATAAAAAGCATCAAATGGCCAGGTGGCAGTCTCAACTTCCAATTAATTCTGTGACACTATGGATGGGAGTTATGGTGGTAGCATTCTAGATAGGGAAGGCAAATCCATACCCAGAATATATGTCTATTCCAGTAAGAATGAGTCTCTGTCTCCACCATGATAAAAGGCGTGCAATGTAATCAACCTGCTAATAGTTTATCAGTTGGTCCCTCCATGGAATGCTGCCATGCTGGGGACTCCGTGTTGAACTCAGCAGTAGCTTTAGTAAGATCAGCTCTGGTAAGGGGAAGTCCGTTCTGTTGATCCCAGGCATAACCTCCATCCCTGCCCTATGGCCACTTTGTTCGTGGGCATAAAGAGGAAGCACTCTGTCTTGGGAGAGAAGCTGACTAACATCCACAGACTACATCATTTTGTCCACCTGGTTAAGAGCCTACTCTGCAGTAGAAACCCATGGGTGGGTATTCAGATAGGGCACAAATATCTTCACAGTCTGTACATTCTAAGGGGTCCATAACACAGCTCTTCCCCAGAATTCCTTGGCACCAATTTTCCAATCTTGTTCTTTCTAAGTCCCTGACCAGAAAAACCATCATTTCCCACAGCTCTCTCTAGGTTCTGCAACTACTTCCTTTCTCCACTCTATTATGGCTAGGGCTGAGAACGGTGCTCTAACAACATGTTGTTCATCCTATGGTGCCTCATTTCTCACTGGCTTCCCTTTACACTACCCAGGGTTTTACAAATTGTATCCTCACAGATCATGCCTCAATCATGCCACTTGAATGAACCATGTATTTCTTTCTGGTCCCTATTGACATAAACCCCAAGTGCTGAGCTCCTCTATCTGGATTTCTACCATCACATGGTAGTACTTATATAACTTGCTAGTGTGCCAATGTTTTCAAACGGAACTTTAATATATTGTGTCCCATTTCTCTAGTCATCCTTATCAGAGAGGGCAACTAACATGCCATTACTTAGTATACTATCAATAGAAGCAAAATTTCCCTTTCATTCTTGCTTTATATATTTTTCCTGTATCATTGAGCCATACTGCATATAGTTTACCGTGATGTGCTTTTCTCACTCGTTGCCATGTTTTGAGATTCCCCCATTTGATCTGCATAGCTCTAGTTTACTCACTGCACTGTTGGACTAATCCAAAATGCGATTCTGTCTTCCTGTTGTTTATCACTCTTCAACTTCATTTTTCTGTTTTCTTGGTCTCTATGCTTTATCTTCTACCCTTCCCTGAGCTCTCTTGTTTGACTCATGTGGTATCTGACTTGGAATAGTCTCCACAGCTGTTCCTTTGTTACTTCTTCAAGACTTGTTATCTTTGTCTCATGTATTACTTGGGTGAGACATTCCACCCTCATCTCCTCGTACCTTCTACCAGGACCTTACCTTCTGGATTCTTTTTCTTTCATGTATTGAAACTTTATACCTCTCTTGATAGTCAAAAACTTAAGTAGCCAAGAGAAGACTTAAGGATGCAATGCAATTGTTTCTTCCTTTTGTTCAGGAGAACTACTATGCTTTTCTTTTATAAAACATAACATATTGTAAAAGAGGAAGACATACTTGTTTGGAACTAAGATACCTGGCTATTGGAAAGTTTATATATATATATATATATATATATATAAAATATATTATAAAGGGATTGGGATTGATGATACTTTTGCAAAAAGATTCATCACGTGATAAGTTTAAAATAGCAAACTTCTTCAGTGCATTTAATATATAACTTGTTTTATAAAAAATAAATTTACACTACTGCTCAGAAGTAAATCTACTAATTAAAGCAAGTTACATCTGAAATCACATTTAGAAATATAATCACTCTTTCCGTAAGCCTGTCTTTTATTTAATATATAAAACTGTCTGTCCTCTTGAGGGAACAATGAAATAAATTTTTTGACTTTTAGACTGCTAGCATCTTTTACTGAGAAGCAAAGATATATAGAACTAAGAGAATTCAGAAAAAGCACAGTGAAAACATAACTTTAAATTGTTTCTAAAAATGTCAGGTGTTTTAAGTCTTAGGAAAGGATTCTGTTGTGGGTGTTGAGAGTTTCAAACTCTTGAATGGAAAGACGTATAACATTCCTATAGTTCTGTGCTGGTCCTGAGCTTTTTCTCTTTGTATTTCACCTTCAGATGGCACAAGGCATGTACCCTAAACCATCAGCGGCATAGCATTCCTCTAAGTTTGGTTGTCAGCTGAGAATTTGCTGGTGAATCAATGAGATAAAACTGATTAAAAATTATATTTAGAAAGAAATATGCATTCAATATGAAAAATAATGTATATAAAATACAGAATACCTAATCAATAAGTTCCTTCTCATCTATGTAACTTCTTGTCATAATTATTCACTGAATTCTATTATAGATAAGGTTGCAAAACTGATGGCACACATATTCTTGAAACAGAAATTACTGGAAATGAGATGCAGTGGGGAGGGAAGTTAAAGTAAGCTAAAATCTCTCATTTATATAGTGGGTAGTAAAAAATGCTATTTCATTCTTGATGATATTAATCTTGGGATACTGGCTAAAGAAAGTTTGGAAATACCTTAATGGTAAAAATATGTAGGCAAAAAATTACAATTTGTAAATTTCAAATGATTAGAATAGGAAAAAATCCTATAGAACCAAAAGAATAGCAAGGAAGCATAGAAAATTTAAAAGTATAAACCAAGATATAATACAACCAAAAATTAAATTATGACAATAATGGAAATTATTAAAATTCTATGAAATGGGTAAGATTCTCAACCTCACTAGATCACAGAGTTAAATGTAAAAATGATTGTTGCCTATATTTTTTCCCCTATTTTTTCAGTCTGATTTCAAGACAGGGAAAGACTTTCTATTCATAAACACATTTTGGAAATTTAATTTAAAATTAAATATATTTGATTACTCATATAAAATTATCCTGTACTTCACATTTCATAATAACCAAAATTAAAGACAAATTACAAACTGAGATATCTTAACAAATATGAATGTTAAAATTCCTACTATATAAAATTCTTAAAAATCAACGTTTAAGGTACAAAAGCCCTAAAAAAATGGGAAAAAGACATGATTGAAAAAATAATGGTGAATAACTATAAGAAAGTGTTTCAGTTCAGTTCAGTCAGTCGTGTCTGACTCTTTGTGACCCAATGGACTGCAGCATGCCAGGCTTCCCTGCCCATCACCAACTCCTGGAGCTTACTCAAACTTATGTCCGTCAAGTCGGTGATGCCGTCCAACCAAGTGTTTAATTCACTATAATCATTGCAAGGCATATGTGAACAAATTATGAATTTTCATTTACCAAATTGGCAAAGAATAGAAAAACAGTATTGTTCAGTGCTGATAAGGGTTTTCAGAGACTGATACTATTTTACGCTGGTTGAAGCATTCCCTAATACATGCTTTTTGAAAAGCAATTTGTACATATGTATCAGGAAGAGTAAAGTATTCTATTATTTTCTCAGTAATTTAATTTCCAGGAATCTATTGCAAACAAAGAAGCAGAGATACAGACAAAGATCTATCTATCTATCTCTGTTACATTTAAGACATTCATTTTGGCATCAATTATTGTAAGAAAAAATGAAAATAATCTTAATTTTTAAATTAGGAGAATATTATTATAGATTATAGGATATCACGTGACTATAATTAAGTCATAAAATATTTCCCCGCAATAGAATGGGAAAAAATAGGATGCCAATCTTTTTTTTCAGAGTTTCCTCTAGTGACTCTGGTTGTTTGTTTTTTCTTATTTCCTTTTGTATATTTTCCAAAATTCCTTCAGTGCTTATATATTGTGTGTGGGAAGTCGCTCAGTTGTGTCTGTCTCTTTGTGATCCCATGGACTGTAGCCTGACAGGCTCCTCTGTCCATGGGATTTCCCAGGCAAGAATACTGGAGTGCATTGCCATTTCCTACTCCAGGGGATCTTCCTGACCCAGGGATCGAACCCGCATCTTTTATGACTCTTGTATTGGCAGGCAGATTCTTTACCACTGTGCCATATGGGAAACCCAATCATATATTATTTTTATAATATCAATATTTTATGTAAATAATTAATATGCAGTAGCCTCTGTGGGAGCTTTTTTTTTTTTTTTCTATTTACCCAAGTGAAAGTCCCAGAAAGTTAGTGAAAATGTGGATGTCGCCATCATGCAACTGCTGCCCACCATCCTGCACCCCCCTGAGCCCCCACTTCCCGGTCACATTCAACTGTGTCTAGTTAGGGATACTAACTAGGCCACTGTATAACTGATTTTTCTATTCTTCTACTCACTGATGTCAGAAGTAACTGAGGCAGTGGTATAATCAGGGATGGTGAAGAGCTGGGCTAGTCCAAATTGAAAAGCCAAACTGGTTCTTTTTTTTTTTTTTTTTTTCACTTTTTGACATTCATCTTTCCAGCCATGTAGATATCAAAGTTTTGAGGTGCTGTGCTATGCTGGTCATTTAAGGTTCATTCTGATTGCCATAATTACCAGAACCATAAAGTAGTTATTAATCTTCAAGGTATTTTTGAGGTTATAAATAAGTAGCAAAGCTGAAATTATTTTGATGATATGAATCAGAGGAATCATCAGAGGCAGAGCCTCTGGAGAGTACCTCCAGCCATCAGCTTGTTTCACTAGGACCACTAATCCTGTGATATCATTGGAATACCTTGTCAGATCATTCTGAAAAGGAAGTTTTATCAAAGATACATCAAACTTCTGGGTGACTGTATTCAGTTGAAATAAAAAAGTTTTTGTTTAAAATATTTTTTTCTATAGCATCATTTTCTGTTGATTGAAAGTGAAAGTGAAGTCGCTCAGTTGTGTCCAACTCTTTGCGACCCCATGGACTGTAGCCTACCAGGCTCCTCCACCCATGGGATTTTCCAGGCAAGAATACTGGAGAGGGTTGCCATTTTCTTCTCCAGGGGATCTTCCCCACCCAGGGATTGAAACTGGGTCTCCTGCATTGTAGGCAGATGCTTTACTGTCTGAGCCACCAGGGAAGTCATCATTTTCTGTTGATTCAGTTCAGTTCAGTTCAGTTCAGTCGCTCAGTAGTGTCTGACCTTTGCAACCCCATGAATTGCAGCATGCCAGGCCTCTCTGTCCATCACCAACTCCCGGAGTTCATTCAAACTCACGTCCATCAAGTTGGTGATGCCATCCAGCCATCTCATCCTCTGTCGCCCCTTCTCCTCCTGCCCTCAATCCCTCCCAGCATCAGAGTCTTTTCAAATGAATCAACTCTTCGCGTGAAGTGGCCAAAGTACTGAAGTTTCAGCTTTAGCATCAGTCCTTCCAAAGAACACCCAGGGCTGATCTCCTTTAGAATGGACTGGTTGGATCTCCTTGCAGTCCAAGGGACTCTCAAGAGTCTTCTCCAACACCACAGTTCAAAAGCATCAATTCTTCTGTGCTCAGCTTTCTTCACAGTCCAACTTACATCCATACATGACCACTGGAAAAACCATAGCCTTGACTAGACGGACCTTTGTTGGCAAAGTAATGTCTCTGCTTTTGAACATGTTAACTAGGTTGGTCATAACTTTCCTTTCAAGGAGTAAGAGTCTTTTAATTTCATGGGTGCAATCACCATCTGCAGTGATTTTGGAGCCCCCCAAAATAAAGTCTGACAGTGTTTCCACTGTTTGCCCATCTATTTTCCATGAAGTGATGGGACCAGATGCCATGATCTTAGTTTTCTGAATGTTGAGCTTTAAGCCAACTTTTTCACTCTCCACTTTCACTTTCATCAAGAGGCTTTTTAGTTCCTCTTCACTTTCTGCCATAAGTGAGGTTATGGCAGATATATCTGCATATCTGAGGTTATTGATATTTCTCCTGTGAATCTTGATTCCAGCTTGTGCTGATTAGGTGATGCCAAATAACCAGTTTGATATAATATTTCCCAAGTTTCAATCATGTGATTTTATTACGGAAAAATTAGCCTTCAATGAGTAGTTAACTTCGATTAAAATAAAGTCTTTCCTTCTTTTCCCCCTTCCTACTTCTTTTCATCCATGACACCTTAATTTCTTTTCCTTTTGGATTTGGATTTGAGAAGGGCTGTCCTACTTCTTGGCAACATTATACTCATTTCCAAGGCAAAAATCTTCATTGCCTCCTTGCTTCTCAACCGTCTGAAAAGAATAAGAGCTTCTCCTTTTCTGAAACTTCAGGACTTCTCCTTCAGCTTCTCCTTCAGGACTGTGGAAACAACGCAGGCATATGCCTCACATTGTGTTATCAGAGCTGAGTTGTGTCTTTTTCACTAGTTATGAGCAGGGTGGTCATACTCAGTGTATGTTTCCAGAACTCAACCCAGTGTCTGGCACAAAGCTGGTCCTTCAGGAATGGTGTAGGAGTTTTGCTTTTATAGTGATATCATGCTATTGAAGATACATAGTCCCTCCTGGTTATTTCTCTTGTAGGAAAACTTTGAGAAGTAGGAGAAAAAATTCCAAGACCTTTGGATTCTACTCCCTCTAGATATTTAAATATAAACTGGAAATAGCCAATGTCCCTTAGAAGAGAAAACCAGTAATGATCAAGTAGAACAAAACAAATATTAAGGTTTAAAAGTATGTGGGAATCTGTTAGATTATTCCCCACTTTTATCAAGAAGGTTCAGCTTTTTGTGAACTCTCTGATGCATCTTAAATTATAGCTGAATTTCTAAAACAGAATTTATCTTACAGAAATTTTTTTTGCTTACTTGAGCATCACATTTCCCTTAGGGGAGAGTAAAGGGCAACAGTATATGTTTTTTTCCTTCCCTCTAAGAATAAGAACAAATAAATACAAAAATATTCTGACAGGTATTTGTAACTGCCTGTAAAGGACATGCACTGTTGGGAAGTTAGATACATACAATTGGCTATGATTTTAAAAAGTATTGTTCTTGCAAATTTCTATAAAGTTCTATAACATAAAAACAACTAAATTAGAAGGCTTTTGGAAAAATCTAGACATTTTTGTTTATCATTTAAAAGGATTTTGAGGTAGGGCTAGATTATGAGGAAAAGAGATAGAGGCTAGCGACTAAAATGCATGAAATTCATCTTAACCAGGCAGCCTGCTGACAGCCTGGCAACTGGTTAGCACATACATTTAAGAAGGTAGAAGAGATCTAGAGCATATGAATCTGCAATAAATTTATGAAGACAAAGCACTGTGACTTTGTGGCTTCTCTCTCAGTAAGCTGCTCAGTGAAGAATGCTGTTTTGATGACGCTATGGAGCACTGTATAAAAGGCAATTTCGTGAAGGCTGAAGTTATTTCATACATCTGTCTCTTGTGTTGTGAAACAGATCCCCTATTTGATTAGTTGCATTGTAGTGCTGCATGAGAATCATATTCTATTATGGTAGGACTGAAAGAGCAGAAACAGTATAGACACAGACAATGCCAATATTCTGTGGCCACTGGGGAAGAAGTCAGATACCTGACATAGAAACAGTGAAAGAAGACCAACTGTAGAAGCTGCAGGAATAATGAAGTGACTTAAAGTCAAATAGCTATTATCACTTGCATGGGAAGGGGGTGAGACAGTGGAGGAAGGGACACCGAGAGGGAGCAGCAACCCAGCCTGGGCTCTTCTCTACATATAACAAAGGAATGATAAACTAATTAGGTCACTTCAGAAGATAATTAGAGGCCTTTTACCTAAGAAATCACTATATTTGGGGCAAATAACTTTTTATTCCCTTTGAATTTCCAGGTAATTATTTTCTGCTTTGTAATATGGTGGTAGTGGTTTAGTTGCTAAGTCGAGCCCAACTTTTTGTGACCCTGCGGACTGTAATTTGCCAGGCTCCTCTGTCCATGGAATTTTCCAGGCAAGAATATTGGAGTGGGTCTGCTATTTCCTTCTTCAGAGGATTTTCCCTACCCAGGGATCAACCCGGGGTATCCTGTACTGCAGGTGGATTCTTTATGCATTACAGTTGGGTTCTCTATCAACTGAGCTACTAGGGCAGCCCTTGTAATATATGTTCGCGTAATTTTTTTTCTTTGTATAAGGTTTATCAAAACTACATGCTTGGGGCTGGTGCATTGGGACGACTCAGAGGGATGGTATGGGGAGGGAGGAGGGAGGAGGGTTCAGGATGGGGAACACATGTATACCTGTGGCGGATTCATTTCAATATTTGGCAAAACCAATACAATATTGTAAAGTTTAAAAATAAAATAAAATAAAATAATAAAAATTAAAATAAAAATACACACTCATACACATAAGGAAGGAATTAAAAAAAAAAAACTACAGCAAGATGATGATTCTATGATTGAATGCTCACCTTCTCCCTAGAAAACTGAACTGAATTGCTTAAGGATCTGGAAGACTGTTTATTCCAAGTACCTATGTTGCTGTAATTTTGTGAGCTTTGAGAGTATATCTCTCTCCTTAAAAGATATAAAAACTGATGGCCAATTTGTCCAGAATTGATATGATTGCAGATATATTTACTAATATTATTTCCAATCAAATAATCATTTATTAAAATTATTGACAGAAGTTTGTAAAGGACACTGGTTTAGGTGGTGGGATATAGCAATGGACACCATAGACAAATTGTCTGTTTTTGTGACTCTCATCTTTACTCACTCATTAATACACTGAGTATCTAAGGGAAACAAGATGATAAAGATGACTCAAGATCTTGAGTTAGAATACCTGCAAATTGATCTCAGTTTCTTATAAAATAGATTTTTTTGTTTTGTTTTGTTTTTTGAATAGTGATCAGTAGAGGATATTGGTCAAGAGCTAAAGCTCAGGATTCAGGTTGTCAACATTCACATCTCAATTCAGTTCTTACTAGCGTGTAATTTTGTGCAGGTTACTTAATCTTTCTGTGTCCAAGTTGTAAAACAGGGATGATTTGAATTTATCTATGTTGTGGCATTCTGCGAGGGCTTACAAAAATGTTAGCAGACACTATGACAACTGATCTGCACATGTTTGGTGATATACGCAACAAAGGAGACTGAATGTGAGTTTCCAAGGAAAAAGCAAAGCACTCGACACATGTGATTCATTTCACTCATTCATTTTTAACGAGGGCCATGTTCTGTGTTATAAACTGCAGGGAGGGGCGGCAGAATGAGTGTAAGATGTTGCTTACCCTTAAGGAACTCACAGTCTAATGGAGGATAAAAGGCACATTGGTGAAAAAATTTTGTACAGTATTATGGCTCAAGAAATATTTCTTAGTGTTATTATTTAACGATTAGAAGGAGAAAATCTTGAATTATGTAAGTTAAATAGGAATGGAGTCTGGAATCTATTTTCTTGTCATATGATGTTTAGCTGACCCACCAGGTTTCAGTCCCATCCTTCACTCCATCTTCAGAGGCACTTAATATCTCCAATTCCCAAACCTTTCTGGGGTTCTGCAGCACAAACTGGCTTACTTGTAGTTGGCCTGCCCTCTGAAGACACCTACATTTTAGCCTTTCTTTTTTGTGAAAGCCAGTTGCCACTCACATTTGATTCCTTCCTTTTACATGTTGTTGTTAAGAGGTTAAGAGTTTGGAGTTGACTCATGGTACTGAAAGCCTTGCAAGTCTTTGAACAGAAGTAATCAGAAATTAGCCTTAGGATGAATAATTTACCAGCTACATATAAAAGGCTTAGGATGGTAAGGAGTCAGAGAGGAGATAAGTAGGAGTAACATTACTGTCTTTAGAGCATAATGAATCTGAACATATACTGTCCAGTATGGTAGCCGCTCACCAGACATGGCTGTTGAGCACTTGAAATGTGGCTAGTTTGACTAAGGCACTGAATTTTCAATTTATTTAAATTCAAATTAAAAAATGCTTCTCAATTCAGCTATTAGAAAGTTTTCATGGATGTTTGGAACAACATAGGGATATGAATCTATTTTTCAACTAAAAATTTTATTTAATATGAATACAGATCAAATATTTCCAATGAAAATTTAGTATCTGAACTCAAATGTTGTAAATATAAAATACACACCAGATTTCAAATACATACTTTAAAAAAATGCAAAACATCTCTATATTTGTTATTTTAATTAAATGTTGAAATTATAACATTTTAGACAGATTAAATAAAAAATATATTATATTATATAATAATAATTTCACTTAGTGTTTAAACTTTTTATAATGTGGCTATTGGGAAATTTAGAATTACATATGTAATGTATATTTATGTGATATTTCTATTGAAAAACTCTGTTCTGAACTAAGTTTATTTATGGTAGTGGACATGGAACAACAGACTGGTTCCAAATAGGAAAATGAGTACGTCAAGGCTGTATATTGTCACCCTGCTTATTTAATTTATATGCAGTGTACATCATGAGAAATGCTGGGCTGGAAGAAGCACAAGCTGGAATCAAGATTGCTGGGAGACATATCAATAACCTCAGATATACAGAGGACACCACCCTTATGGCAGAAAGTGAAGAAGAACTAAAAAGCCTCTTGATGAAAGTGAAAGAGGAGAGTGAAAAAGTTGGCTTAAAGCTCAACATTCAGAAAACTAAGATCATGGCATCTGGTCCCATCACTTCATGGGAAATAGATGGGCAAACAGTGGAAACAGTGTCAGACTTTAGTTTTTTGGGCTCCAAAAAAATGCAGATGATGATTGCACCCATGAAATTAAAAGACGCTTACTCCTTGGAAGGAAAGTTATGACCAACCTAGATAGCATATTAAAAAGCAGAGACATTACTTTGCCAACAAAGGTCCGTCTAGTCAAGGCTATGGTTTTTCCAGTGGTCATGTATGGATGTGAGAGTTGGACTGTGAAGAAAGCTGAACGCCGAAGAATTGATGCTTTTGAACTGTGGTGTCGGAGAAGACTCTTGAGAGTCCCTTGGACTGCAAGGAGACCCAACCAGTCCATTCTAAAGGAGATCAGCCCTGGGATTTCTTTGGAAGGACTGATGCTAAAGCTGAAACTGCAGTACTTTGGCCACCTCATGGGAAGAGTTGACTCATTGGAAAAGACCCTGATGCTGGGAGGGATTGGGGGCAGGAGGAAAAGGGGATGACAGAGGATGAGATGGCTGGATGGCATCACTGACTCGATGGACGTGAGTTTGAGTCAACTCCAGGCAATGGTGATGGACAGGGAGGCCTGGCGTGCTGTGATTCATGGGGTCGCAAAGAGTCGGACATGACTGAGCGACTGAACTGACTGACATCAAGTGGTTATCTGCATTTGACAAATATTATGGAGGTAGAGTAGACTTGATTGTCAGAACTTGGGTAGATTCATGCATAAATAATGTGCCTCTGGCAGTGTAGAAGGTGAGGAAATGTGGATGGAGTAGACACTTACTCTGTCATGGGGGACATCAAGCTGGAGAAGGGAAACTCATGAAAGTGTCCTGGAGAGAATATCTGATGTTTAAGACATAAAATCTTATGTCTAAATAGTTATCTTATAGTTAATCTAATAGTTAA
Organism: Bos mutus; assembly: GCF_027580195.1. Classification (NCBI taxonomy): domain Eukaryota; kingdom Metazoa; phylum Chordata; class Mammalia; order Artiodactyla; family Bovidae; genus Bos; species Bos mutus. The sequence continues at coordinate 56,513,520 of NC_091622.1, read as the reverse complement.
ATATATATCTAATAGTTAAATCTTATGTCTAAATGGTTTTAGAATGGACATTAGAAATGGTGGCTGTTATCAGAGCATCCAAGCATGTGGACTGAGCCTAACAATATGGAGTGCAGATATGGCAAGGACAATGGTGAGATACTGGCAGGTCTAATCATATACAATAGAGAAATGGAGAAAGAACTGGGACCCATGGAAAGAAACAGAGAAGATCCAAGCAATGTATCAGATTCCATTTCACTTAAATAAGATTGGGATGAGCTCCAATTCCTATAGGTCAGGATCACTGGTAAGATTAGCAGTGCACTGACTTAACCTATAGGTCACATGTATGCCCAGAGTTTGGTGTTGCATATTTGAGTCTAGGTCTAGTTGACAGGAAAGAAAGCTAAACATTCATCAATTATGCCAGGTACCAGCCATGGTTATGTAAAGTGTGTCAATTTTAAGGCCCAATTATTAGAAAGATAGGTAGCTAAAGATTTTTAATGAACTTCTGAATTGTTTTTGGCTAAAAATTAGTGAGAACATCTGTGGGTTCAGCAGTGAAAATCTAGAGAGGACGAAAGTGGGCAGTGGGGGTGGAAAAAGAGGTCACTACCATTTTGGATAAGAAGGAAAAAAGGAAAAGAGACAAGAGGAGGATAAACAGCTGGTTAGCGCCAATGATAGGAAAAGAAAGAAGACTAGAATTGGTTTGCAATGGGGAGATAAAGGATTCTATTTACCATATGCATCTGAAGTGTTGACAAGGCATCAGCCAGGACTAGAGTAAAGAAAAGTCTGTTCCAGAGACATGAATTTGACTGATTTTATGTCAGTTTGACCTTATATGATAAGTTGTTTGCAATTAGATTGCCAAGGGTGAAGATAATCAAAGAACAGAAGTAAATATGTAAAGCATTTTACTATTTTTCAAGAGGTTTTGTCTCCATTATGATCAGAATGCTAATCATTAAGTGGTAATGAGATGTGACCGTCAAGGGATCAGAATATTCTTATTGGCTCATCAATTTATTCTCTCTCTAAAATCAACAGGAAACATAGATATTAATTTGGATAGTAATACCAGAAATATAAAATGAGAGAAAACAGAATATGATGGTTTTAAGGATTGATTTCAACAAAGTATGGGATCCCAGTGAATCAGTTTCCCATAAAAATGGAAAACTTTTATAGTATTGGCATATGTTATTTGTCAACTATATAGAACAATTTCTTCCCAAACAATGTTTTTTTTGAGGGGAAACTAATATCTCCACTCAACTTTCTTTTTATAGTTTCTAGGAGTGCTGCTCCTTTTTGCTTGTAATGATTTTGTAACATCATTTCAATAGACTTTCATGGCACGTCATAATCCATTTTGTATTAATCATCCCCTTAGTTGGCATGTAGGGAAGTCCTTTTTTATGAGAACTAATCACATTATATGATGATTACTGTTAGGAAAGTTTCCTGTAGGCATCTCATTTCATTCCTGTTAAGATCGGGGTTGGTCTTTGTCAACTTAATCACAGAAGAATGTTGGTTTGGCCAGGAGAAGCTAGGTTATGAGCATAACAGATGATACCAAAAATATCTCTGGCTTCTGATAATAATGTCTGTTGTGGACAAAGTGCATCATGACTCTGCTCCATAACATGTTCACTCTGGATCAGCCTCTCTCTGCAACAATGCCAATTGTAATGGCAGGAAAAAATGCACATCAGTTCAGTTCAGTTCAGTTCAGTTTAGTCGCTCAGTCCTGTCCGACTCTTTGTGACCCCATGAATCGCAGCACGCCAGGCCTCCCTGTCCATCACCACTCCTGGAGTTCACTCAAACTCGCATCCATCGAGTCAGTGATGCATCCAGCCATCTCATTCTCTGTCATCCCCTTTTGCTCCCACCCCCAATCCCTCCCAGCATCAGAGTCTTTTCCAATGAGTCAACTCTTTGCATGAGGTGGCCAAAGTACTGGAGTTTCAGCTTTAGCATCAGTCCTTCCAAAGAACACCCAGGGCTGATCTCCTTTAGAATGGACTGGTTGGATCTCTTTGCAGTCCAAGGGACTCTCAAGTGTCTTCTCCAACACCACAGTTCAAAAGCATCAATTCTTCTGTGCTCAGCTTTCTTCGCAGTCCAACTCTCACATCCATACATGACCACTGGAAAAACCATAGCCTTGACTAGATGGACCTTTTTTGGCAAAGTAATGTCTCTACTTTTCAATATCTATCTAGGTTGGTCATAACTTTCTTTCCAAGGAGTAAGTGTCTTTTAATTTCATGGCTGCAGTCACCATCTGCATTTTTTTGGAGCCCAAAAAACTAAAGTCTGACACTGTTTCCACTGTTTGCCCATCTATTTGCCATGAAGTGATGGGACCAGATGCCATGATCTTAGTTTTCTGAATGTTGAGTTTTAAGCCCACTTTTTCACCCTCCTCTTTCACTTTCATCAAGAGGCTTTTTAGTTCTTCTTCACTTTCTGCCATAAGGGTGGTGCCCTCTGCATATCTGAGGTTATTGATATTTCTCCCAGCAATCTTGATTCCAGCTTGTGCTTCTTCCACCCAGCGTTTCTCATGATGTACTCTGCATATAGAGGAGCCCGAACTGGCTCTTGATATTTCCAGTAGAAAGCTTGTAGCTCAGGTGGTCTCATCTAAGTTCGCTAGAGTAAGAGTCCTTACAACAAGGCAGGTCAACCGTGATCAGTGAGTCTATCACAGATGTCTCTTTGGAATGGCCTCACCCATTTATATCTGTTCAGTCAGTTTGTTGTTGTGCAAGATTTTAGGCTCAAGTATGTCTTAATTATGTGTTTTAATCATCAAAAAGATAACTTGATACTTTATGGTAAAACAGTGTGATGTTTTTCCCAGAGTTGAGATGATGGAATTCTCTTAAGACTTATATTTCAAGAGAGAGGGAAGAATATAGCTGAGGCAAGAGGTTGAATGTGAACTGCTGTGGACCTGTGTTAATGAGAATCTTTTTTTGATCCTCCTTTCTGGTGGTATTGAAAATAATACATTTACCAGATCAACTGGCACAAACCAATGCCAAAGGCCATGTTGGTCTGTTATAGTGAAGACATCACATCTGGCTACCAATTGGTTAAGTTTACTGTAGTCTCCAACCATCTACCATAATTTCTTGAGTTTATTATGCACAGTTACACTGTGCATCCTTTAGATTATTGAGAGTGGTACTAATCTCTGATATTCCACATGGCATTTTGTTTTTTTTTTTGGATCAAATTTTTAATTATATTCACTGAGTTACCAAGTGTCCTGATGTATAAAACAAAGGCGACCTGGGAACTGACTTCCAAAGAAGATTGGCAGAAAATCCAGGAGGATGAGTACATATTCTTAATTTCCTTTCCACTATTTCTTTCAGTAACCTCCAAGAAAGCATCTATCACAAACTTCCAGATTATATCCAGAGAACACTACAGAACTGGGCCATGACCCATAGACCTGAGGTTTGCATGAGGACATGGTTGCATTTTATTGAACCATCAGCCAATTCTCAAATGATTCAGCAAATAATTAGGTACCTATGCACCACATAAAAACATTAACAAGCTTCTGCAGCACAATGGAGAGTAGGGACTGTGTATTGTGCCTTTCTAAAACTTGTCTAAGTGTTTGTAAATTATGATTAAACATTTTTAAAAGACACGATTTGCTTGCATTGTTAAGAATTTTTCCATTCTATTTTTAGTTTTGTCAAGAGGATTTTTATGGGTGCTGAGGTTAGGGTAACACTGGTTTTGTAAGATGACTACAAAGCTGTTAGAATTGTCTTTTCAGGCCAGCATGGGTAGATATGTGACCTCCTTTCTCATTTCTTCTAAAAAGGTTGGTTTATTCTGATGTTTCTACTCTCCTTGATTCAATTTTGGTAACTTTTGGTAACACTCTTTGGTGACTTATTTAAGAAAACCATATGTTTTATGATATTATGTCAAGTGAAATAGTGCATTTGTATGTATGCATGTATGCCACATGGCATTTTGTATTGCTTCCGATTTAGTGTCTTGGCTGAGGAAGGGGGGCTGTTATAAGGGTTTGGCCTTTGCTGTCATGATGAATCTTACTCTGCAGATGATCAGGGATCTACTGGGAGACTTGTACAGCAGCTTTGACTATCCAACCCCATTATGCTCTCATGGGCCTAGGGCAGTGATAACACATCTAATCTCTGGAACAATTATCCTACTGTGATCTGAACACAGGCTAAGACTCCATTTGTAGCCTGCCTCTGCATGTCTCCATTTTAACAGATGGATCATGGTGGCATTTTAGTTTCCTTGGTGTCACCACTCACATCCTATATTCAGCAGTCCTCAAAAGAACTGGCTATTTTTCTCCCCGGTTTGGTTCATCTAAAAGGCTGTGTAGTGCTCTGGGGATAGCTTTTGGGATTGTCAACACATATATCTTCTGTGGTGCTTCAGGGTCCTTCTCTAAGGGGTTACAGGTTTCCCTTCAATTGATGGGCTCTGGAACAGAAGACTAGCTCATGTCTGGGAAGTAGAACAAGGATCATCATTTTCCAATGCAGCAGCTGCTCATCAGCTGTTGATCATTTTTGTTTATACAAGTCAAGCTATGTCCTCATTGACTGCTCAACTTATCTTGCCCTTAGGAATCTAACACTCTCTTAGCACCTTGTTGTCAGCCTAGCTTCTTCCTGTTATAGTAATTATATCCATCTTGCTTCTGATGAGTAAGTACAATATCTGGCCTCTCATGTTTCAGAATACCATCATCTACATTGCTCCATCGACAGTAAGAAGCTCAGTTCCATAGCAACATGTACCATCCAATGCTGGCTGCTGAGAACAGATATTACTGAGTCTCAGCAATGCCAGTGTTCCCCTCATTAATATATTCCCTATTGATTTAGTGAAGAAACTGTTATTTTTTTCTTCCTCCAATGGGATCATTCAGCTTGTAGATTCTCTGGTCTCAAACAATAATACTTTCTTCTTTGCCCACTCCTCTGAGCCTACTGACCCCTTTTCAGTACTCTGCTAAGGCAGGTGTGGCTCCTTCATATAATTCATTGTCATCAGCATGTTCAACAATCTGTAGATAGTCATCCCAGCAACAAGTGAGGACTATTTTCCAGTGTAACCATCCCATAATGTATATGCGGGTTCTCAAAATTGAGTCTATATCCTGATTTCCAGGAGGGCTTGTAGAACGCAAATGGCTGGATACTATACTAGAGTTTCTAATTTTAGTAGGTTTTGGTTACAGTCTGAAAATTCTCATCTCTAAGAGGCGCTCAGGTGGTGCTGCGGAGAAGGCAATGGCATCCAACTCCAGTACTCTTGCCTGGAAAATCCCATGGACGGAGGAGCCTGGTGGGCTGCAGTCCATGGGGTCACGACAAAGCGACTTCACTTTCAGTTTTCACTTCCATGCATTGGAGAAGGAAATGGCAACCCACTCCAGTGTTCTTGCCTGGAGAATCCCAGGGATGGCGGAGCCTGATGGGCTGCTGTCTATGGGGTCGCACAGAGTCGGACACGACTGAAGCTGTTTAGCAGCAGCAGCAGCAGCAGCAGGTGGTGCTGACAGCTGGTCTAGGACCATTCAGTTAACACATAGGGTAAAGTCACCACTCAATCCTGTAGTCTCTCTTGCCCAGACACATCTACTTAGTGTTAAACTTCACATTTGCCATTTTGGTGACACAGATGATCAGTGTCAAATGAGAACATGTGACAGACATGTTTTAGTATATGTTTTTTGTTTGTTTATTTACGGCAGCATGATGGTGATGAATAGTGTAACATTTGCTTTGGGGTTAGTTGTGATTCTTTTTGCTGCTCCAATGACTCCTCTGTTTTTATTCTCAGACAGCATTGATGAGTGACAGTGGTAAAGATTGTCCATTTCAGTGATGCCCAAGGTCTGTCATGATTGGATTTTGACTGGTTTCTACATAACAGAGATGAGGTCCTCCATAGGCATTCCAGCAATTCATATTTTAAAAGTATAAGCTGAAAATACCATTTCCCCAATTAAAAAAATGTTATATATTGAGTTTTAAATATGACATTTTAGTCACTGAATGAATTCCAAGATAGTAAAATGAGAAAGCATAGAGTCTTTGAAGAAGGCTGACAACAAGAAATTTGCTGTCTGAAGAATTGTCTCAGATTTGACTCCTCAGCCTAGTTTACCACTCCCCTCTCTTAAGTCAGCTTGTCTAGGTACAGGCTACCAAGATCAATTGTTGTGAATTGCAGATGTTCAGCAAGCTGTCAGATGCTGCTTAGACGTTTCCAAGGAAACAGCTTTGCTTATCAGCAGTTGTCCTCACAGAAGAACCGACTTTAAATACACTATTTCCTGGATGTAGAAGCAATCAGCTGGGGTACTTGAGCCACTGAAAAGCCCACAAACATTATTTAAACTGTATTGTAGACAAAAATAAAAGCCTTTCAGTCTTCTTAATTGAAAGATAGGTCCAAAGGAAAATATATAATATAGATTCCCACATTTTCATAAATGTGTATAAATCTCTTAAAATATTGAATACTGTAGGTTAGGCACAACATTTGGATTTCTAAAGTTCTTTTCATGATGACATTACTTTAAGCAAGATTATTTAAAAAGTTTATGTCTGAAACTTTATGGCATAGTATTTTAGTCTGTAGAGCTCATCCTGCATGTAAATTAATTACAACTCTATGTTGACCTTCGGAGAAGGCAATGGCACCCCACCCCAGTACTCGTGCCTGGAAAATCTCATGGATGGAGGAGCCTGGTGGGCTGCAGTTCATGGGGTCGCAAAGAGTCAGATACAACTGAGCGACTTCCCTTTCACTTTTCACTTTCATGCATTGGAGAAGGAAATGGCAACCCACTCCCTTGCTCTTGAATCCCAGGGATGGGACAGCCTGGTGGGCTGCCGTCTATGAGGCCGCACAGAGTCGGACACGACTGAAGCAACTTAGCAGCAGCATGTTGACCTTAGGAGCACACTGTAAATTTTCCTAGTATCTTGACTTTTAGTAAACTTTGAGAACCTGTGTTCCTGTATAATGTTTAAAATTACCCCTGTGGAAGAAAATGAAGTATATTAGAGAAGCACTAACTGAATTAAATGTACTCCTCTGACGGTGCAGGAACACTATTGTCAGAGTCCACAGTTCTGCAATAAGCACATTCCCCTAGCCACATTCCCCTGGTCAGTGACTGCCAGCAGCTCCGGTACAGGGATGCGTAGGTGATCTGGTTCTCTAAATTCACTGTGGGTGTGTATACAGATTTCTTCCAAAGAGCTGTGGATAAACTTGCAGAAAATGCACTTCAGCCTATTATTGATTGATCAACCTTTAAAATAACCTCTTGTCGTAGAGGTTTTAAAATTCTTTACCTTTTCTTTGCTAGAAAATGCTAACTAAGCAAGGGAAAAGAGCAGCAAAGCAAATGGTACCAGTTTGGGAAAACGGCTCTAGACTTACTTGACTTCCTAATTAAGCTAATGTTGGTCTAATATCCTTAATGTATTTGGGTCACATCAAGGAAATTATTTATATATTTAATTTTATGAGTTTTAAAGTAGTTGGAACGTTGAACCTGCTAATATATGAGAAACATAACAATAAAAGAGAGTTTATAACTAAAAATTGTACTACTTGATTCAGGGAAGGGCAGTGTGGATCTCACAGTCAAAGAAGGCTTCATGAAAAGAGAGAGACTCAAGGTGGGCCTTAAAAAATACAAGATGTTTTTAGCATTATGTGTAATAATGATGGGAGGTATCAAAAACATCAGACTGAAAAGACTGATTGTAATACCTCTTTAAAATTTTTTTCTAGACATTTAGTCAAAAGAAATACTTGGAAAGGTGAACAAAGATGTGTGTCCATGTTAGTTCATGACTTTTTGTTTATATCCACTTAAACAAGGATCCATAGAGGATTTATAATAATTACATTATCATAATATCATTCAATTGGAATAATAGACAGCAGTTAAAAAGGATAATATAGACCTTTATCTTTATGTATTGAGTGAAAATAGCAGGTTGTGGAAAAGCATGATACCCTGCTAGTGCTTCTATGATCTTTGAAAGCTTTTCCTCTGATACACTGAATGCCTTTTCTTAATAGTAATATTAATTACTAGCAGTAGTACTACTATTGTTAATCCTCTGGTTTTCCCATATTGTGAGCATTGTGTGTCAGATATCATACATGCTATTTTTACAAGTCTCACAAATACTGAAAGATGAGTATTATTTTATAGATGAGTAATTTGAGAAGATAAGCAACTGGCTCAAGTTCACACAGTTATTTGCTTGTGGAGGCAGGACTCAGGGTTGCCTGAGTGTAAATAAGATCAATTTATCTCAACAAGTTAGTAGTGTTCTATCTTTTTGAAAGAACTTTTAGTTCTCACAGCAATCCTGTAAGATAAACTAAGCAAATATTATCATTTATCCATTTATGGGGGCTTTCCAGGTGGCACTCATGGTAAAGAACCTGCCTGCCAGTGCAAGAGATGTAAGAGACATGGGTTCAATCCTTGGATCGGGAAGATCCCCTGGAGGAGGGCACAGCAACCCACTCCAGTATTCTTGCCTGGAGGATCCCACAGACAGAGAAGCCTGGTGGGCTACAGTCCACAGGGTCACAAAGAGTCGGACACAGCTGAAGCAACTTAGCATAGAACAAGACAGCACAGCACACCCATTTATGGACACATCTTATTACATGTCTTCTCTGAGGGACATCAAATTTTATAAATTCTGTGCTTTCTATTTGTTTGGTCCTTGTTTCTCTCTGTGATGAGAGCTGAGTTTGGGAAGAATCTGGGTGGGAGGGGCCACAGCTCTTCCTCCCTCTTCGTCTAACAACTCAGATGCTTTATTATGGACACATTCAATTCTGTTCTCCTTGCTGGAGGCTTTAAGAGTAGATGCAGGAAGGCTCCTGGTTGTCTGTGGCCGCCTAGGCTAGGGTGGTAAACTCTGTTATTATGAGGTTCAGTAGTAGAATGCCACTGTTGCTTTATGCTTAAGCCACATTCACCAGCTTTATCATCACTGTTTCCATTTACCATGTGCATTGATTTTTGATATAATTCCTCTGCTGAATCAGTATTTAGGAAGAGTAAATAAGGGTGCATGTATTGGGTCCTCTTCAACACCAATGGTCATGAGGATTCAAAGTGAACTTGATAATTTGGCAGCAGGGTAAAAGCAATGTCATGGAAGTTAACTGTTGTAATCATAACAGTTACCTAACAGCTGTAATCATTTGACTGTTGTTCTCAGAGGTTAAATCTATAATTAGATAGGTACAGGAGTGTGAAACTTTGGCAATAATTTGTATGAAAAAGGCTTTATAATTTTATCACAAATGCAATGATTAGAAACTTACTACAGAATTGTTAGGGTATGTAAACCAGGATGGTGAAGGGTTTGTAAGGAATAATACTTCATTCAGCCAACCAGAAAATACTTCTTTTGTGCCTTTTATAGGCTGTAACGATGGATGACTAGATAATGAAAAAGTACCAGGTTTATACAGTGGAATATCATTCAGACTTAGAAAAGGAGATTTTGCCATTTGCAACAACCTGATGAACCTGGAGGACACTATGCTAAGTGAAATAAAACAGTCACAGAAAGACAAAGAAAGCATGAGTCCATTCCATGAGGAATATAAAGTAGTCAAACTCACAGAAACAGAAAATAGAACAGTATTGCCAAGGACTTGGGAAGAGGGGATGGAGAGCTGCTGTTCAAAAAGTTTCAGTCTTGCAAGATTAATAAATTCTAAAGATCTGCTGTACGATAATATCATCGATGGTATTAGGCTATTGCCATATCTCAGATATTGTGAAAAGTGCTGTGGTAAACATGGAGTACCACATGCCTCTTGAAGATTCTAATTTCAATTCTTTTGTATATCTACCCAGAAGTGGGACTGCTAGATTAAATGGCAGTTTTATTTTTAACTTTTTGAGGGATGGAGAGGGGCTGAATTCTAAAGATGCTGAAGAGGCCTAATAGAGAGGACTTCATCCCCAACTGGATCTGGAGAGTAAGGAGGATGAGCCATGGATTGGTTCTTGGTTTATATTTTGGACAACTAGATGGATAATGTTGGAATTTATGAAGACAGAAAATAATATATGAGAGGCAAATTTAGTGGTGGTGGTAAGATAGTGATTTGCATCTATATTGTTATGTATGAGGCGCTTGAGAACTATCAGTGGAGTGGCCTAATGATGCATACAGGAAACAGCTGATATCATAAGAGTGGATGCATTTATGTAAGGAGCGATGTGGAATTTCATTTCATGAAAACTTTAGAGTTCTCAGTAAATATTTTTAGTTCTAGAAATAACATGCAGATACAAAATTTTGGATATAATTTTTGGGGTTCATGACATTCTGAAGCCCATTTTTCTTGTTTTTCACTGAAAAAATAAGGAGAAAAATGGAAGAGATAAACCTGGGTAAGTATAAAGGACTGAACAAGAAAGATAAGTACAGAAAGGGTACTGCAGTGGGTTGGCTGGAGACATAGGTGGGAATAAATAAAGAACTGTGTCAGAGGAAATAAGAGAAGGACATTTTAGAAAGAAGTACAGAGTCAGGAATATTTAGATGTTTTAGCAGTGTAGAGGGATAAGACTGAGAATCATGGTTTCAGGGATGCTGTGGGATAGAGACTCAATTGCCCCCAAAGTTACCAGGAAGTGAGGAAGTAAAACCAAGCATATGATAATCTTTTCCAGAATATTATGGAAGAAGAAAGCCAAGGCAGTAGCTGAGGTAGCATAGGTTCATGGCAAGGATTTATTTTTTATGTTTTTATTGCTGTATCATGTTTCTGTATTGAGGTTAAAGAAGCATTAAAACTTTAAGACATATTTAGTTTTTTTTTTTTTTTTTAATTCAGAAGAGAAGACAAAAGGTTCTGAAAGTGGGGTTCAAGTATCCAATTTATAATTTTTATGTGAGTCAGCAACTTAGTGCTGCCTTTAATGCAGACAGGGCCAATGGGATCCTGCAAAGGCAGCAACTGTCATAAAAAGTGTGCAAGCAAAGACAGGTGACAGCTTGTTAGTGGCAGTGAAAAGGGAATTCCCAATTAAATGGGAAATTGAACTACACGAACACCAATCTCCTCTGGGATGCCAGGGTTCTTTTTTCAGAAATTCCTAGGGAGAATAAGAAAACCTTTCATCCTTCTTATTTGAGAAAATTTGTGCCCTAAATTCAGAAAGGCGAGTTACACTGTGGTATTTGAATAGTTTTGGGTTGATATGCCATGGGAACTATCTGTCAGATCTAGTTACAAAAAACATGTGCTGCATTAGATTTACTCAAGGGCGATATGTCAGAGTTTCTGCCTGGGGAATTTGCTAATGCTGATGTGTCTTTTTTTTTTTTTTTTTTCTCTCTTTGAGGCCACCTGACAAATTTTGGGATCATAGAGTGATATTTGTTAATTTTACCTTAATTTTTTAAAAGATAACTCATTATTTTCATACATGCCCTGCTCCATGTACAAAATAAGAAAACACTTAACATATGAATGGGACTAAGAATGATTCTATATGTGCAAGGATTCAAGATATGTTCATAACAAAAGTCTTGAAGTATATGCTAGAAAACTCCAAGAATATAATTTTATCATGAACAATTTCAGAAAGTGAGATTGCTAATGCAATGCTATATATAAATTTAAAGCATTACTTCTCTTAGGATAAAATACCCCGAATGCCCCCTCCTGGACACATTTCAATGAATTTGACAAAGTAGAATTATTAAATAATCCAGAATCAGAGTTTAATAAATAAGTGATCCTAAATTGCAGACTTAACGGTAACAAAAACAGAGAATGTATTATTTTCCAATTTTATGTTATGTATTTGTGTGTCTGGGTATACACGGGTCTTGCAAAACAGCTCTTAATGCCTGACTTTGTCGGAGGAAGGACAACAAACAGAAAGAGGCCCTCTGCAGCTCTCGTTTTGCAACGGAGCTTACCTGGTCTGCTGAATTTGAGCACCACAATAATGATGCCAAGTATCAATTAAGCCTGCTCAGTGAAGTATCTCCAAGTGGTCTATCTAACTTTGATTTATAAGACCAGCAAACAGATAAAACTAAAATCACATGATGGTGCAAGTTTTTCCATATAACTCCTGAGTGCTTTTAATGATTGCTACCATTCTTTTCCCACTAACTCAGTAGATGAAACCCATATTTAGCAGTAGTTCAATTAGCATGTGGGTCCTTGCCTTTAAATGATTGGTTCTTTTCTATTTCCCATCTTATTTTTATCCATTCATGTAAGAAATATGTATTGGACACTCTTATGGTCTGAATCAGAGAAGGCAATGGCATCCCACTCCTGTACTCTTGCATGGAAAATCCCATGGATGGAGGAGCCTGGTGGGCTTCAGTCCATGGGGTCACAAAGACTTGGACATGACTGAGCGACTTGACTTTCACTTTTCACTTTCATGCATTGGAGAAGGAAATGGCAACCCACTCCAGTGTTCTTGCCTGGAGAATCCCAGGGACGGGGGAGCCTGGTGGGCTGCCGTCTATGGGGTCGCACAGAGTCGGACACGACTGAAGTGACTTAGCAATGGTCTGAATTGTATACCCAGATTCCTATGTTAAATTCCTAAGCCCCAGTACCTCTGACTGTGAGAAGTAATTAAAAGTTCAATGAGTTCACTGATGTGAACCTCCACCCAGTATGACTTTTGTCTTCATAAGAGGAGATTAGAATACAGACACAGAGAAAAGACCATGTGAAGACAAAGGGAGAAGATAATCATCTATAAGCCAAAGAAGATGTCAGAATGAAACCAAACTTGCTGATACCTTGATCATGGACTTCTAGGCACCAGAACTATGAGGAAGTTGTTATTAAATTTGTTAAAAAGTCCATGGTACTTTTTTATGGCAATCTTTGCAAACTAATAGCATGCTTCTCAAACATAAATATGCATAAGGATAACCTAAATATTCATTAAAATAGAAATTCCTGAGCCCCACTATCAGAGTTTCTGATTCAGGTTTTGAGTGGGGCCCAAGAATTTACATTTCCAACTATCTTCTAGGTGATGTGATGCTCCTAGGGGACCATACTTGGGAAGTAGCACTGCCTTAGTAAATACAAATGCCTTTCAGAATGGTGACAAGTAATCTTTCCCACTGACTATTAATTTTTCAGGAATTTCATAATCCCATTGTGGAAGACAGTCATCCTTGAAGTTGGCAAGTATTTAAATCATAGAAACTGGCAAAATCTACAAAACAGGGCTTTTATTGCTGGAGGGCCAGTGAATGAGTTTATTAGATTGCTTTTCAAGTTATGGAAGGTAGAAAAAAGCTGAGGGCGTGGAACTGAAGAGGACCTTCCTAAAGTGAAAAAGACGCAGAAAATAAGGGCACAATACTTACCCAGATGACTTCAAAGAAGCTAAAATCAGCAATTTTGTTACTGTATTAACAATTCTAACAGACCGTTCAACCAGACGGGTTGAACAAAAGCAGGCAATTTGAGCTTCAATCACTGCCCTAGTGCTCACTGGCTCTCTGAATTATTATTTAACCTTTAGAGAGAAGTTTTTTTTTCATATAAGATGTAGGCAGACAAGATAATTGGAGCTGACTCTTTCATTGTTGAGATTTCTGAGTGTGGTAGCCTATTGAAGTGTCCAACTCCTATTCACCCTGAAATGATTTTTTTTTTTCTTCTGAGGTTCAAAACCTTGAGCTGATGAGTGTGTAAATCTCTGGGCTGACAGGAACATGGGCTTGTTCTAATTACTTCCCAAATAGTTGTGAAGTTAAATGAGATTATGGACTAACAGGGCTTTACAAACTCTACTGAATTATACAAAGTTGAATTAGTGGAGTTTTGACTGGATTGTGATTTGAGAGTGTTGGGAGTTTGGTAGGGAAAACTGAAGAACAATGATTTGTATAGTACTTATTGGTTGATGTGATTGTTCTTGACATACTTTCTGTGCCCACAAGAAATGGAGAAGTGAACTTTAGCCACTTAATTTAGCAGAATTCTAGAGAAATTTCTTCCTCGCAGACTGAAAACATGCTCATGCTCATATTTACATTACTTTACTCTGGATTATTTACATTTAATTTCTTCACTATTTATTCTTCTAACAAATATTTATTGTTGCATCTCTACTATGTGCTAGCCTTGAGTTATATACTTAGCATAGATGTACAACAGATATGATTACTATTCACAGGGTGTCCACACGTCTATGGAAAGTGAAGATTAAAAGAACTTTAAAAAGTATGGCATTTTATTAGAAAAATATTTGCATTGTATCTTGGGATTTGCCCCACACCCACATACAGCTAAAACACAATATGGTTTCTAAAAGAAGATGCTGTTGTTTGAAGAAAGGTGGTGAGATGATCAGTATCTGGGTGTGTGTATGATAGAGTAATTATGTATATTAGACTAATTGTAGTAACTGTGTTGGCACCACAATTAACCTTGTTTAAATGCAAACTGGAAAGTAATTCTTTACTCAAAGACTTAACTGACTAAGCCTGCCTCTTCACAAAGGGAAATTACAGCAACTACCTGGAAAATAAAGACCCTGAAACAGTCTAATGAAAACAATCTGAACACTTGAATAATTTTGTTTTGAAAAAATACATTTTAAACAGCATATAATTTATCTGTAAGATTATTAGAACCAGCTATTTATGTAGCATAGAAGAAAAATTAAAAACACACAAAATGTATGAATCAACAAACACGAAACTGGAGCCCAAGCCTGTATCAAGCATGTTTTTATTTTCCAACACTTTGCTATCTTGAGGTTATTACTGACCAGGGAGAGACTGCCGCTCCTAGCGTCAGCTAATTTCTGGAGAAAATAAACTATGCAAACCAACCAATCCATAGCACATACTCTGAAGCACCTTCTCTATTATCGGTCAATATTCCTGTGCCTTAACCATCCCAGGGCCAGATACCAGGCAACTAGCAACCACCCATTATAGACCAGAGTCCACAGAAATGATTCAAACTAGCTAATCCTGAACTGTTTACATGACTTCAACTATCCTACCTACAAAAACCACATGAAAGCTTTTGCCTAGCCTTTCCGCTCACTCCTGTCTCCTGACTGACCTTTGTGCTTCCCCAGGAGGTCATGTGTGGCCCAGCCTGACCCTTTCCTCTGGGAATTGTGAATAACAATTTTTTTCAGTGACAATCATATCCTAATCTGTCGGCCTCACTGTACCCAAATAAAATCAAAATCCTGTGTGCATTTTAAAACAAAGTCACGGAACTCAGGTGCAGTCTTGGGTGGAATTCAGAAGCTAGATGGAGTGTGCTAGAAACACCTTAGCTCAAGTGGAGGAAATGACTGCATAGGAGGTGAATAACCTCAGAAGAACTGTCTGATAACAGAATGGAGGTGACAGAGAGGAGAGGTACGTGTGGATGATAAATAGTCACTAAAATGAAAACCAAGTTCTTATTTAAGCATCCATCTATGGCATATAACTGATAACTGCAAAATCTTCAAATAGCATACTGCTCAGTCAAATCCTGAGGAAATATTTTTTTTTAATCAGCCCTTCTTAATCTTGAGTGAATTAACTGATAATACAGATCCATCTAGAAGTATCTGGTAACAGTCAGCCAGTATGAACTGTGTACAACTGCCTTTGGGAATGTAGCTATTAGGACAGCAGCCCAATCCCCTGTACTCCCCATATGCACTTGCCACAGGGTATGCACAGCATTGTTTTAATATTGTCACCAGTGATAACTGTTTTATACCTACAACTATGTTATGAAGTAGATACAGAAGTTACCCGTCTCCTACAGAAGAGGAAACTGAGGTATAGAGAGATTAAATACACACAAGAGTAGGTACATTGAATCTGAGAGATGAGGTGTTGAGGCAAAGAATATGACTTTACTCAAAGAGCTGGCTGACAGAGAAGATGGAAGACTAATGTCTCAAAATCACCATCTTACCTGGGTCTGGATGTCAGGTTCTTTAATGGATCAGAGATGGGGGGAAGTGAGGAAACAAAGTAAAAAGGCCATTAATTTTGCACGTATCTCCTAGAAAGGCAAGCCTCAATCAAGGGGTGTGTTAATTTCTTCCTTTCTGACATCTACAGGTAGACAGGATTCTATACAAAGGCACTTTAGTTTAACAGTCAGGCAGAGGGTTGAAATTCTCTGAGGCAGGCCATTATGTATGATTATAATAACAAGAGCAATGGAAAGCAAGTCAAAAACAGTTCTGACATGGAGTCAGAATTGACTTCTCCCTGCAATGGGCAGGTTCATGCTTCACTGGGAGTTAGGTTTGTGTAGACTTCACCTAAAAGAAACAATAATTAGATCTCTCACTACTCAGTCTGTAAGTGGAAATTGTATTTTCTTCTTCTGTTGATTTTTTTCGTAAAAGGTAAATCACTTGAAGATGAAAATTTTAAATGTTGAAAAAGTATTGATAATATGTTGGCAGAAGTCTAGTTCTTAGCTAAGTACTTCTGGAGTGGTGAAATGATAAAGTGGAATCCAAGCCTAAGTAGTGGTATTTCTAAGTGGATTTGGCATTCTTTGAGAAGAAGCATTTAGCTAGGTCAAAGTGACCTCTAATTTGAAAGAAAAGTCCATGTGTTTGAGGGTGTTGAGGGTGTCTCCCACTATGACCCCCATCATCTTTTCCAGGTCACCAAAGTTAACTCTTCACTGGAAACCCTTTGCCTTGACACACATTGATATGTGTAATAGGAAGTGTTTCTTGTATCACTATTATATAATTTCCTTTGCATTGTAATAATGAGTTTAGCTCCATGACTGTTTCATGAATTTTATAGTCATGTATACAATACATATCTTAGATATGACGATGTTAAAAATTTATCAGGACTCTCACATGTATAACAATCACTAACACAATATTTTAAGTCACCTATATTTCAATAACATTTAAACTCTTATCAGGAATCTCAATCATCCTCTCATCTTAATCATCAAATCAAGTCAAATAAATTTAAATTAAAAGGCCCTGTCAATAAAGTCCTTCTTTGTGATTAATTTGATCACAGTTTGATTCACTGGAGTCTGCTGCTGCTGCTGCTAAGTCGCTTCAGTTGTGTCTGACTCTGTGCAACCCCATAGACGGCCTCCTACCAGACCCCTCTGTCCCTGGGATTCTCTAGGCAAGAACACTGGAGTGGGTTGCCATTTCCTTCTCCAATGCATGAAAGTGAAAAGTGAAAGTGGAGTCTAGAAACAGATAAATATTTTCCCTCAATGACTGGGTACTGAGGACAGGTCACTCCAATGTTATTTAGCCATTACAGTTTAAGTTTCCTCCTGTGGGTTATATTCACATGTGTTGGGGGCTGTGTTGGTATTCTTTGCTACTCCAGATGTAGCTTCTACCACTTTTCACACTTTGTCCTGGAAGACTGACTTCTCTGGACTGTGTCAACCATGTTATCCTTGGGGAGGGTGGGTGGCACTAGAAGGAGACCCCAAGGTAAGTAGACAAAGGGAGGTTGGGGCATTCATTCCCTTGGCTGCCTGGTTATGGTCTGGCTGATGCTTTGCTCCTCTCTCCTACAGCCATAGCTTTTGCCATCCATTCCACCCCGATCCCTCTATTAGAAGTATTCCATTAGATTCTTGTTATTACCCCAACTGATAAAAGGGGCACCATATTTTAGCAGCCTTACACTTCCATGAGGGTCCCTCAGTTACACTTCTCAAAAGGAGATGTGGTAGATGAATATTTTGGAGCTTCCTCATGTTCTATATTCCCACAGGAGGAAAAGTGGGAAAAACTTGGATACACGGATACTGTCTTCTTGCTCTTAGTCTGGTATCAGCCTGCCTACCAGTGTTTTGTGTGTTCTTCTGTCTTCCTTCTGTGGTTAAGCTTCCTAGAATAGGGTTTTTTGGTACCACACTGATGTTTGTGATTGAGTAGGGGTAAATTTTAGCAGGTGCGGTTTGAAGTCTTTTACCCAGAATGTCCTCTCTGGTCTAGCTTTACCAGTAATCAAATTGACATTTTGTTCTCTCCTGTGTATAATTATCAATTTGTTCATATTGCAAGAGGAAAAAATGGTAATTGATTCAACTCATTCAAAACCCCAATAATCGTCAAATTTTACATGGGAAAGTAAATAAAGAGACATTGTTGGTTTATTTCTTGCCACAAAAACTTGATGACTTCTACAAATCTATTTTGTAGACTGTTAAATAGCTGTACCTACTCATGATCACAATCCAAATTTACCATGTAAGACCTTATCATTTCACTTTTTAATGCTGAGTTTATTAAAAACATTAAGACAATGAAAGAGATGGCTTTAAGAAATACTGATATCTAGAAAGTTATCTAATGCTTTTATTCCAGCAGGAAAAGAAGTTTTGACTAATTAAGTCTGTCATCTTGGGGAAGCTAAATAATTTCTTTGGGCCAGGGTTTGCTTGTTTGTTAAGCAGGGGTTTTCAATTGGTAGAAGATTTTTTATTAAAATAAAATCTAATATAAAACAAGAGTATGCACAAGAAATTCAACCAGCATAGTATCAGTATCAGATCAGATCAGATCAGTCGCTTAGTCGTGTCCGACTCTTTGCGACCCCACGAATCGCAGCACGCCAGGCCTCCCTGTCCATCACCAACTCCCGGAGTTCACTCAGACTCACGTCCATCAAGTCAGTGATGCCATCCCGCCATCTCATCCTCTGTCATCCCCTTTCCTCCTGCCCCCAATCCCTCCCAGCATCAGAGTCTTTTCCAATGAGTCAACTCTTCGCATGAGGTGGCCAAAGTACTGCAGTTTCAGCTTTAGCATCAGTCCTTCCAAAGAAATCCCAGGGCTGATCTCCTTCAGAATGGACTGGTTGGATCTCCTTGCAGTCCAAGGGACTCTCAAGAGTCTTCTCCAACACCACAGTTCAAAGGCATCAATTCTTTGGCGCTCAGCCTTCTTCACAGTCCAACTCTCACATCCATACATGACCACAGGAAAAACCATAACCTTGACTAGACAAACCTTTGTTGGCAAAGTAATGTCTCTGCTTTTGAATAAGCTATCTAGGTTGGTCATAACTTTCCTTCCAAGGAGTAAGCGTCCTCTAATTTCATGGCTGCAATCACCATCTGCAGTGATTTTGGAACCCAGAAAAATAAAGTCTGACACTGTTTCCACTGTTTCCCCATCTATTTCCCATGAAGTGGTGGGACCGGATGCCATGATCTTCGTTTTCTGAATGTTGAGCTTTAAGCCAACTTTTTCACTCTCCACTTTCACTTTCATCAAGAGGCTTTTGAGTTCCTCTTCACTTTCTGCCATAAGGGTGGTGTCATCTGCATATCTGAGGTTATTGATATTTCCCCCGGCAATCTTGATTCTAGCTCGTGTTTCTTCCAGTCCAGCGTTTCTCATGATGTACTCTGCATATAAGTTAAACAAGCAGGGTGACAATATACAGCCTTGACGAACTATACCTCATATGTATTGAGCTTAAGGACACTTATTTATATTAATACAATTAGAAAATAAACATTTAAAACTTTGCTCAGTTGTATCTGACTCTTTGTGACCCCATGGACTATACAGTCCATGGAATTCTCTAGGCCAGAATACTGCAGTGGGTAAGCCTTTCCCTTCTCCAGGGGATCTTCCCAACCTAGGGATGGAACCCAGGTCTCCAGCATTGCAGGCGGATTCTTTACCAGCTAAGCCACAAGGGAAGCCCAATTAAAATAAAATTTAATATAAAACAAGAGTATGCAAAAGAAATCCAACCAGCATAGTATTAGAATAGATGCATCATATATATTGAGCTTTAGGACACTTATTTATATTAATACAATTAGAAAATAAACATTTAAAATTTCTATTAAGAATGACAACTATATTCTTGTACAAGGCTTAGCCTCCAATGAACTTCAAAATTTTTGTTTTGGTTGAGCAATATCTAGAAACATCTGACTTCTTATAGATAGTTGCAAGTGAAAGAAGCTTTTAAAGAAAGATTTTATCAATGTTTTCTTTATAAAAATCTGTCTTTAAGAAATCCTTCTTTAAGTTCTTGTGGGATATCAAGTTATTCTCTTTTACTTTCTTCTAAAAGTTATAAAGTTTTGACTTTTTAATATTTGTCTTTAATGCCCTTTAAATTTTGTTGACCTTTGGAATTCAATTTTATTTTAATACAGATACCATTTTCCTAATATGATTTTTGAATAGTCTCTTCTTCCTCATCATCTTTAATTCACCTTTGTATGCAAGCATGGGTACTATACAGTCTTGTAAGTTTCTGGGCTTTCTTTTCTGTTCTAATAGTCTCTTCATCTTTACCTGTGCTGGTACCACCCTGTTTTAATTGCTATAGTTATATAATTTGTCTTGTCAACTGGGATAGTGATTGTCAAGTTGGATGGGTATTAAAATTAGCTCAGAATCTTGGTAAAAGCCAGAGGGATGTGTCTCACTTCAACACACCCAAGCTTCTGTATTCTTTATTATCAAATACACAACATTGTTCAAAAACAACCCTTCCAGGGCAAATGTCCACCCTCACAGAACACACAAACATTCTTTCTTCTTTAAGAATGATTCACCTATTCTTGCCTGCTGCTTCTTTTAGTTCACTGTAAAAATTTGTTTGCCAGTTTTACATGATTTCTGTTGAGACTTAGATGGGGATAACACTAAATCTATAAATGATTTTTGTAAAAACTGCGTAAAATTTTCCTTTCTTCTTTCTTACATGATCCTATGTAACTTGGCTTCTGCCGCACAACTCCACTGAAAAAGACATAAATTTATAGTTCTTGTTAACCATGACTGTATACATTTTCATAGTAAAATATGTATCTGAGGAATGGTGCATCTTATATCAATACGTTGGTTATGAGAATTGTGTTGCTTAAGTTAAAACTGATTAAGGGAGTTTTATTCCTCAAATTCATCTTTCACTCAAACGCCATGAAATACCAAAACTCTGTGTCAGAGAACCTATCACAATTCACATGAAAGTATCAGTAAGATTCCAGAGTGAATAAAGCATTTAAATTACATCAGGGCAAATGTTCTCACTGAACTGATAACTAGAAAATAGTTAAAAGGAGTATTGACAGTTCTTTTACATCTCAAGAAGCAGAAGAAATGGTGCTTAAAACTAGAATAATGAGAAACAATACCATCCTTACCTCTATGTCTTGCTGTCCAGAGATTAGAAAACATTAGAAGCTAGGAAGGTGAATTTTATTGAGCTGCATGCTAAGTTCCACAAATTCTCACAGGACATGGCTAGGTCACCATCTGCCATTAGTTACTGGCATCTTCACTGAGTTTGGGAAATCTTTTTAGGCCATACCTCGTTCCTAGAACTGAGAGTGAAGCTAGTGTAAGAGGCAAAAGATTATGAAAAGAGAAAATGCCTCTATTTCTTCTCTTTTATCCCCCCTCTTCTCTTCTTTTAAAGTATTTTACATGCTCACCAGGAGGTTGAAACATGTACAAAATAATTTAGTGGTTTAATCTGTTTTAATTCCTACTTTGTCACTTATGAGTTATAGGTTGTTATAGGTTGTTAAACCTATAACTTATGAGTTATAGGTTGTTAAAACATGTACCTCATTAGAGAAAAAATGGGATAATAATAATAATAGTAATAAGTTCTTTGAAAGGTTGTTAGAAGAGCTAAATTAGTAAATAAATGTGAAGAGTCTTAGCATTGGGGAGTGATCCTCAAAGGGTTCTTCATGGTCACTTAACTGCAAATTAGTACAGTGGGTAGCAACTAGCTTAAAATCATGCTAATAGAATATAAAAATCACTGCCATATTAATGAGGTATGTACTGGATAACAAAATTTTTTGCTTTCTCTTATACATGTATATACATATGCATGTATACATTGGATCACTATGAAAAATGTATTTCTTACCATGGATTAAGGTAAAATAATTTTGAAAAACACTAGAACAAGACAAAGAAGATAGTAAGTATTAATACTTTTCTTTTTTTTTTTTTTTAAATTTTACCTTTCACCAGTTTTGTATACTGGAATTTGGTCACAATTAAATAAATACAGTTGAGCCTTAGAATTTATGAGGGTACAATAAAGCCCCATTGAGATGTGGTCACTGGATAGTCTCTAGGTATTGTCACTAGTAGTTTCAGAACATGTGTGATATAAATGGAAACTTAGCAATTACAGTTTAGTACCTGTCTGGGATCATCAGATACAGCAGATAATGAAAATCTTACTGGAATTCCAAATTTCTATAAGAGATCAATCTGAAGTACACATTTGTCCCAAATCTAATTCTCAAATCATCTTATTAGGCTTTATGTAAGTCATTTAACCTCTCTAAACCTAAAGGTTCTCATCTGACATACGGGGATATTATCTTTCAGTGAGCACTGAATGAGTTAACATGTGCAAAATAGCATATAGGGAGGCTTCCATAGCTATTATTACAGGTCAGGGACCAAGGGACCTAGAAAAACGGACTCTGAGATGAAGTTCAACATGTAGGAGGTATTTTGGGTCATGATCTCAGTAACATCACTTATAAGTAAATGAGGAAGACACAAGAAAGCAAAGGAAGAGGTCAAATATGTGGTTACAACAGAGGACCATTTTGGACCTGAGATGGTTATTCAGATTGTCCTGAATTGAGGTAAGGGAATCAAGCCCCTTTTCAGTTCCGTTCAGTTCAGTCGCTCAGTCGTGTCCGACTCTTTGCGACCCCATGAATCACAGCACGCCAGGCCTCCCTGTCCATCACGAACTCCCGGAGTTCACGTCCATCGAGTCAGTGATGCCATCCAGCCATCTCATTCTCTGTCGTCCCCTTCTCCTCCTGCCCCCAACCCTTCCCAGCATCAGAGTCTTTTCCAATGAGTTAACTCTTCACATGAGGTGGCCAAAGTACTGCAGTTTCAGCTTCAGCATCATTCCCTCCAAAGAAATCCCAGGGCTGATCTCCTTCAGAATGGACTGGTTGGATCTCTTTGCAGTCCAAGGGACTCTCAAGAGTCTTCTCCAACACCACAATTCAAAAGCATCAATTCTTCGGCACTCAGCCTTCTTCACAGTCCAACTCTCACATCCATACATGACCACAGGAAAAACCATAGCCTTGACTAGACGAACCTTTGTTGGCAAAGTAATGTCTCTGCTTTTGAATAAGCTATTAGGTTGGTCATAACTTTCTTTCCAAGGAGTAAGTGTCTTTTAATTTCATGGCTGCAGTCACCATCTGCAGTGATTTTGGAGCCCAGAAAAATAAAGTCTGACACTGTTTCCACTGTTTCCCCATCTATTTCCCATGAAGTGATGGGACTGGATGCCATGATCTTCATTTTCTGAATGTTGAGCTTTAAGCCAACTTTTTCACTCTCCACTTTCACTTTCATCAAGAGGCTTTTTAGTTCTTCTTCACTTTCTGCCATAAGGGTGGTGTCATCTGCATATCTGAGGTTATTGATATTTCTCCTGGCAATCTTGATTCTAGCTTGTGTTTCTTCCAGTCCAGTGTTTCTCATGATGTACTCTGCATATAAGTTAAATAAGCGGGGTGACAATATACAGCCTTGATATGCTCCTTTCCCAATTTGGAACTAGTCTGTTGTTCCATGTCCAGTTCTAACTGTTGCTTCCTGACCTGCAGGTCAGGAAGCCCCTTTTACCATTGCATTAAGAGGGGTAATCCTTAAAGTAAGTCCTTTGTCAAAGGAAAACACCAGAAAATGATTCAGTGGCAAGAAATCAGCAGCTAACTCTCCCAGTGCTGGTGGGAGTGCACATGTTCAGTCCTGGGGCGCCTGGGTAGCACAGCACCCACTACAACTCATCTGTGTATCACTTGGATCCATTAACTTCACATAGAAAGTTCATCCCGTCTTAGGTCATTGCCTCCAGAATTCTGGGGGTGGGGGGGTGTGTGGTGAGAGGAAGGTTAGTGGAAAGAACTTTACACAGTTCTCCTGGCAGCAGTCATCTTAAGAGCAGAAATGATATCCTCATCTCTCTCCCTGACTACACATTCTGGAGGCCCCTCACCCTCAGCTCATACGTCTTCTGGTCTAGGTGACATACCTACGGGAGGAAGCCAGAATTTTGTCCTTGGTCTCCATGCCCATCTCATGCCAAGGCTATCTTTGTATTTTCAAACAGAGAAAGGAGGTGTCAAGAAACACCCCTGTGGCCACCTAAGTGCTAAATGTATTTATTCTCTGCCTCCTTCTTATGGCAGCTTCCTCCTGATGATCAGTATTCCAGCCCTGCCTTTCCTTTCCCACTGGTCTCTTGGTGTGAACAGTTTGGACTGACTTGTCAGAAGCTGTAGCTTAAAGTTCAATGGGACCATTACTTTGTCTTTTGGTGGAAGCATTCTCTTATAGAATCCAGGACATTTTGACCTATACAGCATATAGTTGTGGAAATGGTAAGCACAGATACTTTCTTGGAACCAGTGCTTCATTAACAATATCAGAAAGGAAGCATAAATTCCTCAAATGGGTCCTTGGGAGTGATGGTGAGTGAGGCCATTTTTATTTCTACTCCTTGGTTCCCAGACGCATATATTCTAACAGTGAACACTGGCACCCACAATGGTCATCAAGTTAGTGTAATAAGTGAGTGAATATAGGTTGGCCTCCCATCTGTTCAAGGCATGACACCAAACCAGTGTCCATCAGATGGTCATATCCAGGCTTCCTAGGTCAACTGCTGCTCAGTTTAGTTCAGTCGCTCAGTCGTGTCCGACTCTTTGCAATCCCATGAAGTGCAGCATGCCAGGCATCCCTGTCCATCACCAACTCCCAAAGTCTACCCAAAGCCATGTCCATTGTGTCGGTGATGCCATCCAACCATCTCATCCTCTGTCATCCCCTTCTCCTCCTGCCCTCATCTTTCCCAGCATCAGGGTCTTTTCAAATGAGTCAGCTCTTGGCATCAAGTGGCCAAAGGAGTTTCAGCTTCAACATCAGTCCTTCCAATGAACATCTAGGACTGATCTCCTTTAGGATGGACTGGTTGGATCTCCTTGCAGTCCAAGGGACTCTCAAGAGTCTTTTCCAAAACCACAGTTCAAAAGCATCAATTCTTTGGTGCTCAGCTTTCTTTATAGTCCAATTCTCACATCCATACATGACTACTGGAAAAACCATGGCCTTGACTAGATGGACCTTTGTTGGCAAAAAATGTCTCTGCTTTTTAATATGCTGTCTAGGTTGGTCATAACTTTCCTTCCAAGGAGTAAGTGTCTATTAATTTCATGGCTGCAATCACCATCTGCAGTGATTTTGGAGCCCAGAAAAATCAAGTCAGCCACTGTTTCCACTGTTTCCCCATCTATTTCCCATGAAGTGATGGGACCGGATGCCATGATCTTCGTTTTCTGAACGTTGAGCTTTAAGCCAACTTTTTCACTCTCCTCTTTCACTTTCATCAAGAGGCTCTTTAGTTCTTCTTCACTTTCTGCCATAAGGGTGGTGTCATCTGCACATCTGAGGTTATTGATATTTCTTCTGGCAATCTTGATTCCAGCTTGTACTTCCTCCAGCCCAGCGTTTCTCATGATGTACTCTGCATATAAGTTAAACAAGCAGGGTGACAATATACAGCCTTGACGTACTCCTTTTCCTATTTGGAACCAGTCTGTTGTTCCATGTCCAGTTCTAACTGTTGCTTCCTGACCTGCATGCAGGTTTCTCAAGAGGCAGGTCAGGTGGTCTGGTATTCCCATCCCTTTCAGAATTTTCCACAGTTGATTGTGAATCACACAGTCAAAGGCTAGTTAGCATGTATTCCATTATTATGTGTCTATAGCATTGCCTAGTTTATTGTAAGATGAATTCCTTGGGGATATTATATGGGATTCTATGTCAGTGGATCAACGATTTTGTAAGCACTTTAATAAATGGTGCTAGTCAGGGTCATGTGAGCTACAGGAGTCACCAGTTATCTTAGGTGAGAGTTCACTTAAGAAGGAATCCAAGGGACTTCCCTGGTGGTCTAGTGGCTAAGACTCTGTGCTCCCAATGCCAGGGGCCTGGGTTTGATCCCTGGTCAGGGAACGGTATCCCACATGCTGCAACTAAGAGTTTGCATGCATGCCACAACTAAGACCAAATAAATACGTGTTTTTTAAAAAGAGAATTAATTCGATACAGAGGAAAACAAAACAGAGACATGGAGAGGGGAACAATTCTGATTAAATTGTTTCAGCATTTGATATGTTTAGTAGATGAAATTAGATCTCCATTGGATTTTTAGCTAAGTGATCTGATTAATAATGATAATACAAGATATTATTACTATTGAGTTTTGTTTCTGTTGCCTGCTTTCAAATGAGTTCTAATGAAGCTGTTGGTTTGCTTCCATGGTTGCCTAAGCATTCATGCTTTTGCAAAGTTAATTCAATAATCAGGGCTTATTATGCCTAAAGGGTAATTTTATATCTTCAGATTAACTTTGAATATCTGTGGTTTGATTCATGTTATGATGATTTTATAGTAGAATTCTCAGAAACATATTTCTAAGTTATTGTGGGTCTTAAAATATTTCCCAATGAGCATATCCAATACTATAGTCTATGAGAAACAGGAAGTGGGAATGCAGAGAGGCTAGGAACCACTGCAGTAAATGCCAGGCCCTGTTGTAAGTCCTTCTGCAATTGCTAAAGTTCTCATTGCAACTCTATGAGATTTCTCATTTTGATACTGAGGAAACAGGATGAGAGAAGTTAGGTAACTTGCTTTAGATCACTCAGTTAACAAGTAAAAGGACCACAGATTCAAAACATGTAGCACTGACTGTATTGGCAACAGGAATCCAGAGATGTGAGTGATCAATGCAGGCAGCAGGAATCAGAAAAGCTTCCCAAAGAAGTGTGAGCAAAACCTCTTTTTTCCTTTTCACTACTTCACAGCCTAAAGTGAAGCAGTGATCTTTAGAATTACCACTAGAATTTAGTGAAGCATCTTTAGAATTACTTGAACTACTGTAGAGATATGTGGAAATTTATTTTTGATATGTTTCTCAAGCATGCTCACACAGAAACATGATAAGATATTCTTTCATCCTTGGTTTTAAAATATTTTCCTGTCTTATGTTTCTTAATCATCATTAATATCATAGTAACACAGCTACACCTGTCCCAGACTCTTCCAGCCTGGTCTCTCTCTCTCTGTCCTGCTAAAAGAGGAGGATGTCTTGCTGAGTCTCTGCCCTTGAGCTCATGTCAGCTTTGCTGTCAACAAGTCATGTCAGACCCCCTTGTGTGAGTTTTGATAGTCTGAGGTATTTTCTTCAAAGAACCTCCCTTCAAGTAGTCCCTGATAATCACAGAAAATTTCACCTCTTCTATTTAATTCCCCACATGCCAGTTTCTAATTATATGTGCAAGGTTATTTTTAAAAATTTTTCTGAGCCCTTGATTGAAAGTATTTAAAGAACTTTCTAGGGACCATGTAAGCTCAGGGCAAAATAAAACCATGGAGCTTTCATTCTAAGTTCTGTATTCGCATCTAGTCTAGGTCAAGAATGAGTGACAGCTACAACTTTAGCACCTCTGGGGAGAGGGACTAATTCCATTTCTGGACCTAGTCAATTTGATCTTGTCTTTTGAGACTTTCTAGAAAAAGCCTCAGAGAGCCATAAAGCTTTGCTTGGAAGGTGCCATGATCATGTCGAATGAGACTAGAGTCAGGACCTAGAGTCAGGACCATCTTGGGTTTTATATGCCCTAAGAGAGAATATTTCACCTCTATTTGACTTAGTTTTCTTATAAAATTGGGATAATAGTATAGGCTCAGGAGGAATTGCTGTCAAGAGTTGGATTCATACACACAAACCATTTACCAAGCATGGTTTAAAACTCTTTACAAATGTTAAATCCCTTAATTCATGTTAAATTTTGAAAAGGAAATTATTACTATTATTACTATTCCTATTTTACACATGAGTAAGCTGAGGCTCAGAGCAGTTAAGTAACTTATCCAGCATCACACAGCTGATAAGGGGTACAATACGTTTAAGCAGTCTGATTTCAGAATCCATGCTTGCTATATAGACTGTGTCCCCCCTAACCCCCAATGTGATGATACTTAGAACTGAGGCTCTTTGGAGATGACTAGGTCATGAGGTGGAGCCCTTGGAAATGGGATTAGTGCCCTTATAGAGATCCCAGAGAGCTTCTTTTCCCTTCTACCATGCAAGGATACAATGAGAAGATGGCCATCATGACACAAACCTGCTGGTGGGTGCTTTGATCTTGAACTTCTCAGCCTCCAGAGCTTTGAGAAACAAATCTGTGTTGTTTATAAGCCATCCAGTCTATGGTACAGCATTGTAGCAACCCAAATAGACTAAGACAGTTTTAAGTTCAGACAGTCTAGTCTCTTAGTTCATGCTATTATCTGTTATGTTGCCTCAAATGTTATGTAATCTAGTTTTAAAATGTTTAATACAATGACTGTATGTTATAAGATATGAGTATGTGTGTATTGATTCTGTAGGAGGTTTAAGTAGTCATTCTGAAACAGGAAATCCAATCAGCTTTACTTATTATTAAGCCATTATTAGGCCATTAAATGAAAATAAAATAGAGCTCCAACACTTAAAATAGGCTACTTAAGGATGATTTGAGAAATTCTAGATTTTTCTGGATTGTGATATCTTTCCTTGAAATTTGCGCTGTGCTTAGTTGCTCAGTTGTGTCCAACTCTTTGGGACCCCATAGACAGCAGCAGCCCACCAGGCTTCTTTGTCATGGAGATTTTCCAGGTGTGAATACTGGATTGCGTGGGTTGCCATGCCCTCCTCCAGGGAATCTTTACAACCCAGGGATCAAACCCAGATCTCCTGTACTTTTTCAGGCAGATTCTTTACCATCTGATCCACCAGGGAAGCCCTTGAAATTTCAAACAATTGGATATATTGATGAGTAAATTGAAGAAAGTCTTCACTACTTGGTAACCACAGTTTGCATTGACTTTCTAAAGAAACACAGCATCTCATTACAGAGTTTTTTAAAAAAGATTTATTCATAGAAATACACCAAAAAGCAAATCCACACCAATAAACAATCACTGAGTCCACAA
Source organism: Bos mutus (assembly GCF_027580195.1). Classification (NCBI taxonomy): domain Eukaryota; kingdom Metazoa; phylum Chordata; class Mammalia; order Artiodactyla; family Bovidae; genus Bos; species Bos mutus. Next base: position 56,484,365 of record NC_091622.1, on the reverse strand, counting down.
CAGTTTCATAATCATAATCTCCAAAATCAGCTATTCTGATAAGCATAAGAATTCTTTGATCACAGATGAACAGTTTGTTTTTAAACAAGGGCTTTGCTGAACCTTTGATACACTAATGTTCTTATGAATCTCTCAGAGAGAGATATGGCATGCCGTGATTTTAACTTAGTGCTAGTAAGTTGCTTTGTGTCAACTTGGCTAGGCTGAACTACATTTCCCAGAAGTCCCTTCTTGCATGTTTTTGATACAGTGGGCCACAAGAGACATTCTTATGCAATACTGGAAAGGTGGAAATGGAGCAGCAACCATTTTATAGTTCTCATTCTTTGTTGCTTATCTGCTGGCTCACCTCACTGACGTGGAATGGCATCTGGGCCTGCAAGTCCTCCTCCTTCAGCTTCTCCAACTCTTGGGTGAGGTGTATGTTTGGCTCCAAGGTGACGGGCACCAGCTTGGTGCTCATGCCATAAAGGTCAGATGCACTAAGAACTAGCATAGGTTCCAGCTGTAATCATGGAATTTAGCTTATCCTTGATCTTTTCCACTTTACATCCATCTTTCTTCCTGATTTCCTGTTCTGTGGACTTAAAGATTCTACAACAAGAAGACAACTTTACAGACTTTCCTTAAATAGTTTGCATAATTACAAAAGATAAAATCCCTGTATATATACAATATATATGTAATATGTGATATACAATATAGAATGAAGGTAATATATCAGCTACTAGTTCTTCTCTGATTGTGACTATAATAGGTGCATAATCCTTATGAGAATGTTGAGAGATGAGACTAGAGAGGAGGATCTTTGAAAGGACTTGAATGATATACTAAAGCACTTGGAATTTATTATTATGTACCAAATCTGCAACATCTGCTTCTACTTCTGTTTTACTGAGTATGCCAAAGCCTTTGACTGTATGGATCACAACAAACTGTGGAAAATTCTTAAAGAGATGGGAATACCAGACCACCTGACCTGCCTCCTGAGAAATCTATATGCAGATCAAGAAGCAACAGTTAGAACTGGACAGGGAACAACAGGCTGGTTCCAAATAGGAAAGGAGTATGTCAAGCCTGTATATTGTTACCCTGCTTATTTAACTTATATGCAGAGTACATCATGAGAAACGCTGGGCTGGATGAAGCACAAGCTGGAATCAAGATTGCCAGGAGAAATATCAATAACCTCAGATATGCAGATGACACCACCCTTATAGCAGAAAGTGAAGAAGAACTAAAGAGCCTCTTGATGAAAGTGAAAGAGGAGAGTAAAAATGTTGGCTTAAAGCTCAACATTCAGAAAACTAAGATCATGGCATCTGGTCCCATCACTTCATGGCAAATAGTTGGGGAAACAATGGAAACAGGGACAAACTTTATTTTGGGGGGCTCCAAAATCACTGCAGATGGTGACTGCAGCCATGAAGTTAAAAGACACTTGCTCCTTGGAAGGAAAGTTATGACAAACCTAGATAGCATATTAAAAAGCAGAGACATTACTTTGCCAACAAAGGTCTATCTAGTCAAAGCTTAGGTTTTTCAGTAGTCACATATGGATGTGAGAGTTGGATTATAAAGAAAACTGAGCACCGAAGAATTGATGCTTTTGAATTGTGGTGTTGGAGAAGACTCTTGAGAGTCCCTTGGACTGCAAGGAGATCCAACCAGTCTATCCTAAATGAGATCAGTCCTGAATATTCATTGGAAGGACTGATGCTGAAACTGAAACTCCAAAACAGGTGAACTGGAGGCCACCTCATGAGAAGAGTTGACTCATTGGAAAAGACTCTGATGCTGGGAGGGATTGGGGGTAGGAGGAGAAGGGGACGACATAGGATGAGATGGTTGGATGGCATCACTGACTCAATGGACATGGGTTTGAGTAAACTCCAGGAGTTGGTGATAGACAGGGAAGCCTGGCATGCTGCAGTCCATGGTGTCTCAAAGAGTCAGTTATGACTGAGTGACTGAACTGAACTGAACTGAAAATGGTGCCATAGAAGGTTACAAAATTCCAGGTTCAGGAAATGATCATTATATTCTAGATCTACCTTTCAAAGGACCCTGCACAAAACATGCACTCCAGTTGGACTATAATGCCACAAAGACAGGGACTGTGCCCATCTGATTCTTGTATTTCTTAGGGCTGGCATAGTGTGTGGTGCAGACACACACCCCTGGCTTAGAGAAGTAATTAGATGTGGCCAAAGCCTGGATTTGAATCATGATTTTGAATCATGAGTCCAGGAGATTTATAAAGGATAGCAGAAAATAAACCAGAAAAACCTTCAGCTCTGTTCTCGCCATCATCTTTTTTATATTTATTCTAAATCCCTCGTGCTGTGATCAGGTCCAGAGCCTCCTGTTCTTTGTGGAAGTGGAGGGTAACTGAGTAACAATTTCCTTGTAGCATAAACATAGGTATGCTTGATGATCATTACTGAGTTGGCTTCCCTATCTCCAAAAGAAACAGTTTCTCTTTTTTAAAATTATTTTTCCCATAAATCTCTCTTGCAAACTATTTTATTATCTTCACAGCTGACCTGGATTTTCTGTCACTTCACCTCTTTTGGCTGCCAATATTTTGCCTGGAAAAGAAGCAGTTTGAGCTACAGAATCTCTAAGGGAGCAAATTCTGGTCAAATTACCTTTGGACTGACAAGAAAGGACAAGAAGTCAGTGTAAGGAAGGACTAGGAAATGCTTCCTAACTAATATTTAGATAATATTTTGGTTCTAGTCAATAAGTTAATAACAAACTACTAGATTATTGTATTAGATTTCAAAGGAATTAAAATTCAATAAAATACACAATGCTACAATTACAACAAACTGCTTTCTGAGATTTGTTGAGAAATCAAGATAATTTGGTTTTAAAATGAGACAGAAAACAACAGATGTTGAGTGTCTACCATGTACTAGAAACTTTACATATTTTAATTCTTTTAACTCTTACAAAACTATAAGAAGTAGGTTATTTGTTCCTGTGTCATAAATGAGAAGATAAAAGTTAGAAAGCCCAGGTAAATTGCTCAAATCTCATAGTTAGTGATTGGCAGAGTCAGGACCTGAACCCACATTTGTTCAACTAAAAAGGCAAGGTTCTTTGCCTGTTATCACCAAATTCGACAATATAGAAGAGATATTTAAAAAACCACCCTCACCATTTATTGAGTATGTCTTAGGCATCAGGATTTAGGCCAGATGGATTTCACATACATAAGATAAAGTTCAATTTACTCTTTTCCTTAAAGCTGTTTTCCTGTGTCTTATTATCCCCATTTCACAAATAGCAAAACTGAGACCCAGAGAATTTAAATGATCCATCTATTTTTATGTGCTTAGTAAGGGACACAGGAGGGACTCCAGGGCTCCCTGCACTATATCACTGTGCTGTCAATCATGTCAACCAGGAAAGGATGTTTCAAGTGCAAGATTAGGGGTGCCATGGGGGTTCCAACTGTGGGGAGCAGCCAGCTTTAATTAGAGTTGTAGCACTGAGACAAGGAGAAACTAGACTCCACCTCTACCAATTCGACAATTTTGCTGCTCTGAAGAAGCATAATTGATCAGAGGTAACGAAAACTAATGTTCCTACCTTGATCTTTTTTCCCCTAGAGGCCTGGAACAATTTCTTTAATCTATTAGAGTTATTTTGAATAGCAGAGGGAGTGGCGTGTTTCTCCAATTTTAATTTCAAAAGAATCACCTTGGGTACCTGACTGAAATGTGATTTCTGGGTCCTACTCCTAGAAATTCTGACTCCCCAGGTCTGGAATGGGCCTGAAGAATCTGCATCCCAAACAAAACATCCTAAACAAATATCCCAATCTTCCTGGGACTGGGAGGATGGTATTGCTGATCCAGGTTGTGTAAGTTCTGCCTCTTGAAATCTTTGTGTAGTAGTTGAGATTCTGAGCCTTCTGAAGCCCTGGCTCCAACACTACTAGCTCTGTACTGGCAAGTGAGTTACTCAACCTCACTTAGCCTCAGTTTACCTGTCTATAAGATGAGAATAATGATGATACTTACCTACTTCTCAGTGATGTGAGGACTAAATGTGAGGAATAAAGCAATGTATATAAAACATGGAATGTGTTTCTGGAACATAGTAAATCCTCAATTAATGTTCACTATTATTATGCTAATAGGAAGTTAGTTATTTAGAGAAAAAAGATTGAGTCATTCAACTAGAAATTTGTTTATGTCTTTGTGACTATGCAGTTGGGGGTTGGGGTTGGGGAGGGAATTAACTGGTTTCTGAAAAGTAATAATAATACAGGCCTTTTTGTGTCTGGGGTATATTTCTTGAATGTCCTTTTTTTTTTTTTCTTTTGCTAGTGCTGAAAATTTATCTTCAAGGTGCCCACAGTTTCTCCGGAAAGGAATTCTTTTTTCATTGATAATCACTAAGCAGATCTCTGATTGGTGGGGCACTCATTTCTCTATGGCTTTGCAAGGGCTGATTGGAAAACTTCCTTTCTTTTTGGTTTTTAAGGGAAATGATAATAGGAGAAGCAAAAGTCAGAAATTTCAGAACAAGCTTCTCTTTCCCTTCACGCATATTGGTCAGAAAGGGCAACAGCCCTTTGCCTACTCCCCTGGACTAGAGATGTAAAGACAGGAGCCAAGTAGGCTTCCATTCAGCTCCTCAGAGTTCAGGGCTGGGGCTAGACTCCCAAACACAGAATCGATGAAAACCACCAGTGGATCCTGACTTCACATTTAATGGTCATGTGCATATGGCTCTTCAAATTTCCTTGTCTGGATTCCCGTTTATCTTTCTATGTTTCTCTCCTGACATACTTCATCTTCTTTTTATGAGGTTTTTTTTTTTTTTGGTTGTTGTTGTTGTAGCCTTATTTTTTCTTTACTCTAGACTTTTCTTGTGTGTTTCACTGTCTAAACAGATTTTTTCCTACCTTTTAACCTTCACTTTGTCTTTAGATCTCTCTTGGATATTCTTTTCTTTGTGTGTGTGCTCAGTCATGTCTGACTCTTTGTAATCTCTTGGACTGTAGCCTGTCAAGCTCTTCTGTTCATGGGATTTCCCAGGCAAGAATACTAGAGTGGTTTACCATTTCCTTCTCCAGGCTTCCAGACCTAGGGGTCGAACCCAAGTCTCCTGTATTAGCAGGCAGATTCTTAACCACTGTGCCACCTGGGAAGCCCATTCTTTTCTGTGGGTTGTCTTTCACTAGGTATTGGTGATATACCATTATTAACTTTTGTATTTATTTCTTCTACAAGATCAGAAGCATCTTGAGTGAGGACTCTTGTCTATCATATTGACTTTGTACTCCTTGTTACCCCATCACAGACACAAAGTGGAGACTTATTAAATATTTCTCAGTAAATAAACAAGTTGTCTTCTAGCATATGTTGGAGTGCCTCCAATGATGAGAAACTTATTACCTCTTGAGGCTGATGGATCCATTTTTGAAATGCTATACTTATCTGAACATTCTCCCTGATCAATGAACTGAAATCAATGGTCCTGTAATTTTCCAGGAGAGAAAAATGCCACTGTTTTGGAGGCTGAGACAAACACAATGGAGTATTACTCAGCCATTAAAAAGAATACATTTGAATGAGTTCTAATGAGGTGGATGAAACTGGAGCCTATTACACAGAGTGAAGTAAGCCAGAAGGAAAAACACCAATACGGTATACTAACGCATATATATGGAATTTAGAAAGATGATAATAATAACCCTGTGTACGAGACAGCAAAAGTGACGCTGATGTATGGAACAGTCTTATGGACTCTGTGGGAGAGGGAGAGCGTGGGAAGATTTGGGAGAATGGCATTGAAACATGTAAAATATCATGTATGAAACGAGATGCCAGTCCAGGTTCAATGCACAATACTGGATGCTTGGAGCTAGTGCACTGGGACGACCCAGAGGGATGGTATGGGGAGGGAGGAGGGAGGAGGGTTCAGGATGGGGAGCACATGTATACCTGTGATGGATTCATTTTGATATTTGGCAAAACTAATACAATTATGTAAAGTTTAAAAATAAAATAAAATTAAAAAAAAACACAAACAAACAAACAAACAAAATCTCTGGTTCTGCCATCATATCATCATCTCAGAAAAGTGCTCTAGTTAATGACTCAAGTGCAAAATGAAGACTACTTTCTTGAGGAGGGGCTTCTAGATAGAGATAGAGACACAAATGCTGGAAGAGAAAAGGCGATACCTCATCAAGGATAGAAAATATTCCTGTTTTCTTATTTTACTAGTAACAGAAGCAGAAAGAATGCACATGAGGAACAAGGATGGAATGGTCTTTCAAACAGGGTGTTTCAAAGAAGAATGCTCTGTGGATGGAACAATGAAATTGGGAGTTTACTAAGAAGACTGTATTGTTCTAGCAAGTTCTGATTCATGAATGAAGACATGAGTGAAGGCGGTAACGCTCTTTCTTTCTGCCAGGAGCTACAGAGTAGCTAGTTAAGGCGGTAAGAAGATAAGAAGAAAACTAGGGCTGTGTGATGCTATAGAATTCAAAGAAAAAGATAGCAGTGTCAAAAGCAGAGAAGAGATTGAGTAAAGTGACCAACAAATTTAGGAATACAGAAATATTTTGTAACCTTACCTAGAGGATTTTGGGTGGGGGCCAGTTAGTGATAGGTTGATATCACAGACTGTATCTGCCCCAAATTCATATATTAATACCTCAATTCCAATGTGATGGTATTAGGAAGTAAGGTCTTTTGGAGGTAATTAGGTTTAGATGAGGTCATGAGGATGCAGATAGATTTGTTGTTATAGGTTGGGTAGTTAAGGGACTTTCTATCTGTCAGCTTCTATTTTTCCTGTGAAAAATAATTAGCATAATGTGTACTGTGCTTAGTCACTCAGTTGTGTCCAACTCTTTGTGACCCCAGGGACTGTAGCCCTCTGGGCTCCTTTGTCCTTGGGATAGTAAACTTCTATTGATGATTTATTGACAACAGGCATTATTTTTAAAAGTTTATATAGATTGACTCATGTTCTATTTACAATAACCTTATGAGGCAGGAAATATTATGTCTTTATTTTACCAATAAGGAACTGAGGCACAGAATTGTTAAAAAAAAATGTATCCCTGAGGTTGCATTTAGATAAATTGCTGGAACCTGAGTACGAAGCCAGACAGATTACTGTTAGAGCCCACAATCTTAACTACGAGCCACATTTAACCAAGGTTCAACCACTAAGTGTGAAGGAGACATGGGAGGGGCCAGTCATTGAATGAGTATGAAGGGAGGAGAGTTTCTCCAGAAACCGATTGGAATAATGTGATAAGATTCTAAGGGGTGTCAACTGAGACTTGGAATTACAAACTGAAGGTGCTATCAATCAACCTGTTGATGTGATTTGCTTCCGAGGATTTCAGCTATATGCAAGCACTGAGAAGAAACACTGTTGGGTTTATCTAAGGTTAGCACTTACTGGGTGTAGCAAAATGACAAAAAGACAATGGACAGTGAGGGTGGCTGTAATAATCCACAGGTAAAGAGGCTTTGGGGAATACATCTCTCTTATTAAAAAGCTCTTTCTACTATGCTAGTATTTTTTCGCTTATTGGTCTTTTCTGGCAAAGACTTTTGGTGAACAGAGCAGAGCCTTGCAATTCAGTCAAGTTCAACACGCTGGAATAGAGAATTTAGAGTACACTAGCCTCTCTGCTACATGGTAGGTATTTTGAGCTAGGATTTTGCTCTTTGTTTACTATTAATGCCATTGGTACCAGAGATTTTGTCTAAAAACAGTGTATCAGATACTTAAGTACCTTCCCACTGGCCTATCTATATATACTATCTTGGTTACAATGTCACATTATTGATTACTTTCAGATTTTTTTCATATCACTTACATTACTCCATAGTCAAAAAATAATAATTTCCTAGTAACATAAAAGACCCTAAATTAACACTTAAAATTTTACTTTACAATTTAAAAAGTTAAAATTTGCATCTGAGACAAGTTAAAAGGAAAGTCAATATAAAATTGTATAGATATCATAATGACTCATCCCAGCAAAATTTTATTAATTAAGACAGGTAATAGGACAGCTCTGAATAATCTTCAGAGTTGATTGGACTTATTATCAATACTCCATGAAAAACTTTCTTTTATGATGATTTGGTTGGACTTAAATTGTGTACAAAATTCTGAATCACAAAATTTTGACATAGCTTAAGCAATAATGAGATGGATCATTAGAAGTAATTTTACCTCGAATGTATTAATGCAATGTGTGGACCTTAATTCCAAAGGCAATAGAATTAGTTGTTAAAAATATAGAATCTTGGGCCCCATTCCAAATCTACTGAATCAGAATCTGCATTTTAATAAGATCCTCAGGGAATCTGAATGCACATTACAATTTGAGATGCTCTGGTCTGGGTTATCATTTAGTAATTAGTATTGTGATGGATTGAAATGTGAACTTGTATGAAACACCCACTGGTTTTTATGTTTTTGGTGTAGAGATGGTCTGACCACATGTGAATCCTGACATGTTTTAGGTAAAAAGGTAGTTTGAGAGAAAAATGGTGAGAATAAGAACTGGGGTCTCATTTTATTTTAGATTTGATGTGATGGTCTCATTAGCAAAAGCATGCATTTACAATTCTTATATCCATTTTCTCTGCTCTTCTTTGTAGTCTTTGGCTTTTCTCTTTCCTTCTACAATTTTCCATATTCCTCAATTTTAAAATCCCTGATTTGCAAAGGCAATAGTTTCTAGGTTCTCAGCAGTCAAGTATTTATTGGGCATAAATGAGTTAATCCAAGAAACATATGAAGTTGACATGATTCTGATGGTTCAGGAAATTTTAAAAATCATCATGAAAAAGTGAAAGTGAAAGTGTTAGTCACTTAGTATGTCTGACTCTTTGCGACCCCAGGGACTGTAGCCTGCCAAGCTCTTCTGTCCATGGAATTCTCCAGGCAAGAATACTGGAGTATGGTGCCATTCCCTTCTCTAGGGATCTTCTCAATCTAGGGATGAAACCCTGTTCTCCTGCATTGCAGGCAGATTCTTTACTGTCTGAGCCACCTATGGGGCTCTACATATTAGAATGGTTGATAGGAGTTTTTTAGGACATGGCAGATGTTGACTCACAGTAATTAATGTGATTAACCTTCAGCCAAGGTATGTTCAAAACATAGAGGTGAATCTGAGTCATTAGCTTTTGGTTCTGAAGCTGTGAAGAATTATGGCCTTTGCTCTGTCCATGCTCTTCCAAACAAAGATCACCTCATTTATGGCATTTATTGCTTCTAAGTATTTTCTTCTTCATGTTTATTTTTCAAAAGTATAAAATGCCAAGGTAAGTGACCAAAAGAGAGCAGCTATTCAGTATGTGGCAATGACAACAGAGCTAAGGTTTTCTTCTTGTCAAATATTTCTATTGAGAATTCTTTTGTTTCTTCCTTTCTCTGCTTTCTTCTCAGAGTGAAGATAATAAATGAGAGGTCAGAGCACCAGGGCAGACAATGGAAGGTCTCCAAACAGGCAAGGCTGTTTCTGTCTCTTCCTGTGTGATTTCCCTCTCATCTTTAGGATGCAAGTAGATGCTTTTAGATAGACAACTCCCCGTGGAGTAAAAGGGAGACTGCTTTATCGTCCAGTTGTGCCAGATATTAAAGTCAACTGCCATGACTTGAATTAATGTTAAATGTTTGAGAGAATGAATTAAAGCTAGGTGCATTTGTGAATATAAACAGAATGTTAAATTTTAACATTACTTATTATATATATTTACTTATATATATGTATATATGTTTATTTTATGTATTACTAACCTGGCAAGGACAAATCATTCACTCTAATGATAGTAATAATTTTTGAGGACTATAACATGCATTATCTCATTTAATCTTCAGGATAGCCCATATGAAAGTGCTAATATTATAATTCTCCTTATTCAGATGAGGGAACCAAGAAAAAAGAGATGTTAGGAAGCTTGCTCAAGTTCATGTAGCTGATCGGTGGCATAACTGGGATTCATCTCCCTCTCCTACTGCAAATCTGTTGATTACAATGGAATATGAAGACATTAACTTATGATTTTTCCATTCTTTGCAATTATACCTTCTCATACACCTCATGGCTTAGTTTCACTGAGTTAGGCTGTGGTCCATGTGATTAGATTGACTAGTTTTCTGTGATTATGGTTTGCGTGTCTGCCTTTTGATGCCTCTCACAACACCTACCATCTTACTTGGGTTTCTCTTACCTTGGACATGGGGTATCTCTTCACAGCTGCTCCAGCAAAGTGCACCCGCTGCTCCTTACCTTGGATGAGGGGTATCTCCTCACAGCTGCCCCTCCCGACCTGGAACGTGGAGTAGCTCCTCTCGGCCCTCCTGCACCCGCACAGCCACCGCTCCTTGTGGGGTAGCTTCTCCCGGCTGCTGCCCCTGGCCTCGGGCGTGGGGTAGCTCCTCTTGGCCGCCACCCCTGACCTCGGGCGAGGGGTAGCTCCTCTCAGCCACACTTCCATAATCACAGAAAACTAGTCAATCTAATCACACGGACTACAGCCTTCTCTACTCAATGAAACTAAGCCATGTCGTGTGGGGCCACCCAAGATGGGCAGGCCATGGTGGAGAGGTCTGACAGAATGTGGTCCACTGGAGAAGGGAATGGCAAACCACTTCAGTATTCTTGCCTTGAGAACCCCATGAACAGTATGAAAAGGCAAAATGATAGGATACTGAAAGAGGAACTCCCCAGCTCAGTAGGTGCCCAATATGCTACTGGAGATCAGTGGAGAAATAACTCCAGAAAGAATGAAGGGATTGAACCAAAGCAAAAACAATACCCAGTTCCGGATGTGACTGGTGATAGAAGAAAGGTCCGTTGCTGTAAAGAGCAATATTGTATAAGAACCTGGAATGTTAGGTCCATGAATCAAGGCAAATTGGAAGTAGTCAAACAGGACATGGCAAGAGTGAATGTCAACATTCTAGGAATCAGTGAACTAAAATGGACTGGAATGGGTGAATTCCATTATGGAATGGAGAATGGAACCATTATATCTACTACTGTGGGTAGGAATTCCTTAGAAGAAATGGAGTAGCCATCATGGTCAACGAAAGAGTCCAAAATGCAGTACTTGGATGCAATCTCAAAAACAACAGAATGATCTAGTTCGTTTCCAAAGCAAACCATTCAATATCACAGTAATCCAAGTCTATGCCCCAACCAGTAACGCTGAAGAAGCTGAAGTTGAATGGTTCTATGAAGACCTACAAGACCTTTTAGAACTAACACCCCCAAAAGATGTCCTTTTCATTATAGGGAACTGGAATGCAAAAGTAGGAAGTCAAGAAACACCTGGGGTAACAGGCAAATTTGGCTTTGGAATATGGAATGAAGCAGGGCAAAGGCTAATAGAGTTTTGCCAAGAGAATGCACTGGTCATAGCAAACACCCTTTTCCAACAACACAAGAGAAGACTCTATACATGGACCTCACCAGATGGTCAACACTGAAATCAGATTGATTATGTTCTTTGCAGCCAAAGATGGAGAATTCTGCTCTATACAGTCAAAAAAAAACAAGACTGGGAGCTGACTGTGGCTCAGATTATGAAGTCCTTATTGCCAAATTCAGACTTAAATTGAAGAAAGTAGGGAAAACCACTAGACCATTCAGGTATGACCTAAATCAAATCCCTTATGGTTATACAGTGGAGTGAGAAAAAGATTTAAGGGACTAGATATGATAGAGGGCCTGATGAACTATGGACAGAGAGGTTCATGACATTATACAGGAGACAGGGATCAAGATCATCCCAAAGAAAAAGAAACGCAAAAAAGCAAAATGGGTTCAGGAGGCCTTACAAATAGCTGTGAAAAGAAAAGAAGTGAAAAGCAAAGGAGAAAAGGAAAGATATAAGCATCTGAATGCAGAGTTCCAAAGAATAGCAAGGAGAGATAAAAAAGCCTTCTTCAGTGATCAATGCAAAGAAATAGAGGAAAACAACAGAATGGGAAAGACTAGAGATCTCTTCAAGAAAATTAGAGATACAAAGGGAATATTTCATGCAAAGATGGGCTCGATAAAGGAGAGAAATGGTATGGACCTAACAGAAGCAGAAGATATTAAGAAGAGGTGGCAAGAATACACAGAAGAACTGTACAAAAAAGATCTTCACGATCAAGATAATCATGATGGTGTGATCACTGACCTAGAGCCAGACATCCTGGAATGTGAAGTCAAGTGGGCCTTAGAAAGCATCACTAGGAACAAAGCTAGTGGAGGTGATGGAATTCCAGTTGAGCTATTTCAAATCCTGGAAGATGATGTTGTGAAAGTGCTGCACTCAATATGCCAGAAAATCTGGAAAACTCAGCAGTGGCCACAGGACTGGAAAAGGTCAGTTTTCATTCCAATCACAAAGAAAAGCAATGCCAAAGAATGCTTAAACTACTGCACAATTGGACTCATCTCACAGGCTAGTAAAGTAGTGCTCAAAATTCTCCAAGCCAGGCTTCAGCAATACGTGAACCATGAACTTCCAGATGTTCAAGCTGGTTTTAGAAAAGGCAGAGGAACCAGAGATCAAATTGCCAACATCCGCTGGATCATGGAAAAAGCAAGAGAGTTCCATAAAAACATCTATGTCTGCTTTATTGACTATGCCAAAGCCTTTGACTATGTGGATCACAATAAACTGTAGAAAATTCTGAAAGAGATGGGAATACCAGACCACCTGACCTACCTCCTGAGAAATCTGTATGCAGATCAAGAAGCAACAGTTAGAACTGGACATGGAACAACAGACTGGTTCCAAATAGGAAAAGGAGTATGTCAAGGCCGTATATTGTGACTCTGCTTATTTAACTTATATGCAGAGTACATCATGAGAAATGCTGGGCTAGATGAAGCACAAGCTGGAATCACGATTGCTGGGAGAAATATCAATAACCTCAGATATGCAGGTGACACCACCCTTATGGCAGAAAGTGAAGAGGAACTAAAAAGCCTCTTGATGAAAGTGAAAGAGGAGAGTGAAAAAGTTGGCTTAAAGCTCAACATTCAGAAAACTAAGATCATGGCATCTGGTCCCATCACTTCATGGGAAATAGATGGGGAAAGAGTGGGAACAGTGTCAGACTTTATTTTGGGGGCTCCAAAATCACTGCAGATGGTGATTGCAGCAATGAAATAAAAAGACACTTACTCCTTGGAAGGAAAGTTATGTCCAACCTAGATAGCATAGTGAAAAGCAGAGACATTACTTTGCCAACAAAGTTCCGTCTAGTCAAGGCTATGGTTTTTCCAGTGGTCATGTATGATTGTGAGAGTTGGACTGTCAAGAAAACTGAGCACCGAAGAATTGATGATTTTGAACTGTTGTGTTGGAGAAGACTCTTGAGAGTCCCTTGGACTGCAAGGAGATCCAACCAGTCCATTTTAAAGGAGATCAGTCCTGGGTGTTCTTTGGAAGGAATGATGCTAAAGCTGAAACTCCAATACTTTGGCCACCTCATGTGAAGAGTTGACTCACTGAAAAAGACTCTGATGCTGGGCGGGATTGGGGGCAGGAGGAGAAGGGGACAACAGAGGATGAGATGGCTGGATGGCATCACCGACTCAATGGACATGAGTTTGAGTGAGCTCCAGGAGTTGGTGATGGACTGTGAGGTCTGGTGTGCTGCAACTCATGGGGTCACAAAGAGTCTGAACTGACTGAGCGACTTAACTGAACTGATACACCTCATAAAGCCCTTTACTATGTTATAAAAAGCTTCCAAGTCATGCTCCTCTTAATCTATAAATAAATTTGAGAATACGTTAGTAATTATAAGCTGGAGTCACATCTCTTTCTGATGGCCACAGACAAGATATTGATTTAGAATACATTATTATCCCCTCAGCTCGTAAAGTGTGCAAATTAAAATCAAAATTGGTTGTGAAGAGAATCCCTGAAAGAGACTTCTAATGTCTCTTAATATTCAAATATCATTAAACTGAGAAAAGCAAACAAGCAAAGACTCCCTTTGGCAATGTTATTACTTCTAACTCCTCAGAGGCTTCACTCTTTGGTCCACATCAACTGTCTCCAGCCACATGGAAGGAAATGGCTAAATAAATCAGTAGGCTGTTATGTGAGCTACATCAGTAATTTAATTTTGGAGATCTTGCCCCAATAATTATTTTCTTTCTATTCTGTATCTTCAGCCTTCCTCTATTGGTATTTAAGTGTTGCACATTAGCATTTAAATATGCCACATATCTTCTATCTTAAATAATAATGATAATAATAAGCCATCCATATATTTCTCTGCTGCTGCTGCTAAGTCGCTTCAGTCGTGTCTGACTCTGTGCGACCCCATAGACGGCAGCCCATGAGGCTCCCCCATCCCTGGGATTCTCCAGGTAAGAACATATTTCTCTAACTATGTCTATTCTCTTCCCTTTGCAACCAGGCTTTTCCAAAGAGTTGCTGAAAAGTTACAATTTCTTTTCCTCTCTTCACTCCCCAACCCACTCCAATCTCTCCCCAGTGCTTTAACAAACCAACATTTTCCAAGAACACTAATGACCTATCTTTCAGATTTATTCAGAAAAAGATTAATTCTCAATCTACTTGAACTCAGAGAAGCATTTGGTATGGCTGATCACAAACTCCTCTGGAAACCATGTCCTCCCTTTGTTTCACAGAAACACAGGATCCTGGTTTTTCTCCCACATCTCATCTCTGCACAATCAGCTTCTAGATTCTCCTCTGCCTGCTCCTTTTTTTGGAGTATTTCTCAGGGCTCCATCCTCTTCTCTTTCACTTTACTTTCTCTCTTCAGGTAATCTTATTCACTCTTTTTAGCTTCAATTTAATCACTCAAATACTGTCAATAATAATAACATTTTTTGGATGGTTACACTGTGCCATGAACTGTACTAAGTTCTTCATGTAATGTACCTGATTTATTCCTCATAACAACTATTACACTCTTACATGTTTAACACCATCCTGTGCCAGCTATATCATAACTCTCAGAGATGCTCATACACACATGTGCCAGAAAGGTCCTTTGACTCTCTTGAAGGCACAACAGAGGTAAAATGTTCAATATGGTATTCTTCATCTTTCCCACTCTACTCCATCTAAAATATATTCTCCCAAAATTGTTCCCTAAATCAGTTCATGGTATTGCCAACCACCAATTAATTGCTTAAAACAGAAACCTGAGTCAAGCTTTCTTGCCACTTATGCTTGATCACTCTGTTTAGCCACTAAATCCTATTTATTTTATTTCCTAAATATCTTTCTAATATACCACTTCTCTTGGTTTCCATTATTTACTCCATGGGTTCTTAACCTCCACAACACTGACATTTTGGGTCAGATAATTCTTTGTTATGATTGCCTTGTGCATTGTAGGATGTTGAGTAGCATCCCTGTTCTCTACCATGCAGATGTCAATGAAGCCCTTCCACCCTCCCTCCAGAGTTGTGACAATTAGAAATGCTTCTAGATATTAACAAATGTCCCCAATTGAGAACCATGGCTTTAGTCCCAGTTAATATTATCTACCTCTGTATTTAATGCAACAGACTTAATTTGTTCTTCCCTGGTGGACTTCCCTGGTGGCTCAGATGGTAAAGTGTCTGTCTGCAATGCTGGAGACCTGGGTTTGATCCCTGAGTTGGAAAGACTCCCCTGGAGAAGGAAATGGCAACCCGCTCCAGTACTCTTGGCTGGAAAACCCCATGGACAGAGGAGCCTGGTAGGCTACAGTCCATGGGGTCACAAGAAGTCGGACATGACTGAGAGATTTCACTTTCACTTTCTCTTTAATTTGTTCTAAATGGTGAAAGATGCAAATGTCACAACAATTTTTAAAAACTTTATTTAGTTTCTCCATGCTTTTAGAATAAAAGTTTAGAGTTCTTTAAAAGCATTCCCAAGTTTTTAAAAAACAGATATATTGAGATATAATTTATATATAAAGATTGTACATATATAATGTCTATAATTTGATGAGTTTGTGCATGTATATACCCATGAACCAACAACACAATCAAAAGTAATAAATATATTCATCACCTCTGAAAGTTTCTCATATGCCCCACTTTCTTTCTTTGTGGTAATAACGCCTAACAAGATCTATTTTCTAAATTTTTAAAAAATGCATAACACAGTATTGTTAACCACAGGTACTATTTTGTACGGTAGAATTCTATAACTTATCCATCTTGAATAACTGAAAATTTGTGCCCATTGAACAACAACTCCCCACTGACACCCTCCACTCCCCCTTCCCCAGAACTTGACAACCACCATTCTAGTGCCTACTTCTATCAGTTTGACTATTTTAGATGTCTTGTATAAGTGGAATCATGAATATTTGTCCTTCAGTGACTGAATCATTTCACTGAGCATAATGTCCTGCAGGTTTATCCATGTTGTGCCTATGACAGGATTTCCTTCTTTATGTATTCGTTCGTCAATAGACACTTAGACTGTTTCCTTGGCTACTGTGAAAAATGCTGGAATAAACTTGTAGTTTATTTTTAATTTTCTAATTTATTATAATAGTTCTATTTTTAGTTTTTTTTTTTAAAAGAAACTCCATCCTGTTTTTCATAGTGCTGCAACATTTACATTCCCACCAACAGTGTACAAGAATTCTAAGTTTTCTACATCTGCACTGACATTTATTAATTTGTTTTTTGAGAATTGCTTTCTTTCATAGCTCAGTCAGTAAAGAATATGCTTGCAATGCAAGAGACTAGGGTTTGATTCTGGCGTCAGGAAGATCCCCTGGAGAAGGAAATGGCAACCCATTTCAGTATTCTTGCCTGGGAAATCCCATGGACAGAGGAGCCTGGCAGGCTACAGTCCATGGGGTCGCAAGAGTCAGACAGGACTGAGTGACTTTCACTTCACTTCACTTCCTTTTAAAAATAATTGAAATATATTTGACACATAACACTGTGAAAACTTAAGGTGTACAACATGCCAATTTGTTACATTTATATGAGGTGATATCTCATTGTGGTTTTGATTTCTTTGATGATAGTGATGTTGAGCACGTTTTCATATATCTGTTGGCCACTTGTATGTCTTTGAAGAAATGTCTATTCAAGTCCTTTCCCCATTTAAAAAACTGGGTTACATATATTTTTTTGCTGTTGATCTATAAGACTCCCTTATATATTTTGAACATTAACCACTTATCATATATATGATCTGCAAGTATTTTGTCCCATTCCACAGGTTGTCCTTTAATTCTGTTGACAGTTTTCTTTGCTGTGCAGAGCTTTTTAGTTTGATGCAGTACTGTTTGTTTATTTTAACTTTTATTGTTTGTGTTTTTGGTTTCATAAGCAAGAAACCATGGCAAGACCTTGTTTCCTTTTAGAAATTTTACAGTTTCAAGGCTTACATTTATGCTTTTAATACATTTTGAGTTTATTTTTATGTATAGTGTAAGATAAGGGTCTAATTTCATTCTGTTGTGTGTGGATATTCAGTTTGCCCCATGCTACTGTTGCACAGACTATCTTTTTCCCATTGTGTGTTCTTGGAACCTTCGCTAAAGAACAGCTGACTGCTTATACATGGGTTTATTACTGGACTTTCTATTCTATTCCATTGATCTATATGTCTGCCTTTATGCCAGTAAAACACTGTTTTAATTACTTCAAGTGATCTACAGATTCAATATTAAACCCATCAAAATCCCAATGATATTTTTTATAGAAATATTAAAAAAGTCCTAAAATTCAAATGGAACCATAAACGGCCTCCAAGAGCCAAAACAATCTTAAGAAAGAAGAACAAAGCTGGAGGCATTACATTTTTTAATTTCAAAATATAAATCTACAGTAATTAAAAAAAGCATTCCCAAGTTTTGACTCTTACTTACTCTTCAGTTTCCTTTTGGGCTATATTGGATTTCCTCATAAAGCATTTCCTCAAAATACCAATTCTCTGTACTTGGGCTTTTCACAACTTTTTTTTTTTTTTTTTTAATGGAATGCTTTCATTTTCTCTTCTCCCTTTGACCAGTCAATTGCCCATCATCCTTCAAGTCTCAGCTGAAATGTTACTTCCTTAAAGAGATCCTGTTTAACCAGTACTGATATTCCTCTCTACCAGACTAGATTCATAACTCATGCTGCTGCTGCTGCTGCTGCTGCTGCTAAGTCGCTTCAGTCGTGTCTGACTCTGTGCGACCCCACAGACGGCAGCGCACCAGGCTCCCCCCGTCTCTGGGATTCTCCAGCCTTCTCCGATAAGTCATGCTACCCAAACTATATGCTTCTGTAACATATTGTACTTACTCTTTTACAATTTTTTTTTGGGGGGGATATAATCATCTATTCAATGTTTTTTTTGTTTTTTTCTTGTAAAGTTGAACTATCTATGAGGGATGATTTCCATATCCATCTCACCCTTCATTGTCTACTTAGTACATGCTACAATGCAGGGCACTAGTACAAATTCAGTATTTGTTGACTGAATGCTTTGGAAACTCTGTTGGAAGGAAACATAGTATCTTGTAGCCTATCAGGAAATTCAGAGATGTCTCATTAGCTACAAGAAGTAGAAACTATAAACTCAGGGACCAAAGTCACATTTTCTATTAATATCTGCTGATATCAAATCAGACTCCATACGGATTTCATTACTGGCTTATCTAATAGAAAGAAATAAGTTCTACTAAACCCTAAGTTTTCTGTAGTGAGAAGGAAACATTAGTGAACAATTCAGTGGCCCCATATCCTGAAACTAATGAGGAAGAAGAACAGTGAGACGTAGGCCCTTGTTTCTATGGCTACTTCTTTGGTTTTCTCTTTCTCATATTGAAAGAGATATGAGGACTTGGAGAACTTTTAAAATTCTGAGCACCTCATAGGCGCTCTTCCACTGAGCGTCAGTGTTTGGTTCCAAGGAAGCAAGGCCAAGAACTCTTATAATCTCCAAATGCTGACAGGGCCACCACTGAAAGTCAGCCAACACAGACTGACATTTTTTTTTATTGAAGAGACACCATAGGAAATGCTCATCAGTGAAAGAACTAAAACCAACTTGATTTGTTTGATGGCCCTACAGAGACAAAGTTTTACTTATTTTTTAAACAGAACTAGAAATGGTTTCTTAAATTTTCAGTTTTACTGTAAGCCTTGCTGCCAGGCATAGGAAATTGTATGCACTGAGCATGTACGGTGGAGCAGCTGCATGTGTGCTGAGACACATTCAGAGAGGAAAAAGTGGGCAAATTATACAGGGGCATATGGGCTTTGGTAACAGACTAAGCCAACTGTCCCCACATCTCAAGAGTGAGACACAGCTTATATTTTGGAATGGCTGAAATCATACTTACTTTTTGTGGATGTAGATGAACTCTCAAGTGTGATACATCAGGCAGCAAAGGCTGTCACTTGGAGCAACACTGCTTTATTTTAGGAAAGCTAAGCCAAGGGAAACCCATAATTTTCTAAGGAAGAGATTTTGTAATCATCTTTAAACTTTCAGATGCTAATTCCTATCTTATTTCTATAACCACCCGCTCTAGAGCATGTTTAATGAAAATAAGAGATGATGGCTGTCATATTGTAAGTGAGTTAAATTTTATCTGCACTGAAAATCACTGAGAAATAATCTCTAATTATAAAGCTGGGAAACAGAACATTTCAGCACATGTGCTTTGAAGGAGCAGGCTCCCAGTTCTCACCACTAGAGTTGTCTTGAAAATTACTCACATCTGCTAAAGGGGAAAAGACTGAACTTCTTCATCCTTCATCAGTGTTTTTTAAAAAATCTAAATATTTTGCAATTTTGATGCGATTTGGCCTGAAGACCTATTTTTTTCTATGTTGGTGATTAAAGACATTTTATTTTTCATGAAAAAGTCTTTGATTTGTGTAATATTGAATGTAGAAATTATATAGCATGCCATACATAATTTTGCTAGTGCTAAATGAATGCTATATGCCAGGTGTCGTGCTAAATGCCTCACATGCTAGCAGCCTTATGTTTATTTCCCAGTGAAGATAATGATAAAGTGGCAAAAACTCCACATGGGTTTAACTCTTATAAAAGGTTTACAAAAGATTCAAAAGTCTACTTCAAATCTTTAGATACCAGCAAAAGGATAAAGAAAAGAACTTAACAAATGCTTTTATCTGTTATATAGCTTCTTTTAATATTTTAAAGTATTGGGTTTTTATAACTTGGAAAATGTGATGATATTTATCATTTATTTTTGTACTTAAATAACAAGTCATGTTTAATCTAAATCAAATCATTAAGCTATGTATGTTATATATTGCTATGCACTGAGATATGTAAGGGAGGTTTCCATACAGAACTAAACTCATAATTCATTTAGCTTTTCTTCCCTTTCAACTCAGTAGTCCACTTTCAAAACTGTGATTAAAAAGGAGACAACATATAGCAAAAAAAAAAAAAAAAAAAGGGATTCCTGAAAACGTCATAAAGAACTGGGACATATTAGACAGTTAATGGTCTTTTTTGGATTGCTGCTCACATTTTGAAACTGCATTTTCTCTCTCAGCTTTCAAAGCCATAGTAAAAAAAAAAAAAAAAAAAAAGTTCCTATAAACATTAAAAGCCCCCTTAGGAACTAAATGGACAACTGATCATGTACACCATGTGGGTAAATCTTTTGAGACTGGGCATTTTTATCCTCCAATTGCACATAACTTTGTGCTGGAATTTATGGTAAACTTACAAGAAGATCATGGCATCTGGTCCCATCACTTCATGGGAAATAGATGGAGAAACAGTGGAAACAGTGTCAGACTTTATTTTTTGGGGCTCCAAAATCACTGCAGATGATGACTGCAGCCATGAAATTAAAAGACGGTTGAAGGAAAGTTATGACCAACATAGATAGCATATTCAAAAGCAGAGACATTACTTTGCCAACAAAGGTCCATCTAGTCAAGGCTATGGTTTTTCCAGTGGTCACGTATGGATGTGAGAGTTGGACTGGGAAGAAGGCTGAGTGCCGAAGAATTGATGCTTTTGAACTGTGGTGTTGGAGAAGACTCTTGAGAGTCCCCTGGACTGCAAGGAGATCCAACCAGTCCATTCTGAAGGAGATTAGCCCTGGGATTTCTTTGGAAGGAATGATGCTCAAGCTGAAACTCCAGTACTTTGGCCACCTCATGCGAAGAGTTGACTCACTGGAAAAGACTCTGATGCTGGGAGGGATTGGGGGCAGGAGGAGAAGGGGAAAACAGAGGATGAGATGGCTGGATGGCATCACTGACTCAATGGACGTGAGTCTGGGTGAACTCCAGGAGTTGGTGATGGACAGGGAGGCCTAGTGTGCTGTGATTCATGGGGTTGCAAAGAGTCAGACACAACTGAATGACTGAACTGAACTGAACTGAACAAGGTGTTCTGATCTTAATGGAAATGTTTAAAATTCTCACTCAATTTCATAAAAGATCTGCCCATAAACTTCAAGAATCCTAAACCACCTCAGGTCTCACTAAATGAAAATACATTTATAA
The DNA here is from genome assembly GCF_027580195.1 of Bos mutus. Taxonomy (NCBI): domain Eukaryota; kingdom Metazoa; phylum Chordata; class Mammalia; order Artiodactyla; family Bovidae; genus Bos; species Bos mutus. Next base: position 56,462,854 of record NC_091622.1, on the reverse strand, counting down.
CATATACCTCTGTGAAGGGGAGAATTAACCAAATCAACTCTTATGAGACTCTATTAAGTCTTTTTGAATTGTTGTAAAAGGTATTAGTGGAACATTGATTAGTAACTAAAAGCCAAAATAGACCTAGTTGATCTAGGGACCAAAAAATCCTGAAAAATGTTGATCTTATTATTTCTGTTTTTCAGCCATATCCTTAAAGTGAAGTCGCTCAGTCGTGTCCGACTTTTAGCGACCTCATGGACTATAGCCCACCAGGCCCTCCGTCCATGGGATTTTCCAGGCAAGAGTACTGGAGTGGGGTGCCATTGCCTTCTCCATTAACAGCGGCTAGGCATATTATATTTACTTGGAGCTGGTATACTTGGTGACAGCCTTAGTGCCCTTGGACATGGTGTGCTTGGCCAGTTCCCCAGGTAGCAGCAAGCGCAAGGCGGTCTGGATCTCCCTGGATGTGATAGTTGAGCACTTGTAATACGCCAGGTGCGATGCCTCGCCAGCAATGCGCTCGAAAATGTCGTTGACGAAGGAGTTCATGATTTCCATGGCCTTGGATGAGATGCCGGTGTCGGGATGGACTTGCTTCAGCACCTTGTAATGTACACGGAGTAGCTCTCCTTGCGGCTGCGCTTGCACTTCTTGCTGTCCTTCTTCTGGGCCTTGGTCACAGCTTTTTTAGAGCCCTTTTTAGGGGCAGGAGCAGACTTAGCTGGTTCAGGCATGTCTATAAAGACAACACTGGGTCAGACCAATTCATCAACAACTCAACTGAGCAGCTGACATTCTACCTTAGAGCAAGAAAACCCCATCCATTGATCACTCCAACATTACTGAAATACACTAAATTACTCTCATTTTTTTAAGCACAGAACATCAAATCTTTTATACTAAGAAAGAATACCTCTTAGCTGAAATTTCATGGCTGAATGTTAATTAATTTTGTGCATTTTTTAGTGAAATAACATTGCCTCTTAATATAATTCAATGTCTTCTGGCTTTTATAAGGTCGCCTGTATCCTACAACTTTTGAACTGGGATGTCTATTTCATATTGAAATGATATGTTTACTATTCTGCTGGGGCCCTGCAAGGGATGGAAAGGAAATCTACACACCATTCTAATGCAGGCCGCCTGTAAGAAGCCATTGTAACTGACAATCACATTCCATTGTATGTTTTCATGAAGTCACTTGATCAGAAATATGTCTCATCATTCACTGACCATTTCAGCCTGTCTTTTCCGGATGAACTCTGGGCCACTCAACTGTGAACAACATTTAATTAAAGCCTCAATTTTCTATCGAAATGACAGGATCTTATACATATATTTGTCAAATTGATTAGTATGTGAAAATGAAGATTGACTATAAGTCTGGAATCTCTATTACAGTTATCTAATTAAAAAAAATGCCCATTCCTTCCACTTAGAATACTAGGTCCTTAAAAATCCTACAACAGGAATTTCTATGATATTTTTCAATGTCAGTCAATAATCTATTAAGTACCCTTGGTGTGACTATGTTTATTGTATAATAAATTTCAGTATTTTTATCTTAAATGAGAAAATAAAGTCAAGAATTTTTTTAATCACACAGTTTTCTTTTTAATTAGAAAACTGAAACTATTCTATCTGAACTCTTTCAACTCCCAACTCATTTGACTTCTGATTTTGCTGTTTTCAGGGTTTTGTTTTTGTTCTTTGATGCTCAAAGCTGGTCTGAAGACCAGATGCCTCTTTTACCTGAAGCTTGTGAGGAATACAATCTATCTATCTGATAATGAGTTGATAAACACAATATACAAGAAACCTATAATCTCAAAAGCAAAACAAGCAAGCAATATGAATAAAAATGGGCAAAGGTCCTGAATAGACATTTTTCCAAAGAAGGCATGTGAATTGCCAACAGATACATGAAAAATGTTCAACATTACTAAACATCAGGGAAATGCAAACCAAAACTACAATGACAAATCATCTCACAAGTAAATAAAACCTTGTACACTACTAGGGGAAATGTAGAAATGTAAATTGCTACAGCTACTATGGAAAACATCATGGAGCTTCTCAAAAAGTTAAAAATAAAGCTATCATATGATTCCACAATTCCATTTCTGAGAATATATCCATAGGAAAAGAAATATCTGAAAGGATACCTGCACCCCTATGTTCACTGCAGCATTAGTCACAGTAGCCAGGACATGGAAACAACCTAAGTATCTACCAATGGATGTATGGATAATGAAGTTGTGTTATATATTTGCATACAATGGAATATTTTTCAGCATTTAAAAAGAAGATCCTGCCATTTAAGAGAACACAGATGGACCTTAAGGGCGTTATGCTAAAGGAAATAAGTCACACAGAGAAAGACAAATACTGTGTGATCTAACTGGTATGTGGAACATAAAAAAATGCCAAATTTATAAAAACGGAGTGGAATGGTGATTGTCAGGGGCTGGGTGGAGGGTGGAGGAAATGGGGAGATGTTGCTCAGAGTGTACAAACTTCCAGTAAGAAAATGACTAAGTTCTGGGGATCTAATGTACACATGGTAACCATAGATAATAGTACTGTATTATATACCTGAAAGAGAGTAACCCTTAAATGTTCTCAATACACACATGCATACGGAGGTAATTATATGAGGTGATGAAGGTATGAACTAACTGAATCATAGTAATCATTTCACAATAAACAGGTGTGTCAGATCAGCACATTATATGCCATAAACTTTTATACAATGTTATACATGAATTATATCTCAATAAAGCTGAAAAAAATTAAAGAAAAAAAGAAATATCATATCTCAGGTCTCACCTCAGATCTATTGAATCAGAATCTGCATTTTAACATGATTCCTAGATGGCTGGTAAATTTGAAGGGCACTGATTCATACTGTAGCATGTAATTAGAGATTTAAAACACAACTTCCTTAAATAAGGGTTATTAAGATATAACTATTACATTATTGGGCTTCCTTGGTGGCTCAGATGGTAAAGCATCTGCCTGCAATGTGGGAGACCTGGGTTCGATCCTTGGGTCGGGAAGATCCCCTGGAGAAGGAAATGGCAGTATTCTTGCCATTTGGCAGAAGGAAATTCCAGTACTCTTGCCTGGAAAATTCCATGGACAGAGGAGCCTGGCAGGCTACATTATTAAACTATTAAGTAAATAGTTATTTATTGCTATTAATTATTGATCTATAAATAGACTGAAGCTTCTGTTTTACTGGTAAGTATCATTCATGTGACAACAAGATGGTTCATTAAGGATTAAGAAATATAAGACATTTTTACATACTACTAAATAACTGGCTTGAATTATAGCTATTGTTGTGATTAAATATTTTAGAGAAATGCATAAATTTATCATTTGGATAACTATTATAAGATAATAAATGCTTTGCATATTAAATGTTAGATCTCATCATCTTTTCTCTGGTATACGGGCATGGTGGTTGTCATTATCCAATCTTAGTGAAGATAAGAGGTCAAAGAATTTAAGCCACTTACCCAATACTGTATAGTGTGGTGTGTTGGTTGTGTCTCTTCATTCACTAGTGATAGATGCATAAACATAACTGAAAATTCTTGAATGTCTGGATCTAGCAGGTATGAGGGATACTGGGCTCAAGATATATCTTACCAGCTTAACACCCTCTGTGGAAAAAGTAAAACTTGCCCTCTCCTTAGCACTTGTGGCAGACCATCTTGGGAAGCACTTTCATAGGCTCATCTTGAGTCACCATGGCCAAAGGGAGAGGATAAGCTGATTGAACAGCACATATGACCACTTGCATTACCAAGAAGAGAGGATTAAAGAAGTAACAGGATAACTATCAGTCCCAAAGTTGCCTCTGGAAAGAGAGCTTCTGACTTAAGAAAAGCAAAAATAAATCCATACAATGGTAAGTGTTTAAACTGGGTCAAGATCATAAACTGAGAATTTAGATTTCTCTTTTTAATTATGATTTACAGAAGCATTGAAACAGTAGTTTTCATTATACTCTTACAGAAATTTCCTGGAGGAGTATTTAAGCATACACTCAGCTTCATGGAGCCTGAGACTGATGTAGTAAGAGTCTCACATGAGAGTGGGTGAGACAACGTGTGGGCAGAATCCAAGGTTTCACCAGATATCTCTCTGTATTTTAATTTATTCAAAATATTCTCTGAATTGGGCCTCAGTTGAACAGTGATTAGCTAGTTGCTGGGCTTTCCTGGTGGCTGAGATGGTAAAAAAGTCTGCCTGCAATGTAGGAGACCCAGGTTTGATCCCTGGGTCAGGAAGATCCCTTGGAGAAGGGAATGGCTACCCACTCCAGTATTCTTGCCTGGGATAACTCCATGGAAAGAGGAGCCTGGTGGTCTATGGGTCTCAAATGGATAGTTCTAAATGATTGGTAAATGCAAGGCATCTTTGTTTTAACAATATGCTGCCTTTTTATAAAAAAAAAAAAAAAAAAGTATGTCAGATTCCCCTTCCCCCTTTTCTGGTAATCATACCTATGCAAAGCCCATCTGTTTAGATGAAGAATTCATGTTAGCATGGCAAGTAGCAGGTGGGGCCTTAGCTGGGAAGAAATAAATAACCCCTTAGCATTTTCCTTGAAAAACTTTGCAAGCAACACATCATTAAAACTCAAATCAATTGTTTGTCACATTTCTTTAATGCTTCTGGGATGTATGACAATCAACATCAATGATTAAAATGAAAATTACCCATCTTGAGTTTATCAATTACTAAGGTCTTTCCAGCCACATTTATAGGTTTGAATGAGAGAAAAATATCAATCAATGCTGTCCTGCTTAAATAATTTATTCACCCCATGCATCTGAGGGTTAGGGCATCATAAGTTTTCTAGCCCTTAGGAAAAGATGCAAGTTTCCTGAATACTCATTGAACGTGTATCAATTCATTCTTTCTCTCTTCTTTGTGTGTGTGTGTGTGTGTGTGTGTGTGTGTATGTATGTGTGTATGTGCATGCATATACTCAGTCATGTCCAACTCTTTGTGACTCCCTGGATAGTAGTCAGCCAGGTTCCTCTGTCCATGCAATGTTCCAGGCAAGAATACTGGAGTGGGTTTCCATTTCCTCCTCCAGCAGATCTTCCTGACCCAGGGATGGAAACTCATCTCTTGCATCTCCTGCGTTGGCAGGTGGATTCTTTACAACTGTGCCACCTGGGAAGCCCCTTTATCTCTTCTTTAACGGTCTCTAAATTCTAAAGGATTTTTCACTTTTGGATCTTTTTGTATAAAATGTATTATTTAAATCTCTCTGATCTCTACAGGTAATAGCTAATGATCACTGTTAACTTCTTTCAATGTAACATGATTAATTATAACTCCAGTGTTTGTAACTATATCTATAATAATACAATGTTGCTTATCCTTATCGCTAAATCCCTTGTCCTTTTTAATATCTGTATAACCTTTCCCTTTTTCAATAGAGTGCTTGACAAGATATCAATCTCTGATCATTTAGTTCATAGAAAAACCCCCTAAAGTCTTTTCAACTGGAGTTTCTTTTTAACCTGAACACTGAAATCCTCTCTTATGTAGTACAAATCTTTCTCATCCTCTGAAAGTCACTTCAAACAGTGTTTCATTTTTCTAGAAGATGGATAAACCTCATTATACTCAGATGCCATCTTGTTGAAAGCTTTTAATGCTTTGTTTAAGGCATGTTACTACAGTGATAGGATAAGGCTTACCACGTGTAAAGATATTTGCAGCATATGAGTAGGCTGTGAAATACAATCACCTTGCCCAGCAGAGCTGGCATGTGAAAAGAGGAGTACTAAAATTAAGATGCTGGGTTTCTATTCCTTGACTGTAACTCCTTTCAGCTTCACACCTTTTGAAAAATCAAAGCCTACTATTAAAATAAAGCCATAGAGAAATAAGTCCTCTTTTTAAAAAACAATTGTATTGAATTTAATTGATGCCCCTCAGATTAAGTTCTCCATTCTCAACATTAGCAACAAAAAGACTGTTAGAAAAGAAATCAAAATCCAAAATTCTGCACTTAATCTTCCACTGCTAAATTTAAGAAGCTTTGTGTGGCACGGATATGAAATATGCCTATGTATTTATAAGACATTTTAAGCACAAACCAGGCCATCTGTCCACCTTCATGTCTCCCCACTTTTCATGCTATTCTCCTTCCTACCCTTAATAGGGCTTCCCTTTAGCTTTAAAGCAATACACAGGTTTGAAAAAAAAATAGACACATAAGCTTATTTATTGCCAAAAAACTATATATATATCATTTATGTTTGTAAAATATCTACTTCTACATACATACCAGTGTAATACTATGGATACACTGGAAGAATACTCACCAGGTTATTTGACTAAGTGAAGAGGAGTGGGATGTGTTGGTACAGAGTGCAGGGAAGAAAGATAGATTCCTAGGCATACTTTTTTTTTATTTATTTACATTACACAAAATACTACATGCATTTAACTTCAGTTTAATTTAATTTAAAAAAATTAAATGTACTTTCAAACTATTGCCTCCCACTAATGGAGAATTTTGGGAAAAGAGTTAAATCCTACTCCTTGGTCAGCAACATCCTACACTTCCAAGAATCTACATGAAAAGAGGTAAATTTCAATAAGATAGAGGAGCAAGCAACATTAAGCATAAAGAAATGGAGGCTGTTGGAACTGGAAAGGAGACATTGCTTTGTTAACAAAAATTGATGGGAGACATTAAGAAAGTGTTTTCAGTAGTGTAGCAAGTATAGAAATCGTAAGTTGGGATAAACCGGCAACCATAAACAAAATGAAAAGACAACCTACCACCCAGGAGAAAATATTGCAAATGATGCGACTGACAATGGGTTAATATCTAAAATATACAAACAGCTCATACAACTCACAACAAAAAACAAATAGCCAAGTCAAAACAATGGGCAGAAGACCCAACTTCTCCAAAGAAGCCATACAGATGGCCAACACGCACATGAAAAGATGTTCGACATCACTAATTATTAGGGAAAAGCAAATGAAACTACAATCAAGTATCACCTCAGAATGACCATCACTAAAAGCTCTACAAATAACAAATGCTGGAGATGGTGCAGAGAAACCATCTCCTATACCGTTGGTGAGAATATAAATTGGTGTTGCCACTATGGAAAACAGAATGGAAACTACTAAAAAAACTAAAAATAGAATTTCCATATGAGCTAGCAATCTCACTCCTGGGCATACACCCAGAAAAAACTATAATTTTAAAAGATAAATGCACCCCTATGTTCATAGCAGCACTATTTACAATAGTCAAGACATGGAAACAACCTAAATGTCGATTTCAACAGATGAACAGATAAAGAAAATGTAGTTTATATATACAATGGACTATTACTCAGCCATAAAAAGACAGAAATAATGCCATTTGCAGCAACATGGATGAACCTAGAGATTATCACAGTAAGTGAAGTAAGAAAAAGACAAATACCATGTGATATCACAAATGTGGAGTTTAAAATACAACACAAATGAACATATCTATGAAACAAAAACAGACTCCAGATAGAGACAACAGATTGCAGTTGCCAAGGGGTTGGGAAGGGTTGGGAGTTTGGGATTAGCAGAGACAAACTATGATACATAGGATGGATAAATAACAAGATCCTACTTTATAGCACAGGGAGCTATATTTAATATCCTGTGACAAACTATAATGGAAAAAGAATTTCATATTCTTTTCCATATATATATTATATATGAGGGCTTTCCAGGTGGTGCAGTGGTAAAAATCCACCTGCCTATGTAGGAGATGTGGGTTCAATCCCTGGGTTGGGAAGATCCCCTGGAGAAAGAAATGGCAACCCACTCCAGTGTTCTTGCCTGGAAAACTCCATGTACAGAGGAGCCTGGCAAACACAGTCCACAGGGCCACAAAGAGTTGGACATGACTGAGCAACTGACAATACACGGAATACACACACACACATACACACGTATAACTGAGTCACTTTGTCGTATAGCAGAAATTAACACAACATTGTTAAGTCAACTATGCTTCAATAAAATTAGAAATAAAAGAAGCTGGGGTAAGCAGGAGGTTAAAAATGTTAAATTTATTCAACTAAGTGTGATCTACCTTTTGAAGACATAAATACTTCAGAGAATGAGGGAAACAAAATCAGAGCTGAAAAGAATAATAGAGAAGGAAAGATGTTTATTTTGGGAACAGAGACTTAATTATATAGTGGTCTGAGGGGAGAAAGAATATCGTGGGAATCTCATAGAAATAGAGAAACAAACTTGATGTAACAAACTCTAAGAGGAAGCCTTGAAGTGACAGGGACAAATGCTAAAACATGCTTATTTAAAGATGCAATAATGATTAATGATTAATTCTATTGAAAGACTGAAATCTTTACTCAGTAAAAATAAATTTCGTCAAGTAAACACTGGCGTTTTACACAAAAAGCATTATAACAATTTTTCTATCTAAAGAAACTCCATTAATAAGTAGAGTGGTAATAATTTTTACTTAAGCACTTCATTTCTGTCTGCTTCAGCAGTGATACAGCAATGATCAGACACCCCAACAAATCCTTGTAACCTAGTTTTTTCAGCTCCTCCTAGCATGTGATGATGAAATCTCTTAGGGAGAACTGTGCTACTTTTTAATAAAAACTATCTGGACAACAGTTAACTGGAGCATTAACCTGTTTTGGAGAAAAATAAATCTGCTGACACTTGCATGTCTTTGGAACTTAAATGACCAGAAGAAAAATGCAAGTGACATGTCTAAATTTATAGAATGAAGAAAGATAAATTAAGGACCCAAGTGGATACAGTCATGTAAAATCATACATGTATAATTTATAGGGTACCTGCAACATGCAGGATGCTACATTGGGCACTGAGTAAATAAAGGAAACATATATTTAAGGAACATGGGCATGTTTTAAATATATTTAGTAGTATATATTTAAGCTTTCAAGAATCTCTCTTATAACTAAAGAAATATTACATAATCCTGCTGTAAAGTTTTAAACGATCATTAAATAAATTTTGGAAAATACAGAAAAGTATAAAATGGAAAATTAAAGTCAGCTTTACATCTTCTACTCAGAAATGGTTGCTATTAATATTGTGATTTATTTACTTACCGGTTTCCCCCACCCTCAGACATTATTCTCTTTACATGTAAAATAGCTTATTATCTCTATTGGATGGAGACCTAGGAGTGGAATTACTGGACTGAAGGGTACAGAGGTTTTAAGTCTCTGGAAACATTGCTAATTTGATTTCAAGGGAGGTTGTTTCAGTTCAGGTTCATTTGCCTGCATGAGTGAATTTTTAAATACCTTCACCAATCTACTAGATGAAAAACGCAATTTCATAGTTTTAATTTTTATTTGTTTAGTAGTTTAAAAAAATCAAAATTCACTAGAAAACACTCATAGACTGGGCACTATTCTAGGCCCTATTGGACATAGTTTCTGTCCTTATGAAAATCAAAATAGGGGAAAATACTCACATAGGAAGCTGGTGGGTACATGCTGTAATGATACACTATGTAGATCCTAAGTGATGGAAGCAAAAAGGAAGGAGTGTTTAATGTTTCTTGGAGAAACAGGATAATGGATTTATCCTCCCTGGGGGATGAAGAGTGAACTAGAAGTTGTAAATACCCTTCAGTTTGAACACAACTATGAAGAAAGGTTAGCATTTTCATTTTACAGATGAAGAAACAGATTTAAAGAGGTAACGATCTACTCTGGGTAACAGTAGAGAACAAATGAGGATGTCTATCTTACATCAAAGTTCACACATCTTATCATCTTCCTGCATAGTTTCCCTGCAGCTCCCAAGAAGACTGTATCTGTCACATATTTCTTTTTTATTATTATTTTTATACTTTACAATATTATATTGGTTTTGCCATACATCAACATGCATCCTCCATGGGTGTACATGTGTTCCCAATCCTGAACCCCCCCCTCCCACCTCCCTCCCCAGACCATCCCTCTGAGTCATCCCAATGCACCAGCCCCAAGCATCCTGTATCCTGCATTGAACCTGGACTGGTCATTCTTTTCTTATATGATATTATACATGTTTTAATGCCATTCTCCCAAATCACCCCCCCCACCCAGCTCCCACAGAGTCCAAAAGACTGTTCTATACATCTGTGTCTCTTTTGCTGTCTTGCATACAGGGTTGTCGTTACCATCTTTCTAAATTCCATATATATGTGTTAGTATACTGTATTGGTGTTTTTCTTTCTGGCTTACTTCACTCTGTATAATAGGCTCCAGTTTCATCCACCTCATTAGAACTGATTCAAATGTATTCTTTTTAATAGCTGACTAATACTCCATTGTGTATATGTATCACAGCTTTCTTATCCATTCATCTAGGTTGCTTCCATGTCCTGGCTATTATAAACAGTGCTGCAATGAACATTGGGGTACACGTGTCTCTTTCAAATCTGGTTTCCTCGGTGTGTATGCCCAGCAGTGGGATTGCTATGTTGTATGGCAGTTCTATTTCCAGTTTCTTAAGGAATCTCCACATTGTTCTCCATAGTGGCTGTACTAGTTTGCATTATGTTGTTTTAAAAAATTTAAATAAACTATATCTATCTGTCAATCAGTCAATCTATCTATTTAACCTGAGAATTCTAGCTTAATTCAGAGATCAATTTGGTTTTTCTAGTTCTGTCTGAAGCTTAGTCCAAGTGGTACACAGAGGCCATCAAATTCAACCTGATTTTATTTCAGATGAGGAAACTGAAGCTCAGAGAAATTACACAGTTACTTGCAGTAGAGTAGACATTAGAATTCACGTTGCCTGAAATCTAATCCATTGGCCTGCCTCTGTACTATACTGCCCTTGGTATTTAATATTTGATTTAATTAAATTTGAAGTTTGAAGCCCAAATCTAGTGCAATATTTTAAAATTTGGGGGCCACGATTATGCCAAAGCCTTTAACTGTGTGGATCACAATAAACTGTGGAAAATTCTGAAAGAGATGGGAGTACCAGACCACCTGACCTGCCTCTTGAGAAATCTGTATGCAGGTCAGGAAGCAACAGCCTTCTCTCTCAGCCTAGGAGTCAGTCACTACTTTAGTATCTTTGTGTATTTGTTTCTTGAGTTGCTATGACAAATTACCGAAAGTGTGGTGGCTTAAACAATACACATTTATTATCTCATAGGCCCAAAGTCCAAGATGGGTCTCACTGAGCTAAAATATAGGGCTGCATATCTTTCTGGATGCTCTAGGGTACAATCCTTTTTTTTTTTTTTTGCCTTTTCCAGCTTCTATAGGCTGTCCATGTTGCTTGGCTGATAGCTTCCTTCTAGCATCTTCAAAATCAGCAATGCCAGATGGAGTCCTTCTCATACTGCTGTATCTCTGGTTCTCTGCAGCATGGACAATTTTGTTGCTTTTAAGGATGCATGTGGCTACACTGGACATACAGGTATACTCCAAGATAAGCACTCCACCTCAAGATCCTTAACTGTAACCACAACTTCACTGTTTCTTTGCCAAGTAAGATAACATGTTCATAAGTTTTGGGGGTTAGGGAATGGGCATCTTTGGGAGGCATCATTTTGTCACCTCAGGTAGTTAAACATAATTGAGACTGTCCCCAAATAAGTCACTAGAAATGTCCTGTACTTGGCACAGTTTTGTGGGTGCTGGGGTGCACTGTCCATATTCTCTCTCCATCACTCACACCTCCAAATCACATCTCCAATGTTGATGGGGATCTTGACTTCATACAGCTGGGTTTCTCTTTAGGAATTACCATCTGCTGAAGAGACCCACTACTGCACCCGAAGTCACAGCTCCTTCTGCCCGTACCTAGTGACTTGTCATGGGGAAGCTGTAAAAATCCAGCTCTTCTGCCTCAATGTCAGACAACTCTGAAGGCCATTCTCGCTCCAGCACTCCCCATCCCCACCCTTGTCCCTGGTGAGTCCTTGTGATTCATCTCAGTTAAGTGTCTCCTCCCTAACTCTGTGCCCTCATTTCATTTCCCTGCAGGGGTAGATCCCAGGAGCACTTCCCAGTAAACCTTGCACAGTGCAAATCCCTGCCTCAAGTCTGTTTCCTGGGAACCTTTTCTGCAATAATCTGTGATACACAATGTTTGGGTTGCTACAAGCATTTGGAGCATTCCTAAATCTGAAAGCAAATAGGAATAAAGAACACTTTTCAATAATTCACTCTCATTGATGAAGATAAATCACCTTCTTGGTCTGCACCCACTAACATCTTAACATCCATGAGTCCTCATTATTCAGATTCTCCACTTGCAAACTTGCCTTCTAAATAAAATTTATTTGTAACCCTCTGAATTTGAATTCCTTGATGTACGTGCTCTCAGCTGAGGTTGAATAAGGTGATACTCTGCTTTCTGGTTTCAGCTTTCATCCTAAAAACAGGTGTCCTTTTGTGGTCTTTTTGTGCCACATTTCTAGCCTCATTTTTTCCTTTCCTATTGGTGATTTTGCTGTTTCAAATGGCCCCCAAGTGTACTGCTGAAGTGCTGCCTAGTGTTCCTAAGTGCAGGAAGGTTGTGACCGTCCTTATGGAGAAAATACCCATATTAGATAAGCTTTTGTTCATGTAGAAGTTATAGTGCGGTTGTAAGTTTAATGTTACTAAATTAACAATACAGTTGGCTCTTGAACAACATAGGTTTTATTTTTTATTTTTTAACTTTACAATATTGTATTGGTTTTGCCATATATCAAAATGAATCCGCCACAGGTATACATGTGTTCCCCATCCTGAACCCTCCTCCCTCCCCATACCATCCCTCTGGGTCGTCCCAGTGCACCAGCCCCAAGCATCCAGTATTGTGCATCGAACCTGGACTGGCGACTCGTTTCATATATGATACTATACATGTTTTAATGCCATTCTCCCAAATCATCTCACCCTCTCCCTCTCCCACAGAGTCCAAAAGACTCTTCTATACTTCAGTGTCTCTTTTGCTGTCTTGTATACAGGGTTATTGTTACCATTTTTCTAAATTCCATATATATGCGTTAGTATACTGTATTGGTGTTTTTCTTTCTGGCTTACTTCACTCTGTATAATAGGTTCCAGTTTCATCCACGTCATTAGAACTCATTCAAATGTGTTCTTTTTAATGGTTGAGTAATACTCCATTGTGTATATGTACCACTGCTTTCTTATCCATTCATCTGCTGATGGACATCTAGGTTGCTTCCATGTCCTGGCTGCATAAACAGTGCTGCGATGAACATTGAGGTACACGTGGCTCTTTCAATTCTGGTTTCCTCAGTGTGTATGCCCAGCAGTGGGATTGTTGGATCATAAAGTAGTTCTGTTTCCAGTTTTTTAAGGAATCGCCACACTGTTCTCCATAGTGGCTGTACTAGTTTGCAATCCCACCAACAGTGTAAGAGAGTTCCCTTTTCTCCACACCCACTCCAGCATTTATTGCTTGTAGACTTTTGGATTGCAGCCATTCTGACTGGCGTGAAATGGTACCTCATAGTGGTTTTGATTTGCATTTCTCTGATAATGAGTGATGTTGAGCATCTTTTCATGTGTTTGTTAGCCATCTGTATGTTTTCTTTGGAGAAATGTTTATTTAGTTCTTTGGCCCATTTTTTGATTGGGTCATTTATTTTTCTGGAATTGAGCTGCAGGAGTTGCTTGTATATTTTTGAGATTAGTTGTTTGTCAGTTGCTTCATTTGCTATTATTTTCTCCCATTCTGAAGGCTGTCTTTTCACCTTGCTTATAATTTCCTTTGTTGTGCAGAAGCTTTTAAGTTTAATTAGGTCCCATTTGTTTATTTTTGCTTTTGTTTCCAATATTCTGGGAGGTGGGTCATAGAGGATCCTGCTGTGATGTATGTCAGAGAGTGTTTTGCCTATGTTCTCCTCTAGCAGTTTTATAGTTTCTGGTCTTACGTTTAGATCTTTAATCCATTTTGAGTTAATTTTTGTGTATGGTGTTAGAAAGTGCTCTAGTTTCATTCTTTTACAAGTGGTTGACCAGTTTTCCCAGCACCACTTGTTAAAGAGATGGTCTTTAATCCATTGTATATTCTTGCCTCCTATGTCAAAGATAAACAACATAGGTTTTAATTGCATGGGTCCAATTACATGTGGATATTTTTCAATAGCAAATACTATAGTGCTATACAATCCCTGGTTAGTTGAGCCTGTGAAAGCAGAACTGTGGATACAGAGGGCTGACTATACAAGGGCTCATCCAAGGTCATGAGCATCCTTGGATTTTGGTAACCCTAGTGAATCTGAAATCAAGGTAACAAGGGATGACTATATCCATTAAATAAGGTGTCTTTAAACAGAAAAACACATAAAGCAAAGCCATGCATTGATAGGTTGATGACAGGGTTGCAACCAGAGGCTTTGTTGCTGTTTTTCAGTCACAAAGTCATGTCTGACTCTTTCTGATCTAATGGACTGCAGCATGCCAGCCTCCCCTGTCCTTCACTATTTTCTGGAGCATGCTCAAACTCATGTCCATTGAGTTGGTGATGCCATCCAATCATCTCATCCTCTGTTGCCCCCTTCTCCTATTGCCCTCAATCTTTGTCAGCATCAGGGTCTTTTCCAATGAGTCGGCTCTTTGCATCATGTGGCCAAAGTACTGAAGCTTCTGCTTCAGCATCAGTCCTTCCAATGAATATTGGAAGAGGCTTGTAGTAACTTAATTCTTATTTCCTCTAGAAGCAGTTCTCTAATCCAGTATCCATAATGACTTTATAAAACACAGTTACCAGGAATATCAAGAATTGACTACATATATATATATGGATTTTTTTCATCGTACTTTGTTTTTGTTGTTGTTCAGTTGCTAAGTCGTATCTGACTCTCTGTGACCTCATGGACTGCAGTGCACAAGACTTCTATGTTCTTCACTATCTCCAAGAGCTTGCTCAAGCTCATGTCCATTTAGTTGATGATGCTATCCAACCATCTTATCCTCTGTAGCCCCCTTTTCCTCCTGTACTCAATCTTTCCCAGAATTAGCTATCAGGATCTTTTCCAGTGAGTCAGTTCTTCTCATCAGGTGACCTAAGTATTGGAGCTTCAGCATCAGTTCTTCCAATAAATCTTTAGGGTTGATTTCCTTTAGGATTTACTTGATCTTCTTGCTGACCAAGGGACTCTCAAGAGTTATCTTTAGCACCACAATTTGAAAGCATCAGTTCTTCAGTGCTCAGTCTTCTTTATGGTCCAACTCACATTTGTATGAGACTACTGGAAAAATCATAGCTTTGACTATATGGACCCTTGTTGGCAGAGTGATGTCTCTGTTTTTTAATATGCAGTCTTGGTTTTTCATAGCTCGTCTTCCACAGGGCATGCATCTTTTAATTTCATTAATTTCATTTCATTAATTTCACCATCCACAGTGGTTTTCAAAGCCCCCCAAAACAAAATATGCCACTGCTTCCACTATTTCCCCTCCTATTTGCCATGAAGCAATAGGACCAGATGCCACGTTTGCCATTCATTAGTTTTTGTATATTGAATTTTAAGCCAGTTTTTTCATCCTCCTCTTTCACCCTTATCAAGAGGCACTTTATTCCGCTTCACTTTCTGCCATTAGAGTGGTATTATCTGCATATCGGATATTTGCAGATTGTTGATATTTCTCCTGGCGATCTTGATTCCAGCTTGTGCTTCATCCAGCCTAGAATTCCATATGATGTACTTTGCATAGAAGTTAAATAAGCAGGGTGACAATATACAACCTTGATGTATTCTTTTCCCAACTTTGAACCAGTTCATTGTTCCATGTCTGCTTCTAACTGTTGCTTCTTGACCTGCATACATGTCAAGAGACACATAAGGTGATCTGGTAATCCAGCTTGTACATGGGGAAGTTCTTGGTTCATGTACTGCTGAAGCCTAGATTAAAGCATTTTGAGCGTTGCCTTGGTAGCATGTGAAATGAGTGCCACTGTATGGTAGTTTGAACATTCTTTGGCATTGACCTTCTTTAGGACTGGAATGAAAACTGACCTCATAAACCTAGTAAGTGATTTAAATGTGCTTGTTTTTTTGTCCTGCACTTTGTGAAGCATCTATGTTGTGCTGTGCTGTGCTAAGTCACTTCAGTCTTGTCCAACTCTTTGTGACCCTATGGACTGTAGCATGCCAGGCTCCTCTGTCCATGGGATTCTCCAGGCAAGAATACTGGAGTGGGTTGCCATGACCTTCTGCAGGGGATCTTCCCAACCCAGGGATTGAACCTGTGTCTTATGTCTCTTGCATTGGCAGGAGGGTTCTTTACCATTAGCACCACTTGGGAAGCCCTGTGAAGATCCTAGGTGTCCTCAGTAAGTGTTGTACGCTTACATGCTTGGAAGCAAGGGACAAGGAAACACTATTTTCACACCATACTTCACTCCATTTCCTACTCTTGCTCTAACCTCTCCTCTAAGAAGAACTAACTACCCATCAGCCTTCTGTGATGCCTCATCAACCATGCTCCACCTCCTCCAGAATTTCCTTGCTTCTCTTTTTATCTGATTTCCATGGTTGTGGGCATGTGCTGGTACACATGTGGTTCTTCAGTGCTCATTCAAAAATGAATCCCTTCCTATCCTCAATTAAACATTTTTCAGATGCCACCAAAGGAAGGTTCAAACCTTACCATCAATTCTGAGCAGATGTTCCTTCTTTCCTCTCCATTCGCTCACTCATGTTATTGCTGACTGTTTCTGACTGGATTCTGGGACACAATTTCCATCGGCTCTACAGCAACGTGGATGCTTGTGAAAGTGAAAGTCATTCAGCCGTGTCTGACTCTTTGCGACCCCATGAACTATACAATTTGGAATTCTCCAGGCCAGAATACTGGAGTGAGTATCCTTTCCCTTCTCCGGGGGATCTTCCCAACCCAAGGATTGAATGATCGAACCCATGTCTCCCACAATGAGGGCAGATTCTTTACTAGCTGAGCCACAAGGGAAGCCCAAGAATACTGGAGTAGGTAGCCTATCCCTTCTCCAGCAGATCTTCATGACCTAGGAATAGAACTGGGGCCTTCTGCATTGCAGGTGGATTCTTTACCATCTGAGCTATCAGGGAAGCCTGATACAGATGCCTGGATGCTTGAGTTTTGTTAAATGGGTTTTAGACAATTGATGATTTCCCCAAACATGTATATAATTTCAATAATATATGCACCTTAGAGTGAAGAATTTTAAAAGCATTCTTTTGCACATTATTTTACTTTTAACTTATTTAAAAATATTATTAGATATCCAGTTCAGTTTAGTTCAGTTCATTCGCTCAGTCGTGTCCGACTCTTTGCGACCCCATGAATCACAGCATGCCAGGCCTTCCTGTCCATCACCAACTCCCAGAGTTTACCAAAACTCATGTCCATCGAGTCAGTGATGCCATCCAACCATCTCATCCTCTGTCATCCCCTTCTCCTCCTGTCCCCAATCCCTCCCAGCATCAGGGTCTTTTCCAATGAGTCAATTCTTCGCATGAGGTGGCCAAAGTATTGGAGTTTCAGCTCTAGCATCAGTCCTTCCAAAGAACACCCAGGACTGATCTCCTTTAGAGTGGACTGGTTGGATCTCCTTGCAGTCCAAGGGAATCTCAAGAGTCTTCTCCAACACCACGGTTCAAAAGCATCAATTCTTTGGCACTCAGCTTTCTTCACAGTCCAACTCTTATATCCATACATGACCACTGGAAAAACCATAGCCTTGACTGCTGCTGCTGCTGCTGCTAAGTCGCTTCAGTCATGTCTGACTCTGTGCGACCCCATAGATGGCAGCCCACCAGGCTCCCTGGTCCCTGGGATTCTCCAGGCAAGAACACTGGAGTGGGTTGCCATTTCCTTCTCCATAGCCTTGACTAGACAGACCTTTTTGGCAAAGTAATGTCTCTGCTTTTGAATATGCTATCTAGGTTGGTCATAACTTTCCTTCCAAGGAGTAAGCGTCTTTTAATTTCATGGCTTCAGTCACCATCTGCAGTGATTTTGGAGCCCCAAAAAATAAAGTCTCCCACTGTTTCCACTGTTTCCCCATCTATTTCCCATGAAGTGGTGGGACCGGATGCCATGATCTTCGTTTTCTGAATGTTGAGCTTTAAATCAACTTTTTCACTCTCTTTTTTCACTTTCATCAAGACTCTTTTTAGTTCCTCTTCACTTTCTGCCATAAGGGTGGTGTCATCTGCATATCTGAGGTTATTGATATTTCTCCTGGCAATCTTGATTTCAGCTTGTGCTTCTTCCAGCCCAGGGTTCTCATGATGTACTCTGTGTATAAGTTAAATAAGCAGGGTGACAATATACAGCCTTGTCATACTCCTTTTCCTATTTGGAACCAATCTGTTGCTCCATGTCCAGTTCTAACTGTTGCTTCCTGACCTGCATATAGTTTCTCAAGAGGCAGGTCAGGTGGTCTGGTATTCCCATCTCTTTCAGAATTTTCCACAGTTTATTGTGATCCACACAGTCAAAGGCTTTGGTATAGTCAATAAAGAAGAAATAGATGTTTTTCTGGAACTCTCTTTCTTTTTCAATGATCCAATGGATGTTGGCAATTGGATCTCGGATTCCTCTGCTTTTCTAAAACCAGCTTGAACATTTGGAAGTTCACGGTTCACGTACTGATATATATTATTCCTTATTTTTTTATTTTGGTATAATTGGCATATGGCATTATATTAGTTACAGATGTACCTCATAGTGATTCAATATTTGTATTCATTGTAATCTGGTACATTATTTTATAAAGTAAGAAATTTTATCATAAAAATGAATATCCATCCCATAATGCATTTCTGCTGTTGATCTGGATTTTGTGTCTTCTTCAAGATGCTGTTAGCTTCTCAAGTACACACTCCAGAGCAGAAAAGAAAAACTACTTTATTTCTTAATAAAGAAGATTTCAACTTTTATCTCACATCCTCCAATTCCTCTTG
Organism: Bos mutus; assembly: GCF_027580195.1. Lineage (NCBI taxonomy): Eukaryota > Metazoa > Chordata > Mammalia > Artiodactyla > Bovidae > Bos > Bos mutus. Next base: position 56,443,899 of record NC_091622.1, on the reverse strand, counting down.
ATCAAGTCAGTTCTGTGTTTTAATAGTCAACTCCTCATTGTCTCAGTTAATCATTAACTTCTTTCCCGTCATGCCAATATTTTGCCAGTTTCTTGAGGATCTGGTCTAGTGCCAAGGTATGAGAATTAAAATGAGACAGAGTGGAAGTAAGGAACATCTGACCCCAAGGCTGCTTCCCCCGGGACATTCTCAGCACCCTCCAGTCTCCCGTTGGACAGCATAAGTAGACAGCTTCAGTGCCCTCACCACCTCAGCCATCAGGCCTCCAGGGACCAGGGTCCTCAGCTCGCGGAGTCATGACTTCATCATTCTGTGGCCACATGAAGAAAGTCCTGTTAACTCCTGTGCCACACTGGGAAGCAGGGGGGCTCTGAAAGGATGCTGTACATGTGTCTGCCCAATGTAGGCATTTTCACTTTGTTCTCCAGACATGGGGAGCAAAGGTATCTTTTCTTCTCCAGGAAGGAAAGGCACAGATTCTAAACCTCTGCTCTTAATTCTCCAAAACTATATCCTTATAAAAATAAGGATTAAAAAAAAATCCAACACTACTACACTACTAGCTCATATAACATGTAATTGGAATTACAGACCTGCAATTTACATAAAGTTTTGTGAAACTGGTCAACTGCTTCAGGACCTCAGGTGAGGAGTAAGACACCGAATCCTATCAGGGACTCACTGAGGTATGTTCTCTCTTCTTTCCCTTGGCAACTCTTCCCTCTTCCCTAGTTGATAGAATATTCAGGAGACAAGGTTGTTCTGGCCTTTATCTATTCTCCCATATGTATTTTTTATGACATAAACTTTATGTCTCAAATCCTTCAGGGCCTTGCTTTGATTCTCAAAACATCTTTTCTTTCAAACTAGTGTTTTATGTAGTAAATTTCTAGAGACTTTAGATGATTCAGACGTGACAGAGAAGACTCCTTGTGTTCAGCTGTTAAAATCTACCCTGGGGCAAGGGATAGATTAAATGTCAATCCAGTTTGAACAGGGAAGGGCCAGGTGGAAAAAGCCTTAGGAAGAGATGCAGAGTGTGTGGGACATATTCCTATTTTAAACCATTTTCAGATACCTGTGCTTTGATTACACATGCATCTTGTACTTAAAAGTCTTTGTCATGAGAAATTTTAGAACTTGTTATGCTTCTTTCTGCATTTATTTTCTCCCTTTTCATATCAAAGGACACACAACTCAGAAGTCACATTTCCTTATAAGATTTAACTATCTGATGATGTGTTATTTAAGTAATGGACCAAAGATTTCCAGATATACAAATATCCATGGAAATCAACCTTCCTTCTGCTCTTTGGGTCATGCAAAGTGAATTGAACTATCCATCATTATATGACTTAATTTGAAGCAGATTAGAGGAGAGAAACATTTATTTCTTTTTCTTTCTCTTTTTAGTAGCTCTTTCACCCATCATATCTTGATGAGCACTGAATTCGATCAGCACATTCTTGTCTCTTAAAGCACAAAGTGTTTTTAATTGTGAAAAGGCTTAATGAGAAGTGACAACCTGACTGCTTATCATGATTCAATTTTTAGACTGTCTAAAGTCTGCTAATTAATTTATTTCCAATGAGATTTTCACCCTTCTTAGCATTTTACTGATTTGTAGATTAATCAACTGCAACATTTCAATCAAAAGCAAATGTAGCATCAATTCAAATAATTTCTCCTTGTAAGAGCTTCCTTTGCAATGCTCCCACCCGAACCCTAATTTCCAGCACACAGAAAAAAGATACTTGAACACTGTTTAGATGTGCCATATAACCTACTCCTTTCCAGAGCATGTGATTCTCCAGTTTGTTCTGTCCATTAGTCTTCTTTTATCTTCACTTTCCCCTTTGCCAATGGAGACAATGTTTGTCACTATAAAGATGCTCTCACTCCCTTATTCCTTTGTCCTGTGTTACACTTGATAGCTAAAGCACAAGGTAGATAAACTTAACTATCTTCTTTCTCTGTGCCTGCACCCAAACAGCTCTGAAACAAAGTGCAATAGCCATTAGGAAGAGAAACAAACAGCCAGTGTCGAAATGATGAACAACTGAGCCATGACCTGGTAGATGAAGCAGTGGGGTAGGATTTTAAAGCCCCATTCAACCTCGAGCAATCAAAAATAGAATTACTGAGAAGTCCCCTCTATTAACACATTGGTCCTGAAACAAGCAACCAATCGTGACAGTGTAACTTGAATTAGGAAGCATATTCAGGTGGCTTAGGTTAGAGACATGAAATCAAGGTAATGAAACAGAAGGTGGATATAAAACTATATGGACACAAGAGTGAACTGTAAACTATGGACTTTGGGCGAATATGATGTGTCAGTGCAGCTTCACCAACTGTAACAAGTATATCACTCTGCTGGGAGATGTTGATAATGGCAGAGCCTGTGCATGTGTGGGGGTAGAGTGCACCTTGGAGTATCTGTATCTTCCCCTCAATTTTTCTGTGAACTTAAATCTGCTTTAAAAAAATAAAGTCAATTAAAAAAGCAACTAGATTTATTAATCAGTTCTATTCCGAAGGTTCCCCATATTGTAATGAATACAGACTGAAAGCTAATCTTAGAACCACACCGTATCAATCTCTGGAGTTTGCCATATAGATATTTCATTTTATAGACATATAGTTGATCTACAATTTTGTCATTTGTTCTGTACAGCAACGTGCCTTAGTTATACACATATTTTATATGTATATACTTATATATTCTTTTTCCTATTCTTTTCCATTATGGTTCGTCACAAGATATTGCATACCTGTGCTATACAGTAGGACTTTCTTGTCTATCCATCCTACGTAATGAAATAGTCTGTCTCTGCTAATCCCAAACTTCTGTTGTCTCCCTCCCTTCCCACCTGCTTCTTGGCAACCAAAGTTATTCTCTGTGTCTGTGAATCTGTATTTGTTTTGTAGTTCTATTGATTTGTGTTGTATTTCAGATTCCACATATAAGTGATATCATATGGTATCTGTTTAATGTTGCTTAGTATGGTAATCTCTAGGTCCCTATGTATGTAGTATATAAAAAATGAGTAAAGGATACTCAAGCCGCTTGAAGAAGAACTAAAGAGCCTCTGGATGCCTCTGGATGAATGTGAAAGAGGAGAGTGAAAGGGCTGGCTTAAAACTTAACATTCAAAAAATGAAGATCACAGCATCTGGGCCCATCATTTCATGGCAAATAGATTGGGAAAAAGTGGAAACAGTGACAGATTTCATTTTCTTGGGCTCCAAAATCACTGCAGATGGTGATTACAACCACAAAATTAAAAGCAACTTGCTCCTTGGAAGAAAAGTTATGACAAACCTACACAGTGTATTAAAAAGCAGAGACATCACTTTGCCAACAAAGGTCTATATAGTAAAACTATGGCTTTTGTAGTAGTCATGTATGAATGTGAGACTTGAACCATGAAGAAGGCTAAGAACTGAAGAATTGATGCTTTTGAACTGTGGTGCTGGAGAAGACTCTTGAGAGTCCCTTGGACATCAAGGAGATCAAATCAGTCAATCCTAATGGAAATAACCCTGAATATTCATTGGGAGGACTGATGCTGAAGCTGAAGCTCCAATACTTTGACCGCCTGATGCAGAGAGCCGACTCATTGGAAGAGACCCTGACGCTGGGAAAGATTGAGGGCAAGAGAAGAAGTGGGCAACAGAGGATAAGATGGTTGGATGGCATCACCGACTCAATGGATATGAGTTTGAGGCAAACTCCAGGAAATCACGAAGGACAGGGAAGCCTGGCACACTGCAGTTCATGGGGTTACAAAGAGTCTAACTCGACTTAGTGACTGAACAACAACAACTACTCAAGGTGCTTTATTTTGTTACTATTTCATTTAACTAAATGTGTAGTACTTCTTTGAGCTATTTTAATGATGTTAGCATGAATCAAGTACCCTATAATTTTGGTGAACCTTCCTCAACAAACTGTAATAGCATTGTAGAGCTAGAAGGGAAAGGTGTTTTTTTGTTGTTGTTCAGTCACCCAGTCGTGTGCGACTCTTTGTGTCCTCATGGACTGTAGCATACCAGGCTTCCCTGTTTCTCACCATCTCCTAAAATTTGCCCAAGTTCATGTCCACTGCACAGGCGATGCTACCCACTGATGGATGGCAACACCAAAAGGGAAAGGTGGCCCCAACTTCAATGTCTTCTGGTGCCAGAAATGTAACACTATGAAAAGATGATACAAGGAAAAGCATGGGAGGGCCTTGGCAGATTGGACACCGCATGTCCCACTTAAAGGAATTCTAAAACAAAAAGATAAAAAATACAATGTGTCCAAATAAAAGTCATTTGTAGACTTTATTGGGCCTATTTGACATCAGTTTTTGACCCCCAGGCCCCCAACTAGACTATCTTTTTGATTTTACAGGTAAGGAAATACTTGTCCTGAGAAGTTAAGCTATTTGTCAGTACTACACAGTATTTAAGAACACAGACTCTGGATTCAGACAAGCAGGTTCCAATTCTGTTTGTACCACTTACCAGTCATGTGACTTGGACAACTCATTACTCCCTGTGCCTCAATCTGCCCTTTTGCACTGTGATAACAGCAGTAGTTTTCATCTCAGGGGGCCCTTTGAGGATTAAATGCATTTTTATGTGCAAAGCATGAGAATATTTCTTAAAATGGCTGGCACTTTCTTTTTGTCTCTTTATGCCTTCCTCAGTCCTGCTGCCTAGGTTGCAGATTCTACCATACTGGATCGTGAGTGTGAGGGTCTCAGCCTAGGAGTGATATTGCTATGAAGAGAAGGAAGCTGGGTGGCTGAGATTCCATGGAGTGAAGACCTCTTGCCAGCCCTAGAGACTGGCCTCCAGACTCTAGGGAGACTGGAGAGTACAGGAGAGACTAACTTCAAGCTCAGTTAAGCACTATCCTTTTGGCTTATTTGTCACTTGTAACAGGACCTAATCCATATAATATACAGTGTATATCTTTTCTATCTTGTTATTTTCAGCCATCTGTGTGGTTGTTTTAGGTGTGTCTATTTCCTACAGCATATAACTAGATTTTATTTTATTTAAGGAGTCAGATAATCTCTGTCTTTTAATTGATATGTTAATTATTATAATTTAATTATGCTCCACAGAACATTTTTCTTAACAATGTTTTTTCCACACCAATTCCCTTAACTGGATATAAAGCAGTTATTTGTTAACAACTATATTAATTGATGATCAGGAAGCAATGTTTTAAGCATTTCATATCCTATCATTAAAACTTGTTACTTATACGAATGGACATTTTAATATCTTAGTTTCATTTTGGAAAAATTGTAAGTTGGTGGAGAATTTTTTAATTGAACTGCAGTACTTCATGTTTTTTTTTCCCCCGTATATAAAGAAAGATAGGCTTGTGGTTAGTGGATTATGTGGAGTATCTGATTTTCAGGACTAGACATTGACTTTAAAGATAAAACTATTTCTATAGGGCTTTTATCTATTATCTTAATTTTCTACTATCTTCTGCTTACCATTCTTTCTCTACTGTTTTTTATCTCCTCTAGGTTTTCTGTTGAATGCTATATCATTCTATGTTTCTTTTTCTTTCTTATTCTTTGTAAGTCATCGATTATATTTCTATACTTTGGTGATAACTTTACACTCTGAAAATGTTTCAGTCAGTTCAGTCATTCAGTCGTGTCCAACTCCTTGTGACTCCATGAATCACACCATGCCAGGCATCCTTGTCCATCAGCAACTCCCAGAGTCTACCCAAACTCCTGTCCATCGAGTTGGTGATGCCATCCAGCCATCTCATCCTCTGTCATCCCCTTCTCCTCCTGCCCACAATCCTTCCCAGCATCAGAGTCTTTTCCAATGAGTCAACTCCTCGCATGAGGTGGCCAAAGTATAGAAGTTTCAGCCTCATCATCACTCCCTCCAAAGAACACCCAGGACTGATCTCCTTTAGAATGGACTGGTTGGATCTCCTTGCAGTCCAAGGGACTCTCAAGAGTCTTCTCCAACACCACATTTCAAAAGCATCAATTCTTCAGCTCCCAGCTTTCTTTATAGTCCAACCCTCACATCCATACATGACCACTGGAAAAACCATAGCCTTGACTAGAAGGACCTTTGTTGGCAAAGTAAAATCTCTGCTTTTTAATATGCTGTCTAGGTTGGTCATATATTTTCCTCCAAGGAGTTCAGTTCAGTTCAGTTCAGTCACTCAGTCATGTCTGACTCTTTGCGACCCCATGAATTGCAGCACACCAGGCCTCCCTGTCCATCACCAACTCCCGGAGTTCACTCAAACTCATGTTCATCAAGTCGGTGATACCATCCAGCCATCTCATCCTCTCTCGTCCCCTTCTCCACCTGCCCCCAATCCCTCCCAGCATCAGAGTCTTTTCCAATGAGTCAACTCTTCACGTAAGGTGGCCAAAGTACTGGAGTTTCAGCTTTAGCATCATTCCTTCCAAAGAACACCCAGGACCAATCTCCTTTATAATGGACTGGTTGGATCTCCTTGCAGTCCAAGGGACTCTAAAGAGTCTTCTCCAACACCACAGTTCAAAAGCATCAATTCTTTGGCACTCAGCTTTCTTCACAGTCCAAATCTCACATCCATACGTGACTACTGGAAAAACCATAGCCTTGACTAGATGGAACTTTGTTGGCAAAGTAATGTCTCTGCTTTTCAATATGCTATCTAGGTTGGACATAACTTTCCTTCCAAGGAGTAACCGTCTTTTAATTTCATGGCTGCAGTCACCATCTGTAGTGATTTTGGAGCCCCCCAAAAAATAAAGTCTGACACTGTTTCCACTGTTTCCCCATCTATTTCCCATGAAGTGATGAGACCAGATGCCATGATCTTAATTTTCTGAATGTCGAGCTTTTAAGCCAACTTTTTCACTCTCCTCTTTCACTTTCATCAAGAGGCTTTTTAGTTCCTCTTCACTTTCTGCCATAAGGGTGGTGTCATCTGCATATCTGAGGTTACTGATATTTCTCCCGGCAATCTTGATTCCAGCTTGTGCTTCTTCCAGTCCAGCGTTTCTCATGATGCACTCTGCATACAAGTTAAATAAGCAGGGTGACAATATACAGCCTTCTCATACTCCTTTTCCTATTTGGAACCAGTCTGTTGTTCCATGTCCAGTTCTAACTGTTGCTTCCTGACCTGCATATAGTTTCTCAAGAGGCAGGTCAGATGGTCTGGTATTCCCATCTCTTTCAAAATTGTCCACAGTTTATTGTGATCCACACAGTCAAAGGCTTTGGCACAGTCAATAAAGCAGAAATAGATGTATTTCTGGAACTCTCTTGCTTTTTCGATGATCCAGTAGATGTTGGCAATTTGATCTCTGGCTCCTCTGCCTTTTCTAAAACCAGCTTGAACATCAGGAAGTTCACAGTTCACATATTGCTGAAATCTGGCTTGGAGAATTTTGAGCATTACTTTACTAGCGTGTGAGATGAGTGCAATTGTGCAGTAGTTTGAGCATTCTTTGGCATTGCCTTTCTTTGGGATTGGAATGAAAACTGAGCTTTTCCAGTCCTGTGGCCACTGCTGAGTTTTCCAAATTTGCTGGCATATTGAATGCATTACTTGTACAGCATCATCTTTCAGGATTTGAAAGAGCTCAAGTGGAATTCAATCCACTAGCTTTGTTTGTAGTGAAGGTCTCTAAGGCCCACTTAACTTCACATTCCAAGATGTCTGGCTCTGGGTGAGTGATAACACCATCATGATTATCTTTGTCATGAAGATCGTTTTTGTACAGTTCTTCTGTGTATTCTTGCCACCTCTTCTTAATATCTTCTGCTTCTGTTAGGTCGATACCATTTCTGTCCTTTATCGAGCCCATCTTTGCATGAAATTTTCCCTTGGTATCTCTAATTTTCATGAAGAGATCTCTAGTCTTTCCCATTTTGTTGTTTTCCTCTATTTCTTTGTATTGATTGCTGAGGAAGTCTTCTTATCTCTCCTTGCTATTCTTTGGAACTCTGCATTATGAAAATGTTTACTAAATCATAATTTCACATTTCTGTGCAACTACTGAAAAGTCAGTGACCCAGTACAAGTTAACTACTCATTCAACACTTGCTGAATGTTTGATTTTAATTTTCCTCTTTTTAATACAAAAAGTAAGATTTTAAAATTAAATTGGCCAATTTACTGACTTTAGCATTCCATGGTCTGATTTTGTTCCTAATTCTAGGTCCATTTTCTTCTAAACAGTCATTTTCCCTTCACTAATTCCTTTACTAAAGGTGCTTGGCAGATAAATTCCCTTTGCATATTTACAACCAATATTTCCTAATTTTCACTTGCTGTTGAATAATATTATGTTGCATATTAAATTCAAGGTTGAGAGCTAATTTTTTTCTCAGCATGTTGAAGTTGTGTCTTCTTTGTCTTTTGGCAGCAATTGTTGACATTGAAGAGTCAGTTGTCAATCTCATCTTTATTTTTTTCCCCCCAATAGTTAATCTCTCTTTTACCTCTGGTAGTTTTTCCAATTTCTGCTGTTTCCTTGATGTTCTGTAGTGCCAGTAAGAGAGATCAATGGGATAGAGCTATGTATACATTTATTTTTGTTTTTCTTTTATTTTTTTCCTGCTCTATAATCATATTGTATTTTGGATTTGAGGACTCATGTCTTTGTGAAAATTTATTTTTATTTTTTAAGTATTTTGTTTCTTCTACTCCCTCCATTTTCTTCTGGATCTGCCATGAGATATAAGTTAGAACTTGCTATAAATCCTCCCTGATTCCTAACTCCTTTTATATTTTTGATTTATTCATCTCTTTTGATGCATGATGGGTAGGATTCTCACCTAAACCTTCCAATTCCCTAATTCATTTTTGTTTCCATTTTAGAGTTTATCCTAATAAATATATAATAAGAAGCTTATAGAAGAGTTCTAGTTCATTTTCTTAAAGGCAAAATGAACCACAACAGCAAAGAAGAAAAAGGAGCTGAAAAGAGATGTATCATATACTTGACAACTACCCACAAAGGCAAAGTTGACCCAAGCTCTGGAATTCACAGCTGCCTTATAAACCTGGTTTATAAAGTTCATCCGGTTTATCCCTGGTGACTCAGATGGTAAAGAGCTGTTCACATTGCAGGAGACACAGGTTCAATCCCTGGGTTGTGAAGATCCCCTGGAAAAGGGAACGGTAACCCACTCCAGTATTCTTGCCTGGGAAATCCAATGAACAGAAGAGCCTGGTGGGCTACAGTCCATGAGGTTGCAAAGAGTCTGACACAACTGGGTAACTAACACAGACAAAGAAACAAAACCTGAATTCAGGCTTAGCATTTTTCTTCCAAAAAAGTAAATATTATATAGAACCATTGGAGAAGGAAATGGCAACCTACTCCAGTACTCTTGCCTGGAAAATCCCATGGATGGGGGAGCCCGGTGGGCTGCCATCTATGGGGTCGCACAGAGTTGGACACGACTGAAGCGACGCAGCAGCAGCAGCAGCAGCATATAGAACCATACAATACTAGAACTGAGAAAGATCTCAGCCTACCAAGAAAAATCCTCTCATCTTTAAAAAAGAAGATTGAGAAACAAAGGAGTTAGCATGCCATGATCCTCTGGCTAGAGAGTGTTCAGAGCCAGGGATGTGACCCCTATACCCCAACTCCTAATCCAGTAATCTTTCCCTGTTTCATGATTGCCTCAATTCCCAGAAGACTCCAACCTTTCTAGCATTTTAAACAGGATTCTGACATATGCCAGCAAAACTATTCAAATATGTCAACTTCTGCTCATCCTTGCTTAGCCAGATTTTTCACTAAGTTTATCTCACTGAGGGAAATATGAGAAGTACTTACTTTTAGTACTCTAAATCAGCAAGATCAATTCCCCAAAACAGTTGTTTGGTTTCATATATTTTAATTAGTAAAGTGATTGTTGGTATTGTTTTTCACCACAGTGTTATTCTCAAAATAGTTTTAAGCATAACGTGCTTGTTTTCTAAAAATATTGAGTACATGTGGAAAACATCTTTTAATTTAGTCTCAATACATTCTTGTCTCTCTAACAAAGCTTGGTTTTAACCATTTGGCACCTTAAAATGTAGGTGATAACTCTTTGTATAGTCTTTTATGCAAACTCTAAGATTTTAATACTTAAATAGCTAAAATGTAAAGAGTCTTACTGGATGTAGTCTATATATCTCATTCATTGTTTTAAAAACATATTTAAACATATAGTTTTTACTTTTTAAAAGCTAAGACAACTCAGAATTTGTATGGGGTCTCTTATGATGATTATTGTGAATAATTATTATGTATTAAGGGTCTATCAATGTCAAATTCAGCATTTTACTGAATAAGGTGAAATACCCTACATATTTCTCACAGATATGTAGATGTTATTGCTTTCATACCTTATATAGGATGTGGGAAACTGAGGAACACAGAGTGAAGAAAATTTCCCGAGGAAATTGCTAGTTGATAGTGTGAGATATAACCTACATTTGTATAATTCTAGTGCTTAATATATTTTTTTTTTACTATAAAGAATTAAAGAAAGCTGAGGACTGAAGAATTGATGCTTTTGAACTGTGGTGTTGCAGAGTCCCCAAGGAGATCAAATCAGTCAATCGTAAACGAAATCAGTCCTGAACATTCATTGGAAGGACTGATGCTAAAGCTGAAACTGCAATACTTTGGCCACCTGATGCGAAGAACTGACTTACTAGAGAAGACCCTGATTCTGGGAAAGATTGAAGGCGGGAGGAGAATGGGATGACAGAGGATGAGACAGTTGGATGGCATCACCGACTCGATGGACATGAGTTTGAGAAAGCTCCAGGAGTTGGTGAGTGTCAGGGAAGCCTGGCGTGTTGCAGTCTGTGGGCTTGCAAAGAGTTAGACAAGACTGAGCGACTGAACTAAACTGAATTTTTTTTACTAATGTATCAGTGCTTATCATCTTCTCTTTCTTTGCAGCTCTTTTTATTCTAATTATTCTTAAATTGTTTCATATTTTCACCTTCGTTTCTTCATGATTCAATAATTAAAATCTCCCCTTCCTAAGTCTCTTAAGATTCTATTTACTCTCATTATTTACACAAAATGTGACTATATTAAACTATGCCATGACAGTAACAAAGACTGAATGAGGACAGGAATATTAAATATTGAACATATAACTGTGGAATAAGTTCTACAGTTCACATTGCTTGGCATTCATTTTCCCTAGATATTGGGTAGATTGCTCCTTTCATTCCTTCAATTTTCTGTTCAAATGCTACTTTATCAAAGAGGGTTTCTCATTTTATTAAGCTATAATTCACCTAGCATAACCTTCATCACTTTAAAGTGTACAATTTGGTGATTTTAATATGTTCAAAAGCTTGTGTAATTCTCACTACTATCTAATTCCAGAACATTTTCATCACCCCAAAAAGAAACCAATTACACACAGAGCAGTCATTCCCTTTTTCCTCTCCCTGCTGCTGCTGCTGCTGCTAAGTCATTTCAGTCGTGTCCGACTGTGTGACCCCAGAGACGGCAGACCACCAGGCTCCCCCGTCCCTGGGATTCTCCAGGCAAGAACACTGGAGTGGGTTGCCATTTCCTTCTCCAATGCATGAAAGTGAAAAGTGAAAGTGAAGTCGCTCAGTCGTGTCCGACTCTTAGCGACCCCATGGACTGCAGCCCACCAGGCTCCTCCGTCCATGGGATTTGCCAGGCAAGAGTACTGGAGTGGGGTGCCATTGCAGCCCCTGCTCCTCTCTTTTAATTTGTCTACTTTGGACCTATCATGAAACAGAGTCATATAACATGTAGCCTTTTGTATCTGGCCTCTTTTACTTTTCATAATGTTTCAAGGTTCATCCATGTTGTAGCATGCTCTTCATTTCTTTGTATGCTCAAATAACATTCCATTGTATAGTTATACTGTATTTTGTATATCAGTTTATCAGTTGATGGGCATTTGGTTTGCTTCCCCTTTTAGCTGTTATGAATACTGCACCTATGAACATTCATGCTCAAGTTCTTGTGTAAACATGTGTTTGCAATTCTCTTGTGTATATACCAGGAGTGGAATGCACTCCTGCACTATGTGGTAAACCTATGTGTAACTTTTTGAGGAACTTCCAGACTGTTCTCCAAAGTAAGTACTCTGTTTTACATTTGCACCAGCAATATAGAAGAATTTCCATTTCTCCACATCCTTACCAATACTTGATATTTTTTGTCATTTTAATTATACCTATCTTAGTGGGTATTAAGTGGTATCTTATCATGGTTTTAATTTTAATTTCCCTAATGATTAAGCCCCTCCTAAAACAGAGATTTGGTTCTCCTTAAATCATCCCTCCATGATAGTTACAGCAAAACTGGAGACTGACTTTCCATTTCTGATACTGGATTTCCTTTCTTTTCCCTACTTGTAGGCTAGCATATGGATGTGCCCAGAATCCAACTTTGACCCTAGGGGATGGTAAAGCAACAAGAATAAGGAGACATTTTGCTCTTTAAATGATTTGCCTGGTGGTCCAGTGGTTGAGAGTGTGCCTGGCAATGCAGGGGACAGGGGTTCGATCCCTGGTCTGGGAGGATTCCACATCCTGCGGGGCAACTAAGCCCACAGGTCACAACCACTGAGCCCGCACTGCAACTACTGAAACCCGCGTGCCCTACAGCCTGCGCTCTGCGACAAGAGAAGCCACTGCAACTAGAAAGGAGCCCCTTGCTCACTGCGTGTAGCAAACTAGCATAGGCAAAAATTAATAAACAAATAAGCAAATAATTTTTTTAAAATGTCTACACCATTTAAATAACCATGTGACTTAGGACCTCCTCACACTAGTGAGAATCTGATCCTACTCAAGGCTTTTCCATCAGTGCAGGGTACTAATGTTTTATAATAATTAAAGCTACAATCTGTGTTTCATGATCTTACTTTGGGAAAATATGGAGAGTATAGTGTTTAGAGTTAAGCCTAAGTTTCTATAAGCTCAGAACACAGAACTTAAAAAAATTTAAGGTTGTTTCTTTCTGATGTGATAGTGCTTAGGGGAGCCACTGGGAGGGTGGCACTTTCAAATGGTAGTTCAGGGAAGGACAACTATACAGAAAACAAGGAATAAAGAATAAGAAACCTTAAGATGAGAAAACTCCATACAGTCAGTAAAAATAAGACATGGTGCTAACTGTGGCTCAGATCATGAGCTCCTTATTGCAAACTTCAGAATTAAAGAAAGTAGGGAAAAGCACTAGCCCATTCAGGTATGACCTAAATCAAATTCCTTATGATTAAATAGTAGAGGTGACGAATAGATTCAAGAGATTAGATCTGGTAGACAGAATGCCTGAAGAACTATGGATGGAGGTTCATAGCACTGTATAGGAGGTGGTGACTAAAACCATCCCACAGATAAAAAGGCAAAGGGGTTGTCTGAGAAGGCCTTGCAAATAGCTGAGAAAAGAAGAGAAGTGAAAGGCAAAGGAGAAAGGGAAAGATATACCCAACTGAATGCAGACAGATAAGAAAGCCTTCTTAAGTGAACAATACAAAGAAATAGAGGAAAACAATAGAATGGGTAAGACTAGAGATCTCTTCAAGAAAATTAGAGATACCAAGGGGATATTTGATGCAAAGATAGACACAATAAAGGACAGAAATGGTATAGACCTAACAGAAGCAGAAGATATTAAGAAGGGGTGGCAAGAACACACAGAAGAACTGTACAAAAAAGATCCTAATGACCCAGATAACCACAATGGTGTGATCACTCACCTAGAGTCAGACATCCTGGAGTGTGAAGTCAAGTGGGCTTTAGGAAGCATTACTATGAACAAAGTTAGTGGAGGTGACTGAATTCCAGCTAAGCTATTTCAAATCCTAAAAGATGATGCTGTTTAAGTGTTGCACTCAATATGTCAGCAAATTTTGAAAACTCAACCATGGCCATAGGACTGGAAAAGGTCAGTTTTCATTCCAATCCCAAAGAAAGTATATGGCAAAGAATGTTCAAAATACTGTGCAAATTGCACTTACTTTACATGCTAGCAAAGTAATGCCCCAAATCCTTCAAGCTAGGCTTCAGTAGTACATGAACTGAGAACTTCCAGATGTACACACTAGATTTAGAAAAGGCAGAGAAATCAGAGATCAGATTGCCAACACCCACTGGAACACAGAAAAAGCAAGGAAATTACAGAAAGATATCTATTTCTGCTTTACTGACTATGCTACAGCCTTTGACTGTGTTGATTGCAACAATATGTGGAAAATTCTTCTTCAAGAGATGGGAATACCAGACCATCTTACCTGTCTCCTGAGAAACCTGTATGCAGGTCAAGAAGCAACAGTTAGAACCAGACATGGAACAATGGACTGGTTCAAAATTGGGAAAGGAGTATGTCAAGGCTGTATATTGTCACCCTGTACATTTAACTTACATGTAGAGTACATCATGTGAAATGCCAGGCTGGAATCAAAAGTGCCAGGAGAAATATCAATAACCTCAGATATGCAGATGATACCACTCTAATGGCAGAAAGTGAAGAGGAACTAAAGAGCCTATTGATAAGGGTGAAAGAGAAGAGTGAAAAAGCTGGCTTAAAACTCAACATTCAAAAAACTAAGATCATGGCATCTGGTCCCATGACTTCATGGCAAATAGATGGGGAAAAAGTGGAAACAGTGAGAAATTTTATTTTCTTGGGCTCCAAAATCACCACAGATGGTGGCTGCGGCCATGAAATTAAAAGATGCTTGCACCTTGGAAGAAAAGCTATGACAAACTGAGACAGCATATTAAAAAGCAGAGATATCACTTTGCAGACAAAGGTCCATATATTTAAAGCTATGGTTTTACAGTAGTTATGTATGAATATGAGAGTTGGACTGTAAAGAAGGCTGAATGCCAAAGAATTGATGCTTTTGAACTGTGGTGCTAGAGAAGACTTTTGAGAGTCCAGTCAATTCTAAAAGAAATCAACTCTGAAGGTTCATTGGAAGGACTGGTATTGAAGCTGAAGCTCCAATACTTTGGTCACTTGATGTGAAGCGCCAACTCACTGTAAAAGACCCTGATGCTGGGAAAAATTGATGACAGGAGAGGAAAGGGGCAATAGAGAATAAGATGGTTGGATGGCATCACTGACTCAATGGACTTGAGTTTGAGCAAACTCTCGGAGATAGTGAAGGACCAAGAAACCTGGAGTGCTGCAGTCCAAGGGGTTGCAATGAATGAAAACATGACTTAGTGACTGAAAACAATGAACAACAAGGTTAGAAAACTGGTTAGATCTGAGTGTAGAGAAGGGATGTCCAGGTGCTATATTGGCATGGCAATGATCAATTTCCAGTGTGTCAACTTGTTTTGCTTCATACAAAATGTAAATTTTAATAAGTACTTTTCCTGCTCATTATTTAATGAACACAGTTTAAAGTAAAGAAAGAAGTTAATAAAAAGAGCTCTTACTAACAGCTGAGGAGAAAGATGAAACATTCTTCTACCAACTATGGTAACTAAAGAGAAGGGAAGTGAAGTGAAGTGAAGTCGCTCAGTTGTGTCTGACTCTTTGCAACCCCATGGACAGTAGCCTACCGGGCTCTGCCGTCCATGGGATTTTCCAGGCAAGAATACTGGAGTGGGCTGTCATTTCCTTCTCCAGGGGATCTTCCCAACCCAGGGATGGAACCCGGGTCTCCTGCATTGCAGACAGCTGCTGGTGGTCTGAGCCACCAGGCAAGCAAAGAGAAGGGAGAGAGTAGAATAAACTAATATTTGTGGATTAACTTCCATATGCCAGGCATTGTCACAAAAATTATTTCATTTTCCTGTCACAATAATACCATTAAAGTGGATATTAAGAATTATTTTTGAGATGAGAAAACTGAGATTTAGAGACACTGAATGATTTTCTAAGAACTAGTAACCAGTTAGAACTCGTAACGAGTTAGCAACCAGCAATACTGGATGTAAACTCATCAAGTTCCTTGACATCAAAGCCCATGGAAGTGGCCAGGTGGTGCATGGTACTATTTTTTAATTCTTATCTGTTGGCTCAGTATCTCCCCAGTTTTTTCCATATCTAAGCACCTCTGACTACCATTCCCACAACTATCATATGGAATTCACTTCACTGTTATTTGCTTAATAGTTATTTCTTTAAATATTTCTTGATTTTCTTTAAAAAGGAAACTTTGCATGATAGATGGGAAATGGAGAACCAGTATCACTTACTATAAATAGATAATATTAGGATTAAATTGTGATTCAATTTTATTTGGAGTCTATTGTTTGTTGATGGCTTTGAGCCTGAAATCTGCTTTCTATTGATCAGAAGAAGATGAGCAAGTATATTTGTTAAAGGCACCAGATGGAATCACCATCAGAATGACTGAGAGAAAACTGAAAGGAGAATTATAGCTTCATTCCGTGATGTTTAATGCTATACTTGTGCATCAGCAAAACCTAAAATATTTTCTATCTATTAGTCTCAAAATAAGGAAATAACAGGCAGACCAACATCAGTTCAAGTCTTTGCTCCATCAGTTTCAAGTTAACGAACTTCTCTCACTTAATGATTTCTCGTGTATAAAATGGAAACATACCTCATAGATTGTTGTGAACATTAAATGTGATCATACATTGAAAGGCCTTAACACATGTGTTAGTAAATGTTCTGGGAAAACATTATCATTATGCTCTCTGCACACCATTATGTTGTTTGTTGCTGTACCTACTGGAGCTTGTAACTGTAGTTATAAAACTGTTACTCCCACTCAAGATTTCATTAAGATGCTTGCCACAAATTACAATCTACCTGCCACATAAGCAGTTGGGTAAAAGGATCAGGGAGGAGGTGCATCACAGCAAGAAATGTTTGCTGAGCACCAGGACTAATCTGTAGGATGATGCATTTTTCTGCTCTGCACAAAGGTACCCGAGACAGAGACAGCAAGTGAAAGTCGACATTCAACTTGTTACCCAAGCTAAGTCACAGTCTGGTAAGGCTGTGTTGACTTAAGCAGGTGCTTTTTCCTGATTTGCACAAAAGCACCTTGTCAGTGGCACCAGCCTCCCTCCTCCCTGTTGTCATTTAGTTCCATGGGGCAATGATCTGTGCACTATGAGTGTTAATGGAAAAATGAGAAATAAAGAACTGTAAGTGAAAGAACTAAGGAAGGCCCCATGCTAGAGGCTTGGCCCAGGAAGACTAAGTCAGAGCTGGTCCCAGAACCCGGCCCAACTCTGCCTCCATGCAGGGCCAGCCTTCCATTAAGCATCTGTAGGTGCTCACAGCAGCCATGAATGTCTTTCCAAGCAATGTCAAAGCTCAATTCTAAAGTAAAAATTTTCATTCCCCATGGAATTTTGAAGGTGGAGCTGAAGGATGGCTAGGGACTGGATAAATAAGAGAGAGAGGTAGGATAGAGAAGGAAATCCAAATTTAGCTATGGCATAGCTGGGTTATTTTTATTTCAGCTAATAAGCAAAATTCAGAAAGAGATCTTTATCCTTTTGTTAACTTTTAAGTAAAGAGACCTCTGCCTGTGTCACTGCAGTCGTTTTAAGCACTGTATTTATTCATCTAAGGGGAGGGAAAGGAGACAATAGCTGTAGCCAGTTTTCTTTGCTCTGGTTTTACCTTCTTTTCCTCATCTATCTGCACCATTCCCACCTGCAAACTGGAGAGCAAAGGTGTCAGTCTGCACTCAGGAGATAAGAAATTTTGCCACTCAGGTCCTCCCCTCCCTTTGCCCATCTAGGTACTTGTTGTGGGGTCTTGGGCAGGTCCCTTAGTCTCTCTTCATCAGCAGCATTGATTGAGTTCTCCCTATATGCTGGACACTGTGACCAGTGCTTTATACCATTATTTCATGTAATCTTCACAAAGGTTGTAAGAAAAATTGTGGCATTTAAAAGCACCCTTATTATTACTCCAATATTACAGAAGAAAAAAGTTAAAGAAATACAATTTCCCTCCCCTTAGATGAATAAATACAGTGCTTAAAACTACAAAACCAGCTATGCCATAACTATCTAGAAAGTAGAACTGGACCAGTTCCAAGGAGGCATGTGTTCTTAGGTCCCTTGGTATTTAGACCTTTACTTCTATAAGGTCTAAGCTAACAAAGTGACTTACAATTAACTATTGTATACATGATTTATCCTTAGGGGATTTAAATACAGTGTGCAAATGTGGCATTTGTTTAGCCCTATGTTCTGTGAGACATTCTGTATACATGGCGTAAGAAGAAAAAACAAGTCTGAGAGGTAAGGCAGAACTGGCAGTTTCAAGGCTGCTGTACAGACATACGCCACTGGGGGTGATGTGAGCACTATGAACGCCCAGTTGAGGTTCTTCGTGCCTTCATCCAGTGGAAAAGAAAAGAGAAGGACGGACAGGCACAGCATTTCTTGGGTTCCAAGAGAGTAGGGGGAAAAAAAGACACCATGATGAGTAAAAGAGAGAGCTCTTGTCTGTGAATACCTTAGCAGAAGTTTGGAAAAGAAGAAATAAACAGTAAACTTATTTGATAAAATCACCTGTGAATTAGGCCCTGCTGTATAATGTACTGTCTCCTGTAAATAAAGATTAAATTTTCAGATGGGATCTTGGCCTGGTAGCCTGGAAACTCTAACATAGTCCTGAGTAGGTATGAGTAAACTTCTCTAATTTGGAGTACAAATGAACCATTATTCATTATAATGGTCAATTTAAACAATCCTGGCTCCCCAGTTGCACAATGCAATTGCAAAATAGTTTTTCTTCCCTCAATGAAGTCTTTGCTCCTTTGATAACTCCATGATCTTTGGGGCTTTTCAATCCAAGAACCAGGCAGTGTTGGTTCTTTTCACCAGGAGGAGATAGCACTGGGAAACCTGACCAGCACTCTGTTTGCAGAAGTTTATTGGTGATATTGCAGTGTGATGTCATCACTGCTTCCAGGGGGTCCTTGAGACACAATTCTAGGGATGATTCTCAAAAACAAGAATTCCTGCTCTTCCGCTATTAGGGTTACTTTATCCTATTAGAATCCAGGGATACCGGTTGGCTCAGCTCACTCAGAGCTTCTCGTTAATGGGCTCCCTCCAACTTCATTTTTCCTCTTTCCTATCCATAAGATGCTTTCTTGTGTTAACCCCAACATTCCAGGATTTCTGGGGTGGTAGTTCTCTATGTATCTACAATGTTTACCAAAGACTTTGGGCATTGTCTTAGGTTTCTGGGTTGCTATCACAAAATCATAGTTCTGGTAGCTTAAACAGCAGAAATTTATGTCCCATAGTTCTGGAGGCTGAGAAGCCCAAGACCAAGGTGGGGCACATTTGGTGTCTTGTGAGAGCCATCTTCCTCTTTTGGAGACAACCTCCTTCTAGCTGTATTCTCAAGTGGGAGAGTTCTGGTCTTTTCCTCATGAGATACTAATCCCATCACGAAGGGTCCATCTTCATGACCTAATTTAAACCTAATTACTTCCCAAAGACCCCATCTCCAAATACCATCACATTGGAGATTAAGCCTTCTACACATGAATTTCTGAGGAGGAAACAAACTTTCAGTCCATGACAGGAACGAACTCTGTTTTTCTCTCTACCCACCTGGTAGAGTGGGTGTAAATATGGAATCTTTGTAAATCAGGTTACAGCATCCTGTATAGCTGCTCCTATGGTCTCTGTTCCCAGTGAAGAAGTGGGTGGGAAAGTAGAGAGCCGGACCATGAGTCCTTGCCTCCACAAAACCAGCATCTTTATTTCCACCACTCTAACTCTTGAAGTGAACTCCATGCATTTCATGTGGAGATCATTAGTCAGATGGTGCTCTTTTTACCTCTATTTCCAAGGCTCACCTATTTCTTATCCCTCTTGAATGGCAGTTGGACTAACCAGTGTTTATCTTCAGCTGTTTGGAGTGATTAATCATTCTTCCCATTGGTCACTTTGTTACATGTGTCTAATCTATCTACATATATTTTTTGCCCGGAGTTTTGTTTAAAATGAAGAAACTGAAGAGATAGGACTTTTGGGAGAAACTCTCGTCAGGCCCCAGACCCACCTTAGAGACTGATTTCACAGCTCCTTATCTCAGGCAGGGTACTTGATGATTACATCGATTTCTCACAGAGTAGATTATCTAAGGGGGCTAGATATTAGCATATTTAGTTGAAAAAGGAGGAAAGAAAAGAATATCCACAGGAATTAGGTGCCTGGTAACTCTGGGTTGTTAGAAGTAACAAAAATAATAGGAAAGTCATTGAAAGACGAGGAGAAGAAATCTCAAATGACTATTGTTTATATGGGTTAGTTCTAAGGAGTTCTGGCAGACAAAGGTTTGAATCTCAGCTCTGCCAACGAATATCTGACAAACTAGTTTATCATTTTACACTCTAATTTTCTCATCTATAAATTGAGGATAGAAAATAACATCTCTCAACGCTGCTCTGTGGTCTAAATAAGATAATCCATATACAATACCCAGTGGCTGATCTGTTAAGGCCCTCTCAATGTTCTCAAGGCCACATTTTGAAGCTATTGGGTGCTTGCTCAGTCGTGCATAACTCTTTGCAACCCCTTAGACTGTAGCCGGCCAGGTTCTGCTGTCCATGGCATTCTTCAGGGAAGAACTGGAGTGGGGTACCATTTCCTCCTCCAGGGGATCTTCCCAACCTAGGGATCAAATTGTATTTCCTGTGTCTCCTGCATTGGCAGGTGTATTCTTTACCACTACACCACCTGGGAAGTCCTTTGAGGCTATTGGTGAGTTGCTACTGGGTCTTCTGTGATAATGCTGAATTCTGAAGAACAACATTTGACATAGGTTATATTTTATCACATAGCCAAAAATGTTAACTGAGCGACTTCACTTTCTTTTTCACTTTATTATCAATGAATTAGAAAGCTTTAGACTGAATTCTCATTGAACATCTCTGGAAAAAAAAAATGAAAGGCAATACTTAGAAAATATCAATAACCTCAGATATGCAGATGGCACCACCCTTATGGCAGAAAGTGAAGAAGAACTAAAGAGATGGCACCACCCTTATGGCAGAAAGTGAAGAAGAACTAAAGAGCCTCTTGATGAAACTAAAAGAGGAGAGTGAAAAAGTTGGCTTAAAGCTCAACATTCAGAAAACGAAGATCATGGCATCTGGTCCCATCACGTAATGGCAAATAGATGGAGAAACAGTGGAAACAGTGGCTGACTTTATTTTTTTGGGCTCCGAAATCACTGCAGATGGTGACTGCAGTCATGAAATTAAAGACGCTTACTCCTTGGAAGGAAAGTTATGACCAACCTAGACAGCATATTAAAAAGCAGAGATATTACTTTGTCAACAAAGGTCCGTCTAGTCAAGGCCATGGTTTTTCCAGTAGTCATGTATGGATATGAGAGTTCGACTATAAAGAAAGCTTAGTGCTGAAGAATTTATGCTTTTGAACTGTGGTGTTGGAGAAGACTCTTGAGAGTCCCTTGGACTGCAAGGAGATCCAACCAGTCCATCCTAAAGGAGATCAGTCCTGAGTGTTCATTGAAAGGACTGATGTTGAAGCTGAAACTCCAATACTTTGGCTAACTCATGCGGAGAGCTGACTCATTTGAAAAGACCCTGATGCTGGGAAAGTTTGAGGGCAGGAGGAGAAGGGGAAGACAGAGGATGAGATAGTTGGATAGCATCACCGACTCAATGGACATGGGTTTGGGTAGGCTCCGGGAGTTGGTTATGGACAGGGAGGCCTGGCATGCTGCAGTTCATGGGGTTGCAAAGATTCGGACACGACTGAGTGACTGAGCTGAACTGAGCTGAACTTTAGAAAAGATATATAAATATTGAGGCTCAGCTTTACCCAAACCAGCTTAGTGATCCTGAACTCTGCTCAGCGTTTGAGGCAGAGCTGCCTCTGTAACATTTTGTGGGTTGAAGGAGGAAGAAGAAAGCAATGAGAGGAAGAGAAAAGAGAAGAAGATGGAGGCAAACCAGACACCAGAGAAGGAATTGCAGGAGGGAAGAGGAAGGGAAATGGAGATTCAGCCACTGAAGCAGTCCCAGTCCTATTCCCTCCTCTCTCTCCAGAGCACACAAGAAGCTCTAAGCTAACATGTCCAATCGAGCATCTGTTAACGCTTTAATGTTTCTCTGTAGCCTCCATGCATTCTGGCACAGTCTTTGCCTCAGGCATGCAAATTTGCATTTTCCCTTGACACTCTTTCAATATGCACTGGTACAAGTAGATTTCTAAATTTGCCTGAAATATAGCATTTGCAAGGTATTTTGGGAGACTTATGAAGAACTGGGGTGGAGTTAAACTTAATTATTATTTTATACACTTTCTTTTTTCTTCCTCCAATTTAATTTCTAAGGAAACTGTTAAACTGTCCATAATTTGAGAAATTTAAAGTTATAAAACAAAAAGAACTGTAGCATAGAGACCATCTTTTACTGGCAGAAAGATGGATGGGATGATTAAAGGTTGTTTCTAAATTAACTAAAAACATTTGTAATTACTGCAAGTACTGTGCTAGGATTCTAAAGTAGAGATGTACATTTTTAGATATATGTAATACTTCAAAGCACTCTACACTTTTATATGGATTGAGAGGGGCTCTCTGGGATGTGTGTAGTCCAATTATTTCTTCTGATTAGATTAACAGCCTCACAAATATTACTTTAGTACCTTTATTTGCTAATTTCTAGGTACTTCTATACTTTCAAAGGACCTGATTATGAGGTATAAATTGCTAAGCAGTCAGTGCAGGATTCTGAGAACTCAGTCTTGTTTTCAATAAACATCTCACTCCATTAACCTAAAGCTATCCTGTTATGACCAATCTAGATAGCATATTAAAAAGCAGACATTACCTTGCCAACAAAGGTCCGTCTAGTCAAGGCTATGGTTTTTCCAATGGTCATGTATGGATGTGAGAGTTGGACTGTGAAGAAAGCTGAGTGCCGAAGAATTGATGCTTTTGAACTGTGGTGTTGGAGAAGACTCTTGAGAGTCCCTTGGACTGCAAGGAGATCCAACCAGTCCATTCTAAAGGAGATCAGTCCTGGGTGTTCTTTGGAAGGACTGATGCTAAAGCTGAAACTCCAGTACTTTGGCCACCTCATGCAAAGAGTTGACTCACTGGAAAAAACTCTGATGCTGGGAGGGATTGGGGGCAGGAGGAGAAGAGGACAACAGAGGATGAGATGGCTGGATGGCATCACCGACTCGATGGACGTGGGTTTGGGTGAACCCACGGTGATGGACAGGGAGGCCTGGCGTGCTGCAATTCATGGGGTCACAAAGAGTCGGACACAACTGAGCAATTGAACTGAACTGAACTGATACCCTTTGTCCTGAATTCCTGAAATGTGTCCTTGATCTGATAAATTATCAGCACTCAGAGCTGGGGAAAGGCAACAATTAACTTCTCTGTTCCATATGCCTGAGGGATGGCCAGGGGGCATGAAAAAGGGTGGCAACTTAATCTCAGGATCAAAAGAAGCCATAAAGATATTAAGTTAAACATTTTGACCTTTAAACTGATAGGTTAGAAATGATGTATTTCAAGGACAGAAGCCAACCAAAAATGTACAGATTAATACCGGTAAGGATATAAACTGTTGTAAGTCCTGCCTTTGGGGGACTCTTTACCCCATCTCAGTGTCTATGCTTAGAGCTTTATACTTTCCTGCTCTTTAATAAATCCTATTTGCTTGCTACAGTATTTATGTGTTTGTGAAGTTCATTCTTCAGCTCCATTCTTCAGTAAGAACTAGGATTCTCATTTCAATTACACAGTTTATAGAACCGAATTAATAACTTTTCAGTTCAGTTCAGTTCAGTCGCTCAGTTGAGTTCAGCTCTTTGTGACCCTATGGATTGCAGCACTCCAGGCTCCCTGTCCATCACCACCTCCCGAAGCTTGCTCAAACTCATGTCCATTCGATCGGTGATGCCATCCAACCATCTCATCCTCTGTCATCCCCTTCTCCTCCTGCCTTCAATCTTGCCCAGCATCAGGGCCTTTTCTAACGAGTCAGTTCTTCACATCAGGTGGCCAAAGTATGGGAGTTTCAGCTTCAGCATCAGTCCTTCCAATGAATATTCAGGAATAACATTTAGGAAATCATTTTGCCTTTATTCTTAGTTCCTCAACATAATGAAATGTAACAGCTTTTAGATAGGATGATAATGAGACCAGGTATTTTAAACAGGGAGAGGGCTGAATGAGGGTTAAGGTGGCAGGTCCCTTCTGAAGTACTGTAGGTAAAGGTCTGTCTCTTAACCTAATTAACTGATTGGTGAAAGGCTGGGATCAATGCTGAAATTGGAATTCACCTCATCCCAGGTGAAAAGACTATAGTTTAGCTATGTTCATTATGAATCTTGTTCATCTGGTTTCTTAGCTTTTCTCAGCCCTCTAAGAGTAAGCTTGCTTCCTTCTTTTTCTAGTACTATAATTCATGAAAAGAGTAATGTTATTCAGTATGTTTATTTTAACTAGATATGGTTTAGCCATTCACAGACCACACTTGAGATTAAAGAAAAATTCTGAGATTGAATCCCACTTTTATCTTTCATCACTTTCTACTTTTGAAACAGGAGGGAAGGCGGCAGGGCACAACTTTTGAAAGAATGAGATAGCCCAAGGACACAGCATAAACCCATTAGAATCAAATGGATCCAAGATGGCAGACAAGTCAACTTTGACTAGACCTTCACCCTCAATCAGCAAGCTAAATGCACACCCAGAGATACCATGACAGTTCCAAGGTACTATCAAAAGACCAAAAAGTGGCCCAATTTCTAGAAATCTCTACCCTTTCCCCAAAATAGTTGGAATAAACCTCCAACTCATTAGCCTATGAAATTACCCAGCCCATAAAAACTATGCCACATTTCTAAGCCCCCAGAGTCGCCCTCTGCAAGTGGGTTTCTCTCTAAATAAATCCATTTCTTACCTGTCACTTTGTCTCTCACTGAATTCTTTATGTGATGAGACATCAAGAACCTGAGCTTCATTATATCCTGAAACCAGGTACCATAGGTTTTGGCTGGGTTTGAGTCCTAGTCATGTGGGTTAGAGTCCCAAACTGGGTTTTGGCTGAGTTCGAGCCCCAGCCACATGGGTTCAAGTCCCAATCTAAGATAAACAGTTTGAGTTCTGTTATTTTAAACAAGTCACTGTAACTGAATAAATGCTAATTTCTTCATTTGTAAGATAGAATAATAATGCCTACCTGACAGTGTTATTGTATGGTGTTAAGGCATATTAAAAGTATTAAAGGTAGAATTCAAAATTCACAATGGTGTTTGTGGAACTGGTGAGTTAGTGTCTCATGTAAATGAGATGAGGTTTAGCCAAAAGCAGAGAAAACAAAATTTCAGGGAAGCCTATTAAGCAGTAGCAGGAAAGATGACCTGAATGATGGAGAATGTATCAGGCCTTTTGTTACTTTCCTGATCCCTTGGTTTGAAATGGGTCTGTGCACACAGGCATTGGAGCCAGAAGTGGACAAAAATGACTACTTGGATTTCAGTTGGAGTGGATGTCATTTGAAAAAGAGTGTTCCCCTCCTGTAGGGACCACTCTACCACTCTAGCATTTTTGAGGACTGATGTTTCTGAGAAAAGCAAGGGGTAGTAATAAATAGGTGTTTCCATGGTGAACAACTTCTGGTGTGGTAGATGGAGTTGTCCTCCCATGGCTTAGAGGAGAGTGGATGTTTATCAGATAGAGAAGAGGCACAAGGATGAAAACACCAGACACTGACACTTATGTCTCAGGATGATTTGATACTGGACTAGTTTGTGAGCAATAAGGAGCACCCCTATAAAAATGCCAGCTTCAGAAGGGGGAATCAGGATTTAAGTTATTATTGTTAGGATTGCCCCATTTCTATTCCCAAATTTGTAATGACATTCATAATAAAAACAAAAAAACAAACAAAAAAACTTTAAAAAGTACCTACTCCTAGACACAGATGTAGAGAACAAATAAATGTATTGTTACCAAGGTTTGGGGGGGGAGAGTTAAGGGGTTAAGGGAACAGGAGATTGGGATTGTCATATATACCCTACTATGCATAAAATAGTTAACTAATAAGAACCGACTCAATGCTCTGTGGTAACCTAAATGGAGTGGAAAACCAAAAAAGAAAGGATATATGTACATATACCCCTTCAGGGATCACTGCCTTGTTGTGGCAGTGGGGCTTGTGTAACTCAATGAACCTGTGAGACATGCTGTGTAGGGCCACCCAAGACAGACAGGTCATAGCAGGGAGTTCTGACAAAAGGTAATCTACTGGAGGAGGGAATGGCAAACCACTCCAGTATACTTGCTGTGAGAACCTCATGAGCTGTATAAAAGACAAAAAGATATGTCTCCTAGGACATATCAAAATGAGTCCCCTAGGTCTGAAGGTGTCCAATATACTACTGGGGAAGAGTGAAGGAGAACTACTAATAGCTCCAGAAAGAATGAAGTGGATGGGCCAAAGTGGAAGCAACATTCAGTTGTGGATGTGTCTGGTGATCAAAGTAAAATCCTATGCTGCAAAGAAAAGTATTGCATAGGAACCTGGAATGTTAGGCCCATGCATCAAGGTAAATTGTACATGGTCAAACAGGGGATGGTAAGGATAAGCATTGATATCTTAGGAATCGGTGAACTAAAATGGACATGGGTGCCTGCTCCTAAAACATTAACTCTTTACTGGATTAATTATTAATAACTACACTAGTATTGACTATGCCAAAGCCTTTGACTGTGTGGATCACAATAAACTGGAAAATTCTTGAAGAGATAGGAATACCAGACCACCTGACCTGCCTCTTGAGAAACCTATATGCAGGTCAGGAAGCAACAGTTAGAACTGGACATGGAACAACAGACTGGTTCCAAATAGGAAAAGGAGTATGTCAAGGCTGTATATTGTAACCCTGCTTATTTAACTTATATGCAGAGTACATAATGAGAAATGCTGGGCTGGAAGAAACACAAGCTGGAATCAAGATTGCCGGGAGAAATATCAATAACCTCAGATATGCAGATGACACCACCCTTATGGCAGAAAGTGAAGAGGAACTAAAGAGCCTCTTGATGAAACTGAAAGAGGAGAGTGAAAAAGTTGGCTTAAAGCTCAACATTCAGAAAACGAAGATCACAGCATCTGGTCCCATCACTTCATGGGAGACAGATAGGGAAACAGTGGAAACAGTGTCAGACTTTATTTTTTTGGGCTCCAAAATCACTGCAGATGGTGACTGCAGCCATGAAATTAAAAGACGCTTACTCCTTGGAAGGAAAGTTATGACCAACCTAGATAGCATATTCAAAAGCAGAGACATTACTTTGCCAACAAAGGTCCGTCTAGTCAAGGCTATGGTTTTTCCAGTGGTCACGTATGGATGTGAGAGTTGGACTGTGAAGAAAGCTGAGCACCGAAGAATTGATGCTTTTGAACTGTGGTATTGGAGAAGACTCTTGAGAGTCCCTTGGACTGCAAGGAGATCCAACTAGTCCATTCTGAAGGAGATCAGCCCTGGGATTTCTTTGGAAGGAATGATGCTAAAGCTGAAACTGCAGTACTTTGGCCACCTCATGAGAAAAGTTGACTCATTGGAAAAGACTCTGATGCTGGGAGGGATTGGGGGCAGGAGGAGAAGGGGACGACAGAGGATGAGATGGCTGGATGGCATCACCGACTCGATGGACATGAGTTTGGGTGAACTCCGGGAGTTGGTGATGGACAGGGAGGCCTGGCGTGCTGCGGTTCATGGGGTCGCAAAGAGTCGGACATGACTGAGTGACTGGACTGAACTGACACTAGTATTTATTGGGAGTTTACTGTGTCCCAAACATTGTTCTAGGCAAAGGGGAATGCATCAATGAACAATAACAACAGTAAAACAAAATCATATTTTCAAGAAGCTGATATCCTACCTGGGGGGCAGGGAAAGTAAACAAAAATACAATTTTGGTTAATGAGGTAAATTATGGAGAAACATAGAGACTATTAGAGAGATTGGAGAGACGTTAGGAGGAGTTGTAGTATTTGAGACAAGGTTGTACATGTGTGTGTAGCAGAAGGGAGTGTGTGTGGGAGTTCCCTAGTCATGATGTTTGATTGGCAAAGATCGACTGGATGACCTTGCAAAAGGATACTTCACATTCCACAAATATTTCAACATGCATAGTTCAGCATTTTCTCTTTGTCCCAAATCTGTACTTTTTCAAAAGAAGCCATTACAAGCATTTTCTCAACATTCTAATAGTTTAATTTCCATTCAAACCCCAGTGAGTGTCTTAGAAATATATCTACCACTATGAGATGATATGGAGCCTCCAGATGGCCTAAAGAAATCATGGTGTGGCAGCCTCAATTACTGCAAGTGGTTTAATCTATCTGGTCCCCCCGCTCCTGATAGAACAACAGAGTTGGTCTCACAGTAAAGACAAAAATCACCTCAAGTGTTTGGTGTTGTCTCATTTGATAGTAGGCCACTGGTAATCTCTATTCTACTACAGCCTTCTCCTGGTACATTGTGTGTTTAACTTACCTCTTGAGCAGGACGCCACTGCTGGCACCCTGGTAGAGGCAGAATAGTTAGTTAGATTCAGGTTATACTGCTGAGTTGGTATAGAAACTCTACTAGTTGGTAAATATTTTGAATTGTTCTTCAGCTTTTAAGCCCATACCAATTAAACTAATTTAAAAGCCCAGCACAGCATATGTAAATACATACCAAATTATTCTTTGGCTTACCCATATTTTTTCTACAATATGAGAAAGCAATTACTCAGCACATCTCTCCTCACATTCCCACCAGAGATTTTTTTTTTAATCCCTGATTCTCCTTTCCTGAGACTCTCAACAGATGGTTTGTCTGTTGAGGTAGGGGCCATGCCTAACTGATTTTGCCTCACAGAAGCCAGATGAATGCTTTCCATGAAGAGACATCTAATGAACATGCCAATTAAGAAGCAGTGTACCAATCTGTTCTTTTTTTCCCCCTGTAGAAGAGATGAAGAGGAATTTTAAAGAAATTGTTGATAGGTCATTAGCACACTCATTTGATATGTGATTTGAGTTGGTGAGGCTGCCTTTAATTCTTAAATTTGAAATACAATATTTCCTAGCTGGGGAGAGGCTGCTTTTAGTAACAGCTTCCCTAAGCTACTTAGCTTTTGCCAAGGCCATATCTCACTCTGATGTAGTTTTCTAATTGCACAGGTCTCCTTCAGTCATAAATTTATTAAGGACACCAGAACTATAAAATTGGGGTTGACAGGATGATATAGCATTTGCGAAGTCTCTTCCTGAGATGGGTTATAATAACAGTGGGTCAAAAATCATTCATATTTTTCCAGTAAGTAGTACATGCATGCTTGGTATTGTAATACCTACATGAAAACTGATTGAGCAGTATGAATACACAGAAAATTAAAATCTGCTTAAGGGATTGTCTAGATTGTACTTCCTGTGCAAATATGTGAAAATTGTTTTATTACTATGACAAATAATCTTGTGTACTTTTTCTTAAAACAATTTTAAGCATTAATTAAGATAGGAATTTATTTGCACTTCTGAACATCTGGCATTCTACCCAAGTAATTCCCTGCTTGGTGTTAGGGTCAGCTATAAAGGCATATGTGAACAGTCTCCAGTGAGTGCTCTGCTAATTTCTACTAGTTAAGTT
Organism: Bos mutus; assembly: GCF_027580195.1. Lineage (NCBI taxonomy): Eukaryota > Metazoa > Chordata > Mammalia > Artiodactyla > Bovidae > Bos > Bos mutus. Next base: position 56,414,225 of record NC_091622.1, on the reverse strand, counting down.
CTAATGAAAATGAACAAGATTGTGTATTTTAAGAGCCAGTCTTTTTTATATTCTAACTTATACCTAACGGCACAGTGACAGAGCCAGTGCTTTTATATCCTAACTTATATCAAACAGCACACTGACATCCTTGACCCTGCCTGGATAAACAATCTCTAACAAGGTTATCCAGCTATTGATGAGTGTGATTTCAAGTTCAAGTGGGATCAGTGAAGAATTTTTAGGTGGCAAAGATGGCTGCTGTGTCCTGCTTACTGTCTGCCGCACATGGCAGTGTGTCACTCCAGGACCTTGCTTCAGATGGGTAGCGAAGACTGCTCCCATGTCTTGTCCACAGTCTGTTGCATGTGGATTCTCCAGGACCTGCTTGAGGGTCCAGCCCCAGCAGGATCCAGGGGTACCCTCAGGATGACAGCATCGGTGATAAGGAAAGTAGAAAAAGGGGAGAGAAAGAGGCTTGATCTTCCTTGGTTTACACAGAAAGCCAGTAAAGCTCCTGGCACGGAACTTGCTCTGTTCACGGAGGCCGCAGGCACCCGATTTAAAAAAAAAAAAAAAAAAAAAAGAATTTTTAGATTGGCACTTTCAATATGAACTGTTTCTGAGAATTAAAACTACACATATACGTATGTGTATATATATGTAAAACACATTTATATTTTATATAATTTTAAAAAATCATAATGCTTCTCAAAGAGACAGTTAAAATTTTAATGTACAATTTTTATTAGAATTTTTTTTTGAGATCTGTGGCTAACAATTGACAAATCTGCTTTTTCTTCTTCAGGGGCATACAACTAGACTACAGTTCCCATTTTCCTTTGCCTTTAGGTGTGGTCATGTGACTGAATTCTCGGCAATGGAATGTGAGTGGAAGTGACATATTCTATTTCTAGGTCTGCTGTAAAAAATGTCCATGGGTGATCAATCTATGACATTGTTTCTCTTTCAGAACTGAGGCAGACAAACCTGGGGACTTTGGAAATCTGGACTTATAGATAGTAGAGATACATGAGGCAAAGAGCCTGAGTCTCTGACTCACTGACTGAAGAAGAGCTACAGGCAGATTAAGAATATCTATTTGAAATTTTGGAGAAGGTAAAATTTCCAGTACTCTTGCCTGGAAAATCCCATGGAGGGAGGAGCCTGGAAGGCTGCAGTCCATGGGGTCACTGAGGGTCGGACACGACTGAGCAACTTCACTTTCACTTTTTACTTTCATGCATTGGAGAAGGAAATGGCAACCCACTCGTGTTCTTGCCTGGAGAATTCCAGGGACAGGGGAGCCTGGTGGGCTGCCGTCTATGGGGTTGCACAGAGTCGGACACGACTGAAGCGACTTAGCAGCAGCATTTGAAATTTAAATGTGTGAGAATCGACTTTTATTCTATTAAGCCAGTAAAAGTTTTGGAGTTTATTAGAATAGTTATTAATAGATGTGCTATCTCTTGATTTCCAAGCATATTGTGAATATAAATGACTGCTGCCACCTGCTATCCCAGATTCTTTCACCATGGGGCTACAAGGTGCTTCTGTGTCATGTTTAATCTCTCTAAGCAGCAAGGTGTTTGGTAATGGTGCCTTGTAAAGTGATTCTCTTTCACTCATTGTCTTCTCAGAACGTAAGAGATATAGAAAGTTCAGGCTTCAGTAAAGCTTAGGTCTTATAACACATGTATTTAATTTATGAGTTAAAGAAGTTATACTAAATCAGTCTTGCCTGGGTACCTGTGGAGGCTCTCCTGAATGATACATGTTACATGTGAGTATCAAATGAATAACGAATATATTTTCTTTCTTTTTGCCGTGTTCCAAGCCAAAAAGATAAGTTCTGGGTCGTTATAATTATTTAAACATTATTTCAAAATAATTAACTTTTTTCCTTCCCTGGCTTATCATTCAGCAGGTACATGTTATTTGTAGGCTCTGTCCAAATGCCACCTCTTTTTTCTTCTTTCTGTCCCTCCTATCATTGACTTTTCCTTCATGAGCTTGAGAACTGAGAGAGATTGTATGGGGGCAACAGTTTTCCAGAGTTGGGAGAAACTCTAGCACCCCAGAGTAAAGTATTTTCTAGTACTGTCAGCAGGGGTACACTCTCCTCTCTATAACATTTATGTCAGTGGTCTTTATGGTATGTTCTTAAGGAATTAGAGAAGTATGAAGCTTTTGTATCTCCCTCAAATATTCTGAAGAAGGGAGAATATTTATGTCATTTATTGCCTTGATGCTAGAGACATATATGTTTAAAAATCAAAATAATTATCTCTACAAGTTTCATAAATTGCAAACATCTTCTAAACTAGAAACTGACTTTTCAGAAATAATAAAAGGTAATAGAAAGATAGTGCTCTCTTAAAAAGTCTTTATATTATTCATCTTTACCTCTATCACAGAAACATAGCTAAAAACACTAGTTGTTAGCTAGGAGACAGTTTTATGTCACATTGGCTATTATTAGGACACAATCAATATCAGCAATAGCAGTAGTCTAATAGACAACATTTTCTGAGACGTCAGGATGTGCAAGGCATCACCTTCAACAATCCTATAACGTTACTATTAACAAATAATAAGAAAATAATTATTGATCTGTCAAGTGAAGAAATGGATGTATAGATGGTTAAGTAACAGGAACAATGTAAAAAATAATCTATCAGATCTTAAGTAACTAAGGGGTATTAAATATCATATTAGTTCAGATTATCCTGCAAATTGGAGAAGATACCACAAACATGCTCATTGCAATATTTGATTACAACTATTACTTAATTAACCAAAGATCTCCTTATCCCCCAACAAACTATTGAATGCAGGCTGACCACTCAGAGAAGGAAGAGATGCACTGTGTTGTAGCGTAGCCTCTCTTGATTGGCTAAGTCTCTACTGTGGCAGATAGTGCCTGTGATTCTGTGTCAGCAAGGTAGGAGACTTCTGGATACGAGAACTCTGTTTCTTGCTGTGCCCAGGTCTTTTAACATCAGTACACACATAACCATTCAATGAGAACTTAGGGAAAAATCTCTATACCTTTAGCCATCTATATTTATACATATCTAAGTCCCTTTCTGAAAGAGATGGGAATACCAGACCACCTGATCTGCCTCTTGAGAAATTTGTATGCAGGTCAGGAAGCAACAGTTAGAACTGGACATGGAACAACAGACTGGTTCCAAATAGGAAAAGGAGTACGTTAAGGCTGTATATTGTCACCCTGCTTATTTAACTTATATGCAGAGTACATCATGAGAAACGCTGGACTGGAAGAAGCACAAGCTGGAATCAAGATTGCCGGGAGAAATATCAATAACCTCAGATATGCAGATGACACCACCCTTATGGCAGAAAGTGAAGAGGAACTAAAGAGCCTCTTGATGAAACTGAAAGAGGAGAGTGAAAAAGTTGGCTTAAAGCTCAACATTCAGAAAACGAAGATCACAGCATCTGGTCCCATCACTTCATGGGAGACAGATAGGGAAACAGTGGAAACAGTGTCAGACTTTATTTTTTTGGGCTCCAAAATCACTGCAGATGGTGACTGCAGCCATGAAATTAAAAGACGCTTACTCCTTGGAAGGAAAGTTATGACCAACCTAGATAGCATATTCAAAAGCAGAGACATTACTTTGCCAACAAAAGTTCGTCTAGTCAAGGCTATGGTTTTTCCTGTGGTCATGTATGGATGTGAGAGTTGGACTGTGAAGGAGGCTGAGCACCAAAGAATTGATGCTTTTGAACTGTGGTGTTGGAGAAGACTCTTGAGAGTCCCTTGGACTGCAAGGAGATCCAACTAGTCCATTCTGAAGGAGATCAGCCCTGGGATTTCTTTGGAAGGACTGATGCTAAAGCTGAAACTCCAGTACTTTGGCCACCTCATGCGAAGCGTTGACTCATTGGAAAAGACTCTGATGCTGGGAGGGATTGGGGGTAGGAGGAGAAGGGGACGACAGAGGATGAGATGGCTGGATGGCATCACTGACTCGATGGATGTGAGTCTGGGTGAACTCTGGGAGTTGGTGATGGACAGGAAGGCCTGGCATGCTGTGATTCATGGGGTCGCAAAGAGTTGGACACAACTGAGCAACTGAAGTGAACTGAAGTCCCTTTTGGTTCTTTCTTTCTATGCAGATCAACAAGCTTGTGACCTTACAGAGAGTCTATTTCCCCATAGCCAACCTCCAACTCTGATTTAGTACCCATTTATTGGGGATGTTTCTGATACTCAGACCATGCTCACAAAGCCATTTCACGGCAGTTCACACTCAGACTTTGATGGAGAGGTCATATGGTCATCTCTGCAGCCACTATTGGTCACATATTTATGCTGTTGGTAATTTTATGCTAATAAAGTTTACCCACACAGCATATGATTTTTTCAGGTATATTTCATATTGTTTATTCATTTTGAGTATCATCATGAATATATAATTGCTCTCCATCTCAACTGGTTCCAATAATTAACTCCTTACGTTTTCTCACAGTACCTCCCCTGTGGCCTGGTTGTGACAGCATAGCAGTGGAAGACCACTGGATGGAGACTTTTTAGCTTGTTCATAGACAGCTTTGGAAATATCCTTGTTATTTTGCAGTAACAAAATGTATTGACTGATTTGGAGATTTTCTAACCTAAATAGAGTCAGCTATTCTCCACAGAGTACTAATTCCTTTCAGGGGGGATGACAAGAAAAGTACATTCACATCATGAATTCTAATCTACTTTTATCATTGCTAAGTTTAAGTTTCTCTCAACCTTCCTTTAACAGGAGGGTTCATTCAACTATGAGTCTTTTCTATTCTCTCTCTACATTTTTCTTTGAGTTAGAAATTCCCTTGCTCTCTCCTTTTCCCCAAAAGAAGCAACATGGCACAGTAGTTAAGAAAATGTGCTCTGGTGTAAGACTGTTTACATGTATTTTCCAGCACCACCAATTGGCATTGACTCAAACTCTGTGCTTCGGTTTCCCTCTCTATAAAACACCTGATAGGCTTGTCTCTGTGTACATGTAAACATCTTAGAACAATGTTAGGTTCAAAATGCTAAATAAACATTAGTTATCATTACTTTTAGAAGTGTATGTTTTATATTATCATAGCAATCTATGTATTCAAATTGAAATACTGCCTCCAAATTTAAAATATTCATTTTATTTTCATACCTATACCCTTGTCATCAAATAATTGATGCAAAAATGTGCTGACCTAGATGATCCCCTTTGTCAGCACCACTTTAAAAGAGTAACTACAAATAAGGTAAAGGAATCCTAAACTCTTTATAAGGTGGTACCCCAACTGCACAGTTAAAAAAAAATACCTGGATTCTTGTAAAAACATTAAATAAAAGGGAGAACAATAACAAATGTACTCTTTAAGATTTTACTAAAAGTCTATTTTAATTGCTTATTTTCTTGGCCATTTAATTATCATTTTTCTTTTGCCACAAAAAACTTTACTGTTGATCTCCAAATATTTAACAACTTCTATAAATAATTAACTAATAAATAATTAATAATAATGAACTATGTAGTTTTCAGAAAGTTATTTACAAATGTCAGGGACACCACAAAATTAATATCAATTATAATCAGAAATTTCAAAAATCTTCAGTTCAAAAGTTCACATGGACCAATTTTAGTAGGTTCTTAAAGTCACATCTTGCTACGTGGGTGCCACAATGCAACCAAAAAAAAAGTCAGATATACACAAACAAAATTTTCCTTCATCTTATAAAAATTACCTCTCTACAACCCCTTAACAAGTTGTAATGCACAAGAATCAGTGAGCGCCAACTATCTTTCTTAATTTTATTACCACATCCTCCGTGCAAATCACATGCCCTAGTCAAATTAGTCTTTGCATTTTTTAAACTATATTATTTCCTACCTATGTATGTTTGTTCACACAGGTCTCCTACCCAAAAGTCCTTTAATTCTTTCTCCCGTAATCTCATGCCCAGTTGAAGAGCTTACTCAGATACATGAACTGGAAATGATCTTTCATGGTGGTTGTTTGTGCCCTGTGTTACTTAACACTATCTATTTTTTTTTTTTCTAATTTTATTTTATTTTTAAACTTTACATAATTGTATTAGTTTTGCCAAATATCATAATGAATCCGCCACAGGTATACATGTGTTCCCCATCCCGAACCCTCCTCCCTCCTCCCTCCCCATACCATCCCTCTGGGCCGTCCAGTGCACCAGCCCATTTAAGTTCTTTGGCATCTGTTGGCCACAACAGGTAGTTTGGTATTTTACGCTGTCTTGACATTCTAAGTGTTGAATGGGGACGAATCTAGTTTTTGCTCCCAGGAGTAGTGGCATAAGTAGCGGAAGAGGTTGCATGGACTCAGAGGCTGACATCCGGTTCCAGTTCCTCTGTGTTACTTTGAAAAAATCACCTTCTCTGACATCAACGTTCTTAGCTCTAAGAGAATGTGGTGAACTAGGTAAACTTAAGGCTCTTTTTGCTCTAAGACTGCTTTGCTTGGTAATTACTTCCTCTTCCTCTTTACAAATGAAAATGCACAGTGATTGCTTATCCATAACTATTTTAAATTTGAAAAATATTTTACATGCAGCATTTTACATTTGACAGAAGATCATTGTTAGCTACTGAGAACAACTCTACTAAAGAGATATATTTAAAAATAGAAGTATCAGAAGAATTTCATTTTATCATCATCTGTTCCAAAGACCTCAAAGATGCTGGCTTAGAAAGGAGTCATTGAAACATTTAAAATATATATTTAAAATCTGTAGCTTAGTTTTATTGACTTTGAAATATGACTTGAGAGAGAAGTATTCAAAAAGCCTACTAATTTAAAGAAATATAAAATATTCTTTTGATTTTCCTCAAAATTTGTCAGAAGTGTCTTCAAAAGGAAAGGTTAAATTTAATTTCTGGTAGACTCTTACTCACTTTTATTTCTTTTCCAGTTGGAATATATTTAAATTCATGTGTTCAAAAATCAAGCAAGGAAATATAAAATTATGTTGATTTTTACATAACATCAAGATTTTTCTATATATGAACTGCTTTCAGTTCAGTCACTCAGCCGTGTCTGACGCTCAGTGACCCCATGGACTGCAGCACATCAGGCTTTCTTGTCTATCACCAACTCCTGGAACTTACTCAAACTCATGTCCATCAAGTTGGTGATGCCATCCAACCATCTCATCCTCTGTCGTCCCCTTCTACTCCCACCTTCAATCTTTCCCAACATCAGGGTCTTTTCCAATGAGCCAGTTCTTCGCATCAGGTGGCCAAAGTATTGGAGTTTCAGCTTAAGCACCAGTACTTTCAATGAATATTCAGGATTGATTTCCTTTAGGATGGACTGGTGCATCTCTTTGCAGTCCAAGGGACTCTCAAGAGTCTTTTCCAATACTACAGTTCAAAAGCATCAATTCTTTGGCACTCAGCTTTCTTTATAGTCCAACTCTCACATCCATACCTGACTACTGGAAAAACCATAGCTTTGACGAGATGGACCTTTGTTGGCAAAGTAATATCTCTGCTTTTTAATATGCTGTCTAGGTTGGTCATAGCTTTTCTTCTATGAAAGGAGCAAGCATCTTTTAATCTCATGGCTGCAGTCACCATCTGCCGTGATTTTGGAGCCCCTCAAAATAAAGTCTTCACTGTTTTCACTGTTTCCCCAGCTATTTGCCATGAAGTGATGAGACCAGATGCCATGATCTTAGTGCTTTGAATGTTGAGTTTTAAGCCAACTGTTTCATTCTCTTCTTTCACTTTCATCAAGAGGCTCTTTAGTTCTTCGTTTTCTGCCATAAGAGTGGTGTCATCTGCATATCTGAGGTTATTGATAGTTCTCTTGGCAATCTTGATTCTAGCTTGTGCTTCATCCAGCCCGGCATTTCACATGATGTACTCTGCATATAAGTTAAATAAGCAGGGTGACAATATACAGCCTTGATGTTCTCCTTTCCTGAATGGCTTACTTTCATCCAAATTTAATTCTAAACCAGAAAGGTCATCTAATTACAATTAAATAGACTCTTAGTTCTTAATGCATGTAACATTGAAGGTATGTTATCCAAATCATCTCAATTACACAGAAATTAACATTTCAATGCATTTTGCTCTGAAATGAAAATATCTTTGAAGAAACAATTATTCATGAAATAAAACATCTGGTACAGTTGACTCAGAAACTGGAAACAGCTTTATAATCAACAGTTCTGGCAAGCAGTTTTGATGAAACACTAGATTAAAATAAAGGTTTTTAATATTCCAGAGAGATTTGGTCTTTTCTTTTCCATGTTCTCTCTAGATTTGAAATTGACAATATGGGTTTTCCTCTTTAATGGTATGAGATATTTTCAGGAGCAAAGTTTTTTTTTTTTTTCATAGAATATTAATGTTAACCTCAGGAGGTTTTATTTTCTATTGAGCTGAAAGTTTGCTTCTTTAATTTATATGAAAAGATCCTTCTCAAAGACAATCCATTCCCCTCAAAAACTGATGAGTGTGTCCAGATACACCTCACCCTGCTACCAGTAATTGGAGAGGTTTTATAACTCCTTAGAGTTTAGTTTGCTGAGGAGAGACCCTCTCTAAATCATCTGGCCGAAGGAATTCTTAGTGACGTCAAACACTCCAATCTAGTTTGCCATTAAAACTAGTTTCAGGTTTTATGTTAAAGGTTTTCTCAACTCTGGAACGCATTACTGACATTTTGGTCTGGATGGTTCTTTGTTGTAGGAATTGGTCTATGTTTAGCAACATCCCTGGTCTCTACCCACTAGATACCAGTAGCACACACACCCTCTGCCACTCAGTGTGACAAACAAAAATGTCTCCAGACATTGTTAGTCCCCTGGAGTTGGGTGGGGGGGCGTGAGGGGGCGGAAATCGACCTCCAGTTGAGAACCATCTTTAAGGATTACGCTAGTGCTAACTCTAAAGCTGTCTGCCCCCAGCCCCAACCCCTCTGCCCCACGATTTAAAGCCCTGCCTCTGCACTTACTAGCAATGTGGCCTTCAGCACGTTAATTAACCTCTCTCAGCCTCAGAGTTAAATGAGACGATATATATGAACCACTTAGAAGAGTGCCTGAGACAATAAGCCCTTAGCCAGCACTGGAAATTATTTTTATTATAATCCCCATAGCCTTTGAGTAAAACTTTAATTTTCACAGTAATGCAAGATTTAAAGGTTTTCTCACAAATTCTCTGAGAGTTATGTAATTGATACTAATTAATGGCTATTTTTCCTTTTTAATTTCAGTTAAAATAATTACAGACAATTTCCTCAGCTAATTTTCAAGAAGGGAGCATGTGCCACAAACCTCTCTAGGATTATGTATTGCCCCATTCTGGAGATAGAATCCAGAACATGTTCAAAGGAAAGCATTTGGTAACTTTTTTTTAAATCACAGGCTTACTTAAGAAGGCCTAGTTGAACCAAACTTTTACATTAATTGTAACTGATGCAAATGTTAGTAGCTCAACACCTCTAGATTTCAGAACACAGCAGTAACTGAGGCTGCATTGAAAATCTCAGCAGGTACTGCTCTTATGCTCTCCATAAGCCTGAAGGCTCCACTAGAAGAGAGTATGATTAAGACCAGTTCTCAATAACATCACAGGCACCCTCGTGTTTGGAAATGGCAACTGAATCTTTTCCCTAAATTTGAGCTTAAAACAGTCACTTGATACCTTATCACAATAAACACAGGTTGGGGGTTTTGAAAAAATATGGTGCTGAGATGTTAAGGAGATAGATTGTAAATCATCTCCCTTGGCAGCATTTTAAATTGCATTAAAATACAGATACTTAGCCCCCACTCCCTGACATTTCAATCCAGTCATATCTGAAGTATAACTCTGGAATTAAGATTTTTATGAAGCTCTCCAGGTGACTTTCAGATTTTCAAACAGATTTGGAAGATACTACCTAAAGAAACAGAGGAATACCTACAAAGCTTAAGTAAATTTCTGCAGCATCCCTGGTCTCTACCCACTAAATGCCAGTAGCACACACATCATCTCCACTCAGTGTGACAAACAGAAATGTGTCCAAACACTGTTAATCCCCCGGAGGGTGGGGACAACCATTTTAAAGGATTACATTAGTGCTAAACTCTAAAGCCATCTACCCCTTTCTCCCGATGACTGATCATAAAATGCATGATTAATTTATTCATTCTACATATATTTATTGAGACCCCACTACGTGGCAGAAACTGAATTAGCCACATTCAAGGTGAATAACAAGTGAACAAAGTAGAAGATTATTATTGACCCAAGATGGCCTTAATAGTCCTTTAGCTTTACTAAGCTCTAGACAGATTTCTTACTGTCTATAGACCCTTGACCTCACTTTTCTTAGTCTTTACTTTGGAAGATTTGCAATTGTAAATTATTTTTCTGCCCCTTTGAGATATAAATCTAAAATCCTGGAATGCCTTTTTCAAGGAACTGGGAGTCATCCCTTTGAAATGTAACCATCGAGAAAGTCAGGGCCCCTCTTTTCAGTTTCTGTGGGAGGATAGGAGCCTAATTTGCTGGATAAATGCCGATTAGCAAACACAGATGGCCTGATTACATTGACCAATCTCCTTCCTAATGTCCTCCAGTTCTTTTCCATGAGCTCACCACAGCACTTATAAATCCTTCCGCTTTTTATTTCAGTAGAATTGAGTTCCATCTCTGTCTGTCATATCATTAGTTTGGTCTCTGGTGGCTCAGATGGTAAAGAATCTGCTTGTAATGCAGGAAACCCAGTTCCATCCCTGGGTTGGGAAGATCCTCTGGAGAAGGGAATGGTTACCCATTCCGGTGTTCTTGCCTAGAGAATTCCATGGACAGAGAAGCCTAGCGGGTTACAGTCCATGGGGGTCACAAGGAGTTGGACATGACTAAGCAAATAACACTTTCACTTTCTGTTTGCAATAGTCTTAAATAAAGTTTTTCTTGCCTGTTCTTTTTATATCTATGTCATCGATTTTGATATTTACTGTTTATAAAAATCATCTGAGTTTGTTAATCCAGTAAGTTTGGGTATGAGCAAGGAATCTTCACTCATAAGCCCCTGGGTGGTATAAGCAGGACACAGAAAAAAGAGACATTGAAAACCACTGGTGCCCATGGTCCCACTATACATGACATTAAGGATGGGATCATCACAGGCAAGTCACAAGACCTAAGAGCCAGCTTCAAGGATTCACAAAGGCCAAATCTTGGACATTTTGACCACTGAAATAATTAAGTATAATAATGATTTCAGAAACATTGTGCAAAATGGAAATCTATGAGTGCATACTGATTATAAACAAATGAGCAAATAATTGGGGAAAGGAGAGCTCTTGATTAAGGAGGAAGGCTGAGAGATGATTGATCGATATGTAGAGAGGGGTAGAGTTTAAAAATCAACATTTTGCAACTATAACAGTAAAGACTAGTTCACTCAAGAATCACCAATGATGATAAATCAAGGGAGAAAGTTTTGATGCAGAGCATGGTATATGCATGGTTGAAAAGTATCTCCTGACAGATTGCTTCTTAGCTGTAAGAGGAAAAAATAGTGACCACGTGACCATGTAACTGGACCATAACTTGGCCAGGAGATCAGAGTTGACATCAACAATGAAGGGCAGATGGACATCATGTGCCACTGTATATGATACCCTGGAAAGGACATAAAATTACTTGAATAATATTTATATTAAGAATTTTAATCCAATCATGAGGAAACAGTAGAGAAGCTCCAAATGATGATCTTTCTACTGAGAAGGAAAGGGAGGAAGGATGTATGTACTGTTTAAAAAATGTCAATGTCATAAAAGATAAAGAAAAGCTGAGAAATTATTTCAGATTAAAGGAAATTCAAGAAGTCTGGATATTAAGTGTATTGTGTGTGATCCTAGACTGGATCCTGTACTTAATGAAAAAATGCTACATAGGCCTTTGTTCCATCTGTTGATAAAACTGCAATATGGTTAATAGATATCTAAGAGTTAAACATTTCATATTGATTATGTAAGAGAGTATCCTAATTCTTAGGATATACACATTGAAACATTAATGGGTAAAGGGTGATATTATACATAACTTATACACATGTGTTCAGAAAAAATATAGGTAGATAGCAAATAATAAAGGTAAAGCAAATGAGGCAAAATATTGACAATGGTAACACTGTGTGAAACAGATGCAAGCATTCTTTGTACTATTCTTGTAATGTTGTTGCATGTTCAAATAAAAATTACTTCCAAATAAAAAGTTTAAAATGTGCCATTAAAAAGGCATACTTTCACAAGGAGAAAACTAGCAATTTCATAAAGCAAGCCAATGCATGGGCTTCACACAGCTGCAACTAAATATTATGCCCTTAGCCTGTATAGAGGCTTGATTAAGAAGATGGTTTTATTTATTTTGTTGTTTAAAGTAAGAAGAAACCAATCCGTTTATGCATTTTTCTGTGGCTGTAGAACAAGGGAAGAGCTAGGTTACGGAAAAGCTTTACTGAAGAAAAAACTAATAAAGTGATTAGATTTTCTTTATTTCAATATGGAGAGTCATAGTAGCTCTTTGGTTTTCTTCTTTGCCTTGACAATTTAGAGCCAATTTTGTTATACTACAGTAACTCTCTTTAGCCTAGGTTGGCTGGTGCAAGAGACAGAACCTTTGTTCAAAGTTCTGCCTCTTTCCTTATTATTTTCTTGTTTAAGGTCTATGTTGTTCACCTGAAACAAATAGCCTGCCAGGTATTTCACCAGCAAAGATAGATTTACGTGGATCACCAGAGAATTGCAATTCAGGGTCTGCAATCATGCTGAGCCACATGCAAGTCTCCATGTAGCAAGGGGAGGAGAACACTTTAATAGAGAGGAAAAGGAAGTTGGGAGACCTATAGTAGACAGAGTCCATGACCTTTCATTGGCTGAGTGTCAAGAAAAAGGAGCATTTCTTCTCTATAATGAGCTCTATTATCATTGCAGGGGGTGGGAGCTCCCCCTTCTGGTCTCCCAACTCTATTTAATTGAAGTTTCTGTTTATTCACTTTGTAATATTAATGGGCTTCAATTTTGGGGATGGGATTTTGAGAGTTAAATGTTAAAAGTGCATCACAGTGTTGAAAATGTTGCATTATAATTAAATATGGAAATGCTATACTGAAGCAAAAAATGCACCAGGCCTGTTCTTCAGAAGTGAGAGGCAACTTTCAGATTTCGCTCAAATGCCACAATCTGGGGAACCTCCTGACAATATACCTCAAATAGCAATGCCCTTCCCGCTGCCTCCCCCAACTAAGGTTACTCTCTATCACTTCATCCTGCTTTATCTACTTGCTTCACATTTAGGCACCAACTTTTTAATGTATTTGTGTGTATTGTTTGTCTTCTGAAACAAAAATTCTGTGAGAGCTTTGCCTACTCTTCTGCTTACTTCTAAAAAACAATGCTTAGCAAATGAATGAACAAGGGAGAGAGAGTTGCATGTCCCCATGAATTCATTCTCTGGGTTTTTTACTTAAGAGCCAAAGTAGAGCTTTCCATTATAACACAATCTTTACCTCTATAACAAGTCGATACACACACACACACACACACATGTGTATCAGTTCAGTTCAGTTGCTCAGTCATGTCCAACTCTTTGCGACCCCAAGGACTGCAGCAAACGAGGCTTCCCTATTCATCACCAATTACTGAAGCCTGCTCAAACTCATGTCTATCCATGGTTGGTGATACCATCCAACCATCTCATCCTCTGCTGTCCCCTTGTCCTCCTGCCTTCAATCTTTCCCAGCATCAGAGTCCTTTTCAGTGAGTCAGTTTTTCGCATCAGGTGGCCAAAGTATTGGAGTTTCAGATTCAGCATCAGTCCTTCAAATGAATATTCAGGACTGATTTCCTTTAGGATGGACTGGTTGGATCTCCTTGCAGTCCAAGGGACTCTCAAGAGTCTTCTCCATCACCACAATTTAAAAGCATCAATTCTTGGGCACTCAGCTTTCTTTATGGTCCAATTCTCACATCCATACACGACTACTGCAAACAACATAACTTTGATTAGACGGACCTTTGTCGGCAAAATAATGTATCTGCTTTTTAATATGCTGTCTAGGTTGGTTGTAGCTTTTCTTCCATGAAAGGAGAAGGTGTCTTTTAATTTCAGGGCTGCAGTCACCATCTGCTGTGATTTTGTGTCAGTCGCTTAGTCGTGTCCTACTCTTTGTGACCCTATGGACTGTAGCCTGCCAGGCTCCTCTAGTCCATGGGATTCTCCAGGCAAGAATACAGGAGTGGGTTGCCATTTCCTTCTCCAGCAGTGATTTTGGAGCCCAAGTAAGTAAGATTTGTCACTGTTTCCATTGTTTCCTCGTCTATTTGCCATGAAGTGGTGGGACTGGATGCCATGATCTTAGTTTTTTGAATGTTGAGTTTTAAGCCAACTTTTTCACTCTCCTCTTTCACCTTCATCAACAGGCTCCTCAGTTCCTCCTCACTTTCTGCCTTAAGAGTGGTGTCATCTGCATATCTGAGGTTGTTGATATTTCTTTTGGCAATCTTGATTCCAGTTTGTGCTTCATTCACCCCGGGATTTCACACGACATACTGCATATAAGTTAAATAAGCAGGGTGACAGTATACAGCCTTGACATACTCCTTTCCCAATCTGGAACCAGTCTGTTGTCCCTGGACTTCCCTTGTGCAGGTGCACATCTACCTGCAATGTGAGAACCTGGCTTTGATCCCTGGGTTGGGAAGATCCTGGAGAAGAGAATAGCTACCCAATATAGTATTCTGGCCTAGAAAAGTCCATGGACTGTACAGTCCATGGAGTTGCAAAGAATCAGACACGACTGAGTGACTTTCATTTCACTTTGTTTTCCATGTCTGGTTCTAACTGTTGCTTCTTGACCTGTATACAGATTTCTCAGGAGGAAGGTCAGGTGGTCTGGTATTCCCATATCTTGAAGAATTTCCCACAGTTTGTTGTGATCCGCACAGTCAAAGTCTTTGGTGTAGTCAATAAAGCAGAAGTAGGTGTTTTCCTGGAACTCTTTTGCTTTTTTGATGATCCAACTGATGTTGGCAATTTGATCTCTGGTTCCTAATATCCACTTGAACATCTGGAAGTTCTTAGTTCATGTACTGTTGAAGCCTGTCTTGGAGAATTTTGAGCATTACTTTGCTAGCATGTGAGATGAGTGCAATTGTGCAGTAGTTTGAACATTCTTTGGCATTGCCTTTCTTTGGGATTGGAATGAAAACTGACCTTTTCCAGTCCTGTGGCTGCTGCTGAGTTTTCCAAATTTGCTGGCATATCGAGTGCAGCACTTTAACAGCATCATCTTTTAGGACTTGAAATAGCTGAACAAGAATTTCATCACCTCTGCTAGCTTTGTGCATAGTGATGCTTCCTAAGGCCCACTTGACTTAGGTATGGACCTAACTTCTAGGTATCGACCTAAAACAACTTAGGTATGGACCTAACAGAAACAGAAGATATTAAGAAAAGATGGCAATAATACACAGAAGAACTATACACATGTACATATATATATATCTGCATATGTATATGTGTATATTTAAGCCTTTGTTAATTTACAAAGCAAATATTGCCTAACTCTTCATCCTCATCAGCAGCAAAGGAATGGAAACTGCAGAACTATGTGTGTGCCCATGTGTCTATTACTAGTATACCTATTTATTTTATTTAAAAACTCCCCAAATCTTAAGAAAGGAGATAATATCCGATTCTAGAGATTTGTCTGTATGCATGTGTGACTGGTAAGACTGGACAGGGGCTGCTGGAAAGAATGGGATAAGAGGGAAGGAAGAAGTCTCCAAGCTATAAGTGTGAACAGAGAGTGAGGCTGTTGTCTAGGAAGTCCTGGGCAGAAGTATCTAGAGAAGGAAGCCATCAAAGGCTACACTGGTCAGGTGTCCTCACCAGGTAAGGACCCAGTGTGTTTATTGTCAAAGGTGCCTGGGAGTGGAGCGAGGAGAACTTGGGAAGGGAGAGAGACAAAAGGCCCCATAGTTAGGGGATTGCTTCGTATGTAAAGGACTTTCGATTTTAACCTTTTAAGGAATCACTGAAGAGTTGCAAGCAAAGGACTGACAAAATGACGTCAATTTAAAGAGTCATCTGGTGGTGATGGGTATGTATGAAGGTATATGTTTATTAAAATATCAAGTTGTATATCTTAAACATGTACAATCTTTATTTTTCAATTATACCTCAATAAGTTGGGGGAGAAAAGCTCTCTGGTAGCAAGATGGAAAATAGTTTGTGAGCAGAAAGGCCAGACAGAGGGAAATCAGAGCTACTGATAAAAAACCAGCAGTAGCAGCCCTTTCTATATACAATTGAATTTTGTGAATTAAAAAAATTATTGCAGAGATAACCAAATGTAGATTTTCCTCTAAATGAAATAACACTCATAGGTTTTAAAAAATTAATAAATCTTTACATCTCTGCAAGTGTTTGGGCCTATTCAGAAATTTTTTTAAAGTTTCTATCCATAGATCATTAAAATAGTTGAACTTTATTTTAAATTTATTAATGTATGTGATATTAATCTCTTTTATTTTAAAATTATTAATGTATATGATATTAATCTCTTTGACTAAGCTAAGGATAAATTTATTTTTAGAACCTTTGCCACGTCAGTTGGTGGCACAATGAAATGATGAAATATCAGGCTGTGACTGTTATTTTCTTCTGAAGAGTCAATTCATTTTGCTATTTGCTCCTAAGGAGTGGATTCAGAGCTATAATATTTCATAGTTCTGTTGATGTTGACAGCCACATTCATTATAAGCAGCCTATTAATCCTACAAGGCTTCCTTTAGCTCAAGAATCAGTAAGTTCGTCAGACACACAACTTCTGAAAGTCTGCAGTTTGTAGAAAGGAGTCATGGTAAGTGAGAGCACAGATGCATCATTTGAAAATTTGACTACTTTTGTAATGGAATTCACTAGTAAGACCTTTGAGCAAGCAAACAGAACTGGCACACACTGCCTGATACATTACTGGGCAGTGACAAGATTTAAACCAACTACAGTCCTAGGCATAATGTCAGGGGATGAGAGAGACTTTCTAGAAGTTATGAGCCAATTCCAAAGGTCATTCTGGATATCTGACTGGATAAGGCATGACAATAATCTCAGGAGGTCTATTCTCAACTGTATCTGAAGCATTTACTGCTTTCTCTCTGAAAAGTAAAATAAAAAGTCAATACAACTAAGCTATCATGTTTAACGGTAGCAAATGAGGAGCAACTGGAGGAGCAATCCAAATAACTCTTTTAAGACTTTTCTTCACCAATCATGAATATTAAGCATCTCTTGCTTTTTTTCTGCCCTTTCTATTTAACACTGACATTTCATGTCTTACATGTTTCTTACATTAACTTTTTTATCCATATGTACATACCTAACTCACCTTATGAATTTTTCCTGTCTTTATAGGTATTACGTTATTTATTAATTGTGCTCAGCGTATCTTATAAATTTCATCTATCCTATTTGTTTTTTCTATTCTCTATGTAGAAATGAAATTCTTAAATAATACAGCAAACTTGCACTGCAGTAGTTATGCAAAATGAGATTTATATCATGTTATTATAAGTATTAACTGAGTCATATAAGCAGTAACTAATAAATTTAAGTAGTTAAAAAAGGAGAATTATAGGATTCCACCCCCCAATACTTTTTAAACAATATTTAAAAATTATTTGCTTCAATGTAATTTCTCTTACTAGCAAGAAGGTAGCTTTATTATTACTTTTTTCATCTAACTCTTTAATTTTGCTTTAGGTGGAACTAAGTTAGCTCAAGTAACAGTAAATATTCAAAAGAACATCTTAAAAAATAAGTTTATTTCTCTGTTATGTGTATGAAAAATAATTTCCAGCTAGCACGAATGAGCAAAGAAAAAAAGACAGGCAAACCTTTTTCTCAAAAGTTTAATACAAGATGTTTATTTATTGGCTTCAGCTAGAAATTACTCATATGACCATACTCAAAGGATGCTGGAAATTGTTTTTGCTATTGGCCATGAGTCTAGTCAAATATCAGGGCTTAGGGAAAGAAAGAGATAACACATTATTGGAAGAGGAATATCAGGGCTCTGTCACAAAACTCTGGACAGAACCAAAGTTTCCACCAAAATGTAAAAATGTGATTGACTCATAAATAGGACAAATGTCCGGGCACCTTGTAGGAACACGATCATTTTCCTTCTAACATAAAACTTGATGTATCCAAATCCATATTATTACAACTCTCCCTAAAATGTGCATAATTATGATCAAGTTAGCATATGATTAAACATTTTTCTCTAAGAATTTAGATACAAAATAACCAATAATTATCTTGTACAGCATACTTAGCAAATACATCTTATTACCATAATAATATCAGGACCATATCATTAAACCAAATATAAACCTTTGAAAACAATTAAAAATGAACCCAACTCTCCCTAAACAGGTGCCTACTTTTCTTCTGTAAATCTAAAGAACATCACACTTTTTTATTTGGTTGGGTTGTCTACCTTCTGAATTTCATATTTTCAGAAAAGTAAACTACTCATCTCTCCTTCAATATGGGTAACTTGTTAAAAACTGGAACTTTATACATTTTTTTTTTTTTTGATCCTTGGCTCAAGTCAATTTGAGGTGGCTGACCTCTAAAATTTCTTTGAGATCCCAGGAAATCTTTAGTTAAAGGATGTCTTACACTGGTCTTTTAACTGGCTTCCACATTATATTTTCATTCATTGAAGTTCTCCTACTGATAAACCTGGTACTTTCCAACCTCTCAGTTGCTGATATCTGCCCTACTTGCTTTGGGAGAAAAGACAAGGTAGCTGTGCAGAGGGGCTACAGTGCTTCTCCATGCACCATGTAATCCCTGAAGTCTTAAGGAAGGGGACTAATATTCACTGAAGCAATTATGCATTACTGAACATGAGATTAAAGTTTTATTTGATATACTTTAGCAGAATTATATTGTTTTTTTAAAATAATCATACACCTTGTTAGCCATATTCTTGAGTATTTTATGTTTAGTTTTCATTGAGGTCTTTTTTTTTTAATTTTATTTTCAAGTTAGTGTTCTTGGAATATAAAACAGCTATTGACCTTTATATATTAATTTTATAGCTAGCTACTACATACACTTTCTTTTTTTTCCCCCACATACACTTTCTTACTGTTTTAAATAATTTTTTCACTTAATTCTTTTGCATTTTCCAAATATACAATGGTATGATCTTCAAATATTTATCCTTCATATTTTATTCTCCTACTTAATTCTCTTTAGAGGTTTACTGCTTATCACCATGAGGAGTTGATAGTCGCTGGTTTATAATTTCTGACTCCATCTGAGATGCTAGAAACTATTCACTAAATTAAGCCCTACAGCTATTTATAAAGTGAGTATAACCAATAGTTCACAAAAGGAAATTGCTTAAGGTCACAAAGGTCCGTCTAGTCAAGGCTATGGTTTTTCCAGTGGTCATGTATGGATGTGAGAATTGGACTGTGAAGAAAGCTGAGCGCCGAAGAATTGATGCTTTTGAACTGTGGTGTTGGAGAAGACTCTTGAGAGTCCCTTGGACTGCAAGGAGATCCAGTCAGTCCATTCTGAAGGAGTCAGTCCTGAGTGTTCTTTGGAAGGAATGATGCTAAAGCTGAAACTCCAGTACTTTGGCCACCTCATGCAAAGAGTTAACTAATTGGAAAAGACTCTGATGCTGGGAGGGATTGGGGGCAGGAGGAGAAGGGGACGACAGAGGATGAGATGGCTGGATGGCATCACCGACTCGATGGACGTGAGTTTGAGTGAACTCCAGGAGTTGGTGATGGACAGGGAGGCGTGGTGTGCTTCAGTTCATGGGGTCGCAAAGAGTCGGACACGACTGAGCGACTGAACTGAACTGAACAAGTAAATAAGGGACATAAATATTTTTTGAACCCAGATTTGTTTTCACATTTCATGTATTTTCTAAGACTTTATGTAATAAACCCACAAGAAGAAAATGTAAGATTCAGTAAAAAAGTAGAATCTATTCTCCAACTAATGCTGGAGATTTTAATCACAGGAAAAATCATGAATCAGAAAAGTACCTATTCCAGTTATATATTGCTGTGTAATACATAACCCAACGTCAAGAGTGTAAAACTATACACATTTTATTATACTCATGGATTCTACAGGACAAGGCACCACTAGCATAGTTTGACTGTCTATAGGACACCACACAGCCTGCCACGTTCTGCTCACAGAATTGTTATGTACAGGTAGTGTATCTTTGGCTACAGGGTTGGCAAGATGAGGCTAGGTAGAGAGGAAGACAACAGACTTGGGGAGGCTCTTGCCTGGCAGGGAAAGGACTTTATAGGCCTTTAGAGGCCTTTAGAGGGACAATGACCAAATTAGCATTGCAGATTATTCTAGTAGCATTTTGAAATCTATCAATATACTGGAGGTGACTGAGGCCGGTGGCAGGGGGTTACGTCAAGGAGAAATGATGAATGTTTTACTGGGGCAGTAGCAGTGAGAATTGTCTTGATTTGCTGGTGGATTACAGAAGGACGTTTGGGAGAGGGAGTGAGTCTAGGAGGATTCCAGGCAGAACTGGATGAAATCCTCACCATTCTCAGGTGGTGAGGATGTGCAGGAGGCCAGAATGACATGGAAGAGGAAATGGATGATGGATTTTATTTGGAAATATTATATCTGAATTGTCTGTGGGAAATTTCCCCATATTACCTCAAAGGAAACTGTCAGGTAGGTAGCTGTCAGTCTGCACTACAGTTTGAGGAATCAATGTATGGATGGAAACGGAAGCCAAGGGTGTCAATGAAATTGTACTGGGAGGTTTTCAGAAATAATAACTTAAAAAGGCATAAGGACAATCATTGAAAAATACCAATAATTCCATCCCAAGCTGTGTAGGAAGATCAGAGAGCTAGAGGAAAAACCAGGAGAAATGGAAAGAGAATGTCAAGAAATTTCTTGAACTCTGTGACTGAAACAAAGACACCATCTCTCTTTCTAATGTTAAGGACTGGGCTCCTTAAATCATCAACAGAAGAAATTTTCAGTGAGAGCCAAGAAAGCCGTAGTGGCTTTGTCTGCTCGTAAGGCAGGAGGAGAAGGGGACGACAGAGGACAGGATGGTTGGGTGGCATCACCAACTCAATGGACATAAATTTGAGCAAACTCTGGGAGATGGTGAAGGACAGGGAAGCCTGGTGTGCTGCAATCCATGGGGTCACAAAGAGTCA
Source organism: Bos mutus (assembly GCF_027580195.1). Taxonomy (NCBI): domain Eukaryota; kingdom Metazoa; phylum Chordata; class Mammalia; order Artiodactyla; family Bovidae; genus Bos; species Bos mutus. The sequence continues at coordinate 56,392,951 of NC_091622.1, read as the reverse complement.
GACACAACCGAGTAACTGAACAAAAATAAAACCCTTGTTCTCTCCTGCCAATCCCTCCATCTGCCTGGTTTCCTGGGGGGAGGGCCAGTCATACGAATCCATCTTGCTGGCCACAGTGATTGGCTCACAGTGAATACGTGAGAGGAACCACCTTTTTCCCTTTTTTCCCCCTCCTCCTCTTTCCTTTTTGGAGTTGTATCTTGTTGCTTGCATCAAGAGCCAGTATCTGTTGGTTTTAATGGCTGGCGTTTTTCATATGGTGTCTGTTCCAACTGGCCTGTGTATGACTCCTGTTGCCACCAACACATGTTAACTGATTCAGATGTTTAGACTAAGTGAAGAACAGTGTTTGATATGAAAGGAAGCTGTAAAGCATCTGAAACAGGCAATCTGTAAATTACGACCCTATTATTTTCTGGAAATACCAATCTAAAGTGAGGCTTTGTAAGTTGAAAAAAGCCTAAGATTTTCAGGGCTTTTGCATCAGAAGGACAAATGAGTGAGCAGGCTGAAGGTGTTGAATGATATACCAGTAAGTAAGTAGAGTCAGGAACAGGCTCATTGATTTGGAAACAAATGTGGAGTCAAGGGATGTGAGATCTCTATGGGGCCAGAGTGAACACAAGGGTGCTGGCACACCAAAGGATGAGAACTTAGGGATAAAGGACTGGAGTGCTGTTGTTGAACATGCATAGCCACCCTGGTTTTTAAGACACGTGCAAAAGTGTGAGTAAGGAATGAAGTAGTGAAATGGAGTGAGGTGTCAATTCAATGTCTAGCATGTTGAGAAACAGTGAGGACAGTACTTTGCATGAATTCTCTATATGGATGCCTGACATCTGTTAGAAGGAGGAGAAAACTTAAGCAAATGTGTGTGAGTTAAGATGTATACATCAGTACTGTTGCATTCTGTCTCATGATATCTGTGCAGATCAGATTTCAAGCTGTTTAAGAATATTTCATTGACTCCTAGCTTTCCTGATGATGGGTTCTAAATGCCTAGTTCTTTCCTTACTTTGTATCATTAAAGTTATATTGAAATATATGCTATGGGAAAAATATAATGTGAATCCTGACATATTTTATACATGAACATGCTTTTTCAAGGCTGAAATTTAGTGTTTCTGAATCTGCAATATGTTATAACAATATTCTCTCCAAAATAAGAACAAATGGAACATCTTGATGAATTATCTTCTTTTGAGAATATATTTTCCCTTTTTGTGGTGTCTCTTGAAATAATTTTCCATAGTTGTATGGAATAATAGTCTAAGTATTTATAAGTCATGGAAACAGTTGCTTTGAGATACAGTTACAAATCAACATGTAGAAATGCTAAAACTGAGAAAATTTTCTAATTTAAATAAGACACCAGTATTTATTTCAGATAATACTGTCTTAAAAAGAGGAGGCAATTACAGTTGCAGGTGAAAGACTAGGAGTATTTATACCAAATGGAAATGTGGTGATTCAGAGTAAACAGATAAATGCCCAGAGTAAACCAAGCATGCTAATCCAATGTTTGAGACTGACCAAATAAAACCTCAAAATGTTTGAGTACATATTTAATGCTACCTTTAATGAAGACAGTTTCATGTAAATCTATAGCTTCCTTTATGTATTAAGAAATTCTCAAGAGATCATATGCATTCATGCTACTGTTTTTAGACTCAATAACACTTTACAATTTTTCTTAGAATATTACTAGGAAGAAATTTCCAAATGTTTATCTTGTATTTTTTATTATTCCATAAGAAATCTTTTTCAGATTCTAATTCAAAGTATTTCAGTGAAATTAAAGTATATGATAGGAGTTATGTGAATTAAAGTGCTTACAATGGGAATAGCTTCTTTAAAATCTGCATAATTCATGATACTGGTTCAACAAACCAAGTGGAAATGATCAGTTTGGATTTGGGGCCCTAAAAAGACATTAGGTGAAATCCCTTATCTGGGTCCCTGATGGGTTGAGTGAAGAAGATGGAAAAGATGTGAGGCAGATAAATAAGGGGCAAGCACTATCTGGCAGCCCACTCCAGTACCCTTGCCTGGCAAATCCCGTGGACGGAGGAGCCTGGTAGGCTGCAGTCCATGGGGTCGCTGGGAGTCAGACACGACTGAGCGACTTCACTTCACTTTTCATTTTTATGCACTGGAGAAGGAAATGGCAACCCACTCCAGTGTTCTTGCCTGGAGAATCCCAGGGACGGGGAAGCCTGGTGGGCTGCCGTTTCTGGGGTCGCACAGAGTTGGACATGACAGAAGTGACTTAGCAGCAGCAGCAACTATACAAGTGTAGGGTCTGTCTAAATATCTGTTCTCCTTCTTGGAATGGCCCTTGTTTCTCTTCTCTCTGATATTTTAGCATAAGTATCTTTTCTGTGAAGTGTTCACCATCCACTTCCCCAGACAGAGGTCACCCCTTTGCACATCTCTCTTTGTAGATATGCACATGTAGCTCATTCACTGCACTGTCATATCTCAGGCCATCCAGATGGTGAGGTTTTTCAGGAATCGTTTGTCTTTATTCAGTGCCAGAAAATTTAGATTCAAAATAAGACACTAATTATCATTAGAACAGTTACTTTTTTCAACACATTAAAACAGTCAAGGCATAATACTTTCCTCAAGTGGTAAAAGGATGTGAATAAAATTGGAGGTTAACAAAATTAGATATCTTTACCTTAATGTCTTTTAATCCACCTGTCAGAATTATAAGACAAGGGTGGGAGTGGTCAGCTGATCTTAAATCTCAGGGAGAGAGATACATATAGGCTCAATATGTATAATACTGAATACTTTTCATGAAGAAATGATAATCTGGGAAGCATCTGACATTTTCCTGAGGTCTGAGATCAATCCAGCGTTATGTATTACGGTGTTTCCAACTCAAATCAGTATTGTCAACATTTTAAAAAATGTTTTTGTGTGTGAAAGATTCTCCTGGAATAATCCAAGAAATAAGAGCGGGGTTGGGGATGCAGGGAGAAGACAGTCTGCCGAAGTCAGGACAAGTCAAGGGTATTAGTTTTTTAGATTCCGTATCAGCTTGGGCACTTCCCAGATGTGTGGATTTGAATGCATGGTTTAGTTTTCTCTGATTTAATTTCAGCATCTTTAAAATGGCGAAAGTAAGTATTTCATTGTTCTGATAATTAAATGAGACTGGTGTGTAAAGCATATAAAAAACAGTAAGCACCAATAAAATTTAGTCTTCTTGTCTTATCTAAAATCCAACCAATATTTACTCCACAGTTGAGCAGTTCTTTAGTGTGCATGAGAATAGGCTTGAATTCTTTTTAAGATGCATATTCTTGAGCATCATTACAAGAAACTTTGATCCAGTTGGTCTATAAAGCCCAGAAATCTTTTTAACAAATCTTTCAGGTGATTCTGATGTAAGTGCACTTTAGAAGATCACACTCTAAGTTGGAATACCACTGAGAACCATTTAGGTAGACTGGCAGATGTGTAGGATATGGTGCCATGATGGTTCAGATGGTAAACAATCTGCTTGCATTGTAGGGAACCTGAGTTTGATCCCTAGGTTGGGTATATCCCCTGGAGAAGGGAATGGCAAAATATAAAGTATTCTTGCCTGGAGAATTCCATGGACAGAGGAGTCTCACGGGCTATAGTTCATGGGGTTGTAAAGAGGCAGACATGACTGAGTGACTAATAAGTTCACTTTAATGCGTTTATAATTTTATGTAAGTAGAGTTCAGAGAAGATAAGTCTATAAGAAAACAGGGAAGGTATGGGTTTAGTGAGTCCAAAACAAACATTTTTTCAAGACTCTAAAGCACACTGTCATTTTTACTGTGAGAAATGTCCCCCGCTGCTCGCATGTTATCTAAACAGAGCAACATGAACCAACCAAGGAATGACTGTAAGTACACTGAAATTTGTGGTCATACTGACAAAGACAGTCTCCCTGGACAACTTCATTCAGGCTTCTTGGAGCTCTTTTTTGAAGGAGACCAGACCTTATGTATACCCCAACCCTCCCTGTCCCACTGCTGGACTTCCCTGCATAGCCTAGTTGTAGCAAGAATCCTGCCAAGTCAGTTTAGAGAGAATCTCACCACCCTTGGTATTTAATCACTCTGGCCTGCCTTCAGCAAGAATCCATTCCTATTAGGTCAGTTTAGCAAGAGTTTCTCCTACCCTTGATATCTCCTTTTAGTAGTTTTTCATCCCCTGATCCCTCAGTCTGTTTCTTGGCTATAAATCCCCACATGCTCTTATTGTGTTTGGAATTGAGCCCAGTTCTATACTGAGGTCTCTTTCCTCCTAATCTGTTTTTACTGCGTTAGCTACTGTCTAGCTGTGCTTCTCTTTAATAATATATAAATGTTAAATCTATTTTTGTACCCAGAGAGTGCTGCTCACCTCAGTACCTACTGTGCTTAACACATGTGCACATTTTTATGAGTTAGTAATCCAGAGAAGGTGCCCTCTCCAGGGTTCTGTGTGTAGGCATTCAAAACACCTTGCAACATTTTACTCTATATTCTGAAACTGCCTCCCCGACTTTGTACAACTTCACATCCTTCAAATGTAAGAATTAAGTTTTCCTATAAGTCTTTTTTCTTTTCATTTCTCCCTTTCCTTTCCCTATTTCCCCACCTCCAAGGTCCTGGCAAACATTTTCCTACTCTGTATTTCTATGAGTTTGACTTCTTAAAAAAATTTCTTTCGCTTCAAAATATAAATGATACCATGTAGTATTTGTCTCAGTTTGGCTTATTTCACTTGGCAGAATCTTGTCAAGACTCACAAATGGCAGGATATTTTTTTTCATGGCTAGATCATGTTCCATTCTGTGTGTGTGTGTGTGTGTGTGTGTATATATATCTCACAACTTCTTTATTCATCGATTGATGGGCACTCAGGTTGTTTACATATCTTGGCCATTGTGAATAATGCTGCAACAAACATGGGGGTGTATATCTCTTGATATACCCACAAGTGAAATTGTTATATCATATGGTAGTTCACGTGAGTTTGAGTGAACTCCGGGAGGTGGTGATGGACAGGGAGGCCTGGCATGCTGCGATTCATGGGGTCGCAAAGAGTCGAACACGACTGAGTGACTGAACTGAACTGAACTGCATCATTTCAATATAATACCAAATGTTTTGTTTGTTCTGTGAGTTAGTTGTCTGGGGATACCAACAAAAGGTAAAGCACAGACTAGAATTATTCTTGAAACAAGACTGGGTAAGGTAGAAAGAGACTGAGCAATCTGTGGCTTTCATTAAAAAATCATGCTCAGTTATAGAATATTATCCAAATATTTGGGCTTCCCTAAGACCCTGATGCTGGGAAAGATTGAGGGCAGAAGAAGGGGACAACAGAGGATGAGATGGTTGGATGGCATCACCGACTCGATGGACATGGGTTTGGGTAGACTCCAGCAGTTGGTGTTGGACAGGGAGGCCTGGCATGCTGCGGTTCATGGGGTCACAAAGAGTCGGACATGACTGAGTGACTGAACTGAACTGAGTTCACTTTTTAATTTTTTGAGAAACCTCCATACTGTTTTCCATAGGGGTATCAATTTACATTTTGATCAGGCTTCTCTTTTCTCCACAGCCTTGCCAATACTTGTCTCTTGTCTTTTTGATGACAGCTGTTCTAATAGGTGTGAGGTAATATCTCATTATCATTTTGATTTTCATTTCCCTGATGATTAGGGATGTTAAGCATCTTTTAACATAACTTTTGGCCATTTTGATGTCCTTTTTTTGAAAAATGACTATTGAGTTCTGCTGTTTTTCAATTACTTTGCTTTTTGCTACTGAATTTATGTATTTGGATAGTAACTCTTTGTCAGATATATGATTTGCAAATATTTTATCTTAATGTAGGTTGCCTTTTCACTTTGTTGGTGGTTTCCTTTGCTGTACTGAAGCTTTTTAGTTTGATGTAGTCTCACTTATTTATTTTTGCTTTTGTTGTCTTTGCTGTTTTTGTCAAATCCAGTAAATCATTGCCAAGACTAATCTCAAGGATCTTACCCCATATGTTTTCTCGTAGGATTTTTATGGTTTGAGGGCTTGGGTTCAAATCTTTAATCCATTTTTAGTTGATTTCTATGTATGGCATAAGGTAGACATTCAGTTTCATTCTTTTGCATATGGTTATCCAGTTTTCCCAGCATCATTAATTGAAGAAACTATCCTTTATTTAGTATATCCTAGGCTTCTATGTTGTAAATTAATTGATCATATAAGCTTGGGTTTATTTCTGGACTCTATTTTGTTCAATTTATCTATGTCTTTATACCAATATCATAATATTTTGATTACTGTAGCTTTGTAATATAGTTTGATAGGAATCTTTGTGGGACAGTTGCCTAAGTACTATCATAATTTCTAAAATAACATCTGACAGTCCTTTCCTTGATCTATTCTTTACATCAAGACTCTGTGACTAGCAAATGATAGAGTACCAAGTTCCATGCCAAATAGAAATGTATTGATTCACAAAACTTAAAAATACCTGGCTAAGTTTAGCTTCAGCCAAGTATTTATCTAGCTTTATCGAGCAGTTCAGAAGTGAAGGTTAACCTTCAGTTTCTCATTATCTTTTGGCTCTGTTTTGTGCTGAGTTATTTTCATACTCTGGCTCTGCATGATGGCTTCTTCTAGGTTCATATTATTGTAACCATTGGAAATCCCAGTGCAGAAAGGAGACTATCTGTTTTTGGTAAACATATCAAAGAAGAAAAGATTGGACATATTGGACAATTCTGAATTATTTACTCATCAATTTAAGTGATATGATGCTTTAGTTTTTCAGATCTGGGATACATGTTTTACTCCAGATCCGAAACATACAGATGAAAAATGAGAAGTAGTTTTCTTAAGAAATTGCAAGGTACCATTATAAGAAGAGGAAATGGATGTTAGGTGGTAAAAAGCAACTTATTTCCCCAAACTCTTCTGGGTCTCTGAGGTTTTTAAGTCTTTGTTTTCTATACCTGGACATTCTTTCCCCAACTTCTTTCTGGTGACTTCCTATATATCCTTTCAGAACCAAGTCAAATGTCATCTCAGGGGTCAGATTCTGCTTAACTGTCACCTTATTAGGGGACCTTTACTTACCATCTTGTTTTGTCTACTTTCTTATTTTCTTACTCTAATTTTTTATTCTGCACAGCACTTTTTTTAAACCATTTGTCACATTATGTATTTTCTACATCTCCTTACTAGAACGTCAGCTTAAAAGGGCGTGAATTTTTGACTGCTTTTTCACTGTTTTATAACCAGTCCCTGGAAGAATACCTAGCACCAAAGAGGTGCTCAATAAATATCCGTTAAATAAATGGATGAATGAATGAAATCATCTCCTTCCTCCTGAGTTCATGTCAGTACCTACCTCCTGTCAGTATCTTGTATACATTTTTGTTCTGGTACTAACACATTGCACTTTATCTGCAGGAATATGTGTATCCCTGGTTGGACTCAGCAAACATTTACCTAATTGTACTAATCCTTCCCTCTACTTTTGGGGCTCTAAGTATTCATGAATTCTGCTCCCACTAAGTATTAGGGCATCTATTTTATATTCAGTTTTCTTAATTGGCTTCATTAGTCTGACTCTCAGCATCTGGGAAAGAAGATATTTCCAGTTATCCTTTGTCAATTTATTCATGTTTGGTTAGTAACTGCTTATTTATTTATTTTCCTAGTTTGTTGAGAAATAATTAACATACATGAGAAAGCATCATTACAGCCTTGTATATATGCGCATGTGCACTGGAAACAGTGTGGTGTGTACACAGAAATAAAAAAGCCAGCACAGCTCTTTACTTCTTCACTTTGTTGCCTTACATGAGTTTTTGAGGAGTTGCAAGATGGTTTCTAGTAACTCCTGGGTTATAACATTTCTCTTTTACATCTAGTTATTAAGAATTAATTCTTGGTGGTCTTTTGAGATAAGGAGGTTTTTCTTTCCCAGAAGTCCTGGCAAACTTGTCTCAAGTCAATTGATTTATATAGGACTATGGACCCTTAATGGGCTTCCCTGGTGGCTCAGCAGTAAAGCATACATGTGCAATGCAGGAGACCATCTACAATCCAGGAAATGTGGGTTTGACCTCTGGGTCAGGAAGATCCCCTGGAGAAGGAAATGACAACCCACTCCAGTATTCTTGCCTGGGAAGTCCCATGGACAGAGAAGCCTGGAAGGCTACAGTCAATGGAGTTGTAAGAGTTGGACATGATTTAGTGACTAAACCACCATCATGACTATGTACTCTTAACATTGGATAGACCAACTGGCTAAATTAGGGTATGTGGGCAACTTCACTTCAGTAAAATCTAAATAGGAGAAGAGACTTTCCCAATGGGAATTTAGGGTATTGTTAGTAGGGACAGAGGGGATAACTACTGAGAGGGCACTAATAAATGTCCTCCATAGTCCTGCTGCTTGGTACTCTTCAGAGGAAACTTGAGCATTGGTGACCAGTTCCATATGGTATATTTTAAAAGAGTTGATGATTAAGTGAGTCATGTTAAGAGTCTCAAACAGGGTGACTGAAAAGCCAGAACTATCTGAGACAGACTTGAAGAAAACTGGCCTATGATTTAAAGGAGAGCAGCTACTAGTGGACATGGTATTAAGCTTCCAGTATTTAAGGCACTGCCGTGGACAGGAGGAAAAAGGTGCCTGCATGGCTATAAAACGCATAACAAAGGTCAATAGATAGTAATTTTAAGGAAGTAAATTTTGGCTCATTATAGTAAGAATTTTCTGATGATTGAAGCTGTCAACAGTGTAATGGGACCTTAGGATATTGTGAGGACTGTAAAGTTGAAAGTTTTCATGTATTAATACTAGATATTACTATATAGGAGCACTTGGAAAAGAGAGATTTTTTATGGCTTACACAGTAACTGTATAAACTGATGCTTTATTCTCAACTCTGACCTCTTTTAAATAATCACCATGGTGGCTTTAATGTAATGCACTTTTAAAAAGTTCTTTTCTTCCAGTATTCAACAATAAGCCACTTATCCTACCTACTTCTGATCTCTTTATCCCCTGCAGCTTTCATTTTATCTTCTAAATCTTGACCATCTTTGCCAGTGGTATTCATCTTTCAGACCTTGTCTTTGAGAATGTAGCCACTTGAAAATTCATAAATATGTTAAGTAAAATTCATTGTCCATTTCAGAAAAGACACATGGCATAAAACCCATGGTTTAATTACAAATGGATTCTTGCTAGCTTAGAATACATAATAATCATTTTCAGTAGAGGGCCTACATGCTGCCATGATTTTATGATATAATGTGCTTTATCTTATTTACTAATTAACTTAGTAAGGATAGTGTCTTTCTAGATTTGCTGCATTAGAGCATGCTTCTCTAAACAGAACTTGCATTCATTTGTTACACAGGCTTTTGCTTTTGAAATGAATAGAAAAGCATACTGCCTTAGAGCTTATGTTGGCTTTAAGTCAGACATTTATTCTGTTATGTCTAAGAACTGATTAGCTCACAATTATTAACATTTGTTAACCTTTTGTTATAGGCAAGGGATTCTTCAGAAGATTCCATCATAAGTAAAAGCATTTAAGAAATTTATATTCCAGTTGTTGGGAAAACACAGACAAGTAGAAAAAAATTAATTTCATATATTTAGGCTCATTCAAAACCACCTTTTGCTTTTTTTCTGAATAATGTGGAAAAAGCTATCCGGCTTTTATCATCCATGTTTGAAAGTATTCTGAAGACCAGGACAGACTAAGCTATTTGTATTGGTGTTTGGCATCTGCTGCCACATGTCTGTGTTTGTCTTCATTAAAATAATTAGAGAGTAACATGTATCTTGGAGAAGGCAATGGCACCCCACTCCAGTACTCTTGCCTGGAAAATCCCATGGACGGAGGAGCCTGGAAGGCTGCAGTCCATGGGGTCGCTGAGGGTTGGACACGACTGAGAGACTTCACTTTCACTTTTCACTTTCATGCATTGGAGAAGGAAAGGGCAACCCACTCCAGTGCTCTTGCCTGGAGAATCCCAGGGACGGAAGCCTGGTGGGCTGCCGTCTATGGGGTCACACAGAGTCAGACACGACTGAAGTGACTTAGCAATAGCAATAGCAACGTGTATCTAAGTTGGAGAGTGTGTGCATACTCAGTTGCTCAGTCATATCTAACTCTTTGTGACTCCATGGACTGTGGCCCACCATGCTCCTCTGTCTATTGGATTTTCCAGGCAAGAATACTGGAGTGGGTTACCATTTCCTGCTCCAGGGAATCTTCCCAATCCATGGGTCAAATCCAAGTCTGCTGCATCTCCTGCATGGACAGGAGGATTCTTTACCACTGAGCCACCTGGCAAGCCCAAGTTGGAGAGTAATTTATTCAAAAACTTAATTTGGATAAATAAATAGTATCTCTGATGATGCTTAATCCAGAAACTTGTTGTTGGTGTTCAGTGGCTCAGTAGTGCCTGACTCTTTATGACCCCATGGACTGCAGCACCTCCCTGTCCTTCACCATCTCCCAGAGCTTGCTCAAACTCATCTCCATTGAGTCAGTGATGCCATCCATAAATAATACTATCAATGAGCTTGGGGTCCTAGATACATTTAAAATGTCCATGCTTCTGACATCTGTCAAATAGCAGAGGTAGGTGTCAACTTCTGACACATCTAGAAAAGAGACTGGTTCTCCTCTCTGTATTGACCTGTCATTCATCCATCTATCAGCTACTCATACTTGACAGAGAGAGATGCCCATTTGTTGGAATGATGATTTGCTGTTTCCATTTCACAAAAAACTTTAAAAAGCTGAACTTTTGAGTGTCTGTGCTGTTACTAAACCAACATCAAATTTTCTTATCCGTTTGAAAGGAAAAACATCTCTAAGACATGTGTTCAACCAAACTGCTACATCTTATTCCAGGAAAAAAATAAATTCAAAAACACTAGCATGGATTAATTATGCCATATTCTGAGGCTGGTAACAAATCTTTTACATAGGGATCATTTGGTCTTACAAATATATGTGTACTAAGTCGTTTCAGTTGTGTTCGACTTCATGACTGCCAGGCTCATCTGTCAATGGGATTCTCCAGGCAAGTATATATTAGAATGGGTTGCCATGCTCTCCTCCAGGGGACATTCCTGACCCAGGGGCAGAACTTGCATCTCCTACGTCTCCTGCATTGGCAGGTGAGTTCTTTTCTACTTGTGCTACCTGGGAAGCCCTATAAATGTATGCCAAACTACAAATTTCAGTTCTGGCATAAGCGAAACACTATAATAGTTAAGTATAAATTAAATAGGTCCCTCCACTTCAGAACTCTAACCAATTAGAACCCAGAACTCTGGCAACCTAAAGTGTGTTCTGGGACTACTTCTTTAAGTCAGTTTTAGAGCAACTGAGAATATGGTTCAGGTTTAAACATGAGAAAAAAAAAGATGATCCAATCTCTCAGATCAAGAGCATAATAATTGTAAGCTGAAGCCCATGGCACTGTAGATTCATTCATAAATACATATGGTTGGTCATCCATGCCTTTTATTCATTCAATTAAAATTCTGATCAATATTTAAAACAGGATTTTTAAAATATAAAAATCTGGATTTGGGGTTTTCTGGGAAATCAGTAACATGTAGCTGAACAGAATTGTTTGTTATAGAAACTCTCCTGTTGGCTTAATCAAGTCACACAGTGTACATACATGCTCCCACATCCGGCCTGTGGAGAGAGGGCATTTATAAACAGGATCACTGGCCTCAGAATGTAGGCTTGGAAGGATGGGTAGCATAAAGCATGTACTACAGGACGATTCGTCTTCCTGATGCATCTGTGGTGAAGATGGTTATTTAGGGCAGTTTCAGCTGCCTTGAAATCACTTAAAGAGTTTTATAAAGTTACTAATTTTTAAGTCTCATTGTCAGAAATTTAAAGACAGTATTTAACATCAAGATCATAGTGGTGGAAAGTGGAGAGAGTGGGCAAGATCTGAATTGCATAAATACTTCCCAGGTACATCTAATATTTAGGTTGGGAAGCTACTATATATTTATCAAACTTAGCATATCCTGATGTGGTAATTTGTACAAGGAGGTCAAATAATATAGAGAATATCTGTAAATGGGAATTGGGCTTTCTGGGCTTTAGCTACTTATTTACTAGTTATTATTTGTGGGTCTTGGACCAATTATAGAATATAAGTCTAAGTGATTACACTTGTAAATGAAGTCGGGGATTTAGTGTGCTAGAGAATACCACCAAAATTCCTATGGGAAAAAACAAACAAACAAAAAAAAACCTCTTAACATGCAATAAAGTAAAAGTTATTTATGAGAGAAAAACAACTATTGAGAGCTTTTGATAAAAATTGACATTTTTTATTTTAAATGTTCTCTAAGGACAAGAAACATCCCATTGAAGAAAAATTTTACCAACTGATTTGTTTGAATGGTTTTAGAACTGTAAAGATTACTAAAAGGTCTGATATGACTCACAGCTCTTTTTCCTTCAATTTTATGTCAGAAAATATGATCAAATTGCACTTCAGCAGATTAGCATAAAAGTAAATACAACTGAAGGGAAAGACAAGGAAAAAAAAAACTATCATCATGTCAAAATACATTTAAAATAAACTACATTAAAAGACTTAAAAGTCTCTAGAAAGATTCATAGGCTCTGTGCGTGTATTTCTCATTTAATTTAGCCAAAGGCAAAGGAGAGCACTGAAGACTGAAAATTAAGTTAAGCCACAAGAATAAGAAGAAAACTAGGACTAAATTAAGGGGGATTAAAGTCTATTAATTCCTCCTTGCTAACACTGCAACTGCAATAATACAGAAAATTATGAGTCACTCAGGGAGACACAGTCAGCTAGACAGAATAATTCAGTGTCCTTAATCTTCTCTTTTTTGGAATTGAGAACAGTTATAGATGGGGACACATGCATGTCATATCACATCCATTCCAGTTTTTAATTATTTAGATATTCTCCATTTTAAAGTATGCTGTAAAACTGTATTAAAAAATGAGCAAGCGACAACATATTTGAAAAAGAAACAACTTTGAACCCAATACTTTGGCATCTACTTATTCAAATATAAGATAGAATTTAATTGTTATAAACTAAAGTTAACCTGATATGAGTTACAATACTCTGAAATTCTACATACTAAAGAAAATGGAAAAAAAAAGTGACAGCATTCAGATCTCTTCAGAGTGAAGAAAATGTTTTCAAAATAACAGGATATGAATTTGCAATTCCAACCTTCCTATTTATCAGGTATGGAACTTTGAACATGATATTTAATCTGTCTGAGGCTCAAAGAAGGGAAGATATTTTTGAGGTAGACTGACAAAGGGGGAGTAGTGAAACTGCTGGTAACTATACTGAAGAGGCAGAAACATGCTCTTACTCTTTGACCTGTCTAATTCTCCCATCAGAGTTTTTGAACAGAACTTAAAAATACATAAATATATTGCATTTTCCTTATGTATGAGTAGTTAAAACTTGCATTCCATTTTTGTCTTGTAATATTAGTAACAAATAATTAAAATTGTTCAACCTGGGCTCCCGGATGCTTATTATTTGTGGGACTTGGGCAAACTACAGACAAACTATCCATAATTTTGTATCTTGGACTACTGACATAGAAATGTGCTGAGAACACAAATGGGCGTGAATGATATATTTAGCACCGATGTATATCTGGTAACTTCTGTGGTTCTCCTGGGAGGTTTCTGTAACCCATTAACTAAATTATTAATGATTAAATACCCTTTAATATTAAGGATTAAATACCCTTAATACCACTAATAAGAAGATAGCACTACTGGATGACACATATGAGAACAAAGCTTGCTAAATTAACCACAAAATTGGAAGCTGCAATTGTACACATATTCTCATTCACGACAGCATGAGATTTTAGGAAGCTAGAGATATGTCTGAAGTGAAAAAGAATTGATTAATTTGAGTAAGAGTATAAATTATATGAACTTTGTCAAAATTAGTCTTGAGAAACTATTAACAGGCTTTACAATGCCTAAGGGAATCAAGAGGTTAATAATTTTTTTCTTGAGAGATAATGTAAGTTTGAAATTTTTCTGATGATTCTCTATGCTACAAGTATAGAGATCACTATTTACATATATCCATTCTTCAATATTGATTTTTAGCTGGACTCCTAACAATAAACACATTTCTCAGCTAATGGAAAAGTTGTGGAATGGAGGTGAAAGTGTTGCTTGGTAATTTCCAGCTAAGAAAAGAGATCTATTTATAATAACATCAAAATGAATAAAGCATTTAAGAATAAATTTAACCAAGAAGGTGAAAGATCTATACACTGAAAACTGTAAGACATTGATGAAAGAAACTGAGGAACCACAAAAATAACTAAGAAGCTAGTTCATGCTCATGGATCAGAAGTATTAATGTTTTAAAATGCCCGTTATATCTCAAATGATCTACAAGGAGAATGCAATTTCTATAAAAATTCCAATGGCCTTTTCTACAGAAATGAAAAATAAATCAACAATTTGTATGGAGCCACAAAAGACTGAAAATAGCCAAAGAAATGATGAGAAAAAAGAGCAAATCTGCATTATACACCATGATTTCAAACTATACAACCCAGGGCTCAAACCCATGTCTCTTACGCCTCCTGTACTGGCAGAGAGGTTCTTTACCACTAGCACCACCTGGGAAGCACAGACACATAGATCAGTGGAACAGAGACACAAATCCTCAGATATATGGCCAATTAATTTATGACAAAGGAGCCACAACTTCTGGAGTTAATAGTAGGCATTTATTGCTATTAACGTCTCTTTTGGAACTGCTTTTATTGCATATCATACGTTTTGGTATTCTGTGTTTCTGTTCTCACTTGTTTCAAGATATTTTAAAAATTTCTTATCTTTTTGACTGATTGGATGTTCAAAAGTATGTTGTTTAATCTCTTTGTATTTTGTGAATTTTCTAGTTTTTTCCTTCAATTGATTTTCTAGATTTCTTTTATCACTGTAGACAGAAAAGTTGTTTGATATAACATTGATATTCTTAAATTTATTAAAATTTGTTTTGTGGCTTAACATACAAGCTAGCTTGGAGAATGATTCATGTGCACTTGAGAAGAATATGTATGCTGCTGCTGTTGGATGGACTGTTCTCTGGTAGATCCATCTGGGCTAGCATGCAGTTTAAGTGCAACACTCCCTTATTGATCTTCTGTCTTGAGAATTTATTCACTGTTGAAAGTGAGGTGTTCCCCTTTGGTTCCCCTTCCGTTCTTCCTAACGACTTCCGCTTTGGGCCGTCAATATGGACGCTGCGGCTGCCTGGCCGAGCGGCCTCGGAACGGTTGCTGGGGCGCTGCTTCTCTGCGGCTGCCACCCGCTTCCCCGCCCTCCCCCCGCCCCTCGCTCCAGTCCCTGGAGCCGGCGGGCTCATCGCTACATGGGGGCGGGCCTCTGCGGCCGGCGTAAGGCTTCCTGTTCGGAGGCGGCTCGGCTGTAGTAGGCGGCGGCGGCGACTCCGCCCGCGCCCACTTAGGCGCGGTGACTGAGCGCCCGGGAGGGAGGTTCGAGGGCCGCATCTTAAAAAAAAAAAAAAAAAAAAGAAAGAAAGTGAGGTGTTAAAGTCCCCTCTTATTGTATTGCTCCCTATTTCTCCCTTCAAATGTGTAAGTTATTTTTCTTGTATTTTCAAGTACTCCAATGTTGGGTGCATACATATTAATAATTGTTATATTCTTTTAGTGAGTTGACCTCTTCATCATTATATAATGACCTTCTTTGTCTCTTGCTACAGTTTTTAAAATTTTGTTTGATATAAGAATAGCTACCTCTATTTTCTTTTGGTTTCAGCTTGCAGGAAACATTTTTTCCATTTGTTTTCTGTCTATATGTGTTCTAGATTTTAAAATATGCAAGTATGTGTGTATATGTGTATATATGTATATATACATTTTCTAACAATCCTAGTAAGGAGGGTTTGATTTTCAATTTTTTGTTTGATTTTTTAATCTATTATATTTAACTCTCATATGTATTAATTTATCACATACACATATTTGGTGAATATATACAAACATAATTCAATGTTTTTGAGATAAGTTCCCTCAGTTTTTATTGCTGTTTAATAATATAACATTTCTTGCTATGGATTTTATTTTGAAAATGACCTTGGCTGTAACCCATGGATTTTGATAGTTTTGTTATTTTCTAAACAGACAAATTTTGTTCCAGCTCCCCCTTAGTCTAAGAGTATTATAATTTTTCATTCACAATCTGGATTACTATTTTCTCTGAGCTAGTCTATGTGTTTTTCCTACTGTTATTTCATATGGTGAGATCCTTCTTCTTTTCTCTTGCAACCTCAGACCTTTCCTGCTCTTTTCACCTACCCTCCACTTCACATCCATTTCCTTTCTTTTTTTTTCCCCTCATGGTATATCATTATTTCTTGTACTACCTTAACTATAATTTATATATATATATATATATATATATATATATAAGAGTATAATTGCTTTACAATGTTCTGTTAGTTTCTGCTGTACAACAAAGTGAATCAGCTATATGTATACATATATCTCCTCCCTCTTGAACTCCCTCTGCCCATCTCACCCCTCCAGCTCATGACAGGGCACCAATCTCCGTATTGTGCTCTCTGTATTGTGACTATATATAGGTGTGTCCAAGTCTTAGTTTGTAAACTCTTTCAGTGCAGGATAAAATTTTGATTTGCCTTGAAAATTCATAGGTTATATGAACTATATCCTGTACTATGCCTTTACACAGAATAAATACTTGGTAAATACACAGAGGCTGAACAAATGCCTATGTCTGAGAGTCAGTGAATACATGATACAAAAACCTACTGAACTGACCCAGGAATTCAGTGAAAAGAAATTCCAGCTTAACAGGTGGGTAGCAAGTCCAGAAACCAATCAATGCCAAGTTGGAATTGGAATGCAGCAGGTTTCAAGGTTGCTCTCAGGAAGATGAATGAGGATTCAAAGCAATAAACAGAGTGACAAATGAGTTGGATGATAGTAGTGACACAGTAAAGAAAGCATATGCTTCTTCTTTCAAAAAGAATAAATAAGACAAAGAGAAACTCTAGGAAAGAGAAACAGCTAAATACGTCTAAGAAAGTCATTGTTCAAATGTGAGATAAACTAAATAATGGATGATTTTGAATAAAATAGAGGAATATAATTATAAAGAATCCATTTGACCTGGATGCTTGGGATAATTACATACATTAGTACAGAGATGGTGATATTGGATCTAAAGTAAAGAAAATGGGATCTCTTAGTACTATAGTTGGCTCTCCATTGAATATTTATGAAGTCATTATACTGTAACTGCTGTTTATTCATTTTCAACTCTTACAAAGCACGCAGATTTAATTATGGCTCTAGAACAGAAGCTAAATGTTAGAAAGCCTTATAATGTAAAGGCAGAGATGTTGCCAATGGAAGGTAGGCAGTGGAGGGGATGTATAGGTGAGGGCTCAATAGAAGACAATTAATTAAAGTTCTTGGAATTAAATAGAGGGTTAGGCATATTATTTAACTCAGAAACATTATTAAAATGAGAACAAAAAATCATATAATTAATCTGTTGTTTCTAAGGGGATGTAATATATGATACTTCTCTTCCTCACCTGTGTTCTTAAATAATTGAGAAAATAGGGAGAGGCAGGGAGAAGGCAAAATGCCATTTTGGTTACTGGTAAGGTCTCAGGAAATAGATGGGGAAACAGTGGAAACAGTGTCAGAATTATTTTTGGGGGGCTCCAAAATCACTGCAGATGGTGACTGCAGCCGTGAAATTAAAAGACGCTTACTCCTTGGAAGGAAAGTTATGACCAACCTAGATAGCATACTGAAAAGCAGAGACATTACTTTGCCAACAAAGATCCGTCTAGTCAAGGCTATGGCTTTTCCAGTGGTCATGTATGGATGAGAGAGTTGGACTGTGAAGAAGGCTGAGCACTGAAGAATTGATGCTTTTGAACTGTAGTGTTGGAGAAGACTCTCGAGAGTCCCTTAGACTGCAAGGAGATCCAACCAGTCCATTCTGAAGGAGATCAGCCCTGGGATTTTTGTGGAAGGAATGATGCTAAAGCTGAAACTCCAGTACTTTGGCCACCTCATGTGAAGAGTTGACTTATTGGAAAAGACTCTGATGCTGGGAGGGATTGGGGGCAGGAGGAAAAGGGGACAACAGAGGATGAGATGGCTGGATGACATCACCGACTCGATGAAAGTGAGTTTGAGTGAACTCTGGGAGATGGTGATGGACAGGGAGGCCTGACATGCTGCGATTTATGTGGTCACAAAGAGTCGGACACAACTGAGAGACTGAACTTAACTGAAGGTCTCAGGATAGGATGTATGAGGTCTAATAAGCTTGCTCAGTGAACCTCAGTGTTGGACAGAGCAGCCATCCTGCCGTGCAAGGCTCGGGGAGGTCTTTCCTCACAGCAGATAGCAGCAGGGAACTTCTGAAGTGAAGTGAAAGTTGCTCAGTAGTGTCCGACTCTTTGCGACCCCATGG
This sequence comes from Bos mutus, assembly GCF_027580195.1. NCBI lineage: Eukaryota > Metazoa > Chordata > Mammalia > Artiodactyla > Bovidae > Bos > Bos mutus. The sequence continues at coordinate 56,374,380 of NC_091622.1, read as the reverse complement.
AATTCTCTAGGCCATAATACTGGAGTGGGTAGCCTTTCCCTTCTCCAGGGGATCTTCCCAACCCAGGGATCGAACACAGGTCTTCTGGGGAAGTCCAAAAAGGGAAGGGTAGAATTAGGAGAGAGCCATGCTTAGTTTATTCTCTCCAATTCTATCATTTAGATGTCTCTCTTTACCTTCTCCTGCATGGAATAAAGGCATAGAAAGTGGCCAGGAAAGTTAAAGCTGAGGCACCCCAAACACACAGAAGAAACCACAGTAACTAGGAACTAAGTATTGCCCACCCACCACCATCACCACCACCACCACCAAGGGCCTGAAAGGAAAGAGATGGGACTAGTAGGGTCGAGTTGTTCCTTGTGAATTGATTCATCTTTCACATTGGGAAGTTGGTAGATATCATCTAAAGTGAGTAAAACAACAAAAAGCCTGTTTCCTATTTAGCAGTAAATAGAGATCCCTAATGGAGAAGGCAATGGCACCCCACTCCAGTACTCTTGCCTGGAAAATCCCATGGACAGCAGAGCCTGGTAGGCTGCAGTCTATGGGGTCGCTAAGAGTCAGACACGACTGAGCGACTTCACTTTCACTTTTCACTTCATGCATTGGAGAAGGAAATGGCAACCCACTCCAGTGTTCTTGCCTGGCGAATCCCAGGGACGGGGGAGCCTGGTGGGCTGCCGTCTATGGGGTCGCACAGAGTCGGACACGACTGAAGTGACTTAGCAGCAGCAGCAGCAGCGGAGATCCCTAATAAGAATTGGAGGATTAAAAATTAGGTTTACTTTAAAATGAGGAAGAGAAGAATAGGCAGAAGATCACAGTTTTTCTTTATAAGCTCTTCCATTTGATTTTCCTTTCGTTCCATGGAATCTTATTGTTGTTACAAAAATAAGGATAAAGTGATGTGTTCTTGTATTAAGTTAAAATTCAAAACAACATTCTCCATAATAGTACTATTTTAGAATTATAATAAAATATTAGCTGATCAATACTCACCTTATTTCTTTTCTGCCAAGATTCAATACAGATATATAATCTTCTAATAAAAAGAATGCTTTTGTAGAAAATGAAAAAAAACTCTAATATTTGTTATATGCTATGTGCCACGTTGTGTGTAAAGATTTTTGTGCATTACTTTAATTAATATAGATAATGCCTCCGTATCAAAGACTGGTGACCAGGTGACTTGCCCAAGTAACAAAGAGTGGTACAGCAAGGAATTCAACTCTGACACCCAAGAGCGCAATGTGAAATACATCACTACATGCACCATATTCCATCTAGACAACCCCTGCAATATATGTAGGAATATACTCATTGAGGAGAATAGCTGAATTAAACTGAACTTTTCCTTTTAAATGGCTGTATTGGGCTGTAATTTAACACGAAGTTCAATCACCTGCTTTAAGTATATGTGGAGATCTGCTATTGTACAGATGACCTGAGTAGAGGTGGACTTTCCCAAGATTAATTAAATGGCTCATACTCAAAGTGTTTACAGTCTAGTTTGGGAAATAGGCATGAGTACAATTACCAAAAAATATAATGACACAAATACAATCACAGTTAGAATAAGATCCATAATTTACTCTGTCAGTGCTAGAGCAAAGTTTCAAAACTAACACTACAGATCTTATTAACATCTGAATGAGTAAATAAGTTGCAATTTTAATTTTCAAATAGGAGTCATATGTCCCTTTAAATAAATCTCAAGGCTTAAATATGGAACCAATGCCATTCTTAAAATTACCCAGAGGGGAGCATGAGTAATGAACATTGATGTCATTTCTTTAGAACAACTCTAATAAAATGTCCTTTATATTTTCCCACAGGCACTAAGAGTCACAAATTAGAATAATATTATGCAAGTCTCCTGGTAAAGAGAGAAACTCCTTTGGCATATATTGATTCACAAAAATGAGGAAATGAATCCTCAGATGACTTTTAAATAAAACATCATGAGAACTGAAACAAAATCTACATAAAGAATGAGAACATCAAGGCTAATGATTCCATGCTACTAGAATAGTAGATTTTCTAGGGTAAGGAGCTCACATGCAATATTTATATTTGGGGACTTGATATCAAACCTTAAGAAATATCACATAGTCCACAGAAAACTAATTTTTAAGAAAATCCATTCTGGTATTGAGCATTTTGTAATTTTGATTTGGACTAAATGAAAACTCATATTGAAAGGATAATTATCAGAAAGGTAATGTGTTTTACATATTTTCCAGTATTCAAGTTATTTCATACCCTTACTTATGTTACTAGTAGTGTATAGCAAATGTTCTAATTCTAAATATCAAGTGAAAACATCTAAAATGAAACGCCTTGACAAATTAATAATAAAAAGAAAAAATGCATTATTCCCAGTACTTTCCCTGAGCAGCACCCTATGCTTTGATTCATATATATCATCTTATTTGTCACAGTAATATTTGAGTAACACAATTATATTTCTATTCTATACCTAAGGTTCTAGGTAGTGAACAAACATCCCGATGTTTATGTAACACATACGTGGCAGAGTCACGGTGCGAACAGATTTGCCAGCTTTGGAGCCTACATTCCTAATCTCTACATCATACTTGAGTAAATCTGACTGGAATATTTTGAATTCTATTTAACATTTTCTAATTTATGATATATGTTCTTTCTGTGCAAGAGTTTCATAAGTTTATGGAAGATACTTGGCAGCATTTTAATTTCCTTAGAAATCTGTTTGTGATGGCAGTTGAAGGAATTGATCCTTTAAAATGGACTTGGACTATGCACAATTGGACGCACAAAGTGGATTCCCAGAGCTCACTTCCCTCACCAAGGACATCAGGGAATTCCCCTGCGGCCATGAATGTACAGTTTTTGCCAAAGCACAGCTGTAAGTGCTTGATATGAATGGGATGTAGAAGCAGACCTTCCCAACCAGATTTTGCTGTCATTCTCCAAATTCAGGTGTAAAATAAGCCAGGCTATGTGGATCACCAGAGCAACTGTTAAAGCAGTTGGTGAGAGAAGTGCATATTTAGTGAGAATTGCTCCTCCCTCAACCAAAGATCCAGCCCTTCTCAACCCAACACCCACTACTAGAATCTCTCTCTTTGATGTTAAAACCCAGTTAATGCTTTTTCCTCTGGGTTTGAGGATTAAGAGATCATCTCTGTGAAGTGATTACTTCAGAGCTTGACACATAATAAGAACTCAAGAACTGTTAGCCATTTTTGTAATTACTCATGCTTCACAAACTGCTTTCATCCAGGCCCTTTAAATACTGATTGTAATTCAGTGAGGTAGGCATTCTTGTCCCCATTTTCCAAAGAACGAACCTGATGCTAAGAGATGCTAGGGTATCAGCTAATTCAACACAACCAATCCTAAAACCACAGTCTTTGAACAAAATCTGATATTTTTTCCTACCACACTGCTAACATCTGAAAGAGGAATCAACCTACTTTTCTGGTTAAGCTGTCATGTATGTTGTGCTCCAGGCTTCCCTGGTAGCTCGGCTGGTAAAGAATCTGCAATGCAGGAGACGCCGGTTTGCTTCATGGTTCGGGAAGATCCCCTGGAGAAAGGATAGGCTACCCATTCCAGTTTTCTTTGGCTTCCCTGGTGGCTCAGACAGTAAATTATCTGCCTGCAGCGTGGGAGACCTGGGTTTGATCCGTGTGTTAGGAAGATCCCCTGGAGGAGGGCATGGAAACCAACTCCAGTGTTCTTGCTTGGAGAATCCCCATGGACAGAGGAGCCTGGTGGGCTACAGACCATGGTGTCGCAACGAGTTGGACACGACTGAGTGACTAAGCATACACTTACATGTTGTGCTCTAGTGCACTTTGCACCAGCTCTCCTCTCTGGCTTTGCTGTACCTCTCACGCTAGCAAGATGTAAGGCTTGATCCATGGAGCTACTAAGGAATCCACATCATTGCTTGTTTTCATTGAACTCTGACTGCACCTTGTCACTGCTGCTTGAACATTGTATTGCCTTTTATTTCCCACATTTTCATTTTCCAGGGAGTCTCTCATTTCCTTGTTTATATTTTGAATTTTCTCACACCAGTGACTATATCTAATAATTTGATTCCCTCACAGTGCCTATTGATTGATTGAGTCAGTCAGCCACATAGCCATTTAATAGATACATCTACTTGTCTTCTATATGCCAAGGATGTGTTTCTTGATCAACTAGACAGATTCTCTGGGCTCTTATCCTAATGTGAATTGGAGGAGACTAAAAGTAAATACACACCTACATTCATAAATTAGAAAAAATATTAGAGAACTATAAGGCCTATGCTGAGAATTAAAATAAGATATGGTTGAGAATGACCAAGTGGCTGCTTAGTCTGGATGAGGAACTCTCTGAAGTGGTTAACTTTGAAGCTGATATACAATTTGCTAGAAAGGACCTATGGTAGATTAATTCTCATAAACTGAATAATCAATAACCGCACACTATTAGATTAAGCCTCAGTTCAGTTCAGTTTAGTCACTCAGTCATGTCTGACTCTTTGCGACCCCATGAATTGCAGCACACCAGGCCTCCCTATCCATCACCATCTCCCAGAGTTCACCCAGACTCACGTCCATCGAGTCGGTGATGCCATCCAGCCATCTCATCCTCTGTCATGCCCTCTTCCTTCTTCCCCCAATCCCTCCCAGCATCAGAGTCTTTTCCAATAAGTCAACTCTTCACATGAGGTGGCCAAAGTACTGGAGTTTCACCTTCAGCATCATTCCTTCCAAAGAATACCCAGGGCTGATCTCCTTTAGAAGGGACTGGTTGGATCTCCTTGCAGTCCAAGGGACTCTCAAGAGTTTTCTCCAACACCACAGTTCAAAAGCATCAATTCTTTGGCACTCAGCTTTCTTCACAGTCCAACTCTCACATTCATACATGACCACTGGAAAAACCATAGCTTTGACTAGATGGACCTTTGTTGGCAAAGTAATGTCTCTGCTTTGGAATATGCTATCTAGGTTGGTCATAACTTTTCTTCCAAGGAGTAAGCGTCCTTTAATTTCATGGCTGCAGTCACCAACTGCAGTGATTTTGGAGCCCAAGATGGGTGGGTCATGATGGAGAGGTCTGACAGAATGTGGTCCACTGGAGAACGGAATGGCAAACCACTTCAGTATTCTTGCCTGGAGAACCCCATGAACAGTATGAAAAGGCAAAATGATAGGATACTGAAAGAGGAACTCCCCAGGTCAGTAGGTGCCCTATATGCTACTGGAGATCAGTGAAGAAATAGCTCCAGAAAGAATGAACGGGTGGGGCCAAAGCAAAAACAATACCCAGTTGTGGATGTGACTGGTGATAGAAGCAAGGTCTGATGCTGTAAAGAGCAATATTGCATAGGAACCTGGAATGTTAGGTCCATGAATCAAGGGAAATTGGAAGTGGTCAAACAGGAGATGGCAAGAGTGAATGTTGATATTCTAGGAAATCAGTGAACTAAAATGGACTGCTGCTGCTGCTGCTAAGTCGCTTCAGTCGTGTCCGACCCTGTGCGACCCCATTGGTGGCAGCCCACCAGGCTCCCCCATTCCTGGGATTCTCCAGGCAAGAACACTGGAGTGGGTTGCCATTTCCTTCTCCAGTGCATGAAAGTGAAAGGTGAAAGTGAAGTCGCTCAGTCGTGTCCGACTCTTAGCGACCCCATGGATTGCAGCCTACAAGGCTCCTCTGTCCATGGGATTCTCCAGGAAAGCGTACTGGAGTGGGGTGCCATTGCCATCTCCGTAAAATGGACTAGAATGGGTGAATTTAACTCACCCATTCTATCTATACCCATTTTATAATGGGTGAATTTAACTCACCCATTCTATCTATACCCATTCTATAATGACCATTATATCTACTACTGTGGACAGGAATCCTTTAGAAGAAATGGAGTAGCCATCATGGTCAATAAAAGAGTCTGAAATGCAGTACTTGGGTGCAATCTCAAAAACGACAGAATGATCTTTGTTCGTTTCCAAGGCAAACCATTCAATATCACAGTAATCAAAGTCTATGCCCCAACCAGTAACACTGAAGAAGCTGAAGTTGAATGGTTCTATGAAGACCTACAAGACCTTTTAGAACTAACATTCCCCCCCACCCCCACCCCCCGCTTCCAAAAAAAAAAAAAGATTAAGCCTGGAGAAACTGAAAATCTGGTTCAAAATATAAATAATATGTGAATAATTTTTCCTTTTGGCTCTTGTTAGAGGCAAGAAGCTCCAGGGAAGTTTTCAAGCATTGAGCATTCATTCACTCCCATCCAATGTTCTGGCATTGAGGTTTTAATAGAAAAAAGTGAAAAGTTATGTTTTATGTAATTTGTTAGTTCATAGACAATGTCAAAAAGACACACACTTGACTTCAAGTAAATGAAAAGGAAAGCTTAAACAGTGAGTCTATTCATCTCACTAAATGAGAAGTCTAGCAGTAAGCTGTCAGTGACTGGAGCAGCAGCTCTGCAATGTTATCAAGGGTTTAGCCTCTTTCTAGTTTCTCACTCCACTAACCTAAACATGAAGATGTCACTTTTATGGCTGTAATATGGTTGCCCCATCAACAGGGGTTGCACCTGCATTTCTGACAGGAAGAAGAATAAAAGGGCTTTTTATTTAGAAGGGATGCCCTTCTTATGGACCTGAGTTTGTACCTCATTGGTTAGAGAAGTGGGGTTTCCATTTGGACACCTTGCTGTCCCAGTTTTGACTGCTATCTCAATCAAAATTTAGGTTTTATTAATAAGTAAGATGTGATATAGATACTGGCTAGGTTATAACAGTGTATGGCTGTAGTGCAAACACTACATGTTTGTAATGCAAGTGCCTGACCTAAACTCTGATGGACAAGGCATCCACTTCAAAGAGGCATCCACGTCACTGATGGCTATCTCAAATAAACTCACTGCAGGCCACAGAACTAGATAAATAGCCAGCATGCCAATCCTCACTGAGGCTCCTTTATTTAAGAGATGTTAGTTGATGTCAATAACTCACTATTTGGACCACTTGTTCTTTCTCTTCCTGCTTTTAAAATTCCTGCTCTTATGTTTTAAACTCACCAATAAAGAGGAAGACCTATTCTTGGCCCCCATAAAGAGCAGAACCCCAGGCACAAGTGTGCTCTCTCTCTCATCCCTCCCCCAATTTGGCCCCAAGTGTGCCGTGGAATTTTCAGGTCCTGTAATACACATTTATTCTCTCAGTTTCCTGGGTTAATACATTCAACCCAGTATAACAAACAGATAAGCAAACAAAGAGATTAAAAGCAGGAAATATTGTTTTAAACTAGCTTTTGGGGCAATATGAAATTTGTATTTTCTTTCTAAAATCTGATAGTTCATCAGTTAGTTTTTGAAATCTTAATACTCTCCTACGTAGGCCATTGAAAATTAACTATTTTTCCTATTTGACATTGAGATGTATGGTTCCCAAAGAACTTTCCCTTCTCCCTCTCAATGATCTATCAGGTGGAGTCACTATACAAATATCTGTTTCTTTTCTAACATGTATCTCCAAATGAGACTGTCACACTTCTGTAGTACCTTTATGAGGCTGCAATTCACCTACTCAGTTTGGGAATGGAAGAGTCTTTTGGGAAATGTAGAAGTAATAGGGATTTTGGTTGGCCAGTGACTTGTTTCATAAGGTAAAATTGATCTTCAAATGGCCCTTAAGTAAAAACACTGCATTACTACAAGGGTAGCATCTTAAACCCTCTGTAATCCAAAGGCTTAAATCACTTTCTTACAGCAGAAAAGTTACATCATTCTCTTGAAGCTCTTTCTATATAAATTCAGAGTTTGTTTTTATCAGCTACAAATTTTAGTAAAACAATTGATCAAAAATATTTTCACATTCTTTAGGGCTAACAGAAGGAAAAACCTAATTGTTGATTACTTTTTCTGTTATTACTGGTTCAGTTTTAACAGCAAATATATTTCTTTCTGGAGTTGAGATTATACAAACACACTCTCCTAGAATTCTAATTTTTTCTCATGAGCAATAAGAACATAATTTTATGACTACGCACTGTGATGAAGTATTTGGGAATTCAGAGAGTCGTCAAATGGTTTGTTTTTGATATGTGCCACTTTGCTTCCCAGTAACATGTTGGAGTAAGTTACTTCCCTTTTTCAACCCACACAGTGGAGACTGAGGCTGAAGCTTGGGACCTTTAGCTGCTTCAAGGTAGTTAGGGACAGTGATTCAGCCACATCTAGCACCTTTTTAAACCTGGGAAAATTCTCTTCAAATAACTGTCAGTAGAATTATTTTATGCTTTCCCTAAGATTATTAGACTGAGCTAATTTCAGGAAGCTGGGGAGCTTTCATAACTGCTCCTGTTCACCAGAAGCTTGCCTGGAGGTCTCCTGGGACTTCCTTGCTGGTGCAGTGGCTAAGATTCTATGCTCCCAATGCAGGGGGCCCAGGTTCAATCTCTGATCAGGGAGCTAGATCCCACATACCACAACTAAGTGTTTGCATGCCACAGCTAAAGATTCCATGTGCCACAAATAAGACCTGGCCCAGCCAAATAAATAAATAATAAGCTTGCCTGGGAGGTCTCCTAATTAGAGCTCATTGTCTACGCTCTCCTGACTTTATATTCTCAAATCTTGGGCTTTCAATTTTCCTCTTGAGCTTAATATATATATATATAATGAGCATTATTATTTTTAGCAATTAGATTAAGGATGATTCATGAATACAGTCATAAGGTAACATCAGAGATCTGACAACCATGAACAGGCCTATTATTCCCACTGTGCCACAGAATGGTGGTCTTACCTCTTAAATGATTTCTGAGACACATTTGCCAGGCAGCTGGCAAATAGGAATTAAAGAAAGCCAAACTGTGCTACCTATGGCTTTCTTCAATAAAGCATGCTCATTGCATGCTTAATGATCCTTTTCAGAGCAAATTGCTATACGATTTCATATTTTCTATCTGATGCCTATGATGCAAAATGGCCTTCCTGCCAATTGCTCTGATTTATTCTTCTTTTCTGAAATACTCCAGCACTCCCTAGGTCCAGTTGAATTCTTTTTTTTCCATTCCCATAACACCCTGTTCATACTGCTATGCCAACAGCTTACGTTAAATTTTGGGGACTGGTTTACATGGCCTGTATTCCTCATGGGACTGAGTTCCTCAGAGCAGAAATGCAGTCTACATGTTCCTGTAGCACCTAGCCTACTCTATAAAAGAAGTACTCCATAAAATTGTGCAAAATCCACATTGAGCTTCTTTTTCTTCTCAATGATGTAGTCATATTTCTTTTAAATGGAGCTGAACAGTAAAAGATAAAAATTTGAGGCTGATTTCCTTATATCTTTTTGTCATAATGGAAAAGGTGAGTAAGATATAATTTAAAACCTAAAACTTAATAGTATTTAAAAATAAGCATATATTTTAAACTCCAACATTAATAGAGAGGTATTCATTTCTCTCCATTAGCAAGAATAAGAAACTCTATATTTGGTTCTAGTCAGCAGTTCAAATACCTACAGAAGTACTTGTGTGTGCAGTATTTGGAGGTCTAAAACAGTGACTTCGTTATATGCTCACTTGGCATCTGCATTAGTAATATCTTAGGGCAACTTAAACAGAAGAATAGAATCCCAGTCCTGGAAGAATTTCAAGGAACAGTTGTTTCTATATGTCATAAAGCACCATAGAAGTGACATAGAAGGGTGAGGCTCCACATTCAAACCACTGATTTCAGAAGATAATGAGGCAGATGTGGAAACGTTTATAGAAAGATGAAGCAGATTATGTGTGTAGCTCAGCTATTCCAGAAAGCACATGCTGTCCAGTTGCAGGGAATGTGGTTTGTGGACAGCCTCCAACTATCGACTCTTTTAGTTCGTTTCTGCTCTATTAGTTGCTGGACCAAGACCACTCTCACTCACAGTGGCTCTGGGACAATGGCTGAGCAAGGCGGTGGTATAGTGGCCATTGCCACCCATTGTGGGCCTCCTGTAATGACTAATCTTTGCCTTGGAACTCCCTGCTGGGCTAGCAGAGACCAATCCAGCTCTGCAGTGATCTGTGGGTTCCCCCTGCCCAAGCTGGCTTCCATCTCTTTTCTCTCGCAAGTGTTACTCCCTAATAAACTTTGTGCACTACTGAACTGGGTCTCCGTGTCTGCCTCTTGGAGAAATCAACCTGCATTTCACACTCATTCCCATGTTTGCTTCCTGGAGAAACCAAGCTGCAGCAAAGCACCACAGTACCACATGACGGAACACCAAACCTATCCCCTGGAGGAAGCTGGCATCTAATACATGTGAGCCCAGACCAGACCAGTTTGCTTGACTCAGTTAACATAACCCTGAAGTTCCATCCCAGACTCAGAGCTCCCTGTGGACAGAATCAGATCTCTGTTGCAACTGCATTATAGGGGTGCTTTCCTCACCCCTCTCAGCTGTGTGCCAGAGAATACTTCACATTAAGCTCCTTTTTGCATACTCTGGGTCTCAGAATCTGCTTCCCACAATATTAGGAATGCGTGCGTGCTCAGTCACTTCAGTTGTGTCTGACTCTTTGTGATCCCATGGACTGTAGCCCATCAGGCTCTTCTGTCCATGGGATCCTCCAGGCAAGAATACTGGAGTGGGCTGCCATTTCCTTCTTCAGGGGATCTTCCCAACCCAGGGACTGATCCCATGTGTCTTATGTTTCCAGCATTGGCAGGAAGGTTCTTTACCACTAGCGCCACCTGGGAAGCCAATATCAGGAATATTATTTTCAAATATTAACAAACCACAAAGGGGTAGATATACAGAAAATTGTAGATAAACATATATGTCCCACTATCAATACAGAATAATTTTAAAGTAGACTACAAAAATGTACCACCACCACTCCCCACAATTCTGTGTCCTCTCCCTACATACACACTCTGTGCTATGCAATAGTCATGCTGAATTCCTTATAGTTGCCCAAGGCACTGTGCCACTGCTTTTATTTCAAGCATTGGTCCTCTCTTTCTTTTGAATGCATCTTCTTATCTACCTGGAGAACCCTTCCTTTTCCTCTAAGACATAGTTTATATACATTCATTGAATCTGTCTCTGATGACCTGAAAATAATTTGATCATTTCTATCTCTCTCTTTTTCTTTTTTTGCCATACCATACCTGGTACATGCTTTTGGCCTTGTAATTAAGCACTCAAAAACAAGGAAATCAGAGAAGTACAAAACTTTGGAAGGGGAATATAATAACTATTTTTTAAGCATCTTTAATTTTGGAAGACATCTAAGTGCATATGTTTAGAAGGCTGTTGAAGATGAAGATCCTGATACACTGGTTTGAGTATCACTGCTTGTTAGCACTTAAAGATGATTATAGAAACATAATTGGAGCTTTATCCATTATGAAATATATGTTGGAAGCAACAGCACTATAAATATGCTCTGTGCATGGTTACATGATTACAATAAATTGAAAGCTGGAAACATCTATCTCTATTCCTTGAAGTCAGTGACTAGTCGCTTAGAAATGGGAATAATGATTGATATTACTAGGCAGCTCTCCTTTGAGGTTACTTTTAATAATCCAAACAAATTTACAAATGAGTTACTTTGGGGAGAAGATAGTTAAGCTTAAGAATTTCTAAAACCATAAACTATTTCAGGCTGTAAATTGTTAAGACAAAGAGGTATGATTGTAAATCAGCCAAGGAAATATGAAAAAGGAAACATGTGCTAACTGCTTTATATATATTCTCATTCTATCCCACACAAATCCATGAGGAAATATAACTAGTTTATTGAATTAGGTCAACTTAGTAGAGGAAAGCAGAAAGCAATTTTATTCATTCTCCTAAGTATCTGTTCAAATTTACTTTCTCTCTTTCTGATAATAGCTTTGTGGATATATAATAGATATACAATAAACAAATATTTAAACTGTACAATTTGATAAGTTTGGGCGTATGTCACTACCTGTAAAATCATCTCCATGATGAAAATAATGCATACATTCATCACCCCCAAAAGTTTCCAATTATTTATTGCTAGTTTATAGAAATATATTTTGTATGTTTGATTTTTTTCACTCTGAAACCTTGCTAAACTCACATATTATTTCTAGTAATTTTTAATAGCTTTTTAAGAATTCTCTACATAGGTAATGATGTCATCTGTGAATAAAGACTGTTTACATGTTGTTTTTCCAATCTAGATGCCTTTTCTTCATTTTTCTGGACTCACTGTACTGACTAAAGAATGTATAATACTAAATACATGTTGGCAATGAAATCTTTGCCTTACTCCTAAACTTAGGAGAAAGCATCTTGTCTTTTACCACTGAATGTGATATTAGTTTTTTGTAGATACAAATATCAGGTTGTGAAACTTCATTTCTATTTCTACTTGGCTGAGAATTTTCATTAGGAATGGAATTTGAATTTTGCCAAATGCTTTTCCGCATCTCTTGGGATGATCATATATATGTATATATATATAGTAGTCTTTTAGTATGGTGAATTATATTGAACCTTATGTGTTAAATTTGCCTTTCAATAACTGCCTGCAGTTCTGCACTGAAGGATGAATATTTGCTAGTTCACTAATTCATGTACTATTGATTTCATACCTCCTGAGAATTATGTACTATTTTAGATGATGGGATCCATAGTGATTACAATAGAACAAAGTGTTCAGTGTCAGGAAGCTCATATTCTAGTTGGGTAGTCAACAAGCAAATAAACAGATATGTACTCTATCAAGTACCGGTAAGTTTTATTAAGAAAAATATAGAAGAGTGAATTAATGAGTATATTAGAAGTGAGGCTGATGGTGTGCCCTTTTCATAGAAGGCAAGCAGGAAATAACTATGATAATGATAATGTGACATTTAGGCAAATATCTGGATAAAGTGAGGGAGCAAGTCATTTGGACATTTGGAGGACAGGATCTTCAGCCAGAAGGAACAGAAGTGCTAAGGTGGGAGATGATTGGAATATTTATGAGATTCCAAAGAGATCATCAAAGCAGGATTAGTGTGTGGGAACAAAGCCTTCCATTATTATTGTTATTGAAACAAATAAAAATTGAAGACAGAAAGCTATTTAACTCTATTCAAAATTCAAAGGAACATCATTTTACTGATATATTCCAATAAAGTATTCAAGTTGACAATATAAATATATTGATGTATATTTATTACTCCTTTTTAACATAGATCTCATTCTTTCTTGGTTTAAAGTTGAGACATAAAAAGCTTAATGAAACATTAATTGTTTAATTAAATAATATGTCCAGTTTTAAATCTGTGTTAGTCTTGTTCACATATCACTATGCAATCTCTAATAAGGTTTTATTATGAAATTACTTCATGTGAACATTTAGTTTTATTTGCCTGACATTATTTTGTTATTTAATAGATTGGATGGTTCAGATTTCAACTACCAAGGCTACTGGAAGTATTGCTTTGAAGAAAGACTGCAAATTGATGGTTATTCTTTTCACAGATTCTTAATGCAAAAAGGATTTTTCAGAAACATGTTTAGAGAATAGAAAAAATTGCTGAGAACAAATAAGGCTGGTTTAAAAAAAACAACTATTTTTCTTAGCTGTGGAAGTTTTAGGTGTTTATGAAATGCTAAAGTAGATTGTGAATCCCCAGGAGGATACTATCCCACTGACATCAGAAAATCAGAAAATAACTCGAGAAAGTTTTGCTCATCAGAGTGAATCTCGAGAAAATCTGTCCTAGAAAAAGACACTTAGGTTTGTTGAGTTCTTTAAGCTGATGGAAGTGGTGAACAGCTGGGGTCTGGATGGCATACCATGAGATCACAATCAAAAGGTTGGAAATGATACCATTAAAAAATTATGAGCAGAAGCTTATAAATTTTTATCACTCACTGCCTTTAATTAACCTTTAAAAACTATTCATGTAAGAATGCACAGGTCTTGGCTTTTGAAGAAAGCAGGGTTTAATACAGCTGTGTTTTCTAATGAAGACCAATGGATGCCTCTCATCCAGTGTGGTTATGACATTTCAAGTATCTATAGTACTGTGCTTAGTAAAAGTACCACTGAGTTTCAAGATGAGTACAGGTTAGAAATAATTGCATTATTAGTCCATTTCCAAATTATGTCAGCCTTTGTATAAACTTACAGAATGAATGTTCAGCAATAAACAGCATATGTTGTCTTTAAGGAACTAAGCAATTAAAAAGGAATAGTGTATTAGTTTTCTATTGCTGTGTTGCAAATTAGCACATGCAAAGGAGTTGAGAACAACACATTTATTTTCTAATGGTTTCTTGGGTCAAGACACCAGGTACAACGTAGATCAGACTTCTGCTCAGGGTCTTACCAGGATGTAATCAAGCTGGTTGGGTTCTCATGTGGAAGCTCAACTGGGGAAAAATTCTCTGAAATTCACTTTGGTTTTGGCAGAATTCATTTTCGTGGGGCTGTAAGACATTCAAGGGTAGGGGTATTATACATAGGTATGAACTTGGGGAGGCAAGAAACATGAAGGGCCACCCTACTGTCTGTCCACCATACACAGCATTCATATCAACCTTAATTTAGATCATTATATGGATGATCAACCTAGTTCATGGAAAAAATATGGGATTTGGAGTTAGGTAGGACCAGGACTGAAATTTGGCTTCAGCACCAATTGCCTGTGTGCTCTTGGATAAGGCATTTACTAATCTCTGTATCTTTATTTCCTCATCTGCAAAATGGGGAGTGTTATTGAGAAAATGAAAGCAAATGACATACTGTATGCAAAGTGTTTATCATAGTGTGTAGCATGGAATAATGAATGATAAATAATAATAGCTGATTGTAATAGTAATAGTAGTATTGGTGATAAAAATAATAACTCCATTATCATCAACTGAGAAGGGGATGACAGAGGATGAGATGGTTGGATGGCATCACCGGTTAAATGGACATGAGTGAGTCAACTCCAGGAGATAGTTTGAGCATACCCTGGGAGATAGTGAAGGACAGGGAAGCCTAGTGTGCTGTAGTCCTTGGGGTCGCAAAGAGTCGGACGATTGAGCGACTGAACTACACCAACAAGTATTGGAGGTAAAAATAGTAACTCCCCTCCCATCAAGTGATTGGTAAAATAGAAATCTATTTTCCTTTAGCCTTTAGCATATGCTAAAACATATTTGATATATATTTCATATTTATTCTTTTGCATGTAACAAATATAGTATAAATTATAATTCATAAGATTCATCTATTTGTTGTGTGCATCTACAGTTCATTAATTTATGCTTCTGTATACTATTCCATTGTGTGATTATATTTATCATAGTGTATTTATCTATTCACAATGCTCATGCATTCTCTGGTCAACGGGCATTTGGTTTCTTTCCAGATTTTTTTAACTCTTATTAACAGTGCTGCTATTAATAGTCCTGCTATTAACAGCAAGGAAACAACACATACATGGATGTGTACTCAGACCTCAAGAACTTGTATTCCCTTCTCTAATATCAACAATTTGAAAATGGAAATGCACTCACTGAATACGTATTAAACATCAAGAAAAGTGTTATATGCTGGGGAGCAGAGGCAAAATACTTCTTTCAAGAACTAAGAGCTTAATGGGGGAAGCAAGCAGATTTTTAAGTGTCTGGATAGGGGGTCAAGTCCTCCTCTGGTATGGTGTTAGCCATCCTGGTTTGCCCTGTCCTGATTTTAATACTGAAAGTCCCACCTCCAGCAATCCTTCAGTCACAGGCAAACATAAGACTTAAGGTATGAGACATGTCTATAATGACATCCATGATACTGTTTTTAGAATGGAGCATATATAATGGATGCTGCTGCTGCTGCTGCTGCTGCTGCTAAGTCACTTCAGTCGTGTCCGACACTCAGCAACCCCATGGACTGCAGCCTTCCAGGCTCCTCCATCCATGGCATTTTCCAGGCAAGAGTAATGGAATGGGATGCCATTGCCTTCTCCGTAATGGATGATAGTCAGTAAATAATAGGTGTTTCATAGAAAGGAAATATAATCAACAGTATAGGGCCTAAGTCAGTCAGAGAAGGCTTCCTCTGGGAGATGATATGAGATTAAGGAGTAGGGAAGATGAATAATATTGTTGATGTAAATAAAAGAACTAGGAAAAGGATTCTGAACAAAGGCAGTACTGTGGAGCAAGTATTAAGTATTCAACACTATTCAAATGCAGGGACTCAATAGTTCATATTGTTGGAACATAGACTGTGTGGAGCAAAGAGGCAAGAGATACAGCTAGAGTAGTCAGCAGTAGCCACACTGACAGGATATGTCCATTATGCCAAGAAAGGACACTGTATGGCTGAGTAGGATTGGGTGGTAGGGCTGGGACCTATAATCAGATCGGTCTTTTTTTTTTTTTTTAATTGGAGGATAATTGCTTTACAATGTTGTATTGGTTTCTGCCACACAACAACATTAATCAGCCATAGGTATACATATACCCTCTCCCTCTTGAAACTACTTCCCACTCCCACCCTCCCATTCCATCCCTCTAGATTGTCACAGGGCACCGGATTAAATTTCACGTGTTATACGGCAACTTCCCACTTGTTGTTTTATACATGATAATGGAATATATTTCAGTGCTACTGTCAATTCATCCCATCCTCTGTGTGTCCACAAGTTAGTTCTCTATGTCTGTGTCTCTATTCCTGCCCTAAAAATAGCTTCATCAGTGCCATTTTTCTAGAAGACACATCACTGTAGCAGGGTGGAGGGAGACTAATTGGGATGGTTGGTTGTTACAGTTTTTTCTTTCCCTACAAATTTCCCTGCACTCAAGTCCCTGCACAGTGTTTAATGTGTGAATATAAATTCGCAATAAAAGCAAAATAAAGTAAGAAAAAAAGAATGACAAAAAACCCAAACTACCAAAAATTCTTAGTCTTTTTTTGCTAGACAGGTGAAACAGGAATATATATATATGTGTGTATATATATGTGTGTGTGTGTGTATGTATGTATATTGTCAATTATTTTTTGACAAATCTATTTAATTAATACTCTGGACTCAAATTTTAAAAGTTACTCTCATGTAACTTTTATGTTATTTTCATTCAGCATGTTGCAGGGGATAAAATGAAAACAGCAATTTCACCCAGATATGAACACTCTTATCTGGGCTTCCCTGGTGGCTCAGTGGTAAAGAATCTGGTTGCTAATGCAGGAGGTGCTGGAGATGTGGGTTGCAGCCCTGGGTCGGGAAAGTCCCTTGCAGAAGGAACTGGCAACCCACTCCAGTATTCTTGCCTAGGAAATCTCATAGACAGAGAAGCCCGGTGGGCTACAGTCCATGGGGTCAAAGAGTCCGACACAACTTAGTGACTAAGCAACAAAAACAACATAGGGAAATACCCAAAATGGCCTTGGCCATAAAACATGTCAGCGGCACCAGGACCCATGAAACTAGTAGTCAGTGCTTCTCATAGGAGGATGGAAGCTAGTGTGGCTCATAGGCATGTTGGAGGTTTTACTAATTTCTGGCATCTGGAAATACCAAGATTTTCCAGGAAAGGTCCCTGACAAAGCCTAACTCAGACAGGGAACCACTCACAAAAATTTCATACACCCCATCGCTTTATGATCACCTACATTCTCTTCCCACTTCCCCCTCTTTCCATTACTATGACAATTCCTATTAAAAATGAGTCTAAAGAGAGATTTCTGGAATTTATTTTCCCTGGGATCCCTATGCCATTCTGTGCTTTAAAACTATGTAGGACAAATGCAGACTCCAAACTATGCCACAGTAACATCAAACAGTCTAAATGATCCCAACTGTCTTTGCCAGATTGGTGGAACAATCTTCCCCTTTCCTTTTCTTTACCTTGCTTGCTGAAGCTAGTCGGACAGAAAGATAAACACAGACCCAAACACTAGTCTAAATAACATTCTAAAGTGATTCCCTGGGAAGAATCGAAATCTTCGAGGTTGGCTTGTAGTCTCTTGGTTTAACAGAGAAAGGGAATGGAAGCAACTTTCTATCACCTCTATTTACTCTGCTCCTGTTGAATATTAAGTTTTTGTAATACCAGCCTTTGCAAACTTAACATTTTAATATTTTTAATAATATAAAGTGGTTTGAATTCTTGAGTCAAAGAATGTAAAATATCCACAAATGTTTTACATTGTACTATGTATTCATTGTACATAGTATACTCAAAGTGAGACTCTAAAGCAAAGTGACTGTTGACCAACCAGAGGAGCAAGTTTATTTCCTGGTATTGCTTTCTGTGGGACAGCCATCCCTTTCCTAAGGATACTGTCCTAAGATGAAACATGAAAGTCAACCAAAGAGTGTTTCAGAGACTAGTTCTGCATGTTTTTAATGATGAAAAGTTTACTATCTCAAAGGAGGATTTGATATTTGTAAATAACCAAAGGTCATTCATTCAGAGCAATTCTAATTGTACTGCTATTATAATTTCTATTTTAAGTTGAGTTAACATTTGACAAAATTCAGTGATACTTTAGTAAGTTCAGTTAATGATGGAGTTCAGACTAGAACCAGGTAATTCTGGACATGGGCTGGTGGTTTAGGGCATTCTTCAGTGATCCCATCTATACCCACAGATACTTCCTTCTCCTTCCCGCCACAACTCCCAGTTTTAAAGACAAGCTGAGCTTGAAAGTTATTTTTTATTTGCTCCCTGCCTTTGTCAACAGCAAAGCCTGTTAACGATTCTTGGGAAATAAAAATAAAACCTGGGTAATAAAACAAAATCTAACCTGTTTTTTCCTTTTCTTTCGTGCTTTGTCTAGTCTCACTTGCTCATAGGGTATTGCAGGCAGAGGTGTTGCCCCCTGCACTTCAGACTAGAGGCACCTGTGTGAAAGAGTGCTGTGGACATCTCATCTTGGGACCACGACGCTGCAATTCAAGATGGCGGTGGAAGGCAGTCTGCAGAGACACTGTGGCACGTACTGTAATCTGGAGCCTGAGCAGCACAGTAGCGCCTGCCCCCTCGCTCAGTCATGTCTGACTCTTTGCGACCTCATAGACTGTAGCCTACCAGGCTCCTTGGTCATGGGATTTTCCAGGCAAGAGTACTGGAGTGGGTTGCCATTTCCTTCGCCAGGGGATCTTCCCGACCTAGGGATCGAACCCCATCTCCCGCATTGTAGGCAGACACTTTACAGTCTGAGCTACCCAGGGAAGCCCATGAGCATTCTACTCCGTCCCTATTAAGAGACCTTTATAAAGCAGCCCCACCAACAGCCTGTGGCTGAGAGTGCATCTCTCAGATCTCCAGCTCACACTTCTCCATTCTTTGATGAATAAACTTTCTTTTGCTTCTGAACCAAACTCCATCTCATTCCATTGGCATGAATAACACCATCCAGAAAGACCCTTGGGGACTGACTCAAGAAAGTCAGTAACACCTCCACCTCAAAAATATTTGATATGGCTTTCAATGTGTGTTAAAGAAAAAAAGCAAGCCAGAAAATTGGGAAAAAAACATAAGATGAAGCTAGTGATGACATTGGTATAAGATACATGCATTAATGCTAAAGCTGTGCTTTCTCAAGAATTTGACAGAGTTGGGGTAGGAAATCAGTTTATGAGTTTTTTTTAGCAATCACTGACGATCAAGCCTCAGTCTCTTAATTTCCAGCACTCATAAGATGAAAACAAACCGGTAGTTGGGGAGAAATATAAGTATCTCTAGGAGTAAAAACTGATGAAAACGTTTCCTTTGGACGTGAGAAATGAGAACGTGCCCTGCCTGCAGTCAGTGATAGTTCTATACAAAACCAAGCACTTTCAACGGATTCAGATACGGCCAGAGGAAACTTTCCAACCAAACACAGATAAAGCTGTCATGTAAATGACTTTTGTCCCTTTTTTTGAGTGGTCTCAGCTTCCTTAAAATGACAATGTAATACTTGTTTTAATTGTCTTGCTTCTGGGAAAAAAATCATTGAGCTACCCGATCACTAAATTGACTCTGATTCTTCACAGCATCCAACCCACTTGCCTAATCTGTCCTCAGAATTGTCCAGCACTTGCCGAAATGCTGTGAGAAGTCTCTCCCAGCTTCCATTTACTATGATGTTCCAAATGGTCCCCCTGGGTGTCCTGTCTACAGCAGGTTAAATAACAACTTCATACTTTTGTGTGATGATGGATGCTTTCCTAGCATCCATCCTAGTATCATTTCATTGGTGAGTTTTGGCCGATGTCAAAAATACAAGGCTGTTTAATGAAGTCAGAAGTATCCTCAACAGTATAACCAGAGTAAAAAAATAATTTTCACATGCCAGTTCCTTACAAAACTCTTTAATTTAGGCCAACATCATTTTTTTACTGCATTATAGCAATAATGCAGTAGAGTGAAAAAGTTTTTAGATGATCTGACTTAATCCAGAGAAGTGTTTATGCTTAAAAATTCCATAAGAAAACTCAAGGAAACCTTTAAATCATAGATTTCAAAAACTTTTCAGATATTTATAATTTGATAATCATTACTTCACAATGGGCTTAAATCACACACAAATTTTCAGTATGCACTGAGGCTCAAGGACTTATTCCAAGGACTTTGCTGAGATGAAAAATATTTTTAGAGTCAAAATAAATCTTCCTAGTATTCTAGGGTCACAAGAATGAATTTGAAAAGGAAGTTATTTGAGTTCTACCACAGGGGAATCAACAAT
The DNA here is from genome assembly GCF_027580195.1 of Bos mutus. Taxonomy (NCBI): domain Eukaryota; kingdom Metazoa; phylum Chordata; class Mammalia; order Artiodactyla; family Bovidae; genus Bos; species Bos mutus. The sequence goes on along the minus strand of NC_091622.1, from coordinate 56,353,701 downwards.
TCTACTATGTCACCCCTGGAAAAATTCAAAGAGAGTTAATTGCTCCTTCAAGGTTACATATTGTTTAAGGTTGGTTTTCAGTTGAAGCTTATTTTTGTTTTTTAAGTGGTAAACTGTAACATCTGTCATGTTATTATTAATGTAAAAAACAGTATAAGTATTTAACAAATGAGTTTCTCCGATACCCAGAAATACTTCTCCTTTCTTCTGTTGACTGAATTTCATTCTCATTATGTAGCTAACAAATTCTACCCCCAAATTAAAAGTTTTTTCTTATATGAGTTGTCCATCAATGACAAATTTCTTACTTTCACAGAAAATCAACCCATATCATTGATTTAAACAATTCACCATTTGGTTTGGGACAGTGAGGAGAGGGTGAACCGTCACAAAACCAATAAGCCTGGGAAAATGGAGAGGCTTGTTAATTATAGACACTAAAGTTGAAACTGAAGTGATGGGCATTTGGTTTTTAATTTTTAAAAAATGATTCACATTTTTCAGAAAGGATCTCTGCTCTCTTATAAAAACTCTTGCTAGGGTTTTCCATCTGCCTATCCTCTTATCTCCATGGTGTTCTAAATATGAATATTCTGGCTCTAAAGAACAAGCTTCAATGTCAAAGCTATTTTCTACAAACACATTCAAACTTTGTTCCAGTATCATGTTAGCACTTTATGGAGATATACAATCTCTTCAGAGGGAGTATAACACAAGTATGATATTTTCATCTTAGAACTGAATTCTCAAAAATATTCTTAACCTACTTGGGTGAGAAATCAGTCCCTGGATAAATGCCTTTTTAGTCAAAACTTGTATATATCAATAGCCAAAATTTGAAAGTTAGCCTTACATACAGCTTTTAGAAAACGGGAAATTTTTGCCTTGGCATTAAAATGATATTATAACCAGGGATATAAAAATACCAAAGTCCTGTCTCTGACCAAACCACATGTTCTGACAAAGCTCTGGAGGGTAATGTACCCATTAGTAATAATAAGCAAAGAAAACAAAGGTAACACTTTCTAAATTTCCAGACTGGAAACACAAATTCCAATGCAATAAATCTTAGTAACCTGAGCCATATTATACACAATATCCCTTTTTCTAAGCTGGAGAGTAACTGACAGCATCTGTCAGCATCCAGGAAAGGGAAATTTAGATACTCACGTATTTGCATCCTGAAGTGAAGTGAAAGTGAATGTCACTCAGTTGTGTCTGACTCTGCGACCCCATGGACTGTTTCCATGGAATTCTCTAGGCCAGAATACTGGAGTGGTTAGTCTTTCCCTTCTCCAGGGGATCTTCCCAACCCAGGGATCGAACCCAGGTTTCCTGCATTGCAGGCGGATTCTTTACCATCTGAGCTATATCCTAGAGAATGCTATTTATTATAGAATTTAGTGCGGAAAGGTCTTTCCCTACAGGGAAATCAAGGAGTAGCTATCAAGAGATGGTGAAATGGACAACAAAGAAGCAAATCAAGAGTTGTGGAAATAATCAGCCAGTTGTACCAACCGTGGAGAGGAATGATGTCTCAGATATCAATGTATAATGCTCACTGCAATTTGCTACCCTGTTACTTCAGAGAAAATCCTACAAATTATGAAGAAATTAGAACATCTTATGAAAATACTTGAAACAATTTCACATTTAGTTTGTCATTCTGTGGATCTAGCATCGTTTGGGGCCTCCAGAAAATTTCTTCAAGAATATGATGAAAATGACACAGCTATAAAATAGCTGGGTTCAATCTCTCCTGAATTTCTTTGAATAATTTATTTTTTATTGAACTATTGTTGAATTATGCTATAGTTGAATTACGCATAGCTGAATTATGCTGTACTGTACTGTCGCTCAATTGTGTCTGACTCTTCGCGACCCCGTGGACTGTAGCCCGCCAGGCTCCTCTGTCCATGGGATTCTCCAGGCAAGAAGACTGGAGTGGGTTTCCATGCCCTCCTCCAGGGGAATCTTCCCAACCCAGGGATGGAACTCAGGTCTCCTACATTGCAGGAGGATTCTTTACCAACTGAGTTGCCAGGGAAGTTGAATTACAGTGTTGTGTTAACTACTGCTGCACAGCAAAGTGACTCAGTTACACACACACACACGCACACACACACACACATATATTCATTTTCATGTTCTTTTCCATTATGGCTTATTATGGGATACTGAACATAGTTCTCTGTGCTACCACTAGGATGTTTTTTGTTCATTCTATACATACCAGTTTGCATCTGCTAATCCCAAACTCGCAATCCAAACCTCTCCCATCTTCTGAAAGTTTCTACTACAGTTAGAATACTTTTCAGTTACTCATAAAGTATTTACTGACATAAAATTTAATATCATTTTGTTTCCTAAAGAGAGAGGGCTACTTACAGTGTTTTAAATCCTTAGAAAAATCCCTGGAGCATGAATAATTAGAGGGATATTTCCCTTTTATTAACATTTTAAAACAAAAAGTAGTTCCACAGAGTATGCCACATAGGTTTCTATTTATTTGGAAATAAAAACCATTTGAAGATAATCTGTTCAGTGAAGTGTTCAATGACATTCAAAAATGTTTTGAACCCAATCTGACTACCTTCAGTAACTTGATAATTCACTCTGTTGAAATAAATGGTCAAAGTTTGTGTACATAAACAGAGTGTGCATGAAAGGATCAGAGCAAGATAGCCATTAATTTTAATTAAAGCATAAATTACTGTTTCATGATGTTTAATGTATATGTTGCACATATATGTACCTATTTACTGCGAAGGGTTGGAGAACTCTGTAGGATTCTGAGATATATAATGTCTTCGACAGTCATATGAATTATAGAAGGGCTTTGCATTAGCTTTTCCAAAGTTTTATTTACTGGTAAATTTCCCTGTTTTAATTTCTATTTTTATAATTCCTAATTATCAATTCACATGTAACCTCTATCCTGCAATCTCCTGCAGTCTCTAATATAGACTCATCTTACATCGCATTCATTTTCACAGTAGGGACATGACATTTACTGGCTTGAGAACATTGACTAAATTGGAATGCCAGTCCAATGTGTATAAAGATGCCTACAATAGCAGGATGACATGAATCTGAATAAATAAAAAATTACAAAGGTCAGTCCAATGAAAGTGAGAGCTGATAAATAGAAAAACTCTAATTACCAGAGATAAAAAGAAAGAAAAATTTTCAATACAAATAAGAGGAGGAGAAAATGCATATAATGTGGAAGTTATTAATGCAAAGGGGTAAGAAAAAAATCTTGGTTTGTACCACATTATTTTCTTGGGAAAACAAAAATGAATGCACCAGAAAGAATTCAACTATGTTGTCAAACTAGCAAGAAAAAAAGATTAGGGAAAAAAGACTTTTTGTTTTCAATAACAATTATAATTCAGTGCTTATGACCACTAATAAGTATGAAAGTTGTATAAGGCTAGATAATCTTATCTGTAAAATTTAGTATGAAATAAAGCATAAATGTGGGATAATCTGAAAAAAAATCAAGACTAAGAAATTAAAAAGTAATGGATGAATTCAAATATCATTCTGTATTGTAAATATAGGAAGAAACAAACATTAAAAAGTTACAGGAATTAAAAAGCATGTGCGGAGAAAGTATTTAAAACAAATATAAGGAATTAAAAGATTTAAGAGAAAGACCACTTAACCTGCCTCCTGAGAAACCAGTATGCAGGTCAAGAAGCAACAGGTAGAAACAGACATGGAACAATGACTGGTTCCAAATAGGGAAAAGAGTACATCAAAGCTGTATATTGTCACCCTGCTTATTTAACTTATATGCAGAGTACATCATGCAAAATGCCAGGCTGGATGAAGCACAAGCTGGAATCAAGATTGCCAGGAGAAATATCAATAATCTCAGATATGCAGATGACACCACCCTTAGGGCACAAAGTGAAGAGGAACTAAAGAGCCTCTTGAAGAAAGTGAAAGAGGAGAGTGAAAAAGTTGGCTTAAAGCTCAACATTCAGAAAACCAAGATCATGCCATCTAGTCCCATTACTTCATGGGAAATAGATGGGGAAGCAATGCAAACAGTAAGAGACTATTTTCTTGGGCTCCAAAATCACTGCAGATGGTGACTGTAGCCATGAAATTAAAAGATGCTTCCTTCTTGGAAGAAAGCTATGACAAACCTACACAGCATATTAAAAAGCAGAGACATTGCAGACAAAGGTCAGTCTAGTCAAAGCTATGGTTTTTTCCAGTAGTCATGTGTGGATGTGAGAGTTGGACCATAAAGAAGGCTGAGCATCGAAGAATTGATGCTTTTGAACTATAGTGTTGGAGAAGCCTCTTGAGAGTCCCTTGGAATGCAAGGAGATCAAACCAGTCAATCTTAAAGGAAATTAATCCTGAATATTCATTGGAAAGACTGATGCTGAAGCTGAAACTCCAATACTCTGGCCACTTGATGTGAAGAGCTGACTCATTAGAAAAGACTGATGCTGGGAAAGATTTAAGGCAGGAGGAGAAGGGGACAACAGAGGATGAGATGGTTGTGTGGTATCACCAAGTCGATGGACACGAGTTTGAGCAAGCTCCAGGAGATAGTGATGGACAGGGAATTCTGGTGTGCTGAAGTCCATGGAGTCCCAAAGAGTCTGACACAACTGAGTGGCTGAACAACAACAAGAGAAAGCAGATAATCATCCATACACCAAAGAAAAGCTCAGTTATAAATTAAAAAAAAAAAAAAAAGAAACTGCTGAGGTCAGAGACAGAAATCTTGGATAGAAGGAACTTCTTGTGTATAAAGCAAAATGGTAATTAATGTACAAAGAATAGTACATATAGTCAGAATGAATATTTTAATTTACAAATAAGCTCCATATAACTAAATCCAGTGGCCAATTTTTGACCTTCATTTCACTTGACCTATCGTAGGTTTGACCTATTTGATCCCTCTTCTTTTATGCAATTTCTTCACTTGAATTCTGAGCCCATACACTCTTTGCTTCTCTCTTAAATCTCTGGTTGCTCCTTCTCAGTCACTTTCGTTGATCCTCCTCTTCATCATGACATTTGGTATTAGAGTCTCCCAGGATTAGTTTTTAATCCATGCACTAACTCTTGGTTTCAGCTGGGCAGATGGCTTTCGATATTATACATATGTCGATAACTCCCCAACTTAAATCTCAATCTTAGCCCTTTCACCCGAACTCTAAATTCATATATCCAACTGCCCAACATTTCTACTTGTATCTGTACTAAACAGAGTTAATGTCCAGAATGGAAGTACTGATCATCTTCCTATGACCTCCTTCACGTAGCTTTCCTCATCCCAGTTATGGGAAATTTCATCCTTGTTCAGAATTTGCTCAGGACAAATTCTTTGGCATCATCCTTAGTTTTATCACATACTTTAAAAAATCTACTGAGAAGTCCTTTTGTTCTAATTTCAAACAATATGCATAATAATTTCATCTCCCCACCATTTCTATCTCTACCTGAGCTACCACCAGCTGTTACTGGGTTACTGTTGTTGTTTAATTACTAAGTTGTGTTCAATTATTTTGTGATCCCCATGGACTGCAGTCCCCAAGGCTCCTCTCTCCATGGGATTTCCCAGGCAAGAATATAAGAATGGGTTGCCATTTCCTTCTCCAGGGGTTTTCCTGACCCAGGGATCCAACATGCATCTCCTGCACTGGCAGGCAGATTCTTTACCACTGGACCACCAGGGAAGCCCCTACTGGGTTACTGCAAAAGTCCTAATTGGTCAGGCTTTGCATTTACCCTTGTCTTCCTACAGTCTGTCCTCTTTGCAGCAGTAGAGGAATCTATTCAAAATCTATGTCTGAGGAGACTGTTTCTTTGCTCTAAATGCTATAATGACTTCCACTTTACTCAATGAAAGTTAAAATTTGTACAATCATCTGGCAGCCTCTATATGATCTTGCCTGCTCTCTGTTACTTACCCTTTGTATCTTATTTTCTACAACTTTTCCCTGTTGCCACTACTCCAGAGAACCACATCTACCTCCTTGATTTCTGTTGAGCACAACAGGCACATTCTCATCACAGGACCTTTGCTCTGGATGTTGCCTCTACCTGGAATACTCTGCTCTCAGCCATCTACATGACTGCTCTTCCAACTTCTAAAACCTCACCTTAATGAGGCTTACCTTGCCCACTCTTTTCAATGCTGTAATTTAACAACAGCCCATATCCCTACCATTTATAATTTTGAATCTCTTTACTTTTTGCTCTGCTTTTTCTTTTGTTCCATAGCAATTACCACTTTCTAACACAAGACATAATTATTTATTAGATATATTTTTTATTAGTGGTATCCTCCTGCTAGAATATGAGATCCATGAGAGTAGAGGTTTTTGATTGTTCTGTTAACTAAGGTACCCAAAGCTCACTGATTGAGTTGTGAATTGAATTGAATGAGTATATCTTCATATAATGACATTTCAGGGTTATGTTCTTTGTATACAGTATTTTTTATATCACTGGGAATGCAACACATCCCCCAAATAACGTGCACATTCAGTTGTAGGTTTGGGGTTCATCACTGTCACTATTTAAGATTTACCTGGTGCTAGATTCAACAACTAATATATATACCATTAAATTTGCAATTATACATTAAGTATTTAGTAGATTCAAAACTCTACTGTGAGAAATACGATAATATAAAAATGTGTTCTTAAAAACTTAGCTCATCTAGTAGGTAAGAATAGCATAATCTTCGTATTTTTCTAAAGGGTACATTTCTTCCTAGCTGTAGCCCTCCATTGTAAAGCCAAATAAAATAGTATGTTTTTTTCAGTTTAGCCAGAAAATATATTCTCCCTATCATTTCTAAGGCTCTGTAGAATTGTAACATCTGAAGCATCTGGTTACCTGGTTAACTTTTCTCTGGATATTATGGGATCATACATTCACTTAATTCTGACATCTTAAAGCATTTCCTGGAGGCCAAGCCAACATACTGAGTTAAACTAATAGGATTTCTGTATCATCATATAGGTACACATTTTTCTTAATGCCACAGGAACCTTAAAATGCTTGAAGGTAGATGAAATATCATCATTATGTTCATATGTGATGCTGGGTAATGCTAGGATATTTTTAAATGTTTGATATTTTAAACAAAGTAATGAAATACACAATCTGTCACTGGTTGGTACAACTCAAACTATATCTATGGAAACGGAACTCAGTGACCATGAATGTTAATCCATCTGCATTTTCACAAAGAGGTACAAAATGAGAATCTCAATTCCAACCACATGTTTCACAAATACAATCTCCTGTCTCAAGTTAATAGGTGACTTGGTATTTTAAAACATGCAAGAAAAATGTTTTCTCCCTGATGTGAGAATATAAATGTCTTATCCTTTTCAGTCTTCTAGAATTTGGGAAGCTGGCCTTGCTCATAATAAGCAGACAGCCAAGAATGATAGAATTCTGACACTTGTTTGAACACTTATATAATATTGTTAATGCTCATGCTCATACTATAAGGTTTGATTTAAGCAGCAAGATGCCTGTCCCATTACCCAAATACCTGCTCAACCCTGCCTATCAATCTCAACAACTGACTTCATCTTATCATGCCATTTCAAATTTATTTCATCAAAATATTATTTCGTCTCATAGTTGCTTTTAAAGGAAACTTTCTGACAGTGTTTTCTGACACTACTGGCTGAGAACAGATACCTATGGAAAAGAGAGCATTGTTTTAGGAAAGGGGTAAAGAGGAGAAGTCCTCATGCAAAAAGGTACAGGATAATAGTAAGTATGCCTATGTCTATTCTCACGCCTGATGTCCACAGCTATACTTATCTGACTCTGCAGTTTCATCTGTATCTAACTCTACTTGAAAGCTAATTAAAATTTTTAAACATTTTTATGGGCCACATTTTTCACATTCAAAATAAAAGTAGTTATACTGTTATACTGAGTCTCATGGGGAAAAATAAATAATTTTTACAAATTAGACAAGTTTTGTAGACTATAATGACATTTTATTGAGTAAAAGAATGCCAATGAGCAACCTCGGGCTGGGGAGGTGGGAGTGGGCGTGGCCACCAGATCGTCCAGGCAGAGTCCGAGAAGAGATGAGCTGTGACGCGGTGACACAGTGAAGGAAGTTGTTTTTTTTAAGGCTTGTGGAGCTTGTTCATTTGAAAGATTTTCTTCCAGCATATGTGAATTAAGAAATTTAGCAAGATCTCAACACTGCACCAAGAGTGCTGTTTCCAGTGCCTCTGTAGCTCATCTGGAACTCGCTGGTCTTCTGTTTGCCTTCAGTTAGACTCTGTGAACGGGAGACTCTGAAAGAAAACTGACAGATGAGATGAAGGCAGAAGATTTTTTCTGTCTCCCATCAGCATCTTTCCAGCAGCAGAAAAGAGTTAGAGGGGGAGGAGCTAAGGTGGCGGAGGAGTAGGACGGGGAGAACACTTTCTCCCCCACAAATTCATCAAAAGAACATTTAAACGCAGAGTAAATTCCATAAAACAACGTCTGAATGCCGGCAGAGGACATCAGGCACCCAGAAAAGCAACCCAAGTCTTCGAAAGGAGAGACAAGAAATACAGCTCCACCCACCAGAACACCGACACAAGCTTCCCTAACCAAGAAACCTTGACAAGCCACCTGTACAAACCCAGACAGAGTGAGGAAATGCCACAATAAAGAGAACTCCACAAACTGCCAGAATACAGAAAGGACACCCCAAACTCAGCAATTTAAACAAGATGAAGAGACAGAGGAATACCCAGCAGATAAAGGAACAGGATAAATGCCCACCAAACGAAACAAAAGAGGAAGAGATAGGGAATCTACCTGATAAAGAATTCTGAATAATGATAGTGAAATTGATCCAAAATCTTGAAATCAAAATGGAATCACAGATAAATAGCTTGGAGACAAAGATTGAGAAGATGCAAGAAAGGTTTAACAAGGACCTAGAAGAAATAAAAGAGAGTCAATATAAAATGAATAATGCAATAAATGAAATTAAAAACACTCTGGAGGCAACAAATAGTAGAATAACAGAGGCAGAAGATAGGATTAGTGAATTAGAAGATAGAATGGTAGAAATAAATGAATCAGAGAGGATAAAAGAAAAATGAATTAAAAGAAATGAGGACAATCTCAGAGACCTCCAGGACAATATTAAATGCTACAACATTCGAATCATAGGGGTCCCAGAAGAAGAAGACAAAAAGAAAGACCATGAGAAAATACTTGAAGAGATAATAGTTGACAACTTCCCTAAAATGGGGAAGGAAATAATCACCCAAGTCCAAGAAACCCAGAGAGTCCCAAACAGGATAAACCCAAGGCAAAACACCCCAAGACACATATTAATCAAATTAACAAAGATCAAACACAAAGAACAAATATTAAAAGCAGCAAGGGAAAAACAACAAATAACACACAAGGAAATTCCCATAAGGATAACAGCTGATCTTTCAATAGAAACTCTTCAAGCCAGGAGGGAATGGCAAGACATACTTAAAGTGATGAAAGAAAATAACCTACAGCCCAGATTATTGTACCCAGCAAGGATCTCATTCAAATATGAAGGAGAAATCAAAAGCTTCTCAGACAAGCAAAAGCTGAGAGAATTCAGCACCACCAAACCAGCTCTCCAACAAATACTAAAGGATATTCTCTAGACAGGAAACACAAAAACGGTGTATAAATTCAAACCCAAAACAATTAAGTAAATGGCAACGGGATCATACTTATCAGTAATTACCTTAAACGTAAATGGGTTGAATGCCCCAACCAAAAGACAAAGACTGGCTGAATGGATACAAAAACAAGACCCCTGCATATGTTGTCTACAAGAGACCCACCTCAAAACAGGGGACACATACAGACTGAAAGTGAAGGGCTGGAAAAAGATTTTCCATGCAAATAGGGACCAAAAGAAAGCAGGAGTAGCAATACTCATATCAGATAAAATAGACTTTAAAACAAAGTCTGTGAAAAGAGACAAAGACGGTCACTACATAATGATCAAAGGATCAATCCAAGAAGAAGATATAACAATTATAAATATATATGCACCCAACACGGGAGCGCCGCAATATGTAAGACAAATGCTAACAAGTATGAAAGGAGAAATTAACAATAACACAATAATAGTGGGAGACTTTAATACCCCACTCACATCTATGGATAGATCAACTAAATAGAAAGTTAACAAGGAAACACAAATGTTAAATGATACAATAGACCAGTTAGACCTAATTGATATCTATAGGACATTTCATCCCAAAACAATGAATTTCACCTTTTTCTCAAGCGCACATGGAACCTTCTCCAGGATAGATCACATCCTGGGCCATAAATCTAGCCTTGGTAAATTCAAAAAAATAGAAATCATTCCAAGCATCTTTTCTGACCACAATGCAGTAAGATTAGATCTCGATTACAGGAGAAAAACTATTAAAAATTCCAACATATGGAGGATGAACAACACACTGCTGAATAACCAACAAATCACAGAAGAAATCAAAAAAGAAATCAAAATTTGCATAGAAACGAATGAAAATGAAAACACAACAACCCAAAACCTGTGGGACACTGTAAAAGCAGTCCTAAGGGGAAAGTTCATAGCAATACAGGCATACCTCAAGAAACAAGAAAAAAGTCAAATAAATAACCTAACCCTACACCTAAAGCAACTAGAAAAGGAAGAAATGAAGAACCCCAGGGTTAGTAGAAGGAAAGAAATCTTAAAAATTAGGGCAGAAATAAATGCAAAAGAAACAAAAGAGACCATAGCAAAAATCAACAAAGCCAAAAGCTGGTTCTTTGAAAGGATAAATAAAATTAACAAACCATTAGCCAGACTCATCAAGAAACAAAGGGAAAAAAATCAAATCAATAAAATTAGAAATGAAAATGGAGAGATCACAACAGACAACACAGAAATACAAAGGATCATAAGAGACTACTATCAGCAATTATATGCCAATAAAATGGACAACGTGGAAGAAATGGACAAATTCTTAGAAAAGTACAACTTTCCAAAACTCGACCAGGAAGAAATAGAAAATCTTAACAGACCCATCACAAGCACAGAAATTGAAACTGTAATCAAGAAACTTCCAGCAAACAAAAGCCCAGGTCCAGATGGCTTCACAGCTGAATTCTACCAAAAATTTAGAGAAGAGCTAACACCTATCCTACTCAAACTCTTCCAGAAAATTGCAGAGGAAGGTAAACTTCCAAACTCATTCTATGAGGCCACCATCACCCTAATACCAAAACCTGACAAAGATCCCACAAAAAAAGAAAACTACAGGCCAATATCACTGATGAACATAGATGCAAAAATCCTTAACAAAATTCTAGCAATCAGAATCCAACAACACATTAAAAAGATCATACACCATGACCAAGTGGGCTTTATCCCAGGGATGCAAGGATTCTTCAATATCCGCAAATCAATCAATGTAATACACCACATTAACAAATTGAAAAATAAAAACCATATGATTATTTCAATAGATGCAGAGAAAGCCTTTGACAAAATTCAACATCCATTTATGATAAAAACTCTCCAGAAAGCAGGAATAGAAGGAACATACCTCAACATAATAAAAGCTATATATGACACACCCACAGCAAACATTATCCTTAATGGTGAAAATTTGAAAGCATTTCCTATAAAGTCAGGAACAAGACAAGGGTGCCCACTTTCACCATTACTATTCAACATAGTTTTGGAAGTTTTTGCCACAGCAATCAGAGCAGAAGAAGAAATAAAAGGAATCCAAATTGGAAAAGAAGAAGTAAAACTCTCACTGTTTGCAGATGACATGATCCTCTACACAGAAAACCCTAAAGACTCCACCAGAAAATTACTAGAACTAATTAATGATTATAGTAAAGTTGCAGGATATAAAATCAACACACAGAAATCCCTTGCATTCCTATACACTAATAATGAGAAAACAGAAAGAGAAATTAAGGAAACAATTCCATTCACCATTGCAACGGAAAGAATAAAATAGTTAGGAATATATCTACCTAAAGAAACTAAAGACCTATATATAGAAAACTATAAAACACTGGTGAAAGAAATCAAAGAGGACACTAATAGATGGAAAAATATACCATGTTCATGGATTGGAAGAATCAATATAGTGAAAATGAGTATACTATCAAAGCAATTTATAGATTCAATGCAATCCCTATCAAGCTACCAACAGTATTCTTCACAGAGCTAGAACAAATAATTTCACAATTTGTATGGAAATACAAAAAACCTCGAATAGCCAAAGCTATCTTGAGAAAGAAGAAGGGAACTGGAGGAATCAACCTACCTGACTTCAGGCTCTATTACAAAGCCACAGTTATCAAGACAGTATGGTACTGGCACAAAGACAGAAATATTGATCAATGGAACAAAATAGAAAGCCCAGAGATAAATCCACGCACATATGGACACCTTATCTTTGACAAAAGATGCAAGAATATACAATGGATTAAAGACAATCTCTTTAACAAGTGGTGCTTGGAAAACTGGTCAACCACTTGTAAAAGAATGAAACTAGAACACTTTCTAACACCATACACAAAAATAAACTCAAAATGGATTAAAGATCTCAATGTAAGGCCAGAAACTATAAAACTGCTAGAGGAGAACATAGGCAAAACACTCTCCGACATACATCACAGCAGGATCCTCTATGACCCACCTCCCAGAATATTGGAAATAAAAGCAAAAATAAACAAATGGGACCTAATTAAACTTAAAAGCTTCTGCACATCAAAGGAAACTATTAGCAAGGTGAAAAGACAGCCTTCAGAATGGGAGAAAATAATAGCAAATGAAGCAACTGACAAACAACTAATCTCAAAAATATACAAGCAACTCCTCCAGCTCAACTCCAGAAAAATAAATGACCCAATCAAAAAATGGGCCAAAGAACTAAATAGACATTTCTCCAAAGAAGACATACAGATGGCTAACAAACACATGAAAAGATGCTCAACATCACTCATTATCAGAGAAATGCAAATCAAAACCACTATGAGGTACCATTTCATGCCAGTCAGAATGGCTGCAATCCAAAAGTCTAGCAATAAATGCTGGAGAGGGTTTGGAGAAAAGGGAACTCTCTTACACTGTTGGTGGGAATGCAAACTAGTACAGCCACTGTGGAGAACAGTGTGAAGAGTCCTTAAAAAACTGGAAATAGAACTGCCTTATGATCCAGCAATCCCACTGCTGGGCATACACACTGAGGAAACCAGAAGGGAAAGAGACACGTGTACCCCAATGTTCATTGCAGCACTGTTTATAATAGCCAGGACATGGAAGCAACCTAGATGCCCATCAGCAGATGAATGGATAAGAAAGCAGTGGTACATATACACAATGGAGTATTACTCAGCCATTAAAAAGAATACATTTGAATCAGTTCTAATGAGGTGGATGAAACTGGAACCTATTATATAGAGTGAAGTAAGCCAGAAAGAAAAACACCAATACAGTATACTAACGCATATATATGGAATTTACAAAGATGGTAACAATAACCCTGTGTACGAGACAGCAAAAGAGACACTGATGTATAGATCAGTCTTATGGACTCTGTGGGAGAGGGAGAGGGAAAGGGTGGAGAGATTTGGGAGAACAGCAGTGAAACATGTAAAATATCATGTAAGAAACGAGTCGCCAGTCCAGGTTCGATGCACGATACTGGATGCTTAGGGCTGGTGCACTGGGACGACCCAGAGGGAGGGTATGGGGGGGAGGAGGGAGGAGGGTTCAGGATGGGGAACACAGGTATACCTGTGGCGGATTCATTTTGATGTTTGGCAAAACTAATACAATATTGTAAAGTTTAAAAAAAAAAAAAAAAGAATGCCAATGAGAAACTTGATATTATTTTCTAGCTAGCAATATATTAGCATCTTTTAGGCACATTTAAAAAGTTGTCATTTGGAGTAGCTATCTTATTTTTCAGTCTGAGACCAGATTTAGAGTAGGCTAGGCAGGAAGGGCTGCTTGACACTGATGCATGAGATTGAACTTGTGAGCTGGAGAGTACCATGAACAGTCTCCAGAGTAAAGGCTGATGGGTGGGGAGAGAAAAGCCTCTCAAAGCTGAAAATGGACAGTGAGAGGGAGGTGGGAAGGGGCAATACAAAGACAGGTTGCATCTCTTTCATCATTTTTCCAGAGCCCAAATCTAACACATCATCCACATTCCTTTTAATATGCAATATTGCTCTTAAAGATTTTTCCTTGTGACATCACTTAATATATTGTTTGCAATGTATATAGATGAAACAGAAAATTTTCTAAACAGAAATATGTATTTTACTCATCTTATAAAATATAACTGCAAATTTTATCACTCACCTTTCATCTCAGTCATATTTAGAAATTGTTACTCAGTGTTCTTATTTTTGGAGAAGGCAATGTCACCCCACTCCAGTACTTTTGCCTGGAAAATCCCATGGATGGAGGAGCCTGGTGGGCTACAGTCCATGGGTTCGCTAAGAGTCAGACACGACTGAGTGACTTCACTTTCACTCTTCACTTTCATGCATTGGAGAAGGAAATGGCAACTCACTCCAGTGCTCTTGCCTTGAGAATCCTAGGGACAGGGGAGCCTGGTGGGCTGCCGTCTATGGGGTCGCACAGGGTCAGACACGACTGAAGTGACTTAGCAATTCTTATTTTTCTTCTTGAACAGCTAAAATGGGAACATTTACCTTCTAGGACACAAAGGTCACAAAGACTGCTAGGGGGCAGTTCGCGGTTAGACGTGTGAATTACTGCTTTCAGTGTCACAGAATATGACAATTTGAACTAATCTGTAACGAGAGAGTCAGTTCCTAGACAGGTTGATAAGGAGTCTAGGGGTTCCCAAGGAGAGAGGGGTCTGGAATTCTCAAGGAGGAAGAAAGGACAAACTTTTTTCTTTCTCCACATTCCTTAGGATTATATAACAATAATGTATCCTGCCTAAGGACAGTCTTTGGATTAAACCTTCTGTTATCTTAAAATGTAAATTATGGGAGTAGGTCTGGTGAGGTCTTTACAACCTCCAGACATTCTTTGGATTATATAACTTCATTGATAACACTAGCAAGCGGATACTCTTTCTGCCCCCTTCTGATGCCTATGTCAGAAGCTTTCTCTATCTCCTTTATACTTTAATAAAACTTTATTACACAAAAGCTCTGAGCGATCAAAGCCTCGTCTCTGGCCCCGGATTGAATTCTTCTCCTCTGGGGGCCAAGAATCCCAGTGTCTTCGTGTGATTCAACAACAACCTTTCAGTAATCACAGCCATTTTTATCAACAGGTGGTTTAAAAATTAATTGTGAATAACTGATCATTTTGCAAAAGATTGATTGTGATTTAAAAAATATTCTAAAATAAAAAATGGAACAACCACAGTACTATAGTTGCTAGCAAAAAGATATAATACTTGCTATCACTGACACTAGAGTATCATAGTATTTTGTAGAATGCAAATGATTACAGAAAAAGTTGTGGTGCATAAAATGTATATATTTTTACATGACTCTTACACCAGTTATATAATATTCAGTTCAGTTCACTCGATCAGTCGTGTCTGACACTTTGCAACCCCATGGACTGCAGTACACCAGGCCTCCATGTCCATCACCAACTCCTGGAATTTACTCAAACTCATGTCCATTGAATCAGTGATGCCATCCAACCATCTCATCCTCTGTTGCCCCCTTCTTCTCCCACCTTCAATCTTTCCCAGCATCAGGGTCTTTTCAAATGAGTAGTTATTCACATCGGGTGGCCAAAGTTTTGGAGTTTCAGCCTCAGCATCAGTCCTTCCAATGAATGTTCCGGACTGATTTCCTTTAGGATGGACTGGTTGGATCTCCTTGCAGTCCAAGGGACTCTCAAGAGTATATGGAATTTAGAAAGATGGTAACGACAACCCTGTATGCGATACAGCAAAAGAGACACAGATGTATAGAACAGTCTTTTGGACTCTGTGGGAGAGGGAGGAGGGAATGATTTGGGAGAATGGCATCAAAACATGTATAATATCATATAAGAAATGAATCACCAGTCCAGGTTCGATGCAGGATACAGGAAGCTTGGGGCTGGTGCACTGGGATGACCCAGAAGGATGGTATGGGGACGGAGGTGGGAAGGGGGTTCAGGATGGGGAACACGTGTACACCCGTGGCGGATGCATGTTGATGTATGGCAAAACCAATACAACATTGTAAAGTAAAAAAAAAGTCTTCTCCAACACCACAGTTCAAAAGTATTTCTTCAGAATTCAACTTCCTTTATAGTCCAACTCTCACATCTATACATGACTACTGGAAAAACCATAGCTTTGACCAGATGGAATTTTGTTGGCAAAGTAATGTTTCTGCTTTTGAATATGATGTCTAGGTTCATCATAACTTTTCTTCCAAGGAGCAAGCGTCTTTTAATGTCATGGCTGCAAGTCACCATCTGCAGTGACTTTGGAGCTCCAGCCCCCCAAAAAAATAAACTCTGTCCCTGTTTCCTTTCTTTCCCCATCTATTTGCCATGAAGTGATGGGACCAGATGCCATGATCTTGGTTTCTGAATGTTGAGTTTTAAGCCAACTTTTTCACTCTTCTCCTTCACTATCATCAAGAGGCTCTTTAGTTCTTCACTTTCTGCCATAAGTGTGGTGTCATCTCCATATCTGAGATTATCGATATTTCTCCTGGCAATCTTTATTTCAGCTTGTGCTTCATCCAGCCTGGCATTTCTCATGATGTACTCTGCATATAAGTTAAATAAACAGAGTGACAATACACAGTCTTGACGTACTCCTTTCCCTGTTTGGAACCAGTCTATTGTTCTATGTTCAGTTCTAACTGTTGCTTCCTGACCTGCATACAGGTTTCTCAAGAGGCAGGTCGGGTGGTCTGGTATTCCCATCTCTTTCAGAATTTTTCACAGTTTGTTGTGATCCACACAGTCAAAGGCTTTGTCATAGTCAATAAAGCAGAAGTAGATGTTTTTCTGGAACTCTTGGTTTTTCAATCATTTAATGGATGTTGGAAATTTGATTTCTGGTCCCTCTGCCTTTTCTAAATCCAGCTTGAACATCTGGAAGTTCATAGTTCACTTATTGTTGAAGCCTGGCTTAGAGAATTTTGAGCATCACTCTGCTAGTGTCTGAGATGAATGCAACCGTGCATTAGTTTGAACATTCTTTGGCATTACCTTTCTTTGGGATTGAAATGAAAACTGACCTTTTCCAGTCCTGTGGCCACTGCTGAGTTTTCCAAATTTGCTGGCATATTGAGTGCAGCACTTTTACTGCATCATTTTTTAGGATTTGAAATAGCTCAACAAGAATTCCATCACCTTCACTATCTTTCTTATAGTGATGCTTCCTAAGGCCCACTCAGGTTCACATTCCATATTGTCTAGGTTAGTGAATATACCATCATGATTATCTGGGTCATGAAGATCTTTTTTGTACAGTTCTTCTGTGTATTCTTGCCACATCTTCTTAATATCTTCTGCTTCTGTTAGGTCCATACCATTTCTGTCCTTTATCAAGCCCATCTTTGCATGAAATATTCCCTTGGTATCTCTAATTTTTGTGACGAGATCTCTAGTCCTTCCCAGTCTGTTGTTTTCCTCTATTTCTTTGCATTGATTGCTGAGGAAGGCTTTCTTATCTCTCCTCGCTATTCTTTGGAACTCTACATTCAAATGGGTATATCTTTCCTTTTCTCCTTTTCCTTTTAACTTCTCTTCTTTTCTCAGCTATTTGTAAGGCCTCCTCAGACAGCCATTTTGCTTTTTTGCATTTCTTTTTCTTGGGGATGGTCTTGATCCTTACCTCCTGTACAATGTCACATACCTCCATCCATAGTTCTTCAGGAACTCTGTCTATCAGATCTAAACCCTTGAATCTATTTTCACTTCCACTGTATAATCATGAGGGATTTGATTTAGGTCATACCTGAATGGTCTAGTGGTTTTCCCTACTTTCTTCAACTTAAGCTGAATTTGGCAATATATAATAATAGTATATCTCTATATTGGTGTGTATCTCTATATCTATATCAATATTGATGTATATGGATAAGATGATATGGTTGCAGATAGATACAGATACAAGCTAGGTAAAGGTACAAGTTGAGGTATATTTCATTTTCTTAGTGTGTTCAAAGATTCATCTGCTGGGTCTGAAGTTAGGCTCTGAAGTCCAGCTTCCTACTTTTAATAATACCCTCTTTTCAGACTTCCCTGGTGCCTTAGACGGTAAAGCGTCTGCCTACAATGCAGGAGACCTGGGTTCAATCCCTGGGTCAGGAAGATCTCTTGGAGAAGGAAATGGCAACCCACTCCAGTATTCTTGCCTGGAAAATCCCATGGACAGAGGAGCCTGGTGGGCTACAAGTCCAAGGGGTTGCAAAGAATTGGACACGACTGAGCTTCACTTTCTTCCTTCCTTTCTTTCTTTCTTTTCAGATAGTGGACTGTACTCCCCAAATAGAACCATGGTCTGAGAATTGGAGGGACTGAAGACTTCAACAGGGAAGGAAAGATTTTTTGTTTTTCTTCTAAATTTGTAGCTAGCATAGAAGGCACTCATGTATCATAAGCCAGAGAGACCTTTACCACAACAACGTCAGAACAACTCCAAAGGATGCCACTTCCTGGAAGTCTTGCCGTCACCTTCTCCTGCCAGACTGGTTAGTGACCAGTAGTGACCATGTAATACTAACTCGAATACACTATGCATTTCGGCCATGATGAGACAATCTATAAAACAGAATTATAATACTGATGTCCAAGGGATGTCTGTGAGGAGTGTAATGGGCCTGATATTTACTAGGCGCAGTATTGACTACTACCCCTTCCCCAACGCCACTGCAGCATATCAACTCTTTGTCTACTCTGTTAGCTTCAAGAGTAAAGTGCAGATAAGAAAATAAATGTTGAAACATATACTAATTGGTTTCCCTGTTATGGAGCTGCTTTGGTAAAAGTCCAAGAAGGGAAAAATATTCAAACTTACTGTTAACAACTGCCTTTTAAATTTATTTACAAAATTATTGATACATTTTAACATTGATAATTAAGTCAGTTCACATTTTGGCACTGATAATGAAATCAGTTCACATGACAACTACCCAAAATTCCACCATATTAAAACACAGCTTGTGCTTTAGATATCTACTTTTGCAAGTTTTGCAGTAAAGGTTTTCTTTCCGTAGCCTTAAGCCACATTAACTTGCCAAGTTAATAAAAGATTTCTAGGTCAATTTTTGTAAAGGCATCAATTTCTCACAGAATAAGAGAAATTACTACAGTATAACTTATTTTTTAATAAGCATGATTGGCAATTACAGAGTGGAGAATGCAGTTTTGTTCAATTTAGAATGTAAATTTTAATTATATTTTTCACATGGATTTCTTTATTTAGCCTTTTCTCCCAGTCTGGCTCTGTCCTGGCTTCTTCTTTATTCCAAACCCAAGAGATCTGTATTATTAGTCTAGTTATCTGAATTTCTTTCCCTAAGCTACCTGAATGATAATGTGCTTCTACTGATTTTTTTTTCCTGTCCTCTGCCTCCCATCACAGTATTTTGGATCATTGTTTTTTATGGTGATTGTTGACTTTTGGAGCCATTTCTCTTACTAACAACAAACCGTGAACAGTGAAGCTCTGCTTATTCAAGAGCCAAAATAGTGAAATAGTTTTGAGCACAGAAATTTGTGCTTAGACTGCATGTGTTCATGTTCCAAGACTATGGAACTATGTGATTGACTATGTGATTTCGGGTAAGTTACTTAAACTTTCTGGTCCTTAAGTTTTCTAGACTGTAAAATGCCAACAGCAATCATATCTACCAATACAGTTGTTTCAAAGATTAAATGAGTTAGTATATTACATTACGACACATGGTACAGTGTTGCTCTACAGCACTACAGTAGGTGCTGTACAAGTGGTAGCTCATTTTGCTTATTTTTAAGCTTCACTACTACTGCTATTCTTCTAAAAACCATCCTAACACTCTACATTTGTGAAAGCTGGGTCTCAAATTCAGACTTTGACTCACATCCTATGTTACACGTTCATTAACCACCCCCATCAGGAGCCAGCCAATAGTCCATTTATAATGCACTCTTAGAGGGATCACCCTGAGTCTTTGAATTGCCATTTCAAACATTTTTTCCCTTTTCTTCATAAATAATATATACTTATTAAGCATTTTATCTTGACCTGTATTTTAGTTTTAATATACGTATAATTTACTAGATTAACGTAAGTGTGAGATAATTATCAGAAAGCTTACCTCTTTGCCACATCTAGTAGCCCATAACTAACCTCAGTGATTTGTCCTTTACATCTTCAGGACATACAAAACCTTATGGTCAGGCTTTTCTGAGGATAATTAAAACTGGGAAATTTTGTTTAGACAGCACAAACTCATAGGACAAATGAATATAAAGAAACAATGCAAATCTATTTTTTAATGAAAAAGGTATTAAGTAATTGATAATTCATACACTTTAATAGAGTCTTCTAAGGTTTACAATGAAACATAGTCACCCTCTGTCATATTCTATTCTTTCGATGAAGCATTCTTTTCTAACTCATACATCTACCCCTTTGTATTTCTAAATAATAAATTTAATCTGGTGTTGCTAGATTTATCCATTTTAGAGTGTGTTTTTATTTCTTATTAGGAAAATAAGGACTCAGCACCCTGATTATTTCTTTTTTGTGTTTTGTAGCAAATGGCTAGCATATTGATGAGGGGCATGATATTGGTCTCTAGTAAGGGCAAGCAGTGTGTTACCAACTCAGCAAGTTGCATTGGAATGAGTGTATCTTTCCTCTTCTCCTTTTCCTTTTAACTTCTCTTCTTTTCTCAGCTATTTGTAAGGCCTCCTCAGACAGCTATTTTGCTTTTTGGCATTTCTTTTTCTTGGGGATGGTCTTGATCCCTACCTCCTGTACAATGTCACATACCTCCATCCATAGATCTTCAGGCACTCTGTCTATCAGATCTAAACCCTTGAATCTATTCTCACTTCCACTGTATAATTGTAAGGGATTCCCCTTGGTCCTTGAAGTGCCCTGGGAGTGGGCCAGGGATGTGAGTGGTTCAAAGGATGGTCATCAGTATTCCTGAGGAGAGCCAAGCAATGATGGAGCCCAGAACAAGAGACTTTCGGAAGCTGAAAGGTACTGTAGCACACTAAGCTGAAAGGATACCATCCTTTAAATGTGGTTCAAGGTCCCTAAGGCTCTGGGCATTAACTCTTTAGTCATAGTATCATGGCAAGCACCCACGGAGGTGGGCACTTAAGGGAGTAGGGCTTAGAGCAATAGCTGTTTACTAACTAGTCCAGGCATATTTCAACATTTTAATGAACTTTAGAGCTGCTGTTATGTATACAGGATAAATGTCTGCATGCCCCCACCCCCCACCGCCAGCATCCTCCCCACACACACCGCCAACAGATCAGTATATTTAGCTTGGACTAGTTGCTTTTGCAGCTATATTAGCTCAAGTCTCATTAGATATAAATGTTTAGGCAGAATTTAAATCTGTATTTCAAAAAGCATATATTTTATTAAGTTCAATTTGCTGCTGTGAAAAAGTGACAGGAAACAGTAATAAGTAATAATGGGGTATGTAAGAGCAGGCTACTTCCTGGAGAGATGTCAGGAGAGATTTCTCTGGAAATGAGGCAGTTAAGCTGAGACCTCGATGTCAAGAGGTTGCAGTCTTGGGAAGAGTCAAGGGAACGGTGTTACAGGCAGAGGGACTGGCAAATTCCAAGTCTCTCTGACAGCAAAGGGCTTGATATTTCCAAAGGGCTAACACGGAGATTAATTAAGTCATAAAACCTTCAGGATTAGGTTCTGTGCAGCAGCAGTGTCACATATAAGAAGGTGGCTAGAACTACTCAGAGTGGATTTGCACAACAGAGGTCAAATACATTTGTGGAGAATCTTTTATAGGGCAGGTGGGACCTGTCACACATCCCCAGTTGTCTCTGTAATTTCAAAAATCTTTCTTAATGAGTAGAAAAGTTATGTCATTCAAAAACCTACGCACGGATATTTATAGCAGCTTTATTCATAACTGCCAGAACTTTGAAGCAACTAAAATGTCTTTCAGTAGGTGAATGGATAAACTACGGTACATACATATCAGAATATTATGTACATAATATGTATTCTGTACAAACATATCAGAATAATATGCATAACAGAATATTATGCAGCACTAAAAGGAAATGAGGTATCAAGCCATGAAAAATGTGGAGGAAACTTAAATACATATTACTAAGTGAAAGAAGTCAATCTGAAAAGGCTACATACTGCATGATTCCAACTATATATGACATTTTGGAAAAGGCAAAACCATGGGAATAGTAAAGAAATTAGTATTTGCCAGGGGTTAAGGGAGAAGGAGGGATGAATAGATGGAGCACAGAGGATTTTTAGTTCCATGAAACTATTCTATACGATACTGTAATGGTGACACACATCATTATTTCACTTTAGTTCAGTTCAATTGCTCAGTTGTGTCCGACTCTGTGACCCCATGAACCACAGCACACCAGGCCTCCCTGTCAACGACCAACTCCCGGAGTCCACCCAAACCCATGTCTATTGAGTCGGTGAGGCCACCCAACCATCTCATCCTCTGTCCTCCCCTTCTTCTCCTGCCTTCAATCTTTCCCAGCATCAGGGTCTTTTCAAATGAGGCAGCTCTTCGCATCAGGTGGCCAAAGTATTGGAGTTTCAGCTTCAACATCAGTCCTTCCAATGAACACCCAGGACTGATCTCCTTTAGGATGGACTTGTTGGATCTCCTTTCAGTCCAAGGGACTCTCAAGAGTCTTCTCCAACACCACAGTTCAAAAGCATAAATTCTTCTGCTCTCGGCTTTCTTTATAAT
This sequence comes from Bos mutus, assembly GCF_027580195.1. Taxonomy (NCBI): domain Eukaryota; kingdom Metazoa; phylum Chordata; class Mammalia; order Artiodactyla; family Bovidae; genus Bos; species Bos mutus. Next base: position 56,330,751 of record NC_091622.1, on the reverse strand, counting down.
CCTACTCTCACATCCATACATGACCACTGGAAAAACCATAGCATTGCCTAGATGGACCTCTGTCAGCAAAGTAATGTCTCAAACCCATAGAAGGTACAACACCAAGAGTTAACCCTTAAGGAAACTGTAGCTTTGAATGATAATGTACTCATCAACTGTAACAAATGTATCACCTTGGTGGGGGATGTTGATAGCTGGGGAGGGTGTAGGGGTCAGGGAACAGGGGGTATGGGGCAACTTTGTACTTAAATTTTGCAATGAACTGAAACTGCTTTAAAAAGTATAGTTAAGAAAAGTCATTTCCTTTTTTCTTGTAGTCATAAAAGTTTGATCATGTGCTTTGAGTATTGCTCTAGACAAATGATTCCTATTTCTATAGGTCACACCTATAGACTGGCTAGGTGTTTGCACCTGTTAATGCTCAAGTTCTCTAATGATATTCTGTAGACAGTCAGTCTACATGTGACTTTTGAGCATTTTAAAATTCTGCCACCCACAAATGTTATTCGCAAGTATCTCAGCTTCCTAAGAGAAAGAAGGCGAAACATCCTTTAAGGAAAAACAGTGTGGTAAGCAGAATACACTGTGGTCTGGTTTATACTTTGCCAGAAAACAAATGGTTATCTATAAATGTAGGGAAAGAAAATCAATCTATGTTGACACTGTACCTTTCAAATGGCTGCTTTGCCATTTTCAGTCATAGTTACCATGAAAGATGTAGGTTGAGTTCTGACAAATGTTATAACAGCTCTGGATGGGTAAAATGATGGTATAGTTAGTAAGTTAGTGCCTTCACTTTTTTTTTACCACACTGCACGACATTTGGAACTTCCCCGACTAGGGATTGAACCTGCATTCCCTGCAGTGAAAGTGGGGAGTCCTAACCACTGGACCACCAAGGAGGTCCACTGTCTCCGCTTGACGAATGCCTCATCATTAGCAACTAGCCCACGGGAGAGCTGCTTGCGGGCTGTCAGCTGCCAGAGAAATATATGTCTAAGGTGTTTCCCAGGCATCTTGTCAACATTTTTTTGAGTAGTCAGTTCATCAAATAACCTTTAATTGGAGGCAAAGGTGTGCTGGTAAGTATAACACAAGCTCCTCGGAGATAATGTCCTGATTTGTAGCATTTTACAGTCTCCATGGTGTAAATATTTCCACCTTGCTGATTTGCATCTGCAAATCACTGAAAATGGAACTCAGAAGAGAGGCACACAATTGGCTCCCCTAGGCTAGTACATGATGTTCCAGAACATCACTGCACGGAAGGGTCCTCTTTCTTAGCTCCAGAAGGAGAAAGGGGGCAACTCATTATTTTGCTTCATAGAAGCCACCTTTTTCATGAACTGTGAATTCTTCTTTTTCATTGGCTTAAAAATCTGGATATTTTTCAACACCCGTTGGAGCAGCTCTTCCCAGGAAATTCACATACTGCCCTCCATTGCCGCTCCTCTCTTCCCCTAATGCATCAACCTATATAATTTTATGTCTTCTATAGTTCAAATGTGTAATTCAACTATAAGGAGGCTCACTGGAACCAATCTAATTATAACTGTGCTGTACCTATAACACTGAGTAGAAGGGACAACCACTAATGACTTGGAAGAAAGAAAAATTCCTTGGTACATTAGCAGTGCCTATATAATCTAAGAATATCTCACTGATTTACTGAACTGAACGGGAGAAAAATAAACAGTTCTTAGTGTCATAAATACTATGTGACTAACGGGATAGTTAATACTCATATTAATACATGCTTCAAGCACCTGTGTACTACACTGTACAGAAAATAACTATTTTTCATGGAGATTTTCATCTTCCCATAGATCCGACAGGGTGTGAGCAATCCTTAATGGATACAATTTGGCATGAATAGCGGTTGTAATCAGACTCGTCCATTCTCTTCCAGATACTTAGTCACATATGAACAGGGAATGGGGACCAGAATGTCCCCTAGAGTTCCCTTAAAGGATGGTGAAATTCAGAGGCTGTAAGATAGAGAAAGAGAGGAAAATACTGGGACCTTACCATATATTATAAATATCTGTCATTTCTCTCTACAATCACCACTTGACTCTTCATATGATAGCTTCAAGTTGGATTTTATACATTCTAAGCTTGGAAATCATAGGCCTCTTAAGAATCAGCTGAACATACTTACTTTCTCCCAAAGGTATTTTTCCCTTGAAACAGAGTTAACTTTGCTTCCAAAAACCTTAATACATATTTTAGATTCTCAAAATGGCTTGGTTATGAATATAAATGTACTTAATAGAAGAAATACAGAATCATTTAAAATGGCATGATAGAGTATTCACTTTTGTCAGATGCACATTTTGCTTCCTAAAGAGAGAGGGCAAGAAATAGTGTGTGTTGAGAAAGAAGGAGATTTAGCATGTAGCTAAAGATATTTAAGAAGCTTTAAAACATCTAGATTTTAAAAATAGTTTCAAAATGTTACAGCAGAAATGTATAAATGACTCAGGTAGAAGAACATTTCTTTTGTAAAAAGAACACAGTTTCACCATTGCTTTCTTAATTAGATGTTACTGAAATGCTCTCAACAGGGCACTCTGGCATCACCTTTTTCCTCATGAAATACTACTGAAGACTATAAAAATGATTCCAGTTTTAAAACCTGAAAATTTCCAGTAAAGAAATCATGACTCCCCTAACCAATTTTAAGAGGATGGAGATTCCCAAGTGATAAATAAGGGTTTATCAGAAAGCTAAAAGATAATAAATTGTGAGAAAATATAACATTTATTCTGAATGCATTCCTGGTAATTATCATACAAATGAATCCTGTGGCTGATTGGTAGAATACACTATAAACAAGCAAAAGTTTGAAAGAGGAAAGTATTTCTCTCCTTTATAATTGCTCTCTTCATGTAAATCATTATGACAAATGGATTCATTATTTAGTTCAGGTGAACACTTTCCAATATGAATTCTTACTGACTTTATCTAGTCAACTTTTAGGAAGGCACAAGACTGAGTTCTAATGAATATTTATATCCTGCACAATCTCACGGGGTGACTATGTCATTAGTGAGACCATGTAACTTTCCTCGGCTTCCAGGATAAATGTCAATAAAAGTAATAGCCCCATGAAACTGGAAGGCACATTAACTTTTTTGCTGGAGGAGGCATCCTAGGGGTCATCCTGAGAGAGCTGCATCTCAACAGTGTCCTGCACATAATTCAAAGAAAGTATGAAAGTTTGGGCCGTGCTTCTAGGAGAGTGCATCAATATTTCATTGCAACTAAAGATTGAATCTATTATAGTAAAGGAAAACGAGAGCAGAAGCCAGGGCAGCTGGAAATTAGTGTCCTGGGGAAGAATTGATAACGAAAACACAAGAGGTGAGAGTGAAGAAGACTGCGAGGTGGGATCCCTGTTTTCTATCAGTGGACTCTGCTTTGAACCTACGCCTCTAATACTCCATTTGTGGAAGTCCAGCTTTATTGCTTTCTCTGCTCCATGTGAAGCTGGTTTGCTACAGACCATACTTCCTTATGAAGAGAACAGTGAGAGTGTTTCCATTCTTCAGGGTTTTGATGAAGCAGAACTCTTAGTTGGAATATAGCCTTTTCAATTCCTCCTCAGCAACTCACTTACTAATTTGTTTACTTGGTTTGGGTTCCTGGAAAAGCAGTCCATGGGACAAGGACTTGCCTGGTACAGGTTTTGGCTCTCGCACTCAGAAGGCACAAGGCAGTGTGAAGAGTCAAACAGGGAGGGAGAAGAGAGACAATAAAGTGCAGGTTATTACCAGGGACTCGGGGGAGCAATTCTTCAGGTGACCTTTCAGAAGGATGGGGAGGCTGGGCATCTCTCTCCCTTCTTATTTCTCCTGCTGCCTGAGCAATGGTTGTTTACCTTCCTAGCACTTTTAGGTGGTGCAGGATGGCAAGCTCCCAAGTGCTGGAGAGAAATCTCAGGCAGAGTGAAAGAGAGGCAGAAGAGGCCCTGGTGGTGGGAAACTGTCACGGAGCTGGAAACTGTCTGAGCCCTGAGAGAACTTGGGTGGGCAAAGGGGCTATGAAGTTACAGCCATTTCCTCCTAGGGAAGTTTAAGTACCACTGGCAGTAACATCCAGAGAAGGCAGTGGCACCCCACTCCAGTACTCTTGCCTGGAAAATCCCATGGACAGAGGAGCCTGATGGGCTGCAGTCCATGGGGTTTCTAAGAGTTGGACACGACTGAGCGACTTCACTTTCACTTTTCACTTTCATGCATTGGAGAAGGAAATGGCAACCCACTCCAGTGTTCTTGCCTGGAGAATCCCAGGGATGGGGGAGCCTGGTGGGCTGCCATCTATGGGGGTCACACAGAGTCGGACATGACTGAAGCGACTTAGCAGCAGCAGCAGTAACATCATGTAATTTCTTCAGCTCTGATTCAAATCATTTGGCAAACAGAATCAATGTTGTAGCCAATTTAATGTACATTGCTTTCCCTTTAATAGCTCTGTGACACTTTGTTACTTCAGTTTTCTCAATCAATATGAATAGCATGGCCAGGTAAAATATGGCAAACCTAAAAAATTATTTTTTAGTTGTATATGTATGTCCCTTGGGGCTTATTTGGGACATATTTTTACCAAAAATTTGTTGTTTATAAGAAATTCAAATTTAACAAGATATTCTATATTTTTATTTGCTATTACAATTCTAACTAAAACAATAATGATATATAATAATAGTATACAACTATACTATAAACAATGATACTGTAATAGAAACTTGAAATACATTGGTTTCTTTTAATTGTTTTATGGGACCTAGTGCCTATTCTTTTTCTATGCTTCAATATTCTTACTTGTATATAATGAAAACTAAAAATAGGTATTGGGAGTTTACTTGCTAATTTGCATAAAACTTTCAGCACTCTAAGAGTATAGTGGACACTAGATATCATTACTGATTGTCTGATGCATAGACATCATTGATTCTAGCCTACAGACAATAACTTCTGTGTTTCTGATTTTGGAAGGTGTGGATGGAGACAGGAGAGAGACAGTGTAGTTATAGCTGATAAAAAATTTAAGACAAAGCTATCAGCTCTACCAAAAGAGAGAACGATTATGTTCAAAGTTTCTTTCAGTTCTCAGTAGAAACACATCATCTCAGGTCAGTAGCTAATGTGTGTGTGAGCAGATTTTCACTTGGTGTTTGAGAAAGTAAGAGTTGGAGAATATAATGTTTCTGTCTTATTAGCTTTGTCAAATAGGGTTACCTTCTCACAAATTAATCTTATAATCAACATGTTTTCTAGCCAGATGATTAATTTTAGCAAGGAATAGGTCAATTTTAGTGGCTTTGATAAAATTAATAGACACAAATGAGTAAAAGCAAATTTTCAGCATGGCTTTTACTTTGAATTTGGTTAGAATATGGACTCCCAGATCAATGCCCTATACTAATTATGTTTATAAACTGCATGCTTATTTTTTACAGAGGAGTTTCTAATTTTCATAATGTGCTCAGTCGCTCAGTCATGTCTGACTCTTTGTGACCCCATGGACTGTAGCCCGCCAGGCTCCTCTGACCATGGGATTTTCTGGGCAAGAGTACTGAAGTGGGTTGCCATTTCCTCCTTCAGGGGATCTTCCATACTCAGGGATCGAACCCACATCTCCTGTCTCCTGCATTGGCAGGTGGATTCTTTACCACTGAACCACTTGGGAGGCCCAACTTTCATAACAGTTCACTCTATTGATCCAGTCTAAAGCACTGCATGTGATTCTTTTATTATTCCAAATGGCCTCTGAATGTCCATTCATGAGACATTCTTAACCATGTCACTGGTGTGCTCCACATGCATAAGCAATATTCGGAATTCATGCTGGAGATTTTGCATACTTTTGAGATGATGTGCAAGGACTTCAGTGTCAGAACTTGGTGACAGCAGGCATAGGTTAGTCAGCAGTCTGCCCACCTGGATCAGATGCTGATGTGAAACTCACTGTGCTTAATTCTGCTCCATTATAAAATAGGACAGTAATGCAGAAGGAAATGAAAAACAAGGTAGGATTTTAACTCCAGCATACAAAAACCCTGGAAGTCATTATGTTCTACTTTTACAAGAAGAAAGGCTGTACATATTAAAAACTGAAGACTTTTCTTAGATATAAAACACATTAAGGATTTAAATCCCAGAAGTGGGAAAAATGAGTAACTTTATAGTGGAGAAACCCAACAACACTATCTAAGCCAGGTGATCAAGATTAGCATCAACAATGTCACACATGTTGCTAGCATGTACCTTTCATATGATATGGTGAGAATGTCACTCTGCCTTTGTAATGTTCCTCCCTCAAATCCATAACCTCAGTCTAATCATGGGAAAGACATCAGACAAACACAAAATACCTGGCCAATATTCCTAAAAACTGTGAAGATCATTTAAACCCAGGAGATCCTGAGAAACTGTCATAGACAAAAGGAATCTAAGAAGACATGACAACTAAATGTAACTTGGTAGCCTGGACAGGATTCAGGAAAAGAAAAAATGATTTCAGGAAATATGGAGAAAATCTAAATAAAGTATGGACTTAGTTAATGATAATGCATTGGTTCATTAATTGTGACAAATGTATTATACTAATGTAAAATGTAAATAGTGGGAGACATTGGTATGGAGTATATGGGAAGTCTGTACTATCTTCATAATGTTTTTATAAATCTTAAATTGTCCTAAAATGCAAAAATTTATTTTAAAAAATGCAGAAACAAATGAGGAAATTAAGTTAAAAAAAAAAAAAAAAAACCTGCGTGAATAAAATTCTGTAGAAAAAATAAGCAGTAGTTTTAGAATCTCAAATAAGACCAGCTACACTGGATACAAATATAAATTGTGCAAATATTATTTAGAAAACAAAATATAAATAATAAGAATAAGCAGGAAATAAGGAATCACCAAAAAGAAAAAAGGATTTTTTAAATTAATTTTTTATTGAAGGATAAGTGCTTTACAGAATTTTGCTGTTTTCTGTCAAACCTCAACATGAATCAGCCATAGGTATACATATATCCTCTCTCTTTTTAACCTCCCTCCTATCTCCCTCCCCCTCCCACCCCTCTAGATTGATATGGGGAGAGGGGAAGAGTGGGTGAGAGGGTGAGATGTATGGAAACAGTAACATGGAAATTTACATTACAGTATATAAAACAGATAGCCAAGGGAATTTGCTGTATGGCCCAGGAAACTCAAATAGGGGCTCTGTATCAAGAAAGGATTTTTAAAAATTACTTATATGCAGAGTACATCATGAGAAACTCTGGGCTGGATGAAGCACAAGCTGGAATCAAGATTGCCAGAACAAATATCAATAACCTCAGATATGCAGATGACAGCATCCTTATGGCAGAAAGTGAAGAACTAAAGAGCCTCTTGATGAAAGTGAAAGAAGAGTGAAAAAGTTGGCTTAAAACTCAGCATTCAGAAAACTAAGATCATGGCATCTGGCCCCATCACTCCATGGCAAATAAATGGGGAAAAAATGGAAAAAGTGAGAAAATTTATTTTTAGGGGGCTCCAAAATCACTGCAGCCATGAAATTAAAAGATGCTTCCTCCTTTTATGACCAACCTAGACAGCATATTAAAAAGCAGAGACATTACTCTGCCAAGAAAGGTTGGTCTAGTCCAAGCTATGGTTTTTCCAATATCATGTACAGATGTAAGAGTTGGACTATAAAGAAAGCTGAGCACCGATGCTTTTGAACTGTGGCGCTAGAGAAGACTCTTGAGAGTTCCTTGGACAGCAAGGAGATCCATCCAGTCTGGAAATGGATAAGGAGCTGTTGAATGAAAATTGAAAGAAAGCAAGATATCTACAGCCCTGTGTGTGTTAACAGCAAGATTTGGAGACAGTAGAGACACAAGATGAGTGAATGTTTCTGTTATTCCATTATTTTATGTAAAATGAATGAAATGTGACATTTTTGCACTGACATGGATAGCTATTACAATAAAATAAAGTGCCTGAAAAAATAATAAATAAAGGAAATCAGTCCTGAATATTCATTGAAAGGACTGATGCTGAAGCTGAAACTCCAATACTTTGGCCACCTGATGTGAAGAACTGACTCATTGGAAAACACTCTGATGCTGGGAAAGATTGAAGGTGGGAGGAGAAGGGGACGACAGAGGATGAGATGGTTGGATGGCATCACTGACTCAATGGATATGAGTTTGAGTAAACTCTGGGAGTTGGTGATGGACAGGGAGGCCTGGAGTGCTGAGTCCATGGGGTCGCAGGGAGTCGGACACAACTGAGCAGCTGAATTGAACTGAACTGAATACATACTTTTAGAAAAACAAAATATGATTACTAAAGTTAAAAATTTTATGGATGCATTTCATAGTTTATTATGTAAATCTGAAAAAAGAAATCCTGAACTGGAAGATATAACTGAACAAGTTACTCAGAATTCCTCTCCAAAAGACAAGAAGTTTCAAAATACGAAGTTAAGAAATACAGATAAGAGAATGAGAATGTGCAGTACAGCTGCTCTGATTTCCAGAAGTGCAAAAAGAGACAGATTGTTCAAGAGGAAATATTTAAGGAAGTAATGGTTTTCATAAGTTTTGTCATCTTTTAAAGAAATAACTAGATTCACCAGTAATGGAAATCATCAGTATCAAGCATCATTTTTACTACTTCAAGAAGAACCTACAGGTGCCATGCACATCTTTTGAGAATACAACACTGGTTCCTATACTACTGGAACCAGAAGACTTAAAAACTTGCAAGAAAATGAATGCTTAGCACTTGGAAAAATGACACTTCTAAAAAAAAAATGAAAAATGACACTTCTTTGTGCAAGAACCTATTGCAATCAGGCTATATAAACTGCTAATTGTCTTTTAAAGAAAAAGCTAATTTGGCTAAGTTTAGACCTCTGTAAGTTGACTCCATTGGACAGAGAACAATGTCTTTTTAAAATAACTAGAGAAAATGAGAAACTGCCTCCAATGCTAATTTCGTGGTTCTTGATAGTGAACAATTTACCTCTAGGAAGGGACATAAATATGTTTTTCCTTATCTTTTCAGAGTATAATACTTTTAGGTAGGAGCTGCACAGATGCTACTCAATTTTATCTCTTGTTAGGTCCAGAACAAAAATAAACAAAAACGAAACAAAACTGAAGCATTAGGATCAGAACCTATGAAAAAATAGTAAAAAGCATGGCCAGAGCATGCCCTAGGCAAAACTGAGGTAGAAGATGTTAGGAGAATTTGGGGACGTTGGAGTGTGCATTATTGTGGACTATTCATCAGCCATCCACAGTGTCTTGTGTTCAGGGAAAAACCACTGGCATCCCCATACTAAGAGACTCCTATATTTGAACACTCACCTTCTACAAAATGTTGCCTTCCCCATCCCTCCAAGGAGCACTTCTGTCAGTGTGGATTTCAGACAGGACAAATGGAATTGCTAATTAGACCAGCAAAGTCAGCTCAGCTATGCAATTTTTGTACACTTCTGAACAGACTCTTTTGAAGGTGAAGAAAAAACTAAGGTGAGCAGATACTTTTCTTGGCTGTGTCCTCACTAAAAAATGGAGTAGGTTGCAGAATACAAGAATTCTATTTTTGAGGAAAATTTGAGTCACTTATACCACTTGAATATTTCTAAGACATATCTTGATGGAAATGATTGGTGAGTTAATATCTGTCCAAACAAAAGCAAACCAAAGACAGAGGGCAAAACTGGGGAAAAAATGGAAATGAGGGTATATGTTTTTTCATAGTTCATAGGTCACACTACTGCTAACTGCTAAGTCACTTCAGTCGTGTCCGACTCTGTGCGACCCCATAGACGGCAGCCCACCAGGCTCCCCCGTCCCTGGGATTCTCCAGGCAAGAACATTGGAGTGGGTTGCCATTTCCTTCTCCAATGCATGAAAGTGAAAAGTGAAAGTGAAGTCGCTCAGTTGTGTCCAACTCTAGCGACCCCATGGACTGCAGCCTACCGGGCTCCTCCATCCATGGGATTTTCTAGGCAGAAGTACTGGAGTGGGGTGCCATTGCCTTCTCCGATAGATCACAAAGGTTTCCCAAATTTTCCAGTAAGAAACTACTCTGGTACCAGACCCTTGGAGTTTGAAGGTTTTGAGGAGGCTAATGTGATTGATGTTTTAATCATTCAAGTAGCGGGCTTTCAGCAGTTCCGATAATAAAGCATAACTATGATGATATCACATTCCTTCAAAATAGGCTGCATTCTAATTTTTCACTGATGGTTTGACAGAAAATTATAGCTGAAGGCAAAGGCAGGGTTTAATCCATGCTTTTACTTAATAAACCTGTCTACTAAGAACTTGTTTTGTGCCAAACACTGTGCCACACCAGACTTACAAGGACAATTAAACATCATCCTACCCTGAAGGAACTCGTGCTCTTGAAGAAGACACTGGCTCATTCAGTTCAGGTCAGTTGCTCAGTCTTCTTGTCCTGCTCTTTTTGACCCTATGGACTGCAGCATGTCAGGCTTCCCTGTCTATCACCAACTTTCGGAGCCTGCTGAAACTCATGTCCATCGAGTCGGTGATGCCATTCAACCATCTCATCCTCTGTCATCCCCTTCTCTTCCTGCCTTCAGCTGGCTCATTAGGGTAACTATTATGTGAGTGGCAAATGGCAATGTGAGGCATTAGCACAATGGGTTTATTTCCATCTGAAAAGAGTAAAAGCAGAGCGGTGACTAAAGAATAAGTAGCAAGTATTCAGAGGAAGGAGAGTAACGGCAGCAGCGGGGAGGACCTTTGAGCTGTTGACCTCTAAAGGTTCTTTCTGGGCCTGCACTTCTAAGGACTTCAGTATAATTAATTCATTTCATGATTCCCCAAAGTCCTACAATTTAATAAGAAAAGTGGGAAAAATTAAAAATAATCAATTAACAGCTAGAGAATTCAAAATTTAAATTAGCAAAAGACTATTAATAGATGTATGCCTCATTTAGTTAGCTTCTCTGGAGGATAAAATGTACTGTACAAGTAAAATTTCCAATTAAATGATCACTGCCCCTTCAAGCATAACCCTTTTGAACATTTAAACATATTTATTTTGGTATATTTAAAAAAATGTAGAGGTTAGTTTCTTGCCTGCTGAAGCAAATGGTAACTGAAGACATTTTTAGCATTTCTGGGAATGTCCCAGGATCGTAATTATGACCTCCTGTCAGTTTCCTAATCCACAACGACCGCTGATTCTACTCTCAATAGCAGATTCTCATGTGTCCCTTCTTCTGTTGGGTTGCTGCTGCTACTGCTAAGTCGCTTCAGTCGTGTCCGACTGTGTGACCCCATAGACGGCAGCCCACCAGGCTCCCCCGTCCCTGGGATTCTCCAGGCAAGAACACTGGAGTGGGTTGCCATTTCCTTCTCCAATGCAGGAAAGTGAAAAGTGAAAGTGAAGTCGCTCAGTCATGTCCGACTCTTAGTGACCCCATGGACTGCAGCCTACCAGGCTCCTCTGTCCATGGGATTTTCCAGGCAAGAGTACTGGAGTGGGGTGCCATTGCCTTCTCCATCTGTTGGGTTATCAGCCTTTAAAAGCCCTTCTAATACCCTTTCCAGTTTGCCACTTCTGATCTTCTATGGGACTGCAACATTGGGTAAACCATTAATTTAAAGTTTTGCATTTTTGATATTATGGAAAAAGGTCTAAAATTTAGAAGGATGAGCAAGGAACTTCTGTTATTTACTATCCTCCTCTTCAGTCCAATCTATCCCCATATTGGAAAATTTACCTTCTAAATTGCAAATCGAAACCATCTTTCCAGGTCCATTAATGTCACCTTAACTGGCCCCACTCTCATTTCTGTAGATTATTACAAAATTTTGCAACTGATTTCACCATACTATCTTCCCCGTCTCTTACCACCCTCACACCTGTGCCAAACTAACCTTAAAATGTAAACCTGATAGAATTACTTCCACTAAAACATTCCTTTTTGAGCCAGTACATTTATTTTATTTTATTTTATTTAAATTTTATTTTATTTTTAAACTTTACATAATTGTATTAGTTTTGCCAAATATCAAAATGAATCTGCCACAGGTATACATGTGTTCCCCATCCTGAACCCTCCTCCCTCCTCCCTCCCCATACCATCCCTCTGGGTCGTCCCAGTGCACTAGCCCCAAGCATCCAGTATCGTGCATCGAACCTGGACTGACTTCTCATTTCATACATGATATTTTACATGTTTCAATGCCATTCTCCCAAATCTTCCCACCATCTCCCTCTCCCACAGAGTCCATAAGACTGTTCTATACATCAGTGTCTCTTTTGCTGTCTCGTACACAGGGTTATTATTACCATCTTTCTAAATTCCATATATATGCGTTAGTATACTGTATTGGTGTTTTTCCTTCTGGCTTACTTCACTCTGTATAATAGGCTCCAGTTTTATCCACCTCATTAGAACTGAGCCAGTACATTTAGAATAAAGATGTGATTCTTTTATTTGGCACATAAATGTCCTCCTGACTTGTTTTTTTTGCTCTGTCACATGGGGGCATTTGTACATCCTACTACAACTTTCTAGAATACTCTCTTCCACATTCATCATCTGAAGAGCTTCTTATCATCTTTGAAACTCATGTTCACTGTCTCTTGCTCTAAAAATCCTTTCCTAATCCTGCCTATTTATCATCTAGATTTGACACCTCTCCTCTATTCTTTGATTTCATTATCATAATTTCCATTCTATATAGAAATTCAAAGTTTAACTGCCAGATCAACCCACAAAATTCTAAAACTTTGATGCAGGAATCCTATTTTTGTAATGCTTAGGTTTAGTTTCCACTCTATGGAGTAGAGAAACATTCCCAAAGGAAGTTGCTTTAAAAAGGTAGAAATGGATTTATTTTTGTATATGGGTTATGTGGAGGATAGGAGGTCAAAGGGCTATTTGACATTTTTTCCATTGGCAAACTCCTTCTATTTCCCCATTTTACTCTCTTTTTATTGAGTTGGTAAACTAGTGTCAATATGGTGGCTATTTCTTTGGTAAATGAAGTTCTATTGGGATACATCACTTCTTTCAGGCAATGTCTATGTCTGCTTTCTCACTATCAGTTCAGTTCAGTTGCTCAGTCATGTACAACTCTTTGTGACCCCACAGACTGCAGCATGCCAGTCTTTCCAGTCCATCATCAACTCCTGGAGCTTGCTCAAACTCATGTCCGTTGAGTCAGTGATGCCATCCAACCATCTCATCCACTATTATCCCCTTCTCCTCCCACGTTCAATCTTTCCCAGCATCAGGATCTTTTCAAATAAGTTAGTTCCTCGTATCAGGTGGCCAAAGTAATGGAGTTTCAGCTTCAGCATCAGTCCTTCCAATGAATATTCAGGACTGATCTCCTTCAGAATGGACTGGTTGGATCTCCTTGCAGTCCAAGGGACTCTCAAGAGTCTTCTCCAACAACACAGTTCAAAAGCATCAATTATTTGGTGCTCAGCTTTCTTTATAGTCCAACTCTCACATCCATACATGACTATTGGAAAAACCATATCTTTGACTAGACTGACCTTCATTGGCAAAGTAATGCCTCTGCTTTTTAATATACTGTCTAGTTTGGTCATAAAAGGAGGAAGCGTATTTTAATTTCATGGCTGCAGTTACCATCTGCAGTGTTTTTGGAGTCCCCCAAAATAAATTTTTTCACTCTTTTCATTGTTTCCCCATCTATTTGCCATGAAATGATGGGACCAGATGCCATGATCTTAGTTTTCTGATGCCAAAAGTTATGCCAACTTTTTCACTCTCCTGTTTCACTTTCATAATTATAATGGCAGAGTTGAATAATTTTGATAGAATCCATCTGTCCCATGAAGCCTAATGCTATAGATTTGCTTCCTCCTTTAGCATGTTAGAGAAGGGTTTTAATAGCCTTAATGCCACTTCCTAATTCCAGCCACTTCTTTTCTATAATTTTTAACAGGAAGAAGGAAATGGAGAAATGTATGGCTCCTTCCTTTTAGAACTTTTCTCTGAAGTTTCACATCATATCTCTCTCACATTGCATTGGCCAGAATTCAGTAACGTGACCATCCTAAGGAACAGAGATGTCTGGGAAATGCAGTTTTCTTATGGGCAGCAACGTGCTCAACTAAATGTTAGGAGAAAGGGCTGGAAGGATGCTGTAGTTAGCAAGTACAGGTTCTGCTACAATCCCATTAAACATTCTCTCCCCAGTATCAAGAACCGAGTAGGTCCTAAAAACACCTGTGATGAACAGAATTGTCTGTAGAACGCTTAGTGATAAATATTACTTCCAGTGTTCAAGCCAGTTACCTGTCTTATCTACAAAGAGCCAACACTGCCAGAAGGCTGACCTCTGGATAAATTTGTTGTGTTAGCCCTCTGAATAATCGTGAATAAATCTGAGCAACTCCATTTTGCCTTTCTTGGGTGTACATTAATATGTAATAATGATTTCATTTATTTAAATTTGCATATTTCAGCCAGTAGTCTATAATTTAGTGCACAACATTTAATGTAATTACTTATTTACTTCAAAGAAAAACCCTCTTCCTTTCTACTCTAAGTAGATAATGTGGGCTGAATTTAGCTTAGCTGTTTCTGAGTTATGTATGCAGGACTGAGAGGAAAGACTGACTAATAACTGTTTTCTTCCATCAGTAGTAGAAACAAAATTACTGAAGAAGAGTTGGAAGACGCTGCACTGTTTAAATTCTGTGGTTTCCAAAGGCCTCAGTGTTCCTATGTTGTTTTCCATAGATGCTTACTTAAGGTGGCTTTGGACTTAATCTCAAGCAGTGCGGTGGTCAGCAATCAGCTGTCACAGATGGAACATAAAACTGTGGGCTGTGAGCAAAGGCTTGTGATCCCAGAAATGTTCCAACCTCCTATTTTCACTTCGCCTTTGCATGGGTCCACATTCTGGGGCTGTGGTGGCTGGACTGAGAAGAGATGCAAGTGTGATTTTGTCTATGTGTGCATGCTCAGTTGTGTCCGACCCTTTGGAACCACATGGACTCAAGCCCGCCAGACTCATGGGTGGCCATTTCCTCCTCTAGGGGATCTTCCTGAACCAGGAATCAAACCTGAGTCTCTTGTGTCTCCTTCATTGGCAGGAAAATTCTTTACCAACTGCCCTACCTGTGAAGCCCTTAGAATCTGTAAGGATTTGAAATTGTTATTCTGTCCACTAGGAGAATGGAGCTGAAATGGGGGGTGGGTCAGGGAGTTGGGGAATGGGGTCTTAGGAATGGAGTGAAGAGTCATAATAGGATGTACTCCTGGGTAAATTCTCTATCCTGGTATAATGAAATGGAATATTTATTGCTCATGTTTATAAACCTTGGTAAGGACAGATATATAGCTGTTGGTTTTAGGGAAGACTAAGAAAAAAAGAAACATGTTATTAAGATTGCTTGAGTTTCTGTTTCTCTCTCTGTTGGCTTCATTTTCTAATACAAATGGGTTCTCAATGCCTTTTGCTCAAACACTTCTGACCCATTGATCAGAGGTGAAAGGGAAGCTGATTGGCCTAGTTTGGGACATTTACCACCCAAGGGAGTAGCACATTTCATCAGAAGAAGGAGGGTCAGCACATACCTGTGAGCCCTGTTTTCTTATTGCTGTTGTCACTCAGTTGTGAGCAATTCTTTGTGACCTCATGGCCTGTGGCCTGCTGGGACTCCTCTGTCCAGGAAATTTCCCAGGCAAGAATATTGAAGTGGGTTGTTATTTTCTTCTCCTGGGGATCTTCCTGACCCAGGAATTGAACCCATATCTCCTGCATATAGCAGGTGGATTCTTTACCACCATACCAACTGTAAGATGAGTCAGACGAGGCTCCTGTAACTCCATAGGCTCCCATTGCCCATGGGCAAGGCCTCCACTATAGTTTCACCACCTGTTTCAGCTTTTGGACACAATTCTTCATGTAATTATTGCCTAGTCTAACAGGGCACTTTACAATGATTAGAGAGGAGAGTTATACCCTTTTCTTTACATTACTTCATGAGTGCAGTAAAGGCTATGCTAGTCAAACAGTCAAAAGGGTGGGTAGTGCTGGGTTGGATAATATAGTTTGACTGTGGATAGAACACAGTCTGATAATTCATTTTTCCCTTGCTCTAAATAATTGCATTGAAAATTTCTTTTCCACATTTGTAGCTTCTAATTAGCTTTGAAATGATTCTGTGGTTCAGTTTAAAGTCTGCCTTCTTCCTTTAGTGATTCCTTTGGGACTCGTTGTTCATTTAAAAAAAAAAAGAACATTTTGCATTTTTATAGTTCTGTGCACTGGACCATGGCGGGGCAACAGATGTTGCTTGGGATTCTCCTACCCACGCATCCAAATGTGAATAATCTTGGTGCTCCTGGCAAACTTCTACTTATACAGCATTACTCTTCTGGCATTGACAGACTAAATCCTATGGAATGTTCATAAAGAATAAATTCAGATAATAACACTTGATGAAATATATTTTATGTAGTTGAAGGAGCTCCCAACTTGCAATTGTGTAATCCTCAAGCTGGGCTTCCTTGGTGGCTCAGACAGTAAAGAATTAGCTTGCAATGCAGGAGACACAGTTTGGTCCTTGGGTCGGAAAGATCTGCTGGAGAAGGGAATGGCTGCCCACTCCGGTACTCTTGCCTGGAGAATCAGGGAGAGAGGAGCCTGGCAAGCTACAGTCCATGGGGTGACAGAGAGTCAGACACAATTGAGCGACTAACACTATAACTAATCCAATCTGCTAGTAAGTTGTGA
The DNA here is from genome assembly GCF_027580195.1 of Bos mutus. Classification (NCBI taxonomy): domain Eukaryota; kingdom Metazoa; phylum Chordata; class Mammalia; order Artiodactyla; family Bovidae; genus Bos; species Bos mutus. The sequence goes on along the minus strand of NC_091622.1, from coordinate 56,313,980 downwards.
TCTTGGGTAAGTTTTAAATACTTGTTTAGGCCTCAAATTTCTTACAAGTAAACTCAAGATAATGCTATGCACATCATAAGATTGTGCTTGACATATAAATAATGGTACTCGACAACTAACTTTTATATTTGATGGAAAAATATGAAATTTTCAGAATCAGTTTCAAAATGGTAAACTATTTGGTATTGTGATACTGTGATTCATAGTAAGAAATATATGTTTGGTCTTTGTCCTTTTTCTGGCACAGAGCTCCTACAACCCTTGAAATTTCCTGAATGATGAGAATGATAAACGTCTTTTGTCATGTGAATGAGGTGACTTTCGGACACCACTTAAGGTTGAGGGCTTGTTGCCAGTGCAGGAGCCAACCAGGTGATTAGAGGGTTAGAACTTTTAGGCCTATGCCCCTGACCTCGAAGGAGCTGGAGATAGAATTCAGTCATCAGTGGCCAATGATTTAATCAATCATGTCTATTTAATGACACCTCTATTAATTCCAAAAGGATGGAGTTCAGAGAGCTTTCATGTTGAATACTAAAGATTTGGGGAGCATGGCCTAACCCAAACCTTGCCCCCATGCATCTCTTCCATTAGGCTCTTTCTGAGTTACAATCTCTTTTAGTAAGTGGATAATCTAGTAAGCAAAATGATTGAGTTCTGTGAGCCACTCTAGTAAATTACTCAAACCTGAGGAATGGGTTATTGGAAGGCCAATCCTATAGATGGTTAGTCAATTGGTGCCTGAATTGTGTGTTTGTGTATATGTTTGTGTGTGTATGGAGGGGAGTGCACTCTTGTTAAGACTGAGCCATTAACCTGCGGAATCTGACACTATCTAAAAAGTAGAGGGTGTTAGAATTAAGTTGAATTGTAGGACACCTAGTTGGATGTAAGGGGAAGTCCAGACAGCCATTTTGGGTTTTTTTGCATTTCTTGTCCATGGGGATGGTCTTGATCCCTGTCTCCTGTACAATGTCACGAACCTCAGTCCATAGTTCATCAGGCACTCTATCTATCAGATCTAGTCCCTTAAATCTATTTCTCCCTTCCACTGTATAATCATAAGGGATGTGATTTAGGTCATACCTGAATGGTCTAGTGGTTTTCCATACTTTCTTAAATTTAAGTCTGAATTTGGTAATAAGCAGTTCATGATCTAGCCACAGTCAGCTCCTGGTCTTGTTTTTGTTGACTGTATAGAGCGTCTCCATCTTTGGCTGCAAAGAATATAATCAATCTGATTTCGGTGTTGACCACCTGGTGATGTCCACGTATAGAGTCTTCTCTTGTGTTGTTGGAAGAGGGTGTTTGCTATGACCAGTGCATTTTGTTGGCAAAACTCTATTAGTCTTTGCCCTACTTCATTCTGTGTTCCAAGGCCAAATTTGCCTGTTACTCCAGGTGTTTCTTGACTTTCTACTTTTGCATTCCAGTCCCCTATAATGAAAAGGACATCTTTTTTGGGTGTTAGTTCTAAAAGATCTTGTAGGTCTTCATAGAACCGTTCAACTTCAGCTTCTTCAGCGTTACTGATTGGGGCATAGACTTGGATTACTGTGATATTGAATGGTTTGCCTTGGAAATGAACAGAGATCATTCTGCCGTTTTTGAGATTGCATCCAAGTACTGCATTTCAAACTCTTTTGTTTGAAAGAGGAACTAAAAAGCCTCTTGATGAAGGTGAAAGAGGAGAGTGAAAAAGTTGGCTTAAACCTCAACATTCAGAAAACCAAGATCATGGCATCTCGTCCCATCGGTTCATGGGAAATGTATGGGGAAACAGTGGAAACAGTGTCAGACTTTATTTTTTTTGGCTACAAAATCACTACAGATGGTGACTGCAGCCATGAAATTAAAAGACACTTTCTCCTTGGAAGAAAAGTTATGACCAACCTAGATAGCATATTCAAAAGCAGAGACATTACTTTGCCAACAAAGGTCCGTCTAGTCAAGGCTATGGTTTTTCCTGTGGTCATGTATGGATGATAGAGTTGGACTGTGAAGAAAGCTGAGCACTGAAGAATTGATGCTTTTGAACTGTGGTGTTGGAGAAGACTCTTGGGAGTCCCTTGGACAGCAAGGAGATCTAACCAGTCCATTCTGAAGGAGATCAGCCCTGGGATTTCTTTGGAAGGAATGATGCTAAAGCTGAAACTCCAGTACTTTGGCCACCTCATGCAAAGTGTTGACTCACTGGAAAAGAGTCTGATGCTGGGAGTGATTGGGGGCAGGAGGACAAGGGGACGACAGAGGATGAGATGGCTGGATGGCATCACTGACTCGATGGACGTGAGTCCAGTGAACTCTGGGAATTGGTGATGGATAGGGAGGCCTGGTGTGCTGCGATTCATGGGGTTGCAAAGATTTGGACACGACTGAGTGACTGAACTGAACTGAAGGGGAAACCCATTATTTCTTCCATTTTTTTCTATCTTTCTATTCATCCTTAATATATTTGTAATAATTGTTTAATTTTCTTCCTTTTGACAGAGAAGGCAATGGCACCCCACTCCAGTACTCTTGCTTGGAAAATCCCATGGACGGAGGAACCTGGTAGGCTGCAGTCCATGGGGTCACTAAGAGTCGGACATGACTGAGCAACTTCACTTTCACTTTTCACTTTCATGCACTGGAGAGGGAAACGGCAACCTAGTCCAGTGTTCTTGCCTGGAGAACTCCAGGGACAGCAGAGCTTGGTGGGCTGCCGTCTATGGGGTCGCACAGAGTCAAACACAACTGATGGGACTTAGCAACAGCAGCAGCTCCCTTTTGAACATTTCCTAGTGTCTCTCTAATAGGTGTTGTTGGTAAAACAGATAATGTATAGGTGCTGAATTTGCTAATAATGATACTTATCATGTGCCAGGAATTTATATGCATTACTTCATTTACTCTTCCCAACATCCACTCAAAAGAGAAGTACTGAACTGGTAAGTATTTGCTCAAGGACACTGAGTGAATACTGAAGATAAGTGCAAAACCTAAGTTTGAGTTTTCCAACAAGAAAAGCTTAGTCTTTTTTTTTAAAATTTTTTAATTTTTAAAAAAATTTTTTTATCTTTTTTTTTTTAAACTCTACAATATTGTATTGGTTTTGTCAAATATCGAAATGAATCCACCACAGGTATACATGTGTTCCCCATTCTGAACCCCCCTCCCTCCTCCCTCCCCATACCATCCCTCTGGGTCGTCCCAGTGCACCAGCCCCAAGCATCCAGTATTGTGCATTGAACCTGGACTGGTGACTCGTTTCATACATGATATTATACATGTTTCAATGTCATTCTCCGAAAATCTTCCCACCCTCTCCCACTCCCACAGAGTCCATAAGACTGTTCTATACATCAGTGTCTCTTTTGCTGTCTCATACACAGGGTTATTATTACCATCTTTTTAAATTCCATATATATGCGTTAGTATACTGTATTGGTGTTTTTCTTTCTGGCTTACTTCACTCTGTATAATAGGCTCCAGTTTCATCCACCTCATTAGAACTGATTCAAATGTATTCTTTTTAATGGCCGAGTAATACTCCATTGTGTATATGTACCACTGCTTTCTTATCCATTCATCTGCTGATGGACATCTAGGTTGCTTCCATGTCCTGGCTATTATAAACAGTGCTGCGATGAACATTGGTGTACACGTGTCTCTTTCCCTTCTGGTTTCCTCAGTGTGTATGCCCAGCAGTGGGATTGCTGGATCATAAGGCAGTTCTATTTCTAGTTTTTAAAGGAATCTCCACACTGTTCTCCATAGTGGCTGTACTAGTTTGCATTCCCACCAACAGTGTAAGAGGGTTCCCTTTTCTCCACACCCTCTCCAGCATTTATTATTTGTAGACTTTTGGATCGCAGCCATTCTGACTAGTGTGAAATGGTACCTCATAGTGGTTTTGATTTGCATTTCTCTGATAATGAGTGATGTTGAGCATCTTTTCATGTGTTTGTTAGCCATCTGTATGTCTTCTTTGGAGAAATGTCTATTTAGTTCTTTGGCCCATTTTTTGATTGGGTCATTTATTTTTCTGGAGTTGAGCTGTAGGAGTTGCTTGTATGTTTTTGAGATTAGTTGTTTGTCAGTTGCTTCATTTGCTATCATTTTCTCCCATTCTGAAGGCTGTCTTTTCACCTTGATAATAGTTTCCTTTGTTGTGTAGAAGCTTTTAAGTTTAATTAGGTCCCATTTGTTTATATTTGCTTTTATTTCCAATATTCTTGGAGGTGGGTCATAGAGGATCCTGCTGTGATGTATGTCGGAGAGTGTTTTGCTTATGTTCTCCTCTAGGAGTTTTATAGTTTCTGGTCTTACATTTAGATCTTTAATCCATTTTGAGTTTATTTTTGTGTATGGTGTTAGAAAGTGCTCTAGTTTCATTCTTTTACAAGTGGTTGACCAGTTTTCCCAGCACCACTCGTTAAAGAGATTGTCTTTAATCCATTGTATATTCTTGCCTCCTTTGTCAAAGATAAGGTGTCCATATGTGCATGGATTTATCTCTGGGCTTTCTATTTTGTTCCATTGATCTATATTTCTGTCTTTGTGCCAGTACCATACTGTCTTGATGACTGTGGCTTTGTAGTAGAGCCTGAAGTCAGGCAGGTTGATTCCTCCAGTTCCATTCTTCTTTCTCAAGATAGCTTTGGCTATTCGAGGTTTTTTGTATTTCCATACAAATTGTGAAATTATTTGTTCTAGCTCTGTGAAGAATACCGTTGGTAGCTTGATAGGGATTGCACTGAATCCATAAATTGCTTTGGGTAGTATACTCATTTTTACTATATAGATTCTTCCAATCCATGAACATGGTATATTTCTCCATCTATTGATTTCTTTTATATTTCTTCTATATTTCTCCTCTTTGATTTCTTTCACCAGTGTTTTATAGTTTTCTATATATAGGTCTTTAGTTTCTTTAGGTAGATATATTCCTAACTATTTTATTCTTTCCGTTGCAATGGTGAATGGAATTGTTTCCTTAATTTCTCTTTCTGTTTTCTCATTATTAGTGTATAGGAATGCAAGGGATTTCTGTGTGTTAATTTTATATCCTGCAACTTTACTATAATCATTAATTAGTTCTAGTAATTTTCTGGTGGAGTCTTTAGGGTTTTCTGTGTAGAGGATCATGTCATCTGCAAACAGTGAGAGTTTTACTTCTTCTTTTCCAATTTGGATTCCTTTTATTTCTTCTTCTGCTCTGATTGCTGTGGCAAAAACTTCCAAAACTATGTTGAATAGTAATGGTGAAAGTGGGCACCCTTGTCTTGTTCCTGACTTTATAGGAAATGCTTTCAAATTTTCACCATTAAGGATAATGTTTGCTGTGGGTGTGTCATATATAGCTTTTATTATGTTGAGGTATGTTCCTTCTATTCCTGCTTTCTGGAGAGTTTTATCATAAATGGATTTTGAATTTTGTCAAAGGCTTTCTCTGCATCTATTGAGATAATCATATGGTTTTTATTTTTCAATTTGTTAATGTGGTGTATTACATTGATTGATTTGTGGATATTGAAGAATCCTTGCATCCCTGGGATAAAGCCCACTTGGTTATAGTGTATGATCTTTTTAATGTGTTGTTGGATTCTGATTGATAGAATTTTGTTAAGGATTTTTGCATCTATGTTCATCAGTGATATTGGCCTGTAGTTTTCTTTTTTTGTGGGATCTTTGTCAGGTTTTGGTATTAGAGTGATGGTGGCCTCATAGAATGAGTTTGGAAGTTTACCTTCCTCTGAAATTTTCTGGAAGAGTTTGAGCAGGATAGGTGTTAGCTCTTCTCTAAATTTTTGGTAGAATTCAGCTGTGAAGCCATCTGGACCTGGGCTTTTGTTTGCTGGAAGATTTTTGATTACAGTTTCAATTTCCGTGCTTGTGATGGGTCTGTTAAGAGTTTCTATTTCTTCCTGGTCCAGTTTTGGAAAGTTGTACTTTTCTAAGAATTTTCCATTTCTTCCACGTTGTCCATTTTATTGGCATATAATTGTTGATAGTAGTCTCTAATGATCCTTTGTATTTCTGTGTTGTCTGTTGTGATCTCTCCATTTTCATTTCTAATTTTATTGATTTGATTTTTTTTCCCTTTGTTTCTTGATGAGTCTGGCTAATGGTTTGTCAATTTTATTTATCCTTTCAAAGAACTAGCTTTTTGGCTTTGTTGATTTTTGCTATGGTCTCTTTTGTTTCTTTTGCATTTATTTCTGCCTTAATTTTTAGATTTCTTTCCTTCTACTAACCCTGGGGTTCTTCATTTTTTCCTTTTCTAGTTGCTTTAGGTGTAGAGTTAGGTTATTTATTTGACTTTTTTCTTGTTTCTTGAGGTATGCCTGTATTGCTATGAACTTTCCCCTTAGGACTGCTTTTACAGTGTCCCACAGGTTTTGGGTTGTTGTGTTTTCATTTTCATTCATTTCTATGCAAATTTTGATTTCTTTTTTGATTTCTTCTGTGATTTGTTGGTTATTCAGCAGCGTGTTGTTCAGCCTCCATATGTTGGAATTTTTAATAGTTTTTCTTCTGTAATTGAGATCTAATCTTACTGCATTGTGGTCAGAGAAAATGCTTGGAATGATTTCAAGTTTTTTGAATTTACCAAGGCTAGATTTATGGCCCAGGATGTGATCTATCCTGGAGAAGGTTCCATGTGCGCTTGAGAAAAAGGTGAAATTCATTGTTTTGGGATGAAATGTCCTATAGATATCAATTAGGTCTAACTGGTCTATTGTATCGTTTAAAGTTTGTGTTTCCTTGTTAATTTTCTGTTTAGTTGATCTATCCATAGGTGTGAGTAGGATATTAAAGTCTCCCACTATTATTGTGTTATTGTTAATTTCTCCTTTCATACTTGTTAGCATTTGTCTTACATATTGCGGTGCTCCCATGTTGGGTGCATATATATTTATAATTGTTATATCTTCTTCTTGGATTGATCCTTTGATCATTATGTAGTGACCGTCTTTGTCTCTTTTCACAGACTTTGTTTTAAAGTCTATTTTATCTGATATGAGTATTGCTACTCCTGCTTTCTTTTGGTCCCTATTTGCATGGAAAATCTTTTTCCAGCCCTTCACTTTCAGTCTGTATGTGTCCCCTGTTTTGAGGTGGGTCTCTTGTAGACAACATATGTAGGGGTCTTGTTTTTGTATCCATTCAGCCAGTCTTTGTCTTTTGGTTGGGGCATTCAACCCATTTACGTTTAAGATAATTACTGATAGGTATGATCCCGTTGCCATTTACTTAATTGTTTTGGGTTTGAATTTATACACCATTTTTGTGTTTCCTGTCTAGAGAATATCCTTTAGTATTTGTTGGAGAGCTGGTTTGGTGGTGCAGAATTCTCTCAGCTTTTGCTTGTCTGAGAAGCTTTTGATTTCTCCTTCATATTTGAATGAGATCCTTGCTGGGTACAATAATCTGGGCTGTAGGTTATTTTCTTTCATCATTTTAAGTATGTCTTGCCATTCCCTCCTGGCTTGAAGAGTTTCTATCGAAAGATCAGCTGTTATCCTTATGGGAATTCCCTTGTGTGTTATTTGTTGTTTTTCCCTTGCTGTTTTTAATATTTGTTCTTTGTTAATTTGATTAAGTGTCTTGGGGTGTTTTGCCTTGGGTTTATCCTGTTTGGGACTCTCTGGGTTTCTTGGGCTTGAGTGATTATTTCCTTCCCCATTTTAGGGAAGTTTTCAACTATTATCTCCTCAAGTATTTTCTCATGGTCTTTCTTTTTGTCTTCTTCTTCTGGAACCCTTATGATTCGAATGTTGTAGCATTTAATATTGTCCTGGAGGTCTCTGAGATTGTCCTTTCTTTTAATTCATTTTTCTTTTTTCCTCTCTGATTCATTTATTTCTACCATTCTATCTTCTAATTCATTAATCCTATCTTCTGCCTCTGTTATTCTACTATTTGTTGCCTCCAGAGTGTTTTTAATTTCATTTATTGAATTATTCATTATATATTGACTCTTTTTTATTTCTTCTAGGTCCTTGTTAAACCTTTTTTGCATCTTCTCTATCCTTGTCTCCAGGCTATTTATCTGTGATTCCATTTTGATTTCAAGATTTTGGATCAATTTCACTATCATTATTCAGAATTCTTTATCAGGTAGATTCTCTATCTCTTCCTCTTTTGTTTGGTTTGGTGGGCATTTATCCTGTTCCTTTATCTGCTGGGTATTCCTCTGTCTCTTCATCTTGTTTAAATTGCTGAGTTTGGGGTGTCCTTTCTGTATTCTGGCAGTTGGTGGAGTTCTCTTTATTGTGGCATTTCCTCGCTGTGTGTGGGTTTGTACCGGTGGCCTGTCAAGGTTTCTTGGTTAGGGAAGCTTGTGTCGGCATTCTGGTGGGTGGAGCTGTATTTCTTCTCTCTGGAGTGCAATGAAGTGACCAGTAAGGACTTATGAGATGTCTATGTTTTGGGGTGACTTTCAGCAGCCTGTATCTTGGAGCTCAGGGCTGTGTTCCTTTGTTGCTGGAGAATTTGCTTGGTATATCTTGCCCTGGAACTTGTTTGCCCTTGTGTGGTGCTTGGTTTCAGTGTAGGTATGGAGGTGTTTGATGAGCTCCTGTCAATTAATGTTCCCTGGAGTCAGGGTTTGGACTTAAGCCTCCTGCTTCCAGTTATCGGTCTTATTTTTACAGTTATTTCAAAACTTCTCCTTCTATACAGCACCACTGATAAAACATCTACGTTAAAGATGAAAAGTTTCTCCACCATGAGGGTCACCCAGAGAGGTTCATAGTGTTACATGGAGAAGAGAAGAGGGAGGAGGGAGTAGAGGTGACCCGAATGAGATGAGGTGGATTCAATAGAGGAGAGAGTGGGCTAGCCAGTAATCACTTCCTTATGTGCACTCCACAACTGGACCGCTCAGAGATGTTCATGGAGTTATACAGAGAAGACAAGCAGGAGGAAGTTGACAGAGGTGGCCAGGAGGATAAAAGGGGGGAATGAAAAGGAAGGAGACAGATCCAGCCAGTAATCAGTTCCCTAAGTGTTCTCCACCGTCTGGAACACACAGAAATTCACAGAGTTGGATAGAGTAGAGAAGGGTTAGGGAGGAGACACAGGCGACCTGGTGGAGAAAAAGGAGAGCCCAGAGGGAGAGAGAGCAGTCAAGCCAGTAATCTCGCTCCCTAGTGAAAAATGGGTCCTGAAGATTGGGTTCTTAAAGGTACAAAATTGGTAACAAATACATAAAAGCAAAAATTAAAAATCTAGAGTAGAGTTTGGAATTTCAAAAACCCAGTGTTAAAGAAAAGAAGAAGGAAAAGAAAGAGAGAAAAAACAAACAAAAATAAACAAAGTCGCAAAAATTATAAAGAAAATATAGGTACAAAATTGATAACAAATACCAAAAAGCAAAAGTTAAAAATCTAGAGTACAGTTTGGAATTTCAAAAATACAGTGTTAAAAAAAAAAGGAGAAAAAAAAAAAAAAGACAGAAAAAAAACAAAACCAAAAACAAACAAATTCACAAAAATTATAAAGAAAGTATAGGTACAAAATTGATAACAAATACCAAAAAGCATAAATTAAAAATCTAGAGTAGAGTTTGGAATTTCAGATATACAATGTTATTTAAAAAGAAGAGAAAGAGAGAGAAAAAAAAAGTCACAAAAAATTATAGAAAAAAATGTAGGTACAAAATTGATAACAAATAATAAAAAGCTAAAATTAAAAATCTAGAGTAGAGTTTGGAATTTCAAAAATACAATGTTAAAGAAAAGAAGAAAAAAAAGTCAAAAATTATAAAATAAATATATATGAAGTTTGCTTTGAAAAAAATAGGGTCTTTTTTTTTTTTTTTTTTTTTTTCTAAGTAATAGTAGGTTATAAAAGTGAAAATTAAAGGAACAATAGAGGCCTTAAAATTCTTTAAAAAATTTAAAAAAAAAGAAAGAATCATCGTAAAAATAGTAAAAATATATCTAGGACTTTCAGTAGTTTTGTTGTAGGTATTGTGGGTTCAGTTCATTTTCGGCTAGTTCCTTGGTCTGACTTATATTTCTCAAGATCTATAGGCCCCTTTCTATGTAGTTGGTACTAAACACAGGGTTTTAATCTATTGCCTGTAGCTTCCAGGTGGTTCCCTCTGTTATAGCTTCTTCTGTTTGCTGGTCTCTTCAGTATCTGGTTTGCGCCCTGACACAAAGGGGACGGTGGAGGACACTTTTTTTTTTTTTTAGGCTCACTTGTTCAGTCACACTGTGGGGAGGGAGGGACGCTGCAAACAAATAACACTGGCATGTGCTCGCAGTGTCTCAGCCACACTGGGTCGGCCCCCGTTCACGGCGCGTGTAGCCTCCCTGCCCACACTGCTCAGGATCTAGGTTGCTCTGCTGGGAACCATCCGTGTCTGGCCCTGGGCTGCTTGCACCTCCCAGGTCCAAGCCACTCAGGTTCAGGCACTCGGGTAGTCCTCAGAGGCACAGACTTGTTTGGGCCTGCGTTTTGTGCCCTTCCCAGGTCCAAGCAGCTCAGGTGATGAGGTGTTTGGCGAGCGCAGTTGCTGTGACTTATTGCCTCCCCGCCACTCAGTTATCTAGGTGTACAACTGGCGCACCTTCTCAGATGGATGTTGACCGTCCAGACCCCCAAGAAGTTTTAGTTAGCAAAGAAGCCTGCTTACAGTTTTATAGATAATGTCTCTCTGGGGCTGTGAATGCCCCCTTCTGGGTCTGGCTGCCTGTCACCGGAGGGGGATGGTCTGCAGTCAGCTATCTCTGTTCAGTCCTTTGTTCCGTGTGCAGGCCTGGCGGTATCTTAGGTTAGGGCTGGCTTTTCGCGTGGTAGATATCCCACAGTCTGGTTTGCTAGCCCAAATTATTTCGCTCAGAAAGCGCTCGGGGTATTCAGGCCAGGTCCTTACTCTAAGTGATGCAGCCTGCGCCGCGCCTCCCTGCCCAGCCCCCGCTTGCTAGTAGGTGTGCAGGCGTCTGCGCTGCTTCTCTGCTGGGGGAGTTACCATAGGGCTCGTAATCTGAGGGTTTTAATTGTTTATTTATTTTTCCTCCGTGTTACGTTGCCCTCTGTGCTTCCAAGGCTCAGCACAGATTCGGCAGTGAGAAGGTTTCCTGGTGTTTGGAAACTTCTCTCTTTTTTAAGACTCCCTTCCTGGGATGGAACTCCGTCCCTCCCTCTTTTGTCTCTTTTTTTGTCTTTTATATTTTTTCCTACCTCCTTTTGAAGACTTGGTTTGCTTTTCTGGGTGCCTGATGTCCTCTGCCGGCATTCAGAAGTTGTTTTGTGGAATTTACTTAGTGTTTAAATGTTCTTTTGATGAATTTTTGGGGGAGAAAGTGTTCTCCCCGTCCTACTCCTCCACCATCTTCGAAAAGCTTAGTCTTAACCACTGTATAATACTGCACTTAATCTCTCCTGTGTTTTGTGGAGTATCTTATGTTTCAATGACTTGGATGATTTCTGTATCTACTTTCTATCTTGATCTTTTCTAACATCCTTTTGCTATTCTATATTTTCCCTTCAGACTCTTGCAGTTTATCTTTGGGGCTTCCCTGGCAGCTCAGCTTATCTTTAGTCAGCTTTAATTAATAAAAACAATTTCAAACTTTATAATTTTTTCTTGAATTTTTTTCTTTCCTAACATAATTCTCTAGCACTGGACATTTCCACTACAAAAATAGAATCAAGATATTTAAATTTTTTTCATTATACTTTAATGCCCCATTAAAATTAAAAAATTTTTCTTTTTCCTCCATTTTTGTGAGATTTCTAGGTCTTGGCATTATCTCTACCATTGCATACTTTGATCACTGATTACCTGCTTCTATCATAAGTCACTCTCCTGACTTTCACTGAAACAGCTTGTGCTGTGACATTTAGAGATATCTTTCATCTGCTACTTTGAACACAGCACATAGTATCTCTTGATTTCCAATTGTTTTCAAGACTTTCTGCTGTATTTTCTTAATTTTCTTATTTTAACATGTATTTATTTTTTCATGTTTCAGACTATTTATTCATCAGTGTAAACCCAACACAATACACCAACATAATTTCATACATTTAGGGGGAAAATATCTCCTGGTTAAGTGGGAAATTGTGTGGATTGTTTCTGGAAGAGCTTCATTCTAAGCAGCTTTACAGTGACACATTACATTTAGAAGTTTGGACCTTCTTTCTTCAGTTTCTATAATCTGTATTCAGAGAGTAGAACTTGTACTGATCATTAGGACCGAGCTTGTTCTAGGGTTCTGGGTTATTCTTTCTGTCCCAACTGATATTGGGACTCAACGATGCCAGGAGCATGACATACAATGCAGCTCCAGTACCTCCCACTCCAATGAATATGAAAAGGGGGATCAAGCTAGGATGCTTCTTGGCATGACTGATGATCTGGCAGAGCAGGGCTGTGACAGAAGCCTTGAGTCCAAACTGAGAGGAAAAACTAAGCAGAAAGGCCTGGGATTAAGCAGTCACCCTATTTTAATATTTAGACTTCAGGTGTGGAGTTGGATTTATCACAGCCCTCAGTTCATAGTGTGTTATCATCAATAGTTTATACTTCTTTCAATTTTGTTTGCTATTTTTTCTTTTCTCTCATTTCCTCCCTACTGCAGAAATTCATTTTAATTGTATATTAAATGTTTTTGTATATTCATCCTTAAATAAATGTATGTAATGTTATTTTGTGTATCTATGTGTTTTTAATTTACATAAATGTATTATACTGTAGTTTTCATTGTCTTACAACATTAAAACTTGATACTATCAGATTTAAAAAATTTTTGCTCATCGAAAGGATATGAGTTACTTCATTGTTCTTTTAATTTGCATTACTCTTTAATACTAGCAACATTTGGCATCTTTATATACTTGTTAGTTCTCTGGAGTTCCCATTCTATGAATTGGCTATGTATAACCTTTGTCTATTTTTAAATTAAATACTCGAGTTTTTCATCGTATTTTTGAGAATTGGTTATATAATCAATGTAACTTTCTTTTGTCAGCTTTGGATATAGCACTTATTTCATATTTGATTTACAGAAAAATTGAGCGAGCAATAGGGTACATTGCCATATACCCGTCTCTTGCATACAGTTTTCCCTATTATTGACACCTTGCATTACTGTAGTATATTTGTTACAATTAATTAATCAATACTGATAACTGTTATTAACTAAAATCCATGACCTTATTATATAGTTCTATGTTTTTTGACAAATGCATATGTCATCTAATACCATTACTGTATCAAACAGAATAGTTTCACTGACCTTAAAGTCCCCAGTACTCCACATTTTCTTCCCTCTGCCCTAGTGGTTTAACCTCTAGCAACCACTAATCTGGGCTTCCTAGGATTTAATGGGTAAAGAATCTGCCTGAAATGCAGATGCGAAGGACATGGGTTAGATCCCTAGGTTGGGAAGATATCCTGGAGAAGGACACAACAACTCATTAGATTGTTCTTGCCTGGAGAACCCCATGGACAGAGAAGCCTGGTGGGCTACAGCCCACAGGGTCACAAAGAACTGGACACAACTGAAGTGACTGAGCATGCACACAACCACTGATCCTTTTGCTACTCCCATAGTTTTACCTTTTCTAGAATGTCATACAGTTGGGATTACACAATATGTAGTTTTTTTCACTTGAGTATACATTTAATGTTCCTTTATGTCTTTTTATGGCTAAATAGCTCATTTCCTTTTAGTACTGAGTAACATTCCATTGTATGAATAAACAGATTATTCATTTACTACTGAAGGCCTTCTTAGTTGTTTCCAGGTTTTGCAGGTTATGAATAAAGCTGCTATAAACATATGCATGCAAGTTTTTGTATGTACATACGTTTTTGATTCAATTGTGAAAACACAAGTGTGACTGCTGGATGAAATGGTAAGACTATGTCTAGCTTTCTAAGACATTCCAAATCATCTTTCAAACTGGCTATACAATTCTTCATTCCCATCAGCAATGAATGAGATTACCTGCTGCTCTACATCTTCATCAACATTTGGTATTGGCAGATTTTTAGGTTGTAACCATTCTAACAGGTGGGTAACGTTATCTTATTGCTGTTTTAAGTTGCAATACCCTAATGACATACAATGCTGATTATTTGTTTATATGCTTATTTGCCATCTATATATCTTCTTTGGTAAGGTATCTGTTCAGAATTTTGATTATTTTCTTGGTGTATTTTTTTGTTTTTCTTGTTGTTAGGTTATACAGGTACAAAAGAGTTTTGCAAATATTTTCTTCAAACCTGTGTCTTATCTTTTCATTCATTTAAGAGCATCTTTCACAGAGCAGACATTTTAATTGTATAAAGTCCATCTTATTGGTTTTTCCTTTCATGAATTATGAGATATCTTTTGATATTCTAAAGTCACTGCCAAATCAAGGTCATCTAGATATTCACCTATTTATCGTCTAGAAAGTTAATAGGTTTGCCTTTTATATTAAGTCTATGATCCATTTGAATTAATTTTTGTGAAATGTAAAGTCTGTGTGCAGCTTCTTTTGCATATGGATATGTAATCATTTTAGCACCATTTGTTGTAAAGATGATTCTATCTTCACAAAATGTTTTTGCTCCTTTGTCAAGGATCATTTGTGTATGCTTATGTGGGCCAATTTATAGGCTCTAAATTCTGTTCCATTGATGTGTCTATTCTTTAATCAATACCACTTACTGTACCTTTATGGTAAATCTTGAAGCTGATGAGCATCAATCCTCTGACTTTATTCTTCTTCATTATTATGTTATCTATTCTTGGTCTTTTGCTTTTCCATATAAACCTTAGAATCACTGTTGACATTCACAAAATAATGTGCTGATGTTCTGGTTTGGGACGGCATTAAATTTATAGGTCAAATTGGGATGAATTGACATCTTAATAATATCAAGTCATCCAATGCATGAACACGGATCTCTATTTTTGATTTAAAAATTTTTCTCTTATGAAATTTTTGTGATTTTCTTCACATATTCTGTACATACTTTCTTATATTTATGCCTAAGATATCTATTTCACTTTTTGTCTTAATGTAAATAGTGTTGTATATTTAATGTCAAATTTCAGTTGTTCATTGATGTTATCTAGGAAATTGCCTTATATTCTCTAACCTTGCTTTAATTGTTTCAGTTCAGTTCAGTTCAGTTGCTCAGTTGTGTCCGGCTCTTTGTGACCCCATGAATCGCAGCACGCCAGGCCTCCCTGTCCATCACCAACTCCCAGAGTTCACCCAAACTTGCTCCAATAGGTATTTTTTTGTTGTTGCTACTGCTAATTCTTTGGGGTTTTTCTATGTAGACAATCATATTAACTGTGTAAAAAAGACAGTTTTATTAACATTTTTCAACTTCTATACATTTTACTTTTCTTGTTTCCTTGCATTATCTAGGACTTCCAATACCATATTTAATAGGAGTAGAGAAGGGGCTTTGTTTCTGATTATAGGAAGAAAGCACCTGGGTTTTCAATATGAAATGCGATATTAGCTGTAGGTCTTTGGTAGATGCTTCCTGTCATGTTCACAAAGTTACCCTTTATTCCTGGTGTGCTAAGAGTTTTGGTTTTTTTTAATCATTGATTTTGGATATTAACAATTTTTCTTCATCAATGACAAAATCATGTGCTTTTCTTCTATAACCTGTTGATGTGATGAATTATAATAATTTTCAAATGTTTAACTAGCCTTGCCTATTGGGAATAAATTCCACTTGGTCATGGTGTATTATTCTTTTTACAGTGTTGGATTAAATCTGCCAATACTTCATTCTGAAGTTTTTCATTTATGCTCATGAGAGATTTTGGTCTTGAGTTTTCCTTTCTTATAATGTCTCTATCTGGTATTATGGTAATGCTGGTCTCATTGAATGAGTAGTAAGTTCTCCCTCTGCTTCCACCTTCTGGAAGAGATTGTAGGGAATTTGTATAATTTCTTCCTTAAATCTTTGGTGGAATTCAATAAAGAAATCATTGGGATGGTGCTTTCTTCTTTGGAAATTAATTATTGATTCAATTTCTTTGAAGATATAGGTCTATTCAGATATTTTTCTCCTATATGAGTATTATCGACTTGTCTTTCAAGGAATTGGTCCATTTAATTCAAGCTATCAAATTTGTGATAAAGTTATTCATTGTTGTTGTTCAGTAACTCATTCATGTCCTATTCTTTGCAACTCCATGGACTGCAGCACACCAGGCTTCCCTGTCCTTCACCATCTCCCAGAGCTTGCTCAAACTTATGTCCATTGAGTCAGTGGACATAATCCACCTATAATCCAATCCCATCCTCTGTCATCCCCTTCTCTTTTTGCCTTCAATCTTTCCAAGCATCAGGGTCTTTACAATGCACATGAGCAAATGATGCAAATGAGCCAGCTCTTTGCATCAGGCGGCCAAAGTATTGGAGCTTCAGAGTTATTCATAATACTTTATTTATCCTTTTAATGTCAATGGATCAATAGTGATGATCTCTGCTCCATTTCTGGTATTAATAAACTGTGTATTTTCTCTTTCATCTTAGCCTTTCTAGAAGTTTGTCAATTTTACCATTTTTTTCCAAAAAAGCTTTCATTTTTATTTTATATTATTTTTTAATTCTCAATCTTTTGGGTGATATCACCTTTAACATTTTTTTTTCTTTTTTAACTTTACAATATCATATTGGTTTTGCCATATATCAACATGAATCTGCCACAGGTATACAAGTGTTCCCCATCCTGAACCCTCCTCTGTCCTCCCTCCCCATACCGTCCCTCTGGGTCGTCCCAGTGCACCAGCCCCAAGCATCCAATGAGGTACCATTTCACACTAGTCAGAATGGCTGCGATCCAAAAGTCTACAAGCAATAAATGCTGCAGAGGGTGTGGAGAAAAGGGAACCCTTTTACAGTATTGGTAGGAATGCAAACTAGTACAGCCACTATGGAGAACAGTGTGCATATTCCTTAAAAAACTGGAAATAGAACTGCCTTATGACCCAGCAATCCCACTGCTGGGCATACACACTGAGGAAACCAGAAGGGAAAGAGACACGTGTACCCCAATGTTCATCGCAGCACTGTTTATAATAGCCAGGACATGGAAGCAACCTAGATGTCCATCAGCAGATGAATGGATAAGAAAGCTGAGGTACATATACACAATAGAGTATTACTCAGCCATTAAAAAGAATACATTTGAATCAGTTCTAATGAGGTGGATGAAACTGGAGCTTTCATTTTTATTAATTAAAACCTTTTCTGTTTTCAATTTCATTGATTGCTGCTATAATTTATATTATTTTTCTTTGTTTTGTTTTAAGCTTATATCACCCTTTCTTTCTCTAGTTTCCTAATAAGAAAGCTTAGATTATTGATGTTAGATTTCTCATCTTTAGAAATATGTGTATTCAACACAGTCAGCCAAAGAATGGCATATTTACAACATTTGACTAATTTGGATGAACTCAGTAGAATAATTGCTTTCTATAAGATTATGTAGCATTTGATTCTAAAATTAAGTACAGACATCTATTTTCACCTTAAGATATTCCATCTACTACACTGGATGATCCTGAGATTTCAAATTATTTGAGTCATATTTATACCATATTCTGAAATCTGAATTTTCTATTGCTTTAGCTTAAATGTGTTAATGGTACTTTTGTGATGTTGTGTATGATGTGGAATTCACTGCCTTTTCTTCTTTTTTCTATTTTTGTTTCATGAACTATAATCCACCAGCATAGTAGAATTCTATTACATATAGTTGATCTGTAGTCCCTGAATATTCTTACCTTTGTACAATGGAATGTGGAAATAATTTGAAATTGAAATTATTATTTCTAATCTACAATTTAGTATATGAAGCTAAGTAGCCTGTTTTTAAATCAAATACTATAATTACAATTATATATTTCAAAATAATAAAAATTATTTTCAACTAGTGGCATGTGTATGTAATTTTAACTTAGTACATAACATAAATAGGCAAACTATTTAGCACAAATAGAAACAGTAGAGGACAGGGAAGCCTGGCATGCTGTGCTCCATGGAATTGCAAAGAGTCAGACATGACTTAACTACTGAACAACAATATTTAGTGAAAAGAGAAATGTTTTTTTCCATCTACTGTCAGTGATATGCATCTTTCAACTAAGATTCTTTCTAGATGGTGACTTAACAATTGATTGAAATGTACTATTTTATAAAGTTAATGAAAAGTTATTAGTTATATATTTTTCTTGTTAGGCAAAACTTTTTGGGGAATTAATTCTTCATTCTATTTAAGCGCTGAGAGATACATTTACTTATGAATAGAGTCTAAAGAGATAATTTCCTTGCAATACCATTCAGAGATCAGAGTCAATTGACCATTTTGCCAGCATTGATCTAAAGGGCAAGTTAAGAGGACAGAACGAACCAAAACCTTACCTTTCTTTTTTTTTCCCTTTCAGTGTGTGTGTGCGCAGTCTGTTGATTATGAAGTTAGCATAAGAGTAAGGTGCAAAACAGGACACACTGAAGAGGCTGATGCAAGAAGACACTAAAATTATTCTCTGCATCTTAAGAGCATCATCTTGAAAGGGCTTAAGGGCAGTGTTGATGTTGTTCCTGAGAAGAAGCAGTAGCTGTTCTTTTGAATTCACACTGTTGCTTTCTGGAAGATTTTATGAGCATGTATAAGGGTACTACAAAAGTACCCTCTGTAGGGGAAATTGCTTCTAGCAAGAGGCAAGGGTAGCAGATGTATAAAGCATCTTAAATCTGTTTACTCACAGTGTCACTGAAGATCAAAACTGATTATCCCATTAGGAAGTCTAAGTTCATCCAGGAAATACCCAAACACTTTCTTGAATAATTGATTTTGTTAAATACATGACTACATTCTGTTCAATTTACATATATACCAGTAACAAATTTTGTTGGTGGTCATTGGAAATAACATTATTTATTTACCTGTTGCACAGTATCTGGAAGGGTGGGTAGACAGAATTTATTGGCAAAAATAAAAATAAAACTGTGCTGCCGCTGCTGCTGCTAAGTCGCTTCAGTCGTGTCCGACTCTATGTGATCCCATAGACGGCAGCCCACCAGGCTGTGCTAGAAATCAATTAGAAACACATAAGAATTTTCAGTGGTTGATACAAAATGAATTTTTGCTCTTTTGGTGGTAATATTACAGTCACCTTGGATGGATGCTTGATTCTCTGGAGTTTCTTTATCATCTGGCCTCCTACAGTCTCTTATTCCTAGTACCTTTTCTGAAGTTCTCTGATCCCTGGAGTCTTCGCTGCTTCTGAAGATTGTCCTTCCTGCTGGATTTGTCTTAGGATGGCAATAGTGAATCTCTTTGGACAATAATCATCACAATCTCCTATAATAGTTGATTCTGTAGAATGGGACATCTATAAGACAAGTTTTTATTTACCAGTGTTTACTTCCTTTCATAGGAAACTATCAATATAAGTTTGTACTAGAAGATCCCACTTTCATCACACATAAGGAGAGAAGAAATAAAAGGGGTGAGATACAAAAATTTCTATTCTGTTACAATTTTTAAAGAAGACCTTAGAAAGAAGATTGTCATCATAATCTGTAGCATTTTACAATATTCATATATAAGGCATTTGTCAAGGTATGGGTTTTGTGGAACAATAAAAATTTATTACCATCCTTTTTTGACCCAATAATGTATGGAACTCAAAATGTTCCTAGGAACCAGATATCATATAGAAGTAAAGACAATGACTAAAGCAAGTGGGAATCGAAGAGACCAAGCATTTTTCAAAACTGTGTTATGTAGATAACATTTCAGAAATAAAATATTTTATAATGGTAGATCCTATAGATAAAGCTCTCAGGGACAAGATCCTTTTTTGAGATTTTAGTTACTAAATACTCTCTATGCGTAGCACTTTTCTGTGATATAAAAGAAAATGCCAGCCCCTCCTCTCCCATTTTTTTTTGTGAGTAATATAGATACATATACTCTCAAATACATGAATTTAAGAAAGATGAAATGTGTCTTTAGGTTTGTTAACAAGCATTGTGGTTAGCTACTTTTTTATTGTAACAGTGCACATATACTGGAGAAATGTTGAAAAATGGAGTGGAGGGAGGGGGTCAGAGGTAAATAAGAAAGACTTTATAGTCAATGAAAAAAATAAATTTTAGCATCTCTTTTTAAACATTGAAAACTTTGCTCATAAAACAATGAAAGTGAATATGAGGCATATTATTATGATACATTAAACATTAAGAGATAAAAATGGATAAAGCAAGGAAAGCTCTCCTTAGCTAAATGGTTAATTCATTTAACTGCTGAAGATGCAGTTTGTTAATGAGTAGCTGAGATGAGACATAACTGCATAAATCCCAATCTTATTGGTATGTACAGCTGATGGTCTCATTAAGAAATGGTCCCACAGGGTCACAGAGGTGAATGTATGAGATCGAAGCAGATAACTCCATTAGTTCACTATGCTTTTCACAGATTATGCATGTCAAAACAGTGTGAACAAAATGATCCTTTGCTTAATGAATGCTTATGGGAAGGAGAGGAGAGTTAGGATAGCTTACATTAGAAAACCTAGGACTCTTTAGGAAAAACTTCAGAACTATAATGGGAATCATACTAAAGAATGTTTCAAAAATAGTTTTTTTTTTTTTTTTTTTTGGTTAAGCAGTTAAAAATGGCAAGAGGCATTTAGTAAGTTGTAACAACTCTTAGAAGAGTCTCTTTTGTACTGTTAGACTAGTAAGCATCTTGCTCACCCAGGATTACAATTAGCTTTACCTTACCACTTAGGACTAAACAATAACAGCAACTACTTAAGATAATAACTGGTGAAAAAAAATCCATTGGAGAGAACATAATGTAGATAAGTAAGCTTAAAGTTGGCTATGAGTTGGTAGTTATGATAAAGTAGGTTCTACCTAGGGAAAGAGCTTGCCCTAATTCTGATAGAGCAAAGACAAGCTAATTATTGACTGAAACCCATCGTTTCCACTCCTTCCTCCCTCCTCCCTGAATACACAGGCTGCCCACTCTTCCCAGCCTCCTTTGTAGTTAAGTGGGACCATGTGATGGACATCTAGTGGTGAAATGTAGGTGGACATGATGTCTGTCATGTCCGGAAGTGGCCCATTTAAATCTCTCACGTTTTTTTCCTATTCTCTCTCTTTCTCCTTCTGGCTAGATGCACACTTACAGGAAAGAAGAGTCCGGAATTTATACTGATCTCTGAACTGCTGCATGGTATAGGACATGCCACTGTTATACACTGAGTTTTCTAGGAGCTAAGAATAAAGTATACTGTATTAGGCCATTGAAAATTTTTTTCATGTAGTTCATATATTTACCCTACTATAACTAGAATCTTCTTTAGTGATTATCTTTTATTTATATACCTGTTGAAGAAGTATTTATTGTATGATCCCTATGTGTCACGGACATGGCTAGCAACTAGGAATATGAGCTAGAAGGTGGCAAATACAGGTGGAATACCAACATTAGAGTTTAGGCATTTCTGCTGTGTTCATGGATCAAGGATTTTGCTCTGAGGTGGTTTGCTTGGGCCAAATTCTTCATCTCCTTTGTATTCAAAGAGAATTGAGCACTTCTTTCCTGTCTAGACTTACTATTTGTACTATTGATATTGGCCAAAATTTAAGTTAATCTAATCTAATTTAATCTAATCAGAGAACATTGGTTTACACAATAAGAACATTTATTTGCTTTCAGCTTGTTAGTTGGTAAGTCATGTCTGACTGTTTGTGACCCCCATGGACTATAGCCTGCCAGGATCCTCTGTCCATGGGTTTCTCTAGGCAAGAATACTGGAGTGGGTTGCCATTTTCTTCTCCAGGGGCTTTAAGCTTAGGTATACACTAACTAAAGGTTTTTCCTTTGGTAAAATTCACATTATAGAGAACTCTTCTTCTTTGTCTACAAGGCTGTCTTTTCTGACACAACATTATTCAGTTCAGTTCAGTCACTCAGTTGTGTCTGACTCTTTGCAACCCCATGAACTATAACATGCCAGGCCTCCCTGTCCATCACCAACTTCTGGAATCTCTTCAAACTCATGTCCATTGAGTTGGTGATGCCATCCAACCATCTCATCCTCTGTCATCCCCTTCTCCTCCCACCTTCAATCTTTCCCAGCATCAGGGTCTTTTCAAATGAGTCAGTTCTTTGCATCAGGTATTGGCATTTCAGCTTCAACATCAGTCCTTCCAATGAACACTCAGGACTGATCTCCTTTAGGATGGATTGGTTGGATCCCCTTGCAGTCCAAGGGACTCTCAGGAGTCTTCTCCAGCACCACAGTTCCAAAGCATCAATTCTTTGGTGATCAGCTTTCTTTATAGTCCAACTCTCATATCCACACATGATCACTGGAAAAACCATAGCATTGACTAGATGGACCTTTGTTGGCAAACATTATTAACCAGACATAAATGAAACTTTTTATCACTAACCCAGAATCACAATGTTATAAATAGGTTACATCCTTATTCACTATCACTTAGCTTCATTTCTTCCCTTGTTATAACTTTTTTGTGCAAAGACTACCACACAACAATGTAGACTTACAATATTTCTGGTGAAATAGTGACAGAATAAAACTACAGGTGATCTCAGCTATAAAAGCTTCTTTCTTTTTATGGAAGCAAAATCTGTGATAGACAGAGAATAGAAAGCAGAAGGTGCATTTTGTGGGCAGAAGTTTAGCTATTTCCCATCCGTGGTATGAATTTTGCATTCAATTGATGGAATATTCAGATCCAGACTCCTGATGCTAGATTGATGATAAATGTGCATGGCATTTTACTTCAGAAACAGGTGATAATTTAGGAAGTGAAAAACTTACAATAAAAGAAGCTGAAAAACATTTTAAGGGCTAATTCTTCTTGTCATCAAGCAAATGACTTGCTGTCCTGACCATAGTAAATGAAGTCTCCAATAGAATAAATCAATTGCAATTAAATGAGTTT
This sequence comes from Bos mutus, assembly GCF_027580195.1. NCBI lineage: Eukaryota > Metazoa > Chordata > Mammalia > Artiodactyla > Bovidae > Bos > Bos mutus. The sequence continues at coordinate 56,291,018 of NC_091622.1, read as the reverse complement.
GATTCCTTTAGTCCAGTGATCCAGAAATTTGGGAGAGAGTTAGGGAGCTTTTGAAAATTTGATAAAGGTTAAACATCTCCACCCCAGATAAATACAGAAACACTCTACACTTTATGTATAATTCAGAGGATTCTTGATCTGCCACTGCCAATGGCTCCAGGGTAATAAAGAATCCCTGCTTTTGTACAAATAGGCTTGAAGAATCTGCCTTTCAAACAAGCACAAGACCTCCCTAAGACCCAAATTGAGTCAGTATTTGAAATATCTAATGGTGTATGAAGCAGTAGAACATTCTGCAGCATGAGCCACTTATTTGGTGCTTTTCAAACCTTCATGTACATGAAATCCATTTAGAGATGACTACAAATAAGGCCAGATTTCTGGGCTGCAATTCTAGATATATTCATTAAGTCATTCTGAAGTGGAACCAGAAATCTGCATTTTAAATAATCTTAGTGATTCTGATGTAGATTGCATATGGGCCACAAATTGAGAAATCCTTTCTAACCTTTACTTGGAAGCCCTTCAAACCCATAGCCACCAAGGCAACCACCTCTTTGCCTTCAAGCTTGGAGCTCCTATGTGTCCTGCTTTCCGCAAAGAGCTTGCTTAGGCTCAGCATCATTTCCCCTTCTTCACTCCCCCCAGTGAACAAGATACAATATTCTAATTAGCAAAAGGTCTTTGCAGAGCTAACATGTTTGGCCAAACTAACACAGTCTACCATTGTCAATAACTGCAGAGGATATCATTCTTAATCACCCTGACAAGTTTCTTAATATAATAACTATCAATTACTGTTTGAAAGTAACAGATGACATCAATTAATGGATGGTTTGATAAAAATCTCTGGAGGAAAATGGAAAGACGAATCTAGCTTTTTTAGACATTACTGTTTCTTCCCTCCACACGTGTTTCTTTGAGGAAAAAATTGAAGAAAGGAAGAAAAATCAGTATTTAAACTTGATTGTGGTGAGAAAATGTCCATGGCTAAAACAACAGTTTTCATTTTACCTTCAAATACAGATTAGGATTTCTATTTTCTAACAAAAGTTTCTTTCTGATAATTAAATCTAAATTAGTATTGTGTGTCCAAGAGTGTGTGTACATGTCTTTAGGCCTGTCTTTGAATAATAATTCATTAATATATTCATAATTATTCATTTTAGCAATATCAAATATAACTTAATAGGAATTAATACAGTATTACCATACTATATAGTATTGTGGTATTAAACATTAACAGAACTACAAATGTAGCAATAATATTATTTACACATTAATAAAAATAATACATTATTCACTTTCTTCCCATTTTACTTGTTTCATTTATCATCTATAGAAGAGGCACTTTGAAATAAAAACTAAGCATATAAAGCATATGCTTCATAAGTCTTGAGAGTGGAAACTACAGGGTTCTCTTACACAGAGCTTCACAATCCCAGGCTCTTTCTAAGGAAAGAACTCACCCACAGAATTTTCATCTACTTAATCTCTACCAAGTACCTTGTTGTTGTTGTTTAGTCACTAACTCATGTCTGACTCTTTTGTGACCCCATGAACTGTAGCCCACCAGGCTCCTCTATCCATGGAATTTCTCAGGAAAGAATACTGGAGTGGGTTGCCATTCCCTTCTCCACGGGATCTTCTTGACCCAGGGATCGAACCTAGGTCTCCTGCATTGGCAGGCAGATTCTTTACCGCTGAGCCACTTGGAAAACCCATTAAACACCTAATGTTCCCTTTATTGTTTAAATGTGTAGGCTGTCAGACTCAGCTGTGGACTGAGCAGAAACTTGGTTTGTACATTTTGTTATGTTTCTTTTTTACCCAAAATAACTAAATCTTTTTAATAATCCAGGGGAAAAGAAAAAAATGTTGCCTTTTGAAAAAAAAAAAAACAACTTTTTCTAAGCATAAATAATATAGAAACTCCAGAGGTTGAAAAGATCTTTAGTAGATATACTAAAACACGTTTGGTAAGAGGTAGAGTTTGGTAAATCAATCTGGATAAAAGCTAAAGCAGATGATCATTTAAGGAGCATACAATCTCAAAAGTGCATTGTCCATGGCTGTTTTCACATTCCAACAACAGATCTGAGTAGTTCCAACAGCAGCTAAGTGAACCTCAAAGACTAAACAGTCAATATCAGGCCTTTCACAAAAAATATTTACTGACCCCCTCTTCTAAAATTGAGTGGATTTTTAGTGCAGGAGGTTGCAAAGAGTCAGACACAACTTAGTGACTGAACAATAAGTAAAACAAAAACTCAAAGCTAAGTTTTGCTAAGTCTAACCATTTAACTTAGTCAATAACACATATCCACATAGAAGTTTATTCCTGAACAGTTTTAAAGGTAACATATCTTTACTTACAATTTTTTCTAAGTATATAAATCATTGGTTAATATACACACTGATATTTTGGCAGAGTGTTAATTTCTTCCAGGGAGACTAAATAGGGAATCATAAGGGTCTTTAAATCTGAGTTTCACTCACATAAAGACTCATCACTGGATACCTAAGAGCTTTATTCCATCTCATGGATGGCAGCTATTTAAATCTGGTGTGTCTGCCTTTGAAACAAATTTGATTTTTAGGTGTTTCAACATTCAATGACTCAAATAATGTAATCCCTGTAAATAAGCAAAGCCACAGGGAGGTTTGTCTTAGTGGAGAAGCAGGAAGGATTCTAATCAAGTAGTGGTATTTGCAAAGGATTAAAGGGAGAAATGAACAAATCTCATGACAAGACTGCAAACAACCTGCTTGGCAGGATCAATGACCTACTCCAGGGCTTCTTCTTAGGTGGGACACATCATTTTGTTTCTTCCATTTCCCAACCCAACAGAGAATATACTGAGAGAACATTCCTGAACCTCCCCTCCTTAGTGGTTCTCCCCACTGGAAGTGGAGTGATTGATCTGATAACTGAGATTAGGGAGATGGGTTCTATCTGATCAAACTGGTTTCACATTGGTTCTGTTTCCAAGTTGCCTGCCTACAGGCTGAGTGTGTTCTCTTTCCTCCTGCCTCCCATATGTTAGCACAGGTCACCTTCTATGAAGGAGAAGAGAGTGGCATGGGCATCAAAAGTCAATATTGGCCTCTGCTTTAAATTACAGTCCCCGATTTTTTTGTGAGCAATAAAGTTTGTACTTCGTTGTTTCTCTGAATCTGATATCTTTTACTCAAATGATTTAGAATTCAAAGAGGAGGATGATTAATTTGCCTCTTAAAACCTCAATAGTGTTTAGGAGGGCTATAGTTTATAGGGGATGATGATGGCCTATATTACGGAGATCTGTAGAGATTTATTTGGGCTTCTCTGATGGCTCAGATGGTAAAGAATCTGCCTGCAATGTAGGAGACCCAGGTTCGATTCCTGGGTCGGGAAGATTCCCTGGAGAAAAAAATGGCAACCCACTCCACTATTCTGGCCTGGAGAATTCCATGAGCAGAGAAACCTGGTGGGCTACAGGCTACACAAGAGAAACCTTGCAACCATGGGGTCATAAAGAATCAGATATGACCAACTAACACTTAGAGATTTATTTGGGCCTGGACTATTTGTGAGACTGAAGCAGGGAAAGGATTGGCTTTGATTGTTTCAGAGTGGAAGAATCTGCCCCATGGTCCAGCCTTTACAGTGAAACCAAGGTTTCAAATGACCTTTTGAGTCTGAAATGATGAACTACAACGAAAAAGACATCATTGAACAAGAATTAATGCTTTGTATCAGAAAAAAAAAAAATCAAACCTCCACAAACAATAACAACAAAAAATAATAATTCAGAATGAGACTGTGTAATTTGCAGTGATGTGGATGGACCTAGAGACTGTTACAGAGTAAAATAAGTCAGAAAGAGAAAAAAATTTGTATATTAACACATATGTGAAATCTAGAAAAATGGTATAGATGACTCTATTTGCAAAGGAAAAACAGAGACACAGTTATAGAGAACAAATATATGGGTACCAAGGAGAAGGGGGAAGGTGGCAGGAATTGGGAGATTGGGATTGGCACATGTATACTATTGATACTATGTATAAAATAGATACCAGGCTTCCCTGATGGCTCAGCAGTAAAGAATCTGCCTGTTAATGCAAGAGACATGGGTTTGATTGAGACATGGGTCAGGGATATCCCCTGGAGAAGGAAATGGCAACACACTCCAGTATTCTTTCCTGAGAAATCCCATGGACAGAGGAGCCTGGCAGGCTACAGTCCATGGGGTAGCAAAAGAGTTGTACATGACTTAGTGACTAAACAACAAAAACCACAATAAATAGATAACGAATGAAAACATACTGTATAGCAAGGGAACTCTACTTAATGCGCAGAGGTGACCTGATTGGAAAGGAAGTGCAAAATAGAAGGAATGTATGTATATGCATGGCTGATTCATTTCGCTACTCAGTGAACCTAACACAACATTGCAAAGCAACTATAGCCCAATAAAAATTAATTAAAAGATAATTTACTTAAAATATTAATTTAGAGATAGAATGGGGTAAACCAAGACAAAAGAAAAGCTTATATGAACACATGAAGACACAATTGAAGTGTAAAACAAGAATATTATATGGATATCACCAAAGCTGAATGAACTTTCAGATCAGATCAGTCATTCAGTCGTGTCCGACTCTTCACAACCCCATGAATCGCAGCAAGCCAGGCCTCCCTGTCCATCACCAACTCCCGGAGTTTACTCAGACTCACATCCATCGAGTCAGTGATGCCACCCAGCCATCCCATCCTCTGTCGTCCCCTTCTCCTCCTGCCCCCAATCCCTCCCAGCATCAGAGTCTTTTCCAATGAGTCAATTCTTCGCATGAAGTGGCCAAAGTACTGGAGTTTCAGCTTTAGCATCATTCCTTCCAAAGAAATCCCAGGGCTGATCTCCTTCAGAATCGGATTCTCAAGAGTCTTCTTCAACACCACAGTTCAAAAGCATCAATTCTTCGGCGCTCAGCCTTCTTCACAGTCCAACTCTCACATCCATACATGACCACAGGAAAAACCATAGCCTTGACTAGACGAACCTTTGTTGGCAAAGTAATGTCTCTGCTTTTGAATATGCTATCTAGGTTGGTCATAAATTTCCTTCCAAGGAGTAAGCGTCTTTTAATTTCATGGCTGCAGTCACCATCTGTAGTGATTTTGGAGCCCAGAAAAATAAAGTCTGACACTGTTTCCCCATCTATTTCCCATGAAGTGATGGGACCAGATGCCATGAGCTTCGTTTTCTGAATGTTGAGCTTTAAGCCAACTTTTTCACTCTCCACTTTCACCTTCATCAAGAGGCTTTTTAGTTCCTCTTCACTTTCTGCCATAAGGGTGGTGTCATCTGCATATCTGAGGTTATTGATATTTCTCCCGACAGTCTTGATTCCAGCTTGTGTTTCTTCCAGCCCAGCGTTTCTTATGATGTACTCTGCATATAAGTTAAATAAGCAGGGTGACAATATACAGCCTTGACGAACTCCTTTTCCTATTTGGAACCAATCTGTTGCTCCATGTCCAGTTCTAACTGTTGCTTCCTGACCTGCATACAAATTTCTCAAGAGGCAGATCAGGTGGTCTGGTATTCACATCTCTTTCAGAATTGTCCACAGTTTATTGTGATCCACACAGTCAAAGGCCTTGGCATAGTCAATAAAGCAGAAATAGATGCTTTTCTGGAACTCTCTTGCTTTTTCCATGATCCAGCGGATGTTGGCAATTTGATCTCTGGTTCCTCTGCTTTTTCTAAAACCAGCTTGAACATCAGGAAGTTCACAGTTCACATATTGCTGAAGTCTGGCTTGGAGAATTTTGAGCATTACTTTACTAGCGTGTGAGATGAGTGCAATTGTGTGGTAGTTTGAGCATTCTTTGGCATTGCCTTTCTTTGGGATTGGAATGAAACTGACCTTTTCCAGTCCTGTGGCCACTGCTGAGTTTTCCAAATTTGCTGGCATATTGAGTGCAGCACTTTCACAGCATCAGCTTTCAGGATTTAGCATAGCTCAACTGGAATTCCATCACCTCCACTAGCTTTGTTCGTAGTGATGCTTTCTAAGGCCCACTTGACTTCACATTCCAGGATGTCTGGCTCTAGGTCAGTGATCACACCATCGTGATTGTCTGGGTCGTGAAGATCTTTTTTGTACAGTTCTTCTGTATATTCTTGCCATCTCTTCTTAATATCTTCTGCTTCTGTTAGGTCCATACCGTTTCTGTCCTTTATCGAGCCCATCTTTGCATGAAATGTTCCTTTGGTATCTCTGATTTTCTTGAAGAGATCCCTAGTCTTTCCCATTCTGTTGTTTTCCTCTATTTCTTTGCATTGATCGCTGAGGAAGGCTTTCTTATCTCTCCTTGCTATTCTTTGGAACTCTGCATTCAGATGTTTATATATTTCCTTTTCTCCTTTGCTTTTCACTTCTCTTCTTTTCACAGCTATTTGTAAGGCCTCCCCAGACAGCCATTTTGCTTTCTTGCATTTCTTTTCCATGGGAATGGTCTTGATCCCTGTCTCCTTACAATGTCACGAACCTCATTCCATAGTTCATCAGGCCCTCTATCTATCAGATCTAGGCCCTTAAATCTATTTCCCACTTCCACTGTATAATCATAAGGGATTTGATTTAGGTCATACCTGAATGGTCTAGTGGTTTTCCTTACGTTCTTCAATTTAAGTCTGAATTTGGTAATAAGCAGTTCATGATCTGAGCCACAGTCAGCTCCTGGTCTTGTTTTTGTTGACTGTATAGAGCTTCTCCATCTTTGGCTGCAAAGAATATAATCAATCTGATTTCGGTGTTGACCATCTGGTGAGGTCCATGTATAGAGTCTTCTCTTGTGTTGTTGGAAAAGGGTGTTTGTTATGACCAGCACATTTTCTTGGCAAAACTCTATTAATCTTTGCCCTGCTTCATTCCGTATTCCAAGGCCAAATTTGCCTGTTACTCCAGGTGTTTCTTGACTTAGACAACCTTAATAATATAGAATGTCTGGATAATGGAAGTAATTATCCCACTGTACATTACGGTGGTCAAACCACATTAGATTATTTGTAATGTTTTTAATAAGAACCCCAAATACCTTGAATGTCTTAATAGAGATTATCAAGATGAGGAATTAGATAATATGTCATTGAGGAATAGCTGAAATAATTTTCTCAGAACAAGAAAAGACTAAAAGAAAAATTTCTTTTTCAATATTTGAAGTGGAAAATATTAAAATATTTTTTTATAGATGGAAAGATATGAGAAGTGTATTTCAAAACAGAGCATTTTATAAGTTAAAATAGTCCACAGGTGAAATAGCTGAGTTTTGAAGCAATAAGATCCTGACCCATTAGTGAGCTGAAAAAACCTTTACATACAACATTGTACATACAAACACTGTAATGTTTGTGTGTACATGCAAACAGTGTGTACATTTTTGTACAATACATAATTTTGTGTGTACAATACAATTTGTACAATACATACAAATATCACATACAAACATTGTAATGAATGTAATCATTAATTACAATGAATAAACAGCATTGTTTATTAATTCTGTTTTCCTGTCATTACAGGAGGACCTTTATAACCTATATATCTCCTTTATAAATCTAAAGGAGATGTACTTGAAACAATTCCTTCTTAGAAGATTAATGAACACGATAATCATTCTAGAGCCAACCCTGACTCTTTAATTGAAGACTCCTGTGTGCTAATACTGACTGTACCACTCTAGAGACAGCCTTACCAGTCAGCTTGTCTAGGCTTCAGTTCTTACCTTTCTAGAATGGGTAGCAATGTTATCCATCCATGTATCCCAAGATTGCTATGAAAACGAGTGTTAAAGTGCTTTGAAAAGCACCTAAATAGAGGCAGTCTGCTATTATAGAGTGGAGACTTAAACAGTAAATGATAAAGTGATAAATGCGAAATGTGAGATAGGATAGAATATTTTTAAACTTATTTATTTTTTTAATTTAAACTTATTTAAATTAGAGGCTAATTACTTTACAATATTATATTGGTTTTGCCATACATCAACATGAATCCACCACGGGTGTACACGTGTTCCCAATCCTGAACCCCCCTTCCACCTCCCTCCCTGTACCATCCCTCTGGGTCATCCCAGTGCACCAGCCCCAAGCATCCTGTATCATGCATTGAACCTGGACTGGTGATTCATTTCTTATATGATATTATACATGTTTCAATGCCATTCTCCCAATTCATCCCCACCTTCCCTCTCCCACAGAGTCCAAAAGACTGTTCTATACATCTGTGTCTTTTTTGCTGTCTCGCATATAGGATTATCGTTACCATCTTTCTAAATTCCATATATATGCATTAGTATACTGTATTGGTGTTTTTCTTTCTGGCTTACTTCACTCTGTATAATAGGTTCCAGTTTCATCCATCTCATTAGAACTGATTCAAATGTATTCTTTTTAATGGCTGAGTAATACTCCATTGTGTATATGCACCATAGCTTTCTTATCCATTCATCTGCTGATGGACATCTAGGTTGCTTCCATGTCCTGGCTATTATAAACAGTGCTGCAATGTCCTATGGAATGGTTTTTAAATGCAGATTTGTGTCAGTAGGTTGAAAGTAGGGTCTGAGAGTGTGCATTTCTAGCAGGTGCCAAGGTGATGCTGATGCTGGTCCGTGGACTAGGCTTTGTTTGGCAAAGATATAAGACTAGGGTCATGTCCTTGCATGCATACCTAAGTAGTTCGTGGTTGGCTAGGTCTTTTACTTGGATTCTATCCATGCAAAGTTCTTGATGAAGCAATAAATGTAATTTATGACTCTGGAACAGGCTGGCAATGAGGAAGTTGCCAACACATCAATAAACTGTATTTATTCACTTTCAGATTGACTCTATTATGACTACTATACTTTAATTAGCTGTTTGCTATGATAACATATATGTGAAACAATGGTTCATGACATATAAGTATCAAAGCTGTTTACACAATGAATCAGATGACTCAGAAGAAAAGTGAGTTTTAAAATGCTACTCAAACATATAATTCGCAAACAGGTAGTAAAAGTAGACTCTGGCTAGTTTAGCTGAAGAATTTGTTAGATGTATATTGGGAGAGGGTTCTAGGTAAGGCTGAAGATAGACTGGCAGCTGTAGGTTTCAAAAACATGAAATACTCAGTAGTCAATGTTATAAAGAATAAACAGCATTTTTTATTCATTCTGTCCTCCTGTCATTACATTCAAGAGTCAAATTCTCAGGAATAAATTTGAATGGTCCAGCTTGAATCAAGGGCTTACTTCCTGTCACACTGGGACAGGGAGGGAAGGATCTGGTGAAAGAAACCTCTGTGCTGCCCAACTAAGAGCAGAATGTAGAAAGGATAAGGACCAATGATGCTAAAAAACCAAACATCAATATGAGCATAACTCTCTGAAGCATACACACACACACACACACACACACAAATATACAATGTATGCCAATTAATATTATGCCCTGTAAATATTTTTAAAAATTCAGTACTAAAAGTATTATTCATATTTGTTTATAATGTCCATATTTTATGAAATTCTTTTCTATTTACCTATTAAACCTCAATAGTTTTCCTATAAATTCCCAGTAGCTCTTTGTATAATAAATCATTAAATCTTTGAATGTAAAAAAAAAAGAAGTAATCACATGTAAATTCTATTTTTAAAGGTAGTATTTGTTACTGTTTTGTTTTTAGAGGGGTAGAAGGAGCTGAAGGGACTGTTGGAAACCACTGTCTTAAAGACGGAGGGGCCTGGTAGGCTGCAGTCCATGGGGTCACTAGGAGTCGGAAACGACTGAGAGACTTCACTTTCACTTTTCACTTTCATGCATTGGAGAAGGAAATGGCAACCCACTCCAGTGTTCTTGCCTGGAGAAACCCAGGGACGGGGAGCCTGGTGGGCTGCCGTCTATGGGGTTGCACAGAGTCGGATACGACTGAAGCGACTTAGCAGCAGTAGCAGCAGCAGCAGCAACCTAAATACAATGAAATTATATAAATATAATGAAATATTATAAATATAATACAGCAAGATGTCTCATTCACAGAAACAGCAGTGTGAGAGAAAAATATTAAAAAACATTTTAAATCTCTATTTGGTGTCTCAAGAAAACCAAGCTGAGAAGGAGTGGGGTAGTTATAACACATTCTAAATGTTTAGCAAACACCTTAAAATTTCTCTGCACATCAAACATTCAAGTTTCCAACCAAGAATTCACTCCAAGGTATAGATACAGCTACTGTGTGTTTTTCTCTGAACTTCTACACTTACTATATTGTAAAAGGAAAAAAAAAAAAAATTTCCCTTTGACTAACCACACAATCCCACTGCTGGCCTGCTGATCTGGTTACTGCCAACCTAAGCAGAGCACACTGCACTTCAAAACAGAACCCACCTCACTAGACTTGACTCCATGGGGAGTGCAGGCTAGTCTCCAGCTCTCCTTCTTCTTGATCACATTTCTGAATAACAAAGGCTAATCTAGACCTGAACAATGGGCTAGAAAGCAGAAGCTTAGCAGGAAAAGTTCTGTGTATTCATTTTCGTGACTATTGGCTGTTGCATTCCTGAGATTATTTTGAAAGCTGAGAAAACCAGCAGCATACCTATTGAGTAGATGTTGCTTTAAATTTAAAGTTCTAATGGCTTTGAATGTCTCTGATTCTCCAGAATTTAAGCATATCCACTACAGACAGGCAAATTTGCCTATTTTTAAAGAATATTGCTGAGAATGGGTCTCTCTATAGATATTCCATGATAGTAATGTTATTAGTGAAGATGTGTGTCTTTACTGGTTAACTTCAATCTTTGGAAAAGAGGAAAAAGTTTTACTTTTGTACCGTTCAGGAAAAAAAAAAAGAACTGATGAGCCATGCACCTAAATCTCAGTGATGTTTCTGCATCACTAGGGCACAGTACCCACAACATTGTTCCTTTCAGAGATGTCTTTCCTTCTGTTTAGCTGAGCAAGAAGGGTGATGGATATTCCCAACCAATCAAAATCCTGGCAGCTTCAAACTTCACTGAATTGTTTAGAACAAAAGAGAAACATGCCTTTACAACTGTCTCTGAAGGAACTTTTAAATGTAGGCAAAATAAACTCTACTTAGTGCTAATATACAGTGTTAATAACTGTTAATATTATTTTCAGTTAGAAGAAAATAGTTTTAAGATAAATGAAATAAAATACATGTAGTTTACACATTATGCTCTAGTTTCCTTCCAGATGAGTGAAAGATGATTTGAGTTAATTTACTTTTTTTTTTTGCAGTACACTCTGAGGCAGAAGGTGCTAAAGTTCAAGTAACTATTAATATTTACAACCTGTGTAGAATTATTTCCAAGGAACAGGTGACCTAGAAACTTCTCTAATTTACAAAAAGAAAAGAAATAACACAAAGGCTGGTAAACATAGGGACTGTGGCTTAAAGCAACTGTCATAAGAAATGTAGTCAATTTCAGATACCTGGCAAAGTAATTCGAAAGACTGAGGCTATTAGAGTATAACAGCGGGACCCTATTGGGCCAGGACAGGCCTTCCTCCATATCCTTTGCTTTAGCTCTTGTCTTTATCTTTACCTAGATAATAGTATTTGATGCAAAGTTCCTGAGTTGTTTTGAAGATACAAAAAGTCCCCGCCAAATGGAAGAACTACTTGATGATGATCATGAGCACAGGGCCCCAGGCCTCCTGGACTGATAAAGTTAACCCCTGTGACACCCCTCTGCTGCTTCATCAGCCAGTCACAGAATTGTGCACAAGTCGATCATGTACCCTGTGAACCACCCTTCACCTGCCCTTTATATATGCTTTGCCAAAACCCTTTGGGAAGCTCCAGGCTTTTCAGGGCAGATCCACCTCTCTCCTTGCATGGCTTTGCAATAAACCTTACTCTGCTCCAAATTCTGATGTTTCAGTTTGTTGGGCCTCACTGTGTATCTGGCACATGGACTTGCGTTAATAAGAAAGAGAATAAGCAAAATGTATTTGGAGAAAGTTCCTATTTAAGTGAATTTTACTTCCTCTATTAAGGGTATGTTTGATTATCTGATGGGACTTTAAGATAAGCCCACAGTGTTCAACACATGGTTTTCTCCAAAGCCATGGTCTGTGTAGATGGAGTAGGCTCCAAGCAGCACATCTCTGTTATGATCTACTACCTTGGACTATCTCTGCTGCATGCTTCCCTCATAGTTCAGTTGGTAAAGAATCTGCCTGCAATGCAGGGGACCCAGGTTCGATTCCTGAGTTGGGATGATCCCCTGGAGAAAGAAATGGTAACCCACTCCAGTATTCTTGCCTGAAGAACCCCATGGGCAGAGGAGCCTGCAGGCTACAGTCCATGGGGTTGCAAGAGTTGGACATGACTTAGCGACTAAACCACCACCACCATCTCTGCTGCACACTCCACTCCCATTTGTAGCCATGCACACCCTTCAGTATCCCCAGGCTACTGAATGCCCAAGTTGGATGAACAAAGACAAATTTTAATTTTACAAGAAAATTTAGCTCCACAAGATTCATAGCACAACACTTTATAATCCAGACTTTGGAGATAGGATTGAATTGAAGGGCTTCCCTTCAGTTGTTAAAGAATCCACCTGCAATGCGGGAAACCTGGATTTGATCCCTGGGTAGGGAAGATCCTCTGGAAAAGAGAAAGGCTACCCACTCCAGTATTCTGGTCTGTAGAATTCCCTGGACAGTCCACAGGGTCGCAAACAGTCAGACAGGACTGAGCGACTTTCACTTTGATTTGAAACTCTACCACCTTTTTGCTGTGTGGCAATGGGGAAGCCACAGTTTTTTGAGCTGTAATAAAATACTAATATTAGACAGGATTTCTTTGTGAGGACTAACATCCTTGTAAAATGTGTAATATGGTTCTTAGGAATGAATAAGCATGCAATAAATGATAGCCATCAATATTATTGTGGTATATTATTATTATCAATCCATTCTACCTTTCTCCTACATGTCTACTTGTCCTTCTTTTGCTGAAGTGTGACGACACCTCTCCTCATTCCTTACATCTGCAAATAAAATCACCATTCACACAATCTTCAACTGACGCAGTAGTGATAACTTTGTTGGAGGGGAGGGGCAGGGAGCAGGTAACAGGGATGAGAGAATTCCTTAAAAATATGTACAGAGTGGCTTCATAACTTGCACAGATACAGATTCTAATAAAGGAACATAAGTGGTAAAGTTTGACAGAGCTTCTTTCTACTATGAAGAACAGGGCTATTTCTTCTATGGGCAAGTGTCTGGTTGCAGAATCAAACATAACTGGGAAGTCAATCTGGTAACTGGTCAGATACTAATTTAATTATTTTTAATGACTCAGGAATCCACTGGGGATAGTTTGCATTTGCAATAAACAATTTACCAGCCTACAGAAGACATGTCGTTTTTCAGACTGACATTCTCCTCTATGGTTGTTTCTCTCACATAGCCCTAATAATGCTAGTGTGGGTTTTGAAAAGTCTTAGGAAATTTTATTTAGAATTGTTCACATTTTTTCCTGTAATATTATGGAACACACTATTTGCTCAAGTCCAAAAGAAATAGCACTGATCTTGCTTTTAGTAAAACCTCAGCTATTTGCTGTAGAAACTTGGGCATATTTTCAACCTCTTCCTGCCTTATATCCTTCATGATTAGAGAAGGGATATTTGTGTGTGTGTTTGTGGTAATATATATCAACATGGCTACGACTTTTGAAGGAGAATTAGAGATACAGTTCTGTTCATTTTTGGTCCCTTTTCAGTTCTAGCATAGTTCCTGGTATATGTCAAAATATGATGTATTCAATAGTGATAAAATAACTATCATTTATTAAACACTTACTCTATGCAGTGTTCTGGACATGCTAACATCAAATAAATCATTGTTGAATGGTGGACTGAATGCACTGTGAATAAGTCATTTATTTGCATTCCATCAGTCAAGCTTATTAAAAAAAAAAAAAAGGCAGAACAACAATGTACTAGGTAGGCAGTATCATGATGTCCATTCTACAGATGAAAGATCTGAGGCTAAGAGAGGTAAGGCCACTGTCCTAGGATAACACAGCTAAAACATTTTGACATTGGAATTAGGACTCAGAATTGGAGAGTAAGGATGAAAGAAAACAAACTTACACAAGAATGGGAAACCAGCAGCAATAATAGTGCAACAGCATAGAGCGCAACACAGGACATACTTTTCCCCCAAACAGACCTCCCCTCATTTTCCTTAGCTGGCATTGCAATGACAGACACGTCAGTCTATGTAATATCCATTTCACAGCCTGTGTTAATGGTAGCTGCCAAAATGATTTGTAGCAGAGCTCCACTTCTTCAAATAATTATTGCAAGCTAAAGCAAGCAAATTTAATTACCTTCTGAGCGGAAACAACCTCAGAAGTACTGCTGCTTTGTTATCTTCCTGCTCTGAGTGATGGACTATCCATGATCTGCCAGAATTGGACATGACTCTACAAGTGGAAGGAGGGAAATGAAACTGAGGGTGTAAAATACAGCAAACCCATGCAGATATAATCCTGGCTAACAAAGAATTTTGCAAAATGTATTGCCCAGTGTGTGTGTCCACTCTGTGTGTGTGTGTTGCAAGTTTCACATCAGGCAGTAAGTCTTAAATCCAATCTGGATATCTAATGCTACTGATGCTTAGGTATCTAGAGTAAGATTAATCTCAGAACCTAATGATAACAAGAAGACATGAAGAGAATGAGAGTACTCCCATCTGGAAACAATGACCACATGACAACTTTTGCCAAACTACAGTGATTTTTAACAAAACATTTGTTTGCTAATTATCAATTCATTTATCCTACTTCAGAGGCCCATAAGGTGGATACATATTTCAAAAACAATTAGACTCTTTAAAAATGTATTCAAACATTTCACTATATAGGACTTGTACTCTGTTTTGCTGGAGCAGCCGTGAAGAGATACCCCACAACCAAGGTACAAGAAACCCAAGTAAGATGGTAGGTGTTGCGAGAGGGCATCAGAGGGCAAACACACTGAAACCATACTCACAGAAAATCAGCCAATCTGATCACACAGACCACAGCCTTGTCTAACTCAATGAAACTAAGCCATGCCGTGTGGGGCCACCCAAGACAGACAGGTCATGGTGGAAAGATCTTACAGAATGTGGTCCACTGGAGAAGGGAGTGGCGAACCACTTCATTATTCTTGCCTTGAGAACCCCATGAACAGTATGAAAAGGCAAAATAATAGGATACTGAACGAGGAACTCCCCAGGTCAGTAAGTGCCCAATATGCTACTGGAGATCAGTGGAGAAATAACTTCAGAAAGAATGAAGGGATGGAGCCAAAGCAAAAACAATATCCAGTTGTGGATGTGACTGGTGATAGACGCAAGGTCTAATGCTGTAAAGAGCAATATTGCATAGGAACCTGGAATGTCAGGTCCATGAATCAAGGCAAATTGGAAGTGGTCAAACAGGAGATGGCAAGAGTGAACATCGACATTCTAGGAATCAGTGAATTAAAATGGACCGGAATGGGTGAATTTAACTCAAATGACCATTATATCTACTACTTTGGGCAGGAATCCCTTAGAAGAAATGTTGTCCATCATGGTCAACAAAAGAGTCTGAAATGTAGTACTTGGATGCAATCTCAAAAACGACTGAATGATCTCTGTTCGTTTCCAAGGCAAACCATTCAATATCACAGTAATCCAAGTCTATGCCCCAACCAGTAACGCTGAAGAAGCTGAAGTTGAACGGTTCTATGAAGACCTACAAGACCTTTTAGAACTAACACCCAAAAAAGATGTCCTTTTCATTATAGGGGACTGGAATGCAAAAGTAGAAAGTCAATAAACACCTGGAATAAGAGCCAAATCTGGCCTTGGAGTACAGAATGAAGCAGGGCAAAGGCTAATAGAGTTTTGCCAAGAGAACGCACTGGTCATGGCAAACACCCTCTTCCAACAATATAAGAGAAGACTCTACAAACGGACATCACCAGATGGTCAACACTGAAATCAGATTGGTTATATTCTTTGCAGCCAAAGATGGAGAAGCTGTATACAGTCAGCAAAAACAAGACTGGGAGCTGACTGTGGCTCAGACCATGAAGTCCTTATTGCCAAAATTCAGACTTAAATTGAAGAAAGTAGGGAAAACCACTAGACCATTCAGGTATGACTTAAATCAAATCCCTTATGATTGAACAGTGGAAGTGAGAAATAGATTTAAAGGACTAGATCTGATAGAGTGCCTGATGAACTATAGACGGAGGCTCATGACATTGTACAGGAGACAGGGATCAAGACCATCCCAAAGAAAAAGAAATGTAAAAAAGCCAAATGGCTGTCTGAGGAGGCCTTACAAATAGCTCTGAAAAGAAGAGACATGAAAAGCAAAGGAGGAAATGAAAGATATAAGTATCTGAATGCAGAGTTCCAAAGAATAGCAAGGAGAGATAAGAAAGCCTTCCTCAGGGATCAATGCAAAGAAATAGAGGAAAACAAAGAATGGGAAAGACTAGAGATCTCTTCAAGAAAATTAGAGATACCAAGGGAACATTTCATGCAATGATGGGCTCAATAAAGAACAGAAATGGTATAGATCTAACAGAGGCAGAGGATATTAAGAAGAGGTGGCAAGAATACACAGAAGAACTGTACAAAAAAGATATTCATGATCCAGATAATCACGATGGTGTGGTCACTCACCTAGAGCCAGACATTGTGGAATGTCAAGTCAAGTGGGCCTTAGAGGGCATCACTACGAACAAAGCTAGTGGAGGTGATGGAATTCCAGTTGAGCTATTTCAAATCCTGAAAGATGATGCTGTGAAAGTGCTGCACTCAATATGCCAGCAAATTTGGAAAACTCAGCAGTGGCCACAGGACTGGAAAAGTCAGTTTTCATTCTAATCCCAAAGAACGGCAATGCCAAAGAATGCTCAAACTACTGCACAATTGCACTCATCTCTCATGCTAGTAAAGTAATGCTCAAGATTCTCCAAGTCAAGCTTCAGCAATACATGAACTGTGAACTTCCAGATGTTTAAGCTGGCTTTAGAAAAGGCAGAGGAACCAGAGATCAAATTGCTAACATCCGCTGGATCATGGAAAAAGCAAGAGAGTTCCAGAATAACATCTATTTCTGCTTTATTGACTATGCCAAAGCCTTTGACTGTGTGGATCACAATAAACTGTGGAAAATTCTGAAAGAGATGGGAATACCAGACCATCTGACATGCCTCTTGAGAAACCTATATGCAGGTCAGGAAGTAAGTTAGAACTGGACATGGAACAACAGACTGGTTCCAAATAGGAAAAGGAGTACATCAAGGCTGTATATTGTCACCCTGCTTATTTAACTTATATGCAGAGTACATCATGAGAAACGCTGGGCTGGAAGAAGCACAAGCTGGAATCAAGATTGCCAGGAGAAATATCAATAACCTCAGATATGCAGATGACACCACCCTTATGGCAGAAAGTGAAGAGGAACTAAAGAGCCTCTTGATGAGACTGAAAGTGGAGAGTGAAAAAGTTGGCTTAAAGCTCAACATTCAGATAACTAAGATCATGGCATCTGGTCCCATCACTTCATGGAAAGTAGAGGGGGAAACAGTGTCAGATTTTATTTTTCTGGGCTCCAAAATCACTGCAGACGGTGATTGCAGGCATGAAATTAAAAGACGCTTACTCCTTGGAAGGAAAGTTATGACCAACCTAGATAGCATATTCAAAAGCAGAGACATTACTTTGCCAACAAAGGTCCATGTAGTTGAGGCTATGGTTTTTCCAGTGGTCACGTATGGATGTGAGATTTGGACTGTGAAGAAAGCTGAGCGCTGAAGAATTGATGCTTTTGAACTGTGGTGTTGAAGAAGACTCTTGAGATTCCCTTGGACTGCAAGGAGATCCAACAAGTCCATTCTAAAGATCAGTCCTGGGTGTTCATTGGATCGGCTGATACTAAACCTGAAACTCCAATACTTTGACCACCTCATGCGAAGTGTTGATTCATTGGAAAAGACCCTGAGGCTGGGAGGGATTGGGGGCAGGAGGAGAAGGGGACTACCGAGGATGAGATGGCTGGATGGCATCACTGACTCGATGGACATGAGTTTGAGTGAACTCCAGGAGTTGGTGATGGACAGGGAGGCCTGGCATGCTGTGATTCGTGGGGTCACAAAGAGTTGGACAGGACTGAGTGACTGAATTGGAACTGGAACTCTGTTTTAAAATTGGTAAACTCATAAGATATTGTGAAGCATGGACATTTCAGTCTTCAGTGTTTTATAAAAGTTTCTTAAAATCTCTTCTGAATGTGTAGCCCATATTCTTACTATGAAGGCATATCACAGTCTCTTTCTCCTTCTCTTTAACTGTTTGCTTCCCTGACCTGCCTCCCCTGGTGGCAGAGTTCATTCACTGCCTTGTGGATGTATCCCAAGAGCCTAAAATAGTGCCTGGAATACAGTGGGCTCTAAAAAATGTTCATAGAATGCATCAACAAATCTTAATTTTTACTTTTACATCTCAAATGCTTGTGTTACATTATAAATCTCATTCTTCATCTTCTATTATCCCATTTCATTATTTTTTCCCATAAAGTTCATTGCTCTTTCCTGAGCATTTTCTCTTTTTTTGCACAGTATTATGTTTCACCTACCTTGGTTTCAGTTGTGCTCCTTTGTAATTTTATGTTCTTAGCCTTCAAAGAGTATATAGGACTTTGCCACCTGCACAGTGATGGATGGTACTGCTGCTCTGGTTTTCTTAATACGCCATCTGAGTTTATGTTTGTTGATGGCTCCAGATCCTGGTTTCTCACTTTGGGGCTTAATTTTGACGTTCTCTTTGTATCAAAGATACCAGTTAGAGTGGTATTTTTGTATTTGTGAAATGCTATTCAAAAGTTGCTAGCAGTGTTTTGACTCTAAGGTTGAAGGCATTATTTGACCTCTAGAAAAGGTAATATTTATGTTAAAAAAAATCCATCAAAACTTCCATTAAGTTTCAAAAGATTCAAAAAAAAAAAAAAAAAAGGAGAAAAGAAAGAAATTCTCTCTCTATGGCTTGTGAAGAAACTGATTAAAATGAACGATGACGCTCACCTATGGAGGCAGAGACATGATGCTTTAGAGCAGTGATACCCAAATGTTTTGTCTCACACCTCAGATCCTTTTCCAGGGTAAAGTTAGACAAAAATAAGGAGAGAGAAAGGACAGTAGAAAATGAGAAGATTAATGCAGAAAAGTCACAAAACAAAAAATGGATCTCCAGTCTTTGCTAACTCGTTCCTACTTGGATCAGACAATTGTGCCTATCTTGTTTCAGGTTCTGGCTGTACATGCAAAAGACAGACCAGTAAATCCTACTGAATTTCTAGCATTATTTATTTTAAAAAAAACATGGCATAGTCAGAAGCTCAAACTGACTTTGGGAAGAACAGAGAAATTTGGTATGTACTGTGGATTTATATAAGCAAGTTGTAGTTTTAACTGTCTCCCCCCACCCCCTTCCTTTTTTGAAAGTATAAGAAAGTTAGCTTAAAGCTCAACATTCAGAAAACTAAGATCATGGCATCCGGCTCCCATCACTTCATGGCAAACAGATGGGAAAACAGTGGAAATGGTGGCTGACTATTTTGGGGGGCTCCAAAATCACTGCAGATGGTGATTGCAGCCACGAAATTAAAAGACACTTACTCCTTGGAAGGAAAGTTATGACCAACCTAGACAGCATATTAAAAAGCAAAGACATTACTTTGCCAACAAAGGTTCGTCTAGAGAAGGCTATAGTTTTCCCAGTGGTCATGTATGGATGTGAGAGTTGGACCAGAAAAAAAAACTGAGCACCTAAGAATTGATGCTTTTGAACTGTGGTGTTGGAGAAGACTCTTGAGAGTCCCCTGGACTGCAAGGAGATCCAACAAGTCCATCCTAAAGGAGATCAGTCCTGGGTGTTCATTGGAAGGACTGATGTTGAAGCTGAAATTCCAATACTTTGGCCACCTGATGTGAAGAGCTGACTCATTTGAAAAGACCTTGATGCTGGGAAAGATTTGAGGGCAGGAGGAGAAGGGGAGGACAGAGGATGAGATGGTTGGATGGCATCACCGACTCAATGGACGTGGGTTCGGGTGGACTCCAGGAATTGGTGATGGACAGGGAGGCCTGGCGTGCTTCTGTTCAGGGAGTCACAAAGAGTCGGAAATGACTGAGCAACTGAACTGAAGAACCTTCAGGACAACCGAACTTATTTCTAAGATTGCAGGAAAAAACATATTTCCCTTATTGATCTAATCACCATATTTATTTAACGAATGTGCTTCAAGCAATATTTTCTCATATTATTTTTAAATTTGTTTTTAAAGTGATCTTCAAAATAAAGCTTTTAAAATTAAAGGAAAAAAAAAAAAGGATTCAAGACAGCGACATAGGATGATACAGAACTCATCTCCTTCCAGGGACACAGGGATTC
This sequence comes from Bos mutus, assembly GCF_027580195.1. Taxonomy (NCBI): domain Eukaryota; kingdom Metazoa; phylum Chordata; class Mammalia; order Artiodactyla; family Bovidae; genus Bos; species Bos mutus. Next base: position 56,270,505 of record NC_091622.1, on the reverse strand, counting down.
TACAGCTGTATATGGAAAACTGTCTCTGAAAAACCTCTTCATATCCCGCAAGTGAAACGGAAATCACACAGAAGACGGAGGAGAGGCAGAGATCTTGCCAGAAACCGCACTGTGGCGCTCAGACCCACAAACCCCAAGGAAACTCAAAACCGGCCATCTCTCCACGAAGAGTGAAGGATCTGTATCCTACATTAGGCACCTCAAATTTTAAAACCTGTGCTTGAGAGCCAAGACTCTGTAACATCTGGCTGTAAAAATCCATAGAGCTATTGTCCGAGACTCTAGGGGCTCTGGTGGAATACAAAGGTTTCTTACAAATCAGAAGCAGACTTACCTGCCTCAGGGTCTCCACAGAAGCAGCTCTTTGAGAAGCACTCAGACTTTCTGTGAAAGTGGCTCATATGCTAATTTTAAAGTTCGGTTCTGAGGGGAAAGGTCGGCTGGGGTTCAGTCCAGGGACAGAGGCTGGTGGGCACCACCTCCCTGCTCTTGCTCGCGCTCTCTGCCTTGCTGGAGCAGGAGGGTGCCATTTTTTTTTTTTTAAACACGTTTTTCATTTCTTCCTTTCTCCCCCTTTTTTTCTTTTTCATTTTTTGGCAAGTGCTTTCGTAGCTCTCCCTCTCTGCGTCCTTGCAGTCAGCGGGCACCATCTTCTGCTTTCCTTCTACTACCAAAAGCGCCAGCATCTCCTGTAGCGGAACTTCCAGTGTTTCTGGCTGCCACTGAGGAGATGCCCATTGCTCGCCTGGTTTGTGTTCTTGGGTCCTGTGGGAAGGAAATGACTGGAGAGACAGTCTTTGGTATGCTCCAGGGCACAGCACAGATGACCAGGGCAACACTCCCAGCCTTCCTGGGAAAGAAGTCTGCTTGCTGGGCATGGAGCTTAACCTGAGGGTCTGACTTCCGGTTGGGCGGGGTCTGGAAGATTCCCGTGTTCTGGGGGAATCCTGACTAGGGCCACCATCTTTAAGCTCTCAGCTTTTAGGGCTTCCCGGTATCTCCAGGCAAAGACCTTCTATGGTCAGCTGGAGCGGTAAGTTTTGTAACTGTCGACCAGGGAAAATCTCTCTCCTCAAGAACACCTGGCTCCGGCTGCTGTCAGGACTAACACTTCCATCCCACCAAATATTTGCATTGTTTAACAGCTGCTGCCTGAGAGGGTGACTTCCAAGCCTTTTGTATCTAGGTCCTGACTGAAATCCTCCTCTATGGAAACTGACTGGGTTGGACAGCTCCTCCACTACATGGCAACCCATTCCAGTACTCTTGCCTGGAAAATCCCATGGACAGAGGAGCCTGGTATGCTTCAGTCCATGGGGTCGCTAGGAGTTGGACGCGACTAACCGACGTCACTTTCAGTTTTCACTTTCATGCATTGGAGAAGGAACTGGCAACCCACTCCAGTGTTCTTGCCTGGAGAGTCACAGGGACGGGGGAGCTTGGTAGGCTGCCGCCTATAGGTTCGCACAGAGTTGGACACGACTGAAGCGACTTAGCAGCAGCAGCAGCAGCCACTACTGACAGCTGTTAAAAATAAAATAGGCTGCTCAGAGAATCACAAAGATTTGGGAGCGAACCAAGAACTGGAGCAAGGCTGAAAATCAGGTAGAAAAGAAAATTGTCTTTTCTTTTTGTGAAGAAAATCAGGTAGGCTCTGATTTTCTTTACAAAAAATAAAAGAATGAGAAAAGTGACCTGCTGTAAGTGAAGTAGTTAAATAATGAAAACTGGTGACCTTTTGGCAGATTCTGTTTACAGCAATAGATACAATATTATTTATTTCTTCCAAATATTGGTTTTGGCTGAATTCACTCTGAAAACCATTGTTTGTGCTTTGGAGAGGTATTTTTTTATGCATTGATTTGCTCACAAGTGATTGTGTGGCAGCGTCTCCCCAGGATGAATGTTCTTTGTACCTTCTACTGCAGAAAAAGTTGTGAAAAAACATACAGGCCTTGCATGGTCTTCCTGACCTTCTATACTGGTGCTCAGTCCACAGCCTATGTATTAGCCATTTGGTCAATGTGGGGCACTGGTTAAGCTTGGGTGGCCCAGTTCACACATACTACAAATAGGGCTTCCCCTGAAGGAAGTTTATATTTCCAGCTGTCCATGATTGGGTTGAAAAGTGAGGTGAAACTTATATAGGGAGATAGGAAGTTTTATTCTTTCTCACAGCCCAAAAAATAATTGTGAGACTGACTTAAGATATGCGAAGCAGTAAATGGCAGCTTGCAACAAGCAGCAGCGAGTGGTAGCTAGAAGCAAGGTCTTAGTTTCCTGGACTAGGAATCCTAACCACTGGACCACAGGGCCCGCAGTTAGGGCTATAGTCCCTAGTCCCTTGCCTGCCTAACCAATAATGAATAAAGGTAAGGAGGCCGAAGGTAACGAAAAAAGTAAAGAAATTTGTTGAAAAGAGAAGCAAAGGCACAAGGGCAAACTCAGAGAAGAGAGACTTTTGCCTTTGAGAAGTTTAAATTCTTTATAGTGAATAGTGAAAGTCTCTAAGTTGTGTCCAACTCTTTGCGACCCCACGGACAATACGGTCCATGGAATCCTCCAGGCCAGAATACTGGAGTTGGTGGCCTTTCCCTTCTTCAGAGGATCATCCCAAACCAGGGATCAAACCCAGGTCTCCTGCATTGCAGGCAGATTCTTTACCAGCTGAGCCACAAGGGAAGCCCAAATCCTTTATAAGGGAGTCAGTTTTTGTTTTTCCTCAAGCCTTTGTCCTTGCCTGGTTAATTTGTCTCAGGACCCTCCCCTGGGGTGCACAGTTACCCCACAACCAAGATGGATCTCAAAGTAAAGGCTCCTTATAGCATGGAGTTATCCTCTGACTTTTGACCCCAAGGAGCCTTTCTGTACATGTGTAGTGTCTCCCTTGTCCTGAGAAGAAGGGAGCAGAGATCTCTTAATCCTTTACTCAGACGGGATTTTGCCTGTCTTTGTCCTGGCTATGATTCTTACCTTGAGACATTTATAAGAGACATAGACTGGCTATTTGCATTGTTTCTGTTGTTACTTCCATTTTGGAGGGTAAACAGGACACTGATTGTAAAAATTCTTCAATTAGAGCCCGCCTGTCTCTTGTCTCAGGAAATGTAAACATGAGACCAGCTGATTGTAAACATCCAACCTGGAGCCTATCTATTTCCTATCTCAAGACTAGGACTTTGAAGTATAGAAATATTTTACAAGTTCTTTTTCTTTGTAGGATAAAGTTGGGCCATACAGTAGACATTTCTTCTAGTACAGGTAAGTTACCCACTGTGTCAAACTTTTATTATCCCTATGACTGCCATAAAGAAACATCCAGAGGACTATCCTTGTATGTATGGTGTTTGCTTTCTTTAAAGCATCTCTGCTAGCAATGACAGTTCAGGTCAAGGAAAAAATAAAATTCAACTTTCAAATTCTAGAACTGCAAATGAGATTGGTGAGTATGTGCACTATTTGCCTCTGTTTCTCTTTTTCTCTCTCTTGCATATTTCTTTTTTTCCTTTCTTATTGTTCTCCTTTGCCTTCTGGTTTCTTCTCTTTTGCCTTCTCTTCCCCTCCCCCCTGCCTCTATTCCTTTCCCTTGTTGTTAGTTTCACTCTTCCGAGAAGACAAAATTAGATGTGCTAGAAATTTATTAGGAAAAACATCTGTGAAGAATAAACTAGAAAAGGAGCAGATTTTCCCCTTGTTTTTTGGTCATGCAATTCAGCTTTCAGGATCTTAATTCCCCAGTGTGTGAAAATCTTGACCTGGCATATGGAGACCCCAGAGCAAAATCTCCCCGTTAGAGGAATCTCACATTGGGTAAGGTAGCCCAGCTCCATATCCCTGCCTTGCTCAGTCATTGGCTGGAAACAGCCCGGGAGAGCATTAACCTCTATGTGAACACTGCAAGCAGTTCCAAAGGTACAGCAGTTGGAGGCTTTCAGCCAAGCGTTTTCTTTGCAGCAGGTTATCTTGAAAGGAGTTCTAAGCAGCACAGTTTCATGACCACCGTGTTGTCTTTCTTCCCTTCTCTTCTACCTTCCACTTCCTTCCTTCTCACCAAAAGGCCTCAAAGTTCCCCTCATGTTAACAAAAATTTAGATAGCTTTTTTCCTGACTCTTGGTGCCTGACCTTCATTTTCTTAGTGCCTGTGCTTAAAAACTTACCATTAGAAATTAATTCTCTGCCCCTTGAGATGTAATTTTTTCTAAGGGCTCTTTCCAAGTTTGTTCCAGGGATGTCTTTCTCAAGGACCTGGGAACCATTCCTTTGAAATGCATTCATCAGGAAAGGCCATCCCCATCTCTGCCAGATTCTGTGTAGAGGGAAGGAGCCTAACTTCTGTGGGTAACTTTCTCCAAATTGCAAAACTACCTGCTGTTATGAAGATGAGAGAAAGTTTACTTTTCCCTTGGTTAACACCAGTCAGCAAACACAGATGGCCTTTGTCATCTTAGCTCTTAAACCCACCCAACCCTTTGTTTTCTTTCATGGAGTTGAGGTCACACTGTATTCTGGACTCTCTTCCTTATCACAGTAATCTTGAATTAAAGGTCTTCTTTGCCTGCTGAAATTTGTCTACTGCAATATTTGCTTTGGTAGTTCCTGCCTTCCCTTTTTCTTTCCTTCTATTAAATATTGCTTGCCAATGATGTGACAGGAATTAGATTAGCATTAGATATATTGGTGAAAAAGATTGTTGTAGTTATGTTCCTTCAAGTAGACAGAAAATAGATGAGTAAACAAATAATGAAAAGTTTGAAATGCAAATTTCCTTTATAGAAGGAAAGTAGGTTGATGGTATAAAAAATGAGAAGTAGCCTACTTTACATAAAATATTCAGGACCTCAGAGACATTCTCCTTCTTCAGGTTAGAACCCATAGTTTGGGGTCTAGCAGTTTTGCTCCATATATAATTTTAAGCATGTCATCTGCAATCATTATGCTAGCTTTCCAAACCTCATCCTTCTCAGTTATAAAATGAGGGTAATAACAAATCCTTTCTTGGAATTATTTGAAGAATGAAATGAGATAATACATCTAACACACTTAGTGTTTTTACTGCCTGTGTATAAAAAATGTTCGATAATATTCATGATGAAATAATTTGCAAAGATAGTATTCAAAATGTAGATATTTTGTGGTTTTAAATTTTATTTAGTATCAGAAAATTAAAAAAAAAAAAAAGAACTCTTTTAAAATATCTCCTGAAATATAGTTAGAGGAATTCTCGTCTGTACTTTTCATTTGGTCACTTACTCATATAATGCCCATAATTATGATTCAACAGTTTACATGTCTTGCTTCTCTCTTGAAATTATAGTTTTTTTGAAAGCACTGATGAAAAATTACATGCTTTTTATGTTCCCACAGCACTTAGTATAAGTACATTGAATATACACAATAAAAGGTTATTGAATTGAAATTTATACTAATAGTGAAAAATAGTTATTAGTGTGAGTTACCAATTCAAAGTTGTTTCTGTTTTTATAAATATTTTCTTCTTGAGAATCACCTAAGAATATTTGTTTATTCCAAAATATTTCATACTGGTAAGGGATTGTGTGGAGCAGAGAATAGAAACATTTTTTTTCCACTGAATAGAATGGAAATTGAATTTCACGTAACTTTGTGAAATGTGGCTCTAATTCTTCTTCATTGTGGAATATGAGATCCTGTGCTCTTTATTGTCTTACTTTTAAAAACAGACATTGATTTAAGTAAGCTCTCCCAAACAACATTCTGTATTTCTGCTTTTTGGTTTACTGCCAGCAGTTGGTCTCTGAAGCAACGTTCATGTACGGGCAATGTAGATAGACTATCAGCATGAGCTGTAGAATAAGACAGACTTGGTTTAGAGTCCCAGCATTTTGTCCTTGAACAATTACCTCCCTTCCATCTTCATCTGTAAAACAGGAATAGTAATAGTTCCATCAATACAAGGTTACTGTGAGGATGAATAAGTTACATATATAAAGTAGTAGATTACTAACGTAAAATACCCAGCTTATGTTCGTGTTCATTCATTCATGTAGGCTCAGTAGTGTTCAATTCTTTGTGCCCGCCTGGACTGTAGCCTGCCAGGCTCCACTGTCCATGCAATTTTCCAGGCAAGAATACTGGAGTAGGTTGCTGTTTCCTACTCCAAGGGATCTTCCTGAGGTGGGGATCAAACCCATGTCTCCTGCATTGGCAGGCAGATTCTTTACCACATTCTTTCTGCACCGCCTGGGAAGCCCAGTTTACAGGAAACACTAAACAGACTGCACTGCTATTACTTTTCCTATTGCATATGGCATTATTTGGAATTAATTCACTTCCTATCATGTCTTTCCATAAACATATTTTAACACACACATTTTGCTCAGCTATAAATGTGGCCGTGTATATTTAACCATTTTGAATATAGGATCAGAATGGAAGTGAAATTACTAGATTGTCTGCAGCCTGTCATTCTATAATTTAAAAGGTCAGTGATTTAATTAATTATCCTCTATGGAAAAGGAGTGCGTCAAGGCTGTGTATTGTCACTCTGCTTATTTAACTTATATGCAGAGTACATCATGAGAAACGCTGGCCTGGAAGAAACACAAGCTGGAATCAAGATTGCCGGGAGAAATATCAATAAGCTCAGATATGCAGATGACACCACCCTTATGGCAGAAAGTGAAGAGGAACTCAAAAGCCTCTTGATGAAAGTGAAAGTGGAGAGTGAAAAAGTTGGCTTAAAGCTCAACATTCAGAAAACGAAGATCATGGCATCTGGTCCCATCACTTCATGGGAAATAGATGGGGAAACAGTGTCAGACTTTATTTTTCTGGGCTCCAAAATCACTACAGATGGTGACTGCAGCCATGAAATTAAAAGACGCTTACTCCTTGGAAGGAAAGTTATGACCAACCTAGATAGCATATTCAAAAGCAGAGACATTACTTTGCTAACAAAGGTTCGTCTAGTCAAGGTTATGGCTTTTCCTGTGGTCACGTATGGATGTGAAAGTTGGACTGTGAAGAAGGCTAAGTGCCGAAGAGTTGATGCTTTTGAACTGTGGTGTTGGAGAAGACTCTTGAGAGTCCCTTGGACTGCAAGGAGATCCAACCAGTCCATTCTGAAGGAGATCAGCCCTGGGATTTCTTTGGATGGAATGATGCTAAAGCTGAAACTGCAGTACTTTGGCCACCTCATGTGAAGAGTTGACTCATTGGAAAAGACTCTGATGCTGGGAGGGATTGGGGGCAGGAGGAGAAGGGGACGACAGAGGATGAGATGGCTGGATGGCATCACTGACTCGATGGACGTGAGTCTGAGTGAACTCTGGGAGTTGGTGATGGACAGGGAGGCCTGGCGTGTTGCGATTCATGGGGTCGCGAAGAGTAGGACATGACTGAGTGACTGAACTGAACTGAACTGATGTATTTTAAGACATTGTTGTGTCCCTTCCCCAGGCATGGGCCTTAAGATTTTAATTAGCCTTCGATCAGTGATGTGTCCTTGAATAACACCTTCTTTTTCCTGGAAATCATTAGAGCTTCTTCACTGGGACAGTGAGATGCAGGTTGCAGAGATTTTTTCTTATCTTTTCTAAAACTGTTAGTTCCACAAACCACTTCATTTCATTCACTCAGTTTATTTATTTATTTTAACCAGAAGTGTAATGTGTGTGTGTGTCAACTAATTTTAGCTCAACCTCTAGAGGTGATTAGTCAGTATGGACCTTCTCTGCTTAGGAACCCACACTCCAGTGGTGGTTTGCAATTAGCATTAGCAATACTGGTAATAATTTTTCATTCATGAATAAAAATCTTCCAAACTCAGCTAGCCCTTTGCTCCAGAGCTCAAAATCAAAAGCTGTAATTCTGTGTCCTCCTACTTTATGAATATCTGTTGATAGAACTGATTTGATGGTTGTAAAAGCTATGATAACTCACTGGGTCAATTTGCAAATAAACATCTGAATGTTTGGTAGACTTTTGTCAAAAGCTTGCAGTTCTTGTAATGATCCTTTTGGTATTAAAGCAGTAAGGAAAAAATGTGTATCTCTTACTTACTTCTAATTACTGAACATTTTCAAAAGAACTCCAAATATTTTTAGTTAACAATAGCTATAAAATATATTTCTCCTTTGGGAATTCATAAAATGCATGAAATCTCTCAGTTAGGAAAAGTTGTTTTAATTTGTTTCTTAGTTAAACAAACTTTTTGTTTTCAAACTTATTCAAGCACAGATTTCTGTTTTCCTTAATAAATGTCTATTTACATGATATTTTATATACTGTTTATACCTGTTTATATACTATTTATGTAGCAATGATCAAAAATTTGAAAATGTTATTTTCAAATAACATTTCATACATTCTATCCTTTCATACATTGTTTTCATCAAAATTTATTTGCATTATGATCTTTTCTGGGTCTTCCCTGGTGGCTCAGTGGTAAAGAATCCACCTGCAATGCAGGAGCTGCAGGAACCAAGGTTCGATCCCTGAGTCTAGAAGATCCCCTGGTGGAGGGCATGGCAACCCATTCCAGTACTCTTACTGGAAGAATCCCATGGACAGAGGAGTCTGGTGGGCTACAGAGCATAGGGTCACACAGAGTTGGACATGAAGCAATCCAGCACCTGGTCTTTTCTTCTCTTTCAGAGATCATTCACTCTGAGGGAATCCAACTGCCATGTCTTGAAGAAACTCAAGAAGCCCTGTGTAGAGGCTCATATGGCAAGAAGCAGAGACTCCTTGGTAATGGCCCTGTGTGTCCTCCAACTTGGAAATGGATCTTTCGGCTCCAGTCAAGTCTTCACTGCCTGCAGCCCAACTGACATCTTGACCGTAACCTCATGAGTGACTCTAAGCCAGAACCACCCAACAAAGACGTACTCAAATTCCTGACCCACAGAAATGGTGAGATAATAAATGTTTGTTATTCCAGTCACTAATTTTAAAGTAATTTCTCATGAAGCAAAGAATAACTAATACACTCTGGTGGCTCAGACAGTAAAGAATCCACCTGCAATATGGGAGACCTGGGTTCGCTCCCTGGGTTGGGAAGATGCCCTGGAGAAGGAAATGGCAACCCACTCCAGTATTCTTGCCTGGAGAATTTGCGTGAACAAAGGAGCCTGGAGGGCTATAGTCCATGAGGTCACAAAGAGTCAGATATGACTGAGCGACTAAGCACACACACAATAAAATACCAGATTAAAAAATTGTATCCAGAAGTTTTAATGATGAAAAGTGACTCGATTTTGCTTCTTGAGATATTTACTTTTTAGCTGTTGTTTTCTCTATAAAAATGAGCTTTGGAAAGAAAGTTTTCAGATTGAAGAATCAGTGAATCCTCAAAGCATGCCACACAGTTGACTGGCTAGTCTGTCCTCACTTAAGGTTCCTCTGCTAATTCCCCTGAATTTCCACTCTCTTGTCACCAGCTCCCCACAACTCAACTCTATACTGTTGCTTCCAGTCTCCTTTGCCCCAATGCCTGATGAAAATATTATCAAATACTGCTACAAATATGTTTTTATATCTTTGAGCAACTTAAAAGGAAAAAAAAATGGGTCATATATGCTATATATGCAAATATATTTTTACTACCTAAAATGGAAGCACTATTATGAATCTGATGCGGTAGAATCAAAGACAGAAGAGTGGGGAGATTGGAAGAAGAGATGGAAATGATAAAGCTTCTCCATAATCTCCATCAGCCTCCATCATGCCACTTCAGTAAACATCCTTCTAAAAATTGTACATACTTCTTATATGAATAAAACCTTAGGGCTAATCCTTTAGACCCTATTCCCAGAGGGACTGAAGCCACTAAACCCCTCAGATGTATAATTTCTAAAGATGCTATTGCTAACCTTTTATTAGTCTTATTATTTAATGGTATCCTCAAAAACAGCACCAGTGCCAGAATACCAAGTAATAATAGGATGATTAACCACTCATAGTAATTAATATTTTGACCAGCTTAGTTGCTGTGTCAATGATAAATTTAATTCTTTTTTGATCAATTAAATTTTCTAATAATTATCCCCCAAGTTTGGCAGTAAAAGATGGTTTAAAATAGTTAATGTACAGTGATGACACACTTTGAAAGAATTTAATGATTTGAAGCACTTTAGAAGTTTTGCTGTTGAATTATGAATTAATTGGTATCTAAGTTTGAGTTATGCATAACCAAATAAAAGATATTAATTATATAACCATGACATTATATGTAGCACTTAGTCAGCATCACTGAGTATTTCTTCAATTAGAATATACAATCCAGAATACTGGGTCAGCTCAGTAAATGCTGAATTTAAAGAATAGCTATAGTTTCCATTGGCTGTTTACCAGAACTTTCTCTTGTGTACCTGAATAATTTTCAAAGGACTCAAGAATTCTTTTGCTTTGATGTTAATTAACTGCCTGCTGGATCTTCCCATTAATCAGTTTTCAAGCAATTAATTTGATTAGAAATGGAAAGTACTGACCAAATTAAAGGCAATTTCCAGAATTAAACTATGGTAATTAATTTCCTGGATTCTGTGTTAATAACTTGTCATAGATTGTTTGGCAGACATTGATTAGAGGCTACATCAACCATGCAAATTAATGCAGGGCTAAGGCCTCCCTGTTGGAAAAAATAGGCTGGGCTTTAAAAGGAAGGAGATTAGGGATAAAGTCAGAGCCAAATACCTATTAGGGAAGCTAGATCGTCTCCCTCCCAAAGACACGTCATTACTAGGGACTGTCAAAATCCTTTCCAAGTCTCCACAAATTCAACTTAGAATACTCTTTTGGATCCCCTGAATTCAAACAAGTATAGTCACATTTCTAATTTAAGGCATCGGAGGATTTTTATGTCTTAGGAAATTTTTGTACTCTGCTATCAGTCTAGTTCAGTTCAATCACTCAGATGTGTCCGACTCTTTGTGACCCCATGAACTGCAGCACGCCAGGCCTCCCTGTCCATCACCAATTCCTGGAGTCCACCCGAACCCATGTCCATTGAGTCAGTGATGCCATCCAATTATCTCATCCTCTGTCGTCCCCTTCTCCTCCTGCCCTCAATCTTTCCCAGCATCAGGGTCTTTTCAAATGAGTCAGCTCTTCGCATCAGGTGGCCAAAGTGCTATAAAATGACAATATTATATTAAATTATTTGAATTATTTTATAAAATATAAAATGTTAATTCATTTAAAAATTATAGGCACTTGTATAATTTATTTTTTTCATCTTTTTTTTCTAAGATAAGGCATTTGATATATCTTCAGTTGCTTAAAAGTGGTTTGCACTTCACAGTTTTAATAATATATTTTCATGTATGAAATATTTCAAACATGATAAAATATAAAGAATAATGGATTTTTCTAATATTTTAACTTTCTCTAATATTTCTCTAATATTTTTACTTCTAATACATTTATTTTAAAATAACAAAATGAAACCTTACAGATATAGCTAAAAATCACCTACATTCTTTGTTTCTTCTATTTTGCTAGAGATTCAATACCTTGAAGTTGATGCATATTATTTCTGTGAAATATTTATCATCTTTCTTAATTGATATATAGAGCTGTTAGGTTTTTCACATATTTGACTTAATTTCTAAATTAAGCACTAGTTTTATGTATATTTAAAAGTCTGTTAGAGAACATAGATTTAAATGTATACGTGTGCGTATATGTATGTGTTTGTTTGTATATATGTATATACAGAAAGGATTACATATACATGTATATGTGTATGTATAGATTTATGTATATATAGGTATATATGTATATTCTTATGACATATAATGGACCTTTAAAATGTTACCAGTATTGCAGTTTTAATTTATATTTTCAATAATGAATTTAATATTTGTCAAGTGTTTATTGAATATTTATTTTTATTCATCTGGGAACTCACTACTGTTCATGTCTCTGCCCATCTTTTCTATGGAACTGTTTTTCTTATCTATATAGAAATGCTTTACATACTCTGAATGCTAGCTTTTCATTTATTCTATATAATGAAAATCCATTTTCAAGTCTGTGGCTTGTATTTTTAACTTTGATTGCTTTTTAATTAAAAATTTAATTTTAATATAGTCATATTTATAAATCTTTTGTTTTAGTTTTCATTTTTCATGCCTTGTTGAATAACTTATTTCCTAATAAGTTATAAATGTTTGCTTTTCTCTTTAGATGTTAGATCTTCCAATTTTCTGTAATTTACAAAGGTATGTGGTATGAGGTTTGCATCCAGTTTGATCATTTTCCATATAGATGACCAGTTGTTCCAGCATCGTTTATTGAACTGTGCGTACTTTTCCCATTGATAAATAATACATCTCTGTCAACTACCCAGCTCCCACTGACCATTTTTAAGTTTTCTATTCTGTTCCACTGGTGTTTCTAAGTATTTCCTGTAGCAATACCATGATAAATAAGTTATTATAGATCAATAGTTGAGAAGACATATATTCTTTCTTCTTCAAAAGTGACTGATACATTCCTACAAGTTAATGTAGCACTTTAAGACTGCGTTTTCAAATTCTGTTAAAAACCGGGACTTTGACTCATTGCATTAAATATGTAGTTAGATGTCAAAGAGGAAAGGCCATTCTTACAATATTGAGTTTTCCTGTTCATTAATACAGTATTTCTTTTATCTAGGCATTCTTTTTTATTTATTTATTTATTTTTACTTTACAATATTGTATTGGTTTTGCCATACATCAACATGCATCCGCCACGGCATTCTTTTATGTGCTGGAATATTTTCATTTCATCCATTTATATCTTTTGCTAGATTCATTCTTTAGATTATTATAATTTTTGTTGCCGTAATTAATTATACATTTTTAAACATTACATTTTAAAATTAGTTATTACTGGTGTGTAGGAATACTACTAACTTATCATATTGATGTAGATTTAGCAACCTTGTTGAGCTTTCTTATTATTTCTAACAATTCATTTTTAGAGATTCTTTGGTTTTCTGTACAAGCAATCATCACATCTGTGAATAATACTTTGGTTTCTTACTTATATATACAAGGTATTAAAAAGAGAAAGGCATGAAATACACTTTGTTAATACAAGCAGAGTTTGAGAAGTTGAGAGGCTGGTGCCTGCTGAAATTTCAATGCTGGGAGCTACCAAATGCAAAAGTTTCCCACTAATTTCCATCTACCCTCCTGTTATAAAGTCTCTTCCCTATCGTCTTGTAAGTTAGGCATTTTTACTTCAAATATTTAACATAAGCTGTGGGCACACACACTGAATGTGATCATTGGAAGATGGAAGATAGGAGTAAGTGTCCCTCAGAAACCCCAGGGTCTGCTCCAGGCCAAATTGAGATCCACTTCTCTTCTGTGTTCTGAAACAGAGTAGGAACTCAGTCATTTTTTGTGAATTGCCCAAATATCTTCCTCTGTTTATCTGTCAAGGCTTGAAATGTCACTGTTAGAAACTCATTTTTGTGGAATTTAGAGTTTGTTCAATTAACAATCTTTCCAGTAAACATCGTTAGGCTGTACTTTATTTTAATTTACTATGCCTACAGACAAAACTTACTCTTATCTGCTTCCTATTCTATTCTAGTACTGACATATATTATTTGACAAGTTATACCTAAGTTTCCTCATCTCTTCAGTTGGCATAATAAAAGGAAATTATAGTGTTGTGAAAATTTAAGTGAAGCATATAGAAATTTAGGATAGTACTTGGTGTATAATAAGTAATAAATGTTACTTTACATTAATAAGTCATCATTATCAGTGAATTCAAATACATAGGAAGAAAATAATTTCTGATCCCACATTTGCCTTTTCATTTATATGTAGGACAATATACTGTCAAGACAAGTAATTTTCCTATACAAATAAGAGTTAACACTGTATGAATAGAAGTAATATAATCAAGTAGACATATATATAAAGTATCAACTACTTTTAAAGATGATGTTTAAAATATTTATGTGAAGTAATATTCCTCATTAACTTGGATCAGAAAATTTCTGAAATGAGCAACTAGAAAATCTTAATACAATAAAAAATGTATTTGAGAGAATTAGAGTGGTGCCAAGATAGTCCAGTGTCAAAAAACCTAAGATTTTGTATATGTGCTGCTGAAGTGAGCACATGAACCTAAGATTTTGGAGAGAAGGAAAAAAGCATTGAGGGGAGTCTGACATTTTGAATTAATATGCTTTGCAAGCCATTTTGCCTATTTGAAGTCTCAAGAAAGAATAATAAGATGACCAAAAAGGGGCAACTAAAGTCGAAGAGTCTGAGAAGAGTTTTCAGCATTCTTAAGAGCCTAAAAACACCAAAATTCAGGGTTTTTCAGGATTGAAAATGTAGCTAAGACTTAGAGCAAGAGAAATTCTTAGAGAGAAGGGATGTAAGGAGAAGAGAAGGAATGAAACCTCACATTTGAACTGCTTTTGCCATAGAGGCATTTTCTGATTCTTAAGTAAGAGTGAGGCAAAAGTCAGGAAGTCAAGCAGAGAGCAGAAACTACATGACCAAGAAGATGAACTAAGATTTAAAAATCTCATGTGGTTTGGAGAGATAAATTTTGTAGCTTAATATCCGCTAAGTAAAGCAGACACTTGTAAGCATCCTAAGCTTTCAACTGAGATGTTCATTAGCTAAGCTACATGATTAAGAACAAACCAAAAGTAAGCCTTCATAAAGATTAAAACTAAATTTGGGAATCATTTTAATTTGGGGTGGAAGTGATTTGCTCCTGCATTTAATGCTCTGCCAAATGAACAGTAAATCATCATTAACAGAAAATAATGTCATCCAGAGCCACACAATTTTTTTGCATGTAACGTACAGCAGACAATAAAATTGGACATGGAAAGAGATAGGAACAAGAAAACAAAATAGACGTGGGGAGTAGACTCATAAGGTGTAAATATACAAAGATTCATATACAGATTAACACATATAAGAAAATAAATACTTAGATGAAGAATTTCAAGATAGAACAAAAAGGATATATGAAAATTCCAAAGAGAAGTTTTAGAACTTTAAAATATAGTCACTTAATACCTCAGTAGAAGTTTTGCAACTAGTGACTTACAAAACAAGTCACATAGTAGACTGAAGCATGAAGTAAAAAAGGAAAGAAAAATCAGACTTGGAAATACGAGACAAATGGATATAAATATGTGTAACTGGAGCCCAAGAAAGAGCAATGGAGACAAAGTGATAGAGGCTGTAATTTAGAAGATGAGGAGAACAAATTTGTTTTAATTAAGAAAAATCTCATGGAAAGGAATAAATTATGAGTATAGGCTTAACAGATACACAAGAATATATATAACATGGATAAATAATAAAGATTTACTGGAAAGCACAGGAAACTATATTCAATATCTTTTAATTTTACCTATAATGGAAAGTAATCTGAAAAAATGTATATATATATAACTGAATCACTTTGCTGCATACCTAACTATACACAACACAATATTGTAAATCAACTATGCTTCAATAAAGAAATAAGAAAAATCTCAGATAACAGATTTAAGGTGTATTATAAATTTCAATCAGGGTAAATATAAAGAAAACCATACCTAGGGGCACCATAATAAGCATTTTAAAATAATTCAATATATATTTGTTTTTGTTATTAAGTATCTTTTTTTAAAAAATGTACTTTGAAAGGTCTCCTATTCCTAGACCAGATAACTTATAGTTTGCTTACAATAGAAAATTTGGAATTTGTAATCATTATGCAATTAGTAGCTATGCAATTAAATCTACTCTTTATTGTCACTAATGACACTGAGTTCCAGAAAACATGTGTGACTTATCTAAAAGTACTTCACCATAAAATGTAATATTTTTAAAAATAATGGAAATTTTAAAATGTGGTAGAAGAACATTTAAAAAGCAATCTTGAGAAAGAAGAATGGAACTGGAGGAATCAACCTGCCTGACTTCAGGCTCTACTACAAAGCCACAGTCATCAAGACAGTATGGTACTGGCACAAAGACAGAAAAATAGATCAGTGGAACAAAATAGAAAGCCCAGAGATAAATCCACGCACCTATGGACACCTTATCTTTGACAAAGGAGGCAAGAATATACAATGGATTAAAGACAATCTCTTTAACAAGTGGTGCTGGGAAAACTGGTCAACCACTTGTAAAAGAATGAAACTAGAACACTTCCTAACACCATACACAAAAATAAACTCAAAATGGATTAAAGATCTAAACATAAGACCAGAAACTATAAAACTCCTAGAAGAGAACATAGGCAAAACACTCTCCGACATACATCACAGCAGGATCCTCTGTGACCCACCTCCCAGAATATTGGAAATAAAAGCAAAAATAAACAAATGGGACCTAATTAAACTTAAAATCTTCTGCACAACAAAGGAAACTATAAGCAAGGTGAAAAGACAGCCTTCAGAATGGGAGAAAATAATAGCAAATGAAGCAACTGACAAACAACTAATCTCAAAAATATACAAGCAACTCCTGCAGCTCAATTACAGAAAAATAAATGACCCAATCAAAAAATGGGCCAAAGAACTGAATAGACATTTCTCCAAAGAAGACATACAGATGGCTAACAAACACATGAAAAGATGTTCAACATCACTCATTATCAGAGAAATGCAAATCAAAACCACTATGAGTTACCATTTCACACCAGTCAGAATGGCTGCGATCCAAAAGTCTACAAGCAATAAATGCTGGAGAGGGTGTGGAGAAAAAGGAACCCTCTTACACTCTTGGTGGGAATGCAAACTAGTACAGCCACTATGGAGAACAGTGCGGAGATTCCTTAAAAAACTGGAAATAGAACTACCATACGACCCAGCAATCCCACTGCTGGGCATGCATGCTGAAGAAACCAAAATTGAAAGAGACACATGTACCCCATTGTTCATTGCAGCACTGTTTATAATAGCCAGGACATGGAAGCAACCTAGATGTCCATCAGCAGATGAATGGATAAGAAAGCTGTGGTACATATACACAATGGAGTATTACTCAGACATTGAAAAGAATACATTTGAATCAGTTCTAATGAGGTGGATGAAAGTGGGGCCTATTATACAGAGTGAAGTAAGCCAGAAAGAAAAACACCAATACAGTATACTAACGCATATATATGGAATTTAGAAAGATGGTAACGATAACCCTGTAAGCAAGACAGCAAAAGAGACACAGATGTATAGAGCAGTCTTTGGGACTCTGTGGGAGAGGGAGAGGGTGGGATGATTAGGGAGAATGGCATTGAAACATGTATAATATCATATAAGAAACAAATCGCCAGTCCAGGTTTGATGTAGGATACAGGATGCTTGGGGCTGGTGCACTGGGATGACCCAGAGGGATGGTTCAGGGAGGGAGGTGGGAGTGGGGTTCAGGATGGAGAACACGTGTACACCCGTGGTGGATTCACGTTGATGTATGACAAAACCAATACAATATTGTAAAGTAATTAGCCTCCAATTAAAATAAATAAATTTATATTGAAAAAATAAAATTTTAATATAAATTCTAATTGTCATAGAAATCCTGATTTATTTACCAAAATATAAAAAACTTTTAGTTTTTTATATTAAAAGCTGGACTCTGATTTTGGAATGTCTGTGTGTAATTGTTGGGAGACATTTCTCCATGAATGTTTTCGCATTTCTGCATGTATGGAGACTTCTGAGCAATCACTGACAAGGTTTACTCAAGGGTGATTGAATAGCAAAGTATCTTAAGACCTAGCAATAGTTTATTTCTTAGGAGGAATTTAGAAAATGTATCTCCCCAAAGGCAATCATTTATGTTCCAGGTTAAGACGCATCTCTCATCTCCAGAGAACATTTGTTTATATTCCAGAGTAAGTCTTTTTTTTTTTCCTGAAGGAGAATATGGATAATTATGCCAGAATTCTCTCTGTAAATTCTGAGTGTCATAATTTTGACCCCTGTGATGTAAATGCATTGCATATGCAGGTAGTATCTTAGTTCTTAGTCCTGTTGTTCTGTGAGAACTTGGAGTATGGGGAACTGACTTAGTCTGTGAGTAATTATTATCTGAAACTGGGAGCCAGAAGCCCTGAGGCTCCCACCAGTACTAAAATATAAAATTTTGACAGGATAAGTTATTTGCTTGTAAGTACGGTAAAATCTTCACCATTTTTCTTCCTTCCTAGTATACGATTGACTAAACCAATATTGGTAAAAGCCAATTCTCAGACCACTTACTCCTCTGTCTCTGAAGCTGAAGAGGGCTGAGAAAACACATAGTCGACTATTACCTGAAATTTGTAGTCCATTCACTTTCTATTCTTTTAGATGAGGTTTTATTCCTTCTCTCTTTTCTAATGTCTAACATCTGCTCTACAAACCACCACCTCAACTACTTTCATGGTCAGCTGATGAATCTATTTCCTTCTCATTTCATGGAAAAGAAAAAACAATTAGAAAAGGACTTCCACAGTTCCCATGAACACATCTACCCCTTTACCTCTACCTTCTCTTTTGTTTTTATGGATTGGTTTTACTATCATCACACCTAAGACTAACCCCTGCCCCACTTATATATTATTTTCTATCTCCTTTTTATATTTAAAGGCATTGTTCTATAAATGTTCTCAACTCTTTTGAATCAAAAAGTTTTCTTTATTGGATTATTCTCATAACAGCAGAGCATGTTGTTCAAGAGATGAGCCAAAGCCTGAAGAGATTTCCAGATCACTAAGTATGAGGAAAACTTAGAATGATAGAGACTGATCAATAAACAGAGACAAAAGGATAAAGTATCCATCTCAGGAAACATCCACAAACACAACCGGTGGCCAGGGACCAAATGCCTCTTCGGATTTCCTAGCTTACACACATATTTTAAGAAATTTAGATGCAACTCTAAGACAGAAAAGGAGTTAAATAAAACTTTGAAAAGATTAACAACACTATTAACTTCATTACAATTGATCTGGTTATGAGAGGAATGGAAAATTTGATGGTTAGTTTTATCTGTCAACTTGACTGGGCTAAGGGATGCCCAGATAGCTGGTAAAACATTATCATAGGTGTGTCCATGAGAGTGTGTCTAGAAAAGCTTAACATTTGAAGAAGTGGATTAAGTAAAGAATATGCCTTCACTAGTGCTGGTGGGCATCATTCAATCCATTAAGGGCTTGAATAGAACAAGAAAGGTGTAAGAAGGGCAAATATGCTTTCTCTTGAGTTGGAATATCCATCTTCTTCTGCCCTAGGACTTTTGTGCTCCTGACTCTCAGGCCTTGGGTTTGGACTGGAACTATACAACTGGCTTCCCTGGGCCTCCAAGGAGCAGATGACAGATCATGGAACTTTTCAGCTTCCTTAATCATTTCAGGCAGTCTCTCCTTCTATGTATCTATATATATCCTACTGGTCCTGTGTCTCTGGAGAACCCTGCCTAATACAAGACCAAATATCAAATAGTTACATGTAAATAAAATAATTTTTAGTTTTGAGCAGAACATCTGAATATGTAATCTCAGATCCTGTATACCCAAGAGTTATTTTACAATTTTACCTCATTTTTTTTATAGAATTTGAGAGTTTGACCAAAAATCTTATAAACTTAAAATTCTAATGTGAAAATAATCAATCAAATCACTAACCAAAAATAAGATACACCATTTAAATGTTCAAAGAGAAGCTTAACAACAATAAGTGAAGAGTCATATGGCACATTAGTGTATATTCTAATCAGAAGTCATAATAGGGCTCAGCAGGTGCTTGGGAAGCCAGAATTTCATTGTAAGTGCATTATACTGAATTTAGAATGCAAATCAAGTTGAATTTGTTGGTTCTCATTTTAACTGAAACTAAATGCGTATCCCAGTGGAAAAATTGCTAACAAAATTTCATATTCCAAACTCCTAAATGTCTTGCTTTTACTTAATTTTAATTACTTTTTAAAAACTTTAATTTTTTGCTGATGTAATCTTGAGTAGAATGCAAAGATGTTTACCTGTATGTCTCATGATGTTCAAAACGAATGATTATGTGTCTCCATTCCCTAGTGTCCAGGCCAACAAAGAACAAGCCTAATTGTATGCTTTCCTT
The DNA here is from genome assembly GCF_027580195.1 of Bos mutus. Classification (NCBI taxonomy): domain Eukaryota; kingdom Metazoa; phylum Chordata; class Mammalia; order Artiodactyla; family Bovidae; genus Bos; species Bos mutus. The sequence goes on along the minus strand of NC_091622.1, from coordinate 56,250,445 downwards.
TATCACTTGACTCATTTTCACAGCTTGATGTACCATCAATTTCAAGATTCTTCTAAATTTAGAAAATGAGTTTGACCATAACTTGGCATAGATGAGATTCTTTTCCTTTAGTTTCTAGAAACATGACTACTGAAGCAAATAAAGTGCTATCCTATTTGCTTCTAAAAAGAGAGAGGAAATAAGTGGAAAGTACATTGACTGTTTTACTTCCTCAAAAATATACTCTCTTGGGGTAATCATTGTGCCGTCTGCTAATGAGTTTGAGAGTATAATCTGACATTGATGTTCTTTACGCATCATTTAATTGTTTCATGTTTAATTGCATTACAACAAAGACAACATCTGTGGCAATGAAGATATAAAGGATATTGTGTAAACTCAGAATGGAGTCACAAAACAGATTTCCCCATGGAAAAAAAATTTCCATGAAGTAGACTAACCATTTTGATTATGTTGAAGACAGAGGAGACCATAAGAAAACAACAACCAATGAATTAGTAAAAAAAAAAAAAAGGAAAAAGAAAAAAAGAGAGAGCTTTTGAGAACCAACAATAGATTATAATTGTTGAAAACATAAATCACTTTTTTTTTTGGTTTTAAAGTAGAAGGTTTAAGTTTTATCCCCTGTCTTCCATCAAAGGTTACATATACTATTAATGAAGTATCACAAAATTTTCAGATAATAAAATGCACTATAATAAGATTATCAATATATTGATATTCATTTTTGGTGGGTACAGTGATTTAATTTCTCCTCTATGAAATGAAGAATTCATTTTTAGCTGACCTAATTCTAAGGTTACTATATGCATTTTCACTCTGTGGAAATACTTTTTTTTTTAATAGACAGAAATGAAATATCTGGTATGTGGTAGAGAGATAGGGCTTCCCAGGTGGCGGTAGTGGTAAAGAACCTGCCTGCCAATGCGGGAGACTTAAGAGATGCAGGTTCATTCCTTGGGTTGGGAAGATTCCTGGAGAAGGGAATGGAAACCCACTCCAGCATTCTTGCCTGAAGAATCCCATGGACAGAAAAGCCTGGCAGGCTACAACCCATGGGGTTGGAAAACATTGGACACAACTGAAGTGACTTAGCACACATGCACTAGAGAGATAATGTACATTTAATAAAAAGAAAAAAAAAATCAATTGTGTTAGAGACTGGAATGGTGTGTGCAATGAATGCACTAGGCCAAGATACTGAATTTGAAAACAAGCATGAAATCCTGAAAGTAAATTTTTAATTTAATTTAGTATTTTTTAAAAAGATCAGATCAGATCAGATCAGTCGCTCAGTCATGTCCGACTCTTTGCGATCCCATGAATCTCAGCACGCCAGGCCTCCCTGTCCATCACCAACTCTCAGAGTTCACTCAGACTCATGTCCATCGAGTCAGTTGATGCCATCCAGCCATCTCATCCTCTGTCGTCCCCTTCTCCTCTTGCCCCCAATCCCTCCCAGCATCAGAGTCTTTTCCAGTGAGTCAACTCTTCGCATGAGGTGGCCAAAGTATTGGAGTTTCAGCGTCAGCATCATTCCTTCCAAAGAAATCCCAGGGCTGATCTCCTTCGGAATGGACTGGTTGGATCTCCTTGCAGTCCAAGGGACTCTCAAGAGTCTTCTCCAACACCACAGTTCAAAAGCAGCAACTCTTTGGCGCTCAGCCTTCTTCACAGTCCAACTCTCACATCCATACACGACCACAGGAAAAACCATAGCCTTGACTAGACGAACCTTTGTTGGCAAAGTAATGTCTCTGCTTTTGAATATGCTATCTAGGTTGGTCATAACTTTCCTTCCAAGGAGTAAGCGTCTTTTAATTTCATGGCTGCAGTCACCATCTGTAGTGATTTTGGAGCCCAGCAAAATAAAGTCTGACACTGTTTCCACCATTTCCCCATCTATTTTCCATGAAGTGATGGGATCAGATACCATGATGTTGGTTTTCTGAATGTTGAGCTTTAAGCCAACTTTTCCACTCTCCACTTTCACTTTCATCAAGAGGCTTTTGAGTTCCTCTTCACTTTCTGCCATAAGGGTGGTGTCATCTGCATATCTGAGGTTATTGATATTTCTCCTGGCAATCTTGATTCCAGCTTGTGTTTCTTCCAGTCCAGCATTTCTCATGATGTACTCTGCATATAAATTAAATAAACATGGTGACAATATACAGCCTTGATGTACTCCTTTTCCTATTTGGAACCAGTCTGTTGTTCCATGTCCAGTTCTAACTGTTGCTTCCTAACCTGCATACAAATTTCTCAAGAGGAGGTCAGGTGGTCTGGTATTCCCATCTCTTTCAGAATTTTCCACAGTTTATTGTGATCCACATAGTCAGTAAGCAGCATTATAAAAATTATTCTTAAATGGCCACAAGGAAAAGATTCAAGGGTAGAAGGTGTGATTAAATCGATGTCTCTTAGACAAAGTTGCTATATATATGGGCCTAGAAATTATGATCTCATATAAACACACTTTCAACAGTGGCTCCTCTAAGTTATTAGCATATTTTTATTATCTAAGTTTCTACAATACTGAAAAGTCAATTTATTTTGAAGTATTTCCTGTAGTGCATAGGAACACTAAATTTTTGATTTTAGGGAAAGTTAAAACATGCAGTAAGTCTTACAATTTTGCCATCTCTTTGAGTAAATAACTGACCAAGGAAGTCAAAAAATTACATTATTGGCCTGCCACACTGATAGGTTAAGCAAATACATATTTCTGCCTGTATGAAGTTTATGAGTTAGAGCAGAAGACAGATATGAAACCAGATTTAACATCTGCTGAGCATACAGTGCTGTTGGATGTAGAAGTAACCTGTTCAAGGCACTTGTGAGAATTCTTTGAAAATGACATTTGAGACTTGAGTAATGGGAAGGAGTAATAACTAAGAAAGGAGAAATAGGGGGAGGAAACAGGGGCTCAGGCAAAAGGAAGAGTGAGGCAAAGATCTTAAGAAATGAAGAATATGAAACAAGTCGAGCATGGTTGCTGCATAGATGCAGGCAGAGAGTGGAAAGAAAGGAAATAAGAAGGTGGAAGTTCACCGCCTCTCGTTACAGTATACTATGTGAAAATCATGACGCTTAAAACATTGCATGAGTCCCTCAGAATGATCCCAGAATGTGTCACATCAATAGATGTCTATCCGCAAGCACATCCTCTTTTTCTGTGGCTTTCTTCTTTTGGAAAGCTACCTCTTCAATTTCCCCGCCATAGTTTCAGCTAAGCTGTGCCATAGCTCTGGGTGATGAGATGTCTGGAAAGATGCCCCAGGGGAGGGCATCACTTCTAAATAAAAGCTAAAGGCTTATTAGGATAAATCATTTTTACCCTGTTTGTCTTTCCCTACTTCTGTTGTCTGGAAGGTAGATATGTGATCTGGAGATGCAGCAACCATATGATGACATAAGAATCAATCCTTGCATCTTAAGGATAGTGATGGGATAGATGGAACCTGAGATGAGGGAGTAGAGGATGAACCTTATTTTGCAGTTGATGTCACTGGCAGCCCCTAGTATCATGCACTAGGTAGACTGTGCGGCCACATGAGGATTCCTTGCCTTCAATCCCTTATAGATGCCATTGAGCCCCTTTATCAGAACTAAGCTGATATTCCCATATCCATTTAAGCCATCAGAGTTGAGTGTTCAGAGAACTCTTACCAATCACATTTCTAACTTCCAACAATGTTGAAAAAATGAAAAGTGAAAGTGAAGTTGCTCAGTCGTGTCTGACTCTGTGACCCCATGAACTGTAGCCTACCAGGCTTCTCTATCCATGGGATTTTCCAGGCAAGAGTACCAGAGTGGTTTGCCATTTCCTTCTCCAGGGGATCTTCCCAACCCAGGGATCAAACCCAGATGTCCTGCATTGTAGGCAGACGCTTTACCCTCTGAACCAGTTATCTTTCACCTATTAGGGGTCAAATATCTATGATGACAGCCTGTATATTACTTGAGAAAAAATATTTTTGATAGTATACTCTTTCTATGTGAACATATAATTACTGTTGGAGTACTACTTTCTCCTCAGGCAGTGTTCTTGTAAACAGTTCAATTCCTCAGAGAGTCTATCCCTATTGCTTTCAAGCAAAATTAGTTTATCATTTTCAGGGCTCCTAAGGAACCCTAGATATCGACCCTTTTACATTCTCTTATAGTTCTTCTATCTCCATCTTTGCTATCAGCTTTTGAGTTGGACTTTTAAAATATTTATTTTCTCTCCATATTGCCTGCAATATTAGTCTAGAATATTCACACTAGTAGTAATATTTGTTATTCTCTAAGCTACATTCTCTAGGCTTCCCTTGTGGCTCAGTTAGTAAAGAATCTTTGCTGCATTGCTGGACATCTGAGTTCCATCCCTTGGTTGGGAAGATCCTCTGGAATAGGAGGCATGGCAAAGCACTCCAGTGTTCTTTCCTGGAGAATCCCCATGAACAGAGGAGTCTGGCAGGCTGCAGTCCATGGTGTTGCAAAGAGTCGGACATGGCCTGAGGAACTAAGCACACTCAAGCTACATTTAAATTTTATTTAATGAGCACTCATATACAGTCCATGGGGTCGCAAGAGTTGGACATGACTTAGCGACTAAACCACCACTACCACCACCATATAGTGATTACCATATTCCAGACACTATTTTAATATTTTACAGGCATCATATGATTTAATGAATTTAATACTCATAACTACCCATTGAGGTAGGCACTATTACCATCCTTGTTTTATAGATGAGGAAACTGTAGCCTACAGGATTGATATAATCTCAAGGTCACAGATCTAGTAAGTTATGGAGCTTGGATTAAAACCCAGATAACAATGTTTGTGTTTGAAATAGAATCTCAGAATCAAATTTCAGATCAAAGGAACCTTAGAAATAATCTAGTCTTCTTTTATGTACAAGGAAATGTTGTGTATGATATGCAGAAATGTAGTGATATAAGGTAACTTATCTAGTGTTAACTGTTGTAAGAGCTGAGACTCTGGTCCAGATCTCCAGATTTACAGCTTAATGCTGCTTAATTGGGCTCCTAAAATTGATTTTGTATCAAAATTACTTTGGAAACTGTTGTGATAATCCAGATTCTAGAGCCCACTCTCTAAAGATTCTGGTTTGAAATATAGACCTTTAAAAATAATCCCAAGATAATTTAGCTGTAAGACAGGTTTGGAAATTTTGAGTCTGCTGTACATGTGTACCTATCTATGTTTGGTCAAGAAAATAGGACCACCACAACTATCATGGGAAAAAGGTATGTAATATAGGCATTAAGGTTTGGATGAATTACGGAGAAGCTGGGGTAAAAAAGGTCTGAAAAAGACAGAATCAGAAAAATTCTCTGTAATTAATGTAATTAATGACTTTGGTGAGAAGCACTGGAGTGTGTGGAGCACTGGAGTGTGTGGGGAAATCTGAGAAGCTGCATAACTATAACACAAGAGCAGCTGAGGAGTACTGTAAGGTCTCTATGTCTGGGTGCCACAGTCTTCCATGGATAGTGGCTTTTGTTTCACTGCTCTTGTCCAAATCACACAAGTTCCTCTCCCTGGAAACTCTAACCCAAAGTCATAAACAAAAGCTAGAAGATTCTGAGGGTCTAGTTGGCTGTTTAGAAGGGAGATGTGGTGCCAAGTGACCAACAGATTCCCTGCCTTTATGATCTTCAGCTCCTGTGTTCACATCCTTGTATGATCCCTTCACCTAAGAGTGGGCAGGATCTGCGACTTGTTTCTACAAAATGTGATAAAGGTAATGGGATGTATGTGATTATATTCGTGTGATTACATAAGCTTGTAGTACCTCTCTTGCTGGAGTCTCTACATCATTGTCTTTGAAGAAGCCAGTTACTATGAATTCCACAACTACAAGAAAATGAATGTTACTAACAACTACATGAGTGGGCAGGTGGCTTTTTCCCTAACTGAGACTGAGACAAGAGCCTACCCTAGCATTTTGGTTGTAACTTCATGTGAGAACTTGAAGCAGTGAATCAAGCTAAATTGTGAGATAACAAATGTGTATTTTAAGAGTTGTAATTTATTACAGAGAACTAGATAACTAGTATGACATATGGTCTGGTACAACAATACCTACTATTGGATGCTGATATTACTAAAACCTGAAGTGTGTGTCATTAGCTTTAGGAACAAGTGGTGAGTGGTTAGGGATTTTCATTGGACATGGAAAAATGGGGAGCTGTTTTAGTTAGTGGCAACATTTTTGGTAAAACTCTACCACACTCTAACTTAGAAGAAAGTAGATAGAGTGAATCATCTCGTAACTTTATTTTAACTGTTGCAGAGACAAAATGATGAAAATGGGAGCTGGTTGCAACCAACTGTATTTGACAAGGCAATTAAGAAAGAAATAAGCTCAGGAGAAACAAAGTGTTTTTAAACAGAATTTGGAACTAATCTAAACAATTCAGAAATTGCAGTATTGTAAATGGCACCACTTCTCAACAAATCCAGAGTGGTGCCATTATGGCATAGCTTCAGTTTAAAGACCAAATCCAAGCTGTAACTGATGCAGCCTTTGTTAGGACCTGGGAAGAGTTTAAGAGGATATTTAGTAGATACTTTCAACTGTTAAAAAGGCTTCCAGAAAACCTTAGGATCAGATCAGATCAGATCAGTCACTCAGTCGTGTCCGACTCTTTGCGACCCCATGAATCGCAGCACGCCAGGCCTCTCTGTCCATCACCAACTCCCGGAGTTCACCGAGACTCACATCCATCGAGTCAGTGATGCCATCCAGCCATCTCATCCTCTGTCGTCCCTTTCTCCTTTTGCCCCCAATCCTTCCAGCATCAAAGTCTTTTCCAATGAGTCAACTCTTCACACGAGGTGGCCAAAGTACTGGAGTTTCAGCTTTAGCATCATTCCTTCCAAAGAAATCCCAGGGCTGATCTTCAGAATGGACTGGTTGGATCTCCTTGCAGTCCAAGGGACTCTCAAGAGTTTTCTCCAACACCACAGTTCAAAAGCATCAGTTCTTCGGCGCTCAGCCTTCTTCACAGTCCAACTCTCACATCATGCCATACATGTGGCCATACATGACCACAGGAAAAACCATAGCCTTGACTAGACGAACCTTTGTTGGCAAAGTAATGTCTCTGCTTTTGAATATGCTATCTAGGTTGGTCATAACTTTCCTTCCAAGGAGTAAGCATCGTTTAATTTCATGGCTGCAGTCACCATCTGTAGTGATTTTGGAGCCCAGCAAAATAAAGTCTGACACTGTTTCCACTGTTTCCCCATCTATTTCCCATGAAGTGATGGGACCGGATGCCATGATGTTCGTTTTCTGAATGTTGAGCTTTAAGCCAACTTTTTCACTCTCCTCCTTCACTTTCATCAAGAGGCTTTTGAGTTCCTCTTCACTTTCTGCCATAAGGGTGGTGTCATCTGCATATCTGAAGTTATTGAAATTTCTCCCGGCAATCTTGATTCCAGCTTGTGTTTCTTCCAGTCCAGCGTTTCTCGTGATGTACTCTGCATATAAGTTAAATAAACACAGTGACAATATACAGGCTTGACGTACTCCTTTTCCTATATGGAACCAGTCTGTTGTTCCATGTCCAGTTCTAACTGTTGCTTCCTGACCTGAATACAGATTTCTCACGAGGCAGGTCAGGTGGTCTGGTATTCCCATCTCTTTCAGAATTGTCCACAGTTGATTGTAATCCACACAGTCAAAGGCTTTGGCATAGTCAATAAAGCAGAAATAGATGTTTTTCTAGAACTCTCTTGCTTTTTCGATGATCCAGCAGATGTTGGCAATTTGATCTCTGGTTCCTCTGCCTTCTAAAACCAGCTTGAACATCAGGAAGTTCACGGTTCACATATTGCTGAAGCCTGGCTTGGAGAATTTTGAGCATTACTTTACTAGCGTGTGAGATGAGTGCAACTGTGCTGTGGATGTGACTGGTGATAGAAGCAAGGTCCGATGCTGTAAAGAACAATATTGCATAGGAACCTGGAATCCAGCTGTGGCTGTGAATGTGTGTGGATATGGATGTGGATGTGACTGGTGATAGAAGCAAGGTCCGATGCTGTAAAGAACAATATTGCATAGGAACCTGGAATGTCAGGTCCATAAATCAAGGCAAATTGGAAGTGGTCAAACAAGAGATGGCAAGAGTGAATTTCGACATTCTAGGAATCAGCAAACTGAAATGGACTGGAATGGGTGAATTTAACTCAGATGACCATTATATCTACTACTGCAGGCCAGAATCCCTCCAAAGAAATGAAGTGGCCATCATGGTCAACAAAAGAGTCCGAAATGCAGTACTTGGATGCAACCTCAAAAACGACAGAATGATCTCAGTTCATTTCCAAGGCAAACCATTCAATATCACAGTAATCCAAGTCTATGCCCCAACCAGTAACGCTGAAGAAGCTGAAGTTGAATGGTTCTATGAAGACCTACAAGACCTTTCAGAACTAACACCCAAAAATGATGTCCTTTTCATTATAGGGGACTGGAATGCAAAAGTAGGAAGTCAAGAAACACCTGGAGTAACAGGCAAATTTGGCCTTGGAATACGGAATGAAGCAGGGCAAAGACTAATAGAGTTTTGCCAAGAAAATGCACTGGTCATAACAAACACCCTCTTCCAAGAACACAAGAGAAGACTCTATACATGGACATCACCAAATGGTCAACACCGAAATCAGATTGATTATATTGTTTGCAGCCAAAGATGGAGAAGCTCTATACAGTCAGTAAAAACAAGATGAGGAGCTGACTGTGGCTCAGACCATGAACTCCTTATTGCCAAATTCAGACTTAAATTGAAGAAAGTAGGGAAAACCACTAGACCATTCAGGTATGACCTAAATCAAATCCCTTATGATTATACAGTGGAAGTGAGAAATAGATTTAAGGGCCCAGATCTGATAGATAGAGTGCCTGATGAACTATGGAATGAGGTTGGTGACATTGTACAGGAGACAGGGATCAAGACCATCCCCATGGAAAAGAAATGCAAAAAAGCAAAATGGCTGTCTGGGGAGGCCTTACAAATAGCTGTGAAAAGAAGAGAAGCGAAAAGCAAAGGAGAAAAGGAAAGATATAACCTTAGGATATAGTCCTTCAAATGCCTCATGTATCCAAAGTACCCATAATTGAATCTACAGAAAGAAATATGTCAAGAAAAACAAATGTGGGCTAGAACTGGGCACATATAATTGAGTAGAATCAAATATGTGGAGACGTGTTTGAGACACAAGTGGGAGAGCTATATTACCATCCTAAACACAAAGAATCAGAGATGTATTTGACATTGAAAAGAACCTCTTGTTCCCACAGAAAAGCATACATCCCCCTTGTGCTTTTCAGAAGTAAACGTCCAAAATGGTGAAAAAGGAAGCACCTTGCAGAGAGCAGATTTGAAAACTATGGGTAACAATGTGGCGCTATTCCAGACACAATAACTGGAGCCCGGAGAAGGCAATGGCACCCCACTCCAGTACTCTAGCCTGAAAAATCCCATGGACAGAGGAGCCTGGTAGGCTGCAGTCCATGGGTCATGAAGAGTCGGACACGACTGAGCGACTTCAGTTTCACTTTTCACTTTCATGCATTGGAGAAGGAAATGGCAACCCACTCCAGTGTTCTTGCCTGGAGAATCCCAGGGACGGGGGTGTCTGTTGGGCTGCCGTCTATGGGGTCGCACAGAGTTGGACATGACTGAAGCGAATTAGTAGCAGCAGCAGGAGCAATGAAGGAATAGGACCCTCCTCAGAGTAAAACAAACTTGCAGCATTTTCCAGCATTATTTAAGAAGTTTTGGAGAGTGGTGATTGCCATGTGCTGGGAAGCCTCTTGCTTTTTGGATGGAAATGTTATCATCTATGTCTTTCACATTGGATATTGGGCATATAGCTTGCTTCTTTAGTTCCTATGTCTCTGGATCAAGAAGAACTGAATTTGGATTCAGCTGTAACCCCCCTCCCCCCCCCAGCCGCCCCAGAAGATGTACAGATATATCTATGATATATATATATATATATATATGATATATATATCATCATATCTATATCATATCATATAGATATATATATATATACACATATATATCACAGCATTCTGGACTTAATGTCTGATGCCATGAGTGGATGTGACATTTGAGATGTCTTATTTTGGGAGTCATATTTTGCATGAGGTAGGCACATACATAAATTTGAACAAGAAAGTAGAGTGCAGTGGATTATATGGTTTAGCAAATAGTCACTTGTTTTCACCATGTATTCTTCAAAAAAGTGTATTTCCGTGCCCCTTTGTTTTTGGACTGGCGTTATTACTTAATTGGTCAAAGGAATGTGAGGAGAGGTGGCAGTGTGTCAGTTATAGGCCTATACTTTAGAAGGCACCAAGTACTTCTGCTTGTTCCTCAGGAAGCTCCAGAATACTTTAATGGGAAGAACATGGTCCCACGTGGCTATTGTCCCTTCAGCCTTGGTCCCGAATGACTATACATGGAGCAGAGCTACAGGCCTGTGAGTGGAGGAATAAATGTTTGTTGTTGTATGTCACCAACTTTGGGGGTGGTTTATCATCAAAAAACTACCTGACACCAAGCTTAGTTAAATTGTTTGATTACACTTGGCTTATTCAAAATTTCCTGGCCCATGTCCTAATTGAAACACCCAGTCAGTCACTCTAATTCTTAGCAGATACTTAATGCTATATGTGTAGATTCAAATGTATAAAAGAAACCATTATTCTTTAATTCAAAAGTGTACTATACATATTAAGTGAATAAGAGTAAAGGCCTATGATGGATGAGACCAACTCTCAAAGGTTAAAAAAAGTGTATATATGTATGTATGCATGAATATGGAGAGGGAAGTAGGGAGGAAGGGGAGGAGAGAGACTAAATTTGGGCTACCTAAATCTTCACTGTCATTACTGCATCATCAGTGTGTACAAGCCTAGGGGTGGGTAGGGGAGAAAACAAAGGTACAAGGAACTATGAAATAGAAAGTTAGAATGTTATTAAGCCAGGGAATCCACCTGTAGTTATACTTGAAGCAATTTAAAAGTGTCCTCATCTTCATATACCTTGGGATGGATACAAGTACATAGACTGAATTTGCTCTGATTTCTTTTGTTAATGAATGTTGTTAGTGTACTTCCTGAACAAGGGAAAAAAATTCTGTCTCTTCTTGTCATGTTGACAGCTTTTGCTACATAAATAGATAGCTATGTAGGCAGATACCAAAGTGTGAACTTCCCCCATGCATTTTAATTGGATGCTAGACTTGAAGTGTGGGATTGAGCATTTAAATGGTAAGGGTGCCCATCAAAGAAGCCCAGATATTTGCTTTAAGTCAGTAAAGTGGGCACTGCATAGTTAACAGTGGAAATACTTTGCTATATATTAGTAACTAACTTGTAGATCCCAGAAGCAGTCCTAAAGAGGGGTGTTTTTGTTATCAATAGCAAAAACACATCTCTTCAAATTTTTATTTCTATTAAATCTTTCCTAGAACAGACTGCTTTGGGAAACTGAATTTAAGCTTCCTGCATGCCAGGGATAAGCCTTTTGATTACTTTTTCTCTAAAAGTTTTTGGTTTTGGCACTAATGACAAATATTAATTTATCCATGATTAATCCATTGATTGAACAAATATTTACTTAGTGTTTACAAGGTTATAGGTCCTGGAGTCATCAGGTAAAAAACACAGAAATGGCTGCTGTTATCATGAAGCTTTTCTTTATGGAAAAAGCTTCAATAAATCAGTAAAAAGAGACATGTATGTGATGATTATGAATTGCAGTGTATTGTAGAAACCAGGGACTAAGACAGACCAAAGAAGTAGTCCTTAAAAAGATGAAATTTAACCCAAAACCTAAGGTGGGAGAAAGGGGCTGGATGTGCATGTGGAGAGGATTTCAGTATAAAGGGAAGTGTGTGCAAAGGACCTAACATGACATTTCTCATGCTCCATTTTTTTTTTTTTTTCTACTTTAGAATTTGCTGCCTATTGAATATTCTTATAGCTCCAGACCTGGACTGCCTACAAGTTAGTCAGGTATTAAAGATGTCAAATTTATCCTGAAGAAAGGATGTCTTTTAAATACACTGAAATCGTATTGTAGCCTTCAAGAAGCTGTATCTTTTCCTTGTTGCAAGAAGTATTTCTATATTTCTTATTGCATAAGGAAAGGAATCCCTTAGGGCCAAGAACATCAATGCCCACAGTAAACGTCTAACCTGTCTCAACAGGACATAGAGACAATTGCTTGGCCTTTTTACTCTTTCATTTCTTCCTGTGCTTCTCTTTGTTGACTGTTATCTGCCATTCCCTTAAATTGTGCTAACTAATCCAAAGACTGCTAAGTCGCTTCAGTCGTGTCCAAATCTGTGCGACCCCAGAGACGGCAGCCCACCAGACACCCCCGTCCCTGGGATTCTCCAGGCAAGAACACTGGAGTGGGTTGCCATTTCCTTCTTCAGTGCATGAAAGTGAAAAGTGAAAGTGAAGTTGCTCAGTCATGTTCGACTCTTCACGACCCCATGGACTGCAGCCTACCAGGCTCCTCCGTCCATGGGATTTTCCAGGCAAGAGTACTGGAGTGGGGTGCCATCGCCTTCTCAGAATCCAAAGACTAGTCTTTCTGGAAACAATTTAAACAATGTAAATATTTTCCTTTGTATTCTTGGGATACTCCCAGTCCCCTCCCTAATGGGCAACTTTTTTTTTTTTTTCTTTTTTCCCTTTGAAACAATTGACTCTCCGTTTCTTTTATTGTCAATTTATTTTATAATCATTCTGTGTTCCTCCCACTCCAGAGAGAAATATTCTTAAAGTACAGGGAAAAAGAGGACCTCTTGAGGTTTCTATAGAAGTTATCAATTTTCAGTTTCCAATGATGATGGCTTAGATTTGTGATGAGTATATAACTATAAAGTTTTAGATTGGGGCTCATGTATTATGTGCATGAAATAAAGGATTATTTTCTGTTTATTTCTAATAATTCTCTAAACCACATGCTAAGTGATTAGAAAAAAATATATATATATATATATATTGCATTTGTTCACTGTCACTAACTTTCCAGAATAGAATAAGCTTAAAAATAATTAATGTGTAGGCAAACCAGTAGGAATGATGAGAGAAGCTGTAAAGTAGGTTAGAAGAAAATCTCTAACGACTCTGTCATTTGAGCACATTCTGAACCTCATTGGTTTTGAAAAAACTCTTTTTGGATTGAGAGAAAAATATTTTATTCAAGTATGATTGACTTAAAGTAATAGTTTCAGGTATACATTATAGTGACTTAATATTTTTATATATTATGAAAGAGAAAATGTATTAAAATGATGTCAACTGCCAACTAGTTTCTTTTTCTCTGTCTTTGGTCTAGTTGCAGGAAAACTGGGACCATGCCAAATAAGGATGCATCCTTAGAAGAAAGTTTGTAAGTCAAAAGACCTGACTCTAAAATTTTTTAAAGAAGTATCGTGAAAATGCAGATCAAGTAATATCCTAGTATTGAAGAAATGGAACTGCATAATTATGAAAAGTAGAGAAGATAAAACTTTTAGAAATATATGTCTCCACTTGAGAGAATCTTAGGAAGGCTGTGGTTACACTATTAAAGAGAGAATTAGAAATTAGATGACAAGTTCTATGTGAATTTAGTTATGGGGTATATTACAGAGTCAGCAAGTCCGTCTGTCAGTAGAAATTATGAAATGAATGCATGGCTATACAAATGAAAATAAGAATATCTAATGTGAAGAAAGCTGAGTGCCGAAGAATTGATGTTTTTGAACTGTGGTGTTGGAGAAGACTCTTGAGAGTCCCTTGGACTGCGAGGAGATCCAACCAGTCCATTCTAAAGGAGATCAGTCCTGAGTGTTCTTTGGAAGGACTGATGCTAAAGCTGAAACTCCAATACTTTGACCACCTTATGCGAAGAGTTGACTCACTGGAAAAGACTCTGATGCTGGGAGGGATTGGGGGCAGGAGGAGAAGGGGACAGCAGAGGATGAGATGGCTGGATGGCATCACCGACTCGATGGACATGAGTCCGAGTGAACTCCGGGAGTTGGTGATGGACAGGGAGGCCTGGCGTGCGGCAATTCATGGGGTTGCAAAGAGTCGGACACGACTGAGTGACTGAACTGAACTGAACTGAATGGTAGCTATAGTAGTGGACCAAGAATAGAAAGAATGAGTTCATACCTTCTCTTGATTGTATTACCAAATAACCATTAATTGGAATATATAAATGAACCCTAATGGTCATTGAAACCAGATTTTTACCTGTAAGCAATTGCTTCCTCTGGAAAATATAACTGATCCAGAATAACTTGACTTTAGTGCCTTTTTGTTCCCACTTGTAATGCCCTGGCGATGACCCTCCTTTATCAGTCATTAAGCTCTTATATTCAGGAATTTTCAGTGAAGGGAGAACTCTTCATTGCATTTTCATCCTGCTTCATGTTATGGTACAGATAGTCTTGTTTTATAAATGTTTATCAAAATTGTCAGTTACTAGAGATTGAAACTGGCATTTCTATTCTTTACTCTTCAGTGACTCACAGCAACTTATCCTTTGACTCATCCATATATTTAAATCTTTTCACACATTAAAAAATGTTCTAGAAATAAAATGTAGGTTATTTCTGTTCTTTCCAAAATTAGTCCGAGAAGTAGGTACAATAAAGCTACTTGTGCTGTATCAGCACTCTCCAGATGGAGAAAGGAAAATCAAGTGCCCCATCCACATGCCCTCCTTCCTGTCCCCTTTTTGAATATTCAGTATAATAATAATCATTGGTCTGAAAGTTGGAGATATGTCATTGGCCTTTAATCTGTATTGAAAACAAGCATTAAATAAAAAAAATGATACTATCCAAATCACCTTTTATGAGGGGAATATCTGGGTTTTTCCTCCTTCTGTGGAGAACTCAATCCATTTTAGTTTAGTTACTTCCAATAAGACATCAAATTCCAAATTTTCTTGCCCAAATTGCCTTCTCTTTTTTGACTTTAGACCGGCATATCCAATTCCTTTCTGATAGCCACATTCATAATTAGAATGATCTTGTGAAAATGTAAGTTAAATTATATCCCTCTGTTGTTTAAACTCATCCACTGACTTCCTAATTTTTAGATATAATTCAATATCTTCAGTTCAGTTCAGTTCAATCACTCAGTCATGTCCAACTCTTTGCGACCCCATGAATCACAGCATGCCAGGCCTCCCTGTCCATCACCAACTCCCGGAGTTCACTCAGACTCATGTCCATTGAGTCAGTGATGCCATCCAGCCATCTCATCCTCTGTCGTCTCCTTCTCCTCCTTCCCCCAATCCCTCCCAGCATCAGGGTCTTTTCCAATGAGTCAACTCTTCGCATGAGGTGGCCAAAGTACTAGAGTTACAGCTTTAGCACCATTCCTTCCAAAGAAATCCCAGGGCTGATCTCCTTCAGAATGGGATTCTCAAGAGTCTTCTCCAACACCACAGTTCAAAAGCATCAATTCTTCGGGGCTCAGCCTTCTTCACAGTCTAAGTCTCACACCCATACATGACCACAGGAAAAACCATGGCCTTGACTAGACGAACCTTTGTTGGCAAAGTAATGTCTCTGCTTTTGAATATGCTATCTAGGTTGGTCATAACTTTCCTTCCAAGGAGTAAGCGTCTTTTAATTTCATGGCTGCAGTCACCATCTGTAGTGATTTTGGAGCCCAAAAAAATAAAGTCTGACACTGTTTCCACTGTTTCCCCATCTATTTCCCATGAAGTGATGGGACCGGATGCCATGATCTTCATTTTATGAATGTTGAGCTTTAAGCCAACTTTTTCACTCTCCACTTTCACTTTCATCAAGAGGCTTTTGAGTTCCTCTTCACTTTCTGCCATAAGGGTGGTGTCATCTGCATATCTGAGGTTACTGAAATTTCTCCCGGCAATCTTGATTCCAGCTTGTGCTTCTTCCAGTCCAGCGTTTCTCATGATGTACTCTGCATATAAGTTAAATAAGCAGGGTGACAATATACAGCCTTGATGTACTCCTTTTCCTATTTGGAACCAGTCTGTTGTTCCATGTCCAGTTCTAACTGTTGCTTCCTGACCTGCATACAGATTTCTCAGTAGGCAGATCAGGTGGTCTGGTATTCACATCTCTTTCAGAATTTTCCACAGTTTATTGTGATCCACACAGTCAAAGGCTTTGGCATAGTCAATAAAGCAGAAATAGATGCTTTTCTGGAACTCTCTTGCTTTTTCCATGATCCAGCGGATGTTGGCAATTTGATCTCTGGTTCCTCTGCATTTTCTAAAACCAGCTTGAACATCAGGAAGTTTACGGTTCACATATTGCTGAAGCCTGGCTTGGAGAATTTTGAGCATTGCTTTACTAGCGTGTGAGATGAGTGCAATTGTGCGGTAGTTTGAGCATTCTTTGTCATTGCCTTTCTTTGGGATTAGAATGAAAACTGAGCTTTTCCAGTCCTGTGGCCACTGCTGAGTTTTCCAAATTTGCTGGCATATTGAGTGCAGCACTTTCACAGCATCTTCTTTCAGGATTTGAAATAGCTCAACTGGAATTCCATCACCTCCACTAGCTTTGTTCGTAGTGATGCTTTCTAAGGCCCATTTGACTTCATATTCCAGGATGTCTGACTCTAGGTGAGTGATCACACCATCGTGATTATCTAGATTGTGAAGATCTTTTTTATACAGTTCTTCTGTGTATTCTTACCATCTCTTCTTAATATCTTCTGCTTCTGTTAGGTCCATACCATTTCTGTCCTTTATCGAGCCCATCTTTGCATGAAATGTTCCCTTGGTATCTCTAATTTTCTTGAAGAGATCTCTAGTCTTTCCCATTGTGTTGTTTTCCTCTATTTCTTTGCACTGATCACTGAGGAAGGCTTTCTTATCTCTTCTTGCTATTCTTTGGAACTCTGCATTCAGATGCTTATATCTTTCCTTTTCTCCTTTGCTTTTCACTTCTTTTCAGAGCTATTGGTAAGGCCTCCTCAGACAGCCATTTGGCTTTTTTGCATTTCTTTTCCATGGGGATGGTCTTGATCTCTGTCTCCTGTACAATGTCACCAACCTCATTCCATAGTTCATCAGGCACTCTATCTATCAGATCTAGGCCCTTAAATCTATTTCTCACTTCCACTGTATAATCATAAGGGATTTGATTTAGGTCATACCTGAATGGTCTAGTGGTTTTCCTTACTTTCTTCAGTTTAAGTCTGAATTTGGCAATAAGGAGTTCATGGTCTGAGCCACAGTCAACTTCTGGTCTTGTTTTTGCTAACTGTATAGAGCTTCTCTATCTTTGGCTGCAAAGAATATAATCAATCTGATTTTGGTGTTGACCATTTGGTGATGTCCATGTATAGAGTCTTTTCTTGTCTTGTTGGAAGAGGGTGTTTGTTATGACCAGTGCATTTTCTTGGCAAAACTCTATTAGTCTTTGCCCTGCTTCATTCCGTATTCCAAGGCCAAATTTGCCTGTTACTCCAGGTGTTTCTTGACTTCCTACTTTTGCATTCCAGTCCCCTATAATGAAAAGGACATCATTTTTGGGTGTTAGTTCTGAAAGGTCTTGTAGGTCTTCATAGAACCATTCAACTTCAGCTTCTTCAGCTTTACTGGTTGGGGCATAGACTTGGATTACTGTGATATTGAATGGTTTGCCTTGGAAATGAACAGAGATCATTCTGTCGTTTTTGAGATTGCATCCAAGTACTGCATTTCGGACTCTTTTGTTGACCATGATGGCCACTCCATTTCTTCTGAAGGATTCCTGCCTGCAGTAGTAGATATAACGGTCATCTGAGTTAAATTCACCCATTCCAGTCCATTTTAGTTCGCTGATTCCTTGAATGTCCACGTTCACTCTTGCCATCTCTTGTTTGACCACTTCCAATTTGCCTTGATTTATTGACCTGATATTTCAGGTTCCTATGCAGTATTGCTCTTTACAGCATCGGACCTTGCTTCTATCACCAGTCACATCCACAGCTGGGTATTGTTTTTGCTTTGGCTCCATCCGTTCATTGTTTCTGGAGTTATTTCTCCACTGATCTTCAGTAGCATATTGGGCACCTACTGACCTGGGGAGTTCCTCTTTCAGTATCCTATCATTTTGCCTTTTCATACTGTTCATGGGGTTCTCAAGGCAAGAATACTTAGTGGAGTATAAAATTCTGTATCATGTCGGGTTCCACTTAGCTTTCTGGTCTCAAGTTTTATATCTCTTATCCTTTGAGGACTGTGTGGATATATATTCTTTCTGAGCATAAAAGGAGATTTCTATTTCTCATTTACTTTTGGTCCTAAGTTGGGAACAAATGAGCAGTTTTTAATCAATGGAATGTGAATGAGAGGGATATACCCCATTTGCAAGACCAATGTTTCTGTTGTGATCCACTCTCTTCCTTGGAGGAGAAGAGTTCTGAAGTGGAAAGAATCTGTGTGCCTGAACCACCACTGGAAGAAAAAACACCCAGAAAAGCAATCTGATTGGCTTTGCACAGCAGCAAGAAACATATTTTCATTATGTTAAGTTGTTGAGACTTTGTATTAGTTACTAAAACATTTGTGTTTTTGAATCCTAACTAATGAACTTCCATCAAAAAGGTTTTCTAATGTTCAGGTTCTTGATCACATCTAACCCAGTCGTGCTACAGGGCCTTAGTACATATTAACCTTACCACCGGGAGTGCTCCTTCATCTACTCTTTGAGTAATTCCTGCTCCTTCCAGCTATCAGCCTAAATCTGCAATCTATTATACTTATTACACTAAATAATCTGTATTTTTATTTTATAAAACTTAATAAATTTGTATTGTATATTTTTTGCATTCAAACAGGAAGCTCTAAGATCCATTTTATTTGGTTTAGTTGTATCTCATAAAAGTTCTACAAATGCCAGAGGTAGCAACCTTGAATTGATAGTTGTTCACAAAGAGATTGGGGCCAATAAGTAGTTGTTGACTCAGATATGGTGAGGAGACATGACTCTGAGATAAAGAAGCTTTCATAAACAGCTGGTAAAAATAAAGGCCGATTTCTGAAAGTCCTTTGATTTAGAGGTTAAGACTGCACATCCTTAGCCATATTGTAGGAAAGACCTCTTTGATTCAAACCTATACCTGTTCTGTATCTTGTAACCATAAAAGTATACTAGTTTATAAGAAGTCCACTTGAGACATCTAGATTGTGTTACATTCTGTGAACTATCAATACATGTTAAATGATTATCTTGGAAAAAACCACCATTTAACCTTCAAAATAGGAGGTAAAATCTTTAGGCTGTAACACATGATCCATGATCTAAGTGTGGTTCAGTTCAGGTCAGCTCAGTAACTCAGTGATGTCCGACTCTTTGAGACACCATGGGCTGCAGCATGCCAGGCTTCCCTGTCCTTCATCAACTCCTGGAGCTTGCTCAAACTCACGTCCATCGAGTTGGGTATGCCATCCAACCATCTCATCCTCTTTCGTCCCCTTCTCCTTCTGCTTTCAATCTTTCCCAGCATCAGGGTCTTTTGCAATGAGTCACTTCTTCACATCAGGTGGCCAAAGTTTTGGAGTTTCAGCTTCAGCATCAGTTCTTCCAATGAATATTCAGGACTGATTTCCTTTAGGACTGATTGGTTTGATCTCCTTGCAGTCCAAGGGTTATCTAAGTGTGGTTATCTATCCATTAAAGAGAATCCTGCCCTTAGAGATAAACTCCTCAAATGAGAGTATGATGTACAGGGAATATCTAGGAATTGGTAGTCTAAGCATATAGGTCTTTTCCTGAAATTCAGTTAAAGAAAGTATACAGAAGAGAACATTTTGGCTAGACTAAAATAGTCTAAATATAAGCACAACTTTACTTGGTTAGATATATTTAGATACATACAAATTTGAACCAGTTCACAAAATAAAAAAAGGTAGGGTATGCTTATAGAAGAATGATCACTTGTTCAAAGGCTGACTCCTTGAATTGTATCCTAGCAAATATTGTAGTTTACTGGGCTGAGTTGATAGCACAATCTTCTAGTCACTAATTCATTCATTCCATAAATACATATGGACTTAGGTACTGCTTTATGTATTATGGATAAAAAGTATACAAAGCAGAGAAAATCCTCTGCATTCATGGATCTAATACTAGCAGGGGAAAAGTGAAGTCACTCAGTTGTGTCTGACTCTTTGCAACCCCATGGACTGTAGCCTACCAGGCTCTTCTGTCCATAGGTTTTTCCAGGCAAGAGTACTGGAGTGGGTTGCCATTTCCTTCTCCAGGGGATCTTCCCGACCCAGGGATTGAACCCAGGTCTCACTCATTGCAGGCAAATGCTTTACTTTCTGAGCCACCACAATAGGGGAAAACCAATGATAAATGAACTAAAATAAAGCAAATTACCAAGTAAGTTAGAAGGTATAGTGGTACGGATAAAAATAAAAAGAATATTCATAGCAATTGGGGGGTGTGGATTTTTAAATCTCTTTTGTGAAATTTTAAGTATCATGACCAGGGAAGACCACTAAAAGATAAATTATGAACAAGACTTGAAAGAGGTAAGACAGAGGTACCTATGGAGAAACCTGGGCAAAGACAAATCCAGGTAGCAAAATCAGGAAGTGTAAAATCCTCATCAGGATCCAAATCTAGAAGAATGGTACTGAAGAACTTAGTTACAGGGCAGCAATGGAGAAACAAACATAGAGAATAGCCTTATGGACATGGGGAGAGGAGAGGAGAGGATGAGATGTATGGAAAGAGTAATATGGAAACTTACATTACTCTATGTAAAATAGATAGCCAATGGGAATTTGCTGTGTGGCTCAGTAAACTCAAACAGGGGCTCTGTATCAACCTAGAGGAGTGGGATGGGGAGGGAGATGGGAGGGAGGTTCAAAGGAGAGGGGATATATGTATACCTATGGCTGATTCATGTTGAGGTTTGACAGAAAACAACAAAGTTCTGCAAAGCAATTATCCTTCAATAAAAAAAATAAAATCCAAATTTCAGAAATGAATTCTTTAGTGTCATTTTTCCTCACCATCTTTGATGTACAAGTTTACACAGGATTTTTTAAAATGTGAATGTTCCAATTCTTAAGCTGGGTATTGGATCATGATTGCTCATTTTATAATTCTCCTTCATAGCTCATACATCGGAGAAGGCAATGGCACCCCACTCCAGTACTCTTGCCTGGAAAATCCCATGGATGGAGGAGCCTGGTGTGCTGCAGTCCATGGGGTCGCTAAGAGTCAGACATGACTGAGTGACTTCAGTTTCACTTTTCACGTTCATGCATTGGAGAAGGAAATGGCAATCCACTCCAGTGTTCTTGCCTGGAGAATCCCATGGACGGGGGAGCCTGGTGGGCTGCCGTCTATGGGGTCGCACAGAGTCGGACACGACTGAAGTGACTTAGCAGAAGTAGCAGCAGCAGCAGCTCATACATTCTGTCACACTACGTATATGTATCATAAACACACACACTTCACATATGCACATGTATTTGGATAATGCTAGCTGATGAATCAATAATCCCCCAAAACTATCAGACTGAAATTTATTTCTTACTCCTGTAATCGGAGTGTTCCTAGTTGGGGGACAGCCTTTCTTTACATGATGATATTCAGGACTGAGTTTCCATTCATATCATAGCTCTTTATTAGTAGAAAAAGAAGGAACAGCATCCAACTGGTAACTATTTTAAAGAAGCCAAAGTTTTATTTAAATTGTTAAATATATATTACATGCAAAAAAAGTGTCTGTATAATTGTAAGACAAGTAGAACGAATACCTATATATCTTTTATACACTTAAAAAATCAATTATTAATGGGCCTTCAAAGTCCCACCTGAGTCATTTGTTCTTGCACCTCAGTGGAAATCACTACCCTTAGTTTTCTGTTAATTTACCATATATATATATGGGCATCTCTATCTAATGTGCTGTATCATTTTTTCCTATGTCTAAACTATATAGTTGGAATATTGCTGCATATATGTATCTCTGACTTGGTTTTTTCATTTAACATTGTTTTATAATTCACCCATGTTGATACGTGTGGTTATAAGTCACTAATTTCATAGTGCTTTTTATTCTACATTCTCAATACACCACAATATATTTTTAATTTATCATAAAATGAGCATTATATAACTTTGTTCTCTACTATACATATACCAGTGATTCTCTAAGGTATTGTTTTGGACATTTTTTCCCTCACCTCTTCAAGTTCTTTTACCTTCATATGTATCTTTAGCATTTATGAACCTCTTAGCTGCTGCCAAGATCAATATGCTATGTTGATTGTCATATACCTGAATCTCCTGATTCTTCTAGCCGCTTTTGGGCTTGAGAAGTGATTGTTACAGAGCAAGGTATCTAGCTTCCAAACAACTGTCCAAGGTTCAATGTTGCAACTTAAAGTGAGGAAGAGTTGATTTTCTGGTAGGGCAACTTTGACCAATGAAAACAAAATAGGAAGGAATAAATGGATAAATTCTGTCCCTTCCTGCATCCCCTGCACTGTTTTAATGCATATTTTGTTCTGTAGAACCCTGTCAGAATCATCCCACATGACCAGGTGGGATGCAGCTGTCAAACAGCAGTTGTTGTCCATCCTCAACTCCTCTTGAAGCAGTTACCATTATAGTAACTCATCACCTTGTATTACTTTCCATCTCTCCCTGTCTTGCTTCATTTTCCCTCATACTATTTGTCCTGGGATTTCAACTCACAAATTAACCATTGGCATTAAGGCTCTGAATTTTAATGCAGGAGTTACATTTTAATGATAGGAGTTACATCTATATAGTAATTTCTGGACTTGGTTTATTAATCTGTTTTCCAAAATATTCCATAAGGATTGGATGAGCTTTCCCATTGTATTACATTAGATCAACATATGGAATTGTCCAACTATGTATTTTGGGGGAGTTGAAATGATATCTCCCTGAGTTCTGATGTTACAATTGCCTTCCCTGACTGTTGTGACAAATAGTAAGACCAGCTAGACAAAACTCCAGGCCTGTGTCTTGGAAGACACTCAGTGGAAGTTAGTTGTTCCTCTTTTCCAGTCAGTTCCTATCACCACAATGCTTTTACCAAGTTGATGACTTCACCTCAAAGATGGCTTGACTTGGATCTTTAAGAGGGTCCTACCTTGTGTTCTATTCCCTCAATTGGGCTCCTTCTGATATGTCCTAACTTGGTTGTCTTCCAGTCATCTCGATAGAGAACTGATGCTTTCATTTATCTTCCTTTCCTACAAATTCTTATCTATTATATAAATAAATCTCATCAATTAGATTTATAATATGACTCAAAATTCTACTTTTGCTCTTTTCTTTAAGGATTTTAAATGGCTGTTGTTGCCCCACCCTGACCCCCACACGTATGATGTATGTACTTGAAACTTCTTGAAAATAGGAAGATGACATTTACATCTACATTTCAACCTAGGGGTTGGGGTAGGAAGAAAGGGCTTACTGGTAAGTGAAGAAACAAATTCCTAAAAAGTTACCACCTTTTCACTAGGTTCCTCACCTTTTTAATTTCCACATTTGTTCCACTGATGACTTTTCATTATACTCATAACTACAACCAAACTTTGAATAATGTTAGCACAATATTAGTTTAATCTATGAATCCTCTAAAAAACTTAAGACAGGGATTGAAGCTAGTAGACGCTCAATCTTCTTTTAAATAAATAAATTCTCATACATCTATTATTTAAAGTTTGAATGAAAAGGAAGAATTATATAAATTAATATAAATTATATATAAATAAAAGACATTAGCATTATCATTTTTGTTCATAAAGACCCAATTTATAAGTTCTTTTGTATGTTGTTTTCCCTTATGAATTTGTGATCCATTTTATTCCCTCATTTCTGCTTTTTAAATTGTACTTAACAATTCTTTTTCTAAATTTTATTTTGTCTTTATCAAATTTATTTGAACATTTTTAGCTTTCCAATGGTAATAAAAAGCTTCTGCATCATCATGGAGAAATCTTTATCTTGGAAAATGATCTTAAGCTTTTGATTTGTGATTTTCTGTCACTTAATTCAGTCTTCATCTTCATTTTAATCAGTCGTGTCTGACTTTTTACGACCCATGGACTGTAGCCCACCAGGCTCCTCCATCCATGGAATTTTCTAGGCAAGAGTACTGGAGTGGGTTGCCATTCCCTTCTCCAGGGGATCTTCCTGACCCGGGGATAGAACCTGGGTCTCCTGTATTACGGACAGATACTTTACCATCTGAGCCACCAGGGAATCCCTTCATTTTAATCATTACTGAGTGAAAAGTGTTTAGATTGCAAAGGTTTGAAAAGAAATATGAGCAGTTTCTTTTCATTTTAGGTGGTTGACAGAAGCTACAACACAAGCTACCTTTGTTGCAGGTAATTTAAATCACAAACACCTACCCATGCTTATTTGTTATGTATAGCAGTTTGTATCTTGAAACTATTTGTGGCATGCAGTTTTGGGATTACTGCCATTAATTGATGAACAAAATACCTGGAGAGGAAATGTGCTTCAAGAGGATAAAAGGTGAGGGAATGATGAAGCTGGGTGAACTCAAATGGCTAAATTATTTAGTCTCAAATTAGGTGAACACCAAAATCATCTAAGTAGATGTTTGCCTTTAACATCAGTTCAGTTCAGTTCATTTCAGTCGCTCAGTCACGTCTGACTCTTTGAGACCCCATGAATTGCAGCACACCAGGCCTCCCTGTCCATCACCAACTCCCGGAGTTCACTCAAACTCATGTACATCAAGTCTGTGATGCCATCCAGCCATCTCATCCTCTGTCGTCCCCTTCTCCTCCTGCCCCCAATCCCTCCCAGCATCACAGTCTTTTCCAATGAGTCAACTCTTTGCATGAGGTGGCCAAAGTACTGGAGTTTCAGCTTCAGCATCATTCCTTCCAAAGAACACCCATCAGGGCTCCCTAAAAGATTAAGTGAAATTTTAATTATGCTACTGGTGAAGTCATTCATGTTTGATTAAAAGTCAACTCATTCTTAATCTCTTTGTGCATTAGACCTTAACACTATTTTGCTCCCGTTCATTTATTTGAAGAGCTAGAGAGAAAAAACACCTTCACACTCAGATTCATTTTAAATTTTCAAATGGAGTTTTCCAGGTTTTAAAATCACTCTTCTTTTAAAATCTTGATTTAAGTTTCCTTAACAATCTCCAGGTTTTTGTTTACATTTTAACACAGACACCAAACTTTATGAAATCTTTTATGGGAGGAATAATGTACAATGTAAAGAATTTTTTGTGCCTTGATATTTCTTAGAACTGTTACATTTTATAACTTTTCTATTTCCTTATGTTTTCAAAGGAAATGTCAGATTATTCATTTGATAAACTTATATACATTTATTGTGATCTTTTCTCAAAGCAACTGAAAATATCCTTAAATGTTAGTATAACACTTAGGTCTAGTAGTCCATAATTTAGGTCACGAAATTACTAAAATTTAGTAATTTATTTAAAAATTTATCTATTTTAACCAAAATGAGATTAAATGTTCAGCCAGCCCATCTGGAAGAATACTTACCATGGCAACTAGCCTATTTGGAACTACAATGTGGACATAGATCTTTTAAATAGAATTCTTATTTTACACATACTTACAATATGTATTTATATATACATGCATAGACACACACATACATGTACATATACAATATATACATGTTAAGTATACAAAAGTATTTTAAATAATATAGCACCAACAATAGAATTTTTGGATTCTGTCCATTGCTGGGATCTATTCTTGATAGAATGAGCATTAATTTCATAGCTTAGCTAAAACGCACTGACATATGGATAAAGACAATGCCAAACATTGCTCTGAAAAGCAATTGATCATCTTCACCCCAAATGATTATGAGTTGTATTATTTATTTAAAGAAGAAGTATGGTATTTTGAAGTTGAACTAGTTTTGAACGATGCTAATAATCTGAAATTATGTGAAAACCCACAGTTGACAGTCACCCTACATATTCCACCCGTATGTCCTCAGCTAAGTCATTGAACATATCTGTGTTTCAGTATATTTGTTCCTCAAATAGATATTAGGCTGGATGACATGAATTGTTTTTCTAAACTTATATCTTGACACATTAAATTCACTAATGTCGAAACATTTGTCCTTTTACTGTGAAATGAAAGCCTATGATATGTTTGAAATTTATATGCAAATGAAAAAGCTTCCCTGGTAGCTCAGTAGTAGAGAACCTACCTGCCTATGCAGGAAACATGGGTTTGATCTCTGGGATAGGAAGATCCCCTGGAGAAGGAAATGGCAACCCATTATAGTATTCTTGCCTGGAAAACCCTGTGGATAGAGGAGCATGATGTGCTACAGTCCATCGGGTCACAAAAGAGTTGGACGTGGCTTAAAGACTAAACAACAATAACAGTATGCAAATGAAAATATCTTCAAGATATATTATCAGTTAAAAAGATAAGTTGATATAACATACACATATAATGCTCCATCATAATTTTCATACACTTTCTCAAATTTTACCTCTGCAAACTGGCCCTGACTGTATTAAATACCCCAGGGATCTCCACACCCAAGTCACTCTCTGCCATCAAACCTTGTCTTCTTTTTCTTCAGAATAAATAACACATCACTTGATATTATATTGAATATTTATTTGCTTATTTCCCATGAAAGGAATAAGTATTTTCCCATGAAAATTGTAGGAGGTCAAAGTATTTTACTTGTACACGATGAATCTTAGGATTTTAAAACAGTACTTTGCATAATAAAGGTGTGTATTGTGTGTTTATATATCTATACATAATATATATGTGTGTGTATATATATATATATATATATATCTTGGAGACATGTCAATTTTTAGGAACAGTATGTGCTGCTGCTGCTGCTAAGTCGCGTCAGTTGTGTCCAACTCTGTGCGACCCCATAGACGGCACTCCAACAGGCTCCCCTATCCCTGGGATTCTCCAGGCAAGAACACTGGAGTGGGTTGCCATTTCCTTCTCCAATGCATGAAAGTGAAAAGTGAAAGTGAAGTCGCTCTGTCGTGCCCAACTCTTCGCGACCCCATGGACTGCAGCCTACCAGGCTCCTCTGTCCATGGGATTTTCCAGGCAAGAGTACTGGAGTGAGTTGCCATTGCCTTCTCCAAGGAACAGTACATAAAAGTTTACAATTTCGAGTATGATAGGAAGAAACGTGAGTTTAATGGCATTTCCTTTTCATTTTGTATCCTTTGTATTATCAGAGACTTGCATTATATTCTTAGTAAAATATATTTGAATGTAACACATTAAACAAACCGCCAAAAGCCTGAAGTCTAGCAAAAATCAAAGGTGATGATATTTTTAACTCATGGACCTTTTTAAGAACTCAAGGATAAAAATTAGATCCTTGATTTCTAAAGGCAAGAATATGAACTCAGCTAAAAATAAATATTAAAAATAAAGTTAAAAATATGAAATGCTTCTTTCTCATACTAGAGATGTTTTACATTTATTCATTAGTAACACATTCATAATCTGGATTAATTTTGCAACTGAAACAAAAATATGAGATGGCTTTGTTTCTCTTGTATTTTTTAATGTACTCCCCAAATTTTCTGTTAGGATCACAGCATAGTTTGGAATTATTTAGGGCTGTAAAGAATAAAACATCAGTTCAGTTCAGTCTCACAATCGTGTATGACTCTGAGATGCCATGGACTGCAGCACGCTAGACTTCCCTGTCCATCACCAACTCCTGGAACCTACTCAAACTCATGTCCATTGTGTCAATGATGCCATCCAACCATCTTATCCTCTGTCATTCCTTAATCCTCATGCCTTCAATCTTTCCAAGCATAAGGGTCTTTTCCAATGCGTCAGTTCTTTGCATCAGGTGGCAAAGTATCAGAGTTTCAACTTTAGCATCAGTCCGTCCAATGAATATTCAGGACTGATTTCCTTTAGGAGGGACTGGTTGGATATCCTTGCAGTCCAAGGGACTCTCAAGAGTCCCTTCCAACACCACAGTTCAAAAATATCAATTCTTCGGCGCTCAGCTTTCTTTATAGTCCAACTCTTACATCCATACATGACTATTGGAAAAACCATAGCTTTGACTAGATGGACTTTGCTGGCAAAGTAATATCTCTGCTTTTTAATATGCTGTCTAGGTTCGGTCATAGCTTTTCTTCCAAGAAGCAAGCGTGTTTTAATTTCATGGCTGCAGTCACTATCTGCGGTAATTTTGGAACCCCCCAAAGTAAACTCTGTCACTGTTTCCTTTCTTTCCCCATCTATTTGCCATGAAGGGATGGGACCAGGTGCCATGATCTTAGTTTTCTGAATGTTGAGTTTTAACCCAACCTTTTCACTCTCCTTTTGCACTTTTATCAAGAAGCTCTTTAGTTCTTCCTTGCTTTCTGCCATAAGGGTGGTGTCATCTGTGTATCTGAGGTCATTGATATTTCTCCCGGCAATCTTGATTCCAGCTTGTGCTTCATCCAGCCCAGCATTTCATATGATGTATTCTGCATATAAATTAAATAAGCAGGGTGACAATATACAGCCTTGACTTACTGCTTTCCTGATTCAGAAACAGTCTGTTGTTCCATGTCCAGTTCTAATTGTTGCTTTTTCACCTGCATACAGATTTCTCAGGAGGCAGGTCAGGTGGTCTGATATTCTCATCTCTTGAAGAATTTCCCACAGTTTGTTGTGATCTACACAGTCAAAGGCTTTGGCGTAGTCAATGAAGCAGAAGTATATGTTTTCCTGGAATCCTGCTGCTTTTTTGATGATCTTGCAATTTGATCTCTAGTTCCTCTGCCTTTCCTAAAACCAGCTTGGACATCTGGAAGTTCACGGTTCATGTACTGTTGAAGCCTGACTTGGAGAATTTTGAGAATTACTTTGCTAGCATGTGAGATGAGAGCAATTGGGCGGTAGTTTGAACATTCTTTGGTATTGCCTTTTTTGGGGATTAGAATGAAAATTGACTTTTTCAATTCCTGTGGCCACTGCTGAGTTTTCCAAATTTGCTGGCATATTGAGTGCAGCACTTTCGCAGCATCATCCTTAAGGATTTGAAAGAGCTCAACTGGAATTCCATCACCTCCATTAGCTTTGTTTGTAGTGATGCTTCTAAGGCCCACTTGACTTTACACTCCAGGATGTTTGGCTCTAGGTGATTGATCACACCATCGTGGTTATCTGGGTCATGAAGACATTTTTTGTATAGTTCTTCTGTGTATTCTTGCCACCTTTTCTTAATATCTTCTGCTTCTGTTAGGTCCGTACCGTTTCTGTCCTTTATTGAGCCCATCTTTGCATGACATATTCTCTTGGTATCTCTAATTTTCTTGAAATGATCTCTAGTTTTTCCCATTCTCTTGTTTTCTTGTATTTCTTTGCATTGATCACTGAGGAAGGCTTTCTTATCTCTCCTTGCTCTTCTTTGGAACTCTGCATTCAAATGCGTGTATCTTTCCTTTTCTCTTTTGCCTTTAGCTTCTCTTCTCTTCTCAGCTATCTGTAAGACCTCCTCAGACAGCCCTTTTGCCTTTTTGCATTTCTTTTTCTTGGGGATGATATTGATCACAGTTTCCTGTGCAATGTCACAAACCTCTGTCCATAGTTCATCAGACACTCTGTCTATCAGATCTAATCCCATGAATCTATTTGTCACTTCCACTGTATAATCATAAGTGATTTGATTTAGGCCATACCTGAATGGTCTGGTTCCAAATAGGAAAAGGAGTTCATCAAGGCTGTATATTGTCACCCTGTTTATTTAACTTATATGCAGAGTACATCATGAGAAATGCTGATACTGGAAGAAACACAAGCTGGAATCAAGATTGCCGGGAGAAATATCAATAACCTCAGATATGCAGATGACACCACCCTTATGGCAGAAAGTGAAGAGGAACTCAAAAGTCTCTTGATGAAAGTGAAAGTGGAGAGTGAAAAAGTTGGCTTAAAGCTCAACATTCAGAAAACGAAGATCATGGCATCTGGTCCCATCACTCCATGGGAAATAGATGGGGAAACAGTGGAAACAGTGTCAGACTTTATTTTTTTGGGCTCCAAAATCACTGCAGATGGTGACTGCAGCCATGAAATTAAAAGATGCTTACTCCTTGGAAGGAAAGTTATGACCAACCTAGATAGCATATTCAAAAGCAGAGACATTACTTTGCCAACAAAGGTTCGTCTAGTCAAGGCCATGGTTTTCCCTGTGGTCATGTATGGATGTGAGAGTTGGACTGTGAAGAAGGCTGAGCCCCGAAGAATTGATGCTTTTGAACTGTGGTGTTGGAGAAGACTCTTGAGAGTCCCTTGGACTGCAAGGAGATGCAACCAGTCCATTCTGAAGGAGATCAGCCCTGGGGTTTCTTTGGAAGAAATGATGCTAAAGCTGAAAATGCAGTACTTTGGCCACCTCATGTGAAGAGTTGACTCATTGGAAAAGACTCTGATGCTGGGAAGAATTGGGGGCAAGAGGAGAAGGGGACGACAGAGGATGAGATGGCTGGATGGCATCACTGACTCGATGGACATGAATCTGAGTGAATTCTGGGAGTTGATGATGGACAAGGAGGCCTGGCGTGCTGCGATTCATGGGGTCACAAAAAGTCAGACACGACTGAGCGACTGATCTGATCTGATCTGAATGGTCTAGTGGTTTTCCCTACTTTCTTCCATTTAAGTCTGAATTTGGCCATAAGGAGTTCATGATCTGAGTCACAGTCAACTGGCAGTCTTATTTTTCCCGACTATATAGAGCTTCTCCATTTCAGCTGCAAAAAATATAATCAGTCTGATTTTGGTATTGACCATCCAGTGATGTCCATGTGTAGTGTCTTCTCTTGTGTTGCTGGAAGAGGGTTTTGCTATGACCAGTGTGTTCTCCTGGCAAAACTCTGTTAGCCTTTGCCCTGCTACAATTTGTACTCCAAGGCCAATTTTTCTGTTACTCCAGGTATCTTTTGACTTTCTACTTTTGCATTCCAGTCCCCTATAATGAAAAGGACATCTTTTTTGAGTGTTAGTTGTAGAAGGTCTTGTAGGTCTTCATAGAACTGTTCAACTTCAGCTTCTTCAGCAATACTGTTTGGGGCATATACTTGGATTACTGTGATATTGAATGGTTTGCCTTAGAAACAAACAGAGATCATTCTGTCATTTTTGAGATTGCATCCAAGTACTGCATTTTGGTCTCTTCTGTTGGTTATTTGAATAAAACATACCCTCTTCTAAAAACAACAACAACAACAACAAAAACAGTGACTTAAACACATTAGGGATGACAGTTTTTCATTCTTGAGGCATTTTATTGCTGTTTTTCCAAAATGTAATTGTAATTTTCAAATTATTCTCAGATTTTTCTTTTTTAATTTACAGTATATTCAAGGTCAATAGCTATAGTGCTCCCTCTTTTTTATAATAGTTTCATGAAAGTGTTAGTTGCTCAGTTTTGTCCAACTCTGTGACTCCATGGACTATAGCCTGCCAAGCTCCTCTGTCTATGGAATTCTCCCAGCAAGAAACTGGAGTGGGTAGCCATCCCCTTCTCCAGAGGATCTTCCATTCTTCATGTGAATGCAAGGACTGAACTGGAGTCTCCCACATTGCAGATGGATTCTTTACTGTTTGAGCCAACGGAGAAGCCCGTAATAGTTTCATAATAATATGCAATATCTTTTCATGACACAAATCATTTCTCTGTGTGTGTGTGTGTGTATGGGTGTGTGTCCACATGCACACAGTTGTGTCTGACTTTTTGCTACCTGATGGACTGTAGCATGCCCGGCTCCTCTGACCATGGGATTTCCCAGGCAAGAATACTAGAATGGATTGCCATTTCCTACTCCAGGAGATCTTTCTGACCCAGGGATTGAACCTGCATCTTTTGTATATCCTGCACTGGGGGGCAGATTCTTTACCACTAGCGCCACCTTGGATTTCTATAGAGGTAAATACTGATAGGCATTCTATTTTTTTCTGTTTTTCTGCCTTCTTTATGGTCCAATTCTCACAACTGTACGTGACCACAGGGAAGACCATAGCCTTGACTATATGGACCTTTTTCATCAGAGTAGTGTCCTGCTTTTCAGCACACTGTCCAGGTTTGTCATAGCTTTCCTTCCAAGAAGCAATCATCTTCTGAGTTCATGGCTTCAGTCACTATCACAGTGATTTTAGAGCCCAAGAAGAGGAAATCTGTCACTACTTTCACAGTTGCCCCTTCTATTTACCATGAAGTAATGGGGCCGGATGCCATGATCTGAGATTTTTTAATGTTTAGTTTTAAGCCAGGCCTTTCACTGTCCTCCTTCACCCTCATCAAGAGGCTCTTTTGTTCCTCTTCACTTTTATGCCATTAGAGTGGTATCATGGGCATATCTGAGACTGTTGATACTTCTCCCACCTATCTTGATTCCAGGTTATAACTCATCCAGCCCACTATTTCTTATGATGTGCTTAGTGTATAAGTTAAACAAACAGGGTGACAGCAGACAGCCCTGTCATATTCCTTTCTCAATCTTGAACCAGTCAGTTGTTCCATATAGGGTTCTGACTGTTGCTTCTTTACCCACATCAGGTTTCTCAGAAGACAGGTAAGATGGTCTGGTATTCCCATCTCTTTAAGAGCATTCCATAGTTTGTTATGATCCACATAGCCAAAAGCTTTGGTGTAGTTGATGAAACAAGTAGATGTTTTTCTGGAATTTTCTAGCTTTCTCTATGATCCAGTGCATGTTAGCAATTTGATCTCTGGTTCCTCTCTATTTTCTAAACTCAGCTTGGACATCTGGAAGTTCTTGGTTTGCATAATGCTGAAGCCTAGCATGCAAGATTTTAAGCATGACCTTACTAGCATGGGAGATGAGTGAAATAGTCCAATGGTTAACATATTTTTTAGTACTTTTTTAGTACTACCCTTCTTGGGAACTGGGATGAAAACTGACCTTTTCCAGTCCTGTAGCCATTGCTAGGCCTTCCAGATTTGCTGACATGTTGAATGCAACACCTGGATGGCATCACCTGAATAGCTCTACTGGAATTCCATTGCATCCACTAGCTTTATTAATAACTGTGCTTCCTAAGGCCCTCTTGACTTTGCACTCCAGGATGTCTGGCTCCAGGTAACTGACCACAGCTTGAAGCAGGTTTTCAGCTCCCAGCCAGAGATGAAGTCAGGCCACAGCAATGAGCACTGAATCCTAGCCATTAGATTTCCAGAGACCTGCGGCCAGTGAAAAGGCCCAGGCCCATCAACTATGTAGTAATGAATTTCCACATAGAGATGGAAAGTAGTGAAATAAATAACGTGCTTATTAGGGTGAAAAAGAATATGTGTGGACAGGCACATGGATAGACTCAGGGAGGGTTGCAACCTCATGGTAGTTTGAATCACTTATGTGGGGCATTTCTTCTGGATTTCCTTTGGCCAATCAATTTGCCTGGTTCTAAGTCCACATTTGGTATATTTCAGAGTCCTCCCATGTGTATGTGTGCATCTCTTAGCCAAAATGGATTCTAGTAAAGAGGTCTATGGGTATGTGGCATCGTCTACTGCTTTTCCACACACATGTGTGGTTGAGAAGATCTTCTTGACTTCAAGAATAAGAAATATTTGGCCTTTTATCTCTTTTCTGGCCAGAGCTCAGCACTTCTTTTGGTCTTCATTTTGGAGTATCTGTCCACAGGGGACAAATGCTGGCTGTTCAGTCCGGTGTCCATCTGTCTTATACCTTAGTCCTAGTATGGGAAGAGAGCATAGATAGATTTCTTCAGTTACTATGATGAAAAAAGTAGTTCACAATTGGTGTTTTCAGTTTTCTTATACAACTCATATATTTCTTGTTGACAGTATTATTTCTATTTAATTATATCTCTTCACATAAATCTTTTGAGCTAGGATCTTCTTCTGGGGGACAATTCTCCTACATTTTTCATGTCTTGCAAGCAGGGGTACTGGCTGTCTTTTGCCTGAAATATCCTTTTTTGATATTTGTCTGGTGGACAGCCTTGGAAGACAGGGATGCTCTGTCTCTCTGCAGTGAAGTTCAAGTTTGTTTACTATCCAGAATTACCTTAGTCCATTTGGGCTGCCACAAAAATATACCCTAGCTTGATTCTGGGTTGGGAAGATCTCCTGGAGGAGGGAATGGCAACCACTCCAGTATTTTGCCTAGAATATTCCTTGGACAGAGGAGCCTGGCAGGCTATAGTTCCTGGGATCATAAAGAGTCAGACACAATTGAGCACACAAAGATGAAAATGAAGTGGCTTATAAATAATAGACATTTGCTTCTCACAGTTCTGGAGGCTGGAATTCTTAAATCAGGTTGCCAGCATGGTCACATGAGGGCCCTCTTCCCAGCTGCAGACTTCTTATGAATCCTCATAAGGGGAGAGGATTCTCCCTCATAAGGGAGAGCTCTCCCTCATAAGAGGGGAGCTCTGTGGGATCTCTTAGAAGAATATTATTATTATTCATGAAGGCTCCACCCTCATGAACTAAGCACCTCCTAAAGCCCTCATCTCTCTGTACCATCATATTTGGCGTTATAATTTCAATGTTTAATATTTGGGGAGACAAAAACACTCACATTAAAGCAAGTATAATAAAGATAATATCTCCCTTGGGGAACACTTCAGGCAAACTTCCTGTCCATGTAAAAGATTCAGGTTCCCCAAGCTCAGGATTCCTCCAGTGCAGATGTCCCCTTGCCTTCTATTGCCTTGCAGAAACTGCCTCTCGGCAAAAAGGTGCAAGATGACAATTCTCTGGCTACTGCTATTGCTGTGAATAATAAACTGCCATAGTCTCTGACTCAGAAATCTTGTGTCTTCTGCTGACATCCATGAAACTGGCAGGCTAATGTATTAGTTAAAGATAGGCTAGGACCTCATATCATTCACAGTGCTTGAAAGGATCTTCACACTAAGATGCATTAAAAAAGAATTTATTACACAGGTTCACAGTGCTTACAACTCCCATATTTCTTTCTGAGGAAATTTTACAGTGTGACCCTTCCTGACAGGGATTGCTTGAAGCCAGAGTAGATTTATGCCCATGAATGGCCATACGTAAATAGCAATGGACTTGAGGAGATGATAAGAATACTGGAGTGGGTTGCCAATTTCCTTCTCCAGGGTACCTTCCCTACCCAGGGATTGAACCAGAGCCTCCTGCATTGTAAGCAATTCTTTACCAACTGAGCCAGCAGGGAAACTTTCCCAATGAGAAGTCTGGGCAATTGTCAGAGTTCAATCCAGTCGTCTCTTTTGGGAGCATGACTGTGAAATACAGAATTTCCAATCCAATTCTAATGATTGGAAATGGTGCATAAGCCAGCAGATGCAATGATTAAGCCTTAGAATGGTAAGACCTACTCTGTGTCTTTGAGTCATGTTCTTCATCATGGATACCACGGCAGCTCTTGGACGCTTGGGGAAACTACTAATTCCTGAGCAGTAATATGCATTTCGAGGGTGTATGATTTTCCTTGCTTTCCCATGTGTACTTAAAATACGTCTCCCTGACTTAAAGTAACCAGAATGTGCTTCTGCTTTTTTTTTTAACTGGAAAAGGATAAGCTAAGAGAGGATAAAAAGATGATAACCTCCCCAAGGGAAACCTGGATCTGAAGATAAGGATTTATCAGACACAAAATTTAACTAAACCATGGTCCTAGTATTTCCTGGATGAAAGGATTTAGAAATCCTGATCTGACAATCAGGTATTAAATCTGCTAACAACAGATGCCACTACAAAGTGAATTTAAACAGCTTATTTGTGTTGGTATAACATGAAGATCATTTCAGAATAACTGATTATCATGTGCTATGGATTTTCTACCTGTTGTGTTGCAACACCTGTTCTGAGAGTTAGAATGATGTCCTTGAGGACTGAGTAATCGGATAAAATGGAACAGTCTCAAAGAGGGGTCTAGGAAAGCAAAATGTTCATTATTTTATACAACTGACAGTTTTTTGGGAACAACTTAGGCAGGTTAAAAAAGAATCAAAACTGTAGATGTTATCAATAGCTCCTATTTTGGTCATTTGGTTTTTCCTGGAAAATACTTGCTCAGACATAACTCTAGTACAAATTAAGAAATCTTAGTCTACATTGGGGAAAAAACAACCCAAAGTTTCTGATTCTCTATACTGAGGTAAACAAAGCGTTTAAACACCCAGAGGAAACTGGTGTGATACCTTCTAGAAACTGGCTTCATCATACCTGAGTGCTCTGTTGAGCTTCTCTAACTGTGGTTAGTGAGTAAGCAGTCCTACCATGTACATTCATGTCAGCTGCTCAGGATGTAGATTCATAGTCTGCTGTACCTGCATAGTCCTCCACATTTGAGTAAATAGAGATAAGGTTGTAAACTAGACCACTGCTCGTTTAAAGAGGGCTGTCAGCCAACATATTGCCAGAGCCCTGGAGCAGGGGAGCAGAGAGAAAGGAGAAAAGGAAGGATTCTGTATGTGCTTCTTTCCCTTCATTCTTAACCAAAGTAGGGTCTTAGTACAAAGTCATATAATTGGAAAGGATGTAGATTCATTACTCATAGAATTTTCAAATTCTGAAAAGTTAGAAGTGACCTGATTTTACCAGTGATGAATCTGGCCCTGAGGAGATTGCCTGGAAAGGGAGAGTTTCTCATAGTGGGTAGATGCATTCATTTTCAATATAAATGTAAGGGTTTTTTCCCTCACATTTTTAGCTCCAAGAGTAACTTCCTGTGTTAATTTTTTTTTCTAAATCTGTACTTTCTTAACCAACCTCAAGGTCAATGATAATGGTTTATTTGACCTAATTATGAGTTTCAGAGAAATGAATGTTATTGAAGGCCAAACTGTAACAGCAAGTCTCTTTGCATGTCACTTAAGTCAGCAATTCTGCATTTTTAGAATTACAGCATACTCTCATGTTTTGGCATAATATTGAAAACTTTGGTCAGATGGCCACCCATCTTTTAAACTGTTTATTCTAATTTAAAATAGTATGTACTGGCTTTTTTGTTTAAAATCCTTTCTTTTCCTTTTTCAAATAAAATTTTAAAAGGAATGCATTCTTAATGAACATATTATTTTATTATTGTAATTGCTTTAAAAAAGGCTAAATGTCAGACAGAGATTCTCAATAAAGCCAAAAGTTGTGTCTGAAGATATATCTACTTTTTATACCTACTTCTCCAGGTTTAGTATTTATGCCAGAAAAATACATGATTGATGCTAACATACCTTAGTAGCACCTTTTCTCTTAAAAGTTTCCCTAAATAACTTTAGAAAATAAAATTTCTGCATTCAAGATGGAATAACAATTTAGGGATTAAAAATAGTCAATTTTATCCCTAAGCCAAGTTACCCTTTTCTTGCTTGAGGAAACAACAAAGGCAGTTTAGCATTGATCTCTATTAAACTTTATTTAAGAAATTAGCATCATGGACTCAGTAATAAGAAAGGAAGGGAGATGCAGAATTCAGTCAAATACCTGCTGGGATAAATCTGTATAAAGACATAGGTTAAATATGTCTTCATAGTGTTTTTTTTTTTTGAAAGCGAATTTGTGATCTTTTAAAGATTCCTGATTTGAAGTTTCCATTTTCACTTAACACATTGGTTATTGAGAACATTCTTTGTGCACAGCTCTGTGCTGGACACTGGATGAGACTGATGGGGAATAGAGAATCGGCAGTATGGTTTACAAAAAAGCATGCAACAGTTTGACAACAATGGGAAGCTACAACTATTTGTGTTAGCTTGAGGGAAACAGCAGAAATCTAGAGAGGGTAGAGCTCTAAACTTAGCACAGATTGGAGCACACTGAAGATCATCTCCTCCCCCCCAGCTCTTTCCTTCCAGGTTGATCCCAGCCTGTTGCTTACCTTACTCTAGTTCATGTCTATCCATCACTGCTATCATTTCCTCAGGGCTGCTGCTTTGATCTGTTATCTCCAGTGGAGAGTTAGATGCCCTTTCCAAGTTCCATGTTCTTATTCTTCACAAGGTAGCTGAGACCCAAGTGCCATACGTTTTCAGAAAGCAAATAATTTATATCACTATTCATTTATCCTGAAAGTAAAGAGTCATGTCCTCTCTGCAGTAGGAGTCCACCAATTGGCTGAAATAAATAAGAATGGATGGAATAGGACTTGAGATATACCTCAAGAGAATGAAGTATTGAGAATATTATTGCATACAGTGATGCATCTCCTTCAGTTGCTCTTTAGGACTAGAAGATTGAATTAAATTGAA
The DNA here is from genome assembly GCF_027580195.1 of Bos mutus. Lineage (NCBI taxonomy): Eukaryota > Metazoa > Chordata > Mammalia > Artiodactyla > Bovidae > Bos > Bos mutus. Next base: position 56,212,127 of record NC_091622.1, on the reverse strand, counting down.
ATGCTCCATAAAATTCACACAGAACTATTGAGAGATAAAAGTTCTGTTTTTCTGTGGAGAATGTTTTTAAATATTAAAAATATGTATATACTCATGACAACTTTAACTACAGTGGAATACTTCTTGACTTTTTGTTATTGTCCTTATTACAGTTGTCCTTATTTGTCCTTAAAGATTTCAATCTAACTCAGAATATTTTGGCATTCCTGACAATTCAGTTGTTTTCCAGCATTGGTAAGTATGCTGTTAGACTGGTCCACTGTTGTGTTAATAATGCATGGACTCTTGGTTTAAAAATGATTTTGTTCCAGATAATTCATCACTGCCAGTTATTTGTGTTAACTTCTACTAGTTGTGTCCATTAACAACTGGTTAATCCAGGAAAAGAGCTGGTCAAACACATAGACTCTAACTAGCTGAATTATCTGACATCAATGAGCGATTTTTTTTTTTCCTTCCATTTCTTTGCCTTGGGTTTAGGGATGTGGATATTGAAAAGAATTCATGTGTGAAATAGTTTGTCTTTTTTATAATGAGTATAAAATTGTGTTTAGAAATGAACAGGATTTAAACACCTTGCAAGGTTATTACTAAGGTAACAGAGAGCCAAAAATAAATTACAGAAAACAGACATTTCTTATTTTTTGTACTATTAATGCTTTATCATCTACTCAGAACTATCCAATATTTAAAGTGTGAGTCAGAACAAAGAATCATAGCTACCCTTCAAACATACTGAAGTGTCTATTTCTCTTCAAATGATTATCATTGGCTGAACAAGTCTCACCTTAATTTGGAGTTTACCTTTCAATTAAAACATCTTTTAAATAGTTATGATAAATTGTGAATTCTTGGAACCCACTTTCCTTGTTCATGTCTTCGAAGTAACATATCTCTAAATCAATTTGTTTTTTCAATCGTATTCCTTTTGAAAAAAAAATAGATCTTGTGCCCTTCAATAGTTCTGCATGTATGTATACATGAGTTTTGAGTTTTGATTCATTCTCATACTTCTAATTTTCCATTGTCATCTCTAAAGTAGATAGGGGTCACTTGCAAAAAATGTAGAGGGTGATACAGAAGGAAAATAAACTTCTAATAAAGGAAACTGTTCTATTTCTTTTCCCTTTTCTATATACTTGTCAGAATTTTTAATAAGTTGTCCTGTTCTCAATATGAATCAGCCAAGAATATTTGCCAAGAATGATCATGGAAAGATCAACATTTTTGTTGGAATTCAAATTATGGCCATATTGCAATTTTTGTAATTCCTAGGTCACATTTACATTTACCTAAATTGCGTAAATTAGGGTCACACAAAACCTTTGTGAATTAAGTTAACTATCACCATTTTGCATATGAGAAATCTGACTGTCAGAGAAAGCAAATCAATTTAGGTTGCTCAAATTGTCATTTCTGACTGAACGTGGATTCAACTCTTCTGACTCTATAGTTTCTTTGTTTTTGTATTTCCTTTTATTTCCTTGGGTGTATCAGAGATCTAATTAGAATATAATTGCTTTGTGTATGAAATAATTTATTGAATTAACTGAATTTCTACAAGCAGAAAGCAGCTATTCCCCCCCGCCTCCTTTGCATCCCTGTCCTGTTGATTCTCCCTGATCCATTCCTGACAATACCTTAGTAATCGCATAGTCTTCCTGTCACATTCAGATAAATTAGATCTCAATTCCAGGTATTAAAAATACTTTGCCATCAAAGTTTCTTCATTTTACTCAGTTCAAAGCTATTCCCTTCCCCATTTTCAGCTCGCCTGCAATAGAACTTCCCTGGTGGCTCAGACAGTAAAGTGTCTGCCTACAATGTGGGAGACTTGGGTTAAATCCCTGGGTTGGGAAGATCTCCTGGAGAAGGAAATGGCAGCCCATTTCAGTATTCTTGCCTGGAAAATCCCATGGATGGAGGAGCCTGGTAGGCTACAGTCATGGGGTCACAGAGTCGGACACAACTGAGCAGCTTCACTTTCTTTTTTTCCAATAGGAAGGCTGCAGCTGTAGCATAGCAGAAGAAATTTAACATAAAATAAATAGTTTCATGGCAAGCACATATTGTTAGAGATATTTCATTTATCCAAATAGAGACCCTACCCATAAAGAGCTTAAATTCAGCTTATGTGTTACAGAAATTGGAGAAAGCTAAGCAAGATAAGAGAGAACATAAGTACCAAGCATGGTGGTGGGAGAAAGTCAGGTTGCAGAAATAAATATGTTGGTCTAGTAGGCCTTGTGGAGAAATAAACATTTGATAAAATCTTGAATAATGTCAAAGAGTTGCCCATGCTAATAAATGGGTTGAAAGCACCTCTAGACAGAGGAAACAGAGAGTGGGCTTGGCACATTCAAAGGTGAGGAAGCCAGTGAAGATAAGCAGAGTGATGTGGAGAGTTGTCCTTATTTTAATATGGAGAGGTGTTCTTTTATCTTAATATTGCTTTGGCAATTTGGGATCTTGTGGTCCTATATGAATTTTAGGATTTTTTTTTTAATCTAGTTCAATGGAAAATGTTATGGGTATTTTGACAGAAAGAAAAGTGAAAGTTAAAGTGTTAGTCATTCAGTCATGTCCAACTCTTTGCCACCCCATGGACTATAGCCCACCAGGCTTCTCTGTCCATGCAGTTCTCTTGGCAAGAATACTGCAGTAGTTAACCATTCCCTTCTCCAGGGGATCTTTCCAACCCAGGGATTGAACATGGGTCTCTTTCATTGCAGGTGGACTCGTTACCATCTGAGCCATCAGGGAAGCATAAGAATACTGGAGTGGGGTGCCATTTTCTACTCCAGGGGATTTTCCTGACCCAGAGATCAAACCTGCATCTCTTGTATCTCCTGCATTATCACATGAATTCTTTACCCCTAGCAGCTTCTGGGAAGCCCTAAATAGGTTACAGAGATGGATTGTTTGGGGTAGTATGACTATTTTAACAATATTAATTCTTCCAATCCAAGAGCATGGGATATCTTTCCATTTCTTTGTGTCATCTTCAATTTACTTCATCAATATTTTATAGTTTTCAGAATACTTAACCTTTTTGGTTAAGTTTATTCCTAGGTATTTCATTCTTTTTGATGTGATTTTAAATGGAATTGTTTTTTGCTTTCTATTTCTGACACCTCATTATTAGACGGCAGAAAAGCAACAGATTTCTGTATCTAAATTTTGTATCCTGAAACATTCCTGAATTCATTTATCAGAATTAAAAGCAAAAATAAATAAATGAGACCTAATTAAACTTAAAAATTTTATAGAGCAAAGGAAGCCATCAATAAAACAAAAGGACAACCTACATAATAGGAAAAAATATTTGCAAATGGTATGACCAACAAGGGATAAATATCCAAAATATATAAACAGTTCATACAAATTAATATTAAAAAAACAAAAAAACAAAAAACAAGCCAGTCACAATTGGATAGAGAGCCTGAGCAGACATTTTTTCCAAAGAAAACATTCACTTAGCTCCAGGCCAGAATACTGAAGTGGATAGCCATTCACTTCTCCAGGGGATCTTCCCAACTCAGAGACCAAACCCAGGTCTCCCGCGTTGCACGTGGATTCTTTACCAGCTGAGCCACAAGTGAAACCCAGGAATACTGGAGTGGGTAGCCTATCCTTTCTCCAGCAGATCTTCCTGACCCATGAATCAAACCAGGGTCTCCTGCCTTGCAGGCAGAATCTTTACCAACTGAACTATCAGGAAAGCCCTTAGTTAGCTAATAGGCACATGAAAAGATGCTCAACGTCACTAATTATTACGTAAATAGAAATCTAAACTACAATGAACTATCACTTCACACTGATCAGAATGGCTATCATCAAGAAGTCTACAAATAATAAATGCTGAAGAAGATGTGTAGAAAAGGGAACCCTTGAACACTATTAGTGGGAATGTAAATTGGTGCAGCCATTATGGCAAACAGTACGGACGTTCCTCAAAAAACTAAAAATAGAAGTACTCTATGACCCCAGCAATTCCACTCCTGGGTATATAATTGGAAAAAACTAAAAATACTAATTTAAAAAGATAATGCACTCCAGTGCTTATAGAAGCAAAATTTACAATAGCCAAAATACTGAATAAAACCCCATGTCCATAACAGACAAATGGATAAAGGGATTGCATGTGTATATGTATACACGTACACACAATGAACTATTAATCAGGCATAAAAAAGAATGAAATTCTGTTATTTGCAGCAATGTGGGTCGACCCAGAGAATGTTATGCTTACTAAAGTTGAGTTCAGTCCAGTCACTCCATAGTGTTCAACTGTTTGTGACCCCATGGACTGCAGCACGGCAAACTTCCCTGTCCATCACCAATACTCGAAGTTCACTCAAACTCATGTCCATTGAGTCGGTGATGACATCCAACCATCTCATCCTCTGTCGTCCCCTTCTCCTCCTGCCTTCTATCTTTCCCAGCATCAGGGTCTTTTCCAATGAGTCGGTTCTTCGCATCAGGTGGCCAAAGTATTGGAGCTTCAGCTTCAGCATTGGCCCTTCCAATGAATAATCAGTCCTAAAGGACTGAGTTCCTTTAGGATTGACTGGTTTGATCTTGCAGTCTAAGGGACTCTCAAGAGTCTTCTCCAACACCACAGTTCAAAAGCATCAATTTTTCGGCGCTCAGCTTTCTTCACAGTCCAACTCTCACATCCATACATGACTACTGGAAAACCATAGCTTTGACTAAACGGACCTTTGCTGGCAAAGTAATGTCTATGCTTTTTAATATGCTGTCTGGGTTGGTCATAGCTTTTCTTCCAAGGAGCAAGCGTCTTTTAATTTCATGGCTGCAGTCACTTTCTGCAGTGATTTTGGAACCTCCCCCAAATAAAGTCTCTCACTGTTTCCATTGTTTCCCTATTTATTTTCCAGGAAGTGATGGAAATTAGAGAAGGACAAACACTGTATTATATCACTTACCTGTGAAAATTAAAGTGTAATACAAATGAATATATATATGTCAAAATGGATTCACAGATGTAGAAAACAAACTAGTGGTTACCAGTGGGGAGAGGAAAGGTGGAGGGGCCCATTAAGGGTACAGAATTAAGAGATACAAAGTACTATATATAAAATAGATAAGCAACAAGGATATATTGTATAACACAGGGGTTTTATCTGTTATCTCGTAATAACTTTTAATGAAGTTTAAACTGTAAAAACACTGAATCTATGTTGTATGCCCAAAACTAATATAATATTATAAATCAATCATATTTCAATTTAAAAAGTATATAAAGGGGACAGAATTTGTTAGGGAAAGCCCTCAGACTGTAGTGAGAATCTAATATCTGAAAGTCTGAGGAAAGGAGAGAGAACTGGGCAGGGATGACCTCACTGTGATTCATATTCAACATATTCTTTGCCAGACCATTGTTTCAGACCTAAGATAGCTTATAAGGAGAGTCTTGCATTCATCAGGAATAGCCAGGTCTAGCTCCCCATTATATGTACATCATTGACTGGGGACTACTTGGGAAGGATGTGGCCTCAAATACTGCAGCAGATACAGAGGTCCTGCAGCTCGAAGCTCTCAGCTAACTATACTCTGAGCACCTGGATGTCAAATTAATTTTCGAAAGGACATCTGAGCAGCACACTTTCATGTTGGCTCCAAGCCTGTAAGCCATTTTATGTTTTTTAAGGACTTATTTATTTATTTAGGGCTCTGCTGAGCTGCACGAGCTTTTCTCGAGTTGAAGTGAGCAGGGTGTACTCTTCATTGGGGTGCATGGGCTTCCCATTGTGGTGGCCTCTCTTGTTGTGGAGCGCTGGCTCTAGGGTGTGGGGGCTTCAGTAATTGTGGCACATGAGCTCAACAGTTGCAGCTCCCAGGCTCTAGAGCACAAGCTTGATGGTCTTGGCTTATGGACTTAGCTGCTCCGAGGCAAGTGGGATCTTCCTGGACCAGGAATTGAAACTGTGTCTCCTGCATTGGCAGGTGGATTCTCTAACACTGGGCTACCAGGGAAGTCCCATTTTATGGTTTTGATTTTTACTCTAATGGAAAGGGAGTCTAAGCAGAAGAATACATGGTTTGAGTTAATTTTGAACAGAATCCCAATGGCTGTGTCAAGAATAGACTGTAATGGGCAGGGAGGGTGTGAAGACAATTAGTCCTAAGAATTAATCCCCTGGACCAGGACAGTGGTGGAAGAGGTGGTCAGAAATGGTGATATTCTAGCTACTCACATAGCTACTCACTGTTATGTTCTCTTCTTTAGCACTTGCCCTTGCTCTTCTATTTTATTCCTCATCCCCAATCATTTTGTTGCCTCAGATATTATGGGGTTGAAACTAAGGAACACAAGACCCATAGAGTCAGGAAGTTTTTACTTAACTACTAGAGTTGTAATCTAGTATGATGTGCTCTGTGGGTGACCATGATCAATGCTTTTTTTCTATATTAGGAATTAAAAAATTTCTTGTTTGTTTTTCTTCTAAAATACAACTATGAGATTACTCTCACTATAGTTTTCTGCTATCTGGCTACTTATATTTTCCATTCTGCTCTTATTTTTCTGCAATCCACTCCATAATAGACTAACCTGAAGGAGACCTTTCCATGTAACTCTGAGGGGTTTACATGTGTCCCACAGAAAACATGACTACTTGTCACCGCAAACAAGATAGTGTAGCTTTCTCCCTCTGGAGTCATCTCTCTTCCTCTTTCCTTAGCCCTGATTTTATTCTTTTCATCAATGAGTCATGTGCCAGCTCTGAACTTTTGACATTTCAAAAGATAATGGCCAAAATCTTCAGGTGGTTCTTTTAGAGCATGCTCCATTTGAGGGGGTGAAGCACAAGAATGGCCCCAATTCTCCACCATTCCTGTATCCACAGTCCTTGCAACAGTATTTTTCAGGTTGATTTTATCAGAGGGTTCATTCCACTTCTATACCCTTAAATATGGACTTACTCTGGGTTGATAAAATCACTGTTGCGTGAGCCTCAAAAGACCTTGCATATTTCTACTTTCCCACTTGGCACCCCTACCATCACTACCAAGTGAATGAGAATAATTTAATATAAAAGATAAAATAGTAATGCAGCTAAATTTTTTTTTAAGTGTTGCTTTCACTTGAAATATAACTGTATTAACTGTATTAACTGAGACTCTGAGTTCTAGTTTTAAATTCTGAAAATGACTGACCTTTAGAAGTACTTAACACTTTTTCCATTATATCTTCTTTGCATTTACCAAAGTAATTATATATAAAAATTAACTTTGTCATCATAAACTTTAATATATTAAAATATGGTAAATGAAGATTGTCAGCATCCTCATCCCTATTTCTACTTGTTAACTTGTATTTTTGTAATGAATTATTTTAATTGAAGATGTTGGTTTCCTACTACTTGATCTAATATTGATGCTATAGTCTATAACAATAGAATATATCAATCTAGTTCTATGTCAATAGTCTTCAGATGATGATGCCTGCCCTCCAATCTGATAGAAGTAATTATTTTGATGATTACTCAAGTCAGTGTCAGTAAGGATAGAGAGTAAATAATGACTAGAGACATAGTTATGAATAATTGAATATTACCTGTGGATATCTCTGGATTTTAAAACATTTCTATAAGATATCTCATAAAATGATTCCTGCAACTACTGAATTAGCAACTCAAATTTAAAAATCATATAAAAACTCTTTCATTAAATAACTTGAGGTTATCCAGGTATTAATCATCCATTGTCAAGAGCAGATAAATGCAAAAGAAATAATTTTTCAGTTACAACTCTGTCACTTGCATGTCTTTATCACAGAAAAGCATGACAAGAATGACATGGTCTTTTTAAACAAAACTTTTCTCCAGTGTAATGTTGAATGCCTCTTATCATTATTTTTCCATAACAATGCATTCACATAATTGTAAGTCTTATTGCTGTAGATGTGTGACAGAACCAGTATCATCCTTGGCAGCATCTTATCATTGATTAGTCTCAGAGTTGGCTAAATGCTTCTACAAAACATAAAAGGCACAACTGTTTAAACAAAGCTTGCAAAGTTGTTCAGGGTTTTTATATATTTCTGCAAGTCTTTTTTTGGTTTGAATTCTATTAAGATACAGGTTAAAGCTCTTGTTATTTTGACAGTCTTTTAGGTTCCTATTCAGATCAACTCTCTACTTTATGTGCTGAGGCTTTGATTTACTGTGAAAATGTATGCCATTCTGGTAGCACATTGGAAAGAACATGGACTGTTGTCTCACCAAACTGAAGAGCTGCTTCTGTAGCACTTAATACTGATTCTGTTCCAGGCCCTAGTGGCAGAGCTTAATCCATCAATACTGAGTTCATTTCCTTGCTGAAAGACTCACCAGTAAGATTGGGTTGTTGATTTAATTTACCAAGAATATGTAACTCTATAATTTCCCTTACTGAAAATATCATCTGTCTCCTGAAACTTCACCCAGGAGAAAATACATTTTGAAGTCCTTCAAATATTTGAAGATAACCATCACATTTCTTTGAATCTTTTCTTTTTTAAGCTCTATTTTGCTGTTTTTTTTTTTTTTTATTCCATCCCTCTAGTATATAATGTATAACTCTAGTGGGTATAAAAAAAAAAGTCATATTCTTTATTTAATTATTTATTTTTGGCTGTGCTGAGTCTTCGTTGCGGCCAGGGCTTTTCTCTAATTGCAGTGAGCAGGGGTTACTCTCTGTTTGCTGTCTGCGAGCTTCTCATTGTGGTGGCTGCTCTTATTGCAGAGCACAGGCTCCACAGTTGTGGCCCATGGGCTTAATTGCTCTATGGCATGTGGAATCCTCCCAAATCACCTGTGGCTCCTGCACTGGCAAGTAGATTCTTTAATATTGAGCCACCAAGGAAGTCCCAAAAATGTAATATTCTTTTTTTCTAGTTTTATTTAAGTATATAGTTGGTTTGCAATGTTATGTTGATTTTTGCTCTACAGAAAAGTGACTGTCTGATGAGGCTGTCTGAGGAGGCCTTACAAATAGCTGTGAAAAGAAAAGAAATGAAAAGCAAAGGAGAAAAGGAAAGACGTACCCATTTGAATGCAGAGTTCCAAAGAATAGCAAGGAGAGATAAGAAAGCCTTCCTCAGTGATCAGTGCAAAGAAATAGTGGAAAACAATAGAATGGGAAAGACTAGAGATCACTTCAAGAAAATTAGAGATACCAAAGGAAGATTTCATGCAAAGATTGGGGCTTCCCTGGTGGCTCAGACAGTAAAGTGTCTGCCTGCAATGTGGGAGATCTGGGTTCAATCCCTGAGTTGGGAAGATCCCCTGGAAAAGGAAATGGCAAGTACTCTTGCCTGGAAAATTCCATGGACTGAGGAGCCTGGTAGGTTACAGTCCATGGAGTCACAAAGAGTCAGACATGACTGAACAACTTCACTTTTACTTTCAAGGGAACATTTTGTGCAAAGATGGGCTCAAAAAAGGACAGAAATGGTATGGACCTAACAGAAGCAGACGGTATTAAGAAGAGGTGGCAAAAATACACAGAAGAACTGTACAAAAAAGATCTTCATGATCCAGATAATCATGATGGTATGATCAATCACCTAGAGCCTGGAAATGTGAACTCAAGTGGGCCTTAGGAACAATCACTATGAATAAAGCTAGAAGAGGTGATGGCCAGTTGAGTTATTTCAAATCCTAAAAGATGATGCTGTGAAAGTGCTGCACTCAATATGCCAGCAAATTTGGAACACTCAGCAGTGGCCACAGGACTGGAAAAGGTCAGTTTTCATTCCAATCCCAAAGAAAGGTAATGCCAAAGAATGTTCAAACTACCACACAATTGCACTCATCTCAAACACACTGGTAAAATAATGCTCACAATTCTCCAAGCCAGGCTTCAGCAGTACGTGAACCATGAACTTCCAGATGTTCAAGCTGGTTTTAGAAAAGACAGAGGAACCAGAAATCAAATTACCAACATCTGCTGGATCATCGGAAAAGCAAGAGAGTTCCAGAAAAACATCTATTTCTGCTTTATTGACTATGCCAAAGCCTTTGATTGTGTGGATCACAGTAAACTGTGGAAAATTCTGAAAGAGATGGGAATACCAGACCACCTGACCTGCCTCCTGAGAAGTCTGTATGCAGGTCAAGAAGCAACAGTTAGGACTGGATATGGAACAACAGACTGGTTCCAAATAGAAAAGGGAGTACTGTATAGTACTGTATATTAGTACTATATAGTACTGTATAGTACTGTATATATATAAAAAAGCTGTATATTGTCACTCTGCTTATTTAACTTATATGCAGAGTACATCATGAGAAACGCTGGGCTGGAGGAAGCACAAGCTGGAATTAAGATTGCCAGGAGAAAGATCAACAACCTCAGATATGCAGATGACACCACCCTTATGGCAGAAAGTGAAGAGGAACTAAAGAGCCTCTTGAAGAGGAGAGTGAAAAAGTTAGCTTAAAGCTCAACACTCAGAAAACTAATATCATGACATCCGGTCCCATCACTTCATGGCAAATAGATGGGCAAAGAGTGGAAACAGTGGCAGATTTTATTTTTGGGGGCTTGAAAATCAGTGCAGGTGGTGACTGCAGCCATGAAATTAAAAGATGCTTACTCTTTGGAAGGAAAGTTATGAACAACCTAGACAGCATATTAAAAAGCAGAGACATTACTTTGCCAACAAAGGTCCATCTAGGTTTTTCCTAGACTATGGTTTTTCCAGTGGTCATATATGGATGTGAGAGTTGGACTATAATGAAAGATGATCAGTGAAGAACTGATGCTTTTAAACTGTGGTTTGGAGAAGTCTCTTGAGAGTCCCTTGGACTGCAAGGAGATCCAACCAGTCCATCCTAAAGGAGATTAGTCCTGAGTGTTCATTGGAAAGACTGATTTTGAAGCTGAAACTCCAGTATTTTGGCCACCTGATGTGAAGAACCGACTCATTTGAAAAGACCCTGATGCTGGGAAGGATTGAAGGCGGGAGGAGAAGGGGACGACAAAGGGTGAGATGTTTGGATGGCATCACCGACTCAATGGACATGAGTTTGGGTAAACTCTGGGAGTTGGTTATGGACAGGGGGCCTGGCGTGCAGCAGCAGTCCATGGGGTTGCAAAGAGTCAGACACAACTGAACGACTGAACCGAACTGAACTGAAAGTGACTCAGTTATGCATATATATAGTCTTTTTCAAATTGTTTTCCACTATAGTTAATCACAGGGTATTGAATATAGTTCCCTGTGTTATACAATAGAATCTTGTTGTCTATCCATCCAATATATAATGCTAATCCCAGACTCCCATACCTTCCCTCCCTCAATACTTTAATTCTTTAACTGCACTAAATTTTAATCACAAACTCCCCTTCTACCAATAGGCAGAAACTTTATCTCAACCAATTCATCATCCTCATCAGTTTCCCTACCTTTTGAGGGTCTTAAGTGTTACGAAGACTCCATACTGATGCTCAATAATATATTTTATTTCTGTAGGGTATGTGGTTCATGAATATTAAAGCTGCATTCTCTTTATCTCAATTGCATATGACCTTCAGTTCCCCCTGGATTTTCTGAAGCACCATCACTCTGATGGAAGAAAGTATTTCAAATTTCCATGAATCCTGCTCATAAAACATGTCCTTTATTATTCTGTCCCAAGCCCATTTGCTTAGACTGTCAAATGCATATCTTTTATCCTTGAGCCAGACAAGCAATAGGAAAATTTTGGATTCTTGCTACTTTTCTGGACTCAACCCTCAAAAAGGGGTAGAGGTCTCTATGTGGAGATCTCCCCCAACTTCTTCAGTAGCCACAACATGTCTGCTCTTTCTGTCCATCTCTGCTTCTCAGCTGTAGTTTTTTTTTTATTGTAGGATGAGCACAACATCTTGCTTTTTATTACTAAAAATCTATATTCTCTTACATCTATAAAATTATGTTTACAGAGCATCTGCTATTCTAATACTCTGATATAGCTGTAATAGAAATATCTAGGTCTAGCCTAATTTAATGAATGACTAGAATGTCCAAAGTCAATACCAGGAATTAATTTCAAGTGTTTAATCCATAGCCACATAAAGTAACATTATAGCTATTATTTTCTCCAGGCAATTATTTTCTAGTGTTTACAACAATGGACTTAGTCTTAGTTTCCCTTGAATTTCCCTGAGTCAGTTTTTCTCTTTCCTTTAAATTTTAGCTTGAACTTCTTTCCAAGATTACATATCAAAGAGTACTTCCAATTCTCCAGAAGACCTCTCAGATTCTTGCCAAGAGTCTGTCCATCATTTTACTATATCTTGGTTTATAAACCAAAATTCTGTCTCTTCATGTCATCAGTATAACCATCTGTTTCTCCCTCATGCTTTCTTCACTTTTAATGCCATGACTTTCAACTTTATCCCCCAATTTTTAGTGTCATACACAGAATATCTACATTCATTCAAATGAATCCATTCAAGTCACATCATTTTTATTCTTGTGTCTGTTACATTGGGCAGGCTTGAAAACCACTAAGATAAGACCTTTGAGACAAATAATTGAATATATAATTCTATGAACTCAGCGCTATGATTAAGTATACAAATTCTGAGGGGGTGTGTGGTGTCAAGGGAAAGAATCGTGAAGGAATCTGTAACTTAGCAAAATTTAGGAACAGATAGAAATTTTTAAGTACATTGTTTTTGTTCAGTCACTCAATCGTGTCCAACTCTTAGCAACCCCATGGACTGCAGTACACCAGGCTTCCCTGCCCTGCCGTATCTCCTGGAGTTTGCTCAAACTCACGTCCATTGAGTCAGTGATGCCATCCAACCATCTCGTCCTCATCCTCATTCAGTGAAACATGTTTGAGTTTCACTCATACTGAAGTGAGTAAATGAGTAAATACACAGTTGCTTCTAGAGAAAAATAAGTTGGCCTGTGTGAACAAAAACAAGTTTTAAACTGAAAGTTATGAAATTGAGAATCATAAATGTCTTTGTGGGCCAAACTATGATATATGTATTTATTGTGAGGATTAGAGAGTCATCTGAGGGAGAATAGTGGAATATTGAGTATCTGTTATGTGTTATCTTATGTACTTTTTACAGGCAAAATATGAAGAAAACAGTGTTCAGCAAGGTTAGGAAACTTGTCTCAAAACCAGATGCTTCATCTTTAATGTCTCTTGTGAAAATGGTCTAAATAAAATAGCAGCAAGAGGAATGGAAAGATGGGCCCTATGTCAAGAAATAGCAGTCAGTTAAATGACAAGGTAGTGTGGCTGAGTAACAGTGGAATTAAGAGAGTTAGAATAATAAATAATGGTGACAAGGGACTGATCCTAGTGACTGAGTAGGTGGACATACTCTTGAATAGGCAGGAAATTCAAGAGAATTACTGATGGAAAAGATAGATTATATTTCAGACATATTGGATGTAAACTGCTAGGGAAAATGTCCTTTTTGCTATAGGTGTTAGGCCTTGAGTTCCTGATTAAGAGACTTCTGGCAATTCTTATTTGTCATCTGTTGATGTATTGTTCTCTTCCACCTTGCTGTCCCCATACATAGGCCCTCATAATCCCTTGCAGACTTGAAGTATGTTAGGAGTTGTTAATCATTTTACCAGCCGGGCATCTTTCTCCTTTAGAAAACATATATACAAATTGTTGACACAAATATTTTAAATTTCTCCCTTATCACTCTTTGTCTCTTGCTGGGCCTGTTAACTGAGGTCTGACACTGAAAAATGCTGAAATTTTATCTTGTCTACGGAAGAGCCAATGAAAGTTAGAAAGATTACAAGGATATCTATATCTTTACTTCCATCACCACAGCACTCTTTGTTATATCAGTCCTGAGGCTCAGTCTTAATGCTAATTCAAAGATGTTAAGCATGTACTCGGTGTCCCTCCCAGGCTCTATAAAGAGTTTAGAAATTAAGTGTAAGTTTTGGCAAAGGTAGTTTTAAACTTGTGGGAAATAATTCACTTATTGTAATGAAATTTTACTTAGAAACCCTCCTTAGTTCCTGTATTACTCAATGCTCCTGTTAACAATTCTTAATCATAAAAGAGGAATGATGTTTATTTATTACTACTAACTAGAAGACAATATGTCGGAGAAGGCAATGGCACCCCACTCCAGTACTCCTGCCTGGAAAATCCCATGGATGGAGGAACCTGGAAGGCTGCAGTTCATGGGGTCACCGAGGGTCGGACACGACTGAGCGACTTCACTTTTACTTTTCACTTTCATGCATTGGAGAAGGAAATGGCAACTCACCCCAGTGTTCTTGTCTGGAGAATCCCAGGGACGGGGAAGCCTGGTGGGCTACCGTCTACGGGGTCACACAGTGTTGGACACGACTGAAATGACTTAGCAGCAGCAGCAGAAGACAATATGTAGCTTTACTTTAAGTTCCTCACAAAATTTTTTATATTGCTCTCTGTTTTCCTCCAGAGTTGTCCTTCATTAAATAATATTTAATTGCCAATATCTAGCTGCTATAGATTTCTTGTATGTTCTGAAATAAAAGAGCAGTTGTCTAAATGAGTCTTTGCTTGTCTTATAGAGTGGAAAGAAAACTTGAGGAAAACATTTTCTTGTAGCTAGTTTTTAATTAGCCCTTTATATCAATTTTTCTAATAACTAAAATTTATTGTTGTGCAATTACACAGAGATTTTAATTACAGATTGTTTATGCACTTATTCATTTAAAAATTGATAAAAATCTATAATGGAGCTATAAAAGTTAGTGATTTTTAGGAAAATCCAATTTTTACTAATAATGCAATAATATGTATACATATGAAAATCCCAGATTTTGGCAATAATTCTTTTTTAATTCGTGTATAATTAACACATAAAATTGTGTTTCTGTAAGGCATTGATTTAATATGTTTGTATATTGCAATACGATTATCACTGTAACTCTAACACCTCTATCATGTCACATATTATTATTTCTTTGTTGTTGTAAGAGCATTTAAAATCTAGTCTCTTAGCAACTTTAAATTTTATAATGTAGTATTGGTGATTATAATCATTATGCTGTTCATTAGATCTCCAGAAATTATCCATCTTCTAATTTCAACTTTGTTTTTGTTTATGCACATGCTCAACAAATTGCACTCCTTTCTGGAGATATCTGGGTATTCGGTTATGAATGATTTTAGTTTTAAGGCATTATTTCTGCCTGCCATATTTTCATCAAAAACCAATATATATTTTTCACAAACTGGGAATGCTCTGTAATGCATTACCTATTGACTGTCAACTGCAAAGAACTAAAAAGTAAAACAGATTAATGCTATTAAATATGCATCAGCAAATTATTCTTTGATAACTTCCTTTAAAATCAAAATTGCTTCAAATGACTCTGTAGAAAAGCCATTGCTCCTCTTTTGCACATGCTGTGGTCAGAGTTATTGCTCATTCCATTTTATTGCTAACACTGGCACATAGAGTCCTGAGGGTTACTGTGTGGCATTGTGCAAAAGCATCCTTTGTCATTCCTGATCAACAGCTGTAAAGAAAAATTTAAGCAAGATTTTTATACTTGGATGGTCGGGAAGACAGTGGTAGGAGAAGGAGAAATTTTGTAGTGTTTACTGTTATTAAGTGATAATTATGCCTGCTCCTGTGCTGGGAATCATAATATTGTAGTCCCATTGAGACCACAATGGGACTCAATTGCCACAGAAAGTTCAAAGGAATGATAAGTCTTTCAAAAGAAAATTCTGAATTGTTACAGAATAATATGAATTATTTCCAACCAAAATTAACTGCTTCACATAACTCCAGAAATACTAAAAAAAATGCAGATGTCAAAAATTCTACCTGGTTTATGTAACAAAGAAAGTCTACTGGAAATGTCCAGAATTTCTTGGGCCATAGACAATCTCTAAGCCTCCCTTTGATGCCAAGAGTAACAGATTTTCCCTTTCCTTGTTTCTGAGAAGTTGGATTGTTAAGAGGAGGATAAATGTAAGTTCATCTATTTTTTTTAGAATTTCAGCCAAAGCCAAGAACAATAAAATAGGTTCCAATTATTCCAGATCTCATGACAAGTTACTTAAATAGCAAAGTAGGCCAAGCTAGGATGGTGTGAGATGAGTTCTATCAGTATTGACTCATCAACCACCTGAAGGCTAAGCCAACAGAAAACTAGAGATCTATCAGAACATTCAAGAAGATAAAAATAAGAATTTTGGAGAGATGTATGCATTGTATTCCCAGCCCTTCCACATGGGGAGAGAGAAGAGAGTACCTTCCCAACACTACAAGTCTAGTGAGAGAAGCTTAGTAAAGGCTTAGCAGGTGTAGTGGATGCATGAGCATCCTGCCCAGAGCCTCTTAACTGGGCTCATATGCTCAGCCCTGGCTGAAACTGCTTGCAACCAATGTGTGCACTCCTGCTTTACATTGGGACAATTATGTTCTTTCTCTAGGGACCCTCATCAGTTCAGTTCAGTTCAGTCGCTCAGTCGTGTCCGACTCTTTGCGACCCCATGAATTGCAGCTTGCCAGGTCTCCCTGTCCATCACCAACTCCCAGAGTTCACTCAGACTCACGTCCATCGAGTCAGTGATGCCATCCAGCCATCTCATCCTTTGTCGTCCCCTTCTCCTCCTGCCCCCAATCCCTCCCAGAATGAGAGACCCTCATGGGATCAGTTAAAACCATAATTTCTTCTAAAGATTTGTTTATTTTATTTTTGGCTGGGCTGGGTCTTTGTTGCTACATGACGGCTTTCTCTAGTTGCACTCTCTAATTGCCAAGCATGGGCCTCTCATTGCCATGACTTCTCTTGTTGAGAAGCATGGGCTCTAGTGTGTAGGCTCTGTGGTTTTGGTGCACAGTTTTAGTGGCCCTGCAGTATGTGGGATCTTCCACAAGCAGGCACTGAACCTGTGTCCCCTGCATTGGCAAGCAGATTCTTAACCAGTGGGCCATGAGGGAAGCCCCTAAAGCCATGTCTTTTCTTACACTATCCTGATTCTCTCTCTCCCTTTCTTCTGAAGGACTGCTTCAAAAATTAAATGTTCTCATATCTCCATCTGAAGCTTTGCTTTAAGGAAACTGACATAAGAAAATGAATACCTTCAGCTTGTCATATATAGGGTCCGGTACCTGCTTCAGACCTAGAAAAGTCTAAATATGTGAGACTGTGGCTCATAAACCAGCTGCATCACCTCGGACAGCAGGGAAGTGAGTTATATGCAGAGCCCATAAAAGCAAACCAGCTGAAAGCTGTCTTGACTAGAACCGATGAGGCTTTTTTCCCCAAGAAATGAAGCAACAACTCACGTGTCCAGAAAGCATTAAAAGAATCAGATACACCTAGTCTCACACTGTCACTGAAGATAGTTATCCCTAAGGGACCCACAGCAAGATGCTTTATAAGAAACAAATGGGATTTAAGATCTGTTACACCCAGAGGGCAGCACTGTGAGATTATAACTCAGAGCCCTCAAATGCAGGAGACCCGGTTTCAATCGCTGGGTTGGGAAGATCCCCCTGGAGAAGGGCATGGCAACCCACTCCAGTATTCTTGCCTGGAGAATCCTATGGACAGAGGAGCCTGGTGGACTACAGTCCACGGGGTTGCAAAGAGTCAGACACAACTGAGTGATTAACACTACAAACTGAGGCAGTATTTTATGACTATTATTTCTCCATTTTCTCCTATTCCAATACCGGTGAGCCTACATTAGTAGCCACCAAGGGGAAGGAGGTAGAGTGAAGAAATTGGGGAGAAACCCTCCATAATCCTCCTTCACTGCAGGATTCTAGATCCAAGGCAGGTTTAAGCTGAGTAAATAAGAACATTTTATATTGGATAACAGCGTGAAGATTTGGTATTAGATTGGATTAGATATATTACTACTTGAGTGTTAGTGAGAAAACATGAAATCTTGAGATTCGCACAAAAGTCAAAGGGAAACAAACCCACTTAGAAGAGTTACCTTCTGCTTGCACCTGACAGATTCCAGCTTGTTCATGAAACCCATGGCTTCCCTCTGTATGTATACCAAATATCAATGAGGCTCCTCTATTCCTTGCTATCTAGTGAATTACCTTGAACCCTTGATCCTGCTACCTGGGTACATCAGAGTCTTTTCCAATATTTCTTTAGATTCCCAGCAATGTGTCTATTTTGATGGCCACATTTGTCTCTGGCAAACTGTGTTTAGCTTACATCAGCATTTACTTGGCAGCTGCTGCTGCTGCTAAGTGCTTCAGTCATGTCTGACTCCGTGTGACCCCATAGACAGCAGCCCATCAGGCTCCCCCATCCCAGGGATTCTCCAGGCAAGAATACTGGAGTGGGTTGCCATTGTATTCTCCAATGCATGAAAGTGAAAAGTGAAAGTGAAGTCACTTAGTCATGTCCAGCTCCTAGCAACCCAATGGACTGCAGCCTACCAGGCTCCTCCGTCCATGGGATTTTCCAGGCAAGAATACTGAAGTGGAGTGCCATTGCCTTCTCCATTTACTTGGCAAGTGTCTTCAATAAAGTAACTCAGTGTCAGAACAGTCCAATAGAAATTTCTATATATGCCCAGGATATGATCTCTTTCCTTTGATGAAGAGCTTAATTCCCATCTACTAACTTTCCTAGCATTTCTGGTAGCTCAAGCATGGGCAGTATAAAGTATAGGTGAGTGCACGCTCAGTTGCTCAGATGTGTCTAACTCTTTGTGACCCCCTGAACTATAGCCTACCAGGCTCCTCTGTCCATGGAAATTCTCTAGGCAACAATACTGGAGCAGGTTGCCATTTGCTCCTCCAGGGTATCTTCCTAACCTGGGACTGAACCTGTGTCTTCTGAATCCCCTGAATTGGCAGGTGGATTTCTTAGCACTACACCACTTGGGAAGACCATAAAATGTAGGTATTTCCTGTCAGTTGTGTGTGTCCATGAGCCAGCGGCACAAAGCAGCAGAGGCAGTGGAGAGCTCATTTACTTTACTACTGGTGGTAGTACCAGCCAGCTAAATGCCGAGCAGTGCGAGCATCAGTGTCCAGTGTCCTTAACTGGTGGTGACAGCCACATGCACGAGGCTGCCTTTGGTAGTCTGAGGAAGCAGTCAATGATCAACAGGTCGGATTCTGTGATGTGATTTAGCTGTGGTTCTGTATTTGATTTCCATTCCTTTCTTGCCTGTTTTCTTAGCCAGTTTCTTCAGACTTCCCAGAGATTCTGTAAATTACCAAAATATGTTTCAAGAATATCTTTTTCTATGTAAATTACCCAGAATCAATTTTGCTTCAGTTAAGTTTACTTCAGTCACTCAGTCATGTCCAACTCTTTGCTGCTGCTGCTAAGTCACTTCAGTCATGTCCGACTCTGTGTGACCCCACAGACAGCAGCCCACCAGGCTCCCCCGTCCCCAGGATTCTCCAGGCAAGAACACTGGAGTGGATTGCCATTTCCTTCTCCAATGCATGAAAGTGAAAAATGAAAGTGAAGTCGCTCAGTCGTGTCCGACCCTCAGTGACCCCATGGACTGCAGCCTTCCAGGCTCCTCCGTCCATGGGATTTTCCAGGCAGGAGTACTGGAGTGGGCTGCCATTGCCCTCTCCAAGTCCAACTCTTTGCGACCCCATAAACCACAGCATGCCAGGCCTCCCTGTCCATCACCAACTCCTGGAGTCTGCTCAAACCCATGTCCATCGAGTCAGTGATGCCATCCAACCATCTCATCCTCTGTTGTCCCCTTCTCCTCCTGCCCTCAAGCTTTCCCAATATCAGGGTCTTTTCAAATGAGTCAGCTCTTCGCATCGGGTGGCCAAAGTACTGGAGTTTCAGCTTCAACATCAGTCCTTCCAATGAACACCCAGGACTGATCTCCTTTAGGATGGACTGGATGGACCTCCTTGCAGTCCGAGGGACTCTCAGGAGTCTTCTCAAACACCACAGTTCAAAGCATCAATTCTTCGGCGCTCAGCTTTCTTTATAGTCCAACTCTCACATCCATACATGACCACTGGAAAAACCATAGCCTTGACTAGACAGACCTTTGTTGGCAAAGTAATGGCTCTGCTTTTTAAATATGCTATCTAGGTTGGTCATACTACAAATCTTAATTAAAACTACACAAATTAAAATAGAAGTTAATAATGTATTATGATCATGGAGAAGATCACGTTGCAGAATGAAAGACTGCAAACTCATTTCATTCTCTCTGGTTTATTTGTTTTTCCTTTCTCCTATCATTTAGTCTCTCACTTCCTATCTTCTTCAAGAGAATCAAATACCATATCTTCTTTTTATTAGGAAGAATTGAACTAATTGAACATCCTTCCTCAGTCCTAAAAGATGCTCACCCTTATAAATGGACCTTCAGTCAACTGAACCCATATACTTTCAAGGCAATTGAGGTTACAAAAATTATAAATAAATGAACAATAAAAGTTTGTTTATTTGAGCAATAAGATATATATATATTTCACATTTGTCTACATTTCAGATAATTATTTAAAACCCAAGTTGTATTTATTACCACTATTAACAACCTATATTAGAAGACTCTGACTAATGTGATTCAAAATTATAATGTATATAGTGATTATCATGGTATATTTAGATTTATTTCAACCAATGTTCAGACTAACCAATCTAATGACTTAAATTTAGGGGAGTAGTTTGAATATCTATAACCAAGTGTACTTGGCATGATCTTTATATGATATGATACATTGAGGCACTTATAGCCTAAGGATTACTATGAGAAATAAATGAACTATCTGATTAAAATAACATTTATTGAAAGCTTATTGTGTGCAACATGCTTTGCTAATTGCTCAACATGTATTAAGTCATTTACCGGATTTTTTTTTCTAATAATATGTATTTAATTGGTGCATTTTAAAACAATGGTTATATTGGTCATACATATTCAGTTCAGTTCAGTCGCTCAGTCGTGTCCGCCTCTTTGCGACCCCATGAATCACAGCATGCCAGGTCATACATATTAGAACCTATAAAAAATGTTAAGAACTAAAATGTACATTATACACTGTATATGTACTTTTTATACAGAAGTAGAAAGGCTTGTTATAAAAATATCAACACAAAGGATGTTTAGTATACAGAGAAGAAAGAAGTCTGCTTCAGACACTTTAGTTTGTTAATGTGAGCAAATAGCTTGGGATTTAGAACATCCTGTAAAGTAAGCAATGTTATGACTCCGATTTTATAGATGAGGAGACTAAGGCACTACATCAAGCTCTTATATCTGGAAAGTTGTAGAGCCAGTTTTCAAATCCTGGCAGTCTGGCTTAGGAGTTCTTACTTACGCCTGGGGTGCTTTTGTGCTCAGTCTCACAGTTGTGTCTGACTCTTTGCAACCCCATGGACTATAGCCCATCAGGCTCCTCTGTCCATGGAATTTTCCAGGCAAGGATAATGGAGTGAGTTGCCATTTCCCTTTCCAGGATATTGGTGCCTTAAAGTGAATGATGTTAGTACCATCCAAAAAATAGAGTAAGCCCATGAAAACAGTCAGTTTTCCTTATTCCTTTCTCCCCTTTAGCACAAAATATTATAACATCAAGTATACCATTTGGCACAAGTTATGCAATCTTAAAAGTACCACCAACTTTCTCAAGCCTAGACTATCACAATAAAAGCAATGTGACACCAGTACAGATGTTAGTAACTTCCAAGATTCTAAGCTTTAACTATTGACCCGATCTCCTTAAATCAATGCTATAGATATATAGTCGGTAGTTTCCATTTCTCTGTCATTCACTACATTTTTTAGAATATGCAAGCTCTTGTCCCACAATTACATCAGAATGTCCATAATATTTTAGCCATGTTGAGTGGGTTCTTTTCTTCCTCATCTTTGTAATATCATTTTCATTCTTGGATCTTCCTTCTAGATTAATTCTTCCTTTTGCCTTCATATAACCGTATGTTCCCAAATAATTTTGCTCATTTAGTACTCCTCTCATCTGTCTTATGTGCTTGTTTTTTTGTACTCTTTTTCATCCCCTGAACATCTTTAAAAGCTTGGCCATTGGATCCACACAGTTCTTGTTCTACACTCGCCCTTCTGCTAACTCACATCCATGGTCTCCTCTATCACTCGTGCACTATTTCCTCATCATAAATATCTTCAACACTTATTGTAATCCAGTTATGTCTATAGTAAAAATTACCCACAATACACAGGGAGGTATAGACTAGAGAACTGAACTCATTCCTATCTTCCTTCTCAGTCTATAGTCTTAACTGTCTGTCTTGTTAATTTACAATTTGACTTATAGGACATCTTCACTGGGATAATCTGCAGTCACTTTAAACTTAACAAATTTGTCCTTTTAAATATTTTTCTTATCGATTTTAATAAAATCTCTTTGTCTTTTCCTTTAAAATTCAAAATATATTTTTACACTCTCCATATTTTCTGTTTTGACAATTCTTTTAATTCTTCACTGTCCCTACATGATTTAAGAATTTGCTAACTCAAGCCTAAGGTGAAAAACAGTTATTTACTTATCCTTATACCATTATTTATTTATTCATATTACTATTAAGTGCTCTTTTTTAGTGAACTTAAATTTTAATTATTTTTATTGAGATATAATTGACATCTAACACTGTGTAGGTTTAAGGTGTATGGTGTATTGATTTGAAACATTCATATATTAAAATATGATTACCACTGTGTTAGCCTCTACCAGTTGACATAATTATCATTTCTTTTTTTGTGGTGAGACCAATTAAGATCTAGTCTTTTAGCAACTCTAAATTTTATAATATAGGACTGTTGATCATAACCACTATGCCCTGGTATCCAACTGAGCCTGAAACAGCTCAGGTTTCAATTGCGAGGGTCTACTTATACACAAATTTTTTTCCAGTAAGTATGGAAAAACCCAAACTAGCATTTTGGCCAACCCAAAATGTTTACAGCTGTGGTTTGTTCAATCTCTGGGACTAGAGTACAGTAGATTTTGTATCTGCAGCAGGTCCTGGAACCAATCACCTTTGGATACTGAGGGCTGGCTGTATGTACATCTATGAGAAAGAAGGAAATGCTTCCATTTTTGACAACATAGATAGATCTTGAGGGTATTATGCTAAGTGAGATAAGTCAAAGAAAGACAAATACTGTATAATGTAACTTATGTGTAGAATCTAAAAGAGCTGAATTCATAAAACAGAGTAAGGATCTGGTGGGGGGAAGAAATGAGGAGATGTTGTTTAAGGGTACAAACTTGCAACTAACTTTTCAAAGTTCCAGAGTGCTTGGTTATTCAAACACAACTTTCTTGATGTCACTCTTTCCCCAATAATTTATTATCTATTAGTTTGATGCCCAGCTTCACAGTTATATATCTAAATTAACTCTGTATCACAGGTATTCCCTGCTTTTTGAACATTTGTTTTACACTACTTTACTTTTACAAAAGGCCTGAATTAGTACCTGGGTTTGCTAATTGAAGGAAAACCGAAGAGAATTTTTGCTTTTATGAAAGAAAGATAGAAAGTGAAACTAATGTTTAGCGTTTTTAGTAGCTGTCAATTACAGAGGAGCACACACGTCAAGCAGTGAGAGTAGGAAATGCCAAGCTTCTTCCCCAGGAACAATTCTCAGTATCTCAGTGTCAAGCTGCCATAGTTTTGAACTGTACCTGTGAGCATCTGTGCTTTATCTCCATTTATTTTGTGCATCTGTTAGCAAGATGTGTCTTAAGGTAATTACTTCTTCATTTTATGCCATTTCAGCTTACAAACGGAGAAGGCAATGGCACCCCACTCCAGTACTCTTGCCTGGAAAATCCCATGGACAGAGGAGCCTGGTAGGCTGCAGTCCATGGGGTCGCTAAGAGTCGGACATGACTGAGTGACTTCACTTTCACTTTTCACTTTCATGCACTGGAGAAGGAAATGGCAACCCACTCCAGTGTTCTTGCCTGGAGAATCCTAGGGACGGGGAAGCCTTAGTGGGCTGCCGTCTATGGAGTCACACAGAGTCGGACACGACTGAAGAGACGCAGCAGCAGCAGCAGCAGCTTACGAATGGTTTCATAGGATCTCTACTCAGAGAGTAGGGGAAATCTGTGTTTAACCAAAGTTCTCAGGATAACTCCAACATGGATCCTCCACAAAATTAAGCCAGTTTTTTTTCCAATCCTTTTCACATCCAAGCTCCTTGTTTTTATGACTTGACTGGAGTCTAAACTTTTATCCTTGTTTATCTTTAATAAAATAATCTTTTCCTCTTCTGATAGTCTACATATCTGTTTAAAGTTGATTTTTGTTATTCTCTTTTATTCCTTTCTCATAAATATAGATTGAAACTGAGGCAAGAGTTGGAAGAACTTCCAAACTACATGACCTTAGGGATCATGTATTATGCTGCTTTATTTTATAGATAAGGAAGTGTGGTTAACAGAGTTTCTTTTAAAACCTGGATCCTCTAGAGTACACGATGTTCTCTCTTTGGCATTTATCACAGAGGATTTGGTCTCAGAAGATGCTTAGTAAGGTATGTTGCATTTATTTTTATTTATAAATGGGAAGAATGTCCTGATAAAATTTAATTTTCACTGGGAGTACTTAGGCAAACTCATTGCAAACCAGCCTCTGGGAACTTTAAAACAGCAGAGTAATTACTCATTAATCTACCTTCCAGATCTTGGTAATATAAAATTTATGACTTTGGCAAATATCTTTCAATACCACTGATACCATCTGCTTCTCTTTGCTTGTTGAGTCATTCAACATTGTACTTCCCCAGAAGGGAATATGAACCCAAGTAATGTACGAATCAGAACATATCAAGCTAAGGACTGAATGAAAAGGGAGAAACAGTTTATTAAATGAAAATTATTATTATGAATATCAATAGTAATATTATAACTTCATTTTAGCAAATTAAGTTGCAAAGCCTTGGTAAAATATAACATATCATCACTGTTCACATACTCTAGTGTTTGATTTCTAAATTGATTTTTCTGAAATGCACACTCCTAAAACGAATATTATTCAGGACCAGCACTAGATAAAGCAGACCTAACTTCTATTTGCTTGTGCTCATATAAAAGATAAGCTTTTCTGTTGACAAAATATTTGTAATTTCAGAATTATTATATCTCTTATGTCTTCCAGGATGCTCAACAGGTAAAACTGGAATATCTTCTACATGCTTTGTTATGTTGCTGTTTTACATCATAGTTTGAAATATATCTGAAATATAAATTTCTTGAGATCAGGAACTATGAGTTATTCAACTTCCTTATTTACTGTACATTATACATAGCAGATACTAACTTTTTTCTTCATCAAATTTGTGGCAAATATACAATGTGGTCATACATACACTATAATAATATGTAATAAGTAATAAAGTAATACTCAAAATTCTCCAAGCCAGGCTTCAATAATACATGAACTGTGAACTTCCAGATGTTCAAGTTGGTTTTAGAAAAGATAGAGGAACCAGAGATCAAATTGCCAACATCCATTGGATCATCGAAAAAACAAGAGAGTTCCAGAAAAACATCTATTTCTGCTTTATTGACTATGCCAAAGCCTTTGACTGTGTGGATCACAATAAACTGTGGAAAATTCTGAAAGAGATGGGAATACCAGACCACCTGACCTGTCTCTTGAGAAACCTATATACAGGTTAGGAAGCAACAGTTAGAACTGGACATGGAACAACAGACTGGTTCCAAATAGGAAAAGGAGTACGTTAAGGCTGTATATTGTCACCCTGCTTATTTAACTTATATGCAAAATACATCATGAGAAACGCTGGGCTGGAGGAAGCACAAGCTGGAATCAAGATTGCTGGGAGAAAGATCAATAACCTCAGATATGCAGATGACACCACCCTTATGGCAGAAAGTGAAGAAGAACTAAAGAGCCTCTTGATGAAAGTGAAAGAGGAGAGTGAAAAAGTTGGCTTAAAGCTCAATATTCAGAAAATGAAGATCATGGCATCCGGTCCCATCACTTCATGGGAAATAGATGGGGAAACAGTGGAAACAGTGGCTGACTTTATTTTTCTGGCCTCCAAAATCACTGCAGATGGTGATTGCAGCCATGAAATTAAAAGACACTTACTCTTTGAAAAGAAAGTTATGACCAACCTAGACAGCATATTAAAAAGCAGAGACATTACTTTGCCAACAAAGGTTCGTCTAGTCAAGACTATGGTTTTTCCAGTGGTCATGTATAGATGTGACATTTGGACTATAAAGAAAGCTGAGCACCGAAGAATTGATGCTTTTGGACTGTGGTGTTGGAGAAGACTCTTGAGAGTCCCTTGGACTGCAAGGAGGTCCATCCAGTCCATCCTGAAGGAGATCAGTCCTGGGTGTTCATTGGACGGACTGATATTGAAGCTGAAACTCCAATACTTTGGCCACCAGTTGCAGAGAGCTGACTCATCTGAAAAGCATCCCTGATGCTGGGAACGATTGAGGGCAGGAGGAGAAGGGGAGGATAGAGGATGAGATGGTTGGATGGCATCACCGACACAATGGACATGGGTTTGGGTGGACTCCAGGAGTTGGTGATGGACAAGGAGGCTTGGCGTGCTGCAGTTCATGGGGTTGCAGAGTCGGACAGGACTGAGCGATGGAACTGAACTGAAGCCTAAAACTGGAAACTTTCCCCTAAATTTCTTATGTTAAATCTTATGCAGTCTAGATAGAACATGTCTGACTCATATGGTTTTCTTTTCATATAAATCCAAGGTTAAAAATTTAAATATCTATAGAGAATATGTATACAAATGAATGAAATAGCTGGTATAATGATTCTAATATTTCAGTAGTATAATTTTTATTTGTTTATATTACAACAGAAACTTAGCCTTGATGTAGATGAGACAATGAGAAGTAGACAGGACCTTAGGGGAAGTGGAGAGTATGTGACTTTTTGTTGAAAAAGGATGGCAGTTACTCTCCTTGCATAGATGGTTGCCATGCAGGAAGATGGGCTTAGGGTAGCAAGATAGTCCAATTTTTCAAGAAACTAAGATCTTGATATGATATTAATATATTATTTTATTTGGGGAACATTTTGATAGCTGTCCATTAAATTCTATATTCTATGATATGCACACTTGCCAGACTAATAATTTCTTTGGGAGATCAAAGATGAGAAATAATTATATATTCTTTTTTTATTAGTTCATTAATTAATTCAGCAAATATCTACTGAATATCAATTAAGTGTCAGACAACCATGGTGGGATCTGGAAATAAAATGGCAAACAAATCCAGACTGGGGTTCTGCTCTCCTGACACTTTCAGTTGAATAAAGGGTATAGGCAGTAATAAAATAACCATGTATAAATTGTGCCAGTACCACTGTGAGAAGTACTGGGACAGGGCATGTAAAACAGTGAGGAGCTCTTGCTCAGTTCCTCAGACCTTAATATAGGGAAGAAATCATATAAGTACCTCTTTTATGCCAGCCAGCTTCTAGGGAAAAGTAAGATAAATAATTTACCTCCTTTTTGGAGTTTTAAAGAACCCTCTTTATATGGAGTTTTATATAACTTTTTTCAGGGATCACAAGAATCAGTGGATATGTAGGGTGAATTTGGGTTATCCAGAGGACGTTTTTTCTCTTGTCTTTTCTGCTGCAAACGGGGCTCTTAACATTCTCTACTTGCTGAGGAAAAGTTGCTTCCTATCTCTCCTAACTCTTTAATGCTCCAGCTCTACATAAGAATTTTCTGGATCTGCCTCAGGAGAAAAAGGAAGTCTTTATAAACACATTCAGAGATTATGAGAGTAAATCAAATACATACAGGATCTAGACTTCAGCACTAAATGACTAACCTATCAGGAGAATCTCCCAATGGCATTCTCCTTGGATTGAGTGACAGTTACCTTCTCTGTAGGAATTCCTTTTCATCTCTGATCCAATCCACTATAAACATAAATGTTGGAATACCTAATTTCTTTTATTGTGCTCTTAATGTATATTGGATATTGTTCTAAATGTCTCATAGGTGTTAGTTGATTTAATCCTCAAAAGACTTTTGAAAATAGATTCTACTGTTATTTCCATTACAGATTAACAAACTAAGCATGAAAGAACTTTAGCAATTTAGTGAGATCAGATAGCTATTACATACTCAGCCTGGATTTGAACTTAGGCTTTTGACTCATAATGTGTGGCAATGCTACTACTTTACTGCTCAGTATTACTTAACCCATCTTTTTATGTTTTTCCTGAAATTAAGTTTGATCTCTACCTACACTTGATCATACCCCCTGCTACCCAGAACACTAAAAGCAACTAGTTGATGTTTTACCAAGTAGTTTGAGGCCTCAGAGATTTAATTTTTATTTGGTAATGATATTAGGCAAAGAAGAATTATTAGAGTTACATTAAAAATTGATGTTGCTCAGAAAGCTTTAAGATGTGTTTAAAATTCTAAACATACCTAGTATCTCAAATAATAGAGTTGTCTAGAACTGTAGTGATAGGATCACACAAAATACTTAGGTCCCACAGATTTGAGCTCTGATGCAATAATAACCATTTTAGTTGTGTTGGAGCCAAAAAAAAAAAAAAAAAGAAGAAGAAGAAGAAAGAAAAGGAAGGAAGTCAATCGAATAATACTATAGAAAAGTAATCCAAGTTTGGAAAGAGATCAGAAAACTAGTTGGTTGTTCCCAGGGAATTGGGGTCTCCTCCTTACCCACATAACGTATACAGAAGAGACAGAGATTTAAAATAGGACACTTAAACATGCTAAAAGAATAGAGATTGGCTGATAGAGATTCTGTCCCCCAAGGCTCCCGAGAACTGCTTCTTTGTATTGATTCATGTTCCAGTCCTTGCTCTCCCAGGTTTTTCGGATCCAGTTGAGGCAGACAAATAATCCTTTTAGATGTCTTAATGAAAGGTTGTTGTTGAATCACGCGAATACACCGGGATTTTTGGCCCCTGGAGGAGAAGAATTCAATCCGGGGCCAGAGACGAGGCTTGATCGCTCAGAGCTTTTGTGTAATAAAGTTTTATTAAAGTATAAAGGAGATAGAGAAAGCTTCTGACATAGGCATCAGAAGGGGGCAGAAAGAGTACCCCCCTGCTAGTCTTCAGCTGGATGTTATATAGTCACTAGCAGTCTGTTAATGAAAGAAAGGAATGTCTTAAAATTCAAAATGGCACCAGGCCCCTCACCCATAAGATGCATTTTGGGATAATCTTGGTACCAAATGGTTTATCCTGGGCCATAAAATGATTAACTTGAATCTTGAAGAAGGGCAGACCACCATACAAATAGTTTCATTTACATAGATTAGGGCAACAATATCTGAGTATAACATACTGGTTTGTCAAGTAGGTTCTGGGCCAAGAGGCGGACCGACTTGGAGACAGAGTTTGGGGTAAAGGCATAGTACATTAGCGTAGCTTAAGACAAACATTTCCGTAAGAAAAAGGCATTGGTTATCTCTAGGCTCAAGAATAGCTAACTTCAGGCGAAATCAGGTGTCATTATGGCAACACAGTATTTTAAGAGAAACCTCCCTTTAAATTTGTATAGAGAAGGAAAAAATATTGCTAGTTTGTTTCCTCCTGCCGCTTAAGAGAGATAAAAAGTTTGACACTTGCAGGCTATTTCCTCCATTTGGAGACCCCTGGCCTTCCTGCCTGTTACCCTCTCATTAACAGGTATCTGTGAGGGGAATCTCCAGGTGAATTTTTATGCCTCTGTTTCAACTTATGTGGATAACATCAACAGCTTAGCCCCTATGGCAGAATAAGATAAGCTTGAGTCTAGAAGTCAAAGGATCCAGCTCTCACTTATTTATTCTCCAGTAGAATGCACTATACAACTACCTTCTTTACAGGTCTATGGTGATGGGCTTCCCTGGTGGCTCAGTGGTAAAGAATCCACCTGCAACACAGGAGATGTGGATTTGATCCCTGGGTGGGGAAGATCCCCTGGAGGAGGGCATGGGAACTAGTTCCAGTATTCTTGTCTAGAGAATTGCGTGGACTATACACTTCATAGGGTCATCAAGGGTTGGACACATTTGAAATGACTTAGCATGCACACACACATGGTGATAAGTAAATGAGATAATATTTGTAAAAAGTGATTTGACCTTATTTATCTTTGTCATTAAGAGATTGAATCTTTTACCATTTATTCACCTTAACCAAAATATCTTGGGAATCCAAATGAAATGCATGGGGAGACTCATTGCTGTTGTTCTTCAGTCGCTCAGTCGTATCTGACTCTTTGGAACCCCATGGACAGCAGTACACCAGACTTCCCTGTCCTCCACCACCTTCTGGAGTTTGCTCAAACTCATATCTATTGAGTCATGAACAGTATGAAAAGGGAAGCTCATACTTGATTTTAAATGAAGATTTCTAATGTCAGTTTTTAGATTATGTATGCCAAATGTACCAAAAAGCATTTCATTTTTGGCAGAGACCTAGGACATTGTATTTAGATTAAAATATACTTTAAACTACAGCTCTTCCATTTCCTGTGTGTCCTTAGGCAACTGATGGACAAAGATAAAAACAATACCAACCAGGTGAATTTTTATTCCTCTCTCTCAGCTTGAGTGCATAGCATCAACAGCTTAGCCCCTATAGAAGAATAAGATAAGCGTAAGTCTAGAAGCCTAAGGGTCCAGCTCTCACTTATTTATTCCCCAGTAGAGTGTACCTAAGCCAAAGAGTCTACAGGACTGAGCGACTGAATAACAGCAGTGAGTTTCCCCATACATTTCATTTGGGTTCCCAAGATATTTTCGTTAAAGTAAATAAATGGTAAAAGATTCAATCTCTTAATGACAAAGATAAATAAGGTCAAACCACTCTTTACAAATATTAGCTCATTTACTTATTACCAACAATACCAACCTCTTAAGGATAGCTGAAGAATCAAATATAATAAGGCTGTAAAGTACTTGGCACAGGGTCTTCCTTGGTGGTCCAGTGGTTAAGACTCTGTTCTTCCAGTGCAAGGGGCACGGATTTTGATCCCTGGTCAGAGAACTAAGATATCCCTTATGCCATGTGGTGCAACCAAAAAATTAATTAAGTAAAGTGTTAGCAATTCTCTGATGGTCCAGTTGTTAGGACTCTGCGTTTTCACTGCTGTGGACCTAGGTCAAAAAATAATGTCTATAAATGTGGTTCATTCAGTAAATGTAAGATGTCATTGTTATTATTCATAAAAGTTGTGTTCCCTTGGCTTGGGTACTATAATCTTTTGTAGCAGAAGTCTCATTTTTGCTAAGATATTTTTGATAAGATATTTTGATGAGTGGAAGACAGAAGCCACAGGGTATGTAAGGAATAGGGCTCAGGCTCCAGGGGATAAGAGCCCTTTAGCAAAATATAGTAATCTGTGATGTTAAAGAAGGAAAACAAAGATGAGACAGAGATAGAGAAGCGGACCAGCCAAATTGGTAGAATGTTAAATATTTTGCAATGTGACTTATAGCCCTTTTTATTTTGTGTTGATTAACAACAGTTTCAGGTATTCAGCAAAGTGATTCAGTTATATGTGTATCTATTTCTTTTTCAAAATTTTTCCCATTTAGATCATTGCATAACATTGAGCAAATTCCCTGTGCTATAGAGTAGATCCTTGCTGGGTATCCATTTTAAATGCAGTAGTGTGTATGTGTGTGTATGCTCAGTCGTGTCTGACTCTTTGTGACCCCTTGGACTGTATAGCGTGCCAGGCTCCTCTGTCCATGCGATTTTCCAGGCAAGAATACTGCAGTGGTTTGCCATTTCCTATATGGGGATCTTCCTGACCTAGGAATTGAACCTGTGTCTCTTGTGTCTCCTGCATTGGCAGGTGGATTCTTTACAACTGAGCCACCTGGAGGGTGTATGTGACTTATCCCTTTTAATCTCCAAATCAGCAATCAACTCTCCATTGCTTATTGATGATTTGTTTTTGTGGCTATATGTGTGTGAGTACATTGTGTGTGTGCCTTGTGTTCAATCTCTAGAGGATATGAGACTAAAAATGATTGAAAAGGGTACAGCTGCCATCTGTGTGTTACGTCCTCAGTGTTGATTCCTGTTTCTTTTGACAGGAATGGTACAATTCTAGCACTGGGTGAGGAAATTGGTGGTGAGAGCCTTGGCTACCAATTCTAGCTCATAATAGAGCATTGGTATTCCAATTTAATTATCTTCAGGATTTTCATATGTAAAACACCAGTAATTATAGTTAGCAGATGCTCACAATACCTACTGGGATTGCCCATCAAAATATCAATGGTTACATAACAATGTAACAGACATGCCACATCTAACAACAACCAGGTCATGAAAGGAAATGGATAACTCCCTGGCATTTGGTACAGGGTCTCTAAAAGTGATAATAATAAGTATACACATCTTTTTAAATCATTTTTTCATGAAGAAAGCTACCATATGTTTTCTGGTACTCTCTCCACAAAAATATAAAACAAAGCAAAGCAAAGTTTTACCTTATTTCCTACTTTTTGTATATTTTCCCCTTCTTTTCACATCTGCTCTCTAACCTGCCAGTCTTCTCTGTCTCCACTTTACTTCTTTCTTCCTAGCAAATTATTTCAACTTCTATCCATTTTAGATAAAATCATCAGTAATAAATTTGCTTTGCTCCTGTGGCATCCATTGACTGAAAATCTGGTAGGTTAAAAGCCCTTGAGTGATACAAAGATGACTCAGACTTTGATGCATCTTTTATTTTATTTTATTTTGATGCATCTTTTAAAGTAGACCTGTTGTTTATTTCCGATAGCCTTTTCTCCTTGAGGAAATCACTGTTTAGGATGCAGAGTTGGCCTATGACCATGGTTAGAGCCAAGGATACGCATGTGAACCAAGCAAGGTCAGACAGTCTTTTTCAGTGATTCACATGGAAAGAAAAATAAAGACACTTTTTCTTCTGTGATTGTTAAACTAAGATAATATGAACCCAGAGTTACCTACAGCCCTCTTGCCTGCCAAGTCGACTTCATGCAAAATGAATTCAAATGGAGAATTACATTGTTAAAGTGCCCTCTCCTAGGATTCCCAGGGATATTTGGCAATAAACTCCTTTTTAGCTTAAGCTAGTTTGAGTTGACTTTCTGTCAGTGGCAATCCAAAGTGTCCTAATGAACATAGCCTTCCAGAGTTTACAGTCTAATAACAGAATACAGCTGGAGTGGCAAATTGTCTTGAAGTGACCAAATTGAACAGTGTAATAGTCCCAGTTGTAACTGAAAACAATAGCAGTATTGTAATGATATATTACCTATTGCCCCAGCCCTGTTTCACTTGATTCCTAGGATCTAAACTTTCAAACCTCCAGTTTTAGTGCTCTGGATAAATGCGTGAGGTCAGGAGAATGAAGGTGAAGCCCTCTTTTCAGCATCTCACCTACCCCATGGTCTCTGATAGACTCCCTCAACTACTATAAATAGGCATATTACCCAGGTGAAAAATTAGAAAAGTAACTAAAACCTTATGATAACTATACAAATGGAAAACCAACCCGCAACAATTCTTTCCAACTGGATTTCCACCCCCAAACTCTGCCTATTTATTTCTGGAGGTATACCATTATCTGCATCAACTAGGAACTAGTTTTGTTCTAGAATCTTAACACCTGTTAAGACCTGTCTTTGGATTTTTACTTGCAATGTGGACATATGATAGCAAATTGTGAAAAAGCTTCTTTTTATATCCCTCAGTGTTGATAAAAATTAATCAGTTGATCTAAGAAAGAAATGGAAAATTTTACTTAAGCCAAATTGAAGATTGTAACCTGGGAACAGCATCTCAGAGGCCTCCCAAAACTTTTCCACCCATTAGAAGTCAAAGCACAGTTATATAATTTTTTCGAGACAGAGAGATGTACATTAAATGATGTATTATTGGCAATTTAAATAATCCAGGTCTGCAAGTACAAAGTGATGGGTTATCCTGATACCTTACAAGGTCAAATGAAAGTGAAAGTCGCTCAGTTGTGTCCAGCTCTTTGGGACCCCATGGACTATATAGTCCATGGAATTCTCCAGGCCAGAATACTGGAGTGGGTAGCTGTTCCCTTCTCCGGGGGATCTTCCCAACCCAGGGATCCAATCCAGGTCTCCTATATTGTGGGCAGATTCTTTACCAGCTGAGCCACAAGGGAAGCCCAAGAATACTAGAGTGGGT
This sequence comes from Bos mutus, assembly GCF_027580195.1. Classification (NCBI taxonomy): domain Eukaryota; kingdom Metazoa; phylum Chordata; class Mammalia; order Artiodactyla; family Bovidae; genus Bos; species Bos mutus. Next base: position 56,177,983 of record NC_091622.1, on the reverse strand, counting down.
AGCCTATTCCTTTTCCAGTGGATCTTTCTGACCCAGGAATCGAACTGAGGTTTCCTTCATTGCAAGTGGATTCTTTACCAATTGAGCTATCAGGGAAGTGCATTAGAACTCTTTTAAGAACTCATCTTACTGGTGCTAGGAGAATGTTACTCTGTGGTTGAGCAAGTACATCTGCCTATGGAGGAAGTCTGGGCAGTGTACAATACAGATATGCAACACACAGTATGGGATGAGAGGTGGCCAAAGGGCAGAGACATTTTTTGTGTTTACATTTTTCTTGCCTTACCATAAAATATTAATTTTATTTCACACCATCTTTAGTATCCTTCCTTCAGAATTGTCTTTTTAAACTATAAGTGGCAAAGAGTTCTCTTTCAAATTCTGTTTTAGAGTGTTGATAATAATAAAGGTCAAATAATAAAGTCTTTTGTCAAACCCAAGTTCCTCTGCCTGAAGTACAATGAAGGCAAACAAATTGAAATATCAGAGTTTGGAGCAGAGAAAGGTTTATTACAAGGCTACACAAGGAAAATTGGTGGCTCAAGCTCAAAGACCTGAACTCCCAAATAGCTTTCAGGGAAAGGTTTTTACTGGCAAAATTTAGGGTGAGGGCTACAGTATGTGTGACTTTCTTCTGTTTGGCTGGTGGTGAGGTAACAGGGTGGTGTTCCAGGAATCTTGTGTTCAGACTGAATTTATCATCCTCCACCAGGGTGGGGGCCACAATTCCTGAAAAATAACCCGAAGATATACTATTATGTGTATTCCTTAAGGAGAAACCAGGACCCTGCTCCATCTCTGCACTGTTATTTATTGACTGCTTGTTCTTTGTTTCTGTGTTCTCTCATTTCCCTAATTGGTAATGGTTTGAATCTGCCCCTTGAAACTTAGAGAAAGTCTAGGAGGCTGAAGCCTTTTACAAAAAAGAAATGCGGGACTTGGAAAGGATTTATGTGGGGGTGGTAAACAGAGTCCTGCTCAATTTCACTTTGATAAATACAGAGTACTAAAAACACCTTATTGATAAAAATGGACAAATTACAATATTCATTCTTCCTAAGAGTTGAGCTTTCAGTCTGCTACATATCATCTCACATAGCATTGTAATGGTTAGAAATGAACTCTACAGATAGTAAAACAAACTGCAAAGCCTCTATAATTAAAACAGTATGTACTTGTATAAGAATGGACAGACTGGAAATAGGACAGAAAGTATGCAAATTAACCCAATTGCATTCAGAATACTAGGATGTCAGAAAGATGGAGTATCAAATCACTAGGAAAAGGTGGGCTTTTAAAAATAAATTATGTTGGGAAAATTGTAGTGTTATTTAGAAAAGATAAAATTAAATATGCTATATCTCAATTAAAAAAAGAAAAAAGTTCAAAGATATCTAATTGTAAAAAAGTATATAGAAGAGAATTAAACACTGAAAAAAAAAAAAGTCATTCATGCCAGTTACCTGAATGTGGTGACATACAGGGCATGAGGGGGCAGTGTGAGAAGACAGAAAAGAAAATGCCACATTCCACTGCTCGTGCACCATTCCCCAAACCCTAGGGCCCATAAGAATTATGCTCAATTTACTCTGCTGGTGCTCTCTAACTGAAATAAATAGAACAACAAAGCCTAAAAGATGCTACATCTGTTTGCAACATGGTTTGATAAATATTTGAAGCCCTCTGTTGAAACGTACTGCTCAGAAAAAAAATTGTTGTTTTTCAGTTGCTCAGTTGTGTCTGACTCTGCGACCCCATGGACTGCAGCACATCAGGCTTCCCTGTCCTTCACCAACTCCCGGAGTTTGCTCAAACTAGTGTTCATTGAGTAGGTGATGCCATGCAACCATCTCATCCTCTGTCATCCCTTTCCCTCCTGCCTTCAATTTTCCCCAGCATCAGGGTCTTTTCCCAATGAGTCAGCTCTTTGCATCAGGTGGCCAAAGTACTGGAGTTTCAGCATCAGTCCATCCAATGAATATCCAGGGTTGATTTCCTTTAGGATTGACTGGTTTGATCTCCTTGCAGTCCAAGGGACTCTCAAGACTCTTCTCCATCATCATAGTTTGGAAGCATCAATTCTTCAGTGCTCTGCTTTCTTTATGGTCCAACTCTCCCATCCATCCATAACTACTAGAAAAACCATAGCTTTGACTATGCAGACTTCTGTCAGCAAAGTGGTATCTCTGCTTTTTAATACACTATGTTTGTCATAGCTTTTCTTCTAAGGAGCAAGTGTCTTTTTTTTCATGGCTGGTCACCATCTGCAGTGATTTTTGAGCCCCAGAAAATAAAGTCTGTCACTGTTTCCATTGTTTCCCCATCTATTTGTCATCAGAAAAAAATGATTCCTTCCAAAATGTGACTGCTCACTGACAATGCACCTGGTCACCCAAGTGCTCTGGTGGCGATGTTCAATAAGATTAATGTTTTTCATGCCTCATCACCCAACAGCCGCTCTGCAGGCCATGGATCAAGAAATCACTTTGATTTTTCAAGTCTTATTATTTAAGAATACATTTCATAAGGCTATAGTTGTCACTATAGATAGTGATTCCTCAGATGGAACTGGGCACATTCAATTGAAAAGCCTCTGAAAAAGATCCACCATTCTAGATGCCATTAAGAGCATTCATAATTCACAGAAAGAGGTTAACATTTATCAAGAGTTTGGTAGAAGTTGATCCCAATCCTCAGGGATAGCTTTAGGGATTCAAGACTTCAGTGGAGGAAGTAACTGCAGATGTGGTAGGCATAGCAAGAGACCTGGATTTAGAAGTAGAGCCTGGGATGTGACTGTGTTGCTGCAGTCCAACGACCAAACTTTAATGATTCAGTCATTAAGTACTTTCAGTAGAGATTGATAAATATATTGAGCTTGAGAAGACACCAGCTTTGGAGTTACCAAACTTTCATATCTTGTGCAACCACTTCAGTCATCTGAGTCTCAGTTTCTTCATGTGTAAAATTTGTTACCACTAATAATACCTAACAGGGATATAGAAATTGCTTTGGAATGCTGTTAGCATAGTCTGTGATAATGTATTTTGGTAATAACTTTCTCAGAATTGTTGAAAGGACAGAAAGAAAGAAATTAATGTATATTGAGTGTTTCCTAGGAGCCAGGCATTTCTAGGCCTTTAAACTATATTTGTTGTTCAGTCACTCAGTCTTGTCTGACTCTGCGATTCCATGGACTGCAGCATGCCAGGCTTATGTGTCCTTCACTACTTCCCGGGGGTTGCTTAAACTCATGTGCATTGAGTCGGTGATGCCATCGTACCATCTCATCCTCTGTCATCCCCTCCCACCCCCCGCCCCCCGTCCCCCACCCCCACCCCAGCCTTCAACCTTTCTGAACATGAGGTCTTTTCCAATGAGCCAGTTCTTTGCATTCAAGTGACCACAGTATTGAGGCTATGAATTCACATTTAATCTTTACAAGACAGTTGAAAATTCTTTGTATGTCTCCACTTTATAGTTAAGGAAATGGAGAATAAAATAACCCAAATACATATTCTAAAACTCCAAAACTTTTATTTCAGGTATTAGGATCTTAAAGCCTTCTGTTTTCTACAACTCTATACTGATAACTAGATGAAGAAAGAGCTATAAATGTACTTTCTAATCTTTAAATTATTTATATTAATATATCATAATTAAAGTAGAAAAAGCAAATATATAAAAGTGTTAGAAAAAAAAGTATTCTTAAACTCAAGATATTGATGTAGTAGCAAATGCAATTGGAGTTGAGTGAGTGGAATCAGAGTCGGAGAAGGCCATGGCACTCCATTCCAGTACTCTTGCCTGGAAACTCTCATGGACAGAGGAGCCTGGTAGGCTGCAGTCCATGGGGTCGCTAAGAGTCGGACATGACTGAGTGACTTCACTTTCACTTTTCACTTTCATGCATTGGAGAAGGAAATGGCAACCCACTCCAGTGTTCTTGCATGGAGAATCCCAAGGACAGCGGAGCCTAGTGGGCTGCCATCTATGGGGTCGCACAGAGTCGGACATGACTGAAGTGACTTAGCAGCAACAGCAGCAGCAGAATCAGAGTAATGAATGGCATGGGATGGATTGCAGAAAGCTCCATTGGAAGGATGGGACTTGAGTAGGCCTTGAACAGAGAGCATTTTGATGAATGGTAATAAGTAAAGAGGGCATTCCAGTCAAGGAGAATGCCATGATTAAAGGCACACAGGAAGGTGCATGTACTGCAATGAATAGGACATCTGCAAAAACTCAAGTAGATAAGACAACTAGGCCACGTCCCAGAGAGAATAACATTTTTTTGACATTATTCCTTAAATCCAGATGATCTTTCTTTGTAACTTAGAACCATAATGCACATGAATCACCAGTAAGATTTTGCTGGACCCCTCTGTACTGGAAGTAATTTCCTTAATGAATATTGATTACTTGGTCCGGCAAGCTTTATGGAGATAAGTGTATGCAGCCACAATAAAGGACATTTCAGTTCAGTTCAGTCACTAGTCATGCCCTACGCTTTGCAACTCCATGGACTGCAGCATGCCAGGCTTCCATGTCCATCATCAACTCCTGGAGCTTACTCAAACTCATGTCCACTGAGTCAATGATGCCATCCAAACATCTCATCTCCTATCATCCCCTTCTACTCCCACCTTCAATCTTTCCCAGCATCAGGATCTCTTCCAGTGAGTTAGTTCTTCATATCAGGTGGCTAAAATATTGGAGTTTCAGCTTCAGCATCAGTCCTTCAAATGAATATTCAAGACTGATTTCCTTTAGGATAGACTGGTTGGATCTCCTTGTAGTCCAAGGGACTCTCAAGAGTCTTCTCCAACATCACAGTTCAAAAGCATCAATTCTTCAGCACTCAGCATTCTTTATAGTCCAACTCTCACATTCATACATGACTATGGGAAAAATCACAGCTTTGACTAGATGGACCTTTGTTGCAAAGTCACGTCTCTGCTTTTTAATATGCTGTCTAGTTTTGTAAAGCTTTGCTTCCAAGGAGCAAGCGTCTTTTACTTTCATGGCTGCAGTCACCAACTGCAGTGATTTTGGAGCCCCCCAAAATAAAGTCTGCCACTGTTTCCACTGTTTCCCCATCTATTTGCCATGAAGTGATGGGACCGGATGCCATGATCTTAGTTTTCTGAATGTTGAGTTTTAAATCAACTTTTTCAGTCTTCTCTTTCACTTTCATCAAGAGGCTTTTTAGTTCTTCACTTTCTGCCATAAGGGTGGTGTCATCTGCATATCTGAAGTTACTGATATTTCTCCCAGCAATCTTGATTCCAGCTTGTGCTCCATCCAGCCCTGCATTTCACATGATGTACTCTGCATATAAGTCAAATAAGCAGGGTGACAATATTCAGCCTTGATGTACTCCTTTCCTGATTTGGAACCAGTCTGTTGTTCCATGTCCAGTTCTAACTGTTGCTTCTTGAACTGCATACAGATTTCTCAGAAGGCAGGTCAGGTTGTCTGGTATTCCTATCTCTTTCAGAATTTACCATAGATTGTTGTGATCTAAACAGTTAAAGGCTTTGGTGTAGTCAATAAATCAGAAATAGATGTTTTTTTTTGGAACTCTCTTGCTTTTTCAATGATCCAGCAGATTTTGGCAATTGGATCTCTGGTTCCTGTCCCTTTTCTAAATCCAACTTGAATGTCTGGAAGTTCATGGTTCATGTACTTTTAAAGCCTGGCTTGGATTTTGAGCATTACTTTGCTAGCGTGTGAGATGAATGCAATTGTGCAGTAGTTTGAACATTATTTGGCATTGCCTTTCTTTGGGATTGGAATGAAAATTGACCTTTTCCAGTCCTGTGGCCACTGCTGAGTTTTCAAATTTGCTGGCATATTGAGTGCAGCACTTTCACAGCATCATCTTTTTAAATAGCTCATCTGGAATTCCATCACCTCCACTAGCTTTGTTCATCGTGATGCTTCCTAAGGCCCACTTGAGTTTGTATTCCAGAATGTCTGGCTCTAGGTGAGTGATCACACCTTGTGGTTAATTGGGTCATGAAGATCTTTTTTGTACAGTTCTTCTGTGTATTCTGCCACCTCTTCTTAATACCTTCTGCTTCTGTTAGGTCCATACCATATACTTTATTGTGCCCATCTTTGCATGAAATGTTCCCTTGATATATCTAATTTTATTGAAGATATCTCTAGTCTTTCCCATTCTATTATTTTCCTGTATTTCTTTGCACTGATCACTGAGCAAGGCTTTCTTATCTCCCCTTGCTATTCTTTGGAACTCTGCATTCAAACGGGTATATCTTTCCTTTTCTCCTTTGCCTTTAGCTTCTCTTCTTTTCTCAGCTATTTGTAAGGCCTCCTCTAACAGCGATTTAGTCTTTTTGCATGTCTTTTTCTTGGGGATGGTCTTGATCACTGCCTCCTCTATAATGTCACCAACTTCTGTCCATAGTTCTTCAGGCACTCTATCTATCAGATCTAATCCCTTGAATCTATTTGTCACTTCCACTATATAATTGTAAGGGATTTGATTTAGGTCATATTGAATGGTCTAGTGGTTTTTCCCTACTTTCTTCAAATTAAGTCTGAATTTGGCAATGAGTTCATGATCTGAGCCATGGTCATCTCCCGGTCTTGTTTTTGCTGACTGTATAGAGCTTCTCCATCTTCGGCTGCAAAAAATATAGTCAGTCTGATTTTGGTATTGACCATCTGGTGATGTCCACGTGTAGAGACTTCTCTTGTGTTGTTGGAAGAAGGTGTTTGCTATGACAAACACCCTCTTCCAAAAGCTGTAGAATCTGACCTTTAATAAAGTATTCTTTATTAGTGAGATAAAGAAAAGGGAAGAAAAAGCTGCCTGGTGATGGATTCTGTGATGTTACAGTATGATGATAGATTTTATTTTTAAAGTTACTTAAATAATATAGAAAATAAAGCTCATGACTTTAAAGAAATGTCAAAGAGCTATGTTTACTATTCATGTGTTCTGCCCCACCCTGATCATATTCCTCCCTTATTTACTGTGTTTCTCTCTTTAGATAGTACTCTTAGTGATTTGAGGTCTTTTTCAACTCTCTGAACACATATGGTTTTCTCCAGTTTGAGATTTTATTGTTATACTTCTTAATCCTTGTATGCCATAGTTGACAAAGGATAAAGTAATATATGTTCCATACGTACCCCACCTTATTCAATAAATTTCCAACCTAGTACTAAAAGTATGTTCTTAAAAATCTGAAAAGCACATAGTACATTGACCATGTATAAGAAACAACATTGCATTTTAAAAAGTACCATTTTGGTGAGAAATAAAAATACTATTTTATTTAACTGAGGACACCAAAGTAGAATTATAATTGAGAATTTTCCTAACTCTGATGAAAGACACCAAGACATAGCTTTTCAAAAGTGCTAAGGAACTCTAAATAAAAACTGAAAGAATTTATGACTAGTAGACTTGCATCATAGGAATTACTAAAGGAAATCCTCAGACTTCAAGGAAAAGATTCCAGAGAGTAACTCAGTTCCAGGGGAAGAAAATATTTAACAGAGATGGTAAATATTTGTGCTAATATTTTTTAAAAAACTATAAAATATTTTTGCAATATTTTTTATTTTAATCTCAAAAAATAAGATTGTATAAAGTAATAATTATAAAATTCTATTTTTTGATTTATAACATACATATAAGTGTGCTGTGATTAATTGCTCAGTTGTGTCTGACTTTTGCCACCTCATGACTATAGCCTGCCAGGCTCCTCTGTCCATAGGGATCCCCCAGGCAAGAATACTGAAGTGGGTTGTGACACCCTCCTCCAAAGGATCTTCCCAACTCAGGGATTGAACCCAGGTCTCTCACATTGCAGGCAGATTCTTTACCATCTGAGCCACAAGAGAAGCCCATATATAAGTGTTTTTTGCAGCAAACTTATAAATTTTACTAAATATACTGCTACTGCTAAGTCACTTCAGTCTTGTCTGACTCTGTGTGACCCCATAGATGACAGCCCACCAGGCTCCCCCATTCCTGGGATTCTCCAGGCAAGAACAGTGGAGTGGGTTGCCATTTCCTTCTCCAATGCATGAAAGTGAAAAGTGAAAGTGAAGTCACTCAGTCATGTCCGACCCTCAGCGACCCCATGAACTGCAGCCTACCAGGCTCCTCCGTCCATAGGATTTTCCAGGCAAGAGTACTGGAGTGGGGTGCCACTGCCTTCTCTGTTACTAAATATAGTTAGTATTAATTTCAAATAGATTGCAATCATTAAGATTCCTCTTATATGAACACTTAGCTGTAACTCACAAAATAGAGCTTTTTAAAAAGTGAATTTAAATGGAACACTAAAGATATCTATTTAACACAAATGAATGGAGTAAAGGAGGAAAGAGAAAGGACTGTAGTCATATGGCATGGTAAAATATAAAATACAAATTTAACTGTATCAATAGTTATATTAAATATGAATGCTTTTAATATCCCAACAGAGTGGCAGAGATGGTCATGATAGATATTTTTGAAATCCAACCCTATGATTTATACAAGATATGAAGTTTAGATTCAAAGCTATAAATAGATTGAAAGTAAAAGAATTAAAAAAGATCATATAAACAGTAACCAAAGGAGAGCTCAAGTGGCTATTTCAGTTCTGACAAGATAAGCCTTAAGACCAAATATTTCCAGATGGGTTAATGAAGGGAAATTGGAAAATAATTTGAACTCAATGAAAATGATAACACAACATATCCAAATTTATGGGGCATAGCTAGAACATCAACTAGAGAGAAGTTTATAGATTTCAGCATATTTAAGAAAAGAATAAAATACTCAAATCAAACATAAACTTCCACCTTAAAAAATTAGAAAAAGAGAAACAAATCCAAAGCAATCAGGAAGAAGGAAAGAATAATGGTTAGAAAAGAAATAAATGAATGAAAGAGAAAACACAAGATCATAGAAAAATCAATGAAGCTAAATGTTCTTTGGAAAGATTAATAAAATTGACAAATCTTTAATCATGTTAATGAGGAAGAAAAGAAGCAAGCCACAAGTTACCAAATTAGAGATCAAAGAGAAAACATTCCTACCATCCCTGCTGAAATTAAAAGGGTCACAAGGGAATAAAACGTCATAAACAATTTTGTCAACAGAGTAGATATCTCAGATAAAATGGAAAAATGAAAGTTGTCAAAATTGATTCAAGAAAAATGGAAAATATGAATAGACTTAAAAGAATTGAAACTTCAATTCTTCCCACAAAGAAGATTTAAGCCCAGTTGAAATTGATGCTGAATTTTAAGAAATATTTGAAGAAATTACACCATTGTTTTATAAACTCTTTCAGCAAATATAGGAGGAAGAAACATTTCTCATCTCATTCTTTCAGGCTAGCAATGCACTGGTTACAAAACCAAAGACAGTAGAAAACAAAACAAAACTATAAACCAATACCAATATGCCTTATGAACATAGATGTAAATACCTTAAGTGAAAGTGGAAGTCACTCAGTTGTGTCCAACTCTTTGCGACCACATGGACTATACAGTCCATGGAATTCTCCAGGCCAGAATACTGGAGTGGGTAGCCGTTCCCTTCTCCAGGGGATCTTCAACCCAGGGATTGAATCCACATCTCCTGCGTTGTAGGCGGATTCTTTACCAGCTGAGCCACAAGGGAAGCCCAAATACCTTAACAAAATATTACCAAATCAACTCTAGTAACATATAAAGAGAATTAAACACTAGAATTTATCTCAGGAGTGCAAGATTGCTTTAATAATTAAAAATTAATGAAATAGACAATGTTAATTCAAGAGCAAAAATCACATCATTCTTTAAAAAATACAAAACAGTTGTTGGACACATTCCAACACCCGTTCATAATAAAAACTCTGATCAGATTAGGAATACTAGGGAACTTTTTCAGCCTTGATAAACATCTAAGAAAAACCAAACCAAATTGAACCAAACCAAACAATAAAAGCCACAGCTATATCACACTTAATAGTTAAAGGATAACTTCCCTCCCCTTAAACAGAAAGCAAAGCAATAATGTTTAATATAGCTACTTGTATAATTTACTGTACAATTCAACAGGCAAAATAGATGTCTCTAAGTGTGAGATTTTCACTCAGAAAAGATACCACCTATTAGATCTTAAATCTTATAAGGGACTTGGGTTTGTGTGAATTAAAAACACAATGAAATGATACTTCACACGCACACTGAATTGGCAACAATGAAAAAGTTGTAAAGATAATTTCAAGTGCTGATATGGAACTATGTGCTAATGATATTGTACATTAGGACAGTCAGTTTAGGAACCAATTTTTCATTGTCTAGTAAAACTGAAGACATAAATTTTCTATGATACCAGCAACTACAACTCTTACATATAAATCCTAAATAAACTCTTGCATATTTATACCAAGATATATAAACAGAATGTTTATAGAATCATTACTCATAGAAGTTAAATACTGAAAATAATCCAAATATACATTAACAGTAAATGAATAAACAAATTATGGTATGGTTACACTTACAATGGAAATAAGGTAAAAAGAAAACTAGAGCACAAGGATAAATCTCAGCATTAGGATGATCCAAAAAATTAAAAGAATATACACAGTATATAATCCATTTACAGGTTTAAAAATGAATATTACTTTGGAATGAATATACAGATGGTAAAGTATTTATTTAATGGTAATGAATCAATTAAAAGGCACTTGATCCTTGGAAGGAAAGCTATGACAAACCTAGACAGTGTATTAAAAAGCAAAGACATCATTTTGCTGACAAAGATCCATATAGTCAGAGCTCTGGTTTTTCTTGTGGTCATGTATGGATGTGAGAGTTGCACCATAAAGAAGGCTGAGCACTGAAGAATTGATGCCTTCAAATTGTGGTCGTGGAGAAGACTCTTGAGAGTCCCTTGGACAGCAAGGAGATCAAATCAGTCAATCCTAAAGGAAGTCAGTCCTGAATATTCATTGGAGAACTGATGCTGAAGCTGAAGCTTCAATACTTTGGCCATCTGATGCGAAGAGCTAACTCATTGGAAAATACCCTGATGCTGGGAAAGATTGAAGGCAAGGGGAGAAGTGGATGACAGAGGATAAGGTTGTTGGCTGGTATCACCAATTCAAGGGACCTGAATTTGAGCAAACTCTGGGAGATAATGAAGGACAGGGAACTCTGGCATACTGCAGTCCATAGCGTTGCAAAGAGTCAGACATGACTTAGAGACTGAACAGCAACAAAAGGAATCAGTTGTCACAAAACTCTGGATATCAATTGCCTGGTAATGTTAGCATTTGGGTAATTTCTTTGCGGAACTGAACACCTCTATTTTTTTTCTTTCTTGGAGTTAAAATAAAAATGTCATGGTAATACAATAAATTATATATTGGCTTCAAAAAGCACATGCTTGTTTAGGAAACTCTGTGAAAACACTCTAGTTTGAAATGTGTAAGCAAAAAAATGAGAGAATCCCAGAAGATATAAATCTCCTTCCAGATTGAAAAGAGAGACTATTTGGTAATGCTAATGGGAAAGATGCCACCACACTTAAGGCAAAAAGTGAAGAAAAACTAAAGAGCCTCTTGATGAAAGTGAAAGAGGAGAGTGAAAAATTTGGCTTAAAGCTCAACATTCAGAAAACGAAGATCATGGCATCTGGTCCCATCACTTCATGGCAAATAGATGGGGAAACAGTGGCTGACTTTATTTTGAGGGGGCTCCAAAATCACTGCAGATAGTGACTGCAGCCATGAAATTAAAAGATGCTTACTCCTTGGAAGGAAAGTTATGACCAACCTAGACAGCATGTTAAAAAGCAGAGACATTACTTTGCCAACAAAGGTCTGTCTAGTCAAGGCTATGGTTTTTCCAGTGGTCATGTATGGATGTGAGAGTTGGACTGTGAAGAAAGCTGAGCACTGAAGAATTGATGCTTTTGAACTGTGGTGTTGGAGAAGACTCTTGAGAGTGCCTTGGACTGTAAGGAGATCCAACCAGTCCATCCTAAAGGAAATCACTCCTGGGTGTTCATTGGAAGGACTGGTATTGAAGCTGAAACTCTGATACTTTGGCCACCTGATGCGAAGAGCTGACTCATTTGGTAAGACTCTGATGCTGGGAAAGATTGAGGGCAGGAGGAGAAGGGGACAACAGAGGATGAGATATTTGGATGGCATCACTGACTCAATGGACATTGGTTTGGGTAGACTCTGGGAGTTGCTGATGGACAGGGAGGCCTGGCGTGCTGCAGTTCATGGGGTTGCAAAGAGTCAGACACGACTGAGAGACTGAACTGGAACTGGAATGGGAAAGTGAAGAGGAAGTGATGAAGTGTAGTATCTTACATTTGTATTTCACCTCAGGGTTTACATTGAGTTTTTAATTATACCATACACAGTAACTCTGGATGGAGACATAGTTTCTATCATGCCCATTTTATAGATGAAAATGTAGAAGATCATGGTGTGTAAGCATCTAGAACAAAATGGTTTAGTTTCTCATCTGAGCTTGTTTATAAAAGATCAAGTACTGAATAACCAGAGGCATAGACAAACTCTCTGGTATGGGGAGCTTTCTTTATTCAGTTACACAAAAAATGATATATATAATCCAGTGCTAAATGTTATATTAAGACTAAATACTGAAAGAACATTCAGAAATGAGAAGGACAGTTCCTTATTACCTTCTGTGCTTTTGTCGTTGGCATAGAGCTGCGCAATGAAATTGCTTAACATGGTACTCGCACTGCAGTAATAACTTTCATCTAGGAAGATAATTAAACAAGGGATAGTCATATTAAAGAAGCCAATCTTAATTCTTCAAGGCTGTCTGTTCTTTACCATTTTCACTATCAAAAATTATGGAGGATTTGAGTATGATTAAATTTTAGAATGTGTTATTCTTCTGACATCTTTTTCATAATAAAGTTCAGTAATAAAACTGAGCTGTCCTTTCATTTGCTAAAAATTAATGATTTGTACAGAACCCAATTATGTTTTATTTCTTTTTTGTTTCAATTAATTATAATGATTTTTTTTAATACAAGAAAATTAATTCATCATTTTATTATAAATTAAAGTATTGATTACTCCCAGTCCAGGTTCGATGCACGATACTGGATGCTTGGGGCTAGTGCACTGGGACGACCCAGAGGGATGGTATGGGGAGGAAGGAGGGAGGAGGGTTCAGGATGGGGAACACATGTATACCTGTGGGGATTCATTTTGATATTTGGCAAAACTAATACAATTATGTAAATTTTAAAAATAAAATAAAATTAAAACAAATTAAAGTATTGATTACTCCCTATAGAGTAAATGTTTCAGAAGGTATAAAGAGTATGCTTAAACAGGCATCAAACTTTATTCCTCCTGGGAATGTATAGTACACTAATTTCCATTGTTGAAAAAAAGAATTATTTCACCCATTGTGTTTAGACAAATTACTTCAATTAACTGTGGCAAGATCATTAAGCATAGTTAATTTTAATGTAAATCAGATTATCTATAAAATAATCTTTGGATAACCATAATATATGTGTTTATACATATATGTATATGTTTATATGCATCTGTTTTTAGATGAATTTTTAAGATTAGTAATTTTTTATAATTGCTGTACTTTGGGTTTCAGCTCAATAAATATTTCTCAAAAACTTTCTATATGCCAAGTTAACATCTAGGAGCAGAGCCTAAGACAGCAATTCTTGTTCAAGTGTTCTTAGGGGAAGGAAATGAAGTATGAGGATAGAGCAGAGAAGGAAAGTTAAGCCTGAAAGTCGTTTCAGTTTGGCCCAGCTTTGGTCTCATCTCAGGGAAGTTCTTGAGAACAACTTGTTCTTTAGACTCTGTCTGACCTTGAAGCTGCTGCTGCTGCTGCTGCTAAGTCTCTTCAGTCGTGTCCGACTCTGTGCGACTCCATAGACGGCAGCCCACCAGGCTCCCCCGTCCCTGGGATTCTCCAGGCAAGAACACTGGAGTGGGTTGCCATTTCCTTCTCCAATGCGTGAAAGTGAAAAGTCAAAGTGAAGTCGCTCAGTCGCGTCCGACTCCTAGCGACCCCATGGACTGCAGCCCACCAGGCCCCTCCGTCCATGGGATTTTCCAGGCAAGAGTACTGGAGTGGGTTGCCATTGCCTTAAGGGGGGTATACTCTTTGTACCCCTATTCAGTCAGTCCTGGACTGAGCTCAGCCCTATGTGGCTGCGGAGAACTCCTTTTGCCTGAGGTTCTTTGTTTGAAAAGAAAGGGGGGCAGTTATGAGTTAGCTTTTAATGGGTAAGGGGCCAGGTGCACTGGCTTGTAAAAGATATTTTGGTGTGACACCAACAACATCCACTATGTAATATAAGAAAGAGATTCTGCCCTCCAGATATTTACAGTCCTTAACAAACTTTGCCACACTTTTGTACTGTTAAGATATCACTCCAAGAATATCCACCGATAAATTCAAGGAAATCTCCACAGAATTGGGAACTTAATGGAGATCATGGTTAGGCTTATCTATTTGAATTGAAAGCATCGTGCAGAAAGCTGAGAAAACTAATGGAAAACTCAGTCAATGATCTTATGTACAGAATGATCACAATTTTTGATTTCTGGGTCAGAAAGCTTATCTCCCAAATCCTCTTGCTGAAGTTTCAGCACATTAGAAGTGTTCCCCAATCTCTACCCTTGGACTGGTAACTCCCCATAATGGCAGTTTATGCTTAAAGAAGTCTCGCTGCTGCTGTTGTTGTTGTTTAGTCACTAGGTCATGTCCGACCCTTTGCAACCCCATGGACAGAAGCACGCCAGGCCTCCCTGACCCTTAAGGGAGCTTGTCATAATTGTTTAGTAAGGTATTGGAATCACCACTAAAAAGTGCTTTATGCATAGCATTGATTTGATTTTATAAAGTGCTGAACCTTATTAGGAGTGTTTAAATCAACTTCCTATAGACTGATTTGATTTGGTTTGCTTTTATATTATTTTTAATAATTATACATACATTTGATCTTTTTATTTGGGGGAACAAAACCACATTTAATTTTTTAGATTATGTGCAATTAGTTGATGAATTTTCTATCAGTTGAAACTTCAGTGCACTTGCAAAATAATCCTGATTACAGCAGGTAATCTTAATACAATCTGGATGTGTTAGTAATCAAAACTGCTGGAACTCAAAGGCAACAGGAGATTCAGGAACACACCCAGAGACCAGACTTAATTACAGAAGAGAATTAGCCCCTCTAGTAGAAGCCATCATTGTTCAAGTTGTCTTCATTGCAAAGCATTTTGGTTCCCGGGCAACAGGTGATAAGGTTGACATTCTTAGGATGGGATAGCCAAGGGCTTCTACTAGAGGGCCTAATTCTCTTCTGTAATAAAGTCTGGTCTTTGTTAGCGTGGCTCCAGAGAGAAAAGCCAAGCAGACTGAGTGAATGCCACAGCCAAGGAGGTGCCCTCACCCTCACTGCCATTCTGATTTGTGAAAGTGGCAGGTGCAAAAATATCTAACTTAACAGACTCCAAGTACATACTGATCTGTCAGGTGGTAGGACCCTGGTCTCCTCTGGGATAAATTGATGAGAAATCATTAGGAGCAACACTGTATTCAAGTTCTGTTCTAAATTTATTTGGTAAAAATTGATTTAAACATTTATTTAAATTGTAATCCCATCAGATAAGGGTCTCAATTTTGAAACATTGTAGTCTCAAGTGAAAAATATTTTCCTCTTTCAAGCATATTACTGTTAGAATAAAAATTTTGTCATCAGCTTCCGACATGGTTCTTGGTGGTCACAGATTATTTGTGAAAGGATGCATAAATGAATGAATGAGTAATAGCATGGCAATTTTTGTTTGGGGTGGTATGTAGGAAGGAGAATCTTGCAAGCTTATTCCAGAAAATAAAATAATATTCTTTCCTTATGAGAAATTCTGATTCTTTTTCAGGGCTAAAGTGCTCTGATTGTCTTCCAAACAACCATACATTCCTCTCCTTTCAAATATAAAGTGATTCTGGCCTTCTTATATCTTTTATTAAAGCATTTCCCTATCATTTTATTGACAAATACAGAAAAGTGGCCTAATAGGTCTGTAAGAGGGCTGGATGGTCAATTTGTTTTGTATAAAAATCATTTTGAAGACATGTCACTTGAGACCTAAGTTAAAAAAAAAAGAAGGGTTACATCTCTGAGCTATTTAAAAATATTTTTTCCTGTTGATCTACTCCATCTTTACATAAATGCTTCCACAAAGTTATGAGTAAATGTAAGATGATCTGCCTTTGAATATCTACGAGAAAGACATTTGGCTTTTGTATTTCATAAAACCATGGCTAAAGGACTGTTCTTTGCTCTCATTCACTGTCCTCCAAACAGCAGTTCTCATGATAAATTCCCATAATATTTTTTTTATTCTAAAAAATTATATTGGCCCATATGAAAAGCTGAAATCTTTGCTGTTGGCTCTCTTGCTTCATTTAAAAACAATCATTTTATGGACATGGGCCTTTTTTATTTTTATTTTTTGGCTACACCATGTGACATTCCTGACCAAAGATCAAACCCAAGCCCTTTGTGGTAGAAGCATGGAGTTGTAACCCCTGGACTGCCAGAAAAATCCACAATCATTTTGTTTTATCTATAAATACATTTTATTTTTTAAAATATGTTTTAATCTGTATATACCTCATATTATTTTATGAATAAGCAAGAAACCCACAGTAATGCCTTTAGTGAAAACTTGCATTATCATGAATAAAGAGGTATGATATGAAAAGAGCATATTATATGGAAAGGTATATCCTTACTTGACATCCTAGCTGTGTTATTTTGAAAAGTTATTATTTCTCTTGTATCCTGTTTCTCTTTGAAAAAGTGGGGAATATGAGTCCCAACATCCAGGAATGTGTTGGAGCTGATTGACTGGAAAGAGCTGATTGTTAAATATTTATGAACTTTATAAACCACTTTTAAATCATTGGTAGGCTGAAATTTTCCTTAGTGGAGTATTTATGCCACAGAGATTGTCATGCATTATGAATCAGGACTTATTTTTTAAGAATCAGCTTATTAGCACAACAGTGATTGATATTATAAAGAACAAATGAAATAATATATATAAAAGTATTTTGTGATCCTCAAAAATCTGTGCTTAAAAATCAGTGTAGTAGAGGCAAAGTGATTTATTATTGAATTGTATTACATATATAACAATTATTTTCCAATTAATAATTTAAAAATTCATTTTTATAAAAGATTATTAAAGCCTTAGAAAAAGTAATTTAAAATAAAATAAGCAAATTTATCTCTAAAATAATATTATTGGGAAGATAAGTAATAGATTTTTCTTTCTTGAAGATATGAAACAATTCAAACAAATCCACATGGATTTTAACAGGGAAACAAATTCAGGTGAGCAGAGAAGAAAGCAAAAAATAAAATTCCCTTTCTAAGCAGAAAATTCTGCTTAGATCAGGAAATCAATTCTTGGTAAAAGAGTTCCATTTATAAAAACTTTAAAATTCTGTAAAGACATTCTTCTAGTTTTATTAAGGTATAATTGGAAACAAATATTTTATATATAATACAATAAACAAATTAATGTTTTGATATATGTTGTGAAGCAATAACCTCAATTAATTTGATTAAAATATTTGTTTTCTCACACAGTTATCATTTTCTTGCCTGTATATATCTGTGTGTGGTGAAAACACTTTGGATCTACCCTTTAAGCAAATTTCAAGTATGCAATACAGTATTGTTAACTATACTCACACTGTTTTGCATTATATCTACAGAATTTATTCACCTTGAGTAATTGAAACTTTTACCCTTCAGCTAATATCTCCTCATTTTCTCCTTGCCTCAGCCTCTGGCTTCCATTTTTTTATTTTTATTTTTTGCTTCTGTGAATTTGACTATTTTAGATTCCACATATAAATGAGATCACTCAGTATTTGTCTTTCTGTGTTTGGCTTATTTTCCTTAGCATAATATCCTCTAGGTTCATCTCTGCTGTCAAATGGCAGGATGCATTTCTTTCCTTCCCTTTTAGGTAGGGAGCTTCATAAAATGGTAGATTTTTTTTTTAAGACTGAATAATGTTTTGTAATATATATACAATATGTATATTATACATAAATATAATATTTAACATGTTTTTGTCATTCATCCATCAGCACATATATATATTTCTATATACAAACAATAAAGTATTTGTTTTAAAAAATTAAAGATAATATTCCCATTCACAATAGCAACAGAAATAACAAAATACTTAGGAATAAAGTTAACCAAAGAGATTAAAGACTTGTATAGTAAAAAGTATAAAATGTTGATGAAGAAAATTAAAGAAGACAGAATATGGAAGAACATCCTGGGTTCATGGATTGGAAGGATTAATTTTGTTCAGATCTCCATACTATTCCAAATGGTGTACAGATTCAGTGCAATTTCCATCAAAATCCCAACGGCATTCTTTACAGAAATAGAGTAAGCAATGCAAACATTAATTTAGAGCAACAAAGACACTGAATAACCAAATTAATCTTTAGCAAGAACAAGGCTGGAGATATCACATTTCCTGATTTCAAATTTTTATAAATTTCAAATGAGAAAAATATATTTCTCACATTATTAGAGTACCTATGCTTGTCAGACTTTATTTTTTGGGACTCCAAATCACTGCAGATGATGATTGCAGCCATGAAATTAAAAGATGCTTACTCCTTGGAAGGAAAGTTATGACCAACCTAGATAGCATATTCAAAAGCAGAGACATTACTTTGCCAACGAAGGTCCATCTAGTCAAGGCTATGGTTTTTCCTGTGGTCATGTATGGATGTGAGAGTTGGACTGTGAAGAAATCTGAGTGCCAAAGAATTAATACTATTGAACTGTGGTGTTGGAGAAGACTCTTGAGAGTCCCTTGGACTGCAAGGAGATCCAACCAATCCATCCTAAAGGAGATCAGTCCTGGGTATTCATTGGAAGCACTGATGCTGAAGCTGAAACTCCAATACTTTGGCCACCTCACTCGAAGAGTTGACTCATTGGAAACGACTCTGATGCTGGGAGGAACTGGGGGCAGGAGGAGAAAGGGATGACAGAGGATGAGGTGGCTGGATGGCATCACAGACTCGATGGATATGAGTTTGAGTGAACTCCGGGAGATGGTGATGGACAGGGAGGCCTGGCATGCTGAGATTCATGAGGTTGCAAAGAGTCAGACATGACTGAGCGACTGAACTGAACTGAACTGAACTGATGCTTGTAAGTATAATTCCTAGCTCTTCTCTCTCAAAAATATTCACTCTGGAATGTCTGTTCTTCAGAGAGACTGTCTTTAGGTCTCATGTTCCTCAGCATCTCTACCAAAGATATTATTTTTCATCACCCTGTTCTATCTCCTTCTCCAATGGTTTCCATACTGGCTTTCAACTTTTTATTCTTCTCACACTTCCTCTTCTCTCTCCCTACCTCACAACCCCCATTCTCTGGAGGTAGGGTGGGCTATTATGACACCATGGACTGTAGCCTGCCAGGCTCATCTGTCCATGGGATTTCCCAGGCAAGAATCCTAGAGTGGGTTGCCATTCCCTTCTCCAGGGGATCTTCCTGACCCAGAGATTGAACCCGTGTCTCCTTCATTGCAGGGGGATTCTTTATCACTGAGCCACCAGGGAAGCCCCTAATCCAATAATTGGTGTCCTTATAAGAGAAAAGAGAGAGAGATTTGAGACATAAATCACAGGGGAGAAGACCATGTGAAGATGAAGGCAGAGATTAGAATTATGCCACCACAAGGCATGGAAGCCTGAAGACCCAGAAGCTGGAAGAGGCAAGCAAGAGTCCTCTCCTCCAGCCTTCACAGAGAAAGAGAACTCCTGTTGCCTTGTGGTTTCTTCTTCCCCACATCATTTGTTTATCATTCTAGTATTTTGAAAAACATACTTCCTCTTCACTCACAGCATTTTCAACCTCAGGTCTTTACTCAAGTATTCTTTCTGCAAGAAATTCTCCTCCTACATGAAATGCATCCTCCAACATGAAAGACTGTCCACTCTTCATGATTCAACCCAAATACCATGTCTGTAGTGGTGTTATTTTTCTAGGGCTATAACACATTACTACAAGGTTTGGAAGCTTAAAATAACAGAAATTGACTTCCTCAGCATTTTGGAGGCCAGAATCCATAATTAAGGCATTGGCAGGACCATACTCTCTCTGAAGGCTCTGTAGAGAATACTTACTTATTTCTTCTAGTTTTTGGGGTTCCAGGCTTCTTTGATTTGTGATGGCATTATTCTGATCTCTGCCTTTATCTTCACATTGGCTTCTCCCTTGTGGCTCTTTTTTTTTTTTCCCCTACCACCTTCACAAAAGTCCTGTGTTCTTTAGGGCACTAATCACAATACCTTAAAAATTACAGTTAAAGTATGAATTACAATTATTAAAACTACCCATTTATTTACAATAATATTTTAAAGTCTGTCTTCCCCAGTGAACTACCAGTTCTGCGAGGACTGGCCTGGGTTGGGCAACCCCAGTGCCCAGCTCAGGACAGGCACAGAACAGGAGATCAATGAATATGTGATGAACTAACAAAATACAAATAAGTGCAGAACCAGGGCAAAAAAACCTGGAGCCCTGATTTCCCAGCTACAGATTCACCTTCTCTTTCTTTTCTCTTGCAAGTTGACCAGTCATTGAATTGGGGCCTACCCTTACTCCAAAATTATCTCACCCAGAGATCCCTTATTTAATCATATTTGAAAAGACAAAATTTCCAAATTAGATCACATTCACAGCTACTGGGACGTACTGGGACATAATGCTTTCAAGGATACAATTCCATCCAAAATAGGCATTTCCCTTCATTCCTCAGCTAAACATTTTCTTTCTGTCTACTGAGTTCTCCTAAGGTTACATCTTTATGTCCCTTAATGGTGGTTGTATGTTCTGTCCTTTATTGACAGGACATTGATTTGTTCTGTACTGTTGTTTGCATACCAGTCTAACATTCCAGACTATACATTCCTTAAGGATTGTATTTAGTTTAATCTGTATCTAGTAGAACTCTTAAACCAAGACTTATATGAATGGATATTTGAGAAATATTCATTGAGTAATGCTTGTGACCAAGTGCACTGAATTCTCATTTGTATTTATTCACTTAGTCACACCGGAGCTACAGTTCCAAATCGTTTTGTTCAACAATCCAAAAACCAGGATAATGCAAAGTAAATACCTTGTATTATTGAGCAGTGTTTGCAACCAAGCAGTATTCATCTCAAGGAAGAACATTCTAACTAAAGGATTTCCCAGTGTTTATTTTTTATTATGTCAAAGTAAACGTCTCTAATAAATACAAATTTGTTTAAAAAATGCACAGTAGCAAGTATCTAACTTTAATGTAAATTTTTACAGGTAACATGTCAAAGTCTGGTAGAAAGGCTCATTTCTATAGAAGACAACTCTCATCAAAAGTGACAGGCCTGTCATATAAATTTTGTGGAGGTACAATTTAGTACATTGCAACTGTGAGCTGGAATTTAGTTTAACATGAACAGGAAGTCAGAATACTCAAGTAAGAAATATGTTCCCATCTCTAATAACTTATGCTGCACAATTTCAATAACCTTTAAAAAAAACTTTCCCCTTTAGGATTTGCTGATAGGTAATCAAATGCAATTTTCTCCCTTTGCAATGTGTTCAAAGTTTATTAGTTGATATTGCTTAGTCGAATTCAATAACTGACATTTATCATTTTGAAAGTGTGCAATTTATTCGTGTATTGTAGAATTTACATTTATTTCAAATCAGATTGATTGGAATTTCAAATCTCTAAAGCTTCAATTTCATCTAGCTGCAATTATGTAAAAATCATGTGTCAATTTCCAAATCAGTCTATATTTATACTTTCACTACATCTAGTAAGGGTTAGCTTTTTAGAATATCTTCTGGCAAATGTTCTTGCCAGAAATGGATATAAAGATTGTTTGAGAAAGACATTCTGCACTCTTGCTTTATGTTTAGAAAGCTTTCTGACCATTTTTAATGTATTTTAGGAAAAAAACTCAAACATAAACTTCTGTAAATCAGAGCCAGAACAAAGTGCAGTTGTGGCAACACGTATCAACTTGGAAAAGGACAAATTAATGATGAAGGAAAATATGTAATTAGTCACTTTGTATATGAAAGTAGAAATTTACCACTTGCTGTTGTTGCTGCTAAGTCGCTTCAGTCGTGTCCGACTCTGTGCAACCCCATAGATGGCAGCCTATGAGGCTCCTCCGTCCCTGGGATTCTCCAGGCAAGAATACTGGAGTGGGTTGCCACTCCAGTATTTCATTCCTTCTCCAATGCATGAAAGTGAAAAGTGAAAGTGAAGTCGCTCAGTCGTGCCGGACTCTTAGTGACCTCATGGACTGCAGCCCACCAGTCTTCTCCATCCATGGGATTTTCCAGGCAAGAGTACTGGAGTGGGGTGCCATTGCCTTCTCCATTTACCACTTAGGAAATGTCAATGATGACAAAATATCTCTGGCATATTTTCACAAACTTTTCTTGGGGACACTGTGTGTTTAAAGGAATAAAGATAAAACTGCTGATAATCCCCTTCAAATGAAATCTGGCATCCTATGCTTACATCTGTCTGTAAAAAGGAAGTCAGGGAAGCTTACGCATGATGGAAGGTTCTGGGGTCAGTAAAGGACCATGATTTGCAGGTATGTATGTCCTCATACAGCTCACCTGATAGCTGTTTTTCAGTTCACTTTCTGTATGCCTCAACCTCACAAGCAACTGTCAGTTTAGGACTTAGAAACATATCTTTTATGGTTTTTGTGTTTCCTATACTGTTGAAGATAGGAGGTAGTGTGGTTTAATATTTGAAGTAACCCCATTATTAAACTATTATTTTGGAACACTTAGATGGGCCATATTTAAAGAAGCAATGGTGAGTTTGTATTATAGGATGGTAGGAAACTGAAGGATTTTCCTTACCTTCAGTGAAACTTGCCTGAGATGACAGTAAATTAAGCAGCAACAATGAACTAATTAAATGCTCTGTTAGGGAAGTAGAGTATACCAGGAGAGCTCATAACATAAGCAGACAACATACTTAGAGGGGGAAAGGTGGGTCAAACATCTTCCTGGATGAAGCATGTATTAATCTCTGTGTCATAGGTGGAGATGAAGGAAGAGATTAAAGTCATACGTGCAAAGGCCCAGATATAAGTGAGAGCATGTGTGCATGCTAAGTCGCGTTAGTCGTGTCTGACTCTTTATGATCCTATGGACTACAGCCTGCCAGGCTGCTCGGTCCATGGGGCTCTTCAGGCAAGGATACTAGAGTGGGTTGCCATTCCCTTCTCCAGGGGATCTTCCCAACCCCCGGATCGAAACTGCATCTCTTATATCTTCTGCATCGGCAGGCGGGTTCTTTACCACTTGCACCACCTGGGAAGTCCCCATATCTTCCTTCAAATACATGGGGGAAATGTCCGTTCCATCAAACTTTACTGTTGACAGATCAGTAAGAGAACGTCAGTAGTCTAGTAAATGGCATCACTAAATCAACACTTGTGTTTTCACTTCAAATTAACCTTGCATAAAAGTAATCAGAACTTTTCTTTGTCATATAATATATTTCAGCTACAAAGCTCTTTGCCTCTGCTGGCAGGTGAATCTTGGCACTCTGTCCAAATTTTGCTTCACTGTTCATTATTTTAAATGTCTATGAATTACATGTCAATCCCAAACTCCCTAACTGTCCCCCCCACCCCCATAACCATAAGTTCATTCTCAAAGTCTATGAGTCTGTTTCTGTTTTATAAATAAGTTCAGTTGTATTATTTGTTTTTAGATTCTGCATATAACCTATATCATAGGTAGGGAGTTTGGGACTGACATGTACACACTGCTATAATTAAAATTAGATAACCAACAAGGACCTACTGAATAGCACATGGAACTCTCCTTGATACCAGGTAATGACCTAAATGGGGAAAGAATTTGAAGAATAGAAACATGTATATGTATAACTGAATCACCTTGCTGTACACTTGAAACTATCACAATATTGTTAATATAAAATAAAAAGTTTAAAAAGGTCTATGAATTAAAACATACATATATCAGGAAACGTCTAGACAGGAATAAAAAAAACACTCTAGGAGTTTCAGTCATAGGCAATCGAATACAAGGAATTGGCTGCAAAGATATTTGAGAACTGAGATTGTAAAAAAGGAAAATGGTTGCAGAAGAAAAATGCTGACAGTGTGAAATAGAAAGCTGATTCTAACTGTGGACTAGAGTCTAGGAGCCTGAAGCTTGGATACACTATCATGGGTAGTTCTGGATTTACTGAGCAGATGTTGCTTCTACCAGGGCTTGAATTTCTGAAAAGGTGCTATTTCTGTGCAGGTTGTTGAATCTAAAATCATCTTATCTTTGCTGCAGACATCACAATTCCCATCAACTGCCATCAAGTGCCATACTATTGGAATCAGAAGCAGAAATCTTTACTTTCAATCTTTTCATCTCTCACCAGTGTTCCTAATGGCAGAACATAGCTCTAATAGGAAATCAGCTAATGGCAGATCTCAGGGAATGTAGTTTGCAGACTCCCTCTCCAGTGGTGCAGAAAGAGTATGGAAGAGTGGGCCCCGGGGCTAAGAGAGAGTCAAATGACCTCCCCAGCTCAAGTTCAGGATTGGAACTGGACTCAACATGAAATCAACTAAAACCCAAATTGGAAACATTGCCCTGTGAATTTTTTTTTTTTTTCCTGTGAATTTTTTTTATGAGGATTTAGCTGGGTAAAAGTTAGGCTAGAATCTCACTGAGGTTCACATTCAATTTAAACAATGAACAAATATGACTTTTAATAAATAAAGTGTGGAGAAAGGCCATAGGCATTATTTTGGTATATCTAATTTGGGTTCAAAGCAAGAACAAAAGCAAGGAGAGGCTCAGAAAAAGTCACAGTGAACCTGAGCTTTGAAACTTTCTTTTTTGTTGTTGTTTGAATTTTTTTTTTTCCAATTTTGTGTTGGTTTCTGCAGTACAACAATGCGAATCAGTCATAATTTTATATATATATATATATATATATATATCCCTTCCCTCCTCTAGAACCTCCCTCCTGTTCCTTCATCTCACCCCTCTAGGTCATCACAGAGCACCAGGCTGGACTCCCTGTGTTATGTATTAAAAACAGCTTCCCCTTTCTTTCTAACATTCTTTCCCTTTCCCAGCAGTAGACATCTGGTGAGGTGGTGGGAGGGGGAACCCTATCTCTTGTCTTGGATCTTCAGTCTTGACAGGCGCTAAGGTCTCAGCCTACTTAATATTCGATTCTCTGCCTCCTTGTGGAGTAGGGGATCTGATGGTCTAGACCCAGTACATTTTTCTACTCCTAGATGGTTATGGTCTCCTCTCTTCCCCCAGATCTATCAACTCTCCACCCATGCCCTGAGGGCAGCAGTGTGCTGCTCTTCCCCCAGAGGCTTAAGGGAGGAGAGGGAAGAAGAATCCTTCTTCACAACAGCTGTTGCCAGCCTCCCCAGAATGACCCAGGAGGAGGTTTTCTCAGATCTCTCACCCTACTCGAATCTTACTGGTGAGCATTCAGTGAAGTCCTTGTAGAAGCTCCTAGAAGTTGCTAATTTCTTTATCTGTGGTTGTTCTACAATCTCACACTAGCCATTGCTTGACATGTAGAAATTAATTTTTTAAAATTGAACCTGATTTTTATTACCTGCTCATGTGTCACCCAGTGTCTGTCCCAGATAAGCAAGTAATCATACTCCTCTCTCTCTGAAAGCATCTGTCTCTTCTTAGATTTTCAGTTAATTGATAGTTCTGAAACCTCAGCACTCTTATGGGTTCAGTGACAGTTGTGAATTGTTAGGTGATCCAAATTTTCCTGGTCTAAGTTTGGAGTAATATTATTTCACACTGTCTATCTACATCCTAAGCAGAGGCTGAAGACCCACTACATTCTTCATTCTCTCCTTTCTGTGGTTGAAGGTATTTGCAACTTTCCCCTTCTTATTTTGTCTCTTTCTTCACAGATCTTCTTCTTAGTTCGGTGATCCACACATTCGGTTTCAACTTTATTTTGCCGGTGTTTCTCGCTCTTACAACATAATAAGATGTGTCTTCTGATTAATACTGCTGATTCAAGTCTTTCATGAACAAATTCTTAAAGAGATTTTTCTTGCAGTAATTTGTTGTCATAAGGAAATACTTGTTTATTAAAATTTATCTACTTTTAAGTGAAGAATAATTACTTTAAAATATTGTATTGGTTTCTGCCATATATCAACATCATAGGTATATATGTCTCTCCCTCTTGATCCTTCCTCCCACCTCCCACCCCATCCCACACCTCTAGGTTGTCACAGAGGCCCAGTTTGGAAATAAGAAAGCCTTCCTCAGCGATCAGTGCAAAGAAATAGAGGAAAACAACAGAATGGGAAAGACTAGAGATCTCTTCAAGAAAATTAGAGATACCAAGGGAACATTTCATGCAAAGATGGGCTCGATAAAGGACAGAAATGGTTTGGACCTAACAGAAGCAGAAGATATCAAGAAGAGGTGGCAAGAATACACAGAACTGTACAAAAAAGATCTTCACGTCCCAGATAATCACAGTGCTGTGATCACTGACCTAGAGCCAGACATCCTGGAATGTGAAGTCAAGTGGGCCTTAGAAAGCATCACTACGAACAAAGCTAGTGGAGGTGATAGAATTCCAGTTGAGCTATTCCAAATCCTGAAAGATGATGCTGTGAAAGTGCTGCACTCAATATGCCAGCAAATTTGGAAAACTCAGCAGTGGCCACAGGACTGGAAAAGGTCAGTTTTCATTCCAATGCCAAAGAATGCTCAAACTACCACACAATTGCATTCACCTCACATGCTAGTAAAGTAATACTCACAATTCTCCAAGCCAGGCTTTAGCAATACGTGAACCGTGAACTTCCAGATGTTCAAGCTGGTTTTAGAAAAGGCAGAGGAACTAGAGATCAAATTGCCAACATCTGCTGGATCATGTATAAAGCAAGAGAGTTCCAGAAAAACATCTATTTCTGCTTTATTGACTATGCCAAAGCCTTTGACTATGTGGATCACAATAAACTGTGGAAAATTCTGAAAGAGATGGGAATACCAGACCATCTGACTTGTCTCTTGAGAAATCTGTATGCAGGTCAGGAAGCAACAGTTAGAACTGTACATGGAACAACAGACTGGCTCCAAATAGGAAAAGGAGGACATCAAGGCTGTATATTGTCACCCTGCTTATTTAACTTATATGCAGAATACATCATGAGAAACGCTGGACTGGAAGAAGCACAAGCTGGAATCAAGATTGCCGGGAGAAATATCAATAACCTCAGATATGCAGACGACACCACCTTCACTTTATGGCATAAAGTGAAGAGGAACTAAAAAGCCTCTTGATGAAAGTGAAGGAGGAGAGTGAAAAAGTTGGCTTAAAGCACAACGTTCAGAAAACGAAGATCATGGCATCTGGTCCCATCACTTTATGGGAAATAGATGGGGAAACGGTGGAAACAGTGTCAGATTTTATTTTTTGGGCTCCAAAATCACTTCAGATCGTGATTGCAGCCATGAAATTAAAAGAAGCTTACTCACTGGAAGGAAAGTTATGACCAACCTAGACAGTGTATTTAAAAGCAGAAACATTACTTTGCCAACAAAAGTCCGTCTAGTCAAGGCTATGGTTTTTCCATTAGTCATGTACGGATGTGAGAGTTGGATAGTGAAGAAAGTTGAGCGCCAAAGAATTGATGCTTTTGAACTGTGTTGTTGGAGAAGAATGTTGAGAGTCCCTTGGACAGCAAGAAGATCCAACCAGTCCATTGTAAAGGATATCAGTCCTGGGTGTTCATTGGAAGGACTGATGTTGAAGCTGAAACTCCAATTCTTTGGCCACCTCATGCGAAGAGTTGACTCATTGGAAAAGACCCTAATGCTGGGAAGGATTGGGGGCAGGAGGAGAAGGGGACAACAGAGGATGAGATGGCTGGATGGCATCACCCATGGACATGGGTTTGGGTAGACTCTGGGAGTTGGTGATGGATAGGGAGGCCTGGCATGCTGCGATTCATGGTGCTGCAAAGAGTCGGACATGACTGAGTGACTGAACTGAAGTATATACTTCATACACATTCATTTTTAGATGCTTTATGCTTACTTACTATATATTTTTAAGTATTGTGTACCATGGACTCTTCATAATGTTCTGATTGGTTTAACACATTACCATTCCAAATTCATAGAATACATTATCTTCTACTCTAAAATTATTCAGTTTTGCTTAAAGCATAGTTTTGAATTTCATAGGTTACCCTACACAATAGCTTAGATCCAAAAGGGGAGGACAA
This sequence comes from Bos mutus, assembly GCF_027580195.1. Taxonomy (NCBI): domain Eukaryota; kingdom Metazoa; phylum Chordata; class Mammalia; order Artiodactyla; family Bovidae; genus Bos; species Bos mutus. The sequence continues at coordinate 56,149,570 of NC_091622.1, read as the reverse complement.
TTGGGAGTATGAGAGGTGTGGTCATGTGTTTTCCCTGGATTCAGAGTGTCTGAGTACCAAATATGATTTATCTTTGCAGTGATGGGAAGTCATAGCAGAGTAAAACCCACAGACTAGAGTCATGCAGACATGAATTTAAACTCTGGCTCTACCACTTGCTAATACTAACTATATAACTTCAGATATTTCCATGAAAGTTTTAAGCCTTATTTTTCTTACCTAAAAAAAAAAAGAAACTAATAATGGAAACTAACTGCTAAGATTTATTGTAATGATTAAATAAAAATATTTAATTTAATTTAACACATACCCCATAACTGTAAAGAAGGATGAGCACTGAAGAATTGATGCTTTCAAATTATGATGCTGCAAAAGACTCTTGAGAGTCCCTTGAACTGCAAGGAGATTAACCCAGTCAATCCTAAAAGACATAAATCCTGATTATTCATTGGAAGAACTGATTCTAAAGCTGAAGCTCCAATACTTTAGCCACTTCATGTGAAGAGCCAGCTCATTGGAAAAGACCCTGATTTTGGGGGAAAGATTGAAGGCAAAAGGAGAATGGGGATGCAGAGGATGAGATGGTTAGATAGTATCACTGACTCAATGGACATGAATTTGAGAAAACTCTGGGAGATAGTGGAGGACAGAGGAGTCTGCTGTGTTGCAGTCCATGGGGTTGCAAACAGTCAGACATGACTTAGTGACTAAAAAACTACCATACACACACTCAAAGGTCTTATCTAAGAACCCTATACATAGTAAGACTCACTGTATAAGAAGTATAAATGTGGTGGTGTTGGCTTCAGGAAAGAGGAAGTCATGGAGGGAAATAAAGTATCATTTACTAAGAATCTACTATCAGGCACAATGCTAAGAACTTCCTGTGCATGCCTTCATATTATCCCCACAATAACACTAGAATGTAAGTATTATTATTTTCATTTTGTAGATTTTTAAATGAAGGGAAGGGAAGAATTAATGAGAACCTGAGGCATATAATGTTCTCATCTCTTTCCCAAGTTTAGACATCCCAAATGACATACTGGGATTTAAACTAAGTACTTGAAAAATGTGTGGTTTCTTCTACATTATTCGTATTCTTTTTGCTTCAATCCAAGTTAGGAAAAAAGCAAACCTATACATCTTTAAAACAGATGAAATTTAATATAGAGCATTGGATACAGGTCATGGTAAAGCTGGAGAGCCAATCAAGGCATTGAGGCAACACAGACACAAGTCAGGACAAGCTTACCGTTTCTAGAACAGAGATCTAAGCAAAGAGGCAGTGTTACTAAATTCCAGGGGCTGGGGCCACCTGGTGAAACCTGGAATTATGATGGAACTGTCTAGGGAGCTGAAGTCAGGGGAGCATCCAGCAGCTGAGAAATACCTCTGTAAGCAAAGAGAGGCATACTCTGGCTTCTTTCCTCCTGCTAACTCTATGATCTTCTGCTATTTCCTCCCATTGTGTAATACTGATCAAGCCACCTAATAAACAATTAGGGAAGATACAGCCTACAAAGATCAGTTGAGCTGTGATGCAGAGCAGAGCAAAAGCAAGTAAAATGGATTTGGAAGCAAACTACCAAGAATAGGAACTCCAGATTCCTCCAGACTCCCTTCCAAAGTGTTCCCACTTTCTTTAGCCTATTTTGAAAGTGCCTGTGTCAAATACGTTCATCTTTTTTTCTCACTTGGTCACTTTTCAGTTATGTATTCTTACACAGCTGTTAATTTTTTCTGTTTTTCACGTCATTTATGTAAGTCTCTTGAGGACTGGGAAAGTATTAGTTCAGGCTGACAGATACCCAGTCTGTCCTCCTGTTGAAAGAGGTGCCTGTAGACACTGAATCATAATGAAGGTAGGGTTTGAATTGCGGCAGATGAATGCATCTTTCATGTACCATCTGCTTTTTGAATTGAGTTGCAGACAAATTGTTTATATTGACTCCATGTTTAAGCTGCCACCAAATTAGGACCCATGAAGATTTTTATTCCTAAAGTGCCTAAGTAGGTGGATTTGATTTCTTTACTAGCCAAGTTTGTGTTGATTTTTGTATTTATGAACTAACAACTTTATTTATCTTGGTCGTCTTTTGGCATTTTGTTATTTGATTTATGTTTGGCTGGCTCTTGTGGCTAGAATATATGCTCTGTAAGGACAGGAGCTTATGCATTTTGCAAAGCCACCTGGTTTAGAGTAAGTGTTCAGTTAATGTTTGTGATTCAATAAATGCACAAGATCTGTCTAGGCAGTGTTTCATCTATTGTTGTATTTTTAGGATTGGAAGTTGTCTTATATGTTCTGAAATTTGTCACAATATCCTGACAGTTAACTTTGTTAAACCTGTTGTCTCAGATATCACAGTACCTTTTGTTCCTGCAGCAACCATTTTCCTTATTATGATTGTGTAGATCTTAGAAGAAAATTAAGTAAAAAAATTTTTTGCTTGCGTTTTCCCTAGCATTTGTTTAATATATCTAACCAATTTCAGGATATTCATCATCATTTTAGGATCTGAAAATGTAAACTTTTACACTACAGTATTCAAGAGAAATCTGACTGTTTTCCCTAGCTCAAATAAGTAATCTCTTATTAAAAAGATCTCATGTGATTATGATGAACACCAGTATACATTTCAATTTTCTTATGTAAATCAATAAACTGCTATGTATTTTATATAGCACCAAGTTGATTTGCATTAGAATGGTAAAATATGTACTGATATTCATTGTTTAATTTATTTATGTTTGTCCCACCAAATTCCCACTAATTTTTACAATGGCTGTGTAATAGTGGTGCAATTGTAGATGAGCTGTTTATCTTAGAGTCTGTTTATGAACACCACAAAAATTTTTGGTGTCTCCTTACATGGTAAAGTTCTGTTACTTTAATAGCTATACTAAAAAAGAGCTGTAATGCTGTCCCCACTGAGCCAGGGTAGAATATGTTTGCTCAACATCCTTGATTTTGAGTTTGGGAAAAAAATACAATTTATACAACAGAGTAAGATATAGAACCCAGATTCTGGAGCTAGGTTACCAGGGTTTGAATCTCAGTTCTGCTATTTATTAGCTTGGAATCTTGGGCAAGATTCTTAATCTCACAATAACTCAGTTTTCTCCTCTTCAAAATGGAACGATAAAAATACCTACTTCAAAGGGCTGTTAAGAGGATTAAATGAGTTAATAACATGAATAAAAGGGTTTAGAACAAATCTTGGTACTTGGTTAGTGCATATACATTTAGCTATCATCTACATGAACATATAAGTAATTGTGTGTCTTCAAGGCTTAGAACATCTCAATATATATACCACCCAAACTCCTCTCCATGGCCTGTGTGGTCTTACATCACCATCCCTTGCTACTTTTCAACTCATCTCATGCTTCTCTTCCTTAGCTAATTCTAACCAGTAGCTAACCAGTAGCAAGTTGCCAGAAAAGCCAAGCTATTTCCCATCTTGAATTCACTGTATCTGTCAGTTTACCCATATGGAAGATTCTTCACGTGAATGGTTTGTTCTCATCTCTGGGTCTCAACTGAAAAATGCCTTCTTTCCAGAAAAGCTTTCCTTTGCATATCCTATGTAATTATTACCACAATCCTGCCATGATTCATTTTCTATCACACGAGTCTGGATTTTTTTTCTCCCAAGCCCATAGAATAGTCTGTCATTTTTTAAAAAGAATGTTTTCTTCAGTGGAATATAAGTTCCTCAAGGTCAGGGAACTTCTGTGTATTGTAAATTATTTTATGTTCAGTGTTTGGCACAGTCCCTGGCATACAAGATACACTCAACTATTTGTTTAATACGTAAATGATAAAATTAATAAATGAGTGAATGAATATAAAGGATTGAATGTTGTCTGTTTCAGGCTTTGAGGAGACAAAACCTTTGAATAGTGACCAAAAATGATTATGGCAAAAGCAATGTGGCTAGACTCTCTGGATTATATGAATGTAGGTAAATATTTTCTGAGTATCTATTAGTTGATTGGGCACTGTTTGATGTCAAGTGAAGAACTTCAAAAAATAGGAAAGCTCATGAAGACTTTGGGATTTAGTATGAAAGTTTATAGTTCAGATCTGAGCTGTGAAGTTTAGACTCCCTCAGGAAAATGAATATACCTAAGGTAAGAAATTAAATAAAGAAACTTAGTTATACCTCACAATTGCATCTTCCATTATGCTGGGAAATAGTTCTGCCTGTAAGTTCCACATCTAGACTGAGAGATCCACAAGGGCCAGGAGCTAGCTTGCCCAGCCCTTTCTCCCCAGCAGCTGTCTCAGGCACATTTGTACTCAGTCCATGGTTTTTGAGTGAAAGGGGAAAATGGTTTACATTTACTGTCTTTATCGTTGAGAAAAGAACCCAAATTCTAAGTTTACTAAGTAGGAAAAATGTACGTGGTTATTTTAAAATATGTGGTTAAAAGGTTCTTATTAGAAATTGTTGCCATAGCAAAATGCATTATTTTATTTAAAGCTACAAAATTCTACACAATTATACAAATGAGACACTGGGACTTAGATTCCTGCTAAGCCATTAAATGAAAGGGTTGTGTTGAAATGCAAATTACCCTCATTCTGGAACCACAAATCTCAAGCCCTGTCTATGGTAGTCTGTCTTCTCCAATTTGTTATAAGGTAGCGAATACAGGATTTGTGTGGAATACAGAGCCATAGTGCAACCTTTATCCAAATCATGGTGTCTGACTACCAGTTGCAGTTTGAAATTGTTCAGTGTATTCATTAGGGCAATGGTGCCTGCAGGAGATCTGGGTTCAGTCCCTGGGTTGGGAAGATCCCCTGGAGAAGGAAATGTCAACTCACTCCAGTATTCTTGCCTAGAGATTTCCATGGACAGAGGAGCCTGGTGGGCTACAGTCCATGGGGTCGCAAAGAGTCAGACCCAACTAAACAACAACAACATGTCAGAGATAACTGCAGCTAAATAGTGCATGATTCTGTGAAAACAAGACAGTTTGAATTTTAGCTTCAAATAGTTCCTGAATCAAAGTGAATATAGACATAATCAAAAATTATTTCATGAGAGGAAGCAAAATAGGTAGGAAATTATCAACTCTACAATATTAAGATTAAGGTTGAAGGTGTGCTTCTATGTTTTGAAAGCCCTAGTTTTTCTTACTTCAGTTGTCTCTGAAATGTAAGTTTCTCTGCCTTATTGTCAAAATAGACCATAAAATTTGCTTTGCCATGCGAGTTCATGAGCATGGGAGTTCAAGCAGAAGCTTCAAGAGCAATTGAGTGGTTCAGGTTCCTTTTTCTCTTTTTTTCTCTGAGTGTCAGCCTTTTGTTAGAAGGAGAAAACACAAGGAGTAGAGCTTCAGCAGCAATTGTAAACAACAAAAATGCCTTGGGTTGTTACTACAGCAAAGCTAACCAATTCAAATTTTATTTGTAAAATGTCAGGACAACAAAAGTACCTACCTCTTAAGTTTTGTGAGGTTAAAGGAGAGATTTCATGTTTAGGTTATTATTCAGGTTAGTGCTTGGCATATAGCAACCTCCTAAATAAAGATGTCAATTGAAGTTAATATCATTTTTTAAAATCTTTTCTCCACAGTCAGATACTAAATAGTTTTAGAACACAGGTAATAATTTCACCTTAATGTAAGTAAGGAAATGGAACGAAAACGAACACATTTTTGGTATATTTTATCTTTCACTAGGCTTTCTAACTATTTTAAATAATTTCAACCCACAACAACACTGAGTGGGAAATAATATTATAACCCACACTGTATGAAAAAAACTGAGCCTCAGAAACTTAAGAAAGTTTCCCTAAGTCATAGAGCTATATAAGTGGGGGACCCAAGATTTGGACCTGGTTCCTAAATTCATATTGTTCCGTCATACAAAACTTTCCATGTAGTAGCTTATACATGCTGAATTCTTACAAGGTTATTTTTCAGGCTAATCAAAGACCTCCACTATCACAGCTTTCAGAGCATCTCCTACCTCATCTATGTTATAATGCTGCAACTTTTAGCTCAGGGAAGTCCTTGTAGGAGGCTTTGTTAGCCTGAGGAGGCTGCAGGTGATAAATGAGAATTGTTGTTCAGTCGCTCAGTCGTGTCCAACTCTTGCGACTCCATGGATGGCAGCACACCAGGCTTCCCTGTCCTTCACAATCTCCCGGAGTTTGCTCAAACTCATGTCCATTGAAACAGTGATACCATCTCATCCCCTTCTTCTCCCGCCTTCAATCTTTCCCAGGATCAAGGTCTTTTCCAGTGAGTTGGCTCTTCGCATCAGGTGGCCAAAGTATTGGAGCTTGAGCTTCAGCATCAGTCCTCCCAACGCATATTCAGGACTGATTTCCTTTAAGATTGACTGGTTGGATCTCCTTGCTGTCCAAGGGACGCTCAAGAGTCTTCTCCAACACCACATTTTGAAAGCATCAATTCTTTGGTGCTCAGCCTTCTTTATAGTCCAACTTTCACATCTGTACATGACTACTGGAAAAACCATAGCTTTGACTAGATGAACCTTTGTCGGCAAAGTGATGTCTCTGCTTTTAATACAGTCTATATTTGTCATAGCTTTTCTTCCAAGAAGCAAGCATCTTTTAATTTCATGGCTGCAGTCAATGTTCACAGTGATTTTGGAGCCCAAGAAAATAAAGTCTTCACTGTTTCCACTCTTTCCCTATCTATTTGCCATGCATTTATGGGACCGGATGTCATGATCTTACTTTTTTTGAATGTTGAATTTTAAGCCAGTAAGCTCTTCTCACTTTCCTCTTGCACCTTTATCCACAGGCTCTTTAGTTCCTCTTTGCTTTCTTCCATTAGGGTGGTGTCATCTGCCTATCTGAGGTTATTGATATTTCTCCTGGAAGTCTTGATTCCAGCTAGAGATTCATCCAGCCTGGCATTTCATATGCTGAATAATTTAAATAAGCAGGGTGACAGTATGCTGCCTAAACATACTCTTTTCCAATTTTGATCTACCTTGGTGGCTCATCGGGTAAAAAATCTGCCTGCAATGTGGGAGACTTGGGTTTAATCCCTGGGTTGGGAAGATCCCCTGGAGAAGGGAGCAGCTACCCACTCCAGTATTCCAGCCTGGAGAATTCCATGGAGTGTATAGTCCATGGGGTTTCAAAGAGTCAGACATGACTGAGCGACTTTCACTTTCCCAATTTTGAACCAGTATGTTGTTCCACGTCCAATTCTAATTGTTGCATCTTAACCTACTACATGTTTCTCAGGAGGCAGATCAGGTGGTCTGGTATTCCCATCTTGTGAAGAATTTTCCACAGTTTGCTGTGATCCACAGGGTCAAAGGCTTTAGCATAGTCAGTGAAGCAGAAGTAGACGTTTTTCCGGAAATCCCTTGTTTATCTATGATCCAGTGGATGTTGGCAATTTGATCTCTGGTTTCTCTGCCTTTTCTAAATCCATCTTGAACATCTGGAAGTTCTCGGTTCATGTACTGTTAAAGCCTAGCTTGAAGGAGTTTGAGCATTACCTTGCTAGCATGTGAAATGAATGCAACTGTGCAGTAGTTTGAACATTTCTTGGCATTGTCCTTTGGGATTGGGATGAAAACTGACCTTTTCCCAACCTGTGGTCACTGCTGAGTTTTACGAATCTGCTGGCATATTGAGTGTAGCACTTTAGCAGCAGTATCTTTTAGGATTTTAAATAGCTCATCTGGAATTCTGTCACCTCCACTAGCTTTGTTCATAGTAATGCTTCCTAAGGCCCACTTGACTTCACACTCCAGGATGTCTGGCTCTAGGTGAGTGATCACAATATCATGTTTATGCAGGTCATTAAGACACTTTTTGTATAGTTTTTCTGTGTATTCTTGTCACCTCTTCTTAATATCTTCTGCTTCTGTTATGTCCATGCTATTTGCATCCTTTATTGTGCTCATCTTTGCATGAAATGTTCCCTTGGAAGTGAGAATTGGTTCATATTAAAATGTATGTACTCTGCTCCATTGTTGTTTAATCTCTAACTTGTGTCTGACTCTTTTTTGACCACCTGGACTGTTGCCCACAAGTCTCCTCTGTCCATGGGATTTGCCAGGCAAGAACACTGGAGTAGGTTGCCATTTCCTTCTCCTGGAGATCTTCCTGACTTAGGGATCAAACCTGCATTTCCTTCATTGTAGGTGAATTCTTTACCACTGAGTCACCTGGGAAGCCACTCTGCTCCGTAGTCATATTGTATATTTCGTAATCCCAAAGATAGATAAGGAGAACTTGTCCAAGAGAACGGGTCATCAACATATTCAGATTAACTTGTATACATAAATACTGCCACCTTATATATGTAGATAGATACACAGAAGAACCACTGAGCAACCAGCAGTTCTGAGATAACTTTAACTCACAAATATGCTTGTCCACTGGTATGTGGCCCTTTTGGGAGTACCTGAATTCTTATACTCAGTTTGATAATGGGAAATATCTACCATGTATCATGATTATGCTGACTTCCACCATAACACTTAAGTAACTAAGCCTTGGTACATTTATCCAGCTGGAATCTATGTTTAGTTTATCAGTCTGAATTTACCACTCACATTTGTCTATATGTTGATTGTAAAACCCTCAACTAATAACTACTGACTGATTGATGGTAAAGTTTGAAATAAGCCTGCCGCACATAAAAAATATTTAATTTTCATTATTCTTATGTATTTTATTTTAAAATGAAGATTTGTCTGCAACTTTAATCGTATTTCTTACAACATGAAGGATGTATATAAAATTACATATCTATTCTCATATAATAATGGAACAGTCAGAGAAAAACTTCTTTGTATGTTCCTAATTCCAAATACATTTAAACACTTCATAATCATACTTTAAAGAAGAAACTACTTGCCTTGTTAAGTTGGATTTTTTAAATTTCAAATGTCAAACCTAGCATTTCTTAGTGAGCTAGTTTTCCAGGAGAATATAATATAGGATAGGAGGTCAAATAGGATATGCCATAGAAATGATAAATGCAAAGATTTCTACATTTGAAGGAGTAAATGAAACAATTTACTTATGGAAAAATGATATAGAAGAAATTTCTCCTCTGGGCACTACTAATGATATGTCAGGCATGACCAAATTCATTTGTGCTTTATGGTAACATTAAAAAAAAAACAAAAACAAAAAGCAGGCTTTAGGTCTTGAGAATAATGAACCATGTTGGGGTGGCTTTCTCTTGAATTTCTTTGGCAAATCACCTTAAATCCTTATCCTTTACCCAATTTCATTTTTACTGGAAGATATAACATGTGCAATAATAAAAGAAGCATACTATATTGTCTTTCACAACTACCCCTTTCTTTGCAACACTGAAACTGGATTCTAAAGCATCCCTAAAGAACTTTAAGACATTCCTGTGTTCAGTTTTTGGAGTGAGAAGCTATCCCCTCTTCACAGAGAATGCAGTGTGACTTAGCTGTAAATGACCTATTTCCCAGATGTGAAATAAATATTCTCTTTCCAGCTGTGATTATTTGGTGGCCCAAGGACATGTCCTTTGGGATGACTGCCTTTTCCATGTTACTTTCTTCTGTCCTCTCATCATCTCATCCCTTTTGCCCTTTACTGGATAGTGACAGCAGACAAAACACTTGATCATTAACCCACATGTCTGACTAAGTTCCTTGCCTGGTGGGTCACAATTAACTTGGCTACATTATGCTGAATTATATCACTTTCAAGAGCTGTAAAAGCACTTTTCCCCCAAAGGTCTTTATTCTCCAATTAATAAAACTTTAAAAGGTTTTGCATTCAGGTTGAAGTCCCTGATACTACTGACCTCACTTCGAGGGATATTATGAGATATGTGTGTGTGTGTTGTGTGTGTGTGTGCATGCATGCATATGCATTTGCATCTGCATGCAACTGCAAAAATTTATGGTTAAAAATTGTGGAGCATGAAATAGTTCTCTATCTTTGTATTAGGAGAGATTATCTTAAGGAAAAGCTGTTACTTTAAGAAAATTTATTTAGACATAGTTTAACGGTAAAAAATGTGTTGAGATATTTTTCTCGTGAAAGCTTAAAAAGAAGAGATGCTAATTTTAAAAAACTTTTTGGGGAAAATGTGTACTTCTTGGAATCAGAGTGACAGACAATAAATAATAGTTCAGAATGCTTGCAGCTCCTAAAATGTGCACCTTTATTCAAGTTATGTGGTAAACTAATAAGAAGTGTCTGCTCTAAATAATACAAGATATGAATTTTGTCTGCATGAGAGAGCTTTTCACCTTTCCTGTGAGCTATGCAGTCATTTTTAGGCACAGAACCATGAAATCTTACATTGAAGGCCAATGTATAAATCACAGATCCACTTGTAGCTGTTCTAGTTGAAGCAGGGAATGGAAAATTTATTGGAAATCTTCACCCTGATGTCACAAAGGCAGCTTCATCTTAACATATTCATTACATGAGTCGTCGCCTCACCCTCCTCGCTCATCAACATCTCTTACTTGATTAATGACATTACCCTCATCCCCAGTCCCAAAGCTGAAAACCTCAGGGTCATTTTCCATTCTCTCAGCTTCCTATCCTGACAGAACACATCAGTCATCCAGTCTTAGTATTTTGATTTCCTCAAAAGTCTAAAATTATTCTTCTCTCCTCCATGTAGATGAAGTTCCCTTAGTTTAGTCTCCATGTTAGGTAGGATACTAGATGCTGCTAAGTCGCTTCAGTCGTGTCCGACTCTGTGCGACCCCATAGATGGCAGCCCACCAGGCTCCGCCGTCCCTGGGATTCTCCAGGGAAGAACATTGGAGTGGGTTGCCATTTCCTTCTCCAATGCATGAAAGTGAAAAGTGAAAATGAAGTTGCTCAGTCGTGTCTGACTCTTAGCGACCCCATAGACTGCAGCCCACCAGGCTCCTCCATCCATGGGATTTTCCAGGCAAGAGTGCTGGAGTGGGGTGCCATTGCCTTCTCCAGGATACTAGATAAGCTTTGGTAAAATGAGATTCCCAAATGCAAGGAAGCCTGATGGTCCAGGGTGGGTAAGTGACCCTGCTTTTTGAGGCCATTTGTGGACTCGACTCTTTCTCTATTATTGCATTTTCATAATCTGTGCAATCAGAGATGACTTATACATGATTTCCAATTTCCAGCCTGTAGAATAATAGAAGCAGTGGAGAGACGTGGATGTTTGCAGATCACTCCATTTACATATTTTGGGTAGAACTTGGTCACCTGCTTCTAACTATATATAGGGTGTATATGTTAATAGATGGGAACCCATGTGCCACATGCCTTTGTTCATTCAACATAGTTGCATTGAGCAGTGTTTTGTGCCAGACCATGTACTAGATGTTGGAGATTCAGCAGTAAACAAAACAAAGTCTTGTCTCTCATGATATTTACATTCTGGTGGGAGAGGCCAATATACACATAAAAGCAAATAAGTTCATCTACTATGTTGAGTATTATAAATGATATAGAGAAACATGAAGTAAGGTAAAGGAGCAGAGAATAATAACATTAGATAAGATGGCCAGAAAAGGCCTATGTGATTAGGTGACGTTTGATGAGAGTCCTGAATAGGTTGAGATAAGGAGTTAAGGTGGATGCCAGACCAATGGAGAAACCTTGAGTGCTGAAGACTTGAAATGGGGTGACTTTGACACATTAAGGAAGTGAAGCAAATAAATTTGATGTGTTTAGAGAGAAGCGGGGGAATAGTGCTAGGAAAAAAGTTATATTTTGTAAAGCCTGGTAGGCCATGATGAAGACACTGGATTTTAGTCTGAGTAGAAGCAGAAAGACATTAAAGGGTTTTGAGCAGAGACTTGACAAGTTAGAACCTTGGCCTATGAGACTGTGCCTGTGTCAGGATGACAATCCTGAAACTGGAAACTGTTGAAGGCAGAATGTCTATGTGGATGCTGTCATTAAAGGCTTATTATGTGCTCTGCCAACAATCCACCTGCCAATGCAGGAGACACAAGAGATGCATGTTTGATCCCTGAGTAAGGAAGATCCCCTGGAGGAAGGCATGGCAACCCACTACAGTATTCTTGTCTGGGAAGTCCCACGGACAGAGGAGCCTGGTGGGCTAGAGTCCATAGGGTCACAAAGAGTCAGACATGACTGAGCAACTGGGGACGGATGATGTGCTGTGCTTTATGCTAATAGTACTACATGGATCTTCTCCATTTAATCTTACATATAGTTTGGAGCATCACTGCTGTGTCACTTCAACATACTACTTTGCTTCCATGAACTACAGTTTCTTCATCTAAAAAATGAGAACCATCCTTTGGTAGGGTCAGTGCAAAGACTGAATGATGCTTCACATAAAAAGCATAAAGAAAATTCTTAACCCATAATAAACAATAAGGACCAGATCCCTTCTTTCTAGGAACCCACCATTAGGTCATTTTCAGCAAGGAAACAAATTTTAAGGGAGAAGTCTGTAGAAAAACTGAATGCAACTGAGAAATAAGAAAGGAGAAGAAAAATGAGAAAGGAAAAAGCGTTACTTATGCTACTAGCAGTTCAAAAATATTGTATGATAGTGGGTAGAATTAATTTCTACAGATAAAAAATTAAAACACACATGTAAAATTTGAGCTGTACCTTCCCTTTCATGGTTTTAACTGCATATGCTTTGATTTTTATTTTCTATTAGGAGCCTCAGTCCAGTGGTCAAAATGTAACACCTCACCAAGCAGTTATAATGTCATTTATATAAGATTTCCCCTTTATAAGGCTAAAGCCAATTGCTATATCTAAATTAGACTTATAAAAGTTAGTGAATTTGAAAATATCTTTTTTAGAGGGGCTTCCAATTGAATCTTTTTTAAAAGGAGAAGATTCTTTTACAATTCAAAATATTATCATACAATATTGTAAAGTTAAATAAAATAAAATTTAAAAAAATATATTATCATTCAATAGGTCTTTTTTTGCAGGTATTGTTCATTGACATAGATTTGTTATAATAATTTAAGTATTTATTTTGTGTGTATTTTAAGTATTTATTTTTTTTGAGACTCATTCCTTTTCTTCAATTGACTTGGATCTCTCTTACGTTTTCAATAATTAATTTTAATATAGCAGCATAGAACATATTTATACTCAGGTGCTATACTGGATTCAACTCATGGCTTATTACTTGTATAACATTAAGCAAGTTACTTAAGTCCCTAATTTGTTCATCTACAAGTTGAGGATAATAATCAAACCTACCTCTAAGGATTTATATGAGGATTAAATGAATTTGAACAATTTCTGACACATGATAAGCTCTCAGTAAGTGTTAGTTATCACTATAAGTAAGAAATGCATTTGTATTTTCTCAGACCACCTGGTAGGAAGATGATTCATTTGGAATTGAGTGTCAGGTCATTTTTTTCACTGTTAATATACATATTCTTTTATTCTTATAACTTTTCTGTGTATGATGATTTAGGAGAGTCTCAAATATTCCATTGATACCTGATGTGATCATTTATGGATACTTTTCCCCCTTCTTCCATGCCACCCCTGCCCCCAACAGGAGGAACTTTGATAGAGTGGGTTAGAAGGAGGCTATTCCTGGGAAGGAGAAGGCAATGGCACCTCACTCCAGTACTCTTGCCTGGAAATTCCCATGGACAGAGAAGCCTGGTGGGCTGCAGTCCATGGAGTCGCAGAGTCGGACACGACTGAAGCGACTTAGCAGCAGCAGCATTCCTGGGAAAGCTCTCTGAGGATAATCTTCAGTTATGACCAAACTCCAGGCTCCCTGGCAATCAGGAATCTTTGGGTGGCCCCCTTTGATCTCTGGAGATAGTAGGTGATGTGTGTATCAGGTCTTGGTTGCAGGTGATGGAAGCTCACATAAATATTTCTTTAGTGAAAGGGGATTTTATTATACAATGTAAATGAAAACACCTGTTGTCTATTTTACTTCTGACATGGCTCTTCCAGATAATCAAATGATGTAAGAAGTATGTCTCCTTTTAATTTTATCTCTGATTTTCTTTCCTGTGCCCTTTCTTCTAGGCTAGATTCTCTCTCTCGGGTGGTGATGAGTGGACCACCACTACCTCTTGGCCTATATCTTAAAGGGGAGAGTCTATTTCCCATAGGTCTGGCAAAAGTGCCAGATTGTGAATGTGTCTTCTCTGCTTGTTTTAATTTAGTTATCTATCCATGAACTATTTAGTGTGACCAGCAAGATAGAATATTCTGATTAGTCAGCCTGGGTTGATGTTAGGCAAACACAGCAGATGTAGAAAATGCCAGTATGTCCTGCTTCCCTTTTTCAAGATGTCTATCATCTCAAAAAAATGCCCACCCTTAAAAATTCTCTCCCAAGAGAAGCCCTAGGGGCTAGGGCTAGCAGGAAGCTCTATCATGTAAACTATTCAAATCATTACTAGTGAACTTATAGACAGCATATTAAAAAACAGAGACATTGCCAGCAAAGGTCCGTCTAGTCAAAGCTATGGTTTTTCCAGTAGTCATGTATGAATGTGAGAGTTGGAGTACAAAGAAAGTTGCGTGCCGAAGAATTGATGCTTTTGAATTATGGTATTGGATAAGACTCTTGAGAGTCCCTTGGGCTGCAAGGAGATCCAACCAGTCAATCCTAAAGGAAATCAGTCCTGAACATTCATTGGAAGGACTGATGTTGAAGCTGAAACTCCAATACTTTGGCCACCTGATGTGAAGAACTGACTCATTTGAAAAGACCCTGATGCTGGGAAAGATTGAAGGCAGGAGGAGAAGGGGATGACAGAGGATGAGATGGTTGGATGGCCTCACCGACTCAATGGACATGAGTTTGAGTAAATTCTGGGAGTTAGCAACGGACAGGGAAGCCTGGAATGCTCCAGTCCATGGGGCCACAAAGAGTTGGAGACGACTGAGGAACTGAATTGACTGAAGCCAAGTTTGGTGTAATAAAGCTCTTTCATACGTGTCAATACTGTGGCAGCATACTGTACAGCAGTCTGTGATCTTATTCTTTTTTGGTGTTCTTATAAGAATTCAAGGCTAGAGATATAAAAGTATAAACAGTAGAATCAAAAGTATCCTAACTATAGTGTTGAAACTGACCACACACATATAAGTACATTCTGCATTTATACAATTATATTTTAGACACAGTAATTTTTTTTCTTGAGCATATGGATTCATGCCTGGTTTCTGTTGGACAAAGTGCAAAGTGTGAAAAGAAAAATTACCTCTTATCCTGATGAAGTATAGGCAAAAGCCCATAGATCTGGTAAATATCCTATGTGTTGCCAAACTCCAGATTCTCTCAGGGGAAAGCTGATTGAGAAAATGACATGTTTACTCACTTACTATTCTTATATATCACCACAGCCTATCTTGAGGCAGTGGGGGGTGAGACAGATTCCAGTGTGAACACGGCTATTAAATACAGTAATCCTGCCCAATGTGAGGGGATGAATTTTCTGAAGCAGTAGGCACAGAACTGTGATATGAAAGTTTGGGGTTTGACTTCCTAGTGATTTCTGTGTGAAATAAATAAGTAGATAAAGGGATTGAGGAGGATGAAATATAGAAAGGCAGTGCTGTGTGACAAGGTTCTTAGCTTTATCTTCAAAGTGCTTGGCTCCTACTTTTCCACCCTTCAGTCTCTAAGTTAGGGTCAGAGCAGCATCTCCTAGGGCAATCCACTGGCATCGTGTGTCTTTCCCCTCACCACCACCTTCCCCTGCCTGAAGACTCCAATTCTCAGTTACTTCAGGGGGTAAACAGGAATTAGATTAGCTATGTGAAAGTACTAACTAGATGGTGGCAAAGCAAATAAATAAATGGTGGAAAGAAAAACATATAAAATGTATATTTTTATTCATTATCTACAGCAGTGATGAACAAGAATAAAACTGTGTTAAATGTAATTGGGAAAACTCATTTAGTGACATTGTCAAGATGACACATTTTTCTCCTTTCTCATAAGATTACAATTTTCCCTTGGTATCCAAGGTGGAGGGATTGGTTCCAGGACTCCTGTGAATATACTCAAGTACATTACAGCCAGTCATCTGTATCCATGGATTATTCATTTGAGGCTGTAGAAGGCCCACTGTACATATAATCATAATCAGTTTATTCAGAAGAATGCTTCTTTCTGACAAGTTTTTAGGAATAAAAGGTCACACACAGAAAAGTTTCATTAAATGCATTTGCAATATGTTCAAGAAAGTACTAAAACCAAATAAACTGATTAAAGAGGATAAAACTCACAAATATTCCAAGAATCTATATTTTAATCCATTAAAAATATATAAACTCATCCCTGGTTCTTCTCCTGAAATTTACTTGAAGATTTGGTCTTAGCAGTCTACATAGTTGTCTTTTAGTTTCATTCACTTTTCTCAGGGACAGTTGAATTCACAGCTGTTTATTTACTCCATCCACACTGAAAAAAACTCACATGTCAGTCTTGGCACTGAGTATTGAGAAAATTGAGTGCTCTTTTCTTGCTATATTTCTTGTAGGAATGACTATTCTGAAACTCTACATCAGAAAACACGCTTTTTTCATGTAGTTTTTACTTTGGCACAGTCTTGGGCATGGGCACATACATATCACCACAGAGGTCCCAAAGGGTCCTGGAATAGCTAGAAGTCATCTGTAGTCTGAAAAGTTCCTGCTGGATTCAGGAATTCAGGGTTTGGGAAGTTGTAAAGAATTAGTTCATCTGAGCTAAACCCAAGATTCCAGTTTTTTGGACTGTGTTTGCTTGGGAGCCAGACACATTTCACTAGTGAATATATTGCTAATTTTCCTGTTATTCTTAACTACAGCTTCAGATCAGATCAGTCGCTCAGTCGTGTCCGACTCTTTGCGACCCCATGAATTGCAGCACTCCAGGCCTCCCTGTCCATCACCAACTCCCGGAGTTCACTGAGACTCATGTCCATCGAGTCAGTGATACGATCCAGCCATCTCATCCTCTGTCGTTCCCTTCTCCTCCTGCCCCCAACCCCTCCCAGCATCAGACTCTTTTCCAATGAGTCAGCTCTTCGCATGAGGTGGCCAAAGTACAGGAGTTTCAGCTTTAGCATTATTCCTTCCAAAGAAATCCCAGGGCCGATCTCCTTCAGAATGGACTGGTTGGATCTCCTTGCAGTCCAAGGGACTCTCAAGAGTCTTCTCCAACACCACAATTCAAAAGCATCAACTCTTCAGTGCTCAGCCTTCTTCACAGTCCAACTCTCATATCCATACATGACCACAGGAAAAACCATAGCCTTGACTAGACGAACCTTTGTTGGCAAAGTAATGTCTCTGCTTTTGAATATGCTATCTAGGTTGGTCATAACTTTCCTTCCAAGGAGTAAGCGTCTTTTAATTTCATGGCTGCAGTCACCATCTGCAGTGATTTTGGAGCCCAGAAAAATAAAGTCTGACACTGTTTCCACTGTTTCCACATCTATTTCCCATGAAGTGGTGGGACCAGATGCCATGATCTTTGTTTTCTGAATGTTGAGCTTTAAGCCAACATTTTCACTCTCCACTTTCACCTTCATCAAGAGGTTTTTGAGTTCCTCTTCACTTTCTGCCATAAGGGTGGTATCATCTGCATATCTGAGGTTATTGATATTTCTCCCAGCAATCTTGATTCCAGCTTGTGTTTCTTCCAGTCCAGCATTTCTCATGATGTACTCTGCATAGAAGTTAAATAAACAGGGTGACAATATACAGCCTTGACAAACTCCTTTTCCTACTTAGAACCAGTCTGTTGTTCCATGTCCAGTTCTAACTGTTGCTTCCTGACCTGCATACAAATTTCTCAAGAGGCAGATCAGGTGGTCTGGTATTCCCATCTCTTTCAGAATTTTCCACAGTTTATTGTGATCCACACAGTCAAAGGCTTTGGCATAGTCAATAAAGCAGAAATAGATGTATTTCTGGAACTCTCTTGCTTTTTCCACGATCCAGCGGATGTTGGCAATTTGATCTCTGGTTCCTCTGCCTTTTCTAAAACCAGCTTGAACATCAGGAAGTTCATGGTTCACATATTGCTGAAGCCTGGCTTGGAGAATTTTGAGCATTACTTTACTAGCATGTAAGATGAGTGCAATTGTGCGGTAGTTTGAGCATTCTTTGGCATTGCCTTTCTTGGGATTGGAATGAAAACTGACCTTTACCAGTCCTGTGGTCACTGCTGAGTTTTCCAAATTTGCTGGCATATTGAGTGCAGCACTTTCACAGCATCATCTTTCAGGATTTGGAATAACTCAACTGGAATTCCATCACCTCCACTAGCTTTGTTCGTAGTGATGCTTTCTAAGGCCCACTTGACTTCACATTCCAGGATGTCTGGCTCTAGGTGTGTGATCACACCATCATGATTATCTGGGTCATGAAGATCTTTTTTGTACAGCTTAAAGAAGCCCAAAAGCTAAAACTCATATTGTAGTAAATCTGAAAATGCATTTAAGAAATTCACCCATTGATATTTTTAAAATATTCGCTAAAACATATAATTTAAGGTTCATTCATTCTTTAAAGAAAGTTTTAAGGGGTGCCCACCTAATCTGTATGTGCCATTAGGTCAGTACTAAGCCAAATGGTGGCCTGCGTGCTGGAGGAGCTCCACTGAAGTAATACTTCTTAAAGGAGCTTCCAAAGAATGCACACACTGTGACTTTAAGTACTACAAAAAAATGAAAGTCAACACAAGGTAATATGGATCAGAATCACAGCTTAATAAACACCATGACCAGAATTCCTATAGAAAGGAGGTGGGAGGTCAAGGAAGTCAGCCCATGGATGGATGAAGAAGGTTTAGTAGGCTTTAGATATGTAGGTAAGGTGGGCTGTTTGGCACAGGAAAATGTTTGGTTATGGCATAGGTTATATGTCAGGGATTAGTGCAAAGATGGGCAAACTAGCAGCTAAAAACCTCAGCTTTGGTACAGAGCAGTAAGTGCTAACTATCAGTAGATATAGAAATCAGAAGAGAAAAGGAATACTATCAGACAATTTCCATAGAGCCAGATTAGAAAGCATAATGAACCAAAATAAACTTATACTTTATAGTTCTGTCGTCCGGTTGTACTCTTGCCTGGAAAATCCCATGGATGGAGGAGCCTGGTGTGCTGCAGTCCATGGGGTCACCAAGAGTTGGACACGACTGCATGACTTCACTTTCACTTTTCACTTTCATGCATTGGAGAAGGAAATGGCAACCCACTCCAGTGTTCTTGCCTGGAGAATCCCAGGGACAGGGGAGCCTGGTGGGCTGCCGTCTATGGAGTCGCACAGAGTCGGACACGACTGAAGAGACTTAGCAGCAGCAGCAGCAGCAGTCCGGTTGTCTCCAAAGTACAGTGAGAGATGATCCATTGGCATGATTGGGATGATATTACTTAAGCTTTCTATATATAAAGATAAGGAAATTCAGATTTTTCTAATATTTAATAAAAATTGACAATAGCACATTGTATACATGTGTGCTAAATCGCTTCAGTCATGTCTAACTCTTGTGACCCTGTAGACTGTAGCCTGCCAGGTTACTCTGTCCATGGGATTCTCCAGGCAGGAATAATGGAGTGGGTTGCCATGCCCTCATCCAGGGGATCTTCCTGACCCAGAGAGCAAACCCACATCTCTTATGTCTCCTGTATTGGTAGGTGAGGTCTTTACCACTAGAGCCACCTGGGAAGCCCAGTATATTGTAAATAAAGTATAAATAAGTGAACAAACAAATAAGTACAGTGGACTGAATGCTTATGACTCACCTCCTCCCCACAAATTCTTATGTTAAAATCCTAACCACAAAGGTGATAGTATTAGGAGGCAAGGTCTTTGGTAAGTGACTAGTGCTCAGATTTTTTAAAAAGTCCCCAGAGAGACCTTTTTAGAAATTAACTAATTTATTTTAATTGGAAGATAATTACTTTACACATTATGATGATTTGTGCCATACATTGACATGAATCAGCCATGGGTGCACATGTGTTCCCCCAATCATGAACACCGCCTCTCTCCTCCCTCCTCACCCCATCCTTCAGTGTTGTCCCAGAGCACCAGCTTTGAGTACCCTGCTTCATGCATCGAACTTGCACAGGTCATCTATTTTACATATGGTAATATACATGGGGAAACAGTGGAAATAGTGTCAGACTTCATATTTTTGGGCTCCAAAATCACTTCAGATGGAGATTATAGCCATGAAATTAAAAGACACTTACTCCTTGGAAGGAAAGTTTTGACCAACCTAGATAGCATATTCAAAAGCAGAGACATTACTTTGCCAACAAAGGTTCGTCTAGTCAAGGCTATGGTTTTTCCAGTGGTCATGTATGATTGTGAGAGTTGGACTGTGAAGAAAGCTGAGTGCCAAAGAACTGATGCTTGTGAACTGCGGTGTTGGAGAAGACTTGAGAGTCCCTTGGACTGCAAGGAGATCCAACTAGTCCATCCTAAAGGAGATCAGTCCTGGGTGTTCATTGGAAGGACTGATGCTAAAGCTGAAACTCCAATACTTTGGCCACCTCATGCGAAGAGTTGACTCATTGAAAAAGACTCTGATGCTGGGAGGGATTGGGGGCAGGAGGAGAAAGGGACAACAGAGGATGAGATGGCTGGATGGCATCACTGACTTCATGGACATGAGTTTGAGTGAACTCAGGGAGTTGGTGATGGACAGGGAGGCCTGGCGTGCTGCGATTCATGGGGTCACAAAGACTCAGACATGACAGAGTGACTGAACTGAACTGAATATACATGTTTCAATGCTAATCTCTCAAATCATCTTACCCTTGCCTTCTCCCACAGAGTCCAAAAATCTGTTCTTTACATCTGTTCTCTTATGCTGCATTGCATATAGGATTGTCATTACTGTCTTTCTAAATTCCATATATATACATTCAGTTCAATTCAGTTCAGTCACTTAGTTGTGTCCGATTCTTCATGACCCCATGGACCACTGCACGCCAGGCCTCCCTATCCATCACCAACTCCTGGAGTTTACCCAAACTCATGTCCATTGAGTCAGTGATGCCATCCAACCATCTACTCCTCTGTTATCCCCTTCTCCTCCCTTCTTCAATCTTTCCCAGGATCAGGGTCTTTGCAAATGAGTCAGTTCTTCACATCAGATGGCCATAGTATTGGAGCTTGAGCTTCAACATTAGTACTTCCAAAGAACACTCAGGATTGATCTCCTTTAGGATGGACTTGGATCTCCTTGCAGTCCAAGGGACTCTCAATATTCTTTTCCAACACCACAGTTCACAAGCACCAATTCTTTGGTGCTCAGCTTTCTTTAAGTTCAAATTTCACATCCATAATGACTACTGGAAAAATCATAGGCTTGACTAGACAGACATTTGTTGGCAAAGTAGTGTCTCTGCTTCTTAATATGCTGTATAGGTTGGTCATAACTTTCTTTCCAAGGAGTAAGCGTCTTTTAATCTCATGGCTGCAATCACCACCTGCATGATTTTGGAGCCCAAAAAAGTAAAGTCAGCCACTGTTTCCACTGTTTCCCCATCTATTTGCCATGAAGTGATGGGACCAGATGCCATGATCTTAGTTTTCTGAATGTTTTAATGTTTTGAATATTTTAATGTTTTCTAATGTTAGTTTTCTTAGCTTTAAGCCAACTTTGCACTCTGCTCTTTCACTTTCATCAAGAGGCTCTTTAGTTCTTCTTCACTTTCTGCCTTAAGGGTGGTGTTGTCTACATATCTGGGTTACTGATATTTCTCCCAGCAATCTTGATTCCATCTTGCGCTTCAGCCAGCCCAGCGTTTATCATGATCTACTCTGCATATAAGGTAAATAAGCAGGGTGACAATATACAGCCTTGACATACTCCTTTTTCTATTTGAAATCAGTCTGTTGTTCCATGTCCAGTTCTAACTGTTGCTTCCTGACCTGCATACAGATTTCTCAAGAGGCAGGTCATGTGGCCTGGTATTCCCATCTCTTTCAGAATTTTCCACAGTTTATTGTGATCCACACAGTGTAAGGCTTTGGCATAGTCAATAAAGCAGAAATAGATGTTTTTCTGGAACTCTCTTGTTTTTCAGTGATCCAGTGGATGTTGGCAATTTGATCTCTGGTTCCTCTGCCTTTTTTCAAAGCAGCTTGAACATCTGCAAGTACAATGTTCACGTATTGCTGAAGCCTGGCTTGGAGAATTTTGAGTATTACTTTACTAATGTGTGAGATGAGTGCAATTGTGTGGTAGTCTGAGCATTCTTTGGCATTGCCTTTCTTTGGGATTGGAATGAAAACTGACCTTTTCCAGTCCTGTGGCCCCTGCTGAGTTTTCCAAATTTGCTGGCATAATGAGTGCAGCACCTTCACAGCATCATCTTTTAGGATTTGAAATAGTTCAACTGGAATTCCATCACCTCCACTAGCTTTGTTTGTAGTGATGCTTTCTAAGGCCCACTTGACTTCACATTCCAGGATGTCTGGCTCTAGGTGAGTGATCACACCATCATGATTATCTGGGTCATGAAGATCTTTTTTACATAGTTCTTCTGTTTATTCGTGCCACCTCTTCTTAATATCTCCTGCTTCTGTTATGTCCATACTATTTCTGTCCTTTATTGAGCCCATCTTTGCATAAAATATTCCTTTGGTATATCTAATTTTCTTGAAGATATCTCTAGTCTTTCCCATTATATTGTTTTCCTGTATTTCTTTGCACTGATCACTGAGGAAGGCTTTCTTATCTCTCCTTGATCTTCTTTGGAACTCTGCATTCAAATGGGTATATCTTTCCTTTTCTCCTTTGCCTTTAGCTTCTCTTCTTTTCACAGCTATTTGTAAGGCCTCCCCAGAAAGCCATTTTGCCTTTTTGCATTTCTTTTTCTTGGGGATGGTGTTGATCCCTGTCTCCTGTACAATGTCAAGAACCTCTGTCCATAGTTCATCAGGAACTCTGTCTGTCAGATCTAGTCCCTTAAATCTATTTCTCACTTCCACTGTATAATCATAAGGGATTTGATTTATGTCATACTTGAATGGTCTAGTGGTTTTCCCCACTTTCTTCCATTTAAGTCTGAATTTGGCAATAAGGAGTTCATGATCTGAGCCACAGTCAGTTCCCGGTCTTGTTTTTCCCTACTGTATAGAGTTTCTCTATCTTTGGCTGCTAAGAATATAATCAATCTGATTTAGGTGTTGGCCATCTGATGATGTCCATGTGTAGAGTCTTCTCTTGTGTTGTTGGAAGAGGGTGTTTGCTATGACCAGTGTGTTCTCTTGGCAGAACTCTATTAGCCTTTGCCCTGCTTCATTCCGTATTCCAAGGCCAAATTTGCCTGTTATTCCAGGTGTTTCTTAACTTTCTACTTTTGCATTCCATATTGAAAAGGACATCTTTTTGGGGTGTGAGTTCCAAAAGGTCTTGTAGGTCTTCATAGCACCATTCAACTTCAGCTTCTTCAACATTACTGGTCTGGGTGTAGATTTGGATTACTGTGATGTTGAATGATTTGCCTTGGAAATGAACAGAGATCATTCTTTCATTTTTGAGATTGCATTGAAGTACTGCATTTTGGATTCTTTTGTTGACTATGATGGCTACTCCATTTTCAAAGGGATTCCAGCCCACAGTAGTAGATATAATGGTCATCTGAGTTAAATTCACCCATTCCAGTCCATTTTAGTTTGCTGATTCCTAGAAAGTCGATGTTCACTCTTGCCATCTCCTGTTTGATCACTTCCAATTTGCCTTTATTCATTGACCTAACATTCCAGGTTCCTATGCAATATTGCTCTTTATGGTATCAGACAATAAAGAGCAATGTTGCATAGGAACCTAGAATGCTAGGTCCATGATGGACAGGGAGGCCTGGCGTGCTGCAATTCACGGGGTCGCAAAGAGTCGGACATGACTGAGCGACTGAACTGAATGGTATAAGACCTTGCTTCTATCACCAGTCACATCCACAGCTGGATGTTGTTTTTGCTTTGGCTCTATCTCCATTCTTTCTGGAGTTGTTTCTCCACTGATCTCCAGTAGCATATTGGGCATGTACTGACCTGGGGAGTTCATCTTTCAGTGCCCTATCTTTTTGCCTTTTCATACTGTTCATGGGGTTCTCAAGACAAGAATACTGATGTGGTTTGCCATTCCCTTCTCCAGTGGACCACATTTTGTCAGAACTCTCCACCATTACCCATCCGTCTTTAGTGGCCTTACTCAGCATGGCTTAGTTTCATTGAGTTAGACAAAAATGTGGTCCATGTGATTAGACTGGTTAGTTTTCTGTGGTTGTGATTTCAGTCTGTCTGCCCTCTGATACCCTCTCTCAGCACCCTCTGTCTTACTGGGGTTTCTCTTACCTTGGATGCGGGGTGTCTCTTCTCCGGCACTCATTGCTCCAGCACTGCGCAGCTGCCCCTTATCACCACATTAATATACAGTATTTGTTTCTCTTTCTGAGTTACTTTATGGCACCCCACTCCAGTACTCTTGCCTGGAAAATCCCATGGACGGAGGAGCCTGGTAGGCTGCAGTCCATGGGGTCGCTGAGGGTCGGACATGACTGAGTGACTTCACTTTCACTTTTCACTTTCATGCATTAGAGAAGGAAATGGCAACCCACTCCAGTGTTCTTGTCTGGAGAATCCCAGGGATGGGGGAGCCTGGTGGGCTGCCATCTATGGGGTTGCACAGAGTCGGACACGACTGAAGTGACTCAGCAGCAGCAGCAGCAGGCTCCAGTTTCATCCACCTCATTAGAACTGACTCAAATGTGTTCCTTTATTTAGCCAAATAATATTCCATTTTGTTATGTACCACAACTTCCTTATCCATCTTACTCCTTTTACCATGTGAAAAGACAGTGAAAAAAATTCCATGTACAATTTATGTCAGGGTGTTCCACCTATGTTCTCTTTTAGCAGTTTAATGATTTCAGTTCTTACATTTAGATCTTTAAATGGAAAAGATGCTCAACATTGATTACTCTTAGAGAAATGAAAGTGAAAAGATAAATATCACCTCATTACTGCCAGGATGACAATCATCAAAAAGTCTTTGTCCCCCAGCCAGGTAATATTCTCATCCTTTTCCTCCATCCACCCAGAGTCATCCACTACCATGGGTGTGTATATATTTCAAGTGGCTCAGATGGTAAAATCATCTGCTTGCATTGCTGGAGACCCAGGTTCAATCCCTGGGTTGGGAAGACCCCCAAGAGAAGGAAATGGCGACCCACTCCAGTACTCTTGACTGGAAAAGTCCATGGATGGAGGAACCTCGTAGGCTACAGACCATGGGGTCTCAAAGAGTCGGACACGACTGAGCGACTTCACTTTCACTTCTCATACTATATATATGTATCTCTCCATGCTATTTATAGTAAAATATATAAACACAGGGAATATTGTTTTGTATAGTTTTTAAAATCTGCATATATTGGTATTATTGTTACATGTAATGCAATTGTGTTCACTCAACATTGTTCTGACACATATTAAAATAGTTAAATAGATCTGGATCAAAAGTCCAGTGTAGAAAAGTACTTACATTTATTTTGTCTCTCTAAGGATAGAATTTAGATTATTTACAACCCTCACTATTCAAAATAACTCTGTAAAAATGAACCTTCACTATAACACCAGATAAGTTTCCTCTGGGCTGTTTATAAGTACAATTTCTGTGCAGAAGGTATAGATACCAGTTCTTTCCAAACTGTTTTCTACAGTAGTTGAGTCCAGTTATACTCCCAGCAGCATTTTTAGGAATTTCAACTTCCCTGCACTTTCACTGAAGCTTGCTCCCACAATTGTTTTCTTTTCACCAATATTATCAGGAAAATGATTCTCATTTTTATTTGAATTTTTAATTGCTAATGAATTTAAGAGTCTTCTCAAATATTTATTAACCATTCAGTTTTATTTTTGTTTTGCTGTTTTTGTGAACTATCTGCTCCTTCAGCCTCCCTGTATAGAAAGATTTTTTTTTTAAATTTAGATCTTCTCTCTGCCTTATTCAATTTAATATATACTTTATATGATTATATATTTAATAATTTATGGTAGGTTATATATATATATATATATATATATATATATATATATAAAGTAATGCATATGTGTATATATATAATAAGGGTACACCACCTGCCAAGCTGGAGACATGGGTTTGATCCCTGGAGAAGGAAATGGCAACCCACTTCAGTATTCTTGCCTAGGAAATCCTATGGATAGGGAAACCTGGCAGGCTACAGTCCATGGAGCCACAAAAGAGTCAGACATGACTTAACGACTAAACAAGTATGTTAGTTGCTTAGTCATGTCTGACTCTTTGCAACCCCATGGGCTGTAGCTGCCAGGCTTCTCTGCCCATGGAACTCTCCATGCAAGAATCCTGGAGTAGATTGCCATTTCCTCCTCCAGGGGATCTTTCTGACCCAGGGATTGTACCCAGGTCTCCTGCATTGCAGGCAGATTCTCTACCATCTGAGCCATTGCGGAATCCCCAAATAACAAATGTATATATAAATAGCAAAGTATATATACACATTGTGTGTACGTGCATATGTAAACACATAAACTCTTTCAGTGTAACTTTTAACTTTTCTCCTGGCTTGATATATCCATATATTGCTCTCCTTTGTTCTTTTGCCAAGGCTTAGTAAAAATAGTAAAGTTAGTTTTCACATATCATTCATTCTGCATCTTGTGAATTAGTCTCTTGGGGTGAGCTGTCAAGTAAATACTTCCCACAGCTGATTTTATATTAGAAAAAGTATCCTGAGCCTTCCTTATGACATGTTCACCTTGAGAGTACATCTCTTTTATGTGAACGTTCT
Organism: Bos mutus; assembly: GCF_027580195.1. Classification (NCBI taxonomy): domain Eukaryota; kingdom Metazoa; phylum Chordata; class Mammalia; order Artiodactyla; family Bovidae; genus Bos; species Bos mutus. The sequence goes on along the minus strand of NC_091622.1, from coordinate 56,122,791 downwards.
GTCAGGCATGACAGATAAGTTTAGGAGCTCCCTAAACACAGCTTGGTTGAATGTCGTATTCTTTTGCCCTAAACCTTCTCTGTTCCTCTTACATATATCAGGAGCACACATTGCTAAGTTTTCCTTGACCTAAATGGAACTTGTTAATCTAAAACTAGGTCCAAATGTATAAATTTGTCATGATGCATGAAGCTTCACAATGGAACCCCTTTTACATAGTAGGATGAATTTTCCCTCCAGTGGTATGTGTTGGGACTTGGGAAACAGAGAGACAAAGATTAAATCAGAAAATTTCAAATCCATGTAAGTCTTTGGAAGGGATTCATTCTACAAAATTAGCTGTATCTTAAAACCACATTTTACTTTGCAAATTTTGAAAGACAACTCCAAATTACCATCTTTCAATACAATAAGAACAGGCTTATGGCAGATTGAATTCTAACACAAGGAATGCCAGAAACTAAAACAATTTAAATTTATGGACTGTTGAAAGATTGTTAGGTATTTATGAGATATTCTCCCATGAGGTAACCGGTTATAGTTGGCATATATAGAATAAAGTGATCCTATTGAGATTTTTACAGACATGGAACTGAAACTCCAGCTCCCACAGGTGGGATTCTTTTTCCCAAGTATCACAGCTGAAATTTTATAAATGGTCTCCAAATAGGAGGCAGTGTCTATTAATTAGTTCATACATATATTTGTCTGTGCAATCACAGCCAGGTTGGGGTAGGGGTTTAGTATATTAGCTTATCTCTTGATGACAGAGCCAAAATTTAGGTAGCAATGGCCTGTGGACATGTAAATTACACCCCTTTTGCTCTTTTAAAAAGGAACAATTGAGAGATTGATTTGCATTCTTGGCATCTTATATTTTGAAAAGGTTGGCATAAAATTTCTTTTGGGAATTCATCCTAAAATATAGGTAGGTGGTTCTCAATGTTTGGTCTGTCTAAGAATCATTTTAAGTACTGTGTTTAGATGAGGATCATATATATTTCTGGAGAAGGCAGCAGCAACCCACTCCAGTATTCTTGCCTTGAGAAGCCCATGGACAGAGGATCCTGGCCTACTACAGTCCATGGGGTGGCAAAGAGTTGGACACGACTTAGCGACTAACAGACAACACATATCTATTTTTAAATTTTTTTCATTTTAAATAGAATTTATATTTTAGAGGAGTTTTACTTTCAAAGAAAAATTGATCTGAATGTACAGAGTTAACATATACCCTCTGCCACTACACAAATAATCATGGCCTCTCTCACTTTGAACATCCTGCAAAAGAATTATAAAACTTGCTGCAATTGATGGACCTACTATCATCATTAGAGCAGTAATGATACTATATTGATACATCATTATCACTCTGAATCCATAGTTTAGGACACAGGCTTTGTGTTGTACATCCTATGGGTTATGACAAGTGTATAATGGCACGCATCCTCTATTGTAGTATTATACAGAATACTTTCACTGCTCCTCATCCCCAGTAGTTTCACTTATTCATCCCTTCCTCCCTTGAACCCTCTGGTATCTATTGATCTTTGTACTCCATTGTTTTGCCTTTTCTAGAATATGTCATATATTTGAAATCATACTATGAAACCTTTCCTGACTGGCTTCTGTTACTTAGTAATAGAACTTGGGCAAACTTCGGGAGACGGTGAGGGATAGGGAGGCCTGGCATGCTGCAGTACATGGGGTCACAAAGAGTCAGACACACCTGGGCAGCTCAACAACAACATACATGTAAGATTCACCCATGCCTTTTCATGATATAATAACTTACTCCTTTTAGTGCTGAATCAGAGAAGGCGATGGCACCCCACTCCAGTGCTCTTGCCTGGGGAGTCCCATGGATGGCGGAGCCTGGAAGGCTTCAGTCCATGCGGTCGCTGAGGGTCGGACACCACTGAGCGACTTCATTTTCACTTTTCACTTTCATGCATTGGAGAAGGAAATGGCAACCCACTCCAGTGTTCTTGCCTGGAGAGTCCCAGGGACGGGGGAGCCCGGTGGGTTGCCATCAATGGGGTCGCACAGAGTCGGACACAACTGAAGCGACTTAGTAGTAGTAGTAGTAGTAGTAGTAGTAGTATTCATTGTTTGGATATACTGCAGTTTATCCAATCACCTGTGGAAGGACATTTGAACAAAGCTGCCATAAACATTTATGTGCACAATTTTCTGTGCCCACAAGTTTTCAACTCTTTTGGGTAAATACTTAGGAACGTGATTATTTGATTGTATGATAAGAATATGTTTTTTTAATAGGATATTGCCAAACTGTCTTCCAAAGTGGCTGTACTGTTTTGTATTTCTATCAGCAATGAATGAGAATTCGTATGGCTTCACATCCTCACCAGCATTTGTTGTCAGTGGACTGTATTTTGGCCATTGGCAGTGGTATCTCTTTGTTTCTCTTTGCATTTGCCATATAACATGATGTGAAACAACTTTTAGAATGCTTATTGCTATCGGTGTATCAGATCAGATCAGATCAGATCAATCGCTCAGTCGTGTCCGACTCCTTATGACCCCATGACTTGCAGCACGCCAGGCCTCCCTGTCCATCACCAACTCCCAGAGTTAACTCAGACTCATGTCCATCGAGTCAGTGATTCCATCCAGCCATCTCATCCTCTGTTGTCCCCTTCTCCTCTTGCCCCCAATCCCTCCCAGCATCAGAGTCTTTTCCAATGAGTCAACTCTTCACATGAGGTGGCCAAAGTACTGGAGTTTCAGATTTAGCATCATTCTTTCCAAAGAAATCCCAGGGCTGATCTCTTTAGAATGGACTGGTTGGATCTCCCTACAGTCCAAGGGACTCTCAAGAGTCTTCTCCAACACCACAGTTCAAAAGCATCAATTCTTCGGTGCTCAGCCTTCTTCTCAGTCCAACTCTCACATCCATACATGACCAGAGGAAAAACCATAGCCTTGACTAGACGAACCTTTGTTGGCAAAGTAATGTCTCTGCTTTTGAATATGCTGTCTAGGTTGGTCATAATTTTCCTTCCAAGGAGTAAGCATCTTTTAATGTCATGGCTGCATTCACCATATGCAGTGATTTTGGAGCCCAGAAAAATAAAGTCTGACACTGTTTCCACTGTTTCCCCATCTATTTCCCATGACGTGATGGGACTGGATGCCGTGATCTTCGTTTTCTGAATGTTGAGCTTTAAGCCAACATTTTCACTCTCCACTTTCACCTTCATCAAGAGGCTTTTTAGTTCCTCTTCACTTTCTGCCATAAGGGTAGTGTCATCTGCATATCTGAGGTTATTGATATTTCTCCTGGCAATCTTGATTCCAGCTTGTGCTTCTTCCAGTCCAGCATTTCTCATGATGTACTCTGCATATAAGTTAAATAAACAGGGTGACAATATACAGCCTTGACGAACTCCTTTTCCTATTTGGAACCAGTCTGTTGTTCCATGTCCAGTTCTAATTGTTGCTTCCTGACCTGCATACAAATTTCTCAAGAGGCAGATCAGGTGGTCTGGTATTCCCATCTCTTTCAGAATTTTCCACAGTTTATTGTGATCCACACAGTCAAAGGCTTTGGCATAGTCAACAAAGCAGAAATAGATGTTTTTTTGGAACTCTCTTGCTTTTTCCACGATCCAGCGGATGTTGGCAATTTGATCTCTGGTTCCTCTGCCTTTTCTAAAACCAGCTCGAACATCAGGAAGTTCATGGTTCACATATTGCTGAAGCCTGGCTTGGAGAATTTTGAGTAGTACTTTACTAGCGTGTGAGATGAGTGCAATTGTGTGGTAGTTTGAGCATTCTTTGGCATTGCCTTTCTTGGGATTGGAATGAAAACTGACCTTTTCCAGTCCTGTGGCCACTGCTGAGTTTTCCAAATTTGCTGGCATATTGAGTGCAGCACTTTCACAGCATCAGCTTTCAGGATTTGGAATAGCTCAACTGGAATTCTATCACCTCCACTAGCTTTGTTCGTAGTGATGCTTTCTAAGGCCCACTTGACTTCACATTCTAGGATGTCTGGCTCTAGGTGTGTGATCACACCATCATGATTATCTGGGTCATGAAGATCTTTTTTGTACAGTTATTCTGTGTATTCTTGCCATCTCTTCTTAATATCTTCTGCTTCTGTTAGGTTCATACCATTTGTGTCCTTTATCAAGCTCATCTTTGCATGAAATATTCCTTTGGTATCTCTGATTTTCTTGAAGAGATCTCTAGTCCTTCCCATTCTGTTCTTCTCCTCTATTTCTTTGCATTGATTGCTGAAGAAGGCTTTCTTATCTCTTCTTGCTAGTCTTTGGAACTCTGCATTCAGATGTTTATATCTTTCCTTTTCTCCTTTGCTTTTCGCTTCTCTTCTTTTCACAGCTATTTGTAAGGCCTCCCCAGACAGCCATTTTGCTTTTTTGCATTTCTTTTCCATGGGGATGGTCTTGATCCCTGTCTCATGTACAATGTCACGAACCTCATTCCATAGTTCATCAGGCACTCTATCAGATCTAGTCCTTTAAATCTATTTCTCGCTTCCACAGTATAATCATAAGGGATTTGATTTAGGTCATACCTGAATGGTCTAGTGGTTTTCCATACTTTCTTCAATTTAAGTCTGAATTTGGCAATAAGGAGTTCATGGTCTGAGCCACAGTCAGCTCCTGGTCTTGTTTTTGCCAACTGTATAGAGCTTCTCCATCTTTGGCTGCAAAGAATATAATCAATCTGATTTCGGTGTTGACCATCTGGTGATGTCCATGTATAGAGTCTTCTCTTGTGTTGTTGGAAGAGGGTGTTTGTTATGACCAGTGCATTTCCTTGGCAAAACTCTATTAGTCTTTGCCCTGCTTCATTGTGTATTCCAAGGCCAAATTTGCCTGTTACTCCAGGTGTTTCTTGACTTCCTACTTTTGCATTCCAGTCCCCTATAATGAAAAGGACATCTTTTTTTTGGTGTTAGTTCTAAAAGGTCTTGTGGGTCTTCATAGAACCGTTCAACTTCAGCTTCTTCAGCGTTACTGGTAGGGGCATAGGCTTGGATTACTGTCATATTGAATGGTTTGCTTTGGAAACGAATAGAGATCATTCTGTTATTTTTGAGACTGCATCCAAGTACTGCATTTCGAACTCTTTTGTTGACGATGATGGCTACTCCATTTCTTCTGAGGGATTCCTGCCCGCAATAGTAGATATAATGGTCATCTGAGTTAAATTCACCCATTCCAGTCCATTTCAGTTTGCTGAATCCTAGAATGTCGACATTCACTCTTGCCATCTTTTGTTTGACCACTTCCAATTTGCCTTGATTTATTGACCTGACATTCCAGGTTCCTATGCCATATTGCTCTTTACAGCATCGGACCTTGCTTCTATCACCCAGTCACATCCACAGCTGGGTATTGTTTTTGCTTTGACTCTATCCCTTCATTCTTCCTGGAGTTATTTCTCCACTGATCTCCAGTAGCATATTGGGTACCTACTGACCTGGGGAGTTTCTCTTTCAGTATCCTATCATTTTGCCTTTTCATACTGTTCATGCGGTTCTCAAGGCAAGAATACTGAAGTGGTTTGCCATTCCCTTCTCCAGTGGACCACATTCTGTCAGATCTCTCCACCATGACCCGCCCATCTAGGGTTGCCCCACGGGCATGGCTTAGTTTCATTGAGTTAGACAAGGCTGTGGTCCTAGTGTGATTAGATTGAGTAGTTTTCTGTGAATATGGTTTCAATGTGTCTGCCCTCTGATGCCCTCTTGCAACACCTACCGTCTTACTTGGGTTTCTCTTACCTTGGTCGTGGGGTATCTCTTCGTGGCTGCTTCAGCAAAGTGCACCCAATGCTCCTTACCTTGGACGAGGGGTATCTCCTCACCGCCGCCCTTCCTGACTTTCAACGTGGGATAGCTTCTCTAGGCCCTCCTATGCCCGCGCAGCCACGGTGTGGGGTTGGTTCTCCCAGCCACTGCCCCTTGCCTTGGGCGTGGGGTTGCTCCTCCTGGCCGCCGCCCCTGGCCTTGGGCTTAAGGGCGTGGGGTATCTCCTCCCGGCCGCCACCCCTGACCTCGGACACTTGGTATCTCCTCTCGGCCGCCCCCACAACCTTGGACGTGGGGTAGCTCCTCTCGGCTGTTCCTGCTCCGTCACAATCTGGCACTCTCCACAGCTGCCCCTGACCTCGGATGTGGGGTAACTCCTCTTGGCTGCGCTTAGCGCACCCGTCACAGCCGCCTGCTCTTTATCTGTGTATAACCTATATATATTCTTTGATAAGGTATCCATTAATGTCTTTTGCCTATCTTTAAATCAAGTCATTTGTTTTCTCATTGTTGAATTGTTTTTTAATTATGTTTTTTTTGAAGGGTAATTGCTTTACAGAATTTTGCTGTTTTCTGTAAAAACTAAGATTTCTTTTTCAGATGTATCTTTTGGAAATGTTATCTTCCAGTTTATGGCTTATCTTCTTGTTTCTTGGCAGTTTCTTTCAAAGAGTAGAAGTTTTTGATTTTAATGAAGTTCAGCTTATCTATTATTTCTCCATGAATCCCGCCTTTGATTTGTATCTAAAACGTCATTGTCATTTCCAATGTCATCTAGGCTTTCTTCTATGTTATCTTCTAGGAGTTTTATAGTTTTATGCTTACATTTAGTTCTCTGTTCTGAGTTAATTTTTGTAAATGATGTGAGGTCTGTATATAGACCCACATTTTTGCCTGTGAATTCTCATTTGTTCCAGCACTACTTTTTGAAAGGGTCCACTGTATTGTCTTTGTTCTTTTGTCAAAAATCAGTTACCTATATTTATATTGGTCTATTTCTGAGCTCTCTCTTCTGTTCCATTGATCTATTTGTCTATTCTTTTTCCAAAATCACATTGTCTTAATTACTGCAACTTTATAAAAAGTCTTGCAACTTGTTCTTTTTCTTTTAAAATTTTGCCAATTATTCTGGAACTTTGGCCTTTCCATATAAATTATGTAAACTTTAGAATAAATGTGTTGATATCCACAAAATAACTTGAAGAGGTCTTGGCTAGGGTTATGTTGAATCTGTAGATCAATTAAGGAAGAACTGACATCTTGACTATATTGAATCGTACTGTATGTGAACACAAATTCTCTCTTGATTTATTTAACTGTTCTTTGATTTTTTATCAGAATTTTGTAGTTTTCTTCATATAAATCTTAAAAATATTTTATTATATTTATATGTAAAAATTTCAATCTTTGGAGGTGTTAATGTAAATGTATCTTGTTTTTCAATTCCAATTCCATGTATTTGTTGCTGGTATATAGGAAGTGATTCATCTGTATCCTGAAAACTTGTTATAATCACTTATTAGTTCTAGGAGTTTTTTGGTCTAATCTTTCAGATTTCTACATACACAATCATGTCATCTGCAAACAAAGGCAGTTTTATTTCTTCATTCCCAACCTCTATATTGTGTATTTCCTTTTCTTGCTTTTCTGCAGTAGCTAGGACTTTCAGAAAGAATGTTGAAAAGAAGTGGTGAAAGAAGAAATTCTTGCTTATTCCTGATCTTAGCAAAGGAACTTTGAGTTTCTCATCGTACAACTGAGTATGATGCTCAGTTCAGTTCAGTCGCTCACTTGTGTCCAACTCTTTGTGACCCCATGGACCACAGCATGCCAGGCCTCCCTGTCCATCACCAGCTCCCGGAGTTTACCCAAACTCAGCTCCACTGAGTCAGTGATGCCATCCAACTATCTCATCCTTTGTCATCCCTTCTCCTTCTGCCCTCAATCTTTCCCAGCATCAGGGTCTTTTCAAATGAATCACCTCTTCACATCAGGTGGCCAAAGTATTGGAATTTCAGCTTCAACATCAGTCCTTCCAAAGAACACTCAGGACTGATCTCATTTACGATACCCTGGTTGGATCTCCTTGCAGCCCAAGGGACTCTCAAGAGTCTTCTCCAACACCACAGTTCAAAAGCATCAATTCTTTGGCTCTCAGCTTTCTTTATAGTCCACCTCTCACATCCATACATGACCACTGGAAAAACCATAGCCTTGACTAGATGGACCTTTGTTGGCAAAGTAATGTCTCTGCTTTTGAATATGCTGTCTAGGTTGGTCACAACTTTTCTTCCAAGGAGTAAACGTCTTTTAATTTCATGGCTGCAGTCACCATTTGCATGATTTTGGAGCCCCCAAAAATAAAGTCAGCCACTGTGTCCACTGTTTCCCCATCTATTTGCCATGAAGTGATGGCAAGGGATGCCATGATCTTAGTTTTCTGAATGTTGAATTTTAAGGCAACTTTTCACTCTCCTCTTTCACTTTCATCAAGAGTCTCTTTAGTTCTTCTTCACTTTCTGCCATAAGGGTGGTGTCATCTGCATATCTTAAATTATTGATATTCCTGCTGGCAATCTTGATTCCAGCTTTGCTTCATCCATCCTCTTATTTTGCATGATGTACTTTGCATATAGTATTACTTTATTATCCTTTTAATTTCCATAGACTCTGTAGTGATGTCCCCTCTTTCATTTCTGATATTGATAATCTGTGTTCTTTCTCTCGTGTCTGTGTGTGTGTGTCTGTGTTTTCTTATCCTTTTTAGAGGCCTACTGATTTTATTGATCTGCTCAAAAAGTAAGCTGTTGGTTTCATGGATTTTCTCTGTTTTCAAGTTCATTGATCTCATCTCATGTTTATGATTTCTTTTCTTTGCTTACTTTGGGTTTCACTTAGTTTTCTTTTCCCACTTTCCTATGATTGGAGTTTCAATTATTGATTTTAGCTTTTTATTCTTTTCTAATATATGCATTCAATTCTACAAATGCTCTTCTAAGAACTGCTCTCACTGCATACCACACTTTTCAGAAAGTTGTATTTTCATCAGGTTCAAATATTTTTTCAGTCATTTTAAGATTTATTACTTGACCCATGTATTATTAAAATTGTGCTCTTTTTTGGAATTTTACCAGCTAACTTTATGTTATTTATTTCTAGAGCAATTCTAATATTATCAAAAAGTACATATTAGTTTAATTCTTTTGTCCTCTGAAAGCATATATTCTATGATTTATCTTCTTTTAAATTTGTTAAGGTGTTTTTATGGCCCAGAATGTGTCTGTGTTCAGGATCATATTGTGAAAAATGATACTAGATAGTTTTCTTTAAAATAATTTTTGTACTATATTACCACAACACTGTGAAATAACATCCTCATTTCCTAATGAAACAATATTTTCCATATTTGTTATTTTTCTTTCCACCACTGTGTGATAAAGTATCCCTATTGCCAAGTTATCCGTCCAAGATGCCAAAAGACATTTTAATATTAAATATTCTCTTGTACCTCCATCTGCATTAAATTTGCAACTGAAGTGCCTGAGGCAAATCTTAGCTACTACCCTTTCTTAGGGAGTTAATTTCAGAGAACATGAGTTGGGGGAGTCTGTGGCAAGTGGAATGAGGAAGGGGAGAAGAAAAAAATAATTTAAAGATACATCATCAAATTGATTGCTATTTTGTTTCAAGTAGCTGAGTTGGCGCAATTAGATGAATCTAGATAAAAACTGGTAGTAGTACAGCTGTTTGCTAGAGTGAGGGCTGTGAGGGCAGGATCCCTTGAGCCCAGAAATTTGGGGATGCAAATTGGAAATCCACATCAACTTCAGCATCAATGTGATAAAGCTCCAGGAATAGAAGTTATCGAGTTGTCATTATCTAGCATGACAGCTGAGTCCTAGCTTAGATATTCAACATTTACAGGAAATATTTACTATGCTTTACTCCATTTATTATTTCCCACTTTATATAACCATGGCATGACTATTATAAGTTTTAAATCTTTTTTCTTTGCTTATTATAGGAAATTAAAAAAATACAAACTGTACAACAGAATAATAAGCTCTTATGTATCTGTCACCAAGTTTCAACATCCACATAACTGATACTGTTTATACAATTATTATACTGTGTATACAATTATCCTTCTCTTGTGTGTAAAGAGTTAGAATCAGAATGTAACTAGAGGCATAATGATCTTGATCAAGTTGGAGCAGGACTTGAGATCTAGAAAAATCCCATCAATTTAGGTGAATTCCAGGATTAGGAATATTACCAACATACTTACCATAATAACTACCATATATTTGTTGCTTTATTTTGTTTATTTAATCAATCATCACATTCAGCCCTAGCAGAAGAATCTATCTCTGAAAGTTGGTTTTTGGACATAACCCTCAATTTAACTTTTTAGTATATTCACTAAGTATATAGAGGCAACTAGATGGCTTTTGAAAAGGATCCAATTTATAAATCTAAACTAATCATGACTCACAAGTAAATAACAGTCAGTGCCTTTAATGAATTAGTGTTATGCAGCCGTGTGTGTGTGTGTGTGTGTGTGTGTCTGTGTGTATGTGCTTAGTCATGTCCGACTCTTTGTGACCCCATGGACTGTATCCCACCAGGCTCCTCTGTCTATAGAATCTTCCAGGCAAGAATACTGGAGTGTGTTTCCCTAGCGCTACTTTATTGAAGAAAAGAAAAAAAAAAAAAAAAAAAGCTAATTCTAGATCAGACAATTTATTCTCTAGGATGCTCTGAATTTAATGACTGTGTTTTAGATCTGATCTGTGCAGGGTACTTGCTGAATAATTAAGAAGAATGATATTCACCAATCCAGACTCTAGGATGCCTGCTTTCAGTAACCATCTGCTAATGAAACCCCTGAGAATTCCCACAGAGCAGAGAAAACAAATGTTATACAATTATGCCAGGCATTTCTCACTTCCTTTGTAGTAATACACCATCCAATTAACAAGCTGGTGAGCCTAGGGATTCATAAAATTTTGAATAGAAGCTTTAAGCTTTTTCAGATCAACTGCTGAGAATGAAATATGAAAGGAAACAAGATTAGATTAAAACCTTATCTATAAATATTTAATTTCTTGTCTTAGAATTGGACACCAAGTTTTAGGTCATGGCATTTGATCAAAAAGTCAGGAAGGACCTTGAAAGTTCATCTAGTCCAGACCTCTGCCTCTGAAGAGGACTGTGTCCAGCACATGCTGGATCTCATTTCCCTAAAATCAATAGGAAGGAACAAGTCTACATGTTCTTTGGTCGAAAGACAAGAGGATATTACAGCATCCAAAAGTCTCTATTCACAATAGACCTCAGCTCTCAGAGAAAATTTTTGTTCTTCCCTATATCCCACTAGAGACCAGTGCTTCTTCCCCAAAGTCTCCTATCATGTGCTTTGGGAAGAAAGAAACTCCAAAATAGAAGTTTAGCCAAAAATATCACATACCCGACTCCAGGGCATTGCTGGGTAGTATCATTTGACAGAAAACATATTCCTGACATTTTTTCTCTTGAGAACCTTTTATATTACATGGCACCTCAGGTAATTAACTATTTACAACATTAACAAGGGTCTGTTTCCTTGATTAAAGTCTATTTTGTTCATAGAGAGTGCAGTATTCCCCACCAGTTCACCACCAAATTCATTTTCAATTTTGCAATGGAGAGATTGATACAGAAAGAAATATGCTCTCCTATTAATATTTCTTAGGATGTGATACATTTATTCGGAACTCATTCAGCACTTTCATCATCATTAAAAAGCAATTAGCAAAAGTACAAGCTAAGGAATTAATGATCAAGAAGTGAATATAATCAGTGATATTATTAAACAGTGTGTAGAAGAAAGAAATGCAAAAATCACCATATAATGCATAAGAATTTAAGGCTTGTTATACTCAACACTGAGGAAAGGAGAACATTTCTAAAGTTATTAAGATTTGCCTGAGTATTACAGTATTTCAACTCAAAGTACTATATACCCCTAGCAAAAAAAAAAAAAAAAAGACAGTTTTTCATAAAGTTATATCTTCCTGAACAAACCCAGTATCATTTTGGACTTAAATTCTATCAGCTCACACAATGTCATATTATTTTTCATCTTCTACAGAACAATTTCAGAGTTGAATACAAGTGTTAATTATCTTTTTGTGGAATGTCATGTCCTAACTTGTTAATATTCCTAAAAGGCTATTTATGAAATAAAGCATTGGTTCTCTGTAGGAACGCTGCTTGCTGTAGATGTAAAAGTGGCTATAGCAGAAAGCCTGTTTGGTACAGGTCTTTTTGTTTTCTGAAATAGATGTATTCATAGAACAAAATTGTAAATCAAATTTTATAAATCAAGTATGTTTAGGTAATAGATGAGCTCCACTCTGTTATTCTAGAAAGATGTCTACCAGTCCTTTTATCTATATGTCTGTCATTATGTATCTATAATTTATGTATTTGCCTATCATCCATTTATGTAACTATTCTATCAATCTATTTAGCTATCATTTACCTAGTTACTTACTTAGGACTTTTATAAGCAATTATTGTTAAGTATATATTTTGAATTTCCTTGAACATCTACAATGTTTCTGCTAGTATGCTGAGAAGAATTATCTATCAGCCCTCTTTAGTCTATGACAGCAGAAGGCCTTTGGCAGCAAGTGTCAGCAAGCTGCTGATCAAGACTAAGAAAGCCTAACTTACAGATAGATTTCCTCTCCAAAAAATTCTGGAAGGCAACAGAAAAAAATTGACAGGTGGCCCGGAATTATTTTATTGAAGCAGTTACTTACAAATCAAGTTATTCAACTCCAAAATGAGAAATAAGTGAAATGTAGTTGGATTTTGTTATAACACAAACTCTGTATTAGTAGATACAAAATAAAAGTTTGAATATATTAATTTCATTCATTAAATGTGGGGAAATCAACATAGCATTTAAAAAAGACACTAGAATTCTTGAAGAAGGAAATGCATAGAATATACTTGGCCTGACACTTAATGTAAGTTTTCCTTAGACAACCATTCTGTTCCTTGTTTATATCAAGTTCATGGCAGTCTGTGGAGCCAGGTACCATACACAGTAAACTTCTTAGAGGAAAGATCAGGATCAGACTTGGCAGATGGATGCTTTATTTCTCCCTCATCATTCAGGAATGCAGCTCACGTCTGATGAAGTGGTGAGGCTACCAGCAAAGGGATCTGAAACTGACCTCTTCTATTTGAAGAGATTGAGGACATGAGAGAAGGGAGCAATAATTTCCCTTATGCTGTCACCTCTGTGAACTGGTTCCCTAATGATGGTTGTATTTAAAACAATTCTGCAAATGATATCCAAGGGCATGGCCTCTGAGCAGACTTGGGCAGCTGCTAGGAGTAGGTGAGTCTTGAGAATGCACAATTTTCATTTTCACTGGGAAGTCATTTTTTCCACTCTGAATGATTTATTTCCATCGTTCAGATCTCTGCCTCTGCCTCAATAGCATTCTCCTGATATTACAGTGAATTTTTGACACTTAGCCGTACCCATATGCCCAGCTTTTCTCTTTTCAAATGTGTAACGCCTTTAAAAATTTATCTTGAGAAACTGAAAATGCAGAGAATAATGCCAAAAAAAGCACTTATTATTCTCTTCTGTGCTAAATTAGCAACTGTTAACATTTTGTTATACTTGCTCTCAGTCTTTTTTGTTTGTTTCTCTAAGAAATATATCAAATAAAAGAATTAATGTAGCAAGAGAAATTTTTTGTTTTATTATTTGCCTTTCTTTTGGCACTGTCACAGCCATCATAAGCAGATCCTATTAATTTGAATAAATACTTTTGTGTGCACAAAGATCTTCCACTCAAAAGTGCTTTCCAAACATATTTAACAAGAGGGGAAGCACTCTCCAGCACAGTCCAGCCAACAGTCTTGTAACGAACGTGTTGCATGCGTGCTATGTCACTTCAGTCATGTCTGATGCTTTGCGACCCCATGGGCTGTACCGCACCAGGCTCCTCTGGTCCATGGAATTCTCCAGGCAATAATATTGAAGTGGGTTGCCATGCCCTCCTCCAAGGGATCTTCCCAAACCAGGGATCTTCCGAAACCAGGGATCAAACCCATGTTTCTTAGGTTTCCTGCATTGGCTCATGGGTTCTTTACCACTATATGTTTTAGTAATCTCTGAATTCCAGACAATGCCCTAAAATTTCATCACTGGAGAAGGAAACTTGGATTAACATTTCTTTCTCAGGATTAAAATGGGAAATGACAAATATCTTTGGCCATTTAGCCTGAAACTGAGAAAATCTTTAAAAAGATTGTGATCTTGTAAAAGAACATCTAAACCACTCAATTTCCACATCTTAAATTACATAAATATTATGCATTTCTTATGTTTTATTTTATCACCTACAACATACAAGTCATGGCAAAATTTGCTGGAGTAATATATCTTCAAATATTCAGGCCAACTTTATGGCCAGTGAAATATTTTGAATGTTTGGTAATGCAAAAAAGCTTTGGTTATATGGCCCCCAACTCATCTGAATGTCTGACTTTTCCAGACCATTTAGGGCAAGAATTAAATGTCAATGCTTCGTAAAGGCTGAATCCAGAGAACATGAAGTGTGTTTAATTTCCTTCTTTAAGACCATAAGGATAAATACTAAAATCTATTACTGAAGACTTTAGTGTATCTCATTTAATATTATGTGGAATTTTATTTCAGCTGAAGAAGAAACTCATATTTTTTATTAGAAAAAAAAATTATGAAAGGTTTTAAGTGTTTTAAAATGTGCTTTGGCTGGTTTACAATTTAGGTATGAAACATTTACTGAGCTGCTCCGAAAAAGTACAATGATTCAGTGTATGGGGTACAGGTGGGAGATTCTAGTGAGGCAGGTTGGCTTGGGTGTCAGGAGTGAATTCCATATGGATTATATAAAGGACAAGTATATCTCTGAAGGATGAGAAGATGAAGTCTCGCTCCTGTAAAGCACTCAGTGTTCCCCTCCTCTATGTCTTTTCACAAAATTTACCTTGATTGGACCACTTCTGTCTGATTCCGTAGCAAGGCCTCAGCTGCCCAACTACAGACTCGGAAAATAGGTGCTTCACATCTTGCCTTCACCTCCCTCATCTCAGCTCCTCAACTGGCACCCTTGGCCTGCTCTTGCCTGTGTCCAAGAAAGACATTAGACCTTATGCTAAAATGGGAATCGAGAAACAACCTGAGTTTTTATGCTCCCTTTCTTATTTATTCACATATATTAAACATAGTTACTTTAATATCTGTAGTTCTGATAATTCTAATAGCTACAAAGTTTGAGATCTGATCTTGTCATTTCAGTTTATAATGATTTTTAGTCATTGTTTCCTCATGAATTATATTTTGGCAGGGAGGTGACCTTTTGCTCTTTGGTACTAAAATTTTGGTAGGAACACCTTTTCGTGGCCTGAATTGAAAGTCCATTTTTCTGAGGAGGTTTCTGATTGCTTCATTCAGGTTCCTAAAAATATGCTTAAGTGTAAAGAAACAATGATCTTCTCCCCATGACACCAAGTTTAATTATAAAGTTTAACTATCTAAATACTACTTACTAAATGTTATATTTAAATGTACATATTGATTTAACAAACCGAAAATGGCTCATTATATATCAACAAATAAATAAATGTAACTGAAAGCTTCAGCTCACTTTAAAAAAGCCCATTGACTAAAAAAAAATTTAGAGTGCTCTGTATAAATGGTATTAATAAAATATATGCATGCTTATTTCACTCTCATTCCCTAAGAAGCCATTATTCAATTTTGTTGCAATAAGTCATAACAAAATCAGAAACTGCAGTTTAAGCATTCCTATGCATTTGTGACAAATTTGGATGCTTTCTAACATTTTTTACTGTCTTATAAATATTGCCTTTTGAAAGATTTATGTTAAGACCGCTTTAATGTAAGATCACACAAGCATTTCATTTAGAAATCTTTTGTATAAAGATATATATATGATTTGATTAGTCATTCAGTAGTGTCTGACTCTTTGTGACCCCATAGACTTTATCCCTCCAGGCTCTTCTGTCCATGGGATTCTCCAGGCAAGAATACTGGAGTGGATTGCCATGCCCTCCTCCAGGGGATCTTTATATATATATATATGAAATTACATATAGGTAATTATTTTCTATTGTGAAAACCATAATTCTGAACTTAATTCAATTAAATGTACATATTTCAGAGATGTAAGCCTGTTAAAAGCATAGAGCAATATTAGAAAGATATATCCAACTGAATTCAGAGTTCCAGAGAATAGTAAAGAGAGGTAAAAAGGCCTTCTTCAATAAACAATGAACAAAGAAGTAGAGGAAAACAATAGAATGGGAAACACTAAAGATCTGGATGAGTTACAAGCTGGAATCAAGAAAGGCAGGAGAAACATCAACAACCTCAGATATGTGGATGATACCACTCTAATGACAGAAAGCAAAGAGAAACTAAAGAGCCTCTTGATGAGGGTGAAGGAGGAGAGTGAAAGAGCCGACCTAAAAAAAAAAAAAAAACTCAGATCATGGCATCTGGTCCCATTACTTCATGGCGGGGGGTGTGGGGGGCGGAATGTAGAAATAGTGACAGATTTCCTCTACTTGGGCTCTAAAATCACTGTAGATGGTGACTGCAGCCATGAAATCAGAAAATGATTGCTACTTAGTAGGAAAGCAATGAGAAACCTAGCAGTATGTTGAAAAGCAGAGACATTACTCTGCCAACATAGTCAAGGCTATGGCCTTCCCAGTGGTCACATACGGTTGTGAGAGCTGAACTGTAAAGAAGGCAGAATGCCAAAAAATTGATGTCTTCAAACTGTGGTTCTGGAGAAGACTCCTGAAAGCCCCTTGAAAAGCAGGAGATCAAACCTGTCAATCTTCTTTTTTTCCCCCAACTTTTTATTATTCTTATTATTAGTTTGTTTATTTTAATTGGAGGCTAATTACTTTACAATATTGTAGTGGTTTTTGCCATAC
Organism: Bos mutus; assembly: GCF_027580195.1. Classification (NCBI taxonomy): domain Eukaryota; kingdom Metazoa; phylum Chordata; class Mammalia; order Artiodactyla; family Bovidae; genus Bos; species Bos mutus. The sequence continues at coordinate 56,105,963 of NC_091622.1, read as the reverse complement.
ATTCACATGAATCAGCCATGGGTGAACATGTGCTCCCCATCCTGAACCCCAGTCCCACATCCATCCCCATCCCATCTCTCAGGGTCATGCCAGTGCACCAGCCCTGAGCACCCTGTCATACATCAAACCTGGACCGGTGATCTATTTCACATATGATAATATACATGTTTCAATGCTATTCTCTCAAATCATCCCACTCTCACCTTCTCTCACAGAGTCCAAAAGTCTGTTCTTTACATCTGTGTCTCTTTTCCTATCTTGCATATAGGGTCACCATCACCATCATTTTAAATTCCATATATATGCATTTATATACTATATTGGTGTTTTTCTTTCTGGCTTACTTCACTGTGTATAATAGGCTCCAGTTGCATCCACTTCATTAGAACTTATTCAAATGAATTCTTTTTAATAGCTGAGTAATATTACATTGTGTATATATACCACAGCTTTCTTATCCATTTGTCTGCCAGTGGACATCTAGGTTGCTTCCATGTCTTGGCTATTGTAAACAGTGCTGTGATGAACATTGGGGTACACATGTCTCTTTCAATTCTGGTTTCCTCAGTGTTTATGCCCAGCAGTGGGATTGCTGGGTCATATGGCAGTTCTACTTCCAGTTTTTTAAGGAATCTCCACACTGCTCTCCATAGAGGCTGTACTAGTTTGCATTCCCACCAACAGTGTAAGAGGGTTCCCTTTTCTCTGCACCCTCACCAGCATTTATTGTTTGTAGACTTTTTGATAGCAGTCATTATGACCTGGGTGAGATGGTACCTCATTGTGGTTTTGATTTGCATTTCTCTGATAATGAGTGATGTTGAGCATCTTTTCATGTGTTTGTTAGCCATCTATATGTCTTCTTTGGAGAAATGTCTGGTTAGTTCTTTGGCCCATTTTTTGATTGGGTTGTTTACTTTTCTGGATTTGAGCTGCATCAGCTGCTTGTATATTTTTGAGATTAATTCTTTGTCAGTTGCTGCATTTGCTATTATTTTCTCCCTCTATGAAGGCTGTCTTTTCACCTTGCTTATAGTTTCTTTCATTGTGCAAAAGCTTTTAAGTTTAATTAGATCCCGTTTGTTTATTTTTGCTTTTATTTCCATTACTCTGGGACATGGGTCATAGAGGATCCTGCTGTGATTTATGTCAGAGAATGTTTTGCCTATGTTTTCCTCTAGGAGTTTTATAGTTTCTGATCTTACATTTAGATCTTTAATCCATTTTGAGTTTATTTTTGTGTATGGTGTTAGAAAGTGTTCTAGTTTCATTCTTTTACAAGTGGTTGACCAGTTTTCCCAGCACCACTTGTTAAAGAGATTGTCTTTTCTCCATTGTATATTCTTGCCTCCTTTGTTAAAGATAAGGTGTCCATAGGTGCATGGATTTATCTCTGGGCTTTCTATTTTGTTCCATTGATCTATTTTTCTGTCTTTGTGCCAGTACCATACTGTCCTGATGACTGTACCTTTGTAGTATAGTCTGAAGTCAGGCCGGTTGATTCCTCCAGTTCCATTCTTCTTTCTCAAGATTGCTTTGGCTATTCGAGGTTTTTCTATTTCCATACAATTGTGAAATTATTTATTCTAGTTCTCTGAAAAATACTGTTGGTAGCTTGATAGGGATTGCATTGAATCTATAGATTGCTTTGGTTAGTATACTCATTTTCACTATATTGATTCTTCAAATCCATGAACATGGTATATTTCTCCATCTATTTGTGTCATCTTTGATTTCTTTCATTAGTGTTTTATAGTTTTCTATATATAGATCTTTTGTTTCTTTAGGTAGATTTATTCCTAAGTATTTTATTCTTTTCATTGCAGTGGTGAATGGAATTCTTTCCTTAATTTCTCTTTCTGTTCTCTCATTGTTAGTGTATAGGAATGCAAGCGATTTCTGTGTGTTAATTTTATATCCTGCAACTTTACTATATTCATTGATTAGTTCTAGTAATTTTCTGGTGGAGTCTTTAGGGTTTTCTATGTGGAGGATCAGGTCATCTGCAAACAGTGAGAGTTTTACTTCTTCTTTTCCAATCTTGATTCCTTTTATTCCTTTTTCTTCTCTGATTGCTGTGGACAAAACTTCCAAAGCTATGTTGAATAGTAGTGGTGAGAATAGGCACCCTTGTCTTGTTCCTGCCTTTAGGGGAAATGCTTTCAATTTTTCGCCATTGAAGATAATGTTTGCTGTGGGTTTATCATATATGGCTTTTATTATACTGAGGTATGTTCCTTCTATGCCCACTTTCTGGAGTGTTTTAATCATAAATGGATGTTGAATTTTGTCAAAGGCTTTCTCTGCATCTATTGAGATAATCATACAATTTTTATTTTTCATTTTGTTAAAGTGGTGTATCACATTGATTGACTTGCAAATGTTGAAGAATCCTTGCATCCCTGGGATAAAGCCCACTTGGTCATGATATGTGATGTTTTTAATATATTGTTGGATTCTGTCAAACCTGTCAATCATAAGGGAAATCAACCCTGAATACTCATTAGAAGGACGGATGCTGAAGTTGAAGCTCCAGTATTTTGGACCATCTGATGTGAACAGCTGACTCATTGGAAAATTCCCTGATGCTGAGAAAGATTGAGGGAAGAAGGAGAAGAGGGCGTCAGAGGATGCGATAACTGGATGGTATCACTGATGCAATGGACATGCACTTGGGCAAACTTTGGAAGATGGTGAGAAACAGAGAGACCTGGTGTGTTGCACCATGGGGTGCATGGGGTCACAAAGAGTCAGACACAACGGGGCAACTGAAAAACAACAGTAGAAGATCTCTTCAAGAAAATTGGAGATAACAAGGGAACATTGCATACAAAGAAGGGCATGATAAAGAACAGAAAGGACAGTAAGGATCTAACAGAGGCAGAAGAAATTAAGAGGTGGCAAGAATACACAGAACTATACAAAAAAGTCTTAATGACTCAGTTAACCACAGTGTGGTGGTCACTCACCTAGAGCCACATATCCTTGTTTGAAATGAAGTGGGCCTTAGGAAGCATTACTACGCACAAAGCTAGAGAGGTAACAGAATTCCAGTTGAGCTATTTCAAATCCTAAAAGATGATGCTATTAAAGTGCTATGTTCAATATGTCAGAAAATTTGTAAAAGTCAAAGTGTCCTCAGGAATGGAAACGGTCAATTTTCATTCTAATCCCAAAGGAAGGCAGTGGCAAAGAATGTTCAAACGACTGGACAATTGCATTCATTTCACCTGCTAGTAAGATTATTCTCAAATCCTTCAAGCTAGGCTTCAACAGTATGGGAACGGAAAACTTCCAGATGCACAAGCTGGATTTAGAAAAGGTAGAGGAACCAGAGATCAAGTTGCCAGCATTTATTGGATCATAGAAACAGAAAAATAATTCCAGGAAAAAAAATCTTCCTTTGCTTCATTGACGACACAAAAGCCTTTGACTGTACGGATCACAACAAAGTGGAAAATTCTTGCAGAGGTGGGAATACCAGAACTGCCTTACCTGTCTCCTGAGAAACCTGTATGCAGGTCAAGAAGCAACAGTTAAAATCTTACATGGAACAATCGACTGGTTCAAAATTGGGAAAGGAGTAGGTAAAGACTATATATTGTCACCTTGTTTATTTTACTTATATGCAGAGTACATTATGTGAAATGCCAGGCTGGATGAATCACAAGCTAGAGTCAAGATTACAGGGAGAGAAATATCAACAACCTCAGATATGCAGATGACAAAACACTAATGGCAGAAAGTGAAGACAAACTAAAGAGCCTCTTGATGAATGTGAAAAAGGAGAGTGGAATAAGCTGGTTTAAAATTCAACATTCAAAAAACTAAGATGATGGCATCTGATCCCATTACCTCATGCAAATAGAAGGGGAAAAAGTAGAAGCAGTGACAAATTTTCTTTTTGGGGGCTCCAAAATCATTGTGGATGGTGACTGCAGTCATGAAATTAAAAGATGCTTGCTCTTTGGGAGGAAAGCTATGACAAATCTAGACAGCATTTTAAAAAGCAAAGACATTACTTTGCTGACAAATTTCTGTATAGTCAAAGCTCTGATTTTTCCAGTAGTCATGTGTGGATGTGAGAGTTGGACCATAAAAAAGCCTGAGTGCCAAAGAATTGATGCTTTTGAATTGTGGTGCTGGAGAAGACTCTTGAGAGTCACTTGGACAACAAGCAGATCAAACCAGTCAGTCCTAAAGAAGTCAACCCTGAATATTCATTGGAAGGAGTGATGCTGAAACTAGAGCTCCAGTCCTTTGCCAACTGATGTGAAGAGCTGACTCATTGGTAAAGACCCTGATGTTGGGAAAGATTGATGGCAAGAGGAGACGGGACCAACAGAACATGAGATGGTTGGATGGCATCACTGACTCAATGGACATGAATCTGAGCAAACTCCAGGAGACAGTGAAGGCCAGGGAGGCCTTGCTTGACATGCTGCAGTTGACGGGGTCAGAAAGAATCAGACATGACCGAATGACTGAACAACAACTATGGCAGAACATGAATCCTGTGTTATTCATATTATCTTAAATCAGATCTATTTTCACTTTCTAGGTTAAAAGAATATTGCAGAGAGAATGTTAAACTTAGATGGAAACTCAAAATAATTTAATTCAACTCCTTAGCTTAAAAAAAAACAACTGATGAAAAATATTTTCTTAGGCTAGTAAGTAGCTAGTGACAGCTAGTGATAAAACCTGGGTCTTTCTAATTAGTAACCAAGACTTTTTCTATTATAACTTTTAGATTCAGATTTGATATTTATTGAATAAATGCCTTCTATGCCTAAAGCACTGCTTTGAAATATAGTCCCTATTTATTTTTTATTTTGTCTTGACAGAATCTTATGGCTAATTATTTTCCTGCTTATCTAATATACAATTGTCATGTATATATGTATGTGTATGCATTTGAGTTAGAAAAGACACACTGCATGGAAGAAACAAATAGCCTTGCATTTCTTAGTCTTAATATTGTTTATAATTAGCCAACTAGTCCTTCTAACATATTTTCTTCTCCTCATTCCCATGAAATGACATTCTCTTGATTTTCTTCCCCTTTCTATGGCCACTCCATTTAAAGGTCATTTGTTGAGTTCCTTCCTTTGTTTGACCTCTAAATATTGGCCTGATCTAGGGCTGAATAATAAGTTTTCTCCTGGTTGTTCTCTATGTTATCTTCTTAGACAATTTTATCCAGTGCCATGACTTCAGATACAATTTAATACTAAGAACTCTCAAGTCAATTTCTCTAGCCTTGACATTTTCCCTATATTTATGACAATAAGACACAATCACATACTAGATATGTCTGTTTGTATGTAACCGGTGTCCAGAAACAATGCATCTAAGTTATAATTATTGATTTTATCCACAAATCTTTTTTTTTGAGATTTCACCACCTTATAAATGGGCAGGAGCATTCACCCACCTTTCAAGCAAAGCTTAGAAGCTGGACTTGATTTCTGTTTCCTTCTCCCACTATGTATAATCCAACAGAAACTCCTGTAGCTCCTTTTTCCAAAACTTACTGAAGTAGCTCCAAAGCCTGGAATAGTACCTAGCACACAGTAGGTGCTTGACAAGTATTTGTTAAATTTAACTTGAATATTTTATGCTTTACATTTATATTATTATGAGATTTTAAAACTTTATTTTATGAAAGCCAATGATTTCCCTGGGAAACAATTTCTAAATAACATAATTTTGTTTCTTTAAAATTTATGCAAGAGGAAGTAAATGAATAAATTCAATGTATTTTTAAACAAAGGAAATTTGTTTAAACTAAGGAAAAGATCAATTTAGAGTGTAGTTCTATTAGAAGACTAACATTTTCTCAGCATTGTAAGAGGTCAGGAAAATTTGTGTCATTGTTTATAATGAAATATATGACAAAACTGTTATGTCAAATTTTAATTAATATATTCTGGACAGATACAACGAATATATTCTAAGAGTAGCAGAAAGGTTTCCTAGATTGGAAGCAAATAAAATTTCAGATACATTTTAACTTTTATATGGACAATAAATAACAAGAGCTAAAAAGATATCCAAAATAATCGATGACTTGTTTTAGAAAGAGAGACAAAAATAAATGTAGAAATGAATGCCATTACCACTTCTTATTGATTTTATTTTTGTATCATTTTTATAAAATAGCTTTGACTATAAACTTTATGTCATAAATGCCTTACAAATAGTTTTCTATTCCTACTCTTTTTCATAAGCTAACTCTATTCCATTATTGGTGGATGCCCCTCGAGGGCTTAATATGTCCTGTAATTTTTGTCCTTCACCATTTATATTTCAGAAACTTTAAGACTTAAATTACCTAGTTGGTGTCTAGTTATTGTCTTAGTTGTCATGCATCTTACTTTTAATATGAAAATTGTTGTGTGCCTTAAATGGCATGTTAAAAATGAAAAGTTTAAAAAATTTAGCAGAAGTTTTCATTCCTCAAAATGAAAAAAAAGAGAGTTACTTTAAGGATGAAAACTCAGAGAATGATAAAATGTATACTATTCTTTGATCAAATTCTTCTTTGTACTATTAATAAAGCTGTTAATTTCCCTGCTCTCCTCTTTTACTCCCTCTCTGTTTTCTTTATTCTCTCTCTGGTATTATGTGGTTTACATACACATCTAAGCTTTAAGTTATTTGACCTCTAAAAGTCTCTTTTCTCATCTGTAGAATGGATGATATGTAATGCACACAGTATTACACCATTTAGAGGCTTAAATGAGACAATCTATAAAAAGTACTTTAAAAAATTTGCTCTGTCCACTGTAGGTACATATCAATAATATACTTGGACTTGTTACCAACCTCTGCTATTATTCCTACTATTGTTCCTTTTACTATTGCAACTGCCACTTATAACAAAGCTGCCATTATTATTATTTTGTAAGCTAATATGTAGGGCATAGTATTAAATTATTGCCTTAGTGGAAGACTAAACGGCTAATAAATGTTCACAGAATATTTACTGAAAAAATACTTAGTTTTCTATAATTCCCCAAACTGTTAAAAAAAAAAATGTAAAATTATATGTTGTTGTTCAGTCACTAAGTCATGTCCAACTCTTCGTGACCCCATGGACTGCAGCATGCCAGACTCCTCTCTCCTTCACTATCTCCTGGAGTTTACTCAAATTTTGTCCATTGCATCGGTAATGCTATCTAGCCCTCTTATCCTCTGCTGTCCCCTTCTCCTTTTGCCTTCAGTCTTTCCTAGCATCGGAGTCTTTTCCAATGCATCAGCCCTTCACGTCAAGTAGCCAAAGTATTGGAGCTTCAGCTTCAGCATCAATCCTTTCAATGAATATTCAGGGCCAGTTTCCTTTAGGATTGGCTGGTTTGATCTCTTTGCTGTCTAGAAGACTCTCAGGAATCTTCTTCAGCACCACAATTACATGAGTGCACAGCAAAAGACTAAGAATTGCACTGAAAATTTAGCTAAGATTACATGGAAAGAAAAGATAAATGTTACTTTCTTTTTCTTCTGTGAATATTTCTGTATTTTCAAAAGTTTCCATCCTTACCAAACTAGATTTAAGATTCCATCCCACACAATTAATGTAATGATATAAATAATCAATTTATAAATTTATAAATCATCAATCTTCAATAAGAAAATGATTCAATCCCACACATATTTGATACCCATTTTATGTGAAGCACTTTATGTCGTGGAGTGATGAATACCCAGTCCCTGACCTCAAAAAGGCCTCCATGTGCAGGAGAAGGTCTAGTTAACACAACATGGCTTTAATAATGTTTCAGCCAAAGCAAGAATGAGTGAACGGCCTTTGGCACATACCATCCAAACAGGCCTGCAAGAGTTAAACAGTCTTGGTTATATTAACAAACACTTGTAACTGGACTTGTTGTTCACAAAGCTAATTACCTCTGACTCCATATAGATTATACTCTGCACCTAGCATCCTTCTCCCCCTAAAGTCCCTTGTAGGATTTTTACATCTCAAAAGGAAGAAGCTCATGGTCAATAACTTCAAGGACTGGACTGCTGAGCCATCTGAGGCCAGCTTTTGACTGTAAACTTACAGTCAAAAAAAAAAAAAAAATCTACAAGACCTTCATGAAAACCGCTTCCAACTCCCCAGGAGAGGGGGCATAGTTCTTGAGGTGCTAGCCTGCTGTGTATTCCCCAAAGTAACAGCTAAAGAATAACCACACTTGTTTAACTCTTGCAGGCCTGTTTGGCAGGTATGTGCTGAAAATTGCTCACTTATTTTTGTTTTTGATGCAAAAATAATGACCATCCTGGAATTCCCTCATCCTCATATACAGAAAATTGTACATCCACATTTCTTGTCTGTGTCTCCTTTTAGAAAATCATCTGAGCTGAGTTTGGAGCCCTGTGTGCTTTCATTATGGGTCTATCAAAAGCTCTGCTTAGTCGAGCCACCTCATGAGACTCTCCTCTGGGCTCTGTCCTTACATCCTCAGTGGACTTCTTTCCTTTTCTGGCAATACCTCCTGGTAGCTGGCTTCTCCCTTAACCTTCTCAGCAGTGGACTCTCTGCGAACATTGCTCAATTGTCTCAGGACCCCGATTATAGTCCCTCATTCATCATTTCAGGCTACACACCTTTCCTACCCAGCCTATCAGCACTGTGAATAATCAACCATCCTCTGTGTCTTGTAGCCCTAATTTCACTTCCATGCTTTCCTCCCTACCAGTCAAGACAGTTTCAAAGAAGAAACTGTGGCAAGGTCTTTGGATCACAGTTTCTCTCTGTCACATGGAATGGAGTTTATGAAACATATTTTGATGCATAATATTCTAATTTCAGTTTATACATAGGAACCAAAGCTGTAACAGAAATAAATTTAATTCAGTCTACTGAAAGATTCTTATACATTAAATCCCAGACATGATGTTTCACTTCTAGAGTATTTGTTTAAGAGAAGGTGTATGTGAATTATACTGGCTCATAAAATTGATCTATGTGAAGCTTAAAGTAGATTGATGAGGTGATTACCATTTACAAAAAAAAAGATGGAATAACAAATGGTATTTCAGACACAAAACAAGAAAACTGATGTCATAAGCCAAGCAATAGCCTTAAATTGATAAATTACCTATTCACAAGTAGAGACAAAAATATATGCAACTAAGCACTGAAATATAGTTATGCAACATAGAGATTTTTGCTTTGAATAATAAAACAACAAGAATTAAATTACTAAGAAAATATTTTAAATATGAGGTACCACATGAAATGATAAAATACATTTTCAAAGACTTTTTAGGATTTGTCACCAGCTGTAGGAATATCAGGAGCTCCTGCTACAAACTATTTATTTTCAGAAACTTTTCTCTTACTCCAAAGTTCATTCTAAACTTTTTGGTCTGAAAATCATCTATTTAAGGATAAATAAAGAAGATTATAAAAACAAAATTTGAAGAGTTTCTCATTTTGTCATCCAGTATGTGATATCATCTGTACTAAGCAATGGCTATATCCCTTCCTTTTTTATTCCTCCAAGCATAAGGAAAAAAATACCATTCTTTTGCTTTTACCTTTTTTCACAAGCTTGGGTTATTCTAGGATTTCTATTTCTAGAAACTATTCTGAGACATCTGTGCCTCTCCTATATTCATCCTACATTATGTGCCTTTTTCTCCATCGACTTTTTCTACTTACTCCTATTAGACGTGGGCCTGCTAGAACTGTCTTATTGATGACTTTCAAGATATCACATCCACATTTTCCCCTTCACTGGTATCATTTGGCAACATCTAATTAGATTTATGTTTTAGAGATCTTTTGATTTTCTTCCATTTTCAAATTCTAACCTGTGGATACATGCTTACTTTTGATTGGATCATTTTGGAAATCGTTCTTAAAATCTAGTGGATAGATTTAATCTGCTTTTTCTTCCACTGTCTATCAGGTGTCCCAGAATAATATGGCTAACATTTTTGATCATTCTTTTTGGTTGTTTTCATTGGTGCTGTAATCTTCTGCTAATATGGTCCATGAAAGATAAAGTCATGGTTGGGTTTTTAAAAGCAAAAACAAAATGAAAAGCAAACATGCTAATCCCACTCCTCACCCCAGCAAAAAGTTAAATTTATCTATAGAACATCACTATTGGTTCTGTATAAGAAATGTTTGCTGTTGTATACTGAACATATGTTTTTCTTTTCTTCCTTTCCACTGTCTTTCAATAGGTTGTTTTTTTTTTTTCTTAACCATCTACTTCTGTTTCAAATTGGAAAGTACAAGGGATATTTACCCGATGTAAACTTGTTCCCATTACAATTTAAGAAGTTTAACATTTGAAAAAGTAGGTAAATTTTATTTAAAAATTTATAATGACTGATGAACTTAAAATGATTGAGTTATAGATTCAATTCCCCTCTGTTATAAAGAAAAATGGCTAGAATTGCCTATTTACATTCTGGTTGTTCAACAACATGGTTTTTTAAAAAAGTCTAATACAACTTAATGAAATTGAAAATTAATAAATAAGAGGTGTCCTTAAACAATGGCATTGTTATGGTTTCCTTTAACTATTTATATGCCTAACTATAGTGAAGTCAGCTTATATCCAATCCATTATTAATAAAAAACAGTCTGCCTAACACCAGTGTGTTCTTTTTTTACTCCAACTTTTCTTCCTTTATGTATGACTGACCTACAAGTTCAGAGAAATCTGATTATAGATATGGAATTTAGTTGAAGAACACTTAGATTTTTATGAAAATTTTATATCAAAAATATATTGAAAATACAAGGAAGGTAACCTACTTCTGCTGGTGCTAAACTTTCTACCAGGGGTAAACTTAAAGCCCAGGGAAATGACACTCCAAAGTAACTATTTCCTGCACAGTCAGAGACTATCACATAGAGTGCTTTTGGAGAAAACAGGCCAAACTTTCAGTGACAACATTGTGTTGACTTCCTAGGGAAATGAATTTCAGTTCTTGCCAGGCAATCAGTCCTGTGCTTAGTATTATATATGTGTGTTTGGGTGAAGGAGCAGGTTGGAGGATTAAGAGCTCAAAGAAGAATGAGGCTAGTTCCTTCCCTCTGGATATAGTATTGACTTAATGGCTGTTCAGTACCATATGACCATAATCAAAGATTTCTTTGTGAATTTTACAGCAAATAAATAAGACTCTGTCATTTTTATTTTGTTCTCATCTTTATTTTGAAAAAATTGATAAAAGAAACAAATACTGTTATATAATAGCAAATAAATCCTTCCCCAATGGTATATAGTGACTAATTTATGTCATTTTTAAGATGGATGATTAGAATAACCAAAGCTCTATAGCCAGTATGGTCTCTGGATTCTACAAATACAGAATCACCTATAATCAAAGGAAATTAATTTCTTGATTTGGTAACCTAAGAGTGAAAGCACACCATGGAAAACTATGGAGTGTCCTGTAAGAATATATTAGAAAGAATTTATTATAGGACCTTTATTAAAGCAAAGAAGAACTTAAGTGCCTCTTGATGAAAGTGAAAGCAGAGAGTGAAAAAGTTGCCTTAAAGCTCAACATTCAGAAAATTAAGATCATGGCTTCCTGTCCCATCACTTCATGGCAAATAGATGGGGAGACAATGGAAAAAGTGAGAGACTTTATTTTGGGGGCCTCCAAAATCACTGCAGATGGTGACTGCAGCCATGAAATTAAAAGACACTTGCTCCTTTTTGAAAAGCAATCACAAACCTAGATAACATATTAAAAAGCAGAGACATTACTTTGCCAACAAAGGTCTGTCTAGTCAAAGCTGTGGTTTTTCCACTAGTTATATATAGATGTGAGAGTTGGACTATAAGGAAAGCTGAGAGCCAAGGAATTGATGCTTTTGAACTGTGGTGCTGGAGAAGACTCTTGAGAGTCCCTTGGACTGCAAGGAGATCCAACCAGTCCATCCTAAGGGAGATCAGTCCTGAATATTCATTGGAAGGACTGATGCTGAAGCTGAAACTCTAATATTTTGATCACCTGATGTGAAGAACTGACTCATTAGAAAAGACCCTGCTGCTGGGAAAGATTGAAGGCAGGAGGAGAAGGGGATGATGGAGGATGAGATGATTGGATGGCATCACTGACTCGATGGACATGAGTTTGAGCAAGCTCCAGGAGTTGGTGAAGGATTGGGAAGCCTGGTGTGCTGCAGTTCACAGGGTCACAAAGAGTCAGGCACAACTGAGTGACTGAACTGAACTATTATAGGGCCTGGGCTTGGGCTAAGTGATTTTGAGGGGGGTTTAAGTGAAGATTTATACTGGGCTGGATGCCGTAAGGAAATTAAGGTAATTCTTGATTGGCAAGGAGATCCAACAAGTCCATTCTAAAGGAGATCAGCCCTGGGTGTTCTTTGGAAGGAATGATGCTAAAGCTGAAACCAGTACTTTGGCCACCTCTTGTGAAGAGTTGACTCATTGCAAACGACTCTGATGCTGGGAGGGATTGGGGGCAGGAGGAAAAGGGGATGACCGAGGATGAGGTGGCTGGATGGCATCACCGACTCGATGGATGTGAGTTTGAGTGAACTCCGGGAGATGGTGATGGACAGGGAAGCCCGGTGTGTTGTGATTCATGGGGTCACAAAGAGTCGGACACGACTGAGTGACTGATCTGATTTGATGATTGGCTATCATAATAACTTTTATTTAGAAAATGAGAAGTTGAAGCATGGCTAAAGCTGTAATTTATAAAAATGCAGCAGTAGCTTATAATCAACCAGAATAGAGGGATAGTTGGTAATTTTTGTAATTTGGACAATGGTCTTTTTACTCTTGTTCTATCAGAGTCATTGGATGTCCTTGTCTGATGATGTCATGTGAAATTTTTATGTTCGACCAAAGAACATTGTGCTAGTTCTGAGTCCTGGGCCATCTCCAGCAATACCAAGGCCTATCTGGTAACGCCAAGTCAGCTCCCAAATGACAAGAAATGCTTTCTCATTTCTTTGACCATATTAGAGAACTTAACATCTTTCAAATAAATAACAAAATAATGAAACTACAATCCATTTACCAATAAGCATTTTTTTCCCCCATTTTGCAAAGCTCGATGATATATCAGAAGAAGCAAAAGGAGGAAGAGGGATGGGAAGTGAGGGAGGAGGAAGATGTGAAGTACCAGAAGAAAGATCAAGGAGTCTCTTTCTAAGGAGCACGAGAGAGAGAGAGAGGTAAGGAGACGTCTGAGCTGACTCCAGTGATCCCTGATGTTCACATTTTTTGCAGTCCCTTGCCTTTGTGGGTACTGGACCTCCTGCCTTGCTTCTAGTAGATAGAGCACAACAAAAGCGATATGACGTCACTGTCAATGCTGTGTTACATAAGGCTGTGCTTTCTCTCTCGTTTGCTCTCACTCTCTCCACTTCTACTTGCTTGCTCACTCTGAAGAAGCAAGCCACTGTGTTGTAAACTTTTGTATAGAGAATCCCATATGGCAGCGAACTGAGGGAGGCCTCCTGCTAACAGTTAGCAAGGAACTGAAGCCCTCAGCTCTTCAACCCATGAAGACTGAATGAATACCATGTGAGTGAGTCTGGAGTCCATGTGTCCCAGTCAAGCTGGGAGGTAATTACAGCTCCCGGCTGACAACTTGATGTCAACCTAATATGAGACTTTGAGATGCAAGTGCCAGCTAAGCTGTACCTGGATTCCTGAGCCACAGAAACTGTGCAATAAGAAATATTGCTTGTCTTAAACCATTAAGATTGAGGGTAATTTGTGACACAGTGACAGATAACTAATACAGAACATCAGGGTGGGATAAGGGGGAGATGAGTGAGGAAACTAGAACATGGATTTTAAGGAGGCACTTGCTCTCCAGGCTGTGCAAGTTCCTCACTCACCCTGGTCCAGCTCTGCAGGAGAGGTAACATTTAAAAATGAGGCATGAAGGTGAGACTGCAGGAAAAAGCACCGGAGCTTTGACTACAAATCCATTAAACTACTATGTATTACATTTATTTTGTGAGAGTTTAATTCCATTGATGTATGTTATATGCTAATCACTCCAGTCGTGTCCAACTCTGAGTGATGCTATGAAATGTAGCCTGCCAGGTTCCTCTGTCCATGGGATTCTCCAGATAAGAATGCTGGAGTGCATTGTCATTCCCTTCTCCAGGGGATCTTCCCGACACACTGATTGAGCCCATCTCCTGCTGCTGCTACTGCTGCTAAGTTGCTTCAGTGGTGTCCGACCCTGTGCGACCCCATAGACGGCAGCCCACCAGGCTCCCCCGTCCCTGGGATTCTCCAGGCAAGAACACTGGAGTGGGTTGCCATTTCCTTCTCCAATGTATGAAAGTGAAAAGTGAAAGTGAAGTCGCTCAGTCGTGTCCGACTCTTAGCGACCCCATGGACTGCAGCCTACCAGGCTCCTCCGTCCATGGGATTTTCCAGGCAAGAGTACTGGAGTGGGGTGCCGTTGCCTTCTCCGCCCATCTCCTGCATCTACCGCCAAAATTACAATAAGTGCTCTAGGAAATCGGCCAACAATGAAAACTAGTAGATAAAATAAGAAACATGATATTCTACACAACTTTATACACACCTATTTTTAGGGAAATTTAGACAATTATGTTCTTAGTTCTGGAAAGAGGTGGAAGGCAGAAGAAAGAGAATTCATTGTTGCTAAATGTTACAAAATATTTGTTATAGGAGAGTTTCTTAGTAATATCTTATATATACACTAATTTTATGAGCTCATCTCCCTAAACACCCCAGCAGGAAGTAGACAGAGAAAGGATAAAAGCACCAAAACAAAGTATAAATGCACTCTATGGCACAGCAGGAGCAACGTGAATGAATGAGTCATTTAAGCAGAACTTTGTGTGTGTGCCAAAAGCCATGTTGTGGAAGAAACCATTTTTAAGGACTTCAAGATAAAGCTAAATTATGTCAAAATATCAGATCAGGAAATAATGGAGAGGCAAAAGAAAAGTGAAAGGATTAAAATATTTTGTTATATTTTCATACAAGTTAAATTTGATTTTAAGGAAATAAAACATAAAAGCTAATTGCTGTTTTGTAGTATATTGATTAAATGTGTGCTGGTGTTTAGCAAGCTTGACAGCTCATTTTCAAAATTCAAATCATAGAAATTTCAAGAAACCTTAGACCAGTTCTTTCTTCTTCAGTCATGATGTGCACCTGAGTCACTTGGGGATCTTATTAAAAAGTAGATGTTATACCCTTCAATTGAATAATTTATTTAAATAATAATAAATTATTAAAATTATTGATTATTAATAATAATGTAAATAATAATTATTTAAAATAAACACATTTTTTAAAAAGTAGGATGGCTAATTTAGTGAGTCTGAGGCAGGTCCATGACTACATTTCAACAATCTCCCAGAAAATATCTTTCTAACAGGTTGCCATATTCTACACAACTTTATACACACCTATTTTTAGGGAAATTTAGACAATTATGTTCTTAGTTCTGGAAAGAGGTGGAAGGCAGAAGAAAGAGAATTCATTGTTGCTAAATGTTACAAAATATTTGTTATAGGAGAGTTTCTTAGTAATATCTTATATATACACTAATTTTATGAGCTCATCTCCCTAAACACCCCAGCAGGAAGTAGACAGAGAAAGGATAAAAGCACCAAAACAAAGTATAAATGCACTCTATGGCACAGCAGGAGCAACGTGAATGAATGAGTCATTTAAGCAGAACTTTGTGTGTGTGCCAAAAGCCATGTTGTGGAAGAAACCATTTTTAAGGACTTCAAGATAAAGCTAAATTATGTCAAAATATCAGATCAGGAAATAATGGAGAGGCAAAAGAAAAGTGAAAGGATTAAAATATTTTGTTATATTTTCATAAATTTGATTTTAAGGAAATAAAACATAAAAGCTAATTGCTGTTTTGTAGTATATTGATTAAATGTGTGCTGGTGTTTAGCAAGCTTGACAGCTCATTTTCAAAATTCAAATCATAGAAATTTCAAGAAACCTTAGACCAGTTCTTTCTTCTTCAGTCATGATGTGCACCTGAGTCACTTGGGGATCTTATTAAAAAGTAGATGTTATACCCTTCAATTGAATAATTTATTTAAATAATAATAAATTATTAAAATTATTGATTAATAATAATAATGTAAATAATAATTATTTAAAATAAACACATTTTTTAAAAAGTAGGATGGCTAATTTAGTGAGTCTGAGGCAGGTCCATGACTACATTTCAACAATCTCCCAGAAAATATCTTTCTAACAGGTTGCCAAGGGTTGCATTTTTAAAGAAGCGTTGCTGCTGCTGCTGCTAAGTTGCTTCAGTCGTGTCCGACTCTTCGTGACCCCAGGGACTGCAGCCTACCAGGCTCCTCCGCCCATGGGATTTTCCAGGCAAGTGTACTGGAGTGGGTTGCCATTTCCTCCTCCAATGCATGAAAGTGAAAAGTGAAAGTGAAGTCACTCAGTCGTGTCCGGCTCTTTGTGACCCCATGGACTGCAGCCTACCAGGCTCCTCAGTCCATGGGATTTTCCAGGCAAGAGTACTGGAGTGGGGTGCCATTGCTTTCTCTGTAAGAAGCGTTACAAGTTCTTAAACCTTGGATTTTAGGACAGGTGTAGTCCTTGGACAAGCAATATCAACATCACATGGGAATGGTTAGGAATGCAAATTTTTGAGCCCCACTCCATATTATAGAATCAGAAACTCAGGATGGTGCCCAGAAATTTCCTATCTATCAAAGCTCCCAGGTGAATCTGAGACATAAGTAAGTTTCACTGTCTTAGGATACAGTGTTTCTGAACCAAGGGTACATATTAGAAACTCCTATGGAATTTCTTTAATTTCAATGAGAATGTACTTGTTCATTGACTCTGAGTAAACTGGTTAGAGAAGGAACCTAGAGAAAATTTTAAATTATCCTTAGTTGGGTAGGGGATAATAATGAAAAAAAAAGAGAGAGAGAGAAGGAGAAACACTGTATTTGAAAAATTGCAGAGAAGTTCAATGATTTATCAAAGTCTGAGAACCAGAAATGAAAGACTGCCCAGTTTTCATTTAGGGGGTTCCCAGGTGGCACTAGTGGTAAAGAATCTGCCTGCCAGTGCAGGAGACATAAGAGACATGGGTTGGACCTCTGGGTCAAGAAGATCCCCTGGAAGAGGAAATGGCAACCAGCTCCAGTATGTTTGTCCTTAAAATCCTAAGGACAGAGGAGCCTGGTGGGTTATAGTCCATGGGGTCACAAAGAATTGGACATGACTGAGCATGTGAGCACATCACAATTTTCATTCAAGTTCTTTTCCTGGCACTTCAAGATGATAGCAGGATGACTTGAAATAATCCAAAATGGTCTCTTTCTCATGGAATGTATATAATCTCAGCATGCTGTTGTCTTTTCCTCTTGGGATAAAGAAACAGTCACCCATTCTGAATTGCCCTCTGGGACACAGCCCATTCAGAGGCCTGTATTAGTCACTTAATTACATTCTCTTTCAGTAGCTTCACATTGCTATTACAACACAGAAACTAAATAATTGTTTAAAGCAAAGCTGTGATAGCCCAGGCAAAGCTTTGAAAGCATAGTGAATGTAATACACACACTAAGACTACAAGTGCCTACTTTTAAAAATGTTGTTTCCTTGCTTTTTAAAAAGGGTTTGAAAATAGGTTATTTTTACAGTTGGTGTTTTTTTTTTTTCCTTCTAATTTCTATTTTACAATTTTTCCAGTTTAAGAAATATTTTGTTCAGCCTACATGAGCCTATATATTTTTTATTACTGTATAATGAAGATTTGTACCTAAAACAAAATTCTTTTGAAAGTTCTTACTGTTCAAGGAGAAAGCATATTGAGAAATGTTTATCCTTGCATGTATCTTATGTTCTTAATAGATTCATATATCAAAAGTACCTAATAGTACCCAGGACTTTTCTAGAGTCTAATTCAAATGAGTGTCTCTAGTCCTTTTTAGGGAGATGTTAAGAGAATTTTAGGGGACTTCCAAGTCTTTTAGATTCATGAACAGTGGTTCTGAATTTGAATGATGCTGCTCTGCTAACTTGGCTTCTCACTGGTAAAGAATCCACCTGCCAATGCAGAAAACGGGTTTGATCCCTGTATCAGGAAGATCCGCTGAAGAAGGAAATGGCAACCCACTCCAGTATTCTTCCCTGGGAAATCCATGGACAGAGAAGCCTGGTGGGCTACAGTCCAAAGGAATGCAGATTCAGACACAACTGAGCATGCACGAATGCTCTGCTAACTGGCTTTAAAAATAGGTGGAGACAGTTTGGATTTTACATTGAGTAGTGGCATTTAGTAGATGGAGGCACGGTGGCTAACCATGCTGCAGTGAGAGAGAAAGTGTGGCAAAATGAAGGATTCGACCCCAGATGGCACTCTTTTGACAAACACTTAAGGAAGGAATCATGGGTTCTATTTTGCAATCTCAGGGAATGGGGTGGAGAGCAAGTGCCCTCTGGGCATATGGAACTCACTGTGAAGTGACAGAGGTCGTTCTATCCAGGGAACAGCAGCAGATGGGGGCAGCTGAGAGCACACCAGTTTCAGGCTTTGAAAATACTCTTTGAAAGATTTGTTTGTTAAAAAATGTTCTCCTTTTAGAATGCTCAGCAGGAAAGAGCAACATGTACTCTCAAAATGATGTTGAAAAGTGACTCTAACTAGAGGCAGAGGACAGGAGTCTGATGTTAAGCAAAGAAGCAAGACATAAGAAGGAATTTACTCAAAGAAAGTGAAACTCTGACACATGATCAGTTCAAGTGCATGCTCTGTGGTCAGGGGGCACAGGGAAGAAAGATAACTGTAATAAATGTAATATTTATTACATTCTTCTCTCTGGGCTTTATAAATTTCATGCTTTCTAGAAAACCGGTTTCCAACCAAAAGTTAGCATGATAGCTACACTGGATAGCTTTTATCAAATTAGACATAACTTTGTTCTTACGGTGTTCTCAGGTATTCAGCCTAGGCATGTGTATTCTGTACTTTAATGAAAGTTTCTTAAATCTGAAATACATCCTTGGATAAAGAGGAATTAATGAACAGCATTTCATATATATATGAAGAACTCAACTTAGTAAGAACTTAGTTAGTAAGAACTTAGTAAGAACTTAGTAAGAACTTAGTAAGAACTCAACTTGAAGACCATCTTAAACAAATTTTTAAGTGTACAATATGGCATTCAACATTCAGAAAACTAAGATCATGGCATCTGGTCCCATCACTTCATGGCTGATAGATGGGGAAACAGTGGAAACAGTGGCTGACTTTATTTTTCTGGGCTCCAAAATCACTGCAGATGGTGACTGCAGCCATGAAATTAAAAGACTTTTATCCTTGGAAGGAAAGTTATGACCAACCTAGACAGCATATTAAAAAGCAGAGACATTACTTTGCCAACAAAGGTCCGTCTAATCAAGGCTGTGGTTTTCCCAGTGGTTGTATATGGATGTGAGAGTTGGACTGTGAAGAAAGCTGAGCACCGAAGAATTGATGCTTTTGAACTGTGGTGTTGAAGACTCTTGAGAGTCTCTTGGACTGTAAGGAGATCCAACCAGTCCATCCTAAGGGAGATCAGTCCTGGGTGTTCATTGGAAGGACTGATGTTGAAGCTGAAACTCCAATACTTTGGCCACCTGATGCAAAGAGCTGATTCATTGGAAAAGACCCTGATGCTGGGAAAGATTAAGGGCAGGAGAAGAAGGGGACGGCAGAGGATGAGATGGTTGGATGGCATCACCGACTCGATGGACATGGGTTTGGGTGGACTCTGGGACTTGGTGATGGACAGTGAGGCCTTGCGTGCTGTGGTTCATGGGGTTGCAAAGAGTCGGACACGACCAAGCGACTGAACTGACTTGAACTGATGGCATTTTAAGCTATTGGCACAATGTTGTACAGCAGATCTCCATAGGTTATTCAAGCTTGCACAAAATATTAGCTTTTTCTGCTCCAATTGTGATGCTATGGATGGTGAATTCCTGACCACACTTCTCAGAAACAACATGGAATACAGCTATGCTGTAACATAGGGGAGTGTCCAGTAAAAATTTTGATTGAAATAATAAGTGAATATAATCTTTCTGCTGTTTGTTCACTGAGGATCAAGAAACTGAGGCTTTTCCTCTACAATTTTATGAAAGGTTTCTGGAAGTCTAGGGGAAAAAAATATTTAGTGTTATATGATTCAAAACAAACAAACAAAAAAAAAAACAAAAAAAACTTCACCCTTCAATTCCTAACAGGAGGAAGTTCTGAGAGGGAGATAAATAAAAAGAATTGCCACAGAAGGATAATTTGATATATCCTAAGCAGCAATAGCAAAAAAATAAGTCTCAACATGTCTCTCTATGCGTTTTCCCATTCATTCACACATGCTCAGTTTAAGGTGAATTGTGAGATGTTAGTTATGAGTTAGGGGCTTCCCTGGTAGTTCAGTTGGTAAAGAATTTGCTTGCCTTGTAGAAGACCCCAATTCAATTCCTGGGTTGGGATAATCCTGGAGAAGGGACAGACTACCCACTCAAGTAATCATGGTCTTCCCTATGGCTCAGATGGTAAAGAATCCATCTGCAATGCAGGAGACCCAGGTTTGATCCCTGTATTGGGAAGATCCCCTGGAGGAGGGCATGGCAACTCACTCTAGTATTCTTGCCTGGAGAATCCCCATGGACAAAGGAGCCTGGTGGGCTGCAGTCTATGGGGTCACAAAGTTGGACACAATTAAGTGACTGGGCATAGAACAGTTAGGAGTTAAGCAGACTCACAGCCTTGTTTTTGAAAAAATGAAGCTTCAAATGCCTATAGCATCTTCTCTGTTCCACAGACAAACATACATCTGTCAGAGAATCTACCCCATCTAACTGATAGATCACATATTTTTTAATTTGTGAAGCTGTGTTTATTTATTAGTGTGATATTGAAAATACTTGTTTGAAATGAGTTGGGGTCCTAAAGAGGTTAATTACATAATAATTATTCTGTCATGTACTTCCCTTCTTCCTGGGGTAGACTATTTTCACTTCTAAATGAAATTTGCAAATCACTAAATATTTGAAAGACATAATACCTAAAATAATTTGTGCCTGCTCTGAATGACTACAGCATAGATTTATATTCAACAAATGGAGGCTTGAAGTCTCTGCAATAGAGCCTTAAATGTTCATTTATATTTCTCTCCACACATATATTTCTAGTTAGTATTTTTAATATTTGGTCATAATAGTTTTACATTAGAAGATTAGGTTTGATACTTAAAAATATCTATGCACTATTTTAGGCCTTGTGACTTTGCATGATAGAGAAAGAGAAGAGAGAGATTCATAAATTCATGTATAGGTGAATGGGTGGATGAATGGATTGGTGGATAAATAAACAGGAAAATTACTGAATCATCTCTGTATGGGACATAGAATAGTTCTTCTTCACTTAGAACCAGTAACAAGAAATATTCCAACCATCTTGCTTCCTCCTTAATGTGTATCTCCAAGGGGAAGTAGCTCTTGCTAATATAATTAATGAGAAATGCCATGTATCATTGTCATGAGTGAGCCTCTCCTTTGTTCTCTCTTGTAAGCTCCATGTATAAACTTTCCCTGTGTCTTCTCTCTCTCTTTTTTTTTTTTGGTAAAGGAAGTAGAAATGATGGGGGACATGCCCATGTCCAGCAACTGCTGAAAACTGAATAATTTCAAGTAAAATGGCAGAAGTAGAGATGCCATTTTCCATATCAGGAAGAATCTACTATGTAAGTCAATTTTACTGGTAATACAGCTGGTAGTTTGAACCTTATCTTTTTCTCATGTCTATTTTCAATTGCTTTAATACTTGGAGAAAGAGAAAGTTGATTGATTGCCCCCATCTCTTATTAAAACAAGTTTCTTACAAACAAATATGCTATTTCAAAGGAATTAATTTTTTTTCTATAATGAAGTTCAGCAGTGATAGTCTGTCATTTCAATATCTAGAGTAGAAATATAATTTAATAAACAGTATGTGTTACATGGTCTCTTGAGCATTTCCCATTATCCATTTGTTTCATTTCCTTTTTCATAATATTTTTCTTGATTCAGACCTTAACTTCTTTATTAGCTGGCTATAGAGCTATTGATGAGACTTTAGACAAGCAAATAAGAAGCTTGAAAATTATATAATTTTTTGTTTGAAGAGTCTTTTGAAATGTTTAGACAATACGAGGGAAGTCCTGAATTTACTGTGTATTTTCTGTGCATTGTCATTATAGACCACATAAGAGGATTTATTAAAATTTTCACATACCATCTTTACACTCTTTTTCTATTTCTTGTGAACAAAATTTTAGCCAACCAAAAAAGGAAAGATTATAGTCTAATAGAGAAAGCATGGATTTGGTGCCAATAGATGTGTATAGAAAGCACAACTGTGCTATTTACTAAGTCTTTAGATTTTTGTGTGAATTACTCTGTCTGCCCTTGGTTTTCTCACATGTAAAATTAATGTAATAATGTATAAAAGTAAAAATTGCCACACAAATTAAACAGAATTTCTCTTCTCTCTTTATTAATGTTTCTCTGTGTCTGAATCTATAGATCACATACAGATGATCTATAGATCTATAATCTATAGATCATATCCTTAATATTTTATACCTTATATATTAAATAATTCTTAGTGTGGCTCTTGGTTTATAGTAAATAACTCTTCTGTCAGGAAGGCTTCATACCACAACCATTGACCCTGAAATTTTCTAAGAACTTGAAACTGACAGTCACTGGATTGAGTTATTTTAATGTCAGGGCCCTAGACAGCATGAGCTCCCTGGAGCCACTTAAGCACATGCTCTCCCTGCAGCTCAGACATACACTATTCATGAGCATCTGGGATGCAGTATGGCAGAAGGGATAAAAGCACAGGGCCGAGAGTCAGGCTGTCCAGGTTTGAATTCTAGATCTGTCACTTACTAACTGTGACCTTGGGAAGATTATATAACTTAGTACAACTGTTTATTGATCTGTAAAAGGCATATAATAGCTGTAGATACCATATAGAGCTCACGGGAAAATGAAACGAGGTAATTATATAAAGAGCTTAGAATGGTGCCTGGAACATAGTGGATGCCCGGCAAGTAGTAGCTATTATTAAGATTCTGGGAGATATTCCAGTTCCTTCCAATGAACAGCCTACATTCTTTTATTTCTATTCTTAAGTAAAACATCATAATTTCTGTTGTTCCTCATAACCAAGTGAACCTCAAGTAAAAGCCTGGGTGAAACTGTCTTTGGTATTTTGTTTGAACAAGTTCAGTTTATGCCCCTTAGATATGTTTATGGCTAAAATGAAAATTTTTCCACAGTTTATTGTGATCCACACAGTCAAAGGCTTTGGTATAGTCAATAAAGCAGAAATAGATGTTTTTCTGGAACTTTGCTTTTTTGATGATCCAGCGGATGTTGGCAATTTGATCTCTGGTTCCACTGCCTTTGCTAAAACCAGCTTGAACATCTGGAATTCCACAGTTCACGTACTGCTGAAGCCAGGCTTGGAGAATTGTGAGCATTACTTTATTAGCATATGAGATGAGTGCAATTGTGCGGTAGTCTGAGCATTCTTTTGCATTGCCTTTCATGACCTGCCTATTGAGAAACCTATATGCAGGTCAGGAAGCAACAGTTAGAACTGGACATGGAACAACAGACTGGTTCCAAATAGGAAAAGGAGTACATCAAGGCTGTATATTGTCACCCTGCTTATTTAACTTATATGCAGATTACATCATGAGAAACGCTGGGCTGGATGAAGCACAAGCTGGGATCAAGATTGCTGGGAGAAATATCAATAACCTCAGATATGTAGATGACAACATCCTTATGGCAAAAAGTGAAGAGGAACTAAAAACTCTCTTGATGAAAGTGAAAGTGGAGAGTGAAAAACTTGGCTTAAAGCTCAACATTCAGAAAACTGAATGTTGAGATCATGGCATCTGGTCCCATCACTTTATGGGAAATAGATGGGGAAACAGTGGAAACAGTGTCAGACTTTATCTTTTTGGGCTCCTAAATCATGCAGATGGTGACTGCAGCCATGAAATTAAAAGATGCTTACTCCTTGGAAGGAAGGTTATGACCAACCTAGATAGCATATTCAAAAGCAGAGACATTACTTTGCCAACAAAGGTCCGTCTAGTCAAGGCTATGCTTTTGCCAGTAGTCATGTATGGATGTGAGAGTTGGACTGTGAAGAAAGCTGAGCACCGAAGAATTGATGTTTTTGAACTGTGGTGTTGGAGAAGACTCTTGAGAGTTCCTTGGACTGCAAGGAGATCCAACCAGTCCATTCTAAAGGAGATCAGTTCTGGGTGTTCTTTGGAAGGAATGATGCTAAAGCTGAAACTCCAATACTTTGGCCACCTCATGTGAAGAGTTTACTCATTGGAAAAGATTCTGATGCTGGGAGGGATTGGGGGCAGGAGGAGAAGGGGACAACCAAGGATGAGATGGCTGGATGGCATCACTGACTCAATGGACATGAGTTTGGGTGAACTCTGGGTGTTGGTGATGGACAGGGAGGCCTGGCGTGCTGCAATTCATGGGGTCACAAAGAGTCGGACATGACTGATCGACTGAACTGAACTGAACTGAACTGATGGAGGTAGGTATCCATAAGCCTCATTTTATAGATGACAAATTTAACATTTCTTTTTTGCCACAGGCCATACAGCTAGAAAGTGGAGAGATCAGACAATGAACCCAGGCAGTCTGGCCTGAATTAACCCGATTAAAGAGCCTCTTGATGAAAGTAAAAGAGAGTGAAAAACTTGGCTTAAAACTCAACATTCAGAAAACTAAAATCATGGCAAATAGATGGGGAAACAATGGAAATAGTGACTGACTTTATTTTTGGGGGCTCCAAAATCACTGCAGATGGTGACTGCAGCCATGAAATTAAAAGACATTTACTTCTTGGAAAAAAAGTTATGACCAACCTAGACAGCATATTAGAAAGCAGAGACATCACTTTACCAACAAAGATCTGTCTAGTCAAAGCAATGGTTTTTCCAGTAGTCATGTATGGGTGTGAGAGTTGGATTACAAAGAAAGTTGAGTGCCAAAGAATTGATGCTTTTGAACTGTGTGTTGGAGAAGACTCTTTTTTTTTTTTTTTTAAATCCAGGACTTTAAAAGGTATATTTATTGTTTTTTTTTTGTTGTTTTTTTTTATGCTTTTTCTTTATTCTTTTTAAAAGTATGAAAGTATGATAATACATTTACAGGAGACTTGGAAAATACAGAACAAACTTACATATAGTTCCATTATATATTACAATTATTTTTTAAGTGGATAAATTCCTTCCACTTTTCTCTCTATCCATTCTATTAATTTTTGAGAGTTTGATATTGGAGAAGACTCTTGAGAGTCCCTTGGATTGCAAGGAGATCCAACCAGTCCAGCCTAAAGGAATCAGTACTGAATATTCATTGTATGGACTAATGATGACGCTAAACCTCCAAAACTTTGGCCACCTGATGCGAAGAACAGACTCAGTGAAAAAGGCCCTGATGCTGGACAAGATTAAAGGCAGGAGGAGACAGGGACAACAGAGGATGAGATGGTTGAATGGCATCACCAACACAAGGGACATGAGTTTGAGTAAGCTCCAGGAGTTGGCGATGGACAGGGAAGCCTGTCTTGCTGCAGTCCATGGGGTCGCAGAGTCAGACATGACTGACTGAACTGAATTGAACTCTGAAAGACTATAATTTCTAGTGAGAAAACACACACACACATTTTTTCTTTTCCATTGCTCTATAGTTTTTATATCTACTTTTCCTGTTTTTCTGCCTCCACTTCCCATTTGAGATCTGGTACACATTTTATATGTACACTTAGCCTAGAACAAGATAACACTATTCAGTTGAGCTTGCTGGCTTGGCTGGCAATTAATTTTACCATGAAGTCTACTTTCTGTTCTTTTTACTTATAATACATTATAAATAACTGAACAGCATGTCTAAAGGGTAGCTAAACAAACTACCAAACAATTTTGCACACTTACCAAGTCTGCATAATGCATCTTTTAACTTCAGAAGTTATAATGTGTAATATATTAAACAAGTCAATGTTCAAAATTGTCACCAATTGTATTATCCTCTATTTTACTCAACAGGGAATACCTATGGTTTTTCAAACTTATACTTCAGAACAAAAGGAACATACTTTAATTCATCAAAGAGTTAGTTGTTTATTTTTAACAAGTACCAATTCAATGGAAATACATATTATATTACTTTTTATGAAATGCATCCTTCTATAAAATATAGCATTGTGAATCATTATAATTGGGGGTTAAGATGAGGGGACATTGAGCTGAAGGAGTATGTTATTTGTCAAAATGCTTTCTGGTTATAAAGGGCAGTTGTTTTTACATATTAGTACATTGCCTTTGCTTTCTTATGTTATCATAGGTAGAAATGGATAATTTCCAAGAGCTCCCCATGAAAGTTCTCCATCTGGCTGGATTTTTCAACCCTCATCACATTAGATTTCTTATATAATTTTGCTCTAGGGCTCTTCACTTGGATTTTAAGGTATAGCTATTTAATATGATATTAATAATAAAAAGAAATAATAATAGCCTTCCCTAGTTTGGCTTCTACCACAAGTTGTGATTAATCTTTCAGTGCTCTATAAGTACGTATTTACTTTTAGCTCTAGGTAAAGAAATAAGACAGACAGTTTAGATAATTGGCCCCAGTCCACACTGTTGGTACATTGTGTTAGGATTAAAAAGAAATCTTCTAGCATGACAGAGTTCATGCTCTTTCTTCTGGATGCACATGCAGTTACAAATGCCTAGTATTTTCTCCCAATAACATTTTCTTGTTGCAATAGTTCAGAACCGAGTCTGTGAAATCAGTCAAAACTGTGTTTAGCTAGTGGCTCTTAAGTCACTTAACTTCTATAAATCTGTTTCTCCCTCTGTGAAATAAGGACAAGAATAGTGCTTACCTCTTAATATGACTGTAAGAGTTAAATGAAAGAATGTCTGTAAAACATAATAATTTTCCAGAGCATTTCTGTAAACATTATGCTGCTGCTGCTAAGTCGCTTCAGTCGTGTCCGACTCTATGCAACCCCATAGATGGCAGCCCATCAGGTTCCCCCATCCCTGGGATTCTCCAGGCAAGAACGCTGGAGTGGGTTGCCATTCCTTCTCCAATGCATGAAGTGAAAAGTGAAAGTGGAGTCACTCGGTCACGTCCGACTCTTAGCGACCCCATGGACTGCAGCCCACCAGGCTCCTCTGTCTATGGGATTTTCCAGGCAAGAGCGCTGGAATGGGGTGCCATCGCCTTCTCCGGTAAACATTATAGTTATTATTTTAAAGATTATGATCTCATGTCATTCTGGTGGAGGAATATGCCGGACTATTATGAATATCATTGGACAGATGGGGTATTCTGTAGTATATAGATCAGTATAAAACATTAGAGCTTGGGCTTCCCAGGTGGCACAGAGTTAAATAATCTGAGACACACGTTCGAGCCTTGGATTGGGAAGATCCTCTAGAGAAGGAAATGGCAATCCGCTCCAGTATTCTTGCCTAGAAAATTCCATGGAAAGAGGAGCCTGTTGCACTGCAGTTCATGGGGTCACAAAGAGTCAGACAGTACTGAGCGACAGAGAACACACATGCATCCATTTACTCTGATAGGGTCAAGTAGAAAGAAGAATTTGAAAATTTGTGACCCCTAAATTGTAACTGTGTTTCTTTGCCCTTCACTGAGTTCTTTGAAAATCATATTTGAATTTGTTTGTGTTGTCCCATCAGTCTTCTTATTTTGACTACCTGGTTCCTGTTTTAGAGCTTTCGGTTTATTTTAAACAGATTTAATTATTTATAGAAATTTAAAAGATATTATTGAATTCATTCCACATCATTCAAGAATTATTCTGAAGGAGCAGACTCCATTCCCAACTTTAGGATGAGGATAATAAAATGGGTAAGTCACTCTAGTTTTCTCTTTAAGCACCACTTTTCATATTCTAGTGGGCATTTTAATCATCTGAGGAATTTTATTCAAATTCAAATTTTAACTCAGATGGCCAGGGTGGGATGTATTTCTGACAGACTCCCAGTTACTGCTGCTAGTCTATGGCCATACTTGGAAGAGCAAGATCTTAGAAGCTCACAGCTATGCCTGCAGTTAGAGATGAGCACTAATAGCTATGAGCAATGTATAAAGTTACACAAAAGAGAGAATAATCAATACTGGGTAGAATGGAGATAATTAGAAAGATACTGTTGAAAAAGTCTAAGCAGAATTTGTTATTGAATATCAAGTCATCTTTTACCAATAATAACCATATAACTTTCAAATGATAATACCCAATTTGATTTTTGATGCGTTTGTGACAGTCTGTTACATCTGAGTAATGCTTGGTTTGGAGTGAGTTAACACTATGAATAATTGTCCTTATAGGTGTCCCTGATCTATCTGTGCCTGCCATTTTCCAATATACAATTCCTAAGTGGGGAAGTATCTTCTAAAAATTTTACCTTGAAAATCTCACTGCAATGATCAGCCTCAGTAATTCTGAGTAACTTTGAGGACTTTCATATAGTTTTGATGTATTTTCAATCTTTTATAACATTTCATCTGACTCTTGACTTTTAAGGTCCAAAGATAAATGTAGAACCAAAATTCTTAGAGAAATCTAGTGTGAGATGTGGCATGACAGAGGCAATATATAATGCCCAGAGCTGTTCAAAGATGAAATGGGCTGGAGGTATCAAGGACATAATCCTTTTTGTCTAATTTCTGAGGAGGTTGCTAAGAGACTGAAACATCAGAAAGAAGATATGAAGAGACCCACAGCATCACATGGTAAATTATCAGAGAGCAGGACCTCAGACCTTACTCCAAGCCTACTGACTCAGAATCAACTATTAACAAAATCCAGAGATGGTATACTTTCATTTTACAGTATAAGAAGTAAAAAATCTACTCTATCATTGCCCTTGAGAGATTCTGTAATTCTGCTTTAAGTTTTGAAAATCTTTAAATTGCTATTTTCCAAAGAGATGAGTAGGTTTATATCTACACTGTTTAGATGGTAATGAGCCATATGGATCAGAAATTGACTCTGGTTCTAAACTGGGCCCAAATTCTCAGTAGAGAATATCCTAAAGAGACTGGGTTAGTTGGATAGGTTAAAGTTTCTCAGACTTCAGCATGCATCAGAATACCCTGGAAGATTTGTTAATGTGAAGAATGATAAGCTCTACCTCCAAAGTTTCTGATGTAGTAAGTCTGGTATACAGCCTAAGAATCTGCACTTCTGACAAGTTTCCAAATAATGTGGATGCTATTGGTTTAGGGTCCATCCTTAGAGAACCCCTGCTGTAAATGAAAAGTTGGCTGGCTGTGCTCTTCATTCCAACCTGTGCCAGACAAATCTTGTTCTAAATAAAAGTAAGGTAATTTTAGTTTATAAGAAAAATTTTGGCTTCTAGTGTTAATCTGTGACTGACACAGATTCCTTAAGAGCACTGAAGAAAAGAGCAGCTATTTCACATCTACCCAAAAGTAAATAATATTAGACAAAGACTTAGGATTGTATTAGTGTGGGCCAAATGGGTCAGTGAGGTTTGTATAGGTACGTTAATTATCAACCCAGGAAACACTGGTTTTCTAACTAGATCTGAACAAGGAGACAAAGAAAGAATCATAAATGAAAAAGAAAGCTTTTTAAACAGTATTTTGACTTGATATAGTAAGATTAAAAGCAAACTGTATATAAATACTGTACCCTAGTTGGGAAGTGTGGTTGGTTCTTATAGACACACTTTTGAAGTTACTTTATATATTTACTGCTGCTGCTGCTGCTGCTAAGTCGCTTCAGTGTCTGACTCTGTGCGACCCCATAGACAGCACCCCACCAGGCTCCCCCATCCCTGGGATTCTCCAGGCAAGAACACTGGAGTGGGTTGCCATTTCCTTATCTTTGCTAAGGTGATCAAATAAATGCATAAATTGTAGAAAATGAAAATAAGATTTCTGTCAGAGAAAGAAGTCACAAATAATAAAGGAAGGAAGACCAGAATGATGCTGGATTGGAGTGGGGAGATGCCAGTATAAACTCATAAATGAGTTTGTGTAGATACATGTATTCTTAGCTCTACTTGAGCTAAGACACTTGAGAGTGTCTATAAATAGTAACAGTTGAGAGGCAATGGGCATTCCTAGTGATCAGAGCTTGTTTTCTAGCAACTATTATCTGATAAACAGAATCTGGGCTCCTTGGGGAAATGATTGCTTCTAAGGTTGGGGCAAAAAAAAAAAACAAAAAAAAAAAACTACAAGATGAACCTACACATATTGTAGTGCCAGAAAATAAGGATGCATTAAAAAATATATCAAAGGGGCACAGAAACCAACTGAAACTGATGGCACAGTTGGACCAAATAATAAGAGTAATAATAGATATTAACCCAAGCAAAATAATTATCACTGAGCCTGATTAAATGATTAAATACACTCATTCTAAATAAAAATGTACATACACACAGACATATATAGTCAAGGAGAAGGGACAATTCTTTCTTGGGGGAGAATAATTCTAATTACTAAATATAGTAGACTGAGAGAAATAGAAAATTTTCATTAGAACATCGCAGTAATAATTGCTGCAAACAAGATCCACCAGTGAAAGCTAAATTTAATGGGTAAAGTCTCTCAAAGAGACAGTCCAAAATTAAATATGTGTTAATTTCAAAGGGAGATATAGTAACTTCATAGTGGGGAAATTTTGCAGACTCCACCTTGACCAAGAGATCAAGATTAAACTTATTAGTAATAAAAGATACTGAGATTATGTGCTCTTTGATATGATGCACTGAGAAGGAAACATCACATCTGTGGCATTCCTCCCAGTTACGCTTTACCTCTTTTTAACCACAAGAAACATATTAGATAAATTCATATTGAGGGACATTATGAAAAATAACTGACTTGTGCTTTTCAAAGTCAAAATCACTAGATAACAAAAAACTGAGGAACAGTCCAATTTAGGGGAGGTTAAGGAAATATGGGGCTTCCTTGGTGGCTCAAACAGTGAAGAATATGCCTGCAGTGTAGGAGACCCAGGTTTGATCCATGGGTTGGGAAGATCCTCTGGGGAAGGGAATGGTAACCCATTCCAATATTCTTGTCTGGGAAATGCCATGGACAGAGGGGCCTGGTGGGCTACAGTCTGTGGGGTCGCAAAGAGTCTGACAGGACTAAGCAATGAACACTTTCACTTTCAAGGAGACATGACATCTAAAAATGCAATGTGGGTTCTTATGTTAGACCCTGGGGCAGAAGAAATTAGCAAAAAATTTTGGTAAAATCTGAATAAACTCTGCAGCTTAGCTAATAGTATGGTACTAAAATTATATTCATTTTTATAATTTAAATTCATCATGTAAGATGTTAACATTAAAATTATATGAGGAAAAGGCATATATGAACTGTACTGTCCATACCCTACTGTAAGTCTAAAATTGACTCAAAATAAAAAGAAACAATAAAAAATACAGAATAAGTGGAATTAGCTCCCCATACATTTCTAGAGGTAATCACAGGTTTCAGTTAGAGTGTGTCCTTACAGGAATTGTAATGATTATAATAAAGGGTTAATAAAATAGTGAAATAATGTTTTCTGATTTCAAGCATCTTACAATTAGTTTAAAAAGCATACCTATAAGAAGTTACTGGAGAATAATTACCAGGCAAAATTTCAAACTGAATACCGATGAGAACAGATTTAATATAAATTAAATGTTTCACAAGCCCTGGTCATATAGTTTTCTTCAGTCTATTGCTTGGTGGCTGGTAATGATCAAAAGAGTCACCTCTAGACTTCCATTCCTTGTAGTGATTTTCTGCTTGTCTCTCCTTTCAGTATCACCCTTAGCTTCTAGCTCCTGCTCCTGCCTTCTCAAAGTAGAACTGAGTTACTTGAACTAATTTACATGAAATTGTTCTGGGATAAGTGATGAAATGCTTATTAGGAATATTTTATGTACAGAAATTTCATTATATAAATTACTTAAATTAATTAAAATAGAGAAACCTAATGACTAATGTTCAAAACCCATTAACCGAGAGAGGCAAATTGAATTCCCATGGCTTTCTATATGCCTTTCTTAATGCTTCTAGCAGTCAGTAACTTTGTTTATGAGTTTATCTTGAAAAAAATGACCTTTCTTTTTCAGTCTTAGGCAGAGTCCAATTTTGACTACCTTTTTCAGTGTCTCCTACTTAAAACAATTCAATTTTGAAAACCTACCATCTGTTAACAAATAGTGTTCTCACCATGAAGGCAGTGATTATGTTTATTGCAATTTCACAGGATGAGAAACCAAGAAAAATACAAGAATAGAAACTAGAGAAGAATAAATTCCAAAGGAAAAGGAGCTATATGAAATGAACAAGCAATAAAATATTTTTGCTGCAATGGAATTAAAGGTAAACAATGTGAAGTAAAAATATGGTTAGTTAAGGCTGTAAAGATCTCCTTGGATTGCAAGGGGATCCAACCAATCCATTCTGAAGGAGATCAGCCCTGGGATTTCTTTGGAAGGAATGATGCTGAAGCTGAAACTCCAGTAGTTTGGCCACCTCATGCGAAGAGTTGACTCATTGGAAAAGACTCTGATGCTGGGAGGGATTGGGGGCAGGAGGAGAAGGGGACGACAGAGGATGAGATGGCTGGATGACATCACCGACTTGATGGACATGAGTCTGGGTGAACTCCGGGAATTGGTGATGGACAGGGAGGCCTGATGTGCTGCGATTCATGGGGTCGCAAAATGTCAGACGAGACTGAACTGAACTGAACTGAAGGCTGTAAGAGTGAAGAAAAGAGAATATTATAAAGGATATTTCATTCCTCATTTTAAATGGGAATTACTGATGTACTGCATTCAATATGTTAAGTATAAGTCTTTTGAAGCTTTAGAAATATTCTGTGCACAGTTTGACTGATCCTGTGGTATTATAGACATAAAGATAATCACTGAAAAATATAAACAAAGAATCACAAAATAATATAGAACAAAAGAAATTTGGTGGACAAATTCTGGATTATATAGATGAACTCTTCAACTATACAGAGCCTATTAAGCAAAGCTGAAATAGTATAATTAACAATGATAATGCTAACTCATACCGGTAATAGGGTTTGTAGTAAGTGTTTTAACTGCATTGTTCTCTCTTATTCCTGACAACATCGCTATTAAAATTGAAGAGAAAACCAAAACTTCAGTATTGCTTTTATACCATAAAGGCTCCTCAGCTGTGTCTTCTTCAAAAACAGGCCTACCTTGACTGTTCCCAGCATCTAATGTGTTTCTTTTTCTAAATGTGTCTAAATTCAACTGGGTCCTTGAAAACTGGCAAATTTTTGTGTAATACTTACATTGTTCATTTAGCAAAATAAATTTTTCTCAGTTTCTATTACCTGCAAAGAACCGATCTAGGCCCTAGGAGTAGAAATTTTTCTATTTCTAAGCAAATAGAAAAATTTGCTAATGTGGGGCTTATATTTTAATGTAGGGAAACATAAAATGAATAAGTACATTTATGAGAAAAGGTTCTAAAGTGGTCATTAACATAAGAATATACAATCAGTTCAGTTCAGTTCAGTCACTCAGTCATGTCCTACTCTTTGTGACCCAGGCCTCCCTGTCCATCACCAACTCCCGGAGTCTACTCAAATTCATATCCATCGAGTCAGTGATGCCATCCAGCCATCTTATCCTCTGTCATCCCCTTCTCCTGCTCTCAATCCCTCCCAGCATCAGGGTCTTCTCCAATGAGTCAACTCTTCCCATGAGGTGGCCAAAGTATTGGAGTGTCAGCTTCAACATCAGTCCTTCCAGTGAACACCCAGGACTGATCCTCCTTTAGGATGGGCTGGTTGTATCTCCTTGCAGTCCAAGGGACTCTCAAGAGTCTTCTCCAACACCACAGTTCAAAAGCATCAATTCTTCAGTGCTCAACTTTCTTCACAGTCCAACTCTCACATCCATATATGACCACTGGAAAAACCATAGCCTTATATCAAAATGAATCCGCCACAGGTATACATGTGTTCCCCATCCTGAACCCTCCTCCCTCCTCCCTCCCCATACCATCTACCAAAAGGACAGTCAATCTTGAGCTTCTGTCTTCTGTTCCCAAAAGAACTCTTGAGAAACTAAGAATGGAGAGTAAAAAAAAAAAAAGAAAAAGAAAAACCATAGCCTTGACTAGACGGACCTTTGTTGGCAAAGTAATATCTCTGCTTTTTAATTATGCTATGTAGGTTGGTCATAACTTTCCTTCCAAGGAGTAAGTGTCTCTTAATTTCATGGCTGCAATCACCGTCTGCAGTGATTTTGGAGCCCCAAAAAATAAAGTCTGACATTGTTTCTACTGTTTCCCCATCAATTTCCCATGAAGTGATAGGACCTGATGCCATGATCTTCATTTTCTGAATGTTGAGCTTTAAGCCAACTTTTTCACTCTCCTCTTTCACTTTTATCAAGAGACTCTTTAGTTCCTCTTTACTTTCTGCCATAAGGGTGATGTTATCTGCATATCTGAGCTTATTGATATTTCTCCCGGAAACCTTGATTCCAGCTTGTGCTTCTTCCAGCCCAGTGTTTCTCACGATGTACTCTGCATATAAGTTAAATAAGCAGTGTGACAATATACAGCCTTGGCATACTCCTTTTCTTATTTGGAACCAGTCTGTTGTTCCATGTCCAGTTCTAGCTGTTGCTTCTTGACCTGCATACAGATTTCTCAAGAGGCAGGTCAGGTGGTCTGGTATTCCCATCTGTTTCAGAATTTTCCACAGTTGGTTGTGATCTACACAGTCAAAGGCTTCGGCATAGTCAATAAAGCAGAAATAGATGTTTTTCTGGAACTCTCTTGCTTTTTCCATGATCCAGTGGGTGTTGGCAATTTGATCTCTGGTTCCTCTGCCTTTTCTAAAACCAGCTTGAACATCTGGAAGTTCAGAATATAAAATAAGGTGATGTAAAAGCAAGTGTTTGAGAAAGAGTGCCTTTAGCAAGAGTGCTTAGGGTAGATCTCTTTGAAAAGATAACTTTAGAATTGATCCATGAAGATGGGAAAGAGTTGGTAAGACCCAGGTCATAGCAAGAATGTTCCAATTAGCAGGAATGGGACATGCAAAGATGTTGCAGTGTGAATTAGCCTGGTGTGTCTGAAAAAAGAAGGAAGGTCAGTAGAAGGTAGGGAGGATATTGTAAGATTGGTGGTAAAGTAGGAAAAGGTCTTTAGGGCATAGTAGAAATTTGGGTTTTATTGTAAGACAATGGAAAGTCATCAGGAAATTCTTAATGGAGGAAAGGTATAATCTGCTTTTCATTTCAAAAATATTACTTTGTTTTAGGGTTAGGAATGGATGAAAGGCCAGAGGGTAAACAGGACAAACAAGGACTGTTGAGTTGACCAATCTGAGAGACGACACAATTTGGAGAAAGATAGTTTTAGTAGAGATGGAGAGACATGGATGGATTTGCTGTATATTTTGGAGGCAATGCCTCCAAATGATGTTTTTAATGGATTGAATGTGGGAAGAGGAAAAAGGAGAAACAAAAGTTGCTTCTCAGATGTTTGTCTTATGTACCAGGGTAGAAAGTAAACATTTTCTAAGATGGATAAAACTGAGAATTAGAGGAGAGTTTGGGAATTAAATCCTAAGGGAAATGACCCAGTGCTATGTTAATACTTCCTCTACCTCACTC
This sequence comes from Bos mutus, assembly GCF_027580195.1. Classification (NCBI taxonomy): domain Eukaryota; kingdom Metazoa; phylum Chordata; class Mammalia; order Artiodactyla; family Bovidae; genus Bos; species Bos mutus. The sequence continues at coordinate 56,070,178 of NC_091622.1, read as the reverse complement.
CCCACCCTTCCTTCCCAACTCTTTCGTCACTGCTAGCATAAGTGTCTCATTTCAAAGACCTGGATCAGTCAGTGTAAGCTCCCTCATTTCTAGTTGCCTCCAGAATATGGTCTTCTTTTGTTGTTTGTTGTTCAGTCTCTAAGCCATGTCTGACTTTGCGAACTGTGACCCCATGGACTCACAAAAAGGAGTAGCCTTCCTCCCTCTAATGCTAACTGTTCCATTGATCTCAGAGTTATCAAATATCTTGAGGAATTTTTCTTAAATATTTCCCCAAGATTTTTTGTTTACTTCTTTAATAGATTATTCCCTTTTATATTCAAAGGCTTATAAGTATTCTAAAAAAAAATCTCTGGATTCTCCTCTTTGACTATCATCCTCTTTATTAACTTTCAAGGGCTTAAAGCCCTCTATCGTGCCTTTACTTGAGACCTCCAGTTGTCGTTCTGAGTTTCAGAGAATTGGACGTATTTCCTCTAGGTTCTGCTATCAATTTTGCCCCCACCTTTCTTCACCTGTGACTGTAGGGAAGAAGCTCTATGCTTGTCTAGACCTAGGTCTATTCCCAGAAGAGGAGGGTTGGTAAGAGAAGAATTCTCAGTACTCTGGTATTTTCTCTTACACTAGTGGCTTTTGTCACATACCATGCTACATCACTTAAGCCTCTTATTCAATTTCCTGAATGTATCTTTATCCTTCAATTATCTCAAAACCAATAACTAATAGGTGAATCCACTTGGAGGTTTCTAATGACCTCTCTTTTTGATTGACCAAGAATTGTAGGTGGCTGAAGTAAGCGAAGAAGAGTAATGCAGGTGTGGTGACATCAAGCAGTATTATATTGTAACATGGTAGAAGGGCTCAGAATAACTGTGATGAGGTGGCCAAATTGGTAAATTTGACACTGGAGGAAGCATAGATAATTAATGAAGTTTCTCCATCTGATGAGTAACCACATGGGTTAGAATAGAAACAAATCATGTATACAACTGCAGTCAAAAATCAAATTGGCCTTCTTATACTAGAAGCAAATATTCTAAGTATTAATGACTTTTATCCCTGGGTGGTGGAACTATGTATATTTCTTTCCCTCACTTCCTTCTAACATTATAAATTTTCAAAATGTTCACAATAAGCTTCTGTCAAATATATAATATAACACATTTTAAGTTGAATACTTGTGGCTTTCTCTTTATTAAGTGAACCAGGAAAATATTCTTCTTTTTCTGCCAAAACAATTACAAGAAATGCTTAACTATATAAAGAAGAGGATAAAATTAGCTTTTAGGAAAGTATGATAAAGTGTGTTACTTTTTGCCAAAGAGGAATAATTGAAATTTAAAGAAAAGAAACTAGATTTGAAGAAAGTGTACAGAAATGGTTTCAGTCCTCATCAGTTTGAAATGGTACATAGTTGATGTAACTGGCAGATTCACTGGATAAATTAACTCTGAGTACTTTTAGACATATATAGAGAGGAAAAAAGCTTGCATAACCTTCATATATATAGAATCCAAGCTATTTTTAGTGAATTTCCAAATTAACTGGTGCTTGATAAGCTTATCTAAAAATATAAGTCCCTTTTATATTTAAAATAGAGTACTGACTATGAAAAGAATTCATAAAATATAAATTGTTTTGGTATGATTATAAGGGACTAAGAGAACGACTCATAATTTTAATGTAATAATAGCTCTTCTACCTCTTCTAAATAGTAGAAATTGCTTGTTTAAAAGAAAACATATTTAGAAATAGCTATTTTAAAGAGTAATTGAATAATCTTATAGTTTTTTAATCTTTAAATGTCAGTGTTACTATTCTTTTTTGTATCTGTAGTTCTAAGCATGTTACTGTGTATGTGATAGTGAGTATCAGCTATTTTAGTTGATGATTGTTAAGATTAATCAGAAGATTTGAGAGAATAGCATTGAAACATGTATATTACGATATGTTAACTAGATCACCAATCCAAGTTCAATGCATGAAACAGGGCACTCCAAGCCAGTTCACTGGGACAACCCTGAGGGATGGGATGGGGAAGGAGGTGGGAGGGGCGTTCAGGATGGGGGACACATGTACACCCATGGCTGATTCATGTCAATGTATGGCAAAAACCACTACAATATTGTAAAGTAATTAGCCTCCAATTAAAATAAATAAATTTACAAAAAAAGATTAATCAGAAGAAATGAAAATGTAAAATCTTGTTTTTATCATTTTTTTCTTCTGGATGTTCTGTGCCACTATCCTTATCATTTTCAACCCTGGAATTACCACAGTTCTGCTAGGGAATTTTGATATCATATCCTTCTTTCATTGGGCTTTTATATGTTCCATTGAACAAATAGAAAACCAGGTAAGTTTTTAGCCCAGTTCCTCCACAGCACTTATGGTAGAAAATTTTTTGTAGAGCTGGTGTTAAAACAGTAACCATCATTTTTCCCACTCCTGGCTTCCTGATCAATAAAGCAATTCTTTATACACCCATTCAAACAGCTCTTTGAATGTAAGTTCTTTAAAGTTGAAGTAAATATGTCAGTATCAAATGATACTCTCTAGTCAATATGGAGTAAGTACCAGAGGTATACTCCTGGCCTGAAACAACTAAAAGAACAGACAAAATGGATGGAGATAAAAAGTAGACTAGAACAGTCTATAGTCTATTCTATAGCCTATAGAATAGACTATAGGCATTAGGGAACAGACAGTGATCCCTAAGTAATGAGAGAGAAATGAAGTAAGTCCTACAGTTGTCCCGGTGTACTGGATGGAGAATGTTTTCAAACTCCAGGACAAGCAGCAGGAACCCAAGGGTAGTCTGGCAGTATCTCTCAATTAATAAGATGACCATGGAGGTCTTGAGAAGCTGAAGAACCTACACAAAGAAGGGCAGAATACTGAAGTGGAGATAACTTCAGGAAAAGAGAATTCTGGGGACATAGAGTAAGCATTCTTGAGTATGGATAAGTGAGTATGTGTGAATAAATTGCTAAAGTCTCAGACAAAAACCAACTAAAAGGATTAAAGGAAGTAGTTTCTGAAGTTCAAACAAGGCTAGGAATATTGTCTCTTCCTAATAGAAAGAGTAAGAAAGAAAAAAATGACTCTCATTATTCAGAGATCATAAGTATGAATAATAAGGTTCTTGCCTCTGCAAGTGGGAAAAGTTAGCTTTAGACTAAGAAAGCTTAACTGCAGATTCAAATGGACGAAATTGTTTTCAGGTGAAAAGTCTGTCACAAATAAAGTCCATATCCACATCTAGTCTGAAATCACCAGACATACAAATAAGCAGGAAAATATAATCCATATTGAGGGAAAAAAATCAATCTAATGAAACTGAACCAGAAGTTATAAAGATGATAGAATTAGCAGACAAGAAGAATAGAATAGTTATTTTGATGGTATTATATGTTTAAGAACCTAGAGGAAAACCGATCATACTAAAAAAGAGAAATGAAAAATTTTGAAACACCAAACATCCAGGGATAGAAACTAAAGTGTCTGAGATGAAAAAAAAAAAAAAAAATCAAAAACAAACAAACAAAAACATTGTGTGATTAATGGGAAATTGGACATTGTTGCGAGCAGGGGAAGTTAACAACTATCCAAAATGAAACAAAATGAATAAATTGATTGGAAAAGAAAATTTGGAGAATTAGTGAAATGTAGAAGAACTTCAAACAGCCAAATCCATGTATAAGCAGACCCCCAAAGAACAAAGAGAAAGAGTGAGACCAAAGCAATATTTGAAGAGATGACAGACTTTTTCCAAATTTGGAGAAAGGTATAAACTCACAGCAGAGAAGGCAATGGCACCCCACTCCAGTACTCTTGCCTGGAAAATCCCATGGACAGAGGAGCTTGGTGGGCTGCAGTCCATGGGGTCGCTAAGAGTCGGGCACAACTGAGTGACTTCACTTTCACTTTCACTTTCATGCATTGGAGAAGGAAATGGCAACCCACTCCAGTGTTCTTGCCTGGAGAATCCCAGGGACGGGGGAGCCTGGTGGGCTGCCGTCTATGGGGTCGCACAGAGTCGCAGACGACCAAAGCAACTTAGCAGCAGCAGCAGCATAAACTCACAGATCCAAGAAGCACAACAAATTCCAAGCAAAGAAAGTAAGGGGAAAACTACACCAAGTCACATCATAATCAAATTACTTAAAACTAGTGACAAACCAAAGAGAAACTCTTTATATTAGCCTCAGAGAAAAAATCTATTACATAGAGAAGCATAAAAATAAAGATGATGACAGACTTCACATAGAAAACAATACAAGCTAGAAGATAGTGCAACAGCATTTTTAAATACTGGAATTTCAAAAAATATCATACTGGAATTCTTTACTTGGTGAAATATGTTTTCAAAAGTTAATGCAAACTGAGTGATTTTCTGATATACAATGACTGAAATAGTGACTTTGAGACATACACACCAAGAAATGTTACAGAAAGTTCTTTAGTCAGAAGGAAAATAGCATCATGTGGAAACAAAAATCTATACAAATGAATAAACTATACCAGAAATGCTAAATACATAGGTAAATATAGATAATTTTATTATTTTAATCTATTTTAAAATAGTAAACTGTATAAAGTAAAAACAAAATGTATTTTGGAGTTTATAACATATATAGAAGTATAACATCATCAGAAATACTAAGATAGAAGAAATGGAAGTAAACTATTTAAGATTCTTACACTGTCAAAAAATATCTACAAGGGTAGCTTGTGATACGTTTAAGATGTATACTATAAACCCTGAACACAACATATAGTGATTGCTGGTAAGCAAATTAAAGAGATAAAATGGGAATTATTAAATACTTGAATAATTGTTTCAAAGCAAAGAGGAAAAAAAAGGACATAGGCAAATAGAAAACAAAGATCAAACCAAGCATATTATCATATTAAGTATGTATAGTCTAAACACTTCAATCAAGAGGAAGAGATTTTCACATTAAATACAAAATCAAAACCCATGTGTCCTGCCTAAAAATCTGAAATAAAGATATAAATGGATTTAAATTAAATAAATGGCAAAAGTTTTATCCTTTAATACTAGTCAAAAGAAAGCTGGAATTACTGTATTATTATCAAAGCAGATTTCAGAGCCAAGAATATTACCATATAAAAGAGAATTTAGTAATAAAGTCTTCAAGCCTTTCAAGAAGACAACACAAAAGGTATTATCATGAAAATAAATGTTGATTTGTTAGATTTCTTCAAAATTATGAAATTCTGTGTTCTGAAAGACATTGCTAGATGAGTAAAAAGATAAGCCATAGACTGTGAGAAAATATTAGAAAATCACATAATGAAGTGTTGAGAACTGTAAAAGATCTGAGATTTTAATCAATTTAAGAGCTAATAAATTAACCTGCCACAATATGAACTTAATATTCTTATTGGTTCCTCTTCCTTCTCCAAGTCCCACAATTTGATGCAGAAAAGTCCAGTGATTCTGAGCAGGTAGTGAGTTTGCATGACAGGTGAGGATCTCTGAACTTAGGAAATCCCAGTCTTCTATGGTGGCTGCTAGCCAATGTCCTCAACCTTTTCCCATAGGAAATATCTTTATTATCCTGGAAAGCAAACAGTATGTCCTCTGCCCCAGAAAAAAACACTCTTTCTCATTGCTGGAATATTTACTGTATAAACAACTTTGTTAATGCCACTGCTCAGAAGACATTCAAAAGTATGAGAGAACCATGGAGAATTATTTCCCAATATCAAGTTCAAATATCCATAATATATAAGAATTCTTAAAAATCTTCAATAAGAAAATAAATAACCCAATTTAAAAATTGGCAAAAGGTTAGAACAGATATTTGACTGGCAAATAAGCACATGAAAAGTTTCTCAGCTCTACTAGACATCAGGAAAATGTAAATTAAATTCATAATGCAGTACCACTCAACACCTATAAGAATGGCAAAAAAATAAATAGTCTGTCCATATTCATATTCAAGTTGAATATTCAAATCATTCACCCTGGTTTTAAGTGTGTAAAATGGCACAACTACTTTGGAAAACAGTTTTGTACTCTTAAAAAGTTAAAAATAAGTTGTCATATGATCTAGCTGTTCTACTCCAAGGGATACTCAAAGTAATCAAGCATGTGTCTGTACAAAGACCATACACAAATGTTCATGGAGGCTTTATTTGTAGTAGCCTGAAACTGCAGACAACCCAAATGTTTTTCAATAGTTTATTCAATGAATAAACCAACAAACTTTATGGTGGCATACTACTCAACAATAAATGAATTATTGATACATGCAAAGACTCAGAAGAATCTCAAAATAAATGTGCTTGGTGAAGCAAGCCAGACCGAAAAGTGTACGTGCTGTATGATGACATTTAGGCGACTGAAGCTAATCCAGACTGGCAGAAAGCACATCAGTGGTTGCCTAGGGATGATGGAGGCCAGGGCGGGGTGGGAGGAAGGATGGACTGGAGTTGGCTTTTTCTATGCCTTCTGTTTCTCTGGACTCTTCTTCTGTGCAGACTTGCCACTTTGTTGACATTGAGTTAGATATTGCAGGTTTAAACCTGATATCCTAACAAGAAAATATATGGAAGGAAAGGAAATATCTCTTCATAAGCAATAGCCTCAAAAGAATAGGGATTTATTCCCCAAATCTCAGCAAACTCCCTGTGGTAGCATGTTTGGAAACATTGCTTTTCTTTACTCTCTGTAGCCACAGCCCTTACAATGTGACTTTGAATTGTTCCCATCAAGAGATGGCTTTCAAAAGAGAGAGAACATATGTATACCTATGGCTTACTCCTTGGAAGGAAAGTTATGACCAACCTAAATAGCATATTCAAAAGCAGACATTACTTTGCCAACAAAGGTTCGTCTAGTCAAGGCTATGGTTTTTCCTGTGGTCATGTATGGATGTGAGAGTTGGACTGTGAAGAAGGCTGAGCACCGAAGAATTGATGCATTTGAAGTGTGGTGCTGGAGAAGACTCTTGAGAGTCCCTTGGACTGCAAGGAGATCCAACCAGTCCATTCTGAAGGAGATCAGCCCTGGGATTTCTTTGGAAGGAATGATGCTAAAGCTGAAACTCCAGTACTTTGGCCACCTCATGTGAAGAGTTGACTCATTGGAAAAGACTCTGATGCTGGGAAGGATTGGGGGCAAGAGGAGAAGGGGACGACAGAGGATGAGATGGCTGGATGGCATCACTGACTCGATGGACATGAGTCTGAGTGAACTCTGGGAGTTGGTGTTGGACAGGGAGGCCTGGCGTGCTGCGATTCATGGGGTTGCAAAGAGTTGGACACGACTGAGCAACTGATCTGATCTGATTTGATGGCTGATTCATGTTAATGTTTGGCAGAAACCAACGCAATTCTGTAAAATAATTATCCTTCAATTAAAAAATAAATAAATGTTTAAAATTTTTATTTTATTTTTTAAAAGAGGTGGTTTCTGCTTTCCCACCCATTAAATCAGGGCCTGCCTGTGTCTTGCTTTGACCAACAGAATGCAGTAGAAGTGACAGTGAGCACTTCTGAGCTTAGGCCTCAGCAGGCCTTTTATGTCTCTGCTTTCACCCTTGGAAACCTATCCAGATTCAATGTGAATAACCTAAGATTGTCTGCTGGATGATAAGAGATAATGTGGAGCAGAAATGAGTCTTTGCAGTTGAGTCCATTTTAGTCTAATCAGTGCCCAGCATCCAAGCAACTCTTCAAATAAAAACACATAACTGAGCCCAGCTGAAACCAGAAGAGACACCAGGTAAAACCAGCCCATGTCACCAACTCAATTATGTATAAATGGTAACTGAAGCTACTAAGTTTTAGAGTGGGTTGTTATATAACAGGATAACTGATTCACATTCTTTTTCATCTCATCTCATTGGCCTGAGTTGATGCGGCTATGAGACAGAATGGGCTAGGTAAGAGAAAGGGGTAGGGATGGAATAATAATTGTTAGGAGAAAAGGGAGAAGGGTTATTTGCAGGCAAACAACTGTGTGCATTATAGCAAATCATGTTCTGAAAGTTAAAATAGTACTCATGTCCAGGGTAGAGTAGCATTGCACACAGCAATGGATTTTAACTAAAGAACAGTTATTTACAGTTCTTTATTAAAGGAGAGAAAATTGAATTTTGGTGGTGTTATTTGTTCAATTTAATTCTGACTCACTCATTGGGGAAAATAATCTGCTTTGGGCTATTTTTCAAAACCTAGCACTGGGGATTATACTTTCTTTATGAAATTTTTACTTTCCATAATTACATGAAAAAATTAACCACCAGGTGTGTGTTTTTCATAGCATTCCATAGGGCTTCCTAATATAGGGTATTTTCAAATTTATCTTAAATTAAAATCATTTAAAAGAGATGAAGCTTGTATGCTTATTTCTCCTGCAAGAATTATCAATAATTAGAGTACAGAAGAGACATAAAGAATAAAGAGAAAGTACAAGATTACTCTCCAGTTGATAGGAAACCTATAATTTAAGGTATCATGTAATTTATTTGCTTTCAGAACATGTGATTATGATGAATTGTGCTTCAGAGCAATTATAAAGCTTCCATTAGCAGCATTTGCATGTCTGATTATATAAATCTTGTCAACCTTCTACCCTGGTATGTTGTTGTTAAAAAAATTTGGTATGTACTTTAAAAACATTTTTTACATAATTATGTACTAAAGATTCTCATATTTTCAATTTATGCCCAAAAGGAACATTGGCAACAGTGTCTAATGCTGGATTGATGCCTCTTTATATAGCACAGAATAATAGAAAGTTAAAGGCCCATACACTGTTATACTATAAATCCAGGTCACGGGTAAGGATTATACATTACTGTGCCTGTTTGTCCCTGTAAGTTTTCTTATCAGATGGAAGAAAAACGTCAGAAAAGTTTTTGCTTCAAATTCTTACATAAAAAAATATATTAGGAAATAGTTTAGGTACAATTTTCTACTAACAATTATCTATGTTTCTTAAAATACTAATGTAAGGTACTAGTACTAACATAGACTACTGCACCTGTATAAAACCTCTGTGGTTTGTAGTAGCCTTTTAATTGTGCTATCTAGTCATTGGTGAATATAACGGAAAAGAAAAGTATATGATGTCTTCACATCACACTGTATAGTCAGCCCCCTATGCCATCTATGCATAAAGTTTAATTGGATTCTTCATATGGCATTCATTCAGGCCAGTTGCTTTTTATCATGTAAATCAGAGCTTATCAATAAAATTCGAATGCCTTTGGGAATCAAGCAGATAGCATAAATGTGTGAGCTGACCAGGTATGATAATACATTAGCTTCTTATAAATACATGGATCTAAAATAAATGTTATGGTTAGATAGCATATATATACATAATCTATATCTATCTTTATCTTCTATTTCTGTCTTTCCAACTATATAGAGTAGGCCCTTTGTATCTGCACTTTCCCTATCCATAGATTCAATCAATTGCAGAACAAACATATTCAAAAAAATTCTTGGAAGTTTCAAAAACATAACTTGATTTTGCCACATGCCAGCAACTATTTACATAGCATTTACATTTTATTAGATAGTATATGTAATCTAGAGATGATTTCAAGTATAAAGGAGGATTGCATAGGTAATACACAAATACTATATCATATTATATAAAGGACTGGAGTATTTTGGTATCCAAGGACTAGAGTATTTTGCTATCCAAGAGTGTTCCTGAAATCAATCCCCTTTGAATATCAAGGGACAATTTTGTGTATGAGTATATCTGAGTATGTGTATATGTATGTATGTATATGTATATATACATATATCACCTAATATAGAATGTATTTAATCGATACAGTTAGTGGTTAACCCGGCATGAGGGTGCTCTAGAGAGTGAGAGAATGTGTGCATGTGTGCTAAGTTAGGTTTGACTCTTTGCAATCCCATGGACTGTAGCCCGCTGGGCTCCTCTGCCCATGGGATTTTTCAGGCAAGAATACTGGAGTGGGTTGCCATTCCCTCCTCCAGGGGATCTTCCCAACTGAAGGACTGAACCTTCATCTCCTATGTCTCATGCATTGGCAGACCAGTTCTTTACCACTGAGCCACTGGGGATCCCCAGAGAGAGAAGCTTCTACGAAACGCACTCAGACTTACTTTTGTTAAAACTCTGTGTTGGTCAGATTTGGTAAATGGGCCTCTAGTCTGATAAATCAAACAGTCTGATGCTTTCTGGAATTACTAGCACATTTTAATGAAACACTGCTGCTGCTGCTAAGTCGCTTCAGTCGTGTCCGACTCTGTGCGACTCTGTGCGACCCCATAGACAGCAGCCCATCAGGCCCCGCTGTCACTGGGATTCTCCAGGCAAGAACACTGGAGTGGGTTGCCATTTCCTCCTCCAATGCATGAAAGTGGAAAGTGAAAGTGAAGTCGCTCAGTCGTGTCCGACTCCTAGCGACCCCATGGATTGCAGCCTACCAGGCTCCTCGGTCCATGGGACTTTCCAGGCAAGAGTACTGGAGTGGGTTCCCATTGCCTTCTCCTTAATGAAACACAGATGTGCCTATTTCTTTTTTAGTGGAAAAACCAGGAGAAAATGAGATATAAGAATACAGATGAACTAAGTAAGCATTTGCCAAGCTACATCCTGTGGAATTCTAATTAACATGATGTTTATGGGGATTACAAGTCAAAAGAAGCTTTGGAGATTGCCAGAGAAATACAACACACATGTACGAACAATATATGACACAACGTGGGGTAGTGAAGTATTCTGAAGAAAGACAAAGCACAGATGGGGAGTGCCGTATGCAATGGTGGTGCTGAGGTGATAGTTCTGATGAGAAGGCCAAGGCTTCCTTGAGGTGAGCTTCAAAACAAAGACCTAAGAGTATATCAGAAAAGTAGAAATAGCAAAGGTGCTGAGGCCAAAATGAGCTTGCTTTATTAGAGGAATAGTGGTAAGGTTAGCAGGAGTAGAGCTGAGTGAGTGCCGTGACAGGTTGTAATACCAAGTCAGGGCTTGGGCAGGGTCAGATGCTGTAGGTGGGGTAAAGATTTAAGCTTTATTCCTGTGAATAAGACCCTGTGAAGCTAGTTTGGATCAGGAGATGGTCCAATACTCAGTTATGTTACAGAAAGGTCACCTGACTGCTTTATGTATTATATTTGAGACTCAAAACAGTCAGGTATTGAAGCACTGAAGCCAGTCGTCCTGGGTGATGCCTGTGAAATCTCCAAGTTCAGAGCCTATTATGCTCAGGTTACCTCACCCTTGTCTTGGCAAATGTTAGGGATTTTTTTTACCATAGATAGAATAAAAATATACATATATTAATGATGAGTGACATGTTACTCATTTCTTATCTAGGAAAGGATTAAAAAATAAGCAAAATCAAAGGAATAAATCTGTAAATGCAGAGACAAATATGAAGCATTTTGGTATTGAAAAATCTTGGTATTCCTAAGACTCATACCATTCAGGTGGCCAGTTTCCTTTTTATTATTATTAGTTTTATTGAAATATAATTGATATGCAATACTGTATAAGTTTAAGGTGTACAGCGTAATGATATGGCTTATATAAACTGAGACGTGGTTATCACAATAAGTTTAGTTAATATTCAGGATCTCACAGAGATACCAAAAAAACAATTTTTTCCTTGTAATGAGAACTCTTAGGATTTACTCTTAACAACTTGCAGGTATTATGCCCTACAGCACTGTTGACTCTAGTCATCATGCTGTGCTTTACATCCCTGGTACGTATTTATCCTGTAAATGGAAGTTTTGTACCTTTTGACTGCCTGCATTCAGTTCCCACTCCACTCCTCTGGTAACCACAAAATTGATCTCTTTTATCTATGAATTCACATTTTTGTTGTTTTAGATCTCACATGTAACCAGTCATACAGTATCTGTCTTTCTCTGACTTATTTCTTTAGTATCATACCCCCCACGGTTTATGTTGTCATAAATGAAAGCATTTCTTTCTTTTTTAAGGCTGAGTAATGTTCCTTCGTTTGTACACACACCAAGTTTTCTTTACCTATTCAACCATCAGTGGATCCCTAGATTGCTTCCATGTCTTACCTATTGTGCAGAATCCTGCTATGCTTATGGCAGTGCAGAAATCCCTTTGATATGGAGTTTTGTTTCCTTTGGATATATTTCCAACAGTGAATTGAGGGATCATGTAGTAGTTCTATTTTATTTATTGAGATCAACAGTTTCTAATATCAGTTTTTGGATTGTCTGTCTACTTTAAGCTTCTAGACTCAGTCAAATGTAAGGAAGCAAAGAAATCAGTATTGGATCAGAGTTTCTCAGTTTTATTAATATTGACATTTTGGCCAAACTACTTGCCATTCTTTGCTGTAATGTGCTGCCTTGTACATTTATAGAATATTTAAGAGCATCCCTGGCCTCTACCTACTAAATGCAAGTTGAACACTTTCTCCTTGCCATTCCTCAATCCAATCAAGACAATAAAAAGTGTCTTTAGACATTACCAATGTCTCCTTGGAGACAAAAGTTGCTTCCAGGGAGAACCACTATGTTAAATGATAGGAGTAGTTTATACAGAGTCTCTTCCAACAGCTTAAAAATGTATGCAAATGTGAGCAAGGACATGTGTAAGGAAAATCTGTACTGGAGAGCATTCAAGAACTATAGCAATGAGGGAAACCCAAGCCTTCATATCAAGGACATACAACATTTCACTGAATCTTGATAAAAAAAAAAAAATAATTGTTTTTTATCCTAAATCAAATGAGTATTATGGCTCAGAGATGACACACTCAAACTCAGAGTTGGCATATCTGACATCACCCAGCTAATAACTAGAGGAGTGGAGACCAGATTTCAAAGCCTATTTTCCTTCCAATATATTATGGTATGTCCTGTTAAGAAAACCAAGGCAATTTCATGTGTAAGATGGTTCTTACATGGCATGATTTGGATTGTGGTTTGAAAAATTAGATAACCATTAGCAATCACTTCTAAAATGAGTTTCTTTTTGCCAAATGATTCTATTATTATGAACAATAATTGTTATAGTAATAGTTTTTTAAATAACAAGTGGCATATATCAAGGACTTACCATGTATAAGGCACTGGAATATATGTTCCATGAATAGAGTCTGATTAAATCCCCACAGTAACTGGATGAACTAGATTTAATTATTATCCACATTTTATAAAAATAATAATTAGGGAGAAACATCATTTGTTTGTTTACTAAATACATGGTCCATTACTAGATGTTTCACATGGATGTCATCCTTGTAATAGTTTTATGAGGCACAAAGTATTCTTTCCATTTTGAAGTTGATGAAATTGGCACTTAGAAAAATAAAGCAACTACTTAAAATGCAGCTTGAAAGTTATGTAGCTGACATTCACACCTCTATGTATCTGACACCAAATCTAGTATCTGACATCATAACCATTTGTTATCCTTTCCTGATATTAGTGGTACATTTAAAAATTAGGACAATTGTGAGTGAACATGTGTCTTTCCTCATAACAAAAAGATAGCAATAACAACTTTCCAAGTTATTTTTTATTCTTTACTGGTAGAAACAACTTTCTTAGAGATGTGTGCTATCTTTGCATGATCTCTCCATCTTCCTCAGCACCCTCCCTCTCCCTCCCACCAGGGGCTACAGAGTAGATAGTGGAGAAAGTGAGAGAGCACAGAATGAAAGGAAATGTCAACCAGTAAGAGCTAGACCTTAAGGTCTTGTCGGCAAGTACAAAAGGTGAAAAGCAATGTTTCTCTGGCAAGGCAGAAATGCTTATGTTTCTTGTCACACTCTGTCTTCATCCCCTCTTCCAGGCTTCAACTCAAAGTGTCCCCATCAGAAGCACCAGGAGCAGCCGCCAAAGAACACATTCTCCTGTTCAATATGGGGTGCTGGAACAGACCTTAACGTATTAAACAGCATTACTGCCTGATTCTTTCTGCTTCATTGACACATTTCAACAATCATAAAAAATACATGCATTTGACTTGCCATGTATTTTTCAAGGTCCCTTCTGTCATTCTTCACAGAGACAGCAGAGTTATAGGAACACAACAGGAAATATAAAAACGGTTTTATCTTTTGCATTCTAGACATGTTCTATTGAAATGAGCAACTTAAAATTTTCATATGTATATAGCTTACAGCTTATGACTCATGTTCTGGTATAAAAGATGGATAAATTAGCCAGTGACAATCTATCATTAATAAATACTAGAAGGGGACGACAGAGGATGAGACAGTTGGATGGCATCACCGACTCAATGGACATGAGTTTGAGTAAACCAGAAATAGGTGATGGACCAGGAAGGCCTAGCTTGCTGCAGTCCATAGGGGTTGCAAAGAGTCAGACACGACTGAGCGACTGACCTGAACTGAGACTGCATTTATTAAATCAGTCATTGTAAATTGAAATGAACGCAGATGGGAGACCTGTAACTGAAATGGGTAAAGTGATACAATAGATGATAAGGAATGGTGGGGAGTGTGGTCTAAATCAGAGTATATGTGCTTTCTCTGAGTCTGGTGCCCATGACTCAACTCCAGCAGACTTTTGCTATGTATGCAAGAATGTGGGCTCAGTGTTGCCAGATGCTATGATTTATAAGAGGAGCCGGAAATCCATATTTTCAAGTAAAATCTTCCTGACTTTAAAATGTTGGCAAATTTCTTTCTTTTCTTAAATACTATTCAGGCTGCTCATATGTTACTTCACTTATAATGGACGGATATTGATTTCAGAATGTGGAAAGCTTTGTGGTGTGGAAAGCTTTGTGGTAATTTATACTTCTTTCTATGGCCCAGGTGGTGCTAGTGGTAAAGAACCCACCTACCAATGCAGGGGATGTAAGAGACAAGAGTTCTATTCCTGGGTCAGAAAGATCCCCTGGAGGAGGGCATGGCAACCCACTCCAATATTCTTGTCTGAAAAATCCCACAGACAGAAGAGCCTGGCAAGCTATGGTCCATGGAGTCACAAAGAGTTGGACACAACTGAAGCAACTCAGCATGCAGGCACCCGCACACACACACTCCATTCTATTTAGGGGTGCTTTCATGGAAATTTTATGGAAGTTCACTGCACCTCAGCCTTTGACCTCACACTTGAGTGGGCACCAATCTGGGAACCTGTTGCAAATTCATAATCATAAAAATTCCAACTCAGTCATACTGAGGTAGGACCCAGGTATTCTGCTGTGGATGACGTTGTGAACATACTTTGAACAGTATCTTAGAAAGTGAGAGGAAGGAACCCATTAGATCAGGGGTTGGCAATTTATGGTTCATCTGCCAAGTCCAGCCTGCTGCCTGTTTCTGTAAATAAAGGTTTATTGGGATGCAGCCACATCCATTCATTCACGAATTGTCTATGGCTATATTATGCTACAAGGCAGAATTAAGTAGTTGGAATGGAGACTGTATAGCCCTCGAAGCCTAAAAATATTTCCACCTGGTCCTTTACACAAAAGCTTGCTGACTTCTGCCTTAGACAACATAGGTCCTACATCTCGAAAACCTCAATAAAAGCTTGACTCCTCAATATTACTTGGGAGTGATAAAAATAAAAAGAGCCATGTTACTGATGGTATTGATTTATAATTCAGTTAAGTCCAAATTATTTCTCCTAAGCGAAGACTATCCTGTTGCTATGACAACAGTTATACCAAGCTATATAGAGGAGAAGAAAAGAAAAAGGCAACAAAATTATATTAAATGTTAGACCAGAAAAAAGGACAGTGAATGCCTTGTGATTTGGCTTTGACTTGAAGGGTTATAAACATAAGCAAGTGCACATTTTCCCCCATAGGTGAGACAGTCACAAGGGACTCTGAGGATCCCTGTCTCTCCAACAGGCCGTCCCCTATTCCAATCTCTGCAAACACCATCTGTGTGTACGGAGGAAATGAATTCACAAATAAATGAGTCATATGCCAGAGCTTTTCACTTGTCAGTAGTGCAGATAATGGGTTTATGAAGGATTAAAAAATAGATCGATGTTGAATTTCTGTTGCCTTATCCTAAATATATACCAGTCTTAGTCCCACAGAATCTGAGTAGCTTTTCTATTTCTCACTGCATTAACAGTCCTATAGTCCAGCTACTGTGTTGTTCCCATCTTTGTAAATGGCACAACCATTCACTCTTTTCCAAAGGCCAAAATTCCCAGAGTCAAATTGAATTTCACCCTTTCTGTCTCAGATCACATCCATATAGCAGTCATGCTGACTCTCTGGTCCAAGCCATAATCATCTCTTGTCTGGCCTTCTGTGGTCTCCGGCTGACATGCTAGCCTGCACACAAATAGTTTCTACCTACAAACAAAGTTCTATTTTAAACAAATGGATCAGGCTGAGCTATTCCAAAGGCCAAAACCCATCCCTCAATATCATCCTATCATACTCAGTTAAAAATCCAAAATCCTTCCTGTGGACTTTTGTTGCTGTTGTTCAATCACAAGTTGTGTCTGACTCTTTGCAGCCACAGGGACTGCAGCACACCAGTCTCCTCTATCCTCCTCTGTGTCCCAAGGTTTGCTAAACTTTATGTCCATAGAGTTGGTGATGCTATCTAAACATATCATTCTCTGTGGACCTCTTCTCCTTTTGCCATCAATCTTCCCAGACAGGATCTTTTCCAATGAGTTGGCTCTTCACAGCAGGTGGCCAAGGTATTGGAGCTTCAAGCATCAGTACTTCCAATGAGTATTCAGGATTGATTTCATTTACAATTGATTGGTTTGATCTTGTTGTCCAAGGGATTCTCAAGAGTCTTCTCCAACACCACAGTTCAAGAGCATCAATTCTTCAGTGCTTAGCCTTCTTTATGATCTAACTCTCACATCCATACATGACTACCGGAAAAACCATAGCTTTAACTAGACAGACCTTTTTAATTTCATGACGGCAGTCACCATCCACAGTGATTTTGGAGCCCAATAAAAGAAAATCTGTCACATCTTCTACTTTTTCCCCTTCTATTTGGTATGAAGTGATGGGCCTGGGTGTCATGATTTTCATTTTTTAAATGTTGAGTTTAAGCCAGTTTTTTCACTCCTCTTTCAACCTCATTAAGAGGTCTTTAGTTCCTCTTCACTTTCTGCCTTTAGAGTGGTATCCTCTGCATATCTGAAGTTGTTGATATTTCTCACAGCAATCATGATTCCAGCTTGTGATTCTTCCAGCCCAACATTTAGCATGATGCACTCTGCATATAAGTTGTATAAGCAAGGTGACAGTATACAGCCTTGACATACTCCTTTCCCAATTTGGAACCAGTCTGTTGTTCCATGTCCAGTTCTAACTGTTGTTTCTTGATCTACATACAGTTTTCTCAGGAAACAGGTAAGGCGATCTGGTATTCTCATCTCATTAAGAATTTTACAGTTTGTTTTGATCCACACAGTCAAAGGCTTTAGCATAGTCAATGATGCAAAAGTAGATTTTACTGGAATTCCCTTGCTTTCTCTATGATCCAAAGAATGTTGGCAATTTGATCTCTGGTTCTTCTGCCTTTTCTAAGCCCAGCTTGTACATCTGGAAGTTCTGAGTTCACATATGGTAGAAGCCTATCATGAAGGATTTTGAACATAACCTTGCTAAGATAGGAAATGAATGCAATTGTATGGTAGTTTGAACATTTTTGATGTTGCACTTCTATGGGATTGAAATGAAAACTGACATTTTCCAGTCCTGTGGCCACTGCTGAGTTTTCTAAATTTGCTGACATATTGAGTGCAGTACTTTAACAGCATCCTCTTAGGATTTTAAATAACTCTGCTAGAATTTCATCACCTCCACTAGCTTTATTCATCGTAATGCTTCCTAAGGCCCACTTGACTTCACACCCAGGATGTCTAGCTCTAGGTGAGTGACCACACCATCGTGGCTATCTGGTTCACCAGGACCTGTTTTGTATAGTTCTTCTGTGTTTCCTTGCCAACTCTTCTTAATCTCTTCTCTTTCTCTTAGGTCCTCAGCATTTATGTTCTTTATTGTGCCCATCTTTGTATGAAATGTTCCCTTGATATCTCCAGTTTTCTTGAGGAGATCTTTGGTCTTTCCCATTCTATTGTTTCCTCTATTTACTTGCATTGTTCGTTGAATAAGGCCTTGATATCTATCCATATTATTCTTTGTAGCTCTGCATTCAGTTGGGTATATCTTTCCTTTCCCTCTTGCCTTTCAGTTCTGTTCATTTCTCAGCTATTTATAAAGCCTCCTCAGACAACCACTTTACCTTCTTCTATTTCTTTCTCATGGGGATGGTTTTAGTCACTGCCTCCTGTCCAATGTAAGGCAGTTCCATCCACAGTTCTTTAGGAACTCTCTCTAACAGATCTAAACCCTTGAATCTATTTGTCACCTCCACTGTATAATCTTAAGGGATTGATCTAGGTCATACATGAACAGTCTAGTGGTTTTCCCTACCTTCTTCAAGTTAAGTCTGAATTTTGCAATAACAGCTGATGATCTGAGTCACAATCAGCTCCAGGTCTTATTTTAGCTGATTGTATAGAGCTTCTCCCTCTTTGGCTGCAAAGAACATAATCAATCTGATTTTGGTATTGACCATTTGGTGATGTCCATGTGTAGAGTTGCCTTTTGTATTTTTGGAAAAAGGTGTTTACCATGACTAGTGTGTTCTCCTAAACTCTGGTAGCCTTTGCCCTGCTTCATTTTGTACTCCAAGGCCAAACCTGCCTTTTACTCCTGTCCAAGCTGGTTTTAGAAAAGGCAGAGGAACCAGAGATCAAATTGACAACATCCGCTGGATCATAGATAAAGCAAGAGAGTTCCAGAAAAACATCTATTTCTGCTTTATTGACTATGCCAAAGCCTTTGGCTGTGTGGATCACAATAAACTGTGGAAAATTCTGAAAGAGATGGGAATACCAGACCACCTGATCTGCCTCTTGAGAAATTTGTATGCAGGTCAGGAAGCAACAGTTAGAACTAGACATGGAACAACAGACTGGTTCCAAATAGGAAAAGGAGTTCATCAAGGCTGTATATTGTCACGCTGTTTATTTAACTTATATGCAGAGTACATCATGAGAAACGCTGGACTGGAAGAAACACAAGCTGGAATCAAGATTGCCGGGAGAGATATCAATAACCTCAGATATACAGATGACACCACCCTTATGGCAGAAAGTGAAGAGGAACTCAAAAGCCTCTTGATGAAAGTGAAAGTGGAGAGTGAAAAAGTTGGCTTAAAGCTCAACATTCAGAAAACGAAATTCATGGCATCTGGTCCCATCACTTCATGGGAAATAGATGGGGAAACAGTGGAAACAGTGTCAGACTTTATTTTTCTGGGCTCCAAAATCACTACAGATGATGACTGCAGCCATGACATTAAAAGACGCTTACTCCTTGGAAGGAAAGTTATGACCAACCAGATAGCATATTCAAAAGCAGAGACATTACTTTGCCAACAAAGGTTCGTCTAGTCAAGGCTATGGTTTTTCCTGTGGTCATGTATGGATGTGAGAGTTGGACTGTGAAGAAGGCTGAGCACTGAAGAACTGATGGTTTTGAACTGTGGTGTTGGAGAAGACTCTTGAGAGTCCCTTGGACTGCAAGGAGATCCAACCAGTCCATTCTGAAGGAGATCAGCCCTGGGATTTCTTTGGAAGGAATGATGCTGATGCTGAAACTCCAGTACTTTGGCCACCTCATGCGAAGAGTTGACTCACTGGAAAAGATTCTGATGCTGGGAGGGATTGGGGGCAGGAGGAGAAGGGGACGACAGAGGATGAGATGGCTGGATGGCATCACCTACTTGATGGATGTGAGTCTGAGTGAACTCCGGGAGTTGGTGATGGACAGGGAGGCCTGGCATGCTGTGATTCATGGGGTCGCAAAGAGTCGGACATGACTGAGCGACTGATCTGATCTGATCTGATCTGATCTCTTGACTTCCTACTTTTGCGTTTCAATCCCCTGTGATGAAAAGGACATCTTTTTTTGTGTGTGTTAGTTCTAGAAGGTGTTGTAGGTCAGCTTCAGCTTATTCAGCATCAGTGGTTGGGCATAGACTTGGATTACTGTGATGATAAATTGTCTTAGAAATAAACCTATGGCCTACCATGCCCCATAGTTTTGGTCTCTGAGGATCTCTCTGTCTTCACTGGCTACTGCTCAGCCCTTCTTCAGTCCTCTCCATCCATCCTGGCCATCTTCTTGCTTCAGATGCCCAGACATCCTGAATATTTTCCAGCCCTAGGACCTTTGGACTTGCCATTTATCTTTACCAGGAAATGTTTTCTCATAGTCCTTTCCCTGCCTGTCTCTCCCTTCTCACTCATGTCCTCTCTAGCGAGGGTGGTGGGGAGGATCATTTTCCATTTACATCTGCTTTCCCTTCATCATTTTTTATGGCATTTATCATCACATAAAACCTATTATATAGTCATTTGTTTACAAATTGTCATTTACCTGACTCAATTGTAACTTTCATGAGGGCAGAGAACTTGTCTGTGTTGTTTCCTACTTTATACACAGTACCTAAGTGAAGCATGGCAGAGTAGGTGCTATATTTATACTAAATGAAGAATTAACAGAGATAATCTCCGAGATTGAATTTTGACTGACTTTACTGTTTTGGTTTTTGTGTGTGTGTGTGTGTGTTTTTGTAACATTTTAACACACCTGGGCACCTCAGAACCAGTAACTTCATTTAATGTAGAAAAAGATATTCTCTGTTTGGCACCTGAATTCCACAAGAGGATTATAGAATAGATAATTCTCAACATAAAAGAAAAAAAAAAAAGAATTTCAGGTGAGATTATACAAGCTAATTTTTAAAAGAAAAAGTATAGATATGAAGTCTGAGTGGTCTGATCAACAGCAAAGTCAGGTGGAGCTGCAGTTCTTGGGAGCCAGGGAGGACAGTTACCATTCTGGGCTCTGCATTCCAGCCTCGTTTTGCCCCAGCAGCTGCCTGCTCTGCCCCTTGATAACTTTAGTTGATAACTTTAGTGTCAGAGTTTATCCAAATGTGAATGGCCATTTTATAAACAGGTGAGTGTCAGGAGGTTGAATTGAGGTGAAGGAAGGTGACAGGATTGCTGTAAAAACTCTCTTGCTACTCACTGAAACACACACGCACACACACACACAACAAAGAGGCCACAGAATCAGCTCAGATGACAGTTCATATCAGACAAGGGGGGTTTGGCACAAATATGGTCTGGAATGATCCCCAGGGCTTAAGAATCTCATGCAGTGTCCCAAACTCAACTTTCCTCTCATATTCTAAAAGGTGCAGTAGTTGTAGATGACTGGGAAAATATTTCTTAAAAGAACCAAATTGTCAAAATTGATCCTTAGAAACTGATTATTTGTATATAGATCATACTGAGGTATTATTACATTGAGATATACTATGACAAATTTCACACGTCTTTAAGCAAGGTGAATTTTTAAGTTCTTTGCCTCAACTTTTAGCTTTATAAAATTCATAATTTCTTGAGTGTGTATATATATATAGACACATATATATTCAAGACTGTTATATGTTACACATACTTTTCATCTCATAGTGACAGACATTCTGTCATATTATGCCTTTCTATAGTACTAAGTAATTATAAAAATGAAATCATGAAATAATTTAAAACACAAATGGAATAGTCTTAATACTCTGATAATAAATTTGAAATTATAAACCAATTGGATAAAAAAAAATTTAAAACTGCAAATAGTTATGATTTTTATTTGTTTTGTATTTTTTATTATTTGTCTTATAATAAATTGATTACAAAAAACTCACTAGAAAATATGTACATGTATAATTCTGTCTACTCAGTCATTATTAATATTTTGGGACATATGTTTCTAGATACCTTTCTATTTATATATGACGTTCGTCAGGTCTCAGATAAATAGGATGCATTCATCTACGTGTGATTTTTTTAGAAAAGTAAAGCTGAACATTATAAACTTACATGCTTTTCTCATTTAGCTATATATGTATTTGTTTAATTTTTTTTTATTGAAGGATAATTGCCTTACAGAATTTTGTTGTTTTCTGTCAAACCTCAACATGAATCAATCATAAGTATACATATATCCCTTCCCTTTTGAACTTCCTTCCCGTCACCCTCCCCATCCCATCCCTCTAGGTTGATACAGAGCCCCTGTTTGAGTTTTCTGAGCCATACAGCAAATTCCCATTGGTATCTATTTTACGTATGGTATTGTAAATTTCCATATTACTCTTTCCATACATTTCACTCTCTCCTCCCCTCTCTCCATGTCCATAAGTCTATTCTCTATGTCTGTTTCTCCCTTGCTGCACTGTAAGTAAATTTTTCAGAACCATTTTTCTAGATTCCTTATTGCAGCACTATTTACAATAGCTAGAACATGGAAGCAACCTATATGCCCATTGATAGATGAATGGATAAAGAGGTTGTGGTACATATACACAATGGAATATTACTCAGCCATAAAAAGGAACACATTTGAGTCAGTCCTGATGAGGTGGATGAACCTAAAGCCTATTATATACAGAGTGAAGTGAGTCATTTAGCTATATATTTTGACCATCATTAAAAGTCAAAAATATACTACTTAATTTTACGTATTTACAAAACTCTAACAGGAATTTTTTTTTCACATTTGTAATGGTTGCATAAATCATATGAAATGCTAGCATTATTAAACTTATACAAGTAAGTACAAGACTTATAACAATTAAACTTATTCTATTTCAATATTTAATATTTCTAATGTTTTTAAATAATTAATGGAACAGACAGAAGCAGTTGAAAATAAATTAGAAATTTAAAGATAGAAATCTCTCGAGTCTAAATTCTTAAAAGCAGCATAACCTCAGTTTAAAAAAAAATGATTTCTAAAATGCCTATGGCACATCATTATCAACTTGTTAGAAACAAACAACTCAAAATGTATAGACTTACATGTTTAATTTTGACTAGCCTATGATTCTTAACACGGTGTTATTGCAGTGACAAGTATTGGCTGAAAGAGGCGCTCCTGCTCTGCCCTTGAGTACCATTTACCTAGGACCGCCTTGAGATTGCATTGCTGATTTATATATATAGTAGCTCCTTGTGTCTGCCCTCTTGTCTGGAGAATTCCATGGACTGAGAGCCTGGTGGGCTACAGTCCATGGAATCGCAAAGAGTCGGACAGGACTGAGCGACTTCACTGTGTCTGCCCTCAGTTACTTTAACCAGATGGGAAAGGAGAGTTGTACAGGAGATTCCTAAATTGTTCTTACCCACATTATTCAAAGCCTAAGAGACTCTGCCAGTCACAGGTCCCAGATAGCCACCAGAGAATGAGTTTTTAACTGCAGACATGGAGCTATAAATAATACATCTTGGGTTTTAGCACATAGCAACCATCTTCTCTAAACCCAAAAGTACAATGCATGTTCTAACCATGAGATAGGAGACTTGAAATCTGTGGTTTCTGGTAAAATCCAGGAAATTCAGTCCAAATATAGACATTTAATTTTTGGACTTAACTTCAGCCTGAGCATTTGATCATAGTGTGGTATTTGTATTTAAATTTTGGGTTTCTCGGTGCTGCTGGCATTTTATAGTTGGAAAATATTCATGCAATTTGATATTCATTAATGCAATTCTTCATTTAATTTTGTATCATTAATGTTTTTATTTGATCTCCTTGCATATGGAAAATATAGTTTTGACATGATCTGGGCTGTAAGCAGACTTGAGTAATGCTCTGTTCTGATCCATTTCATGCTGGTATCCCCTTATAGTGCCTGGAGGCAAAATCTATACAGCCCACCAGCAGTCCTAGGAGAATATCGTGGAATAGTGGTTGGGATTGAGGGGGTGACTTCAAGAAGGTAGGAATCTCCCCAAGGAGCTAAGCATACTCCTGCAAAAGTAGAACCTGAAATGCTAGCCCCACTGTTCTTAGAAAATTAAAAGTAGAGAATGCTAAGTGAGTGAAAGTCACTCAGTCATGTCCAACTTTTTGCGACCCCATGGACTGTAGAGTCCATGGAATTCTTCAGGCCAGAATACTGGACTGGGTAGACTTTTCCCTCTTTAGGGGATCTTCCCAATCCAGGGATCGAACTCAGGTCTCCTGCATTGCAGGCAGATTCTTTACCTACTGAACCACAAGATAAGCCTAAGAATACTGGAGTGGGAAGCCTATCCCTTCTCCAGGGGATCTTCCCAACCCAGGGATCGAACTGGGGTCTCCTGCATTGCAGGTGGATTGTTTACCAACTGAGCTACCAGGGAAGCCCTAGAAAATGCTAGTATCCCAGAGAATACTAGTGGGAAACTTTAATGAGGAGTGATTTTTACTAAGTATTTCTGTCTCTTTGACTACCTTATTCTTTCCCATGAAAGTGGAGCTCATTACCGGGTCATTAGGCTATTGCCACTAATCCATGTACTCAAATGTGTGGAGCGTGTCTTTCAAAATCCCTTAATAGGGAGTTTCATTTCTGATGTTTTATCTCGGCTTTAATCAGTAGGAGAAAACAATTTCTGTAAGTGAGACTGTTCAGCAGACTTAATTTTCTCTCTGATGCCCTGTTCCAAGATCTAGCCTGAGTGAACAAGCAGGAACAATTCCATTTAGGTGCTTGCCCTTAACTGATTCTTCTTACTGAGTTTTTATGATATTTGGGTTTTTTTTCCTGCATCTTTCATCTCATTTCTTAATTGGTTTAGAACTTAGGTAGGCAAAGGAGGTGCTATTTATTAGATTTTCTTCTCAAAGAGAAGGCAGAAAAGCCTAGAAGCAAAGTAGACTTGCCCATGTATGGATGTGTGAACCTCTTTCATGTTCTTAATAAGTATGATATGCTACATCTCCATTATTATAAAAGAGCATAATTAGTTAGCCATATAATAATTTATTTAATTCCATTTTACAAAACAATTACCTAAAAATGTGAATTGTTACTATGTGGATTTTTACTATTTAGTTCTATAAATCTTCATCTTGAAATATTTAAGGAACTCTTTTAAATAAAACTCCAAATAGTTACTCCTACCAGAGTCTAAATGAAATTTTTAAGCTCAGTCTTATTAACTATATTTAGAAAATAAATGTGTTAGAAAAATAATACATATTTGTGTAGATTCAGTCTCATCCATAGGGAATTGAGGTGTTAGTAGATATTATTTGCTACAGATTCAAATAACAGCTGCAAAAAGCTTAATTATCTAGGTGCCGTTTTTCATTCTTTTTCAGTTTGCTATTTGGGGTTCTGATTTATATTTGTGCAAGTGACTGCAAAAGAAACATATTTATATTAAGTCACTAATGTTCTCAAGTATCTTCTCTTTTTGGCCCAATTTCTTTTAGTGGCCCTGAACACCAGGGAATGGATCATTGTTGAGGGACAAGCCAGATAACCAAGGAGCATATAGCTCATAAAAAAATCATAGAGTGCTTTTGCTATACTTTTTTGCCACCCACTTCTCACGTAGTGGGTTGCAAAAATAGTCCCCATTTCTTTTTCTCTTCAGTCACCACCATCACTAAGAGATAACTTCTTTTCCCCTTTAGCAGCACACACAAATTCCATCTCTAATTCAAGATCAATAATTACAGAAAAGATCCTATTGCAGTCTTGATCATCTCGACAATGCTCTTCTGAAGAGAGGAATGATCTCTGATCATCAACAGAAATATTGGACCACATAAAAATATTACATAAATAATCTCTGAAGATCATTACCATAAAAACCAACATGCATAACTCCTCCTCCAAATGTATGGTTTCTTTACAAAACAATCTACTTCACTTTTTGGTAATTACATTGTATGTGTTTATGCTGTCAAAAATCAGAATGATGGGTTATCAGATACTGTTGTTCATGGGTCCTTTTTTTTTTTTTTGACCTCAAAATACTGATTCTTAGTTTCTGCCTGTGTTATTTTCACTATGAATCTATCAGACATTCTGACTATGTTAGCTAAAAATTGTAATGAAAGCATATTAGAATTGGCCTTTTTATCCTGCTGAATCTGCAGTAATGAGCTATTCCAGAGAACAGGCAGTGTGTGGTTGATGTGCAGGGCAGCTCATACCCTTTCATACAGCAGTGCTCCCCATTGCTTCTGCACATGTTCATACCAACAGATGCCTTCATTAATGCCTATGGTGATTGGGACCAAACAGTTAGTCATGTGTTTAATAGAGGCTTTCAGATGCTTCATCTGGTTTTATTCTTCTAGGAGATTGAATCAGCATTTCTAATATTTAATTCACAAGTAAGAAGGCGAAAAAGGAGAGCAAGAAAAGAGAAAGAGAATGGTAAAAAGAGATTGAACATATTGGGATAAAAAGGAGGATACAGACTTATATAAAGTAATACTTGCAAAATGAATATCAAGCAATATTAATGGAGAGACAGATGTCAGAATTCCCAAAAGGATGCACTGATATTATGGCTACTGATGAAATGCTGTTTCTGCTTCATTTGTTCATTCTGTCATTACTTGACATGCTTTATTGAATTTTTACTCAGTACTGTAACATGGCTCTGAGAATAGAAGAGGAAATAAGACCTTATGAATCTTATATATAACTTAATTAATCATTTATAATTACTACTACTAGAAAATTATTATCTTGAATAGCATCTCCAGTTA
The DNA here is from genome assembly GCF_027580195.1 of Bos mutus. Classification (NCBI taxonomy): domain Eukaryota; kingdom Metazoa; phylum Chordata; class Mammalia; order Artiodactyla; family Bovidae; genus Bos; species Bos mutus. The sequence continues at coordinate 56,043,549 of NC_091622.1, read as the reverse complement.
CACCAAGAAAGGCCTCTATAAAACCTAGGATTATATAACAGCATTATGGAAATGAACCATGTACACACATTCAGAATTGACTCCAAAAAAGCTATCTATCTCACACTAGACTCTAAGAGGGTTCTGAACTCCTGATCTAAAATTATCTAAAATGACATTATAGACCATTATCCTCTTTAGAGAAAGACAAAACGTTTATTAACATTTTCCAAAAAATTGTTTTAATGATTACAGCTCTTCCTTGGATAGCAAGATGAAGTAACCTTTTAATTATAGCAACTAGCATCTAAGCATTTATTTTTCACATCAGATACTGTTTGATAAACATCAGGACAATCCACTGGAGTACAACGTGAGGCCCTAAAGGCCTGCAGATCAAGTAGACCTAAAGCAATACAAATAAAATTGTTTCTCTATATGAAAAAATATGAATTTTTATTTGTTTTTTGGGGGGGTTGATATTGTCATTGTCTCCTGAGAGAAAAGTGCAGCTAGAAGAGGAGAACAGCATCAAGACAATTAGATGCTTGCATTTAGGTCAGTAAGCTCCAGGGGCAGTAGGGCTAAAGCGACAAGAATTGAATGCTTTCTGTACTATTTAAACTGTGGGATTCCAAAGTAGTCTGTAAAATCTACTAAAATGTTTCCTGTGCATTTTTCTTTCTTTTTTCATTTTGTTTTTGGAAAACAACGAAGAAGAAATAATTTTCCATCAAAAGTACTCAGTGAGGCCCAGGGCAAGCACAGCAGTAGGAGTAAGCAGAGACAAACTTGAGAAGCTAAGCTCACTACACATTCTCAGAAGTCTTAGGACTTGCAGTTTCCTCTAGGTTTGCATCAGGGCTGAAGTCAATCTCATGTAGACAGACCCTAGATTTCACCTAAGATAGTTTCACAGAAAAAATCAAGATGGGATATATCTAGAATTCAAGTGAGTTTCACATGGAACCCAAAAATGACCACGGTGAAATGTGTTCACTACTTTGAAATTTAAAAATTAGTTTTAAATGTCATGCCACCTCCCTCAATTTTTCTCACAGATGAAAATCTGAGGTCCAGAAATCTAAGAGATTTGTCAAAGGTCACGGGAGATGAAGTTGTTTACGAGCACAGATGATCCCGCTCTCAGTACTAAATGTTGTTTATTATGCTATTGTTCAGCATATTTTAAAACAATTATTCTGGATATAATTACAGGAAAAACTCATTTACATCTTAAGCATGAAAGAAATAATTAACATTTTCCTAAATTCAAAAACAGAATTTTAATATAAGTTTCTAGTGTGAAAACTAAGTGATTTGCATATATTCCTTTGACTTAAATACCTAATTGCCAGGGTATTTGCATTTTTCTATCTAATTTTGCCAGCACACTCAATTTATTTGCATATTCCTGTTAGTCTAGTTGCTGAGAATGGGTGGCCTTTTCTATCCATAATCAAAATTAACTTTAGCTTCAACACAACTCAAGAAAGGAAATTTCATAGAGCATGAAGAGGAAATATTTTCAGACTCAAATCTTGTCAACCCTTTAAACAATGAGTAGTTATTATGATATTCTTCTCAGGGTGCCTGAGGCTATCTAAAACAGGATTAATATTGAAAGTATCCTAATAACACATTCATATGTCAACTTAGAGGTGGATAAAGAGGATTTATCTATGAAAGTACAAATATTTTAACCCAGGTATGAGACACTAATGGGTTATACATTCTGTCTCAATTCCCATAATACATATGCCCTGTGGCTGACTTTGGTGTTGAATCTCTGAATTTATAAATTAAAAAGAACAGAAATCTGATTTACTGAAGAGGCTTTCAACCTATGTAATTAACACCCCACAAGTACTCACAACGAGATGTTTGGGCTCGAATTGTGTCATTTATCTAAAAGAAAATGAATATGACTTATACATGATTTTACTGTTAATTCATTGTCCTCATAATCCATGTGTGCTTGCAGTTACTTTTACCTTCATCCTAAATATTATCAACAAGATGACCCCTCAGTTTGACTAAACTTTAGACAGTCTGTTTCCTGACTTGAGACTCCCCACTCCCTTTTCCTAGAATAGTTACTGAAGTAAACTTTTCATTGCGTATTTTTCCTCTGCCCCTTGAAGACATAATTCTTCACCTAGCCTCTTTTGCCAGTTTTACAACCCAGGAATGACTTTCTCATAGCCCTGGGAGTTGGTTTTTCAAATGGAATCATCAAAAGAGATACAGTCCTATCTCCCAGTCTCTGTGGGAGGGTGGGAGCTTAAGTCAGGCCAAATAGCAAACATGCATGGCCTGATTAGATTGACCTCCTACTCGCCCAGCGTTCTCCAGTGCTAATCTACTAGCTCACCCCATGTTAGAAACCACTCCTGTTTTTTTTTTGTTTTTTTTTTTTATTCCAATGAAGTTCATTCTCCCTCCAGTATTGCAGTAGTCTTGAGTAAATCTTCTTTGTATCTTTAATTCTCTCTGGTATACATTTTCTTTGATAATCATCATCATTATTATTGCTAACATATTTGGATCACTTAGCATGCACCAAATACTTTGCTAAATCCATTACTGTTGAAAGTCTTATTTAATTTTCACAGCAACCTAGAATTATTCTTGTTCCGATTTTATAAATGAGAGAATGAATACACAGAAGACCCTTGGGTTGGGAAGATCCCCTGGAGAAGGGCACGGCAACCCACTCCAGTATTCTTGCCTGGAGAATCCCATGGACAGAGGAGCCTGATAGGCTATAGTCCATAGGGTTGCAGAGTCGAACATGACTGAAGCAACTTAGCACACATGCAGGCTGTCTCTGTAGGGCTTCCCAGGTGGCACTCGTGGTAAAGAACTTGCCTGCCAATGCAGGATATGTAAGAGATGTGGGTTCAATCCCTGGGTTGGGAAGATCCCCTGGAGGAGGGCATTGCAACTCATCCCAGCATTCTTATCTAGAGAATCCCATGGACAGAGGAGCCTGGCAGGCTACAGTCCATGGGTTGCACAGAACTGGATATGACTGAAGCAACTTAGTACACACACAAACCCCTGTCTGTAAAGGAGCACCTAGAAGTTTTCATAGAGAAAGGGAAAATAAAAGAAGTGGGGAAGGAAAAAGAAAGAGATGGAAAGAGAGAGAGAGAGAGAAACAGAGGCAGAGAGACAGAGTCAGAGACAAGACATTTTGGCATTATTGGAAGGTTGGCATAGAAATTTACCCAGGACACATGAAGTGTGTAAGTAGCACTGCTTTCGTGATTGCCAGATGTTTTGGATTCAATGTTTGCATCCTCTGAAAATTTGTATGTTGAAGCCCTGATCCCCAGTGTGGTGGTATCTGGAATCTTGGGAAATAATTAGGATTTGATGAGTTCCTGAAGGAGAGCCCTATGGTGAAATCAATGCCCTTATAAAAAGAGGAAAAAATACCAGATCACTCTCTATGCATGCATCCATCAAGGAAGGTTATTTGAGTATGTAACCAGGAAAAAGGCCCTCACCAAGAACCTGACTATGCTGGCACCTTGATTTTGGAGTTCCAGCCTCCAGAACTATGAAAACTAAGTGCTTTTTATCTAAGCCGCTCAGCTTGATGCACTCTGTTATAGCAGCTCAAACTAAGGCATCACTTGAAACCACTGTCCCTGCCTTTCATATGACTAATCATTAATGCTTAATTTGGCCCCCAAAGTTATTGATATTTTTACACAATATCAGGATTAGAGAGCTATCTTCATTTTGATTGTTTTTCGGTGTCTTTACAAAGCAATCTTCATCATTTTGCTCTATGTATTAAGGTCCAGGTTGATTGGAAATTTTTAGCAATTGATTTGCTATGTATGTATTAGTCTTCATATTATATACCTATAAAGGAAATGCTGAAACTTGCGCTTTCCTAAATAGGGTACTGTTTCTATATTGATCTATTTTAAAATTTCAATTCAAAAGACTATTAAAATATTATACTCTGGGAATGAAAATGTTATTCTCTTACACTAACTTTTTCAATATTTTATATATTAAAATATTTGTTTTTCTTTAGGATCTAAGCATTTCTTCACAATATTTTGAGCACTGATGAGTCGTAGTTTTCTAAACTTACCCGGGTTGTAGTAGTTGGAGAATGCAGGTAGATGAAAAACTGTGTCTATTTCCTGTACTAATCAGAATGTTTCAGACTTATAAGGCTCAGTCAGTATGGATGAGAGATGAAGAGGGGAGGGATTTCCCCTTTCTCCTTTTGCACAAACCCCTCACTACACATTGTAAATTGAATATGACCTTATGGCCACATAGCCTATAGGTATGAATTTGTCTGATGTTTATTTTTCTGATTTAAACAGCAAACTGAATGGAAGAAAGGCCATCAGAGAATGAGCTCATTATTCTGATTCTGACCTCTTTTCCTTTCTCCTCTCACTGCAATGATAATTTAGATATTTAATCAGAACACCTGACTGACTGCTGCTGCTGCTGCTGCTGCTAAGTTGCTTCAGTCACGTCCGACTCTGTGCGATCCCATAGACGTCAGCCCAGCAGGCTCCCCCGTCCCTGGGATTCTCCAGGCAGGAACACTGGAGTGGGTTGCCATTTCCTTCTCCAATGAATGAAAGTGAAAAGTGAAAGTGAAGTCTCTCAGTCGTGTCCAGCTCTTCACAACCCCATGGACTGCAGCCTCCCAGAATCCTCCGTCCATGGGATTTTCCAGACAAGAGTACTGGAGTGGGGTGCCACCACCTAACTGACTAGGGAAGAAGAAAAGATTGAGAGCGTCTTTTCTTGTTTTTAATTCAATAACTCTTTTAACCTATAGTTTGCAGTGTAAAGTGGTAATTCCCATTTTTATTTCTAACAGGAGGGTCAAAATAGATGCTTCCACGAAGACTTATTTAAGCAAATAGTAAATTAAAGAAAATGGCTTAAGGTGGCAGTAGGGATCAGAATGATATAGAGAATTTAGCCATAAGTTTCAGACACCAAGGAGAAAATTTCTCAGGCAGAAGTATCCCCATGAATTGCTTAGTGAGTTGCCAAAGATGTATATGGTAATTGGCTGTCAAAAGCAAACCTTTGTGATTCCCCTTCCATGGTGTAAACTTGTCACTGCGGGGTGGCTACCCAGGTAGGGACAGTATATTCTGGTCATACTTCCATCCAGATATGGCCGTATCAATGGAAGGTGGGAAGTGACATGGAGTCGCTTCTTCATGGTAAAGAAGTAAGCATGCCTTCTCCACTCTTTTTCTTCTACTGGCTGTAAGCAGATGACCCCATGGCTAGGAGATAAACCACAGAAAGGAAGGAACTTGTGAAAGTGAGTGAAAGTCTCTCAGTCATAGAAAAGAGCTTAGATTTTTGATTTTCCATGTGGAGTGTTACATGAGGAAGAAATAAAAATCCCATCTTTAAGAACCTGAAATTTAGGGGGAATATTTGTTATAGCTACCAGGGCTGTCCTAACTGATGCACTTTGAATGGTAGTACTGCCAGGACAATCACACCAAAGCATTCCACATTTACTACTATGAACTGTGAAAGAAAGCATCTCTGTTCTTTTTACTGTCTACCTTAATCTGTGCTTCTTTAAGGGCAGGAAATATTAATATAATTGGTTAAGTGGCAAGATAAAATTTAGACTCTATTTTATAAATGCATGAAATAATTGTGCTAAAATGTCCTGTGCTCATATCTCCTTTTTCTTGTCTTTTCTTCTGTGTACTAGAACATATGCTGAACTAGAGCTAAGGTCTCTTTAGATTCTGATCACATTCTGTTTTAGACTAAAACAGAGTGTTTGCTGTTTTGGTTGCTTTGTGTTTCTACACCATGTGACTGATCAAAGAATGATAAGATTCTATGATTTAACACTTGGATGAGGCATCCAAATTGAACTGAGATTTCAGATCAAGCTTTACTAGAGTTCTACTATAGGAAATATTACAGAAGACTCAGCTAATAACAAAGGAGGGGTGGATTTGCTTCTCACTCTTTATGTATTAGGGCTCCCATGGTGGCTCAGATGGTAAAGAAACTGCCAGCAAGGCAGGAGACCTGTGTTCAACCCCTGGGTAGGGAAGATCCCCTGGAGAAGGGAATAGCAACCCACTCTAGTATTCTTGCCTGGAGAATTGCATAGACAGAGGAGTCTGGTGGGCTATAGGCTATGGGATTACAAAGAATCACATATGACTGAGTGACTAAACACTTTATGTATTAATATCTTAGGTGCGTTTCTCTCCTGGGAATTTTGTGATTTGCAGAGGAGATAGGCTACACAAGATTCAATTAAACTCTCCCTTTGTCTCTGGATATTAGTGGCAAATGACAAAAAAATAACTACAATACACCCCCCACACACACTTTAACCACTTGCATTAGGCTTCTTGCATAAGCATTTTGACTGCCTCTTTTTGTCTGTTCAAAACATTGAATGCTATATAAATAAAATGTTATTAGTCCAGTGCACAAACCTGGATCTGGTACACAAACCTTGATGATCCAAAGGTCTGTTATAGCCCCAATCCCAGGTTTTTCCATTTCTCATAGTTATGCCCATAATTCATGACAATATTACCTGTAATGTCATTCTATGTTCTTTTCCTTAAGATATCTGTGTGTGTTTGTGCATGTGTGTGTCTGAACAAGATCTGTTTTTTTCTTGGACTTGCAAGCACCCAGATATCCAAATTCAGACACTTGTTAGTATCCTAATTTTGGCTAGTTGTAATCTACCATATTTCATATTCAAACCTACCTTTCTTTAAGACCAAGTTGGCATATCCTCCTGACCATAGCCTAATGAAATTACATTATTTTCATGATAGAAAATGGAGAAGGCAATGGCAACCCACTCCAGTACTCTTGCCTGGAGAATTCCATGGATGGAGGAGCCTGGTGGGCTGCAGTCCAGGGGTCATGAAGAGTCGGACATGACTGACCGACTTCCCTTTCACTTTTCACTTTCATGTATTGGAGAAGGAAATGGCAACCCACTCCAGTGTTCTTGCCTGGAGAATTCTAGGGATGGAGGAGCCTGGTAGGCTGGTGTCTATGGGGTCGCACAGAGTTGGACACGACTGAAGCGACTTAGCAGCAGTAGCAGTATGATAGAAAATACTTTTACTATTAGAAAAGTACTTTTACTATTACACCTCTTACCACAACATACCTGTTCTGCTATTCTCTTAATAGCAGGACTTGCTTATAACAATGCATGATGTTCTTCCAAACTTAAATATGCTCTTCAACTTTAGTTTCCATCTCCATTTCATAACCAATGGCCAGGATCTGGAAGAACGTCCAGAAACAATGAATCTTAAGGCAGGAATTTGAGTGAGATGTGTAATCTGGCTCTGCTCCAGCATACAAAGACTGTTTAAGCCAGAGACAGGGAGCCCTGGACCTGGGGATATTTGAGATGATGGAGTTCGTCAGTAATGTTACCTATTGACTCTGGCTACCACTTTGCTTTCACTCCATTTCATGGTTCACAATTACAGGCTATAGTCAACTCAGTGAGAGCCCCACTTTCCATTTTGTACCATAGTGACCTGCCTCAGTTTTCAGGACAAGAATGTCAGCAGCACCAGCCAGTGTCTGGCATATGGAAAGGGGATGGTTGCGAGGTGTGACTCTTGAGAAACATCTTTTGGCCTCAGATATTCATATATGCATATTAGGCCTTCCATCTAGATGCCTCAGGAAAATTCGGGGGTGAAGATTGTGAAAAGCGGGTGGTGTTGGTTTTATAAAAATCCCTATGTCAGGGAGTTCTCCTGTCCTATATTTTTGTTTTGGCCAAAACCACTGTATGATGGATCCCCCATGGTCTAAAAACTACTGGACTTAATATAGTTCCATTCTCCCACCTGCTTTGCACATGTAGAATGAACCATCTTTTTACAGCTTCTTTTAATCCTGAGGATCCCCTGAGGATCCCAGCCCTGTAACAGTGAAGAAAAAAAAACAGACAGTGCTAGTTGTATTATTTCCCTATTGTGGCTGTAACAAATTACCTCAAATTTCATGGCTCAAAAACAACACAGATTTGTTACCACACATTGCTGGAGGTCAGAAATCAAACCAGGTCTCACTGGGCAAAAATTAAGGTGTTGGCAAAGCTGCATTTCTTTCTGGAAATTCTAAGGGAGAATTCATTTCCTTCCTTCTCTTGAACAGGCTGTCAGCCTTCCTTAGCTCTGGGATCCCCTCCCCATCTTCAAAGCCAGCAATGTTGCCTTTGTCTCTGACTGTCTCTTTATAGTCACAGCTCTCTCTGACTCTCAGACCTCTCCTTTTCCCACTTTTAAGGATCCTTGTGATTATACTGGATTCACCTAGATAATTCAGGGTAATCTTATTTTAAAGTCAGTTGATTAGCAACCTTAATCCCCCCTTTTCATGTCACCTAACATAATTATAGTTTCTGGGAGTTAGGATGTGGCCCTATTTGGGAAGTTAGGGAAATTATTCTGCCTAAATTGGTCAAAGCAGCCGGCCCCACAGCTTACCCCTGGCTCTCCCTGTTACAGGCTGTTACATCAGCAGTCAATTTTCACTACTTGCCTCTTGCAGTAACATTAGGTGACAAGCATCTATATACGGCCCGTCGTTTTTCTAGTTTCTACTTGCACTGTTCATTTGATCAACATCTCAATTTCCATATGTTTGTCATAGACTATGTTTAGTCCCCCTAAAACTCTGTTGCCTGGGAGACACCCACAGGATTGGAAACATGTCAACAAACCTTGAGAGATGTTATACTTTACTTGGAAATATGAAACCTATGTTTGATGTCAGATAAAATAGGTTGGAGAAAAACAACACAAGTACCTAAGGAGGCTGCCCTTCAGAGGAAGTAAGATGTTTTTATATACATGTGGTCATTAAGAGATTTATCTCAGTAACTAAAGAGCACAACCCCAGACAGATACTTTGTAAGCTGTCATTTTTATTCTTTTTAACTAAGCAGAGTTATGAAAGTTTGAAAGAAGGTATAGAATTGTACATTAAATGATTTAATTATTGTATTCAAAAGCAGCAGGTGTATGGTACAAATAAAGCTGTGGACTGACAAGAAAGCACTAGTTGTCACTCCCGTAAAAACACAAAGGGAGAGCACTAAGCAATTACACACTTTAGCACTGCCCATCCAAGCACAGCGATTCTCGTTTTGTCTCTAGCAATTACCATTTTCCATTTCACAAAGCAATTATTTTTGTTCTTTTTTTTTTCTAATGGGTTTTATTAATCACATCTGTCAACCATACAAGCAGCATCTATTAACTCTGGAAGTAAAACATTTAAAAGGTTGCATTATTTTTCAATCGGAGAGGCAAATACTAATTGATGAAATCTCTAAAAACCCAGTCTTAACATGTGGATCAAATGATATTGGCAGCTCAGCAATGGAGTAGTGAAACAATCTATGCAGAAAGCAGTTGGGTTCTCTGCTGAACTCTCCATCTGGATGTCTCTGTTAACATACTTCAAAATCATGCATTAAGAATCTCTGTGTGATAGATGGCTAATTTTTTTTAAGTTGCCATCTGCTACTTGTAAGTCACTCTCCTAGACACTAGAAAGATACACAGAGATAGATATGATGTGTGACCTCATAAATACTGAGGATGAGGAAAAAATCCTTGCAGCTAACACAGAATAAACGTAAACTAATGTATGACGAAGTGGTATAGAAATGTTCCAAGTACAAAGGGGTCTATCGAGAGTAAGAGGAATTTAATCCTGGAGGATAAGGTGATCTTTCAGAACCATCTTGAGTTTAACTGCTATTAGGTTATGAAGGAGCAGAATTTTGGTTGGGCAAGGAAGGACATATGAGATTTCAATATGTTGAGATAGAAAAGGAGTTGAAGGAGGCAGCATATTTCAAAAGGAAGAAAGAGTGAGCAGTGAAGCAAAGATGACATCTTAAGGCACAGGTAGGGCTTCCTTGGAGGCTCAGATGATAATGAATCCTCCTGCAAGGCAGGAGACAGTGGTTCGATCCCTGGATCAGAAAGACCCCTGGAGAAGGGAATGGCTACTCTCTGTAGTATTCTTGCCTAGAGAATGCCAAGGACAGAGGAGCTTGGTGGGCTTTGGTCCACGGGGTCACAAAGAGTCGGACATGACTGAGCAATTATCACTTTCACCTTTTTTCCTTCAGGGAATTGTGAATGAGAGCAAGTCTCCTTCCACTCTTTCTTGGTTCATGCATGTCTCTGGCCACCATACTTCACTTTATAAACCGTACTTTACTTTATGCTGATCTTTTTAAAAATGCAAGTGTACCAGAGGGAAGAGGTGTGAGAGGACAGAAGGAATAGGTAAAAGGGAATAAGAGGAACAAATTTCCAGTTATAAAATAAATAAGTTGGGTGATATAATGTATAGCATGGGGAAAGTAGACAATAAAATTGTAAAAACTTTGGTAACATGTTAACTAGACTCATAGTGGTGATCATGTTGTAATGTATAAAAATATCAAATCACTATGTTGCACACCTGAAACCAATATATTTTAAGTCAACTATGCTTCAATAAAAATAAAATGCATGTATGATCCTGTCTTTCCCCATTTTAGGAAACATCAGTGGTTTCCAGTTGCTCTAGGTGAAGACCACAAGCCTCATAATGCCCCCATACCTACATGATCAGCCCCCTGTGGAAACTTCTAGCCTCATCTCTTATTTCTGCTTACATTAGGAGCAATAGTCACCTTCTTTCAACCACTTCAAGTAATGACTGCCTCTGGTATAGAACCCTGTGGTCTCATAATTAATCTCTACATTTCACCCAGCTTGACAAATAGCTGTAATGACCCAACTTCCTCTTGGTCATTTGAGTCCTGACTTGCTGCTAATCCTTGAGGGTTCTCTTCAGCTCCAGCTGTACATTACACACATATTACATCCATAAGTGGGCAGTGACTGCTTCCGACTACCTTATGATCTTCTCACGTGCTTTCCCCTCTTTCTTGGAAAGACCTCTCTCCATCTACCTCTAAAGCTTCTCTATCTTCCAGCTAATACCTACTCAAATTTAGAGCTAAACCTAACTACCATTTCCTCACTTATTTGACAGAGAAGGCTTGGTTAAGTCCCTTTGTTATATGACCTTGTATGGTTGTGTATCTCTTTTATTCTTATTAAACTTCAATCCAAAAATCAGCTTTGGAGATTGTCTACAATATTTGTCTTTCCATCAAAATAGTAAATCTCTGTTGCAGGAGGCTGCATATGTCTTATTAACTTTGTCTCCCATGTGCTAGCAAAGTGCCTGGTAACTGGTAAGTTCCAAATAAATGCTATTAAAAAATGAATGCCTGAACAAATGAGATATGATCAGGAAGACTGGCTAGATCCAGATTGGAGAGGCCTTGAATTTGATGCTAAGGATTTTATGTAGAAAATAGGAAAGTTTCAGCATTTGTAAAAATAACTTCTAGGCTGAAACAAATGTTTAGACATGAGAGAGGAGAGCCATGAAATAAATTATAATACTATTTTCATCCAGGCAGTCCTAAATCAATTCAAACTAGATACAGAAATCTGACACAACCTCTTTTGTTTTCTTTGTATATATACACATTCAATTTCTCAATTTCCACTTCATCTTACTGTTGTCTGCTCTCTCTGAAGCTGAAATTTTTCCTAAAGTAATCTCTCTTTTTCCAGTTTATCAGCCTATTTTCCTTTATCGTACTCACATTCTTTTATTGCTCCTGTTTTAATGGTAATAATGAAACGTATTTTCCCAAACACTCCAATTTTTCCTTGATTCTCTGCAGGTATGATTCCAAGAGACACAGGTCTTTTAAATTGTTATCTTAACTTTTGCATCTGCTTCATTTAAATTTTTGTTTGACTTTTAGAAGAAATATATTGTGGTAAGAACACAACATGAGATCTACCCACTTAACATATTTTAAATTGTATAATATAGTGTTGTTATCTTTAGGCACAAAGTTGTATATCAGATCTCTAGAACTTATTCAACTTGCATAACTGAAATTTTGTATGCAGTGATTAGCAAACTCCACATTTCCCCTCCCACTGGCCCCTAGTAAGCACAATCCTCTTCTTTTATGAATTTGACTATGTAACTCATATAAGTGGAATCATGGACTATTTTGTCCATATGTGACTGTTTCATTTCACTTATCATTATGACCTCTAGGTTCTTACACACTGTTACACATTGCAGGATTTTCTTGATTTTTAAAGCTGGATAATATTCCATTGTATGTAGATACCACATTTTTAATCCATTTTCTGTCAATGTATATTTAGGATATTCACAACATTTTCATTACTGTGAGTAGTATTGCAATGAAAATAGGGGTGCTGATACATCTTCAAATTTCTGATTTCAGTATTTTTTAGGTAAATAATCTGAAATGGAATTGCTCACAAGTGGATTGTTCTGTTCTTAACTTCTTGAGAGATTTTGTACTGTTTTCAAAGGCAGCCGTGCCATTTTACATTCTCACTAGCAGTGTACAAGTGACCCAATTCCTTCACATCTTCACCAAGATACGTTGTTTTTTGTTTTTATTGATATTAGACATGCTAACAAATGTGAGGTGACAACTATTTATGATTTTCAGCTGTATTTCCCCAATGATTAGTGACTTTGAGCATCATTTTATTGTACAGGTTTGTTTATATTTTACGTGAGTATAGTTGCTTTACAATGTGTTAGTTTCAGATGTATTGCAAAATGATTCAGATTTATGTATGTGTATATATATGGAACTCCCCATGTGAGCTAATGTCAAAGAACCCTCCTGTCAATGCAAGAGACGTAAGAGATGTGGCTTTGATCCCTAGGTTGGGAAGATCCCCTGGAGGAGGACATAGCAACCCACTCCAGTATTCTTGCCTGGATATCCCATGGACAGAGGAGCCTGGCAAGCTACAGTCCAGGTTGCAAAGAGTGGGTCATGACTGAAGAGACTTAGCATGTAGATATATATATGTATATATATATGTGTGTGTGTATATATATATATGTACATATGTATATACACTTCCCTGGTGGCTCAGATGAAAAGAATCTGCCTAAAATGCAGGAGACCTGGGTTCAATCCCTGGCTCAGGAAGATCCCCTAGAGAAGGGAACGGCAATATTCTTGCCTGGAGAATTCCATGGACAGAGGAGCCCTGTGGGCTACAGTCCATGGGGTTGTAGAGAGTTGGATATGACTAAGCAACTAACACACACACACACACACATATATGTAACTGCAGATTTGGCAACCACAAGTCTGTTTTCTATGTCTATGAGTCTAGTTTTGTTTCACAGAGGTTCATTTATATCATATTTTCGATTCCACATATAAGTGATATCAAATAGTATTTCTCGTTCTCTTTCTAATTTACTTTATTTACTATGATCACCTCTAGTTGAATCCATGTTGCTCAGATGGCATTATTTTTTATGACTGAGTAATATTTCATTGTACATACATACACATGTTCCCTAACCATTCATCTGTTGATGCACATTTAAGTTGTGTCCATGTTTTGACTGTTGTGAATAGTGCTGCTGTGAACATAGGGGTCCACGTATCTTTTTGAATTTTAGTTTTGTTCAGATATATGCCCAAGATGGGATCGCTGGATCATATGGCAAGTCTACTTTTCGTTTTTTGAAGAACCTCCATACTTTTTTTGATAATGACTGTACAGTGCACAAGCACAGGTGGCTGCGACAGCGCACAAGCACAGCCGAGAGGACCTACCCCACGTCCGAGGTCAGGGGCAGCAGCCAAGAGTGCCTGGCTGCGAAGGTGCAGGAAGAGCCGAGAGGAGCTACCCCACGTCCGAGATTCAGGGGCAGTGGCCGAGAGTGCCAGGCTGCGAAGGTGCAGGAAGAGCCAAGAGGAGCTACCCACATCTGAGGTGAGGGGCAGCGGCCGGGAGGAGCCACCCCACATCCAAGGTCAGGGGTGGCGGCCGAGAGTGCCAGGCTGCGACACCGCAGGAGCAGCTGAGAGGAGCTACCCAATGCCCGAGGCCAGGGGCGGCAGCCGGGAGAAGCAACCCCACATCCAAGGAGTGGTGGCTGCAAGGGCACAGGAGGGCCTAAAGGAGCTACTCCACGTTCAAGGTCAGGAGGGGCGGCGGTGAGGACATACCCCACGCCCAAGGTAAGAGAAACCCAAGTAAGACAGTAGGTGTTGAAAGAGGGCATCAGAGGGCAGACACACGGAAACCATAGTCACAGAAAACTAGTCAATCTAATCACACTAGGACCACAGCTCTGTCTAACTCAATGAAACTAAGCCATGTCCATGGGGCATCCCAAGATGGAAGGGTCATGGTGGAGAGGTCTGACAGAATGTGGTCCACTGGAGAAGGGAATGGCAAACCACTTCAGTATTCTTGCCTTGAGAACCCCATGAACAGTATGAAAAGGCAAAATGATAGGATACTGAAAGAGGAACTCCCCAGGTCAGTAGGTGCCCAATATGCTACTGGAGATCAGTGGAGAAATAACTCCAGAAAGAATGAAGAGATGGAGCCAAAGCAAAAACAAAGTTGTGGATATGACTGGTGATAGAAGCAAGATCCAATGCTGTAAAGAGCAATATTGCATAGGGACCTGGAATGTCAGGTCCATGAATCAAGGCAATTTGGAAGTGGTGACCAACCTAGATAGCATATTCAAAAGCAGAGACATTACTTTGCCAACAAAGGTCCGTCTAGTCAAGGCTTTGGTTTTTTCTGTGGTCATGTATGGATGTGAGTGTTGGACTGTGAGGAAAGCTGAGCACTGAAGAATTGATGCTTTTGAACTGTGGTGTTGGAGAAGACTCCTGAGAGTCCCTTGGACTGCAAGGAGATCCAACCAGTCCATTCTAAAGGAGATCAGCCCTGGGTGTTCTTTGGAAGGAATGATGCTAAAGCTGAAACCCCAATACTTTGGCCACCTCATGAGAAGAGTTGACTCATTGGAAAAGACTCTGATGCTGGGAGAGATTGGGGGCAGGAGGAGAAGGGGACGACAGAGGATGAGATGGCTGGATGGCATCACTGACTCGATGGACGTGAGTCTGAGTGAACTCCGGGAGTTGGTGATGGACAGGGAGGCCTGGCGTGCTGCGATTCATGGGGTCGCAAAGAGTCAGACATGACTGAGCGACTGATCTGATCTGATCTGATCTGAAGTGGTTGTACACCCCAAGTCCCAGCTTCCCAAGGAGAAGCAAATGTGTTGCACAGCACATACAATTTTCCAACATTTCTAGATACACCAGAGAAACTGGCTTCTTTCCTACCAGTTGCAGAGATCTGACAGGGTCCAGCATATATCAACCAATCCCCTAGAGGGTCAGTTCAGTTTAATTCAGTCTCTCAGTTGTATCTGACTTTTTGCGACCCCATGGTCTTCAGCACACCAGGCCTCCCTGTCCATCGCCAACTCCTGGAGTTTACTCAAACTCATGTCTGTTGAGTCAGTGATGCCATCCAGCCATCTCATCCTCTGTCGTCCCCTTCTCCTCCTGCCCCCAATCTCTCCCAGCATCAGAGTCTTTTCCAATGAGTCAACTCTTCTCATGAGGTGGCCAAAGTACTGGAGTTTCAGCTTTAGCATCATTCCTTCCAAAGAAATCCCAGGGCTGATCTCCTGCAGAATGGACTGGTTGGATCTCCTTGCAGTCCAAGGGACTCTCAAGAGTCTTCTCCAACACCACAGTTCAAAAGCATCAATTCTTGGGCACTCAGCATTCTTCACAGTTCAACTCTCACATCCATATATGACCACAGGAAAAACCATAGCCTTGAGTAGATGAACCTTTGTTGGCAAAGTAATGTCTCTGCTTTTGAATATGCTATCTAGGTTGGTCATAACTTTCCTTCCAAGGAGTAAGCGTCTTTTAATGTCATGGCTGCAGTCACCATCTGTAGTGATTTTGGAGCCCAGAAAAATAAAGTCTGACACTGTTTCCACTGTTTCCCCATCTATTTCCCATGAAGTGATGGGACCAGATGCCATGATCTTCGTTTTCTGAATGTTGAGCTTTAAGCCAACTTTTTCACTCTCCACTTTCACTCTCATCAAGAGGCTTTTGAGTTCCTCTTCACTTTCTGCCATAAGGGTGGTGTCATCTGTATATCTGAGGTTATTGATATTTCTCCTGGCAATCTTGATTCCAGCTTGTGTTTCTTCCAGCCCAGCGTTTCTCATGATGTACTCTGCATATAAGTTAAATAAGCAGGGTGACAATATACAGCCTTGATGAACTCCTTTTCCTATTTGGAACCAGTCTGTTGTTCCATGTCCAGTTCTAACTGTTGCTTCCTGACCTGCATACAAATTTCTCAAGAGGCAGATCAGGTGGTCTGGTATTCCCATCTCTTTCAGAATTTTCCACAGTTTATTGTAATCCACACAGTCAAAGGCTTTGGAATAGTCAATAAAGCAGATTAGATGTTTTTCTGGAACTCTCATGCTTTTTCTATGATCCAGCGGATGTTGGCAATTTGATCTCTGGTTCCTCTGCCTTTTCTAAAACCAGCTTGAACATCAGGAAGTTCATGGTTCACATATTGCTGAAGCCTGGCTTGGAGAATTTTGAGCATCTGCATTAAACCAGATAGAAAAGGTATAGTGAAGCCTGTGTGCTACTTCTGCCTGCTGTTTTGGTCTCTTTAGCCCCTGAGGGACTCCCATAATATTAGGTCCCATGAAATCTTCACGAAGGAGAGAGAAAAGTCGGTCCCTCAGGTAGCACTCAGAAAGTAAGGATGTTAGATATGAAGTCTACCTCTCGCATCCCTCAGGGAAAACCCAGAAACCGGAAACCTCCTTCCAGTTACAGCACATTGTTCTGTGGGTGGAGACTTTGTTGAGAGGGTGTCTCTGCTTTTCCTTAGCAATATCCTGGTTTTCATGTTGCTAGTTTTTCAGTCTCCTGCAGGGTAGGAGTTTCTTTACCTAGTTTCTTGATTTCTCACAAAAAGAGTTGATATGTGTGTTGCTGTTGAATCCATGTCATGAGGACTTCCTATTCACCCTCTCGGTGTGTCACTCCCTTGTAACATTTTTATTGTATTATTTCTTGGCTTCATTTCATGCAGATGATATATTTTCTTATTAATAAGGACATCCAATTTTTCTTATTTATAAATACAAATTACCACCTTTATGTGGTTACAAGTCTTAATTTTCAGTTCCTTAAATCTAAAAGCATAGTAAGTTCTGAGTTTAATTAACACATAGTTTAGTATTGCCCTTAGTACCCTGTGGAGAAACTGGCAGTTCCTTTCCTTGGCCTTGGAGGTAATTTAAAGCAACATGAGAGAAGGGCAGAATTTAGAGCAGCTCATCCAGCATTGTGTATCTGATAATAACAATTTAAGCCTTAACCTTTAACACACTTGTAGATTTCAGGCATCTTTCCTGTTCAAAAACCCAGTCCCCTGACCTGCATACCTGGGTGAAAATTCCAAGAGAAGAAATACTTGAGACTCTGCCTTTTGCAAAGTGAGCTTTCCCCGGGACCCAGAGATTTTCTTCGCTAGTAATCCATTCAGCTACTGTGTCTATGACACAGATGCCTAAAGAAATCAGGGTTGAGCTACAGAGAGTACACATCAAGAGCCCTGCTTCTCAGGCTTGTGGAATCTCATTCCATGGCCTATCCCTGCTGAGGCCCATACTGGATACAAACAACCAGTAGCTTGTGATCAACACTGTCAAAATCACAAAGTTCTGCCAAGTTCAAAATTCCACAGAGATCAGATTTACCAAAGTGTATTTCTTACATATTGGTCCAGGTTATACAATGTGTCATCTCTGCCAATGAAAATTCAGCCACATGGGACAACAGAGGCCCTGAAAATTGGTATGGTTTAAACCACTTAATGCTAATCTTACTGATGGTAATGGCTAAAAGCCACATTGCCTGCTGATATGAATTATTTGGCCCCCGAATTTTATTTTGTGTCTTTTTTCTCAAAGTTTCCAACTGATGTCCCAAAGCTTGATCTTAGAGAACCTACTCAATAAAACCCATTTGTTCTCTGCTTAAGTTGTAAAGACATAAGTATAAAAATGTTAAATTATTGCTGATTTGAGCCATATTGGGAAATGTGGCTTACACATTCCACCCCCTACTTCATCAAAAAGATCCAAGACGAAGGAGCCTGTTCCAATAAGGTTAATCCAGTTTGGAGAGAGCAGCCTAAACTGTAGTTTGATATAGGCAACTGTGCGCGCTCTCTCTCTGTCTCTCTCACACGCACACAACACATACACACACAGCAGGGAGAGGGAGGGGAGCCAGTCACACAAGTGAAATGTTTTTCCTATTAGAAAAAGCAGTTTTCCTTCTCTATGGAGTAATTAACAAAAACAAGGCTCAAAGTACAGGTAATGCTCCCATGTGGAAACAGGAGAGGTGGGAAAGCAGTGTTTTCTTCTAATGATGAGCACACTGAGAGTCACATTACACTATGGCCTTTAAATAAAAAGTGTCTGATGCACCAACTGTGCTAGCACTGTCTAGGTTGAAGTAAAGATACTGCGTTATTGACTGCGTGGTAGACTGGAAACATACATCAAGGAAAGCTGGAATCAACCTTCAAACAGTGTGGGGAACATGTCCCCCCTTTGATATGACAGTTGTCTGGTTGATCTGTTGCAGTCCACCGGAGGAAACCAAGCCCTCAAGAGCAACTGATTCCAGAAAGACAAGAATGTAATATAGTGAGAATTCTTCAGTAGCTAGAGGGCAGTGTGTCACGGTCTTTGTAGACCAGGGCCTGGGGACTGGAGTTGATGAGAAGAAGGATGCAGGGGACCCAAGTCTCAAGTGAAACAAGGGTACTTTATTTGCAGACATGCATGCTTATATATCGAAGAAGGCAATGGCACCTGACTCCAGTACTCTTGCCTGGAAAATCCCATGGACAGAGGAGCCTGGTAGGCTGCAGTCCATGGGGTTGCTAAGAGTCGGACACGACTGAGCGACTTCCCTTTCACTTTTCACTTTCACGCATTGGAGAAGGAAATGGCAACCCACTCCAGTGTTCTTGCCTGGAGAATCCCAGGGACAGGGGAGCCTGGTGGGCTTCCATCTATGGGGTCGCACAGAGTCGGACACGACTGTAGTGACTTAGCAGCATGCTTATATATCTTCAATAAAATGATTACTCAGTCATCAAAAAGAATGAAATTCCACCAGTTGCAACAAAATGGATAGTCCTTTAAGTAAAAGGTCAATGAAGGGAATCCAAGCAGGTGCTCTTTCCCATGATCTCAGTCCTGAGAACTGCGTGCAGCTCTGCTCGTTCCTGTTTTCCAGGAACTGATAAGGAACAGAGAGTCCTTGAGAAATGGCACACAAAGGAAGAAAACATATTGGATCCCTTAAAGTTAAATGTCCCCTGACAGCAGTGTCCCTGGGCAACAAATCCTTTGACAATGGTTAGCAGAGCAGAGAGATGATTTTAGGTTAATTTAGAAGTTTAAAGCCAGATATGTCTAACTCTGAGGACTGAACTCTTAGTCTCAAATCACTACTGCATTTCTGAATTTGTTCACCAATATAAAGTTATCCTAGTGCTTATAGATAGAAAAATTGCAAATCCATTACCTATAATTGAAAACTCACTCCATTTTAAAGTTCCCTTTCCCTTGGAGGAGGTTTAGTTGCTAAGTTATGTCAGACTCTTGTGACCCCATGGACTATAGCCTACCAGGCTCCTCTATCTGTGGAATTCTCCAGGCAAGAATACTGGAGTGGGTTGCCATTTCCTTCTCCAGGGGATCTTCCTGACCCAGGAATTGAACCCAGGTCTCCTGCATTGCAGGCAAATTTTTTACCAACTGAGCTACAAGAGAAGCCCCTTTCCCTTAAGGAGCTACAACAATCCTTTCAAGAAACACTGGACAGTGAATAATTATACATTTAGGGTAAATTTTTCAGATCTTTGGATAAAGCATTTATATGTTTTTCTTTTTATAAATTATTTTTGTCTAATCTGTTCTTCACACAATTATTCTATTTTTAAGTAGTATTACTAGAGGGCCAGAGTTTCTCTGCCTGGGAACTGGCACTGAAGATATCCTAAATCTAGGGTCACATCAGGGAAGGATGTGTGTCAGCAACAAACAATCCTAGTACTCAATCTTCCTGGCCACAGTGACAACTCCAGAGGTGAGCATACATCACAAGGAAACCAATAAGAGTCTTCTTCAATTTCTTTCCTAATTGACCTAGGGAAAAAAAAATCTCCTGCTTTTTTGCATCTTGTGTTCTTATAGTATATCAGCCTAATACGTGTTTGTGTGCTCAGTTGTGTGTAACTCTTTGCGGCCACATGGACTGCAGCCCACCAGGCTCCACTACCCATGGAATGTTCCAGGCAAAGATTCTGGAGTGTGGTGCCATTTCCTCCTCCAGGGCATCTTCCCGATCCAGGGATTGAACCTATGTCTCTTCCATCTCCTGCATTGGCAGGCAGATTCTTTACCACTAGTGCCAGCCTTGGAAGCACATGTCAATCTAATATAGTGAGACCATATTTCCATGTTCCTCACCATGTGCAGGAGCTTTTATTCAGTAGATAAAATTAATATTCGTTATGAAGCAGGAAAGAGAAAGATGAGTGAAAGAGAGATATCATGGGCATACAAACAGGAGGCTTAACAGTGTTGAAATATCTACCCTTTGCAGGTTCAATTTTGTGCAGTAATGTTTCTGTCACTACTTATTTGCTTTTAGGAAAAGTAAGGGAAGTCCCATAGAGTGAGAGCTACATAAAAAGCAATATAGCCTCAAGATCTACAAAATAAATCTTCTCAAGACTTAAAAGACAAATGCATATAATTCTGCTTGCCTGACAGGAATGAGTAGTGTTAAAACGATTCCTCAGTCATCAGGGTTTTCCAGCAGTGAGGGAAGTGGTTAACCAGACATTGGTACGCTGTATGTAAATCCAGGGCTCTGTGAGATCACACAATGCTTGTAGGAAATAGAAACTGGTGTTTGTGGCAAGATGTATATGGGGGCCAGAGGGACAATACCATAAAAGAAATTGCTTGTCATATTTCACTTTATCCTGAAATCAAAGATGGATCACTGAAGAGTTTCCCAAGCGGGAGAAGGGTGTTCCGGTCTGCATTTAAGATAGATGCTTCTGCCTTATAATGTGGAGAACAAGCAGAAGGGCTGATGCAAAGGTAGGAGGCCACTTAGGGGGGTGATTAACTGAGGTGATAAATAATACAGGCATGTACAAAGATTGTCAGTGAGGCTGGAGAAGAAAACACAGATTCAAAGACTATTAAGAAAGATCTTATGGCTCATTCAGAGCATGGTCATACATAGGCAAGAGGGGAGCAGAGGCAGGTGTGGGAACAAAAGGGAGTAGAGGGACATGCTGATATGTAAAGTGTTTTTAATCTCTTTCTATGGGCCTTCTAAATTGTTCTAGAAAGTGGGTGAAAATGTAGACCTTATGTTTAGGATAGATGTCCACACTAAAGATACACAACTGAGAAACATCAGCAAATTTTTTTCATTTATGTCTGATATTAAATACAAATTTCAAAAGATTATTGAGTAGAAAGCAAGTAAAAGTATTATAATCTAGCTCCCTAAAATAATCTAGATAATATTAGTGCTATGAAGAGAGTTATTGAGAGGAGATTTTACAGAATTCTGGAAGACAGAGTACTGATTGAATATTTTTCTCTTTTCTATCCAAGGTGTGCGCTTAAATTTTTTTTTTCTTTTAAGAAATCACTCAATTTCTTTAAGTGGAAGTGAATGGATGTGTACTGTTAAGTTCTTCCAGTATGGAGGTATGTCTTAGAAATAGCTTTCCTTCCCAGGTTTTAATTCCATGGCTACAGTCACTGTCCACTGTCCTTTTAGAGCCAAAGAAAATAAAATCTGTCACTGCTTCCACTTTTTCCTCTTCTACTTGCCATGAAGTGATGTAACTGGATACCGTGATCTTAGTTTTTTGAATGTTGAGTTTTAAGCCAGCTTTCTCACTCTCCTCTTTCACCTTCATCATGAGGCTCTTTAGTTCCTCTTCACTTTCTGCCATAAGGGTGGTATTATCTACATATCTGAGGTTATTGATATTATTCCTGGCAATCTTGATTCCAACTTGTGATTTACCCTGCCTGGCATTTTGCATGATGTACTCTGCATATAAGTTAAATAAGCAGGGTGATGATATTCAGCCTTGACATACTCCTTTCACAATTTTGAACCATTCTGTTGTCCATGTCCAATTTTAACTGTTGCTTCTTGACCCACATACAGATTTCTCAGGAGACAGGTTAAGGTGATCTGATACTGCCACCTTTTTAAGAATTTTCCAGTTTGTTGTAATCAACACAGTCAATGCAGGGACATCAATTTGCTGACAAAGGTCCATACAAGTAAAGCTGAGGTTTTTTCCAGTAATCATGTACAGATGTGAGAGTTGGACCATAAAGAAGGCTGAGAACTGAAGAACTGATGCTTTGGAATTGTGATGCTGGAAAAGACTCTTGAGAATCCCTTGAACAGCAAGGAGATCAAACTGGTCATTCTGAAAGGAAATATCAACCCTGAATATTCATTGGAAGGACTGATGATGAAGCTGAAGCTCCAAAACTCTGACTGACCACCTGATGTGAAGAGCCAACTCATTGGAAAAGACCCTGATGCTGGGAAAGATTGAAAGCAAAAGGAGAAGGGAGCAACAGAGGATGAGATGGTTACATAGCTTCACTGACTCAGTGAACATGAATTTGGGCAATCTCCAGGAGTTACTAGAGGACAGAGAATCCTGTGGTGCTGCAGTCTATGAGGTCACAAAGAGTTGGACATGACTTAGTGACTGAACAACAACAAAAACTTAAAGAATAACACACACACACACACACACACACACACACACACACAGTCCCAGCATGATCTGAGCTTCTCCAGTTTGACACAATCACCTGCAGTTGTATGCTTCCCTGGGATGGACCTTGGGCTCCAAGTGATCTGTGTTGAGGTTTCATACATCTGTTCTTGCTTTAGTGTGTGTGTGAGCATATGTGGCATGTGTATGTATGCCTGTGTGTGTGTTATGGCGTGTGTGTTTACAAGCCTATGTATGCCTGCGTGTACACATGTGTGTATGACAGTGATTGCTATCTTCCAAACTAAAACAACCTCGAATGTTGTTGTCTAGACTGGCAAGTCACTAATCACTAGTCTAGATTAGTAAGTCAGTAAGTCAATGTCTAGATTGTTTCAACCTAAACAGTCTTGAAATGATGCAAGAGTTAACTGATGTAGTTCAAGTTATCTTGTGAATTAACTTAACCAAGAACTAAAATTCTAAAATGCTCTTACTAGGTAAAGATGTAATTCCAATGTAAAATATCTTTGGAAACTGTATTGAAGATTTAAAATAATACGTTATTTTGTAATGCAACTGAGTGTAGCATGTCCAACTTAAACTAAAATTATGATGATATGTTTCAAGTAGATACTTGATAAACCAGATATACCAACTCAGTCCTCTAGAGTAACTCATGTAATTAGAATAGATATTTTTTCCACTTGTTAATAGTTTTCATGAAAATTTATTAAGGGTACTATTTTATTTTTACCACGTTTAACTAATTAACCTAAATATACTTTAAATATGAGTTTATATCTTCTTGTTCTAGCTGGTTGCTCAAAATGCTGAGATTTTAATTTTCAGAAATTGCTGCCCATTTTTGCTATTATTATATAGAAAATAAACTGTTGCTATTCAGAGTTCTAGTTCTTACACAATTAGTAATTTAATTTTAAACATATATTTTTCACATTTGCCATTATAAATGAGTATTTTCTTGTATTATTTTGTAGTAGAAGAGAGATTACAGTTCTTGAATACAAAACAATGTATGTATGTGTGTGTGCTATTATACTCTTTGAGGTCCGTTTTCATTATTTCATAAAGCAAGTGTCAGGATAATTTCCAAAGATCTATGAGCACATGCCATGCATAAGTAAGAGCATTATGGCAATATTAAATGCTAGAGAATAAATATTTATAATTCTGTAAAGACTCCTCATTCCTCAAGCCAAATGAATCAGTGTTTCTGATGTAATGGATGAGAACCTACTAAGGTTCAGGCAGGGTTCAGAGAATCACATTACCTAAATCAGGTAAGTGATAGATTGAAGAGTCATTTCTATAAATCTATCACATCATTCTTGAATCTTCTTTCATATATTAACTCTAAATACCTGGGATACTTATTAATTTTATTGGCCATAACACAAAGACCATATAATCTATTTCCTTTACATAGCTGTTATTATTATAAACATCCCTGTGTACATAAAACAAATTTTGAGATAAATTAACAAGTTAGCTAAAATACAAAGTGGGAAGTACTTCTGTGTTAGGTACTTAGGATTTTGAAACCTCCTGGATATTGTATTAAGAATTTTTAAATCTGCGTGTTTTAAAGATGTTTGTATTCTGCAGTCATTATCAAGTGCTACATTGTTTTAGTATCCCTGTTGTGTATAAAGGATTAAAGATTAAGAATATATCAAAATTGGGTTATTTCCTTAATCCTTTGCTTTTTTAAAAATTTCTGACAGTTTGTTTTCAGTGGTACCTGAATATGAGAGTGCAGTAGGCACATCAGGTCAAAATTTCTATATCTAAGGAAAAAAATCAAGGCAATAATACCCCACAGTCCTCATAGATAAGAAATTGAATTATTTATTTAATTAAAAATAGAAAATAAATTAAAAAACTTGTAATGCTTTAAAATTAATGAAATATAATTATAATTAGAAAAATTATTTCACATTGTTAAGATTAGATTTCTAGCCAATTTGTTTTCTTAATTCTCTCTTTATATACTCTTTTATATAGCTCCAGCTGTATGACAGCAACATCTGTTATCTCATAGTTTCTGGAAGAAATCCAGGAGTGGGTTAGCTGGGTGACTCTGCCTGAGATCTGTCACATGGCTGCAGTCAAGCTGTTGACCAGAGCTGTAGTCATCTCAAGACTCACTTTCATGACCACAGAGACATTGTCAGTAGGCATCAAAAGATTCATTTCTAAGCTCACTCATGTGAGTGCTGGCAGGACTCAGATGACCATTTCCAGTCTCACACACGTGGTCTTTCTACAGGGATTCTTTGGCAACTCATTTACTCTAATGTGAACAATATGAACCCAGGTTGAAATCTCTCCATATGTTTTTATAACATGAGTTGGAAGTGGTTCTGCCATATTGTATTCATTAGAAGGAAGTCAATAAATCCAGCTCACAACCAAGGGGAAAATGATTACACAAGGCAATGATTAATAGGAGGCTAATGTCTTTGGAGTTTATATTAGAGGCTGCCTAACAAAGGTCTGTCTAGTCAAGGCTATGGTTTTTCCAGTGGTCATGTATGGATGTGAGAGTTGGACTGTGAAGAAAGCTGAGCACCAAAGAATTGATGCTTTTGAACTGTGGTGTTGGAGAAGACTCTTGAGAGTCCCTTGGACTGCAAGGAGATCCAACCAGTCCATTCTGAAGGAGATCAGCCCTGGGATTTCTTTGGAAGGAATGATGCTAAAGCTGAAACTCCAGTACTTTGGCCACCTCATGCTAAGAGTTGACTCATTGGAAAAGACTCTGATGCTGGGAGGGATTGGGGGCAGGAGGAGAAGGGGATGACAGAGGATGAGATGGCTGGATGGCATCCTGAGTGAACTCCAGGAGTTGGTGATGGACAGGGAGGCCTGGCGTGCTGCAATTCATGGGGTCGCAAAGAGTCAGACATGACTGAGCGACTGGACTGAACTGACTGACTGACCATACCTGTTAGCCTTTAGGAAATGTCCCACCTAGTTAGGTTATTTGGAGCCATTACAGCCACTATATAAATAGAAATTTATTTATATTTAAATTCATTTAAATATAAATGCACATTCCTATGTCAGAAGAATACTCAATTACCACTTTGAATCCTCTTCATGATTCTTACCTGTAACCTCTCCCATTCAACTGTCACCATGTTCCTCAATCCTCTGATGACTTTCTTCTCTCTTTCCTTGGCAGATGACTGCACGTTCTTATCTGTCAGAGAAGCTAAAGTCCATTAAGCATTTAAGGGTTAACATTCTCAATTACCTACCACATCCCCAACACACAGAAATTGATCACTTGTACTCCTTTTCACTTCTTTCTTTCTGAATCTCAGAGGAAGACTTTTATTCCTCCTGTAATTTTGACTAGCTCTTTTGGGATTAATGAAAGCAGTTTGGCTCTCTTTTCCAAAAGAAACTCTTTTCTTAGAGTTTCCCAAACCTCCCTAATGAGAAGAACCACTTAGGGCATTTTCTTCCCTGAAAATTTAAATCTATCAGGTTGGGTTGGGGATAGGAATTTTTATTTCAGCCAGGCAAACAGAGGATTCTTATCTTAGATAAATTTGGAAAGCACTGTGTCATTTAAGGAAGAGTATTTCTTAAATATAGTACTCATCTTAGGGAGTTTACTAATTGCTATGGGGAATACACAATTACATATTAGAAGGGGCCTGAGCCAAAATCAGTTTTTTAGGAATAAAATAGAACATTCCTTAGATGAAAATAGCTAAGATGACAAAATGAACACTTTTTAGTTACAAACAAGGTGTTAGAGTCACTAAGTGAATTTAAGTACTGCAGTCAGATAGGGTTTCTTTGGAAAGATTATCACAGGAAGTTGGCTAATACTGTTCAATATTTTTAGTAACTTGAACATTTTTGTTTTTATTTTTTTCAGGGAGAAAATGGAAAACCATTGTGGTAGGTTCTGTTAAATTTCAGAAATGGTAGAGGTTAAGGAAGTTGGTTTACTTGGACTGGATGGAGAACATGAGTGTTGCAAAATCACTTAGGAAATAAGCACTTAATGGAGAACCTCTGAAAACTTGACTTGAACTGTTACTATGACTAATAGATTATTTGTAGAAAAAGGTAGATTTTTTTTGATATAATGATGCTTGAAGAAAAATAACATGTACTCAGTATCTATGTGTCTGCTTCCAGGTACTCAGTATCTATGTGTCTGCTTCCAGGCTAAGAATTGTATAACCATTATAATTTAACAAGTACACTGTCAGGAAAGTATTATTATACTACTTAGTAGATGGATAAATGAAGGCTCAGTTCAGTTCAGTTCATTTGCTCAGTCGTGTCCGACTCTGTGACCCCATGAATCGCAGCACATTAGGCCTCCCTGTCCATCACCATCTCCCAGAGTTCACTCAGACTCACGTCCATCGAGTCGGTGATGCCATCCAGCCATCTCATCCTCTGTTGTCCCCTTTTCCTCTTGCCCCCAATCACTCCCAGCATCAGAGTCTTTTCCAATGAGTCAACTCTTCGCATGAGGTGGCCAAAGTACTGGAGTTTCAGCTTTAGCATCATTCCTTCCAAAGAACACCCAGGGCTGATCTCCTTTAGAATGGACTGGTTGGATCTCCTTGCAGTCCAAGGGACTCTCAAGAGTCTTCTCCAACACCACAGTTCAAAAGCATCAATTCTTTGGTGCTCAGCTTTCTTCACAGTCCAACTCTCACATCCATACATGACCACTGGAAAAACCATAGCCTTGACTAGACGGACCTTTGTTGGCATAGACATGATCAAATCAGAGTGCGAGAAAGTGGTGGATTTGGGAAGCCAATCCAGCTGTAAGCCAAATTCTTCTCATTTTCTATTACTATAATATTATAATATAACCACATATTTGTGTTTCCAAGATGGTTGCCAACCAAGGACATTCTTAAATTTACATTTATGAGAGAGGGAGAGAGAGAGCAAATCTACAAGCACTCCATATACTACACTGAAAAAGAGAAAATCCTGTTTTCTATTTGAGTAAAAAGTTAAATTGAATAAAGAGGGAATCTCTGAATGTTTTTAATCAATGTTCAAAAAAAATTGCTTTAAATTTCCAAAATGCAAATTGGAAAAACCTACCATAAAATTATTTCCAAATGTCAGGAGGAATATTTTAGAAGGGTATAAAGTGATGCTTGATGTTAGTTACAGCTCAGTAACAACATGGTAAACTCTTAGTTTAGCATCTTTGAGCCTCCTTTTGAGACAAAGCGATCACCTCCTACCTTGGCCATCAGAAGCAACTTCGAAGACCAGAAGCAACTTCTAGGACTCGTCTACTTACAAAACTCTAGGCAGAGAATCTGAATCTGAGCCTCTATTTTCATAACCCACACCTCCTTGGGTCCAGCATTGGTTTTCCCCTCCCAGAAACCCCTCTATGGCATCTCAGATCAACAATCCACCCCAACTTCTGATACAGCTGCTGCTTTAGCAAGCCACAGTGACTATCCCACAACCTATATCTTCAGCATCACTTCCCAAGGCAATAATCTGCACAGACACTCTTAGTAAATCTTTAATTCCTACTGTAACGGCTGCTCTTGGACCCTCTCTGGCTAGCTCTTGGACCCTCTCTGGCTAGCTCTTGAGACCCAGGAGAGTTATGAGGATCCAATCAACTGAGGACATTATGTAAAAAGACTTTAAAGGCCATAAGGTGCTGTAGACCTTATAAGAAATTCTTTGTAGTTTTTTTTTTTTCCCTCTTGAAAAGTTTTAATAGGCCTCATTAGAATTGGGCCAGAAGAACTTGAGTGATGTTGAGACATTGAAGGGAAAACCACGTTTCTCCAAATTTGAAAATTGCCATAGAAGAAAATAATTAGGTATGAATAATTACCTTGGCAAATATTACTATTTTAAGGAGTAAAATTTCATTTTAAAAGTAAAATTTTCATTTTCATTGCAGTATAATCGTTTAGATAAAGGTAAAATGAAGAAAAACTGCATTTAATACAGGAATAATAGTGGGGCTAGAGTTTGATCAAATTAGATAATAAAACAGTAATTCCATTTCTAGGATGCATTTTATTCTTTAATATGCATGTTCCATATGAACACTGAAATCCAGATGAATACTAATTAGTAATTAATATTCATCAACTTGTATAACAGTCCTCAACATAATGGTGATTAGCTTTAGATATTTATAGTATCATGAATTAGTTAGAGAAATGCATCACTTTCATTAGGAGTACATTATGTTCCATAGAGGAATTTGTGTTTTGATATTGAGAAAATACAATGTTTTTAAATGCGGGATTGCAAGGAAACTGACACATCAGTAAAGTTGAATGGATAATGAAATATTTTCCAAAGAGTTAATTTTTAGTCTTTTCATATTCCTTTTTTTTTTTCAATCCATGGCAAAAATTAGTCTGTCAACAAGTATTTCTAACCCCAGTTAGTCTTGTGCTAGGCCATAGAAATAGGCACCAACTCTCAAGGTTCTGTCCCTCTTGGCTACTCAAGGACGTAGCCCTAACAGTTGTCCTTTGCTTCTTCTGCATCTTATTTTTCTTTCCATTAATATTCTTATCAACTTCTAAACATGCTGTTATCTTACTGTAAAAGCATTATATCCCTTCAGAGTATCCTGTTCCTACATGCAACTTAATACCTATCTCCTCCCTTGATGCCCTTGTCCTGTTGCACTTTGGTCCATCAGCACCATTTGATCCCATCTATCATTGTCTAATTCTTGCCTTTCAGGACACCATTCTTCACTAGTTTTTTTGTTCACTTTACAGATAGTTCCTTCTTTGTCTTTGTTGCTTAAATCTAATATTCCTGACATCCAAAGTGTAGAATTCCCAGGGCTTGCTCTAAGACAATTTCTATTTTCTACTTCAGTTGCATATTTTGTGATCTCATCTGCTCTCATGGCCGTAAATTCTACTAATATGCCAACAACTCCCAAATTTATGTCTACAGCACAGATCTCTCCTGTGAATTCTAGGCTAATAAATTTGACTGATGACTCTACATCCCCATTGAGAGGTAAACACCTCAAATATAATATTTCTAAAATTAAATCCCTGATATTCTCCATGAAAACAACTCATTCCACCGTCTCCTCTATCTTAGTAACTGGCCACTCCGTATTTCCAGTTACTAGGGCCAGAAACATTAAACTGATCCTTCACATATCTTCTCGCCAGACTTTCAGTCATTGATCAATCCTGTTGACTCTAACTTCAGAATGCACTCAACACTGACCATTTCTCACATCCTTTGTTGCTGCTACCCTAATCTAAGGTACTCTCATTTGTCACTTGAATTGTAGCCTCCAAACTGTGCTTGTGCCTCTTCAGTCTATTATCAACACAGAAACCTATTAAAATGTAAGTCAAATAATGAACTGCCCTGCTCAAAACCTCCAATATTTCTCTTCTGATTCAGAGTAAAGACCCAAGAACACAGTGCCCATAAAATTGAGAGCTTGTTCATGCTGACATAATGTCTTATTTCCCTCTTACTCTGCACTAGCAATAATGACATCATGGTTATGTCTTGATCAATTAAATATGATCCCACTTCTCTTTGCACATGTTGTTCTCTCTGCCTGGCATACTTTCCTCCCAGATAACCTTATGACTTGTTCCCTTATGTCTTCAGAAAATGCCAACATTTTTATGAGGATTTTTGTGATATCTATATTAAAAGTATACCCCTTCAGAATTTATTCTTCATATGTGCTGCTCTGTTTTTGTTTATTATAGCTATCACCATCTAACAAATTGTGTAATTTACTCATCAAGTTTGTTTCTTTAGTGTCTTGCTGCACTTTAATGTAGTTTTTGAGAGCAGGGATCTTGTCTGTCTGTTTTGTTGCTACATCACC
Source organism: Bos mutus (assembly GCF_027580195.1). Taxonomy (NCBI): domain Eukaryota; kingdom Metazoa; phylum Chordata; class Mammalia; order Artiodactyla; family Bovidae; genus Bos; species Bos mutus. The sequence goes on along the minus strand of NC_091622.1, from coordinate 56,012,802 downwards.
AGTTCTTGGCATAAACTAAGTGCCTATATATTTATGTGTTCAATATATATAGAACACATAAATGAATGAATGAAACAAGCTTAAAACCTAGTTGTGGAAACAATGTAAATACATAAGAAAGAAAATACAAATGGCAAAAGACTGAATGGAATAAACAGAAACAAAAGAGGGATTTACCAATCTGGAAGACTTAATGAGCATTTACAAGTATGGGCAGGTTGCAGGGCAGGGGTGGGGGTGGGGGGGTGGTTGGGCATTAATTAATAAGCTCTGAGAGCTTGAATTTTCTACTGAACATTCAAGCAAAGACACACATCCCTTCCTCTCTCAGATCACTCCATCCACTTTTTTGCTTCTGCATACAAGCTGTCTACCATGCTTGAGGAGTCATTCCTCCATTTTTTGTCACTGGGGGGAAAAGTTCATCCTCTTGTCCAGGATCAAATATTATCTCCTACTCACATAGATGGTAAGTTCTATGAGGATAGATAATGAATCTGTCTTGTAAACCACTGTTTCCCTAGTACCTAGCACATAATAAGCATAAGCATTATATAAATATTTGTTGAATGAACAAATGTATCTTATCTAACCTCCACATTACCACTGCATTGCCATGTTTGATTTCATAGTATATACTGTTCTGTTATTATTTGTATTTGTCTGTATCCACACTAACTTTCAAGCTTCTTGAGAGGTTCTATTTATGCCATGTTTGTAGTTTTCAGCTTCCTTCCCAAAGAGTGTGTCACAACACAGTACCAGCAGTAAGCATTTAAATTGCAAAGTATATTCATTAACTATCATTGCTTTAATAAATAACTACAAAATCCTTGAGGCACACAACAATAGCATTTATTTTGCTCATGCTTGTGCAGTTTAGCAGGGATTCAGCTAATCCATCCTGGGCTTGCCTGGGATTTTCTCAAAAGCGGGTTCAGTTTGGAAATGTCCACATGTCTCTCATCTTCCTTGAATCAGTGGGTTGGCTGGGCCATATTCTCATGGTAAGGTCAGAGGGCAAGAAGTGAGCTGAAACATGCAATGCCTGTTTTTGTCTAGGCCTAATTAGAATGTTGCCATCTCGTCCATTTTCCATTGGTCAATGTACATTCCATGTCTCTACCAGGAGCCAAGAGGTTAGGAAATAAACCCTGTCAGTAGTAGGAAGAACTGCAGAGTCATTGATGAAATGCCAGGCCAGTCATTGATGAACTTGGGCCAATAATGCAATCAGTCACGCACATTGACTTAAAATGTACAATAATAATACCAGGGCATGAACACTTGGATTCATTCCTCAAAAGTTTTAGGTGCCTACCATGGGCCAGGCACTAGTCTAGGTCCTGAGAGTAAAGAGACATAACAGTGTTGTGAAAGAAACAAGGGAGTAGTGATTCATTTTAAAAAAGAATTACGTGGTGCCTTAGTTTGCAGTCATAGTAAATAGGATGGTCTGGAATCGAATCAAGAATCAAAAAAGATTGGTCTTTCTTACAAATAAATTTGATACTACTAATTTTCCTATAATTTTTACAGGATTAGAATGCCACTCAGGGTCCATACTTTAAATGCAGAGACAAGGACAGAGATGATGTAACTTTGTTCTATATTAATATCTTTGGATAAATAGGGTACTTGCTCAGTTTACAAACTATTCCAGCCAGATACTTCATCCTAAAGGTAGAAGACACACAGCTTTTAGCTAAAACAATCTCCTGAAACCTATCTTCTCACTTTCAAAGAACTCTTCTACATATCCTTCCAGGGGCAAAAAAACTTTAGACTCCAAAGGAAGAGTCTTTGAAAAGAGACATTACAAGGCTTTGAAAACACACCTTGAAACTTTATTAGTAAAATGAAGCCTTGCATTTTTTTTTTTTTATTGTTGCCTTGCGCATTCTCACATAGTGTTCCCCCAACAGGCTGTTCCTCATAGGAACATATTGATTTAATCAAATCTCACAGCTGTAGCTGGGAAGCACCCTAAATTACAATCAGGCCTTTATATGAAATATGACAGTTTAGAGACTAACTGCTGATACAAGATGGCAGATTCATTAAACTGACTTGCTGATCAATGTACTACCATTTGGAAAATCTAGACTAGGAACTAAATAGCTTTTTCACATTGGTTGTCAGACATTCGTTTAAATATCTTGTTATATGTTATGACAGATGGATAAGAAACAGCTTTAGGTTATCAGAAGATCAAGCCAGCAATTTGAATCTACCAGGAGGGAAAAAATCATCTACCTACAACAAATGCTGCTCTGAGCCTCAGGTTTTTCAAGGAGGGCTCTGTATCCAACCAGAAATAAAATGTGGTTCATGCCCTCTGTAATAACGATGACAGTGGAATACAAACCCTTAATTATAAAGCAGCCACTTCTCCCCTTTTCTCAATTTCCAGTGAATAGAAAGCTCCCTAAATTCAAGTGGGAACATTGTTCTTCCTATAATCTGTGCCAGAAAAGGTATTTATACAGAATTCACAAAAGCAGAGTCTTTATCTAAGAATTTTCAGGCTTCCTGCAGCTTATTGTAGAAAAAGTCATGTCCCTGAGATACCCTGGCCATAAGCCCCAGACCTCGGTTGCTTACTTCCAGATTCTCAGGGAGTTGTGTTAATCAGCAGCAATCCACCCTATTCTAACTAGCCCAATTAGGATTAAGAAAGAAGGGGAAATTTTTTGTGCCTCAAAGAACAGTCATGCAAACTGCAGTCAGTTGGCAAGGCATCTGGATTGCAGCCCATCAACAGGGAGTCACAGTTACAGACCCAAGGATATTTAATTTTAGCTCATTTTCAGTGGGAGGTCTACAGCTGTGGCTGTGATTTTTAAAATGCTCTAAGTTGATATAACAGTGATGATCCTCCAAGAGCTTCCCTGCTTGATGAAGTTCTAACATTCTGTGGAAAGATGTGTAGTATTGGAGTCTTATTCAGAATTCTGCTCTTTTTACTCTTTAAAGAAAATAAGAAAGGTCAGTACATGACCAACACTTTTTAAAAGAATTTCTCTTTATGTTTCCCTTCCTAAATACCATTTCAAAATGAGGAAATTAGAATCCCCATGAATATAATGCATGTCAGAAATAATAATAAACAGAATTAATGACATCACTTTCCCAAGTCAGCCTACCTGTGACGTTATTGTCCCATCTGTAGGACAATGCCAGCTCGTTTCTTCTCACCTTCCTATTGCACAGAGAAGAACAAATGGAATAATCTAGGTTAAGGCAAAGTTGCCTCCTTGAAATATGTAATAGGTAAGGCTTTGTAGTGGTCCAGATGCAATAAATAGCAGACCCAGGATTTTCACCCAGAGGATTTGGCTCCAGAGCCTAAGCACTTACTCAACTTTACAGTGATGCCTCACATTTTCAGGAGGCCACTTCTAAAACCAGTGTAATCAACCTGGGAGTTTTTAAATCTAAGCACTGGAAGGCCTGCATCCTGGGAGCCCGTTTGGTCCTGGGCAAACCAGGATAATTGATTGCCCTAACAAACCTCACATACACAAACCTTGCTAGAAGAAAGCAAAAAGACCTCTAAGTATTGAAACAACTGTCAGAAGACACACTCTGTGATGCTCAGGCATTCTAATTGAAAGAGATCTGTCCACATCCTCACCACATACATCTAGGCTCAATTAAGATGCAATTAGAAATCTTTGGATGCAATTAGAAACCTTAGGTTAGATGAATTGATAAGGGTATTGGTTAATTGGCTTCCCAACTAATCAGGAAGGACTGAAAGAGGTGAAACAAAAGAAACCAAGCTATAAGGACAATGTCTGAGTACTTTTCACAACTGTGATATTTAATTGTGCGATAGCTAGTGCATTTTCTAAGTGATAAAAACAACTTGAACCATTGTCAGTAATAAGATAAATTTATCAGAAGTATTTGTAGCAGGGGCATGGGTGCCATTTGAATGTGCTTCCTTTCACTGTGGTTTCTCTTCATGGCGTCTTTATTCTTTCAGGCTGTTTCTGTCTTCATGGCTGAAAACATAAATCCAAAACAGTTCCTAGGTTTCACACCTTCAGCCATAGGAGGAAGATTATTTTATTTCACAGATTTACAATACCAGAAATACTAGACATTTTACTGGACATTTTCCTAGTTTGGTTCATGAAACAATTTCTGACCACTAATCTATGACCAAAATTGGGGTCACATAAGAACATGGCAGCCTTGTAAGAATCTCGGTGGTGGGAGGAGGCTCTTTGTAAAGGGAGGTGATCTTACTGATGTACACCAGAGTCCTCTGCTTGGCTGCAGAGCATACTCCAAAGTCATATTTCAACCAATTCTCAACATGCCTTCTCTCTTGTTGTTCTTCCTGTACATAGATTATCAAAGTGTCACCATTAATATGTTTAAAATTTTTCATGTATAAGCACAAAATTACCTCCTTCCCTATCTAAAAAAATTAAGTTTTAATCCAGCTAACTATGATTTTTACAGAATTTTTTTATTTACAAAAATATACTAAGCTCAACAAATAAGAGGATGGGAGTAGGATATTATGGGCTTTCTCATCTCTAAATTCTGATTTTCTTCTGTGTGATGATAGCATGAAGTCATGGACTCTGCAATTTAGCCTGCATCATGCCCTGATCACACCTCCAATAGTGCTTCAATCAGTACTAATTAATAAATTAACCAAGTGGATGTACCAAATATGCAATAACAGAGAAGACATTGAAACAAACACCTACTCCAAAAGTGAGAAGGGAAGTTAAAATAAGATCAATATATCTTGGCCCATTAGAATATAAACTCTATAAGGGCAGTGATTTTTCTTTGTTTTATTGACAAATTTATTCCTAGTACTCAACAAATTATATATATATATATATGTATATATATATATATATATAAAAAATGTTGAATAGATGGGCATCCTTTTCTTGTTTTATTCCCTGCAAGTAGAGTGTCTTTGGACAACTGGTATGACTACCTCAGATATTGTAATTGTTCTGTGTATTGCCTGGATAGGAAACAGGGACATACTGAGTTCACTATGAAACAAGTGGTGGAATGGCTTTCAGACTGATGTAAACTGAACAACCTTTATTTAAAACTTAAATATCAGATGCTCAGCATTGCTCATTATTAGAGAATGCAGATCAAAACTACAGTGAGATATCAGCTCATACAGGTCAGAGTGGCCATTATCAAAAAGTCTACAAACAATAAATGTTGGAGAGGGTGTGGAGAAAATGGAAACCTCTTATGCTGTTGGTGGGAATGTAAATGGATACAGCTACTAAAGGAAGACAGTATGGGGATCCCTTAAAAAACTAGGAATAGAACCACCATATGACCCTACAATGCCACTACTAGGCATATACCCTGAGGAAACCTAAGTTGAAAGACATACATTCATTGCAGCACTATTTACAATAGCTGGAAAATGGAAGCAACCTAGATTTCCATCAACAGATGAATGGATAAAAGTTGTGGTACATATACATAACAGGATATTACTCAGCCATAAAAAGGAACACATGTTAGTCAGTTCTTATGAGGTGGATAAACCTAGAGCCTATTATATAAAGTAAGTCAGAAAGAGAAGAACAAATATTGTACACTAACACATATATATGGAATCTAGATAGGTGGTACTGATGAAATTATGTATAGGGCAGATATAGAGAACAGACTAATAGACACGGAGGGCGGGGAGGAAAGAAAGGGTGGGATCTATGGAGAGAGTTACATTAGCATATGTAAAATAGATAGCCAATGGGAATTTGCTGTATGACTCAGGGAACTCAACCTGGGGCTTCTTAACAACCTAAAAGGGTGGGAGGGAGGTTCAAAAGGAAGGGGACATATGCATACCTACAGCTAATTCATGTTGATGTTTGGCAGAAACCAACATAATTCTGTAAAGCAATTATCCTTCAATTAAAAAATAAATAAATTAAAAAAATAAAACAAATATCCACACACAATTAGTCTTCCTCTATATGTGTCTTTATTTCCTAGTTGAAGTCTTCAGTTCCTGAAAGTATTTCCATGACCTGAAGTATCAGGAGGGCTTCCCTGGTGGCTCAGTGGTAAAGAATCCACCTTCAATGCAGGAGCCACAAGTTCAACCCCTGGGTTGGGAAGATCCACTGAAGAAGGAAATTACAACCCATTCCAATATTCTTGCCTGGGAAATAGGCAGGCTACAGTCCATGGGGTGGCAAAAGAGTCAGACAATACTGAACGACAGCAACAGCACAACAAAGTATCAGACAACTAACTCTCTCAGTTACAAAGTTCATGTGACAAGACTTCCTTCTACACTTCTCTTAGCTCTAGGTAGATTATAGAAAATGTTAGCTCTGACATTGAGGTATTTTGGCAGGATTTAGAGAATCTGATGAGGAGTACATATTTCCAATAATGTTGATTAAGTGTCATGATATATTTCTTATTAGGTATGTCAATGGGTGTGAATGTCTTGGGAACATCACATCATTTTTTTACATCTCCAAAAATAGAGATAAAGCTATGAATGTTATGTGTGGCTATATAAGACTGTATGAATTAGCTTGTATGTTCTGTACCACTTTGTTCTGAGAAGTCATGACTTTACCCCTCTCAGTTCGTGTGGCTGGCTCCTCCTTTTGGCATCAATGCAGGGCAGGTGGCCCAAGCCCATTCCTTCAGAGCAGCTCATAACCTGACCACAGTTATCGAGTCAAGAATATACCTGTGACTCCAGTTGAGCCAATGAGAGTTATACCTGGATAATATTTTTAGACTTATGAGAAAATAAGACTATTTTCTCTGAAAATATTAGTAATAGTAGTGTTTCCAGGGATCAAATTTGCCAACAAAAAGAAAAGCATTGCTGAGAATGAAGACTACCCAGGGATGAAGTCAGAGATTTGGTGATATACTTTGTACCTTTGAACATTGACATATTTTAAGTCAAATCTACCCCTAGAACTTTCACTTGTATAAACCTCTAAATTTCCTTTTGACTCAAACTAGACATAGCTGGGTGGAGAAGGCAATGGCACCCCACTCCAGTACTCTTGCCTGGAAACTCCCATGGACGGAGGAGCCTGGTAGGCTGCAGTCCATCGGGTCGCTAAGAGTCAGACACGACTGAGGGACTTCACTTTCACTTTTCACTTTCATGCACTGGAGAAGGAAATGGAAACACACTCCAGTGTTCTTGCCTGGAGAATCCCAGGGACGGGGGAGCCTGGTGGGCTAGCGTCTGTGGGGTCGCACAGAGTCGGACACGACTGAAGTGACTTAGCAGCAGCAGCAGCAGCAGACATAGCTTGGTAGAATCTATATTTCTTCAACCAAATTGGTTGAAAAGAGTTTCTCATTTAGCAATATGAGATAAAAATAGGTAATGTAATAATTATAAAGCTCTTTGACTACTTCATGAAAGGGAGTTATATTGAATTAATGCTCGTTATATTGAATTAATTAGTTATATTGAATTAATGAGAACTTTGAAATATAAATATCTGTAGAGTACAAATATTATATAATTAGAAATCCTAACAACAAACTGTAACGATAGAATGAGTTACACCAAGAACTATAGTTCTTAGAAACAGATTCAATTTAGAATAATGGCTTCAAAATCTCTAGAAATGTTAGCAGTAATATCAATGTGCAGAATAGTGAGTTTCCTAAAATCATATATCATATTTAAACTTATGTAAATATTCTTAAAATTCCATTTGTTATGATTTTCAGAAATAGTATATAAAATTTCTTAATGACCACAAATTATATCATATAAAGCACAGTTTCCTTTATAAGTGAAATTTCTTATTTCTAAAGTGTAAAAATAGAATATGAAGCCTTAGCAATAGTTCCAAACTAGCATTAAAGTAGCTCTTTCTCATCTAAAGATTTAGAATTGTGACTTTCTCTCAAGTTTAGGCTAAATGCGAAGCCCTTTGATTAATGAAGGACAATTAAGAGTATGTATCTTTTGTGAATATTAGCAATTTCCTTGTGAAACTTTGTATGCAGGATCATAGTTATTTACTAAGGCTAAGAAATTAGTTGAGTAGTTTAAACCAAGAGGCCTAATAGAATGCAGCTTAAGTATACAGTCTGCAGTATAATAGTTTTCACTAGGCAAACCTAATGACTTTAAAAGCTTTTATTTATGAAATAGATATTTATAGACAACAGAAGCTTTGGAGGATTCATTGACTGTCAACTTCTTCTCATCTTTTTAGAGCTATGCCTAATACATATCTTGGGATGGTTACCAAAACCTGTAGTAATAGAATTGCCAATACAATGGCAAGAGAGAGAATAAATTAATGGTAAACAAGATAAATTTGTTCTATGGCCTCTCTAGAGCTAATGGCCATAGGGAAATATTAAATAAATCCTTCTTGTTAGAAAGAAAATTAAGCATACAAGTAGATAATAAAAATGACAGGGATATATTTAGCATAGGAATAATATGTTTGCTCGTGAAGAGCACTAATTTCAGTATTCCTCAAGCGTGGCTTGTGAAATGAGATTTACACAAGATTTGGCAGTGCATAAATTACTCTGAAGGCATAAGGTATGCATTTTTGGAGATGTATTAACTGTTTGAGGACAACCACACATATTTAATAAAGTGCTGTGGTGCTGCACTGAATTCTGTGCTAGTGGCAAAAAGTGTTCTGTTTATTATTTTACAGACACGTCTTGTAAGTATCTCTGAAACAGCATTTTGCCAGGCACTTAACAAAATGCAGACATGAGTGAAAAGAAGAACCATGCTATAGACCAAATTCTGGCTTGGGAGTTGAGGTAGGAGACATGGGCTATAGCTTTGCTTCTCCTACCAACCAAATATGTGTCTCCAAATTGGCCATATTCTAAAACATCTGGGGACAGATTTTGTTTGTTGTAATCAACAGTTATGCTTGGTTAAACCTCTTTTTAAGGTCATTCCTGAGTTTAAAATTCTAAACTTATTATATTTCATCTTCTCTGGGAGACAAAAAAAAAACCTACTTGACAAAAAATAGACTCGTGCATTTAATGACGACTGCAAATATTTAGAATGGCATCCATTTAATTACAAGTACTGAATTCATTATTTTAGAAGACACTGTACAACGAATCCTAAAAGTTCTTTGACTTCTTTGCCCAGCCCACCCAGTGGGTATGGGATTTGATTTTATCGTTATTTCACCCCTCCTCCTGTCTTGTTGTGGCTTCTCCTTTGTCTTTGGATGTGGGATATCTATTTTGATCCCAGCATCATCCTGTCAATGGTTGTTCAATAGTTAATTGTTATTTTGGTGCTCTAACAGGAGGAGGTGAGCACATGTCCCTCTACTCTACCATCTTGATTTGATCTCTGGTAAACATTTTAATTTTTAATGGGGCAATTTTAATATAAAATGCTTCAGAATATTTGGAGTTTTGTTTCTGAAAAGTTGCCTATACATAGGTAAATTTTAAAAGTCCAAGAACAGGATTGAAGATGCAAGACTGGTTATTTTGATGATGGTCAAGAAAAAGGTACAGACACCTATGTGTGAGTCTCCTCTCAGGGTATTACTAAATTGTATTTCTTTGTGTTCCTTCATAGCTCAGTTGGTAAAGAATCCACCTGCAATGCAGGAGACCCAAGTTTGATTCCTGGGTTGGGAAGATCCATTGGTGAAGGGATAGGCTACCCATTCCAGTATTCTTGAGTTTTCCTGGTAGCTCAGCTGGTTAAGAATCCTCCTGCAACGCAGGAGACCTGGGTTTGATCCCTGGGTTGGGATGATCCCTTGGAGAAGGAAAAGGCTACCCACTCCAGTATTCTGGCCTTGAGAATTCCAAGGACTATAGTCCGTGGGGTTGCAAAGAGTTGGACATGACTGAGTGACTTTCACTTCACTTGTGATCCTTGCTGATTAAAGGAGAAGCATGAAAAATAGAAATGAGACAGAAGGCTGAAAACAAGCTGTACTCTTACCATTTTGCTGAGATTGTATTCTTTCTCTTCAAAACTCACATATCTTAGTTTTCCTCACACTAAAAATTTCTTATTACCTCCATTTTAGTAATAATTATGATAAATATATGGTTGCCTAAAAGGATGTATAAATTCAAAACACTTGTTAAAAATTAGTTGTAAATGGAGCTTTTTTTCCTCAAGGATCAGGGCTTTGGAAAGACCTCATGACCATGACTAGGGCCTTGGTCAGGATAGAATTGTTTTGAAATACAAGGAAGAAACATTTCACCTTACCTGCATTTTTCTTAGAGATTTTAATTCAAATCACATTGTAGGATCAACTCAGATCTGATTTATTTGTGTTACTAAAGTGAGTTCACAGAATTATCAATTTAACTTAGATATGTTTTTCATTCATCTGTCATCAATTCAACATCAATAGTACTAATCACTGAACTGGTTATCTATTGCCTTATGTACACTACATTACACAGAACTTGGTGGCATATAGGAAGAGATATTAATTGGCTCATGTGTTTGCAAGGGTTAGCTAAAGTGAATGGCAATGCACTCCAATATTCTTGCCTAGAGATCCCATGGACAGAGGAGCCTGATGGGCTGCTCTCCATAGAGTCACACAGAGTCGGACACAATTGAAGCAACTTAGCATGCATAAATGCATTGGAGAAAGAAATGGCAGCTCACTCCAGTGTTCTTGCCTGGAGAATCCCAGGGACAGAGGAGCCTGGTGTGCTGCCGTCCATGGGGTTGCACAGGGTCGGACATGACTGAAGCGACTTAGCAACAGAAGCAGCAGCTAAAGTAACCCAGGCTCACCTGTGTTTCTGCATCAGCTGAAGATCATCTAGGCAGTGCTGCTGTTACTGTCAAGCTCGTAGACTTACATAGGACTGTTTAGTTGTTAGCTGGTCTAGGATAGCTTTAACTGGGATGATTTCAGTGAGCCAGCACTGCTCCATGTACCTTTTGTATTCTAGCAGTCTCGCCCTGGCATGTTCTTAAACAAGGGCAATGGTGTAACAGTAGGCAAGCCCAACTCAAAGAGTATCTTTCAAACCTCACTTTGGTCACAGTTGCTGATTTCCTACTAACCAAAGCAAACCAATGACTGAGTAAAGAGTCAGAGCAGAAGGACACCATAAAGTTATGTGGCAAAGAATATTGATATAGAGAGGGGTGAAGAATTAGGGCCATTTTGCAATGATTACAGCATAGTGTTCTATTCAATCTACTTTGTAGGACTGAAGAATGATATAGTTCATGCTGTCCTAGGGTTCATGGATCCAGTAATATGTAATTAATATTCCCCAAGGAAGAAGACTTTATTGACCTTTTTAGTGCTGTCAGAAGTGAATGTTACCTACGCTCTTCTCCCTGTCCATCCATGCAGGAATTTGGAGCGGGGTGCATTTCATCTGGCTCTTCTTTTGTGTGACTTGAAGTAGTAGCTGACAATATTTAATGACAAGTATAGAATAATGTTCTCTTGTACTCAGGAATGTTCTAAGGAGATAAAAGTGAAAATGAAATGACAAAGGAAATGAGCCAGAAAATAAGACCCAAGACTCAATTAAAATTCAGTGCCCAAGCCAAATAAGTGAAACTCTCTTAGATAGATTGTATAAATTCAACTTATTATAGATTTAAAAAGAAAACAATTTCAAGGTTTCTTATCACCATGTACAGCTGCTAGACCTCCAAATGGAATTTCCTAATGAGTGTGGAAACAAAATCTGTTTCTTTCTTTCCCAGCTACTCTGCATTCACCTGGCTTCTGTCCAACACTGACCAGCTGCCTCTCTCAATTCTGCAGCCACCTGGTTCTGTTGCTGACATTTGAGTTTGGAAGGAGAACATACTTCTTTCTAATTATTCCAGATATTATACCTTATTTACACTGTACCTGGCTTCTGGATTGACACTAATAGAAAATGTCAAAATCTCCCTGGTCTTTCTATAAGACAAAATGCAGTGCTTGGCAGGACTCATTGGGGAGACTGTGGCAGCCCTCTCTTCCTTCTTTTGTGTTTGTCAGTAATGTGGGGATTGAGAAACTGAAACCAACATTACCAAAACTTTTGCTGTGAGGGTTCTTGATGTGATAAAGTTTACCCAATTAGGCTGGAACAGGGGAGGAGACAAAAGAGCCATAGTTTTGCACTGCTGACTGTTTTAAAGTTTGGTCAGGACAGGGGAGCCTGGTGGGCTGCCGTCTATGGGGTCGCACAGAGTCGGACACGACTGAAGTGACTTAGCAGTAGCAGCAGGAAGGTTCTGGGATTGTCTGCAGCTATTTTAGCTGAAGAGCAATTATAGAAGACATTGTGAACAGTCATCAGGTGTTGCAAATTTCATCAGCTGTTGGAAATGTAGATTTAATTTCTCAATCTCCATATTATTGACAAACACAGAAGAAAGAAGGGAGAATGGCCGCCAGAAGTCTCCACGGTAAGACTCTCCAAACCTGTCCCTGTGTCTTGTTAGGTCTGTGACCTGAGAGGCAGGGCGTGCTGAATAGTGACTTCTGGATTTCTGGATGCATGCTAAGGCTGCGAATGTGTGGAAAACATTCCGCAATTCCTGGTGGTGAGTTTCCACTTTCTCATTTCTTTATTACAGTAAGGATAGCAACTCTCTTGCTGGGCTACGTTTGTAGTGTTGTTTGGGCCTCTTTCCTAAAAGAATAGTTTCTAGCCTTCCAGTGATTTTGCAAGCATCTAATTCCCTTTATTAATTGCCACTCTGCTTAAAATACCTAGGTTTCTTTCTGTTTCCTGCAACCAATCATGACTGATATAATAATGCTGAAACCAAATTCATGAATTAGTTATGTACTTGGTTGGCCACCAAAAGTAAGATGTAAAATACAGATTCACACCAAAAATTTTTTAATGAGGAAAATAACTATAAAAATTAAAAAATATATAGAGTCATGCTATTGTTTAATTTTTTATTGTTTTTCCATTTGTTTACTATTCTTCAAAATTATAAAATATTTTAAGATCATAGAAAAAATATGAAATATAAGGTAACAGGTCTTTAAGTATCCACTGCAAGACTGATCAAACATTGATATTTGAACATATTTGCTTTAAATCTTAAGTCAAAAAACTTAAATATTATAGATGTATCTAAATCTCTCCCTAATACCACTTTTTATATATCTTCAGAGGTAACCAGTCTTGTAAAATACATATATATTCCATTCATAATGTTGTGCTTTTTCTATACATATGTATGCATTCATACCAGTATGTATATCCTTTTATATTCTTATACTTTATATAAATCATTTCATATTGTATGAACCATGTTTCCCAGGTTACTCTTTCAGGCAGTATTACATTCCTGATATTTTTCTATTTTTTAACCTATAGATCCAGTTACTTTATTTTAACTAATATGTGATTTTCTATTGGCTGATTATACCATTTACCTCCTGAGGTTGTTTTCAAGGATTGATTTTCTAATAACGTTTCAAAATCAATATGCTAATAATTGAATTTTTAATTTCCCCTGACCTTTTACAATGGCTCCTGTAATTGATCTCTTTGTTTTTGCCAATGGCATTTACACCCCCAAATCTTTCCAGCTTTTGGAATCATCTCGCCATGTTATTTTCATTAGTGATCAGTTCACTGAACACTGGTTCCTTGATAGTCTTTGTCTGTGATAAAATCTTTGAAGAGACTTCCTAAAGTCTCTTCTCCATCTCTCACTCCAGCAACAGCCTCTTCCTTCCTTTCGGAACATTTATCACAATGTATAATCAGTATTTATTTATATTCTTGTTTATTTTTTGTCTATCTTCTCCAATTGACTATAAGCTCTATAAAATTGGGAACCATGTGTTTATGTTCAATACTATTATGAGTATGGTAGGAGCTCAGTAAATAACCGATAAATGAATGAAAGCATGCCGTGTGTAGCCCATTGTATTCTAAATTCAACCAGTCATGTTCTGAAGATATTTTTTTCTCCAAAATATCAATAATATAAATCTAAGAAGAGGACATTTAGAAAGAAGAGAAATATAAAAGTAAAGCAATGCTTTAGAGTAGTACATTGCTGGGCTAGGTGTTCACAGTGGTAACCATTAGAAAGGGTAAGTATTTTATTCATGTAAAATGTTCCATTTGTTTTTACTTTAGGATGAATAACCCAAAAGAAAATCACTTGTCAAATATGTGACCTATTAATTGTGTGGAAGAGTACAAAAATAATACAGGCACCTATGTACTCACCATTAAGATTAAACAGATGTTAACATTTTCGCATATGTGCATCAAACCTGTCTTTTAAAATAGGGAAAAAAACTGGTACAGTTTCAGCTAAGTTCCCCCTCTTCTGTCTCCTTTCCTCCCCACAAATAATCAGTGATATGTGCGTCTTTTCTGTGCAAGTCATCTTGTACATAAGAGCAGTGTAACAATTATAGGTGCACCCTGGATCCCCTATTTAAGAAAAAACACAATTACAGAAAAGTTAGATGTAAAAGTAATTATTTGTTTAGAATAAGAAATTATAGCACACTTAAAATGTAAAAAAAAGATGTCACAAGCATTGCAAAATCTTCAAAATTAACATATTTTTAAATATATTGCCTGACCTACCAGTATAATATTGCATTTTTCCCTATGCTTGAGACCGTGGGTCCTTGATTACCTCTTCCCATGATGATATTTTAAAGTGTTAATTTTCTTTTTATAATTGCTCTATAGAAACTATTTTCCTTGTAGCATTATGAACTAAATTTATTTTTTATTATAGATAGTTGGAGTGTAATAATTTAATACTTCACACATGTGCTTTCTTATTATTGTGTCGATACAGATTTATGTCCAACACATCCAGGAATTCAAGAGAAAGAAACTCTTGCTAGTGGAGGTCATTAGCAGCTGCTGAAGGAGGAACTGACCCATCTCAAAAAGGTAATACATGCCTATCTTTCTTCTCAACTCATTAAAAGAAACAAATGTAAATAATACAGTAGTCAAGTGTATATATCATTAGTAATTTCTCTTGTATTTGATAACTTTCAATAGCCTGAAACTAAAGCATTTATGTTTAACTGTAAATTAATATTCAGAATAAAAAAAAAAAAACCTCCCTAAAAAGAGGCCTATGCAAGTGAAAGTTGCCAAAACCTAAGTTTCATTCGTTAAATCTACCTTTATTTGTGTGTATTTATACTTGACATATGCTGTTTCCAGGGTAGCAAATTAGAGTGAAATTTTGGGTTATAGGATGCGTCTACCTTAAGCAAAAAGCTAACCAAAATGGTTCTAACATTTTCTGTTCTTCTAATGAGTCCCTGTTACATTTTCATCAATACCTGGTATTCCCTCACTTAGTAATTTTGACAGCTGGATGTGCGAAGTATTACTGTCGTTTTCACTTGCCTTTAATTTCTCTTCAGTCATGTTGGACATTTAATGTATTTATACTTATTGCCCATCTTGATTTCTTAAAATGTAAATTGCCCATTGTATCCTCAAATTATTTTTATTCGATTAGCTTTATTTTTATTGATTTTTGAAAATATTCATTATTATCTTCCAGTTGCTAATTCCTTACCTATTAAATGGGTTACAGTGCAGTCTGACATAATATTACTTTATTTCTGATCTCTTTTGTCATACAAAGGTTTTCAATTTAATGCAGCAAGGTTTATCTTTTATAAATTTTGCTTTGTGTTTCATAAATATGCAAATCTTCTCTCTCCTTCCACAAAGATGTATTTTCATGTTTTCTTCTCTAAAAGTTTGAGTTTTATTTCTTATATTGAGTTCTTTGATGCTTTTGGAATTCATTGGGGGTATTACATGAAGTATTATATTTTTACTTGATATAGTTAGAGCTCCACTTTGTTAATATGCCTTCCTTTTACCACTGGTTTATAAAATCAGTTAATTCATTTCATCAGAATTGAAATCCAGACTCCATCCTCACTAGCTATATGATCTTAAATAAGTTACTTAAACTTGGGCATTCCTCAGTTTACAAATATTGTGCCAGATAGAGATATTGTGAAAATTAAATGAGTTAATAGTTACAAAAATTTTAGATAGCTTGACATATATTAAACACTCATTCATAGCACCTCAATAAATTGTACCCTTCTTCCTTTCCCTGCTGAAATTCAGTATAATTTGATAAAGGAGTAAATAAGGAGGCCACATATTTATTATTAAAGATAAAATTAAAGAGCAGTTTATAGAACCAAACTTGGAGGCTTACTTGTAATCTCAGAGTTAGGCAGACTTTCACTTAGTTATAGGCAAGACTGGATTAGGGCAGGTTTCACAAGCGGAAGGCTTGTGTAGGTAAGAATTATCATATTTTGCTAAGATACTCTTTGGAAATTTTGCACATATGTTCATTTCCTGTACTGTTATCAACTATTAGTATTTTATACTGTTCTTTTTTCCCCCCTGGGAACAGAACAGTTTGTATCATCTGTTTACTAGATGTTGGATAACTTTTTTTTTTTTTTTTTTTTTTTACAAAACCGCCTAGATGTACCCACTCACCTACTATGGATTTACTGTGTATGTGTGAATTCTATTCTATTTCTTTTTCTCTTCCATTATAGTTGTTCTACTTCTTGAGTGAATTTTGATAAATTATAATTTTCCAGAAATTTTTCATTTTATTGCAATAAAATCATGAGTCTCATGCTATTTTTAGATCTTTAGTATATTAGCAACTTCATTTACTTTCTTTATCCCTAGTAGCGTAGGAACATATGTATATGTGCATTTGTGTATTTTATGTGTGTTTGTGTGACTGCCTCTTGAATTTTTTATAGACAATCTCACTAGAATTTTCCTTAGTTTATTAATCTTCTAAAAGCATTAACTTCTGGATTTTGTTGATATTTTTCCTTTTGCCTTTTTTTATATTTTAACTGATATTTATATTCTGCATTTACTTTCTTACATTCTACTTTTCTGATTTCTTTTGTTGAATGCTTATTTCTCATTTATCAGTATGTCTTCTTTGCTACAATAAGAATTTAAAGATAAGTAGATAAATATTTCCTTCTTGTATGGTTTTGGCTCTATCTCATCCAATTTAATGTAATTTAATTTATGTTACATTTTCTGTTTACCCTAAGATTTAGTTAAAAGAATGTTAAATTGTAAGTTGAGATTTTTAGTTATCTTTTTGTAGTTTTATTTTGTATGGTTATAGAAAATTTGGTACTTTTTCTGTAATTTTCAAGATTTTTTTCTGTATTGTAGTTGATACTCATTTTGGAGAAACTTCTGTGATTAGTTGAAATAAAAATGCATTTCCTGTCCGAGTTTTAAATATCCAAATATATACTTTAAACATTTCAATTATATTGTTAAAATTCTTGCATTCCTTCATTAAGCAAATGTTGAGTCAGTCCTATGTGCCAGTCATATTTTTTTCTAAGCACTGAGAACATAGCAGTTAAAATATAAGCAAACCCTTTTTATGGAGCTTATATTCTATCATGGAAAAAGAAAGGTATACAAATGAATAAGTAAATATATATGATATGTAAGATGGTAATAAAGGTCATGGAGAAAAATAAAGCAGAAAGTATTGGGGGTAGTGTGTCTGCGTGTGTGCTCAGCCATGTGTGACTCTTTACGACCCCATGGACCATAGCCTGCCAGAGTCCTCTGTCTATGGAGATTTTCCAGGCAAAAATACTTGAGTGGATAGCCATTCCTTTCTCCAGGGGATCTTCCCAACCCAGGGATTGAACCTGCATCTCTTGTATCTCCTACATTGGCAGGAGGATTCTTTACCACTGTACCACCTGAGTTATTGGTTATTTTTTATGGGATGGCTTTCTCTTCAGGTAGGAGAACAAGTACATGGCCTTGGGGAGGGGGTTCTTTGGCCAGAGAGAAGTGAGCAGAGATGAGAGTGGTCAAAGATGAGGTTAGAGAGTTAGTGGGTAGCCAGATAAAATACAGATATCAAATTGATGAGCAGGAACTAGCAATAAGACTCAGATGAAGTAGATAACTAGGTAAATAAGAAGGAAAAGATTATTAACCTGCCAGCCAAGAAGAGTTGGAGCAAGAGCAAGGATTTCCTATGTTCTTTATCTGGTTCTTCTACTAATAATCTGGATAAACTTGGAACATTTAACCTTTTTGATTTTGAAACTTCTTAGCCATGGGTCCTGCCAACTCTAAGTTTCTATAGCAATTAAGGATTCATTATTGTAAGTGTGGGCTAGATCATTAATCCACTGCAGAGGGATTGATTCATGAACAACCTTTAAGTTTCTATACTGTCCTAAGAACTAAAGGGAGACAGTGGCCTGTCCAGTGGCACTACCAAGCAGATGGGTGCTTTCAGTTTCATCTGCATTTGGGTGAACAATGCTTATATGGTTGCTTGTGGTGCTGTTTGTTTTTCTTTTCTTTTTTTTTAAAAGATCTTTCAGAATAGTAGATTCTTGGAGTTTTCTCAGAGTTTTGAGACTGTCAGTCTATTTTCACTACTGAATTCACAAATAATACACATCTGTAATGCAATCAAAAGGTCTCAGTCCAAGGTGTGCTCAGTCGCTTAGTCCTGTCTCTTCGCAACCCCATGAACTGTAGCCTGTCAGGCTCCTCTGTCCTGGGATTTTCCAGACAAGAACACTTGAGTGGGTTGCCTTTTCCTTCTCGAGGGAATCTTCTGACCTAGGGATCAAACCAGCGTCTCCTACATTGGCGGGTAGATTCTTTACCATTGAGCCACCCAGGAAGCCCAATGCATATTAACTCTCTGCAAAAGGTTAAGTAGGAGGATTTTAGGTCCATTCTTGGAGATCGGTTAATTTGGTTACCTAATTTGCCTGTGTAGAAAATGACTATGAAGGAAAGTTGCATTTTTATTGTCATTTCAATTCAGAGTTCACAGGATTTGGTTTCATTTTAGGTTTGTGATTAAATCTGTACTTTCATACTTGTGCTAACAAGAACTAAAGGAAAACAGTAACTTGCCTCACACTAGCCTGCTACTGCTGTTAACTCGCTTCATTTGTGTCCAACTCTGTGCGACCCCAGAGACAGCAGCCCACCAGGCTCCACCGTCCCTGGGATTCTCCAGGCAAGAACACTGGAGTGGGTTGCCATTGCCTTCTCCAATGCATGAAAGTGAAAAGTGAAAGTGAAGTCGCTCAGTCATGTCCGACTCTTCGCGATCCCATGGACTGCAGCCCACCAGGCTCCTCCATCCATGGGATTTTCCAGGCAAGAGTACTGGAGTGGGGCGCCATTGCCTTCTCTGCTCACACTACCCTACCTCTCTTCTAATTTCTGTTCTCAGAAGCAAAAAGTGTTTACTTTCAGCTTTATCTGATCTTTACCTCTGAATAACTTTTATATATATATATATATATATATACATATATATATATACTGATATTATTTACTTTCTTTTTTTTAATGTTTAATTTTATTTTATTTTTAAACTTTATAATATTGTATTGGCTTTGCCATATATCGAAATGAATCTGCCACAGGTATACATGTGTTCCTCATCCTGAACCCTCTTCCCTCCTCCCTCCCCATACCATCCCTCTGGGTTGTCCCAGTGCACCAGCCCCAAGCATCCAGTATCGTGCATTGAACCTGGACCGGCAACTCACTTCATACATGATATTATACATGTTTCAATGCCATTCTCCCAAATCTTCCCACCCTCTCCCTCTCCTGCAGAGTCTATAAGACTGATCTATACATCAGTGTCTCTTTTGCTGTCTCATACACAGGGTTATTGTTACCATCTTTCTAAATTCCATATATATGTGTTAGTATACACTTTCAATTTTTGACACTCTACATTGATAATTCTAATGCCCAATGAAAATTATAATTTAAACAATATTATGAGATGTACCTAAAACAGCACTAAGAAGAAAATTTATAGAACTAAATGATCATTTTAAAAAGGAAAAAGACTTAAAAATCAATGATTTAAATATTCACTTTATGAAGTTAGGAAAAGAGCAAATTAAAGATAAAATAACATCCGACTTCCTGCTGTTAAAGGTAAAGATTTAGCTCCTTTACAACTCCCTATGCATTTCTCCCACACCCCCTTCATACAATCTACCTCCTCTATGCTTGCAATATAGTTAGAGGTTTCCCCTGCTATCCAAAAGTAGAACATTCCTATGAAATTTGTCATAAGCCAAAATGGCATAAAGAAGCAATCACCCTAGGCCACTTCCTGCTAATATAACAAAATAATTTGAGATAAAGTTCAGAGGCTCACAGAAACAGTTCAAGCTATGGTGGCTTAATACAGAGATGCTGAGAGTAGGCCTTAGGGTGGGCACTTGGTGGTACCACCGTCACTACTCATGGTACATGCCACCTCTATACTGGTTCACTGCAAAACAAATGCTATTTCCCTTTTGGTCATTTTTTGGTAAAAGCAAAAATCCTTTGATTTCTATGGGTTAGCAAAAACAGGTACTAATGTAGGTCTTTTGTAAAAGCAAAGTGGCCATAAAGCAAACTTTGGTAAAGAGGGGGATGTGTGCATAACCTTTAGATAACATTTCCATATGTTACATTTTCATGACTATGGTAGTATTATTCATATTTCCTTTCCTGTGCAACTTTTTTTTCCTTGCAGGAAATAATTGCCTGTATTTCTATTGTTTTTGTTTCTTAATTTTCTGTATAACTGTCATTAGTGTGAATGTAAATTTTTCTCTCTGTACATGCATACATATAAAGTAACAAATCTCTTTTTTTTCCCCTTGGAGCCATGACTGTTGCTAAAACAGCTGTCCTCCCATGTAGGTCTGGACTGGTTGCTCTCTACACTGGCTACTCAGACTTATCTTAGGATTTTCTTATGCCATCACCTTAGGAATTGCTTTGTTGTCTCCTGTGTGCTAAGTCCCTTCAGTTGTGTCCAACTCTGTGCGACCCCATAGACGACAGCCCACCAGGCTCTGCTGTCCCTGGGATTCTCCAGGCAAGAACACTGGAGTGGGTTGCCATTGCCTTCTCCAATGCATGAAAGTGAAAAGTGAAAGTGAAGTCGCTCAGTCATGTCCGACTCTTGGCAACCCCATGGACTGCAGCCTACCAGGCTCCTCCACCCATGGGATTTTCCAGGCAAGAGTACTGGAGTGGGATGCCATTGCCTTCTCCCTGTCTCCTGTGTATTAAATCCCATTTTGCCTTTTTTCTTATTTGCCACCCTTTGTTAGGGAGAGCATTTTTTGTACAATTTCCCTAAGAAAATATACATGCAAGGTGATTCTTTTGAGAATCACGTCATACCTGATAGTTTAACTGGATGAAGAAATTTAACATAAAATCACAAATTCTATTTTAATAGACTTTGTTTTTGGAATGGTTTTAAGTTTCCAGAAAATTTGAAAAGATAGTAATGAGGGTTCCTCACTGGGCTCCCTCACCCAGTTTCCCCCATTAGTAACATCTTACATCAATTAACATGGTACTTATTTTACACAAATAATGAACCCCAAATAATATACTATTATATATATGTTATTTTATCTAAAGTCCACAGTGTATTCAGATTTCTTTGATTTTTGCCTAGTTTCTTTTCTTTTTTTTTTTGTTCCAGGATCTCATCCAAGATTGCAACTTACATTTACTTGTCACATCTCCCTATGTTGCTCCTAGCTGTGGCAGTTCCTCAGACTCTCCTTGCTTTGGATGGCCTTGATAGTTTTTCATAGTATTGGTCAGGTATTTTGTAGGATGCTTCTGTATTATAATTTGTCAAATGGTTTTCTTATTAGCCTGTAATTATGGTTTTTTGAGAGAAAGACGATAAAGAAAAAGTGACATGTTTATCACATTATATAAAAAATATATGCTATCATCAGGGTTTTCCATTAATATTGACCATAATCACCCAGTATTAATATTGACTACAATCACCCAAGTAAGACGGCAGGTGTTGCAAGAGGGCAGCAGAGGGCAAACACACTGAAACCATACTCACAGAAAACTAGTCAATCTAATCACACTAGGACCACAGCCTTGTCTAACTCAATGAAACTAAGCCATGCCCATGGGGCAACCCAAGATGGGCGGGTCATGGGGGAGAGATCTGACAGAATGTGGTCCACTGGAGAAGGGAACGGCAAACCACTTCAGTATTCTTGCCTTGAGAACCCCATGAACAGTATGAAAAGGCAAAATGATAGGATACTGAAAGAGGAACTCCCCAGGTCAGTAGGTGCCCAATATGCTACTGGAGATCAGTGGAGAAATAACTCCAGGAAGAATGAAGATATGGAGCCAAAGCAAAAAGAATACCCAGCTGTGGATGTGACTGGTGATAGAAGCAAGGTCTGATGCTGTAAAGAGCAATATTGCATAGGAACCTGGAATGTCAGGTCCATGAATCAAGGCAAATTGGAAGTGGTCAAACAAGAGATGGCAAGAGTGAATGTCGACATTCTAGGAATGAGTGAACTGAAATGGACTGGAATGGGTGAATTTAACTCAGATGACCATTATATCTACTACTGCGGGCAGGAATCTCTCAGAAGAAATGGAGTGGCCATCATGGTCAACAAGAGTCCGAAATGCAGTACTTGGATGCAATCTCAAAAATGACAGAATGATCTCTGTTCGCTTCCAAGGCAAACCATTCAATATCACAGTAATCCAAGTCTATGCCCCAACCAGTAACGCTGAAGAAGCTGAAGTTGAACAGTTCTATGAAGACCTACAAGACCTTTTAGAACTAACACACACAAAAAATGTCCTTTTCATTATAGGGGACTGGAATGCAAAAGTAGGGTCAAGAAACACCTGAAGTAAGAGGCAAATTTGGCCTTGGAATACGCAATGAAGCAGGGCAAAGACTAATAGAGTTTTGCCAAGAAAATGCACTGGTCATAACAAACACCCTCTTCCAACAACACAAGAGAAGACTCTATACATGGACATCACCAATCTGGTCAACACCTAAATCAGATTGATTATATTCTTCGCAGCCAAAGATGGAGAAGCTCTATACAGTCAGCAAAAACAAGACCTGGAGCTGACTGTGGCTCAGACCATGAACTCCTTATTGCCAAATTCAGATTTAAATTGAAGAAAGTAGGGAAAACCACTAGACCATTCAGGTATGACCTAAATCAAATCCCTTATGATTATACTGTGGAAGTGAGAAATAGATTTAAGGGACTAGATCTGATAGATGGAGTGCCTGATGAGTTAAGGAATGAGGTTTGTGACATTGTACAGGAGACAGGGATCAAGACCATCCCCATGGAAAAGAAATGCAAAAAAGCAAAATGGCTGTCTGGGGAGGCCTTACAAATAGCTGTGAAAAGAAGAGAAGCAAAAAGCAAAGGAGAAAAGGAAAGATATAAACATCTGAATACAGAGTTCCACAGAATAGCAAGAAGAGATAAGAAAGCCTTCTTCAGCGATCAATGCAAAGAAATAGAGGAAAACAACAGAATGGGAAAGACTAGGGATCTCTTCAAGAAAATCAGAGATACCAAAGGAACATTTCATGCAAAGATGGGCTCGATAAAGGACAGAAATGGTATGGACCTAACAGAAGCAGAAGACATTAAGAAGAGATGGCAAGAATACACAGAAGAACTGTACAAAAAAGATCTTCACGACCCAGATAATCACAATGGTGTGATCACTGACCTAGAGCCAGACATCCTGGAATGTGAAGTCAAGTTGGCCTTGGAAAGCATCACTACAAACAAAGCTAGTGGAGGTGATGGAATTCCAGTTGAGCTATTCCAAATCCTGAAAGACAATGCTGGGAAAGTGCTGCACTTAATATGCCAGCATATTTGGAAAACTCAGCAGTGGCCACAGGAATGGAAAAGGTCAGTTTTCATTCCAATCCCAAAAAAAGGCAATGCCAAAGAGTGCTCAAACCACCACATAATTGCACTCATCTCACATGCTAGTAAAGCAATGCTCAAAATTCTCCAAGCCAGGCTTCAGCAATATGTGAACTGTGAGTTTCCTGATGTTTAAGCTGCTTTTAGAAAAGGCAGAGGAACCAGAGATCAAATTGCCAACATCCACTGGATCATAGAAAAAGCAAGAGAGTTCCAGAAAACAGCTATTTCTGCTTTATTGACTATGCCAAAGCCTTTGATTATGTGGATCACAATAAACTGTGGAAAATTCTGAAAGAGATGGGAATACCAGACCACCTGATCTGCCTCTTGAGAAATTTGTATGCAGGTCAGGAAGCAACAGTTAGAACTGGACATGGAACAACAGACTGGTTCCAAATAGGAAAAGGAGTTCGTCAAGGCTGTATATTGTCACCCTGTGTATTTAACTTATATGCAGACTACATCATGAGAAACGCTGGACTGGAAGAAACACAAGCTGGAACCAAGATTGCTGGGAGAAATAACAATAACCTCAGATATGCAGATGACACCACCCTTATGGCAGAAAGTGAAGAGGAACTCAAAAGCCTCTTGATGAAAGTGAAAGTGAAAAAGTTGGCTTAAAGCTCAACATTCAGAAAATGAAGATCATGGCATCTGGTCCCATCACTTCTTGGGAAATAGATGGGGAAACAGTGGAAACAGTGTCAGACTTTATTTTTCTGGGCTCCAAAATCACTGCAGATGGTGACTGCAGCCATGAAATCAAAAGATGCTTACTCCTTGGAAGGAAAGTTATGACCAACCTAGATAGCATGTTCAGATAGCATGTTCAGACATTACTTTGCCAACAAATGTTCATCTAGTCAAGGCTATGGTTTTTCCTATTGTCATGTATGGATGTGAGAGTTGGACTGTGAAGAAGGCTGAGCACCGAAGAATTGATGCTTTTGAAGTGTGGTGTTAGAGAAGACTCTTGAGAGTCCCTTGGACTGCAAGGAGATCCAACCAGTCCATTCTGCAGGAGATCAGCCCTGGGATTTCTTTGGAAGGAATGATGCTAAAGCTGAAACTCCAGTACTTTGGCCACCTCATGCGAAGAGTTGACTCATTGGAAAAGACTCTGATGTTTGGAGGGATTGGGGGCAGGAGGAGAAGGGGACGACAGAGGATGAGATGGCTGGATGGCATCACTGACTCGATGGACGTGAGTCTGAGTGAACTCTGGGAGTTGGTGATGGACAGGGAGGCCTGGTGTGCTGCGATTCATGGGGTCACAAAGAGTCGGACAGGACTGAGCGACTGATCTGATCTGATAATCACCCAGTAGATGTAGTGTTTTTCTGGTTTCTTCATTAGAAAGTTACTCTTTTTTTCCTCTTTCCCTGCTATACTCTTTGGAAGGACATCATTACACACAGCCCACACTTAAGGTCTGGGAATATATGGCCATTATCTTCATAATTATCTATATAAATTACTTGGAATTCGTCTGCAAGGGATATTTGTCTGTTCTTCCCCGCTTATTCATATGTTTGATCGTTGATTTCTATCAGTATGGACTCATGGACATTTATTTTATATTTTGGGTTATAATCCAATACTTCTCTATTTTGTTTCTCAAATTGTTCCAGCTTTGACTGTTGAGTCAGCTTTCAGTTTACTCCTGTGTCCCTTTTATAATCCCTTACATTTTCAAAGCACTGCTTTACTTTTGGGTACTACAGGATGCTCCAGGCTCATCTTGTGAGCTCCTTGCTTCTATCCCAGGTCAGCCATTTCTCCAAGGAGCAATGGTTCTTTCCCTTGGGGAATAGTATTAGAACCAAGATCCAGGCACTAGTTGTACTCTGTGCTACTACAGCTGTCACTCAATATTTATAATTAAGCTGATATGGGTCAAGAAGGGATCTTTTCGAAGTTTTACATCCTTGTTTTCTTTCTATAACTGCTCATTGTATATAACTTAAAAAGTACAGAAATAAATATATATTTACATACATGTAAATAGCCTCAAAATCAATATTTAATTTTTATCTTGTTCTTTTTTATTGCTTTTAGATAATATTCACTTTTCTTTGTATTAAAATGTTTGCAAACATAGATTATAGTGGTTGTATAATATTCAACAAATGCACATAAATATTTCTAAAGTTAGAGATTTAGGTAGCTTTCATTTTCAACATTTTGGGCAGAAAGACTATCTTTTATTTCCAATTGTTTAGTTAGAGTAGTTCTCTAGAAGTAGAATTTCCTGGTCAAAGAACATACTCAAAACGAGATATACTTTGTCTACTTTTTTTACCAGTACCAAAGTATTAGACTGTTGTTTCTATCCCCTAAATGTCAAGGAACAGTAATGGTTTATAAATGTTAATTGAGTAGAAAGGAATTGGCTCATTATGGTCTTAATTTTTACCTTTTATTACTGAGGAGTTTGGTTGCTATTTCATTGTTTATTTGCCATCCCCAAATGGACAATGCACACTGTCAATTAGACCCTCCAATGTTTAGTTCTCTCACTAGCTTCCATGGAAGAGTCATGAGGCATTTTATCAGCTCAGAAATCTCACTAGAAGTTTAGAAGATCAAAGGAAGAGGACATTTGCACAGGTAGATCGCAAAATTGTTATCTCCACCCCCTACCAAATTGCACCCCTGCCCTCCATTTCCTCTTCATTTTTCTCCCAGAATTGGTTCAGACCAAATTGAGGTTCCTCTGGGCTTTCGACTTCTGCCTCAAGGGCCTTTTAAGATATTCCTTATGAGGAATTCCAGTGAATAAAGTTGCTTCCATTTCAATATAGCCATAGTTTTTCTTTCATGAACTTTGTGTTTGGTCCTTTAGTAGATGCCATTTTGAAAGCAGATAAATACTACTTATTCATGTAATATCAACATATTTGTTAGATGCTGGAATATGTCAGACAGACACAATACTCAACAGCAGGGAGGGAGAGCAAATACCAAATGCTCTTCAAGTTGTTTAAAACTGTGTGGGAGACACAGCCTCATCACTATTTTGAAGCAAATAGAGATTATTTTAATCACATGAAGCCATGAAGCTCATGTTACAAGTATCTCTAGAAAGGGAATATATCTCTCACTTTAGTTATTATTCCCCATGGAAAACATCTGAGAACATACTCAAAATGTCTCCCCTAAAAAAAGCCAAATTAAAAAGACCTAGAGATAGAAAGACATAGGGGAAAGGAAAAGGAATGGGAAGAAGAAAATAAAATTGACACAAATATAGATAAAAACATATGTGCTATAGAGATGCATGTATATTGATAAACTGTAAAGTTTGAGAAAGAACTAGAAAGTCTAGAATGCTTTTATATTTCAAACCTTTGCAATATTTTTAAGTTCATTTTCTCCACCTTTACTTTTCTGTTTCAAATAGTTAACTCCTAATTCTAGCTATTATTTTCCCTAGAAAGTCTCTCGGATTCAGTATCTTTCTCCTTTTCCATCCACAACAGTGTAACACTAGACCAACTCTTTACTCTTCTGTGGGCAATAAACCTTCAGGATCCACTGTGTTACACGTTCCTTTTCCCTCCCATGAGCCAGAAGAACTTGTCTGCCTTCTTTCACATTGCCATCAGCTCTTCCATCCGCATTATATCCCACTTGGGCTCTGCTTGGAGCTGTGTGCCAGCCCTTCATTTCTCCCTAGGCTGCTGTTTTTGAAACATCAACACAGTTCTTTTTGGGTTTCTTAAAAAATATCTTTGTTTTCTTGTTTAAAGCCAAACAATCAAATTATATGAAAGCCAACAGCAATAAACCATTAATTGACCATATTGCCAACTAGCAGTAATGTAGTTATTAGACTCTAGGTGGCAGACTTTGTGATAAGATGCTTGCATGTACCATCCAGTTTAATCCTAGCAATGCCCCTATGAGATTATACTGTCTATTGGATATTTGTGCTATCTCATTTTACACCAGAGAACCCCAAATCATTGAACTATGGAAAATGATAAAACCAGTTACAGAACTGCAGGAAATCTTAAAAGAATGAGATTTTTCACTGATTTTTTTACATTGTGTAAATTTAGGATTATAATATGTGAATTTGATACATTAAATAGTATAATACGATTGTCACCGTACCTATAGTACGCCCCTATCATATCACATAATTATCATATTTGTGTGTGGTGGGAATAATTAAGATCTAGTCTCTTAGCCAGCTTGAAGCTTATAATAAAATATTGCTGTCTGTGTTCCCTTTACTGTGTGTTAGATATCTAGGACTTATTTTTCTGCCAGTTCTAAGTTTCTACCCTTAAACAATATCTCTGCTATTGCTATTTTAGCTGTTTATTTTATTCAAAATTATTGTTTCAGGACTAACTCCTTATAGATGTCACTCCTGACAAAGTCATTCTTAACCTTTCATTTGACCATTTTTGCTCCTGGAAGAACTTATTCTGCCCCCTTGCAACATTTTCTATTTACCTGAATTCTCACACTAAAATCTCTCTCACTTTTCTCATCATTGTCACTAACTTCATTTATTCACACGTTTAACAAATCTGTTGTGTTCTACTAAGTTTCATAGGTGCAGGGGCTATAGCATTGAACAAGACAGACACAGTTCTACATTCTAGTAGGAGTAAAAAATTAATAAACCATGCATAAATGATTCTAGATTTTCTTAGTGTTATGAAGGAAATAAGCAGTGACTATTATAGGTAATCATGGATGACTTTCTTTAAATAGGGTGATGTTTTCTGAACAGATGACATTTTTGCCAGGGTATGAATGAATGATGAGAAGGAGCTAAAAATAAAATAATCTGAGGACGTAGCTCTTCCTGTATAGGCAAGAATAAGTTCAAAGTCCTGAGGTAGAGAAAAGGAGAGACAGGGAAAAGGTAAGGTCAGAATGGTGAGAAAAGGAGATCCAGTATTTCCTAGAGGCACTGAAGAAAGAGGGAGTTATTGAGATTACAGTGAGAAGCCATTGGTGAACTTTAAGCAACGGAGTGAAGTGATCAGATTAGTGGTTACACACAGACACACACACACACTATAATGTTAGGGTAGCTGAAATTTTTAGGTGCCAAAGAGTGGGTGATTCAAATTCTCCAAAGCTCATATGAGTTTTATTTATATCCCAGAGGAAAGCTCCAAATTCTGTTCTTTGGTTTACTGCAAGAAACTTAATTTAAGAAAACCCTTGGCTATCGCTTTTCCTAAAATCAGACCACTTTTGTTTTTCTTTCTTGGTAATTTTTTTTTTTTTCTTCCACAGAGGGAAAGCAATGAGATTTAAACATTTCCATAAAAGGAAATTAGTGATCATGTTGATAGATCCCTGGATTCCTGTAAAAATTATGTTTTTCCTGCAGATTGAATCCAATAGTTGGGTTGTAAGTCTTGTTAGGATTATACCTGATTTGCATAAGAGGGGGAGAGGGAAAAATTTTGCTTTTCTGTAGACTTTTGAGCCCCTGGGCCTTAGATACATCATATGTAAAATGAGAGACTTGGTTCAAAATAGATCTCAAACATGACTATGGACATTGTGGGCTGGATAATCCTTTGTTGTGAAGGGCTGCCCTATATATTGCCATGTACTTGTCAGATCCCTGTCTTCTATGTATTACATGCAAGTAGCAGCCTCTGGATAATCAAGAAAATGTCCCCTGGGGTCTCAAACTCTCCTACAGTTGGAAACCACAGATCCAAAAAACTCTTTAATTCTCTACTTGCACTTAAATTTTAAATGCATCAGAAGCTCCAGAAATAGTCAGAGCTACTGTTGCACTTTTGATATTATGTTATTTATGAAGACATTTTCTGCTGAGAAATGCTAAGCTGTTTTCCCTCTTCACTGTCTTTATCACCATGACACCAAATTACCGCTCTAAAGTGACTCTTACCACAAAAATCAGTCTGTTAAAGCCACAGTGGATATCCCTGTCTCTAAAGCTGGTATATAATGAATCAAAGGTTGCTTGTTTTTTGGGTATATACATTGTATCTGTCTTTTTAAGGACCAGTAGTTCCATAAAAGAAGAAGAAAGGATTGTGGGTTTGAGTACGCTAGGATAGAAGTAAAAGATGATAATGAATTAGATTAGGGCAGTAACAGCAGTATTAGAAACAAATGCACTGATTTAAGATATGATTTAGGTGTACAGTCAAGCTGACACAACTTGTTCATGGATCTAAATGGTCAGTGAAGGAAGAAATATGTGCTATCAGATTTTTATGAGGAATTATCAAATTATTAAAAGCTTTTCTTTGCACTAGAAAAATATAAATAATTCCCTTCACTACTAGGAAGAAATTAATTGTTCTTGAATCTAATGAGTTGGACTGTGGTTTAATGAGCTCTCAATATATACAGTAAAATAAAAAGAGTATGAGGTTTGCCATGAAGAAATAGGAAGTAAGGATTTCCATGAGACATGCAGAGAAGTAAAGAGGCTTCAACCTTTGTATTGTCTGAGGTCAGGAGAAAGATGAAATAGGTGGAGTATTAAAAAGGCATTACTCAGCCATTAAAAAGAATACATTTGAATCAGTTCTAATGAAGTGGGTGAAACTGGAGCCTATTATACAGAGTGAAGCAAGCCAGAAAGAAAACCACCAATACAGTATACTAACGCATATATATGGAATTTAGAAAGATGGTAATGACAACCCTGTATGTGAGACAGCAAAAGAGACACAGATGTATAGAATAGTCTTTTGGACTCTGTGGGAGAGGGAGGGGGGATGATTTGGGAGAATGGCATTAAAACATGTATAATATCATATAAGAAACGAATCGCCAGTCCAGGTTCAATGCAGGATAGAGGAAGCTTGGGGCTGGTGCACTGGGATAACCCAGAGGGATGGTATGGGGAGGAAGGTGGGAGGGGGATACAGGATGGGGAACATGTGTACACCCATGGTGGATGCATGTTGATGTATGGCAAAACCAACACAATATTATAAAGTAAAAAAAAAAAAAAAAAAATCCTGGTTGCTAGCAAAATAAATAAATAAATAAAAATAAAAAGACATTATGAGTTTGAGATCTGATTACAAAATAGTTTCCCTAAAACAGGGTACTTTGGCTTAAAAGTGAAGGACTGTGCATAGATGAGGTACAAGGAGCTTTGTTCAAGTGCCCCAGGAACTCATGGAGCAAAGTCCTTTTCCCCCATGCTTTCCTTTTATTAATTTATGATTTTTAAATGGACTTAATTTTTTAGATCAGTTTTACATTCACAGGAAATTTGAGAATGCACAGAGTTTTATAATTTACTTCCTTCCCGTTCACATGCAAAGCTCCCTCATTATCAATATTCCCCACCAGAGTGGTACTTTGATAACAGTTGATGAATCTAATACATTGACATGTTATAATCACCTATAGTTTACATTAGGGTTTACTCTTGTACATTCTATGGGTTTGAAAAAATGTAAATGGCATATATCCACCATTATAGTAATATACAGAGTAGTTTCACTGACCCAAAAACACTCTGTGGGGAAGCTTTCCTTCTAAATGTTTAATTGGGAAAATGAGGGGTTGGGATGACATATTCTTCAGGAAGTTTTTGACTCCTGTTTGAGACCCATCTTCACCTGCACAACTGCTGCAGAGTCCCCAGGATCTGAAGCCTCTAAAGCCATCACTAAGGCATAGACAAGCCCTGGCAAAGCTCCCTGGTGAGGGCAGCCTGGCCTGCTTGCTCCCACCAGTCTCCCTACGGCTGTTGCAGCTGGGGGATTTACTTCAGTGCCTTTTCAGAAGGTTCTCTAGCCAATTTAGAGCCTGCAGCGGCCTTTCTGCTTCTTTCCCTAGGATACATGCACCTACAGCAGTTCCTAGGTCAATGGTCCTAGTGTCAGGCCTGCTCTCAAGTGAGGTTAATCCTAGCACTAGAGGCTGCCTAGAGGTGCAGGTGCAGAAAGGTGACTGGTGGGAGGTCCCAACATGTACCTCAACCCTCTGGGGCCAGAGCTCAGTAGGAATCCATGTAGCCGGTGGGTTCATGGTAGGACCATGAACATGGGCTTCAGGGATGGGCATGGGGCTCCAGCAGGTGCCCATCAGAGGGCTAGAAAGATGCCTTAGATTTTTTTTTTTTTCTTTAATTCAAGGTAATACTTTTTCATGTAAATCACTCAGTTGTGTCCAATTCTTTGTGACCCCATGGACTGTAGCCCATCAGGCTCCTCTGTCCATGGAATTCTCCAGACAAGGATACTGGAGTGGATTGCCATTCCCTTCTCCAGGGGATATTTCTGACTCAGAGATCCAACTGGACTCTCCCTCACTGAGGGCAGATTCTTTATCATCTGAGACACCTGGGAAACCCATAAAGTTAGAAAATCGCATTACATTTTGCTTATGAAATAAAGTATGATTACTTTATTGCAATGTCAAAAATGTTAGATGATATCATGGATGGTTATGTTAAGTAATAGTTCATAAAATTAGAATGATATTTAATTTGTCTTGCTTTTCCAGTGCATAGAAAATTCACACAGCAGAGAGAAAGTGTCATGCCAGCTTAAGTTTACCAGGATTTTTTTTCTTTCTTAAAATTTTATTTTACTTTTTTATTGAGGTATAATTAACATATAACATTATATTAGTTTCAGATGTACAACACAATGATTTAATATTTGTATACATCACAAAATGTTTACCACAGTAAATCCAGTTAAAATCTGTCACCATGCATTGCTATAAAATATATTTTCTTTTGATGAGGACTTCTAAGATCTAATCCCTTAGCAACTTTCAAACATACAGAGTATTATTCACTATAGTCACCATACTGTATATCACGTCCCCATGATTTACTTATTTTTAACAGATAATTTGTAATTTTTGATCCCCTTCCCCCATTTCTCCCAAATTCCAGTCCCTCACGCTCACACCTTGTTTTCTATATATATGAGCTTTCCTTTTTTAATTAAAAATTTATTCTATAGTTCATGTATAAGTGAGATCATATGGCATTTGTCTTCATCTCTTACTTTACTTAGAATTATACCTTCAGGGTCTATTGATGTTGTTGCAAATAGCAAAATTTTATTTTTTTATGGGGCTGCACAATAGTTCCTTGCATATACAGTATACCACACTTTTTTAAAGAGATGGGAATACCAGATGACCTGACCTGCCTCCTGAGAAGTCTATATGCAGATCAAGAAGCAACAGTTAGAACTGGACATGGAACACAGACTGGTTCCAAATGGGGAAAGGAGTGTGTCAAAGCTATATATTGTCACGCTACTTATTTAAATTATATGCAGAGGACATCACTCAAAATGCTGGGCTGGATGAAGCACAATCTGGAATCAAGATTGCCAGGAGAAATATCAATAACCTCAAATATTCAGATGACACCACCTCATGGCAGAAAGTAAAGAATTAAAGAGCCTCTTGATGAAAATGAAAGAGGAGAGTGAAAAAGTTGGCTTAAAACTCAACATTCAGAAAACTATTATGGCATCTGGTCCATCACTTCATGGCAAATAGATGGGGAAACAATAGAAACAGTGAGAGATTATTTTTTTTGGGGGGGGGTGGGGGGGTCTCCAAAATCACTGCAGATGGTGACTGCAGCCATTAAATTAAAAGAAACTTCCTCCTTGGAGAAAAGTTATGACCAACCTAGACAACATATTAAAAAGCAGAGACATTACTTTGCCAACAAAGGTCCGTCTAGTCAAAGTTATGGTTTTCCCAGTAGTCATGTATGGATGTGAGAGTTGGACCATAAAGAAAGCTGAGTGTCAAAGAATTGATACTTTTGAAGAGTGGTGTTGGAGAAGACTCTTGAGAGTCCCTTGGACTGCAAGGAGATCCAACCAGTCAATCCTAAAGGAAATCAGTCCTGAATATTCTTTGGAAGGATTGATGTCGAAGCTGAAACTCTGATACTTTGGCCACCTGATACGAAGAACTGACTTATTTGAAAAGACCCTGATGCTGGGAAAGATTGAAGGCAGGAGGAAAAGGGGATGACGGAGGATGAGATGGTTGGATGGCATCACCGTTTCGATAGACATGAGTTTGAGTAAGCTCCGGGAGTTGGTGATGCACAGGGAAGCCTGGCATGCTGTAGTCCATGGGGTTGCAAAACATCAGGCAAGACAGAGTGACTGAACTGAACTGATGCTTTCTTTATCCATCCATCAATGGACTCTGAGGTCATTTCATTTTCTTAGCTAATATAAATAATGGTGCAATGGACATGATGATGCATATACCTTTTTGAGTTAATGTTTTTATTTTCTTTGAGTAAATACCCAGAGGAGGACTTGCTGCCACATACAGTAGTTCTACTTTTAGTTTTTGAGGAACTGCCATACTGTTTTCTATATTCGCTGCACCAATTTACATTTCCACCAACAGTGCACAAGGGTTCCCTTTTCTCCACAACTTATTAACAATATTACTTTTTCTAACTCATGAATGCAAAATATCTTTACATTTATTTGTGTTTTGCCCAATTTCTTTATCAGTGTCTTATAGTTTTCAGCATACAAGTCTTTCATTTCCTTTGGTAAGTTTATTTGTAACTTTTGTTATTTTTAGTGCAATTATAAATGAGATTGCTATTCATTTCTTTCTCATAGGCTTTTATTAGTGTGAAGCTATGCCACAGATTTCTGTAAGTTGATGTTTATATCCTACAACTTTACTGACTTTGTATTAGTTCTAACAGTTTTTGGTAAAGTCTTCAGGATTTTCTATAGGTACAGTCATTTGCAAATAGTGACAGCTTTACTTCTTTTCTGATGTGAATATTTTTTTCTTTTTCTTTCTTAATTGATTTGAATATAATTTTTGATACTATGTTGGTTAAAAGTGGTGACAGCAGACATCCTATCTGTTTCTAATCTCAGATTTCAGCTTTTTACCACTGAGTGCAATATTAGCTGTGTGTGATTTATAGCCTTTACTACATTGATGTACAATGAGATACATGCCCACTTTGTTGAGAGATTTTGACATAAAAGGATGAATTTTGTCAAATGTTTCTTCTTTATGTATTGTGATTATCACATGATATTTATCCTTTCTTTGGTTAATGCAGTGTTTTGCATTGATTGGTTTGCAGATATTAAGCCATCTTGGCATCCTTGGAATAAATCCCACTTGATCATGGTATATGACCTTTTAAATGTGTTGAATTCTGGGCTCCCAAAATCTGGATGTCTGTTTCCTTCCCCAAGATAGGGACATTTTAAACCATTATTTCTTCAAATACATTTTCTGCTCTTTTTCTCTTTTCCTTCTAGAACCCCTTAATGTGAATGTTAGTATGCTTGATGTGAGCCCATAAATCTCTAAGATATCTTCATTTTTTTTTTTTTTTGCTCAGATTGAATGAGTTCCACTACCTTGTTTTTTAGTTCACTGATTTCTCTCTATTTAGTCTGATTTTAAACACCTCTATTGTATTTTTCAGTTCAGTTATTGTATTCTTCAGCTCTGAGAATTTTATTTGGTACTTTCTTATATTTTTCTATTATTTTGTTGAAATTCTCACTGTGTTCATCCTTCTCCATGTTCACTGAGCATCTTTATGATCATTACTTTAAACTCTTTATAAGGTAAATTGCTGATCTAACTTTATTAAGAATTTTCCTTCAGGTTTATTGTATTCTTTTGCTTGGAACATATTCCTTTGTTTCCTCATTTTGCTTGACTCTCTGTATTGGTTTCTGTCTATTAGTTGAAACAGCCATCTCTTCCAATCTGGAAGGAGTAGACTCATGTAGGAGATGAATCTTAGTGTTTAACCTCAGCCTAGCTCTTGGTCTCTCGTCTCTCAAAACTCTGTGATTGTCCAAGCAACCTATTTTGAACACCTCCCAACAGTTGAGGATATATCAAGACCTATCAGTATTCCAAAGGGGAGGATCTCAGTCAGCTCCTACATTTAGGTTGACTGAAAACCAGACCCTCAAGCAGCAGCTTTTAAAATATTCAGATTTATACAGTTCTGTGGGACCACAATATAAGCCCTGCTGGCCACCAGAGCTAGGCCATCTGTCCTGGGTATTAGTCTCAAAAGTCAGGGCTCCAGACAATTGTTTAAAATCCTTTCTGGGAGATGCTGGTGAGCTATAGTAAAGCAGAAAGAGAGCACAAAGATGGCTCCTGCCTTCCCAGACTGCTGGAAAGACCATGCACTCAGCCCTTAGATGTGTTTAATTAGAATCCTTCCTCTTCAGGCAGCTCCTATGATAACAGTCTTACAGGCCTATTTCATGGAAAGACTGAGCTCCTGAGTCTGTTGCCTCTTGCTATGCCCTGAGGGTGGTAGTTGTTTAAGAACTCTTTCTGCATTGATTACAACCCTGTGGGACCCATGAGTGCAAGCTTCGATGGACACCAGCATCAGGAAATGTAGAGGTGTCCCCTAACAGCAGCTGTAAAAGTTGGGATGTCAGACAAATTTATAAGCTCCTCTCTTCAAGACAGCAGCAAGTGGCAGAGATGGTGTCCACTGGCCTCTGTTTCTTGAAAACACTTCCATAGGTCTCTCTACATGTGTGCCAGGCCAGAAGTCTGCCCCTGAGTCCAAAACTTTTGGATAAGCCAACAGATCTCTTTCTCAGCAATACTAGGGCTATCTTTCCAGTCAGCTATCTGCGCAATGTCCTGGGGATGGTAGTCTATCAAGAACTGTTTCTCTGAGTCTTACAGTTCTGTGAAACCTAGGAATGCAAGACTTGCCTGCCTTCAGAGTCAAGTGATCAAGGGGTGATCCTAGATGGCAACTGCAAAAGCCAGGTCACCAGATGCAAATCCTAGAGCCCCAGCAGTTGAATGTAAAAAAGAAAAACCCTTTGGGAGATAGTGGCTTGCTGGAGCATGGCAGAGGGAGAGAGTGAAGCTGGTGCCTGTCATTTGGAGGCTAAAGATGGCAGTAGATGAGGGGGAAAATGTTAAGATTTTTTTTTTTTTTTTAAGTCACTGGCTTTTGCCAACCACTCTCCATTTCTAGACAGTATTCCAGTAGGTCCCTTTAAGATTAGGAAGTTAATCTCTTTTCCATAAAGTCTGGGTACTTTTCAAATGACTGCTTCTGTGCATACCCTGGGGTGAGTGAGTCCTTGCATGAGCCCTTTGAAAACCTTGTTTCAGTCTATTACAGGCCTTTGGGTCTTGTGAACGCAAAGCCTGTTAATTTTCAAGGCTAGATAATGTTAGGGGCTTGTCTCTTGGGTGCATGTCTTAAAAGCTGGGGTGCCTGATGTGGATTATAAACCTTTCACTCCTCAGAGAGATGTTCTGGGTTTGTGAGTTTTCTTCTTATTGTGGGTCATCACACCAGGAATGGAATTTATGGCAAGATTATATATTAGCTTCTCCTATCCATTTTCGAGCGACCTTATTCTCATTTGTCTGATGTGAAGGAGTTGCTCAGCTAGTTTTCAGATTTTTTCCAGAGGAAGTTGTTTCATATGGGTTTGGTGTCTCCCCAGGAGGAAGTGAGTTCTGGCTCTTCCTACATTGCTATCTTGAACTACCTCCAAAATTTTTTTCCTAAATAAAAGTTGTTAGTGATTTGAACAAAGTAAATGTTATTTTGACCAAGTATTTCTAACAGTTCTTGAGACAGATATTAATGGGAAAATAAGTGGATCTCAATCCATGATTCTGCTGCTTGCAAGTTTGGTAAGCCCTAAATAAAGAAATTTTCTTTCAAAAAGATTTTATTTATAATCCAGAACAGGAGGCTTACTTTATAGCTTGGCTTTTAAGTATTATATAATTTATCTGGTTTACTTGACATGTAGGGAGTCATTGAAAAGTACCCAAAGCACTTTGGAAGTCAAGAGACATCTTCTAACTTTCATGATTTTTAAACTCTCAGGTATGTGGCTTTCCCATTTGTCAGTTCTGATTGAAGAATGGCCCTGACTTACTGTATCTTTCTGTTAGTTTGAACCTATCTGTTCAAATTCTTGCTCTAAGTTGTTTCAAGTCTGCATTTACCAAGTTAAACCAGGGGAGATTTCTATCCTTACTGACTTCTGTCTTAACTACTCCAGCTTCTTTAGTTCTGGTGGTTTATGGGGTAACATATTTATAAACACTTTTACTAGTTGCTGTGTCTTGTGGATGATGATGACAAAATAACTCACAATTTTTTTTTTCCATAGCTGGACACCAGCAACAGGTACTTTTTTTTTTTTTTTTTGCTATTCACCCTAATTGTGAATCCTAAGCAGAATTTGTAACGTGAAGTGAAGTTGCTTATGAAAGTCTTCTACATGCTCCTCTTTGGATAGAATCCAGTACACCAGGATTAACCATTAGCCTTCCAGATCTCTTCCCCAATTATGAAACTGTCACCTTGGCATGCCTTTCCCTAGAAAGTGTCCTATGAGTTGGAATTTCTGCTCTCTTCATTTCTACCAAAATTTACTTGATGAGTTTTCAGAGTTCTCAAGCCCACCTTTAAGGTTGCAGTTCTCTGGAAGTATTCACAGGATTCCATAGCAGATTATGCCCATGGCTAAGATTTAGTACAGAAAAAAGACAGGGAGTAAGAACAGCAAGAGGCTGAACACTAGGTAGAGTTCAGAAAGGCCATGCACAGGTTTTTCAAGTCCTCTCCCATTTGGGGTCTTTGTATAGGATGTGCTTTTCTCTGTCTGTAAATTATGGATATATTAGGAAAACTCTCCTGAGGGAAGGATTTATGGAGAGCTAGTTATGTAGGCAAGCTATGACAAACATAGCATTTTAAAAAGAAGGGACATCACTTTGCTAACAAAGGTCCATAATAGTCTAAGCTATGGTCTTTCTAGTAGTTTTAAGAATGCAAGAGTTGGAACATAAGAGGACTGAGCATTGAAGAATTGGTACTTCTGAATTTGAGAGTCCCTTGGACAGGACAGCAAGGAAATCAAACCAGTCAATCCTAAAGGAGATCAACCCTAAATATTTATTGCAAGGACTGATGCTGAACTCCAACACTTTGGCCACCTAATGTGAAGGACCAACTCATTGGAAAGGACCTGGTTGGATAGCATCCCTGACTCAATGGATATGAGTTTGAGCAAACTCTGGGAGATAGTGAAGGACTGGGAAGCCTGGCATGCTGCAGTCCATGGGGTCGCAAAGAGTCGGACACAACTTAGTAACTGAACAACAAGTCCCGTAGGAATATCCTGTTACACAATCAGTCATGATAACAAAATTAAAGATGCCAACAATGAAACCTGGCAACCCTTGTCAGTCTTGTACAAAAGAATCTTGACAAGTTCATGTAACATGGTCTGTTGCCCCCAGGTGTATACACTACTATCAATTATCAACATAATTAGTCTTCTGAGGGCCAAGTTCCCAGGGGTTGGCCAAAGGTCAGCTGTGGCTTCAGAATCCCTTGGAGAAATGCAAGGAGTAAGCACCCAGTCCAGCTGTGCTGACCCTCCTCACAGTGCTCTGTTTGGAAGCAAATGTTGTTTTCAAAAGATCTGGCAAACAAATCCATAATATGACACTTATTCTTAAACACATTTGATAAAACTGGTCATTTTTACAGACAACGTTTTCATGCACATGGAAACACATGCATATGCACAAAACTTGGAATAAGCTCTTAGGATTCAAGTGGGGAAAGTCTATTTGGGAGATGATCCTAGGAAATGAAGGCAGAGGAGTGTGGAGGTAAGAGAGCTAAAGGCCGGAAGCCAATAGATGGTGCCTGATCAAGCCAGTTATCACCATGGGCACTTGGAAATCAGTCCTGCTGGGGAAATCTGGAGATGGTATACTACATTCCTAGAGTTATCCCAACCAGAAACAGAGGAATGGAAATATTTATTCACCAATCCCCTTCCATTATTTGTCAAGGGCTACTACTTCTAGGATTTTTAACTTCACTGAACTTCTGGCTTGTTCTGTGTACAAGTCAAATGTGCACAGACAGCTAAAAGCAAACCTCAGATAAAGTTCCAGTTTTCAGGTAAGCAAACTGAGGTGTGTGTGGAAATGAATCCTGAGATGATATGAGCAGGGAGCTTTAAATGTCTGCTGTATAGCCATACACACAAAACATTTTAATGTGCATGATATCAGATGGTTTATGTTGTGAATCATAATGTCCACAGATCCCTGGGCATTAGAGATTAAAATAGTCTAAGGTGTGGCCAAATGTGATTGCACTTAAAGCTTTAGGAAAAAATAGTGTTTGCTATCAATGAGTAGGTTATTAGTGGTGGACTATCATATATCAAATTTGAAAATCAGGGAATCCCTTAGGGACAAATGAAACTGCCTATTACCCTTTGCATCATATATTGTAAGCTACTGTGTTTACAGAAATAATGTGAAATCAGCATTGTCTCCTTTCATCTCTTCAGTAATAGTGTCTTCAGTTTAAAGATAGCAGTTCAGAGGCAGCACTATTTGTTTCAGCTCCTAACTGAAAATGATCCAAATGATCATAAATAGTAGAAGAGATAAATACATAATTATATATTCACACAGTGACATAGTATTACTGAGAGAGACCATTCTGCAATTAAATAGAATAATATGAAATTTCAAACGTGATTTTGAGTTAAGATATAGTACATTTTATTCCACTTATATAAAAAGTAAATGAAACAATAATAACCTATCACTGGAAAGCAAGGTAGCACTTATGCTAAGGGCAGTGACTAAAATAGATATGACAGTGACTGTTGAGGTATTGGTAATACTATTTCCTGATCTGGGTGTTTATAAAAATGTATCAAACTGCATATTTATCATTTCTTCACTTTTCTTTTTGCATATTACACTTCAATAAAAACACTTAAAGCAATAACTCAAGGAGTTAGACTTTGTTCAGATACTAACTCTAGAAAGACTTGGCACAGACTGCACTTTAGGAAATAAAGAAGTTTAATCAGAATTTTGAAATTTAGAATTCAATAGGAAACATTGTAGGCATAAGTATGTTGGGATTTCCCACTGTTGCTGCTGCTGCTGCTGCTAAAGTTACTTCAGTTGTGTCCGACTCTTAGCGACCCCATGGGCTATAGCCCACCAGATTCCTCCATCCGTGGGATTTTCCAGGCAAGAGTACTGGAGTGGGGTGCCATTGCCTTCTCCGGGATTTCCCACTCAGTTCAGTTCAGTCACTCAGTCGTGTCCAACTCTTTGCGACCCCATGAATTGCAGCACGCCAGGCCTCCCTGTCCATCACCAACTCCAGGAGTTTACTCAAACTCACGTCCATCGAGTCGGTGATGCCATCCAGCCATCTCATCCTGTTGTCCCCTTCTCCTCCTGCTCCCAATCCCTCCCAGCAACAGAGTCTTTTCCAATGAGTCAACTCTTCACATGAGGTGGCCAAAGTCCTGGAGTTTCAGCTTTAGCATAATTCCTTCCAATGAACACCCAGGGCTGATCTCCTTCAGAATGGACTAGTTGTGGCAGATTCATTTTGATATTTGGCAAAAGTAATACAATTATGTAAAGTTTAAAAATAAAAAAAAAATTAAAAAAAAAAAAGAATGGACTAGTTGGATCTCCTTGCAGTCCAAGGGACTCTCAAGAGTCTTCCCCAACACCACAGTTCAAAAGCATCAATTCTTTGGCGCACAGCCTTCTTCACAGTCCAACTCTCACATCCATACATGACCACTGGAAAAACCATAGCCTTGACTAGACAGACCTTTGTTGGCAAAGTAATGTCTCTGCTTTTGAATATGCTTTCCTTCCAAGGTCATGACTTTCCTTCCAAGGAGTAAGCGTCTTTTTAATTTCATGGGTGCAGTCACCATCTGCAGTGATTTTGGAGCCCCAAAAAATAAAGTCAGCCACTGTGTCCACTGTTTCCCCATCTATTTCCCATGAAGTGATGGGACCAGATGCCATGATCTTCATTTTCTGAATGTTGACCTTTAAGCCAACTTTTTTACTCTCCTCTTTCACTTTCATCAAGAGGTTCTTTAGTTCCTCTTCACTTTCTACCATAAGGGTGGTGTCATCTGCATATCTGAAGTTATTGATATTTCTCCCGGCAATCTTGATTCCAGCTTGTTCTTCCCCCAGCCCAGCGTTTCTCACTACCCTCTCTCTCTTTTTTTTTTAATTTATTTTTTTTGTTAATTTAATTTTATTTAACTTTACAATATTGTATTGGTTTTGCCATATACCAAAATGAATCTGCCATAGGTATACATGTGTTCCCCATCCTGAGCCCTTCTCCCTCCTCCCTCCCCATACCATCCCTCTGGGTTGTCCCAGTGCACCAGCCCCAAGCATCCAGTATCGTGTATCGAACCTATACTGGCGTCTCATTTCATATATGATATTATACATATTTCAATGCCATTCTCCCAAATCATCCCACCCTCTCCCTCTCCCACAGAGTCCAAAGACTGTTCTATACATCAGTGTCTCTTTTGCTGTCTCATACACAGGGTTATTGTTGCCATCTTTCTAAATTCCATATATATGCGTTAGTATTACTATATTGGTGTTTTTCTTTCTGGCTTACTTCACTCTGTATAATAGGCTCCAGTTTCATCCACCTCATTAGAACTGATTCAAATGTATT
This sequence comes from Bos mutus, assembly GCF_027580195.1. NCBI lineage: Eukaryota > Metazoa > Chordata > Mammalia > Artiodactyla > Bovidae > Bos > Bos mutus. The sequence continues at coordinate 55,970,421 of NC_091622.1, read as the reverse complement.
CTTTTTAATGGCTGAGTAATACTCCATTGTGTATATGTACCTCAGCTTTCTTATCCATTCATCTGCTGATGGACATCTAGGTTGCTTCCATGTCCTCGCTATTATAAACAGCGCTGCAATGAACATTGGTGTACACGTGTCTCTTTCAATTCTGGTTTCCTCGGTGTGTATGTCCAGCAGTGGGATTGCTGGATCATAAGGCAGTTCTATTTCCAGTTTTTTAAAGAATCTTCACACTGTTCTCCATAGTGGCTGTACTAGTTTGCATTCCCACCAACAGTGTAAGAGGGTTCCCTTTTCTCCACACCCTCTCCAGAATTTATTGCTTGTAGACTTTTGAATCACAACCATTCGGACTGGCGTGAAATGGTACCACATAGTGGTTTTGATTTGCATTTCTCTGATATTGAGTGATGTTGAGCATCTTTTCATGTGTTTGTTAGCCATCTGTATGTCTTCTTTAGAGAAATATCTATTTAGTTCTTTGGCCCATTTTTTGATTGGGTCATTTATTTTTCTGGAATTGAGCTGTAGGTGTTGCTTGTATATTTTTGAGATTAGTTGTTTGTCAGTTGCTTCATTTGCTATTATTTTCTCCCATTCTGAAGGCTGTCTTTTCACCTTGCTTATAGTTTCCTTTGTTGTGCAGAAGCATTTAAGGTTAATTAGGTCCCATTTGTTTATTTTTGCTTTTATTTCCAATATTCTGGGAGGTGGGTCATAGAGGATCCTCCCGTGATGTATGTCAGAGAGTGTTTTGCCTATGTTCTCCTCTAGGAGTTTTATAGTTTCTGGTCTTACATTTAGATCTTTAATCCATTTTGAGTTTATTTTTGTGTGTATGGTGATAGAAAGTGCTCTAGTTTCATTCTTTTTTACAGTGGTTGACCAGTTTTCCCAGCACCACTTGTTAAAGAGATTGTCTTTAATTGCTGTATATTCTTGCCTCCTTTGTCAAACATAAGGTGTCCATATGTGCGTGGATTTATCTCTGGGCTTTCTATTTTGTTCCATTGATCTATATTTCTGTCTTTGTGCCAGTACCATACTGTCTTGATGACTGTGGCTTTGTAGTAGAGCCTGAAATCAGGCAGGTTGATTCCTCCAGTTCCATTTTTCTTTCTCAAGATAGCTTTGTCTATTCAAGGTTTTTCGTATTTCCATACAAATTGTGAAATTATTTGTTCTAGCTCTGTGAAGAATACCATTGGTAGCTTGATAGGGATTGCATTGAATCTATAAATTGCTTTGGGTAGTATACTCATTTTCACTATATTGATTCTTCCAATCCATGAACATGGTATATTTCTCCATCTATTAGTGTCCTCTTTGATTTCTTTCACCAGTGTTTTATAGTTTTCTATATATAGGTCTTTAGTTTCTTTAGGTAGATATATTCCTAAGTATTTTATTCTTTTCGTTGCAATGGTGAATGGAATTGTTTCCTTAATTTCTCTTTCTATTTTCTCATTATTAGTGTATAGGAATGCAAGGGATTTCTGTGTGTTGATTTTATATCCTGCAACTTTACTATATTCATTGATTAGTTATAGTAATTTTCTGGTGGAGTCTTTAGGGTTTTCTATGTAGAGGATCATGTCATCTGCAAACAGTGAGAGTTTTACTTCTTCTTTTCCAATTTGGATTCCTTTTATTTCTTTTTCTGCTCTGATTGCTGTGGCCAAAACTTCCAAAACTATGATGAATAGTAATGGTGAAAGTGGGCACCCTTGTCTTGTTCCCGACTTTAGGGGAAATACTTTCAATTTTTCACCATTGAGGATAATGTTTGCTGTGGGTTTGTCATATATAGCTTTTATTATGTTGAGGTATGTTCCTTCTATTCCTGCTTTCTGGAGAGTTTTTACATAAATGGATGTTGAATTTTGTCAAAGGCTTTCTCTGCACCTATTGAGATAATCTTATGGTTTTTATTTTTCAATTTGTTAATGTGGTGTATTACATTGATTGATTTGCGGATATTGAAGAATCCTTGCATCCCTGGGATAAAGCCCACTTGGTCATGGTGTATGATCTTTTTAATGTGTTGTTGGATTCTGATTGCTAGAATTTTGTTGAGGATTTTTACATCTATGTTCATCAGTGATATTGGCCTGTAGTTTTCTTTTTTTTGTGGGATCTTTGTCAGGTTTTGGTATTAGGGTGATGGTGGCCTCATAGAATGAGTTTGGAAGTTTACCTTCCTCTGCAATTTGCTGGAAGAGTTTGAGCAGGATAGGTGTTAGCCCTTCTCTAAATTTGTGGTAGAATTCAGCTGTGAAGCCGTCTGGACCTGGGCTTTTGTTTGCTGGAAGATTTTTGATTACAGTTTCAATTTCTGTGCTTGTGATGGGTCTGTTAAGATTTTCTATTTCTTCCTGGTCCAGTTTTGGAAAGTTGTACTTTTCTAAGAATTTGTCCATTTCTTCCATGTTGTCCACTTTATTGGCATATAATTGCTGATAGTAGTCTCTTATGATCCTTTGTATTTCTGTGTTGTCTGTTGTGATCTCTCCATTTTCATTTCTAATTTTATTGATTTGATTTTTCTCCCTTTGTTTCTTGATGAGTCTGGCTAATGGTTTGTCAATTTTATTTATCTTTTCAAAGAATCAGCTTTTGGCTTTTTGAATTTTTGCTATGGTCTCTTTTGTTTCTTTTGCATTTATTTCTGCCCTAATTTTTAAGATTTCTTTCCTTCTACTAACCCTGGGGTTCTTCCTTTTCTAGTTGCTTTAGGTGTAGTGTTAGATTATTTATTTGACTTTTTTCTTGTTTCTTGAGGTATGCCTGTAATGCTATGAACTTTCCCTTTAGCACTGCTTTTACAGTGTCCCATAGGTTTTGGGTTGTTGTGTTTTCATTTTCATTCGTTTCTATGCAAATTTTGATTTCTTTTTTGATTTCTTCTGTGATTTGTTGGTTATTCAGCAGCGTGTTGTTCAGCCTCCATATGTTGGAATTTTTAGTAGTTTTTCTCCTGTAATTGAGATCTAATCTTACTGCATTGTGGTCAAAAAAGACGCTTGGAATGATTTCAATTTTTCTGAATTTACCAAGGCTAGATTTATGGCCCAGGATGTGATCTATCCTGGAGAAGGTTCCATGTGCACTTGAGAAAAAGGTGAAATTCATTGTTTTGGGGTGAAATGTCCTATAGATATCAACTAGGTCTAACTGGTCTATTGTATCGTTTAAAGTTTGTGTTTCCTTGTTAATTTTCTGTTTAGTTGATCTATCCATAGGTGTGAGTGGGGTATTAAAGTCTCTCATCATTATTGTGTTATTGTTAATTTCTCCTTTCATACTTTTTAGTATTTGTCTTACATATTGCGGTGCTCCTATGTTGGGTGCATATATATTTATAATTGTTATATCTTCTTCTTGGATTGATCCTTTGATCATTATGTAGTGACCTTCTTTGTCTCTTTTCACAGCCTTTGTTTTAAAGTCTATTTTATCTGATATGAGTATTGCTACTCCTGCTTTCTTTTGGTCCCTATTTGCATGGAAAATCTTTTTCTAGCCCTTCACTTTCAGTCTGCATGTGTCCCCTGTTTTGAGGTGGGTCTCTTGTAGACAACATATGTAGGGGTCTTGTTTTTGTATCCATTCAGCCAGTCTTTGGCTTTTGGTTGGGGCATTCAACCCATTTACGTTTAAGGTAATTATTGATAAGTATGATCCCTTTGCCATTTACTTTATTGTTTTGGGTTTGAATTTATACACCCTTTTGTGTTTCCTGTCTAGAGAATATCCTTTAGTATTTGTTGGAGAGCTGGTTTGGTGGTGCAGAATTCTCTCAGCTTTTGCTTGTCTGAAAAGCTTTTGATTTCTCCTTCATATTTGAATGAGATCCTTGCTGGGTACAATAATCTGGGCTGTAGGTTCTTTTCTTTCATCACTTTAAGTATGTCTTGCCATTCCCTCCTGGCTTGGAGAGTTTCTATTGAAAGATCAGCTGTTATCCTTATGGGAATTACCTTGTGTGTTATTTGTCGTTTTTCCCTTGCTGCTTTTAATATTTGTTCCTTGTGTTTGATCTTTGTTAATTTGATTAATATGTGTCTTGGGGTGTTTCACCTTGGGTTTATCCTGTTTGGGACTCTCTTGGTTTCTTGGACTTGAGTGATTATTTCCTTCCCCATTTTAGGAAGTTTTCAACTATTATCTCCTCAAGTATTTTCTAATGGTCTTTCTTTTTGTCTTCTTCTTCTGGGACCCCTATGATTCGAATGTTGTAGCGTTTAATATTGTCCTGGAGGTCTCTGAGATTGTCTTCATTTCTTTTAATTCGTTTTTCTTTTTTCCTCCCTCATTCACTTATTTCTACCATTCTATCTTCTAATTCACTAATCCTATCTTCTGCCTCTCTTATTCTACTATTTGTTGCCTCCAGAGTGTTTTTGGTATCATTTATTGCATTATTCATTATATATTGACTCTTTTTTATTTCTTCTAGGTCCTTGTTAAATCTTTCTTGCATCATCTCAATCATTGTCTCCAGGCTATTTACCTGTGATTCCATTTTGATTTCAAGATTTTGGATCAATTTCACTATCATTATTCGGAATTCTTTATCAGGTAGATTCCCTATCTCTTCCTCTTTTGTTTGGTTTAGTGGACATTTATCCTGTTCCTTTACCTGCTGGGTATTCCTCTGTCTCTTCATCTTGTTTAAATTGCTGAGTTGAGGTGTCCTTTCTGTATTCTGGCAGTTTGTGGAGTTCTCTTTATTGTGGCATTTCCTCGCTGTGTGTGGGTTTGTACAGGTGGCTTGTCAAGGTTTCTAGGTTAGGGAAGTTTGTGCCGGTGTTCTGGTGGGTGGAGCTGGATTTCTTATCTCTGGAGTGCAATGAAGTGTCCAGTAATGAGTTGTGAGATGTCTGTGGTTTTGAGGTGACTTTGGGCAGCCTGTATATTGGAGCTCAGGGCTGTGTTCCTGTGTTGCTGGAGAATTTGCTTGGTATGTCTTGCCCTGGAACTTGTTGGCCCTTGTGTGGTGCTTGGTTTCAGTGTCGGTATGGAGGCATTTGATGAGCTCCTGTCAATTAATGTTCCTTGGAGTCAGGAGTTCCCTGGGGTCAGGGTTTGGACTTAAGCCTCCTGCTTCCAGTTATCGGTCTTATTTTTACAGTAGTTTCAAAACTTCTCCTTCTATACAGCACTATTGATAAAACATCTAGGTTAAAGATGAAAGTTTCTCCACCATGAGGGTCACCCAGAGGGGTTCACAGCATTACATGGAGAAGAGAAGAGGGAGGAGGGAGTTAGAGGTGACCCAAATGAGATGAGGTGGAATCAATAGAGGAGAGAGTGGGCTAACCAGTAATCACTTCCTTATGTGCACTCCACAACTGGACCACTCAGAGATGTTCACGGAGTTATAGAGAGAAGAGAAGGAGGAAGGAGACAGAGGTGGCCAGGAGGATAAAAGGAGGGAATGAAAAGGAGAGAGACAGATCCAGCCAGTAATCAGTTCCCTAAGTGTTCTCCACTGTCTGGAACACACAGAAATTCACAGAGTTGGGTAGAGTAGAGAGGGGTTAGGGAGGAGACACAGGCGACCTGGTGGAGAAAAAGGAGAGTCCGAAGGGGGAGAGAGCAGTCAAGCCAGTAATCTTGCTCCCTAGTAAAAAATAGGTACTGAAGATTGGGTTCTTAAAGGTACAAAATTGGTAACAAATACCTAAAAGCAAAAATTAAAAATCTAGAGTAGAGTTTGGAATTTCAAAAATACAATGTTAAAGAAAAGAAGAAGGAAAAGAAAGAGAGAAAAATAAAACAAAAAAAAAAAGTCACAAAAATTATAAAGAAAATATAGGTACAAAATTGATTAAAAAAATACCAAAAAGCAAAAGTTAAAAATCTAGAGTAGAGTTTGGAATTTCAAAAATACAATGTTAAAGAAAAGAAGAAGAAAAAAAAAAAAAAAAAAAAAAAGTCACAAAATTATAAAGAAGATATAGGTACAAAATTGATAACAAATACCAAAAAGCATAAATTAAAAATCTAGAGCTGAGTTTGGAATTTCAAAAATACAATGTTAAAGAAAAAGAAGAAGAAAAAAAAAAAAGGTCACAAAAGTTATAAAAAATATATATATAAAGTTTGCTTTTTTTAAAAAAGGGTCTTTTTTTTTGCAAAGTAATAGTAGGTTATAAAAGTGAAAATTAAAGGAGTAATAGAGGACTTAAAATTTTTTTAAAAATTAAAAAAAAAAAGAATGATTGTAAAAATAGTAAAAATATATATAGTACTTTCTCTGATGTTGTTGTGGGTATTGTGGGTTCAGTTCATTTTCGGCTAGTTCCTTGGTCCGACTTATATTTCTCAAGATCTATAGGCCCCTTCCTATGTAGTTGGTACTAACCACGGGGTTTTAATCTATTGCCTGTCGCTTCCAAGGCGGTTCCCTCTTTTATAGCTTCTTCTGTTTACTGGTCTCTTCAGTGTCTGATTTCTGCCCTGATACAAAGTGGGCGGTGGTGGACACCTTTTTTTTTTTTTTTTTTAAGGCTCACTTGTTCAGTCACGCTGTGGGGAGGGAGGGACGCTGCAAACAAATATCACTGGCGTGTGCTCGCAGTGCCTCAGCCACACTGGGCCTGCCCCCGCTCACAGCGCGTGTAGCCTCCCTGCCCACACTGCTCAGGCTCTAGGTTGCTCTGCCGGGAACCATCCTCAGCCAGCCCTGGGCTGCTTGCACCTCCCAGGTCTAAGCCGCTCAGGTTCAGGCACTCGGGTAGTCCTCAGAGGCGCAGACTCGGTTCGGCCTACGTTTTTTGCCCTTCCCAGGTCCAAGCAGCTCAGGTGAAGAGGTGTTTGGCGAGCACGTTGCTGCGACTTACACCTCCCCGCCGCTTGGTTATCTGGGTGTACAACCGGCGCACCTTCTCAGGTGGATTTTGACTGTCCAGAACCACAAGAAGTTTTAGTTAGCAAAGAAGCCTGCTTACGGTTTTGTAGATAATGTCTCTCTGGGGCTGCAATTGCCCCCTTCCGGCTCTGGCTGCCTGTTACCGGAGGGGGACGGTCTGCAGCCGGCTATCTCTGTTCAGTCCTTTGTTCCGTGCGTGGGCCTGGCGGTGTCTTAGGTTAGGGCTGGCTTTTCGTGTGTTAGATATCCCACAGTCTGGTTTGCTAGCCCAAATTATTTCGCTCAGATAGCGCTCAGGGTATTCAGGCCAGATCCTTACTCTAAGTGATGCAGCCCGCGCTGCACCTCCCTGCCCAGCCCCCGCTCGCTAATGGCGGATGCAGGCGTCTGCACTGCTTCTCCCCTGGGGGAGTTACCGTAGGGCTCGTAATCTGTGGGTTTTAATTGTTTGTTTATTTTCCTCCCTGTTATGTTGCCCTCTGTGCTTCCAGGGCTCGGCACAGACTCGGCAGTGAGAATGTTTCCTGGTGTTTGGAAACTTCTGTCTTTTTAAGACTCCCTTCCCGGGAAGGAGCTCCGTCCCTCCCTCTTTTGTCTCTTTTTTTGTCTTTTATATTTTTTCCTACCTCCTTTCAAAGACAATGGGTTGCTTTTCTGGATGCCTGATGTCCTCTGCCGGCATTCAGAAGTTGTTTTGTAGAATTTACTCGGTGTTTAAATGTTCTTTTGATGAATTTGTGGGGAAGAAAGTGTTCTCCCCGTCCTATTCCTCCACTATCTTTCACTACCCTCTCTTAATTATTATCTTGCCTTGGCTCGGTGTGAACGACAAGATAAAAGGGGATGAGTGGGTTCTTCATTTTCTCTCCTAGTTTACCTACTTCTCCTTGTCTTTACCACCATTTTTACTTTTCAAGGAAAATGGTGTGGAACTAGAAGTGAGATGCAAATTCATGTGTGTACCTGGACGTTCTGAAGGATAGAATTTGTGTCTGATGTGTGATTCTACACATTTTGTAATGAATTAACATGCAATTGGGTACCAAATACTTCAGGAATGACCAAGTTCTACAGTGTGCTCCCATTCAGTTTAAAATGAGATGTACATTTAAACATGTATAATATCATATATGAAACGAGTCGCCAGTCCAGGTTCGATGCACGATACTGGATGCTTGAGGTTGGTGCACTGGGACAACCCAGAGGGATGGTACAGGGAAGGGGTAGGGAGGAGGGAGGTGGGTTCAGGATGGGGAACACATGTATACCTATGGTGGATTCATGTTGATATATGGCAAAACCAATATAATATTGTAAAGTTAAAAAATAAAATAAAAATAAAAGGAGATGTACAGGAGCCGTGTGGCTTGATGGTTAGCTTTGATCCTTGAATTCTCATTTCTCCATCTATAGAGTGGGATTATAGTATTTCAGTGTTGTTGTGAGGATTAAATGAAGTAAAGCCTATGGAGTCCATATACAATTTCAGGGTAAATGTTCAATAAATATAATTTTTATTATTTTTCAATACAGGTGGTACTTAATAAAAACAATATTGAATATGGAGCCAGCAGTTTAGGGCTTCCTTTTCTGGTCCATTACTTTCTAGCAGTGTGAAACTCTATTTAACTACATGTACTCTCACATTATTCTTCTGCAAAATGCTGAAAATATACCTAAAAGAGATAAAGTATGTGAAAGAATGTAGCTCAAACATGGTCACATGGTAGGTCTGTATTTTATATTATAAATGCAAGTTTAACTTGATTAATGAGGAATCGAATCAGTATTAGTTCTGTGAACAAATATTTTTATTGCATAATATAAATTTTAAAGAACTATTCAGATTAATTTTGACTGTTGTTTTATTATGTATATTTGAACGGGGGGAAAATCTTACTTCATTGATACGAACGGGTAAGATAAGCATGTCAGTTATACCTAAGGAGCATGTCCTCTGAAAATATGAGTCATAGTAATGAAAAATGCTATAAAAATAAAAAGGCTTATGGTTAAGATACATTTTCTTTGACACACAGCAAGGTCAAAATAAGGTTCTAAATGTAAAGTAAAAGTATATGGTAGAGATTTCAAGGGCTTTACTGTTGTAATTGCACCTCTGAGGTTTTAGTTAGAATGACACTAGCATGTTTTTGTCTATCTAGACCATCTACGTCTGGCCAACACTCTGGCCATGTGTATCAATATTCAGAAGAGAGCAAGGGGTTTCTTGCAAGAAGGCTTGCCTTGGCTTGAGAGATTGTCAAAAGGAATGAGTCACTCTCAGGGTTGATTCCAGAAAATCTTTTGCCAAGCTGCATTTGCTAATGCAGTCACCTAAATCCTGGTGTCCACAGTGTCAACGCAAGGCAAATTTGTCCTTGTCATTGCATGGTCAAAGGTCTCTCTTAAAAGATAGGAGAAAATTAATTAGACTACAGATTCATCCATAAAATGAAAGGAAAGCCTGCCTGGGCAAAGGGATCTGGAAAGGAAGGCTCATTTTTATTAGGAAACTCTTCACGTTTAGCCCAAGTAGCATACATTTATGCTGAAGAGATAATAGTTTGTTATTATTTCCAACATTGCAGTTAGCCAAGGAACAAATAATGTGAATATTTCATCATTATTGATTATATTTCTATTTACTTTGTGGAAATATCTACAAATTTGGTGATCTTAAAAAGCTGTTAAGCAAAACAAAAATTGAGCCATTTAGACTATGGAAGATCTCAAAAAATAAATAAAATAGTTGCTGCCTGAAGTCCATGGAAAACTAAACCAGGAAATGATTGTGTTACTTTTATTTTAATCATCATGATAGAAATATATGTTACACATTTTAAAATGGTTGGCCATTGAAAATACTTAACTCTTATATGCTTTTGCTATCTTACAGCAAGAAGAAAATTTTTTAGAGTAGCTAACATGAAGCTTTTTTTTAAACCTAAAAACTATTTCGCCCCTATTCCTGACTGTTGAGCAGTATGACGATAAAATGTCATAAAAATACATTTTGTAAAAGTGAGACTCAGATCAGATCAGATCAGTCACTCAGTCGTGTCTGACTCTTTGCGACCCCATGAATCGCAGCACTCCAGGCCTCCCTGTCCATCACCAGCTCCCGGAGTTCACTGAGATTCACGTCCATCAAGTCACTGATGCCATCCAGCCATCTCATCCTCTGTCGTCCCCTTCTCCTCTTGCCCCCAACCTGTTGCAGCATCAGAGTCTTTTCCAGTGAGTCAACTCTTTGCATGAGGTGGCCAAAGTACTGGAGCTACAGCTTTAGCATCATTCCCTCCAAAGAAATCCCAGGGCTGATGTCCTTCAGAATGGACTGGTTGGATCTCCTTGCAGTCCAAGGGACTCTCAAGAGTCTTCTCTAACACCACACTTCAAAAGCATCAATTCTTCGGTGCTCAGCCTTCTTCACAGTCCAACTCTCACATCCATACATGACCACAGGAAAAACCATAGCCTTGACTAGACGGACCTTTGTTGGCAAAGTAATGTCTCCGCTTTTGAACACGCTGTCTAGGTTGGTCATAACTTTCCTTCCAAGAATTAAGCGTCTTTTAATTTCATGGCTGCAGTCACCATCTGTAGTGATTTTGGAGCCCAGAAAAATAAAGTCTGACACTGTTTCCACTGTTTCCCCATCTATTTCCCATAAAGTGATGGGACCGGATGCCATGATCTTTGTTTTCTGAATGTTGAGCTTTAAGCCAACTTTTTCACTCTCCACTTTCACTTTCATCAAGAGGCTTTTGAGTTCCTCTTCACTTTCTGCATAAGGGTGGTGTCATCTGCATATCTGAGGTTATTGATATTTCTCCAGGCAATCTTGATTCCAGCTTGTGCTTCTTCCAGCCCAGCATTTTTCATGATATACTCTGCATATAAATTAAATACACAGGGTGACAATATACAGCCTTGACGAACTCCTTTTCCTATTTGGAACCAGTCTGTTGTTCCATGTCCAGTTCTAACTGTTGCTTCCTGGCCTGCATACAAATTTCTCAAGAGGCAGATCAGGTGGTCTGGTATTCCCATCTCTTTCAGAATTTTCCATAGTTTATCGTGATCCACACAGTCAAAGGCTTTGACATAGTCAATAAAACAGAAATAGATGTTTTTCTGGAACTCTCTTGCTTTTTCCATGATCCAGCGGATGTTGGCAATTTGATCTCTGGTTCCTCTGCCTTTTCTAAAACCAGTTTGAACATCAGGAAGTTCACGGTTCACATATTGCTGAAGCCTGGCTTGGAGAATTTTGAGCATTACTTTACTAGCGTGTGAGATGAGTGCATTTGTGCGGTAGTTTGAACATTCTTTGGCATTGCCTTTCTTTGGGACTGGAATGAAAACTGACCTTTTCCAGTCCTGTGGCCACTGCTGAGTTTTCCAAATTTGCCGGCATATTGAGGGCAGCACTTTCACAGCATCATCTTTCAGGATTTGGAATAGGTCAACTGGAATTCCATCACCTCCACTAGCTTTGTTCACAGTGATGCTTTCTAAGGCCCACTTGACTTCACATTCCAGGATGTCTGGCTCTAGGTCAGTGATCACACCATCATGATTATCTGGGTCGTGAAGATCTTTTTTGTATAGTTCTTCTGTGTATTCTTGCCATCTCTTCTTAATATCTTCTGCTTCTGTTAGGTCCATACCATTTCTATTCTTTATCGAGCCCATCTTTGCATGAAATGTTCCTTTAGTATCTCTGATTTTCTTGAAGAGATCCCTAGTCTTTCCCATTCTGTTGTTTTCCTCTATTTCTTTGCATTGATCGCTGAAGAAAGCTTTCTTATCTCTTCTTGCTATTCTTTGGAACTCTGCATTCAGATGTTTATGTCTTTCCTTTTCGCCTTTGCTTTTCACTTCTCTTCTTTTCACCGCTATTTGTACGGCCTCCCCAGACAGCCATTTTTTTTTTTTTTTTTTGCATTTCTTTTCTATAGGAATGGTCTCGATCCCTGTCTCCCGTACAATGTCATGAACCTCATTCCATAGTTCATCAGGCACTCTATCTATCAGATTGAGTAACTAAAAAGTTTCCAACCACTTTACTAGTGGAGAAAATGGCCCTTGAGATTGGACACTGTAGAAGTTGGCCGTCTGCATCTGAAGACACAATTAGCATTAACTCCCACTGGGTAAATAATAAAGGTTGTGACATAATATACTGGAGGGAATATTAGATTTGACTTATGGCAAGTATTTTGCATTCTTTAATTCATGACATATAAGAAGAACAAGAGAAATTGGGTGTCACATGCTTCATAGGTATCATTCCCCTAAGTGGGTCATAGAAATATGATGATTGTGTTTTCTCTATAGTAATAAGTGCTAAATATGAATGCTGTAATTAGAAAAATAAGAAAAATTTAATATCTTTTGTGTCAAAAGTGTTTTGAGCAAGTGATGATTAAATCACATAATAAATTCTATGTGTCAGGGACAAAGAAAAATAAATAGATCTTTACTTACAAAAATACTTAATACCCCTCACTTCACCAGCAGGGCTCTCAGAATTCCACGTGATAAAGATCACAAAAGAATATTGGCAGAATAGAGTCAGTTTGATGAATGCAAAATGATTCTGTGGACACATCAAAAAGACATTTAAAAAACTTTGCTTTGAGAAACAAATTAAATCTATATAATTTGATGTTCTTATTTCCCTCTTACTAGACTTAACTTTCTACTCTTTCTTTATAGCCAGCATTTTTAGTGTTTTCAAAGAAAGCATTTAGTTTTTATTTACTTAATAAAGGCTCAGTAAGCAAGCTGAGCATTAAGTCTTTCATGAAAGAAATGTTTGGCAAGAAAAAAGGACAATGTTCTTAAATGAATGAATACTTCAAATAGGATGGAAAAATTGTGGGTGGATTAAAGCTAAATAAAAGTGTTGAAAATTTATTTCATTTATAATTTCTTAGAATCTGCTATGCTCTAAGAACTGTATAAGGCACAGAGGAAAATACAAATAAAATACAAGAAAGTGAGTTTACTGTCAATGAGTTTTAAACATCATTGGGAAGACAAACTAGTATTCTACAACTTTTTTTCATGAAGAGCAGATTTAGTATTGTCATGATTAATTAATCATATTTTTATCTTCAACAATCTAAGATTACAGTTGAAGTTAAATTGGTGAACAGTTGTGAACCTGGGTGCCCCTTTGGTTGCTACCACTGTATCAGAAGGAACCACCACTACCACGGCAGCCACACCACTTACTAAATGGGTACCTAAATTGTCAGGCACTGTTTTAATTCTTTTACGTTCATTAGAAGCAGCAGCAGCAGCCTATTTAATTCATGAAATGACCCAACTGTGCTGCGGTAGTTAGAACTATTAGGTTTATTTTCACAAATAAGAAATTCAGGGAATAGAAGTATTAAAGCAACAGTTCCAAGGTTCTAAATGTAAGCAGCCTACTGCCTGAAAGACAAAGGCTGAAGTATGTCGTTCCCACAGTAGTGAAAACTAGTTATATTGAAGACAAGTGAGAATGGAAACAAAACCTTCCAAAACCTATGGGATGCAACAAAAGCAGTTCTAATTGAGAAGTTCATAGTTATACAAGACTACCTCAAGAAACAATAAAAATCTCTGATAAAGCTTTTAAATGTACATTTAAGAAACTAGAGAAAAAAAGAACAAACACCCCAAAATAGAAGGGGGGAAATAATAAAGATTAGAGTGGAAATAAGTGAAATAGATAACAATCAAAACATAAAACCACAGAATTGGTCAGTGAAACTAACAGCTAGTTGTTTGAAAAGAAAAACACAGCTGATAAACTTTTAGAAGAAAGAGGACTCAAAATCAGAAATGAAAGAAGAGAATTTAAAACCAATTCCACAAAAATACAAAGCTCTCTAACATCAGTTTCAGGAAAATTTTCTGGATCTGTCTCCAGAGACAAGACAAGACAAAAGCAAAATAAACGAAAGGGACTTCATCAAGCTAAAAGGTGGCAAAGCAAAGGAAACCAAAAACAAAAGGAAAGAAAACCTACTGAATGGGAAAAAATATTTGCAAATTATATGACTGATAAAGGTTAATATCAAATAATATTCAGTTTAGTCACTAAGTCGTGTCTGACTCTTTGCAACCCCATGGACAGCATCTCATCAGTCTTCCCTTATCATCACCAACTCCCGGAGCTTGCTCAAACTCATATCCGTTGAGTTGGTGATGCCATCCAACCATCTCATCCTCAGTCATCCCTTTCTCCTCCTGCCTTCAGTCTTTCCCAGCATCAAGGTCTTTTCCAAGGAGTCAGTTCTTTGCATCAGGTGGCCAAAGTATTGGAGTTTCAGCTTCAGCATCAGTCCTTCCAATGAACACTCAGGACTGATCTCCTTTAGGATGGACTGGTTGGATCTTCTTGCAGTCCAAGGGACTCTCAAGAGTCTTTTCCAGTACCACAGCTCAAAAGTATTGATTCTTTGGCATTCAGCTTTCTTTATAGTCCAAATTTCACATCCATACATGACTACCGGAAAAGCCATAACTTTGACTAGATGGACCTTTGTTGACAAATTAATGTCTCTGCTTTTTATTATTATTATTTATTGAAGGATAACTGCTTTACAGAATTTTGCTGTTTTCTGTCAAACCTCAACATGAACCATCCATAGGTATACATATATCCCCTCCTTTTTGAAACTCCATCCCATCTCTATCCCCATCTCACCCCTCTAGGTTGATACAGAGCCACTGTTTGAGTTTTTAATATGATGCCTTTTCATCACATTTCTTCCAAGGAGTAAGCATCTTTTAATTTCATGTCTGCAGTTACCATCTGCAGTGATTTTGGAGCCCCCAAAAATAAAGTCTGTCACTGTTTCCATTGTTTCCCCATCTATTTGCCATGAAGTGATGGGACTGGATGCCATGATTGTCGTTTTTTAAATGTTGAGTTTTAAGTCAGCTTTTTCACTCTCCTCTTTCACTTTAATCAAGAGGCTGTTCAGTTCATCTTCATTTTCTGCCATAAGGGTGGTGTCATCTGCGTATCTGAGGTTATTCATATTTCTCCCAGTAATCTTGATTCCAGCTTGTGCTTCATCCAAGCACACATTTAGCATGATGTACTCTGCATGTAAGTTAAATAAGCAGGTGACAATATACAGCCTTGACACACTCCTTTCCCCATTTGGAACCAGTCTGTTGTTCCATGTCTAGTTCTAACTATTGCTTCTTGACCTGTATACAGATTCCTCAGGAGGCAGGTAAGGTGATCTGGTATTCCCATCTCTTGAAGAATTTTCCACAGTTTGTTTTGATCCACACCATCAAAGGCTTTGGCCTAATCAGTAATGCAGAAGTAGATGTTTTTCTGGAATTCTCTTGCTTTTACAATGATTCAGTGGATGTTGCCAATTTGATCTCTGGTTCCTCTGCCTTTTCTAAAACCACCTTGAACATCTGGAATTCCATGGTTCACGTACTGTTGAAGCCTGGCTTGGAGAATTTTGATTATTTTGCTAGTGTGTAAGATGAGTGCAGTTGTGTGGTAGTTTGAGCATTCTTTGGCATTGCCTTTCTTTGGGATTACAGTGAAAACTGACCTTTTCCAGTCCTGTGGTCACTGCTGAGTTATCCAAATTTGCTGGCATGTTGAGTACAGCACTTTAACAGCATCATCTTTTAGGACTTGAAATAGTTCAGCCAGAGTTCCATCACTTCCACTAGCTTTGCTCGTAGTGATACTTCCTAAGGCCTACTTGACTTCAGACTCCAGGATGTCTGGCTCTAGTGAATGATCACGCTATTATGGTTATCTGGGTCATGAAGATCTTTTCTGTATAGTTCTTCTGGGTATTCTTGCCACCTCTTCTTAAGATCTTCTCCTTCTGTTAGGTCCATACCATTTCTGTCGTTTATGTGCCCATTTTTGCATGACATATTCCCTTGGTATCTCTAATTTTCTTGACATCTCTAATGTTTCATTTTCTATTTTTTCCCTCTATTTCATTGCACTGATCGCTGAGGAAGGCTTTCTTATCTCTCCTTGCTATTCTTTGGGACTCAGCATTCAAAGGGGTATATATTTCCTTTTCGTTTTTGCCTTTACTGTCTCTTCTTTTCTCAGCTATTTTTAAGGCCTCCTAAGACAACCATTTTGCCTTTTTGCATTTCTTTTTCCTGGTGATGGTCTTCATCCTACCTCCTGCACAATGTCATGAACCCCAGTCCATAGTTACTCAGGCACTCTCTCTGTCAGATCTAATCCCTTGAATCTATCTGTCACTTGCACTGTATAATCGTAAGGGATTTGATTTAGATCATACCTGAATGGACTAGTGGTTTTCACTACTTTCTTCAGTTTAAGTCTGAGTTTGGAAATAAGGAGTTCATGTTCTGAGCCACAGTCAGCTCTCATCTTGTTTTGGCTGACTGTACAGAGTTTCTCCATCTGTGGCTGTAAAGAATATAATCAATCTGATTTTGGTATTGAGCATCTGTTTAGAGTCTTCTCTTGTGTTGTTGGAAGAAGGTGTTTGCTATAATCAGTACATTCTCTTGGCAAAACTTTGTTAGCCTTTGCCCTGCTTCATTTTGTACTCCAAAGCCAAATTTGCATGTTACTCCAGTAATGGCAACCCACTCCAGTACTCTTGCCTGGAAAATCTCATGGGTGGAGGAGCCTGGTAGGCTGCAGTCCGTGGGGTCTCGAACAGTCAGACATGACTGGGCGACTTCACTTTCACTTTTCACTTTCAGGCATTGGAGAAGGAAATGGCAACCCACTCCAGTGTTCTTGCCTGGAGAATCCCAGGGACGGGGGAGCCTGGTGGGCTGCCATCTTTGGGGGTCGCACAGAGTCGGACACGACTGACGCCACTTAGCAGCAGCAGCAGCAGCCAGGTATCTCTTGACTTCCTACTTTTGCATTCCAGTCCCCCATGATGAAAAGGACATCTTTTTTGGGTGTTAGTTCTAGAAGGACTTTTAGGTCAACATAGAACCATTCAATTTCAGCTTTTATAGCATTACTGGTTGGAGCATAGATTTGTATTACTGTGATATTGAATTGCTTGCCTTGGAAATGAACAGAGATCACTCTGTCATTTTTGAGATTGCACCCAAGTACTGCATTTCAGACTCTTTTGTTAACTATTAGGGCTACTCCATTTCTTCTAAGGTATTCTTGCTATAATGGTCATCTGAATTAAATTTGCCCATTCCAGTCCATTTTAGTTCACTGATTCCAAAAATTTGATGTTCACTCTTGCCATCTCCTGTTGACCACTTCTAATTTACCTTGATTCATGGACCTAACATTCCAGGTTCCTATGCAATATTGTTCTTTATAGAATCGGCCTTTACTTCCATCACCAGTTTTGTCCACAACTCGGCATTGTTTTCACTTTGGCTCTGTCTCTTTATTCTTTCTGGACTTATTTCTCCACTCTTCTCCAGTAGCACGTTGGGCACCTACCGACCTGGGGAGTTCATCTTTCAGTGTCCTATCTTTTTGCCTTTTTATATTCTTCATGGGGTTCTCAAGAATACTGAAGTCGTTTGCCATTTCCTTCTCCAGTGGACCATGTTTTGTCAGAACTCTCCACCATGATGCATCTTGGGTGGCCATACATGACATGGCTCATAGTTTCATTGAGTTAGGCAAGGCTGTGGTCCATGTGATCAGTTTGATTACTTTTCTGTGATTGTGGTTTTCATTCTGTCTGCTCTCTGATGGATAAGGATAAGAGGCTTATGGAAGCTTCCTGTTGGGAAAGACTGGCTATGAGGGAAACTGGGTTTTGTTCTGATGGGTGGGGCCATGTTCAGTAAATCTTTAATCCAATTTTCTGTTGCTGGGCAGGGCTGTGTTCCCTCCTTGTTGTTTGACCTGAGACCAAACTATGGTGGAGGTAATGAAGATAGTGGCGACCTCCTTCAAAAAGTCCCATGCATGCACTGCCACAGTCAGTGCCTCGACTCTGCAGCAGGCCACTGCTGACCCACGTCTCTGCCAGAAACTCCTAGACACTCACCAGCAAGTCTGGGTCAGTCTGTTGTGGGCTCAGTGCTCCTTTCACCTAGGTCCTGGTGTACACAAGGTTTTGTTTGTGCCCTCCAAGACTCTGTTTCCCCAGTCCTGTGTAAGTTCTATAATCAAATCCCACTGGCCTCCAAGGTCAAATTCCCTTGGGTTTTCAGTCCCTTTTTAGATCTCCTGGTTGGGAAATCCGTTGTAAGTCCCATAACTTTCTTCATGCAATTCAATATCAAAAGACATACAATCCAATTTAAAAATGGTCAATGGACCTAAATGGACATTTTTCCAAAGAAAAATACACAAATATACAAAAGGCACATGAAAAGATGCTTAACATCACTACTCATTAGGGAACTGCAAATCTAAACCACAATGATCTATCATATTATACTTGTCAAAATGGTTATTATTAAAGAGAACACAATAAAATCAAGTTTTGGTGAAGATTTGGAGAAAAGGTTACCATCATTCACTATTGGTGAAAATGTAAATTGGTACAGCTACTATGTAAAATGGTATAGTCATTTCTCAAAAAATTAAAAGCAGAACCATCACATGATTTGGCAGTTTCACTTCTAGACATTTATCTGAGGAAAATAAATACACCAATCAAAAAGATATATTCACTCCAATGTGCAGCCTTATTTACAATAGCCAAAATGTGATTTCATTGTTAGTTGAATGGATAAAAAATATGCGGTGTAATAACGTTCCATACACAGTGGAATTCTACTCAGCCATAAATATAATGAAAATTTACCATTGCAACAACAAAGAGAGACCTAGTGGATATTATGCTAAGTGAAATAGTTCATATCAAATGTGGCATGATTTCACTTTGTGTAGTATCTAAAAGCAAAACAAACTAACAAAAACAGAAAGAGATTCATGTATACAAGGAACAAACTAGTGGTTTGTTTGTTCGGAGCGAAGAGATGTGTGGGAGGGATCAATGAAATAGGTGAGGAAGATTAAGAGGTACAAACAAAATAAAGAGGGACAAATTTTAACAACTTCAAGTTATAAAAATAATGAGTGATGGGAATATCATGTTCAGCATTGGGAATCCAAGGGATAACATTGTTACAACTTTATATAGTGACAGATAGTAGCTAGGCTTATCATGCTGATCATTCCGTAATGTACAAAAGATATCAAAAACTATGTTATATACCTTAAACTAATGAAATAAGTTGATTATATTTCAATACTTCTCTAATACATTAGAAGTGTTAGAGAAACTGAACAAATCCTAGAGGTCAAGTTTTATCAGTTATATTCTTTGTACTGCTCAATATCATGGTTATTCTCAAAGAGTGGAACATTCTACTTAATAAAGAGTTTAAATTGATGTTTGCCTCTCTTAGCAAAAGTGGATGTCTGAATTTGTTATATAGGCATGCAGTCATAGATTTAAATAGAATTTTTAACATTATCTATCTAGTGTTTTTTGAGGTATAGTTTTTACTGGACCATGGCCCCTTACCAGAAAGTCCTCCTTGTTCTCTTTGAACCACCAAGGGCTGCAGTTACAAAGATCTCCCCACGCTCTAAGAAACTGCAAAGTGAAAATCACCTTCTATCTCTTTTTTTGAAGATTTCAAAAACAGACGTCTTTCCTTTCTCTCCAATTTTCACTTTGCAAATCCTGTATGAAAATCTATGAGTAATAGGGAAGTGACTGGAATAAGCTTCTCTCAATTCACTGGTAAGTTTGTGGGAAAAAGACAACATTTCATCATGTGACATTTGATTTTAGAAAAAATTATAGCAAATTAGAAAATAAGTTGTTGGAACTGAGCTCTACTATATGTTGTTCTTTGAAATGCCCCCAACTTGACAAAATCGTACCAATGAAAGAATAATAAATATATTATTCATTTCTCAGCAGTTTAGGCTGTGCAGTTAGACAAAGTGATATTTCTAAAGCTTACTTCATTACTATTAATAATTAGTTACTATTACTATTAACAATTACTATTGACAACTATTATAAAACTATTTTTATAATACATAAATATAATAAAAAATAAAACAGCTATTATAAAACAACTATTATGCAACTATTACAAAAGTGCTTCTTTTATAAAGTAGGGTGAATAATACTTTCTCTGTCATAGGAGATTGAGAATTAACTATACCTGATTAATTAAAACTGTGTGTAAAGCATACTGTTTATTTGATACAGGGTAACCACTCAACAAATGTTAGTTATTATCACATACATTTTAGAGAAGAATATTTTATATTTATTTATTTTATATTTATCTACATTAAACATGTTTTAGTATAACTTTTCTTTTTTTAAAAAATATAGAGAAAGTTTGTCAATTGTTTAAAATGAGATTGCTGATGTGCTCAGTCGTGACTGACTCTTTGCAACCCCATGGACTGTAGCCTGCCAGGTTCCTCTGTCCATGGAATTTTCCAGGCAAGAATACTGGAAAAGGTTGCCATTTCCTTCTCCAAATCTGAGATTATGCCCTTTCTATTACCTTGCTGCTCATATATTCCCTCTTGTGTTAAATGACAGTGGTAGCATTACTTAGTGGTAGTCAATTTTATTGTGGTATTCTTATCTGACAAATGCTCAAACTACCGCACAATTGCACTCATCTCACATGCTAGTAAAGTAATGCTCAAAATTCTCCAAGCCAGGCTTCAGCAATATGTCAACCATGAACTTCCTGATGTTCAAGCTGGTTTTAGAAAAGGCAGAGGAACCAGAGACCAAATTGCCAACATCCGCTGGATCATCGAAAAAGCAAGAGAGTTCCAGAAAAGCATCTATTTCTGCTTTATTGACTGTGCCAAAGCCTTTGACTGTGTGGATAACAATAAACTGTGGAAAATTCTTCAAGAGATGGGAATACCAGACCACCTGATCTGCCTCTTGAGAAATTTGTATGCAGGTCAGGAAGCAACAGTTAGAACTGGACATGGAACAACAGACTGGTTCCAAATAGGAAAAGGAGTTCGTCAAGGCTGTATATTGTCACCCTGTTTATTTAACTTCTATGCAGAGTACATCATGAGAAACGCTGGACTGGAAGAAACACAAGCTGGAATCAAGATTGCCTGGAGAAATATCAATAACCTCAGATATGCAGATGACACCACCCTTATGGCAGAAAGTGAAGAGGAACTCAAAAGCCTCTTGATGAAAGTGAAAGTGGAGAGTGAAAAAGTTGGCTTAAAGCTCAACATTCAGAAAACGAAGATCATGGCATCCTGTCCCATCACTTCATGGGAGATAGATGGGGAAACAGTGGAAACAGTGTCAGACTTTATTTTTCTGGGCTCCAAAATCACTACAGATGGTGACTGAAGCCATGAAATTAAAAGACGCTTACTCCTTGGAAGTAAAGTTATGACCAACCTAGATAGCATATTCAAAAGCAGAGACATTACTTTGCCAACAAAGGTTTGTCTAGTCAAGGCTATGGTTTTTCCTGTGGTCATGTATGGATGTGAGAGTTGGACTGTGAAGGCTGAGCACCGAAGAATTGATGCTTTTGAACTGTGGTGTTGGAGAAGACTCTTGAGAGTCCCTTGGACTGCAAGGAGATCCAACCATTCCATTCTGAAGGAGATCAGCCCTGGGATTTCTTTGGAAGGAATGATGCTAAAGCTGAAATTCCAGTACTTTGGCCACCTCATGTGAAGAGTTGACTCATTGGAAAAGACTCTGATGCTGGGAGGGATTGGGGGCAAGAGGAGAAGGGGACGACAGAGGATGAGGTGGCTGGATGGCATCACTGACTCGATGGACGTGAGTCTGAGTGAACTCTGGGAGTTGGTGATGGACAAGGAGGCCTGTGTGATTCATGGGGTCGCAAAGAGTCGGACACAACTGAATGATCTGATCTGATCTGATCTGCTCTATCTGACAAAAATAAAGGTAAAAGGAAAAATAAGAGAAAGGTAGGGTTGCTAATAATATGATGCCCTAGAAGTTACATAAAGAATAAGTTTCAAAAGATAAAAATAATTGAAAGCATGAAAGGCTGCTTGGACAGGTTAGAGGATAAAAATTTAAGAAAAGATTAGTTTTATCAATTTATTTTTCTAAAATTGTTTTCAGAATTTTGCTAAATTAAAAAACTCAGTTTCTTTTCTGTCAGCTGAAAAGTCTGATAAAATAAAAGTTGAACAGAAACAAATTCAGCATTTTTCACCTAAACTTTTATAGATGGTTTTTGTGTGGATCCATTAGAATTTAGTGCAGAGGGGAAACTATATGCATAGCTTGCATTTCCTAAACAATGCCTTCATTAAGCCCATCATGGTTTATTAGTCAGATTACAACAGCTGCTGTCCCTTCATTTTACCAGATGTTATAGGTTCTCCATAGACTTGATGGATCATGGACGCAACAAGTAACAAAATATATCATTAAATAAACATAATATTCTATATTTTTGTGTCAATAGATACCCTTGTTATATATAGGTGATTACTTATTTGAAAAAACAGTTTTGTATAGTCCTGGGGTATTCTACTTTCATGGGATTTAGTTAGCTCTTAAATTATGCAAAATTCTTTATATTTTTTTGAAGTTAAAAAAATGTCATTTAACTCATAGTCAACTATTTACATGTGATGCTTTAGTTTTTTTTTTTTTTTTCCTACACTCATTACTATCATTTAAGTATTCAACTCAACAAATTAAATTTAGTAGTTAATGCACATAAAATTCTAATGTAATCTCTTTGGGGAAATACCATGATGAATACGACATGGTTAGTGAACTTTAAAAGCATTTACTAGGATGAAGTCAAGACAAATTAGAAGAGTCAAAGTAGAATTGTTGGAGTATGTTTTGGTTCCCCATAAATTCAATATGCATAAGCAAGGTCCAAAAATGTGGACATGAAAATGACAGCAGTAGCGAAAATTTATTACATTTACTTATATTGTGACCACATTGTAGTCAAAGGCACGCCATATATATTTATATTCTTAAAGGAACTTTAATACAGTATCCTTAAAGCATTTCCAAAGCTGCAGACTGCAGTCAGCATTGGTACTTTGGTCAGAACTTGATTTACTATGATGAACTCCTTTGTCACTTTCTTGAAATGGTGGTGGTTCTCTACATCAGTAAAGATCATTTCAGAATTTCATTCTGCTTCTTTATATTGAAACTGATGTCTGAATTTTGTCTCTTTAATATCAGTTGTGTCTTTTGTCAATTTCATCAACAGAAATACTTCCTAGTTGTGCTAAAGTAAAGATATTCTCTTTACCACATATCGATTGTTATACCAATAGTAAATAATTTAGCCATTAACCAATTACAAGATGAATTTGGATGGTTCTTTGAATGCTCGTGTGAAGATTAGCTCAATAAAGGACAGAAATGGTATGGACCTAACAGAAGCAAAAGATATTAAGAGGTGGCAAGAATACACAGAAGAACTATACAAAACAGATCTTTGTGACCCAGATAATCATGATGATGTGATCACTCACCTAGAGCCAGACATCCTGGAATGTGAAGTCAAGTGCACCTTAGAAAGCATCACTATGAACAAAGCTAGTGGAGGTGATGGAATTCCAGTGGAGCTATTTCAAACCCTGAAGGATGATGCTGTGAAAGTGTTGCACTCAATATGCCAGCAAATTTGGAAAACTCAACAGTGACCACAGGAATGGAAAAGGTCAGTTTTAATTCCAATCCCAAAGAAAGGCAATGCCAAAGAATGCTCACACTACTGCATAATTGCACTCGTCTCACATGCTAGTAAAGTAATGCTCAAAATTCTCCAAGCCAGGCTTCAGCAATACATGAATTGTGAACTTCCTGATGTTCAAGCTGGTTTTAGAAAAGGCAGAGGAACCAGAGATCAAATTGCCAACATCCGCTGGATCATTGAAAAAGCAAGAGAGTTCCAGAAAAGCATCTATTTCTGCTTTATTGACTATGTCAAAGCCTTTGACTGTGTGGATCACAATAAACTATGGAAAATTCCAAAAGAGACAGGAATACAAGACCATTTGACCTGCCTCCTGAGAAGTCTATATGCAGGTCAAGAAGCAACAGTGAGAACTGGACATGGAACAATAGACTGGTTCCAAATAGGAAAAGGAGTATGTCAAGGCTGTATATTGTCACCCTGCTTATTTTACTTGTATGCAGAGTACATC
Source organism: Bos mutus (assembly GCF_027580195.1). NCBI lineage: Eukaryota > Metazoa > Chordata > Mammalia > Artiodactyla > Bovidae > Bos > Bos mutus. The sequence goes on along the minus strand of NC_091622.1, from coordinate 55,946,362 downwards.
ATGAGAAACGCTGGGCTGGAAGAAGCACAAGCTGGAATCAAGATTGCCGGGAGAAATATCAATAACCTCAGATATGCAGATGACACCACCCTTATGGCAGAAAGTGAAGAACTAAAAGAGCCTCTTGAAAGTGAAAGAGGAGAGTGAAAAAGTTGGCTTAATGCTCAACATTCAGAAAACTAAGATCATGGCATCTGGTTCCATCACTTCATGAGAAATAGATGGGGAAACAGTCGAAACAGTGTCAGACTTTATTTTTTTGGGCTCCAAAATCATTGAAGTTGGTGATTGCAGCCATGAAATTAAAAGACGCTTACTCCTTGGAAGGAAAATTATGAACAACCTAGACAACATATTAAAAAGCAGAGACATTACTTTGCCAGCATAAGTCAGTCAAGGCTATGATTTTTCCAGTAGTCATGTATGGATGTGGAGTTGGACTATAAAGAAAGCTGAGCACAGAATAGATGCTTTTGAACTGTGTTGTTGGAGAAGACTCTTGAGAGTCCTGTGGACTGCAAGGAGATCCAACCAGTCCATCCTAAAGGAGATCATTCCTAGGTGTTCATTGGAAGGACTGATGCTGAAGCTGAAACTCCAGTATTTTGCCACCTGATGCAAAGAGCTGACTCACTTGAAAAGACCCTGATGTTGGGAAAGATTGAAGGCAGGAGAAGGGGACCACAGAGGATGAGATGGTTAGATGGCATCACCGTCTCAATGGACATGAGTCTGGGTAAACTCTGGGAGCTGGTGATGGACAGGGAGGCCTGGTGTGCTGTGGTTCATGGGGTTGCAAAGAGTCAGACATGACTGAGCAGCTGAACTGAACCTGAATGTTTAAAAATACTTTCTAAATTGACAAATTAAATTTAATTGGGAATCTTGCTTTCAGTGCACACATTATGTTCACTAAGAAAAAATATTTAATTTTTTTCTAAGAGGGTAAAAACATCTGATGACTTAAAATAGCCTTCCCTTCAGAGAGCCCATCTATAAATAGTTTATAAAATATAAGTTAATCTCAAAAGAAAGGAATAATATGTAAAAGTTGCTTAGTCTTCTCTGGGGAAAGTGTTAGATAAAGGATAAAGTGTTGTCACTGAGTCATGTCCAACTCTGCAAATTCATGCACTGTATTTGCCAGGATCCTCTGTCCATGGGATTCTCCAGGCAAGAATATTGGAGTGGGTAGCCATGCCCTTCTACAGGGGATCTTCCCTACCCAGGGATCAAACTCAGGTCTCCCACATTGCTGAAGATGATCATAAAATAAACTGGGTTTGACACGTGGCAACATTTGCCTAAATCATCCAGACTGAAAGAAGAAAGAAACCAACAAACCAAAGAAATATCTGCCATACCATACTTTGTCTGACACTTACAGTATTGATTTGTAAACTTGTTAAAAGAGATGGCATAAGAGGAGTCAGAGTCTTGGATTTAGGGAAAATAAAAGAGAAGCTTTATGAGAAAAACATTTACTAGCAATAAGAAAAAGCAAGTCACTTTTTCAAGTCTTTCACTCGCACCTTTGAAGCAGAGCCTTCAGACGAGGTAGATTTCTGACTCTGAGAACAATTTTTAGTAATATATATATCCAAGATATTTCCCTTGACATATTTACTGCATAGCTATAAAATATGAGGGATCTTTTTATACACTTCACTTCTGCTGCTGCTGCTGCTAAGTCGCTTCAGTCGTGTCCGACTCTGTGCGACCCCATAGGGGGAAGCCTGGTGGGCAAGAACACTGGAGTGGGTTGCCATTTCCTTCTCCAATGTGTGAAAGTGTAAAGTCAAAGTGAAGTCACTCAGTCGTATCCGACTCTTCGCGACCCCATGGACTTCAGCCTCCAAGGCTCCTCCGTCCATGGGATTTTACAGACAAGAGTACTTCTGTAACATTTTCCAAGTTATAGTTAGTAATTCAATGTGGCTGTTTGAAAGTGTATCTACAGATTCTTTGATACTCTTTTCTTCAATCAGTTCAGTTCACTTCAGTCGCTCAGTCGTGTCCGACCCTTTGTGACCCTATGAATCAGAGTATGCCAGGACTCCCTGTCTATCACCAACTCCTGGAGTTTACCCAAATTCATGTCCATCGAGTTGGTGATGCCATCCAGCCATCTCATTCGCTGTCATCCCCTTCGCCACCTGCCCCCAATCCCTCCCAGCATCAGGGTCTTTTCCAATGAGTCAACTCTTCCTATGAGGTGGCCAAAGTATTGGAGTTTCAGCTTCAGCATCAGTTCTTTCAATGAACACCCAGGACTGATCTCCTTTAGAATGAACTAGTTGGATCTTCTTGCAGTCCAAGGGACTCTCAAGAGTCTTCTCCAACACCACAGTTCAAAAGCATCAATTCTTCTGTGCTCAGCTTTCTTCACAGTCCAACTCTCACATCCATACATGACCACTGGAAAAACCTTGACTAGACAGACCTTTAGTGGAAAGTAATGTCTCTGCTTTTTAATATGCTATCTAGGTTGGTCATAATTTTCCTTCCAAGGAGTAAGCATCTTTTAATTCCATGGCTGTAATCACCATCTTCAATGATTTTGGAGCCCCCCAAAATAAGTCTGACACTATTTCCAGTTTCCCCATCTATTTCCCATGAAGTGATGGGACCAGATGCCATGATCTTCATTTTCTGAATGTTGAGCTTTAAGCCAACTTTTTCACTCTCCACTTTCACTTTTATCAAGAGGCTTTTTAGTTTCTCTTCACTTTCTGCCATAAGGGTGGTGTCATCTGCATATCTGAGGTTATTGATATTTCTCCAGGCAATCTTGATTCCAGCTTGTGCTTCTTCCAGCCCAGTGTTTCTTATTATGTACTCTGCATAAAAGTTAAATAAGCAGGGTGACAATAAACAGCCTTGACATACTCCTTTTCCTATTTGGAACCAGTCTGTTGTTCCATGTCCAGTTCTCACTGTTGCTTCCTGACCTGCATATAGGTTTCTCAAGAGGCAGGTCAGGTGGTCTGGTATCCCCATCTCTTTCAGAATTTTCCACAATTTATTGTGATCCACACAGTCGAAGGCTTTGGCATAGTCAATAAAGCAGAAATAGATGTTTTTCTGGAACTCTCTTGCTTTTTCCATGATTCAGCGGATGTTGGCAATTTGGTCTCTGGTTCCTCTGCCTTTTCTAAAACCAGCTTGAACATGTGGAAGTTCACAGATCACGTACTGCTGAAGCCTGGCTTGGAAAATTGTGAGCATTACTTTACTGGTGTGTGAGATGAGTGCAATTGTGCAGTAGTCTGAGCATTCTTTGGCATTGCCTTTCTTTGGGATTGGAATGAAGACTGACCTTTTCCATTCCTGTGGCCACTGCTGAGTTTTCCAAATTTGCTGGCATATTGAAAGTAGCACTTTCATAGCATCATCCTTCAGGGTTTGAAATAGCTCAACTGGAATTCCATCACCTCCACTAGCTTTGTTCGTAGTGATACTTTTTAAGGCCCACTTGACTTCACATTCCAGGATGTCTGGCTCTAGATGTGTGATCACACCATCATGATTATCTGGGACGTGAAGCTCTTTTTTGTACAGTTCTTTTTTGTATTCTTGCCATCTCTTCTTAATATGTTCTGCTTCTGTTAGGTCCATACCATTTCTGTCCTTTTTCGAGACCATGATTTTCTTGAAGAGATCTCTAGTCTTTCCCATTCTGTTGTTTTTCTCTATTTCTTTGAATTGATTGCTGAGGAAGGCTTTCTTATCTCTCCTTGCTATCCTTTGGAACTCTGCATCAGATGCTTATATCTTTCCTTTCCTCCTTTGCTTTTCACTTCTCTTCTTTTCACAGCTATTTGTAAGCCTCCTCAGATAGCCATTTTGCTTTTTTCATTTATTTTCCATGGGGATGGTCTTGATCCCTGTTTCCTGTACAATGTCATGAACTTCTGTCTGTAGTTCATTATGAACTCTATCAGATCTAGTCCCTTAAATCTATTTCTCACTTCCACTATATAATCATAAGGGATTTTATTTAGGTCATACCTGAATGGTCTAGTGGTTTCTCTACTTTCTTCAATTTAAGTCTGAATTTGGCAATAAGGAGTTCATGATCTGAGCCACAGTCAGGTCCCAGTCTAGTTTTTGCTGACTGTATAGAGCTTCTCCATTTTTGGCTGCAAGGAATATAATCAATCTGATTTCGGTGTTGACCATCTGGTAATGTCTGTGTGTAGAGTCTTCTATTGTGTTGGAAGAAGGTGTTTGCTATGACCAGTGCGTTCTCTTAGCAAAACTCTATTAGTCTTTGTCCTGCTTCATTGAGTACTCCAAAGCCAAATTTGCCTGTTACTTCAGGTGTTTCTTGACTTCCTACTTTTGCATTCCAGTCCCCTATAATGAAAAGGACATCTTTTTTGGGCACTAGTTCTAAAAGGTCTTGTAGGTCTTCATAGAACTGTCAACTTCAGCTTCTTCAGCATTACTGGTTGGGGCATAGGCTTGGATTACCATGATATTGAATGGTTTGCCTTGGAAACAAACAGAGATTATTCTGTCATTTTTGAGATTGCATTCAAGTACTGCATTTTGGACTCTCTTGTTGACCATGATGACTACTCCATTTCCTCTAAGGGATTCCTGCCCACAGTAGTAGATATAATGGTCATCTGAGTTAAATTCACCTATTCCAGTGCATTTTAGTTCACTCATTCCTAGAGTGTCAACGTTCACTCTTGCCATCTCCTGTTTGACCACTCCAATTTGCCTTGATTCATGCACCTAACATTCCAGGTTCCTCTACAGTATTACTCTTTACAACATCAGACCTTGCTTCAATTCCTCTATGTTTTAATACAGCAGAAGTTATAGGCTGTCACTGTGAATATTAGTTGCTGTTTTAACTTTTTGTTTCATACTGTTTTATTTTTACTCTTTTACAACAAGTTATAATTTGTTACTAGTAATTTTTAACAATATGAATTCAAAAAGCAAACAGTTTATTAGGTTTTTAGAAGACTATGATCACTGTCTTAACTGTGTTCTCTCATTATTTCTGTCTCAAAGCCCATGTTCTAGGGGAAGCCAGCAGCTATGTGCTGAGGTAGTTTTAGAAAGGGGGAACTGGCTACTATGTTGGGAGGACACTCAAGAAGCCAAAGAAAAGGCCATATAGCAAGCCTGCTCCCACCACATGAATAAGCTTAGAAGAGGTTCTTTTGAGACCTGCTAACAGCTATGTCAACCAGCTAGGAAGTAAATCTTTCAGTCTAACCTGAGATGACCACAGCCCTGACTGAGACCTTGTCTACCAGCTCAAGAGAGACTCTGAGCCAGAATTGTCCAGCTAAACCACTCTTGGACATCCACAGAATCTATGAGATAAGAAAATGGTTTGTGTTTTAAGTCACTACATTTGTTGTAAGTTATATAGATAACTATTATGTTGATAAAATAAAATGATAAGGAAAACAACTTTTTGTGTCACAGATTTATGGTTATTCTTTAAAAATATGGCTCTCAAGAAATATTTATGATTTTTTAAATCAGAAGTTAACTTTTATTTCTTAGATAAAAGTGCCTTCGGAAAGTAAGTTTTGTTATTGGATGATGACTATATGGATATACATTTTTTTAACTTTTTATTTTATAGTGGAATAGAGTTGATCAACAATGTTGTATTAGTTTCAGGTATACAGCAAAGTGATTCAATTATACATATGCATGTATCTATACTTGTTCAAAGTCTTTTCCTATTTAGGTTGTTAATTAGTATTAATTAGAGTTCCCTGTGCTATACAGCAGGTCATTGTTGGCTATTCATTTTAAATATAACAGTGTGTACATGTCAATCCCAAACTCCCTAACTATCCACCCCAACCCTTCCTCTCTTGTAACCATAAATAAATTCATTCTCTAAGTGTGTATCTCTTTATTTATGCTTTAATGATATAGTTATTATTCTGTTATGTTTTATTGAGACAGAATTTTTAAAATAGCATTTAGCTTATTTTTTGAACTTCCTTGGTGGCTCAGATGGTAAAGCATCTGCCTACAATGTGGGAGACCTAGGTTTGATCCCTGGGTTGGGAAGATCCTCTGGAGAAGGAAATGAAACCCACTCCAGTACTCTTGCCTGGAAAATCCCACGGACAGTGGAGTGTTGTAGGCTACAGTCCATGGGGTCGCAAAGAGTCAGACATGACTGAGCAACTTCACTAGCTTATTTTTAGTTGATAGCCAGTATTAATTAATATTGAATGCAAATGACTTTTTCTTGACTTTTGTAGACAATCACATCTGTCTTACAGAGGTGCCTCCTGAATTATAGGTGCCCCCTGAATTTGAATTTGTGCCCCCCCCATTCATGAGATATATGTGTGTGTGTGTGTGTGTGTGTGTATACATAATCCATTATCTTATTTTAATTCAAATGTTAGCCTATTTGTTAAGTGTTCAATAATTATCAAAGAAAACTGAAAACTATATTGAGGTGTGGGATATTTAAGTTCAAATTTCCTGTCAACTGTGACTTGATGTAGGTCTTTGTTATAAACCAGTGGGACATAATTTTAATTAAATTTAAGTGCTTTTTTCTACATATGAGTCATGGGAAAAAGCTAATTTGAGGTCATTTTTATTGAAAAGAAAGAAACACTGAGACTTACAGAAATTAATAGTCCACAGTTATCTGAATGAACAAATACACCAAACTAGCAAATTATATCTTAATGAAATTTAAGAACATATGTTTATGGACAATGAATTAGAATTATTAGTTACTAAATATTTACATAGGGATATTAAGGAACTTTTCAAACTTTTAATTTTAAAAGATCACGGGAGATGAATGAATATCAATGAAATATCAGTCCAATAATCAGTTTGAAAACTAAGGCCTTTAAACAAAAATATCAATCACTTTCATTTACTAATTTGTTATTTCTTGTCTTTTTGATAATAGTTATTCTAACAGGTATTTGTATTTCATTCATAGTTAATGATGTTAGAATCTGTTCATGTGTCTGTTGGTGATCTATATGTGTCCTTTGGACAAATACCTATTTAGATCCTCTGCCCATTATTTAATTGGATTATTTCTTGTTGTTTTTTTTGCTATTGTTTATGAGTTCTTTCTGTATTTTAAATATTAACCCCTTATCAGATAAATGACTTACAAATATTTTCTCTCATTTAGTAGGTTGTCTTTTCATTTTGTTGATGATTTCCTTTGCAGTTAGAAGTTTTTTTGTTTTTTTTTAAAGAAGTCCCAGTTGTTTGTTTTCATTTTTGTTGCCTTTGCTTTTAGGCTCAAATCCAAAAATCCATCAACCACCATCAGTGGCAAGTTGCCTATAGCCTATGTTTATATTCTAAGAGTTTTATGGTTTCAGGTGTTATGTTAAAATCTTTAACACATTTTAAGTTAATTTTTATGTATAGTTTAAGATAGTGATCCATTTTCTTTCTTCTGCATGTAGCTATCCTTTGTCACTTTTATAATCTACTTTGTATCTTAGAATTATATGATGATCTTGTCCCAAAATTCTTCTTAGTTAGGGATTTTTTATTTTCTCTTTAGTAAAACTCTGCTTAGAGTCAGGATTCAATGTTTAGTTGTTGAATTGGACTATTGGATTTAGATAGTAAAATTCCACATTAAAATTAATCTTTTGAGAATCATAGAATTTTCACTTTGTCTAACAGATTGTCAATCCATATTCCTATGACAAACTGCTTAATTCAGAAGGGTTCTTACTTAAACTACATTAATCAGTAAAAGTGATTGTTCTTTACATGTGACATTTGTATAAATTACTGCCCTCTCCAACAGTTATTTAACTAAAAATAGCATTACTGTGTACCTACCAGGCAGTATGGATTCAAATAAGCTTAAGAAAATAAGGTGAAAATAAATCCTTTCTAGTATTTACCAGGCTAAAATCTAAATTAGTTCCACTTTAGGTGTGTAAGGATTGAAAGAAACTGTTTCTGTTGAAAAAGCCAAAAGAGAACTTGAGAAACAAGGGATATTTTGAAAATGTGTGAAGGCAACAAAGGAAATGTTATGAGGGATTTTTTTCTCTACTTTATCTGTAGATATGTTAAAATGGAAATTAATTTAATCTTGAGAAAACTGAAGTATTTACGGTTGAAGCAGTGACAAGTAAACTAATAGACATGAGGATTCTCAGCTTGAGATGTATATCACATTTCTCTATAAGGTAGTCTCTAGACCAAGCTGATATGCTACCTCATTCTGAATTATTAAATTGTGGTTAATAACCTTTCTCAGGATGTCTGTTTAATTTTTTTTGGTGTATTAGAACTTAACATTTGACAGATACTGAGTATTAACATATTTGTGGTCTGATCAGAATTTGGTACTGCTATTACCTTGTGTTTATTTTTAAATTTACAATATTAATTTATGAGTTTCCATAGAAGTGGAAAAGATACCTGGTGAAGAGAAACTATATTAAGGCCCCATGCTTATCTATTAAAAACTTAGGCTATTTCAGTTAAAAAAAAAAATCCAACATGTCCTATTAATCAGTGTGACTTATAGCCATGCTGTGGGGAAAAAAAAAAAAAAAAACTGCAGTTTTTGAGAAAGAATTCTTAGAAAAAAGGTCCATGGTATGAATACTTGTAGTGTATTTCACTATGATTTCCTCGTTCTCCTCAGAACCAAACAAAATAATAAGAGCAATTTAAAAATCAGTAATCTAAATTTTGCAAATTTTATATTTAAAAGTCAAAAAAAAAAAACTGAGACTGGCCAAGCCCTATTATGAAAAGTAGTATGAAAAGTAAGGGTTTCTGGAGCAGCAAAGTTTAGAGAGTGATCCCAGAATGCTTTCCCTTGTTATGAAAGAGTTACTCTGGAAAGCTATATTTATAACAACCATACCTAGAACTGAGATGAGCAAGAATGAGATGGAGAAGAAGCAGAATGTACAGGAGAGTTGTAGGCACAAAGACCAACTAAGAAAGGGAATGAGGGATTACTAGATTAATAGATATAATAAAGGTAACATCTCTGAGGCTTGCTAAGCTTTAACAAGTCATAAATACACAAATTCCTATTTTAAGGTCTGTAAAAGCTAATGACCATATTCTGGTCCCTGGTGTCTAGGGGGAAGGGATAAATTTTTCAGGCCAAATCTCTGCTGGATTGACTCCTGACACAAAAAGTCGCCTCTTAACACTGGAAGCACTCAAGATCAGTTTATGGATATATGCTGGAGTCAAGAGTGGTGGATATCAATCTGGAAGGGAACATGAATAATCATATATCCTGCAAGCCATACAACACCAAAGAAAGTGAAGGGGTTCATAGTAAAAGAGTATAAGAAAACTGAAGGAGTTTTCCTAAAACTGAAGGACACCTTAGTCAAAGACTGACTATTAAACAAGAAAGAGATTCGAGTCCTGAAAGAGGAGTGACTGCTACTAGGCAGTGACCATGGGAGGCCTGAAAGATTGTTTGCCAGAATGGTCTCAGTTTTCCACACCTCCCTGTATTCTCACCCTTCGTAACAGAACTCTGTAGCTCCATCTCTTTAAAAAAGGAATCTACAAACCCACCTCTTACCTCATGCCTCATGGTTTGTTTTGATCAGGAGTGTGGTAGAAGTGACATTGTGCCACTTTTAAGTGTGGATCTCAAATGACACTTGTACGTACAAGCCTGTGTTAACTGCTGGAAGATGAGAAACCACTTAAAGCAGTGATGAGTCACTCTTACTGAAGCCATCCTGAATCAGCCAGCTCCTGGTCAACTCACAAGCTATAGTCAGTCCTGACTCAGATCAACAGAGCTGCTTAGCCACCTCTTCAGTTCATGAGAAAAGTAATAAGGTAGGTTTTTTTTTTTCCTTCAAGCTACCATGTTGGGGTTGTTGATTATCCAGCAATAGCTAATGATATAGGAGATTTGAACATTCAAGATAGAAAGGAATGAAGGAAGGAAGGAGGGGGTAGAACACCCAAGGTGATTCATATTTATTTAATCAGTACATCTTATAGGGTTTTATTTTCCCATCCCCTCCCCCTCCAGTGATTAAGTGCTGCTACAAAAAAGGAGTTAAGTTAATCATCTCATCATTGAGATAATAATTAATTTACAAACTAGGGTCATCATGCCTATTGGGGCTGGCAATTACAACTTCAATCTTCAAATTACTAAGCATTTTTACATCTGATATCTCATCTTTCCTTTACCAATTATGGAATGTGTTAGGAAATTTAACAGGCTTCATTAGAATAAAGCAGTCTGTAGTGACAGAGTTTGTCCAGCATTCCTGTTTCATGAACCCAAATTCTGATGGTGCAAAGGAAAAAAAAAAAAAAAAACGGTACATGACATATCTCAAATTCTTATTTTTCTAAAAGTTTCTAAAGAGTGGTAATAGCATTTTACACGTCTATGCCATCTTCATCCAAGCTTCATGGTTTACTTGTAACTGGGGATATGATTTAAACTTTGTGCTTTTGTTCCTTCAACTATCAAATGTAAATGTTTTCATTGTAAATGACTTATTGTCAGAATTAAATAATGTAATACATGTAGAGAAATTTGATCAATGTCTGGCATATCATCAGCACTAAGTAAATGTCATGGAATAGTAGTTGTATAAAATAATCAAAGGTTGGCACAGATTACATGATAACTAAACATTAGCTTAAACTGATAAATACCAAACTAAATATTTCCCCTTTAATCGTGTTAACTTGAACTTTTTCTGCTGTGTTAGACTAAGGGGGCATTTCTTCAAACATGGCTGCTAAATTCTTTAAAGGTTTTGACTAAAAACAAGCCTACTCATTCTCTTAATGCCTTTAATCTTTGATTTAATGATTCAGATTTTATGACGACTCCACCACTGAGAAGTGAATGAAAACAGGGTTTGTCTTTCTTATTTCAGAGTACATAAATATTTGTAATGAATAGAACCTTACCTACAGACATAATTGCTACTTTTCATTCTGAAATAGAGATTTAACACCAAATATGAGAGATAATCTTAGAAGGAAATCGTAAGTATAGATTGTGTCATCAAAGTGCCAAAACAAACCAGAAAATTCAATAAAAGTTTCAGTCTTGTAGGCATCATTCCAGATTGTTGTCAAGTATTAGGATGGAGATTTTCACTGATAGGGCTACCTTTTAAATGTACCAGGTTTTTGGCATTGCAGATACATCATCGTGATGACCAGCCTACTATATACAGACTTTGGCAAATTTAGGGTCACACTCCCCAGAGAAAGTGAAATTAGCTATTGCTGTATCTTAAATTAGGAATTAAAAAATAGTCTCCTGTGATTCATCAATGGCAATTAAGCAAATCATTCTATCAGTGATAAAAAAAATCTTTTCCATTAGAAAAATATGATTTTATATACATTCAGAAAGTATAAAGTAGGCTCAGACTCTTCAGTTATTTTGAAATAATTTTCATGTAATTTATGTCAAATTTTCAAATTTAAATAATATTTTATTTCAAATTAGAGCATAAGAAAAACAGTACTGGATAAATCATTATAGAAATTTAAACAAATGTATGCCTGATAACACTCTGAGAGGCATTCACCCAGTCCCTTAGAGCTAAGGTTTCTACTCTATCCTGTGTGTGTGCTAAGTCACTTCAGTCATGTCTGACCCTTGTGACCTCCTGAACTGTAGCTTGCTGGGCTCCTCTGTCCATGGGATTCTCCAGGCAAGAATACTGGAGTGGATTGCCATTTCCTTCTCCAGGCTATCTTATGTAACTATTACTATATTAATTTTTTGAACAATAACTATATATAACATGTAAGCAAATGAGGGAAAGAGGGACATATTTTTACCAAGCATCCAGACCCTGCCTTCTCTGTGTGTAATTTTAGAAACACTCTGGGTGTTGTTCAGCCCATGGCCATGCTTTTCCTTCTTCCCCTTGGCAGGAAGGCATGCTTCAGTGCAACAGGACTTCCCATCTATGGTACTGTGGCTGTAGCTGTTGGCGCCATCCTGTACTAAGGATTCTTAGCAGCACCCCCAACCACTACCCACTAGATGCCAGTAACTACACTCCCTAAATCCAGTTGTGTCAATAAAAAGTATCTCCAGACATTGCCAAGTGTCCCCTAGGAGGTCAAAAAGTCTAACCAGTTGAGAACAACTCTACTGTAGTCAATCAGAATAATCTGCCACCCTATTTTTTACCACATCCATTCTCCCAACACACCAACTTTCATGGTATGCACAGAATTCTGAGTCTGTTGTTATTATCCCAATTCAATTAGCCACATCCAAGCAAATGAATTCTGTGAGAAGCAATGTTAAAAGGTAGATGTTGTTATGCTCCTTCAGATCTTGATTTATGTTAAAAGTTCTATTATAGAATTCACATTGTTTATATCACCACCACGTAGAACCCTTCTTTGGTATTCTTATACTTTCAGTTGTTATATTTGATTCAAAATATTTAGATATAAAGAAGGAAAAACTGATAAATTGAAGGGTTTCAGTTCAGTTCAGTCAATCAGTTGTGTCTGACCCTTTCCAACTCATGGACTGCAGCATGCCAGGCTTCCATGTTGGTCACCAGCTCCTGGAGCATGTTCAAACTCAAGTCCTTTGAGTCAGTGATGCCATCAAACCATCCTACCCTCTGTCATCCCCTTCTCCTCCTGCCTTCAATCTTTCCCAGCATCAGGGTCTTTTCCAATGAGTTAGTTCTTCGCATCAGTTGGCCAAAGTTTTGCAGTTTCAGCTTCAACATTAGTCCTTCCAATGAATATTTAGGAGTGATTTCCTTTAGGATGGACTGGTTGAATCTCCTTGCAGTCCAAGGGACTCTCAAGAGTCTTCTCCAATACCACAGTTCAGAAGCATCAGTTCTTCAGCACTCAGCTTTCTTTATAGTCCAAATTTCACATCCATACATGACTACTGGAAAAACCATAAGTTTAACTAGACAGGCTTTTGTTGGCAAAGGCCAACATGATGCCTCTGCTTTTTAATATGCTGTCTAGGTTAGTCATAGCTTTTTTTTCAAAGGAGCAACTGTCTTTTAATTTCATGGCTGCAGTCACCATCTTCAGTAATTTTGGAGCCCCCCAAAATAAAGTCTGACATTGTTTCCATTGTTTCCCCATTTATTTGCAATGAAGTGATAGAACCGGATGCCATGATCTTAGTTTTCTGAATGTTGAGCTTTAAGCCAACTTTTGCACTCTCCTCTTTCACTTTCATCAAGAGGCTCTTCAGTTCCTCTTCACTTTCTGCCATAAGGGTGTTGTCACCTGCATATCTGAGGTTATTGATATTTCTCCTGGCAATCTTGATTCCAGCTTGTGCTTCATCCAGCCTGGCATTTCACATGATGTACAACTCATATAAGTTAAATAAGCAGGGTGACAATATATAGCCTTGACGTACTCCTTTCCCAACATGGAACCAGTCTGTTGATCTGTGTCTGGTTCTAACTGTTGCCTCTTGACCTGCATACAGATTTCTTAGGAGGCTGGTAAGGTGGTCTGGTATTCCCATCACTTTAAGAATTTTTCACAGTTTGTTGTGATCCACACAAAGGCTTTGATGTAGTCAATAAAGCAGAAGTAAAATTAGCACACAAAACCCCATTCTCTGTAACCTGAACATACTGAGTGATAGATATACTTGTGTGTACATATATAACTGCACACACACACACACACACATACACACACTGCAATCATTATTGTCAAAGCCAACAAACCAAATGTTTTTGATCTATAAATGCCAGAAATGTTTCAAAGTGAGAAAATGAGTAGGGTGGTTCATATAGAAGAAAAAAAATATGATTTCTTTCCTGGAAAAACATTCCTCTATGTATGGCCCTTTACCAAAAGTTGAAGATAAGAGAAAAAATTACTGGAAAAAGGGTACACTGCAACTAGAAAGGCTAATCTTCAGACTTAAAATCGGTGGGTGTCTATTCGACCTCCACCAATGGGGATCCCCAGAAACCTTCATCCTGAGATCCACTTTGGACCTATAGCTATGGGAAACTCATTGCTTCCTACTTCCAATGGCCATGTAGTTTCCTATTGTGGAGTGATTGGCAATGGAATACACATTTTCTTCTTTGGAAACAGAACAGTAGCTGAAAGAGGAAAATCAAAACATTTGACAAAACAAGTGTTAGATTATGAAAGATTCATTCAAAAAGCATCATGAATAAGACCCCGGCATTCTGGTCTAGCTTCTTTGCCCAGCTATGTGGAGCATGAACCGCCAGTCCTAGGTGCTCCCGGAAATACTCTGTTCCCAAAGTCTCTTCAAGAAAATAATGCATTGAAACAACACCTACATCACCAAAAAAAAAAAAAAAAGAGAGAGAGAGAGAGAGTTAAGGCTAAATATATATTTAGGGAAATACATATTCTTAAATTTTAAAACTATGTTTAAATGTCTAAAGCATACCCTTGGTATTTTCAGTTTCAACCATCTGCTTTCATGTTAGTCTTGTCTTTATAATTCTAAGAACAATGAGACATTGTTTCTTTAACATTTTTTATAAATAAAAGACTCATTTTAATGATTTTCCCAAAGTAAAGGTACTTTAATCAAAATATATGTTGGTACTACTACACTTATAAACTGAAATCTGTGAGCAATTTAAATGCCCTTTCTCCACTTCAAATAATTATTTCCACTAGAAAACTCCTTTTGAAAGAGCAGCAAATCACCCCAACACAAAAGAATGCAGCATGTAATGCCTTTCAGCAGCAGAAACCCAGAAGCTTTGCTTTATAGCATTGGATGGTTTAACAATAGACTTCAACTGCAGCGGAAACACGGAACAGGTTTTGCAGACCCAGAAAGGTACTTTCAGGTAAGAGCTACAATTATCCATGAGCACAAGTGGCAACTGAGACAGCAGGAGAGAAAAGTTGCCAGAAGTAGAGAAAATACATAGGAAAGAATAATGGTATCTGAGACAAAGTTATAGAAGGAAAGCAAACATAACTGAGCATTTAAAAATGTACATCAAGTTTTAAAATGTAAAGATCAGGGTAGTGATGGTTAGAATTCAGCTTTAAATTCACCTTTCTATTAATCTTGAATTTGAAACAAGTCCTGATGTAACTCTGTTAAAATTTTTCAGTATGCCAAATGTTATAATTTTAAATAAGGACTTCAACATTAGAGATTTGTTTTGATGATTTTCCTAAAGGAAAGGAAGTTTAGCTCAAAGATGAACTGGTACCACTTCTATAAATATAAATCTGTGAGAAATTTTTAAATGTTCTTTCTTCAGTTATGAATGACCAGGGGGCAATCATAAGAATGACCCTGGCAGATGGGAATAGAACACCAGAGAGTCCAACAGCTGAGATTTTAAATTTATTGTCTAGTATGCCCAGAGGTCATGCTTCTCACTGGGCTACTGTCAGCCAATGAGGTGGAAGGTGAGGGGTGGATAGGCATATTAAGCAAATCAGAGTTTCGATGACTCAAGGCCTCCTTTGTCTAACAGTTAAGTATACTTGCCCTACTCTTCCCTCCCTGTCTCCAAAGTCAAACCAGCATCTTAGGCACACGAGTTTCCCAGCGTTTCACAGATCCCTCCCTATTTTCTATTACAAAAGCATCTCTCCTGATACACTTTTTCATTAATCCAATTTTGGTTTCTGACCTAACCTAACATGGAGCTAATATTAGTAAATCAATATATTCTTAGCTTCCTGGTTAGTTGGTCTGAAATCCTAGGTAAAAGCCAAGCACTGATGTGCTCTAAAAATTCTGGTTTTCAATGATAAAAAATTTTCTTAATGGCCAATGTACCCTCCCCAAAATGAAATGGAAGAGACAAAAGTAATCATAATATATTAAGTTAAAGGGGATTTTAAAAGGGCATAAAGATTAGTAAAATTATAATCTTAACTGTGTAAAACAATATGCATGAAATGAGTATAATGCATTATACTAGGTATTTTTGCTGTGTTTACTAATCTTTTCACTATATTCCATGTTTAATTTAATTGGATGTTAATTAGTTTAATTGAAAAACAGTTTAAGATTGTATTGGGAAGAAAGATAAAAATATATAAAAAACATATTAATATTAACCAAGTGAAGGGTAGGGTAAAATGAGATAAAAATAAAACAATTGGGGACTATCTCATAGATCTTTATATAACTACTTTCTCCAAGAAACAATGAGAACTAGACTATTGACTGACTCCTGGTGTATATCCTTGGTACCCTCTCACCATAGAATTATTTGTTGGTTGGAAATCCTCATTTTTCTGCTAGAGGAGGTATAGCCCTGACGTTTGTGTACCAGATTTCTTCAGGAAACTCCATCATCATTGTTATCATGTGAGTCACTCAGTTAAGCATCCGCAGATTCTTGTCCATTCTTACTGGTGATCTCTGTCCTCTGCCAGTGCATTTAGAGAACCTGACCACCCTTCTGGGTGCCTCTATGCCACTCTTCTATGCTCAAGCCTATAGATTCCTCTTTATACATAGATTATTCTTGAAAATATATTAAGCTTTAATAGCATCAACATGAATGAGATAAACTAGGAAAACCTAATTTTCTCAACTTTGCATTTCATTTTTCTTTTTGCTCTGGACTCCAATTTTCCAATGGAAGAAACATAATTTCTAATTACAGATGAATTTATCATATGCAGTTTAAAAGTTTCTTTCAGGTAAATAACCAGTCCTTGCAAGATTCGAAGTCCTCATCATGTTTACTTCACTGAGGGACCTGACCCATGAAGTTCTTATTTCCTGTTAAGAGTGGCTATAGGAAGAAATATTCATAATGTCATGGACTTAGGGAACTGGGTTGTCTTCTGTGTTTCATCTTCCTCTAAGGAAGTTCATCCAACATGTCTCTGTGGTTTAGCATCTATTCTCAGTTCCTTTTCTGTTAGAGTGTCCATGGATTATTTAACTCATGGTCTTTTCACTCTCCTTGATAGAAATAAAATATGGTGATTGGTTTCACAGAGGTTAGCCATCTCCCTCTCTAGGGGTGCCATTCCCTTCTCTATGGGATCTTCCCTACCCAAGGAATGAACCCATGTCTCCTGTGTCTCCTGCATTGCAAGCGGATTCTTTACCACTGAGCCACCAGGGAAGCCCAGATAGGCAAAAAGATAGATGAATGAGAAGCTAGCCCCTTTCCCTGGGGGTTTGCCTCTAAAAAAAAAACATCTAGGTCTTTCTTTAATCCCTTGATTTGCAATATACCTTCAGGAATTCCAAACGTCTACTTAAAAAAAGAAACAAGTTACCTAGTGCCTTTCTAAAACTACACTGTCATCTCAATAGGTTCTATAAGCTGTAGAGGAAAGGCTTTTAACTTCTCTGTGGTGGTTTAGTGTTTCCCTATGTGGTATACACATTTCT
The DNA here is from genome assembly GCF_027580195.1 of Bos mutus. Classification (NCBI taxonomy): domain Eukaryota; kingdom Metazoa; phylum Chordata; class Mammalia; order Artiodactyla; family Bovidae; genus Bos; species Bos mutus. The sequence goes on along the minus strand of NC_091622.1, from coordinate 55,928,997 downwards.
TTGCTCTGTGATCTACAAGGAGGTCACCTTCTCCTTTATAGGGCAACAAGCCACATAGCCTTGCTTTTATTGCAAAAGTGCTGCTGAGGGTGGGAGAGAATAGAACTACATTACTGAAATAGAAAATAAACTGGGAGTTATTCCAATAGCATTTGCTCACATTTGAGTGTCTTTTACCATTTTAACTTCTTTAGGAAGACAATATCTTCCATATACTCATTAAAAAAAATGTAACTAAGTAACCTGAAAGACTGTTACTGTAGCCCCATTTTAGAGATTTTAAAAGTGAGGCACAGAGCAGTGACATTATTCACATTAAATTTGTTAACAAGGAGGTGGTATGTCTAACATTCTAACCCAGCCTTATCTGTGTTCAGGGCCCTCAGTTCTTTGACTTCATGCATATTAACAACACATGCCTATCATGCCTTAGATTTCCTTTGTTTCTAATATATATAACCTAATCTTTGAGTTGAGAAGAGGGGGAGGGAGGAGGGAGAGCAATTCAAATGCCAGTGCTCCTAGAATCAACTCATTTCTCCAGCCGCATCTCTCAGAGACACACATGCAAATAATCCCAAGGCATTTGCTCAGTCCCCTGACAATGACTTTTTCTGGGATGACAGTTTTATTTACTCATTCTCATAACAGTGTAAATCCCTCAGCTCTCAAGGAGACCTGTATCTATGTTTTCTATAAAGGCTCTGTGAAGTTATTCAAGCCTTTGGCTTATACAAAGATTTGATTAAATCATCTGTATTAGAAACAGTAGTTACTGAGCACTGGTCAGTGTAGAAAGGCGAACATCCTCACTCTTCCATGCCTCCTTCTTCCTCAAATGGACAGAAACAGAAGACCACCAGTGGGGAGGGGGAGAGATGGAAAAGGTATTAATAAAAAAAGTGAAAATAACAGAACTAAGACACTAACAAAGTTAATTGGAGAGTATTCAACACTCTGGTTAAAGAGAGGTGAATATGTAAATCTGGTTTCATATGTCTATTTATAGAGATAATCTATGGCCTAATAGTAGGTCAGTGTAGTAGATTTTTGTATAGTCTGATCAGGCCCAGTAAGTACATCATTATCGTAAACACTCTTTTGTTTCCAAGTTTAAATAATATTTCTAACCAAGTTTGTTGCATATGCTATTCTAATCAGTTCACAGACCACATTTTCAATTCTTTTCTAAAAGTAGTTTATATCTATTAAGCAGAAGCCAGTGTTACATGGGGAGAGAAGATCTGGATTATACAGTAGAAATGAAACATAATGTTAGGATTGTCACATATCTGTAAGATAAAAGCCTGAACAGATATTTAACTAAATATATTTTTCAAACTTCTGTGTTACTCATTCAGCAGAGTAGGAAGTAGGCAGTTTGATTTCACCTTGAAATGACATTTTTTAAGAATTTTACTCTACTGAAAATGGAAAAAAAAATATTGCTTTCATTTTGTGCAATTTGAATTACCCTAAATCAGTAGTTTGAATCTCTTAACTTGTAACATAGTAAGAAATGACACTTAGCTGATTATTTCTGAAGAGCACAAGTGGGCCCATTTTGTCCAAAGGACTCGATGGTACCTATGCTGCTTCAGCCCAGGGATGGTTTGATTGCCACAGTGAGGCAAAATTCTGACTCTCGAGAACTTCTCATCTTAATACTAATATCTTTTCCCTTTCTGAAGCCCATTTCTTTACTGTAAAACCAAAAATAAGTTTTATTTAGCTTTGAGTCTTTGATGATTGTGTATTCATACAGATTTGCTTGACTTTCCCTTTATTTGATCATATTCTGATATTATTAATGTTTAGAAGAGTTCTTTGTTATAATTTGTGTTATATTTCTTGACTTATGCCAATAGAGGATACAATTTCATATTATTCATTTTCATGCTCCTAGGCTTTGATTCCATGCATGTTCTATATAAACATTTTTTAGGCTACATTGAGAATATGAAGGAAGATGTAGGGTCCTTGTTGGAGAGAGAACAATTTAATAGCAGAATCAGCATAAAAATGTCTGTCTTTGTAGTGGCTGGGGAGAAAAAAGACATAAATCTGTTTTAAACAGGATATCAGATAGCTTACATAATTTCCTGGGAAGCCAGGATTGGGGATTGTGGCACCGGGCACAGTGCCATGAATCACGCTGAAGTCAAGTGTTCAAGGGTAGATGCTACTGTCACCATGGGGGCCAAGCACTGACTGTGGCCAGAACCCTGTGAATGGTAGGCCCTATATTCTTCTTTCTTGAAGGTCTTCAACTCCTCCTCTAGATGGGTGTGCCATCACCATCATTGAAATGGTTCTTACACAGAGGTTTCATCTTCATTTTATTATCTTCGGTCAAAATTCACCATAGACCCATCTGATTGGTAAAACATACGCCACACTTCTTCACCTTAGCTGCAATAAAACCCAGAAAAACCACTATCTGACTTCCATGACAGGAATTTACAAAGAAAGGAACTTCCCTAAACAGTGGGAAAGTGTTCAGATATTTTGAGTGGCCAAGAGGAGTGACTGATATTCACTAGATGACACTAAAGCAAATTAAATACAATCACCCACTGAGTTCAATCAGTTCAGTTGCTCAGTCAGGTCCAACTCTTTGTGACCCCATGGATGCAGCATGCCAGTTTTCCCTGTCCCACACCAACTCCTGGAGCTTGCTCAAATTCATGTCCATCAAGTCAGTGGTGCCATCCAACCGTCTCATCCTCTGTCATCTCCTCCTCCTGTCTTTCCAATAACTCAGTTCTTCACATCAAGTGGCCAAAGTATTGGAGCTTCAACTTCAGTATCAGTCCTTCCAATGAATATTCAGGACTGATTTCCTTTAGGATGGATGGTTGGATCTCTTTGCAGTCCAATGGACTCTCAAGAGTCTTCTCCAACACCACAATTCAAATAATAAAAAATGAAATGCTGAATTATGTGGTTTAGATTATGTCCTCTAGGGTGTCCATCAGTAGGAGCAGCAAGACTCTTAAAAATAGTAATATTAGTTAAGCACTTATCATGTTAGGACTTCCCTGGTGGCTCAGTGATAAATAATCTGTCTGCCAATGCAGGACATGTGGGTTAGATCCCTGGATTAAGAAGATATGTCCCCTAGAGAAAGAAATGTCAACCCACTCAAGTATTCTTGCCTGGAAAATCCCATGAACAGAGGTGCCTGGTGGACTATAGTCCATGGGGTCACAAAGAATTGGACACGACTTAGTGACCAAACAACTTACTATGTTACAGGTGGTTTCTGGGAATTATTGTACTTAATCTTTATCATGAGCCTGAGAGATACTATTATCACCCTTGTTGTAGGTTAAATAATAGCTTCCTAAAGATGTCCATTTTAATTACTAAAACCCATGAATATGTTACCTCATATGTGAAAAAAGAACATTGTTAATGTGGTTAAACTAATGATCTTAAAATGACTCAGGAATGTGCATTAGATACTGAAGGATTCTGTGATTACATTGTGCTAATCATTAACGGTTTGAGCCTGCTCTTTTGTGAAGCAAGAAGGCAAGGTTTGTTGTTCACTCACTCAGTCATGTCCCACTCTCTGCAGCCCCATGGACTGCAGCACACCCGGCTTCCCTGTCCTTCACTATCACCCAGAGTTTGCCCAAACCCATGTCCAATAAGTTGGTGATGCCATCCAACCATATCGTCCTCTATCGTCCCCTTTTCCTCCTGCCTTCAATTTTTTTCAGCATCAGGGTCTTTTCCAATGATTTGGTTCTTTGCATCGGGTGACCAAAGTATTGAAGCTTCAGCTTCAGCATGAGTCCTTCCAATGAATATTCAGGACTGATTTCCTTTAGGATTGACTGCTTTGATCTTCTTGCTGTCCAAGGGACTCTCAAGAGGCATCTCCAGCACCGTAGTTTGAAGGCATCAATTCTTTGGCACTCAGCCTTTCTTATTATCCAACTCTCACAGCTGTACATGATTAATGGAAAAACCAAAGCTTCGACTGTATGAACCTTTGTTGGCAAAGTAATGTTTCTGCTTTTTAATATGCTGTCTAGGTTTGTCTTAGCTTTCCTTCCAAGGAGTAAGTATCTTTTAATTTTCTGTCTGCAGTTACCATCCTCAGTGATATTGGAGGCTTGGGAGATTTCAGTTTTTCTATAATAAGAGGCAGGGAACGCGGATGGACCTTTGTACCTTCAGGGCTTGGGGGAGTGGGGCAACAAGGTTCTGCTATGTTCATCTCCATTAAAATTATTTGACCACTGCTAATTTAAAAGAATGATCCTCAGCCCTGGATACATACTAAATTACCTTTGATGCTTTAAAGAAAAACAGATTTGGTCCTCAAATCAGACAAGTTAAATCAGAATATCTTTTATTAGGACATAGACACACATATATATTTTTTTCTCATTTAAATTTTTTATTATTTATTTTTTGACCCTCCCTTGAAGGATCTTTGCTTCCAGATTAGAGATCAAATCTGTGACCCCTGCATTGGGAGAGTAGAATCTTAACCACTGGACTGCCAGGGAAATCACCACACTTTAATTTATTCTTTTGGTAAACTAATTTATTTTAATTGGAGGAGAATTGCTTTATAATATTGTAGTGGTTTTTGCCATACATTGACATGAATCAGCCATGGGTGTACATGTGTCCCCAATCCTGAACACCCCTCCCACCTCCCTCCCCATCCCATCTCTCAGGGTCATCCCAGTGCACCAGCCCTGAGCACCCTGTCTCATACATCGAACCTGGACTGGTGATCTATTTCACATATGGTAATATACATGTTTCAATGCTATTCTCTAAAATCATCCCACCCTTGTCTTCTCCCACAGAGTCCAAAAGTCTATTCTTTACATGTGTGTCTCTTTTGCTGTCTCACATATAGGGTCATTACCATCTTTCTAAATTCCATATATATGCATTAATATACTGTATTGCTGTATTTACTTTATATTTTCAATGTATTGGTGTTTTTCTTTCTGAATTACTTCACTCTGTATAATAGGCTCCAGTTTCATCTACCTCATTAGAATTGATTCAAATGGATTCTTTTAAAGAGCTGAGTAATATTCCATTGTGTATATGTACCACAGCTTTCTTATCCATTCATCTGCTGATGGACATCTAGGTTGCCTCCATGTCCTGGCTATTGTAAATAGCACTGCAATGAAAATTGGGGTACACATGTCTCTTTCACTTCTGGTTTCTTCGGTGTGTATGCCCGGCAGTGGGATTGTTGGGTCATATGGCAGTTCTGGGAGAAGGCAATGTCACCCTACTCCAATACTCTTGCCTGGAAAATCCCATGGATGGAGGAGCCTGGAAGGCTGCAGTCCATGGGGTCGCTAAGGGTCGGACACAACTGAAGTGACTTAGTGGTAGCAGCATGGCAGTTCTATTTCCAGTTTTTTTAAGGAATCTCCACACTGTTCTCCATAGTGGTTGTACTAGTTTGCATTCCCATCAATAATGTAAGAGGGTTCCCTTTTCTCTGCACCCTCTCCAACATTTATTGTTTGTAGACTTTTTGATGGCAGCCATTCTGACATGGGTGAGATGGTACCTCATTGTGGTTTTGATTTGCATTTCTCTGATAATGAGTGATGTTGAGCATCTTTTCATGTGTTTGTTAGCCATCTGTATGTCTTCTTTGGAGAAACGTCTGTTTAGTTCTTTGGCCCATTTTTTGATCGGGTCATTTATTTTTCTGGAATTGAGCTGCATCAGCTGCTTGTATATTTTTGAGATTAATTCTTTGTCAGTGGCTTCATTTGCTATTATTTTCTCCTATTCTGAAGGCTGTCTTTTCACCTTGCTTATAGTTTCCTTCATTGTGCAAAAGCTTTTAAGTTTAATTAGGTCTCATTTGTTTTTGCTTTTATTTCCAATATTCTGGGAGGTGGGTCATAGAGGATCCTGCTGTGATTTATGTCAAAGAGTGTTTTACCTATGCTTTCCTCTAGGTTTTATAGTTTCTGGTCTTAAATTTAGATCTTTAATCCATTTTGAGCTTATTTTTGTGTATGGTGCTAGAAAGCATTCTAGTTTCATTCTTTTACAAGTAGTTGACCAGTTTTCCCAGCACACTTTGTTAAAGAGATTGTCTTTTCTCCATTGTATATTCTTGCTTCCTTTGTCAAAGATAAGGTGTCCATAGGTGCGCGGATTTATCTCTGGGCTTTCTATTTTGTTCCATTGATCTATTTTTCTGTCTTTGTGCTAGTACCATACTGTCTTGATGACTGTAGCTTCGTAGTAGATCCTGAAGTCAGGCAGGTTGATTCCTCCAGTTCCATTCTTCTTTCTCAAGATAGCTTTGGCTATTCGAGGTTTTTTGTATTTCCATACAAATTGTGAAATTATTTGTTCTAGTTCTCTGAAAAATACCATTGGTAGCCTGATAAGGATTGCATTGAATCTATAGATTGCTTTGGGTAGTGTATTCATTTTTACTATTTTGATTCTTCTGATTCATTAACATATTTCTTCATCTGTTTGAGACATATATATCCTTTAGAAAATCCTTAGGCAATTTTAATGTCAAGCAGAGTTGAGAATCACTGGTTTGGGTAATGTCATTATTATAATGGCTTTGCTGTATGCATGCCTCATGTGCATTTGACCATCTTTAACAAATAAAGTTAACAAATTGGATCTGATCTTACCAAGTCATTTTAAAATGATACTCAATAATTTGAAGGAGAAAAAGGAAGAAAATTATAAAGGCCTAGATGACAGCTGCCATCCTAAAAGCTCTCATCAATTATACTGATTTTTTTACATGAACAACATTCATGTATAGTGAATTCTAATGTTTTCAATATTTTCCTAAATATAAGAATTTCTTTCTTCTTTTAATATTAAGACCTTGACTATGAATTTTTATCTAAGTAAATTCTATATATAGAAGTCACATTTATTATTAGGTCTATTTGTCTATAAGGCTTACTAGTTATGCGGTTCAAATCTTTTATATAATCATTGATTTTTAAAAATCTGCTGGATTTATTAATTGCTGATTTCCAGGAGAAATATCAACAACCTCAGATATACAGATGATACCACTCTACTGGCAGAAAGTGAAGAGGAACTAAATAGCCTCTTGATGAGGGTGAAAAAGAGTGAAAAGCCTGGCTTAAAACTCAACATTCAAAAAACTAAAAGTATGGCATCGTCCCATCACTTCATGGCAAATAGAAGGGGAAAAAGTGGAGACAGTAATAGATTTTATATTCTTGGGCTCTGAAATCACTGCAGATGATGACTGCATCCATGAAATTAAAAGATGCTTGCTCCTTGGAAGAAAAGCTATGACAAACCTAGACAGTGTATTAAAAATCAGAGACATCACTTTGCTGACAAAGATCCGTACAGTCAAAGCTATGGGTTTTTCCAGTACTCATGTACAGATATGAGAGTTGGACCATGAAGAAGACTGAGTGCTGAAGAATTGGTGGTTTTGAATTGTGGTGCTAGAGAAGACTCTTGAGAGTCCCTTGGATAGCAAGAAGATCAAACCTGTCAATCCTAAAGGAAATCAACCCTGAATAGTCATTGGAAGGACTGGTGCTGAAACTGAAGCTTAATACTTTGGCCACTTGATGTGAAGAGCCAACTCATTGGAAATGACCCTGATGCTGGGAAAGATTGAAGGCAGGAGGAGAAGGGGGTGACAGAAGATGAAATGGTTGGAGGACATCAACAACTCAATGGACATGAATTTGGGAAAATTCCAGGAGTTGTTGATGGACAGGGAAGCCTGGCATGCTACAGTCCATGGGGTCACAAAGAGTGGAACACAACTTAGTGACTGAGCAAGAACAACAAGGACAGTCTGTTAAAATCACCTTTTATAATAGTGAATTGTCACTTTTTATTTACACATTTTGAAGCTATATTATAATATAAGTGCAAATTAACAATTACCTTATCATCTTGGTAAGCAGGACTTTATAGCTTTATGTAGTTGACGCTGTGTTTTTACCAATGCTTTTGTGCCTAGAGTTTATTTTTGAATAATACTAGCATAGCAGTTTGGTATGCAAGTACTTCTCTAAGTGGTGCTTTCTTTTCATTTTTAAACAGATTTATTCATGCATTGGAGAAGGAAATGGCAACCCACTCCAGTGTTCTTGCCTGGAGAATCCCAGGGATGGGGGAGCCTGGTGGGCTGCCGTCTGTGGGGTTGCACAGAGTCAGACACGACTTAAGTGACTTAGCAGTAGCAGCATAGCAGTATCAGCTTTCTTTTGGTTATTGTTTTCTTGGTATAATTTTCTGCTCTTTTGAGTTTCCACCTATCTAAGACTTCATGGTTTATGTTTATCTCATTTAAACCAATTCCTGGAATAATTTTCAAACCTAACAATAATTGCATTATAATTGAATTTTTCTATGGGTTTCCTATTTGTAGCGTATTTTCTATCATTTTTCCTCTTCCCCTCATATTTCTTGTTCAGATTATTTTCTCTTTTTTGTGTTTAAATTTTCTTGGCATTTCCCTCTTTCACAAGCCCATTGTACCCATGGGAACAACCATGTCAATCTGATGTGATCATCATAGCCAGTCACAGTTGACTGACTATGACCCAGTATAAGCCAGTAACAGCAGAGACTGAGAATTGTCATAGGTGAATCATATGAACAGGTGTTCTGCAGGGTAAGCCCCATGAAGTACTGGTACTAATGCCACAGTTCCATAGATCCTGCCTTCTCTCAGATTTATTTTTTAGCTCCTTTCTAGAATTCAGAAGAAGCTCTTGTACTGTCTAACTAATTTCATTTTAATTTAAACTGGCTAAAGTCAATATCTTCTACTTAAAAAAAAATGTGAGCTTAGTACAGTAAGCATACTTTTTGATTTTAACTCACTAGTACAGTCTGTATGGAAACTAGCCATTAAATTCCAAAGTTAAAAGTACTTGAGATAAAAAATGTTGGCCTCTGACAGGTGAGTTCTATAATGGGTGAATAAACAAATACAAAGAAGCCTACTAAGTATAGTAGAAGAAATAAGATGAGGTGATAAAACTTTGCATCTTTGATTTTTTTGAGTTCCTGGATATTTCTGGAATACTTTACATTTTTTCTCTTATCTCTAATTGGTAAGTGCTATGTTAATTTAAATTAGTTTCCTTTTAAGGACAGTTGACATATCTTGAGGAGAATGAGGTAAAAATAAAATGCTTTTCTATGTTATATTTCTCTTTTATCTTTATAATACCCATTCTGGAGTTATTCCTATTCACAGCTGACGACAGTGTGACTCAATGGTATTAAACCATTTGCCCTAGTTATCTTGTTATTAAGTGTCTGATTCAGAATTTAAATTCTGGTTCTGATTCTGAAGATTTTTCCATGATTCTAGGACACCTCATGAAAATAATTTGCTGTCAGTGTCAAAGCAAGGGCCTTATAAAGTTAAACTCTCCAGTCCATTTCTTGTCAAAACTCTTTTAAACTAAAATCAGAGTTTTTTATGACTTTTATGAATTGCTCTGGATTAGAAGTCCCTCACTCCAGTGTTCTTGCCTGGAGAATCCCAGGGATGAGGGGCCTGGTGGGTTGCTGTCTCTGGGGTCACACAGAGTTGGACACGACTGAAGCGACTTAGCAGCAGCAGCAGCAGAAGTCCCTCAGTGTTCTGATCCACAGTAAAATTTCAGTCCTCTATAACTACACTTTAGTTATTTTCCAATTATTCCCTACTCTTGATTGTCTGTCCACGTGAGAGAACTTCCTTTGGAGTAAGGAGCCGTGGCTATGCGGGCACAGGAAGGCCTAGAGGAGCTATCCCACATTGAAGGTCAGGAAGGGCGGCGGTGAGGAGATACCGCTCGTCCAAGGTAAGGAGCAATGACTGCGCTTTGCTGGAGCAACGGTGAAGAGATACCCCACACCCAAGGTAAGAGAAACCCAAGTAAGACACTGGGTGTTGAAAGAGGGCATCAGAGGGCAAACACACTGAAACCATACTCACAGAAAACTAGTCAATCTAATCACACTAGGACCACAGCCTTGTCTAACTCAATGTAACTAAGCCATGCACTGTGGGGCCACCCAAGACGGGCGGGTCATGGTGGAGAGATTTGACAGAATGTGGTCCACTGGAGAAGGGAATGGCAAAACACTTCAGTATTCTTGCCTTGAGAACCCCATGAACAGTATGAAAAAGCAAAATGATAGGATACTGAAAGAGGAACTCCCCAGGTCTGTAGGTACCCAATATGCTACTAGAGATCAGTGGAGAAATAACTCCAGAAAGAATGAAGGGATGGAGCCAAAGCAAAAACAATACACAGCTGTGGATGTGACTGGTGATAGAAGCAAGGTCTGATGCTGTAAAGAACAATATTGCATAGGAACCTGGAATGTCAGGTCCATGAATCAAGGCAAATTGGAAGTGGTCAAACAAGAGATGGCAAGAGTGAATGTCAGCATTCTAGGAATCAGCAAACTGAAATGGACTGGAATGGGTGAATTTAACTCAGATGACCATTATATCTACTACTGTGGGAAGGAATCCCTCAGAAGAAATGGAGTGGCTATCATGGTCAACAAGAGTCTGAAATGCAGTACTTGGATGCAATCTCAAAAACGACAGAATGATCTCTGTTCCTTTCCAAGGCAAATCATTGAATACCAGTGTAATCCAAGTCTATGCCCCAACCAGTAATGCTGAAGAAGCTGAAGCTGAATGGTTCCATGAAGATCTACAAGACCTTTTAGAACTAACACCCAAAAAGGATGCCCTTTTCATTATAGGGGACTGGAATGCAAAAGTAGGAAGTCAAGAAACACCTGGAGTAACAGGCAAATTTGGCCTTGGAATACAGAAAGAAGCAGGGCAAAGACTAGTAGAGTTTTGCCAAGAAAATGCACTGGTCATAACAAACACCCTCTTCCAACAACACAAGAGAAGACTCTATACATGGATATCACCAATCTGGTCAACACCTAAATGAGACTGATTGTATTCTTTGCAGCCAAAGATGGAGAAGCTCTATATAGTCAGCAAAAGCAAGACCAGGAGCTGACTGTGGCTCAGACCATGAACTCCTTATTGCCAAATTCAGATTTAAATTGAAGAAAGTAGGGAAAACCACTAGACCATTCAGGTATGACCTAAATCAAATCCCTTATGATTATACAATGGAAGTGAGAAATAGATTTAAGGGCCTAGATCTGATAGATAGAGTGCCTGATGAACTATGGAATGAGGTTCATGACATTGTAGAGGAGACAGGGATCAAGACCATCCCCATGGAAAAGAAATGCAAAAAAGCAAAATGGCTGTCTTGGGAGGCCTTACAAATAGCTGTGAAAAGAAGAGAAGTGAAAAGCAAAGGAGAAAAGGAAAGATATAAGCATCTGAATGCAGAGTTCCAAAGAATAGCAAGAAGAGATAAGAAAGCCTTCTTCAGTGATCAATGCAAAGAAATAGAGGAAAACAACAGAATGGGAAAGACTAGAGATCTCTTCAAGAAAATTAGAGATACCAAAGGAACATTTCATGCAAAGATGGGCTCGATAAAGGACAGAAATGATATGGACCTAACAGAAGCAGAAGATATTAAGAAGAGATGGCAAGAATACACAGAAGAACTATACAAAAAAGATCTTCACGACCCAGATAATCACGATGGTGTGATCACTGACCTAGAGCCAGACATCCTGGAATGTGAAGTCAAGTGGGCCTTAGGAAGCATCACTATGAACAAAGCTAGTGGAGGTGATGGAATTCCAGTGGAGCTATTCCAAGTCCTGAAAGATGATGCTGTGAAAGTGCTGCACTTAATATGCCAGCAAATTTGGAAAACTCAGCAGTGGCCACAGGACTGGAAAATGTCAGTTTTCATTCCAATCCCAAAGAAAGGCAATGCCAAAGAATGCTCAAACTACTACACAATTGCACTCATCTCACACACTAGTAAAGTAATGCTCAAAATTCTCCAAGCCAGGCTTCAGCAGTATGTGAACCATGAACTTCCTGATGTTCAAGCTGGTTTTAGAAAAGTCAGAGGAACCAGAGATCAAATTGCCAACATCTGCTGGATCATAGAAAATGCAAGAGAGTTCCAGAAAAACATCTATTTCTGCTTTATTGACTATGCCAAAGTCTTTGACTGTGTGGATCACAATAAACTGTGGGAAATTCTGAAAGAGATGTGAATACCAGAACACCTGACCTGCCTCTTGAGATATTTGTATTCAGGTCAGGAAGCAACAGTTAGAACTGGACATGGAACAACAGACTGGTTCCAAATAGGAAAAGGAGTTCATCAAGGCTGTATATTGTCACTCTGTTTATTTAACTTATATGCAGACTACATCATGAGAAATGCTGGACTGGAAGAAACACAAGCTGGAATCAAGATTGCCGGGAGAAATATCAATTACCTCAGATATGCAGATGACACCACCCTTATGGCAGAAAATGAAGAGGAACTCAAAAGCCTCTTGATGAAAGTGAAAGTGGAGAGTGAAAAAGTTGGCTTAAAGCTCAACATTCAGAAAACAAAGATCATGGCATCTGGTCCCACCACTTCATGGGAAATAGATGGGGAAACAGTGGAAACAGTGTCAGACTTTATTTTTCTGGGCTCCAAAATCACTAAAGATGGTGACTGCAGCCATGAAATTAAAAGATGCTTACTCCTTGGAAGGAAAGTTATGACCAACCTAGATAGCATATTCAAAAGCAGAGACATTACTTTGCCAACAAAGGTTCATCTAGTCAAGGCTACGGTTTTTCCAGTGGTCATGTATGGATGTGAGAGTTGGACTGTGAAGAAGGCTGAGCGCCGAAGAGTTGATGCTTTTGAACTGTGGTGTTGGAGAAGACTCTGGAGAGTCCCTTGGACTGCAAGGAGATCCAACCAGTCCATTCTGAAGGAGATCAGCCCTGGGATTTCGTTGGAAGGAATGATGCTAAAGCTGAAACTCCAGTACTTTGGCCACCTCATGCGAAGGGTTGACTCATTGGAAAAGACTCTGATGCTGGGAGAGATTGGGGGCAGGAGGAGAAGGGGATGACAGAGGATGAGATGGCTGGATGGCATCACTGACTAGATGGACGTGAGTCTGAGTGAACTCCGGGAGTTGGTGATGGACAGGGAGGCCTGGCGTGCTGCGATTCATGGGGTCCCAAAGAGTGGGACATGACTGAGCGACTGATCTGATCTAATCTGATCTGATCTGACTAAAAAAAAGATCCACAACATGAGAGCTGTAAATTCCATTTTATTTGAGGCTTACTTAGGAGCATACTTCCCTGGTAACATAGCCTGAAGACAGCCTCTCAGATAGCTCCATGGAACTATTCTGAAAAGGTAGGATCACTAATTGAAAGACTACTGAAACAGACACATAAATAAAAGGGGGATAAAAAATGAATTCATATGTGGTAGACAAGGTACATAACTGGCAAATGGATAGGGTAGTGGAGAGGGGATGGCAGGTGATAGGATTGAAGAATTATTAACATATTGGTGATCCTGTAAATCAGTGAAATCATGAGAATGGCTGAAATTACCTGAGAATATAGTATTGAGAGTGTAGAGAAGGTGGCCAAAGAAGTAAACGTAATATCAACACTTAAAAGATGAAGAGCCCATGCAGGAGAATAGATTACTTGGTTCATGAGTGTAAAGAAAATATGATAACCAGCTGAGCATTTTAAGAATGGAGTACAAAACTGGTAAAAAGATAAAATAATTTAAAGGCTAAAAATTAGCCACTGGATTTAGCCATTAGATCACTAGAAACCTTAACAAAAGTAACTAAATAGAGGGCTCTTATATAAACCTGATTGCACTGAGTTGACAGGTAAATGGGAAATATGAATTTTGTTCATAGATTACTCTTCTGAAATGTGGAGATAAAGAAAATAATCAAAATATGGTGGTAGAAAAATTAATCAAATTGAAAGAAGTTGTAAATAGAAAGAAAAGGAGGAAAGGAAAAAATATATCACTGATTAGCAATGTACTAGCTAGACATAGGAGGCCATGAGATCATAGTCAAGCTTGTAGGGAAAGCCCTGTATAAGAGGAGGGATTACCCATCTGGTAGATTGGACAGAATGACATAAGCATAGGGTATTAGATTGCTAAGGGTGCCATGCCAAAGTGCTACATACTGTGTGGCTTAAACAACTGAAATTTATTTCCTCACAATTCTGGAAGCTAGAAGTCTGAGATCAAGGTGCAGACAGGGTCAGTTTCTTCTTCTTCTTCTTTTTTTTTTGCTAGGATCAATGGTTTTATTTTTTTTTATTTAAATTTATTTATTTTAATTGGAGGCTAATTACAGTATTGTGTTGGTTTTGCCATACATCAACATGAATCCGCCATGGGTGTACACGTGTTCCCAAACCTCTCTCCTTGGCTTATGAAATACCATTTTCTCCCAATATCCTCACATGGTCTTCCCTCTGTACACATATATTTCCAAATTTCTTCTCCTTATAAGATGTTAGAAATGATCTCATTTTAGCTAAATTACTTCCTAAGACCCTATCTCCAAGCACAGTCACATTCTGTGGTATTAATACTAAGGATTAGGAATTCATCACATGAACTTTCGGGGGACACAATTCAGCCTACAATACATGCTGCTGCTGCTGCTGCTAAGTCGATTCAGTCGTGTCCGACTCCGTGTGACCCCATAGATGGCAGCCCACTGGCTGCCCACTAAGCAATGTATCTTGCATAGACCTTTAATCATACATGTCATCAGAAGAATAGATTTTTGTTTTTGTTTTGAAAATGACTCTGAACATTTATTTCCATTGCAGTTTCTGTGGCTGAAAAAAGTAAACTTTACGAGTATTATCCTTTTAAGATCATTTAAATTTTAGTTGAGTGCAGAGGGCTTTTATAACAAATGTGGAGAAATTTTGGAGGGCTGTGATTTTTCCCAGTATTAAACATGCATGCTTTAATCTTGCAGTTTATTTTCTCATTGTGTATGTATATATAGCTTTTCTCTGCAGCACGATTTCTGTTTTGATAATGTCCTTTAAGGCACAGCTAGTTATCAGTAACTGAATGTATCTTAATCATTATGGCTGTTTCTGTTTTTCCTTAACAAAGGTTATACATATGTTAGCATATAGTTTCTTTGCACCCACTATTTATGTCTGAATCATTTGTCACAGGAGAGTGTGTGCTGATGAGATTCTAAGTTTGTGTGTTTTTAAGTTTTTTTGAGCGAAGGAAGGAAAAGCTGTATGCATTTCATTGCTGACTGCAGGTTTCTTTCAGATAATGTTCATTGGTCTGTGTGTATACAATATGAAGAATGATCTGAAGTAATTGTGCTGTATTTATGTTTATCCACCAGTCTTTGATTAAATTAAATAAAAAGGAAAACCATAAAAAAAAAAAAAAAATCCCCGTCCCTGAGATTCTCCAGGCAAGAACACTGGAGTGGGTTGCCATTTCCTTCTCCAATGCATGAAAGTGAAAAGTGAAAGTGAAGTCACTCAGTCGTGTCCGACTCTTAGCGACCCCATGGACTGCGGCCCACCAGGCTCCTCCGTCCATGGGATTTTCCAGGCAAGAGTGCTGGAGTGGGGTGCCATTGCCTTCTCCGCTACAATATATGGGTGCATATATTTAATAATTAAAGGAGAAAAAAGTCAGAATATCTAGCCAAGCTTTTAACACACATTTTATTACATATGCTTCTAAAGTATAGGTTTATTGATAAGAATCATATAAGCAGAACTCTGGAAAGTGGCTTATTAGTCAGTTTGGACGGCTTTAACAAAGTACATTGACTGGTATTTATTTCTCACAGTTCTGGAGGCTGGAGTCCAAAATCAGAATGCCAGCATGGTCAGGGTGGGTTCTGGTGAGACTTATGTTCCTGATTTAAATCTTCTTCTTGTGTCCACACATGGCAGAGCATGCAAGATATTCTCTGTCTCTTGCTCTTTAACTAAAGGCACTAGTACCATTAATGAGAACTCCACCCCATAACCTAATTCCTTTCGAAAGAGCTCATCTCTATGTATCATCACCTTGGAAATTAGGATTTTAGGATATAGATTTGGCGGTTGGGGAGACATAAGCATTCAGTCCAGAATACAGGTACTACAAAAGAATATTCAATATGAAGTGTTAGCATTTATAGGACTGCTGAAACCTCTGTCCTATTTTAAACCATATTTTCAGATCTACTTTCTGACATGGAGATCAGTTGTCATTGAGGTGGTGTTTCATGGAACATGGTGTTGAATCACTGACAAATTACTTTTCAGTTGTAAGGTGAAATGCTGAAATATTCTGCTGTATTTGAAGAACTGTCTCTTCCACTTACATCATCTTAAGAAAAAACTAACAGCCATCATCATAAATTAAAAGAATGAAAAACCATCAGTTAAGAAAAAGAATGTATATTTGATCCTCTATATGTCTCTAGGGATTGGGAAATTTAATATAATAAAAAGGAAGATAATTTTAAAGGAGTGGTAATACATAATTGTATCAAGAATAAGTCTATGCACACAATTGTGGAGGGCAGTGTTTTACAAAAAAGATTGAGTTGGTCAATAAATAAATTTTACAGTATTTGCTTTTTTCTACTATTATTTATATTAAATGTTTCAAATGAAATCTTTCTTTGTTGTCACAGACCTCTAAAAATTGTGTAAACTTGGTTCTAAAATTCATTTTATTTAAGTCATTTAAGCCACTAACTTAAGCTCTGCTAAGAAATTCCTAAAGAAATCCTGTGCACTGTAAATACTTGGGGTAGAATAAGCAATTAAAATTTTTTAGTATTCAAAGCAAAATTGAAACCATTTATAATAATTACAAGGTACAAAACTCTTTTTTGTCTTTTAAAATCAACTATATATTTCTTGATTGATGTATATTTCTTAAATCCACTACAACTTTTACTCCACAAAGACGGAGATTTTATCTATTTATTTTACTACTAATTCTGATTGCTAGAACACTTCTTGGCACCCAATAATCATTCAGTTCGGTTCAGTTCGGTCGCTCAGTCATGTCCTACTCTTTGCAACCCCATGAATCGCAGCACGCCAGGCCTCCCTGTCCATCACCAACTCCCGGAGTTCACTCAGACTCACGTCCATCGAGCCAGTGATGCCATCCAGCCATCTCATCCTCTGTCATCTCCTTCTCCTCCTGCCCCCAATCCCTTCAAGCATCAGAGTCTTTTCCAATGAGTCAACTCTTCTCATGAGGTGGCCAAAGTACTGGAGTTTCAGCTTTAGCATCATTCCTTCCAACGAAATCCCAGGGCTGATCTCCTTCAGAATGGACTGGTTGGATCTCCTTGCAGTCCAAGGGACTCTCAAGAGTCTTCTCCAATACCACAGTTCAAAAGCATCAACTCTTCAGCACTCAGCTTTCTTTATAGTCCAAATTTCACATCCATACATGACCACTGGAAAAACAATAGCCTTGACTAGACGGACCTTTGTTGGCAAAGTAATGTCTCTGCTTTTCAATATGCTAACTAGGTCATAACTTTTCTTCCAAGGAGTAAGTGTCTTTTAATTTCATGGCTGCAGTCACCATCTGCAGTGATTTTGGAACCCCAAAAATAAAGTCTGTCACTGTTTCCACTGTTTCCCCATCTATTTCTCATGAAGTGATGGGACCAGATGCCACGATCTTCGTTTTCTGAATGTTGAGTTTTAAGCCAACTTTTTCACTCTCCTCTTTCACCTTCATCAAGAGGCTTTTTAGTTCCTCTTTATTTTCTACCATTAGGGTGATGTCATCTGCATATCTGAGGTTATTGATATTTCTCCTGGCAATCTTGATTCCAGCTTGTGCTTCCAGTCCAGCATTTCTCATGATGTACACTGCATAGAAGTTAAATAAGCAGGGTGACAATATACGGTCTTGACATACTCCTTTTCCTATTTGGACTAGTCTGTTGTTCCATGTCTAGTTCTTACTGTTGCTTCCTGACCTGCATACAGATTTCTCAAGAGGCAGGTCAGGTGGTCTTGTATTCCCATCTCTTTCAGAATTTTCCACAGATGATTGTGATCCACACAGTCAAAGGCTTTGGCATAGTCAATAAAGCAGAAATAGATGTTTTTCTGGAACTCTCTTGCTTTTTCCATAATGAGCGGATGTTGGCAATTTGGTCTCTGGTTCCTCTGCCTTTTCAAAACTTAGCTTGAACAACTGGAAGTTCACAGTTCTCATATTGCTGAAGCCTGGCTTGGAGAATTTTGAGCATTACTTTACTAGCGTGTGAGATGAGTGCAATTGTGCAGTTGTTTGAGCATTCTTTGGCATTGCCTTTCTTTGGGATTGGAATGAAAACTGACCTTTTCCAGTCCTGTGGCCACTGCTGAGTTTTCCAAATTTGCTGGCATATTGAATGCAGCACTTTCACAGCATCATCTTTTAGGATTTGAAATAGCTCCACTGGAATTCCATCACCTCCACTAGCTTTGTTCATAGTGATGCTTTCTAAGGTGCACTTGTCTTCACATTCCAGGATGTCTGGCTCTAGGTCAGTGATCACACCATCGTGATTATCTGGGTCATGAAGATCTTTTTTGTACATTTCTTCTGTGTATTCTTGCCACCTCTTCTTAATATCTTCTGCTTCTGTTAGTTCCATACCACTTCTGTCCCTTGTTGAGTGCATCTTTGCATGAAATGTTCCCTTGGTATCCCTAATTTTCTTGAAGAGATCTCTAGTCTTTCCCATTCTGTTTTTTCCCTCTATTTCTTTGCATTGATCACTGAGGACGGCTTTCTTATCTCTCCTTGCTATTCTTTGGAACTCTGCATTCAGATGTTTATATCTTTCCTTTTCTCCTTTGCTTTTTGCTTCTCTTCTTTTCACAGCTATTTGTAAGGCCTCCCCAGACAGCCGTTTTGCTTTTTTTGTATTTCTTTTCCATGGGGATGGTCTTGATCCCTGTCTCCTCTACAGTGTCACGAACCTCAGTCCACAGTTCATCAAGCACTCTATCTATCAGATCTAGGCCCTTAAGTCTATTTCTCACTTCCACTGTATATCATAAGGGATTTGATTTAGGTCATACCTGAATGGTCTAGTGGTTTTCCTTACTTTCTTCAATTTAAGTCTGAATTTGACAATAAGGAGTTCATGATCTGAGCCACCGTCAGCTCCTGGTCTTGTTTTTGTTGACTGTATAGAGCTTGTCTATCTTTGGCTGCAAAGAATACAATCAATCTGATTTCGGTGTTGACCATCTGGTGATGTCCATGTGTAGAGTCTTCTCTTGTGTTGTTGGAAGAAGGTGTTTGCTATGACCAGTGCATTTTCTTGGGAAAACTCTATTAGTCTTTGCCCTGCTTCATTCCGTATTCCAAGGCCAAATTTGCCTGTTACTCCAGGTGTTCTTGACCTCCTACTTTTGCATTCCAGTCCCCTATAATGAAAAGGACATCTTTTTTGGGTGTTAGTTATAAAAGGTCTTGTAGGTCTTCATAGAACCATTCAACTTCAGCTTCTTCAGCGTTACTCGTTGGGGCATAGACTTGGATTTACTTTGGCATAGATATTGAATGGTTTGCCTTGGAAACAAACAGAGATCATTCTGTCATTTTTGAGATTGCATCCAAGTACTGCATTTCAAACTGTTTTGTTGACCGTGATGGCTACTCCATTTCTTCTAAGGGATTCCTGCAATTTAGAATATCTATTCCAAATTGAACTAATTAATAGCTTATGAGGGAAAAGTACTTCTATGTAACTATATACTGTACCTTGAAGTATTTGTTGTT
The DNA here is from genome assembly GCF_027580195.1 of Bos mutus. Classification (NCBI taxonomy): domain Eukaryota; kingdom Metazoa; phylum Chordata; class Mammalia; order Artiodactyla; family Bovidae; genus Bos; species Bos mutus. The sequence goes on along the minus strand of NC_091622.1, from coordinate 55,909,234 downwards.
GTTTTTCAGTCACTCTGTCATATCCACCTCTTTGCAACTTCATGAATTTCAGCATGCCAGGCTTCCCTGTCTTTCACTATCTCCCAGAGTTTGCTCAGACTCATGTCCATTGAGTTGATGATGCCATCCAACCATCTATCTCATCCTCTGTCCTCTGCCCCCTTCTCCTCCTGCCTTCCATCTTTCCCAGCATCATGGTATTTTTCAATGAATTGGCACTTCACGTCAGGTGCCCAAAGTACTGGAGCTTCAGAATTACTTTACTATTATACAATTTTACATGTAAAGAAAGTGAAAAACAGGTGCAGTAAAAGGAAAATTGCCCTTAATTACACAATTTTAAAGTGATAGACCCTTTATTCTAACAAAGGCTATCTGATTCCAGAGATCATGTGTGAACTACCACATTACTGAATATAATCTGGCAACACAATTGGCACAAGAAGTGGGCTAAGCATATGTCACCATAAATGTCTATTAAGACATCCTTTATCTCTCAAGAAACTGAGAATCTAAACCTCAGACTCATGTAATACTTCATGTTAATCTGTAATGACCTTGAGTGTGACTTGCTCAGTTGTGTCCAACTCTTTGCAATGCCATGGACTGTATGTAGCCCATCAGGCTCCTCTGTCCTTGGGGATTCTCTAGGCAAGAATACTGGAGTGGGTTGCCATGCCCACCTCCTGTGTATCTTTCCAACCCAGGGATCGAAACCAGGTCTCCTACATTGCCAGTAAATTCTTTACCCTCTGAGCCACAAGGGAAGCCCCTGTAATGACCATAGCAATCTCTAATAATTGTGCATTTCAGATAGTGATGGATTAATATCCTCATTTTACAAATGAAGTAACTGGGTCTCAGAATGATCATTTGATCAACAACGGCCAAATGATTGATGCAGAGTAGAATTAGAGTAGGAGACTCAGGACCACTCAGGACAGTTCTCTTTCCAGTTCACCCCACTAGTGGGTCAAAATCCCACTAGTTCCCTGTGCTGGGAACCACTCATACACTTTGACCTGAGTTTCTTTCCAGATGGCAGTTAGTTTGTTTTTCTTTTGATAAGTGCTTCTGTAGTTTATTTATAAAATTAGGAAAAATTGCAAATATATGTAAGAATAAAGACTTTACACATTAACAATTGAGGAAATTTTCATTTCTATGGTTGCTTGATATAGATTTATATGCATTCAATCAGAAAGCCTGTCTGAAAAACACGAAGTTTTATTTTTAGATAAAGGTATGAAGAAGTAAATGCCATAATATTAATATTTGTCTCATGCACTCATTTTTCCAAGCTGAAATATTAGTTTTATGTCATATAGAACAGACTATATTCACCAGGTCAGTCTGTAAATAGTGAAAATGAAACCCATAACACACTGTAGGCATTGTAAAGATGGCATAAGTGTAGCCCCAGTTGAATGACTGTAAGGTGAAGGAGAAAGTATAGGGTGAAAGAAGGAAGGAATAAATTCATGGTAGGTAGTACACAGTGCTTGTCTCAAATATTGGAACACTGATGTGTTAATATTTTCTAACTGAGCCCTAAAAGAGAAAGGTCCACAGGAAGAACATGCAGAACTCCTTTCACTGAATAGCAGTCAAATTGTGGGTCAGAAGTAGTGCTCATTTGCCTTGGTGAGGTGGTGCTAGTGTTAAAGAACCTACCTGCCAATGTAGGAGACATAAGAGACTTGAGTTCCATCCCTGGATCAGGAAGATCCCCTGGAGAAGGGCATGGCAATCCACTCCAGTATTCTTGCCTGGAGAATCTCATGGACAGAGGAGCCTGGCGGGCTACAGTCCATAGGGTCACAAAGAGTCGGGCACAAATGAAGCAACTTGGCATATATATATATATATATATATATATATATATATATATATATATTCATTCTAAGCCATTGCCCAGTATCTCCATTTTCTTTGAGAGTCTCAAAGAATAAGTCATGACTGAAGTAACTTAGCACACATGCATGTGCACACGACTAAATATAAATTTAAAAGAGGTTGTGAAGGGACTACTCTCCCCATTTATGCTGGACCCATCTTATCTTGGAAGAATCTTAGGATGGGTTAAAGAAGCTATACATCATTAGAAGCTGGGCCATCATTGAAGTAGTAAAGGTTATAGTAGGAGATAATTACCAAGAAAGCAAACTAAGAAGATTGATATAGATCCCATGTGGGCATTCCCCATATCACTGAAGTCCTGGCTTGACAGACGAGATCACAAGAGTCTTACACAGCAGTTTTATACATTGTAATTTTCACTTTACAGATTTCCTCTCGCTTTGTCTTCAGCCACTTCAGAATTTTTACATTCAATATTAAGAGTTTATCTCATTCATTCATAAGCAAGGTCATATTACCTCACTGATAAAGGTTAACATTCAGAAATTTTAGAGCTTTAAAAGCCTGATATATAGCATATATCATGGGGGAACATTTATGGCAAATACTACCCAAATAGAGTTTCTAAGTTATATTCCAAGGAATAATTATCCAGTCAGTTTTCATTTTTTTCTCAAGCACTGTATGGCCCTAAAATTATATGATTAAATCTAGGAAAATGAAACATTACTTCTGAAATTGAAATGTTGACAGTTATCTTTCTTATTGCAACCTTTGCAGTTTTTCAGATTAACTATACAGTTAATATCTTTGTGTGAAAGAAAAGATTCTTGGAGAAGGGCTTTTGTGAAGGTTACATGTATTATTTTTTAATGTTTCTCAGCCCTTCAGAGCTCTCCTGGCAACCACTGTAATATAAAATATGGATTTCACAAACAAAAGCAGAAGCTCAAACTCATTATTTTTTCTTTTTATATTAGTTCTGGCAAGTCCTTGATGCCTACAATAGGAAAAAAAAAAAAAAACAAAACTATGTGTTTTTTCTTATAAAAGCTATCAGGTCAGTCCATCTACTTGAAAACCATTGTTACTCCATAGAAAGTTTGCTCATGGGATGAAAGGTGAAACTAATGTCAGATCATAATTTTAAATCATTGTAAATAGGTTGCTGGTGCTGAGGAATGAAAGAGTAAAAGGTTAGAAAAGGTTATATGCTAAAGAATTCTGTTTCTTAACCTCTTGCTAAGAAATTGAATGTATCTCTTCTTTTTTAATTATTTTTTGCCTCATTAAGATTTGATTTATTCATTCTTTTTTCTTTCCACGGACATTAACTAAATATCTTCTACATGCCAACTCTACCCCAGATGCTACAAAAGCAAAGATAAGCACTTAACTATAAGGAACTCAGAATTAGTATGGTAGGTGGGTAGGCATGAATAATAAAAGTATAATATGATTATTTTTAGGACAGACGGAAAAAGCACTACCCCAGTTTGCAAGAGCCATAAAGAAGGCTTTGAAAGTGAAGGCAGATTTTACTATAGGGTAACAAGGGAGCCATAAAAGTTTCTCTTTGTTATATCTGATATCAACTTCCTCCAGAGACATGTAAGTGTTAAATAGTGTAGACGCTCAAAGTTAGTTTAAGGGAATTGTTAGAATATAGTTTATAACAAACTAAAAACAGTCTTAAGAAATATTTCCTTAAGTCTTTCAAGAAGGTCGTATTTGTGATTATCATCATGAAAGAAATTCAACATACTTCCATGACCCATATAATGATCCTTCAATTAGAGAGCTATGGGTGTGGTCATTAACCTTAATACTTTTTAAAGAAATAATTCACATGCTTTCATTTAATATTAAACATTTAGGGAGTGCCAAGTACTATGCTAAATATTGAAGATACCATTTTGGAAATTAACATGTCAGGAGCTTCATGAGTTGTCATTTAAGAGGAAAACAAATCTCTCCTAGATAACTGAATTTAAAGCATAGAAAACTTATATATGATTTTTGTCATGCAGATGACTCTTCCTGAAGATCAAATTGAATACTCTTTTTCTATTCACTGTGCCTATGTAATATGTTTTCCCACATGTCATGGTTATGGAAATAGGATAATTAAGGTTTTAGGGCTTTATAGACTCCTGAATTAAATGCGCCTTCTTAAATTGGCATTCTTGAATTAAATTGGCCACATTGTCTTTTTTTTTTTTCAAGTAAATATGATTCATCATACTGTACTCAACAGCACAAACATAAAAACTCACCTGAAGATAGAAAAAGTACCTCTCATTGTTGAATATTATTTTTTTTTACATAAACCAAAGCAAATATGATGTTCATAAACATAGAAGGCTGAATCAAGAGATTACAGATAAGGCTAATAAAGTTCCTAATGTGTCTATATTTACTTTTTTTATTGTCTTGAGAGGTAAGGGACCAGAGCACACTCCTGTGAGTTTGGTTATTGCAGTTTTTCCTTAAGGGATTTGATGTTCTCACCGTCACTCATTCTGGACAAATAAGATCCTGAGTTGAATGGCTTTTTTAAACAGTTGGAGGAAAAGTTGCTCTCTGGGTCTGGATAGAAATAAGAGTTGGAGAACATATAGGAAATCTTCTAGATTCTAAATGATTCCAGATATTAAGAAAAGAATGGTATGATCTTCCCTAAATTACACAGAGTTGATATAAACCAAAGAACTGGCCCAGCAAGAGACCCCAGGTCAGGTCTTGCTTTGACAGTAGTTTTAGGTATTTAGGGACTTACAGTATTCCCTTTCTATTATTTATTCAATTTTAGCCTTACAAAAGTCAACTTTGGTTTCAATGTGGCTGTGGAGAGTTGGAGATGAAAAAAATTCCCGTATAGTGAGCTTCTATCCTAGTTACCAGATTGATGCAGCTTGGCAGTCATGTTTGAACAGAGTAGAGAGGACATCTCATCAGCCTCATTAGAAACTCAGGCTAGGTCCTTTTTGGTAGGTTTTGGAGAATGGACTGAAGTGATGTGAGAGAACTGCATCCTGAACATAACATCCTGGGAATACTCGCTAAAATGATCATGAGATGCTTTGGAGTTGAGCTATCATAAATTTAGCCCATTTGGCTCAGCCATTATAATTCTGAAGTAAATGCTGAAAGAAAGTGAAAGTGTTAGATACTAAGTCGTGTCCAACTCTTTATGACCCTATGGACTGTAGCCCGCCTGGCTCCTCTGTCCATGGAATTTTCCACGCATGAAAACTGGGATCAAACCCAGGTCTTCTTTACTGCAGGCAGATTCTTTACCATCTGAGCCAGTAATGTATTGGAGAAGGTGATAATGGCTAAGTGTTGATATGATTTGTTTCCTGACAAAGCAAAAAAAAGTAAAAATTAAATGATGTGATAGTTTGTAGTCTCAGGTTAAAGACCTGGGATATATGATTCCTCAGATAATTTCTGTTTTCCTTACCTGGTAAGTTTCTGCACATCCCAACTGCAGGTAGTGAGTTTAAATCAGAGCTTGTTCAAATAGTGCCCTCAGGAATTGTGTAGTGCTATCTAGATAGATCTATTCAGTGACCTTATCAAATAGCAATATTTGATTTCCAGCTTTATGTGCATCAATTCTTGATATGCAGGAGTTAATTTAATGCACAATATATATCTTATTTTTAATGTTCTTAGGAATTATCTGAATTCTGTTGCTTAGATTTCTTATTCTACTATTGACCATCTATCTTCACAGCCATATAGAACTGTTACAAACATAGATCATTTATTTTAAAAAGCATTATTGACATATGCAATGCAAATGAAGTCTAAACATTTTGCCAGTGATGTATTTCATGGGAAAATTTGATTTCTATTTGTTTTCCATTTTCCATCTTTCATCATCATCTGATAGAACTGAAATGCCTAAAGAAGTAGGTGAATATTTAATTCCAAATTTGCTTGCCGATTAAAAATCTATATACATGTCACAGCTTTGCAGAAGGGCTAATAAACATTTTATCAGGTCTGAAAATTTGTCACCAGGAGTGTGGGAATTGTCTTGGGAAACCTATCTTCTTTCAAATTTGAAATATTGTTTCTTTTTCTTATTACTCATAAATGTGGTTGGTTTTATGACTTAAATTTTCTTTGGAAATGTGGTTATATATTTGCATTGGAGATAGGAGTTTGTTCTGCTGGGGCTTTATATCAATTTGCTTTTGTTCTAAGTGGCTTGGTGATTATTTGTATGTGTGTGACTCATGTTCATCTTTTTAGGTTAACAATATTTTCTATCTTCTTCTGATTTTATTAGAGGAAGTTGACTAAGAATTCAGTTTTGGATTTTCTTTTTCCAAAGCTTCCTTCCACTTAAACCTATGGAACTTCTTGACATCCCACCTTCCCTTATCCCCCTCCTCAACCCTTTGTGTTTCCTTGGATTTTCTTATAATGTTTATGCCAGTAACTATACATGTTCATGATACAAGGATTCTACCCAAGAGTTAGCAGTTACAATGGAAGCTGAGTGCTATTTGCAACTTTTGCTTTGTCAGTGAAGTTTCCAGATGATTGGTCTCTTGACTTTTTCTTCCTTTAACATTTGCTTTTTTCGTCTAATTTACAATTGTTTTGACCTTTTAAAGTGTAATTCACTTTTCTTTAAAAAAAAAATCTGCCTTGGGTTTTGAACTGCTTTTAATTGTACCTTTTGACTTTTGCCATTAGTGTTTTCCAGTCCTCCCCAGCTCCAACTGCTCTTTTTTACACATGTATAACTGTGGCGGATTCATTTTGATATTTGGCAAAACTAATACAATTATGTAAAGTTTAAAAATAAAATTAAAAAAAAGACTTTAAAAATGGTCTACATTAAAAAAAAATCTTAAAATCTTTAATAAAAAATCAAAAAAAAAATGCATCAGATCAGATCAGATCAGTCACTCAGTCCTGTCTGACTCTTTGCGACCCCATGAATCGCAGCACGCCAGGCCTCCCTGTCCATCACCAACTCCCGGGGTTCACTCAGACTCATGTCCATCGAGTCAGTGATGCCATCCAGCCATCTCATCCTCTGTCGTCCCCTTCTCCTCTTGCCCCCAATCCCTCCCAGCATCAGAGTCTTTTCCAATGAGTCAACTCTTCGCATGAGGTGGCCAAAGTATTGGAGTTTCAGCTTTAGCATCATTCCCTCCAAAGAAATCCCAGGGCTGATCTCCTTCAGAATGGACTGGTTGGATCTCCTTGCAGTCCAAGGGACTCTCAAGAGTCTTCTCCAACACCACAGTTCAAAAGCATCAATTCTTGGGCACTCAGCCTTCTTCACAGTCCAACTCTCACATCCATACATGACCACAGGAAAAACCATAGCCTTGACTAGACGAACCTTTGTTGGCAAAGTAATGTCTCTGCTTTTGAATATGCTGTCTAGGTTGGTCAAAACTTTCCTTCCAAGGAGTAAGCGTGTTTTAATGTCATGGCTGCAGTCACCATCTGTAGTAATTTTGGAGCCCAGAAAAATAAAGTCTGACACTGTTTCCACTGTTTCCCCATCTATTTCCCATGAAGTGGTGGGACCAGATGCCATGATCTTTGTTTTCTGAATGTTGAGCATTAAGCCAACTTTTTCACTCTCCTCTTTCACTTTCATCAAGAGGCTTTTGAGTTCCTCTTCACTTTCTGCCATAAGGGTGGTGTCATCTGCATATCTGAGGTTATTGATATTTCTCCAGGCAATCTTGATTCCAGCTTGTGCTTCTTCCAGCCCAGCATTTTTCATGATATATTCTGCATATAAGTTAAATAAACAGGGTGACAATATACAGCCTTGATGAACTCCTTTTCCTATTTGGAACCAGTCTGTTGTTCCATGTCCAGTTCTAACTGTTGCTCCCTGACCTGCAAACAGATTTCTCAAGAGGCAGATCAGGTGGTCTGGTATTCCCATCACTTTCAGAATTTTCCACAGATGATTGTGATCCACACAGTCAAAAGCTTTGGCATAGTCAATAAAGCAGAAATAGATGCTTTTCTGGAACTCTCTTGCTTTTTCCATGATCCAACAGATGTTGGCAATTTGATCTCTGGTTCCTCTGCCTTTTCTAAAACCAGCTTGAACATCAGGAAGTTCACGGTTCACATATTGCTGAAGCCTGGCTTGGAGAATTTTGAGCATTACTTTACTAGCGTGTGAAATGAGTGCAATTGTGTAGTAGTTTGAGCATTCTTTGGCATTGCCTTTCTTTGGGATTGGAATGAAAACTGACCTTTTCCATTCCTGTGGCCACTGCTGAGTTTTCCAAATTTGCTGGCATATTGAGTGCAGCACTTTCACAGCATCATCTTTCAGGATTTGGAATAGCTCCACTGGAATTCCATCACCTCCACTAGCTTTGTTCATAGTGATGCTTTCTAAGGCCCACTTGCCTTCACGTTCCAGGATGTCTGGCTCTAGGTCAGTGATCACACCATCGTGATTATCTGGGTTGTGAAGATCTTTTTTGTACAGTTCTTCTGTGTATCCTTGCCAAAAAATGCGTAATAAACCTAAATATTCTTAATCATCAAAGCACTATGTAATTATTATTTTGTCCTCCCTTTTTCTCTGCCTTTGTCACATTCCTATTCTAAAGCATGTTTAAGAAACACTTCAGATTTTATTCTCTATTTGTTTTCCACCACTTTATATGTATTTTTTTCATTTTCCTTTTAAATTTTATTATAAGAGCTCTTAACATAAGATTCAGTCTCATAACAATATTGTGTAGCAAATCTCTAGAGCTTATTCATCTCACTTGACTGAAACTTTATGCCCATTGATTAGTAACTTCCCATTTCCCCGTCCCCTAGCCCCTGGCAACCAACAGTCCACTCTTTGATTCTATAAATTTAGCTATTTTAGATACCTTAGTAGACTCATGCAATATCTTTCTATGACTGACTTATTTCACATAAAATAATGTTCTTATGGTTCATCTGTGTTGTCTGGTATTACAGAATTTCCTTTTTTAAAATCTCCATAGCATTCAATTGTATGCATATATCACATTTTCTTTATTCATTCATCAATGGAAATTTAGGAAGTTTCCACATCTTGGCTAATATGAATGATGCTGCAATGAACATAATAGTTCCAGCATCTTTTCAAGATCCTGATTTCAATTCTTTCACATAAACATTCACAAATGGGTTTTCTGGATCATATGGTAGTTCTGTTTTTAGATTTTGAGGAACCTCCATACTGTTTTCCACAGTAACTTCACCATTTTGAATTCCTACCAATAGTACCAAGTGAAAAGAAAACATATCTAGGAGTAAATTTAAGGAAAACACAAAGCAGAAAGTATTATGCTCCCTGACTTCAGAGTATACTGCAAAGCTATATTATTTACAAAACAATAGTCAAAACAGCATGGTACTGGCAGAAAAATAGGTACATAGAAGAATGGAATAGAATAGAGAGCTCAGAAATAAACTCACATATTTAATGAGTCAATCTATGAGAAAGGAGGCAAAAATATACAAGGGAAAAGACAGTATCTTCAGTCAGTGGTGCTAGGAAACTGGACAGCTCCATGTAGAACAAGGAAATTAGGACATTCTGTAATGCCATATACAAAAATGAACTCAAAATGGATTTAAAACCTAAGACCTGAAACCACAAAGCTCCTAGAAGAAAACATAGGGAGAACACTCTTTGACATTTATCACAGTAATATTTTTTTGAATCTGTTTCCTAAGGTAGAGGAAACAAAAGCAAAAGTAAGCAAATGAGACCTAATTAAACTTAAAAGCTTTTTCACAGCAAAGAAAACCACCAAAAATGAAAAGACAATCTACTAAATAAAAGTATTTGTAAATGATATAACCATTAAGGAGTTAATATTCAAAATATACAAATAGCTTATACAACTCGATACCAAAAAATATGCCTTTGGCCAACAGACACATGAAAAGATACTCATCATCAGAGAAATGCCGATTGAAACTACCATGAGATATTGCCTCACACCTGTCAGAATGGCTGTCATCCAGAAGTCAAGAAATAACAGATGTGCCGGGAAGGATGTGGGGAAAATGAAGCCTAGTGTACTGTTGGTGGGACTGTAAATTGATGCAGCCATCTTGGAAAATAGAGTGAAGTTTCCACTATTGAGCATATATCCAAAGAATATGTAAACAGTAATTTGGAAAGATATGTACTCCCCAGTGTTCATAGCAGCATTATTTACTATTATAAATATTGTAAATATGGACACAACCTAATTGTCCATCAGCAAAAGGATGGATAAAGAATATTTGGTATATACTTATGATGGAGTATTAGAGAGTAAAAGTAAATTCTATTATTTGCTACAAGATGGATGGACCTAGAGGTATCACACTTATTGAAACAAAGAAGAGAGAGAAACACAAATCCTGTGTTATTGCTTATATTTGGAATCTGAAAATATACAATGGAGTATTACTCAGCCATTAAAAAGAATACATTTGAATCAGTTCTAATGAGGTGGATGAAACTGGAGCCTATTATACGGAGTGAAGTAAGCCAGAAAGAAAAACACCAATACAGTATACTAACACATATATATGGAATTTAGAATGATGGTAGCAATAACCTTGTATGTGAGACAGCAAAAGAGACACAGATGTGTAGAACAGTCTTTTGGACTCTGTGGGAGAGGGAGAGGGTGGGATGATTTGGGATAATGGCATTGAAACATGTATATTATCATATGTGAAATGGATCTCCAGTCCAGGTTTGATGCATGATACAGGATGCTCGGGGCTTGTGCACTGGGATGACCCAGAGGGATGGTATGGGGAGGGAAGTGGGAGAGGGGTTCAGGATGGGCAACACAAGTACCCATGAGGTGAATTCACGTCGATGTATGGCAAAACCAATACAATATTGTAAAGTAATTAGCCGCCAATTAAAACAAATTAAAAAAATAAAATAAGCAAGTAGATACAATGAATTTGTAGATATAATAAATCTGTACTCACCGATATAGAGTACAAAGTAGTGGTTACAAGTAGAAAAAAGTGGGAAAGGGCACAATAAGGATACATGATTAGGAAATATAAATTATTATGTATAAAGTAAATAAGTAACAAGGATATGTTGTACAGCATAGAAAAATACAGCTGTTAATTTTTCATAATTTTAAGTGGATAATAACCCATAAAAATATTGAATCACTATTTTCTATACCTGAAACTAATACAATATTATAAACTATACTTAAATATAAAAATTAATTTTCTGTTTAGTTGATCTGCCCATAGGTGTGAGTGGGGTATTAAAGTCTCCCACTATTATTGTGTTATTGTTAATTTCTCCTTTCATACTTATTAGCATTTGTCTTACATATTGCGGTGCTCCTATGTTGGGTGCACATATATTTATAATTGTTATATCTTCTTCTTGGATTGATCCTTTGATCATTATGTAGTGACCTTCTTTATTTCTTTTCACAGCCTTCGTTTTAAAGTCTATTTTATCTGATATGAGTATTGCTACTCCTGCTTTCTTTTGGTCTCTATTTGCATGGAAAATCTTTTTCCAGACCTTCACTTTCAGTCTGTATGTGTCCCCTGTTTTGAGGTGGGTCTCTTGTAGACAACATATGTAGGGGTCTTGTTTTTGTACCCATTCAGCCAGTCTTTGTCTTTTGGTTGGGGCATTCAACCCATTTACGTTTAAGGTAATTATTGATAAGTATGATCCCTTTGCCATTTACTTTATTGTTTTGGGTTTGAATTTATACACCCTTTTGTGTTTCCTGTCTAGAGAATATCCTTTAGTATTCGTTGGAGAGCTGGTTTGGTGGTGCTGAATTCTCTCAGCTTTTGCTTGTCTGTAAAGCTTTTGATTTCTCCTTCATATTTGAATGAGATCCTTGCTGGGTACAATAATCTGGGGTGTAGGCTATTTTCTTTCATCACTTTAAGTATGTCTTGCCATTCCCTCCTGGCTTGAAGAGTTTCTATTGAAAGATCAGCATTTGTCTTACATACTGCGGTGCTCCCATGCTGGGTGCATATATATTTATAATTGTTATATCTTCTTCTTGGATTGATCCTTTGATCATTACGTAGTGACCTTCTTTGTCTCTTTTCATAGCCTTTGTTTTAAAGTCTATTTTATCTGATATGAGTATTGCTACTCCTGCTTTCTTTTGGTCTCTATTTGCATGGAAAATCTTTTTCCAGCCCTTCACTTTCAGTCTGTATGTGTCCCCTGTTTTGAGGTGGGTCTCTTGTAGACAACATATGTAGGGGTCTTGTTTTTGTATCCATTCAGCCAGTCTTTGTCTTTTGGTTGGGGCATTCAACCCATTTACGTTTAAGGTAATTACTGATAAGTATGATCCCTTTGCCATTTACTTTATTGTTTTGGGTCGAACTTATACACTGTTTTTGTGTTTCCTGTCTAGAGAATATCCTTTAGTATTTGTTGGAGAGCTGGTTTGGTGGTGCAGAATTCTCTCCGCTTTTGCTTGTCTGAAAAGCTTTTGATTTCTCCTTCATACTTGAATGAAATCCTTGCTGGGTACAATAATCTGGGCTGTAGGTTATTTTCTTTCATCATTTTAAGTATGTCTTGCCATTCCCTCCTGGCTTGAAGAGTTTCTATTGAAAGATCAGCTGTTATCCTTATGGGAATTCCCTTGTGTGTTATTTGTTGTTTTTCCCTTGCTGCTTTTAATATTTGTTCTTTGTGTTTGATCTTTGTTAATTTGATTAATATGTGTCTTGGGGTGTTTCGCCTTGGGTTTATCCTGTTTGGGACTCTCTGGGTTTCTTGTACAGCCTTCAGAATGGGAGAAAATAATAGCAAATGAAGCAACTGACAAACAACTAATCTCAAAAATAATCAAGCAACTCCTACAGCTCAACTCCAGAAAAACAAATGACCCAATCAAAAAATGGGCCAAAGAACTAAATAGACATTTCTCCAAAGAAGACATACAGATGGCTAACAAACACATGAAAAGATGCTCAACATCACTCATTATCAGAGAAATGCAAATCAAGACCACTATGAGGTACCATTTCACACCAGTCAGAATGGCTGCGATCCAAAAGTCTACAAATAATAAATGTTGGAGAGGGTGTGGAGAAAAGGGAACCCTCTTACACTGTTGGTGGGAATGCAAACTAGTACAGCCACTATGGAGAACAGGGTGGAGATTCCTTAAAAAACTGGAAATAGAACTGCCTTATGATCCAGCAATCCCACTGCTGGGCATACACACTGAGGAAACCAGAAGGGAAAGAGACACGTGTACCCCAGTATTCATCGCAGCACTGTTTATAATAGCCAGGACATGGAAGCAACCTAGATGCCCATCAGCAGATGAATGGATAAGAAAGCAGTGGTACATATACACAATGGAGTATTACTCAGTCATTAAAAAGAATTCATTTGAATCAGTTCTAATGAGGTGGATGAAACTGGAGCCTATTATACAGAGTGAAGTAAGACAGAAGGAAAAACACCAATACAGTATACTAACGCATATATATGGAATTTAGAAAGATGATAACAATAACCCTGTGTACGAGACAGCAAAAGAGACACTGATGTATGGAACAGTCTTTTGGACTCTGTGGGAGAGGGAGAGGGTGGGAAGATTTGGGAGAATGGCATTGAAACATGTAAAATATCATGTATGAAACGAGATGCCAGTCCAGGTTCAATGCATGATACTGGATGCTTGGGGCTAGTGCACTGGGACGACCCAGAGGGATGGTGTGGGGAGGGGGGAGGGAGGAGGGTTCAGGCTGGGGAGCACATGTGTGCCTGTGATGGATTCATTTTGATGTTTGGTGAAACTAATACAATTGTGTAAAGTTTAAAAATTAAAAAAAAAAAAAAAAAAAGAAAGATCAGCTGTTATCCTTATGGGAATTCCCTTGTGTGATATTTGTTGTTTTTCCCTTGCTGCTTTTAATATTTGTTCTTTGTGTTTGATCTTTGTTAATTTGATTAATATGTGTCTTGGGGTATTTCGCTTTGGGTTTATCCTGTTTGGGACTCTCTGGGTTTCTTGGACTTGGGTAATTATTTCCTTCCCCATTTTAGGGAAATTTTCAACCATTATCTCCTCAAGTATTTTCTCATGGTCTTTCTTTTGTCTTCTTTTTCTGGGACTCCTATGATTTGAATGTCACAAACTTTAAACAATACAATAGACCAGTTAGACCTAATTGATATATATAGGACATTTCATCCCAAAACAATGAATTTCACCTTTTTCTCAAGCGCACACGGAACCTTCTCCAGGATAGATCACATCCTGGGCCATAAATCTAGCCTTGGTAAATTCAAAAAAATTGAAATCATTCCAAGCATCTTTTCTGACCACAATGCAATAAGATTAGATCTCAATTACAGGAGAAAAACTATTAAAAATTCCAACATATGGAGGCTAAACAATACGCTGCTGAATCACCAACAAATCACAGAAGAAATCAAAAAAGAAATCAAAATTTGCATAGAAATGAGTGAAAATGAAAACACAACAACCCAAAACCTGTGGGACACTGTAAAAGCAGTCCTAAGGGGAAAAAGTTCATAGCAATACAGGCATACCTCAAGAAACAAGAAAAAAGTCAAATAACCTAACTCTACACCTAAAGCAACTAGAAAAGGAAGAAATGAAGAACCCCAGGGTTAGTAGAAGAAAAGAAATCTTAAAAATTAGGGCAGAAATAAATGCAAAAGAAACAAAACAGACCATAGCAAAAATCCAAAAGCCAAAAGCTGGTTCTTTGAAAGGATAAATAAAATTGACAAACCATTAGCCAGACTCATCAAGAAACAAAGGGAGAAAGATCAAATCAATAAAATTAGAAATGAAAATGGAGAGATAACAACAGACAACACAGAAATACAAAGGATCATAAGAGATTACTATCAGCAATTATATACCAATAAAATGGACAACATGGAAGAAATGGACAAATTCTTAGAAAAGTACAACTTTCCAAAACTGGACCAGGAAGAAATAGAAAATCTTAACAGACACATCACAAGCATGGAAATTGAAACTGTAATCAGAAAACTTCCAGCAAATAAAAGCTCAGGTCCAGACGGCTTCACAGCTGAATTCTACCAAAAGTTTAGAGAAGAGCTAACACCTATCCTACTCAAACTCTTCCAGAAAATTGCAGAGGAAGATAAACTTCCAAACTCATTCTATGAGGCCACCATCACCCTAACACCAAAACCTGACAAATATGCCACAAAAAAAGAAAAATACAGGCCAATATCAATGATGAACATAGATGCAAAAATCTTCAACAAAATTCTAGCAATCAGAATACAACAACACATTAAAAAGATCATACACCATGACCAGGAGGGCTTTATCCCAGGGATGCAAGGATTCTTCAATATCCGCAAATCAATCAATGTAATACACCACATTAACAAATTGAAAAATAAAAACCATAAGATTATCTCAATAGATGCAGAGAAAGCCTTCGACAAAATTCAACATGCATTTATGATAAGAACTCTCCAGAAAGCAGGAATAGAAGGAACATACCTCAACATAATAAAAGCTATATATGACAAACCCACAGCAAACATTATCCTCAATGGTGAAAAATTGAAAGCATTTCCTCCAAAGTCAGGAACAAGACAAGGGTGCCCACTCTCACCACTGCTATTCATCATAGTTTTGGAAGTTTTGGCCACAGCAATCAGAGCAGAAAAAGAAATAAAAGGAATCCAAATTGGAAAAGAAGAAGTAAAACTCTCAGTGTTTGCAGATGACATGATCCTCTACATAGAAAACCCTAAAGACTCCACCAGAAAATTACTAGAGCTAATCAATGAATATAGTAAAGTTGCAGGATATAAAATCAACACACAGAAATCCCTTGCATTCCTATACACTAATTCTGAGAAAATAGAGAAATTAAGGAAACAATTCCATTCACCATTGCAACGAAAAGAATAAAATACTTAGGAATATATCTACCTAAAGAAACTAAAGACCTATATATATAAAACTATAAAACACTGGTGAAAGAAATCAAAGGGGACACTAATAGATGGAGAAATATACCATGTTCATGGATTGGAAGAACCAATATAGTGAAAATGAGTATACTACACAAAGCAATTTATAGATTCAATGCAATCCCTATCAAGCTACCAATGGTATTCTTCACAAAGCTAAAACAAATAATTTCACAATTTGTATGGAAACACAAAAAACTTCAAATAGCCAAAGCAATCTTGAGAAAGAAAAATGGAACTGGAGGAATCAACCTGCCTGACTTCAGGCTCTACTACAAAGCCACAGTCATCAAGACAGTATGGTACTGGCACAAATACAGAAATATTGATCAGTGGAACAAAATAGGAAACCCAGAGATAAATCCACGCACATATGGACACCTTATCTTTGACAAAGGAGGCAAGAATATACAATGGATTAAAGACCATCTCTTTAACAAGTGGTGCTGGGAAAACTGGTCAACCACTTGTAAAAGAATGAAACTAGAACACTTTCTAACACCATATACAAAAATAAACTCAAAATGGATTAAAGATCTAAACGTAAGACCAGAAACTATAAAACTCCTAGAGGAGAACATAGGCAAAACACTCTCTGACATACATCACAGCAGGATCCTCTATGACCCACCTCCCAGAATATTGGAAATAAAAGCAAAAATAAACAAATGGGACCTAATTAAACTTAAAAGCTTCTGCACAACAAAGGAAACTATAAGCAAGGTGAAAAGACAGCCTTCAGAATGGGATAAAATGATAGCAAATGAAGCAACTGACAAACAACTAATCTCAAAAATATACAAGCAACTCCTACAGCTCAATTCCAGAAAAATAAATGACCCAATCAAAAAATGGGCCAAAGAACTAAATAGACATTTCTCCAAAGAAGATATACAGATGGCTAACAAACACATGAAAAGATGCTCAACATCACTCATTATCAGAGAAATGCAAATCAAAACCACTATGAGGTATCATTACACATCAGTCAGAATGGCTGGGATCCAAAAGTCTACAAGCAATAAATGTTGGAGAGGGTGTGGAGAAAAGGGAACCCTCTTACATTGTTGGTGGGAATGCAAACTAGTACAGCCACTATGGAGAACAGTGTGGAGATTCCTTAAAAAACTGGAAATAGAACTGCCTTATGATCCAGCAATCCCACTGCTGGGCATACACACTGAGGAAACCAGAAGGGAAAGAGACACGTGTACCCCAATGTTGATTGCAACACTGTTTATAATAGCCAGGACATGCAAGCAACCTAGATGTCCATCAGCAGATGAATGGATAAGAAAGCAGTGGTACATATACACAATGGAGTGTTACTCAGTCATTAAAAAGAATTCATTTGAATCAGTTCTAATGAGGTGGATGAAACTGGAGCCTATTATACAGAGTGAAGTAAGCCAGAAAGAAAAACACCAATACAGTATACTAAAGCATATATATGGAATTTAGAAAGATGATAACAATAACCCTGTATACGAGACAGCAAAAGAGACACTGATGTATAGAACAGTCTTTTGGACTCTGTGGGAGAAGGAGAGGGTGGGATGATTTGGGAGAAGGCATTGAAACGTGTATAATATCATATATGAAACGAATCACCAGTCCAGGTTCGATGCACGATACTGGATGCTTGGGGCTGGTGCACTGGGATGACCCAGAGGGATGGTACGGGGAGGGAAGAGGGAGAAGGGTTCAGGATGGGGAACACGTGTATACCTGTGGCTGATTCATGTTGATATATGGCAAAACCAATACAATATTGTAAAGTTAAAAAATAAAATAAAAATAGAAAAAAATAACAAATTTCCCAAAGACTATAAAAAAATTAATGATTTCAGATATATTGACATTTTCTGTGTACAATATATATCATACATAGTCATATTATGTATATTAAATAATTAAATATTATGTATATTAGGATCATTATATGTTATAGTGTTATATTAAACATGCTATCATTGAAACAATATCTTACTTAGAGTTTTTCTGATATTTGGTTTTATTATACTTGGTAATGAGGTACGGAGGAAAAAACTAATCCTTTCCTCAAACATTTTTAGGGCTTGTCATTATCTACCAAAAATAACACAAGAGTTATGAAGATCAAATTGGCTTAAGTTGATTTGCAACACC
This sequence comes from Bos mutus, assembly GCF_027580195.1. Lineage (NCBI taxonomy): Eukaryota > Metazoa > Chordata > Mammalia > Artiodactyla > Bovidae > Bos > Bos mutus. Next base: position 55,891,200 of record NC_091622.1, on the reverse strand, counting down.
TTACTTTTGTATTTTATATATAAAATGAAATAATGTGAAATAGCTTGTTATCTGCAGTTTATTTTCAATCTATCATCACATTTTTTTGGTGGGTGGGAAGGAGGAGGAATAATTTCACAGGCTTACTTAAAAAGCTAATTTTTGAAAGGAATTTAAAGGTTTCTAAAGTATATTAAATTTTTAAATGTCAAAAATATTTTAAAAATTAATAACAAATATGCATGAAATATATTTATGGTGTGCAACCAGTGACTGGTAAACTCTTTTTAATTAGATTTTTCAGTCTGAGATGATTGTAGATTTACAGGTAGTTATAAGAAATCATGCAGAGATATTGTGTACCCTAGGCCTATTTTTCCCCCATGGTATCAACTTTCAAAATTATAGTACAATATCACAAGCATGATATTAAAGTTGACATTAATGCAGCCAAATTACAAAACAGTCTTAAAACTATATGTATCCTTCCTCTCTATAGTCACAATCACTTCCCACCAGTAGCCCTCTTCATCTTTAACTAATCAGAAACCACTAATCTGTTTTCCATTCTTATAACTTTGCCATTTTAAGAATATTATATAAAAGCAACCATGTAGTATATATAACCTTTCAAAGTGGTCTTTTATCACTCAGAATACTTCTCCAGAGATTTGTCCATGCTGTTGTGTGTATCAATAGTCTATATGTTTTATATTAAGTAATATTCATATGGATATACTTTTTAAAATATAAATAAAAACTTTTATCTGCTGAAGGATATCTGAGTTGCTTCCAGCTTTGGCTATTGCAATTAAACTTGCTATGGGCATCTGTGTACAGGTTTTTGTGTAAACTTAAGTCTTATTTCTCTTGGAAAATACCCAAGAATGTAATTGTTAAGCCATGTGTTAGTTGTATATTTAGTTTAAAAAGAAATTGCCAAAATGTTTTTCAGAGTACCTGTACCATTTCATTCACACTAGCAATATATGAGTAATCCAGTTTCTTTTCTTATTACTAGCATTTCATTCTGTCACTATATTTTATTTTAGTCATTCTGATCAGTGTGTATGGAGAATTAGGTGGTTTTAATTTTTGAGGACTTCTGATAAAACATGGTCCACTTGAGGAATAAATAGCAACTCACTCCAGTATTCTTGCCTGGAGAACCCCACGGAGAGTATGAAAAGGCAAAAAGATATGACATCAGAAGTTGAGACCCCCCGACATCCCCAGGTTAGAAGTTGTCCAATATGCTGCAGGGGAAGTGCAGAGGGCAATTACTAATAGCTCCAAAAGAATGAACTGGCTGGGCCAAAGTGAAAATGACACTCAATTGTGGATGTGTCTGATGGTGAGAGTAAAGTCTGATGATATAAAGGACAGTATTGCATAGGAACCTGGAATGTTCAGCTCATGAATCAAGGTAAATTGGGCATAGTCAAGCAGAAGATAGAAGTCCATGGGAGTTACAAAGAGTCGGGCAGGACTTAGTAACTGAACAACAGGCACAATGAACATCTTTTGATAATAAACAGCTTTTCATTTATCTATTTGCCATCTGTATATCATCTTTAGGAATATTTCTTGTCATGTCTTCTGCCCAGTTTCTATTTAGATTGATTTTCACTTTTGAGATTAGAAAGTTCATTATATATTTTAGATATTAGTCCTTTGCAAATATTATCTCCTACTTGCTAGCTTGTCTTTTCTTCTTAACAGTCTTAACAGAGCAAAGTTTATTTGAGGGAAAGAAGAATAAAATAGGAGGAATCAGACTACCCAATTTCAAGACTTATTATACAGCTACATTAAACAAGATTATGTGATATTGTCAGAGAGAGACTGAGACATAGATTAATACAACAGAGTAAAGAACCCAGAAATAGACCCACTCAAGTACAGCAAACTTATTTTTTTTCTAAAGTTTATTATATTTTTCTTTTATGGATCCTGTCAAGTCTACAAACTATTTTATCAGTTTGTATTAGAAGGATTTTTTATCAATGTTATCTTATAAAATTTTTATAGATTTATAGAAGTTAAGTTTGTGATTTGTATATTGAAATGATATTTGTATAAAAGGTAATATTTAGATTAAAATTCAGTTTTTGCCTATGGACATCCAATTGTTCCACCACCATTTGTCAAAGAGCTGTGTGTGTGTATGTGCTCTACTCAGTTTTGTCTGACTCTTTGCAACCCCATGAACTGTATCCTGGAACCCCATGGACTGTAGCCCACAAAGCCCCTTTGCCTATGGAATTTTCCAGGCAAGAATATTGAAGGGAGTTATTTAATAAGGAAGGGAGTCATTTCCTACTCCAGGGGATCTTCCTAATCTAGGGATCAAACCCATGTCTCTTGCATTCGCAGGCAGATTCCTCACCACTGTGCCATCTAGAAAGTTCCAGGTATCAAAAGGCTATCCTTCATCAATTAAATTTCATTTGCATGTTTGTTAAAGATTTAGTTTGCTGTATTTGAGTGGGTCTATTTCAGAATTCTCTGTTCTGTTTCATTGATTTTGTGTCAGTGCCTCTCACAGTACCACACAGTCTTTCTTGTTTAATGAAGTTGCATAATATATGTAACCTGATTTCTGCAACTTGTTAATTCTTCCTTTTTTAAACATGATTTGGCTAGTCTGGTTAATATACCTTTCTGTATAAATTTTAGAGTATCAGTGTCTATGTTCACACGCACACAAATTCCTGCTGGGATTTTGATAGGAATTGCTGTATGTCAGTTTGGAATGAATTGATACCTTTACTATGTTGTGTCTTCCAATTTATTTTCTCTCACTCTCTCTCTCTTCCTCCCTCCTTCCACTGCCACCTCTCTATGCCATATGAGGATACAGCAAATGGGTAGTCATCTATAAACAAAGAAGAGGGAACCTCACCAAAATGTGACCATGTTGACACCCTAATCTCTGAATTCAAGCTTCCATAATTGTGAGGATATTTCATTTTTTAAGCCATGGAGTTTGTTACAGCAGCTAAACAGAAATTCGTGCTAAGAAGTGGGGTGCTACTATAACAAATACTTTAAAATGTGAAAGAAGTTTGGAATGGGTTAATGGATAGAGGCTGGAAGAGTTTTAAAGTACATGCTAGAAAAAGCCAATAATGTTGTGAAGTGATTTTTAATGGTGATTCTGGTGGAAGCTCAGAAAGAAAAGAAGTCTACTGGAAAAAGAAAAAGCTTCCATCTTCTTACAGGATACATAAATAATCATGTACAGAATACTGGTAGAAATGAGGATGTGTGTGCAAAGTCACTTCAGTCATGTCCGACTCTGTGATCTCATGTACTGTGGCCCACCAAGCTCTACTATCCATGGGGACCCTCTATGCAAGAATAATGAAGTGAGCTGCCATGCTCTCCTCTGGGGAATCTTCCCAACCCAGGGATCGAACTCAGGTCTCCCATATAGTGGGCAGATTCTTTACCATCTGAGCCACCAGGGAAGCCCAAGAATTCTGGAGTGGGTAGTCTATCCCTTCTCCAGGGGATCTTCCTGACCCAGGAATCAAACCAGGGTCTCCTGCATTGCAGGTGGATTCTTTACAAGCCGAGCTCACAAGGAAGCCCCAGAAATGAGGGTGATAAAGTCCATTCTGGTGAGGTCTCAGATAAAACTGAGAGTCATGTTAAATGAACTGAGGACATAATTGTTGAGAAGAAAAAGAACTACAATTTAGAGATTTGGACAATTCTCAGCCTATTTAGATTATATATTTTGCATAAAATAAGAACATGAATTTGAAGGGGTGCTAAATGTCATGGAAAAATGTGTCCCCTCAAAATTAATATGTTGAAATCTTAATCTCCAGTGGTATTTGGAGATGGGTCTTTGCTAGATAATTAGATCATGATGGAAGCAGTTTTGTGGTGGTATTAGTGCACTTATAAGAAGAGACTTTAAACCCCCACAATTGTGAGAGATGTTTGTTGACTAACTGACACTCTCTAGAGTATTTGTTACAGAGGTTCAAGCTAACTTAGACAGTGTTAAAATCCTTAAATACATGATAAGATTCCCTAGTATATATCTGGGCCTGGACATTTTGGGGGGAAGTTTTATATTTAAAAAAGTCTCTTTCATATTTATCAGTTCAATTCAGTTCAGTCGCTAAGTCAAGTCTGACTCTTTGCAACCCCATGAATTGCAGCACGCCAGGCCTCCCTGTGCATCACCAACTCCCGGAGTTCACCCAAACTCATGTCCATCGAGTTGGTGATGCCATCCAGTCATCTCATCCTCTGTTGTCCCTTTCTCCTCCTGCCCCCAATCCCTCCCAGCATCAGAGTCTCTTCCAGTGAGTCAACTCTTCGCATGAGGTGGACCTGGCCAAAGTATTGGAGTTTCAGCTTTAGCATCAGTCCTTCCAATGAACACTCAGGACTGATCTCCTTTAGAATGGACTGGTTCGATCTCCTTGCAGTCCAAGGGACTCTCAGGAGTCTTCTCCAACACCACAGTTAAAAGCATCAATTCTTTGGTGTTCAGCTTTCTTCACAGTCCAACTCTCACATCCATACATGACCACTGGAAAAACCATGGCCTCGACTAGATGTACCTTTGTTGGCAAAGCAATGTCTCTGCTTTTTAATATGCTATCTAGATTGGTCATAACTTTCCTTCCAAGGAGCAAGCGTCTTCAATTTCATGGCTGCAATCACCATCTGCAGTGATTTTGGAGCCCCAAAAATTAAAGTCTGGCACTGTTTCTACTGTCTCCCCATCTGTTTGCCATGAAATGAGGGACCAGATGCCATGATCTTAGTTTTCTGAATGTTGAGCTTTAAGCCAACTTTTTCACTCTCCACTTTCACTTTCATCAAGAGGCTTTTGAGTTCCTCTTCATTTTCTGCCATAAGGGTGGTGTCATCTGCATATCTGAGGTTATTGATATTTCTCCAGGCAATCTTGATTCCAGCTTGTGCTTCTTCCAGCCCAGCGTTTCTCATGATGTACTCTGCATATAAGTTAAATAATCAGGGTGACATTATACAGCCTTGATGTACTCCTTTTCCTATTTAGAACCTGTCTGTTGTTCCGTGTTCAGTTCTAACTGTTGCTCCCTGACCTGCATATAGGTTTCTCAAGAGGCAGGTCAGGTGGTCTGGTATTCTCATCTCTTTCAGAATTTTCCAGTTTATTGTGATCCACATAGTCAAAGGCTTTGGCATAGTCAATAAAGCAGAAATAGATGTTTTTCTGGAACTCTCTTGTTTTTTCCATGATCCAGCAGATGTTGGCAATTTGGTCTGTGGTTCCTCTGCCTTTTCTAAAACCAGCTTGAACATCTGGAAGTTCACAGTTCACATATTGCTGAAGACTGTCTTGGAGAATTTTGAGCATTACTTTACTAGCATGTGAAATGAGTACAATTGTGCGGCAGTTTAAACATTCTTTGGCATTGCCTTTATTTGGGATTGGAATGAAGACTGACCTTTTCCAGTCCTGTGGCCACTGCTGAGTTTTCCAATTTTGCTGGCATATTGAGTGCAGCACTTTCACAGCACCATTTTTCAGGATTTGGAATAGCTCAACTGGAATTCCATTACCTCCACCAGCTTTGTTCATAGTAATGCTTTCTAAGGCCCACTTGACCACACATTCCAGGATGTCTGTCTCTAGGTGGGTGATCACACCATTGTGATTATCTGAGTCATGAAGATCTTTTTTGTATAGTTCTTCTGTGTATTCTTGTCACCTCTTCTTAATATCTTCTGCTTCTGTTAGGTCCATACCATTTCTGTCCTTTATCGAGCCCATCTTTGCATGAAATGTTCCCTTGGTATCTCTAATTTTCTTGAAGAGATCTCTAGTCTTTCCCATTCTGTTGTTTTCCTCTATTTCTTTGCATTGATCGCTGAAGAAGGCTTTCTTATCTCTCCTTGTTATTCTTTGGAACTCTTCATTCGATGCTTATATATTTCCTTTTCTCCTTTGCTTTTCACTTCTCTTCTTTTCACAGCTATTTATAAGGCCTCCTCAGACAGCTATTTTGCTTTTTTTGCATTTCTTTTCCATGGGCAAGGTCTTGATCCCTGTCTCCTGTACAATGTCATGAACCTCCATCCATAGTTCATCATGCACTCTATCAGATCTAGTCCCTTAAGTCTATTTCTCACTTCCACTGTATAATCATAAGGGATTTGAGTTAGGTTATACCTCAGTGGGCTAGTGCTTTCTCTACTTTCTTCAATTTAAGTCTGAATTTGGCAATAAGGAGTTCATAATCTGAGCCACAGTCAGCTCCCGGTCTTGTTTTTGCTGACCGTTTAGAGCTTCTCCATCTTTGGCTCCAAAGAATATAATCAATCTGATTTCAGTGTTGACCATCTGGTGATGTCCATGTGTAGAGTCTTCTCTTGTGTTGTTGAAAGAGGGTGTTTGCTATGACCAGTGCGTTCTCTTGACAAAACTCTATTAGCCTTTGCCCTGCTTCATTCCTTAGTCCAAGGCCAAGTTTGCCTGTTACTCCAGGTGTTTCTTGACGTCCTACTTTTGCATTCCAGTCCCCTATGATGAAAAGGACATCCTTTTTGGGTGTTATTTCTAAAAGATCTTGTAGGTCTTCATTGAATTCCCTGGTGGCTCAGATGGTAAAGTGTCTGTCTACAATGAAGGAGACCAGGGTTCGATCCCTGGGCTGGGAAGATCCTGGAACCATTCAACTTCAGCTTCTTTAGTGTTACTGGTTGGGGCATAGGCTTGGATTACCGTGATATTGAATTGTTTGCCTTGGAAACGAACAGAGATCATTCTGTCGTTTTTGAGATTGCATCCAAGTACTACATTTTGGACTCTTTTGTTGACCACGTTGGCTACTCCATTTCTTCTAAGGGATTCCTGCCCACAGTAGTAGATATAATGGTCATCTGAATTAAATTCACCCATTCCAGTCCATTTTAGTTTGCTGATTCCTAGAATGTCAATATTCACTCTTGCCATCTCCTGTTTGACCACTTCCAATTTGCCTTGATTCATGGACCTGACATTCCAGATTCCTATGCAATATTGCTCTTCACAGCATCGGACCTTGCTTCTATCACCAGTCACACCCACCACTGGGTATTGCTTTTGCTTTGGCTCCATCTCTTCATTCTTTCTGGAGTTATTTCTCCACTGATCTCCAGTAGCATATTGGGCACTTACTGACCTCGGCAGTTCTTTCAGTATCCTATCATTTTGCCTTTTTCATACTGTTCATGAGGTTCTCAAGGCAAGAATACTGAAATGTTTTGCCATTCCCTTCTCCAGTGGACCACATTCCGTCAGACCTCTCCACCATGACCCGTCTGTCTTGGGTGGCCCCACACGGCATGGCTTAGTTTCATTGAGTTAGACAAGGCTGTGGACCGTGTGATCAGATTGGCTAGTTTTCTGTGATTATGGTTTCAGTGTGTCTGCCCTCTGATGCCCTCTCACAACACCTACCGTCTTACTTGGGTTCCTCTTACCTTGGACATGGGGTATCTCTTCACAGCTCCTCCAGCAAAGTGCAGCCGCTACACCTTACCTTGGACCAAAACAATAGTATACAGTATTACCTTGCTGCTGCTACTGCTGCTAAGTTGCTTCAGTCATGTCCTGCTCTGTGCGACCCCATAGACGGCAGCCCACCAGGCTCACCTGTCCCTGGGATTCTCCAGGCAAAAACACTGGATGGGTTGCCATTTCCTTCTCCAATGCATGAAAGTGAAAAGTGAAAGTGAAGTCGCTCAGTCGTGTCCGACCCTCAGCGACCCCATGGACTGCAGCCCACCAGGCTCCTCCATCCATGGGATTCTCCAGGCAAGAGTACTGGAGTGGGGTGCCATTGCCTTCTCCACTGTTACCTGATGGTATTGATAAGTTCTTATAAATACTTGATTTACTATTTTATTCTGTCAATTGTTAATAGAGATGTTGATATCTTGCCTTATATGTAGAGTTGACTATTTCTCCTTTCAATTCTATCAGTTTTTAATTCACAGATTTTGTTTGGTTTGTATGCACAATAACAAATTAGGTGTTCTTGGTGGAGTGATCCTTTGATCATTATGTGGAGCCTAATTCTGTCTTTGGTAATTTTATTCACCCTGAGGTCTATTTCATTTGATATTACTACAGCTGCTTTTGCATTCTTTTGATTCATATATGCTTAGAGTAATTTTTCCTATCGTTTTACTTCAACTTTTCTAAGTTGTTATGTTTGAAGTAAGTCTCTTTTATATTTGGGTCACACTTTTGATACACTCTGCCAACTTCTGCCTTTTAATTGGTGTATTTACTTATATTTAACATAATTGTTTTTTATATTAGGAGTTAAGTCTGCCAATTTACTTTTTGTTTACCATTTGCTCTCTCTGCTTCTCATTTCTTTGTTTTTCTTTGTATTTACTGTCTTCCTCTGGGTTACTTGAATGTTTTTAGAATTCCATTAATATTTATCTATAGTATTTTTGAATGTATCTCTTTATATTGCTTCTTTACTTGTTACTATAAGTATTATATATACATAATATCATAGTCTATGTTGTCAACATTTTATTAGTTTGAGTAAAATGTAGAAATTGTATCTCCTTTTAGGCCTGTTTATCCTCTTTGATTTATAATTGTTATCAATTTTTTTCTACATCCATTTAGTACCACATCAGACAAGGTTAAAATCAATTGCCTCGAATATTAAGTATAATTTAGAAAATCTTGAGAGGAGAAAGAATTCTACTGAATTTGCCTGTATTTTTGTTTTTATCCTGTTCCTTCTTTTTTTTTTTTATCATGTTTCAAGATTCTTCCTTTATCATTTCATTTCTGTTTAGAGAATTTTCTATAACCATTCTTTTGGGATAGGTCTGAAGGTGACTTATTCTCTTAGTTTTCCTTCATTTGAGAATGTCTTAATTTCTCTCTATTCCTGAGTAGTACTTTGACTATAGAATTCTGGCTCAAAATTTCTTTGCTTTAGCTTCAGAAACAATGTATTATATCCTTTTTAACTCCATGATTTCTCATGAGAAATCCCTGTATTCTAAATGCTTTTTCCCCATTTATTCACTTCAGTCACTCAGTCATGTCCTACTCTTTGCGACCCCATGGACTGCAGCACACCGGGCTTCCCTGTCCATCACCAACTCCCAGAGCCTACTCAAATTCATGTCCATTGAGCTGGTGATGCCATCCAACTATCTCATCCTCTGTTGTCCCATTCTCCTCCTGCCTTCAATCTTTCCCAGCATCAGGGTATTTTCAAATGAGTCAATTCTTTGCATCAGTTGGCCAAAGTACTGGAGTTTCAGCTTCAACAGCAGTCCTTCCAATGAACACCCAGGACTGATTTTCTTTAGAATAAACTGATTGGATCTCCTTGCAGTCCAAGGGACTCTCAAGAGTCTTCTCCAACACCACAGTTCAAAAACTTCAGTTCTTCGACACAGCTTTTTTTATAGTCCAACTCTCACATCCATACATGACTACTTTGTTGGCAAAGTAATGTCTCTGCTTTTTAATATGCTGTCTAGGTTGGTCATAACTTTCCACCCAAGGAGCATGCATCTTTTAATTTCATGGCTGCAGTCACCATCTGCAGTGATTTTGGAGCCCAAAAAGTAAGATATATTTTCTCGCTTGCTACTTCCAAGTTATTTTCATTGTCTCCAGTTTCTCAGATTGACTATAGTATGTCTTGGCATAGTTTTCCTTGTGCTTTTCTCTTGTTTGTGGTTTGCTTAACTTATTATCTTGGAAGGTTTTGTCTCTTTTTAAATTTGGGATAATTTCAGCTATATTTCTTCAAATAATTTTCATCCCCACCTTCTTTGACCTCTCCCACTAGGCCTCTAATGACATAAATGTATTAATTTAAAATCCTACATGCCTCTGGAATTCTGATAATTTTGTTTTAATCTATTTTCTATCATTTATGTCAGGTAACTTCTATTGCTTTATCTTCTGTATAACTGTTTCTTTCTTCTGTTCATTCATCATTTTTGGTCCATCCATTGATTTTTTTTTTTTAACTGTATTCTTCATTTCTAAATTTTCCATTTGATTTTTCTTTATAGGTTTTTTTCCTTTGCTGACATTAAATTTTCCTTTGCTGAGGCTTCCTATTTTTCCACCTGCCTCACATGTCTGTTTTTTGCTCAAATAAAGATTTTTATGGCTGCTTTAAATTTCCAGGTAATTCTCACATCTCTGTCATCTCTTATTAGAGTCTATTGGTTGTCTTTTTTTCTCTTTCAAGTTGAGATTTTCCTGGTTCTTGGTCTGATGAATTTTTCTATTGGAATCTGGACATTTTGTGTATCATGTCATAAGGTTCTGAGTCTTATTTAAATCTATTCACTAGCTGACTTTCTTTGATACCTCTCTGGCAAGGGAAGGGGGGACACTACCTGTTATTGCCAGATTTGGCAGAAATCCAAGTTTCCCGTTTGTGGTGGTTTAGTCACTCAGTTGTGTCCAACTCTTTGCAACCCCAAAGACTATAGCCCACCAGGCTCCTCTCTGCATGGGATTTTCAGGCAATAATACTGGACTGGGTTGCCATTTCCTTCTCCAGAGCATCTTCCTGATTTCAGGATAGAAGCCCGGTCCTCAGCATAACAGGTAGATTCTTTACTGACTGAGGTACCAGGAAAGCTAATACCCAAGGAGGATTGTCAGTTACTTTTGGGCAAGAGTGGGAGTTCTGGCTCCACACTGGGCCTGATACCACTTTATCTGGGAGAGGCAGGAGGGCCTCATTGTTTCACAGATGATCTCCACTGACTCTATGGGAAAGAGGTGACCTCATTATTGCTGCCATGGGTGACAGTCCTTTGTCTTCCTGGCCTCCTCTGACTTTCACAGCAAAGAGTAGGAAAGGTGTTAAAGCACTGTGAAAGATTTGCCATCAGGTCTTCACTGACCATGGGGAAGCAGGGTTTATTAATGCACAGTGAATGGAAGGTCATAGCTCCCTACTCACCCTTTCTTAACACCACCTCAGGATGCAATTTGAAGTAATTTGCTACAACAAGGTGAGGGTAGATGTCTAGGCTTCCTATTTAGCTTTACTGGTATGGATAAGGGAGTGGCCATATATTTTTCTATGATGTTTGGCTAGAGTAAAACAATTATTATTAAACTGTTTTCTATCATTCTGGGCTGCTCCTTTTCTGTCCTTTGGCTAAGTGATTGGGCTTTTGGGGGGATATTTTTGTTTGCATCTGTTGATGTTTCCTTGAGTGCTGGCTCCTCCAGCCCCACATCTGGGGGATATGAAACAAAAAGCAAGCCCAGGAAATTCACCACCACATTGTTTGGGTCCTATAGTCTCTAGCCAGCCTGCTTTCTATTTCAGAGTTTTATGATTTTATGTGCCCTTCCATGCTGATGGGTCACAATCTGGATGCACATTGAGTTGAAGTTCATCAGGTCTTGACTAAAGTGTATCTTCTTTTTATTTTTATAATGCTAATTCTTCTTTTTAAATCAGAAATAGAAAGTAAATGGTCACCCAATAGTTTAATGGGTTTAAAAAAAAGTGTGAGAATTACTTGAGTTAACTAGTATAATGCTTAGAAAAGGAAATTGAACCATCAAAAGTAGAATTTGAAATCTTTAGGAACTACTTAAGAAATAATGAGACTCTTGTAACTTCATGTCTAGCAATGACATTTAATCTATTTCTGATTATTTTTAATAAGATGAAAAGCATACGTGAATATGTGTATTATTATAGAGCAAGCAAATTAAATTTTCTGTAATAGATCTTGGATAAATGCTATCTAAAATTACTCCATAGAAATAAAATTGTAGGTGGGAAATAACCATAAATTATTTTCTCTGGTCCATTTTCAATTAAGAAACCCATGAGTTTTTATTCAAACTGCTCCGAATACATCTTCAGTGTGAGGCAAGTAGAAGTGGGTTCTGAAAAATTGTTTTATTTATTTCATGTATTTGGGTTGACTATGTTTTTTTCAAGTGTCTGATAAATGTTAAGAAGGAGGTAGATGACCCCTTCATTGAAATGCACTGGGTTGAGGGCCAGAACAGGGATTTGATGAAACAGCTTTGTACTTACACATGTAACCAAATTTTCAGGCTTGTTGCTAGTTAACTCCAAAATTCTCACACAGTTGGGAAAGTTCTATAAAGCAACTTGCTTTGAAGAGTGGCCTGTGGAGGGGGGTGGTCACGGGTGGCAAGCTGAATTCCATCATTAGCCCACTAGTAATAGTATGTGGAATTGTCTAAAAAACCATCAAATGAGTCCATTTTTAAACACCCGCCTCCTTAAAAAAAAAAATTACAAGGCATTGTAGTATGATAGTTCAGAGAAAGAATTGTGGTGATCAGCATCAACAAAATGTGATCGGTAAACTCATAAGGGATTTAAACCTGACTTAGGCTGGTCACCTTTGGAGAAGGCAATGGCACCCCACTCCAGTACTCTTGCCTGGAAAATACCATGGACAGAGGAGCCTGGTAGGCTGAAGTCCATGGGGTCGCTAAGAGTCGGACACGACTGAGCCACTTCACTTTCACTTTTCACTTTCATGCATTGGAGAAGGAAATGGCAACCCACTCCAGTGTTCTTGCCTGGAGAATCCCAGAGATGGGGGAGCCTGGTGGGCTGCCGTCTATGGGGTCGCACAGAGTCGGACACGACTGAAGCGACTTAGCAGCTTCTAGTTTCATTGTGTATTCTGTAAGAACCTTTTCTAGCTATGCAGCCTATTGAGTCTCAAAGAAAGTCATTGGAGTTTAAATATATAAATCTTATCCCTTAAGATTGAGGTGAAACACAAACATATTCAGTCTTACTGCTAAATAAACCAATATTGAGAATCAATTGTAATTAATTGTAATCCATTGGAAGATTTACAATAAAATTTGATATGCCATTAAAACCCCATTTCACTTGCTGCAGAATAAATGCAGATAACATATATCTAACAACTAACAAGTCTTTACTAGTATGAAGTGAAGTGAAGTGAAAGTCATGTCCAACTCTTTGCAACCCCATGGACCATGCAGTCCATGGAATTCTCCAGGCCAGAATACTGGAGTGGGTAGCCTTTTCTTCTCCAGGGGATCTCCCCAACCCAGGGATCAAATCCAGGTCCCCCACATTACAGATAGATTCTTTACCTGCTGAGCCACAAGGGAAGCCCAAGAATACTGGAATGGGTAGCCTATCCTTCCTCCAGCAGATCTTTCTGATCCAGGAATCAAACCAGGGTCTCCTGCATTGCAGGCAGATTCTTTACCAACTGAGCTCTCAGGGAAGCCCCTTTACTGGTATGTGTCACCCCAAATGTGAAATGTACAACAGCAGACCTTGATTGCCTATGAGCAGGCTTTTTCAGTGAGCATGGATATAGGCAAACTTTTTCTAGTCTTTAGTTTATGTGGGAAATCATTATCTTAAATGAATATATTAAAACCTATTATTAAATTCTTCTGAATAGCTTCATGCATTTTTACTTGCTTTTCTGCTCTGTAAGTTTTTTGTGGAAATATCACTTGCATTTTCTACAAGAGATGCAGATTTGACCCCTGGGTTGGGAAGATGCTCTGAAGAAGGAAATGGCAACTCACGCCAGTGTTCTTGTCTGGGAAATCCCATGAACAGAGGAAGCTGGTGGACTATAGTCCATGCTGTTGCAAAGAGTCAGACACAACTGAGAACACACACACACACGTACACACACGTACACACACACACACACACACACACAGAGTTGCCATGATAAGGATTATTATCCCCATTTTAGAGAAAAGAAAGTTGTGATGTGGAAAGGTTAAATAATCAAATAAAAAATCATTAGTATCTTATAACCTCCAGGTAACACTCATCATTTACTTTAAAATGATGTATGATATTACATTTTTTCAGAGAGGAACATAATTTTTTTTCTAATTTTCTGTATGGTTTAGATACTGACAATAGAGAAGGCTGGTTGTCATTGGTAATTTGCCGCAGAAATGTGGATCTACATTGGCATAGGATTCGAAAGAATCCTGATTTTACTAAATGTAAGTGGATGATAAAGGTATTTGGGATACTCTGCAGGCCCAATGTTCAAACACTGGGTAAGAATAGGTTTTCTCTCTCTTTAAGAAATTTTAAATGAACAAAAATCTTCATAGTTGTTCAAGTAATAAACTGCGCATATCTGAAAGGGGAGCATGGTTTAAAATATGCAAAGAAAAGGCATTCTTTTCAAAATATATATTTAAAAGCAAAGAAAATTTTAGAAAATGTTTGAAGTAAACATGGGACTTCAAACAGATAAAAAATGAGAAGAAATGGAAACAGATAGGAAAAGGAAAATGTAAAGAATAAAAGGAAGAGAAGTAAATAAAAGTACAATTTCAAGAAGTGAAATCTGCAGTTGTACCAATAAAGAACAGAATGATGCACTATAAATCCAACTCAGTGATGAATAAAGTAGTGTGAAAGCTTACTATTGATGCAGAAATAAAGGAGAAACCTGTGAGAATTATAAGAGTAATGGAGAAAAAGACATACATTGTGTGGATGATGGGTATGCCCAAAGAGAAAACCAGAGCAAGTTAAACAGAAACCATTATCAAAATCAAAATATCTGGGTTTAGCATATCAGAACTGTCACCAGGCACAAAGCAAAATCAAGGAAATACTAACATCTAGACCTATCCTGTCTCCCTATCTCTATTTGCTATTTCAGTGATATAAGTGAAAAAATCCTGCATCCTGGTAAATAAAAGAGATATAATAATCAAGTTGATTGCACACTTCTTATCAGTGCTAAATTTAAGAAGACAATGTCTCACAGTCTAACGGGTAAGGGAGGAAAGTGTGATCCAAGAATTCTATATCCAATCAGATTGTAATCATGAGCATAACCAAGGTGATTTAAATTTAAATCTATAATGAAATCTCTTGCATTATGATCTTGGTATATATTTTGTGAACAGTGATAAACTTAATTGAGCCAAAATACAGCTGACTAGATTAGTCACTTAATCAGAATTCTTAACAGATATTTTTTTAGGAGAGAGGTAAATCCTAAAGAAATAATTGATGTTTTGAATGAATTCATGAAAACAACCTCCAAATTACAGTTCATTTTGCATAGTGAAAACTTTGACTCCTGAGCATCAAAATTTCACCTCTACCAACACTGTTGGATCTATTAAAATTTAATGAAAGATCAAGATAATAGAAAGACAAGTCACAGGCTGAGAGAAAGTAGTTGCAAAAGACACACCTGGTAAAAGACTGTTATTCAAAATATAGGAAAAAGAAGCAAATTTAAAAAATCAAAAATAAGGAAAACAAGCAACTTGATTTGAAAATGAGGAAAAGACCTTAACAGACACATCATCAAAATAAAAGAATTACAGATGGCAGAAAACCATGTTAAAAGGTGCTCCACATCATGTATCATTCAGTTCAGTTCAGTTCAGTCGCTCAGTTGTGTCCGACTCTTTGCAACCCCATGAATCGCAGCACACCAGGCCTCCCTGTCCATCACCAACTTGGAGATTACAAATGAAATGAGATGCAACATATTAGAATGGCCACAGACCAGAAGAGTGCCAACACCAAATGCTGGAGAGAATGTGGAAGCAACAAGAACTTAATTGCTGACTGAAATGCAAGATAGTACTACCACTTTGGAAAACAGTTTGTTACAAAATAAACATTTTCACACCATATAATCTAATGTTCATGCTCCTTGGTATTTATTTGTCCAAAGGAATTGAAAACTTCACCTACACATGAGTATTTGTATTAGCTCTATTTATAATTGCCCAGCTTGGAAACAATCAAATAGTCCTTCAGTAGGTGAATGAATAAGTAAACTGCGGAGCATCCAGACCATGGAATATTATTTAGCACTGAAAATAAATGAGCTATCCAGCCATGAAAAGACTTGGAGGAAATTACACGTATATTTCTAAGTGAAAGAAGTCAATCTGAAAAGGCTACATATTGTGTGACTCTCACTATATGACATTCTGAAAAAGGTACAACCAAAGATCAGTAGTTACCAATAGAGGAGTTAAAGGGGAGGGAGGGTTAAAAAGGGAGGATGGAGGTTTTTAGTACTATGTATGGTACTATAGTAGTGGATATCTGTTATTACACATTTGTCAAAACCCGTGAAATGTGCACCAAGAGTGAACTGCAATCTAAATTATGGGCTTTGGATAATAACGATGTGTCAGTGTGGCAAATGTACTGTTTTCTTGTTCTCATTGGCCTTTGAATCAGCAGGTATTTAGAGCTGTCAGATCTTAGGCCCACTCCTTAAACCAGAAAACTGAGAGTTAAGTTAGAGTTCTAGTTTCCTAAATCTCAGTCCAATAATTTGTCAACAACTCTTGCAGCTATTATACTTTTATGAAGGGACTTTATAGCATAGTCCAGTGTTTCTCCTCCCACTGTCATATACGTGTGGTATTATGTGAAACTTGGATGGTTTGCCTCCTAATTTTAACAAAAGTGTAAAAAGTCATCTTGCATATATGCCTCTAAGCCTATAAGCATATGGAGTGTCATCAGATATAATGCTAGCTGTGTAGGTCATGCAGCATTGTGTAAAGCAAGGTAGCTAGAAATGAGTAAGAATTAAGACTATGTGTTATAAAAATTCATAAAAACGTTTCCTCATGAGTATTCAAGACAGAAAATATGGACAGGAAGCAAAGGGAATATGACGCAAATTGTTGACTGTATGAAAATAGTGGTGGTTTTGTCCTAAGTCGTGTCCGACTCTAGCGACCCCATGTACTCCACCAGGCTCCTCTGTCCATGGGATTCTCCAGGCAAGAATACTGGAGAGGGTTGCCATTTTGTTCTCCAGGGGATCTTCCCAACCCAGGAATTGAACCCAGGTCTCCTGCATTGCAGGCAGATTCTTTACTGACTGAGCTATGAGTGAAGTCCATATGAAAATAATAATGACGTGATAATTTCAAAGTCATGATAAGGTAGGTAACTTTTGTTGAAATCTAATATGCACCGGCCATTGTACAAAATGCTTTACGTGGATTATCTCATTTAACCTTCAAATAAACTTCCTTCATTTTAGTATGAGAAAAATTAAGATTTAGAAAGTTAAGAAAGTTGTGAATCTTGGTCAAAATTGTTTAGTCTTCACTAATAAACGGTGTAGACTAAGTTTAGATCCAGGCAGTCTGTGGATAGTTTTATAACCCTATCAAGACACTGTTACAATATATAGTGCTTATACAGTAATGATTGATGACTCATATAGTAGCATTCTTCTTTCAGATGTGCTGCCAAAATTTTTATCCTTCAAATGTATGAGCACAAAAAATATAAACCATTCACAGGAGAACTAGAAAAGTATCAAGTAGAAGCTTTGAAGGTTCAAAGGGAATGCTGTAAGATCAATTGAATGCTCGTTTTGGATCTGCAGGCCAGATATTCAGTTAGATTCACAGAAACTTGCACTAATAGGGATTTTGCAAGGAAGACACCCGGCGACTTTTTTGTCAATGTTGTGAGACCTGAACAAGCCATGGTAGGCTAGTGGGTAAGAATCAGCCAGACTACTCACCTCTTTATAAACCACATTTCAGAAGCCTGCAGTAATGACTAGACAGCCACATTGCTGGGAAGAGGGCATTATCAGCAGTAGAGGGAAATTAATAGAAGGTGAATATGGCTTGAAAAGAGGAAAAACAAATGCTGAGAGCAACAGCCTACCACCATGTTAGAGAGTAGTGATTAACCGGTCCAATTCCGTTTTATTAACACTTTGGTTTCTATAGATGACATTGTTCTTTCCAGCCCCTGTCACTGCTGCCGCCACTGTTTTCCCATTTGGGCCTCATTATCTCTCCCTTACGTGCCTGTAAGAGCTTTGAATAGCCTCCCTGGGCCAAGTCTCTGTAGTCTTAGGTTCATGCTCCAGAGTGCTGCCCTAAGGCTCTTTCTATAGGACAAATCCATCCATCCTTAAACTCCATCCAGTCTCTGCATGTTTTATCACAGAACTTTGCATTACTTTATTTTTAGAAATAAGATTGTGAAGCTTAATCTTCTGCAAAACCCCAAAATAAAACCACAAATTAAGAGCTAAAATGGTTGAAGTAAAAGACCAGTTAAACTTCTAGCCCTCCTCTTTCTCTGTTTCACATCTCTAGATGGAAGCAGCCCTGGAGGTCCTCCATAGAACATTAGACTCCAAAAGGCACAATTTGAAATCCAATGATATGCAAGAAAAATGTGCACACTTCTCAGGAAATGCAGAGTTTTCTTTGGCTTCCTGTAGCCCATTTCTGATCTTCTCCCATCAGGTCTCTGGTTCAAACAATTCTGAACAGCACACTGCCTCTAACCAGCTCATTCAGTTTCCTACTGTTCTGCATTTACGCATGCTGTTGCCATTGCATAGAAAGCACTGTCACAACTCTTTATCCGTCAAGGAAACAGCCAGAACTAATACATACCCTCTCTGTAAAGCCTTCACCGAGTTAGCCAAAACTATCACTCTCTTCCCTCCATTCCCACTGAACTTTGCACAATAAATGTTCTCAACTTATTTTATAGTAATTATTGGTGTATATGGTTATATAATTGCTACACTCAAGCTCCTTTGGTTTAGAGATAGTGCCTTATTCCTTTTTTGACTAAAGTACCTAGTATAGTGCCTGGCAGACAAAAGATGATAAATGAATGATTGCTATGTGAATTGAAAAACCTGAGAGTTTCTCAGAAATGTGAAACTTGTCAATAATTACTTAGCTAATTGTCAGCAGAAACAATATGGCAACCTGACAAGCATGTCAATGACCTTAACAATACCATGTAGCCTCCAAACCTTCCAAATGAATTTAGGAGTATCCTACCATTCTAAGTTCATGCCCCCCAATTCATTTCCCCAGTTGGATTCCTCTCATAGCAGAGTTTCTCTTTACAGCTGCACTTGGATTGAACAAATGAACACTGAGAAAGTTGAAAGTGAGTGAGCTAGTAATGATGTTGACAGACCAGTTAGTCACATCAGCAAACTTTTACTATTCAACTATATATGCGTCCAGCTTTATGGATGAAATAGAGGAAATGTTTTCCAATAGATCACTCTTTATTAGGAGAGACAGATGCATCCCCAAATTACCATACACTCTACGACATGTGTGACAAATACTGTTAGACTGACACCAACTGGTAGTCATAGGAGAAGGAGTATTCTAGTGCTAATTTTTTTTAAGGAGATTTCCTGGCACAATTGGCATTTGAAGTTTGGCCAGATGGCAGGAATTACCTCAACAAGTGAAAGGAACACAGGAAGATGATGGAATACCACAGAAGGCCTGGAGATTTAAGAGTCAGGTGTCTAAATTCTACTCCTTGGATGCTGACTTGATAGAATGGTCTCTTTGAGAACGGGAGAGTATACACTAATGTTGGTGGGAAACACAGTACTTTGTGACCAGAGCACAGTAGATTATCAATAATAATTTACTGAAGGACAAATCCAAGAATTCTATAAAACAGGCAAAATGGTACATGAAGTCAAGAGAGCCTAAACAGATCAGTAAATTTCAGGAAATAGAAAATGACATCCATATGGGCATGGAGCAGGTGTTCAGAGGGCTGAAAGCAGGAGACAGATTGTAGAAAGGAGCCGACAGTGGACTCTCAGCAAATACCTGAAATAGATATTTAAATCGATCCTGAGATAGCACAAAGAAAGGCCTGCTACATTGAAAGGACCAAATGAATTCATCAGGAAAAGTATGTTTAGGAAGAACTATGATCAGACAATTTAGGTATTATAATCTGGAAAGGAGGCTGACTATACTGGCTAACAGCATGAAAGTGAAAATGAAGTCACTCAGTCATGTCTGACTCTTTGTGACCTCATGTACTATAGCCTGCCAGACTCCTCTGTCCATGAAAGTTTCCAGGCAAGGATACTGGAGTGGGTTGCCATTTCCTTCTCCAGGGGATCTTCCTGACCCAGGGATCGAACTCAGATCTCCTGCACTGCAGGCAGCCTCTTTAAACCATCTGAGCCACCAGGGAAGCCCTGGCTAACAGTTTAATTAGATCTAAAAAATAATCTAAATGCCCATTGAAAAAAGTCTTTCCAATGACATGCATTACTTTATTTTCCTTCATTAGATACAAAAGAATTTCGCCCATTAAGGAAACCTTTGCTATACCTACTTTTAAAGACAGATGTGACATTTTTGTATTATTCTAAGAGTAAGTTCCAGTAGTCATTTTCCAGTAGTCATGTATGGATGTGAGAGTTGGACTATAAAGAAAGCTGAGCACTGAAGAATTGATGCTTTTGAACTGTGGTGTTGGAGAATACTCTTGAGAGTCCCTTGGATTGCAAGGAGATCCAACCAGTCCATCCTAAAGGAAATCAGTCCTGAATATTTATTGGAAGGACTGATGCTGAAACTGAAATTCCAATACTTTGGCCACCTGATGTGAAGAACTGACTCATTTGAAAAGACCCTGATGCTGGGAAAGATTGAAGGCAGGAGGAGAAGGGGGACAACAGAGAATGAGATGGTTGGATGGCAACACCAACATGATGGACATGAGTTTGAGTAGGCTCCCGGAGTTGGTGATGGACAGGGAAGCGAGGTGTGCTGCAGTCCATGGGGTCACAAAGAGTTGGACACAACTGAGCAACTGAACTGAAGTTCTAGTAGCATGGATGATCTGGATTCTGTGCCTTTTTGTAGTTGAAGTACTCAGTGCATCAGATATCCACCTTACTGATTCACTTGTGACTTAGTCCCCTAATCTGGTACTAAAGTTCTGCTATGGGGAATAAAGTTGTTCAGTATGAACTGGTCCTAAAAAAGTTAGAAGGATCCTGAATTTAGCTTTCACAATGTGCTGTTTCTGACACTGTTCTTTGATGCTGGATGAGAGGTGATTAACTTTGATTCAATAGTACTGATTTAAATGAGCCATTTTTGCCTCAGTGATTTCTGATTTTCAATCAATTGATATTCACATTTCTACTTATTAACTATAATGAGCCAGAAATGGCTAATTTTCCTTTCAAAAAGCAAAAAAAAAAAAAATTCCCTACATTTGATTTCATGGGAGAAGTGATTATTTTTCTCTATTTCTAGTCTTAATTCTGATGTAAATTTCTGACAATTGATAAATGTTGTGAGGGAAGTAATGCATTCAACAAAATTGCACAAGTACTACTGTGCAGCATATGAAAATTTATATTGTATTTGCAAAATGACCTGATTTTCCAAAGCCATTCATTTTTCTCCCATTTTTCAAATAATTCTGTTGCATGTGTATGTATGTGTGCAGGCAATTCCCCTCTCTCCACATGGTCACACGATAGTCCCCATATTGAATCAGTAGCCAAGTTGGTCTCCTTTGAAGAATCATTGCTACTACTTCCTACAGAGGCATAAGAGAAATCTATTCTTGCAAGAAGTCAGGAATTGACACATTGTAGCTGAAAGACATTTTTATAAGGCTCAGAATTCCAACTTAAATTGAAGCAGTAAGGAAATATAGAAAATGTAATTTTCTGAGTTTCTTTTCACCACAGTGAATAAGGGAAGTGAACAATACTCTAGAAATATTTCCTGAAGTGAACATTTTGTTTTAATTTGGAAAGCAGTTTGTGATAGTACTGCCATTAGGAATTTTAAGCAAAAATTACCCGACAGAGGGTCAGGTTAACACTACATATTTTGAGAAATGTGAAGACAAAACAAAGCCTAAATTGTTGAATTTTGTGACAACAGAGAGATGTTGTTCATAAACATGTATTACCTACCATAATAGCTGATTTCTCAACTCTCAATCTCCATTCAGGATTGTGTTATTTATTTTAGAAGTAGATTACAGGGAGGGACAGGCAAGAAGAATAAGCAGTAAGTCTTTCTTAGGAGAAGATTGTAGTCTAATGGGAAAGACATAAAACTGTGTAAAACTTGTGGTCTGATGTTCAAGCCATAGCTCAGGATATATTAATGTGAATAATAATAATGCATTTGATCAATTTTTCTGTTATTCAGTTTACTTTCTACCATGAGCCCTCATTCTACAAGGGATCAAAAATGAAATCTCAACTGATGTTTTTAATTTTGGCTGATTTTGAGTAGTCTCCTTTATAATTTTTCTTCCGCACCCCCCCGCCCCCCCGCCTCCGCCAGGACTGTGTCTAAGTCAGTGGTGAGAGGATGAGAGGCATACTTAGTGCCGTGGCATCATTTAATGGGCCCTTGGCTGTCATCTCTCCACCTTGTCATCTGGGAAGGCACTCTGTCCTACCTGGTATTTGTGATTGATAGAGGTAGATTGTTAATACATACTCCTTGACCCCATCTCAAGACCTCTTGTCCATGGTTCTTTGTTCAGGATGGTCTTTACAATCAGTGCAGCCTGCTCCTGTGACTGCCCTGGAATGGGTGGAGACTCTACAAATCTGCCTGATGAACCTACCAGGACACCACTCTAGAGTACACATTCACAGCATTCTGCTGGGAGGCTGGCTGTTTCCAGGTTCCACCCAGGGATATGAGGTACAAGTCTTCTCTGTGGTCAAGTTTATCAATTTACCTGGAGTTCCATTACCCCTACTAGCCTATTGAAGGAACCTCCTATTAAGTATAAGAAAATTCTAAGGTCTTGCTTCTCTGCCAATTCTCATTTTTAGCCCGGAGATAACTATCTCTGTCTACTTAAGATGAGGGGAAGAAAGGATAAGAAGAGTGGCTCTCTCTTGTCTCCCAGATCTGTTGTCTATGGTTTTAAGGCTTTATAGTCTTAAGATACTTACAGCCTTAGATTTCAGTACTCAAAAGTATCCAAAAAATTTAACACCCTCCCCCTACTATTTTTTCCTTCTTTCTTTCTTTAACTACACCTTTCTTCGTTGGTTTCTTTCAGCATTCTTGCTTGACACTGAAGACAGAATGTCACAGTCTAATGTAATGGAGAAAGTCATGGTAATTAAAATAATTACCAGAACAAAAAAAATTGAGCAATATATCAAAATATTAATATTAGAAGATGTGATAAGTATTGTAATGGAAAATGCTGTAGGAACATAGAGGAGAAGGTAATATTGGTCAAGCATTGATATATAAACTGTATAAAAATTAACAATAGATTTAATAGTTCCCATGTGATCTCCTTTCCACTATGAGTTTCTCCCATGGGAAATAGCTATGTTTCTGGATTCTAATTTATGTGAAAATGCATGTATCTAAGATATCTCACTTAGGTTTTCATATTTACTAATTTTGTCCTGATTGCACACACAGTTTTTTTGAGTCAGGTCCACGTGGTTGTTACTCATTTAAACTCAAATAATACTACCACAGCATTGTTAATTAGCTACACCTGAATACAAAATAAAACATTTAAAGTTTGAAAAAAACAAATCATAATCATGCAGTTTCCCACACCACAATTCTTACTCTTTCAATAAAGTCAGGTTAGTGTCCTATGTGTACAGAACTGTTGAAAAAACATAAATCTGGATATTTGTATAGAAGACAGAGGAGACTATTCCTCCTTTAAAAAAAGGGGGGGAGTAGAAAAACTTTTGTTTCTCATGGAATATATGGCAAGGACTTTGAGTTCTCATTCTAATCTTTTGAAATATAAATAAATTCCTCAAAGGGCCAGGTAATCCCAATGTCTTCAGCTTTGTGACTCAGAGATATCTCCAAGTTCCTAGACCTACTTCCTCACCCCTTGAAATGCAAACATACAGCTCAGAATGAGTAATTCTCTTTAGAGTTCTCACTGTCAATATTTATGTAAATTATATTACCAGGGCTTGCTTTCAGTCCAGAACCCAAGTTTTCAGAAAAAAATTTTAGTAAAAATGAATTCTATAATAAATACAGAAAAACAAAGATATTCTTTCTATACCATACATTTTGTCTACAAATGCATCAAGGTGCTGCTGCTGCTGCTGCTGCTAAATCACTTCAGTCATGTCCGACTCTGTGAGACCCCATGGACGGCAGCCCACCAGGCTCCGCCGTCCCTGGGATTCTCCAGGCAAGAACACTGGAGTGGGTTGCCATTTGGTATTAACAGTTCATTCCATTCAAGCATAAAAATCTTCCTCAACTTTCAGAAATCTCAATTGCAATAAGATAATATTAATTTTTTAAAATCCACAAACAAAATTCCATGTATTTGTTTTGCCAATGACTGTGTCTGGCCTTAGTGCCGGGTTGAACCAATATCCAGTTGAATGTTGGGTTTAAGAGGGTCCTGGAAAATTCCTTTTGGAAGACTGAGTTTGAACTATGGCAAAACTAATTTTATTTTATTTCTTTCTATACCTAATATCAGAGAAGGCAATGGCAACCCACTCCAGTACTCTTGCCTGGAAAATCCCATGGACAGAGGAGCCTGGTAGGCTGCAGTCCACGGGGTCGCTAGGAGTCGGACACGACTGAGCGACTTCACTTTCACTTTTAAATTTCATGCACTGGGGAAGGAAATGGCAACCCACTCCAGTGTTCTTGCCTGGAGAATCCCAGGGATGGCGGAGCCTGGTGGGCTGCCATCTATGGGGTCGCACAGAGTTGGACACGACTGAAGCAACTTAGCAGCAGCAGCAGCAGCATACCTAATATAAACTCTCATATAACTTTTGTAAATGAAATATAACATATTTGCTAAAAACATTGTTGACATTTGTTCTGGGAATAAAGCTAGACTTGTAATCCTTACATCAACAATACTGGAAATATTTTGATGATAAAATTCAGTGGTCACTGTGAAGACATTAATTTGATATCTCATAGTAGAGTCCCCTTTCTGATAACACCAAAGGAGGATCTCATTTTTTATGCTTCTCTTCATTTATCTACTGTTTCAGAAACACTCAAGGACAAAAATCATTAAAATAAGCAAAATTTATCTTTCAAAAAGTTTTTTAAGAATATTGTTAAACTTCATTAAATTAGCACAGATGTTTGCTAATGTAAAATGGTTAAAAACTAGAAGTAAAATTGAGATTTTTTTTTTTACTGCTTGTTAAATTCACTTTTAAACTCAAACTTGCAGTCATAAAACTTCTGAAATTTTGAAATCAATATTTTTTCATCTTTAAATAGATTCTATCACTTAATAGAAACACAGTGACACAGAAACCACAATACTATGACCACCATCAATGAAAATATATGCTATATACTGATTTATACTAAGTCAAGTGATTTAAATAAGACATGAAACATCAGGGATATTGTGTTCATTTTATTTTATTTTAAAATTTTTATTAAAATATAATTGACTTGCAATGTCATATTAGTTTCGGGCATACAGTAAAGTGATTCAGTTATATATATGTATTCTTGTTTTATATACTTTTGCATTATATGCTATAAGATATTGAGTATAGTTCCTGTGCTATACATGTAAGTCTTTGTTGGTTATCTATTTTGTATATAGTATTGTATATATATATATTTTTGTTGTTGGCAAAGTAATGTCTCTGCTTTTTTTTTTTAACTTTACAATATGGTATTGGTTTTGCCATATATTATTATATATATTTTAATCCCAAACTCCTGACTTAACCCTCTCTTCCCCTCCTCTTTGGTAATCATATATCCATTCTCCATGTCAGTGAGTCTGTTTTTGTGTTGTAAATAAGTTATAAATTAATTTGTATCTTTCTTTTTTTTTTTTAGATGTCACATATCATACATTTGTGTTTGTCGGCTTATTTTTCTTAGTATGATAATCTCTAGGTCCATCCATACTGCTTCAGATGGCATTATTTCATTCTTTTCTGTGTACTACATGCTTATATTTATCTGTTGATGGACACTTAAATTGCACGTCTTGGCCACTGTAAATAGTACTGATATGAATACTGGGGTGCATGTGTCTTTTCAAATTATGTTTTTCTCTGGATGTATGTCCAGGAGTGGGCGTGCAGGATCAAATGGTAGCTCTATTTTTAGATTTTAAGGATCCTCCGTGCTGTTCTCCATAGTGTCTGCACCACATTGTATTCATTTTAATGCTGACTTAAGAGAACTTTAATTTTGGATTTGCATTTTCTCAGTTTTATTATGTATTTAATAATATCTCACCTACTTCATCAGACTGTTGTATAAATGGATAAAAGCAGAAGCATTCAAAAGCTAGGGGATCCCCTTAATACAGTGAAGAAAATACATTATGTTAATAAACCTTGAGTGTTTCTAAATTGCCTCAGGACTTTTCCAGCATAGCAATATGTGACTCTCCGTTGTCTTGCTATATGTGAAGGTGTAACTTGTAGTCTATGTGACTGCTTTGTATTTATTTGAAAGATACTCATAAATATAAGTATTAAAGAATATACTCAAATTATCTGCACTTTTCTAAGATGAATCCTCCTGAATGTTTGATCACAGGTGCATCAGATAGTTTTTGTAGATTCTACTTATGCTAATTTGTTCAATCAAAAATATATAAAGACAATCTAATGTAGCAAATGCACAAAGAGAAAAAACTCGATCTCATTTTCCTAGTGTTTGTTTATTTGAATAAGTTACTTTCAATCTGTATAATTTTTGTTATCTAGGAAATCCAAATTTCCTTGAGCAGAACTAAATGAACAAAAGGCAGAGGTTTACAGTTATGTCTTAGACTGTAATTTTGAGATTTTCATATGATATATATGATTTTCCTACATATACACTACACACTATTTCTTAGGAAAGGAAGTCATGAATCAATTATCCACCAACATCAGCACAAATGGGCTCACATGAATTTACTGGTAGTAGGCAGTAACTATGGAGAAGGCAATGGCAACCCACTCCAGTACTCTTGCCTGGCATATCCCATGGATGGAGGAGCCTGGTAGGCTGCAGTTCATGGGGTCGCTAGGAGTCAGACATGACAGAAGCAACTTAGCAGCAGCAGCAGGCAGTAACTAGATAAGGGCAAACTGATGGGTATTGTCACAGCAGGCTAAAAGTGAGGGTTAAGAAGACAGAGACTCCTTCCTGGATCATGTGACATTTGAGAACTGGGCCTTGAGAGAAACATACGGGTGGGTGGAGGCAAGAGAAATGGAACAAGAAAAGACAGAAGGATAGGATACTGAGGTATCTATGTTGAATAATGAGTGCTTATGTTTGGTGTGAAGGTAGGGAGAATATAAACCCCTAAATATGCCACTTTGGTAAGATATTTAGGAAGTATTATTTTGAGCTGTAGGCACTTGGAAAAGATCAAATGGAAAGAGAAGCTTTCTCTTCAGTCCCCTTATCTGCCCAAAGACAGATCCTCCAAAAGAAACCCAATTGTCATAGATTCCTTTCCTGAGAGCTTCATCAACCAGGGAGATTAACTCTTATTCCAGGCAAAGACACTAGAATTTGATACCACATCCAGATGAAGTTTGCCACAAACTATGATATTTCCCAGCTGTTTTTCTAAGGGCCCATTCATCTTCCCTAAAATTCATTTACTCTCCCCTAAGAGGCTTACAGCAGAGAAGGCAATGGCACCCCACTCCAGTACTCTTGCCTAGAAAATCCTATGGACAGAGGAGCCTGGTGGGCTGTAGTCCATGGGGTTGCTAAGAGTCGGACACGACTGAGTGACTTCACTTTGACTTTTTACTTTCATGCACTGGAGAAGGAAATGGCAACCCACTCCAGTGTTCTTTCCTGGAGAATCCCAGAGATGGAGGAGCCTGGTGGGCTGCCATCTATGGGGTCGCACAGAGTCAGACACAACTGAGGTTACTTAGCAGCAGCAAGGGGCTTACAGAGGGCTTCCCAGGTGGCTCAGTGTGAAGAATCTGCCTGCAATGCAGGAGACACAGGTTCGATCCCTGGGTTAGGAAGACCCCTGGAAAAGGGAACGGCAACCCACTCCAACATTATTGCCTAGGAAATTTCATGGACAAATAAGCCTGGTGTGCTACAGTCGGTGGGGTTGCAAAGAGTTGAACACTACTTAGCGGCTGAACAACAGGAAGAGGCTTCATCTTCCTCTGTTTTCCCTATTAAAATAGTATTCAAACTGAATTCTCAGTCTCCTCTTTGAGTTGCTCATTTTCCCCTGAGTATATAATGTTAATTTGAGTGAGGAATCTGAACAATGGAGTCCAGTCAGGTTATGAACAAACTTATATACCAAGGAGAGAATTTGGACTTTATTTCACAGGTGATGGAGAGTCAGTGACAACTTTTAATAACAGAGGTGGTATAAGAAAAGCTATGGAGGAATCAGGAAAACTAACCTGTCAACAAAGTACAAGAATTTGGCCAAAACATAGATTAGAAATAGTTGAGAAAATAATGTGATCATACAGGTAGATACAACCTAAGGCATAATGCATGAGACAATATTCAGCAGATAAGTACAGGGATAAGGTCATTAAATCTAAAGGACTTGGTGATATTTCAGGGAAATAAAGGAAGAGCCAAAGGCAATTGTAGGTGGTAAATAATGTCAAGGATTGTAGCTCCTGGGACATGCAGTTAGCACCCAATAAATAATAGTTTAAATCCATATGTATGTGGTAATAAAAATAGAGATTATCATTTTCTTGAAGCAACGGATTCTGGAGACATGGTAAACTTATTGTTACTTGGTTCCCTTTTTCTCTACTCCCAAGACCAAGCTTAATGCCCTGCGTGAATCAGGCAGCTGCTGGCATGGAGTCAGGATGTAACTAAGACCTTGGACTGCATTGGAGGGTGAGGCAATGTCAAGTAGGGAGAAATTCTTTGACTTCTTCTCTTGGGGCCTACTACCTGACTGAAGAACCTACCATATATTACATAGAGAAAATAAAAATCTAAGATCTAAAAACATTACTAAAAGAAGTAATAAGAAGGTGAAGTTGAATGATTCTATGAAGACCTACAAGACCTTCTTGAATTAACACCCAAAAAACATGTCCTTTTCATCATAGGGGACTGGGATGCAAAAGTAGGAAGTCAAGAGATACCTGGAGTAACAGGCAAGTTTGGCCTTCAAGTACAAAATGAAGCAAGGCAAAGACTAACAGAGTTTTGCAAAGAGAACAAACTGGTCATAGCAAACACCCTCTTCCAACAACACAAGAGAAGATTCTACATAAGAACATCACACCAGATGGTCAACACCAAAATCAGATTGATTACATTCTTTGCAGTCAAACATGGAGATGCCCTATACAGTTAGCAAAAACAAGACCAGGAGCTGACTGTGGTTCAGATCATGAACTCCTTATTACCAAATTCAGACTGAAATTGAAGAAACTAGGGAAAACCACTAGACCATTTAGGTATGACCTAAATCAAATCCCTTACCATTATACAGTGGAAGTGCCAAATAGATTCAAGAGATTAGATCTTATAGACAGAGTGCCTGAAGAACTATGGACAGAGGTTTGTGACATTGTACAGGAGGCAGTGATCAAGATCATCCCCAAGAAAAAGAAGTGCAAAAAGGCGAAATGGTTGTCCTAGGAGGCTTTACAGATAGATGAGAAAAAAAGAGAAGCTAAAGGCAAAGGAGAAAGGGAAAGATATAACCATTTGAATTCAGAGTTCCAAAGAACAGCAAGGAGAGATAAGAAAGCCTTCCATAGTGATCAATGCAAAGAAATCAAGGAAAATAATAGAATGGGAAAGACCAGAGACAGCTTCAAGAAAATTAGAGATACCGAGGGAATATTTCATGAAAAGATAGGCACAATAAAGGGCAAAAATGGTATGGACCTAACAGAAACAGAAGATATTAAGAGGTGAAAGGAATACACTGAAGAACAGTACAAAAAAGATCTTCATGACTTAGATAACCATAGTGGTGTGATCACTCACCTAGAGCCAGACATCCTGGAATGTGAAGTCAAGTGGGCCTCAGGAAGCATCACTAGGAACAAAGCTAGTGGAGGTGATGGAATTCCAGCTGAGCTATTTCAAATCCTAAAAAATGATGCCATGAAAGTGCTGCACTCAATATGCCAGCAAATTTGGAAAACTCAGCAGTGGCCACAGTACTGGAAAAGTTCAGTTTTCATTCCAATGCCAAAGAAAGGCAATGCCAAAAATGTTCAAACTACCACACAATTACACTAATCTCACAAATTAGCAAAATAATGCTCAAAATTCTCCAAGCCAGACTTCAATAGTATGTGAACTGAGAACTTCCAGATGTTCAAGCTGGATTTAGAAAAAACAGAGAAACCAGAGATCAAATAGCCAACATTCATTGGATCATCAAAAAAGCAAGAGAATACCAGAAAAAAAAATCTGCTTTATTGATTTCACCAAAGCCTTTTTTTGACTGTGTAGATCCAACACTATGGAAAATTCTTCAAGAGATGGAAATACCAGACCATATTACCTGCCTCCAGAGAAATCTGTATGCAGGTCAAAAAGCAACAGTTAGACCAGGACATGGAACAACAGACTGGTTCCAAATAGGGAAAAGAGTACGTCAAGGCTATATCTTGTCACCCTGCTTATTTACCTTATATGCAGAGTACATCATGCGAAATGCCAGGCTGGATGAAACACAAGCTGGAATCAAGATTGCCGGGAGAAATATCAATAACCTCAGATATGCAGATGACACCACCCTTATGGCAGAAAGTGAAGAAGAACTAAAGAGCCTCTTGATGAAAGTGAAAAAGGAGAGTGAAAAATGTTGACTTAAAGTTCAGTGTTCAAAAAACTAAGATAGTGGCATCCAGTCCCATCACTTCATGGCAAATAGATGGGGAAACAATGGAAACAGTGTCAGACTTTATTTTCTTGGGCTCCAAAATCACTGCAGATGGTGACTGCAGCCATCAAATTAAAAGACACTTGCTACTTGGAAGAAAAGTTATGACCAACCTAAACAGCATATTAAAAAGCAGAGATATTACTTTGCCAACAAAGTTCCATCTAGTCAAAGCTATGGTTTTTCTTGTAATCATGTATGGTTGTGAGAGTTGGACTATAAGAAAAGCTGAACACTGATGAATTTATGGTTTTGAATTGTAGTGTTGGAAAGGACTCTTGAAAGTACCTTGGACTGAAAGGAGATCAAACTAGTCAATCATAAAGGAAATCAGTCCTGAATATCATTGGAAGGCCTGATGCTGAAGCCTAAACTCTAATACTTTGGCCACCTGATGTGAAGAACTGACTCATTTGAAAAGACCCTGATGCTGGGAAAGATTGAAGGCAGGAGTAGAAGGGGGTGACAGAGGATGAGACGGTTGGATGGCATCACTGACTCAATGGACATGAGTTTGGGTATGCTCTGGAAATTTGTGATGGACAGGGAAGCCTGGAGTGCTGCAGTCCACGGGGTGGCAAAGAGTCAGACACAACTGAGCAACTGAACTGAACTGAAAAGAGATAATAATGAATAATAAAGTAAAAGAGATTTGAAAATTGTACCTGAAGCAGAGGATTTGCTAGTTATTTTAATGAATGCTACAGTTTTAATAACAAAAGATGCAATCACATGAGCAAACAGTAAGGGACTTCGCATGAGCTGATAGTTGATCCTTGGCAGATAATAAGTTTTTCTGCAGGTGCTATATTATGAAAAATGCATATTAACACATATACACACAAAAAGAAACTGTTTTCAAGAGCCTGGCAGACACGCAGAATTATCCTGAAATACCAATAAAGTAGTTGTAATAGAAGCCAGATATCCAAAGGATTCCAGAGTGAATGGATAGTTAAGGAGTTAACTTCAGATCATTTGTGTATTTGTGAGAATATTTCATGATGAAAAGAGAAAGAGGAATAGAACTCAGTATTGCAACAGAATTAAGGAGAAATTTTGTGGATGTTTGTTTTACAATACAAGGACTTTTGGACTTATCTGTAAACTACCATAAATATAGAAAATAGAGGCAAAGAGAATATACACTGAAGATGCAAGAAATAAAAGGGAAAGTTGATGGAATTGTTAACAAGAGTTATCTGGAACTGGGCCTATCATTATGCATGATAAAAATCTACATCATGATTTGTATATATTCTACATTGAGACCTGTGAGGGTAGGGACCACATCTCTGTTGGTCATGTCCACACAGTGCTCAGTCCAGACTACCATATTCTCAAACAAATATTTGATAACTAAAATGATACAAAAGATAGAAAACATAGTCAGAAATGTTAGCCTTATAAGGAAGGAAAAATTACTGTAAGCATCAGATCAGATTAGATCAGTTGCTCAGTCGTGTCCAACTCTTTGCAACCCCATGAATCGCAGCACGCCAGGCCTCCCTGTCCATCACCAACTCCCGGAGTTCACTCAGACCCACGTCCATCGAGTCAGTGATGCCATCCAGCCATCTCATCCTCTGTCCTCCCCTTCTCCTCCTGCCCCCAATCCCTCCCAGCATCAGAGTATTTTCCAATGAGTCAACTCTTTGCATGAGGTGGCCAAAGTACTGGAGTTTCAGCTTTAGCATCATTCCTTCCAAAGAAATCCCAGGGCTAATCTCCTTCAGAATGGACTGGTTGGATCTCCTTGCAGTCCAAGGGATTCTCAAGAGTCTTCTCCAACACCACAGTTCAAAAGCATCAATTTAGAGTGAATGACTAGAGAATTGCAATGACTCAGTTAAGAAGGAAAACTTTCAATCTGAAAGACAAGATTGTCTTTTATGTTAATAAGATGGGAAAAGAAATTAGTGTGTATGGATGGTATGGGCTTCAAAGTAAACACTTTGGAGTCAGCTATAGGTATATGTGAATCCAAGATCTGACTGTTATAAACTATATGATGTTAAGCAAATTAATCATTTCTAGGTACTTCCATCTCCTCATTTCTTAATAAGAAAATAATACCTATCTCACAAAGAAGATTTAAGAACTAAATGTGGTACTAGAGATAAATCACCAGACCCAGCCTGTCACTTAGTAAGCACCATGTCCCTGGTAAGGTTTAGGTTTCACTGAGAGATTATTCAGGACAATGACATTTAATGGGGAGCAAAGAAGAAGCTGAAGACTGACACAATACATTCCCTGATTCTCAGGCAGGGCTTTGACGGAAGTTTTGTCATTAGAAACCAAGTCCCTTGGAATCTGACAGCCTGTTTTAGACCTGGTTCTGCCACTTACCAGTATGTGGCCTTTGGAAATGCACTTATCTATGCCTCAGTTTAGTCATCTTTAAAATAAGTGTAATGAGAATATCTAACTTAAAGTGTTGCTTTGAGGACCAAATGAGTTAATGTGTATGAAACACTTTATCTGGCATGTAGCGTGTGAATAAAATTATAGTTAGGAGAAGGAAAGAATATTTGGGGAAATAGGAATGGGATCCAGGCATTTGCTCATGAGAGAATGCAGGTAGAGTTGGGGAAAAAATGGAATGGATGAGGGAGACGCTCAGGATGAGGAAGGGCAAAAGAAAGTGTGACAAATGAACATGAAAATAAAAAAAAAAAAACAGAAATGTGAAAGCTCGTTTTGAGATGGGCTCGAACAAATACTTTCATTATATAATCTGAGGCTGGACTGGGCACATGCCATGGGAACCCAATAATAAAAACCATTACACTTAAAATCATATTAAAAAAGTAAACAAAAACAAAAAAAGTTTGCCTTTTTCTTAATTGTTCTACCATATTTCTGGTTCTAATTCAATGTCTTTAACAGATTTGGGGTGGGGGATGGTTTTACCTTTTTATTGCCACCTATGACTAAAATATGTATTATTAATCTGAAATTTGAAGAATTTGCAACACATTTTTCTTTTAGCATGTCGCAACTGTAGCTTATTGATGCTTTTATTACTAGCTGGAAATAACAGAAAACTTTTACTGTGGCAGATTCTGGTCAAATTTTCAAACAGGCCTACTTAACCTGAAGAACTGAAAAGTTTAATACTAGTATAAATATGACTGGACATGTTTTATTTTCTATAAAATTCACAGTTCCAGAAAGTGAGATTGTCCATTTTTATATTCAACTCTTGTTCATAAAAATTGTATATAGTCTAGAAATAGGAGGAAATGACAGATATATATAGATAGCCCAAGATCTTGAAACTTAACTTGATTCTTATACATCTATAAGAATTTTGTGGATGGGAAATGGCTCCCCATTGCAGGCCTAAGTTATATAAGATAAAGAGAACTGAATAATAATAATCATCATAAAATTTCAGTATTATATGTAATATATGAAATGATTATATATTTTTACTTGCCCAGAATATATAAACATCTTAAAATCCCTCAATTAGAAAAGTACTGATGACACTCTCAGATCCTATCATAATAAAACCTCATATTAGTGAAAAAACTATGAAACAGTACCACCAAACAATAAGAATTTAAACACTTTGCTAAATAATTCTTTGTCAAAGAGGAATTGTAGGAAAGTATAAAAGTTATGATATTTAAAACACCACATATAAAAACCTATAGGAGTATATCAAAATTATACTTAAAGCATTAAAATAAAGTACAATTGTAAACATTTTTATCACCAAATATAACAGATTGAGGGTCTTCTGAATTGTAGCACTGAAGAAATGCCAACATAATAAATCTGTAGAATGTACAACAGATTAATTAATGCCCTGAACCCCAGATTTTATGAATAAGAAAAAAATACAATAGTAATTAATTTAAAACAAAAAGTACATTGACAAATTGAAATTTTCGGATTTTAAGCCAGGATGCTGAGCAACCTCATAACTCCAAGTCTGCAAATGCAGAGAGGTCACTGACTATTAGTAGTGCTTTCCTTGTGGAAGAACAAATGTGCAACAGAAGTCACCAATAGGACTATTAGTCACGCTGCTAAGAAAGGAAAGCACAGGCAGTTCAGCCCTGTGCACCCCCCTGTCATATCAGACAAGAGGCTGAATCAGTATTCCTTGCCTCCAAGGAGTACAATTAGTATAAGAACTTAGACTAGAAGAAAAAGACGTTATGCATCATCAGGAAGCCCCAAAAATTGAACATCCCAATTAGAAAACACTCTAGTCATCTTCCAAGTTCACTATAAGGATAGAAACCTTGTCTAAAATGCCTGCTGCTGCTGCTAAGTCGCATCAGTCATGTCCGACTCTGTGCGACCCGTAGACAGTAGCCCACCAGGCTTCTCTGTCCCTGGGATTCTCCAGGCAAGAACACTGGAGTAGGTTGCCATTTCCTTCTCCATCTAAAATGCCTACTCATAGCTAAAGCACAAATTAAGAACAAATGAAAAGGGTACATAAGATGACAAATTTTATTATAAGTTGTTGTTACTCTGTCACTCAGTTGTGCCCAACTCTTTTTGATCCCATGGACTGCAGTACACCAGGCTTCCCCGTCCTTTGCTCTCTTGAAGCATGCTCAAACTAATGTCCACTGAACCCATGATGCCATCCAACCATCTCGTCCTCTGTCACCCCCTTCTCCTTGTGCCTTCAATCTTTCTCAGCATCAGGGTCTTTTCCAGTGAGTCAATTCTTTGCATAAGGTAGCCAAAGTATTGAAACTTCAGCATCAATCCTTCCAATGAATATTCAGGGTTTATTTCTTTTAGGACTGACTGGTTTGATCTCCAGAGTACTCTCAAGGATCTTCTCTAGCACCACAATTCGAAAGCATCAATTCTTTGACACTCAGCCTTCTTTATGGTCCAGCATTCACTTCTGTACATGACTATTAGAAAAACCATAGCTTTGACTAGATGGACCTTTATCAGCAAAGTAATGTCTCTGTTTTTTAATATGCTGTCTAGCTTTTCTTCCAAGGAATAAGTGTCTTTTAATTTCATGGCTGCAGTCACAGTTTGTAGTGATTTTGGAGCCCAAGAAAATAAAATCTGTCACTGTTTCCATTATTTCCTCATCTATTTGCCATGAAGTGATGGGACCAGATGACATGATCATAGTTTTTTGAATGTTGAGTTTTAAGCTAGCTTTTTCACTCTCATCTTTCAATTTTATCAAGAGGCTTTTTAATTCCTCTTCTCTTTCTGCCATAACAGTGGCATCATGTGCATATTTGAGGTTATTGATATTTCTCCCAGTAATTTTGATTCCAGCTTGAGCTTCATCCAGCCTGACATTTCTCATGATGTACTCTACATACAAGTTGAATAAGCAGGATGACGATATACAGCCTTGGTATATACTCCTTTTCCATATTTGAACTAGTGTTTTGTTCCATGTCTGGTTCTAACTGTTGCTTCTTGACTTGCATAGAAGTTTCTCAGGAGGCAGATAAAGTGGAATGGTATTCCCATCTCTTTAAGAATTTTCAACAGTTTATTGTGATCCACAC
Organism: Bos mutus; assembly: GCF_027580195.1. NCBI lineage: Eukaryota > Metazoa > Chordata > Mammalia > Artiodactyla > Bovidae > Bos > Bos mutus. The sequence continues at coordinate 55,854,983 of NC_091622.1, read as the reverse complement.
AATCAAAAGCTTTAGCATAGTCAATGAAATAGAAGTAGATGCTTTTCTGGAGTCCCCTTCCTTTTTCTGTGATCCAACAGATGTTGGCAGTTTGATCTCTGCTTCTTCTGCCTGGTCTAAATTCAGCTTGTACACCTGGAAGTTCTTGGTTCACATACTGTTGAAGCTTATCTTGAAGGATTTTGAGCATTACCTTGATAGCATTTGAAATTAGTGCAATTGTCCTACAGTTTGAACATTCTTTGACATTGCCCTTCTTTGGGATTAGAGTGAAAATTGAGCTTTTCCAGTCCTTTGGCCATTGCTGAGTTTTCCAAATTTGCTGGAAATTTTATTATAAGTAAGATCCAAGAAAATTTTACAGTTATAAGTTTTGTCTATGTTATAAACTATGTCTAATATGTACTCATGGAAATATCTGAAATAAAACTTACAGATATTTGAGCAGGTTATGAAAGCACAGTTGCTTTGGCAGCATCCATCACATCTTTCTAAGGTCTTGCTTCTTCAAGCAAAGATAAATAATGTCATAGAAGATTGAAACATTACAATTATGTTCCTATAACTGGATATATCCCATAAACTTTATAAAATTTAAATATACAGAACTCTTTTTTTCTTAATTTAGTTTTTGTTTTATATTGGAGTATAGTCAATTTACAGTGTTGTGTTAGTTTTAGGTGTACAGCAAAGTGAGTCTGTTATACATATACATATATCCATTCTTTTTCATATTATTTACCCATATAGGGTTACTATGAAGTACTGAGTAGAGTTCCCTGTTCTATACAGTAGGTCCTTTGATTATCTCTTTTATATATGCCCATGCATGCATGCTCATCATGTCCAACTCTTTGTGACCTATGGACTGTAGCCTGCCAGGCTTCTTTTCATGGGATTTTCCAGGCAAGAATGCTGGGTGTTTTTGCCATTCCCTCCTCCAGGGGATCTTCCTGACCCAGGGATTAAAACCCCATCTCCTGCATTTCACATCTCCTCTATTGGCAGGTGGATTCTTTACCACTGAGTCACCTGGGAAGCTATTTAATATAGAGTAGTGTGTGTCCATCAATCCTGAATTCCTAATTTATCCCTCCACCACAGGCTTTCCCTTTTGGTAACCACAAGTTTGTTATCTACATACAGAACTCTTTTTTAAAATAACAGATTTGGTAACCCAGATTCCAGAAGAAATGAATAATTTAGGAAAACATTTTGATTTTCTAAATTGATCCTAGAAGTTAGTTCCTGAAGAGCTGAACAATGTAGAGGAATTTTTAAGTTGAAATTTAAAATGATTTTTCTTAAGAATATTTTAACATTTGGGAAAACATTTATAATATATTCTTTTTTAAAAAAATTCTTTCACTCAGGTTTCACAGATGGGAATAAAAATCACTCCAAGTATATTGTAAAGAAAGGACTCAGTACCAGGAATTAAATACTTACAAAATTATTTTTAAACCATAATCAGTTCAATAGGAATGAACTCACCTGCATTCTTTTGGTTTTGAGATCACAGCACAGTATCTACTGCAGACACTAGAAAGTTGCTGCTCCTAACTGCAGCTATCACTGCCATCTCAGTTGTTTCCCATCTGTGACACTGGTGCCCAGACACTAGAAGTGGAGCCAAGTTCTCCAATAGTTAGGATTTTCAGAATTGTTTCTCAGCCAACAAAGCTGTAGAAAATGGCCTCCATCTCATTTCTGAATCCCAGTGACCTTATCTTGACTCTCATCCTTTTTGGAAAGGAGTTTCAAAAATGTTTTTAGCTTTCTGAACACTGCTAATGGAAACAGGTTGAAATGGAGTCTGAGCAAATCAATTCAAGTATCTACTACAAGCAAAATACAGAATTGCATTTGCAATCTGGTTGCCTGCATAATGGAATGGCTACCACTCCAATAATCTTGCCTGGAGAATTCCATGGACAGAGGAGCCTGGTGGGCTACAGTCCATGGGATCACAAAGAGTCAGACACAATCAAGCAGCTAACTCAGTTGCCGAATAGTGAAATGAAGGAGGTTTTTAATTTCTTCCTTTGAATATTTATCTGATATTAATTTATTAAAATAAGAATATAACACTTGTTTTAATTTTTAAAATACATGTACATTTTACCAGTGTAGTAAAAAGAATTGATGTTGCACATAGAGAGGATCAGCTGGGTCCCTGGTTCCTAAGTCAACCTCTACAGCCTTGGAATTTCCAGAGTGATAGAATTATCTTTATTTTTCATGATAAACCCTTGGTACCACATCTGATAATCTGATACCTAATACTAACAAGGTACTGCATGACGGGCCTCTCTGGCCACATGATATTATATTAAGGGAAGGGGAGACCAGGGATTGAGGTCAGCCACATGGGAAATCTTCCAATCAGTCATGCCTGCTTAATGAAACCCCAGTTAAAACTCTGGACTCCAAAATTCTAGTGAACTTCCTTGGTTGACAATATCACATGCATATTGTCACACATCAGTACCAGTAGGGTAATGTGTCCTGAGAACAGAAGCTTTGCATATGCAACTCTCCTAGACTTGACCTATGTGTCTCTTTCTTTGGCTGATTTGAATATATCCCTTCTCTGTAACAAATTATAACCATGAGCATAAAAGCTTTTGATGCATTCTGTGAGTCTCATGAATTCTACAACCTGAAGGCAGTTTGGGAAACCTGAACTTTCAGTTCATGCTAAAAGTGAAAGCTGTCTTTTACCAAAATCAGATTGATACATTCCTTGCAGTCAAAGATGAAGTGAGGTTCATGACATTGTACAGGAGGGAGTTATCAAACCATCCTCTTAAGAAAGAAATGCAAAAAGGCAAAATGGTTGTCTGAGGATGCCTTACAAATAGCTGAGAAAAGAAGAGAAGCTAAAGGCAAAGGGGAAAAGGAAAGATATAATCATTTGAATGCAGAGTTCCAAAGAATAGCAAGGAGAGAAAAGAAAGCCTTCCTCCGTGATCAGTGCACAGAAATAGAGGAAAACAATAGAATGGGAAAGACTAGAGATCTCTTCAAGAAAACTAGAGATACCAAGCGAACATTTCATGCAAAGATGGGCACAATAAAGGACAGAAATTGTATGGACCTAAAATAAGCAGAAGATATTAAGAAGAAGAAGTGGCAAGAATGCACAGAAGAACTATACAAAAAATATCTTCATGATTCAGAAAACCAAGAAGGTGTGATCACTCACCTAGAACCAGACATCCTGGGATGTGAAGTCAAGTGGGCCTCAGGAAGCATCACTACGAACAAAGCTAGTGGAAGTGATGGAATTCCAGCTGAACTATTTGAAATTCTAAAAAATAATGCTGTGAAAGTGCTGCACTCTATATGCCAGCAAATTTGGAAAACTCAGAAGTGGCCACAGGACTGAAAAAGGTCAGTTTTCATTCCATTCCCAAAGAAAGGCAATGCCAAAGAATACTCAAACTACTGCACAATTGCACTCATCTCACAAGCTAGTAAAGTAATGCTCAAAATTCTCCAAGCCAGGTTTCAATAGTACATGAACCATGAACTTCCAGATGTTCAAATTGGATTTAGAAAGAGAGAGGAACCAGCGATTAAATAGCCAACATCTGCTGGATCATGGAAAAAGCAAGAGAGCTCCAGAAAAACATCTACTTCCGCTTTATTGACTATGCCAAAGCCTTTGACTGTGTGGATCACAACAAACTGTGGAAAATTCTGAAAGAGATGGGAATACCAGACCACCTGATCTGCCTCTTGAGAAGTTTGTATGCAGGTCAGGAAGCAACAGTTAGAACTGGACATGGAACGACAGACTGGTTCCAAATTGGGATATGAGTAGATCAAGGCTGAATATTGTCACCTAGCTCATTTAACTTGTATGCAGAGTACATAATGCAAATGCTGGGCTGGATGAAGCACAAGGTGGAATCAAGATTGCCAGGAGAAATATCAATAACCTAAGATATACAGAAGACACCACCCTTATGGCAGAAAGCAAGGAAGAACTAAAGAGCCTCTTGATGAAAGTGAAAGAGGAAAGTGAAAAGGTTGGCTTAAAGCTCAAGATTCAGAAAACTAAGATCATGGCATCCAGTCCAATCAATTCATGGCAAATAGGTGGGGTACAATGGAAACAGTGAGAAACTTTATTTTGGGGGGTTCTAAAATCACTGCAGATGGTGACTGCAGCCATGAAATTAAAAGATGCATGCTCCTTGGAAGAAAGGCTATGACCAACCTAGACAGCATATTAAAAATCAGAGGCATTACTTTGCCAACAAAGGTCCGTCTAGTCAAAGCTATGGTTTTTCCAGTAGTCATGCATGGATGTGAGAGTTGGACTATAAAGAAAGCTGAGCACTGAAGAATTGATGCTTTTGAACTGTGTTGTTGGAGAAGTTTCTTGAGAGTCCCTTGGACTGCAAGGAGATGCAACCTGTCCATACTAAAGGAAATCAGTCCTGAATATTCATTGGAAGGACTGATGCTGAAGCTGAAACTCCAATAGTTTGGCGACCGATTGTGAAGAACTGACTCATTGGAAAAGACCCTGATGCTGGGAAAGATTGAGGGTAGGTGGAGAAGGGGATGACAGAGCGTGAAATGGTTGGATGGCATTACCGACTTGATGGACATGAGTTTGAGTAAGCTCCAGGAGTTGGTGATGGACAGGGAGGCCTGGCATGGTGCAAAGAGTTGGACAGGACTGAGTGACTGAATTGAATTGTTTTCAGGCCTTGAAAATTGGCTAATACCAGGTAGTACCTATCAGGACTCTAAGGAAATCATAGAAATTGAGTTTGGCTAGCATTGGCAATGGAGAAGGAAATGGCAACCCACTCCAGTATTCTTGCCTGGAGAATCCCAGGGACAGAGGAGCCTGGTGGGCTTCCATCTACCCGGTCGCACAGAGTTGGACACGACTGATGTGACTTAGCAGCAGCAGCAGCAGCAGCATTGGCAGAAAAATCTTACAGAATCTATACAGTCCATGGAATCCCCCAGGCCAGAATACTGGAGTGGGTAGCCTTTTCCTTCTCTATGGGATCTTCCCAACCCCAGGATCGAACCCAGGTATCCTGCATTGCAGGCAGATTCTTTACCAGTTAAGCCACAAGGGAAGCCCCAAGGAATCTATAGAAGCCTGCTAATCCACAAGGAGAGCCTCAAAGAATCTATAGAAGTGTCAAAAAAAAAAAAAGAAAGAAAGAAAACTAAACTAAAACTTATAAAACTGGAACAGGAGAATTTAGCTCTGAGAATGGTCTTTTTTGGCCATTCCATGTAAAAAGCTCCTGTATCACCACCTATCACCTTATACTGTTCCACTTTCCACGTACTATTCATATAGTTATCTCTCTCTTTCTCTCTCTCTGTCTCTTTGTTCTCACTATATTTTAGGCTTACTGAAAATCTGGGCTTTGTTTTTCTTGCTCACCACTGTTTTTCTAGCACCTAGCTTACCCCAAGGTAGATATTAAGGTATAATTTTTAATGAATGAATGAACATAGAAATGACTGGAAAATGAATATATGAATGGAGTTGCAGCCAAAATTATATCTAGTAAAATTTGGTTATAATATTATTACTACAGTTGCTGAACACTGATACCACTTCTCTGGACATTTGATTCCAACATTGATTAATTGATTGCACAATGAATTTTAAACTTTCCATGAAATACCACATTACTTTCTTTCTTTCAATATCTGGATGAGGCAGCATCCTTGTAGCCTTGTGTTGGGTTTTTGTCTTCCATTCAGACTGAAGAGAACAAGTACCTGGTTTTGTGTGTGTGTGTGTGTGTGTGTGTGACTCACAAGACAGCACAGATCTAAGAAAGAACAAAGGAAATCAAAAGACTGGAAAGAAGGCCAACAAATGTCCAATACAGTGTTGTTTAAAGTAAAATAGCCTTCTTTATTAATTACCTTTATTTATCCCCATCCAAAATAGGATACTAAGACATTTTAGTTTGTTCTCTGCTTATGGTTAGCTGCAAATTACATGTGAATATAAACTGGCATTTTAGTTCCAGATTGCTATTTTAAGGAAATAATTTTATTGCATACCAATTTTTACATTTAAAATGATTTTTTATAAATGTATGTGCTAATTATTATTTTGTTCTTTCTAGACTTTTAAAAATTCTCCCTAGCCTATTGGCTCTGGCTATGCCTTCATAGATAGTCTGTGAGTATTGGGGTCCATTTATGTCCATAAACATCTTTATTTCATCTTCACACTGTGTGGTAGTTTGGTTTGGTGTGCTGTTTTATGTCCAATATAATTGTCCTCTAGTATTGCTTATTGTCTTGTTTGTATTCATTGTTTCTGATGAAAAGTTTTATGTTCAGCAGATTCTTTTGTAAGGGTAATATTTTGTTGCTGTCTGACAGCTTTTAGAATTTTTTTTTTAATTCTAAATTTTGACTACATTGTGTTCAGTGCATTTCAGTTTGTTCTGTTTTTATTTTATATATATTTTTCAATCTAAGGACTTAATATATAGGCCCAGAAGACTGTAGGCTATTTCTTTTTTTTTTTTTAATAGTGCTACTCCTCCAAATTTTCTATTTCTTCTCTCTTTCTCTTTCCTGTCTCTCTGTAATACTTATTAGTCACATATCGGATCTTCTATTTCTTTAAACTACTTCTGTCTGTATTTTTCCTTCTGTGCTGATTGCTGGTACAATCATTATTTTTATCTGCCAGTTGTGTCTGTCCTACTCTTTAGTCTATTTTTCTTTTCTCTTAGAGCATAGATTGAAAAGTAATGCCCACAGAATAGTCCTCTCCTTGTTTTGACTGTAGTAGTTCCCTGTTATCCATGGTTTCACTATCCACGGTTTCAGTTATGTGCTGACAACCACAGTCCAAAAATATTACCTGGAAAATTCCAGAAATAAACAATTCATAAGTTTTAAATTTCATCCTGTTCCAAGTAGCATAATGAAATTTTGTACCACCCAGCTCAGTTTCACCCAGGACATGAATCCTCCCTTTTCCCATGTCCACACTGTGCATAGTACTTGTGCATTAGTATGAAAAATATAGTGTATATGAGATTCAGTACCACTATCTATCTCTTCATGCATCCACTGCATATATGGCAAGTATGCCATAACCTCACCCACACAGATCTTGGCTATATGACCTGCCTTAGAGAACTGAAAAGTAGAAAGGACAACATAAACAGAGCTTTGAAACATGTTTGTCCACTTCAGAAATTTGAGACTAATAGAGTATAAGTTAGCCTGCTTAAGGATGGCAAGCCATGTAGAGGATAAAGTGCCCTCAGTTCAGTTCTTCAGTCGCTCAGTCAACTTCATATTAATCACCAGAAATGTGAAGTCATACAAGACCATCTGACCATCACAAATATATCAGCTGCCCCACACACATGAGAAAGTGTAGTGAAAATCAATCTAGATATAAAAACCACCCAACTGATCCAGAAAATCCTGAGGTTAAAAAATGGTCATCGCTGTAAATTACTAAGTTTAGGGGTAGATTGTCTAGTGGGAATATATAACTGGTACAAAAATTGATGCCAATTAAAACCAGATTGCTTGTTATTCCTTCTCTGCAGTGTGAGTGCTGTAGGAAAGAGCAGAAATACTGTGTTGGAGAGTCATGGCAGAGAGCCATAGTTCTCATGTTTGTTCCAACTAGGGGAAGTCAGAAATTCAAAATTACTTGAAGTGCTGGTAATTTTGCTCTTTTTCCTTTGTCTTTCTTTTGTTTGTCTCTCTTTATGAAACTACTTTAAAAGCCATATCCACTTACCTGAGACTAATTATGAAAGATTGTAGTAAATGTCTGATAACTTGACAAACTAATTTTTATTTTTTATTTGCAAAATTATTTCTGTTTTCTCTTCTTCCATTCATTAAAAAAATAAAGGAATAACTCTACAGAAATAATAGATAAAAGCACTATTTTTTATAAAACTGTAATGCTGAACAAAATATTAAGATATTTTTTAAGTTTTTCCAATTGAATCTGCTCTTAGTTACTATATATTGATTGAGGAAATATGATTTAATAAGACATATGCATTGACCTTGTTCAGTGTTTTACTCATGGCTCAAAATCAATTGTTAATACTATGGCATATATTAAAATTTACTAATCTATGTTGTAATATCAGGGTCCTCTAGAGAAACAGAATCAACTATGATATAAATAAAGTATAAGGAATTGGCTCATATTGATAGCTTAGAGTGAACAATGTTAGATTCATGATCTCTGAAGAAGATTTAGCTTCAGGATCAGGGGCCAGGCTTGATCACTAAAGAGCTTTTGTGTAGCAAAGTTTTATTAAGGTATGAAAAAAAACAGAGAAAGCTTCTGACAAAGACATCAGAAGGGGGATAGAGAGTACTGCCCTTGCTAGTATTAGCAAGGGAGGTATAGACTTTTTAATTAATTATTACAATAAATCAAAGGAATGTCTCAAGTTTGTGAAAGTTTTACCAGGCCCACTCCCATAGGTTACATTTTAGGATAACAGGATTAGAACTTAACAACAGAAAGATCCTACCAGACTCACTCCCATAATTTACATTCTAAGATATCAAGATTAGTCAAAAGGTTTTCAGGAAGAAGAAACTGTTCAGAAGCAGGACGCATTGTTGTTCAGTTCAGTCACTCAGTCCTGTCCAACTCTTTGCTACCCCATGGACTGCAGCACGCCAGGCTTCCCTATCTATCACCAACTCCTGCAGCTTACTCAAACTCATGTCCATTGAGTCAGTGATCCCATCCAACCATCTCATCCTCTGTTGTTCCCTTCTCCTCCTGCCTTCAATTTTTCCCAGCATCAGGGGCTTTTCAAATGAGTCAGTTCTTCGCAATAGGTGGCCAAATTATTGGAGTTTCAGCTTCAGCACCAGTCCTTCCAATGAATATTCAGGACTGATTTCCTTTAGGATGGACTGGTTGCATCTCCTTGTAGTCCAAGAACTCTCAAGAATCTTCTCCAACAACACAGTTCAAAAGCATCAGTTCTTCAGTGCTCAGCTTTCTTTCTTTTCACATTCATACATGACCACTGGAAAAACCATAGCCTTGACTAGACAGACCTGTGTTGGCAAAGTAATGTCTCTGATTTTTAATATGCCATCTAGGTTGATCATAACCTTTCTTCCAAGGAGCATGCATCTTTTAATTTCATGGCTGCAGTCACCATCTGCAGTGATTTTAGAACCCCCAAAAATAAAGTTTCTCACTGTTTCCATTGTACCCCACCTATTTGCCATGAATTGATTGGACTGGATGCCATGATCTTAGTTTTCTGAATCTTGAGCTTTAAGCCAACTTTTTCACAATCCTCTTTCACTTTCATCAAGAGGCTCTTTAGTTCTTCCTTGCTTTCTGCTGTAAGGGTGATGTCTTCTGCATATCTGAGGTTATAGATATTTCTCCTGGCAGTCTTGATTCCAGCTTGTGCTTCATCCAGCCTGGCATTTCACATGATGTACTCTGCATATAAGTAAATAAACAGGGTGACAATATTCAGCCTTGATCTACTCATATCCCAATTTGGAACCAGTCTGTTGTTCCATGTCCATTTCTAACTGTTGCTTCATGACCTGTATACAGATTTCTCAGAAGGCAGGTCAGTTGGTCTGGTATTCCCATCTCTTTCAGAATTTTCCACAGTTTATTGTGATCCACTCAGTCAAAGGCTTTGGCATAGTCAATAAAGCAGAAGTAGATGTTTTTCTGGAACTCTATTGCTTTTTCAAAGATCCAGCAGATGTTAGCTATTTGATATCTGTTTCCTCTGCCTTTTCTAAAACCAACTTGAACATATGGAAGTTCATAGTTCATGTATTGCTGAAGCCTGGCCTGGAGAATTTTGAGCATTACTTTACTAGCATGTGAGATGAGTGCAATTGTGTGGTAGTTTAATTCTTTGGCATTGCCTTTCTTTGGGATTGGAATGAAAACTGATCTATTCCAGTCCTGTGGCAACTGTTGAGTTTTCCACATTTGCTGGCATATTGAGTGCAGCACTTTCACAGCATCATCTTTCAGGATTTGAAATAGCTCAACTGGAACTCCATCACCTTCACTAGCTTTGTTCCTAGTGATGCTTCCTAAGGCCCACTTGATTTTACATTCCAGGATGTCTGGCTCTAGTTGAGTGATCACACCATTGTGATTATCTGGGTCATTAAGGTCTTTTTTGTACAGTTCTTCTGTGTATTCTTGCCACCTTTTCTTAATATCTTCTGCTTCTGTTAGGTCCATACCATTTCTGTCCTTTATCGAGCCCATCTTTGCATGAAATGTTCCCTTGGTATCTCTAATTGTCTTTAAGAGATCTCTAGTCTTTCCCATTCTGTTGTTTTCCTCTATTTCTTTGCACTGATCACTGAGGAAGACTTTCTTATCTCTCCTTGCTATTTTTGGAACTCTGCATTCAAATGGGTATATTTTGCCTTTTATCCTTTGCTTTTTACTTATCTTCTTTTCACAGTTATTTGTAAGACCTCCTCAGACAGCCATTTTGCTTTTTTGCATTCTTTTTTGGAGGGAAGATCTTGATCCCTGTCTCCTGTACAGTGTCATAAACCTCCACCCATTGTTCATCAGGCACTCTGTCTATCAGATTTAGTCCCTTAAATCTATTTCTCACTTCTGCTGTATAATTATTATGGGACTTGATTTAGGTCATACTCGAAAGGTCTAGTGGTTTTCCCTACTTATTTCACTTTAAGTCTGAATTTCGCAATAAGGAGTTACTGGTCTGAGCCACAGTCAGCTCCAGATCTGGTTTTTGCTAACTGTATTGAGTTTCTCCATCTCCGATACTAAGAATTTAATCAATCTGATTTCAGTGTTGATCATCTGGTGATGTCATGTGTATAGTCTTCTCTTGTGTTGTTGGGTTGTTGGATTATATAGCATTGTTATTATATAAACTGAGTTGTTTATCAGTTTCAGGCATAAAGAAAAAAAAAGTTGTTAGTGACTAAGGAATGTATAGAAAAAAATGTTTGTCCTTTCCTCCTCCTCAAGAACCCCAGGCCCTTCTCTCCTCAGGGACCCCCAGACTTCTTAACAACCTGTCTAGGAATTGGCTTTCTCAATATGGTCATGGATGCTTATAAATCTCAAAATCTGCAGGATATGTTGGCAGGCTGGAGATCTAAGAGAACCTAGATAATGTAGTTAGAGCTGAAGTGTGGTGAAGGAAGATCAGCAGTCTTGAGACCCAAAGAAGACCCAGTGTTTCTGTTTAATGAGAAGTCAGGAAAAAGCGAAAACCTAGTTCAAAAGCAGTCAGAAGGAATTCTCTCCTACTCAAGGGAAGACTCATTTTTTTATTCTATTCAGGCCTTCAGATGATTGCATAAGGCCTTTGACTGTGTGAATCATAACAAAATGTGGGAAATTCTTCAAGAGATGGAAATACCAGATCATCTTGCCTGCCTCTCATGAAAGTTGTATCCAGGTCAAGAAATAATAGTTAGAATTGGACATGGAACAACAGACTGGTTCAAAATTGGGAAAGGAGTATGTCAAGGTTGTATATTATCACTCTACTTATTTAACTTATATGCAGAGTACATCATGAGAAATGCTGGGCTGAAGGAAGCACAAGCTATAATCAAGATTTCCAGGAGAATTATCAATAACCTTAGATATGCATATGACACCACCGTAATGGCAGGAAGTAAAGAGCCTCTTGATGAAAGTGAAAGATGAGAGTGAAAACCGTGGCTTAAAACTCAGCAAAATGAAGATCATGACATCTGGTCCCATCAGTTCAGTTCAGTTCAGTCACTCAGTCGTGTCTGACTCTTTGCAACCCCATGAATCACAGCACGCCAGGCCTCCCTGTCCATCACCAACTCCCGGAGTTCACCCAGACTCACGTCCATTGAGTCAGTGATGCCATCCAGCCATCTCATCCTCTGTCGTCCCCTTCTCCTCCTGCCCCCAATCCCTCCCAGCATCACAGTCTTTTCCAATGAGTCAACTCTTTGCATGAGGTGGCCAAAGTACTGGAGTTTCAGCTTTAGCATCATTCCTTCCAAAGAAATCCCAGGGCTGATCTCCTTCAGAATGGACTGGTTGGATCTCCTCGCAGTCCAAAGGACTCTCAAGAGTCTTCTCCAACACCACACTTCAAAAGCATCAATTCTTTGGCACTCACCTTTCTTCACAGTTCAACTCTCACATCCATACATGACCACTGGAAAAACCATAGCCTTGACTAGACGCACCTTTTTTGGCAAAGTAATGTCTCTGCTTTTGATGATGCTATCTAGGTTGGACATAACTTTCCTTCCACGGAGTAAGGTCTTTTAATTTCATGGCTGCAGTGACCATCTGCAGTGATTTTGGAGCCCCAGAAAATAAAGTCTGACACTGTTTCCACTGTTCATGGCAAATAGATGGGGAAATAATGGAAACAGTGACAGACTTTATTTTCTTGGGCTCCAAAATCCCTACAAACTGTGATGGCAGCCATGAAATTAAAAGACACTTATATTCCTAAGTATTTTATTCTTTTCATTGCAATGGTGAATGGAATTGTTTCTATTTTCTCATTATTACCTAAAGAGACTAAAGACCTATATATAGAAAACTATAAAACACTGGTGAAAGAAATCAAAGAGGACACTAATAGATGGAGAAATATACCATGTTCAAGGATTGGAAGAATCAATATAGTGAAAATGAGTATACTACCCAAAGCAATTTATAGATTCAATGCAATCCCTATCAAGCTACCAATGGTATTCTTCACAAAGCTAGAACAAATAATTTCACAATTTGTATGGAAATACAAAAAACTTCAAATAGCCAAAACTATCTTGAGAAAGAAGAATGGAACTGGAGGAATCAACCTGCCTGATTTCAGGCTCTACTACAAAGCCACAGTCATCAAGACAGTATGGTACTGGCACAAAGACAGAAATATCAATCAATGGAACAAAATAGAAAGCCCAGAGATAAATCCATGCACATATGGACACCTTATCTTTGACAAAGGAGGCAAGAATATACAATGGATTAAAGACAATCTCTTTAACAAGTGGTGCTGGGAAAACTGGTCAACCACTTGTAAAAGAATGAAACTAGAGCACTTTCTAACACCATACACAAAAATAAACTCAAAATGGATGAAAGATCTAAACGTAAGACCAGAAACTATAAAAACTCCTAGAGGAGAACATAGGCAAAACACTCTCTGACATACATCACAGCAGGATCCTCTATGACCCACCTCCCAGAATATTGGAAATAAAAGCAAAAATAAACAAATGGGACCTAATTAACCTTAAAAGCTTCTGCACATCAAAGGAAACTATAAGCAAGGTGAAAAGACAGCCTTCAGAATGGGAGAAAATAATAGCAAATGAAGCAACTGACAAACAACTAATCTCAAAAATATACAAGCAACTCCTACAGCTCAATTCCAGAAAAATAAATAACCCAATCAAAAAATGGGCCAAAGAACTAAATAGACATCTCTTCAAAGAAGACATACAGATGACTAACAAACACATGAAAAGATGCTCAACATCACTCATTATCAGAGAAATGCAAATCAAAACCACTATGAGGTACCATTTCACACCAGTCAGAATGGCTGTGATCCAAAAGTCTACAAGCAATAAATGCTGGAGAGGGTGTGGAGAAAAGGGAACCCTCTTACACTGTTGGTGGGAATGCAAACTAGTACAGCCACTATGGATAACAGTGTGGAGATTCCTTAAAAAACTGGAAATAGAACTGCCTTATGATCCAGCAATCCCACTGCTGGGCATACACACTGAGGAAACCAGAATTGAAAGAGACCCGTGTACCCCAGTGTTCATCACAGCACTGTTTATAATAGCCAGGACATGGAAGCAACCTAGATGTCCATCAGCAGATGAATGGATAAGAAAGCAATGGTACATATACGCAATGGAGTATTACTCAGCCATTAAAATGAATACATTTGAATCAGTTCTAATGAGGTGGATGAACCTGGAGCCTATTATACAGAGTGAAGTAAGCCCCGAAAGAAAAACACCAATACAGTATACTAATGCATATATATGGAATTTAGAAAGATGATAACAATAACCCTGTATACGAGACAGCAAAAGAGACACTGATGTATAGAACAGTCTTTTGGACTCTGTGGGAGAGGGAGAGGGTGTGATGATTTGGGAGAATGGCATTGAAACATGTATAATATCATATAAGAAACGAATCACCAGTCCAGGTTCGATGCACGATACTGGATGCTTGGGGCTGGTGCACTGGGATGACCCGGAGCGATGGTATGAGGAGGGAGGAGGGTTCAGGATGGGGAACACATGTATACCTGTAGCAATTCCTTTCGATATATGGCAAAACCAATACAATATTGTAAAGTTAAAAAATAAAATAAAAATTTTTAAAAAGTGGAAAAAAAAGAGACAATTATACCTTGGAAGAAAAGCTATGACAAACCTAGACAGTGTATTAAAAAACAGAGACATTAATTTGCCGACAAAGGTCCATATAGTGAATGCAGTGGTTTTACAGGTAGTCATGTACAATTGTGAGAGCTGGACAATAAAAAAGGCTGAGCACTGAAGAACTGATGCTTTCAAATTGTGGTGCTGGAGAAGACTCTTGAGAATCCCTTGGACTGCAAGGAGATCAAACCAGTCAATCCTAAGGGAAATCAACCCTGAATATTCATTTGGAGGGCTGAGGCTAAGCCGAAGCTCCAATACTTTGGCCATGTGATGTGGAGAGCCAACTCATTGGAAAAGACCCCGATGTTGGGAAAAACTGAAGTCAGGACAAGGAGGAGATGACAGAGCATGAGATGGTTGTATGGCATCAGTCAATGGACATGAATTTGAGCAAACTCCGGGAAACGGTGAAGGACAAGGAAGCCTTTCAGGCTGCAGTCCATGGGGTCTCAGAGTTGGACACAACTGAGCAACTGAACACCACCACCCACGTTAAGAAAAACAATGCTTTACTTGTCTTTACTAATGTGGGTGCTTTACTTTGCAGATTCAAATATGGATCTCATCCCAAAACACCCTCTCAGGAACACCTAGAATAATGTTTGACTATATATTTGACCACCCCATAGCCCGCTGAATATTACACGCAAAATTAATCATCATACATGTAAATTATAAGTAGATAGATTTAAAAAAAACTTACAAAGATACTTAAACCTTTGATGCTTGTCTGTTTCTCTCATCTTCAGCTGAATCTTTGAAGTCTAAGACATGCTTCTCAAAGTTTCTTAGTTCATTCTTTTCTAATTGATGTTATTCCTTTTTAAGACTCTTCATCATGGAGATGAATGCTTCCCTTCAGACCCCTGTGACATAACCAAACTTCCAGTTTTGGATCTGAGATTACCACTAGGATATTGATGTAGACAGCATTTCATGGAAATTCTGACCTATTAGCTTTACTAGAATAGTGAAAATAATGGGAGATGGACAGCACCAGATACTTTTATTCAGCAGCGTAATCCAAGGAAAAATACAATGTGAAACGACATATTCTTTCTTACTGGTATATTATTCATCATTGTCCATCAATTACAGCCAGAAATTGGTGCAAAATTGAGAAATATTTGATTTTAAGAGACATTTGAATATGGGAGAACTTGAAATAAATGCCGCAGAAATTGGACATTGGATGAAATATTCTAAGTAATGGCACCATCTAAAGGCATAAATCAAACCTGCATTAGCATTACCTATTGATTCTCGTTCTCTGCACAGAAGGAAGATTATTTTTTGGCATAATTAAAAAGTGAAACTTCGCAAACTATAATAGTTAGTGGAAAATATGACAATTGATGTTTACATGTCTATAAATTACTGCTCTTTTTCCTCATCTCTGTGAAAATAGATAATAATTTTTAAAAGTATTGCAAGGCGCTGTGAAAAGCCTCTGAAATAAGTACATGGATACAAGAGTGTTTTTGAATCTAAATTCTCAAAATCTAGTAAAGAAAAATGAACAATAAACTGTTAGGTTTTATGTACTAAATTTTATAAAATGTATGTAGACAAGATACCACAGGGTGACTGGAAGAAGATTCTTAATTCTGCCTGGGACACTGGGAAAGTGTTCCCAGAGAAGATGACATTTTATTTGGTTTTTGAAAGAGTAGTTTCCAGACAAAGAAGAGACAGACATGCTTGTCATAAAGCAAAAGTGTAAAGACATCAAGGGCTGACCAAGCAGAGGTGTTTAGGGAGTTGCAGCAAGTTCAGTATGACTATAGAGCAGATTTCATGGTTTAAAGTTTCAGAAAAAGAGGATGTAAAGTCAGGTGGGGCCTCTGTGTATCTGATACTTTTTTAATCATATTGAACAGTTCAAATTTAATCTTTGAGTCATTGGCAAGCTACAGCTATGTTTAATAACTTTACTGTTTTAAATTAGCACATGCTCACTTAAAAAATTAGAACATACTTAAGAAAATCATCAACTTTCTAAACACCCAGAGAAAACTACTAGTAATGCTACCACAGTTTTCCCAGACTTTTCTGTATAAATACACACACACACACACACACACACACACAAATACCCATATACAAGAATAAAGAACATGTAGTGTTTGTCTCTAGCTTTTTCTACTTGTAAACATATTGAATATATATCTCCAATTTACAGAATAGAGTTGTACATTATTATTTCCTAAAAGATATGTGGTACTCTATAAGTACTTTAAGATTATTGCCAATTGTGTAAACCCTTAACAAGAGCAATGACATTATCTGATTTTATTTTTAGGGAGATGACTGATAAGAATGTGGAAGATCTGTTCGGGTGAGTGAGAAAATGATGGTAGAACCACCCATTTGATTGTTACGAGAATATACTAGATAATTGAAGATGAGGACTGGGAGTAATGTAGAAACCAGGAAATTAGAGAAGAGAAGCGAAATCTGTGAGATATATCAAAGGCAGAATTCACTCTACTTGAACCTAATTGATTCAGTAAAGAGTTATATGGCAGGCCTGGGTTATTCAAACCCTGACCATTCAAGGCAAAAACACATCTTCAGGACTGACCCTTGGTCAGCTCTTAGGGAATAACCTCTGAGCCCTTGAAATGTACTGCCTGAGAAGAATGTTTTTGTTTGCCTGAGGTCCTACCCTTTTGCTGATGCTGGGTGGGCGTGGAGAGGGGTCCATGTACTGGACTCAAAGGAGCTGCATTGTTATACCTGACTGACCCCCAATAAAAACTCTGGATGCCATGGCTTGAGTGAGCTTTCATAGTTAGCAACACTTTGCACAAAGTTGTCACACACTGCTGGGAGAATTAAGTGTGTTCTTTGCTATTTCACTGGAAAAAGAAACTTGGAAATGTGCTCTTTGTTTCTCCTGGACTTCAACCAGGTGTATTTCCCTTTGCTGATTTTAATCTATATCATTTTACTGTGATAAACTACAACCAAGAGTATAATGGCTTTTCGGAGTCCTGTGTGTCATTTTAGCAAGTCATGGAGCCTATGAGTGATTTTGGAGACCCTGGCATGAGGGTGATAGTTCAGAATCATTTATCCCAGGAAATGAAGGGAAATACCTAAAATGGGAATCACAGAAGAAATAGCATTAACTAAAATGGGGATCACATAAGAAATAGAAAATGTAGCTTGTGAAAACCAGGATAAAGAATTCAGTATTAACCAGGGTACGTTTAAATTGTTAAAGGAGAAGAAGCATAATACTCAAAAGAAAATGAATAAATTAAAGAATTTGATTATATACAGTAAAATACATGTAATTACACATCAGGTCAAGATGTAGAACATTTCTGTCACTCCATAACTTTTCCCAAGGCTCCCTCTCTAGTTACTATCAGCACTAGAAGTATTTTTGACCTCTATTTTTGACTTCTATTCACACAGATAAGTTTAGAATCATGCACTATATACTCTTTATGATCACTTTCTCTTGCTCAACGTCATGTCCAAGAGGTTCATCCATATCTTTATGTGTATGGGTAACTTGTTCCTTTTTACTGCTGAGCGACTATTCAATTGTAAGAGTAGGATAAGCAATCTTGTGTTAGGCTGAATAATGGCCTCCCAATGATGTCTGTTCTAATACCTAGAACCTGTGTTATGTTACCTTACATTTAAATGAGACTTTGCAGATGTGATTAAGGATCCTAAGTGGAGAGATTGTTCTGTACTATTCCGGTGGGTTTAATGTAATCACGAAAATCCTTATTAGAGCAAAGTGGGAGGTGAAAATAAAGACAAGTTAATGTGATGGGAGCAAAGACTGAAGAGCCAAGAGCTAAAGAATGTCATAGCCTCTGGAAGCTGATTCTTTTCTGGAACCCCCAGAAGGAATAAGCACTATTGACACCTTGATTATAGCCCTAAATATCTCATTTTGAAGTCTTGACTTCTAGAATTGTAAGAGAATAAATTTGTATTTTTTAAGTCACTCAGTTTTGGTAATTTGTTGTGATACTGACACAATGATTTTATCCATTCTTCTGTTAATGGACATTAAGGCTTGTTCAGCTTTGGGATAATAATAAATAATAATGCTATGAACATTTTGCACAAATGCTTTTATGGAAAAAAATTCACTTATTTTTGAGATGGAAGTATAGGAATGGTATATTTGGGTCATAAAATAGTTGTATGATTATTAGAAACTGATAATTGTGCAAAGTGGTTTTACCATTTTGCACTCTCACCAATTGTTCCACATCTCCATGAATATCTGATAGTTTTAGGGTTTTAAAAACTTCACATATGTTGGTAGATGTGTAGTGGTATCTCTTTGTCATTTTAACTTGCATTTCTCTGGCAGCAAATGTTTTTGAACATTTTCCTTTGTGTGTTGACTGTTCGGCTATCATTTTGAGATTTTGATGCAAACCAAAGGCTGCCTAGAAGGAAAGTCCACATATAAATGGCAAACCTCTTTCACATGATTTCAGGGATTGACAGAACATCTACCCCCTTCTTTCCTTGGACTTTTGGCCAATACTTGACCATATCATCAGGCTGCTGCTGCTCTTTCCAGCTTCACCTGGCCTCTTCCTGCCTGCACCCTGTTCCCAGCAAACCTGATTGCCTTGCTGTGTCCTGCCTCTCTTATCTCCTTTCCTTTGAAATGCCCCTCCTCCTTCAGATCCCAGTTTCCAAAGCCCTACTCTCTATGTTATATTTAGTTCACTGATTTCCTCCCCTAGGAAGTTTTCCTTGATCCCCCTAATTTCTTCTTTACCAGCTCTCTCCTAATGCCCCATCCCTTTGTTTGTTTTTAAACTTACTATATTCTATAATTACCTTTTGTGTGAATCTCCACATTTTGAACACTTTGAAGTTAGTGACTCTGTCATAGTTATATGTTAAGAAGAGTGTACAACTTATGAGTGACACTCAAACATTTGTTGAATTGAATAAATAATAGGCAAAAAAAAAATGTTTTTTAAAAATCATATTGCGAGTAGTTATTCCTTTTGTAATTCTGAATTTCCAGAATTCAATGAGTAGTTTCATTGATGTAGTCTAAAAATTCTTAAAAAAGAAAGTCTCAGACAGTTTGGGAGAATAAAGGGGAGCTATCTTGTGACAAATTAATTGTAGTAATTTAATTTAATTTTGTATTGGATATTAAGACATCTCTGCCCTTTTATGGTTTTATAGAAATCCCTTCATGTTTGCATATGGTCCTTATCACAAAGAAATATAATTTTCTTTTGAGATGTATGTTTGTCTCTGGATAATATTAACTCCTTAAGTCAGTTTTCAAGTTGGTTTTTGGTTTCTTAATGGTACAAGATAGGTGTTCAATAAATTCTTGCTAACCTGGGATTTTTATTGTTGGTGATAGATTATTGGCCAGATAATACCTGAACAGGCTCTCTCTTGACAAATGTTACCATCTGATCTTATCACTTGGACCAGGTCTGTTTTGTTCCCCAAAAGTCAATAGACAAACAAAAGACAGAAATATGTCAGAAACTCATCTTCCTAGTGTGTGTGCTCAGTCACATCTGATTCTTTGTGATCCTATGGACCGTAGCCTACCAGGCTCCTCTGTTCATGGAATTTTCCCAGCAAGAATACTGGAGTGGGTTGCCATTTACTCCTCCAAGGGATCTTCCCAACTCAGGGATCAA
The DNA here is from genome assembly GCF_027580195.1 of Bos mutus. NCBI lineage: Eukaryota > Metazoa > Chordata > Mammalia > Artiodactyla > Bovidae > Bos > Bos mutus. The sequence goes on along the minus strand of NC_091622.1, from coordinate 55,834,845 downwards.
ACCTACATCTCCTGCATTGCAAGAAGTTTCTTTACCTGTTGAACCATTATGGGAGGCCCGTCTTAGAGAGCATGGCAACAGTTCCACTGCTAGCTGTTAAGCTTGTGCTATTTTCAAGGAACGAAAAAGTTACTCTCCGCTTGTGGTGAATATCACCTTCTCCCAAACCAGGAAGAGAATGGGCTGCCGGGTACTGTCCTACCCAAGGAAAAACATGCTTTGAAAAGAAAAATTCCAACCAGGGTTCAAGCACAGGGATTTCTTGGACAGGGCTGAACTATCACCCTCCTCTGCACCAAGACATAAATGACTTTATCTATTTACTCATCTACTGAATGATATGTATTGAAGACTTTATTACAAATCCTCAGTTGAGTTCAGGAGGTAGAGCACATTGAAAGACACATAAATAACTTTTGAGACATATACTAATAACTAGTATGCAAATAACTGATTGAAATCATTTCCTTTCATTGTAGCCTTACTCTATTTATTGCTAATAATTTTATCTTGAGAGTTAACAAAAAGAAAAACTTTGAAATAAGCAAGACCTGAATTTATCATTTACTTTTTTTCAGACATATCCTCATTATTTTTCTTGTCCTGCAAATGTCAGAATACAATTGTTCTATTTTCATATGTTTGCTCCAGGAGGAATTTTCTTTCCACCTTTGGTTCTTTAGTGCTTTGACTCATTACTTACATTGACTTTGCTACTTTTTTCTTCCATCATCTTGCTCTGAAAGACTCCCTTCTCTCCTTGAATAGCTCTTTTCCCTACCACGTTAGAACCACTGAGCTAGCTCGCTATATCTGGAGGAAATGCTTTTAAAAGGCTCATTTTTTAAATCTGTTCTGCCATTTCTAGATGAAAAGTGTGACTGGGTTAAAGAATTTAAAGTAGGCCACCCAGCAATATTTTTGCCAATCCAAGCCAATTTCCAAACATTTCTGACAGCAAAATTGAGCATTAAAAAATAAAAAATAAACCTCTTAATGCTCAGTGTTGGCAGAGTGTAAATGCTAAATGGGGATATGAGAAAGAATTTGTCATAATTCTCCCACTCAAAGTTGCTAGTGTGCTAGAGTGAACGCCTGTTGTCATTAACGATATTTTTCCTAAATTTTGACCTAACAAAATAACTAAGGCAGAATCTTGAGGTATCCTAAAAACCTATAACAAAACATTAAGTTCAAGATAAAAATATAGTTTACCTGTCTTACCAATCACAAATCAATCAAACTTATCCTTGTATTAACAAAATATTGAGTGAAAAAAACTGTTTCTAAACACATAGCATATTAAATCATTCTTACATAATACATAAGGTACTTACTGAGTGCCTAATTTAGTATAGGCACTTTGATGAGTGCACATAAATGATAGAGCTCCCCATGTGCCCCAATCAGTACATCAAGATAAATAGTTTAAGAAGTGTTATAATATTTGAGGTATGATCTGTTAATAAGAAACATTATGATTATTAGTATTCTTCTCCTACTGCATAAACCTTTTCAGAAAATATTTTGATTCATAATTATTGCCAAGCATAAAATCAACACATAGTGTGTTTAGAAGTTATTTTGTAGGGTTCCTCAAAAATAAAGCAATATGGAATAATAATATAGGGTCATTTTTCTGGAAAGCCTTGATATGCAAAGTGGGATTTCAACTTCAAGACCAAATGCAGAAAAGGTGAGAGGAATCACAGGGGTATATCCTGGTTGTGACAGCTCCCTGACATTGTGAGCAGCACAGGATTGCAAGTGATACATAATTGTGATGCAGTTTTTTCATACTTGTACATTGTACAGACAAATTCACTAGATCCTTAGATACCTAATGATAGATGTTTCACATATTGTTCAGTTAAAAGCCTAGGTTGAAGCTTGAGAATAGCTACCTAGATTACTGTTTCAATAGAAAAATATAACTTAACCTTTTTGGTACTTGGTTTTCCATCAGTAAAATAAATGAACTCATATTTAGCATCTTTAAAAGTCTGGTCCAATTTTCAATAAACTAGAAGATATAAAAATATGTACACAGACATTTAATCATATGAACAAATTTATGTGTCAGGACATTTTAATTTGACTATTGCCAAGCTGGACAACACTGTCCTTTTACTTCTGTTATATTCATGGATGTATTTACTGCATAACTGAAGTTGTTGTTCAGTTGCTCAGTTGTGTCTGACTCTTTGCGACCCCATGGACTGCAAAATGCCAGGCTTCTCTGTCCTTCACCATCTCCTGGAGTTTACTCAAACTCATGTCCATTGAGTCGGTTATGCCATCCAACCATCTCATCCTCTGTCATCCCCTTCTCCTACCTTCAATTTTTCCTAGTGTCAGGATTTTTCCAGTGAGTCTTTTCACATCAGGTGGCCATAGTACTGGAGCTTCAGCTTCAGCATCAGTCCTTCCAATGAATATTCAGGGTTGATTTCTTTTAGGATTGACTGGTTTGATCTCTCTGCAGTCCAAGGGACTCTCAAGAGTCTTATCCAACACCACAGTTCAAAAACATCAGTTCTTCAGCACTCAGCCTTGTTTACACTGCAACTCTCACATCCATACATGACTACTGGAAAAACCATAGCTTTGACTATACAGACCTTTGTTGGCAAAGTAATGTCTCTGTTTTGTAATACACTGTCTAGGTTTGTCATAGCTTTCCTTCCAAGGAGCAAGCATAACTGAGGAAAGGGAGGCAAATTTTAAAGATAAACTTTATCATGAACTACAGATGAAGATGCAGGGCTACAAAAGGGAGCTAGAATTCTGTCTTCTCCCTCAGAAGTAAATTTTAGCAAGTGTATGAAACTCTGACTTCAAGCAAAAAATTTTTAGAGAACAGAATGACAAAGGCACAGAAAAGGAAATCTTTTCTTCTCTCCTCTGCTCACAACCTACCACTGTTCTGAGCCACAAGGGCCCTTTGGTTTTGGAATATCTGGGAATAGCAACAGAGAAATACGCATCTCAACATGGCTCAAACAGTACACGAAGTTGATTGGCTTGTTGAACTCCCTAGCAGAGTAGACAGAATCATCTTCCCTCGCTATTTTTCAGTCTTGTTAATGCAGTCCTGGCCTCATTTTGGCAGGATCTTCCTTCATCACTGTAAGCTGGCTGGCAGCTGAGCACAGGTGGAGCACAACAAGCTCGACAGAAAATCTCTTCCTCGTCTTCCAATAGAAGAAGAAAGAAGATTTTCTCTCACAGAAGCCACAGCAAATGTTACCCAATATCTCACTGATTCTAACTGGGTTACATGCCAGTCTCTGAACCAATCCCTGTGGGCAAGGATTTGGGACACACAGACACCTCTAAGCCAATGGAAGTCCATATCTGAAGTTTGAGGACAAGGGGAAAATCCCTTCTGAACCCTTCTGACTAAAAGTGGGAGGAGGGTGGATTTCCTAAAGTGCAATTAAGGTAGGATATATGAAGGAAGAAGAGAGAGGCTGCTGACAACTCCAAAGGTTTCCACTGTAACTTCCTTTATGCGGGCTTTGGTGTCCTTCTGCAATGACCACTAAGAGATTTTCCCAAGGAACACGCAAAAATGGAAGTTAGAGAAGGAAAGAAGAAACTCTAACACCATTTCATGGTGATTGTAGCTGACACACTTGTTTGTGGGCATGTTAGACACAAACGTTGTGAATTTCCAGGAGTAAGAAAGATACAGTTTTGGCCTTTACAGTGGTTGGACTTATGAGAAACTTAAGTCCTCCAAACAGGAAAGTGTTATCTTCAAAGCCTGCATTATAGGCAAAATAAAAACCAATCACTTTTTTTCCCTCACTCTTTTTCATTATCTCCCGAGAGTTCCATGGTACTTCCTATTTGATGTTCCCAGTAGTACTGTCCAATAAAAATACAACACTAACACAAATGCAGTCACATACATAATTTAAATTTTCTAGTAGTCTCATTAGAAAGGTAGAAAGAAGATATAATTAATTTTAATAATATACTTGGATTTAACCAAAAATATTCAAAATAATATCATTTGAGTATAAAATCAGTCTAAAAATATTATTGGGAAATTTTAATTTCCTTTTCAAAAAAAAATTTTTTTTTCTAAGTCTTTGAAATCTAGCATGTAGCAACATTACAAATTCTGAATAGGCATCTGTGGTCAGTATATGGAACTGAATAATTCCATATTCTAGTCATATGCAAGTATTTCCTCTTCCCTGATATTTTCTTTTTTTTTTTTTTTTTTCTTTAACTTCTTTACTTCTTATATGCAGTTTTCTGGCTTGAAATACATTTTCCTCCTTCTCTCTGCTCCTGATCCTAGCCTCACTGATCTTGGTTTGAAAAAAAAAAAAAAAAAAACTTTAGGGCTCTCCTTGGCTATCAGTGCGTCCTTAGAAAGCCTTCCCTAAGCTCCCCTATGGCCCTGTGCGTATCCCCATCATCCACAGATTAACGAGTATCAAGAGCTTTGCGCTCAACAAACCAAAGATCTAGTCAGAAAGAATTGAAATAGATAATGATACTCTTGAGGCCAAAGACTGTGTCTTACTCATTATTGTATGCACTGAAGTCAGTCAGTGCCTGGAGCAGAGTGAAGACAGTAAATATTAATGGAATGAAGACAAGAGGAAAGGATCACACATTTAAACTAACTTGAACTTTCACCCAAAGTTTAACACTTTGACAGCATGAAACATTTCTATCAGATATTCTTTCCTTGGTGGTGAACAAAGGGAAATCTGCCAATCAATATCTGTCCTTCCCCAGTTCATGAGTGAGTTACATGAATGTAAACACACTTCAGGTAATCTTTGTCAGTTTCATGTATAAGAGTGTTTTAAAATATTTATACCTAGGAATGTGAGGAATAACTAAATCTAAAATATGTTTTGTTATATGACAGGCACTGTGCTAAGTGATTCACTTGCATTGTATGACTTGCTGTCAACACATCCTAAATAATACTTCATGGATTTTTTTTTTTAATCTCCAGTTACAGTGAAATACATCATAGTGTTAGGATTACAAGAAACCTGGGTTTATATTCCAGCTTCAGTCTTACTAGCTATTTAAGTATACCCAAACTGTGGAAAATTCTGAAAGAGATGGGAATACCAGACCACCTGACCTGCCTCTTGAGAAACCTATATGCAAATCAGGAAGCAACAGTTAGAACTGAACATGGAACAACAGACTGGTTCCAAATAGGAAAAGGAGTACGTCAAGGCTGTATATTGTCACCCTGCTTATTTAACTTATATGCAGAGTACATCATGAGAAATGCTGGGCTGGAAGAAACACAAGCTGGAATCAAGATTGCCGGGAGAAATACAAATAACCTCAGATATGCAGATGACACCACCCTTATGGCAGAAAGTGAAGAGGAACTCAAAAGCCTCTTGATGAAAGTGAAAGAGGAGAGCGAAAAAGTTGGCTTAAAGCTCAACGTTCAGAAAACTAAGATCATGGCATCTGGTCCCATCACTTCATGGGAAATAGATGGGGAAACAGTGGAAACAGTGTCAGACTTTATTTTTTTGGGCTCCAAAATCACTGCAGATGGTGATTGCAGTCATGAAATTAAAAGACGCTTGCTCCTTGGAAGGAAAGTTATGACCAACCTAGATAGCATATTCAAAAGCAGAGACATTACTTTGCCAACAAAGGTCCGTCTAGTCAAGGCTATGGTTCTTCCAGTGGTCACATATGGATGTGAGAGTTGGACTGTGAAGAAAGCTGAGCGCTGAAGAATTGATGCTTTTGAACTGTGGTGTTGGAGAAGATCCTTGAGAGTCCCTTAGACTGCAAGGAGATCCAACCAGTCCATTCTGAAGGAGATCAGTCCTGGGTGTTCATTGGAAGGACTGATGCTGAAGCTGAAACTCCAATACTTTGGCCACCTCATATGAAGAGTTGACTCATTGGAAAAGACTCTGATGCTGGGAGGGACTGGGGACAGGAGGAGAAAGGGATGATAGAGGATGAGATGGCATCACAGACTCGATGCACATGAGTTTGGGTGAACTCCAGGAGTTGATGATGGACACAGAGGCCTGGGCGTGCTGCAATTCATGGGGTCGCAAAGAGTCGGACATGACTGAGCTACTGAACTGAACTGACAGGGTTTTTGAGGATTAAATGAAATGGTATATGTAGCAGACAGGGGCTGTTGCATCCTAGACAGAAAAATACTAGTTTTTCTTTCCTATCTTTGATTCCTTTCTCATGAGAATACTCGCACAGCTCAGCTCTTTGTGTATCTCATAAAGACTAAGTAAAATTAAATTTCCTCACAGTACCTCACAAGAGAAGAGAATTAATTTAAAAAGATGCTTTGGGAGAATTACTTAAGTACACTCAACTGTAATTATAGAATTCAAATCCTAAGTAAATAAAAACAATTTAATCAAAATTAAGTTGTATAATGGGATCAGAAATAGCTCCGTCAAGCTGTAAGGACAGTTGTTTCATTTAGACTTCATGGTACTGCTTACTGGGTATACTTCTTGTCTCATCCTCTCTTTCAACCCTAGATACTTGAGAAAGAACAAAATTTATCACTTCAAAAACTCATTTATAAATTGTTGAGTGCTTTTCTCCAAATTGTGACAGTTATTATTGTTTAACTCACTCAGTATTCATGTTCAATCCTTTTTCCATGCTTTACTCTAGGGAATAGAGAAATAACAAACATTTCCTACCTTTCTTTGCAGCTAGAGGAGGCCAAGGGACATGGCCCTGTCCAAAGAGATTTTAGGGGAAGTGTCCTGAGGAGAATTTTGTTGTTCTGTAGAATGGGCCATTCTTTCTCCATTTCCTTCACTGAATGTAATTCTCATGTCTGAGGTTTCCATAATCATCTTAAGCCAAAGAGAAATGGAGGGTATAGGAGAGAGAAAGGACTCAGCTCTTTCATGATATTGTGGGATGACCTTCTAAATATTTAAAAACAATCATCACCTGGGGAGTAATCATTTGATTGAAATAGAGGACGGCAGCTCCCCAGACCTTACAAGCCACTGAGCATTAGCCCTGAAATCACTGACATGTTACAGCAAATTTCAACTGTACCTCCGAATCTCTTAACGAACTCTTAGGTAGATTCTTGCTTGCAGCCAAAAGCATTCTTAATAGAAACACATGCACTGTCAGAATCAACAAATAACATCAGATCAGATCAGATCAGATTAGTCGCTCAGTCGTGTCAAACTCTTTGCGACCCCATGAATAGCAGCACGCCAGGCCTCCCTGTCCATCACCAACTCCCAGAGTTCACTCAGACTCACGTCCATCAAGTCAGTGATGCCATCCAGCCATCTCATCCTCCGTCGTCCCCTTCTCCTCCTGCCCCGAATCCATCCCAGCATCAGAGTCTTTTCCAATGAGTCAACTCTTCGCATGAGGTGGCCAAAGTACTGGAGTTTCAGCTTTAGCATCATTCTGTCCAAAGAAATCCCAGGGCTGATAGCACTATGAAAAAAAAATTAGGTAAATGGTTTTTTAACTGAACTTTTTTACAGATTTTTTTTTTACAGAAAATGTAAAAAAAAAATACTATTAGTAGCATCTGTGTAGAATAGCAGCTGTTATTAAAATTAAAATGCCTTAAATGAACACATCCTCAGAAAAAGACAAATTATTGTCTTAAACACCACTGCTTTGTAAACATGTTTGAACTTTTAAGGGTTTTTTCAAAAACCTCAAGTAAAAATGAAGCGAGGATATCTGCTTTTCAACTGTGCTTTTATAATTATTAATCCTGTACTGTGTACTTTAGTATTTGTGGTGGACTTCATGAGTTTTCTTATCACAATAAAAATAATTAAGAGTTTAATTCAAAGAAGTTAAATTCAGTCAACCATCTAGATAATAATCAATGGATAATAATTACCTAAGAAAATAAAATCCAAATGTCATAATATCTGTCCACAATCTCTGTTTGAATACCTTAGTCCTTTTTGTCATGAATACACAACTTCAGCCAATATTCAGATTAGCTGCATGTTGCATAGATCAAATCCTTTTTTTTTCCAGTTTTACTGAGATATAGTTGAAATACAGTACTGTATACATTTAAGGTGTACAGTGTGATGATCGATCAAACTGGTTTTTAGTAGCTAGGACCATTCTGTCTATATCTTCAAGAGCAGAGATGATGGTGTTGTGTGAGGAGCAAGACTAGAAAAGACAGACTGGACATAGCTCCATCTCCAGTTCTTTTGTTACTTGTCGTTGGGCATGCTTCCTCAACTCCTCTCATCCTCACATTTCCTCACTTGCAGTCTAGAGATGATAATTTCTACCGTTTGTTTTAAGTAAAGCTGTTTTGTTTTAAGCACAACAGTGCCTGGCACATAGGAAGAACTCTGTGAGTCTTAGTTTCATTTCACTTAAAACTTTTTTTTTTAATTTTTTATTGAAAAAAAGATTCTTTAAATTCTATATTGCTTCACAATTTTAAAAAGTTTCACATACTTGATTTCATAAAATCCCATAGTGACCCTTTTTTCCCTACGTCTATATTGTCTATCACCCTGCTCTTCCATCTCCCCACTGGTAACCACCAGTTTGTTCTCTGTATCTGTGAGTCTACTTCTTTTTTATTTACTAGTTTGTTGTATTTTTTTTTTTTAGATTCCACATATAAGCGGTATCATGTAATGTTGGCCTTTCTCTTTCTGACTTATTTCACTAACATAATGCCTCCAAGTCCATCCATGATGCTGCAAATGGCAAAATTTCATTCTTTTTATGGTTGAATGATATTCCACTGTATGTAGAATACTATATATATATATAGTCATCAGGGAAATACAAGTCAAAACCTCAGTGAGATATTATATCTGTCAGGATGACTGTCACCAAAAAGAACAAATGTTAGCAAGGTTGTAGAGAAAAGGGAGCTAGGCCTAGTACACTGTTCATGGGAATGTAAAATAGTACAACCAGTGTCACTGTGGAAAACAGTGTGACGTTTTCTCATAGAACTAAAATTAGAACTACCATATGACCCAGCAGTTCCATTCCTGGGTATATATCCAAAATATCTAAAAAGAAACCAAAATACTAATTTGAAAAGATACATGCATCCTAATGTTTACAGGAACATTATTTATAGTTGCCAAGGTTTGGAAACAATCAAAGTATTCATCAACAGATGAATGGATAAGAAAGATATGGCATATATTCATTTCAATTTGAATTTCAGTTTCTGGTGGCTATTCATGAATGTCTGCTGAACTGAATTGCAAGTACTTCAAAGTCCAGGTAAATAGAAACTTTCCCAAGGTCTTTTTTTCTAATTAAGTTTTTTACTTTATATTAGAGTATAGCCAATTAACAATGTTGTGGTAGTTTCAAGTGGACACCAAAGGGACTTAGCCATACATATACATGTATCCATTCTCCCCCAAGTTCCCTTTCCATCAAGTCTGCCACAAAACATTGAGCAGAAATCCTTGTGCCTCAAAGCCTTTTTTGGTGTAACAATCCCACAGTGATCTCCTCTTTATAGCATTTAGTAACCATCTCCCTGGACTTTCCATGTGGCCCTAGTGGTAAAGAACCTGCCTGCCACTGCAGGTGACATAGAAACGTGGATCAGGAAGATGCCCTGGAGGAAGTCATGGCAACCCACTCCAGTATCCTTGCCTGGAGAATTCCATGGACAGAGGAGCCTGGTGGGCAAGAGTCCATAGGGTTGCAAAGATTCAGACATGACTGAAGCAACTGATCACATGCTCACTGCATAACCATCTCGCTAAGGGTACTGGCTCCTAGCCCATGTTGTATTGAGTATTACATTTTAGGGAATGTCCCCTGTTAAAGTGTAAACTCTAACAAGTGATTATTACTGCAAGTGATTACTGTTCATCCTCCTGGTGTCCCTATTGTTTCTTCTGTGCTTTTCACAGAGAACTTATTTTTGACAAAGTTGGTGTGGGTGAAGGGACAGTGATCATGATTTTAAATATGCCAAAGTTGCCTACCTGTATGTTTCAAATACAGAATATTTTCTATTTGAAACAGCATACAATATTAAAGGCCAAGTGCATGGCAGAATAAAACCACAACCTGTTTGTAAATTAGGCAATCTATTTTCCCCCAGGAATAATAAATCTGTGTTTTGATCAAGTATTATCTTCATGGTTTCTGTAATAAGGTATCAACCTGGACCCCTTGTTGAAGAATTGTCAATTAGGAAACAAATTTTAAATTGTTGGTAAATGGATAAATCTCCCTTAAATGACCTACTATTTTATATTTCATCTATCTTCAACTAAATAATTTTAAAAGATTATTATTCCACTGACCTGGAGAAAATTAATCAAATGAAGAGACACTTAAGGTTTTCATTTTTTCTAAAAAATGCTCACAGAAAACACTAGAGTTTTGTATTTATTAACTCATTTTACACAAGATTTTCCCTTTCAGTTCAGTTCAGTCGCTCAGTCGTGTCTGACTCTTTGCAACCCCATGAATCGCAGCACGCCAGGCCTCCCTGTCCATCACCAACTCCCAGAGTTCACTCAGACTCATGTCCATCGAATCAGTGATGACATCCAGCCATCTCATCCTCTGTCATCCCCTTCTCCTCCTGCCCCCAATCCCTCCCAGCATCAGAGTCTTTTCCAGTGAGTCAACTCTTCGCATGAGGTGGCCAAAGTAATGGAGTTTCAGCTTCAGCATCATTCCTTCCAAAGAAATCCCAGGGCTGATCTCCTTCAGAATGGACTGGTTGGATCTCCTTGCAGTCCAAGGAATTCTCAAGAGTCTTCTCCAACATCACAGTTCAAAAGCATCAACTCTTCGGCGCTCAGCTTTCTTCACAGTCCAACTCTCACATCCATACATAACCACTGGAAAAATCATAGCCTTGACGAGACAGACCTTTGTTGGCAAAGTAATGTCTCTGCTTTTCAATATGCTATCTAGGTTGGTCATAACTTTTCTTCCAAGGAGTAGGCGTCTTTTAATTTCATGACTGCAATCACCATCTGCAGTGATTTTGGAGCCCCAAAAAATAAAGTCTGACACTGTTTCCACTGTTTATCCATCGATTTCCCATGAAGTGATGGGACCAGATGCCATGATCTTAGTTTTCTGAATGTTGAGCTTTAAGCCAACTTTTTCGCTCTCCTCTTTCACTTTCATCAAGAGGCTTTTTAGTTCCTCTTCACTTTCTGCCATAAGGGTGGTGTCATCTGCATATCTGAGGTTACTGATATTTCTCCCGGCAATCTTGATTCCAGCTTGTGTTTCTTCCAGTCCAGCGTTTCTCATGATGTACTCTGCATATAAGTTAAATAAGCAGGGTGACAATATACAGCCTTGACATACTCCTTTTCCTATTTGGAACCAGTCTGTTGTTCCATGTCCAGTTCTAACTGTTGCTTCCTGACTTGCATATAGGTTTCTCAAGAGGCAGGTCAGGTGGTCTGGTATTCCCATCTCTTTCAGAATTTCCCACAGTTTATTGTGATCCACACAGTCAAAGGCTTTGGCATAGTCAATAAAGCAGAAATTTCAGTGTCATATAAAGGTGAAATTTCTTCAACACAATGTAAAAATAACAATATTTTAGGAATATGACTATGTTATTGTATTCTTTAATGCTCAAGGACTATTTTTTTCTTTAAGAAAAAAGCTAGTAAAAGTCAAACAAAGTGTAAGAATATAATTCTCACCAAAATCTAGTGGCATAATCCTAAGAGGAAATAAAGAGGGAAATCATAAAAAGGAAAAGTATCTAGATTGCATGCCACTTAGAAAATATATAGTATAAATTAATTTATATTATTGCATGTATGTACTATATATCAATATAAGTCTAACTATAAGAATTATATAATTTACATAGACTTAATTAGGTCTTACTATTGTTGGTTTATTCTGGATGATAGCATTTTCCCTAAGAATTAAACAACCAGTATTTTCCTTCCCTCTATAGACTGACTAGTTTAAACCATTCATGAATTAGCATTTTTAAAATATTAAATCCCAACCATATTAAACTTGGCAGCAGTTAACAGGGCTTCCCTGGTAGCTCAGCTGGTAAAGAATCTACATGCAATGCAGAAGATCCTAGTTCAATTCCTGGGTCAGGAAGATCTGCTGGAGATGGGATAGGCTGCCAACTTCAGTATTCTTGGGCTTCGCTTGTGGCTAAAGAATCCACCTGCAATGAGAGAGAGCTGGGTTCAATCACTGGGTTGGGGGAGATCCCCTGGAGGAGGGCTTGGCAACCCACTCCACTATTCTTGCCTGGAGAATCTCCATGGACAGAGGAGCCTGGCGGGCTATAGTCCATGAGGTCATAAAGACTCGGACAGGACTGAGCAACTAAGCACTGCACAGCAGGTAACAATGTAACATCTTTCTTTTTCACTTTTTTTCTTATGACTGCCTCACCCAAAATGGTAGAAGGCTATATTCAAGGCTTATTCTGACTCTGGTTCCTCTTGCTGTTTTGCACATTCCAGACATAGATAAAATGACCACCCCATCCAGAGGTTATCCTTAAGAGCAAGATGATTGGCTGAAGATTACTGTAATCAAACTATAGACTAAACCTCAATTTAGAAAACCAATAACTTTAGTATGAATCTATTTGAAACAGGCTACGAAATGATATAAAAAATTTAACTAGACAACATTAGCAATCTTTCTTCACTAAGAACTTTGTTGTTTAACCATAGCCAGGAGTGGTTAAGCCATTGCTTCTGTTCTCTGTCTATGCACTTTCTCTTTATCAGCTGTCACTTATGTCTGTGTTTTTCTCAGCTCTTCTTTGGGTCTGGGGGTGGTCCTTGCATCTTTTTTGTACAGCCCAGTCTCATTCTAATTCCTCTGTTTGAAAAGCTCAGTCACTAAAAAGTGCAGACTTTCATAACCCATGTCTGGCTATCTCTGTTCTATTTTCTGCTTGTACAGTCTGTAGGTGATGGAAGTGCAGATCTCCTAACACTTTTATGAGTCCTGGGTCCCTCTCTGGGAAGGCTTGGAAATGCTTCATTCACTGAAGTAATGGATGTTTTTGAGACTCCTTATATCTTGGGAGAGTGAAAACATTGTTGAGTGCATACCTCCTCCTTCTTTTCTGTGAACTAGTGTAAACTTAGCTCACTCATTTGTTGAGCACTTACTGTATGTCAGATACTGCATCAGAAACTGAAAATATAGCATTAAGTCAGACAGAAATCTTCGTCTTTCTACCAATTCCAGACACATATAACTAATTGCCCTTCATGTCTTTATGAAACTTAACTTCTACTAGTAAAAGTACACAATAATAGTTGAATAATAAATTAAATATATAGTATAGAAGAGAATGACGGATATTTTAGAGAAAAAAGCAGAGAAAGCTGATGGGTCAGACCACAGTGAAAAATTGTTAAAAATGTTAACAGAGGAGTGAGGGAAATGTCACACCCTTGCTGAACACAGTTAATCTATAATAAAAGAGGCAAAAATACATAATGGGGAAAAAATTATCTCTCCAAAAAGCATTGTTGGAAGACTGGACAGCTACATGTAAAAGAGTGCAATTAGAACATTCTCTAATAGCGTATACAAAAATAAACCTCGAATAGGTTAAATACCTAAGTGTAAGACCTAAAACCATAAAACTCTTGGAAGAGAACACAGGCAAAACACTCATTGACATGCATTGGAGCAATAATTTTTTGGATATATCTCCTTAGGCAAATGAAACAAAAGCAAAAATAAATGTGATCTAATTGAAAATAAAGCTTTTGCACTGTAAAGGAAAACATTGATAAAATGAAAAGACAACCTTCCAATGGGAAAAAAAAAAGATATTTGCAAATGCTATGACTGCTTAGGGGTTAATATCCAAAATATATCAACAGTTTATACAACTCAATACCAAATAAAAATCCAATTGAAAAATGAGCAGAAAAACCTGAATAGACATTCTTCCAAAGAAGACATACAGATGCCTAACATGCATATGAAAAGATGCTCAACATCATTAATTATTAGTGAAATGTAAATCAAAACTGCAATGAGATATCATCTCACACCTGTCAGAGTGACTGTCATCAAAAAGAACAAATTACAAATGTTGGCAAGAATGTGGAGAAAAGGGGACCCTAGTACACTGGGATGTTACTGAAAATGTAAGTTGGTGCAGCCATTATGGAAAACAGTATGGATATTCATTAAAAAAAAAAAAAGAAAAAACCATGATTTTGCAATGCCACTCCTGAGTATACAGCCAAAGAAAATGAAAGCACTAATTCAAAAAAAATATGTGCAGCCCAATGTTCACAGAAACATTGTTTACAATAGCCAAGATATGGAAGAAACTCAAGTGTCCATCAACAGATGATGGATAAAGAAGATGTGGTATACACATATACACACACACACATATACATAATGGAATATTAATCATAAAAAATTATGAAATTTTGCCATTTGTAACAACTTGGATAGACCTAGACTGTGTTATGCTTAGTAAAATAAGTTAGAGAAAGGAAAATAATGTATGTTTTTATTTATACTATGTGGAATCTGAAAAACAAATCAAGTGAATAAAATATAACACAACAGGAATAGACTCACAGCTACAGAGAACAAACTAGAGGTTACTAGTTAGGAGGATGGGGGAACAGCAAGACAGGAAAGGGGATACGGGGCTATGTATAAAATAAATAAGACACAAACTACTATGTATAAAATAAGACACAAAGGTATAATAATGTACAACACAGGGAAAATAGCCAATATTTTATAACAACTTTAAGTAGAATGAAATCTAGTAAAATATTGAATCACTATGTTATACACCTGAAACTAACATTGTAAATCAACTATATTTTAATCATAAAAGTTCTTAAGGTGTAAGTACATAGTTACACAGCTTTCAGCGCCTCTTGTAAGTTATTATAGCCAGTTCATTGATTTCAAGTGAAGGACTGTTGTGATACCTTGCTTCCCGTATAACATACAACCCCAGATACTACTGACTGGGACACCTGCATTGTCTTCTGTGAGAGAAGCAACTCCTAAGCTCTCTAGCCAAACAGAAAGAGCAAGAATCTGTCTTCATGGCACGTCAACCTTATGATTCTAGTCCAGGGTGTCTGTAGACTACACTATGAGAAACTTTCTGCAGTGTTTAGCAATGGCCTTACAGCTAATGACCAGGATACTCTCTGCTAGCACGTTGTCTCTATGTCACCACACTTCCTGTACTCCCGCCTTGCTTTCCAATCCATGCCTGATAGAACTGGAGCTTTGGTTCAGCTCTGAATCCATGTGGATAAAGCTCTGACACACAGCCTAACAGTTAATGACTCCTTTGACTCTCACTACTGCTGTACTTCATTGCCTGGCTGTAAAATGGACAAAGCACTTGGATCCACAGTGATGGCATCTGTCTGACCTGGTATATCAGCACCTGCCATCTGTGACTACCCGGCCATGCCTTTTGGATTGGCCAGCCACACTCTGCTGTACACTGTTACTCTCCAGTCTCATCATGTCAGATGTGAACCTGAACTTTGCCTGAGTTTGCTTCATCCCCTGTCCATTGTTGGAATATTCATGCAGCTGAAGCAAGAGTGGCAACTGTCTTTTCTACCATTTTTGCTTCTGTTGATTATCTATTGGAAAACATTACTAAAGTTCAGAATCCTTATTTCTGAATCCCCTCATATTAATATCTAAGCAATGGATATTATCTAATGAATAACAATATAGTAGCTTATTAAATTTATTAATTACTTAGCTGAAAATAGGACCTTGTAATAAAGGAAATCATGTACTTGTCTATTTTATTTTTTTTTAGGAGGAGGGCAGTTTCATGAGGATTTGCCCACAGTGGCAAATATGGTGATTTAGCAAAATTGGATGCTTGGGAAATCTGGTAGTGGCATGAAGTCAGGGGTTTGGAAAAAAAACAGACGCAGATGTGTGTTGATGAGTAAAAAATCATAATGGACAATACTGGATTTCTGTGGTTGAACTCTTTCCCAATGTTTCCTGGAACTCTGGTCAAAGTTTGGAATCAATCTGCTTAAAAATCCTGGTAAGAAATCTTTCCCCCTCTGCAATGGGATGACTATTGATCCACTTTTTAAAGGTGTAGTTTTATTCCATAGAGAGTATGTAAATATGTAGTCTTATTTCACAGAGAAAGTAAAACAAAGGTACTCAGAGCTGAGGTATACCAGCCCCTGATGCAAGCTGGATTCTGGTATTGAAAGAAAACAGGTGAAAAAATAATTATATGCTAAAACCTGATACTCTCAGATGTCTTGCCCTACTTGGTTCCCAGAATTCTGCTATCCCATCTCTCCCAAGACCTGGAAAGTCCTTCTCTGAGGACTCTGACCAACCAAACAGGAAAAATTTTTCCTGCATGTAAATCAGTGATGCGTGGATCATATAGTGCTTCTCTTTGGGTCGTATAGTGCTTCTCTCCTTTACACTTTCTTCTCATTTTATATAATAAGCACCTGTTTATTCTTCTGTAATCATAAAAATTTACATTCGCTGAGTAAATACTTGTGCTGGGCACTATTCTGAGCAACTTAAATTCATTGTCTTTTAAATTTTTCACAGTAATCTTGTAAGTTAGAAATGGTAACTAAATAGTAACATTTAATAACTAAGGAAAGTGTCCTAGAAATTAAATAAATTGTTCAACATCTAATAACTAATGAGTGGTAGAGTCAGATTTGAACCCAGTCTATTTGACTCTATGCCTGTGTTTCTACTTATACCCTAAAAATATCTCAAATAAGTTTGAAACTTATTTTTAAGAAAATCCCTCAAATTGTTCATTCTCTTTATTCTCATACATTATACCTTTGTAGACTAAAAAAATATTCACAACCTAAAAGTTTGGAGTTATGTTTTACTCAGTGGGAATTTTTAGGACTTCAACCCTGAGAGGGAGCATCTCACATAGCCCTGAGATAATTGCTCCAAGGAGGTGAGTAGGGGGAGCCAGTTTATATAGACGTTTTACAACAAAGGGCAGGTAGTCTGAATATCAAAAGATTATTGCTAATTAAAGTAAACCAGATATCCCTAAAGAATTTTGCACATTTCTATGTATGGGAAGATCCAAGAGTCTGGGCTCACTGAAATCAGTCCTTTGATATTCATCTTAGCTAACTGGGGCCAGTATCCTGTGTTTTTACAT
This sequence comes from Bos mutus, assembly GCF_027580195.1. NCBI lineage: Eukaryota > Metazoa > Chordata > Mammalia > Artiodactyla > Bovidae > Bos > Bos mutus. The sequence goes on along the minus strand of NC_091622.1, from coordinate 55,817,672 downwards.
CCAGAGTTTCTTCATGGCTTACCTTACAGAGTGATTACAGTCTGATGGCTGCTAGACGGCAGGCATTCCTTCCTTCCTGAGTTCCCTCAGGGCTCACTAGGTCGCCATCTGTGGGTCTGCAATCACTGATGACTGTAACCTTGTTTACTGACATGGCAGCAAATAGTCTTTTTCTCATCCTAATAAGCTTTAAATTACAATCTAGAATTATTTCTTTTTTCTGCAGTTTCTATTTCATAATTTTATTGTGTGTCTGTTTATGTCCCTATATATCCTTTGAACCTGAAGCTTGATGCCTGACTCTTCTTTGATTGATGTAAATAGGTAAGGCGCTGCAGAGCATTGGTTGGTGACACCACTTTGGCGATGTCTATGGGAACTCTTATTAGAACATGGCAAGTCTAGTCAGAGGAGTGAGACTTAAGAAGGATGTCACTGGGGGTTGTGTCTTCCCTCTGTACCTGATCTACCTATGAAAGCATATATACTCAGTTCATACAATGAAATCTTATAGGGGAATTAACTACCATATTACCAAATAATATTTGAATAATTTTATGTAATTCCCATAAGATAATGTTACTGTAACTCCAAGATTCAGAACCACATGATTCCAGTTTTGAAATAACAGCATATATGTGGTGAATGAATATATGTATGTATGCGTGTGTTATGAATTAGTTAAAAAAATGTTAAGTAGAGCACAGGATGCCAGAAGTTAGCTGCAGTTCAACACCAGACCACAAGAGAAATTGAAATTGAGAAGATTACTACTCACAGGTCCTGAAGTAAGCATGCTTCGAGGAGCCACATGGGGAAATCAAGGCTGAGTGCAGAGAGAGAAGCAGGACCTGGGGCACAAAGCTTTATTAGGGTCCATGGGTGGAGTGCTGTGGGGTTCCCAGGCTGGGCTGGATTGATAAATTCAACCCAAAAGATCAGAGTGCTGGTAAATTCTGCAGGGGTCATATTTAAAGGTCATATGAGGGGAAGGCACTGGGAGGTGGAGGAGACTGTTGATTACAAGGGCTACTAGGAAAGTCACATCAGGAGCTAATATTCCCTTGTGAATCTGCAGGATGCTATCTAGGGTGAGTGCTTGCATAAGGTCCCTGCAGGCTACTTGACCAAACAAACTAGATGCCACAGCAGCAATACAATGGAGTAGCTTAGCTAAACAGTGTATTAAACAATTGATACTAATACTGCTTTTAATGGCCCAGTCAGATTCTTTTCAAGTGCAGGCAAAAAGCAAAAAGCTCCATATATGCTCAAAGTTTCCAATCGGATTATAGTAGCCTTTCTAAAAAATAAACAGACAAAACAAGAGTTAATGAATGTGCACGAAATTTTTTAACATGACACAGAAAAGAACCAGAAAAAGCTATTAGAAGGGAACAAATGGATACTAACTTGGGAGAAGATAATTTTTAAAAACAGGAAGAGAAATAAATTAACAACCATTAATATTCTGAGAGAAATAAGAAATAGTATTACATCCATGAGAATAGAATACTTAATAAAAAGCGTAGATTCAGTATTACTTTGGGCAGTATTATTAGAACAAAATACAGAAAACTATTCAAATAAAAAGCATATGGTTAGATTCAGACAAGTATGTTTGTTTAAGAAATTTTCTCACTAATTTATAACAAATCATATAAAAATAATGAAATCACAGAATTTTAGAGTCAAAATGTAATAGATTAATTTTCTCATTTTATAAACTTGATACAATCACTTTTCTTCATTTCAGTCAAAACTCCCAAGAAGACTCATGTCAGACCCACAATGCAACAAAAATTCTCCCATTTTTTCTGTTCTTCTGCCTCCATTCAGGAGTAGAGAGGGATAGGGGTGTAACTAAATTTCAAAATATTACAGAACAAATTATTAAATTATAGAAATCATAGAAGGTATTGCTGCAAGTAACTAATATCAATTTAAAGTGAAAAAAATTTCATATCACACTTACCAATAAGAAAGATTGCAAAATATTGATTAAGATACCTTTTCCCTCTAGAACAGGTAAGATAATGATGAAGGTTTTTTGTATCAATAAGGTAGGTGATAGCTTTATTCCTCCACATTATGACTAGAAACATGTACATAAATACAATGAAAAAATGAAAAGCTACTATACAATAACATGTTTCTTTTTAGGGAGATAGCCCACAGTTTTGCCAAAATCTAAAATTATTGTTCCTTTTATCAAAGTCAGAATTCAAGGTCAGAGAATTCTATGCATTTGACAGAAAAGCACTCAAATTCTGCACATTTTTCTTAAAAGTTGTCTACTAACTTAATACAAATTTTTAGGTCATGGGGAAATTCAGGCTCTTACGTGAGTGCCGGCTCTCACATACCAGTTATCCCTCTAGATTTTCTAAGTAATTGAAGAGCAAATGTAAAAGGGAAAAAACTGAACACATGCCAAGTTTCCTCTTTGTGCAATGCTTCTAGAGTCATAGGAAGGAAAATAGGAGAGAAAGAAACTGTATTTTCAAAAGATAACATTTCTGTCAACTATTTTGGAGAAAAGGTGCTTATTGTTTCTTTTTCTCAAAAAGAAGACATTAAATAATGCTAAGAATTACTTAAATACCCACAATCATTCTGTTCCCAAAAAGTAGCACTGACATTTGGACAAGTGTAGACAACTAAAAGTCTCTGAGTCTAAATGCGCCCCCATGTGGAAATAAGTAATCATTACTACCTCTTTCAATTTGGTTCCATTTGTTCATACTTGGTACCTTGAGATTTATGAAGATTTCTGATGAAAGTCACCCAATTAATCATGTCAAAAATAATAATGATTTATCAATTTCTCAATTTATTTGATGACACTGTTGATGTATGCCAGCTAAAATTACACACAGCATCATTTTGTTTACCCTGTATCCCTAACGCTTAGCTTACTGCTTGGCACAAAACCGAAGGTAAATAAATATTTTTTTTCAAAATAACAAAACTATGATTATACAGTCACATAAACTGAAAAATCTAAAGTGACTTACATCTGTCTCTTCCTCGCAGTCAATATTCCATAATCCAGTTGCAGTGATTGTACATCTGAAACTCCACTTGGATCCAGACCTGTTCCAGGTTTAGGAACACATAAACTCTTTGCTGGTCATAAGCAATGGCCCCTAACTGTTCAATTCTGAACCAGTATTCACTGTTAGCAGATGTATCCTAAAACAAAACTGTCCTGTGGGCCTTTACAAAAAGGTGTGGCTAGATGGGACTTCCACTATGGCAGAGTGAGGAGGCTGGCACATCCTTTCCCTGGCAAATAACTATAAAACTAGATAGAATATTTGAAAACAAACATTTCAGAGCTCTAGAAACCCATGAATGATAATGATCCCAAACAATATCTTTTCAGTAGCTTTCAATATTTAATGTTCATTTTGGTGAGCATTCTTTGAAATAATTAAAAGAATAATATATTATTTAATTAAAATTGTGGGTTAAGGCGATGGCACCCCACTCCTGTACTCTTGCCTGGCAAATCCCATGGACAGAGGAGCCTGGTAGGCTGCAGTCCATGGGGTCCATAGGAGTCAGACACGACTGAGCGACTTCCCTTTCACTTTTCACCTTCATGCATTGGAGAAGGAAATGGCAACCCACTCCAGTGTTCTTGCCTGGAGAATCCCAGGGATGGGGGAGCCTGGTGGGCTGCCATCCATGGGGTCACACAGAGTCAGACACAACTAAAGTGACTTAGCAGCAGCAGCAGTACATTTTTTAAAAGTGTGCCAATATTAATGTATTTGCTCACATCTTCATTTGAAACTATTTTGATTTTTTTTTTTAAATATTTTGAAAAAAAAAATTTTGTAAAAATTCAAAACCCAGATTGATATGAATGCATTAAAGTTAATTATATTCTTGTTTGGTAGGCTAATATTATTTCTAATAATAAAAGTTATGAGTATATTTTGTAGTAAATTAGTTCTTTTATGTCCCTTTTCATAGTCCATTGTCATTGAAACAAGTAGAAGTAACAATTTTGAGTTGGAATTCTCTCATTACTAATTAAATTTATTCAGATTTTATTCATGAAGAATAGAAGAACTTGTTATTTAATGGTGAGAATTCAGAGTACATATCCTGTGAGAGATTTTGTTTTGAAACTTCTCATTTTATCAAAATTAGGAATAATTAGTTTTAAATATATGTGGTGAGAAGAGAATCAAAAGAGATTTTTTCCATTACAATATGAAAAAAATTTATTATCTTTTACTTACCTCTTTTCTGTTTCCAGTTTTATCCTTATCCCTGTTTCCAGTTAATTTATAATTATTACAGAAATGTTGAAACAAAATGATACTCAGCAAATTAGGGCCAAGATCTGTGCTGTTATTGATGATGTTTGACAAAAATTAGTTTTAGGAGTTCTCATATTAACTTGCCAACTCTGCACAACACACAGGCATGTGCTACAGTGGCTGATAGTTTTTCCTCCCTCTCCCACAAATTTCAGTAGATATTCAAAAGCTAACTTGACTTTGAATGTGCTTTCTGCCTGTAGAATATAGGAAAAATTGCCCTCCGGTAAGTTGAGTTGCTTGTGTTCTCATGAAAAAAATTAAGAATTTTTTGCTCTAGGCAAAAGTTTAGCATATATATTTTTAAGTATACATTTCATAAAATACCACTTACAGCCATCAATACAGAAATTTGATTTCTTGTCCTATGACTGTATCCCCACAAATATTGATACAAACAAAAAACATAAATGTTGAAGTCTTCAAGAATTGTTGGTTATTGCAACTCTGATCAAAGATGCAACTTTGTTAAAAAAATTAGTGTTATGATTTCATGACACATTTTGTTGTTCACTGATCCTCTTACCAAGGCCCCAGTCCTCCCCTTGATGCCCAAATCATCTTTTCTTGATTCACTAACATGACTTTGATGATATCCCTGCTCTGGTTAAACTGTTCAATCCATCAGGGATTCTCTGTTGACTTGAGAGAATCACCAGAGCTCTCTGTATTCCTTCATGATCTCCCTCCTGTTTTTCTCTCTAACCAGATTATCTTACTACTGCTTCTCAGTATCAGCAGCAGTGGGCTCTTTTGAGTGATCCAACCGAACCTTGGTGCTTCACATCTCTTTGCACTCAGGCACTCTTCTCTCCCAAGAATTCCATCTCTGACTCTCAGTGGAACATCTTCACTTTCCTTCTGCATTACCTTAGTTCAGTTCAGTTCAGTTCAGTCCCTCAGTCATGTCCAACTCTTTGTGACCCCATGAACCGCAGCATGCCAGGCCTCCCTGTCCATCACCAACTCCCAGAGTTTACCCAAATTCATGTCCATTGAGTCGGTGATGCCATCTCATTCTCTGTCGTCCCCTTCTCCTCCTGCCTTCAGTCTTTCCCTAGCAGATTATTATTAATTTATTAACCCCCGGATTCCCCAAGAAATTTTTCATAACTTCCCACCCCAAGAGGTTAATCACACCAACCCTATACAACTTCTCTTTCTTGTCCCTGATTCTGTTGTTGCTCTAATGCCACTAATGCAATTTGTTCATTTTTCTGTCTCACCAGGCAGGCTGTGAGTTCCTTGAGATCAGACACTGAATAACCAACATTTTATCTACTTTCTGACACACAATGGATTCTAAGTAAATGTTTGATAAGAGATTAAAAAAAAAAAAACAACAACTTTTACTACACAGGGGCTTGGGAATAGAAACTAAGCAGAAACTCTGATTTGTGGTAGTTGAGTTTATGAACAGAGAGCCTACCAGTGAGGATGACTTAATTTTAAGGAAGGCAGCTATCTCTGAGTATCAAGAACTTGGAAGCCACTGTACTATTTTTTTTAATATAGATTGCCTCATTTTTGTCTTTCCTAGACTTCAGTCACTGGCATATTCTTTAATTATTTTGCCATTTGCCTAACTTTAAAAAAAATATTTTTATTTATTTATTTATTTGGCTGTACTAGGCCTTAGGTGCAGCATGCAGAATCTTTAGTTGGGGCATGCAAACTTGTAGTTGCAGCATGTGGGATCTAGTTCCCTGACTAGGAATCTAGCCTGGGCCCCCAGTATTAGGAGCATGGAGTCTTGGCCACTGGACCACCCAGAGAATTCCTACCTAACTTTTATGCATACTATTGACTTGATATTTTTATTTAGATGAACTCACATTGTACTCACTAAATTTACCTTAATGGAAATTTTGTATTATTACTATAAATAGAAAATTTAGCATTATGTTTCAAATACAGCTTAGCTAATAGCCTGGTAGGTAACTAGGACAAATCCTCCTACTAAGACCAGTCAGTTCAGTTCAGTTCAGTTGCTCAGTCATGTCCGACTCTTTGCGACCCCATGAATTGCAGCATGCCAGGCCTCCCTGTCCATCACCAACTCCCGGAGTTCACTCAAACTCATGTCCATCGAGTCAGTGATGCCATCCAGCCATCTCATCCTCTGTCATCCCCTTCTCCTCCTGCCCCCAATCCCTCCCAGCATCAGAGTCTTTTCCAATGAGTCAACTCTTAGCATGAGGTGGCCAAAGTACTGGAGTTTCAGCTTTAGCATCATTCCTTCCAAAGAAATCCCAGGGCTGATCTCCTTCAGAATGGACTGGTTGGATCTCCTTGCAGTCCAAGGGACTCTCAAGAGTCTTCTCCAACACCACAGTTCAAAAGCAGCAATTCTTCGGTGCTCAGCTCTCTTCACAGTCCAACTCTCACATCCATACATGACCACTGGAAAAACCATAGCCTTGACTAGATGGACCTTTGTTGGCAAAGTAATGTCTCTGCTTTTGAATATGCTATCTAGGTTGGTCATGACTTTCCTTCCAAGGAGCAAGTGTCTTTTAATTTCATGGCTGCAATCACCATCTGCAGCTAAATCCAATAGGAAAAGCTAAATAAGATTTTTTTGTAAAGTTTGTTTCAATGGGTTGAAGAGCTACCCAGACTTGGAAAAATTTAAAAGGCAAGATCTTGGAGAACATAGGAAAACAGAGCATTGATTCTCACACTTAAAGCTACTTTTTTCCTACAAATACTTGTTTGGAGCTCACTCTAGAATATCTTGCCTAGATAAATCTAACATAAAGGAAGTGAAAATTAATAAATCAGCTTCTCAGATCTTTTAAAATTTGTAGATGTACCTGTGATATTTGGTTTATAGAGATTTTGTGAAAGTTGCTCAGTCGTGTCCAACTCTTTGCGACCCCATGGACTATACAGTCATGGAATTCCCCAGGCCAGAATATTGGAACAGGTAGCCTTATCCCTTCTCCAGGGGATCTTCCCAACCCAGAGATCAAACCCAGGTCTCCTGCATTGCAGGTCGATTCTTTACCAGCTGAGCCACAAGGGAAACCCAAGAATACTGGAGTGCGTAGCTTATCCCTTCTCTGGGGGATCTTCCTGACCCAGGAATCAAACCAGAGTCTCCTGCACTACAGGCAGATTCTTTACCAACTGAGCTATCAGGGAAGCCCCTTTATAGAGATTTAGAAGGGGTTATATACATTTAAGATATGAGAACTGAAACATTTCCAAAAGAAAAATAACTTTAATATGTTAAGTATTTTCATTTTCTAAGAGGGGAAGTTTTACTATAATAATAATGACCTTTTGAATTGCTTGAAATCTTATAAAGCCATTAAACTTTGGGCTGGGGAGAGCCTTCATTGTTTATAAGTGATTTAGGAAGCTTTAGTAATTGGTATATATGTCTAAAAGGGGGCACATTCAATTAATATATTTAATTAAGATGAATAATTGGAAATTATACTGGTTTAATAATATACTTTCTCTCTGATTTTATGAGAATATAAAAATAATAACATGTAAAAATAATACTAGAAAGTATTCTAATTTATGTAAGACTGCTTAATTTTTCAATGGAAAGCCTAAATAATTGGACATTTCTAAATTTCCTATTTTGACTTTACTGGTCAGATGCACTAACTCTGATGTTATATATATGTTTCCAATTATGAAAATGAAAACATGTTTTTAATCAAATTGACTTATAATAACTAAAGTGTCTATAAAACTTACTATTACAACTTCAGATAGTGCTATAATTTATGTGAATCTAGAGAGATATCCTTAAATCATTGACATAAATTCTAAAAAGTGCTTTATTTTTTTAGAACTTTATAATGTTAACAGTGACCACACTGTTTTTTAAAGAATGATTCTAACTTACTCTCTATGACCTGCAACTGAATTTGAGTACTTGAAAGTCATTAGTGAGGGGCTTCCCAGATGGCATTAGTGGTAAAGAACCCACCTGCCAATGCTGGAGATATAAGAGTCATGGGTTTGATCCTTGGGTCAGGAGGATCCCCTGGAGGAGAAAATGAAACCCACTCCAGTATGCTTGCTTGGAGAATCCCATGGACAGAGGGGCCTGGCTGGCTACAGTTCATAAGATTTCAAAGAATCAGACACAAGTGAAGCAACTTTGCACACATGCACGTAAGTCATTAGTGAATAATATTTTAATTACAAAGAAACAATAATTCCTACAGAAATCAGTCTCCTTAAATCAGAGAACAAACATGTAGAGTTGTCATATAGTACTTACTTACAACCTTGCGTATAGAGTTGACCCCTGAACAATATGAGTGAACTGCCTGCTGCTGCTGCTGCTAAGTCACTTCAGTCGTGTCCGACTCTGTGCGACCCCACAGATGGCAGCCCACCAGGTTCCTCCGTCCCTGGGATTCTCCAGGCAAGAACACTGGAGTGGGTTGCCATTTCCTTCTCCAATGCATGAAAGCAAAAAGGCAAGAGTACTGGAATGGGGTGCCATTGTCTCCTCCCAGTGAACTGCCTGGGTCCACTTAAATGTGAATTTTCTTCACTATATACATACTATATCAGTACATCATCCATGATTGGTGTGATATGACTGATTTATGTTTAAATATATTATTCCATATCAAAAAGATAAAAGCCTCAAATATAATAAAAAAGGAAAGATCTGATAGGTAAATGAAAATTGTGCCCTTAGATTATACTGTTGGCTTTTCACATAAGGGAGAAAAAAGTACTGTTTGGCATTCATATATTTCACTCAGTAAATCAAAGTTTTCTTATGTAGACTTTCAATTCTCATGAGTTAATTTTGTATTTCATGCTGTCTTTTAGCATGCTCCTGGTTTGTTCTAAATAGAGCAATAAGAATTTTTCAATCTAAGAAGGACTAGAATTTTCGATGTGTATTATATTTAACTATGCATATTTATTTTGAATATTGCAAGTTATTCTAACTAACAAAGGAAGCAGCACACCAAAAATTCTTTGTGTTTTGGTCAGTATGTTCTAACAATGACGTTTAATAATGACTTTCCTAATTCTGGCCCAGATTTTTTAAAAATGGAATTATTATGACGTGTTTTGCTGCAAAGTCGCTTCAGTCGTGTCCGACCCTGTGCGACCCCATGGACTGCAGCCTACCAGGCTCCCCCGTCCCTGGGATTCTCTAGGCAAGAACACTGGAGTGGGTTGCCATTTCCTTTTCCAATGCATGAAAGTGAAAAGTGAAAGTGAAGTCACTCAGTCGTGTCCGATCCTCAGCGACCCCATGGACTGCAGCCTTCCAGGCTCCTCCATCCATGGGATTTTCCAGGCAAGAGTACTGGAGTGGGTTACCATTGCCTTCTTCATGATGTGTGTTTTTTTTTTTTTTCTTAAAAACGTTTTCATTCTGATACTTTTTCTTTCTTTTTTTAAATTTATTTATTTTATTATTTATTTTACCTTACAATATTGTATTGGCTTTGCCATACATCAACATGCATCCACCATGGGTGTACCCATGTTCCCCATCCTGAACCCCCCTCCCACCTCCCTCCCCATACCATCCCTCTGGGTCATCCCAGTGCACCAGCCCCAAGCTTCCTGTATCCTACATCGAACCTGGACTGGTGATTCGTTTCTTATATGATATTATACATGTTTTAATGCCATTCTCCCAAATCATCCCCCACCCACCCTCTCCCACAGAGTCCAAAAGACTGTTCTATGCATCAGTGTCTCTTTTTCTCTCTCGTACACAGGGTCGTCGTTACCCTCTTTCTAAATTCCATATATATGCGTTAGTATACTGTATTGGAGAAGGCAATGGCACCCCACTCCAGTACTCTTGCCTGAGTCGGACATGACTAGGCGACTTCCCTTTCACTTTTCATTTTCATGCATTGGAAAAGGAAATGGCAACCCACTCCAGTGTTCTTGCCTGGAGAATCCCAAGGATGGGGGAGCCTGGTGGGCTGCTATCTATGGAGTTGCACACAGTCAGACACAACAGAAGCGACTTAGCAGCAGTAGCAGCAGCATACTGTATTGGTGTTTTTCTTTCCAGCTTACTTCACTCTGTGTAATAGGCTCCAGTTTCATCCACCACATTAGAACTGATTCAAATGTATTCTTTTTAATGGCTGAGTAATACTTCATTGTGTATATGTAGCACTGCTTTCTTATCTGTTCATCTGATGATGGACATCTAGGTTGCTTCCATGTCCTGGCTATTATAAACAGTGCTGCGATGAACATTGGGGTACACATGTCTCTTTCAATTCTGGTTTCCTCAGTGTGTATGCCCAGCAGTGGGATTGCTGGGTTGTATGGCAGTTCTATTTCCAGTTTTTTAAGGTATCTCCACACTGTTCTCCATAGTGGCTGTACTAGTTTGCATTCCCACCAACAGTGTAAGAGGGTTCCCTTTTCTCCACACCCTCTCCAGCATTTATTGCTTGTAGACTTTTGGGCCACAGCCATTCTGACTGGTGTGAAATGGTACCTCATTGTGGTTTTGATTTGCATTTCTCTAATAATGAGTGATGTTGAGCATCTTTTCATGTTTTAGCCATATGTATGTCTTCTTTGGAGAAATGTCTATTTAGTTCTTTGGCCCATTTTTTGATTGGGTCATTTATTTTTCTGGAATAGAGCTGTAGGAGTTGCTTGTATATTTTTGAGATTAGTTGTTTGTTAATTGCTTCATTTGCTATTATTTTCTCCCATTCTGAAGGCTGTCTTTTCATCTTGCTTATAGTTTCTTTTGTTGTGTAGAAGCTTTTAATTTTAATTAGATCCCATTTGTTTATTTTTGCTTTTATTTCCAATATTCTGGGAGGTGGGTCATAGAGGATCCCGCTGTGATGTATGTTGGAGACTGTTTTGCCTATGTTCTCCTCTAAGAGTTTTATAGTTTCTGGTCTTATGTTTAGATCTTTAATCCATTTTGAGTTTATTTTTGTGTATAGTGTTAGAAAGTGTTCTAGTTTCATTCTTTTACAAGTGGTTGACCAGTTTTCCCAGCACCATGTGTTAAAGAGATTGTCTTTTCTCCATTGTATATTCTTGCCTCCTTTGTCAAAGATAAGGTGTCCATAGGTGCGCGGGTTGATCTCTGGGCTTTCTATTTTGTTCCATTGATCTATATTTCTGCCTTTGTGCCAGTACCATACTGTCTTGATGACTGTGGCTTTGTAGTAGAGCCTGAAGTCAGGCAGGTTGATTCCTCCAGTTCCATTCTTCTTTCTCAAGACTGCTTTGGCTATTCAAGGTTTTTTGTATTTCCATACAAATTGTGAAATTATTTGTTCTAGCTCTGTGAAAAATACCGTTGGTAGATTGATAGGGATTGCACTGAATCTATAGATTGCTTTGGGTAGTATACTCATTTTCACTATATTGATTCTTCCAATCCATGAACATGGTATATTTCTCCATCTATTAGTGTCCTCTTTGATTTCTTTCATCAGTGTTTTATAGTTTTCTATATATAGGTCTTTAGTTTCTTTAGGTACATATATTCCTAAGTAGAAATAAATGAATCAGAGAGGAAAAAAGAAAAATGAATTAAAAGAAATGAGGACAATCTCAGAGACTTCCAGGACAATATTAAATGCCACAACATTCGAATCATAGGAGTCCCAGAAGAAGAAGACAAAAGAAAGACCATGAGAAAATACTTGAGGAGATAATAGTTGAAATCTTCCCTAAAATGGGGAAGGAAATAATTACCCAAGTCCAAGAAACCCAGAGAGTCCCAAAGAGGATAAACCCAAGGCGAAACACCCCAAGACACATATTAATCAAATTAACAAAGATCAAACACAAAGAACAAATATTAAAAGCAGTAAGGGAAAAACAACAAATAACACACAAGGGGATTCCCATAAGGATAACAGCTGATCTTTCAATAGAAACTCTTCAGGCCAGGAGGGAATGGCAAGACATATTATGGTGATGAAAGAAAATAACCTACAACCCAGATTACTGTACCCAGCAAGGATCTCATTTAAATATGAAGGAGAAATCAAAAGCTTTACAGACAAGCAAAAGCTGAGAGAATTCAGCACCACCAAACCAGCTCTCCAACAGATGCTAAAGGATATTCTCTAGACAGGAGACACAAAAACGATGTATAAACTCAAATCCAAAACAATAAAGTAAATGGCAATGGGATCATACTTATCAATAATTACCTTAAACGTAAATGGGTTGAATGCCCCAACCAAAAGACAAAGACTGGCTGAATGGATAGAAAAACAAGACCCCTATATATGTTGTCCACAAGAGACCCACCTCAAAACAGGGGACACATACAGACTAAAAGTGAAGGGCTGGAAAAAGATATTCCATGCAAATAGAGATCAAAAGAAAGCAGGAGTAGTAATACTCATATCAGATAAAATAGACTTTAAAACAAAGGCTGTAAAAAGGGACAAAGAATGACACTACATAATGATCAAAGGATCAATCCAAGAAGAAGATATAACAATTATAAATATATATGCACCCAACATAAGAGCACTGCAATATGTAAGACAAATGCTAACACGTATGAAAGGGGAAATTATCAATAACACAGTAATAGTGGGAGACTTTAATACCCCACTCACGCCTATGGATAGATCAACTAAACAGAAAATTAACAAAGAAACACAAATTTTAAATGGTACAATAGACCAGTTAGACCTAATTGATATCGATAGGACATTTCACCCCAAAACAATGAATTTCACCTTTTTCTCAAGCGCACATGGAACCTTCTCCAGGATAGATCACATCCTGGGCCATAAATCTAGCCTTGGTAAATTCAAAAAAATTGAAATCATTCCAAGCATCTTTTCTGACCACAATGCAGTAAGATTAGATCTCAATTACAGGAGAAAAACTATTAAAAATTCCAACATATGGAGGCTGAACAACACGCTGCTGAATAACCAACAAATCACAGAAGAAATCAAAAAAGAAATCAAAATATGCATTGAAATGAATGAAAATGAAAACACAACAATCCAAAACCTATGGAACACTGTAAAAGCAGTGCTAAGGGGAAAGTTCATAGCATTACAGGTATACCTCAAGAAAAAAGAAAAAAAGTCAAATAAATAACCTAATTCTACAACTAAAGCAACTAGAAAAGGAAGAAATGAAGAACTCCAGGGTTAGTAGAAGGAAAGAAAACTTAAAAATTAGAGCAGAAATAAATGCAAAAGAAACAAAACAGACCATAGCAAAAAATCAACAAAACCAAAAGCTGGTTCTTTGAAAGGATAAATAAAATTGACAAATCATTAGCCAGACTCATCAAGAATCAAAGGGAGGAAAATCAAATCAGTAAAATTAGAAATGAAAATGGAGAGATCACAACAGACAACACAGAAATACAAAGGATCATAAGAGACTACTATCAGCAATTATATGCCAATAAAATGGACAACGTGGAAGAAATGGACAAATTCTTAGAAAAGTACAACTTTCCAAAACTGAACCAGGAAGAAATAGAAAATCTTAATAGATCCATCACAAGCACGGAAATTGAAACTGTAATCACAAAACTTCCAGCAAATAAAAGCTCAGGTCCAGACAGCTTCACAGCTGAATTCTACCAAAAATTTAGAGAAGAGCTGACACCTATCCTGCTCAAACTCTTCCAGAAAATTGCAGAGGAAGGTAAACTTCCAAACTCATTCTATGAGGCCACCATCACCCTAATACCAAAACCTGCCAAAGATGCCACAAAAAAAAGAAAACTACAGGCCAATATCACTGATGAACATAGATGCAAAAATCCTTAATAAAATTCTAGCAATCAGAATCCAACAACACATTAAAAAGATCATATACCATGACTAAGTGGGCTTTATCCCAGGGATGCAAGGATTCTTCAATATCCACAAATCAATCAATGTAATACACCACATTAACAAATTGAAAAATAAAAGCCATATGATTATCTCAATAGATGCAGAGAAAGCCTTTGATAAAATTCAACATCCATTTATGATAAAAACTCTCCAGAAAGCAGGAATAGAAGGAACATACCTCAACATAATAAAAGCTATATATGACAAACCCACAGCAAACATTATCCTCAATGGTGAAAAATTGAAAGCATTTCCCCTATAGTTGGGAACAAGACAAGGGTGCCCACTCTCACCACTGCTATTCAACATCATTTTGGAAGTTTTGGCCACAGCAATCAGAGCAGAAAAAGAAATAAAAGGAATCCAAATTGGAAAAGAAGAAGTAAAACTCTCACTGTTTACAGATGACATAATCCTCTACATAGAAAACCCTAAAGACTCCACCAGAAAATTACTAGAGCTAATCAATGACTATAGTAAAGTTGCAGGATATAAAATCAACACACAGAAATCCCTTGCATTCCTATACACTAATAATGAGAAAATAGAAAGAGAAATTAAGGAAACACTTCCATTCACCATTGCAACGAAAAGAATAAAATACTTAGGAATGTATCTACCATGATGTGTTTTAAACCTAAACTATTACTGGAGTTTCTTAGGTGGCCCCTGGGCAAACATGAATACTGACTGGTTCATAAAAGGTGGGACAGAGGAGTTCATAAGTGACATAAACTGAATTTTATTTATTGTTGTTTTGTTAACTCAAAACAATTTGAAATGTCTTTCAGTTACTAAACAGGATTTAAAAAATACTTTCACAAATCAAAAGAGAGATCTTTCTTCCTGAGTTAATGATACATAAGTAATGTGTTATTAAGACATTACTTTTCAGACTGAAAAGAGGCATACTCATGCTCACATAAAAGACACTATGTCTGTAATTTGATAACAAAAATTACTTTTTCCTATATTTAATTGGCATAAAATAATTTAGATTAGGAAATAAATGCACTAACACTAAGAACACTGGGGAATGGTGCCACAGTGGGGAGTCAGTGTTGATTTCTACAGGTCAGACTACCCTGATTACGGCTCATGGTAACCACACTGTCTGTGTCTTTAGTGATTAAGTGCCACCACATGGCCTCTGCCACCCCAGGATCTTATTATTCTCACTGTACTTAGAGATCCTAGTTTATTGTAGCAGTTCCCACTGTCATTTCTGACCTACAGAGAAAAGAGACTGCAGGGTTCTGCAAGGATACTGGGGATCCTTCACTATTTCATTTTATTCAGTTGAAAAAGAGGAAGGTGCATCCTCTGGCCCCTCCTATGGTGGGGGAGCAGATCTTATATGATAAAAACACTAAATTTCCAGTCTTTTTAAGCCTATAAACCCCTCCTCTACCAAGACGGTCTTAGCATTTCAATTTCTTTTAGCAAAGGCCATGTTTGATCCCATGTTTTAGTTAACCAATCAACCAACTAGAGTTTTTTCCAACTTCTCAAGCAAATTTGAATCCAGATCTCTTACAATTGTTATCATAACAATAAATTTAGCCTTATCCAATTGTGTATTCAACCACCGTAATCCCAAACATTTAAAATTCATTCTCACACACATTTCCAAGATTTCTGTTTATATGAATTGGAAAAAAAAAAGTACAGTTCTTTTGATGTATCATGACAGGTGGTTCAATGGTAAAGAAACCACCTGCCAAATAGGAGACTCAGGTTGGATCCCTGGGCCAGGAAGATCCCCTGGAGAAGGAAATAGCAACCCATTCCAGTATTCTTACCTGGGAAATCCCATGGAAAGAGGAGCCTGGTGGGCTACAGTTTATGAGGTCACAAAGAGTTGGACACAACTTAGCAACTAAATAGCAATGAAACTTTTCTCGGGTTAAGATCTCTGCTTTGCCTTGGGAGCCTACTGTGAACTGAGTCTAATGATAGGTTTAGCATCAAAGAGGGCTGGTGGGGTGTTGTCCTGAGGGAAATCAGTACTGCCTTGTCAGGCAACTGCTTCTGGGAGGACATTATCGTTTCTTTTGGCAAAGATGAAAGAGCTGCTCTTCCTGGGAAAGAGGACTTGGCAAAATTTTGGGGTTCAATAACCCCAGCTTTATTGGGAGTTACCTAAATGACCCTATTCCAGTTTTTAGGATTTCATTTCTTCCTAGTCAATGCCCTCACTTTAACAGAGGACACCCTGGGAGGTTGGGAACTCAATTTGCATTATAACAGTCATAGAATGAGACCCTGGGTTTGGTTTTCAGAAATATCCACCCTGAAACTACAGTCGGTGGAAGTTTCTTTTAGGGAAGATATAGAATCTTTTAAAGTTATTTATGTGAAGCTTGTGCTGGGAATTTGAAACCCTGAGCCCATCCTTTTCTTTCTCCACTTTCTACAGCTCAGTTAAGGAAAACAAATAAGTCTCATTACACTACTTAGTTTGACTAAAATACCCTAAAATAGCAAATACATGTTCACTCAGAGCCCTGCCTTCTATAGGTATTTGATTAGAGTATCCAGTGTAATATTTTTCATATCTCTGGTGTCACATCAAGCCATAGACTATACGTGCTCTCTTTACTAGTGGAAATAGAGCTATTAGTGCCTTAAATCTATCAACTAAAGAACCAATTCCAGGGTTCCCCGATGGTCCAGTGGTTAAGAATCTGCCTTGCAATGCAGGGAACACCAGTTCGATCTCTTGTCCAGAAAGAAGCCACAGGGCAACTAAGCCTATGCACCGCAATGACTGAGCCCTCATTCTAGAGCCCATGTTCTGCAACAAGAGAAGTAACAGCAATGGAAGCCCATGCACCATAACTAAAGAGTAGTCCCTGCTTGGTGCAACTAAAGAAAAGCTTGCACAGCAATGAAGACCCAGTGCAGTCAAAATAATAATACTAATATTTAAAATAAAATAAATGTAAAAGGAACCAATTCCAGAAAACCCATAATCAATTCATAAAATTCATCTTTCATATTCTGTTTCTCTAACTTAATCAAAATTTGTATTAGTCAGGGTTCAATGAAAGAAAAAAATCTTGTAAATCTATAAGGATAAATTTATTGTAAGGAATTAGTTTCTATGATATTCAGGACTAGGGCAGGTCCAAAATCTCTTGGACGTGATGTCAAGAAGGGAACCTAGAACTCAGGCACATGCTGCATTTGCAGTCGTCTTGAAGGAAACTTCAGTTCTTCTTTAAAGGCATTTCAACAGACTGAATCAAACCTACTTATATTATCTAGAATGATCTCCTTTACTTAAAGTCAACTGATTATGGACTTTAATTGCATCCACAAAGTACCTTCAGAGCAACACCAGTGTTTGAGAGATACCTGGGAACTTTAGCATAGCCAAGTGGACACATCAAAAGACCATTATATTCTTCTTTGTCTTTATTTTAGTATAGAACATGTACTACTTTTGTAATTAAGAACTGTAATTGTAACTGAAAGCTTGACTGAAAGCTTCTCTATTTAAATAACAGCACATATGTTCAGATTGAAGTTTGTTTTCTTGTTTGTACTTTACTTCATTCAGTTCAGTTCAGTCGCTCAGTTCTGTCTGACTCTTTGTGATTGCATGGACTACAGCACTCAAGGCCTCCCTGTCCATCACCAACTTCTGGAGCTTGCTCAAACCCATGTCCATTGAGTCAGTGATGCCATCCAACCATCTCATCCTCTGTCTTCCCCTTCTCCTCCCACCTGCAATCTTTCCCAGCATCAGGGTTTTCCAGTGATTCAGTTCTTCGCATCAGGTGGCCAAAGTATTGGAATATCAGCATCAGTATCAGTTCTTCCAATGAATATTCAGGACTGATCTCCTTTAGGATGGACTGGTTGGATCTCCTTGCAGTCCAAGGGACTCTCAAGAGTCTTCTCCAGCACCACAGTTCAAAAGCATCAATTCTTCAGTGCTCAGCTTTCTTTAATTTCCAACTCTCACAGTGACTACTTTCCAGTGACTACTGGAAAAACCATAGATTTGACCCCACAGGCCTTAGTTGGCAAAGTAATGTCTCTGCTTCTTAATATGCTGTCTAGGTTGGTCATAGCTCTTCTTCCAAGTATCAAGCATCTTTTAATTTCATGGTTGCAGTCACCATCTGCATTGATCTTGGAGCCCCCCAAAATAAAGTATCCCACTGTTTCCATTGTTTCCCCATCTATTTCCCATGGAGTGATGGGACCAGATGCCATGATCTTAGTTTTCTGAATGTTGAGTTTAAGCCCAACTCTTTCACTCTCATCTTTCACTTTCAAGGGGCTCTTTGGTTCTTCTTCAATTTCTCCCATAAGAGTAGTGTCATCTACATATCTGAGGTTATTGATATTTCTCCTGGCAATTTAGATTCCAGCTTGTGCCTCACCCAGCCCAGCATTTTACATGATGTACTCTGCATATTAGTTAAATAAGCAGGGTGACAATATACAGCCTTGACGTACTCCTTTCCCAATTTGGAACCAGTTCGTTGTTCCATGTCCAGTTCTAACTGTTGCTTCTTGACCTGCATACAGATTTCTCAGGAGGCACATAAGGTGGTCTAGTATTCCCATCTCTTGAAGAATTTTCCACAGTTTATTGTGGTCCACACAGTTAAAGGCTTTGGCATAGTCAATAAAGCAGAAATAGATGTTTTTCTGGAACTCTCTTGCTTTTTCAATGATCCAACGGATGTTGGCAATTTGATCTCTGGTTCCTTTGCCATTTCTAAATCCAGCTTGAACATCTGGAAGTTCATGGTTCATGTACTGTTGAAGCCTGGCTTGGAGAATTTTGAGCATTACTTTACCAGCATGGGAGATGAGTGCAATTGTGCAGTAGTTTGAGCATAATTTGACATTATCGTTCTTTGGGATTAGAATGAAAACTGACCTTTTCCAGTCCTGTGGGCACTGCTGAGATTTCCAAATTTGCTGTCATATTGAGTGCAGCACTTTCACAGCATCATCTTTTAGGATTTGAAAAAGCTCAACTGGAATTCCATCACCTCCACTACCTTTGTTTGTAGTGATGTTTCCTAAGGCCCACTTGACTTCACAATCCAAAGTCTCTGACTCTAGGTGAGTGATCACACCTCGTAGTCATCTGGGTCATGGAGATCTTTTTTGTATAGTTCTTTGTGTACTTTACTTAGACAATAACATATTTGGATTCCTTTTTCTTCCCTCATTGACCTTCTTTCATATTTGGCCTATTTTCCTTGTGTTTGAACTCTCAAAGACTGGTGGTACAGAACATCTAACAATTCTCAGATGATGGTTCTAAACTAATACGGCTTTCAAAGATAGTTTTCCTAAAATAATAGGTTATACTCTGAGAGAATTTTACTTTTAAGTCCCAGAAGCTCCATCACCTTTCATTACATGAAAGCCATGATGCATTCTTTATAATAGTCTGAAATTCAGGTGAATGAAAAGTACACAATGACTACTGGCTAATGAAACAAAAGATACATTAATTTAAAATTAAATGAGGAAACACTTTGCCCTAGTTTCTATGACAACACAAGGATAACCCAATTCTACACAGTTTGATATTCAGATTCTTCATTGGCATGGGTTTATTCCATGGTAGATTCAATTATGTTAATGGCATTATGCTTGCATGCATTCTAAGTCAGCATTATGAGAAGTCTTTTTAACACATTTTATATCATTTGATTTTGCTCTATAATCTTGTTTGGTTGCTGTCATGTTCTAAATAGTTCAGCAGCAAGATTTTAAACCACTATCCCCATTAACTGGAGAAGGAAATGGCAACCCACTCCAGTATTCCAGTATTCTTGCCTGGGAAATCCCACGGACAGAGGAACCTGGTAGGCTGCAGTCCATGGGGTCGCAAGAGCTAGACATGACTTAGAGAATAAACAGCAACAACAATCCCCATTTACATTGATTTGTTTCCCAGGAAATCTCAATGCTGTCTTTTTTCATTAGAAAATAAACGACTAACCAGTCAACCAGCAATTTTTGGTATCCTTGACAACAAAACAGGGTGACTTCTTTTCAATACAGACCCTAGAGAAATAAATCATCTGTGTTCTGAAAACATTTTTCTCAATTAATATTTTTAAAGGAAAAAGAAATATGCCAGTCTACTAATTAAATCACACTGGACAGAAACATGTGTGAAGTAAATTAAGAATCAAATCACATTTAAAAGAATAAACAGTTTTAAAATAGGAGGAAGAATGTTGCATAGGAATTAGCACAAAGAACCTACACCTATTTGTTACCTATGAATTATTAAATAGGTAACAGATTTTCATCTTGAAACTAATGCTTTAGTGTATTCCTGTACTTTCTCTTTTCTCATCTTCATCAAAGACAGACTAAGTTCTCAGGATCAAATGTACAGCATGGTGACTATAGATAATAATAAAGTTGCTGAGAGTAGATCTTTGGAATTCTCAGCACAGAAAGTAAGATAAAAAGAAGTTAACTGTGTGAGGTAATGGACGTGTTAATTATCTTGATCATGGTAATCAAGATCCATAATCCATTTTATCCCATTTGTGTGTGTGTGTGTATTCATCTCATTGTATACTTTAAATATTTACAATTCTGTTTATCAAATATTCACAATTCTGTTTATCAAATATTCACAATTATATTTATCAAATATTCATCAATAAAATCAGGAAAAAAGCTGAATAGGAAAGTTGTCCTATTTAGAATTGCTTCCTAAGAATTACTGGTTTAAAAGGAAAATCTTTCATACAACTTGACCTCAAAGCAATTGTGGAAGGAAATTGTTTATATTCAATTGGAATATTTGTCTTCTCCATCTGAAAGACCTGGGTGGGGAGCTTCCTGCCCAAGAATGGGCTGATGAGATCTGAGCTAAGCAGATGTTATTTTTGTCTCTATGAAACAGAAGATTCTCAGGCTGGGTAGGGTGAACCAGGATATTTATATAATTCTTTACAGTTTACCAAGTATTTCCTTAAATTATTTAATCATTTAATCCTCACAGTAATCCAGTAACTTAGACACTGCTGCCTGTGTTTTTAAAAAGAAGAATTTGAGCCTTTGAAAAACTGAGTCCCTTGCCCAACTTCACATAGCATTTAGCTCATTCCTCACTTGAATCTCATAGATTTTTCTGTTAGAAAGACCTTACCTCTCAGATGAGATACCTTAGGCAATGCTTCTGTGTTAGCCTGCTAGGGCTACCATAACAAAATACCACAAAATACACCGTATCTGTGTAGCTTAAACAACAGAAATTCACTTTCACACAGCTCTGGAGGTGAAAAGTCCAAGATCAAGGAGGCAGCAGGGTTAGTTTCTGATGAAGACTCTTTCCCTGGGATGTAGACAGCTGGTTTCTTGTCATCACATGACCCTTCTGCTCTGTACATTCACAGAGAGAAAGAAAACTCTCTCACCTCTTCTTCTTATAAGGACACCAGTCCTACAGGATCACTTAACCTTTATTAACTTCTCCCTGTTTTCAAATACAGTCACACTGCGGACTAGTCTGTTTCTCAGGAGAAACCTAACACAGCTTTGTGTGCTCCAAGACTTTAGTGATATTCA
Organism: Bos mutus; assembly: GCF_027580195.1. Lineage (NCBI taxonomy): Eukaryota > Metazoa > Chordata > Mammalia > Artiodactyla > Bovidae > Bos > Bos mutus. The sequence continues at coordinate 55,795,933 of NC_091622.1, read as the reverse complement.
TATATAAAGTATTATTCTTATACCACTAGGATTGTACTAGGGTCTCTTAAAAGTATCTCATTGACACAATCCTCAGTTACATTGCACTGTGAAATCTTAGACACAAAAGAGAAGCCCAAAGACCTGTCACTCGATTTAAGAAAAAGGCTACAGTGATGACTTTTAATCACCAGGAGGCATCACTAACTCAGAAACTGGTTCTTTAATGCAAAGACATTTTATTACCAGATACATAGTTAAAGTTCCTTCACTTATTCAGAGAAATAATTACTGAATACAACACATGGGCCAAACAGTGTTCTAGATCCTGGGAGACACAGCTATGAATAAGAAAAATGAGACCTTTATCCTGAGCTTGTTTAGATTTCAGTCAAAAATGATGGTTTGAACAGCCTAAACTGGTAAGAAATATGACACAAACAAATGGAAAAAAATCCCATGCTCATGGTTTGGAAGACTTTATATTGTTAAAATGTCTATACTATCCAAAGTAATGTACAGATTTTATGCAATACCAATCAAAATCCCAAGGACATTTTTCAGAGAAATAGACAATTTTAAAGTTCATACAGAACCACAAAGGACCAGCAATAGCCAAGTCAAAATTAACAAAGAAGAAATCCATAGCTGATCTTTGACAACAGTATTAGGAATACACGTGAGGAAATGATAGTCTCCTCAAGAAATGATGCTGAGAAAATTAAATATCCACAATCGAAAGAATAAAACTGGACCTTTATCACACATCATTTACAAAAATCAACTGAAAATGGATTGAAGACTTAAATGCAAGATCGAAAAGTTTAAAACTCCTAGAAGAAAACATAAAACTCCATGATGTTAGTCTTGGCAATAATTTCATTGATGTGACACCAAGAGCATGGACAACAGAAACAAAAATAAACAGGTGGGACTACATCACAGTAGAAAGCTCTTTATAGCAAACCAAATGACCAGCAGAGTGGAAAGGCAATTTACGAAATGGGAGAATATGTTTGTAAACCATCTATCTAGCAAGGAGTCAACATCCCCAAAATATATAAGGAGCTCCTACAACTCAATAGGAAAAAAAAATGACCCAATCTAAAAATGGGCTTAGAAGTTGAATAGATATTTTTCCAAAGAAGACTTACATACGGCCAACAGGTATATGAAAAAGTACTCAATATCCAAATCATCAGTTCAGTCCAGTCACTCAGTGGTGTTCAACTCTTTGCGACCCCATGCACACCAGGCTTCCCTGTCCATCACCACCTCCTGGAGCTTGCTCAAACTCATGTCCATCAAGTCAGTGATGTCATCCAACCAACTCATCCTCTGCCATCCCCTTTTCCTCCTGTCTTCAATCTTTCCCAGCATCAAGGTCTTTTCCAATGAGTCAGTTCTTCACATCAGGTGGCCAAAGTTTTGGAATTTCAGCTTCAGCATCAGTACTTCCAATGAATATTCAGGACTGATTTCCTTTAGGATGGACTGGTTGGATCTCCTTGCAGTCCAAGGGACTCTCAAGAGTCTTCTCCAACACCACAGTTCAAAAGCATCAATTCTCTGACACTCAGCTCTCTTTATAGTCCAACTCTTACATCCATACATGACTACTGGAAAAACTGTAACTTTGACTAGATGGAATTTTGCCAGCAAAGTGATGTCTCTGATTTTTAATATGCTGTCTAGGTTGGTCATAGCTTTACTTCCAAGGAGCAAGCACCTTTTAATTTCATGGCTGCAGGCATCATCTGCAATGATTTTGGAGCCCAAGAATCATCGTAATCACCAGGGAAATGTAAGTCAAACCTACAATGACTTATCACCTCACATCTCTCTAGAGAGCTATTATCAAAAAAGCAAAAGACAGCAAATGTTGAATGTGAAGGACACAGAGTAATTGGAACCCTTTCCCAGTTTGTGGAAATGCAAAATGGTGCAGCTGTTATTGAAAACAGTATGGAAGTTCCTCAAAACTTAAAAATAGGACTGTCATGTGATCCAGCAATCTCACTTCTCAGTATTTACATAAAATAAATGAAATCAGAATCTCAAGAGATATTAGTAGTTCTTTGTTCACTGTAGCACTGTTAACAATAGTCAAAATGTGGAAACAACCTAAATGTCTATCAACAGATGAATGGATAAGGAAAATGTAATATGCACTTATAACAGAATACTAGGCAGACTTAAAAAAGAAAATTCTGCAATATGTAACAATATGGATAAATCTTGAGGAAATTATGCTACATGAAATAAGTCAGGCACAGAAGATATATACAGCATGAAGGTAAAGACAGTGAAAGCAAAAGTCACTCAGTCATGTCCGACTGTGACCCCATGGACTAGACAGTCCATGGAATTCTCCAGGCCAGAGTACTGGAGTGGGTAGCCTTTCCCTTCTCCAGGGGACCTTCCCAACCCAGGGATGGAACCCAGGTCTCCTGCATTGCAGGCAGATTCTTTACCAACTGAGCTATATCAGGGAAGACTGATAGCTTCTGTATATCATGCTGATATACATCATGATTCCACTTAAATGAAGTATCTAAAAGAACCAAATTCATAGAGTTCCATTCCACTCACCAAAGAGTGGAATGTTGGTTGCCAGGGATTTGAGGGAGGGAGAAATGAGAAGTTGCTAATTGATGGGCATAAAGTTTTAGTCAAATAGGATGAAAGTGCTCTGGAAATCTGTACAATATTTTACTTGTCAACAATATTGTACTGTACCCTTAAATTTAAGGGTAAATTTCATGTCAAGTGTTCTTATCACAATAAAATAAAATAAAACAAAATTTAAAAATTGTTGAGGGATCAGACTATCATTTTATTTTGGACTGGATATTCAGTAGTAAATGAGACAAGGTGGTCCTATTTTTCACTGAATTTACGACACAGTGTGTGCTAAGCCGCTTCAGTCCTGTCTAACTCTGCGACCCTTATGGGCTGTACCCTGACAGGCTCCTCTGTTTGTGGGATTCTCCGAGCAAGAACACTGGAGTGGGTTGCCCTGCCCTCCTCCAGGGGATCCTCCCCACCCAGAGATTGAACCTACATTTCTTACCTCTCCTGTATTGGCAAGCAGGTTTTTATCACCAAGGTAGTAGGGAACACAGAACTAATTTTTAAGTGTCCAATTAAGACCAGTGATAATCTGGTAAATAAATTGCAAGGTGATAACACAGTACACAATAGGGTAACCCAATTATCTTTTTAGAGTTTAAGGAAAGCTTTTCTGAAGAAGGAGATGAGTAAAAATCACCAGGGAAATTTTTTCCAGGAAGACATTCAAGAGAGAATTAACTAAAAACAACACAGTTAAACATGGCATGATACAGGGATGAAGGAAGAAGTGTTTAAGCACTAAGAGGGTGCATAGGAAAAGAGGCTGCATAGGAAGCTCTTCTAATTTTATTTTCTTCGTGGTGATCTGGGACGTATCTGTTAATCTGCAGGTAGTTCAGAGTAACCTCAGCCTTACAACAGCCTCAGGACCAATCCAGAGCCATAGACTTCAGACATGTGCTGGATGTTGCTTGTTGAAACAAAGTAAAGCTCATTGAGTTTAATTAGGATGAGACTGCTGCTGCTGCTAAGTCGCTTCAGTCGTGTCCAACTCTGTGCGACCCCATAGACGGCAGCCCACCAGGCTCCCCTGTCCCTGGGATTCTCCAGGCAAGAACACTGGAGTGGGTTGCCATTTCCTTCTCCAATGCATGAAAGTGAAAAGTGAAAGTGAAGTCGCTTAGTCACGTCCGACTCTTCGCGACCCCACGGACTGCAGCCTACCAGGCTCCTCTGCCCATGGGATTTTTCCAGGCAAGAGTACTGGAGTGGGGTGCCATTGCCTTCTCCGTAGGATGAGACTAGCTCTCAACAAATAATAAATTAAATAGCAATACATGTGACTCATAATAGAAAATGATGGAAAACATGCCAAAAGTTCAGGGCAAAAATGCAGCATAATGCTACACAATCAAAATTAGTTTCATTTTAAGTAAGAATGGCAATTAGTGTGTCACAGGGTTGGAGATGGAGGGGAGGAGGGCCAACAAGAGATCAAGGTACTTTCATGAATCTGATAAAATGACAGCATAGATATTTTAGGCATATTTAGTTAGCTTCATGTATGAAACGACTCAATTTTTTGTATTTTTCCTTTTTTTTAAATAGATCTGAGATGACTCTTTTTGAAAAGTGAAAGTGTCTTTTGTAAATAAAATGTATTATTAAGCTTACATATTTTTCTCTTTTGGCTTCCTAGGAAAATGATTTGAGAATGAGCTAAAATGTAAAATTAAAGGGAATTTTAAAAAAAGGACTCACAAGAGCTGAATAAGAGGATAAAAGAATGCCAAAACAGAGGCAGGGGAAAAAAAAGAATATTAGTTACATTTAATTATTTAGTAAAATTAGTAATTATCTATTGAACTACTAAATGACAAATACTGGATTAGACTCTGAAAATGAGACACTGGCAATATTTTAAAATTAGTAATATTTGCATCTTATCTTTAAGATTTTCCAAGTTTGATCCAGATGAGAAATACAAAAATAATCACAATACAACATGATAAATTCTGTAACCTAGGAGAATACAATCCAAATTCAGATGTGAGGAGAGATCAAAACAAAGAATAATAGAGTGCAGTAACTACCATAATTTTTGTCTGTTCATTATTTCTTCCCCCTCCTTTCTCGGGTGATGGAACTTTTGTTTCCTGGGAAAAACCATATCATGTGTTTCTGTGAGGCCATAAGGATATTTCTTGTGAGACATGCATGTTTAGTCGCTTCAGTCATGTCCTACGCTTTGCAACCCTATGGGCTGTAGCCCACCAGACTCTGTCCATGGGATTCTCCAGGCAAGAACACTGGAGTGGGATGCCATGCCCTCCTTAAGGGGAGCTTCCTACCCAGGGATTGAACCCAGGTCTCCTGCACTGGTAGATGGGTCACTGGCACCACTTGGGAAGCCCTTTTTGTGAGGTAGGTCTACCCAAACAGGGCTCTGTAGAGCCCTGATCCGAGTGATTAGTGTTATATGCTAGAGAAATGTGCCCTTTTGTGACTCTTTTTTAAGGGCTGTTGGGAAAGATTATCCTTCCACTGAGGTTAGTAAACTTGAAAGATTTAAGTGGAGGGCTTCAGCAGCCATTTTGTGGACCACCTGAAGAGCAGAGATAGCGAGAGTTACAGAATATGAAGGAGCCTTAGGACCTAGCCATTCATAAAAGCGACCATACCTCTTTACATCCAGGAAATTTAGTGTGAGGTTCTTTTTCTCCCGATTGAAAGTAAAAATAATTCTGACTTATATAGGTGACATCACTATATAACTGTTAACTAGTATATATATATTTTTAGAGAGAAAAAACATCTTGATATTCAATCTTGAGTATTTATTAAAGAATTATAAGGTCATAATTTTTCCATTCAAAGACAGACATGTCTAATGAATTCTGATTTCTTTTTTGCATTGCTAGTTAGGTAGATCTGAAATAGTTCAAAAGCCTAAAATAGAAAAGCAAGTTTATGAGATATTAGACTACAAGACTTCTGAGCTTATTCAAACAACACAATGCCTTCTGTTAGATTCTGAGATTGTGAATCTGACATGAAGATGAAAATACACACAGGAAATGAGGTGGATTAGAGAGTGTGTGGAGAGAACCTAATTTAAAACTCATTGTAAAAATTACCTAGTAACAATTTAGGCCACTGTACATTCACTTATAAGTGTATTTTAATAGACTAAAATAAGAAGGAGAATTTATGAAGTGTTTAACTCCCAGCATAAAGCTGCTGGAGTTGACAAGTTCATTTTTAATATTTGATTTGAAAATCTTGAGCACAGCAGTAGCAAGTTAAGATATGAATTAAATGTTTCAGGCAACAGCAGAGATGCACATTTTAATTGAATTTCCCATGAATAGAAGGTTATAAAGTCCCCACTGGAGGGAAAGTATCATCATCTCACAGCCTGAATTTCACTTTGGGTGGTTTGGAAGCAATTCTCCATGTTCTCTGTCTTCTTTTTCTGTTCCCCAGTTTCATGAAGAATCTCAGAATATTATCAGAAGGACTAGTAGAACATAAGCTTTATTTACTCCAATATAAAATAAAACATTAAAAAAAATAAAAGCAGTCAGTCAGTTACAAAGGTGACCAAGTGAATGAATTCCATGTGATTTGGGATTAGCAGCAGATGCCCTGATAAAGCAATTCATTCCTTCAAGGATATCTGCCCATGTAATGCTGGACTTGCCTTTGCAATTAAATGTCATCTGCAGATTTTTCTCTCTGAAAGAGCTCAGTGAGTCTAAAGTAAAAATTAAATCCCTTGTTCTTTGACCGCCTAAGGGCAGCCAGCCTTTTCTCTTCATGTACAGGAAGCTCTTCATGAAGCTTCATATTCAACTTTTAAGACAAATGCAGAAGCTTAAAAAAAACTGCTATTATCAACTCTACTAATGCTGTAATAAATTGCCATAGTCTTACCATATTCCCTGAGAGACCCAGAGGCTCCCATGTGATAGGCTCCCATTTTGTGTCTAATGCTTTCTCCATAACACAGTAAGCACACAGATACATAAGAGTTTGCTGAGAAAAGAGCAATACAAGAAGGAAAATGGCATCAGGAATCACATTTTGAGAGCAAGAAGATTATTATGTTCCTTTGCTGATGTCAATGATGAGATTTCAGAGAGAAGCCAAGGACTCAAAATAAAATACTATCAACAGAGAAATTGCAGAATGGGAGGTGAGAGTGTGGCTTGGGTCCAGAGCCCAGCTGTCATGTTGGTGGCTGTGTGAAGTCAGTCCAGTTCCAGGCAGAACTGGTCACCACAGTGGTAACTGAGACAAAAGACAAATGAAGCTGAAGGACATTGAAGGCTTGCAGAAAAGGTGTCCATGACAGGGGGACTGATGGAAAACTTAGATCCAAGTTTGTAGTCAGTGAGTGCTCAGAACCTATACCACACAATTTGACATAAACTCATTATTTTTAATTAACTGTTTAATCTGGGTGTCTGTCCCCAAACATCCTCATTTTTTTCTTTGCTTGAGAGTAAGTTCAGCTCAGTTCAGCTGCTCAGTCATGTCTGACTCTTTGCAAACCCATGAACTGCAGCACGCCAGGCCTCGTTGTCCATCACCAACTCCCGGAGCCTACCCAAACTCAGGTCCATTGAGTTGGTGATGCCATCCAACAATCTCATCCTCTACTGTCCCCTTCTCCTCCTGCCCTCAATCTTTCCCAGCACCAGGGTATTTTCAAATGAGTCAGCTCTTTGCATCAGGTGGCCAAAGCAGTGGAGTTTCAGCTTCAACATCAGTCCTTCCAATGAACACCCAAGACTGATCTCCTTTAGGATGGACTGGTTGGATCTCCTTGCAGTCCACAGGACTCTCAAGTCTTCTCCAACATCACAGTTCAAAAGCATCAATTCTTCGGCGTTCAGCTTTCTTTATAATCCAACTCTCTCATCCATCCATGACTACAGGGAAAACCATGGCCTTGACTAGATGGACCATTGTTGGCAAAGTAATGTCTCTGCTTTTTAATATGCTGTCTCAGTTTAGTTCAGTTGCACAGTCGTGCCCAACTCTTTGCGACCCCATGAATCACAGCATGCCAGGCCTCCCTGTCCATCACCAACTCCTGGAGCCTACACAAACTCAGGTCTGTTGAATCGGTGATGCCATCCAGCCATCTCATCCTCTGTCGTCCCCTTCTCCTCCTGCCCCTAATCCCTCCAAGCATAAGGGTCTTTCCAATGAGTCAACTCTTCGCACGAGGTTGCCAAAGTGTTGGAGTTTCAGCCTTAGCATCAATCCTTCCAATTAACACCCAGTACTGGTCTCCTTTAGGATGGACTGGTTGGATCTCCTTGCAGTCCAAGGGACTCTCAAGAATCTTCTCCAACACGACAGTTGAAAAGCATCAATTCTTCAGTGCTCAGCTTTCTTTACAGTCCAACTCTCACATCCATATACGACCACTAGAAAAACCATTGCCTTGACTAGATGGACCCTTGTTGGCAAAATAATATCTCTGCTTTTTAATATTCTATCTAGTTTGGTCATAACTTTCCTTCCAAGGAGTAAGAGTCTTTTAATTTCATGGTTGCAATCACCATCTGCAGTGATTTTGGAGCCCCCAAAATATAAATTTAGCCACAGTTTCCCCATCTATTTGCCGTGAAATGATGGGACCATATGCCATGATCTTAGTTTTCTGAATGTTGAGCTTTAAGCCAACTTTTTCACTCTCACTTTCATCAAAAGGCTCTTTAGTTCTTCTTCACTTTCTTCCATAAGGGTGGTGTCATTTGCCTATCTGAGGTTATTGATATTTCTCCCGGCAATCTTGTTTCTAGGTTGTGCTTCATCCAGCCCAGCGTTTCTCATGATGTACTCTGCAAATAAGTTAAATAAGTAGGGTGACAATATACAGCCTTGACATACTCCTTTTCCTATTTGGAACCAGTAAATAGGTCTTTACAATTATAACCAAACTTATAACTGAAACCAAACAAAATAAAAAACCCCACTATTGATAAATACTGTATCATACAGAGTTTATAGAAGGCAGGCAAAATTCAACGTTGCATATGATGAACAAAAAAAAAGGTTACATTTCATAATGCTTAACTTAGTTGGATTTCTACCAATACAAATCTCTGGCATCAGAAGCATTTTTTCCCTATAATAACCAAAAACAATTATTAATACTGTATTGAAAATTCCTTTTGGCTTTTACCTTTATATCTTATTTGTGTCTTAGAAACTCAATAATTATTCCATTACTTATGAATTTCCACAATTATATTATTACATGTTTGTATGGATATGTAGAATATATTTATGTACATAAACATGAAATAAATACAAATAATATATATGTGTGTTATATATATATATATATATATGTATGGAGAGACAGAAATGGGAGGGTTAGGAGATTACATACACTTTATTATTTACTACTTGATGAAAACATAAAGTTGATGTTTATTTCACTTATTCTAATTGGTCTAATGCACATTTTAACATATTACATTAAACATATTTAATTTTAACATATTAAACAGAAAGCACTTTAGTAATGGCACTGTCCTCATTAACAATGATCCAGAGAAGAAATTACATTTCAATTTAGTCTGCAGCTATTCCTAGGAAATGTAAAACTATTACTGTGTGAAATTTTGCATATTTAAATATTTATACTTGGTTTATAAATATTTATACTTTAATAATTCTGTAGATTAAAAGTAAATGAAAATCTGTTATAAATATATACTACAACTAAGTGAATAACTAATATATACTACAATTAAGTGAATGGATGGTAGGTGGTAGTTTTCAGATTGCTCAGTGTTATAGTGGGAGGTTACATAGAAGCAAGGAGAAGAGGCTAGAATGACCCGCCTGGTAGTGGGTTACAGTTGGAGACATTAGTATGAACTCATTTAGCTGAATATAGATTCAGATGGTTACATGTGGAAATATATGTAGATATTATATATACATAGGTTACTATATACACCTATATCTCCTTACTTTGTTGGCCTACAGGACATAGAAGCAACTTGGAAGCAATGAGCACACCTCATGCCCTGATCTTGGTTGCTGATACCATTCTCCAACAAAAGATACCAGGGCTCCTTGGGTCCTGGGAGAAAAGTTTGACCATGATACTGGTCAGGAAATACATAAGATGAGGTTGGAGCATTTTGTAGGGGCAGAAAGTAAGGAAGTGCTACATTTTTAAAAATATATAAAAAACTATGTTGATGGGAGTATGTTAAAGGCACCAGAGGAGCCAAATGAAAGAGCTCCAAATGCCAAAGTTGAGGAACAAAATAATATTGGATTATAACCCCAAATATAAAGCAGGTACCAATAAGTCCATTCTAATATAAATAAATGAGGTAGACTATAACTCCCCACTCTTTAAGTGTGCATTATATATAACAACTGTTACGGGTTAAGTTGTTATTGTTCAGTTGTTAAGTCCTATCTGACTCTCTATGACCCCATGGACTGCAGCACACAAGGCTTCCCTGTCCTTCACTATGTCCAGAAGCTTGCTCAAATTCACGTCCATTGAGTTGGTGATGCCATCCAACCATTTCTTCTTCTGTCTCCCCCTTCTCCTCCTGGCCTCAATGTTTCCCAGCATCAGGATCTTTTCTAGTGAGTCGGCCCTTTGCGTCAGGTGACCAGAGTATTAGAGCTTCAGTTTTAGCATCATTTGAACTGTATTCCCCCAAACTTTATTTGTTAAAGCCCAAGCTTTTGCTACCTCAGAATTTGACTTTATTTGGGACTAGGACTATTGCAGATGTAATTAGTCAAAATGAGGCCATACTGGAGTAGGGTGAGCTCCTAATCAAATATGACTAGAGTCATTTTTTTAAATTAGTTTTTATTACAGTATAGTTGCTTTACTCTGTTGTGTTATTTTCTGCTATATGGAAAAATGCATCAGTTATAAGTATATCCCTTCATTTTTTGGATTTACTTCCCATTTAGGTCACCACAGAGCACTGAGTTCCCTGTGCTATATAGTAGGTTATCATTAGTTATCTATTTTGTACATAGTCAGCCCAATCTATCCCACTCTCCACCTCCACAACTTGGATTCCATATGTTTGTTATCTACATTTGTGTTTCTTTTTCTCCTTTTAAAATGGGGAAATTTGGACACAGTCATGAATGCACACAGGGACATCAAGTAAACTTGAAGGTAGAGATTGAGATGATGTGTGTACAAATCAAAAAACTCCAAAGATGATAGTGAACAGCAGAAGCTGGGAGAAAGGCATGAAGCAGATTCTCCCTTACTGTCCTCAGAAGGAACTGACCCTGCTGACTTTTTTGACCTCAGGCTTTCTTGCTTCCAGAACTGTGAAACAATAAATATCAGATATTTAAGCCAGCCAGTTGGTGGTACTTTCTTATGGCAGCCCCAGAGAATTAAACCTTCCTTCAGGTTTAATTAAGGAAGCACCTTCCTTTCAAAGAGTAGAATATGGAAAGAGAAAATCAAGTAACCCTATAGTTGAGGAATTGGAGAGGGAAATAGCAACCCACTCCAGTGTTCTCGCCTGGAGAATCCCAGGGATGGCAGAGCCTGGTGGTCTGACATCTATGGGGTCACACAGAGTCGGACAGGACTGAAATGACTTAGCAGCAGCAGCAGCAGCATAGTTGAGGAACCTGACAACACCGTCTCAGCCAGGTGATGGGGTTAACATCAACTGTGATGAGTCACATTCATAGTATTTACTCATAATATGATGTAATTAAAAGGGCACCTTCCCTCTATGGTCTTCCTCCCCAAAACCTATAACCCCAGTCTAGTCATAAAACAACACCAGACAAATCCCAAATGAGGGACAGTCTACGAAATACATGGCCTGTATTCCCCCAAATTGTCAAGGTCATCAGAATCAAGGGAAGTCTGAGGGACTATCACTTCCTAGAGGAACCTAAGACCTGTTAACTAAAATTAATGTGCTGGATCCAAGAACAGAAAAAGGGCATCAGAGTAAAAGTAAGAAAATATGAATAATTTATGAACTTTAGTTACTAATATGTCAACATTAATTATAACAAATATGCAATATGTTCATAATAGACGGAAACTGGGCCTGGGTTATATAGGAATTCTCTGTATTTTCAGCTTTATGTTAATCCAAAATGTTCTGAAATTAAGTTTATTTTAAAAAGAAAATGAAAGAAATTGAATCTGTTACCTATCTGGTAATATATTTAAGATGCATAAAGCAAAGTACTGTGAAACAGATATATTTCATGTGAAATTCAGTTTGCAATAATTCCCAACATGCTCATAAAAGTTACTGTGCCACATTAAATAAAAAATAGTCTAATCATAAATTATTAATACAAATTATGTCATTCAATGAGGCAGAATGACATTTCAAACATGATGTCCAACACTTTTTTTTTAATCATTTCATACTTGAGACTAATAAATCATTTTTTCCTATCAATTTACTATCATAATATTCTTTGACATATTATCCTCAGACAGTTACATAAACAACTTGTGGCTCATTTATTTTCAGCTGAATAATTTTTTATCTTCTACAGTAAAGACTTTAAAAAAATTCAAAGATTTATCAGTATTTTTTAATTCTATGTGTTACATGCAAAATCAAACCTGCTTGGGGATTTGGGACAGACTTATTCTGTCATTCTCTGCTTTGTCAATTTCAGGCTATTGCTTTTTAAAATCAAGAGAAGACAAGGTAGACCATTTTAAAAAGCAGCTGAACCACTAAACTACCAAGCTGTGTGTAATATATTAACTTTCCAAATAGGATAAACTTTTTTTCATAATTACTTTTTTGTGTGTGGGAAGCGGCAACATTTGAAACCTACCCTCATAGCTCAGTTGGTAAAGAATACGCCTTCAATACAGGAGACCCTGATTCAATTCCTAGGTTGGAAAGATTGGCTGGAGAAGGGATAGGCTACCCAGTCCTATATTCTTGGGCTTCCCTTGTGGCTCAGCTGGTAAAGAACCCACCTGTAATGCAGGAGACCTGGAGTAAGGGAAAGGCTACTCACTCCAGTATTCTGGCCTGGAAAATTCCATGGGCCGTATAGTCCATAGGATTGCAAAGAGAAGGACACGGCTGAGTGACTTTCCCTTTCCCTTTCTTCCTTTCTCTTAGCATAACTTTCAAGTATATAACACAGTATTGTTAACTATAGTCACTATGCTACATATTAGATCTCCAGAACTTGGCTTATAACTGGAAGTTTGTACACTTTGACCAACAGCTCTCAATTTTCCCCAGCTCCCAGCCCCTGTTAACCACCATTCAACTGTTTTTGTGAGTTTTATACTCTCTGAATTTAGCATTTTTAGATTCCAAATGTAAGTGAAATCATACAGAATTTGCTGTTTTTTGTCTGACTCATTTCATTTAGCATGATGTCATCAAAGGCCATCCATGTCACAAATGGCGTGATTCCCTTCTTTTTACTGCTGAATGTGTGTGTGCATATGCGTTTATTACATACATGCACTCACACACACACACACACATCTTCTTTATCTGTTGGTGGACACAGGTTGTTTCCATGTCTTGGCTATTGTGAATGATGCTATAGTAAATATGGGTGTGCAGATATCTTTTCAATATAAGAAAAACTTTATTATTTTTTAAAAATTTAGATATGGTTGATGTACAATATTATATAAATTTTACAGGTACTGAACACAGAGATTCACAACTTTTAAAGGTTATACTCCGTTTATGAAAGAAAGTGAAAGAAATTATTAGTTGCTCAGTCATGTCCAACTCTGCAACCCCATGGACTGTAGTCTGCCAGGCTCCTCTGCCCATGAGATTCTCCAAGCAAGAATACTGGAGTGGATTGCCATTCTCTTCTCCAAAGGACCTTTCCAACCCAGGGATCAAATCCAGGTCTCCCATATTGCAGGCAGATTCTTTACCATCTGAGTCACCAAGCAAGTCCATTTACTTCTGCTGCTTAGTCACTTTAGTCATGTCAAACTCTGCAACCCTGTAGACTGCAGCCTGCCAGGCTTCTCTGTCCGTGGGATTCTTTAGGCAAGAGTAGTAGAGTGGGTTGCCATGCCCTCCTCCAGGAGATCTTCCCTACCCAGGGATCAGACCAAGGTCTGCTGCATTGCAGGCAGATTCTTTACCACTGAGCCTACAGGGAAGCCTGAACCCATGTGTAGTTATTATTAAATATTAGCTGTATTCCTATGTTATACACTATATCCTTGCAGCTTACTTACTGTATACATAATAGTTTGTACCTTTTAATCCAATGCATCTATCTTATCTCTCTGCCCTTCCCTCTTCCCACTGATAACTACTCGTTTGTTTCGCATATCTGTGTCTGTCTCCATTTTGGTATATACACTATACACACTAGTTTGTTGTATTTTTCAGATTCCAAATATAAGTGATATCATACATTATTTGTCTTTCTTTGTCTGACTTATTTAACAGTATAATACTCTCCAAGTCTATTCATATTATTACAAATTCCTTTTTATAACAGAGTAGTATTCCATTGACTCAGATGGTAAAGAATCTGCCTGCAGTGCAAGAGACCCAGGTTTGATCCCTGAGTCAGAATGATCCCCTGGGAGAAGGGAATTGCTACCCACTCCAGTATTCTTGCCTGGAGATGTCCATGGTCAGAGGAGCCTGGTGGGCTACAGTCCATGGGGTAACAAAGAGTTAGATACAGCAGAGTGACCTTCACACACACACTACAATATTTCATTGTATGTGTATGTGTGTGTATATGCATATATGTGTACGTCTTTTCTGTCCATACATCTGTTGATGGACACTTTTGTTGCTTTCATATCTTAGATATTATAAATAATGCTGCTATGAACATTAGGGTCATTAGGGTCTTGTATCTTTTCAAATTAGTGTTTTATTAATATGCACCCAGGAGTGAAATTGCTAGGTCATATGATAGTTCTATGTTTAGTTTTTTAAGGCATTCATGCTGTGCAGTGGCTGCAGCAACTTATGTTTCCACCAACAGTGTATGAGGGTCCCCTTTCTCCACATCCTTGCCAGTGGTAGTTATTGGTGGTCATTTTGATAATTGTCATTTTGACAGGTGTGACATGACAGCTTGTGGTTTTAATTTGCATTTATCTGATGATTAATGATGTTGAGCATCTTTTCATGTGCCTGTTGGTCATCTCTTCTTTGGAAAAATGTCTTTTCTGGTCTGTCCATTTTTCAATCGAGTTGTTTGTTTTTTTGATGTTGAGTTGTAGGAGCTGTTTATATATTTTTGATATTAACCCTGATAGGTCATATCATTTGCAAATATTTTCTCCCCTTCAGTAGGTTGTCTTTTTGTTTTGCCAATGGTTTAATCTCCAACCCACCTAGGCATGGACTGTCCTTAAAATATTTAGAGAAGCTAGGTCCACTGTTGGGTTTCTAACATATCAAGGGTCTCTACCTTCTTAGACCAGGAGAATCAGTCTTTTCTAACATCCTTATTATTCAACAGCATTACTCTCCAAACTCTTTACATGATTGCCCTCTTAAAGGCTCGTGGTGGTCATGTTGGATTTTTGCTTCACTCTTCAGACATTGTCGTGCTTTCTTTGCTCAACCAACTGCTGTGACTTCCCAGCTCTCAAAGGCCACTTTATCACACTGTAAGCCGTGTGTCATGCTGTCACCCCTCTTCCTGTTAGTTCCTGGGCATAGCAAATGCCACTGTTGTTTCACATAACCCTTGCCGTCTCTGGCATATAAAGAGGAGAGAAAAGTGTGGTATTTTAAAGCCTACAGCCATTTCTAAATTATAAGGCAAATGCCAGCATCCTCCCTTTGCTATTATAAGGACCTCCTTGGTGACTTTTTTAGCCTCGCATAAATAAGACCATGAGAAAATGAAAATGCTCATTTTTCAGATCAAGCTGTTGTTAATGTTTAATTATGTAAAAGACTTTGCTAATTTTGAGTTAAGTTAGTCTTTGCAAAGATTATTTTGTTGTTAAGACATATTGATTTTCTCTGCCTTGAGCAAGTTTGGAGAGTGAAATAGAGCTGAGAAAAGATGAATTTATGCCAAAGAAAGAGAAGCAAGCCCCAGTGATCTGGAAATAAGCAGCAGCTGACAAAGATGTGTCTGGTGGGAGAACTTAGATTAAAGAGAATGAGATAACACATTAGAGGAGAAAGTCTTCAGATGATCAGTTTTAACCTTTTCTTCTGTAGATTATAATTCCCTTCCATTTAAGAGAATGAACTCTGCAGGCACTGTCTGGGATTAAATCCTGGGTTAATCACGTATTAGTTAAATGTCTTTGGGAAATTTACATACCTTCCCAATGCTTCAGTGTCTTATCTAGAAAACACGGATAATAATAATACTTTGTCATAGGATTGGTGGGATAATTAACTCAATACATACAGTCTCTCACCCTAGCAAGTGCTGAATACATTATTGTTATTATTACCAATATTATGCTCTCAACACTTGGTAAAATGGCTAAAGACAAGAGTACTGCTCTAGCTGTGTTTAGAGGCTTTTATCTATGTTTTGGGATGAAGTATGTTCAGGAATAAGAAAGTGGTGATGCTGGGGGCAATCTGTAAGGGAGAAAAAGAAGTGATAAGCAAGACAAAATAGATTTTTAGGACACATAAGGAGTGATATCAAAAATACTTGGGTAGAAAATTAGACTTCCTGCAATTATCCAGTATGGGAACTCAGATCATTGTGGCATGTATATTAAAAGTAATAGACATCCTGAAGGTCTGAAGAACTTCAGGATACTGAGAGTTTGATTATCATCTTAAAGATTTTTATATGTCACAGACATAATTTATTGATCTTCTGTGTATACCTGACACTTTATAGGTGTTAGAGATATAGCTAGAACATACATTTTGGTTGAGAAGAAAAATAATGAGCTAGTAAGCAAATACATACCAGATAATTACAAATGATGATAAATGCTATAAACAGCATAATGACAGAGAGTAATTTCATAACACATATTTTCTGTAATGTTATCAGGAAAGGGTTCTCTGAGAAAGGAGTACATAGGCCAAAATCTCAAATACATGAAAGAAGAAGCCTAAAATGTCAAGAGAGTAATTTCCCAGGCAGAGGGAAAGCAAAGTGCAAGTGTCCTGAAGCCAGAAAAGGCTTGATGTGTCCGAGATACAAAAAGCAGACCAATCTGACTAACGTCTGGTGCAGCAAGTGGTTCACAGGGGTGGTTCCCTAACATCCAGCAGACAGTCATCAGCCAGAAACACAAACTGCATTAAGCCTATCGACAGAAGACTTATACGGAATTGGTGAAGTGGATGCTGAAGCCCAGTAGCAGCCAAAAGCAGCTGTAAGGTGAACACCAGATAGAAAAGGCAGGAAGCAGCAACTACCTCAACAAGTAGGAGAAGCAGATGGAAGGGTTTGGGACTATCAGAACCCTGAGTTCAGAGGAGTGGCCATGGAGATATGGCTCAGACATCTGAGGACCTGGTGTTGGGATGTCGGAAACTCAGAAGAGTCCCTAAGCTTTGCTCTGGTATATTAGAGGAAGGACCATTGCCCCACCTGCACTGATGCTTCAGAGGAGCAAATAAGGGAACTGGAGAACCAGACCTGGGACTGTGAGATGGTGGCTCTCTGGGGTCAAAATGAGACTAGTTATGAACATGCCAACAAAAATTGAAAACTAGAATCAAATTTTTCCCAGAGTGTAAGTGCCACTTCTAGAGTGATGCTGACAGGTACAAAGCAAATAGGAATCATGAAATTCCTTCTTTCCTTTTCCCACATTCCAGTCTCCTCCTAGTGAGCTCTGTTTGAAGAAACTAGCCAGCAATAGAGAAATATAACTTACAGAGTTCCAACCATCAACCTGCAGAACATAGAATCAGAATGCCTTGACTTCTGGGCTCTATTCATAGAAAGTCTGATTCACTAGATCTCAACTGAGAAGCAAAAATCTGTGTTTTAAGCTATCCAGGTGAGTCTGAAGTTCAGCTGAATTTGGAAACCGTGGGTCCAGAACAAACCCTTCAATCTACAGTGAGGAAACTGAACAAAGGCAGTGAAGTATCCCATGGTCTATGAGGGCTCATTGTATGTCTTAGTTTGCCTGGGCCATGGGGTACCCAATATATTTTAGTCAAATATTATTCTAGGTGTTTCTGTGTTTTGCATGAGTTTAACATTGAAGCTGATGGACTAAGTAAAGTAGTTTGCCCTCAATAATGTGGATGTGCTTCATCTCATCAGGCTCCATAGAGTAAAAAAGCCGAGGAGAGAACTTCCCCTCTCTGACTGACCTTGAGCTGGGACACTGGCTTCTTCTTGCCTTCAAACTGGAAATGAAACATTGAATTTCGAGCCTGTAGGTCTTTGAAATAAATCAACACCATTGACTCTCCTAGGTCTCCAGCTTATTGAATGCAGATATTGGAATTTATTTTGTTGTTTAAGATTTTTTTGGTTGGTTTTGGTTTTTTTAATTAAAGTATAGTTGATTTACATTTCAAGTGTACAGCAAAGTGATTCATTCATACACATGCACACAGAACACGTGTGTTCTTTTTCAGATTCTTTTCCATTACAGGTTATTACAGATGTTGAATAAGCTCCCTGTGCTATACAGTAGGTCCTTGTTGTTTATACATTTTGTATACAGAGTACATAGCAGATCTTGGAATTTGTCAGCCTCCATATTTGCATGATCCCATTCTTATATCACTTTCAATATATATACATCCTAATGGTTTTATTTCTCTGGAGAATCCTGACTAATATATGGTCTGTAACACTGAAGTTCTGGTTAGATGTAAGAAAAAAATGAGAACTTATTATCCTATTTGTCATCAATAATCACTGCCTGCTTAGCATGGATCATTTGTTATTCTATAATTGGTTTATTGATCCACTAGCTATAAATTATGTTTCATATTTGCTTGAATGAAAACATACTCACATATATTAGATTATAATGATATCTTGTAGTTTTCCCCATATAATTAGGAGATAGCCATAGGGTACCATAAAGCCCAGCTGAATGATGTCTAACAAATTGTTAGACATTAGACATTTTAGATCTGGAAAAGAGAAAGATAGTAGCAAATGTGTAAAATATGTGGATAATGCAACGATTATAAATGACGCAGCTAACAGTAAAGGGAAAAAATGGAGTAATCATATTTTGGGGGGATTTTATGTTTACAGAATGAAGAGAACAGAAGTTAATATGGAAGAAAAATCCCAGTCAGTATAGTATACAGTGAGAAAAATATTCCAGTAAGATATGAGCAGCCTGAGAACAGGGTGTGACTGTGGGAAAGTTACTCTGTAAATTTAACAAACAGATTTGGTGGGGAAGAATAGCATGTTTTCAGTGTGTCATAAATCTGCATGATTTAGATTTCAAACTACCCAGACCATTGATCAAAGAACAGAATCAGTGCTGTGAAAAGCACTCTAAATTTACCCTGTCCTCCATACATTTTGGAACAGCACAATTACTAAATTTACTAAATTACTATGAGGGCTAGAATGCCCATGGAGAATAATTAGAATAACTGTACTTTAAGATATAAAGCTAGGAATACTTGATTGCTTCTTTTCTTGAGTGTTTCTCTTCTCCAAATATATTAAATATCCCATTGCTTCTCTTCTCCTCAAATATATTAAAATATAAATTATCTTTAATTAAATTTACTATTTGCAAGGAAAATGGAGATAATCCTTGGTGTTTCAAGCCTATAAGAATTTTTCCTTGATTTCATACAGTTGTTCTACTTACCAACAATAAGTAGAAAAATACATGCACAGGACTCTGTGTAACATCTACTGGTTAAGGGTGTACATGTAGCAAAAGCTCATGTTTTTCCACACACATCAGTGAACAACTTCTTAAGGCTGCCCATATAAGGACAATGCCCACTGGACCAGGGACTTCCTTTCACCCAAAGTGTCCCACAGATCCATTCTTTAACAGCAGGATTTCATTTTACGTAAGTCAACACTAATAAATTAGAGGACAAAAGACAGTCTGATTGGAATGTCCTAACCTCCCCATCTCCCGTATCTGATTATTTTCTTGAGTGCTTTCTTCTGAAAACACAGTAACTTAGTAAACCAGAAACTGAAGCAAACTTGAAAGCTGGTGAATGATTGAATTCGGCGGTGACTTACAGTAACACAGAAGGTGCATGATAGGGATGACAATTTGTAAGATCAGTATGATCTGAGGTCAAGAGGTAAGCCCTCATCACCCCAAAGTATTTCTTAACATCATCTTAAATTATGCTATTAGAAGATTCTATCTTTAGTTTAAGGTATATCTCTCATTAATATGTAATAGTTTATCCATTTGCAACATAAATAGAATTATTTTTGTATTCCAAGATCTCCGCTTAATCTCTCATCTGGATCCAGGCTTTAACATCTGCAACCCCAGGTCTCCACCAAAACAGAGTGCATCACGCAAGTTCCTTTGCTGGCTGGCTTCCGGCAGCTCTGGTCAATGGAAGGAAGCAGCAGGAAGACAGGCGGTAGGAGGAGGGAGTATCACGGAGTTTTTCCTTCTGACTTTCATGCCTGAGTGCTGTGCCTTTGGCAAAGGCTGAGTCTCTACCTGAGCATAACTCCTATCCAGGGCTCTTCATTCTGGGTTCATGAACTTGACATTGTTAGTTTCCCAGTGTCTCCACCATCCTTTCTCATTCCAGCAGCTTTGGTTATGCCTCTTTAAGTAGTGACTTCAATATAGCTCTTTTTTTGAACTCTATCTTCATTTACCAAGTTCTTTAATGATGATTTTCTAAGGGAGACCCACTTTCTGTAAAGGGGAAGAAGCACAAGGAGAGGAGGGTTAGTAGGAGAAGGAGGAAAGGCAATAAATGTTAAGGAGGCTGCAGAGTGGACCCCAGTTTCTTATTTGAGATGGACTTTCCCCAGATGACAACACCTTGGTATGTGAAAGCTCCTAATCTCCAAATTAACGTTCTATGTCTGAGGGCATTGATTTTGTATATTATTCTGGTAGATTTTTAACTTTATAAAAGCGGAGTAGTTTTTGGTTTTGTGTTGTTGTTCTTGACTGTTTTGTCTGTCAGTAACCTAATCCTAAAGCTGAGCATATAGTAGCTTATCAATAAGTATTTGTTAAATTGGAGAAGTGACAGGATTCTTGTTTGAATGTGTAAATTAATGGATAGATGAATGTTATAGAGAAGGATTTTACCTAGATATATTTGACATAAATACATTGTACAGTAATAAATAAATTAAACTTCCCGGCTATTGCAAAGAAACATGTTTATATATTAACTATAACAAACAGTTTTTAACCAAATGTCTTGTCTATCTTCTGGATAAGTTACTTAAGCTCTTGATATTTCTATTTCTTCATCTACATAATAAGATACAGTATATTATACTCTTTACGAGCAGTGATGTGCTGGTAAGGAAAAAAAGCATGGAGCCTCTTTCTACCATTTGCTGAATTCTGTGCTATAAATATTGCCACTAACCTCCTTAGTTTTCTATTGCTGTCATACCAATTTCCTACTCACACTCATCTTTCTGAGTCTGCTTCTGTTTTTACATCTCTTTCTCGAACTACAGTTGGGGAAATTTCTTTACTTTTAAGGATTAATGTTATCAAATTAACCCACCTAGATAATCCAAGATAATCTCCCCACAGTCAGTATCCTTAATAGCATGTAAAAGTCCCTTTTTCCATGAAAGAAACTTGTTCACAGGTTCCAGGATGGTTAGGACACAGACAACTTTGAGAGGACATTATTTTGCTGATGACTTTCACCATGGCCAGTTTCAAACTACCAATGTGATATCAACTGGCTCACGAGGTTCCTGAAAATTTAACAATCAGCTCTTGTGAGCCAGAAGAAGCAGCTAGTTCCTGATATCAGAATTCAGAGCGTAAATTCCAGTCAGAATGCCTAGATTTGAATCTTGATTCAGCAGTATAGAACTCTGTGTTTTGAGCAAGTTACTTAACTGCTATATATCTTAATCCTTGTCTGTATCAGGGCAATAAAAAAGTAAGATTTCATTGGACATTTGAGAGAATAGACAGCAGAGATAATACATGTAAAATAATCAGAAAATTCAAGCACTTTGAATTTTCTTTGTATGGTAACTCTTTGCTTTTCCTTGTATCACCTTTTTATGGAGGTACAATTGACATATAGAATTGTGTTGTACACATGAAATAAGTATAATGGTATATTTGTATATATTGCAAAATGACCACCAAATAAGTGCAGTTATTTTATAACTGAAAGTTTTTGCTTCTTGACCCCTTTCACCCATTCCTCCCACCCACCCCCAGCCCCTGCCTTTGGTAACCACCAACTGGTTTCTGACCTTGATTCTGTTTTGTTTTCATTCTAATGTAAGTGACATCATGCAGTATTTGTCTTTCCCTATCTGACTTATTTCACTTAGCATTAATGCCCTCAACATCTAAGTTGTCACAAATGGCAATATTTCTGTTTTGAAACTGAATAGTATTCCATTGTTTAGGTATAAAACATCTTCTTCATCCATTCATTCATCAGTGAATCCTAAATAATGCTGTAATGAACATGAGAGTATGTTCTGTATTGACTTTGTATCCTGAAATTTTGCTGAATTTGTTTATTAGTTCTAACATTTTTTTCACAGTCTTTAGGCCTTTCTATTTATACATGTCCTCTGCAAATAGTGACAATTTTACTTCTTCCTTTTGAACAAGTAACTCAATTTATCCAGCTAGGTCTTTCAAAACTATGTTAAATGTTAGTGGCAAGAGTGAGAATCCTTGAGTTATTCCTGTACCTAAAGGAAAAGCTTTGGTTTTTTCACTGTTGAGTATTAATATTATGTTAGCTACTGGCTTTCAGGTATCATCTTCATATTGATATTAGGGTAACAAATGATCTTTATTCCAGTAAAAATAAATTATTAAAATTTCATGTATACAATGATCAAGTAAATAGAAAGTTCAAACCATTTATTTTCCTCCCAAGGCATTCTGGAATGCCAGACATTGTGGAATGCAAAGTCAAGTGGGCCTTAGGAAGCACCAATACAAACAAACCTAGTGGAGGTGATGGAATTCCAGTTCAGCTATTTCAAATCCTGAAAGATGATGTTCTGAAAGTGCTGCACTCAATATGCCAGCAAATTTGGAAAACTCAGCAGTGGCCACAGGACTAGGAAAGGTCAGTTTTCATTCCAATCCCAAAGAAAGACAATGCCAAAGAATGCTCAAACTACCGCACAATTGCACTCATCTCACACACTAGTAAAGTAATGCTCAAAATTCTCTAAGCCAGGCTTCAACAGTACATGAACAGTAAATTTCCAGGTGTTCAAACTGAATTTAGAAAAGGCAGAGGAACCAGAGATCAAATTGCCACCATCTGTTGGATCATTGAAAAAGCAAGAGAGTTCCAGAAAAATATCTACTTCTGCTTTATCGACTATGCCAAAGCCTTTGATTGTGTGGACCACAACAAACTCTGGAAAATTCTGAAAGAGATGGGCATACCACACCACCTGACCTGCCTGTTGAGAAATCTGTGTGCAGGTCTGGAAGAAACAGTTAGAAGTGTACATGGAACAACAGACTGGTTCCAAATAGGAAAAGGAGTATATCAAGCCTGTTTATTGTCACCCTGCTTATTTAACTTATATGCAAAGTACATCATGACAAATGCTGGGCTGGATGAAGCACAAGCTGGAATCAAGATTGCCAGGAGAATTATCAGTAACCTCAGATATGCAGATGATACCACACTTATAGCAAAAAGTGAAGGAGAACTAAAGAGCCTCTTTGATGAAAGTGAGAGAGGAGAGTGAAAAAGTTAGCTTAAACTCGAACTTCAGAAAACTAAGATCATGGCATCTGGTCCCATCATTTCATGGCAAACAGATGGGGAAACAGTGACAGATTTTATTTACTTGGGCTCCAAAATCACTGCAGATGGTGACTGTAGCCATGAAATTAAAAGACGCTTGCTCCTTGGGAGAAAATTTATGACCGACCTAGATAGCATATTAAAAAGCAGAGACATTACTTTGCCAACAAAGGTCCATCTAGTCAAAGCTATGGTTTTTCCAGTAGTCATGTATGGGTGTGAGAGTTGGATTATAAAGAAAGCTGAGTGCCAAAGAATTGATGTTTTTGAACAGTGGTGTTGGAGAAGACTCTTGAGAGTCCCTTGGACTGCAAGAAGATCCAACCAGTACATCCTAAAGGAAATCAGTCCTGAATATTCATTGGAAGGACTGATGTTGAAACTGAAACTCCAATACTTTGACCAACTGATGCAAAGAACTGATTCATTGGAAAAGACCCTGATGCCGGGAAAGAATGAAGGCAGGAGGAGAAGGGGACCACAGAGGATGAGATGGCTGGATGGCATCACTGACTCAATGAACATGAGTTTGAGTAAACACCGGGAGTGGTGATGGCCAGGGAGGCCTGGCGTGCTGCAGTCCATGGGGGCACAAAGAGTCGGACACAGCTGAGTGACTGAACTGAACTGAAAGCTTATGTAATTTATGTTCATAGTGATTATTTTTAAATATATCAAAAGACTCATGGACCTCCTGAAATTTTGAAGAAAAAAATGCAATGAATTTTGACAGGTTTGTGTTGCTTCTACTTTGTTCTACCAAAGTTCTTAGCTGTAATGTTGTTAGAATTTCAAGTAGTTACAATATCAAAACTTAAGAAAGGAAAAAGGACTCTAAAATAGACAGTACACTTGGAGTAAAATAGCATTGCAGTATCACCTTGGAAGAGAGAAAAAATGAAGTCTTTGGCAGTATCTGCTGCTGCTGCTAAGTCACTTCAGTCGTGTCCGACTCTGTGCGACCCCATAGATGGCAGCCCACCAGGCTCCGCCGTCCCTGGGATTCTCCAGGCAAGAACACTGGAGTGGGTTGCCATTTCCTTCTCCAATGAAATGCAATAAAAGTGAAAAGTGAAAGTGAAGTCGCTCAGTCGAGTCCGACCCTCAGTGACCCCATGGACTGCAGCCTTCCACGCTCCTCCGTCCATGGGATTTTCCAGGCAAGAGTACTGGAGTGGGGTGTCATCTCTTTCTCCATTATTTAATTGCTAACAAATATTTGTTGTTATTATCCAGAAATTATTTACAAAAGAAGCCAAAGTAGGACAAAGAACATATGCGGTTCAGATAGGATCTGCAAGTTTACTTACTGCTCTCAGATCAGATCAGATCAGTCGCTCAGTCGTGTCTGACTCTTTGCGACCCCATGAATCGCAGCACGCCAGGCCTCCCTGTCCATCACCAACTCCCGGAGTTCATTCAGACTCATGTCCATCGAGTCAGTGATACCATCCAGCCATCTCATCCTCTATCGTCCCCTTCTCCTCTTGCCCCCAATCCCTTCCAGCATCAGTCTTTTCCAATAAGTCAACTCTTTGCATGAGGTGGCCAAAGTACTGGAGTTTCAGCTTTAGCATCATTCCTTCCAAAGAAATATCAGGGTTGATCTCCTTCAGAATGGACTGGTTGGATCTCCTTGCAGTCCAAGGGACTCTCAAGAGTCTTCTTCAACACCACAGTTCAAAAGCAGCAATTCTTCGGCGCTCAGCCTTCTTCACAGTCCAACTCTCACATCCATACATGACCACAGGAAAAACCATAGCCTTGACTAGACGAACCTTTGTTGGCAAAGTAATATCTCTGCTTTTGAATATGCTATCTAGGTTGGTCATAACTTTCCTTCCAAGGAGTAAGCGTCTTTTAATTTCATGGCTGCAGTCACCATCTGTAGTGATTTTAGAGCCCAGAAAAATAAAGTCTGACACTGTTTCCACTGTTTTCCCATCTATTTCCCATGAAGTGATGGGACCAGATGCCATGATCTTCGTTTTGTGAATGTTGAGCTTTAAGCCAACTATTTCACTCTCCACTTTCACTTTCATCAAGAGGCTTTTTAGTTCCTCTTCACTTTTTGCCATAAGGGTGGTGTCATCTGCATATCTGAGGTTATTGATATTTCTCCCGGCAATCTTGATTTCAGCTTGTGTTTCTTCCAGCCCAGCGTTTCTCATGATGTACTCTGCATAGAAGTTAAATAAGCAGGGTGACAATATACAGCCTTGACGAACTCCTTTTCCTATTTGGAACCAGTCTGTTGTTCCATGTTCAGTTCTAACTGTTGCTTCCTGACCTGCATACAGGTTTCTCAAGAGGCAGATCAGGTGGTCTGGTATTCCCATCTCCTTCAGAATTTTCCACAGTTTATTGTGATCCACACAGTCAAAGGCTTTGGCATAGTCAATAAAGCAGAAATAGATGCTTTTCTGGAACTCTCTTGCTTTTTCCATGATCCAGCGGATGTTGGCAATTTGTTCTCTGGTTCCTCTGCCTTTTCTAAAACCAGCTTGAACATCAGGAAGTTCACGCCACATATTGCTGAAGCCTGGCTTGGAGAATTTTGAGCATTACTTTACTAGCGTGTGAGATGAGTGCAATTGTGCAGTAGTTTCCTAAATCCGCTTGGTGTAAATGTATTGAGCAGATCCTGAGTTATCTAAGGTCATAGAGTAATTTAGGTGTTTATTCTCTTTTGGTCCATGTGACTGATAAAGAAAAATGTGGAAGAGACATCCCAGATCCCTAAAGTTTTTGACAGAGATGGAAAATATGAAAAAATATGTACATGTGGAAGAGCTGAATAATGTTAAAGTCCAATAATCTTAAAATTTTGAAAATATCTGATTGGTTATCCAACAATTCACAGATCTGGAAGCATCCAGTGTAGAAGAAGTTTTAAAGAATTGTATAAAGCAAGAGGATTTTACAGACCACAGTGAAAGTGGAAGTCATTTAGTTGTGTCTGAATCTTTGTGACCCCATGGACTGTATAGTCCATGGAATTCTCCAAGCCAGAATACTGGAGTGGGTAGCCTATCCCTTCTCCAGTGGATCTTCCTGACACAGGAATCGAACCAGGGTCTCCTGCTTTGCAGGTGGATTCTTTACCAACTGAGCTATCAGGGAAGCCCATAGACTGCAGTGAGCAGGAACAAAGACGTTATCCTGGGTGTTTGCTGATTGGTTAAAGCAGGGTTTCTTTCTTTACCTGGAGCAAAGGGAAGTCTTGCAGCCAGGTCCGGAAACTTGAGCTGAGGAGCCAAACACTGAATGGTTGACCTTGGCTTTCCTTTTCTTGAACAGCTGAGCATATAGACTTAGTTAAGTTCTGGTTTGCTGATGTGGAGTTTAACATAAGCAACTCCATTTTGGGCTTAGTCTAGATACTTTAGTGGTAATAATTATGATCTAAAAAAAAAAAATTCACGAAGCAACATTTGGTTAGGCAGAGAAATGGGCAATAGAGACAAGTCTAATGACTTCAAAGGAGATCACAGTGGTTGGAAGAGCCATGAAGGAGAAATATTTGAGAATTGTTTCATTTGGGTAGAAGGCTGAAGAGAAGAATTTATTCCAGGTATAGATTAGTAGCATGTGCCGAGGGCCAGTGTTGTCTGTGATGTGCTTGTGGGTAATGAGGAGAACATTTGGAGTAACCTCTCACTTAGAATTTTCCCCTTTCAACCCCATATAATGACTTTTTAAAATTATTTATTTATTTTAATTGGAGGATAATTACTTTACAATATTGTGATTTTTTTTCCATATATCAGTATGAGTCAGTCATAGGCATATATACATCCCCTCTCTCCTGAACAACTCTCCCACCTCCCTCCCCACCCCATCCCTCCAGGCTGTCACAGAGCACCAGCTTTGGGTGCCCTGCGTCATACATCAAACTCCCACTGGCTATCTATTTTACATTTGGTAATGTGTATGTTTCAGTGCTATTCGCTCAAATCATCCCATCTTCTTCTCCCAGGGTCCAGAACTCTGTCGTTTATGTCTGTGTCTCCTTTGCTGTCCTGCATATCAGATGATTGGTAGCATCTTTCTAGATTCCATATAATGGACTTTTTATTTCAGTCATTACAAACTACACTTTCCAGTTTTTCTTATATATATTAAAAAAAAACAGTCATTAAAAAACAGCCATAGCTTTTATTTTCTTCATATTACTTTCTTAGTGTGGCCTCTACTTAAAACCTATTTACTTATTTTTAAATTTCTATCTTCTAATAGCGTTTGTAAAATAAAGGAAATCTAATTCTAACTTTCTGCCCTGATATTTAAGGATGCTGAATGTCAAAGAATAAGACAGTCTGCTGGAGGGAAGTTTCCATGACAAGAATCCAGCTGTGTCACAATGCTATTCCTTTTAGACTCTTTTTGTACTGTGTGCTCAGAGGCTCAGTTGTGTCTGACTCTTTATGACTCATGGACCATAGCCCACCAGGCTCTTTGTCCTTGGGATTTTCCAGGCAGGAATACTAGAGTGGATACTGCTTCATGCCATTTCAATGTGAAGAAGTGTCCTGAAATATATATCAGTATATTGAAAACAATATACTGATAAAAAGAACATATTTATTACTGCTTCTCCACATTTTTATCAGTTTTATATCTATAATTGTACTTTCCAAAATTTATTTTGCATTGAGCCTAATATAATATACTAATATGAAAAATATATATCAGATTAATCTTTTTAGTTAACTGCTCTTGTTTCCAAGGAAAAGATTAACCGTGGTTCCTCCTCCATATAGGAAACAGGCTTCTTCTTTTTCTTCCTGATTGTTTAGTTCTGAAAGAATAAGTTGCCTTTCTGGGAGCTTTCAGTCTGTGGCTCCACCCACAAGTCAGAGAACTTAGATTTTCAGTATTCTCAGCATAGCATTAAAAAGAAAACTGCAAAATAATGAGGGCAGACACCTGGCCACGTGTGCTTTTGTTTACTATTGTATCCTCAGAACATGGCATAGTATATGGCACATAGTAGGTGTTCAGATAATATATGCTGAATGAAAAAAATGAATGAAAACTTCTTGAGAAAAAAATTTTCAAGCTGTTGGAGTCACAGCATCTAACATTCTACCTGACTCTAGCTGATTGGTGTTTAATGATTAATTGGATGAAAAAACAATCATGAATGAATGAATGCAAGAAATGATCTCCATTGAAAAATGCACACGTGTTCAAAAGGGATGGGTACTACATCCCATTTGCTTTTCTCTAACAGGAGAAACTCAAAATTGCAATCTATCCACGGACTCTATTGTCCTAATACAGTCAAATGAATACACTGCCAGCTTGCCTCGTGAGCAGAGTCATATGGAAGCCCCAGGCTGCAGGCTGATGAATGAAGTACTTTCTCATTGACCCTTGCAAACTATGCAGGGCAGGCTTGGCTCTGCGTCGTTACTGTTGCTCACAGCGCCCGTGTCACCACAGGTACACTTGCTGACTTTTAGCTCTCAAGGAAAGTATCTTTGCAGAGTCCAAGGAAAGATGCCTGTGTTTTCAAGTATGTCTCTGGAGTTCAACTGTCAGATGAATGAATGGAACAGATATTTCTACCAAGAAAAAATAAATAAATAAATAAAAGATAGAGTGGATCTCTTTCTCCAAAGCAAGAACCATCAGTCTCATACTTCTGCCAGAGCTCAGGGGAGATGCACTTCTGTTCTTACTACGTGGCCTCAGTGTTGATCCACGTGCTTCCTGTTCAATTATAGAGTCATTTATAGCATCAGTCCCAGTCTTGTTGGCACGAGACACCATTTCCATGGGGGACAGTTTTCCATGGACTCGGGTAGGGGGGCTGGTTTTGGGATGATTCAAGTGCATTACATCTGTTGTACACTTTATTTCTATTATTATTACATCAGGGCTTCCCTTGTGGCTCAGCTGGTAAAGAATCCACCTGCAATACGGGATACATGGGTTCAGTCCCTGGGCTGGGAAGATCCCCTGGAGAAGGGAAAGGCTACCCACTCCAGTATTCTGGCCTGGAGAATTCCCTGGACTGTATAGTCCATGAGGTCGCAGAGTCAGACACACCTAGTGACTTTCAGTCAACCAATCATTATTACATCAGCTCCACTTCAGATCAGCAGATGTTAGATCCCAGAGGCTGGGACCCCTGCTCTATAGTCGACCTTAAGTTCCTTTTACTTTGACTCCCAATCTACAGGAGAAACCTTCCCAGAAGTAATGTTTCTTATAAAAGCATTGACATCTAGATATTTTACTGTTCAAAAAAATTTTCCTTAAAGGGTATGTAGACCCTAACTGCACTTCTGATCTATCTACAGAAAATTAAAGGTATTATAATTTAATTCTTTCATATTAGAGTGTGCTCTTCTTGAGGAAAAAACAAAACAAAACAATGTATTCATCTCTTTATTTCTGATAATATAGATGCTCAATGAATGCTTGCTGATTAGTGTGATGAATGGATGGAGGGACAGATGGACAGATGGGAGGGACCTGCATATGTATACCAAAGCATAGCAGCCCTCAACAGGGAAACAATATGAGGAGGAGTCATCTCATTTCTTTGCCCTTGGTCCCAGAAATGTTCTGCTAAATAAAATATTTCTCCAATCCTCAAAAAATTTGCAATCTAGCTGGTAAGTGATGTAATAGAGTGCTTGCTTGGGAAACACTTCCTATAAATGGAAATTCTAAATTACTTTTGAGAAAGTTGTACCTGACAGATGATCAAAGCAGCATCTCTCTCAAGAATAAGCAACGTGGCAGGTGAGGTGGTATAGGGAGAGAACTGACTGCCTTTGGCCTCATTTGGGATGAACTTAAACTGGCATATATAGTAAGTCAGGGGTGATTCATAGCGTTCCCAGAAACCAGCCTGGGATCATGGCCAAGCTAACTGGGAAGCATTTTTTAAATTTGAGAGATTGACATTTTGTTTCTCTTCTTCCAACAAAAAAAGATTCTCTGCTATTAAATGGAACATTTTCCCTCTCTATATTCATGTGAATTTATTGTCTGTTTTGTCCATAATGATAATAATGGTAATATGTTTTTACTTATATTTTTTGTTTAAAAATCAAGTTTCATGTATAAGTCATAAAATATTTTGGTAGAAATATGTGAAAAAAAACTGCTCCAAAAGAGCAGCCTCAAAATTAGGCAAATTTAGTAACCCCTTTGTGGAAATAATTGAAGGAGGCCAGGAAGGCTCTCACACATTCTACCATTGCCCCCAAATGTCTGAATTTGTGCATTGAAATCTATACATCTTATTATCTAGCTTTTCAGGCTTTTGGAGGCTCCTTATGAGAGTGGTAACATTTATTGGTATTAAATCATCTTTAAGTTGAGTTCTCCAGGTATGTGATGCATGAGCCATCATAACATAATCATCTTCTCTCCTTCACTCATAAATTGGTCCCAGTACTCATGGAGTTAGAATCTTCAAGACAGATTTCTAGGTGGCCATGCCAAGGGGTTGAGATTGAGCTACAAAATGATGTCTATTTCTCTCCCAGTTCTAAATAGATCCACTCAGACCTGGCAGTGAACAAGAGATTAACCTACCTTGATCTCAGAATAAAGCAACGCAAGTGATCACAGAAAAAAAAAAAAAAAATCCCAGTGATAATTTTGCGCTTATCAATGATCAAAACGTTAGTCACTCCAAAGGAAAATATAGCAATCATCTAGGCTTTTAACACTTGCGATAAATGAGTGATGTAAAGTTAAGGAAAAGCACAAAGAAGCATTCATCTCCATAAAAATTGATTTTGTGAATAAATGCTCCATATCCATTTTGAACATTGTCATATAGGACCCCAAGGAAATTGAATAAATATATATGTTTTGCCCTAATGAAGTTTCTAATCAAAAGGAAAGTTACATTGTTGAACTATGAAACCATAAAATTCCGTTAAGGAACTGAGTAAAAATATAAAGCAAGGACTAAGAAATTCAGAAATTTTTTAAAAATTGGTAAATAACATAGCATAGTATAGTAACTTAACTGATTTAATACAGCATTTAAAAACCTGTTTTTCCATACCATTTTAACAATTGTTTTTTTATCATTTCTACATATGACTTATATGATTATTGAGATGAGATTTAAATTTCTATTGAAGTATAATTGCTTTACAATGCTGTGTTAGTTTCTGTTCTCTGCATGTGTGTATGTTCGGTCGCCAAGTCATATCTGACTCTTTGCAACCCCATGGACCGTAGCCTGCCAGGTTCCTGTATGCATGGAATTTTCCAGACAAGAATGCTGGAATAGGTTGCCATTTCTTCTTCCAGGGGATGTTTCCAACCCAGGGATCGAACTCCTCTCTCTTGCATCTACTGCATCAGCAGGCAGGTTCTTTACTACTGAGCCACCAGGGAAGCCCATAGTTTCTGCTATACACCAAAGTGAATCTGCTATCTGTATATATCCCCTCCCTCTTGTGCCTCTCCCCCATCCCTCCGTTCCCACCCATCTCGGTCAGCACAGAACAACGAGCTAAGCTCTCTGTGCTGTACAGCAGGCTTCCACTAGCTATCTATTTTATACATGGTAGTGTAGATACGTCAATCCTACTCTCAGTTCATTCCACCATCTCCTCCACTTCGCCGTGTCCACATTTCCATTCTCTATGTCCATGTCTCTATTCCTTCCATGAAAATAGGTTCATCTGTACCATTTTTGAAGATTCCACAGATATGCATTAATATACGATATTTGTTCTCTCTTTCTGAGTTTCTTCATTCTGTATGACAGACTCTGGGTCCATCCACATCTCTGCAAGTGACTTAATTTGTTCCTTTTTATGAATGAGTAATATTTCATTGTACATATGCACCACATCTTCTTTATGCATTCCTTTTACGAAAGCCATTTATATTGCTTCCATGTCCTTGCTATTGTAAACAGTACTGTAATAAATATTGGGGTACATGCATCTTTTTAAATTCTTTCTGGCTATGTGCCCAGTAGTGGTATTGCTGGATCATATGGTAGCTCTATTTTCAGTTTTTTAAGGAAGCTCCATGCTATAGTCCATAGTGGCTATGCCAATTTATATTCCCACCAACAGTATAGGAGGGTTGCATTTTCTCCACACCCACTCGGCATTTATCATTTGTAGATTTTTTAATGATGGCCATTCTGACTAGTGTGAGGTAATACCTCACTGGAGTTTTGATTTGCAAATCAAAGCAATATTGACTTTTTAGTCTATATGGAGTCTCTTCTTATTCTCAAACTTTATTTGATAAATGCTGGCATAGAATTTTTGTGAATGTCAAATATCACATTAGAAATATTTTTATTATATAAATCAAATAGAGCTTTTAATCTGACTGTCCCACTGACTTATCATACTGAGCATCCCTGGTTATTGTGGGAGAGCAGTGCTTCTGATGGACCTATGGGTTGGTTTCCAGGTTAAATGTGAGGTACAAAACCTTTAGTTTCTGTAAGCAAGGCACAGACTCCAGTCGAACCTTCTAGATCTGCTGGCCCCAAATCCCCATGTCTCCTTTGTGGTGATATGTCGAAACCAATCATATTTGTAGAACTCACACTATACACAGTATATCAAATATGATGATATAGTGAGGCATATATATAAGGAGGATGGTTTTATTCTTTTAATAAGCTTACAATCTCAAGGAAAACAAAGAGAAACAGTACCTAACGTCACCCAATGATGAGTGCCAAACCCAATACAAACAAACTCTTAGTTTCAAATATTGTACCATACATTTTTTCAGTGCTAATAGCAACGATGCTAAAACTTAACTGATAGAATGACTTAAGGTACACACTGAATCAAAATCACCAGCTTGGTCCCAGAAATCTGAATTTTTAGAAAACTCAGCAATGACTCTGATGATCAGCCAGAATTGGCAGCCACTGTTTTAAAGTTTAGCAAAGTGAGGAACATTCTGTTAAAACCATTTTTTACTTCTAATAAAATAATCACAGTGGTGTGGAGGGAAATGCCTTAATGAATGCTAAAGAAGGTAAGGCTTGCACTCAGGCCGGAGCAGATAGTACGAGCTTTAAGGAAAAACAGACAATGTTTAGCGTAAGGATGGAGGGGTGTGTTGATTACTCTGTTTCTTGTCACCATGAGTGTCCCAGAACCTGGTACCCTCTGCTCATAAGGATATATTGAGGACGGTCCAAATACTGTTAGGTGAAGGTCTTGATCATTTTGGGTGAGATTTCTTGTTTTCAGAAACAATTGGAAGAAGCTAGGACAGTCAACCCTCTGCATCCTCCAGTTCCACATCCACCAACAGTGAATCAAAAACATCTGGAAAAAAAATTCTAAAGAGTTTCAAAAAGCAAAACT
Source organism: Bos mutus (assembly GCF_027580195.1). Taxonomy (NCBI): domain Eukaryota; kingdom Metazoa; phylum Chordata; class Mammalia; order Artiodactyla; family Bovidae; genus Bos; species Bos mutus. Next base: position 55,762,128 of record NC_091622.1, on the reverse strand, counting down.
TGAATTTACCAAGCATGGGCAAGTATTTACGTAGCAATTACATTGTATTTACTACTATTTATATGAGATTATATTATATTAATATATATTTATATATTATATATTTTTATATAAATTAAGTAATTATAAGTAATACAGAGATAATTTGAAGTATATGGAAAGATGTTTCTAGGTTATGTGCAAATACTACACCATTTATATAAGGACATCAGTGAATTTTGGTATCCATGGGGGTCTTAGAACCAATCCCTCAGGGATACTGAGAAATGACTGTATGCTACAGCCACGGGTGAAGCCAGCCTGTGTTCAAGGACAACTCATTGACAAGAGTGGATTTGAGAAGCTCACTGAGAATTAGTATAAAAGCTCCAAAGCCCTCCTTTTATAGGAGAGGATGCTCTAAATCTCTCCCAAACGATATGCTTATCAGTAAGCTAACTCATAACTTCACTTTATTGTTTTCTCTGCTTTGAGTTAAATTTTGTCTTTTTTACACCCTAAACCAATGTAACAATTTATTTATTAAATATTTACTGAGCACTAATTTTGGATAACATATTATTCTCAGCACTTAGGAAATATTAATGAACAAAATAAAGAACCTGTCTACAGTTTGGTGACCAACTGCCATCATGTACTACAAGCTATTAATAACTGGAAATATTTCCTTCTTTGAGGGTAGGGAGCTATAGTGTTTGCACCTAGCCAGTTAGTCTAGTTTTTTGATTAATATGATCATTCATTCAGTAATGATTTATGGACGCCCTATAAACTAATAACATTAATTAATCTATTTAGTGTATGTACTTGTTAGTACATTAATAATGAGTTTTTCCCTTATATAATAGACTTTTTCAGTTCAGTTCAGTTCAGTTCAGTTGCTCAGTCATGTCCGACTCTTTGCGACCCCATGAATCGCAGCATGCCAGGCCTCCCTGTCCATCACCAACTCCCAGAGTTCACTCAGACTCACGTCCATCGAGTCAGTGATGCCATCCAGCCATCTCATCCTCTGTCGTCCCATTCTCCTCCTGCCCCCAATCTCTCCCAGCATCAGAGTCTTTTCCAATGAGTCAACCCTTCGCATGAGGTGGCCAAAGTACTGGAGTTTCAGCTTTAGCATCATTCCTTCCAAAGAAATATCAGGGTTGATCTCCTTCAAAATGGACTGGTTGGATCTCCTTGCAGTCCAAGGGACTCTCAAGAGTCTTCTCCAACACCACAGTTCAAAAGCATCAATTCTTCGGCGCTCAGCTTTCTTCACAGTCCAACTCTCACATCCATACATGACCACTGGAAAAACCATAGCCTTGACTAGATGGACCTTTGTTGGCAAAGTAATGTCTCTGCTTTTCAATATGCTACCTAGGTTGGTCATAATTTTTCTTCCAAGGAGTAAGCGTCTTTTAATTTCATGGCCGCAGTCACCATTTGCAGTGATTTTGGAGCCCAAAAAATAAAGTCTGCCACCGTTTCCACTGTTTTCCCATCTATTTCCCATGAATTGATGAGACCAGATGCCATGATCTTGGTTTTCTGAATGTTGAGCTTTAAGCCAACTTTTTCACTATCCTCTTTCACTTTCACCAAGAGGATTTTTTGTTCCTCTTCACTTTCTGCCATAAGGGTGGTATCATCTGCATATCTGAGATTATTGATATTTCTCCCGGCAATCTTGATTTCAGCTTGTGCTTCTTCCAGCCCAGCGTTTCTCATGATGTACTCTGCATATAAGTTAAATAAGCAGGGTGACAATATACAGCCTTGACATACTCCTTTTCCTATTTGGAACCAGTCTGTTGTTCCATATCCAGTTCTAACTGTTGCTTCCTGACCTGCATACAGATTTCTCAAGAGGCAGGTCAGGTGTTCTGGTATTCTCATCTCTTTCAGAATTTTCCACAGTTTATTGTGATCCACACAGTCAAAGGCTTTGGCATAGTCAATACAGCAGAAATAGATGTTTTTTTGGAACTCTCTTGCTTTTTTGATGATCCAGCAGATGTTGGCAATTTGGTTTCTGGTTCCTCTGTCTTTTCTAAAACCAGCTTGAACATCTGGAAGTTCACGGATCACGTATTACTGAAGCCCGGCTTGGAGAATTTTGAGCATTACTTTACTAGCGTGTAAGATGAGTGCAATTGTGCAGTATTTTGAGCATTCTTTGGCATTGCCTTTCTTTGGGATTGGAATGAAAACTGACCTTTTCCAGTCCAGTGGCCACTGCTGAGTTTTCCAAATTTGCTGGCATACTGAATCAGCACTTTCACAGCGTCATCTTTCAGGATTTGAAATAGTTCAACTGGAATTCCATCACCTCCACTAGCTTTGTTCGTAGTGATGCTTTCTAAGGCCCACTTGACTTCACATTCCAGGATATCTGGCTCTAGGTGAGTGATCACACCATCGTGATTATCTGGGTCGTGAAGGTCCTTTTTGTATAGTTCTTCTGTGTACTCTTGCCACCTCTTCTTAATATCTTCTGCTTCTGTTAGGTCCATACCATTTCTGTCCTTTATCGAGCCCATCTTTGCATGAAATGTTCCCTTGGTATCTCTAATTTTCTTGAAGAGATCTCTAGTCTTTTCCAGTCTGTTGTTTTCCTCTATTTCTTTGCATTGATTGCTGAGGAAGGCTTTCTTATCTCTTCTTGATATTCTTTGGAACTCTGCATTCAGATGCTTATATCTTTCCTTTTCTCCTTTGTTTTTCACTTCTCTTCTTTTCACAGCTATTTGTAAGGCCTCCCCAGACAGCCATTTTGCTTTTTTGCATTTCTTTTCCATGGGGATGGTCTTGATCCCTATCTCCTGTACAATGTCACGAACCTCTGTCCATAGTTCATCAGGCACTCTATTTGTCAGATCTAGTCCCTTAAATCGATTTCTCACTTCCACTGTATAATCATAAGGTATTTGATTTAGGTCATACCTGAATGGTCTAGAGGTTTTCCCTACTTTCTTCAATTTCAGTCTGAATTTGGCAATAAGGAGTTCATGATCTGAGCCACAGTCAGCTCCCAGTGTTTCTTTTACTGACTGTATAGAGCTTCTCCATCTTTGGCTGCAAAGAATATAATCAATCTGATTTAGGTGTTGACCATCTGGTGATGTCCGTGTGTAGAGTCTTCTCTTGTGTTGTTGGAAGAGGGTGTTTGCTATGACCAGTACATAGACTTTTTAACATAGTTCAAATCCCTCTGCTTCAAGGAGGAACTTAAAATAAAAATGAAGAGATTTACATATTTTAGTTTCCTACAGAAGACTGCCTGCTATGTATGTAAGAGAACAGACATTATTTTCACCCTTAGCCATGAGTTAGATTTACTAATGGTTACCCAAAACATGATTTTGAACTATATAAATATTGTGTTAAATGCTACTCTTTTCCCATTGACTGACATTTCCTTCAGGCCCCCATTAGGTCATCTTCCTCTCTACTTTCTATCTAAGCTTCCTCTACTAGAAGGCTTGTAAATACGTGCCCCATCTGAATGAAGTCATCTAGCTCATAATCTCATATTCTCTGACACCATAGGGGCTTTGCCTGTCTACATTCCCAGCCTGGCTCTTGAGATTTAATAACAGTTATTCATATTTTAATGAGAATTTTACTTAATATGCTTCCTGTCTGGACTATTTCTACTTTGTCCATTTCTCCTTGTAATAAAAATGCCAAGCAGGTAAAGGAGACTTGTAGAGAAGGAACACATCTTGGCATGCTGTCACATGCCACAGGTGTGGCCACCAACTCATCCTGTTTGTTCCAACCCTGCTTTCTTTTAATCCTGTCATCCTCTGAAGTTATTGAAATTAAAAAAAAATAATTCCTTAAATCACTTATGTTCCCAGTTTGATCTTATCTCTTTTATAGTTTCTGTCAATGTGTAGTCTTAATAAATTCCCAAAGAAAAGGCAATTTTTATGTGCTTGGTTCAAGACCTGCTAAAAGTACCCATCACTAGTAGACTTTTTTGATATTTTAATAATTATATTATTCAGGCTGTAAATTCTCTAGGGAAAAAAAAACCTTGGTTCATGACTTCATTCCATGCTTTAAAATGGAAGACCCTAAAGTGTTTTTTTTTTTCTTCTTGTTGATTATATCTGGCTATATTTATCATATTATAAATTAAAACAAAATTCATGACATGTTTATTGATAAATTTATTTAAAAATAACAATTATAAGTTAATTATATATTAATAGAAATACTATATTTTCATTAAAAATACTATATTTTCCAAAAGAGAAAAACAATACAGAAGAGTAGCATAGCTAGGTTAAGTAAAGTTCTTCTAAACAGCAGTGTTTCTCAAAATGTGATCCCCAGACCAGAAAATCACAAGTACCTAGAAACTCACTTGGAGAAGGCAATGGCCATCCACTCCAGTGTTCTTGCCTGGGGAATCACAGGGATGGCGGAGCCTGGTGGGCTGCCATCTGTGGGGTCGCACAGAGTCGGACACGACTGAAGTGACTTAGCAGCAGCAGCAGAAACTTACCAGAAACACAAATTCATGGGTCTTAACTCAGACATATTGAATCATTCACCAGGGATGGGGCCTAGCAATCTGGGTTTCAACAAATGCTGATGCACACGGATGAGTGGGAACCACTGTGCTAGCAGTCTATTCTACTCAGGAACAAAGTATATTCCACATTAAGAAAAGGTGAGTAAATAAGACACACAGCCAAGAACTGGAGCAAAACCGGGCCTTCTTTGAGTCATGTAGAACTCTTTCAGTTAGCAGGTAGGACAAGAAACATAGAACTCTGGATAAATAGGAGATTATTTGGGGACCATCTGTTCCTGGAAAGGTATATTGTTTCATGCTAAACAGTAACAATGTATGTTGAAAACCACTGAGTTTAAGAATGAGGATTTTGGCTGAATTTGGATGAATGATTGAATGAATTGTGCCACCATCAACTATGTCTTATGGATACGTAGACATGAGAGAACAACCCTCAAGCAGTATTTATGCCATCTTAAATGTATCTAACCCTTTCAAACTTAAGTGAAAATAGTTAAGACAAAGATATTAAGGAACTTGGCCAAAAGTCAACAGTGAGTGAGTTTCAGAACCTGAACTAGAGATTCAGGACATCTGACCCACAATCTAATACTAACGCTTTCACATATGTCATAAGGCAGTAGCTTCACAGCCCATATGATGCAATTTTTACATATTTTAACACAGACTCTTCTACAAAAAGCAGAGTTGTTCCTCTGCCAGATTTTATTAAGTAACTAAATAGCTCCTTTAGAACTGAGTACTGCATTCTGTTCAATGACTAGGAGTGGCAATTTAGCTTCTTTACATGTTATTCAAAACAGTGCAAGTCCCAAACAGACAAGACAAGAACAATTCTCTTCTAGAAAGACAACTTGATACATTAATTGAAGCAATGTTACTGAATCCAAAAGTAATTATATTCCCAAATACTTAAGAAGAATAAAGAGGGGGATTGTTTTCTTGAATAGAGACATGTAATTCAATGTAATGAATTAAAAAGGAAAGAAAGGGAAATTAAACTTGGATAAAGGACATCCTGACAGTATATACTAATGAATAATGGAGCACACTGCAAGAGAGACGCAAAGAACATCCATTAGTTAGGAAGCTGCTTTCTCACAGCAAGATTTCCTTTTGTAAAGCTATAGGATGGAAGACCAGTTTTCTGCTTTTATGCCTTATTTTGTATTTGGAATAAAATATTTCATAGATCTTGGAAAGGAAAAGGATTCTCTTAAAATAAAGGTCATATATTTGCCATATATTTTAGTGGAACAACGTTTCATTACAAATAGAAAAATTAAAACTATTCATGAAGTTTTTGCTATAGAAGAATAGTAAGGTTAAAAATGATCTTGCACAAAAACTACAGGGATTCGTCCAAAAAAATCTCAGCTTGTCAATGAATATTTAACCTTTGCTGTATAAATGCAAAGAGAGGAAAAAGCCAAAGTGAATACAGGTCAAGATTATGGTAGGAAATACATACATTGACAGAAAAGACTATAGTAATGAAAGGGCCTTTACGTTTGTCCATACTAGTCTCAGGGAGAAACCTTTTGCATAGACTCCTGAGACTCATATAAGGAAACAATGAAGAATTTCTGTCCAATCAAAGTTATATATTGTGGGTAGACCACCACTGCTACAAACTTTTACCAGAATCAACAACTTAGTATATCTGGCAAAATCAATAAAATCCGTAGAAGAACTTTGAAAAGAAGGGATTTTAGAGGTCATGAAATCATAGATAATAAAACCATAAACTTTGATATAGAAGAAAGCTTAGAGATCCTCTATTAAAATCATTTCTCATTGCCTTTCCTTTTTTTTTTTTGCCTTGCTCTTTATTGAACATATTTCTAAACTCTACCATCATACTTTCCTACTTGTTCAAGCAAATAATTCTGAACATAAATTAAACTTTGAACTTTGATTAATGACTCAAAATTACCAGCCTAAAGGTACATGCATTTGGTTTTCTCTTGCTATACAGTAAATTACCACAAAATTAATGACCTGAAAAATGTGTCTTTATATGCTTATAGTTTTCATGGGTCTGGCCTGTTTTAGCCAGTCTACACTCAAAGAAATAGAGGAAAACAACAGAATGGGAAAGACTAGAGATCTCTTCAAGAAAATTAGAGATACCAAGGGAACATTTCATGCAAAGATGGGCTCGATAAAGGACAGAAATGGTATGGACCTAACAGAAGCAGAAGATATTAAGAAGAGGTGACAAGAATACACAGAAGAACTATACAAAAAGGATCTTCATGACCCAGATAATCACGATGGTGTGATCACTCACCTAGAGCCAGACATCCTGGAATGTAAAGTCAGCTGGGCCTTAACCCTCTTACACTGTTGGTGAGAATGCAAACCAATAAGCCACTATGGAGAACAGTGTGGAGATTCCTTAAAAAACTGGAAATAGAACTGCCTTATGATCCAGCAATCCCACTGCTGGGCATACATACTGAGGAAACCAAAAGGGAAAGAGACACGTGTACCTCAATGTTCATTGCAGCACTGTTTATAATAGCCAGGACATGGAAGCAACCTAGATGCCCATCAGCAGATGAATGGATAAGAAAGCTGTGGTACATATACACAATGGAGTATTACTCAGCCATTAAAAAGAATACATTTGAATCAGTTCTAATGAGGTGGATGAAACTGGAGCCTATTATACAGAGTGAAGTAAGCCAGAAAGAAAAACACCAATACAGTATACTAACGCATATATATGGAATTTAGAAAGATGGTAACAATAACCCTGTGTACAAGACAGCAAAAGAGACACTGATGTATAGAATAGTCTTATGGACTCTGTTGGAGAGGGAGAGGGTGGGATGATTTGGGAGAATAGCATTGAAACATGTATAATATCATGTATGAAACGAGTTGCCAGTCCAGGTTCAATGCACGATACTGGATGCTTGGGGCTGGTGCACTGGGATGACCCAGAGGGATGGTATGGGGAGGGAGGAGGGAGGAGGGCTCAGGATGGGGAACACATGTATACCTGTGGCAGATTCATTTCGATATTTGGCAAAACTAATACAATATTGTAAGGTTTAAAAATAAAATAAAAATTAAAAAAAAAAGCATCACTATGAACAAAGCTAGTGGAGGTGATGGAATCCCAGTTGAGCTATTTCAAATCCTGAAAGATGATGCTGTGAAAGTGCTGCACTCAATATGCCAGCAAATTTGGAAAACTCAGCAGTGGCCACAGGACTGGAAAAGTCAGTTTTCATTCCAATCCCAAAGAAAGCTCAAACTACTGCACAATTGCACTCATCTCACACACTAGTAAAATAATGCTCAAAATTCTCGAAGTCAGGCTTCAGCAAAACATGAACCGTGAACTTCCAGATGTTCAAGCTGGTTTTAGAAAAGGCAGAGGAACTAGAGAACAAATTCCCAACATCCGCTGGATCATGGAAAAAGCAAGAGTTCCAGAAAAACATCTATTTCTGCTGTATTGACTATGCCAAAGCCTTTGTGTGGATCACAATAAACTGTGGAAAATTCTGAAAGAGATGGGAATACCAGACCACCTGACCTGCCTCTTGAGAAACCTATATTCAGTTCAGGAAGCAACAGTTAGAACTGGACATGGAACAACAGACTGGTTCCAAATAGGAAAAGGAGTACATCAAGGCTGTATATTGTCACCCTGCTTATGTAACTTCTATGCAGAGTCCATTATGAGAAACGCTGGGCTGGAAGAAGCACAAGCTGAAATCAAGATTGCCGGGAAAAATATCAATAACCTCAGATATGCAGATGACACCACCCTTATGGCAGAAAGTGAAGAGGAACTAAAAAGCCTCTTGGTGAAAGTGAAAGAGGAGAGTGAAAAAGTTGGCTTAAAGCTCAACATTCAGAAAACGAAGATCATGGTATCTGGTCCTATCACTTCACAGGAAATAGATGGGAAAACAGTGTCAGACTTTATTTTTTGGGGCTCCAAAATCACTGCAGATGGTGACTGCAGCCATGAAATTAAAAGACGCTTACTTCTTGGAAGGAAAGTTATGACCAACCTAGACAGCATATTCAAAAGCAGAGACATTACTTTGCCAACAGAGGTCCATCTAGTCAAGGCAATGGTTTTTCCAGTGGTCATCTATGGATGTGAGATTTGGACTGTGAAGAAGGCTGAGCACCAAAGAATTGATGCTTTTGAACTGTGGTGTTGGAGAAGACTCTTGAGAGTCCCTTGGACTGCAAGGAGATCAAACCAGTCCATCCTAAAGGAGATCAGTCCTGGGTGTTCATTGGAAGGACTGATGCTGAGGCTGAGACTCCAATACTTTGGCCACCTCATGCAAAAAGACTCTGATGCTGGGGGGAATTGGGGGCAGGAGGAGAAGGGGACAACAGAGGATGAGATGGCTGGATGGCATCACCAACTCATTGGACATAGGTTTGGGTAAACTCTAGGAGTTGGTGATGGACAGGGAGGCCTGGTGTGCTGCGATTCATGGGGTCACAAAGATTCGGACATGACTGAAGGACTGAACTGATACTCAAGCTTTGTGTCAGAAGGTTGATTTCGATGAAAAAAAAAATATAGGAGTAAAGAGTGTCTTGAAAGCTAATTTTGCTGTATTCTACTTTTATAATTAATATAAAGTGTTATTTGCCCAGTCATGTCTGACTCTGCAACCTCATGGACTGTAGCCCACCAGGCTCCTCTGTCCATGGAATTCTCCAGGCAAGAATACTGAAGTGGGTTTCTATGCTCTTCTCTAGGGGATCATCCTGACACAGAGATCAAACCCTGGTCTCCTGCATTGCACCCAGATTCTTTACTGTCTGAGCCACCAAGGAAGCCCTTATGATTAATATGTGTGCCTGCAGGCAATGGCACCCCACTCCAGTACTCTTGCCTGGAAAATCCCATGGGTGGAGGAGCCTGGTAGGCTGCAGTCATGGGGTTGTGAAGAGTCGGACACGACTGAGTGACTTCCCTTTCACTTTTCACTTTCATGCATTGGAGAAGGAAATGGCAACCCACTCCAGTGTTCTTGCCTGGAGAATCCCAGGGACGGGGGAGCCTGGCGGGCTGCCATCTATGGGGTCGCACAGAATCAGACACGACTGAAGCGACTTAGCAGCAGCAGTAGCAGCAGCTCAGTCATTTCAGTTATGTCTGACTCTCTGTGACCCTATGGACTGTAGCCTCTAGGTTCCTCTGTCCATGGGATTCTCCAGGCAAGAATACTGGAGTGAGTTGCCATGCTCTCCTCCAGAGAATCATCCTGACCCAGGATTTTGAACCTGCATCTCCTGCGTTGTAGGCAGATTCTTTTCCTCTAATCCACCAAGAAAGCCCCAAATAGGAAAAGGAGTCAGTCAGTCAGTTCAGTCCCTCAGTCGTGTCCTACTCTTTGCGACTGTTTCTGTCATGAAAGTAAGCAGTCCATACAGTCACATACCACCTTACCAAGTCTCTCTCTTTTACCCTTCCCAGTTCAGTTCAGTTCAGTCACTCTTTCATGCCTGACTCTTTGTGACCCCATGAACTGCAGCATGCCAGGCCTCCCTGTCCATCACCAACTCCTGGAGTCCACCCAAACCCATGTCCATTGAGTTGGTGATGCCATCCAACCATTTCATCCTATGTTGTACCCTTTTCCTCCTGCCCCCATTCTTTCCCAGCATTAGGGCCTTTCCAGTGAGTCAGCTCTTCGCATCAGGTGGCCAAAGTGCTGGAGTTTCAGCTTTAGCATCAGTTCTTCCAATGAACATCCATCCTCTAGGATGGACTGGTTGGATCTCCTTGCAGTCCAAGGGACTCTCAAGAGTCTTCTTCAACACCACAGTTCAAAAGCATCAATTCTTTGGCACTCAGCTTTCTTCACAGTCCAACTCTCATATCCATAGATGACCACTGGAAAAACCATAGCCTTGACTAGATGGACCTTTGTTGGAAAAGTAATATCTCTGCTTGTCAATATGCTATCTCGGTTGGTCACAACTTTCCTTCCAAGGAGGAAAAGGAGTACATCAAGGCTATTGTCTTTTAAGTCTCTGTTTCATTTATTTCCCTGCCTTCTTCAAATTAAGTCTGAATTTGGCAATAAGGAGTTCATGATCTGAGCCACAGTCAGCTCCCAGTGTTTCTTTTACTGACTGTATAGAACTTCTCCATCTTTGGCTGCAAAGAATATAATCAATCTGGTTTCGGTGTTGACCATCTGGTGATGTCCATGCACAGAGTCTTCTTTTGTGTTGTTGGAAGAGGGTGTTTCCCACGACCAGTGCATTCTCTTGGCAGAACTCTCTGAAGTTCTATGAAGAACTCTATGAACTCTATGAAGCAGCCTTTGCCCTGCTTCATTCTGTACTCCAAGGCCAAATTTGCCTGTTACTCCAGGTGTTTCTTGACTTACTACTTTTGCATTCCAGCCCCCTATAATGAAAAGGACATCTTTTGGGGTGTTGATTCTAGAAGGTCTTGTAGGTCTTCATAGAACTGTTTAACTTCAGCTTCTTCAGCATTACTGGTTGGGGCATAGACTTGGATTACCATGATATTGAATGGTTTGTCTTGGAAACGAACAGAGATCATTCTGCCGTTTTTGAGACTGCATCCAAGTACTGCATTTCAGACTCTTGTTGACTATGATGGCTATTCCATTTCTTCTAAGGGATTCTTGCCCAGAGTAGTAGATAAAATGGTCATCTGAGTTAAGTTCACCCATTCCAGTCCATGTTAGTTCGCAGATTCCTAAAATGTCAATGTTCACTCTTGCCATCTCCTGTTTGACCACTTCCAATTTGCCTTGATTCATGGATCTAACATTTCAGGTTCCTATGAAATATTGCTCTTTACAGCATAGGACCTTACTTTCATCATCAGTCACATCCACAACTGGGTGTTGTTTTTGCTTTGGCTCCATCCTTTCATTCTTTCTGGAGTTATTTCTCCACTGATCTCCAGTAGCATATTGGGCACCTACCGACCTGAGGAGTTCATCTTTCAGTGTCCTATCTTTTTGCCTTTTCATACTGTTCATGGGGTTCTCAAAGCAAGAATACTGAAGTGGTTTGCCATTCCCTTCTCCAGTGGACCACATTTTGTCAGAACTCTCCACCATGACCCGCCCGTCTTGGGTGGCCCTACATGGCATGGCTCAATAGTTTCATTGAGTTAGACAAGGCTGTGGTCCATGTGATTAGATTGGTTAGTTAACTAACACACAGTCAGCATTCAATAAATTGGTATCTATTATTAATCTTTCTTCAGTGGCATAGTATTTGGGCTTGCCATATCTATAAGTGACTTTCTCTTCCCCCCATTTGCTATAGCAGTCTGCTCTTAACACCAATGATTCTAATCTTTGCATTTTTTGCTGCCCTTCTTATCATTTATTTTTTACCTTGCCTGTAAAGCCCAAGGCTCTATTCCTTTTCTTAAAATCTGAGGACTGATAACCAATCACAGTATTTTCTTGTTTATGCTTGATAAATTAATTACCTCAATCAGGATAATAGGAAGTTACAATGAAACATATTTTTCTCACATAGTTTTTATACTATTTGTTACAAATAGGCTATGAATTTCTCTTCCATGCTCCAGGATCCAGACTGATAGAACTTTCTTATTTGAGACATTGCTGATCTCAAAGGAATGTAATGGAAACACTGGATGGCTCATGTAGCTTCTGCTCAAATATGATACCCATATGTCACTGGGCACTCTAAATTATACGACCAACAGTAAAAACCATGGGGCAGGAATTCACTGCCTTTCCACAGAGAGAAGTGGCAAATATTTCAGTACAATCAATTACATTTTAGTGGCCATCTTTGTAGCTCGATTATTTTCAGCTGTCATGCCCATTTTTTTCTTTATGTTCAAGGGCTGTTCTATGGCTATCACACTGTGTTTCATGATGCTTTGTGGAAGGGGTAATATTCATCATTTTTTATAATTTAATCTCAGAAGTACATTATTTTAAAATTGCAACCAAAACATTCTGAAAATATTATTTGATTATTTTAAAATAATATTTATTCAGAAATCTACTCTGAATATATGTAACCCATTTTTATTTGCTGGCAAACCATAGCAACACTTTATTCAAAATATTTCAAAAGCAAGAAGGTAATTATTTAGAAATCAAATAATTCAATCACATTTATTTGAAAGTAAAGTGAGTCAAAAATACATATACTCTGTAATACTTTTAATAGTTTATACTTTAAAAACTTATTTCCAGATAATTTCAGAGAAATTACATCATTTCCTATGATCAGTAATAGATTGCACTCTCAAGTCTATTGCATTGACTGAAGAAACAGAAGATACAATGTAACATAAAGGTGTCTATAATGCAAGAGTTTTTATATATTTTGTTTTTATGTTAAATGAGAGTTGACATTTCAGAATATTAGAGCATAATTTAGCCACAAAATGATGTACTATTACACTAACAATATACTGATCATGAATGAGGCTACGCTCCAAAATGACTTATAACAAATATTTTTAAAGTGTCATGCAAAACAATTATTTGACAATATAAAGAGTTTTCTCTGTGAAGTCTTGAACATTTCCTTAGTTTTATCTGAGATACAGAGGCCCTCTTGTGGTGGCATCTAGGCATTTGCAGTGACTGTTTTTTAAGTTTCAACTTGTCCGGCACAGACATGGGCTTTTCAAGTGGATTAAGTCCTGGGTCATTTAAAATTTTTGAGGTCTTTAGAATGTATAAAAATGGCCAAAAAGATGTCTACAAATAATATAATATAGTTCATTTAAACTTTTTAGCACACCTACTAAAATGAAATATAAATCTGCTCTTTAAAATGAGAGAAAAGATCAAAAATACTAATTAACAGTGTATTATTGGGTGTGTAGTCTATCAACAGAACCAAATTTAAAGGTGTACAATATTCAGCTTTCAGGGGAGTCAGTTTATCTCTGTGATTTTGGCATGACTGTTTCTGGTAACACAAATGAGTAAAACTCAATATTTAGTTCCTCTGGGTCAAATGTTCCTCTTTCCCAATTGTCCCAATTCCCTGCCTCAATTCCTGATACCACCCTACCTAGTCTTGTGAACAGATGAATTGTCTCAAAAGACTATAAACTAAGATAAAAAAATCTTTTATATCTAGCACAGCACACAGCCTGCTCTGTTTTCTTTTTTCCTCCTGTGTTACTCTAGGGTCTGTGCTAACCATGAAAAATCATAATTGAGAGAGTACTTTGAGCACGAATTATACAGAATGGGCAGTGTCCTTCAGCTTCCCTGTATGTAAACATCACTTGAGATATTCACTGAGAGTATAGATTCTTCAGGTCTGTAGCTGAAATTTCTGACTTAGGGGACTGAGTTGTGGTCCTGTGAAACTGAATTTTAATGCCCATTCCAGATTTTTTTTAGGTCCATTTCTCTACAAGACTAATTCTTAGCTTTGGCTGTAGAATCAACTGAAGGACTTTAAAATTCTGATTCCTAGGACTCACTCAAGATTACTTCAATCAGGATTTCTCAGAATGGGTCCAGGCACCTCCTGCTGATTCTAACATGCAACTAATTTGAGAACTACTAGATTAGAGCACAGAAGCATGGATGTGCTAGCCCAAACAGCCTAGGACCACCAGGTACCCACTTAAAGTTCAACAAAGTTGGGCTGATTGTCTCATTGCAATGAGGGAGATTGCACACTGAAGGAACAGTGGTGTCTCATTGAGGAAAGGCAAAGACAGGGTTATTTTAGGTCATGGGTATAGGGTGGAGTTGAGTGTTTTGATAGACTCAAAGCAAAACAGCTTGTATAAAGAGATCAACATCAGGTCTGCACTGAAAAGGGCACCTAGAGTCCTGTTTCCTTGGAAACACTAACGTTGAGACAGAGGGGCAATGCTGTATCCAGAAACCCTTTATCAGAGGCTCTGCACTCAGGTTGTCAATCAAGACCATTTTTCTGTGTCAAAGTGACTTACATCCTCCAGGCAAGAGAGGGATATTTCCTTCTTACTGATATGATTTCAAACAGCAAAGTTTCTGATAGTCTGTGATTTTGGATAACAAAGTTTTTCTGTATGTAAGAAAGCAGCAGTCACTCAAAGAGGACACTTTACAGCTGCAGTATATTTAGTGAAGAAATATTGAATCCTGGTAACTTTGCAATTGGTTTCATCTGTGTCAGTTATTCCAGCTTGATGAATGACAGCAGAGTCTGATCTAAATTTTACCTTTTCAGACAGAACATTGGCTCCAGCTCTGTTGCTTCCAGAAGGAAGATGGCACAGGAAGAGGGCCCAAGCATGACAGTGTATAGATATGATTCATGCATTAATTCAGCAGAGACTTGTTGAGCCCCTACTACGTGCTGGGACCTGTGCAGGGTACTGGAAATTCCACAATGAACAAAACTCAGTCTCTTCCGTCAAGAAACTTACAGACTCGTAGAAAAAACAGATACATAGGCAAATACAACGGGGTATAAGTGTGGTAACTAGACCTAAGTCTAGGCTGCCAAGGACAACTAACTGAGTCTTGGTGGTTCAGGGGACTGGAAAAAGTTTACCCTAGGTTATGGAAGAGAGAGGGCTATGGAGGGGAAGGGGGCAAGGGAGTCAAGGGCAAAATGTTGGAAGCAGAGGAAAAAGGACTTTGAAAACAGAATCATCTAGGCTCTGATCCAGGTTCTACCAGACTGGGTATCACTGTAACCCTGAACCGCAGTTTTCTCATCTGTAAAATAAGGATACCAAAACAGAGACACATTCAGTAAGTGCCAGACAAGAGTACTGAGTAACAAAATTACATCAGTGAACAAAAGAGACAAGCTCCCTCACCCTTGAATAACATGCACTAAGGTGGAGGTTTACAAAAATAATAACTATAATTGAAGTATAAAGTATTTAGTATATTGGCTAATAAATGCAGAGTGGAGAAAACTGAAAGTGCCAGTGGAGAACATGAGAGAGAATGGCAAGTGGAGGTTTAAGGATGTGAAGTCAGTCAAAAACCTGTGACATAGTCCAGGGGCATACTGATGAGGTTAGGGACAAGAAGCTAGCTTGACTAAGCTACACGGGAATCCGAGATCTGCGTCAGCCACTATTTCGACCTCACTTGATACTTCCCTTTCTTCTGAACTACTGTTTTTTTAAATTCAGGGAACCCATGTGCCTTAGATGAAGTCTTCATTCTGTACACAGCAATGATGCCCAAGACCTCATTGCTAAATGGCCTTGTTTTGCAGCCACTGTTTTCAAGGGCTCTCTATATGTCTAAATAGCTAGTTATGGTAGTATGGCTCCAACTATTGGTGATTACTGATATTTACTGCAAATATCCCAGTATTTGGGCATCACCAGTCTGTGTTAGGTCAATATGCAATATTATCCTAATCTGTCAGTCTCTTAACTCTAAGAGAACATTTAACTAACTGAGCTGGGACACATATCAATAATCATAACCCATCCTACCTCCTGGCCCTTTTCCCATTCCCATCCTCAAAACTGGTATCTGTTTGTACCACTGATATGAATTAGAAATATTGTTTTTCAAAATGAGAAGTAGGAATAGAGAAAGTTTAGGAAAAAATAGATATATCCATTTCCCTTCTTTATTCTCCTTAGGTTAGTAGCAACATGATGTGGTAGGAGCCAAGCCAACAACCAACCTTTGGATCCTCTGTCACTCAACTGTGACATTAATCAAGGCACTCAATCTTTATAATCTTATTTCCTCTCTTGTAGAACTGGGCTGTGTACCTTCCTTTTAGGGCATTGGAAGAATTAAAGAAATAAATACTTGCAAAAGACTAAGCCAAAAGAGCCTGATTCATTACAGGCAATGAACAATATATTTATCTCATTCCTTGGTTCTTTTTTTTTTCCTTTAACCCATAAAGCATAACCCAGGGGACTGTCTCTTACTCTATTCTGTGCTCCTGGCATTAAACAGATTGCCTGACCCAGGGTTTGTATTCAGTAGTACATATATACTGAATAAATGGATTTAACATTTTTTCATTGAAAACTAGCTATATTTGCTAAGGTCTCTGACATCCTGGAATCTTCCCATTCCTGCTATATTATTTCGCTTCATATACTTTTTTTTTAACTGGCAATGACAATAGGATATGATCTATTCATTCGTAGAAGAAATATTGTAAAAGATTTAAGCTGATATCTCTTTTTTCCAATAGAGCAATTAAAGACAATCCAAAGGCTTACCTCTGATGTAGAATTTCATGTTATTCACCTCAGTGATTAATTTATATAAATTAATATGAATTTATATAAAAGTGATTGATCAATTAATAAATGTAATTAGAGGGAGGCGCCAAGATGGCGGAGGAGTAGGACGGGAAAACACTTTCTCCCCACAAATTCATCAAAAGAACATTTAAACGCTGAGTAAATTCCACAAAACAACTTCTGAATGCCGCAGAGGACATCAGGCACCCAGAAAAGCAACCCAACTCTTGAAAGGAGGTAGGAAAAAATATTAAAGACAATAAAAGAGACAAAGAGGGAGGGACGGAGTTCCGTCCCGGAAAGGAGTCTTAAAAGAGAGAAGTTTCCAAACACCAGGAAACCTTCTCACTGCCGAATCCGTGCCGAGCTTTGGAAGCACAGAGGGTAACATAACAGGGAGAAAAAATAAATAAACAATTAAAACTCGCAGATTGCGAGCCCTACAGTAACTCCCCCAGCGGAGAAACAGTGCAGACGCCTGCATCCGCCATTAGCAAGCAGGGGCTGGGCAGGGAGGCGCGGCGCGGGCTGCATCGCTGAGAGTAAGAATCTGGCCTGAATACCCTGAGCACTATCTGAGCGAAATAATTTGGGCTAGCAAACCAGACTGTGGGATATCTACCATGCGAAAAGCCAGCCCTAACCTAAGACACCGCCAGCCCGCGCACGGAACAAAGGACTAAACAGAGATAGCCGGCTGCAGACCTGTCACCCTCCGGTGACAGGCAGCCAGATCCGGAAGGGGGCAATCGCAGCCCCAGAGAGACATTATCTATAAAACTGGCTTCTTTGCTAACTAAAACTTATTGGGGGTCTGGACGGTCAACAACTGCCTGAGAAGGTGCGCCGGTTTTACATCCAGATAATCGAGTGGCAGGGAGGCGATAAGTCGCAGCATTGGCGCTCGCCAAACACCTCATCACCTGAGCTGCTCGGACCTGGGAAGAGCACAAAACGCAGGCCCAACTGAGTCTGCGCCTCTGAGGACTACCTGAGTGCCTGAACCTGAGCGGCTTGGACCTGGGAGGTGCATGCAACCCAGGCCCAGCCTCGGATTGTTCCCGGCGGAACAACCTAGAGCCCGAGCAGTGTGGGCAGGGAGGCTACACGCGCCGTGAGTGGGGGCAGAACCAGTGTGGCTGAGGCACTGCGGGCGCACGCCAGTGTCATTTGTTTGCAGCATCCCTCCCTCCCTCCCCACAGCGCGACTGAACAAAGAGAAGAAATACAGCTCCACCCACCAGAACACCGACACAAGCTTCCCTAACCAGGAAACCTTGACAAGCCACCTATACAAACCCACACACAGCGAGGAAACGCCACAATAAAGAGAACTCCACAAACTGCCAGAATACAGAAAGGACACCCCAAACTCAGCAATTTAAACAAGATGAAGAGACAGAGGAATACCCAGCAGATAAAGGAACAGGGTAAATGCCCACCAAACCAAACAAAAGAGGAAGAGATAGGGAATCTACCTGATAAAGAATTCCAAATAATGATAGTGAAATTGATTCAAAATCTTGAAATTAAAATGGAATCACAGATAAATAGCCTGGAGACAAGGATTGAGAAGATGCAAGAAAGGTTTAACAAGGACCTAGAAGAAGTAAAAAAGAGTCAATATATAATGAATAATGCAATAAATGAAATTAAAAACACTCTGGAGGCAACAAATAGTAGAATAACAGAGGCAAGAGATAGGATTAGTGAATTAGAAGATAGAATGGTAGAAATAAATGAATCAGAGAGGATAAAAGAAAAACGAATTAAAAGAAATGAGGACAATCTCAGAGACCTCCAGGACAATATTAAACGCTACAACATTCGAATCATAGGGGTTCCAGAAGAAGAAGACAAAAAGAAAGACCATGAGAAAGTACTTGAGGAGATAATAGTTGAAAACTTCCCTAAAATGGGGAAGGAAATAATCACCCAAGTCCAAGAAACCCAGAGAGTCCCAAACAGGATAAACCCAAGGAGAAACACCCCCAGACACATATTAATCAAATTAACAAAGATCAAACACAAAGAGCAAATATTAAAAGCAGCAAGGGAAAAACAACAAATAACACACAAGGGAATTCCCATAAGGATAACAGCTGATCTTTCAATAGAAACTCTTCAAGCCAGGAGGGAATGGCAAGACATACCTAAAATGATGAAAGAAAATAACCTACAGCCCAGATTATTGTACCCAGCAAGGATCTCATTTAAGTATGAAGGAGAAATCAAAAGCTTTTCAGACAAGCAAAAGCTGAGAGAATTCTGCACCACCAAACCAGCTCTCCAACAAATACTAAAGGATATTCTCTAGACAGGAAACACAAAAATGGTGTATAAACTCAACCCAAAACAATAAAGTAAATGGCAACGGGATCATACTTATCAGTAATTACCTTAAAACGTAAATGGGTTGAATGCCCCAACCAAAAGACAAAGACTGGCTGAATGGGTACAAAAAAACAAGACCCCTACATATGTTGTCTACAAGAGACCCACCTCAAAACAGGGGACACATACAGACTGAAAGTGAAGGGCTGGAAAAAGATTTTCCATGCAAATAGGGACCAAAAGAAAGCAGGAGTCACAATACTCGTATCAGATAAGTTAGACTTTAAAACAAAGGCTGTGAAAAGAGACAAAGAAGGTCACTACATAATGATCAAAGGATCAATCCAAGAAGAAGATATAACAATTATAAATATATATGCACCCAACACGGGAGCACCGCAGTATGTAAGACAAATGCTAACAAGTATGAAAGGAGAAATTAACAATAACCCAATAATAGTGGGAGACTTTAATACCCCACTCACACCTATGGATAGATCAACTAAACAGAAAATTAACAAGGAAACACAAACTTTAAACGATACAATAGACCAGTTAGACCTAATTGATAGCTATAGGACATTTCATCCCAAAACAATGAATTTCACCTTTTTCTCAAGCGCACATGGAAAAAAAAAAAAAAACAGCTTACTTGAAAAAAAAAAAGCATTTCAATGAAATAGCAGTAAATAGAAATTATGATTCCTCTTTCTATGAAATGTCAAACATTAGAAAAAATAAAATAAAATAAAATTGTATGTGTGAAAGCAAAAAAAAAAAAAAAAAAAAAAAAAAAGAACACTGGAGTGGGTTGCCATTTCCTTCTCCAATGCAGAAAAGTGAAAAGTGAAAGTGAAGTCACTCAGTCGTGTCTGACCCTTAGCAACCCCATGGACTGCAGCCTACCAGGCTCCTCTGTCCGTGGGATTTTCCAGGCAAGAGTACTGGAGTGGGTTGCCATTGCCTAGCCTCATTAAAAAGTTTATAATAGTAACTTTAACAATATATTTTATTTAACCCAATATCCAAAATATCATAATTTCAACATGTAAATCAAATTAAAATGATTAATAAGATATTTTACAAGCTCTTTTGTCCCTACTAAGTCTTTGAAATCCAGAGTGTATTTTATACTTAGAGCATGTCTCAATTCAGATCCTAAATTTTCATTGGAAATACTTAACCTGTGTCTAGATTTATAAGCATTTACAGTTGAAAAAAATTGAGTCACATACCCAGATCATCCCAAATATACCTAAAAGATTTCAATGATGGAACTGAGAAAAAAAAAAAAAAAAAAAAGAAATAAATGTAATTAATCAAAGCCATTAATTTATATAAATTATATAAAATTACTTTATATAAATTACTAATTTATATAAATATACTTAAATATGCTATTTTCCTATGAATCTTCATAACCTGACAATTAGAATATAAATGGCAACTTAGCAATGTGTATCAAGAGCCTTAAAATTGTTCCTAGTAAGTAATCCCATTTCCAAAAATGTATCCTAATGAAATAATTTATATACACATGTAGAAAATGATCATGCATCATTTTTTGAAAAGAAAATTATCTGAATATCCAACAAGAGAAGAAAGGATAAATGAATTAGGGTAACCAATTATAGTCCTCTTAATTAAATGCTTAGAAGAAATTAATATATATGTTCACCAACAGATATTTACAGAAAGTTAATAAAAACCCTGTTCATGAGAGGTACAAACTGGAATCTACTGAAATGCCTAGTTACAGTGAAATGGATATGTAACTTATAGTAGCTTCATATAATGGAATAGTATTTATTAATGAGAAGTAGCAAACTATTGCCACACAAACAACATGAATTAATTTCAACAAAGTAAATTTGAATTCAAAAGCCAGATATAAAAATATATATACTGTATTATTCCACTTTTTAATTTTTTTAATGGATAATACTAAAATTAAATTATGCTATGACTGTAAAGTGAGATAGTTATTAAAACCTTTAAAGATATTGGAAAATGCTCATAATTTAATAAAAGACAATAACATTTAAAACTATATATAATATATGATCCCCATTCTGCAAAAAAAAAAAAAGAAAAGTTACTGTGAGAAATATCAGTCAGGATCTCAATAGGAAATATATGACACACTCAAATTAGGATAATTAGAGGAGGCTTTGTCTTAAAAGCCTGGGCAGGGTGTGGGGGACCACAAGGGGAAGTGATGCAATAGAGTTGTTACTACCCCAGACCTGATGAGACATGAGCAGGAGAGGCTCCCAGTGCCAGGAGAGAGCTGTTCACAGAGGAGAGGGTCAGTGGCCCTTGGGTGAAGATGCAGCCTGGCTGCAGTGAATTCAAGGGAGGAAGAAAGGGAACATCCAACTCATTCTCCATCCTCCCAGCTTCCCACTGGGGCTCCCCGTTAACCTTGAAGCCAAAGTGCCATGGCTGTGGCCCTTACCGGTCAGCCCACCAGGTAGAGTACAGGCTGCACAGGGGAGGGTGTGGGCGTGGCACACATGCCCTCTGATTGCTGAAGGGAGAGGAGGGGTTACAGAGAAGACCCACTTTGTTCTTTATGTACCTATTATTATACTGTTGCAATAATATACAAGTTTTTTAATTCTAGGGGGAAATGTGTGTCAGAGTGTGTGAAGAGATGTGAGCCTGTGAGGTTATGAATGTAAAGGAATTTATGTGTGTGTGTGAGACACAGTGCAGGTGGGTATGGGTGAGTGTGGATGTGAAGGTATACAGGTAATGTGAGATGGTGTATTTGTCGGTGTATCTGTGGGGTATGCGTGTTAATGAGCGTGTGTATGTATGAGTTGTGGGAGGGAGGTGTGGGGTGTGCATGTTAATGAGCATGTGTATGTATGAGTTGTGGGAGGGAGGTGTGGGGTGTGCATGTTAATGAGCGTGTGTATGTATGAGTTGTGGGAGGGAGGTGTGGATGCATTTGTGAAAGCATGTGTGTGAGAGTGCACAAGTGGATCCAAGGCGGTATGTGTGTAAGGTTGTCTATGGTGGGGAGTTGTATGTGAAAAAGTGTGTTAGTGTGGGAGGCTGTTTGTGTGTGAGAGTGTGTGAATGCATGTGAGAACGTACAGGTGGATGAGAGTCTCTGTTCCTGTAAGGGGCAGACATGTTTGTGACAGGTGTGTGGGAGGGGACGTGTGCATTTATATGAGTGAGTATCCTTGTTGGGGTGTGAGGACAGAGAGAGGGTGTGTGAGACGTGTATGAGTGAGAAGGAGGCGGGTAAGACTCTATGTGTGAAGAGGTTTGTGTGTATTAGCGTGTGTGTGTGCATATGCATGCACATAGGTGTATTTATATATTGATACATCTGTATACATAGAAGTAAAAACGTTTCCTTCAAGAAACATTTCCTTCAAGAAAATAGAAAACTGGAACAAAATATTTTCATAATAGTGATCTCTAGTGGTGGAGTAAGAGGCAAATCTAATTTTCTTGACTCTTCTGTTATTTTGTAGTCAAAAAAAACGATGAACATTTCAGTCTGTTTCCTTCATTCCCAGAGCACATGGGAAATATTGTACTTTTCTGGAAACAGGTAAAAATAATAAAAATTCTTGACTGTTATAAGGTTTCTTGATAGCAATGTGTTTGAAAATTGGACTTCTCTCTTTCTTAACATATAACCATACAGATATCTTAAGTCTCTGGTTAATTTATAGAATGGGATCCTGTCTTTAAATATGAGAAGCATATAAATGTGTAATTTTTCATACAACTTCATTAATTTTCAGCTGTTCCCATAATCGAAACTAGTAGTTATTGGTATTTGCCATCCAAGGCCCTATGGTCTTCCATCAATGGATTGGCGTTACGAATCTAATGAACCATCATGTCACACTGCTTTAGGAGCTAAAGTGCTTTAGGGTTACCAAAGCCTCAAAGTGTAAACACAGATGTTAACAGGGATTATCAATGATAGAGCGGCTTAGGTAATTATTACTGTTTTTTCTTTTAGTTTTTTCCTTTTTAAGGCAGTTGAAAAAAAAAACAGTGATCCTATAGGGCTTATGTAAGAAGGTTTCTGTCAAACTGGTTTAGTAGCAGGTTGTTTTCCTAAGTCTGGGCAAAAGACACCACTATTCCATCATCTCTCTGCTGCTTCACTTCACTAACAATAAAATATGAGGCTTTCCAGATTCTAGGCTGTATCTCACTAAAAATTTGTGGCACTCAATGGCTGGAGTGTTAGTCTATTTTTAATTTATTTCAACCTTGGCTGTTTTTTTAAAGTGATTTTCTATCATCAACATTAGGCCTCTGCAGCCTAATTTATTTTGCATTGTTACCTGTGGGCTCCACAGTATACCTAGAATGTGAATTAGCTACTTGGAGTTCTGAGTTACTAGTTTACTTTTATGTAGATAATAATAAAAATGAATAATAAAGGAATATATTATATCATATATATATATATGATATACAGAATTTATACAGAATTTATTTCCTTTACACTTAACATGCTACCTCAGCTATTAAAATATACACAGGGCAAACTCTATTACAAATGCTATTAAGTTTGGCTTAAGACAATCTTACTTCCAGAACATACACTACTGAACCCTGAGCAAGGACTCAAACCCGCAGATGCCTTTTATGGTCTGATTAGTGCTTCTCTGCTTGTCTCAATATTGCATCTATCAAACAGTTCACTTCAAACAACATTACTGGGAAACTGCTAGTAAAATGTTAATGGAAACCATCTTCAAACCATCTACGACCCTTTTTCTAGGGCTAAAGCAAGAGCAGTGGGGCTTAATTCGGCCACCTCAGACCACTGCTGTGGTTCAGTGAACACTTTATTTTCCCACTTGAATTTGAGCTCTTCTGCAAGATCATTCCTGCCGATCTTGCGGAGATGGCGAGCCAGGAGGCGAAGTTTGTCAGTGGAATTTGGGAGTGATCTTTTCCAAAAACAAAGAAGTTCATGGGTCTGTTCTGTGAGATCATCAGGATTCTTCAGTTTGATGAGCTGAATGGTGCTGCGGCGAAGAGGGAGTGAGGAGGAGAGACACAGGGCATTCTCCTCTGAGAGCTCATCCGCCAGCCAGTAGAGCAAGTTGTCCCACAGGGCTTCTGCCAGGCACACGGGGGACACTCAGAGTTAGAACCCTTTCCTGGGGAGTGTGCTCATCCAACCCTCCACCTGTTCACAGGAAACCTACTCAGTCTCTGGTTTGGCCTCTCGGCAGCAGAAAGATATCGGCCCACCCAGAACAGCTGAGAGCCTTTGGGATCTTCTTCTGAGGGAACCACCTATTGCAGAGGGTTAGAAATGCTTCTCCAATGTTAACTTCCATGAGATCAAGGAGGGCTTGTTAACATGGTGCTCATGTCCCCACCCTGGATAGTCTAAATAAGACTAGGATATGGGCAAAACTTAGCATTTTTAATAAGCACCCAGATGACACTGATGCTGAGGTCCCCAACCACATTTGGATAGTACTATGTTAAAATACATTTTTAGGTTCAAAAAATACTTCTCTTAATTCGTGCTAACCTAATACATAAACTATAGCAGCAGTTAGGCAATCCTCACACCCCAGTCCCCCAACTACAGACACACACACACACACACACACACACACATAAACTCACCAAGATCCACTCTCCAAAGATGAGTTCTATAGAAGATCCATTGCACGTCCTTCCCTTGGTTTCTGGACTATTTAGAACCATAAACATCTCTGAATATGTCCTATATGTTCAGCTTACCCTTTCCCTTACCCTGTGACTCCTGCTACCACTTAAATGTATGATTCTAATTTTCTATTGTTGTTGTTACTTATTTTATTGTGTAGCCCTCACTCTCAGAAAACCCCTTGGACCCCACCATCTCTCTCCTTCCTCATGTAACTTCTAACCTGCATCACAGCCACTTTCTCCCACTCATTCAAAAGTCTGCACCAGTTTCCCTGGTTTGGTGTCAGAAAAGAGCTCTCTGTCTGCCACCTTTTACTTTATTCTATCTACCTCCTCACATAGATTGCACCTGCTTTTACACTATAAATCATACCACTGTTCTGTGAAAGCTACTCAGGAAATGGAGCCAACACATCCGTCCTCTCCACTGTCACTTTACCAACATTCCACTTCCTTCCTGCAATATATTCATTTTAATGCCCATGCCACATGGATAAGCCTTCTTCTCCCTGACTGCATCATCTGTCTCTTGCCGTTGGCAGGCCCCGTCATCAGCAATCCTGTTGATAACTATTTGCACCTCTGACCTCCTCATTTCTAAATCTTGTCAACATCACTGACCTGTGTGATGACTCCATATTAGAAACTGACTTTCATGGCCAATCCTTACATTTCATCACCAGCCAGAATTATTCTGTCTCCTTGGCTTCACCTGCTCTGTATTATTGTTAACCACTGCCCCCTAAACCTACACAGCTTTTATTCCTTTGCTCCTACTTAATATGCTTCTTGCCCCATTGCTAATACAGCAAGTCCTTTGATGCTCACACCATTCCGTCTGCCTCTGAACACATACTACCATAACAATCAGCTCTATATGTCAATAATGGGTTTGCATCCTCCTTAAAATCTGCTGTCCTCTTTAGCTTTCAATGTTCTCAATTTGTCAGCCATCAATTCTGTCTTACTTACATGGCAGTCAACTACTGGGATATCCCAGGTTATAAAAGAAACAGAATGTGATCCTCAAGTTCTATGTTTTGCACACATTTTAAGTCTTTAGCAGCTTACAAATTCATTAAAAAGTCTGTTTCCCATTTAAAATTTTCCGCAGCAGTGTCAATCAAGTCTCAATCTCACTCTTACTGTGTTTCACTTAGCCAGTGGCTCTTCCTCCTAACTTTCCACAAAGCCATTTGACCTGAGTTCTCATAATCTCACTTTCATTTCAAAATCACTTTCTTATAGAATCTCACTCCACCATGCTTGATGGGTGCCATCCCCACAGTGTTTTTCATCAAATAATTTCCCTTCACACCATTCCCTTAACCACTCTTCCATCAGATTCTTTCCAGGCTTCCCACAAGTACTCTCAGGCTTTCCTTTCCCTTGTTTCTCCTACTGTTTCTAGCTCCCAGGCTTGCTCTCTCCCTCCTTTTCCATAAAACCTTTTCGTGCCTAACGTAAATTTGATGCCTTAAATCCATCAATATTAATGCTTTCCTAGGCCCTTGCTTTGGGGTTATATAACCTCTTTTAAAAAAATTAATTTTATTTAAGTATAGTTGATTTACAATGATGTGTTAATTTCTACTGTGCAGCAAAGTGACTCAGATATATATACATTATTTTTCATATTCTTTTCCATATAGTTTATCACAGGATATTGATATCCTCTTTTAAAACTCTGTTTAAGCTTTTCTTTCCAATCTTTCTAGAGCCCTCCTAGATAATACTTATAGCAACTGATTCTTAGTCTGCATCTTCTCCAGCTTCCACATAGCATTTTACTCCTTCCCTTGGGTTCCATGGCCTGCCCTGGTGTTCCTCTTTTCTCTCTCTTCCCTCTGTGCTGACTTTCCTCCTCCTAATTGTGCTGAATTACTGCTTCCTAGCTCAGGCCCCTTCTATTTCTGCCCCTCCCCTCGAAATTCACCAACTGCCGTAACCATCTCCTCTATGTGAATTATCCCAGATCTAGCGTATCTTCATCTTTAACTCTGTTTTCCTAAATCCTGGTACAGGCACACCTTGTTTTCTTGTGCTTTGCTTTATTGCCCTTCATGGATACTGCACTGTTTGTTGTCGTTGTTTGAAAATTGAAGATTTGTGGCAACTCTGGGTCAAGCAAATCTATGAGTGCCATTTTTCCAACATCTTTGCTCACTTTGTGTCTCTGTGTCACATTTTGGTCATTCTCACAGTATTTCAAATGTTTTCATTATTTTATTTGGTATGGTGATCTGTGATCCATGATCATTGATGTTACTATTGTAAAAAGATTATGACTCGCTGAAGGTTCAGAAAATGGTCAGCATGTTTTTTTAGCAGTGAAGTATTTTTAATGTATGTACATTAGTTTCTAGACGTAACTCTGTTGCACAATTAGACTACAATATAATGTAAATGTAACTTTTATATGTACTGCTGCTGCTGCTGCTAAGTCACTTCAGTCATGTCCAACTCTGTGTGACCCCATAGAAGGCAGCCCGCCAGGCTCCCCCCTCCCTGGGATTCTCCAGGCAAGAACACTGGAGTGGGTTGCCATTTCCTTCTCCAATGCATGAAAGTGAAAAGTGAAAGTCAAGTTGCTCAGTCGCGTCCGACACTTAGCGACCCCATGGACTGCGGCCCACCAGGCTCCTCCGTTCATGGGCTTTCCCAGGCAAGAGTGCTGGAGTGGGGTGCCATTGCCCTCTCTGTTATATGTACTAGGACACCCAAAAATTCATGTGACTTTATCATGATATTTGCTTTATTGTGATGGTTTGAAACCAAACCCACATTCATCTGCAATATTCATCTCCTGGTTATCTTTACCAGTTTATAGTACAGCCAATTTAAATTCCACATTACTAAAATTGAAATAAACTTTAGTTTTTCCCTCCCTCTGCCTGATCCTTTACTCTATTCACTATCTTAGTAAATGGGACCACTCCAAGGAAATGGCAACCCACTACAGTATTCTTGCCTGGAAAATCCCATGGACGAAAGAGCCTGGTAGGCTAGAGTCCACGGGGTCGCAAAGAGTCGGACACGACTGAGTGACTTCACTTCACTTTACAGCTTAGTATTACTAATACACATAAGATTATCCCAGTTTCTCAAAGCTTATTATATCTTATCACTTATACTCAAGTTCTATTGGCTGTAACTGTAATCATACCTCAGATGTTTCTCCCACTTCATAGTCTTATGGATTCAATCATGTCCTACCTCTTTTTTCTGGAAAATTTTAAGAACCAGGGTTATAACTCATACCCCTGCTATCAGTGTAGTCTCCTACACAACTAACAAATAGAAGTTTTCAAAGTCTAATCTGATCTTGTTCATTCCTTGTTAATACATCTCTTGTGGCCTCCTTCATTGTCTAAACTTCTCAACTTAGCATTTAAGGCTGTTTATAACTGTATCCTGCTCTAACCTCATCTACCATCATCCTGCAGCAGCTCAGATGGCATTGGCCATGCAAGACCACATTGTATAGCAGTTTAGGACTCCCTGGTACACTTAAGAAAGATCCCTATACCCTTGTCCTCTCTGGTGGTTGTTACCAGAGGGAGTGGGAGAGCTTTTATTTGAACACCAAGTTCTTCAAAGTTAACATTATCACCCTGCTTGGTTTTCATCTACTACTATTGTTGTTTCAGTAGGGATTTTTTGTTTGGTTTTGGGGGTTTGGGCTTTCGTGTTTTCTTTTTGCTCTATATCCTGATCTCACTGAAAAATATAAATTTTATTGCCTCTGAAAGAGTGTATAATGCTAAGGTTTATGCCCATCCTACCTACTTATAATTTAATTCAGCAGCTTGTAAAGTTTTTATACACTTCCACAAAGAAAACCCCTAAACGAAATGTTATGCCATCAGTTGGGAGACTGACACAATAGTCAAGACATATTCACTGATATCTTTTGAAGACCTATAAATTGTCACAATAGTAATTGTTAGCATCACAAAATGAGTTGTTTCGGAGACTAAAATAGAATAAAAGTGTCAAATTCTGAAATATGTGTCATTGTTATGTAGCTGAATTAGACATAACCGCAGTCAAATTTTATATTTCTCTTGTGGTTTCATACCTCTATATATACCTCTATTTAAGATCTATTTTAAGATTCAAAACCTAATAGTCAACATTTAAGAACAAACCATAGTAGTTTGTTGACCAAATAAAGCAATTACTAGTTCCCTTAGTTAAACAGTACTTAGAAGAATTCATATTTCTTATAGACTTTACTAAAAGTGTAACTACATCTCCATGTAAGAATTTTGTTCCTATGTGCATGACTTATAAAGGAAAACTTATTTATTCGGCTGATAAGAAATGATTATTTAGCAAATTATTGTTAATAGCAAAGTTCTCTGTTTGTCCTAAGATTCACATAAAATATAAAATATAAGAAGAAAAGAGCACCATCATAATGAGGACACAGCAAATATTTCTTACCGAGTGGATCTGTAGAAATTCTTTTGGTACTCTGTGGACGGTTGATTAATTTTTCATGCTTTGGGGAGAAAGGGACACAGAATAAGCAGAAGAAATCATTAATTTGTGAACAAGCTACACATTAAAGTCCTTCTGAACTTCACCCCTGTTTGGGAAAAGTCCTGAATTGCATGCCTTGCAAAATCACATTGTGTATTTTTGTCTGCATGCTCAGCAGTTGCTTTCCCAAGATAAGGCAACATATATTAACACAAATCTTTCAGAAAATTTAAATTAGGAATACGCATATAAATATTATTATAGCAGTTTAATTAACTCTGAATAAACACTTTCTAAACTAAAATTTAAAACTGTTAATACAGCTAACAAAGAGCAAGCTACCTCTATGATACAAACATAATATTTAGTAAAAGCCCCTGCGGACCAGGCACCTTGCTCAACACTCAGCATCAGGCCTGGTACCTGGTGGGTATTCAAACATTAGTTTTTGTGAATAAATGAGTGAATCAATGTGCAGACATAATGCTAAAAACAACCAAGTCTTTAAGCCAATATTATTCTGAATCAATATTTTGTCAAGAAGAAATCAAATATATAATCATTACCTTTCTACACTGTCCACAGAATGGTTTGTTTTCAGTTAATATAGAATCAGGAAAAATAGCACAAGAGAGTAAGTTAAAATATATGTTTGAAAACCTGTTCAGTGCTCTGGACAGTTTATTTCCATCCTCAGCCTCAGCTCTGAAACATGATTTAATAAAATGCACACATACACACACACACACACCTCAGAAAACTGTACACAGATATTCATAGCAACTTTATTTGTAATAGCTAAGGTGAATGGCTAAAAAAACTATTGAACGTCCACAAGGTGGGATACAATTAAACAATAAAGAGGATAAGTCATTGATAAATGCAACACCTTGCATGAACTTCAGAGTTGTGCTGAGTGAAAAAAATTCAGTCTCGAAAGGTCATATACTCTGATTCCATTTATACCACATTGTTGAACTTACAGAATTACAAAGATATAGAATAGATGGGTGATTTCCAGGGGTTAGGATGGTGGTAGAAGATTATAAAAAGATATCACAAGGTAGGTCTTTGTAATGCTAGAACAGTTGTATATCTTGAATGCAGTGGTTACACAAATCTACACATCTGATAAAACAGTAACAGTACTATATACACGTGTTTAATTGATGTCAACTTCCTGGCTTTGATATTTTGCTATAGTTATGTAAGGTGTAACCACTGAGGAAAACTGGGTGAGAATATCTAGCACCTCTCTGTACTATATTTAGCAACTTCCTGTAAATCTATAATTATTTCAAAATAAAACTGATTTTTTAAAAAGTCTTCTCATAGCAATGATACAAGAATGATGTAGAACTCTATATTAATGTATTGTAAACTGCTTCATTAAAAGCACTAATTTATTAAATCAGAATATAATATTTTGTAGGTATTCTTGTCATGTATACTACATAGACATGTATATAAAATATCCATTAAGGCATGCAAGCAAGATGGTGGCATAGAAAGCTCCTGATCTAAAAATAGATTAAAGATCTGAATGTAAGATCTGAAATCATAAAAATCCTAGACAAAAACATAGGCAGTAACATTGTGGATCTCACTTCAAAGGCAAGGGAAAAGTAAAAATAAGCAAATTGGACTACATAAATTAAAAAAAAAACAACTTCTGAAGAGTTAAGGCAAACTGTTATCAAAATGAAATAGCAACCTACTGAATGGGAGAAGATATTATTTATCTATGGGGTTAATATCTAAAATACATTTTAAAAACTCACATAACTCAATAACAAATAATTTTAAAATGGACAGGGAATCTGAACAGACACTTTGCCAAGAAGACATAGAGATGGCTAACAGGCATGGAAAGATGTTCAACACTACTAATTATTAGGGAAATGTCAATCAAAATTACAATGAGATATTACTTGCAGAATGGCTATTATTGAAAAGAGAAAAAATAACAAATGTTAGAGAGGACAGGAGAAAAGAAAACACTCATTGTTGTGGGACTGTAAATTGGTGCAGCCACTATGGAAAACAGTATGGATGTTCTTCAAAAATTAAGAATAGAACTAACCATATTTCCACTTCTTGGTATTTATATGAATAATATAAAAACACTAAGTTGAAAAGATAGATGCACCCTTCAGTTCAGTTCAGTTCAGTTCAGTCACTCAGTCGTGTCCGACTCTTTGTGACCCCATGAATCGCAGCACGCCAGGCCTCCCTGTCCATCACAAACTCCCGGAGTTCACTTAAATTCACGTCCATTGAGTCAGTGATGCCATCCAGCCATCTCATCTTCCGTCGTCCCCTTCTCCTTCTGCCTCCATTCCCTCCCAGCATCAGAGTCTTTTCCAATGAGTCAACTCTTATGTTTATTGCAATATATTACAGTTGTCAGATATGGAAAAAACCTGTGTCCATCGATAGGTGAATGGATAAAGAAGATACATTATATATACATATATAGATATATGTATATATATATACCCGAGGCTTCCCAGGTGGCTCTAGTAGTAAATAACTTGCCTGCCAGTGCAGGAGAGATAAGAGACAACAGTTTCGATCTCTGGGTCAGGAATATCCCCTGGAGGAGGGCACGACAACCCACTCCAGTGTTCTTGCCTGGAGAATCCCCATGGACAGAAGAGGCTGGTGGGCTATAGTCCATGGGGTCGCAAAAAGTTGGACATGACTGAGTGACTTAGCATGCACAAATATATACAGTGAAATACTGTGCTGTGTGCTTAGACACTTAGTTGTGTCTAACTCTTTGAGACCCCTTGGACTGTAGCCCACCAGGCTCCTCTGTCTGTGGGGATTCTCTAGGCAAGAATACTGGAGTGGATTCCCATGCCCTCCTCCAGGGGATCTTCCCAACCCAAGGATCGAACCCAGGTCTCCCACATTGCATGCAGATTCTTTACCATCCAAGCCACCAGGGAAATCCAAGAACAGAGTGAAATACTACTCAGCCATAAAAAAGAATGAAATTCTCCCACTTGTGACAACTTGGATGAATTTCAAAGGTATTATGCTAAGTGAAATAAATCAGATGGAGAAAGACAAATACCATATGATTTCATTTATATGTCCAATCTCAAAAGAAAAACCCAAAGGAATAAATAAAATAAACCCAAAGCAAACTCAGATCCAGGTATCAGAATTGTGGTTTCTAGAGGAGAAGGGGGCTGGAGGGGTTAGTGAAATGGGTGATGGAGGTGAACTGTACAAAGACGAATGGTAACTAGACTTGTAGTGGTGATCACTGTGTAATGTATACACATATTGAATTCTAATGCTGTACACCTGAAATTTAAAAAAAAAAACTTACAATAAGAAGTTTTAATGGGAGGAGATTAAGAATCAACATAAGAAAAATATAAATCCAAGAGTACTGATACTGTAGTATTTCAAAAGAAGTGCACAGATTTTTGAGGCATTAACTTTGCACTTAATCGTCTCCAAAAAAATTGAGAAATGCCAGTTTAAATCATGCAGCAGATTCTGTCGTTCCCACCAATGGACATATGGCCTGGACTGAGTCTAGGACAAGAGGTACACATTGGATTTTTTCTTTATTGTGTGTAAACAATTTACCACCCACCCCTCCAGTCATTCTTTCTTCACAGATGGCTCGAAGCAACTTGATGCACTGAAAGTGATTCTGGTGGTCAAGTATGTGTATTTTTTGAAATATGTGAAAATTCAAGCCATGTTCTTTATCTGGAACCCAACTGCAGAAGCAGTGAATTGTGGATGCATGGGAAATCTTGGGTCTTTTATACTTCCAGGCAGTATGCTGGTCTCCCATATATTCTCATCATTCAGGGATTTTCAAACACCCTTCTTATTCCTTCCCTCCCCTTCTTTCTTTCTTTTTTCTTTTCATTCCATTTTTTTTTTTTCTGTGCACTATTTTTGCCTTGCATACCACCTTTAAAATGTCACTGGTGCTCAGGGTCAGCTCCAAGCCAAGCAGGGAAGCCAGTGCTTGTCCTACAGTGTCCGCTCCCACAGATTCTGTGTCTACACAGGGTTATCTGGATGCCTTCATTGGCAGGATTGACTCTGATTTTTCCCTACTTATCTCTCTTCTCTTCTTCACATCAACAAATGCTATTCTGTTGCATCCCCTAAGGGTCAACTATTTGCTAGAGAAAGTTTGTTATTCCTCTCAGGTAACTTGCTCTTACATTAATACTGTAGACTTTATTTTGCCAAATAAACTTTCTAAAATGCCACTTTCAATATGTTACTTCTCAGTAAGGCTGTCTAGCAAATCTAAACCTGACTCTCAAGTTTTCAGTTTTACACACATACCTTGTAGAAGGGTGCAGTAGGGTTTATGCGGCAGTTTTTTCTTCACTATATGCCATCAGTATACAAGTATAAATAATTCAAATATATACAACTATGTCTTGTTACAACACAGCTCTCATTGACTTGGAAGTGTTTTTAAAAGATTGGAACTAAAAACAGTCACTTACACCTGGAAGGGGTATTGTGTCTTGAGTCTTACAGGCCCCTGCTTTTAAGTCTATTGTTTCCATGTTCCTTAAGTACAACCCCATTACTGAATTTTTAAAACGTAGGAAACATTTTTAATTGAGCTTATACCAACTTGGTCTTTTGTGTGCAACAACAAAAATATTAACTTGAGCACATCCTTTATTTTATCCAACATTATTTTTAGTGATGCACCTAAAAGTTTCCCTTCATTGTATCTTTTCACCACTCCAGAAACCAGCCATGATCAGTCTGGGCTCTGCGTATTAGACTATCATCTCTTTGAGGGCCAATAAAGTACCTTGTTCCTATATTAATTCTTTACCATGCTTTATATGGTATTGACACGTACACATAGGGTAGTAAGAACTATTTAACTTATGTGATACTTTCTCTTGACTTGAATGATCTCTTCCTTCATATCCTACCATGTTTTCAAGACCACTGATCATTTCCACCTCTTTTATCAACTACTCTGGTTCCTGGTTTCTTATTTGAGAATTTATGTACCATCAGTCAATTTATCTCTTAATGTCTTGTGCTGTCATCAATGCCACTCATACCATTACTTGTATATGTTTGTTTTCCCTCCCCAGTTAGACTTTTGGTAATTTTTGTATCCTTTTATTGTCAATAAAATAATTACTTTTATTACCATAATAATATTTCCCCTCATGGTAAAGTTTTGACTTCAAATAATTGTCAGGTTGGCTACTCAAATGAACTTATTGTTGGGTGATTTATGGAACATTGAAGATACCTGTTTCCTGTCCAGGTTAGGGCCCATTGCAGATAGTCTTCACTTTCCTTCCCTAGCCTCTCAAGGGCCTTTGCAAATACCTCTTTTATTTTATGTCCAGAATCCCCTGAAATGCATCCAGGTATAATATCAACTTGAACAGAATGCCAAGAGCTCATCTCCTATTGAGATCTTGACAAGGACTCTTCCATCCTTTGACATGGAAACCACCATGTCAAAAAAGCTGAGTTAGGCTATCAAAACAAAATGACCAGACTGATTACATCAGATAGTGTGCCACACAAAATTTAAATTTTCAACAAAATACATATCTCCTTCTTAGGTCTTACACAGAAATTGAAGTCCCAAAACACAGACAATACCATCCTCTACCCCTTTTCTGATTCATCAGTCTTAGCCAAGTCAACCATATTCACACTCCCTGTAAGAGTCTGGTCCCCTGCACAGCTTCTTTAGCAGTTGCTGCGTGAAATCATGTTTCAGAAATAGCACCGCTCCTTTGGCAGACACCTCCAGAACTACAGAACTCCAGCTCTGAGTCCCATGAGCCACACAGCACAGCACATACTCAATATTCCTGGGAGCTAGCTGGTCACACAAGAAAGAGCAAAGCACCTCGAGATTTAGAAATAACTGAAAGCCCAGAAACAAATGTAGCTACTGCGAGATTCCTTACAGAAGGCTTGCAGCTTCTCTTACTCCTGCAAGAGCCTTTATCACCAATTCTCATATGTGAGGGCATTTTCCAAACAAAAGTTACTTCCTCAAACAAAATTATTTAACAGTTAGTTACAACTCATATTGAGGTCATTAACCACAGACCATAGCAGGACATTAGTGTAAGTGAGGACAGTGTGTAGACAGAAAATAAGGAAACAAAAGATTCTATGATTTCAGCTTCTTCAGGGTCTCAGCCAATCTCCACTGCTTGACCAGAATCCGTTAGACATAAATGGCTGACCTTCCTTCACAACAATTGCTTTTCTTTACCTGCCTGACTAGGTCAGCCAACATCTGTCTCTGTCATCTTTGCAATCTCCTTTGCCTTCTCCTCCTTCTTGCACCTTTTGGTCACTCTGCCCTTGACTCCATTGATTTTGAAAATAATTCAGAGTGCTTTTCCCAAGGCTTTCCACCTGTGTTTTATTGGAAGAATTTATTGCCCATTTCCTACAGCCTGATCCTATTATGTCATATGCTTTTCTGTGCACGCCAGTGCGAGGCACAATAGCCTCCTGCACCTCACTGATGACTGGAAACAGAAACTGCTCGAAATGTTCCTCAGGCTGCAGCACTTCCACTTTCTCTGGTTCCTCTAGTTCCATGATGCCCAAGAGCTGTCTTTCTTTGCTTCTTCAGAACCACAGAATGGATATGAGCACAGAAGCCGTGAAACATGGAGACCCAGAGGCCAACTGGAGCTCTCAGTGTCATGATCTCTTTCCCTACAGGACAGTGCCTCTGTTGAAATAAATCTGTAGGCCCAAGAAGAATCCACACTCCTTCCCAGGATGCCACATCAGCAAAGCAAAACGTAGAAAACATTCATGTCCTCATAAATGTTCTGCTTGACCAGACATGCAGTGTATCCAGTCGGCCAGTCCATAAAGGCCAAGCCCAGTCCAGCCTTCTCACGCCCATCAAGGGTGACTTTGTGGCCCCAGCGAATCGGATATTTTCTATTTGTCTCATCCTTGCTCTTTTTCTTATCTTATAAAGGTTTCTTACCTTTTGCCCCATTTTGTAGTTCTTTGAAAGGAGACTATCCACTTCATGAAGTCTTAAACAAAGTTTACTTGTATGACTTAAGCTGTCTTCTTTAACCATTGTTAAATTTCTTTACAGTTGTATATTGGTAGGTCCTATTGTATCATTTTCTGTGTTTTCTTTTATATCAGTGCTTCTATTTACCACAGGGTGACTACACCATACCCTCAAGCCTCAATTCTTCATAGCTTTGGGGATTCTCAGTGGACAATTATGAAGATTGTTATCACCACAAATTTAAAGTCTGTTGTTTCAGATGGGGACTGGGACTGCTCAGCAATATTTTTATATGTCTCTGAAGACCTCTTCCACCATTGCTTACAGAAATTATTGCACACATTTACCACTCTTTGCAAGACTTCTACCTCACCCTTGCCCAGCACTCTCATCAAGGGGCTTTGTCTTCTACTCACTGAGAAAATAAGGCTGTGTTCTCAAACCATAGCATTCATGAAAATGAATCTTAAGAAAAAGGCAAAAATTAAGTTCATACTTTGAATTGGTCTCAGATAAGGCCAAATTTGTAACACAGATGGTTCTTATTCCGAAGTATGGTGGCTCCAGTTAGAAAAGCACCATTGAGTTGGACTTAACATCAGTTATCACCTAGCATTCCAAATGTATCCCAGCAGTGCATGGAAGAATGAAACACATATCTTTATCCAAGAAATGATGGAGATTTCTAATATCATGTCAGGGCCAAAGTGAGATTCTGATTGCTTCTTACACAACCAATGCTATAGAGGTACAGTAATAAATTAATTTCTCACTCAAAAGTTGCTTCATAGGAGTTGCACAGATGACTTAACTCTGGTGCGTACATAGAAACTCCAACTCTGGCAAAGTCCCATCCAGGTATTTCTGGCAGTCTTATGGGCTTTCCTTTCTTGGTATCCACACGTTCCCCCAGGTTCAGCACAGTGGTCAGCCAGGCGACACAACCATCAAAGCCCTTTTTGTGGGCACAGCAGTTCCCCTTCCTGTGCATATCCCAAGTAGTGCCATGAGTGTTCTACCCACGCCACGCTTTTGCTCCCAAGGTTTCACGTAAGCACAGTTATTCCATATCAGTGGTTACCATGGGTTTGTTCTGTTGCAACCCCACTACCATTCTGCTGGATCCTTCAGCAGTGATACCATTCTAACCTGCTCCACATGAAGCCCATCATCTCTCCTACTTTTCTCCTGAGCAAAGCAGTTCTCCATCAGTGACCACTCTGAGCTCTCCTGGTGTGTAAATTGTGTGGTAAAATGTGATAGAATGAAGTAAGCGTCTCCCTACCCCTTGGGTTACGTGACATTACAGTAATATGAACTTTGCCCTGTTGTGTCACAGGACTCAATTAAATATGTCTTCTGTTTTTAAATTAAAATCATTCCCCTTAGGACAAGGGGCTGAACTGAGAATCAGATTTCATTAATAATTATAGTACTCTGTTCTCAACATCTGATGGCCTGTATGCTTTAAATATATTTTAATATGTGACACATTTAACATAGAATATTTGGTATATATTTAGATGTCTTTAATAAAAAATTATTTATATTCTAATATATATAAATATGTGTGTAGGGAGGGCAAACATACTCTGAGTCCCCTGCAAATAGAACTCTGTCAAGTCATATCTCATATTCAGTTATTTCAGACTCAGCAGTGAATACAGTTTAATTTCTTACTCCAGGAATCACTTCAGCTTCTATGCAAATACTCTTATGAGTTGGATGAATCTCAGCACTTATTTATCAGGCTTGTCTGAAACTGTCAAAACTGAGCCTGCTTCAGAGTTATTTACAAAGTGTGTTCTTCTGGGTTATCTCGTCTATCTTTCCCCAAAATGCTGTGAGGAAGATGAGGAGTTCTTACTCTTTTCCTCTTGGATGAAAGAGACTATCAAGGCTTAAAAGTAGTGAGGCCTTGTGGCTGAGACTTCAGAGTGAGGGAACTGTGGGCTCAATACCACTCTGATGAACTCCAAAATATATGCTTTCCTTAATACAAGGCTGCTTGAGCCTGAGGGCTCTTGGGTAAGACTGAGTCTAAACTTCATTCTATCAGTTGTTGACCCCTGAGTCAATTCATGACTTGGTTCCCTAAACTTTAAAATTTCTGTCATCATCTTGTCTCCTTCCTAGATGTGTAGTGAACTTTATATGAAATACAATGTGTAACATACTTTAGATGAAATAAAATGGAATAGATTCATTGAATTCCTTGTACAGAGTGTGTGCTCAGTAAGTCACTTAATTTTGTCACACAATTCTTGATAGAACTAGAGTCTCATTTTGTATCAGAAATGTTTTGATACCTCTCAGATTACAATACAATAAATGACTGTCCAAAGATCCATTTGAAGAGAAAGGCAAATATCCTATATTAACACGTGTATGTGAAATCTAGAAAATGGTATGGATGATCTTATTTGCAAAGCAGAAACAGAGACACTGATGTAGTGACCAAACAAATGGATACCAAAAGGAAGGGCAGTGGGATGAACTGGGGGACTGGGATTGACATATATACACTACTGA
Organism: Bos mutus; assembly: GCF_027580195.1. NCBI lineage: Eukaryota > Metazoa > Chordata > Mammalia > Artiodactyla > Bovidae > Bos > Bos mutus. The sequence goes on along the minus strand of NC_091622.1, from coordinate 55,723,287 downwards.
TACTATGTATGAAATAAATAATGAGAACCTACATATAGCACAGGGAGCTCCATACTCAGTGCTCTGTGGTGACCTAGATGTGAAGGAAATCTAAAAAAGAGAGGATATATGTATACATACAGTTGATTTATTTTGCTATACAGTAGAAATTAATGCAATATTATAAAGCAACTCTACTCCAATAAAAATTAATTTTAAAAGATCCATTTGTAAATAAGGTAAATCCTATAACTTTATATATAGTGAGACACAAGTTAAGTGTTTCATGACATAATGGTATTGGAGACAACCCCTTTCCCTGCGGTCTCATAGCCCACCTGGGTTCAGCAGCTGCAGACTATCGAGTTTCTGATAGAAAGAAGCTCAGAGTTTCAATCTTGGTCAGGACTCGCCCTTACTATAGGCTTTCAGGAATCTTAGGATGGTGCCATAGTTAAGTAAGGTAACCTCATGGTAGGAGTGCGTTAAGTGAAGTGTTTAGTCACTCAGTTGTGTCCGACTCTTTGTGACCCCATGGACTGCAGCCTGCCAGGCTCCTCTGTCCATGGAATTCTCCAGGCAAGAATACTAGAGTGGGTAACCATTTCCTTTTCCAGGGGATCTAGGAACATACACCAAAAAGACTAGAGTGAAAAATAAAGCAGTGGAAACAGCCATTATAGGTTGGGTTCAGCACTGATTTGTTTAGTAACATCATATCATCACTGTGCCTTCCATTCCAGCTTAAAATAACAAATATGGGTAAAATTAGGGAATTCAACAAAGTTGTTGGGTGAAATTTCTGCAGGTTCACCATGATAACCCATAAAACCAAACTGAAAGTAAAAAAGAAGTCAGGAAAATTATAAATCCTTACTATAATAAAACATATTTTGAAGTGAAAAATGGAAAGAGTGACATGAAATGACATCTTTTGTGCCTAAAGTAATATCCTATTTTTTTTTTTTTTAATTTTACTTTGTATTTGATTGACAATGCTGTGTTAGTTTCAGGTGTATGGTACACTGACCCAGTTATTTGCATGCTAAGTTGCTTCAGTCGTGTCCAACTCTTTGCAACCCTATGGACTGTAGCCTGCCAGGCTCCTCTGTCTATGGGACTCTCCAGGCAAGAATACTGGAGTAGGTTTCCATGCCTTCCTCCAGGGGATCTTCCAAACCCAAGGACTGAACCCATGTCTCTTATGTCTCCTGCATTGGCAGGCAGGTTCTTTACCAGTAGCGCCACCTGGGAAGCCCCCAATTATAACATGCGTGGTCACTAACTTCAAGGATACCTACAATAATTCAATTCAGTTCAGTTGCTCAGTTATTTCTAACTCTTTCTGACCCCATGGACTGCAGCATGCCAGGCTTCCCTGTCTATCACCAACTCCTGGAGCTTGCTCAAACTCATGTCCATCAAGTCAGTGATGCCACCCAACCAATTTCTCTGTGTCCCCTTCTCCTCCTGCCTTCAATCATTCCCAGCATCAGGGTCTTTTCCAATGAGTCAGTTCCTTGCATCAGGTGGCCAAAGTATTGGAGCTTCAGCTTCAGCATCAGTCCTTCTGATGACTATTCAGGACTGATTTCCTTTAGGATGGACTGGTTTGTCTCCTAGAAGTCCAAGGGACTCTCAAGAGTCTTCTCCAACATCACAGTTCAAAAGAATCAATTCTTCAGTGCTCAGCTTTCTTTATAGTTGAACTCTCACATCCATACATGACTACTGGAAAAACCATAGCTTTGACTAGATGGACCTTTGTCAGCAAAGTAATGTCTCTGGTTTTCAATATGCTGTCAAGGTTGGTCATAACTTTTCTTCCAAGGAGCAAGCATCTTTTAATTTCATGGCTGCAATCACCATCTGCAGTGATTTTGGAGCCCCCCAAAATAAAGTCTCTCACTGTTTCCCCACATCTATTTGTATGAAGTGATGGGACTGGATGCCATGATCTTAGTTTTTTGAATGTTGAGTTTTAAGCTAGCTTTTTCACTCTCCTCTTTCACTTTCATCAAGAGGCTCTTTAGTTCTTTGCTTTCTGCCTTAAGGGTAGTTGTCATCTGCTTATCTGAGGTTATTGATATTTCTCCTGGAAATCTTAATACATCTTCTGCTTTATCCAGTCTGACATTTTGAATGATGTACTCTGCATATACATTAAATAAGCATGGTGACAATATACAGCCTTGATGTATGCCATTCCCAATTTCGAACCAGTCTGTTGTTCCACATCCAGTTTAAACTGTTGCTTCTTGACCTGCATACAGATTTCTCAGGAGGCAGGAAAGGTGGTCTGGTATTCCCATCTCTTTCAGAATTTTATAGTTGGTTGTGATCTACACAGTCAAAGACTTTGGTGTAGTCAATAAAGCAGAAGTAGATGTTTTCTGGAATCCTCTTGTTTTATTGATGATCCAACAGATGGTGGCAATTTGATCTCTGGTTCCTCTGCCTTATCTAAATACAGCTTGAACATCTGGAAGTTCATAGTTCATGTACTGTTGAATGCTGGCTTGGAGAATTTTGAGCATTACTTTGCTAGCATGTGAGATGAGTGCAATTGTACAGTAGTTTCAACGTTCTTTGGCATTGCCTTTCTTTGGGATTGGAGTGGAAACTGACCTTTTCCAGTCCTGTGGCCACTGCTGAGTTTTCCAAATTTTCTGGCATACTGAGTGCGGCACTTTCACAGCATCATCTTTTAGGATTTCAAAAATAGCTCAACTGGAATTCCATCACCTTCACTAGGTTTGTTCATACTGATGCTTCCTAAGGCCCACTTGACTTCACATTCCAGGATGTCTGGCTCTAGGTGAGTGATCACACCATCATGGTTATCTGGGTCATGAAGATCTTACTATTGCTATTTGGTGGCTATAGAAATAACAAGTTATAGACTTTTCTTCTTTAATTTCTACATGCCTACTATTTCTTGGGGGCTTCCCTGGTGGCTCAGACAGTAAAGAGTCTGCCTGCAATGCAGGAGAGCTGTGGTCGGGAAGCCCCATGGAGAAGGAAATCGCAACCCACTCCAGTATTCTTACCTGGAAAATTCCATGGACAGAGGAGTCTGGTTGGCTACAGTCCACGGGGTTTGCAAAGAGTCAGACATGACTGAGCAAGTAACACACACACACTAGTTCTTGGAATCTCTACTGAAGAACCAATTTTTGTGTAAAGTAACATGCTAAAAAGTTTCTGATACTTTAAGTACCATCTAACATGGATGCCACAGAGAATTATAGCTAAAGGGCAGCATTACACATCCAACAAAAAAAATGTGATGCTGATATTAGCATTTTTATCATTTGCCTTAAGGCAGTTATTCATGGAGACATTTTCACAGGTAATTATGATAATATCTTGTGGCAACAACTCCTCCATCCAGCCTTAACCGTCATACTTCTCCTATCCCCAAACACTTCTTGTAGACTTTTCTGATAAATAGGTCATTTATTTTGTAGTCAGAAGATATAAAAGTGGAAGTGGAATGAATAATAAATCAAGGGAATATATGTAATTAGTATATTTTTGTGTATTTTTGGCATGGATTTTGCCAAAAGCCTTTAAGATACCATAGCTACATACAAGTTTTAACTGCTTACTTTATTCTTTATTTATTTCATATAGCGGCCTCTTCAACTAAGTAATAGCGGCCATTTGCTTAACTTGAGTTCATTTATCACATCATAGTAATAAACTGTAGAGTCTCAAACTTCATAATGTATGACTCCTATAAAACTCTTAGAGATTTTATATTATAAATACATTAGATAGAATCTTGATCAAAGAAGTAATCTGATATAAAATATTAATGTTAGCATAAAATCTCTGTGCTTCAGTTATGGGTCCAACATAATACAAATCAAATAAGAGCTTATAGTAGCACTGAGTGAGGACCTACTGGCATGAAGAACTAGGCTAGATTTTCAGTTTCCAGTTAGGCATGTGAGAGGCCAGAAGTTGCCATTCTGTCCTAAACAGTGAAAAGCAGAACAAGCTGAATAATCAACAACTGTCTTTAAATTTGTCAGAGAAATAAGGTCACAGGGGCAAACCTCTTAGTCAGATTTGAAGAGACTGACAAGGAGCTACTGAGAATCACAACTAACCAGAGCAGAAACCCACAGCACAAACAACCGCAGGAACTAGGCCCAGGGTAAGGAAACCTGAATTGTAATCAACAAATTCCTGGAGGCGCAGAGCAGACAAGCCCAGGAGCTCCAGGAGAAGACTCCAGGAGCACCCAGGCATGGGGAAATTTCCCACACTTCTGTGAATTTTACTTCCAGGAACTCAACCAGGTTCTTATAGTGAATATCTGAGAAAAATCCCATTGTGGTTCCTGCAGGGAGAGAGGAAAGGAAGCCTTTTGAAATATCCCAGAGTACTCTGTCTGTAGAAGGCCTGCCCTCAGAAGAAACTATTTAACCAAAGCTTAATTTGCTGGTGTTTTATCAGGGTGTAACTGACCTATGGGAAGGGAAATAGCCAACTTCAGGTCCCTCTGGCCATCCTGTCCCACCAAAGGTGGATGGGAAGGAGACACAGGCTCACTGAAGACTGAGACCAAGTCATAGACCTGTAGAACACTTGCCTTCCCTCACGCTTACCACCACGTCACTAAAGGTCTATTTATAGTAGTTCCGCTTACCCAGTACATCGTGTTCAGCTATCAAGAGAAGCAATTACAAGACAGCCTAAATGACAAAAAGCAGTTTGAAGAGACCAAGTCAACATCAGAACTAGACTCAGATATAGCAGTACTATGAGAATTATCAGATAGGAATTTTTTAAAACTACGATTAATATGCTAAAGGCTCTCGTGTAAAAGTGAACGGCATATAAGAACAGATGTGCAATGTAAACAGAGAGGTGGAAAGTCTCAGAAAGAACCAAATAGATATGCTAGAGATCAAAACATGTAAGAGTAATGAAGAATGACTTTAGGATTTTTAGTACATGGACATGGCCATGGCCATGGAAAGAATTTGAGCTTGAGGATATCTAAACAGAAAACCCCAAACTGAAAATCAAGAGAAAAAACATAAAAACGGAACATCTAAGAACTGTGAAATGACTATGAAAACCTGTGTGCAATAGGAATTCCAGAAAAAGAGAAAGAAACAGAAGTATTTGAAACAATAATGGGTGAGAGTTTCCCAGATTAATATCAGACACCAAATCACAGATTCAGGAAGCTCAGAGAATACCAAGCAGGACTGGTGGCAACAATTGGGCTAAATGTGTAACTATATTATTTCATTCCAAACCACATTTGAAAATTTGTCATTCCCCTTTCACAGATGTAACTTCTCCAAGGTAACATGGGACTAATCTTGAATTCCAGTTCTGTCCAAAGCCCTGTCTTAAAGAATTCCAATTAAAGTCCTGAGTTAAACATTAATATTATTTCCTCCAGATAATGATATTAGCTACAATTTTAATTACTTATCATGTACCAGTAATAACTTTAATAACTGAAAATATATTACATAACCTTGGTGGAGTCTAGTATATCTGTAACTTTGTAAGGTAATTGTTATACTTACTTTACAAATGAGAAGACTGAAGTTTATTTTTTTAATTGAGATATAGTTGATTTACATTGTTAATCTTTGCTCTACAGCAAAGTGATTCAGTTATACGTATATGTGCGTGTGTTAGTCACTTAGTTGTGTCTGACTCTTTGTGACCCCATGGACTGTAGCCCACCAGGCTCCTCTGTCTATGGGATTCTCCAGGCAGAAATACTGGAGTGGGTAGCCATTCCCTTCTTCAGGGTATACATTTTTCTTCTATTCTTTTCTACTATGGTTTATCCTAGAATACTAAATATAGTTCCCTGTGTTATATGGTAGGACATTGCTATTTATCCAGTCTCTATGTAATAGCTTATATCTGCTAACACCAACCTCCCACTCCAACCCACCTCCAAACACTTCTTCCCCTGGCAACCACTCGTCTTTTCTCTACATCCATGAGTTTGTTTCTGCTTTGAAGATAAGTTCATTTGTGTCATAATTTAGATTCCACATATAAGTGATAACATATATTATTCGTCTTTCTCTTTCTGACTTATTTCACTGAGTATGATAATCTCCAGTTGGATCCATGGAGCTACAAAGAATATTATCTCATTATATTTGTGGCTGAGTAGTATTCTGTTGTATACATGAACCATATCTTTATCCATTCATTTGTCCATCAACATTTAGGTTGTTTTCTTGTTTTTGGTATTGTAAATAGTGCTGCTATGAACATAAAGGTGCACTTATCTTTTTTGAATTATAGTTTTATCCAACTATGTGCCCAGGGCTTCCCTGGTGGCTCAGAGGTTAAAGCGTCTGCCTGCAATGCGGGAGACCTGGGTTCGATCCCTGGGTCAGGAAGATCCCCTGGAGAAGGAAATGGCAACCCACTCCAGTATTCTTGCCTGGAGAATTCCATGGATGGAGGAGCCTGGTGGGCTACAATCCACGTGGTCGCAAAGAGTCAGACACGACTGAGTGACTTCACTTTCATTTTCACTTTCATATACCCAGGAGTAGGACTGCTGAATCAGGAGGTAATTCTCTTTTTCAGTTTTCTGAGAAACTTCTACACTGTTTTCCACAGTGGCTGCACCACTTAAATTCCCACCAACTTACATTCCCACCGACTTACATTCCCACCAACAGTAGAGGAGGGTTCCCTAGAAAACTGAAGCTTAGAGAGATTAAATAATTTGACCAAAAACATACATACTAAGTAGCAGATGTAATACTAAAGCTAAAATTTGTAAGACTATGGATCCTTTATTTATAACCTGTGTATATAAAGGGAAGGATGTGAGACTAGGCTTTCCCTTGGCCATTCTAGTACCTCTTGTATTAAGCTCACCAGTCACAAATATCATCACTGCTCTGGATTTGGAAGCAGTATTAGAAAGAGGGAAAGAAATCAATTCCTAATGATATCAACCTTGTGATCTTACAGGATTGTGTCCCATTTGCCTCATTCATGAATCTGACATGATGATATATAGTATCTGCTTCATAGTGCCCTTAAAAGAAATCTTTCGCTACATCATATAACTTTGAGAAGATCATTGTATATAATAAGTACTCAAGATAATAGCTATTACTTAACATTTTTCTTTAAAATTATTTTTTTACCTACACAAATACATTTAAAAAATCGTATTTCAGGCATAAGTGGAAATACCATTTAACTTGTATAAACACATGGAAATCTTAAAAAAAAATACAGTTAAAACAATATTATTATCTTGCCAGCCAAGATCTCTGAGCCTGAGAGTTGCTCTCTGCTTGTTAACTCTGCAGGTATTTGAGAGAGCTAAAAACATGTAAGCACCAATCTAAGATCTACTGAGTGAATCAGGGATTCAAAAGAATTAAAAATAAAATAACTGCCTCACTATGTGAATCCATTTTATTCAAAGCTGTTATGTTATTGTTCTAAAAATAAAGTACTTAGAATTCTGAAATTTGGGGAAAATGTAACTGAGCATTGACTTTTATTTGCCAGTAATCTTACCTTTTACCATCTTTTACTGTAAACATGCATGGAAAGTATTTTTGTTCTTTTAAAACCATAAAGAACATTTTGAGGGTATCTGAGTGATAGGTCAGCAACAAAAAGTTAAAAAATGTGAACTCATAACCTGAGCCAGAGAAAGCCAGAGCTTTCATCATGCTAAAAGGATAGCAGTGACTCTGCTCTGAAAATGAGGAGCTATGACCTATCTATGTGGATAGAACAGAGGAACCTACTAGGCTGTTCAGAAGTCACTGTGTATGTGAAACCAAGATGATAGAGAAATCTGCTTCTGCCTCAAGAGCTTAAAATTCCAGATAACAAAGGAAACCACCTTATGAGACTAAGGTTGCTCTATTAGCTTCAGCAAAAGATTCAAGCACCCTAGCTTCCTGAAAGATCCAGAGTTGCCAAATACATTGAAAGGGGCAAAAGATATGAGAGGAAATAGGATGTAGTGACAAAAGTGGCAGACAAAAGGAAACAGAAGACCCAGCTTGTGTAAGGAATGAGGGAAATGTAAGAGCATGAGATAGGAATGATTTTGAAAACTGGGCCTGCGCACAGCCTCTGCCCTGTGAGATTATGCAAGTCGAGGCAAGTCATCTAAACTCTTGCTAAAATCTCAAATTGGTGAAACAGAGACGATGGCTCCTACCTCTGAAGTATGCTCTGAGGCTAGATTAAGGTGATGTCTGTAAAGGATGTCACCTACACTGAGAATTCAAAAAATGGAGGAGGAGACTCACAAGCCAAGTGCAATGTATGGATGGATACTTTTCAGAACTTGTTTTTTGAACAAATTAATAGTAAAAGGAGGAACGTGAGTCAGTAGGTAAATATATAACATGGGTTGGGTAGTAGATACTATTAGTAATAACTACTAATTCTATGCAGATGACACCACCCTTATGGCAGAAAGTGAAGAGGAACTAAAAAGCCTCTTGATGAAAGTGAAAGTGGAGAGTGAAAAAGTTGACTTAAAGCTCAACATTCAGAAAATGAAGATCATGGCATCCGGTCCCATCACTTCATGGGAAATAGATGGGGAAACAGTGGAAACAGTGTCAGACTTTATTTTGGGGGGCTCCAAAATCACTGCAGATGGTGATTGCAGCCATGAAATTAAAAGACGCTTAATCCTTGGAAGGAAAGTCATGACCAACCTAGATAGCATATTCAAAAGGAGAGACATTACTTTGCCAACTAAGGTCCATCTAGTCAAGGCTATGGTTTTTCCAGTGGTCAGGTATGGATGTGAGAGTTGGACTGTGAAGAAGGCTGAGAGCCGAAGAATTGATGCTTTTGAACTATGGTGTTGGAGAAGACTCTTGAGAGTCCCTTGGACTGCAAGGAGATCCAACCAGTCCATTCTGAAGGAGATCAGCCCTGATATTTCTTTGGAAGGAATGATGCTAAAGCTGAAACTCCAGTACTTTGGCCACCTCATGCGAAGAGTTGACTCATTGGAAAAGACTCTGATGCTGGGAGGGATCAGGGGCAGGAGGAGAAGGGGACGACAGAGGATGAGATGGCTGGATGGCATCACTGACTCAATGGACATGAGTCTGAGTGAACTCCGGGAGTTGGTGATGGACAGGGAGGCCTGGCGTGCTGTGATTCATGGGGTGCAAAGAGTCGGACACGACCTAGCGACTGAACTGAACTGAACTAATTCTATTGGGTTTTGCCATTGTTTGTTAAAAAATCCTTACCCTTAGAGAAACAAACAGAATTACAAGTAAAGTGATGAGTCCATGTAGTTTCATTGTAGTTCCTCTATTTTCGTGTGTTTCTGAAAATTTCCACACACTCACACCTTTAGATATATATATATATATATATATATATAGAGAGAGAGAGAGAGAGAGAGAGAGAGAGGGAAACAGATTAAAAGACACAAGCATCAGTCAATAAATATCCTGTTATTGTTTTCATCACAGTTAACATTTTTACCGCACAGTGTAGAACTTCCTCAAGGCTTGGTCCACACAGTGAAAGGAAGGGCTTCTACATAGAAAGATCTGAAGATCCTAATAAGCCTACAGAGAAGTAAGACTACTGTGGGAAAAAAGTAGAAACTGAGTTTAGAGCTAAAAGAACTGACCCAGAGTGGTCTCACTTGGAGATAATCTAGAAATTAAGATCTTCGGAAATGAAATCAGGCTGTTACCAATACTAGAAATGTCCATTTTGTTTCATTCAGATCTTTTTTAGTTTTAAAACTCTACACTTTTTACTGCAGCCAAACTTTTGTTTCCTCATTGTTTTTTAAAATTACTTCTTAGAAAATGACTCTATTTAAGGCTTCAATTTGAGTATGACTTTCTCCAGAGGAAGGAATTGATTATCTTTCAACCTTTGAAGGAGTCAATCACAAAAGAAGACAACCTGAGGACCCAGGAATCTAGATAGACCAATCCAAAAAACCCTAAATGATCGAAAGAGCTGGCACAGGGAGAAGGAAGAAGTCTTAGGGATGACTGCAGGCATAAAGTAAAGTAAGGTCCTGGATAACTCAGGAAATACAGACAGCACCATGCACTCAATGGACATGAATTTGAACAAACTGCAGAAGGGCGTGGAGGACAGAGGAGCCTGGTATGCTGCAGTCCATGGGGTTGCAAAGAATTGGACACAACTTAGCAACTGAACAACAAAATGGAAGACATGTGGAATCAGTAAAGGAAAGTCATCAAGAGCAGTCTGGAATAGATAATATATAAATTAGTATCTCCAGATTGATATTTTTATCTACCGAAGGGTGAGGCATTAGACGTAGTATGTGGGGTTGCGGTGAAGATAGACTTAATGCACATTGAACACTTCAAACGTACCTGGAATTTACCAAGTACTCCATCAGTGTTAACTATTGTGAATATGCTTAAAAGCTTGCTCACTATTCAAAGCAGTTCTGGCCAAAGCAGATGCTTTTGATGCATAAATGCAGCTATGTGGGAGACCATATTGATTTTAAAAACAACTCAACGAATCAAAGATAAACAGCACTATTAGAACTTGTATAAGCTTTCACCTTGTCTCTTCATTGTTTCACTTTTAAATTATAATCCCAAGTTTTTTTTCAGGCACAAATATCTGTCAAAGTTCCTGTTCAACTCTGAACAAAATTCTCTGGAATATTCTAACAGATTTTTTTTTTTTTTTAATTTCCTGGCTTGTTTTTTCCTGCTTCTAGATGGGAATAACCTTTCCAACAGAAAGGGGTGATGATGTGAATGTGCTGGGAAAGGCCTAGATAGCTTACAAACATCTTCCTCCCATCTGTGGCCAGTGTGTGAAATCCCCACATTAGTCATTCCTTTGTAGGCACAAAAGGCTTCTGCTAAATGTAACTGTTAGCTGGGAAAGGAAGCAGGTAAAGCTTTGGTCAGCTATTAAGACTCCACCTTTAATTGTTTTATCAATTTCCCCAGCATGCATTCATCTATCCTTTGATAGTGCAACAAAACATTATTGAATGTATATTAGAGATGGGATTAAAGGATTGAATGAGCTATTCTCCTAGGTCTGAGGAGCTCTAACACAAAAGGAGTCCCTGGGTAGAGGGGTTGTGAATGCCATCATTGGACTCAGACCAACTTGGGTTCTCAAACCTCTCTATATCTCAGGTTCTTCAACCACTGTTTCAGTAAATGGTTTAATATGTGTAAGTGTTTTACCAAGTTACTATCCAAGAACAACAAATATCAGCTATATTATCATTACTTTTATTATTATATAAATTAAATTAATAACAGACCATAGTTAGTACATGTTCAAAGTTCTTTGGTTCTAGCTACTGTGTAGTACCTTATTCTGCCTGGAAAATTTAAGAGCTTCTTCTAAAGAGATGATAATAGAGCTAAGTGTGGAGTCAGTGCTCACAGGGACAAACTTTGGGAAGAGCCATGAGGCAATTAATACAATACTGTGTGAAAAAGTGAGAGCTTAAGTGGAAGTGAAGCAAAAATGTTTTTTTGGGTAAATGTAATATGAAGAGTTGCAAGGGTAAGTTGTGGGTGTTTGTTAAGGGTCTTATATATGGGTAAGTGGCTTGGACTTTGATCAATAGATAGAAAGTACCAATTGAGATGTTTTAGGAGAAAAGATAAAATCATATTTATTTTTGAGAAAAACTGCCTATCACTCATGTAGCCTAGAAGTATTGACAGAAAAGGGGACTGGTGATAGGGCTTCACATAGAAAGTTGCAGTGATCTACTGGATGAGACGTTAGAGGGAACGGAGATGAAATGGAAGTTTGAACACATTCCCAAACTAAAGTCAATGAAACATGAAGTTGTGTCAAAGGACAGCAGCTCAATCCAGTGTCCTAAGAGCCACCCTAGAAGAGCCCACTCCACAACTTTGTCCATCTCCCAGTGTCATCTGCCTCCCATCCCCAAACATATTCACTCCATCACCAAGTCCAGTTGCTCCAACCCTGCTCTCCATTTGCCATCCTTGCTGCCATGATCTGAGCATCAGCCTGTCACCATCTAGTCCAAAGGCTGCCTCATTAGATTTCTATTTTACTGTTGCTGAAACTCATCTCTTTCTAATATATACCTATAGGTTGTCACAGTAATAAGTCAACAAAATTTGATCACGTCACCGTCCTGGTTAAAATTTTCCAATCACTAGCCACTACTTATAGGACGAAAGATAAGCTCAATGATGACTAGTTAGATACCTACTTCTCTATCCTCAGTATGGCCAGACTCATTCCAAGAATCCAGTGGCTAAGAGATTTTGCTGTTTACTCATATCCTAAGGATGTATGGTTTGAATCTCTCCTTTCTACATGATCTCTCTATGATGAAATCATCACATTCTTTTGACAAATTTTGACAAAAAGATTCCTCCGTAACAGTTTCACAGAGACATTTGGATGAACTAAATAGGGCATTCAAATCCCTCTATGATAGTTCCCCAACTTATTAATATGACTTTTCCAAATCTTTCACTCAAGCCATGCTGTTCTGTTCATTGTCTTTTCTTGAAACACACCTTGTGCTTTGATACTTGTAAGTTTCAGCCCATGCCATCCCTCTCACGTGGAACACACTGCCTGTTTCTCTCTTCCTCTCCAGAACCTAAACATTCCCTACAACTATCTTGCTCTGTGAAATGTCCCCAAGTCACCTCAGTCTACTGGAAATTCTCTGAAATTGTCCTAGCACTTACCATCTCAGTCACTTATTTGCAATTTATCATCACTTCCTGTCTTGGGATATTACTGTATTATTGTATTCAATTATTATTTATATTTTGCATTGTTTTATAACTTTTAAAGTGTTTATGCTTTATTTCCTTCACTGGACCATAATTTCCTTGAAAGTTAGGACTGACCTGTATTCATTTTTTAAGCCCTTCATTTTATATGTGTGTGTGTGTGTGTGCACGCACGCACTAAGTCGCTTCAGTCATGTCTGACTCTTTGCCACTCTATGGACTGTAGCCCGCCAGGCTCCTCTGTGAATGGGATTCTCCAGGCAAGAATACTGGAGTGGGTTGCCATACCCTCCTCCAGAGGATCTTCCTGAACTATGGATTGAAGCCATACCGCCTGTGACTCCTGCATTTCAGATGGAATCTTTACTGCTGAGCCACAGTACAGTTCAGGACCTAGAAAATTGTTTGAATTAATGAACATCATTTTTTACTTATTAAATGTTACAGTTTTAACAGAATAAATCCAAATATATCAATTAACCTATTTTTGTTACATTTTTCCAGACAGGCGGGAATGTATGTGCTTCCTTTATGAAAGAATTATTGAAAACCATATGGCCAAACACTGCGCAATTCTTGGTTTAGTTGTACTGCCCACTGAGCAGAGAAAACCTTTCCTTTTAAGGACAGAGGGTTAAGGAGGAAGGCGGAGGGGAGACAGAGAAAGGGGAAGAGCGAGGGGAAGAGATGGGAGAGATGAGGTGAAGAGAGGACAGGGACAAGGAAAGGGAGGGGAAGAGAAGAGGAAGGAGAAGTAAAAGCAAAGGCAATTATTCTCTTCTGATTAAACTGGTGGGCAAAGCACTTTCCAAAACATTAGGATCCTGTTGCTGACTAAACCAGTTTCGCTCATTCCCTCCCTTTTGTGTGTCATGTACAATATAAAGTTCTTTTTTCAGTGACCTGGGCAAAATTCTCTTTGAAGGTCATTCTGATGGCTTAGAGGAAGGTTAGGCTACAGGCTGGGAAGGCATGTTTAGGCAGCACCCAGGACGCTGGCATTGAAACACTGGGAAGAGTGAGAAGGCTTTTAAAACTTTCAGAGGATAAAGACATTGACATGATGTGTCTACTTACCAAGATTCTAGTGTTTTTTTTCTATAATTGGTAGGGGTGGAATATGAAGCAGTACAGTATTATAATTAGTACAGAAAACATGAGACTAAGTTATCAAAAATTTTTAAATTACTATTTTAAATTTACCATCCCCCCCCATCACACACAACTCTGATTTCTCTCACAGGTTATCTTTTTTTTAAATTTTTTTTTAATCTGCTTTCTTACCAGTAGCATTAAAAGTTCCATTTCATTGTTGAAACGTAATATAATTTTATAAATTGTTGCAACTAAAAAGCCTGGATAGAACTGTAGTACCTGTGAATATAAACATTTTCAATAGTGGAAACATCTCATTTATTTAATCAAGGTCGTTTTTTAGTAGTCATATTGTTGGGGGAAAAAAAATCATACAGCAAAGAAAGTCAGCCTTTGCAGGGCAGGGAGATGCTAAGGAAAGTCCTAAATGGTAAGAAAGTGGTGATTCTGAAGAACTGAATGTTGCACCAGCCTCTGCATGCTTCCTCCCTTTGACACAGCAAGTTATTTTATGTGGTGAGAAAGTAAGGGTTGATGCAGTACCATTATTTACTAGAAATCACATGTCAGGAGTTCATTTTAAAAAAATTTAAAAAAAAGAGGAAGTTCAGGCTAAGTAAAACTTGGGTCAACGGCTGGCTTACGTAAATATGAAGGTTAGGTATGACTGCGACTTTGAATACAGTCCTGCAGAAGCAGCCACCTGGAGCCTTTCTCTCCTTCAAAGCAAAGCCTCTGAGCAGACAGGAAGAGTCACCACTCAAAGGCAGCCACAACTCAAGCTGGTGCAAATAACGGAACTGCACAGACAGACATCTACATGACGTGATTTCAGAAGCACAGACGCACACTACTTCCTGCCACCTAAAAACCTTTGACACTTCTTTGAAACTCTCCTGGTTTCCACCAAAGCACGAATAGACATCATGTGAACTGAACTGGCTTGAGTATTTATAAAAGGAAGAAGTTTGAAGCACATCTTAAGAAAAACTTGGAAATAAATCACCTTTTTCAGCCATACATTTTCACACATATATTGATTATGTGACTATTTTCAGAAGATCATATTGAAATGCCAACTATCATTAGGACCCTCTTTAACTTTCAAACCTCAGGCCCTTTCTCTGTCCCTCATGTGTGCATTCACTGTAGTAGTCTTCCTTCTAGTCCTTGATAAGAAGCTCATGCCCACTGCCATTTTGATACCTGCTGTTTGTCAGCCTGGGTGCATTCCTGACCACACAGCACACAGACTTCTTGTCACTGTGACTCTTCAGCCCAAAGGACACCTCCACAGTGAAGCCCTTACTGTCCATCTTATCCATAAGCAGCCACTGCCAATTCTGTCAACTCTCTGATGCTAATTTAGTTTTCTTCTTGTTGCTTCTTACTTTCTTCTTTACACTTCTGGTATTTTGAATGAAAGCTCTATTTATGAATTCACCCATGCAACAAACATTTCTTGAGGACTTAACATATGCCAGATGTTGCTGCTGCTGCTGCTGCTGCTAAGTCGCTTCAGTCGTGTCCGACTCTGTGCAACCCCAAAGATGGCAGCCCACCAGGCTCCTCCATCCCTGGGATTCTCCAGGCAAGAACACTGGAGTGGGTTGCCATTTCCTTCTCCAATGCATGAAAGTGAAAAGTTAAAGTGAAGTCGCTCAGTTGTGCCCAACTCTTGGCGACCCCATGGACTGGAGCCTACCAGGCTCCTCCGTCCATGGGATTTTCCAGGCAAGAGTACTGGAGTGGGGTGCCATTGTCTTCTCTGATGCCAGATACTATCCTATAATAATTCCTTGTGATTCATCAGTGAACAAAACAGATAAAGACATCTACCTTCAAGGACCTTATGTCCTGGCTGTGGAGTGGAGGTGCTCCTACAATAAACATAATACATGAGGAAATAGATGTTTGAAAGTAGCACTGCTTTAGAGGAAAGAAAAATATCAGGGCAATTTCAGAAGGATCAGGAGTGTCAAATTGTATGGATAGGAACTGACTGCAATAAGAAATAGAATCAAGGTGGGCCTCAGGGAGAAGCTGAAATTTGATCAAACTGAAGGAGGAGATGAAGGTGTTATCCATGTAGGTATCTAATGGTTGGAAGAGTATTCCAGGCAGGGGGAACCACTAATACAAAGACCTAAAGCCTATGCATTAGCAGCAAGTTCCAAAAATAGTCAGAGAGCCGTTGTGACAATAGTTAAGTAAGTAAAGAGGAAACAAAAGTCTTAGTGTCAAGGGGGCAAGTTCATATAGAATCTTTTACTCTGAATGAAACCGAAAGTCACTGCAGTGTTTGGAGCAGAGGCAGGAGGTGATCTGACTGATGGTTTAAAGGCTCACTCTACACTCTGATCTGAGAGTAGTCTGTAGAGATGCAAGGGAAGAATGAGACCATATATATTGGAACACCACAGTATGCATGGTCCAGGAGACAAAAGATGTGTGTTGGACGAATTAAAATATGAATGAATGGAATATGGAGGCTGAAGAATAAGATAAACAGAGATACTCACAAGCATGAAGTAATGGGTGATATATTCACATTGTTGGAAAACAGAGGTAGTACATTAAGGTCATACATTATAATTATTTGTATGCCAATATGTGCGTGTTTATATCTATATACATAGATATGAATATTTACTGCTTGCCTTCTCTGTGGAAAACACTTTGAATTTTGACAGATATTTTCACCTAATTTATGCCACATCTATAAACGTATGTGTATTGTAATATGCATTAATGCCAAGCTCCATATAATGCGGCTACTTCCATTCCTGAAAAATAGCACATCCTAGTACTGTCTAGCTGAGATGGAATTTTTTTAAATTCTGAACTTTATGGAAGAAGTCTGTTCTCACAGAAATAGAGGTCACGGTTTCAATTCCCATTTAGATATGTTAGTTTTAAATGAGGGAAATAATTTTCCAGCCACAGATTCTTTCTCAATGCCAAGAAACTTACTTGTAAAGAGTTAGTTTGCATGGATGCTCAGTTGTGTCTGACTCTTTGCAATCCTGTGGTCTGTAGCCTGCCAGGCTATACCGTGAGAAAAGGTCAAAAGAGTGAATCTGGAAATCCCTATACAGATCTATCTAGGAGGGAAAAAAAGACAGATGGCATACTTGCTATGTGTTTATATAAGAAAGGCAGCAGACATTTAAAATGTATTTTTTAACATGACAATATAGTCTCAAGATGATTAATTTCAAGGTTGGACAATTTTAGGATTTGAAAAATTATCTCATTTATCTAATTATTTAGTTACTAAGTTGTGTCTGACCCTTTCCCGACCCCATGAGCTGTAGCCTGCCAAGCTCCTCTGTCCATGGGATTTCCCAGGCAAGAGTACTGGAGTGGGTTGCCATTGCCTTCTCCAGGTAAATAATTATCAAATGTGTACTATAAACATAGCACTGACAATCCAAATTTGAGCAGAGTAGTGGACGCATCTGCATGGTTGATTATACTCATTCCCAACCGAGGTAACATCACTCTTAAGGAGAGAAAATTTGTTGTTAGGTAAGACAAAAAACCTTAAAGTTTTAATATAATATATATATACACACACACACACACACACATACAATACATAAACAGTTATACAGTCTGAAGATCCCTTAGGAAGAGAAAAGAGATTGAGAAACACTTGTCTATTGGAAAGCAAGTAATTATAATAAAATATAATAACTCCAGTGATAGGGAAAGCATAGAATGTCGTGGAAACACATGCCAGGAGCACCTAACTTGGTAGAGAAGGAGGTAGGGGAAGGCTTCCAGAGAGAAGTCACACTTCAGCAGAGTTGTAAGGGATAGCCAGTAGGAATTGCTCAGGCAAACAGGTGGAGAAGTTGTTCTAGAATTAAAGCGAAGGAAGAGCTCATACAAAAGATCTGGACAATCTCTAAATGGACTTTCATTGAGAAAAATCCTGTATAAACCTCTTAATTTTCTAGCTTGGCTAATTTGACTAATTAATTCATGAAGTTGGGCTACAGAGAAATCACGGCAAATTGAAAGCTGAATTTGGGTCACATTTTGTACCTCAAGTTCTCCTGTCTCACATAAGAGCCTTTCTTTTCATTTTCTGAAACTCTGGCCAAATCCTGTCAGAGAATCCCAACAGCCTCCCTTACTTGTCTCCCTCTTTGTTACCCCATAGCATTAGAACAACATAATGATCTTAGGAAGTAAAGTGCTAAATCAAAGTGTCTAGAGTGCACCCCTGATGAATCCTTTCTCTGCTCTCAAATCCTCAACATTGATCCAAATCAACCCCTTGGCCTACCTGCCAAGTGTTTGAACACAGCCTATAAATCACTGATATGGGAGTACTCAAGTATTCCATTAAGTCAGTAATTCCTAAACTTTAGTAGAAGCTAAGGGACTCTGTAGACTTCCCCTCATTCAACCAGTCACAAATATTTAGAGTGCCTACAGTGTGAGAGGCATTTTTCTAATCACTAATGCTAGAGCAAGAACATGGACCTTGCTCTCTCAAGAAGCAATTGCAAGTAGAAATAAATAAATATAATAATAAATAAATATAATAATTTCAATTAATGATAAGTGTTATGAAGTAAGTTTTAAAAGGTTCACTAATTAAAGAGCACCTTGAGATAAGGAGATGGAGGAATATAGATAAGGAGGTGATGTCTGAGCTAAGACCTAAATAAGAAGAATCAGCTATACCAGTCTACCTTACCTGCCTCCTGAGAAATCTGTATGCAGGTCAGGAAGCAACAGTTAAAACCTTAGATGAAACAACAGACTGGCTCCAAATCAAGAAAGGAGTACATCAAGGCTGCATATATTCACCCTGCTTATTTAACTTATATGCAGACTACATCATGAGAAATACCAGGCTGGATGAAGCACAAACTGGAATCAAGTTTGCCAGGAGAAATATCAGTAACCTCGGATATACAGATGACACCACACTTATGGTAGAAAGTGAAGAAGAACTAAAGAGCCTCTTGATGTGAGAGTTGGACTGTGAAGAAAGCTGAGCACCAAAGAATTGATGCTTTTGAACTGTGGTGTTGGAGAAGACTCTTGAGAGTCCCTTGGACTGCAAGGAGATCCAACCAGTCCATTCTAAAGGAGATCAGCCCTGGGTGTTCTTTGGAAGGAATGATGCTAAAGCTGAAACTCCAGTACTTTGGCCACCTCATGCGAAGAGTTGACTCATTGGAAAAGACTCTGATGCTGGGAGGGATTGGGGGCAGGAGGAGAAGGGGATGACAGAGGATGAGATGGCTGGATGGCATCACCAACTCGATGGACGTGAGTTTGAGTCAACTTCGGGAGCTGGTGATGGACAGGGAGGCCTGGCGTGCTGTGATTCATGGGGTCGCAAGGAGTCGGACACGACTGAATGACTGAACTGAACTGATGAAAGTGAAAGAGGAGAGTGAAAAGCTGGCTTAAAATTCAACATTCAGAAAACTAAGATCATGGCGTCTGGTCCCATTACTTCATGGCAAACAGATGGGGAAACAATGGAAACAGTGAGAGACGTTATTTTGGGGGGCTCCAAAATCACTGCAGAAGGTGAAATCAGCCATGAAATTAAAAGACACTTGCTCCTTGGAAGAAAAGCTATGACCAACCTTGACAGCATATCAAAAAGCTGAGACACTACTTTGCCAACCAATGTCTATCTCATTAAAGCTATGGTTTTTCCAGTAGTCATGTTTGGGTGTGAGAGTTAGACTATAAAGAAAGCTCAGCACTGAAGAATTGATTCTTTTGAAGTGTGGTGTTAGAGAAGACTCTTGAGAGTTCCCTGGACTGCAAGGATATCCAACCAGTCAATCCTAAAGGAAATCAATTCTGAATATTCATTGGAAGGACTGATGCTAAAGCTGAACCTCCAATAATTTGGCCACCTGATGCAAAGAACTGACTCATTGGAAAATATCCTGATGCTAGGAAAGATTGAAGGTGGGAGGAGAATGGGATGGACATGAGTTTGAGTAAGCTCCGGGAGTTGGTGATAGACAGGGAAGGCTGATGTGCTGCAGTCCATGGGTTCTCAAAGAGTCAGACACAACTGAATGACTGAACTGAACTGAACTGATGTGACTATCGGAGGGAAGAGACCCCCAAACACAGGGAGAAGCAAAGGCACGGACCCTAAGTGGAAATGAAAATGAACAATGGATAGTGAATATACACCTCTCTAGCTATAAATAAGTAAGTAAGTGAAGTCGCTCAGTCGTGTCCGACTCTTTGCGACCCCGTGGACTATAGCCTACCAGGCTTCTCCGTCCATGAGATTCTCCAGAATACTGGAGTGGGTTACCATTTCCTTCTCCAAGGGATCTTCCTGACCCAAGGATCAAACCCAGGCCTCCCACACTGGAGGCAGATGCTTTAACCTCTGAGCCACAAGGGAAGATGCTATACCTTTCTTAAAATGTCATTTTCTGTATCAGTGGTTTTGCTACAGTCAGCTACCTTACTCATGGCTCTTAAGAACCTCAGGAAGTCTCTCTGAAACCAGCAAGTAGAGTTAATGTCTCTGGGCCCATGCAAATGGCTATTTTCAGTGCCAATGACCAGAATCCATGTCCTGTCACCTCTACACTAAAGCATGTTATACATGAAATTGTCTTACAACTTGCAGGGAGAACCTGAGTGTCCTAAAATCCATCTTGCATCCTTGAATAAAAATTCTTGTGTTACCTGCTCAAGAGGCAATAGTACTCTGTGGTTGCCCATGTGTGAAGCAGATTTTCTGGGTCAGAATCCCAATTCTGACACTTATTAGTTTTTGGTCCATGGACAACTTGCCTAAAATTTCTGGGCCTAAGTTTCCGATAAAATGATAATGCCTCGTGTGATTTTTATGAGAATTTAATGATGCAATGAAGGGAAAACACTTGAAAGATCTTTGGTACTTTATAAATTATTATAATGCTTATTATATGAATTCTGAATTCCTGCTAAACTATGCCTACAGTCCCCAGTCAAATTTATTCCATTTCCTCAGCCTAACATAGGTTTTCTTCATTTCCAGTGGCCAAATTTCTACATACTTATAAAGCTCAGATAAATTACCATAACCACCTTGAAATTTTTCTCGAGTTTAACTTTCAGAAAAACAATTTCCCTCCTCTGAATAACTATTGGTACACTGTTTATACCATTAATCTAATTATTCACAATCTTACAAGGTAATTTTGTTCATGTTTTGCTACTCTGCTAGATTGTAAATAATTTAGAGCAATGATATCCTATAAAAATATACTTTAAAATATTCTAGTTAAATTTTTTTTAATCAGGTGAGATGAGTTTTAGTAATACATTTTTATTCTTTTTAATAATAAAAATGTATTACTAAAACTGAAACTAGAACACTTTCTAACACCTTACACAAAAATAAACTCAAAATGGATTAAAGATCTCAACGTAAGACCAGAAACTATAAAACTCCTAGAGGAGAACATAGGCAAAACACTCTCCGACATACATCACAGCAGGATCCTCTATGACCCACCTCCCAGAATATTGGAAATAAAAGCAAAAATAAACAAATGGGACCTAATTAAACTTAAAAGCTTCTGCTCAACAAAGGAAACTATTAGCAAGGTGAAAAGACAGCCTTCAGAATGGGAGAAAATAATAGCAAATGAAGCAACCGACAAACAACTAATCTCAAAAATATACAAGCAACTCCTACAGCTCAACTCCAGAAAAATAAATGACCCAATCAAAAAATGGGCCAAAGAACTAAATAGACATTTCTACAAAGAAGACATACAGATGGCTAACAAACACATGAAAAGATGCTCAACATCACTCCTTACCAGAGAAATGCAAATCAAAACCACTATGAGGTACCATTTCACGCCAGTCAGAATGGCTGTGATCCAAAAGTCTACAAGCAATAAATGCTGGAGAGGGTGTGGAGAAAAGGGAACTCTCTTACACTGTTGGTGGGAATGCAATCTAGTACAGCCACTATGGAGAACAGTGCGGAGATTCCTTAAAAAACTGGAAATAGAACTGCCTTATGATCCAGCAATCCCACTGCTGGGCATACACACTGAGGAAACCAGAAGGGAAAGAGACACGTGTACCCCAATGTTCATCGCAGCACTGTTTATAATAGCCAGGACATGGAAGCAACCTAGATGCCCATCAGCAGATGAATGGATAAGAAAGCAGTGGTACATATACACAATGGAGTATTACTCAGCCATTAAAAAGAATATATTTGAATCAGTTCTAATGAGATGGATGAAACTGGAACCTATTATACAGAGTGAAGTAAGCCAGAAAGAAAAACACCAATACAGTATACTAACGCATATATATGGAATTTAGAAAGATGATAACAATAACCCTGTGTACGAGACAGCAAAAGAGACACCGATGTATAGATCAGTCTTATGGACTCTGTGGGAGAGAGGGTGGGGAGATTTGGGAGAATAGCATTGAAACATGTATAATATCATGTATGAAATGAGTCGCCAGTCCAGGTTCGATGCACGGTACTGGATGCTTGGGGCTGGTGCACTGGGACGACCCAGAGGGAGGGTAGGGGAGGGAGGAGGGAGGAGGGTTCAGGATGGGGAACGCGGATATACCTTTGGCGGATTCATTTCGATATTTGGCAAAACTAATACAATATTGTAAAGTTTAAAAATAAAATTAAATTAAAAAAAAAAAGTAATACATTTTTAACTCCATATCCAAAAGGTTATTATTTACAATGAAATCATTATAAATAAATTAATGAAATATTTTCTATTTTTGTACTAGGTCTTTGAAGTCCAGTGTGTATTTGACATTTATGGTACATCTCAGTTTGGAGAAGGAAATGGCAACCCACTCCAGTGTTCTTGCCTGGAGAATCCCATGGACAGAGAAGCCGGTAGGCTGCGGTCCATGGGGTCGCACAGAGTCGGACACAACTGAAGTGACTTGGCAGCAGCAGCAGCAGTTTGAACTAGCCATATTTCAAGTGTTCCATGGAAAGATGTAGATAGTAGCTACCATTCCGGACAATGCAGTTTTAAGGCTTGTATTATCCTATATAACTCAGTATTTATCATAATGCCTAACTTAGCACATTTTCTATTTCAGAATTTCAATTAATATTTATAAAATTACTTACTTTAGTAATATATTTAAAGTAAATACAAAATCTTGTCCCATAGAAAACATGTTTCTGCTATTCATAACACAAGTAAAAATATAAAAACCATAAAAGTAGGAAAACTACTCAACTTTCTTTAAAGGATAAAAAATTTGTTCTTCCTCTGGAATGAAACATTTTTCACTTCTCATTAGAATATAGTTAAGTACAAGTCCTGGATCACTAAAAGAAATAGTATGTATAGCAATAACATCATTGACTTTTTGCTTCACAAGTTGAGGGGAACAATTCAGCCCTACTTTCCCAATACAAAGAAGAATTTTAGACAAAATTAATTAACTCTTTTTTTAATTGAAGTAAAATTGCTATGTTACATTATTTATGATTCAGGTGTGTATTACCATTTGAGGTTTGTATATGCTGCAAAGTGCACAAAACCAAAACTCTAGTTATCAATCATCACCATACAATTGACATTCTTCAACCATTTGCTCATTCCCAAAACCCCCTCCCCTCTGACTGGTAATCAACAATCTGTTATCTGTATCTATGAATTTATTTTTGTTTTGGTTTAATCATTTTTCGTTGTTGTTTTTTAGACTCCACATATGAGTAAAATCATATGGTATTTGTCTTTCTTTTGTCTAACTTATATTGCTTAGTCAATAATATAACTAAGTACCATAAAGTCAGGCCATGTCATTACACATGGAATATTTCATTCTTTTAATCCCTGAGTAGTATTCCATTGTATATATATACCAGATCTTCCTTTTCCATTCATCTATTGATGGACAGTTAGGTTGTATCCATATCTTAGCTATTGTAAATAATACTGAAATGAGGATAGGGTACATATATCTTTTCAAATTAATATTTTTGTATACTTTGAATAAATACCCAGAAGTGGAATAGCTGAATCATATAGTAGCTTTTTCTTAATTTTTGAAGTATCTTTATGCTGATTTTCACAGTGGCTGGACCAATTTAGATTTCCATCAATTTACATTCCCACCATCCCCAAAGTGTACAAATGTTCCCTTTTTTCCACATCCTCTTTAACATTTGTTATTTCTTGTCTTTTTGACAATAATCATTCTATACGAGAAATTTGAGGTATATCTCTTTGCAGTGTTGAATCTCATTTCCCTAATAACTAGTGATCTTGAACATCTTTTCATATGCGTATCAACCATCTGCATATCTTCTTAGGTAAAAGTCTTATTCCTGATCTTAGTGTAAATACTTTCAGTTTTTCACCATTTAGTGTGTTTGCTGTCGATTTGTCATGTATTGCATTTATTATGTTGAGGTACCTTTTCTCTATACCTATTTTGTTGATATTTTTTCATAAATTCTTTTTCTGCTTCTATTGAGATGATCATATGATTCTTATCATTTACTTTGAAATGTGGTATAACACATTGATTGATTTTCAAATATTGAACTATTCTTGCATTCCTGGGATAAATCCCACTTGATCCTGCTGTATGAGTCTATTGTTGGATTCAGTGTGTTAATATTTTGATCAGGATTTTTACATCTACATTTATTAAGGATACTAGCCTGTACTTTTCTCTTTTTTGGTGGTATCCCATTTGATTTTGGTATCAGGGTAATGTTGATTTCATGAAATGAGTTTAGGAACATTCCCTCCTTTTCAACATTTTGGAAGAATTTGAAGGATAGTATTAAATATTTTTTTAAATTTTGGGGAGAATTCACCCCTAATGCTTTCTGATCCTAGACTATAGTTTGTTAAGAGATTTTTTTATCACCATTTCAATACCCTTACAAGAAATCAATCTATTCAGATTTTCTTCATGATTAAGTATCTTCTATTCAGTATATTTATCCATGACTAAGTCTTAGAGGATAGTTTGTTTCTAGGAATTTATCCACTTCTTGTAGGTTGCCTAGTTTGCTGGTCTATAATTGTTTATAGTAGTTTCTTATGATATTTTTTATTTTTACAGTGTCAATTATAACTTATTCTTTAGATGTTACATTTATAAATATATATGCACCCAGTAGAGGAGCACTAGAATAAAGAAAGCAAATATTAGGGCTGACCTAAAGGGAGAAACTGACAGCAATACTTGGGAGCTTGGAGTCTTAGCCACTGGACTACCAGGGAAGTCCCGCTTTAATATTACACTTACATCAATGGATACATCATCCATGCTGCTGCTGCTGCTGCTAAGTCACTTCAGTCGTGTCCGACTCTGTGCGACCCCATAGATGGCAGCCCACCAGGCTTCCCTGTCCCTGGGATTCTCCAGGCAAGAACACTAGAGTGGGTTGCCATTTCCTTCTCCAGTGCATGAAAGTGAAAAGTAAAAGTGAAGTCGCTCAGTCGTGTCGGACTCTAGTGACCCCATGGACTGCAGCCCACCAGGCTCCTCCGTTCATGGGATTTTCCAGGCAAAAGTACTGGAGTGGGGTGCCATTGCCTGCTCTGACATCATCCATACAGAAAAATAATAATCAAACATCAATTTTAAACAACACATCAAACCAAATGAACCTAATAGGTTAGATATACATATACAGAGAAAGAAAAAAGAAATATTCCATCTAAAGCAGCAGAATACACATTTTTCTCAAGTGTACATGGGCCATTTCCACACACTTAGGTCACAAAACAAGTCTCCATAAATTTAAGGAAACCAAAATCTTGTCAAGCATCTTCTCCAAACAACAATGTCATGAAATTAAAAATCAACCATAAGAAAAAACAGAAAACCACCAAATTTGTGGAGATTGAACAATATGCTACTGAATAACCAGTAACCAACTAGAAATTCAAAGACACAAGCACAAAATACATAGGCAAATGAAAACAGAAATGTAAACACAAAAATCTATGCCAAAACAGTTCTAAGAAGAATGTTCATGATAATAAAACAGGCTTACTTCAGAAACAAGAAAAATCACAAATAAACAATTTAGTTTTGTACCTTAAAAAAAAATAGAAAAAGAAGAGCAAAAATGCCTGAAGTTAACAGAAGAGATGAAATAATAAAGATTAGAATGGAGATAGGGGCTTCCCTGGTGGCTCAGATAGTAAATAATCTGCCTGCAAGGCAGGAGACCTGGGTTCAGTTCTTGGGTTGGTACAATCCCCTGGAGAATGGAATGGTTACCCACTCCAGTACTCTTGCCTAGAGAATTCCATGGACAGAAGAGCCTGGCAGGCTCCAGTCCATGGGATCCCACAGAGTTGGACACAACTGAGTGATTAATACTTTTCCTTTTTTCAGAGTGGAAATAGATGAAATAGAGTCTGAAAAGACAGTATAATAGATCAATGAAACTAAGAGTTAGTTCTTTGAAAAGATAAACAAAATTGAAAAAACTTTAACTAGACTAACCAAGAGAAAAAGAACTCAAGTAAAATCAGAAATGAAAGAGTAATTAAGTCTTAAATGTGCAGGATTTGTTTATCCTGAATGTATTTCAAAACAATTTTTCTGCTCACCACACAATTTTTCAAAGTGTTGTGTTCCAAATATTTTCAATGTTTTTATAATTGATTTTTCTAGTTAATCAGATGCAGTTATAGAAATGAATGACATTTTTCAATAGTCATTAACAACATCCTGTCAGGATCAAACCAACTTGAATTGTTCCTAGAATAATGATGATATGAAAGAACTTTATTTCCTGATATGTATTCTATTACTCTTAAATTGGGGCTAGTCACTCTTTCCTTGTCACCATTATTCCTAGCTTTCCTTTTAACCATAAGTATCCATATATCTGCAATATTGAATTTGTAGAGAATTACAGGAAATTAACAAAATATAGTAATTAGGGAGGCAAAATTACTCACCTTTGGTAATCTCAATGCTAATTTGCAAATTGGCAACTGATAATTGTTTTCATTAAATATAAGAGATTCATCCAAGTTGCAGACTATCTTTTCTTTAGGTACTTTATAAACTACAATGGCACCCTTATAATGAGGGCAGCTATAGTTTCCAAATTCATCCACTTCTTTGATTTGGAGTTCCAGTCTAGGTTTCCTTTGTAAATGAAAAATAAGCTTGTAGTCTTTCCCATAATCCTTCCCATTGCCTAAATAAAAGCAAAATGTATTTGTTACTGTTAATACATACCACGGATCTAACTTAATTTTTAAAAATTCAAATAATCATTCATTTTTTAAATTTATCTGTTGTGTGTAAATACTTCTTATCAAAACATAACCTAGCAAAGCAGCACTAGACTGAGATTGTGTAAATTGCTAAAAAAATTCTCATCTATACTTGAACTATGTTCTCTCTGGCCGCTTCTTCTAGATCTCATATCCTTGGTTCTTTTCTTTTTTTATGCATTTGTGGAAATCATCATTGATCTGATTTTCACTTTCTGTTACATTATACTACAAGAAACCATTGGAAATATTTAGCTGTTTGTCTGCTTAGAAAATTGTTTTCACTTCTTAACAATGACATTTTTTCCTTTCACTTAACTATCCATTTCATATTGCACACTATCATGACCTCACCATGGACATTCTAGAAATATATTCTCCTATATGGTAGCAACATGTAGCTTTTAAAATTAAAGTTGAAACTAAGATTAAAAATTCAATTCCTTAGGCATTGTAGCCACATTTCAAATGTTCAATAGCCACATCTGTCTGTAGCTACCTTATTGGAGAGTACATATATAAAACATATTCACCATGGCAGAAATACAGTGCTGTTCTAGAACTTTCAACTGTAATAGTTTCTAGATTTAATAGTTACTGAAATTTCTATTAAAACCTAGTGAATCCCCCCACACAAGGATATGTAAAAGTCTTCTCAACGATCCACTGAAAATAATTGAACTTTAGTGAACATAACATTTCACTCATAGGGGTTTTACCATGACTATCAGGCTATTTCACCTTCTCATTGGAATAGTAAAACAGACACGGTCACATTCCCTAAGGCAGGTGTGCATTACCCTTCACAAATTTAAAAGTAAGCCATAAAGTCACAGTTATACTATGTCTCTGACATAAAGATCTAGATCCAAGTTCAGCTTCTAGTATTTATTTACATGGCAATATTTATCCAGTTCTTTCACATCTGAACTTCTTAGAACCTTCACTTCCTTACCTTTAAAACAAGAAAAATAAAACTTACCTCCTAGGATTGTTCTGGGGATGAAATGAGATAATGTGTGGATAGAATGATTAGGAAAGGATGTGGCACATAATAAGAGCTCAGTAAACAAGAGCAAGACAACAAATGAGAAAAAACAGATGGGATTCTTACATTGTTTTGAATTTGTGTTTATGACAAAAACAACCCACTGGAATTTCTTAAAAAAATGTCAATATGAAGCTTTTATATCAGCAGCAACTTCCTGCTGCTCTGAGAGGCCTGAAAGTTGACTACTCCAAGATCTCTCTCTCTCTATCTACCTATCTCTATCTTAATCTACCTCGCTATCTCTCTGACTGGAAACTTCCAATCTTCCCAATGACATAAGAGTTCTTTGAGAGATGCAGATGACATCAATACTTTTCTCATTGTTGTGACTGCTAGAGGTCATTTTGGTGGCTTTCTAAAGCACAGTTAAATCTAGAATTAGAATAACTCCAGGTTATGGAAGGTATAGCAGTATGTTCCTTTGCACAAGTCTGTGTTTTAGGGGCAACCTGGTTCGTTGAACTAAACAGATTCCTAAGACATTCTAAGATAAGCATGACTAGACCGATTTGCCTTAAAAGAATCACTCTGGTTAAAAAAAAAAAAAAAATGGGGTAGGGGGGCGGAAAATTATTTGGAGTCACTGAAACTGAAATGCCATCTTGAAAATAATAAATTAGAGTTTCTGGATCACGGGGGGGCAACCTAACAAACTCCTACTTCCATCCCTCTAGAGTACTAGCAAGAAAAATGTTGCGACTTTTGTCCCAGTAGAATATAATTTACTAAATTTCTCTTTCCATCTCATGAATGGTGCTCCCTGCCAGGTACACAATTACTCATAAGCAATAATTTACATACATATATTGTATAAAGATTGAGGAACTTATCAACCTTTTATTGCCAGTTAATTAAAAAAAACTAAAGATCTAAAATGTAAATCTCTAAGAATCACATTTACATATGAAATAAGGATAAAATTATTGAGCATTTACTATTAATAAATAACATTACCTTATTGTTCTATATAGAAAACATTATGTAGCTTTTTAAAGGTGGAATTTCACTGTCACTAAGATATACTACACTATATTTGGAAGACCCTTTGTCACAGTTTTAAAAAAATAACAGAACCAAAAGAGGATGAGTAGCACAGAAAATTGCACTGTTTTATTTTTTTTCTCCCACTCTGTCATATTTAGAGAAGTAAAACCAAAAGTCATTCATTACATACCAAAATTATAAAAGCAATCATGAGTTGACATTTTGAGAACCTTTCTCTTTGTGCATATTATGTATACAGTTCCTAGTAGGAATAGAAGGTAGTAACTATACAGTAAAAATTTATCATAGAAAGAAGAACAGGATTTATTTATATTTTGTGTTACTAGATATTTCTTATAGCAATATATTTTCTCAATATTGGGTTTTGGAGTATTTTTCACTGAAAACATAGGAAGTACAAAGGTAGTAATATGTGCTTTTGCTTATAAAGGTAAGATGAGGAAGTAACAGGCTAGGGACGCGGAGAACCAGAAGACTCTCATGAAAACCACTGGCTCGGGATATTTCTCTGTCCTAACACATCTCTTCTAGTTATAGGTACTTTCACTGTAAGCATATTTGCTATAGACAAATAGGCTATAGCAAATAGTTACAGGCTCTTTCTCAGAGCCTTTTTCCATAAACTTTTTTGCCATATAACTCTCAGGCCATAGGGCTTCCCTAGTAGAGCAGCTGGTAAAGTATCCACCTGCAATGAAGGAGAGCCTGGTTCAATTCCTGGGTCAGGAAGTTCCCCTGGAGAAGGGATAGGCTACCCACTCCAGTATTCTTGGGCTTCCCTGGTGGCTCAGATGGTAAAGAATCCACCTGCAATGCAGAAGACCTGGGTTCAGTCCCAGGGTTTGATGGGCTACAGTCTAAGGGGTCATGAAGGGTTGGACACGACTGAGTGACTATGTACAGCACAGCATGTGTAATATCACAGATTTAGTGATCAGGCCACAAGACAATTTTGCTGTAAGAGATAAAATACCTGGTTAATAGGTTCATTTGACATATACAACCAAAAAATCATGACAGATGACAATGATTTACCCCATGAATTGTTTTTTTTGTTTTTTGGTTTTTTTTTCTTTGAAACACTACACTGGGGTAGAAAGAGGCTGAGACCATGGGCCTGAGAGACCCAGAGTTGAACACATATTCCCTTGTGGCTTATCTGGTAAAGAATCTGCCTGAAATGTGGGAGGCCTGGGTTGGGAAGATCCCCTGGAGAAGGGAAAGGCTACCCACTCCAGTATTCTGGCCTAGAGAATTCCATGGACTGTATAATGCATGGAGTGGCAAAGAGTCAAACGTGACTGAGTGACTTTCACTTTCACTTTTCCCATAGAACTTTGGAACATGTATCAATGGACATGTGACAATATACCAAGCACAGACAGTATTTTTGCAGTGCTCCACAAAGCTCAGTTACAAATATGCATCCCAGTATTTGGAAACTGATACCTCTCTCAGTGATGGATGACATTTTAGTGAATAAAAAAATAAAAACAATGCTAAATAAATAAACAAGTAAAAATATATATATAAAAATGAACAAATACTTAGAGACAAGTGCTTAGGTACAAGTCACAAAATAAATCAGTTATCTGTGCAGCATTGGCATGAAACTACACACATTTTAATTGTATTTAAATATTTTATATTTCACAATAAAGTCTTTATAATTTTGTTATTCATTTCTCATGATTCATTAGGTGGTTTTGTTGTTGTTCAATCATTAAATCACATCCGACTCTTTGCAACCCAATGGACTGCAGCATGCCAGGTTTCCCTGTCCTTCACTATCTCCCAGAATTTGCTCAAACCCAAGTCCATTGTGTCAATGATGCCATCCAACCGTCTCATCCTCTGTCGCCCTCTTCTCCTGCCCTCAGTCTTTCCCAGGATCAAGGTCTTTTCCAACGAGTCGGCCCTTCACATCAGGTGGCCACATGTGATCTTCAGCTTTAGCATCAGTCCTTCCAATGAATATTCAGAATTGATTTCCTTAGGATCAACTGGTTTGATCTCCTTGCTGTACAAGGGAACTTCAAGAGTCATCTCCAGTGCCACAGATTGGAAGCATCAATTTTTTGGCACTCAGCCTTCTTTATGATCCAACTCTCACATCCATACATGAGTAGTAGAAAAACCATAGCTTTGACTTCGGAACTTTTGTCAGCAAATTGATGTCTCTGCTTTTTAACTTGCTTACTAGGTTTGTCATAGCTTTCCTTCCAAGGAGAAAGTGTCTTTTAACTTCATGACTGCAGTCACTATCTGTAGTGATTTTGGAGCCCAAGAAAAAAAAGTCTGTCACTGTCTCCACTTTATTCTATTTGCCATGAAGTGATGGGACTGGATTCCATGATCTTTGTTTTTTGAATGTTGAGTTTTAAGCCAGCTTTTTCACTCTCCTCTTTCACTTTCATCAAGAAGCTCTTTAGTTCCTCTTTGTTTTCTGCCTTTAGAGTAGTATCATCTGCTTGTATGAGGTTGTTGATATTTCTCCCAGCAATCTTGATTCCTTCTTGTGATTCATCCAGCCTAGCATTTCACATGATGTACTCTGCATATAAGTTAAATAAGCAGGGTGACAATATACAGCCTTGATGTACTCCTTTCCCAATTTGGAACCAGTCCATTGTTTCATGTCCAGTTCTAACTTTTGCTTCTTGATCTGCATACAGGTTTCTCAGGAGGCAAGCAAGGTGGTCTGGTTGAGAATCTTCCACAATTTGTTGTGATCCACACAATCAAAGGCTTTAGCATAGTCCATGAAGCATATTTTTTTCTGGAATTTCTTGCTTTTTCTATGATCCAACACATATTGGCAATTTGATCTCTGGTTCTTCTGCCTTTTCTAAATCCAGTTTGTTCATCTGGAAGTTCTTGGTTCACGTAGTACTGAAGTCTAGCTTAAAAGATTTTGAGATTTACCTTGTTAGCATGTGAAATGAGGACCATTGTATGGTCATTTGAACATTTTTTGGCATTGCCCTTCTTTGGGATTGGAATGAAAACTGACCTTTTCCAGTCCTGTGGCTACTGCTGAGTTTTCCAAATTTTCTGATATATTATGTGCAGCACTTTAACAGCATTGTCTTTTAGGATTAGAAATAGCTCAGTTGGAATTCCATCACCTCCACTAGCTTTTAAAATTCGCTTTTAAATTTCCCTTTTTTATTTTTTGTCACTGTATCTTTTATGGCAAAATTGCGTTATGGTCAATAAGTTATTCAGTAAAAATGCTCACAGCAAAGATGTCTATGGCAAAAATGCCAGACATGATTTCCAATATGTTTGCCTCTAAACCTCCAGTATTCTTTGTTTGGTTCATTGCAATGGCTTATTCATTGATTTCCCTGCTGCTAACTTGCCTTACATCATCTAATTTCAACACAGATATAATCTGACCCAGATTGTGTGACAACCTTGTTGAAAATCCTTCAGGGCTCCCCATTTCACTTAGAATAAAAGGAAAAGTCCTTAAAATGCCCTTCAAGGCAGGAACAGTATCCATTTCATCTCCTCCAAGTCTCCTCTCCCTCCCTCTCATCCAGCCATCTCAGCCTTCTTGCTCTGCCTGGGACAGACTCTCCTGGGATAGGATCGTGGCTTGCTCTCTCATCTTTGAGTCTCTGCTGAAATGGTACTTTCTCAAAAAGATCTTCTCAGATGAGTCTATTTAAAATTACAAATCTGCCACTCTCTCTGAGACTTTCTATGTCCCTTCCCTGCTTTATTCGTCTTTAAGGAAGCTTCCATCTCATTAAGCTGTACATTTTATTTACTTATTTGCTTCTTCTATGTCTCTCTGCAGTAAAATACAGTATAATAAAGGAAAGGAATCTTTGTTAAATGAATAAAAGGATGGCCATTTTAACACTCTAACACTTGTGTCTGGGAAAACTACTTCTCTAGGCCAAAGAGTATTTGGGGAAACTTGGACACACACAAACCTCTTTAGGGCATTACTTAGTGTTATGAGTGAGTTGTGCTAAGGCATCATTATGTACAATTCTCTCTGCCCCTTTCCCAGCATTTTATGAATTTTATGAGCACTGGAGGCTCAGATGTGATACACTAGAAAGCTTAAGTGCTATATCAACATGTATAACCCAGAGAAAGACGGCAGATTCTAGCAGTGTCCAGAGGAATGCCAAAGGCCAGTGTAAAGGGGAAATATGTCTAATTTTCTCTTAGAAGTAGAAATAATCTCCATGTAGCGAGATCCTCAATCAAAAGAATCATTATATTCCATGTAATTAATTTAGAGGGCTTCCTTGGTAGCCCGGACTTCCCTGATCGCTCCAGCTGATAGCTCAGTTGGTAAAGAATCTGCTTGCAAAGCAGGAGACCCCAGTTTGATTCCTGGGAAGTATACGCTGGGAAGATCCCACTCCAGTATTCTTGGACTTCCCTGGTGGCTCAGATGGTAAAGAATCCACCTGTGATGCAGGAGACCTGGGTTCGATCCCTGGGTTGGGAAGATCCCCTGGAGAAGGTTATGACCGCTCATTCCAGTATTCTGGACCAGAGAATTCCATAGACTATATAGTCCATGGGGTCACAAAGTCCATGGAATCAGACATGACTGAATGTCCAACTATGTAATGAATTTAGAGATTTTGATATTTCTCAGAGAGAAGCCATCTAAATTTATTAAAGTTTTAAATACTTTTAATCACACAATACTATAATGTTGAGTTTATCCCCAAGGTTTTGTCTTCATTCTTTGAACAAATACTTCATATAGCTTTTAGGTACCATTCTAGGTGCTGGGAATTGAATAGTCCTCCCTAATTAAAGAGACAGTCCTCTCTTGGGACTGTAGTCACAGACACTGATGTTGATCAAGCAATTAAAAAATAAATAGAAGATGAAATCTATGGCCATTTCCAATGAGAGTTACATAGAAATCTGAAAAAGTAAAATACAAACTGATATAATCAGGAAAGACAGGAAAGGCTTCTCTGAACATGATCATTATAATGAGATATGAAAATATAGTAGGAGACAACTGCAGAAGCCCGTGGGGATAGGTCAAGAGATGGACCCCCAGGCAGACAACCTCTGGCTGTTTGTATTTGAGATTCACAGAGGCTACCACAGGCCCTGATGAAAGGATGAGGTAAAAATTCTGTTTTTGTTTTTTTTTTTTTATTGGAGCATAGTTTATTTAAGATGTTGTGTTACTTTCTGCCATACAACAAAGGGAATCAAACAGAGGTATCAGTTTTTTGCTGAGGGTCTTGCTCCTCTTAGATTGTACTGGGGGCTTATATGTTATACACTAGAAAGATGGATGGAGAAAATCCAGTGAAGCTCCATGTCTGAATATACATCTCTAAAAAAGGCGAAGCAGGAAGGATCCTGGCATTCTGCCTGGTGCATTTTCCCTGACTGAAGAGGAGTATTTCATTCCTATATTGAGGAACTGTGAACACACTGGCTGTCTCCAGGCACTTTTATTTTAGTGTATGCTCTTCACTCCCCCTTATAGATGACAGTACACTTCACCCCTGCCTATGAGAATCACAGTAACTCTCCTGTTTAGGGCAGGAAGTAAACACAGCTGCTGTCCCAAGTATTACAGGAAGTCTTCTGCATCATTAGTTTGGGTGAGACACTTCCAGGTTTTGACTGTATCTTAGAGAGATTGTCCCAGGGTGGTTTCTTCCCTGGAAGCCAAGTAGGAGGGATGTCTTTCACCCTTCCTTCCTTTCCTCCTCTCCTTTCCCTTCCCCTTTTTCTGATATTGTGTCACTTACTCCCTAGGTCCTGACAGCTGGCTCAGATGGCTGAGGCAATGTCTGTGACAGTGGAAGAGATACTTCAAATTGGGATACTTTGAATCTCACTTATTTTTGAGAAACCAAAAAAGGTCAGCTGAAGCTTTAAGCCACATCATTTTGGAAACAACAAAGAGCAAAGAGCCAGTGGAGCTTGGAGTAATTTTCAAAATTAGAAAACAGAAACCATTAAAAAATCAATGGGATCTATATTAATTTATAAATAGAGAATATTACTTTAAGTCAAGTCTATAATGAGCCAGAAATCCCCACAAAACCCATTTCTGAATTTCCCCCCACACCTCCTCCTTTACATGCACACTGTTAGATCTTATTCTACCTCAAGGAAGGGAGTTAGAAAGGGAAAGTAGTCTTTTTCATAAAAATAAATGCCTGTGATGGCAGCACCCCCCAAAGATATTTTCTTCCCTTCTCTCACACAGCTGTTTTCTCTCTGTTCTTTTTGCTTACTTTTTTTTTTTAATCTCTTTTTAGCTTTTCTACCTTAGTCATTTCCTTACTTCTCCCACCTCTCCTGTCACCTCTTATAGTCATTCACCTTGTTTTCCTTGGCATCATATATTCATTCATTCACTATGTATTTATTGAAAGCCCTTGAAGTGCCAGGAACTACTCTGGTCTCAGGGATGCATAGCAAGAAAGACACAGTCACTGCCCTCATGGAATCTACATTCTAGTCAAGAACTTAAGTATAGGAATGAAAAGTATAAGAACAAATAAATAATTTCAAGTTGTGGTAAGATTTGTAATAGAAATAAAAGATCACTAGATAAATGTAAAGATAAGAGGTAAGCAGGGGTATGTCATCTGGATTTGAGGTTCATAGCAACTTTTGAACCTTTTTTGAGTGTGGTGAAACTTACTGACTCCTTCTCAGTGTAGACTTTTAGGTATACAAAATAAAAGAAATGGAATTATAAATAAGGCAATTATACTGAAACATATTTCTATCCATACATCTCTTGGGAGTACACTGACCCTAGATCAGATTCTTTGCAGAACAACATAAAGAGTTTTGATATTGTTTGAAGTAGAATAGGAGGTAATTATAAAGTTTTAACTGGGGGGAGTAATAAAGTATGATTTATAATTTTAAAAGATCACTGCTGTTACTGTATGGAAATACATTTTGTTTCACATGGCTAATAGTAGAAGCAAAGGAATATTTAGAAAGCAACTACATTGGTGTTGGAAAGATGATCCTAGCATAGTCTCAGCTAGAGCAGTTATGGAGAGAAGACTATTTCCAGAAGAGCGTCACTTAGAGTAGGCCCATAAGGGAACATGCATGCCCTAAAAAAGAGAAGAAACAGACTGGAAAGAAAGACATAAATAAGTCCTTGTCCTTTTCCTACTTTTCCAAAGCCTTCCCTCAGTCCTTTGAAGACTCTTTTGAAGCACATTTAGGGAACTCCATCTGAAGCACGTGGCTGATAGCCCACAGTATATACAAAACAATTTCATGATACTTACTTGAAGCAAATATATTTCCAGTAAATCGTAAAAGAAGCAGTTCTCCTTCTTTCACTTGGAAATGGCGAGATGGTTCTGGAGGACCACTAGAAGCTTCTGAGCGCAAGTTCCCAAGCACCTGGTATAAATCTTTAGAAGGCACCACTAAAATAACAATTCTATGTGGGTTGTCTTTCTGGTAATAAAGTATAACACAGGCAGTGGTGCTGAACATGGCTTCCTCCAAAGACTTCACAAAGGAAACCAAATGGCCGTTGTCCACACTGGAAGAAGAGTGAAGCACGATAAACCTGCAGAGAGGTAAAGAGGAGTGACCTGAGGGAAAACAACCGGTCTCAAAAATATCACAAATAACTAATCACACCTCCGAAAGGCCATGATAAACCAAACCTCCTTTAAAAATCAAGCATTCTAAAGACTGATTAAATCCATTAATGGAATGAATTTGAATGAATGACTTGAATGAAACTCTTGGCAGTCAGGAAACCAGCTTAAATCAAGCTAAATCTAAAACAGATGCCCATAAACAAAGAAATCATCAGGTTAGCTCTACCTATGGCAGCATATTTTAAATTACATTTTACCTAGCATTACCAAAGAGTACTCCTTCAAAAAGAGAGAGAGAATCAAGATAACCCATTTATTATCAACAATATCCTAATATCAATAGGATAAAAATATACATCATATTCAGTGGGGATAGAAATATTCATCTCATCACTGTGATAAGGGTTGTTATAGTGTACCCCGAATGATTTGAATTGTGTCACCTCCACCCAACTTCTGTATTGGAGGCCAAAGCCCCAATACCTCAGAATGTGGCCTTCTTGGAGGTATGTTCTTAACAGAGGTAATCAAATCAGTGTGAGGTCATTAAAGAGCCCCCTCCCTCATCACAGCCCCACATCCACAAAGACTAACTGATGAAAGAGTGTGAAGCCAGTCTCCTTGGTACTCACATCAGGGCTCTCCTGAGGTGTCAGGCTGAGGTCAAACCTCAACTTAAGCCATAGTTTCTCCCATTTCTTCCCTTGCCCCTATCTGTTTTTCTCATTCCTCAACAGGAGTCCGCTGGGAGCCTTCTCTCAATCTATCACCTGCATTCTCATTTTAGACTCTTTCTAGGGAAACTGACCCACAACAATTGTAGATGTAACTCTTCCTTTGTAAGATAAAGGTTGTCTTTGGACATGTAATGGCCCTCTCTTTATGAGTGTCTACTTCTCATGAACCTTTAAATGTCTGAAACCCTTAGAGTAATGAGCTGTCTAGAAAACATGGAAATGAGAAAGCAAAATGAGGACACAGAAATAACAAATTCAGTTAATACATACGTAGGAGATGAGCATAATAAGAACAGTTAATTACTATCTCCATGGAATTTCAGAAATGAAGGCACTATTTTAGAACTATTTTGGAGTTAGAAGAAAGCTGTAAAAATAAATCTAAGTTAAGACTGGTTTCCAACAGCACTTATTAAACTACCATGAATGAAATTACAGATAGTGTATTCATGTCAGATCTAGTTTGCATTTTAAACACACCCTAAAGGACTATTCATATTTCTATCTGAGAAATAAAAAAAATCGAATCCTATGATTCTACTTCTATAAACATCAATTACAAGCCATCAGAATAGAATATCATCAACATTTATTGTTTACTATTGTATTACCTCTCTAGATGTTCACATAATTCAAATGATATCAGGCCACTCTGCACAGATCTCACCACGACATCATCAAGCACAAACCAACCACTCTCCCGGCTTTTGAATCCCAATAATTTCAAAGATTCGCAAGTATTGTTTCTGGGTTTTCTTATGGAAGTGCTTTTTGTCCTATATTACAGTAACAGGAGAGAAATTTGTAAGGTTTGTATAGCATAAATCATATTTAATTCATTCTTTCATTAAGTGAACTATCCAATAACAGTTCTTTAAGTATATGTTGTGTGCCAGTCATTATACCATGCATCAAGAACACAAAGGTAAGAAATATTTTGCCCTTGCTCAGTAGAAGCTCACAGTATTAATCATAGGACAAGGTGATCTGTGTAGTAATGAAGGGAATGTATGAGACGGTTTAACAGCAGAAGGAGAGCTTGCAAAGTGGCAATGCTAATATTCAAGATGAGCCTTGGAGAATGAGAAGCATTTTGCTCCTGGTCAAAGAGTTAAGGGAATATCCCAAGACAGTAAACTCACTGATGTAA
The DNA here is from genome assembly GCF_027580195.1 of Bos mutus. NCBI lineage: Eukaryota > Metazoa > Chordata > Mammalia > Artiodactyla > Bovidae > Bos > Bos mutus. Next base: position 55,684,613 of record NC_091622.1, on the reverse strand, counting down.
ACCCAATATAGCAACCATAAATTTTGGAGCAATGCTACCTACTTCCAAATTCTGGATGGCTCTGCCTTGACCTCCCTATATCTCAGTCTTCTCATCTGCAGTATGAGTGTAATGATACTATCAACCTTGTAGGATTAAATGAGTTACAGTTTGTAAAGCACATAAAATTGTATAAGCGTAAATGGTATTGATATTCTCATCCTAATTCCTACAGTAGGCATGGCCAATTAGCTTTCTTATACAGTTCTCCTTCTTGCTAACCTGCCCCACCTTAAAGCCTTAAAAGAGGCAGTTGTATTGTATTATGTGATACTTTCCCCCAACCAGAGCTGATTTCGCTAACAGTGGATCAATTTCCAACACCTAACCAATTTGATTCCTGTCTTTGAAATTTAACTAATAAAGAGGCCCAGAGATTGTATTATAACTTGCTGCCCTTTGGTTGTAGTGCCCTGGGCTATGAAAATGAGTAAGCAGAGAGATTATTAAGAAAGAAATGCTAGAGCAGATGTGAAGAGAGAAAAGGAAAAACAATAAACAAAAAAAAACAAGATCAAGTAATGTAGGCTTAGAGATGGAGAAAGCAGAGATTAAGTATTGAAGCCTTACAGTAAGTTCTTCTTTTCTTAAATTCATTGAAATAGATACTGGTTCCTCACAATTAATGAAAGAAAATTCCTTGATACTGAATATCTTGCTGGAAAAAGAAAAACAAAACTTGATCTAATGATGCTACATCCCATAAGAGGATAGAACAACTCTAGCTAAGTACTTAACAATGAAGACAGGGGGCTTCCCTGATGGCTCAGTGGTAAAGAAATTACCTGCCAATGCAGGAGATACGGGCTCGTTCCCCTGATCCAGGAAGATACTATGTACAGTGGAGCAACTAAGTCCGAGTGCCGCAATTATTGAGCCTGTACTCTAGAGCCCAGGAGCTGCAAATACTGAACCTACCTGCTGAAGCACGTATGCCCTAGAGCCCGTGCTCCACGAGAGACTCCTGCACACCACAACTACAGAGTAGCTCCAGCTACCCACAACCAGATAAACAGCCTACCCAGCAACAAAGATCCAGCACAGCCAAATATAAATAAGTGAAACTACATTTTAAAAAATTAAAAGAATTAAGACAAGGACTTCCCTGTAGGTCTAGTGGTTAAGACTCCTCACTTCCATGACAAGGGATGTGGGTTTGATCCCTGCTCAGGGAACTAAGATCCCACATGCCATACTATGGGGCCAAAAAAGTTAAAACAAAAAGAAAAGAAAGAAGAAAAGAAAACAAACAAAAAGAATGAATATGTAAACGTGAATCTCCCATCTTCATTTGTGAATAGAATTAGTTATGTGTTTAAAACCACTTTAGTTTCACAGGTTGAGCTATCTTATGAACTGGAATGAGGAACTGAACTATGTTTAAAATGTCTACCCTTAAAAATTTAGACTATGTTGATCAACCCAGATTAAAAGCAAGAGGATAGGGGAAAATATAAGTTTTTAGCTTTTGGCTTATAACCACAAATATGGTAAATTTTTAACACTTGGAAGTTAATGATCTATTAACACAGGAAGATATACTCATACTGAATCCAGAATTTTGGTCATTTACTATACATTGACTTCATTATGTGTAATATTAATTTTTTCTGATAAAAAACTACTTTTTCCCTGCTAATAGCCTAAGTTTTCTGTGAAAATCTACATGTTATCCACTGTGGTGGGGCTGACGCTACCCCCAGGTCTGGGTGGGTGTTTGATTTGAGCCATATAGTACATGTGGCATTCGTCAGTGCTATCTGCCAAAATACCCGATTTCTGCACATTCTGAGCACATGATAGAAATGTACTTCCTTGTCCCCTGTGGTTGAGTGGGGCTATGTGACCAGTTCTGGTTAATAAATATTGAGAAATGTCATTTTGTCATTTTCAGGCTAAGTATTTAACTGCTAGTTTAAGTGTATCTAAGGCTCTTTTTTCTGCTACCATGACAGCAACAAAACAATGACTGCCCTTCAACTTAAGTCTGGGAGAGAGATGACCAAGAGGCAGCCTGTCTTTGATGAATCAGGTTTTTGTTATCATGTCATAAACTAGGCGAGCCTGCCTTGTATAGCACGTCTTCCTTTTGGTTTCAGTGATCTATTTAGTGATGGGTTTGTGACAGATTTGGAGTAAGAATAAGACCCAGGGCTTTTACGTATAGTCATGGCGAAAGGAAGATTCTTCTTTTCTACTGAACTTGGAGTTTTGAAGATGTAGAAATATCTCCAGCATGAGAAATATGTCAAAGAATGAAACTGGCACAGAGAAAGGCAGAAAAAGCAGAAATACTTAAAAATAATATTTTAATATTATTCTTTATGGCTCAAGTGAAATATTAAAATAAAAGTATCCCTAGATTTGTAATTTACATGGACTAAAGGATTCCCTGTTGAGTTTGTTTTTCTATCACTTAAAGTAAAAAAAGTCCTTAATGATATGAAGATCAAATTTAGACTATTTTTTTCCATTGAGATACAATATACATATAACTTTATGTGAGTTTGACATGTGCAATGTGATGATTTGATACTTGTATATATTGACAAGTAGTGCCATAATTAGGTTAGTTAGTACATCTATCACTTAAAATTTAGTCTTTAATATGATAATAGACACAACTTGTATTGAAATTAAATAATTTGATGACATCCTTATTTATTCCAGATGTTCTTAACAACTCTGCAATTAAACTCTTTATTTTATGATACCATCAGCAAACTTTGACAAGTGGGATTACCTGGCAGTGAATAGCCCTTGATCAGACTCCACAAAAGATGAGATTTTGATATACTAATAGTTCCATAAAACATAATCAACCTTTATTAAATCAACTTGTTTATTCAAGAACAGCTGACTTTGCTATTTCTTGAGTTCAAGACTCTATCCATGTCCAAAATTTCAGGCATTGAGGGAATTATGTTTGGCCTGTTTGAGGTCAAATATTCAATTATACTGAACACTGAAGAACATGAAAACTTCTATGAGCTCCACATGGATGGAAAAGACAATTTCTAGAATTTTGGTATAATTATCTAAAAATAAAGTAGAAGGATACACAAACCAGCACATATCCACCCTAGGCTGCTTTTTTCAAGTCTTACAGTGTACTGATAACATAATTCCCAGACACATGCCTTAGTGCCACACAATTAAAGATTTTTCTCCAAGATAAAAAGATCTGTTCCAAAGTACCTCAATATTTTGTCTTTGCAAATAGACAATACAGGGGACTTTTCAAGGATAATTTCTTTTGTTTATTAAACTATATTTTTAGTGCAGTTTTCGATTCATAGTAAAAAGGAGAGGAAGGTGCAGAGATTTCCCATATATCACCTACTCCCACAAATGCATAACTTCTTCCATTTATCCCCATTCCCCATTCCCCACCAGAGTGGTATGTTTACTACAATTGATGAACTTGCATTGGCATAGCATAGCCACCCAAAGTCCTTAATTTCATTAGAGTTCACTCTTTGTGTTGCACTGAATGGCTAACAATTAAACAATCTGGCAGTTAGAAAGTGAAAGTGAAAGTCATTCAGTCTGTCCAACTCTTTGTGACCCCATGCACTATACAGTCCATGGAAATCTCCAGGCCAGAATACTGGAGTGAGTAGCCTTTCCCTTCTCCAGCAAATCTTTCCAACCCAGGGATTGAACCCAGGTCTCCCACATCACAGGCGGGTTCTTTACCAGCTGAGCCACCAAGGAAGCCCAGAAATACTGAAGTGGATAGCCTATCCCTTCTCCAGCAGACCTTCCCAACTGAGAAATTGAACCAGGGCCTCCTGAATTGCAGGCGGATTCTTAACCAGGTAAGCTATCAGGGAAGCCCTAAGTGTTTCAAAGGAGAGGAATGTTCTGACAATGAACATGCCCAGGAATCTTCCTTAGAGGACGCATCCAATTCTAGTTTCCCCTACAGAAACCCTAGAAATGGAAATGGCAACCCACTCCATTATTTTTGCCTGGAGAATTTCATGGACAGATGAGCCTGGAGGGCTACAGTCCATGAGATCGAAAGAATAGGACATGACTGAGTGACTAACACTTCAGTGGATTTGGACAAATACGTATTGACACATACCCATCATTATAGTATTGTACAGAGTGATTTAGGTTTTTACCAACCTAAAAAGTCTTTGTACTGTGCCTGTTCATTTGTCTCCAATGCCAAACTCCTATAACTATGATATTTTACTGTCTTCATGGTTTTCCCGTTTCCAAAATGCTGTATAGTGTGTATCAAACAGTAGGTAGCCTTTTCAGATTGGCTTCTTTCACTTAGCAGTACGCATTTAAGGTGCCTCCATGTCTTTCTGTGGCTTGTTAGCTCATTTATTTTTGGTGCTGAATAATATTCTATTGTGTGGGTGTTATTTATTCATTCACCTGCTGAAGAACATCTTGCTTGCTACCAAGTTTTGACAGATAAGAATAAAGCTGCTATAACACCTGTGTGTATACATTTTTAACTCCTTTGGGGGAAATACCAAGGAGTGCTATTGCTGGATCATATGGTGGGATTATATTTAGTTTTGTAAGAAATCAACAAACTATCTTCTAAAGTGTACCATTTTGCATTCCCACCAGCAACGAATGAGAATTCCTGTTTTGCCCCATCTTCACCAGCATTTGAAGTTGTCAGTGTCCCAGATTTGGGTCATTCTAATAGGTATGTAGTAATATCTACATATGTTAGAGTGTTATGTTAATACTTATATATTATAAGTGTTATGTTAACACTTATATGTTATAAGTGTTATAAGTGAGTCTCACTTATATGATATAGATCATCTTTTTAAATTCTTATTTGGCAACTGTACACTGTCTTTGGTGAGGTATCTATTAAAGTTTTTGGCCTATTTTTGAATCAGGTCTTTGTTTTCTTATTGTGGGTTTTAGGACTTATTTATGAATTTTGGATATCAGTCCTTTATCAGATGTACCTTTTGCAAATATTTTCTCCCAGTTTGTGACTCATCTTCTTACTCACTTGGCATTTTTTTGCCCAGTGTAGAAGTTTCTAACTTTATGTTCCAACAATATCAATTATTTTTTTCACAGACTATACCTTTGATGTTTTATCGAAGAAGTCATCGCCTTACACAAGATCATTTAGATTTTCACCTGTGTTATCTTCTAGGAGTTTTGTATGCTGTTGTGTTTCATATTTATGTTTACATGCTACTATTTTGGATTAACTTTTGTAAAGGGTATAATATTTGTATCTAGATTCATTCTTTTTGCATGTGAATGTTCACTTGTTCCAACTCTATTTGTTGAAGAGACTGACTTGGCTCCATTGTATTGCCTTTTTCCCTTCGTCAAAGATCAGTTGGTTGTATTTTCTGGGTTCTCTATTCTGTTCTATTGGTCTATGTGTCAATTCTTAAGTGGTCACTACCACACTGTCTTGATCACTGTAGCTTTATAGTTCACCTTGAAGTCAGGGAGGGTCAGTCCTCCAATGCTGATCTTCCTTAATACAGTGAGTCCCTTATATATGAATGAGTTCTGTTCTAAGAGAGAGTTTATAAGTCCACTTTGTTCATAAGTCCAACAAAGTTAGCCTAGGTACCCAACTAACATGATTAGCTATATAGTACTATGCTGTAATAGGTTTAATATATTTTTCACACAAATAATACATAAAAAACAAACACAAAAAATAAAGGAATCATTTTTAATCATGAAGTACCTTGAAAAGTACTGTAGTATATTACAATAGCTTGCACACAGGGGTTGACATCTAGTAAAGAAGCAAAACAAGTTACTGACTAGAGGAATGAGAAGAAAGTGAGAGGTGGTAGAGCTGAAGGATCATCAGCAATAGGAGATGGAGGCCAAGCTGCAATTTCACTCATGCCTGACATTGATGGCACAGGTTCTGGTTTCTTGCTGGATTAAATTCTATCTACCCTCTTGGAAAAAAAAATCCAGTGATGTCTGGGTAGTAGCTCTTTTTTTCTTGTCATAGATGACAGGGTAGCTTTGGATTGCATTCTGCAATGGCTGCTGCAACCTTCATGTAACATTCTACATGTTACAAGAATAAACAGTACCTCCTCAAATAAAGAAAATCTCCTTGCCATTTCCTGTGTCACGAATCTCTTTGGTTTTTCAGTTACTCCTTTTTCCTTTGGTTTCTCTTTGTTCTTTCTCTATTGCACATTCGCTGTCACATCCATATTAAAAACCTCCTTAGGTAAATGAAAGCATTAGCTGCTCAGTTGTGTCTGAATCTTTGCAGCTTTATGGACTATAGCCTACCAGGCTTCTCTGTTCATGGGATTCTCCAGACAAAAATATTGGAGCGGGTTGCCATTTCCTTCTCCAGGGGATCTTCCTAACTCAGGGATTGAACCCAGGTCTCCTGAATTGCAGGCAGATTCTTTACCATCTGAGCTACCAGGGAATACTAAGTAAATACTTGCTTTCATCAATAATTTCTCAAAGTATTTCAGGAAACTCCCAGGCAGCATTAAGCTAAGTGGGACTTGATGCTGATCCAGGTGGTGCTAGTGGTAAAGAACTCACCTGCTGATGCAGGAGACATAAGAAACATTGGTTTGATACCTGGGTCAGGAAGATCCCCTGGGTTAGGGCATGACAACCCACTCCAGGATTCTTGCCTGGAGAACTGCAAGGACAGAGGAGCCAGGCGGGCTACAGTCTGTAGGGTCACAAAGAGTCAGACATGACTGAAGCAATTTAGCATGCATGCATTCACACACTGAGAGGTTTCTCCATTTCCTCTATCACTTTTCCATGCTTCTTAAATAGTATTGCCGACATCATTGACATCATCAGCACAGCAGACTTCACAGGTTCTATAATCTTCACAAGTCTTTTTTCTTTAGAATCATACCAGAACAATTCATGTTATAAGAACAAGAGATGTCTGTCATCTTTTCGCCTCGCTCCACTCTCTCAATTATTTTCACTTTTGTTTCCATCAGTATCTCTTGGCACTTCTTAGCAGTACCAACTGTATCACCACTGCTTTTACTCTTTTTTCCATACATCCTGGACTTGAAATAAAGATACTGTTCTACTGAATACTCCATAGAACAATAAAGTACACAAAATCATAGCCACTTGTAGAGAATGCATACACATGATGATGTATGCCAGACATGTGAACTAACTTACATGGTTGGGCATGCAGACACATGTTCACATCTTTGAAAGTTCACAACTTGCACATAAGGAGGCTTACTGTATTATGTTGGCCAGTCTGAGTGATATTTTATTTTTGATTTGGAAAATTAAATTCTTACTTGACTTTCCAATCCACATACCAAAGCTATATAGTATTTAGGAATAAGCCTAATAAAATGTATATAGTATATGTGTGGAGACTTTTTGGCAATGCTTCATTGAAAGACATTGGAAAACAACACAAATTGAAGCATATATTACAGGTAATAGATTTAAAGATACAATATACTAAAGATGTCATCTTTCTCCAAACTGACCCATATGTCAGAGGCAATTACCAGCAAAACCCCAACAGTTTGTTTTTGTGGACCTTAACAAATTCTATTTTATATGAGTGGAAAAATTTCAAGGAAAACAAACCAAAAAAATATCTGGATAAGAATAATATGATATGGCTTACCTATCAGGGATCAACTTATTATAAAGCCTTAAAAGTTATGACAGTGTTAGATTAGCTCAAAACTATACAACAAGACTGACCAGTGGAACAGTTCAGAAGAAAATCTGTTATATGACAGAGGAGGCTTCACAGATTGTTAGGGAAAGAAATAACCATTCAAAAAATCATGCTGTCTATCCACATAAAAACAATATATGGATTTTTACCTCACATTGTATGTAAAAGTCAATTTCAGATGGATTGAAGACTTACATGAAATCCAAACCTTTAAAATTATAAGATAATAAAGAAGAACACTTTTATAATTTAGGAGATAGAAGTATTTTAGGACTGGGACAAAAAACACTGATAATAAAAGAAATATATGATAAATTAGTCATGTAAATATAAAACTACAGGCCACAAATTGACAAAGGTTAGCACCGAGACCATTAAAAATTTACAAATCAATGTAAAAAGTTCAAAAATGAGCAAGAAATTAACAAAGTACTGCACAATTGCATTTATCTCACATGCTAGTAAAGTAATGCTCAAAATTCTCCAAGCCAGGCTTCAGCAATATGTGAACCATGAACTTCCTGATGTTCCAGCTGGTTTTAGAAAAGGCAGAGGAACCAGAGATCAAATTGCCAACATCTGCTGGATCATCAAAAAAGCAAGAGAGTTTCAGAAAAACATCTATTTCTGCTTTATTGACTATGCCAAAGCCTTTGATTGTGTGGATCACAATAAACTGTGGAAAATTCTGAAAGAGATGGGAATACCAGACCACCTGATCTGCCTCTTGAGAAATCTTTATGCAGGTCAGGAAGCAACAGTTAGAACTGGACATGGAACAACAGACTGGTTCCAAATAGGAAAAGGAGTATGTTAAGGCTGTATATTGTCACCCTGTTTATTTAACTTATATGCAGAGTACATCATGAGAAACGCTGGACTGGAAGAAACACAAGTTGGAATCATGATTGCTGGGAGAAATATCAATAACCTCAGATATGCAGATGACACCACCCTTATGGCAGAAAGTGAAGAGGAACTCAAAAGCCTCTTGGTGAAAGTGAAAGTGGAGAGTGAAAAAGTTGGCTTAAAGCTCACCATTCAGAAAACGAAGATCATGGCATCTGGTCCCATCACTTCATGGGAAATAGATAGATAAACAGTGGAAACAGTATCAGACTTTTATTTTTGAGGGGCTCCAAAATCACTGCAGATGGTGACTGCAGCCATGAAATTAAAAGACGTTTACTTCTTGGAAGGAAAGTTATGACCAACCTAGATAGCGTATTCAAAAGCAGAGACATTACTTTGCCAACAAAGGTTCGTTTAGTCAAGGCTATGGTTTTTCCAGTGGTCATGTATGGATGTGAGAGTTGGACTATGAAGAAAGCTGAGCGCCAAAGAATTGATGCTTTTGAACTGTGGTGTTGGAGAAGACTCTTGAGAGTCCCTTGGACTGCAAGGAGATGCAACCAGTCCATTCTGAAAGATATCAGCCCTGGGTGTTCTTTGGAAGGAATGATGCTAAAGCTGAAACTCCAGTACTTTGTTCACCTCATGCGAAGAGTTGACTCATTGGAAAAGACTCTGATGCTAGGAGGGATTGGGGGCAGGAGGAGAAGGGGACGACAGAGGATGAGATGGCTTGATGGCATCACTGACTCGATGAACGTGAGTCTGGGTGAACTCCGGGAGTTGGTGATGGACAGGGAGGCCTGGCGTGCTGCGATTCATGGGGTCGCAAAGAGTCGGACATGACTGAGCGACTGAACTGACTGAACTGACATATAAGAAAACACAAATATCTAATAAAAGCCATTATGAAAGATGCCACCTTTATTTTAATCAGAGAACTACAGATTAAAGCCACAAAAATCCATTTTACAACTATTAGATTTTCAGATTACAAAATCTGACAATATGCAAGGCTAAAAAATATAAAAATACTGGGAGAATGAAATTTAGTTCTACCAGTTTGTAAAACCTGAAAAATTGTACATGTGTATATGCTATGCCCAGCAGTAAGACTGGTAGATACTCTGAAGAAGTGCCTACACAATATACTTTGAGTGAAGAATAATCATAATAGTAATATCCATGTTAGCAAAAATTGAAACTACACGAATATCCCCCAATAAGAACACTGATGATTGAAATATGAAGCTATTCAATAGACTATTATACAGAAATGAGAACAAACTTTATACAATAATAAATGGAACAGCAAGACCATAAGACTATATGCAGAAGGGTAGCATTTTTAGAAGTGGCAAGCACAGACAAAGCCACACAAGACATTATATATGGATGAATAAAAATATATTGATGAAAGTAAAAAAAGTTAAAAGCACAGGAATGAGTCAAACTTTTTTAATAGTGGTTAACTTTGGTGAAAATGAAGAGTAATTAGGGTAGGGAGGTAAGGGATAGGATGGGAAGAGACAAGTAAAGAGATGTAATTTTATTAATGATATATAATTTCTTAAGTTATGTGATAGTGTTACCAGTTTCTCCATTTTATTATTTTTATATGACATGTATATTGTACAGATATTCTTGTATATGACTCACATATATTTTAATAAGGTTATCTTAAAACCAATAGCATTTTGTAGAAATGGCATTTTTCATGCAAAAAAAAAAAAAAACACAATTTCCCATCTAATTCTCTAAAATATTTCTTGCATAATATGAAATAAGCTTCTATTTAATAAATTAATTTCTCCTTTCATTACTATCAAGAAATCTTTTCTGGCTCATAATTAAATGACTGTCATGTTTTGCCCAGAAATCATTCACACATGAAGGAATGTACTACAACAAAGACCTTTTATTCTTTATTTTCAAACTACATTTTGACATCAAATCATTTTATCTTTTTTATATTCTGAGACATGGATTGCTTCATTGTGTTTCTATTTCCACAGAAAATGTTCAGCTAACTTTTACTCTTTGATATAAGAATGTTATGTAAATAGTTCATATAGGTTTTTACTTAATTGTTTTATGCTCCTCTAGATAGGGAAAATGCATCTCCCATGTCTATCACTAATAGCAGCAGAGCATATCATAATTTATCAATTTAGTATTGTCAGAAAGTACAGAAAATTAATGGCATGATTTATTTTTCCACAAATTTACTCATTAATTTATTTAATTCACCAAATTCAACATGGCACCAACTATGTTGTAATTATGCTGAGTGATTATAAATGGAAAAGATAAATTTAATAACACTATGGTGTGATTTAAGATATACAAAAGAACAGGGCTGGAACTAAGAGAGGAGCAGTTAATCCCTTCTGGAGATCACAGACTATCTTGACATAAGGAGAGAGCTGAGCTTCAACTTATAGAACAAATGAGAGTTCTTCAGCTAATCATGGCAGAAAAAGCAGAGAGATCATGTACTAAGGCAAAGAAATGGAGAAGAAAAAAGAAATTTGGCTAGTTGAATTGATGACAAATGGCAATCTTAGAACGCCAGACAAAGTGACACACACACACAAACACACAAGTTAGACAAACTCTGAAGCTGGAAAGAAAATCCCCTAGATCTGGGGGGAAAAAAATCTCAAAAAGCTAGAATTCTTTTTCCTTCCTAGGGAACACAAGGGATTGAGTCCATGAATCAGCCTGCCCCAATCCCACCAGTCACGCACACACACCAGATGTGTGGGGTCTGGAGTCTAACATGCACTTAGGCCCATTACATACAGCCTCCAGCTGTCAGCTAGAACTGACTCAGTCATAAAACTGGAACCCCCAAAAGGACAGTACTGGCCTTGAAATAAGAAACAACAAAAACAACCAAAATCCCTTTGAACAACTGACTCAGGAAAGCAACAAAGAAGCATACAAAATCTTCTGTGGTTCTATTTCCAGTTTTTTAAGGAATCTCCACACTGTTCTCCATAGTGGCTGTACTAGTTTGCATTCCCACCAACAGTGTAAGACTGCCTTATGATCCAGCAATCCCACTGCTGGGCATACACACTGAGGAAACCAGAAGGGAAAAAGACACGTGTACCCCAATGTTCATCACAGCACTGTTTATAATAGCCAGGACATGGAAGCAACCTAGATGTCCATCAGCAGATGAATGGATAAGAAAGCTGTGGTACATATACACAATGGAGTATTACTCAGCCATTAAAAAGAAAACATTTGAATCAGTTCTAATGAGGTGGATGAAACTGGAGCCTATTATACAGAGTGAAGTAAGCCAGAAGGAAAAACACCAATACAGTATAATAACGCATATATATGGAATTTAGAAAGATGGTAACAATAACCCTGTGTACGAGACAGCAAAAGAGACACTGATGTATAGAACAGTCTTATGGACTCTGTGGGAGAGGGAGAGGGTGGGAAGATTTGGGAGAATGGCATTGAAACATGTAAAATATCATGTATGAAACGAGATGCCAGTCCAGGTTCAATGCATGATACTGGATGCTTGGGGCTAGTGCACTGGGACGACCCAGAGGGATGGTATGGGGAGGGAGGAGGGAGGAGGGTTCAGGATGGGGAACACATGTATACCTGTGGCGGATTCATTTTGATATTTGGCAAAACTAATACAATTATGTAAAGTTTAAAAAAAAAAAAAAAGCTGTGGGTGGAAAGGAAGGGAGGAGAACAGTTGATCTGATCAAGAAGTATAATCAATACTTGGAAATAAATTTCTAAGGCTAAAATTTGTAGAGTAGAATTAGTATGAAAGACAATTTACTAGTTTATACCATGTAAATAGATATCACAGTTAATATCATGCTCATAGGTAAGATAATCTGAATGAGACTTAAAATGAAAGTGTTTACAATGATTAAAGGAATAAAAGAAGAAATAGTAAGCATAATGAAAAAATAGAGAACCTCAGAAAAGATATTTTAAAAATTTTAATATATAATAATAGCCTTTTAGAAAAGAGAATTATAATTATTAAAATGAACACCTTAAACAATTGACAGTAAAATTGGTAAAATATATGATAAATCTAAGGAAATCTCCACAAATGTAGCATGTAAAATATTAAAAATATTTAAGATTAAGGTGGACATTCATATAAATTATGTTTAACCTATTTATATTTCAGTTCAGTTCAGTCGCTCAGTTGTGTATGACTCTTTGTGACCCCATGAATCACAGCATGCCAGGCCTCCCTGTCCATCACTATCACCAGGAGTTCACTCAGACTCACGTCCATCAGTTGGTGATGCCATCCAGCCATCTCATCCTCTGTTGTCCCCTTTTCCTCCTGCCCCCAATCCCTCCTAGCATCAGGGTCTTTTCCAGTGAGTCAGCTCTTAGCATTTGGTGGCCAAAGTACTGGAGTTTCAGTTTTAGCATCATTCGTTCCAAAGAACACCCAGGGCTGATCGCTTTTAAAATGGACTGGTTGGATCTCCTTGCAGTCCAAGGGACTCTCAAGAGTCTTCTCCATCATCACAGTTCAAAAACATCAATTCTTTGGCGCTCAGCTTTCTTCACAGTCCAACTGTCATACCCAAACATGACCATTGGAAAAACCATAGCCTTGACTAGAAGGACCTTTGTTGGCAAAGTAATGTCTCTGCTTTTGAATATGCTATCTAGGTTGGTCATAACTTTTCTTCCAAGGAGTAAGCGTTTTTTAATTTCATGGCTGCAGTCACCATCTGCAGTGATTTTGGAGCCCCACAAAAATAAAAGTCTGACACTGTTTCCACTGTTTCCCCATCTATTTCCCATTAATACAAATGATGATTTTATTTATATAATAGTTTCTCTTTAATTTCACCATGCTGTTTTCTTGTTTTCTTTCTGTTACCATTTTGCCATATGAATTTTTACTTTTCTTTTGCTTTTATATAATTTATATTCAATTCTAGATTTTTGAAAATGAGTTAATGTCCTATTCTTGATCTGTTAAATTTTTATTCCCAACTCATTAATTTTATCTATTTATTTTGCTAAGATCAAGTGAGTAGTACATTTTGTGAGCACTTGTATTTAAAAAAAAAAAAAAAGCTTGTTAGGTGAAAACCCTAATTCCACATCTTCCCTTCAAATCTATGAAGGCTTTAGTCCATTTATCATGCTATACAGAATGAGCCTGGGGCTAGACTGATTTTATTCCTTCTTACTGAATCTATTTCTGCTGAATGAATGCTTATGGAATTACCTTTTATTTAAAAATACATTTCAATTTGCTATGTTATGTCTAAAGTATAGGTTTTTTTCCATAAATTTTGAAATAACACTTTCTAACTCAAGGTTTTAGTCAACATCAGAAAATTACATCTCTGTGCCTTTGATTATTACTTTTTTGTGGTTGTTTTGGTCTCTTTCTCAATGGTACTTAAATTTCTTAAGTTATATCACTTTAGATGAGCCCTTATCATACCTTGGTGACTTTTCATCTCAGTTTCTTATCTTTGTATCTCACCCTGTTGTTCTTTATTCTTTTCTGCCCCATCCTGATGGTCATTTCTATATATTGTTGTTGTGGTTATTTTTGTTCTTCTTTGAAGTTTTGGTGTTGATTGGTATTATTTTTTTTCCCTTACCACATCATGGAGGAGTTGGGTATTTTCTTATCTTTGAGTGAACATCTGTTCACCCATTTTCAATTTGGTTGTCATTTGAATCTTTCATAGATCTAGAGGGCAACATTTCTAAACCAGTTTTCAGTGTCTAGTCATTTTTGCCGAGTATAATTTCTCTGGACCAAGGTGTAACATTCTCCTATCGGTACTGACTAGATTTCCAGTACTTTGAGTCAATGAAGTGTATGAAAATGTGCCACCCCCAGTATGCATATCTTTTAGAGATATTATTGCCTCTACTGTTATCCCTATATTTTGGCAATTTCATTTTTGACAGTGCAATACACTGCTTCCAATTTCTCTCCACATTCTGCCCTGTTGTTTCTGAGGGATGTGGAAGTACAGCAAGGGAGAGGCAAAAGAAACATTGATTTAGTCACTTGCACAAATGATATTTGTGTATGACAGGGATACATTTTTATTCTCACTGGTGTATATAGACTATGAATAAGATCAACAATTGGGAACAGGAAATTGTTTTATTATTATCTTTCTGGCAAATGTAGCTACTTTGTTTTATAATATAAAGTACATGTCAACACAAATTTATTTTTATTAATCCTTTGCAACCTACCCTAGAGACAACTGAAACATTTACTAGATTTTAGCAATAAGTTACCAGTAAGAATCAAATTTTAGAGTTAAGTTCTCATCTTTAAATATATATATATATATATATATATACACACACACACACACACACACACACACACATATAAAATATATGTATATAAAATGCGAGGATATTTGAAAGAGAATGTCTTAATCTGTTAAGACTAATATGTTTAAGTAGGAAGCTCCAGGATATTTTTGGTTTTAAATCGTACTTTACCATGATATACAAGAACATGGATTAACTCAATGCCAATTAGGATATAATACATATAATGTTGTACAGCAAAAGCACAGACAACTGAATCGTGTCTATACTTCTGTGTTCGCTCTCACATACCTAATACTAACAAAAGTTTAACTTGGTTGCCTGGCCAATGTTCTACTATTGTCAGCTTCCTAAATTAGAAACACAGTGGTAAAGAGCAAATACTCCACCTCTCAATTTCTAATCTTACAGCCTCAAACTAAATACATGGCAGATCCATGTGCTATACAGAGTCATGATTAGAGGTAAAATATGTGAGTCCAAACCCAGCTCACACACTTCTTAGGCACAGTCCTTCCTCAGTATCTGGGTGCAAAAGACTGATTCCAGGACCCCCAGAGGTACCAAACTCTTCAAGTCCCTTTTGAAATTGGCATAGGCTTTGCACATAATCTAGACACACATCTTCTTTTTAATTATCTCAAGACTAATTATAATACTTGATACAGTTAAATGGTATATAAATAGTTGCCAGTGCATGGCATATTCAAGTTTTGCCTTGGGAAGCTTGCTAGAATTTTTTAAAAAATATTATTGACCTGTGATAGATTGATCCTCAGATGTACAACCTGCAGATAATTGTAATACAAGTTCTTAGTCTCATTGAGTTTTAGACTTCCAAGTGATAAAATGAAGGTGAGGTGGTGGGCAGATTGGATGAGATAATATACATAAGGAATCTGGTTTAAAAAATTAGCTTCTGATTATAGTAAAGTTGCAGGATATAAAATCAACACACAGAAATCCCTTGCATTCCTATACACTAATAATGAGAAAACAGAAAGAGAAATTAAGGAAACAATTCCATTCACCATTGCAACGAAAAGAATAAAATACTTAGGAATATATCTACCTAAAGAAACTAAAGACCTATATATAGAAAACTATAAAACACTGGTGAAAGAAATCAAAGAGGACACTAATAGATGGAGAAATATACCATGTTCATGGATTGGAAGAATCAATATAGTGAAAATGAGTATACTACCCAAAGCAATTTATAGATTCAATGCAATCCCTATCAAGCTACCAACAGTATTCTTCACAGAGCTAGAACAAATAATTTCACAATTTGTATGGAAATACAAAAAACCTCGAATAGCCAAAGCGATCTTGAGAAAGAAAAAATGGAACTGGAGGAATCAACCTACCTGACTTCAGGCTCTACTACAAAGCCACAGTTATCAAGACAGTATGGTACTGGCACAAAGACAGAAATATAGATCAATGGAACAAAATAGAAAGCCCAGAGATAAATCCACGCACATATGGACAGCTTATCTTTGACAAAGGAGGCAAGAATATACAGTGGATTAAAGACAATCTCTTTAACAAGTGGTGCTGGGAAATCTGGTCAACCACTTGTAAAAGAATGAAACTAGAACACTTTCTAACACCATATACAAAAATAAACTCAAAATGGATTAAAGATCTCAACGTAAGACCAGAAACTATAAAACTCCTAGAGGAGAACATAGGCAAAACACTCTCTGACATACATCACAGCAGGATCCTCTATGACCCACCTCCCAGAATATTGGAAATAAAAGCAAAAATAAACAAATGGGACCTAATTAAACTTAAAAGCTTCTGCACATCAAAGGAAACTATTAGCAAGGTGAAAAGACAGCCTTCAGAATGGGAGAAAATAATAGCAAATGAAGCAACCGACAAACAACTAATCTCAAAATATACAAGCAACTCCTACAGCTCAACTCCAGAAAAATAAATGACCCAATCAAAAAATGGGCCAAAGAACTAAACAGACATTTCTCCAAAGAAGACATACAGATGGCTAACAAACACATGAAAAGATGCTCAACATCACTCCTTACCAGAGAAAAGCAAATCAAAACCACTATGAGGTACCATTTCACGCCAGTCAGAATGGCTCACGATCCAAAAGTCTACAAATAATAAATGCTGGAGAGGGTGTGGAGAAAAGGGAACCCTCTTACACTGTTGGTGGGAATGCAAACTAGTACAGCCACTATGGAGAACAGTGTGGAGATTCCTTAAAAACTGGAAATAGAACTGCCTTATGATCCAGCAATCCCACTGCTGGGCATACACACTGAGGAAACCAGAAGGGAAAGAGACACGTGTACCCCAATGTTCATCGTGAGAACTGTTTATAATAGCCAGGACATGGAAGCAACCTAGATGTCCATCAGCAGATGAATGGATAAGAAAGCTGTGGTACATATACACAATGGAGTATTACTCAGCCATTAAAAAGAATACATTTGAATCAGTTCTAATGAGGTGGATGAAACTGGAGCCTATTATACAGAGTGAAGTAAGCCAGAAGGAAAAACATAAATACAGTATACTAACGCATATATATGGAATTTAGAAAGATGGTAACGATAACCCTGTGTATGAGACAGCAAAAGAGACACTGATGTATAGAACAGTCTTATGGACTCTGTGGGAGAGGGAGAGGGTGGGAAGATTTGGGAGAATGGCATTGAAACATGTGAAATGTCATGTATGAAACGAGATGCCAGTCCAGGTTCAGTGCACGATGCTGGATGCTTGGGGCTGGTGCGCTGGGACGACCCAGGGGGATGGTATGGGGAGGGGGGAGGGAGGAGGGTTCAGGATGGGGAGCACGTGTATACCTGAAATTTTTTTAATCTTAAAAATAAAATTAAAGAAAAAAAAATTAGCTTCTCAGTTAATAATTGTTATTATTTCTGTCTGAAGTTGTTTCTCCCTCTAATGTTTTTTCCAAAAAGAAAAAAAAAATTGCCTTCAGAATCAAAGAATGTAAAGGTTCCTGTTTACCTTTCTTGTTAGGAAAAAAAAAAGTATTAAATGAAAGGACAGAAACAAAGATTAGGGTTACTATTTGTGTGTGTGTGTGTGTGTGTGTGTGTGTGTGTGTGTGCTTAGTCACTAACTTGTGTCTGACTCTTTTGCGACCCCACAGACTGTAGTTCTCCAGTCTCCTTTGTCCATGGGGTTTTCCAGGCAAGAATACCAGAGTGGGTTGCCATTTCCTTCTCCAGGGGATCTTCCTGACCCAGAGATCAAACCTTTACATCTTTGTAATTAACCATATCATAAATTTTTTGAAAGCGAGGATTAATTTTGCCTCTTTTGTGTCAATCTTTTCTCAGAGCATACTTTTGGACCTATGACAGCTAAAACCATTACCCTTCCAGATCCACAATATTTTGTTTCTATATTAAAAATATTTCATCATATTTCGGTGCTGATACTTAACTATATCTGATTATACTTTTAATCATGTTTCTTTGTTTACCATTAAGTCAACTAGAGCCATTAGGGTCAAACTTACCTGTTGAAGTACAAAGGTATGATTCTGTTTGTTGTGGTACTAGCTGTTCTTTTATGATCTATTTCAGACCCAAGATTTTTTTTGTCAGGGTGTGGAGAGCAAGGTAGGAGTACAGTGACTGGCTTCTGAAAAGAATGTGTTGATGGGTGCTGAACATGAATCATAGGGCTTGTGGATAGTACTGAGTAGGAAGTCTCTTGCTGAGTTTTTAAATATGCCACCAGAGATGGTTCAATTGGTTGAACCTAAACAAAGAAAAATAAAGGATATATATTGCTATATCTTAATAGCAGAAGATGCAAAGTATCAGCACATGTCCAAGTCAATTTTCTAAAAATTTATTAGAACATAGTTTTATACATTTTTCTCTGCATTGTTGGCTAGAATCAACACTATCTTATGAAAGATCATAGCGATTGGTCCTCTTTTTGCAAAGTCTTTGTAAAATCTAGGTTTCTTGTTCTATGTTATAAATAACTGAGAATCACTGTTAATTGTAGGCAACAAAATGACCCAGAAAACAAAATAGACATTTTACATAATTTCTAATTAGAACTATTGTTAGATCAAGTGATCTTCAGAAACTAGACAAACAAGACTACATTTATTTGTTTCCTCTCACATAAGAATGGCTAATAAAAATAACTAGAATGATTTCAAAATTTCACAGTTTATAGAAAATATTTATGAATCAATTATTTATAATATGTTTTCTTCCTGACTTTTCTTCCCTTACCCATTATGGTAACAACTGGGAAAAAATAGGAGAGCATGAGGGAGAGTTAGACTAGAAGGATAGGAAATATTGAAGAAATATGTTTTCTAAAATGTATATTGATACATAGTTGTATGTCTTGTATGTAATGCTTGTATGAATTAAATTCTCATCCCCAAAAGAACTGTTTTATAATTAAATATAACCAAATATTCATAATCAGAAATGTTCTAATTGATTAGCTTCTTTTTTAAACATCCTCTCAGGTGGAATTCTTGAATTATACAAAAGCCCCAAAGTCCAACATTAATTCTATCATAGATATTCAACATTTTTTTGGTCAACAAATATCATAAACAGTACAACAAAATAAGACAAAAAATAGCTAGAACAGGCTTTACAATAAGTCAGGGATTTCTTTGGGAATGAGATTTAATATGCTCTAAATCACCACTATTTCACTGATGACACTATAAGTTAGGTGATTAAAAGTATGAAAATTCATTTATTGCTATATTAAATATTTGTATCTTCTTCCCTTTTAGGACAAAGTTTGATAACCCACACAAAGCCTCACCAGTTTTTAATATTTACCTTTATTTGTACAAGCACTGGTGAGTTGAAAACTCCTGGAGGGTAATTTAAGGATATTCGGGAATCCATGGTTGTCTTATGAGTAAGACCTTTCTTTGTTACTGTAAAGGACTCTTTCTTTAAACAAGACACAACAGAAAAGATCCCCAACTTGTAAACTTTCACTTCAGCACAGGTCCCCTGTGTGGATTGAAGGATATTAAGACAATGACATTAAAACACATTAGTAGTGCATTATTCTGGAAGTATATGCTGTACATATTCTACAGCTGTGGGGAAAAAAGAAAAAACAATAGCTATATGCTGTTTCTGTCATTGAGAATTTCTTCATTAACCCAAAATGGATGGTCCTTTCATGAGATAAACTAGAAGTAGTTACTAGGAGTTTCTCAAACTTGAACCACACAATAGAAAAAAAGAGAAATAAATATATTTTTCAATTTAAATTATTCCCCTGAAAAGGTAAAAGGTAAATTTAGTGTTTTCACAAATATTAATCATGTTTGGAATCCTATCCTTCTTTTCCAGAATGGACTTTAAGCACTGGCCTCTATCCAGAAAGTTTAACAGTTTTAGAAATTCTGAGGGCTAAAATTTCATCATTTGGGTAGTTTACACCAATCCTACAGCACTTATACTGTCAGCAAATTCCTTCCTCTGACAATTCATAACCTCCTGATAAAGTCATTTTCTCTATTTCTCTCTTCCATGCAGGGGGAGCAGATGATTGCAAAGAGACACACTTGTGTTTCTTTTTTATATAGTGACATTTAAATTTGGAATGCATATATGCAAGGACATATTCAAGCTTTTTTATCACACAGAAAGGAACTGTGTACATAAATGAAAACATAATTATCTACTCAATATAATCACCAAAGCTTAAAATGAAGAGGAGGACTTAGAAGTAATCTGGTCTATTCAATGCTTCCCCAAACACCAGCCGAGCTCCACCCAGGCATGAGAGGATAATCATCCAGACACACACACAAACATTTCAGGACAATCACAATGGAAAATAATCTATCATTTGAAAACTGACTAAGGAAGAGATTTCACAATATCTCTGCATGAATCTGTTGCTGGGAAAATTCACGGCATGATGAATGTTCTTAATTGGCCAGAGGGAAAATGGTGAGAGGTAAGAAAAAAGGTTTTCTCGGAACTCATGATGGTTGCCATGCAGTTAGAGTATATTTGGCAGATACTGGGGAAACGGAAGGATTTTTAAGCAGGGGAGTGTCATGAGCAGAATTCTGACGATGGTTTATCTGACTCCAGAATTAGAATTCTTAAATGTCGTATGAACCACACAAAAATTTGGAAGGAATCCAGAGTTTAAATTTTCTTGGGCTAAATATAGGGATAACTACCATTAGAAAACTATTAAAAGAAAAGTATATGCTTTTATTTTTCTGAGTAGAAATGTTCTCCCTTTTTTCTTTTGCGCTATTTATTAACCATCTTCATATCTATTTGGTGAAAAGCATATGTGCTATGAACATTTTTTGTTATTATTATGATAGTCACATGGATAGGTCAATGGTAAAAGGCCACAAGCTACTTCCTAGACTGAATAGAAAACGTTTTAGTTGCACGAATTGGAGTAAATAATTAGAACAGGCACAGCTTTCATATTCAACTGTATAATCTTGTTTATAACTCAGAAAAGACCCAAATTGGAAGAGGAAAAGATGAGTCAAGAAGAATTCTTTGTATGTATGGCGTTTTTTTACATTTATTCCCTACCCACCTCTACAAATAATAACAACTTATATAAAGCTGAAAAGTAAATAATTTTAATTATTTAAAAATAAGTTCCCGTGGTCCAGAGAAGAACTTCAAATTTTAGTTCCCATCAACTCTATGCTCAGTTTAATAATTGTGCATGTATTCTTTCTTCAAAGCATATGATTTTGTCACCACAGATGGCTAGCAGTTCAGTTCAGTTCAGTTGCTCAGTCGTGTCAGACTCTTTGCGACCCCATGAACTGCAGCATACCAGGCTTCCCTGTCTATCACCAACTCCGGGAGCTTGCTCAAATTCATATTCATCATGTCAGTGGTGCCATCAAATCACCAAATCCTCTGTCATCCCCTTCTCCTCCTGCCTTCAATCTTGCCCAGCATCAGGGTCTTTTCCAGTGAGTCAGTTCTTCACATCAGGTGGCTAAAGTATTGGAGCTTCATCTTCAGCATCAGTCCTTCCAATGAATATTCAGGACTGATTTCCTTTAGGATTGACTGGTTTGATACCCTTTCAGTCCAAGAGACTCTCAAGAGTCTTCTCCAACACCACAGTTCAAAAGCATCAATTTTTTGGCTCTTAGTTTTCTTTATGGTCCAACCCTCACATCCATACATGACTACTGGAAAAAACCATAACTTGGACTAACCATCCTTTGTTGGCAAATTAATGTCTCTGCTTTTTAATATGCTGTCTAGGTTGGTCATAGCTTTCCTTCCAAGGCACAAATGTCTTTTAATTTCATAGCTACAGTGATTTTGGAGTCCAAGAAAATAAAGTCTCTCACTGTTTCTATTGTTTCCCCATCTATTTGCCATGAAATGATGGGACCAGATGCCATGATCCTAGTTTTTTGAAAGCTGAGTTTTAAGCCAGCTTTTTCACTCTCCTCTTTCACTTTCATCAAGAGGCTGTTTAGTTCCTCTTTGCTTTCTACCATAAGGGTTGTGTCATCTGTATATCTGAGGTTATTGATATTTCTCCCAGCAATCTTGATTCCAGCTTGTGCTTCATCCAGCCTGGCATTTTGCATGATGTACTCTGCATATAAGTTAAATAAGTAGGGTGACAATATATAACCTTGACATACTCCTTTCCCAGTTTGGAACCAGTCCGTTGTTCCATGTCCAGTTCTAACTGGTGCTACCTGACCTGAATACAGATTTCTCAGGAGGCATGTAAGGTGGTCTGGTATTCCCATCTCTTGAAGAACTTTCCACAGTTTGTTGTGATGCACACAGTCAAAGGCTTTAGCATAGACGGTGAAGCAGAACTAGATGTTTTTCTGGAATTCTCTTGCCTTTTCAATGATCCAGCAGATGTTGGCAATTTGATCTCTGGTTCCTCTGCCTTTTCTAAATCCAGCTTGAACATCTGGAAGTTCTTGGTTCATGTACTGTTGAAACCTGACTTAGAGAATTTTTAGCATTACTTTGCTAGCACGTGAGATGAGTGCAACTGTGCAGTAGTTTGAACATTCTTTGGCATTGCCTTTCTTTGGGATTGAAATGGAATAGATGGCTTTAGAGTTATTATAGTAAAGTCTACCATATAAATGATAGTTTATTAACTACTATAATGTGTTTATGGGCTTCCTTCTATCATCTTGAGTGTATTTTCTCATTTAATCCTTATTACCCTACCTGGTAGACACTATTATTGTATTCACTTTTAAGATGAAAAAACTGGGTCATAGCAAGGTTACATAATTTACTCAAGTGGACATTGCAAGCAACCAAAGTTTGATGTAGGAACCAAACTTCAAACCCAGCAGTCTTCCTCCACAATCCATATCCTAACTACCACATTTACTGTTTTCCATATATATACTAAACATGATTTATAGTAAACATGATTTATCTCAGTGCAAACACACATACAAGCACACACAGACACTCAAATATTTTCTCAACCCATGAATGATAAAAATAAAGCTACTGTCATCTAGAGATTCTAAACAGAAGCTCATCCCATTAAAAATGTTAGTCTAAACTAGTCTAAGGTATGACGCTAATTAAACAATGATGTTGGTTTTGCTTTCCAGGCAAAAATATAACACTTGCTGGTTCCTAGAATCAAGTTTTTCACTCCCAAATTTGACCAACAAGCTCTGCTGTTTGATCTTTATGTATAGAAAAATGAAACAAACAAACAAAAATAACACATGGATTCACCAGCATAAATCTCATCAATCCTTCCATTTTTACCAATGAAGCAATTATATCTATACAATGATTTGGTAATCTGAGTAATTAGTTAGAAGAAGAGTCACAGAGAAAATATTGGTGTAATCAAGGATTGACCAACCTTGTAACTTCCTGTCTTTCCCTCCAGTGAATTTGGAGTTAGATAACTTGATCGAAGGTTTATGTCAGACACTTTCACCATGATATCTCTGTAATTTCCCCTGTAACGTGCAGTAAATGGAATCGCAATGCATATTGGAAATGGAATTCTCTTTTCCATATCTGAGCACTCCACAGTGATGACATTGCTGACCAACTCTTCATTCTCACTCACTATTAAAGAACTCATGCTATTAGTTACCCTGCATTGTAAATGTTGTAGAACATAGGCTGGTGCTGTAATATAACAAGACACTTGGGGGACAGTATCATCACTCAGCACATCAAGATACCTGTAGGGGAAAAGGGGACATCATTGTTTTTCAATTAGTTGATTTATGGACTATATAGTGAAATGTCTAAGAGTATCAGTTCTAGAGCCACGGTGTTGTGGTGTGAATCCCAGCTCTCCCATTTCTGACACTGTGACTTTGGGCAAGATACACAACTTCTCTGTGCCTCAACTTTCTCAACTCTAAAATAGTGAAAAATAATACCAGTCTCATATGAAGGCTGTGAGAATTAAACGAACAATTATACAGTAAAGTCATTTAAAAGCTATGCCTGGCATATAGTAAGTACCATGTAAGTTATCCATTGTTATTGTTGTTATTACAGTTATTATTTAGGTGGTCAATTCATCTCTCAGTTTTGCTCACTTCAAATATAAATCTGAAGATTGCTGAAGCTTCTTGATAAATCAAAAACTAATACCTGAATAGTTTTCTAAGTTTTGATGAAAGGAAATGTGTGTGTGTGTGTGTGTGTATATATATATATATATATATATATATATATATATATGTTGTCCTGGAATTGTCTAAATGCCATAAATCAAGTGATGATGCTTATTACATTTTTAATAAAAATTGAGAAAATATAAAAGTACTGTGAATGTACATTTAATCAAGGTGAATAGAAACAGAATATTCACAGTCCTCAAAGAACCAATCCAAAAGCTTATTTTTACCTTTGGTTTTACTCTTACTTTCTGTATCATCATCTTTGCCAAACATTTTAGAATCTTATAGATTTGAATTCAAATTTGATATTAGTTACTTACTAACTGCTTTATCTTTAACATCAATAATTCTTATTAAAATAGCTATTAATAATATTTTAGCTCTTTCTATGATCAGGTTTTGTGCTAGACATTATTTCGTTTAAATTCCCATGCTATGGGGTCAGGCATATCCCACTGTCATTACCATTTTATAAATAAAGAAACTGAGGTTTAGAAATTTTAACTTTCTGAAAATTACACAGATAGTAAGTTGTAGAGTCAATAAATGAATCCATCTATCTTTAACACAAAAGCTCAAACTTTCTATTATATCAGACTTCCTCAAATCATTCTAAAATGCTGGTTTCATTATCCATTATAAACTGAAACAAATATCAAATATCAAATAATTCAATCTTCACAATAGTGTGAAGATTGAATGAGATAAAATGTTTCAACTTCTTATAATAGTGAATTAACATAAAATGAGTTTTCAATAAACATTAAATCTCTACACAGCTTGCACTTCTTCTCTTCTTTCTATTTCTTATTTCCTACCAGTGACATGACTGAAACATAAACAGTGTCAAAGAGAAATAAGAGAATCTTTAAAAAAGATTTTTTTTTAAAAAAAGAAAAGGATCTTTATAAAATACAGTGTAAATACCCAGTTCTAAAATAATCAGGTTTTAACTATTTTCAATTAATAAATTTAACTTTAAAATGCCCTGTAACACAGAAATCTAAAAAATATGTTGAAATAGAAGAGAGGATTATTTATTTATATTTACAATTCTTAACCCATACAGTGAGGAGGAATAGAAAATTACTCAAGTCATTGGTCTGTTTGAGTATTCTCTGATCATGATGATAATGGTACTTCAGAAAATTAGATACATTGTTTAATGGAAGGTGCAATGATTCTGCCTTGTAACACTTCAAAAATGACTCTCTTCTGTGCCCTGGAAGCCCAACTCAATACACTCTTCTTCCAAAAGACTAACAAAGTAGAGCAAGGAGACCTGTAGATCTAATCAAGCAGATCTAGTCCAGCCACCAAAATAATCATATTGGTTTATTCCAGTGTTGTTTCCCTTTGAGTCTGTATACACTAGGACAACTACCCTGAAAGAGTTAGACTTTTTAAAAAATATTCTCCAGGAAGGAATCACAACAGATTCCAAACTAGGTTTTGTTTATGACACTCATCTTTCTTGGGGCACCATGGCTTCCTAGCCTGAGGAGCTTCAATGAGCAGTCATCTTACGAAACATGCAAGCCAAGCAAAAGTGGTTACATTGCCACAAAGAGGAAATCACTAACAAGAACACCTAAAGGAGGTGTTAGAGGGAGTGGTTCAGCAGTGACTCATTAGTTGATGCATTGAGTCATTTCTGAGTGTGAGGATTCAAAGTGTTAATGTTTTTCTCAAGTGAAATGGGAACCACATATTGACTGCTTTTAACAGTTGTTTTTCAGAAGCATAAGTCTTTCAAACCTGGGGGGTCTTTCATGCCTTGAATGTGCTCCTGTGACATCTATGAAATTGACTAGACTTTCAGACATGTAGGGAACCTCAGAGCTCATCCCTTTCCTTTCATAGATGAGATAACAAAGTCAAAGTGAGCAAAATGACTTGCCTGAGACCATAGACTCATTTGTGGTGTTGTCCTGGAAATGGTATTGTGTGTCTGAAAGAGCACAGATGGGATAAGTGATGTTTGATGGTGTGTGTGTGGTGGAGAAAGTGAGGATTGGTGGTGGTAAAATAAATCAACATAGAGATGTTTAGCTGAGAGTGAAGGTTGGCCAAGCAACAAGGTACTAGACCCTTTAGATGATTTTATCCTTTGATCTTATCAAATAATCCCAGGAAGTATATATAATTTCTACAAATAAGAAAATGGGTCTAAGAAATGAAACAAGTTGCTCAGGGTCACAGAACTAGTATGGAATAAAACAGGAGATAAATTTATGTCTATCTGTCTTCTAAACCAATGGTATTTTTATTCCCCATTGTCTTCTAAGAGTCTTATTTTTACTGGGAAAATATAGCTTATGAATATTTTATTTTGTTTAAAGAAATATGGATTATTATTACCTTGTCTAGGGGCGATGGATTCATAAAATAGACCAGTCAATTTCAACATATTTTTTTGAAGTCATGGGCTCTTTGAAAGTCTGGCGAGAGCTCTAGACCATCTCCAAGGATATAAAGTAGTTGTGAAAATATATATTCAATTTTAAGAATCTCCCGAAGCTTATGCCTAAGCCCTCCCAGAGTTCTACAGACACAGGTTACAGATACATGATGATTTATATTAATACATAAAATAAATGTGAGAATTTGAAAATATACATAAAATAAATCAGAGGCTAGGAAATTCTCTTCTAATATTTGAACTCTGCAGTCTCCTAGTTGTTTTTTCCTCATGACAATCTAAAGAGTACTGATTTAGGAAACTGTCCGTGTTCAGGACAATTGTTCATTTTAACCACTTTCTTAAACAGTCAATTCCTTCTTCCATTAAAGAAGCATTTTTTTTTCTGGAAGCTGTAAGAAACTAATAATAACAGCCTTATAAATTTTTATGGTAGTAATTTAAACAGTTATTGATTGCTAATATCTTTAGGAGATATGAAATATAGATATAAAATTTTACTCATGTGTAAATTGTTTTATATACAAGTGGAAACACATATAGGTAGGCGTACACAAGCACCTCTTACATTGTATTTACTTACTCCTTTTCCATTATGTTATTCTTTTGCTTTAGACTCTCTGAGTCACTGGGAAGACTATTCACACATTTATTGGAGCTATCACATGTTATTGAGGATGTGGTAATCTCTTCTCTTTGGCTTTCTGAAATCTCTTGAATTTCTCTTTCTGTTGTCTGGATTATGTCATGCAACTCTTCCCTGTTTCCATTTATGCTCTCAATAGTCATGTGTTCTATTTGTTTATCATCTTTATTTTCTGCATTATCTGGGAACATTTTGTTCTGTGACTCTTCTTGCCCTGTTACATCTCCATTCAATGATGTATTGTTTTCTTTTTCCACTAATTCTGAACTCTTATGTATTTTATTTTTTTTCAACTGGACCTGGTTTGTGTAATGACTTTCCTCTCCATTTGTGGGAGAAACAGTAGCTGTTTCTATGACATTTTGTTCCCCTCTTGCAGCAATGTCTGTTGCTTTGATATCTTGAATGGTGGACTTTGTCTGCAGTGGAGTACATTCATCATGCATGCCGCATAAATTACACATCTCCTTTTCTTCTTTCTTTAGAAATGTAGCAGTGCTCCCCAAATATTCATTTATTTTCATGAGGCAGTCTA
This sequence comes from Bos mutus, assembly GCF_027580195.1. NCBI lineage: Eukaryota > Metazoa > Chordata > Mammalia > Artiodactyla > Bovidae > Bos > Bos mutus. Next base: position 55,656,423 of record NC_091622.1, on the reverse strand, counting down.
TGAACGTAATGGTTTCTACACACACAATACACACAGAGACACATAAAAAGAATAAATACAAAACTAAACCACATTGTTTTTCCACTGACATGTAATAAAGTATGGAGAAATTATCCTAGAAATCTGTAAAGACCTTTGTGTGTGTAAGACCCTTACTAGGCTTTAAAGCCTGTATCCCTCTTGAAGAAGTCATTTGTACAACTGTAATTTTTTTAACACATCTAGAAATTGGGGACAAATTGTCTTTTTAACATAATAGCAAAGAATAAATCCAATTCCTCTTGCTTGTGAAAATTCTTTGAATATTTGAAGGTATCATGACCACTAACCTCCCCCATAACATGCTGTCTTATTGAAGTCAACATCTCCTTCCATTCATTCCTCATATGGTATGATTTGGGGGAAATTATTTTTCTTCTTTGAATGTACTATATAGTTTATCAATGATCCACATATAATGATTTGCTTGAAGTTTAGTGGAATGCTTCAAATAGACTTGGGTAGCAGGCATGCCATATCTACATTATTTCTGCTGATGCAGATGCTATATTTTGTTGAGTACTTTGTTTGCTATTATGATTTAATTAAGTTCACACTATTCATCCTGCTGGGCTTGTGATCACTGACAATTTTCAATAAGCCTTTCAAAGAATAGCTCTAATGACACCAATTCTCTGATTGGAACCTGGCTACTCAAAAACTAATAAACCAAGTCAAACCTCTCTGCTCTGGTGTAAACCTCTCATTGTGATCTGATCTGACATAGTCTCTTACTCCATCCCTGTTTCTTATTTTATTTTCCTATTTAAGCATTCCTCCTCTCCTCACAGCTGGGGTCACTTGATGGCTTCTTATAGGCTTAGCAACTCTCCAATCTTTAAAATTCAACTCTGAACTCAGAAATATGTAATTTAAGGTGCCATATGGCTCAGTGTTTTCAAAGTCATCACTAAAACATCTTCAACTAGTCTAGCCTTATCACTGGGCTCTAGTTCTGACTTTTTTTTTTGTCTTGTATCTGAGAACCAGTCTTTATTTTGAACTCCTCTTTTAGGAGCTGACCTTATTCTCCATGAATAATCACATCTTCATACATTGCCTAGAATCACATTCAGTTCTCTCTAGAGATTTGATTCCTGTCTCTGAGTTCCAGCTTAGGGTCTCTGGGTCATGCTGCTTTTGGACAGATTTCCCTCAATGTCCACGATCTGCTCTCTAGACTGAATTTTTAACATTATCTGCCCTGGATTCCCAATTGATGAGACCTGCCCACTTGCCTTCACCCCATGTTATTTAGAGTTGGATTTCATGATGCCCATCTTCTTATCTAGAGTAACTATTGTTTGAGATAATAGGCATTGGATACCACATTTTTCCTGCCATGCTGTACTTAGCATCCATAACTGGGCTTATTCCCAAGAACCTGCACCCCTCTTTATGTGTGTCTTGGGGGTATAATTTCATATTCCATCCCACCCTGGACTTCCCAATATTTTTGTGATTAGCAAGTTCAAGTTTAAATAAGTCTAAAATTAGAATATCATATTTCAATATGGAAAAACTGATCAACCTGCCTCAAACTAAGCCTATATTTTCCTACTTCTAAGTGTTGGATCCTGCTGATAACACCTCTGCCTGGAATGTTCTTTCAACATGCCCAAGTTCTGGCTGCATAAACCCAATCCATTCCTTCACCCTCAGGTTAGATGCTGCATTTGTCTTAGCAAAATTCTCCACCTGAAAAAATGTAATCTCACCTGTTTCTGAAGACTTAAGGCACTTCATTTGTACGTCTGTAATGGGACTGTCCTCAATGTCCCTTGTGTTACTGTGCAGTTGTGTTACTTCCCACATCAAATCGTTCATTCTTTATGGACTGAGACCTTAACGTAGCCTCTGTGTGCTCATTAGCCCTCTCAGAGTGGCTAATAAATATTTTTTAGAGAAAGAATAAATAAATACTTGCCTTGTCTCCAGGTACAATGATTCTCTTTGTCAAGCAGTGCGTACAGCTGCTGGCAGGTGGAGCGCAGAGTCCCTGCAGTGTGCTCCAAGAGTTGGTGAAGGGCCCCACTGAGCTCCTGACCCAGAAAGACCACTGTGGCGATCCAAGAGGCCCCACCAGCCCCTTCACAGTGGTCTTCACCCAGAAGCACCTGCGTTAGCATCAGATTTTGTCTCCAAATCTGCTTCAATATATGGCCTAGTTTACCTGAGCCCATGTCTTCTGCATCCATCTTACTCTCCAAGAGTGGAATGTTTCCTGACAGCAAAGCCTAAAGGTTTAGCAAATTTAATCTTGGCTATGGATTTTTTTTTTCTTCTAAAATCTAGGAGATGATCCAAGTCAGCTCGCCAAGCACTTTCCTGCCACATAATAGTTTATTCAGCTTCTGTTGACCAGTGAAAAGTTACTAGGTGACCAAAGGAGGGGCATTCCAGCACCCTGGATGCCATTGTGTACAGAATGGTAAACCACGGGGACAGAGTTAGCTCACACAATCCCACTCGCCATGTAAGTTTTACAGTTTTGATATACCGTGGAAGCTCCATACATTTTTCACGTTTTAAGGCAACAAAATGTGGATTCTGTGGTAGGATGAGAAGTATAATAATCAAAGGTAAACTAAGTTAATAACATTGCTAATAATTCTATGTGATACTCTAAAATACTTATGCATGAGCTAATATGTTGTCTGAATTGCTTTAAAATAATCTGAGATTGTGGTAGTGGTGTATAGATGAAATAAAATTAGCTATAGGTTAATAATTGTTGAAGCTGGATATAGTTCCATGTGAGAGTCCTTATGATTATCTCTAGTTAGCATATACTTATAATATTTTTACCATAAAGAATTTTTAAAAATATTCCTCTGCTGGAGCAGAGTCTATTACCACTGGGTAGGAGATTAGTTTAATTAGTGCCTTCTTCTATGGCACATCTGCAGTGAGATCAAGATAGGTACTTGGCCTCTTTCCTCTCTGATAATTTCTCTCTAATTGGATAAAATGCTCCTTCACTAAAAGAAAGCAAACCTGAAGAGTGGCTTTCTCTAACTAGTGAGAAATCTTCACTGTGTATAATTAGAATTCATTCACAGCAAGTTCCCATTGCTGCCTGCCCCTCCATTGGCACATTGTACAGAGGCCAAGGCATTACAGGACTTGATACTGGAGGAGTCCAGGGTGTGAGGAGAAACCCAGAGAAGCCTGCTGCCTCCTCTCCAGGCCCCTCCTTTCATTAGGGAGAGTACAGCACCAGAGGCAGAAGACAGTACATTCCAGACAGGCTCCTGTTCTCTGGGAGACTCTGAAATGAAATGAAAACTTCCAAAGCACAGCCTGAATTCCGCCCTCCCTCCCATGGGCATTGCCTTGTCTCATCTTAAGCACCAGAGTTCTTAGAGCAACACTCAGAACACCTAGAAGATGAAATGGGAAAATACAGCCCAGTGAATAGGGAATAAAGAGTGAATGCCACCACAGGCCTAAATACTGCCCAAGAATTTTTGTGGTGTGAAGAGGCTGAGGAAAAGGAAAAGAGTGATATGGGAAGGCGTGGTAAGGGTTGGGGTAAAGGTGTGGGCTTATTCTCCAGTGGAAATCTTATTTTTCAGGGACTTCTGTTCCTTTAACTCCTGAAATATGTATGTAATTTGCATATGTTGTGTATATGGCTTTAATTTGATACCAATTCTGAGAACTTTCTGTAGCATTTACTGTGGCCCAGGTACTATCTACATGATGGGAACTTCAGAGAAAGGCAGAAAGATGATTGAAATCAGCTTAAACTGTGTTGAGAATTAGAGCAGAACTGTGAATTCAGAGTATCCCCAAAGCTTTGAGGGGTAAAAATTTCACTCGGATTAGAGGCCTGGAAAGTGAAAGTGAAGTCACTCAGTCATGTCCGACTTTTTGCTACTCCATGGGCTGTATCCTACCAGGATCCTCTATCCATGGGATTTTCCAGGCAAGAGTACTGGAGTGGGTTGCCATTTCCTTCTCCAGATTAGAGGCCTAATCCCTAATTAGGAGCTAATGTGTGAGCAGGATTTGAGCAGCTTTCACAACAGAGGGAAGGGATGTTCCAGCATAGGAAATAATATGATCAGAGGCAAGGAAGTAAGACATGACATTGTATGATAAAAAAGAGGAAAGCATGGCTTTTGAAGAGGGTTTATGAGTCTGGGAAGTGGTAAGAGAAATAATTACGGAGAGTGGTGAAGTTGGAATTGTGTTTTTGCAGACAAAAGAGAGATATTAAATATTTTTGAACCAAATAATTCTATAGTAAAATCTATGCTTTAGGGAGTTAGATGTTTTAGATGGTAGACACACAAGAATTAAGTGACTTGAGAGTCCATGTTAGAGCAGCAACAGTGCAGGCAAAGGAAGGTGATGTTTTGAGAGGAGATTTGAAGTAAAGGAACTAGAACTAGAACAATGGAAACAGTGACAGACTTTATTTTTGGGGGGCTCCAAAGTCACTGCAGATGGTGACTGCAGCCATGAAATTAAAAGATGCTTGCTCTTTGGAAGAAAAGCTATGACCAACCTAGACAGCATATTAAAAAGCAGAGACATTACTTTGCCAACAAAGGTCCATCTAGTCAAAACTATGGTTTTTCCAGTAGTCATGTACGGTTGTAAAAGTTGGACCATAAAGAAAGCTGAACACCAAAGAATGGTGCTTTTGAACTTTGGTGTTGGAGAAGACCCTTGAGAGTCTTTTGGACTGCAAAGAGATCAAATCAATCAATCATAAAGGAAATCAGTCCTGAATATTCATTGGATGGACTGATGCTGAAGCTGAAATTCCAATACTCTGGCCACCTGATGCGAATAACTGACTCATTGGAAAAGACCCTGATTTGGGGAAAGACTGAAGGGGGATGACAGAAGATGAGGTGATTGGATGGCATCACCAACTCGATGGGCGTAAATTTGAACAAGCTCCAGGAGTTGGTGATGGACAAGGAAGCCTAGCGTGCTACAGTCCATGTGATCACAAAGAGTCAGACACAACTGAGTGACTAAACCTGACTTGAATTATAACTTCTAAATCATCAGTTATAAAAAGAGGAACAGAAAGTATTGAAAACCCAGTCATCTATTTACTTGAGAAACATTTCTTGGCCACTTGTATAAAACTGTGCTTGGTAATGGAGTATGATTGAAATGTTTGGTTTAGGTGACTGAACAGATAGTAAACCAAATGAGTCAAGGAATTTGGAGAAAAAAATTCAGCTTGATAGGTAGATCATTTGATTAATTTTGGATTTATCATCTTTTAGATAGCATGGGACAATTCTTTGGAATATCTAATACATTTAGGAGAGGTCAGAAAAATATTGGCATGTTTGAATAGGTAGTGAATGAATCCCTAAAAACAGAAGACTTTAATGGGGAATTTACACCATGTACATTTTAAGTATTGAATAAAACTGATAATGAAATGCTGAATCACTGAACCAATATACATTTATTTCTTTCTAGATATGCAGGAAAATACTCTCTCAGGTCAGGAGGAAAAAAGCCCAAACATTTTGCTTTAGCCTCATTGACATTTGCTGTCCTCAAGTCTAAACTTGTTCTCTGTCTGGCTTCCCCAAAATATGTAATATTGCAAGGTGAGACCTACCACAGGCCACGCTTGCTGTGTTTACTCATTAAAACAAGCATCTGCATGTTCCTGCATCTTGTTTTCAGTTAATTGATGTCACTAACCATGGAAAGAACTGACATTTGCAATCAAGGTTTGTGACACCCATAGAAGTTAACTGCAAAAAATTCACCTTGATGGGCTTTACAATGGATTAGCATCTTCATTGTGGTTACTCATTATTATGACTACAATACTTTCTCTACTGAGAATTCTTTGCTTCCACTGACATTAAAGGAATTAGTATGCAGTCTTGAATTCATACAAAACATTATGTGATTGAAAAGACTGCAGTTCTTCATACAAAAGTATCAAAGTGAGTGCAGAGGAAATTCCAGTAAGCAGGACAGTCACTCACTGAACAAGTGAAGAAATATAACTTTGCAATAGACTGGACAGCCTACTGATGCTAGGCAGGAGAGGACAGTAAAGTTTCGAAGTATACGGAACTTTGCTACTTTCCACTTTGTTTATGGTGAGGAGCTGTGGATACATCAGATGTTAGCAACATTATTAGTTCTGTTATCTGATTTTGTTATTTTCTTTGAGTTTCTATGTAGTTACTGACCCCAAACTTTGGCGCAGTCAGCCCACATTAATTTTTCCCCATTTGAAAACTCTTATTGAATATCTTTTATCTATTTAGAGCAAGTTCTCACAACTGGATGATGAGTGGAAAGAGAAGGCAAAAATGATTGTTTTGTTTTTATTTTCCCCAATAACTTACTGTACTGGGAAAATGCAATTAAATATCAGAATTATCAATTTTAAAATGTCTTTGTAAAACAGGTGGTAAAAATCAAAGCTAAGACTTTTTGGTTAAACAATATAGATTTAATATATATTCTATCTCTGCTTTCTCCTAAAATGCCACTGAAGAAGATAAAACAACAGGTAAACTACAAAGGACAAAGAAAATGGTGATAATATGACAGAGAAAATACGTCAACAAACTTTTGGAAGATCAGAAGCAGATGGACAAGTTGTAAATAACCTAATCAAGCAAATACTGTCCCTATATGGTGGAAAATAGACTGGTTCTTGCCGTAGAAGCTCAGGAGAGCCCAGGAATTAGAGGCAGCAAATAACTCTGAACTGAGAATAAGGTTAGAGATGTAAACAAGTTTTGTTCAAATTCAGTTTGGGGAGCCATTAGATACCGAGATCCCTCCTCTCTGCCCCACATAGCCAGGCAACAGTCTCTCTTCCACCCATTGGAAGCTAGAGATGTTCTCTATGAAAAAACTGCAGCAGAGGCAGGAGGCTGAGCAGAAAACCGGAAGGGAGTGCCATTCTGACCATAAGGGTAAAGTGAGATTTTAGAAAGTGAAGTCCCACTCTATTCTGCTCAGGTCCAAGAATAGGGCCAGCAAGGTTAACCTCTCAGGCAGAAGATTAGAAGTTTGTTCTCTAGAGTGACTGAATACCCCAAGAAAAAGGCCAATTCATAGGAAATGTTTAGTGCTCCTCTCCCTTCTCCTCACCCTCTGTAGACTGCCCTGCTCCTGTTAGGTCATTCATGATGAAGCACCCAGTCAGAAGCCCTATGTAATTATGTAAAACCTTCCAAACAGTGAGCTTAATGCTTCACTTTTGAGTATGGAATATCAGTCAAGGGGGTGAGGCATTTGAAACAAGCCTCCTACATGCTGCTGAAGACTAAAGCAAACACAAAAAACTTGAAATAACAGAGCCAGGACAGGAAAGAGAAGAAAATATCGAATAAATCTATAATTAATACTCAGCATCTAGGATGTGAGAAGATAATGTACCCATACAATAAGAAAAGATTTTCTTAAAAAAAGAGAAGTATTCAGATAATGAGAAAGATCTCATAGGAGTTAAAATACAACAGGAAGTTTTTAAGCTGGTATATAGGTAAACATATCCCAGAGGTCAAACAAAAGACAAAAAGACAATAGAAAAAAGAAAAGGAAGTTAAGAAAATTAATGGTTCAGTCTAAGTGGTTCAATTAATATAAGTCCTAGAAAAAGGAAATAAAAGAAAGAAATTATCAAAAAACTGAAAATTTCCCATATGAAGTGTCTGATATTCCAGACTGAAGAAACTATAGGATCAGAACTATAGATTGAAAAAAGAAGAAAAAAATCATAACTAGTCATATTATTATGACTATTCATATTACTTTAAATACTATGAATATTCAAAGCATAAAGGACAAAGATACTAATAGCCTCCAAAGAAGCAAGAAAGGTCACATTTAAATCAGAAGGCATTAGACTTTTCAAAATCAACACTCAATTGTGACTTTGATAGTCTGAGATTTCCCTCTTTCTAATTCAGAATTCTGTTTTCCTCAAGACATCATTTGAGCCAGGGACAGAAAAAAGAAATGGTAATTATATGATGTGGTAGAGTTACTAGCTAAGGCTATAGTGGTAATCATATCACAGTAAAAAGTACATCAAATCAACATACTGTACACCTTAAACTTACACAATGTTATATGTCAGTTATATTTCAATAAAGCTGAGAGAAAAGACACTTTTTAAAAGTGTGCAGGGGGAGAAAGGGCATCTTTCAGGTATGCAAATATCAAAGCTTTTGCCTCCTCTATACCCATTCTTGGGAAACTACCAAGGGATGTAGCTTTTCCAAAAGCAATGGAGTTTTCACAGCACCAATTATTGTATTGAAGAAACTAGCTTTTGTCCATTATTTATTCTTGCTTCCTTTGTGAAAGATAAGGTGCCAATAGATGCATGGGTTCATCTATGGGCTTTTATCTGTTCCATTGGTCTTTATTTCTGTCTTTGTGCCAGTACCATACAGCCTTGACGACTGTAGCACTGAAGCATCATCTGATGTCAGGAAGGTTGATTCCTCCAGCTCCATTCTTTTTTCTCAAGATTGCTTTGGCTATATGGGGTCTTTTGTGTTTCCATATGAATTGTGAAAATTTTTGTTCTAGTTCTGTAAAAAAATGTCATTGGTAATTTGATAGGGATTGCATTGAATCTGCAGATTCCTTTTGGTAGTATAGTAATTTTCACAATACAGATTCTTCCAATCCAGGAACATGGAATATCTCTCCATCTGTTTATGTCATCTTTGATTTCTTTCATCAGTTTTTTATAGTTTTATGTATACAGCTCTTTTGTCTCCTTAGGTATATTTACTCCTAGGTATTTTGTTCCTTTTGTTGCAGTGGTAAGTAGGATTGATTCCTTAATTTCTCTTTCTGTGGTTCTGGGAAAACTGAACTGTTAAATTAGAACACTTCCTAACATCATACACAAAGATAAATTCAAAACAGATTAAAGGCCTAAATATAAGACAAGAAACTATAAAACTCTTACAGGAAAATATAGACAGAAAATTCTATGATGTAAATCACAGCAAGATCCTCCATGACCCACCTCCTAGAGTGATGGAAATTTAAAAAAAAAAAAAAAAAATGGGACCTAATTAAACTTAAAAACTTTCACACAGCAAAGGGAGCTACAAACAAGGTGAAAAGAAAATCCTCAGAATGGGAGAGAATAATAGCAAATGAAACAATTAACAAAGGATTAGCCTCCAAAATATACAAGCAGCTCATGCAACTCAATACCAGAAAAACAACCAACCAAATCAAAAAAGCGGGCAGAAGACCTAAACAGACATTTCTCCAAAGAAGACATACATATGGTTAGTAAGCACGTGACAAAAAACTCAACATTGCCCATTAGTAGAGAAATGCAAATAAAAACTACAATGAGATCACCTCACAGCAGTCAAAATGGCCATCATCAAAAAAAAATCTACAAACAATAAATGCTGGAGAGGGTGTGGAGAAGAGGGAATCCTCTTGCACTGTTGGTAGGAATGTAAGTGGATACAGCCAGTAGGGAAGACAATGTGGAGATTCCTTAAAACACCAGAAATAAAACTATCATATGATCCAGCAATCCCACTACTAGGCATATACCCTGAGAAAACCATAATTGAAAAAGACGCATGTACCCCAATTGCAGCACACGTACCCTCGTTGCAGCACTATTTACAGTAGCTAGGACATGTATGCAACCTAGATGTCCATTGACCGATGAATGGATAAAGGAGCAGTGGTACATATTTACGATGGAATATTTCTCAGCCATAAAAATCAATGCATTTGAGTCAGTTTTCATGAGGTGAATGAATCTAGAGTCTATTGTACACAGTGAAATAAGTCAGAAAGAGAATGCATATCCAGAAAGATTGTACTGATAAACTTATGTGCAGGGCAGCAATGGAGATGCAGGCATAGAGAACAGACTTATGGACACAGACAGGGAAGGAGAGGTTGTGACAAATGGAGAGAGTAGTATGAAAACATACACACTATTGTATGTAAAATAGTCAGGTCTGATTCTTTGTGACCCCGTGGACTATAGCCCACCAGGCTCCTCTGTCCTTGGAATTCTCTAGGCAAGAATACTGGAATGGGTAGCCATTCCCTTCTCTAGGGGATCTTCTCAACAAAGGCCCCAATCTTATAATAAATCCCTTTCAATACCCTTTAACTGAGATGCACCATAGCTCCTCATGGTGTGAGTTCCCCCTCATTGAAATGAGTAATAAGCCCTGTCTGTTCAATTAAAGGTCTGTTCCTGGTGGCCTTTGGCTGGAGGGCATTGACAGATCCTTGAATATGTGGGTTGGAAAGAGGGTAAGAGGCAAGCATATGTCATTGTCCTCTTAAGTGTTGTCATACTATTTTGTTTTATACACACACACACACACACACGCACGCACGCACATTGAGACAAGGCAAATTCACATATTTAAAAAGAACTGAGGCCAAATGTTACACTCACTATAGGTCCTTTTGCAATGATATTAAGGCTGACATAACATATTCATGTCAAATGGGTTACTTCATACAGCTAACACATATTTTATTGACTTTATAAAGAGTAATTTATCATTGAAAATGTCTGGAATTCAGTGGCAAGTGTTCAAGAATGAACTTAAGTTAGAAGCAGTCAAATGGGCAGGGCATAATCTTCAAACAGAGATGGAATAACTACCACCTGGTTCTGCCCAATATCAAATACTTCTTCTGGGACACAGTGCCTCTGATACAGCAGAAGGTCAACACATGTTTGATGACTAAGATAATGATGAAGTGTAATAAACAATATATAAGTTATTTAAAAATCATCATATTATTCTAAAAATGTAATAAAAATGTTTCTTACTATCATCAGATACTTGATCTGGATTCAAATTTCCAGTTATCTCATAAAAGTTGTAAATGCTTTATTTTTTTACACAAGTTCTAACAATTGGGCTCCACTAAAGGCCCACATAGGCAACTGCTGCTGCTACTCTAAGTCACTTCAGTTGTGTCTGACTCTGTGCAACCCAATAGACGCAGCCCTGGAGTGCGTTGCCATTTCCTTCTCCAATGCATGAAAGTGAAAAGTTAAAGTGAAGTTGCTCAGTTGTGTCCGACTCTTTCTGACCCCATGGACTGCAGCCTACCAGGCTTCTCCACCCATGGGATTTGCCAGGCAAGAGAACTGGAGGGGGTGCCATTGCCTTCTCCGACATAGGCAACTAACTCCTTGTTAATAATTTTCATACAAATTAAAACAACTTAAAAACTCATTCAAAAATTATGCCAGCACAAAGATAGAAATATAGATCAATGGAACAAAATAGAAAGCCCAGAGATAAATTCATGCATGTGTAGACACCTTATCTTTGACAAAGGAGGCAAGAATATACAATGAAGAAAAGACAATCTCTTTAACAAGTGGTGCTGGGAAAACTGGTCATCCACTTGTAAAAGAATGAGACTAGAATGCTTTATAACACCATATACAAAAATAAACTCAAAATGGATTAAAGATCTAAATGTAAGACCAGAAACTATAAAACTCCCAGAAGGAAACATAGGTAAAACATCTCTGACATAAATCACAGCAGGATCCTCTATGACCCACCTCCCAGAGTAATGGAAATAAAAACAAAAATAAACGGGACCGAATTAAACTTAAAAGCTTTTGCAAAACAAAGGAAACTATAAGCAAGGTGAAAAAACAGCCTTCAGAATGGGAGAAAATAATAGTAAATGAAGCAACTGACAAAGAATTAATTGAAAAAATATACAAGCAGCTGATGCACCTCAATTTCAGAAAAATAAACGACCCATCAAAAAATGGGCCAAAGAACTAAACAGACGTTTCACCAAAGAAGACATACAGATGGCTAACAAACCCATGAAAAGATGCTCAACATCACTCATTATCAGAGAAATGCAAATCAAACCACAATGAGGTACCATTTCACGCCAGTCAGAATGGCTGCTATCAAAAAGTCTACAAACAACAAATACTGGAGAGGGTGAAGAGAAAAGGGAACCCTCTTACACTGTTGGTGGGAATGCAAACTAGTACAGCCACTATGGAGAACAATATGGAGATTTCTTAAAAAACTGGAAATATGACCGAGCAATCCCACTGCTGGGCATACACACTGAGGAAACCAGAATTGAAAGAGACACGTGTACCCCAATGTTCATCACAGCACTGTTTACAATAGCTAGGACATGGAAGTAACCTAGATGTCCATCAGCAGATGAATGGATAAGAAAGCTGTGCTACATATACACAATGGAATATTACTCAGCTATTAAAAAGAACACATTTGAATAAGTTCTAATGAGGTGCATGAAACTGGAGCCTATTATACAGAGTAAGTCAGAAAGTAAAATACCAATACAATATATTAATGCATATATATGGAATTTAGAAAGATGCTAACGATGACCCTACATGTGAGACAGCAAAAGAGACACAGATGTAAAGAACACTCTTTTGGACTCTGTGGGAGAAGGCGAGAGTGGGATAATTTGAAAGAATAGGATTGAAACATGTGTATTACCATATGTGAAATAGATCACCAGTCCAAGTTCAATGCATAAAACAGGACACTCCAAGCTGGTTCACTGGGACAACCCTGAGGGGTGGGATGGGGAGGGAGTTGGGAGGCAGGTTCAGGATGGGGGATACATGAACATCTAAGGCTGATTCATGTAAATGTATGGCAAAAACCACTACAATATTGTAAAGTAATTAGCCTCCAATTAAAACAAATAAACTAATTTTTAATTATGCCAAAAAAATGGTGCTAGAACAATTTCCTCATAAATTTTAAGCTTATCTTTCATTTTTGTTATATTTATGTGTTAATGAGAAGTAGCAGCAAAGGAGTTAATTCAAACTAAGTCACCAGATTTGAAAACTATAGCCAACATATTTGCAGAGATCATTTCATTCCTTTGTGTTTAAGTAAATTCCAAAACGTTACCAACTGATTGCAGTAACTATTGATTTTAATATGGTTTTTCATACCTGAAGGTTTAGTGTTGAAAGTTCTTATTGGTGACTTCTACAGTCACTATATAGCAAAAATGGTTTGTTCAGGGTGTCAGGAACTGTGTTATTCAATTTTTTGGTTAGTAAAAACTCTTCTTTTAGTGGCCTCTGAAATTACTATCAGTGTTTGAATTACAGCTTACAACCTTTCTCTGTTGAGTCATTGTTGTGTTTATGAAAACTATGACTCTATAGAGTCATGGGCCTATGACATGAAACCAATGAAGTGAACTTTCATGAGAAATGAAAACTAGACAGCCTTCTTCTCTGCCAAAATTTTCAGAGACAGATTTTCAAACGAGGGTGTGCCAGGTGCATTGCTACTGTGTAGTGTGTGGTATCCCAGTTTAGAACGAGTTTCTATACCTTCCTCAAGGCTCGATTTCTACCAGGGTATAATTAGAAATTTGAGATGTAGTTCTGGTAAAGAGAAATAAGAAGTAACTGAAAGAAGAAAAGTAATATTTTTAAAAGAAAAAAAAGGGAGGGTCTGATATATGTTGACACTACATATACCCTTTAAGTTCCCCTCTAGTTTCCCCCCTCTCCTCTGGACAGTCACAAGGAAATCCACCAAAGGAACAGATCTTTGCTATTCTAGACATTACCTCCACAGAATGTCCTTCTACCCACACTCTGGCATCTCTTACAGAGCTTATTCCTAGACTTATCATTCCAGAACTCATCTCTTTGAAAGTAGAATTATCATCAGAAGTCTTATTTCTTACACTGCAAAAATAAATTTACAAGAAACTAATTCTTCAGCATGAACTGCACCCTCAGCATCATGGGCACTTTTATAAAGTGGGGAAAGGATACTAAGAGGCTTCCAATTTGCTGCTTTTCAGAAGTAACTGAACTCTTTGAACTAAATTTGCCTGAGCTGGGACTGCTTGAGGATCTTCCCCAACCAGTGTCCATCAGTTACAGTTACATGTTGAATCTTCGTAGGTCTTTGTTGCTCAGAAGTAAATTTTATTATAAATGGAAATTATCAAGTTCCTTAGAACCACAACTTTCTCTCCACTTAGACTATTGTTATCTTGACATATTTGATCTTATGCAATCAACTGCTGTGTCAAATTATTTGTATCCACTACAGGTGTTAACCAGGTTCAACAGCAGAAAAGTGTTATCAACTTTTCTATTTTGCTTCACTTCCCCTCCTCATTGCTCTCATCAGTGGGTTCAAGGCACCCTAGGATCTCGGTGAGTGGCAGCGGGTGGGAGGAACAGCCATAGCTGGCTCTAGGCAAGCATTTTTATTATGAAATAATCACTGGCAACTTCTTTTTGGCCCTGCTTCCCACTCACCTCTCCCTTTCAGCATATCTTCCATGTTGTTCTTTTTCTTTTGCTGCCTTGAACCATCTGCCAAAAATCACTTGGATAAACCCATTTGCACTAGAGTCTTGGCAGGACTGTGGGTTTCCTCATCAGCATTACTTGAATTTTTTAAGACTGAATCTGTGGTGATAAAATTGAAGCTTCTATGGAATGTCTTTCCGGGTACCTCTCAGCCTAAGTGTTGGGTTTGTGCAGTGAAAGGCAGTCATTGGGAACAGTTCTTTCTGTTTTTCTGAGCACTGTCAGAAATGCATCTTTTTTTTAATTTTTTATTTCTTTATTTAGAAATAGCTATAAAATTTTAAGGAAACGTCATTTGATTTTTTAAAAATTGAGAACAAAAATGAATTCTGCTCTCACAAAGGGTTCATTCTTTGTTAGGACACAGATGAGCCAAGATTGTACCACCTTTTGAAGATGCTGTTACAGTTACTGGTAGACCCAGATAACAGCCCTAATGTAATCCCAGGCTCCCATATTGAATTAAATCTGATCTAGGTTATTTAGGTTACATACTGCATAAATTCCCTCTCTGTGTCATTTCTCTGTAAAGAGTGAGCGTGCTTCAGTTTTCTCTATAATATATATTTATTTTTGGAGCTCATTAAAAAGGTTAGGAAATTTAAATAGGTCTAGTCAGTAGACAAAAAGCTAAAGCTGAAGTTAGAAATACTCTCTGTGGTATTATCTAACACAAGATGAGAGTATTTTATTTATTTATTTTTTTAACTCTTGGGTGCTATCTACAAAGACATTAAGAGTGCTGTTTGAAAAGTAGGTCTTAAAAAATCAGGTGTGTGTGTGTGTTTGTGTGTGTGTATGCTGCTTAAGAATGTTAGTTTTGCTTTAAAAGCAAAACTTGTAATAAATAATCAATGCTGTATGCCATTTTTCCCCTTTGTCTTCCCCACCATCTCTCTCATACTTCCTTTGGCTGCAAATATGTGATTGTAATCTCTTCTTCGTCTAAAATTGATTTGTACTTTTCTAATGTTTATATTGCTTCTAGAAAATAAACCAGGTTATTGGTTTATTTGGGGGGTTAATAATTTAATTGCATTTCAGTAAAGATGCTATATAAAGTCATTTGATTATACAGGATAGTACAGTAAATCAACACCTCTGTATGGAAGTGGGTTCCTTGGGTTTTGAAGGAGTTAATTCCTCAGTGCCTTATTCATGTACTAAGGAGGACTGGTAGTTCTAGGAGAAATATGCCCGAATGATCAAGATCAGAGGACTTCTCTTATTTCAATGTACAAAGGAAGTAATGTATTCATCCCTGAAAGAACTGAGTTCTCTGTTTGGGTACTTTTAAAAAGCCACAATTTCATCTGTTAAATCTTCAAAATGTTAATGATAGCTTAGAATAGTAAAAATGGAACCATTTCTAAAGAATTGATAATTACTAATCCAATAACTGGAAATATAGGGGCCTTCAGAGTTTAGCTTGTGCAATAAGCTGGAAGATTTTTAAATATGCATTTTCTACACATTCATTAAGAAATCCTACTTTTTCTGAAGTACTAGACTCCCAAATATTTTTTTGTAGTTCATTTACTCTCATTTCAGCAACAAGCTGTAAGCATAATACCTGGAAAACAATCTTAACATTCTTAAGAACCCAAAAAGTAGAGTGCTTCAAGGAGAGATAGCAGGGGACATGCTAGGAATTTTAAAAAACAAGAAACTGTCTTTAATATGCTTTTTGGAGAGAAGAGGTGATCCATGGTAGAGCTATTTTTGAATATACAGGAGATTTTTACAGAAGTTGAAATCTTTATCAACTTTTCACAAAGGATGAAATAGTGTATTTGCATGACCTTGAAGACTAATGTTTTGAGGCATTACTTAATCCAATAGCTGTGGCAATACCCTTTTGTGTGATACAAAATAAACAAAGAAACAGAATATAACATGGCAAGTGAATTTATGAGAAAGTCTGCTGTGTGAACACAGCTTTGGCTTCCAAACAGGTTAACTATTTCAATGTGGTAGTGGTGATATCCTCCCTACAATTTAGCTGTGAAATTTGGGTCAACAGTAGATACTGTGACCCATTTTGGAACAACTGTAATCAGCATCACTTATGAGCCATGACTAGCACAAGCAGCAAGACAAGATCAATGATGATCTACAGAAACAGGGTGTTCATCACCAAACCTCTGCTGAATAAATGTAAGGACCACCTGTGTGTACATGTCCTAAGTCACTTCAGTCATGACTGACTCTTTGAGACCCTATGGACTGTATGCTACCAGGCTCCTCTGACCATGGGTTCTCCAGACAAGAACACTGGAGAGGGATGCCATGCCCTCCTCCAGGGGATCTTCTCAACCCAGGGATCAAACTCGAGTATCTTACATCTACTGCATTAGCAGTCAGGTTCTCTACTACTAGCGCCACCTGGGAAGCCCTACCATTGACCTGTACATCTACATACAACAGAGAAGGAAGCCATGGTGTGAGATATTTGCCTTTCCATCAACTGTCATGGATTTATTGTATGCTAAGCATTGTCCTGATATCCGGGTGGCTTAAAAGATAGCTCTTGCTCCTGTGGATCTTAAAAATGTAGTAGGAGTGACTAAACATTGCATCGATAAGGAACAAATTTGTGCCAGCCTGGATGGGAGTGGAGTTTGGGCGAGAATGGATAGATGTATGTGTATGGTTGAGTCCCTTCTTCACTGTTCACCTGGAGCTATCACAGCATTGTTAATCAGCTATACCCCAGTACAAAATGTTTTTGGTGTTAAAAAAATTAAAATTAAAAAAAGAGCAAGCTAGCCATATATTAAACAGGGTTTTAAAAGATTTAGTGCTATGGATTAGACAAGGAAAACAAAAGGAAGAAACAGCTAATAGCACAGGCAGGCAACTGGAATGGTAGACGTTACTGAGATATCCTCAGGTGCAAAGTCAAACCTATGGCAAAGTCCCAACTTGTAGAAAGAACAGTGAACCCACGGATGAACTAGGAGTACATAAGTCAGGAGAACTTCTGGTGAAACCATCCCCAGGGAACTTGCTTCTTTTTTTCATGAATCCTGAGGTTTGTACTACTCTATGTTGCTGGCCTACATGACACTTTTCCCTGTTTATTCTCAAATGAATTTCTTGAATACAAATAATGTAAACCAGTGTAAGTATACAATGTCAGGCAATTATCTGTAGCCCTTTTCAGCCAAATCTTCAAATTTAAAGCCTTTGAATTTCTTATAAACTTCAGAAAAATGCTGCTGTGATGCTGTAACTGATTGTGCCTTCTCTGTGAAATGTTGTTTCCTTTTGAGGTTTTGAGAGATATGTTCTTTGGAGAACCTCAATACCAAGATAAAGTAGAGCTTTTAGCACTTTGTAAGCTCACACCCAAGGATTTCCCACAAGTTGAACATTAATTTTTAGTATTTTAGAAAAGAACAACATCAGCCACCTTGACTGTATACTGTACTGGAAATATAATGTCACTGGCATCTAAATACTCATACATAATTACACACACATTTTAAAGTATGTTCCATCCATTGTGGAGAAATAAAATGCATCCATTTTGGTGAGTGCTAATTACTTCTGTTCTAAATCCTAAATTAGGAAAGATATACCCAACAGAGTTCCAAAGAATAGCAAGGAGAGATATAAAAGCCTTCTTAAGTGAACAATGCAGAGAAATAGAGGAGAAAAAGATAGAATGGGAAAGACTAAAAGACTGAAAAAAAAGAGATCTCTTTTAGAAAATTGGAGATACAAAGGGGGTGTTTCCTGCAAAAATGGGCACAAAAAAGGACAGAAATGGCCAGCACCTAACAGAAAGCAGAAGGGATTAAGAACAGGTGACAAGAATACACAGAAGAACTATACAAAAGAAGATCTTCACAACCCAGATAATCACAATGGTGTGATCACTCACCTAGAGCCAGATATCCTGGAGTATGAAGTCAGGTGAGCCTTAGGAAGCATTAACTATGAGCAAAGCCAGTGGAGGTGATGGAATTCCAGCTGAGCTATTTCAAATCCTAAAAGATTATGCTGTGAAAGTGCTGCATTCAATATGCCAGCAAATTTGGAAAACTCAGCAGTGGCCACAGGACTGGAAAATGTCAGTTTTAATTCCAATCCCGAAGAAGGGTAATGCCAAAGAATGTTCAAACTACTATACAACTGCACTCCTTTCACATACATGCTAGCAAAAGATCTCCAGGGGATCTTTTGCAACCAGGGATCAAACCCAGGTCTTCCACCTTGCAGACAAATTCTTTACTGTCTGAGCCACCAGGGAAGGCCCAGACAGCATATTAAAAAGCAGAGATATCACTTTATCAACAAAACTCCATGTAGTCAAAGCTATGGTTTTTCCAGTAGCTATGTATGGATGTGAGAGTTGGACTATAAAGAAGGCAGAGAGCTAAAGAATTGATGCTTTTGAATTGTGGTGCTGAAGAAGACTCTTGAGAGTCCCTTGGACAGGACAGAGATCAAATCTATCTAACATAAAGGAAATCAACCCTGAATATTCATTGGAAGAACTAATGCTGAAACTGAAGTTCCAATATTTTAGCCACCTAATGTGGAGAGCCAACTCATTGCAAGAGACCCTGATGCTGGGAAAGATTGAGGACAGGAGAAAAACAGGGTGACAGAGGATGAGATGGTTGGATGGCATCACTGACTCAATGGACAGAAGTCTGAGCAAACTCAGGGAAATAGTAAAGTAGAGGGAAGCCTGGTTTGCTTCCACTCCATGGGGTTGCAAAGAGTTGCACTCGATTTAGCAACTCAGCAACAACAACAAATCCTAAATTGAGCAAGATAACTTACAAAAGCGTTCAAGCTGGTTTTAGAAAAGGCAGAGGAACCAGAGATCAAATTGCCAAAATCCACTGGATCATCAAAAAAGCAAGAGAAATCCAGAAAAATATCTATTTCTGCTTTATTGACTATGCCAAAGCCTTTGACTGTGTGGATCACAATAAACTGTGGAAAATTCTGAAAGAGTTGGGAATACCGGACCACCTGACCTGCCTTTTGAGAAACCTATATGCAGGTCAGGAAGCAACAGTTAGAACTGGACATGGAACAACAGATGGTTGTTGTTGGTTCCATCATGGTTCCAAATAGGAAAAGGAGTACATCAAGGCTGTATATTGTCACCCTGCTTATTTAACTTCTATGCAGAGTACATCATGAGAAACACTGGGCTGGAAGAAACACAAGCTGGAATCAAGATTGCTGGGAGAAATACCAATAACCTCAGATATGCAGATGATGCCACCCTTATGGCAGAAAGTGAAGAGGAACTAAAAAGCCTCTTGATCAAAGTGAAAGAGGAGAGTGAAAAAGTTGGCTTAAAGCTCAACATTCAGAAAACGAAGATCATGGCATCTGGTCCCATCACTTCATGGGAAATAGATGGATAAGCAGTGGAAACAGTGTCAGACTTTATTTTTTGGGGCTCCAAAATCACTGCAGATGGTGATTGCAGCCATGAAATTAAAAGACGCTTACTCCTTGGAAGGAAAGTTATGACCAACCTAGATAGCATATTGAAAAGCAGAGACATTACTTTGCCAACAAAGGTTTGTCTAGTCAAGGGTATGGTTTTTCCAGTGGTCATGTATGGATGTGAGAGTTGGACTGTGAAGAAAGCTGAGCACCGAAGAATTGATGCTTTTGAACTGTGGTGTTAGAGATGACTCTTGTGAGTCCCTTGGACTGCAAGGAGATCCAACCAGTCCATTCTGAAGGAGATTGGTTTCTGGGTGTTCTTTGGAAGGAATGATGCTAAAGCTGAAACTCCAGTACTTTGGTCACCTCATGCAAAGAGTTGACTCATTGGAAAAGACTCTGATGCTGGGAGGGATTGGGGGCAGGAGAAGAAGGGGACGACAGAGAATGAGATGGCTGGATGGCATCACCGACTGGATGAACGTGAGTTTGAGTGAACTCCGGGAGTTGGTGATGGACAGGGAGGCCTGGCATGCTGCTATTCATGGGGTCGCAAACAGTCAGACATGACTGAGCGACTGAACTGAACTGAACTTACAAACATGTTCATTCATTTAAAAAATATTTTTCTAAGCATCTATTGTGTGTTAGGCACTGGGAGACCCAAGTCCCATCCCTCATGTATCTGATATTCAATTGTGTGACTTATATATCCTGTTTGTTTAGATTACTAGAAGAGGCTAGCTAGCCAACTGTTTAAGATAGACATAAATAAACAACTTCTAATACTATATTATCTTTGTGCTACAGGTAAAGGACCATTTCCCAGCCTGTTGCAGCATGCAAAGACTCTCTGATATTTCACAATAACGTTAATACCTAATTCTTCAGATCTAATTGCTTTGTTTATCTTGACCGCTAGAATAATGTAATTGCTAACAGTTATGCTTGGAAGAAAACAAATTCCTCTAGTTCCAAATTGTAATGAAGAGTATTCTCTATTGTTTATAGTATCTGTTTTATACAATGTATAAAAAAAAGTATGTTTTGAACTGGTTATAGTTTCAGCAAAACTATAGTGACTAAGACAGTGCAGATATTTTTAGCATCATTTTTCCCCCATAATGAATTAGCTCTTTTGACTGGTGAAGAATCTGTTTTCATGATGTCAGGTCACTGGACGGAATTTTGACTTCTTGGAACTTCAAAAGGCTCATTATGTGATATATAACATGCAAATCCAATTTGAGAGAAAATGCTTGATGAGGCTCCATTTCCTGAGCATATTTTTGTAAATAGATGTGTGTTTGGAATATACAGAGTATTTAAAATTTTATGGCCTATCTAGTTCCCTCCCCACCAAAATGCAGATATTTTAGGATACTTAAACTCATGAATATATAATCATTATAAATAAAACCAGAAAAAATAGAAAAGACTCAGGGCAAAAAAGAAAATAAGTTACTACAAAAGAGATAAGATCATTCCTAAGCAGAAAAAGATAAGATCATTCCTAAGCATTTAACTTAACATAACATTGAGCTTCTTCGCCATCAAGGCCATGGCGGGATGAATTCTAGTGGTTTTATTTTTAGATGAAAGAAGGTATATAAAACACTTCTAGTACTGAATCCTAGCTGATTTTGACATATTGATATTTATGTAAAAAGGGTAAAACAATGATCAATTCTTCAAAAGAGGCTTTGAAAAAGTATCAAAATTTCTTCATGGTTCTTATAACAGTGAAAATATTTGTACATCAAATTATATTATGGGACAAGAATTGACCTTAGGACAATAGAGTAGTTGCTTAGATATGCATATGCATATTACCAATAACCTCTACTGAAACAGAAGTAGAGGTTAAAGCAGTTGAAGAAATGAGTATTAGCTTGTCTCTGTTAAATTAAGCAAGAAGGACAATAATTTGAAGGGGCTCTCAAAATATTGAATTAAAATGAAACAAAAAGTTTTATCCTGAAACTCTGTAAAGAAAGAAGTCTAGAATTAATACTCAGGCAGCTTTCTTTGGTGGTGTAATAAAATTATGAAGGTTAGCTTGTCTAAATTAATCTATTTACTAATTTTTTTCCTTTCTTCACTTTTTGGTGCTAGATCTTATCTTCCTAAGGTACTAATGTTTTTCTTTTGCGCTCATGTTAGCTTATGTCCTTTAAGAAGCAAACACCAGTACCAGATTAAACATGCTAGAAATGCAGGGAACTTCCAATGGGAAAAAGGGGGAAGGAGCTGGAAGAAACTTGGTCTGACCTTAGGTGAAGAAGAGAGACAGGGAAGGAAGAAAAGAAAGAAGGAAGGGAGGGAAGGAGGAAGAGATGGAGGAAGGAAAGAAAAGTACTGCTTCTAGATAGGCTTTGCAGTTCTAAAGAAAGTTCATCAGGGTCATCTGGTAGGTTTTGAGCATAGTCTCTACTGTGAGAGGAATTTCTTGTCTCCCAGGAGCAGACCTGCCTTAGTACTTCTGCCACACCCAATCATTGGCTGGAGGCCAGTGGGAAGGTGTGACCCTAAGAGAATTGAAGTGATAGGTTTCAAATCTTAGCAGGTGGGTCCATTAGTTAGTTATACTCTCAGCCATCAGAGATCCAAGGGACACCTTCTCAGGGTGTCCAAAACAATGTGCATATAATGGCCTCAATTTACCTTGAGCAGAGTTAATCATTCTACTTTCTATTTTTATCTGCTTAATCTAAATAACGACAATCACTTTTTGAATATTCACCAGGTGGCAGGCACTATTAAAATCTTTACATGCGTTCTGTCATTTCATTGTCACAAACACCCTGTTATTATTCCCATTTTACAGAAGATTACTTAATGAGTTTCTTGCATGAACTGGCTGCAATGGACTATTACATCATCCTTATTAAATTGAGGACTGTTTCCCAGAGTCCCCTCACCTGTCTGGTCCCCCTACCAAAAGAAGAACTTGCAAGACATTGGCAAATTGAAGTGATGCCACAGACTTTACTCTGAAAGTTGTTTTGCAGCCAGACGAGATAACAGATAGATGAAGTTGTGGTTCAGTGGGGTTGCTGCATTGTCTTAGTTCCCCTCTGCTCTAACAGCTTACTGGTCCTGAATATCAAAGTTGGGGACAGGGGAGCCTGGTGGGCTGCCGTCTATGGGGTCGCACAGAGTCGGACACGACTGAAGTGACTTAGCAGCAGCAGCATGTATACCCAGAAACTCTCAGCTGCAGACCCACAGAAAGAACATTCCATAAAGCTCCCCAATGGGATCTCCTTTTATGGGTCTATTTTAGTAATGGGATGTACTTGGCTTCTTAGATTGATAGCATGCTAACTTCTCTTATCTTCTAAAGTTTCCCTTCCAGACTTTCACTTCCCCAGCTCCTCCCACAATTGTAAAGTATAGTTCTTATAGTTAATTCCTTTTCCCAGAACACTTAGTGAGTCTCCTGCCCTGCCTGAACCTGGCCTGATAGAGTAACAGCAAAATAAATGAATGGTCAAGTGAGGCCTAGTCTAGGGATTGAGAGGTACACCGTGAGGCTTCAGAGTCTAGTATCCTGTATTTTAGATTACAGGAAGCATGATCCATTTGTTTTAAATATCAAATACGCAAAAAGAAAATTTAACTAGAAGCTATTGAGATTAAAGTAATTCCCTTACAGTTTAAAGCTTCTCACTTGTACTTTTCCAAGTGTTTTAACAGTATCTGTCATGTGGTGAATATCCAAAAAGTGAAGATGATGATATTTTAGGTAGATAAACATCCCACTGTTACACAGTGTGTTATATGTGCAGCAAAAATGTTGTCCAAAAATTTAAATAAATATGAACACCTATAATCATATCTGGTTAGGATCCTAGATTTTTGTGACCTAAAAAGCAAAGGACATCACCTTAATTGAGAAAATTTAAGAGCAGGCATTATCTATCAGTCAAGCCCCTAACATTAATTCATTTCTAATGTGTCTAGTTGTTGTTTAGTTGCTAAGTCATGTCCAACTCTTTGCAACCTCAAGGACTGTAGCCCACCAGGCTTCTCTGTCTCTGGGATTTCCCAGGCAAGAATATTGGAATCTTCCTCCAGGGGATCTTCCTGACCCAAGCATTAAAGCTGGGTCTCCTGCATTGGTAGGTGGATTCTTTAGCACTGAGCCACCTGGGAAGCCCTAGTGTGTTTAAAGTTGCCTGTGAAGTGTATCTTCAAGATACTGAATGGTGCTAAATTAATATTACTACATCAATATATAAAAGTGAATGTTGAAAAATATCTTTCAAAAATGATGGCTTTGCCATAATTTACATGAAACTTTTTCCAGAGAGTATTTTTACAAGACATTTTATCTTTTTATGCTTTCAACTTTAACCTTGAACAGTGAAAGTGAAAGTCAGTCTGTCGGACTCTTTGCGACCCCATGGACTATATAGTCCATAGAGTTCTCCAGGCCAGAATCCTGGAGTGGGTAGTTGTTCCCTTCTCCTAGGGATCTTCCCAACCCAGGGATTGAACCCAGGTTTCCCTCATTGCAGGCGGATTCTTTACCAGCTGAACCACCAGGGAAGCCCAATTTTGA
This sequence comes from Bos mutus, assembly GCF_027580195.1. Taxonomy (NCBI): domain Eukaryota; kingdom Metazoa; phylum Chordata; class Mammalia; order Artiodactyla; family Bovidae; genus Bos; species Bos mutus. Next base: position 55,632,031 of record NC_091622.1, on the reverse strand, counting down.
ACAATAGACAATCAAATAAGGAAAAAAATGTCACCATTTGTGTCATCACACCAACCTGGGAAAAGGACATAGGTCCATAATTATAGTTGTACTCTGTTCTTTTCTGTGCTTGCTCTATTTACCTATTGTGTTTTTACCCCAATTTTATCCCTCCATATGTATGGTAGTTTTGCCAGCTTGATGTCCTATTTGGTTCTGCCAATAAGGGTCCCTAGAGAGGATGGGAGGATGGGGCAGGAAAGGCAGAGAAGACCTCCCTACTCTTTCTTGCTTTTTCTCTAAGCACTATGTGGCAGCAGTAATCTACCCCCAGACTGTTTATTCCCACTCCTTTTGGCACTTCCAGAATAAGTCCTATCACATGCCAAAGTGAAACCACATCAGCCAAAGGGGACTCCTTATCAGAGGCTGAGCCTCCATTCCCTGAGGCCTCACCTCTAAGCTGCTACTCTGGTAACTTCTGTGTTTCCATTTTGTTTCCAGAGCCTTTGGGGGAAGTAGTTGCTTGTCTTCATTAGCTCTTTAATTTACCCTAGTGTTCCCTTCTTGCTCTGAAGGCCTCCAAAGCCTACATCATCATTCCTTGCATTAACTCTTCCTTGAAACTCTTGATGTGAATTGTTTTACTCATTGGACTCTGTAACAATCACTATTATATGGCTTCCAGCAAATAAAGGGGGCTTATATTTTCTTCCTTGCCTTTTTTTTCCCCTCAGGTATTTATGAGAGTTTCTAAGGTAAGTTGTAAATGTCATCAAGAAACATCCCCTCAGTTATTGCAGATTATATACAGTTTTTTCCTTCTTCCCAGTTCTTTATGAAATCTGCTGCTAATGCCTCTATAGCTACAATACTTAGGTCCTGCTGACAGACACTGAAGGTGAGGTCCTCCCTGAAGATCCAAATGTGACTAACATTCTACTCATTCTGCCACTCACTCTACTGTGCCCACCCCTAGTTCTAAAAATACCCAGCGTAATATAGCTTCCATTCTCCTAGGCTGCTTTCTTTGATGTTACTTTTGTGCTGGGCTCTTAGTATCTCTTAAACATGTGGGGAACAGCTTTCACTTTTATAGTCTATTTGATGGCACGTCCTTCCCTATGGCAGAAGTTTGAGTTATGGGGCTGAGCTGCAGGGCAGTCTGTGTCACTGACAGAGGGAACAGCTTAGAATTACCCACGTTCCCACAGAGGCAAAGAGTCCCACCCCCACGCCTGCCCTATTTTAACCAGAGTGTGATCCGTTTTATGTTTTATTTTCATTTCCTCTGAAGATTTCATTTGCACAAAGGAGTCCTCTGTTACAGAAAGATTTTCGAAACCGCTAGCATAGAACCTCCAGATGTGCCCAAACATATCTAAATTCAATGGTGAAAAATACCTAAGTTTTAATCTAAGACCACTACTACAAATGTAGAAAACACTTGTATGGCCTGTGATTCTTAGGATTCAACATAAAAATTTCTTTCAAGTTTTAGAACTTTGAAAAAGAATAAATTTATTCCTTATTTGTTGAAAAATATGTGTACATGATCTTCAAGGAAACTCAAGGCCTACATTCCTGGTAATTGTATTTGTGGGTTCAAAGAACTTACTAGAAAAAGTGTAGTAGTTACATGTTGTGCTTTGGAGGATCCAGAGTATGAGAACTGCCATCAGTGAAAAAGATCATAAATCGGAACCCCTGGATTTCACTAAACAAAAGAAAATGAAGAAATGTGCTGAGCTTCAAAGATCTCTAAGAAAACATGTACTTTTCACTAATATGCATTTGTTACAAAGTAAATGAAAATTGCATATGAAAGGGATTTGAAAGCCATAAAATACTACCAAAAGAAAGCTGTGGATATTTGGAATGCTCTTCTCAATAAAAGTGAATACCTGGGAAGACATATGAAAAGGTTATTGAATAAGAAAGAAAAGAAAAGGAATTGAAAAAAAAACACAAAAATTTAAAAGAAATCACAACTATATCAGTGGAAGCCATATGAAAACAAGATTTTTTCAAAATTGGCTTATTTCTAGCAAGGTGGTAAGTTCCTATATGGTAGTGTTTATTTGTTAAAACAAGCAAAATGTGGGAAAGTTTTAGTCTTCAAACACTGAGCCATTTACTTGTGATATATATATATATATATATATATATATATATATATATAATACATATCAATATATATGTATTTTTTTTTTTGGCAAATAAGGCCAAGAAAGAAATTGAAGAATTTCTTTGGACTTTATATTGCTAGTTAAACTCGTTAAATTAGTATATGTCATAAGGGCATGCCAGTGAGATTTTTCGGAGCTTGCATGAGCATTTGCTACTATCCACAAATTTCCTAAATTAAATTTTTCTATAATATAGTACTGAACACCAACAACACAGCATAGAACTTAGAGATCTTTATTATGCTTTGGTTGTGAGTTGGGTTGGATTCTGCTATTGATTTTTAAGTAAAAATCTTAACTTTACCCATAAAGACATCTTGTTTCATTTTCATTAAAAGGTAGGCTGAACTTTTTTTCAAGTTCTGGAGGCTCTATAATTTTCTTTGAAGTTTTCTAAACTTCCTTCCATTTTGAAGTCTATGGACCTGGAACATATGTCTAGAATGTGTGCATGCTGGTAGTATTTTAAAGATTATTTCCTTAAACCATGTCCACCAAAAAATTCTTGATAATTTTGCTGCAGAAAGCAATAGTCAGTAATCTTCTTTGAGCATTATCTATCAGATACAATTTCTCTAATTACACTGCATCAGCTTTTCTAAAAGTTCTGAAAACGTTTCCATAAACTAAAGGTGTTACACAAAAAGATGTTTTTCTGATCAAATAAACTTAGGAAATGCTAAGTTGAACAAAGTTAAACAGGTTTCTTTCCTTCAGGAGTCCCATGAATACTTTAATAAGATAACATCTGTCATAAATCTCTAGGAGAGAATACTGATTGATGATGTGTTTTCCAAAGTTGCTTCGTCAAGTAGCTTACAACATTATTTAGACCTTTTATGAAACTCTAGTTTGGAAATGTTAATTCTATGATTTGCTTGAGTGGGGCCTTGAACCACTGAATGGGCCTAATAGCAAGAAATTTCATTTTTTTTCAGGGCTTATCTACTTGCTCTGAATTCATCATATTAATAATGTGGCTGGTGAATGACTTGCCTGGTAATTTTACTGACCAAACATATTTTTTCCCCTCACAAGTTATCATGAGTAGTAAGATTCTCTTTAATGTTCAAAGTTGGCACAAGGAACTTTGAAAACTGGAATTCAAAATGCATGTATCCTGGAAATCATAACTAAATTACAAATGTCATAAACTGTGCAGAAGAAATTTGAATCAAGACATCATTGCCTCTATTATTGATATAATATTTAAGAAGGTGTGTGAGGGAGTGGGTGGACTACTTTGAAGGCTTGGGTTGTTATTGTTTTGTATTGTTTAATGGGATGATTACAGTCTTGTATAGGCTTGTACCCAAGTCACACCTCACTCAGTGAAAGATTTCCATCAATAACACAGAGATGAAAGCTGCCGTTAAAGTCTGTTATCCAAGCAAACCTTTGGCTAAGGATGCAAGAATCCATTTTAATAGCCTAGCTCCAGTCACTATATAAGCTAATAATACTCCAGGCCCAAGAGGAGATGCCTTATGTAGTATTTACAGTGAGCTAGGCCTATACATCTGACAGTGGTACTAAGCTTGCGTTCCAGCTCTACCTTTTATAAAGTGTGTGACTTTGAGTAAGTTACTTAAATTCTTAAACCTCTAAGTATCTCATCTATAAAATGAAGCTAATACTGAAATCCAATTCATAGGGTAGTGAGGATTAAGGGAGAGGGCTTATATGTTGAGATTGCATGTGGGTTGATAAATATGACCCCAATAATAAAACATATTGTTGTTGTTCAGTCATTAAGTTGTATCTAACTCTTTGTGACCCCATGGACTGTAGCATGCCAGGCTTCCCTATCCTTCACTGTCTTCTGGAGTTTGCTCAAATTCATGTCCATTGTACATATAGGTAATATTTAATACATATGTCTACCCACACATGCTCACATGCATGCATTCCTGCAAAAATGCAAGACCCCAGCCTTGTTGATGTAGTAGCATGTTCCTTTTGTCATTTGTGTCTACTACGTGATATACTTGGCCACAGGCTCTCGTACACTATTCTCATCATGTTAGTTGTGGTACGTAACGTAGAGTTAGCTTTGAAGAAGGCAGCACAACAGTTCACATGTTTGCAGTGAGTGCCAGCTGTGTCTGAACCTTGCTAAAGGCTGTGGAGTGTCTGAGAGAAGTTTGAGGTAGGGACTGAGTCTTTTGAAAGAGAGAAACTCAATTAACCCAAAAGGGGCTGAGGAGGGGATGTCAAAAGCTGCTGGCTGAGAGGACGTTATCACCAACATCTCAGGAGCAGCAAGTAGAATCCAGATTCCAGCAGTGGTTGAGGGTGAGGAGTGAAGTGGGTACAGAGTTGGGGAGAACTAGGAGAGAGCAAGCCAGAAAATTACAGCTGCACCTACCATTTAAGACACCACCCTTCCTCTCAATCTCCTTTTCCCATTGATGTGAACCTTGACGGGTCTGATGGAACAGCTGGTGAAGTGAGGGGGAAAATCCTACCCTTCTGATCCGAGCAACCACCCCAAGGAAGGCTTCCAGACCTGAAGCCAAATGGTGGGAAAGGGAGTGGTGACTGAGGACAATACGTTTTATAATAAATGAACAATACAGGAATTAATTTGTTATGCTAGATCAGGCTGCACTTTTTTGTTACATTCACTAGATTGTTCTTGTTGTTGACACAGTCGAGAAAAATCTAAGGACCAGCCATATATTTCATTCAGGGGCAGGAGCAAAGTAAGTCCAAAAGCACACTTGGAAAGGGGCAATGGAAGAAAAACTAAAGTTCTTTATATATGTGTTCCTATTGAATTCAACTGGCTCAACAAAACATTTACCTATCTGATGATTGTATAAATGTTATGCTTTTTATTTAAAAGTGTTCTCTGCACTTATGAAGCTAATCTAATGAATTAACTTGGTGGCTTTTTTTTAATATTACTTTAGTAAAAAAAATTGTCCCCACCTTTGGGTACAAAGGCAAATACTGCTTCCAGTGCTGTTTTATTTTCTTGTTTTTCTGAAGATGAATGAAAATCCAAAAAACCTTCCTTTTTTAGTGTCCTAGTAACTGTAATGAAAAAGCCAAGCATTCATGGCTGAATGAATGCATAAGCAGTAGTTCCTTTATAAGTGAAAGAAAGCAAAGTTCAGTCAAGCATGACAGCAGGGTCTCCTTAATATGCTTGCAAAACGTACTGGGAAGACACAATGTATTCTGATTGCTAAACCAGGCTGAACTTGCAGTAGTGTGGGTATGAGTGTTTCCACAGGAAAAAATATAAAACCATTACACAGGATGCTACAGAAGCCATGTGGAGTGAAGGAAATGCAGACTTGAGAGTTGGGTCTTTGAAGGTCTGTGCACCTGCTGTGGAGCATAACTGAGATGGTATGTCATTTTTCACACATAGAAAATGATCAAATGGCAGATAGAGATCTTTTCTAAAAATGTGTTTTTTAAAAAAACTGAGAACACTACCTTTTCAGACAGAGAAACAGGATATTTGGATCTTATTTCCTAGAGTAAGAACAGCAGACATGGATGGCACGGAAGTTACAGTCACAAGTATACACACAGCACATGAGGTCAGTGGTGAATGAACTTTTAAATCATATATTCATGTCTGGCACTGTTAGAGACAGAGAGAGTAACTTGGTTAGCACCTTCATTCTAAAATATACCAACACATTTTTATGAAGGACTGAGACATTTTTTAACCTCTGCTCTCCTTCTATCAATATATTTTTAATTACTTGGTTTAGGAAAAAATATTAAATTTGTTTATATGATACAAAAAAGCCACCTTATAGTTAAAACTTAAAATTTTCCTAACATTAGGATTCTACTATACTGGAGTGGGTTGCCATTTCCTTCTCCAATGCATGAAAGTGAAAAGTGAAAGTGAAGTCGCTCAGTTGTGTCCAACTCTTAGCGACCCCATGGACTGCAGCCCACCAGACTCCTCCATCCATGGGATTTTCCAGGCAAGAGTACTGGAGTGGGGTGCCATTGCCTTCTCCACTACTATAGAAAATAGAAGGATAAATTGAGTTGATTGTCCATTTTATTTCCCTAAAAGCAAAGGTATCAAATGACAAGTATCAAGTAATGTTTGTAAGTCCCTAAGAAAGCTGTGAGTTAGTCGTTTCTATTTGTAAGTCACAGTCTATAGGTGGACATATAGTGTGGGTCCATCTCTACTCTGAAATCTCTATAGATTAGACTGTGCACTCTTTTTGGATAGGTGGAATGTAAGAGTGACTAAAAGGATGGTCCCTGTTAGAACATCGTTTTACTGAAAATACTTTTTGTCACTTTAGTTTTTCTTACAAAGTATTGTTTTCACCTCTTCAGGATAGTTGGCTCTTGATGTCATCCCTCTAGCATGCTTCTGAACAGGAAGTTACCTGAATGTGGGGAAACTGCAATAGAAGAAAAAAAGATAGTCTCTAGAATATTCTATCAAATAATAACATTTGCAGTTTAACTTCTCTGCATCTCAATTTATATATCTGATGTAAGAACATAGCAGTCATACATTCCATCAAGGGTTATTTTGAAGATTATATAAGGTAAGGAAATGATTACGTTGTCCCCGCTTCAATCTTTTTGATGACTTCTGATCACCCTTCTGATAAAAATCCCCAAACCTGACATGACTTATATCATATCAGATCAGTCGCTCAGTCGTGTCTGACCCTTTGCAACCCCATGAATCGCAGCACGCCAGGCCTCCCTGTCCATCACCAACTCCCGGAGTTCACTCAGACTCACGTCCATCGAGTCAGTGATGCCATCCAGCCATCTCATCCTCTGTAGTCCCCTTCTCCTTCTGCCCCCAATCCCTCCCAGCATCAGAGTCTTTTCCAATGAGTCAACTCTTTGCATGAGGTGGCCAAAGTACTGGAGTTTCAGCTTTAGCATCATTCCTTCCAAAGAAATCCCAGGGCTGATCTCCTTCAGAATGGACTGGTTGGATCTCCTTGCAGTCCAAGGGACTCTCAAGAGTCTTCTCCAACACCACAGTTCAAAAGCATCAATTCTTTGGCACTCAGCCTTCTTCACAGTCCAACTCTCACATCCATACATGACCACTGGAAAAACCATAGCCTTGATTAGACGAACCTTTGTTGGCAAAGTAATGTCTCTGCTTTTGAATATGCTATCTAGGTTGGCCATAACTTTCATTCCAAGGAGTAAGCGTCTTTTAATTTCATGGCTGCAGTCACCATCTATAGAGATTTTGGAGCCCAGAAAAATAAAGTCTGACACTATTTCCACTGTTTCCCCATCTATTTCCCATGTGATGGGACCGGATGCCATGATCTTTGTTTTCTGAATGTTGAGCTTTAAGCCAACTTTTTCACTCTCCACTTTCACTTTCATCTAAAGGCTTTTGAATTCCTCTTCACTTTCTGCCATAAGGGTGGTGTCATCTGCATATCTGAGGTTATTGATATTTCTCCCGGCAATCTTGATTCCAGCTTGTGTTTCTTCCAGTCCAGTGTTTCTCATGATGTACTCTGCATATAAGTTAAATAAACAGGGTGACAATATAAAGCCTTGACGAACTCCTTTTCCTATTTGGAACCAGTCTGTTGTTCCATGTCCAGTTCTAATTGTTGCTTCCTGATCTGCATACAAATTTCTCAAGAGGTAGATCAGGTGGTCTAGTATTCCCATCTCTTTCAGAATTTTCCACAGTTTATTGTGATCCACGCAGTCAAAAGCTTCAGCATAGTCAATAAAGCAGAAATAGATGTGTGTGGGAGAACAGAGGTGTGCTCTAGACCAAGAAGAACATTTGAAAACCTCAGAGGCAGCAAAAGTCAGGAACTTTTGAGGAAATGAAAGAGGGTCTTTCTCTAGATGGTGAAAAAAGGACAAGATGAAGTTGAAGGAATGAGCAGCTATATACTTATATAGTTATACATAATATACCTGCTTGTTCCTTCATCTTGTCATTTTTTCACCATCTAGAGAATGATCCTCTTTCATTTCCTCAAAAGTTCCTGACTTTTGCTGCCTCTGAGGTTTTCAAATGTTCTTCTTGGTCTAGAGCACACCTCTGTCCTCCCACACACATGCACAGCACACAAGCTGACTCCCATCAGCCTGTACTTCTCAGTTTAAATGTCACCTGTAAAGAGGAATCTTCTGATTTACCAGTCAAAACCATTCCTTCCTTCCCCTTATTATATTCTCTTGCATAGAATCTCGTTCATTCCTAAAGCCACAAATGTTGGGGTACTCTGAAATGGCTGGAAAGATAGACATCAGGCAGATAAGGAATCAAATATTACTTTTATTTCCCTTTGACAGCATGCCAGGCTGTGGAAGCTATGGATAGCTTCAAACCTCCCATAGGTTTTAGAGCTTGGAAGAGCAACACACTCTGTCACTTGGCTCCCTGTGAGAAAGAGGGAATGAAAGAGCAGGGCTCATATGGCCATTTTCCCCTTCCCAAAACACTAAATAGGTAAGTTACTACAGGTCATAGAGTAGAGTGTGTCTGTGGTGGGGAGAGGGAACTAGGAGGGTTAGAAACTCTCTAAATAAGAAGGAAAGATTGGAAATAGGGGGACAGCATTTCCTGTATTCTCAACTAAAATGTATTAATATGAACCATATGCAATGACCAGGTTAATTCTGAGCTTAAATATAGACAAATATCAGTAAATTCTTATGGTTTAAGTAAAATCATACATGTACAAATAGTATATACATGTAAATATATAAAGACAGTATATATATGTGTTGATATACTAGTAGTATATGTAATATCTGTATACATGTATATGTATATACATGTAGTATACTATACCATGAAAGTGAAAGTGAAAGTTGCTCAGTCATGTCCGACTCTTTGCTACCCAATGGACTGTAGCCAGACAGGCTCCTCTGTCCATGGAATTCTCCAGGCCAGAATCCTGGAGTAGGTAGCTGTTCCCCTCTGCAGGGTATCTTCCTACCCCAGGGACTAAACCCAGGTTCATACTGTATTGTGTATGTGTATATATATATATATATATATTTGTTTGATTCTTTGGGTAATATCTTCCCCTGTTATCATGTTGTAAACTTCAGAAAGATAGTGACATAAATCTACTTTATCTTTCCATCTCTGTGACTCATCATATTTTATTGGCCAACCCAATACAAAATTTAGTTCAATGAATAATAGCTGCAAAGTGTTTAATATGATATTTGACTTATTTTAAGAACTCAACAGATGCCAGCTATTACAATGATAACACTGGTTGCTGCTTCTGCTGGTAAAACATTCTTATGTGTTGGGTATTGACTTTTGAGCTGGGTTCTATATTTATAAGATTTCTACTTCAGAAATCCCTAAGTGTTCTTCGAGGCTCACTCAAATAACGTGTCATTCACTGGTCATGATTTCAGGCAATATCCCATAGTTGCAATTTCCACAGCTTCTAAGTTACAACCAAGGAGAACTAGGGTGAGGAGAAACTACAGCAAATTAGGGAGTGTATTCCTGTCCAAAAATGGCAGCCAGTTTTCCAATCTGTTCACACTTGCTCTGTGGGAATGTGAGTTCAGCATTATCAGACACACTGATTTTCCAAGAGAAGCTAAAAATTCATATTTTAATGTAAACTCTTCTAAATTTGAGCAACTAAATACTGTTAAATTCTATGTACTTTGAAAGCTAATGGACTTCATGTTTTCCATGTGCAGCAAGTTTGTGTCCTCTGCTTTTGTGATTGTTAATTGTGGTATGCTGCTGCTGCTAAGTCGCTTCAGTCGTGTCCGACTCTGTGCGACCCCGTAGACGACAGCCCACCAGGCTCCCCCATCCCTGGGATTCTCCAGGCAAGAACACTGGAGTGGGTTGCCATTTCCTTCTCCAATGCATGAAAGTGAAAAGTGAAAGTGAAGTTGTGCTCAGTCATGTCCGACTCTTAGCTACCCCATGGCCTGTAGCCCACCAGGCTCCTCCTTCCATGGGATTTTCCAGGCAAGAGTACTGGAGTGGGGTGCCATTGATTTCTCCAATTGTGATATGAGGTCTCATCAATCCTTTTCTTGTTTTAAATTTGCCCTTTACATGATTGTTAGTCTGTGCTTTTCAAATTGGTTTTGTAACAGTTGATTTGCTTTATAAGAGATCTATTTTTAGCTGTTGCTTGTGTATTTCTACCTACCTATTTTGCAAATCCCTCCCCACTTTTTTTTTCTTATGTCAGAAGAACTCTCAAGGCTAGTTATTTATTATAAGGGAAGCATTTTTAGCACAAAGGGGCAAAATGAAACTATACAGTATTTTCAAGCTATAGCATGAAGAAATAAACTTTGTGAAGTGTTCAATAAACAATTTCAGAAATGAGGAAAATTGACACAACAAAGTGAAAGCAATGATTTTACTCTCAGTTGATGTATTTCCTGTGAAAATCCACTGAGTCATAGTTAGGATTTCTGGACTTCTCTTAACACTGATTTTTCTTAAGGAACTATTTTCCGTATAAAAGTAAAATTAGATGTTTATGTTAGCGGTGGTAGAAACTACTGGATATCTGCAACTCTAAAATGTAATCTACTTTTGGATATGTGATTATTTTCTATACCACAAGAAAAAAATCTCACTATTAAACTATGATATAACACTGTTCATTTAGAATTTATATTATGTATATATATGCATATATATGTATATAAATATGTATATGAAAATGCTCTTTGAGAATTATTTAAACATAGATTTTATCAAATCTCATACTCCCATTTCTTTGCCTCTTCACAAAGAAAGCTAATATCTCTTTGATGACATTTCATGACAGTTAAACTCAACATGTGTAGCACTGTCAATGCAAGTAACTTCAATGAAGTGAGGACAAAATAAGCATCTATGATCAGGTTCATGAACATGTAGGTAATGACAACTATACTATGACTGTTGTGAGACAACAGCAATTCATTTTAAGGTGAATTTACATTTCAAAAGTAGTAAAGTGTTAAAATATATGTATCTGTATCAATGAAATGGGCTTCCCAGGTGGCACAATGGTAAAGAATCTGCTTACCAATGCAGGAGACAGCAAGAGATGCAGGTTCAATCCCTGGGCCAGGGAGATTCCCCTGGACTAGGAAATGGCAATCCACTCCAGAATTCTTGCCAGGAAAATTCCACAGACAGAGGAGCCTTGTGGGTTACAGTTCATGGGGTCACAAAGAGTTGGATATGACTGAGCACATCAATGAAATACAAAATGAAATTTTCATATAAAAGTAATATTTCAGAAACTCATTTAGCCTCTGTTCTAATGGTGACACAGATAGTATAGAATCTTCCCACAATGCAGGAGACCTGGGTTCAAATCCTGGGTTGGTAAGATCCTTTGGAGTAGGAAATGGCAATACTCTGCAGTATGCTTGCCTGGAGAATTTTATGGAAAGAGAAACCTGGCGGGCTGCATTTCATGGGGTCACAAAGAGTTGGACAGAGCTGAGCAACTAATACACTAATTCCTAGAGCCTAAATGAGTTTCTGAAATATTACTTTTATATGAAAATTTATGTTTACTTTTTTCTTGATATTATTCATGGTTTCTGAAAAACATATTTTAAAATAAATTATTTCTGCAATACCATCAACTTTTAGTCAATAATTGAATTGATTGAATATTTTGCACTGCTCTTTTGTCTACCTTACAGTAGATATCCACTCAAGTTATTCCCTTGTGGTGAGAAAGAGTTAAAAAGAACTTTCAAAGCAACTCTTAAAACTTGTAACAAAGTACTGAAAAAAGTCAACCTAATGAATATATACTCTTTTCAGTTTAATAAAACAAACATTTATCTAAAGCTTTATGGTAAGTACTTCAGAGAATTCAAATAACAAGATTCTAAGTATGTATAATGCAAGGCAGACTGACAAGAATAAAGAGGTTATGGTACTTCAGGAATACAAATAGTAATAAGAAAAACTTCTCAACATCCATAAGGCAAACCCTACTGATAAAGGCTCTCCAATAGCAGTTAAGAGAAAGGACAATGGGAAAACCCAAGAGAAAGTATTGTATATGTCTGAATATATGGTATACCATTTTCCCCCAAAGTTAGGCATCAGAAATAAAGGTCCTTAAGGTAAGTTTTCTTTGAGGCATCCTAGCAGAATGCTTAAGGCATAAGTTTTGAATCCACATTCAGTTCAGTCAGTTCAGTCGCTCAGTTGTGTCCGACTCTTTGTGACCCCATGAATCGCAGCACGCCAGGCCTCCCTGTCCATCACCAACTCCCGGAGTTCACTCAGACTCACGTCCATCCAGTTGGTGATGCCATCCAACCATCTCATCCTCTGTCATCCCCTTCTCCTGCTGCCCCCAATCCCTCCCAGCATCAGAGTCTTTTCCAATGAGTCAACTCTTTGCATGAGGTGGCCAAAGTATTGGAGTTTCAGCTTTAGCATCATTCCTTCCAAAGAACACCCAGGACTGATCTCCTTTAGAATGGACTGGTTGGATCTCCTTGCAATCCATGGGACTCTCAAGAGTCTCCTCCAACACCACAGTTCAAAAGCATCAATTCTTCGGCGCTCAGCCTTCTTCACAGTCCAACTCTCTCATCCATACATGACCAGAGGAAAAACCATAGCCTTGACTAGATGAACCTTTGTTGGCAAAGTAATGTCTCTGCTTTTGAATATGCTATCTAGGTTGGTCATAACTTTCCTTCCAAGGAGTAAGCATCTTTAGTTGAGTTCAAATACTTTCTTCCTTATTTACTATTTGTGGGCTCTTAGATGGAATAATTTTTCTGTGTCTTGGTTTCTTCACTGGCTAAAAAGAAAAAAAAGAGAGAGAGATAATGATAGTATCTATCCCATACCCGATAAGAGAATTGAGTTCATAACGTGTAACAATGCCTGGTGCATAGAACCTGTGTATCACAGGATCTCCACCTGCTTGCAATTATTGTTCATTAATCTGAACGGCAAACTACAGAACTGCAGGAGTGGGGGATGGGGAGTGTAGCCTGAAATATCCTCAATCAACCCTAGTTTAGGATATACACAAGGGCCATCCAATAAACTTGGTTAAAAGGAGGTGAAGATATTTAAAACAAATTAAGGACTTATTTTGGGGGTGTGACCTCACAGTTTTAAGTGTACTATGTTACTGCAAGGATCCTTTTAAAACCACTCAAAAAAACTGGTAGAGGTCATTACCATACATATTTTGGATGAATGAGAAAAAACAACTTCTTAATATAAAGCAAATAGGAACTTTTGGTTTGCAATGAAATTCCCAATGACAGGATCATAAAAGGTTTCAGAAAGTTAGGTACCTTCAAATATTTAGATAGAAGTGAAAATAATATTCTCTGAAAACAAAACACCTGTGATTCAAAGTGAGGTTCTAGTGATGAAGTCACTGACATCAAAGTTGCAAGTTAAAATTTGAATAAGATTATTTCATAAAATATGAGTGGAAAAGGCAGTATATATACTATATAATTTTATTTTCATGGATAATTTATCTAAAATGATTAATTTTTTATTATAAGTAGACATGTCTATTTTTATATACATTCCTAAAATTTTATGTTTTGCAAAACACTAGATTTTCCTTTATAGAAAAATGGAGGGATTAAATTCTGTAAATAATTCTGGGTATCAGATTTGGAAAGGCTTTAGAGGGATGTGGTATTTGAAGCTAGTCTTGAAGAATAATTGGAGAAAGGATAGAATTAATTTTATTGAGAGATGACTATTTTCTCGGTGCCATAGATATGTAATCAGGGTTTACAAATGGTTGAATTGAGACTCAGATAAGTTGAATTTGCTCAAAATGCCACAACCTACACTGATCAGGCTTCATTTTGAGCACAGACCTTTGTAATTTCAGCACTGCGTGCTTTCCGAAACAGGCAATTCAGTGCAGAGAATGGTTCCTGGAGAAGACTGGGCTGGAATTCTCTGTGCCTTATGGCATAATTGGTGTAAATCACTCGACATCTTTTTCTTAAGTTTCCTTTCTTATAGTGGGGATAATAACACTATCTCTTCAAAGAGTTGTTGGGATAATTAAATGAGCTTTTGCAAGTAAAGTGCTGGGAATAGCAACTGGCACAGAAATGCTCTATGGGTGTTAGCCTTGATGATGTAAAAAGGAAAAGGAGGAAAAGGCGGAGGAGAGGAGGATGGTTTCCACTCTCTCCAACTGCCTCCTTCAGAAGCAGAGTGCATTCTGGGTAGGAAAGATGGGTGGAGCAGAGACACAAAAGCTGGCAAGGGCAGAGCTATGCCTGCTCTCCCTCTGAAAATGGAGGAAATATAAGTTGGAATGGGTCATTTTGGAATAAATACAGAGATCAAAAGATATATTCCAAATACATATTTGGAATAAATAAACAGATGGAAATTAACTGGTACTATAAGGAGAAGGGGATGACAGAGGATGAGATGGCTGGATGGCATCACTGACTCGATGGACGTGAGTCTGAGTGAACTCCGGGAGTTGGTGATGGACAGGGAGGCCTGGTGTGCTGCGATTCATGGGGTTGCAAAGAGTCGGACACGACTGAGCGACTGAACTGAACTGACTGATATAGTAGAATGGCCTTGACAGTCAACAGATTTTTCATACTTCAATTTTTATAAAGTTACTTTTCTTCCATACTTTTCTCCCTGAATGCCTAACTATGAGGGCTGCTACGTATCAATACATTACACATAGGCTATGAATAGAGTCTAGAAGTGTCTGATTTATCCATTATTTACTACTTAATCTAAGTCTCAATCCTTTGTAAAATTGGAAAAAGAGTTCCAACTCATGGGAGTTGTACAAACACAACATATATGCTAGGTGTTCGGCCAGAACCTGGTATGATTAGTGAACAGTTAACAAAAGATTTTGCCATATTCCTTCAGCCATCTTTTATTTTCCTTCATATATTAAGGTTCTTAAAATCAGCATACACCTTATCACCAATGCATACTTTCAGTAAGGGAGTCCTGCTTTTCTTTCACTTCCCAGAGCTATTATTGAATCATCAGTGTGCCTTACAGCTTTTATTTCTTCTCAGAGAAGACTGAAAATCTGGGGGTCTCACTGTGTTTGCTAATCACTGTAGTTTCAATTTTGTTTATTGAAAATAAAACTATCTTATATTGTTTAAAATAAAAATTTTAAACAATAAATGACTGAATGATAATTGAGGAAGTAAGATATTGTTACAAAAAGGCACAAAGTCTTATTTTATAAAATCTACCGAGAGAAATAATTTGAGGACTCTGTTCCAGTAACAGTGCTTGCCTTACTGAGACATACCATAACTGATGTAAGATTTTTTGTTTATTTATAACCCACCTTGCTCAGAAAAGGATTTAAGATGGCTTACAAAGATAAAAATAAATGACAAGTATGTGAGAACTATGAGGGAGAGGGAAAATAAAGCCCACAGAGTATGGACTTAACAGGAAGTCAAAAAGAGCCACAAAAATAAAATTCTACAGAAATCCAAAAAAAAAAAAAAAGACAATTCTTGAGATTTGGAAAATGTCGAGTGAACTTTCCTCGTGAAAATAGGTCTTTCTTTAAAGTATTTAGTTCAAAAGAAACTGAAGATTTGCTGTCTCTGGAGCATGCTTGCCACAGCTGCCTCAGAGTCTCCCAGGGCAGGAGGGTGCTTTTTGATGGGCAGATTTTTCGCTGAAGATGAAGCCTCCCGAGAACCAGGGCTCCTGGGAAGCCTCCCACGCTCCAGACTTCACCAATTATTTCATTTTCATAATAAGCTCAGCACTTCCTCTAATTGTTTTACTTTCACCAACACGAACAGGACAAAGTAAGGACATTTCATCTTTTAAGGGAGAGAATTTCAGGTACAGTCTGTACAAAGATATTAACTAAAATATAAAAATAAGGAGCTTGCCTTGAAGTCACTGGCAAGCGATAAGATTTTACGGACATTTAAGTATCGATATTCCGGGGCGCACAAGGGTTTTTCTGTTTGAATTCCCATGTCCTCTCGCTGCTTTATTGTTACTTCCAAGAGCAGAGTGTCAAGGTCCAAGTCCAAGGGAAAATGTCTTTCCGGGATCTAACGATCTCAGAGGCCAAAAGGACTAGAGCAGGGTTCTCCCTCCCCTCGGAGGGGTGGAGACCAGAAGGGGGGCAGAGAGACAAGAAGGAGAAATATAAAACATCTGTGAGGAGGCTGTATTAGTTCAGATCTAAATTGAAAATCCCCTGCACCCTTAAAGTTATGACTGCTTGGGCAAGTTGCTCTCCCCCACAAACTCAACTAGAAAGTGAGAATATTCGTCCTTCCCTCACAGAGAATCCGATATAATGGGTCGAGCCTAATCAGCACTGAGCTTGGTAAACAGATTCCCGGGCCCATTGAGTGCAACTTTACGCAGAAGCAGCCTGGGAAAACTAGCGCCCTAGATGAGTCGTTAAGTTTGGGAAACGCTGAGGCAACCTGGAAACTACTTAGTAGAGTAATACTAATAATCAGTGGTGCTGAGATTCCGCCCACTTGACAACCCACCCATCCGTGAGCAATGACCAACCAAATGGCCGGCCTGAGCCGGGGTAGGGTCACCGGCATCTCTCCGGGGAGGGCTATGCCCTCGCCGCTTTGGGCTGCGGGACGCGTCCTCGCGGCTTCACCAACCCCGCCGCCCCGGGAGCCTTGGGGCCGAGGTGCGCCAGGTGGCGACGGTGCCAGGCGCGGCCAAGTCGGGGCGGACTGAGTCAGACACCCAACTATGTTGCGGAACCAGGGCGGCCGGCTTGGCTGCCCCGGCCGCTGAGCCTCGCTGCCCCCACGCCTGGCGGCTCTCCCCGCCCCCGCGGGCCTGGAGGAAGCGGCCAAGGCGCGGCGCCGGAGCACCTGGGCAGGGCGCGGGCGGCGGGCGCGGCGCTTCCGGAGCTGCGCGCGGGCTCGCGCTCCCCGCCTCCAGGTGCGGCGGCCGCGGCGTGCTGGCCCGAGTGACAGCGCCGCCCGCGCGGCCGCCTCCTGGCTGCAGACGCCGTGCGGGCAGCCGGCGGGGAGGGAAGCAGGAGGCCCCGCGCCTGGGACAGGAGGGTGAGGACTGGTCGAGCCGGGCCGGGAAAGAAGCCGGCGACCGGGCTCCCCCGCCCGCCTCGGCTCCCCAGCTCCGCTGCCCGCGCGCAAAGCGAGTCCAGGGGACTGCGGTGGGCTGGGCGGCGGGGCCGGGGTCGGGCGTGAGGACCATCTCATCTGAGCCGCGGCTTTCCGGCACCTCTTTGGGTACATATCCAGAGCGCCAAGTGTTCAGCTCCGGTTTCTACCGCTTGGATTTAGCTCCCGCATGTGGGCGTCTAAAAGGAAACCAGAAGCTGGTAAGTGATACAAAAACTCTACTTAGTAATGGGATTTGACTCAGGAGTGGGAAGAGCCGGATAGACGGCTAGACCCCTTCCTCGAAAAGGAGCTGCCCTTCAGTGAGTTTCAGGCAGCAGTTAATTACTCGGTAGAGATAATGAGTTCGCTCGGATCCCTGTGCTCCCCCGCACCCTACTTGTTCTACACTTTGAGACCGCAGGCCTGTTAATTAACTTTAATTACAATCATTTGGCCTCCACCTGCCTGAACCTAACTTCATACTCGAAAACTGTCGACAGGGAGTTTACCAGATTGATTTTCTCGTTGACGTTTGGAGACAGGTCTCCTGGGAGAATGGGTGCCCGTCTTATTAAACGAGGTAAGTTCATCCTTGCTTCTTTTCTTAAACTTGTTCGCCTCACCTCCTTGCGGCGATCTGGAGTAATTTTGATTGGGGGGAAGTCTGTGAAAATATATTGTGAACTATAACCTTTGATGATTAGGGGCAAATTAGAAGCTAGTTTGTTTGGAATAATGACATTGTAGGCTGTTGCAAGTTTGTATGATGGCAACTTTTTTTTTTTTTGGCAAGGGTGTCCTTGAAGTAGTCTGCTTAGTGGAATATATCCTTTTGGTTTTAAAAAAAAAAGTACCGAAAAATAAGCTATTTTTAAAAGTACACATAATCGGATGTCATTGTGATTACCAATAATAGTGTTGTACTTACAAGCTTAGTATTGATTTCTCCCGCACTTAAGCACTCTTTGCCCGCATGAGTTTATGGGAACATTGCCCGTAAGTAATTGGAAGATGAAGTTATGACTATTTTACAAAGGAAGGTAACTTTTTTAAGGAGAAAAGAGAAATACTTCTAAACTTATACTTGTGACTTCCATACACTTACAAGAGAAATACTGAGGGGAAAATTCTCATGACCTTCCACTGTTTAACAGTGTTTTAAAAAGAAAGAAAAAGTAAAATGGGTCATGGAACTAGGCTAGAGTCTAAAGTGGAAATATCTCCCTGGCTACTTTTCAGACAGCTGTTTAACAAATACACACTTAAGGTGGGTCTTAACACCAAGAGTGTTCTCTATCGACTTGATTTGTCAGTACTCAAAGATTTGTTTAAATGAAAATATACCTAGAGGGGAAGTCAAATGACTTGTTAAAACTTATTTGTGGGCATGTGTGTTTGCATTTTTTTCCTTCTTCCATAAGTCAGATTTTATATGGATAGTCCATGAGAGGAGAAACTGGTACATTTAAAAACAAATATGTATTTTTTTTCATTTTTCCTATGCCTCTTGAATATTAAAATTTTTAATGAAAGTCTATTTGAATTCTATAGTGCTTCTTTTTTCAAAAGTTTCTCACATATGATTTCATTTAATCCAATAGTAGCCTCTTTTTCCCCCCACCTACCCCCACATTGCCCCTTCCCTCTTCCTTCTGCACACTGGTGATCAGTAGTTTGTTCTCTGTATTATCAGTGTCTGCTGCTAAAAACAAATTTCTTGACCATCTCATATCATTGCAGTTTGAGCCTTCTAGATAGAGTACTTTTCAATTCAGCTACTTAGTTATTGTGATTAAGTAGAGGACTAAGAGGCTTCCCTGATGGCTTAGACCATAAAGAATCTGCCTGCAATTAAGGAGACCTGGGTTTGATCCCTGGGTCAGGAAGATCCCCTGGAGGAGGGCATAACAACCCATTCCAATATTCTTGCCTGGGAAATCCCTTGGACAGAGGAGCCTGTCAGCCTAGGGTCCATATGGTGGCAAAGAGTCGGACAGGACTGAAGCGACTTCGAAGCAGCAGCATAGGAATGAGATTATAATGAATTGCAGTTTTCTTGGAAGAAAGTCTTAAACTATCACCATAAGACTGTG
Organism: Bos mutus; assembly: GCF_027580195.1. Lineage (NCBI taxonomy): Eukaryota > Metazoa > Chordata > Mammalia > Artiodactyla > Bovidae > Bos > Bos mutus. Next base: position 55,612,677 of record NC_091622.1, on the reverse strand, counting down.
AAGTTTTAAAAACCGGCTTAGAACTCTGTATTATAAACATCATGATATTTCGGAAATTTTCTGGTTTTGCTTTGTTTCTTTCTGTCCTACCTCTTAGCAACTTTGAGAAAGTTCAGTGAAAGGTGCTATAAAAATGTTACTTATGAATGACAGCCGTTGCTTTTAAGAAGAAATTATTTTAATGTTTTAGCAAGTTTTTTTTTTTCTTTCTTATTTGTTTGTTGAATCATTTATTGAATCCAATGTTTGTATTTTCTAAACTGAGGAATTTGGGGAATATTCTGGAAAATATTAGGTAAAGAACATTTTATTAATGTTGGAAATATTTCTTAGCTTTGATCAAATGTGATTGACGAGAGACTGGAGGCTATGAGATGTCTTCTCATCTGTTTGATTGCCTAAAGACATCTCCCTCATTGCCCCACTTTGTGGCAATGACTGCTGTCTCCACATGCTACGTTCCCATACATCTTGAAATTCCCCTCTGTAGCTCCTTCACTGATCATTCCATCCTCAGAGTTCTGAATTGCTGCATATTTCAATTATATTTATGGTGTCAGTTTGAAGTTTTTAGAGTTCCTTGGAATTCTTGAAAGATGATGGTGCTACTTCTCTATGTAATTATACATTATACATAAAACAATACTTAAAATATGAACCATGTGAAAGTCAAGCTCATAAGACTTAAGTTTTCTCATCATTACTCTTGAAGTGTTTTTATCGGGTACATTTGAGTCTTCCAATTTTGTTGTTCCTCTTTTACTGGCTCTTACTGACTTATAAAGAACTGTCCATATGCATTGGAGAAGGCAATGGCAACCGACTCCAGTACTCTTGCCTGGAAAATCCCATGGACGGAGGAGCCTGGAAGGCTGCGGTCCATGGGGTCGCTGAGGGTCAGACATGACTGAGCGACTTGACTTTCGCTTTTCACTTTCATGCATTGGAGAAGGAAATGGCAACCCACTCCAGTGTTCTTGCCTAGAGAATCCCAGGGACAGGGGAGCCTGGTGGACTGCTGTCTATGGGGTCACACAAGAGTCGGACACGACTGAAGCGACTTAGCAGCAGTAGCAGTCCATATGCGTGTCATTTTCCCTTGACATGCATATGGCTGTAACATGGTTACAGCCATGTTTAATACACTCCTTTAGATTTTAAACTCCTGGAGAGAAGACATTTCATTTTCACTTTCTTTTTAGTACAATATATATATATCATTGTTCAGTCACTAAGTCGTATCTGACTCTGTGACCCCATGAACGGTAGCACTCCAGTCTTCCCTGTCCTTCACTATCTCACTGAGTTTGCTCAAACTCGTGTATAATGAGTTATTGATGCCATCCAACCATCTCATTCTCTGTCGTCCCTTTCTCTTCTTGGCCTCAGTCTTTCCAAGCATCAGGTTCTTTTCTAATGGCTCTTTGCATCAGGTGGCCAAAGTATTGGAGCTTCAGCACCAGTCCTTCCAATGAATATTCAGGGTTGATTTCCTTGCAGTCCAAGGGACTCGGAAGAGTCCTTTAAGAGTCTTCTCCAACTCCACAATTTGAAAACATCAATTTCAAATGCTCAATTTGAGCATCAATTTTGATGCTCAGTCTTCTTTATGGTGCAACTCATATCCATACATGACTACTGGAAAAACCATACCTTTGTCCACATAGACCTTCATTGGCAAAATGATGTCTTTGCTTTTTTACACTTCTTAGGTTTGTTGTAACTTTTCTTCCAAGGAACAAGTGTTTTTTAATTTCATGGCTGCAGTCACCATCCACAAGAATTTTGGAGCCCAAGAAAATGAAATCTGTCACTGCTTCCACTTTTTCCCCATCTATTTGCCATGAAGTGATGGGACTGGATGCCATGATCTTCTTTTTATGAATACTGAGTTTTCAGCCATCTTTTTCACTTTCCGCTTTTACCCTCATCTAGGGCTTTTTAGTTCCTTTTCACTTTCTGCCATTAAAGTGATATCATCTGCATATCTGAGGTTGTTGGTATTTCTCCTGGCAATCTTGATTCCAGCTTGTGAATCATCCAACCTGGCATTTCACATGATATACTCTGCATAGAAGTTAAATAAGCAGGGTGACAATATACAGCCTTGACGTTCTGATTTCCCAATTTTGAACCAGTCCATTGTTCCATGTCTCGTTCTGACTATTGCTGCTTGACCCGCATACAGGTTTCTCAGGAGATAGGTAAGGTGGTCTGGTATTCCCATCTCTTGAAGGAATTTTCCAAAGTTTGCTGTGATCTATACAGTTAAAGTCTTTAATGTGGTCAATGAAGCAGAAATAGATTAAAAAAAAAAATCCTTTGCTTTTTCTGTGATCCAGGGTGTGTTGGCAATATGATCTTTGGTTCCTCTACCTTTTATAAATCCTGCTGGTACATCTGGAAGTTTTCAGTTCACGTACTCCTGAAGCCTAACTTGAAGGATTTTGAGCATAATCTTGCTTTCTTAAGAAATGAGTGCAATTGTACAGTAATTTGAACATTCTTTGTCATTGGAATGGAAATTGACCTTTTCCAGTCCTGTGGCCACTGCTGAGCTTTCCAAATTTGCTGGCATACTGAGTGTAGCACTTTAACAACATCGTCTTTCAGGATTAGAATATATATGTATATATGCACACAGTAGCACGGTTCTCAAGTGTGATGATAGGTGCTATCTTGAACTGCAAATGTTTCTCCCTGTTATGTTATCTTGGAGAGAGTAGTTAGCAATCCTTAAATATTTATTTAATGAATAAATGTTAATAAATGAGTCAATCAGTTGAGAGACACTTGGTGAGATATCCTCTTACCTAAGAAAAAAGAGACTTAGATAATTACGGAGCCAATAGGAACAAGCCCTCAAATTCAGTTGGAAAAGAGGTCAGGGTGCTATTTATAAATGCTAAGAGAGGAAACCATTCACAGTAGGCTATTTTGAAACATCTGGTTGTTAGTCAAAAAATGTGACTCAAATTCAGAGAAATAGTGGAGAATACATCTGATACATTTGTATCCAATTAAAAAAATTGATATATAAAAGTGCATGTATCATAAGTGTACATTTTAAAATCTTTTTATTGAAGTATATCATGCAAGTTTTTATCTCAGCCAATTAAACATTAAAGGTATGTTCAATGTAGCATGAAATAGAACAGAATCCTGAAGAATATGTATGTACTCGTGCTTATATCAAGAATCCTGAAGGGTCTGAGTGTCCTTTCAGCTGCCAAGATACAGATGTGGGTAGGAGGGAGCTGGAATGAGCAGGTTTCAGGGGCACTCAGGTAGGTGTCCTCCACTGTGGTGTGGGCTTTGGTTTGTTAATGACTTTACCCCCACTCCTGCTCTTGTAGGAACTTGGGAAAATGCTTGCCTAAGAACTGTGGCCCCGCTTTAAAGATTTCTGAATTAAAAATTAAACATTTTTAATATTTAAGAGACTTAATTTTAAGTTTAAAAAAAACATTAATTTTTAATGTTTGAGACTTAACTTTAAGTCTCAAACATCAGCCAATTAACTTAAAATCTGGATAGACAGTTTGAAAGAAAAGGGACTTACTGAAGCTAAGGAGTGTTTCAAGCCACATAACTTATTGGGATGTTATAGAAAACACCTAAACCCAGGTACTACTTAGGCTAATAAAAAAGTCATACAAAGTAAAGGAATGGTCACTACTGGCCTTCACTGGCTGTGAAATGTATATTCTTAATTTTGAAAGAGTTGTGTCTTTCAGATTGCACAGAAAATAAAATAATCAAAGCATGACTTAGAACAGTCTTTTCTCCTTGATCCAAGCTGTGGAAGGCTTTTGCCTGGAGCCTGACTATTTTCAGCTCAAACCTCTGTTACTCTCCATCCAGCAGCCACTAATTAAGTGCTTATTGCTTGCCAGGAACTAAGATCTTTATGCATATTTACTCATTTCATCCTCAAAAGAGTCTCGTGAGGTTCTCATTTATCGTCGCTGCTTACAGGTGACCACAGTGTGTCTCAGAAAAATAAAGGAACTTTCCCAAGTTCGTGCAGGTATTACACAGCAGAGTACAATCACTGGACATCACTGTGCTGTTTCCCAAGTCTAAAGTCTTCAGGTAAAAATCTTCATTCTCACTACTATAACGACATCTATAGTTTACTAAATTAATGAAACTGTTTACTGCTGTGTGAGGTGCTTTGTAGGTTTATTAGAAGAATAATGGATGGTGCTAATTGAAAGGAATGTAATTTTATGAAGCAGGCAGGAGAATACCGATCACACCAAGTGCAATAATGCAGTATGAATATGACCAACTACAATATTATATACCATGGATGAATTAGCCAGCATTTTTTGTACACTTATAATTCATGTCAGGTGCTTTTCTATATGCCTTATGTATTTGACTTGTTTAATTCTAGCAGAAATCCTAGCAGATATTTTATCTTCATTTTATAGACAGGGAAACTGAGCTTCAGGGAAGTTAACTATCTTCAGGGACAAAGAAAACAAGTGGGAAAGGCTGGGTTGGAGTTCAGGCAGTCTGACTCTAGAGCACTGTGCTTTGTGTACTGTGGCCTGAGTATCTCAAACAATTAAAAGTAAATGACTTTAGGCTTCCGTATTTACTTACTTACATGGACGCATATGCTCACAGCTGCAAAGGCTTATATAACTTGAGTTCGCAAGGGATGGTATAGTTCAGCAGCATTTCCCTAGAGACTCTAAATGCTATGTATAGTAGAACAGTCAAATGAGAGGGAAAATAGGAAGTCCTTGATCCCTTCCTACTGTTAAATCGATCGCATAGGTATTAGGAGGCATCACAGTTAACAGCACAGTTTGTAGAGTCTGACTCTTGGAATTCTGAAACTTATCCACTGTTTTCCTGCTGTTAAATGAGATCCTATAAAGTTGGTTTGTAATCACTCCACAGATATTGGCTGATAACATTAGCAATAGAAGTCTGAGGGAGAATGAAAGAGGATGGATGTGTTTTGATGAAGGGGAAGGAGGGCTCAATGTAGAGAACCTGGGGCAGTGGAGGAAAGAGTTCAGAGTTGAGGGAACTGGGCTTTCTGTAAGGGGTTAAATGGGGCAGTGTTATCACAGGATAAGGTAGGTGACCAATGGTAGGGGAGAGACATACTGAATGACCAACCAATTTGACACCAAGGATGTAAGGACTTAGACTAGAACAATAGAATTCTTGATCTCTGACCTTTTGTAATTTGCCCTATACGATGGGATAGAGTAATGACAGCAAGCGTGCTTTCTCAAAACCACTTCCTCTTCTGCATGGTTGTGGGGAGCAGAGTGGAACGATTTGTCTTTAGGACTATGTGAAGTTAACATCTTAGTATTAAACAATAAGTCTGTTTGATGTGAAATACAGTGATACCTCCTCCTTGTGACTGTATTCTGTACTGAAGCAAAAGAAGAATTCTGGTAAGACCTGTAGCCTGAACTCACTAGTTCAGTGTGTTATTTATATGGACCTCCCGAAGTTTGTAAGAGATTAGCTGTTTCTCCACATAAATAACTTGAAATCAGGGACACTTCCTTTCATCATCTATAGTGCCAGGTATCCTTTGGGGATAGTGGATTAGCTCTGGAGATTTGGAGGAGTAAAAATTGTGCCTGAGGTTTCTACCTTGGGTATCATTATGCGTGCTAAGTCATTTCAGTCCTGTGGGACTCTTTGTGACCCCATGGACTGTAGCCTGCCAGGCTGCTCTGTCCATGGGATTGTCCAGGCAAGCATACTGGAGTGGGTTGCCATGTCTTCCTCCAGGGAATCTTCACAATCCAGGAATCAAAGCCACATCTTATTCTGTCTCCTGCATTAGCAGGCAGATTCTTTACCACTAGGATGTCCTAAGTCAGTCAACTCTCCTATTTACTGGTACCCCTCAGTCACTGTGACCAATAAAAGTAATTTCTCACACATTTCTGATTCACATTCAATTGGGGATGACTGTTTTGGAATACAATAAACTTCCATTGTTTTTAGAATCTGTAAGACTTGTATTGATGACACTGAAGAGTCTCTGTATTCATGTGGCAGCCTAACTTACTGAGTTTACATTTTTAAGGCTGTTTTCTGTCTTGTGATCCTAGGATTTTTAAGTCTATTATTTCAACACATTGGCAGGTTTCTAAATACTGTAAGGTTATGTTTATGATTTTAAAATGGTATGCTTTTTTTTTTTTAAAGAAGTAGATTAAAGTTGAGTGAATTTAGTTATACTATTGCTACTTTTTCCCTCCCCAAAGATATTAAAATCAGGCAGAAGTGATTCCAAAAGTTGTCAGCACTGAATATTTAATGACTTTATGGTTTAATGAAGTGACCCAGGTTTTTCAGTTATTTTCTTTCCTTGTTTAACTGGGGAATATGACAAAGTTACACTGGTAGTGGGTGGGGGGATGGGTAGTGGGAAGTGGTTTACTGTGGTGGTTTTTCTTACTCAAGGCATTTGGAGGCGGGTGGCTGTCCCAACCTACGATTTTTTTTTAATTGAAATATACTTGATTTACAATATTATATTAGTTTCAGTTGTACAATTTTTATGAATTATACTCCATTTAAGGTTATTGCAAACTAATGGATATGCTATTCAATATATCCGCATTGCTCATTTATTTTATACATGTCCTTGGTGGCTCAGTCAGTAAGGAATCTGCCTTGTTGTGCAGTAGACTGCCTACAATTCAGAAGACCAGGCTTCCATCCCTGGGTTGGGAAGATCTTAGCGAGTAAACCACCAGCACATGATAGTGTATATTTCTTAATCGCCTATCCCTATCTTGCCACTTCCTACTCCCCTCCCCTCACTGGTAAGCACTAGTCTGCTGTCTGTATCTGTGAATCTGTCTCTGTCGCATTCATTTTTTAGATTCTGAATATAAGATAACAAAGAGTATTTGTCTTTGTCTGACTTCTTTCACTAAGCTTAATAATGTCTAGGTGCCTCCATATTGTTGGAAATGACAGAATTTCATTCTTTTTTGTATAGCTGAGCAACATTCCTTTGTATTCCATGTGTACATATATCACATTTTCTTTGTCCATCTATTGATGGACACTAAGATTGCTTCTGTATTTGACTATTATAAATAATGGTGCTATGAACATTGGGGTGCATGTATGTTTTCAAATTGGTGTTTTGTTTTTTGGATATATATCCAGGAGTAGAATTGCTGAATTCTACGGTAGTTCTGTGTTCTTTGTTTCTGAGAAGCCTCTGTTCTGTTTTTCCACAGTGGTTATACCAATTTACATTCCCACCAACAGTGTATGAGAGTTCCCTTCTAACACATCTTTACTAATGTTTGTAATTTGGGTTCTTTTTGATAATAGTCATCCTGACAGGTGTGAGGTGATATCCCATTGTGGTTTTGATTTGCATTTCTCTGATTAGCAATATTGAGCATCTTTTTATGTTTCTGTTGGCCATCTATATGTCATCTTTGGTGAAATATTTAAGTCTTCTGTCCACTTTTTAACTGAGTTATTTGTTTTTTTGATACTGAGTTTAATATTGAATGTATGAGCTATAACCATTAACTGAGTTATTTGTGTTTTTGATATTGAGTTTACTATTGAATATATGAGCTATAATCATATTGGTCATATCATTTGCAAATATTTTATCCCATTTAGTAGGTTGTGTTTTCATTTTGTGTATGATTTCTTTTGCTGTGCAAAAGCTTAAGTTTGATGAAGTCCATTTGTTTATATTTGCTTTTGATTCCTTTGCCTTAGGAGACAGATCCTCCAAAAAAATACTGCTATGATTTATGTCACAGAGTGTTCTGCCTGTGTTCTTTTCAAGAGTTATATAGTTTCCAGTCTTACATTGAGGTCTTTAATCTACTTTGAGTTTATTTTTGTATATGGTGTGACAAAATGCTCCAATTTCATTGATTTTCGTGAGGCTGTCCAGTTTTCCCAGCACTCACTTATTAAACAAGAGACTGTCTTTCCTGTATTGTATATTCTTGCCTTCTTTGTCATAGCTTAATTAGCCATAAGTGTGTGAGTTTATTTCTAGGCTCTCTGTTTTATTCCATTGACCTATGTGTGTGTTTTTGTGTATCATGCTGTTTTGTTTACTATAACTCTGTTCTATAGTCTGAAGTCAGAAAATGTGATACCTCTTGCTTTGTTCATTTTCTGAAAATTGCTTTGGGAATTTGGAGTCTTTTGTAAACTTTAGGAGTATTTGTTTTAGTTCTGTGAAAGATGTCATGGGTATTTTGGTAGGAATTGCATTAAATCTGTATATTGCTTTGGGTAGTATGACCATTTTAGCAATATTCTTTCAGTCCCTGTACATGGGATTTCTTTGTATCATCTTCATTTTCTTTCATCAGTATTTTATAGTTTTCAGAGTATAGATCTTTCACTTTGTTGATTAAGTTTATTCTTAGATATTTTATTCTGTTTGATGAATTTTTAAAAGTCCTTTAGGTGGGTTGGAATGCTTCCAGCTGCCCTACTACTAACCCTTCTCTCCCCTTGGTTCTTGATTCTAAGATCACTTGTAGTGGTTAGATGGATTGGGACAATCTGTATTTGAGCTCCTTTGGAGCTTGGTGACCTAAATAGACAAAACTTTAAAACTTTGTACTTTCCACTTGTTACCTTAAATCATCTCAAAGTTGAGAGGGAGTCTTTCAGCACACATTTATTGAGCACCTTTTATGTGCCTGATGGTGTTCAAAGTTAAGACCTTCAGCAGTGAACCATAGACAAGATTTCTATCCTCTGGTAGAAGTCTACAGATGTCATGTAGTAACAAATACCACAAAGATACAGAAAGCAAGAGTAAGGAATGCTGTGGGACAGGGCATGCTCGTATGCCTAAGGGCACTAGGGAAGGCCACTCTAACGAGCACACGTTTGAGCATAGACCTACTCAAGTGATGGAGTGAGCCATGAGCCATGGGAATATGTTGGGAAGTAGATTTGAAAGAGATAGATGGGTGAGAGGTAGGAATCATGTAGTAGAAATAGGACTGAAGCCAGCTTGGTGATGATTGAGTGATGGGGGCTTCAGGCAAAGCCAGGGAAGATGAAATTAGGTAGTTGCAAGGAGTGATGTGATGTGACTTTTGTTATAAAATGAATAATTCTGGCTGTTGTATTGAGAATATGCTGCTTGTGAAGGCAGGAGACCAGGATAGAATCTGGGATATCAGTCAGAAGGCTGTTGCAGTGGTCTAAGAAAGATAAGAAAGTGGCTTGGGCTAGCATATGAGCAGAAGCGATGATGAGAAGCAGTTGGTATTCATAGTACCTCCAAGGTAGAGCTCAGGAAGATAATAAGATTACGGTTGTTAAGTGATACTGAAAGCTGGGCATATAGAAGGTACTCCTAAATGTTACTTCTGTTTTCTTTTTACTTTCTCTTGGAAATGGGTCAGGATAGCATGGGCAAATGTACATTCACATCTGTAATGCCAACTGTTCATGTATTCTCTAAATGTGTTCTGTATATATACATCATGTACTGTGTTTACAAACAAGTAATTTGGCATTTATTGGGCAGCTTATATGGGCTAGTCATCATCTTGGCAGATTTATTAGTTTATTGTGGGACAATAAACATAATTATGATGACAGATACTTATTTAACATTTGCTGTGTGCCATTGGTGTTCTTGATGCTTTACAAAAGCCTTATGAAGTAGGTATTCTTACCACTCCTTTCCTAATGAGAAAACTGTGGCAGAGAGAGGTTAAATACTGGAATTTGACCAAGGTTGCCCAGCTCCCAAATCCTGGCTATTACACTGCACTATCCTGTTTCTATAGGTTAACATGGAGTCAACAGGATGTGATTAAATACTGAGAAGTAAATGCTGTAGTCATACAGTGAAGAGTTTATTTCTTGCTCGGTAGAGACCTTATGAAGAAAATAGCATTTGAGTTACATTTCAAAGAATGGGAAAGATTTCAACTGTGGGAAGTTAATGACTTAGTGATGAAAATTTGTAATTATAATGATGGAAGTGAATATGTGCTAAACACTTGCTGGGGATTAAGCACTATTTTAATACTTGGAGTGGATTGTCTCATGTAATCTTTACCAGCACTGAGGTACCTTTGAACATTTTCGTTTTATGGGGAAGGAAACAGACACACAGATATGTGCCTATGAAAGTGGAGGAGAGTGGAAATTGAATATGACTGCAGACTCCTGGACACTGTCTTAGGAAGGACATCCATCTCCTGGGGTGGGGGGAGTGATGGACTTCTGCTGAGGTATGAGGAATTTAAAACCCAACCAAAATTTTTTGTGCATCTCAGTCATCTTTGGCATGTGTCACAAACATAGATTCTTGGGCCTATATACAGATGTTGCTGTACAGCAGATCCACTCACTGATACCAGGAGAGCCATGAACCTAGAACATGGCATGTGTGCCTGGTGCCCAAATGGAGGTCCAAACACGGAGGGCTTTGATGTTGTGTTAAGGAGTTTGCCTGGTAGACTTTTGTAGTTAGGGGTGCCTATCTCTTTGCAGCTGATGATATCTTTGGGGGCCTGAAACCTCTGAAGAAGTGGGTCTGTGAACACACTTGGATAGTCAGACAGTTAAAAAGCACAATGATTGGAGGATGGCGCCTACATGAAAGTGCAGAGAGGTGGGGCCTACACAAAAGCGCAGAGAGAGTTTGTGGGGCCTGTGGGAGAAAGCCTCTTCCAGGTCACAAAAAGGAATCTAGTTCATTAACCTTATTTAGCATACCCATGATACCAGAGCGAGGTGGTATGGGTTAGAATATTTGGTATATCCATACTTGAGTCAGCCACTGAGGAACTTCATGTGTAAGAGACAGAAAAAACTTGTATATTAAAACATAAAGGCTCACACATGCACACACCTTAAAAAAATAACAAAATGGACTTCTGAACCACTTCTACCATCGCTACCAGTCTGTCTCCTGTCTCTTAAACAAAAGGAGTGATTCATTCTATTTCATGAAGTTGATAGGAAGCCTTCAGAGAGGAAGTAATAGATGCCTGTTCAAAATTGTAAATAGTGCAGAGGATTTGGCAAAGTATGTAGATCTGCCAGCTCTTACAGCGTATGTAAAAGGTATGGGGCTATTTAACAGTTTGTTGCTTGGGGGAAATGATAATTAATGAGCTAAGGCAACCCACTCCAGTGTTCTTGCCTGGAGAATCCCAGGGATGGGGGAGCCTGGTTGGGCTGCTGTCTATGGGGTCGCACAGAGTTGGACATGACTGAAGCGACTTAGCAGCAGCAACAGCAGCAGCAGCAGCAGCAGCAAAGTCAGTGAAGTGGCATGTGTTAAACTTGAGCCTGGAGTTAGTATGTGGAAACATCTCCCTAGCAGTAGAAATATATCTGAGGTACAGTATCTGGAGCATTGTTGCCACTTACATCGATAGTAGCTACTATTACTTTTTTATGTTCAGATTGAGACCAGACTGGGGGTGGTATGGCACCCCAAGAAGCTTAGCCTGTTCTGTTCAGGATGTGGAATGACAGGCCAGATTTGGACTTCCAGTGGTTTAGTGGTACATGGAGACTGGGCTGAGGGATTTGTTGAATGATTGCAGTGCTTTAGGCAGATGTAATACAGGAGGGCCTGAACTGTGGTGAGGAAGGTGGACGAATATATTACTTCATGTTTTCTCACAGTTCTAGAGCCCAGTATCAAAAGTTGCTGCCACTTTGGTAACAATTATTTCCATTTTGTAATGGGCAAACAAAACTAAATAATGGGATTAAAAAATAATTATGTGAACAAGAATAATGTATCTGAGAATTAGGTTCATATATGGTGTTGAGGTTTAACTTTCTGCTTTTTTCCCTGACGTTTTGGTATTTTGAGTGTGACAGAGGGATACCTGTTGGGCACAGGCATTTCCTGTCTTTCATCTCTCTTTTTTTTTATTTAATTAATTTTTTGTTTTTAGTTGAAGGATAATTGCTTTATAGAATTGTGTTAGTTTCTGTCAAGCATCAGCATGAATCAGCCATAGCTGTATATGGTCTTTCCTCTCTGGTTTGTAACTTTTATTCCTTTGTTTCTGAAGTGCTGCCTAAATAGTATATGTTTTCCCTTTTATTTTTGGTGTACCCACTTGTCAGTGTCAGCTAAAGTTTTAGAATAGTTGAGGCAACATCTTATGGGCAGTTGGCATATATCACATGGAGACTCTTGAGTTGTGTCTTCTAAGGAGCTACTTTGAGATGCAGTTTTTTCCAGAAACACTGCATCTCTGCTTGCTCAAATGAATATACCTGATTCCACTGTGTCTCATTTTATTGCTTCAGTGTATAGTCATTATGCTGATTTCCCAGGTGAATCAGTGGTAAAGAATATACCTGCCAAGCAGGAGATGTGGGTTTGATCCCTGGGTTGGGAATATCCCCTGGAGAACGAAAGGCAACCCACTACAGTAGGGGAAATCCCATGGACAGAGGCACCTCCAGTATTCTTGCCTGGGAAAACCCCTACAGTCCATGGGGTTGCAAAGAATCAAACATGACGTAGTGACTAAACAACAATTGTTGTTACCTATATTCTGTACTTTTTTCTTTTTTCCTTGATGCTTAATATATATAAATTTGCATATACCATACACTTTTACAAACTCAATGCAGCCATATAAACAACAGCTGGAAAAACCATCTTTTTAAAGAATTGAACAATGTTTGTGAGAAAAGTGAACTTATGTGAATCTGCTGTGTATAAAGGAAAATGTGACCTTTAAACTTTTTCCTTTTCCTTTCATATTAACTTACTTCCTGTTATCTAATGTAAAGTTGTTCATCTAGTCTTGTCTTATATAATATTGTGCATATAATGCTGCTGCAATTTTGAAGCAAAAATCATTGACCTGGGAAATACGTTCTAACTGTGCTTTTGGAGTGAGTCTTTGAAGAAAGTATAGTAAAGGATGGAGTTGCTCATATCTATTAGGTACTGTTAAGAAAAATTATCTAAAATTTGGAAATCAAAAGAATGTACAGCATGTTCGTGGGATGCCTTGTTGAGGGTATTGTTTAACAGGCACACCCCAGGGATATTCTAATTCTTGTGTTCTACCTCCTATTTACTATTTGATTAGAGCCCTGAACTGGGAAGTTACCTGTTGGCTTATAGATTTTTGTCCAGTGGAAAGATATCCCCAAAGGTTATGGTTTTATTGCCTTGTAGATCACTAACCAGTTTGTTTGTTTTTTTTTTTTTAATATAACCTACCCATCTTATTCTAGAACTAAAAAAAAAAAAAAGTTTTCTGATGGACTATATAAACCTGTTCAATAAATGATCTTGGAACTAGCCCTACCACCTTACAGGTTCCCTCATTAATTAGTGAATAAAATTTTTGGACACATGTTTAATTTATATTTAAGAATCTTTTTTTTTTTTTTTTTTTACCTTTTTGAAAATCACCATTTGGTACTACTATAGCATTTCTGTCCCATCCCTTCACACTCTACCTAGAAAATGACTTTCTAGGGCATGCAGTTTCCAAACTTAGATCACTACTCAGTACAAGTAGTGATCCTCATTTCTATTATGTTTCTTCAGAGAACGTTTGTAATGTAAAACTAGTTTTGATGCCAAAAATGTCCTAATAAATTGCTTTTCTTTTCTCCTTTTTTCCTAGGCTTAAGCACATAAAGCATTCACTGCGGAGAAAACAGCATTTTTGAGAAAAGTCAGAGGAACACCCACTACAGAAGCACACCCTCCTAGTGTGTATTGCATTGCACTGCTTCTTAAAACTTTGCCTAGTGATGAAGCCACCACTATGTCCTCAGTCAGTGAAGTGAATGTTGATATCAGAGATTTCCTAATGAGCATTAATCTGGAGCAGTACCTCTTAAACTTCCGAGAATTTGGTTTTAATAATGTGAGGGACTGTGCAGAAATAAATGACAGTGTGCTCCTCAAAGTTGGAATATCACCTACAGGACACCGGAGGAGGATACTTAAACAGTTACAGATAATCCTGTCAAAAATGCAAGATATCCCAATATATGCAAATATTCACAAAACAAAGAAGAATGATGAGACTTCAAAGGATCACCAAGCTCCGTCTTCTGCTCAGAATACCTCCTTAGAATTTTCAGATTCACATGGTGTTCAGATACCTAGCCGGATACAGTTGGAGACTGTTACAAAAAATGTTGGAGAAAATGAGGTTTGTGTGGAAAATAGCCAATCTCTTAAATCAGATGATAAGCTGACTCTTCCTACACACAACTTCCCCATTCCAGAAGATGAACCACACTCGAATTCAGGTTCTTTTCAAGATTCTTTACTTCGTAATGAAATTACCGACATAGAATCTTTGATAACAGAGAAGACTGTAGGCTGCACAGCTGAAGAAGAACACACAGGAAGAGATGATTTGATTTCAGAAAATGTAGGCAAGCTTCCTAATGCAGACCTTGAATTCCTTTCCTCCCATGACTCTTCAGTATCAGAAGCAAATTCTGGAAATGGAACTAACGTTTTATTAGAAAGCTCACCACCATCCCCATTCTTTCAGTTTCAAGGAGAAATGGTTGTAAATGATTTGTATGTGCCATCATCACCAGTCCTAACACCTATGAGAAGTTGTAGCAAGTTGGTTTCAAGACCATCTCGATCTTTTCTGCTAAGACATCGGCCGGTACCAGAGATTCCAGGATCAACGAAGGGAATTTCAGGGAGGTAGGAAATTTTATGATAGGCTGTGTGTATTCAGTTTGGGGGAATGTAGTTAGTTCTAACAATTTTCTTTTCTGTTTTCCTTTCTAAATTTGACATTTTAGTTTACCTGTTCAACCAACCTTTTCTTTCTTCTAAAACTTTTTCATCATGTCATTTCTCTTGTATACCACTACCCAGAGTCTGTTTTCAACTTGTAACTGCCTGGGACTCTCTAACTTTCTCCTATTTAATTGGTGGAATTCCCATCCACTAATTCTACCTGGATATTCCATCCCATATCTAGTATATGGAACCTTCCACCATATCTAGTATTATCTTCTTCCATGAGTGCACTTATATTTGAATTGTTGACTCTGTCTCCCCTAGGAGACACCAGGTTATGTGTTTCTTGGTAGAGGACCATGTTTATATGATTGTATCTCTACTGCCTGACACAATGACTGGCGCCAGTGAATCAGTCAACATGCATCTAGTGGGCACCTACTTGATACTGGTCACAGTGCTAGGAGTGGAGGAAGTAGAGAGGGATAAAGGGGCTTGAAGTGTAGCACAGGAGACATGTAAATAGTAGTAGCATTACAGTATGAGACCAAATGAGCTGGAGACTGAAACTCTAAAGAGGGGTCCTAACGACTTGTTGGGCCTTTGGTGCCCTGGGGTAACTGTAGAGTCAGAGAGGAGCTGACTTACTGCAGAGACTGCTTTCAACCGTTTCTTAAAATTACACCTAAGATGTGGTTTCCTCCAGGGCTGTGGTGAGACTTTTTTTTTTTTCCCTGTTCACTAAAATCTAACACTTGTCTCTCATGAGGTTAAGTTCAACCCGTACTGCTGTGGCACCAAATGCAATTACAGATTCCTGTGCAGGGTCTAGGCTGTGTATTTCTGCAAGATTCTCTTTCCCCTGCTGATATCCCTGTGTAGCCACTCTGTCCCTGGTGCTGGAACTTGGTTGTATTTACAAGAGAAAATATGGAAATTTAGTATATGCAAGAGAAAACATGGCAGTTTACAAGACCATGTTAAGTGTCCTCCAGTAGTGTGTAAACTCCTTGAGGGCAGAGCCCCTAATTACTTTGTCTTTTTCTTGGCATCCCTGGTGCCAGGGGCGGTGTTGAGTATTTACTGGGAAATCATTTGGCAGTGTCATTTACTGAACACCTGGAATCTAGTTTGGTTTATAATTTTCCATAAAATTATAAACTAATTCTCACACTGGCCCTTGAAATAGGTATTGTTCACCCATTTTGTTATAAGGTAATTGAGCCTTAGGTTAATTTTTCTAGGATTACATTGGCTGTGAACTCGGATTTCATTCCAGTTCATTTGATTCTATAGCACACTTTTTAAACCACTCATTTAGTAAATGTTCTTAAAAGTGTTGATGATATATATAAGAAATGGAGTATTTCTTAGGAATGTAGAAAGTCACCAGTTTTTGTATACCATTGTAACTTTAGCATATTTTGCTATTTTTTGACACTTAAATGAGAGGGGTCTGCTGTGTCTTTGCAGGAATGGAATCTTTTTGGGAGCCATAAGGATAACTTCAGATAAAAACCATTGGGCTCAGGTTTTACTTAAGTTGTGTTATTTTTATACATTTTTGAGACTCTTTTGATGTTCATTTAGTTCTAAGTGTAAGCTTTGTAACATGTGAAAGGCTAGTTATTCACATTGTGATTCTTGAGTCTTTGAAAATGAGAACTGAAATAATGGTACAATTAGTAGTAAGCAGCTTAGCAGGCGGAGAAGGCGATGGCACCCCACTCCAGTATTCTTGCCTGGCAAATCCCATGGATGGAAGAGCCTGGTAGACTGCAGTCCATGGGATCACTAAGAGTCAGACACGACTGAGCGACTTCACTTTCACTTTTCACTTTCATGCATTGGAGAAGGAAATGGCAACCCACTCCAGTGTTCTTGCCTGGAGAATCCAAGGGATGGTGGAGCCTGGTGGGCTGCCGTCTGTGGGGTCACACAGAGTTGGACACGACTGAAGTGATTTAGCAGCAGCAGCAGGAGCAGCAGCAGCTGATTATGACAGTAAATGGTATCTATGGATTTCTGGTGATCAAATTATAAAACGAGAAAATAAATTATTTTCAGAACAGTGTTTTTCTTTGTGGTCCTTGCCTGAATTGCAAATAGTAATTGCAAGATTCTGCAGTGTTATAAATGAAACTGTAGATTATATAATCCAAGATTCTCTCTAGTCAAATAACATCTAAATGATATTTAGTATATTCCTTGATGTAGCATAGAATATATTTCTTTGTGGCCAGCAATTTTAACCTAATTTCTTTACTCACTAAACATTTTGTATAATTATTGAAAGGAACATGATTCTGGCTGTGTACCTGATGTGAGGTGCTTTGTTTCTATCTCCCTGGACATGTACCCCCAACCTCTACCCCTTGCCAAGTTAACTGATGCAGTTGATGGGTTCTCTTTGTCCGTGCATTAGGCTCCTTCTTTGAATTCTATCTGATCCTCTTGGGAAGGCTGGGTTGGGTGGGGCTATGCTGGTGGCTCAGACGGTAAAGCCTCTGCTTATAGTGAGGGAGACTTGGGTTCGATCCCTGGGTCAGAATGATCCTCTGGAGAAGGAAATGGCAACCCACTCCAGTACTCTTGCCTGGAAAATCCCATGGACCAAGGAGCATAGTAGGCTACAGTCCATGGGGTTGCATTAAGAGTCGGACGTAACCGAGCAACTTCACTTCACATGCTGGACCCTGGACCTCAGGATCACTTTGTAAGTCCTGTCTCTTGGGGTCTAGGTCAGAACTAGCCTTGAGCCAGTTCCTTCCTTATCAGCTCACCAGTAGGTCTCCCATAGAAGTCTCTAAGTAGAAAGCAAGTTCCACCAGCTGCCCTTCCCTGTGAGTCATAGGTGTGTCTTGTGAATCTTAATGATCCTTCCAGGAGGATCCTCCTTAGTACACAAAGCAGGAAGGATTCAGGTATCTTTTGCTATGAAAGAGGTACATTTCTTCTCCTCCTCCCTAGTTTAATGATTTTCATACATATTTCATGCAACTATTTTATCCTTGGTACAAGTCACAAAGCCCTGTCTTTTAGGTGTCATGCCTTTGAATATGTTGGGGAAGGAACAGTAAAGAAGCAAAGGTGGAGGCGAGGAGGGTGGTATGCAAGGGTGCACTGTGGTTGGAGTACATCTTTTGTAACATAAGACTGAAGACCTATGTTAACTGTTGAAGGGCATTTTTCAAAAGTATGTGTTCTAAACCTGAAGTCACCAGCCTTCTGAGAACTTTTTATTAAAAGTAAAAATCATAGATATTTTTCTCTGGATGTACATAGACATGATGATACAGACATTAAAAATGGATCTGCTACTTTAGACTTTAATGGTGAGACATGAACAAAAACATACAGACAAATAAACAACTGTTTGCTACATTGAATTAGAAAAATACTGAAATTCATCCCATCCTCATGTTCAAGAAAACCTTTATATGTCATGTAAATAGCAAAAAAAAAAAAAAAAAAAAATGCTTAGCATTGTAAAATTCAGATTTTTTCCTTTAAAATGGCTTTTTACAAATTCTATGAAAATGAGTTGATTATTTCAGTATTTGCAAAATTTTGACTTGAATGTCTATCAATAACAATGAATCAAACTTTTTAAAACCTATTTTTTTTTTTTGTCACACCCTTTTCCATGTACACTCTGACTCATGGCCCCAAGTATTCTGAACAAGTGACCACCTCCTCCCCTAATTTTACTCTGACTTAGCATTTCAGGGGGAAAGTAATGTTTGAGCCAAAAAAAAAATCCTTATACTACAAAAGCAAATGTAAAAGTTCAAGTCTAGCATTTTCTTGCTGTGTCACTTTAATCCTTTCTTTTTTTTTTAAATTTTATTTTATTTTTAAACTTCACAATATTGTATTAGTTTTGCCAAATATCGAAATGAATCCGCCACAGGTATACATGTTTGCTTTACAGTGTGTTGGTTTCCGCCATATAGCAACATGAATCAGCCATAGACATACATATGTTCCCTTCCTCTTGAACCTCCCTCCCATGCCATCCCACCCTCTAGATTGTCACAGAGCATTGGGTTGAGCTCCCTGAGTCATACAGCAAATTCCCACTGGCTATCTGGTTTACATAGGGTAATGTATATGTTTCAGTACTACTCTGTCCATTCGTCCCACATTCTCCTTCCCCTGCTATGTCCATAAATCTGTTCTGTCTGCATCTCTATTGCTGCCCTACAAATAGATTCATCAGTACCATTTTTCTAGGTAATGAATCAAAATTAATAGATAATCACTTGACTTACTGTTAGAGTATAAAGGTATCGTATCTGTGTGATACTTTCTACAAGTGAAGAGACATTTGTACTCTTTATTCATAATTTTGAAAGTCCTGCTTTGTTTGAAAAAATTTTTTTGAACTATAGCTTCTGCTAGTTGATGAAAAAAGTATTACAATAATGATGTAGGCTTTTGTGTTGTAATCCTTCTGTAATTTTTATTCTTATCCTAAGGACTGTTTTGGAATTTTGTAAATTGAGACTCAATTATTTGTTCATTATACATTTCATATTCTTCATCTGAGCTGTATTTAAGGCACCCTTGTGTTCTCTGAATTCAGATTTGTGTGATTTAGTTAGACATGCAGTTCAGTTCAGTTCAGTTCAGTCCCTCAGTCGTGTCTGACTCTTTGCGACCCCATGAATCGCAGCACGCCAGGCCTCCCTGTCCATCACCAACTCTGGGAGTTCACTCTAACTCACGTTCATCGAGTCAGTGATGCCATCTCATCCTCTGTCGTCCCCTTCTCCTCCTGCCCCCAATCCCTCCCAGCATCAGAGTCTTTTCCAATGAGTCGACTCTTTGCATGAGGTGGCCAAAGTACTGGAGTTTCAGCTTTAGCATCATTCTTTCCAAAGAAATCCCAGGGCTGATCTCCTTCAGAATGGACTGGTTGGATCTCCTTGCAGTTCAAGGGACTCTCAAGAGTCTTCTCCAACACCACAGTTCAGAAGCATCAATTCTTCGGCGCTCAGCCTTCTTCACAGTCCAACTCTCACATCCATACATGACCACTGGAAAAACCATAGCCTTGACTAGATGGACTTTTATGTAACCTCAAAACAGCTTTCCCCTGCTGCTAATGATTCCAGTGTTTTTCTTTTGAATTCAATTGTGTAATGACCTATAGTTAGTCTGTTGTAGTTAGTATGTTGCAAATTGTAAGAATTGTATTTTTTTAAAACAAACATTCTGTGTAAAGATATGGTCCATTTGGGGTGTGTAATTGATTATTGTTTTTGGCGTGGGTGTCATGCCCACATAATGGGTAAGTGTAGATTATAAAGAGAGATCTTTAACGTTAATTAGCATTTATGCCACTGCTTTTCTTGGCAATTTTAGTGATTTAAAAATATGAGAACAAATAACATCTGTAGGTAGTTGAAGATTCACTTTGGTAGTCAGTTATTTTTTTGAAACTTGGTTCACATAATGTTATTTTAAAGGTTGTTAACATCCATGCATGTATTTTATGCAGTATCTGCTGTATAGTAGTTTACTAAATGAAAAAAAATACAATTTATTCTGCTACTATGTTGTTGACACGTTTTTAGTCTTTCAAACGAAGAGTGTTCATACTTTTAAGGACTTTAAGAAGTAATAGTTCATATTATCACTTTACCAGGAAGACCAACCATTCTTTTCTCTAATTAATAAAACAGTTGTCTCATTCTAGCTGAGTGTTTGTGTTATGTAAGGCACACATTATGCTCTTTAAAAGCACCATCTCATTAACCCTTATGATATTCCTAGGCAGCAGACCTTGTTTTTATTCCCCTTTAGTAAATGAGGAAATTGGACTCAGGTCTGTTGAATAACTTGACCAAGATCACCAAAGCATAGTAACAAAACAGGATGATAGCTACTGCTTTTATTAATGGGTTTTTAATTTTTGCAAATCACCCATGCTTTATATTTCAAATTTAATAGCAATCTGCAGTTTCTAGGAAAATTGATGGGAGAATAATAGAGCAGAAAGGAAGGAGCATGGGCTTTGCACTCAGGATGGAATTCACCTTGAATGCTGGTTTTTGCCTTCTATTAGCTATGCCACTAGGAGAAGGCAATGGCAACCCACTCCAGTACTCTTGCCTGGAAAATCCCATGGGTGGAGGAGCCTGGTAGGCTACACTCCGTGGGGTCGCTAAGAGTCGGACACGACTGAGCGACTTCCTTTCACTTTTCACGTTCATGCATTGGAGAAGGAAATAGCAAGCCACTCCAGTGTTCTTGCCTGGAGAATCCCAGGGACAGGGGAGCCTGGTGGGCTGCCGTCGATGGGGTCGCACAGAGTCGGACATGACTGAAGCGACTTAGGAGCAGCAGCAGCAGCTATGCCACTTGGGCCAGAGAATCTCCTTTCCTTATTGGTAGGATTAGGACAGCAAGTTCTACCTCATCAGTCTATTAAGGAGATGAAATATGAGATGTAGATACATAAACCCGTAATAAAATGCTTTTGACATAATAGATATTAGAATATAAAATAGCTTGAGATAATTTATTTATAGATAAATGAGAATATAAATGGATAATCACCAGTTTTAAAAACAGCTTGTTTTCTGTGTTGAGCTAATTTTCATCTTCAGTAGATCAAATGAACTTGGTTGATAGATTTGGTAATTGCTTGCAGGTGGATACTGAATTGCAAAATCAATACAAATCATTGCATACTTTTTTCTTTATATTTATAAAAATTAAGGCAACAAAATATGCTTTAAAATACCACTAATGGATGTACTTAAAAGAGTTCAAAACCTTTTTTTTTTTTTTTAACTACTTTGCATGTTTTTTTTTCCAGTAAGTTAAAGTTAAGTTTTTTATTAAGCATGAAGGTTTTAAATAGGTCTTATAGAGCTACCGGAGAAGGCAATGGCACCCCACTCCAGTACTCTTGCCTGGAAAATCCCATGGAAGGAGGAGCCTGGTGGCCTGTAGTCCATGGGGTCGCTAAGAGTCAGACACGACTGAGTGACTTCACTTTCTCTTTTTACTTTCAAGCATTGGAGAAGGAAATGGCAACCCACTCCAGTGTTCTTGCCTGGAGAATCCCAGGGACGGGGGAGCCTGGTGGGCTGCCATCTATGGGGTCGCACAGAGTCGGACATGACTGAAGTGACTTAGCATAGTAGTAGTACTAGTAGTACTAGTAGTAGTAGTACTAGTAGTAGTATAGAGCTATGCTGCCTGAGTTTGAATCCCAGGTTTGTTACTTAAGAGCTGTGTGACTTTTGGAAAGTAACTGCTTTGTTTGCCAATTTTCTTCTTAAAAAGTGCATATAATTATAGCTCTTCTTTGGATGTTTGGGACTAAATGCACAGACATACACATTGTGAGTGTGTGTGTGTATTTATAAAATTTTGAGACCTGAGTCTGATATATAGTAAGTGCTCAATAATAATTAGAGGTATTTATTATTAGCAGAAGTTATCAAAGATGTAGAAAATTTGAGTGGTGTTCTAATCAGGGGTTCAAATTATTAATATATATTTATGTCAGTGACATACAAATTTGAGGAAATGATTATAGCCATATCACAGTGTCAAGAATCTGGAGATGAACAAATAAAGGATTAATTATTTTGCAACACTTAGATAAACTTGTATGCCCTCTCCTGTCACAGACAGCTTCTATCCTGACTTTAAATAATGATTATTACCCTCATACTTTAAAAAAATATTGTACCTCTTAAGTATATCCCAAACAATATGCTACAGTTTTGACTGTCTTGTGGACTTAAAAATGCAATCATATAGTAACTCTTCTTACTAAGCTCATGTTGCTTAACTTTGAAACTTCTCTGTGTTGATACATACAGTTGCAAACTATTTTCATTGCTGTATAATAATTCATTGTATGGCTATACCATGATATCCATTCTTCTATTATATTTCATATGCTCAACATATTCTAGTATTTTACATATAAACAATATACTTATATGTGTAAGTTTATAACTTACATAATAAAATAGACTGATGCTAATATATATGTTGATGAATTTTGACAAGTATGAATACCTATGTGAGCACTACCACAATAAGAATAGAGAACATTTCTACCACTCCTCAAAAATCACCTGTGCACATAGGTAGTAAATTATTCTATCACCTGCATTGGGCAACCACTGATTTCACTGTAAATTAGTTTTTGCTGTTTTAGGGTTTCATACAAATGATGTCATACAGCAAAAAACACTGTGTTTGATATCTTTTATTCAACCTGATGTTTTTGAGATGCATCCACGTGGCTGCATGTCAGTTTGTTGTTGTGGCTGTTGAATGTTGTTCTTTTGTGTGATTCTTCCACAGCTTCTTTTAACGTTTGCATGTTGACATGTACTTGAGTGGTTTTTCTTGGGGCACGTTCTACATGCATGTCTATTGAATATATACCTAAGAGTAAAGTTGCTGTCGTAGGATATTGCTTATGTTCCATTTTGGAAGGTAATACAAAGTGGTTCTCACCATTGAATGGTTATGCCTACTTACTTTAACACCAGCGGCGTATGTGTTTTCCTTTTGTCTCATACCCTCAACAGCATTTTGTTATTTAAAAAATTTTAGCTGTACAGGTGGGTGGGTAGTGATATTTCATTGTTTTTTTTTTTTTTTTTTTAACGTCTCTGCTTTTTATTTATTTATTTATCTTTACTTTACAATATTGTATTGGTTTTGCCATATATCAACATGCATCCGCCATGGGTGTACACACATTCCCCATCCTGAACTCCCCTCCTGCCTCCCTCTCCATACCTCCCTCTGGGTCATCCCAGTGCACCAGCCCCAAGCTTCCTGTATCCTGCATTGAACCTGGACTGGTGATTTGTTTCTTATATGATATTATACATGTTTTAATGCCATTCTCTCAAATCATCCCCCGCTCCCTCTCCCACAGAGTCCAAAAGACTGTTCTATACATTGGTGTCTCTTTTGCTGTCTCGCACACAGGGTTGTCGTTACCATCTTTCTAAATTACATATATATGCGTTAGTTTACTGTATTGGTGTTTTTCTTTCTGGCTTACTTCACTCTGTATAATAGGCTCCAGTTTCATCCACCTCATCAGAACTGATTCAAGTGTATTCTTTTTAATGGCTGAGTAATACTCCATTGTGTATATGTACCACTGCTTTCTTATCCATTCATCTGCTGATGGACATCTAGGTTGCTTCCATGTCCTGACTACTGTAAACAGTGCTGTGATGAACATTGGGGTACACGTGTCTCTTTCAATTCTGGTTTCCTCGGTGTGTATGCCCAGCAGTGGGATTGCTGGGTCGTATGGCAGTTCTAATTCCAGTTTTTTAAGGACTCTCCACACCGTTCTCCGTAGTGGCTGTACTAGTTTGCATTCCCACCAACAGTGTAAGAGGGTTCCCTTTTCTCCACACCCTCTCCAGCATTTATTGCTTATAGACTTTTGGATCGCAGCCATTCTGACTGGTGTGAAATGATACCTCATTGTGGTTTTGATTTTCATTTCTCTGATAATGAGTGATGTTGAGCATCCTTTCATGTGTTTGTTAGCCATCTGTATGTCTTCTTTGTAGAAATGTCTATTTAGTTCTTTGGCCCATTTTTTGATTGGGTCGTTTATTTTTCTGGAATTGAGCTGCAGGAGTTGCTTGTATATTTTTGAGATTAGTTGTTTGTCAGTTGCTTCATTTGCTATTATTTTCTCCCATTCTGAGGTCTGTCTTTTCACTTTGTTTATAGTTTCTTTTGTTGTGCAGAAGCTTTTAATTTTAATTAGATCCCATTTGTTTATTTTTGCTTTTATTTCCAGTATTCTGGGAGGAGGGTCATAGAGGATCCTGCTGTGATGTATGTCGGAGAGTGTTTTGCCTGTGTTCTCCTCTAAGATTTTTACAGTTTCTGGTCTTATGTTTAGATCTTTAATCCATTTTGAGTTTATTTTTGTGTATGGTGTTAGAAAGTGTTCTAGTTTCATTCCTTTACAAATGGTTGACCAGTTTTCCCACCACCACGTGTTAAAGAGATTGTCTTTTCTCCACTGTATATTCTTGCCTCCTTTGTCAAAGATAAGGTGTCCATAAGTGCATGGGTTTATCTCTGGGCTTTCTATTTTGTTCCATTGATCTATATTTCTGTGTTTGTGCCAGTACCATACTGTCTTGATGACTGGCTTTGTAGTAGAGCCTGAAGTCAGGCAGGTTGATTCCTCCAGTACCATTCTTCTTTCTCAAGATTGCTTTGGTTATTCGAGGTTTTTTGTATTTCCATACAAATTGTGAAATTATTTGTTCTAGCTCTGTGAAAAATACCATTGGTATAGCTTGATAGGCATTGCATTAAATCTATAGATTGCTTTGGGTAGTATACTCATTTTTACTATATTGATTCTTCTGATCCATGAACATGGTATATTTCTCCATCTATTAGTGTTCTCTTTGATTTCTTTCATCAGTGTTTTATAGTTTTCTATATATAGGTCTTTATTTTCTTTAGGCAGATATATTCCTAAGTCTTTTACTCTTTTCATTGCAATGGTGAATGGAATTGTTTCCTTAATTTCTCTTTCTATTTTCTCATTATTAGTGCATAGGAATGCAAGGGATTTCTGTGTGTTGATTTTATATCCTACAACTTTACTATATTCATTGATTAACTCTAGTAATTTCCTGGTAGAGCCTTTAGGGTTTTCTATGTAGAGGATCATGTTATCTGCAAACAGTGAGAGTTTTACTTCTTCTTTTCCAATTTGGATTCCTTTTATTTCTTTTTCTGCTCTGATTGCTGTGGCCAAAACTTCCAAAACTATGTTGAATAGTAGTGGTGAGAGTGGGCACCCTTGTCTTGTTCCTGACTTTAGAGGAAATGCTTTCAATTTTTCACCATTGAGGATAATGTTTGCTGTGGGTTTGTCATATATAGCTTTTATTATGTTGAGGTATGTTCCTTCTATTCCTGCTTTCTGGAGAGTTTTTATCATAAATGGATGTTGAATTTTGTCAAAGGCTTTCTCTGCATCTATTGAGATAATCATATGGTTTTTCTTTTTCAATTTGTTAATGTGGTGTATTACATTGATTTGCAGATATTGAAGAATCCTTGCATCCCTGGGATAAAGCCCACTTGGTCATGGTGTATGGTCTTTTTAATGTGTTGTTGGATTCTGATTGCTAGAATTTTATTAAGGATTTTTGCATTTATGTTCATCAGTGATATTGGCCTGTAGTTTTATTTTTTTGTGGCATCTTTGTCAGGTTTTGGTATTAGGGTGATGGTGGCCTCATAGAATGAGTTTGGAAGTTTACTTTTCTCTGCAATTTTCTTGAAGAGTTTGAGTAGGATAGGTGTCAGCTCTTCTCTAAATTTTTGATAGAATTCAGCTGTGAAGCTGTCTGGACCTGGGCTTTTATTTGCTGGAAGATTTCTGATTACAGTTTCAATTTCTGTGCTTGTGATGGGTCTGTTAAGATTTTCTATTTCTTCCTGGTCCAGTTTTGGAAAGTTGTACTTTTCTAAGAATTTGTCCATTTCTTCCACGTTGTCCATTTTATTGGCATATAATTGCTGATAGTAGTCTCTTATGATCCTTTATATTTCTGTGTTGTCTGTTTTGATCTCTCCATTTTCATTTCTAATTTTATTGATTTGATTTTTCTTCCTTTGTTTCTTGATGAGCCTGTATTGCTATGACCTTTCCCCTTAGCACTGCTTACATATTTTCAATTATACTCTTAGAACTAGACAGATTTTGATTAAGTACTGTGAAGCTAAGACAAAAACATCATAAATACTTCAGCAAATATGTTCACTTGCTTTTATGAATTATAAAAAGTGAGAAGCAAATACTTGTAAAATCCATTAAAATCACTTTCTTTAAGGCTATTTAGAAAAACACATTTATGGAATGTGGCCATTGTATTTTAGTAAAATAAAACTTATTTTTGAATATTTGTTTTTCTACCAAAGAAAATATATGTGTCTATAATTAATCCTTACTCAAGATAGTAACATGTGGTTTACATATGTGTTTTAATGGCTCTATTTTTCCCTTTGCTTTAAGCTATTTCCGTGAGAGAAGAAATGTTGCTACCTCAACTGGAAAATCTGTGACACAGCAAAGTGAGTCTCCTATTTTAAAGTCTGTAAATTAGGTAGTACTCATTTGATAGTCTTATATGTGTTAAAATCACAATCAAGAAGGCAACCCACCTGTGGAATAGGGAGTAGTGGGAATAACTCTCTACCAGGGTTCATAGTACTCCAGACACTTTTAAAAGTGAATGAATGAAAAACAGTAATTAATATACATGCAGACTCCTGGAAATTTGCACATGTTAATATAAAATTTTTTTCTACAGTCTTCGTTTATTATTAACCACAGTCAAAGGCATTTAACTAAGTTATGTGGTTTCCGAGTCTGAACTACAGGGTGTATATTTATGGAAAGTAATTTTGCCATGGTAACAAGGAAGGGTGACATTCATTGCTGTGGTCAACTGCTCACTAACAGAGGCTTTTCTTTCTTGTTTTTGAAAATTCTGCTTATGCAAGTTCAGGAACATTCTTCTCAATGATAAGTTAGCAAGCTCTTGGTTAGTGAGCCTTTAAAAGAGTTTGCAACAGCAGAAAATGGAAATGTTAAGAATTCTTTATTGTAGATCTGTGTAATTCAGGGATAGTGGAAATTCTCTTGAAATAATTTATATCCAGGTGTGCTAGCAGTTATGGTGTTAGAGGGATTATATTAAGTGGATTCTGGCATTTTGAATGCTATTAATATCTAGCTGTCAGTGAACTTTTAATGATCATTTGTGGAAAATTACAGTAAAGATTAATTTTCTGCCATTATTTAGAAATTAACATTATAAATATATTGTGACAGTTTCCATTGTATGGGGAAATGTGTTTAATTATGTGGATCTTTGAGGTTAGCAAGAACAAATATGACACATCACACTTGTGATATATCTTAGTTGTGAAGTGAGGGATGTCTACAGAAAGAAAACCACAGTTAGAGTTGATTTGGAGGTAAGAATTATGAGCGTAATTTGGACTCTTAGAATAAAGCTGAAATTGTGATATTGTTATGAAATAATTAAATACATGCTTTTGTAAAAAAAAAAAAAATCACATTATTCTCATCTTTCCATCTCATTCTGTCATTCCCCCAAAAGATACAAATGAGGAGAATTCATCTTCCATTCTACCTTATGGAGAGACCTTTCTCCTCCAGAGACTAGAAAATTCCAAGGTTAGTCCTATACATTTTAATTTTTTTCCATATTCAGTTCTTTGCTTTTCTGCCTTTACATGCCTCTTCATTTTCCTTTAAGCTGTTTGAAGAATGTGTTATATGGAATAAAAATTTCTAGTGAGTAAATTTCTGTTCAGTAAAATCATGGTAAATTGATATCTTAAAATATATATTACAAAAACACATTTTAGTTTGTTTTTAGGGATACAGATCAATGAGTTTTCAAAATTTACCACAAGGTACTTTAAAAAAAGAGAAAAGAAAAACTCCATTAAAAAGTAAAGCAAACTGACAGAAGCCCTTGATTTTACTTTTCCTTATATCCAAATACAGACAGACTTCTATTTCCTCTCCAGAACTTTTGCTCTTTTGGTATTTTATTTGTTGGTCAAGATTAAGTTGGAAGACAAAAAATAAGTGGGAAAGTAAATCAGGTTTTAGCATCTTATGTTCTTAGTTGAAAATATGTACTAATGATTTAAATAAAATACTGAAGGCATCAAAAGACTGTGTTTACTTTTGTCTCACTAATTAAGTTGTTTTTGTTGAAAATTGAGCTAAACAATAGACATTTGCTTAATAAAACTAAACCCAAATGCTGTGGATCTTTGTAGAATATTGTGACCCTGAAAAAAATATATATATATTCTTTTTTATAGAAGAGATCTATAAAGAATGAATTTTGGACCCAGGAAGAAACACTCAAAGGGGAAACAACTACTGAAAGAAACTCATTTTTTGTCAAATCAAGGTATGAGGACATGATTGATGATGATTAATTCTTTTGAATAGAATGTTATACACGATTCATTGTTCAACTCTTGTTCATATTTCTAAGAAAATAATTTATATTGGAAATTTCAAATCCTTTATTTTGATAACAGCATTCATTTTAATAATTTAGAGTCTGTAAATTGATTCTATAATCTATAGCACACTATTTTTGTCTTTTCATATTTGAAACCATTTTCTGCTTTTCAGAGTGGCAAATATGTGGTAACTATGTTTGCATTTTAAAGACAGGAAGTTACCTCAATATGAAGAAGAAAGGGGCAATGCCAAAAATGTCACTATGTGAGATACAGAATTTTTACAGATGTAATGTAGAAGTTCAGCAGTGATAAGCAGCTTGAAAATTATCCAGTTATTTGGATCAACATGAGGTTAAACAGAGTATGTAAGGCACCAAGTTAAATTTTACTTTTCCTCTCAGTTTTATTAGCACTTGATATAGTGCATCATTACCTAACATTTGTCTTCTGGTTTATGCTTTATTCTCAAAGGCTGACACTGTTGAGGGTTTCTTTAAATTGGAATAAATAATTGAGTATCTTCAGTAAGCATTTGAACCTATTACAATGCAGAATATGGAGGGAGCCAAATTAATCCTTCTTTAAGGAAGCAGTGGTGGCTCAACATTAAAAAATCCACCTGCCAATGCAGGAGACACAGGAGATGCAGGTTCGATTCCTGGGTCAGGAAGATCCCCTGGAGGAGGGCATGGCAACCCACTCCAGTATTCTTGCCTGGAGAATGCCGTGGATTCTCCCATGGACAGAGGAACCTGGTAGGCTACAGTGCATAGGGTCACAAAGAGTTGGACATGATTGAAGTAACTGAGCACTCAGACACGCGCACAAGGAAGCGGTGGTTTTTAGAACTCCATGTCCAGAAGGATGTAATTTGACCTCTCAGCCTATCTGTTTCATTGATTAGCAAAAACTTCTTTGTACTGAGTTTTGTTATACATAAATGGCTGAGCGAGTCTGTTTTTTCTTAAATCTATAGGAAAGTAATTAGCAATTGTGTATTCCCATAAATATTACGCATTACACAGCTTTTACCTTCTGATGTCCTGGACCTTTCTTGTTTTTTATTAGCTACTTTCTAAGTCTAGTTTTTCCTCATCTAGTTTTTTTCCTTAATCTTGCAAAATAATACTAAAGATTTCACTTTGTTTTATTGCATGATGATGGAGCAGAGGGTCTTTGGAGTCCTTTTATGGAGAGGCAGAGAAAGGACAACAAGTGGAAATAAGATCTCCAGTGTCTCTCTTCACAATGTTGTGGTTCATGATCTTGCCTGTTAAGTGGCTGACCACATACTGGTGCTGGTGAAGTTTAAATTGTGATGCAGAGAACACGGCAGTCTCCATCCTTAGTACTTACACTCAACCCCCCAAATAAACAGATCAGATTAAATGATACATAAAAGAAAAAGACACTACTTCTTATAGTATATGAATCCGTATTCAAATATATCTTAGGATAATGAGAGAGTTCTATTTTTCTCAAAGAGTTTTGAAGATTATCCAGAAGCATTAATTGAGCTCAGATTTTCTTGGCCTTAAATTTCTGTAATTGGTTGTTAATAAGTAGAAAAAGTCATCTATGGCTTGTCACATACAGTACTAGGAAGTATTAACACCATTCTTTTTCCATTTAGCATATATGATAACAGGACGGAAAATATAAGTGAAAACAAAGTAGAAGATATTTGGATACCTCGAGAGGACAAAAGCAATCTTCCTATAGACTCTGCTTCAGAATCAGAGTATTCAACAGTAGAAGAATGCTTTCAGAGTTTAAGAAGAAAAAATTCAAAGCCATCTAAATCAAGGACTCAAAAAGCAGCAAATTTGGACCCTGTTAATAGGCACAGTTATCCACTAAGCTCAACAAGTGGAAATGCTGATTCACCAGTTATTTCCTCAAATGTAATATCTCCCTATGCCTGTTTTTATGGATCATCTACAAGGAAGGTTAAATCCGGATGGCTTGACAAACTCTGTCCCCAAGGGTATGTGTTCTTTCTTTTTTTCCTTAAGGGCTTATTAAAAAAAAATTCAAGTGTATCCATTTCTAAACCTACTAGGTTGCTGCTGCTCCTCCCCACCCCACCCGTATGCATACAGAAACAGTTTTGAGAGACTTTTGATAACATTTTTGCAAATGCTGTTTCTTTAGATATATGAGGGACATGTGCCATGTACTGTATGGAATTCTGGGCTAAAAGATTCTGAAAGCAAATTAAAACTGAAAGTCCTAATTTCACATCTAGATCCTTAATGTTAGTTTCTAACTTTGCACCAAAATGGGCTACCCTGTGTTTCAATTTGTAGCAAAGAAAAACAACACAGATTGAGTTAGTATTACTCTGCCCACACTGTTTGGCTTTTGCTCATGTTATAACAGTGTTCTGTTTGGGAATACAAGGGTTATTGTAGTTAGGGAAAAGTAGGTCATTGTTAGATATTAGGCTTCACTGTTACAGATATATTGTTTTGAGTTTTGAATGTTGCACAAAAGGTCAGAGTCCCTTGAATATTATACTTTTAAAACAGATTTATCATTTCAGATGTTGACAAAGAAACTTCTGTCTTTAAGCATTTTACAGTACTGAGAAATCTTTGGAGAGGGATTATGTTTAATTAGAATTGTTTTCTGAATTTTGAGTGTCCTTTTGAAATATTTACTGGAAATGCTTCTCATGGATTATTAAATTATTTTGGGATTAAGAAGAGGTGGCAAGAATACACAGAAGAACTGTACAAAAAAGATCTTCATGACTCAGGTAATCATGATGATGTGATCACTCATCTAGAGCCAGACATCCTGGAATGTGAAGTCAAGTGGGCCTTAGGAAGCATCACTATGAACAAAGCTAGTGGAGGTGACGGAATTCCAGTTGAGCTATTTCAAATCCTGAAAGATGATGCTATGAAAGTGCTGCACTCAATATGCCAGCAAATTTGGAAAACTCAGCTGTGGCCACAGGACTGGAAGAGGTCAGTTTTCATTCCAATCCCAAAGAAAGGCAATACCAAAGAATGCTCAAACTACCGCACAATTGCACTCATCTCACACGCTGGTAAAGTAATGCTCAAAATTCTCCAAGCCAGGCTTCAGCAATATGTGAACTGTGAACTTCCAGATGTTCAAGCTGGTTTTAGAAAAGGCAGAGGAACCAGAGACCGAATTGCCAACATCCACTGGATTGTGGAAAAAGCAAGAGAGTTCCAGAAAAACATCTATTTCTGCTTTATTGACTATGCCAAAGCCTTTAACTGTGTGAATCACAATAAACTGGAAAATTCTTCAAAGATGGGAATACCAGACCACCTGACCTGCCTCTTGACAAACCTGTATGCAGGTCAGGAAGCAACAGTTAGAACTAGACATGGAACAACAGACTGGTTCCAAATAGGAAAAGGAGTACATCAAGGCTGTATATTGTCACCCTACTTATTTAACTTATATGCAGAATACATCATGAGAAACGCTGGGCTGGAAGAAGCACAAGCTAGAATCAAGATTGCTGGGAGAAATATCAATAACCTCAGATATGCAGATGACACCATCCTTATGGCAGAAAGTGAAGAGGAACTAAAGACCCTCTTGATGAAAGTGAAAGAGGAGAGTGAAAAAGTTGGCTTAAAGCTCAACATTCAGAAAACTAAGATCATGGCATCCAGTCCCATCACTTCATGGCAAATAGATGGGGAAACAGTGGAAACAGTGGCTGACTATTTTTTTGGGCTCCACAATCACTGCAGATGGTGATTGTAGCCATGAAATTAAAAGACACTTACTCCTTGGAAGGAAGGTTATGACCAACCTAGAAAGCATATTAAAAAGCAAAGACATTACTTTGCCAACAAAGGTCCATCTACTCAAGGCTATGGTTTTTCCAGTGGACATGTATGGATGTGAGAGTTGGACTATAAAGAAAGCTGAGTGCTGAAGAATTGATGCCTTTTAACTTTGGTGTTAGAGAAGACTCTTGAGAGTCCCTTGGACTGTAAGGAGATCCAACCAGTCCATCCTAAAGGAGATTAGTCCTGAGTGTTCATTGGAAGGACTGATGTTGAAGGTGAAACTCCAGTACTTTGGCCACCTCATGCGAAGAGCTGAGTCATTGGAAAAGACCCTGATGCTGGGAAAGATTGAGGGCAGGAGGAGAAGGGAATGACAGAGGATGAGATTGTTGGATGGCATCACCCACTCAGTAGACATGGGTTTGGGCAAACTCTGGGAGTTGGTGATGTACAGGGAGGCCTGGTGTGCTGCAGTTCATTGGGTCACCAAAAGTTGGACATTACTGAGCAACTGAACTGAACTGAAGTCTCTCCTGTTTAAGTTGATGTGGTATGCATCCTTATGTTGTGCTGGTTATCTCTACTCTTCCCTTGAAAAGATGCATCATTTCTAGAAAGCATTGTTTTCACCTAAAATAAAATTTATTAGCAAAAAAATTTCCAGAAGAACAATTAGTTGACTAATGGGAGAAGAAATAGTATTTCTTAAGAAAGAAAAAAACCATGCTGAGCACTTTTGTGGTTAGTAGTGATATAGTTAATATTTCAGCAAATCAGATATAGACTAAACTGAAGCAGAGTACTTCTTAGTATCAGGTATTTTTGTCACCTTTCTGGTTCCATTAGGGTGACAAAATAGTCAGATGTGTCTGTTTTCATCAATCATCAATATTATTGGTAAATGCATAGTCAGATTGCAAAGGTATGAGTCATTACTCAAATATACACACTGGCAGAATGAAGCAGTGAGCTGGAATAGTCTCAGATCTCTCATTTCTGTAGAACTTAAATGATTAGGGAGATCCCAGCCCTCTCTAAGCATCACTGGAAGATTTAGCAAACTCTTACAGAGCCCCCAGCAGCTGTGATTTCCTGTGTGATCTCTGATGGCACCTTGCTCTTGCAGGGTTAGTATGTTTATGCTCCAGGCACCTGAGAAAGCTTCACCATTAACTGGTCACCTCTGGGACAGTTAGAATGTTATCAGAACTCTGACTTTCATCCTTTCTATTCTGAACCAGCCTAAGGTTAGAAGATGTAATTTTTTGAGATTTTTATTTTTCCATTTTAGGCAAAATAATTGAGTTTTCTGACTTGAGAGTCTTTTCCCAGTAGACCAGAATGCAGCTAGGAAAGTAAACAAAGGAGCTTGTTATATCACCAAGAAATTTGAAAGCTCTTCTCTATGATTATATTACTAAAACTTAAGAGAATTATGTGTAATTGGCCAAGAAGCCTGTGTTTATTAGACCATAAGTAGAATTTCCTTTTTTTTTTTTTTCTCATTAGACTCTGTAGGCTGTGGTGAGGGAGAAGGCACTGGCACCCCACTCTAGTACTCTTGCCTGGAAAATCCCATGGACGGAGGAGTCTGGTAGGCTGCAGTCCATGGGGTCGCTAAGAGTCGTGTCACTTTCTCTTTTCCCTTTCATGCATTGGAGAAGGAAATGGCAACCCATTGTAGTACTCTTGCCTGGAGAATCCCAGGGATGGGGGAGCCTGGTGGGCTGCCGTCTGTGGGGTCGCACAGAGTTGGACACGATTGAAGCAACTTAGCAGCAGCAGCAGCAGCAGGCTGTGGTGAGAGCGGTTGATGCTCATTACTTAGACAAAATGATGCCTATCCATTGCTTATGCAGAGGTTGCTGAGCTTTATCTCATGGCCACACATCTCTTTGGTGCAGGTGGCAGTGATTTTGATGGTGTTCTAAATTCTGTAGAGAAAGTATTAGCAACTTTTTTCTGTAAAAGCTCAGATAATACATACTTTAATCTTTATAGCCATATGATGTCTGTGGGAGCTCAGTAACTCAGCTATTGGAGCATGAAAGCAGCTGCAGAGAAGGTGTAAACTGATGAATGAGGCTGTGTTTCAATGAAAATTTATTTATAAACCCATCTGATGGGCCATGTTTGGCTTGTGGGACATAAGAGCGTAAAACTGATTCAGTGGTGTGGCTGAAAGCTCATACCAGCTTCCTCCATCTCCCTTGGGCCCCATGTTGAATATTATAACCTAGATTACAGAAGGGGAAAGCTGCTTTATTATTCTATCAAGTCTGGATCTAATCAGAAGCAGAATCCCTTTTTGAGGGCCTTTGCACTTCTTCTTTCAGCCCTGTGTGCTTGTAGCCAGAGAACAACATGGCTTATACCTTACCTTCCTCAAGGTCTTGCTCTAAAGTCTCCTTTGCATTGAGGCCCTGACACTAAAGTTAATATTATCACTTCCCCCTCTCCCAATACCCCATCACTCCCTTAACTGCTTTGTTTTTCTCATCGCTCATACACTAGCATTTATTTAATGCATAAATGCTCCATGGGGACACTCATCTCTATTGGATTTTGTTTACTGCAGTATCCTCAGCAGCTGGAAGGTTGCCTGGCAGTGGTAGATAACTCAGTGTTTGTTGTTGGAAAACACCTAGTGTTAGACATCATTTCTTTTCAGTTTTCCTAAAACATCAATTTTTTAAAAAATTTATAGTAATGTAATAAAAACTAAACTTCAAACACTGTAGTGATTGTAAATCTATCTATTCTATTGATAATGCTGGTGTACATCAGCAGAGCAAGGACTCTCAGTGTGCTTATTGAAATTCTGTTTAATTTCTTAAGACAAGTACAAGTGTTGTCAGAACACAGTTTAAAGCAAATAATAGCCATACTCAGTTATCCTTTTCCAAGTAATGTTTAAAACTGTCCTCAGTCATGAGTGACATTAAACAAAGTAATCAAATTCATAATCTGGATTTATTTCACATGATTGAGTGTCTGTTTGCTTTGAAATGGAAATGCCAGTTCTGAATCAATACACCGTATGTGATAACTGCCCAATATTTAGTAAGAAAATAATTGTATAATACCATGCAACTAGAGAACTATGGAAACACTTCCAGCTGAGCTTAAAGTATGAAATTTATTTAAGTATTTGAGTGAACTAATTATAATACAGATTTATATTATTGGTTTTAGAAAATAAATGAAGAAAAACTTAGTAAAATGTTAAACTTGGGCCTGTTATTAGTGTTTCAAACAGGTCAAGCAAATGAAAAAATAAATAGTCTTTTGTGTTTTAAAAAAAAACAAAACTACTGGTTTTGAGGATGAAATACCAAGTCTCTTTCCTTCCTCTTTCCTATTTGTAACTCATAAGCTCAAGCTTTTCAGTAAGTCTGAGTAGATGCAAATATGGAAGACTGGATAGAATTTATTACAAAATTTCCTAAATATAGGACTCAGAGGAAGAGTCCTGTGAATTGCTATAAAGAAAAGAGAAACATGGTTGAATGTGCTTCTGGGAGAAGCACAATTGAAATATCCAAGAATATCTGCAATTAGAAAACCCATTGACTTCTTAACCTACTGTTTCCTAAGAATGTTTGTGTGTTCAGTATTTGGTATAATGCACCAAGCATATTTATAAAAAAATGCAATGTATCTCAAGGAATTTACATTTTATTTCCCAAGATGTTTAAGAACTTTTTTCTTGTTGTTGGTCTTCAGTCACTAAGTCGTGTCTGACTCTTTGCGACTCCATGATCTGCAGCACACCAGGCTTAATTCTTCTTTAAAAAATTATTCATTTTTTAACTATAGAGAAGCATTGTGTAGAAATCTGAGTCTGGGGCAGCAGGAGCTGAACATTTGAGGCTAATCCAGCAATGTGTGAATATAATACACTTAAACTATGGAAGAATACAATGAGCAAAATGTGTTCCTTGTCTTTTTTGTGTCTTCCTCTTAAGGCAGAAAAAAATACAAAGAAAGATAAACTCAGAAGACAAAGTATAACAGTTGGTACAGAAAGGTCCACAGAGAACAGAATCATGAGGTTACAGAGGGGCTGAGAAAACATTTCTTCAAAGATCATCTCGGGAGGAGGAATACCAGCTCAATGACCTTTGGAAAATGCCAGTTAAAACCATTTTAACTGGCATTTCTAGCTAAGTACTTTTCAGACTAGAGGGAGTGAAAAGGCACTGATATAGGTGATATCTGTATGTGCTGAAGTCTATGAGATAAATAGAGGGATTAGTTGAAGTTATTTTATGGAAGAAACAAATTAGGCTTTAGGATCAGGAGGGAAAATCAGGCAGAGAATTACATGTCCAGGTTGAACACAGAACTAGGGAAAGGGAAAAAGCCAGAGGTCAAATATCAAAAAAGGGGGCAAATCCCAAGCAGTGGTTGAGGGATCACTTAGAAGCCAGTAACCCAGGACTTGGAGGATACTGGAGCTTCTACTGTAGGTTCCTTTGTCAGAGCTGACTTCCAAGACAGTGCCCAGGGTCTCCAAGGCTGCTTCTGTGGAGTGACTCTCTGCCTGCTCTGTAGTGGGTGGGGACCTCCAGCCTCCCCACAATGCTGTCCTGTAGTCAGCCTTTCAGTGAAAAGCAGATGTAATGGAAAATTGACAAGTCTCTGACCAAAGTGAAAGTCATTCAGTCGTGTTCAACTCTTTGTGACCCCATGGACTATATATAGTCCATTGAATTCTCTAGGCCAGAATACAGGAGTAGGTAGTCTTTCCCTTCTCCAGGGGATCTTCCCAACCCAGGGATTGAACACAGGTCTCCTGCATTGCGGGTGGATTCTGTAACCAGGTGAGCCATAAGGAAAGCCCAAGAATACTGGAGTGGGTAGCCTATCCCTTCTCCAGCGGATCTTCCTGAATCAAACTGGGGTCTCCTGAATTGCAGGCAGATTCTTTACAACTGAATTATCAGGGAAGCTGACACCTTTTGAACCTGAAGTTGAATCTTAAATCTCTGACAAAAAGTATTTTTTTATACCGGAAACTATTGGCCATTTCTCAAACCACACATCACTTGTGAAGAATGTGCCAAGCTACTAAAAAGTTTCCCAATTTTATCTGTAGTTTGAGGAGAAAATTTTTAGTTTTAATGTTTATTAAAATAGCGTAACTATTTTCTGTCAGTCTAGCTAGTGAAGTGAATGAATGGAATCAGATAAAAATTAGAATTTTCAGGCTATTGCTCCTTTCCTATGTGACTCAGTTTCTCAGAATCTCTGTATGCCACACATAAAAATGTAAGGTCAATTGCATTTCCACAAATCTTCTGATTCTCAGCCACTTGTCCTTCCTTTATAGTCACCTCCAGAGTCACTTGTGCATGTATCTCCTGAGACTCTGAAATTCTGTGAGTAAACTTGTTTTGCCTTCAATTTGATCTGTTGCAGGCTTAGCAGTCATCTCTCTGAAACCTCCTGAGTTGGTTCCATCCCTTCTTGTGCTTTCTTGATTTCCTGATACTGTTCTTTACATTTTTGTTCAAGTTAGTTTGTAGGTATTTATTTTTATTTGTTTTTTCATCCTTTGAGATTTTAGGAGAAGTAGAGATAAATGGCGGAGAAGGCAATGGGAACGCACTCCAGTACTCTTGCCTGGAAAATCCCATGGACGGAAGAGCCTGGGAGGCTGCAGTCCATGGGGTCGCGAAGAGTCAGACACGACTGAGCGACTTGACTTTCACTTTTCACTTTCATGCATTGGAGAAGGAAATGGCAACCCACTCCAGTGTTCTTGCCTGTAGAATCCCAGGGACGGGGGAGCCTGGGGGCTGCCATCTATGGGGTTGCACAGAGTCGGACACGACTGAAGCAACTTAGCAGCAGCAGCAGCAGAGATAAATGCAAACTTTTAAGTGGTCATCTTAGCTAGAAGCTGTTGAGTTGTTTTATTTATTTATTTTTACAGAGTATGACTCCATAAAATAGAGAGGTCTGAGTCTTTTAACATAGTTTTACATATACCATGTCATGTAAGAACAAAACTCTTTGTAAATATTAGCAAAATTGTGAGTCACACATTGAAATTTGTACTTTATCGTTGACTTCTAAAACTCCTTTGGCACTTGAGATTTTACGTTAAAATTTGTTTTTTCTTCATTTAAAGCAGAGATGGAAGCTGGGATTTCAGAAAATTTTTGTTTTTGTTTTTTTGGCCTCAGCTCATTTTGGTTCATATTATTTTGGAAACAATCATTTTGGTTTGGTTAAAAGTGAAGAAATGCACTCTAGAAATACACTTTAGAATAGAAAAGTGCTGATATTTTATAGAAATATTATAATTCCTTGAATGTGTATCTATAAAATACTTTATACTAATACTGCAGGATTTAAAAGCTTCGTACTTAAGAGCTATGTGATTAAGTGATTAGCTAAAATAAAAAAGAGCTGTTAAATAAAAATCTGGATTTTTTGGAAATTGTACCAAAAATATTGAGCCTAGCTAGGGTTAGAGCAGAAAATAAGATAAAATATGCATAGGCTTCTTCAGCACTATGTAAATAAGGCAGGTGAATCTGAAATAGCATATTTATGATATCTTTTTCTTAGATATTTTTGAAATAATTGAGAAGTATGTTTGTGATGATTAATAAAAGTCATAAATTTTGACTTAGTTACTTTTCAGTTGTGTGATATTTAAAGATGACAATTTGGTAGCCTCTACCACTTTAATGTCATTGGTTAGCATACTGATCGAATTTTTAAAGAGTTAAAAGATATATTAAAAAAATAAAAACCTTGCTGGCACTTCAGATCGAAATTAAATAGGAGTGCCTTCATGGAAGTACTTCATAGAGATTTAATTGTTTGTATATACACAGTTGTTTAAAAAGAGCTTTTAAAATACACAGTTTTTGAGACAATAAAAACCAACACCAGGTGGCGAGACTGTATTTAAGATAGCAGTTGAAGCTGCCCTACCAGAACTCAAGGGAATAGCTTATAGAAATCAGTAACACTGCACCTGCCTTATAAATTATTGTAAACAAAACTTCTCAAAACAATGTTTCCCTTTAGGATCCTAACAACAAAATAGTATAAAACCTAGGCTAATATTTTTTCTTGTCTGCTTTAACCTTTTTTCCTGAAGGAATTCTGAAGTACTTTGCAGAATTGAACTCACATATCAAATGGGCGGAGGTCAAATGTTACTGCGACCTGAAGGAATATGCAAGATACTTAGCTGTAAAAATGTGCCAGCATCTGTTCTGAGTAGTTGTTAAGAGCACAGACTTAGGGACCAGACTGCCTGAATTTTCTTCATAGAAATGATCTCTATTAATTGTGTGACTTGGGTAAATTATTTAACCTTCCAGTCCTTCAGTGCCTTCATCTGTAAAATAGGAATATTTTTGCCTCCTATGGTTGTTTGGAGGATTAAATGAATTAATATTTATGTATAGCTTGCTACAGTGTCTAGAACAAAGCACTATATAAGTGTTTGTTATTTTTATTATCAAAATTATTGTGCCAAATAAGTTCTTTATTGACTGAGGTTTTAAAATCTGTGTATAATAATTTATCAGTAT
This sequence comes from Bos mutus, assembly GCF_027580195.1. NCBI lineage: Eukaryota > Metazoa > Chordata > Mammalia > Artiodactyla > Bovidae > Bos > Bos mutus. Next base: position 55,572,523 of record NC_091622.1, on the reverse strand, counting down.
TTCAGATCTAATTTGTGTCATGTGATAGGAACACAGACTGGAGTGACATTGTTTTTATATCTTGTCTGTTTTCAACATTTACTAAATAAATTGTTAATTGAAATTTAAGGGAAAGGTATAAGTTATGTTAGAGAAAGCTTTTAAAGTACTTTAGCAACCTCTAATTGTCTGTAATAGATTAATTTTACATACTTACCTTGGAATTAGTTGCTGGATATTGAGTAGACGTTTATAAATATATGAGAAAAATATTTAATTCTTACACAGAAAAGATAATTCTTAAAAGTCAACGATTCATAACTTTCTTTTTAAATTTAAAATTGTATTGACATTTAGAAACAGTGCATCTTAAGCTCTCCCTTTTATGCAGTTGAAATTTTGGTTAAATTTTAGAGTTTGCCAGTTCAAATCCAAGTGTCCATTTGGCAGAAAGGGGACTTATATTGTGAGATAGTATCTAAGTACAAGTTCTTATCTTTAACCAATTGATAGAATTTAGTATTAAAGTTCACATGCAGAAAATAGCTAATTTAATGTTGACACATTTAATGAATAAAATAGATTATATGTGTAGTTTTAGAAACATATTCGTTGATTTGCATCTTTAAATAGGAAGATACAAAATGCACATATCTTAAATAATATATTTTAAGAAGATGTAACTGTGAAATGTATTTTAAAATTACATGGAAATATTGATGAATTAAAAAGTTTTTGTCAGAAAAATCTGATCTTTAGTATTTGAAAAGAACAAAATAAATTAACGGTAAACTCGTTGAGTTAGTAATTTATTTTCTCTATCCATAAAATGAGAATTTGAGGAAGCATCTTACAATGAGAAATACATTTATTTGTTATTCTATGCACTAGATATTGAGCATATTTTATATGCTAGAAACTGGTAGTCATTGGTTTTACATTGATTAAAAAGACATGGTTTCAGTGCTCAAGAATCTCAGTATCTATTGAATAGTAAGGGAAATGGAGGACATAAAATAAATGTATAATTGAAAATTCTCCTAAGTGTCATTAAGAAATGGAGCAAGAGGCCAAAGCAACCTGAAGGATTTGCGTTACTCAACGGTGGCCACTTAGGGGAATGACTTTTGAACTGAGATCTCAAGGACAAGCCAGCTATGTGAGGAGCAGGCAGCATTTTCTTGGCATATGGGAAGGCCGCAAGACAAAAAAGAATCTAGAGAGAGGAGACAGTATGGTTGGAAGACAGTGTCCACAGAATAGGTACCCACAGATTGGATGCCTGGCTGGATGAATGAATGATAGCAGAAATAATGTTTTAATGGTAGGATCGCAAAGTGGCTGTCTTCAACTACAGAGCAGTTGATTTTTCAGCTGCCACACTCTCATTCCATTTCATTGTGGGCTGGGATTTGTCTTATTTACCTGATCTTCCATAGCTTATTAGACAGATTTAACCTTTATACTGTGCAGTACCGCAGCAATTAGAAGCAAAGGATTAGAGACATATCTAATCCTTTAGATACACATCTCACAGCATCTTAAAAACATAGTGCTAAGTGAAAAAAAGTGAGAAACAGTGAGATCTGTAGCACCATGCCATTTATGTAAATTAAAAATACATGTTTTGTGAACTTATGGTAGTGGGAGGAAGGCATAGTTAGGGAGTTTGAAATGGACATGTATGCACTGCTGTATTTGAAAGGGAATAACCAGCAAGGACCTACTATATAGCACATGGGACTCTGCTGAATGTTGTGTGGCAGCCTGGGTGGGAGGGGAGTTTGGGGGAGAACGGCTGTATGTATATGTACGGCTGAGTCCTTTTGTTGTTCACCTGAAACTACCATGACATTGTTAATCAGCAATACCCCAATACAAAATAAAAAGGTAAAAAACATACTGGGTTAAAATGGCTGAACACATGCAATAGTCACCTGGCAGTTGAGAAAATCAAAATGGTTGGAGTATCTTAGGAGTTGAGTCTCTCAGAGGCAGAGGTTTTGGTTGACTTTCTTCAGAAAGCCAAGTATTAAGTGTGTTCTTTGTAGTCAGTGCCTGGGAGGAGAAATGTAGCTAGGCATGTGGTAGCATCTCTGACTGATCTCTGAGCTGTCTGCCCTCCCTCTTCCCCTACTCATTTTCCTGGATGATGCCTCAGACCTCAAACTGTCTATCCACATGCTAATGGAATTCTAAGAAAACTTTAAGTCCAAGTGACTGCAACTGAACAGTCTTAAGTAAGACAGGTTAAAGTAAGTTTTAAACTTCTTTTTAGTCCGTGCTTTGGCAGGTTTTGAAACTCTGAATCTAACTCTGAGGTTTCAGAAGTTTTCCCGCCTTCTGCCAACCTTTCTTTTAAAATACAGATTATTTGAGTGCTGGTCAGTTGAGGTTTTACTTGTCATCTTGCTGTTTCGCTAAGGGGACATTTGCTTAATCATGTCACTCTTTTAGTCAACAGATTCTTTTTTAGTACCATATTTGTCTCTGTGTTAGCTGCTGATCATATAGTAGAGAATGAAATATCCTTGGACTTTGTCCTTGTAAAGCATAAGGACTGGTGTGGGAGTCAGCAACTCAACAAACATAACTACAGACTGTGTTAAGTGCTATGAGGAAAAAGAGAGGGTGCTTTCAGAGAATAACTTTGTGATTTGCTTTGGATTGGTTTGTCAGTGGAGGAATGTCTGTGTGGGTGGTTAAGTGGAACTCTGAAAGATAAGGAGTAGTTAGCCAAGGAATTAGGGGGGTAATGGAAGGTCCTAAGGCCTTTATCTCCTACAGATGTTGATTATTTTTATTCTAAAATGGGAGATTATATGCACTACTGAACTCTGCTTCTGCTAAGTCTCTTCAGTTGTGTCGGACTCTCTGCGACCCCATAGATGGCAGCCCACCAGGCTCCCCCGTCCCTGGGATTCTCCAGGCAAGAACACTGGAGTGGGTTGCCATTTCCTTCTCCAATGCATGAAAGTGAAAAGTGAAAGTGAAGTGGCTCAGTCGTGTCCGACTCTTAGCGACCCCATGGACTGCAGCCTACCAGGCTCCTCTGTCCATGGGATTTTCCAGGCAAGAGTACTGGAGTGGGGTGCCATTGCCTTCTCTAGTTTCCTATTCATCATGTAAGGTGGGCAGACGCCTGACACAAAATCTTGATTTCTTGAATTAGTGTTGAGATTGTGTGGGAGGGAGGGTGTCTAGTTACCTGCCTTTAAGTGTGACAGATCAACATGAAATGAGCCTAGTGATTTTATTCAATGTATAATTATTGTGTATTTGCTTAGTATTTTTTACCTTGTAACTCTTAATGCTGGCAATTTGAAGAACCCTTGGGTTCTGTGAAGAAAGTAAAAACCAACACTGTTGAATGTTGCAAGGTTAAGAGAACACGTGGCACACCAAGAGAAGTTAAAAAGAAGCAGAAGGTTGAGGGAATAAGCCGGAAAGAACAAGGTAGTTGGTTGTGGTTATATAATTTTAAGCTTTTGTCATAGTCTTACTACTTCGTGATTAACCTTTTGAGCTCTTATCATAGTCTTACAATTTCATGATTAACTGAAGGCTTATATGCGACAATGTTGTCCACACCAATGGATTTTGAAACTTCTCTCAGATCAATTTGCTCTAATTTTATCTAAGGAGAATAATTTGGCTAATGATCAACGTGGGCGGCTTGCTGTATTTCATTAGTGTAACAAGTGTGTGGGCTCAGGAAGTAGCCCGGAAGACAAGTTCTCCACACTTTCTGAAGTGTTTTTTCTATCTTTAAATCTTCTGAAAACCACAGAAAGTTATACAATTTCCTTAACTTAAATGTGTTAGAAAACTGCAAAAGGAAAAGGTAGACCTGGTTATCCACTTAGTTTAGAGATGACTTTTAAAATAGGAAGTTTTTGTATATTATCTGTAATAAAGGCCAAAGGTATCTCGATTATGTCAGTTCACGCTGAGTCATGTAGAGAATAGACAGTCAAAACCTTTAGGGCTGTCTGACTTTGGTGAAAGGGACTGAAAAATAAAAACAAGCCCAAGTAGAAGTGGGTCTTCAGTTTTCCCTTATATAGTCAGGGTGATTTTTTTCCTCCTTTATGCCTAAATAGAGAACATATGATGACATAATTTTGCTTTGCTTCTCGAGTCAACAACCATTTCAAACTGCATTTGCCTTTCATATGATTCTTTTTCTCAAAATGTTAATGTTTCAGCGAATTTTGGATGATTGCAAATGATTCTCTATATTTAGACAGGGCCTCTTCAGCTTATTTGATCAGAATTAAATATATCTATGTAAATCCAATTGACAAAGCTTTGTTATTTTAGCAAAACATTATTAATGCTCCAAAGCAGAGATTTAAAAGCTAAGATAAAATGTTATAATCTTAATGAAAGATAAAAATTCTTATTATTAATGTTTTCATTAAGGGATTATCCCTTTAAAGGATATGATGTGATGATCGTGTTTTTGTCCACACTTTACAGGTATGGGAATGACACAGTAAGTTACAGTTTAAAAATGATGACCCTGTTAGAAGTATCCTTTTTAAAAACACCTAGAAACACTGATTAGAAAGTGTCATTGTATGTATTTTCTTTCCTTTGTACCATTGCCTAAACTGCATCGTCACAGCCTATTTTCTTCACTGTTTTAACAGCAACAAATGGGAATGTACTGAAACACAGTTATGGTACAAATGCATTTAAAATCCAAGTTCATGGTTCTTAATAATGTGAAATGACAATTTCATGTGTTTTACAGAAAACGCATGTTTCAGAAGAGATGGGTGAAATTTGATGGCCTTAGCATTTCTTATTACAATAATGATAAGGTAAGTATGTTTTACAGTTTTAAAAGATTGTCCTGTGTGTGCTGAATTTATTTCAATAAACAAAGCACATGATTTGGTCTTTAGGTGTTGGATTATCAGGATGAAAAGAATTTGCATAGAGTAAAACACTTAACTCTTTTCATAGGTTAACTTTTTTGTGGTGCATAAAATTGAGATTTTTAAAAACTTACGTATCTAACAATTATTTGTGGAGAATCTCCTGCAAACTACTAGAATTGCTATAGATGATATACAGATATATAAGAAATTGCCTTTATTTTAGGTAGCACTAAGAATGTTTAGAGAACAATACCACAAAGGAGAAGTTACTTTGTTCTCTAGAAGGGCTATGAAGGAACCAAGGAATGCTTCTTGCACGAGATTTCAAATGGCCATGAATTTTGAAGAAAGAGGAGTTTGTACGTAAACAGGAAGAACAGGACTTGATAGTTGATAGAATGAGTTGCCCAGATTCTTTGGTGGGAAAATAGTGAATGTGAGGGAGACTAATGGCTGATGAAGCTGAGAAGGTTGGGTTTGGAGTTCCAGCTCATTGAAAATCTTAAAGTGCAAGGGCTTAAAATGTATTCTTTCAGCAGTTGAATCTTAATGACATGTACTGTTTTCATCAGGTGCTTCTTCATTAGGTATGAGAATGTCTTTATTCTTAAGAGCTGTAGACTGAGATATTTTGGAGTGAAGTGTCATGAAATCTGAAAATGTCTTGAATTTACTTCTCTATATATACTTTATATATAAGCATATTTATATATTATAGATGTATATGTATATGCACACGTGCATAATTAGGTAAAACAAAAAGGTTTCAATGTTAACAAATGTCAAATTGAGGTAGAGGTTATGAATGTTCATTGTACTAATCTTTCAACTTCTATGTGTTTGAAAATTTCCTTAAATAAAAAGTTGGTACTAATAAATATACCTTATTTTTTTGTTAGTCAAAATCATACAATTTTATAATCTTAACTGCACATTCTTTTAATATACAAACAACAGTTAACCACATTCTCTTATTTAAAGTTTATAATCTAAAATCATCTTCTCATTAGAGATTTTTCACTGCCTTATATTGGTGTTATTTCTGGCTTGAACATTGAGGTAGATTGCTTTTCATATATTGATTCTTTAGTGCTACAAGACGAAGAGCATAAGCTTTTAGAAATAAAGTAATACACACTGCAGGCTAAAACACAGGATAGTAGGAGGTTTAGAGAAGTGTTCACTGGTTTCACTTTGCAGGGATCACTATAAACCATCAGGTAGGTTTAAACATGCCTCTTTAATGTTTGCAGGATGATGAGATGAATATTTGTAAATGCTAGTTTTCTACCTTAGCTGCTGTTTTTAGTTTGCTTGTTGATTTGAATATCCAGGCAGTTTCTGTACGTAGGGTGGTTATAATGTATGCTCTGTACCTGATGCAATCTCACCCCTGGTTTTCTTCATCACCTGTGCCCTTCTCTGATTTGCTTGAAATGAGGAAGGAAACTATTCAGAAGTGAGACAGGCTTCCCTGTCATCAGGCTCATTATCCCCTTCTGGGGGAGAGGATGTCTAGTATCTCTGACCAACCAGATTCATTCTGTCCTTTAAAAGCTCATTTCAACTGCATTGAGGAGACGAGCACATACCTGCCTTGATGCAATAAAGATGATGCAGCCTTGGCTTGAAATCGAGACAAAAAGTTTATGATAAAACAAATTATTATAGGGATTTCTATGGTGGTCCTGTGTTTCGGATTCCATACTCTCAATGCCAAGGGCCTGGGTTTGATCCATGGTTGGGGAACTAAGATCCTAAGCCGTGTGGTATGGCATATATATGTATATAACAAATTATTTAGCTTCACATTAAAATTTTTTAAAATGTTAAATTGTTTCCTATGGCACTTTTTTCCTTTACTATTCAGATGATTGGTGTCATGTTGGCAAAAGAACCCCAGGACCACTAGATTAGGTGTTTCCTAAAAGGAGATGTGGTTTCTGTTGTGACCCTTCTGGCTGAAGGGCTGGATTGGTGGACTGGGAAGAGAGGATTGTAAGGCCAGTGAAAAGAGGGCACGGGTGGGGCCATAGCTGCCATCTCAGCTGGGTGTGGAGTTTTCATCACTAGTTGCAGCTCCAGGGCTCTTGAGCGCAGGGTCACTAGTTGTGGCACATGAACTTAATTGCTCTGTGACATGTGAGATCTTCCTGGGCCAGGGATCAAATCTGTGTCTCCTGCATTGGCAGGCAGATTCTTCACCACTGAGCCACCAGGGAAGTCCCTTCCAGTGTTTAAATATACACTTGAGGGGCATGTGGCCGGGCTTTCAGGAGGTAGTTTGCAGAGTTGCCTATTCCCTTAGTTTTCTTCTGCTTTTCTCAGTGCCACTCAATCATGTCTCAGCAAGGCCTTTTCAATTGTATTACTGAAAATGGCATCATCCCAGCAGGTTTGATATCTTGTCACCTGCCAAGAGATCTGACTCACCCTCCTCTCACTCAGCTGTGGGCAGAATTGCCCCGTGGTCCTTTCATTGTCTGCAAGTGGTAGATAAATGACAAACTTGACCTAAATATCTGTGTGTTATAGGCTCCGGGGATGCTTTAGAATTTCTTTCCTTCAGGAAAATTTTACACTCTGAAAAACGCAGGCATTTTGAGCCTGGTGTCATTGAGTTTCCTTTTTTTTCCCCCTCTGTATTGTCTTTATCGTGTGCTGGAAGGGAAATGTAAAGTCACCTCTACAGTGTTAAAAAATTTCGAGATTGATCTTGATAATTCATAATAGTTATAAATGAGCCTTTAGAGAAAGTGCAACTTCCTAAAGTTCAAGTGACATAATACTTTGCTTCTTAAGTACATTTTGATCACTTCTGGGGGATTCATTTTTCTATTACTCTTCTATAAGTACTGACCTGTTAAACAACATTATTGTAGATATGTGGGTGAGTTGTTATGTTTTTAAGGAATTAAAAAAAAAAAATTCTATGAAGAGATTTAGTGGAAGGAAAATCTCCTTTTTAAAATTCCTGTCTTTCCCTACAATGCCGTTTGACTTTTCTCTACTGAAAAACTGGTTAATGGTAAAATTTTATTCAACAAACAGTTAATTATCCCATTAGAGATATGTGTTTTATAAACTCCTCTAATCCTTAGGCAAACTGCAACTTGAGAGTGGACCACCTAGAAGTGATAATTGCTTTTGAATACTCTGAATTTTTCATTATCTGGTCTCAGCCAGTACAGACTTACAGTCAGGTAGACCCTTTCACTGTTCCAAGGGTGCTGGGCCTCTTCACGTCTCTCAGGCTGCCTGACAGTGGAGAGACAGTCTCTCCCTCCTGTCAATTCCTAGAGTCCTTAGTAGTCTAGTACAGCTTGGTACCTGCCTGTATTTATTGAATTTTTCTTTGCTAAACCAGTCATGTGATGTCTGTCTGTACAGGGACTTTTTTCAACAGTATCAGGGTACAACTGTGAAAAACTTGGGCATATCTTTACATGTAGTCTCACCTCTATGGTTTTGCTCTTCCTCTGAATCCATTAGACATTACAGTCCATGAAAATCCTGTGCAAACTTCAAGGCCCATCTTGTTCATCTTCATGAATCTTTCCTTTATTCTCTCCAACTATGGCATTTGAACAATAATAAGCAGGAAAAGTGAGAAGGAGCACTAGCTGAAAGTAGGGAAGCAAATCAGGAGAGTGGGAAGTAAATAAGGCATTAATTTATCAGGATGTAGGCTGTATAGGCTGGTGGAAGTACTAAAAAATAAATTTAGAAAAATACTAAAAATGAGCTGTCAGAATTTGTATGATTATGATTGATTGGACATAAGATTCATTCATTCAGAAAATATACAATACTGATTATGTGAAAGGTGGTGAAGGAAATAGAACTATGATGCACAGTCAGTTTAGAAAGATTGTATTAATCAGATGATCACAAGTAAATATAAAGATCATCATTTAAATTAGAGTTAGTAGTTGTTACAGACAGAGAAGGCAATGGCACCCTACTCCAGTACTCTTGCCTGGAAAATCCCATGGACGGAGGAGTCTGGGAGGCTGCAGTCCATGGGGTCGCTGGGAGTCGGACACAACTGAGTGACTTCACTTTCACTTTTCACTTTCATGCTTTGGAGAAGGAAATGGCAACCCACTCCAGTGTTCTTGCCTGGAGAATCCCAGGGACGGGGGAGCCTAGTGGGCTGCCATCTCTGGGGTCGCACAGAGTCGGGCACTACTGAAGCGAATTAGCAGCAGCAGCAGCAATTTTTATAGAGGAAGAGCACAGGTTCCTATTAAGGTTTTCTTCCTGGATCAGGTTGAGGGGCCTGAGAGAAAAGCCGAGTTGGAGAACTTTTTTCAGGAATATAAATTCCCTGGTGGCTCAGAGGTTAATGCGTCTGCCTACAATGTGGGAGACTTGGGTTCGATCCCTGGGTCAGGAAGATCCCCTGGAGAAGGAAATGGCAATCCACTCTAGTATTCTTGCCTGGAGAATTCCATGGACGGAGGAGCTTGGTGGGCTACAGTCCACGGGGTCACAAAGAGTCGGACACGACTGAGCGACTTCCCTTTCATATGCTGAAACAGGAAAAGAAATGGAAGCAGTAAGTATGTGAAGACGGATATGTAAAATGGTGCCTTGCAGAACAGAGTGTGTGGTGTCACTGGATTGAGGAGAACCATGATGTGTGAAGGAGCTTCAGGAATCAGGAAGTAGCGGGGAGCAAGTTGACATTGTAGGGGACTCCCAAGTCATGTGGGTGCAGAAGAGCAGCCCAAGTCAAAGGCTATTCTGTTGAAGACTAATTGACCAAGAAGTGATATCTTAATAGACCATTATAGATGAAGATAATTCAGTTTTAGAGTTTGAGGTGCTTATGGGACAGTTAGAGGTACCATGGATGATGCAAAAATATGGGAGTGGATTGGGTAGAAATAGACAAGGAATAGAGGAAGAGACAGATTTTAGAATTCTCCCCATAAAATTGGTAGTTGAAATAGTAAGAAGGGATTTTTTTCCCTTAGGAAGAGAAGCTAAAACCCCCAAAATGGAAAATAAGGAGAAGAAAAAGTTATTCTGTAAGTACTCATTCCTTGACATCCCTCTCCTTTTTCTAGGAAGTTACCTCCTCATATTCCTAAATCACAATTCAAATATCTTACTTGATTTTGGCTGCTTAAGAGGACAAAGGAACATCTTCAAGGCATTGTTATTGAAGATGACATAAAGATGAATAGGGTTTTGATGGATACGTGAAGTCAGGGATCGGGGATAGAGGAAGACAGCGGAGCAGAGGAAACTGTCAAATAACTAAGAGGGAATACCATGAGAATATAATGTATGTCCTCAACTGGCAGAGGAGAAACCTCCCAGGAGACCCATCTTCCTGCTCATGCAGCTGTCTTTTACCCATCTGCTGTGTACAGCTGTAGTTTGCTGCTGGGAGGAATATGAACATGACACTTGTGCTCTGCATGGAATGACTTAGTAGGTTCTTTGCCTAACCGGTTGTTTCAGATCCTTGGGACTTGACTCAAAAGTAATGGCTCCATGGATGCTGGAAGAGAATTGTAGAAGAAACCTTATTGAGCTGTGTCCAAACTCTCTTGACACCCAAGACATTTTGTAATGTGACCTTGATTTATATTTTCAGCCTCATCTGTGTCCAGCTTCTTTTGATACTCAACACTTTGCATAATGTGGCCTTGATGAATGTTTTCTACGTCATCTCTTTTGATTCTACACTGCAGCTCCTCTTACTTCTCTACTTGACTCCTCTATTACTCAGTCTTTCCAGCCAGAATCTGCCACCACCACCCGGCCCCACCTCCTCACATATCTATTTGGTTAACTTAAGGTTTCTTAAAGTCAGGTTCAAATGTCACTACTTCTGTGAAAATGTCTGCTTTCTTAAAAGGAGAACTGACAGTTCTCATCTTTGTACTCTTTATTTCCCATAGTTTTTACTCACTTTTAAACTTGTCTCTCAGGTTAGTTTGTTTTTATTTTTGTTTTTGCGGCTATTTGAATGTGAATGTACAAGTACTCTTGGAATTTTTCTTTCCAACACAGGGCCCAGTCAATATTACATTGTTGGGAAGTAGTTGAAATTGTGGGGTGATTATTATGCCAAATGGTTTAGGATGGTCCAGGAAAGCACAGACTGAGAAAGTCATTGAGAATCTTAGGAATGACCTTCAAAATTGTACTGTGTATATGCCTATTGCAAACAGCTGAATCTGTATCTTTTTATTCTTTAGCCCCTGGAGACTAAAAAGTGATGCAATGTGAGATTAAGATTTTCATCATCAGAGTGTTGACTAATAGGGTTAATTGATAGAAGTCCAGTAGTCTGGTTTCTTAGATAATATTCTTGCTCACAGTGTGTAGCAAGTTTTGAAATGGTTCAGTTACAGTACCTGTAATGGCCAGCAGATGCCTGCAAACACCATAAAATCATTTTGACTAGACTGTTTTCAAAGAACATACTGCTGTTTTTCAGAACGATGTATTGCTATTCTAGTACGGTTGTTTGTAATGTGATTCATTGCCTAAATGCAGATGAGGAGAAAATTGAAAAGACATCTCACTTGGAAGAGATACTTAATATTTTCCTTTCTGGGCTATTAAGTGTATATGAGGATATATGCTGTTTGTATGTGATTTTTAAAAATTTAGATTGAGATTATGAAACAGCAGCAGTTATAAATACCATGCCATTCTATTTTTGATCAAGGGAATGTTATCTTAATGTGTCTTCTCTGTGTATCTTTTCCTCTAACCAATACAGGAGAAGTATTCAAAAGGAATAATCCCCCTTTCTGCTATATCTACGGTACGAGTTCAAGGAGACAACAAATTTGAAGTTGTTACAACACAAAGAACTTTTGTTTTTAGAGTAGAAAAAGAAGGTAAGTCTTTATCCTTATAAAAATGTTCACATGAATTTCTTCCCAGTCAGAAATTTAATAAACAAGCTAGAAATGGCAGGCAATCTTTAAATATGTTGCTTTTAATTAATTTACATTGTCTATTAGTTTTTGAAGGCCATAATATCAAAACATAAACAAGACGACGAGTCACTGTTGTTTGTTCACTGTTCTTTCATGCAACAAATATTTAGGGCAAATCTACTGAGTGCCAAGGACTCTTCTAAATTTGGGGTATATAGCAGTGAAAAAAAGTAGACAAAAATCTCTGCTTTTATGGAGCTCACTTTTAGCTGTTGATAATGCAAAGTAGTTACTTAAGGTGGAAAACAACAATTGAAAGATTGGTTTTATAAAGTTTATCTGTGGCTGATTTTAACTGAACATGCAGGCATAGTAACCATTCTAATATAGATTTTGGAGCGTCTTTTCTATTCCTTGAGTTTTTTTTTTTCCCCCACCTTGTATCATCCTATGGGTCAGTTAATGGCTAAAATTGATCTAAAAATGACATGTGGTTTGTGGATGGAGTCTAAACCTTTGTATCTTATCTTTTTTGGAAGGGTGCAGGAGAGGTAGAGATAGGGAAGTTAAAAGTTCTCTGTTGTGACCTTGACTGTCAATATATCAGTACAATAAACGTTACTGCTCTTAAATAATATAGATAAGGCCATCTTCATTACCTAAAGCATTAGATTTTAAAACCTTTTGTCATTTTAATGTAGATACTAACTTGATTTTTAAAAGTACTTCTTGGTACTTAACTATTTGAATATTGGTGACCTGGAAAAATGACTGAATATGTGGTATTTGCTAAAAGCTTCATTTTCAAAATAGTCTAATGAGGTTCATAGGTATTATAGTTAGTATCCTATTTTATGCATAAACAACAATACTAGCTATTGTGGAGCAGTATTTGTCTTTTATAAATTGCTAGACTCCTTGAACATATGTCAATGCATGGCATATAGAACACATTCAGTAAATGTTATCTGTCACTGAAAAGCTTCCATTATTACTTTAGATATTCAGTAAATAAAAAGTCCCAATGCTGTTCACACTGGAGCCACATTTTTCAGACTGTGAGTCACTCACTTCCATTTATGAGATCAACTTAGTGGTTTCAGATGGTGTCCCCAAAGCCCCCAAACAAAAACCAAACAAACATGAAGTAGAATAAGGAGTATCAAAGTGCAGTGCCTACAGCCAGGGTATCATACGTGAATACACGTATCATGCTGTGTATTGTATATGCTGCCCAGGTGTAATGTAAAAGTGTTTCTCTCTTGACTTGATCTTTAAAAAAAAGTCACGAACTATCACCTGGAGTCGAGGTTGGCAAACTGGCCTGTAACCTAAATCTGGTTCACTGCTTGTATTTGTAAATACTGTCTTACTAGTCCCCAGACCGGAGAAGGCAATGGCAACCCACTGCAGCGTTCTTGCCTGGAGAATCCCAGGGACGGGGGAGCCTGGTGGGCTGCTGTCTGTGGGGTCGCACAGAGTTGGACACGACTGAAGTGACTTAGTGGCGGCGGCAGCAGTCCCCGGACACTCTCATTCATTTACACGTTGCCTTATGGCTCTTTCTGTGCTGCAGTGGCAGCGTTGAGTAATTGCTGTAAACTGTCTGGCCAGGAAGGCCTAGGAAATTTACTCTCTGACCCTTTCCAGAAAGTTTGCCAAGCCCTAGAGTATTTGATACAGACATATGTATTGTGACTCATTGCCTGAAATTCAGAAAGTCTTCCACAGTTGTGATACTCAATATGAGACACATATTTGATATCACAGTTTCTCTGTTTCTGTATTTTCTTAAAACACACGACATTGCTCCTGTCAACTGGCTATCAGAATGGTCTGTCCTTATGTTCTGGCCTCCACTGGCCGAGCTAAATGCTAATTTCTTTGAGGTGCTTATCCTCTTCCCCTTGGCTTCTCATAGTAAAATTCACATATGCCACAGAGTCTGCATTTTAAGATAGATGTACTAAATAAAGCTTCAACTTGTGTGAAAATCTGTTTAGCCATATTTACTTGTGGCAGTTAAAAATTAAACAGACACATTTTATTGAAATAAAATGTATCAACCCACACATGTTTAAAAGTTACATGTTTACAATGGACCAATAAATCCCTCTGTGGTATGGAGTTCATCTTTATGATGTAAGCCTAGTATAAGAATTTCATGAACTTTAGTATGAATTTTTGTGTGTTGAATAAGGCTTAGGTCTTTAATTTTTAAAACCATGAAAATACTGCTTCAGTGAAAACAGACTAACCACATAGAATTACTATGTTATTTTCATTGAAAGTTGTTTTTACATAGTAACAGCTCACATTTTTAAAAGTGTAGATATTTATAGATAGATAGATAGATAGATAAATGGCACATATGTCTATATGTTTATAGGGAACCGTCAGCAAGATGCTGAATGTGTTTTTATTAAGTGTTTGTCTTTTTGTCCTCCTTCCATGTGTACAAATGCTTGATCATTTTTTATTTGGTAGAAACAGATATCAATCATAGTTGCTTATAAAAAACTTTGCTTCAGTCTTATTAAGAAGCAAAATCAAAGTTTAGGACAGAAAGGGGCAGTAGTTTGACATCTAACAGAGATGAATTCTTTATTTTTGGTGAAAAGATTCTGAGTGACCTATATACACAGCTCCCTTTGTCTCCCCTGAAACCAGTGTCACGATTTCTAAACTCCCATGTCACCCACTGGCATTGCTAAGAGAAGATTACAATTTGGCAGCTTTTCCCTGCAGATTTTCTAAGGTTTCAATTCCCCTGGGTTTCCTAGTGAAATGTTGTTTTCTTGGCTGCAAGTTAATTTTATTGAAATTATGAGGTCTGGAATTCTCTTCCTCAACCTAGAAAATGTAGTCTGATTCCTTTCCTCCTCAAGCAGAACTACTGGGATTGCTCAGAGGATTGTAACAGCTAATGATCCTTCAGTTAATCTGTATTCCCTTGACACCTGTGGTAACACAGGTGTTGTGTTACTTTAAGAAACAGGTGATGTTTTCAGTGGGTAGTTCTCATAATTAGAAGAAAGCTTAAGAATTCTGAGTGGTCCAAATATAAACCCAAAATGGCTTAAAGACTTAAACATAAGACATGACACCATAAAACTCCTAGAGGAGAACATCAGCAAAACTTTCTCAGACATAAATCATGCCAGTGTTTTCTTAGGTTAGTTTCTCAAGGAAATAGAGATAAGAGCAAAAATATACAAATGGAACCTGATCCAATTTACAGGCTTTTGCATAGTATAGGAAACCATTAAAACAAAAACTCTGAATGGGAGAAAATATTTGCAAATGATCTGACTGACAAAGGCTCAATCTCCAAAATACACAAACAGCTCATACAACTTAACAACAACAAAAAACCCACTCGAAAAATGAGCAGAAGACCTTAATAGACATTTCTCCAAAGAAGACATATAGATGGCTAGGAGGCGCATGAAAAGATGTTCAAAATCACTAATTATTAGAGAAATGCAAATCAAAACTACTATGAGACACCACCTCACACCCATCAGAAGAGCCACCATTAAAAACTCTACAAATAACAAATGCTGGAGAGGATGTGGAGAAAAGGGAACCCTTCTACACTGTTGGTGGGAATGTACATTGGTGCAGCCGCTATGGAAAGCAGTACGGAAGTTTCTCAGAAAACTAGAACTACCATATGACCCAGCAGTCCCACTTCTGGGAATATACCTGGACAAATCTATAATTCAAACAGATACATGCATCCCAGTGTTCATAGCGGCCTAGTCACAATAGTCAAAGCATGGAAACAACCTAAATGTCTATCAACAGGTAAGTGGGTAAAGGAGATGCGGTGCATACATACAGTAGAATACAACTCAGCCATAAAAAGAATGAAATGATGCCATTTGCAGCAACATGGATGCAACTTGAGACTATCATACTAAGTGACAAAAGTCAGAAAGACAAAGACAAATACAATGTGTCACTTACATGTGGAATCTAAAATATGGTGCAAATGAACTTGTCTATAAAACATAAGTAGACTCAGATGTAGAGATCAGACTTGTGGTTGCCAAGGGGTAGAGAGGGTGAGGAATAGACTGGGAGTTTGGGGTTAGTAGATGCAAACTATTACATTTAGAATGGATAAACAGTAAAGTCCTATATAGCTCAGGGAACTGTTTCCAGTCTCCTGGGATAGACTGTAGTGGAAAATAATATTTTTAAAAATGAATGTGTATATATCTATAACTGAATCGTTTTGTTATACAGCAGAAATTGGCACACCATTTTAAATCAACTATACTTCAATAATAATAATAAAAAAAAATTCTGAGTAGTCATTCCCTTTCAAGGACCATTTTTGGTACCGCCCCTTAATTGCAGATTCCAAGTTATGTGTCCACCTTAATTCTGTTTCTGTACAGCATCATACAGCCCTCTAGTGGCAGCTGTGAAACTGCAACACTAATTTTTTTTTTTTTTAAGAACACTTGGGAATTTGGGATGAGAAACATATAAATTTTCCTTACCTGTTTTGGGCAAACAGACTTACCTGTTTTGAAATCTTCCTTGTTTTCAGAAGCAATGCATGGAGCTTTTGTCATCTGGAGGAAGAACTAGAGGAGTGAAAGTTCTCTTTGGTGTACTTTGATTGCCTGTCATAATATAATAGACCTCAAACTTTGGGGTCACTGTCGAACTTTTCCTACCTTATTTGCATCCAGGCCAGATTCAGCAAATCTTACCATTTTGACTTTGGAAATATGCCTGGGTTCTAACCAGTTCTCAGCACCTCCACCATTCTCACTCTCCCACAAACCACCTTTTTTTGGGATGATTGTCATAACCTCCCATGATCAACAGCAGTCATATTTTCATTATGGTTGTCAGATCCTCCAGCAAGAAAATGCTGACCTCCCAGACAGGTCCTGTCTCCCACTTCAGAGGCTCTGTTGTCTTTCTAGCTCACCGAGAGTGAAGTCCCTGTGAGGTCCAGAAGCCCATGCAGGGTCTCACCTGTCTTTGTTTTGTCTGTGCTCACCCTCACGCACCATGCTGCAACTACAGGAGCCTCTTGGCCTGTGAACATGCCAAACCTATGGTTGCCTTGGCGCTTGCTGCTTTCTGTGTCCTAGGACACTCTTTCTCCAGTCATCCTCCCCATTGCCTTTGCTGCTGCTGCTGCTAAGTCGCTTCAGTCGTGTCCTACTCTGTGTGACCCCATGGACTGCAGCCCACCAGGCTCCTCCATCCATGGGATTTTCCAGGCAAGAGTACTGGAGTGGGGTACCATTGCCTTCTCTGCCCCCTTGCCTTTAGGCTTTTGCAAAATCATCACCTTCTTCCTGAGCTTTTTTCTGTTATCCTACATAGAATAGTACTTTCTGTGCCCTTCTTCCTGTGTTGTATTTTATCCCATTTCATTGTCAGTGTGTCATATATATCTATGTTTATTGCCTGCCCTCTTTCACAAGAATGTAAACTTCTGGAGAGTAAGGCCAGGATCTATCTTGTTCACTGCTTCATTCCTGGTATTCAGAATAGGGCTTAGAACATAGCTGGAACTAAATGGACACTCATATGAATGAATCATTATCCATAAGAATAACCATAGTGTGTAATAATTCCTTCTCTAATATTGATCATGGGTTACACTGAGGAATCTTTAGATTATATCAAAATTTAAGAGTACATATGAATTTTGTTAGATTCTTTTATTCATGTTTTACATGCCCCTTGTGTGGCAATCCCTCATGTAATCAATCCTATTTTGCTAATGAATGTGTCTACTGCTAAATCCAGTAGAGTCTAGAGGATGCTAAGTATCCTCTGCTGATTTTTTTAACCTTTTTATTTGTGTACTTTGAGTTGACATTCCAGAAAACCTTAACTAGCTTGAGGTTTGAGGGGATCGCTTATGTTTTTTATTTACATTCTAGCATAATCACAAGAAAGTGGCAATTTTGTTTTCTCTTTTTCCAACCTAAAAATGCTCTATTCAGAGCAAAACCATGTCCCAGTCAGAGCATATTCTCAGAGGGAGTGATGCTTAGCACGGTGCTAATAAGATCAAGATAGACACTCAATAAACATTTGTTTTTGGAAAGAATAAAAGTACCTTGGTGTGAATAGCAGGCAGAATCCAGCACAATATACAGCTTTGCCTGTGCCCAAAGGGAAATTATTATTTGTTTTGGGATGCTGTGACTTATCAAAGAATATTCCCCATGTCCAAGTATGCACACTTTGCAAATACCAATGACACTTGTAATCTCTTTTATTGTGTTTGAATTGTCTGTCTCACTGTTTATCTCCTTTGGCATGGGTTATTAAGTATAAACTGTACATTAGTATTCAATCCTGTTCTTCATGATTGTTACTTCCTATTAGCAAGTGAGAACCTCAGGAGCTAGAGAATTCTTGTAGGCTAATAAGGGCACCATTTGTTGAGATGGAGTCATAATATACTTAAGACTAAGAGTTAATGCAATCGCAAATTTAAAATTATTTCCTGATAAACTGAGATATCCACTAATAGTAGTCTGAAAACCAAAATCACTTTGGCCCAGTTCATTAAATTATGGCCTACATTTCAAAGTCAGTGATTTGTGTGGATTAACATAAACAAACAGAAAACATTATATACCATTTACTTGGCAGGAATATCTGTGTGTACTTATTGATCACAAATAATCACCAAGTGGAAAGAGTGTTGCTGTTACTGACAATGTAATACATTATCCCAGAGCAGTCTATCTGTAGATGTAAAATGTAGAGTAGGGCTTCCCAAGTGGCTCAGTGTTGAAGAATCCTTTTGCCAGTGTAGGAGATGTGGGTTTGATCCCTGGGTTGGGAAGATCCCCTGGAGAAGAAAATGACAACCCACTCCAGTATTCTTGCCTGGGAAATCCCATAGACAGAGGAGCCTGTTGGGCTGCATTCCATGGGGTCCCAAAATGTTGGGCACAATTTAGTGACTAAACAACAAAATGTAGAGTAGCTGCTATGGATTGACATAGGCGTAGTTTCCTAAATATTTTCATGTCTTTTACTTTATAATGATGTGGGAGAAACTTGAGTCCTGATATATAGGAATAAGCACTGTTACTTGGGGATTATGTAATATCTGCAATAAAATATCATTAAACGAGTTTTTAATAAATACTTGGTCTTGCTCATTAAAGACACAACTAAATAGCTTTGGTAGTTTTGAAGGTGAGCAAGAATGAAGATACTTTAAAAATTAAGACTTGTATTATAAAATAACTGGGAATCCATGTTGAAATGTAAGTAAGTCTAATATGGAGACTTAATTTCAATCTACAATGACATTACCTCTAACCAGTCTTAAAAGGATCTGAGATACCAGGCAGTTTCCCAAACTTGGGTCCACCTTACTCTCCTTCTCAAAAATTTTTCCTACCTGGAATTCAATCTGTTTGTTTGTTTGTTTTCTTTTTCACCTTGATAAAACCACTTTTACATTTTTTTTTCCTGGCCCATTTTCTATCCTCCTAGAATCAGTTATACCTCAAGTGTATACCATTTCTTCTCCTTTTACATTAAACACTTATCCACAATCATGAGTATTCTCTTGTATGGATTGCCTTTATTCACATATTGTTATCCATCTGCCTAGATGCTCATGCTAGGGTGCTGAAAACCTCAGGTGGTTCTGTTAATAGAACCTTCTATTTTCTTTGATGGATTCTTGATTCCAAGCTACCTTTATTCAGAGTAATTCATTTTTTGATGAACACCTGTCAAACGTACTCAAACATATTCAGAACCACAGCTGTTTTTTTTTTTCCATTTTCATTGTACTTTAAGTCTCTATTGCCTTATTCCTGACCCCCTGCCTTCCAGTTTGTTCTGTCATCAACCTAATCTTGTCCCTTTCTTGCTAAGAATTCTGAAATGGTTTTCTTTTGCTTCCATAATAAAGACCAAATTCCTTATCCTAGGCACTGTAGGATCTCCAGCCATATTTCCCATCATTTCTTTGTGAGTTCAAAATTATAAATTTATTTATTTATAAATTATCCCCCGAGCAGATGTTCGTTATTTCTGTTTCCTCTGCTTAAAATACTATTTTGCTTGTTTTTCTTCCAAGCTCCAGTTTGTTTGTTTTTTTAATTCCTCCTCATCCTCAAGACCTCACACAAATATCCATTTTTTTTTTTTAGCCCCTCATAGTGTCAAGAACAATTGTCTGAGACTTAAAACATTTGATTCTCCTAATTTTAATACTAACTAGCTATATGACCTTCAGCAAATCACTTACCTCCATTGAGTTGATTCATATATTACTTGATACCATTTGTATGACATTTACAGTATTCTGTGTTCTATTATGTGTTCATATCTAACTTGACTTACAACTTTGACTGCTCTTTGGGGACTGGATTGAATTCCTTTGTCTGTAACACAATGTGTTGTAGTTGAAGGTCATGTAGTTTTTGTGGAAGGAGTGAGAGAAGTTTTAACAGATGAGATGCTATTGTTAGTGAAAGGTATGGGTGAGTGAACATCAAGGCAAGCGCAGTCTTGAGTCGGTTCCAAATGCCTGCTACAAAGCAAGCCTTTCTGGATATTTTAGTAACTGTATTGCTGGGTACAATCTGTTACCTGTTCAGTAGCCATATTACTTTCTTATATTAAAAAAGACAATCCAATCTCATGAGTAATCTAACAATGCTGCTTAGATGTTAACATGGATATGCATCATCTGGAGATCTTAAAATGAAGATTCTGATTCATCCATTCTGGAGGAAGGCTGGGATTTTGCATTTCTATTCAACTTCCAGGTGAAGCCAGTGATGTTGGTTACAGGGCAACTGAGTACAGTCGGCCCTCTGTAACCTTGGTTCCCACAACGAGGACGTTTTTGATCCTCAGTTGGTGGAATCTGCAGTTGGTGAACTTGGGGATACACGGGGCTCACTGTTATGAACTTGAGCATCTGTGGAGTTAGGTATCCCGGTGTGGGGGCGGTGGGGGGGTCCTGAAACCAGCTGCCTATGAATACTGAGGAATGGCTAATAACCTAACAGAATTGGGCTGTTGCCCTGACAACAGTAGCATTTAGACTGTGGTTTTGGGGAAGGATCTGTAACTGATCTGTTTCAGAGAAAGTCAGTCTTGTTCCACATTTCTATGTGTTTATAGCTTATTAAGCATGGGTGTATATTTTCTCCTGTTTTTATTTTCAGAGGAAAGAAATGACTGGATCAGCCTACTATTAAATGCACTGAAGTTACAGGCCCTTTCTTCGCAGTCTCAAGCTGCTATTGCACCTGAGAAATGTGGATATCTTGAACTGAGAGGCTATAAAGCTAAAATTTTTACTGTGTTAAGTGGAAACAGTGTGTGGCTTTGCAAAAATGAACAGGTGAGCCATGTTACTGTGATTGCAGATTGTGGTTCCTTACAAGACAAACTACAGTCACAGCTGTGCTTTGTTTGCCTTATTAGTGTTTTATTAGTGACTTATTAGTGTTTTACTGATGGAGGTTTGCTATGCTTTGTATACTCCACTAAATGTAACAAAGAGTTGAATTTTCTCAGCTCCACTAGCAGCAGGAAGGTAATCTACATCAAATTTGAGACTAGACATCATTCTTTGAAATAGAGGAAATAGAATCAATGAAAACTGAGTTTTGAAAAGTATTCTTTAGCTGAAGTAACATTAGAAAACTACATGAGAGAATAATTAAGAACCAGTTAACCATTATAGCTGTTGAAGAAAAATAGACCTTGTTCTGTGTGTGTTGTAATTCTTTTGTTTTGTGACAGAAAATTATAAAGGAAGCACAGGTAACATATTTTCTTGAATTTACAGGATTTAGGTTTATTTGTTTTGCAGTAGATATGTCATTTGCAGAGGAGATAATTTACTAGAAGCAAGTGATTTATATACACACACCCATATGCACATGTGTACATAGACATATCACATAAATAAATAAGATAAATTGTTGGGATATTAATGTTGGTTAACATCAAAGGATTCAGTGGAGAATTTAAACGTGTTCAGGAGACTGACGTTAAAGTTTTAGCAAATTCTGTTAACTTCATTTGATTCTGTAGACTTTTTCTCTAACATACCTGGCTTTTAATATGTATAAGAAAATTACTTTCTTACCCCTTTTTAGAAATGAATTTTTAATCTTTCAGCTTAGAATATATTAGATGCTAAGTCATTATCTATGGAATTAAGTAATGTGTTGGATATCTGATCTAAGATGAAGTTACTTTGTGATAAATTATAATGGGTTATGATAAGGTAAAATATAAATGCTGACTATTTTCATAACAAAATAGAGATAACAACCTAAAATAAATAGTAGTTTCAAAAAAATTAACTATAGATCTTTATCCAAGCTTTCCTGTGAACTTCGGTGTGAACTTCTTCATTACAGTTTTGGGGATAAGATTTCTTAGCCAATTAACTATGGAAAGCATCATTGAGCAGTGTTGGCATATTAATAAGTTGGATAGTTAGCATATTCTTCAAGAAGAGTAGTGATGTACAGCTTAATAATGTGTATGAATTGAATATGAACATTTTCAGTCTGTGAAGTAAGATGATTAAAACTTTTTTAAAAAAGGGAATAAAGATTAGAAATACATAATTTGCATGTATCAGAATGGAAGTTTCTCTGCCAAATTAATGGAAGTTTTCATTTTTCACTTGCACAAACCTGATGGACTTAAAATTACTAGTTTCACTGTTACATTACTTAGATTGTCTGAGTTTATGTTATCCTTTAAAAGTAGGTGTTTTTCAGTTCAGTTCAGTTCAGTTGCTCAGTCGTGTCTGACTCTTTGTGACCCCATGAATCGCAGCACACCAGGCCTCCCTGTCCTTCACCAGCTCCTGGAGTTCACCCAAACTCATGTGCATCGAGTCAGTGATGCCATCCAGCCATCTCATCCTGTGTCGTCCCCTTCTCCTCCTGCCCCCAATCCCTCCCAGCATCAGGGTCTTTTCCAGTGAGTCAGCTCTTCTCATGAGGTGGCCAAAGTACTGGAGTTTCAGCCTCAGCATCAGTCCTTCCAATGAACACCCAGGGCTGATCTCCTTTAGGATGGACTGGTTGGATCTCCTTGCAGTCCAAGGGACTTGTAAGAGTCTTCTCCAGTACCACAGTTCAAAAGCATCAATTCTTCAACGCTCAGCTTTCTTCACAGTCCAACTCTCACATCCATACATGACCACTGGAAAAACCATAGCCTTAACTAGACGGACCTTTGTTGGCAAAGTAATATCTCTGCTTTTTAATATGTTATTTAGGTTGGTCATAACTTTCCTTCCAAGGAGTAAGTGTCTTTTAATTTCCTGGCTGCAGTCACCATCTGCAGTGATTTTGGAGCCCAAAAAAATAAAGTCTGACACTGTTTCCATTGTTGCTCCATTTCCCATGAAGTGATGAGACCAGATGCCATGATCTTAGTTTTCTGAATATTGAGCTTTAAGCCAACTTTTTCACTATTCCTCTTTCACTTTCATCAAGAGGCTTTTTAGTTCTTCTTCACTTTCTGCCATAAGGGTGAAAACTAGCCAATCTGATCACATAGACCACAGCCTTGTCTAACTCAATGAAACTAAACCATGCCGTGTGGGGCCACCCAAGACAGATGGGTCATGATGAAGATGTCTGACAGAATGTGGTCCACTGGAGAAGGGAATGGCAAACCACTTCAGTATTCTTGCCTTGAGAACCCCATGAACAGTATGAAAAGACAAAATGATAGGATACTGAAAGGGGGAACTCCCCAGGTTGGTAGCTGCCCAATATGCTACAGGAGATCAGTGGAGAAATAACCCAGAGAGAATGAAGGGATGGAGCCAAAGCAAAAACAATACCCAGCTGTGGATGTGACTGGTAATAGAAGCAAGGGCCGATGCTGTAAAGAGCAATATTGCATAGGAACCTGGAATGCATGTTAGGTCCATGAATCAAGGCAAATTGGAAGTGGTCAAATAGGAGATGTGAAAGTCGACATTCTAGGAATCAGAGAATTAAAGTGGACTGGAGTAAGTGAATTTAACTCAGGTGTTTTTAAAGTTTTGTTAATACTTTTTTTGTTAGCAAGAAATTATATGAAATTCTTGCTTTCATATTAATATGTCAGCATGAAAAGCATAATGACCATTTGTACCTAACAAACGACCACCATTTGTTAGGTACAAGGTACTATGCTAATTAATTTATAAACATTTGTTTTTCATCCTCCCCACAAATGTAGGAGAAGATATTCTCATCCATGTTTTATAGATGAGGACAATGAGGATTAAGTAACTTGTTAAAGGGTTACAGTTCATCATGCAGAGTTTAAGACAAGAACTTTATAACCCTAAGCCTAGCTTCTTTGTCACTACATCAAAATGTCTTTTTAAAGTGTATGTTGAAAAGAAAATTTCTGGCTTATGACCTTTTAGAAATAGCCTAAGGACTCTTTCCTTGAATAACTTATTTGCCTAGGTAGTTCAGAGTATGCATTCAGTAAACATGTCAGACACACTTAAAGCAACACATTTACTGAGGAGGACAGTCTTCTTTTCCAGGAAGAAAAGTCTAATGGCATCTAATGAAGTCTTGGACTTAGAAACACTTTCATGTACAAGTAATACATGTAATCGCCTTAAAAAATTAAATTATTCGTGCCGGACTCTTCCTCATCTTTCAAGAAGTAAACCTATTTTTAATGAATGTATATTTCAAGACTTTTTCAATGCATTAACATGCTTATTTATGTACCCTTAGAAAGTGCATACTATTGTTTGTGTATGTGGTCTTAAAAGATCGCATCATATTATATGGAGCTAGGTCTTAAGGGACTTGGTCTTGAGTCATGTCTTCAGGAACTAGTTGGCTCAAGACTAGATTGATAAATTAAGGGAGGCCCTTCATGGTTAAGCCTTGACATATTCCAGTTTCATCTATTTTATATCCTGGTGTATATCTTTCTTTCCAAAGGAAGGTTGCTCATGGGTTTTCTCACGTGGTTGAGCAGACTGTAAAAAGAGCTTGAGTGATGGACTAAATAAGGAGCCCTTCTCATGAATGCAGAGGTCTTTTAGCTGTGTTTTAGGAAAAGCATTAAAAGATAGTGAAATAGTTAGATGTAAAAGTTTTATATACACAATACATAAAGTAATATTTTTTTTTAAATGATAGGAAAAAAACTGTGAAAATGTAAGAGATGTTAGATTTGAGTCTCTGTAACTTAATTTGTATTGGATCTAATTTAAGTTCATGCATCAAAACAATTTTAAAAACAGTGATTTTTATTGCCCACCTAACATAAAGTATAAATAGAATAAAAAGTAAAGCTGACGTATACCCCTCTCCCTCACATATGAACTGTTTTCATTTTTCTTGCCTCTATTTGAACTATTTCCCTGGTAGCTCAGACGGTAAAGCGTCTGCCTACAATGTGGGAGACCCAGGTTCAATCCCTGGGTCGGGAAGATCCTCTGGAGAAGGAAATGGCAACCTACTCCAGTACTCTTGCCTGGAAAATCCCATGGATGGAGGAGCATGGTAGGCTGCCTCTATTTATGCATATAATAGTTTTACTAATTTTCTTTGGAAGTCTTTCCAGAGGGAGTAAACAAACAGGGTAGAGGTGGAAGAGTAGCTGCTCCAGCTTATGTTGAAGCGTTTTTAAAATGGAAAGTTGGAAGCTTATTTAGAGCAAAGAAGATTGAACTGGGTGGTAGCAGTTCTGGGTTTTCATTCTTGCTCTGCTACTGATTGGCTCAGATAGTTAAACTAATCTCTTTCTGTTTGAATGGCATCCTGTGAAAAAGAGAGTGGGGTTACTATCTCTAAGACCATTATTTACATTTCATGTTAAAGTTCCAGATATCTGGGCTCTTATCAGACCCATTGACTTAGAATTCCTGGGCTTGCGATTGGAATCTCCATTCCTGTAAAGCATCCCAGTTGACTCAGTGACTGCTGACAAAAACCACACACAGTAAAACACTGCTCTGTGGGGTTTTCTTTTTTAAAAATTATAAGCATCCAGCAAAAGAGTTAAAGTATTTCTGGAGCTGGAAAATGTATAGAGCTCTCCTTTGTCAGCACTGAGTGCTGCTTTAGTTTGTCCTTTCTCTTCTTGGGCTTGCTATACCCCTTTTTGTGGTTAACTTTCATTTAAGTGAATCTTCTTCCTGATGGAACATTTTGGAATGTGGGAACGTTTAAGTAGAAAGTTAAGAAAATCTTTATTAATGGTAATAAGTTTTTAAATTTTGAAGAACTGGTCTCAATAAATTGTGTATGATTGTAAACTATAGCTGCTGTTTTGTTTTATTTTTTTTTAATTTCTATAATCTTAATTTTTATGTAAAATTTTAATTTTTCAGCTTATAAATTGTATGATGACTATTTAATTCCTTTTTCTTAATGCAGACTTTTATTACCAGAGTGTGATCTATTGGAGAGATATTTGCAAAGTCAGCATAAAACAAAGTTCTTGAAAAGCAATTTGAAACTCTTAGTTCACATAAGTTCTTTTAACTCTGTGTGTATGTCTGGAAATTTACTCTGATTTTGTGGATTATTGTTCATCTTTTCTTGTGCTTTTTCCTCTACTTCCAATAGGTGGCCTTAAGATTTCCATGTCAAGCATCTGTACAGATATACTTTTAATACTTTTTCATTTTTTTCTGGGTCCATCTCTTCTACTAAATCAAGAACTTAAGTTTTGTAAGTTAAAAATGGCTGTTAGATTGGATTATCCGAACTATGGTCTTATTTTTGAAGTTCTTTACTTTTTAAGAAAAGTAGCATGATAAATGCAAGGAGACAGCAGTCTGCACATTCTTATCAACAGTTCACTGCCAGATCTAAACTCTAGACAATTAACATGAACTTTTCATTTTATCAGGCTTCCCTGATAGCTCAGTTGGTAAGGAATCTGTCTGCAATGCAGGAGACTCAGGTTTGATTCCTGGGTCGGGAAGATCACTTGGAGATAGGCTACTCACTCCAGTATTCTTGGGCTTCGCTTGTGGTTCAGCTGGTAAAGAATCCCCCTGCAATGCAGAAGACCTGGGTTTGATCCCCGAGTGGGAAGATCCCCTGGAGAAGGGAAAGGCTACCCACTCCAGTATCCTGGCCAAGAATACCAAGAATTCCAAGGACTGTAGAGTCCATGGGGTCACAAAGAGTCAGACTCGACTGAGTGACTTTCATTTGACTTTTCATTTTATCAGTTGCCCAGTTCAAAGATTCACTTTTTAATATCTTTCTTTCACTTTCATTTTTTAGCAGATTGTTGAAATTAACTTGAAGTAGCTTCAAAGTAGGAGAAATGCCTTGGGGAATATTAGGATTTTTTTTTTCTTTTTTTATTTTCACATAGGCTATATGAAGATATGTATAAAAACATTTATTAGAAAGATGCAAAGTAGAAACAGATACCAAGATTCTTTACCTGATTAGTGGCAAAACACTGGTGCTATTATAATTATTATATTATTAATATATATTATTATTATATAAATTGAATGTTATCTGTTTAAATGCTTATACCCTCTCACAACCCACCCACACCCATTGTTTAATTTTTTCACATTTTCTTCTATTCCTTGTTTTTGCTTCCATTTATATACCTACAATATATTATAATTATGATAGTTTTCCCATATTGTTACTTCAGCTTTGTTTAACATGAATTGTGTGATAGAATTTGTAGAGGTTATGTTATAGTTCCCCATGTTTCTGTATTTGTTCATCCATTTTACAAAAATTTATTGGTTACCTCTTCCTTCCTGAGTGCTGCTCTAGATACTAGGTGCTCTGTGGTAACTCAGAAGGTCCCTGCTCTTTGGGAACTTACCTCCCCTTGTGAATAACACATAGTGATAACATAAATGAGTGAGATTTCTGAGAGGCTTCGGTCTGTATGTAGCCTTTTCTTTCTTTTTGATTCACTTTTTGTGCAAGAATCCCTGTGACCCTTTTCTAAAGAATTGCTTGTATTTCAAATGCTCTTAGGTATATAAATAAGTACTAGCTTCATTTTAACCTTGACAGTGTTATAATTTTTATATTCCCAACTTAAGACTGTGACAATTTCCTTTATTCACCGTATGCCCATAGGAGTTCCAGGCAAGTAGCTGACAGTAAACATTTGTAGAATGAAATTGTTGAATTAATAGTCATTTATAGCTGTTTTCAGGACTAGAGAGCTTATAGTTGAGAAAATTTTTCATTTTAATATTATTTTCTTCTTTATGAATTTTCATTTTTTTTCCTGTTTATTGGAATTATTTTGTTTCTATTTGAACTCTTCATATAATATAGATATTAATCTTCATGTCATATTTTCTGCAACTGGTTTTCTAAGCTGTTGCTGCTTTTGCATTTTCACTTAATTTTTGCTGCATGGGAATTTTGTTTATAGAAATAAATTGTGGGTTTTTTTAATCAGTTCAAGGCTTATAGACTTTCTCTATTTTGGAAAATAATTATTTCATACATTTATTTATCTTAAAATGATGTGGGTGTAGTATATAAGCCAGTATTTTAAAATTTTATATAGGTAATGAAATAAGAACATTCACTGATGTGTATATGTATGTGGTATTATATATAAGGTATTGCTGCTCGAGTGAAATTTCTGCCAATAGATATGAGGCGAATTGAAGATAATTGACTTTGGTTTCCATTTGTGATGTTGTCCTGGCAGTCAGCCTCCCATCCTTTCCTGATGAGTTTTTGAATATCATGTTAATATTAGGGACTTCATTACAACCAGATGTCTTGCTTGGTGGGTTTGTGTATCCATTTAATGATAATTGTGGCATTGAGGTTTTAACTACATTCACTTGATTAAACATTCTCAAATCCGGGTATAACAAGAGATTCATTCCCCCAGTGTAATGTTCCCCTGTGTCTGGTATGGGAATGAAATTCTAATAGAATTTAAATAGACCCCACAGGGCTCTGGCTTGTGTGGTACAGAAAGAAGCAGCAGGATGGAGGTGGTGGCCTCAAATTCTCTGGGTTCTATATCTGGCCAAACTCTGCATCTGGTGTTTGCCCGGAAGTCTGATGCCAATGTCACACAATGCCACATCTGTTTTCCACAAATGTCTAAGCACCGAGTTCTTAAATTCCTGGCAGGGAAACCTGACATCCGTATTTCCAAAAATAGGTTTGAGATTTTAGCAAATTTGGGGTTAATAAACCCTTCTTTAATTTTTCTCTTTAGGAATGAAACCATTATTTTGCTCTTTCACTTTGTAGTTTTAAAAGGTAGCTCGAGCCAGGCTCTGTTACTACTAATTTGTACAAATAATCCATTTCTCTGTCTTTGTAAATATTTGTCACTTATTCTAACCTGAATGTTGAATATGGAATCATTGGTGTGAATACTTCCAGTCACTGTAAATGGATATATTCTTATTGAAGACAAATTCTGTATTCAGAACCTTCAAATGAGAGGACTGTCTGGATGTATTAGACTTTCAACTTGTATTTCTTCATTCAATTTTTATAGCAGTTCTATAAAAGGTAGATACTACTGTCTTTTCGTAAATGAGGAAATTGAGGTCTGGACAAATTAAGGAACTTGCCAGTAGTCACAGAGCCGGTAAATGGATCAGCCAAGATTCTCCCCCAGTTCCGACTCCCGGTGCTCACGATGTCATTACTGCCTTTGCAGCATCAGACCTCTTCTGCCAAGCGCGGCCATTCATGCTCTTTGGGATCACACATTGTGTGACAGCAAATTAACTGTGAAATATAGCTTCCTCCAGAGTCTGTTTTTAGCTTTATGCTTTCCATAACAATGTATTTCTACCTATGGAATTTCTATGCTGTTGTTTTTTCACTACAGTGTATAGGATTTTAAAGATTGAAATTTAGCATGTTCCTGGCTCATCCCTATTTTTTCAAAATGAAAATAGTGCTGACAGATTGTAGTTAATGGGTAATTTATTTTTAATTTTCATGAAAGTTTACCATTCACATTCCATTCCATTTTTTAACATTTATGTACACCTGATAGTTATTTTTAAGCATGCATTTTCTTGTAATTAACTTTTTAATAGGTAATATGTTCAGTTGGTTTCAAATTCAAGAGGAATAATATAACGGTAATAATAATAGCTAACTGGGACTAGAAAGCACTTACTGCCCCAAGCATTCTTCTAAGCACTTTTTATGCATGAATTTAATCCTCATACAGTGATGCAGTAGGTACTACTGGTAGCCCTGATTTGCAGACAAATGAGCTGAAGCAAGCGAGGTACATCTGATCAGTCTGGTCTGGACTTTGTGGGTTTATCAGTCAAGTGTCACCTCCTTTGGGAAGAATATGAACTCAATACTCTCTTTTTTGGATCAGATTCAGTGCTTACCCTACAGACATGGATTATTCTTTTATTGCACATGTTACAATTCTCTCTCATTTCTCCTCAAACTGTAAGCTTCCTCAAGTACCCCCATCTCATGCTTTTGAGCAGGCCCACCACTTAGCATAAATTCTGGCTGTCTAGAGGTACCTACTCAACATAGTTTTGCCAGGACATGTTCTCTCATTTTAAAAATGGCTGTATCTTCTCTCCCTTCTTCACAGAATTGTTAGGAAAATCAAATCAGAGTTCATAGCTGTTTGTAAGCTTCAGAGCACTAAGCAAACAAGTATTAAATCAAGTATGGAGTGTGTGTGCTTAATGAAGACCAGTACTTTTATATCCTTTGGATATTAGCAAAAGGATTGGCATGCAGGATGCATAGGTTCTTGACCATCCAATGTGTCACTGTATTCTGACCATCCTGTTTCTAACCAATAGTCTTAATAACTTCAAGTGCTTTTTTCATAATCTGATTGCATGCTTTTTTTTTTTTTTTTTGCTCTGCTGAAGGCCTAGAGAAATGTTTATATCCTGATACTTAGATGACGTAGACTTGTACTGTTTAGATTCTACAACTGTTTCTGCTGTCTAATTCAGTGTTTCTTAATACTTGTTACATATGGAAATCATAAGGTGGTAGTTTTGTTTTGTTTTTTAACTGAAAATCATTAGGCTTTGTCTTCTGATTCTTGGGATCAGAATCTCAGAGTGGAGGGAGGGAGAGTTCAACACAGGTAATTTTGATGAGGCTCTAGGAATGGGATATATTCTAAATGTGTTCTAAAGGGTATGTGACAAGATGGCTTAATGTCACCACAAATATTTTTTTAATAAGAAACGCAGTCATTTCATTTTAATAGCTCTCGAGAGCACTGACATTTATTTTGTTACTCTGCTGTACATTTTACAGACCATTTGTGCCGGTGAGTTCAGTGGGTACTCTAATTACTCAAAACCATATGGCCTTGGCAGGCAGCTGATAAATGGGTTACAGTTTCTTTCCAGGCTGAAAAATCATCTTTTCCTTGCTTGGGATAAATTTGGGGCCTTGAGCTGAACCTCACTTATTTTATTTTTTAACAGAAATTGCCTCTTTATATGTAGATATTTCACGACTTGCTTGTAGAAATGAGGCACCATCTCTTTAGGCTGGAGCCTTGATGAGTCTCATCAGTTTCTATCCAAGGCTGTCAGTCTTACCATCTGCTGGTCTAAGTGTCTATTTCCTCCCTTAGTAACACAGCACCTGCAGGCCAGGCCCCCATCAGAGAATAATAATCAGAGTAGTCTGTTAGCCAGCTATTGGCACAAGTTGCATCACGGAACATTGTTTGAGGAGATGCAGCCTATTTTATTCTAGAGGTACCCCCATATCAAGCTGGGTCATCAGAAAGCTGTTTCTCTAAAGTGTCTTCTTACCTTGCTAGCCCCATTTTATTTCCCCATTTATAACAGAGAGTTTGAGTTTCCAATCACTTAAACGTTGAAAGTTGGTCCAACAGTTGCATTATCCAGCGGGAACATTGGTATGGATAATTGAGAATTTGTTTTCTGTAATTATAAGTTAATTACTTTAAGTAAATAAGTTCTAGCATACTATACGAGAACTGACATTGAGGGTTGTGGGCGCACCGGTGCGCAGCGGGAGAGTGTACATAGTATGCTAGATACTAACAACTGTGCTGACATACTATGCGAGAACTTGTTACAGTGGAACATGTTGGAAAAGTTTGGCTTCCCTCCTGCATACATATCATTTAAGTACTGATTTTTGTTAGGTGGGCTTGCAATACAAAGTAGAAGTATGTCACATTCTTCCAAGTATTTCACAACACCTAGCATGTTCCTGTATCTTTTATATTACTGATTCCATTCCTGGTTTGTTTCTCCCAACAAAAGGAGCCGTTTGTTCTTTCATCAGAAAAAAATCATATTCAGTTTACAAATGAGTCATTTCCTCATTCTAACTAAAATGTATACATTTTTAAAAACATGAAGCAAAATTTTTCTGCAGTTTGTGAATGGAAACCCTTTATGAGTGTGGAAAATTTGTTGCATTGTTGTTTTATTCCACTTATTTTATCAGCCAGGAATGCATTAGTGTCTCTAATGACAGAAAACTGAAGGATAGGGTAAATAGATTAGGAACTTGTTTGTTTTAACAAATTTCTTGCTGAGGCCATCAGGGAACAAGATTTTCTTTTCTTTTTTTTTCTCACTCTGACATCCTTACAGTATAAGAATTTGTCCTCAGGCTTTTCATCTCAAGGATGCTTACATTCTAAAATGGCTTTGTTATTTCCCAAGAAGATGTTATTTTCCAAGAAGATGGAAAGGGGTGAAAAGTCTTTTCTTCCAAGATTTGTCTCTCCTCCTTACCCCCCAGGCTGGAAATTACTTACATTTTATTGACCAGAACTATGACATATGGCCCCTCCTAGCTGCAAGGGAGATAGGAAAATAGTACTTTTACTTTTAGCTTGTACAACAGGTGAGACAAAGAGAAGGCAGCTTCTGAGGTGTTTCTTTCACAGTCTCTGCTGAAAGTGTCCTTCCTGAAAGTAGACTCATATTTTTTGCAGTTATCTTTAGTATGGATAATTTTTCCTAGTCATAATTTAGGAATTCAGAGTACATTTAATCTGAACCTATTGACAGAGATAATTCATTTTTTGAAGTACAGATTAATTATATTTTTAAGGTGTGAGATGGTTTGATAAATCAAATTCCAAAACCCTTATGGCTAGATAATATATTACATACTTTAATGCTTTTAGGTGGTAGACTGTGTGCCTTTTTGAACACTCTAATTTTGGTGGGACAAGTTGAACATAGTGGCTGCAGGTGTTGAACAAATGGCATTTTCCATACAAAAATAGCATTTGAGGAGCTTTTTAGGAATCTAATTGAAGGAAGAAGAAACTAATAAATTTAGAAATGAGATAAAATTGTAAAACAAGTAATTCTTTTGTTTGAGAGCAAACGAGGAAGATAGTGTGATGAACAGAGGTAACACCCTACAGCAGAGAGAGAGCCAGTAGTCAGGTGGCCTGGGTTTCCCTCCTTCTCTAGCACACGCAGCCGTCTCCTCTTCCCATGTTACTTTACCTCTTTGAGTTGTGGCTTTCCCTTCTTTTTGTCTAAACAGTCATTATACCAACCTCACAGTGTCATTTGACTCCCCCCACCTAGAAAATGGGAAGGGTTAGTTTCCTGTTAGTTCCCTTTTTGAAATGGCTAAAGGTGAAAAAGTGCCTAACTGTTCAGAGCAAGGCCTGTGTAGCTCAAGATCTATGTCCTAGTCAACTTACGTATTGTGTGGAAAAAAGCTTTGCTTTATTAGTAGCCTGGCAGGCTTCAAATGCTATCATGTTATCATGTATTTAAAGTGTATATGTGTGTGTGTATATATATATATATATCATGTATATAAGATGTATATATTTTATATATCATGTATATGAAATAAGAAAATCACTCAATGCATTTTTAATGAATTGCTTAATTCCATATTTACATGTTGAAGTAAAATTTAATGAGATTTATTAAATTTTAGAGAATATAATTTTATTTTCAAGATCCATGTTTTC
This sequence comes from Bos mutus, assembly GCF_027580195.1. NCBI lineage: Eukaryota > Metazoa > Chordata > Mammalia > Artiodactyla > Bovidae > Bos > Bos mutus. The sequence goes on along the minus strand of NC_091622.1, from coordinate 55,538,787 downwards.
ATTTCTTTATGATTTTTTGTTCTTTTCCAAACTAGGATTTTAAGAGTGGACTTGGTATTACCATAATCCCTATGAATGTAGCAAATGTAAAACAAGTGGACCGAACTGTAAAACAGTCTTTTGAAATAATCACTCCCTACAGGAGTTTTAGGTAAGTTATATTTAAACAGTTTTTGTTTGTACTATTACAGTAAAGCTTAGGTGATCCATTTTTACATTGCCAGTCATGATTTGACTTCTTATAGGACACAGTAAAATTACGTTCTTACTTTTTCATATTGTGTCATTTATTAGCCAGTGTGTAAAAATTTACCAATAAGCACCAAGGATGCTCAGTAGCACTGATTATTAGAGACATACAAATCAAAACTACAATAAGGTACCACCTTGCACCAAGCAGAATGGCCATCATTAAGAAGGCTACAAATAAAGTGTTGGAGAGAGTGTGGTGAAAAGGGAACTCTTCTACACTTTTGGTGGATGTATAAATTGATGCAGCCACTATGGAAAAGATTATGGAAGGTTCTTTAAAAAACTAAACATACAGATACCATATGATCCTACAGTCTTTACTCTTGGGCTTATATTCAGAGAAAACTCTTAATTCAAAAAGATGTACGCACCCTGTTGTTCACCACAGTGTTATTTAGAATAGCCAAGACATGGAAGCAACCTAAATATCCATCAACAGATGAATAGATAAAGAAGATGTGGTGTGTGTGTATGTATACACAAGAAAGACAAATACCATATAGCATCTCTTATATGTAGAATCGTAAAAAAAATATAAATGATCTTATTTACAAAACAGAAATAGATTCACAGAAAAGACTTATGGGAAAACATCCCCACCAAAGGGGAAATAAATTAGGAATTTGGGATTAACGTATACACCCTGGTGGCTCAGACGGTAAAGTGCCTGCCCGCAATGCGGGAGACCCGGGTTCAATCCCTGGGTCGGGAAAATCCCCTGGAGAAGGAAATGGCAACCCACTCCAGTACTCTTGCCTGGAAAATTCCATGGATGGAGGAGCCTGGTAGGCTACAGTCCATGGGGTTGCAAAGAGTCGGACACAACTGAGCGACTTCACTTTCACTTTTCATATATAAAATGGGTAAACAATAAGCACCTACTGTATAGCACAGGGAAGTATATTCAATATTTTGTAATAACCCTATAATGGAAAAGAATATGAACATATATATGAAACTGAATCACTTTGCTGTACACCTGAAACAGAAATAATTGCATTTTTACTTTTTCAGATTATGTAATTTGTTAGCCAGTGTATAAAAACACTTTGCGAAAATGACTTATCATACAACCTGCAAAGATACAAATTTCTTGAGATTTGAATAGTTTCTTTTCATAATGCCTTTTTTCTTAGAAGACTTGATGATTTTTGATCCACAAATATATGAAAAATTGTTATGAGGGAATAAAATAAAAATAGATATAGCATTGTCTTTAAGCTGTATTGTTATTTTGTCTTTTTTTAAGCCTAATCAAATACAATCTCTCCTTTAAGATTAATCCCTAATTACGGTTACTCTGTGATTTTTTTATTTTATTTTATTTATTTATTTATTTATTTTACTCTGTGATTTTCTAAAAGGAACTCCAGCTTAAACTGTTGCTGAACTTAATGACTCACAGCACTTATTGATCAAATATCTTAGCATTTTGGTATATATCTTGTATTATGGTACTCTACTCATTATTTTATTATGATAGTGAAGCAGAAAACTTAATGTATGTTTTTATACTTGTTAATAATCTATAGTAACTCCATTGCTTTAGAGGGGCATAAGTCATATCTGTTGAGTTCAACCACGTTAATTTGCTTGTCACAAATAATCAACATACCACAAAGTAGTATGTGGGTTAGAGGCAATTGTCACGGGATTTTGAAGGTCTAGCAATTAATTACTTTATGATTTCAAAAATGCTATTAATACCAACTGTAGTACCCATATTATCTGTTAAAATATGTCTACTGGCTGGAATTTTGAAAAAGAATAACAAGCTTTATTTTCATAAAGGAAATTCAAGCCTTAACTGACAATGTAGACATTGTCTAAGCTGTTTTTACTTAAAGTGCTTTATATTATGTCAAACTTGAACGGTTTGTCCTAACACCAGCCAATTCTCCAACTCTCTGTACACCAACTGGGTGTCCTATATCTTTCTGGAGGGAGACTCAGACCCCACGGGTTTAAGGGCTCAGTCCCAGAAGAGTGTCCTCAGGTTACTCTCACTCAGCCCAGCTTAGTTCAAATTGGGGTGCTCATTACCCTCTCTCCCCCAGATTTGATAATTTGCTAAAATGTCTCAGAGAACTCAGGAAAAGAGTTCAAATAATATTACCAGCTTATTATAAAAAATGCAGCTCAGGAATGGCCAAATGGGAGAGCTTTAGAGGCCACAGTACAGGGGGTTTGTGGCAGAGAACTTCCAAGCTCTCTCTGGATGCACCACCTTCCTGGCACCTCAATGTGTTCATCAGCCTCAGAGTTCTTCAAACCCTGTTGTTTGAGGGGATTTTATGGAGGTTTCATTTCATAGGTGAGAATGATGAAATCCAGGGTGTGTGTGCAGGTGCTCAGTGGTGTCTGACTCTTTGCGACCCCATGGACTGGAGCTCACCAGGCTACTCAGTACATGGGATTTTCCAGGCAAGAATACTGATGTGGGTTCCCATTTCCTCCTCCAGGGGATCTTCCCAACACAGGCATCGAACCCTCATATCCTGTGTCGCCTGCATTAGCAGGTGGATTCTTTACCACTAGTGCCACCTGGGAAGCCCTGAAACCCTGGGCCATTGATGACTAAGTCAATTACCAGCCTGTCTCACCTTCCCAGGGGCTTCCCATGTGGCACCAGTGGTAAAGAATTCACCTGCCAATACACGAGACGCAGGTTTGATCCTTGGGGATGGGAAGATCCCCTGGAGTAGGAAGCAGCAACCTGCTCCAGTATTCTTGCCTGGGAAATTTCATGGGCAGAGGAGCCTGGTGGGCCACGGTAGCAGAGTCAAACATGATCAAGCATCGCAGTTCTCCCCTTCCCAGAGGTCAAGGGATAGGAAAGTTCCAGCTGTCTAGTCCCATCTTGGTCTTCTGCTGACCAGCTCCCATGCTGAAGCTGTCTAGCCTCCAGTCAGAAGCTGTCCATTAGCATATAAAGGGTTTTTGCCACTCAGGGGATTCCAAGGATCTGAGGAACTATACACCTGGAACCAGGGACAGGGACCAACCTATTTTCCATTGTATCCTGTGGGCTCTGACCAATCTCTGTAGAGAAGCAGAAAAGAGACCACTAAAGAATTTATAGATGTTATAGTGATAATGAAACTTGGAGTGATTAAAAAATATAATCCATGGAGGCCACTGAATTTCTCTATAGATTATGTAGGATATATTAGTCCTCTGTTATGTTCATTGTATCTCAAAGCATTTTCATCTTCAGAACAGAAAATTGTAGTGTGAAGCATCGTTCTATGGGCCATTGACTGAGTTTGGGGCACTGTGTATAGCACATTTTCTGGCGTATTATAAGTACTCTCTAAATATTTCTTGAAGGAGTGAACTCATGTTTTAATGTTTTTATTCTTTCACTCAGGTACTCAATAAGCACTAAGAATTGGAATAAATAGGAATGAGGCTAAAAATGAGTTAGCATTCTGTTAGAATACTAATCACTTAAAACTTTCTCAATTTCTCAGTTTCTGAAAGCCATCTGGACATTCTTCCAATTAAAAAAATCTATTTTTAAGACAAAAAAATCAAAATTTCTAGTGGGTGTTTTTGATAACTTAGTTTCAGACTATGGCATATTTTCTTGGCAAAATAACCCACTTAGTCCTGAAACTCTGCCAGTCTCTTATTGATTATGATGTAACCACTGCTTAGAAAACATGGCCTCACTTTTAAGCTTTTGACCTAACAAGGTGATTTTTATATCCTGGTCAGAAAAATGTGTATGTTAATTTTGGCTCAAGATAGGTAAACAAAGTCATAAGCAATGTGGAAAGTTAAAGGAAAAAAATAGATTTATCAATGAGATGGTTTTTAACAGAAAAGACTCTGCAACTGCCTGGAAGGCATATTTTTCAGCTGCTGTCTCCTTTGTGAGTGAAATGAATATACAAACTGAACATACTGCTTAATTGGCCTTTACAAGGGAGATCGATAATGCAGAAATGTTAATTGTTTCAGCTTTACAGCTGAGTCTGAAAAAGAGAAACAAGAGTGGATTGAAGCTGTGCAGCAATCAATAGCAGAAACTCTCTCTGATTATGAAGTAGCTGAGAAGATTTGGTACAATGAGTCCAACAGGAGCTGTGCAGATTGTAAAGCCCCAGATCCTGACTGGGCCTCCATCAATCTCTGTGTTGTCATCTGCAAGAAGTGTGCAGGTAATTAGTGATAAGTTACGCTCATCGCTGTTTGGTGGCACATCGGCACTGAAAGCTCTTTAGTGTCATATATATTGTGTCCCAGCTAATGGCTATGAAGAATAAAAGCAGAGAAAGCTTATTACATTTAAATCAAATTTAGAAATATCATTCTATACTTCTCTTATGCATGGCTTAGAGATAAAAATTGATTTTTAAGCATGTAATCATTTTTTGTGTGTGTGCCTACTGGACCATGTATGGATTTTTAAAAGACAGTACTGAAATTTTCAGATTTGGGATGAATGTGTTTCAGAATGCACCCTGAACACACTCACTGTTCGTATGATTTGTCCCTTTTCCCAAATCATATTTTGTAAGATGTATTTTTCACATTTCAGTGCTGCTCTGCTTTCTAATCTTGTTACAGAAGATGTGTTCTCTCTTACAATGAGAATTATTATATAGAAGCATTTTCCAGGCATGTTGAAGTTTATGAAAGTAACCAGTGTTGTGACTTGTTTTCTCCTTGTGACCTTAAACCTTATGGACTATTTGACATCTCGTATTTGGGAGGTAAGGCAGCTGTCCAAGTGAGTGAAGGGAATGGACCCTAGCTTAGGTATGTGACTGTGGAGATCTTGGAGAAATTAGTTACAACCTAAACTTTCCTCTGGAGAAGGCAATGGCACCCCACTCCAGTACTCTTGCCTGGAAAATCCCATGGATGGAGGAGCCTGGTGGGCTGCAGTCCATGAGGTCGCTAAGTGTCAGACTCGACTAAGCGACTTCACTTTCACTTTTCACTTTCATGCATTGGAGAAGGAAATGGCAACCCACTCCAGTGTTCTTGCCTGGAGAATCCCAGAGACGGGAGAGCCTGGTGGGCTGCCGTCTATGGGGTCACACAGAGTTGGACACGACTGAAGTGACTTAGCAAACTTTCCTCAGCTCTTTAGCTCTACCAGGTACTGTGCTGGTCCTGGGAGTTAAATCTATAAAATATGACATATCCTGGAGAAATATATAGTTATTTTAATAGACTATGATAAGGATAGCAATAGAGTTGAGCACAGGTTTCATTGAGACAATGCAGAGGAAGAGCTCCTATCTCAGACAGAGCAAAGACAGGACAGTTGCTTCAAACCCTTCAGAGTCTTCCAGAGCTCTGTGCTACCGCATTTCTCATCCTACTGAGGTAGGAGTTCTCAAAAGCGGATCAACTACATCAATAGCAACCAAATAGCCTCAGTTAATCCTCCTTGACTTTGCATTTTCTCCCAACCTCTTCTTTCCAGTCTCACTGGAAGAGATAGTGTCTGTCCAAGGCTATTCTGTCTTCTTATGTTCCCTTTCTCTCCTCTCTTCTCTGAGTCCTTACCCCATCACTTATTCACTCTCTAAGTACAGTAGGTCTTTCACAGTCACGGGTTCCAGATCAAAAGTAATTGGAAAAAGATTCCAAAAAGCAAAATTTGAATTTGGATGTACCTGTAGTTGTTACTTAGCATTTATATTGTATTATGTATTTTAAGTAATTTAGAGATGATTTAAAGTATTGAATATAATAGAGAATGTGTATAAGTTATATGAAGATACTATGGCCATATTACACAAGGGACTTAAGCATACTTGGATTTTGGTGTCTGTGGAGAGTCCTGGTATCAATCCTCTGAGATACTGAGGGACAGCCATATTCAACTATGGTTTATTTGGTTCAGCATGTAAATTTGCATAATTCTGTTCTGTTAACACCAGATCTCTGAAAACTTATTATTCCCTTAGATGTAATTCTCTTGTTCCTTTTTCCTTTCATAGAGAAGATACTTTCAAGAGTAATAGTTTATGCAGGTTTTCATTTCTTTAACTTCCTACTATATCATCAGCATCCTGTAATCAGTCTTCATCTGCCTCACCTCCAATAAAAATATTTTCCAATAAAAATACACATTTACCAGTGTATTTTCCCTCTCAGTTTCTATATGGTCAGTTCCTATATTCCTTGCACTCTCCGGAGTATTTGACATTCTTGACCAGTCTGCCTCTCCGTGACTTTCCATCCTTCCTCAACTTCCAGCAGGCCATTTTCTCTTAGTGTGCTCTTGCTCTTCTGGTCATCTTTTGCCTGCTCCTAAAACATGTGTTGCCTTGGGTTGTATCCTCAGATCTCTTTCATCCTGATATTCCTGAGTGATGTTATTTATCATTTGAATCCAACAGTCTTTTTAAGCAGGTGTTTCTTACTCTGTTGGAAACCATACTCCTGTATCTCCTGCTAGGGTCTCCACTTGGATTTGCTCAAGATACCTCAAAGTGAACATGATAGTGTGGAGTTCTCACTGCTTCCCAGCTCACTACATAAAACTGAGTATTTTCCTATATTACAAATCTTGATCAGAAGTCATCTACTCTGCCCTTCACTCAAGCCTGAGAGTCCCTCTTGACCCTTCCCCTTTCCTTAAAGCCCACCAGATTCCATACTGGTTTTACCTTCTAAGTATCTCTAAATCTGTTCTCCACTTCACTTCTTTTCCTACTGCCTCAACTCAGAATCTTGGGCTACTCCAGCATCCTTTCTTCCTGCCTGCCTTTGGGCTTTACTCCTTTTAGTATTGCCTTTTTGTAGTCTCCGTAAGTGCAAACCTATGCTAGGTCTTGCCATGGGAATTCTAGGGCATCGTGCTCTAAGTATTTTTTTTCTCAGAGAAGGGAGGAAAGGAACCTACCTAATGTACAGAGAGGAATGAACTTTCTCATGATCATTAGACAGAAAATCCTTAAGACCAAAATGATGTTTTGTGTTCTTTTCTCCTCAGCTTAGAAAGAGTCTGACATAGGCCTGGATGCCCAGTAAAGTCTGAATGATGATTTATACAGCAGAATTAAATTGATGATACTAGAATTTTGGGCTGTTACTCTCTTCCAGGTATAATAGTAGAATAAAGAATCCACTTTGGATTTTTTAAGTATACATTCATTAGCTAGTATGTTGCTAGTCTTTTTTTTAAGAGTAAGGGATGATATCTGTATTCACATATATGTAATTTACACAGACCCATTATAAAGTTTTAAGTGACTTAAAATTTCTAGTCAATTACCAATGAAAAAATTATGTATGTATACACATACATACATGTACACACATAAACACATATACATGAATACATACTTTTAAAGGGCTTCCTGGTAGCTCAGCTGGTAAAGAATCTTGCCTGCAATGCAGGAGACCCCAGTTTAATTCCTGGGTCAGGAAGATCCCCTGGAAAAGGGACAGGTTACCCACTCCATTATTCATGGGCTTCCCTGGTGGCTCAGATGGTAAAGAATTCACCTGCAGTGGGGAAACTTGGGCGTAATCTCTAGGTTGGGAAGATACCCTTGAGGAGAGCATGGCAACCCACTCCAGTATTCTTGCCTGGAGAATCCCCATGGACAAAGGAGCTTGGTGGGCTACAGTCCATGGGTCACTAAGAGTTGGACATGACTGAGTAGGTGATTTCCATAATCTTTCTTATTTTTGGTTATGATTTCTGTTTGATTACTTCCACTATTGTGGTATTGGAGAAGGAAATGGCAGCCCACTCCAGTATTCTTGCCTGGAGAATCCTGTGGACAGAGGAGCCTGGTGGGCTGCTGTCCATGGGGTTGCAAAGAGTCGGACACGACTGAAGCAACTTAGCATGCATGCATGCGTTGGAGAAGGAAATGGCAACCCACTCCAGGATTCTTGCCTGGAGAATCCCAGGAATGGAGGAGCCTGGTTGGCTGCCTTCTGTGGGGTCGCACAGAGTCAGACACGACTGAAGTGACTTAGCAACAACTGTGGTATAAAAAAGTAGGTAATAGTTTAAGTTGAAAAGATATATTAATCCAGACATACATATATTTCTTGTTGTTGTTCAATGGCCTAGTTGTGTCCAGATCTTTGCTACCCCATATTTGGCAGCACGTCAGCGTTCCCTGTCCTTCACTAGATCCTGGTGTTTGCTTAAACTCGTATCCATTAAGTTGGTGATGCTATCCAGCCATCTTATCCTCTGTTGCCCCCTTCTTCTTGTTTTCAGTCTTTCCCAGCATCATGGTATTTTCCAATAAGTCAGCTCTTCACATCAGGGGGTCAAAGTATTGGAGCTTCAGCTTCAGCATCAGTCCGTTCAGTGACTATACAGGGTTTATTTCCTTTAGGATTGACTGGTTTGATTCTCCTTCCTGTCCAAGGGACTCTCAAGAGTCTTCTCCAGCAGCATAGCTCAAAAGCATCTATCCTTTGACACTTAGCCTTCTTTTTGGTCAGACTCTCATATCTGTACATGACTACTGGAAAAACCATAGCTTTGACTATATGGACCTTTGTTGGCAAAGTGATATCTTGGTTTTTAATACACTGTGTAGGTTTGCCATAGTTTTTCTTCCAAGGAGCAAGTGTCTTCATGGCAGCAGTCACCATCTGCAGTGATTTGAAGCCCAAGAAAATGAAGTCTCTCACTGATTCCATTTTTTCCCCATTTATTTGCCATGAAGTGATGGGATTGGATGCCATGATCTTAGTTTTCTGAATGTTGAGTTTTAAGCCATCTCTTTCACTCTCTTCTTTCACCTTCATCAAGAAGCTCTTTAATTCCTCCTCATTTTCTGCCACTAGGGTGGTGTCATCTGCATATCTGAGGTTACTGATATTTCTCCTGGCAATCTTGATTTCACCTTGAGCTTCATCCAGCCTGGCATTTCACATGATGTACTCTGCATGTACGTTAAATAAGCAGGGTGACAATATGCAGCCTTGACATACTCCTTTCCCAATTTGGAACCAACCCATTGTTCCATGTCCGGTTCTAACTGTTGCTGCTTGACCTGCATACAGGTTTCTCAGAAGGCAGGTAATGTGGTCTGGTATTCCCATCTCTTGAAGAATTTTCCGCAGTTTGTTGTGATCGACACAGTCAAAGGCTTTAGTGTACTCATTGAAGCAGAAATAGATGTTTTTCTGGAATTCCCTTGCTTTCTTTATGATTCAGGGAATATTCATAGTTTGATCTCTGGCTCCTCTGCCTTTTTGGAATCTAGCTTGTATATCTGGAAGTTCTTGGTTCACGTATTGCTGAAGCCAAGCTTGAAGGATTTTGAGCATAACCTTGCTAGCATGTGAAATGAGCACAACTGCATGGTAGTTTGAACATTCTTTGGCACTGCCCTTCTTTGGGATGGGGATGAAAACTGACTTTTTCAGTCATGTGGCCACTACTGATTTTCTGGAATAGTGAGTGCAGCACTTGAACAGCATCATCTTTTAGGATTTTAAGTAGCTCAGCTGAAATTCAGTCACCTCCAATACCTTTGTTCATAGTAATTCTTCCTAAGGCCCACTTGACTTTACACTCCAGGATGTCTGGCTCTAGGTGAGTGACCATACCATCATTATTATCTAGGTTATTAAGACCTTTTTTTTGTTTATAGCTCTTCTGTGTATTCTTGCCACCTCTTCTTAATCTCTTTGCTTTCTGTTAGATCCTTACTGTTTCTGTCTTTTATCATGTTCATTCTTTCATGAAATGTTCCCTTGATGTCTTCAATTTTCTTGAGATTTGGAGTCTTTCCCATTTTGTTGTTTTCCTCTATTTCTTTGTATTGTTCATTTAAGAAGGCTTTCTACCTATCTCTCCTTGTTATTCTCTGGAACTATGCATTCAGTGGGGTATATCTTTCCATTTTTCCCTTGCCTTTAGCTTCTATTCTTTTCTCAGCTGTTGTAAAGCCTCCTTAGGAAGAAACCACTTGGACTTTTGGCATTTCTTTTTCTTTGGCAAGTTTTGATCGTTGGCTCCTGTACAGTGTTACAAACCTCAGTCTATAATTCTTCAGGCTGTCTGTCTACCAGATCTAATCCCTTGAATCTATTCCTTACCTCCACTGTGTAATCATAAGGGATTTGATTTATACCTGAATGGTCTTGTGGTTTTCCCCACTTTCTTCAATTTAAGTCTGAATTTTGCAATAAGGAGTGGATGATCTGAGCCAAAGTCAGTTCCAGGTCTTGTTTTTGTTTCTCCATCTTTGGTTGCAAAGAATATAATCAATCTGATTTCAGTGTTGACCATCTGGTGATGTCCATGTGTTTTAATGTTAATACAGACTGCCATGTATATATACATACATACTTTTTAATGGTAAAATACATGTACATAGAAATTCAAAGAGAATTATTATCATTATTATTATTATTAATTAATTAATTTATTTATTTTGGTCTACAGGGCAACATAGATCTTTAGGACCAAAAGATTCCAAGGTTAGAAGTCTGAAAATGGATGCCAGCATTTGGAGCAATGAGCTCATTGAGGTGAGTCTGACTTGACTGTGGTGTGATCAGCGAGAATCTGGGAGGAAATGTGCAGTTGGTGGCGGGGTGAGGTTACTTTAGGATTTCTCTGATCAAGATCTCAGCACAGTATTAAAAATGGCTTATCGCCTATTGTATAGTAGTAACTTTCTACCTTAACTTTCAGAATGCTTCCTAAATGAGGTAGTTACTTTAAAAATAAAAATAAAAAATGCAAGGAGCTTTAATGGTAATAACTACTTTAAAAGGCTTGGCAGCTCTTTTTAAAGCCAGAATTTACTCTTTCTTTTTAACCCAGCATGGATAAAATATCAGAGTGGTGAATGCAAACATTTGGCAAAATTGACTATTCTTTATCTCGGCCATACTCTGTCATTAACTGTGATTTTGTCCAACTTGTTGTCTCCTGCATCTATTCTGTGCTCGGGTGTAATGCTGTCAACCATATTAGACCACCTACTCAGCCATTTTAAATGAATCTGTCTCAATGTGAGCTAGCTTCAAAAAGTAATAATGCTTTTGCTGCAATTTGTGTTGCTTGCAGTTTCTTTTCTAGCTAATCTTTTACCATTATTAAGAGCAGCTAGGCTGTTTAAATAGAAATATTGTCTGCTTTCACACTGCATCTTCCAGAAAAAAATTGGGTCTTTTTTGGATTTTTTGCATATTTTACACTAAACTGTGCTTTAATTTGTCGTGTGACTCAGTTTTCTGCAGATTCAAATATATTGTTTAAATTGATACATTTTGTAATTATTTGATAATTCAGCTTTTCATTGTCATTGGAAACAAAAGAGCTAATGACTTTTGGGCTGGTAATCTTCAAAAAGATGAAGAATTACACATGGACTGTTCAGTAGAAAAGAGAAAAAATTTTATCACTCAGAAGTACAAAGAAGGAAGATTCAGAAAAACCCTTTTGGCGTCTCTCACCAAGGAAGAATTAAATAAGGTAACCAGTGAAATGTAACAAAAGACATGGATGTTAAGGTCTTTTTAAGTGTGTACCAAGGGTTTTGAAAACATGTTTAAAAAAAGAAACTTCTGAAAATTTCAAAAAATTTTTCAAAATTTTGCTGTTTCATAAAATTATTGTTTAATTTTATTGCCTTTTGTAACATTGCGCCTTAGATCTTTTCCCTTCATTTCACTTGAGGATTCATTATCAACAGCAAGTAAACTTTTCCTCCCTCACTGAAGTTTCTATCTGATGTACACCCACCCCAGTTAAAACTTGAACAACGTTCCCCATGTTAGGGACAGGATATTGAACATAATAACTTCAGCTCGTATGCTGCTGACTTGGTGTCAACAAAATGAACTTCATTTACTCAGTTTATTGTTACAAACAGTAGTTTGTTTAGTGCCCTTGATTACAAGTGTCCTTTGCCTTCGGCTGAGTGATTCTAGGTCTTCTTGTGACCATTCTATATTGCTCTTTTAGCAAAGAATTTGTTTAACATCTTGCCCTCCTTTTTAAAAAAGAATCAACTGCTTCAATTTCTTGTGTGTCAGAAGGTTCTTCTATGTATAGATATTGAAAACATACACTTTTCTATGACTAGAGTATGCTTTCACGGTTCTCAGTTCTTTAAAATGCATTCAGTGTCAATGCTTATTGGATAAGCATCCCCAAGTAAAGAGCATTATGCTGAAAATTTTCGAAAATGAAGACCTTTTCACTTCTTCTCTAGAAATTATAAGATTTATACAGCTGTTTTATATTTCTCTTCTATTGGTTTAGTTACCATAAATTAGGTTATTGCTTCTTTATACATCTTTGGTATTAGTAAAGTGAGGCCACCAATTGATTTTAAAGCAATGATGTACAATAAATGCAAGATGCAGAATCTATACATAAGGTAGGGGAGAGTCAGAGAGATGGGACAGAGGTGCGCAATAATATATAGGTTACTGCTACGTCATTTAGTTTTGTTTAGGGTGATACTTTTACGGATGCTAATTTCTATGAAAATAACTGACCATTTATACTAGACATGCATGGAATAGTGATAACAAGGTATAACCAAGGGTTATAATTAATCTAGTTCTATGTACCAGAGGCCGATAAAAAGTACATAAATAGTAAGTTGTGAATTTGGGGAAGTAACTGGCAAGATTGGAGAACTAGGGCATATTTTCCCCCCAATGCATTCTCTCTTTTTGATAATGACAGGAATCTTGTCAAAGGGTAAATACTGATGACCCCAAAGGAGATTTTTTCTGCCACACCATATAGATACCCTGAGCTAAGATATTAGATAAGCTTGACTTTAATTACTAGCTGTTTCTTTCTTCTTCAAGATATATAGGGATGTCTGTCTGTTAGGATTTACTACCACATTGGGCTTCTTAAAAATGGTACTCTTCACATCAGTGAAAAATTTTTAAAAATTACTTTATTGAGGAGATACTGCTTAAAAATTGTTGGCTCTGTGGATGTCTTCATCGGAAAACTGTATATTTAGGTCCTCTACCCATTTTTTAAATTGGATTGTCTCTTTCTAATTGAGTTGCATGTGTTATCTGTATATTTTGGTTGCTAACCCTTATGCAATATATGGTTTGAATATATTTTCCCTTGTGCTGTGGGTTAACTTTTCATTTTGTTGATTGTTTCACTATGCAGAAGTTTTTTAGTTTGCTATAATTCCACTTGATTTTTGATTTTGATACTTGCACTTTTGCTATCATATCCAAAAAATCATTGCCAAGACTGATGTCTTCTCTGGTGGCTCAGCAGTAAAGAATCCACCTGCAAAACAAGTGCTGCAGGAGACATGGGTTTGATCCCTGGGTTGGGAAGATTCCCTGGAGGAGGGCATGGCAACCCACTCCAGTATTCTTGCCTGGTAAATCCCATGGACAGAGGAGCCTGGTGGGCTACGGTCCATAGGGTTGCAAAGAGTTGGACACAACTGAAGCGAGTTAGCACGCATGCAGAAACATTCATGCAAACAAAATATTTAGTGGATACTTCATTACTGCATTTGAAGTATTTTGAAGTTTCTGAGCATTGCCATTATCATAGTATGTAAAATATAGAAAATATCTTCCACGGCAGATATAATGGATTTGAAGATTTGGAACATCACTGCAATAAAAAAATGAATAGACATTTGGTGATCTTCTGTTGAAATTTAAATTCATGTAAACCAGGCCTTTGTTACCTGTTGGTTAGTTCAGGGCGTAATAATTATTAGATTTGTTAAAAAGAAATACAAACTTCATCTCATAAACGAATTGGCAGACTTTCTTGCATTTTAATTGCTAGAATTATATCTTCTTCACTTAGAAGTTGTATTTTCTTTTATTGACCAGGCTCTGTGTGCTGCTGTGGTGAAACCAGATGTTCTGGAAACAATGGCTTTGCTGTTCAGTGGAGCAGATGTCATGTGTGCAACAGGTGATCCTGAGCACAGCACCCCCTATCTGCTGGCCAAGAAGGCAGGGCAGAGTCTGCAGATGGAATTTCTCTACCATAACAAGTTCTCAGGTTAGTCCCTCTCATGCCTTCATGAACCTGGTCTCTCCTGATAGATCCTTAAAAGGACTGCAGCGCAAATCTGTAAATTTCTCAAAACAGAAACACCATTCAAATGAAAAGAAAATGTAATTGTCAGAAAGACAGAAGATGCTTATTAAGACCCATGTTTTATTTGCTTTCAAGGAAAAGTTTAGGAAATCAATCTTTTATTTGTCTTTAATCATCTAAATGGAAGATTAAAATAGTTAATCCCATGTAATCATTTTCACTAAAATTAAATCCAGTTTTCATGTATGAATAATAAACACAACCAAAGTGCTTATTTGCAAATTTTATGCAAAGCAAAATAAATGTTTCTGTGTCTTTATTCTGCAGTATATTTGAAGTAGTTTTTCTTCTATCTCAGAACTCATCAACATATTCATAAGCCAAGGGAAAATTGTTTACATTTCAGATTTCAGATGTGGTATTTCTGTAATTTTTCTAGATTTCCCTCAACATGACATATATTCTGAAGGTCGATTAAATCAAGAGTCCTCCCAGTCTACGTTCCTCTGTGACTTTTTGTATCAGGCTCCTGCTGGTGCTTCTAAACTCTCTTCAGAAAAAAAACTGCTTGAAGGTATCTTTTCTGCTCCTTTTAGATTTTGTCATCTGATAAAATTTTATTTCATTATCAAAACAATTAGGTTTAAGTTTTGATATTTTTCCCCTTGAGATGTTAGATTTGATCTTGCAGTAGATAAATATTTATTTTTTGAGGATTTATAAATGTTTCCAGGCACAGGTATTATTTCATGCACTGCAGCAAAAATTTACTACTGGTTCGGAATGCTGAGCGAATTCTCAGCAGAATTCTCTGACATCTACCTCAGAGACAACCAATTCTGCTTCAGGATTTAAGAGTTATTCCAAAGAAATGTGAAATTCAGCCCCTTCCCTTCGGGACAGACCCCCCAGCTGGGGAGATAATATAGATAAATGTCAACATGTAGGAAGAACGGACAAGTCTTTGATTTATATTCTGTCAGCATACTAAGTGGTCTCAAGTAGTTGAGTTTGTTCTGATTGTAGTTGTGTGTGTCTGTGTAAGTAAAATAAAGCTTAAGCATGGTTTTCAAAAAATGATGTGAACTAATTGATTTAACAACCTGTTGTAGGCTTGTGGCGTTGATCTTAGAAGAATCATAGTGGGTATTTATCTATCCATTTCACTCCTTGTGTCAGGCATTTGCTGGGCATTAGGAAAACAAAAATGAGTAAGACACAGGCTAACATTATATACATTCAAACTAATATTAGAAAGTAGGCAGGAAGAATATAATGCGCTCTGTCTTACTAGAACAGAAAGAATTTAAGAGAGATTAAGTTATGCAGGCCAGTTGATGGTGGACTTCGGAGACTCGGAGGGCAGGTATTAATTCCCTAGTGGTAAAATCCAACCATATTACTTGGTCAGAGGAATAATAGGATGAAAAACTCACTTTAGAGTGTTAATCCTGATCTTCATACATTTGAAGTGATTATTTCAATTAAAGGCTTTATTTGTCCAAAAAAAGAAAATTATAACCTTTAGCAGAGTTATACTGGGATAAACTATACTTTATTAGATTTTTGGCCTTTCCTAGTGGCTCAGTCGGAGAAGGCAATGGCACCCCACTCCAGTACTCTTGCCTGGAAAATCCCATGGATGGAGGAGCCTGGTGGGCTGCAGTCCATCGGGTCACTGGGAGTCGGATATGACTGAGCGACTTCACTTTCACTTTTCACTTTCATGCATTGGAAAAGGAAATGGCAACCCGCTCCAGTGTTCTTGCCTAGAGAATCCCAGGGATGGGGGAGTCTGGTGGGCTGCCATCTATGGGGTCGCACAGAGTTGGACACGACTGAAGCGACTTAGCAGCAGCAGCAGTGGCTCAGTAATCAAGAATCTGCCTACCAATGTAGGAGCCCCTTGTTTGATCCCTGGGTAGGGAAGATCCCTTGGAGAAGGAAATGGCAACCCACTCCAGAATTCTTGCCTGAGAAATCCCATGGATGGAGGACTCTGGCAGGCTACAGTCCATGGGGTCACAAAGAGTCAGACAGAACTTAGTAGCTAAACAACAAAAACCTGTAAACAGTAGCTCGCCTTTAGTGAGCGTGTACTATGTGTAAGGCATTGCTTTAGGCTTTTTCTATATGTTAATTGTAATTCTCATAAAAGCTCTGCAGGATGGTTGATATTATGCTGGTTTCACGTGAACAGTGGAGGAACTCAGCATGAAGCAGAGTTTTGCATTTGATTTGTGTTATAATTGTTACTGTATGACTTTGGCTTTGGTCAGTGTAATGACCAGGTGACACTAGATGGCAGAGCATCTTTATTCTTTGAGTTTAGGTTTTTTTGTTTTTTTTTCAGCAAATTTATTTCCATGTCTTACTTTTCTCAATGTAACCAATAATAAATGATGAATTTTAGAGATTTTCTCATCTTCCCATTGCTCCTTATCAGTATTTAATACTTAAATAGTTGAAAGTTGTGTGATCAAGAGGGAAGAAGTACCAGAACAATCTGTGAAATGATGATAGCAATTATTAAAATAATTGAATAACAGGGCAATTAATGTACTTGTTAAGAAGTGTACAAGTTTTCTAGAATTTTTCTTCTAAATTGCAGGATATATTAATCTACCCTTCTAACCACTTATACAAAAATGAAATAGGAAGGAAATCTGAAATATGAACTTTTCTTCCTAAAGCTTCTCAATATATCATAAGTATTCTGCAGACTAAAAATAAGCTTCTAGTTATTTTTTGACAATTCTGGTTATAATATTTATAAACATCAATTCATTTTACTGTTTTCTTGAAATATATTGCTTTTCTTAATCACCTTGAGAACTGAATTGATGTTTCAATAAAAGATAAATTAACTATGGATTTTGTTGTTGTTGAAATTTATTTCAAAAAACAGAAACCAGTGCATTCTCCATATTTATAATTTCATTAGGGATGTTTTCTCATTTTGAAGCATTCTGTTTTAAGGGATATGTACTTTGACTATGGAGCACACAGAAATGATTTCATTGGAAAACAATCTAATAGTCTAACAGCAAGGTATTCTTTGATAGTCTTCATTTATTCCATCCAGTATATCAGCAAGGTCTGTCATTTTAACTCAGAATAGACCATGAATCAGTTGGCTGCTCTCCATCTTCACTAACATCATCTGAACCCCAGTCACCATCTTGTCCTGCCTGGGCTGTAATACCCTCTACCCCAGCCCATATGTTTACTGGTTAATATCTTCCCTGGCTTCCCTCCAAACCGTTCTCCCAAACAGACATCGTGATTGTTGAAAATGCCGATCAGATCATGCATGTCCATTGTTCAAGTACATTTAGTGGCTTCCCATTACAGGATATAACCCTTTTCCTTATCTGACCTAAAAGACCTTCTGGTGCTTTCCCCTCTTCATCTTACATCCTTCCTTCCTATCCTACCTGCCTGGCCACACTGGTTTCCTGTCTGTTCCTGCAACATGCCCCCTCCGGACCTTTGCAGTTGCTGTTCACTTTGCAAGGAGCACACTTTCCTCAGCATGACAGCTTCTCACCTCTAGCGGATCAATTCAGGGCCTCCTGGTCGGAGACACCTCTGTGGCAGCCTCCTAAAGTGTGGGCCCACCGCTGGTTCTTCCCTCTCATAGTGTGCTGCTTGTTTCCATTGTGGCTCTCATTGCATGAACTGGATCCTTGTGTGATTTGTTTCTCCCTCCTTCTGGAGTGAAAGCTTATTGAGGCATCAGCATTCTCTGGTTTATTCAGCATCATCAAATCTCTGGTGCCTAATACAGTGTCCACACATAACTAGTCATGTGCAAATATTTGTTGAATAAATGGGCATTGCTCTAATCACATTACTGCTAGTGTAAAAGCACAGATTACTTTATATATACATAATAAGATTTTTATTGAAGTATAGTTTCTATATGGTATTATATAAGTTTTACAGGTGTATGATATAGCAATTCACAATTTTTATATAGGTTAAAGTCTATTTATAATTATTAGTTACTATTTTTTGACCTGCTTATAAAAATATATAAGTGCTGACACAAAACACATTTTGTTTGGGAAGTGAGTGAAGTCGCTCAGTCGTGTCCGACTCTTTTCGACCCCATGGACTGTAGCCTACCAGGCTTCTCTGTCCATGGGATTTTCCAGGCAAGAGTACTGGAGTGGGTTGCCAGTTCCTTCTCTAGGGGATCTTCCCAACCCAGGGATTGAACCTGGGTCTCCTGCATTGTAGGCAGACGCTTTACCCTCTGAGTCACCAGGGAAGGAAAAGCCTACTTAAAAACACAGAAGAAAAAGTTGAATTAACAAGAAACAGAGTTTTGGTGGGGTTTTTTTTTTTTTCCTCTTTCCATCAAGATTCTGCAGCAGTGGTACTCCTGTTGAGCACCAGCTTTATGGAAAAATTGAATTATTTGGAAAGATTCAGAGATTAAAGTGTGGTTGTCACCTTTGGCTCTGAACAGCAAGCATCTGGACTGCATCACTCCATCAGGGCTTGTCAGGATGGCCACAGAGCAGACTGATTAAAAACAAAGAAAAAAGTCAAGGAATAAAATGCATGCAAGTCCTTCAGAGAGTTACAGAGGCTTCAAATTGTCAGTTCAGATTTTCAGGATTTGAAGTTCTTCTAGCCTCTGGTTATGAAGACTGATCTGTATTTTTCTTTTTCTCCCCAATTTAGTGTTCATGAAAGGAAAGATTGATAGCTCTTGTTAAACCTAAGTGTAGAGCTGAATAATAGCTTCCTGATTTTGTTTTCTGTTTTCTCCCCTCAACCATATTATTTCCCCTTGGTATCTTACCTTGATTTGTTGACAGTGTTTGAGTTTTAAAAAGAAAGTGGTTGATACGGTTTACTAGAAACTATGTATTATCTGTTTATATTTAATTTTATGGGTTAGTATTGAGGAATTTTGAAGATCCTTTGTTCCATAAATGCCTAGCTTGCATAGTTTAAAAATGTTTCTTCAAGGCTGAAATATTTTAAATGAAAGGAGTCCTAGTGCATATTTTTATTTCCTGTGGATGCTGAATGCCATCAGTTTGGGAAATTCTTCATCAGGAAACAACTTTATGGTTTTAAAAAATAATAGTTTAACCTGAACTATCTCTCATTTATTGTGCACATATGTATTTGAAGGCACGACCTCTAATGTACCCTGGTACATTTAAACAATGGACATATATGCTTCAAGCATATATCAGGCACAGACAGGGAGGTTGTGAAGTAGATAGAAGGGTACCTTCCCTAGTTGACTGCTTGGGTTTTACTCCCAGCTCTGATGCTGAGTATTTATGTGATGTTGGTAAAGTCCATCAACCATCTTGTACCCATGAACAGGGTAAAAGGAAAGGAGTACATAATCATAGAACTGACCTGATAGGGTTGTTCTGAGGATACAATGAGTTAATGCATATAAGATGTATAGAAGAACATATGGCACATATGCATGATGGTAAGAGGATGAGGACAAGGAGGAAGGTAGCAGAGACACACAGGTATCCATGTACACAACTGCTTCTGGTTTCCAGTTAGCCTTTGAGTTTAGGACTGATGCTAAAGCTGAAACTCTAATACTTTGGCCACCTCATGCGAAGAGTTGACTCATTGGCAAAGACTCTGATGCTGGGAGGGATTGGGGGCAGGAGGAGAAGGGGACGACAGAGGATGAGATGGCTGGATGGCATCACTGACTCAATGGATGTGAGTCTGGGTGAACTCTGGGAGTTGGTGATGGACAGGGAGGCCTGGCGTGCTGCAATTCATGGGGTCTCAAAGAGTTGGACATGACTGAACTGAACTGAATTGAAAGGTCCGTCTAGTCAAGGCTAGTAACGCTAGTTATATGGTTAACTCTAGAGTTAACCATAACTCTAGTAATATTCATAGGACTATTTCAGTAGGTCACCTCTGGAGTTCTTTATCTGTGCATGTGTAAATTGCACTAATGTTTTTCTTCCCTGATCTAAATGTCCAGTTTAAATAGAAGGAAAGAACAACCCTTCCAGCTAATCCAACCACCATAATAAACACAACCTCTTGTCTTATAAACACCTTGTGTCCTAAGAGTTGTCCATTCTGTGGCCCCAATCTTGCTTTTGGTAGACATCTTCTGGTAACTGATTAAGCAGTAAAACTTGTTCTGTAGCAGAGAGGATGTCCTCTCTGAATTAGCCCAAGCAGACTAATGCCATCCAATGTAGTTTTGTTAAAGCTTTCTGATTGCTTCCCAGATGAATAGAAATGTCAAATTTTCCTATCACAGCTTTGTTGTTATAAATCCTCAGAGGTAATATCTATGCCTGTTTTGTCTGACCTCTGGCCTATTTTCACTTAAAAAAAATGAGGTTCATCAAGGATTATGGTGATGATGCTACAAGGTTAAATCTCCTCAAGCCCATATTTCTAACTTAAAATGAGTTTGTACTCACCTTTTTCAAGAGGTCTGTCATTTGTTTCCCATTAGAATTAGCATAATTAGGTTCTGCATTTACATTTACTTTGTGGATCATGCATTTGACACTTGTCTAAGACCTTCCAATGTCTCCCACTTGTCTACTGAGAAAGGTGTAAACTCTGAAATACCTATCATGTAAGACTCCTGGGGCCTGGCCTCTGCCGTGAGCCTGCAGTCTTGTTCCCAAAGTCCTAATTTCATTCTCTTTCTTTGGCCAAATAGGTTTTTGACAGTTTCCCCTTCCCATGACTTTGCTCACACAGTTCTTTCTCAGAATTATGGAATGATTGGTAGCTCAGTGTGCATTTTTTGCTACTTTAGAAACACACCTTTTCCATATAAATGGCTATTTCAAAAGCCGTAATTCGCGTGAAGTTTTTCCTTACCACTTCAGTCTGAGGGTAGCTTCCCTTTCAGAATGGGTCTGATCTCTGAAGGGCCCACCTCAAATGAGGATGAGAGAAACAGAATTCTCAGTTAAAGGACAGGCAGTCACCTCCTTTTTGGAAGACCAGCTGATATTTTCGGCCCTTATTTTATTGAAACTCTTTCTGTATTTAATGTTGGTAATTACTCCTTTCTGAAATGCTCCCCCCTTTTCTGTTTATACACTGTCTCTTCTCATTTGTTTCACTGCCTTTGTGAACCCTTCTATATCCATTGTTCCCTAAGTTCCCTAAGATGTTATCCTCGGTTGCTGTGCATTTTCAACTGTGGCCTGTACTCTAAAGATTTTCTGGTTATTGAGGCTGTTCCTTGCCCTGAAGATTCAAATCCACGGGGTAATCTTCCTAATAGGTATTCCTACTTGAATTTCTAGGAGATATCTTTCATTTAGTGCATATCCAAGGAAATTTGGATTACATGCACTAAAACTGTTTCTACTTCATTTTCTTTTAGGTAAAAATAGGCATTTCTGCCTACCTTGTAATCAAAGCTAAAAATGATTAATAACCATTAATAAGCTCTCTCTGACTCCCTATGTCCCATCAATAAATGTTTTATCCCTTTAGAATACACAAGTGCATGTATGCATTTTTCTCTCCCCTCCTCCCTGTCTCTATGGTCCCCATCCTTTCCTATCATCCCTTCTCCCCCTTACCCACCCATTATCCTTACTATCACTGTAGTACTGCCTGCCTTGGATGGTCTTCATCTTTCACTTTTGAGAGTGTCCCAACTGGTCTTCTGCCTTCAGCCTCACCTTCTCACATCTATGTTTCACAGAAAATAAGTGTGTAGAATTTAAACCTGCAATTTCCTTCCGATGAAACCATTTCAGTGGCTTACCATCAACTCTAAAAGCAAAGTTGAGCAAACTTTTCTTAAAAGGGCCAGATAGTAAATGTTTCAAGCTCTGCAGGTCAGATGGTCTCTGCACTTGTTGCAAGAAAGCAGCCTCAGGCTATCCACAAATGAATGGGTGTGGCCCTTTCACAGTAAAACTTTTTGTTTACAAAACATTTGATCTGGATTTGTTGATCTGGATTTTGCCTGCAGGCCATAGTGTGCTGAACTCTTAAAAGATAAATTTCAAATCCTCTAAACAGGGCAGTAGGGCTTCCCTGGTGGCTCAGTTGGTAAAGAATCTGCCTGCAATGCTGGAGTCCTGGGTTCAATCCCTGTGGAGGGAAGATCCCCTGAAGAAGGAAATGGCTTACTCACTTCAGTATTCTTGACTGGGGAATCCCTTGAACAGAGGTGCCTGGCAGGCTGTAGTCCATGGGGTCGCAGAGTCCAACACAGCTGAGCTACTACACTGCTACTAAACAGGACATTAAGGACATTTGTTTTTTGCATACCTACCTAACATCAGCCACAAATGCTTTTTCCCCTACATTTTCCCTTCCTAATACTCTGTATAGACATCAGTCTTTACCATTTCAGCATTGTTTTGCAGTGGTCTCTTTATCGATTTGCCTGTTTCTCTGGTCATCAGTGTCATAGTTATTTTTGTCTTGTTCATCCCTTTCTACTAGGTTGTAAATTTTTTGAGAGCATTAAGTATGACAGTTTTATATCCCATGCAGCAGTATCATGCTCTTTATACAAAATAGGAAACTAATACATCCATTTATTTGAATCCAGTTATTTAAGACCATATATTTAAAATTTTGATTTATGGTATAGCTCAATTTATTATTTGTTTTGTTTTAAATTCCTAGAGACAAATAAAAAGTGGTGTGTTCTAGAAGGAGGCTTCTTGAGTTACTATGAAAATGATAAGTCTACCACGCCTAATGGCACCATTAATATCAATGAAGTCATCTGCCTGGCTGTGCACAAAGAAGACTTCTGTTTAAATACTGGGTAGGTCTATCATTAAATGAGTAGGAGCTGAAAGTATTTTCTGATATGTATCATACCAGCTAATAAGTGTTTTTATCATCATTTCACTTCTTCAGTTGCTTCTTACAGAAGAGTTTGGTGGTTTCCTGAAGCCTACTCATTTTTCAGTTTCTAAAAGTTCCTTAGGGAATTCACTAAAAAGTGGGAAAATTAAAATATTTCATTAGGTAATATGAAAGGCTGACATCTTCACATCAAATTTTAAGTAAGTTTACATCATTCCATTCTTGCACATGTAGTCCCATAATTTTTATGATTGGCTCACCATTTAATATAGTGATTTAATGACAGAATGTAGGCTTTCACTAAATGTATCATGCTTAAAATAGATGACAAAAAAGTGCAGTGGTAATGTTCACAATAAAATAAATTATGCATATTTAATAGCATATTGAAATACTAAATTTCTTAAATCTATTTTGACATTTTTATGGTCTCAAAAAAGTTTTCAAGAGTAGACAGTATTTTACATTATTTAACATAGTTGATTCACAAATAGTTTAGTAGGATTCTGTGAGGACTTTTGGAAATTGACCCTTTAAGATCTTTGGTATGAAAGTTTCTTATCACATTTTGTAATGTAATTTTTGAAAAATATAAATATTAAAATGTGCAAAAATCAGTTATAAAACTGATAAAGGAACATAGTATTTTAGGGAAGAGATTTGTAAAGCTATGTTATTTATATAAAATTATATGAAATACTGAAACATTTTACTATTATCACATAATGACCAGTACATGACTATTGTTTTCCAGTAAATCTAACTTTTTGAGGAAAAAACTGGTTATTTGTTGATTTATTATTTTAATCTTAATAGTGCTTTTATTATAAATGATTAAACAGTTTAATATGGCTTACCATAAAAAAAAAAAAAGACCCTGATGCTGGGAAAGACTGAAGGTGGCAGGAGAAGGGGACAACAGAGGATGAGATCATTAGATGGCATTACCAACTCAATGAACATGAGTTTGAGTAAACTCTAGGAGTTGGTGATGGACATGGAGGCCTGGTGTGCTGTAATCCATCAGGTTGCAAAAAATATAATTACTGAGAGTGTAACTAGAGGAGCAAATAATTAAAAAGAAAAACAGTGAGTTGAGAGACTCTTAAGGTTGAACTGGTAGCATTCAGTGTGTGACTGAATGAAATGCTGATGTCAAAGGGAAGGATAAATTAAGATTCCAAGGTTTTGTTCTTCTTGATGAGGCAGATGGTGATGCCTATAAACTGGAATGTTAAGGAGATAGCAATAGGTGTGGGGTGAGAAAGAGAAAGAAAGACGATCAGTTTAATATAGGGTATTTTGAGTTTTTGTTTTTAGGTAATGTCAGCAATCCAAGTCTATGCCCTGACCAGTAACGCTGAAGAAGCTGAAGTTGAATGGTTCTATGAAGACCTACAAGATCTTTTAGAACTAACACCCAAAAAAGATGTTGTTTTCATTGTAGGAGACTGGAATGCAAAAGTAGGAAGTCAAGAAAACACCTGGAGTAACGGGCATATTTGGACTTGGAGTACAGAATGAAGCAGCGCAAGGGCTAATACAGTTTTGCCAAGAGAACGCACTGATCATAGTCAAACACCCTCTTCCAACAACACAAGAGAAGACTCTACACAAGAACATCACCAGATGGTCAACACTGAAATCAGATTGATTATATTCTTTGTAGCCAAAGATGGAGAAGCTCTATACAGTTAGCAAAAACAAGACCGGGAGCTGACTCTGGCTCGGATCATGAACTCATATTGCCAAATTCAGACTTAAATTGAAGAAAGTGGGGAAAACCACTAGACCATTCAGGTATGACCTAAATCAAATCCCTTATGATTATACAGTGGAAGTGAGAAATAGATTTAAGACACTAGATCTGATCAAGTGCTTGATGAACTATGGATGGAGGTTCGTGACATTGTACAGGATACAGGGATCAAGACCATCCCTAAGAAAAAGAAATGCAAAAAAGCAAAATGGCTGTCTGGGGAGGCCTTGCAAATAGCTGTGAAAAAAGAGAAGCAAAAAGCAAAGGAGAAAAGGAAAGAGATACCTATTTGAGTGCAGAGTTCCAAAGAATAGCAAGGAGAGATAAGAAAGCCTTCCTCAGCAATCAATGCAAAGAAATAGAGGAAAACAACAGAATGGGAAAGACTATTGATCTCTTCAAGAAAATTAGAGATACCAAGGGAACATTTCGTTCAAAGATGGTGATGTCCTTCAATAAAGGACAGAAATGGTGGGGACCTAACAGAAGCAGAAGATATTAAGAAGAGGTGGCAAGAATACACAGAAGAACTGTACAAATAAGAGCTTCATGACCCAGATAATCACGACGGTATGCTCACTCACCTAGAGCCAGACATCCTGGAATGTGAAGTCAAGTGGGCCTTAGGAGACATCACTACGAACAAAGCTAGTGGAGGTGGTGGAATACCAGTTGAGCTATTTCAAATCCTGAAAGACGAATCTGTGAAAGTGCTGCACTCAGTATGCCAGCAAATTTGGAAAACTTAGCAGTGGCCACAGGACTGGAAAAGGTCAGTTTTCATTCCAATCCCAAAGAAAGGCAATGCCAAAGAATGCTCAAACTACCGCACAATTGCACTCATCTCACACTGTAGTAAAGTAATGCTCAAAATTCTCCAAGCCAGGCTTCAGCAATACATGAACCGTGTACTTCCAGATGTTCAAGCTGGTTTTAGAAAAGGCAGAGGAACCAGAGATCAAATTGCCAACATCTGCTGGATCATTGAAAAAGCAAGAAGGATCCAGAAAAACATCTATTTCTGCTTTATTGTCTATGCCAAAGCCTTTGACTGTGTGGATCTCTGAAAGAGATGGGAATACCAGACTACGTGACCTACCTCTAGAGAAACCTGTATGCAGGTCAGGAAGCAACAGTTAGAACTGGACATGGAACAACAGACTGGTTCCAAATAGGAAAAGGAGTACATCAAGGCTGTATATTGTCACCCTGCTTATTTAACTTATATGCAGAGTACATCATGAGAAACGCTGGACTGGAGGAAGCGCAAGCTGGAATCAAGATTGCTGGGAGAAATATATAGATAACCTCAGATATGCAGATGACACCACCCTTATGGCAGAAAGTGAAGAAGAACTAAAGAGCCTCTTTAAATAGGAGAGTGAAAAAGTTGGCTTAAAGCTCAACATTCAGAAAACTAAGATCATGGCACTGGTCCCATCACTTCATGGCAAACGGATGGGGAAACAGTGGCTGACATTTTGGGGGGCTCCAAAATCACTGCAGATGGTGACTGCAGCCATGAAATTAAAAGACGCTTACTCCTTGGATGGAAAGTTATGACTAACCTAGACAGCATATTAAAAAGCAGAGACATTACTTTGTCAACAAAGGTCCATCTAGTCAAGGCTGTGATTTTTCCAGTGGTCATGTATGGATGTGAGAGTTGGACTGTGAAGAAAGCTGAGCACCAAAGAATTGATGCTTTTGAACTGTGGTGTTGGAGAAGACTCTTGAGAGTCCCTTGGACTGCAAAGAGATCCAGCCAGTTCATCCTAAAGGAAACCAGTCCTGGGTGTTCATTGGAAGGATTGATGTTGAACCTGAAACTCCAATACATTGGCTACCTGATGCGAAGAGTTGACTTATTTGAAAGGACCCTGATGCTGGGAAAGACTGAGGGCAGGAGGAGAAGGGGACGACAGAGGTTGAGATGGTTGGATGGCATCACTAACTGAATGGACATGAGTTTGGGTAAACTCCAGGAGTTGGTGATGGACAGGGAGGCATGGCGTGCTGCGGTTCATGGGATCACCAAGAGTCGGACATGACTGAGTGACTGAACTGATCTGAACATATATACTTAACGTGTTCCAAGAAATACTTGGAGCTACGGATGAGCAATGAAGGAAAAATTCAAGATGTGGGATATTACCCTCTTTTTATGTATACTAAGGAGATGACATTTTGACATCGGTTGAGATGATGGAGGGAAAATTTGTGAAGATGAGAAGAGAACTATTTAGAGAACTGTTTGGCCAATGTTTGCTTTGAACAGGGGGTTGGAATAAAGAAGGAGTGATCTCAGAGGGAAGATGAGACAGAAAGAGAGCCCCCTGCCACATCAGGGTATCAGCAAAGTCATGCCATACACAGAGTGGTTAGTCAGAAGAATATTCTTTGTGTCTGATCCAGTGTGTTCCACTTAATTCATTTGAATAAAGTACAAACCAGCAACAGAAAAATATGATAGGTAGGTGGTAGATAGATCTCACACTATTATTCAGGTTTCAAAAGGAATTTAATTAAAGACTTGATCTTTGTGTAATTTTTTTCTTATAAAAGCCACACATAACCAGCAGTACCTTTTTATTCTTATGTCCTGTAGGCCCATCTTTACTTTTGAGATTTATTTACCCTCAGAACGTGCATTTTTATTTGGAGCTGAAACATCTCAAGTGCAAAGAAAATGGACAGAAGCAATAGCCAAGGTATTTATTTTTTTGTTAATTTTTATTGGAGTATAGTTGCTTTGGGTTTTGCATGTAGTGCTAGTGGTAAAGAACCCACCTGCCAATGCAGAAGACATGAGAGACATGGGTTTGATCCCTAGCTTGGGAAGATCCCCTGGAGGAGGGCATAGAACCTACGCCAGTATTCTTGCCTGGAGAATCGCATGGACAGAGGAGCCTGGCGGGCTACAGTACATGGGGTCACAAATTGTCAGACACGAATAAAGTGACTTAGCACATTACCACACAGATAGTTGCTTTATAATGTCATGTTAGTTTCTACTATACAGCAAATTGAATCAGCCATACATTTATATATATCCATTCCCTTTTGGACTTCCCATTCAGGTCATAGCAGTGATTAAGTAGAGCTCCCTGCACCACACAATATGTTCTCCTTACTTATTTTATATATAGTATTAGTAGTATATATTTGTCAATCTCCATCTTCTAATTCCTCCCACCACCCCTTTCCCCCTTGGTATCCATTTATTTGTTCTCTCCATCTCACCAAGGTATTTAAATATTGTTTTATTGCCTAAATCCAGAGAATATTCTTTACCTTTGGAGGTTCATGAAAATTTTTTACAAGATACCAGATAGCATGTTCGTACTTAATTAGGTTTTCATAGGTTGTAGTCAAATGAGTTTAAGAGTTACGTTTCTGGAGCCTTAAGCAGAGAAGAAATTAATGTAGGATTTTGGAGAAGTCATTTGTAAAATTAAGGCCATACCTTGATGGTGGAGATCTTTTCAATATTGTAAAGTCATTTCTGTGTATGTCTTTTTATAGATAGATTTCTTATTCATAGTGTACACAAACGGGAAAAGAACAGATTCAATAAAAGATACAAATGAAGACAGACATTGAAGGTTGACATTTTAAAAGATTCCATAAGTTGACAAAGAGAATGTCTTCCTGTTTCAATTCCGTATATATCAAGAAAAAGGGGTTAACATTTGAAATTGCATTATATTTACAGCTTTTCAGTTTTAAGACTGATGGCAAGTTTAAATAATTGTTTTGAAATCTGGATTACTCCTAAATCTTTAATACAGAAAAACAGGTTTTTCTTTCCCTTTTCCCTCATATCTTTAGTTATGTAAGGGATTTCCTGTTTTCACTGTCTTTATTACTTTTTTGTATTTGTTTTAACAGCATTTTGTTCCCTTTGTTGCTGAAAACTTAACAGAAGCTGACTATGATTTGATTGGTCAACTTTACTACAAAGACTGCCATGCCCTGGATCAGTGGAGAAAAGGCTGGTTTGCAATGGACAAATCTAATTTGCGTTTTTGCCTTCCAATGCAAGAAGGTCAGGAGGATAGAATGCACTTAAGACGACTACAAGAACTAAGTAAGTTTGTTTTTTTTTTCCCCCTCCCCTTATATCTGCACAGAGTTCTTTGCTGCACATGGAAATAGTAGATTTCACGTACAATTATGATGACTCACTTCTAAACAGTGAGTAAGTAGTTGATAAAGGTATTTTGTATAATGCTTTTAAATAATATGTTCATACTTCTTTCCCTCCAGCAATTAGCACAGTCGTTCAAAATGGGGAAAAATTGGATGTTTTGCTCTTGGTAGAAAAAGGGAGGTAAGTGCATTTTTGCTTTTTGTTCTTTATCTCAACGAATCTATGGAGTTGGGTATTCTGGTTATCCTCTTGGAGGAGAACTCATTATTTTATAAACTGTTGGAAATTGTCTGAATCTTGTGTGTATATGTATATATTCTCTTTAGTACAAAGAGTAGACCAGTGAAGCTTGCTTATTTTTATATTATGAGAAACTCAGTGGGATCAGTTAGTGTAGTTTTCTACAGACCTAGATTCCTTTGCTTCCTTTGGAAGCACTTTGACATTTGTAAATATATTATCAGTGTAGATATATGATAGGTATAAATAATACCCTGAATCATGTATAGTTAAAACCTGATTTCTTGAATTTGTTCAGTTTTTCAATAAATATTAAGCATCTACTCTATGGTACTGTTATAGGTACTGGGAATATTAGTGGTGAATAGAACAGATATGGTCTTTGCCTTCATGAAGCATCTACATTTGTCAGGGAAACAATATACAATATAAGCAGGCAAAAATTTGCATAGTATTATGTCCCTTAATTTTAAGTGCTTGAAGAAAAATAAGGTAAAGAGAGTGTACCTGGTAGAGTGGTATTCTGTTTTCAGTAGGGTGCTAAGAGAAGATATCTCTGATCAGAGATCTGAATAGAGTGGAGGAAAAACAAAGAAAAAATATGCAGCAGTCTGAATAGAATGTACAAGGCACAAGGGCAAGGATATTTTGAAGACCCCAAGAGTGAGTTGTATTTGGCATGTTCAAGGTCTGCAAGAAAGCTCCTGTGGCTAGGGAAATTTCAGTGAGTGAGAGAGGGAGAAATGATTACAGAGATATCCCTGGGCCAGACTGTAGAGCCTTACAGGCCATGGTATGTAAAGACTTGAGTTTTATTCTAAGCATGGTGAGAACCCCTTGATTTGAGAGCCAGGAAATTCAGTCATCTGACTTATATTTTTAAATGACTCTTCTGACTCTAGATGGATAGCTTTCGGAGGGCACAAGTGAAAGTTTGAGCATCAGGTAAGATGCTGCTGCAGAGGCCAGGCAAAAGGTGACTTCCTAATGACATAGTGTTGAGTGGTAAGATATACTGTGTGGGTAGAGGTCAGTGAATCTGTTGATGAATTAACTGACTGTGACAGTCAGAGATTATCCCAGAGTTTTTGGCCTGAGCCTTTAAGTGAATTATGGTGCTCTATTCTGAGATAAAATATACATGGAGAGTAGAGGTAGGGTATTAGTACAATTAGGGCAGTAGATCAAGAATTTGGTTTTGGAAATGATTACTTGGAGATTTCTGTTTGAAAGCAAAGTGGATACACAAACCTGGAATTAAGTGGAAAGGTTACAGCCAAAGATAAATATTTGAGAGTCATCAGCATACATTTTGACTGACTTATTTAGCCAAGGAACAGATCAGCTTCACCTAGAGGAGGACTGTAGGTAGAAAAGAGACAAGGAGGTAGTCCCAGGGCCTTCAGTTTTAGAGGAGGAATGATCTAGCTGAACGGCCTGAGAAGGAGCAACAAGAGTCAGATCACAACAACTACGATGGCATAGTCTCCTGAACAAATTGTTTTCTCTTTATATCTTATCATTTGCTTTCAAATCCCATAATTAGAATGTTTAGCTCTTCAAGAGTGCGAGATAGTATTTGTAAATATATATATATATATATAAAATGATAAATATAAAAGCAAAGCTCAGTTAGCCTTCCCTCCAGTGAG
The DNA here is from genome assembly GCF_027580195.1 of Bos mutus. NCBI lineage: Eukaryota > Metazoa > Chordata > Mammalia > Artiodactyla > Bovidae > Bos > Bos mutus. Next base: position 55,507,888 of record NC_091622.1, on the reverse strand, counting down.
CTTCCATGCTAGTGACAAGGATAATGACTGAGCCATTATCTGAACCTGTCTTTTCTTGAACTTCATAGGAAGATGCCAGCCGCTTTAGATAGTAAACGTATTGCTGATTAGATACGTATGTCAGAATGTGCTTTTAACTTAGAGACATAATCAGGATTTTATGTTTTTACTTTATTTCTGGACTTAAAATGATTAATAGTATTTTAGGTTCTAATTTTGCTACCAGATGATAGTTTTACTGTTCTCTCAGAATACGTTCCATACATGTTCAGAAATAATAGTAAGAGAGTAGATAGTGTTGTGGCATTAAAAGTCTAGCACACATACACTTTTTCAGTTCAGTCGCTCAATCATGTCCAACTCTTTGCGACCCCATGAATCGCAGCACGCCAGGTCTCCCTGTCCATCACCAACTCCCGGAGTTTACTCAAACTCATGTCCATTGAGTCGGTGATGCCATCTAAACATCTCATCCTCTGCCATCCCCTTCTCCTCCTGCCTTCAGTCTTCCCCAGCATCAGTGTCTTTTCCAGTGAGTCAGTTCTTCACATCAGGTGGCCAAAATATTGGAGTTTCAGCTTCAGTATCAGTCCTTCCAATGAATATTCAGGACTGATTTCCTTTAGGATGGACTAATTGAATCTCCTTGCAGTCCAAGGGACTCTCAAGAGTCTTCTCCAACATCACAGTTCAACAGCATCAATTCTTTGGCCCTCAGCTTTCTTTATAGTCCAACTCTCCATCCATACATGACTCCTGGAAAAACCCTTGGAGCCCCCCAGAAATAGTCTGTCACTGTTTCCCCATCTATTTGCCATGAAGTGATGGGACTAGATGCCATGATCTTAGTTTTCTGAATGTTGAGTTTTAAGCCAACTTTTTCACTCTCCTCTTTCACTCTCATCAAGAGGCTCTTTAGTCTTCTTCACTTTCTGCCATGTGTGTGATATTATCTGCATATCTGAGGTTATTGATATTTCTCCCAGCAATCTTGATTCCAGCCTGTGCTTCATCTATTAATATTTATGGAATGCCTGCTGCCTGTTACCTACATGGCAAGAAAAAATGGTCAAAAATACAGATTTGTTGCTTGAGCTCACAGAGCTTATGTTCTTAAATTAGAAAACAGTAACTTGCTAGTGAAATTTATTCTGTGTATTATATATATATATATATGTAATTTTTAAAAATCATGTTACTATACCCTAGATATTTTTCTACCAGTTTTAGTCTTTAAAGGATTTGACCGGTGGTACATAGATTTTAATTGTGCCAAATGTGGATTAGTGTTATTCAGTCTGAATTTTTATTTAGTGCTAACCACATGCAGTGTACTCCCTCATGAATGCAAGATAAGGAAGCCAGAAGACTAAATGTTTCGTTACCTTATGACATCTTGAACTTTACCCTGGGCAACAGGAACCAGAAGGTTTATGGAATAGTTTAAAACTAGCAGGATTCCAAAATAATGGTCAGAACTGCTCATTTAGTTTTTGAGAATAAAGTTTTTATCTATGTGCATGTATGCTCAGTTGTATCCAACTTTGCATCCCCACAAACCATAGCTTGCCAGGACTTCTTCTCTGTCCCTGGAGTTGCCCAGGAAGAATACTGGAGTGGGTTGCTGTTTCCTTCTCCAGGGTATCTTCCTAAGCCAGGGATCAAACCTGTGTCTCCTGCATTGACAGGCGATTCTTTACTGCTGAGCCACCAGAGAAGACTCTTTTTATCTACATGTATTATCAACTAGTTATGTTGAAAGCATTTTTATGAAAGGCAATAATAGAGAATGTGTTAAGATGAGAGTAGGAGAAATACAGGATAAATATAAAACCAAGTTATTTTTCTTGAACCTCTTTGCATAGCTGCCATACAAAAGGAACCATTGGAAAACAACTGTGTTTATCATATGCTTATATTTTGGTTTTACTTGCTTTCCCTGTTTTCTCCAAATCAATAATATTCAGATAAAAGCAATAATAAAATGATGACAATGTATAAAAATTACAGGCACTATTTTGTACCAGGCACTATTTTAAGCACTTTTGTACAGCCTTCCAGTGTCTATATGATGCTGAGGGGGATAATCCAATTTGAAATCAAGATAAGGACAGTTTTTAACTTAACAATGTAACCATTTCTTTTTAAAACAAGTTGTAGTATTAATTTACCAAGATCACTCTCAAAAATTAAGTCAACTAATATATTAGGAGCCTGGATAAATAATATGTCACTAGAATTTAAATTTCAGCATCTTATTAGAAAGTAAAAAGTTTATTAGAAAACTTGAGGAGAAGGCAATGGCATCCCACTCCAGTACTCTTGCCTGGAAAATCCCATGGACGGAGGAGCCTGGAAGGCTGCAGTCCATGGGGTCGCTGAGGGTTGGACACGACTGAGCGACTTCACTTTCACTTTTCACTTTCATGCATTGGAGAAGGAAATGGCAACCCACTCCAGTGTTCTTGCCTGGAGAATCCCAGGGACAGGGGAGCCTGGTGGGCTGCTGTCTATGGGGTCACACAGAGTCGGACATGACTGAAGTGACTTAGCAGTAGCAGCAGCAGCAGCCCTTTAGTGGTGCTGTGCCACTCTGCGTCTTAAAGAATTTAATAAAATTAAAAAAAAAAGAAAACTTGAAAAGTTATTTTACTAGAAAAAATATATCCATCCAGTGGCCACCTAATTAAAGATGAAGCAGAAAGAAGAGAGGTCAGAAGTGGGAATAAAGAATCAACCTGGAAGATGGTGAGTGCACTGGGTTATAAGCCTTTATGGAACAAAAACCCATGCAGGTATCCAGGGCACCATGTATGGTGAAGAACAGGGTCTCATATTTATATACCTATGTGTTTATTCACAGATGTACACACATGTGTGTACATATATGTGGGTATGTATACACATATGTAAATAAATAGAGACAAATGGAAAAAGAGCAGGTTTGGAAGAGAGCTTGGGAAATGATGAGTTTGATTTTTGACATGTTGAACATGAGGTGCTTATAAACACTTAAGGAGAAATTGCTTAGAGGGAGTTATGTTTATGGATCTGATGCTCATGATTGGTTAATGGGGATGTCAATATTGGAGTTACCCACATACAGAATGAAGAAGGTGAAATCGCTTAGGGAGGGTCTATAGAGTGAGAAGGGAAGAAGTAATGTGTTGGGACTTTGATGAATACACAGAATGTTGGAGGTGGGGGCAGTTTTCTGGGGATTAGCTACCCCAGGGTATAAAAGTAGTTTATTCAGAGAGTGAAGCAGGAAACCAAGAGGATGTGTCACTAAGCCCAGAAAGAGTGGGGCAAGAAGGAAGGAATAGTCAGAAATACCAGATGCTGTCTGATGACAATAGATACTCCATTGGATCAGTGATGGGGAGTCCAGTCTGGTGACTCTTGAGAAGAACAGAAGTGATAAAGCAGAAACTGGGTTAAAGTTGGGACCTGGATAAGATTAGATAAACCAGCTGGTTTTGGATATTGGGATCTTTCTAGATCTGGTGGTAGGCTATTGAGGGAGAGTCCAATCTGTTGGTTTTCAATCAGTCTGCTGGTTTTCAATTGCTTTATGAAATAGGAAATAAGGATGACTTCAGAGCTCTTGGCCTGGATGACTTTGAGTGGTTTTATCACATACCAAATGAGGAAATAGATTCTTTTCTCCCAGTGCTCAAACCAGGCCAGTTAATTTTAGATGGGATTGTTTAAGAGCTGTTTTAATACCATTTAAAAAAAGAGAATTTCATTGCATAGTCCTGTTTTTCATCTCTCTCTCTTTTTTTTTAAATTTTATTTTATTTTTAAACTTTACATAATTGTATTAGTTTTGCCAAATATCAAAATGAATCCGCCACAGGTATACATGTGTTCCCCATCCTGAACCCTCCTCCCTCCTCCCTCCTCCCTCCCCATACCATCATCTCTCTTTCAATTTGTTAGTCCCTTGGGAAATAACAACTATGAAGTACAGTAGGTTGTGTTAGACTTGTTAGAAAGACAAAACTGTAGCTTTAAGAAATAAAACAACTTCTAGTTTTTCACATTGGTGGCATATAAAGATAGTAAGAATAATTGAAAGAGAAACCAACTAGCTATAAGTTTTAACCTTTATTTTTACAGCTTGAACAAGAACAGCAAATCATAAATAAGCTTAATGAATTAATTTCACATATTTGCTCTTTCCTTGTCTACCTTTGGTTAAACTGTTAAAATATATTAATACTTCTTAAAGGCAAGAGAATGAACCCCGTGACCTAGAAAAGTTCATGAATTGATAACCAGCCACTGAATATAGTCACTATTTAGATGTATATTTTAATCTTCATGGTAATTTCCCCTATATACCTAGCATGAGTGTCTTTAGACAGAAAAATATTGCAATAATATTTTCCACACACAGAGCATTTTTGCTGTGAAAAGCTCTAAGCAGAAGGTACTCCAGATGGTGTAGCTTTAATGTGTATTCTTTGTATACTTTAAAAATTATTATTTTGGAAAATAAAGCTTTCTTGATTACACTTAAGGCTTTCTACCGTGATGTTTGATGCTGTTATTGGAACTTAGATTTTGTGCTTTTCTTTCAGGTCTTAGGGTTTCTGTGTGTGGAAAAAAGAAAAGAAATCATGTTTCTGAATATCCATTGTTAGTCAGTGAATGTCCTGTACCCCAGTGAGGTCAGAAGGCACTTGTTTGGACAGTAGGTTATATATCCACTGTGACTGAAGTGTTCAATGGACTACAGCATCCTTTTCATAAAATTTGAAAACTATTTCTGCACTTGGCCCACATTCTCTGTGTATCTCTTTCTGATAAATAAGTTACTGTGTTCTCTATCTCACATTCTGTAGCTTCATGCTCGTTTGTCAAAGATACCTATTGTTAAGCTTTTACTGAAAGGCTGTTAGTTGTAATAAGCACAGTATGAATAACTCAGCTGTGTTATCAGAAACAGAAGAGCCTAGTATGTTTTTTTTTTTTAATTTTGTTTGATTTTTATTTTAATTTTTTATAAGGTTGATTTATTGGCCTATAGTAAAGTATGATGCACTTGATGGCTCCCAAGCCTAACTGAATTCTGTTTTAACTGCAAATTTCAGACATTAAGGAGCTGATACTGTGGAATAAACATTTTATCAATATGTTTCACAATTATGGGATAGACTACTTTTCTTAATTTGGGAGATGAACATTCTTAAGTTGAAGATCCTTATTTCATATCAATTTATTACATGTGATTTTTTTTCCCCCATACTTGAATTGTGTTTTATAGCAGCTAATATGTTAGCAGTACTGTCTAGGGTGAATTATCTTAAAGTGGTTTCTAAATTGTGCATGTAATTGCAAATTAAACAGTAGCCGATTGCCCACAATATCAGCTTGACTGCTTTTGTAACTTTCTGATCATTTAATTTGTAGAGATGGTTTAATCTGAATGTTGCCAAGGCAAACAAGATAGGCTCTTCTCTCACCACCGCCACTGGTTTTGCAAAAAAAGGAACTATTCAAACTTACAGTATAAAATGATTTTTTTGTTGTTGTTGTTAAAGAGAATTATGATAAAGGAAATGTGTGACTATTTAACAAAAGATGGATTTTGAAGTATTTATTATTTCCTTCAAAAAATGTATTTCATTCCCCAGTTCAGGACACTTCCTGTATACTAGATATAAACCTGTGAGCATATAAATGCAATATGGGGTGAAAAAATACAGAATGAAAAGATCTCTTCTAGATAAAGGGATCAAGATAATCATTTTTATTTTTTAAGTATATTTAACTGGCTCTGGAATCCTAAGTAGGATTAGAGTAGGAAAAAAATTAGGGGTTGAGACACAAAGATATTCCAAGAGGTGGAAACAGTAGTTTCAGAGAAATAGGATGGGTTGGGGTAAAACTTCACTTCAGTTTGGCCTTAACCTTCAGTTCTTGAGGAGGAAGCATGGGACAGTGGGCCTGGAGAGATAGATTAATATCATATTAGTATTATCAGTTAAATGTAAGTAATAACTTGTTTTGGAAAGGATTGCAGGTTCTTTATGAAGGTACAGAAGCCTTTTTTTTGGCAGACTTGAAACAGGGCTATTTCTCACATTCCTATCGGTAATTGCCTAATGGTGTGTAGAGATGAAATTGAAAACCTGGAGGCTTGCCTTCTCAGGGAATAGTGTGCCTTGACACTTCTTACTGAACTGTTGGTTTCAGAAGAAACAAATTATTTAAGCTAATATTTCTTTCTCCATTATTCTTGTGATACTGTCTCTGCATCTACAGATTTAATAATTGTTTGCCTGTTTCTGGCTGAAATTTCATCTCTATGCAGCAGTTTCTTATCTGCTGAGGAAAGAAATACTGTTTTTCTATAAACGAAAATGAGGGTGATTTATGGATGTGATGACTTAATAAAATGTGCTGGACTCCCATTTCTGCCCATGAAGAAATATCTGGCATGGAATATGCCCTCCCACTTTAAACTACTAGAAACCTGTACCAAACGAACTATTTTCAGACTTTGGAACAATAGGCTTCCCAGGATTGTGACCATGGAGAGAAGGGAAACAAGTGACTTAAGGCCTAAGATCACCTGGGCTTCCTGTCAGTACTTGGCACAGGGAATGGGGGGATCCAAGCAGCATATGGTGGTTTTGCTATATTGGAGGTAGAGCTTGAAGTCTGGAGAATCCACAGTAGCTAAACTTTGCAAGATAGAGTTCAGAGCAGAGGGGAAAATGTACAGAGCACGAGCTTCAGAAATGTTCATAAGAGTTCCCTTCCATCTTCACTCAGTATGAACCTGCATATGTACAGGTCAAAACTCCAGGCAAAAATACTCTCAGGGTGTGCTATGAGTTGAACAATTTACAGAGTTTAGACACTATTTGAGTGTGTTCAAATTTTATCTAGCCAGGTTAGACAGACTTCATTAAACACACAGAGCATTTGTAAAGACAGCAGAAGGTAATCCCAGAATATTAAGGCTGAACCAGCCCTCAGGTAAAGGCTGCTCCATTTATGCCTTGCTAAGCTCCAAGGCAAACCATTCAATATCACAGTAATCCAAGTCTATGCCCCAACCAGTAAAGCTAAAGAAGCTGAAGTTGAACGGTTCTATGAAGACCTACAAGACCTTTTAGAACTAACACCCCAAAAAGATGTCCTTTTCATTATAGGGGACTGGAATGCAAAAGTAGGAAGTCAAGAAACACCTGGAGTAACAGGCAAATTTGGCCTTGGAATATGGAATGAAGCAGGGCAAAGACTAATAGAGTTTTGCCAAGAAAATGCACTGGTCATAACAAACACCCTCTTCCAACAACACAAGAGAAGACTCTATACATGGACATCACCAGATGGTCAACACCAAAATCAGATTGATTATATTCTTTGTAGCCAAAGATGGAGAAGCTCTATACAATCAACAAAAACAAGACCAGGAGCTGACTATGGCTCAGACCATGAACTCCTTATTGCCAAATTCAGACTTAAATTGAAGAAAGTAGGGAAAACCACTAGACCATTCAGGTATGACCTAAATCAAATCCCTTATGATTATACAGTGGAAGTGAGAAATAGATTTAAGGGCCTAGATCTGATAGATAGAGTGCCTGATGAACTATGGAATGAGGTTCGTGACATTGTACATGAGACAGGGATCAAGACCATCCCCATAGAAAAGAAATGCAAAAAAGCAAAATGGCTGTCTGGGAAGGCCTTACAAATAGCTGTGAAAAGAAGAGAAGCGAAAAGCAAAGGAGAAAAGGAAAGATATAAACATCTGAATGCAGAGTTCCAAAGAATAGCAAGAAGAGATAAGAAAGCCTTCTTCAGTGATCAATGCAAAGAAATAGAGGAAAACAACAGAATGGGAAAGACTAGGGATCTCTTCAAGAAAATCAGAGATACCAAAGGAACATTCCATGCAAAGATGAGCTCGATAAAGGACAGAAATGGTATGGACCTAACAGAAGAAGAAGATATTAAGAAGAGATGGCAAGAATACACAGAAGAACTGTACAAAAAAGATCTTCACGACCCAGATAATCACGATGGTGTGATCACTTGACCTAGAGCCAGACATCCTGGAATGTGAAGTCAAGTGGGCCTTAGAAAGCATCACTACGAACAAAGCTAGTGGAGGTGATGGAATTCCAGTTGAGCTATTCTAAATCCTGAAAGATGATGCTATGAAAGTGCTGCACTCAATATGCCAGCAAATTTGGAAAACTCAGCAGTGGCCACAGGACTGGAAAAGGGCAGTTTTCATTCTAATCCCAAAGAAAGGCAATGCCAAAGAATGCTCAAACTACTGCACAATTGCACTCATCTCACACGCTAGTAAAGTAATGCTCAAAATTCTCCAAGCCAGGCTTCAGCAATATGTGAACCGTGTACTTCCTGATGTTCAGGCTGGTTTTAGAAAAGGCAGAGGAACCAGAGATCAAATTGCCAACATCTGCTGGATCATGGAAAAAGCAAGAGAGTTCCAGAAAAGCATCTATTTCTGCTTTATTGACTATGCCAAAGCTTTTGACTCTGTGGATCACAATAAACTGTGGAAAATTCTGAAAGAGATGGGAATACCAGACCACCTGATCTGCCTTTTGAGAAATTTGTATGCAGGTCAGGAAGCAACAGTTAGAACTGGACATGGAGCAACAGACTGGTTCCAAATAGGAAAAGGAGTTCGTCAAGGCTGTATATTGTCACCCTGTTTATTTAATTATATGCAGAGTACATCATGAGAAACGCTGGACTGGAAGAAGCACAAGCTGGAATCAAGATTGCCGGGAGAAATATCAATAACCTCAGATATGCAGATGACACCACCCTTATGGCAGAAAGTGAAGAGGAACTCAAAAGCCTCTTGATGAAAGTGAAAGTGGAGAGTGAAAAAGTTGGCTTAAAGCTCAACATTCAGAAAACGTAGATCATGGCATCCGGTCCCACCACTTCATGGGAAATAGATGGGGAAACAGTGGAAAAAGTGTCAAGACTTTATTTTTCTGGGCTCCAAAATCACTACAGATGGTGACTGCAGCCATGAAATTAAAAGACGCTTACTCCTTGGAAGGAAAGTTATGACCAACCTAGATAGCATATTCAAAAGCAGAGACATTACTTTGCCAACAAAGGTTCGTCTAGTCAAGGCTATGGTTTTTCCTGTGGTCATGTATGGATGTGAGAGTTGGACTGTGAAGAAGGCTGAGTGCCGAAGAATTGATGCTTTTGATCTGTGGTGTTGGAGAAGACTGTTGAGAGTCCCTTGGACTGCAAGGAGATCCAACCAGTCCATTCTGAAGGAGATCAACCCTGGGATTTATTTGGAGGGAATAATGCTAAGGCTGAAATTCCAGTACTTTGGCCACCTCATGCGAAGAGTTGACTCATTGGAAAAGACCCTGATGCTGGGAGGGATTGGGGGCAGGAGGAAGAGGGGACGACAGAGGATGAGATGGCTGGATGGCATCACTGACTCGATGGACGTGAGTCTCAATGAACTCCAGGAGTTGTTGATGGACAGGGAGGCCTGGCGTGCTGCGATTCATGGGATCGCAGAGTCGGGCATGACTGAGCGACTGATCTGATCTGAAGCTTAAAAACAGACCTCTCCACAAGTAGTTTAGTTACCCAGGGTCAAATAGGCAAAAGGGACCAAAACAAACATCAATACCCTTATAGGATGGAGAAGGAAATGGCAACCCACTCCAGTGTTCTTGCCTGGAGAATCCCAGGGACGGGGAGCCTGGTGGGCTGCCGTCTGTGGGGTCGCACAGAGTTGGACACGACTGAAGTGACTTAGCAGGACCCTTATAGGAAGACAGCACAACCCTGACACTGAACTTGTACTCATGATGTCTAGCATAGAGTTAAAATACTGGTGATATGAAAAAGCTGCAAATTAGATGATAAGAACAGACCTAGAAATGAGAAGGATAGTGGAATTAGCAAGAATATACACAGTAATTTTGAATTATTACTAAATATATTAAAAGATGTAAAGGAAAACATAAACATAGAAAAATGTATCTAAAGAAGAAACCAAATGGAACATCTAAGGCTGAAGAATACACTGTCTGAAAAGAAAATCTCACTAGATCAGCTAAATGCAGGAGTAGACTATGTTTAAAAAAAACAAACTCAATAAACCTGAAGTGATGACAATTAGAAATTAACAAAACTTTAGCTCAGAGAGAACAGACTGAATAAAATTAGCACAGCCTCAATGACCTGTGGGACAATATTAAGCATTGTTATATAAACATTGTTAGAATTGTAAAATGATAGAAGAGAAAGATGGAGTAATATATATATATATATATATATATTTTTGAAGAAATATGGCCAAAGATTTCTGAATTTCATAAAAACTATAAATGCACATATATTAAGATCAACATAACATCCGTGATAAAGACAAACCACATCAAGACATATCATAATCAAATTCTTGAAAACCAGTGTGAGGAAAAACAAAAATATCGGGGAAGGGGGGAAGAAACATTAAAAATAGGGGACAATGATGAGAATGTATTGGCAGAAACAGTGCAAACCAGGAGATAATATGGTAAAATCTTTTAATGTGTTGGGGGAAAAAAAATAACCAAACCAGAAACTATTAGCTTAAAATACTCTATCCAGAAAAAATATCTTACAGAAATGAAAGCAAAATAAAGTTTTTTTGGCCAACAAATGCTAACGTATACTACAAGACTCAGTGTTTTTATTTTTTATAAATGCCTAAGATATTATCTTTTTTAGTTATGTTTTTGAAACATGTTGTTTGCTTTTTAGTTGTGTTTAAAATGTTCTTTATAAATATTTCATTTTTGCACAGCAAATTTATAGATCCTATCATTCATTTGTCTTGGGTCTTGTCAGTAGACTAGGCTCAAATAATGATAGTCTCTATTTTGTGGATATTATATTACAACTTTAAGAAAATTGTTTTATTAGTTTTAGGACTTGGTTTCTATGTCTTATTGAACTATCTTGATGCATTATAGGATATATGGATTTTTTAAAATACGGCTTTAAAATTTAGGTTTGGGAATGAACAGTTAGTAAAATGTATTTCTCTGTAATTAGAGTTCTTCAGAATAACTCTTCAGATTTTCAAGGTGTAAATTCCTATTTCTTTGAAATAGGAATGATAAACCATTGTTCAGTAACATTTGAAATAATAAAGTTGGCCATCATTTGTGTTGAAAATATCTTTTGATGCTTTATTCAATGTGCAGTTTAGGTAACATCAGAGAGGAAAGTTGTTGAACTGATACTGTTAAATGTCAGACATCTACTGCACAAGATGATGTATTTTAGGATTTAGCCTTTGACAAGTTGACTTGGGAGTTAACTTGTCATTACTGATTCTACCCTTCACTAGTTCACATGCAGACAGTTAAATTTGTCATCACAACATTTCTTCTGACTAGAAAGAAAATTTGAAGTTTGAAACATTTACAGTTAATGGCAGAATTATACTGCTGTTGTAGGCAGGCCATTGCCTTTGGGGTTTCTTTAACTACTTGCTCAAATATTGGTCGTTGTTTGTTTATACACACACCTTTTCAAAGATTTTGTCGCCTATTTCAGAACTTAATCATCAGATAAAAAAAGCAGCTGAGACTCAAGAAGAGTTAAAATATATTTTTTAAACTCCTGAATTTAACAAGCTATAATTTTGATTAAGTCTACATAATGTAGGAGCTTGATTTCTCAGGGAAATTACCCAAGTTAGATAGTTTCATTTAAACAAATAAACCCAGCAGTAGAATGCTTTTGAGTTAAACATGACATGAGATCAGTGAAAAGGCAAAAGCATGTCAGTATTAAAGCAGGTGTCAGAATTCTTCAAAAAGGAAATGACAGAACCTTGAGATCTGAGCTGCTGTGATGGGTGTGGAAAATAAAAGCAATAAATAAAGATGTTAGGAAGCAAGAGATGAAGATTATGGGCATCAGTGTCAGTGAGGATGCAGTTACGGCAGGTTCAGAAGGTGTTAAGGTGAGTGGAGTGGGGTGCTAGTAGCTTTATCTTCATAGAGGAGCGTTTCAAGGAAAGAAGGAAGGAATGCTGTTTTCTCCTTAAATTAGGGCTAATGAATTACGGGGAATGTAAAAGATTACCTCTCTCAGTCCCCTCAAAAGAAAAACCATAGCGACCGATTGTTCATGCAGTTCATTCCTTTCTCTTCAGATTGAATCCAAAGTAGCCATTTCATAGTTTGAAATCAAACTTAAATAGTTGGACATTGGTATGCATGCATGCTAAGTCGTTTCAGTCGTGTCCGGCCCTGTGCAACCCTATGGACAGCAGCCCGCCAGGCTCCTCTGTCTGTGGGATTATCTAGGCAAGAATACTGAAATGGGTTGCCATTTCCTCTTACTTTAGTGTAATTATACTTAAATGCATCAATGATTAATTTGTTTCAAATCAAAGTTTTTATCTAGTGATAAAACTTTAAAACAATGCATCTACTAAATAATGCATCCACCAAATACCTTCCTCTTGAGAAGCCTATATGTAGGTCAGGAAGCAACAGTTAGAACTGGACATGGAACAACAGACTGCTTCCAAATAGGAAAAGGAGTATGTCAAGGCTGTATATTGTCACCCTGCTTATTTAATTATATGCAGACTACATCATGAGAAACGCTGGGCTGGAAGAAGCACAAGCTGGAATCAAGATTGCCGGGAGAAATATCAATAACCTCAGATATGCAGATGACACCACCCTTATGGCAGAAAATGAAGAGGAACTAAAAAGCCTCTTGATGAAAGTGAAAGAGGAGAGTGAAAAAGTTGGCTTAAAGCTCACCATTCAGAAAACGAAGATCATGGCATCTGGTCCCATCACTTCATGGGAAATAGATGGGGAAACAGTGGAAACAGTGTCAGACTTTACTTTTTTGGGCTAAAAAATCACTGCAGATGGTGATTACAGCCATGACATTAAAAGACGCTTACTCCTTGGAAGAAAAGCTATGACCAACCTAGATAGCATATTCAAAAGCAGAGACATTACTTTGCCAACAAATGTCCATCTAGTCAAGGCTATGATTTTTCCTGTGGTCATGTATGGATGTCAGAGTTGGACTGTGAAGAAGGCTGAGCGCCAAAGAATTGATGCTTTTGAACTGTGGTGTTGGAGAAGACTCTTGAGAGTCCCTTGAACTGCAAGGAGATCCAACCAGTCCGTTCTAAAGGAGATCAGTCCTGGGTGTTCTTTGGAAGGACTGATACTAAAGCTGAAACTCCAATACTTTGGCCACCTCATGCGAAGAGTTGACTCATTGGAAAAGACCCTGATGCTGAGAAGGACTAGGGACAGGAGAAGAAGGGGACGACGGAGGATGAGATGGCTAAATGGCATCACTGACTCAATGGACATGAGTTTGAGTAAACTCCGGGAGTTGGTGATGGACAGGGAGGCCTGGCATGCTGCGATTCATGGGGTCGCAAAGAGTCGGACACGACTGAGAGACTGAACTGAACTGAATTGAAGTATCTGGCACTATGCTAAATAAAGGCTATTGATACTGAAATGCTTTCTTTGTTTGCTTGTATTAAGTTTGTGGTGAAGTGGCTAAAAAATTCACACAGACACAACAGTTGATGTGATGGAGGGTGGAGTGGGTGTTTAAGATTAAAGAAGAATGTCTGTTTCACCAGAAGCATTGGATGGAGGCAGATAGGAATGGAGGGTCCCAAAGGGTTACCTAGAATATACCAATCGGGGAGAAGCTGGACTAAGCAGTCAGAGAGCAGGAAATACTTATTGCAAAGAGAAGAACATGTTAATTTCTTTCTTCTTCCCTTCCTTTCTCCCTTCCTCCTGGGAATGGCACAGTTGGAGTGGATAATACAGGACAGATCTTGAAGACCTTTTAATCTTGAAACCTCCAGAACTGCCATGGAAGGACGGTTATCAGGAAGTGATGTCATTAGCTTTGTATTTTAAAAAGATCATTCTGGCAGTCTTAAGGAAAAGGTAGAGGATTGGGAAAGGAATTTTGTTTGGAGGGACTTAAGTGACTTTAAGGAGCAATAGAAAGCCCGAGGGCAGTGTTCAAATAAAGAGGAGGCAAAGCAAGTATGTCAGGGAACTGGATGTGACAGAATTCTGTGACTCAGTTCATATGTCAGGGGTGGGGTGGGGATTGGGGGGATCAGTCTACAATAATGAATCCTAAATTCCTGGTGGGATAAGTGGAGAACGTAGTACCAGTTTGGTATCAGTATCAGTTCAGTCGCTCAGTCGTGTCTAACTCTTTGCAACCCCATGAACCGCAGCACGCCAGGCCTTCCTGTCCATCACCAACTCTCGGAGTCCACCCAAACCCATGTCCATTGAGTCGGTGATGCCATCCAACCATCTTATCCTCTATCATCTCCTCCTCCTGCCCTCAGTCTTTCCCAGTATCAGGGTCTTTTCAAATGAGTCAGCTCTTCGCATGAGGTAGCCAAAGTATTGGAGTTTCAGCTTCAACATCAGTCCTTCCAATGAACACCCAGGACTTATCTCCTTTAGGATGGACTGGTTGGATCTCCTTGCAGTCCAAGGGACTCTCAAGAGTCTTCTCCAACACCACATGAGAAGGGATAAAGATTTGAGATGCTTGTGGAATTAACATTAATTAGTATTATGGTTTATTAGTTACTAATACCACATTTACTGAGTGCTGAAGTGGGTGCTATGATTATCCTCATTTTTGCCTTTGATAAAACTGACAACCAAAGAAGGTTGATAACTTGTCCAAGGTCATAAAGGAAGTGAGTATAGTGCTAAAACTTGAGTTCACGAATTGTTTTCCATTCTGTTAACTTCTTTATGCTCTTGCTTTTCAATCATGTGGAGATCTGATTTGTGAGACAGTTCTCAACCAGAGATAGGGATGTGAGACTTACTAGCTTATATATATGGGGGATAAAACCACTGGCCTGAATGACATGTCCCTTGGAGAGTCTTTAGAGTTCATGTGAGTACACTGAAGTTACAAGTTCATTTTTAGAAAGAGAAAGTGAGTTTGGGAAAGAACTGAGGGACCAGAAAGATAGGAGGAAAAGCCAGGAAGAACTGTTCTACCAAAGCTGAATTGGGTGGTTGTTTTCCCTCTCTCTCTCTTTTTTTTTTTTTTTTACCTTTAAAAGGTAGAACAGTCCTAAAGTCATCAAACAGTTCTAAAATCTTAAAAAATAAACCTCCAAATATCCATGAGAAGTTACAAGTGATGCTGGCCAGAAGGGTTTCAGTTCAGTTATTCAGAAACAGAATGAAAGAGGAAAGGAAAAAGAGGCGAGGACATTAAGACCACAAGTTCAGGGAATTTTCTGGCCTCTATGGAGAGAGACGTGTGACTCCAAAGCAGAAGAGGGATCAAGTGAGTGGAAGCTAGTGGTAGACAGAGGGGTTTTCTTCTGATGGGTGAGATCAGATCACATTTATATGGATTTAAGGATATTCTCTGTAGAAGGCTTAAAAAAAACCAAAATTATCATTTGAAATACTTTTCAAACTTTACAGAACATTATACATCCATGGGCATACCAAGTTGGATTTCACAGTCTGGCATACTGCAATTGAAAAAGCAGCAGGTACAGATGGGAATGCATTACAAGACCAGCAGCTCGGCAGAAATGACGTTCCCATTATCGTGAACAGCTGTATAGCATTTGTTACACAGTATGGTAAGTATCAGAGTTTTTATTCAACCCCAAGACTCATAGTAGCATCTTACAGTTTTGAAATAGTACCTCCATTGGACTGAATGAGAGCCCTTTGTATTTTAAGTACATCAGTGAAAATTAAAAGTGTAGTCCCTCTTCAGCCTAAATGCCATTCCTTCTCACAGTAAAGTTCATTTAAATTATATCACATGTCCTTACAAATTCCTTCTTCCTTTACATGCATAAAAATTTTAAATGACATATTAGAAGAATCTATATTGTAAAATGTATATTTAAAAAATGATTAAAGGTTGTACTCTTCAGAGGTTATAACTTTACAGTAAAGTCTTGGGGAATATAGTGGTGACTGTGTTTTAGAAATGGTAAATGATGGGACAATGTGTAAAAGACTTTACTTTTTGTAGGCCTGCATGCAAAGTGTCTGTGTATTTATTCCATTTAACATGTTTTTGGTCACATGTTTATATTAAAGAATGTGGTCATTAATTGTACTGGTTTGACTTAATCATAACAACATTTTTATGAAAGTTTGCAGGTTCAAACCAAGTTGAATCAGGTCTCATTTTAATTTAACATGCTGTGGCAGTATTTTATACATGCCTAAAAAAGTAAATGAAGTATGTCTTTATTATTTTTACTTATTTTCAAATTACTACTCATTCTTAAAATTTCTTCTGTTACATGTTGCCTTAATATGCTAAAAGATAAATTGTTTAACTATATTTTTAATATAAAAATATGTTCTCTCTTTCAATCTGTCTATAAAAGGCATTGATTTAGATTGTACATGCAGAAAAAAAGTAAAATGGTTTATCTTATATTTTGGAAGCTGTGTTAACTTTTCATTGTTCTCCTAGTCTTAGATGTATCTTTGGGTATTAATTTGAAAAGAAAATGTAATCAGTGAGAGAGCTGTAGAAAAACACTGTTTTATGAGTGTTTTTTTTTTTTTACTTATTTATTGTCTATAGTGTGCCAGCTGCTGAGCTTAGCAGTGGTAGTAAAGAGTGAAAGAACCATAAATTTTGCCTTCCAGTATGAGAACTAACAGTGAAATGATATGAACACAATGCCAGAAATAACAAATGCTATGAAAAAAAATAAGGGAAAATTAAGTCTAGAATATGTGTATATTAATCTGTTTTCTCCTAAGGAGAGTGCCATTTTAAGTATTTCACTCATTTCATGTGTTATCCAAGTAAAATTATGATTAATATTCAGGTTTGAATATTAATTTGTGTTTGAATTATATACATGTTACAAATATGTATGTAATCACATTATGTGGGAGTATTCTGTGAAGTTCCTTGATAGTATGGTTATATTTTTCTTATCAAATGTCATCATCTGTTTGTTTGAAAATGGGGGAGGAAGGTTATCATCTTCATTTATTAGTAATTCAGTATTGGTGCACTTGCATTGTGCTGGTATAAATAAATTGCACACATCTTATGTTTTAGCAAGATCATAACCTCATTGGGAATTTTCACATCATGTTAGTTTCATAATGGTATAAGGTCTTTCTTAAGCTGACAAATGATTAAAATAGCTTGACTTGCTCCCAGTGTATCCAATTTAACGTTTCTCTAGGGAAATCAGAAGTTTCTTTGTGGTGTTTATTTGCATTTAAAATCATTAAGCATTAGATTGTTTTCAACTAAATTTCATATATTATAATTACCTTGTAGCTCTAGCATAAGGTACATTAGCTTCCATATTAAAGTAATAAAGCCAATAAAAGACTCTTAATGTTTTTTCCGGCTTTTTGTTTTTTTAATGAGCAAAACACGTGAAAACCTCAATATTACCAGCATGGATAGAAGGGAAGATTTGATATGAACTTAGAAAATGCCCAGTGATTATAGGATGCAGAGGGCCTATATGATCATAATTATTTCGAATTTCCTAATCTTTGGTATAAAATCTAAAAGCCTAATTTTTGTGCTCATGGTGTCAAAATCTGAACCTGACAAAATTCATGTATAATTCTAAAGAGTTTTAATTGTTTTAATGAGTTACAGCAGTTAGTTCTTGGGGGGATATATTTAATTTTTTGTAAACAAAATTGCATTCAGATTCACATTGAGTTACCTTGTACCAGTTGTTAAAAATTCACTCAACTAGGAACATATCTCAGAAACTTAATCAGTTTTTTGGTAGAACTTGCTTGTTCTTCTATTGTGGTCATTTACTGACTATCGACTGAGTTCTTTGAGGTACTGTGTAACTACTGTATACAGAAAATAAGACATAATCTTTGCCTTCTAGGAATTTATAGATTGTGGATCAGAATAAGTGGGCATTTATATCTCAAGTGTATGAAATTCTGTGGCAGTGGGGTTCAGGGCGTGGTCCAGGTGTCCATGGCTTAGAGCTGAAATTCACTTAGTGTAGAAGTGGTCATGGAGGGTTTCATGGCTGGAGCATGGAACCTGCCATGTGTTTTAAGAGAGAATGGGAGCTCATTAGGAGAAGGGAGGAGGAGGGATTCCAGGCAGAGGAAACTGTGTGTGTCAGGTGTGGAGTCATGAAGGAAGTTGTCTAGTCAGGGAACTTTGGGTAGCTACATGTTAGAACTTAGTGTAAGAAGAGCGGAAAATAAAAGAAGCTGGAGAACTAGTTAGGACATTCATATAGGGTCTTATATGAATGCATGCATGCTAAGTCATTTCAGTTGTTTCCAACTCTTTGCGACCCTATGGACAATAGCCCACCAGGCTCCTCAGTCCATGGGATTCTACAGGCAAGGATAGTGCAGTGGGTTGCTATGCCCTCCTCCAGGGGATCATCCCAATCCAGGGATCGAACCCATATCTCTTATGTCTCCTTCATTGGCAGGCCAGTTCTTTACCACTAACACCACCCAGGAAGCTCATGGTCTTATGTATCATAATAAAATCCCTAAACTTGCCCTCTGTTTTGTTCAGTTGCTCAGTCATGTCCAACTCTTTGTGATCCCATGGATTGCAGCACACCAGGCTTCCCTGTCCTTCACCGTCTCCCAGAGCTTTCTCAAACTCATGTCCATTGAGTTGGAGGTGCCATCCAACCATCTCATACTTTGTTGTCCCCTTCTCCTCCTGCCTTCAATCTTCCCAAAAGTTTGCCCTCTAGTCAGTGGAAGGGGGGCTATATCCATATTTTTAAGCATTTTGGTAACACCAGCAGACTTGTATCTCAGATCATTCTATTATCATTTTCAAGACAGACTGGAGGGCTCAGTAGAAATAGGGACAGAGAGGGGCAATAACATACTGAGGAATTGGGTGCCTGAAATTATAATAGTGCAGGTGATGGAGCAAGGGGACAGTTTTGTGAGACAAGTCATAATGAAAAATATATGTGACAGTTTTCTTGAAATTTTTATTGATTCTTTTGATGTGATGTGTGAGAAAGAGAAGTTCTAGCTTATAAATGACTGGGGAGAAGGCAATGCCACATATGGAGGTATGCTACTGCTAAGTCACTTCAGTCGTGTCCGACTCTGTGCGACCCCATAGATGGCAGCCCACCAGGCTCCCCCGTCCCTGGGATTCTCCAGGCAAGAACACTGGAGTGGGTTGCCATTTCCTTCTCCAATGCATGAAAGTGAAAAGTGAAAGTGAAGTCGCTCAGTCGTGTCTGATTCTTCGAGACCCCATGGACTGCAGCCTACCAGGCTCCTCCGTTCATGGGATTCCCCAGGCAAGAGTACTGGAGTGGGGTGCCACTGCCTTCTCCACAAATTATAGAGTAAATGTCAAATATGAATCTATAAGTGCAATGTTTTTGACCAGTGTGTCCTACTTGGTGTGTAAGTTCAGTTCAGTCGCTCAGTTGTGTCCCTCTCTTTGTGACCCCACGGACTGCAGCACACCAGGCCTCCCTGTCCATCACCAACTCCTGGAATTTACCCAAACTCATGTCCATCGAGTTGGTGATGCCATCCAACTATCTCATCCTCTGTCATCCCCTTCTCCTATACCTCCTGGAGGTATAGGAACAAGATAAAAGGCATATTGGGATTGGGAGGTGAAGTAGTGAATGGGGCAGGAAAATTAATTTGTTCATATGTATAAGTATAGTCTATGTGGCTTGTATTTGGGAAGCCCTGTATTTATATATAGATTTAGATATGTAATGCACATGTGCATTTGAAATTTTCAAAATTAAAAGCTGAGTAGAAATATACATGTCTTAGTTGAAATGATGAAAATGGATGGGTTCATCTAGAGAATTTTGTAGGGGATCAGAGAAGAGAATTGAGGACAGTTTCCTGGAATCATCAGTAAATATTGGATAGCAGAATAAATAGAAGACTAGAAGAGGAGTCATAGAGGAAGGGGCCAAAAGAGATGAGATCATAACATTGTGAAAACCTTGAGATTAACAGAATTTTAACCAGGATTCACTGGAGTATTAGACACTGCAAGGGGATCCTATTACATAAAAATTGAAAAGCATCTAGAAAGCATATTCTTGAGGAAGATGGTCCCAACAGAGTGGGAATTAGGCCTGAAGCAACAGTAAGTGGTTAAAGGCTCAACGGGGATGCAAGATGGTAGAAAGAATAAATACAGAAAACTCAGATTAGTTTTGGAAGAAAGAAAAACAAGAGGCCTGAAGGGAGGGGGCAAAAAAGTATTAAAAAATATTTGTTTGGCTATCATCATCATCACACCACCACCACTCTTCCTTCAGTTAACCACTGCTACTCTTATTTTAAGTGGGAAACTTGATCAGTATGTAATTCTGAAAAGTTATGACCCAGCTCTTCCATCTAGAAGAAGTTGTGGAACAGACAGAATTAAATATGCACATTATGAATGTAGAGACTTATATATATACTAGAGAGTCTTACTTTTGTCAGTGAAACTGAAGGCAAATCTGTACTCTGAGAGACTAAGCAAAGGGCACTTACAGTAAAAGAACATTTGAGAAAGATGCTATGAAGGACTGGCCTGCTGCTGCTGCTACTGCTAAGTCACTTCAGTCATGTTCGACTCTGTGGGACCCCGTTAGGTTCCCCCGTCTCTGGGATTCTCCAGGCAAGAACACTGGAGTGGGTTGCCATTTCCTTCTCCAATGCATGAAAGTAAAAAGTGAAAGTGAAGTCGCTCAGTCGTGTCCAACTCTTAGCGACCCCATGGACTGCAGCCTACCAGGCTCCTCCGTACATGGATTTTCCAGGCAAGAGTACTGGAGTGGGGTGCCATTGCCTTCTCCGGAAGGACTGGCCTAGGGCCTACTAAAAGCTGAGGATGGAATAGTTTGTTCATCAGGTTTGCATTTTACATTATAAAATTTGCAAGGAGGGGAGCTTTCTACTCTCATGCATGTTTATATAAACTCTTAGATGATGATTTTGTCTTGTACATCATCCGAACACAGAAATTAGTTCTTTTTCTGAGATAGTAAAATGGATTTTGACCTGAGACTTTTTTCATATAATCTTTTTTTTTTTTTTTTTTTTTAACAAAGGTTTAGGATACAAAAATATCTATCAAAAGAATGGTGATCCATTACATGTAAGTGAACTCCTGGAGAGTTTCAAAAAGGATGCAAGAAGCTTTAAATTGAGGGCTGGAAAACATCAACTTGAAGATGTGACAGGTGTATTGAAGAGTTTTCTCTCTGACATTGATGATGCACTTCTCACTAAGGAGCTCTACCCGTATTGGATCTCTGCCTTAGGTAATACATAAATTACAGAATAAAGGCTTGCCTTCTCACTTGATAGTAGATTTTTAAAATCACCTCTGATAATCTGAACATTTAAATGAAAGGAACAGTGTACATAATGGCTTAGAACAGAAATTGTAAAATAGCTGTTTTATGTACCTCAAAAGAAATTTGTAGTGGTAATTGCTAAAGTCTTTTATGATAATATTTAGTTTTTGGTAGATTTCTTAGTGCTTACTTTGCCTTAACTTTGGAAGCGTTAATAGTCAAGTCCATGTAGGCTATTAATTTCTCATTAAGATTAAAATGAAAGGTGTATTACAACATTGGTTTTACATAGTTTTAACATATAGCTCTTTGACTTTCCTTTTTCATTCATTCTGCCTCTTTAGAGTTATATGACAAAAGACCTTTTTAGTCTTCATTATTTTTTTCAGATACTGTCTAATGAAGTAAAATATCTTTGCTACACTCTAAGACAACTTATTTAAGAAATGATCTTAGAAAAAGTTTATTAAATCAGCTGCGTGTGTATTAAATCACTTCAGTTGTGTCAGACTTTTTGTGACCCTATGGACTGTAGCCCACCAGGCTCCTCTGTCCATGGGGATTCTCCAGGCAAGAATACTGGAGTGGGTTGCCACGCACTCCTCCAGGAGATCTTCCCAACCCAGGGATCAAACCCATATCTGTTATGTCTCCTGCATTGGCAGGTGGGTTCTTTACTACTAGCACCACCTGGGAAGCCCTATTAAATCACATAATGGATCAAACTGATTTCAGTAAAACCTATATTTACCTCCGTTAATTCAAAATAACTCCTTTTTTAGAAACATGATAATACATATTTTAAAATGTAAACTTTGCCTTTAATCTCAGATTTCTAATAGAGCTATTTTCATTTTTCACATTATTTCATAATCTTTGTCCCACACCTATGATTTATATATAACTTTTATTAATAAACTAAAATATTCCCCATATATCAGTAATTTCAAAGTGATGATTTTGAATCTTCATTTTCCCCCAATTTTTAAAATGTATCATTGAATTATACCATAATTTACTAATATAGTTCTCTCTTGTACATTTGACCTATTTTGAGAATTTTTTTGGAAAATGACCTTTGAATTGACTATATGATGTTTTTCTGTTGAGAAAAGTTTCTTCCATTGAAAGTATTTGTTTAATTTAAAACATAAATATGATATTTGAAGGGATTAATTTTGAAATGCCACAAAACATCTGTAGTTGAAAAATAATCCCAAGATTGACCTTTTTTGTCTCAGCAAGAAGAGAGTAGTATTGTTATTAAAATAAAACTTTTCACAATGTAACTACTTAATTCAGAAGTCTTTTTCTTGTTTCCTATGTTTTTCAAATCAATAGTTTTAATTCTATTCACAAGAAGAGTTGAATGTATAATTTTCTGGAATATAGAATTAGGTAATACATCTTTTTAAGCACAATTGCCCTGCCACCCTCATTTTTGTTTTAAGATTTTATTGTAATTCATAACCATGAAATTATTTATAGTACCTGTATTTTATAAAGACACAATTTGCCTTTATTGTAAAATCAGTCATCAAAAATCTATGACAAATATGCTTTTGGTGAAGTTGTCAAGTTTAATGATAAAGAGGTCTTCATTGTTAAACTACAGGAGAAAGTAGTTGAGAAATAGCATGTGTCAGAGAGGAATGTGTTCATCTTCCATTTGGATGTGAATCCCTGAGAAATTACTTTGACAAGGCTTCGACTGCTGCTAAGTCTGCTGCTAAGTCACTTCAGTCGTGTCTGACTCTGTGCGACCCCATAGATGGCAGCCCACCAGGCTACCCCGTCCCTGGGATTCTGCAGGCAAGAGTACTGGAGTGGGGTGCCATTGCACTAGTGTTCAAAGTTCTTTACTTTCAGATCCTTGTAGCTCACCCTGACCTGTCAGAAAGTACCCTTTGTTGGATCTGACAAAAGTAAACCAGAACTCACTGGATGACCTCATTGGAGGGCTCTCTTGGGTCCTGTGCGCCCAAGGCGAGGAATGTCCTACAGTTGCATAGTATCTGTTTATATGATATACATGACCTCTTCTTCTAAGAATGCTAATTAAATTGTCTGAAGGCTGTCACTGGTTGAATTGTTGTATTTTCTGTATGACCTAAAATCTATCTTCATTTCCTTTCCCAGTTACTCAAACTTCATTTTGAAAATATCATCTATTTTATTCTTATAAGATTTGTGAAAATAGGCTATACTAGCATGTGCTTGTTATAAGCATGCTGCTGCTGCTGCTGCTGCTAAATTGCTTCAGTCGTGTCCAACTATGTGCGACCCCTTAGACGGCAGCCCAGCAGGTTCCCCCGTCCCTGGGATTCTCCAGGCAAGAACACTGGAGTGGGTTGCGATTTCCTTTTCTAATGCATGAAAGTGAAAAGTCAAAGTTAAGTCGCTCGGTTGTGTCTGACTCCTAGTGACCTCATGGACTGCAGCCTACCAGGCTCCTCTGTCCATGGGATTTTCCAGGCAAGAGTACTGGAATGGGTGCCATTGCCTTCTCCGAGTTATAAGCATAGTAGTATAGTATTAATTTGGAGAAGGCAATGGCACCCCACTCCAGTACTCCTGCCTGGAAAATCCCATGGATGGAGGAGCCTGCTGGGCTGCCGTCTAAGGGGTCGCACAGAGTCGGACACAACTGAAGCGACTTAGCATAGTATTAATTACATTTAATTGAATAAATACAATTACCTCTACAGTTAGAAACTGGAAGACATGAGGGGAAACATTTGGGTTATACCAAGAATGATAGCTAATTCTTAATTCACTTCTAGTATAGTCTTTGAATGTTACTGGGGGTCTCCCGCTCTTGCTTTTAGACAGTCATCCATCAGCATAGTTAAGTCAATATGACCATGTTTACTTTTATAGATCTAGTGTGCAGGTGAAATCAGTACAAAGGAGCTATCAGTTCCTGTTTTAAATAGGAGCATACTTCAAAAATGTGTCACAGAATTTCTTACCTCCCCAGGGATCCGAATGCCCTTTACAAGTGACCGTGTACTTTCAAAGAATCATTAATGTGCCACTGGCTTTCTGTGAATGGAATGTGTAGGGCTAAGCAGAAAATGAAAAAGCCCTGTTTCCAAAGGTAGTTGGGAATGGAGAGGGAATATAAGTGCAATCCCCTTGAGTTAGAGTCAGCACAAGCTATTTATTTGAAGAGAGGTCTCTTATTTCCCCTGTGAAAGAAAAGGTTAGACCAGACCACCACTATACAACCTCCAGACTAGAACTTTGGAGGTTCCTGTACAGTTGCTTTTAAGTATTTGACTTCTTAGGGTTAGGAGAGTGGAGGAGAGTAGTTCCTTCTTGTCCTGCTCTTCATGAATAAGTTCTAATCATGACAAAAGCAAAGGATCTATCTATCCTCCTCTCAGTCTGTGTCACTGTTACCAGGGCCTTATGACTTATTCCACTGCCCCCCTAACCTTCTACAAAGAACTGAAGTTTCCAGGGCTGGTGAAAGGACTTTTGCATGGATCTGTGCGGTTAATGTGGAGAAGGCAATGGCAACCCACTCCAGTACTCTTGCCTGGACACTCCATGGATGGAGGAGCCTGGTAGGCTGCAGTCCATGGGGTCCTTAGAGTCGGACAGGACTCAGCGACTTCACTTTCACTTTTCACTTTCATGCATTGGAGAAGGAAATGGCAACCCACTCCAGTGTTCTTGCCTGGAGAATCCCAGGAACGGGGGAGCCTGGTGGGCTGCCGTCTATGGGGTCGCACAGAGTTGGACACGACTGAAGCGACTTAGCAGTAGCAGCAGCAGTGTGGTTAATGTACAGTTCATAGTTCTGGGATGGTTCAAAGTTTAGGGAAGATTTTTATGATGCTAACAGGGAAAAATGATCAGACATGTCATTTTCTAATAACAAATAGTGAGATCTTTCCATAGCTATAGTTAAAATACTTTTGGCTCATCTCTTCAATTTGTAGGCTAATTTGTTACTACTTGAAAATAGTCCTTTTAGTTGAAGTTCAGTAGAATGTAGCATTGAAGATAAAATACAGACCTGGGTTTTAAAAGTGGTTTATTTTTAATTACAAAATATAAGAGCTGTGACATATAGCTGTGGAATGTTTGTGTAAATATCAAATACTTTTCCAGAATTAGAGACGTTTGAGTGTTTTCTGTTTTGAAACTTGATTGTGTCAGTGAAATACAGTTGTGAATATTGTTTTAAAATACTGATAAAAGGCAAATTGGTAATACAGATGATTAGTTAGACCTAAAGTTTCATGTGTGTGTGTTTAACCTTTAGATACCCAAGATGACAAGGAAAGAATTAAGAAGTATGGAGCATTTATACGTACTCTTCCTGGGGTGAACCGAGCAACATTGGCAGCTATAATTGAACACCTTTACAGGTGGGTGGATTCATGAACTTTTCTAGATATTTCAAATATGACACTCAGTAAGTCATTATTTTTTTTAATTTAAAGTACTGTGGTTCAGTTCAGTTCAGTTCAGTCACTCAGTTGTGTCCGACTCTTCGTGACCCCATGAATCGCAGCACGCCAGGCCTCCCTGTCCATCACCAACTCCCAGAGTTCACTCAGACTCACGTCCATCGAGTCAATGATGCCTTTCACCATATCTTAAGAATGGTTTCAAAATGGAATTCCCATAAACTATCAGTTTGGTGTCTCTTAATGCAATTAAGATACATTTCAAATAAATAGCCCTGGAAAATTTCTTACATGGATTAGAAATAATCGTATATCACCTTCTCAAATACATCCAGTACTTAAACAGGAATTTTAAACATTTTGATGTCAGACTATTGATTAGATAAGGAAAATTTCAAAAGTCAAACCCATTTTCTATGTCAAGGCATGTGGTCCCCTGCATTTGGAAGGCTAGGAGGAATAAAATGGTAGCTTGAGAAATGACATCTGAAAAATCAGGGTGTTTGGGAATAACATTTTAAGTCAACAGTTTATTTTGCTATGAGCAAGAATCATTACTGAAACTTAAATCAGTGTAAATACTGCTTAAGGAATATATTGTTGGCAGCTTCTTGCATGGATGCAATATTCCCTTGAATAAATTTCTATAAAGCTGAATTCTACTAAAAATACCTTAGTTGAAGTTTAGATTCCTAAATCTCCACAATTTGTCTTTTTCTTTATCTTTCTTTTCCAATCATTACTTCTCATGCATGTAAACTCCATTACTATGCATCTGATTTTCTTATTGTGTCATACAAATATAGTTGATATACTGTACAGTCCTATCTCTATGCCTAAGAGACACTGGGACAGATTCTTTTCTTCACAAATTTCAATATGTCACCTGCTGCTACAATGATCAGTTAATATTTTAAACATTGAGTTACATATAATTCTTAAACTTCTTTATTCACACTTGAATTTCAGATAATGAGCTGCTTCCTATCCTTTGTTTAACTAATATTTATTTTCGTTCCTACTATATACAATGCCCACTAAGAGTCCATGCGAACAGAAATGATTGCTAATAGTACATGAATAACAAAAATAGTCTTAAGACTGCAGTTTTCAAATAGCACCAAGGAACCCTGAGACATCACAGTGGGGATGGGGACTTACAGGGATGCTGCAGGGCATTTTATACATTTTAGGAATGTCAGCACAGATTTTAAAACAGAGAATTTTAGCATACGACATGAAATTAAAGAGGAAAGATCGAGTGATACATCATTGTGTGTTGAGATCCAGGTGATGGTTCAGATCTAAAAGGATAAATGAACTGGGCATGACAGAAAATTAAGTACAAGACATGAGTGAGGGATATTTTCAGGAAACATGTGTGCTAGAAGATGAGATGGTTTATAGCTGGCTGGCATCAGGCTGTGAAAGGCTCTGTTCATCGTGCAAAAACATTTGGATTTCATTCCTTTATGTGATAAGGAATGACTGATCCAATCTGTTTTAGGATGATAACCCATGTCCTGGGATTGATTGGAAAAGGTTAGAACAGAGGCAGAGAAACCTACTTAAGACACAATTTTTGTGGACTTCTGATGTGAAAACCTGAGTGGGAAGAGAGTAAACTGGCTGAATATGGGACACTTGCAGATACTAGTGTGGGAGCAGGGAAGTAAAAGAAGAAAAGGAAAATACATAGTGGGCATATTTATGCCAGTAATTCAGGCAGTTACAGAAACTGAAGAGGTGATAAGTGTTAGAGGAGAATGCTCAGGAGAGATGAGAATATTTGATAGTGTCGTCAAAGTTTGAGAGGTCAGTGTGGATAAAGTCAGATTGATTTAGCATTTACTTCTATCCGTGTCCTAGATAACAGATCACTTCCTCCATGACTAATATTGACTTAATTCCCTTCACTATATATATTTGTGTTACACACTGCAGTGTGATTAGGGGCTTTCCTAGTGGCTCAGTGGTAAAGAATCCATCTGCCAAGCAGGAGAGGCATGTTCGATCCCCAGGTCAGGAAGATCCCCTGCAGAAGGAAATGGCAACACACTCCTCAGCCCACTCCAGTATCCTCACCTAGGAAAACTCATGACAGAGGAGCCTGGCAGGCTACAGTCCATGGGGTCACAAAGAGTTGGATACAACTTAAGACTAAACTGCCACCACCACAGTATGATCAACACAAAGTCTCTGTGAGATGTTTAGATTCTAATAGTAACAGAGGCAGACTTGGAGATAGAATTTCCAAATATTTACAGTCTAGTGTGATGAAAAAAAAGTACAGAGTGGTTTTGAGAGGGATGCCCACAATTACGACATCCTCCTCTATTAACTTGCAATGCCTTTTGCATCTTATAAATCATACATGATGATCAAGCTTGCTCTGTCTCCCCTATGCAATTTGGTATTTCATTGTTTCTTACACTATCATATATATTGCTGTCATATTTCCTTATTTTCCTTGTACCTACTAGAATCTTCGCTCTTTATAGTTAGGTGTACCTACCTAGTCTTGCTTTATTCCTTAGATAGAGTTGATCTCCCTTTTTTAGCATGTATTTTAGAAATTCACAAATGTAATTAGACAGGCAATTGAGCAGCTGTTATGTCTACAGTCTGGAGAAGGCAATGGCACCCCACTCCAGTACTATTGGCCTAGAAAATCCCATGGACTGAGGAGCCTGGTGGGCTGCAGTCCATGGGGTCATTAAGAGTCGGACACTACTGAGTGACTTCACTTTCACTTTTCACTTTCATGCATTGGAGAAGGAAATGGCAACCCACTCCAATGTTCTTGCCTGGAGAATCCCAGGGACGGGGAAGCCTGGTGGGCTGCCATCTATGGGGTCGCACAGAGTCGGACATGACTGAAGCTACTTAACAGCAGTATGTCTACAGTCAGTGATAGAATTAACTGATATTTCCATGGGCATCAGTTAGAGTTCTGCATTTTTATCATTGTAAATTTCCTTTTATTGGGGTGATGGCTATGGTTTTTTTCTTAATTACTTTGGACTTAAACATTCGTGAATACTTGAAAGTTCTTTGTAAAACTGGTGTTGTAGCCTACTGATTGGGAGAATTGACTCTCTTCATGTCTGTTCATTGTAAAAAGTGATTGCTTTCTGAGAGGTGTCTTATTTTGAATAACCATTCAAACACTTTCGACCATTTTCTCACCTGATAAGGATGTGCTGGGAAATTCAACACTTGCCCTGAACTTTGAGTTTGGAACTCTTTACTTTATCTCCCAATTTGCCATTCTTGCCTTATTTCCTGCTTACCTACTGCCCTCTGTCCCTCTTTTATTTATGCTTCCATCCTACAAGTCATTTGACGCCTTTCTGCAAGCACACCTTTATGCCTTAGCTACAGGTTGTCCCATCTGTAGAACTGTCTGGATATTGGGGAGGGGGGGGCCTTCTTCTAAAGCGATGAGCAAGTACTGCTTTGTAACTCCTAGTAATATCTTTGACAGTAGTCTTTTCTAATGTTCTTAAACCTGAAGGATACTTGGAAGAAAGAACTGTGTATTTTTCTTTAAATCACCGCTCCACCTTTAGTATCAGTGACTTTCAATATGTTTGTGTTTAAAAAATAAAAGAGGATAAATGAACATGAAGACATAAGTTTTATGAAATTTTCACATAGAAATACGTTGTAACAAGTACTGCTTTTCTCTAACAGGGTTCAGAAATGCTCAGAAATCAATCACATGAGTGCCCACAATTTGGCCTTGGTTTTTTCCTCCTGTTTCTTTCAAACTAAGGGACAAACTAGTGAAGAAGTGAATGTAATCGAGGACTTAATTAATAATTATGTTGAAATTTTTGAGGTAAATATTTTATATCCTGCCCTTGTTAAAATAGTTTTGATGTTATTGTTTGCAAACAAAAATATGTATTTTAGGATGTCTTTATTCATGTCTTTAGGAATATTTAAATATAAAGATAGGTACATGATCCTTCACTTTTCAGATATAACTAGCATTTTAAGCTATAGCCATTCATTTAAATTTGGCTGCTTTTAAAGCTTTTTTACCATCTGGTATCTGTTGCACAGAATATTTCTATTTATAGTGTTTTTATGTTTTTTTCTCAGTATGTGTATGCATTAAGTATGTCTACTTAGAGGTGTGAAATTATGAAATTCACAAATTCAGTAAATTACATCAGGCTGATAAATTTTGTAGTTGAAAGCATTTTAGAGTTTTTTTTTTTAGTTGTGCATGAATTGGAAAAAAATTCTGAAGTAATATTCTGTGGTTTTTATTAAGTCATCTCTATTCTAATTATTTGACTTTTCAATTTGCTATTTTATGAAGTTCATATTTTCATGTTTTATCAGAAAACTCTTAGAATAGGGATAATTTTTTTTATTTCAAAGGAGTAAAAACAGAGGAAATAAGCCTAGGATTTGAATATGGTGGGGGGATGTAGGGGACCTGGGTCAAAGGTCCATTTCCACTGCTTGACTGTTTCTGCCATCTCAATGTTGTCATTAAACCTTTCCGGGCATTCTGTTAAGTAGTCTTGTACAAGACCCCTTGTTTTCCAGAATTGTGTCTTTACCAGATGATCAAATAGGTTAATGTAATAAGTTAACTTTTATAGTTCATACATTCTTATAATAACTCATCACAAGATTGCTTAAAAAAGGAAAAGAAAGTATATTTTAATAAAATAACAAATTTCATATCTTAATTTATGTAGGAATGAACAATTGTTGAATTCTCTTTGCTCCTTGATCTCCTTTTTATCTCTTCCTTTATGTGTCCACTGTTTTTGATCAATAGCAATGTCTTCACAATAGTTCTGATGCTGAGAAATGAAAGACTTTGGGAAAAAAAATGTGTGGCTTTGCATGCTCTCTTGATTTTCTGTTTTTGTACTGTTATAGTAGTAAAAATGTTTATCTACGTAGTTTTGTTAAGTCCAACTTTAACCAAATGGTGGAAACTTCATAAGCCCTTAATGAACATTTCTGATAAAAGAAGTCTTTACTCTCAATGTACATAAACTCTGTTGAACCCTTCATCAGCCACTTTGCTTATTAATACACTTCAGCAAAGAGGATGTCACTGATGGAATGTGTAGCCTAAAGTGGTATCATCATAAGATATTCTGAACTTTATGAGCCTCTATCTTGTTGGCTGCCCTAGCTGTGTGGGCCCCCGCTGATGAAGATGGCCATTCTCATTTATTTTTAACATGTCAGTCTTTAAATTCCTGAAGAAAGTTATGTGAGGATGAGTACCATCACTCCTTGTATTTTATTAGAATGTCCCAAATTATATTTTAAACAGGTTAAAGAAGACCAAGTCAAACAAATGGACATAGAGAATAGCTTTATTACCAAGTGGAAAGACACTCAAGTGAGTAGTAATAGTTAGATCTCCAATTTGAAAAAATTAAAAACAAAAAACAAAACAAAAACTTTCATTGTAAGTAAACATTTGTTGTGTTTGTTTTCAAATTCCTGTTTGAAGCAAAGTAAAACTAATGGAAAAAAAAACAAAAAACAAAACCTAGATAAAACAGTTGTGAAATTCTGTAGCATGACACATACAAAATGCCAAAGTATGCTAATGTAATGTTTTCAAAACATAGATGGAAAAGTCAGTTCCAATCTTATCACAATGTCCTTTCTGAAATCAGTTTTCATTTATGAAGCACTATTGAAAATACTAGTGGATTTCAAAGGAAGCATTTAAAGTCAAAATAAATACTAAAATAAACAGAAAATTCAGACTCCCTAATGATTCTTTCTATTATGCTTTTGAAATTATAAGTTATTTCTTATATGCTTTTGCTTTGCATACTCTTGGATGATTGCACTAGTGGGACTGTTTCTATTGTGCACTTCATAACATGTTAATTTATTTCTTAAGTTGACTTTTCTAGATCTTCCTAACTTTCCTCGGGTGCATCATATTGAATTTGTGTGTTCAGGTTGTGCTACTGCTTTTCCAGGGTACCTTTCCTTGTTTGATGAATATTCACTGGACTTTTTTGAGGCTGGCTTTGTCTTCGAATAACTAGCAATTATAGTGGATTCAGGGTACCAGTGTAGATAAGACAAATGGTCAAATAAAGTCTCTTTGTAGGTACACTCAGAATATCAGGTGAATGCTTTCTTATTAATCCAACCCTGGTATACACACAACTAATTTAGAGAAGTTGTCAGAGCTATCATTCCATATGAGGGAAATGAGGAAAGGCTTTCATTCAAATGCATAGATCCCCTAGTACCAGTGAAAAGTGAAAGTGTTAGTCACTCAGTCATGTCTGACTCTTTGTGAACCCATGGACTATAGCCTGCCAGGCTCCACTGGCCATGGAATCCTCCAGGCAAGAATACTGAAGTGGGTAGTCATTCCCTCCTCCAGAGATTATTCCCGACCCAGGGATCGAATCCAGGTCTCCCACACTGCAGGCAGATTCTTTACCATCTGAGCCACCAGGAAAGCCCACTACTGTGACATTAATTCCGTAAGAAATTGTTTCCTCCATTTTGACCCAAAGTAATTAATGCAGCCTCCAGAGGAGTGGCAGTAACACTAAAAAAATGTGGCTCATTAGCAGTTGGTTCTCTTGGATTCTTGCTTTTTGGAGAGAGTTTCAGATATGAAACAAAAGACTGTGCGTGCCTAAGGGTAATCTTTGGCAGCACTATCTGTGTTGTTATTGGATAAAGTATGAGTACCATTCTGCAGTTTTATCATTTGTATTCATAGTACAATAAAGAAATGAGTCTTGAACACTTTCTAATTAAGTAGAAGTAAGTATTGCTAAAATAAGAAAAGAATTGTCTATAAAATAAAGCTATTCGGAAGAAAGGTAGAACAGTTTGGAAAAAATCTGTTGTTTTGCTGGAGTTTTTCTCCAGTCCATTCAAAACTTGTCTGAAGTAGTTTTCTGACAGACTCTAAGTCTTATCCCTGTTTGATTTTCTGAGCTATTCTTGTTTTTGGCTACACTCTATGAATTCTTTGTGTTTGCTTTTTTAATTTTTAAAATGTGTCCTTCCTGGAGAGTTGTTTATACAAACACAGGGGAAAGGAAAAATGTCAACTGTATCTTTTCTTCCCTAGCATTTTTATGTAGCTCTAAACATAGGGAAGAAAAATTGGAAATAAGCTTTGCTAAGCCTGTAGTGTCAGAATAACTATGAACAGCTCTTCAAAGTACATTTTTAATGTTTGCCCCATAAATTTACTCCGCAGGTTTTATTCTGAGGCAAATTTAACTTTGAAATGATCATTTCTCCATTATGATCTTTTTCTAAAAATGAGTGATGGATGTGACTTCTGAGTGATTACTTAAGGGAGTTTCTGAAAAAAGCAACTCAAAATATTTTTCGTAGATTTGTTTGGTTCTTTGTTAATCTTCTTCACATTATTGTGTCAATCTACATAGTGACATCTTACGCTTTGTGTTGCCTGCCTTGTGTTTTCTTCACATAGTGAGTCTTAGGGGTAGTAGGGACCCAAATAACCTAGCACTTGATGTTTGGCTAAAGGTAATTTAAGTAAAAACTTTATTATCTTCTTATATTCTGTCACTTCACTTTTAATTTTTGTTGCTAAATATACATTTTCTATTTGTAATTTTAATACAGCTCTGACTAATTTATCTTCAAATTTCAATCTTTGGCCTTACCATCTCTGTTTCTACTGTAGCTAGTTAAGGGTATGTGAGGACACTATACTTTTGAGTCAAAGACAAGAAAAATGGTATGTGATTGTGTTTGCTGATTATATCATTTGTGTAGATACCACATCCTTAACTGTATCCAGAAAATGGGTATCATTATGTTGTGAACAGGGAGAATGATCCCATTTCATTTATTATAAAATTTTTAGAAATATGACTAGGACTTTTGAACCATCCTAAGTATTGTGTATGTCCTTGCAACATACTTATATTTGCTGTCTTCGCATCTGCCCTTTTTAGGTTTCCCAGGCTGGAGATTTGTTAATTGAAGTATATGTAGAAAGAAAGGAACCTGACTGCAGTATTATAATTCGGGTGAGTCCCAAATATGGAATGTAAAGAATACTGTTGAAAATCGTAAGTGTTAGCATTAGTCTACATATCTTGAATTTTCCATTGTTTTTTCTATCTTATTTTATATGTCCAATTCAAATCATGACAAGTTTGACTCTTCCTGCCAATATCCTCTGGGAATCCCATGTTTTAGTCATTTGGAGACCACCCTATGTTCTTTTAGTTGTGGTTAGGATGTTCTATAGGTTCTATAGAACAGCCTGAGCTCTAACATCTGCTACTCGTCTTCCTACCTTCTTGACATGAGGCAACAGATATACTCCCATCTGAGTCTCTATCTGCTTACCTTTCTAATGAGGGAAGATTACAGAATTTATATAATAGCATTAATTTGAGGACTTGGTAATATCCTGCCTATAAAACACTTAGCAGATATCATGGTACATAGTCAGTTCAGTTCAGTTGCTAAGTCGTGTCCAACTCTTTGCGACCTCATGGACTGCAGCACATCAGGCCTCCCTGTCCCTCACCAACTCCTGGAGTTCACTCAGACTAATGTCCATTGAGTCGGTAATGCCATCCAACCATCTCATCCTCTGTCATCCCCTTCTTCTCCCACCTTCAATCTTTCCCAGCATCAGGGTCTTTTCAAATGAGTCAGTTCTTGGCATCAGGTGGCCAAAGTGGAGTTTCAGCTTTAGCATCAGTCCTTCCATTGAATATTCAGGACTGATTTCCTTTAGGATGGACTGGTTGCATCTCCTTGCAGTCCAAAGGACTCTCAAGAGTCTTCTCCAACACCACAGTTCAAAAGCATCAATTCTTTGGTGCTCAGCTTTCTTTATAGTCCAACTCTCACATCCATACATGACTACTGGAAAAACCATAGCCACATGGTACATAAGTGCTTAATAAATAACAACTAGTATATAAATCTCCCACTCTTGTATCCTAGACTTTGTTGTTTTGTCACTAAGTTGTGTCCAACTTTTTGCAACCCCATGGCCCACCAGCCTCCTCTGTCCTTGAGATTCTCCTGCCAAGAATACTGGAGTGGGAAGATTCTCCAGGGAATCTTCCCAACCCAGGGATTGAACCTGCATCTCCTGCATTGGCAGGTGGATTCTTTACTGCTGAGCCACTAGGAAAGCCGATCCTAGACTTTAGCTTCCAATATTTCAGTGTACTGGAATATGAAATAACTCTTCTCTTCCTTGGTAACTTTAGTTAACCATTTGTTTTGAATTTAAAAGATCCTTTTCATGTTACCATAGTCTGTACTTAGTCAGCCTTAAGAGAGTAAGACTGCTTTCTTTGTGCATAGGATAGAATGCTGCCATCTAACAGTAGAAATTCAGTTTTAGCTTCTTAGCTTTTTTAAAGTGCAAGATAAAACAGAGTCTTAACATTAAATATTTCTGGAATTTAGTTATGTCAAAGATACTGTAATTATTATTTTATATGTGTTTAATGATTACATACGGGGATATTCTCAGTTGGCACAGTGGTAAAGAATCCACCTGCAGTGCAGAAGACACAGATTCGATACCTGGGTCAGGAAGATCCCCTAGAGGAAGCAATGACAATCCATTCTAGTATGGTTGCCTGGACAATCCCATGGACGGAAGAGCCTGGCGATTACAGCCCATGGGGTTGCAAAGGGTTAGACAAACTGAGCGACTAAGCACGCACACACACAAATGATTACATATGATTCTTTGACACTGGTTACTCAGCTGTGGAACTAACACAAGCTGCCTTGCACTCCTTGGCCACATCTGTTTGTTACACTGAACATGTGATGTTGATCATAGGGGACATGAGGAAGTAGTAGAGATATCTCAGCATATGTCTATCACTTATGCTGAAAGGGATAGTCAAAGCACATGACTTAACTCCACTTACCCATAAACTCTTCACTAGTTCATTTTATCTAATAGAGCCATACCAGAAGTTATTAAAATTGAGCAAAATTTGTATTTTAAGTATATTCATATAAAAGAATGTCCACTTTCACCTACAAAAACTAAATTCTCTTGAAAAACATAGCAAAAACTATATAAAAATAAACATCCAGTTAGTGCTTAAAACTTTGCACAGCTCTTATATTTATTTCAGTCAATCATTACCTCAACCCAAGGAGGTAGGTGAAGCAGTGATGTCTCACGTTCATACGAGTAGAAATGGGAATTAATAACATTAAGGCCTGGATGCAACATTAGTCATGATATTCCAAGTCTGATGTTCATTATATCGGTTTGTGTATCACTTACAGTAATTAATTCCAAAGTGTGTTTTGTAGAGTTCAAGGTGTTCTGAAGAGGGGCCTTGGGT
Organism: Bos mutus; assembly: GCF_027580195.1. Classification (NCBI taxonomy): domain Eukaryota; kingdom Metazoa; phylum Chordata; class Mammalia; order Artiodactyla; family Bovidae; genus Bos; species Bos mutus. Next base: position 55,471,712 of record NC_091622.1, on the reverse strand, counting down.
ATCACCTGGAACAAGGAAATGAGTTCCAATCTTCCATTCCTGTGTCAACCTGAGGAACTCCCTGCCAACTATTTCACTAGTTTGGTTTCTTAGTAATTTATTTCTTTGTAAGGAAGGGCTATACTTCTTAAAAAATTATAAAGCCATTCTGATGAGTGACATCACTGAAGTCATTCATCTACTAAGGTTTCTATTCCTTAAAATTCTCTGCTTTTGCCATATGCTATTTTTTTTTCCTTTTAAGGTTGTACTACACTGAGCTTTTCTAAACAGCAAATAATGGACTTCACTGCATCATTAATATATTCCAAGTCAGTGTTAGTCGCTCAGTCATGTCCCAACTCTTTGCGACCCCATGGACTGTAGCACGCTAGGCTCTCTCCAGTCAAGAATACTGGAGTGGGTAGCCATTCCCTTCTCCAGGGGATCTTCCTGACCCAGGAATTGAACCCAGGTCTCCCACTTTTCAGGCAGATTCTTTACCATCTGAGCCACCAGGGAAGCCTAATATATTCCAAAGGTATTCCACGAACTCCAAAAGACAGACTATATGAGTTACCTCTAATGAAAGATGTTTTATATTATTTATATATGTGCAATATGCTTATGATCAATAAAGGACAGGAGAAATGGAAATGAGCACATTTTCTAAGAAATTTTTAATAGGTGCATACTTGTACTGAAAATGTGGAAACAAGGTTGTAGCTGCAGTATTCTCATGCTTAAATCATGTTCTATTTTTTAGCATTGTAACTAAATTCTAATTGGAGAAAACCAACTTGCTTTTGGCCAGCATGCCTGTAAGACTGGTAAAAACAAAAACCGGGAGAAAGCAAATGAGAAACCCCCAAAGTCCCTGAAGAAGGTGGTGTACTTATGCAGTGGTCCGAGGCTCTGAGACTCTCGGAGAGCCGACCCCCAGGCTGACTCTGCAGACTCTGCCCTTGGCCTGAAAGCAGACTCTGGCGTCCCAGCATCTGTCACTTGGCATGGCAGGGCACACCACACACCACTAAACCCGGGGCTTTTTGGCATGGTGGACCGCAGTCAACTGTGTATAATTTAGAGCCCAAACTGAATGAGCCATTTTAGACTGCTGGTTATAGAACTGAGTGAAAAGATTTTTGCCTACAAGGCCATAGGATCCAATATCTGTGGAAGGTCTTTCTGAGTATGAATAGGTATCTTCCCTTTTTGAGTTATTTAATTGTTCACTGAGTTAAAAACAAAAAAATTCTTCCCGATTATATGGGTACTTTTTATACATACATGAAAATGTATTGCATTATGGAGAAGATCTGAATAAGCTGTTTGCCCTAGATGCTTAGAGAAACTAGTTAAACGTACTAAGAGGACACTTATAGTATCATTAGGTGGTAGATGGTGGGCAGGTGTTACCGCCCTAGCATAAGGCCACTTCTGCGTTTGACGTATATTCTGAAGAAATTTTGCTTCTCTTGCAGATATCTCCTGTGATGGAAGCAGAAGAGTTAACTAATGACATATTAGCAATAAAAAATATAATTCCAACAAAAGATGATATCTGGGCCACATTTGAAGTCATAGAAAATGAAGAGCTCGGTAAGTGGTTCTTATGCTAGGGATTTTTAAATTCCTTAGAGTGTGAAGAAACACTATTTTTCTGAAAAATCATTACTAACATTTTATGTTTTTATAAAGTTTCACATCCTGTTATGACTCCCCTTCTACTTCAGTGCATGAATTGATGTATGTTGGTGCTACTTGAGGTTGCCCTCCTATGATTTTATTATTAAAATAATTAGATTGTTTTATTGACTGTAAGTTTATAGTGTAAAATATTAGTTGTGTATGTTTCTGCCTCACGAAATAAGGCTTCATTTTTAAGAACAGGCAGTGTGATTTGTAACAATATTCTAAATGTCACCACCACCATCCAGCTTATTCCACGTTATTCCTGTATGCTGCTTATTTAACAAGGATACTGATTTAAAAGATTATTATTTTAAAAACTAATTTTGTTTTAAGCCTAGAAGGTTCCTTTTTAATTTTTTACTTTGTCATCTATCTTTAGTAGAGTGGATCAGATATTTTGTCATTTTTTTAAATCTCAGGTACAGAAGAATAAAGAGAGCTTTTAAAATGCGTTGACCACCCCAAGAATAATAAGCCTAACATTCTTATGACACCATTTGGTTTTAAAGACCTCTAGGGAAAAAAAAAAAAGATGCAGAATGTCTTTGTATCTTGACCATCTGTCTAGTTGATACCTGCTTAGGTCTTGGGACTCTTTCAAGTATAGATGTCAAACTGCCAAAAGTAAAATCTCTTGCCACCTGCAAGCTCAATACAAAAATTAAAATTGAACATTAAAAATACCTCATTGCATATTACTAAGAATCTTATAATCAGTGTTAGAATGAAATGGGATTATCAAATACTTTGTCTTTCATTATTCCATCTTGATATTTTTATTCCTTTATTCTTTTTATCATGCACTATTCTTTAAAAATGTAATTTTTTTTAAAACACTACTTTCCAATATTCATTGCCAGGATTCAGTGACAATGGTCCTTTGGTGTCAGTTCACACTGTCTTCCCCATAGTCAGGCTCAGTCTGGCCTCTCATAAAAGGTGTTTTGCCCAATGACTCCAGCAGCCCCCCACCTGCCAAGTCTAGTGGATTGCTTCTGGCTTTACTTTGCTTCTTCTCAGTGTAGCATTTATTGCTAATAACCATTCCCTTTTACTCAAAACACATTCACTCTGTTTTCATTGCTGCTTTGATTCTCTTCCTAGTGCTGGAATTGTTTTATCTCGTTTGTCAATTCTTCTTCATCTGTCTATCCCAAAATAGTGGGTTTCTGCTGCTGCTCTGATCTTTTTTACCATCTTTTCTCATTTTGCTTTCTTTAGAAGACAATCACCATAGAAGACAATCACCTCTATACCTTGTGCTTGACTAACACACAAGAAGATGTTGCCCAAGTGCGCCTTTATTCCTCCCCTTCTGGCCCCCTTGTTTACCTCCTTTAAAACCCAGACTAAGGGTTCCATCACACTTTGTCTTGTCAGTTTTGTTTGTTTGTTTTTCATGGTGCCTATCACATGGATTTATTTTTGTCTTTCTTGAGAGCTCTTTAGCGGGAACAAGGGACTCTGTTTCTATCTCTAGTACAGTTTTTATCTCTGACAACAGTGCCTAATAACAGTTGCTATACAATTAAACGGAGAAGGCAATGGCACCCCACTCCAGTACTCTTGCCTGGAAGGTCCCATGGATGGAGGAGCCTGGTGGGCTGCAGTCTGTGGGGTCGCTAAGAGTCAGACATGACTGAGCGACTTCACTTTCACTTTTCACTTTCATGCATTGGAGAATACAGTGGCAACCCACTCCAGTGTTCTTGCCTGGAAAATCCCAGGGACAGGGGAGCCTGGTGGGCTGCCGTCTATGGGGTCGCACGGAGTCCGACACGACTGAAGCGACTTAGCGGCAGCATACAATTAAAATCTTTTGCATAAGTGAAGCATAATTTTGTATTACTGTATAGTTCACTAGTGTTAAAGTCTTGACTTTGGTTGTTTAATTTCAAGAAGTGGGTAGGTTACCAGCTTTATTTGTGAGTAAAAGATAACTGTCAGTACTACTGCCTAAATTATCTTTGTAAATCACAAATAGGTTCATATTATTTTAAAATAATTTAAAACCTTTTCATTATTAGAGAAAAGACAGTCTCATCAATAAGTTGTACTGGAAAAACTGGACAGCCACATGTAAAAGAATCAAATTAGAACATTTTCTTACACTGTATACAAAAATAAATTTAAAATGGATTCAAGACTTAAATGTAAGACCTGAAGCCTTAACACTCCTAGAATGTAGGCAGAACACTCTTTGACATAAATTGTAGCAGTATCTTTTGGGTCTGTCTTCCAAGGCAATAGAAACAAAAGAAAAAATAAATAGTGCTGAAGAATTGATGCTTTTGAACTGTGGTGTTGGAGAAGACTCTTGAGAGTCCCTTGGACTTCAAGGAGATCCAACCAGTCCATCCTAAAGGAGATCAGTCCTGAGTGTTCATTGGAAGGACTGATGTTGAAGCTGAAACTCCAGTACTTCAGCCACCTGATGTGAAGAGCTAACTCATTTGAAAAGACCCTGATGCTGGGAAAGATTGAAGGCAGGAGGAGAAGGGCACGACAGAGGATGAGATGGTTGGACGGCATCACCGACTCAATGGACATGAGTTTGGGTAAACTCCGGGAGTTGCTGATGGACAGGGATATCTGGTGTGCTGCGGTCCACGTGGTCACAAAAAGTTGGACACGACTGAGCGACTGAACTGAATTAAACTTCGTAGCTTGTATACAGCAAAGAAAACCATCAACAAAAATGAAAAGACTGCCTACAGAATGGGAGAAAGTATTTGCAAATCATACATCTGTTAAGAGGTTAATAGCCAAAATATCTAAATAACCCCTACAAATCAATAGCAAAAAAAAAAAAAAAATCCACAAACAATTAAAAATGGGCAGAAGATCTGAATAGACATGTTTCCAAAGGAAACATGCAGATGGCTGACCAGTGCATGAAGAGATGCTCAGCATCACTAATCATCAGGGAAATGTATTGCTAAATCAAAACCACAGTGATATATCATCTCACAGTTGTCAAAATGGCTGTCATCAAAAAGTCTATAAATAGAAAATGTTGGTGAGGATGTGGAGAAAAAAAAGAACCTTCATATACTGTTGATTATGTAAATTGGTATAGGCACTATGGAAAACAGTGTGGAGGTTCCTCAAAAAAACTAAGAATAGAATTACTGTGTGATCTTGCAGTTCCACTCATGGGTGCATATCTGGAAAAGATAAAAATGTGATTTGAAAAGATACCTGCTGCCCAGTGTTGACAGTGGCATTGTTTACAAATATGCTTGTAGACGAGCAACCACTGGGAGATCTCAAAGGCCTCCTTAGCTCTTAGATAGCTGATGGTCTCCTCTATGCTTCTGTTGCTGTTGATTTTTTAGGAAGTCAACAGCAGAACAATGAATCATGGATTTGGGGTAGTCATCCTCTCCCTACCCTTGTTTCTCTCAAGGGTTGAGTTAAAGGATAGCCCCATCTCTCAGTTCTGGAGGTCTGTGCCTTTGGGCATTTGTTCTCCAAAATGAGAGGAATAATCCAAATGGGTGAAGATAGGAAGGAATTATATATATAGCTGGTATAGAGATTGCACTATATCTGGAAACACTCTTTTTAAATTTCTTCTGGGAAAATGAAGGGATGCTTATCCTGAAAATGACTAATTATCAACTTGCATGTGCCAATTAGTATATCACAAATGGTAACACTGGAGTCAGGTGTTGTTTTTTTTTTTTGGTTCCTTCTAATTAAAGAAAAGTTGATGAAACTATAAAAAGACTAGGAGACTTCAAGCTGTTTTGACTGGTAAATGTCCAGATATATAATCAAAGGAACACCCCATGTACATCAAGAAAGAGTACATCTGATGGAGTTAGGAATTCAAATTTGGCATGGTCTTAATGTTTGGTCAACCATTCAAGTTGAAATTTCCCAAAGAGAAAACTAAGATTATTTTCACTGCTTTTAGAGGAACACAGCTAAGAAAGCACCAAAGGGACCTGTGATTATGTTGACTTACTGGAGCAGATGGGACCTGTGGAGCCACCTGACCTTCTGAAATATTAAGAGCTTTATTTCTAGTAACATGCAGGGAAGATAAAGTGAAATGCAAAAAGAAGATAAAAGTGAAGGCATTGGTAGTCCATAAGACTGTGGTTGATAGGAAGAATGTCAGCAAGGAATTGGTGCTTTTTCTAATGTAAATATAAATACTCCAAGTAACCAAAGCAACCAAAAATAAATAAGTAAATGAATAAATAAGCAAGTGAACCAAAAGTGCTGGATTTTATTTTCACTGCCTGTAAACTTTAAAACCATAGTTCTCTACCTAGTCATTTCCAATGCCTTCTTTGTATAATAGATATTTTGTTTGTTCCCTTTATTATCTTGAGAGACTCTACTAGAGTGGGTAGCATTCCCTTCTCCAGGGGCTATTCCTGACCCAGGGATCAAAACCAGGGAGGGAGATTTTTTACCATCTGAGCCACCAGGGAAGCCCATGTAAGTGCTCTGACCTTCCTATATGATTGAAGATAATGAAAATAGATTCTTAAGTTTATAAATGGAATTTTCATAGATATGATAGCTACAAATTCAGACTGATATAAGCATGTCAATTTGTGACTCATGTATCATTAGCAGAATTGCCATTATTGGTGAAATGGTGTCTTAGTTTGTTTAGCCTGCTATAACAGAATTGGGATCTTCCCTGGTGGCTCAGACAGTAAAGTATCTGCCTACAATGTGGGTAGGCCTGGGTTTGATCCCTGGGTTGGGAAGATCCCCTGGAGAAGGAAATGGCAACCCACTCCAGTACTCTTGCCTGGAAAATCCCACAGGTGGAGGACACTGGCAGGCTACAGTCCATGGGGTCACAAAGAGTCGGATATGACTGAGAGACTTCACTTCACTTCACTTCACAACAGAATTACACAGGAGAAATTTATTTCTTACATTTCTGGAGGCTAGAAAGTCCAAGACCAGAGTGCCAGCAGACTTGTTGCTTGGTGAGGGGCTGCTTCTTGGATGACAGATGGCCATCTTTTCACTGAATCTTCACATGATGAAATGGAACTTTGTGGGATTCCTTTTATATAAGAGCATTAAGCCCATTGGGGCTTCCCTCATGGCTCACCAGTAAAGAATCTGCCTGCCAGTGCAGCAGACACGAGTTCAATCCCTGGGTCAGGAAGATGCCCTGGAGAAGAAAATGGCAACACATTCCAGTATTCTTGCCTGGGAAATCCCATGGACAAAGGAGGCTGGTGGGCTACAGTCCATGGGGTCACAGATTCAGACACAACTTAGCAACTAAACAACAACAAACCCATTTAGGGGGACTCCACCCTCATGATTTAATCACCTCCCAAAGCCCCTCCATCTAATACTGTCACATTGGGAATTACTTCAACCTGTGAACTGGGGGAGTGGGGAAACAGCCAAGCTACAGCAGGTGGTAAACAACTCTTAGCAAAATTCTGACAAAGCACAATTATTATTTTTTCTTTTTTTGCTTTTGTAGTACTCAAGATTCATGGAGAAAATACATCATGTTAAATCCATATAAAATATTTTGAGAATTTATATTAAGGCTAGTTAGATTCTAAGCTGTTAGTTTATAAGTAGGATTTCCTTCTAAATGAGTGTCTGAGACATTGGAAACTTGTGCTAGACAGAGAACAAGCCTTTCTTTGTCTCATCCTTTGAAAGCTGCCAGGCATTCTTGACACACTGCCACCAGTGGGTCCTGGTGCCAGGACAAGCTGAAACCCACCTTGGGAGAGGGTATCATTTTTTACCATACTTCTGGTATTTCAATGCTTCACTTTAAGAATGAACCGGTATCCTACCAATGTAGCACTCTACCCCTTAGCTCCTTCTATGCTGAAAAAAGTTAACTGCTCAGGGGCCTCATTTAAGTGGGCTTCCTCACTGAGAGGCTCAAGTTGGTGAAGTAGCTACTTTCTACATAGCAGCATCATAACAAAATGTTCTCTTCCTGCTCGTATCTACCATGAGATGGAAGATCAGTTCATTTTTATTCAGAGTCTTTCTGGTCCTTCTCTTGATTGACAGGGTGCTGTCATCCTCTGAGAGACTTGCATGGCTCTAGATTTGACACTAAAATTTTAATTATTAAGGAAGTCTCTGGAAATCCTATGTCGTTACTGCCAGAAATTTAAGGATAACACCAATTGTTTCAGGTGGAAATGAATAGTTCTCTGTTTAATGAGGCCGGCCAGTTTTAATTCTACAGACAAGAATTTAAAATATTGAGAACATGACCTAGCTAGCTAAAGAACCACCTCCACACCCTGTTCTTAAATGATCACGCTGAATTTTCAGCAAAAAATTTAATGCTCTAGATAGTGTGAGTGGGTGCATGCTAAGTCACTACAGCCATGTCCCTCTCTTCATGACCCTGTAGACTGTAGCCCACCAGGTTCCTCTCTCCATGTGATTCTCCAGCCAAGAATACTGAAGTGGATTGCCATCCCCTCCTCCAGGGATAAACAGTGTACAAATCGGGTTTTTGTTTTTTTTCCCCTAGTAATACCCTAATGCCAGCTGACTTATGTAATTTATCGTGACAGATGGTTGTAAATGTAACTGTTAACAAAAACTTGTTTACTTGTAGGAATTTATATTCCAACAACATTTGATGACTCAGTCCATTTTTCCTGTCTCTTAACTCTTTTATAATTGTGTCATTTGACAGTCTAATAAGGATTTATCTTTTCATCCTATTTTTCAGCTCAATTTTTATGCAGGAACTTGGATCTTCAGGATTTTCATTCTCTTGAATTAATATTGATGTGAAAAACATACTTGGCTAATTTTTGCCAATCTATATTTGCTTCTCCCTCTGCTGTGATATATTTCAGTATAACTAAGAGTACCTTTGAGGTATCACTGTTGTGTCTACTGGTAATAGTGACCCTCTTTAATACAAATGTTCTAATATTTGGAAGTCTCATTACAAATTCTTATAATAAAGGAGAGTAAGCTTTTATTTCAATCCAGGTAGTTTTGCAGTTAAGAAGAGCATTCCTACCTCCAAGCCAACTGCAGTATGATAAATTTCTTGACATAAAGGATGTTGAAACTATCTTATTTACTTACTGTCTTCTCACTAAGGATAGGAAAGTGAAGGAGAAAGTGTCAATTGGCATTGTTTTTCACTTTGCATATATTACCTTTTGTCCTCAGAAATATCTTGGTGAGTTGATACTTTTTCCCCAAAATTACATATGTGAAAATCATCATGGGGAGGTTTACATATCTGTACAAAATAAAACCAAATGTAATAGTTATGATTTGGAGCTTGGGGCTGTAAAGTCAGATAGATTTGAGAATCAAATCTCTGTTCCTCACTTGAATCAGCTGTTTGATTTTAGGCAAGTAGATGAATCTCTCTGATTCTTGGGTTCTTTAACATGTAATATAAATAATGATAATTTGTAATGAAAAGTGTTTTAAGAGTTGAAAACAGTAATTGATGTAAGGTAGCCAGTGCATAGTATGTTGATACATAGTTGGTATTCTAGAAATGGCAACTGTTAACAGGGTAAGTAGCATCCCAGAGTTTTCAAGTAGTGTCCCATGATTTTTGCCAAACCTTTTATAAATTTATTTTAAAAAACAGGATTAAAGTAGCACAAAAGATTTTCCCTGATTTTCAAAGAAGTATATATGTCTGCTGATCCATTTACAATTATTTACTGTTAATTTATGGATTACCATAGAAATTTGTAAGGTATTTTATTCCCCAAGTATTTATTATTGAACATCTATTATGTACTCAGCACTCTGCTTTGTGAAAGAGATATATTTATAAATAAGAAATAGGTTTGTCTCCAAGATGTATGACTTAGTTGCTCTATGTTTTGTTGTTGTTGTTGTTTGCAATCACCTCACAAAGCCTAGGCTTACACCAAGATGCACAGAATGCAGAACTGCATTTCACTGTACTGAATAGAAAGCAAAAAATCTAGTTATTTACACTGGAAGGAAAAAAACAAGTTCCAGAATGCTGTGCTAATAAAAGGGAGACCAGTACTAAAGAGAATGTGATACATTTGGTCTTTTTTATTACTTGTGAGTTTATGTATACATGGGTAATATACAAGTGTGATGCTGTTGACATAGACTTTGTTGTTGGCATTACTACTTTAACCAAAAACAAAAACCCTAGTAGGAGGTTATGAAAGAGTTGAGTTGACTTATAAAGGCTGTGGTGCCAGCAAACTTACATCAACATCTTCACGTTAGAGTTTATGTTCTTGCTATTTCAGTTATGCTGTTTTCAGTACACTATGAAAAGACTTGATTTTTTTCTCCCCCAGCATATGCTTCTGTTACAAGATTTTATTAAGTGATTAGCATATTTTGACCAGGCTCCCCAGGTGGCACTAGTGGGAAAGAAGCCACCTGCCAATGCAGGAGACTCGGGTTTGATCCCGAGGTTGGGAATAGGAAATGACAACTCACTCCATATTCTTGCCTGGAAAATCCATGGACAGAGGATCCTGGCTGGCTACAGTTCATGGGGTTGCAAAGAGTCAGACATGACCGAGCACGCATGCACACACACATGCATATTTTGATCAGCAAAAAACTTTGCTATGAAATTTGATTGTAATTCTAAAAACCTATGGGGTTTTTTGGTTAATTAACTCTATGTTAAGAACTTGTGACATATTTTAAAGTATGGTTGCATAAAACAGAATATATATGGATGAGTATTTATCAAGGAGAAATCGTAAAGATGTGACCAACTTTTTGCTTGTTAGCCTATTATATGAACTGTTAATGGATAATATTGCTGCATAATGTTTCTGATTGATATTTCCACTAATAGTTAAACTGGAATTAGTACTGTTTTATAAGGATTATATTCTGTTCTTTTTGAAGTTATACTTTATAATTTCATATAAGTTGATTATCAGCTATAAGTTGTTCACTAGTGTTGATCAGAAATTATGCTAGCCTTGTTGGGATAAACAAAGGATTTATACTTAGTACTGGGCCAATTACTAGTACTTTTACAAATATTTAATTGTGTGTGCAAACAGGCATTTTTCTATAAGCAAACTAGAATGTTATTTAAATTAAAAAGTAGAGTAATTCACTAATTTGTTTTATAGAAAGGTAGCTTTTTTCCTGAGATTTTTATATAAAGAATGCTATGCTCTGCTGTGCTTGGTCGCTCAGTTGTGACTGACTTTTTGCGACCCCATGTACTGTATGTAGCCTGCCAGGCTCCTCTGTCCATGGAAATTCTCCAGGCAAGAATACTTGAGTGGGTTGCCATGCCTTCCTCTAGGGGATCTTCCCAACCAGGGATCGAACCCAGGTCTCCCACATTGCAGGCAGATTCTTTACCGTCAGAGCCACCAGGGAAGCACATGAATACTGGAGCCCATAACCTGTCCCTTCTCCAGGGGATGTTCCCAACTCAGGAATCAAACCGGGGTCTCCTGCATTGCAGGCAGATTCTTTACCAGCTGAGCTATCAGGGAAGCCCCATCTAAAGAATAACACCTTATAGTTTACTAACAAACAGATGTCCCTGTACAGATTTATTTATACAGTGAATTTTATTACGTGATTAATGCTGTTCCAGGTATCCTGTATGTAGTCCTAGCACTATTCTTGTGTACTATAAGATACAGTCATGCTTGTAATGCACAGGGCTTTTTAAAAGGACGTTTTAAATTTTATAATCAAAAAAAGTTAAGATTTTTTTGGTAATTTATTTATTTTTTTTTTGCAGAACGTCCTCTTCACTACACAGAAAATGTGTTGGAACAGGTGCTTCGATGGAGTTCATTAGCTGAACCTGGCTCTGCTTATCTTGTAGTGAAGAGATTCTTAACCATTGACACAATTAAACACTATAATGGTAGGTGCTGCTATTTCACATTCCAACTATGATTGAAAATTCAAGTGGTTAAAGGACAATTATTATGGCACAGGTGTTACTTGAAAATGTAAAAAATGGGTAGCTAAATGCAGAATCTACTCACATGTTATTGCAGAATAGAAAGAAGAATATATAGACCAAGTGCCACGATCAGACTTTCCCGGTGGGTAGCACTGTGATATTAGGTGGTTATTTTGATGGTATCAAGGTAAAGATTCTGCAGGAATGATTCTTCTTTTTAAGTTTTTGTTTGTTTGTTTTATTGTCATGCTTGGGTGTTTTCCTAATTTTTGGATAGATGGTGAATCATCCTGAGTTATGTTTACATTTGAAAGTTCTCTGGGCATTCAAGAAGTACAAGCTCTGAGATTGTGTGCTTGTTAAAATCCTCACCTATTTTGCCATAATATTGGAAAACAAATATAAAAAAATACTTCTAATAATGATATTTGCTATCCAACTGGGAGAAGACATGTACACATGTAAGGTTAAGTCAGAAGTTAGCTAACATGGGGGAACTATGGAAGACACTCTCTGAACTTGTTTGACATCTCAGAAAACTTTCATTTTGAAACTTTGATTTTTCTGTTATGTTGACATTAGCTGACAGATTAGAAAGAGATTTCCTGCCACACAGTCTATAAACCAACTCTGAAAGCAGAGGATTCAAATTTTATTAGATGAAATTTACCACAGCTTTTCTAATTCATATTCATAATAACCATTACTATTTATTAATCATGTATTTTATTAACTGAGCTCCTTACATACCAAAACTCATTTAAAACTTTTTTTTAATTTCTCCATGAGTTATATTATCATTTGAATTTTACAAATGAGGAAAGAGCTCAAAGAAATTAAGTAACTTGCCTCCAGTTCACATATTTATTAAATCCAGTAAGTGTCCTACATATGAAACTGCAAGATGCAAACTTTCAAATATATGAATGTGCCTTTGCATGTCCAGTCACGTAAGTTAGTTCATGTGTCTGGCGTGCACTGCCACATGCGTACATCCTCTACCGTTGGTTTTGCTTTTGTGTGCTTTACTGTACTGTATACAGTACAGTTGGAGAAGGCAATGGCACCCCACTCCAGTACCCTTGCCTGGAAAATCCTGTGGACGGAGGAGCCTGGTCGGCTGCAGTCCATGGGGTCGCTAAGAGTCGGACACGACTCAGCGACTTCACTTTCACTTTTCACTTTCACGCATTGGAGAAGGAAATGGCAACCCACTCCAGTGTTCTCGCCTGGAGAATCCCAGGGACGGGGGAGCCTGGTGGGCTGCCGTCTATGGGGTCGCACAGAGTCGGACACGACTGAAGCGACTTAGCAGCATAGAGTACAGTAGTACAGTATCTTTATTTCAAGCCCAGGGTGTCTGGAAGCAAGCCTAAAAACAGCAGTGATGTAACAGTACTGCTATTCTGTGCCAAGTGATAACCATGGAAACAAAAGTGAAAATAATTGAGAGAGTGGAGTGAGGCGAAAAGATGATAGACATCGCTCATTCTTATGACATGAATTGTTTGACCGTCAGCACAATTCTAAAGAGCAAGGACAAGATCATGGAACATGTGACGTCTGCTGTGCGATGATGTCAACGATAATATCAAAGAAACGTGCAAGAGTGATGGAGGAGATGGAGAACTTTCTCAGTGTGTGGATGCAGGATCAGCATCAGTGTGGAGGGCCATGCAGTTTAATGCTGATTCAAGAGAAAGTGAAAAGCCTTTATGAAGGCTTGAAGAAGAAATACTGTGAAAATTAGAGGGTGCATTTTTTAATGTTAGCAACAGCTGGTTTCATCAGATCAAGGCTAGAGCCAACCTTCACAACATAAAAGTCACTAGGCAGTGAGTGCAGATAGCTTTCTGGGAATTTCCTGAAATGCTTTAGGGAATTATTGCTGAAGACACATATTTACCCAAGCAGGTTTTTAATATGGATAAGACAGGGCTGTACTGGAAGAGGATGCCAGACCGAAGTTACATCTGTACGGAGAAAAGTTGATGCCAGGCTGTAAAGCAACAAAGGATAGGCTAATTATGTTGTTTGGTGGCAATGCTTCTGGTGATATCAAGCGGAGACCTCTCTTAGTTTATCATTCGGAGAACCCAAGAGCCCTTAAAAATAAAGCCAGGAGCTCTCTTCCTATTGTGTGGAAGAGTAACCCCAAAGCCTAGGTTACACAGGGCATCTTCCAAGGTTGATTTTTCCACCACAGTATCCCAAAGGGATAGAAATCTTACTTGGAGGACGTCCCATTCAACATTCTTTTGTGGCTTGACAGTGCTCCAGGCCACTCCCCACTCATGGACAGTTTTCATCCCATCTTCAAAGCAGTGCATCTTCCACTGAATACTATGTTGCTCACCCAACCTGTGGACCATTATAGCAACTTGCAAGAAATATTATTTATGACACAATATTCATCAGGCAGTAAAGGTGAATGATGAATCAGGAACAACCTTGAAACAATTTCGGAAGGACTCTAACATCTGCAAGGCCATTCATTTTTTTTTTTTTTTTTTTACTTCCCTTAGCGTGAGGTTACTGCTGTCACCATGAATGGGGTTTGGGAGAACCTTTGCCTACAATTTGTTCATGATTTTCTTGGATTTGAGAAGGTAGAGGAGGAGTCAAATCTTTGGCAACTTAGTGACCCTCAGCGAGAAGCTGAAGCTAGATCTGCAAGAAGATAACTTCATTGAACTCCTTGCTGTCAACACAAGAGGCTTATTAATGAAGCCCTGATGGAATTGGAGTCCCAGAGAAACAATGAAGAGAGACAAGAGAAAGAAAAAGTAATTAAAGAACTGAAGAGAGTCACAATTCAGGAAATGGCAAGGGATTTTCTTTATAAGAGGAGTAACTGTTTTTAAGGCACAGACTCAATATAGAACGGTACACAAATCTTGCAGCAGCCATTCAGAATGCAGTCCAGTGCCACCATGCCACCTATGATGAGAAGAAAAAAAAAGAGCTACCACCCAGACATTACTGGATTGTTTTTTCAAGAGAATAGGTGGAATTGAACCCAGCAAGGAACCAGAACCTGTGCCATCATCAGGCATGAGTGAAATTTCAGCTTTCCCTCTGTCTCCTGTTGCTGATGGTCCTTCAGCTGTACCATCTCCCACCTCTTCTTCCTCAAGTCAGTTAATTCTTCTTGCCTGTTTATTCCATGCCAGCCCCTGTATTCCAGCTGTACTGTACTTTTCAAGGTGCAGTACTGTAAGGTTAAAAATGTTTTATTTTTGAGTTTGCTTTTTATGTATTATTTGTGTGAAAAAATATTATAAACCTATTATAGTACAGTACTGTATAGCTCATTGGGTTGGGTACCTAGGCTAACTTTGTAGGGCTTATGAACAAACTGGATTTATGAATGTGCTCTCAGAACAGAGCCCCTTTGTATGTAGTGACTTGCCATACTGGATTTGAG
Organism: Bos mutus; assembly: GCF_027580195.1. Lineage (NCBI taxonomy): Eukaryota > Metazoa > Chordata > Mammalia > Artiodactyla > Bovidae > Bos > Bos mutus. The sequence continues at coordinate 55,456,710 of NC_091622.1, read as the reverse complement.
TACAGGTTAGTTTTACTTCTAATTAAAAAAAAAAAAGTTGGGGCGGTTGGTACAGCTCTTAAACGTGGTAAAGCTAATGGT